>NC_140340.1:18463761-23425355 GCF_963514085.1 Chelon labrosus
TTGTCTTTTTTAAAGTACTGTAGCATCCACTCCGAGTGCCTTTCACATATCTCCACCAGCAGCAAGAGACGCACTTCCTCGCACAGACTGTTGCAAATATCAAAGACTGTATGTTACGCGCAAAGACTCACAGATCTGCCCGGGCATTGAAATGTTAATGCGGCCTCCCGCCGATGGTCTAAACACAGGGGGCGATGTAAATGTGAAACAAACTTCAGCCTCACTCCACTCCAGACTATTTGGGCTTTTAGAAGTTTTTATTTTCGTAGATAAATTATTAGTTCTGCATCTCAGTGCCTCTAGATTCACTGCCTTCTGTCCCCTTTTTTTGATTTTGTAGGTGAAGATACCGTTGTGGCCTAATAATACTGTTAATTTTATTGTAAGATTTTACATTTTGACAAGATTTTGTTCAGTAGTGTTTCCACTTTAGTGCACAGAGTATATTGGAATATTTGTAATAATAAAAACATCTGTGTGTATGGTGTTGGAATGTTTCCTCTGTTTATGGAAAATATGAATTGTGATGGACATGAACTATTTAAAGGTTGAGTAAAATAAAACATACATGCAGATCTGATGTTTTTTTTCTTTATGGGTCAGTTTGTGATTTTAGCTTGAATTAAACTTGCACTAACTCGTGTTGTGATGACGGAGACGCAGCAAACGCTCTATAAAAGCACTGGTTTAGTGTTTAGCACATTTTAAAGCTGATTAGTTGTTTACACCTCCAGCGCACACTGAGCCACAGCCGCATTAATTTCAAGCTATGTCTCCTTTTAGCTCTGATTCTGATGTCCGCTAGGTCCTGAGAGACATATCTGACCTTTATGCTGCTAATTGCTGCGCTGCGGTTCAAGTGGTAGAGCGGGTTCTTCACAGATAGCAGGGTTGGCGGCTTCCGCTAAGGTAGAAAAGTGCTATTTAGGTGCAGACTATGTTCATGACCTATTTTTGCTTACATTCACACTGCAAGCCCTGCATGTATTACTCAGATTGTGTAGTTGATATCACATGTCAAGAAGAAGTATGAACCAAGTCATGTTCACAACCAGCCACTGAAATTAGGGTTTAAGGCTTCATTAATAAGTTCTTTTTTTAGAAAAAGTTGGTGAATTTGAGAGCAAATAATAACAAGGTTGAGCATTAGAAAGAAAAATGTTGAATTACATCTCGGAGCACTGGCTGCTGCTTCTATAAGCAGGTCTTTGTACGGATGTGGAGGCACCAGGAGTGACGTGAATAGCTACACTGAACTACAAGATGTCTGAATCACGGCACCTCAGAATTGTGCCGTGTATTGATCTAAAGGTAAAAGTTGCACGAAGCTCGGCATAAGTTCAGGGAGCCGCAGCTTTCTCCTCATTCATTTTCACTGCTTCTCCAATAGGCTGACTATTGAAATTTCAGGCTGAGGCATTCAGATTTTTTTTTTCAGATCATCGCCGTCAGACATCAAATACGTTCCCTTCTGCTATCGTCAGCTGTCATTTTAAACTGCTGCAACTCAAGTTTTTGCATCCAAGGTCCATGTGGAGGTCATCAGAGACCAATCCTCCTCCTGTTCCCTCAAATATGAATGGGTCTAATCGCGTAAGTAAATGATTAAATAAAATCATCACGGTTATCTCTGAAGGAAGTCTCTCCTGAGTGAAATGACTCTTCAGACTGAGGTTGTCTGTCGGATTCAGGACCACATGTGAGAGATCTAAATTAGAGGTGAAAAGCTCATATTCAGATGTGTTTTGTGAGGTTCACACTCTTTAAAGAACAAAACAAATCTGAGTCACACACACTGGACCTAAACAATCCACTTTTGTCAGCGGTGTGAATGTAGATTTTGTCCGACAGCGGTTTGCTTCTGGGATGATAGTGTATACACAATTTCTTTCTTTCATTTTTTTATTTTTTTTTCTTAAAGCTGCCGCACACAGTGTGTGCAAACATGCTGCACGAACTGAGACTGAACCCAACAGTAAAGCTGGTGGCAATAAAACCAGGTCAGGTCTGAGGTTGATTAACAGATTTATGCAAAAAAAAAAAAAAAAAAGTTGAAAAAAAAATATTTATCTAATATATTTTTACAGTAGTCAAAGTTAGTGGTTGTTTTCAGCCATGAACACCATGAAAAGGTAGTAAATTTGCCTACAGTGTATTATTATCCTATTGAAAATATTGAGATCATATTTTCAAAATGTATGTAAAAATTAAGGGTCCTCGCCAAAAATCATTCCATTTGCTGCAATACAGTGAAAGTTATGGTCAAATTAAGAGGAAAAAGTGACTCCCAGTGGTTGTTTTCATCCCCAACAGGACACAAGGGTCAAGCTATTAGGGAGAGTCCTTACTCTGTCAATACTGACTCTGCAAATACAAAATAACCCTTACTATCAAAAGTAAAGTCAGAAATCAATTTAAATTAAGAAAAATTATAGTTAAAAATGAGGCAGTTGACATAAAAACGAAATATTTTAGCTTGAAGCTGTGCCACCTCATTGGCAACGAATCATTTTGAGAACCACATAAAAAGCAACTAGAAAAGGTGCAAAGACCTGAAAAGAAGCGTATGATCCACAAAAGCAGTCTTGCATTTTCAGTGCCTAAATTACCTATAACCTCCTTTCCGAGTCGCAGGAGCCGGCACTGGGCAGGAGGTGAGGTACGCCCTCTATCACACCTACGGCCAGATTAGAATCACCAACTAAAATCAACCTCATCAGTTTGTGCAGAAACGGTGAGATCATGTAAACTTTAGACAGACAGGCCACAGCTGCTCGAACCCAAAACCTTCCTGTTGTGAGGCGACAGCGCTGAGCACTGCACCGCCGTGTCAAGGACAAAATAGTTTTTTGTTTTTTTGGGTTTTTTTTGACAATCTGAGTGACCAGATGTGATTCCCTGGCTTCAAAGAGGCGTTTGAAGATGGCAACACCAGAAATGTATCCCCGACCTCACCTAAAAGCTGTCCTCCTCTACACAGATTAAAGGACTCCCATTTTTCTTCAGCGTGTTACACAACAGTTACGACACAGCGAAGGTGAAATGTTTGGTTTATTTTACTGCATTTGTGCTGAATATTCTTAGCTGGCCCTGGTTTTTTATTTTTATTTTTTTTCCGGCAGTGAGGTCAGTGAAAATAAAATCAGCCTTTCTCTGGGTGAAACTCAAGACGATTGAGATTAGGGTTATCCTGAGACATGCATCACTTGACTCGCATCCTCCAGCTGTCTACAAAGGGGAGAAGTCTCACCTCTCTTGAGCCCTTTTTCGTAGACATCTGTGCAATCTCAGCACCAAAACGCTGTTTTACACTTAATCTGATGCTCTTTATCTCCAGAGCGGCAGCCTCACACGCCTGCAAGCATCAGGGTGTAATACATTAAACATCATCAGTGACCTTTAAGCTTTAAAATGTTTGCAAAGAAAACAACGAAAAAGCACTTTTACAGCAGAGAGCGAGCGGTGACAACACGGTCTGAAGTCCAGGTCTGTTCCTGTGAAATTTAAGCTATGCTCAAGGTCGCAGAGAGTCACATACGGACTAATGGGATGCAGGAGAGGCTCGAATTTGAATACGTTTGATCATGTTCTGCCAAATGAGCGTTTGTAGCCCGGACAGGCAGTGAGACAGGCAGAACCTCCAAGGTGGAACAAAGCAGAAGCGACTTCAGTACACGGGACCCGTGGCGCCGTTTCCATATTTCCCTCCCCTTTTATTGCACATATAAATCCCTCCCCCTCCTTGATGGATGGGATGAAGCAGTTCAAAGGCATGTTTGCTGTTAAATAAAACTGCGTCGCTGCGTCCTGGCCTGCCATTATTGATTTCGGGGGGGGAAGGCAAGAAAATCCTCAGAGATATGCTGCACACAAGGTTGTCTGACCCCTATTAAAAAGCAAATGTATGCAATTTCCACAGATTACCTCAGGTGAAACTGTTATGACCAATGCGTTTGGCTCGTTTTCTTTGTTCTCTAATCCCACTGTGTCCTTCCCCGCTATAAAAAATAATCATCTCCATGGGATAAAAAAAATGGACGGTCTGGAATTTCATCTGAACTCTTATCTCTCAAAAATATTACTGCTGATGTGATTTCAAGAAAAAAAAAGGCCATTAGTAAGTTAGTAAAATAACCCTGAAGCTTTGAAACAAGCATGCTGTGCAAGCGCGTTGCAAATCAATATGAGGCTGATATTTTATACATTCAGTTTCTGTTCAATGTATAAATGCACGGACAGAATCCACGGGCCACAAACTCACTGCTGCGAGATAAATGACGGGGGTTTAACTGACGATGAAAATGAGACGCAGAGGAAATCGATACATGAATACTGATGAGGTGAGATGTGTGTCAGGAAGTATGAGTGTTGACTAAACATCAATCAAGTATTACAAGGCAGTGATATAAAGGGTTCAGCAAACGCTCGGGGCGTGGGCGATGCCTCTGTAGACCGGCGTCACAAAAACGTAGCAGTGCACAGAAGTGGGTCATCAGCAAACACCGAAAGTGAGTGAGATCCACTTTCTGTCCATTTGGATTTGAGCAAGATGTTTGAGCCCTATTTGCTCCGGGGCACGCTGCTCAGCGGCCGATACTGACAGACTGGTGATTTAACAGGAAAACGAACATCGGACAGGTGGATTCTCATAAGTGGAAGCGCTTCCCTGGAGAAATATAAATGTGAGGATGAGAGGCTGCTGAGAAGGAGCGAGGAATGGTATAAGAGTTTTGGTACCTCAAATAAATACTGAGCAGTATGAGTGAGATGGGAATCTGCTGCCACCCCATGCCAGGGCCAGGCCATACCTACATTAAAATAAAACTGATGTCACTTTTGGAAGGTTGCAGAGTTTTCCACATTCAGTCAAGAGGACGCCAAAGGCTACTATGTGTTGTGTTTACTGTGTTCATGGCTAAACTGCAGACGAACTTCTTGCAGTATTCACAACCTTGTAAGAGGAATTGGTCATAAGGACAACCACGAGACCCTGGGAAGAGTTCCATCCTCTTCCTCAAAGCTGGTGAGAATCCACCACCACTACAGACAGCCCCCAGACTGGCAGCTGAGAGAGGATTTCAGCAGACAGCTTCCGTTCCCAGAGCACCTGCACCTCAGTCTGCCCCAACATGGTCATCAAATCAGAGTCCACCAAACATGTGGTCATGTGGGAACTCACGGTGCCTTGGAAAGAAGGATAATATGGATGAGGTCCATTTTTGTGTTGCTATCGTTGCAAGATGCTCAAGGTGGATCTGGATTAAGAAGGTAGGCCCATGGTTTGTTGCTGCTCTAATGTAAGCTGAGACCCTGCTGGGCCACCTGGATGAGAAGTTCTCATCCAGACCCAAAACCCCCAATTACTCCAGGGATATCAGTGACGATGCAAACCACTTCCCATGTCCTAACCCCAGTCGTGTGAGTTCCATTTGAAGGCAGTATAATAGCGATGTAGTCTCACTAGTGCTTTGATATATAGAAGACTTTTGTTGACTTGATAATTCTCCATAATTCTCTGACATATAACTTTCCCATTTCCATGTATTTTGAAGAAATGGGATAATTTAATTGGCTTTTTCAGTATTTATTCTACACAAAAATACAAATCCGCAATTAATGCAACATTCACTTGTATATATACTGTTTGATGATAATTATCATGATATGGTGCTGCCGTGACTGGTGCTAGTAACAAATAAATTATGGAATAAAAGGCAGACGTGCACCTCCTGCTATTCCAGTGGGACTTGATGGAAAAAAGCAACTGAAGGGAGAGTAATGTCAAGACCACACATGTAGAAAAAAAACCCATATTACTGCAAATGCATAGATTCACATGTGGTGAATCATATGAAGCTCCATCAAGGACATAATGACAGATGTAGAGTTGGCATCCTCTGCCCTGCTGTCAGGAGATGAGGAGCGGTGCCCTCCTGTTGTTATTGCTATTGTTGCGCCTCTGGTGTTTTCATTAGCACGGTGCCCTTGGTGATTATACCACCTCCGACTCTCCTTCCCCGCCTCCCCTTTTCTCCCTCGCCACAGGCACCAGCTTCTCTCTGGCACCCTGCCACCGACACTGTTGACCAGGGGGATTTTATTTTTTACAGTTACACTGTACGACTTCAGGATGATATTTAGACAGCAGAAGCACTCGGTGGATGAATTCCAGTTAACATGTTGGAGCTTCAGAGAAATTAATTAATTGAGGGGATGACGGTGTAAAGTAAAATCTATGAAGCTAGTGCTCTGAATGAAGAATTCAAAAAAAGATGAAAAAACAATCAATTTGTATTCAGCCTGGCTAGCTGCGCTCCCAAAGGAATAACAGGTCAAAACTGGGACGTCTCTTAGATTAAAAACATTAAGCTGAGCGTTCTCACTACGGTGCATAATTTTTCATTATCAAACACCAGCAATTCAGCTTGTACCTATTTTGCAGGCATTACAGTGTCACTGTGAGTCAAAACGGTGTTTATTATGCACAAGCTGCAATAGCGTGTGTTCCTTTGATTATTCTTGTTTAATCTTCACGATTTCTTGTCTGAAGTCAGCACTTTATTCTTTTCATTTACTCCGGAAATAAAGATGATGCAGATAAAGATTTGAAACAAATGCAAATAAAATCATTTGGGAACAGAAAGCATCATTAGCTTCTCATGCCCATGTGTCGAAATGTCCTTGGGCCCAGACACTGGCGCCCACACTGACACAAAAAAAAGAAAAGGCAAAACTGTGAAGCCCATTTGCAAGAAACCTTTTCATGCCAACAACCCTGTCTTGTAGAAACTACTTATCAAAAAGTAATTGGTTTTCCTAATTGCATTTCGTTATGTACAGCTTTATGGATGCAAAGCAGGCAGAGGTATAGCTTTGGAAATTATCTCTCTCTGCAGGTTCCTCAAGAAAAAAGCATGTTTCAGTGTGATACAGCTTGGATTCATTTCTGTAGCTTTAGCCACTGCCTATGATGACATTACACTCAGTGGAGAGGACAGCGCTGCATCGCTGCAACACCGTAGCGGCAAATATGGTAGGACGAAGTTAAACCAGAAAGCTGTCATTCAATCCACAAATAAAACAAGAATTATCTTTAAAGAAAGAATTGCAAAAACAAGTAAATTAATAAATGGAGCGAATTACGTCAAACAGACAGCTCTGGGTGAAAATGTCAGCTATCGTTAGCGTTCCTTTTATAATTAAAAAATCCACAAGTTCATTTTTGAGTCATCACTTCGAGCGTTAGACATGGACTCAACACTTACGGTGCTGAACTTTGACAGCACTGACGGCAGCGCACACACACAGGCGGTGTTTGTCTGCGTGGCAGACGGGGGAAAGGTGGAGGGGAAAATGAACTTCAAAATCCCCTCTCTGTTAGCCACTGCAAACACTGTGTGTGAACCAGACTTTGTTAGGTTAATCTAGCAGAGATCCCTGATCCCTCAGAGTCATGCAGACCTGTGCTCCAGTCACATTAGGCAAAATGTAGCTACTCTTTCGATCTTTGTACGGATAGGTCAACATTACAGAACTACCGGCAACGAAGACAGACTGTGACATCGCCTCACCCCATATATGTCCAGACCGAAAAGGTGCACCTGAACACACCGCAAAGACTACAGTCAATGGCCAGAGAAATAAAATCCTACCAGCAGGTTGCATTAGTCCAAATTCATCATTCGAAGAGGGAAGCTGGAAGAGCTACAAACTCTACAGTTTATGTATTCTAGCTGACGGAAAAATATTGAAAATACTGTATGTTGGTTGTAAAAAGCTTCCTACAGTGATCCGTCCGGTGCCAGAGGTGCGAGATACACAGACAGTGTTGCCAGATCGGATTGGGGTAACTCGCTGAAACTGGAGTGAACATACACAGCACACTCACTCACAACCATAATAATATTATAACCTGTACTCAGTTAGTCTGCTTATTAGTCGGCGCTGCTCTCTGTTGTTGTGTAATGTCTTTTATATGAGTGCATTGTCTCCCAAGGGTTTTGCACTGTCTGTACTGCATTGTTTGTCTTTGCACTGTCTCTCGTTCTTGCACTGCTGGCACTGTTTACCTTTGCAACGTCTGCACCGTTTGTATTTTCTTCATAACCTTGAAACACGCGGACTTTGTAGTGTAATTAGTCCTATGTCTTCATGTAGCTCCATGGTCCTGGAGCGACCTCTTGTCTCACTGTGTACTGCACCTCATACCTGCCAACTTTTCAAAAAACCTTGGAGTGAGATTTTGTCGTGGGTGACCAAAATTATGCCGTGCACGCAGTCACACAAATTGGTGGCTCAGATATTAGATAATTGGAATTAATTTGATGTTGTACCCATGTTGTACGCTACATTCTGGTGGTTTGTGGGGAGGTCCAAAGCTGTTGATAGGGGCAGCCCACTGAAGATGGACAATATTGGTTACATTCTGTGAAGCAGACATAGCTGAAGGTCCACCCCCAGGAGATTTTGGATTAAGTAGATGTGGTTTCCAGCATTCTAGTGGATTTTTGGGCGGTCTGCTAAAGATGTGCAATACCTGAACTTATTCTGATTCATGTTTGGCATCATGACTTGTAGGTCTTGGTCTGTAGACTTGAGCTGAACATTCAACCAGAAAACTATCGGTGTGCCTAAATGACAATAAAGCCTTATTCATAGATCAGTGTTTAAGATTTGACCTAGGTAGGTTGATTGATATTTTGATAAAAATGGTATTAAACTAATTCTTAACTAAAACCTAACCTATGTTGTGAATAATTGTATTCTTAAGAGCACTTAATGATTTATGTTCAGCCAAAAACGACACAACATTAGTTAGGGAGGGACATTATTCTTCATTCAAAGTCTCCCACCACATGGTCCATCAGAGACAAATAAAGTGCAACAAATAAAGTGCTTAAACAGTACAACTTTTTCAAGCAATAAAACAGATGAATGCATTACAAAAATAGCTAAAATGAGGCATAATCAGTATCAGATGCAGATCAGAAGCTGGGTAAAGTCCTTGTCTATGATCTGTGTGCATGGTTATACTGGCCTAGTCTCAGCTCAGATTCTCTTCTTTATCAGACTTCTCAAAGTAGTTTCTGGTTTCTCCTGCTGTCTTGGCGGTCTCTGTATCTCTTCTTCTGTCTACTTCGGGGTGCAGGCATAGATAGTAAAGGGGTGCACTGCAGGTGTAGCGCAGCGCAAAGGTTCAGGGGCGCTCATCAGCGCCATCTACCGTCGTGGAGTTTGAAAGGAACGGAAGAGTCTCGGAGCAAGATCGGATTTTTTTTTTTTTTTTGCATGAGAAATTGGATGTGTGGCGTGAGTGCGTGTGAAAACAGTCAAAACCGTGTGTCACACGGCGAAAGCGTGAGAGTTGGCAGCTCTGGCACCTACTATATATGGTTGAAATGGCAACAAAAAAAATCTCTTTGACCTTTCACCTTTTATTAATTTTATTTTGTGGGTAAAAATAGAGCTGCGCAGGTAAACAAAATGTGGACTAGTTTGGGACCATTTAGTAATTTTTTGTAGTTTAATGCTTATTTGAAACAAAACCAAGTGTATGCTGGATGATTTCTATGTTTCGAACGCATTGTGTAAGCTACACGAATGTAAGCAATCTGGATGGCTGAAGTACTAATTTCTGAACAGCTTTTGGGCTGGAAAGCATCAGCTGTAACTGGTAACACTGCACACAGACAAAACTAGGTTTCACACAAGCCCACCTGACAGCCAGACATCTGCAAAATGCAAAATGCAAAAGGTTCTGACTTAATCTGTGTGAAATCTCAAGTTTGGCACTTTGAGGAATACACAACAATCAAATTCTTGCCCATTTTTTGATGAGTTGTCCCTCATGTCTGTGTGTTATCCAAACAGTGAGAAATAGCTAGCCTGATGCTAGCAGGTAGCAAATTCTACGTACCAACAATTCTAAAGCTCTGTAACAAAAGCATAACACCTCATTTGCTGAGAAAGAACTTGTTTTCAGTTTCTGAAGTGAGACAGGTGAGTCATTTCCTCCGGTTTAACGGCTTTTGTGCTAAACTAGCTGCCCGTTGTGGCTCTAGCTTCATCTTTAGCTTTCCCATTTCACTGAACATGTCAAATTTGCCATAGGTGTGCTTTTATTTGGCTGAGCTATGTGACTGAATTCAAAATTAGTTGTTTTCAATGTGTTTTGTTAGAAATATAACACTATTATATTCTGTGAACACATCCAGGCTACATATATTTTCCTTATTGTGAATTGTGATGCTAACGTAAGCTAACGGGGACATAGCAGTCGCATTGCTCAGCAAGTAATCATACTCCCCAAAATGTTCAAATACTTAACTTTGTGTAAGTGAAGAAGCCCTAACTTGGAATTACAGAGGCTTTAATTGGATTAAAGACAAAAACAATGACCTACTCCCTTTAAATGTGTCTATTCATAGCTTAATGCGCTTTATTGACCCTCCACATTTACAGACAGGAGCAGGAGAGAGGAAGAGTACGACGTGGCCCGAGAGCATGCTTCCATTCATTTGCTATCTCGAGCAATTATTTCTGACATTGCGCATCAACTGTGACAAACTGTGACAGCTTGAGACATTCAGGACTGACACAGTGTGAGCAACATGACAATGAAACGAACCCTGAGATGAAGAGAGAGAGAAGGGGGGGCAGACGCAGAGAGTAAAGTGTCGGAGGCAAACAGCTAAACAGCAACGGGGCATTAGTGGGTGAACTGCGAGGAGGTGAAGTGGACATAAAAGGGTGAGGAGGAGGCTGTCGCTGGGGGAGGGAACCACAGTTGCACGGAGAAGGAGGATGGAGGAAATTATAATGCAGTGAAAGCCCAGTAAGACGTGGAGCAAACACCTCTATTGTTTCTAAATTAATACAGGTTAGAGAGAGAAATCTATCTACATATCTATCTTTCTATCTTGGAGACAGAAACCATATCCTTACTAATAAGGCTGGGGTTCTTGGGACTCTGGCGAATACTAATGAGGAGCAAAACTAATTCTCATTAGTCGACCTAATACTGTGCGGTGGACACGTACAGTCGAAGCTTTGTGTCTGCGAGGTGAAAAGCAAATTTGACATTTTGAAGGAGGCTGATGGGAAGGAACAAGTACAAGCGTTCCCTCAAGCAGATCCATTTTCTCCTCAGTATCTAAGGTCAGACAAATTTACAGCCTCATGTTTATACAAAGAATAGCTCGGGCCGCGGTTTAACACCATCTCTGATTTGTTTGTGTGCGCGTGCTTGTTCCTATGCACATGGACTCAGTGTTTGTTCAAAAAACGCCTGTGGCGTTCCTCTTAGAAATATCGACTCTAGTGTAGCCTTTATCTTTCCTTTATAACTTCAAAACAAACCCAATGTCCTTTGCTGTACAATGGGAAACAAACAAGGTAAAATCATCTCTTGGCTGTTCTTTGTGCTAAACTTTTTCCATGAATTCATTTCAGTTTCAGCCCCTGTAATATTTTGTGCCGTGCCGATGGCTGTGTCCGGGAGCTGCTTCCACAAAAAAAAAAATAAATAAATAAAAAAACATGCTGCAAACCATCTACAAAAAACACCCAATTTAAGATTTAGTGATGGGGAGAGACGGGAATCTTTCATTCACACTGTTTTGGAGGTCTCAGCTGATGCACTGCAGAGAGGAAGGGAGGCAGGCAGGCAGGGTTGGGGGACATGAATAATTCAGCATCTCTCCGCCACAGTGAGCCCTGAATTCCCATCCTCCACTCCAGCAGCCTCCATCCCAGAGGACCCACAGTGGGATTGTAGTACAGCTCAGCCAGCTCTGCATATGCGCCACGGTGCAAAAGATCTGGAACTCAAGGTACTCTGAAATCTCAAATTACCACATCAGGGACAGTTTTTTTTCAGTCACTATGAGGAAAACTGATGAAGCCGCCAATGTCTAACCTCTACCCATGAACGTATGTGTAATTATCATGCACCTTAATAATCGGAGGAGGAGTAATTGGCGCAGGATGGAAGTTTAACTAAATTTATTCGGCTTGTTCCCTGAGTGTAAGCGGGGTTTGGGTGGATGCTAAATATGCAAAGTAAAATGCAAACTAAGCAACCAAATGGAAAACTCTTCACTCCAAAATTGTTCAGTTGGATTTATCGACTATTTTGTATTTCGAGTGCACAGAATCAGGCTGTACTGAATGCAGTGATACAGTGCTCTACGCAGTTTACTGACTACATAATAAACCCACAAATCACCCACTAATGTTCCTTGCATCTCATTTAAAAACAACAGGAACAAGGAAAGAAAGCTGTAATTAACCAAGGACTCTTTGCAGAGTAATTACCAATATCCAGTATATCAGCTGCACCGCAAGGCACACTCCCATCTTTTATATTCGTGCGCGCAAAGACTCTCTTTAACACACGAACACAACAAGCGGGTGCTGTCTGTTGATATAAGTGAATTTCCAGGGAAGATAAGGAGACGGGCTTAAAGATTCTGTTAAAACAAGTGAATCATCTTCAGTATTTTACAGCCTCATGTTTATACAAAGAATAGCTCGGGCCGCGGTTTAACACCATCTCTGATTACGGCTCCTTTGGGGCAGCGCGTGTGTGCTGTTATGATATCAACCCAAGACAAGATGGAACACACAATCACATCATCCATCGCCACTTACTGTATTCTTGTTCACTGCCACATAAGGCTGCAGGCTGTCCCAGCATGCTGTGGGTGAAAGTCAGGATCCAATGTCCAAAGAAAGAAATTGAGAGGATACAAAGGGCGATCCACTGTTTGAAGCAGTTTATTTATACACCAATCAGGGATAACATTATGACCACCTTCCTAATATTGTGTAGGTCTCCTTTGTGCCTCCAAAACAGTTGTGACTCATCAGAGAATGGACAGGGGCCTTCTGAGGGTGTCCTGTGGTGTCTCGCACCAGAATGTTGTTGGTGGGGACCTTTGGGTACTACGGGTTGAGGGGAGGGGCCTCTGTGGATCATCCCAGAGATACTTGATCAGTTTGGGATCTAGTGAATTTGGATGCCAGGTCAACACCTTGTGCTGTTCTTCATGTTTTTTTGAGTTGTTCCTAAAGCGTTTTTGCGTGTGTGCCTGTGCCACATGTCTAAGTAACATTCACATGAATGCCAGGTCCAAAAGGTTCCCAGCAGAACATTGTCACAAGATGGTCAATGTTATTTACTTCTCTTGTCAGTGGTTTTAATGTTGTGGCTGATCGGTGAAAATGACGAGACGATTCAGATGCATTAACTGTAAAAGATGCACCATGACCATCTTCAGATAAGAGACACTTATCTACACCAAGGATTTGTGCATTTATGGAGAATGGTTACAGGGGTTGACTTTGCAGCAGCAGAGGTCACAATGAGGAATATCCTGCTACTAGACCCACTCAGAAATTGCATTTGTTGCATTCCAGTGTAAGAGGCCTGCAATAGGTCTTACTGCATGGAGGTTATAGTATTCAGCAATAGCTGAGAGACTCTGATTCAGCTGTGTTTTAGTTTTGAAGGCTGCAGTTTATAGTACTGTTGAACTGTGTTGTGATTTACCGACAGTAGCCCTTGTTTCTGCTTGGTTCTTTGGCTTTTCAGCCCAGTCCAGTTTCACAGCACCATTGGCTGTGTGCACTGAAACGATCATATAGTGAAATTACCACATTTCAATTCAATTCAATTCAATTTCCTATGCTGTTTGAACATAAACTGAACATTACAACAGGGATTTAGGGCAGGGCTGTTATATTGTAATGCATTTGTTTACAGTAGTGTACCTAATGAACTGGCAGGTGAGTGTATATTCCCATTGGATAGATGTTGTAAGTGAGCTAGCATAAGGAGCTGGTGGAACATAAATGAATAAATGCAAGCTTCACACATGTGAACAAACATATTACATCTGTGGACTACTCTAATATTAAATAGATCATGTTTGTTGGATCACACCCATCCAATTAATCATACTAGAGACATGTGGCTTCACACCTTTTAAGTAGATTCAATACATGAACTTATTTTTACCCGCTTGTTCAATTTGCAAAAACAACATTAAAAAGGTTGAACTATGACAAAAATAATTAAGAATCCCCGAAATGCGTTTTTGTGTGTTGATAAAATTGAAATGTGCCAAAGTGTAGACAATAGAAATTATTTTCCATCATTGTTCTCGTTTAGCTTTGCACTTTCCATCTGCAACTGTTAGATGAACTACAAACCCCTGGAGCCCTTAATCTCAATACATCAAACGCTTTAGGATTTTTTTAATTAGTTAAAATTTGTGCCACTTTGAAAGAGAAATACTGGAACACTTATGCAACTCTTTATTTTAAGCTAAAGCTTTAAAACTGTTTTCAATTATCTGAAATGCAGCCAAAATACAAGTATGGCCTCCACACTAGACTGGAGGGAAAAAACAACGGTGGGTGCCAAGGAGAGCATGAGATTGTGGCTGGCGAGGGCACTGAGCATCCTAATCAGGTGCCTCTCATGGGTGGCTGTTGTTGCAGCCTCCAGACAGACGACCACAACCAGGATGATTGCAAATGTAGCGGACATTATCGTCTGGAAGAGGCTAAGGGGTGGAGCTAAGGTGAAATAGGACATGGGTGTAGAGAAAACCCCAGCATCACGAGTGGTCACTGCTGCTTGGGTGCAGTGTCAGTGGAACCTGTTGGCAGCCTTGAGTTATTTTGATTTGAGGTCGGCTACGATAGCAGCCCTTGCAGCTTCAGTATACTTCTTGTATTTAGCTTTGTGCAACGTGTTGTACTGGCGACCTAAATTGAAATCTTTCATGGCAGATAGCGTCTCTATCTGTGAACAGATAATCTTCTTCCCATTTTCTCTTTCCTCTTAGCCATGGCGCAACGTCTCTTCTTCACTGGTAGAGAAGACCCGGTGGAAGCGTGCACGAGGCAGCGTCTGCATTAGAGTGGCCAACTGTGTCATTACAACTGATTCAGTACCGCAGAGGACACATTTTCATAATTTTCAAAAATTAATCTAAGGGCCACGTCGAGTGAGGTCGCGGGCCATCAGTTGCCCATCCCTGCTCTAGGTAATACTAAGCGGAAACACAGTGACTTCACGCCACTCCTGAGCTGCAGGTTTGTATTCGCTCTGATCGTCCGTTAAAAGCATGCACTGTCTTGCCTGAATCATGTTGTCTCAACGGATCAATGAATCCACGTGGCAAGTATGTGATGGATGATCCCTGCACATAATCCCACTTGATAGATGAATCTATTGACCTTTTACATATATTGTCTGAGAGGACAGCAGTTACAGACGTGCCGCTGCAACCTGAAGGTAGCTGTTGAAACAAAGTGCAGATTAACTGAAGTAAAACAATTATTTTTTAGTTCCAAACCTTGGAGGTAACCTGACTCACAGGCTTATCAGCAGGTGGTTGGTAAATTAAATGCAGGCCTGGGACTTGAATTGTCTCTGTGCAAACAACTTGAAACTACTGCAAGATTAGGCTGAGTTATGGTGGTGTACACAGTTTCTGCTTCAGCGTCTTAGCTATGAACTTATTATCTGAAAAAACAATGCATGTGCACACCTTCCTGCCCGTACTCACACATCAACACACCAACACTCAGTGCCTCCTCCCACCTTCTCCACAGGTCTGGTTTTCAATCATTGAGATGGGGGTGGGTGCAGTGATGGAAGCTTTCTTCTCTTACTCACCCAACAGTAATGCTCTGGCTTACTACGCCAGTGCTCAGATTAAACTGGGTTATATTGATCCCAGACTCAATGGAGTTTACGACACGGACCAGCAGACACAGATCACCCAGCCATGTCAACCCCTGAGGAAAGAATAAACACCCTTTCATATCCAGGACACACAAATGGAGATAACAGATCCTAGTACCGTGCTGCCTTTGGATGAGCTCATTTTGCAGCGCCGATTAAAATTTCACCTGTGAATCCTGAACATTTAGGTCCCTCGCAAGCCAGAGGACAAATGGGTGCAGATAACCTTTCTCTTTTTTTTTCCTAAATTCTGTCTGCAGTTAAGAGGCTTTCGTATTTTGCCGTAAGCTCGTTATTGACAGCCGCAGTAGTGTTTTCACATTTTTAATTCACATTCCTCCTACATGGCGTCTCGGCCTCTTTTCTTCTCTATCTCCATCACCTACATTTATTTCAGGATCATGCAGAGTTTAAATTAAAACACCTTTTGTGGACAAGTGAATTTGCACATGCATCCAAGCGGAAGCAAATCATTGTTACTGTCAAAATACAGCGTTGCTTGGAAAAAATAATTAACTCGTACAGCGTTAGGAAAGCTAAGGTAGAAAGAAAAATGGACTCACTCGTAATATCACCAAGAAGACTATGGCTCCAGATGAACCATTCCCTACACGGACAGGAAATTTTCTTTGCACAAAAAATAATACATATGTGTTGAAATGGAGAGATGAGTCCTTGAAAACTGTAAAAAGGTCTCTCTTACTGATACAGTACGTCTGAAGTGTTTTTCCTGACATCAGATAGCACACAGTATAAAGTGAAAGCACACATGCAGCAACAGCATTACTGCCAGCCAGAGCTTTTTGAAAAGGTAGTGCATATAATATAGTCATATATTATCACTGGTCCTCCTAAAATGTTGTGCAGTCTCCCACTCTTATATTAGAATAAATTGTGACTCATGCAGAGAGGAAAGTCAATTGCGCTGCACATGCTGGCATGGATAATAGGACGAATGAGTAATTACCTTTCATATCTGAAATGAAAAGGATTTTCAAAGGGATGTTTTCAAATGGAAGTATATGCTTATTCTGCTTAGGAATAAAACATCCACCATCAAACATGTCACTTGGGGCATAATGGCCCCGAAATGAGGTGACATACACCAATGGGGGAACACGCAGGAGAGGAGGCGGCCAGCTTCGTATCCGTGGCTATTCAGAAGCCAGACCATAACAGTCACCACCAGCATTTTGACGTTCGCCATCCTCTGAGGTCACGTTGTCTCTCACTCCGAAATGCAGGAGTGCATCCTGACTCATGCAGAGCGTCTATTTATGCTGAAGCAACCGGTGCAGAGTGGGACATAATGTTCTCTGGTTACCAGCAGAGCCTGGACCCAAGTTTGTGGAGAGCGGTGATGCCCACTCGCCTCTCTGATTTTCCAGAATATGAGGATTTGTTCTCATTTGATGCGGCTGGTGAACAGCGCAACTCAGAATTAGGTCACTAAATTGAACTGATTAAAGTATTCGGAGCGGTACATGAAATCAGAAGTGACTGCAGCTTCTGTGAAGTAAGGTGGTGCAATGTTTCTCTCACTAACACATATTTAGGAAAAAAAAGGGGTTTAAAGACCAGGGATGTTAAAGATACACTAAGCACAATCTTCCTAAAAAGCAATGCATGTAGAAAAGAAATACCTCCAAGTCGACACCTGTGACCCTCTAGAGATATGGGGTGGTGTATTTACCTGCAACCTTCTGACAGCGGGCGTGCGGTCCCCAGCTGGGACACAGGGTGTAAGAGCAGGACTCTGCAAATTTGAAGCATCCATCTCTGCCTCTCCTCTGCTGTCTGTCAGTGTCACAGATCTATTATGAGCTGCAGGTCTGTACCTGTTTGACCGAGGACTGAGCTACACTTTCTCTCAGAGAGAGAGAGAAGAGGACAAGATCAGCTGCATTTCCCCACGTCAGGCAACACAACACCTTTCTGCAGGATTGCGCAGAGAAGTACAGTATGTCTGTTTATGTGTCATGAAACTGTTAGATAACAATTTATTTTTCTGGTTCACTACTCTGTTTCCAGAAACTGCCCTCCCTCTCTTCATTCACTCTTCAGCTCAACGGACCACAGCTCTCTTTCCTACTCGTTGAACTTAGGAGGAGGGGCCAAGTTTAAATGTAATAAATACACTGATATAATATAATTATACAACTACTTTTATTCAGTTTCTTGCAAGTAGTGACGATTGATTCCTCCAGCTTCATAAATTTACAGCATGAGGACAGGGAAGTACTACTGGTGCAGTGTAAAATTTGCAAGTTGTATTTTTACACAGGGCTATGTGCACAGCAGTGCAGGGAGCAACTTGCAGTAGTTGGTGATTTCTAAGTTGACATTAGGTGTGCATATGAGTGTGAACGGTTGTTTGTATCTGTGGTCCTGTGATGGACAGGGTGTAGCCCGCCTCTCACCCCAATGCCAGCTGGGAAGGTCTCCAGCCCCATGTGATGCTCCACAGGATATACTGTAGACAATATTCACATTTGACATGAACAGGTGGAAGTAACACACCAAGATACAGTAGATGGACCATAAGTTGGACGACCGGGAAACCTCACAGAGATACTTTAGATGGATTAAACAAGATTAAACATGTTAATTATTGAGCTCTGGAGGTGCTGGTATGCAGATTTTGTTGCCTTTAATGGAGTCGGATTAGCTCCTTCCCTCTGTTTTCAGTCTTTGTGCTAGTCGACCCTCTCTCAGCTTATATATTATATATACATATACCTTACATATTTAATAGGCTGACATGAGAGTGGTATTGATCTATTACATCTGACTGTTATTCATCTGGAGCAGAGTGTAAAGTTTTACACTTTCCTAATTCAGATTTCAAACCTATTTGGAAAAATGAACCTGTTCTAAATGACAGCAAACCAAGAAAAACTTCCCACTCATTAGCTTTATCCCCCAAAATGGAGTGACAGTGCAGCTTGTTACGGGCTCATGATGTTAACATTTCCCTGCAAATTTTCCATGCAATGTGGATCCAAGGTCTGAATAATGAATTCAGAGCTACTACCCAGCCTTGACGCCCTTCTCCCAACAGGCAGAGCGTCCTTGCTCAGCCCGCTTAAAAGCAGGCCTGCTCTGTGGACTCTGATTTCAAAGCTTGCATATGACTCTGCGTGGCTACACTGTTCACATCCTCGCAGCATCGCTTTGAGCAGCAAATAAAGCCAGATTCATATGAAAATGGGAGAATTATAAGACTTTGTTAACCATCAATATCAATGTACAGGAAGAAATCCATAATTGTAATGGTCTTTTGCTATTAAACATGTGCTCTAGAGTATAACCTGAAGTGATAAATGACAAATTATTAATAAATTCCTTAAATTATACAACATTATGTCCAATAATCAAATATATTTAGTTACACAAAGGGCACACTGTCATAATGTCATGTTTAAAATATCTTTTTAAATTCTAAGTGAACAAACTAAACCATTATTACAACAGTGTTTTTCTCCTTGGGCAACTCCCATCCGAATGACATTTATCTAAACTCATGGCCTGTGCCCTGAATGTCACACTATGACTTCTGTGATTGAATTTTCCCAGGCCACAGAAATCTAATAACGTTCCAGCTAATGACAGTTGAGTCAGATGAGATGACTGAATTGCTTTCAATGGGCTTTAGGTGTTCCAAAAAGTCAATATCAATTTGCTGACTATTTGGTCGTGGACCAACTGGACTTCATACAATATGGACATGATTTAAGACTGACCTTTCTCATAGCGGTAAGAGGGATCAACATCTTAATCTCTCTGAGAGAGTCTCGAGAAAAGCTGCAGAATAATAAAACATAAACACGATGAAACCGCAGGCATTCAAAGTGCTGGTGTTATGCTCACAATACAGAAACCATAATGCCTATATATTATTGAAAAGCAAAGCCGAACAACAACAGTGACAGCTGGGATAGTGAAAATACCATCAAAATATAGGAAAACCGCATAAGGTCTAATTATTTTTGTCCAATCATTTATATTACAGTCAGTCCTCTTTCACAGTAACTCATTTTTAAATTGTTTCTCACTGTCCACGGGTTTTATATTTTTATTTTATCGCCTACAGCATCAGCCATAATATGATCATCTTCCTAACATTGTGTAGGTCTCCCTTGTGCCTCCAAAACAGTTGTGACTCATCAGAGAATGGACATGGGCCTTCTGAAGGTGTCCTGTGGTGTCTGGCAACAGAATGTTGTTAGTGGGGGCCTTTGGGTCTTATGGGTTGAGGGGAGGAGCATATCATGGCAGCAACTGTTTCAAGCCAATTTGACTTTGTGTGGTGATTCAGTTTAGATGTAGCTGCAGAGGCTTGAAAGAGTGATCACTCCCTTACTGCCTTACTGGAGAAGATAGATAGATATTAACTATAAGGACAGTTGCACCAGTGTCCAGAACAGAAGGACTGTAATTCCTGAGGTCTCACAACACTGTCGCTGAAATGCGTCCTCAAAAACAACAGCAGTGATTCATTCATTCTTTTTCTGTAACCGCTTGTCCTCTGGAGGCTTGCGGAGGGCTGGAGCCTATCCCAGATGTCATTGGACGAGAGGCAGTGTACAGTAGGGATTTTGATGATTAATTCATAGTTTCCTCTTTAAAATCTTTAAATAATACAGTCATACCTGGCATGAGAAAGACATAATCACATTTATGGTGCCATTTGTTTCTTGAAAAACTGACCTACGTAGATATGCAGCTCCTTCTACACACTTGGTTGTGCGACCTTTCTTTGCATAGGTTTCTGCTACTGGTCTGCATCAGTGGCTTGAACAACAGCTTGGCTCTAGCTAAATCTGGAAGAGGTCAATATTACGAGGTCAAATTGTGACAGGAAGAAAAAATAATAAAGTAGGCACCTTCCCTCAGTCCTTGCTTTTTCCGGGAGCTCAAAAAGGTCAAGAAGATCAAAATGAATTCCAGTGGAAGGATTAATCTAATTTCCACAGGTGCTCAGAAGAGGAGAAAGCTGAGGCTGAGATTACCTGCTGTTAGAACATAAAGTCTGCCAACAACAACACAGAAAGGAAGTCAGTGAGAAAATAAGAGAGGACAAAGGACACAGTATGGGGTCATGGAATGATATACAAACACAATCAGGCTCATTAAATCTCTTGGTACCTCCACGGTCCAGTTGTTTCTGCAGGCACCGACAGTACAGTAAAATTGTCCTCTCCTTCACACACAGCGGTGCATTTGGGCCGCACTGTCTCTTGAAGCCTAAAGCCTGCAATCAAGATACTGAGCTGCAAGGCAATCACATCCGTTTGAAACTTTACAAACAGAAGCTCCAGACTTCAACTAGCAACACAAGTGGGACCACAAACAGTGAGGTTTGGGGACTGAGGTAATAAACTCTTCATTAAAATGCATCAAAATAATGCCGTTACACAAGAGATGCTCGGCTGCTGCAGGCTGTTTGGCATGTATTATAGAGGAGACAGTCATCAGAGGATTTCCCTCTCATGCTTAACTGCATTTTAATTCATCTTTAAAATAGATACAGGTGATTGGTGTCATTTTACCAGGATGAATTTTACTAATACTGATTTTATGTTGGAAAAAAAAAGATCTGATGTATCACGTGTTGCAAACCATGTCCAAAAAAACCCCAAAACAAACAAAAAACATCAGTCTCTTCTGATGTACTGTTTCAACCAACAAAGGGCTGTGTCTCTCTCCAAATTTTTGTGGGATGGAGTACTTTAATTTTAGCATTTCCACGCGTCATTTAGGTAGGTGAGGTCAGTGCCCAGGACAAAATATTTCAACAAAGTGTGACATTACTGTGAAATTGACACCGGCCATTTTTGAGTTGTTCCTAAAGCGTTTTTGTGTGTGCGCCTGTGTCAGGCTGCATCCTGCTGGGGATGGCTGCTGCCATCAAGGCGTGTCATTGCTATGGGGTGGGGGTGTCTGGTCTGGTCTAGGTGGGTGGTACATGTCTAAGTAACATCCACATGAACGCCAGGTCCAAATGTTTCCCAGCAGGATATTGTATTGTCACAAGATGGTCAATGTTATTTACTTCTCTTGCATTTAAAGAAAATTACACTTACAGTACATGGACAAAGATAAAGTACAATTTATTTAAAAATCTTCTGCCTCCTACCAGGACTTATAAAAGGAGGGTCGTGGTCCTCTGCTCCCTCGGGCCTTTAGGTGGTGCATGGGCATTCACTCATTGTTCAAAAAACTCACCTTAAGATCAGTTTGAAAACAACTAGGATACGATTACAGCATGAGAACTTGGATCTGCTGATATCGTAGTCTGATCTGATGCTCTGGTCTCTTTTTTCCAACTTTAAAATAAATAAAACTCATGCTGAGACTGCTCATGTCATGGACAACACCTGATGAGAATCACCACCATTGTCCATCTCATGTTTTGAATGCATGCCCAAGGACCATAATATTTACCAAATCTACTATTTATTTTAACTAGAGGACGAACTATTTCAGCACATTATAAGCTTTCCTCCAGCAAAACCCGTTAGTCAAGATGTGAATTTGGCACCAAGCAAATCCCACCATCTAGAAACCAGATTACCATGAAATTAGCAGCACTAATTCAAGTGTTGGAGGGCACTCTTTGTCATTAGTCTGTATCCAAAAACCTTCAGACTGCATGGTGCATTGAAGAGCGTTTTCCCCCTTGTTGGACTAGTATTGGGGCTTAACAGTTTGCTCTCACTTTCTTGAAATAAATCTAATGACAGACCAATATGTTTTGCATTAATAAAGAAGCTGGGCACAGATTCAGAGCAAAGAAGAGCAAAAGTTACAGCTCAGATGAAATGTAGCTTGTTAGGGAGGCACTACATCGAGAGAAAATGACTATAACAACGAGAAAGAACTGCTGAGAGTGGAAGGAAATTAGCATATAATTTTCTTTGCACAGACAACCTTTTTGAATCTGACAAAGGCAGCAAAGAGGAAGAAAAGTAAAAGTTTACAGGAGACATCAATGGCTAAATGCTCAAATGTCAGCCAGTATAATTTCTGCCATGTTCACCATCTTGTGTTCGCATGTTAATATTTCCTAGTTGGCATCAAACACAGTAAGTATGGTGTAGAAGAAGATGGTGGGAATGTCAGTTTTAGACGTAACAATAGCACTGGATGAAGTTATAATAGAGTTAATGCTCTGGGCAACATGAATGTCTCTTTTTTTAGGAATCCACATTGAGATATTTTGGTCTGAAACAAAGTGGTGGACCAAAACATCTCCAAATTAACACTGACCTCCTCAAGAATTGTACAGTCAGGAAGAGACTAACAGCAATGTGGGGGTAGGGGACCATGGAATTAGATGAAATACAGCAAGTTGTATCCGTGACTGTCATTTTGAATTCTGTAACCCTGTTTGGTTTCCCTCGTGTTTCCTGTGTTTCTTGTCTTGTTTTACTTCCTGTGTTTCCCCCCACTTTGATTGTTGGATTGGTTTCACCTGGTATGCTCCGCCCTCATTAGTTTCACCTGTGTCTCGTTAGCGCCTCTGCCCATGTATAGCCCTGCCTTTCCCTGCAATGTTATCACTGTCACTGTGTGTTTCTCTTTTTGGATACCCTGCCTCTCCGGCCGTGCCCTTTGTTCCCTGGATTTTGAGTTTTCAGTAGAGTCATTTTGACTTCCTACTCCTGCCTCCGTCTGTGTCCTGCATTAGGGTCCTGCTTCACCAGAACCGTCCCCAAGCATTCACCACAAGGAATCACCGTCCGCGACTTTTACCACCAAACTCACCGCACTGATTGCAGGCCTGGAGCGTCAGGTGAACACAGACGGAGAAGTCGGTGTCGACTGTATTTTCTTATCAAATAAACAGCCGAGAACAAAGGAAAAAGCGGCTAGTTCTTGGCGATCCATAATGTGCGGCTTGGACAGAAGACACTGTAGCTACTAGGCCTGTCTGTCAAAGAAAAGTGGCTGAAATGTCACTGCTGAAGCATAGACCGTTCACTAGCATTATTTTTATGTTCTGCTTGTCTGCAGAAACGATTTGGGTGGGAATAGGACCAGAGGGTTACCTCGGCAACCAGAGCCTGACTCGCCCCTAGCGACCAAGGGGGCAGGAGGCTTTTGAGACTTGTTATTTTAAAAGTGGCATCCGGTCCAGCAACAATTGAGGAGCTTCAGGTTGCTTGACATAAAATGAGCTTTTTTCAGCTTTTTAAAAGCCCAGTCATGTTCGATCCCGTTTTTAAATGTATGCCTAAATCTAACTTTATGCTTTGGTAAGTCAATCCCAGCACTTTTATCCCTGCCTCTTGTCATTTCACTTGCTGGTTTCATGCGGCTTCACGCAGCAGCAGACTGAAATCCCCTCACATCAGCAGTGCCTGAGGCTAAAAAAAAAGAAAAAAGAAATACCACACACTGATGGACACAGAATGACACAAAGATGGATGAGGTTTTAAAAGAGGATGCTGTGCAGAAGGCTGGAGGGGTTACTTGAAGTGGGAAGTGAAGGGGAAAGTGTGAAGAAACCTCGTGAAGCCACTTTACTCCATGTGTGAGTCTTATGAATGGTATGAAAATGATCATCTGTCCTCGAGTTACCTCACAATTATTCCTATCTTGCAAAGGCATTCACGGAATCTAATCGTATGCAAAGTATGTGGGGCGAACTTGTGTGTTTTCCCCAGCTGTTTAAAAGCTGCATAGTAAGCTGCAGCGTTGTTTAGTGTGTGTGTGTGTGTGTGTGTATGTGTGTGTGTGTGTATGGATGGATGGAAGAGCAGAAGGAAGCGCATTGGACGGCGGGGAATGGTCACATGACAGTGACAGCATGTGCGATTTAAAAGAAAGGAAAATAGAGACATGAGCATCAGTGGAGGATCTGGGAGACCATCCGCTCACCTCTCTGCTCCACAGCCTTCAGCTGGCTGTGAACGGGGGCCAGCGGCTCGCTTCTTCTTTTTCTTTTTTTCTTTTAACACCTGTGCTACAATAACGATTCCCTCAGTTGAGCTTCTGCCAAATGAAAACCATTACCTTTGTTCATCATAACCACAGCAGAGAGAGGCAGCGCGTACGGACGGAGCATAATTCTCAGAAAAGGTAAGAGAGCGTAACTTTTTTTTTATTTTTATTTTTTTAAAGCATGTAGGAGTAGGTAGCAGGTATTTGTTAATTGACCGTTTATGCTCTCGCGTTGTTCTGCGTGGACACGCCGTTATTTTAATCTCGCAACATTTTAAACACATGTCAATGCGAGCTGTGGCTGAGCACATGACAAAGGAAGATGGGACTGCACCAGCACAGTGCAGTGATTTAAACAGTGCTGGAAATTGCCAGGTGTGTATGTATGTATGTACGTGTGTGTGTGTGTATGTATGTGTATGTATATGTATGTATGTATATGTATATGTATATGTGTGTATATATATGTGTATATGTGTGTGTATATATATATATATATATATGTATATGTGTGTATGTATATGTGTGTATATATATATGTATATGTGTGTATGTATATGTGTGTATATATATATGTATATGTGTGTATATATATGTGTGTATATATATATATATATATATGTATATATATTTTATAATGTGTGCATGACTATAGGATTAGGTTCAGTTACTGCAGCAGCCTAATTAAACATTTGATGTATAATGGATTCAGCCTTTGCCAGTAAATGTTAAATCCCCATTTCCAATTAGGAATTCACAAATACGTCAGAAAATGAAAGATATGCATTTAATTTAAATGGTTTAGCACGCAGAAATAATCCAGATTAACCTAACAAACAGCTCCCTACATTGTATTTCTAGTTTAATTTAATGCATTATTCTCAAACTTGAGGGAAGCTTGGGGAAATTAAATCTACACAGCGCCTCTGAGCAAAGCAGTCGGCAGCTAGTGCAAAGGTGAGGCGGCCAGCTCCTGAATAAAGTAATCTGCTATTTAGTTTGGGTGTTTGATTGCTAACTACATGAAACCACGTCATCTTTCGATGTCCATAGTGTCAGGCTCTCGTTTCAGTTTGTCCCACCAGAACATGACAGACTGAGTAGATGGTTCGGTATTAAAGCAATGTTTCCATAGTCCATCTGGGGAACATGTGTCTACATCTCTAACCCCAGTCCTGAGTATCTGGGATGCCCCTCAGGCCGCCCGCTCTCATCGTAACCTGGTCACACACTGGGCGGTCTGATCCATCACCGTTACTGAAATTCAAACCTGCCAGGTCCTCTTTTACTTTCCACATAATCATCCTAAATAGGACTCATAACTAACTTTAACCTTTACAGCCTTGTTGGTAGATATGAATTGAAATGAAGACAAAAGCATCTCCTCATATGACCTTTAGTTTTGCATTTATTGCTGCTAAATGAAGGTAGTAGGATGTACTGCTGATCAGTTCATGCTCACTCACCTGCTCTTGGTGACACGAAAGCTAATCTGTTCGCAAAGTCAGAATACATAATTGTTTAAATTGCTCCTTCCTTAAAAGTTTAAATAATCAGTCATTTGTTTCTCCAACTTAAGCTGTGCCTCACAAGCAGTTTATATCTTCAAGGCGCTCATACAATAATCCACATCAGTTTATATAAATGTACCTTACTACAGGCCCCGGTCTATAGAGGTTTTCAGTTTGTTGATGGAGACAAATAAATACTCAATGATGTAGCTCAACACCTGCATAACTTCATAAAATCCACAGATGTCTGGTAGCATGCAGATGTGGAGACTTGAGATATAAAAACATGAGCACACTTAATTAAAGACTGAATATATTTGCATACAGAGAAATAAACTGCACCCATGTCGGTATAGTTTTGTTTGACTACTATAATCTATTTCCTAATCTGCCACACATAATCAATTATCTGTGCATGACATTGTTTAATGTTAACCTGGCCGAGCAATATTTGTTTCCTACTGCATGACGGGCCGTGTGGCTGTGGCCCTTCTGTGCTGAGTTTCCATGTCGTCCCTGTGCCTGCATGGCTCCGGCTTCCTCCCACAGTCTAAAGACGTGCACATTAGTTTTATTGGTGTTTTTAAATTGGTGTGTCAGTGTGTGTGAATGGTTGTTTGTCTCTCTGTGTTAGCCCCGTAATAGATTGGTGACCTGTCCGCCTCTTGCCTAAAGAATGAGCAGTAATAGATAATAGACGGATGGATGGACAGCATGGTATGTCACAGCGCAACATGTTTATTTGCTGTCAAGGCGATGTGTTGCCTTGAAGCATCTTGTAACAATAGTTATTGATTAACCAATGTTGAGTTTACCATGTTTTTCAGTCCAATCTTCTTTGTTTTAGATGTTTAGATGAGACTTCCAGATACGTACAGTTGCCTACATGCGGTGTACTTACTTTGAACAAGTGACACGTGCCATGTGCATGTCTTCTCATGTTGTTACCACAAGCTCACAAGTTGTTTGGTGAGGCCTTCTTGTCTTAAAGGATCAAATTTCACTAGTTATGTAGATGTTATAGCATTATTGGACAAGTACATACATATATACAGTGTATATATACAACGATCAGGCATAACATTATAACTGCCTTCCTAATATTGTGTAGGTCTCTCTTGTGCCTCCGTGTACACACATATACATTGCCTGGCCAAAAAAAAAGTTGCCACCAAAAAAAGGTCACACACTCTAATATTTCGCCTTTAACTTTAAATACAGCACACATTTGCTGTGGCATTTTTTCGATAAGCTTCTGCAATGTCACAAGATTGATTTCCATCCAGTGTTAATTAATTTAATTAATTTTTCACCAAGATCTTGTATTGATGATCTGACCACTGCACAAAAGCCTTCTCCCGCACATCCCAAAGATTCTCAATGGGGCTAAGGTCTGGACTCTGTGGTGGCCAATCCATGATGTCTCATGCTCCCTGAACCGCTCTTTCACTATTTGATCGCGGTGAATTCTGGCATTGTCATCTTGGAATATGCCCGTGCCATCAAGGAAGAAAAAATCCATTGATGTAATAACCCGGTCATTCAGTATATTCAGGTAGTCAGCTGACCTCATTCTTTGGACACATAATCTTGCTGAACCTAGACCTGAGCAACTGCAGCAACCCCAGATCATAGCACTGCCCCCACAGGCCTGTACAGTAGACACTAGGCATGATGGGTGCATCACTTCATCTGCCTCTCTTCTTGCCCTGATGCCCCCATCACTCTGGAACAGGGTAGATCTGGACTCATCAGACCACATGACCTTCTTCCATTGCTCCAGAGTCCAATCTTTATGCTCCCTAGCAAATTGAAGGCTTTTTTTCTGGTTAGACTCACTGATTAGTGGTTTTCTTAAAGCTACACAGCTGTTCAGTCCCAATCCCTTGAGTCCCCTTCACATTGTACGTGTGGAAATGCTCTTACTTTCACTATTAAACATAGCCCTGAGTTCTACTGTTGATTTTCTTTGATTTGATTTCACCAAACGTTTAAGTGATCGCCATTCACCATCAATCAGGATTTTTTCTGGCTACATTTCATCCTCGTAGATGATGGTTCCCCACTATCCTTTTTTAATAATACGTTGAACGGTTCTTAACCCAATTGTAGTAGTTTCTATAATCTCCTTAGATGTTTTCTCTGCTTGATGCATGCCAATGATTTGACCCTTCTCAAACAGACTAACATCTTTTCCACGACCACGGGATGTGTCTTTCGGCATGGTTGTTTAAGAAATGAGAAGCTACTCATTGCATCAGTTGGGGTTAAATAACTTGTTACCAGCTGAAAGAAAACCACCTATGCAGTAATTATCCAATAGGAGGCTTGTACCTATTTGCTTAGTTAAATCCAGGTGGCAACTTTATTTTTGGCCAGGCAGTGTGTGTATGTATAGATTATCTGCATTAACACATCCATTTGTATACACAGAGAGTATTGAACACACATGGACCAGTGGGTGGCCACAACTCCCCAGACTTCCAAGAAGTGGCTTAAATCCAGAACCCTTTAGACTCCTGCCCTACCAGCTGAGCTACTGCATGTTACACTGATATATGTTCTGTTTGAATTAAAGAGCTTGTTGCTGCATGGTGGATATTTGAAATATATAGTAATGAAAGAAAGCAACCTCAGACCCAGATGGTGAATGATGATGCCAGCTGCACTGAACTGTGTTTATAAAGATAGCTACGCAATCAGCGTAGCTATCAGTCAGAGTGGATTGATTAGAAGGATGTTGTTTGAAATTCTTGGACAATCAAAGCCTCTTTTCCGTCACTGTCGACTTGAACTTCCTGCTTTGCCAAAACTAAAAAGAGCGTATTTGGCCCTACAATACAACTAAAGGATTAAAACATTTCAATCACACCAGTCTGCAAATGTATTTTGCTCCCATGGCACAAACTACTCACTCTGCTCTCAACAATGAAACGCATAATTTTCACTCTTGTTCTGTGGAGTCGGTAAACACAACTCAAACATGGACAAGAGGAAGCTGTTTTCACATATTCCATCATCAAAATCAAACACTCTTGCCTTCACAATAGCTTAAATTTGCCCTGCTTTGTGTTTTTTCCCCTTGGTTCTTCTTTTTAATGTTGCATTGAATATGCAGGCACCCCTCTATTGACTTTCATTTAAGTGCCTGTGATGATGTGTTTCCAATAATCCCTAAAGCTTTTATTCTTCAGTTCCTCCTCTGTTTAGACATTATTCTAGTTGAACATTCACCTTGTGGACTCATGCCTCTTCACGTTTAAGCTGTAAACAAATGGACTATATGCCTCGGGACAAGCATTTCTACACATAATGGTATGCAAATGTTCCTCGAATGACCCAGAACTACTTGTACTTGCATGATTATTGTCTGCATAAAAATGCTAGTAACTCTTAGAAGCTTTAATAAATGTTGTTAAATCATAAAAGGGCACTCTGTTGTTACAAGTACACCATGCTGACTGTTACGAGTAGAGTACAGTAGCTATTAATGGCAAGGGTCTCACAATATTAAGCATGAAGGTAAGGGCATCCAAGGATGCGTAAAGAAAAAAAATAAAAAATTGCGAAGCTGTTGACATACTCTCCCCTGTCACTGTGCTCTGACAATTAGAAGGCAGGTTGAGTATGTAATTAACATCAAAAATGAAGACTCTCTGAGGCCTCAACTGTCACACCGCTGTTCTGATTTTGATAAATCGGTTAGGATGGGTGCCGGTTGTTACCGAGTGGCTGGAGGCATCTCTGCATTATTCATGATGGATGCCAAGGTTTTTTCTTGTTGCCTTTCGTCTTTTATTTTATAGTCGCCGTGATGGCACAGCAGACTTAGAACAAGGCTGGAAGTCATGCCAGAGTCTGTCTGGAAATTATATAATCACATTTGACTTTAACTACCCATGCACATCCCAAAAAAAAAAAAAAAAAATTCAATCTTGCTGCAAATTTTGCGTCAAACAGCTAAAACCATTTCAGCTTCTCTAAATGTGAAAAATGTCTGAACTGATGGATGAGCAGAATGCCACAGGATAGGAATACACTGGTTTAGATGTTTCCCTATCTGTGTGAGAATGCAGAACAAAACTGCCTTTTGTAAACGATGACATCATGTGATTGTTTGGTTATCCAAGGGTTGGGGGATGCACATTCATTATTTCCTCGAGTACTGCAACAAAAGCGTCACAGGAGAGAATAAGCCTTATTTATGAAATGCTTTAGCAAGCTGAAGCAATCCTAATTAACTGTATTTGCTCTATTACTGCCCCAGTAGCAGTGGCGGTCAACCTTACAAGTGCTCAACTCCCTGCAAAGGAACGGATATCTTTTATAATCTTTTTAATGCTATACATTTATATATATTTCATCCCCCCTTTTGAAGAATCTTGATTTCTTTTATCAATATTTGCAGGAAAATCTGAACCAAAAATTTTTGCCATCATACAGTGCTTCTGAGAAACCATAGCTGGTTGGAACATGAGGTGGGCACCAGAATAAACGTGATATAAATCTGTGATTTAATTTAGGTATTTGATCGCTAACGAACTGAAACCAGAACCGCAAGAAAATGACGGGGGGGAAAAATACACTAGATTTCTTTATCAGACTATACACCAAAAAATATAAGAAGAAATGAAAGAGAAAGAAAACCTTTGTAAAAAATTCACATGGTAGCATGCTGTGTGCTATAGGCATCAAATAAAATAACAAGGCCTGTCACATTTAGTAAATGTCTCTGAGCGCGAGGTTGTTTCTGCGACCACAAAGGATGAAAAGATGAAAGGAAAATGTTAGTGCGTTAAGCCTTTAAGCCACAGATGAAAGGGAGGGTTAAACATATATGATCCAATAATGTAAATTATTAATGTTGCTTTTAAGGTCATGCCATTGTTGCATGTACATGACATGTAATACTGTGTATAGTCAATATACATATGCCATAAACTCAAATGTGATTGTTCTGTTAATTGTTGCAACCAAAGCTATCCTTTCCGCGTTTGATTTTGCGCGGCGGTAAACAAGTAGTTTACAAGTATCGTAACAACAAATAGTTACGATAGCGAGACAAATTGCTGCGTACCTAACAGTAACGATTAAGGAGTTCTCCCATTGATTCCTTAAAGAAACGCCTGTGCTGCACTGGAGAATGATGCCCCTGTTGTTGCACTGCTGGAACTCCATTGCTTCACAGCACGCAGCAAAGAAAATAAAAAGAAGTCCAATTTATAGCTATCCTGCTACATGTATTTCGTAAGGTTACAGCAAAATCACCTGTCGGCCTCAGAAAAAGCCGTCTCGCTTCTGTGCCAGGACAAAAGCTGCAGACAGAGGCTGGAACAACTGTGTACAAATGTCTCCCTCATGGACGTTCTGAACAAGATTCAAAGAGGCACTGTTTAGTATGGAGATGTTGGTATTTTGCACCATCTGGAACGGTGGTGTGCACGAATCACATTGGTCACCACTGGTAAATATTGTACGGTTATGTTAGGATTATTGTGTGTATGCCTGATTGAAGCACACTTGAGATACACTCCTGATCAAAATTTTAAGACCAGTTGAAAAATTGCAAGAATTTACATTTTGCACTGTTGGATCTTAAGAAGGTTCTAAGTAGTGCTTCAAAATGCAAAAAGAAGAAATGGGAGTGAGACAAGAAAAAAATTTGAGTAAGCAATTTATTGCAAACAACCATTAAACTGAAATAGGCTGTTCATCAGCTGATCAAAAGTTTAAGACCACATCTCAAAAAAAAAAAACCAAAATCCCCTAAAACAGAAATAAAATTTTCAAAAAAGGACTCAGTAATGAATAGCTGTACCATTCGTGTTAATCACCTCAAAAATTTGTTTCGGCATGCTTGATGCTAGTGTTTCCAGGAGGCTAGTGGGAATGTTGCTCCAAGTGGTGAAGATGGCTTCATGGAGGGCATCCACTGTCTGGAACTGGTGTCCATTTTTGTAAACTTCCCTTGCCATCCAACCCCAAATGTTCTCAATTGGATTTAGATCAGGGGAACACGCAGGATGGTTCAAAAGAGTGATGTAATTTCTCTGGAAGAAGTCCTTTGTCAGGTGGGCATTGCGAACTGCAGCGTTGTCCTGTTGAAAAACCCAGTCATTACCACACAGACGATGGCCTTCAGTCATGAGGGATGCCTCCTGCAACATCTCCACATAGCCAGCTGCCGTTTGACGCCTCTGCACAACCTGAAGCTCCATTGTTCCATTGAAGGAAAAAGACCCCAGATCATGATGGCACCCCCTCCACTGTGCCGTGTAGAAAACATCTCAGGTGGGATCTCCTTGTCATGCCAGTAAGGTTGGAAGCCATCAGGACCGTCAAGGTTAAATTTTTTCTCATCAGAGAATAAAACTTTCTTCCACCTTTCAATGTCCCATGTTTGGTGCTCTCGTGCAAACTCCAAACGGACCGTTGAAGGAGACGAGGTCTTTGAAGACGTTTTTTGTTCTTAAAACCCTTCACTCGCAGATGCCGTCTAATGGTTATGGGACTGCAGTTGGCACCAGTGACAAGCTTAATTTGGGCCGAGGATCGTCCCGTGTCTTGACGGACAGCCAATTGGATCCTCCGGCTTAGGGCCGGTGAAATTTTTTGTCTTACTGCGTCCAACCTCAGCAGCAATGGCACGCTGCGAGAGGCCTTGCTGATGCAGCTCAACAATCCGACCGCGTTCAAAGAGAGAAAGCTTTTTTGCCTTTGCCATCAGGAGGTCATGACAGTGTGGGTACCTGACAGAAAATGAGAACCTTCTTAAGATCCAACAGTGCAAAATGTAAATTCTTGCAATTTTTCAGCTGGTCTTAAAATTTTGATCAGGAGTGTATATGTCAAGACACAAATAATCTGCTAATCGTTATTAAAACACATGACTCTTAAGTACAGGTTGTCAGTATGTGCTTAAGGCAATACTGGATGTCTACGAAGGCATTTTAACTTGTAAATGGAGCACAGATGACATTAATGCACAAAACCAGGACCCTGAAACGGATGCTGGTTTCAAATATGATTTTGTTTACTCACGTTCACAAGAAGAGTTTATATTAACGGCCCTTTCTTCTGGTGTTCTCAACCTCATGACTGGAAATTTTCAATAAGGTCTGAGTTTTACTTTTTTCCAGAAATGACAGGATTGAATTGAAATAATAATGGTATATATTGCAGTTGAGCTGTGTAGAGGTTTCTTTGTAGTTTTGAAATATGTATGAGTAAAATACTGATATTATAACAGTGTCATCTTTTTGTTATACCTTTACATCTTCTGATATTGAGTTACCTCGTATTTAGCGTGCTAACTTTTTGCCTCGTTGGCTAGATGTCATCAGTCTTCTCATGACTCACAGTTGATGTTTTGAATGCCAAGCTTTTTGCCTACATGACTTCCCATGCCGTAGCCACAAGTCCACGAGTTCCATTGAAAGGCAGCACAAAGTAGATTAATTATTCACCATGAATGTATTCTTTTCACATCCATGTTTAACTCCAGCCAAAATAAGTAATGATGCTTTCACATGGGCTTGTGTAAAGTGTGAAAAAGACCGTATGAATGCCCCCCATCATGTAGATCTACCCAACGTCCTCATCCTGTGGAAGCTGTGGATTAGTGGTTAGAGAAGCAACTTTGGGACTGTGAGGTCCGCGAGGTCACTGATGCAATCCCCTCTATATCCAGGGCTGCTGTGCCTTGAGCAAGCTCCTAAAACCCCCCAAACTGCTCCCCAGGCAAGAGTATTGAATGGCTGCCTACTGCCCTACGAGTTGCTCACCTGGATGGGATTATTGCAGAGAACAAGTTCCATGTACATATGCAGTATACATGGCAAATTTGATTTGAATTATGCCTTTGCATTTCCTACATTAATTTACCCAGTCATTAGCTTGCTAACTGTTGAGGCTAATTTAAGGTACTGCAGGACATAGTCGTCTGCACTGCTGCACGCCATTTATACTTGTGCACTCGTCAGTCTGGCTCGCTCTGTAAAAACTCCTCCCAAACGCTAGTTGGTGCTTTGTCTTTGCCACTCGGGTTAATTTTTGTTTCTACTTCCTGTTTCACTTTCAACAATGGCGACTGAAACTTTCGCCAAAATTTCGCAGAAGATGAGTCATACAAATGTTTGTATCTCTGAACCTCCTCAGTTAACCTTTCCTCAATGTATTCCATCATTGTTGATCCAAAACAAACAATTTGAAAATTGCGGAGATGGTAAAGCAGCCAGAAATAATAAAGTGGAAACATGCTACCACGAAGTGGACCAATCGCAGCTCTTGCGCTCTGCGTTGCTGCGGCGTGTAGTTACATTTCTGGGGAGGTGCATGTCAGGCTACGGAGTTAGGGTCTGCGTGTGCTCTGCACTGTCACCGTAGCTATGGCGTCAAATTGATGCAGAAGCCTAACTGCCTATTAGGCTTCTCAGGACTTGTGTGTTGATGCTACTACTTGAACCTTACAAAACTCTGGTGATTGGGTCTGCAAAAGATGGCTTGCAAGTGTCGAAACCCTGACCCAAAAATTTGCTGTGTTTGTGTTAGGGGTCCTTATACCTGAAGTGTTTCTGCATATAGACCTCAACACTTGGCAAGTCATGTACTAACATTTTTGCAGACTTTCGAAGCTGTTGGGTGGGTGTTCATGTACATTTTGAATCACCCGATCACAGAGATGTTGGCAACTAAAATTTGATTTGTACAGCACTTTATGTTTTAGCCAAGCTGATAATTATACCCATTTTGGGGCACTTGATGTCAATTAAGCATAGTAAATAAAAAAAAAAAAATACCCAATGAGGAGGCTGAATAGAAGGCTGAAGGCTAAAAAGGAAACCAAAATACAATTTTAAGGTACTTTGTCCATTTGTGTATCACAAAGATTCAGTTACATTAGTCTTATGTCAACATTCATTCATTCATCTTCTGTAACCGCTTATTCCTGTGAAGGGTCGCGGGGCCTTTCTGTGTGGAGTGGCCGTAGGTGTGCATGTGAGTGTGAATGGTTGTCTGTCTCTCTGTGTTAGCCCTGCGATAGACTGGCGACCTGTCCAGGGTGTACCCCACCTCTTGCCCAGTGACAGCTGGGATAGGTTCCACTGTGAGGCATCAGTGCTAACCACCTCACCACTGTGCCGCCCTCTTCAACATAAATCACTTAAATAGAATATTCAAAGTGGGAAGCAGCTAAAAACCGCCGACCCCCATAATTACAGACACCTACATGTAATTGACTTTTAATGAGGTGTCTGAGCATGACATGAGGTATATTTGACACCTGAGCGATGTCAGTCACCTAAAGACGCAGGTTCAGTGTCATCACAAATCACCGGGTATAAGCCTGTAATTGTTGGACCGCAGACAACGGCTCCACTAAAGCTGCTAAATGCAAAGGAATGCAATATATAATATAAATTAGTTGTATCTCCTTTATTTTCCGTTCTTGGCAGTTTGTATATCACTGGTTACATCATTCTTTTATTTACTTAACAATAACAAGGAACTGGCAGAGGTCCAATTCCTGCAGTGAGTCAACCTCTTCATCATTTGATACTGGACTGGAGGAAGAGATGTACGTTGATGTGGTGGGCATTATTTTTGCAGCCATGTCATTTAGATATCCGTCACATTAAGGGTAGAGACAATAGGGTGACAGATACTTTGTCGCGTGCACCCGTGTTATAACATGTCCCTTTATGTGCCTGTTTCTGTTTCTCTCCTCTCCTGTTTTCAGGCCACGGTCCCATTCTCATGTTCTCTTAAAGATGCTTCTTCTGGATCCAGAGTTGCTGGGTCATGGGAAGGTGGAGTGTTGGTGGGATAATGGGGGGGAGAGGGGATTTTCTGTGTGACCTGTTATGTTTCTTTAGACAGTTTATAATATGATGTTCCAGTTGACTAATCTAGGAGTAATGTGTGTTCGGGGGGGGGGGGGGGGTGACGGAGGGAGGAGATTCCCTCTCCTGGTGCTGCCTGCAATGGCTGGCACCTGGCAAGGTGTGGGTGTGGCCACTAGGCCTGAGCATAAGTACTCTGCTCAGGCCACGCAGTCTCTCTCTGCATTTGGTCTGGCTACCACATGGTGTGGGATCTGTTTGGGGCCTGGTGTAATGAATTATGTTGGATTAACTCTAGGTTTTTGCTTCCACACACTCATACACATTCAGCCACCTCACTTACAGACACACATCCATAAAACTCAATTGATTACTGATTCCTGGTTTTTGAGTTGTTTAATAAATTTCTTTCTTTAAAAAGTACATGCCTGGTGTGGTCTCCACCTTTTTGTCTGGTTCCCTGACTAGGAAACGTGACAAAACTAAAACTACAAACAGGAAATGAACAAACCCAGAAACCGTTAAACATTTGATTCCACAGAGCTAGATGTGACACTTAACATTTCTATTTGTGCATTTCACGAGTAATGCTACCATTATGAACAGTGCAGATGAATGAAAAATAGGTCAAAAAAAAAAAAAAAAAGAGAAAAGGCATCTGGAAATGTAAACATTTAATAGTAATACAGTGCTACCCTTATAAACACCCAGAGGAGTTTGTTGCTACAGATTCCTATAGAAGTAAATGAACGAATGAAATAAGTACAATTTAAAAAAAATAATAAATAAATAAATAAATAAAGTTTTCATATAGTCATATACTGTCCAGTAGCACCACGTATTTTTCTTTGGTTTGGTATCAGACTCTGCACTAAGGTTCTCGTGACATCCCCAAATATCTTTTTTCCCAATCTGCTCCTCTCTCCTGGAAGTATTTTTATACGAGTCCTTTGCCCCTTTATAACCTGAGAAATAGACGCTCTCTGTGCTATTACGAGCAGCGAAGTTGTTTGGCATTCTGTCGTGCTATCAGGGATCTTATTTCAGCAGCTTTATAACCAGATAGAAACTCTAGACCAGTCTAATCATTCTCTTATTCCAATAATAGCAAGGCGGCTTTTGTCTGCATATGTAATGAATGCCTGCCAGCCAACTTAGCACTCTCTCAAAGACAGGTCGGAGATAAGCGTCGGAGGAAGGACACTGTTTGTTTTTCCTTGTGCCACAGATTCGTTCTTTGATTGTTTTTGCCGCTGAAGTTCAAGGCAACACAGAATCCATTGTCCTCCAGGTCTCAGCAGCCTGGCAGAGACATGGCGCCTTATCAAAATGTCTTCTGCCTACATTGTCGTTTTCCAGGACAAGGCATTATACAGCACACTATCACACTTGTCTATGAATTCAACAAATCCCTTCGTCTTTGCAGCCTCAGCTAGAAAATGACTGGATATTAGTATCATCCTGAATTAAATTCCCTTGTCCATGTCGTCACGGACGAGGGAAGCATCAGTAAAGAGAAACCAATTCCAAATGCAATGCAAGACACTGCTTGACACAGACTATTCATTAATGTTATAGCCCATACCTAGGAACATGAGTGGCTCCCATGTTTACATGCAGTGATGCTCAGGGTGCTCCTTTCCTTTAAAAGGATGTTTTTGATGAATTTCAACCTGTTCTGTTTCCCATTAATGTGCCTTTTGTGGCTCTTTGCGGCAAGCCAGCTTTGTATTTCCCACCCCTGTAATAAAGATCAGGGAAACGAGGAGTAGCACATAACCTTGTATATTGGGGAAAAAGGCACTCTTTGGAACTATTAAATATATATATATATATATATATATATATACCAGTTTTACACAAATAGATTTAAACATTACCAAAATATGAATACAAATACAAACCTGAAACATCTTCAAGAGGAGTAAAACAAGTCCAGTTGCCTTTGCTTCAGTTTTGTTTTCTGGATATGCCGTGACCTGAATTACTGAAAATCTTCAGTCAACACCTATCCGTTCTCCCATACGCTTGTTTCCATGTGTAATGTTTGTAAAGACATTGCTAATTATGTAAGTTTTCATATATTCTTGCAGTTTGAAATTTGAAATTCCTCCAAATTCATCATTTCCACAAAATATGAGCTGTTCAGCCCAGACCGATAGGTAGGATAATGTAAAGCTTTTGACAAAAGAGTTCACGTGGTCAGCTGTGCCATGCCCGTTTTATGTTTGTCATGTCGGAGGCTGACGTGCAGTTCCCCAGAAAAGTAACCACTGTGATGGGTCCAAAATGCCTTTCCTTGTCTATGTCTCTGAGGGCTGGACAAGCACAGACAATTCACTCTTTTCCTGCCTCCTACACACCATCTACTCAGAAGTCTTCGATCTTTTCTGCTCGCAGTGATAAAAGTAACTGTTGTCCAGCGTTCATTAACTAAAACTCCAACATGAGCTGCTCACTTGTTTGAAGTTGTTTGTTTTTGTGGCATAATTACTGAACAATGCCTGCTACGGTGCAGGCTCTGAATAGATTGCTTGCACGATTAAAAACCGAGCTTAATATTGCTCTTACACACAGTTAGCATTGTACTTACATAGTAAACATGCTTCAGTTGGTTTGGATCTTCCTGCTTGGTGCTTGATGTATTATTGCCGTCATGCCTTGACAGCTTTCCGTTCACTTTTGTACTGTGTCTTGTGCAGCATATTGCAATATGCACTGATTTATCTTATTGCTTTACAGCTACTTCGGTAGATCCAAAGCTTATGAGGCTTGCCATTTTCTTTTATTATGCTTGACAGGCTTTATTGGGCTCATGAGAGGTGTTAATTCTTTGTGGAGAAATCTGTGGTAATTTAAAGAACTCTAGGTTTGTGGTGCAGAGCATACAGCATGTAGAGGCCTGGATATGTGTTTTGCAGCTTTTCACCATTTACAGATTTGCCCCTGAATCTCAAATTGAGATAGGACAGGACTTGGTGACTCATAAATCTTTTTTTGCAACTTCCAAAAAAGAGAAGCCCTGGTTTGAACTCCAGGGTGTTGTTTCATAAAAGAAAAGAATTTTAAACATCCTAAATAAGTGTGTTCTTCCAGCCAGAACGCCACGGTATTATCTAAAGAACGGAAAATGACAACTGTGCTCTATTCTGATGATAATGACAACTCATTTATCTCTCCTAAGTATCCCTGTGCAACTGTGTTTATCACAATTTAAAATGTGCATAATGATTAGCAAATCTAAATTGGTTATGAAACATAGGGTCACAGTGGGAGTCATTAAATAACACAAACATCAGCAGCCTGGGGTTTGTGCTGGGGCGGAGGATGACACATTCCTTATGGTCTATATTTGTAGAAACTGACAAATCTCTATGCTGTACTAAGGTAGAGCACACTGACATCCACAAACAGTAGATTACAGTCGGCTTGCATATTGTTTCAGTACAGGGTTTCTTTTATTCTAATGTTTTTAACAAGACACCGTGGGTAGCCCACAGTTCTCAGATTGTCAGCATGCACATCTAACCACAGTGAATATTTCAATCCCCTGTTTTGAAAGTTTTAGGATAAAACGGATAAAGATGCCCATATCAGTCTCATTCAAAATGAACAGTCAGCTTACTGTGAGCAACAACAATAACATATGCACATTTTTATTGTCCATATACAGTATGAAATACTGGTACTGAAATGGGTTTTTGTCTCTGGGATGGGACTGTGAAATTGGTGTGATTAGAAATGTGTTGTCACTGGGCACAAATTTTGGAAAGCGGAGGCTGGCAAATCTAAGATTTTCATGTGGTCCTCTTTAAACATTCTTTAGCCTGTATCTGGCCTCCTGCAGGAAAAGTAACAAGGTCTTAACACTTTTAAAGTAGTTGTGGTAGACACAGAGGAGCGTTCTTTCAGAGGTCTTTGGTCTCCACCAATCCTAGAGAAAAATGTCTGGTTCTCTAGCTCTATTGCCCTGTGTTCATCAGCTAGTAAGGATGTCATGATAACAGAAATCTGGTGTCAGGACTCATGCTACAGAATGTCAGTGCTATGTGATACTAGTTTAGTTACCCCCAAGTTAAAATATTTCAAAATAAAGCCAAGGTCTTTTTTTTTTTTGTTTTTGTTATTCACAACAGAATTCCCCAAATTCAGTCGCTAACTGCACAGCCAAAATGAAAAACCTTGACGGATGCCAAATTTTGACTGAGATCTGAAAAACTCCAGCAACTTATAAATGTTTTACTTCCACCTAATTAAAACTTTAAATTTAGGTCAACAGCATCCCTTTTAATCACGTCCGTTTTAGTCCAGGTAGTACTTGGTGGATTCTGACCCTTACAAAGTTGCAGAAGGTTGCATTTTAATTACAGCTACAGCCGGGTCCCCGTCAGAGAATCTGTGGAAAAAGGTTTAATAGCAGCTTCATACACACTATGCATTCACCACCAAGTCACAATGTGCAGTCGAACAGTACTGATGGTAGCCAATCAGCAACATCCCACAAATTTTGTGAACTGTCTAAATAAAAAAAGTCGGCACCAAAAAAAAGGTCACACGCTCTCTAATATTTCATTGGACCACCTTTAGCTTTGGTTACAACATGCATTCGCTGTGGCATTGTTTCGATAAGTTTCTGCAATGTCACAAGATTTATTTCTATCCAGTGTTGCATTTATTTAGGTAGTTTATTTTAAGTAGTATTTAAGATCTTGTACTGATGATGGAATAACCTGGTCATTCAGTATATTCAGGTAGTCAGCTGACCTCACTCTTTGGACACATAATGTTGCTGAACCTAGACCTGACCAACTGCAGCAACCCCAGATCATAGCACTGCCCCCACAGGCTTGTACAGTAGACACTAGGCATGATGGGTGCATCACTTCATCTGCCTCTCTTCTTACCCTGATGCCCCCATCAATCTGGAACAGGGTAGATCTGGACTCATCAGACCACATGACCTTCTTCCACTGCTCCAGAGTCCAATCTTTATGCTCCCTAGCAAATTGAAGCCTTTGTTTCCAGTTAGCCTCACTGATTAGTGGTTTTCTTAAGGCTACACAGCTGTTCAGTCCCAATCCCTTGAGTTCCCTTCACACTGTACGTGTGGAAATGCTCTTACATTCACTGTTAAACATAGCCCTGAGTTCTACTGTAGTTTTTCTTCAATTTGATTTCACCAAACATTTAAGCGATCACCAATCATGATCAGTCAGGATTTTTTTTTTTTTTTTGACCACATTTCTTCCTCGAAGACGATGGTTCCCCACTATCCTTCCAGTGTTTAATAATGCGTTGGACAGTTCTTAACCCAATTTTAGTAGTTTCTGCAATCTCCTTAGATGTTTTCTCTGCTTGATGCAGAGATAATAATAATAATTTTCTTTTAAAGATGTTCAGTCATTTTAGGTAGTTAATATAATGCTGATGTATGTTCAAGTGTAATTTTTTCTGATGAGTTTCGTTTTAGTTAGCCGTTTGTCACTATAGAAACAGGATGTGACCTTATGATGAATACCAGTTGCCTGCCAACAGCTCCATAAAGAGGTCTCGTAGGACCGTGAGAGTAGGAAAAAAATAAATGGGTACAGTGTATAATCCAACATTTCTTTGTAACTGGTGGAGGTAGAGCAGAGTGCAGTAATAAATGAAAACACGAGTGAGTCGGGTGGAAGTGTGGGTGGGTCATTGATAACGTGGCTCCGCGTGGCTCCACTCTTGGACCGTACTGCGCAGACTCTGGGTCCAAACTTGCAAGATGGCACCGTAATGCAAGGAAGTGGGGACACATTGTCAATATTTATATACAGTCTGTGGTTCATAGTTGCCTGTGATGCCAGAAAGCAATGCTGATGCTTATTAAGAATGACTTTTTGAGCCAAAAAACAAAAAACAATAGCTTAAATGTACTGAGATTCTCTACAGGGCAGACAAGAAGTGAGTCTGATGGTAATTCTTAGGAGTAAGACATTCTTGATTTATTACCAGATTGATCTGTTCCCTGATGCGGGGCGTTTATCGATGGAGCAGGATTTCTTAAGTGAAATCCTTTGCAGCTTCTCTCGACAGCGCCAGTTATGCCAAAAAGGAACAGTCTCTTGTGCTCTGTTCCTGTGGACAAAGACGAAGGGTAATGGATGACTGTGGAACTGTTGAAAGGTCAGGAGGGAGGAATGAGTTTACTGATAAGAGTCATCATGCTCCTCTGGGGCTGATGGGCAGCACTGGCGCCACGGTCTCGCCCATTACTCATACTGCACGAGGACATTGGTTTTGTCACCTCTGTAATTATGGAGCGTAATGGCTGTCACCTCCGAGTCCACATACATGCCAAGAGAAAAACCTCACATTCTTGCCAGAGTGCACGACTGCTTACCTGTTTTCCACCAGTGTCATCATTATTATCAAGTATTTCAATATATGAAGTATTTATTTTATATAAATTTAAGTTTGTAATGTAGAAATGTAAAATATAAATCTATGTACCATCTGGAATATGTAAAATTAAGACATACAGTGGAAGTATTACAGGCACTGCTATCGATTTTGATGCTTGGGTTTAAGTGCACAGCAGAAAGTCCAGCATAAACTCAGTAAACTTATTTCAAAACTTCCAATCAACCAGGCTTTCTCAAAGCGATCTTTTAAACACTTGGTGTGCTGTATTTTTTCAAATAAAAGTTGTCTAGAAATGGTTACTTAAAAGGCTGCAATCAGCAGCTCATGCATTTTACATGTCCCAGGAGGAAGTGTTCTGAAACAAAATCACATCAATGTGGAAATAACAAGATTCTGATATTTTTGGGTGCAGCCAGCTTATCTTGGTAGATTCAACGCATTTAAACATAACACGAACCGCAGCTTTGACTTTTGATTATTTACTGATGCGGATGATTAAGTCAGATTTCCCCGATGGTGTCCTCCAGAATGCAGCGTTTGTAAAAGCAATTTACCGCCTTGCCTTAAATAAGGAGCGTCGATGTCATTTGACAAGTGAGGAAATTGTTTAAGCCATCATCCGTTAAAGACAACAATGAGCCATGTCAGGATCTGCCCGCTTCAGTTTAACATGTGACTGAGCAATCAATTAGAGCGCATGTTCACTTACAGGTAATTAATTACAACAGATAATCACACGATGTCGGGAAAAGAGAAAATGTGTTGGAAGAAGTTTAAAAAAAAAAAAAAAAAAAAAAATAACTTATCGCGGTCAGGTTGGTCCACGCCAGAGCCTGCATCCAGCTGAGATTGGTTTAAAGTTTCCCAACTGTGGGATAAATAAAGGATTATCTTATATTGACAAGCTGGGTCCAGTTACTCTCCTTGCAAAGTGAAGAAACCCTTGAAATGTTCTAGGTTTTAATGACATTTTTTTAAAGACGCAGAGCTTCTTGTATCCTTGTTAAAAAAAGGCAAAGGCAAGGGACAAGTGAAATGATCTCATCTTGTAATAAATAAAAAATAAAAGACCTCAACCCTAAATCAGAGGCGAAATAATTTGAGAGCTGGTAGAATCTCTGCCAAAGCCTCCACAATGCAGTGACTGATGAACGGCACCCAAAAAAGGGAAGCCAGTGGTGTAAATCTAAGTCCTCTTTTTTTTTTTTGTAGCCTGTCAGATGTAACAAAATGACTGAACGGATGCCAAATCCAGGCCGGGGCCAGACTTGTGTAGTGAAGCGGCGGTATGATGACGTAATGGAAGAAATTTTGGTTTGCTTGGACTTCAGTGCATCGCTTACAAGCCTGCAGGATGCATGAGTCAGAACTCATGACTGTGATGACCTGTTTGCCTTCATCTCGCTGCTTCCCCACAAACTTCTCAGTTTCTCTGCCGTTACGGTTTCACCACCACAAAAATGAACATTTTGTAAACCTGCTGCAGAGGATTGATAAAAAGACTTTGATGTATTAGTTAAATCTAGTAAGGCAATGGACAGACACAATATTTATCTTTCTGTGAAGCACACCATTGGGGTCACTGGCATCTCGATGCACAACCAGAAATAATCAGCAGGACAAGCAGCAAGGTTGCATCTTATTCAGCTTTCATAAGCCAGCAGACATTTTTTTTTTTTTTTTTTTTTTTAACTACTCTCAAACCTCGCAAAGCAGCCGCACTACTTCATACTTACTTTTGTGTCCAGAGAAACTGTTGCCCATCATGCAGAGTCCAACTTTCCCCTCTCACCCCATGTACAGTCAGTTGTTATGCTCACTCACACACGGCCGTGCAGAGAGCATGCTGTTTGCGAAATGTCAGTGAGATAAGCAATGCTGCCTTGCTGCTCACCACAGAGCCGAGAGAGGAGGAAAATACAATTACAGTAATGAGGAGTTACGGCTGTGTGCACAGTGGCCTCTCCACAGCAGGTACTGTAGACCTTTACCTAAGGTATGAGGTATGCAAAGGACAGCATTTGCATCAGATTTATTTATTTTCCGGTCTCCTGATAGCCTATCAACATTGTTTATTGACACCTACTGAGACAGAATCCTCAGGCAAAGTTGTCTTATGACTAAAACATGTCGGTCACAAACATGTACGGTATTTATCAGATGAATGGGAAACGGATGCTATAGGTCAGTGGTTTTCAAAGTGGGGGCCGCGGCCAGGGGGCGCTAGGGGGGCCTCAGACAATTGGAGGGAAGAAAAAAAAATAGAAAAATGAAAAAAATATAATCTAATTATTTTATGAATCATTATTATAAAATATAATCTAATTATTTTTTAAATCATTATCATAAAACATAATTATTAATAATATATCATATCTAAATGTTATTTGCCATGCTCATCTTTCTGATTCCCTGCCAGTCAAAACATCGTTCATGACCTCATAATTTGTGTAGACCTGGCGGTTTGCGCCATTTATCAAGCTGCTTTGCTCCTCAAGCTAGCATGTAGCTAGCGCAAAATGGACAGGTTTTTGACAAGAAAGAGACCGAACAGACCAACAGCCCTACTGTGGAGGACACTGCTGCAAAAAAACCTAAGAACTCCTGGCCAACTAAAATCAGAAAATATGAGGCAGCACTTATGCTAAACAAATGTAATAGTTATTGAATAGTGAATAAAAGTAAAAAGAATCATTATAAAAGATGATGTTTCTTCACATATTTTGTAGCATTGTCTGTAGGTTTGCAAAGGGGGTCCCCGGCCAGAAGCTAATGCTGTTTGGGGGGCCTTGGCATGGAAAAGTTTGGGAACCACTGCTGTAGGTTACGGTTCTTGGATTCGTATGCACATAATTTTTAGACAGTTGCTATGTGTCCATGGATACCAGTATTCAGCAAATATTCTTAAGAATAATAATGATGATAATAATTAACCATCTCAGTGGGAACAGATTGGGGTGATCAGTCATCCTTTGATAATCCGTTCAGCAGTAAAAATGAGCCTAATGTAATGTAAACTATGCAAACGCGTGAGCTGCTCTCGGTAGTTGGAATTGGTACATTAATACAAAATCGCCCCACGTGGAGTAAACATCAAGTCACGTGACGGGTAGAAAAATAGAGGTTGGAAAGCAATGAGTTGTTTGGATTCAATGTGTAGTACCTTTAAAGAATGTGGGTCGGATATTCAGTTATTTTCTGGCTGATGATGTGGAACGTGTAAATTCAACTTATCAGATCATTTTATTTAGTGTCAATGTAAATGCAACCAGTGTGAAGTTGTTCACTTGTAAGGATACACCCAGAGAGTGCCTGTGTCTGTGTTCACCTCAGCTTTATTGCTTTTGATGGCGGCGCATACAGATGCTGCGTGTTTTTTGTCTTGTGAGTCTCGTCGCTCTTGTACATCTTTTTGTACGTCTTCGTCACTACAACCTGTCTTCAACCGCAGATACAGTTGTGAGTTTCTGCTCGGCGTTGGCAGAACCACATTCATTGAGTTCCCTTCTTTGCACCTGCCCAACTCAGGGGTTGCACCAGTCACTTTATGACTTATGTCTGCTGTCATGGGCCTTAGTTTGCAGCTTATTTTTATTCCATTTTGCTTATACCCACTTTAGGTATGTATGCGTGTATGTGTGTGTGTGTGTTCTTTATTTTTACATCTCATATTTGTATATTTTGTGTTTAAGTTGCTGCACCGTAGGCCTTTGAGGAAAGAAATTTCAATCCTGTGTATGTTGCACATATCAGAATTGACAATGACTTGAGTTTTAATCTAACTGTCCAATCGCCAGTTTTGCTGCTCTATAATTCACTCTCGATGCTCTCGTATCTTGCGGAGAGCAGCTGATTCCATCGCACAATGTTTAGCAACTGAAGAGCCAGATGAGTTTAGAAACCAAATGCAGAGGTGAAGGAGATCAGACTTTGACAGGTGAAACACAAAAACACAAAACCAAATGATAATAGTTCTACCTAATTTCTGAAGGAGGAATAAGGAAAGCGTTTATTGCTGGTTTAAGTTGTTGAATTTAAAATTAAAAATGAATTATGTTCCTGTCAGTTATGGTGCCCCACAGGTGCAAGAAGCTGAAAATGTAGCTGCCTCACATTTTCAATAAAACATCTTATGCTGTCGAGTCCCTAAAGCTTACCTATGCAGACATAGTGTGCAGTATAGCTTGGCATTTTTCTCCATTTTGCTGCAGCAAAGAGAATAATAGCCTCATATACTGAGGGTAGCAGGCCATGCAGTGGGTCACATAAACATTTTATAATTCTCCCATGCTTGAATGTGAAGCTCAGCCTGTTGGACCCAAGAGCAGAACTCGGACACTGCCTTGCAACGGTTCAACAAAGTTTGTTTCAGAAGCTGAGAATGGAAGGTCACAAAAGCTGGAGATGACGAAGTTGATGCTGAGCCTCACGGTGAAGCTAGGCAGGTTGCTGGCTGAGCGTGGCAGGTAAATAAATGACTGTAGGCAGAGCTGGCTGAGGAGCTGTAGAGAGGAATGGAACTGAGCTGGAGCGTGGCCGGCATGGAGAGCTGAGCCAAGGAATGAGGAGAGGAGGGGATTGGAGCTAGGCAATGCAGACGGACGAGTGAAGTGAGGAGAAAATAAACCTGAAGTACTGAATGTACAGGATTAGTCAAAGCAACAAAGGAAGGAAATCTGAAATATAATTCACCTCAGTGTTTGTATCACATCGGTGAACTGAACATGTGTGTTCAATGAAGGACGTGGGTTTGAGTCCTGCTGGAGCTTGACAAATGATTGAGTCAGGCGTGCACACGGACACAAAAAGAGGGCACCAAGAAACAAGAGACACTAGGATACGGAAAAAGAGACGGCAGAAAGAAATGGGAACAAGCAGGCACAGAAAGACTGTGACACAGCCTGTCATACAAAGTATATTTTTAGAAATCGATCTGATCCTCACAGTTCAGAACATGATGGGAAAACATAATTGAAAAGTAGGTATGCTGTGTTCACAGTGCCAATGATAAAGGTTACAAAACAGCCCAGTGTGGCCAGCCACAATGTCAGTAAGTCGCCTCTGAAGTGAAGCTCAAGCACCTACTGACGTTGGTGGTGATGTCAGTCTTTTCAAAGTTAACAGGTGGCCAGCGCAACTGGCCTTTTGTAGCGCGTCACTATGTCTCTTCATATCAGCAGCTTACACTGAAAATTAAATGTGGCTTGTTGTTTTTCCACTGCCAGTGCGTCCATCGTTAAAATTCTGAATCCAATAGACGTCACTAGTGTACACTGTATTCCTCTCAAGTTCCTAGCCACAAACTCATCTTTAAAATGTCAACTTGACCGTTGTAATAAAAAAATAAATAAATCACTTTGTCAATTCCCTCTAGCATGGCACAGTGTTTTCAGATCTGACATCAGCAGGACAATGTTATTTGTCTGTTTAAAGTCAATGAAAAATTAGTTTTGCAGCAAATATTCCACATGTAGGACAAACTGACAAACACCATATGACCGTAGAAGACAGTAGAAGGAATGGCGACTGTATAAATACTATTAATATACAAAAATGCAACACAAGAAGTGTGCAATACATTAAGTGCTGGTGAAAATCAATAATTTTACCACTGTTGGTATGAAGTCTTTTCGTTCTCTTGCCAGGAACTCTGAAATGACATCCCAGGGGCAGCACCTCAAACTCCCTCCCTAGAATCTTTCCGGCCACTTCGACAAAACTCCCATGTCTGTTCTTATTGGAGACAGTACGATCCCCAAACTAAAACGGCAATACGAGAAGATAAAAACGGATTCAATTAAACTACAATAAGAAAGTGTCAATAATAATTTAAGTGGAGATGCGAAAAATGTCCTCAGAAAATAAAAGCACTATTACAAATCAATGCTGAGAGATTTTTATGATGTTCAATTATTAATAATGTGGCTTTAGACAGGGTTTAGACAGCTTTAATCAAAAAAACAACTGTGTTAAGTAAAATGAAATACTGTGCTTTGAATTAAAATGACTGATTTCTGCTAACATAACATAACAATAGTCACTGAGTTCAGGTTAAGAAACAATCCTAATCGTGCAAGAAAGTTAGAGCAGGCCGTGCTGAAGTCTGATGTTTGGTTGACCCATCCATCCACCCCAACTCCTCTCTAAAAAGCCTGAACTCCTCCTTGGCCCCTGACATGAATATTAAAAGCTGTGGCATTGTTGTTTCGGGGAATATGCCCACTGGTTCTGTTGGGAGACGCTGTCTCAATGTTTTTTTTCTTTATGATAACACTTTACTCACTCGTAAGCAAAATGAACTAAAACCAGAATATTTGTTTCTTTTCATACACAAATAGACAGGCAGTATCAATTCTCTGCAACACTTTCCACATTCATTTCTTTGAATCATCGCTCCACAATACTTATCCTTCGGGTGCCGTACGGCAAATATGAACACCTAATTGTGAAGACTTTGTTTACTTCACCATCCTCCACGTTTTCCTTTTCTACCTCCTGGCTACTCATTGTTTCTCCCTCTCATCCTCCAAATGTCTTCCACGCCTGCAGCTCTCAGGGACATCTGCCCTTGCCAGCCACCGCTTCAACGTGTTTTATTTCCTTTATTGTTGTGTTCTGTCAATCCTCGGGGGACATTAGACCTGGTATCAAAAATTCATTAAAAACGCTATTTGACTTCTTCTAATTAAGCTGCTGAATCCTACTCCTGCATACCGCATATATTCACTCATCCAGTGTTTATTGACACGTTGCATGTTGTGTTTCTTTTATTTTGTTCTCGGCGGTGTCAAATTTAAAAGCTCCCGGTTTGCTCGTGTCAACGCGGCAGCTGCGCACAAAGTTTAGGATGCTCTCCTGATCCTCGTCCTCCGCCCCGCTTCGATTTGTGGAGATGTTTCTGTGCGAGAGGGATGAGAGGAGCTTTCTGCTAAGCTGGAGTGTGTGAGCGGAGCTTGCTGAGCATTGTGCTGTAGTGTGGGCGGTGTTCTTGCTGAGAGGTTTACAGCTGGCTTTTTATTTGTGTCTTGTGTTTGTTGCAACTTTGAGAAGAGCATACTGTTCTGACCCTGGTGTCCAGTAAAAGATGCCAGGAGAGGGATTTTTTATTATTATTACAGGTACAAGAGTAGCCAAGTGCAGGATGACTCAAGCTGTGCGGTATTAGCTTAAAGATATTTGACGCAGATCTTGCAGATAATCCTACAGACTAATGTAGGATTACCTCAAACATCTGACAAATCCACACCGACTTCATCCTGATTCATTCCTCATATTATTTTACTTCTAAGAGTAATTATATGCTGCATTAGACACTGTGTTGTATGAGTAAACAGACTTAAATATCCTCTCTAAGGTCCTCTATGGAGGGTTAAAACCTTTGACCATCCTGTGACAATACAATGTTCTGCTAGGAACAACCCCGGACACTCTCTCTTCTCTCTACTGCCATCAGGCCGACGTTTCCGTTGCCTGAGGACAAAGACTGAGAGGCTGAAGAAGAGTTTTTATCCCCATGCCATCCGCCTGCTCAACTCTGAGCCTTAACTGGACTTAAAAATATCACTGCACTTTATTCATGTAGCTGCTTAATATTTAATACTGTAAATTTATGTACATATACAACTACCCCCCCCCCCACCCCCCAAGTTTACCAGTCTATATTTTTATTCAGTCGATATTTTTATTTTTATTCTCATTTTTTATTTTATTTTTTTATATTCTATTTCTCTATCGGTGTACATTACACTTATATCGCTTACCTTGTGTTCAACTACTGTTTACTGTAGTAATTACTGTTTACTGTAGTACTTATATATTTTTTTTAGTATTGGCTGCAGGTACAACAGTACATTTCACTGTGCATTGTACTATGTATAACTGTGCATGTGACAAATAAAACCTATCTATCTAGGAAACTTTAGTACCTGGCATTCGTGTGGATTTTACTTAGACATGTACCACCCACCTAGACAAGACCAGCCACCCCCACCCCATAGCAGTGACACTCTTTTATGGCAGCAGCCATGACACAGGCACACACAAAAAAACTGTTTAGGAACAACTAAAAAAAAAACATGGAAAAACAGCACAAGGTGTTGACTTGGCCTCTAAATTCACTAGATCCCAAACTGATCAAGTATCTGTGGGATGATCCACAGAGGCCCCTCCCCTCAACCCATAGGACCCAAAGGCCCCCACTAACAACATTCTGTTGCCAGACACCACAGGACACCCTCAGAAGGCCCATGTCCATTCTCTAAAGAGTCACAACTTGTTTTGGAGGCACAAAGGAGACCTACATGATATTAGAAAGGTGGTCATAATGTTATGCCTGATCGCTAGTGCAGATGTCTTGGTTTCTTCACAAATGTTGAGGTGAGCTGTTTATGTAAAGAGTCACTGTGTGATGAGGTGTGGGTAGAAAAAGCGGAATATGTTTTGTTTCCATTGATCAGTCCTTCCCAGCTGCAGCCACATGGATGCATGTGCTGTGGGTTTCTCTCCCGAAAGCTGATTGTGAAGCAAACTACGTGAGCATAATGCAAATAACTTCTCAATTATTTTATCAGGCTCAAGGCTGATTGAGAAATCTCTCTTCTGAAATGGAGTCATCTGGGTTTTACTTTGCCATTACTCGGTGCGTTTCGTCCTTTATGTTCAGACGTATTTAGATTATCATTGTTCATTTTCTCCACCTGAAAGCCGGCCGTATCAGGGAAGATTATCTCGTTTCTCCCATCAAGACATTGTGATTACAGTTGTGGTTGACTCAATTATGTTCTTTCCGTCTCCATTTTCATCTTAGCAGAATAGGTGAATTAAGATAAGTGGAGTAGGCGATTAGCCCCACCTCATACTGTTAATTATGATTAGTGTACCCATCACTGATGGTGGTGATAATGAGAATGGCTCCCTGCTGTATGAAATAAGGCATTGTTGTCTGATGCAAACTCAGCAGCTGTTAATAATTTTATGGAGTGTGAATAAATGTAGACCTCGAGATGGGTTATGGTAACTGACACAGTCCTGGAGATATCCTGGAAATAAAGGCTGCGTTTAGATATTGATGTGACTCGCCGTCTTTGGAAATCTCAAACTTTGACAATGCCGGGTAACTGTAAATGTTGAAATGAAATTTATATAATATGTCAACCGATCGCAGCGGAATAAAGAAAGAAAATAATATTTCACCCTCTGAGATCCTTTTTAACAGGAAAAAGATACTATATTTTCTCTTCTTGTCCAGTAGTCTTAATACTTTCTGGCTGCCCTGTCTGGTTGAGCTCAACCCCAAATTTGCTGATTCTTACTGAAGACATACTCCTTTGAAAACAGGGTATAAATAGTTTTAAAAAGGTTTAGTCATTTTCTGAAACGGCAGGAGACATAAGGTTTCCGTAAGGTAGTTACATAAAAAGGATTTGTGCTTGTAGGGGACTATTTTCGGCTGCGTATCGTGACACATTGTTGCCCTAGCGGGTATTTAAGGCAATCGGCGGGCGTATGTGGAATACAAAATGTAACAGAGTACCCGTGTTTGTTGCAACGATGACTAATGAAGGTCAACACTTCTACGTGCTGGATAAAGCTCGCCTCAAAGTTCTGGGTACATTTTTAGAGTCTGAATGACGCAGCAGAAGCAGAGGATGCTGCGAGTTTTCAGATGTTATTTATAGAGCGTTCAGCCGTTAACTGCGTAAGAAGAAGGACGAATCCTCCATCTCTCGTAGGATCTGGAGGAGCTGTGTTTGGAGCTCAGTGTGGTGTCTTCGGCCCTTTGCCGTCGTGGCAAAGCCGGACCTTCTGAACTCCTCGGGCTAATTAAAAAATGAGCCAAAAGGTGGAGCATGAGTGTGGCTGAGGTGGGCGGATGTCATTGAATTAGACAGCTAGCAACCTGAGACGGCACCTACCAGTCACTCACACCTGCCGCACCCTTAAATATGCATAATATTTGAATTTATTCTAAGCTGTAGCTGCAAATCTGAGCACTAGCAGCTGCCCCTTGCACACATCATGCTTTTTCAAATTCACTGATGTCTAATTTAACAACAAAACTCAAGGATAAATGAAATATTTTTAGAAAATATTTGTTTCTCTTGCCCTTATTTGCTTTATTTCCCTTCAATAAAACCAGTATTTTATGCATCTTGCCAACCAATCATATGGGCTCACACGCATTTGCAATTTCTTTTTTTTTTTTTTTTTTTAATCTCAAGGACAGAATTGTCACGGTGGCTTAGCGCTGGCATTAACCCTACAGTTAAACGCCTGTCTGAGTTTCTATTAACCTACACAATAGGGCCGCCCCGCTAATTTTCACAGCTCCACTTTAGCAATAATTGATATTCATGATGTGTGTTCTTGCAGCTGCTATTTAAATTCCCTGTATACTGAATCGGGGGCGGTGGGTGTTTTTAATCCTGTTGGGGACGTGTGCCATATTTAAGTCAACAAATATGTCAAGCCGCAGGCAACTATAGAAAACCATAGTGATGTTTACTGTGGAGTGAATAAGATGTGATTCATTGTGTATTCTACTGACAAACGATGTACCATTAATTGTTAATTGGGTAGTTTCAGCCAACTAACTGCTTGGTGATTAAACGTGCTGCTCTTCTAATGCTGGTATTGTTTTTTCCACTGCAATCGATGAAAATTAAGACATAGAACACCTATTTTTATTTGATTTGTCTTTTTTCTTTTTCCAAAGGTACAACGGACAAGAGGCGCCTGACGTTTGGCCCGTGGCAGGTAGGCAAGCATTGAGTCATTTACTCTGATCACATCTTACCTGAACGAAACAGAATTCAGATGTAGTTATTCTTATCTGCCGTGCTGGGTGACGTTCAGGGAACCGAAATGAAATGGGGGGGGGAAATGAACATGAACATACACACAATGTTATGTTTCAACTCTGGGTATCAAGCTGCCATGTAGTGAGATGTGGTCTGTTGAGATTATTATTACTATTTGTTGAGATTATTGCCACTACATGGAGTCTGGAGCAGAGGCAGCAAGCGGCATGGAGCCTTTTAAATCCTGTTGTCTTCGTACAAACTCTGAGCTCCAACACTGAAATTTCCCTGAGAAAGAAGTGATACTTTCAAAGGTTTCCGTGCACAGCCTTATAATTACTGAGCCGTCAGGTGGCTAATTATGGAGGAATCATGCTCGAGCCTGAGCTGTAAAGCATTTGTCTTATAATAGTGTTTTTTTGGATGTTTTTAACGCACCCAGTGTCTCGTTTCTTTGTGAACAGGCTTTTTCATTTAAGCCAGGACACATTGAACATAGTAGTTTTGCCAATATACTTATATAGTGAGTTAAAAGTTCCTTCATTCTTTTGTGCCTTTTCATCAAGTGGTAATTCATCAAGTCCATAATTACGAGGAAGCTGAACTCCTGTGATCTCTGTTTAATTTCTGGCTTCCCTTCTTCTTTTTTTATTTATTTCTCAGCTTGATCATTTTTAGTTTTCATGTTTTCCAAAATAAGGATCACATGCTGCGATGTACCTATCATTCATAAAATAATCCTCGTAGCTGCCATTCATGTCTATGTAAACCAGGCACACTTTAATCGGTCCCCTCTCGTCATCTATCATGTGCTCCTGTGATAAACTGTGGTGAGCTTTGACAACTTCTCAAGCTCCATAATATTTCCAGTACTAGAGCTGAGTGCCTCTAACTTTGAGTCACTGACAGCCGAGGAAGTGCAGGCCACTTCAGTAAACAACAAAGCAATCTGTACTGGTTGCCTGTGTATTTTAGGTTGAATAATTCATGATTTAGCCTCGTGTCAGCTCTGGTTACCGAGTGCAAAAAACAAACAAACTGTACTCTGTGTGGATTTCCAGAGGTGTTTTACGTGAAAGTGACAGTTTTTGTGTTTATTTTTATAGAAATGTCAATGTTAACAAGGTGGAGGATATCTTTAGATGGGTTTAGGGTCTCCCTATAAATAATCTGCATTAGCATTGATCTACGCTATCTGTAGTGTATGTATGTGTATGTATGTTTAATATATTTGCTATAAAAAACAAAACAACTTTGAATGTTTACAACAAGATTTACATCTTTCTTACAAATCCGTTGATCATTTTTGACCACTGACTATATACATATAAAGACAGATGAACTCTCCACGATTTCACCCATAGATGACCTCGAGCGCTTTTGAAGCTCAGCGTGGTGGGTCCTGCGGTCACCATATTGGCTGTGCCTGACTCTCTAATTCAATACTAGGCAAAGAGGTGGCGCTGAGGTGGGCAGGTGACGCCAGAGTAAACAACTAGTGACCTGAGAGGCACCCAAAACCTTTTTTATACCAGGCTCTAAACATAATTATTTCCGCTGGAAAGCATTTTGATTAAACGCTGAGGTCTACGGGGATTGACTCACCTTTGGAGCCAGCCTCAAGTGGCTATTTGAGGAACTGCAGCTTTTGATACGTTCGTGTTTGGTTTCATCTTTCAAACTCCTTAACCATGGGTCAAGAAATGATGCAGTAAGCAGTGGCAGCATAGGGTCCAGATCATAGTGTGAACTGAGAAATGAGCCTGTCAAGCAGTGAGCATGTGATGCACGTTCTGGGCCTCAGGTCTTAGCACAGGGGTCACTTTTACTGGCTGGAATCTCATGTGGCTCACTTTTGAGATTTAAGAAGCACTTCTATGGGTGTGACTTGAGATTTCCACAGCGTTGCCATCTCCGGTTGTCAGGTATTAACATGTCAAAATGTAAATGATGCCCAGTACGTGACAGCCATACTTCTTGGTGTATCCTTCTGTCGTCTGCCTTATGAGCTTTCTCATCTGTGTTTGTCATTTTTAGCTTTTTCTTTCTACATAGCAGCCGGAGGTATCTGGGCATAGACTGAAATCCATTACAACTGATTCTTGATGGTGTTAATTTGTAAAACATTCACATACTTCAGCTTCCACAATTTTTTGCCGTCTGTGCAGCATTTGAGCAATAATCCAGTAACAATGTTGAAGTGCACTGCTGAACAGAGAGCCATTTATTTTAACTTATTCTTCATCATTGGGAATTTGTATTTAATAGTAAAATATTAGATTTGTGTGATAAGTAGGGGTGTGGGTGCAAAACTGTGCTCAAAATGGCCAGAAATGAATACAAAGGAGAACAATCTTGTAGTAAAAAAACAGAAAAAGCTTTCATTGCTAATGCATTGGAATCATTATTTTGCCAAATGTCTCGGCGCAGATATCTTTGTATTTCCCAACCAGCTCTCAGTGCGATACCTACTGGAGCTGTTTGCTTAATTTGTCTGTAGCGAGCAGTGAAATGTCTGAGAGATGCAAGTTTTTCTTTTTAAAGTGCAGTCTGTTTTTTACAAATCTGTGTTGCACTATGACTCAACAGAGCCTGACTAGAAATGTTCAGACAATAAGAAATGTCTGTGTTCCTCTTTCATCTTTTCATTACTCCTGATTCCTATCTCATTGGTGACAAAGGTGTCCCATTGTTCTTGTCTCATTGTACCTGCTACTCTAAATTAAATAGCTGCTGTATATTTATTCAGTGTTTCCTCAGAATGGTATGAAATACTCTATATAATCATTTGGTAATTGATACATCCATAATGTCAGTCATAAAAGGAGTGAACCGTCTGATTCTGAGCAAACTTAACTGTTGCAAGCACATCCAACACACAAAGATCAGCTGGAGTCTTTTGTTGAAAAGCCATTCTGACAAATCCCTTATGGAAATCCTCCATTCAGCTGTAAGCGATTTAGCTTTAACCAAAATATGTCCTTTGAGCCCGTGACAATAAAACTCCACTACCCCGAGACAATGCTTACCAAAGCCTTTTGGTGGTGAGTGGCATCACCCTGATAATTTACCAGCATTGCCGGCAGCCCACAGGAGCCCTCCGTGGCTCTGATTTAAACTCATTACAGGCTCTGCTATGCAATGTTATGGCTTCTCTGGGGGAATATTGCCTTCTCCAAAATAAGCGAGTCATTTCTGTTCATGAATTTTCATCCTTTAGTGCTTTCCTGATAGATAGGTTGCAGAACCTTGCATCATCACAAGGCAGGCTATAAGCAAATAAAAAAGAAATAAAAATATCAATGAAAATAGATACAAATATAGTTATCTCTAACACAGAGTAGAGTTAAAGTTATCTTTTGCATACAGATATTCCCCGTAATATTAATGTATAAGTAAGGGAGCACCTCTCCATTTCCCTGCAAATGATATGTATGTATAGATTTAGTATTTCTTACATACCTTTGTTGGCTTTAGGCGAGTGCAGAATTTGAAATAAAAAACCTTCAAGCTACCAAAAGCAATTATATAAATCTCCTCTATTTATGTTTGAATGGGGATTATTGTTTAGGCAGAATGTTGTGTGTATGAATAATTGAGCTGCCCTATTTGTAGTCAATACATCTATTTCAGAGTCGGTCATGGTTTTCAAATGGCAGCATGGATTTCTCTGGTGGCATTTTGGATTTTATGAGCACAAGTTAAAACAAATACTGAAACGAAGGCACTGAACCACAGTAATGTGAGACTGGTCACTGTAGGGAGAAGTCATTATTATATGTATTATTATATAACACATATAAGGTTTACACCGATCAGCCACAACATTATGAAGAGAAATGAATAAATCTGACCATCTTGAGACAATGCAATGTTCTGCCGGGAAACTTTTGGACCTGGCATTAGTGTCTATGTGTACCACCCACCTAGACCAGACCAGGCACCCCCACCCCATAGCAGTAACACTCCTTGATGGCAGCAGTCATCCCCAGCAGGATGCAGCCTGACACAGACACACACACAAAAACGATTTAGGAATAACTAAAAAAATATGTAGAACAGCACAAGGTAGCGCAACCCTCCCCTCAACCCATAGGACACAAAGGCCTAACAACATTCTGTTGCCAGACACCACAAAACCACGGGAGACCTACACATTATTAGCCGTAATGTTATGGCTGATCGGTATCTGTAGAAGACTAAAGTGGCCAAGAAAAGCAACAACCACAGAAAGTCCACAGAGAGAGGAGGCCAGTTTGCTTTATTTGTTCATTTAAAAGGGACAAATACAGGAAGATATTGACAAATCCCAAAGTAAATATCAAATGTACTGCACATGTGTTTATAGCTTAAGCAGTTTTCTAACACTAGTCCCTTGATGGGACATCACCAAACAGTTATCAAATTACTGTTTATAATCAGTGCTGTGTATGCACAATAAAACCAATGGCAGCAGCCTGTAACAAACAAGAAAGCCAGTTTCAAACATATGTAAGATGAACTATGTAAGTGGTGATGTAATGGTTGCGGTTCCTTCCAGCCTTTCTCCAGGACTTAATTGTCAAGAAAACCTGTGGGCAAAAACAACAATTTCATTTAAATGCAGTCATCATAAACATGAATGCCATTGCTGTGCTAGCATACATGTCCAAGATTAAGCTCCTTCAAGTCTGAGTTGAATTTAGTCCTCCCCATAATTATTTTTTTCAGCTATCCAGTGTTTTCCTCTTTCATGTTTCTTAGGCGTCAGTGACAGACACTGAGTGATGAATACAGACGATATACACATGAGCAGGAGAGTGAGACCTCAGAAAAACACGTTTTTGATCCGACAGCTGTCACATAGCCTGAGATCAATGCGAGTGGCCCACGTCTGACATAGAAAATGCGAAACAGATTTGAGGAGAAAATAAAAGCATATAATGTTGAAGATAGCCCACATGTGGGTGTCATTTGCATAAATATTGAAATTTGCATTTACTTGATGGGCGATGTCTCTGCTTGTATAATGAACAAGAGCAGTTCTAAGACAGAGCCGTGGGGTACTCCACATGTAGGGACATGGTCATCAGAGAAAGATGTAGATCACAGTGTGTGTCTTCAAGCAAGTGTGAATGAAACCATGTCTGCATTCATTCTAATCCTCTGTTGGGCCAGTGCCCAATAGCTAACAGCCACAGATATATAGTCATTTCTGAGATGCATTATATATGTGTTTTTATACTGCTGCTGCAGCTTGCAGAAGTCATTGACTCATAGAGAAGTATTCCAGAGTCAATGAATTACTTTAATTTGCAGTCAAACGGGTTCGCTGCTCCTTTGCCCATTGACTGGATGCCTGCTCTGTATTCAGGAACTCAATCACCAAACGTACATTGAATTTAAATTTAATTTAATTCTTGCAGTTCTCATGTTCCTGTCTTTGATGTGACCTTGCATTGCCCGTCATCCATCATTCCAAAGCCGATGTAGGACATGATAGAGGGGGGGGGGGTTGTTTTCTGTCCGAAATGTGGGATATGGAGGTAGTTTTTCATCTCTGAGTTGGGGAGGAAAAAAGAAAACCAAAGCTGATAATTACATATACTGCAGTACATGTGCCATTAAGGCCATTAAGGCACATGTGCTTGTAAGTATAGAGTGCATGTGCCTTAATGGTTTCCATCAAAATGTCAGCGCTAGGATGCAATTTCTGAGCAGAATTTGCAGCATTGTGGGTAAAGTTGGCATTAAGCATTGTTAAGGGCTAATTGTACACTGCTTGACCAAAAAAAAATTTGCCACCGAAAAAAAAAGACTCACACACTCTGATATTTTGTTGGAGCGCTTTTAGCTTTGATTACAGCATGCATTCGCTGTGGCATCAATACAAGGTCACCGAGATCTTGTATTGATGATGGGAGAGTCTGACCACTGTACAAAGCCTTCTCCAGCACATCCCAAAGATTTTCAATGGGGTTAAGGTCTGGACTCTGTGGTGGCCAATGCATGTGTGAAAATGATGTCTCATGCTCCCTGAACCACTCTTTCACAATTTGAGCCCGATGAATCCTGGCATTGTCATCTTGGAATATGCCCGTGCCATCAGGAAAGAAAAAATCCATTGATGGAATAACCTGGTCATTCAGTATATTCAGGTAGTCAGCTGACCTCATTCTTTGGGTACATAATGTTGCTGAACCTAGACCTGAGCAACTGCAGCAACCCCAGATCATAGCACTGCCCCCACAGGCTTGTACAGTAGGTACTAGACATGATGGGTGCATCTGCCTCTCTTCTTACCCTGATGCCCCCATCACTCTGGAACAGGGTAAATCTGGACTCATCAGACCACATGACCTTCTTCCACTGCTCCAGAATCAAATCTTTATGCTCCCTAGCAAATTGAAGCCTTTTATACCCAGTTAGCCTCACTGATTAGTGGTTTTCTTAAGGCTACACAGCTGTTCAGTCCCAATCTCTTGAGTTCCCTTCACATTGTACGCGTGGAAATGCTCTTACTTTCACTATAAAACATAGCCCTGAGTTCTACTGTTGTTTTTCTTTGATTTGATTTCACCAAACGTTTAAGTGATCACCTATCACGATCAATCAGGATTTTTTTCTGACTACATTTCATCCTCAAAGACGATGGTTCCCCACTATCCTTCCAGTTTTTAATAATGTGTTGAACAGTTCTTAACCCAATTTTAGTCAGTTCTTCAATCTTCCTAGATGTTTTCTCTGCTTGATGAATGCCAATGATTTGACCCTTCTCAAACAGACTAACATCTTTTCCACAACCACGGGTGTCTTTCAACATGGTTGTTTAAGAAATGAGAAGCTATCGCATCAGTTGGGGTTAAATAACTTGTTACCAGCTGAAAGATAATCATTCACGCAGTAATTATCCAATAAGAGACTCGTACCTATTTGCTTAGTTAAATCCAAGTGGCGACTTTTTTATTGGCCAGGCAGCGTAATATATATTGTTTTCCCACACAGGATCCATGTAAACATTTGTGTTCAACAGCTGGCGCTAGGTTGCATATTGCTACACATTTCTAAACAACGAAGTATTGTGCATGTTGAAATTTGCTCTAATACACCATGTGGTTAGAACACAGTGTACATAAGCTTGTTACGGAGACAGGGGAAAGATTAGAAATGTTATGCACAGAATATCCAACAAAGGTTCAAAAAAGGGAACTGGACTTGTAGAGTTTTTTTTTTAACCTTTGTTGGATATACCATGACCTGGATGACTGAGAACCTTCACAGACGTTATGCACAGAAGCTGGTTTCCATTCTATTTCTAAACTTGAATACATAATATGATAGTCACATGTCTCATTTGAATGCTCTGTTGAAATACATTTCAGCTCATGTGTGCACAGACCATATAGGAACATTTCAGTGATGCATTCGCCTTGCAAACATATGGTTAAGTGGCTCCAAAGTGTGTGTACCACTAAGTCGTTTCATTTTAAGGACAATTGTAGCACTGCCCAGCTGGACTCTGGCTGCCCTGAAAGGGTCGGGGCCACAGCAGGGACTGGGCATTGCCTGCACCATCAGATTTAGTAAAATGCCATGGTGGGAACAAAAGCAAATGAAAGAGCTGCTCTGCACTTTGATGCCACATCTAAAGTCGAGGACCATTGCCAAGAGGCATGGAGCAGTTGGAACATAGTGATCACACAGAGGACATTCACCACTCAGGCACATCTCAGGTTGGTAATTTGTGGAAAGACTGCATACACATGTTCAGGTAGTAAGTAAGGCTTCTAGAGAACTGACTCTGATTAGCTTCAAGATGCATCATTTTGGAAAGCTTTATATTAAGCTTACCTTTATCTAACATGAATTAAATAAGTAAATGAGATATTGCCATGCCTGTAAGAATAAAGATAGTAGTAGTTTTTGTAAAACAAAACCAAGCTACCATCTTCTGAGTTGTACTTTGAATCAAGAAGGATATTCTGAAAATATATATATTTATTGTATTATAATAACAAAGTGGTTGCTGTTTTGAGCATAAATTTATAACATCTTACTGCAATTCACAATGACTTATACTCAACAGCATCCAACACTGAGCTCTTGACTATATTGTCGCTGAACACATGCATTACGAGTCAAGAGAATCCTTTATCAGAACTTGTTATAGTTGATGTCCACAGTGCTGCAGCTCTCAGCACCACTTACAGCATCAGCAGCCTACAAATGCACAATACAGCTCTTTGTCCTACAAGTCCAGTGTTGCTGGGAGACGGCAGCATCCTCGCTTTCATGAGATGGCTTCTACTCAAGCAGGTGATCACCGTTTCATTGTCTTCTTTTGAGATTTTGCGGAATCTTAAATTTGCTCGTCATTCGTTTGATTTGAGCCTCGGTGCATGCCACATCTCTCGAACACACAAAAACAAAACATCACAAGAATACACATCCAGTTGGGGATGATGAACTTTCTTTTTCATTTCAGCATGATTTTTATTTTAACAACTGAATAATGCATTTCTCTTTCAACTCGGATGGTAACAAGCTAACAGAGTGATGTGTTTCAATACTGGCCGTGAAGGAATCACTTTCAAATGTGGCTAAAGCAGAGGAGAAGTGAGTCTGAAGTCAAACTGCAGCAGTCAGAGTTTCATCTTCATCTAAGCGAAAAATTCAAATATGCAAATGTTTTTACCAAGGAAATAAATGAATTAACTGTACATGATTCAGGAAAATGATGGTGCGTTGCTCTCCCTAGTTTCCTAGCCTCCGAGCTAATAGTAGCGCTTTTGGTTTCCCATTTTGATTGAAGAATATTAACTATTGTCGTCTGCTGGTATGAAAAGGTGCGGAACGTAAGTTGTAGTTGACCGCCGCCTGTAGTGTTTACGGTGCATCCAAGTTGCAGTCAATCGTCATTGACGGTAGTTCTGTCCATACCTTTCCAGACCCAAAGATACTGAGTTGATCATACAAGACAAAGAAAAACAGAAAATATTCTCCTTCAAAAGGCTGGAACAAGGGAAATGTGATACACTTTTAACAGACCATTTACGTAATCCAGTATCCAGTAAATCCAGTCATTTTAAGATGCACGTGACCAAACCTGTCTTGTATTGCTTCATCCATCGTGACAGCATGAGCATACAGCATTTATTAAAGACATAAAATGCATCTTAATTTAATTTAACATCCAGCATTTCGGTCACTTGGGGATAATCACATAGTTTGGCATTTCCTCTGACAGCCCTTCTTCCTCTCTTAGATACTTAAATGTCATTATATTGCAGTGACAGATCATTTGCATAAGAGCAGTTCCCAATTAAATGTTACATCCACAGATGCCAAGAAGAAAGGGAACAAACAGAACCTCTTGCCTGGTGGACACATTTGCATTGACAGCCTCCTCCTTTAATATTCACCAACACATCCTGTTGAACTGTCGCCATATGCTGATAATGTCTGATCGTTCCTTTTACATTCTACTTGAAGTCTAAGAACTTTTAGTCTGGTAGCAGAGGCCAGGAACAAGGTAAAGCTCCAATCAGCCAGTGCAGGTTATGTTGATGGAGCTGACAGTGGACAGAGCTCTGAATGAATGATTGTTTTGATGCGCCTGCGTGATTAGAAATTTCTCCCAGGCTCTTCTTGGTCCCAGTCTTACCCTCTCGTTTGGATAAATCAAAGTCGGACCCTAAATGAGTATCTGTTGCTTGTCTGTCTGAAGAGTCATTAATCCAAGGATGTGGCCCACGGGAAGTTGCTCTCCTCCGGTTTGACTCAGTAGTTGTTACATGAAAAACTACCTTTGTTTGTCTCCCCCTCCTCTCCACTCTCCGCATCTCTCTTTATTTGTTCTAATGGGCTCCTGCTCCTGGAGTTATGTGTCCTGCTGGGGGTTTTTCAGTGGGACTGTGTGTGTAGGGGCGCTGTAAATTGCTACATTATACTGTCTCCCTACATTGCTCTAAGCGCACATTCACATTATCTCCCACTCTTGTGGTGTGATTTGTGATTTCATGTTTCTTTTTCATCTCCACTCCAACACGCTGTTAATGACTGTAAATAGGTTGTATAAAGATGGATAGAGTTGAAGTAAAGGCGACTGGGTCCTGTCATGTCTTATCATGCTATATATATCCAGTCTCAGGCAGACACCCTCTTTCTTTTCTCCTCTCTCTCTTTTCTCTTTCTATCTCCCTAATTTTCTTCCCTGTGACTTCCCCACATCCCTCTGTTATTGTGGCCCGGGGAGGAGTTGTGAAATTTATGACATTCAGATCTGGAGGGGCTGTGGTGATGGAAGACGAGAATAGTCTCCCGAGTTCCTGCTGGAATCTGTCTGTCTTTGATGAGCAAGTTATACAAGCTGCCCTGATAATCTCGCTGTCGCAGTTTGTGGCAGAGAGAGAGAATCTCATTTGTTGCATTTGGTTACGGAACAGTGGCTGCCTCCGCAGTGCCTGTTCCTGTTCAATAACATTACAACTGTACTGACCAGCAATGTGTGCACAACCTGAAATGGAATAATGGACAGTGTTGCGGAGATAAAAGGAGATAAAATCTTAAAGCTTTGTTCGAGAGCTACTACGTCTCCTACACTTGCTCTCTTCTCACTGCTGTGAAACTCATCATCGGCGGTAGACTCTGTTGCTTGTAAGGCAGCGGAGCCTATCTGCTTAAAATTCAAAGTTGTCTGTGTCAAACAGAGCTCTCAAACAACCCCTGAGACACTCAGCAGCTTGAGCGGATGAAAAGTAGTTCCCCTGGCTAACAGCGAGGGGTAGTGTTGCTCCAAGACAACTTCATTAGTCTTTAGCCTTCCTTTTCCTTTGGATATCTGTTTCCTGTTTCCTATTCTCACTTAAAACCCTGACTTACAAGCGCTGATTGTTCAGCTTCACAGGGAGTAGTGGATAGCTTTTGCCATTTGTACTCTAAAAATCTGGAGGTTGGCCTCCAAAATACAATTGATGAAAGGCTTTGCTTTGAATTGAATTATTTAATTAATTAATTCACTGCCGGTGATTTGTTTATGCTGGCCTTGCAGAGCTGTTAAGATGTAATACTGAAAAAATATTAGTAGTGCGTTTTGGAAAGTCCAACTAAAAGGACATGGAAACATTTTGTGGGCATCTCAGGCCACAGAGGCAGAGTGTGTTGTCCTTGCAATCTTGTCAGGAGTGTAGCTGTGCACACAGCTGGTAAATATTTAATGGGTCTGTATCCTGCTTTGCTGGTCCCACTGGGCAGGGAGTGTATTGTAAGTATGTAATACCTTCTAAGCTTTTCAGGTCCATGTAAGAAGAGTTTTTTTGCTCTTCTGTTCTCACTTGGATAGAATCTGAATGTTTGGATGTCTACTTTATAGAGGAATGTGTTTGTCCTTGGCATACATGTGTATACATTGATCAGCCACAACATTAAAACCATTGACAGTAGAGAAGTAAATAACATTGACCTTCTTGAGACAATACATTGTTCTGCTGGGAAACTTTTGGACCTGGCATTCTTACTTAGTTACTTAGACATGTACCACCCACCTAGACCAGACCAGGCATCCCCACCCCATAGCAATGACACTCCTTGATGGCAGCCATCCCTGGCAGGATGCAGCCTGACACAGGCACATACACAAAAATGGTTTTGGAACAACTCAAAATACATGAAAAACAGCACAAGGTGTTGACCTGACTTATAAAATCAATAGATCCTAAACTGATCAAGTAACTGTGGGATGCACTGGAACAAGTCTGATCCACAGAGGCCCCTCCCTTCTGTTGCCAGACACCACAGGACACCCTCAGAAGGCCCATGTCCATTCTCTGATGAGTCACAACTGTTTTGGAGGCACAAGGGAGACCTACACAATATTAAGAAGGTGGTCATAATGTTATGCCTGATCGGTGTATATGTGTGCATATTGTACCGAAGTAAAGAAATGCCAGCTGTTATATCAGCCACAAGACAGTTGGTTGATCAACCACTTTGAAAAGTATTGGATAGCCATGGAAATTTAGACCCCTGATCCCAAGAGGAGAATCAGACAATCCCATGTTTTTCATCTTCACCTCATGTGAACATTCAGATATTACACAAATATTTTCACAACAACATGATCATCTAGAAAGAATAAACTGTAGACCAACTGCTCAGCATGACTGAGGAGATGTCAGCCGCGTATGTTGGTTTGTTCCTCTTCCAAGCTTCCTTGCCTTCCTCATAGTAGCTCTTTGGGTTTTCCCTTTTTTGATTGAAAATATTGTCGCTTGCTGTCATGAAGATTTGCATGACATTTGTTCTAGCTGGCAGTTGGCTGTAGTCTTTGTGATGCATCCCAGTTACAGTCAGGCTTTGTTGCTGGTAGTTCTTTCATAGTTTGGTGTGTCCATACTGTCCATACAGTTTTTAGCTCTTCTGGCTTCTCCTTTTTGAACTGTGAATACTGTCTACAGCCACCTGCTAGTATTAAGAGTTATTTCCTTGTCTGACTGACTGTTGATGGAAGTCTTTGCAGTGCATTCAAGTGCAACTTTTTGGTCCAGATATAGGTGATGCGAGGCGACGTCACAGTTTGCGTTAGAAGTGTGTCGGTTTGGTGGGCCTGATGTCAGCCATAATGTCAACCACAAAACTACGGGTTAGGATTTTTGCCTCTGTGTATAGCATTTCTAATCTTTCCCCTGTCTCCGTAACAAGCTTATGTACACTGTGTTCTAGCCACATCTCTTGCTCTGGAGGTGATTTGTTTGTTAAGTGTTGATAATGCCGCAGAGGTGTTTTAAGGTGGATTGAACCCCATCTCACAGAGGGCAGCCTCTCATTACACTCCCACTCTTCCCGTTGCCAGTCAAGTCCTCAAAGTCAAGGCTGACCTGCTTTAGTTTAGATGAGTTCTCCAGCCAGCCTGCCATGTCTCCCGAATGAAACCTGCAGACATAGACTAATTACACCAAACTGCCCTTTCCCTTTCACCTGCCTCGTACAAATCACTCTGGGTGAATAGTTTTTTGTTTTTTTTTCTCTTCTCACATTCTCACGAAGGGCATCTGTGGAGGGACATGAGGAAAATGCAATAGGGAAAAGAGCTCTTGAAACTGCATTATTGTAGCGACAATAACATGTTTGTCAGTAGACGTCTGGCTCTGGAGAATCATTCTGTTCAACTTGAGACATGATGTGAGAGTGTCGGAACCAGGCCAGACCGGCAGTCAGAAAACTATATATAGTATATGTATACCAATACATATATTGGTATATACCAAGAAAAGTTAAACAAATTTTGAATTAAAATACCAAAGTAATCATATGATTGCAAGTGGTCCTAGTTCTTTATCTGAAAAACCAACAAATCCTCAAAGACTGGGCCTCCTCTGCTGTGAAGAGATCCTCAATGGCTGCTGCGTTTCGACTCAGATGTATAGTGTTTAATATTAGGCCTGAGGTCATGACCCAAATATATTAGATATACTCCTCTATTGTAAGTTGTTCTTCAGTCTTACAATATCTCATCTTACAATATAGTTTTGGAACCATCAGCATCAGCATTATGTCCATTTTCCTTTTCCTTTTTATTTGAGAAACCATATCAAATGGCAGCCATCAACATGGGACAATCAGAATCAATAAAACTCAATAAAGGAGCAGGAAGACCTTGGTGGGGACGCTGTGGATAAAAATGGCACATTCCTGCGTCCTCCCCTATAAGCTTTTGATTTGATTTATAGCCCACGTCTGGCCAGACTCCAGTCAGACCAAATAAAATCACAAAAAGGTTGAATGGGGAGTCATCAGGGCAGCCCAGCATTAGCAGTGACGTGTGGAGGGGGACAAGAGGACAATCAATGCACTTGAACCTGAAAGGGCAGGAAAGGGTATATGTGGTCCCACCATAGCAGAAAACATATTATTTACTCAGATAGCCTAAACAGTGCACAAGACAGGCGATGGAGAAGGCAGCCAGAGGCAAAAAAGAGGACATGAAAGGAGAGCAGAGGGGTGAACTGGAGAGAGAAGAAAATGAGAGGAGACAAGAGGGAAGAGATATCCGCGGAGATGTAAGGTTGCCCTGTCTTGTTTGACTATAAGCACACATGTGCCCTGCCAGCAGATTGACAGAGATATCATTTTCCACCCAGCCTGGCGTAGGTGTCACCTTTCTCCCTGTTTGACTTATTCTGTAAGATCAAGAGAAATGATTTATTTATTTATTTCATATATGTTTCTGTCTTTAGTGAGAAGTGTGACCAAAGGAAAATGTTTGACTTGTGGTTTAGGGCTGGAACTACCAATTAACCTCGCCCTCTTTTCAAGTCAGGATAGTTGAGAACAAACTAAGATATTGTTGGACAAAATTACTTTTCCATTCACACAGTCCGTACCACTGATTTCCCTGGCACTCAAATACAGTCTAAACAGAGACTCTGATGACAGTCGAATTAAAGTGAGTAATAAGGTGTCACGTTAGTGTCTGACGTATGCTGGCAGAGCACCTTGCCATTACGTTTCTAGTTCCAAGCAGCTGGATCACTGAAGCCTCCTGAAGGTTAGAGAAACGTATCAACCCTGAACATTGGCAGCATGTCCCATAATATTCTTCAAAGTGGCTTAATCCGGTACATAAATAATCAAGTTGTTACTAGAAATACCAGTCAGATCTACTGCCTCTGTGTGACAAAATGCATAGATTGTGGTTTAAAATTGTCAATACAGAAATAATTATGATTAACTGACTGAGTCAATGAGGTAATCAGCAACTGGTTTAATGATTATTCATAGAGTTCAGTCAAATATAAGCATTTTTCAATATTTGCAGTTTTCTGACATTCAATTGACCAACACATTAACTGAATCTGCAGTGGACAGATTGGTTGAATAGTAAAATAACGATTAGCTGCAGCTCTAAAATACACCTGCCAATAAAAATCCTGTCCCCTCTTTAACCTTCTGCATTGTAATATCTATTCCCTGCAAGAACCATCACTTATGATTCACATCAGGAGAATTGCTTGCCAGAGCTGAACAGCAGGTGGAAGATCCTTTTTTTTTATTGGGACATTTAGGGAAGGAAATTTAAGTGTTTTTGCTCTCGTCCTGGTGGAAATTAGAAAAAAAAAACACAGTCAGACTGAGTCTGAGAAATCATCCTGTTTGTTTCCAGGACAACAGCACAACAGGACAGCCGGACGCACCTTTCTCTTAATCTGGCAGAGATAGGAGCTACTTAGTCAGAGAGCATAGAGGAGACACGAGTAGGGAGGGTTGGGGTGTGTACACACATAAAATACTCACAAAACACACACACACACGCGCGCGCACACACTCGATGAGGGCTGAGACAAGGAGGGAGAAGAGAAATAGTTAGAGGTTTAGAAAGGGAGGAGAGGTGCGGAGAGAGAAACAAACAGAGAAAAGGAAGAGGTATGCTTGTCCTTCTGTAGCTCTGTGTAAATTGCACTGATATCCTGCACAGCCCTGAAAAGCCTCATCCGCCGGTCAGCAGGATGCCTCAGAGGAAAAGGAGTTTCACATTTGGAGCTTATGGAGGGTAAGACAATAGAGCTGTTTTTAGGGTCTCATGTACTACAGTGAGGCTATACCACGCGGCGTACCTGTTGCATTGTGTTGCAAACCGAGGAGCAGCGACAGGAAGGTGTGAGACTGCTCCGGGAGTTGTGCTGCACCTGCTCAGCAACTGCACAGTTAGATAACAAGGTCATTGGTTGTTAGTGTTGTGCAGTACTAATTTACAGCTTTAATAATAATAAGCTGCAGAGATGCTAAACTAATGAGATCAGTGTATTAATGTGTAAAGCGACAAAGGGAGAGGTTGCAGAGGTTGCCTGTGTGCATGTGACTGGCTCATAAGGTTGATTGTCTCAGTCATGGTGACCTCCTCTTTCATGTTTTGTTTTGTTTTTTGCTTCTGTGAAGGCTTCAGATAAGCTGCAAGTCAGATAGTTTAGGCACAAATTTGTGTGTCCATCAGTGTTAAACAAAGTTATCCATAAACAGTTATGACACATGTAGATTTTCTGATTACTGCTAAAGTGCATGGGGGAAAACAAACTCATTAAAAACAAAGCAATGGTCATTTGTCATCAACAAAAATGATGCGCATTAAACGCTGCTAATATTGGGTTATTGTGAGATAAGGGATTCAGTGGCAGTAACTTCAATACCTCATCAGCATGAGTGAAAGAATAGTGATTATCTTTGTGTATTCAGTCTTCTGTGTGTATGACTGATGATTTTGTAGTCAGAAATAATGTGAAGAATCTCTGAGGTATGTGCTTTAGCTCATGAGCAGGGAAACACTCAATCAATCTGTGCATTAGAATTCATGAGGCAGTGAAATTACTTTTACTATTGTGTTTTGCTGCTCCTGAGCTCGGCCAAGTCTGCCTAGAAAACACCCATGAGGCTCAATTTGACATTTGTATTGAAGAAGTCGGGTCGAAAGTTGGCATGGGTGCATAGACAGCAAAAAAGTAACTGGCAAGGAAGTATTTGTAGGGCATGGAAAGTACGTTTTTGGAGCAACAACAACCACTTTGTAGGAAGAAGTGCACTTCCAGAAATAGTTCAAAGTATAAATGTAGTAGTATTTGGAAAATGCACTCAAATCCACACTTGACTGTGAATCCCACCTGTACACAACACATACATTTCACATTTCATTTCAGTGTTTTTGTAAATGTGCCATAATGTCATATGATATTAACCTTTAAATGTACAGTATATATATACAGTTGAAACCAGATGTTTACATACACTGTGTTAAAAGACACAAACATTTTTTCCTCACTGTCTGAAGTTAAATCAGACTAAACCTCTCCTGTTTTAGGTCAGTTAGGATTACCAAAATTATTTCTATTTATTAAATGCCACAATAATGAGAGAGAGAGAATTTCTTAGAGAATTTTTTATTACTTTCTTCAAAGTCAGAAGTTTACATACATTACCTTAGTATTTGGTAGCATTGCCTTTAAACTGTAAGACTTGGGTCAAACGTTTTGGGTATCCTTCCACAAGCTTCTTGCAATAGTCTGCTGGAATTCTGGTCCATTCCTCCTGACAGAACTTGTGTAACTGAGTCAGGGTTGTAGGCTGCCTCGCTTGCACTGTGGAGAATGACACACTCTTACCAGCTTCAGCCACCATCTTGACAAGGTCTTTAGCTTTTGTTCTGGGGTTGATTCGCACGTTTCGTACCAAAATACGTTCATCTCTGGGACAAAGAACCCGTCTCCTTCCTGAGCGGCAGGATGGCTGGACATTCCCATGGTGTCTATACTTGCGTATAATTGTTTGAATAGATGAACGTGGCACTTTCAAGCATCTGGAAATTGTACCCAAGGATGAACCAGTCTTGTGGAGCACCACAATTCTCTTCCTGATATCTTGGCTGATTTATTTTGATTTTCCCATGATGTCAAACAAGGAAGCAGTGTGTTTGAGGTGTAGCCTTAAAATACATCCACAGGTGTGCCTCCAATGAACTCAAATGTTGTCTGTTAACAGAAGCTTCCAAAGCCATGACATCATCATCAGGGCTTTCCTTCATTGTTTAAAGACATAGTAATCTTTGTGTATGTAAACTTCTGACTTTGAAGAAAATAATAAAAAATTCTCTAAGAAATTCTCTCTCTCATTATTGTGGCATTTAGCAAATAGAAATAATTTTGGTAAGACACCAGAAGTGTCCATACTTGAAGTGTCCATACTTCAGACCAAATATTCCTAGAGCCCGCTTCTGCCTAATAAAAACCAGTAGCATCATGTGAAATGCTGTTAGCAAGTAGTATGCACTGTCCCGGCAGATCAGCAAATCTCGCTGTAGTCTTTATATATATATATATCCTGGTGTAGCTGCATCTGTATGTTTTCCAGACAGAAGTAGGCTTAGGTGAAATGTTTTAAATGTCCAACCAAAAACACTATATTTTTTTTTTTGGGTTTATTTGGGGTTGGCAAATCAGCTTGGAGGTGCATTAATGCCACATTGGTTACATATTGTAATCCCAGGCTCTACGAGTAAAGGTGCCACACATTGTTGTGAAGGGGTATTGACTGCGCTTACATGCTTACAAGCTGTTTTATGATTATGAGTCCAACTACATGAGTACTGTATCACACCAGAAACTATTAATAGTATTGGTATTTTTTTCAATGAATTGACAATGTCAGTTATTGTCTCGGCACTAAATTAACCCTTTGGTTAACTTATCACTAAATAATCACCATAACTTGTAACATTATCTTTCAACTATTTAAAAAAAAAAAAATTAAATCACATATTTAAACATGGAATATATGCATGAACCATTCAAACTTTTACCTAGTCATGACAAAAGTTACGTAAGGTTGAGACCTAATAAGGAAAAATGTTGTTTCCTATAAGCTGCCACTAATTAGCAAAGATACCGTTGGATTAGTTAGTTGGTTCCTTAGTTTTCTTATTGTTTTATTCTTATCCGTTAAATGTTGCCTACATCCACTTACAACATTCATTGTTGCCATACTATCCATTAGCATCTGCTCCAGGGAGTCTTTGTTGAGTTCTTGTCTGTATCACAAATCTTCACTATACCGCACTATTTCCTCATCTAAAGACATTGTCTGTAGAAGGCCACTGGACGCTGATGAGCTGTTAATAACAGTCTGCTGGGTGACAGACAGCAGAGGTGGCTGTCGTTAATTGGAAGTGATTTCCTCTGATGAAAAACCCAGTGGCCTACATGGCTGGTGTATTTCTTAGCTTGTAATTAAGGTGCTACAAGGACTGTTGACGCTGTTAAATGCAATCACTTTTTACTTTAAACAACAACAAAGTTCCCATTGGTTTAGGTGCATGGTGTTTCCTATCAATACTGCTTGTTTCTAATATATATCTAATATATGTCTAACTTTAAACCTAACCTTATGCATGGACTCGTTCTTCAGCAGTTAAACTCTGGTATCGATTATGGCTATTACCCACACTATGGATTAAACTGTTTTAGATTAAACTTTGGGGGCTAACTTTCTTTCCCAGCTTTGCCATCTTTAGTTTAATGTTTTTGTTGTTGTTTTTTTTTCATATATTTAAACCTGACCTTTAAGGTCATGTTAATGGACCAACTGTAATTACTGTCAGAAACTAAGGAAAGCTCATTGTAGCATTTTTTGTTAAAGTCAGTGCATCAGGAACTATCATTTAGTCACAGCAGGTCATTGACTCAAGTAAACTGCACTCCAATTATCACTGGCCCTTAGTTATCTTATGCACAATATGTACTGTGATATCTTGTCTTCTTAGCTTATCTTATCCTGGCAAGTGTCAAAATCAGTTGCTGGGAAGAAATGTTTGGACTGAATGTATAGGATACGATATAGATATATTTATCTGGGTGATGAAGACAGGTTTTATAAGAACATATTTAATCAGTAATTAACCACTGTTTCATTTAGTGTTGTTTGTCTAACAAAGATCACAACTTAAATGATGCGAGGATTAGTGATGCACCGAATATTCGAATATTCGAATTTTTCGACTTTTATCACTGAAACAACATGGCCGAAACCGGATATTGTGATGACGCAAGCAAAAACCGCAGCCAGCACAGGCATGTCTGGCGTGTGGATGTATTTCAGTATATAATGTATTATGTAAATATTATATAAAAACCCACTGATAGCGATTTGCATTTAATATATCACCTGAACTCCAAACATCCAAGCAAGGAAGTTTCCCAGTGATGGTGCCAAGGCAAAAGGAGTGCCCAATACATCGATCGCGATGACCAGTAGATCGTGAAGGCAGTGCGGGGAGATCGCGTACCATTGGGGGGAGGGAATGTTTTAAATGTTAGTCAGATCACTTATCTGCTGCACTTCCAAAACAAACAGCAAGACAAATGTTCATCTTTTTGTTTAGTTTTTTCACTTTTTATTGCGACGTGCCCGTTCAGCGGCACACACCCACAGCCATGCGCAACTTCAATTAAAGGAACCGTATGTAGGATTCTGGCCAAAACTGGCCAAAACTGGTACTGCAATCACTTTCAAAATACTGTAGAACGGTGTATCCCCTCCCCCTCCCCCCTGACTCGAGGTTGCCAGTCATAAGTAGGCTAACAAATAACCAACACATTTGCCACAGCGAGTATAACGCGGGGCAAATTACGCCATGTCGGCGTTCAATATCACCAGTGGCTATCACAAGGTTGTTTTCAGTCCCATCAGAAAAGATTGAGAGTAACTAAATAACATTAGCAATGGTCATACAGGTCAACTTGCAGCATGTGTAGTCCACAATATACGCGAAGAACGAATGAGGAATAATTTTTACCGAGGTAACGTTAGGCTACTCAATACGTCTCAATTGCGTTTCACATTGCCATAATCGACGTGCTAATGTTGTTTTCCTCTGCGTTTCAGCATAATGACAGAGAAACGGGCTCATAATGCATTGCTAATGTTAGCAATGACGACTCGCCGTTTTTATTTCCCAAACAATTCCTTACCTTTTCGATTCGATGACCCACCTCCTCTGTATGCGCTAACATAACGTTCGTAGCTGCAACTGTGGTAACGAGAGCAGAGCTGGCAACCCGGATGACGAAACTCTACTGACTTCGTGATTAGTAGATAGCTGGAGGGTGGCGCCTCAGGCCAGAACACAACATGACAACATCAACATCAGTTGAGGGCTGCAACTTTCACTTTTAAATGACAATATCCTGGCCGGACCACTGTTGTCAGTGATATAAGTATTTGAAATGAACATGATTTCTTCATGTCTAGTGACATATCAGGGCCATTTTATGATTAATTGAAATACATTTCTTACATACGGTTCCTTTAAGACTACCATCTTTCTTAAAGGGACAGCGCTGTTTTTCTAAAGGTGCAGTGCACCAATTTTTCTTAATAAAAATAAAAACAAATATGCTCAGTCTAACCGCACAGTGGATCGATGCTGATTTCCAGCTGCAAAAGCTTCTGCTCCATTATTATTTAACATGAGTGGGGTCAAGTTAAACATTTTATTTTGAATTTTATTTTATTTTATATTGTGCATTGTTGGAATGTGCTAAATAAATATTTTCATAATTTTGTAATTGATTTATTCTTTGAAACATTAATATTAATTTATGCAATTGCAATGCATTGATTTTAGTGAGGTGAGTACACAGTCATAGCCATGAATGCAATGGTACTAATAATTGTCATAATAATTTCTTTCGGTGTTTCGGCTTTCGTTTTTCGACCTCGGGCTCTTAATTTTCGGTTTTCGTTTTCGGCAAAGAATTTTCCTTTCGGTGCATCCCTAGAGAGGATGTTTATTGATTAACAGCGCCCAGGATAGAGGGATAGGGGCATGAGAGGGGTGGAGGGGACAGGACGAGTAAGGTCGAATACAGCGATAAAAGATGGTATTCAGGTGGAACCTAGGGAGCGATACTCAGGGACCAGGTACGTCTCAGGAAGCTTCAGCTCCTTGTCACCCCTGTTACTGTAATGAAAGAGGGAAGTGGAAGCAATAAAAATGAGTGATGGAGAGGGGGAAACAGAATTACACGAGGCATGGTCTCACTTTTTTCAGTCTGTCCTGGTTGACACAGCCACATATCGTATGTGCCACTCCTCAGTTGTTACTGTCTAGTCACACACCTGCTCTGTCTGAGACGAATTATCATGTTTGTTTCAAGAAAAGAAATTCTCTGTTTCATTTTAGTCTGTGTTACAGATTCGTTTTGTTTGCAATTGTCAGAGAAATCTCTGCTTTTGAAAGCGTTACAGTTGGAAATGAGTGTCTCCAGGGGAAATTGGTCCTTAATGAAAAACAAAGAGAGGATTCTGAAGCAGAATGGATAGAGCCCAGGCTTGGACCATCACATTATCGTCCTACATTTGTTTCAGGACATGTCCTTGAAGGAGTTATTTTGTGGCCAATTTCCGCAATTTAATGTGAGTTGCCGTTAGCAGATAATAACATGGACAAGGACTTGGAAACAGCTTCAGACAAAAGTGAATTAGCTAAAAAAAAACAACCCTACTTCAGAGAATCAATTTTACCTTTTCTCTCCGTTCCACTTTCCTTGCTGATATAACCCTCTTTCTGCAGAGAAGGACGTTGTTTGCTCTATGGAAGTTCAGATAAAGCTCGTCGATGATGTGGGTGTATTCACTGGCTTAAAATTACAATTGGCTGGGTTCCTGCTAGAGAGTAAAAGTCAGCTTTAAGCCTGAAGACAAGTGGCAACTGCTCACTCAAGTGAAGGATTACTGGATTGTGCACATATCCCACTGATTTGCTAGTATTTCCTTGCAGGTATTATACGTACCTGATGATGGTGCTGAGGAGAAGGATGTGCAGCTAGTTCTTTGAATTTCAGCTCTTCCGATCTGTCTTGGTTTTACATGGTTCTGCTTTATCTGACAGAGAGACGTTTCTTTTTTTGTTAAGAATTCAAGACCCAGTTCAAAATTTAACACTCAGTTCATCTGTGACTGGGATATAACGATTTCATTGGTGGGTCTGTGATCAGAATCTGGTTTTATTAATTATGCACGTGGCACATTTTTTAAACTAAACTGTGCTGAGAGAGACATACAAAAAAATATCAAATTCAAGTGACGTCAAGCAATAATTTCTTTTGTTAAATTTAGACTCTCATAATTTAAGGTAAGAAACTGATTAGAAAGATCATTTTAATCTGATGTCTCCTTTAGGGCTGCAACAGCTTGTTGACGCCCTCGTCGATTATTTGAATGTGCCAATTAGAATGGAATACAGTGACACGTTGCAATATGTATGTCCAGCCACAATAATAGGGACTCCTGCTGCTAAGAATACTGAAAATGACCAAAAAGCCCAGTTTTAAAATGTAACAGACTGCCACCGTAGCACGGCTATTACATTAAGTTGTGTCTTTGGGTTGGTGGTTAGAGCCTGGGAAATGCCATTGTTTCCCCCGCCTAAATTGTCTAAACAGCTAATGGCTAGTATGTCTGCACTGCTTTCCATTGCATTTGCAAATTGTAAGCAGCTCGTTTCTACACACCTATGAAACTATACGATGTAATTTTCCATTAACGTTTAACTCTGTGAGTGTATGCAGCCTTTTACAGACTTCACTGAATAAATCTTAACCTTGGTTTGGTTTAAATAGTATCATGAGATAAAAAAGTCTGAAATAGTCTCTTCATTCATGGAAATATACAGTATCATTATGTGTATGTTTGAATAAAGGTTTAAGTAAGTTTATTATTTAGTAGCAAAAAGGATTAACTGAGAATAGATTAATTGACTACTCCAAAACTACAACTGATAGGTTAATCAACTGGTAAAATAACTGTTTGCAGCAGCCCTAGTCTCCTCTCAATTAATCAATCGACATGATTTAAAGAAGAATAAAAAGTTTACCATTTGCATTGTCGAGATGCTGCCAAGATACACCCCTTTCCCAGAAACCAGCCAAATACTCTTTTACCCTAAAGGCTTTGTTGTCATTTTCACTAAAGCTGCATTCAGTTTAGTCCAATTATTCTAAAAAGTTTGACGGTCGCTAGAAAATCTAATTAGCCGGTGAAATTCTGGTTCACTTCCATGTCTGTATGTGCATTTAGTGGAAAAAAATCCACATCTAATGGGCACGTGGACTGCCTGAAACCTAGGAAATCAATCATAGTTTATTACATACTTCATTTTAATTTACATGTTGGAACGGTACACTCACTAAAAACAGTTTACAACGGCTCTTATTTGTCAAAGCTAGCGGAGGAAGAGTGCTGAAGTAGACCTGTTTGATAGGATGAGTGCTCTTGACAGTCTTGCTCTGAATTGCGCCGCTTGATGAATGCATTTAGCTGCATCTTGTATTGATTTCTCACATTTAGCATAATTCATAGAGCTTCCTGCTTGAATGGACACATTTCCTATTGCCTGTTTTGCTCCTGATAGAGAGAAGGGAACGTGCTGTGGTTCAGATAGCTGTATGGCTTAGTCTCTGAGCCGTCAGTGGAATTTATAAGACCAAATAACATAATAAATTGCAGTATTTTAATGAGGTCATTTCAGCTCATTTAAGTTACACGCAAATCTTTAACACGGGAAAATCAATCTGAGGAGAGGTTGTTAATCTTTTTTTTTAATGTCTTGCTCGACCCATTAACGTAAAAGTAATATATATACAGTAAATAAAGGCTCAGTGATAAAATAGCTTTAAACTGTTAGTCTAACCAAACCAAGTTTATTATCCTCTACGTGAGGAGTGTCATGTGTCTCTACAGTAGTTGGAGGTGTAGTTGTTTATTCTCACTCCCAACTGTTAACACTAAAACAGTGTGTTGTCTGTGTCAGCAGGGGGGTAATCTCCAACCGTATCGCTGACTGGCAAACTAAAATTTCCATTCTCAACACCGGGCAGCTAAAGTGCAGGGCCCTCGCCAGCAGCTCGCATAATGTCAGTGTTTGCATTATAAATACATTTTTACAGATATGCACGAAGCAGAGTTGTAACTAATGACAGAGCCGTGTGTCAAAAGTGGGTCCACTGCGAAAGGTTAATGAAATAACAGGTCTGATGGCAAACACACTCTGTAGTGATACTGTTTCAGTTTCTTACATCATCCCACCCTCTCTCACACATTTTTATGCACTGTTTTGACAACAGAGGCACAGCTAGCGATAGTAACAGACTAGTGAACCACAGTGCTAGAAGAAAACAGAGACATGCACACCAAACACGGATAAGACGTTTAACAGCACTTAACGCTATTCTGCCACCCGGTGGTGTGGGCAGGCTATTGATGTTTGAACCGCTGCATTTTAGAGAGTAACTGAACACTAAAGCCACATTTTTTTTTTTTTAGTTAAATAAAAATGTAATTGCTGTCACTTTATTATAGGTACTGTTGCCTGGTCTCCTCTGTCGTCTTTATTGCAACACTAGTTGTTTACACTAGTTATAACTAAACTTGGGCGGCACAGTGGCGAGGTGGTTAGCACTGATGCCTCACCGGTTCGAATCCATAGGCCAGTTGGGCCTTTCTGTGTGGAGTTTGCATGTTCTCCCTGTGTCTGTGTGGGTTCTCTCCGGGTACTCCAGCTTCCTCCCACCATCCAAAGACATGCTCATTAGGTTAATTGGTGATTCTAAATTGGCTGTAGGTGTGAGTGTGAGTGTGAATGGTTGTCTGTCTCTCTGTGTTAGCCCTGCGATGGACTCGCGACCTGTCCAGGGTGTACCCCTGCCTCTCGCCCGATGACAGCTGGGATAGGCTCCAGCAGACCCCCGCGACCCTTAACAGGAATAAGCGGGAATAGAAGATGAATGAATGAATGATAACTTAACTTTGCTTGAAATATGAGCTACATTTACTATTCTTCTGTACTGCATGTCTGCAGGTCACGGTTTATCCAAACAAAGCTGAAACAAAGGCAGCTGGACTTGTTTGAGTTTTCTTCAAGATATTTGACCAGTCATCCGAGTGGCTTCTTCAGTTCTGTTCGCACTAATCGAAGGGTGTTTGTCCCAGAGTGCGTAGCAATATGTCTGTGAAGACTCTCTGTCATCTATGGTATCTTAAGATCTAGAACTGAAGAAGCCACCTGGACGAGCAGTAAAACGTGTTCAAAAAGGAAAACTCAAACAAGTCCAGTTGCTTTTGTTTGAAGTTTGTTTTAGACATACGTGTGTCATTCCATGTCATGCTGCTTTGAAGGAAGTACAGTTACCTGTTATGATTACCAGATATAAAACATATACTCTGTACTGTTTTAGTATGAACCAACAAATATATAGTTTGAAGCTATAGTGTTGCATGTTACATTCAAGTCCTTGCCAAATAAGTTCACAATGAGCTTTGTAGCTTTAAATCTGTTGTCTGTGGCGAAATGCCTTCCCAAGCGCACCGTTACCAATGCATTTTATGTACAATGGTCAAAGGTAAAGACAGGAGCAGCCATAGCGATGGCCGCAGAGTAGCAGTCCAAAATGGAGGAATCGGAAGAAAGCACGTTGCTAGGACTGAGGGAAGGCAAGTTTTATTTAAAAAAACTACCTCATGGAAGCCTTGATGAAAGCAGGGTTTTGTGAAAATTGTGCAAAAAAAGAGCATACCACCGAAGCACTTCAACCCTACGGTACCAACTAAATGCAAAACCTGTTGCAGTGAGCATACAAACCGCCGGAGCTGTTAGCACTAGCAGTCCCGGTCCGAGTACGGACAAGATTAATTAATGACAAAACCTCTAATTAATTAGATAAAAAGTCCCACCCCCTAATAAATACGTTGTTACTTATATATATGTCACAAAGTAAAGCAAATATTTATGTTCCTCCTCTTAAGTGAATAGTTTTATGCATAAAGTGTTTTTATGTCATGTCATGTTTTTCTTATGTTTACTACTACTACTTTTACTCAATCATACATCCTCTGCTAGGCGGTGCAGCAGTTGTGTGTCAGACACAGACTGTGGTTTTTGAATATGTGAAGGGGGGTAAGCCTTTAGAAAAGTAGGAAAAACAGTGTCATACTACATCCTAAATCCTCCATGGGGGTAAACAATTTATTAAAAAAAAAAAATGAAAAAGTGCTGCTCTATGAATATTTTATGGCAGTGATAGAAAATCACGTGAGATTCACAGTAAGTGATGTCTGAATGCATCGTCTTGTTCCACATTCTCCTGGCTAAATCCTAAATGTTTTTTTTTGACATTTCCAGCAGGAATCTCATTTGTCATTTTGAATTTTTTTTTTTTTTCTTTTTTCACTCTGTCGATGTGAGAGATGTTGGAGTCAAACTGTAACCGAGTGGCAAATAAGTAAATAGATTTTTTTTTTCCCAATTAATGTGCTGAAGGACATACAGAAGTCAAATAAACTGTCCTCAAGTCCTTTTACCTTTTGAGAAATCTTGGAAGCAAGAGAAGTGGTTTTTAAATATTATATATTTTTGTCTCTGTGGCATATTTCTATTGCACATTGTACTTAAATCAAACTGGACTTACATTTTCTCCTTTTATCCACTTAGCAGAGTCCATCAGAACAATGGCTTTAATTGCCTGGTGCTTTCTTTTTCTTCCTTTCCTGGTGAATGGAGTGAGTGCCTGTGAGTGTGTTGGCATGGAATGGCCGTAGTAATTGTTTGATTGGCTTACCCCTGGGGAGGAAGGGACGAGTGGTGATTATTAGCAGATTGATTGTCCACAGCATGCCTCTACTTTGTGCCGTTTCAAAGATTGATCCAGGTGGGAAAATTTGCTCTGTGTCATTAGTACGCAAGGTAAAGTGGAAAAATTGCACCAGCTCTTGTGACATGTTTGCTGACTGTAATGCACCGGGAGAAGAAAGACAGTCACACCACGATGTTCTCTCTGGTCTTCTTTTATCTCATATTCCCTCTTTCTCTCTCTGTGGGAGTTAATTTTACCGACTGACACACTCTGCCTGCCAGTCTGTCATTCGTCATATCACTCCATCTTATAATTTAACAGCAACAGAGCACAATTTCTGTAATTAATTTCTATATATATCCCACATGATTTGCGAGCTCCACATGCTATTTTTTAATTTTTTTTATCATGCATTCAAATTGATCTCATACAATATTTCACACTTCTTTTGCTAAAATCTGCTGCACCATTCAAACGTTTCTAGAGCCTGCCTTCATCTGCCAGCCATCCCTTCCCATCTCTGAGACAATCCCACTCTGGATGTACTTAGCAAGTAGCTGGCAGGCAGAGGAATAGATAAAGGAAGTGGAGGGAAGAAAAGGGGGAGCAGTGCAGGGAGGCTGTGTGAACCTTTTTCGTCTGGTTTCATTGAAACACATTGTGCTGTACCTTGCTAATACATTAAAGCTCCACTAAGCAAAAGTTTTGTATTAGAAAAGTATCAAATTATCACACATACTGTGAGTGACAGTATTATTTAGTACCTAACTTGCAAAATCCTCTAAGTTGCGTGGAGTCTTTCAACCAGCCCATCCTCACCAGAAAAGCAACAGCAGTGGTTGAAGCCTACGTAGCTTTGAATAAGTGCATGTAAAATCTAGGAAAGCCACTGCTCGTCTATGGTAACCAAGAACATGGTTGAAAAGCTTATTGCAAATCTGTTTCACATTGTGAAAGGGTGGTCGTTTGAACCTAGCCAAGTTGTTCTGGTGTTGCCCAAATCTAACCAAACAGCAACTAAAGAGAATACTATGTCAGCTATGTGAAAAAGCGACACCGGACAAAAAACATGTATTCTGGCTGAAAGTCTGGCATCTGTATGACCACGCTAAAACCAAAACGTCTTCTTGGTGCCCTGCATGGGAGCCCACTGCTCCACGTGTGCACACTTGTATTGGTTCAATGCAGAGGACAAATTCCCTGTATGAGTGTGGTTATATACACTGAACAGGCATGACATTATGACCACTGACAGGAAAAGTAAATGACACTGGCCATCTTCTGACAATACAATGCTCTGTTGGGAAACCTTTGGACCTGGCATTCATGTGGATGTTATTTAGACATGTACCACCCACCGAGACCAGACCAGACACCCCCACCCCGTAGCAATGACACTCCTTGATGGCAGCAGCCATCTCCAGCAGAATGCAACCTGACACAGGCACACACACACACAGAAAATATGGTTTAGGATCAACTCAAAAAACATGAACAAAGTGTTGACCTGGCCTTCAAATTCACTAGATCCCAAAGGTCCCCACTAACAACATTCTGTTGCCGGACACCACAGGACACCCTCAGAAGGCCTATGTCCATTCTCTGACGAGTCAGAACAGTTTTGGAGGAACAAAGGAGACCTACACAATATCATAAAGTTATGGCTGATCAGTGTATATGGCAAATAAAGCTGATTTGATTTGCCAGAAAACCTTGGGAAGTGGGATCTTATTTCAACTGACAGAGACCTGACATACAAGAGGGATACTGAGGCAACCAGAGCCTGGAATGTCCATTAGCACACAACTGCTAATGGGCGCTTTCTATGTGGACTTCACGTCATTGTGATAATTAATATTTTCCATAATGTTACTTAATCATGTAGGTGCAACTTTTGCCACAGGATGGGAAGAGATTAATCTGTTGTCTCTTTGTTTCTCTGTAGAGTTGACAAGACCTTCTCCCGGACCCGAACCTTATGGTGAGTTCTCTCCTTCTGAAGAGCAACACTGTGCATCAGAGAATTTAGTTTCATGCTTCACTGGCCTCAACACTTCACACTGCAGCAACTACTGAAGCATTTGAAAAGGAGGCTAGGAGACTGTTTTCATCATCCCTGTGGCCCAAAATATGGCACTTCATACATATAAATGCAGATGATTTGGACATGATGCGCTTGGTCTGCTCAGTCATCTGTATCTGTCCTTGGCTAAGTTTACACCTAATGCGCCAACATCAGGCTGTGCTTATATTCTGGGCTCATGCATTCTTGCTGAATTCTGCAAGGGCGGACAAAAATGTCTAATATCTAATCACTGCAGTGATTTGAATCAGCATATAGAGATACACGTTGACTTGTTTGACACCACTTAATGCTTAGTCAGTTACTTGAGGGAGAAGGTATTGCAGTCCACTTACATTTCTCCACTCTGGTACTCTCAAAATGTGTTTGGTCAAAATATGATGACCTCAGTTTAAAAAAAGTGTGAAGGCTGGCAAGACTGTATTTTAGAGCAGTAAAGGACCATAAGCCTTCCTGCCTTTTTATCTCAACTCCTAATAAGATTTTTTAAAATTTTGCATATAATTATTTTCTCACTAAGAAGCTTTGCACGCTCTCGAGATACCGGGCATCTGTAAGGGATCAAAAATGGAGATAGTGGAGCTTTGTAATATTTCCTAGGTGGCAGGTAGCCTCCCAGCATGGGGAGGGAATGTGTGGCTGGAGACACGGGGGCAGGAGCAGATGGAGGGAGACAGGGAGCACAAGAATGCGTGTAATACCAGCTGGCCATGTAGCAGCATGTAGCATGGCTCCGATATAGCAACCGTCAAGGGCCTGCGAACGATTCACAGTGTCATGTCGCACAAATGTGCAATATTTTATATTCTACAGCACTGATAACCTGTTATAATCAAGTCCTCGCTTCTATAACTTTGCAACATTTTATTTAAAGTGTTATTGTCTAGTTTCTTATAGTATCAATACAAGGCTGGAAATGTCACAAACACTGTTGATTATAATTATTATTGGTAATTAGTTTAAAATTTCCATTTCCTTTAGACAAACTGTTTTGGATTCCAGAAAAATAATAATTACATTCTCCTGAGTGTTTGTGCATAGCTTTCATGTGAAATAAAGCAGCCTTTATTTTTCTCCGGAGGGATTTTGTCCTTTTGTTTCATAAGGCTGTCATCCAACTTGCCGGCAGCTTCAAAAAATATTGTGCTGCTTCGCCGTTGTACATAAAATGTGTCATACTCTGAGACAAAAATTGAGACATAACGAGTCTGGTGAGGACAATGGGAGGGAAAGGGGAAATTGAAGGTGCCGTGATGATTCAGGCTCATCAGGCGAGAATACACCCTCGCACACCCGCTGAATTTCATCGTGACGGATCCGCTTTCTCTGCGTCGGAGACAGGTCTGCAGCAGATGCTAATGGCACCTGGGGACAGGGTTATGCACTTGCTATCCAAAGCACAGCTCACTGATTGTAATCACGGAGTCATTATGCCAATTGTGTGTTCCACCAGTCTCAGGCTGCACTTACGTTAAAAATTGCAAGTTTCAACAGGCTATTTAGTCATTCAGTCTTTTTGTTGGGGGGACGCAGGGAGTGATTTTGAGTTCACTAATCTCCAAATCCAATAGCTCTTGTTACAAAATCGTATCTACTTGTGTTACTGTGCCTGTATTATAGCTATTGTGTTAGGGACAGCACTAGGTCGCCAAGATTTACGACAGCAGTTTCAAACCTGTCATTAAAAGTGGCCTTTCTGTTTCCTGCGTCATGTATCCATGTGCCACCGCCTTAAATCCATCACAAAATGATCCAGGTGTACTGTACTGTAGGTGTTAGATGACTGTAAGAGTGAAGGGGGAACAAACACACAGCACCTGCACTTTTCTGCCTCTCTCACTGAGCACCACTTCTCCATCATCTCAGCCCGACACACGACCATTTGACTTGAGTAGCCCTGAATCATTTGGACTAGGAGGTGCTCTCCGTGAAAGGTGAGAACACACTTATTTTATTGTGCTAAATTGCTCACAGCACAGTGTTCCCAATTAAACACTCATTAACTTGATTGCTCTCAGTAATGACGGTGCTTATCTTCCTCAGTCTAAAGCTCCCGCTGTGCTGCAGCAACGAGGCCAGAATAAATGCCATGGCATTTCTGCGAGAATTGTTGATCTGAATGTGGAGCCGTTTTGTCCCTAACAGCTCAGTTTTTGCACTAACGAGCATTATTACAGTTAAAAATTCTTGTCCGGGATTCGGAAACAGCATTTACTTTGTCATTTAACTCTAAATTAAAGTCACCTTTAATTACTTTGTTTAGTTAGGCACATCCCCTCAGGGGCCTTCTTTGTGAGATAACGTGATATGTTTAACGCGGCCGGGGATGTGCCTGTTGCCTTGCAGCCATCGACTCTGAGCAGCGCCGGAGCCAGGAGCCTAAGCAAGCCTCTGACTGACACGAGGAGCAGGGTGGTAATGAAGTGGTCCTCAGTATTGAGAGATGAGAAAGAGTGAGGAGAAGAGGCCTCTAATTGGGCATCTGTGCCACTTCAGATTGCTGTTAATGGCCAGTCTCCTTCCTAATATAAGAGTCGGGGTTGTGAGGACAAAGTAAAGAGAAAAAAAGACTAGCCAACTGTGGCTCAGTGGGCAGATCAGGGCTTGTTTTCAGGGCATGAGTTGACTGTCATCGGAACTTTTTACACTTACCGTATTAAACATTCCTGATGGAGGCCTCCTCTAAACTTCATTAATGCCATTAAAGCAACGGTAATATCGTGAAGGCGTCTAATGATAACAAAAATGGATGTCGCTCAAACGGAGCATTTAATAAATTTCTGCTGGAGTTTACATGGAAGAAAGAAGACAGCAGTAATCTGCTTAAATGACTTTTTCTTATGCATCGCCTAAATCAACCAAGTTATCGGAGGAGCAAACAGATCACTTCCCTGCTTATCAGAATGAAACATTTCCTGTTAATACCCCTAAAAAAAAGTTTTCTCAACATAAATTGCTCTGGTTCTAATGCCTAGGCGGAGAGTATTAAACAAAAAGAAAGAACTGCATTAATGTAGCGAGTAAAATTAAACCAATGATTCACAACAGCAACTAGGACCAAGGAACTTCCCTAAAAAATGTCTTTCTTGCTTAGTTGCCAGGATGGCTCGCCCTATCTCATCTCACAGATGTGCAGCTGGACTGAAATCTGATGGCTGCCTCCATTTTAATGTTCACTGAAGCATTCCTGGGCGGCCTCACCTGGCAGTAGGGGGTTTGATTTTGCTGCCAAGATATTTAAACGTTATCACCTATTGCATATCATGAGGTCAGTTGTCGCCTCTTCCTCTCATCAGGAACTTTTGACCGTGTCAGTAATCTCAGGACTCGTCATCGCAGAGAGAGAGTTCAGTTATTTAAGGAAGCTGTGGTACGTTGAGAGCTCGCTGGCTGCCATGGCCCATTTCTAAAGGGCTTCACCAAGTTTATATTATCTTGTTGTCTCTTAGCACCACATCTAGACCAAACTGTCACTCTGATGGGCCATCTGCTGCTCTGCAAAGTTAATTTCTTCCTCCTCCGAACTCTTTCATTCCTCCATCTTCACTGATTCAAGGTTATTGTGATATCAATTAAGATCTATGTCATCCATCTGGAGCTGCTACGGTCCCCTCATCCCTCTGCCTCTCCTGCTCTGTTTTGTCGTTTTGCATTTCTAACACAACAAAACATGAGTTTTTCCACACTGAGTCCAAGTATTACTGCAATGCAGTGCTTTTTAAAAAAAAATAAAAAAATAACAAAATGATGATATGTTCATTTTAGACCATTTATACATCTGGACACAGAGCTACCCCCCTGCTGGGATCACAGAACACAAGCCTGAGGCGAGTTTTCACAAGTCCAATGTAACTGACATGCAAAAGATAAAAGGCCTTTCCTAGATTTTCAAAATGTGTTATGATGTGTATATGCTGTATATGCTGTATATGCTGTTTATGCGTTTCTCCAGTTTATATTAATGAGGTAAAATGAGCAAATATACACCATATTTGTGCATGTAGTTTTATTAACAAATGTTTCCTCCCTACATGTATATAATCCACAGTATATCTACACATATAGTAGATTGTAAAATATCCCCTATCGGAATGAAATTAAAAAACAATATGCATTATCTGTGGCTCGAATTTCTCGTGCTACAAAAACTCAAACATAGCCCCTCCAATCGTCCAGTTGTTTTATAAAACCTCTTATCTTATTATTCATGCCTTGCATAATAAAATTAGTGTGACTGATGTTAATTATCTCCAGAGGCTTTCAGTGAGAACAGAACAAAATCCTTTCAAAAACCTTTTTGTATCCTTCAGAGGGGGCACGGTAGCCCTTGCTAGAGCCAGGTTGTGTCTTCTGGAGAGTTTCACAGTGGCAGAGCAGCTGAGGTTTAACAATAAAAGTGACTTTTGTCATTTTTTTTTTTTTTTTTTTAAATTGTCGGGCTATCTGTGTGCTTTTTGTGGCTGCGTTAAAACCAGGGAAGAGGGCCCCTGCTGTGACAGGTGTGTCCAGCCCTCAGTGAATCCACAGGAGGAATCGTTATGACCTAATGCGGTGTCAATGTGGTCAGCTTATGCGGCTTGTGCAAAGGGCACAGTTGGAGAGCTGCGCGGCGATGATGGAGGTTATTCTAGCAGATGAGGTTTGCCTGATACACAGTGCACCTGTTCAGTTAAATGCGTGCTAGATTGCAGCTGCCATGGCGGATGAGAAATGAAACGCCCATGCAAGGATCTTTTTGAAGTACTGATCACCCTCCTGCCATCTCAAATCAAAAGCGTTCAGTTTTAAGACACTGTGATGTGATTTAAAAAAGAAAAAAAAAGAATTATAATAACGCACAAACATCCCAGTGTACATTCCTCACTTCATTACCATATAGACTTGTTTGGCCCATTAGTTGAAAATCTTGGACTTATTTGACTTTTGTTGCAGCCGTTTCACATTTTCAGAAAGTTGGCCCGATGTGATCGAGCTCTGCCACATCAGAGAGACATCCCAATTAGTCGCAGTGCGTATCTCACCGAGTAGGATGACAGAGAGTAAAGGAGAATGATGACGGAGAAATGATGCGTCACGCTCAGTACAATGGTTCCACTCAGACATGTATCATTTCCTTTTGTGGCGTTTCTGAGCATTGTTCAGACACTGTTAGGTGTTATTCACGTTTAGACAATGACCATGACGTACCCTTATGCAATCAGGCCTGTCACTTACATATTTCTGCACTCGTTTCTGGAGCACCAGTTGCCAGTGGCGATGAAATGTGGCAGAGACAATGTTTGGTGCTGAGATTTCCTAAAGTAGATACAGGTTGGCAGCTGCTTTCAGTTTTGTTGATAAGCCCTGTAACTGAAATAGCTTTTAATTATCAAAGGTGTATGCTGGTTTTCTGCTTCAGCATACCATCCTACCATATCATAGCAGTTTCTCTTTGTTCAGCTGTCTTCCTTCATTTGCATGAATGTCTTCTTATTGTCCGTTTGTGTTCAGCTTGTCAGTTTATTGTGTCTTTCTTTGTGTTTTGTCACCACCAGTTACTCCTTAAGGCGCTCACTTGGAACAGCTGATACATTCCTGTATCTCCACATAATGGCTTTAATCATCCAGTCAGTCTTTAAGGAAATTGACTAGATTCGGTCCATTCACCATTCATTCACTACAGGAGGAAAGTATAGCAGTGCAGAAAACCAGAAACCTGAATCATGACCTAGTTGGTCCACATAAATTTCATTAAACCTAAAGAGCACAAGACAGCAGCCGAGTTCAGTCTCAGACAGGAAATTAGGGCGTTGCTGCGTTGGTGAACTGACGATGAGCTACAATCAGTCTTCCATATACACCCCCCCGACACTCCTGTGGTTTCACACTCAGTTTGGGTTCAGGTTGTCACTGCCAACATCAGTAGAGAGGGCCACCCAAATTTCTAAAGTAATTATATGAGTCAGCGGGGTCCTGGGCGTGCTGACAACAACTGCTTCCTTTCCCACCTTTCAAGCCATGAGAGGAATGAGGACTGGCTTTCTGACCTACCTTAAATAGACCAATCTTTTTTATATACAAACCAAAGTTATTTAGTGGAAAAGCCACTGATCCCCTCCTCATACAACATGCATACAGCTTTTTAAAATAATTCATGCCTCGTATAATTTACGTTCATGTTTTCCTGCTTGTTGCTGTGTTTCCTGCCACGGTTGATGCATTAGCTCATTTCTGCCGCCGACTGTTGCTTAGGAGAGGAGTGGGAACCCAACAGCAGGCACCACCTGCATCCCCGCGAACATGTGCAAATATTTGTGTGTGTAACCATGCAGACAAGATGGGGATCATGCTCATAGAAAAATAGCTCCATGTATCTGCCATCTCATTAGGATACCTTAAACTTTTCTTCCTGCAATCTTTTCTGTTTGTTTGTGTGTGTTCTGCGCTGGTCTACAGAGTTGCTCCACCTCTGTTGCAACTGAGGGGCGCCTCCATATTTTAAAGCATAGCTGAAAACAGTTTTGAAGCTTTGAACTGAGGAGAAGCATGTCCAGAGGATTTTTTTGTAGATTCCAGTCATATCCTGAGAGTCACAAGAGTTCAAATTGCATACTTTTTTTAAAAACGAGAACGACAGAAATAAAAGCTGCAGACAGATGGAGAGCTCTTGATAAGGCTGGTGTGGTTGCAATCGCTGTACCATTTCAAGATAAGCATGTCCTGTCTTTATTGAGTACATCTGTGGTGTCACAAGGGCACATTTCTTGTAAAATAATGTGTTGCCAGTGCTCTTTCGTGGCGTATTCTCTACAGTCTGGCAGTGCGTAAATGTTAAATGTAGTCAGGCTGCCACAGGAGGGGACTGTGAACAGAGTGGGGAGCAGACAGTCATAGTGAGAGACAGAGAGGAGAATGAAACAAATGAAATGAGCAACGGGGGGAAAAAAATAAAACAGCCTCACCATGACCCACATACAAGTGCTCCTGTAATTGCACCTCCTGTGATTAACCTGACAATTCGGAGTTCCCATGTACTCACTTTGAAAAAGTAATACAGATAATTTGTTTAGTCAACCTCCTCCTGACCTGGTTCAACTCCCATTTGTTCTGCCCCGTGTAAGTAAAGATCCTCTTTCATCTCCAGTTCCACCCTGTTGGCTGCTCAGGGGCTTGAAACAGGCAGGTCTTGGTTGTACTTAACCTGCATACTTCATGCTCCTTCTCCGCCAGCTGGAGCTTAGATGTGTCCAGGTGATTTCTGCAGACTCTGGGATGTGTCCCCTGGGTGGCTGGTAGAGCAGCTTACCTCGGACCTCTGCTGGAAAACCACAATGTACACACAACCGCGTGAACACAAAAGAGGCATACTGGCTCGTGTGTGCGCTTAAGCTAGCCTACCTGGAACATTACACTCATAAGGGTGTGGAAGGGCCAGCAGGCCACCAAAAGCCGTGGCTTACCTCCCCCTGCGGGCTTGCCCACAGCCTGGCCTATCGATTTGTACTACTACCATTACACTTTCTGCTGCACCTATTAGAACTACAAGCAGCTAAATCCGTCATCAGAGATAATGCTACAGGGCAGAGATACAAGAGCAGGAAGGACAGGAATACGTCTTTGGATAGTGGGCTTCTCTGACACAGTTTTTCAAAAGGTGGAGCATGTTTGCTAAGGGTCATTCATTATATATCCATCTATTTTAACTGGAGTGCTATACACATGATAGCCTTGCCTCATCTTTTTGCTTTATTTGATTCCGTCTGGCAAGGTGCTTTAATCTGAAAAAAAGGCAGCTCATTTTACGGATGTGAGAGGAAGCTCATCTTTGCGCTACTCGTGTTTTCACATTATCACTGCGTTGATTTATTTGTGGATTGTTCTTTGTTTGGTTTGCAGAGGTGTACATGAGCAGGCATCCTGGTGTCAAAATGCTTTTCCTCAAGTCTACTTTGTTGTGTTCTATGTGTGATATGTGGTGATGTCTTCTTTCTGTCTGATGCATGTTGATGTATGAGGAGTTATCCTCCCACCAAATAGGAAAATGTGATTACTCAGTAATGTGCTGGACAACACCAACCTGTGCTTAGTCCTCTGTGGGCTGAGCAAGTGATTTTCTCCATTATGTGCGAGTGTGCTCCAAAATCTGCTAACTGCCTGCCACTAATGTGTCAAACGGACAATGAGATGGTTAGGATAATTTGTGCAGGAGGACAAATCTAGCTGTCACAGAGAGGCAGATAATAAGACAGAGAGATCCGACATCGCCTTTCAGATGAGGTAAGGCTCCCCCTTCTTTTGTGTGCGAAAACTTTGCTTTTTAAGCCTACATCCGGCTGCAGCATTTCATCCCACTGAATGAGCAAAATCTGTTATTCACGAGCAGACTCGTTGAGGCAAACGCTAAGCAAAGCAACACCCGGAGCTTGGATGGGCAGCTCTCTGTCATGGGCGGCTCAAGAGAAAAGAGGCGGAGATGGAAACAGAGGAGAGGCTCGGGGAGGGAGAGCGTGAGACAGAGGGGAGAGAGTGTGCTCGCTTGCCGAATAAAAACAGACAGGAAAACCATGCATGTGTGTGAGGAAGAGTAGGAGAGGGAGAGAGGGAAACGGGGAGGGTTGGACGGAGAGGGAGGATAGAGGGAGGGCTGCTCTCAGCATCATCTGACAGGAGAGAGGCTGATCTCCGACAGCAGGTGTTGGAGGATAGAGAGTCTGAGTCAGACACACGGAGGGAGCGATACATAGAGGAGCACCAAGTTGTTGAGGAGAAGAGACTGAGCTGTAAGTGAGGCAGCACTACAGGCAGGTAAGCATGGATAGGGGCGATGGGGTGCTCTGCTCTGGTGTGGATAACCTGCTGAAAGATAGATGAATTGAGCTGAAGTCAAAGCAAGATAGACAGATAAAAGGGAGACAATGATATAGAATAAAAGCAGCTAAAAGAAGAGTCTGTCTGTTTATATCTGTTTCCAGCACCCACTGATCTCCCCTGATCTCTTCATCCTTTTTTACTCGAAATATTTAACTTTCTCTCTCTCTGTCTTCCTCCCTTTTTCTCTGTTGTCCACCCAGGAAGTGGCTGACTGGCATCTCGAAATAAATGAGTCTGCTTTCATTGTGCATTAGCTGCTGTGCTTGATTAGATTAGTTGCTCTCTACTAAGTGGACCTGCAAAGCTTAGGGGTTTATGTGTACTTGTCTCTTTCTGACTGCGTGTGCCTGTCATTCAATGTATGTGTGCTCATGTCTGTGTGACGCTGGTAGAAGGAAAGATGCAGCCAAAAAAGACATTGCTCTTAAAGCAAAAACACTATCCACATAGCATTTTTGTTCAAAACTGCAAAGAGCAAGACTTTAACCCACGACGCCAAGAGTGACCGGAAAGGACTGGATAACTCCAGGATGTGTGTTTGGTGACATCAAGCTCTGAGCTGACTGATGGTATAGTAAAGTTAAAGCTTCACGCAGGGTAAAATGGGTGTAAGCAAAGGAAGAAAATTAAATGTACATTCTGGCAGGGCCCGAGTTACAAAGGGCCAAATGTTTCTTCTTCTCAGCTTTTAGCAGCTCATCAGTCAGAGCTCATGGGCTGTAATAGTGCCGACAGAATATGACAGATTTCTCCAAAGTCATCAGACTAACCTTGAGATGAAAGTATCAATGCTGTTTGAATTTTGGTTCAGGAGACATTCTGCTCTTGTGCTGTATTTTTTTGTAGAGGCATTTGTATGAAAAACACCTGAAATATAAATACTCTTCCCAGTGCAGATGCAATTAATTAGAAACTTTATTTTGTCATACCTGTAGCTACAGAATCACTTATTTGGATTGGATTAGAAGGAGCTGGTCATCACTGCGCTGCAATTCCAGACCCATTTAAAGTTTTCTGTTCTTGTTGCTGCATGAATAAATCACAACTCATTTGGTACCACAAGCAACGGATAGCAGTTCTGATCTCTTTATTAATGCAAGATGCCTCAAGGTCTTCTCGCTGAGAGAAGCTTGTCTCTTAAATCCGTTTGGTAAGTGAAGTTACTCTACCATTAATAGATGAGGTTACTCTACCATGGCAGGACGCAACCAGACAACTTTTCCTGTCTTTTGTTTATCAAAGAAATCGTCAAACTGGACATGTGTGGACATGTTCAGCCAGTATGTAGCTTGAGGTCAGCAGCATTCTTTGCTAGAAAAGCTATCGTAGATTCCGAGATGCGCCTTTTCAGTTATTTGGTTAATGAACAAAAGAATCTTCTTATTTTTTCTGCAGATATTTTCAAACTGGCACATGTTGCTAGGCCTCACGTTCAGCTGACTACAGTTAACTCAAGATATTGTGACAATAGATATTGACAGATCATCCACATATTCTCACTTGTGTGGTGCAATTCAGTGCAACCAATAACTAAGTATAATTACATTGTCTTTAAAGATACTTCCTATTATGGAGCATTACTTTTGGTGGGAATTAGCCACTGGCCTTGCATTTTTGCAATAAAAAAAATGTGCTGCACCGTTAGCACTAGTCGTACCTCTGGCGGTTTTTCAGCAGACTCATTGGCGGTGGAACAAGCAGTCACATAGATCACTCTGATTGGCTGATCGGCTTAGCTAACCAGTGCAAGAGAAGCAAAATGGAAGTGACGAAAGTAAACAAAACAACAACGTTCAAAGGGCACAGTCCCTAGTCTCCTAGCTAAAAGTAGCTCTTCTGGTTTCCCCTCTTGAATGACAAATACAGACTACTGCCATCTGCTAGCAAGATTTTTTTTTTTTTCCCTTTCATGCAGACATAGACTGCATGTGCCAGCAGGCCACTGACTGTAGTCTTTGCGTTGTGTTCGAGTGCAACCAGTGAGGTCCAGATTGCAGTGACGCGAGGTGACCCCACCCTCCATTGCCGGTAGTTCTTTGATGTCACTTTGGTGTGTCCATACCTTGAAAATATGACTGTTTTTGCTATGGCCAGCACTAAGTAGAACCAAACATCGTCACATGGGAGATGAATGTCAAAATATTGAGCTCATATTTTACTGGACAGCAGATTGTACAGTTATACCTCGACCTATGACATGTAAATTCATCAGTTTGTCTCTGTCTGGCTGACCTTGACACCATCCCTGTGCTCCATGATTGCAGCAACACCCCTACAAATCCTTCCTACTCCCGTTTATGCTTTAAATTCAGTCTGTGCAGCGTTCGGTGTTGCCCGGCTCATTGGTATTTGCAGGTGCTGCAGAGCCTGCATCATGATTGGATTACAGAGAGCTGGAATTCTTGACCCAGCGGCCCGTGGAGGCTGCTGCTGGTAAACACAGGATTAATTGGTGGATTTACTTTCAGAATGCTTTGTGTCCATTTTAGAAACCTTCTGTTGCCAGTAATGAGCGTACAATCAGGCCGCTATCTTGAAAGTCTTTGTAATTCAGCAAAAAGGGCTTAAGGTGAATATCAGTTCTTTTGGAGTTTGACTTTTTGTCCCTTGTATTATAGATCGTTTACTCTGCTGCTCAATGTGAGTACTTCAGAGTCAGCAATGGTTATTACGACTGTGTCGCAAAAGAAAACCTATAAGTGATTATTGCTACTGAGTCTGACAGTTTAACTCAAAAAATTATGAATTCATTTAGAAAACAGCTAATATTTTTCATTAGTGTAATTTATAGAACATCTACTATCTGCAATGTTCACAATAGGACAATATGTTTTCTTTAACATGGCTCATGACTGTAATGGTGCCTATAATTTTCTATTAGTTTTTCAAATGGACCATCTTACAGTGATTCAGGGGCTAGGTAATGTTGCTAGGTGACACGTACATTTATACAACTGCCGCTGTAATAAGACTTCAGCCTCAGTATGTAGAAGAAAAAAAAAGAAAGGGATGGAGCTTTGTGCGCAACGTGTGTAGCTCAGAGAAGTAGGTGTCGGTAACTGCAAGGTGAACGTCTCATCAGAAAAAAAAAAACGACTCAGCCCATAAAAGCAGATGATCAAGGATTTTATTTTTTATTTTTAATGCTAGCATGAGCAATGTGTTTTCCTCAGCAGAGCAGAGAAAAATATTTGAAAGGTTGTCCATTTTTCTGCATGCATACAATTCCACAAGATTGCAAATAGTCGCCTCCGTTTGCAACCGCTGTAACCCTTCATCTAGGTTCACGGATAGCTTGGCAATAGGCAGGCCAACTCTCATTGTTTAACCTGGCTAGCAGGGTGTCGTTCCTGTGTGCCAATCACGCCCCATCAGCGTGACACAGTGAACCTGCCACCTGTCTGCCGCTGTGCACAGGCTTGACTTGGGCAAGTCTCCCGGTCCAGAGCTCATTAGGAAGGAGCAGAGTATTCAAGGCACTGACAGTTGAGGAAAAATGTGTGTGTGTCATTTAGTATCAGTAGCATTTATTCTTAAAAAAGATAAAATCTTTTGATCCTTTGAGCAGTCATAAAATCATTCTGCATTTATTTTGATAATCAATTAAAACTTAAAGGGGAAATATCGTTTTTACAACCTGGACCTTATTTCTGGCATAAAATACGATCGTATACTCACCCATATAACTTTGGTGTCATTTGGAGTCGTTCGGACAATATTTAGATCCACGTACATCCATATAGTGGGAGTGACTGGGGCACCGAAATGCTCTAAATAACGCATTATCTGCAAAACTCGTTCATTTCACCAATGTTTTGTTATGATACGCTAGTGCTATTACCTGTTATCATCATCCGGGGTCTGTAGATTGATCTACTAACATCTGACCTGGATGATGTCATCTCTGATAGCCGTGCGCACCCGGCTTGTTTACCTGTAATTTGTTACTGCTAGTTTTTTGCAACATGGCTGAATATTATTCTGATTCTGAGGTTGTGGAGGATGCGGAGGCAGAGAGAGGAACAGCTGGCTAAAAAAGAACAACAAACAGCTGCACGTCCATGAATAGATAACAGGTAACTCCGGACTCAATGAGGAATAGCACTAGTGTAACATAACAAAATATCGGTGAAATGAACGAGTTTCGCAGCAGATAATGCGTTATTTAGAGGCTGCGTTTCGGTGCCCCAGTCACTCCCACTATATGGATATACGCGGATGTAAATATCTGATGAACGACTCCAAATGACACCAAAGTTATATGGGTGAGTAAACGATCGTATTTTATGCCCGAAATAAGGTCCAGGTTGTAAAAAACGGTAGTTCCCCATTAAGTAATGAATTTTCAAATGTGACAATAACTTATGTACTAATTGTCTTAGTCTTTTATCATAGTAGTTGAGTATCTTCTGGTCTGTGCCAGTCAGTACTTTTCCATTTTTCAGAACATTTTATGTTTTATATCCAAGCACTTTCCCTTGTGGATCAATAAAGTCCATCTAAATCCAAATTTAATATTAAATTATTAATCAGTTAATCGAGAAAATAATAAGCACACGAAATTAAATAAGTGTAGTAGTAATATTTGGATTTGCATTTTAAATGCATTCATGTGAGCAGTAACATAATAATAACAACAGGGAATGTACATAACGAGAACACGTCATTTCAAAATGAAAGAAAAAACCAAGTAGAGAAATAAACAGTACAGAAATAAACACGGCATTCTATTTGGCTATTCACAGAACGTGTGTGTGTGACCACTTTCAATCTGCATTATAAAAAGGTAGACAATGGAAAAACAGCTACATATATTTATACAACCTTGGCAAAACACATTAGCCCAAATTATGCTGTTCCTTCTTTCTTCACACTCTTTGCATCCTATTAAATGATCTTCTGCACCAGTGTTCCTCGCTTCCTTCACAGCACTAGATAAATTACTGAATATTCTTCATAAATCCATATGATGCAGTATCATCGCATCATTTGTCGGGGTGCTGGGACTTTGATTGTGTTCTTGCTGTGTGTCAGAGTGAGAATAAACAAGTCTGCAACCGTCTGAGTGAAGCTTATAATTTACCCCTTCACTGCATATCTTCAGTTATCTGCTTTGTAAATCATTGTAGTGATAGTATAAAAACTTATTTTTAGTTTTTACTGTCACCTGTCTGCTGCTCCAGCATGCAGTCAGCTAACCCAAACCTCAAATGTGTGTGTCTACCCATATCTGGCGCAAAGGAGCAAATCAATCTTGATTTTGGAAGACTCGATAGAGAGAAAGATGAAGGCTGCCAGACAGCCTGTCACTTTCACTACCCATGGCATGGTTGGTGTCTCTCTCTAATGAAGCCTGAAAAAATATATATATTTGAAGTACATTATACACCGATCAGCCATAACATAATGACCACTTACAGGAGAAGTAAATACCATTGACCATCTTGTGACAATACAATGTTCTGCTGGGAAACATTTGGACCTGGCATTAATGTGGATGTTACTTAGACATGTACCACCCACTTAGACCAGACCAGGCACCCCCACCCCATAGCAATGACACTCCTTGATGGCAGCAGCCATCCCCAGCAGGATGCAGCCTGACACAGGCACATACACAAAAATGGTTTAGGAAAAACTCAAAAAAACATGAAAAACAGCACAAGGTGTTGACTTGGCCTCCAAATTCACTCGATCCCAAACAAGTATCTGTGGTATGATAAACAGACCCCCCTCCCCTCAACCCATAGTTACCCAAAGCCCCCCCACTAAAAAAAATCCTGTTGCCAGACACCACAGGACACCCTCAGAAGGCCCATGTCCATTCTCTGATGAGTCACAACTGTTTTGGAGGCACAAGGGAGACCTACATGATATTAGGTTTTGATTGGTTTTAATGTTATGCCTGATCAGTGTATGTGCGGCAGTAAAACCAGTTTTACTTGCTAATGAATATGTTGTTCAGAAGTATATTATAAAGCTAAATGAGCCTAATTGTCCCTTGATACAGTAAAAACAGCTGTCACCTCAGCTTTGGCAGAATTAACATAAGCAGTATGCTGCTTCTTTTTAGGCAGATGCGTTCTATCTATGTTGGCTCGAAGCAGCATTTGACATCATATTTTCTTTGTGTTCCGGCTGCATTGTGTAAAAGATGCAACAAAGTTTACACTCCAGAGGAATGTCAGCTCCGAGAAGCTGATGATGCTATGGGAAAGATCCGATCAGTGTCAACAAAGAGCTGTGTTTCTGCAATGATACAAATAGATCTCCACACCTCAACTCCAGGTCAGCAGCCTGTTGACATAGAGGTGCGGCTTTGTTTACTCAGACTTATAGATTCTCGCCAGCTGTAATAGGTAAGGGTGTAGCTGCAATATCTAGTACTGGACTGCGCTGAAGAAGAAAAAAACACTTCATAAATGATCTCATTTCGACCTGTCTGCCTTTCATCCACTGCGATATGTGCCAAGACGGCAGAATGAAGGAAATACGTGACCGCGAGTACACACCAATCCTCACTCCGTTCTCACCAAGTAATCACATTGTGCTTTTGTTCTCTGTTTCTTCTTGCCCCTAATCAGTGTTTAGAAATGCCCTCTGCTGCAGGTTTGTGAACAGGATGCGTGCACAGACGGGCTGCCAGTTCTAGCAACTGACTGTTGTGTGAGACGAAGTGTGAAGTAATATGCTGTGACCAGAATCCTGGTCAGACTGGCAATTCACTCCAATCGCAGAGAGGAGAAGGGGCTGAGCGAAACAGAGAAAGAGTGGCGAGGGCAGCGGGTGAGGAGATGAAAGCTGGGAGTCCTTTCTTCTTCTGCTTTGTATCAATTTTCGCTTTGTTCTACCTCGTTTCTACACTTGCCCCTCTGCGCAGATGCCCTGATCTCTACTGTTTCAGTTTTGCCTCTCATCACACGCATCTCATCACCTTCAGCTGAGTGGGGTGTGAAGGCAAAAGCTGTACACAACGGACCGGACGTTTTGTATTACTCATGAATAAAGAAGTACTCTGTGGCGTAATAATAGCGCCCTTCTCAGGGCTTAGTGATCCGCTTTAGTAGGATGAGTCAATTGTGTCACATTTTCCCACACTCTTATTGCTTAAATAGAAAGCTCAAGATTTACCATAACCTCTCTCTCTCTCTCTCTCTCTCTCTCTCTCTCTCTCTCTCTCTCTCTCTCTCTCTCTCTCTCTCTCTCTCTCTCTCTCTCTCTCTCTCTCTCTCTCTCTCTCTCTCTCTCTCTCTCTCCTCCACCCTTCCATCCTCTCTGACTCACAGGAAACAAGATGGAAGGATTCCTCGTGTCTCCGATGAAGTAGAGCCCTATAGAGAACACTCCCACCCTCCGTGTCCTCTTCCCTCGTTTTCAAAGGTAACACCAGACTAAGAGCCGCCGCTGCTGCTCCCATTTCTTTTCAGGCTCACGAGAATCTGACCCGAACAATGTGGGAGAGAAAAAATTATAACATGCTCAAAATCAAAGAATGAACGTCCAATTTCTTCCGCACAAAACGGTCTAATTAATAACATTAATAATGGCAGCATGACACTTATTTCCTCCACCTGTAGGGATCTTAGATTGCACATGAGTGCTTAATGGTGTGGTTAATCAGGATAACAAGTCAAGCCTTCACTAAAGTCTTTCTTATTAATGCTGTTAGCTCATGCCTGTGCAGTTCCTGCTGTGACAAGTCAAAAGGCTCTCTTGAGAGTACTGCAAAAGATATCAGTTTTTCCCAGTGATCTCCATGCCTGGCCTAATTTAAAGGATCAGTTTGGCGATATAACAGTGCTGCTCCATGACAAGACCACCCTCTACATGGTGCACAATATTTCTTAAACCTCACTGACGTTATTCAGATTAGAGATTAATTGTTTACACAGGCGCCAAAAATCAAATGATCTGATAAGATATATCTCTTTACATGCACCAAAATTGGGGCTGGGTCAAATTATGCAGAGAAAGAATTTCCCCATGAGGCACCAATAAAGGAATGGGAGAATATAAACGAGACAACCCCCCACTTTTCAGCGGTACAGATCAATTCCTGTTCTGTTCATCTTTACAAACTCTTCATCTTTTGCTACTTCCATGTTTCTGTCCCTCGCGGAAACTCGTCAGCTGATGTTTTCCCCACTTGGAGATAACAGAAAGAATATTTATTCCATCCTGAGAGAAACGATTGGATCAAGTACTTCCATGGTTATTAGGCCTTGATATCGCCCTCTTGAATGGATTATCAACGGTTTACACCAGCTCTCTCATTCCGATTGAAAACTCCTTTTGGTCGGCCGTTCATGTAAATGCAGGATGTGAGTGGATCCTGCAGAGACCCATTGTTCATCGGGAATATACTTTAGTATCTGTGGATAGCATTTATTTATTTGGCATGCTGTGCTCACCGGATACAGTATGCGAAGTCTTTGATAAATGGACTCCCATCCGTTTGCAGTGGTAGTCACGCCAGCTGTACAGAAATACACCAGACTGAGAGAAGATCTGGACGGGTTCGATGTGGAGCGGGAGTCTTGAACCTACTAGAAAAAAAAAACACTTGACAGCTGGCTCAGATGAAACTCGAGTGCAATGGGTTAGAGTTGGTGGCATGAGTGACAGCTGCCTGGAGCACACAAAGGAACCTTTATAAAGTTTGACAGTAGTTGAGATGAAAGGCTCACGGAGATTGTGGACAGATCCTTACATACATGAACTTCTGCTGCACTTACTTCTGAGTGCCCCATTCTTTAGATATGACGAGCACAAGTTTATTTCAGGCCATTTAAACTCCAGTCTAAGTGACATTTTCTTATAACTGCTGCTATTGTAGACAATTTTAATAACACAGAGTAACACCACCATCATCCTCAAAGTAATAGATCATTATTTGGCATTACTGACGGCCGCATCCAGTGTACACGGAGTTACTCATGACAGAGTTATCGGGTCAACCATACTCTCATTCCATCTGTGCATTTTAATTCCCCACTGGTTTCCTCTCTTTTTTTAGCTCATCATATCCTTCAAATGTTACCCCCAGGTGAAAGGGGGCCTGTGATGCCCCCACCCCCGAGTATCTCTAGTTGGCAGGCTGTTGTGGTGCCTGACAGAAGAGTCTGTGCCCTCTGTCACAGGCTGATGGAGCAAATATAGATCTGCAGCAGTTGTTTTTCTCTAATACATACCGTTGGAGGCACGCCGGAATTATTTCTGACACACATGCACTGGAAATAGAATTTGCAAGGGATTAATAAGCTACTGTACAGTACATCTGAAGCCGCGCTGAGCAGAATGGGGCTCGTTTTAGGATTTTTATATCTTTGTGTCTTTGTGTCTTAATGTGAAAGTTTTTGATGTTCCATTGTGGATCTAATTACTTCATGGTGCCGCAAGTTAAAATGGAAAGCAGTTAGATTTCTAGCAAGCTTTGGAAATGGCTGTTAAAACCGTGAGCTGTATCTAGACGCTAATGCTTTATATAGTTTTATTGCTACAGAAAGTGCCTGTTCAAGTTTTATGAGGTTCATCAGTAATTCAGCCAAGTGTTTCTGAGTAGAACAAAGTTGAATTAAGTAATGAAATTCTTAGAGTGAAGTTTGGATCAATGAATTAAAGAAAGTACTCAGATGAAGTGCATTATTCTGAATTTAATATAGCGAAGCGTGGTGCGTTTCATGCATACTAATTAACCAGTGTTGGCCTTTAAGCTGTGGCTGCAGAGATGATAACTATGACTTATGTTACTGTGGAACTGTAAAGGTTTACTGAGCACTTGCCAAGTTTGACAACCTTGCTGTGTGTTACTGTGGTCAGAGCTTATGACCTGAAGGTTTTAACATGAGGCTACATGTTAAGGATTGTAGGTGCTACACATGTGACGCTCCTAAGATATCTAAGCAGACACTCTTCAACCAAGAGTTGTCAGTATCATCGCAATATATCTTGTCCTGTGTTTTCTATCAATTCTACGCTGGTTAAATACTCTTTTAAGGGTTTTATTAACCTGCTTACCCTGTACCTTTCATCATTAGAAAGTGGTACTAAAGGATTCAACAGCCATATGCTGAAAGTTTTTAGTTTCAATGTTTTCGGTTTCTTTAAGCTACAGTCTGGTGTTTTGTCTCCTTGATGTGGCAGTGAGAGTAATTACACACCACTGTTGACTCATTTATATATTGTATGACTACCATTTACAGTGCCTCAGTCCCTACACTTCTATCAGAGCTTGCCAGAGAGGAAAAGCCAATAGTAATTTGTCCTTGTCATCGATACCTATGTTTTTTTTTGTTTGTTTGTTTGTTTGTTTTTTAATCAGGAGCATTAGAAACTTTTCTTGGACACTTCCTACGTTCTGTTTCATTTTTCTGCACAGGTGGTGTTTTCTTAGAAGCTTAATTTTATTCCTAGCTTGTTTTTTAGGCCATTAGTTTAAGGCTACTCTGTCTCTATCGCTACGCTTGCTCCCCTCTTCGTCTCTGTCAAATAAATCATTGCTGGTTGACATATTATTGATGACAACATGTTGCCACCAGTGCAGGAATGCCTCCACCAGATTTAAGACTATGCCACTATACCATAAAATACAGGTAGGTTTACATAGTGCCAGTTAGCTTAATCAACATTGTGTGAACTTGTTTATCAAGGGTTTAAATGTTACAATAATTTAAATGTAAAGGTCTCCAAAGTGGATAAAGAGATTAGGAATAATTAAGTATTACACATACAAATGCCCAACAGATTTCAATCAAATTATAAGTATCCTTCTTTCACAACAAACTTACACTTTCATTTAAACTGATTTGTTCTTTTTATTGGAGTGAAGACAGTAGGAGATCTGCTTCAGCATGCACAAAACTCAGCAGCAGTTCTGTAGACCTTCACCTCTGTGGCAATCAACCAGCTCAACTGAGGCGCTGATGCGGTGGAAGAGGCCATCTGTGCGAACTCCATTTGTGTTCCCCAGGCTCCAGTAGCCACAGTAAGGTCAGGCTGGTCTCTACAGCCAGACCTGATGAATGGACCACAATGGATTTTCTGTGGCTGGAATACTAGGCTTTTGTTCCCATTGATTGGCGCTCTTTGAAGTTCAGTTTTCCATTTCAGTCAGACATTTGCCTTTGAGGATGCGGCATGAAGAGATGGGAAGCGAGTAGGAGTATTGCTTTGGATGCATATCATTGGCAGTTTTTGGGTGGGAATTCAAATGGGGCTCTTGTTGTGAGGAGTTAATAAAGTATTGGAGTTACTCTAAGCAGCTTTTAGACCAAGTCAATCAATCAATGAATCAGTTGATCATCCATCCGTCCACTCACTCAGGCAGTAGGCAGTCTGACTATCTCGCTTTTCTTAGACACACAAACACACACACTGCTGGTAATCAACTCTGAGAAAACGAGATGTGTGGCTCTCAGCCCTTCAGGCGTACAAACAGTGATGGCGCATTCAGTGCCTCGGCTCCGTATTGTCTCTGAGGGCAGGAGACGAAACGTGAGCAGCTTAAAAGACTGAAGGTCACGAAGTCTGGAAGTCCAGCCAAGTCGAACCCACGATTCACTTGTTCGTTGCAAGTGAATCATGAATTTATCAGTACATATTGTTCTATCAGATAACACACATACTGTAGTCACCTAAATCAGTCAGGCTTGTACAACAGCTGGTTCGCCTTCCTGACACTTTAAGCTGAAATATTCCACTCCCCAGTGCAGCTTTGCAATCATTACGCTTTACATCTGAATCAAGGTCAGTGCTCCTGTTGTGAATGTGAATAGCAATTAATATCGCCTACACTTTTGCCATCTAGTAACAATTATGCATCATTACTGGGTAATTAGTATTCCGCTTTCCTCTGCAAATGTTCTCAAATCCCTCTTTGGCATCCAGCTAGAGCCAGTCTGGTCCTGAGTAAACACATCACCAATAATGAAATGTAAGCTCACGACGAGACGGTGTATAAATGGCAGGTCTATTCTGGTGTAGTATCACTTTACTGAAAGTTACCCCTGTCCATATTAAATCCACATTTTGTGCACTTTTTATTCAAACCATGTAGTCTCTTCTCCTTGAGCATGCTTCCCATCAATTTTTCCCAAGGGGAATCAATGTGGACCGCTAGCTGTGTTTATCTACTGTCGCAAAATGAAAAACGCTTAACATATATGGGTAGAATCTGTCCTCTTGAAGGCTTTCTGATTTCACTTTCCTGTTTTTTTTTTTTGTTTTGTAGAAGTAGGTCAGTGTTGACATGTGATGTTGGAGGAGTGCCCGATGGAGAGACCTGCACAAAGGTTTCGCTTTCACAGAACAAGAGCCGTCCTTTCATCCCACAGTGCTTCCCCTTGTCTCCTTTTTAATCTTTTTCCCGTCATACCCGTGCTTAACTATGCACTTACAATTTCCAGAGTTGCTGAGGTTAGCTAAATCCTCCATCAGGTTGTATGCATCTGCAGATGTGGGGAACTGGACGTCTTGCCCGCGCCCACATATTTCCCCTGGTGGAAGCGAGAACACTTGGAACTTTTATGTTGTTGTTTTCTTTACAAGTGCATGATACAGCGAAAAGCACCTGATGCTCCTCCATGTTGAGGTCCCAGCGTGCACCAGTTAACTAATATTTCTCGTTTAGCTACTTTTTGTTGTGAGTAATTGATTGTAGAAAAAAACGAATCCCTCTAAGAAATTAAAAATCTTAGTGCTTGCACGGAAATAGAAGCATATGACAAACAGCTCATGACCTGCAGCGTTGCAGGTGTAATTAACCCACTTCTCAACATGTGCTGTAAAAGCAAGGGCCATAAAATGTGTAGAATTTTTATTTTTCATCTGCCTATACTGACAAATTGTGGATGAAGTCTTTCTGAGAGGGAAACTTGAGAAATATGAGAGGGCAGAAAAGAGGAAGAGAATAGTCTCATTATTTCATATAACAAAAGGAGAACTGGGTAGCTTTTTTTTGTGTCCACAGGCACAAGTGTGTATGCAAGTGTGTGTGTGTTTGCATTAAAAAAGATAGTTGCAGAGTACACAGGGAGGGGAGCAAGTTTGTTCCTCCCTTCGTCCTACTTCCTTCACACCAGCTGTATGTGTCACTGGGAGGGTGGTGGTTGGGGTGGAGTGTCGGGGGGTTGTATGAAAAGAGGAAGGAAGGGAAATGATATTCTCACATTGCTGCACATGCTTTTACCGCACACACAGATGTACAGGTCCTGATGGACAGCTATCTCCGAGCTTGCTGCCTGAGTGACAGTGAGTGCGAAGTGTCATTGTCAGTCTCGCCTTGACATAAACACCCTCATTCTTGTCAGCTCGCGTGCTTCTGTACTTACTTTCGGTACTGGAATGATGACTGAGCTCAAGATGGCTAAGAGTGCCTTATTGGATGGACTTCTCAACAGTCCTCACAGTAAGCCTTTTCTCAAGAGACGATGTATCAGTGATGTGAGTACTTTTCATTTCCTGGATGTTAAGAGATTATTTTTGCTTCGGCTACTGTTTCTTGTCGAATTCATAGCTTAAACAGGAATATATATGGTATACAGCTTCATTGATCTGTTTTAGTTAGAAGACAAATAGAATAAACTCTGTTGTTTGTGGATTTTTTTCTTACAGTGCGTAGTATTTGTGATGGTAGCAGGATAGCACAATTTGTAAATCCTGTTCTAAGGCTACATAAAGTATATTTATAGGTTTATGATCTGCTGTGCTAACTGAATGATTCCACAGTCCAGGAGTGCACTGGCTCCTTTCTGTCTTGGGAAAAAAATCAACACTGATGTGGTTACTGTGACTTCTGCATGGTTGACTGATTATCTGGTCAGCAGTTTTTGTTGAATATCATATGGCACTGTTTATTTTCTCATGCAACAATAGACTGGGGCTGCACCTTTGGCTTTACTAGGTCAGGGTCAGATGCGTGGGCAGAGAGGTTTTATGAGCAGTATGAAGCATGTTTTACTACATGAGTGTGTGATTTGCACGTGTGCGCTTCCCTGCGGTTTTACGTCTATCTGTGTTTTGCAAGCCCCGCAGGGCCCCTCGGTAAATTTAAGCTGTCATGTGGAAACATCAGCTTGGCACTTCAGTCCACTTACGTTACATGGTGAGGAGAGGGCTCACCCCACAACAAACGCTGCTGTCAGGGCCGCTGTGATCCTCCCTCATCTCAGATTGGAGCTGCGTAAAATCCTTAATGTGGCCTGTGCAGATGAAAGGTGCATGCCTTAGGGTGTTTTATTTTACTTTAACCTCTACCAGCGTCTCTGCTAATTGGAAACAAAACGCTGCAGTTTGTTCAGCAGCAGTGAAGCCTCTTGGACTGGACACTTGTTGATTATAAAACATCAAGATTATACCACAAGTAACATGTCACAACGCCATCTGTTACATATCTTTACATGTCTTTTTATATATTTGCCTGTTATAGTGTGATCAACGTGATATAATAATGTGACTGTGCCAGACTGGTAAACCAAAGTGTCTGGCAGTTAATTTCCATGTTGTGCACAGTCACATGAGCCGTTGGCTTTGGCAACGGAGAGAAGTACCATGGAGCTTTGAGGCTAATTTCCCCCTAAGAGTTACTTGTTTACAGTGTGTTTTCCTTCAAGCGTGGAGGAAAGATTCTCCTGGCATTGAATGGAGCCTCAGAGAGACTGATGTCAAGTGGGATGGGCGGGGCGGTTATGGAGTGCTGTCATAGAAAAATAAGGAATTAGGGGGTAGAGAGATTCCAACAGGATCTCTTGTGTCTTGAGATTGCACAGGCAGCTTTGTCACGGAGCAGGGATCTAGGGAAAGTGAAGACCGCAGGGACTGATTATCACCGCAGCTGTACAGATTATCAAACCCATGTCCCTTTCTGGATTTGTGTCACCTCTCTCCCTCAGACCTCGGACCTGTTTGCCATGATCGAGCGGATGCAGGTACTGTAAGCGGTCTCCCGGCTCAGCCTTTTGTACTCGCTGCTTAAACTTGCCTGCTCCTCCTCGCGGGCTTTAATCAAATGGCATCCTCAGAATTTCCCTCACCTTGGACATCACATTTCCATTTACTTCTATTCTGAGACTCCAGTTTTTCTACTCTTCCTGCTATTTTTGTGTTCAGCTCCGCAACCCATAGCCACGGTACTGCAACACTTTCATGCGTGCGTCCATGTATCCGTCTATCTTTGCCGTTAATGTGTCTTTTGGTATTTGCAGCCTCAGGCCGTCTCCAGGAGCCCTCTTCTTCTGGATGTGCTGAACAGAGCCTTTGTGTTTTCTCTTCACAGCTGGCTGGTTTTGTCCGCATCATCATATGTGTGAAATGCTGAGTTTTTCAGCATGCTGAGGGGCTTTTTGTAGGAATCTAGTTTGTTCTGCAGCCAGTGATGTAGTACTACATAGGCACACAATCCATAAGAAAGAACAGTAGATACTGAATAAGCCAATGGAAAGAAAGTGACACATTTTAGAAAGGCACTTTGATCTGAGAGCGTCTTTGCGTCCACAAATTTTCCCTTTGAACTGAGCCGTAACATTTTTTTTCTTTCTTTCTTTCGACTCAATAGTATGTAAATGGACTAAAGGATTTACAAAAGGTTTACAAAAATATGCTACCGGTTTATACAAGGGTATATTTTTTTCAGTCATAGCACTGAAATCTGAAGAATTGCAGACCAAAGCCTTTTGTTCAAGAAACTTACTCAAATATTAATTAGTTTTTGCTTTTGATTCTAAAGCAACCAAACCTCTGTCTGGGTTTCAGAAAACCGCAGCCTGTCTTATTGATCCACACTACTCCACAGAAGGATAAAGATAGTGATGGAGGTGGAGGAGAAACTGAAGAAGCAGAAAAAGTCATCAGAGAATGTATCTAATGAGAGTGTTTCCATTTGAGTCATATTCTTTAGAAGGTTCACCGGTCTTGATACGTCTCTAATATTGCTGCAGGGTATTTCACACAAAAAAAAAGAAAAAGAAAAGGAGGACTGCTGCTGATCAAGAATGCTTTGTTGCCCATCTTTCTCTGTCCTTTGGGTCGACAGAAGTCTCTATTTAGAAGTGTGCTTAATGACATCACATTCACTTAATGGAAACACCTCCCTTCTTCTCTTGAACCTCTGCTTCTCTTTTTTTGTCCACAACAGTGTCAAAGACATCACTCCTTCCTACTTCCTCTTTCTGTGGCCCATCTAGTGATTTCGCTCGAATGAAACATGTTCTTGCACTATGCTGCTGCTGCACAATACATTTCCTTGGTCTTGACTATCAACTGTGTTCTGACTATGTGTCTCTCAGTGTAGATATTTCACCTGTACCATCAGTATCCTGTCTTTTCTCTCCCGCCCCCCCCTCTCTCTACAGGGTTGCAGAATGGATGAGCAGAGATGCCCCCTCCCTCCCCCGCTCAAAGTGAGTCGCAAATCCTCACATCTCCTCCATGAGCACAGTCTGGTAAAGCATCCGTAATGGCAGAGTTATAAACCTCTCCTTATCAGCTGTCAGACAGGCTTTAGGACGCTCGCCGGCTGTGTAAGGAGCTCGACGGGGACTGCAAAATCCTCTGCTGTCCTGTTACCTGGACAGGCTAATGCAGTTAGTATTTAAGACTAGGTGATGGTTCCCAGTAGGAGATCTGAGGTCAAGACAGAAAGGGCACACCAAAGAACATAAAAGCATTTATTGCGGTGGACTGGAAGAAATCAGACCTGATTTTAGTGGTCGGAGCAAATGCCGCTATAAAGTGTAGTGCTTAAAGATAAAGTTTTACAGTCTTGTTGGAATGATTAATTAATGAAAATGATGCATGGATACTTGAGAGTAAGTACACCTTTTTTTGTGATGATGAATCGTATATAGACATGCTAGTGCCATTAATACGTTGCTGGAACAGCTGAACAGTGATTCAACAAAATGTTTGTAGAGATTTCGTTCCCTTTCAGACACACATGCAACACTGAGGTAGGGTACCGGTGGGGGGACATTGAGGCCTGACTCTCAATCAGCACTGGAAATCAACTCACGTGCTTGATGGCGTTGAGGTCAAGGCCTCCCACGCCCCCACTCTGACAACCGTTTCTTTATGGAGCTGGCTTTTTGTGCAGCAGGACAGTGTCATGTTGCAGCAGTAAAGAATATTCTGTAAACAGGTCCCGCACAGCTGAAGGCACCCTGTGGTCTCTAAAATATTGTTTCCCTTTATTATCGCTAGGGGCTTTGCTCATACCATGAAACAGAACAAGAATAGACCACAGACAGACACGGCTTTTGGCACATATTTTTCTTAACATGCCTTAACCCACATCTGGGTCAGTTTTGTTGTTGTTCAGAGTATTTTTCTAGTTTCCTGTGGAGACCTGAACAAATGTAGGCAAGGGACTTCAGTGGAGACAGATTTTTTCAGCTACTATAAACACTAATAATGGTGTTTTTTTTATTTTTTACTACACTGAGCAGCTTCTTTTCAGAGGTCTTGTCTGGATCCTGTTTATAAGCTGCATGTACATCATGTGTTATCCAGACGCATGTATGAATTAATACACATGCTTCTGCTGCTCCCCTCTCCTTCCCCTCCTGCCTTTTCTTTTTTTCTATCTCTCTATCTGTTGGCCTCAAGCAGATTCGCCGCCCCATGTGACCTGGGTTCTGTTGAAAATGTAATTCTGTTAAAAGGGAATATTTGCTCACTCTGGAGGTTTCAGGATCTTGATTATATAAAACGTCTTGAGACAATTTGGATTTTTATTTCCGTTACTTCGACAGTTATTTAATGTATTGACATAAAATTTCATGCATATATATTATATATGGTCTCCAGAGGATGAATTCTTAATGCCTTTGGGATCCTTTGACTTTGCCTTCAGTGACTTTCCAACTTTACTGCAGAAACAACTGCCAACGATGTCATAAGAAAGGCTGTATTTCGTGTGAGGGACAGTGACTTTCACTTTCACACTGTGAAATGTCAAAAATGCTCTTGGTGTCACTTCTAATATAGCCCATAAATTTTAATGGAACAAGTCTGGGGCCTTGTCTGCTGGGACTGCTGAAAGGCATTCTTGGGGGGAAAAAAAGGAGGAAATCACCGTATGAAATTGAGGGAAGGTGGAAATCCCGGAAAAGAAGAAAATAAAACAAGAACATTATTGTTCCTGGAGAGCAACAAACATCACCGGTTAATGCCACAGTAAGACTGCCACCAGAGATTAAATGAGAGATGAAATATTATCCAGTGATGTGGTTAAATGGCACTGCATGCATTAGCTACCGTGCACATCATGCACATCCTATTACAAATTTCACTTTCTTTTTACAAGTGAAAGGTTGTTGTTGGCTTCTCACATCGGGAGGTTTTAGCACCCAGTCACTGGAGGTTATAAAATATGTAAACTTTTGCTCGATTACTGCCAAGTTTAAATGGGTTCTCAATGGTTACATAATCAGAGCAGGAGCAATGCTAACTTTGGGTTACGTTGGGTAATCCCTGTTTTTTTGATACAAGAGTGAGGTGTTTCACTATGGGAAACCGGGCGAAGTTAGAAAAAGAACTGTTGACTGTTGAAAATTGCATACTCAAGAGAGAGAGAGGACTTGTCAAAAGGGCTGATGATCTGGCCTCTGTCAAGTTTGCAGCAAAACAAAAATAACTCTGAAAAATGGAGATGTGGATGACACTGCAGTTAATATTCTGTCACAGTGTTGTGCTCATAGGTGTTCCTCAAAGAACTGCAACTGAAAGTATGACTAGAAGCGGCTGTTTGTCAGCTTGACTCATTTTCGTTTCTCTCCCCGCAGACAGAAGAAGACTACATCCCGTATCCCAGCGTTCATGAGGTACACACAGCCTCCAAGTGTACGATCAAAAACTTAGGCTTGAGGTTTAAACACAAGATAAAGGCAGCACACTTTTTCCTAAGCAGTGAAATCAATGCAGTTCTTAATGCCACACACTGACTATTAATTATTAATGAATTAACTAAACATTTCACTGTCAGGTTCTGGGTCGCCGCAGTCCTTTTCCACTCATCCTGCTGCCCCAGTTTGGTGGCTACTGGATCGAGGGAACCAATCATGAACCTAAAGAACCATCAGAGGCCGATCAACCGCCTTGTCCTACCTCCCACGTCAAACTGGAGACGAATAGCACTGCCAAGATCTACAGAAAGCATTTCATGGGCAAGGTGAGGATGGATGAATGGGTCTGATTTCCTGTACTACAAATCATATTCTTTCAGGCTTTGGAAAGAGAAACAATAACATTGCAAAACAATAACAATAGGGGGGGGGTCCCTGGTCCCTGGTCCCTGGTCCCTGGTCCAAACTAGCAAATTGTGTCTCTGCTGTCCAGCGCATAGAAGGTGCAACCTGGACCTTATTTCTGGCATAAAATACAATTGTTTACTCACCCATATAACTTTGGTGTCATGTGGAGTCGTTCGGAAGATATTAACATCAACGTATATGCAGAGGCAGAGAGAGGAACAGCTGGCCAAAGAACAACAAACCGCTGCACGTCCACAAATAGATAACAGGTTACTCCGGACTTAACCGGGAATAGCACTAGCGTATCATAACAAAATATCGGTGAAATGAACGAGTGTCATGGCAGATAATGCGTTATTTAGAGGCTGTGTTTCGGTGCCCCAGTCACTCCCACTATATGGATATACGCGGATCTAAATATCGTCCGAACGACTCCAAATGACACCAAAGTTATATGGATGAGTGAACGATTGTATTCTATGCCAGAAATAAGGTCCAGGTTGTAAAAATGGTAATTCCCCTTTAAGAGGGTTTGTAGTTGTTATAGCCAAATATGCCAAATAGAAGGGCGCCCCCTTCCTGATTTCCAAACAATTGCATCTCTATGGCCAGAAACTCACGGTGGCTGTTAAGTGGTGTCTAACCCTAACAATCCACAGATGTTATAAATAAAAACCTTAACTCCCCACAGTTCGTTTAGAATCAAAGAAGCCATTGGATGAGTGGTGAAGCATATTCAAGAAAACCAAACGGGTCTAGTTGTCTTTGTTATAGGTTTGTTTTAGATAAATAAGTGCATGCAAGTGTGTATATCGCCGTGTAAAGTAGGAAAAATAACCCCCACCATTTTTTTTGCAGTTAAAGCACTGTGAAGCTAATTTTCTTCTTTAAATACAGCATATTAGTTTCCTAATCTGATCATTTCTGAAGCAAAAGCTGGTACACTCTACCTTCACACTTTTTCCACAAGGACAGTTCAGCCTCTTTCCTTAATGAGGACTGCCGCTCTCTTTACCCCTATGCATTTCAGATTTATTAAAGCGTTTTTGTTATTGTGTCATCCACTGGCAGTAGCACGAGGAGAATTCATCCTTGCATTAAAGTCTCCTCTGCTTTATCTGCCCCCAGGAACACTTTAATTACTACACCATGGATGCCGCCCTGGGCCACTTGGTCTTTTCAATGAAGTATGATGTCATTGGGGATCAAGAGCATCTGCGCTTGATGCTTCGGTAGGCTACAGATTCCTGTTATCCTTATCTCTGACTTGTTTCTGCTCCCATTTACATTTTCCTTTTCTGCTGTGTCTCTTTAAACTCGGCTCTTTCCTTTGCAATAGCCTTTGCGGTTTCTCTTTTTATTCCATTTTGCCTCTTTCCGTGACCTTTTTTTTTTTTTCACACTGAACTTGCAACAACTCTGGCTTTAAACTATCGTGCAATGCATTGATTTTTTTGTTGTATGTACTGATAGGGCAATTTTTGCTCAAGCATAGGATTAAGTCAAGCAAAAACATCTCCGAGGCAGATGAGCATTCTCACTTCTGACAGGTTGCCCTGGTGACGAATTTTAAAATGTAGTTTTCTGCTTGATTGCTAATAACCCACGGCGCTGTGGGAAGGTTTGTCCCTGCTGTCAGAAGGCACCCAATAAAATGTCTAATCATTTTCAAATATGACTTCACACTTTGTTTTCAAGCTGTTGTTTAACAGTTAAGTATTTTTTCTTTGTCTCTAGAAACACAGTTAATGCACGCCAGAGTTCCACAGAGATCCGTGTCAGTCATTTATGTACCAAAGTTGATGAGATGATGCTAGTCTAAATAAAAGTATATTTGTGTGGTACAGTTTACATACCCAAGCCTCTCTGTGCAAATGTTGACTTTTAAAACTGCCACAAAGTACTCAGCAATCAGGCCACTATTCATCCCCGTTGTACAAATTTAATGGCTACCACCCACCGTCACCTAAACCCGTGCTCACTCTCTGAAATCCTCCTCTCCTTCACATTCTGCTAAAAACAGACGAGAGGCAGAACTCAGCGCAGCGTACAACCTGTGTGTTAATTTTAGCACCGTAGAGACTCCACTACAGATTTTAATAGCTGCATTTCCTCTTTGTTAATGGAGCTTCAGAGTGTGCAGAGAGGTAACAGCTACTCGGCTCACCACCATTTTTCACACTGTGATGTTTTCCAGTGGGTGGCCACCACCCACAGTCACCCCACACTCACCTCGGCCAGTGCGCTCACAGGCACTGACATACATCCATATTTAATGCATCTGCGTGATACACACAACAGGCCATGATCTCTTTTTATTTTTTTATTTTTTATTTTTTATTTTACCATTCCTTGTGGGACCTTCACTTTAAATTGGAATTAGAAGTTGTTAAGCCCCATCCTGTTCTTTTACCCTTGCCGTAGTTTACCATATACAGTAAAGCAGTGCACGGTCACAGTTGCAGATGTGAAAGATCTGCAACGCTTACAAGTGCTAGTTACGTTATAGCAGATATGCACTCATTCCATTTCAGTCCATTTCCAACTCTTTGGCCTGTATGGTTAGGGTTTTGCAAAGGCTAAAAAATGAAATTCTGAAATGCACTGTCCTCCAGACTCTTCAAACATAGAGTATGTCTCCTACAACAGCATGCACACACCACACGTGGAAGAATCCGAAGCATGACAGATTTAACCACTTGCTTAGTTACACTTGCTAAGCTATTGGCGGAAATTTGCTACTTAGGGGACGGGTTTGCAAACTCCAAAGCTAAACACAGTATGTTGTGCTAATTAGATTTGGAGGAGCTGGAAGGTGGATTTTTATTACTTTCAGACAGAGCTAGATTCATGCCAAGCTAAGTTAACCAGCTGCCTCCGGGATTACATGCTATGCACAGATATGAGGGTGGCATCAGGACTGTCATTTACAGTAGCTCTCTGTGAGAAAGGCAGTATTTTTAGTATATTTTCTAAAAAAAAATACCGCTGGAAATATCCCAGTGATATTACCTCGCCGAATGAGACCTACTATTTATTGTTCAGTATGTTTCACATTATCGCGCTGTGTGGACAGAGCAGCAAGTTAGAGTGATGGTGCCCATTCAACCATCCCCCGGGCAATCTTGGTTGAAACACATCAGGTTTAAAGACCATTGTCCTCACAGCAACTATAGGAAATGTCCCCTTTAAAATTGACAATTTACTTGAATGAAGGCTAAGCACCAAAGAGGAACCATTAAAGCAGGATGATTTGGCCCGACTTTGACATCTCACGGTGTTTGTCTTTCAGCACAAAGCTAAAAACCCATCATGACGTAATTCCCATTTCCTGTCTTACTGAGTTCCCCAACGTGGTTCAGATGGCCAAGGTAGGTATCAGTTATCATGCTGACTGTTTTGCTGACTCACTGTATATTTAAACTAGATAAACCTGACTGTGCTGTTTTTGTAGCTTGTTTGCGAAGAAGTGAACGTGGATAGGTTTTACCCTGTCCTCTACCCAAAGGTATGTGTTAGTGTCACTTTCTGTCTTGCCCTCTGCTATCCAGGAACACCCTAACACCTAATACCTGACGGCAAACTTTCTGTTCCCTCATCCTCAGGCATCAAGGCTCATTGTTACATTTGATGAGCATGTAATCAGCAACAACTTCAAGTTTGGAGTTATTTACCAGAAGTTTGGCCAAGTGAGTTGCTCTTTCAGAGATAATGCTGCTAATCTTTTGAAGTCGAGTACCACTTTTCCTGAAAATGTTATTTACCCCATGCTCACAGACATCGGAGGAGGAGCTGTTTGGGAACATGGAAGAAAGTCCTGCTTTTGTTGAGTTCTTGGAGTTTCTGGGACGGAAGATTGAGCTTCATGACTTTAAAGGGTTTGGATGTTTTTCAGTTCAATGTATTTTTCTGATTTTCTTTTATGCACTTTTGGTTAATTCGCAGTGGAGCACTCTGCCAAATGTCTGTCAGATGCAGGCTTTGATTCCCTTTGCTGTTGATCAGAGATGGCCTTAAATATATCCCTGAAAAAACGATTTAGAGTGGCCTGATATTTGTAGTGTTGCTGACATCGTGATTGAGTAGGCAGAAGAAGTGCCCTTGGCATCCCCTCAGTGATGAATGAGCACGGATGGAGCGAGTGCTCAAAATGCATGTACCTGTTCCACTCGCGCCTCTTTGTCTCTCCGCTGTTCGCCTCGATCCTCTCTGTGCCTGCTGTCCCCCTCCATTCTTTCTATTGCCTCTAACCTTAAATACCCCGTGTCCACTTGTGCTTCTCCTCTCCAGTTTTCGGGGTGGGCTCGATGTCACTCATGGGCAGACGGGGACAGAATCCATCTACACAAATTTCCATAATAAGGAGATTATGTTTCACGTGTCCACCAAGCTGCCTTACACAGAAGGAGACTCGCAGCAGGTACAGTGACATTCCAATGATTAATCAATAGTGACTAATTTGTGTTCTCGTGAGCTTCAGTGGCTGATGTGTAATGGCCTTTCCTTGTGACTCCTCCGTCTATTTTCAGCAGCATCATCTAACGGATGAGGGCTTATAAAATACCCCATCATGTTGTTATAGCCATTGTTAGCTTAGCATGGTATAAGTCTTAGAGACTTGCCCTGCTCTTTCCAATAGCAACAAAATCAGTTTATCACCACTTCTAAAGCTCTTTAATTAATATTCTATATCTGATATGATTGTTCTGTGTAATATTTATTGGTTTCAATCCTCTCGTCTAACTTCTGTAAGTTTCTTCAGGTTTGTTGTCCTCACTTAACCTGCTGTGCTTCTAGCGTTTCCACTTGCAATGCGGCATTCTCTTCTGGCTCTGAAGTTTCTCCTGTGTTGCTTTGCGGCTGAAGACTCTCATCCCTTTGATGCCACGATGCAGTATGCTGCATTAGTCCTTAACTGCTCTCCACTGCCTCTTAGAGCAGTTTGAACTTTGTTACCACAGTAACCCTACACAGACGGTCCATATTGCAGAGACACGGGAGAGAAACCAAGGGCATGAACGACACCCACATGCGATGATTCATCAGGGGAACTCTAAGAAAGGAGGGAAGCTTCACCCATAACAGTACAGCATTATTTCAGGAAGTACAAAGCACAGACTGTATGTACCGAGATCGAACTGAATGTGATTCGAAAATGTCACGCAGCAGTGACACATGTCACGTGTCTCAAACCAGCACAACACTTGCTGAGTTTGTTTGCATCTGACTGCCTATGGTGATGCTGTAGTTTGGCAGTTCATCTGCACGGAGGCTGTGGGTTGAATGTTTTTCAGTTTTCTGGGTTCAGAAAGCCTTTGTGTGGATAAATATTAAAGCTGACAGCTAATAAACTCGGGGATGATGCAGTTGTAATCTGGCTGCTACGGATCGGCAGCCACACAGTCCCTTTCTTCAATTTCTTCCCACCTTCATTTCTGTGTCTTTTCAGTCCTGATTATAACAATCACAAATGACTTTGCTACCTACTCTTTTTTTTTTTTTTTCTTCTAAACACAGTTCTCAGTTTTATCTAAGACTACATGTCATTATGCAGTGAAGTTTTGGGTTTGTTTAACACTTCTGGCATATTTAAGGCTGCTATGACTTTGTGAAACTTTGCGTGACCCGAAACAGATATGTGACTGTTCTCGTATGAACAAACAGACTGGCTTAACACCCTAATTTCCCCACGGGGGATGAATAAAGTCCCATCTTATCTCATCTTATCTCTTTAACAGACAGACGCTATAAAGTAATCGGACCGTTATTGGAAAAGAAATGCCACCTCTAAACCGTAGAGTAAATATTTGCTGTATTGTCCTGTGCACGCAATACTACTCTTAAGCACCAGCTGGCACCACTGCTAATATCAGCAGGTTTAAAAGCCTGTATCTGTGCGTGTTAGTAGTAGTCGGATGAGTGGTGAAGGGTGGTGTTCGACACATGCTGCCGCAGAGCAAGTGTCAAGACATTGAGGCTTTTTCTGAGGAGGAACTTGGGAGCTTGGTTTATTTTTGCACTGAGGTTTTGGGTGATTGTTCTTCTTTATCACGGAACAGTATCTCCGTTATATACCTGGCATATCTTGCCTCCACGTACATGTCAGAGTGTGATTTGGGTCGAGCAGTCTCCGTGATAAGAACCCGTTCTCATTTTGGTGGCATAGGCTGAATATGTTTTGACATTCCAATATCCACTAGCATCTAAGATTGTTTTGATAACCGGGGGAAAAGTAATCTGTGACAATCTCCAACAGGAAATTTGCTCCAACTTTTGCAAAGGAAAAGCCAATGAGGTGACAGCATATTCATATTTTAGCACCTGGTGTACTTGCTTGGCAACATCAAGCCTTTTTAAAAAAAGATATTGCTTGGAAAATAATTTAATACTTGAGCACAGTCGCTCTGTCCTCCAAGTGCATGAGTGTCCTGTTGGCAAATTTAAACTTTTTGGCAGCAAGGAAAATGCAGTTATTCAGCAGCGATGACGACAATCAGCCATCTGCAGAATCATAGAATCATTTTTTGTTTGACTTTGCAGTGCTTCCACTGAAATTTTGATTCATTCATTTCCATAACATCAGAACTTGATTTGCATCACATTAGCATCACCACATCTACAAAGAAGAATCTGATCAAGTGGATTTATGTGTAGTACACAGTGTATACATTCACAGACGTTATGCAAGAAATGATTCAGATTTTTCTTTGTAATACATTTTTGGCAAAGCAAGGGTTTCAATTTTTGGCTGATTGTAAAACTGAGGCGTCGTGCATCTCAGAACTGTTTGTATTTTTAGCTTAAAGTTACGTCTGTCTTTCTCCACGGACCCTGTTTATTCTCAGACAATCTTCCAGTTCAGAGTCCTGGCAGCGATTCTGTGGCCAGCCTGTGTTTGTGATTCTGGAAGTGGCTATTTGAGATGTTTGTTAGTTTTGTCTATCTGTGTCCTCCAGCTGCAGCGGAAGAGGCACATAGGCAACGACATTGTTGCCATCGTGTTCCAAGAGGAGAACACGCCCTTCGTGCCAGACATGATCCAGTCCAACTTCCTGCATGCGTATGTGGTGGTGCAGGTGGAGAACGCGTGTACGGACAACGTCACCTACAAGGTCGGTTTCAAGGACAGCCAACACCGCGTCGAAAAGCCGACGGTGACTATAGGCGTCTCATTTGTTGCCTGTTTTCTCCTCTAGGTGTCTGTGACAGCAAGGGATGACGTACCTTTCTTCGGGCCGGCTCTCCCTGACCCTGCTATCTTTAAAAAGGTTAATAGGCACACAAAAACATAAAAGTCAGTTTACTTTTACATGCAGGCATAATAAACCTTTGTCCACGTCTCTGTATTTACCTTCCTCAGGGCCTTGAGTTCCACGAGTTCCTCTTCACCAAGCTCATCAACGCAGAATACGCCTGCTACAAGGCGGAGAAGTTTGCCAAGCTGGAGGTGAGAAGCACAGCGAAGCAAACACTCGCACACACGCCTGTTTGCTCAGGTCTACATCCTGTTTGCTCTACTTTTTATTGTTTGATTTACTGTGGCCCAATGATTCTCTGATGAAAACACGTTGCTTAAGACTAGTGTTTTTTTTATTACTGTTCCCCATGTAAATTTAAACCTGGGCTTTCAGAATAAGCTTTAGGAAGCGCGCTAACTAACTGCTGTTGTTGTTGTCGTCAGGAGCGTACACGTTCGGCCCTGCTGGAAACACTTTACGAGGAGCTGCACATCAACAGTCAGTCCATGATGGGTCTGGGTGGAGACGAAGATAAGCTGGAGAACGGGGGCGGAGGAGGAGGAGGGGGCTTCTTTGAATCCTTTAAGGTACAGCTTCATTCCTCATTTGATGAGGTGCTCTGGTAATCTGCAACTCCACATGCATGAGAGAGAATGGTGATAAGTGGAGAAACTTTCAGGATGCTTCTATTTCCCTCCCCTGTTTCTTGGCTGGGATTCTGGGTATTCACACATGAGAAAACAAGGCAGAGAAAATTTGCAGTATCTCAAAGGACCAGTCCTGTGGCATTTGCTTTCCTCACTTGGCTGCGACTGCTGAACTCGGTGTGTTCTCACATGATGGTGTGGTTTCGAGGCTGCAGAGTGTCCTGTTGTGTTGGGGAGGCACTTTGCTCTGACCGAGAGTGCTCCATCAATGACCATTAGGGTGGCGGAGCGTAGCTCAGCTGCCGAGGCATGGCAGTAGGAACTGTGATGGTATGTGCCTGATGAACGATTTAATGACCCCTCATTATGGAGCTGATGATGCGGTTTGTATGTCTCCCTATGGGCAGCGTTCCTTTGCTGTTTTCCTCGTCTCTGTGTGTCAATCACTAGTCCTTTCCCATCAGCGTCACAGAAATATAACCACATTTTCCTCAGTTCCTTTGACTTTGTTATTCTTTTAAGATCCACGTTTCTTCCACACCTTCATAAACAACGTCTGAATAAATGGCCCCCCCAAAAAATCCTCTTTTTCTTTCTCACTGTCAAGAACCCAGTTGCTGCCTCCGTTTCTTTCTTTCACACCTCCGCAAATTACATCTGCAAAGATTTCCCACTCTCCCCGACTCTCTCTGCCTCCGCCTAAATGTGCACATTCCTCTGTTCTGCTGTCTCTCCCACTTTCGTTCAGTGTCGTGGTCTCCCTTGCTCACGCTGTGTCTTGCGACGCAGAACTCCAGACTCATCTGTGTTAAATAACAGTGTACTAGATAGAAGATGCCGTGTCGTGCTTCTCAACTGCAGAGCCCACACTCACGTTGACCTTCTGTGAAGCTACGTGCCTTTCACGCAGCCTCTCCCTGAAGCCTGTTGACCTGCACTGCCCCAAGTGTTCAAAAATAGTCCTGCACACAGAACGTATGCACACGTGCCCTTGTAGACGTATTTGTTCCCATAGCTTGATCACATTTACTCTACATCGTATAAGCATATTCCAGTTATTGCCATGAAAGATTTTATGATGCATACAGTACGCTGTGTGCATTTGCAAAAGTATTTATAAATAAAACCATATATAATCTGGTTCATTTGGATTTGATTATAGAATAACATATGTTATTACATATATTTATGTAATGCATTGGAATATTGGTCAGTGTGTTGCGTTTCCACATTAATATTAAAGTGGATCCACTGACAGTATGTCCTCATTTCTCTCTGTAGCGGGTCATCCGCAGCAGAAGCCAGTCTATGGACGCCATGGGCCTCAGTAACAAGAAGTCACACACAGTCTCCACTAGTCACAGTGGCAGCTTTACCCACAATCCCGCAGAGAGCCCCAAAACCCCAGGGATTGTAAGTAGCCCACTCTGGTTCACGTGTTGCCCACTTGACACATCCATTCAGAATATAGTATATTGTTAACATAACGGACAAAAACACAAACAGACTTTTCTTAGCTGCTATTGCGTCTCATAAGCAGCACTTAAGCAAATTGCTCCTGTTAACATTAAAGCACTTGCTTTCGTTCCTCACATTTTCTGTTCACTCTTCCTTTGTACTAAAGCAGCTTTCACTGATTGTTGTATTTTTTCATACAAGGCTCATAGTGTTTCTGTTAATAACTGTATTTGTTGTTTGGAAAATTAACAGTACAACTCACTCTCGGCATTCCATTCATTTACATCGAGAAACTTTATCGCCACAAAGAGTGGCAGACTTCTAGGGTGACGATAACAAAGAATGACCGTTGTGGAATGAATCCAGTGATTTTCCCTTTCGATACAAGGTGGTTGATTGTTTGTCCTAGCCCAAGTCTAGTCTCTACCCCGGGTCTTGAAGTGAACTCAGTCTAGCAGCTGTATGACTACCCAGACTCCCTCCGTCTTTGCTGCGCTTTCCCATGACTGTTTCCTCCTGCAGCCTTGTGCATGTGTGGCTGAAGAATATGCATGGCACAAGCCATAAGCACAAGCAGCTTACTGCCCTGTTTGCGTCTCTTTCAAATATAGGGTTAATTATGTTTCTACTTATTGCAGTTTGGGATTTGGTAACTGACAGCATTTTGAAGTGGAACTAAATTAACCCAATTTCTGAAGGGACCAACTTTTCTAAAAGCACGGGATTGTGTCAACCCTCTTTGCTGCTTCCCTCTTTCTGAATGCATCACTAAACAGATTTGTATCCCTCAGGGCCGAAGCTCCAGCATGCCTGCTACCTTGGTGACACTCCATCACCTGCTGTGCCCTCCCATGTTGGACCCCAGCCTGCTTTCGCTCTATAAAGCTATCTCCTCAAAATCATGTCTTCTCCGTTAAGTCATGCCGCGAGCTCCTTTTGAAGCTGTTTAAATTCTTTGTGCTCTGCGCATGAGGTCTCACGATGTGTTCTTTTCTTTTCCTTCCCCCTCTTGCTTTTTCAATCTATCGTGTCCTCTCACTCTCTCTCTGCTTCCCCTGCCCTGTCTTGTGTGGCTCAGTCATTGCTTGTCCCAGGGAAAAGTCCCAGTAAATATGGACGCCGAGGCAGTGCCATAGGGATAGGAACAATAGAAGAGGTTCATGTATATTCTCCCTTCTTGTTTACTGATATTTCTTTGCTTGTCGTCTCTTCATGATGTGAGTCTACAGATAGTGTCTGCCCTGTTTTTAGTGTTAAAATGTGTTTCAGTTCCTGTGGCTGTTAGAGGTTTTCAAATATGCAGGTATAATTAGCCATAATGACACGTTGTTGTTATAGTTTCACTCATTTCATCCACTCATACAGCCAAACACTCATGCATTTGCGTATTATGGCTGACAGGGAATGATCCATCATGGACTGAGGGACATCATAACTCATTTACATTTGTATAAATTCTTACTGTAATAGAAATGAGTGTCATGTTTTGCTCTCCACCACACCAAATCTCAGGGCTTCATGCATGACTTCATTTTACTTTTAACTTGGTCCCTAATGATAAATAAGACACCATGAAAAGAGGAATCCTATTTCATCTTAAATTAAAAGTGTGTACCATTTTGAAAGTCGATGTGCACTCCTAAGTCTGACCTAAGTACTCAAGAAATAAACATAGAGTATAAAAGGAATTTGTGCCTGAAGCCCAGTCTATGATGGATTTGTTGCCAAATGTGCCATAACATTATCTCAGCATTTATCAAACCATCAGGTCGTTATTCCTCCACAGCATATTTCTACATAATACCTTTCACTTCAGTAGTTTCCTGTGCTGTGTACAGTTTATCTAAGCTGTGGTAGTTACACTATATCCAAAATGTGTGCCTTACTTCCCTCTCCCTGTTCACCGTCAGTCATTGATCATTCCTGGGAAAAGCCCAACCAGGAAAAAGTCTGGGCCCTTCAGCTCGCGCCGCAGTAGTGCCATTGGCATCGAGAACATCCAGGAGGTCCAAGAGAGGAGGTGAGAGGACAGAGCAGAGCTGATCAGCAGGGAGTGGGTAGTGAAGAGAGAACAGTGTTAGAACAGATGGAAGCAGGGACATTAATATGAGGAATCCATCAATTAGAAGATGGGCTGTGTAAGATAGAAACTCTTACTTTATTTGAGGAAAGCTAAATTCTGCACTGTTCTGAATTTGGATAGGGATTAAATTTCATGTAACAAAATGAAAAGCACTTGATCATTTAGTTGAGCACAAGCTGTCAAAACACGCTGACTAACAACAGTTGCTTTGTGACAGCTAGAGGGTGGCTACTTGTTAGTCTTAAAACACCAGGTTTAATCATATGAATGCACTGAAAACAGCTGTCGTTCAACTGACTCCTTGATCTCCATTCCTGTCCTGAAGCCGAGAGGTGTCACCCAGCACCCAGAGGACACCAGACAGCAGCCACTGGTCGCAGGAAAACAAATCAGACAACTCCTCTAATCACAGCTCTCCAGAGTTTCCTGCAGCTAAGAACAGGTGACTATAATTTATATAATAATACTATGATTTTGTACGTTGAAACACATTTAAATATTATTTATGGTTATTGATCCACTGGGTGGGTGAGGAGGAGGTGCATTTGTGAAGACATGGGAACACAAATTTATGTTATCGATTTCACATGGCAAGGCAAAACCACTTGGCACTTCAGGGAACAAGAGAGGGACACAAAGGAAACAGAGGTGATTATACACTGATCAGCCACAACATTAAAACCACTGACAGGAGAAGTTCACAACTGTTTTGGAGGAACAAGGGAGACCTACACAATATTAGGAAGGTGGTCATAATGTTATGCCAGATCAGTGTATGGTCAGAGTGACCCAGGCCTGTAGTTTGGCGATGTGTTGCAGGGCGCCGTCCATCCCAGAGGCTCAGGATCTTTCCCGCTCCTCTTCCAATGCCAGCAGCTTCGCCAGCGTCGTGGAGGAGCACGAGGCCGAGGAGGACTACGACACTGGACTGGTGGGTGGAGACGAGTGGCGTGATAACGCATTAATATCACTTCCTCAAAACCAAAACAAGCAAGCAGCTTCTCAGTGCTGGTGATGTGTTTGTGGCTCAGTTGACATTTGTCTCACTTAGTTTTTTATCTCTTTGCTGTTACATAAACGATGAGAAAAAAAAAGATGATTTGTGAAGGCTTGATGGATTTCACCATACCCTCGTAATGACTGTTCTCAAAATGTATTCCACAGTAATACATATTAATGTGCTTATCTATTTCACACACTTGTATCATTTGCCTCTAACAAAAGACAAATGTGTATATACCCAAAGAGTGGAGAAGCTGTGGTTGTGATTATGCAGCCTGGTTCAAATATATCAAACTTCCTGTTCCCTTCTCACAGGAAAGTGCGTCTTGTGTCACACCAGTCAAAAGAGACTCATTTGTGTACAGCTGTGGGGGCGAGGACAGTGCGTGCAGTACCAGCCAAGGAAATTTTCCAGGTGAGTTTGGGTGAAAGGGGCTCATGTTACTGGGCCAGCGATGGCCTGAAGGTGCGAAAAGCAGGCGAGCAACCAAAAGGTCTACAGTCTGACATATCGAAAGTGTCTGGGGAAAATCTAGATGGGGAAGATGTAAGAATAACACGCTCTGCTTCCTGAGCAATTAATACTGGAGCACCCTTGAGTGATGAACTTTACCTCAGCTGCAACAGAAGGCACAGCCTGTATAACTTAGAAAACAGTTTTTAAATGATTTAAGTTTACTTTGCCTGAAATGAATAGCGCCTAAAAGTTGCCAGCGATTCCTGCAAAACTTCTGCTTGTTTTTTTTTTCTATTACAAATGGCTTACTCTGACCATTAATCTTTTGCGTGCTGGGACAACCGTTTTTCAGCTATAACAGCTGGCAGCATTATATGCATGAGTTTATTAACCATGACAGCTACACATCTGTCCCCTTCCTCCCAGGAGCTTCTGGTGTTCAGCAGCAACCGGACGGAGCGAAGACATCAGAGCCGAAAGGGACAGACGGCCGATCTAAGACAGAGCGCACCCAGCAGGAGCACAAGTTCTCATCGGTGAGACAAAGTGCTCGGCTTCAGTCACTGAGTGGCGCTGCGATCGTTTCTAAAATCAGTCGAATTGATCCACATTTATTAAACACATTTGTTGTAGAAAAAAAACACTGCTATTTTGTTACACTGTATGAAATGCATCAACAAGACTTAAAACTTTCATTGCTAACGTATTCGCTGACTGAATAATGTTCTCATGTATTATATTCATCGTCTTGGTTTAGCTAGTTTGCATGCTAAATAAAGAACAGCTGAGACTCACAGGAAAGTCAGTAATATATAGTCACAAGCCAAAGAACTGGACAATGTAGTTTTGACATTATGATCAAGCTGTGATCAAGTGATGTAGACAGAGACGAGAACATCTTTACCAAATTTCACTGACCATCTTGTAACAATTCAATGTTCTGCTTGGAAACTTGTTACTTAGACATGTACCACCCACCAAGACTAGACGAGACACCCCCACCCCATAGCAATGACACTCCTTGATGGCAGCAGCCATCCCCAGCAGGATGCAGCCTGACACACACACACACGCAAAAACGGTTTAGGAACAACTCAAAAAAACATGAAGAACAGCACAGGGTGTTGACCTGGCCTCCAGATTCACTATATCCCAAACTGATCAAGTGTCTGTGGGATGCACTGGAACAAGCCTGATCCACAGTGGCCCTTCCCCTCAACCCATAGGACCCAAAGGCCCCCACTAACAACATTCTGTTACTAGACACCACAGGACACCCTCAGAAGGTCCACGTCCATTCTCTGATGAGTCACAACTGTTTTGAAGGCACAAGGGAGACCTACACAATATTAGGTCATAATGTTATGACTGATCGGTGTATGGTACAACGCGACCACCCACAGACAGTTACAGACAGAACAGCATGGAATTCAAACATGTTGTCCCGCTGCAGGTCACCCCGTTAAGTGCTGATATGGCTCCAGTTGCCAAGCTTTTACTAAAACAAACCCTTTTGGTAGTTAGAAAAATTTGCACAAAATGTTGTACTAATCAACGAAATCAGTAAATGTTGTGATATTATGCGGGATAGGTCAAGATTTTGCCCAGCTGTTGTAGAATTAAGTCATTTGATCATTAGTCAGTAATCTTTTTCTTCTTGGAAGCAAAATTACAGGGCAACATACAGATATTTCCATTGACACATTCGATACGAAACGATCATCAGGTTGCAGCCTCGTTTTGTGCTATAAGTCTTCTGTTGTCATATTTACTGATATTAACTGTGTCTTTGTGTCTCTATATCTGTAGGCACTCTGAACACCGCATCAACGTCCATTATCAGGTTAGAAATCATGTTAATGTGATTTTGATCGTGCAATATATTTATTCACTACATCTTTCACCTGCTCCTCATTTATTTCTCTTAATTTCTGCCCATTTCGTCTCAGCATTCCCATGAGGCAGCTGAGGGCAGGGGGACTCCACTACCGACACAGAAAAGGAGCGCAGTTAGAAGCCAGATCAAGAGACTGACAAATCTTCGTTTGTATGCTTGCCGCGGATCTGCGGACCGTCAGACAAACACGCGGCTCCGACGACATTTACCTAACAATTGCCCTCATTCCATCTCCACGTGGAAAACCACCTCGAGCGCTCGAGGCGGAATAAAAGAGAGCTCCACGGCCCATGCAGCATCTCTACAGACTGTCACCTGTCAGCTGGCACGGCAAGCCGGCCCACCTGCTCATTTCTTCAGGCCAGTAAACGCTGACACTTGACTCTTACTGTAAACACTCAAATGTTGTGTGTCCTCTTTTAAAGATCAGGATTTGAACGGTCTCAACCGAAAGATTGGTGAAAAAGAAGTCTATAGGTTCAGCTGGGGAAGAGTTGCACTACAGAGGAAAGTGTTTTTGTTTTTGTTTTTTTAAATATGAAACCCATATCCCACTGTGATATTATAAATGGGTTTAACTTTGGTGTACCAAATGTGTATGTGGCTGTCTGTCAAGCCACGTTTTGTGTTTTATTCTCCTTTTCTGAGTAACCTACAGTGGATATTTGTTGTGTCTTGCAACAATTTCAGCAAGTGTGTCATGTTCAGTTCGAGGGTACTTGTGTGATGCAGTTGTTGGTGGCTATAAAAGCATCATTCGCCCCTAATGTACCGCAGAACATTTGTGCCACTAGCGAAAAAAGAACTGTGGACTCCGTTGATATACAAAAGCAGGGTTACTGTAGTGCTCCAACCAGCAACGTGCATCCTCGATCCACACTGAAAGGTACTGCTGTTGTGTCTCCAGATGCCCTTTGTCACACCCCCACTTGTTGATGTCTGTGTTCGGGTGTGTGTTCAACGGTACTGTGCATGGTGTAAATCTGCTTGCCAAAATCCTCTCCTCTGTACACTGGTGCCATGCTTGACATAGAGGTGTTGTCCCTGTGATTTGTGTTTTAATGAAAACCAGCCAACATCTCCAGATGCAGTGCACATTGCTGATAGAGAGCCGAACGTCACCGTTTCCTATTTTATTTATAAAGTGTAATATATGTACAAGCACTACATTGTCAAGAGTTACTCCCAGATGCTGACCTTTTTGATGAACCGGATTTGTTGCTGAAAATGAATTACACTGTGACTCGTCTAGAAGTTGCCTTTGTGGTAGTGTCACGAGCTGCTTTGAAGAGGGGGGCAAAAATTTTAAGGCACACTGTGTTGCCAGATGGCTTGAATGTAAAACTAGGCAGAAATGGATTTATCTGTACATATCTGCTCGGGTAAATGATGATGTCGTCTCGATCCCTGACCAGAGTCTGACACTTTTACTCACTCTTGATGAGCAGAGCAGCTTTTTTTTTTTTTTCTTGTTTTCAGTTTGTTGTGAAGGAGAGAACTGACATGTGGAGTTGTTTTATGTCAGCTGGCATTTATTGTTTGTATTTAATGAAAGCATTTACGATTGGTGAAAATACAAAAGGTTAAATACGCTGGACCAAATGCAAAACTCCCTAAATACTGTAACCAATGAAGTTGCTCATAGCTACAAATCAATCGAAATGAAAATGGATTAGGAAAAAAATTATATATTGAGAATTTTTAAGTAATGATCATATCTATCTTATAAACTTTTAACTTGATTTATGTAAAAAAAAAAAAAAAAAAAGATGATTTTAAATTATTTTCCTCTAGACCTTGGAAACGCTTGAGTAGATGAAGTCTGCCCCCTTGTGGCTCCGTATTACTATAGCACATCCCTCTGCTGTAACCATCCATTTATCTGTGCTTGCACTTTGTGCCGGTGGCTGACGACCACAGCAGCACTGGGAACGACTCTTCTGTGTGCGCTCGATGTGCTCGATTCAAATGATTGTATTCCTGTTCATGATTTGCTTAAGCCCTTGTTCAAAAGTTTGTACATATTGCTTTACATCTTTTTTTTTTCTTTTTTTGTAAATAAATCCAACAAAAAATGTTTAATAAAGACGAAGGTGAGATACATAAAATCGAGCCCTGGTGCAATATTTGACATGTAAACATCATGTAAAAGTTACTGCGTGCAAGTATTTTAGTAAGACTTAGTGAGGCACTTGTTACAGAATGATTGACAAGAAAATTAATTGTGTTTCTTCTGCAATTTATAAAGCCTAAAATATAATGTATCACCTAATTCTGTTTTTTACACATTTTTAGCCAACTTCTTTTCAACTAATTACTAGATATTGGACATTTCTTTGCAGAATCCATGGGCAGTAGAATCATTCGTATTAAATTATGTGATATAGAAACATTCGAGACAGCTCAAATTTGACCCAGAGGACAATACGAAGGTTAAGAAATAATTTAAAGGCATAACTGTTAAGTTACTATTGTTTGTTTTTTGAAAAAGTCTAGGACATAAAAACACCCTCAACTAGTTTGGCCGTTATTATCGTTAAGATTTTCATCGTTAAGACTTGCAAACAGATATACCACTTGATCTTCCGTTGATAAGTGTTTGCTGAAACGTGTTAAATAACGCTGTTGCTGCAGTAAGCATCCACGACTGAAATCTCGACCCGTCTCCACCTCAGTTTTCCGCTCACTGCACCATGTTCCACCACTTGAAGCCAAACGGTTCCCTGCGAACGTTGGAGCCACAGTGCACCTCTCCCAGCAATTTGTGGTAGGTGGTGAAGTCGTCGATGAACGTGCAGCTGAGGCCCAGGCCCCCCATCAGGGAGCACATCTCAGCCTCGAGGGCGCAGCGTCCGTTCACCTTGGGGCCAAAGGGCTTCGGGATGCCCAGGTTTTTCCCCAAGACAATCATGTTCACCTGGAAATGAATGAAAAACTTTACTTGCATCTTTTTTTTTTTCAACTGATGAGGGTTTTAAAGCCTGTTTTATCACAAGTAATATCCATGAACACACCATGTCAGGGTAATAAGCCACCGCTCTGTACTTATCACGGCCATCCTCCAACAACTTGAAGAGGATTGGCAGGTCAATGATGTCGTTATCGTCCAGGCCCAGCTCTCTCTTCAGCACATCTCGATTCCAGTCGATGCAGTTCTAGGAAAGAGCAGGCGGTAAAAAAGACATCACGCATTCCACATATCCTACAATACTGTATGCATGCTACAATAATTTTGTCAAATTTCAGAGTACATCTCATTCATTCATTCGTTCATCTTCTTTAACCGCTTGTCCTGTGAAGGGTCGCGGGGGTCAGAGTACATCTCTTTAATGTAATTTACCACAATGTTTCTAAATGATGCATAATTTTGAGCATAATGACTGCTTTAGTTTTCACTGGGTGGATAATATATCTGCACTCAAGATAATTTTGTCTGCTTCGAACACAATGCACACTATTTACTCAATAGCATATGGACACTGCGCCTCATCAGCAGGTTTAGCTGCTGTAGTCGCACGACTTGCAAACAGGTCCATGAAAATCAAGCATACAGCCTCATGTTTGCCTTTGACAAACAACTGTCACTGTCTCATTGGATGTCATCATGTCGCTAAGTCAGTTTACAAATGTCTGCATAGTTAAGTACACACATCTTAGAGCATGAACAGCTTGTGAAAAAGTATGCTACACATGCTAATAGGCTGCTGAGTACTGAAGCATATATTGATTAAAAGAACTGGTCTACAGATAACCTTCAATACAAAGTGGTCTTAAATCAGCAATGCTGGCAGGGGTGGTTTAAAGCGCACTGCACTCGAGAGTAGTGGAAGCTTATTATCTAAAGTGATGAATCCCTCTTTACTATCTGGCTTCCTGATAGATCATGGTTTGGCCGGACGCCCGAGGAGCTGCCTGAAGGCATGGTGCCAAGTGCAATGTTTGGTGGGGAAAGGAATATCATTAAGAGGGGTCAAGTTTGGAGATGATAAAAACACTGCATCCCAGCATCAGCACCTCATCTCATTCGTAGTGGTAGTAATGTTCTTGTCCATCATTGATGGATCAATGAATTTTGAATTATATCAGCGAATTCTAAAGGACAGTGTCAGGAGATCTGTCCCCGAGCTGAATCTTAAGAGAAACTGGGTCATGCAGCAAGAAAACAATCCCAAGTTCTACAAAAAAAGTAGTATAGAAAAAAAAAATTTTTTTCGTAATGGCAAGGTCAAGGTCCTGATCAGCAGTTACTGGAACATTTAGTTGCTGATACTGCTGTGCGAAGGGGTCACCCCAGATACTTCAAAAAAAGGGTTTACATAGTTTTGCAACTCATAGATATGTGGAAATGATTAATTTTAAAGTATAATACTTCAGTTTTATTTGTTTGATTGGGTTCTCTTTGTCCACTTTCAGGACTCCCACTAAAGTTTTAAGTCTTTTTAATGCAGAAATGTGGAAAATTCTGAAGGGTGCAAACGTTATGATACGCTAGTGCTATTCCCTGTTGAGTTCAGAGTTACCCGTTATCATCATCCGGGGTCTGTAGATTGACCTACTAATCTCTGACCTGGATGATGTCATCTCTGAGCACCGCATGGTTGTGGACGACAACTTTGTTTTTGATTGACGTCCTTAGCGTTTTCAGCCACAGTATACAGACGAGGAGCTTGTTGAAAGGAGGATGCGGATGCAGAGAGAGGAACAGCTGGCCAAAGAACAACAAACCGCTGCACGTCCACGAATAGATAACAGGTATCTCCAGACTCAACAGGGAATAGCACTAGCGTATCATAACAAAATATTGGTGAAATGAACGAGTTTCACGGCAGATAACGCGTTATTTAGAGGCTGCGTTTAGGTGCCCCATTCACTCCCACTATATGGATATACGCGGATCTAAATATTGTCCCAACGACTCCAAATGACACCACAGTTATATGGGTGAGTAAACGACCGTAATTTATGCCAGAAATAAGGTCTAGGTCGTAAAAAAACAGTAATTCCCCTTTAAAGTCTGATAAAAGAAAAATCCGACAGCTTTCCATACCCATATACACTGCCTGGCCAAAAAAAAAAAGTCGCCACCTGGATTTAACCGAGCAAATAGGTACGAGCCTCCTGTTGGATAATTACTGCATGAGCAACAAGTTATTTAACCCCAACTGATGCAATGAGTAGCTTCAGATTTCTTAAACAACCATGTTGAAAGACACATCCTGTTATCGCGGGAAAGATGTCAGCCTGTTTGAGAAGGGTCAAATCAATGGCATGCATCAAGCAGAGAAAACATCTAAGAAGATTGTAGAAAAGGGTTAAGAACTGTCCAACGCATTATTAAAAACTGGGCAGGCATGTTCAAAGGCATTGTTGAAACTGACGCTACTTTCCCGGGGATACTGAATTAAATTAACTACCCAAAATGACTGAAACCATCCCTAAAAAAAAAAAAAAAATTTTGTTTACTTTTGTGTTTTAATTTGCCCCAAGTCTCATCCACTAACATGGAGGAGGTGGAGCTTATGACCTATACTGCAGCCAGTCACCAGGGGGAGCTCTACTTGCTTTGGCTTCACTTTTGAGGAGCTGTTCTGTCCATCTTTATACAGTCTATGCATTAAACTGAACTTGTCCATCACGATCTTCCTCTGTGGAATCTCACTCACCTGTACATAGGTATTTTCAACTCTAAGATTTCCATCTTGAAGTAACTCATCCACTGTTATCTGATATTCGTCTTTCAAACCTTGTGAGAAGCATAGTGAAGAGAATGTGTAAAAAAAAAAATATATATTTATATATATATATATATACAGTATATGTTCAATTTTAAGATGCACTTCTGCAGATTTTCGACAGATAATTATACAAAAAAAAATAAGATGGCCTACCGTCAAACAGTCTGGCTTGTCCGTGTCCACTGTTCTGTAAACCTCTGAATAGTTTGTAGCCTGCATCTGGGCTGGCCAGCAGCAGTCTGAATCCCTGTGGCCACACACATAGGTAGACAGGATATGAGCGTGCCCATGTTATCGTCTTCTGAGAGCTTGTACCATCCCACAATGCATGTCACTATCAACCAGTAGGACCCCTCTTTATAAGGGGTTATTTATTTACCTTCCTATCAGGTGCGGGAACAAAACTCATGAACTCATCAACATGGCCGACAACGAGCCAGTCAGAATATAAAGCAATGGGCTCCTGAACCTTCTGAGCCCACAGGAAGTCTTGAACGACTCTGGTCATGTTTCGCCCTTTAGTTGCGCTGAAAGAAACAAAGAAACAAAGAAACAAACAAAAGAAACAAAGAAACAAAAGAAAGAAAGAAAGAAAGAAAGAAAGAGATGCTATTTTTACTGCTCTGCTCATAACAAATAACTAAGCTGGTCATACATACATTTTTTATATATATCAGGAACCAATCTGTGAAACTGTTACAAACTCACGTAGGGAAGGCCACTCCTATGATGATTCTGCCCAGGGGGTATTTTTTTCCGTTCACGGTGACTGGAGGACTGACCTCCAGGTTTCCAAATGAGTCCAGGCTGCTCACATCTTTTCGCTCAGGCACTCTCGTCACGTAACCAAAGTCAGGACCCTGAGTTTATAAATCTGATTAAAGACCCATTTCAGACGGGCAATACACATTAAATGGACACATATATTATTTTTCTTTTTTTAAATATTGTCAAGCCTGTCTCCCTAATTGAAAAATAATGAATTTATTCTGCACAATAAACAGTCATCAATCATTCAAGTGAATCCATAAAAAGCAAGATGTTCGAGAACACAACAAGAAATGCACTTGTCAGGGATTGTCCATATCCAAAAGCATTTCTCTTAACATTTGATGTCCTTCTCTCACCAGTAGCTCATCATATGGGAAGTTGTTGAGGTCTCCATCTCTAGGGGAGTCCAGAACAACAGGGAACCCATGATGAGGTGAGTCGATGTAACCAAATTCGAGTTCATCCTGAAAAATAGATGCTGCTGTCAGTGTGTTGTTATTCTGAGTTTTAACTGATAAATGAAAAAAAGGAAATGCCATTTTCTTCTGCTCTGTGTGGATGTTTCGCAATCATTTTAGATCATGTCATGTGTTTCTTGTGAAACCCACAGTCAGAGTAGAGTAGAGTCAGTGTCTACCGTGTTTCAGCTAAACCTGATCTGGTCTGATCCGTCACTTTTCCAAGAAACACATTTTCCAGACCATGTGCATGTTCCAAGAAGCTCTTTATATTCGTTTCCTTTGTATTCATTCTTCCTGTTTAGTTTCATAATGTGGGGTTTATGAAACCTATCACACTGTTACAGCTGATGCTGTTTAAATTAATCTCTCATGACTTGGCTTATTGTAAAAGGACAATGCACAGAATTTTACCAACACATGCTAAATCACCATATTATTTTCGTAGTTTCTAATATGTATTCAAAATAATTCAAAAGAACTTCCCTATTATAGATGATATCTTGGTTAAACAGGTTAAACTGTAAATGAATGTGACGAGTTTTTTTTTTGGTTTTTTTTACCTGCATCCAACGGTCTCCTCTGTTCACATACTCATGACAAATCTTCAGTTTGTATCCACTCTTTGCAACAAGGTTTCTCATTCCTTTCAGGAACTGGTAGTTGTCCGATGTGCTAAGAAGACAACAGACCAGTTTCAAAATATTCATGTGGCCTTTTTCCCCAGAGAAAACGTAGTTAATGCTAAATGATAAATGATGACAAATCATTATCCAGGAAACTATACATGCAGCTTTCTTGGTAGCATGAGATAAAGTTAAGAGTTGGCTCCTCTGTTGTCATCACCATCATCTTCACTATTCATGAGTCTGCTCTTACCTGCAGACAAACACCTCCATGGGCTGGAGGGTGTTGGGTGTCATGATCCACGGTGCCACTCTGAACACCACTTTGTCCGTGAAAATGGGCGTCTCGGGGACATTCTGTCAAAACATGAGAGATGCTTCGGAGGACTGCCAGGATAAACTCTTACGTGTAATGTGATGCAACCGAATGAATTCAAATTCAAGTCACAAGAGTAACTGGCCTAAAATGAACTGAATGTATCAAGTTCAGTTATGTTTTTCCACTTCATTTGTGACCTTGGAGGAAGTTTTAAAGTCAAGTCACTTGCATCATTTGGGGCTTTTGACCAGAACATCAGAGAAAGACTGAGAGATTGAGTTTAAAGTGTTTGAGTAAAGATTTTCCTGTCTGTTTCCTGCCCTTAACTGTATTACTCTTCACCACAAACCATTTAATTTAATAATTTATTCAAAAGATAAAATGGTCTTACAGGCCTGATGGGCTCCAACAGGCTGAGGTTGATGGTGATGAGCCCGTCGAAGTCTTTGTCAGGAAACCTGAGGCCCTCTACATAAAAGTCCATCTCTGCTTCACCTGCGAGGTAAGGCACTTCCTTGCACAGGACCTCACTGCTCAGCACCAGTGGATAGTCCCTCACAAAGGAATGGTAGAGTTTATCTGTTGAAGTTAAAAGAGCACAAACAATATAAGATTTTATTCCGTTAGTGTTATCCCACAGACAGGGCAGAACAGTAGCATACAGGATCAATACAAAAATAAACTACAAAAGACTAAAATTAGTATTCTAATAATAAGTTTAAAATAGTCTCAACCATAATTAGAATCTCAACACTGAGCTGGAAATGCATACTGCATTCTAGGGAGATATTACAGATGATTAATAGGCAAAACAGAACAATTGTTTTTAAGTTCTGCGTTGTTTTGGTTTTGCCCATTGTGTACTGGAGACATATCACTTACTGTATGTTGCGCAGTACTGGTGTTGACATGTATTGCACATTACTGATTTCAAAATGCTACAGTGCTTTATTTGGAAAGGGGAAACATAAAATGTGAATGAAGTAGGTTTAACGCAGGCGGAATGAAACCGAGTAAAGCCTTAACAAACGGTCTGAATTACACGCACATTACATCATGTGTTCTGGGGCTTTCTCAACCCTCGTCCTTACTCACCGAGGTAATTTCCTGTCACTGCCGGGGATTTGGATCTGAAGACTCTGACACGCTCTGCGTCTCCCTGAGAGATGTGCATGGCGAGCTTGTAGCCCTCCTGAAGTATGTCGGGGCCTCTGGTCCGCAACACCATCTTTGACATGTCTTTCAAGTCTGTGCATGCACAAAACGTCGTGTTAATGTTGTTCATGTGTGTAACTTACTCCTTGATCCTGCAGTGGGTAAATGAACTTGTAACATGTAAAACCATACTCAGTATATTCATAAAAGACTGCTGTTATGATTTTTACTCTAAGGATGAGTGATACTGTCAGTGTATGGTTATATTTAACAATGTGGACAATTGCACACTTATTTACATTTGTTTTCCTATCAAATTTCTGCTCAACCGGTTTGTCATGTGAAGTAATTTGAGAGTTCTGCTTTGGCCTGTTCTCTACTCCCACACAGACGCCTCCAAACTATTTGATCACAGCACCATTTGCATCTGCTGACTTTACAAAAGCAAATGCCACTGGCACTTCAAAGCTGGCAGCGGTTGTGAGAACAGTTATGTTGAAGAAGGGAGTGACACAGACACTATTTCTTCCTGTGCTGTGGCAGTTTTACCGGATACAGTGGAGACGCGGTCCTGCTCGCTGTCTAGTGTCTTTCTGTAGGTCCTCTCTGAGTCACAGTTGACTAAAAGGACAGCCCCATGCCCATTAGGGCCCCACGTCCAGGATGCCTAACAGATTTTCAAAAAAATTTAGTTTGTCAGATTCACAGGATGAAACAAATTCACATAGGTGTTTTTACTTGTGCCTTCAAAAACATGTAGGCAGTACGACAAGTTCAGAAAGCTAAAATGACACATACACAACACAGAGTTTCTTTCCACAAATAGAATCCTATTCAATTTATTTATTTATTTTTTTACACCTGTCAAGTTATTGTTTATCAGACTCCTTCATTAGGAGTCAGACTTTGCTCTGCCATCTGAAGCTCACCTTGTTAGGGTTGTTTCTCTCCACAATGCCGTCCCTGTCAGCATCCACATCCAGGGAGATCTCTGCGTGACAGACATATCGTGTCACAGCTGCTTTTACATTGGCTCAGATCACAGCAGCACAACCAGCACATTTTGAAATCGACTTTATAACAAGCAGACTGTTGTAGTGTTAAAAAAAAAAAAAAAAAAAGTCATGGCTTAGATGCACATTTAGGCACACCTTTAATTCATTCATTCATTCATCTTCTGTAACCACTTTTCTTGTGAAGGGTCGCAGGGGGGGCTGGAGACTATCCCAGCTGTCACCGGGCGAGAGGCGGGGTACACCCTGGACAGGTCGCCAGTCTATCGCAGGGCTAACACAGAGAGACAGACAACCATTCACACTCACATTCACACCTACGGCCAATTTAGAATCATCAATTAACCTAACGAACGTGTCTTTGGACGGTGGGAGGAAGCCGGAGACACTTGGAGACCCCACAGAAAGGCCCCAGTCGGCCTGCTGTGAGGCATCAGTGCTAACCATCATGAGACTGTGCCGCCCCACAGCTTTAATGTTTCCCTATAAACTACAAAGTGTTGTTAGTGACAATATGCCTGCAGTTTCATGATGATTCAACTTACCAACAGCTGTCAGATGCAGAATGGCTTTCCCTAAAACCTCTGTTTTCTCTCCATAGTACATGACAGAGAGCTTGAAAAAAGAAATGAGAAGTTGTTGAAGTGCTGGGAATTTTATGATTATGAGTTGTTCAGTCATGACTTGAACTCGGATTGTTGTAAAATACTTCCCCTGGTTATATTTTAACAGCCATTAATCAATCAAAATGAGGTGCGAATGCTGTAGAGAAGGCAGGTTTAATTTAATATGTGATTAAATTTTGGTTATCCAGTTACAGCTTCAGGGGAATTCTTGTACATTCCTATCACTGATTACTTCTTATAGATACAGATAAAATAATTTTTTTTTGTGAGCATGTTTTCACATGAGCTTTAATCATGCTTCTGACTGTTATTAGCGATATCAGTGTCTTCTTCACATTTTGCTGTCCTCCTTTACCTTACCTTGCTATCACGTTCACGTTGACTGGCATGGCTCATGCTGATGAGCAGTACTAAGTTTCCATTCAGAGGGATGAGAGAGAGCTGGCTTGTCTCCCGAGGCTGGGGGTTAATGCTGTACCGGACATTGGGAGTGCACTTCAGAGAGCAGAACTTGGAGCTTGGAGGAGCACCCCTGAGAATCAGAGAAACGGCACACACCAATGAATCTTTGGTGTCTGACACAGACATACTATATGTGAACTGTTTTCTAAGAACATCCAGCACATTTGTTTATACAGAAGTAAGTAAGTGATCTGACGTATATATGCGCATGCAAGCCATGGCATTTCATAACAGGTTGCACACCAAAAAAAGACACAGTGACGTTAGTCTGCACTCTTAAGTCACAGCCTCAAATGAATTTATGGGGCATTGATTTTTTGGCTGTTTTTTTTACAAAGCTACAATCTGATATTTGACTGGGGTCTAGACTTGTGAAGACTCATATCAGCTTTCAGACAAAACAAGGACTATCACACATGAGTTCAGTTCTAATCACATTTTTGAATCACAGACACCAACAACTCTTCTGCTGTATACAAGCTCTGTCTGAACAGTGATGCAGCCTCGCTCTGTTGTGTTGAGGAGGCTGACATTTGGCAGAATATATACTGTAACAGGCATTTTTATTTATTTATTTATTGGTGGGGAAAAACAAAGTCTCTGCTCTAGACAGCAACAACGAAGCACTGTTGATTCACTCCACAGCACAAAACATGAGCTCTGCCACCGCCAGGGTCTGCATACAAATGACATCCTGTGGGTTAACAATGGGATTCTTACACACTCCAGTCGCCAGCTTATTTGGCTCAACCAATAAGAAAGCCGTCTAGAACAACAATCCCTTCATGATATTTGAGCTGTCACATCAACTCTGCCTCCTGCCCCAAGTCTCACATTTCTGTGTTATAATGAGTGCTGTTTCTACTCTTTAGGTCTGTTCTCATCAATTTAAATGTGGTAGATGCCATATTCAACTTATAAGAAGAAGAATAAAAACTGAATACACACAAAACTGGACATTATGATTTTGACAAAAGAATTTAATAATAAATTGACCATAGAATTTATTGCAGGGCTGTTGCGTTCACTGCCTTAGTTTAATCATGTGTATTACGCGTCTTATTTATGAAAATAAAGATCTTAGCTGTAGATCATGCCTACATTTGTATCTGTGTCTTTTCAGCACACCATATAAGAATAAAATAGACAGTGTGAGGAAATTCCCCTCAAACCAATGGGTATTCATACAGTCCTGATGATCTTGGTGTGGATGGTAAATGATATCAAGTTAGTGCAAGTGCCCACCTGTTCAGATTGACCTGAAGCTCCGAGCCGACCACGTACAGGACGCTTGTAGTTGTGTCACAATCAGCCCTGATAGTCCGGGGGTGAATCATGGCTGCTGTCCTCCGCCGACAGCTCCGTTACGAGGAAGAGAGGACGCAAAGTTGCTTTGCAAACTGGGCTGAGAGAGCAACAAGCGATTATGAAGCCTGCAGGTAGGGTAAGCCTTCGTGCGGTGATTGGCCACTCAGCTGTCAACCCCTCCTCTCCACCACCTCACCATAAATTATCTCTCCCATTTTATTTGTGTGTTTACTTATCCCATTTGTCCTTTTCTCCTCTGTTCATTTAAAGCCATTTAAATTAAAAATTATTTATTTTTTCACATAAATGATTACCAGAAATATTATAGGCTACTGTGACTGATTAAAGCGTAAAGAATATTCCAATGTTACTTTCCCAGAAAGTAAGAAAGCAGATAAGAATGAAGGCAGCCCGACTTGAAATTTGTTGAAACATGGATGTTTTTTTTCCTTATCAGGTGAGTCCAGGGAAGGGTGAGTCTGTTCCTGCGATATGTTCCGGTTTGTAATTTGAGACAGGTAAAGCTGCACTGGGGGTATAGTGCATCTCCAGTTTAACTGGACATGCGCGTAGGTGGGGAGGCTTCCCACCCCCTAGGTGAAACCTGCGATGCTGATTGGTTGAGGCTCTGCAGCGCACAGCTTCCTGGTTTCCTTGAGGTGCTTTGACCGTCAACAGGGTGTGTTTTCCCACTGAAAGACACTTGATAAGATCTTATTCTAGGCCTAGAGAGAACTAGCCTATAACGTTATTTTGACACCGTTCAGCTTAAAGACAAAAAATGAGACATTTGGCAATTATCGTTGACTGTATGGGCAATTATACACTCTCAAGAAGCAATGGTTACAAAAATAAGGAAAATAAGCACAAAATGTTTAACTTGATGTAATTTAGGAAATATATGGTATAATACAATACTTTATATACAACAATATATGCAGTATACATCCGTATATGTAGAGAAAATGATATAGTGTACTGATTTTGGATGATCTAAGGTGTGAGGCTGAGAGATCCTTTTATTTTTTTTTCATTATGATTAATTTTCCTTCTTTATGATTAACTCTTTAATTCCTTAATTCCTAAAAGGATGGAGCTGTTTAGTTAAATAAAAAGAGGAAGATGTGATATGACTCCTCTCACCCTTGAACTATGGACCTCGGTCTTGTGGTTGTAATATCAAACAGATAAAGCGGGATCAAAATACATATTCTGGTCATTATAGAGCAGGGTTTTGTTAATGATTCTCTTAAGCTTCACTGGCTGAGGCTTCACTGGCTGAAGCTTAAGAGAATTGGGCGATGCATTCTTTCTTTTTTCTTAATATATATATATACTCCTTAGTTTATTTTACTTTTAGGTAATTCTACTTTTTTGTAGTTTTGAAATTAGTTGTATAAATACAGTTTACATTACTGTTACTTCCCATGGCCCTTAACAGGAACAAGCGGTTACAGAAGATGAATGAATGAATGAATGAATGAATTATTGTTACTTCTTACTATTCATGCTAGGTAGAAATTTTAGAAACAAGAACAAGAAAATTCAAATGTGTACAACTATACACACTGCACTGTCTATGACCTATGTTTTAAACTGTCAAAATGCAATTTAAAAAGCTTAAGATGCATTTCAAATAGGACATTTACACCAGTGACTACAATGTGAAATTCTATTTTATCCTACACAGCAGTTTTGAAATCAAACTTTTCCTGTGCACAGTACAGGCTATACCACAAAAACATATTGGACGGTGATCCAATCAAATTGCACCAAACGTTTGACAAGCATAAGCATTGGCCAATAGAATCACTGTAAACTTGCTGGGAAGGGGCGGGGTCAGCGGTATCCCGTGTCATCAACTCACGGAGCTTTGTTGTTCTTTCGGGACAGAGAGACGGAAAATTGTATCTTAAATTCTTGGTAAATAGTCAGAATGAAGTGGAGATAACCCTTCATTTGATTTGATATAACCAGAAACTAATGACGAGTGGTATTAGGTTGATCTCATCTGGTGAAAAGAGGCGTATTTGTGGTACCAAATCAGCTCAACAGTAAGCTAGCTAGCTACTCCGGGAGGGTGTCCTGATTGGAGCGGAAGGAATTCCAGGCATTGCGAAGAAAGGGAGAAATCTCTGCTGGGATGCCTCACGCAAGTTGGAAAAAACTCTGTTTAACGATTCCACCTGGAATCACGACGCTATAAAACCGGAGTATGTTTTCATTAGACTGATATCAAATTGCGGGAATAATTAGGTGGTTTTGTAACTCTTAAGTTAGCCTGTCAGTTTTAGCCAGCTAGCTAGCCACGTAGCTACCTCTCAGTAGGAAGACATTTAAAATGGCGGAAGGTTGGCCCATTCCTTCGGCTCTTGTCTTCATGCTACTGAGTTTGAGTGCCTGGGCCAGTGAGCCGTGTCCTGCTGCCTGCTCGTGTTCAAAGGGACAGGATGAGGTTCATATTCTTGACTGCAACAGGAGGAGGCTATCGAAGGCTCCCCTGGACCTACCAGACGGGATAACCCAAGTGTAAGTACACGACTGGACAGACAAAAATGTGTTGGAAGTTACCAGAGACCTGTACTGAATCCCCTGCACTGATTTGTTGAACCATAACATAACAAGACACAGATGCATACAACCCACTTGACCCTTTGTTTATTATATTATACCCTGAAAAAAAATCTTTATGATTTAGTTTAGTTTAAGCATTGGTTATTTATTGTTTATTTGTATTATATGGACAACCCTGGAAAATGTCTATAATCACATCCAAACTTAAACAGAAACTGTTTGCAGTTTACATTTACTAGTTACACCTATTACAGGCTCCAGTATGACATATGGATAATCATAACTTCAGCACAAATGTTCCAACTAAATTATATTATAAACATTATGATGGGAGTGTTTGTTGTTTACAGTATATTAGTTTTAGCCCTGAGTGCACAATAATCAAGCAATTAAATTGAAGAATTTAGTCATGGTGATCTTGATACTTTTGCAAAGTTTCAGTCGTTTTTAAGTATGATACTGATCTTGCGTCGAATTCTGTTGCAGCACCATGAATCATAATGAGTTCACCGTTATTCCCTTCCTTGGAGATGTCTCATCAAACATCACCTCTCTTTCATTGTAAGTACAAAATCCTCTTCAGGCATTCTTGTCTCCCCCGTCTCTAGTCAACTACATATGTAAAATAACTGACTGATCACTTTAAATTCTGATAAAAACAAGTACCTATGTTGATTATATAAATCAGAGCACATGTCATTTGGCTCTTCCAAGGATGTTATTTTAAATAAAGGATGTATGTCGTGTAAAGTTCAGATGTCATATATATATATATATATATATATATATATATATTTTTTTTATTTGGGAAGAATTGAAATTTCCCAGATTTTGATCTTTTCCTACATTTCGTATACACAAGTACAGACCAAACCATTTGTTAGGTACCATTAGTGATGTTCTTTTGTTACTCGACATTGTGCACTGCACCAGATGTGTGTCTTCCCACGTCGTTGTGAGTTTTGAGTATACCACAGAGGTCTTATTGAAAACATAATCATAATGAACACTAATATCTGACTATTTTTGACATAATTCAGAGTGCACAATCGGATCTCCGAGCTGTCGATGCATCATCTACAACCATATGTTGCCCTGGAGACACTGGACCTTACATCCAATTCCATCTCTGAGCTCAAAGTTGGATCCTTCCCCTCCATGCAGCTGAAATATTTGTAAGCAACCACTGTTTACTTAAATGAACTGTATTTAAATTAGTTACCATCGTGGAAGGTAATAATTGGGTAAGCTGATAATATACAAGAACAGAAACCACATGAGTACAAACATAATGTCATGATAAAAATACACTCATGCTAATGTTACATGCTGGTTTTCCTGTATAACAGTAAATAAGGTGAACTGGCACTGTTATCCATCAGTATGATGGTGTGTATGGCTATTTTATATTAGAGCAAAGCAGTACTATACACTGCAAGATATTTCAAGTATGTTCAAGTCATAGCACTATTTTTATGTAGACTAATTAGTCCTGTGGTGCCTCCTTCTGTGAATATGCCCTGTGTGATTACAGGACAAATATTATTCTGCCTCCTTATTTTGACTCTAATGTTTCTTCTTTTCAATCACATAGGAATTTGAGTAACAACAAGATCAGTGTCCTCGAGCCTGGCTGCTTTGAAAACATCTCCAGCTCCTTGCTGGTGCTGAGGTTGAACAGGAACAGGCTGGTTGTGCTGCCATCTAAAGTCTTCAAACTTCCACAGCTTCAGTTCCTGTAAGTATCATAAAATATGTTATTATATGTTATAACAATATTATATGTTAAAAAGTGGAGTGGTCTTTAAATTTAAGACAAAGCGTTATATAAGTTTACAATATATCCAAATAGCATTATTCCAGGGGCTTTGTTGCGGGTGTTTTTTTTTTTTTTGTATAAAATCACCGTCTGTTGTCTTTGTAGTGAAATGAAGCGCAACAAGATCAAGATAGTGGACAGCCTGACATTCAAAGGGATGGATTCACTGAAGTCACTGAAGATGCAGAGGAATGGCATCACAAAGCTCATGGATGGAGCCTTTTTTGGGCTGAACAACATCGAAGAACTGTGAGTACATTGTTGTAGATTCTGCTTTCATCAGCATTTGTGAAAGACAACAAAGCAAAAACGTATATAATAGCCTAACACGGGCTGTTAATGCACAGAAGACAAAAAACCATGAAAAACTCATTACCTATTTTCCCAAAACAATCTTCGTCATCCGTCATACAATTAGTGGGCTGTTTTTATTTAGTATTGTCTTTAATGGCTTTGTTATTATGACAAATCTGCTACATAATTACATTTATTTTTGTTAACGTCATTTTATTTCTTCCCATCTTTGTCTCAGAGAGCTGGAACACAACAACCTGACTGAGGTTAACAAAGGTTGGCTGTATGGCCTGCGCATGCTGCGTATACTGCGGGTCAGCCAGAATGCCGTCGGCATCATCCGACCAGACGCCTGGGAGTTTTGCCAAAAGCTGGAGGAACTGTGAGTGTGTTTGTTTCATAGCTAATATCACTGTGTAGCTAAGAGACCCCATTTTCTTTCAGTATCCCAAGGCTCTGAAACTAATTTTGTCTGCTCAGAGGAGTTACTGTTATCTTGCTGTAATGTGGGTGTCTGAAGCTAGTTCAGTAATATTGAGCCTCTGATGGATTTATTATATACGTTTTCATTTTTATGAAAATCCTCAAATTTTTAAAAAGATCGTCTGTACAACAGCAGTGTTAAATAAAGAAAATGCCTGAGCTGATGTTTTTTTTCCTGTTTGTGGTTTTGCAGAGATTTGTCCTACAATCACCTGACTAGACTTGAGGAGACAGCCTTCGTAGGATTAGGTCTCTTGGAGAGCCTGAACCTAGGAGAAAACTCCATCAGCCATTTGGGAGAGGGAGTGTTCAGTGGCCTGGCAAGTCTGCGCATCCTGTAAGTGCCTCAAATAAGATCTGTCTGAAATATGTGTTGCCCGTTTGATCTAAGAAGTCTAATGAAGCTCACGATACAAAATATAACCAAGTCTTGGCTTGTTCTTGGCTCTCTGCATACTCATGAAGGCTGCTGACTACAGCAGGTCTGTGTTTCATTATTCATGCACGTTCTAGTTCTGTCTTGAGTATGTTTTATGAGTAGTCAGTAAAGAAAACTGTAGAGATTCCCAGTATTTTAATTCTGCATACTTATAAACTTTCTCTGTGCATATCCTGCTTGTCATTAGTCATCTGCATAGATTAAGCCCCTCACTGTGTGTTTTCCATAGATTGCTGATCTCTCAGTTTTGTGTTGTATGTCCTGCAGTTCATTGTTGGTTGAATTCAATGTGATGAAATGTGAAAATTCACAAGGGTCTTATGTATGTTGACAGCTTGGAGTGGTGCTTTAATTATTACCGTGTATTTAAAATTCCATCCATGTGGAATAATGTATTGCGTGAGAGGGCGAACCGGACTCAACACACACTTTTAAAATTCAGTGTGGCAGAATATCAGCCTAATTAAGCAAGTGAGTCTTCTTCATCAAACATTTATCTGCGAGGTACAAAGTGTTGAGGGAAGTTGTGAGCTCGTTATTTGCTGCACTGTTGCGTTTAAGTCACTGAGCTGCAACGAGAAAAGGGTCGCCTTTGGCATGCTGACCATCCCAGGAGTTTTCACGTAAGAGGGGAATCGGAGAGTGCCGAACTTCTTTCAGAGGTGGCCAGGCATGAGGAGAGGGAAACAATAAAAGCCCCTGACCCATCCTGTACTCGCACGCCTCTCTGGGTTTCCACCGGACCCATGAACTGTCTCTGTGCTAAACAGAGCCAATTATTTCCCCTCATCAGAACAGCAGGGGCAGCGAACTGTGACACAGTGTGGAAGGATATTGTCTCCAATTGTTTGTCTCCTAACTAAGAGTCACTGCAACTGGCAACGACAGTGGAGATAATGTTCCCAGTCTGTGGCCATGGCAGGGAAAGCCTTTAGATGTTCAGTCTGCATGGAGTGTGCACAATATCTAATAAAATTCTCTTTGATTTTCAGAGATATCCGCAATAATGAAATCTCCTGGGCCATTGAAGACTCCATTGGTGTTTTTGATGGAATGAAGAAGCTGAACACACTGTGAGGACACCTCCTTTTGTACAAATATGAATGTTAATATATTGTATGCAGGGTTGCAAAATCCTCACATTTACCCAAATATAACCAGCCCATCTTTAGTTATGTGCTGTGTACTATATTTTCAGTGAAGCTTTTTAATTGAATGCGCTGTAGAGCTGTTTCTACAAGTTCCATTTATCTGTTCAATTATTCCTCAGGCTTGTTGTAGCTTGCATTAAAAGGCTGGTTAGATGTTTTAATTCATCCTCTTTATAAGCCGCTGAGAATAAAATATGAGCCAGGAACAGGTTTTGTGGCTGTTACTGTTTTGCATGAAAATATTTTTATTTTCCAGGATCCTGCAGCGGAACAAAATCAAATCAATCACTAAGAAAGCGTTCGAGGGCCTGGAGGAGCTGGAGCACCTGTGAGTAAAGCCACCACACGATCCTCTCTCTCTCTCCAAGCGGTCATATTTGAATCTCTCTAGGATTTGCTGTTACTGTAAAATGATTAAAGATAGAAGAGGGTTTTATTACCACTGTGCTGTTGGTGTTGACTTATGCTTGTGAAATGGGATGCCATTTTGCTAAAATCACATCATAGGTGTGTCTTAATCATATTTCTGTCCCCTCTGTAGGGACCTCAGCAAGAATGGCATCATGTCGATACACCCTGAGGCGTTGTCCCATATGAAGCTCAAAGTATTGTGAGTAGACACTATGCACGTGTGGAAGCCAGCTTTTCTTTGTGTTGTTTAGTGTCTACTCAAAGTATTGTGAGGAGACACTAAATTAATCTCACAGCTCTCATAAGCACGTGTGGAAGCCAGCTTTTCTTTGTGTTGTTTGTTATTTTTCAAGAAAAAATTGCAATTAAGGGCCACGATTTGCATTTTAAATTGGCATCACATAGTTGTAACATGTAAGAAGTTGTTGTAACTTGAAGTTTGTTGCCCCCATTTTGGTGATAATGTTGAAAATACTAAAGCCAGCTAGCTTTTGAGCTGCAGCAGCATCCAGAGATAGGAGAGTCTGTTAAGAAAGGCAGTGGAAATGTTAAGTCTGTTGCTTTTTGAGGTTGTGATCAGCCCATCCTAAGAGGCACTCTCAGGCAGTGGCTGACTAAATGCCCCAGCTGCTTTCAAACTCAGAAAATGTACCATGACAGTAGTCATATCCTCTTGTTAGTAATTAGTCTGCTGCCTTAATAGAATATAACACATTTGCTTGGCAAGTGGATAAAGTGGCTTTCCTTGATAACTTAGCTAGAAGAACACAGTGGCAACGCCCTTGTAATTGAAAGTGTATTTTAAGACAAACTGTATTAAAACACAGTTCTGGAGGCAGCTTTTCCATCTTTGGTTGCCATGGCCCGACTGACTCTGAAATGTCTTGATATAGATTTATATTTCAGTGTTTACCGGTATAATATAGCTGTACTGGAATGGTACACCATATATTGCTGCGTCCTGTTGGTCAGTTATTTAAGCAGTGCTGGACTTCCTGTTATTTTGGCAGATCCCTGTAAATCTGAATAGATGGTTACAACAAGTTTTAAACCATTCAGTTAAATTGAACACTCATTTCAAGCCAATACAAGCAAGTGTGCTTTTCTTAAAGGTTAAATAATATATCCCTTCTGAAATGTTCACAGATGAGTTCTTGAAATCCCAAATTAATTTTCATTTGCTCAGTGGCTTAACCTCATCCTTTTATATTCGTTTGATGATTTCCATTAAAAAAAAAAAAAAAAAAAAAAAAAATCCGTGACTCATCTGATGCTTTGTGAATTACCTTTCTGTTCTCAGTGTCCTGAACACGAGCAGCCTGCTGTGTGACTGTCACATGCAGTGGCTGGGTCCCTGGTTGACAGACAGCCATTTCCAGCAGACTGTCTCTGCTGTCTGTGCCCATCCTGCCAGTTTGCTGGGTCGCAATGTGCAGTCCATCAACCCGGAAGAATTTGTTTGTGGTCAGTCTCAGAAAAAAATTTACTTGATGTAAACCAGTTAAAATGTTTGTGTGTTTTGAAGCTATTGACATTTACAGTGGATTATTACACTACACATTTTACAATAACTTCACATTATTTTGCTTTAGTCTTGTTTAAGTCAGGAGAGCAGGGATAAAGCTTGTCTTCCTGAATGAACGTTGACTGAGCTACATAAACTAGAAATATGTAAACAGTTTCAAAAGACAATCTGGAACAGCTTGGTGTATTATCACCATATTTGTTTTTCACAAACTACTATCTTACATTTGAGTCAAGATCTGCTGGAGAAATGCGAACCTCCCTAATTTGGAGTTTTGCGCCGTCTGTTTTTGCTCCCGCACAGATGATTTCCCCAAGCCTCACATCACAGCTCATCCAGAGACGTCCGTGGCACTGCGGGGGAACAATGTGACACTGAGCTGCATTGCGTCCAGCAGCAGCGATTCACCAATGACCACGGCGTGGCGGAAGGACGGGGAAGTGCTGTACGATGCAGAAGTGCAAAACTATGCCCGTTATCAGGAGGGAGAGCTGATCTATACCACCGTGCTTCACCTCCTCAATGTCAACTTCACTGATGAGGGACGTTACCAGTGTGTGGTTTCCAATCACTTTGGCTCCAACTACTCTAACAGGGCTAAGATTACTGTCAATGGTGAGGATATCTCCCCTTTTTGTAAAGAGTGTTTTTTAGTAATATTTTGTTGTTACTGTACCGTTCTTATTCAGAATAGTTAACTCGACTTCCAAAAAAATATAAAGGAGCAGAAACCAAAGATTTATGTGCAGCTGATGTCACATATGTCTCTGCTAATATGTCCCACCTGGACGTTGTGCCCTCGATTTTTCAGAGCTGCCTTCCTTTCTTAAGACTCCCATGGATCTGACAATCCGGACTGGGACCATGGCCAGGCTGGAGTGTGCTGCTGATGGCCATCCATCACCCCAGATTGCTTGGCAGAAGGATGGAGGCACCGACTTTCCAGCTGCCCGGGAGCGCAGGATGCACGTGATGCCCGACGATGACATTTTTTTCATTGCTAACGTGAAGACAGAAGACATGGGAGTATACAGCTGCACGGCTCAAAATGCAGCTGGCAGCCTGTCAGCAAACGCTACTCTGACTGTCCTAGGTGAGTCAGCCACTCGATTAGTAAAGAGTATTAGATTCTGTTACTGATTTATTTATTTATTTATCTTTTATCTGCCATTAGGTCATTTCAGTTGAGTCACTTGGCGGACATTGCTGAAATTGACCCATTATTTGTCTGTCATGCATTACAAGCTCTTGTTTGTATTGCTTGCCTCCTTTATCGTTTTAGATAATGCTAATATAAAACCAAACCTTGGTCTTTAAAACGTCTGTCTAGAGAGATATTTTCTCTATCTTTGTTAACGAATGCGCATTAACCAGCCACACCTGAGAAGACTGAATAAAGGGCCTTGTTGAAGAAGCCTAAAAGGATCGCTTTTCAGCTGCCGAGTCTCACCATGTCTGACCTGTTGTCTTTTTGTCTTTTTTTTGAATTAAATAATCCTTAGTTTTTCTGGCTCCGTCACGTGTCTCCACTTTATCTCGCGCCTCTCGAGCCAGGTCGTAACAGCGCGTTTGAAACACAGAATGAACTATTTAGTGACGACAATGATATGAATCGCAATAAATCATCCCTATTAAATAAAAAAATCCATAAATTCATCTTCTTTTCCAGAAACTCCGTCCTTCATGCGCCCGCTGGAAGACAGAACAGTGGCCCGCGGTGAAACTGCTGTGCTTCAGTGTATAGCTGGAGGCAGCCCGGCTCCACGTCTCAACTGGACCAAAGACGACGGGCCCCTGGTTCTGACGGAGCGCCACTTCTTTGCTGCAGCAAACCAACTGCTTATCATAGTTGATGCGGGTCCAGCTGATGCTGGGAAGTACACCTGCATCATGTCTAACACTCTGGGTACAGAGCGTGGCCACATCTACCTCAGCGTCTCACCGTCACCAAACTGTGACACTGGCACAGGGTATGACCAAGACGGATGGACCACTGTGGGCATCGTCGTGATTGTGGTGGTGTGCTGTGTGGTTGGAACATCGCTTGTCTGGGTCATTGTCATCTATCACATGCGCAGGAAAAGTGAGGACTACAGTATAACCAACACAGGTTAGTAGTTTGTCGTATAAATAAAGTGCCCTATATAAAGCTTTATCCTGTCAAGATTGCTGTTCAGAAACTGTGAAATGTGTCTATGTTTTCCCTTTTGTGAGGATAAGACACAAAACATCACATCTCAAAATATGTCTCTTCTACAGATGAGATGAACTTGCCAGCAGATATCCCCAGCTACCTGTCCTCTCAGGGTACTTTGTCAGAGCCTCAGGAAGGCTACAGTAACTCTGAGGCTGGCAGCCACCAGCAGCTCATGCCTCCTCTCTCCAATGGATACGTCCATAAGGGCACAGATGGTGGGTAACTTCCCTCTGAGATATCATAAATTCTACCGTGTTTTACCCTGTAACACAAACCTTTTCTTGTCAGCACCTCAGATAAGGTCATGTTTACATATATAAGAATTACATCTTTCTTGCACTGGCAAGGTAATCCCATAAGAATTGCACAAACAGTATATGATACACTGAAAACATTAGTGCCTCCTGCTGCTGCTAACCTAATTAGAGGTATTTGAAAAATTCAATAATGTGAATAATGGTTCCACATCCAGTGCTTGTTAGTTGTAATCTCATGACTGGAGGTATGTCAACATTGTGATCAAACAGAGCGTGTGATGTTGACATCACAAGGATTACAAGACTACGGGAAATGAAACATACAAAGATTTGTTGTCAGCTCTTCTAGCTTCTGTTTGAGTCGCTGCTGACACGACAAGATCAAATCTGAAACGTCTTTGAACAAAATGTAGCGTCTCAGATGTGTTTTCTTTGTTTTTGGATTGGGGCACTCCCAAGCCCTGTTTCCTCTTTTGTGTTTGGGATCAGATCCCTGCTGAACTAAGACAGTGACTAATTAGCATGTTTGTCCCAGGGGTGTGTTATGGAGACACGGGCAGTGAGGTGGAAACTGAAGGGAATGGCATGCTGCACTGCAGGGTTGGCTCTCTGTTCACTGGCCGTAGCAGCTTCAACCCTGGGGAGCCTCGTGAGGGACCAGCTGGCACCTCCACAGGTGAGTGTCACTGACACTGAAAGACAAAAGATGAGATGACTGTGTGCTCTAGAAACCCTTGCACACCCCACGCCTAAAATAGTCTTGAAAACCAACAAAGCATACCTAAGTCTGAAAAGCTGTCTTAAGCAAATACATATTCTTCTTTTTGTGAGGTGGTGCAGGTTCGTTGGTCATCTGCTCCGACTGCTATGACAACGCCAACATCTACTCTCGTACACGGGATTACTGCCCTTACGCCTATCTGGGGGAGGACGATCCACTGGACAAGACTCTACCGGGCCTGAAGGAGAGCCTCCATGAGCATGGCCATCACGAGGACACTGCACTGGGAAGCCTCATCAGCAACCAGGACCCTTCAGACTTTCTCACCTCACATGATAAAAGGCTGAGCAGCCACACTCCCCCAGAGCACTACACTAATGGTGAGACTTTAAAACTGAAATTCTAAATTTACCTTTTAAAGATGTTGAAATCCTTAGCTAAGGTGCTAACTATTGTGTCCATCACACTGAGGTGCAGCGTGTTGAATCTTCAACCTTCAGAAGCTACTTAGACATTCTGTTGAGTTCTGTAATCATCTTCCTCCTCATCATCACCACTTGAATTGCTCTTAGCTTACCTTTATATCCAGTATAAACTCTGAGGTCATTAACACATCTACTCTGCTGATGAGAGATGTGATGAGAGATTTTCCAGGAACTGGTAAAGCCACAAGGCTCCATTTATTGGAGTTACTGATCTTCCAGAGGTTTTCTGTTTAGATAAAGGCCTGGTGCGATGGTTATCAGAGTACTCCCAAGTCTTCAGCGAACATACTCATGTTGTCAGAGAGAAAGTAAGATGCATACAAGTCAACATGATGAAAAATAAACTAGAAATTTGTGACGTATATGAGATTAATCAGTAACCAAAACATATATGGTTTCAGGAATCTGCAATCTTCAAATTACTTTTGAATAAAAGTAATATATTGAAATTCAACTTACAAAGATATAACCGTGAAAAGCCACAAAGTCATATTTAAAACAGAACCATGAAGTGAGCTAATGTGTAAATATCTAACTACTGTCTTTTGCTGTACTTGCAGATTCCCTTAGCAGGTCTTTCTGGAGAGAAGGGGAAAATTCATCCTCTAAACCACAACCAGGAGCGTCACAGCTCCCAGTGACAGTACACAGAACACATCGCCTGACTTCCGCTGCCGACAGGGCAGTGGAGCAGAGTGAAGCGGAGGTGGACTTTTTGTCTAGTCAGGACCACAGAAGTGCCTCTAATAGAACTAACCCTCAGGAGCATCCAGCCCCTACATAGATCTTTAAACTGTGGCTACGTTCTGCCTCTGACTCTTCGTTGCTGCACCCTCTCCTCCAACCCCACCTTCACCCACTACCTCCAAAGAGACTCCTCACATTCTGCCAAAGATGCTCTCTTGTATGTTTACATTCCCCTTTCACTCAAGAGGACACGCTGACATATTCTCCACTGTGGAAAGACTGCTGCGCCAGAATGGTTGAATGGTCCCATGCTTATAGTGACCCCCACGTCTGCAGGGCCCCTTTTTTCCACATCCTTCGTTCTTATTTGAGTAAACTATGAATGTATGCTTTGAAGAGCCATGTCAGATGCTATCTTGAGAGAATACAAGACATGATTGAATCTTCAAGTTCTCCGTTCTGTCCCTGCTGCAGTGGGACTGAAATAATGTGCCAGTGGACGTCACACTGGCAGCTTTGTCTCATCATTCCTGGTACGGACGCCTGTTGGAGTAGCCTACATGACTGAAGAAATCACTACGCACCTCTTAGCAAGTGGGGAAAAAGAGGACAGGTGTAAGTTCCCTGACCAGCAGTTTTTGGTTGATAATATTAAAAAACAAACAAAAAAAAAAACAAAAAACTTAAAAGCATACCTCCCACATTCCCACGGCCATCCTGACTTACTATGCTGCGGTATATTAATATGCAAATCCCAGAGACAGTGACACCAAAATGTGGTGTATATTACGAATATATAAGAATATATCCTATATTATCTTTATCTGTTTTTGTCCTGTATCAAACACAGTTGTTCATTCTATAATTTTATGTCTTCATAAGCAGTTTTGGGGGAGAAAACTTATTTTTTATTTTTTTTGCACGTGAGACAATCACTGTTTTGCTGTTTATTTTCTAATGGTTGTCTAGTGGATGGCCTTTAATAAGAATTCTCAGTAGCCTTAATCAGGTGACAAAATTGTTTATATACAGTATGCACTGATTTGTTTTCCCTTTTATCCTGTGTTACAGGCACTTAATTTAAACTTTAATATGCAGTGTGCATCTTGTTTTGCATCGAGAGGATTTAGCTTTACAAGCTTTATATCTTAAAAAGTTCATGATCCGTATACAAATATTGATTAAGCCTAGGTTTCACTTGGAACTGTGAAATTGAGAATGTATTGTATTATTTTATACATGTATGTATGTGTACATAACACTAGTTATCTATTAAATTCCATGTGCTACTAGTGCATTTGCAGAGAGGATTGAGACATAAGCTGCAGTAACTTTAAAAAGCTTCTTCATTTTAAGCCTCCGTTGTCCCAGAATGATCCACACAGTTTTCTATATTGATTTTCTTGAAAACTTGGGGTTTATTCTCCTTGAATCTGAGAGACGGTAATCAAGCATCCGCCGGCTTCAGCACACTGCACTGTTTCTAAATGTCAGCTATGACATTGCTTTGAGGTTTGAAAGTGAAAACGCCTCTCACGCAACAGAACGTGGCTGTGTTTCAACGGGTTTGATCTAATGAGATGTCCTTAAAAATCCTTTTGATTGTTGCACTTCAGAGTTGCTCAGATGTGATTGGCTTTGTTTTATATTGGAAAATGATCCTTGCTGTCAGTGTGTTAGACAGACTTACCTAAAATGAATGCAGACAAATACATCAGTCTGTAACTGCAACGTATTCCTACCTTTATGAGGTTTTAGGGAGGTGCTGATTCAACTGTATGATCATTTTGGAGGATGTGGTTACATCTATTATTTTATGTCAAAATGGGTTGATACACGACATGGTACTCTCCCTTCCTCCTCAATAGAGATCATGCATTTGAATCTGCTCCGGTTCAATAAAAACGGAACATTAAATCCCTCTTCTACGGTGTATTACAGATCTGTTGTAATAAACTGCATTAGTTTTAGCTCTGTGTACCTTATGAATTGTTAGCTGAGTATATGTCATTGTCATTATTTCGTGGCTATGATGTCCTTAAACAGATTGCCTTCCATATTTAAAAGTTTATTTTTGTTACTGTCGATTATCATTACTGCTGCATTCTGCTCTTCTATTGCTGACCAAGAAATGATTTGACATGTTGTGGTACAGAGTGTTCAAGGGTACCGAGTTCAGCGACAGAAAAAAATCAATAAGGCTGAAAAGTTAATCTACACTGCAAATGTGTGTTGATGGAGCCTGCTGCTCCGTTTTTCCGTGTAATATCACAAACATGGCCAAAATGAGTTTCTTCATTGTGAGTTATTACTCATTGCATGTTGTTCACGCACTGTTTTTCATTTCTTAAAAAGCATTTTTTGCCTTTTCATTACTTAATCAGCACATTCCATGCCCCTGCACCTTTTCATTTAGCATCAACTATAAAGGATATCGTTTTCCAAGCCATGACTTAGCCTAAGCCTGACTTTCTGCCTTTTGACAGACTCCTCATTTTAGTGGAAGCAGGTTCCAAAGTCAATTTCATGCCCCTCTTGAGCGATACAGAAATTTAAAGTCAGTCTAATGGAGCTAAATGTCCGGAGAGGTGTACATCGACTCAGTGTTCAGTATATAATTATTATTTTTTTTTTACCAACACAACCAACTTAATGTGCATTTGTTTTGTTTTATTCCCTGAAACGTCCTTTATGACTTCATACCAAAGTTTAGCAGTAACTGCTCTAGCAAAACTCCAATGCTGCTTTTTTCGTTGTTGTATTGTTGAAGTTTTTCTTTTTTATTTTGGTCCTCGTTTACCTGTACATTCTGTAAAGCATGTCTAAAGATTTTTTTAAATTTTTTTTTTTTTTTACATAGCCATTACTCAAACATTAAACATGAATTCTCATGATTGGCTTAGAATCTTTAATGTATGCCTCAGCACTTTAAGTAGAAATAATTTTATTTTATTGATTTAGGTGGGAAGTATGACATTCAGATTGTTAAGTTTATATAATCAATAGTCTGCATGACAACTCACAACTTATGAAATGTAACAGAAAGGCAGGAAATTGTCTTGTTTTAAGTGGGAACAATTTAATTATTCAAAATACACTGATAAGACATCGGGGGTGACTGTGGCTCAGGAGGTGGAGCGGGTTGTCCAGAGGGTTAGCGGTTCGACCCCGGAATGTGCCACATGTCCAAGTGTCCTTGAGCAAGACACTGAACCCCCAGTTGCTCCCAGTTCATGGCACTGATATGTGCTTGTGTGAGCGACTGGGCAGATGCGTCTGTGACTGTAAAGCGCTTTGAGTACCAATAGCCGACAACTGGCGGCCAAGGCTCATTGAAGAGGTTAATGCTGGTTCTGACAGAAAGGTGTCAGAATACACAGTGCATTATTGTTTGTTGCGTATTGGGCAACATAGCTGCAGACCAGTCAGGGTGCCCGTGTTGACCCCTGTCCACCACTGAAAGCACCAACAATGGTCACGTGAGCATCACAACTGGACCACTGAACAAAGGAAGTAAGTGTCCAGGTCTGATGAATCCCATTTTCTTTTACACCACATGGGTGGCTGGGTGTGTGTGTGTTGCTTACCTGGGGAACGCATGGCACCAGGATGCACTATGGGAAGAAGGCAAGCCGGCAGAGGCAGTGTGATGCTGGGAAACCTTGGGTCCTGCCATCCGTGTGGATGGTACTTTGATACGTAGCTCCTACGTAAGCATTGTTGCAGACTATGTTCACCCTTTCTTGGAAACAGTATTCCCTGATGGCTGTGGTGGCCTCTTTATGCAGGATAATGCACACTGCCATGAAGCAAAAATGTTTTAGGACTGGTTTGAGGAGCACAACAATGAGTTTGAGGTGTTGACTTGACCTCCAAATTCCCCAGATCTCAATCCTATCCAGTTGGATGTGCTGGACAAACAAGTCCGATCTATGGAGGACCCACCTCACAACTTACAGGGCTTAAAGGATCTGCTGCTGACAGCTTGGTGCTAGATACCACAGCACACCTTCAGGGGTCTGGTGGAGTCCGTGGCTCAATGGTTAAGGGATGTTCTGGCATCAAAAGGGAGACCAACACAATATTAGCGTCGGTGTGGTTTATTATAACCACATAGTTTCATGTGTTGACTGTAGGAGTGCTGCAAGAAAAAAGAGTGTACTCCCTCGCAGGATTTGATTTGGGTTGCATATAATTATAGCGCAGCGGTCTTAACAGCGACATGATTTCTGGGCACACCACGGAACGATTTTAAAGGCCAAGCCATCTGTAATCTGGATTTAGTCATGTCAAGCCAGCACAAAGCTAGCTAATATGGGCCTTAAAAATCTGCTAGTCCATCATCAGTGTTGACATTAAGGAAAAAAAAAGGCCTCATTTTAAAATCCCTCCTCCATGAATCCAGTGGAATCCCAGGAAGCACTGGATGCGAGCTGAATTTGACAGTTTTAAAGCGTTCACCTTCTCTGCTGCACTCCCTGGTTCCCATCAAAGTCATGCTAGCATTGTTAATCATCCTCTACAAGGCGATGAATTATTCAGCACAGTGTCCGGGGTGGCAACTCTGTATTTAAACACAGCCTCCTAATGGATCACATCCAGAGAACCAAAGCAACTGCAGCTTCACAAGTACTGCAGAAGGCATGTTCGCAGCTTCCAGTTATGAATTGAATGAGCCCTACCGGCATCGCACCGACACATGACTGTTATGAGTCAACGTGTTTGAATTGTCAAAACCCATCGCTCTCCGTCTCAGAGGTTTTGGCAAAAGCAAACTCTGCATAATTTATAACAGGCCGTGAGGGCTCGAACATCCGTAAGCTCAGCTGGAACACCACATCAGTTTTTATCATCAAGATCTGACCATGAAAGCAACATTTAAAGTCAAAAGAGGCGCCATGTCTCACACACAGACTGAGACCAGCGCACTTATGTTAATATAAATTTATGGGCTCAAGCTAAACCTGCTCTCCGAGGGCAAGGAATGTGCAGGGTTTGCATGTAGGTGGGAATGCAGTTTCCCGCTGTGAAAGGTCAGTTTTACAACACCAGAACAACGTGCATATGATAACACTTTTAAGGACTTTTATACACATTTTAATGCACATACAGGTAAAAAAAACCCTGCACAAGCTTAAAATGTATTCATATTAATGAGACCTTTGTCAGTACTTCCAGTCCGCATGTAACAAAAAGGCACAGACATTCAGACTTCTCAGTGCGTGGAGGAAAAATGATGGATGGATTTAAAACTATTACATTCAAGAAAAAAAATTCATTCATTCATTCATCTTCTGAACCCGCTTATTCCTGTTAAGGGTCGCGGGGGTCTGCTGGAGCCTATCCCAGCTGTCATCGGGGGAGAGGTGGGGTACACCCTGGACAGGTCCAAGAAAAATAAATATTTTATGAAATAATTTTACATAATGAAAACAGTTAAAGCTACTGCCAGAAGACTACAAACTGTAATGGAATGTTAAATCCCCGTGCAGACTTTTCTGAGGGTAATGAAGTCGGTGCTTGTCAGTAATTTTCAAGAACCTGCTTAATTTATGCACACTACTATGAAGACTACTGCTGCTCCTGCAGTTGAAGTAGTTAAAAAAACAAACAAAAAAAACAACAACAACAAAGCTGTAAAATCATCACCCTATTGATAATGCATGGATAAATGGGTAAATGGATAAATGCAGCCGGCTGCAGTCGAGCGTGACGGTGTGAATTCACTGTGTACAAGTGGGAATTAAAGACCGCGGGGAGGCACGAACCGGTGCAGCAAATATTTTGAAGTGCAGTGATTACACCAGTAGGTGGCGCTGTAGACAGTAATTAGAGACGCTCATTTCCCTCCCCCCAAAATACCTCTCTTTACAAATGTTGTCTTAATTAGGTGTAATTTGTTTTGCACGCCTTGATACAAGGATTACACGCTCGGTGTATTTATAGCCAGTCTTATGTGTTACACTTATTTAATACGCCTAAGACGAGTTAAAAAAAAAATACTCATAAACATTGGCGTAATTTATTCTAGACAGAGTGTGACAATAAGTCACAATGTTGAAATGACATATTATATATACATATCGTGTATATTTTAATACCGTGACACACCGGAGGATGGAGCCAGCAGGAGCGTCTAGAAAACTCTGCTGTTGCCGAGCGTAAAAAGGGGCGTTTCGGCGCTTGGCAACATCTCTCTTGGCGGTGCCAGGTGTGTTCAAACCTGTAGCAGACAAACGCTAGCAGATGTCTCTCAACTCTGTCATCATGGGCTGGATCTCAACTGCACAAACCGCCCACCGGTGAAGGCTGCCGCCCGTCTGTTTGGAGCCTGCTCACAGGTATGAGGGATTTCTCATTGACGCACTACATTTCGGCGACGGACTCTCCACAAATCAGCCGCAGAGCGAGTAAAATATTCTGTGTTTACGTACTGTTTTGACTACTTGGCGTCGGCAGGCTGCTCCGCAGACGAAGCGCGGCTCGGATACGGTTCCGGAGAAGCGATGAAGAGCGTGAAACCCTGACTGTCTGCTTTCTTTTTTTTTTTTAAAACCATCTCGCCGCTATCAACTCTCTCCTGTTTTACGCACAAGGAGCGCTTGGAATTATTGCAGCCGAGGCAGCTGTGAGCACACCGGAGCACAAACCCGTGGGGTGACAAACCTCGGCGGTAGGTTCCCGGGAGAAAATCAGCCTCATAAATGTCAGGAAGATGAAATCCCCAGCAGGTCGGGAGAGTAACTCAGGAGGGTTTATTAGGCCGCGTCACCTTGCGCTCGTTTAACAGCAGCAAACCGAGGCGACTCCTTCCAGTCAAGAGTGTGAGTTATTCGAAAAGAAGGGGGCAACCATGTCCAGAACACTGAAGAAGAAGAAACACTGGTCCAGTAAAGTAGTGGAGTGTGCCGTGTCATGGGGGAACCTGGGGGACTTTGGCTCCGTGGTGGAGGTCCTGGGAGGAGCAGAGGTGGGGCAGTTCCCTTACCTGGGTCAGATGAAACTGGACGTGCTGGTTTGTCACGTCGGGAAGCTCCCCTACTACGGGGACGTTCTGCTGGAGGTGAACGGGACGCCCGTCAGTGGACTTACAAACCGTGACACTCTGGCTGTCATACGCCACTTTCGGGAGCCGATTCGCTTGAAGACCGTCAAACCGGGTGCGTAACCATGCTCTCTGTTCTCGCCTCTACTGCTGCCATGTCACCTGATCCCTGTTTGTATGATGAGATTTTTGGTATGTGGCATCCACTAAGTATGACAGTCGTTATCATTACACACTTGCATACAATGTGGGTCTCAGCAGAGGTCTCGGCAACCTGTTACTGCCAGTATGACCAGAGTTCACCATTCAGAACAGTAATTTAATAGATCTGTGCTCAGGAACGGCTTCCTTTTATGTCTTACATTGTGGTATTTAAATTATACATCAGTTAGAATTGAATAACCGTTGCAAAAAAAAGGGGAATAAAGTGAGTTTAACAGTGTCCACCCATCACTACATCCCTCTGCACTCCTTAAAGGATATCCCAGACTACCACTGTAAACCTCTGACTGTCCCATAACATCTAATTGACCGATTCTCTCACCACTCTCTCAGGGAGATCAAATAGTGATAATGGTAATAATGGCATGTAGCCCACTTGGGGCCTTCTAAGTTAAGTGCACTTACATGCATAGAAATAATACATCCTCCATTACCCAGTCTACTCCACTGTCGGCCACAGAGGCTGGGTTGGGAAGCTGTGTTGTATCCCATTGTCCTTTCACACTCCCCACCCAGCTCTCCAAGGATGCTGGAACATCTTTGGTGCCGACTGTTCTGGTTCTGACCCAACTTAAGGGTCCTCGAGTGGTTTTAGTGGAACTGGTGGGGCAGTTGTGTGTTAGTACGTGAGCTGGGGATTGCCTTACTCCATCTATATGCTGGGCTGGATTGTCTAAACAACAACTGAGAGTGTTGAAAATGTTACATCAGCAGCAGCTGCAGCTGAGTCCCAGGACCTCGGGCCAGAATCCCTCAAGATCTGCTGGGTGTGTGCACATGAGTACTTACAGTGTGTGCATGTGAGTCTTGTAGTTAATATGTTCTTTTACATTTTTTTTTAAATTAAATTAATAATGGATGCATTTTTATATATTTTATAAGCAAACAAGAGATGAAAGGGGATTTTTTTCTTTTGCTAGATTCATGAGTCCAGTGCCTATTAGTGTGCATGCACATGAAGGTGTGTGTGTGTGTATATTTCATAGCTCTACATTCCCCAGAGCTCCTAACACCATGCTCTCTGCCCCACTAACCAAGGATGATTAATAAAGGGCATGGAGGAACGAGAGAGCACAGGAGGGGGAGAGACACAAAGAAACAAAGGGAGAGAGACATAAAGGGAGATGGGGAGAAATTCTTCTCTGCCTTTCGCTCCAGGCTTGACTCCCACGCAAGGCTGTTTTTGCTCTTTAAAGCTCACAGGGATGTAATAGGTGGCAAAGATGGCAAAATTCCTCCTCACATATTTCTTCACTGTCACCCTTACCCGTCTGACCTAGATGCTCATACTCTCATTCAGTCACACCATGCTCTTCAGTGTACAGTTTGGCGTTCGTATACAGATGGGGTTGTGATGTTGTATGATTACGTATTGGCCGCGCGCGCACGCACGCCTGTGTGTATACATTCCTGTGGTAGCCTCATGTTTAATTCACACCTCTTGCATAATTGAGTTAGCGAGTGGATTTTCTCCACTCTGATGGAGGCAGTGGGCCTAGAGGATCAGCTGTTACCAAGAAGCTGCCGTGGCTTGATGGCGGCCGGCAGCGACGGACAGAGTCCCTGGGTCTGCCAGATGTTCCGCTGTGCGCTTCCTAGTATCCTCTTGCGCTCCGGCTGCCTTGGCCTCTGGAGCTGGTGGGCTTCCTGGCTGGGGCGGAGCAAGGAGGGAAGATGGAGAGCTTACAGAGATGCAAAGGCAGAAATTGTGATTTGAGGGATAGGATGCAAGATCCACGTCTCTGTGGGGGTTATTATCTTTCTCAGCTATAGAAATCGAAAGCAATGTGAGCTGAAAGAGTTGCACACAGCATATCCCATTGTTCTCTATAGATTCTTTCGGAGCATCATATATTCCCTAGGGGCTGCCAAGGTGCTCACATACATATCCCATACTGTGTGAAAGTAAGACGTCCACACTACATGTACAACCTACATCAAAACTTAACAATATACCATGAGGTGGGTGTCCCCATTTCCCCAGTATTTTTGATTAAAGTGGAAGATGTCTCTATTAAAAGCTCTGTGCTCGGTGCAGGGGATCTATTTGTGCCGGTACCCCCAGCCCTAGATCGCAAAGTAAGATGCCCGATGAAAAGCTTCATGAATGGCCTCCCAGAATTCCCTTTTTGCCTCACACACAGTAATTTTCTTTTATGCCTTCTATATGTTTGCAGCTTCAATCACGGCGCAATCAAAACACACTTACAACCTGTAGCCGTTGGTGTGCAGCTGAATGGATGACGACAGGCGTCAAACGAATAATTTCACGTTGCAGTGCGGCGCGGACCTAGTGCACCAAGCCTGCTTTTGTTTTTCAGGCGACTAATATTAGCCGTATGAATGTCTGAAACCCATGTAAACAAGCACTCTCTTTAAAATGAAGGCAGCCTGCGTCTTCTCTTATGTCTTAGACAGAAGACGCAGGCTGCTCTAATTTTGAGACTGAAAAAAAAGTCCTGAAATCTAACACTGATTACTAGATTGCAGGTGTATCTAAATAAAATTGTAATTAGGAGAAATAGTCAATCACCTCCGGGTTGTGTGAATAACAGTGCTGGGATTGGATGATGACACTCATTTTGTCTTTATTGATTTTAATATTTAGTAATGGTTGCTGTGATAATGAGAACATACCAAGTCTGCAGGATGGTGTAAATCATCAGTTCCTGTCAGCCGCGAAGTTTCAGAGGCTAATTTTGCTCTTAATTGTCTTTCAATTTTCAAGTCAAATTGCGTAATTGAGTTTGTGTAAGGCCGCGCGCAGTTTGATCACAGTTTGATTTACCTGCTTCTGCTCGCACAGCAGCAGATTTCCCGTTGCCTGCTGATCATGCCAACAGAGAAGAATACAGAGTGGCATGAGCCCCAGAGCCCCTGTATCAAACAGCAATGGCAAGTGTGGGTTAATCACATTAATGCACCTCTCATATCAGAAAGTGCCTCTCAATGGAATCATCCTCTTGACAGGCGATGCTTTGTCACCGCGAAGAGATTTGCAGTCGGCTGAAAGAAAAAAAAAAATAATTTAAAAAAAAAATGGGGGAGTGGGAATACGGCAGCCCAGAGAGCTTGGCCAAATAACTAGAGACATCTGTTCTTGCCTCGGTGTCTGACAGTCATCTAAATGAGGCAGCAGAGCCATCATGTACACCGCTCCCGTGGCACGGAACTCATAACAAAATAATTTAAAGGTTTTTCTCGCTGTGAGTTTAAAATGATTCACTTTTTTTTTTTTTTTAATGCTGATTCAATGAGAAGTCGACCATGTTTTGGTCTGGTCAGGCTCAGTCACTGATCCTGCTGATCTGCTGCTGGACTATTGACTGCGTAGCTACTTTTTGTGATTTTAATTGTTGTTTCATATGCATGTAATGTTACGTTGTTTACAGCTGTCCCTTGGAAAGAAATATTCCCCATCTTATTGTTGCCAGCTGGCTGGGAAAAGAAACAGATGTGCAGATAAAATCATTACATTACATGCGACAAACTGTATGTGGTGAAGGATTTTCATTGGCCTCATTTATAATTTAAAATGTGGGTAAGGCAGCATAAAGAGGATGAAACTTGGCGTACCCCTGCTAGACTCTTATATGAAACATAAACTGAATATTACCTCAGCTAGTATACTGCTACTTTATTTATTGGAACAGCTCTGCTATGCCCCTGTGGAAGAACTTAAAGGAGAATACTATCATTTTTTTTTTTTTTTAAACCCACCGGCTGCAGGGATTTAGGTATACTAAAATGCTCATTGTTGGTTTTCCTTCCTCACAGTTTTCAACGTTTTTGACTTCGCTTCACCGCAATATGAAAATCATCCATCAGAAACATTGAGTTAGTCAACGTACCAGATACCAAGTCTGCTTTTATGGTCTTTAATAGAAATCATTATGTAGTAACGAACACAAGACAATCTAACCGTGACAACAGTATAAAAGCAGATGTTCGCTAGCTCAAGGGTTTAGCTTTCGTTACAACTCAATTTATTTGCTTCCTGGGTAGAAAGATTGGTATTTTATTGGTCGGAATGTTTCTTTTATTCTTTTAATTGGCATAAAGCACGGTTCCAACTCGAGGCCCACTTACTAGATGTGTTTTTTTGGAACTTTCATTCATTCCATACAGTGGATGATATTGCTCAGCTGTAATAGAGATGGGTTTGTTTGCTACTCGTATGTCAGAGCGGCGATTTCCATTTTAATATGCATCTACCCCAGAGAGTCCTTCTGCACATGCAAGAAACCACCAGAAAAAATGTGTCGGTGTAGCTCGGCTAGTGGGAAAACATAAATAAGTACAGAAAGTGGTTATCGTCTCAGTGCTGGGGGAACTGCACAAGACTTCCTCCTAGTTTGAAAGTGAGCAATACTGTAGGAAGGAGGGTGGCATGATTGTCTGTGCCAGTGCTTGTTTTCTGCCAGTCCGTCTTAATGCATTATGTGAGTATTTGGACCCGCGCTTGGTGCTAGGGGTAAAGTAGAGACTACAAATGTCTGGACAAAATACCATGTGAACACGTTGTCGAAATATTTCTGTTTGACTGCCTAGAACCATGTGGCTAAAAGTAGTAGTGTAACTCCTTTTAAGAATAATACTGTTAAATAACATGACAGGTGGTACTGGAGCTCTTTTGTAGTTTCTGTGTATCTACGACAAAAAAAAAAGGTTGGGAACAAGTGCTTTAGTAATACTTCACCTCTACCAGTGAGATGAGGGGGAACGACACTTTATCACGAGCCATCTTGTTTTGTTAACCTCACTAGGCCGCTGGTATGTCGCCTCACTCGTCAGCCAGGGTGGGTTTGTTAGTGCCGCACTGGAACACTTGAGCGAGGCCGTCAAACAAACTGTAAACGCTCGACAGTTGCCACAGCACCCGGGTATGACAATTAGCTGAAGCGTTGTTCCATCTGCGGATATTCTCAACCTCCTAACCTCGCCTCATTAAAGCCTTACCGCTGCTCCCTCTGCACTTCCTTTTCTTCTGACTCAGAGAGAGATATAACACTGTCAGGGGGATTTTAGTCATCTGTTAAGATATTTTACACTTTGTGATAAGTGTGCAGCTTTGTACATGTTGCCTGATTCTTTGTAATTTGCAGCAAAGTTTGCGGCACATAATCAATACAATATATGTAGTAGTAGCGGTAAGAATGGCTGAATATTTAAAGAAACTGAATAACATTTAGCATCATAAATACTCACTATCCTTAAATCCATTTAAAACTGTAATTAAGATATGCCAAAACCTTGTTCACGCAGTCTTTTATGTTAAAATTGAATAGGTGGGAGGGAGGATATGTCTGTTTTTCCTTTATTTATTTCCTTGGAACCACTTCATGATTTTTGCATCAGTTTGGCCTTTCACTATATCATCCTACAAAGCATTTTGTTGATATACAGCTTGTTTGTCCTCTGTGACTGTCATCAAGCTTCTCCCTTATGTGCCTGAGGCAGCTGTCAGGCTTGTAGTGAAGTGCTGCTGTCTTACCACTCACACACACGCATGCATGTGCACGCACGCACTCACGCACGCACGCACACACACACACACACACACACACACATACAGTTGTTTTCATAACTTCAGAGGACATTGCATTGCCTCGCATTCATTCCCTGAAGTCTCTCTCTGAGTCTAACCATAACCGCTACTTTCCTAACACATACCTTAACCTAACGGTACCTTGACCGTGAAACATTACGAGGATCATGAGGATCATAGTGATTTCCCACTACGTGATTGTGTATACAGACTTTGTCCATACACTATGAGCAATACAGGTGTACATACAAAGGGATCTACAAATACACTGTATGACATTTCCTTACATCTGGAAAAAAAACAACTATAAATTATACATTTTAAAAAAAAAATTTTATGGTTACCCAAGACATTTTGTTGCCAGAAAAGGTGAAATATTGATTAACCCCTTGTCGCAAATTCGCGACGCACTGTTTCCGCTCAGACTGCAGCCGAAATAACGCATGTAATGCTCCAATGTCGGCTTGTGCAAATTCAAAAAATACCTGGGAACTTTTTGCAAGCACTAGTTTCTCGTAGGACCAGTTGGAGTGGTAAGCAAAAACACAAATAACTAATTTCTTTATATAATTGAAAAATCAATTCAGGTGTCAAGGGGTTAAATTCTGGTCATTGCAAAGGGATTTCATGCATAAAATGATTAACAATGGAAAATAACTCAATTTAGACTGCAAGTCTTTGTATATGAGCTTTACAGCGATGACACTGTCTTCTGCTTCCACAAATTTTGCGTTTCCCATGTGGTTTCAGGTGTTTCCGAATATTTATATAGAAAAAAAACGTGATAAGATGTAAGTGAATACTGTGTGCAATCTAACAACGTGCAGATTTGTTGAATACGTTGCCCTGCATCGGAAACAACTCTTGTTTCTGTTTTTGGCAACGTACGGCTCAGCATGTAGTGTTGCACCAGTTTTCCCCATAATGCTACTGCAAAACAGAGCTGCCAACATCTCATGGTATCCTAGTTTGTGGGGGTAGAGGAGGGGTGAAGTTGGCGGTGGACGGTGGGAGGAGGCGCAGTGTGTCTACAAAACACACAAGCGTAAAGTTGCTCCCATCCCATGTCCTCAATAATTAATTTATACTACAGCCAAATACTCCACTGTTGTGTGTGTGTGTGTGTGTGTGTGTGGTGACTGGTCGTATTAGAGTAAAAAGGGAGGCTACGCATAGCATCACTCCTGGTCGCCAGCCCCCTTTCATTATTCCTACTTTAATCAAACTGGCGCTGCTCTTGTCACACACTCCATTAGCACCTGCAACAATCTCGATGCTAACAGCATGCTTGATGAGATGGTTGAGAGCTGTAGATTCCGATGTTGAGGAGTGTGTCATGATTATTGTCTTTTAGCTGGTAAATGTACTGTATGTGTAACAATACGTATTGTTAGTCTTGTATTGAGAGATGTACAGGTGGGTGGGATGGCTAGTAAACCATGATTTCTGTTTGATTTCAGCACATTGCGAACAATCATCATCAGAAATAGGGATGTGCCGATCAAGTTTATTTGCTCCCTGATCTGATACCAATCTTTTAATATATTCAGTATCGGCCAATAAGAGTCCTGATCAGATCTTAATAAACAAAATGTCCTCATCTGGACATTCATAAAGACTTCTCTTAATTTACCTGTGTTCTCCTAGATCACGTGTGCACCTTGTGACCTGTGTTCTCTACTCCAGAAATAGACACGTCATACCAACACCATGAACTCCACAACCCTCTGTAATATTTTTCACCTTGACTCTGTGTCAAGGAAATTATTATTTTTTCTTCTTTTAAACTCGGCGTTCAATGTTTGTTGTTGTTACGTTGACGTATGCCCTTTTCTGTTTTGTAGGTGGCCAATCAAGTTGGTAGTGTTATGTGACGATCCCCTTCCACCACCTCGCCAAACATCCAGATTTCACAATTTCCAAATTGCTGTCTGACTGAAATTCTTCCACACAGCAGACATTTTTAGTCACGTGATTTTGGTTCTTCTTTGATTTTTGGCAGCTTTGACAACGTTTTGATGCTACAGGGACGTGGTTTTGTGGCAGAGCTAAAATGAACAACTACAAAAGATCAGACTTGGCTGATAACGCTCCGGGACATCCTTAATTTGAAATCACGAGTTGCTTTGTTTATAGAACTACTAATGTCTTCCTGTAATTATGCTACTTTGGGCAGCATGCATGCTGTGTATATGTTTGCTAACGTGGAAGGAAATACTTGGCGTCGTTCGTCCTCAAGTCATCTATAGAAAGATGTGTTTGTAGTGTGTGAAAGGAAAGGGGAAAAAAAGAAAAAGTGGCATTTATTTAAACCTTGATTTAAGTTGAGCATCATACATATTTCATAGACTTTTGTTCAGAACTCCTTGCACATAATCATGTGGAGATTGGATGGACACTGGTGGACATTGGTTGTGGTGGCAGTGTGTTGGAGAGGGCGAGGGATTGTGGGGTCATACTAGTACAAGCAAACAGCATAATCTCTCCAATTCAAATGTATTCTACACGGAAAAAGCCCATTATGGGAAGCTGCATCTTCACCATTACCGAGTCGTCTCTCTAATTGCATTGTGTACAGTATCTTATAATAGCACTGGTCATGGAGCCGTAAAGCATACAAATAGCATCTGGGTATTTACAGTATATACAGTTTCCTCTGGGATATTTTTATTTATTTTTTTTATCGGGGGGGGGGGGGGGGATCACTTCCTCTGTGCCATCAGTCTCCGTTCCAATTAAAGGCTCTGTTGTCGTCTTAAATGCCCGTTAGCACTCACACTGCGATATAATGACCAATTCTAATCTTGGCCCAGTAAATATGTATTTATTGAAGGGTTATAAAATCATTTGTTACTTTTCTGTTGTGCTCTAATAGTGAGGAATTTGCAGTTGGGGTTTGGTTTCGCTGCCGACTGAGCAGATGAGGAATAATGGGCAGTGAAAGTGGTTATTTTTTGCATTGACCTGCATCTTGCTTGGCCTCATTACCCACTGTTCCTTCTGCCTGATTTGTGGAGAACGCTTCTCCATTCCTGTCAGCCCATCGCGACGGCCATAAGCCTTATTTTCTCCATGTAATCGGTATTCATTTGTCCTTTTCCAAATGTATTGTGTATATTCTAGTCGTCTGTTTATGCTGTGAATACCCAGATGCTTGTCAGATGGCTCCAGTGCCAAGTGGTATTGTAAAAGCAGTGTCAAATAAGGGTTATCATTCAATCTCCAACCCAAATGTAATCCTCAAAAGAGGATCATACCAGGAGCTCAGAAATCCCCAAAAGATATTTTATTTTTATATAATATAGCGGCCATCTCAAAATACACATTTTTATGCCTAGTGTGTGCATCTGTCACATCCGGTAAATATGAAACTGTACTGGGGAGAAAACAACATAAAGGGCTGGATGCGAGTGTGCCAGTGTGACGGGGTCGTCTTCTGGACGAGCATTGTCTCTTGTCAGTGTCTGGAAGCAGATTGGAGGGGATGGCTGGTGAAGAGTCACTCCTCGGTCTGAGCGTCTTTGTTTATTTTACCAGAGGCGCAGCAGCCATACGGCGGCTGACTGACCCAGCGCGTGAAGGACGTTATCTTTATGCAACAGCGATCGCTACATGCAATCGTCCCTGCACCCCCATTCAGCTGCGTTCGGTGATTGCACGCTTGGCCGGCGTGTCGCTTCCCACCTTCCTATTATCCAGATGTGCATTATCCTCTGACTGGTGTTTATCACTGCAAGATAGGGGTTTAGGTCACCTCTAGACAGCTCACAGGTAATGAGCCTTGACATCTGAATTAGTCTGCTCTTTCAAAGGGTGATTAGCAGGCAGTTTAGGATTCTGGGGTGGGGGGGGGGTGTTGATAGGTAGACATAAACAGAGGTGATGGGCTGGTGGGGTTCAATCTCTGTGGCTCATGATGGGAGGCTTGCCAGTAATACAGTTCATCATGAAATGGTCACGGTATGGTTTTGCAGATGACAGAGGGTGGTATGGAGGGGATGACTCGGTCCACTGCAATTATGTGTTTACACTGGTGATTTAACCACTTGGAGTATATCATTCTCATTAGCTGATACCGCACTTTGAGCAGCCAACCAAGCTGCTGCCCTCATAAACTTCACGAACAGCAGAAATCAAGAAACCAAATCCTTTTCATGTGCCTGTGTCTTGGCTGCATGACTGGCTGGCCCAGCTGTTACGCTCATCCCTTCCCCAGCTCTTTTATTATTCCTTGGCTGTGCGATTCGCTGTGTGCTTGTGGCGGCAGGGGGAACGGCTGGCTTTGTAGAATCTTAATAGCGGCGAGCTAGTGCCAAGCTTTCCATTCGCCGCTTGCTGCAGGCGTGTGACTGAATGCCAATGAGACATTAGGGTTGAAACGGGATGGATCAGGCCAGGCCGAGGCGGGCAGAATCTGAGTGGCTGTAGAGCCCTTTACCAGGTGAGGAGCGTGCATGTCGACTCCCAGAGGTTTCACAGCAAGAGGCGCGGCGTGTCTCTGTGTTATCGCTGCGCACCTAATCGTCAAGATGTGCCCTCTCTTGTGCTTCTCTGTCAAGTGGGAGATAATCTAAGAGCATTCTGTTCAACTTTGCTTGGCTTTCTCTGTAATATATGGCCCCTGAAAGAGAAGATGTTACGTTAAGCCTGATAGATTCTGATCCACTAATGATATAGTAATAAATGACGTCAAAACTGGGGGACCAAGCGTAGTCTGAATCTTCTCTTCTCAGGCTGTGTGATAAAATATGGTGATTTATTTTTTTTTTTTTTAGATTTCTATTGAATAACTGACTACGGTTTCTCTTTGTTTTTCTTTTTAAAATGCATGGGAGCAATGTCTTATTTAAGCATGTCCTTGTAATAACACTGTTGACTGTACACTTCAGCCTTGATTCAGATATAATCTCCTCAAATCCCCATATACCCACAAATTATTTATCGCTGCCTTTGTTTAATGTTGTGTTGACTGAATAAAAAATACAGTCGCTGAAGATGGTATTTTAAAACTGCAGTTGTAATGCAGAGTTACTTTTTAGGTCCTCATATTTCTTTGATTTCTAGCTGCATGCAGTACTTGCCAGTTCTAATTTGTGTCTCTCATGGACTAGCCATCGTTTGGGTCTCAAAAGTAACCATTGGGTTAGTTAACCTGAAATACTCCGACAACCTGGATCAAAAAGTGCTCAGTTTTTTCAGTTGATTTCCCACGTTGCACCTGTTTCCTGATCAAAACAAAGATGGCAGCTCGTCGGCTACAACTACAAAGGCAAGGGAAGACTGAAGTGTGTCTGCACATTGATTTGTGGATATGTACGTTATTTCGCATCTTGAACAGACACAGCACAAGTTGTCAACGGCGTCAGGACCCGTTAATATGCTATGAACGGAAAGCTGTAGTGCTCTGGTTTTCCTTGTAAATGCTCCTACACAGACACTGGCACATTAACGTGTTTCCTCCGCAGCATGCACATGGTTCTCCGCATGACGCAGATGCTGTTAACAGTGGGATGGAATGATGGGCGGATGCAGAAGGCCCAGTTACCCAGTCACTGCCTAATCTGATTACAGATGGCTTCACACAGTCGTCCTGACGGATGAAGGGCAGTCATCAGGGAAGGGACAGATGGACAAGCTACGGTTGTTAGCAGCTGTGGTTAACTCTGTTGCGTAATATACAGTTGTGTTCAGGAGGAGGAACCATGTGACTGCATTCCGCTGCATTATTTTATACCATTGCCAGGGTGGTGTGGTATAGCAGTTTTGAAGAATTTGTGATTTTGAACATCTGAATGGTTGTATATCATAAAAACGTGTCCTAATACATAGACATTAATCATCATCATTTCCCATATTTACCTCTGCTGTAGTCTAATATGGTCTATAATGTCACTTCCCTCATGGTAAAGAGAGTGAATTAAGATGAATTAATGTGCTCCAGTCAGATCGTATAGGGCACATGTAACACTGCTGATTAATTGACTAAACAACAATCAAGAAGCATAGTGGCATGTGCTGATTAACACCGCCTGCGTGCGTACATATTTCATATATTTTCCCTCCCATCACAATCGTGACTTCACAGCGGTTTGTAAGAGTAGCGAGCGGAGATGAGGCGCTCTGGTGCTGGAGGCGCTCTCTGTCAGATTTCCAGATGAACGTAGAAGAGGCACTGAAGTGAGAAACGGCTCATGTAATGCAAGCATGTACAGTTGTACACAAAGTTGCACTGGCAGTATGTCTGGCAGACTGTCTATTAAAAGCTCACGATGGGCGGCTGAGGCTCAGGTGGTGGAGCACTTGTCCACTGATTACAGGGTTGGTGGTTTACCTCCGCATGAGTCTCCTCGGGCAAGACACTGAACCCCAAACTGCTCTTGATGGCAGTCTGTCTCCTTGATTGGCAACTCGGCGTGACTGGTGATTGAGTCTGTGTGCGAATGGGTTAAGTGTTTTGTAAATCAGCTAAACCTTATAGGAGCTTTATAAACACAGACCTTGTAAAGCGCTCCTCTCTCTTGTTTGCACATTTGTTAGCTCTATTGTAATACTGCATCATCTCGCTGCTACTGTTCCACCAACAATATAGTCGTGCCACGAGGACAGCCTTTTTGAGTTTGGGCCTCGTTCTTTCTCTTGCAGCCAGAGATCTTCCTGTCGGCAGCTTTGAGCCACATATTCTCTCTTCTCAAAGGGGTCACTCCCCCGAGAGCAGAGATGCTGGGAATTACTGCTGCACTTCAAATCCAATCAAACTCACAATACTGGCGTCTCATACTAATACACCTCACATGAGCTGATGTCTTGGCTGTGCTCAGTTCAGCTCAGTTGTGTGCGCTTGGCAACATCAGTTTGTACCATTATGAGGTTATTAGCTGGCTGTTTTATTGCGCGCTCTTTCTCTCTCTCTCTCTCTCTCTCTCTCTCTCTCTCTCTCTCTCTCTCTCTCTCTCTCTCTCTCTCTCTCTCTCTCTCTCTCTCTCTCTCTCTCTCTCTCTCTCTCTCTCTCTCTCTCTCTCTCTCCCTCCCTTTCCTGTGGACGATGACATTGCTGTTTGCTAATTTTCTATCTTATGCTGCTGCTAACGACTTGCAATTAATTTGCATTGATGGTAATTATGAATTACTTTCTTGCAGCGGCTTAACCTATTTTTCTTTAATTATTCAGCATGTGCGTTACGATGCTTTCATGCTCTTAATTTAGCGTGATTGAGTATTAGGGGTGTTAGGCACTGAAATGGTTTTAATGCATGTTTTTTTCCCAAGTTGTTGTTGTTTTTCAGGGTCTCGTACAGTTTTGCTGCAAACTATGCTCCGTCACAGTTCATCATCTCCAGACATTGTTATTGCCAGCTGTGATCTGTGAAAACAGATTTTCTCCTCTCTGACTGGAGTTTTCGGGGTTTGAGGTTAACTCACTGAAGTCTATTTAAAATGACTGTAATGAGTTTTAGTGATTTGGAACACACTTAAACAGTGAAAGTTGCCGACTGGACAAAAAGTATAAAATACAAGGCAGATTAAATGTAGAGCACTGATAGAGATTGACAGCTGCTTTAAAAGCACCCTTCATTTTTCTAGTTGAGGATGATGAAAGCTTTCTTACGTTTAGCTTTAAGGACTGTCAGCAGCAATGAATCCTGGGACCATCCTGAGCTCCACATTTCTGACTAATTTAGCCTCATAAAGAGGAAGGAAGCTTTCCCAAAGTGGCTTTTATAAATAATGATATAGCAGTGACTAAGCCTGTGCAATGTCCAGGGAAGCAATCCAGCCGTAGCATGCAAGGTACAATGATGACTCTGGTATTTACCATTTGTGAAAACGAAATCTCAAAGCTCCAAGATCAACACTGACTTATAAAAGATCTGCACTGATGCAAAATAACTCCCACAATTAAGCAAAAAAAAGGTTTAAAAAGATGTATTTATTTGTTTGTTCCTAGATTTAACATGAAAGCATGCAACACACGTCTGCTTCAGACGTAAAACCCTACAATAAGCCTTTGAAAAAGACTTCATTGTGTGGATTTAAAGAGAGGCAGTTGTCAATTAAAATCCAGTTTGACATAAGGCCGCTGCTCCTGCTTCCCTTTTGTGTGCTTACAATATGTGAGATCTTTGAAGATTTGTTTCTCACGCCGGAATACATCCTCTCTGATTCATCTTCATTTCAAACAAGCTTTAGATTATATAGCTGTGTTTGCATAAAATATTAAATTGCTGCTATCTATAGTATGCATCTAGTGTGTACATGTCAGCCGTCTCTGAATGACAACACGTCTGCGTGCTCATACAAGCAGGTGTTTCATCCTGTCTGGGTAGAAAAGTAGCCAATAAACTTTTAACAATCAAGTCCTTCACGTATGTCAACGTTTCTTTCATCGTTCAAGGACTTGCTGTTGCTGCACTTTGGTCTGTGGTTTCATGCGCAACGTCAGTGATACATGGCAAATGGTGGTTTTATCTCTGAATATTGATACAGATCTGTCGGCTCTCGCCGCGTTTCTTCGCCTGACCTCGTGGCATCTGTGGCAAGTCGAGGCCCGCTGTATTGCTGAAACGTTCAGCGAGGAAAGAGGTTGTTTGGCGTACAGTATGTGCTGCTCTTATTTGGAGATCCGAGCTCAGTTTCAGACCAATTTTATGATCCAGTGATCAACATTTAGCTGTTGTCGTCTTTGTCACTGGATTTCCAGATTATTTTCTTCCCCAGTTTGTGTTAATAATGATTTGCTGTGAATCAGTTCCATTCAAAATGTCCAAAAACTCATGATGACATGTTTTTGTTGCCCAGATTGCAGTCCAAACCCTAAATGGATTCAGTGGAAACTAGAAAATACATGGACGTACACTAAAAAAATGACAATATTCAACTTCAGATTCAATTTCTGCACACTGCTTTTTTTTAAAAATTAAGCTCAAAATGAAGAGATCTGCAACAAGTATTTTATTTTTTCACATTTTTTGTCAATGATTTGTTGAAAAGCTTTAAGGTTCAGGAAAACGTGTGCAACGTTTGGAGGTTGTTTACCTTCTACCTTCTCCAAAAGATTGTTGTCCCCCCCCCATACTGGGGGTTGGGATTGTGCTTTGACGCTTCAGGCCAGATGATGCAGTGTGGCATCATGATCTCGCCGCTGATTCATTACAGAGTGAGCCAGTTTGTGTTTTGACAAGGCTCACTCTGACCCCGAGCCCCAGTCTGTCTGGATGGCGGTTTTTATACCTGGATGAGCAGCGCTGCCATTGGCATTCACCCACACATGAAGATACCTACAAACAAATTCAAAAAGACACTCTCGCGCGCGCACACACACACACACACACACTGACAGCTATTAGGTGGGCTGCGGTGAAAATGGAAGTCAGTAAAAGGCAGTCCTGCTTCCATCAAAATGAGGTTTAGTTCCTGATATGTTGTGTAGGTTGATGGATATTTTAACTCTGAAATTAGAATCAAACTCAGACACCAGTGATATTAATTTTATCACGGTGAGTGTGTGATTGTGGCTGTCTGCAGACTGACATTTGAACAGTTAATAAAGCAGAAAAGACTTTCCTCAGCTAGACTAATGTGTAGGCCAGCGGAGACAGAGCAACTAAAAGTTAATTTAAAATATGGATGATGGAAATGACATTTTTAGCTCCCTCCAGTATTGTGAAACGGGAGTTCCTACCCATCCTTTCCTTGTTTGGCGCTGTCATGTTCAATAATGCATTGAATCACTTATGAGGGTACATTTTTGTACATTATTCAATTAAGGGAAATAGAATCTTGCATACTTGTGAATCACGAATTACGCACTCTTCCTCTTATTTTACACTTCATATGATATCCAATTAACAAAAGAGAATGAGTTGGAAACCTCATATTGTTTCGCCGTTCCTCAAAACACGGCAGCCTTGCTTGACGAATCCCACTGCCTATTGTCTCACAGTGTTGTTCTCATAAATGTACTTAAAATTAAAGCATTATTGTCTCCCTCCACCAAATTAATTATACAAATCTCCAATTTAAGTTATGCAAGTTGTTTGTTGAGTGCTGCGGGAGGTGCAAATGTCCACCACACAGTCTGTATCCGTGTCCTAATTTTCATGCACGCATTATTTTCATTTTTATGCTTAAAGCTCCTTCACCAAACAAATAATTTTACTTCTGGAGAGATATGTGAGAAAAAAAAAAAAAAAAAAGCAAATATCCAATTTTATATTGATAAAAATCCCATTTGTGGCGGAGCATTGCAGATACACATTTCTCTATTTGTGAGTCGGATGCCCTAAGGAAGACCTCTGCTTTTTTGAGTTTTTTGATTGTGTGGACGGTAAAAAGGATGCAAGGCCGAAAGAACAATACATCCCAGGAAAAGAGTCCATTTGGCAAGCCATCTCGCACAATGTCCCAGGCTCACAGCCACACACCAGACCAATTTAATTTCTCTGGAACATAGAAACAAAAATTGATCTGTGTAAATAGACTGGGTTACTGTGACCCTGGAGGAGCCTAACAGAGGAACACAGACAAATATATCCACTTATCCATCCATCAGTCCATCTACCCATCTGTCCACTCAGCCATCCAGCCAGGCATCGGTTTTCCAGACGGGGATGTTGCTCACTGTGACAGGCTTATTGACAGCCCAGAGAGGAGCTCAGGATTACGGGAACAGAGGGCGACATGAATTCTTGTCAGGCTGATGTGGAAGGTAAGGCTTGCGGACTGTCAACGGGCTGAACACACCTCAGTGACATGAATGGAATCCACGGGGCTGTACCTCAGCAGAGAAAGCATTTCAATGAAAACCAGTTGAGCCAGTAGCACCTTTGGACATGCTCAGCTGGTGCTTTTATTTATCTGTCTCGCTCAGGAGGAGGGAAGACGTATGTGAGTTGATTTAATTGCTTTGCTGACCTTTAAAAGGGAAAGAGGGGGAAAAAACAGCCATTAAATTAATTAATTTCATGGTCTAGCTGGGAAGCTACCGAGGAGAAGAAAAAAAAAAACAATTCTGCACATAAAGTATATGTTGTGTATATTTATCTAAAGAGCATCATCAGTAACGCTCAGCTTTAAATGGCATCTAAAGTTCACAGGAAGAGAAGCCTCCATATCTTGTTGTCTGAGCTGAGGTAGTGAACTGACACGGCGTCAACTTATCTAAATCAGACATTTTTAGCACGTTTTTGACTAGAACATGGATGAGTGATCACATTACTTTTCATCTCCCCTCCAGGACACGGACTCCAACCTGACACTCCACATAACTTGCAACATTCAGGACAGAGCTAGCCTTGGGTTATTAGTCAATTCTAATGTTCATATGTGTGAGGACACCTCTGCACACTTCTATATACGTGGCAGCTGAGAGAGGAGCATCGACTGATGTCTTCACACGATCTATGTCTGGGTTTAAGTCACAAATTGGTGTAACTTCAGAGGCTTCACCTTTAGAAATGGTCAGAAGCAGCTGTGATTAAAGAGAATCGGGTTGTTTGTTTTTGACCAATTATCCTGGCAGTTGAATTCTACAACATATCTGAATTGCAGGTGTGGTAAGGAACAAGCTGCCACCACAAGGCCCTGCCTGCTGCTGTGCACAGAATGGGTGGAATAATCCTTCGCTGTAAAGCCAGTGATTAATTATTTGGTATTCAGATCCACCCAGCCGCACCGAGCGTGTTCCCGAGCTTTATGTCTGAACAAACTCTTCCAACAAAGTCCTCCCCAGTGATCTTCCTCATAAACATAAACATGTTAAAAACCTCTAAACAACATGGTATCCAAAACCAACATGAGTTGTGACATAAGTGGACGGCCATTCAGGAGAATATGAATTTATAAAGCTAATTTTACAGTAATATTGTGGCGGCGGATTTCACACTGTGGGGCTTCCACTTTCTGTCTGAAAAGCAATTGTAGCCGCGATAGAGCTCGATTTCATTTTCCAGCTGCAGCCAATGTCCTCTTATCACTCCTTTCACTTTGACGCCTTTTATAATAGCTTTACACAGACATAGGAAGAATCCCAGCAACCTATTACCCCTACCTGCATTCAATTTTCGTAAGCTCAGCCTGAAATGCCAACCCTACCCTGCCCCACACCACACTGCACTACTTGTGTGTGTGTTTTGTGTAAAAAGAGACATTTTCTTGTCCATACTTTTGCATTCTGACATTTTTCAGGTAACCAGTATTATTTGTTACAAAATAGCCTCTTCATAGTTAATTCTCAAGATTGAGAGGCTGATTTGAGCTATATCTATAGATAAGGTAAAAATACTATATGATACTATACAAAAAGATAGGAAACTATAATTGGGAAACTGGAGTACGCTATATTTAAATGTCAGTTGCTGTGGACTCAAGCCCACAGGATAATGTAAATTCTAAAAAAAAATAGAGAGGAGTCATGAAGTCTGCAAACTCGTTCTGAATGTGTATACAGTGTAAAGTAGCCTTTGGATTGTTGACACCATTAAATACTAGTTGTTCCAGTTAAAGTGATGTTGTAATAGGAAAACGCCTTAGAGTGAGGATGTATCATTTTGAGTGTTTCTCTAAAGCTACCCTTTAATGCTTTTGACCACTGGTAGTGCTGTTGAGCAGTTTATGAGCAAGCATCTCACAGGTGATCCTGTATCCATTACTGTCCGCGAATACACATGAGTCCACTGAACCACTGGTGTCCGGCATGTTCCAAGAAAGGCAACAAAGGCAGCGCAGAAGGAGACGTTCATGTAAACGGTGCTAGTTGCAAACAAATCAGCGTTGCAGATATTTTATGAGGAAGGAAATGCGCAAATGTGCCTTTGTTTGTTTACAGGAAAACTCATTTGAAACTGTTGTCGAACTGGTTTAAACCACGCCACTAAATTTAATGTAGCCTAATTATGCACAGTGCAGTGAAGTTGTATTATGAAGGACGACACTTTTTGGTAAAATGTCATTTGATTCTGATGAGTTTTTTTCAGTGGGTGATTACACAAAACTGGATGTGTTTGATGGAGTCTGTGGCATATTCTATTTGCGGGGTCGGGAACAGACGGCAAAGTTCTCTGTTTGTGTTATACAGTTAATTTATGTAATTCGTGCCAACTGGAGCCTCTTGAAAAATGTTAGAGATAAGAGTAATTTAAAATCTAATTAGATAACAAGCAATATTAGAGGGTTTGTTATGATAATTTAACAGAACATGCTGATAGCGAGTTATACACGCACTGGTAATGTGGCCTTGTCAGCTTCCCTCACGTCAGACCTCCTCCTATAAGAAACACTTTGTTTATAACCTCTGGCAGTTACATCAGCAACACATACAGGGTAAATGATAAAATTAGCCACCCTGGATAATAAGTCTTGGCTCAAGTTTCTATGGTAACGGCACCGAAGCGTGATGTGCGGAACTAAAAAGTTAACTACTCTTGCTGAGATAAATCAGCCTTCAAGCAGGTTTTTTTTAAAAAAATTCTGCATCAGCCCTGAAAGATGGGTAGCTTTTGTTCAGTTAGCTGACCCCTGCCCAACCCCTCCCCATCCTTACACGTCAACTCCCAATCTTGAGCTCCTCCCCTTTATCTGGGCGTTTATTCCCGAGCAGTTCTATTATCGGGCTCTCCTGCATTCATGTGTCAGTGGATGCTCCGTGATACGAGGTGGCAGGGCGCAGAGGCACTGAAGCATTTCCGCTCCAAGTGTCCTCTCTCCCCATTTCCCCTCTTCTTCTCTTTTCTCTCCTATTATCCTTTATTATTTGGCTCTACTCTTTTGCCCATCTGGCCCTTCCCCAGACAAGTGCATGCAGACGCACACGCATGTGATGTACTCATGGCCTATTTCTCACACACTCAATTTTCATCACTTCAGAGGACATTGCATTAACTTAAATTAGTTTCTTGGAGACTTACTAGAGCTCCACCCATCACCACATCGTGACTAACCTGAAACATCCATCTAACCTTAACTTAAACCTAAACATACCCTGAAGCTTGTCTTAAAAGTATATTTGAATGATTGACATTATAGGAAGACACGTCCCCGCAATGTGACTTACGACCTCACAACATAAGTAATGCAAGTGTGCACTCACACACTCGCTCACATTGCCACAGGGAACTGTGCTGAGGTATGTGTCTGTGTTCAACCACTTGCCCCCGAGTCAAAGAGTAAATCACTCAAGCATTGCCTGCAAAGAGGAAAACACCATTTCTTTCTTTACTGGAAGCTCTTAATGCATGCTTACATTGTGCTTACATAGATGGACCCGAGAGCTTTACGCGTGCATGTGTGTATGTAGGTGGGTGAATGAAAATGCCCACGTGTGTCCCGGGAGCTGACAGGAAGAGAGGCTTGAGATAAATGGTCCATTGTCTGCTCCAGAGCCGGACGGGAGTGCACAGCTCTTGTTGAAGAAGTAGAAAAGCCGCGGTGAATAACTGGATGTGCTTGCCCTGTTGTTGATTTAGAGGGAGGCTATATCCACCTCTGGCTGGTTTCTACTCTCTGAGCCTGTATTTCCGGATCCAGGACATCTTGTGTACCTGCGCCTGTTCCTTCTTGTTTTTTGTTCTGGCAGCACTCAAGGAGGAAGAATTTAAGATCTTTAATTAAACAAAAAGTAGTAATACTACAGTTCAAATCACTCACCATTTAGTAAAAAATTACTTATATAGAAGTATTGTTATGACAGTTTACTAAATACAGTATTATATTATTGCAGCAATTATTTTTACAAACATATTGGTCTATAAAATGTCCCAAGTTGCACTCTTAAAAATGGCACAAAACAAGATTTGTTATTTAGTTTACTCACAAAAGGTAAGAATTCATGGGAATATTAGGATTGAACTATAATTTTGTTGATATTGTTGCTTTAACAACTTCTCATAAGAGGATGCAATCTGGTCAACAATAAGTCTATACAAATATTTAGAAAAATAACGTCAAAAGGGGTTACAGTTAACTAATGCATTTTTAATTGTAGGTCCTGTATTGGTCCTAATAAACAGACTGAAAGTCCACATAGCTGCATCTCTAATTCTTCTAGAGAATCAGGATTTGTATACATGGTTATCGGCTGGGCTAGGAGCAGATTATCAGGGCTGTGGAGTGGTTGTATGGTCAGATAATACAGTCACTTATATAATCCTGTGTGTGCAGTATGTGTTCGTATTTAGATGTGTGCTTGTTGTCAGGAGATCTACCATCTGAAAGATGTTCCCTTGATGGATGACTGAGATGGCTCCGTCCTGTACATGTTCAGGTCAGTGGTCAGGGGGCATCACAGCGGCATTTTATCTACATTAAATAAATTAAATGCAGCTCAGTTGTTCTGGGCACATGTTGAGTAACCTGATCTGAGAAATCCCATTTGAAAATATGTTCAGTGTTTTATTGTTAGCCTGCTTTCTCGCTGTATTAGATAGTTCCTATTGTGAAGAAAATGCATGTATACCATTTCATCGAATGTGAATCTCATATTTACATCTCAACAACAACTCGTTTTACAAAATAAAAAATAAATTCCAAACCTTTTCCACAAAAAAAGAAAAGAAAAAAAACATAAATTCATTAAATTGCTACAAGGTGACTTGGATAAAATGGTCCCAATGCTATATAACAATAAAATAAACAGTTTAAAAACTGACTGCTAACCTTGGATGCTTCCAAAGTTCCGAAGCTAAATGACTTATAAGAATAAGTTTTAACTTTCTGGCTGCATTCTTTATGTGCAAGTCCTCCTCTTGATGTAAATGTGTAGGGTTGCAGGGTTTCAGTACCTCTAAAAAAAATAAATAAAAAAATGCCAGCATCAAGCTGAACTGGGCCTCTGTGGAGAGTTTGTTTTTTTAATACAAACAGAACATGATGCCTACAGGGAGGGAGAATGACACGTACTGAAGAGATGGGATGCAGGACATTTTTTTTTATCAATTATGTGCTCAGTCTCATAGCTATGATACTGTAGAAATTGCAGGACTAGCTACAAAGCTCTACTAGCTCTTTAGCCTACAACAGTAAACCCTTAATGGGCCGGGGTCATTCATTCAAACAACCATCCACGCTCACATCCACACCTACAACCAGTGAAGAATCACCAATTAAACTAATGAGCATGTGTTTGCACTGTGGGACTAAGCCACACTACCTGGAGAAAACCCACGCAGGCACAGGGAGAACATGCAAACTCCACACAGAAAGGCTCCAGCTGGAGTGTAGGTTCAAACCAGCGGTTCAAACCCAGAATATTCTTGCCGTGAGGTGTTAGTGTTAAAGACTACACCACTGTGCTGCCCTCTGGGGTCAACAGCTAACCCAAAATCTTCAATTGTGTTACAATCAGAATGGAAAGACGTGTTTGTGTAACCGTGGCTACCAACTCATTCAGATACCAGATGCTCAGGCTTAAAAATGAGACATATTCTGAGTCTTGTGGCAGAAACTCTGTCTTGGATTCCAATAAAGAGTTAAGAAACATTTTAAATAAAGGAGAAGCGTTGCATGGATGTCACTAAATGCTTGCCTCAGTCTTATATGGCGCTGAATATACTTCTCCCAAAGTTTGATAGTTATCAGATATATCCTTCAGTGATGAGAAAAAAAATCTCATCTCCATCTGTTCTGTCAGGCAGCTAAGATCCTGCTGAAGATTTCACATCACGTACAATCAGCATGCTTTGAGCCACCGGCTCACATTCAGTCTTTGAAGTAGTCTGCTTTTCCCTTCCCTGGTCCCTTCTCCCTTGCCAATACTTTACCTCCCTCAAAGCTGTGTTCCCATCAGTCCCTGCTTATAACTGGGGCACTGCTACGATTGTTGTGCAGCGTTTTATACTGAAAAGTGCTGAGTTTTTGTGATAAATGCATGCATCAGGGTTTCTCTTTATGTATGCAGTTTTTAAGTACATGATGTCTGTTTGTACGTGCAGGCCAAAGATGAGGATATACATACACTTGGAGTCTTGCACAAAAAGATGTAGTTTCACGCGGCATTGGCCCAGGGTATCAGTGTCGGTAGTGCATATGTAAAGCGGATTGTAATTTGTGTTTGACTGTTGACTGTTTGACTTCTCCAGTGAAGGCCTTAAATGCAGAATTGATCTGTTTACTTTGCCCTCAAACACGGAGCTGGTTCAATTGAAGCAAACTGAAAATCACTAACCAGTTACCTCTCTCTGTGAATGACTGGATCACTTCAGTCAACAAGCTTTTATAGAAAATCATTTCCCTTACGCATCATTGCAGTTGCAGTTACATTGTATGCGTTTGTTTTGTGAAGAGAAGGAAATCATTTCCAGCTTCTTCGATAAAAGCGTTTGTATTTTTTTACTTTATATATGTGGCGCTGGAACTACTACTTGAAACCATACAGCAATTTTGTAAATTTCCTAAAAATTATACAAGAGTTTCAGACTTCAGTCTCTTCTGCTGTGACGATATATCTCTGTAAACTGGATAAACTGGTTAGGCAAAACAAGCAATTTCAAAATGTCATCTTGGACTCAATCATTAGACTCAGCCATTAAATGACTAATGGTTAAATCAAGAATGTAATCAGCAGTAGCTGAAGTAGCTGCCCTGTTTATTGAATGAAATGAATTATCTGTCATCCTGTAATAATCAATAATGAGAATAGTCTTTAGTTGCAACTCTGACTATATTTTATATGAGAATGGGTTAACATGTCTTCAGTCTATTGATTAGTACAGAAGTAAGTATACATTCTTCTTAAATACGCATGTGAGCATCGACTCAGTTGAGAAAAAGTAGTCCGGCCTGAATCAGATTAGCTTTAATGGTTTACCCTTGTGTTCTGGATGTCTAAATCACAGCTGGCCTATTAGGACCGCTCATCCATACTGGTGGACACTCTGCTTATTGACTCGTGAGACTCAGTACATGACTCGCATAGCATACGTGTCTAATAGATTTGCAAAGCATCATTTCCAGCTCCGGCTGAAATAATTAAGTTGACATTCTTTCCCCAATGCAATTAACAGTGAGCGCTGTCCAATCTGTGACCTGTTAGATGTTTGATTTCATGGACTGCGTCTAACATTACGAGCCCAAGATGCGGAGCGCTTTCTAACAGGGGGTGGTATGTGCAACTCATCAGGGATACGTGTTGTTAAGAGGATGCTGCCTGTGAGGCATATCTGGTCTGCTAAGTTAATTTTCTTGAGGTGCTGTGAGCTCTGCTTCCTTGTGTACAAATTACTGTCACAGTGCTGTTGGTGTGACTTAGCCGTCTTGTGCAATTGATTGCACTTTTGAATGTGTTTAAAAGATTCAGGTGGGTGACTGAATGTTAAACCATGCCTTAAATCCATGCCTAGATGAGACTTCAAAGTCTTATATGCATTTTTATTTTGCTCTGTTTCTGTCTTTGTTGTTCTGATTAAGTGTGTCCACGTATATTTATGCACGTGTGACATTTTCTGCCTGTGTCTGCGCACACGCACGCTGCCTTGATGTACAGTAGATCAAGCAGCTCCTCAGATCAGATTGAGCGGCTGAGAGCAGGATGCTGTGAAATTCAGATGCACCATGTGGAAGGAAGGCAGCCTCTGATGTATTTTTAGACGGGCTAAATAATGAATGCCTGAAAAGACGGCTAGGACCCCAGCTGCCAAACCTTCCCCTTGCCTCTGTGCTCACCTGTTTTTCTTGTACGCGCCTTGAGAAGGAGGGTGAGGACGAGGGCGTCTCCACCTTCACCAAAGCAAGCTGCTGCTTCTGTCACCCAGCTGTCACTCGGAATGGCAAAAGATCACTAACGTGTCTCATCTGGATTCAGTCATAAACTTTTACTGCTATTAAAGCTGGAGGAATATGTGAGAACAGGGTGAAATTACTTTAATGTCGACTGCTTTCAGTGTTGGGCTGAGCGCTGTGTTAAAATTCTCTGACATTTGCAGATGTGCGTGCGGCGTTTAGTGGCATTTTTAAACACGGCCCCAACAACTTTATCATTCTCTGTGCATATTTCTTTCTAAATCCCCCTTCGGATCTTTGGTAAGCAACAAGCTGTAGAGGTTAGGCAAATGGTGTCAGGTGAAAGATGCTTTCTCTCAAAGCGTCTAAATGAACAAGTAGGCGATTAAATGACCTGGGTGCACAACCGCGCAGGCGGTCTTTGCTATAGTTCACATGGCAACCAAAGACAACTTTAATGTCTTTTTTTAAAAAAAATAATTCAAAAGATGAAAATCAACTGGCGGTCTCTATTGAAGCATGTTTTGAATTGCACTTAACAGGATAATTATGTCCAATTTAATTATTAAAAAAAAAAAATCCACACATGATGGACCTCAAACACAGATGGCCGATACATTTGTCCAATTGCCAAACCCTGTCCGGTGCATCTTCCTTTTTTTTGTTTCATAATATATTACACATAGTTAGTTAGTTAGTTAAACCAATTCCTTGTAATAGGATAATATTCTGTTATCTATTAGTTTTTTTTGGAGACCATTAAAGACAAGACCAAAAGTCTTCATTATAAATGATTTGCCTTTGGCCAAAACTAGTAATGGGAAAATGCATCCTTTGAACTGTGAGAAATTGTGCTAATTTCTGATATTTCAAGTCGGTTAATAATGAAAATAGTTGTTAGTTGCTATTTTTGCTTCCTTAACAGATGCTGTTAAATGTTTCTTGTGTGTCACTGCTGGTGACACCCATCTTTAAACAGCCCTTCAAGGGATAAGCCATAATTTACTGAATAATTGTGATGTCTTGTTGATTTTTCTTCCTCCGCAAGGATGCCACGTGTTTGTCTGTATCAGCAGAGCTATTTTTAAATGCAAAATTGTCAAGCAATACCGATCAATCAAGCTGCTGCAGCACCCCACCACCCGCGCCTCGCTCGCAGACCAGCTACGGCGTGAAGGAAGATCAGATTATAAAGACGCCGTACAGACCTCTGGGCACAACGAGGGAAGATCCATGAAGAGAGACGATTAAGGCGGTGTGAGTGGAAGAATGGGAGATACAGTGTGGAGCATGTGCACATGTACAGTATGTGTGTGAGCTCTTCAGACGGCAAAACTGGGTCCTTAGAGGAGGAACCCAGCTGAGCTTCTTCACAAACTATAAATGTCTTAAATTCCACTCTGTAAATGCTGCGGGGCAGATTAAAGGGATGATTACACATGCAGTGGGGCACTCATTAAAATATACCACTGATAACAATGGCTGTGTCACCATCTATATTCCCACTACTTTAGAAAATGGGAACCGGCTGTCTTGTGAAAAGGATCTCACCTTGATCATTTCTTTTATTTTTGACCATGACATCACCAGAGGGTTGTATTTTTTTTCTCCTCCCCATGTTTCTTCTGTATTTATAAGGATGTAAAAAAAAAAAAAAAAAAAAAATCGTTGGAGGTTCCACCCTGATGTCTCTGCTGCAAAAAAGAAAACAAGCTGAGATTTCGTAGTTCTCTCATCATGGGCTCATTAGTCAGTGTTGGAGAAGAAAGATCAGAAGAGATGAGTTTTACCGACTCTGTGGGAGCCCTGGAGGTGCATCTGTGTGTGTGTTTACTTGGTATACTCATGTTGTGAGGGCATACAGCACATCAGCAGTCACATTCTGGGGGCTCTCTTATTGGGGACCAACATCAAGCCCCCTACCGTAGATTAATAAAGTTTAAACTGTAGACAGTTTTAGGTTAAGGTAAGGTTTTGGCAAATGTTCAGGGTACGTCCGCAGGAAATAGATGTAAGTAAATGTGAAGTTTTCGGAATTGGTAGATACAGGTGGGCGTGCGGGCTGCTCCACTCCTCACTGGCAACGGTATTTTCTGGTGGGATATTATGTCTGTTTTCTGCTATGATTATGGCTTGATGGATTTGCCACTTGTTGCAACGATGCCAAGTGTCCAGCTGAGGTCAGTCAGTGTCTCTCCACACCTTCATTTTGCACCTGCGGTGTTTGCCACATCTGAGTGAGTCCTTCCTACCGAGGTTAGTTTGTTCACAACATTGCATTTTACTACAGATGTAGAGTCTGTAATTTCCGATGAAACAACTAGTAAACTGAACTGGACATGTGTTTGATAATTATTCTCTGCTAATTTTGAAAATCAATCTTTTTAGTAATTAGTGACATTTTCCCGTAGACTGTATATAAATATGGACAATGTGTCGCCATTTCCTTGCATAGGACAAAATGATGCTATTTTCCCGGGGATACTGGCGACGCCATCTTGCGAGTTTGGAGCCAGAGTCTGCGCAGTACGGTCTGAGAGTACGCGGAGCTGCGTTATTCATGACCCGGCCATCTCTGCTGCTGCAAATAGAAGCATCAGCCGTTGTTTCTTTGCTTCACTTTTACCAGTATTGATCTTTGTTGTTTTTTTTGGAGCTCTATTTTTGATGTTAGACTTTCTCCCTGTTGTCTCCTTGTCGGCACTTCCCTGGATGCAGCCGAGGAGGCCTGCATGTGTCGTGACTCTGTTCAGGTCTTCACTAGTTTAAGCTAAACACCTGTCAGTTCGCGAATCGACTTCCGTCCTCTTGTCACCAGCAGCGCAGGGGGATTTGACGGCCTTCGTCCCGGCCCTTCACTGTGCATGAAGACCTTTACATTTTCTTTCCACGATACAGACGGTTTGATGTGTGAGGAGTTGCATCCAGCTCACTCTGTTTGATTAGTTGTGCCAACGACTGCCTGATTTAAATCACTTTTGCGTCGTGATTTGTTAAGCAGCGTAATCAAAATATGCCTGTCTTTACTAATAATGCTAAAGAATTTATGGTGCAGAAACCAATTTTTATCATCAAGCTGAGAGCTCTACAGCTGTTTTGCACTTCTCTGAAGATGGATGTAAGAAGCTGCATCGTGAAAATAACCACCTTGTAGGGTTTCCTGCTTCAATGCTCGAAAGGATATTTGTGGCTATAATCTGCTTATGCCATGATAACATCCCCGCGTAGCTGGCTACTAAGTTAACGTCTTAACACCATAAGAGGAGATTTGCTCGGCTCCTTTACAGTGACCAGCTTTTAGTTTGAAAATCTCTTTATTCTGTCCGCAGTTTCTTAGGGAGGAAAACATTTTTTGTTCTTGGTAAATATTACTGCATATCTCACTCGTGTTTGACTTGCTGTTGCAGAATGTTCAAAAGCCAAAATACTGTACCTTGGGTAAATTCAAAAGGAGGGAGGCAGGGAATTTGAAATCATGTGAGACCAAATTATTAATATCAAAGAAGAAGAGCTTGTTTACATTCAGCAAAAATCACAGAAACAAATATCATCATATTCTCAAGAATGGAAAACACAATCTCCACATGATACTAGTACACATGATATCACATAGAACAAGTGGGGTACAGAAATGCGCGAGTGTCTTTTTGTTTTCTGGGCTGCATCTCCTTTAACGGTGTCCTTAAATTTAGCAAGAAACCCACAGTGTTCTTGTCGCTGCTGTGGTTACCATAGATACCTAACATGCCCTACAGGACGGAGACAACACTGACAGAAATCTTTAGACACCAGACTGGTTCCATAAGAGCAGCATATCAGACAAACAGCACCCCGGCTGAGAACACCAAAGGAGCATTGATGTACAGAGAGCGCATTCCATCTAAACTGAGAAGCTTCCAAACACTTTGTCATCTACAGCAGGGAAAGGTGTTGACAGGTGACCAAGCCTGAAACATAACCAAACAGTACGAAAGAGTTGCCTTCACCAGATCCACCAAGTCAAACACATTCTTACTCTCCCTTCACTGCGGAGCAGTATTGTCGCAGAAGTCATAACCTTTATTATTACTGAAATTGAAAATGAAAATGCAAATGAATGCGTAAGAAATTTTCTTTTATTCCTGCCAAGCAACTGAGTGGAAAGGTTGGAGTCCAAGACACAATGTAAACAAACCTCTGCTTTTAAATGTAACCCAACAGCCATCAGTGGTTGAATCAATATCTTAAATATCATAATTACTAATAACAACTAATTTTCTGATGTTGTTAGGTTTGATACCCATAAAATGGGTCACTCTTATGTAAGTACTGTATATGTAGTGGCATCATTCTTTTTTACAACATTTTTCACAACTATGTGAAAAGAACTAGATTAAAACCTCATTCATATTACACAGATCAGGCATAACATTATGACCACTGACTGGAGAAGTAAATAACATTGATCATCTTGTGACAATACAATGTTCTGTTGGGAAACTTTTGGACCTGGCATTCATGTGTATGTTTCTTAGACATGTACCACCCACCTAGACCAGACCAGGCACCCCCCACCCCATAGCAATGACACTCCTTGATGGCAGCAGCCATCCCCAGCAGGATGCAGTTCATCAACAACTCAAATAACATGAAAAGCAGAACAAGGTGTTGACCTGGCCTCCAAATTCACTAGATCCCAAACTGATAAAGTATCTGTGGGATGCACTGGAACTAGCCTGATCCACGAAGGACCCTCCACTCAACCCATAGGACCCAAAGTCCCACATTAAGAGACACCACAGGACACCCTCACAAGACCCATGTCCATTCTCTGATGAGTCACAACTGTTTTGGAGGCACAAGGGAGACCTGCACAATATTAGGAAGGTGGTCATAATGTCATGCCCGATTGGTGTAGAGCGATTCACTTGTCACCTGTCGCTTTGTAGCTGGTTGCTGGTGGACGTTTTAGGTTCTAGTAGCTAAGGTTACCCTTTTGGATGTTTATGGCCCCAAATGTGTTGTTAATGTATGGACCGAACTAACGCACAAGACGCACTGTGTTATCAGCATGGTGGCATTTAGTGGAAGTTGTGTTTCCTTGACGTAAAATTTTTAAATTTGTGTTTGCGTGATATGCCAATCAGCTGTATCGGTCGTTCCCGTTGGGCTCCGCTTCAATCGCCTCAAGGCCGAGATCAGTTCAACTTGATACCCGGCGGCCAATTTGCCTCTCCAAAGGTTTTTTTCTCCTACCGATGATTCATCTAACAGAATTTCAATAACAGTCCGCAGGCTCTTGACGCCAATTCGCTGCCTGTCTGTTCCTGTGTGTACACCCCTTTGAGCCAGAAGCTCGACCGATCACAGACTAATGGGCGCAGAGTTTTGAATTTTCTGAATGGTTAGCAAATGGACTGCACATATTTGTTAAAATGTGCTTCACTGTGTAATGTTTTGTGTCACTGACTTTGTAAGTGACTAAGTAATGTTACTGCTTCATGCAAATATGAATCATCATGAAATTATGGGACTAACTATGTTCACTGTCTACATACACTGGCATCATGACCCATCTATACATTATCTTCACATGTGTTTTTCAGCTAATAGGCTGTTTCATTAAATCATAAGTATATACTCGCCTATTGCAATTTATTCATGTAAGAACATGTATTATTTTCTTCAACTTTTATAAGATGCTTGAATTATATAAACTGAATTTTTATGCGTGTCATTATCTGTCAGTCTCGCTCTCTGGTGGACTTTGAGCTGATTTCAATAGACCCTGGATTTATTCATGATTCCAGCAGCTCTCTCTTCATGTACGTCAGTGAGGCAGCAGTAGCAGTGGTGGTGTTGTGTCAGACTATCTGTCTCTTCCAGACAGACTAGCCATGCATGTGGCTCAGAATAGAGCAGCTGGCTTGGCTCTTAGACTGGGGCAGTGAGTGCTGTCTGTGGTCAAAGAAGAGAGCAGGCAGAGATATGCCCTGTTAAGCTGGAGCCACACACAGCCCTGCTGAGAGCCTGTATTAGACATTCAGCAAAGCCAGGGCTGTGAGCAGTGGTTGTAATAAGACGCAGACTGAGACAGCCACAAGTTGGCCTTCTAGCTATATCCTCGTTGTTTCATTTATCTCAATCAGTCCTCTTATCCCATAAACAAGAAACACTTTGAAAAAAGCACAGCCTCTTCATATGCTTATCAAAAATACATGTTCTCCAAGACACACACACACTCCCTCTACACCCACTGTGTGTCTTTGATTTAGCTTCCCTGCAGAGCCTCGTTGTGGAGGCACTGGTATGAGTTTGAAACTCTGCTGGAGTCTGGACATGCTCGCTGCACCAGAGCGCCGGGCCACAGGTGTCCTGACAACAACAAAGGCTGATCGATCAATTAGGAGAATATATAATCCTCAACAGTCTCATTCCTGGCTCGCTCACTCTGATTGATTCTCTGCAGGCCACCGATACTTAGAACGGGTTATTGGCTCATTGTTTGAAGAGACACAACCTTTATTTCCACACATTTTCTAAAAAAAAAAAAAAAAAAAACAGCTCTTAATCTCAAGTAACATATATAAGAACTGAAGATATTGATCACTGAGGTGTGATTCCATCTGACAGAGTTGTTAAAGTGGAGTTGATTTAGGATGGGGCTGCCAGTAAACAGAGGGGTTGGTTACCAATATTCTCAGATCTGAAGGATCTTTATTGTCCTCTCCCTTCCACACATCCTGATAGTTATCGCTCTTTCTCTCTCTCTCTGCCTTTCATTTTACTTCCTAATATGCCACATCTATCTCCGTTTATATCGATCTCTTTGTTTCAGTGTGGTTACTCAGACCTGCTGGCACTGAAAATCTTTGCATTGTTTCTCCAAATATAACATTTAAATACCTCAGATGGAAGCCAATCTCAGTAAAACAGCCGCACAAATCTGTCTTTGTCACAAGGAACAGGGGAGGTGGGGGGGTTTGTTGAATTGATCGGTGCTACCTATTTGATTCATAATGCTCAATGATCCAGTAATTGTTGCGAAACTGATGTGGCTTTGTTTGTCCAGTCTGCAGCTATGAGGCAGTGCTCTGGGCAAAAGTGAAGCCAAATTATATGAGGGAGAGATGTGAAGAGGAGTCGGCGTTTGTGGGGGTGAGATGTGCATTTAAAAAGCTGCTGCAAACAGATGAAAGCATCTGTTTTTGTTTTTTTTTCCTGCACTATCTACAGTACAGCAAGAAATAAAACCACAAATAGTTTTTGTTTTTGATATGAACTTGTGTGTCATCTATTTATTGGAGGGAGCATGAACATGCAAAGTCAAAGTTTGGCGAGTTAGACTCCAAGAGTGATGGTGTCATTGAGCTGGATGTCAGGTGATGGAGGTAGATAGGGAGTCTAGACGCTGGTGGTTGTGGAGAAGATAATGTTGATGGGTGGCTGAAGGAGACCTCTTAAGGAGACTTGTGGAATGACCCTGGTGAGCTGGAGATGGGGAGGAGGAAGGTTGCGCAACGAACAACCTGCGGGCGAAGAATGACGATGACTTTAAAGCACGCGGACAAAGGAATGATTGGCAAGTAGTGAGGTAGTAATTGAGGGCGGACTGAGTTTGACAGCGTGGGAAAATGGAGGAGATGAGGAAATTAGAGTGACAGCCCACATTCACCTGAGGGGGACAGATCTTCCTTATTGAACTATGGCCTAAGCTTCATTTTTAACACTAAAAAAATATATAAACCTTTCTCTTTTTTTTTTTCAACTGTATCTGTGCAAGCATTCAAATACAACTGATGATCTGCCAGTTAAAGTAGAAAAGTCAAATGACTCTTCTTGAGCACGCAATGTCTGGGACAGACAAAGTTTCAACTAAACATTGCTACCACTCATTTCACCCAACGTTAGCCCACCGGCACTTCAATGTGGCCAGAACAGTCCAGAGAACATTTAACTTAAAGGTTTCTGAAAATTTGATTTACCTTTACCTGGAAAACGTCTCACTGGCTTGTCAACACAAAATCTACATGATGAGTTCTTCACACTTAAATTGCAAATTCAACGCAGGTTTGAGAAAAGAGCTATTTTTCTGTGTTTGGTGTATTTGTGAAGCCAGGTTGAGTTCTTCCCTACCCACCTACAGACCGAATGGGGTCTGTCACAGTTTATTCCTCTCAACTCTGCTCAAGAGCCGAGTCTCTTTATAGAACCTTTCATTACTTCAGTACAAAATAGGACTGAGCTCTTTCTCCAGTAACCTTGACCATGCTGACCAATCACACCGTAAACAAGCTCGCTCCTCTTTTTTTTTTTTTAGGCATGTTTGTTATTATTTTGGAGGCTGACACACTCAAGTAATCCCATCAGAGCTATGGTGATAGTCTCTCTTTGGGGAAGACAGCAGACTAATTGGTCCCATCTACTCTTGAGTAGATGTTCCAGGAGCTGGGCATAATCTCATTAGGTGAGCAGCGGCCGCCGAGCTGTGCGGGAAGGAAAAGAAAGTCCCCTTGTTCATGTTGAGCCGGCCAGAGGCAAAAACCCTCCTATGGAGACCGTGTCAACCGGGAATTGTCGGTGTGACAGCTTCTTTTGTGTGTCAATGTCTGTGTGTACATGTGTGTATCTGTGCTAATTTTAATGTAAGAACCTAAAATGGATATTGTTTTCCTTCCTGGGCAAAAGCATCTCCTTGTGAACGCAGGCTCGGCCTATGTCTGCCGTTGCCACAGTGACTAGTTTTGCATTCAACTGTAAGCGTTTTCTTCGGCAAAACTACAGGTGCCAGAACACTGAGTAATGTACAACGTGTCTGAGAAATTATTTGTGAAGAGGCCATCCAGAGGACCCCACAGCTTTGCCAAATTTCTCCTTACCATAATTGTACTTGAAAAACAACCTGCTAAAAAGCCCATTTACTTGGAAACAATTTAGCTGGAACATTTCATTAGAGTTTTAGAAGTGACAGCCTATTTTGGTCAGCAAGTTTAATTTAGGCAAAGAGTTTTTCAGGGAGACATATTAAAGCAAAACTTCAGGACATACTGAAGGCAAACTTCTGAATTAAGTATAAAGCTGCTACCAATGAATAAAGAAGGATCAATGTGTGCTGACATTAGCAGCGTGTAGAGTAACAACCCAAGTTGACAGCAGTCATTTCTCATGCATGTGGATTTTTCTGTACATGAATCAAGTCCGTAGAGATTATAGAGGTGTGTGTATGGTTGTCGTGTAAGTTCAAGACATGGAGCAGAAATAGGGTTGACAATAGTGACGAATACCTTCAGCGCTAGGACATCACTGTGGAAAGGCCACGGTGACACAACCAAATATCGGCGCTGCTTCGCTGTGGAGATGCAATGAAGCTGTGTTACTGACTGCTTTGCAAAAATCCCTTTCCAAGTATTTCATGTACTCCAAAATATAGGATGTATTCGCTGTTGATTCTACCTCTTTAAACATGCTCTTGGTTTGTCCATCAATTATTTAAAAATGTGCGTTGCCAAGAGCATACTCTTCAGTTTTCAGCCCAGAGTCTTGTCGCCACCGATCACTAAGAGATATAGTGTGATCTCCCATTCTTATTTTTAATAAAGCATCTCTGCAGGCCCTACCTTTACACCCAGTTATTGCAATGTCAGGGAAAACAGACCATCATCGCTACTAATCATTCTCTCAGCCAGCAGGCCTGACTAAGTACTCCGTCGAAGCTATTAAGGTACTTGTCAACAGCACTTTCCAGAGTGTGCAGCCTTTGGCTTTCAATCTAATCATCCCTGATAGGAGCCTGCTGACACCACACAGGATATCTCCTCTTCATCTCCAGCTCATCATACAGGGGACTTTAATGTCTGTTTGTCCTCACTCACCCACGCAATTAGGCATGAATCCAGTTTTCCTTTTCATCTCGTTTTTAATTGATTGAGCTCTTGTTGCAGGAGTTGTTAATAACCTGTTACCTGTGTAGCTCAGATGCTGAGGAGCTCCAGACGTTTTACTTCATCATAGTAAGACTGCCAGTGAGTTATGGACCTCATTAGACCTTTAGCAGTCCAACAGGGATGGTGGACAGGTAGCGCTGCTCTGTTTCAGCTGAAATGCAGCTGGCATCAGTTTACAAACGGGATAGTTTTTTCTCTTTGCTTTAACTCAGCGCTTCTCCTAAAGTGATGGTCCCTTAATGCATTTTATCAATCTCATAGCAAGCGATAGCGGTGACATATTTAGGGAGAGTCAAAGAATTCTGAGCAGAACTCTTTGGGAAAATCCACAGTGGCACAGATGGCAGTTGGTTGTCACATATCGCGCCGTTCCCCCCCAAAAAGCCAGTCATCTTCTTTATAACCGCTAAAGCTGGAAACATCAAACCAATCGTTTCGTTGCACCAATGCTAGCACACACTTGAGGTGCAGGACTATTTCAACAGACTTTGGACACTGTATTTACATCTAAAGTTAGAAAACAGCCAAACGCGGCCTGCTGCACTGTTGATGATTTGCCACTGGAGTGTTGCTGAAGCGTTTCGATGATGTTGTTGGTGACGTAGCGACAAGTGGTGGCCGTCAGTTCAGTGCTTTATATTGCTGGCCTCCCCTGAAATTGAACTGTAGCTTGTTGCTCCTTTCTCCACAAAATTGTGAACGCAGCCTAAGTGGACTTACCGTTTGGCTTTGCTCAGTCTTTCCTGCGGGACGGTGTTGACCCAGTTGTTGGTCATGTCGTAGCACTCTGAATTGAGTTGTTAATCAAGCTGATGTCGTTAAACCTTGGGCATGCATAGTAGGACAAACTGTATGGAAAGAAAAGGCCTTTTAAAACGTATATTACATATGATTGTACACATAGAGTTTTGTCCCGTTATGGCTCTGTTCCCATTCAGTTACATAGGACCCTGTAACCTTAAAGAAAGAATCAATGGCGAGACTTGCCTGTAAGGACTTTGCACCAATGTTACCTCTTTGACTCCCTTGGTGTACCTCCTCAGAAAACCAATCATCTAACCACACTCAAACTTCATAACATACTTAAGGTACCGTTCTGATTTCAGTAAAAATAAATGTAACTGCAAAAGTAAAGGGCCTTGATGAAGCCCATGGAAAGCCTTTCATGCTCATGTCTTCTTAATCAGAGTGGTAGGAATGAGGGAGTTATTTTGAAAGGCTATTTCACTACCACCATACCAGCAATTCACCTGTTATATTCAATTTGGAGGCTTTGAAAAAAAAAAATTATGAACTTAACTCTGGCAGTAGAGGCGAGCGGAGAGCAATGGACGGATGCACTTTTGGTCACAAAAGAGAAGGAGAAACTAAACACTGCATGTTGCTAATGGTAACTGACAGAGACCATTACAGCTTATTAGGAAAGGTACGCAAAATTAATTTGTTTCAGTGGCAAAAGACATACTTTGAAAAAAGCTTGAAGTTAATTGAGTTAATCTTTCTTGTGTATCAATTGGATGTTCACTGCACTTAGCCCGTCTTTAATGTAACTGTACAATAAGGGTTTACAATGACTTCTTATACTAGATACATGAGACCCACCAAGCGGATTCTCTACCATTACTGAAATCACCATTTAAATGAACATTTCAGTCACAGTTAAAGCTAATGTGCCAGCGTTTTTTCTCTGTGTGCGTGTGCGTGTGTGTGTGTCGCTTTAAGCACACGCCATAATCAGTGCGACATTATTATTAAACCTCTATATTTTACTTTCACCATAGGAGGTTACTGTCATACACTTGGACGTGCCTCTTCCTTCCGTTCCACAACGGAAGAAGTGTGCTGTTACCACGGCAACCGCAGCCTTATCACACTTATATGGGCACAATCTGAGCTGCCAGCGTTTATTAGGAAAAAAAAAAAAGAAGAAGATTCAGAGTTTAAAAGTGCAAGTGTAAATTACAAGAAACTTATTTAGGCGTCTTTACACATTTCTTAAACCGTAAATTGCTTGTCATGATTATGTCTGTGTACGCTGCTCGCTAATTATAAGATACTGAAACGGCTGAAACTATTATAGATACAGTTAATTAAATGGGACATGCGCCATGTAATTTCAGCAGATATTAATAAAGGTAGATTGAATTGGACTAAAGTAGTTATGTGGAAATTCGGTATCTTCAGTAAGATAATAATAAAAAAAATGTATTAAAAATCAATATGCATGAGAGTCTCAAAATACAGCCTGTGCATATTATCTCATACCTGGAAAGTGACGCACTATTCAATATGAACGCTTATAAGCGACGGCATACATTATTCATCTGGGTGTGTGTTCTGTGAAAACCTGTACAAAATGTTACAATAGTGTACAGAATGTGCACGTTTAGATGTCTGCACATGAAGAAATGAAACGAGATGGAGCCACATTGGTGTCTGTTCTGATTATCACTACAGTTATCAGATCATGAAACTCCTCGTAACAAGTGTTCTTTAAATGACACAGATGCCAAACCTTTGCTGAAGTGGTGCAACATTGTCGATGATTATACAGATGTCCTCATCCAATACAGCCCTGTTTGCTGAGCCTGGGACTGTTTGGTAAAGATATATTGTGCAGTCATATTGGCACACGCAGAGTCATCCATAGGGCTCTGCATTGAGCCTTAGAGGAAGTAGGGAGCTGCTTCAACAAACTGTGGAGCCAGTGAAATGTATTGCTCAGGATGAAGTTAAGTCCTGACCGTGGTTTTTTTTTTTGGTTACTGCCCCCTGAGGGTTCAGACCAGGCCACATGACTGATTGTACTGATTCTCATTATTTATCCTGCCCGCTGCCTCGGCATTGGTTCCGCGTCGTCTCCAGCTCTCCACGGCAAAGCAACGAAATGATCATATACAGCTGCGAGTGTCGCAAGACTTGAGCCGCCCGCCTTCAGATGAATAGTTGAGCGCATCCATGCTATGAATCCCAATTGCTGCTGGGTTGGCAACATCTCCACCTCCTCACCTGCACGGTGACAGATGGCAGGTGGTTTCCCTCATCGCCGCAAACGCTGCAGCAGCTCTGTACCAAAGGTCTTCCCCTGAACTCCAACACTTCTCCGCCTTAGCTGCGTCTCCTTTTCCTTTTTCTTTTCTTTTTTTTTTGTTCCACAGTGTACACACACGGCAGTTGTTTTCAGGGACACGTTTACTGATTCAGGATCATGTCATAGCTTGCCACCATTATTCTAAGATTCTAAGAGATGTGCTTAGATGTGAAGAATTACGCTAAAATGATTATTCTCTGCACAGATTAGCTCTGTGGAGCAGATAAATCCTTAAAACCAACTTCCTTGTTGCAGGGATGATTTCTCAGCAGTCTTCTGTAATGGCTGCAAAGAACTTTACTGTTTAAATGGTGACTTTCGAGGAGCAGTTATGAATAATCATAATACGTAACTGTTTCATGAAATTAATCATCCCGGGTAATTCCTCTGAGAGCTCCTGTAATAATAAAAAAATGGCCCGTCTTGCCGTGTTATTGTTTTAATTAATAGTCTTAATTATGGTTAGTTATGAGCGGGACTTTTCCAGTTAAGTGAATTGATTTCTGGGCACAAGAAAACTGTTCAGTTTCGCTGTGCACACGTGTTTGCTACCAATGCACCAGACACCCAAGAGAAAAGCTCAACCACATCTGGCCAATCAATAAATGGCAGGGGGTTATGGATTTTTGGGGCTAACATTAACAGCTGACAGGTGAAATGAACTTCAGCCAAGCAGCAGTGAGTCAAAACAACAGCACAGGAGCACCAGGGTTAGTTGTCCTTTAAGGCTACATGTTACTGAAAGCTGCAGTTTTAGAACGTTATTAGAAGGTTTGTGGGGAGGCTTGCTTGCACCCTCGGGTGTGGTTTGGACTTTGATGTATAGGTAGTGACTGAGCCTGCACCTGAGCCTGGACAGGTTTGTTTAGAAGAGAGTTCCCGCTGAGGTCAAGTCTACTTCTTGCTTTCTCACATTGTTTTTCTTTGAGGATTTAGTCCCGACTGCCTCTGCTGACGTGTACTGGCCAATTATTAAGAGTGTAGTGTTCCCGGGGCTGAGTCATTTCCTCTGTTGTCTTGGATTGTTCATTTTGGACCACAGGGCTGGCATTTTGAGGGCAAAATTAGTGGGAAAACACTGAGCGTTTATTTGATAGCGCTGAAATTGAAGAATTTGTCTTCTTGGTTTGTGTGAGCATGTGTGTCTTTACTTCTGTGTATTTTCCTGAAAGTTTTCCTTCGACTGCTGCTCAATATGTCTCATATGTCACTGGGGCGTACAGGTTGTTGTGCTGCCCTTCTGTATGCTGTTATTCTTGACTAAATGTTGCAGGACGGCATTCTTGAGGTCTGGCATGGACTTGTTTCTGTCTGTATTTCTTGTTTGTAGGATCATGCACATCGGGTCTCATCCCTTCTTCACTGAAACACAGTTCAACTAATAAACACTGACACCAGCTGACTTGTGTGCTTGGCCCGCTCTCAAGTGGTAATGAAAGCAAACGTTCACCTGGTGTTTCCAGAGTTACAGTGGCTCCCCTGGACATCCAAGAAATTGTCCGTTTAGCCTGCTTTCTGAAAGCTCTTTGTGCAAGTGCTGACGTTGAGATGTGTAAATGTGTTCCCACGCCTAGATTCAGCCTGTTAAGTAAAGTAAACTAAATCTATTGTCCAAATGTGTGCCTTCTGACACTATAGTGAGTATAGTTAAAGCTGGGGGACAAGTCAGTCAAATAGCTAATAAGGTAAAAATAGTTTCCTTTTTCAAAGTGAAACCATCACAAGTAGTTGGTTTCCACCTTACAAGATGTCCGCATGTGTTACCTTTTTATTTTTTAACAAAGTCTAATCATCAATCTAGTGTTGTGCTTAAGAGGATGTCTTTGAGGATGTTCCTTAATGTCGCGCCTCTTTATATTAGCCTTGAGATCCTCTGCTCCCCCTCTGGGGCTGTATGAGTGCCTTGTCAGGTATCCGTTTTAGCTGCTTGTTGTGCCAATTTGTGGCTGGCATTAAGCTTTCATTACAGGCCTCCCAGTGCACGCACACCTTGTAAGATGGGACTTAATTAAGTTTATGCTTTCCCTGGCAGACCCAGGGGCTGGCTGCTTGCTTCTGCTGCCGATTGTTGATTTATGTTCAATCCTCAAGGACAGTCTGCTTCCTCTGCCACAGAGCAGGGCAGGAAAAAGAAAACGCTAGTTCATTGCCAGCTGTTTGGGGATCATATCTTTAAAATACTGTCTCAATATTCCGTTCTCCGTCTTGTCTCGCTCTTTCTTATGCACTCTTTTAAAGAGTTTATTGAAATAAAAGCTGAAACCACAAATGCTTTATCCTCTAGTTGCTGGTATTCTACGACTTTTCTCTCTTAAGTGATATCAAGTAGGTTTAGAAAACTGTAGCTCCTGTTGACGAAGTTAGCATACTAGGATAACATAACCAGGGAATTTGGAGGCCAGGTCAACACCTTGTGCTGTTTTTCATGTTTTCAGGCTGCATCCTGCTGAGGATGGCTGCTGTACATGTTTAAGTAACATCCACATGAATGCCAGGTCCAAGAGTTTCCCGACAGAACATTGGATTGTCATAAGATGGTTGGTGGTCATAATGTTATGCCCGATCGGTGTACATTTGCCTCCAACCATGCAAAAAAAAAGTTAGCAGCTTTTCTCATGAACTCGGAGGCCATCAAGCCTTGAGACAGGAAGTCCAACCTGATCTCAGCCACAGTTTATCTTTCACACGGTAGAATGGGTAGTGTCAGTATCTGGGAAATATGAAAGCAATGCAGATGGTTTCACTCTCATTTGTGACAAAGTCCCACAAGCACTGACATTCACACTTAAGGTGCAGGAGGTTTAGTTTCTGTGCAGCATCGAGTTTCCTTTGAACCCTTGTGAAAATCAAATATTAATCAGTAAAAAGCTTTATAACGTTAGTGATATGTCTTTTTTATTCTGGCGAATGTGCTGCTTTGGCTTCAGTGTTTCCACAAGAGCACCTGCATCTTGTTCATTATAAAGAAAAAGACATGTCTGTACCGGGCTCCTCTTTGATGTGCACTTCCACTGCTGTCAGCCGCAATAAATGAGATTCATCTGAGAAGCCGAGCAAGACAAATAAATCCAATAAGGTTTTGTCACTCACGCTGTGTGTCCTTTAGTGACGTCCTCTTCTCCTATTTTCTCCTGAACTCTCATCTTTGTGTGTTTCTCCGTCACTCTTGTTCCACTTTATTTTTTTGCTACTTTTTATTCTCTCTTTGCTCCTCCCTAGTGAAGCTTAGCGATTGTGTACATTTTCGGATAGAGAAACCGTGCTCAGTTTAATAAGTAAATGTAGCCCTCCATCACCTCGGGGAGTTTTCAAAGAGAGCTTTACTGCTTAGCATTTCTCTCTGTTTGGGAAAGTGCTGGTTCTTGTATAGCGCAAAGCACAAAAGTGTGACACAGTAGCAGGACAAGGTCTGCCAGGCACCAACAGCACATCCATCTTTCCGCCTTTCTGACACATCTGCCATGCAGGTTCCCGATCTGAAGCCTGGCAGACTGCAAGCTCCTTGCAGCTCATTGATGTACCTCGGTTCGCTGGGCACTGACACGAAAAGTTGGCTTTAAATGCTCCCGATTCATCTGCGACACGCTCGTGCTATGTTCAAGCGCAACCTTGGCATTAGTTCAAAGAGCAGGAGCAAACCTGTAGATGCACCGGGGAAATAAAGTTGGGTCGATGCCCAGAAGACTCTTTGTTCAAGTCGCAGGGTCACTTGCGCAACATGTTCCTACACTCCCACAAAAAAAGCGATTCAGGGGGAGAGGGTTTAGTGCCACGAGTTACACGTATTGGTGTGCAAACTCTGAGCCCTTCTGTGATTAAACTGCTTTTTGACACTAATTAGATGTGCTGATGACAACGCAGCTGGGACAAGGCTTGAAGTAGCACAGCACTGTGCAGGCAGGTTAGCTCCTGCTGGTGCAGCTGAAAGGTGAACTGAGAAGAGTTTGTAACAGTCTGCAGGAGTCTGGCTGACCTGCGTACTCCCCAGAAGAGACTTTTTATCTTACTAATTGGCTTAGATCATTTGGTTATAGTGTACAAGCTGCTCCTTAGTTGTTTGTAAGTGCTGGTGTTTTGTTTTGTTGTCACAGAGAATGTCGCAGAGCCCTCATACAAAGACACTGCACACATCACTGTTTTGAAAATGGATTTGTTATTCTGGCTCGCTCAGCTGTGACTAACTGTTCTCATTTGTTAGTTGGGAATGACGACACAGCGTAACAACACAGGGATATTGTAGCTCCTTCGTAAACATGATTCCCGCGAGAGCGCTCAAAATATTGAAAACAACGCGCTGACAAGTAGAAGACAAATTTAAGTAATTACTCGAAGTAAATCACATCACTTATTTAATCAGTTTTGGGATTGTTTTATGATGTGACACGACAATCACTCAAGCGTTTTAAGTTAGTATTTTTATTGCGCTTTTTAAAATATCTGTGGGCACGTAGTAAAAGGACTTAAGAAAAAGATATTTTTCTAGAAGCATTTAAAAAATTGAATACTGGTGTTCCGTGATGGCTGGGAGGCTTGTAAAACTTAGTGTAATGAGAAGTTTTTCTTTGAGCTGAAATCACTGCAGGCTGTAACAATATTGGAATTATAAATAATCTCAATTGGAACTCCAAGCCTGTGTGCACGAAAAAAACAAAACAAACAAAAAAACGCACTGATTTCATTATTTGCTGCAAGTGTGGATTTAGCTTCCCTCCCCTGGCTCATTGAATAAACCAGATGTACATCCTTGCATCTCGGCATAGCAGTAAGAACGTCTCCGCACATATCAAGAGACACAACACCCACAGAATTAGGATCCATTAATCAGACTGAATGAATATGCAACAGGGGCTGCTGCAGCCTGCTGCCTGCCTGGCTAACAAGGCTGGCATCCTGCAGCTTCCCTCTGAAAGAAATATATATCTCTTTCAATGGGCCGAGCTCTGAGCAGCAGGCGTTTGTGTTGCTGCTCCCCATTAGCTGTTTCTCTCAGTTCTTTCTGCCTGCTCTTCTCATTCCTGCTCCGTGCTGATGCTCGCATTCGCTCATTCATTCACTCTCTCCCACTCTCACTCACTCACCAGCAACACATCGCTGACTATCAATAGGGAAACTATTCTTTGGTGTTACAAGACAGGGATTATGTCTTATGTGTTGCCAAAGCAACAGAAATCCCCGTCTTGAATGAAAAGGGCCAAACTTAACAGATGTGTTTCCTGTTTATGCCATTTACTACAAATTACATACATAGTACTTAGCTGTCCATTATGCAAGCAATTTCCGGGGATAGCAAATCAGATTAGTGCAAATGGTCCCAACTCATGTGCTGTACACTTCCACTGGATCTTGGACTATTTTAGAATCAGAATCAGCTTTATGTGACTTACACACACATACAAGGAATTTGACATTGCTTTCAGTATTCTTAAAGTCTATGCATTAAAGATGGCGTTCAGAGCAAATACTGCAACTGGTGGATATAAATATTAAATGAATGTAGTATACTTGCAATGCAGAAGATGATGTGATTCTGCGGAAAAAGCAGAAAACGAGTATGTACACCAGTCAGCCACAACATCAGAATCACTCAAAGGAGAAGTAAATTGACCATCTTGTGACAATACAATGTTCTGCTGGCAACCTTTGGACCTGGCATTCATGTGGCTGTTACTTAGGCATGTACCACACACTTAGACCAGACCAGGCACCCCCACCCCATAGAAATGACACTCCTTGATGGCGGCAGCCATCCCCAGCAGGATGCAGCCTGACACAGACACACACAAAGAAAAAATGAAAAACAGCACAAGGTGTTGACCTGGCCTCCAAATTCACTAGATCCCAAACTGATCAAGTATCTGTAGGATGCACTGGAACAATCCTGATCCACCGAGGCCCCTCCCCTCAACCCATAGGACCCCAAATCTCCCACTAACAACTTTCCGTTGTCAGACACCACAGGACACCCTCAGAAGGCCCATGTCCATTGTTTTGGTGGCACAAGGGAGACCTACACAATATTAGGCAGGTGGTAATAATGTTATACCTGATCAATTTAAAAGCATGTACCAGTCTTGAACTTGCTGCAGTCCATGCTGCATTTTCTCTTATTACTCCCCGTCATGTCCCAATGTAACAAAACACAATGTGTCATATATAACATTTCTTTTAGGAAGCCCTGCTAGTAGATTGGCAAACAGTTTTGAGGGAGCATTTACTTCTCCTGTAATAGGACGTTTTGTTATTTATTTATGTGTTGTGTGTGTTGTGGGATTGATAATTGAATCTCATGAATGTTTGACAGTTTCAGTGTGTCAGCTATAAGGTCTGCTGCAAATTGTGAACGTAGAAAATTTCCAGATGAATCAGTAGTGGAAATCTTTGCACAGCATACATTGGCAAATGCCCAGCAAAAAATGTACCCTATAAATAATTTGTGCTAAAACTTTCAAAAAATACTGACTGGGTGCTTTAAGTGTTAAATTGCAAACTCTGTTTTTGGTCCTGCTAGCCCTGTCCGTAGAACTCGGTTATTGTTGTATTTAACAAGATATGTGACATATTCCACATGCACTGCAATCTAACTCTAGCTGGATCAAATTAGTTGAACGTTACCTTGGTACAAAATGATTAGGATTCATACTAAGCTCTGTTTCTGCCCTTCCTTCGGGCTACATTTTGCAGATGATGCTTCCGTAGTTGCCAGTGACCCTTCTGCCCTTAATGTGCTAGTTGTCCAGACAGATAACAGTCATTCTACATCAGTTACATCTGTTGCAGCAGTACTGAATCACAGATGGGACGTGGAAAGGGCCAGGGAGAGGTTGCCACTGTGTAATCATAAATGTTCGATGTGACTTTAATTGCTAGCATCAGTCAAGGTGGTATTAACCTGGTTAGAGCAAACGGTTATAAAGCAGATTCTGGGCTTCTTTCATGCACCAGCCAATAAGGACTCGGTCTCCCGAGTGCTCGGAGGAATGCTCTTTCTCAGCTGCAGGGCTTCCCTGTGTTGAAAACCTGTGTTATTGAAAAACACTGTCATCTTCCCCCTGCCTCTGGAGTTGGAGTCACATGAAAACACAAAAGCCTGGCTTTCCATGTAAATCACTGAAGATTACACTCAGACTAAGACATGGTCTTAGTCAGACATGGGGATGATCAATATGCCTGCATTATCCTCCTCCCAACAATCTCACAACACGGCTTTTGTAGGTTCATCACTTCGTTTTCTCCAGAAAAAAAAATAAAATAAAAAATGACCTACTTAAAGTTGACTGTGTTCTCTCACTCTCACTCACTTTCTGTGAGGAATATCTGGGGGTGGGCAACTGCAGAGCTCATCTTCCATGCATTTGTGTTTTTATAACCGGCACAATTTTGATAATGTGCGCACTCTAAATCCCAGTTAAAGCAGATAATATTTTTAAGTAATGTGCACCTCTTTACAGGCAGTGTTCATCTTGACTATACTCAATTTTGTCAAAGTGTCAAGAGAACTTATTGCTCTCCAAGGATGAGAGATGATGGTGGATACGATTCTTTTAGTGGCTAACAGGGGCCAGTTGATTTAGATTTGTCATTCACATTCGCTAGATGGGCATCGACGGAGCAGAAACAGCGGAGAGCCGTAGACTGGAGCATCCATTAGGCTGCAATCCTCTTTGACTGCTGAGATATGCCACAGCGTGACCTGCGGTACTGTCACTGGAGAGCAAGATCATGTCGTAATAGAAAGGCTCTCACAAAAAAAAGAACCATCAGACTTTGACATGTGGCCTTTAGACGCAGTATTGAGATGCCATCCGTTATGATGCTGAATGATGAGGGCCGATAAAGGCTGCCGGTTGCAGATGTGTGCACATTCAGTCCATCAGGTTGTATAAAATCAAATAGACGGGAATAAATCCCATTCATACAACGGTAGACACAGACGGAGATTAATCACTACAGCAGATCCTGTTTATTATCGCAGATGGAGTGACTCTCACTGTCTCAATAGACATCTGCTATAGGGAAGAACTGTGAGCACGGTGTGAAATCCAATGCATGCTCTGGGTGCAATGAATCAGACGGTGAAGAATGCGTTGGTCAAGACAGAGACAACAGGTTTTAACCCTGGCCTGCATCACAACCACCTCAGGGACAGTGAGCCATCCATCTACATTATATTGCAGCCACTCAGCGCTAAAGCAAGAGAAATGTCTTAAAGTTTAGCTCCTCTATTGATTGGCATTGAAAGTTAGAGTTGACGTCATTTGTCACGAGAGATTTTAAAGTTTTACCTGCTTTTTTTTCACCCTACTTTGTATGTAGTAAATACTTGATCTGTTTGTATTAACCACCGTTAACCACCAGAATAGTGTATAGAATAGTTTCATGTTTATATTTTTAGGTTTAAGCACAAAAGTTGCTCTTAATAGTATTTAATTTGCTGATTTAATGATTAAAAATGATGACTCATCCTGCATTTTATGAGAAACACATCTATGAGATACGCATTTTCATTTTAAAATGGGCTTTATTGGAGGGTGGCGGCCTTCCATGCCGCCGTTTTTACAGGAAACACACCAGTTGACAGTTACTCTCTACCTGTACTCGACTCTACTTTTCAGTGGTATTGCTGCAGGTAGAGTTGTAATTTTAGAGGTGCAGAGTCAAGTGTAAAGGCTCTGTTTGAATGGCTTCATTACAATAACCAACGGGAATAACAATCCCAGAAGCATCAATTGGAAAAGGCTCACAAATTGAAAAGGAGGGGGATCTGCTCTATCCTGGTAGGAAAACTCATGATGTTTTGCAGGGAGGTGTACAGTGTCAAAGCGTGAATATACAGACCACAAGTATACAGCCAAATGCTCATTTTGGAGCTGAACTTTCATTTAGGGCTGTACTTAAAGCCTCGCCACAGTGTTTTCACTGCCTAGTTTATACTGCACCGATTTGACAACAGCGCAGCACGTATCACAGTTTAATGATGCCAGTGAAATGTCACATTATGAGCTGATTATATTAAATATATTTATCCTACCCCAATGATTGTGTCAAATAATGTAGTGGCTTCAAACTGCTTTATGTCATAGGAACAGTTTGGGCCTCTGGGAGTTTATACAGCGTATTAAATTTTAATTCATTATGGCTGTTGATGCAAGAGCCCTTTTAAAAACAGTATTCGATGTAAATGCTGAATCTGCTTGTTCTACATTTTAATGAACCACCATAATGTTTATATTGTGGGACATACTGAAACACAAGATGTTGTAATTGTTGTCTGATTTTCTAATAATGCGGCATGACATGTTTGATGCTACCAGTATGCAAGCTTCGGACTTGCGCACTTATTTTGGACGACTTTGATACTGAAGCATGAGAGGGCATTCGTGTCATTCTGCTTATGTGACCTTATAATGTCAGGGTACTGCGTCAGATAAAGTACTGTAGTACTGTACAAAACATCCATTTATCTAAAATCTTTAAAAACTTCGGGATCTTTACTTGTGTATACATATTATTTGTGGGTCCGAACAAAACAGCCCACACCTTGGTTTGAAAAGAGAAGTACGTTTCGGAGCACCTTTGCTTGACTGACAGGTGTCTCAGCCGATCGTCGTCAGCCGTGGTGCAGCGTGCACCTCAAGTTTACCAGGTCTACCTCGCTTTTGCACAAGCTTGGATTTTCCTGCCCCCGCAGTTGAAACCAAGCCGAGACTGTAAAGTATTTTTTCAGATAATTGGGCGTCTGTGGTCTACCCAGACCTCATCAGCAAGCTGCTGTTACCTCTACAGGAAACCCACTCTTAATCATCCCCCTGGTCCTCTGTCCTGATTCAGTCCACCGTACCTTATGTCTGGTTCTGTCAGCCCCACAGCGTGGAGATAACATTATTCCACCTCTGTGAACGTTTGAGCTTAGAGGTTGTTCTGGGTCTAGTCGACAGGAGTGACCTCTGGCCAGTTGTCAGCCGACCTCAACCTCTGTACGAAGGCCTTGTCATTCCCTTTGGTGATGCTGCCAAAACAATACAAGCGCGCAGAGAACTGCAAATGTTAGCCGGCAAATTTGTGAATTTGCAGGGTTCATTGCTTGTTAGTTACGAGGTGAGTGTGCGAGACGACATTTCAGCTTAGTCGACCATGACAGTAGTTTTGGCTTAGTACAAATAGACACCACGCATTTTGTTCTTGTCATTTCTCCATTTGTCGAAGACTTTCAGCAAAAAAGTAATGGAGTCCCTGTGGAGACAGTGAGCCGATATGGCTCTCCTGCGGGGGGAGTTGTACTGGATGGGTAATGTCACGGACCACTGCTTAAAGAGCGGGAGGAGGGGGATACCAGGGGCTGGGAGAGGAGGGAGTGAAAAGGAAGCAGAGACGGGGAGAAATGAGAGGATGCAGGACTGTGGGATTGCAGGTAGCAATCATAAAACAGCGAGGAGCATCAGTCCATAAACATGCACACATATTCTCTCTCTATTTTACTTGTCAAATACTCCACAGTGCTTAAGTGGTATGTATTAACCTAAGCAGAACTGTCAGTCATGTGCGGTTCCGTGCTTCTTATTAACCTCATTGTGCATTAATCGCCCTCTTGAAATGATTTTCTGTTGAATTAGTGACAAGGGGATATTACCTGCAGATGGATACGTTTTTTTTTATTTTTTTCAATTAAACATCTACCCTTAATTAGAGAGCTTCGTCTCTTTAATGTTGTCTCATATCACATCCCATATATGCCGTCTATATGACACTGAAGAACAAATTTCAATTCTTCCCTTTTTGTATTCTATCCTTTGCCACTCACGAGGAAGCCCTGAATTCATCATAATGATTTTTAGTGAGTGAAGAAAAATGTGGGTGACAGGCAAGCAGGAAGGCTTTGATGGCAATATTTAGCGCTCCTTTTGCACTTTTGTCTGTGTGTGTGTGTGTGTGTGTGTGTGTGTGTGTGTGTGTGTGTGTGAGTACGCATGCGTGCATGTGTATTCGTCCCAGGAGAGGCCTTGCAGCGGCTCCATACCTCCCTGGGAGCCGAGAGAAATGGGGGCGGCATGCATGTACTTGTTCTCTCTTTTTACAGATGGGAAAAGCTACAGGTGACACACACAGATACGCCACGCCTAACTGTTGTGGCAGTTAGAAGTGTGTGTATTTGTGTGAGTGTGTGTCAGAGAATAAGTAGGTCACGCTTCCAGAGTGAGGAAAATAATGGATTCACAAGTAACTTAAGTCACAGAAAATGAGTTGGGATTCTTTCCCCACCACGAGAAATGTTTCTCAGTTCCCACAAAAAGCAAGCGGCTAGACCCGCACAGTGGGACACCTTTGAGGTTGTGCTTTGGTTTGTGTGTTTCTGTGTATATCCGTGTGCTCACGTTGTTGTCCTATATGTTCCATAAATGCATTTGCTGATCGGTTGGAGTTATCTTTTTGGGTTTTTTTTAGGCACAGTAGTTTCAAGTCCTCCAGGGCTCTGAAGAAGGGAGTGAGTATGTCACTCTGATTTTACTGGCTCCATTTTCACAGGAAGCGAGTTGCTGGAAATCAGAGAAATACCGGGCTGAGCAGAGGATACATCATACACATTACCTTTTAAGGCGTCCCCTTTGCGGAAGACAGGCAGAGAAAGAAAGAGTGTATGAAAGGAAGTCCAGCTAGAGCCACGTAATAATCCCCTGGAGTCTGCCTGTCTGTTCCTCACTGAATGCAGTGAGCTGCTTTACTGCTAATAGTGAAGCTTTGTCCATATCACATAAGACCACGATAAGAATACCCATTGAAAGTGATGACGTGTGTCTGCACCATCATTAAAATGTGTATTTCTAATATCGTTCTACAGTATTTGAGGGTATAAACATTAAAGCAGTATTTTACAACCTTATTGTGTAATAATCCTTGAAACATGATTACGACTAAAGAATTGTACATTTTTCCTGTGACATTTTTCTTGATTTGTGTTATCCTGTTAAATTGGCCAAATGAGTCAGACTTATAGCTGCTTAATAACACCGCGCATGTCAGATGAGGACAATATAGAATAAACATATGGAGGTAATAATGTGCATAACTTGTAATAGATATGGGTCCAGCACTAATCAGTAATGAAGAACCTATTAGTTATAGTTTGTATACGTGCACCAATATCATGACATTCCACGTGTTAGACGTGTAAGACATCAGACCCCTGAACTTTTCTGGCAGCGATTGCCTTTTTATTGCTGTTTTGACATTTGAATAATGACACGTTGATGCTGTTGTGTGTGTTAAAGTTTTTTTTTTTAGAATATAAAAACCATCTCCAGCACCTGAATTTTCAACCACCATTTAAATAAATCTGTGATTGATTCATCACTCTGTCGCGCCCAGCATTGTTGCAGAGCACCGGCACGCCCTGCAGCTGACCTCTGCAGGGGGAGAGGTTAGCTAAAATGAGATTGACAGCAGCTTGGTGTGGCCACCATTGCATAAGACGATGCCTGGCGACACTCGGATCATATTTGGGTGTGGTCCGGGGACATTGCTGTATATTTCAGCTGTGCAACTTGTGCTATTTGGCCATGCATCTAGGATCAGGTTGCTCTTTAAGAGCTGTTCATTTGAGATGCGCATACCGATTCTCATTATAAGACTTACAGAAGGAGACAGCTCTTAAGAGTTTAAAGCTGCCAGAACGGATATTGTGTGACTGGAAAGACAGGTCTATCAGCTGGGTACGTAGCCAAAAACCAGCTCCATAGAGGGATAACATCTTAAATGGACAAGAGTCCCTCATCATTAAAAGTGTTAATTATAATTATAGTAATTAAAAATTGTAATGTCCCACCTAGCCACATTTCATAGTTAAATGAGTGAAAACAGTTTGTAGTGTTGTTAGAAAATGTCCTTGATCGCTGCTGATTTTTTGTTATTTTGTGCAGATCTTTTGTCGGGCTCACCTGGGAGGTACTGTCCTGACAAGAATCAGCCTGTGTGTTGACACATATTTTGTTGGGACAATACTGCATGTGTTCGCCTTTTATGAAAATGCCAAAGAATTTGTAAAATACCTCTACTAAATGAGGATTACAGTTGAAGGGCATCTAATTATTTCCTTTTGCATAGGGGTACTGTAGCAGAAAATCAAATAAGAAAAGTGTGTAGGAGACTGTTAAAACACATCCTCTAGCCTGGCGGAATATGAAAGCGTGGCTCCCTTGGCGATTCCAGCATTGTTAAAAAAATCAAAATAAAACATTAGAGAAAGGGAAAATTTGAACTGTGAATTTATTCAGCTCCTGCTGCTGTTGCTGCAACTGCTGATTCGTGTTACATAAATGTTAATTAGTCGATTTTTGCACCGTTCTCAGTTTTAGGTGCCTGTTTAGCTCGTAATCTGCACGATATGAACAAACTATAAACATTATTCCAACATACTGCTGCTCTGTGGCCTAGAGAATAAACTATGCAATGTTTGATGTATGCCATGTGAAGTTAGCCACGTGGTTTCTGTTAGCATTTCTTGTCTCCAATCTGCAGAATTTCATTGTCTCTTTAGAAAGAGATGTGTTTAGGCAAACCTGGCACATCATTGAGAATGCATTACACACAGCTCCTTATGTTTCCCGGAGTCCATTTAATTAGAAAGAAAATCACGCAGTGTTATTGCTTCTCTTTGTTCCAGTTTGCTTCTCTTAAGTTGTGATAAACGCTGTTTTGGGCAAGTCGATGTCTCTACTGTGAGACGGATCAGCTTGTTCCAGTAGAGATGTTTTTAGGGGAAGGATTTTCCCTCAGCTTTTATCCATCCAGCTTTTGTCCTCTGTGTTCTTAGGCAGGCAGGTGTAATTGATTGAGAGCTGTGTTCTAGACAGAAACCGCATGCACAGTCCTCTAAAGAGTACTTTTTAAAAGTTTTAGTTGCTTCCCACTGACGCGATAGACTGAACAATGTGGCATCTTTATAGTTTTATGTTGAGCAGCATATAAAACATGGATAAAAAAAAAATTATTATTATTTTTTTTTGTCCCATAAGGTGCAGATAACGCTGTCTCTTTTGTCGAATAGCTGGTGAGGAAAATGTCATGTGCAGGCCGTGGGTCCGAGCCCATTTGAGCCAGTATCAGGCAGTTAACGCCTTAGTCGGACTTAAAGGTCACCTCCCTAACAAAGCTCCTCATACATATTCATTCCCGCTCCTCTTCGAGACTTTGCTGAGAGAAGGCTTAAGCGTTTCTTTTATCCCCTCATTTCTTCATTTCTTCCCCTTAACTGGAGGAAACCAGCCTCTAGTCCACATCCTGCTTCTTCGGGGCCTTCTTCTCTCATCTCAGCTCTTCAGGCGGTCAGCTCCTCTGCAGAGGCTGAGCTCGAACCTTTGGAGCATAGTAAAACACTTGTTTGGCCTTCAGGAGGAGCGAAAAGAGGAAGACGAAGCTGAAAGTGTGCTGCCGAGCCACTTGGCAAAGCAGCCTGCTCCAACTCCTCTCTCTGCCCTCAACATTACTTTAGCACCAGCAAAACTATCCCCTAATTAGCAAGTAATGTATTATGGATGAACTTCTAATGGATCTGTGGAAATAACTACACAGCCATGTCTGCGTGGGTGTTTGGGGGTTTGTGTGCAGATACTTACTCAACCCTGCCGTACCAACCATGCATGCACTAGTAGTTACATGTGTGTGCCCACATCCGCTGCATGCGTGCGTTGTCATGTCTACACGCAAACCGCCATCAGCGTTAGTATCTGGTGCGGCCCTGCTCATTAAAAGCATCCTGCGCTCAAACCACAGGCAAGAACAGAACAGTAGTGGATAATCTCATGAAAAATGTAGGGGAGCAGCAGCCTTATCTCTCGGGCCCTGTGCTGGGGTGGTTTGTGTGCGGTTCTAGCCCTTTGATGTAGTCCATTGATCTCCCCTTGCTGACATGTTCTCCCAGGCCCATGGCTGCACCAGCCGGAGGGGTGATTAGCCTTATTAGTGTAATGGAGGGGAGTAAAGGGTTTTATAGGTGGAAAGGATGGAGGAGAGAGTGGGAGACGAGGACGAGGAGGAGGAGGAGGAGGAGAGGGAAGGGTGGATGTTTGGCCGCTGCCGAAGATGATCAAGCTCTTGCACTGAAGATTCTCTGCCTGTAATCAAGGAGAGGGAGCAGGGGAGGAGGGGAGGAGGCCAGCTGCAGCAACGCAAGCCGCTCCGTGACTGGGCTGGGTTAAAGTGCAGCACTGCAGTCCTTTTTGTTGTACCGCATGCCTCACCGCCGTGATTTATGGCTTGTCTCAGAAGATGAGTGCTATTGTAGAATCCAGAATTGGTTTTGACTTTCAAGGAGGGGTCGGACGACTCTGGCCACTTTTATGCTGAAAAATTATGACAAACACTGGAGCTCTGCGGGCTGTAGCTTAACTGACAGCTGGTGTTCGCGAGAGCAGCCTCGTTCAATATGAGGAGAATATGAGGTCAGGGCCAGGCAACGAAATGAATGACAGCAGAAGACCGTGAGGTTTTCGCTAGTAGGACTGTGGTGACGTCAACATTACGTTAGCAGTGTAGAGGCAGGTAGATATGAATGAACATAACTATTCATTTTCTACATGAGGCTCGTTGATAGCGCATATTGCGGAGGAATTTTGTTAACTGCTATTTTAGGAAGATCATTTCAGATTCCGAATTTTTCTCCCTCAGGCGAGATCCAGGTCTGTGGGAAATGATTTCCTGCTGGCCATGACAAGCCTGACCACTCCTCCTCATTTACTGCACAAGCACGTAGACAATGAATGTGATTTACTGCCGTGCATTACACCGGAAATCCAGCCACTAGTGAGTTCCATTAGAGTGCTTTGGTTACAGTGAGAAAGCTTAGTGGTTCAATATCCCCGCTTCCCAGACACTGCACTATCACACAGAAATGCTCCCTCTGCTGCTGTGAACTCAGACATATGCCTCGCCGTGGACAAGGTAGCCGTGGAGGCAAGGTCACAAGGGAGGAGAGCAGCAGAGGCTTTTAGGGGACAAGAGGAGTTGTTTGTGCTCGTGGTGAGAGCACACACCGCGGAGGGCTCTGAAATTTGACAGACAACCGAAGAAGGGCGTGTCATCCTTTTACTCTTTCCTTCTGCTGTCATTTTGTGCTACCAAAGTTTTCTGGCAGCCGCTCAGGGCTCGACTGTTGTGAGTGTCTTAAAAACAGACATGGCCGTGATACAGCGCCAGGAAAGAGGGATGCATTGGGATGCACAAGGACACAGCTCGTGTCTGTCAGAGTAAAGCAGCCTGTCGCTCACACCTTCAGCTTCCTCACCAGAGGCAGCCTCAAGCTAGATCAACCTCACAGTTCGACTTGGGACAAACAAGCCACCGATGTCCAAATATCTGAATCATTGCACTGGTGTGGAAAGAAACCAGGATGCTATATATCTATTATTTATTTCTGTATCTGATATTACCTTTGACATCTTCTGAATGTGTAGTTACAATTAACCATACAACACTAACATGTGGTGATTTTCACCCAAGCGATTGTCGTCAAGTGATTTTCGTTGTGTTGCTGGCTGTCTGATTTGCGTGGGTCCTTGGGTACCTTCAGGCTGCTCACCGACATCACTGAAGGTAGGAGTGTTTCCCCGCTAAAATCCCTGTCTTTTTCCACCCGAAGTTGGTGTTTGAAGGTGAAATAGACCCGATGTTAATGTTTGTGTATTAAATCACATGATCATAATAACTTGCAACAAGATTTTTATGGCAACACACCATGCACAGCTATCTTCCTGTCAAAGGCTTGGATAATCTGACACGACAACAAGTGAATAAAACATAACTACAGGTAGTTTTACATTCGCAATCGCTAGCTGCGCATACTTATTCTTTGATACTAGAGCTAGCAAAGCGGTCCTGGAATTTGCATGCAATTCATATTTAGTGTAATGCTTATGAATAAAGCATTACACTAAATATGTAATGCCATTTAGTGGTCATTTCCAATGGAATTCATTTGGTCAAAAACATTTTTACAGTCAGCTCGTATTTTTTTTACCCACTCAAAAAGTGCCATTTTTTGACTAACTCTACCACAGTTAGCAGTGATGCAGGAAGACTGTGCCTTCACTGGACAAAGTGGACCGAATTCCAAGTTCCTTGCTCTGTTATTTATTTATTTTTTAATGAGCCATTAGTTTAAGTTTCCCTAATTTTTCCCACAAATTCTAGAGACTTTTCAAATGAGCCCCGTGATAAATTGTTTTGGTTTAATTTTATAGTTGGAAATAAAAGAAAAGTACTTGAATTTATCATGTATTGTTGTACTTTAATATATTTTGATGAGAAGTAATTTTTATCGGGTACATTATATCGGGTGAAACATACCCGACGTTGGTGATGGTTAAAGCAAAATACAGTTACCCACAAATATGAAGAGATTACATTTAAGTCACTAAAATACAGCAAACACAATGGATCTGTATCTGTTTCTGGCAAACTAACCTTCTTGACCAGTGTGTCAGCGGTGTGGTTTGCTCCTGTTTCTACCAGCTAAGGAATATATTGCTCCACTCAGGTTCATTATGTGTTCAATTCCCGTTTCACCTGTCACTACATGCTGTTTTAAAGAGCCGCTGTGACAGTATAATACCGGCATGAATCAGAGTTGCTCTGATATTCTGAGGCTTTTTTGGTGGTTCCTCGCTCCGAGACAAAACAACACTTTGCTTTGGAGGTAGTAGCTTCTGACCTTAGGAAGCATCTCCCATTGGACTTACTGTAAGATCTTGAGATTGCTTTTGCCTCTGGCCGCTCGCATTGTATTTTAAGTTTCTTATTTGCTTTATGGTCTTTTATCGTGCACCACTTTTTGACGCTTTTGGCACTATATGAATACATTTTAAGTTTATAATAATACAGGCCTTTACTAATGCTGTAGTAATAACAAGAACAACAGCCTGCTAGTATTTTTAACATCAAAGAGAATTAAGCTGTTTCGGCAGTTTTTATAAGCTTTCAGGTAAATGGTAGCCATGGTCACGGGTATTGCTCACTTCTGTTCTTCAGTCACATACACACTGTCTCATCGTGGTCTTTGAAGTGGTTATTTTGGGACACATTATTTCATTTGGAAAAAATCATCTTTGTCTTTTTTGACCACAGATCCGTTTAGTTAGTTTATGATTTTTTGAGTAGCATATCCACACACTCATTATGAAAACAAATAATCTCTTAAATTTCTCCCATATTAGAAATTGTCGACTAGAATCACATTCTCTTCATATGCTGCATTTAAAATGCACATATGCTTTTGTACGTAAATGTCTGCTGCTTGTCTACAGTGTTATTATCACCACTTACTCATATCACAAGCAATGATCAGCCCCTTCTCCCTCTGTCTGTTTCCACGTCTGCTTCTCTCTCACAACCACACATTCACAGCTGATGACACAGTGTGAGAGTAAACAAGTCGTCTTCTCTCAGTTGTTTTCACTCTTCATCTCTTCCCAGCCGTGCCCCCCACCCCCAACACACACACACATACACACATTTTGTCGTCCATGCTGCTTTATCACCAAACGACCGTGAAGAGAGACCTTTTCTTTTTTTTTTCTAATGAACACAGTAAACAGTGACGGGACGACAATCTGTCTCTGCTGGGGACCCTTTTCTTTTTCCAGCCTGTCAGCCCCTTGCTGTATCACACCTCAATAATCTTGGGTCAATTGCTTTGACCACGGCACCTGCTGGCTCCAAGATTGCCTCCTATCATTTTAATGGATCGCCACTCTAGATCCACTTTAATTATGGCTCACTTCTGACACACTGCACACAATGTCAGTCTTTTTAAATGCTTAAAGTGCAAGATAAGCAGGAAGTTTGAAAGAGGTGCTTTTTTTTTTGGTCTCTGGATCTGCATCCGACCAACAGAGCAGGGAGTAAATATTTGCTAAGCCATGACATCTTGTTTCTCCTCTTGCAGCGATTTTCTCAGTGCAGCCACACTCTTGCTGTGACACAATGACTGGCTGTGTCGTGGCCCTGTAGCAGGCCATGATTTACGCACACACACACACCCATGAGGACACTGACATGCAAAGGGCACATGAAATGCACACACACTACGTGCGACACAAAATCATAAACGCTCGTGTGGTGATGGGAAGTGTGTGTGTATACCAGCAGCACACACCAGCTTCCTCTGCCACACACCCGCAAATATTTGTGACACACACTGGGCATCGTGGCAACCGCATCTGTCTGCCAACATCAGCACCACTGTGCGAGAAACACGGGTCGTCTTGCTGCTCTGAACTCTGTTGTCCCCGCTGCAACAGCCCTGAGAGACGCCTCAGTCCAACAAACTATACCGGCGTCTGCACTCTTTTGGTTTTATCAGCTTTATTTGTTGTTGTAAACCCTGCTGAGTAATGTAAGTTCAAGTGCCATTAATCTGATTTATTCATAAGCATGACAGACCCATGAGAAGAAGGTCTGGATATTATTATAGAGTTTAACAGTAATGCCATCGCGTTCAGTATCTACTATCACTTTCCATCTTTGTTTTATTTTTATTGGGCAGTTTACTGGATGTTTTTAATGCTGCACCAGTCAACTGTGAGAAGCTAGAGGTCTGCTTTATGAGCGACAACATCTAATGAATCCTGAAGCCATTTACATGCTGTTGGCTAGTAAACAGAAGGAGTCGAGAAGAAGAGCTCTCAAGTGTCTCAGAGGAAATTTACTGTTACAGCGTTGAGGACAAACACAGAAAGGGCAGCGTGTCTTGATAACAGCCTATCGCCACTCCGCCCTGAACACTGCTCGAAAACCCTTCAGCCGTAGCCTGGCAATAGCCCGCGTCGGAGTTTGCATGTTAGTGGCAGTATAATGAGGGAATAATGCCAAAGCTGTGTTTTTTTGTTTGGAGCGGACGAGTTGACATAAGAGAACAGTCTGTGTTGTGGTGATACGCTCTCATATTGTATGCTGCCTGCGTGAACGGCTGTCATCCAAGGCAGATCAGGAAGACTAATTCAAAGGGCTTATGCATGCTTAACAGCACTCTGCTTGGTTTTAGCAGTTTATTTACGCACTGTATCTCCGTGCATAAAACTCCCTTTTTGCTTTTTCTCGCCAACCTTCAGACTGAAAATGGAAACAATTCTTTTTTTTTGTGCTGCAAAACACTTCTCATAACCATTTTATATTACTCCCAGAGCATTTATTTTTTATAGCACTCCGGTTGAAAAAAGGCAGTCACATTTTAAGTTTATACATTTTGAGTCTTTATCCAGAGCAGGGAGTCGCCTGGTACATTTAAGTGTCCGGCTCAAGGACACTTGTATTAAACACTTTGTCCACAGAGGAATTCAAGAAATTGAGTGCTTCTTTTTATGAGCTGCACCAAAGCTGTAAATAGCTGTTAAACATTTATTAGAGAAATAAATTATGTGTAGAGCATACTGATGCTTTTTCTGTCTTAACACAACACGCTGCTTTCTCACTGCTTCAGCTGAGCAGGATGCAAATCACACCCTCCTCCAACCTCCTTTGCCACTTCACAGTACATAGCTCACTAAGCTGAAGAGAACCAAGAGAAAAACAACCAAACTCGGCATTACACTTCATCTTCATCCTTCAATTTTCACTGGTGGGTAAAAGCCATCCCCACAGGGTGACTTTAGTTTTGGAGCGAGCCCTGTCTGCTTGGTGTTTTGCTGAGCTCAAGATTTTCATTGTCGTTTCCACCAATGACAGCTGGGACATGATCCAGCCATCCGCAGCCCTCTGCAGGATAAGCCGTATTAGATAATGGATGGATGGATAGATAGATAGATGTTCGCCAATACTGTTTCTTCCCCTCGTTTGCACACTGAACATTTTACGCACAGCCCCAACCACATATAAAGCGATTTGCTTGTTTCCCATCACTTTGTAGCAGACAGCTGGTCACTAGTGGACGTTCCAGGCTACGGTTGCCTAGGTAACCCTCTTGAATATTTTCCACCCCAAATGCTTCTGAGTGTAACACGAGGTTAGATAAAAATATTGCTAGTGCACGGATGGAGCCTTGCTCTTCTTGGTGTCCTCCCTGCAGGTCGACCGCAACGCTCCCATTGGTCGTCGCAAAATACAACTTGATACCTTCCCACTCTGCATCAACAAATGTTTCTTTTACCTTCACTGAATTTTATTAAAATCCTGTGATCTCTGTTTAAACTTAACGAGCTGAAATAAACAGTCATGGTTTAAAGTGGAGCATGATTAGTAGTGTTGGAAAAGAAAATTATCCATCCTTGAATCCGACAAATCAAAAATACAGATTTGTTGGCTGGAGTAGAGCATCAGATCATCAGATCTCCTCTTCGTGACTGTGTAACCTTGAATAGTTTAGGCTTACGAAGACTTCACAGTGAGTATTATAGATTCTGAAGGTGTGAATTGGACTTTTAAAGCCATGCTACACCAGGAAATGATAAATGAGCCTGCATGACACGCAACACACCTCTGGGACAATCAGTTCCTAATTGCTGGAGAGGGTGAGCTGCGCTGGCATGCTAAAACCAGAGTGGTGTTGATTACACAACACGCTGCATGCAATCATGTGACAGAGAGATGATCATCTTTGTGTATTACAATTAATTATAACCAGAAAATGTATTAAGGCTTAAGGTTTCTAAATAACTAAAAATGAACCTCCAAAAAGTCCTGGACGTAATCCTTTCTACTGCTGCATTCACTCCACTCTGACCTCTGTTGACTTTCTAATTCTTTGTGTAGCCATGTCCTCCACTTGTCATTTCCCTTGAAATTGAAAAAAGCTGTGCTTAAGCTCTGCTGAATGGATAGGAACAGAAAGCGGCAGATAGAAGGGGAGGGGTTATGGCCGGAGACTGCCCTGGCATGGGAGGACGCCGATTTGGCAACATAGCTGCCTCTCTGATCCCCGCTCTCTAATTCCGTCTTCCCACGACAGAGACCATTCCCAGTCTCCCATCCATTATGCATGGATGAGCTTTATTGCATTATGTTTTTTAGGCTAACACACTTAGCAAGCTTGTAGCATGCACAACCCCTCTCCACCAACTCGGTGAATAATTGAAGGCCAGGGCATTAGGCTTGGAATAGAGGAGCTTAATCAAAGGCTACAGCTTTCAGTGCGGCTCAGCGCCGCCCCATTGGCAGTTGTGACCTCAAGCCTGGCACAACATAGATTTTAAATAGGAGGTTGAATTATCAGGCCGGCGGCAGACTTTGGAGATCTGTGTGAGCTTTGAGAGACTCTTGAGATTGTAATGCAATTTAAAAATCGCACATTCTGCAAACCTCGTTAGTTTTTATTGTCAGGACACCTTTTGCCGTAAAGACAATTGTGCTCGACTCCACGCCGTTTCATTTTCAAGCTTAATCTACACTACTGATTTATTTGTTGTGAAATTATTATTATTATTTTTTTTTTTTTTTTATGGAAGATCATTTGCCTATACGCTATGAGAATATTTGTCAACTATTGCAGATTTTTTTTTTTATTGTAGAATATTGTTAAATAATGTGGATTCATTTCATCTCTTTTCACACAGTGAAAATGTCGGCTATTCAGGAATTTTGAGGAACTGCCTAGTTTTCAGATTAAATATTATATCCTATTCAGTTCATCATTGTTTTGTTTGTTTTTATATATATATATATATATATATATATATATATATATATATATACATATAATGTTTTAACAAGCCCAAGAGATGTGAAAATCACATTATCTTGATGGACAACTTGCAGGTCAACTCCAAATATACAGCATCAAAACACAAAACTGCATTTAAGACATCTCCAAGGAGCATGCCAACTGCTGATCTCCATCACCCACACCACCATATTTTATGCACAATGATGTGTTTTCTGTTTGTTGTAGACCTTCCACCAGCTCCTCTCCATTTCCACATCTTTTATTTTATCTCAGCGAAAATCCTTCATAAATATCTTACTCTTGATTTTGACAGTTTCATTTATATCTGACTCCATCGTCCTCCCTGCCTCCTCCTGTGCGTGTACCTGCCTTTCTGACTTTCCCCATTTCTTCCTCCTTTTTATATCTTCCTCTCTATGTCTTCTCTTCTCCGTCTGTGTTTCTTTCATTCTCCTGCTTTCTCTCTCGCTCTCTCTTGCTCCCCTGTAGAACACATCCAGGCTTCCCTCGGGGGCTAATCCTGTTGGAAACGTTTCAGTGAAAGCGGATTATCTGTCGGAGCAGCATGATTTTTGGAGAAAGTTCACTCACACTTGATTAAATTAATCATTGTCCTACAAAACCCCTTATGGTCTTTCCTTGTGGATATTGATGAAGATAAATAACTGTCCTCAAACAATATAATTCAGCTCCAGTTGATTTGGGCGGGGGTGTTCTTGTCCTTTAGTTGGATGGGGGGTTCGTGGGGTTGGTGCAGTGCTGTTAAACCACAACGAGTGGGTGGCAGAGCTGTCTAGAAACTATTGGCAAAGCTTTCATAGGCACAGAGACTATTTTAATCTGGCAGTTTGCAGGTCGATGCAAAATCTTTGACAGTTTGATTTATCCTCTCTTTTTAATTCACCATTGGATTGCTTGAAGGTGGCCCCAGTGTGCTTTTGTTAGAGCTAGACAGAGACTAATGTCTGATTTGGTCTATGCTTTCATAATTTATAGAGAGGTGTCAGCATGCGTCATGCTGCCACCGTGGAGATATGCTGCAGAACACATTAGCAGGAGGAATTAGTGTGTAAATACAGGTGTGCATTTATGTGTGTGCGTGTGTGTAGCCAGCAGGCGATTGTTAGTTTGTTGTTTATAGCCCATGAAGAGCATTTTGGTCAATGGAGCTTCACAGGTGGATGAGCTACACCATAACCTTGAGATGACGATAAACTTCACTTCCCTGCCTGCAGCCTGCAGCCCTCCCCTCTCTCCCTTTCTCCAACCATTGTCATCCTTTCGAAGGAAAGCCTGCTGAGGCTCCATTTAACAAGAATATCCCCTCATTACACAACTGCAAAACCTTAAAAGTTGCCATCCGCTAAGTGGTTTCATTGAAGGCAATGAAAAATTCCCTTTCAAAAGAAATAATTACAGCTGGTTCTTCAGGGGGGCATGTAGCAGCAGTGTTTATGGAGGATAATTACTATGCAGAGCAATTACTCAACAGCAACAATTGGTAGCTTTACCCCACATGAGTATGGGGATTAGAGCTGTGATCATCCTGGGTGTCGAGCACTTGTCTGGGTGTGATTATTGGAAAGGTCCAAGGTTTGGGGTGAATCAGGAGTGAGGATTTTCTGTCTGCCCTTTGTGTGCCTCGGCTATACTACAAGGAAGTTGTGTGCGTGTTTGTGTTTTGCAAAGGTTGCGGCTGTAAATGGACTCTTACTGAAGGTATCTACACATCCCTAAACCTTAGTCTGTATGAATTCCAGGGTATTTATTCAATTATAAATCTTAGAATAAGTTAAATCATGACTTGATTCCATTTATTTATTTAATATAACAATAATAGAAGAGAGGTATATCTCAATATTGTCATCAAATGTGTGTGTGCACATGGTAATATTCTTCAGTAATGTTGTTTTGGGGAAAAAAAGAGTGAGATCGAAAAAATGAAAAAAGAAAATATGCTGGTGCAGTGATAACATGAAAACACTTTTAGATTCTGCATGAGACCTAGATGCGTTGGCATGTGTGTGTGTAAATGCGTGTGTCGCGTTTATCATGCATCACTGCTGCAGTACAGGTTACCGTCTGAAAAATGGCAGCCTCTAACATCCTTAGTCCATGTCTCCGGAGATTCATCACGTTACATCATGATTCACTTGCACATCCTGCCTGAGATGCCTTTCAGGTTTCACTCCTCTGGTCTGGATCCCATCGTTTGTCTGTTACATAATTTGTCTGCAGGAAAGATGTGGGGCCTCATTATTCTTTTCTTTTTTCTTCTTCTTCTTTCTGCTTTCAACCACGCGCACATACCTGAGGTCGTCTGTCTTCCAGAATCAATGTATCTGTTGCGGATTCCTCTGTGAACTGCAAAGAAGCGATTCAGACAGCCGTGGATTTGCATGCTTTTTCAACTGAGCCATGTGCAAATGGGGGAGAAAAAAATAGATTCCGGTGTCTTGTGTCGAGCCACTGGTCTAGAGAGCTTATGAAAACAAATTGTTTCTACTTCACAGACCACTGCTGCAAGCGCCATTATTTGTTATTTGTGCAGGGATTATATGTACTTGTGTATGAGGCAGATGGCTGAATGAATTGATTTAAAAAAAAAAATGCTATATACAGTATTATTAGAGTTATTAGCTGATTCATTGATCAACAATAATAATAATAAAAAAAACGAAAGTCGATAACATTTGCATGCAAGCTGTCCATGCTCATATAGGACCCCCCCCCCCCCCACACACACACACACCTATGATCAACCTATGTGAGATTATTAGCAGGTCACAGCACACACCTGAGCCACCCGAGTTGTCATGGGATCGTCATGGGTACTGTCAACATCCCCAGCCGCCGCTAACAGCTTCTCCTCTCTTGCCCTTCTCACGTGTTATCGCCTCCTCCATTCAACTCCAGGCAGTGCTGACTCACCCTCCCCTCTGTCCTGACAGCATGTGTGTCTGAGAGCTAACTTTTCCCCAAGCCGCAAGACATGTCAAAGCCTACCCTCCATGCTTGTTCTCCATTGACTTCTCGCCCACTAAGTGTCAGCACTCAACTAACAGAAATGTCTTGGCCTCTGCTGCGTACTCCTCTGGCCACCCCCCCCCCCCCACCCCCACGCAGCACTTTACATACATAATATATGCACCATACATTTGGGTTGTCGAAGGTTGTCGAAGGTTGTCTTTGCGGTCCCAACTGTGTGACTGGTTTTTGATTCAAAGCAACTCCTTTGCGGAGAGCCACCTACAGAGCCTCTATCCCTCAGTACCTAAATCCTGCAATCCCTCAAACTCCCTCGGCTTTTTGCCAATTAGGAACGCAGCACATTGTGTTTCCACCCGTTCTTCTGCAGACTCCCCAGCTGGAAACAGCATTTATAGCCAATATGGCCTCATGATGGGGGTTAGCAGTTAATCCCCGACTGCAGATCCACAACCACACCTCCACAGTCTAATCAGCACAAGCTGTTTTCACCTGTGATTAAATTTCTCTGTCACTTCTCTGCTTTGTCTCTGTGTAATATCCTGGCATGACGCCAACGCAGTGTTCACCCGTTCATAATGTAGGGAGTTAAAGATTTAGAAGTGCTACGTCACGATCTCTGTGGAAGGCTGATTGTGGAATCAGAATTGTGTATTCACTGTAAAAGCGGAAAGAAGCAGTAAGACGTTGCAGGCCGTTAAAGACATATAAAGCAACAAGGTCTGGGATCGAGCACGGTTGCACTTTAGTTATTTTCATTGTCAGAGCGGATGTAATCTGGGTGTCTTGTCATAAACCCAGCAGAGATGTATTTTGTCTTGTCTTTTTTATGACTCGCATTGTTGTAAATGGCTCTCTGGGTCCTTTCTGTCAGCAGGATTATAGCCAAGGATTAAGATTCTGTGCAGTGAGTGAGTGGGTGTGCAGTGAGCAAGGCGAGTTATTGGAATTGTCATCATTATCCTCTGGATATCTCATCAGGAACTTCTCACCTCAGTGCTCCTTCAGCCACGCTGCACTTGCTGCACACAGCTGCAGAACATCAAATGCACAGATGTTTGTGAAGCTCCACATGAAGCTTGTGTTTTTCCCGTCTTTAAAACTTACATTGGCTTTTTCTTGCATACACATTGGTATTATGACCACCTGCCTAATATTGTGTAGGTCTCCCTTGTGCCTCCAAAACAGTTCTGGCTCATCAGAGAATGGACATGGGCCTTCTGAGGGTGTCCTGTGGTGTCTGGCAACAGGATGTTGTTAGTGGGGGGCCTTTGGGTCCTATGGGTTGAGGGGAGGGGCCTCTGTAGATCATCCCACAGATACTTGATCAGTTTGAGATCTAGTGAATTTGGAGGCCAGGTCAACAACACTGAGTCAGGCTGCATCCTGCTGGGGATGGCTGCTGCCATCAAGGAGTGTCATTGCTATGGGGTGAGGGTTCCTGGTCTGGTCTAGGTGGGTGGTACATGTCTAAGTAACATCCACATGAATGCCAGGTCCAAAAAGTTTCCCAGCAGAACATTGTATTGTCACAAGATGGTCAATGTTATTTACTTCTCCTGTCAGTGGTTTTAATGTTCTGGCTGATTGGTGTATTTACACAGCACAATGACGGTTATTCGCATGAGTATGAGTGAGCACATTGCAATCATATCCATGTAACAAGATGCTGTATGTGTTGTGCATTACCTGTAGTATATATTTTGCTGCAGTGCTTCACATGGACTTGAATTTCAAGGAATACTGAAGTCAAACAAAACAACATTTACCTGGGTCTTTTTTTTTTTTAATCTAATTTGACTAATCATGAAGATATTTCTCAGTTCCAAACATTCTTTACTTACACTTAAGTTCAGACCAGTATGAAGATGTACTGCTTTTTTACCTTTTATGTAATTTATAAATTGGATGAATTGGTCTATTATTCTGAAGAAGCGCTTGAAGATGTCACCTTGAGATTTGGTTTTAAAAACTAGTGCACACGTTTTGAAGTTAAATAAAATAAATAAAATAAATTCTGCTTATTTCTTACATTTTAGAAGGTGTCCCGTTTTAATTCTTCTGGCCTAGAAAATAAGAACTTCATTCCTTAATTGGATTGCTCAAAGACCAAAGATGTTTTTTCTGAAGGAAATTTTCATGCTCAGTTCATTAATACACTTTTTAAAACCAGCAACTGACTTTTGAATACCTGAGTAGTTATTGTGGCGTTGTGTTTGGTTATTCTACCTTCCAAGTCTTTCAGAATGTCAAACATTAAAAGAACTTGCATTTTGCAACAGCTGGTCAGTTAGAAATGTCTGCTATAAGAGGCAGAGGCACAGACTCTTGTCTTCATCTCATCAGACTGAACGCAGCCAGTGCGATGTATTGCATAGATGCTAAGTGATCACCGTTGAACAACTTGACGGTGTAGTTGGACGGGGGCGTGCACATTTGTGTGTGTGTGTGTGTGTGTGGGTGTGTGTGTGTGTGTGTAATAGGCGAAACATGTGTGCGCATTGTGCTCTCTTAACACGATGCACTTTCATAAGATGCCCCGATGCCCCCCGGATGCTCTTTGCTCACTCAACAATATAATGCATGGTATCAGAGGCGATGGACTGGCATTTCAGGCAGCGCGGAAATGAAGACCTTCGCCTTCCACAAGAAGCCGTAATGATAAAAGAGAAACTGGAAGAAGAGTCATTGCCTGGAGAGGAGAATTAGGCGGCGAGCTGCACCTTTTGTTCAGCACTTCTATGACGACAAATACATCCAGATTGACTTGTCCTTTGGCCCAGACCTTGGGAAGTTACTTTTAATGACAGCGCAGTGTAATGAGCTGAAGAATAGAGGAGGAGAGAGCTGAGTGACACACCGATTCTCCCCGTCTCTGTTCTGGCGCACACGCGTGCAGCCCTGCTCTCTCTCCGGCTTTCCTTCTGTGCAAAATCTGTTGAGGCTGCTGATGTCTGAAAACAACAAGGCTAGCACATCTCATCACCGGAGCAACAATTATGGTTCTATTTCGAGCTTATCTTTGCCTGGCTGTGTGTGTGTGTGTGTGTGGTTGAATTAATAATATCATCCTCCTCTGTTAATCTGTCAGTCACTTAAACGCCTCATGGAGAGAGAAAGAGTGAGCCAAAGATCTCCCTGACTCCTGTCCTCTCCTCTCCTCTGCTCTGGAACGGCCCACGTTGGCGAACACTTTGTAGTTTGACTCCTATCTGTCGCCGTTGTGGAAGATGACTGCCACGGCCCATATTCGGACTACGGCACTCGACGGCCATCTTGGGTTAGGAGTGACTCAGCTCTTTTTGCGCATTGTAGCCTCATTAAACATCAAAAGGAATGCCCGATGAGATCAGTAGTTGCATTAATGCACAGAATTTGCTACGCAGTGTTGAGTAAACAGTATTTAAAGTGATCCTTAGCAGAGTTTGTTTCAGGTCTGGCGGCTAGATTTCCCACTTAGAGCCACTGCAAGAGTACTTCCCAGTGCACTTTGCGAGCTACTTGTGCTCATGTTCCCTCAGTGTGACAAAACAGACTGTGCCATTAGGTCTGAGGCAGATGTAAGCGATGGTGGGAAATGAGAACCCGGGTTTTTTGTCTCGTGTTCCTGACTGCCTGTACACGCCGGTCGCCTTCCACCTAATTTCAGTTGCTTATACATTCTGTGCCTTGCAGTTTTTTCTCCCGCTTTCAATAATTGAATACGCCTGGCCGGGTTCTCGCTCACACACTCACACACAAAAAAACATGACTTCACTTTTATGGAGACATGATTGGACAACAAGCTTGGGATTAGACAGACCCTCCAAATCGCGGGGAACAACACAACACACTTGAGTCAAACTTGTTTTTTTGTTGTTGTTTTGTTAAATATAACTTGGAGATTCTGTCTAGCAGAAACAGTGTTTTGCATGCATTTATGCCAGATGCAGCTTTGCATGTGAAACAGGTGAAAGTGGATGGAGTGGGTGAATAAGAAATGCATCTCATTTACCGTTTACACCAGTTGTTTCCAAACTGAGAGGCAGGTAGAGCTCAGAGAGTGTGCATGACATGAGGGGTAAAATTTTAGATTGAAATTAAAAGAATCTGATCGATTTCCGAACAATGAACAATTTTTGCGATGCTGGGAAAGCTGTCAAGATTTAGCTTTGGCAAGATTTATTCTGAAATCAAAATACCATCTAAAGTATGAGATAGGACAGGTTTTTACTTGACAGCAGAGGCTTATTGATCAAACACATCAGTCAAACCCACTATGTGAGAAAGATTTTCTTGCTCTCAAAGTGAATATCATTAAGAAAAGGAGCCTCTGTGAAATACAAAGTTTAATGTGGAATTTTTAGCCGCGATAGTGACAGAAATATCTTGACACTTGCGGTGCCCAGAGGGAAACTCCCAACGACCTTAGTGATCTCTTGAATTTTGACCTTTTCGTAGTGACACCATCAAGTCCACAGCTGTGGTTTTAAACATGGACTGCGTGTGAAGTCAGACAAACCCTTCATGACATCACCCACAGGTTTCCCGATGGGCACTTTGTAGCTCAGTGAGTGGTGTCCCCCGTCATCCGTAACTTAATCATGCCTAACTTTAAACTTTAACTCCTCTGCATTGGCTTCACTCTTCAGGCCCGGAGGTTGCGGCTTAGATTTTGAATGAATTATCTACACAGCAGTTGGACTGATTGCCAAGAAATTTAGTACACACATTCGTGCTCCCTTCAGGATAAATTCTGGTCTGATAACTTTGATCATCCTGTCCCCATTTTCACTTTTCCAGCACTTTGGTTTATGACTAGATAAAAGCACTAATCAGAAAAGGTTGGGATGCAATGACTGCAGTATAAAATGGTGAACGCGCCTGTTAAACAACGTCAGCATTTTAGTGTCCTCATTGTGAGCATGCTGATGTTAGCATTACGCTCAAATTATGATTCACGTAAACACATTTGTTTTGGTACAAATGTTGGTTGGATGGATAAATTGCCCACTATAGTTATTATGAAATCTTGCAGACATGTTGTCTGAGCCAGATGCTAAGTGAGGACCGCATGGGAAGTACTGTGTGTGTGTGTGTTTGTGTGTCTGTCTCGGTGAGTTCATTCTCCAGCTGTCTCATCCGGCGCAGACCACGTTAATGACAGAACAGAGGCCCATACACTGCTAATTAAAGAAAGAGTAGAAGATGAAATGGGAAATGCAGAGGAGCCAGACTAGAGGGCTATGAGACAGAAAAAAGAAAAAGACAGAACTACAACCAGAGTCTGAGGCTTTGCGAAACTAAAAATCTAAAGTATGCAAAAACACAGCAAAATGGAGCAACGACATGACTCAGCACCTGCAGGGCAAAAGTTCTCCTTCCTCTCACCACCTCTTCTCGCTTTTTCTACCCCGCTTTCCTTTCCTTGCCTTTCCTCTCCCCACGTCTCTCTGGGACCACAACATCTCTCCCCTCGCATTATCACAGCGGCTCTGGCAAGGCTGCTGTTGATGCTGTTAATTCACACACCCCAGCCCACCCCCATCACTCCAGTTCTGCTGAGCTGGCCTGATCTTGCCCTTACTTTACAGGAGGAAGGTCATTCCTCCATCTTCTGTGTGATGGACAGAGTGGAAAAGATAGAAGGCAGAGGAGAGGAGAGGAGAGGAGAGCAGAGCATATGGCTGGTTATCTTTAACGCGAGGGCAGATGTCTCTGTGCGTAGCTGTGCGATCAGTGAACTGGAAATGTGTCATGCTATGATCATACGAGAATATTATAGTTTTTACTGTCTGTGTTCTCTCATTTATGTACATGGGTTTGAAGCCTATTTTTATGCCTAACGTTTGCCTTTACATATACGGGGACAGTAATTACTTTAGCTAATTATATCAGCTTTGGCGACTTTATTAGCAGTCTGCAGTAACTAGACTATCCACACACTGTGTATGTGTCCTAAAGTCAGAAATAATTTAACATTGCCTTTGCTATACTCGAATTTGCTGAAGTCTTGCCACCACAGAAAACACCGATCTAATCACCTTGCAGGACTTTTATACTTTCTTGTTGTCCACCCCACCCCCCACCCTCCACCCCTTTTAGTTCATCCCTCTAAGCCGCTTATGCCAGACCTCTGTCCCAGTGTGGGCACACTGCTAAAACGAGGTGAAATGAAGTGTGCAGAGAGAGGTTTGGGCATGTGAGACCACTGCCTGTTTAACTTTGCATAGCTCTGTAGCCAGCCAGCCAAGCGGACAAACTGGAAACACAGCTACCCAGTGGCCCATCACGTTCCTCCGTTGCAGAATCCTCCAGCCGTAGTAACGCTCCACATGCCAGTTATATAAGTGAAGAGAATTCATCTGACGGTGCAGCGTGAGGTGTGAGATTATAAACCAGGCTTATGGCACACCACACCACTCTTTGCTTCTCTCAGCGGAGTCAGCGAGATGCCCCATGATCCAGCCGTCTGAAAAATTGAGCCACGGTCCTGCTGCAAACTTGCCGCTCAGAGGTACCCGGACGCAATTTTGTCCCCTAAAATGGTCACAGGAAGCTGCAAGGTTAGAGCAGGATGGAGGGAATGGGGGGGGAGGGGTGCTGTCACTTCAGAAGAGTGATGAGGGAAGCCGAAGCAGAGGTCTTGCAGGTGTTGGTGCCGTAGCGGGCCCTGTTTGACTGAGTGCCACAGGAGAAGAGCAGAGCCTGATGAAGAGGATGTTGGTGACCTGTCATACATCACATGATTAATGGAGAGGAGGGCCAGGATTGACGGCCTAGAAGCAGCTGCCTGTCCTGGAATACGGGCGAGGGATTTAGAAGTACAGAGTGTAAAGAAACACCTCAGGAAAAAATCTCAGAATGTGGAGAATGCATTAAAACCCAAGAGACAGAAGAGGCCAAATAACACTACATGTACAGCAGATAATCTTTCTGTGTTGACTGTTTACATAACGCATCGGTTTTCAGTCCTTATGTGCGCACGCATCAGCATATTGGATATTTGTCAGTCAGTACCCTTAGTGGTGGACAAACGCCAATACAAACACAAACAGAACAATACTCTCAACAGTTTCTTCCCATTTACTCACTAATTACTATTTTAGATATTGTGCAATCATGTAAAACCCACTCATTGAAAGGATTATGTGTCATACTATTTCCTGGCTGGGACCAACCTGGACTCTCCCTTTGTTGCTTGACAACTGGTCGCAGCCAAGATAATCCATTAACAGAATGGAGGTGATTGTTTTCCCCCCATTTTCCGGTTTCAGTGCTACGCTAACATGTTGTAAAAAAGTGCACGAAAGACACTGGGAACTAAAGGCGCTGCAGTGACAGCAGCAGGTACAATAACGGAGAAAACAAGGTTGATCCATAAGGGGTGACAAAAGAGGAGAAAACCAAGGCTCTTGTAGCACTGCAGAGACTAGAGGAAGCAGGCAGGTAACAGGTGGGTGAACACAAAGAGGAGCAGGGAAACAGGCTGGTAACACAACGAGAAATAGATGAACTGACTAACAACAGACAGAATTATATACACAGAGGGGCAGATGGGGTAGTGTGACCCTTCGCAAGTACTTTATTTTTAGTGTATGTTCCTCCTCTAATCAAAGCTACGTGATATGATGTAAAATATTTCAGTATGTTTTGTCCTTTATGCCTTCTGCATTTCATTGAAATGAAATAATTTAGATGTATTGTGACTCACACATTTCTCCATAATTCTGTGCGGCGTATTTGATATCTTTGGTAACTTTGACATCCCCAACTGATTTTAAGACTGTTCAGTCAGTTTAATAACATCCTGAGGCTGTTCTTCCCAGAAAACGTCAGCCCAACTACATTTGACACATGTTTAGTCTAAATCTAAATCATGTCTAAATCTGCAAGAGGTTTAGTTGAACAGGTAATGTGCATGTACAGTGCATGTCTTCTAGATTCAGAAGTTGTTGGCAAAATATCCCCTTCTGCCAGGACCATCAGATGCCTTCTAACAAATCTGGGGAAAATCTATTCCTCCCTTACTACAATGATCCGATCATTACATGGTAAAGATCTTTGGATTTAAGCATGCTCTCTGTTGCATTGCACCAACTGCCTGCAAGTCCCATGTGTATATATTAGAGGGGGGAAAAGAAAGGCGAGATTGCACGCTAATAAATGTGTTACATGGGGAGAGGGAGAGATTGCATGCACATGCCTTTCGTGCGCGTGCACCTTCTGATATTGTATGTCTTTGGGCGAAATGTGTGGAATTCTCTCTCTGTGAGATGAGCCGTTGCACGGAGAAAGGTGCCGGCTCCAGACCTGAAGACATATCCCCTATTCAGACGACTGTTAATTAAGTGATAGTCAGACAACGGACATAATGACCTCCCAGAGGACGTCCCCACGCCTGGGGGATAACGCCTTGGAATGAAATGTCGCAATAGACATCAGATGTTTGCTCAAATTTCTAGTGCATTTGGAAAAAGAGGCCACGAGGAAACAAAGGTTTTCAAATTTGCAACCGTGCACCAAATCTTAGGATATATATTCTTATTGCTTTCTTGTTGGGACTCCGATGAGACGGATGATGCATACCATGCTGTGTATGGTAAATAGGGTAAAGTCAGCTGGGTTTAACAGAAATTTGCAAGTCTTACGTAATCATTTTGAATTTGCAATTCTCCAAAAAAAATCTCTCCAAACAGATGCATGACATGTGCCTGTGTGTGAAGAAGAGTTATGTCTCGAGCTTCGAGTGTTAATCTAACTCTGTGGCTTCTGAGTGAGGTGTTGGTCTAAGTGAGGATGTTGGCAGCCTGTCGCTTCACCAGGGGTGCCAGGCTCCGCTTCCATCACTGCGGAGTGAGTGCAGATATTTTCTGTCTCTGAGCCTCTGGTTTTGGAGAGGAGGGATACTGCTGATGCTAGGTGAAATGGCAACACGGTGCAGAAGGATTCCTGGGGGTGACCTTGCTCTTTTCTGACACATCCCCTGTCACCGCTTCACATGTGAAAATTACATGGTAGCAGAGGAGAGGAGAGGAGAGGAGAGGAGAGGAGAGGAGAGGATCCTCAGGAAGTGTCGGCTGTAAAGCTTAATTTAAAAGGTCCATGCTTTTGATTAGACTCCTGTCATCCAAATTTGGAGGAATATGGCTCATGCTGCAACCCCCATCGAATAAATTAGCTTCAGATTTCTGCCATTACTTTAACTGCAGTGTAGTGAAATGAAAAAAAAAAAATAGAGAGAGATATATACACCGATCAGCCACAACATTAAAACCACTGACAGGAGAAGTAAATAACATTGACCATCTTGTGACAATACAATGTTCTGCTGGGAAACTTTTGGACCTGGCTTTCACGTGGATGTTACTTAGACATGTACCACCCACCTAGACCAGACCAGACACCCCCACCCCGTAGAAATGACACTCCTTGATGGCAGCAGCCATCCCTAGCAGGATGCAGCCTGACACGGACACACACACATAAACGCTTTAGGAACAACTTAAAAAAACATGAAAAACAGCACAAGGTGTTGACCTGGCCTCCAGATTCACTAGATCCCAAACTGATCAAGTATATGTGGGATGCACTGGAACAAGTCTGATCCACAGAGGCCCCTCCCCTCAACCCATAGGACCCAAAGGCCCCTACTAACAACCAGACACCACAGGACACCCTTAGAAGGCCAATGTCCATTCTCTGATAAGTCACAACTGTTTTGGAGGCACAAGGGAGACCTACACAATATTAGGAAGGTGGTCATAATGTTATGCCAGATTGGTGTACATATAAAAAAAAGTTGAGAAAATTTGAGAACTTTAAAGGAAAAAAGTTTACCAAAATGGGACCAATTAGTCCCAGTTATGACATTCAGTTGTTTCACAGTGTGTTCATCCTCTTGGCTGGCCGTAAAGAAATGACCTACGATTGAGTGTTTGGCTGATGGGGGACAATAGAGCCCATTGAACCGCCGTCACAGATAAAATGAGGCCCGCTACAATAGCACTGTTATCTGCGGGGAGAAGGAATGAGAAACTTCTCTGATGTGACAGCCCCACTAACAGTCTCTGACAGGACCCAGGAAGCCACAAAGACCACACTGTAGCACTGTACTTGTACTGCAATGAGCAGATCAGAGCAGTGTGTGTGTGTGTGTGTGTGTGTGTGTGTGTGTGTGTGCTGCATGTGTGCCTTGTGCGTGAATGCTTTTTTCCCCTCTTCTATTTATCCAGTGAAGTGTGACTGAGTATGCTTACTCTCCTGTCCCACAGTCTGACACATTCACACCTGGTAGTTTCACTGTACAGCTACAAGTATGCACTGCTTAGTACTGTTGGCCATTGATCATTGGTGCATGATGTGGGGATGTGTGCGTGTTACGGACGGGGCTCGACTACCACAAGAAGATCTTACTGTTCTTTCACCTAAGAGAGTTCCACCTTCACAAATTGAACCGCATATATTGGATGTGATTGGCTTGCGCGCAGGGAGATTTGAGAACAGCGGGAGAAAACGGAAATTGTCAATTGATTTGTAAAGTCCAATATTACAGCGCGTGCACAGTCTCCATGGGTGTCGGAGGCCTTCAACATCAGAGATTCCTGACCCAGCTCGATCTCTCAGAGACGACGAGGGAAATAGCCAAAATAAGTCCCAGCACTTCAGGAAGAAAATAAAATGGATCACACCTTGGGTGTAATTCAAAGAAAAACACAAGTCATACAGGGAGGAAGACAGTATAAAATCCTAACCAAGCCACTCGGAGAATACTTTGGAAAAATGTCACAGTCTGGCATGGCAGGTGTTCATTTCTTTCTCTTGCTTGGTCATGGCTCTGAATTTTCTACTTTCTTTCGGCTGTCTGTAAAGTCTGAAGCAGTCTGAAGCAGAGGAACACGATATTTTATCCATGATTCTGATAAGTCTCTTGCAGCTATAGACTATTATTTTGGACATATTGATTAAAACTATACATGCTATACTGCATTTTTGATTTGAGAGCATATGGAGCACATTTACTTTGTAGAAATGTCTTGTTCCCCTGTTAATTCCCGTGTGTGCAAACTGAATTTGTAAAAATAAATAAATAAAAATAAATAAAGGATATTCTGGGACAGCTCTGAGATGAGGTTTCCAGATCGAGCCTTGGTTCCCCAGTGTCAGTATGTTTGTCTGCTAAACCAGCTGTGATGCAGCTCTCTTTGGAGAGGCAGGCGGAGAACACGCAACCTTTATTCTGAAAAGCCAGGCCCGCCGGGATGACGGTTCCTAAAACGGCGTCAGATGGCAGGGAGGCCTGTGGACATGAGGGGCATTTTGATGTGAGTCAACAACAGCCGGCAAAACTTGGAGCGAGAGTAAGTTTAGAACACAAAATAATGGGATGGCTGTGCTGTCACAATAATGGCCTGTGTTGGTTTCTGTCACATGCTGAGGAGGAAAAGAGGATTTGAGGGCTGAGAACGTTTACAGAAATATTCCCAGAGCTCATCATTATTCTATCACCCCTCCGTAGTCAAGTACATCTCCCCTCCCTATTAGTACATACAGTACGTCGACAGCAGCAGCAGCTCGCCTTTAGTCGTGCTGATTATTCATAGCAATGCAGGCAAGAGTCATGCTGAGCAGAGTTCGGTCCACGTGTGCAACAGAGAGGGAATGAGAGACGCAGAGAGTATCGGGGAGAAATGGGGAAAAAATGATTACTTGTCTGTATTCAAACTGTTTCAAAGCCCGCCCTCTCTCATCTGTCAAAAGATGAGGGCAGGCAGACACCGAAGATCTCTTCCTGTTTTCCAAACTCCTCATCATGCTCTTTTAGAGGAAAAACTTTTTCTTTTTTTTCTTTTTTTTTTTACCCTGCCTGTGTATGACGACTCTGAAGTCTTCCTCTGCCTCAAACTTTGCATGAACCTCCTTTGTTTTTACAAAGGCTTCTGGGAGTTGAGAGCAAAGGCGAAATGCTCTCAGATTTTCTTATGGAAATCTCCGCCGCATCACTTTTTGAGGCTGTGGCATTGCGCATCTTTGGTGAAAAGTTTCTCAGGCTTGTGCGAGGTTGTTGAACATGAACGGCGGCATCCATCACCCGTCACTTAGCAGCACGGATTTCAGATTTGTTGCTTCAGACGAAGGAAGGCGGTGTGATGACAATGAATTCGGCTCAGGCCAGTTTGTTCTTTTTTCAAAACGCGAAGATCCCTCGCAATGTGAAACAGTCAGCGACGTGTTCTTTGCACCGAATCTCCGCAGAGCATTAAGTGTTTCTAGGCCAAATATCCCTCTGTAGCCTCTTTTTAGACTCTGAATCACCACAATGATTGAAGTGGATTTCACAGAAGAGATCAGAGTTTAAAAATCAGTTTAACCTTCGCCCCCCCTCCCCACCAACTACAATTTCCCCTCAGTGATCAAGCTGGAATTAAAAGGTGAATCAACGAGGATTTAAGCTCTCGGCTAGAAAGAGCAGGTGGTCACATATACTGTGCATAGAAAAAACAAGCTCTCTCCGGGACCTTAAAATAGCCGCCTTGTTTATGACTTGTCGCGGGAAACTTTTAGATTGTTTCATTAATTTGACCTCATTCAATCACGGAGGTGCTTTCAAGCAACCCAGTCTGCCAAAATCTTCAAAAATACAGCCGTGTTCTTGCAGAGAAAAACATGCTGGAGGTGGATGGGGATGGTTTGATAGTGGATAACTTTGGCAACTAAACCAGACGGCTAACCTCTGTAACCTCACATAGAAGAAAATGTCAAATGACCAACCATTCATTTAGAAATGTACATTTACTTTATATACGCCACCCACATTTAATGACTTATAGTGTAGATTATCTGTTTACTGCTGTTTGTGAAATAAATGCCTGAAATGATATTTATTTCAGAGAATCTTTTATGACACCAAGCACTCAACACCTGCAAAAAAGCCAGAAAATGAAACGCTTGTGCTATAAAAGAGTAAGCGTTTTGTCAAGTAGACAAACAGTTTGATCCACCGCCACGGTATTGATCACTTTGTGAGGATACATGCCACCGGGAAAGATTTCCTTTTAGACATAAACCCTTCTCAGAGAGCGCCACCATGCTTTTTATTGACCCTTCCTTCCTCTGCTTCTGTTGTTTCAGGTAAAGTATTGAACACGGACCTGCGCCACTACCTCAGTCTGCAGTTTCAGAAGGGCTCGCTGGACCACAAGCTCCAACAGATCATACGCGACAACCTCTACCTACGCACCATCCCCTGTAAGTACGCCACGCAGCACCGCAAATGTAGCTCTCATTCATGACCCTCTGCGCCATCTGTGAGCGCAGAGCGAACCAGGAGTGCACAGTGCAGCGTAACCTACTTTTAGTTCATTTGTGCTCTTATGGGGCGGCTGTGGCTCAGTAGGTAGAGCGGGTTGTCCACGAACCAGAGGGTTAGCGGTTCGATCCCCGGAATGTGCCACATGCCGAAGTGTCCTTGAGCAAGACACTGAACCCCCAGTTGCTCCCAGTGCGTGGCACTGGTGTGTGAATGTGTGAGTGCTTGTGTGAGCGAATGGGTAGATGTGTCTGTGACTGTAAAGCGCTTTGAGTGCCAATAGGTAGAAAAGCGCTATATAAAAGCAAGGCCATTTACCATCTGAAGCACCTTACGGGAACAGTGAGGATGCTCTGTATGCATGCGTCGCACATCTGGAAATTCAAGGTGCAGCGTTAATGTGTTCCATCACGCAGGCCTGTAGACGCACTCTCGCACAACACGCATACTTATTCCTCTCGTGCATTGTCATTCACTCACAGCTCTCTGTCACGCTCTCTAAAAAGCACACACACACACACCTCCGTGTCACTATGGCAACCCAGCCAAGGACATCTCTCTAACCCCCATGTAACTTATTTACTTTTGTACCATATCATCACAGTGATCAAAGTCATTTTTTCTTTCTATAAATAACCTGTCTTTTTTTCCTCGCTGCACTCCTTTCCCTGCTGACATTCTACTCAGCGGGGCCGTCACCACCCATTATTCTTTGTGGAAATCAGTAATGGAGTGGTAAATAAAAAGGTTGGTGCTGCGGACTGCCAAGAACCGCTGCGATGAACAGCAGCTGAGCGGGTTTTCAGAGTTACAGTAATTCATATTTAATGGAAATGTCCATCGATTGCAGCGTACTTTCAATCAAATATTAGTATTGTAGAACAGCTGTTGATAATGGTGCCCACCCTTTAAACGGGAACTACTGTTTTTTACAACCTGGACCTTATTTCTGGCATAAAATACGATCGTTTTACTCACCCATATAACTTTGGTGTAATATTTAGTCATTCGGGAGATATTTAGATCAGCGTATATCCTTATAGTGGGAGTGACTGGGGCACTGAAACGCAGCCTCGAAATAACGCATTATCTGCTGCGAAACTTGTTCATTTCACCAACATTTTGTTATCGTACGCTAGTGCTATTCCCTGTTGAGTCCGGAGTTACCTGTTATCATCATTCGGGGTCTGTAGATTGACCTACAGGCCCCGGATGATGTCTTCTGACTTGGATAATGTCATCTCTGATCGCTGCGCGCAACCGTGACGGTCGGCTTGTTTACCTGTAATTTGCTGCTGCTATGGATCGTCCACAACCTCAGAATTGGAAAAATATTCAGCCGTGTTGCAAAAAATTAGCTGGGATCTGTAGATTGACCTACAGACCTTGGATGATGATAACAGGTAACTCCAGACTCAACGGGGAATAGCACTAGCGTACGATAACAAAATATTGGTGAAATGAATGAGTTTCGCGGCAGATAATGCGTTATTTATAGGCTGCGTTTCAGTGCCCTAGTCACTCCCACTATATGGATATACGCTGATCTAAATACCTCCGAATTACTAAATATTACACAAAAGTTATATGGGTGAGTAAACGATCGTATTTTATGCCAGAAATAAGGTCCAGGTTGTAAAAAAACAGTAGTTCCCCTTTAATAGTGCAGAGAATGGAAATGTTTCGAGATGACACCAGTAGGTAGGGTGCCATGCAGACAGAAACCTTTCACATGTGCTGTAAAAGAGGGTAAAACACATTTTCTAATATTCTGAATATTCAGAGGGTTTTAATATTGTCATTTTTTCCAATTAAAATAACCAAATTAGGGAAAAGGCTGTAAGTGCAGCAGAAGTAAAGTAAAAGTAAAAGCAGGCTATTTGCCACGATGGTACAAATACAGTTTTATTTGATTTATTAGGATTTCTTTTTTTCCACACTGCTGCCTGTACTGTAATTACTGTAATTTATGCAATTTAAACACAAAGAAATCTGGTTATCAGTTTAAAAAGAAAATGCAATTTCTGTTTCATTTGTTATTAATAAAAAGTTGAACATCTAAATGATTCTGGAACATTGCCTCTCAGATACAGTGATGCTGCTCCGCGGGGTTTAAAGTTTTTAGCGCACCAGATGATCTGCGGAAGTGACATTACATCAACAGGGAGACTCTGACGCAGTATCTGCAGATCTGAAACTGTGCGGATGCTCGCACATATACACTGGCCTAAATATTTTCCACACCCTGCTGAAGACTGACTCCGCTCGCGGTAATCGAGTGTAGTCAAGGTTTTAGTCACATGCAGAGCGACTGCTCCTGAGGCGATGACAGACTCTTAGGCACAGCTCTGTCACAAACAAGCGCCTCTACTCCCTCGCTCCCCCAGGACCGAAGGTTCCTCTGCCTTGTTCAGAGGGGACTTACATGCACAAGTGTGATTTCTATTCCAGAAATAAGCTGCTTACCTTTCATGTATATTTAATTTCTGCTCTTTTTTTTTTTTTTTTGAATCGGATGAGGACGATCTTTCTCACAGCCCACTCCATATATTCTTTTTTGTTTCTTTCTCCTTCCTTTTTCTGTCTGTACTGTCACTGATTGTCATTTTCATATACCTCTCAGGCATGTTCTGAAAGTCCTGCGCAGCTGAGTTCGACTTGAATTGTCACTGAATTTTTCTTTCCAAGGCTCCGTTTCACTGGGAGTATCTCAGGTCAGGTTACAGCCGATAGACATAAGTTGATTATAGAGTTTTACAAAACTCATTCTATCGGTGGTTTCTCTTCCAGCACAACAACCTGTCATTCTCGTCTGCTCTTTCGCCCGGGCACCTTTACTATGTGTCACCCGCGCTCACACACTGATATCATCTACCACTTCAAACGTTCAAGCTTTGTGTTTTGTGTTTTTTTTCTTCTTTATGTACCAGTAGTGGCTGTGGTTGAGGTTTTACAGCCTCTAAACACCATTCATCACCAGCAGCCAATGGGCTCTGCTTGACTCCGACTCTCTAATCCCCTGCTTGAATTACTGTCCTAATGAGCAAGAGACCAGGACTCGCACAGTGACGGCACCTCCATCATTCACTTGCCCGCTTTCGGTCTCCCATCGCTCAACCTCTCTGTTTCACTCTCGTTCTTTCTCTGTTTCAATTACCCTTGCGTCCTCCCTTTTTTTTTTAACGAAGTTGCCTTTTTGGATCCTCTGCTCCGTTTTGAGCTTTCTTTATTTACACAGTGGTTATATTCATATAATGAAATATACAGACAATCAAACGGATTCTAATATATTTTAGATCAACTAAAATATACTATTCTTTGTATTAAAAGAACAGCAGATGTAAAGTGTGTTTTACTGCCTAAATTATTCATTTTCACCTGATGCAGAACGTGATTAAGTGGTACCTGCAATTACACACGCCAGCATGCAGTATAAACATATTATCCCTCACATATCCTCTAAAATTTTAAATATTTACAACGTGCCTCATTTGAAATCCAGGGTAATTTTGGAGCGTCACTTCACTGCTTACTTCTGCAGGCTGGCCATTAACCACAGCGGACCCCGAGCAGTGCATCCAGAAGACGAGATGCTTGTTGAGTAATGGCCTTGTCTGTTGCTTCTTTTCAACTCCCAAACCTTACTCTATCTCCTGCTCTTAAGGCAGTCGTTTTGCTCTTGCAGTTTACCCCTGTAACTGCGCGGCACAAAATCAGCTCCTCATCTTTTTTGGCACTGAATTCGAGAAGTCATTTTCTCATTGTGAGGAATCAATACTGCTACAACCTGCCCTGCAGAAGTACCGTGGTGAAAGCTGCTCGAGGGAGCCTTGGTAGGACACAGAATTAGAAATTACAACACAAACAATCCACTGAATGTGCTGAACATCGAATCTGAGAGTGGATTTTGGCCCAATATGTGTGTGACAATAATGCAGATAGCAAGAGGATTAGCAGAGTCGGTTTGTGTCACGGTGCCAATGGTCCACTTTGGTTAGTTTTAGTATCACACCACTGCAACTGATCTATCCCCTACTCTTTGTGTGTCCCACCAACGCCATAGGGTACTTCCTGCTGAGCTGCATTACTTTGAAGCTGTGAGGAAAGTATTAATTCATAATTTTAGGTTTGTTATTAAAACACAAATTAAGATGAGGCAAATTAAATGAGGGGAATTCAAAACTACTCTGGAGGAAGAAGAGGGAAAGCACAAAGAGTTCAGTTTCTTTACTGTGTCTGCATTGCAGATCCCTGGGTTTCCCTCAAAGGGTCTTGGGGTGGGCTCCATCTCATTTGGACTCCTACTAAAAAGGCTGGAGGAGGCTCCCAAGTCATCTGAAGAGCACAAAAAGACAGGGATTTTTCTAAGAGGGCAAACAGAAAGCTCACAGCCGCATGTAGTCCCTCCCTCGACTCCCTGCTGAGTTTAGAGATGGACAGAAAGAGTTTCATCTCACACAAACTCTCAGGACAGATCAATGCACGTCACGGACACACACAGCCGTGCTATGCGACCTCGCTGAAAAGGTTTCTGCAGCCGACTCCTCCTCTCTTTACGCTCCTTATCTTCTCTCGTCTCATCTGTTCGTTATTCGGGCTAAAACGGGCTATTTTGCAGCATGAACAGCAAGCCATGGGACAGAGCTGGCCTCGGCGTCGACTCCACAGAAACGGCCAAAATAGCTTGGATGTTTAATGATCCATTATCCTTTCTCTCTTTCTTTCTTTGCTGTCTGCACATCAAGAGCCCTGAGCTACCCTTTTTTATTTTTATTTTTTTTGAAGAACCGTCGTAAAACTATGCACGAAATCCCCATGTTAAATTTATGGCCTGCCACTTGGCCTGACTGACTCCTCCTGACGGTTGTACCAGCGTGACATCCCCTCCAGTCTCAGCGGTGAGGCCTCGCAAAATGACAATTTGTTTCAGTCCTGCATAGCCAGACACATGTAAACACTGCGCGTGTCCATAAAATGAAAAGGATAGTTTGACATTTCAGGAAATATCCATGATCACTTTCTTGCTAGGAGTTTGGCAAGAGGGTCATTCTCAGATCTGTGCGGTGAATTCAAAGCCACAGCGTGAAACATGCTCTGTGCTACTGAACAAAAAACAGCACCACTAAATCTTACTAATTATACCTTGTGAGTTTAACCTGTTCTATATACTGGAGGTTAGTGCTGGGCTATTTCTTGGCGTAAATACTTCCTAGAGTCTTGTCATCAGCATTGGGTTGCCAGTCAGTCTCTTTCTGTATAAATTCAGCAAACAGTATATTAATTGTTGAGCTTCCAAGACACTTGTGGGCAGATTTCTTTCCTTTGAACGGAGCTTCTTTTTTTTTTTCAGTCTGCTGGTTTAAACTAGGCTGCAGCTATAAATCGTCTCCTCAGACATGAGGGTTATATTGATCCTATCTATCTAACTCTCAGCAAGACAGTGAATAAACGCGTTGCCCAAAATGTCAAACTGTTCCTATGCCGCAACATGCTCGGCTTTCACGGCAATGCGCCATCCAGACACAATCCCTGCTGTGTTGCACACTGACAGAAAATCTTTGTTTTCTGTGATAGAGCCCCTCTACGTCCACACTCCTCTTGTGTCTGGCAATTAACTGCAGTATCTAAAAAGAAAGAAAGCTCAGGAATAGCTGAAAAAGGTGTAAGCACCAGCATTTTTTTTTTTTTTAAGACAAGCCCCCCAACAGTTTATTTGAAGGCGTATTGATAGTTTCAGTGAAAAGTTCTGCCATAAAAGATTTGCCGTTTTCACTCTGCCGTACCCTTTAAAGCTCAGCGAGTCCTCATTACGTTGCCGGCGACTGAACCACAACAGGAGGCTTATGGTATACATCGGTGTGACATCCAGGATGATGGCTTGGCAGGTACATAACTGTGGCTCAAGTAATTGGGCTGCAGGGGACATTTTTGAGGGACCAAAGCCACCGCCAGCAGGCAGACAAGTTGGTAATGAGAAGCAGCAAAGGTTGGCGTTCTCACACACAACGCAATGTCAACTGCTTTTGCTAACACAAGCCGCGGTATCGCTGCCTTTTTTTTGTTTTTTTTTGTTTTTTTTCAAACTGAGCTTTTGCTTTCATGCTCGGCTGCAGAGAAGCTGTCACGGTCCAATTAGGGAGAAAATATGAGAGCGGAAAAACAAAAGGGAAAGGAAACATAAAGTGACTTAATAGGCCATTGGGCCACCGCAATCTACAGAGCCTTTTCACTGCTAATTGTCCACAAGTGTCAAAAATATATATATACTTAGAAGACGCAACATGTTTCAATGAGATGCCATCATAGTTGTATTAGAATGCTTTGGTTCTATTCAAGGTTATTTCAATGCATCGTTTTTGTATCAAGCGTTTCAGGAAATGTACTAAACGCCACTGTTTACTGATGCCACTATGAGTTGTTTTTTTGTTTTTTTTTTGCACATACATTAGGGTTAAATGACTTGGATGTGTGAAAGAATATTCAGTAATTAAACTCTCCTGCTCCTGATACATAGTATTTTTGTGACTCATCTCACAGAGAGACATCCCTGGTTTCAGTTGTTAATCTTTACTGCTTTGCATCTTCTCCTCGTGCTCCTTCGATGTGCTCACGTTTCCTCCTACGCTGACACTGGGTTTATTAGAATTTTTAGATTGTCTATTTTTTTCTGAATATAAATCACCGTTTGTGTTAACCCCTGCCATTGTCTTGATTGTTTACCCTTACCATCCTGTCCTTCCCACAGTCTTGGAAAGGATTCATTAGGCCAAGTGAATGAATGTATTTGCCCCATAAGCATGTGCGGCATCAATTTAGGTGACAGAGATTACCATGAGTTGCAGCACTGGCTCATGCTTTGTGCTCTCTCCAGCCTCACGTGCAGTACATTTCAGCTGTCCTGCCTTCCATTTACTTGTGGTTATTTGTGTGGAGTTTACAAGTTTGGTGACACGCCACCTAATTAGCCTTGACTGCAATTGTGGCACATTCCTGCTTATTTATTCATGGAATAAGGTTTACATAATCCTCATGCTAATGTAATCATTGGGTGTCCATTTGTGCCTCGTGGATATTCATCCTGGAAGAGAAAAAACTCCCATCAGTAGCGAAACGGAGTGTGGCGTCGCCACAGGAGCGAAATCTGCACTCTCGATGCCCTCGTGTCATTTGCATTCACGTCACCCTCTGAGGAACTGAGCAAAACTAAACTATACCACGAGGTTACACATCTCATGGCTTCCATCATAATTCAGGTCTCTTAAATTACTCTGGGTTTCTTTTGCATTTTAGCCAGTTCATATACATAAAAAATATCCCAATAATAACTTGTTAGCAGAAGCTGCAGTTACTCATGGAGGATTAAGTGAATTACGCCCCTCGGTTCTCCGCAGGCCTTCATCAATTATCCATCTTTCACAGGATGGCACCGAGATGTTTTTGGATTTCTGTTCCAAAACGGGATATCCACCCTTCTGAGAAAAGTGCTTCACTTTTAAACAGCTAGAGATGACAAATGGCACTAATACAAACTGAGTCTGTAATAAAAATGGGCATTTGGAGAGAAGTTCAAGTTTTTATTTATCAACCATACTGAGTGTGTCACTAGAAAATGGGATGAAGGCCCAGGACTGAATTATCGTCATTATGTTTTATCGTGGTGTTTAATCCTTGAGATATTTGTACTTTTGCCAGCAGTGAAATGTAACAATCTACAGTTCCTCGTGTATTTATTCAAATATCGTACGATAGCATACATTTGACGTATTTCGCTTTTTTTGTGTCACTTTCCACTTTTTCTCCACTACGTCTCTGAGGGAAATATTGTTCCCTCTCAGTCGCTACATTCATCTGAAAGTTCCTTTACAGATCAACAAGTTTGCACGAAAAACACGAGAACATATAAAATATATGTTGTAAATCGTTGCAAATGAAACTACCTGAAACTTTATGCAATCAGTGAAATGATTAATCAATCTCTGAATTAGTTACAGGACAGTGAATCAATAAATGGAGAAAAACAACAATTAAAAATAACGAATAGTTGCTGTTGGACACACAGTGAATGAGAAACTGCTACAATGGCAAAAACTTGCTTTGACATTGAAACATGTATAATAATAATCTAACGAGAATATATAATAGCACAACAGTCACAGGGGATTTGCATTTTTTATCCGTTTAACACTTTGTACTTTTCTGTAATTACAGTAGTGTAGACTTTTACTTAAGAGAATGCTTTTATTTAAGGAAAGGATGTAAATACCTGAGAAAAACGTTTTATATCAGCAACATTTTCCAAACTATCCTATTTCCACTTCTGCACTTTTTGTTTCTTATCTAACAACCATGTACTGTATGCTTATGCTGTTTCCTTTTCGTTTATCCAGGCACCACTCGGCTTCCTCGAGAGGGTGAGGTGCCAGGCGTGGACTACAACTTCATCAGCGTTGGAGACTTCAGGATCCTGGAGGAGAGTGGACTTCTGCTGGAGAGCGGCACCTATGACGGTATAGTTGTCACCAGAGTGTTAATAATACGAGGAAAACGTGTACGTGTAACCGTGCATTTATGTGTACCATTCACACTGACAGCGCTCTGTAATAGAGTTAGTGGAAGCTCAATATTCACAGTCATTATGACTCACGACCAGGCTTAGTAAAATGTGACGAGCGGGACGAAATGTATTGATCAGCGAAACATGATTAAAGACTTGATGTAAATGACAGTCGGAGAAGGAACACTATTCGCAGCGTCTGAGATGAACACCTCTATTCAGTGCACTACCGAGAGATGGAGGGTGCAGGCCTCAAATTTAAATGTAAATGGCAACTCTGTGGAAATCAGCACAAGGGCGTGACCTTTTTTTTTTCGTCAGCACAGATTAAAATAAGCCTCGTATTTGACAGAGAATAGGTTGTTCTTTTAAAGAAAAGGACGGAGCCAGCAGTCAGTTACAGGTGTGGTAGGCAAGTACAGGTTTTATTGTGTTGCAGCCTTTCAAACTGTTGGTTTGGGGTGTGTGGAATTTTAATGAACTGAGGCAAATTACTTTCTTTTTTTTTCACTGCATACCTGTTCACTGAATAACAGTAGAAAATCTAGATGATCAAGTAGGAAGACGTGTATTTCAAAAGACAACTCATCACGATTATTCAAAACAACAGTGGAAATATATAAAGATCAAAACATTTTTACAGTTTTGATGTGGTTACTTCAAAAGAGACTGAAGTACAGAGAGAATCTGGTTTTACAGCTTCAGCATTTTTAAGATCCTGGCTAGGGCCCTGGTGAAAAGTTAAAAATGATGGAAGTAGTGTGCTGGTGGAGCAGCGATTCTCCAACCTGGCCAAGGAGGAACTTAAATACATGCATTCAGTCATTTTTATGTACTCGCCACACTTAAGGCTCATAAAGGCAAAATGTACTCGCACACTACTTACATCTTATGTACTCGCCACACTTAGGGCTCATAAAGGCAAAATGCGCGTTTCAGTGGAACTTGTAATTCTGGCAGAATATTTTTTTTAATGTAAATGTGTGAATTAATTAATTCATTCATCTTCTGTAACCGCTTGTTCCTGTGAAGGGTCACGGTGGGGCTGGAGCCTAACTCAGCTGTCACCCCGAGAGGCGGGGTACACCCTGTACAGGTCGCCAGTCTATCTCAGGGCTAACACAGAGAGACAGACAGCCATTCACACTCACACCTACGGCCAATTTAGAATCACCAATGAACCTAACCAGCATGTCTTTGGGCGGTGGGAGGAAGCCGGAGTACCCGGAGAGAACCCACGCAGACACAGGGAGAACATGCAAACTCCACACAGAAAGGCCCCATTTTAAACCTCACCTATATATATATATATATATATATTTAACACACATGTACAGTATGTACCTGAACGTGTGCCATATAAACACACATTCCTGTACAGCATATTTGCTTCCCGTCACATGTCTGTGTCTCTGTCAGCATGTCCCTGTCCATTGTTTGCCACTGTACGCTACAAATTCACGCAATAGAGTGTGAACATGTAAGCCGCCGTCGCACCTGCTGGTGACCTTATGTAAACCAGTCCACCTGCTGATCCCACCGGCTGGCTGCGCAGTCACACATCAGGAGGACACACTTGTGTTTTTACTCGCGAGTCATGCTTTATTCATGGCATAAATCATCCTCCCGCTTCCCTCTCCTGTCTTTTCTTCACACAGACCCTACCAGTGAGCTTTGGCCAGGAAATTTTACTTTCATAGCAGTACTCCTCTCTTTAAGAAATTAAAAATAAAAATGACTTGTGAATTTTCAGTAGACAGCATCTTGAAGAAGCCTCAGGTCTGCAGTAACTGATATTTTACAAGTAGACATGCTCGGGCATGTTCTTTTCAATAAGGAGTTTACACAACAAGGGATTTTTTCAGCTTGGCAAACAGCTGAATGGCCAAGTATTTACCATTTCCAACGTCTTACTCTACAATAGAGCATAAGCGGTTGCCCTGCATTCAGAGGTCTTGGAAAGTCAGACGGTCGCTGAGTATTTATGCCATGAAGGGATTGGAATGGAGGATTTCTCTCACATTGCACAATGATTATGGCAATAACATGATAATCTCCCGGCTCTCTTTAAGCTCATTCTTTCTCACTGCAAATCCAGGCTGCTTTGAAATGGGAGAGGATTTTTGTGAATGTTAGAGGGGCAACCTCTGGTCGCATTAAAATGGACCATCCTCACACCATTCTGTCATTCCAGTGCGGCTGCATCTACTGATTCCTGTGAGGTGTTGAATTAAAAGATAAAGTCAAATCCTCATTCGGAGAGAATCAGTCTGAAGGGTGAGAGCAGATTCCTCTGCATTTCTGCCTCTCTGGATTGTAGGAGTTTGCATGAGTGAATTTGCGGATGGTGACGTGCATATGTTAACATAAAATGTGATCTGGACTTGTTGAGGCAGGTTCTTTCAGCAGTCTGTGATCTCTGCGATAAGGTGTCATTCTCCCTCCGAAACCCCTCATCCTTATAGCACGGTGGCAGCGATGGCGTTAGAAACACACTCACACACACACACGTAAAACCCCACACACCGAATAAGCACACTGTTGCGCATCCGTGTGCTCAGAGCAAATCCCGTCCTTCGTCCTGTCAGAAAGATCATCTAAGAACTCGAAGATCAGGTTTTCAGGAGCTGCCAAGTCGCCCACGAGCTGTCCTTCATCTGTGTGCTGAAGCCAGGTGGGATTTATACCTTTACAGGGAGGTTGACTGTGAGTATAGAGGGAAAAATGGAAAGCAAACTTTGGAAGAGTGTATGAGGGAGAGAGGGCGAGAGTTGATATGGAGGCATGCTGAGCTCCTCAGCTCCCGATGGAAACCCCCTTTACAGTGGATCCAGGACTGCCTCGACTGTGTGCAGATGTGTGGATTAGCTTCTCAAACGTTGGAAGGTTTCAGTACACTATCCCTGAGAGGGAGCACTCTGATAATGGCTGCCCCCCCTCCTCTTTCCCCCATCTTATACCCAGTCAGCACTAGCGCAGCGCTGGTACTGTGGCAGGGAGTGTTGATCTCTCAGCAGCACGGTGAACTCAAAGAGTAGCAGCAAGTAATCGGATCGAGAAATGGGATTTACTCCATTTAGCTGTGCTTGAAGCGCGGCCTTTTATTTTTTTGTTAGAAAAGAGGAAAATAAACAAGGTCATGTGTCTCTTGTATAGGCCAAGAGCTTGTGAATTACCCTCAGTTTTAGTGTACAGTAAGTGAGCTGTGCTCAAGGTACAGAGCTAATGGGATTCTTTGCTAATCATAACGGTCTCACTAATAGTCTCAAATGACTTGCCTGAATGCTCATTATGTTAATGATTCATGTAGAACCTTTTATTCTCCACTTTGAAAATATTTTATGTCAGCCGTTTAATGTATTGTACATGTAATTTCAATTTAAAGACCCTCTACTCAATTAATGTATGCATCACGTGCCATCAGTGATCCAATAATCCGTAATTTTCTTCTCAAGAAAGGTCGATTTAGAAGTAAGGCCCATGCTGGTCTGAAGGGTTCCAGATTGCCCTTGCAGACCTCTAAGCCTTCAGTGCCAGCCAGTGGGCCTTTCTGGGGTTTTGGTCTCTGCTCAGTCTCGGTGTCTCTGGGGTCCAGGTTGGGTCATTCTGCAAGCACGGGACAGAGCAGCAGGACAAAACGTGAACAGTTCTGTTCAAGACTGGAAGAACAGCTGCCAGGAAGATTGAATTCAAGGGGTTATTTTTTCCTGACAAATGATCTATAATCTGCTACCAGGGATTGCAAAATTCTGCCAAATCAACATCCACCACAAACCAGATGTTTTGGGACCCCCCGTTGTGATAATGAGTCAGATTTTTCCGAGGAAGAAAAACAGACCTGGAGATTAAATTGGATTCGAATGCATTAGGTTGTGGTTGAGCAGTTATGTCGCCGTGTAACTGTCTGCTCGTGATCTTGGTAAGATGGCGTGTTCATGACCTTGCGTAGCTTATGTATAGTGCCCTTGATAACAGGAATCTTTTCATTACCAGTAGCTGATTCCGACACCATGAAATTGCTTGCGCACACTTTGAAAGTGGAGGCTCGCTCTTCTTGGCTCATCAACCCTGTGACACGGGGATCACAAGTAACATTGGACAAGCTTCCCTGCTCATCAGCTTATGAGGCTTTCCTCCATTTATAATGGCAAATGGTGCCACAAATCTTCGCTGACGCACTGCGTTCACACACCTCTCTATCTGCGGCACGTATTTATCAGGGGCCAAGAGACTTGTTTGTAAGTAATTAATCACAGAGGTAGCGCCTGGCTGATGAATGTCAGCGCGTGGCAGGAGACAGGCGGGGATTAACCAGCAGACCCAATCTCCCCCCGCTATCGTTGTGCCACCCCTGTTAATGAAGCCATCTTTGACAAATGCGGATGAGTGTCACTTAGTAAACACAGAGTCGCACGTCAAGATGGGAGGGGCGGCCTTTCATCCAGCCTCCCTCCCCTCCTCAACCTTCCCGCAGCCTTTGAGAAAGATGAGCATAGTTGCATTAACCCAGTTCGCCGTGTATTGTCCCTGGCTTGCCTGAGGAGACGAGGCCGGGCTCGAGATGGGCTCACTTATCAGAAAAGCCGTTGTGTCACTGTATCGTGCTGTAAAGCTGCTGGAATGACTGTGATGTTTTTCCTCAGAGCCCTCTGTTCTTTTTGGCATCCGTGCTGTTGTCAGCTTTCCCTCTTTGTGCCGCGCTATAAAAAGATGTGGAGCTGATAAATGCGGTTCTTACAGTACAGCATCTGTGATGTGTGTGCGTGTTTCGCGCTTAAGTACATCAAAGATTCGTAATACCGTGGTACCATTCGCAGCTGGGTCCAAATGAAAATAAGATCAAGTTTATGGAGGTTAATTAAATTGCTGGAGATCTCTCTGTCCCAGCGGCATTTCTCATATTCTTTAATTAATCTAATTATATATCGGGATTTAGCTGAGTAGGCTCAATCTGACGATGAAGTAAATATTTGACCTTACAAATGGATTACTAAAATTGTATTTGATAATTTTGCGTCAGCGCATCTGACAGCAGCATTTAGCAAACAAATAACCATGATCAATGGGAGGGGTGTAATTTGGTATGCACATTATTTATAAACCTAATGGAGGTTGAATAATTACTGATTCTACGTCTAAATTGAGTTCCACGTACTGCTCACCATCCATACATAGATGAATCACCCCATGAGCTAAATGAGCAAATAATTAAACCAAGTTTTGCACCATCCCCCTTTCTCTCTTTACGGAGCAGCGCCGTTATCTCACTGAATATTTATTATCCGTAACACAAGGTCTTTCTTCATTAAGAAAAAAAAAAAAATCCCAAGCTGAGAGATAGATAATTGCTGTATTCAATGATCAGTGTAATTAGTTGCTGGCAAATTCCAAGTGAAGTGATTTTAATGTTACATGAGTCATGACAGCCCTGTGGTGCAGTTACTGAGGGAAAACAAAGCAGGGGGTTAAGAGACGTGAAAATCATGCAGAAGAAGCACATCCCGGAAACTTGTAAATAGTCAACCTTGAGTGCTGGTGTGTGGCATTTAGAGAAGTAATTTTTCATTTAAATCAGGTGAATTGGGGTGATGTTGGAGAAGGTCTATGGCTGTGTGTCATTCGCTTATAAACAAACATCACACACCTTCTGTACCCTGTGCAGCAATTTTATTTAATAATTACTCCTCTGTCGTCTCTTCTCATTCTTTACTCTGTAAGGTAACTACTATGGAACCCCGAAGCCTCCGGCCGAGCCCAACCTGGTGCAGCCTGACCTGGTGGATCAGGTGCTGTTTGACGAAGACTACGGTGGCGAGGTCCCCAGGAAGCGCACCACGTCAGTCAGCAAGATGGACAGGAAGGACAGCGCCGTACCCGAAGAGGAGGACGACGACGAGAGGCCCCCGCTGGTGAACGGATTGCCAGGTCAGTTAATGTCAAAGCACAGAATGTCATGTTAAATAACAGAGATTCTGCCGTAATCTGCTTGTCCTTTGGCTGTGGAATTGCCAGGTTAGGTAAATGTCACTGTCTGTTTGCCTTGTGCGACATAAAGACATTATCTTGTTCCCGATTGTATACAGTTTGATGGACATGCTGGGTCTTCTCTGTGTGTCTGTCATGTTTGATGTATTTTGCGGATCAAGATCAATCAGTATTTACACGTTTCTGTTTAATATAACCCGGTAGTGGTGATTTCTGCAAATTCCTGAATATCCAAGTTTGTGTGTTAATCAGCTGAATGTCACTCATTGGGACTCATAGTTTCCTGAAGGACTCCTTGTTTTCTTGACCTGGAAAGACCTCTATATCCCACCTCTGACGCTCTTGAATACATTTAAAAGAAAATAAATGATTTGGATCAGGTAATCAACAAAATTACAAAACATTTGACAGTTTCTTAAATGTGAGAATGTGAATGTGAGATGTTTTTACGTCATAGATTGTATAAATGTGGACAATCTGTCGCCACTCCCTTTCATTGGCCAAACTGACGCTATTTTCTATTTTCATCTTGCGACTTTGAAGCCAGAGTTGAACATGCATCAACACTGTATTTACTGCCTAAAATGACAGAAACCATCCTTAATTATTATTTGACATGTGTTGTAGTGTTTTAGTTTGGCCCAAGCTTATGACCGATACTGCAGCCAGCCACCAGGGGGAGCTCTACTTGCTTTGGCTTCACTTTTGAGGAACGGTTCTGCCATCCATCTTTATACTGTTTATGTCTTGCACTGCTTTAAACTGAATCTCTTTGGGTTTTGGACCGTTAGTCAGGCAGAAAACATCTGGCATCAGTTGCATCTTGGACTCTGTGTTAGACATTTGAGCCATTTAAAATGTGACAGCTAAAGACATGGCGACACCATTACTGTTAGCAGCTAATGTACCTTAGTGCAGTTCACCTTGAGAAAACCTCATCTATTCTGTAGGATACTGTATACGTGATCAATCAGGACAACTCCTCTGCTCTCTAAGGAGCAAAATTGTCCTTAATGCTTAGAAGGAGAACAGCCCAGCAACAGAAATAGGTTACCTGCAGTGCACCGTACCTGTTTTATTTTAGTAAGAGAATTGGGGTTAACGCTGAGCCGAGTCCAGGCTGAAAATTTTTTTTTTTTTAGAGAATGAAACATTGTTTTGACAGTCAGGGCTCAAACTCTGCTTGCTCAGCTGTGCAAAGGATTCACAGAAATCCAAAGTCTGTTTACCCAACTGCTCTGTCATATTGAAATCAAACACAAAACTGTGCCCAGACATCCAGGAGTTCTTTTTTTGGAAAGAAACCAGTCACAAATGACTGCTCCGCTTCAGCCCACAGCTGTGGCAGAGCAGTCTCGCACCAGCCATAGATGGGGAGAGTTATGGTCGAATGAAAAAAGAGGTTAATGGAAAATGTGAGCTCTAAGTCTCTGAACTCTTCAGTGCAGATTCCCCCATCTTTGCTTTGACTGTCCTTATGGGCTGCGGTCCTTCTATAAACCCATCTGACTTGTAGCGTTGAGTGGGCCCTCACCCTTCCTTTAACCTACTGATGACCTCAGTTCTACTCCAGGGTCTCCCCCTCAGGCTTGTTCTCCGAGTGTTTACATGACAGGATCACATAAAGCATCCTCAAACATGCCTTGTGCATTTAGTCTCTGTTAGTGTTCCTTTAAAAATTAAGCGCATATGTGTGTTTTTGATCAGGGGAGTCAAACGAGGGAGGCGCTTTAGAAGCTGTGCAGCATGGCGATGCTGCGCAGAAGCTCTGTCGTTAGATTTTTAGCAATTGAATAATGAATCAAATGAAATTCAGGTGGAGGGATTTTCAGGAAACACATCCCCCAGAAATGCTTTTTAGTACAGTGCGTAACATCTTTTGGCATTATCCTCTATTGTGAGAAGGTTAGCTCCACATAAAACGAAAATGGTGAAAAAAAAAGCACTCGTGTTTCATCCCTTTATAAGCATTTTCAGATGGAAGGCATGAAGTACTAAGTGAATTAGGGGGGCCTTTGTTGTATGTTTCACGTTCATTGTCGAGCAGTCTCTCATTAAAGGGGAGTGTCTACAAATGCAGCAGAATATATTTGAAATGCAGCAGTGAAGTATTATCGCACAGAAACTGCCCCAGGGCTCGACTGGTCCTTTCCGTGCGAATCCCTGTCTCTATCATTACAACCCACAGGGAATGTACACATATACATAGGCATAGGTATTAACACTATGTGCACAGGCAAATTCAAAACAGCCCTTTGGCAAACTCACACACACACCATCACTCACATGCAAATCGCCTGAGCGGCAACGGCCCTCCCTCCTCTCGCCTGCAGCGGGCAGGGTAGCATAGGTCGTTCCTGCAGGCTAAACCTCTCCAGTCTCGGCTCTGTTTTTTTCCTCGTTGTTTTTTTTCCCCCTTTTAACCTTTACCCTGACCGTCCACTCACTCCCTCCAGAGCACAAAGAGGGGGCAGACTGGAGGAAAGCGGTGCCCAGCTACACCCAGTCCGGCAGCTCCATGGACTTCCGCACATGGAGCTCTCTTCCCCGCGATGACAGCCTGGAGCCTCTGCCGCTCAACTGGGAGATGGCTTACACTGAGACCGGCATGGTCTACTTCATAGAGTAAGTGAGACAGGAACCAGAGATCATGTGACCATTCCTACTGAAACAATCAACAGGCTAACTGATGAGCATCAGTAGAGACACCTGTATTTCTAGCTAGTCTTCAATTGTTCAAAATCTAAATATGTTTATAGGTTCCATCCTCTTATAGAAATAGCTTTTCTGGATCTTGTACTTGTAAAAGCAGTAGTAGGCCTTGGTTCCTAGGAACCAAGCAGCCTTGTGAACACCACTATATCCCAACTCTGACACGCTTCTTAAATGTCAGGATATGTTTTTATGTCTTACACTAGTTTAAACTGAATCTCTTTGGGTTTCAAAGTTCTAGTTAGAAGCATAACATTTGGCATCAATGGCACCTTGGACTCTCCATAAGACATTTAAGCTATTTAAAATGTGACAGCCACACATGACGGCACAGTTCCTGTTACCGGCCAATGTACCTTAGTGCAGTTCACCTGGGGAAAACTGTGTACGTGATCAATCAGGACAACTCCCTGGGCTATTGATAGGAGTGTGTAGGGAAAATCTATTTGAAAATGGCCCATTTGGAATCTTGTCATGCGTGTTTTCCTTACTCTTAGGCATTTTCTTGACCAATTAAATTAAAATATAATAAGTGACTAAATATTAAAAATCATTCTTTTTTAAATTTAGCCCCTCTGAGTCGTTTATCTTGGAAAATGGAAATGATAAGTAACCGTGTTGACCATGGGCACAGATTCTAATGAATTTCAAGGAGTATTTTGTTTTGTTCTTACTGCATTCAAAACCCCCATTAAAAACAAACTAAACAGTAATTTGAATCTGCCTACAAGAATCAGCAAGTGTAAACCAAAAGCCTGCTAGCTTATAGGCACAACTTGCAAACCACATTAACATATTAAAACCACAAATATTGCACTAGGTGAAAATTTCACTCACCACCATGAACATGTCAGGACCACACGCACTGGCCTGGTGCCAAATAAAAATTGATGAAACTGTTTACTGGGGAGCTGCTGTCAAAGAAAAACAGAAGCCACAATCCACTAATATGTTGACGTCTTAGTCAGATGTGGTACAGTCGGCATACTGGATTACGGGGGTTGAAATTGAGGGCAACCGATAACTTGAGTGTTGTTTACTTTTGTGAATTGTGTCATCTTACAACTACAGTAAGGCAGTGCTGTAAAACCGGATCTTTTTTTTTGTTTGTTTAGCCGATGTGACACGTTGTTGTATTCACAGATGGATGTTTCTGTCTGTTACAAATCGGTATCTATTCACCGCTAAAGCCGCGCTGGATTTCATGATGATCCCCGGTATATATTGATGGGTTTGTGATCATTCCTCAGCACGTAAACTATGAACTGTTGCAGCAATAGCAGTAGGTTTACATCAAAACATTTTTGTCATTCCATGATCATAAACCTTTTAGATCTGAGTATAAAAATACAACTCAGAGCTTCAACAGTATATAAATACTATTCTTTTTTCTCTTCCCAGAACCCAAGTGTTAACACAGGCTTTAAATATCAGTTGTTTTTTTTTAACAAAATAAAGACATCTTAAGCTCTTTCACTGAACCAATTAATACGTTTTACAACAATCTTGTAAACTAACACCTCTCAGAGGCCTGTATGTGTGTGTTTTACTCATATTTGGCTCTAAGCCACTTGTCTCTGAAGATATCAGAAGACCATTGTGATTTTCCTGCTGATTACACACCCCAGTCGTTTAACGCATTTGAGGATGAACCAGTTTGTCGTGTTTCACATTAAGAGGTTTTTCTCCCCCCCCCCCTTGAAAAGGCCACCTAACCATGAACACGATAATGTGACAGCTGAATGTAAACCCCTGGATCAGATGTTTTGTTGATAAATTCACTAGGTTACAGCACTGCTGGCTGCCCGTGCCTCCGCGGCGGTTTCTTCGCTGGCGCGGGTATTCATTGTTGACATTTACTGGCTTCTCTCTGTGCTCCGCAGTCACAATACCAAGACAACTACGTGGTTGGACCCCCGCTTGGCGAAGAAGGCAAAGCCCCCTGAGAAGTGCGAGGATGGCGGTATGTAGACATCCGCATGCATCTACACGAGGGAATACCTCTGTTGTGCACGCCCTACATTACACGATCCAGCACTAAACACCTTTTCACGCAATTAATCAAATAACCAACCAGGATAAAATATGAGTGCTTAACTCCTCTTTGAAATGACAAATCACCTCGGAGCAGCTCTTAGCATCGCAGTCTCGTGGCCTAATTTTTCAGAAACCTGGGGTTTACCTTAAGGAATTCCAGATGTACCTTTGTATCCCCAGGATGATAATGTGGGCTTAAGTGCAGACAGAGACAGAGAGTGGTCACGGTTGGAAGACTGGGACCCTTCCAGCCAGGTTTTAATGGATTCTTGCAGGCAAACGAAAAGCTAGTTGGTGTGTTGCCTCTGAAAAGCAGCTCCAAAGCTCTCTCTTGCGTAAAGAGCTCTTTTCTTTCTCTCCTTTCTCCCTCCTTCTGCCTCATATGTTCATCAGGGCATGATGTACATCCGCCATTCCAGCCAGCCTTGCTTGTTGAAAAACCGCAGGAACGCTTGCTAAATTACTGCATGTCTACTTTCTAATGCTGAACACCCCAGTCAGGAGGAAGAGAAAATAAACTCCTGCTGTACCTCAGCGTCATATCCCCATATGCAGATTTAATAACATGCATGCTTGTCCTCTTCTTTTTTTCCAGTCCGTTATCTTGTGGCCACCGTATTTACATCTTTCCATAACACAATGGCACACTCTTTTTTCCTTTTGCAGAGTTACCTTACGGCTGGGAGGAGATTGACGACCCGCAGTACGGCACGTACTACGTTGAGTAAGTTTTATGGATGTGTCTCATTCCCCATCCTGTTGCCGTCGTCGCAAGCATTGCATATTGTTTCATCACGCTTGTTCCTCACGGATGCGCACAACACACGAGTATATTTCACCGGGGGGATGAAAGCACAAGTACATTAGCAGTGGACTAGCATATATCAATACGGTCTAAAAATAAACAAATAGATTTGGCACAGGGCTCGGGTGCAAATGCTCCGAGTTATGTAACATGCAGGGAGGAAGCGTTTACCTGGAGAACAGTTTAAGATCTTGATCAGGATTTTCCCGGTGTTTATCTGTGGGTGGCAAAATGAAGCTCTGTGGGTAACATTGCAGTGACCTGTATGTGAACACAATACTGATTGTGCTCTCGCTGCGCTCTGTCAGTGTTTGTGTACATCAGCGTGTCTGTGTGTGTGTGTGCAGCCTGTGTGTTTGTCACTGCGCTGTGTTTGTATATTTGTTTGTTTGCAAAATGTGCTTTTGTGCTCACCACCCCAGCAGGAAATCAGTGAAACACAGCCATTGTAACGGCAGCACAGAGAAGTGGGGAGGTTTTCAGCCAGGATGAATGGAGGGAGAGAGTGTGGGCTGAGAGGAGAGGTAGCAATCTGTTGTGATGAAAAGAAAATGGGAAAGCTCACGTTGTTTTATTGCTCAGACTGCGCAGGAATCCCTCCTAGGTAGAAGTGACATGAGAGAAAAACTGGCACTGTTTGGACAAGTCAATGGCACATAGATGGATCTTGTAGCTGCTAGTGTTTTAGCTTGAAATGAACTCGCCATGAAACAATGGCTCTGGTTTGTATGCCAGGGGGATAACAGGCTGTTTACCTTGTTGTAGAGGAACAGGATGTTTCTGGCAGACAAGGGTTCATTTCCTACAATATTAAATGGCTAAAAGCCATAGTAGTTTCCCCACATAAAGAGGAGGCAAGTCAGCCTTTACTGTCTGTGTGCTTTAAGAAATGAGTTCTACTGGCACCACTACGGAGTCCCTCTTTCTGAAAATCATGGATCCTTTAAAGGGACGCATGCATAATTAACTGCGGGACAAAAAAAATGATGCAGTAAGCTCAATAAGTAAGAGGCGTGTGTGTGGATTCACTTCTCTTAAACCTGGACTAATATCTTTTACAGCCACATCAACCAGAAAACCCAGTTTGAGAACCCCGTCCTGGAGGCAAAGAGGAAGCTGAACCAGGAGACGGCAGCCATCCAGCAAGCCGCTGCAGCGCCTTCTCAAGGTAACAGTAGCACTGCCAGGCATGTGCCCCCTCTTCAACTTCCACTTCACTTTGGTTGCAAGGGGGGGGAAAAAAAGAGAAAGTTCAGAGGGCTGTGATGAAGCACACACCGGATTAGATTATGCACACACGAAAACCTGCAAATGTCAAACCGCTACCGTAACACACAGGAAAGTGACCTTTAAATACCTCAGGCCATGTTGCGCCCTGTCTAAGTTTTGACAGCGCCCATTGGTTTATCAGACATGCAAATACATGTATAGCTATAATTACTTCAACAGGTTTTCTGGCTTGCACTGTCATCGTCTGTCTGGTTTAAAACAATGAGAAATGCCAGTTAGACAGAAACATTAAATGATTAAACGTTTTCTCTGGGCTTTCCCAACTAATTCTTCTTTTACTGTGCTCTTATTTATTAAAGGTGTACTTCTATAACTTCACTATTTTGTGTGATATTCAAGAAGTAAGTTTGTCTTTATCTTATTTCTGACTCGTGCATCAGCTAATTGTTTAAGTATAATTGGAATTTAATTACTTTGGCCTACGTTCTGTGCAGAGAGTCCGACCCTTTCACCTCAGTCAGCCTGCTGTGATAAATATGTTTTCTGGGAATAGAAAGCATCGGGAACGTCATCCTTTCCTGCAAGGTCAGCCGAATGTGTAAAGTTGCCTCGAACAATAATAGATTGTCAGAATGAGCCCTTTCTTTCCTCGTGTGCTCATATAATACAAGCTTTTGTCAGCTCTCAAGCACCGGCCTGTTCTTGGCGTTGACAAGCCATTTTTCTCCCGTAATAAACATCATAAATTAAGTATGTTTTCATTACAGTGGATGTATAATAGATTACAGTGCCACTGCAGCGGCGGAGATAGACAAGCTGATAGCGCTGGCAGGGATCCGGGGAGCGAGAGAGAGAGAGAGAGAGAGAGGAGGGAATGCAGGGGAGGAGGCCGGCTTTTAGCGGTGCATGTGGCAACAGCTGGTGGAACAGCACGTTGGAGAGGCCAAGCATAATCAGACTTCTCTCTGCTCAGGTGAGCTGGGACTGAGGAAACCGCCGTCTCGCCCCTGATTACCTATTACACAACCTAGTGGGCTGTCAGACGGCTGTTATGACGAAGCCAAAGCATCATCAGTCGGCGGTTACATCTCAGGCTACAGTTCGGACTTTAGACAGTTTTTCAACAAGTTAGGGAGTTTTATATAATGGAAATGACTACTATTTAAAAAGAAATAAGATATATTCATGACCCTAACTCAGTTTTATTAACTATTAGTTTATCAGTATCACTTTATACTGTTACAGTACACCAATTAACTCTTTTCAGAATACTATTTCATACTGGCATCCACTTTTAACAGACGATGTGTTTGCAGTTTCCATTGAGGTTCATGTTGGATACAGTGTGATTGCAGCTACACTGGTGGTGTCTGTCAGCTTTCCTTCATCACACACAAGTCCAAGCGCGCCCTCAGTGTCTGCTTTGTTCTGACAGGTCGCCCACATTTTATTATTTCATTCGGTACTTTCCCTGTTAGTCAGCTGTTGGCTTTACTGCATCAGTCATTTCTATTCAAGGTCCAATCTTTGAAACCGTAGCCGTAGCTGCTGTTCCACCAATGTAGTAAGAAAGATGCTTTCTCAAATAATGTCACCGGAGATTTGCAGTGTAGTTGAGTCACACACGAGATCTAAACATTCCTGGCTGTTTCTCATGCGGTGGATGTGACGATTTCGTCTGGCTCTGGTTTTTAAAGTCTGCCCACAAACTCTGGCGCAGAGACCTTCCCTGGACTCTCCCACACAAGTACAGGCTTGCACACGCCACTCTCACTTCCTCCCTCTGTTGCTTTCTCTTTTACCCTCCCGTACCTCCGTCTGTTTCTTCCCACACAAATGTGCAGTCAAATTGTTATTTCAGCACCCACTGGGGGGAAGGAAAAAAATTTCAATGTTGAGTTTATCAAGCAATTTGAATGTGATTATGCAAATGAGCTTTGCTTGATCCATGCACCAGTGTGGACATCTGGAGACCACGCTGGCTGTGATAACTTGCACTCGCAGCCGTGCACGTCTGCGGTGTATGTTTACGGCTGCCGAAGCATTTGATAGCATGAGAGCGGCAGCATTTAAATTCCTCGCACACACAAACACGCCTCGGAAAGTTGTAGTGTGTTTATTAAAGTGAAGGAAATGGGAGGGAAATGTGCGGCCGTTACTTTCCAGCCAGACTAGAAAGTTGTTGTGCTCTTGAAAACTAGATGTAAAGCAATAAAGTACACAGCAATTGAAAGTGACCGTCCAATCATCGCATTGCATGCAGGCTGCAGAAAGAGATAAAGAGGAAACAACTGAAGCCACACAGCTGTGGATTTCCATATGCACAGCTGTCTTTTTCAGGTGAAACACTGACATAAACTGACGCTGGCTTTGACTGTCCAGTTCTGATGCAAATCTCAAACAGTGCATGAAAGTGGCAAGTGGAAATGTTTGATAATAATTCATCAACTTTGCTACATTATTCTTGACACTTAATTTGACACGATGTAGTTAGCATTCATTAACCTTATATCAACAGTTATAAGTGGTTTATTACATGCTATAATACTGTAATACTGCAAACAAATGAAAAAAATATTTGTGTTTATAGTGAGTGATTTACATGCTCGTTTCTGAGTCATCTACAAATCATTTCATCCTGTCATAAATACGGGCAAACAGTTAACAAAGTTTTTTTTGTAAAGATCTTAATATCAAACCACAGCTTGCAAAGCGTTTGTCGTGCATGTGCATAATCGCTTGTGTTTATTAAGCGGTATATAATTGCAGTTATGTAATGGTGTAGTAATCAGGGCGTTTTATGATTAAAATATGCACATGGAGGACAATTTGATTTTGAACACCAATCAAGCATGTGTATCTGTTTTAGAAAAGAAAAAGCAAACTCTTGGGTCCTGCAGCTACGAATTGTTTGCCAAGAATGTGAGGCTGGACATTGGTTTATAAAACTAAATCAGCCTGTATTTTTTGCTAAGAACAATGGCTAATCTAGAAGATGGCTTTGCCTCTTTTCCAAGTTGGATAGCATCTAGTAAATCCACAGATATCTTTAAACCTCACTGGTTTATAGCTAGTGAGGCTTTATGAAGTACACATTGATAAACAGTTAAAGTAACTATATCTGTTTGCAAATGCATTAAATTGTGTTTAAGTGCGTTAGAAGCCATTTAATGATTGTTTATATGCAGCTCATGTGGCTGCAGTGGGGGCTGGAATAAAGTGATAAACTGACAAACTGATCCTATTAACAAGTATGGTCTGTGTATTTAAACGCCGGTGGTATTCATCTACGTGACAGAGCTTTAAATGTGTTGGTGAGCAACACAGATGCACCGGGTGACATTCTCCATAATTATGATGGAAGAAGGCTATAATTGTTGATTTTGACTTCATTCCACAAACGTCGTCCTTCTGACATAAGTACTCATCGGTGCAGCTGTTGTGCTGTGTGAAAATAGCCCCAGACGAGTGCAAATGTTACACAAACTCTGGTTTGTGTAACATTTGCAAGAAACTGTGGTGTTTAAGGGAAATGTTTAGCATTTTTAATGATTAAAAGTATGCATACCTTATATACCTGTTTTATAAAGATTTACATATTTAGTAGGAATCCCACTAATTCCTTCTGTTTTGGGTTTTTTTTTGTTGGATTTTTTGACAATTAGATGAATAAATAACACCAACCTCATCCTTTACTCATTGTCGGTAACTAACTTTTAAGAAATCGTTGAAATCAACTGGTCTATTATTTTAAACTAGATTTTAATTGTTTACTGTGTTTCTAAACACAATGAACATTCTTGGGCGCTTTTCATAATACAATAAGTTTATTGTTGACAGTTTTAGTCTCACAAATTACATCATTTACTCCGTGCTTTCTGCTTAGTGCTGTTTTCCGCTGCAGTTTATTCATCTTTAAGTATATATATTAAAAAACAGAAATATGTTCATCACAAATATGGCAGGACTATTCAAAATCATATCTCTGACCTCCCAGAGACTGACAGCCACATCATATTCACTCAGCATACAGGACAGCCGCTGGAATGTGCCCCATTTGTCACCTGCCAGTTTCAATTTTACTGTTTTTGAGTCGAAGCTATAATGCAGCTCAGGCCAGAGACCGTCAGGCAGCGAGGCAGGAAAAAAAAATGGTGTGTCCATGATCTAAAGTGCTGATACCACAGTAATGCCTGATAGGGAAGCTGCTCAGTTTAATGCAGTGTGGCCCTGGCAGTGTGTTGCGTATGCCACAGCCAAGCTGCTGGTCCATATTGATGTTACCACTGACCTTAAGTTCTTCCTTGCTCCAATTATAAAATATCCACACTGACAGGCCTTTTTTTCTGAGTCACTCATTGCAGTGGGGACAGAATATGACGACACAGTGTCAGAGGTGCTGTAACGCTGTTCTCGTCTATAGCTTTGTAATGGAGGGAAACAAGTAAATTAGCTTCTAATGCTCTAATTTTATGTGATTTTATCTGTCTGTTTGTGCTTCTGTCTCAGCAGGGTTGTACAAAAAGGTCTCTGTTGATGGGTTTATCTAGTTCAGGCATATACATCATGCCTGTTAATTAGAAATGACTAATGACTATGTTGATCCTTAACACATAATGCGCATAATTGAGGTTCAGTGCAGACATGGATGGATTTTGCAGTCTTTCAAGAGGGATATGAATTCATTAATCAGCGCTGCATACGTTTGATGCCGCTCATCGTTTGGAGATCCCACTTGCGTTTGATAAAGCCTGTCGTTCACTCACACGCTCCGTCAACAAACTGCCTCTCTAAAGACGCTCCCCACGCTCACAAATATGTTGCACACGTATGCTTCCGTTTGTGTAGGTAAGGGAGGTGCATCTGGCTTCACAGCCGACCCCAGCCAGCTGAAGGGGGAGATGTACCACACAGCGCTGAAGAAGAGCCCCCAGGGATTCGGATTCACCATCATAGGAGGGGACCGCACGGATGAGTTTCTCCAGGTGAAAAATGTGCTCAGCGACGGCCCTGCTGCCCTTGACAACAAGATGGCTTCTGGTGAGCAATGCCTATGTACAGTATATGTACTCTCACAATTTACCACGGGAAAAGGTCGCGATCGAGTGGGTCTCCCCTTTCAAATAAACATTAAAATCCCATTTAGCCAACAGGAAGATCCATTGGTTTATAACTTCTAATGTGTGCTATATTACAGGAAATTATTTTGCAGCTAAGTTGTACCAACTGTGTTGCCTTGCTGCACCTGGAGGCATTAATCTGACATCTGTGGTGTTAGCTTAACCTAACATACACCTGATGAGTGCAGCTAGGGAAAAAAAAATCAACTCTAGCTTTGTCGGGCATAGTTTTAAAGCAAACTGTGATTTTGGTGGGTGTGAAGCCATGTAACATCTTTGTTGCTGTGTTTCTGATCTTGCCATTGCCTTTAGGCTGTCTACATAAACCAGCAGCTGTGCAATGTGTATGTGTGTGTGATGGTTACAATGGTACGATGTGACAGAAATCCACACCCATCTGAGCTCCGTGTAGTGGCAGAAAGTGCTGTTCAGGTCTGTTCAACAATGCAGTGAGTGCAGGAGGGACAAGAAAGAAGTTGGAATGAACGAGGTAAAATGAAAGGGAAGCAGCACAGGGAGCTGCCAGAATGAAAAAATATGAGAGCAGTGAACGGGAAAAGGACAATTCAGAGCAAAGATCCTTCTGACAAAGGAAGGAGTAAGCGCTTTCTAAAGAAATGTAGAGAAGTGATGTCTACATTAAATATCACACCAATTCCCTCCTGTCACTTGGTTACTTTTCTCTCTTTTGTCTTAGGTGATGTGATCGTTGAGATTAATGGGATGTGTGTCCTGGGGAAGACCCATCCAGAGGTAGTGCAGATGTTTCAATCCATCCCCATCAACCAGTATGTGGACATGGTTCTTTGCCGTGGCTACCCGCTTCCACCTGACGTGGATCTAAACAGCGATGACCCTCTTCCACCCCCTCCGCCCCCGCCGGCCACCGAGCCCCAGCAGGCGCTGCATGGTGGAGAGGTGGTGACAGCCGTCCCCCTCATCAATGGACAACCGCTGCTCGTTAAAGGTGACGTTCTCCACGGCTCCTCGCAGGAGCTCCACTATGTAACTACTGACGCCAGCGGCCGGCCGGTTGTGGCTGCCATGCCCAACGGGAGGCAGGTGGAGCGGGGTGAGGCGGCGGCCTCGGCAACGCTGCAACCAGAGCTGGTGAGCGTGCCACTGGTCAAGGGACCTGGAGGATTTGGCTTCGCCATCGCCGACTGTCCTCTGGGCCAGAAGGTGAAGATGATCCTGGATGCTCAGTGGTGTCGCGGCCTGCAGAAAGGAGATGTCATTAAGGAGATTAACAGGCAAAATGTTCAAACCCTTAGCCATGCACAAGTGGTGGACATCCTTAAAGACTTGCCAGTGGGCAGTGAGGTCAACGTGCTGGTGCTGCGAGGAGGTGAGACTGAAACAACATGTCTCTATAGGCCTGTCTGACACTCCCAACAGCTGTCTTTCTATCTGCCTCTCCATGTGTCTGTCTATTTATCTGGCTGGCTGGCTACAGTTGGCTCTATTTCCATGTTGTCGTCTCTCCCTCTGCCAGTCAATCTTTGTTTCCCGCCTCATTGTATTCATCCATTATTCTCAATCTTTTATGCCCTCTTGTGCGTGACGTAATCTTCTATTACTGTCAATGCAACTTCCATCGGTGCTCATGGGGGGTGAGGTCAGCGTGCTGATACTGACAGGGGGTGAGGTGATGTTGCGGCTGGTTGGGGGGCAGCGACTGACCGTGTAGAAGTCTGAGTGATAGGTCACCACAGTGGAGACTGCTGCCATTTTAGCTGACTACATCCATGATGATCAGACTCAGTCCGTCAGAGGCCTAATTCTTGCCATGACAAAGTCTCATGACAGTCCTTAAATTGTCTTCAGCATTCCTCCTCTGTGCCACCACTCTGCCAGCCTCTGTTTATTACAACTCCCATTGAGGCTTAATGCTTTCTGTTACAAGTCTGGGAGCGAGAATTACATAAGTGTGGGGATGTGCTTGATTCCACGGAGCAGAGGGAGGAGGGTAGGCACCCTTCAAATGTCTCCTACATCCATCTCCAGTTGCCTCCGGGATTCACTGCGCAAGTCAATGAAACCCCGGATTGGCTTTGATCATCAGCAGAGTGCAGGGGATTTCTGCATGCCTCTATATCCGTGGCTCCTTAAAGATCCATGGCTAAGTGGCTGTAGAGGGAAGGTCCCCCGGCGCCTCCTCCCCATAGCCACGCCTGAACCCTCTTCTCTCGTCTCCCAAACACTTACACTACTCACGGCATTGCCTTGTCCTGCTCCACTGACGCACTGCAGGATCCCATAGTTAAAGCAGAGCTCAGCTCAGCTTCACCCAGCCTACCCAACTGAGGAGCTAATGCCAGCTTTAACCCTCATTAGACAATGGCCTTTGGCTTGGAAGAGGATCCCTTAGTGTGTGTGTGTGTGGTGGGCATCACTGAACAGAAGAAGAACAGAGCTTAGAGAAATGAGGATTGAAGGAGAAGAGTAAAGTGTGTCTGTTCCAGGTGTGTGTACAGCCAGTTCTTGTGTTTCATGCCTTTGATTACTCTAATGTCGGACAGGGACTTTTACAGTGAAGCGGAAAAATGCCCCCCCCCCCCCCCCCCCCCCGTTTTACATCAGGCTCCATTAACCCCTCATCAGTCAAAGTGTTAGTCCGGGCCCACAGGGCTGCAGGCTCCAGAGGAGTGTTTGTTAATTCAGTTAATGCAGGGAGTTGGGGAGAGGAGGGGTATAAGAGATGATCTCTAGGGAACAATCTGAGTGCTTGAGATGGAACATGTGGGTGTACTGTACTGCGAGCAGAGAGCACGGACAGGATTATCAGTATCTGAATTATATGCATGACTCTTTAATGCCCTCGCCCGCTTTCTTAACCCTACAATCATGTACTGCCTTTATGTCGCTGTATGTATCTTTAATCATACACGGCTGCCTGTTCCATAATGGAGCATTCTTTAGTGAGCATACCTCTTGAGTTTAAGAGCAGCTCTAAAGGTTTATTTTTATGCTCCCTGTGCCTGCTTCTCAGTCAGAGAGGCAGTGCCATCTGGTGGACAGTGGTTCAGTAGACGTTGTTGTCCCAAACCAAACCTTAATTTCTTCGCCATATAATTGTTTTCTCTCTGTGTCTCTCCATAGGTCAAACATCCCCGGTGAAGACTCTAAAGCCCGTGAGTAAAAACTTATCTCTTCTTATTTCTTCACTATCGTTTCCCCGCGGCGACGTATCCCTCAATTTAATTTCAAAGCGTTTTGTCCTTCAGCTTAACCAGTAAGCCTCGGATGCATCGAATTAAATGATAGCAATAAATTTGAATATTGATTATGTTTCTGGGCGCCTCCTTTTGTTTGCTCTGAAAAACGGTCTTAATTACTTCCTTTCAGGATTCATATTCTTAGGGCTATTGTCAGGGGATTGCAATGGTAATGAAGCATGGATGAGCCTCTTTAGATATAGTGGTATTATTAACAGTTTTAGATAAAGACGTTGCCCTCTCTGCCTGAAGAGGTCCGTCACCACCACGGGGAAATCTTTGCTTTTTCCCCTGGATTGACATTACAACCAAACCCCGTTGCTTAGCCCTCAAAACAAAAGGAGGAATGTAAAGGAAAAATGGGCCCTGTCTAAAAAAAAATTTAAAAATGAACCAGTGAAGTGACCTTTATTCCTTTTGTAATCTCTCACAATTAGTTGCTCAGACACTTGTCTCGGATAATGAGCTGCAGGGACTCTCAATAAATGTGCAACGTCCCTCATAAGAGGATACAAAGGATGTGAGATCTAATGAAAAAAAAACTTCAATTAGAATTTGGCTTAACAATTATCTGTTTCTAAAATAATGAAGCTGAAAGCAACATGTGGCATTGACGGTGCCTCTGTTTTTTTTCAGAGACAGGAAATGACAGCCAGTACCGAGACATTGGACGGTATCACAGACTCGGTGCCCCAGGCCTTGCCTTACCACTCCAATACGAGCACCCTGCGCTCCATCGACTCCCCCAAAAGAGACGCCACAGAGATGTACCTGAAGTCCAAAGCCCTGCTGGAGAGCAGACGTAAGTGTAGAACAACATCACTTGTTATGAATTCAGAACCTTGAAACCTCAACATCACAATACAACACAATAGTGACAGAATATTATTCATCCACAGAGCCTCACACCAAAGACATAGATGTTTTTCTTAAGAGAGACATTGAGACGGGCTTTGGCTTCCGTGTTCTAGGAGGAGAAGGTCCACAACAACCAGTAAGTAAATATAATTATGTATATTTTCTTTTGCCTTTAAGCATTGCACACATGTGTGGCTCTTTATTGTAGAGACATTCTACTCTGAATGTTGTGTTCATTAATAGAGCAAGTGATACACTGATCAGGCATAACATTATGACCACTGACAGGAGAACTAAATAACATTGACCATCTTGTGACAATGCAAATGTTCTGCTGGGAAACTTTTGGACCTGGCATTCATGTGGATGTTACTTAGACATGTACCACCCACCTAGACCAGACCAGGCACCCCCACCCCATAGCAATGACACTCCTTGATGGCAGCAGCCATCCCCAGCAGGATGCAGCCTGATACAGGTACACACACAAAAACGCTTTAGGAACAATTCAAAAAACATGAAAAACAGCACAATGTGTTGACCTGGCCTCCAAATTCACTAGATCCCAAACTGATCAAGTATCTGTGGGATGCACTGGAACAAGCCTGATTCACAGAGATCCCATAGGACCCAAAAGCCCCCACTAACAACATTCTGTTTCCAGACACCACAGGACACCCTCAGAACGCCCATGTCCATTCTCAAAACAGTCACAACTGTTTTGGAGGCACAAGAGGGACCTGCACATGCCTGATCGGTGTATGAATTGTGGGTTCTTGTCCCTCAGGATTTTAAACTGTGTCTGTTTTTACGCTGATTATTCTCTCTTATTAATCCCATCTCAGAATGTATTTCCCCAGGTGTACATTGGGGCCATCGTGCCCAGTGGAGCTGCCGAGAAGGATGGTCGACTTAGAGCGGGAGACGAGCTCATTGGTATCGATGGTGTGATGGTCAAAGGTCGTTCGCACAAGCAGGTCTTGGACCTGATGACCAACGCTGCCCGCAATGGTCAAGTAATGCTGACTGTTCGTAGGAAGGTCATCTACAGAGGTGAGCATCCAGCCGATTTAAACTGTATACAGTAAGAATAACAAAAATATTATATCATGCATTTATATTTTGACAGAGACAACAATAGTTTGGTGTAGCAGGTAAAATGTAACGATGGACTCAGGAGCTTATTATGAGTAGCACAAGGGATAAATGATCGAAGAACAGAGCATGATTTAGAAACACAGTGAAGCAGCAGCTAAGAAAATCCAGGAACAATCTCTCAGCACTGGTCATACTGTTTTTAAGTCAAATCTTGAAATGATCAAGGTGACCATCCCCTCTGTTGTGGATATGAGAAAAAGAGGTCTTGCGCAGAATGTCGGCATAGTTACCTCTCCACCAAGATAGCCACTTGTAGCCACTGGCAACCAGTTTCATCATCCAGGTTCTCAAGATCATGATGCTCCTCTGTGACCACTTTTTCTTTTTCATTTTCATTGGCAAATTGTTCCTGCATGTACAAGCAGAAAGCCCACACTGTTCTGTAAGTAGGAGTTCAAGCCTCAGCATGCATCCGCATCCTGTTGTTTCAGAATCCACAGACGAAGAGGCTCAGGAAATGGCTCCAGTGCTGGTGAACGGTTCCCCAAAGCTACCTCGCCTCCCGATGCCCGCGCTTGACCACGAGTCTTTTGACATCACTCTCCACCGCAAGGACGTCGAGGGCTTTGGCTTTGTCATCCTCACATCCAAGAGCAAGCCCCCGCATGGAGGTGAGAATCGAGTCTCTCAGATCCAGAAACATCTGTTAAAAAATACTAAGCATTTTAAATGTGATAAGTTTTTAAAGAAACACAGAAAGTATTTGTCATGCCACAAAAGCATAATGCATCACAAACAGTGTTAATCTCAGCTGTCGTGCATAAACTATACATCATGCAGATTTTAGTCAAACCCTAACAAAGCGACTTATTACCTATGTGTTAACGCTCTTGATATTTTTCAAGGCTTTCTTAATGGTCACTCTGGCTGGGTGTCAGCGTCTCATTTCTCTTCATATCTTCCGTCTCAGTTATCCCACACAAAATTGGCCGCATCATTGAAGGCAGTCCCACCGACCGCTGCGGCCTGCTGCACGTCGGAGATCGTATCTCGGCGGTCAACGGGCGCTCCATCATCGAGCTCTCTCACAGTGACATTGTCCAGCTTATCAAGGAAGCCGGCAATGTTGTCACCCTCACTGTGGTTCCTGAGGACGGTGAATATCTCCGTGTGGCTGCGGCTGCATTTGTCATAGTAGTTGGCGGGTCTTATGATCTGTACAAACCAATTTTTTTTTTAAAACTTTATCGTCTGCAAGGGGGAAATTATTTCAGGTTTGCAGCCGGCTAATCAAAGCAATCAACCCTGCATATAATATGAAGATATGAATATTTTAGCATCCGTATTAAGAATATAGTTTCAATTTGAGGTATCCAATTTTTGAAAAATGGGATCTCTTCCCCTCTGACAGGACTGAATGAATGAAAATAAAACAAATTACATCATTATGTCGCTTTAATGCCGGTCCATTTAGTCGGAAAAGTTAGATGTTAATGATTAATTCCGTGAGCCAAATGTTCTTGAGGTTGTAAAAGCTTCAAATGAATATGAAACATGTCGTAGAAATATACAGTTAAAAGATGGTTGTTTTTCATTTTTCCACTGATCACAATGTCTTGTCAAAATCTATTTTAGAGTACAAGGGCCCTCCATCTGGAGCAAGTTCAGCTAAGCAGAGTCCAGCTCTTCAACACAGAGCCATGGGGCAAAGGTCAGCACTGCAGGATGAACGGTAAGGCTCTGAGCTCACAAAAGAGAACCTCCTCTTATATTAAACGTACAAACATATATCACATTATAACACGGATATGTTGGGGTCATTGAAATAATGTTACAACCAACCAAAAAAATACAAGAGTCCAGTGTAATAAACATAAAGGGTGTAAGATCATTATGTATATAGTACAGAACATATAGAGTACAAAGTTAAAATGTCCGTATGTGAATAAATGCAGTTCTCTACCATTTAACATCCAGCATTAAATTAGATATTGTGTTTTGCATAATGGCATTTTCAGTTAATGGCCTGCAGCCATCTGTTTGCAACAAGTGTTACTGAGGAAACACATCTGTCCTTTATTTTAGTTATAATCTGGACCTAGAGGAGAAAAGAGAGGGAGTCAACTGGTCTGACCACAAAACTCTACCACTAAGTGAGGCAGGAACGCTGTGCGTGACAGGACCCAACCAGGTAACAGTAATCCTCTTACTCCTTCACCTTATACGTTGTCTTAGCAGCAGTCTCAAGGTTAAACTTGCTCGAAGCGGAGTAGGGATGCTTATTCATTCATTCATTCATTCATCTTCTGTAACTACTTGTCCTGTGAAGGGGAGGATATCCCTGTAGGGATGCTTTTTGTTCCTTTTGCATACAACTCTTAGCCCTTTTTTTCCCTTTCTCTGTAGTGGGTACATCAGGTTGATGTACACTGTGTTTGTGATGGCTTAATGTAATGTTCAGGTCATAGAAAAAGAATAAAGTCATTGACTGTGCAGTGCTCACTGAGAACATCTCTAATATAGCAAGACGTGAGGCGTCACTGACATTGAGGATGTCTCAGCAAATGTACAAGACCGTAGTTTGAAAGAAAATATTTTATCACAGCTGCCTTTACAAAGCCCTGTATATACAGTATATATATGTGTTTGTCTTGGTTCATATGTTTCTAAGTACAGTATGTGGGTGTATACTGAGCGTTTTCTTCATTGCTTGTTCTGTGTAGGGCTGTCTGACAATAGAGCTAGAGAGAGGTCCCAGGGGCTTTGGCTTTAGTCTGCGAGGGGGGACAGAGTACAACATGGGCCTGTACATTCTGAGACTGGCTGAAGATGGACCTGCTCAGCTGGACGGAAGAATCCACGTGAGTCCTGTTTTTATTATAATATTAAAAATTAAAGTATTCAATTTTATGAAACGCTATAATGTAAATTATCTTAAAGTTGTATTTAAGTTTTTTTGTACGCTTGACAAAAATTCCCACACCAAGTCTGAATTGAGAAAGTGAAAGTTGTACTTATATTATATGGTATTTAAATGTATGGAAAGCGCCAGCACCCCCTAGAGGTTGCGGTATTAATTACACCACACAGTGGATGGAAAAAAATATAAACCAGAGTTATAACGGACTAGTATTAGAGGAAAAATCGTGGGTCAGAAAAAAAATTGTTCCTGTCCCTAAGGTAGAAAATTAACTAAGCCAATTTCATTTATTTTATCTTTCGTGCATAGTTGAACAAGAGCCAGTGTCCACAGGTCAAATATTTCAGATGCAGGGGCTACTGGAAAAGGTCTGGAATCATAAAGTCTAAATTTATAGTGATTCATTGCCTCTGGACAATGAACATCCACATCACACGTCATAGGCACTTAGCCAGTAGTTGTTGAGATGTTCCACTGTGGACTAAAGTGTTTGATGGACAGATGAAGTGACTGACAGGTGTCAGACCGTCCTGCAGCAGACAAGAAATGTTTGATGCTTTACTGAAGTAAAGTCAGTGGATTCTTTGGGAGCTCGTTTAGCTATATTCGGCTTTGTCACATACAGTGAGGCAAGCAAATAAACAAGCTATTACGTTGCTGAAATGTGGTTCGTAGTTTATGAAAGAAAGACCTATTTTGGAGTTAAATTTCTGTTGCCATGTGCTGAATGAACCAGAGATGAAATGAATGAATTATATTTAAACAACTGACTCTTACACCCTGAGGTGTCTGCAGTTTTTCATTAAGTTACTACACAGAAAAAAAAGCAAAGACACAGCGGCAAAGCAGTTGCAAAGTGGTCTTTTTCAGCCTCTATTTTTCTGTTTTTGTTCAAGGATTCAAGGATTCAAGGATTCAAGGATTCTTTATTGTCATTACGACACATGTTGGTACATGGGAAGGAACGAAATTGGTTACTCTGGTCCCGATTCAAGCCATAAGTAAAAAAAAAAACAAAAAAACAAAAGTATAAATATAGAATATAGAATAAAATTAGCTTTCCAAGTATTATACAAAATAGCAGGTATGTTTGCTAGCAGGTTTATTGCATATAAATTATATATTTGTATGATATTTATTTCCTTTGTATTGTACATCCTTGAGAATTTGTCTTGCTGTCGGTCCATCCGTCTGTGACAGCAAGCAAGTGTTCATTCCTTTCAAGACTTTGACCATTTCCAGGAAGGTCAAACTGAAACTCGCCCCCTTTAATTACTTTTTCTATGGGAAAGGTTCAGCAAAATAAAATTTCCCTATGGGCATGAGATTATCACATTATTGTTGTTATCAGGATATGCGGGGAAGGCTGTGGAGTGAGGCAACAGAGTAGAATTTCCTTGAGGGAATCAGTCTTAGGCTTGCCAGACTGTGATCTGTGTGCATGACTTTGCCTATTCAAGGGTGGAGAGAGGAATGTCAACAGTGATTAGAGTCTAACAGACTGACATGTTTACACGCTTTATCCAGAGATATTGTGTCATCTCCAGTAATAGATGGTACCTCCAGGGCACTGCAAAACTGTGTGTGTGCATGCGGCATAAAATGTCAATCCTTTGATGTGCGCGTCTGTGTGTTTGAGCCTGCGTGCGTGCATAGGCGGGTAGTCTACATGTTCGTCTGCGTGCTTTTGTTTAGTAATTGCATTTTCTGCATTATCCCACAGGTTGGAGATGAGATAGTGGAGATTAACGGGGAGCCGGCTCGTGGCATTTCCCATACACGAGCGATTGAACTGATTCAAGCAGGAGGAAACAAAGTGGTGCTGCTGCTGAGACCTGGGGCGGGTCTGGCTCAAGATGGCAGTGAGTACTATAGAGAGACAGTTCAGTGTTTTCCATTTGATATGGAGTAGCTTAATGCTTTGAGAAGCTATTGCCGTAGCTCAGTTTAAAACCTATATTTCGGTGTCTTGTGAAGTATAGGACAGTAGGAAACTGTAATAACAATTATACTGTACGTATTTGTATTCGTATACATTTGGACAGAGCTAGATTTTGCCTTTTTCCAGTCTGAATGCTAAGCTAAACTATCCATCCCATGTGTGTGACTTCATATTAAGAGCCAAATTGTGAAAGTGGTTGCCTGGAAGCTAGATCAACTTCCCCCACCCACATTTTTTGTGTGGTGGAAAGTTGATGTGGGACTGCGCCTTCGGGAACTGAAAATGCTCCTGTTGGATCGATCAAAATGTTAGGGTTGTCTTTATGTCGTGATCTAAGCACAGTTTAGTTGACTTTGTTTACAACAAAATGGCTCTGATTGGTTGTAGGACTGTCCAAATGTGTGCAGAGGTATTTGTTTTTCTCTGTATCAGTTGAGACGCGCCCCATAATGATATCTAAATGGTGTTGCCAAATTCGTATTCTGATCACAACTGAGTGCAGCTACGTCCTGCTATTAAAGTGGAATATAAAAGGCAAACTATTCCATTCATTCAACAGCTTCAGTTAGAAACTAAAGGGGATTTATTTCCTATCTGTTTTGCTCCTGTTTACTAGTTTACAAGGAAGGACCTATGACTGCTGAAACCACAAATCCACAAATAAATGTTTACCTAATGATAATGATTTAATGCATTTCTTAATTGGTGGATCTTATTGTGTAGTTTCACACTTACTAATTCCAATGAGCTTTACTCGCTAAGTGTTTTATTTATTCATTAAATCTCTAACCATCTGCTTCTTTTGGCTCTTCTTCTCTTGCCCCTGATGCAGGTAGTACAGCTTCCTCTACTGTGTGCTATTACACTGAGCACCAACACTAACATCTTCACTGCTTTTACTGGTCTCTTCTCTTTTACCTTGGTAATTCTTCCCTTTCTCACATTTTCCCACTGTTACCATCTAAAATATGGTCTTGTTTTCTTGTTTTCTTGTTCTAAATTGCAGCTAAATTGTGGTACGTCAACCACCTCTTGTGCGGATATGACGTCCCCGTGTAAGACGTGTTCTTCTCTTACAGGTCGACGTGATCAAAAACTCATTTCACCCGCAAGCAGTTCCGGAGAGGTGTTTCTATCTGACACATCACCCCTGTCCTCTCCATATCCCACCGGGGCTTCCACCTCCGTTTCCCCTCCCTTCTCCGGCAACCTGAAGCATTCTCGCAGCTGGAGCGCCTTGCCCCCACAAGGCCACAAGCCCCGCAGCACCAGGGGTTTGAGCTCTGTGGAGGAGATTGGTAAGTGGGCTGACGCAGAGATAAAAAGGCTCTCATCCGCCTCCCACGAGCAAGCGAAGTTCTACGCGAGGACCAGGCCCTCAAAAGACTCCAGAGAGCTAAGCAGCCCAAAGATAACAGGGGAGACATTTCCTAAAGCCAAAGAGCAACATCACAGTCCCAGAAAATCTGAGAGTCGGGCACAGGAAGCAACACTGATTAAGAACAGGATTCCTCAGACACAGACAAAAATACAACCTGCGAGCGTTCGGAGGTCTTCTCAAGCTGGACAGCAAGTGACTTCAACTCGACAGTGTGCAGAGCATCAGCAAGGCATTCAGAGAAGATTAAATGATTCTTCCGGCAAAGAGAGCTTAGTTCATGAAAAGAAAAATGGTGAAGGGGCGAATCTTGAGATCAGAATGCACAAACAAGTAGGAGGGAAGGAAGGGAGAGGAGAAAGAACCAGTCTTAGCCGTGAGCAAGAAAGTCTTAAAAGAAGGGTGACGGGACAGTCCCATCGCCACAGGACTTTGCCAAATATGGTAAGAGAGACAGGTACAAGTAAGGAGTTGGAGCACAGAGATCTCAATGGCAAAGGTAAACCTACAGACAACAGCAATACAAGTAAAGGGACTATTAACACAAAAGAGTCAGTGTCGTTTAAAGAGAAATGGAGCAGAAGAGGTTCTGTAGCTTTGCCAAGAGCTGAAAAGGGAAGAGAAGGAGAGAGAACATTTTCATACTCCAAAGACAAGAGTATTAGGGAAGACTTTGTGGCCTCTACGAACAGCATTCCAGCGGCCCTGCAGACCCAGAAGGGGCCTATTAGCCCTGGCCCTTGGAGAGTGCCCAGCTCAGCCAGAATCCTCTCCCAGGAAGAGGTCCTCCGTGACACTCTTGGATTAGAATATTGAATCACCAGGACACGAGCTGTGACGTGGAATATTTAAGAGCATCTTCAGTGGATTGTTTCCGTGAGTTCTTCCATAAAACACAAGTGCAACATGACACCACTTTTGTTATCTTTGGACCACGGCCAGATTTGTATTTTGGGAGACCTGTGACATCACATGTGGCATGTAGCAGCTCCCCTCTGCCTTGTCCGCTGCTTCAGCATCTTCAATGGGGCACTTCAGCATGTGCAGCATGCTCGGAGCTTTGTCCGACAAGACGTTTTATGAATACGAATTATGTGCCAATCCTGGGAACCTCCTGTGGAACAACGACTACCAACAGAGCTTCACACTACAATGCAATGACCCATATGCAAAGCAAGGAGAAAGGCCTACGCCTGTCATCTGTAGTATACACCCAGTGTGACTGTCATCTAGGGTTTCATTTTGCTCTCGATCTCATTCGAGGATATTTTGAGGTCTTTTTCTTAAAAGTTTGCTCAACTGCATGCCGTCGGTCCTTCTGTTTGTTTTTACTGCACGTGTTCTGCACATCGCTGAGGATGAACCCGTTTCTTGTTTATAATTCTCATTCTGAACACCAGGCAGATTTCAGATACAATCCAGCGAGCATTTACTTTACAGAGTACTCTAGACTGTTCTATGCTTATAGTCATGGCACTCCTCCATACAAACGGCGTCATTTAAAAGACCAGAAACTTGTGGTTCGAGATCTTGTTTACCATGTGTATGATAACTAGCCAGTGTGTAATTTATTGAGGTAATAGACGAATATATGTATATGTAGCTGTACCAGGCCATTCCACATTTTGATATAGACTTTAAAAAAAATTGCCCCGTGTTACTTGAGCTTTCACCTTATTTCCAGTGTACTTCGGTGGTAGAAATTACCATGGATCTTTGTAGTTCATGAAATGTATAGACGTAATGTGCAAACTGCTGTACCAAATGTTTGCAGTCGCTCAAAACGTGTCTCATTGTGAAATATTATATAATATATATACATATATATATATATTTGAATGTGTCATGTTTTGCAGAACTATCTATTGAATTCCATTGCACTGCATCTGCCCTTGTAGCATAACAGAATGACCATGAGTTGTATTTAATTTGTGATGTTGACTTGCTACCGATGTGTTGCCATTTTATTATTATTATTGTTATTTTATAAAGCTGTTTCTTTTTTTTTTTTCTATACCGTTCAGAGTTTAAAGCCAGAACAGTAACTTGTGCAACGCTGTGCAAGTTCTGATTAATGTCCCTGACCCTTACCTTTGTCTACTGAGAAAAAGGAAAATGCGAGTTTTAATTGTACATTTTTGTCAATCCTGCTGTGTGACTGTGTGCCAGGGTAGCTTGAAGGATGATAGAGACCAGGGAGTTATGTGTTGGTTTAAACAGATATTAGATAGGAATGCTGCGGATGTAAGGCCGGGCACACCGGGAGCTCAACTAACGTCCATATTAACGGGGTAGCTGAGCTGACAGCGAAAAGACGAATGGTTCTGAAAGTATGGTCTGTAAAAATGAGAACTAGATATCACTGTTACTTTGAACGACTTAAAAGCTTCTGCTGTAATATCTGGGAAGAGGAAATATATTCAGATTTAAGATATATACAGACGAGCTCAGGGATCACGGTATTGTAGCAAATGTGTGATAAGGGCACTGGCAAGGAATGGTAGTTAAAGTCTGTGATTGTATAACGGAGCTTTCAGGTTACAAATCCCCAGAGGATGCACTACGAGCCAATCACTGGTAGGTTTTTGTGCAATAGTTCGGTTGGTTGAATGAGTGCCAGGTACAGGCAGTTCGCTCTGGTCCAGAATCAGATAATGCCCATATTATTGTACGTCCCCCACACTGTTATACCCCTCTATGCTTTCATTTTGACCATTTTGTATCTGATCTCTGCATCATACTGTGGCCTTGCTTTGCTTCATTAGAAAAACAATCCTTGTGGTATCTTCTACATTCTGTAGGGACGGTAGATGTAAATGTTTGTACATTGTACAGCACCTTTATAAATACTTGCCGAGTGCTCTTTTGGGGAGAAAAAAAAAAAAAATAGAGGTATATTAAATTGCTCCATTATTTTTCTATGTAAAAATAAAATAAAAAGAGAAGATATTTAAAAAATGGATTGAAAAGGATAGGCTATGACCTTGACATGGTACTCCGTTCATGCACTGAAAAATAAAGTTTTGCTGAAAACACTTCCTGGATTTCTTGTAACGACAGACACAGAAATACACATCAGATACACTGTGATCAAAACCACGCCATTCTGTCTTTTAACTGTACGTCATTACACCGCCAACACAGTCACAGTTGTTGACAGTATGAACGTTTTGGTGCCATATGTACATTAATTTGTTGCACGTTTCCATTCGACGAGCCGGCATAAGCCACTGTTACTATGGCAGATTTCCAGTTGTCATGGTAGCCAACTGCTTTTCTTGACAGAGGAAAGAGGTTGACTGCACTAAAGAGACGTGTGCTTTTTTCTTTTTTTCTTTTTACAAAACAGAGCTCAGAGACATCTTATACCATAAACATGTGGGAAACATCCATATTTCAGACGCAAGCGTGAACCACGGGACCGTTTTTGAAATGAGAACACAAATGAAATCTGCTCAAAGACCCACTGAAACTGTCAGATTCGTTTTGGTTCCCCTATTAAATTGTTCCAGCAACGTGAGAGGTATGAATCACGAGGTTTATACCTCTATGGATCTCTTCAGGGACCCTACTGTATATTTTACACGGATCTGAAACACTTGAATTAAAGGCCCGTGTCGAATTAGAAACATGTCGAACAGAAGTAACTGCGGCCGTTTGTCAAAGGCTCTGCAGTACTCAGTGTAGTTTGCCTCCGGAGTGACTCAAATACCGGATTTTCTAACCATTTGTAAATCAAAATTGGATTAGCCTCAAGGCATTTAAAAAAACGAAGAAAAGGATTTAATTTATGTGACGACCTTCTGCAGTGCTTTCCTTTTGGTTTGGATTTTACAACAGAGGTAAATGTTCCACATTTGGTAGGAAAGTTTTAGAGCTGCCATGGAGACTGGCACGGTCAGACCTACGAGTAACACTAAGAGGTACTTTTCCAATGACTAATGCAAGCAGTGTGATTATGATTCATATTATGCAGTCTGTTTTGTTCTTTTTACTAATGCATATATAAGATAGCAACTGCTCCACTGAATAATTGAGTGCACAGTAGAAAAAAAAAAAAAAATGTTTTACTGTTTGTGGTCCACCCAACTGTAATGCAGTTCATCTTTTTCAGCACCAGATGTCACTGACTTCAAGTGAAGTGTTGAGTGCACATGGATGTAGAAGCACACAGCCAGGTCAGAAAAGGTGCTGAGCATCAGACAAGCATTTTATTTGTTTGTCCGTTTTTTTTGTGTGTGTGTGTAATGATGAGTAGATTAGTAGTTGTTTTCTCAAGATGCTCGTGAAAGATTACATGCGGTGCAAACCTTTCTCACGAATGAACTTCTGGCCTTATTTTTGTGAACGGTTGTTATCTGGGGGGAAATCTCTTGCAGTGGCGTGTGGTCTTTATGCGGAGAAATATGTGAGGAGTACAAAAAATATTGATATCTGCGCTTTGCATCAGGCTGTTGGTATGTCTGAACAGGAGAAAGCCAGGTGAACTATGCAGCAGAGGGCTGATATTAACATTCTGGCAACCCCTTTCCTCCCATTTATCAGGCATGAAGAGAAGCAGATGCATTCTTCTAGGTTAGCCGTTGAGAAGGGAGGTGTCTTAATCATTCACTTGGACGGAGTGTGAGGACAGATAAGGAGAGCAGGATCTGAGCATGAGGAGTTGCTTGGCAGACCGGCTTGAGTTACCCGGTAATGCTATTTTTCTGAATGCCTTAAAAGGGAATGAGGTTGCATTTTATCGGCTTTACATCACTTTGAGTGTGCTGGTGCATTTTCCACTCCCAAACCAGTGAAACCCGAAGCTCCTTTATTTACTCTACCTTTCAGTGAATGCGATATGACTCACTAAAAATAACCCAGGCTTGAACTGAACTTCCCTTCCCTAGCTTGTCGTTGCCCAGTTTCTGTGTAATGCTTCACTCGGTCTCTCAGGCAACTCTGGGTGGAGGGCAGAGACGCCCCTGTCAACAAACGTATGTGATGTGGAAAGGGTGATGAACTCCTTGGAATTCAGTGTGTGAGGCAACGAGGCACAGACCATCACTACTGCAAGCTGTGGAACATTTCCATGACAATAACACAAACCAAGGGAAGTGACTCAGACTCTCAATTGTGGTGTAGACAGCAAAAAAAATAAAATACAAAAAAAAAAAAAAAACACCAAAATCCTTAAAATGTCAGTCCAGTTTACTTGTTTGATGAAGGTGATAATTTATCATTTTCTTTATTTCTAACACACACAGGCTACACTGGCTGTTGACATAATTTAACAGTATACATTAAATTATTAAATAGAATGGAATAACCAATGAATCCTCTTTTAAGACTTCAGAGTAAGAATACTCATTTTTTTCCAGACACACCCATGTTTTCTACTTTTTGCCAACTGCAGCACATGTGAGTTTTTTAGAGGTGCGGCCACAGTGAGGAGCTCCACTAGTGGGCAGACTGTGAGCTTGAGTTATTCGCTAGTTCTTATTAGAGGATCTTTAATAAGGTGAAAGGTCACATCTATCCATGTTTTATTTACTTTGTAACTATTTTTAACTGTACACGCGTCTGTCTAGTTTTTGATCCAAAGGAAGAAAGAGAAGCTGAAAAATGTGATGACAAAAGTAGTCGCTTATAAAGTGAAACTTCCTTTTGACTTTTCAAAATAAGACAATCCCTTGTGCCTCCAAAACAGTTGTGACTCATCGGAGAATAGACATGGGCCTTCTGAGGGTGTCCTGTGGTTTCTGGCAACAGAATCTTGTTAGTGGGGGCCTTTGGGTCCTGTGGGTTGAGAGGCGGGGCCTCTGTGGATCATCCCACAGATACTTGATCAGTTTGGGATCCAGTTTGAGTGTCATTGCTATGGGGTGAGGTCTGGTCTGGTCTGGGTGTGTGGTGCATGACTAAGTAACACTCACATGAATGCCAGGTCCCAAAGTTTCAGAGCAGAACGTGGTATTGTCACAAGATGGTCAATGTTATACATATAATGTTGTGGCTGATCGGTGTAGGCATGACATGAGAATGAAAGAACATTATCACGAAAGAAGAAAACAATTAAAATATGGTACTAAAATATCAAATACACACGCGGATTTGATTCAGATTCAGATTCAGAAAACTTTACGCTTTGGTTACAGTGAATATAGGGTAAATTCACAATAAAAGGCAGTGTCGTGTGATTAAAAGTGACCATTAGAAATGGAAATGCAAAATGTAAGCAGTGTTACATTATTAATCGTATTTATCTTATTGCTAAATATTTAGTCTGTGCTGTTTGGGTGGTCTACTCCGCTTTTATTATGGAAGTCCTCTTTCCTCACTTCCTGCCTGGCCGCTGATAAAAAACCACTTGACGCAGGGCGACGTTAGTGTGTCTGAAGCGGACGGAGGGTGAGTGTGCTGTCAGTGAGAGTAGCGGCTTCCCTCTCTGTGTTACCACTAGCAGAAGTTGGACTAAACCACTCAGGAACCGAAACGGGATGTATTCTCTCCTTCTGCAGCCCGGCACGGAACTTTTAATGGACACCTGTGGACAGCGAAGCCTCGGGTCCCTGCTGTTAGTGTACCTCTTGGTCGCGAAGGCAGCAGGTCAGTATCGAATCAGCCTCGGAGTCTGGTTAAAGAGATAATATTTATCAACCTACCGAGTCAAACGAGGGCTCAGGCTACACCTTTTTTTTTTTTTTTTTTTTTTTTTTTTTTTTTACTTTTTTCCTTTTTTATTTTAGCTTTAAATAATTCTACTGTCCTACTGTATTAACTGGACATAAATATTTATTTTCTGTTCTTAAGTAACTATGCAAGACCTTGAATGCGACATTTAACAGCGCATCAAAGTTTTTGTGAGATAAACTATTAAGACTAAACTTTAAACTGTGCAGAAACATTGCTGTAATTTAGTCAAAGATGAGTCCATTAACTATGCAAAAGTCGATGACCACAAACTTCCATCTGAACATAGAAGCACTGTGATCTATGATTGGTGCCTGTTTCCAAATAAGGCACCTTTATAAAGTTATATGTTGACTTATTAACAACTACACACTATAAACCTTTTTTTATTGACAACATTTATAACTGGAGGCTTGATGTCTTTTTAGACATCCATTGACAAAAAGAAAGCACTTTCTAATCTGATTTATAGCTTGTATGAACTAACTAAAGATGATGGATGAACTAATAATAATGCTATTATTTACATTTTATAAAGGTTTCATGAGAACAAAAGCTTGCGTGTGTGCTATGCGAAATAGTCAAACCTGGGATGGGCGTTTTTCTCTCTCGCACTCATCATCCCTAAATGATAAAGTGCTTATAATAGTTTCTTCTGGCTTTCCCACCTTTCAAGGTTGTTGTTTTTATTAATCTTGATCCTGGATTCTGAAGTATTAAGATACTGTTGCAGCTGTTGACTCTTTTTTTTTTTTTGGTTGTTTCCTCCAGCCGACTGTGCTAAACCTGAGGACAGAGAAAACATTGTCTTGACAGACGAGGCGCTTATAATGAACGATTTTCCAGAGGGTACTGATGTCACTTTAGAGTGTGCCAATGGATATGTCGTAGACAGTGGCGCTGGGGTTATAACCTGCATGGATGACAAATGGACTGAACCCGACCTAATCTGCAAAAGTGAGTCATATCTGATTTAACGAACCCAGTCTTCTACTGCTGATATCCAAACAGCTTTGATTATTCGTTTCTGGGGCGCAGGGGTTTCTTGTAATGACAACCTGTTTGGTTTGTTTTGTTTTCTATCACAGAGAAGGACTGCGGTCACCCTAGACCTCAGCAAAATATGATCTTTGATTTGAGCAAGGGAACCCTGTTCGGTGATGTAATAACTATTACTTGTGAGACAGGGTGAGTATACATGAGAATCATGAAAATAAATTACTTTTAAATGAAAAAAAGAAAGCTTCAGCATGGAGCCAAAGACACTGGAGGATGTTCACTTTTACTCAGACTAACTATTCTTGCTGTCCTGCCAGCCTGCGCAGTGGCTTATGGAAAATATCTATAGAGAAAAAATATACTTTTGAAAGACGATGAAATGAGTGAATGCTAGAGGGTGTTACTTCATACTTTCACTAATTACAAATCTGCCTTTGCCAACTTTGAGACGGATGGTCAACGATACTTATTGATTAAACACTTTAGTTTTGGCGTTGACCATTCCAAGAGACTCAACTGTATGAATTCCTCCCTACGTAAACAGCCCAGCCTTATTGAATTTTTGTCTTTCCACAGTTACCAGATAAGTGGATCGAGCTACAAACAGTGCTATGCCGGAGGGTGGATCGGAAAAGCCAAGTGTACCAGTAAATGTCTCTCCAATTTTGTTTCTGCGTGTCAGAGCCAGACGTAATAGTTACAGAGAAAGCTCCAGACAATATCTTTTTGTCTTGTCTTGCAAGTGTTAGGACCACTGTACAAAGCTTTATTACCAGTTTTTCCAAATGCCTAAAGAGACATATTTCTTCTGACTTGTCAGTTGTTGAATGTGAACCACCTGCTGAAGTGACCAATGGCGCAGTCTCGTGGAAGACTGGAGAAGTCCCAACATATGGAGAGTTCATACAGTACACCTGTAATGAAGGATACATCCTCACCGGGAACAATACCATCATGTGCACTGAAACTGGGGAATACGATTCTCAGCCCCCTGAATGCAAAGGTAAGCAGGTCGCATCCATGTGTTTTACTTGTTATTTCACAAACTGTATCATTCCTAAGATTATCTCAAGGTTTTGCAAGTGGTTTTTCATACCACAGTGGAGAAAAAAAGGCAGTATAATGTCTGGAAAGTGTTGTCATGTGTGCACAATTGGAAATGAATGGGCCAAGGCATGTAAAACCGCAAATGTGGTCCAAATTACTTTCCAAACATTTATTACTATAAAAAAAAAAAAAAGAGCCTCTCTGGAAAAAAAAAAACAGTACTGTGGTGCACACACTGTAGTTATTGCCATGGTGTCAGTTGAGGAATCCAGCACTGAACACACAGCTGCTAGGCTTAAACATAATCGCTTATCCTGTCTGTATACTCAGGTTTCTCTTATGAAGATTTTTTTCTAATTATATCTCTGCTCACTCCAACTGGTTTGTTTACTAACTGCCAACCTCATACTGTCCTTAACAGCTTAACAGTGAATCTACTAAAGGGCAACTTTCTTAAAAGAGTTGGTCTCTCGCCAAAATTGTCCTTCACTTAACACGCCACTGGGTGCCAGAGGACATTTGAACATTCCTAGGCATTTCAGCGGGTGAAAAATAAATAGCCGATTCTCCTCGTTTTAATTTATCCCTTTGGCGTGATGTGAAGCAAATTAAGGAGCATACGCCCGGTGCATGACTTTCATTTCAAGGCACAGCATACTCTGTGTGTAAATGAAATCTAACGCATATGCATGCTCCACCACCACTTTCATAAAAGGCAGATGAATTATATTAACCTGAGATAAATTGAGCAGCCTTCTTATTCGTAGGTGTAGCAACAGAAGATAGAGTCACAACAAAAATGGTACCAACTCCTACTTCTCCGTCACAAGGTAACATATAAAATGAGAAGTCATTTACGTATACGATAGTCAGTGAAGTTGACACAGTATGTTTTTGATATATCCAGGTTACCTTTGTAGGTGACAATAGTATGATAGTAACAATTATTATGTTCCATGTCACAGAAGCATCCACTCTTCCACCTGCCACACCGACAACTCGCAGAGACACACCTATCACAACCAGAGCAACAACACCTCCCTCGCCTTTTGTAGAAGGTACAGAATGAATGTGGTAGCATGTATGTATACAGTATGTACATGTTGCATGCATCTTCGAAATTGCTTTTCCCTCTGAGGAGTCTCTTTATCTCGCCGAGAGCGAGTAAAAATCATTTTGATCATTTTGTCCAGAAGGTGGCAAAGGCATTATGGCAGCAAAGGACAAAGCTACTACAGCCAGTGTAATATCTATGACTTCATCTTCATTGCAAGGTATACAACGTGAAGCCAAATGTTTGAAATTATCCTTTTTCTGGTCTCTAATTTGTCGCTGTCGTGGAAGAAGTGGCAAAAAAGAAGAAGAGACAACTTTGGCAGTTGACCCTAAACTCTCAGATGGTTCAGCTGGAGCATGCGCTTATTTAGTGGCCATTAAAACATTTAACAACTAATAAATTTAACTTTACATCACCCTCGGTCATGCATTTTGGGGAATAATCTTTTATGCTTTCTGGCTGATGTTCTTCTGGAAACTAACATTTTATGTTCTTTGAGAGGTTGTACCAGAATACTCTATTCCTTCTCTTAGAGCCACAGCCAAGATTAATTGAACATAAAATTGTATATAAAGACATAATTGCTTCTCATTCTCTAGTTTTTGCACAGCTAATTGTGCTGCTAGTTGGATTTTATTCCTGCTGGAGTATGCCAGCAAGCGCTTTCCTCCTGTTCTCAGTCTCTGAACTAAGCTAGGCCAACCAGCTACCGGCCCTGTCTTCATAACTAACCAACAGATATCAGAGTGACATTGATCTCCTCTTTTGACCCTCCACCAGAAAGCAAATAAGTATATTGCACAAAATATCCAACTATCCCTTTTAACAAAGTAATTCAAAGTATGCCTTGTGTTTAGTTTTTAATCTGAAAATGAATAATGCATATTTCACTGTTGCACCAAAGTTGCAATTAGCAGTTTTGCAATGAGTTGAAATGTCAGTGGTGTGACATTTTATATTCCGTACGTCAACATATACCATAAACCGTATGCATAGTGTCTCTAAATAAGTAAATTACTTCTTTTATGTGGTGATAATCTTTCTGATTTAGCCTGTCAGTCTTATGTCATTTTTGTATAGGTGGAATTGTTCGCAATACTAATAATACTTTGTTACACTTGCAGACATGTATGAAGGGGATGTGGATACTAACAGAGGTGTTGGTGAGTCACTGAGCCGCAGTCTTAAGAAGATATGAACGTGTGTGTTTACTGATCTCTAACTTTGCCTGTTATTTTTTCCAGACCACGTACCTGTAATAATCAGCGTGATAAGCGTTATTATAGGTAATCTGCGCTTTTTCTCTTTGGACTTCATGCTTAAACTTAACTGTAATAAGTTAATAATGTTTGTTTTTTATTGCCTTTGCAGTTTGTTGTATAATTGTGCTATTGATACAGAAGCTTCTTCTGAGAAAAAAAGGGTGAGATTTATTATTTTACTCTTTTGACTGCTTGATGCATGGCTCATATTCCTGATTGTGCTTTTTTATCGTTCTGCTGCTTTCTCTCTGCACATTCGGCTCTTTTGACCTTTTGTTAGCACGGTTTTCAACAACATGAACTGAAGTCACAGGCGGTGATATGAAACGCTACAGTGGTTTCATTTTCTCCTTTGCCCTTGGAAGTTTTTGAAAATGTTGAGGTATTTTGTGTTTTTCCGGACTTCTGAGGAATGACGGAAGTCAACAGGAAATCCAGTCGTGTCCTAGAAGTCAGCATAAAAAGAAAAATCGCTTAGGCCGCACGAAACCAGGATGTCTTTAATCATCAAGTTCAATATTAGAGCCATGTGGAAACAGACAAATTTTGTTTCTATTCTGTTCTATTCTATTCTATTCTATTCTTGTGACCTCAGTCTGATGAAAACAGTCTGACCTTTCACAGTCAGAAACGCAACTTGCTATTCATCTTCAACAAAACAGTTCTGTTCAGCCTGAGAAACTTTCCTTAAAGAGCCAGTCTCGAAGATCTACACTGTCTGTTGAGGAGTATCTGTCACCTAAATGATGTGGCACACTTAGCCCATAGCCCACTGAGGAAATAATCTTCGTTAGTGAATTATGCACAATAACCCAGCAGTTATTTATCTGTCAGAGAATGTTCACTTTTCATCTGAGCTGTGTGTGAAGTGCTGTCCTGTTTTTGTTTTTTGATGGAGTTTGTTTGGCGAATAATTGCAATAGCTACACAACCACAGAAAGGCAGATGGTCAACATCGGGCTCCAGGCTAATCCAAAAGGAGTCAAAGAGGAAGAGCGGGAGTCAATATGAGGCAGTCAGCTGAGGCCTAGGTCGACAGCTAGCAATCTGAGAGGGCGCCTTTAATTGTGAAACCTCTTAAGTCTCAATATAATTTGAGCTGGTGTGAAAGTTAAAACATCGCGCCTGTGTAGTTGTCATGTAAACATATTAATTTCTGCTGTAAAGTGAGGCATTTTAACGTTGGAGGTCTATAAAAGTGGACTCGCCTTTGGAGCCTGCCCCCAAGTGGTCATTTGAGGAACTGCAGTCCCAAAGTAGTTGTTACGTCACACTGGTGACACTGTTTGGATCTCTGAGAAGTGACCTTTAAAAACAAATCTTCCATTACTCCTTATCAGCAAATAGAACCAGAATGGAGATCTTCAAGATTGCCACTTTAAACATCATTAACTGTAAAAACATAATCATACATAATCAATCAAGCCAAAATTAAAGCTCCCTTCAAAATGTTGCAATGACTAACTCTTAACACCCTGGAGTACTAATTAAGAATGCAGTAAAACAGCTAATAATATCTTAACATAAAAATAACTCAATAATTCTGACATAAATTCCTTATTTGATGGCACCATAGCTCATATGACACCGGAGAAGACCTGAAGCCGGAGTTATTACAGTTCCAAAATCTTTAGATTCCCTGCCTCACTCAGGTATATGTCAATATTTATTACAATAAAACCTTCAACACGCTACAAAAAATATGTTTGTGCATATGTTTTACTTTGCTTCTTGTGAAAATGCTAACTTTTTTAAGTGGAAACATAAAACATTACTGAAGCCAAAAAAGCATGCGTCACCATTTTCCCGTTTTTGTGCACCGCTGTTGAAGGTCAGCCTAAACAGTTTTCCTTTCTTGTCAACACCAGCTCTGCAAATGGAACTGCGCCTATCATTTAAAGACCATCTATGACCTCAGAAGGATGTGCCAACAAACTGTAGCAGTGCCTCTCTGACGATGGAGGGAAACAACCAGTACCACTTATAGTATTGTTGTACTTCAAATGGCAGATACTCACATTTGGTAGTAATCATTTGAACAAAAGCACCTTTAGTACTTTTTTTATATATACACACAATTGTAAATATTTCACTATTATTTATGTCAATGCCTAATTTATATTATTAACTGGAGTAAACACCTTAATCTTGCCTTCTTATGTTCTTCTTAAGTATTTGTACATTTTGTCAAAGTTTGTGTTTTTTGAGAGATATTAAAGCTATACGTTTACATGTTATTAATGTGGTGTTTTATTAGGACAGAACTATGACAAAAGTGATTCCAAATCCACGGCCATACAGTGCCTTGGATTCAGTTTGCAGACTGACATGGTGACTGATAAAGATATAATCAGCTGCATTCTTCGCCTCCTGACTTCCTTTTCATCATTGTCTATTGTTCCGGTGTTCTTTTAGTAAGCTGGGGAAAACATGGGAAACCTTTCATGAGAAAAGAATCCAGTAATGAAGCGTGGGACTACATATGGGTACTGTATTCACTGCGAGCACAAATTCTAAGGAAAAGTATGAAACTAACCTTGAATATGTGACTGAATAGGGTTAAGGAGCCAGTGGAGCCGAAAACTTGGAACAAGTTTCTTAATTGGATATGTGTAGAAGGATGATTTTGTTAGTGCAGCAAGCGCTGAGGCCATCTTTTATTAGATTTCAACTGACAGAGACTAACGGAATATTACAGAGATAATTTAATATCCAAGCCCTGCTTTTTGCACTGGATAACATGGTCTATATGTAAAAGGGGAAACACCTCCAGAAAAAAATACTTTACAGCATGCATTGGAGTTTTTTTTATTTTTTTTTCTGAAATGCGAATCTCAATGAATGCATTCAGTGTCATGGCCATAACTCTGGCAAGGGTGTGGACCAGTACAGAGAAAAAGTCCCACAATGAAATGTAAAGACAGTGTTTCATTGTACCCTGCTCTGCTGCTGTAACAGAGGTTTCTGTGCTTTTTGGGGTTCAACCAGAAGTGGCAAAAGTATTCACATTCTGTACTTAAGTAAAAGGACGGATACTTGTGTAAAATAAATACTCTGGTAAAAGTACTGACTCAACTCTTTTACTCAAGTAAAAGTAAGAACGTACAACGCTCTGAAATGTACTTAAGTAAAAAGTAAAAATTATTTTGCCATGAAACAATTCATTTGTTGATAATTTTGCAAAATGCAAAAAGTTCTATCAGAATAATCTAGACTGACCTGACCAGAGGTCCTGCGTGAGCATCTGGGTAATTTTTAATAATAAATTGAGGGTCATTGGGTTGTTGTTTTTTAAACCGAGAGCTACCTAGCTTTAGCTCAAAACGATGTGTTCAGCTAGCTTTGCTAACGTAAATCCTCAAAAAGCTGATGATGACAACAGAAACCACACCATACCTGAATTCTTTTTCAGATTAGACCTGTAGATTAGACAGAAAATAATTGAGAACCACTGGATTAGATGGAGAATTCTTGAACGCCAGAAGCTCGTGGATTTTAGGTTGGCACAAGACACAACGCATTCGCCATGAATCATTGTTGGAGCCGACAACATCCACCAGTTCTCTCAAATAAGGCCATGGATGGGGATGGTCTTGCTCTAGTCATGTCCAATCATGCCACATCTTTTACGTCATGTCATCCGTAGAGGTTAAAAAAGAGTAGAAAGTACCGATATTTGTGAACAAATGTAGGGAGTAAAAGTAAAAAGTCGTCAGAAAAAGTAATACTCAAGTAAAGTACAGATACCTGAAAAATCTACTTAAGTACAGTAACAAAGTATTTGTACTTCGTTACTTCCCACCTCTGGGTTCAACATACAGTCTGTGGGTTCAGTCTGGAAAATGTACAGTTTCTTTCGATATAAAACTTTGGCTGAATTGAAATGATGCTTTGATTGATTGTGAAATCCACTGGAAGATAAAAACATGGTCATAAAAAGGATATGAATTCATTATTGTAGTTATTCATCTTTGTTACTAGGACAGGCCATTAATTACCAGAGAGGGTGGGTTACCAGATTTTCTCAGCAGCCTTGACAACAGTGGTTTCATTTGTAGAAGTCATCAACGATCCTCCACCCATCATCCACCCTCAGCAGCCCCCCACCCGTTCCGTTTACATCCCATTTTTGAGGAGTCACATTTTTAGTGGGAATGAGTTGGCTCAAGGTCGAGACAGACAGGCTGCGGGTGTTCGGAAAGACAACACAGAGCGTGAATTAAGAAAGTGGTTGCAGCTCCATGAGACGAACAGAGTGTCACTGGGAGCTAAATGCTGGTTTTGCAGGTATTTAAGTAAATGATCAATCAAAATAGCAACCTGCCCAATTGCTCAGTCCAGAAACACAAATGTGAAGCTCTCTGGGATGATAACAGAAAATTCAAGAAATCACCAGAATCAGTATTCACCTTCTTGAGATATTTGATCATTGCTACCCATTGCTGCAATCATGACTAAAAATGAAGAACGTGCCCAGGTCTGTGGCGGTATCAGTGCAATCTTTCTAAGTGCTTACTCACCCTACACTCATCACTGTGGCTTATCCTTTAATTCAAACAAGACCAATATCATCGGCCCTCCACTGTAGCTTCAACAATCTTTTTTGCAAGATGTTTAAGAACAGGAACTGAATGACAGTAGGAAACATCGGTGTCCTCCCTGTTCCAGTGGAAAACTCTTGTTTCTATTGCAGAAAGACGGTACCACACCCATTCAGAAACCAAAAACATTTTAGAAACCACCCAACATGTTTAATGTCATTTCTTGGAAATAATAAAAACTAGAGCTGTGATGGTTTCACATATTGACAGTGATATGTCACTCAGCACCTGTCCCTGTTTTCCACTGGACTTCCATGAGTCTCTATCCTGTTTATGAAGGACAGGAACATGGCGAAGATCCTCTTGGCTGGGATCCTGTTTTTTGGGGGGGTTTTTGGCATCTATGTAACACATCATCAAAGGTTATGAAAACATTCATTTTTCAACTTTTCTGGTGTGGATGCTGCTATTTCTAACACATAAAGTCATGCACAGTATGAATAGTACTTATTTAAAAGAAATGTTCTTTCATGTAACACTTTTATGAGCCATGTAATAGTCTTCATGTTTTAAGTTAGTCTGTCTATACATGGGATATTCATAGTCAAAAATACAACAGTAATGAATATTTAGGAGTATCTTGTAAACTTGAGATGTACTAAATGTGATGAGACAATCGCTTCAGTGGGTGTTAAAATAATTCATTAGTAAAGAAACTTGTGAACACGATGGGATATATAATAAAGACTTTAGGTGTATCATAATGTTTATCGTTAGAACTATATTCCAGTGCATTTATTCACTTTATCCCATGTATAGATACTTTTGGAAGATCTACTTGGAGTATCACTGAGTTGGATACATACAGTAGCATATGTAAGTTCATACACAGACAAAAATCACTCTGACCAGGAAGTTTTAAATCAAAGTTTACAGCTGGGCTTTTACTGGCTCCCACAACATTAAGTTCTCAAGATCATGATTAGTCTTTATATTGTGTCAGGGCACAAAGAGGAGGAAATGCCCTCATGCATGAGACCCTCTAATTAATCCTGTTCAAGGCACATGGTCAGGCACAGGGGGGGAGGCCTAAAGCAGAGGAAATGATGCTCTTTTACACACGATGCCCTTTTAAACGAGAGGAATTGCACCACACACAGCCAGACTAACTCATGTCATTACAGAGTAAACCTGCCCACCTGACTGGAACAAAGGGCATACGCAGCTTTGGTTGTGACTCACCAGAGTGGTTTACGGACACCTTTACTGTGGTTTTCGGAAAACATGAGAATGAAAAAGGAGTGAAACCTCTTGTTGGTAGTGGACTCAAACCTCCTCTTTAAAATCGTTCTCACGACTAGAACGGATGGAGATCTTTAAGCCTAAGACAAACAAGACATAAACGGTTCCCACTACAGACTCGGCAGAGAACCAAAAACAGATGTTCTGTGTGGATCCCCAGCCATCTGTATAGAAGGGATCTTAAAGTAAATGTTTACATGCTTTCAAAAGAGCAGCTCTTAGCCTAAGCACCTATAACAATAGGGATTATTAGTTTTAAGCAGACAACTCTCAATATTATTTCATTAGAACACACCACCAGGTCATGAACACCAGTGGAACTTATTTGGGGGTTTATGTTGCACAACTAATGGCACTTACGATGTTGACATTTTAGTCAGCATTTCAATTGCAGTGTTCATGTGGCAAATTCTGGTGAAAATGTCCAAAAGCATGTTTCAGTTTAAAGCTTGCCTAATGTTAATGCTAATGTTAAAATATAGTATAATTATATTTATTTTTATTTCTTTAATTAAAAGCGACAGTGTACATTTCAAATCTTGACGTCTCCATTTGCACTGTACGGAATGATAGCTTCAAGCTAATTTACATCTGTTGTCCCTTTTGAAGATGCTAATATGCCAATGTGTGGAATAGAACCCTAATGAAATACCATATTAATTAGTTCGTATGATATTGTTTTAGTATGAACTTTAACAATAATAACAGCATAAACAGTACAAAATGAAAATGTCATTAAACTGACTCTTTAGCATATTTCTAAAGTTTGCTAACATTAGCCACCATTGGTCAGTGGTTAGCCTACACCAGACCAGTGAAGTTTAACCCATATGCTGCTTTCCTTTAGAACCTGTAAGCTTGTGGTTATAGAATGGGAAGTTATACACATAAAATGCATGGTTTTCCTGCATTCAGCAACACTGCCATTAGGATATTGTTGGTGTCAATAAACCACCGAAGCTAACAGTTAAGCAAGCTAACAGGCGGGTATCTGAGCGTGGGGAACACAGACATAATGAAAGGATAGGGGTGTTGTTCCTAAGACTTTCTATGCAACTAAAGAAAAAATGGGACAACATGTGTAAATTAGCTTGATAGAAATGTTCACGAAAAACATCCACATGAACGTCCCCCTCTTGTGGTATTCACATCTGGAACTGGTAATGTTGGAAAGGGTCTGAGTTCTCAAGCTGTGATACGTTTGCAGTTGAAATGCAGTCATATGGAGTCATTTTTTATACTTTTATAATGGATTTGAGGAACTGCAACCGCAACTGCCATGTCCTCATTAAGCCTTTGCATTTCCTACATTAAGTAACTCAGTTGTTAGGTGGCTACTCTGATAGCCTCAGTGGTTTGTAGTTGGCGTGTAGTTGGCGTGGTGTTTTCACGTTTTACCACGTGAACATACAGTATTTTGTGTACATACCTTCCTGTGTGATCACAAGTTCCATCTGAATGTAGCATAGCTTAGCATCCACCGCCTCATTTCTGAAAACCTCAGCAAGCACATCACAGCTTGTAATCTCTGACTGGGGGCTGGACTTTTCTTGTGAATATGCTTAACGCAATCCCATGGAATTGTTCATTTGTCTTTTTTAAGAGGCTCTGATGCTTCTTTCAAAAGTCCAAGTCTTGCTTTAGTTATCAAACACAGTTACTTGATGTTTCTATTTTTATTCTGCTTCTAATCATCAAGCCCGCTGTGACTACTGTGTAATTTTATTTTCAGTCTTCCCCTAACATCTGCTGAGGTCAAGGGAAAACTCTGAAATTCACGTTCTGCTGCCACAGATACGACTCACACTTGCCACATTAGTCAAACAGGCACGGCAAGTCAAGCCAAGGCTGGACTCAATAAATGATAATAATGAAGTCATGTTTAAGTGAGACACTCCCTATGACTCAGCTCAGACGCTGATTTTGTTATTGTTTTCTGTTGACATAGAAACAGTGTCTGTGTTCGTAGCCTTCTCATTTGCCTTGTTAGCTTCTTGCAGACGTTACAGATGAAAAATAAGGTTTTGTTAGGGGTTGACATGTCCCCCATTCAAGGACAACATTTCAGTGTTTCGTGCCATTTCAATTTAGCTTTGACTAAGCCACGCAACATTTATCTTGCTGAGAAGGTCAGCAGGTAGTGGGGAGTCATTAGAGAGCTGTGGTAGACGACACTACTTAGCAGCTAACCCCGTTTAGATGCTGTTACTCCCTTTTGAGAGAAAATGTCAAAGGAGGATTTAGGAAGCTGTGAGGAGACCTTTTATTTGCTGGTGGTTTAACAAGGTCAAATGATCTTAAAAGTGATGGCAGATCTCTATTTTGGAGCCCAAACACTGAAGCCAAATGTTATACTTACAGAAAGTGAAAGCAGGCTGATGCATAAACACTGATTGTAAGTGGCAGCGTAGAATCAACACAATGCCACAAAGCAACAATGGTTGGATGATGATGAGTTACAGAAAATTTAATTTTTCCAGATTTAGGACAAATTGACAAATAGCACATTTCTACAGTCATGTAGTATTTTCATAAAATCAGCTGGTATTTATCTGGCCAGCAGGTGCACATAAACAGAAGAACACAGGATAAAGTTCATTAAACAAAAACAGGATAACAAATGACATCCTCCAGCTACATAAAACAAAATGTCTACTACAGTGATGTGTCACATAATATAGTATGTAATACAAATTATGTTAATGTAAGGTTAAATTACACAATAGACAGCATATAAAAAGAAAAACATCTGAGTAAAATCCGTGTTATGGCTAAATTTAATTTGATTTTGGATATAAATGAGGTATTCAATCGTAAACTGAACTCTGCTTCTAACCTTCTAAGACCACACACTGCTAATCCAATACCGTCAACGTTGTTAACCTTGACAGCCCGGGTTAATCATTCATAAATTTTAATTAAGAATTTTTTAATAATTTATTCAAAAAGACGACTGTATTAATGCATATGTCAGCAGGGTGATCTGTGGAGGGTAAAAAGGTTGACATTTACAGGCTTGATGTTTTAGGCCAATATTGGCCCTTATTCGCCCTCCGGTCTCCAGGTAATGGAGCATGAGAACGTCTGGCAGGCACGTATTAAAAGATTGCACGCTATAATTACATTTAATTTAAAGCTCAAAAGCTGAGAAGAACTGCCTCCGCTCTGGGGTTCGGTGGAATGGAAAGGCTATAATCAGAAATGGTAATCTGTACCAACATTAGTTGATGATAAACTTCTTTGTTCAAACCAGAATGAGGTGATGTGGTGACAGATAAAGATAGCAAAGGTAGTGACATGCAGAAATTGCTTTTGACAACGTTGTTTTAATTAAAACATAATCTAACATTTTGGACATTTACATTTTTAAATCTAAGTGGAACATGGAAAATTAAAAGCAGCTGATGCATTAATTCAATATGGATAAACGTGTGCTTTGTTCTAAGCTTTTGCTGGTCTTGCACCTGAATATGGTCATTTAGTAAATCTTTCTCTGCTTCAACGATCCTTTCAAACTTGTCAGACTTGGATAATAGCATGGACAGTGGTTCAAGGCTGCCATCTTGTGTTGCTTTAAAGAATTTCATTTCAAAGCTGCTAGTTGATAGTCCCTCCACATTGTAACCGATTTCAAATGGTGCTAGACATGATGGTAACTCTGAACACCAGAGGAAAACGGTCAGCCTTGGTGAGAGGGGGTTAGGGGATCAGAAGACTGGACTCCAACTCCTGATCAGGGTAATATGAGCTGTTTGGAGGGCTGTCAGAAGAGCACCATTGGGCACCCTGTTGTCGTCATTAGTAACTGATGCCAACAGAGCCACCTAATTTCCATGAAAAACTTTCTGTCCTACTGGACAAGGGCGCAAGCTGATGTCATTCCCGAAGCCTGTTCCCGCTCAAGAACACCGATTTCAAATGGTGCTAGATGGGATTTTATACTCTAAGACACCATCTGAAACCAGTTCCCTGGGGAGGATGCCTTTGAGAAAACCCATAGTCTGAAGCCATGTCCAAATCTGAAAGACAAAGAAAAATCCTGTTATCACTTTTAGAACAGTTTGCATCTTTTCTGAAGCCCCATAATAAGACTCAAGATTCTGCTACATTCACCGTTTCAACAGATGACCGTGAAATTAATCAACAGGATGAATTCATTTGCATTTAATCATAATTGAATTTTCCATCAAGTGGATGCTCTTTCCTTCTGTCTTGCCAAACGACTTAATGTAATCACTGCACTGGTTTGTAAAGGACTGAAATAGTTTTAAACGCGAAGATACGCTTTCCTTACTTGAATGCGTTATCTTAATGAACCCTCGGTCAGCGAAGAGGACAAACAAAATGTAATTTGCAGTTGTAGTAGCTGTACAACCTATTGGGTTTTGCTTTGGCTGCATTACAGAGGAAAACCGTTTCCAGCTTTTAAGAGACTGTTCTTCTCATGGCATTTGGAAAAAGAAATATCAAATTTTTCATGCATAAACAATGAAAGATCTGCTACCCAAGTAAACCCCTGTGGTTAGTTTTGAGATGCATTCTTTGAGTTTAGGTGTGCTGCTGAAATCGCACAATCCCTTCCCGTTTGATAGCCATGGTTACAACACTTGGTTAGTTAATGGGAACCAGAATTCCTCAGTTGTTTTTTATTTAATATGCACCGTGGTGGTAAATCTTTACACATACTTTATGTTACTGACTGCATAAATGCAAATATTCTATCCTTAAAAAATGGCCTGCATTTGATCTGATGACATAAGAGTTTTGCAAGTGAGACAGACTACAAAATGAACTGGAACCTCGGGAAGAGTCAGACTCTTTGTTGGCACTGAGAAGAACCACTTAGTCATTGACAGGACATTTGAAAATGACGTAGCAGCTCAGTTCCTTCAATCTGAAGTGCATCAAATGGGGCACAGTAGCAGGCTGGCACCAGAGATGAACCCTAACAGAAACCATCTATGAATCATAATGCGGAAAAATAGATCTCCGCAGTTCCCGGTAGACTTCTTTGTAAAGCACAATAGGATACTGTGTCCTCTCTTGGGTCGGCCTCAGGCATCCAGTCCGGTTCCCGGTTCAAGTGGGGTTTACTGTGGTACAAGATGGAAAAAAACATGTCCTGAAATAGGTATGGATTCATTAGTATGAATACCTGTTGTCCATCCTTGTGAGGCATGCAGAGTATAGAATGCCTAATGAGAACTCTTTTGAGACTTTCTCTGTCACTACTGCTCCTCCTATTAGTTTCTTTTGAAATGACAGCGCAACATCGAGATGACTAATATGAAAACTGGATTCTGTTTGCAGGTCTGGCATTAAAAGGCTGGCATTATCCTGCCTTGTCAGTCTCTCAGACTTTGTTGTCCTGCTGGCGAGAAAAGGTGACGTAGCAACTAATCCAAAACCTTCATGTGTCTTTCAGGGACAATTTCCCTGTCTGTCTGTCTGTCCCTAATCCTCTTCTCTGGTAGTTCAATGTCTTAGCTTCTCACACAAACGCAGCAGTAGTTATATTTTGACCACTTGTAATCATATTTGAGAATACGTCATGGCCAACATTGTTTTACGGACAAGAACTTTGACCGATGAAAGGTTAAAATATCCTCAATTTCGAGAGGCACACCCATTATTTACACGACTACAGTGTCAGCCTCAAGACTAACTCAGGCCGCGACACCCCTTCCGTCCGTCTCCGCCATGTTTATTCGGACTCCCCCCACGCATTACTATCCGTGAACTCTGTGTCTACCTCTCTCTTGTCGTTCTTACTACAAGCTCTGTTCGCAGTCTATTGTGTGCGCAGAGGCTGCTGCGCTCTGCATCGAAGCAGGTTTTTTCTGCCAAGTCACCTGACCGTCGTTGTTCTGCTTGTTAAAGGCGCATCGGCCCTTTTTAAAACCAAAACAAAGGTGGATCGACTACTGGTTTAATTTGAAGCTTATATCTCTAGCTGTGAGGAATGGCTATTGGTAGCAGAAACTACAACTGCAAAGGAAATTGCAACATAAAATATATGTGTGTGTGGTTTTATACAAATTAGATGGCACATCCCATTGCGTATGAGCCAGCGTAGTGTGTCAGCAGCTAATGTGTGTCAGAGGAGAGGGCCACTGGGTTGGGTCACAATGGGGCTGGTGACGTAAAATGAATACTGAATGCCTTCATATGTGTGACAGTGTGAGCGTGTGTGTTACAGTGGGGTTGTGTGCATGTGTGCATGTGTAAACAGGGTAGGTGGTTAATCCTCTTACAGATTAGAGGTCCTAATTTATCAGGAGTGAGAGGGGCAAACTCATCGAGGTAATGTGTTTTTAAACCACCTGACAACTGCGCAGCGAAGGAGGACTACAGAGTTGTCTTGTCTCTAACTACTATGTGAATATGGCTGCTATACACCCACAAAAATCACATCTTAAACTTGTTGCTTTTGATGTGTTGCAATCAGAGCAACGGCATTGCACAAGAATCACTTTATACCTGACTGAACCAAACAAACCCAATTTCCTGCTGGTTTTTGCCAGGGCTATGTCCTGAAAGTACCAGATGTTCAGATCTTATAATAGCCTGGATGTCTCCTTCTACGTTGCGTCATCACTGGAACAACAAATTGCGAAACGTTTGGAGAAGTGAGAGCTTTAACACTTTCAGATGAGCCCGACACCCTGCCTCTTCTGTCTGATGCACAATGGGTGGAAATAAACATGAAGGCAGAAGACGGAGTTGGTTTACACTTTGTTGCTTTCTTCTGACTCCCACTCTGCCTGTTGGGAAATATCAGATGTCTTGCTGATAACAAGGTTGGCGTAATGAGTTAAACAATTGGACACAACAGTAAACATAGGCCGACAGATTTAAAGTGCACCTGCAGAGCATCCTCACGAAAGCAAATCAGTAAAACCAGGGTTGGTGATTCATTCTGAGCAGAAATGCTAAGAAACAATAAGCTATCTCGCTACTTTACTTTCCAATATATTACAAATAAAAAGTCCCTTAATAGAGGTAGTAAGGAGAGGTCACTTTTAATTTTCAGAACAACACCTTTCCCCCCGTTTTTGCACTACGTTAAGTGTCTTAACTGCTAACGATACCTGCAAATGAATGCTGCCTCACACTTGTCTAATAATACATCATCATCTAGCAAGGCCAGCAGTGCTCCGAGTTTAATTTTAGCACTGTCATCTCTCGGCTCCGTGCCACCTTCTATTCCATAATGTGTGTGTAGGAGGGATCTGTTTTAAGAGGCACTGGGTCGCTCACCATTTCAGTTTAAGTGGGCTACAGGTGATGTTGGCCCCTAATGCTGTGAACACATCAGACAGTACAGTCACACTGCCTCTCTTGTTGTTCAAAAGCACTTCTTTGCCGCATCTAGTTTTGGGCTGGCAGCGTCAGCCGAAGCATTCGGTCCAGCTGAAAAACAAGGTGCAGTTTTTTAGTACTACGTAACAACATTATTGTGAAATTTCTGAGAACTCTGAAAAAAGAAACTAGGTTGAATGCCTCTGTTTGTTTGACATGAGGGGTAGCACCTCTGCCCGAAAGAATAGCAAAATAACTATTGAGGTCACGTTTCCTTGTCTGTGAAAGTGGGTCACTTGTTCTACTGGTCAGCCTCAGAAGACATGGTAAACATAATGATTGCATGCTGCATGATTCTCTCAGATGAGCATTACCAGCTCAGCTTCGGGATGAAGCAAAAAAGCTCTAGTGATGTTCTCACTAAGTGTGCGCTTCTTCCCATGACCTTTACCTGTTTGTTTCCAAACTACCATAATGACATTCCCTCCAGAGTCAAGTTTCTTTTCAGTACACATAATTAAAGTTCTAAAACGCCCCATTCCTGTCTCTCTCAGCCTCTCTCTTTCCATTCCCTTGCCAGTGGTTTAGCAACAGATGAGTCTACTGCTGATTCACCCATTGACGGAACAAATCCACTTGACACGATGGAGTTGGCTCCACCCATGTGTCTCATTTTCACCTCAGAAGCTCGACGGGGTGAGGAAGCACTTCATATCCTGTCCATTTAACAGGTATGCAGCAGGAGGCGACACACCTTCGTTCACCTGGGTCATTAGCAAGGTGGGAGAGGCCAGCACCCTCTGTCAACAACAACAATGTCATCCCATCAGGTGTGTCAGCGTCCCTTTGTGCGCTGGCAGGGGTGTGTTACAAGCTCCAGTAAAGGGTGACAAACCTGATAAATGGCTCGTTCCTTTAGAGAAGCAGGGGAGATACAAACTATCAACTCAGCTGCAGAAAGCTTTTGTGTGATTTAACTAAGTTACATAACAATATTGGCTTTGGCCATAGGGTAAAGCAGGCCCTAGAGATAAAAAGTAAAAACAGTTCAGTGGTCATGGGGAGAGGAGAAATACCTGTGTGTCAACAACATCCCTTGAAAGGCTGATGATATAGACAAAGGATTGTGTTACTCAATAGCACCCCCTATGTTTGGGAAACACGACTTGTTTGCAACATATCAAGTGCGCACCATAAAGCCAGATTACTATTAAGGACATCCTGGGATCTCTGTGACGCAGCAAATGTCGTTTGACACCTGAGACATAAATCACGCTGCGTCACCACTGTGTTGCTCACTTAAGTTTTTGTTTCCCCTGGAAACACTCAAACAACAGAAGAACCCCTGTGCATCGATTTGTGGCGTTGTTTGAAAAGTATATTTATTGTAATTTTTAATTTAAAGAGGTAAGTTCATTCAGATAACGCCATGGAAGTTGACCATGAGGCCACATCGTCGTGCCAATAAGAACTGCGTAACATCGTCCTCTCCCACAACAGGATTACGCACTATCCATCTCTTGCGCAGCATCCTATTCCGAGCTCTTCCTTGACACGCCATCCCTGCCGATTACACGCTTTGTTTACATCCTCATTTTAACAGTAAAATCAGGCACCAGTCAAGTTTCAGACCGAGCCCAACTACGCTGTCACGCCGTCGCAGCGTGTTCAACCATCGCAGCGGAAATTCCCACTGGATTTCTTGTGGCTTCTCGGACTTCGCGCTGACGCAGTTTAATTTACCTGTTGTCATATCGATGATGAAACATCCTGATTTTTTTTTTATTATTAACTTAAGTGTTCACAACCTTTTCCGTCATTAACCCCCGAGCCCTAGCCCATATGGTTGTGAAATACTGGACTTTTATTTTCTTTCATTATTCTTTACACTTTCACAACAGCCCCTCTGGGCTTTTATTCTTACCTTTCCATCCAGCACTCCAGTGGTTATGAATTACATAGCGGTATTCTCCAAGCAACTTACGCAATATTATGTCCCTTTGACTATGTTATAGGATAAATAACTTACGTGTTTGTTCCAAGCCTGTTTTCCACCCCGTGCCAAAGCACTGTCATTCATTTCCCGGCCGGCACCACTCAGATCCGGTGCTCGCTGACTGGTCGGTCCACCAGATTCCCGTTTCAGCCTTATTGTCGCTGTTATCAATCTCGGAGCGTGCGTTTATCACAGTGTATCCCCCTAACGATTTTCCATAGCGCAACACGAGAGCCCCGCCCCTGACACTCCCCCGGTCGCTGATTGGACGATAGGCTTGCGAGCCTTTCCTCATAGCCTGAATCACATGTGGCTGACGCATGTTTACAAACATCGGTGAAATCACATGGTAATGGTCGCCGTTTTACCGTAAACTACATCACTCTGACGCAGCTACCATGATGTGCCGAGAGTCTATTTTTTCTAATAGCAGAACAGTATAAAAACAATTCAGTTGACATACTGGATAAATAAGGGACGTTACACTTGATCCTTTTGGTTTGTTAGGTATTATTAATGTATTTGTCTAGCTATCTAATCCAAGCTTACTTTTCATCATCATTTAAATTAAATTGCATTAATAAATGGGTATCGAGCCATAAAAATGTAGAACTATTGTCTTTCTTTCAGATTTTGAGCTTTAATTCTAAAAATATTAAAAATAATAAAATATATAAATCAAATATAGTTTTGTAGCTTTAGCTCTATTTCCGTCATATTTCCATTACATGTCTGAGTCTTTGTAAAAAAACAAAAAACAAAACAAAAAAACATATTTATATTACATGCATATCTAGCAGTAATTTATAAATAAGGGACGTTACATTTGATATACACTTGAGGTATCTATTGACACCTTGACATTCTTTCTAATAGATTCTGAGCTTTAATTAGAAAAATATATAAAAAAAAAAAATATTAAAATGTGTATGAGGTACACATGTATTGTTGCTCTATTTCTGTATATTTTCATTACATCTAAGAGTTTCAGCATAGATAGATAGATAGATAGATAGATAGATATTGCATACATATTAAGCAATACTTTATGACATGACCACAAATAAATGGAATAATGGACGTTACACTTGATATCCTTTTGGTCTGTGGGGTATTATTAATGTATTTCTTTAGCTATCTAATCCAGGTCTACTTTTCATCATATTTTAAATGTAATTGCTAACCCTAACCCAAAAACGTGTTGAATTGTTGTCATTCTTTCTAATACATTATGAGCTTTAATTCGAACAATATCAAAAGTACTTAAATATGTATGAGGTTCGTAGCTCTATTTCTGTAGTATTTTCAATACATGTAAGGTATTTATGTTACATACATATCGAGCAGTAAAGTATCATATGACCAAAATTTACAAAAACATAAAAATGGAACAATACCGTTTATGTTACAATAGATGGCAGTGTAACACTCAAATATTGACTTGGTTGAATGAGTGTGCGCTTTTTGAATGTCTCTTGGCTTTAACCATGTGGGTTTATTATATCTGAAAGTGACATTAAAGACATTCAGTATACATTTTGCGTGGTTTACAGCGTATTTAATTCACACTGACTTATAACAGGTTACAGTAAGTTTATCATGTTTTTGTTATTATATGCTTAGAATGAGGACCAGAGGCTGTCTGGTCACAGGTCTGGGGAGAAACCGTGAGTACAACTTTACAACTCAGTTTTACAGCTCTATTTTTCAGTTGTATTACTGCAAAATACGTGAGTCACTGCGACCCTTTACGGTATTTGGCACGTTACGTTCTGTTACGTCACTCATTTCTGGCAGTTTATCACCTGGCTGCAGAGAAGTCCCTGAAAGTAATTAGAAAATGATTCTCGCAGCCTTTCAGGTAAGAACGTGTATATTTAAACTGGTGTTTCACGAAAAATGAGCCCTACCGCTTATTTTTGTTTGGGTGACATGACACAGTAGGCTAATAAAACTATCGCCATTTTCTATAGGAAAACCAGCTAACGTCTGTTTTTACCCGTGGTTTTTACAACAGTCGCTTAGCAACAGTGAAGTAGTTAACAGCAGTTTAAAAAACAACTCTTTAATGAAAAAACACTGTTGTTGTTTAACAGCAACCTAATAGCTGAAATTTCCAGAAATCCCCAGTAGATGGAGGCACAGTACTGATCCTTTTTTGTTTTGTTTTGTTATTTAAACAGGAAATAGGTCATATAAGTTGTTTTTCATTCTAACTAGTTCTGATAATGTTTATAAGATAAACACTAAACTAATCAATTAATTCTCAAAGGAATGACAGGCTTTGTTGCACAAAATTTATAAACTATATGTCTGATTGTTTGAGACCTGATAGTACAAGAGCACTGACATTTTCCATGTTTGGATATTTTAGGTGATGCGGACTTGTAAAAAGTTACTGCTGATCTGTTAGCAACAAACACCACGCTGACCTTTGCACCCACTCGGCTTTACAGCAGCTGTACAGACAGTGGTAGCCTCTTGCCCAGCAGGCGTGGTAAGTGAACCATTACAGCAGACATGTATAGGCTGTCGGAGTGTACCAACAAGGGCTGATAAAGGTCACATCAGGGGGAATGACAGCAGAGGTTAATTTGCTAGGGCTGCATCGACTGCACACAAACACACACAAAGGCAGGCTTTTCACATGCGCATGCGGCAATCTCCAGTGTATCCACACTGAGAGTGACATAGCCGTGTTTTGTGTGACATCACAAGCTGATAGGTGCTTTTTTTGTAAACACTCTTTAGTGTTAGCATTGGACTGTTAATGACATTAAAAGCAATTTTTTTGCTGTCTGTACACCAACTTTTCACACCAACTGTTGTATCCTCAAGAAAACTCAAACAAGTCCTTTGTTTTAACTTTGTATTTTGGATATACCTTGATGAATGTCTGACAGTCTTCTCAGACACTGAGATCCAGAATACACCAGGGTAAATAATTTAATGTCAGTCAGTGACTAAACATTCTTTAATCCGTTTATAACATTACTTGTTGTTGTTGTTGTTGTTGTTGTTTTTTAAATTAAACTGTATACAAGATAGCTTTCAAAAGTATTTACTATCTATTTGAAGTTGGTATTAGTAAATCAGTCCGGCAAATTTTTTTTTTTTAGCAATATTTACATAATAGTAACAGCAATTCTTTGTTGTTGGTACTCCTTCACTTGACTATTTTCTATTACAACGTAATTTAGATTCATTTACTACCTTCAAAATGCTCGAGAGGCATATTGTCTGAAAGAGATTAACGTTCTCTCTTTGTAAGCTTTCCTTAGTGGTTCTTAATGGAAGAAAAACACAAGCTGGTTTTCATGAGTATTTAATATTTGCTTATAATCAATAGTTAATCAAGCCGGTTGAATATCTTTGGAAATACATTTTTATAACAAAGAATGTAGACTCCAGGGGGAAAAAAATAACACACATATTTAAATGAAATAATTCATATGCACACAATACACAATAGAGATACAGTTCAATCTAAATCACTTAATAATTTCAGTTCTGTATGTGTTTTTAAAGACACGCATATATGAAAAGCAGCTCAAGTGTGGATTTTATAGCACAAACATATCCTAATAGCACAAGAATCTCAGAACAAGTGGCAGTATATTTGAGGACATACTTTAGTGATTTAGAAGCAAAGAAAGTTGAGTGTATCAGCACAGTCCCAGCTGACCCAGTGCCGTCCCTCCAGTGAGAGAGCCCCGCAGTGGTGACCCCAGACGGGGCACTGTGGCGTCTCTGCTTGGCTCCAGGCTTGGTAGTCCACATCTGTACCATCCACCCACAGCCAGCTGTCACCTAGGTAGCGCAGGCCGGTCCACACGAGGTCTGTCTCGGCTTTCCTGATTGTCTGCAGGGCTTTAACCTGAGCAGCTTCGGAGGACAGGCTGATCAGTTCACTGTCCAGGTTGCGACAATGCTCCAGCGCCTCCTCCCAAGTCTTCTTTTCTTTCACCAACACTAGGCTACTCTGGAAGCAGTAGAAGCTGTGTTGCTGTGGCTCACAGGTTGTACTAATCCAACCATCCCAAGTTTGTAACGCACATCTGGCCATATCGGTTTCTATGTTATCATTTGACCAGATGAAAAACGATGATCTTGTCCCTCCAGACCAGCTCCAAGTTCCATTGGCATCTTTGTAGAGGCCGATCCAGGCACTAAATAGCTGCAGTGAATCTACACTGAGGAAAAAATTGTTTTCTTCCTCGCTGTGGATTGAAGATAGATCAGTATAATAAGCTCTGCAGTAGTCTCTGGCCTCAAACCAAGTCAACCTTTTAGTGACATAAAATTGATTTCCAAACGTGACACATAGGGCCGCCTTGAACAGACCCGTGAGAATGAGAAATCTGAGAGCTCTATTCTTCATATTGAGTTGATGTCGCAGGTCGCCTCTGTGCAGTTACCCCCGCCTGCCAAGGGTCTTTAAGGCCATCCGAAGGAGCAGCGAGTACCCAATCACAGCGCGTCACACGCTGTTATGAAAATACAGAGAAAGGCAAGTGGAGGTGCACTGAGCCAATTCAAATGTTCACAAATAGGGCTGAATGGAAAATTGTGACTGAAGATTGTCTTTGCAAATAGTCTCAAGTCATCTGCCCCATTTGGACCAGATAATTTCCATCTCCTTCTGTGGTCTGCGTGAGAAATTGGGGCTTCATTTACATAAGTCATTTTTATTTGAATGTACTGGTGTCTATACCAGCCTTATCAAATGATCTCATCTCAACCAGTATTAAACACTCCTGCTGAGGTTCCATTAAGCATCAGTGTTCAAAAAAAATGTTTAACAACTAAATATTAAATGAACATTGAGCTCTTTGGCTTGATTAATGTTCAAAATCATGTGTTTTGATGGAGATGTCTTCTGCCTTCTGACTTCACTGAAACTGCTAATTCTTCTAATGCTTATGTTCTACAATGATTTGAATACCAAATGTTTTTTAACCATGAACATTCAAACTACATGCTTTAGTTCTGCCAGCTATTAACTATTACTCCCCAGTCAAAATATAGATTTGCATTTCAGTGGATGCTACGACTACAAACGTTGCCTAATTTGACCATGTAATCATAGAAGAAAAGGTTTCCTCATAAATGTCCTTTGACGTTTGCTTCGTGTAATATATTGCAGCAGACTCTGGGGACATAATTCCCATAATCAGTAGTTTGTTGTACATTCTACACACTGTTAGTGGTTATGTCAGTCTGTCGTGTTGGGCTCTTTTAAGAGTTTGTGGCTTTTCCAGTGATAAGCTATGCAGCAATGTTGTGTTGTTGCTTTAGTAGCATTGTCGTCACTCGCTGGCTATTCTGAGGAGTTAAACAACATGCACATCTGTGGTCCACCACTGCTTTCCTGTAATATTGAGAATTAAAGTGACTATCAAGTTCTGGTGTCACTGCTTCTGATCCAGATTGAATCAAGAAGAGTTTGCTTGAAATAAATCACATTTTAGTTAGTTAGATTTTTGAGACTCAAGAGACGAATGCTGCTAGGCTGTGCCCTTCTTTTTTTATTTTGTGGTGGTGTTTTTGACTTTAGCCATACATTATATCCAGCTTTACAATCTCATATTTTGCTGGACCATCCAGAGTGGCTAACTCATGTAAATTCCCTTAAACCTTGTCCTTGAGCCAGTCAGTTCATCATTTCTTTCAGAGAAATGTGTTTGTGAATGTTCCTGTGTGTATGTGTGTATTGTGCTACTCATGTTGCGGAGTCATAAATCTGTTGGCAGAGTCACGCTGTGGGGACTTCCTTTTTGGGAACAAAAAAAAAAAAAAAACATGTCTCCATAACGTAAATCACTTTTAGAGTGAGGACTTGGTCAGGGTGAAGTTAGGGCTATGGTTATTGTCAGTCTCCATTAACTGAATGTAACTCAGTGTAGTAGCCTCTGAAGTGTTATGTGTATGTGTGTGTGCGCTACTGATTGGTTTCCTGAATAACGCGATGCCTTTCATAGTGTGACAGTGGTATTTTACAGTTGATTTTTGATGTATGAAATGTTTGAATTCATATATCAAGTAAGCAAAAGAAGAGTAAGTGAAGACAACCTGCAAAGATATTGTCAACAATCACAGTTTATGAATCAGGTACTGCTAACAGAAAAAGCAGGCTTATTTACACATGCGGTATACCATGAAAGCAGCCAGATGTTTAAAAGAGAAGCAAAAAAAAAAAAAGAAGAAAAAAAATGTGTACCACTGATGTATAAAATGTTTTATATCAACAAGGAGATAAAGACGGTCTTAGGAATGCTGAACTTGGTGAATACTGTGAAGGAATTCGGCAGTGATTTCTCAACCATCCCAGCAACTTGAAAACTCCCAGGCTGTTTCATTATTTTTTCTTTCTTTTTCTCTGAATTTAAATATACTGTTGTGCTTCCAGTCCATAAGACAGTGGTGACAGTAGGAAAAAATAGCAATTACTGAAACAAAAAAAAAACTGTACAATAGTGAAAACCAAACAGCCACAAAAATAGAAATTAAACTTTAACCAGAGGTCAGTTACAGAGGTTTAGTTCTTCAGTAGGCTAAAGTCTAAAACGCAAAGGCAACATAGTTTTCAGATAACATTTCCACATTATGAATAGCTTGCTAACATTATTTCATTCCTTGATTAAACCAAAGACCATGGTAGTTGCCTTCTAACGATTTTGTATGTTAACACTATAACAGCTGATCTTTGGTTTCCATGAAGAATGCAAACAATGATTGTGAGGACTGTAGCAGACATGACATGGTTTGTTTTAAATACAGTTGCACGATTATCTAAAATGTGTCCAACTTTCATCAGCTCCAACTTTATGCACCTCAGTCATTCACTTCAAGGCAAATACAGAGGCACAGAAAAAAAAGAAACAATAAAGCAGTGAGCGTCAGTAATTTTTACAAAAGTACAAAACAATGGTTTTCTTTCAACTGCCTGGCTTCATTGGTTAAATTGCACCACATCGGTGGATTCAACTAACAGGGTATTCTCTTCTTCTTCGTCAGGGATCAACAGTACATATTTGGCATAATTTGGTGATTCTACAAAGATTGTTACAACTAGGCTGAAGTTGGAACCGCTAACAATCCCCGTCAGCCAGTTTCAATCCCGAACACAGCGACTGCAGGCTTCTCTTGACACCAGCAAAGGTAAGTGTTCGCAAATCTTTCACATTATAGGCACTCTCATTGTATTGTCAGCATGGGCTTTAACATCGTTGATATCATCAAAGTGGGGCAGGTTTAGGAGAGAAGGTAAACGTGGGTAATGGATTCTTGTTGAATTAGACTCAGTGTTTGGACACCGAAGCAGCGGAGGGGCTAGTGGGTAGAGCAGGAAGTGGAGGGTGTCATGATTCACATCTCCGTGTCAGCCACTGGGGTCTGGTTGGCAGAGTGTCCGTTAGTGGTGGGGGTGGCGTTGGTCCCATTTTCTGGTGGAGATTCTCCATTGACAGTGGGCTTGTCCACTGGCTCCTGAGGCAGTGGGGCCACAGACACCAGGGTATTGGTCTGGTTCTCCTCATCCACCTGGAAGGACTCAGCCTACGGATAGCACAGAGTCAAGACTGGGGATCAGAGCTTATACTGGTTTAGGAATAGTTTAACACATGCTTGATAAGTTTTTACTGTTGGAACCTGACATGCAAACTAGAAGGAAAGTGTGTGATTGAAAATGCATTTGTTTTTGCGGGTGTTGCTTCAAAATAAACAAATGAATTCCTTGTTAATGAGGTTTATGGGCTTCAGCTGTGTGTGCACTCAGCAGGGTGTTGGCAGTTGTTTACTGTCAGGACCTTAACATTATGCAAGCACACGTCATGTTTTACTGTGTTTATGGGTGAAAATACAGTTTGAAAATACAATGTGAAACTGATGAAAGTTTGGTGAGTTGCTTATGACCAAGCCGAGTTAATTAATATGGCATGGATTCAGCAAGCTGTCATTCTAAACCATCACATGGGTGTGCCACCATATGTAAAAGCTTTAGAAATGATGTCATGAGCTTGAGATAAAAAAAAACAAACCTAAACCCATGTGTAGCCCCTTGTTGAGGGAGACACAGCAGAAAGGACCTAATGCTGTTTTGAGTTATCGGACATATGAGTCAAGCATATCCTCCCCTGAGCTGGGAATTGACTAGAGGATAACCATACGTTCAACCATAGACCCATATGTACTTTTTTTCTTTTTTCTTTTTTTTTTTTTAATTAAATAAACAAGTGTACAATTTCCTCAGTGGACCGGATCTTGAGGGGCTGCATTATTGTAGGTCAGTGCAAATGGTTGCCGGCTCTTTTCCAGATGGGATGTATTTTATGGTAGCCAGGCTCTCAGTCAGTATATTTTGTCTAATATCTCACCTCGTGAGAGCTTTTAAATTTAAGTGGTGGCTATCATGAGAAATGTAATGCTCGTGTACTATTTCCGGAAGCATTAACAGCCACTGATTTTGGGTTTGATTGGCATTAACTGTGTGATATATTCAATCTACTCACCAGTCTGACTCCCTTGGAGTTCTTGCGGTGTGTCTTGAGGTAATAACCAGCTACCAGCAGTGCAGCCAGCAACAGGCCGGTCAGTAGCAAGGAGACCAGCACCAGCTTTGAGTTCTTCCCCCATCGAGCAACAGCCTCCTCCACATTAGTCTGATAACAAAATGGGAATACAAGTGGTCATTTTGCGTGACTAAACCAAAACCAAGTCAATCATATTGTATTTGTAGAAAATCAAACCAGTGTTAAGCAGTCAAATTCAAATTCAAATTCAAATTTATTAGAGGATAACCCCTTGAGATGTATCATCTCGTCTTCCAGGGGATCCTAAACATTGATGCAATCAAACAGTACAAAACAGTCACATAAGCACAACACAAGACATACACTTAAGGTGCTCACATTGGCTCCAAATTCCCTTCCGCCCAACCCACCATGCCCCAACCCCATCGTAAGGGCAGAATAGAAGTTATTTACAAAGAAAAGTTAAATTAATAACAGCAACATCGGGTCTGAAACAAGGACATTAGTGAGGTCTTGAACAGATGGAAAGAAGCAACAGATCTAATGGATGGCGGTAAGTTATTCCAGTCAAAAGGAGATTTGTGTTTGAAGGCACGTTTACCAATTTCTTTTAAGGTTCTTGGTACAAAAAAATAAAGTTGTTGTGAGTGTACAAACTGATTATATCATTTGGTTTCAAAGCCTTGTCTAAACTAAAAGATGCCAGTAAGTTGACTGTAGACAGTTTAATGAAGCATGACTGTGTAAATGAGGTAAATTACCTAAGAGGTCACTCAGTGTACGGTGGATTAGGGAAATGTAGAGTATGTTGAACGCAAAGAGACAGACTGGCGTGATAGGCACACCCGTAACCCGATATTGTTCCCTAGGTATTTGAAAAAATGTTTTGCAGCTGACAAGTGGGTTGTTTGTGGGCTTTTTGTTTGTCACACCAACTGTCAGCCAGGCGGCTTGAAGTCTTTGAAAAAGTCTGCAAACTCTAGGAGTGTTTTTCTTCTCCCTTGTGGATTTTCCCGTCAGGGTCGATTGTGATTCAACAGGAAAACTTAGCTGGCTGACTCAGTGTCACTTACTGCTATGCAATATCTATTTTATGGGTCTTTTCTGGCATGTGGTATGATTTACTATGTTGGCTAGAAGAATACCAGATTTGTATTGACCATATCCATAGAAGATCATCTGGAGAATCCCAGTCATAGACGCAGTCATGGATATTTTAGGAATAAGAAAATAATATATACACCGATCAGCCACAACATTAGAACCACTGACATGACAAGTAAATAACATTGACCATCTTGTGACAATACAATGTTCTGCTGGGAAACATTTGGACCTGGCATACATGTGGATCCATGTGGATTTTACTTTACATGTACCATCCACCTAGACCACACCAGCCATCCCCACCCAACAGCAATGACACTCCTTGATGGCAGCAGCCATCCCCAGCAAGATGCAGCCTGACACAGGCACACACACAAAAACAGTTTAGGAACAACTCAAAAAAATATGAAAAACAGCACAAGGTGTTGACCTGGCCTCCAAATTCACTAGATCCCAAACTGATCAAGTATCTGTGGGATGCACTGGATCAAGCCTGATCCATAGAGGCCCCTCCCCTCAACCCATAGGACCCAAATGCCTCCATTAACAACGTTCTGTTGCCAGACAACACAGGACACCCTCAGAAGGTCCATGTCCATTCTCTGATGAGTCACAACTGTTTTGAAGCCGCAAGGGAGACCTACACAATATTAGGATGGTGGTCATAATGTTATGCCTGATCGGTGTATATACTATACATGTGTTGAGCATTTCTGCAACATAAGTAGCACCTTACCTTATCTTTTACGTTGTCGTTGTTGAACTTGTCGGTCATGCCTGTCACATCAGCTGCAAATAGAAATAAGTTTTTATTAGTGTTTTTCAAGGTAAAGGTGCTATTAGGTTCTACAAGATAATCTCACATAAGGTCTCTGATCATCAGAGGAGAAAACAATGAATATGAACATCTGAAGGCTTATGGTATATAACAGTGAGCTTTGTTGTTTTTAATCATATTAATTACCGGAGATATATTACTGACCTTCAACGTACGTCCCAGACACAACGACTTCCTCTGAGTTGTCTTCCTGGTAGATGTCTAATTTACAGTCTTCACCACACAACTCCTCCAGAACACTTTCAAGCCTCGCTTTTGTTTCTTTCTGAAAGAGTGCAAAATGAAAAATAATTAATATTGAAACATTTTGCATTTTAGCATCTGAATGGTTTAAATTATCAAAACCTAAAGTGCACATTGCACAACGCGACATTCATCACTAATCGCAGATCATTAGTACATCACAAAATCACAGCACCCCACCTTCCATATCGCCTTTAATCTACCTCTCATCCTTTAATCCCTCCACCTTCACTTTCTTCATCTTCCTCTGTCTTTAATCCAATCAGGGATATCATAACCCTGCATACCAGCATTTCACTTGCGTAATCTCATCCAAGCATCTGAAATTGCCTCACTGTAGGAGCCCTAGATCCCAGTTAAGGAGTACACAAATAGCTTTCTAGCTACTTATTTATGGGCAGGACATAGTGACCTCTAGTCAAACATCTTTAAATTTGCTCCCTTATCTGATATCTAGAGTTAGATTACATTTTCCCTGCCATGGCAATTAAATGGTTCACTATTGTGATTACACTAGATGTCCAAGACCTCATTTACAAGTTCGACGGCCTTTTATATTCAATATCTCAAGTCAAGAATTCCACATGCCATTACTGAAATAATCCACTCTTTAAATAACAGAGGGGTCAAATCCCACAGTCCCTCCTCTGTGCTTCAGTTCTCCCCCTTGAGACATGTGGATTCCCTGATTTGGAGTTCATTTTCGTGTAGTCCACTCTAAACTTCTTATTTACATCAACGGCATTGCCCAACTTTGGTAAACTTTACACAGGCCTTCATAGTTATTAAACTGACAAATTACTGGACAGAGCAAGAATATTTGTTGTCCATAAAAGATGGGGGAAAGATAATGTCTTTACTTGATGTCTGACTACTCTCCTGTGTTGTTCTGCTTGGTTACTACTGTTTATACCTTATATCGTTAAATAATGCATTTACTGGCTGTACAAGAGATGCAGATAGCTGAAATAACTTCTATTGTGTTCAGACCTTCACACAGAAGCTGTAATTTTTTTTCTTTTAGACCTCAAAGCTGTCATTTTGAGACACTAAAAAAAATATATTTCTAACGCAAACACACCCTCACACAAACACACCCTCACACACACACACCCATAATGCTTCAGGACTCTATAAATTACACATTCTGCTGCAGTGGTATGCCTACCCATCATGCCCCCCTCTTTTTGTTCTCACAGTGCCATCTATGCCCTGCCATGTACTTTCCTTTCCATCTAAGAAGTAGATGTTTAAAAGGATAAATGTCATATGCTCCTTCAAAGATTATTTGCTTTCTTATCTGTTATTTCATTCATGCCAAGCACCTTTGAGCATTGTTCCTCCTGTTTGTAAATCATCACATTCCACTTGATAAAAAGCATACTTTAAGATGTTCAAAACTTACACAGCTGGAGGGCGCCTTGAGTTTCAGACTGACAGCATTTTTGTCCTGCACAGCCTCTCTGCTCACGCACACGACATCATCCTTTGGTACTGGCTTCAGAAACAGAAGAAAGAAACCGAAACGCCTTAATTTAAGCACAACACCGCGTTCTCCTCATGACCGCTGAATAGCATTTGCCAAATTCTACAAAGTTTTAAGGTCTGTGGTCAGTGCTTTTAACATTTTTTAATCAGAATTCCTCTTCTTGCTCTTTGTCTTATAAATAAAAGCCTTGATTCTATTTAAGGCAATGGAGAACCAAGGTATGTTAATGGTTATACCACCTTTCTTAAGTGTTGTGCATATTGAATTGAAAAAAATAAATAACTATATGGCAATATGAAAAACATGTTTTGTGTAAAAGAAAAGTCAAGAGCTCAAATAAAATGGCCTTTTTTTCCTTTTTTTTTCTTGATGCCAAATATGTGGAGCATAAAAACTGAATGTTGCTTCTCCATGTTTAGTTTTGGCTCTGGGGACAGTTAGCAGGCCGGTCCCAGATGGCCTGAAATGTCTGGACGATTTACAACAGAGCAGCAGATCATAATTTTTTTTTTTTCTGTCCCAAAACATTTAAGCATATTATAAACCAGCAGTGACCCAGACCAGATGTTTAAACTGAGTTGTTGAGTTCTGAGTTCTTTTCTATAGTCGGCGCTAGTGGGGCTTGTAAACTTGAACAGAAAAGGCCCAAGAATGCAGCCTTGAGGAACTCCACATCTGTTGTGTTGTTGTCAATAGACACAAAAGAATGCTTCAAATACGATTCAAGCCCCACCCAGGTTTCCACTCTGTCTAGTAACGTGTTGTAATCAAGCGCCAGAATCTAATAATACCAAAGAGCTTCACAGTTTTTGTTGTTGGTCAAAAATAATGACTGGATAATATTAAGGCAAATGTGTTAAGCTGTTTAAAAACAGCCTGTTCATTGCTTTTACTGGCATAGCTGTTTTTTTTTTATAATTTACAGATTTTTCTAAGAGAAAATCCAATTGTGTACCTACAGCAGAGCGTACTTATGTTAGTGATTCACTAGTTTTACTTTCAGAAAAACAAAGAAAATCAGACTCCCACTGCTTTGGGGATTTAGATCAATTATTCATACACTGCAAATTTCATCTAGTTTTGACTCCAAGCATGTCATTTGTTAACAAATGCGCCCTGTACATACGCACTTCTCAGTAGTCGATGATTTCGTTGCATCCTTATTTACTTATGCAAACTTAACCTCATCACTTGCTGCTTAAATAAGAATCATTTGCAAATAGTGCCATGTCTCATTTGAAAAAATTTGATGAGCAAATACAGTGCCCCAACATTGTATTTAAAATAACTGACTCTAAAGTGGATGGTAATCATCTGTTTTAATTGTGACATTTACTTGTTGCTTTCTAGTAACATGTTTCTCTCAGTGTAGGACATCCTTAATTGCATATTATAAACCTGTGACAATAAAAATGATTTCTGTCAAATTTCAAAGGATCTCCTTTATCTTACCTTTGGTAAGTTGTCAGGGCCGTCCCCTCTGGAAGGAATCGGTGCCGGGGTCACTACTGCCACAAGTTTACGTGTGACGGTATGTACCTCAAGTGTGGACGTAGTTTCCACATGTAATGCTCCCCCTGGAGTTGCATAGCCACTGTTCTTATCATCTGCTGCCTCTGTTGTAGCTGCTGCTGCTGTAGTTTGGACAGAAGTTTGTACAGGTCCCAAAGAAGGGAAAACCACATTTTGACCTTGTGGATCGTCTGTCTCTGTAAAAAGCAGTCCAGCACAGAAAGTTAAGTTGCTAGATATTCAAACGGAACGCAGGCTTTGCTTTCAGTCAACAAAAGAACGTCATATACGTTACAGTTTATTTATATGGTTTGAAGTATGGTTTCAAAGTTTCTGTGTGCACATGAATAAGCACCTTTTTTTTCTTTCTTTAGGAAATGGTCTGATGTTATTAGAAGTCAGGGCCAAGCACCAGTCCAGGGCCAACAGAGCTTTTATCGGATAGCACTGATCCACCCACTGATCCGCCTATGTTCCCATCAGTAGTCAAAACTCACATTTTCAGAATAACTTTTATGTTGTTGTTAATGTAAGATAAGATTTTATTTGTCACATGCACAGTTATACATAGTACAATGCACAGTGAAATGTATTTTAGTACCTGCAGCCACTAGTAAAAAAAAAACAAAAAACAGTAATAATTCCACACATGCATACACAGTAAAAAAAATATGAATGTATAACTGAGAAATGTTGTGAGTGACACGGGTTTTATTGTATTGTTTCTGCAGACCATTTTAAATTGATGTCTTTGAGTGTTTTGAAAAGTGCTCCATAAACAAAACATATCATTATTCAGTTATTGTTGTGCAGCTCAGGGGCATAGCTACAGTTTAAATGTCAGTTTATTCTGGTCAACGTGTGACTAGCATCACCTTTATCAGCCTTTCAAAATAGTAGCACTGAGCCCATTCTTGATGCTGATAATCAATCTGCATGATAACCCCACAGCCCTACAATATTCTTTATATCTAGTCAGTGTTCCTTACCAGGAGCTTCCGGTCCCTTATGAATCATGTCTCCTCGAATGTCTGACTGTGCACCCACACTCGGCGTTTCTCCTGTGGCATCTGCTTCTTGTGCCATGACTCCTGCTGTCAAATCAGAATAAAGCACAATCAGAATAAGTCACGTTGTCTGAAAAACAGACCAAAAGTTAAAGAGATTCCCTATTTTACATAGATGTAATGGCATGTAATTAAATATCCAAAACAACATCACATTCACCAAACATCTGTCATCACACTGTTAAAGTCACACAACAGTTTCATTAAAGGAAAAATGTGTCACAGTGAAGTCAGCTTTCTCTGGATGGAGCACTCACTTGGAGGGTATATTGTGCTGTTGTGTGAATTAATCACTTCTTGAAGAAGACAGATAAATTGACACTCAATTTAAGACGCCCATGTGGTAAGAGAAAGGCTGCGTTCTGTGACTTTTTGTGGCAGAATGACATCTTCTTGTATGTGGCAACTGATTTAGTGTTCCCTAAGAAAAATACACACCAGTCAGGCATAACATTATGACCACCTTCCTAATATTGTGTAGGTCTCCCTTGTGCCTCCAAAACAGGTGTGACTCATCAGAGAATGGACATGGCCCTTCTGAGGGTGTCCTGTGGTGTCTGGCACAGAATGTTGTTAGCGGGGGCCTTTGGGTCCTATGGGTTGACGGGAGGGGCCTCTATGGATCAGGCTTGTTCCAGATTCTTGATCAGTTTGGGATCAAGTGAATTTGGAGGCCAGGTCAACACATTGTGTTGTTTTTCATGTTTTTTCAGTCGTTCCTAAACCATTTTTTGTGTGTGTGCCAGGCTCCATCCTGCTGGGGATGGCTGCTGCCATCAAGGAGTGTCATTGCTATGGGGTGGAGGGTGCCTGGTCTGGTCTAGGTGGGTGGTACATGTTTAAGTTACATCCACAGGAATGTGAACGTTATTTTCTTCTCCTGTCAGTGGTTTTAATGTTGTGGCTGATCGGTCTATTACCTAGTCCTTGTCTTGAGTCCAGCTATGAAGAAGAAACATTAGGTATTTTCCTTCTTTTTTAGTGTACTTGCAGTATGATTTCTTTTTTGTCCCTGAAGGTTTCTCCACTGATGGACGATTAAGCAATAGATCCTATTACTGTTGGATAACTAAAGCTCTAAGATACATGCATCATGTCACAAAGTCGTTTACTTTGAAATACAATCTCTCACTGTGAGGTTTTACAGAAGATCCTGCGACGACAGTGAGTCACTTCATGGGAAATACACAATGTGTTTCTGAAATATATTAATGTGAGAGGACTGATTTTCCATCGACCTTGTTAAACTGTTGAATGCTGTGATTAAATGTACCACTGAAAGGTGCCAGGCAATGATGCCACTGAAAACATCACTTTTTCCATATATTAAAATTATGTAATAGGTCATTGTACCATTGTTCATTTTCTAGGAGCTGTGAGGCTTTGGAATCTTGATAGGAAATTTGTTGTGAGATTTATTTTTCATCCGTCAATTACTTCAGCTTCAAAACTGTAACAACCTGCATCGCTTTAAGAACACGTTTGATTTTCTTTGATAATTAATTAAATGTGCCAGCAAGCCCTGCGTACACTGAGTTAATGAGCCTGAGGTTGTTATTGCTGTAATTTGTTCAGGTCAAATTGCAAGGATAGGATCCAGACGTTAAAGCAGAATTCCCAGCATTCGTTCGTTTCACCCAGCCCCTCTCCCCTCCCTCTCTCCTCTCTCTGTCTCTCCTCTCTCCCTCTTTCTCTCTGTCTCTGTCTACCAACAACAGCAGCATTACCTCACTCGCAAAACATTCCCATAATGCCTTGCCTCTGCGGATCTCATTACTTCTCCACCATTGTTTGATTGATTTCAGGTTTGTAATTGCTGTGTACTGCCCCTTGTTAAAGAGAAGTGATTGTGCCTTTGTTTGCATTAACATTTAATTTACGTGCTGCTTTATTTTAACACATGCATGCATTGACAAACATAAAAAAAATAAATATATGTTATGACATTTGTGAACGTTTAAATATCTTATTATAACCATGCATGCATGTAATAGATCAGATTTATCTAAATGTATCTAAATAAACACTGGATTAATTTAAGAGTAGCTGTAAATGTTAGATTACACATTTTTCTCTTATATTCGTTATTTTTTTCCACTCCTGGTAGGCATAATATATACAGAAACAGTGAAGTAATGATACGCTGGTACTTACATTTTTGTAATTAATACATGCTTTGTGCTGCTTGTCATTTACAATAACACAAAATAATGAGATTGCCTTAACTGGGTCATCGCTAAACTTCTTACCATTGCACACCATACAATTTTTATTTTTGCCTGAGTTCCTGCTTTAAAAACTGTATGAATCGCTCTCCTCAGTGACACTCTTTTGTCTCCTCGTGGAGTCGTCTCTCTGTCTGCCATCACCACTTGAGGCTTACACATGTGAGGCACATACGTTCACACATTTGTGGCACTGTCACACATTTCCACTGACTTCCTTCGGATAAATCATTGTGACAAGCAAGTGCCACAAGCACAGAGTAAACGCTGTGTGTGCTGTGGTAGCAGGTGGGGCAGTAATCCTCAGGGAGGTCCTCTGACGTGTTTGGTGTTAGCAACTGTCCTTTGCAGCTGTCTGTCGTACAGTATCTGTTCTACACTTTGTCACTGTTACAATTGGATGAGAAAACAACATCAAGAGTCGCTGACCTCTTGGCAGGTTTGTAGCTTCTATGGACTCATCAAATCGACACAATGCACACTTGTACTCAAGTTTCTCTACGGAGCCTAAATGTTGCCAAATTTGTGATCTCTTATTTATTATACAACGCTTCCCTTTTTAAGTCTGTCTTTTAGACCTCTTTCACAGCCTGTAGTCTACAGCTGCCATCCCTCCTCCATGTCTGGGTGGTCTGTCCGTTTATTTTACCAGAAAGGATGAGGTTCAAAATGGGTGACATGGTCAGACATAAATTAGGTCTTCACATACAAAAGTGACACACAGGAGTGCCTGAGTGCTGAGGCCGAAATGTGTTGTTTCAGCTCTGTGATCACCTACAGTCATCGGCTGAGATGTAGTGGACTGGAAGCTAAAACTCAATGGTGTTGTGAAATACAAATTCCTAAGATTTACACTGTGGCTGATGGGTATGTTCGGGGTTAGAGGCTGGCGCTGATATGGGATATTGGGGAGATATTGTGGCGAGTGACACGACCACATCGGCTCCGGAGGTATTGTAACTGATGTTTGAGTTTGCTAGAGGATTTTAAATCAAGTGTGTTTTTACAAGATTTTTGTACTAATGATGTCATAACACGTTAAGTGCTCTTGTAAAACTGGGCTGCTACGTTTCCGTGAAGCAAAACACTTGTTTAGCTTCAGGCACGATAACACAAGGTTTGTTTTTTGGAAATTCTGCCAACACAGCCAGTCAACTCTGTCCAACTCTCTGACCAGCCATCAGTCATTACACTCAAACTCTCTTGACAGGCCAGAAACCAGATGGAATGAAACCTCTGCATATCATTGCCTTTTACGACCAACATTTACACAGCAGGATTTGAGCGACTGCCTTTTATTGTATTGTTTTGACTGTAGATACCTAAATGCTCCAAATATATGATTTCTTTGGGGAAAACATATAACAGGGCCGTGAATTCTGTTTGTTTTGGGTAACGTTTGTTTACTGAGTACGAAGACAAGAGGAAAAGCAACCGGCTTTTCTGTTGTTTTGGAGACTGCAGCTTTGACCTTTGTGCTGTAATTGATACAGCGGCGTCTCCTGTGTTTTCTGCAGCCGTGCTTCCAACGCAAGGTCAGCAAACCTGACAACATGACCTCTGAACCCATCACCACCTCACGTCTCTCTGCTTTCCGCACACTGGTTCAACAAGGGCTGCAGTTAAAGGTGATTCATAACTTTACTGCACCAATTCCGCTGATACAGACATGGTACACCTGAGCCTCACATCACCACTTGTGTCCACAGAGGCTTTTCTTTCATTCCTACGTTTTGTGTAATGTTTAAATCAGCCAAGATATCAGTCGCCGGCCGTGTGTCTTGGAATCATTGTACAAACATGACGAACTTAATAGCCATTATCAACCCAAACTCCATATGTTATTTAGCTCTGACTTCACTGCTCTCTTGAAGATTTTCCCACCAGATTGCTGTGAATGACGGCTGCGGTCTGGAAATGCTCCACCCCGCACCCCCCATCTCCTGGGACCTTGGATGGAGGAATGTGGCAGGCTTTGGAAGAAGACAAGCCCTCAGCTCCACGCCTTCCTCCCTGCAACCCCTTCGTCTCTCCTCACCCTTTCCTAGTCACGCACAGCTAATCCCAGGCATCTATCGAGGTGAGATTTGGGCTTCAGCCTTCACACCTCCCACACCACATAGCCTAATGTAAAACAACATTTAGAGGGCTATCTTGTAACAGCTACTTTCTCTCCCATTGCTCCACAAAGCTTGGGCTTTCTGCTTTCTGTTATCAGTGCTTCAAGGTTGTAATGGTGAAACATGCACAAGTTCCACATAAAAGCTTCTTCTTGTTGCTTTCCACTCACAGTGACAACAAAACTGAAAGGTATCGCAGTAGAGTACTTCAGTTAGTTTCTCTAATGGTCATAAGAGTTTGCATGTGAACTAGCAAAATATACCCATTCATCTGCACACGTGTCACTGTGCATCCCAAACCATATGCCTGTATAGGAGAAGCATGATCCAGCTGTTGGATGTTTTCAGTGGGTACACCCTCCTGTGGCTTTGGCCTCCGGTCCCAGCCTGGCTTCCAGAAAATCCTGTGCTACATTTTCAGGAGGGAAGAACTCTGCAAATACTGAAAATACTTGCTAGTGCTTTTGTTTAGGAAAAATCCTGTGCTGGTTAATGGAGCATAGTGAAGTAATAATTGTTTGGACACTTTAGTGGACCACTGTGTCAAAATCCCGACGACGGATGTTCTGCTAACACCATTCGATGTGATGCTCACTATACAACAAATTTCTCACAGGGAACCGAGACACTAATTTATCTTAGAATTTAACAAATGAAGTGCCAAACCCATGCTGCGCTGGGTCTGAAGCTGAATGAACGTCATAACTGTTCTGACTGAGTGTGTGAGAGTGTGTTGAGCCATGACAAGCTCGTGTAAACACTCTCAAGACATATTGGCCTATCTTTTCTACGAGCGTCATAGTATATATGCTTGAAATATTCTCTTTGTATCTGTCTGCAGGATGTGAATGCTTCTCAGTGTTGAGTGTGTGTGCGTTGCAGAAAGGGGGCAGCAGGGATGGTCCGACACGAATCTCTCAACACCTCGCTTTGGTACTCACATGGTCGCTGATTGCCATTGGGTCCAGCCATCAATTTAATGTTTTACAGAAGTATTATTTATCAGTAGCACTGGTTTTAAAAGGGCAATAGGTGTTCTTTAATTGTATACATAACTGTATCCTGTATAGTCTGACAAAATGCAAACAATAATTTCACCATTAACGAACAATATAATACTGCACGAAACATTGGGGAAATGCAAATTTAACTTCAATGCAGAGGATGGCCCCAAACATGCAAAGTATGTCTCTGACAACAGTCAGGAATTAAGTACATAGAAATCTGATCCAAGGTCACACCTCTTCCAACACACCCTCCACTCACCCACACAGTCATGCTCACTCATTTGCCTACACAGTCACACGCTCACTAACTCACCCAGATGCTCACACGCTCACTCGTTATTCGATAGTTTAGATTTGGAGATGATGAAAATATGTTACTGAAATTATGGATGTGAACATCTTCTTCATTATCTTTGTTTCTTGACAAAATTTGGCAAAAACAAAAACATGATTCGGTCAGTGTGTTGTTTTCTTAATAAGGATTGTTGTGTGATTTTATATCACACCGCTCTTCAAGAGTCAGGATTTGTTGAGAGCGCGCAGAGGAAAAGGACACTGGCGCATAGTCCCGTGGGGTTAAACGTGCTCTGCAACTCTACACTCTTTGAAACAACACATTGCTGACCCCACTATCTTGACCCACCCCCACTGAGCCCCCCTCCCCATGTCATTCCTGTCACAACGATTAATAGCAGAACCCAGGCCATTCTTCTCCCATGGCAGGAAAGCAACTGGATCTTATGGTTTCAATCAGGCCAGCGAAGCAGCGTTCACTTCACCCAATGTTGCCCAGCTGCAGAACTCACCCAACCCCACCCCGGGGCCACTGCAGCTCCTTATCGAGAGCACAGTGTCTGTTTCTAGGGACCACAATCAGGAAACATGACATCTGCTTTCAATTGTGTGCATTATATCACTCCCTCACCCCTCCCCAACTCACACACTCACAATTGGCCTCTAAAGTTTCACTGCCGTGTGCATTACCTTGAATGAGCCTGTCTGGCTTGAGTGTATGCAGGTAGAGTGTTTGGGGATCCTGTTGCAGAGTGAGGCAGATCTGGACATCAATAGCTCAAAGGCTCTACATTGATTTTGTCCAGAAATAATTTCTGACAGGCTAGATCTGTCAAAAAATCTACTAGAATAATTACTTGCACACACATCCCTGGGTGGTATTGAAAAGCAGCCATAATAACCCATCAAGAAGTTGTTTTCGAGTGCACTTAGTCATTGCTCATAGATTTGTTTTCTGCTTAGAGAACATCGATTGCCTGTGTTTTTTGCAGTATGGGTTGAAATCTGATACTGGCTTCTCTTTCCCTTTCTTTAATTTAATTTGTGGTAATTTCTGGGCACATACCAGCACTTCCCTGTTGTTTGATAAAGCAGCTTGTTTGGCTGTAAAATGTACATGCTTATTGTATATGAATGCACATGTGCAAAGAAAATACAGGGGCTGGAAAAAAGGTTCAAAGACAAAGCTGCCGAGAGTTAATTGGAAAAGCAGCCTTCTCTTATTAGGAGAGGATGAAAAATGCAGTTCCAAGTGAATGAGGATATTTGTGTAAGTAAGTTTAAGTGTGTGTGTGTGTACGCCCAGATGTCTGCTTGCCACCACTGGCTCACTTGACACTTGGATTTGACTTGGCACAGTCTGTGCTACTTCCTTCATGGGAGGAATGAACAGTCTGTTGTTGACATTGTTTCTGTGGTTCTTTGGTGCATCTGTTACTTCAGTGGGTACTACACACACAGTGATTTACATAATTACATGCTCTGGGGTTGGCAGCGAGGTTGGGCAGGGTTCATTGCTTAACTAGAGAGCCTCCTCAGACCACTTCACAGAGCAGGCAGAGCTTAAACCGTATTAAGAAAACTGTTTACAAGTACATATTTCAGTTATTTCAATTGAAATCTAGTTGAAATGAACGTAGGCATCTTTCTTTCCCGGTGGATTGCCTTATCTGACCCCTCTCACTAGTTTTCCAAAGGAATCTGCTGAACAGTCTCAGAAAGGATCTTCATCTCTGTTTTTGATCATCACACATTTAGTCTCTGCTCCCACTACAGCCTTCCAGGTTGTCTGGGTAACCGGTATGCTTACTAACATCTGTGTGTCTACTCCATCAGAGCATAGATGTACAGTGAGCCCATCTTTCTTCTCCTTATATAATCTCTGCCCCATTCATATCTCCTGGGTTGACAAGACAATCCTGCAAGAGGGATTTTTGTCTAACTTAGGAGACAGAAACAGAACTTAAGTCATCTTCTTTTTTTTCTTTGCTCTGTTTCCCATCTGTATAATATGATATTGGCTCTATTCATCTTTTCTGGCAATCACATTTGGTCCAGATGCAGTGTGTCACATGTTTTCAGTTGCTTTGAGTTAGTGGTGCACATCAAGAGATAATTGATTTTTCTTTTTTCCTCAAGAGCAGAAAAAAAGTTGTTCTGTCTCTGGTTCAGAATCTATAGGTCGCACTGATATCAGTGAAGTGTTATTTTCCAAAGCAGATGCAGCCGCCTCTTACGTCTGATGATCTCATTCCCACAAGCTACAACCAATGAACAACACAGGAGGTTTGAATTAAGCAATCCAGTGTGTGATTCATTTCCAGCCACAACAGAGAGCACTGCAGATGATAGTTTTTGGATGACTATCGACTGGATGTTGATGATGTTGTTGAAGTATATAAAGATTATTTTTCTGTCCATGTGACTTATGACAAACTGGAGTTTTTTATGCAACAACGTGTCTGCATTGATCTAAATCCTAATCCATAAACAGGTTCTCAAACAGTGTTATTACATTTGGGAAACATAGGCAGTGTTTACCGACTCATTTAGTCTTGGTTAATTAAGACTTAATTTCCCACTGGTTTCAGCTAAGACTTGGTCTTGGCTCAGACTACAGGGGACTTAAAATTGGCCTGGTGACAAGAAAAAGTTAAATTTGTTTAATTCAGTTGATCACCAATGAATAAAATTGAACATTTTTTGCATTGTGCTAAATTTGGTGACGTTATATACAAAGTTAATTTAAATTACTATTACGAGAATAGTAAAGTTTAGTTTTAATATAGACAATAAATGCTGTTCCATTACAGATAAGTAATTCTTATTTTAGGTGTTGTAAAGAGCCACATTCCAGTTTTATGTACAGTTTCACATCATATCATGTCTCCTACACCAGGACAGCCACATTTGAAATGCATAGTAAAAGCCCCACACCCTTCTTTCACGCATGCTTCCACCGGCCTCACATTACTGCCAACTAAATATAAATACACACACTCACATTCCATGAAGATCATGGGAATCGGGTCAATAAAGTAGCAAACATAACTCCAGAGGGAGTTCCGTAAATAATACAAACTGAATAGTAAAGTACACAAAGGAGATTAATGTGATAACACCAAAAATATCTATTTAAGTAGCATCTGAACTTTGAATCGGGCATTTAAGACTTCACTATGTGTCTTCGTAATTAAAAACCCTTCTTTTTGAAATTATCCCTTTGTTTGCCACGTTATGCTCCAAAGTCTTTTATCTGTCAGCACCTTGGGACAAGCACATCTTTGTAAACCCCTTTAGAAATCATATTAAATCACAAGTCATAGGTTTGATTTCAGTGTGGAGATAGTACGATAACTTTCCAGACTGTGAAGGGTTTGTAGGGTTAAAACCTGATTCCAACTCAAAGACCATTCAAACAAACACTGCTCCACCCCAGCCCCACCCCTCCCCTCCCGGCACCTCCTCGTCCCAGCAGATGTTCATACGATCTCTGCGAATTCACCGTCTTTGCTTAAAGTATTTTGCTTACCATTTAGGAGCGAGGTGACGAGGAGCAAAGCAAAAGCCAGCATTTTGAGGGGCCTGTCTGTTCTCAGTGCAGATGATGCTGCCATTCTCGTCCAGAGCGTGCACACGTCCAACTGATGCGAGTGAAAAGAGAGGGAAAGAGAGAGGGGAGAGGGCAAAGCTGGTTGAGCCGGAGCAGTTTGGGGTTTCCTCTTACCCAGAGCGGGACAGGGTGGATAAAGCACCTCTTGTGTTCTGTCAGTTTTTATATAGCCGCCCCCCTTCCTCCCTCAGTAAGGCCCAGCCCTACAACCCTGTCTTCCACTGGTTACTTTAACCCTTCCCCTGTGCCCCCACCCCTCCAGGAGAAGAAGAAGCAAGGCAGATGGAGTGAGAGAGGATAATGGGGTCTTGGTGGGATGTTGTGGATTTAAAAAAATGTGGCACATTCTTCAAATTCCCTAATACAGTGTTCATAAATATATACATACATATGCAGTGCCATTGCTAGAATCGTCCATCAGGACTGGGCTGTATTGTGAGATGTTTTATAAAATGTTTTGGTGATCAGTGTTGATTATTTAATCCCTTACTCACACTGGGCTACAGTGTCTGCTTGAACTGTGAACCCTGTCTGGACGGGAGCAGTAATCCACCTCACAATAAAAGGTGATCGCTGACAATAGCCTGTGGCACTCAGGTCCTTAATAGGCTTAAGGAGATAGACCGTGGAGCAGAATATCATACCCGAAACAAAGGTGCGATCCACTGTTATGCTAATAGTATTAATCCATTTCAGTGGCCCAAAGCCCCCACCACTCAGTAAGGCCATCAATCAACAACGGCCATCCCGGTAGTTGAGACACCACAGGGTCTGCTTAAACCTTTCACACTTCTACAAAGTCCTGAAAGCTCCTGGGCCCCCTGCAACTTTAGGATCTTTGCGTTACTTTTGTTAGCTCTTTTGATAGCACTTCTCATGCTCTCTGTAAACGACACATCTGGAACCACTGGTGAAGGTATGCTAAATGAGTTGTTAAAAAAAAAAAAAAAGACCCACCCTCTTGGCTACAACAGCCGAGAGAGGTGATCTGGACCAAAGCTAAATCGTACATTCTAGAGAAACACGCTTGTAATTTGATACCAGTCCCAGTGCCCATATTCCCCTTGTCCCTGTTTTGGCCCCATCCTTCCCCCGTCATCCCATTTCCTCCCTGTTACACCCCTCCTCCCCTCTTTCCTCAACAGACCCCTATCAAACATTCAGCTCAAACAGCGGGGCGTTGAGGTGGCCAATTGGCTCCTCACTGTGACTCGAGATGAGCTTTGCCGAAAACCCTAAGAGAAAAAAGCTATGGTGTGTGTGCCACTGCAGCAGCCGCAGCTGTTCAGCAGCAGTCGAGTCACCCCAGTAAAACATTAATTTGGCTGTTAGCTAGTTAAGTATTTTTGCTACTTGAGTCTTGTGAATTACAGATTCCTGTCAGACGGCAGTAAGGCACATATTAGAGCTTTTATTCTCAACAGAGAGCAGTAGGACAGACTTCTTTTTCCTTTGTGTAATTGCTGTTGTAGTTTTCCTGATTTTTCTTTATGTTACTCTTATTGTGTTTTTATTTAACTCACGTGAGGATGAGTATATTCTTTTTTTACACCAACATTTGACTTAAGTATAGGGAATTTGAAACATAATTGACTTTATTGCTACGTATTTTACAGTCACAAGAAATTTGTCTTTGGCACATAACTAACAGTATGCATATTAAAGGCTAAATAAGAATACAAATGCAAGTATTGCAAGTCAAGAAGTCAAGATAAAATAGAAACATTTTCAGTAAGAGCAAAACTACATTTACAATTACAGAGAATATATCAAATGCCTACTTTTAAATAAAACTTTCTAGTTAGTAAATAAAGCTGTGCATTTATTCTGCATCCAAATGGAACTTGTGAGCTTGTGGTTGCAACATGGGAAGTCGTAGACACAAAATTCTTCTTCAAGTGGTAAGAGAATGTGGTGAGAACAACGCTACGAGGCAGTTGTTGGCATTTAAGTGCCACCAAAGCGACAAGTTTAGCAAATTAAGAAGTGGGTAACTTAATGTAGTGTAATGAAATGATTAGACCCTTGGGAATGTCAACATCCTCCTCCAACAAATAAAATTATGACGAAAACACTATATGATTAAATTACAATATATTAACTTATCCACTTTCTCAGTTTCTGAAAACGTAAACAAACACATCACGATTCGTGGACTCAGACCTCTCCAAAAGCTTCCAGTTATACCTCAAGAGGACAGACTTCATGTAGACTTTACTTGTATACATGTTAAACACAATAGCATTTGGAGGCAGCAATAGTGAATGGATGTGGAAAATATGAGCCATAAAATGTGTGACGTTCACAGCATGAAGTCTAAGAAACTGTCCAAAATCTGTCTTAATGTGTTAATGTGACACATTAAGACAGATTTTGGAACATGTAGTGTGTGGAGTCCATTTTGCTTTTGGTGTCACTGTAATTTGAAGATATAAATAAATACAGATGCAGATACAGATACAGTGAGGGGAACTCCTCTATGGTCCATTAGACACCATGCTTCCTTATCTCTCCTTCCTTTGTGACAAGTGTCAGTGTAACATTCCATGTCATGGGGCAGGAAACCAGAACGGACACAAACTTAATTCTTGCAAAGACCTCAAGGTAAGCCAATCTGGAAAACATTTCTCCCATTGGCATCCTGTGCTTTAGAGCCAATGAGTCTGGCTTCATATGGCTTTATTTGTTTATTCTATATTGACTGTCCTGCACATCTGTTGTAGCTTATGGATTTTTATCCTCCCTTTTACTTTTAGCCGCTGAGCTGTTTCTTCAGCAATAGTACATTGCAATCATCATATATCTACCGACGTTGTAGATTATTCCTGACAGCAGTGTGTATTTTAGTTTGGCTCTTGAGTGCGTTTTCGTCCGATTTGAGGGTTGTGCTTTTCAGTTGCATGCATCGTGTGTATACACCTCGGAGCATGTGTGTTAAACGCTTTACTGAAACGTACGGCGGCGTGTCTCAGGAGAATATAGGCAAGCGGATTCGATATCAAAAAGGAAGCATTGTGCTTTTGCGGTTGCACTGTCTCAGGAGGAGTTCCCTTCAGATTTACCCTATACTTTAAAGACCACAAAAATTCCGAGCTGTTGCAAAACATTTTGTGAACACACAATCTTGTTTTACTTGCCCGCCCGCCTGCCTGCCTGCTCTCTTTTTTTCTTTTATTCTTTCAGTTTCTACACTCATAGACTTGCATTCAAACACGTGCTTTTAATGTCAAGCAGAAAACAAACAGAAAAAAATATTTTCTGCAAGTCATAGAATAGAATGAGGCATATGTTCTGGTTATGTGGTTAATTTGCCTGTGCTGATGAAGAAGGAGCATCTGTATAGATTTCACTTCCTGAATGAGTTTGATGTAAAAGGTCAGTGGTGCTTTGTCCAAGGAGTCTTATTTTGTGGTAATGAGTTAGCTTAAGCTGCTTCTTGGTTATCCCTTAGATCGCAGAGGCTTGGCCTGTGACTCAAAAGACTACTTTAAGAGGCAGATCTTATTAGAAGAATATGTTATGGATTATTTGTTCAAAAGAAAAAAACAAGTCGAGCATCTTATGGAAGACAGATTTTCTTTATGGCTTTGTTTATATCTCCAAAATGGTTTGCAATGTTTGCTTTTTGTTCTGTCTCACAGCGCTCCCGGCAGTGGATTACTTGGAAGAGCCCAGGCAGGGCTCTGAACAGGAAGTTGTAAAACAGCAGCTCGCTTAATATGACGATCATCTGTGAGAAGAGCATTTTGCGCGTTCATAACCACATTAGCTGCTTTCTGTTTTGACTTACGACACGTGTATTAATTAAAGAGTGTTTTTATGAGAAAGTTTAATTCAAGTTTTTGATTTTAGTCAATTTATTTGTTTAAAAAAAAAAACAGGCAAGCAAGCAGCCACAAAAATACATCCATGTTGTAATACTGAATTTATGGAGTTTTGAAAATGGGAGCCATAAATCCCACAAAGCTCACCGATTGGCTGCGTAGGAGGGAGTCTTGAAGTGATTTTGTGGGTGTGGGAGAGGGAAGCTGAAAAGGAGGGAAAGTTTGGGAGGAGGAGTAATAGTGGGAGGGGTGTCCATTTCAAACTGCAGATTTGAAATGTTGACCGTTACCTCTCGGGTCCGGGCAGCAAGGTCTCTGCCTTCAGGCGAGCAGGAAGAAGTAAAAAAGATTTGACAGACAGAGGTACCAGATCAATGCCGTCACTCTTTCCCAAAACAAAATGCGCGTCAGGGATGTCCCCGTGTGGGTATTCTTTACGATCTCAAGGTTCAGTCTGGGTTCGCTGCGCGTCTGTGTCTTGACCTATACGATAAAGCCACATGGCCCTGAATATCCAGCAGACACACGCATACTTATGTTCACATCCTCAGGCGCCAGTGCTGAAACAAACTCTTTTTTGTTGCTGACACATGCTTACCCTTTGCCCTCTGCCTGCATTGAATTTTCCATGGCCCTCTCATATATTTTCCTTTCACTATAGCCTGTGCCCAAATCATGTAAGCGGTGAATGAATGAATGACTGAATGAATGACTGCATGAATAATCCTCAATCAATCTCTTAGTTTCGAAGACTTGCTTGTGATAATAGCTCTGACCAGAAGATGGCATCAGTAGACTAGGGTGAAGTCCACCCCAACCAGCTGGACATTAGCGTCATCAGTACATCATTTAACCCTTCATTTATATATTGCTTTGTACTATTGTTCACAATAATTCATCTATTAGTGTGAGGTGACGTTTAATGGATGTGGTCATGGCTATTAAGACTATAGCCTGCTATGGACACAGTGTTGCTTGTGGACAAAAGAAAAATGACTCCAACAAATTGTGGAAATAAAATGCCGTCATGCATTCGCTCAACCAATAAATCCCGAAAGAAGTTGTTACTGATAGAGGCTGTGGTCATTTGGGATTCGTTCTACGCAGGCGCCAGGGATTTTTCTCCCCCCAAGGCAAGAACAAACACGTGTGATTGTGTATATTCTGATAATGTCACATGTATTTAATTGAAGCAGCAGGAGACTGATGATTGCAGACCTCCATTTGCTAAAGGCTGTGTTCCAGTGGTGCTTAAGGGATTTTGATGCTTGATTCTGGACGAGTGGCAATGCACATTTCTTACGGAAAACGCATCCCACAGTGATCTCGGTGTTCTATTTATAAACTAAGTGATGGATCAAATAATTGCTTAGGTTTTTTTGTCCAAGTGTTCCTGTTCCTGTTTCCATATTTAATGCATGTGACGATGCAATAGCACAGCTAGTGCCACACCCACTCTTGGCAGGACAGTAAAGCTGAATCCCGTCCACTGACTATTAGCACACACTCTCCTGGGTTGTTCACACTTGTTTATGTGCATAGGAAGTCCAAGGCATTTTCCATTCAGCATTCATTCCACAGACAGAGCCACAGCTTGAATTATTCCTCAAGATCTGCAGTCTGTGCATAAGGTCCATTTTCCCCTGAATCAAATATTCTGAGCAGCAGGAGAAGCTGAGGGTTTGTTATACCTGGCAGCGAACGACCGGTGATTCCGCAGAACCAAAAGCGTTGCGCTGCTATTCTGTTCAAGCTTTCTCACGTGTGTAATGTAATTAAATAAACCACGGGTTAAAGAAAAATAACTTCTGCCAGGATTTCATGGAAGAATAATGCGTTTCTGATAGCTGTAGCAACTCCACAAACCTGTCTGGTGCCATCCTACCACAGAGTCTATCAAGGAGATACCATGCAGCTTCCTCAGCTGTCAGTAGAAGAGGTCTGAGTCCTAATGATCCTCCTCTGTGTGTGAGAGAGAAGTGAGGGGAGATTGTTGGCTACTGAGTGTATGCACTCTGACAAGTAAAGAGTGAAGACGAAAGGTTAGAGCCTGACAGGTATACAGAGGACCCTCCGATACAGTGTAGACACCCTACCTGGATCTGACAGGTATGGGTAGGGAGGTCTGCCTGTTCTACAACCTTCCTCCCCCCACTGCTCTGCTTGCCCAGAGCCCTGAGGGTTAAACATGAATAATGAATTCTGGCTCCCTATGGCAAGTGCTCAGGAGCTCCTATATGCTGCTCACATGCAGCACCAAATACTGTCACAGCATGACGGCAGTATAGACTATTCTTCTTTACGAGAAGCTGTTTGTTACAAGGTTTTGTGTTTCTTTGATGGAATTCGAATGGATTTAGCCATTTTCTTTCACAACTCGGCTATGCACTGTATTTTTACACATACATAATCTTTAGTATGACAACAATAAACGATGGAGCTCATAATGAAAACAGTGATAGTACTGTATTTCTCAAAATGAACCATGTCGCTTCCCGGCACCAGGAGGACACTGAACCCCTCGCTCAAAACTCGATCACTATCTGCACATTTGCGTTCCTGCCATCTAGGAAAGATTTACAAGCTGGTATTGTTCCATCAGTCCGTCTTTGCTGCGTTGTGAAGAAAGGCTTTCCTCGCCTTTGGTCTGGAAACGTGGGCGCCTTCTTGGCAGCAGCTGCAAAAGCATTCCATCAAATGTGCATTTAAATGTAAACTAAATGTCTGCCAAATGCCAGTGTTCCTCATTTTAAAATGTACTCAATACTTCCAATAAAAAGCAATATAAGCCTATAACACTAGCATGATATAGTAATGTTATAATATCATGTAATATGTCCATTGTGTTAGATGATGAAATTATCTTTTGAACAAAGCTTGATTTACCCATTTGTGTTGTCCATATTTGAACAAAAGATTACAGGACAAACAATTATGTTAATTTCTAACTACAAACCCTGAACCATGGACGCACTCCTGGGATATCAGTTTATCTCTGACATCAGTGTCGTGCGTTTTAGAGCTTTACCATGAAAACTCAGTAAGAGGTTAACTATTAAATTAGCATGCTAATGATCCTCTAACATAATAAGAATAGATTATCCAGTTATGTGTGGCAGACTTTAGATCGGTTTAAAAATGACCTCACCTCCAACAGCAGTGGTAGCAGCAATATTTAATCTGCAAAATGAAAAAACCAAGAAGTAAATTATGGGTCGTAAGATGATTCTTTGGACAATTAGCTGTGTTTTATGTTGTGTTACAGAAAGCAGTACAATAAATTGTGAATGGATTGGAAGATAGTGACTTTTAATGAAGGCAATATTTTACGGGCAGGATGTAATATCTTTTAAAATACAGAGATATTCATAATCATGCTCAGGAAATCACCACAGGCAAATGATAGTTTTCATCAGCTGCGCGTTTAATGTATAACAACAGTACAAAGTGAATCTTTTGCTTGCAAAATAGGAGTGTTTTCTATGTACAGTATTTATACAGTAATATATAGTTTAAAAAAAATTACATCTGACAGCTTATTGCACAACACATTTATGAATTATCGTCATCGAACCACACATGAAACGGATGATTTCTGTCATATTTCAACATTTAACAGGAAATGTATTTATTATTTATCGTGTTTTAGCTTGTTCTTGTAGATTACCATAGATCGAGGTCCTGTGGGGAGCTTATTAACTCCACTGATACTGAAATGGTAAAAAGAGCAGCACTCCTGAAAGACGGCGGTGGACGGCCGCCGTGACTCTATGTGGAACAATGACTCGGCCTCAGGCGTAGAAAGGCGTCGCAACGGGTAAAACAATCCGTCAGAACTGAAATCCCGAATTTGTGTGGTGCCTCAGACTGATTTGTTTTTACATTGTGATAATTCATTTTAAGTTTAGATATGGCACTATAACTACAGCAGCAGGGGGACAACAAGCAGTCAGGTAAAATGTACACTGGAATGCAAAATTAAAACACAAAAACACCATGTAAAGGAACAGTAGAGCTGTGAAGCAGCAAACAGACTTTACAGGGACCAGCGTCTGATCCACACACGAATATCAGTAATCATATATCAACTCTGTTTACCAAATATTAAGGAACACCTGCTTCACACTGAGCTGCAGCACCTCTCACATCTTGCTTTTTAATTCCAGATTTGTGTTCTAAGTGGATTTATTGGGAAAATCAATAAGGCATCAAGGCCTTTAGCTAGCTTAATATGACCAGATTACTCCAAGGAGCTGCAGGTGTTCTTAATATCTCGTACACTGAGTGCTTTTCAAGTATTACGCTCAATGTAAACAATGACTGATGAGACGGGGAGGGTTGGGGAGCGGTGCTGTTGGCCAGGGTTAGGCTAATCTGATCCACGATCAGGCTTATAGCATCATTAATCATGCTTTCTGCTACAGTTCAATTTGGTCTCCACTTATCTTTGAATGGCTGAATTAGTGGCCTATAGATCATCACTGTAAAAAATTTCCTATCTTAAATGGGATCTTTCCCGTACAATGGCGTGTGTTATTAATAGCTTCTGCGGGAGCATTTAAAATGAATGAAACATGAGATATATTTGGCACAAAAAGCCAGAGATTGCGTCCAGAAATATCTTTACATATATTTCAGATTGGAAGGTAATGGTGTCTTGGTGTTGGATTATTAAACAGCTAGACCCTCGCCTGGTCAGAGACAAATTTGGTATATGCTGCTTTCAAGCCCAAGTAGTTCAGACGGTCGTCATTAAACAACAAATAACTTATGATGGGAACTAAAATGATACCAACATTTTTTGTGTTATCTTTTTTAAGCTAAGAAGAAAGGCGTAACAACACAAAGTTTCACATCTCGGCTCCAAATGGCTCCAAATAGAAATGTTGCTCCAAGTCCGTGATATGTTGTACAAATAAGTGTCCTTCATCGTGACACACACACACATATATGTATATATATATGTGTGTGTGTGTGTGTGTGTGTGTGTGTATATATATATATATATATATATATATATATATATATATATATATATATATATATATATAAAGCACTTTGAGTCTTGTCTCACCACATGTGCGGGCCCATTAAATTAGCTCCTGCCTTTGTTGATCTCCTCCAGTGACTTTTCAAGTTGAGTCATTCTTTATTAAGTGCTGTTCTTCAGAGCTCCAGCCACGGCACACACACACGCTTAGCGTAAGAACCAACTACAAAGACAAACCATTACCCAGAGGAAAAGAATTGGCGGCAAATTCAGCAACCGTGATGGCCTAAATCCTCTTTCTCTCTCGCTCTTTTTCCTCTCTCTATTGGAGTGTTTTAGAAGTTGGATGTTTGCCTGTTGGAGTTTGTTGTGAAAAAAACGATGACATTGGATTCAAAAGTCTTGCTTTGGGACGTTCTGCTGTTTGATGTTTGCTGTGGTTTGTGTATGTACATTTGTATTTGTGTGTTGTTGCACGTGTGCGTTATGTCTTGGTGTATATATTGTCATTTTGTTTATACAGTAGGTCCATTAAATCCACAGTCTCTCTGCATACATCAGTATGTGTGTTTATGTGCGATTGTTCATACGTGCCCACATCTGAGGGCCATGTGTGTTGCAGGTTCCTAACTCCTCACTGTTGCCATTGTATGTTTGTGTGTAGAGTGCGTGCATGCCGGATGACTTTGTGTGTAGAGATGGATGCATTTAGCCGTGTGCATGTGCGAGTCTCAGCTCTCTGTAGACATGGCTAAGGTGATCTGCTCCACTTTATACGCTAACTTCTGCTTCTGGGCCTGTTCATCCTGCTCCAGTGCCTCGATGATCTAAAACACACACAGAAAAACACACATGGGGACAAGGCAGGGACGTGAAGTGTGGTATTTTTTAAATCATAGAAATTTGCAAATGCACATCAAATTCAAACAAATACAAAAACACTTGGCAGCGTCCACAATTCTACTTGGGAGTTGATTAATTAGGATTTACTGTCATATTTATAAATGTGTTATGTTTAAGATTTCAACTGTTGGCTGACAATTGAAGCAAACTGAAGACACGACCATGGGCTTTGAGAAATTGGCACTTTTCAGTATTTCTTTGGTCTAAATTTCAAACGAAATGGTAATCATCAGTGAAATTATTAATTTTATCTCTTTATCTCTCTTTAAATATTTGGCGTGCATTAAGAGGTGTTCAAATCCAGTATTTGTTCTTCTATCCTCCACCAACCCTGAGGGAAATATGTAGCTCTGTATGCTAAATGCTCCAGACACCTTTATCACATCTTTTCATTAAAATCAGCTGAGAGAGCTTTAATAGTGGACCAAAACAGCAAAGTTGTGGGCTGTAAAATGTTGTGGGAAATTGTAAAGCTGGGTGATTACTGTGAATTCATCAGCACAAGCAAAGCAAAGCAATTGTATCCGTTGTTAAAGCTGCAGTGTGGAACTTTGCCGCTTTTCTGGCAGTGAGAGTAATTACACAAACACTGTTGACACGTATGACGTACAGTGTGTCTATATTTCTCTGTTCTCTCTCTTTTTTTTTCAGTGCTCTCCAACAAGTTATCCGTGTCTTGCAATTTATCCTTGTGGAGTTAATTTTTTACCGAAAGCATTCGAATTTCTTGAATGCTTCCTAAATAGTTTCATTCTTCCTGACTGCTAGAGATTCAACACAGATACACACAACAAAATGCTAACCAGAAGAGCAAAAAGCAAAAACTGCTAAGCGAACCCAATAATAGGGAAGAAGCTGTGACTATTACACAGGCTATGGCTATTGTATGACATAAGTAAGTATTTTATAATAATAGTATATAAATAATGGAATACTAATATATAAACCAATCAGGCACAACATAATGACCACCTTCCTAATATTGTGTAGGTCTCCCTTGTGCCTCCAAAACAGTTGTGACTCATCAGAGAATGGACATGGGCCTTCTGAGAGTGTCCTGTGGTGTCTGGCAACACAATGTTGTTAGTGGAGGCCTATGAGTTGAGGGTAGGGGCCTTTGTGGATCATCCCACAGATACTTGATCAGTTTGGGATCTAGTGAATTTAGAGGCCAGGTCAACACCTTGTGCTGTTCTTCATGTTTTTTAGTTGTTCTTAAACCAATTTTGTGTGTCTGTGTCAGGCTGCATCCTGCTGGGGATGGCTGCTGCCATCAAGGAGTGTCATTACTATGGGGTGGTGGTGCCTGGTCTGGTCTAGGTGGGTGCTACATGTCTAAGTAACATCCACCATCCATCCAGCTCCAATAATTTCCCAGCAGAACACTGTATTGTCACAAGATGGTCAATGTTATCCACTTCACCTGTCAGTGGTTTTAATGTTGTGGCTGATAAGTGCATATATGTGTACACATGCACATAAAAACATGCACACACGAAGAGCCATAATTTTATTCATAACTAGCCTGTTTCCACCTGAAGGGGTGATCACACAGGAAGGGAATAGAGTTGTAGGTAAAATAACGACATGAAGTGGTTGAACTCAGCTAAACTAAACTAATCTCAGCTGTGAGGTTAGAATGATATGGTTGATTGAGTTCTCTATGTGGGTTACCTTGCTATAGGCGAAGAGTGAATTGCTTGTACGTGGATGGGGCAAGAGCTTTTTTTTTCTTTCTTTTTCTATACTCCTATTTGCTGCAGGCTACTTGATATACTGTGAAATACAGAGAGATGTACCTGTGCCATGAGAGTCATATATCTTTAATATAAAAAATGCTAACTTTAGTGAGTGGTAGAAGAATATCTATAGCAGTGTGTGTTGACTGGGCCTCACCTCTTGGCTGTACTTGCTGACGTATGCGTAGATCTCATGGAGGGCGCTGAGCACATTGAACTCACTGGAGTGAAGGCGAGCCTGTTCAGCCAGATAGGCATTCATATCCTGATCACTGATGGCAGGCAGGCGGTTGATGTCGGCGTAGTACCTGAGAGGAGACAAACACACACACCGTCAGTGTCGAAGGCACCGTCATGCATACCAGAGCTTTTCTCTAAAATCCGCTGTAGTGAAAAGTCTGAATATCCAGTGATAAGGGTGTCTGTAAATCTGCTGTGTTTTGGCAGAAAACCAAAGAAATCGCAGGTGCAGTTATTCAGTAATTTGAACGGTGCTTTTAAAACACACAGACACACACTTTTTATATATACAGATGCAAAGCCTCATAGACTCAGGAGAGGCTTCAAGACAAACAGATTCATAACACTAGGGAGCTACTACAAATTATTATTTATGTTATTACTGACTGATCCTTTGATTGTTAGATTAGTCAATGAATCTGTCTTTTAGTTTTTCAATGAGTCTGTTGATTATTTCTTAGATTAGTTGATTAACCTTTCAATAAACCTAGCACCACAGGATAGGATAGGATCTACGACTGAAGGAACCATTTCAGACATTAACATACATAATGACACTAATGATCAAAAGTCAGTATCTATTCAGTGTAGAACTCAAAATGAAATGTGTTCTTAATCTGCAAAGATAGTGTTATCTATTATTTAACTTCAGTTGTTTTTTCTGATTATAATTGGAAATGCAACTGTATTATTTATCTACAAAAGATTGCTTGCACCCAATTTGAGCATAAGGTTAATGAAAATCTGCTAATTAACAACTTCCAAAAGCACCAGAGAGCAGCATTCAGCAATACTATCCATTAGCATCTGATCTAGAGTCTCTGTTGAGTTATTGTCTGAAAAACAACAGATAAGGACACAACGACAAATCCTAGGCACTGAACACCAACTCGGAGTCAGACAAAACTTGGTGCAATAGTCCAAACATTGACCTCTTATCTGACAACCCTTTATAGAGATGAGGTGAATACAGAGACGATTCTGAGTAAGAACGTCGTGTTTCCCATGTTATCCCCATTCATCTTACTCCTAAAACCGAGGCTTAAGGTAGCACTAACAGTTCCTCTTCTGTTTTTGTGAGGCCACATACACACCTTTCTACCCAGCTTTTGTAATGCGGTATGTCCTTGGCGTAGAGTAGTTTGGTGGAGGGTGAGTCCTTGCCCAGACGATGTTCAGACGTTGAGCAAGAGTCCATAAAGGTTTGGGCCACCACAGACAGACAGGCATCTGTGATGCTGCTTTTATGGATGTCAAACACAAACTGAGGATTCTTGATCACATTTACCCAGAAGCGCAGGGGAAGGCTGGAAATAGAGAGAAAGGTATTTTAGGCAATGTACGACGTGTATGCTAAAACAAATAATTTACTTAATTTGTAGAAAATCGTCCCGCTAAATTAGTTTTTGATTTGTCCTTTGCTGACATTTCTGTTTCTCTGTGGCAATAAGGTGTAATTTAGAAATACAGGTTGTGCAAATAAATAATAGTTACTAAGCATCTTAAAACACCACAACCAATTAAGTCCCGATGCAACAATATGTTTGTGTGTTTCTCCTATTAGAGCCTAATATAATTTTATCACCATCACTGAAAGCGTTATATCGTTTTCAAGTTTTAAGATGTTGTTTTCAAAGGGCAATGGCATTGGAATGCTTTTTTTATTTTATTTTTTTAAATAAGTGTTAATTAAGGAAACCTAGTGAATGAAAGAGGCTCTCTAAAATAATAAAATTAGTACTGTTATAATTATAAAATAATACGAAGAGATATCAAGTAAATGTACACATGTTCAATAACTGTGGATTATCAGGTCAATTTTCTGTTTAACTACAATTATAATATATAAGAAGACTTCTGCCTGATTTCAGGTTGTACTTGTTGCACATGGAATCGAAAATATGCTAGGGTGAAAGAATAAAACCTTTCTGCTCTGATCATGAATTAAACATGAAAATAAATGTGTAATTTTATACAAAACCTCTCCAAACAGGCTGTAATTGGGGTTCTAATGTATCTGTTGCCTCAGACATCGCACATCTCACCAGTTGCTCTTCCACGTGTGGCGAACGTCCATGTCATGGATGCCATGTCTGTCGGCCTGCTCATCCAGGAAGTCGAACATGTATTTAATTGCGAGGGGCAAGGCAGTGCCCCGGCACACTGTGCTGAACAGAGTCTCAAAGAGGTCGTCCACAAACTTCTGCAGTGTGCCCTTTAAAATAACAGAACAGAGAGTAGTGTTTATACTTGTAGTGCCTAATTATTTTGTCAGTTATAAATCTAAGTTTTCATCTCAGTAAGTCGAGTACAGAAGTGCATAAACTGTATGCACCTTCGTTGCTAGTAGCCTCGTCAGGTAGATCTCAGACACCATCTTGCTGCCACGCTCGCCCTCCTTCTGGTCCCCGTGATCGTGGTTCTTGACTAAGTGCCAAACTTTAACACCACTCTCCAGGTCAGGGGTCAGCATGGGCACGCGGGAGTGAGGGCTGTCGGGGCTGGTCGGCGTGGAGCGGAAGGGCACATCCACACCTAGATGATCGAATATGAGATATTAAAAAAAAAAATGTTTTTATCTGGTGCTAATTTTCTCAGGCCAGAACTCAAATGGAGAAAAAGTCACATTTGTTTCTCAGATCTGAATGTAAGGTCAGCTGTCTTCCCTGTAATCTGCCAGTGAGCAGGTGGGATGTGTGCGTTTAGACTGTATAATCAGCTGCCGTCATTATTTCACCGGTTGCCATAGTAATGACACAGGCGTACACTCATTTACTGAAGGTTTCTATTCAGGCTCTGGGCCTCACTTTCTGACACTCCTTTTGTCTTAGGACATCACATAAGTGTATTATGTTATTTAGATGAATCATTCAACACCTAATAAAAAAAAATCGGAGTGAGCTGGAGTTTTTGCAGTATTTTTTTATCAAGCTGGGATGTACATAGTTTATATTACCCTAAAGTGATTGGATTTCATGTATCCTGATAAAATATAACATGATATATACTATATATTAAAATACCTATTCGCTTTGCTCAAGTAAACATATATAACGTCTTTATTTGATATATATATATATATATTTATATAAAGAGAAAATAAAGAGTGTGTACTTGTGTCATTTCGATAGACTGATGAGCGTCTGCAGCAGATGGTGTGACACTGATGTGAGTTTGGTGAATATTAAATATCTGTTTCTCTCATTAAACAGTACTGACCATATCTGCTGATACTGCGTGGGAAGCTCGCTGAGGAGGGAATGTTGAAAGAGGACATCTGTTTGGGCACCAAGGCCACCACACAACGCTCAGACACCTGAAAGACAAAGGTACAGTAAAGCCTCTTGAATTTTTTAGCTCGCAGCTGTTGGTCAAAATGAATCATGGCAGGAATTTAAATCACAGTTTGAGATTAAATACTAAGAATCAGGGATTTGCACAATTATGATTCACGAGTATTTGAATAATTCCAATGGGCTTTGTAAACAGTCCTTTGGTTCAAGTACAAAAATCCACCATCATTAGCTAGACAGGTAGCACATTAGTCACCACAGCTTCAGTTACCAAACACGTTCAAACATTTCCACACTGAATAGCTGTTATGACTCTCTCAGACCTAAAGTCAAAATACTCTACTTAACTTAATTAAACTCAAACAAAACATTAAAATAGGATGAAATCACCTAAGAAGGTGTTATCATTTCCTATTTTTACATAGACACAAATATTCTACTAATAATCATAGCTGAGTCAGAACTAAAATGCCGTTTGTAACCATGCCAGTCGAAACAGACTGGCTTGACTGGAAAGTGTTTTCCATCCGATTTATACAGGTGGTGTAGCATGGCGTAGCCAGACACAATTCTTATCATAATATGAGTCTGGTAATGCAACATTTGGATTTGATTATGGGTTATATGTTACAACTGATGAAAGAAAAAATACCTCTACATGCTATTGGATAGTACTACAACCAATCACAGCCATTCTGTTGTAAACAAATTCAACTCTACGGCAGGTGTCATGACTTTGCCGCTGTTCTGATCGGCATAATCATTGCCAATCAGAGCGACACAAGACCAGACCAACTTTCCGCCACAAACACTTTGTGCCTGCCTTCAGGCGAGTAAAGGCCATGTAACTCTTGACTTTATGATTGCTCTCTGGTTGGAATACATCCTTACTGCAAATCTTTGCCCCACGTGCGGTAAACATGAAGGGACCTGATGAGTTTTTAGCAAGGGGCGAAATGTGATGTTAGTAAAACGAGTTGTTGGTAAAGATAAACGAAGCAGGAACCGATGTGAAAAAGGTCAGTATTGGTCCATCTAGGGCAGTGGTTCCCAACCTTTTCACAGAACGTACCCCTTCAGACATTTGACCTCCAGCCATGTACCCCCTACTCTCACGCACTTGTAGCAGCTAGAAAAAGAAATGTCTGTGAGCCTGACTGGTGGTAGCAGTTGAGGTCTCTCTGGAAGGGCAATCTATCCGTTTGAGCCATTTATCCATTTTTGGCAGTTAGCCGGGCGAACTAGTTTACCTCAGACTGATGACTTGACAGCTCAAATGACAGAAAGTTATCAGAATTGTTGATGACATAATTTAAAGACCCAATCAAGAACGAGATTTGCTTGTTTCTGGGGGGAAAATAACTGTAGTGAGTATAGCTATATCATCAGGAAATTTGCACCTGCCCACCAATCACAGACATTTCAGGGAATCGTTGTCTTTCTTATTTAGGTGACCTAGCACTAGCAATGTTAACAGCAAACTGATACATAGCTTCAAAGCCAGTTGTCCTACAATCCAGCTATTAACATACTTGACTCACATGAAAAACAGTCTTTTGATTTTTCATTTAGGTGGAGAATCAGAAAATGAGAAAATAGGGCTGCTTGATTATGGCAAAAATCATAATCACGATTATTTTGATTGATATTGTAATCACGATTATTAAAGACAATTATTCATTGATTTGAGAACAAGCATTTATTGAACTTTTAACTCTGGTATTTCTTTTAACACGATAAGTTTGAACTGAAAAACAAGAAAAATACAAATAAATAAGAGAAAAATATATTAATAAAGTAATTAAATAATATGTAAAAATAAAAAATAAACATTATCTCAGACTTTGGCAGGGCCTGCGTGGAGAATTTTTTTTTCAACAATTTATTTTTAATACAAGATTCTCAAGCAACAGTACCTCGACCAATGAGGTGAGCGGGATTTCCGCTGTCAGCTCATTGGTCACAGAGCAGGAGACGGCCTGGGAATAAATTTACCGTAAATGTTCATATAAAAGCGCCTGGTTATTCCTTAAATCCATTGACATTTTACACAGTATTTTTTATTTTCACGGTAATACGGGACAAAGTGCGTCCCGTGACAGCTCAGTACGGGACACGTACTTTTGTTTGTAAATACGGGACGATTCCGTTTTTCAAGGGACGGTTGGCAGCCTTAGTAGCGTGACATATCTTGCACAATATCTTCGTTTGTTCCGAGTCAGACTCCTCGAAACCGAAGTGTTTCCACGCCACAGAATTCGCTTTACCTTTCATCCCCACCAAAGGCTTCCTTTCTGCCATCTTCTATTGTCTTCTTCTACACTTATTTTTTCCGACGGGGGCGGAGCGGACCAGAGCGCACAGGTGGAGATGGAAGGGTTCGCTGCATTTACCACACAAGACAGGCGTGAAGCAGAATGATCGTTTTATTAAGATTATCTTATTTTCATGATCGAGGGAAGCCGAAATCGAAATCGAAATTCAATTAATTTCGAGAAAACAACCCGTTATGCGTTTTTTTCAGTTTCAAAATGTAATCAGGCTGAGTTCAGAATCAACTCTTTCGTGTACCCCCTACGTCACTCTGCGTACCCCTGGGGGTACGCGTACCACAGGTTGGGAACCACTGATCTAGGGCATCTTCTTCTTTTAAATAAAGAGTAAATACAGTTTAGGGGAAAAAAATTTCTTCTTCTGGTACATAGTACCAGGCGCTCGACACTCTGGTGAACGCATTTCAAAGTTCTATTCTTGTTGATGTTGGGACATGTAAATGGAAGTATCATATTCAATCATTTTAGAAATAGTATAGTTGAACTGTCTGATGAACAGAGTCGATATGACTTAAGGAATGACTTGGATTTACTTGAAGCATACAACTACTTACAGTGAAACATGAGTTGGTACCCTTCTGAATGTTTTGAAGTTGCATTGGCAAAGAACATGATTCTTCCAAGAGCTGGTCCTAGATTTTGTGTGTGCAGCAGTTCCATGGAAACTGCTGTATGCTATAGTTGTGCTTGGCAAATGAGGCCTGGTCATCAGTACCATGAGCAGATTTCATGCTGCTGTTTTGCATAAATTAAAAATGTAGCTAATACCAAATCCAGCTTAGCAACAGAACAAACATTTCCACACCTGGCAGAGAGATTAAAAAAATGAAAGAGCGAAATTGTTTATCTCCTTCAGAGATAAGGGGAAGCGCATTCCTCTTGTGTCAAAACATACACTATATTACCAAAAGTATTCGCTCACCTGCCTTTACTCATTCTATGAACTGAAGTGCCATCCCATTCCTAACTCATAGAATTCAATATGATGTCGGTCCACCTTTTGCAGCTATTACAGCTTCAACTCTTCTGGGAAGACTGTCCACAAGGTTGAGGAGAGTGTTTATAGGAATTTTTGACCATTCTTCCAAAAGCGCATTGGTGAGGTCACACACTGATGTTGGTCGAGAAGGCCTGGCTCTCAGTCTCCGCTCTAATTCATCCCAAAGGTGTTCTATCGGGTTCAGGTCAGGACTCTGTGCAGGCCAGTCAAGTTCATCCACACCAGACTCTGTCATCCACGTCTTTATGGACCTTGCTTTGTGCACTGGTGCACAGTCATGTTGGAAGAGGAAGGGGCCCGCTCCAAACTGTTCCCACAAGGTTGGGAGCATGGAATTGTCCAAAATGTTTTGGTATCCTGAAGCATTCAATGTTCCTTTCACTGGAACTAAGGGGCCAAGCCCAGCTCCTGAAAAACAACCCCATACCATAATTCCTCCTCCACCAAATTTCACAGTTGGCACAATGCAATCTGAAATGTACCGTTCTCCTGGCAACCTCCAAACCCAGACTCGTCCATCAGATTGCCAGATGGTAAAGCGTGATTCATCACTCCAGAGAACGCGTCTCCACTGCTCTAGAGGCCAGTGGCGGCGTGCTTTACACCATTGCATCCGACGCCTTGCATTGCACTTGGTGATGTGTGGCTTGGCTGCAGCTGCTCGGCCATGGAAACCCATTCCATGAAGCTCTCTGCGTACTGTACTTGGGCTAATCTGAAGGTCACATGAAGTTTGTAGCTCTGTAGCAATTGACTGTGCAGAAAGTCGGCGACCTCTTTGCACTATGCGCTTCAGCATCCGCTGACCCCTCTCCGTCACTTTACGTGGCCTACCACTTCGTGGCTGAGTTGCTGTTTTTCCCAAACGCTTCCATTTTGTTATAATAGAGCTGACAGTTGACTGTGGAATATTTAGGAGCGAGGAAATTTCACGACTGGATTTGTTGCACAAGTGGCATCCTATGACAGTTCCACGCTGGAATTCACTGAGCTCCTGAGAGCGGCCCATTCTTTCACAAATGTCTTGTTTCACAGTCTGCATGCCTGAGTGCTTGAATTTATACACCTGGGGCCAGGCCAAGTGATTAGAACACCTGATTCTGATCATTTGAATGGGTGAGCGAATACTTTTGGTAATATAGTGTACATTTAGTGCAGAAAACGTCGATTGTCTGTGCGTTTGTGCGCTGAAACGTTGGCTGTGTGAAGCGGCACATTTGGCCCAAAGCTGAGAGCCGAGGCAAACGTTTGATTGACAGAGGACCGGGATGAGTCATTTGAGGGCAGCGACCTGTGTAGTCGTATTTACAGTGTGTGATGAAAGAACGATGTTGCGCTTGTGACTGAGGTTGAATAAATGCCGGCAGGGGGTAGAGGTGAGAGATATGAATATGAATGAGTAATGCTTCGTCCTTCATCAATGAGATATTTTTTGTGATGCAACTGGATAATCGCAGTTTTAAAAAAAAGTTACATTCACGCTTTGCAGATAGAGTGCAACCTTGGATAATTAATTCAGTTTGGATATTTAATTGTTTGCTTTTCAAACTGCACGGCTATGGGTTGTTTTACTTGCTCTATTGGATTTTATGTGGCAGTTGGACAAAACAAGTCGTTTGTATATATCACCTTAGCTTATTGAAGTGATGAGCAGTGTTCATGGTTTCTAACTTTGATCATTTATAGACGAAATAACTGGATAATTAATCCAAAATAATTTCTTCTTATAGCCTTCGTATTATTGCTATGAACAGACCTGGTAATGCATCAGTGTGTTGAGCCTCTTCCAGTCGCTCTCTATCTTGGTTGTGATGTCCTCATCCTGCAGGACGACGCGAGCTGTTCTGCCCTGCCGCCACTCTGTCGGAAAACACGATCAATAGTGAATGTGTGACATGTGTCATTTTGGGGAATGTTTGTATCCCAAGTGACAGTTACATGTTGTCTAATGCCTATCATTTCTCTCGCAGTGTCCCTTGGCGCTGCAGTTGAGGTCATGTTATTCTTCTGTTTATTCTTTAAGTTGTTAAGGGTAGCAGCCAAAATGTCACCCAGACTGCTTCCTGTACATGTCTACTTGACAATTAAAGTGAATCTGTGAACAAAATACAACATAGTGTCTTCACAGGGATTTTAAGCTGCCCAAAGCAACTAAGAGAAACTGATTCTCACCAAATCCCTAACCTGTAAAAGCCCCTTATGGTGTAAAACTACAAGCCCAAAGCAATAACAGCCTCTACCTGCAGCGTATCTTATTTACTCCCTTTGAAGGTGCATGTCAGTTGGATTTGTGCCGAGTCATTCGCTATATGACATGTTGTGGGCGTAAGCCTAAGTGTAGGTACGCTGTCAGAAAGGTTTAACGTCACTGTTGGGGAGTGTTGCTCTGATTCTGGCTGTAAACGAGTACTGGGAAGGGGCTGTCTTTCAGAAACTGTTGTGGCGCGGCAATACATCTGTGGTAACTCCCCTGATACGCCCACTCCTGACTGTAATTCCCCATGTCTTTATTCCAACAGGTCATGTGTCATGGAAAATATCTCAGACAATGGCTATTCTGAAATTAGCCTCACCTAGATCCATGTCTGTAGCTCGTGGTCGCTGAGAGTATGGCATGTTCTTATACACTGCATCCAGGATCTTCTCCTTCACTTGGGTAATAGTGTCACAGTTGAGCACCTTGACAGGGATTTCTGGGCTGTTCTCATTGTCGGGGTTCACACAGCTCAGTGTCTGGAGATCCAGGACAGAGAGGAGAGGGTAAAAGAAAGAGGCAGAGAGAAAGGTGTTGCTTGCTAGGGAAGTCATTTCATTACCTACTCCTCACCAAACTGTCCTGGTGGAGAGCATCTTGGCCAGAAATGTACTTTCACACCTCCAGGATGTGGCTGTGCTGATCTAGCAGGGGCATTAAACAAGTAATGAGACAGAGCCGCTCAGACTCTCTGACATGGCGATCATAGTGGTGTCATCCTGTCGCTGGCTGGCTCTGCCTTGCAGCTAAAGCCTGAGGGGGAACTTATTCTGATGGAGGCAGAGGAACCCAGTCGGCTTATTCTTAATAGAAATGTAAAAGGAAGTGGCATGTTGTGTTATTCAGGCGGCCCTATCTCATGACTTTACTGATACCAGATATACTTTTAGTAGGTTCTGCATTCTTGATCATATTTATCACTTTAAATTAATTGTACTTAATGTAATTATTTCTTCACTCACTTCGGCAGGTGATCATAGAATTGTATCTCCACTACAGACTATTTCTGATTCGTGTGAATATTTGAAGGTATGTGGCTGGATTTTGCTAGCCTGGCATCACCAGACAAATGCACAAATTAGTCTCAAACCTCTCTGTTCATTTTCCATTTTCAAGGGGTTTTATGAATGTGCACAGACCAAAAATGCAAAATCTTATCAACTCTATATAGTTTTGTCTTTGAAACTCAATGTGGGTGACACCAGTGTCACTACTTTGGCAGTGGCTGACTCCTGCTAACTCCCGGTCAATTCAAAAATGGGTAAAGTGATGGAGCGTGAGTGGAGCTGAGGCAGACAGCTAGCAACTTTACACGGCACACACCTATCACTCAAAGCAGCCGCGTCCTAAATGAGGCATAACTTGATATAATTTGCTTTATATAAAAGCTGTTGTTAGGAATGGGGAAATTATAGAGCAAAACTTTTCTTTTTGTTTTTACAAGGCTTTAAATATGCTTGTTTCTTCTGTAACTTTGGGGCCGTTATCATCAAGGTCTAAGGGGATTTATTTGCTTTTGGGGCCTGTCCCCAGTGGCCGTTTGGGGAACTGCACCGTTGGCTTAATTTTGCAGCCCTGTGGGATGCCGAAACTTGATGGCTAAACTTGAACAGACCTACAACCTGTTAGACCTGTAAAATCACTACATGACATCCACCCCACATTAGATAAAAGGTTATGGTTGGCACTGCACGGACAAGACTAGGTAGAAAACTGTTTGAACAGGAGGGGTGGCATACGTAAATGACAGCAATATTCTCAGATTCATATTGTTAGTCTAAGGGTCAGAAGGTGAACACACGACCCTCTTTAAATATAATTCCGCTCTTGTTAAGCTAGAAACATGGTAGTCTAATCTCTCTGCAAACCAGCAGTAGGAATAAGCAGTGACAAGGACTAGACTGAACATGAAATTATGTTTTTTGAATAGTGCATACAGACATACTGATGTTTATGTAAATTAGACACTGATGCCAAGGTTGGCTTTAAACTTACAGCTCAAATGCTCAAAAAGAAACTTTGTTTAGATCTTAAGCTTGGCGAGATGGACATCTGGTGATGAGAGACTATTTGTCTTCTCACATCTTTTTATCAAAGGTATCCGAACTTTCAAAACACTCATTAAAATATAACCACAGCTTTAAATGCCACATTTTTGTCAAGGATTTTTTGGCAAGAATAAAATTAATACAGACAAAATGTTTGACTTTTTTTCCTTCATGAATGTCTTTGTGACTCACCAGCGTCTTGTATTCAATCTGCTGGCGGATGAGTTTGTCTTCACTGAGGGAGTAGCGCGCTTCTCCTGTGATGGAGTCTATGGGTCCCTTTTCCATTTGCTGTTTGATGGCACAGAACAGCATGAAGAGAGGCTCGCCGGCACACTCCTTTGTTTGGGAAGGGAATCCAGGGATTAGATTGAAAGGTGGGAGAAAGGAAAATAAGACATAGACAGCGACGTAAGAAGTGGAGGAAAGAAATCTGTATTCATCAGCAGAGACAATGAGAGTCAGTAACTGGAGCATGACACATCAAACATAATAAAAACTGAGCTTTTAAATCACAAAGCCAGAGATATGTTTGACCCCACAGGTAACCATTATCCCTCCGCAGTGTGTGAAAAACACATCAATATTTAGCAGTTGCAATCACAGCATCAACAAAACAAACTCAGCAGTGTATTTAAAATCAATGCAAATTATTTTAAGTAGCAGTGCCGTCGAACGTTACATCTACACCTGTAGCAACAAGGTGTGAGATGGATTTCATTGTACCTTGAGAAATTTGTGTAGCAAGAAGGCAAACCAATTTGTCAGCATCTTCTCTGCCACCGACTCTGTTCTGCAAGACAGGAAGACAGCACACTCATTTGTTAGCAAGAGACGTCCCACAGAGAGCCGGAGTGCACTGTTACAGACAGAGAAGAGACCAGGGATTGTTGGAACATGACATGGAAAGTTTACTAGATATAACATCCTTACTCAGCCGCTTGGTCTCAAAGGACACACTCCAGTATACTCTAAGTTAAGTGCTGCTAGTGCACAACATATCTGGGTCATGACATAAATGTGCAGACACAACTTAGATGGCCACATCGAGCCTTTCACTCTGTTTCTTCCTCGCAATGCCTCCACTTTAAATGAATCCAGATGGGAAAGATTTTATGGTTTACTGTAGTATATCCTTACTGAATACACAAAGTAGTGCACAAGCCCTTTTAAACCAGAAACTGATTCAAAGCCTGCAACATTTTATCCACCCTCTCTCTCTCCCTAACCTACTCTCTCCCTGTCACTACTTTTTGGACCTGCATTTCAACCTTAACCTGTACTGACTCGACGGTTGACGGCATCCCATTAAATTTTAGAGTGTTTCAGCAAGAGCAGCATGTTTGGGCTAACAAGTTCTTGTTGTACCAGCTCCCATGTGAACTCATCCTTATATTTAATGAGCGCGTTTCATATTGAGAGAGCCCTCTTTTAAAAGATAAAAAATAAAATAAAAGCACTCATGAAACATTCAGCAGGCCGGTCTCAGCACTGGGAAAACAATCGACAGATTACCAGAGGTACAGGAAAGGGGAGAGAGGTGAGAGAAAGAAGAGGAGAGGTGACGGGGGAAGAAACGTGAGCTACAGCTGAATGTTTCATGAGTGGCACACGGAAGATAAGTCAGACTGACAACAACTCTGCTGCCGCTGCACTCACTCTTCCCCATTAGGTTCTCTTCCTCTGCCAGTCCCTCCCACTCTCTATCACTTTTAACACTCCTGTCTTTCACCTGTCTGCTCAGGCACCCGGCTTCTCAGACTCGTAACGGATGTTTCACGCCGCTGCACAAAACAAAGTTGAACAGCGTTCCTTCGCTGGCCCAGTTACTCAACCATCAGAAGTGCAGTAACTGGGCTGGAAAGAACAATGCACACAGGAATTATCTATGCCCAAAGATAAGCAGCGCTGATCAAAACTGGCCAGGTTTGTGACAGTAAAGATTTCTAGCTTAAGTTTCATCAGCACAGTAGGGACACAAGTCTACTTTTGATGCAGAAATTCACAGCGCTCCTGTTTTAACCTGTCTTCCGAAGATGAGCTGTTTTATGACTTTATATAACCTTCACTTTCCAGTGCATTTATCAAAATTTATTAAGCAGGGGTGATTTCTCCTTTTTCTTTGCAAGTTCAGCTCACCTAACCCTTACTTTATCCAGTGAAAGTGTAAGAGCACTATTTTTTAAAATTGACTTAATGTTTTTTTTGTAATATCTTACCATAACTTTTAACATTGTAGTTAAAGTTTATTATTAAATAAAGTTTATTTATCACAGTGAGATATTCATCTGAACCAAAGGACACCCATTCCAAGATGGCAAATAATACACAACAATCAGGCATAACATTATGACCACCTCCCTTATATTGTGTAGGTCTCCCTTGTGCCTCCGAAACAGTTGTGACTCATCAGATAATGGCCATGGGCCTTCTAAGGGTGTCCTGTGGTGTTTGACAACAGGATGTTGTTAGTGGGGGCCTTTGGGTAATATGGATTGGGGGGAGGGGCCTCTGTGGATCTTCCCAAAGATACTTGATCAGTTTGGGATCTAGTGAAAGAAGTGTCATTGCTATAGGGTGGGGGTGTCTGGTCTGGTCTAGATGGGTGGTACATGTCTAAGTAACATCCACATGAATGGCAGGTCCAAATGTTTCCCAGCAGAACATTTTATTGTCACAAGTTGGTCAATGTTATTTAGTTCTCCTGTCAGTGGTTTAATTTTGTGGCTTATCAGTGTATATAATAGTGTTATGTACATCTTTCAGTGACAATGACACAGTCAGGAATTCAATCAAAAATGCGTAGTTGTTAGTGAATTTACCTGCGGAGGAGTAGTTTGGGGTGGTTCTTGCTCTCCAGGTTGCGTTCTATGAGGTCTGACAGCAGGTGCTTGAGGATGTCTGTGGCGTACTCCAGCCGTCCCTGCAGAGCGGTCATGATGAGCGAGGCGACGTAGCCGCGGTCACGCATGGAGAAGGAGCGCTGCAGCTCCAGCGTGCGGATGAATGTCAGCAGGAAAACCTTATTATTCAGCAGCTGAGCAAACTGCTTCAAGGCTTTCTCCACATTCGCCTGTCCGATCCCTGGCACCTACACGCATCACGCATTTTTGCACACACACAGAGATGCACACGCTCATTAGACAGTAGTCGCTCCAGGATGAGTCACACACAGAATAAAATATACACAAACATTCTCATACACCACCTCAAAACGTGAGTGCAAACCAGATGTACTGGTGTGTGTCTGCACAGTAGGGAGCCATGCATTCCTATCTCATCCGTCACCACCATGAAAATCCTTTCCCCTTATTTGGAAATATATAAATTATGCTTCTTTTTTCTCCACATAATGAAAGGCCTTTACTTTGATGAAAAAGTGGTGATGTTTTAAGTGCAATCAGAGAGGCTCTTTAGAATCTTTTGAAATAATTGCAACCATAATAATGTCTTGATTAAACCAACTATAACTGGCAACACCAGCCGGTTTTGACCTTGAGTGTGTGGCAAGTTTTTTGACAAATATGGGAAAGGCAAATGGTTTGTCATTAGATTTTCTTCAAAACTCTGTAGTGGGTGCTTCCAAATGAAACCCTCAATAAGAGAACAATAATCAAGACAATCAGAGAAAAAAAGTTTGATTCACAGGTTCCTCAGCGACCAACAGGCATCAACATAATCTGCACACAAATTCCTCAGTTGGTGTGCACACCATTAAACAAATAAACCTCAAACATTGAGTGAGTGAACAGATTCAGATTCACACTGTTCCGTTTGACAGCAGTTTGACCTCTCTTGCCAAAAAGCCCAAATCGATTTAGTTTGGAGTGTACTAGAGCCTTAAGGTCAAGATGTCAGAAAAACAGTTGAAACTACACTCGAGTGTCACAGCCCTGCTCCGGAGGTTCCTCACCTCCAGCTCTCTGAGCACAGGGTGATCATCGATGCCGGGAAAGAGAACCCTCATGGCGTATGTGCGATAGTCCAAGTAGGGGATGCCGGCTCTGTCCAGATCGCTGGTTAACTCGTTAATGTCCGTCTGTAGTTCTGCGAAGGCTGCGCATTACAGAGGGATGTGTTAAATATCCAATCATTGTAGTGATACTACTGTATCACATCACCTTAACTTTCAATAGATGGCACTATAATGCAATTACAAATAAAAAGTGATTGGGAGAGAGATTTGATGCATATGGCTTATGATCATTATCATCTCTCAGATCCTACTCACCCTCCTTGCACTCCAGAGCCACTCTGGACTCCAGATTGTCCATCTGCATCTGCAGGCGCTTCAGGGTGAGATCGTTCTCGTGTGACTTCCGCCTGTAGGCCAGCAGGACTATTATGACAATGATGAGGAGTAGCCCTCCTCCAGCTGCGATACTGAAGATCGCAGGAAGTGTGAGCAGGCTGTCGGACCGGATGTGAACTTCGCCTGGAGAGATGTGGAGTCCTCCTACTTGCACCTGGATGATAACATTAGGGCACATGATTTATAAGCAGTGTTGAAAATGATAGTAAAGAAAATCTAATGGCTGCCTGTGAATGGACAACATTGCTGGAGTATTAAAAGAGCAAATACAATGGAGATAAAAAAAAATGTTCATGAATAGTTGCCTATGAATAAAACAACTTCCAGGCACAAACACTTTTTATAGCTGTTACCTCATTACTTGCTAGAGTGCCTGTCAATAAATTCTAGAGGGCAACGTGCTGTAATTGGGAACCTACCAGACCATGAGTGACAGACAATGACAGGAAGCCAGCAACTAACTGAAAGCCTGTCGGTGACCCACAAACACAGGGACGGAGAGACAAACACTGGCATACAGAGAGTGACCCACATTCATGCGCACAAGTAATCAGATGCACAGACAGACAGAAAACTGCCAGATACGAATGGCGTTCAGACTGACCAGGACTTTGTGCTGCCCGGTTAGGTTTGGTGGCTCACAGAGCAGCTGAGTGTCGGACACAGTGAGAGAACAGGGCGTATCTCCAATCAGCACTGTGTAATTGAGCCTGGCTCCACCAGATGCAGACGGCACCAGGTTACGACCCTGCAACACAGTTAAAGACACAGACGCTAGGTAAATACATCACACATCAAAAACTGATGGAGATTCTGACAAGCAAAGGTCTCGTCTAAGGCTTCAGTGGAATGAGAATGTGAAGCTTCTCTTTTGTAGCATCGCCTCTCTCTCATCATATGTGCAACATTTTAATCTGAGTGAATTATTAGAACGCAATTTTGAAGCATTAGTATAATTACTGTAATCACCCACACCAGAGAAGTCTAGCAGCCAGTTTCTATGCCACATTGTTCACTGCGAGGCACAGAGTCAGATTCTGCAGGAGAGCTGCTAACGCTTGGAGACACAAACCAATATGCCACGCTGTTCCTCCCTAGCAAACAGAGCTAAAAATTTTAAGAGCCTTGCCGTGGCATGAGCTGTGAGGAGAGCAAGTCGGACGGAAAAATCTATTTCGAGACGTATTATTGTACGTTTTGTGACAAGAAATATTGGAGCTCACAAAGAATATAATAGGAAATTTGGTTTTTCAGAAGAATATCAGACACAGAAAACGACTGCACTCCGAAAATCTGATCAGATGGGTTCAGATATATTGATCATTGGGGAGACGCGATTGCACATTGCAGCAGGGACGATAAGGTAAAGATGGTATCACACTAGAATTTAAGGTGAAAGAATTTTTTGTGATTCATTGATTCCAAGGCTTTTGCTCGATCGACTGCTGTGAAAAGGGAATTGAAGGTCTCCTTTTAACTTACTTTGAGGATGATGGGAGCGCCAGGTTTCTGTTCCAGGACACCTGAGAGGCTAAGGGGCTCCAGGTAAGGGTTGGGGTAGTAGACAAAGCTTGTGTTGTTGTAAGTGAGCAGAGCTTGGACGTTGTTGAAGACGAAGCCAAACTCATCCACGTGTTTTATCGTCTCCTGGTCTGCGGTGTACTCCGCCTTCAGGGACGGGGCGAAGCAGCTGATGGTGGTTGTGTTGAGAACTTTGCACACCTGGAGAGGAATCAGATCAGATGTCCACATTATATGTCAAAGCAGGTACAGACTGTCATACACTAAGTTACTAAGTCACGGTATGTTTCTTGCATGATTAATTCTTGCCTAAGAATATGTTTCTAATATTACTATTAGAAATTTATGTGTACGTTTTTTGCCTTTTCTACAGCAGTGGCCTTGAATTTCGTTTTTTCACATCTTTTTTCACACTTGCGGCATTTTCTGACTCTTTTCATTCCCAAATCTGAGATACGTACTGTTCTTATTTATTCACATTTAGATGTTTTGAGCCTTAAATATAAATACTGTGTATCTTCTAGAGTCAGTTTCATATCAAGTCGATAACTTGACCTCTCGAATGTGCCTTCTGTGTTCTCCATAGTTTTTCAGCGTTCCCTAAATCAGTTCAGTTCTTTAAATTTCACTGCTTCAGTCACATCTCACAACAGAGAGCTGTTTCAACCAAGTGCTTTTGTGATACTTAACATTTTTAAACAGTCCTATTTATGTTTCGAAGATATGCACTGTAAAGAGACTGCCCTCATTAAATTCACCAGTGACCCTTTTTTAGCAGCCGATTCGGGTGAAAGTTGAACTTTAATCCTTTTAGATCTCGGAGCTGCCAGTGACACCGTGGAGCACGCAGTTTTAATTGACTGGCTCAAGTTTTGGGGTTGGCATCATTAACACAGCTTTTAATTGGCTCGAGGCTTACGTCTCACACCCAACATGGTCTACATATAAAAAAAAAAAAATCCCTTTTTTTCCAAACACATAATACGTTTTCTTTATCTTACTCACAACAAGCACATATTTCCATCATTCTCTTTCTTGCATCTCTTCTCTTGTTACCTCTTAAGTATAGTTTTTTTTAACATTACATTGATCTCTTTAATGTCCAAGCCAAAATTCCCTTCCAGAAGTTTAAATTCTCGTCCAGCCCTTACCCAGTCCTCAGGCAAATCCCTGACTGGTCAAAAGTAGAAAAATTGCGGCTAAAGGTGACTGGACTTTTGCCATCAGCGCTCCAACACTTAAGGACAATCAATCACTTTGAAGCGACCTGCCTGAGCTGCTCAGGCGAGCAGAATCAGCGCCATAAATCACTTCCTGAAACTGAGCCATTTGTTCAGGTCAGTTTTTTAAAATCTCATTTTGGGACGCAGCACTCTGCATGGATCCCTCTTTTAAACCTCTTTGTTTATGCTTTGCTGCATTTTCACAGCAATGGTTTTTTAAAACTTTAGCTTCTTGGATCATTGTGTAAAAACAAAAACCAAAAAATAGCCATTACACTAAATCTTCCTTATTCCAGTAGTTCTAACAAATTATCAGTTAAGAGAAACTTTACTGTAACATTTTTATCAACTTATGAGTCAATAAATGTTGATTCCAGTTTATCAAGAGTTCTCACACTCACATTAACAGATTCATGGCCGGCATATTTGACTCTGACTCGTGGCTCCTGAACTACGTCCAGGTTGGTCCCAGTAACTGTCAGGGTGGTGTGTCCACTGTTTGAAAGAAAGGAATACATTTATTTAGCAAGAATTGTTGATCAGTCATCTACATACAAGTACGCCACACTCCTGTCAGCATACAGTATATTTATACAACCTGCCTTTTCATGATTTAATTAGAGCGGCGACCACAGAGAGAGCAATCTTTTTAATCAGACATTTCCAGAGAAACTGCATTAATGCAGGTTTTAGGAAGTATAGCTGGCAGGATTTCTCAATTTTTGTTATTGGGCAGAAGAGCCACATCAAACAGGGAACCAGCTGGCTGCTGTTTTATATTCATCCATGACTGTGAGACTGGCATAGCACGAATACAGGTGCTGCCTGTTTACATATCTATGCTAGATGTGATTAAAATAAAGAACACTCTCTAATCTTTGCATAACCTATTCCGCAGTGTGAGCTTAGAAAACTGATTAAGTACAGAGTTGGAAAATAGAAGAGGAGAGATGGAGAGGGAAAAATACAGGAGAGAAATGATGAAAAAATGTTTTTTAAAAGGAACTGGCCAGTCTACTCAGCCTGACAGAGTGCCAATCCTTCTCTTCTCACACTTCAAAGGCTACCTAAGCTTGTAGGCCCTCATAGCAGGACTGCACATTCATGATGAGGGCTCTTGATTGCAGCTCCACAAAGCTCCTCCTGTCACTAGGCCGAGGGCCAGGGTGTCTCTCTGAAGTCTAATCTGCCAGGACGTAGTGCTGGGTAATACCACCCCAACTCAAATTAGGTGCCATCTTTTATTTAGTGGACTTCAGGTAATGCACCTTCAGCTGTGATAGAAATGTTTGTGCAGTAGATTCACTTGTTATGAAATTAGCTGCACCAGGTGCATTCACATTTTCCAACAAATTATACATAATACGTTATTTAATTCATTTTTAGATAAATACACATGCTAGATAAATATACATAGTCACTGGCCCTGGTATGATATCTGTACAATGTACTTTATTACTAACGGCACAGTTAACGGTGTTGTTATACTTGACTTCATTATGTATTTATTTTTATTTATCCACTATAGTTCCATACATGGTGGGGCAGAATATTAAAAACTACTCTCTATATAATGCAGTCTATCACAACACTACAACTGTGACCACAAAAACATATAATTGAATTAACACCTCTGACACTGCCAATAAAAACTGAACATTACAGGGGTTATAAAAGGTCGAATTTATGGCTGCCGTATCCACCGTCCTTTGAGAAAAGTACAATCAAAATGGCCACATGTTTGCTATAATGCGTAAATTCTATATAGATTTTCAATGCAGTATGGGATGGGGAGTGATTTGCATTCATTTTTAGAAATACAGTTAAACCGAAAATGCAACATGAAGAGCAGCTCAATCTCCCCTTCACGTGTACTTCATCGCCAATCAATCAGGAACCTCAATCACCAAATCTGCAACATGCAAGCTGAGATTTACAAGATACCGTTGAAAACTAAACACCATACTTGCGACCAAGAGGCAACCTCCAGGCTTGGAATATTAAGTCATGAGGAAGTGCCAAAATCTGCACAAATGGCCATTTAAGGGTGTCAAAAGGTGGGTATATCCCCGTAGACTTCCATGATAAAATATTCAACTTTACAGCAACAAGGCTAATAAGTATGCATAATTTAGAGTGTGGCTGTGGGGTTCTTCTCAGATTGCTAGTTGTCTACCTTGGCGTCAACTGACCGCTTCAGCTTTACTCACGCTTCACCTCTTTGGCCATGATTGCAACACATTCATAACCATAAATACGTAAAAGAGAAATCCCTGTAGAAATAACAAACGTCAATGCAGCCATATGGTTTGTATCTCTATTGATTAGTGTTACCTGGTAATGCTCCACAGGGGCTCAATGCGCTGGACTGTGGGGTCTTCTATGTACTCAAAGGCCAGACTTCCAGGAACTTTGGCCCGGTCGACACTCAAACTGACTTGAACCGGTCCCGCTCCCGTCACCGACGGAGCAGAGAAGCACACAATCTCCGCCATGGTCCTCCTGGCGGGAGTACCAAAAGAGGGATTTATTCATGCCTTTGATTGTGACTGCCCGCTTAGTGCTGCAGTGGCAAATCCCTGACTTCATGCAGTCATAAGCCACGCACATTGCCATGAGGCGAGAGGATTCATTATAGTCTGTCCCGTCTCGTCGTTACAGACACATTAGGGATGGAACACTGTAATTAGAGGGTCCTCTAGCTAATGGCTTCCTTGCCTAACCCACCTGACTCCTACCATGTGAGGCATTTTGAACTTTAAATAGATATCTATAAATACACCCAGAACAATACCTACCACTTTGAGTTTCATCACTTCCTCACAAATCATTGTTAAGCCTTTTAATTTAACACAGAGACACATAATTGTATCTAAAGTGTGCTTTTTCTAAATGGAGTGATCTCATACTGTGTTTGATTGAGATTAGAGAAGGTTAAATCTTTAATATTGTGCGTAGGCAGTCTCACTTCAGTGCCAGTGAATCTGGAGTCTTAATAAAAGTAAGGCTGAGATGCAATATAAGATTATAATCAGACTCACCTGTACAACTCACAGGTCTGATTACCAAAGTACACGTTGACAGTGCTGCCAGCACCCAGGTTCTCCCCGACAATAGTGACCTTGGTGCCCCCAGACTCAGGTCCTCTGCTAGGGGTCAGAGCCAACATTGTAGGGATCTGTGGAAAAGTGTTCAACACAGAATACCGTATGTAAATCTAATTTTGAACAAACCTCTTATTGCAGCCTTTCTCAGTAATTGTCTTTCAAACAAAGCTGTTGGTAAAACTGAGAAAGCGGTTTAATGAGTATGACCTCTCTCAAAAAGTAAGAACCTCTTTTGACTTCAATGCAATCAAGTGCATAATTCTTCTAATGTTTTACTCTCTCTTGTGTACAGTCTCTCAGCACTTGAAATAAATCAAGTGGCTTGATTCTGGCTTTCTCTCCAACTGATGATTGCAGTGGCATGAACACATCAAATTGGTGCATTTGGCCTAATTAATTACCAACACTTAATGTTTGTTTCAGAACAAATGGACAGAGTAAACGTGTATAATGTCAGAATTACCACAAAGGAGTAGAGCTGGGAGGACTGTGCGCGGAGCTCTGGTCTGCATTCGCCAACACACAGCTTAATTGGACCTGGTGCACTTCCTTTGGGGGCTTCAGCCATCTCGCACACAATCCTGTCGAGACACAAAAAGCACCAATACAAGAAAAACTCATGCATCATGCATAGTAATAGCACTAGCCACGTGAACATACATGGAAGAATCGCCGCACTGTATCGCATTCGTTATGATCTGCACTGGTGGAAGATGGCCTCTGCTGGCCAGTGTGATTGAGGCAGACTTTCATGGAAGTTGTGGGTCAATACAGAGGACCATCTTTCTTCCTAATGGGAAACCTATAACAGCAATATAACTCAAATGATAAACTACACCCCTCCCCATCTCCAGCACGATTGCCACCCACCATTACCTCCGGTTGCCATGACAACTTAGGGGTTTCTTCAATAAATCAGTATTGCCTTGTCAGGTCAATAAGATAAAGTGCGCCATGAATAAGTCATTATAGCAACTGACCCCGTGCTGAAATTAATGGTTGTAACAGCTGTAATGCCATGTTTTAAAGCACTGTGTGTGCCAAATGAATGGCCCTGCCGAACGCACTGCTCTGCTCAAGAAACTCGCTCCCCAATACAATAAGAGCATCCAATGAATCGTCCCTGCCCAGCCCCTCTATTCATGCATCACGTGAGTTTTCCAATTTTCTGCTGGCATGTTCTTTCCTTTTTTCTTTTTTTTTTTACAAGGGTATAAATAAAGTCCCTGCAGCCTGAGCCCAATCGCATTACATGGCAGTGAGAGAAACACATGGCTAACAGATTGTCCCTCCAGTCAGCGACATGCAGCGCATTTCAATTACAGCTGTGCCGTCAGCCTCATAACAACAACGACACAAAGACTGTCTCTTCCTTTGGCTCTGACTGCACCACAGCTATGCAAAGCCCCACGCACATGCAGCCCTACAACCTGATGAGGCAACGCAGGGTATCTGGCTTATTCACAGTCTTTCAGAAAATCAGTGTGAGAGGGAAACAGAGATTGGATGGGTTTATTTTGTTGAGCGTGTGTGTATGTGTTTGCATATGTACAGTATGTCTATGTGAGACACTCTATGAGTCCATGAGTGTCTGTGGAGGGGAAGGGGAGGAGGAGTCTTACTGTTCTGCAGTGATGTATCCGTCCTCGTGTGGTGTGCACTGCACTCCTGCCACTTCCACATTCCCCTCTAGCTCAGAGAAGGACAGCCCCAGGTTCAGGCCCTGAATGGTGACCAGTGTTCCCCCCTCCGGAGGCCCCGCCACAGGGCTCACCTACAGAGGGAGGACAAGGAAATTATAGTTAAAGTAAGAATTGACTGGTACATTTTCTTAAATTTTTTCATAATTGTACTATATATTTGTAGCTATATTTCTTTGTCACTATAAATAGTTTGCGAATGCTATCTAAGAATTTAGAATAATGTGCTATTAAGAGAGTTTCTCCTCAAAGTAATGTAGTTCTTATTCTTCTTATTTACAAAGGTCTTTTCAGCCCTAGAGGAATAAATTATGGAGAAATGCAAATTCTCCTGTAACTGTGAGAACGGTTTCAAAATAACTGAGAAACTTTGATCAAAAAATGCTGTCCATCAATATGCATAATGGTTAAATCAGAATTAATGCCACGGAGCTGTCTCTGTGTAATCGCTGTTTAATCTTAGGCTGAAATATTAAGTAAATGTACCATACAGTGAGTGCCAAAGGCATAATTTGCATACTGACTTGGTTTGTTCAAAAAGCCTTGAAGTCCAGTACGATTCAAAACACACTTCAATGAATAATGCAGTAAATAACAAAACACAGAGAACCCCATTCACAGTCCTTCCCAAGTGTAAAGTTAACCCTCCCAGCAGGCGACCTTTGGACCTACAGAGCAGTACGGGAGCAATGGCAGAGCAACACTCCCTCCACTCCCGAGCAGTGCTGGCTGGTTGATTCACTCTGCTGCAGCTCCTTCAGAAACACTAATAATGTGACAGGGACATCAAAGGCTCCCGGCTCTTTGAAGTGGAAGAGCCTTGCATCTCTGTGCCTGACCCACTGCGCCTCATTCAAGAGAATGAACAGGAGTTTGTGACATAAAAGATCCATCACCACTTTCTAACACACTGAATTCGTTTAGCTGTCAAGCACTTTAGGTATTCAGCTAGCGGCGAACAAAATGTTAGATAGTCCCAGGTAAACAGACACCTGGATGGGAAACTGGAAGTTGGCCACAGATAAAATTAGGATTAGCTGGTCATATACAAATTTGTGGATCATTCTGTTTAAAGCCAACAGCCACATCTTTCAGTAAAGACAAGAACAAAGTGCGAGATCTGAAAATTGGCACTATTTAGTCATTGTGCTTTTTAATATATATATATGTGGCCATTTACGTTATTTATTTTTGCAAATATGATCAAATGGCTGAAATCAGGGAAACTTTCAGGTGGGATATCTCAAGCCAAAGTTAGTGATGAAGGATATGTATGTTGTGGGTCGTGTGTAACTTTATTGCAGTTTAATTCAAATTAGTGGTGTAATTGTATTGCCATACCTGCTGTGTTATGATGACGAGGCTGCGTTAGCTCCATGGTCATTTCAAGTTGCTGCAATTTTTGTTTAACGCGGCTGAAAATATTATAACATTTCCCCCAACTTATCTGCTTTCTGCCTCTGAGCCTGAGCCTGTCATCCATCCTCTTTGCTCTTAACAGTTGAAGCTTGTGCGTAACTTTGTTGCATTATATTGAAAATGTTAGTGTTTCAGTTTAATTCAAATGCGAGAGCGCATTGTTGTGATCGTGATTATTTTGTTATATGTGTGTTCTGGTCTGTTGGGGGGATTAGGGGTGCATCAGCCCAGTTGGGATATAGAAGCGGGTGCGCGGCCAAAAAAGTTTGGGAACCACTGACCTAAATCAACACAAAACTTGAGTCCACCTATCAAACTTCTGCTTCCTCTAGTTGCTCTCTAGGCAGCCAGAATGGCGTAAAACAAAACAACAATAACAACCTGGTTGTCCTTGGTTTCTCTGTCAGCCATGCTTCACAACATGTCAGTGAGTTTGGCTTTTTATTGCTAACACCAGACACCAGACCAACAAGACTTTGATTGTTTCTGGTGCTAACTGCAAATTCCACCTCCAAGTTTCTGAACAAATTACTGCCATGTCATGATTTAGTTTTCAGCTGTTTTGCCAAGACCTTCTGAACTGTTGATTTAAAAAATAATGGGCATACTAATGCCGACCTTGGAAAGGAAGATTGACGTTAAACTTCCCTGCTAATGAACTACTTGGCTAAAGAATCTCACATCTTGTGTTCGTGTAATTGAAATTCGCTGTATATTTAATCTTGTTGGCTCGACTGAATGATTCAGTGGACTGACTAGCCAGCAGCCCAAACAAACAACAAACCTCTGTAATGCGTGGGTTGGTACACTTGACATTCCTGGCAGAAAGGTCCAGCCAGCGGCTCGCGTAAGGGGAGATGGGAGGACAGTGCTGCTTCATGGTGCATCGGCCCTCGCCGCTACACCAGCCACACTGGAACTTCCTCTCTGCCCGCAGACACATGCCACAGCTGTCCCTCTGGGCGCTGCACTTGTAGAGGTGTACTGTGAGATAACACAGAATACATCTGGTCAGCTGTCACCATATCAACATTAATAAGTTATAAGAACAAACAAAACCCATAAAATATGGTGTGGGAACACAACAAAATTTGGAGCAGCAGGGAAGTGATGAATTGAATCATGAACTGATCAAACAGTCAGAACACGTACTCCTACAAATAAGTAGACCATGTGAATTTAATAAAATTGACTGAAAGCATGTTTTTGTAAATGCGCTATTTCTAGTATTAAGTAAAAAAAAAAAAGATGCCAAAGTAATCCATTAAACCTTTCTTTGAAGTCTGTCTCTTACACCCCCCTCTCCATAAGTAGACTATATTTATGCCCATATAAAGCAACTTAGCTAAATTATGAGAAGGCTTGTTAAAATTCATGGCCATCTCTGTATATCCTTGACAACAGGGATGTATTTCATGTACAACCGACAATGACAACTGACAAGCCCCTGTTCTCGCATGATGATGGAAAGGAAACCAAGAGCATCCACGAGAGGCGAGATGAGCTGAGCAAATATGAAGATTCACCCTTCACCCGTTCTGGCGCAGAAGTGATTGGGTGCTCTTTGATAACACTCCCTGCTATTGTGAACTTTCTCTCGAGGCCCTTTGGAAGCCTTGAAGTGCTCTCTATGGCCCATCTATCCCCCGTGGATTGAGTGCTTTACACTTCTATGGGCTGGCAGTGATGGATGGCAGAGGCACCTTTAATCTTCTCGGGATTGTCAATGATGAAATTGCCGTTCCATACGATGGAGAGGTCCACTGCCAGGTCACTGATCTTCACACCCTCGTATATGTACTGAAAAGCAGAAACAGAGAGTGAGAGACTGCATGGAAAGTGGATACAGGGAAAGGGAAAGTCAAAGAGAGGATAGAGAAAAAAATAAAGTTACAGAGAGAGCTAGAGTAGGGAAAATGAGAGGATGAAAGAGCAGTGGAGAGACGAGGCTTTTAACCATCTGTCATTTCTGCCATGGTTGTCTGCTCCTCTCCTCTTTGACACGAAGGGACACAAACCCTGGCTGGGGTGGCCGATCATCCACATCTGAAGAAAATGGCCTTTTCATTCATTGTCACAGAGTAGCAAGGTATGCTTTGCATTGAAATTTAGCCTGTGATTTGCATTGTGTAGAAAACTTCCAAGAAATTTCCTGTGCTCCTGCCAAACCTGTGATTTTTCTGTTGGGAGGATTATACACTGTGAATGCTCACGGATCTAGTTTATGAGAAAACATCATATTTGCATGGTTCACATGCTTTTTACTTGCCATACAACAATTTTTCCTTCCTGCCTTCCTATCCTGTCACTCTCTTCCTTTCTTGCACATGGTTTTACACTTTTCCTCATCACTTTTTCCTTTCCCTTTCCACTACTTTCCACTCAGTATGCTCAGCACCTCAGGCGGTATTCACTGATGCTGATGTACCGTATGTACCTTGCCTACACAGCATCCAAGCTGTCTGCCTCATTTGACAGTTGTGAGACTCCCACTGGGACTGTTTGAGGTCATACCGAGCTGTTCTGGCACTGCACACTGGTGCTGTTGAAGCGCAGTGCCGTGACACGATGGCTGACACCCTGCACATTCACCACGCACTCGTAGCCCCTCTGGCCCGACTGCGGCTGGGGAAGGTTTCGGGCCCTCAGGGTGATGGGTCGGACCTCACCGGCCGGGAGAAGGATTTCGCCCGAGTTGAGTAGCTGAGGGCAGTCCTGAAAAAAACAAAATACATATTTGCAGTACAAGAAACACATTCTGCGCTGTTATGACTTAATAGATATAATATGGCATTTTCAGATAGTCTTTAGTGCTAGAATTTTAGTGTGAAATGGTGAACATGGTAAAGGATTACATCATCGTGGTGCTGGCATTTTTACTGTGAGCATATTGGCCTGCTGCCGTTAGCTTTTAGCTTAAAACATCTTCCTCCTTGTATAAAGCTTGACAAAGCCGCTAGCATGGCCATAAGCTTTTAATCTAGTTGATTCCTTGTAGTGGAGGTATTTTTTCTGTTTAATGTATTGTTCCTTTGAGGCAAAACTGTCACATATGAATAGATAAATTGTCCTCTTGAGAGCTGCACTTTAATTAGCTCTATGTTAATGCACTGTACCTCTGAGGCGTTGACTCTGCCCTCCTGGAAGGAACAGCTGCTTGGGTCATGGGTGCACAGGTTGCGGTATTTGCACCAGTGGCAGCGAAAAGTGCTGTTTACACAGGAAAGACACCTGCAAGACAAAATGAAATGACATTACTACGTACTATACATTCTTTGCGCTGTAGTCCACAATGTGCCTCTTCTTCGAAGGACTGAAAAGGAGAGTAGCTAGTAACTTTCTGCTGAATTTATTTCACCTGTTTGTTTTACGGAAAGATCTCAAATATGCTTGCAGTATGAAGGTTGTCATTTTGTGGCAGATGACAATAAATTACCTTGAGCTTGAATGCTTGGCAGGGGAGTAACCTTAAACACTTGTAACAGTAAAAAAATAAACTGCATCAAGGACATTGAGAGTCCTTGTTACGTGTACAGTAACCCCAGGTCTTTAATGTTATAGTACTTCAGCGAACATGTTTACAGTTTCATGCTTTGTGTTTCGGATTTTTCTGACAGGCATGAACACAGTGCATTTTTCTATCCAGCTCTGGATTACGCACAGAATCTGGATCGAAGGTGACAACTCAATATTTGATGGGTAGCATTGTGCAACATCTTTGGCACTGATTCAGTCGCCTACAGCCCGCGGCCAGCTGTGGATTAAAGTTGTGCTTAAACAACCTCATTGGACTGGATTTAATCACATTTTGGTCAACAAACATGGAGGCAGCTGCGATACAAACAAAAGACGGGTGATGCACGGCTGAGAATACACCAACAGAGCAATTGGAGAGATTAAAATTGAACATGCCCTCTTCTCCTAAGGGGACGTCGTGGACTTTGCTGTGTATAATAGAGGTGTACCACTGCGTAGGGAACAGGTCCATGCACTGTCTCAGTCCTGAATTTGGTCATTCAATAACACGCAGCCATGAGGAAACTATAAAATCAGCAGCAGCATTCCAATACTAAAGCTCATGGCAAGCTACAAATGCCAATAAATGTAGTGCAGCATCATTAAATTTTGATATTAATTAGCTGCCCAGGGCCAGCATGGACATAGAAATGTGTGTCTGTGTGTGAGACAGGAATTTAGGGAGTTGGGTATTAATAGAAATGGACTGGCATGGTGCTGCAAACACTAGATAATTAATTATAGAGGGTGATGTGATGCTGAGGTGATGGTGCTGCTGGTGGGGGAGGTGGAGAAAGTGTTGCCGGCTTAGGAGTGTGTATGGTCTGAAATATTAATTACAAGAGTACACAGGGTCACCCCGCAGCTAATGGAGGCCACATTGGTGTGAGGCGGCAGAGATGAGCTTCCAACTGCTTCTCTCTAATGGTTTAATATGGTTATATTACGGGGCATTCATGTCGCTGTCAAAGAGCATTGTGACTAGATGGCATGTGTATCCACTGCGGGCTAATTTCCTGGGTTTGGTTATGAATACTCCATCAATCAAACGTTCCCTCCTAGAGTGAACGTATTGTATATTCCTGAATCCAGCTTTTTTGAGCTCTTAGGTCAGTTTAATTCACAGTGGAGTTAAAGGTTAGTGAAGTCTGCATGTGAGAATACCGACTCAAATCTATTATTTCCCTCTGTATCATTATGTGTCACCTCAAGTGGATAAAAAGTGCAAATTTTATGGTAAAGGTCTTTGAAATAACTACTCCAACATAGTGCGAATTGTCTTGTTTACTGTCCTAAGTTGTTGTAAAGACTTAGTTGTTACTGATGATGTGCAGTCGTCTTCTTTAAAGCTGATAAATGCTGCTAATTGGCATTCATCCTGATAAGATTCACCTTTGCGCAGTGTTTCTAATTGTTATTCACAATGAAAGACATAGTTCACTGATAAATACAGTTGACATTTGAATAATGTCTCAAAGTCAAAGCAGCTTCCCTGCCCAGTTAGCAAGCTTATATTGGGTGACATTTAAATAAAGTGCTCTACAATTTACATTATTTTACTTGCCCTCAAGGCACCGGAGCAGGCCTAAAAATATGAAATATCTTATAATACTGGATGCAAACACAATTTTCTGGCGGGGCCTCTTGGGGCGAAGTCAAGTCTGAAAAGTGTGTGAGAGTCTAATACTTATCTGTTGAGCAGTCCACTGGGACTGTTGGCCTACAGCAAAGACGTCTCCAGGTTATGAATGTGTATTAGGGTTGCAACGTACAATTATAGAATGTTACACTTTAGCCTGACAATTACTTTCTCTTCTAATTATTTAGTCTACCTAAAGTGTTCCAACACAAATACCAAAAGTTCAGTGTAGTGTCTGTAAATGCCTTCTTTTGTTCCACAGACGATAAAACATTTGAAAGAAGCAAAATCTCACACCGGGAAATCTGCACAGAAATGGTTGGAGTTTCAGCTTGAAAAATTAACAAGGAACAAAGAAAAAAACAAAAAAACAAAGGAACCTGGACTTGTTGAGTTTCCTTGAAGACATTTCAACGTTCATCTACACCAAACAGGCATAATATTATGACCACCTGCCTCATATTATGTAGGTTCTGACTCATCAGAGAATAAACATGGGCCTTCTGAGGGTGTCCTGTGGTGTTTGACAACAGAATGTTGTTAGTGGAGGCCTTTGGGTCCTATGGGTTGAGGGGAGGGGCCTCTGTGGATCAGCCTTGTTCTAGTGTGCATCCCACAGATACTTGATCAGTTTTGGATCTATGGAATTTGGAGGCCAGGGCCTGTATTCTGAGAATCTGAGAATAATATTTTACATACAAATATGCACAGTATTCACATGCTGATAATTATATTTATTTGCTTACATTCATTTACCATGCTGATCATTTTTGCACTTCATCCATTTGGTATTAACGAGGGTAAAATGGCTCAGCTTTCAACAATTTCTGTGATTGCTAACTGGCCTATAAGAAGCAGTGTTGGTGGGCATTCAAATCTTCCACAAGCCGAACAGCAGTGCAGAAGAAAAGAAGTAGGAAACTCAATTGGACAGAGGAACAGTGTTTGCTTCTGGCTTAATAAGAATAAAAGTGTTTTGAGAGGTAGATTTGGCCCCACTGTCACAGTACAAGCCAAGAAGCAGGCATGGGAAAATATCGCACAACAGATAAATGCCTCCTCCTGCCTCTTCTTTCCGCCATTTTCTCCTCTGCTTAAGAAACTCCTAAGCCTCTTTAAAGTCCTCCTCCCTGCTCTTAACAGATCTCACCTTAGGAGCTCTCTTAAGAGCTAAGATTCTGTAGGAATACCTTTTATCTTTACGAGGATCTACTCTTAACTTTGAGGGGAAATTCTTAGAAAACATCATGATTCTAAGAATTTTCGTAGAATTTGGCCACCAGGAGCAACTCTTTGCGCTGAGAATCGTTAGGAATACAGGTTGAGAGACACAGAAGAGACGTTTTCTCCGTAAGTGACTGACAATATTAGAAGTAAATGCTAAAACTGATTGAAATACTCTAATATGCATGTCTATTGCACAATAAGGGCTTATATACCTGAATGGTTTTCTAGGATAAATGAGAATTAAGATAAGTGAATTCTGAACCATTGCATTCACATGAAAGTGTATCAGAAAACTGTTGTATTTTGTATTTAAAGCTGCAAGCGGTAAGCCCACAAACTGCCAGTTTAAACCAACTTGGAACAAACAGGCCGTGGCAAATGCATCATGTTGATTTAAATGAAACCTGACAGATAAATTGAACTCAGAGGTTATCTAACAGCCCAGTCTTAAGTGGGGTTTTGAGCATCAGTACATCATTGCCCTAAATTAAGTTGTGCTCTTCCATCTATTGAACAAATCAAAGGTGGGGGTGAGGGGAGAGGGAGGGGTCCGTGGCAGCAGGACTCACATTTGATGAGTGCTGCAGTTGTAGAATTTCACCTCAGTGCTGGCGACCATTTGACCCGTCTCTTTCGAATTCAGACGAAGCTCCACGCCGGCCCAGTCTGGCAGAGAGAGGGAAAACATAGAGAGGGAGAGGGAGCATAACGAGTGAAAAGAAGGGTAGAGGGAATGGGGAAATATTTAAGAATTGATGAGAGCGAGGGAGTGGGAGAAAAAAAAAAGAGGTGAGAGAGAGACAAAAAAGGATGAGTGAAAGAGCCAAAACAATGAGCGAAGCGAGGAGGTCAGACTGAGGAAAAAAAGTGTTAATACTTTTATCACATTCCTGTAAAGAACCACCTGGTGTCTGAGTTCCTGGAAGGGCACATTGCTGTTGTTGTGAGAAAACCTTCAATAAGAAACTTCAATTGAGGGATTACTGTATGTACTCAGAGGAAATTCTACAGCTGCTTGCTACTCTCCAAACTCTTTGGACAAACAAAAAATCCAAGGCGGACAATCTGAAAAATGTCTGTTTTGTTAGAGCCTGGAATATTGATATTTTAAGCCTTTCACCTGGCATTGGCAATAGCCTCCATCTGTTACTCTGGGCTATATCTATATATATTGTATTGTACAATTTGATTTTTCATTTCTTTTCCTTGTTTTTTAGGCATGAAATCTGAGCTCACCTTGTCCTTCTGGTATCTGAGGGACGTCCTTCCCAGCTGGAGAAAGACACATGACCCTGTTCCCGTTGACGTGACCCTCCACTTGGGCCTGCTGGCCAAACGAACAGGTAATTCCAGCAGAAAGGTCTGGAACGTTGTTCACCTCCAGCAAAAGCTGAAAGAAAGCAGAGAGGGAAGATTTAACGTGCTGGTGAACAGGGACGTGTACACGGGGAGAGAGGTGCCTGCCAGTTTTTTAGCTATATAACACACTTTAATGTATGTTTTATCACTGAGTTATAGGAAGAGTTTGGATATTTGCCATTTTGGGAAATGTATGCTTCTGTCAAGCTAGTGCGGTTAATATGAATTTGCAGTCAGCAGCTTGTTGGCTTAACTTGGCACAAAATTATGAGAACGAGGAAACAACTGGCCTGGTTATGGTTATGGTATGGTATGGTATGGTATGGTTATGCAAATAATACAGTGAGCCAGTGATGATCCGAAGTTCTGGAAGGATGTAACTGTGTGTTATCCTGCCAGTCCAAGCTAGCGATATCCAGGGTTGTGGAGTATTGTCGGGCTTAAGATCAAAAGGTACCATTTGTGGGTCCTCTTTCTCATATTTTCTCATGGGGTCCCAAACAATTACTTGGTTTGGCTGTCCTGATGTTGTGCCCCCGCAGCCAACGGCCATCTGGCACATACTGGCTTGAGAAGCTATAACTCTCCGTACCAGCAGGTGGCAGTAGTCTGTATTCGTCATTCAAAATGGTAAATGAATGGTCCGTCACATTGATCTATCTAACTGATGCGCTGCGGCACCAGTTCAACAGGCCGAATCAACTGAAAAGCCGCTGTCAGAAGTACGACTACTGGTAATGGTGAACAACCAACGAAACCAAGACGCTTATCAACGCCCCAACACTAGCAAACAGCCCTAAATGTTACAATATCCTCCGAATAGCGCCTCTAAATCTCAGTAATGAATACATCATATTTCAATTGTTTCATCCGTGCAATAAACAAAGGGTGAAAAAGACAACTTGTGGTTTAAGATTTAGTGTACTGGATTAGTCGTTGTGCTCAGCTAACTGGCTCCTGGTTCCAGCCTCCCATTCGCAGACAGAGACAAGAGTGGTGTTGATCTTCTCATGTAATTCTCAGGAACAAAGCAAATAAGCATATTTCTCCCAAATGTCAAACTATTCCTTTGAGATAATGTTGCTTATGTCCTCTGTGCTCTTGGCTACTGTACAAAGACTGAATTAAGCTTTTAGAAAATGTAATCAACCTTTTGGCAGATGCATCAGCGAGTCAGACAGAATAGCACACTGCCACAATAACAAATCCTGTCTATTTTATTCATCACATCTGTCTCCCGTCGCACAATACATGCTTCTGTACCAAAATAAATACCCCAAACGCCCTACAGGAAGAGTCACCCTTGTCTCTCACTTCTTCTCTTACAAAACTAATCTTCTTTCAGGCTTATACTTACTGTACATGTGGCTGTGCAAGGCTACTCATGATGATTGCTTATACACTAAACACTGGCATTGTGAGTGGAGTGACATTGCAGTGATTGGTGGAATGATAAGCAAACTCACAGGGACGCCATGTGATGATACAGCGATGCTGTCTGGGTGAGCGATAACCTTCACACAGCGGTCAATGTCAGTCGCGAAACGGAAGGTTTCCTCCGCCCTGTAACACCGATCCCTCCTCGAGCACCTGTGGAGCAAGAGGGACACAAAATTGACAAAAATATTGCACAGAATGTTTAGTAATTAACTTTTTTATGTGTTAACGTCGGTGGATGAACTGCCATTAAGTTTTATGTTGACATTCATGTTGCCCAGAAGATTAATCCTTACACATATGGTGAACCCCTGAGTTTGTTTTTGTCTGTATTTGTTTAGTTTGCGCCACCATCAGGGTGGTTTCAAATGAAATACTTGTAATAACAGCTGTTGGATGGATTGCCATAAAATTTTAAATACCCGTCCATGCGCCCCACGAGATAAATTTCATGTAGCACTGTTGGTGATGACATTACCATTAGCTTCAGTTTCACAAACACAACAGCAATCTACAATCTACAAAGCATTATAACTGTAAGATGACATAAACATCTAGATTAGCTCAAAGCACAGCAGATTACAGGTCCTGAGAGCTGCCAGCGTGGCTGTCTTGTCAGCACACAAATAAAGATATCTCATTTTAAACGAAAACCTGCGTTCATCCATGACTAGGATGCTTTTGGACCAAAGCGTCACAGGTTCGCGTCCTCCCATGTCCATGGCCTTAAGTTGCTCCCGGGGCGCTACAGAAGTGGCAGCCTACTGCTCTGAGTGTACACACTACTGTGTAGATGCAGACTCTTGTCATATTTTTGTAAAACACATTAGAAACTATTTTTAAAGCTGTGCATTGTGTTATTAAATTCTCCATAATAGGATTCTGCAAGATTGTTACTGAACATGGTCCTCTCCTGCATATTGCTTTCATTTTCTTGGTTTCGATCTCTTTACCTTTTCACTTTCCTTTTGATTTAGCATTTTTTTTTCCCAGAGCAAATTACAGAGTACTAGCAGAATAAGCTTCAGCTCCAAGATCCCAACAGGCAATTAAAAGAGAGAAGAGAAAGGGTCGACAGCATATAGTGTAACCTTTGAACGATCTTGTAAGAGAGAAGTAAAAAGTAAGAGCTGAGAAGAGAAGAGTTGAAATGATTTGTCCAGTTTCAGAAATGGGGATTTGTTGTTGCTGTTACATTAACCCTGATGTCTTTGAAAGAGGCGCTGTAGGAGTTATTTCTCTGGGTGCTCAGATAGCAACAGGCCGGCTGCATTTAAACACAAACACAGCTTTAAAAAAATGAGGCTCTCAGCTGTAGAGTTAAATTGTAATGGCAAACACAGAGAGCATTTTGGCTGTGCACCATCATTGCTTTCTTAATGTAAGAGGGGAGACGGTACTTGAAACGCTCTTAGATGCCGCTGAGGGGGTGGCACCTCCTGAGAGGGCCCAAAGAGCGCTGAGGCCTCGGCTGTAATTAAAGCACAATATGAAGGTGGAATGGAAATGCGGTGACAGCTGTTGCCGGCTCGGCTCCTTGAGGCGGACCGCAGCGACGGGAGTATAGACAGTCACCTTCTGACCACTCATCAGCTGAAGCCCCTCTAAAAAAAGGACGCCTTTCATCTCTGACTGTCTTTCATTGCCTTTTATTTTTCCCTCTTTTGTTCGCCATGTTTTGTCTGATGGAGCCATTTGTTCCCATTTCCTTCGGGCCTTTTACATATTCAGAAACACCCCCCACACACTCTGTTAGATAGGTGGTTTGCTGCACTGTGCCAGCGGTGGGAAAGAGAGATCCTGAAAGCGGTCGACATGACGCTCTGTGAGAGTCATTCAGAAGGTTGAAAAAGACCACAGTCTGGATTTAAAAGACAGAAAAATAAAGTAGCCTCATTCTGCAGTGTGAGGGTTCATGATTCACTTGGGTTACTGGGGAACAGCAGCTATCTACTCACTGATAAGTGTAAGGCATTAATTCAAATAAACGGCGTAATGAGACTTGCAGAGACAAAGTCAGCACTAAAAAAGGAAAAAAAAACAATCGTTTAACGAGGTAATTTAGGTCTAAAAAAAAACTGCCGGTTTAATAAAAGAAAAACTGCAATTTAAATAAAGCTGATCATCATCAAGATACCGCTAGCTGCAGACGTCATATGATGAGGCAGGGGTAAATCCCTTGCTGAGGTCAGCCTCAAACACAGCGGCTGGTACAGAAACACAGGCTTTTAATCTTCTGAATCCCCTTTGCTCCATATCGAGGTATTATGCAAGCTAACCTAGGGTCAGATAATTAAGATGGAGGAGATAAGCTTGCTCCGCCAGTCCCAAAATGTTCCCCGGGTTTGTTAGAGGTGCAGCTGGTACACCTGCTGTGAGTGCAAGGCTAATCCCTCCTCCCTCCATTAACACCAATCCTCATGCCCGACAGACAATAAAATGTGGTGGGCATGCAGTTTCCCCTACCCTAAATAGCACTATTTAGGAGGGATCACACTGTCCAGCGACCCCTTCCTGGTTGACTGTTTGCCCCGCCAGCTGTTGATAAGGGTGGTCTCCAGGGAGAACAATACGTCTGTTATATCAAGCTCCACAAATCATATAACCATGTGCTTAGCTTTATTCATAGCTTTCTACAGGCTGTTTGGTAAACAGTAACGTTGAGGTTTTGATCCCATGGCTTCAATGTGTATGTGTGAGAGAGAGAGAGCATGGGAGAAGATCGAGGGAACAGACTCACATGTTGTACAGGACACACCAGCCACAGTGGGGGTCACCAGAGCTCAGACACTCAGCACATGTACCGTACTGCTCACAGGCCTCCACAGGGACCTGAGCCACCTAAATCAGAGGAATGACACAAAGAGTTAGATAGTGGGATGGCTCAACATTTGAAATGAAATGTTTTTTATAGAGCAATTATAAACTGCACTGTTCTGTCATTGAGTATCCTTTCCTGTTTTGGTCGGATGGAACCTTTAAACAAAAAGAATCCAGTAGCAGCCATGTTAAATTTATAGCACACTCGAGAAAGTATAGCCCAATTTGGTTGTTGACCTGTTTACAATTTGTTAGTAATTTTTTGGCCACTTTTATCTTCACTGTACAGCAGTGATGCAGACAGGAAACAAAGGAAGAGAGAAAGAAAAATAATTTATTAATTAAATGCGACAAAACCAATAAGGGAACAAACCATGAAGCCACCTGGACTCCAAATATACAAACAGTAAACTCGAGCCTGCTAAAAACAGACCCTATTAATGGATCTTAATCCATGTGTGCATTTTAAGTACTACAGTTATTCTAGCTACCCAATTTTACATTTGTGCCACAGTTGTTTGCATTAATTTTAAGCATTTTTCTCCTAGCAGAAGAGTGCCCAAAAAATTAGTTTTTACCAGACAATTAGGGACTCAAGTCAAATGTGTGATAAAGAGGGCTTGAATGTTATCACAAAGGCCACATGCGTCTTTGTGTAGAGAAAATGAAAAAGGGCCAGATCAGACCGGGTATTAACATGCAATCCCAAGTGGTCAGCTTAAAGTCCAGGTGTGAACACCCTGTTGAGATCTGATCATTCACATTACGGCTGGAGGTGGTCTGTGCTGCTTGTGACCACGTTCTTTCTGCGATGGGAACACACAGTGTGTCGAGGCCACATTTAAGGACTGCCCACTGAATTGACAGCCTCTGCATAAGTAGAGCTTTGCCCCATAGCATCATATTTCACACACAGCCTAAATGGCACACGATCTTGCAATACATATCCTATGCTATACTATTATATGCTCACAGGATCAAAATACATATTATTTAGAATATGCATAATCCATAATTTCACATAAAACATACATTTGAGTAAAAGAACAGTTGAGTAAAACTGACTTTCACCTTCTCTGACCTGCACAGAAATTACTTTGCAAAGAAGTTTCTAAATCGGGTGACAAAAGTTAAAAATGGCTGCCACAGGAGGAAAATAAGGTCAATGAAGGCATGCAACTAAAACATTCTGACGAGGAGAGAGCAAAGCCCATTTCATCATTTTGTCTATTTTGCAATATACGAAAGCCTCAGCACAGCTCACACAGTAGAACATCCCAGTAGAAAACAACCCTATTTTATTCTTTTTCCAGCTGCTGACTGAATTTGCTACAAGCAGTATTGTGGTTCTTCCCACATGCGTTTTTTTCTCACGTCAGAAAGCATGAAATGACACCACCACAATCATTTGAGAAGCATCTTCGCTGCATTATTCTCATTATCTTTTCTTTGAAAAATTATTTTCTAACTCTACGAAATTGTGGTGGTTCGTGGATTCCTGCGATGATCATTACACTGTGACCACACACAGGAACACACGCAAGCAAAAACACATTACTGACAGATGGGCAACTACGCACTCTACTGCCACCACTTCCAGTGCTTGAATGTCTGTCAAAGCATTAACTCCCTATTAGCTGCTGTGAGAGTGGCTGATGCTGCATGGCCAACACTGGCCCTCCATACAAAAGCAGTTGGAGCTGCAGCCTGAGCCCAGCTATTTTATACTTAGTTATTATTCCAGGTCTGGACATATGATGCAAGCAATTTCCTGATGTAAGCAATCACAAATGAAGAGTGGATTATGGATTAGAGTGTCTCCGGTGCACTTGATAGTATAAGTGGGTGCTCTCTCAGGTCTGTTTTTTCGCAAAATGGATTATCTGCTGCTCCCTACGAAATAACTTTCTCTTCTTTTTTTTCTAGCAGTTCAGAACCCATTCGGTGCATTCCATTAGCAAAATGATTTTGAAGTGCAGGAGGGGCCGAGGGCTCCAAGTCCTTATCTGACGCAGTAGAAATAATCCATGAATGGTTGTGGACCGGAGCTCTTCTAAACTAACAAAGTAGGTCCATGGTCGTTAGGCAGGGTGACCTTTACAGCAAGAGAGCTATGGACTTGTCCTTGGGTTTCATATTCATCTGGTGCTAAAACGATAGCAGTCTACTGCCTGTCAGTTATTATTTTTGTGTCTTAAGAAAGCATTTTTACATTTTTCCTTAACTGGATAGCAACGGTTGTGATGCAGGCACGGGAGAATGGTACGACACACATCAAATAATGAAGTGAAATGAAAATGAAATCACGCTGTTGCTGTTATTTGCATGCATCTGAATTCCTTGGCCACAAGTAAAGCCCACATTATAGTATACTGTGCATAATAAAACACTTAACATGGCAAAAATGTGGGTTAGATTATTTCCCCTTTAACTGTCATAATGAAAAATAGGATTAATACAATTTCTTTGCAGATCACTTTGGTAAAGAAACTAAATTTGCAATTGTGAGAAGAGCGCAAGCTGCATCTAGTCTCTACGTAGATGTGATACAGTAAACTAAAGAAAAAAATAAATAAAACACTACACAGCTAGCTCAGCCGAATAGTTCAGAGATGGCTGGACAGGAAACAGGATGAACAGAGCTGAGATTGCGCCTAAAAAGCAGGTGTTGGTGGATATCATTGAAAAAATACGAGAAACCTGTAGTTTAAGTGACTCAAGTAGCTGCGCTGCCTCTCTGGTAAGTTCTCATGGGATCTGAATTTTCTTTGTTGTTTAACTTTGCTGTGTTCAAAAAAGGATCAGCTTCTCATGTGAAGTGATGTAACAGATGTGTGCTTATCTCAAAGCATAGATAGCCTTCTTTACTAGACAACTGAAAGAAATGCTGAGCTCTCTATTGTCTGTGACGATTCACTGGTATCCGGGTTATGTTATATCTTAAACAAAGGAAACTGGACTAGCTTGAGTTTACTTGAAGACATTTGACCACTCATCCAAGCGGCTCCATGGGATCTAAAGTACTGGTGGTGAGTTTAGGTTTTTATTTCAGCTGTTTGTTGAATTATAGTTTTGTGCATGTGTTCCTGATGTCGGGAAAGATTGCACTTAGAATCTTACATCACACCACAATGCTTATATGCATCCTTGTCTTCCTACAACTGTGGTTCACTGAGCTAAGCCTTCATTCTCAGTTCATGTTCAGCGTACTGTAGATGCCTCATAAATCATTCATGACCAGACGGAGTATTTAGTAATTCTCATCAAGGTCTCTCTTTTTTTTTTTTTACCTTGGTTTCTCCAGGAGAAAGTGATCATTTCAAGCACATTTCAAACACACACACACACACACACACACAAAAAAAAAAACAATATAAAATCCTCAGTTCCCTAGAGGCGAGATCTCGGTCTGAATGCTTTTCGGCCTCGTATCATGACAGGGCCGAATGATGATCCACTCTTTCAGCTTTGGGAATTACAAAATCCCTATCTTTTCACAACATCTGGGATGCCCTTACACTAATGCATGACCTTATCATCTAACCAGTTTGCTATCACTTTAACACTTTCATCCGGATTTACTGGAACTTTACGAATGCTGTCAGATGAGCAGATATGCTTTTAGTCCGCCGTGATGCTGTCGTCCTATATCCTCAGCCTGCTCTGGAAAATCCACAGACTGTTTGTATCACATGACTGCTGGGTATTTCGAGTCATATCCAGCAGCTTGTGTATTTAGGACTCAGAAAGGCAGGATATTTATTTCGATTTTTGTCATTAATTACTTATTTCAGTTTTACTTTAAGTCCAGATTTTATCATAAAACCACTATTAGGAAAAAAAAACTACATTAAAACACATTAATACATAGAAAAGAACCTTGAGATAAATTGTAATACCAAATACTAAAACAAAGTTGGGTTCATCAAACATTTCAAGGAGGCTAAAGCTTATATGTCTATGCGAAAAACTGTAATGCAGATTTCTCTTTAAATTCCGCACTATGTAAAGTGTGAAACAAACAAAAATAGGATGGCAAACAACACTACGGCCTTTCTGATTGAAGCTAATGTATGTTGTAGTTCTACATTTTTCCGATTCCTCTCTCATCGCTTTTTCAGCACACACGCTGCACAGCAGTGATTCCCTACCAGGGGCAAACCCACAAGGCACGTCTAGAGTTGTTCAGGGGTGTTCGTAAATAATTCTGAGATACAGACTGAATTTAAATAAGATTTCATTTCAGGATTACAGGCTGGTATTGTCACAACTACCTGTACACTACCAACTACAAATGCCAGCAACACCTTAACAGTTATGTAGTTAACAGTCTTGACAAATAGTTGTAATGTTTTTTAATGCTAATTAAATCAACTGGAAAGGGAAAGGCTAAATATACAGTAGACTATTCCAGGACCAATAATGTTGATTTACACTCAGTTATAGTTGAATGCGCACAGATGCAAAGAAGTAAATGGCTTGAGCTGTGGGGGCACATCAGATGAGAAACGGTGACGAGCACTGCTCTGTGGAGTAAATTCATGTACAGGTGAGAAAGGAAATGCAGGCAGACAGAGGCAGAGCGAAACAAAGACGTGGATGGGTGGGATTTCAAGCAATGATTTTACAGAGTGGCACTTGGAGAGATTGCCCTGGAAAAACCCTGCAGCAGTTTCCTCCCTTCTCTAAGGTTTAAAGCTTTAGCCATCACTTCACAGACAGGAGAGTGACATTCAGGGAGGTTGTGTGTTTGGATTCGGAGCTTTTTCTATTCTCAGAAATGATCAAACTAAAGGCGCAGTGAGGAAAAAAAAGATGAACGGCTGTGAATATTTTTTTTTGTTCATATCAGTAATGGCTCCCAAATGATGTTTTAGTGAGGACACAAAAACACACACATATCCACACACATACACACTGATTTTCTCCTTTTTCTCCTCACTCTTCATCTTCATGCTAACCCTGCGTGTTTCACTCAGCAGGAGACAGAGGGGCTCATTGTTATTCCACAAGGGTCGGCTGATCTCAGCCAAATCTGTCTGTGCCTCGCTCCTCATTCCACATCATTCCTGTATTGTTTGACTCCCAGGAATCCAAGAATCTCTCATCTATGGGATCCACTGGAAATGTGGGAAATGTGTGAGTAAAGCCACCCCCCTGGGGGATTCCTTACTCGAGCTGCGGTACAGTCTGAAGGGAATGCTGAGCAGAGATGGAGATGGAGACAGGAAGAGGAAGGCTTTATGCTCCCGGCTCCTGGGGGCTACAAAGCCAAAGATGATCTAATATTGAGAGAAAATGCCTGGCCAAGCTGGGTTTGGTTTTTCCTTGGTTGTTGTGCGTCACTGTAGGCCATGTGAAGAGAGTAGCTGGCTATCTCCTTGAAGGAAGCATGTGTCTCTCCTTGAACAACCAAAGCTCATCAATAAGTGATGCCCTGTCTCTTCCAGTCTATCACACAGAACGAAGAGCTGCCTTGATTTGTTTTAGAAGACAGTACCCAGCACAATACCGTCTCTATTCTCCCTTGTTTCCTCAGATGACATCCCTTTTTGTCTTGAATACGATGCTTTTATAGATTTTTGAACTGTTTTTCAAGCTCCCAGAGAGTCTGAGCCACTCTGAAATAACTGATACAACTGCAGTTGCCCCAGTGCCCTTTGCTTCTCTGTCCTGTGACTCTGACTCAGTTCATTCCAGCAGTCAGAAGACAGCTGAGGGTAGTGATAGGAGCTTTTTATTTTTTTATTGTTTTTTTTATTTTGGCCACACTGAAACCTAATCCCATTTCACAGTGGCATGGCGCGGCGGCAAAATAATCACTTGATGGAAGTTGAAAGTGATTACCACTGTTCACTCTTATCTCCAATGAGTGCAGAGAATATCGTCCAACAACAACAACTGCTCACATCTGTGATGCCCGGCCAAGTGAAGAGCGGACGGCAGGGGGATACTGCCACACAAAAAAAAAGCCGCCAATGGTTTTCTGTGGGGCATGTGTGTGCACACATCATGTACAAAAGATGCGCGCGCTGTAAGTCGATTCGCATGGATAAGTAATTAGAACAGCGGTCCATCCCTTTACACGCACCCTACATACAGTATTTAACAATCTCTTCTGCACACATGCACTTTGTGAAATGCCATATTGGTTTTTGGGGATAAGTCACAATTATTATCTGGTAGGATTCCAAATAAATTGCATTAATTTATCATAAATTAATGTTTTTGATTTAAAACAGTTTTGCTGCTAATTCCTAAACTGCACACTAATCCTAGTATCTGTGCAGACCCAACACAGACATTTCTTTTTGCAATAAATAAATAAATAAATTACATCCAAACTGGATCTTTAGAAATAAAAAATACTTTTGTTGCTTGAAACTAATTTTCTTGTCACTGTTCAATACGGTTATCATTGTAACTTGGCTAAAATATTACTATACTGTTCATTTTTACATAAAAATGACCTTTTGACTCCAAGTTTAATGACACGCATACAGTGCCTTGTTCACTTGCGATATCACCCCGTCGCTTGACAGCAGCGCCAAAGTAAGGGCGTTTCCTCACCTGACTGTCGGACATGACATAGAGAGAGTTCCTGTCCAGGGAGAAGGCCATGTCTCTCAGGATGGGGCTGCTATCCTTCATCACAGTCACTGTCTCATACAGCACTCCTCCCTCCAGAGGACTGTCCACCCTGATCTGCATGAGACATAGAGGTAAAAAGACAATGAATTCCACAGTGCTGGACACAGTGAATCATTACTACACACATGTATTTGTATTTAAACACCGCTTCTGTAAAAAATAAGACAAGATATTTCTTTCAGTTTTATGTCCAGCCTTTTTTATCTTCTGAATTTAAGGTTGAATCATGACCTTTCTAATGATTTCAACAACAAGCCCTTTCTCCACTTGTACAAAATGTCTAATGTAAATCACGCAAGCCACTTACATTTTGTTCTGTGTCCACAAAAAGACTTATCTGATAATGGCTAATCAGTTGTAAATAAACTCTCTGCCGATGTAGCAATCCATTAGTATATTGGCTCATTAACGGAGGAGCTGCTTATGTGAAATGACAAACAAAACAACTTGTTCATTTGTAAATGAAGTGAAACGAAATAGTTTCCAACTGGAAACAATACGTCGCAGGCTAATACAGTATATACAACAATGATTTTTTTTTTTTTTTAAAAAGCAGGATAAAATAAACTTGCAGAGCTTGTACTTTGGAACATTTTATTTAATGTACTTACTAAAGATTTTACTAAGGGAGGTACAGTAAATGAGAAGATCAATAACAATTTAATCTATGTGAGTTCTGGACAAAAATGTTGGAGGAGACACTGAAGAAAACCGATTCTAGCAGTTCTCAAAAGACATGTTGTATCGAGTTAGAGTACAGACTTTTAGACAAACTGTAAGCTGTTGGTCAGTAAATACTATAGCTCCAATCTATTACTCTTGAATTTTATTGCTACATAAAATATTTAAAAGTGGCTTTAGTTATTGTAGCTCGGCCCACAGTATCTGTGTCCCTCTGCTTTCAATCTTTGTGCTAAACACAACACAGAGCTGGATTTTGCAGAGATGAAATTGGTGTTGATCTTCTTATCTGTCCCTCAGACAGCAAATAAGCAAATTTCCCAAATGTCTGTGTCCCAGCTTAGTTTGGTTTTCACTCAGCAGTATCCTATGATTTCCTAACATGTGACTGAAAGCTTACACAACAACCTGGGTGTGGGTGTTTGCAATGGATATAATAATGTGGATGCTTTGACTTAGTTTACTTTACTACATGCAGCAGCACATTCTTGACTTGTGGTGGTGCGCAGTAGCTCTGAAAGAGTCGTCATTACCGACAGTAAAATTGATATATTCATGGTCAGCTGTGACACTGAGGGGAGAGAGGATCAGCTGCTACTCATTCAGTAGTCCAACTGGCCGTTGTGACTCTGACCCACATTCACCCCGAGGTTAAAGCTGGGATTCAGCTGATTTTGAAAACGTGTTCAGCAATCTCAGCCTTAATTTAACTTTGGAGTGACTTTCCGACAGAAATCTTTTGGGCCTCATTAAATACAAGCATGAAGAACAGATGCCCACCAGTGAGGGGTTTTTGAATTCTCTTCTCCCACCTCTGGCTACAAACAACGTGCCGTTTCAGTAATGCAAACAAATAAGCTGGTCTGTCTTTGTAGGTAGTGGCTTACTGATGTTAAGGCTGTCAAAAGGCAGCCTTGTTTAGACATGAAAATGCTTGTAAAGCCTTAAGCTGAACAAAATCCTTATTATTGTCAATATGAACTTCCTACTAGTGCTCACTACATAATGAAAGTGTTTAAATCTAATTTATTTGTCACAAAAATGTCCTTGTCTTTGTCTCTAGTGCAGCCCCTTATTTTTTTTTTTATCTCACTGCAATATCGTAATTTGCACTCACACAGCCCATCTTTTTCTGTTGGTGCATGACAGATACAAATTGCATCATACAGTAATGATAGCTTGGCACTTGAAATATAAGTCAGAAATGTGAAAGAAGTGAGCAAAGTCTGAATAAAGCATGAAAGCTTGAGAGAGAAAAAAAAAAATCCTCATTAGCTATCCAAACCCAGGTCGAAACCATTTTAAAAATTCCAGTGAGATTGGATCATTAACCATGTGATGCAATTACAGTAAAGCTGAATTTATTTCTCAGTTGTAATAATTAAAATAAACGCTGGATAATGACGAACTGGAATCGAGAACGTTTCGAAACGTCTGCAGTGCGATTGTGCCAAGCTTCCCTGCATGCATCGCGACGCGTGGATTTAGGCGACCTCGCCGCCCCAAATCAAATTTGACTGCAGAAGATTTTGAACATGTGCCAAGTCTAGCTCGCACACATGGCGGCAGAGCCTCGGCAGTCTCTCAATGGGGACAGTCAATCAATACAAACTGATTACATGATTGGATCCCCCGGGCACCAAAACTTCATCAATCAATCTCGCCTCCACCTTAGAGACAGCTGTGCCTCTGCAACCATCAGCTCTGCGAACCAGAAATGAGGAAGGGAGAGAGGAGATACACACACTAAAGCGTGTGTGTTGGGCGGGTACATATTTGGGGGGCTGAGGCGAGGAGATTGCACCATCTTCTTCATAATATAACACCAAAGTAACAAGTGCAATAGTGACATGGGACGTCTCTTGATTCCAGATCACAAGAGGACAGAGTCTGTGTCTCACCTGCCAGACTGTTATTATCTTGACGCTCTGCACAGTCTCATCCTTTAAATAATTATTTCAAAGACAGATTTATCTCACGACTAAGCTTCTTTCTCTATCACGCTCATTGCCTTTTTTCTCTTCTGTTTCCTTCTCTTGCTCATTCCACTTTTCTTTATCCCATTCCTCCTCTTCCATACTGCAATCCCACACAGTAATGGAGCCAGTTTACATTTTTTTTTCCCACACTCCTCTTTTCATAAATAGAGCAGTTAGAAACCAGAGAATGTAATCGTTTTTGTGGTGAAACGATGTTGGGGAAAATATCAAAAAGCAACCATTTAGAGGACAGATCCCAGGACGTGTATGATTCCATTCGGGTATGATGAGACTGACCAAGGGCCTTGGATACAGGGATGAGCTCAGACAAAGTACTGACCCGTCTTGACGGAACTGCGGTGTTTGATTTCAGCGGATTTAAACGTGGTTTTATCATCTAAACCGAGGCTGACCAGGAAGAAGCCCTCAGGGAGTACAACAGGTCCTCAATCTCTCCTTAAGCCCTGCAGCTCCATAATGAGAGTTAGGCGGGTTTAATTGGTTTTATAATGAACCTGCTTGTTGGAAGTGACACACAAAGCTACACTCGCACACATACTGCATACCTACGCACACAGGCATGCAAACAATACAATAAATACACACTGAGCATTTGTTCTTCAGTTGGTTGTTATATTTGTAGCTTCAGGTTGTGTGCGTGTTTGATCGATACACTATCTTTTAATGTCAAAAGCATATGTAACAATACATCTTGTGCAATCTACGGTGTTTGTTGTTCTGAAGTATTCGGAAGAAGATGACATTTAATACACCTCCGTTTAAATATAGTTTCAGTTGGCTGTTGCAAATAGGATTTAACTCTGTCACTCCATTTAGCAATTTCACTGAGCAGGGATCATAAACACGCTCCGAAAGCTCACGGCAGTCTCTATATGTTTAAATTTCTTTTCTCGTCGCTTTAATGAAGCAAAGAGAACGGCTCATTTCTGTCTGACTTCATTGTTACGTCTGCTGACTGCTGTCTAGGACGGAGTGCTAGAACGATTTCAGTCCGTCTCAAATCTTTCTGATTATATTAAGCTGTAAGATAGTAGATCTGATCCACCCTGCATATGTGACCGGGCCGGGTGTGTATTAGTTAGGACTTTGCTTTAAGGTCAACAAACAAAGGACTGTAGAGTTTCCAAAAATTTCTGTAAATCTCTTTTGTCCACCTTCCTGTGTGGTCAGTGTCATGTAACAGAAGAACTATACTGATTTTCCATTAATACCACATATGACCTCACTGCCTCTCATTTCATTCTCTTCCCAGCGTCAGCTGACGAGAATATATATTTAACCCATGAATAATATTTAAGCGAATAACAGCAATATCCTTCCTGCTGCTGAAATTCCCTAGCAGAACCTGTGATGGTTATAAACAACCCGGCTTAATTTGGCTTCCACAAACAGATATGCAACCTGAGACCATAAGCTCTTAACAAAAAAAATAAAAAAACGCCTCACTTTCCCGTGGATGGGTATGTGTTTTAAATGCTAGACTGCACTCTTATCCTGTCAGAGCCAAAGAAAACAATAAGATGTCACTTGGCTTGGGCCAGGCTGGCTCCACTGTAAATCTGCCAGACACTGAGAAATATAATCACCCAAATCTCTCTCCTTGAGTATTTACATATGGGATTGATTTGAGACGATGATTTTGAAGCAGACAAAGTATACATATCAATGTTGCTAAATCTCTGTTTATTGCTGCAGATTGGAAAACCCCGTGCAGCGGATGATTGCCATGTTTATGTGGTAATGGACGTCTAAACTTGAGATAGAAATTGTGCCCATATATGGCTGGCCAGTCTGTGCCCAGTTAACCTAAACATATGGATGGTGACCCAGGAGGCTAGGAGCAGTCTGTTCAGCCAATCATTCCCAATCTGCCACACAAGACGGTTTTGTCTGTCCCTAAAGACCCGCCTGCCTGACGTACTTTGAACTACACATGAGGGCTGGTGCGTTTGTTCTACAACAAACTTGTGACATTATGCTGGAAATCAGTGAGTAGACCTCCCGCATTCAAACATCTGATTTTAAGTAAAGAATTGTTTCCTTGCAAAAAACATCAAAAGTAATCAAAGTTTTGCAGAAAGCCCCACTTACATCTTCCATAAATCAGAAAATGGACACAGAATGAAAATGCACGCAAGACTAGATCTAAAGGAGATGTACACAGACTGTAAGCAGGACAGACTTTGGCACAGAATTCACAGCGGATGCTCCAAGGCTTGACTCAGTGTTGTGACACGGGGCATGCAGTGACATAAGGGCCAGACAACTGTCCACCTTTAAGGTTGAGTGGCTGGGCATATGGTCCAATTGCGGATGACAGCCGAGGAGAGTGTGCATTGATTAGCCCATATATCCATCACGGCTCTGTGAATGCTAAAGAGATGAAGCTCAGGACAGCTCTGAGCTGCAGGGGCTAATGAAAACAAAGAGTGACACCGAGGTGGAGACGACTAATCATTCGGCCATCCTGTTAACCACAGTCACAAAGAGAGGCGTATTCATCACAGCCACTAGATGCGCTGTAAGTTGGCAAGTGTATACCTAAACCTGATTAGCAACTGGCTCGGAAGAGAGGTCAAGCCATGTAAGTGCGTGCGTTTTTGAGGGTAATTGTTGAAAACGTTTCAGTTGCAGCTGCCAGATTTTCTGTTTGACTCAACCTTCAGCTGCATGGCAAGCTTCCAGGCCTTCATACCAAATTTTCAGCAACTTGACCACAGTCTCCTCTCCGTCTGTGCATGTTCTCTTCTTTTCTCTCTCCTTGAGGACATGATTTCCTGCTCACTGTTTCCTGTCCTCCTCTGTGCAGCCCCCGTCCCTCCAATCATTCTCATTGTTTGTCAGGTTCCCATGGCCCAACAAAAGCGGTGGGAGGGGGACAGTGGAACAATTCATGATATCCGTATGGTCTTCATTTTCCTGACCGCAGTGCAGTCACAGTCCTCTCGTATGTTTCAATTTGTGTGACCGAGAAGGAGAAAGAAAAGAAGGAGTGGGAAAGATGGAGCTGCTCAATGAAAGTCAGTCAGGAAAAGCAGAGAGATGGAGACCTTTCTGTGTTATCACAAAATTGCCTCACGTAATACCATCTACTTTTTCGGCTGCACTGTGACGTCGAACGGTTATCCACTCCGAAGACTTTTACCCTCAGGTCCAGCTCCCTTCATGCAGTTATGAAAATCCTTTCAGTTTAGCCTCAAACACACCTATTCTGCCAGCGCCGCCCCACCCCTCCTCTGAAACTCCATTCTAATGATTTCAATCACTAAATCTTCCTTTCCTGGCCTCCCTTACAGACCGTGACTTTGAAAAGTTCAAGTCATTTAGCCATGCACTGGAGAATTTCCCCACCCGGTCAGCTCCCTCAATAAGCCGTAATGAATCCACTATTTGCACATGAGAGTATTTGACTTAGGTTTTATTTGCCGTGCGCTTAACATTTTCAACCATTTCTAGGGAAATACTGCCGCTGAGTAGCTGCAGCCACTGAGGTAATGTGCCGTTTATATTGTGCTCAACGCTCCGTAATGCATCCTTCAAATCACGTGAGGTAGTTTCTTGCAATGACTGAACAGTGAAGGCATCACTGGCTTACTCAAGGATTAAATCTGTGATGCTTGTCAGCTGTCTTCTGGCACACATTTAAGATACTAATCATAAAATATTACTATCAATTCTCCATGCTGTGACATCATTGATTTCCCCCAAACTCAGATACGCTCTAAACACACTACAAATGTCTTGCTACTGACAATCGTGTTAATGCGCTCAGTATGTCAGAGGAGCATCCAGTCCTTTTGGCATTACCGTGCTCTGCAGAAGCATTTCGTCAAAAAAAATCAATTCCACTTAACACATGTGTTTAACGCTGCCACAGGGTAAGCAAAGATATACTGTCATTTCGCAGTGCCTTACCTATTTACTTACTTGCTAGGCTGCAGTAGCACAGAGGCTTTGTTGTCAGTGACTGCTATTCAGGAAATGCGTAATGTGGACGTGATAAACAGACACGAAATGTTCAGAATAGGCAGATGAAATCGTAGATTGTTTCACATTGTCTGCTGGCGGGTTTGTGAGCTCAGGGACAGTCTTTGTCGAGCTTGCTCAGATTCGTTCTGTAGTCTTATTCTAGACCCACTAAACTCAGATGTGCTTCATTGTAGCAATGAATTGTTTAAACCCCGATGTGAGAGAAGTGAATGAATTGTTAATCTTGCCTTTACTGGCTTTTGCTAACAGTGAAACTTGCATGTACCTACACCCCCTGCCTTGAGACCGAAACGCATTTAAATAAGTATCAGTAAGCGATAATGACTTTTACCCAGATTCACCTCATTAGCTTACATCATGCTAAGTGTAAAAGCCCCCTTTGTAATCAGACAGAGGTACCCACAGGGTCATATTACTCATCTAAAATCAACCATCTAAGGCAACAAAGCTGTGGCTGATGATGATAGAAATGTCCTGTTGTATCCAGAACGGGAGAAGACTAATCGAGAAATCCATATGCTGCGGGGAGCCTGGATAGTGAGACAGTTGGTCATTCCTGTCACCTTTCACCCCTGGTTTCACCCTTTCTGCTTCAGGTTTGACCCTTGCAGTGACCCTGCTGCCGGACTGATCTGCGGATGGCATTTATTGTCATGCCCCATTTCCACCGCGCCTGTCCATTTGTGGGTGATGGAGTAGGATTGGAGAAGTGACCCTGTGTTCCTCAGAGGCTCCTGGGAGTCTGAATCATGGCTGCACGTTTTGTCAGAGTAATGACGAACTATAGCCTTTAGACAGTCTGCACTTAATGGCAGTAATAATGGACTTCTCCTAGTGACCACCCAAATCTTCTCACACTTACTTCTCATATCCGGTACAAATGTACTTTTTCCACTGTGTTTCTACGTCTTAATTTCTCTTTTTATTTGTTTGCTTTTAACTTAATATCACTGTCTTTCTTCCCCTGCGTTCATTTTTTCCCCCCTTGGCTGTTCTTCTGTCTTTGTTTCACACTGCCTGGCTGTTTTCACTTTCTCTCTCTGTCTCTCTTACTGTCAGGCTATCGTGTCTTTCTCCCCGATGGCTCATCAAATGAAAGAGCTGCAGTGATGCTATCTGCACCCCCAGTCTGGACCCGCATGAGCATGTGTGTGTGTGTGTGTCAGACAGATTGCTCCTCATAAGACTGAGGCCCCCGGGCTAATGTCACAACAGTCCTCTCACACATTTCCTCAGTCAGCTGCTTACTGTACGACTGTACAGTAAGCAGAGCCTGCAGTCCTCCCAAGTCAATCCAGTCAGCTCTGAGACTGAGCCTTATAGGAACTTGATTATAATAAAGCATTACAGTACACACTTAAAATGAGAAATGATGGACAATGAGTTGACTCATCCACTTCATGAACCTCTCAGAAAGAGGTCACTCTGTTTAAGGGCCTGATGCAAGAGATTCTATAGTAGTCAAAGCAATTTGTATTCAAAGCAATTTGTGCAATAGAAGCTGTTTTCTAAGCAATGGTTTAGCAACACTAACAGTTTTTCACTCTTATGGACGCACTGAACTAGCGGCATTCAAGGCTGACAAGGATGTCACTTGTGTCTGGACTAAAAACCTTCCACTTGTAAACACCACAGACTTCAGCCATTGGCCAGGTGGCACATACCAGCGGCTGGCAGTTGTCTGTATTATTCATCCAAATGGGAAAACTGGAAGAGCCATTATTAGCTGGAAGACTAGGAAGCAAGAAAGAGCTATATGAATTGTTGTACAGTGCTGACCTCTCCTTAATCCATTCCATACGTTCATGCTGCTGTGAAAATATTTGTGAATTTAAACGTTCAGATTAGAGGAAAGTGTAAAACCAGAGGTTTTGGTTGTTAAGCTTTGTCACCTCTGTTTCTCCTCTCGTGCATTGGTTTGCTAAGATGAACAGCCAGTCAGTGTAAGATAGTGTGTAAAGAGTAATCTCTATGACTGACTCATTCCGATTCAACATGCTGAATTGGCTGTAACGCCAATAACAGTGGTACAACTAGTGCCAATGGTGCAGGACACATCGCAGAAACTAGGGCTCACCGACAGCCCAACATAACTAATAGCAGACCGTTGGCATTGGTGTGCCAATTGCTTTTACATTCTCAATATAATTAAAAGCTTTAAATTGATTATAGTTACCATTTGGACTGTTGATTTGATAAATCAAGCTGTTTTCTGGTATATTAGTGTCTAAATTGATTAATTCAGAATATAATCTGCAGATTTGAACCTTCTTTTTTCATGCTTTACTTGCCTACTTTGTCAGTTTGTAATACACAAACATTTGCAACACCATCTATGTCTTTCAGGAGAGACTGTTGGGAAATGTGCATTATGCCCGTCTGAACGTTCATTGTATCCGCAACACTGACTGTCACTAGAAGCACACTTATGGCCCTGAGAGCGAGTTTCTGGCAGCTCTATTATAAGCTCTTCTTCCGCCTTGAATATCTTGCTGAGCTTTAATTATGTCACACAGTTATTAGTTGGCCCATGTGTTGTGTTTACTGTCACTGAGGAGGAATGAATTTTGTTAAAGTACAACGTAGTTTTTCCGCCGGCACTTATCAGAGCGGTGCTAACGCCATCGGCAGCTTAGCGTGAGAGCAGTTAGCTCAAGTTCTGCTTTTTATTTTTGGCATGGCAGCTGGTACTGCGGGTGCTTAGGGATCCTTTTGTGATTGCAGCACAATAACAAAATAATAACCGGATAAGCCAGTACGTAACCACTGACAACATTTTTTTTTATTTAGTAACAAAGAATACTTAAATTAAATTTTAACGCTAGTGACGTTCCAACAATTCCAGTGAAAATTTCAGAAACTAACATGTCAGACTCAGTGTGTCTGTAAATCTCAGCCCGTTTTATTCCTATTTCCTTAAATCTTATGAAACCAATAAATATTTTCATTTTTAAAGATGGTTCAGGATTTTCCTAAAACGGCTTGGTAAAGTAGTTCTTAGCAAATGTTACTCAGAACACGCACAAAAAATGGATTTGTCGCGGGATGTTTCCAGCTGCAGTTCCAGTGTGTTAGTGAGCAACATATGGGAGCGTGAGCACTGTGAGTCGAATGAGTGAAAATAACCGACAGAGCCCACGTTCATTGTTATTTGGAACACGTCGCCCAGTGTTACAGCGTGGCTCAATTATGTGTTGTTAATAGTTTTTGGGCTGAGTTTGTTGTCACAGAGGAATAATCAGGTATGCACAGGGGCAATACTTGTTAGTCATTTCAGTTCATGAATAATAAAACTCTATCATCTTACCAAGCTTATACCTAATAAAGGAAAATTTAAATCGGTCTCTGAGAAACACGAGACAGACTCTGAAAACCGGACTTGGAAAAAGGCTGTGAAGCAAAGAAAACGCGCGTTAGACAAGTAAAATATACTTGGAAATAATTGTGTTGTCTTTGGGATTTAGAGAATGACATGAACCGACGACAACATACAGAGAACACTGACATCTAATTATGTTTCTAAATGTAAAAATTCATGTTGAGGTGATGTTCCAAACCACTGAAGTGGTCTTTTAAGTCATTTGTAATGCTAAAAGCCATTCAAACCAACATCCACCAGGACACAGTTAAACAAGAGCCACTACAGCAGCATAATGCCCTGTTACTTTCCATTAATACAAAGGCAGTGAAGGAACAGACGCATGCTTCAGTTTTGGCTCAAGTAGTCAGGGATGGAGATTTACATCAATTTGTTCTCCACTAAGAGTGCCAGTCTAAAGGCTGAAGCACAAGATGTAGTGCTGCATGATTACTGTACCTTTGTTCAGCTGCATAATGCCTCGCCATAATCACCACGATATACTCAACACAACCAGTTATGCTAATTAGATCATTAATTGAGCAGATTATTGCATGCATTTATGTTAATGGATTAAGGGGCATTATTTCATTTCAGTGGAGGTAAGACAAAAACAGTAAGGAAGATGTATTTCTCTGGTGCATAAATGATGCTTGTTGTCGATGTTTCACAGAGTTTAAGGAGCACTTCTCCGATTTTCTCCGATCAGTTTATTTGTCATGCAGTCTTACTACGCCTGGAACCTTTGTTACAAAACAGCCGCCTAAATTGCTCAGATTACGTGGTGACACAGCTGGAGGGAGCTTTGATGTATAAACCTGCTGTCAAACGTGATGCCGTCGTGTCTTGAGCCTGGAGCTTTTTAGTTAAAAACTGAGCAACACAAACGTTCACATGACTGGGAGGGTCTAACGAAAAGATGCTATCAATTTGTACAATGGGACGTGCAGATGCAGCTATGAAACTATTCGTTTCATAGTGTGTTGCTCGGAAACTTGATCTCTGAATCTCTGGAGCCCATCTTTGACGTTGAATTGTCAGATTTTGTTGTCAGTTCCTCAGAATGATGGTCAAAGGTTATTTTTTTTACATTGTGTAATAATCAGACTGAACTTGTGCATCTAAGAGGTTGGGTAATGTTGTTCCATACACATTAGAGCTGCAGCAACAATCTTTTTTTTTTTTTCAACTGATCCAATCTGCTATTTTTTGGATAAATCTACAAAAGTTAAGATTTATTCAGTGTAGACCTACTTAGGTAACATGTTGTTTGTGTTATGGTGTCATTAATTAGAATACATGGTGTCGATTATGACTTAATTTTCATGGCTTGTGCTGATTGTATTTAGAAATGCATGTATTATGTATCTACAAAAAGTACACACCTACTTACAGTGTGATGTCTACATCCTTTCGATTTACACCGATCAGGCGCAACATTAAAAATACTGACAGGAGAAGTAAATAACATAGACAATAGACATAGACAATGCAATGTTCTGCCACCCCATAGCAATGACACTCTTTGATGGCAGCAGCCATCCCCAGCATGATGCAGCCTGACACAGACGCACACACAAAAACAGTTTGGGAATAACTCAAAAAACATGAAAAACAGCACAAGGTGTTGACCTGGCCTCCAAATTCCCTAGATCCCAAACTGATCAAGTATCTGTGGGAGGAACTGGAACAAGCCTGATCCACAGAGGACCCTCCCCTCAACCCAAAGCCCCCACTAACAAAAGTCTGTTGCCAGACACCACAGGACACCCTCAGAAGACCCATGTCCATTCTCTGATGAGTCACAACTGTTTTGGAGGCACAAGGGAGACCTACACAATATTAGGAAGGTGGTCATAATGTTTTGCCTCATCGAACTACTTCAAACTTGCTAATGTCCTGGAAAGCACTGATGATATTCTAGCCATTAGCATCTGCACTAGGGAGTCTTAATTGAGTTATTTTTTTCTGTCAGAACAACAGATTAGGACAACTCCTAGGAACTGAGACTGAGGAAACCAAGAATCAGACAAAATTCAGTGTAATAGTCCTAATACCAATGCTGCTGTCTTGTAGTTTTGAGGTTGGACAGCCGGCAGATGTTCTCGGTTGAGATGCTCATTCCATTCTTGTAAAGCATCAACATTTTAATAGATCTGGGTTTATAGAACTCCCATCTTATGTGTAGATGAATGTAAACGTTGCGACCTAATCGATTACATTGATGCATTGTTGCAGCCATACATTTTTCATGCTGACTTCATATTTAAGTAAAATGGAAACACTAATAGCTAGGCTGTGACTGAGTTGTCTTTAAACAACTTGTCCTTTAAAGTACTTGTCCACTCTTGACACCAGTTTTGCTTGAATGCAGCTAAGTGGCTTTCTGACTCTGTAGGAGGATAATATTCACACTTACTACTTGATTGAAGAAATAGCCGATCCGGAGAATATGCATATGGTGAAATCTAATATTTAGATGCTGATTCAAAGGTGTGGGGATACACTTCTAAATGACATTTAATCTAAAGCTGTCAGAGGAGGCACAGATGCCGATGGACCACCAACAGCAGCTCCAAGAAACTACTGTTGTGTTTTGAGTAGATGAGTAATGCGAGATACACCATCAGGAAGATCTGGTTTCATCTCTTGAGAATTAGCAATTCGCTGTAAACAAATAAACAACCCCTGCATGATTTCAGTTTGGCAGACTGAAGTCTCTCATGTTTGTTGGTGACTGTCAGGGTATCTGCTCTCACCTTCTTCAGCCGTCCACTCCTGGTGCCCAGGAAGACCACACTGTGTCCGCTGTAGACGTAAGACGTGACAGAGGTCAGCCTGTCCCTGCTCTCAGTGAACACTGTCCGACCTGACACCAGCTGAGAGCCCCCCAGGGGTTGGTTTATATCCAGGCCGCAGAAGTGATCATCGATGGGAACCGGCTGTGTGGAGAGACGGAGGTTACTTGAGTGAAGGAATTAAGACAATAAAGGCAGAAAGGTGTGTTTTGTGAGTGGATGTGTAGGAGAAGAGGTGAAAGAAGAGAGGGATAAAAAAGCAGAAAGGGTGAAAGGAGGGAGCAGTCAGTATGACGGATAGAAAGTGTGGATGTAGTGGTACTGAGAGAGGGTGAGGAGTGTAAGTTGGGGCTAGAAACTGACTGAGATCACTGTAGACACGTGTGAATACGGGAAGAGAACTCAGACTGACTTCTGCTAAGCCTAACATGCATTAAGTGCACAATTTTCAGGGTTAAAAATTGTTACTTCAAAAGGGTTTGGGCTGCTGCGTTTCTCAACAAGCCTCGGAGCAGGCAAATTTGCGGAGCAGACTAATTACTCATGGCAAACACGGGAGACGCTGTGTATTTTGCGCCCGTTTCTGTGATTTTTAGATCGCTTGATCCGACATCACACAAACACACAGCACAAGAGATGTCAGGTTTTGATTAAGCATCAAAGAGAGCTGCATGCTTAGTAGTCCTATTGCATCTACGAACATGCACCTCAAACCTTTACTAATTGCCTGTCACTTAGTATCTAAATCTACCTTTTTAGGGCAGCTAATTTCTTACTTCACATCCCCTGCTTCTTATGCACATATTAGCCCTTACCAGGCTTTCTCTTTCAACGTACAATGTGCCTGAGCTTTACTGAACGTGATGAGTGAAGTGAGCTCAGCGTAAACAAGCATATCTCACCCCACTCTGCTCTTACTCTTCGTTCACCCGACCTCCAGTCTTGTTAATGAAACGAATAAAAATGGATTATTTTTAGAATTAAGCTCTCTGTCAGGACCCCAAATATTGTACACATGTGGATATCTGTCGTTTGTTTTAGCAGCTGACTGCCTGAAAAACTGCCAGTCTGAACCTCTGCTACTGAAGTTTACCTAAGGTAATCCCTGAACATGAGCATTAGAAACACTTTTATATTGGTGGTGACACATTTGCTGTTTTTAGAGTGGGGATTGTAATATAACCGTAGGTCAGTTGTTTCACTTGGGATAAGACTGACTTTTTTTTTTTTTTTTTTTACAGTTGTTGGCTAGAATACCATTATTTTTTATGCAGACATTCGTAGTCGCCTGTGGATGAATGCTAATGACTTTGCTGATGCCCTTGTGGAGCTTCAGATTGACACTTTTGGTTTTTAGGGCAATGTCTTCACAACATTTGGATGGACTGTCAGTTTAGATTTGATGCAGATATCCAAAGGGATGGATCTTAATGACTTTGGTTCAAAATCCGCAAGGTTTTCATCACTAATCCATGGAAGTTACTTAAAATATACTGTTTTCACAAACTTTTAAACAGACATCGGGCTTGCAGGTTAATTTTTTTCTGAGTGAAAGCTCTTGCAAGCTTGGACGGTCATAACATATTTATAATTCATCCTATTAACTTTAGAGATTCTGGCATCCTGCTCAAAACCTTACTCTTGAAAATTTTACTTTTGGTTATGCCCAAATTCTTCAAAACATATTTACTTTCTATCAACATCAGATGTGCATGCACAATTCTTAAGGTAATTGTTAAATTTAATCAAATTAAGTATTTTTAATGTGAGTACGTAAGCGTGCTGACAACATTTACTCTAAAGCACCCAACTGTCTATGTACAGTAATACAGAGTTGTCGGTCTGGCTGAAGACGTTGTCCCTTTTGTCGTACACAAGTATTACACAAGTACTTGGTCAGGTTGTAAAATGTGTATGTATGTACGTTTCAATAATGCCACAGAATACAGCCATTTCGGTTTTTGTATCTTGATCCATCGAGGAACACTTCTGATATCAGTACTGACCTCAAACAAATCCTACTGGACCCCTAGGCCCACTTGGCTGATCGTCTTTCACTGAGTAATTAAACTTTTAACCAAAGAAACGAACAATCTAATGACATCTGAAAACAAACGATCGTGTTTCATTTAGACTTCAGCTTAGATCTAAAGCACTTTAGTTAACTGCACAGTGAGACTTAATTATCGACTTATTATGTATCTCTTTTCTCCTTCAGTTGCTTTTATGAACAACATCACAACCTATTTGTTTGATAGCATGGTGGAATCAAAGTCGACTACATGTTGGGAATCACCAGAGCAATTTATGTGATGAATATCATTGTTTTCATGGTTCACTTTCAACTTGTTTCTGTGAAAGCCGCTCATTATGCAGAATTATAGCTTTCACAAAGGCGCCGACTTGGACATTTACAAGAAAGCCCTTTTCTCAAGATAAAGAACAGGTCTCAGAGGGTTCAAATAGCGCTGACAGCGACAAGAACCAGAGGAAAGGAGATGGGGAGAGAGGGTGCTAGAGAAGGGGGAGGAGTAGGAGGCGGGTGTCAGTGCCCAAACCCCTGAATGAAATCAAAGCTCTATACAAAACTCCTCTGATTAGCATTGTGAAATTAATCTCCTCGAGCTCTTCTCCTCTCATGGGATCCTGAAACCTGAAAGGTGTCTTCAGCATAGCATAGGCTGCCTTCCCATCAACTATTTAGGCTGCAATCACAGTTGTAGGGTAATCAAAGGGCTAAGTTTGCATATGTCTATATCATTGCCGCTCACTAGCATGGGGCTTTCATAGCTGATTGTTTGTTACAAGGTGCAAATCATTGGCTTTTTCAGAGCCTTTCTTTCTACAGTCCACCCACCGCTTTGGTACACTGCACGTCCTTTCCCAGCAGCCAGTGCAGCTCCAGGTTGCCCTCTCCCTGATAGCAGGACTGCAGGCGCTCTTTAATGCGTGTGTTGATGTCTTGGATGGTAAAGATGCAGACTGCAGAGTGATCTGGAGGGTCGTGGTACTGCTTCTGTCCCTTGGAGAACACGGCAAAGAGCACGTCCTCTTGAGCGCTGATGTTGAGCGACTTAGCCAGAACCCTGCCGGCCTTGGACAGGTATGCCGCCTGCAATAGACGGTACTCCTCGCCTCTGTGTATGCACCCCACAGGAAGTGACACATAAGAGTGGAACTTCTTGTCACCTTTGCAGAGGCGGATGATGCGAGATGTGTAAAACAGATCACCAGGGGAGCCTCCCGCGGGCATCCCGTTCTCTGGAGTCTCCGGCTGGACAGTCATAAAGTAGACAAAGCTGCCACTAGCAAAGCCATAGATGTAGTAGATGTCGAAGTGTGGGACAAGAGCGAGTGTGTCTGAGGGGATTTTGATGAGAGAAGAAACAAAGTCAGTGTGAAGCTCGTAGTCCAGCATGGCAGAGGATTCTGGGTCTCGAGGCAGCTTACGACTGGAGATAGTTGGAAAGTAGTCCTGTTTGCCACCGACAGCTGTGCCGATGTACAGAGTCGCATCCTGACCCTGAGAGGGAACAACAACCCCGAACATCGTCCCTGTCTGGTTGTCACTGGACAGGTAGTGTTCTTTCTTATGCGTGGGCTCCACGAGGATGAACAAATCATCCAACCTCATGAGTTTACAGACACCCTGGTAGAGACTTCCACAGGCCAGCAGCCGGTTGTGAGAGTAGTCGATGAGCAACAGTTTGTTAACATTGTCAGTAGATGCCAAAGGTTCAGAACAGGGCTGGACAATCAGTGGAGGGTAGCATGCTTTGTTGTCATACTCTGGCCCCGTATCATGAGACACCAGCAGGGTGAGATTAGCTGACAACTTGTAGATTCGGTTGACAGCGCCAATGTACAGAGCCCCAGTAGACTGATGCACTGTCAGGTGGTTCAGCGACCACTCCCTCCTCTCTGATTGAAACGTGTTCAGAGTCTGTCCAAGAGTCGTCTTTTGATTCACAGATATTAGAGTCAATAGCCACAGTGCCAGGGGCGATGACATGACCTTTAGGGGACGGTGACCTTTAGTGAGGCCCCAGTAAGTCCATCCTTTATCTGAGCACGTTCCCATCCCCACAGGGCTCTGAAAAATATCGCGCTCAGACAAATGGGGTTGTGTGTCAGCAAGTAGCGGGACTGCACTGCAAAAGATGAGCTGAAGTGTGATCTCGTCCTTCTTAAGTGATCTTCACATCATTCTGAAAGAGAAAGAAAACAGAGAGACATCTGAAACTTGAAAACCCTTGATTCCTTCAAGTGTAAAAAACTGCTTTCAGGGTATCATCAGACACTTCATCTGAAAACCTAAAAATGTACGTGCTTGTTTTCTCCTCGATCTCTGGTTAGTCAGACACATGAGACATCAAAGAAAGAAGTAATCATTTGTTCAAACTGTCTCCCCATATTTACTAGCCTGAGAGATGGTCCAATATTCCCCCTATCAGCAGGGGGGCTCATTATATTCGCCTCTCTGTAAGAGAGAACTAACTGTGGTCTATTACTTGAACAAAGCAGTGACACAATGTAGCCGTGCGCTCACTCTGTTTGGGTGGCTAATTAAATGATCCAAATGTATTAATTATGCGTCCATATTTTAGGCTCCCTGTTTTCCTTTCTCCCCTCCGCCATGTTCGTTTAAATGGTTGAATCCAGGAGGAATTAATCACTCTCCACTGCGGCCGACATTCCTAAATTAATCAGGCTTTTTCCAGAGATGGCAGGGAGTCATTAGAGATTCAGAGGCAGGCAACATCAAATCTCACACTTCCCTGTTTAATTTCATTAGCATATTTTATGCACACATTTTCCCGGGAACAAACAATGTCCATCAAGCACATGATGGACTGTAGGTTGAGTTAGACACATGGTCAAGGATGTTTGTTGGGTTTTTCCTTTGTCGTAACTATTATATAGAACAATGTAATTTTTAGTCTGATGTAAGGTGTTTCTCATCTATAGTACCAAAATGAAAAAGATGTTAAGAGTAGTCAATACAAGCCTTGTTGATAAAGGAGCTTCACATCTGCCGTTACTTCATTGAAGTCCATTAATGGAGTAATAAAACTGTCTGCATAGGAGGACGCACCATAAATTAAGACACCTACGTCACCCTAAATCCTGCCTGAGTGCCAACAAAAGCTTCTCCAGTCTGGCCCTCAAAGGATATTTCTATCTCCCATTTGTCATATCCATTACCAAACCAGAAGCAACCTTCATATTCTTGTAGTTTTAAAAAAAATCAACTCTCTTCAATGAAATGCCGGTGAATTTTTTTCTAAAGATATCCTGCCAAATGCTCAAAGGCTTTAGCTCAAAGGCAACTGTCAGTTTTGGCTGGAGCTAACACAAACAGGGTGTTTTCTCAGTGAGACTTCCTGGTATAAGTAAAGGTTAAATGAAGACAGCCATGTCAGATCCTAATGCGGGGGTCATGACGCGGTGGGTGCTCTCCATTGGCTGACTAACAGGACGTCCGGCTGAGTTGAGCCGGAGCCAGGGATTGAGCGGATGGACTGATACTGTGCTGGCTGGGCCGACTCCAGCTCCACTCCAGCATCTCCTGTCCATCTGTCCCCACCACGGTCACACAGGGGGAGAAGTCACTCAAGTGTCTCGACCTACTCTGCTCAATTTGGCAGACTCAGTGTGAGTAACTCTACCAGTAATTGGCCACTGAAGAGTAATATCTGTCTCACACACTGTATCGCCGTGTATAAATCTGAAGTTTGCTTTTCTTTTGTTTACAACGGATGACATTTGCACAAATCTAAACGAATCAATCCTAGTCACAATTAGTCTTTTCACAAAAACCATGTTTGCTTTCATTAGTTTCAGAAAGCTGAGATTTGGCAGGACATTTTGTCTCTAAGATTGACATATTATTTATTTTGGGCAAAATGTTGTCCAGCCAATTCCCTCTGAAATCCCTCAAATCATCCGGCCGATGAGTCCCGAAACCAGTCTCAGTGTTCATTTATGTGCAAATGTTTTGAAATGTTTGCAGGGGAAGCGGTGACATTTCTAGATTTAGGTGGCCTCTGGGTAAAACTAAAGAATAAATTCATGTGCCGGTTTTCAAAGAGAAATATGACCTTAGCTGGTGGTAATCGAGTGCAATCGTTTTTCTAAATCTTTCTTTTGCTACTTGATATAGATATCTTAGATAATGAAACATCAATAGGTGTTTCAAGCCGGCGAGTTAGATCACAGAAATCTGACTGAATCCTTGAGCCGCCTGAGAAAGAAGCAGAAAAGAACGGTGTTTTGTGTTTATTGATTAAACCGTGGAGGTGTCTACTTTGTGTTGTCCAACAGAATCCTGTTACTTTGTATTCTGCTTGTTCAAATCACTCAGCAAACTTCCAGGTGAAGACTTGTACTGCGATTTGCATTGTAAGCTTTTCTGAAACTCAAGTGCTATTCATTTCTCAACAAGAAATAATATATAAGACTGAGCTCTTGAGGCACAACAGCAAATAGCAGACCAAATGATATTTGCAGAGCCAGGTTTGAGTCTGGCATGACCTTAAACAGCAGACACCAGCAGTGCCACCCTGGGGTTAATTCAGTGTTGAGAGTCTCTAGTCAATTCCTTAGAGGAGTTACAAAACAGGGGAGAAATTAGCAAGAGCTGGTGGCAAACGGAGGTGGGGAGGCATGCAGGCAAGCGGCACCCTCATAGTTTCATCCATTTTTGTTCTCCCGGCTTTGGTCACGTCTAAGGCGTGCAGTCATGCTGCTCAGTGTTTACCCTGGATTATAGAGACAGCTCTTCGCCCTGCGCAGTCCTCCCTGCTGAATTCTCCGCCTCGCCACTCAGACACGCTCCAGCCCAGACGTGACTCATTCACACTCACACACAGGAACACGGTTTGCTGTGGCCTCTGGGGACACGAGCTCACAGCGGGCACCAATCACAATGGCAGAGGAGAGAGAATCCAGCCCCTCGTGGTCCACAAACACGACCCTCTGACCTGGATCAAGATCAGTGGAACCAAATTCATCCTCTGGGTTCAGCTTTTATTGGGGTGAAATGCTGTCATAGCTTCTGTAGCGCCCTGTTAGGCATGATTCATGGGACAGAAGGGATGTTAGGTTTTTATTTATTTCATTTTTTTTTTTTATCTTGTGTTTGACCCATCCACAAGATGAACAGAGATAAACAAAAATGTTCCCAGGGGATCTTTCTGTTTTAGTTTATCCATGTGTATCTTTTTCAAAGCTTGCTAAAGTTTGGCAGCATAAAGTTGGGCTTTGTGAGCAATGTTCAAATTTTCCATTTTAAACTCAGTTGATTATGACTATGAGGTTTATAAGGTCAAATGTATCTGCATTCCAGCAGCATGTTTCATAAGATGGTACATGATATGATTTTCACTTATAATAAAGACGGATTTAGCACAAACCGCACCGCGTTACACAAGTTTATCTTGTTTATGTTTTGGATTATAGATCTGTGTGAGATCGGGAACACTGTTGACAGACTGTGCCGGGATCTTTCTAAAGGTCAGAAGATACATCTCTGTTCTCACACTTAGTCAACAACAGGAGTCATTGTCACTCGCATCAGAGGTGATAAAAACTGTTTTGGTTTTTTTTTTGGCCTAGATTTCTAAGTCTGCACAAAGACAATAACAGTGTAAGGGGCCACGGGGGCGGAAAAGAGTCTGAACTACAATAGTCATAACGGCTTCTGTCCTCCTGATTACACGCCGACTGTGGAGAAGTGTGCCGGGTTATAAAGTTCCTTCTAGAAGATCATTTTAGATTTAGCTGCAGTGCTTCAGAGCAATGTCTGCGCTTATAGTATGTAAACTCATATGGATATTTTAGCCTGAGGTTTTCAGCAAACGCACACAGGACAGTCGATGGGGGAAGGGCCGGCGTTGTACACTTTACACATGGATGGGCTTGGAGGACGTCAGTCGCAACAGAACTTGACTTCCAAATGAATAAATGAAGGCAATTAGTAGATCTGTTTACAATGTTGTGGAGACAGAAGTAGGTCAAACGTGGCGGAGACAGGAGGGAGGAGGGAGCCAGCAAGCCAAAGCCAGCGGCTGCCGCTGGTACCTACACTGATGAGTCGGGGAATTAGGACATGAAAATGCCGTCTTTATTAACGATGACTTTTAAATTAATGTCATATTGAATCCCAAGGGACCAGTGTGGTTTATTAGAAAAAGCAATGTTTTGTGATCAGCCCACTGTGTTTTATCTGTGGCTGCGATGTGGAAGGGAGGCCCAGGGCGACGGGCGCCGCCTTCGAAATCCCCTTCACGGAAACAGAGACTCAGGCCTCAGAGGGCATAATGTGTAGCATGGATACTCACGCTGCAGATACCCACAGGATGTCTCCACTTTGATGCCTCGCAGTGAAGTTTTGTGACAGTTGGCCTGTGGTTACTTTTCCTCATTATGTGCTACATTGTAAATTGAAACAGCGTCGCTTCCCCAGACATTTGTCTCAGTCAGGGGGAAGAAAAAACTTACAGCCAGTATTTAGATTAATGGTTCTAACACTTTGTGATGCGAGTACTCTCAGGAAACCCACGCATATTGTTGTAAAGTCATTTAGTTTTGTTGGCAGCTCTTCTGGCATGTGCGTGTGTCCGAGCAACATTTTATATTAACAGAAATGAACCATAATTGCCTTTTCTCCACGCTTGTTGTTTAGTTTATTGGTCAGCTCAGATATTGCAGGCTTTAGGACTCTCTTGCCAGCCACTAATCTTGATGGTAGAGTAGCGGGGGATGCCAGAGGGGAACAGTAAAAACGGCACTATGTCATCGCAACACGTTCGGCTCCTAATAACTGCAGGATGCTGCAAGGAACCTGGGCAGAGGCAAATGTGACATAGGGGACCCATTCCAACACATCACCACAACAGAGTCAGCAGCCTCCTCTGCAATGCATGCCATTATCTCAGGCCGTATGCATTATACATGCAGATACAGTAGTATATCTGAAATTGCTGTTAAGAGCAGGGACCAGATGAAGGGCACTGCTGCCACAGCCAGATTTACCCATGCATGCATTTCTCCTCCCTTCCCTCTTTCTCAGCACTGTCTCCTCCTCCATAAATCTCATTGTTGGTCTTCCCTGTTTAATGGTGACCTCAACTGCCGAAGCCCTTGTGTTGCATATATGATGAGCATAGAGGGAAAAGTCAAAGTGACCTCCAGCATTGTGATGAAAACCCGTGCAGTTCGAGTGCAATAGAGGGTCTTCTATAATTCAGCAAACGCAGAGGAAGACAGAGTGAGCTGTGTTGTCTTTAGAGCCACACAGTGTTCGGCTGCATTGACTGCCCGGCTCCCCTCGTCCATAGAGTCGCTTAAGTGCAAGAAGAAGAACAAGGGGTAAACAGAGGAGTCCGACCAGAGTTCGGACTGATCTGTGGGCAGTGCAGCTGAAGGGAATAGAGAATGAGCATGGCGAAATGTGAGTGCTACTCTCAGGGCATGAGGCAAACACAGAACAGTTTTGTTGTTTCCTTTAGCTATGTTTAACTATCACCCTTATATTATTATATACTACCTGCCTCTAGCATGACTTAATTTTATTTTCTGTTCCAATCTTCTTAGTCTTTGTGTTTTTCGTCTGACTTGTCATTGCTTTTTCTGTGGAGCAAAGCTATATTTCTGCTCAGACTGATTCACTTACAGATGGCCAGGCCTATATTGCTTTTGCATGCATAAATCATGGAGATCTGACAGGGAAAATACATTACATTTGGCAGAAACCAGACCCCTGCAAGTGTATGAATGAGAAAAATAATCAAACACAGTGATGCAGTGCATCCATGTGAAGCCGTGAAGCACATATGTCCGTAATTCCCACACCACTGCACACAGAAATCAAAGAACTTATTCCAAAGAAGCCTGTATGTCTCCTCGGCTTCCTCCCTCTTTGCCCATATGGCTTCGTGGGGCGGAGGATGCCAAGGTTGGAGGTAGCTGGCACGAATAATTACGATCAAAGAAATTACAATGCAAAAGGAACAGCTGCTGCCTCCACTGCTGACAAATCACTGTGAGCAAGAGGAGACGGCAATAGACGGCAGGCAGGAGAAAGAGAGGAACAGGAAAGAGGAGGGGAGACAGTGCATGTTCTACTATTCAACAACTTTCCCTCTAAGTATCTGCTGCTCCAGAACCCATTTAACATTTAATCCGCATTGCAAATAAGGCCTTTGGTGGCCATTCACCCAAAAGCTGTACAAATACAAGCATCTGCCCAGATTATCTCAGTCTCTCTCGCTGTGGTCGGCCCATCCCGGCTTATTTCTAATTCTAACCTAGACAGAAACTTTATCCCGTTTCCCTCTCTTGGTTTTGAATATGCATAGTTATGTCCTCAATGTTCAGAAATAGAAACAGCCTGGTAAAATGACAATGAACACACAGCAGAGAACGTTTCCCTTTGCTCCAACCTCTCCCTCTTAATAGGAATACATCCTGGAATTTAATATAAATTCTCCAAGTCTATTAAGTCCTGTCCCACCTGGTTTGTGGCAGCCAAGGGCTGATCACTATGCAGCAGTCTCAAATATAGTCCAGGTAATCTGGGCTTCTGGGAAACATTGCAGGTAACCTTGTAGGTAGAGAAGCTCCCACTGAACTACCACACTTGGCATTTTTCCAGGAAGTAGTTTTTTTAAGATCAACCCAATGCTTTTTAGCAAGTTTCCTTAAATCCTCCATCTTCTCACTGGAGAAAAACTCTCAATGGTGTCATGGTGTCCAGTAATGGTAAAGGTGTTCCATAATTCAGGGCAATTGTAAGATTTTTTTATAACTGATCCTAAACATCTTGTTGTATTATTATTTATTATACTTTTTAGGAAACACAAACTGTACTAAAACTGATAAATATCACGTCAAACTTAGATGTTGCAGATTTTTTCACAAGGGAAGGGTTTGACGTACAATATTTGCTGTATTTCCTATATTTGTATCATTCAGCTCTGTGAACCCAAAGTCACTGGACTGTTTCCGCTCACATTTCTCCTGTGCGGTGCATTTTGTACCCAGGGAAGTTAAACTCCACTGATGGAACTGACTCTCTCAACCTTGTCTTAGACAAAATACGCAAAGTCAGGACTGATTTTTGCAGCTCCAAATGTGCCTTCTTGGCAACAATACAATAATAAGTCCCTGTGTTAAGTCCCTTTGGCTTTGACTGTGTGTCCCAAAATATTTTAGAAAAGTTTCATTATCCTTTGAAAGACTGGATTAATGTTACTCAAAGCTTGAAGAAATCTTTTATAGCATTTAGTCATCTTCTGCAGAATGCTTAAAACCAAGTCCACCACAGACTCTGACGATTTATCAAGCATCTTAAAATAACTCAAGGGAGCACAGTGTTCAGAGACCAGAAATGTCAGAGTCACTTCTTTAATCTGTCAGCTTTTGTGCTGGGTGGTAGATAATCACACTTCAGAGGGATTAAGGTAGAAGTCAAAGACGTCATATTTTGTAAATTAGGTTTGTTTGCTGAAATGGGAGTCATGTCATGTAACGCACTTCCGTGACCCATTATACATTTTTATTTCCAATTTTAATTAATAGCTAATCTGAACGTTCTACAACTGCTGCCGTTGTCTTTCATATGAGTCAAAATCCAGAAACACTGAGTGAGTTGAGACCCTCCAGGTCTCCCTCCAGCTTTCAAATTTACAACCGAACATTTCTTATTTTCTGGCTGCAGAGCCACAGAGGACATCAACCAAACATATAATAACAACAAATTAGTAGTTTTACTCATTATAAGTAAACTGTTCCTCGTGTGTGAAAAAACTAGAGTCACACTTTACGACGAAAAAGAGGTGGGAAAACTCTTCAAACTTAAAAATAAGGTGTCATTGCTTGTAAGAGATGTGACATCACTCAACTTTGTCAGCTTTTCTATGACCATATGCTGTCTGCATACACCAGTGCCAGAGAAAATCATGCAAAACACACACATCAGCAAAGTTGTTGCACTGTTTGTATCAACAACAGTGTGACAATCTGGAGGCAATGCGCCATATTGCAAGACCGCCATCACTGCATGCTGAGCACTGCCAAAGCTGCCATCTGGAAGGTGAGCTGCACGCTTTCCACTTGTACCTCTCCTCCCTCTCACTTCTCTCCTCCACTGTTTGTCACCACCTCTCTTTCCCTCCGTCTCTCTGCCTGTCTGTTCCTGCCTTTATTAGTCGTTTTCACTCCCGCTACCTGTCTATTTCCACTTATTGCTTTGCTCTCTTCTTACTTCTCTGCAAGGTTCCTTTCCTCCACCTGTGTATCCACCTCCCTCCAGGCCTGGATCACACACTGAAATAAGCGGAAGCGTGAAGATTGAAAGGCGGATGAGGGAGAGAAAACAGAAAGGACAACAGCACCATCGGCTGTGCTTGATGATCTGCAGTATTTTGTTCTCTCTCTCTCTCTTTCCTTCTCTCTTCCTTTCTCCCATCAGTGTTGGTTTCATGTCACTGTTTGCTCTCCTTCGCTTTATTACATCTCTCTCCTCTCTCTCTCGTCTTTTGTCTCTTCTCTCCAGTGCATACACTCCTATGCAAAGACACACCAGTATATGTGCATGCGCATGTGTATGAGAGCGCACACATGCAAACACACACACACACAAAACACACACACTGGAGGCTTCGACTCCTTCTTCCTCAGGCTGTAGCATCTGAACGGTCGTGTTTAATCAGTGTCTCCATGGGCAACGGGAGTAGCGATGGGTGGAGGGGGTGAGGCTTGGAGGTGGAGGGGGGGCTCTAACTATGGGTAGAAGCAGTGAGCTGCTGTGCACTCACATAGCGTGTAATTGTGTTACATACACTAATTCTCCTGATGTATTGTTGCAGCGTCTGTGCGTTGCCTTTGCCCCTGACCCACATTGCGCGCCCTGATGTTCAGATCACTCCAAAATCAATGCCCTGCTTCGAACTAGTGGTCATTTAAATCAAAAGCAGTTTTTTCTTGTTGTTTTTAATTTGTGTAGTGGCGTTTTCCTCTTCTCAAAAACTTACAGCAGCTCATTAATCTCCGTAGATGTGTGAGGTAGCACTTAACTCCTAGCTTGTGGCTGAAAATGACAGAGACAGATGTTCTAAATTACTTCACCTACACTGGTACAGCGTTGCCTTCAGGATCAAAAGAAATAATGCAGCTACACCTGCATTCCTTCTACACTCAAGACAGCCACTGCTAAGACTGTTAAAGGTGAAGGAATTACAACACTCCAGAAAACAAAGTAGAAACAAAGAAGGACGACTGGACTTGTTGGGTTTCTTGAAAGCGTTTCACCATTCATCCAGGTAGCTTCTTCAGTACTAAATGAGTGATGGGGTGTTTAGTTTTTTTTTTATTCAGAAACACGTCCCTCCAAGTGAGAACACCCACAGATGTTAAAAATAAAAAATAAATCGTAATTAATGAAACCTTTATAGACAATTACAACAGTCTGTACACAGAGATCAGAAATCTTGTTTTCCTGCTCAGTCTGATTCTAAATTGTGAAAAAATTGTATGGATATACAATACAACCAGAAACTGAACCAATCTCTAAAATGTAGACGTAGTAAATAATGAATGAGGATTTCTTTGTCTCTAGAAAATGGCACCTACAAACCTCGACTTGTCTTTCCAGAGTCTCAGTGCTTAATCTACTGTTGTCGACTGTTTTCGTAAAACAGATCTATCAAATGCACTGTAGTCCCTATAAAACTGATCATGCACAGGTCTGAGGATAATCCAGAGAATCTGGGAGATTTGTTGCGTTGTCATATCAGACCAAAATGATCTGCGTGGCTCAAAACCACAGGAAGTCGGAATCGTCTTTTTGTGTTTTTGGACAAAATGACCTTTTATAAATGGATCTAATGCCAAGTTGTGATTGGTTAACCATCAATAACGCCTGCAAAGAACAAAAATCCTGCCAAACCAAACCTCAGTTTCATTTACTGCTGTCAATGCAGCGGGAGAGAAAGAGACAGAGCTAATGTGGAGAATCATTTAAATTCCAAAATTAGCAGGCAACTGATAAAATGCCGAAGCGCATGACTGGCATGAGCACACCAAGAGAGAAGCCAATCTTTCTCTCTCTCCCTCTACGAGAGGCTTTACCCACTCTGGAGGGGCCAGGAGAATAAAAGCTAGTCCAACTGGCCGGCCAGATAAGCCGGACCTAGAAGAGCGTACAGAGAGGAGAGGGGTTCATCTGGTTTGCATGAGAGTCAAAGAGCTGGGGATCTAACTCCCACCACTCCTCATCCCCTCTACTACCTCACAGACAGACAGACAGACCAGGAGACAGACAGGGCGCTCGAACAAAGATGCACTAGGTCAACATCATTGTAGAGGCTGGCACTGCTACAGCTGAGTGCGCTTTAGTTCTCCCGGACTCCGGCTCCATCTCAGCCCCTGCCCAGCCTTATCGACATCCCAGTGGCTTCTGCTCTGCCCCAGCTGCCAAGGCTGCACGAGCTCTGGCTGCAGGAGGAGACAGGGCAGCAGAGGAGGGCTGACTTATCTCCAGGCTAAATACTTCACTCTGCTATTCTCCTGGTCACCAGTGATCTGATCTGATGCCCAGAATTATCCACATGAGTTCGGGGGGGGGTCGGCACAGGCAGGCTGCTGTAGCAGGCTTTGTCTGAAGTGGAGTGACTGATAATGCAATTATTTGCACCAAACCTAACAGAGTGCTGCTGTGCCTGTTGTCTGTGGGTCTGACTGGTGCTGAAGCTGAGGCATTTACAGTCGCTCTGTTTTCTGAGCATCAGCCCGCATCTGCCGGTTGTTACAGGTGGTCAGTTTATTTGATAACTAAGTAATGCAGCACTGAAAACTAAACCTCGACTCAGACTGACACCTACTTCTTCTCACAGCGTCCGAGGCGCATGAAGTCTAAACTTCATGCGCCTCGGGCTGCACTACAAGCCGCTGGTCAGCTGCTAACAGAAAAAAAAGGATAGACTACTCACCTTGAAATAGTCGGAGACCCATTCATGAGTGGCTCAAGTCCCGGTATTTCGCTGCGATTTACGGGGAGAGGAACGTCCCGCGTCTCAGTGGGTCAGCAAATGAGCGTGGACGCACGAATAAAGCGCCGGTTCATTTATTCTGAGACGCTGAGGCGACGTGCAGCTTGTAAAGTCATCTGGACAGCAGTGAGTATCTCCCCGTCAGCCTCTGAGCAGGAGGCAGGAGACGGTATCAAGTGACCCTCCCGCCTGGTTCAGGGATTGATCATTCTCTCTCCCTCCCTCCCGCTCTCTTTCTCTCTCTGTGTCTCTCTCTTTCTCACTCTCTCTGTATGTGTGTGTGTGTGTGTGTGGATGATGCCGGTGGTACATGAAGTCACCCATCAGTTCACTTGCACCTCACGTACAGTGTGCGCTTTTAGACCCAACCTCCTTCGCGTCATTCTTTGGCACAACTTCATTACATTTTTATGTCTTTTCCGGCATGACCTGGACTCATCAAACTTTATGTATTATTCATCAGTTCAGGTGAATGTTAATAATTATCAATACTGATAAATAATTTGTAGATTCAGTGAAGAGCCGATGGACGTACCTGTCTGTCTGTCTGTCTGTCTGTCTGTTGCGTAAATTGACATCCTTCTATTTGCACAAATTGGCTGTGTAAATTAAAACGTGTATGCCCAAGTGAAATGAACTGATGTTGCAGCAGCATGATTGCTGTTTGGATCCCACTCGGTTAGTCAGATGGAGGCACACGGTCAGCCCACTGAGACTTTGTAAAGAACCCATTCACACATTTTACAATAAATTCACTGCGTTTTATTTTCATTCAGAAGATAAATGCACACACCAGCGTGCACAAGTTTCCTTTGAAATACCACCATCTGTAGGCCGCACTGTGTAACCACACGTTTGTCGCTCAGACTGTAAATCCTTTGTTTTAAAGCTTCATTATTTTAGTCGTGATTAAACACACATGAATACACAGTGAGAGGGGAAGTCACATGATCCACGGATATCCTTGTGTTTGACTGGAAAGTTGCTACTTCCACGGAACTGCTTAGATTGCTGAAAAGCTCAGAAGGCCCATCTGACAGTTTTCCCCGGTGCATGTGGCGGGGCACACGAAGGGTCCATCAGCCAGCTGTCTGCCCCTCATTATTTGCTGCTTGGTGGTTTGGAGATGAGTTGGAGATGTCAGACGGGCTACCTGTTAGGGCTGAGCAGCTCTGGGTGGCCGGCAGACTCCCTCAGGGCTGACCAGATGGCAGCTACTCCTCACTGGCCCTGCGTCAGGTGCTGGGGTTCGTGAACCCCTGTTACACAAACACACAAACACATACTGTAATGCAAACACACACACACCTGCAGACGTAAAAAACAAACACAAATACAGTGCACAAACTTACACTCGAGGCAGCGTATGCACATGAAGAGTGTGGGGAGTAGATATGCAGACGCACACAGGAATGGGGGAAAGCTGCATTTTCAAGTGAGAGAAATGACATGTTTTTGCAGACATGTTGAATGGGCTCTTAGAGATGCATGCTGATGTGATTTTGCTTGCAACAATTCTTTTGCCACTGTTGGAATACCTCCCTGTCTGTAATGAAATACAGACTGATATTAGTCATTTTATCCAATTCGCCAGTAAGGGAGCTCTCCATTGTGCTGAAAAGGACACGATGTATGAGTTACAGTAAACACTGAGATATGCACAACGATTCATTCTTGTATGAATGGCACTCGATAGTTATGTTTGTTTTTTTCAATATTAGTCAAGACGGCAATGCAGAATATGAGTGTGTGACTGAGTTGCAGGCGACTGTCATCTGCACTCCATGCAGCTCTAGTTGAGCATTAGTTTTCAAGCTGTTGTGCAAAGCTGCGTTATCGTTCCTGCCAGAGCAGCACTTGAATGCTCAAGACTAAACTCACAGAGAGCAGGTGAGCCACTCAAGTGAAGAACACCTGAAAGAGACTGCAGCACGCACTTTGAAAATACTGTCATTGCACCTAAAATGTACCTCTGGGAGTATATCAGTCTGGATTTCTGATAAAATGTGTTATGTACAGCAAAGAGGGTAGCAAGATGACTTAAAACAGGGCAGCTGGATTTAACAGATTTTCTTCTTTGTTTGGAGGATGCCAGTACAGTATTGACAGATCTTTTGTTAAACTTTCAAATGGGGACAAATACAGTAACAGTCAATCAAACTAGTGTACATGTTAAATTAGTGATTCTTGTTCTCTTTTCCTTTTAGGTCCCTTTTCCTTCTTTCCTTTTCCTTACTTTTATTTAAGAAAAGAAGTTGTGCTTTCATTGGATTGAAAGGCAGACATTGAGTTAATTCATATCATTCATTCATTCATTCATTCATCTTCTGTAACCTCTTGTCCTGTGAAGGGTCTCGGGGGAGCTGGAACGTATCCCAGCTGTCATCGGGCGAGAGGCAGGGTACACCGTGGACAGGTCGCCAGTCTATCACAGGGCTAACACAGTGATGCACACTCACATGCACACCAACGGCTAATTTAGAATCACCAATTAACCCAATGAACATGTCTTTGGATGGTGGGAGGAAGCCGGAGTACCCGGAGATAACACAGATACAGGGAGAAGATGCAAACCCCAAACAGAAAGGCCCCACTCGGCCTATGGAGTCGAACCCAGAACCTTATTGTTGTGAGGCATCAGTGCTAGCCACCATGCCACTGCGCCGCCCAATCATGGTCCTAAAACTTGCAAATCAAAGGCTAAAAAGTTAAGACTGTACCTAAAGACACGACATATTTATAATGAGAGTATTCTAAAGCAGCCAGACAGCCTTTCACAAAATTCAAGTCAGTGAAACATTGTGAAATATGTCTGTAACTGACAGCATAGAGGCTGCCTCTTACGTGACTCGTGTTATATGTTAAACAACATTTGTGCACGTTGCTCATATGTGTGCTAAAGTTTTAAAAGAAACTTGAGTTAACTTCATTACTTGGCAAATAATAAAATATGACGCGTAGTTGTTTTGATCCTTGTGGAGAAATTCAACACATGCAGGGAAAAGTACACAGAGGAAGATGAGTGCGCTGCACTGTAATTTGCTGTCGGCACTTAATGTGTCCTGTGTTTTCAGACCTTAATTATGCTGGGATAACTCTTACTCTTAAGGAGGCCCTTTTCTGCTTCTCAACAAGTTAATTTTATCGTAGAGCAAAATTGCAAATTTTAAATCACCAGTTTGGGTAAGAAAACCCTGAGAGAGAAAACAGGAAGACAGCCTGCTATGGTTGTCCTTTGAGATAGAAAGGAGACAGAGGTAGTGGCAGTATGAACAGGCATATGCTATGAATAGTAAAAGTAATCAATGAATGCATTTTTGCTTTAATGTCACACACACAAGAAGGCACCTGAGCCAACCACAAGGACCTTTGTTTGGTTGAAATAGTTAATTCAAGAGCTGCTCTGAAATGAAGTATACATATAAATAGATCCCTGACAGTGATCTTACACACAATAGGGATGCAGGATCTTTGCAAGCCCGTGAGTGAAGTGCAAACTGAAATAAAAGAACAGCCACCTGAGGGCAAATCGAGATCTACAGCTTCATCAGCTTTGCAATTAGTTATTTAGGTAACCGCGGTGGTCATTGAAATGGCTCTGGCGCGTCTGGTGTGTGTGATATTTTGCTCTGCCATTGTTCTGATATGTTCATTATGATTATTATGCTGTTGCTCCGGGCTTCACTCAGACAGGGCCCAAGTGGAGCAGCCAGCGAGATGCAATCTACTTCATGAAAATTACCATAACAACACAAAGCTTTGGAAGGAGGCAAAGGGAGGCGCATGCAAATGGAACAGCAATGAAAGAAGACCGCCGGCCCAATCAAGCTGTCATAAAACACAGAATAATAACAACTGAAAGCCATTAAAACCTCTCACTCCGAGCCGTTACACCTCACCGTGCGAAGAATAGGCCTGAAAGGCCCTCGTGTGCCTCATTTTGCCTTAACAGTCACACGAACACACCGCGCTGTATACCACTCACATCCACTATCTCCACATTATAATGAGGCATTCATCAAAAGGAGGCTTGTGCTGAAAAACAATTATTGATCCACTTGTCACTTGTTGTTGCTTAGACTTCTCTAAGAAATGTTCCTTTCCATTGTGTCGTACATATCGACATCTTCTGATGTTTTTTTTAGACATTTTTCCAAACAGAGGCAACTAAAACCTGGTGTAGTTTTCATGAAGGTTAATTCTCTGGTTTATAACATGGCTGTGTTGTTTCTTCATGATGTGACGCTCTTGCCTTTATCACCAGAGGTTGTGTCTTCGATTATGGAATTTAACTTTGGATAAGTATGACAATATTCATCCTGCTTAAAACGTGTCAATATATAGCATTTCTCTGTGCCATGAAGCCTCATAGTCAAAAACAAATAAGCATATTTCCTTAAATGTTAAACTGCTGCGTTAAAGAAGGATGAAAACAGCGTACTGCGAAATGTCTGAGCTCCATTCTTTTCCAGAAACTATTAAAAACACATCAGTGAGCCACAGCATTTCACCGAGGGACCTTTTCATGCAGTTTGATGAACATGGACATTGTACTCCCGCACAGCACACTGTCCTGTTGCCATAAATACTCACTAGAACACAAAATACATATCGATCCGATCCGGAAAATAGCTCCACACAAATGCACTATTTACTTCTGTTTCAATTTATTTTACTAAATTAGTAAGTGATCTGCTCCCAGTGCAGTTCTCTCATCCATGTTCTCAAATGATAAAGTCTATTTGCAGAAACCTATAAAAAAAAGTATGATGAAAGTCAACGGAAGCTTTTTGAAGTTGTTTTCTTATTTCTTTTTCAGCAAGTTACGTTATTATAAAAGATGTAATCATCAATTTTGTGGAATCATTAGTCGATACGTGCACAGTCATCATCCTTGACTTAGGTATTAATTGATCTGTTTTTATTTTTTTTCCTGTAGTGGCCAATTAGCCATGGACTGAGAGCCACAAACAAGCTGAAAAAGTGGGGAAACTTTTGTTTTTCACGATATTTGTTGACAAAAATGTTTGCCAGCCTTATCCTTGACTAGACAACATTGCGTGCATAGAAAACAGCTTTAAAGGAGTGTGTGAAAAGCTCTGTTTGTTGGTCAGTTTTAAAGCATCGGAGTTTTCTGCGTCTGACTCAACATTTTAATTTGAAGACGCATAAAACAACCTGTGTGTTTGACCAGTAAAAGAGAAAATCCTTTTTAAAATGTATTGTCTGCTGAAGCTCACCACGTCAAGCTGGCTGCATCATTTTTGGCTTTTTATTGAATTTACTGAAATAAACCCATTATCATGTAACTCTGGTCTATCACTACTTCTGCACTGCAGTGTGCGTCTTCAAAGCAAGATATACAATTACCGGAAAAATGATAAATATACAGGTGCCTCAGCTACAGAACCTGCTGTGTTGTGTGTGATGCAACAAAGGAAACTTTCACAATATCAGCCAAACACAAATAAGAACGACAGTCCAAATCCACTGCTCGCCAACAGCCAGAGAGCGCCAATGGTAGTTGCTAAACATCTCAAAGGTAAAGCCTCTTACACGTATACATATATCATACTTATAGGATAGAGTTTCAACAAAAACAACAAAACTGCAGTGAGGAAGCTGCTATATACAGCATTAGTTCAAAGGGAACAAAACCAGAACGGTGAGAGATTAACTGCACGTTAAACTCCATCCTCAAACAGCGATCGTGTAATCATAGCTTAGCCGTCATAAATCGACACATCTGCTGGCTTGACAGGATTGGAATTTCTCCACATGCTGAAACGCTGTGCTTTTCAAAAATCTTTTTTATCGATCTCCCACCAGGAGACATTGTACAGTGTGAATGTTACCACAATGGCAGGTCATGTTCGATTTGAGCCAGGAACAAACCGCAAACTCTGTATGTCTCGCACCCGAGCAGCTCTTGTTTTAATGATACCAGTCCCTTAGTTGAGGGATTAAAGGCAAACATCAGATCAATACAACTGGTGTCAGGTGCCTCGAGAAAGCGGGATATTTAAGACTGAACAGAGTGTCCTGTCTGGAAATATCAAAACTACTGAGCACAGTTTTTCGAGAAAGTTGATCGATTGAGATATTTAAAGAATTTAATCTCTTTTCTGTGCCTTGCAAGGATGGGATAAAACAGTGCCCACATTCCCAGAGTGAGACCCACAGCATGCTGCAAAGCAGAGAGATATCCTGTTATCTTCTTAGCCAATTCCAAATATCAGTTGCCAACTGGCATGGGAAGAACACAGGAACTAAACTGCAAGGAACGGATTAAATGAGGGGTTGATTCACCCAGCTACACTCAAGAGCATGCGAGCTAACAGTAGTTTGCTGATGTTAAAGGTTTTATAAAGAAAAAAAATGTTATCTTAGAGGGAAAGCATTGCAGTTTAGACTAAGCAACAATACCATTTCTAAAATATATAGTGTTATGTGACTGATAATACGAGGACTCTTGCTTTGAGTTTGCAGCTTTAAGAAAAAGAGCTGTGAAAACAAGAAACCGTGTCATTAGTTAAATTTAGCGCGTTGTGACGATGATAGGTGAAAAAACCCTATGGTGACGTGAAGTTGATATGTACAAGTTTAGGTAGAGCTCTCCAAAGGTTTACTGAAAGGAAACACTGTCCACCACTTGGGTATCTAAGGCTAAATTCAACATACTGATAGCAGGTTTGGCATGTCAGGTGAACTGAGATGGGGTGGAATTGGCAGTATTTTCAAATAGGGAACAGAATCAGAAGAATCAGAATCAGAACGAATAGAAGACCTAGCTCTGTCCATACGCTTACAATATTTTTATATTTTGTTTGTTCCACTTGGAAACATTTGGGGTTGCAAATATACAAGAGGGTTACCCTGGCAACCACAGCCTGGAATGTCCAGCAGCGACCTGCTGTCAGCTACAAAGTGATGGGTGACGAGCAGATCGCTTTATACTGTATATAGATGACACTTTAGTCTTAAGGCCTTCTCACACTGTGCAGTTTTCTGCTATCCGTCACAAAAAATTAAGGTCATCTTTGACCTTTAGTCCAAAGCTGTATTGCCAGATGATCGCACTGTGAGACACGTTTTTAGTGTCTAACAAATGCAAACAAACCAATGAGAATAGTACAAAGTGATGACAGAATACCTGTGTGGCATCTTGTTAGCAGTATTTCTGCCTTAAGTTTAGGGAAAACTACAAACAGAAAGAAAGAAAAAACACAGGAAGCATGAAGGAACCCTCTGAAGAGCTGTCGCCATGACAGGTGATGAAGCATAGACGTGACAGGTCTTTGGCCAAAGGTTGCAGATGATGCCAGCTTAATTAAACCCTCACTTTGGAAAGTTCTTCTCTGACATTGTCAAGAACCCTTTAAGCGGTAGTTTAATTAGCTTGTTAGCTAAAGCTGTTAAAATCTGCCCGTGATAGTATTATTTTAGATTCTCGTCCCCTTTCTACCTCTCTGTGAAATCCAGTAAATTTGCCAAACAACCAAGAATATTAAGGAGTAAATATAGCCATTTGTCAGTGTCATATACTCGTGGTGAGAATGACAAGTGCAGAAACAGTAAGGAGGAGAGAGCTCAGTGTAAGAAAGGAAAATGGGTTCCTTCAGCTCAGTTTTACATTTGGCAAAAGCCAACAGAAACTTTCAGCACACATAAAGCTTGTTGTCCACTCAACATGAATCTGTGTGAAGTAGCGTGGTGGTCAGTGAATCACGTGATCATGCTGGAGATAATCTACAACATTTGGCAGGACCAGATGCACCCAGAGCTGCCAACATAGTTTTCTCATCCATGTTCCCAGATGATAAAGCCCGTTTACAGAAACTTAGAAAGGGGATACTAGATGAAAACCAATGGAAGCTGCTGTTTTGTTATTTGGTCCGTCAACATATTGCAGTCGGTAATTGTGGACCTGTCTGCACACGACCCACTTGTTGAAGCAGTTAGTCTAAGTTACTTAAACACCTTTAGTCCAAGTTTTTTAGTTCCCAATGGTAAATTTGTCTTGAAGGTATATTAATTTTCCTTGTTTAACAACAAACATGTAGTGCATTCAGATGAGAAAGCACAATGTTAAGGTTGTTTGTGTCTTTGTGCGTATCATTTTGGGGAATTTGCAAAAGTCAAGCAGTACATGCTGTTTCATCTTTTTGCCCGGTTTTTATTTGTGAAGTAATTCGATTTGACTCAGTCCTGGGAATCTTAGCATGCTCCCATAGAAAAGACGACGCTTATTTGGTTAGATGTGGTGGATTAAAACACAGAGCAGTTTCCACCCCCCGGCATCTTCCCTTCATTCAATCACACCTGGTATTCTCGATACAAAATACACCACGAGTAAACATTGTGCCCAAATTACAGCCTGCAAATTACAGTGTAAAATCTTTATGCACGCTGGGCTCTAACACAACACTGCATAATCTATAGGTACAAGCAAAGATAGGCAGGAACAAAGGGGTTAATGAATTTGCATTTATATTGTTTTCTGTTTAATGGTTTTTAGTGTGGGGAAGACAGCGCTGTGTAATTATACCTGAATTAGTAATTCTACATATTGCTGCTCGTATTCTCAACCCTTACTCTGTAATTGCATTCAGAAAGAGGTGATCAAGGGACTGCTGTATTCCTTCAGCACACTTATCCACAGACCTACACTCCATCAGGGAGATTTCCTACACATTTTCAGTCCTTTTACTGGATGGTAGTGTTTTGTCACTAAACTGTAGCAGTCATTACCAGCTGGAATGTTTCACGGATGCTTTTCAAAAACGGCAAGATGACTATAGCCGAAAGGTCCAAATAGATCTCAGATATTATGCACTCCCAGCTTTGTGGTCTGAGCTTTTCGGGTGTATTCACATTCAGCTCACTCAATCCACAAATCAAATTAAATCGGCCAATTTTAAACTAATGACAGAGACCTCATTCACCGGTTCTTGACAGACTAGAAATGGGGCAGAAGATTTCCTCCTTTATGAATTTTATCGCCTCCGTTGATTGAATTGGGAGTAAATTGACCCGTTCTTCAGTTACAACAGTGTGAAAATTAAGTTCTCTGATCTGTTTATATGAGCACAGTGTTTATCATCAGCTTATTACCGTCATTGACTCTGAAGGTATTTTGCAGGCTGCCGCATCCCGTGGAAAAGAGGAGGAGGAGGAGAGGCAGACAGTGAGAGCCAATTGTGTGTGAAAGTGATATGAAAACATGCAGTTCGATCATCAGTCATGCATTTTCATCAGCTGACATTTGCTGACATTTTGTGGCTTCCCATTTATTCCAGTGCTTATAATGCACCATATCAATGCTATAAAACACTAAGGAAACTAAACAGGAGTGGAAAACATCAGGGCATGTTATGGATGCTGGGCCGCTGTTAATCTAAACTTTGAGATCATTAAATGCCTTCAGCCAGATTTAAGTAGTTTTAGGAAGTCGGCATTTGTGCTTTGATCTTCTTGAGTGTCACAAGTTCCATTCCTGTCGTTCATTAGCATGTAAAACTTATGATCGATTATACATATGTAGAATTTAGAAGTGGGGCCTGCTAAATCATCAAAACTTGTGAGGATTGTTTGGCAGAAACTATGGTTTTACATCAAAATCAGAATCAATAAACACAGAACGGGCACAATTTGCTAGAATTTAGACAAAAACATTAATTCCACTCAGAAGTTGTTCAGGTCAGATGATATCACTTCTCTCTTTGAAGCCTTATTTAATGTCTCCATGCCAGGAACAGCGAGAGGCATTATGCTTTCGAGTTGTTCATTCATACACTACATCCATGCGTACATACAGCCAGTCCATTCTTTTGAATGTAATACCTCAGAAAAACCTTGAAGGACTCTTTTCAGATTTGGCCCAAATGTTCCCTTGGACTCCAAGACGAGGTTTATAGAAGTTGTGGGTCAAGTTCATTATCACCTTGCAAAGTACTTTTTTGGCCATCAGTCAACTTGTTTATGTGATATCTCTGGAACACCTTCAGGGAAGTTCTTCAGATTTGGCACAAACATTCGCCTGGAGTCAAGGATGAACTGGTAAGAATTCGGTGGTCGAAGTTCACAGTGACCTCATGTCGGTTTGATGGAAATTCCTTCAGATTTGGCACAGGTATCCACTTAAAGGTCAAAGTCTCTTTAGCCGACAAAACACATATTTGGATTGAACTCAACTTGCAAACACAATATCCCAGGAACACCTTGAGCAAATGTCCTCAATTTTGGAGCAACCTTTACCTGAACTCAAAGATGAAGATTGGATTTTGGATAGGACAAAATTATATTTTCTATTCACTCTGACAGCATAATGCTCTGCAGACACACTTTTCAATTTCTCCTAAGTCTTCACAACATATGTTATAAGAGTCTTTGCAGATGTGGATGTAAACTGCAGCTTGACTACTTGACAGGAAGCAGTGGTTGTAGTTGTAATCTGTTAGTTATGGTAAGTATTAATCAGATACAGTTTCTTGTGGCTTCTTCACAGCAAAATCCCATATTTCCCCTACTCACTGAAAACTTTTTTTTCCTGTGAATCCCTCGTCTTCTGATATACAGACAGTTAAACAGCGGACTCCGCCGCCATCGTATGATTTCAGGGTATTTTTTCATCCACCTCACTTTAGACACGTCTTTGCCTTTTAGTGAAATTTCAGCTTCGAGTTCACCACACTCCTCTTTTCCGCTCTGCCTTTTATGGCTTCATCACTCCACTGTGCACTACCTGCACGCTTGGCTCGTGTGTGAACTCGCCCTGCTGGGATGTCTACCTGTTCCTGGAGGTCATTCCCTCTGCGAACAGGTGGACAGAATGTGATCAGCTCACTCAGCATTTCCTGTGGAGCAGGATGTACTTTTTAAGCCAAATCGCTCTGGTAACCTGCCCACTGCGCTCACTGGAGCTGTGTTAATCCATAACTTCTTCCGAAAAATGTCAAGCATTGTTTCTTTTCTGAAGCAAATTAATTATTATTTTTTTGTTTATTTTGTCGGCATCCAGGCAAGTGAAAGGCGCTTGGAATGAGTATAAGCTTTCATTCAGGACACTGCGCACCGGATTTTGAGAGCGCTTCCATATTTAGGCCAACATTCCTCAGCTCCTCTTATTAAAGAGGGCTTGAGAAATCTTGAATACGTTTGACCTTCTTTACAGGATTTCATTTGCATGTGGCTTGTTGGATGAAAGTACTTTTTTGGTGCCACGTAAATTGGCCTTTTCTTGTCCGAGTAAAATATGGCAAAATATTCAGCGGGAACAAACTCAAACCTTCCCCGCGGCTGCAAATTAATGTGGTGAAATACAAAATTGGGTTCTTAAGTAAGATGGAGTGAGTGAGTGTGGTCAACAAGGTGAAAACAAGTGGAGCAAGTGTGGATAACTGCCATTTAAACTACCAACTCGGAGAGTTTTCAGAATCACCCCTCCGGAGATGTTTAAGGGGCCACCTATTGAAACTTTATCACAAATGTCAGAGAAGATGTGGTTTATTTTACGCAATAAGGAATGTACCACAGACCTTGGGTGATAATAATTCTTAAATTGGCTTGTGAGAATGACTAGATGAGCCTGACTCGGGCATACTATAGTCTCCAGCGCAGTACAATGTGTGGCACTGATTAGATCTCTGCAGGGGTTCTCTCACTTTCAGCCTTATTATTGGATTCTTTCAAAATACACAGGGTGGATGAAGCCTGAGCTCAGAATAGAGTTTAATGTGCAGTGCCTTCACCTTGGTGCAGGAAATCATTGCACAGTGGTTGAGCAAAAAATAAATAAATAAAAAACTCAGAGAGAGAGAGAGTCTGCTCCAACACTGGAAAAGACGAACCGTGCATCTAAAATAAAGCTTCTAGTATAAAGCACAGAGCCACACTATATATGTTTACATTCATCTTAGTGGACAAGATGCTCTGAAGTGGAGATAAGCATCAGTCCTTTAGCGTATCTGAATGCCTTACACATGTGGACTAACTGGAAATTGACAAAAGTAGTAATGAATAAAAATGTACTGAAAATTAACAAATGGAAATCGGACATTGCTTTTGAATTGTGGTTCAACAGAATCGTTTTAAAAAATAAACTTATGAAACAGGCCTGGACACAATAACCCACTGAAAATAATTTGACCATAGGGGCATGTTAAACTGAGGTGTGTGCTGTAATTAGCATCACAGATGTCTTCAAACTTGTAATCAGACCGTCTGTCCGTTTAAAGGGTGAAAAGTAGTCACTGTACTGTTTGGTATCAATATGTGCACCACACTGAACATGGACTACAGGAAGCTAAGGAGAGAGTTGTGTCAAAATTATAGACAAGCATGTTAAAGGTAAAGGCTATAAGATCATCTCCAAGCAGCTAGATGTTCCTGTGACTACAGTTGTACATATTATTCAGAAGTTTAAGGTCCACAGGATGGTAGCCAACCTCCCTAGAGTGATGATGAGTTCAAGAGAAGGATAATATGAATGGTAACCAAAGAGCCTAGAACAACTTCCAAAGAGATTAGAGGTGAACTCCAAGGTCAAGGTACATCAGTGTCAGATCGCACGGTCCGTAGCTGTTTGAGACAAAATGACATATAAATTACATATAAATGACCATTTGAAATGGATTAAATGGAAGACGACCGAGGAGGACCCCACTGTTGAAAGCAAATCATAAAAAAGCAAGATTGGAATTTGCCTAAATGCATATTGACAAGCCACAAAGCTTCTGGGAGAATGTCCTTCGGACAGATGAGACAAAACTGGAGCTTTCTGGCAAGTCACATCAGCGCTATGTTCACAGACACAAAAATGAAGAATTGAAAGAAAAGAACAGTGTAACTACAGTGAAACATGAAGGACAGTTATGTTCCAGGGCTGCTTTGCTGCATCTGGCACAGGAGGTTTTGAATCTGTGCAGGGTACAATAAAATCTCAAGGCTATCAAGGCATTCTGGAGCGAAATGTGCTGGCCAGTGTCAGAAAGCTTGGTCTCGGTCATAGGTCATGGGTTCTCCAACCGAATAATGAAACAAACGCTCACAAGACCCACGAATGGCTAAGAACAAAACATTTGACTATTCTGAAGTGGCACTGATCTAAATCCTATTGAACATCTGTGGAAGGAGCTGAAACATGCAGTCTGGAGAAGGCACCCTTCAAACCTGAGAGTTGGAGCAGTTTGCTCAGAAGAAGCGGGCCAAAATACCTGTCAACAGGTCCAGAAGTTTCAGTGAGACTGTTTTTGTGAATAACAGAATAGAATAGAATATTAAGTTAGGGGTACCATCATTTATGTCCAGGCCTGTTTCATTAGTTTGTTTTTTTAAATTATTCTTTTGAGCCACAATTCAAAATCAATGTTTGATTTTAATTTGTTAATTTTCAGTAAATTTGTATTTATTACAACGTTTGTCAGTTTCAAGTTATTTTAGTGACCTTTGTATGTTTTCCTTCTTTAACTGGAGGGTACCGACAATTTTGTCCACATGTGTATGCTGTGGTAATGTCAATGGGCTTTTCATTAGAAACAAACCAATACCAATACAAGACTGAGAGTGAACATGCGTGACCACATTTACACAGACACTATCAACCAATAATCACAATAGTTACCCAATCAGAACAACTGCCCTAGTTGGAGCAGACTGGCCTGATCTGAAGGGATTTGCAGTTCAATTCAGAAGGGTCGTGTAAACCGTAAAAATCCATTCAGTAAGATAATTTTGATACCATTTTTTTGACGAGTAAAGTCATTACAGTTCACCCTGAGAAGGCATGAATGATTGTATGACATTTTATATCATGCTATGTGTCGAGACATTTAATTGAAAAACCATCAAAGATCACCAGAGTCAGTGGGATTCATCCTCATGAATCATGAGTTCACCATGAATGTCTGAACACTTTACCACACTACATTTATTCCACAGCTACAGTTACTATTTCCTGATCATCTCATAAGATCAAATGCATTGTCATATATTAAACTACTTCAGGGTATATCTGTTAAAACTATTTGCTTCTCAACAAACTACATTAAAACACTCTGTAACTGGGATACCAGCATATACAGTTGCATCAGTGATACGAAAATTTCCTTTTGATGATTTAATTGTATTTAATACTTTATTAAATAAAATGAAAAAATTCTTACACTTAAGTACATACTTGAGAAAAATCTTGAATGCGGAACTTTTCTGTCTTAATTTAGTAGCAGTTTGGAGAAGGGTGAGATGAAACGAGGTCTAATGAACAGGTCACACCCCCTGCCCTCCACCACCACTTAATCATAATAACAATAAAAGGGTGTGATGGGAGAAAGGTATCAACTCAGACAAACGGCCCTTAAATTAGCATAGACGATTTCTTATGTCGAATGAACAAATGAGCTCCAAGTCTCCTCCAAGTCTCCCTTCCTGTCTGTCACAGGAATTTAAGAGAACAACACTATCAGAAAGAAAAAAAACCTGTCTCTTTCTGTGTGTCATACATATATCTCTGCTGTCTCTGGCTGCTGATGAATCCCAAATGGAAAATGTTTTATAATAAAAGTAATGAAAATACATCAAAAACATCACTGCAGGTGATTTTTCATCTGCCTGCTGTCATGTATGCTTTTAATATTGCAGCTCTCTCATCTGTTTACTGGGCACTTTGCCATGAATGCACTCCACAGATAAAAATCCCTCTGATGGACACTGTGTTTATCAGTTTTTTTTTTCTTTTTTATTAATCAAAAGCATCACAGAATAATTGTTATATTTAATGCAATGTCTGTCAGTGTCAAAGCTGCAGATAAGGAAAGCAAACGCACGCTCCTTTATATGTCATTTTCAGCTCGGTGGACTGCTACACTCAGTCATCTTCCCCCGCGCACACTTTTGCAATTGCGAGTCCAAAGCAATCACAAAAGTTTTGATGAGTATATATATCTGCCTCCGCAGAGTTCTGGCGTGACACATTTACCCACAGAGTGCCCCCAGAAACAAGAAAACACACACCTGAGGCCAAATCCATATTTCCTTTTGGTGGAAAATAATTACACCCCTGACAGGCCTGTCCAGCCGTCATATCACACTATCATCCCTGCAGTTCCTTATCTGGTTTGACGTTTGAATTAGGTGTTGCAATGTGCACATTTTCATAGGGGAGGCCAGCTTGTGTTTGCTGTCACACACAGGCACTACGGGAGAGATGATGACCCGTGCATCATGCTCAGCTGAAAGCCCTAATAAGCGTAGTCCGGCACCCGCCCTGAGGAAAAGCTGCAATATCAAACATCTGATCAGCGGGTCAGCTGGGATTTGTATCTCTGGGCCTTGTCTGATGAATGAATCATTTCCTCTCATCTGTCTCTCAAAACACACTATGTCCACAGGCTGGATTGTGGAGCACATCAAATACAGACAGGGATGTGGAGGGAGAGGAAAACATAGACACTGTGCTGTCATAAATATATGAAAACCCTCTTCAGGGAGAAACATGTTGAGTGAAAGAAGAATGGATTTATGGTGGATGTCATCAAAGATATTTTTCATGGAATTGAAGCCACCCTACAGACGTTATTTCAAGTAAAATGTCAATTTAACTTTGTAACTCCATTGCCTCTGTGTCTTTTCCCTCTGTCTCAGTCTTGGCTTAATTTATTTTAATTAGGACCTTGGAAGTAATTGCACTTCGTTCTTTGCAAGCTGAGTGATTTTATTTTTGCCTGTGACAGTGGCTTCCTGTGAACTCGTTGTTAGTGTTTGGCTGCCTTTCAAGCTGGTTTTGTCATAGCCTTGCTCTGTGGGGCATATTATTAGAAAAGCCCCCCCTCTACTCCATCCAAGTTCTCCCTAGTTTTGTTCAGGATTTGCTGTTCCGGGCGGAGAAAAAAAAAAAGCCAACAAGATTTTCCATCTATTTTTATGTGCACATCATTCTGATTTATTACCTCTCTTTAAAGAAATACACCAACGTGCAGTAAATATTTAGGTGGAGCCATTAGCTGGTTAGCTTAGCTTAGCATGTGTCCTAAATGCAACAAAATCCAAAACGGTTTTAGAGATTAAACTAATGAGATGTAACATGTAACATATTGGTTTATATTCCAGCAGTTGATCCACACAGTGTCTACTCCGTTGGCCTACAGAATTGTGAACATTCATACTCTGCATCATTTCAGGAATCGTGGCTGGCACGCTATCTTTGTGTTCAGACAAAAAACATCTGGGTGAGAGATATGGATGAGAAAATGCATTTCAGACCCATGCACAGCTGTTGCAGTCTGTGCATGGGTCTGTGTTTCTGGGAAGGTGCACATCAGGCTACAGTGTAGGGTTCAGAGCTAAGGCGTAGATCCAGAACCATGATTGTAGCTTTAGAGTTTAGGCTGATTTAGGCACATCTATGCTAGCCGTTCAATCTTTGTCCTAAGCTCAACTGACCGGCTGCTTGCAGTGGCGCCACGTTCACCGCGCTGACATGAAAGAGGTATTGATCGCCTCATCTAGCTCTGAAAGCAAATAAGCACATTTCCCAAAACGGTGCACTGAAAAGATGCCTTAAAGTAGAAGGTTCACAGTGGTTTTATTGTTCTTCTTCAGTGCCAGAAACTACAAGCTCAACAGTGCGGCAACCCATGCGCTGGGTGACATTTTGCTTCATTTCAGTGAAGCAGAAAGGGCCGATCGCTGTTCTCATTCCCCTAAATACAACAGCTCTAAATGAGCATTAATCCACAGTGGAAATGTTTACTCAAGTTCGAATAACATTTACTAAAAGCTGCTAAGCTCAGTTGTTTCCAAAAATAACTGAGCCTTTGTTTAAGTAAATTCAGCACTAAGACCTAATATAAAGTGACAGGTTTGGTACCTTAAATACAGTACTGAAGCTGGAAAACATTAAGAGTCAGATACGTCCCTGTCTTTTCATAGGATTTGTTGTCACAGAAAATAAAAGTATAACACCGGATTTATCCTTTAAAGCAAATTTGATATGCACAGTTGGAAATAGCAGGTATGTCACAGTGAGTCATCACTGTTTCAACATATACTGCAGTGCCACAATTAACGTAGGATTACATGTCTTAATCATAGGATTTTAAGCTTTGAATGTCCGTGCATCGGAAGAATCCACATTCATATTCCACCACCTAAACTCAGATCAACTTCTGATGCTGCCCTTCTCCCACAATAGCTTCCATGAGTCGACTAATCCCCGGTTTTCTCTGCTAAGTCGTGCCGACATATTATCAAAGGTTAAGCTACGTCGCAGACACAGAGGAAGCCTGTAGAATTCACATATTCACTTGAAGTTGTGGGAGAGAGCTAATGAGAAGTGAGGGATTATCGGAGTTATTGGCCGCGATCAGGTCAATTGGAATGGTGGCCGGGCATCAGGCGGCAGAGTTAGGACATGATGTATGGCGGAGGAAGGATAGAGGACAAGGGGGGGACAGCAACAGAAGCCCCAGACTGTCTCCGTAACAAGGAGGCATGCTCTGGGTCATGCACAGTGGTAATTCCCTGAAAGGTCACACAAGATGACACCTAGCAGCATTAAGCCTGGCCCCACTCTCTCTCCTCTGTCTTCAGAGCTATAATCTGTCTGATTCGTCTTTCTAGCACTGCTTGTGTCATCGCTCACACTGCTTTCAGAACCCACTGATGCCACCTCTGGCAACAAAAGGGCAAAAAGGGCAGCCTCTGCCACATTCCTCACATGTAATGTTTCTCCAGCTGCATCGCGTCCGACTTGAAGGCAGAATCTCGCTGTGTTTTTTTAGTGCCGGGGAAATCAATGAGAATGGATTTCACAGGAGAACGTGTGTAACTTTCTATTATTTTCTTTTATTACCTGAGGAGGAACAGTATGTCAAGGATTTATTATGGCGTTAGCGTTACAATGCTGAAGCAATTTGGTCAACTCTGGCCGTAAATTGGCTTGTCACATAAGATAGCATTACCGAGATGAACGGGAAATGCCAGGGAGCACATTAAATTACGAATGATGGGAATTGTATTAACATTTAAATGAGGCGGTCATGGTCCAGCGGGATTACAAGTTTTTGAGTGTTTATGGTGTGGAATGATGTATTGCGAGGAAATCAGAAATGAATTCTCGTGTGTTATTACATGCCTGTGGTTGTTCTTTACACAACAGCAGTTTATTTCTAAATAGCATCCTGATGAAACTGATGTGATCACTAATCATCATGATAGGCCCGTTAACAACTGGTATGCTGAGGTGAATAAATAAGAGGAAAAAGGAGAGGCGCGGCAACAGAGATTATTTTTTTTCCCCATTTATAGTTACTTCATATAACTGCTTCTTGTATGAGAAATGTCTCTCACTGGGCGAGTATTTCTCTCAAATCACAGCTCCTCATTCCCCCTGCTGCAGCTCCAGCAGGCAATAGGCAATCACAGCAAAGCATGTCCAGAGGGGACGGGGAAGGAAAATGAAAGCAGCAAGTACAGGCAATGACCTTTGCAGACTCCTAGCATGATAAATGTCAAAGGTTTTCTGTTTTTAATTTGTCAGAGTTTCTAGAGAAGCCTGACCTATGCCTGCTTTCAGCCACGTCGTTCCTATCACAGCAGTCGCTGAAGCGGCACCTCAAAACCTATTACCTCCTGCCTTTTGCTGAGGCTGGTGCTGTCAAAGCTGCAAATTAGCCCATTTGCAACCTTTCATAATGCACTGTAGCAAGGAACAGCATGTTTTTCTCAGGGAGGGACGACGCTAAACGATGTAATGTTTTGCAAATGTGACATATTGCAGACAGACTGGAGAATATACATTTAAATTTGTCAGGTGTCACTATTGTGCTGTTCTGCAATCCATTATGCTCTCTTAGCAGATTTTGACCTTTTTGTGTTTCATAGTGCGGGAAGTTAATACAGTAAAACAGCAGGATTGTGCTTGGCTTTGGTGTTTGTGAAACTATCTTTAAATTCCTTCACGCAATGTCATCCATTTGAGTTTAATGCAAGTATCCCATAAGTCTCCCGTAGCCTCCTTAAATCTGTGCAGCATATCAACAAAGACACACACCACACCGTCTGTATCCTCCTCCTCCTCCTGGCATGTCTTTACCTGGAGAAAAATCACAAAATGATTTCAATTTTTCCAGGTTGTTTTCCTGCCGCTCGCCTTCTTTTCAAACAGTGATTTTTTATTTCAAAAAATAATAACGTTTCAGCAATCGAACGACAACAAATTCAGAGGTCAGAAGTAAGGACACGCTGGCAGGTAGTGGAATCCGGTAGACTCGTGTTTAAATCAATAGCTGCCATCTCTGTGCTGAACCCTAAAATTTAATGAAAAAAACTTTAATGTTAAAGACACTGAGTGGAAATTAATTTTTCCTTGGGGGTGAAATTTGCCCTTTTTGCACTGAAGTATGGTTGCGTCTCAGACTGTTATGCTTTTTCTGACGATAATGTTAGGTTCCGAATTTCCCTTAGTATATATGAACAGTTGATGTTTAGGATCAGTCCACTTGTACTGTAATACACTGCCGGTGTAGGGGGAAGGTTGCAGAAAGTAGAGATCATGTGATTATAGATCATTATTCGTTTTAAAAGGCTGAGCTCTGACAGCGTGCAGCTATTGGCTCAGAGTTCGGCCGCTCTGCCCGAGGCGGGGGTGGTTGAAGCTGTAGATGTAGTTATTGGTCGGACTATAGCTGCATTTGTGCCTTTCTCAATCAGCCTCAGCAGCAGTGGGCGAGAGAGCTGGCTGAATTTTCATCCCAACTGCAATGGTACAGACTTGTGCCTGAGCAGACACGGGTGCTAAATCCAGCATAGATAACACCGATATGGTTATTGTTCTTCAGTTAAAGGTGTGTAACGAGCTGTATACACAATATGGCATATTATCACCGTTGTGTTTACAAGGTGGTACAGAGAATATGATATCAACATATTTACATATCCAGAAGATCCGACAACGCATTACTTTGAAGTCACGCTTCCAGGCGCTTCTCTTAAAGGGGAATTACCGTTTTTTACAACCTGGACCTTATTTCTGGCATAAAACACGTTCGTTTACTCACCCATATAACTTTGGTGTCATTTGGAGTGATTCGGACGATATTTAGATCCACCTATATCCATATAGTGGGAGTGACTGGGGCACCGCAACGCAGCCTCTAAATAACGCATTATCTGCCGCAAAACTTGTTCATGTCACCAATATTTTGTTATGATACGCTAGTGCTATTCCCCGTTGAGTCCAGAGTTACCTGTTATCATCATCCAGGTCAGAGGTCTGTAGATTGACCTACAGACCTCTGACCTGGATGATGTCATCTCTGAGCGCCGCACGCACCCCGCACTGCTGGTTTACCTGTAATTTGCTACTGCTAGTTTTTTGCAACATGGTTGAATATTTTTCCGATTCTGAGGTTGTGGACGACGACTTTGTTTATGATGGATGTCCATACCATTTTGAGCCAGAGTATATGGATGAGGAGCTTGTTGAAAGGAGGATGTGGAGGCAGAGAGAGGAACAGCTGGCCAAAGAACAACAAACCGCTGTACGTCCGCAAATAGATAACAGGTAACTCCAGACTCAACGGTGAATAGCACTAGCGTATCATAACAAAATATTGGTGAAATGAACGAGTTTCACGACAGATAATACGTTATTTAGAGGCTGCATGGCGGTGCCCCAGGCACTCCCACTATATGGATATACATGGATCTAAATATCGTCCGAATTACTCCAAATGACACAAAAGTTATATAGGTGAGTAAACGGTCATATTTTATGCCAGAAATAAGGTCCAGGTTGTAAAACGGTAGTTCCCCTTTAATGCTCTGTTTTTGTTCTCCACCTACTTTTGGCCCTTTTGTGCCTTATTTGATAGTTGGCGAATTGCCTTCAATTTTGTGTTTGACTAGTAGCTTATGGTACATTTAGTACATCTACAGTATTCTGCCTTCTGTAGTCATACGAGCAGCTCTATCAATTAAGCTATGTTTTGAACTCAATTATTAGTGTGCCAATATGCTCACATTCACGGTGCTAATATGCTAACGTTAAACCACAGCTGTATTCACTGGAATAAAAACTGCCAATAGCACCCTCAATTTTTGGACTCTGACAAACCTTTTACAAATGTAAAATTGGATGTAAAATAAATAATAATAATAATAATAATATAAACAAGAAATACAGAGAGAGCCCACTGAGAAATATCCAGGTATAATGTTACGAACCCAACTACTGCACAACCCACTAGCCTGATGTTGAAAAATAAATTCAATGCACTGAGATTCTTCTGAGAAAAATGCCAAAACAATCAATACATTTTAGAGCAGAAAGAACTAGTTTGCTAAAGTAAAATAAATAACATAATGATTGGAGTTTTAAGTACAATTTGTGACCATCAACTAAATCTAAGTTTATCTATAAAGATGTTTGCTGGGGGATTAAAAATTCAGTTTCTGAAAATAATAATAATAATAATAATTAAAAAAAAATACATGGAATATGTGAAGTAGACCCTTATATATTATTTCAGAAACGGATATATGGGACTCAAAGGTTTGATGACTGATTTCTAAAGCAGCAGCAGAGCGTTTGTCCCCCTCAAAGCATTCTTTGTTCCTATCTTGTGTGAGTGCTTGATCAATGTACAGCTAGTAATCATTAAAAGACCTACTGGTCGATTTCACATTAGACTCCATCTTCCTTATTAATGGACTTTTCTGTTTCTGCCTCCTCCTACTCTGTATCGATAAAGTGGGGTGGTGTTTTAAGATGAAAGTCTCTGTGAGTGCTGGTCTCGCTTCATGATGTGAATCTTGCTCAGATGTCTGCTCCAGCTTCCAGATGGAGTTTTAAAAGTAAAGCAACACAATGACTCCATGTCACATCACATTTCTGACGGTATCTCATTAACAGGCCATGAATTATGAATGTGGGCTGTAACTGAAGCCTGACCTGTGCTCTGAACATTTTAATTGAAAAGAAAGAAATGTTTAAACAAGGTGTCAAAATGTTGTATATTCGGCGGCTTTCCCATAAATAATAGAAAGAGAGAAACCTTGAAAACTCCACCTGTGTCTGAAGTAGCAGAGCTCTTCAGCATGCACCGAGGCTGCAGCACGCTGACCTTCATCTCGTAACCTGAACCTTTCTCCCCTCCTGAGGTCTGACGTGCTGCTGGCTTGGACGTTTTCCAAGGTCAGGTGGAGGCCCTCGGTTCTGTAGGGAGGTGATGAGGTGATGTGTCCAATGCCCTCTGCTGTTAATGAGTGTATCCTGAAGGACCACAGGGGGATAGAGTGAAGGTGGAGAGGTTGCGATGAAAGGCTCTCACACCGTCCGCATAAATGGGCCAGGTGTTATGTGTGCTGTGAAGGTTCAGGAGAGGCTGTGGTGGAGTGGATGCACTGTAGACGACAGGTCATGCTTCAACTTGCTGCTGTTGCACGACACCTAGAAGCATGACCGTTTAAAATAGAGACAAAGATTGCTGCTAGATGTACACACCGACCTGTTAACAATTATTTCTAGGTTTATTGATTTACATCGATGGATAGGTTATCTTCTCTTTGGAAAAATGAGCATCATGCTGTATTTAGTTTTTCAGATATGCTGCCTCGATGCGGAAGAATCAGTTCTCAAAAACAAACACCAACACTACAAATTGGACTGCATGCTATTTATCTGGATCATATACCTCTTTCCAAAATGAACACTCTTGTCTGCCCTCAACTCTCTTCCAGGACACAGAATAAGAAATTAGAATCAGAATAGTTTCCCAGTGCTGGGATGAACAAGACTGTGCTGGGGGGAAAAAAACTGGCAGTTCTATAAAGGCTAATCTGACACTGCTGCTGTGCCATTGATCGTCTGGCTTACTGTGGCTCTCCTCCAGACAAATGAGTCAATACATTATTCAGTGCATTGAGACTCCGACAAAACCTGTGACACTAGAGAAAACCAGTGGCCTCGGCTGCCTGCTTACTTAAAATATCTTTATGATCATGAATGGAGCCACAAATTTGCGCTGCAGGATTTATTTATTTTTTTAAGTGTTGCTGCCTTTACAAATGTGTAAATGTGTGATATGGCACAAATGCAGTCCTGTTTAAAAAATGGTGTAATCCATATTTATACTGCTGGTTTTGAAGCAGGCATTATACTGCATGATGACAACACATATGTAAATATGTAAAAATGATTAGCCGACGCAGTCATCGCTGTTGTTCACTTTTGAAGTGCAAATGCTCAAACAGCTCTTCTCCAGCCTTATTAATATAAGCTTCTTATGTGGCCGGTCTGATCATGTTTTTTTTTTCCTCTCTCTCTTTTTGCTTACATAATATTGTTACTCGATTGTTACCGAAGTATGACGATGACAAGGCTGAACAAAAAATCTTTATTGGAAGAATTCTAGCATTTGTTTGGTGAGGTGGAGCAATTAGGAGCGCAGTCGGGACCAGGGCTGGTCTGAAACTGCCTGTTAAAAAAACGTCTGGACTTTTGACGGCGCCACAGTTAATATGTAAGAATTCTCAGAAAAGCTTAAACGGCTTTGTATATGTTAAGGAGAGTGAAAGTTGTGTAAGTAGCAACACTTCAAACCACTCTGTCAGACTTCTGCAAAAGTTTCAAGATGTCACAAATGTGAGAAGTGGAGCTATTAAATTTAGAGCTGCTTTTTGGTGCTGCCTATCGTTGTGAATATATGGCTTTCGTATATGTGCAAGTGAAAACATTAACTTCTAAAATCGGCTGTAACTGTAAATGTGTAAAAGGGGCAAAGGGGGCAACTGCCCCAGGCCCACAGACCTCTAGTTGTGCCAAACGTTCAATTTCTTGGTATAATGGTTAGCACTGTTGCCTCACAGCAAAACCGCTCTGGGTTTGAACCTTCTGGATGGCTCGAGTTGTGCTGTTTGGAGCTTACATGTCCTCCTTGTGTCTGCCTGGGTTTTCTAGTAGTCCAAAGGCTTGCATGTTAGATTAATTGGTGTGTGGTGAGTGCTCATGAGTGTAAATGTTTGCTTTTGTTTTTATTAGCCCTGTGATAGACTGTCCAGGGTACACCCCACCTCTTGCCTGATGCCAGCTGGGGCAAGCTGTAGCTCCTCGCTGCCCTCTACAGGATGAGGGGCAATAGATAATGGATGGATGCGTGGATTACTTACAAATCAGTTTGGAAATTTGCACCACTATACGACTATACCAGCTTATTCCTAAATCATTATGTATTCCTTCATCTATATGCACTTTTTCCTGTTGGGGGTGGCATGGGGGGGTTGAGCCTGTTCCAGCTGGTTTTGGGCAAGATGGTTTGAGGGTCCACACACTGACAGATCACCAGTCCCTCACAAAGAGACAAAACAGCTGTTTGCAGTCACTTCCACACCAGCAGCCAATTTAGCATCACCAATTAACCTAACAGGAATGTCTTTGGACTGTGGGAGGAAAACTCACCCACGCACAGCGAGAGCATGCAAATTCCGTACAGAAAGGCTCTCGCCTTGATTCAAACGAGTGTCTGTTGAAAATTCAGCGTTCCGTGTTCACCTTCATTTGCGGCAAGAACACATGTCCATATATATAAACTTAGCCAGGAAAAATACATATACCTAAGTGGGTGCCAACAGCTCCTCCCAGACATTCATCCAAATTAAGGTTGCTGAGGTTAATCAGTTTTTTCCTTGTCTATTACTGTATATAAATAAGGTATCCATGCTGTTTGTCAAGATGCATAAAGGGAGTAAGATTGATCGCCAGCATGCCGGCATGGGAGCTGAACGTGTGACTTGCTGTAAATCTCATGTGCATATAAGGCAGTTCAAGTACCTTGTGTTTGTAACTCACAGAATGTTTTACTGCAGCTTTTGGTTTACATGTGAAGGGCTCTGCCTCGTGTTCAGTCAAATAACCTTTGCTGCATTAACCATCAGTTTCACTGCGGCCGTTTGTTATATTGTAAACGGGGGGGGGGGGGGGGGGGGGGGGGAAGAAAATTACCCCTTTATTTGTAACACCTTAAGGAAATCAACAGGGGGCACTCTCTCTCTCTTCCCCCATTTGCAAGTGCTCAAGAGTTGACTACCTGATTTTGTAGCACCAAATAGCAAAATGTGCCGTGAGCGTGCACCTATTTTCTTTTAACACAAACATCAAAACTCAGCTGGTTGGAGTTAGGCGGGGATGGAAAACACAAAGAGACGGCCACAACAAAATCAGAGAGTGGGCCTTTTATTAACGAGGCTGTTCTCGCTGACCTAGACTGATACTGTGATACTCTCAGCTTGTATAAACTCTGAAACGGTTGCGTTTCACTCGTGTCTTTTGTAATTACTCTGACTGCAGCTGTGTGATACACAGACAATCCATCAGATCTATTATTCAGTTTTAAGTGGGTGGAGTGACACCACTTGTTCAAGAAAAAAGCACAAGGAGGCTCATTTTTTTGTCACATCATTGGAATTAATGCTCCTTATCATCCAATGCCAGCCTCTCCCCACTCTGGCCAATTTGTCTGCTGCTATACAATACATGCAGGATTGTGTGAAATATTTAAACCCTATGTAAATGTATATACAGTAAATACTCTTAGACTTCCTGCTGCTAGATTCCCAAAAGGCCAAATTTGTCAGATAATTTCTTACACACATTATTCCGCACGTCCTTCAGCTGCGTGAAGACTGATAGTGGCGAGATGAGATATGGTACGTGCGGCTGTTATGTCAGCACATGCCCCGTGTTGTATAACTTTACAAGGTCTGTTGCTCTGAGGCACAGATAGCAATCTAAGGCTGTTTAATAGAGCAATCGTAAATGTCTCCAGCAGCTTTGAATTTAGAGTTGTGTTAAAAACATCCTGCTGCTTTTAGGGCTTTTGGGAGAGTTACTCTTAGATGGACAAAAATATTGAATGATGCACTGGACTCGCTCAGTGAACTTATAGGAAATAAATGTTAACAACATTTAGACTTTGTGAACTGGTTTGTGGAAAGAAAAACTAAATCAGGTAACGCTGAGATAGCTGGTGCTAAAACAAACCCTCTGCAGGAGCCTCACAGCAATCAGCAGCAACAGTGGCAACTACCAACACTGCAGGACAGAGCCGCACTTTAGAGTAATAGCTTAACAAACCCCCTGAAGGGAGTATTAAGGAGGTGGGCATGATGTGCACAAGCCAAGCACCTCAACATACTGTTATTGCTGCGATGTCGAGCTCTGCAGGCTTGCTCCATCTTGTCTGCATTCCACAGCGAGCACAGGGAAGTAGCTAGTGGAAAATTCCACCTTTGTGGCATTTAGGGAGAAAGATGAGAATGATAAAGGGCAAGATCCTAGTTCTTGCTACAGTGTAAATTTAACATGAAAAAGGTTATGTTCCTCTTTGTTGAAAGGTCTCTCTTGGCTCCGGTGGTTGATTTACGACCAATTTTATATCAGTAAATCATGAAAATACAGATAATTACTTTGTAATTTGGTAACTACCAGTTAAGATGCTTACCTGTTTACTTTTTTACTCAGAGCAAGATGAGAGAGTAGCTCTGCTCTCATCGTTTCTGTTCAGTAAATGAATTATCATACTTAATTTTGTTGGTGCAATCGGAACAACAACTGAAGTTCAAGCGGTCGTTTTTCACTTGTGACTGGATGTGGATCATTACAGAGAAGAAAAAACGCAATTGGTGAAAACAATTTAGTGAAATTGTGATTTGAAAGTGATTTGACAGGACCAGGCTATCTGCTATGCCCTATTTCAAGTCTTCTTGCTAAGCTGCTGCTGACGAGAGAGTTGTGACAATGTTCTCATCTGATTATCCGCAAGAAAGCAAACGAGCATATTTGCCAAGTGTTCTTTTAGCGTTTCATCTTATTTCAAAGTGATTTCACAAGTACTTATATTACTTTTCCCCAACATGCACTGATATGCACGCAGTGATCAAGTAAGAGCTCCCAGCCTACCCAAAATAAAATACAAAAACAAGAAATTCACTGCGCCCTCTAGACGAATTTTAACACCCAAGTAAAACACCGTACCTGTTAGGCATGTAAACTAACTTTTAGTTTTTATTTAACTTAATTTATACATTTCATGCAGCACGCCATTTTAATGCCCCCCTTCTCCAGACGTGTAAAAGTAAGCTAGCAGATGAATGTCAATCAAAATACAAGAGTGATATATTTGCTGCACTACCCTTTCGGTGCACTGACGACCCAGTGACATGTAACGTCAAGCACATTCTTTGGAAATGCTTTTCCAAGCCTTCAGAGCCGGTGTCTTAAATTGATGTTTATTGTGGAGCTTTCAGCCTCCTTTTCAGCTGGCAAAATGCTCGATGGTGTTTGAATGTAGTGAATGGTTTGGCCATTCTGAGGCCTTGCCGTTCTTGTCAGTGTTAAAAGCTTTGGTTGCAGTGTGAAGGTCTGGCCGCTGAGATCGGAGGAATTACTATGTACAACGTTTATCGACATACTTCTAAATTCATCCTGCTTTCGCCATCATCTGCTCCATAATCCACAAAGAAAAACTGAGCCTTTTTTCAGAAGCAGCCATAAAAGCTCAGACCATGAAATTATATCCTTCGAGTTTGATTGATAAGGTCGATGCTTTGGGTCATTTCCATCGCTGGCGAAGGTTTAATTTTGATCTGTTCCTAAACTTTGTTCCAGTCTTTTCCGAGTTTCAGTCTTTCAACTCGCAATCTTCGCTGTATTGACTCTGTAATTCTACTGATGTCTTCTACAAATTGTGGATTGTGATGCGTTTACATTATCGGGTGGGAAAAAAAAACAAACAAACATCTGCACCCAATTGGATAGTCCTCCAACCAATCAGCAATCACCACCACCACATTAAGGCCAGCCAGCCTGGCCGGGCAGATCTTTGCTGGAGCGTAATCATTTCTCAACGGAGAGACTTCAGAACAACTTTCTGCCACAAAAAATATGTAGGCGGGGAAGGTAGTCTGGTTTCCGGGCTACTATCTTGGACCTTAACAAATATTTTCAGTTACAAATATCACAAGGATTCTAAATTGGCCGTAACTGTGAGTGTAAGTGTGAATGGTTGTCTGTCTCTCTGTGTTAGCCCTGCAATAGACTGGCGACCTGTCCAGGGTATACCGCGCCTCTTTCCTAATGACAGCTGGGATAGGCTCCAGCCCCCCCTGCGTCCCTCCAGAGGACAAGCGGTTACAGAAAATGAATGAATGAATAGAATAATGAATGAAATATCACAAGACTCATTCATGTGGTGGACACAGTAAATCCAACCCCATCTGAAGGCAGCGTAATGCTAGAAGAAGCTAGTAGAAAGCTAACTTAGGAAGTCTAGTAAGATCATGTGTTTTTAACTCATCCAATTAATTTTTTATTCTCAAGATTACTTTGTCAGACTTTATCAGATCCCTCTGGAGCCACAAAAGGATTTTAATCATTTCTTTTCACAGACCTTTAAACAGACTTAATGGTATCGAGTTACATCTGTCAGTCGGCTGTCATCTTTCTCTAAAAGACCTGAAGGTTCAGGAAATTAACAAACATTCCTGACATCTTGATTTAATGGGGAAAAACTCAGTGCGGATGCTTTCAAAACAACCGCACAAAGAGTTTTCATTAAATAATCAACCAAATACAAAGGGCAGTGATCAGAAAGTGTCTTCACACATTCCAGGTTCCCACACGTTCCCCCGGTTTGCCTTTAAAACAGCAGCAAGGTTATTCCCAGAACTTTCCACAGTTCTCGTGTGGCTTTAGTTTGACTTGTTGTCTTCTGTCTCATCATGTGATCCCAGACTGACTCCATGATGTTGTGATTATAGATTTATGGGGGTCACATTGACTGTTACTGGACTCCTTGTCCTTCTAGTTGCTTAAGATAACTCTTTATGGCCCTGGTTGAATGTTTCTGTTGTTGTACAAAGAGTTTGGACTGATCATATGCCTCTCTTATCGTTCTTCCTGATTTTAAACAATCCTAGCATTAGACTGTTCATATATACAACCAGGGGCGTAGCACCAAATTCTGGGTCCTGTACACTCTTAATGTCAGTGGGCCCCTATCCATGCCAGTGCACGAAGCGCGCAAGCAAAAAAAAAATAAAAAATTCATGGGCCCTCTCCCTACTCGGGCCCTGGGTAGTCAGATCCCCTTTTCCCTCCACTACCACGCCCATGTATACATAAATAGGCCAAGTTGTTTTGGAGGTAGTTGATTGTTGTGTAAGATCCAGCCTGTTGAGGGTTGAGTTCTGAGTGACGTAGAATTCAGGTATATTATACTGAGCAAGTAGTTTGTGGCATCTCTATTATTCCTGGAGTTTAATTCAATTTTCAAAGCGATTGTTTGAGCTCCCACTGTATCTTTTAACTGCAATCATTTTAACAGATTAAAATCTGGGTGCCAGCCTTATACTTTCACACAAGATTCAGCATGATTCAGCATCTCCTGGGTCCACAGGATTGGTTCATCAAAGGATAAATCTCTGATAACTGACATGTCGGCAAAGCCAGCATTATTTCCCTCTTTCACTTAAGAAAAAGAAGATATTTTGATCTCGGTAAGACTACCTGTATGAAGATAAAACAAAAACTAATTCACCCCAGAGTAACAAATTATGTGCTGCATATTGAGAGAACACTGACATTTCAGTTCATGTCAGGACAGGTTGCGGCTTTCATTTCAGCCGGTTCAAGCTGTTCCCCCCATCTTTCTGGTGAAAGGACTATTAATATTCAATTATTTCTCAGAAGTTTATATGACAACATTTCCACAGCTTTTTCTCTGTAACTCAGCTATCCGGCAGTTTTTTTCTTCCACTCCTTACTCCCTTCTTCCTCTCTTCCTTTCAGTGCGGGAAAAGGAGCAGCACATCTTGACAACTTTCAAGTTTCAGCACATCACTGCATATCTTACCTGAGCGTGGTGGAGTTGCAGCAAACTGCTGCCCCGGGGCCTCTGAGCCTTACACCACCCCCATTTGTCCTCACCGGTGCTCTGGAAACAGACATGAGCTGCTGTTCAGTCATAGATCATATAGATAACATCAGGCAGTGTTGCTAGTAGATTCAGTTTTGACCAAAAAATCCACTCTTTTTCCTCTACTGTCTACTTGACTTTTTATTTTATTTTTTTGTACAGATCAAACAATATATAACATTTTATTTATTGAGATGCTTGTTAGCAACCCTGGTATCAGTCTTCTTACCTAACCCCCTACAAAAAAACTAATAACCATTACATCTCAAATGTCAGACCTTTAATATGTTGCTGCAACACTGTAGATTAAAATCCAAACCATTTCACCCCACAACCTGCAGTTTTATGTGAATCAAACTTCCACCTCAACTCCACAAAATGGGTGTTAATCGGGATAAATTAAGAAGTATTGCAGTGTTTATCGAGACAGAGCAGGCCTAACCTTTGCCTCTGCTGTGTAAATTGTGATCTTGAATCCTGAATACAGTCATCCTTGCTAAGGTGCAGCGCAGCATTCCAGGCAAGTCCAAACTCGACCGTGTTAAACTGGGTGGATGCAAGGAAATGGGTCACACTACTCAGTAACTTGTGTAAAAAAACTGAATAAAAATCGTGTTAAACTCCGGCCACCAGCAAGATACTCTGATGTAAACTTTCAAGCACACAGTTTAAATATTTTCTTTATTTCTACTCGGAAGGACACACCAAACGTGAGATGAATTAAAACCACTTCTAAGATGTGATTTTTTTTTTTTTTTTTTTTTAACAGTGAGGTCTGCACTTAAAAAAAAAAAGAAAAAATCCAAAAACAGTTGATTTACATAAAAGTACCATTTTCACTGGTGTCATTCTCCATCAGCAGCTTCACTCAAACAGGGAATAAATCCCCCAAACAACACGTCTAAAGAAACTTCCTTTGAAGGGAAGGCAAAGACGGTATCGGCGCACTTAAAAAGGGCTTTTTACGTCTGTCATTTACATAAATTTTGGGTTTTAAAGTATCTCGGGATGTGTTTATTACTGACACATTTTCACCACCGCAATAAGCCCCCAAGTTTCGAGCTGTTAGAGTAAGTCTGAAATCTTCCCTACTGGAAAAAAAAAATACAGAAAAACACACCAGACAGGAGATTTCTATGAGATTAATCATCCAAGTTGCAGTTTTGTCCACAAAATAAAATTTATTGCAGATTAATGGATGGAAACTGGTTAATCATCCTTGCAAAATAATGAAATGTAGTTATTGTTCATTCATGTTTGTTACTTCAAATTTAATCACAAATTTCTGTAAGCATTTAGTTTCCGTAATTCAAACTTTGGTGTAACGCAGGGGAGGAGATGCAGTTGCTTCGGTTTGAGGCTGTTGGGTGGGGACAGGCTGGGAGGCAGAAGAGGGGGAGGTTTAACCCCCGCTGCTGCTTTGCCATTGGTGGACGGGGGGGACAAAAATCCCTGTACCTGGTGCAGGTAAACACACTGACATCAGGCACAGCAGAGGTGGAAGTGGCAGGACGTGTGTGCAACGCAACAATTTTATTTTTAACCGACCACTCTGGATGGACGACTTGACAGCTTTTTTTTTTTTTGTGCGTGTGGCTTTTGCACAGGTTTGTATTGTGTATGTTGTCTAATTAACAGAGAAACAGAAAGAACATTTGTAGTTTACTTAATTTGAAAATCTCAGGTACTGTTCCTTTATTGTTATTGTATTATTGTTATCCTACAGCTCGTGTGTGCATTTTACATATCTTGCCTTGTCGAACAGGTGAGTTGAGCTTAGACTAAGAAAAAAATCACATTCCTCAGGCTTTTTTTTTTTTTACTTTTTACTTTTTACACAGAATTAAGTCTTAGAAAGGAAATGTGCAAGGCATAAGAGTGAGACAGTAGGAGAGGGTAATATTTGTGCGGTCTCTACATGTTCAACACCACCCTGCATTCATCAAGCTCAAAGGACTCCAGAAGGATGAAAAACAGTGAAAAACAGGTCCTGTCTTGTGCAGGGAGAGGCCCGTCTGGCACACCCTGCATTCACACTATCACACACACACACACTCACACATAGAAAGAGACATGAGCGTACACTCCAAAGGAACCTGTCTTTCACGTATCTGTGTATTTTAACTAATCTGCCGCTTCTTTCCCAACAGAAAATAGAAACAGCGTCACTGACCAACGTTCCCAGAGGCTCTCGTGAAACCATCCATGTATTCTATCCTTCATTCCACCGGAGTCTGTGTAAAGTGCCAATCAGATTTCAGTGGTTTGAAGAGTAAGACACATGGAATTTGTCATCTGGAGTTTGCTTTGAAATTATTATTGAGAGTTTTAATGGTCGCAACTTATACAATAAAGGAGTGTTGCTCTGTGACAAAAGAAATGACCTCTAATGTCCTTTGATGTCAACCTGAATGCAACAGTTTCTGCACAAGCACAAGAAAGAGGACTTTTCCATCTCTACCTTTCCTGCATTGCGACAGCAGCTGAATGGAGCAGCACTGATTGCACTTTAGAGTTATTACAGGATCACAGAGTGCTGGCAGCCCCACTTTATGTCTTTTGGACTGTCACTCACAGAGGTTGTTATGTCCTCACCCCGTCTCTCTGCCCTTGCTTCTCCAAGACATGGCAATTACATAATGACTCACACACAGCGCCATGTCCAAAGCAAACTCTTCACAGCTTGTTTCAAGGTGTAGTTCTGTGTCCCTAAAGTCTTCTCATCTCACAGGTGGACCCAAACACCTCAGACATACATTGTCAGCATTATTACTAATTCATTGTGGAGTTATGAACATCCCTGTCTTATTACTCCTCTAAAGAATATATTTTCCCATCAGGTTTTTAACCAATTCTCTGTGGGACAATTAACCTGCCTCATTACCACGGGACATTTCCCAGATGCTATTCAAAGCCTTAATTAGAGCTAAATGGGCAGCTGGAAGTCATTTGACAGCTACATTGAGCTCCGGATCAGCCGACTATAATTCTTCCATCCAATTAAGATGGAGGGAACATAATAAATAAACTAAGAAAACAACATTGTGCCAGATCAGCAGAGATTCGTACAAACTTGTTACTGAGGAACAGGGTTGTTATGACTATATTCATCCTTAATTACAGGCAGTAACGCAATAATTCCCATCAGTTATCTTCTAAAAAACACATATAAAAACACATATAAGAAAGTTTGTTATGAAAAGCACTAGAGAGGAAAGAAGAGTTTGTGTAATTCCTGTCACAAGAGATTACACCCAGTAACGTTTCAAAGACGGAATGACCCATGTATGATCCAAACTTTAGAAAATTCAGTACAGGATTAATCTCAGCTTCGCCTCTTCCCCTGCAGCCCCGTGAACAATCATCCATCCCAGCACGCCTCACATAGTAGAAACACTTGTGGCTTTCTCCAGGACAGGCTTCTCTTGTGCTACACACCTCAGCCTGCTGTTCACCTTCCTGTTAGATGCGATGATAACCAGAGGGCTTAGTGCTGCATACAGTGAAGAAAAGAATATACGCAGGTCAGATATCAGAGAGGAACTCATTGTTTGCCTCACAGTGAGAGTGTACACCCACAGCCCATTATCTACCCCATAGAGGACCACATATAAGGTAACAAGTGCCACCACAGCTTTGGCAGCCCGTTGCTCAGCTCCACCACTTCCACCACCACCACTGCTGCTGCTGCGAAGACCCTTCACCTGCTGGCTGTGTTTGTAAAGAAAAACCAGGATGATAAGACTGGCTAGAGTCATGAGGATCATGGGCACCACATCTCTGCCCACTTGGGCTGCCCCGTTGGCCTCTTTGGACAATTTTGAAGGGAAGAGCACATAGCAGAATTGCACGTTGATGCCGTTGTTCATCGGACTAGAAGCATTCTGAGTACTGAAAGAGAACATTATGGCTGCTGAGGACATGCACGTGTTGACGATCCAGAGGAAGAGGAACAAAACGGCCAAATAGTGGGCTACAAAGGTGCGAACAGAGGCCCAGTGTGATCCAGGAGGGGCGATGCTGAGGCACTGGTAGGCACTCAGGAGGAAGGTGAGCCAGATTGAGAGGGAGCGAGAAGTTCTGTAGACAAAGATCACAGCTTTGCACCCTGTGTCGTCAAAGACATTGGCCACGTGGAAGGAGGCCAGGGTCTCCAGGAGGCAGCGCACGCCCACCACCAGCAGGTTGGCACAGGCCAGGTGGAGGACGATGGCATCAGCTGCGAGGAGGCGGTTCTCCTGGTAGAACAAAATGAGGAATGCAACGATTACAGCAGTGTTTCCCGGAACTCCAACGACTGTGAGGGACAAATAGAGCATCCCACGAACAAACTCCTCTGATGGCATTCCTGCAGAGATTAAAGAAAGCATATAAAATAAAATCACATGCATATACGTCTGAAAACCAGATAATCAAATAATACAAACATCCTTGCAGAAGTTCATACTCCCACCTGAGAGCAGTCAAAGATAAAGAGGTATGAAGTGGACCTTGTGTCTGACACACCGTGATCCGTCTCTCCTGAAGTAGTCAGGTTGTTTGTGTTCTTATACTTGCAAACAGGTACCGGCTGTTGGATCTGTTTTGCATGGTCCACTGACTTCTCTTCCCTCAGCCTCCAATTACTTGAGATCAATTCAGATGACTGCTTCTGTCCCCTTGTCGGGATTCAGACAGACAGGAAAACACAGAGAAAGCTGTGATTGTGTTCATTTACAAGGAATAAAGAGCTCGCCAATGGACAGAGAAAATGCTGTTAATGACAAGATAATACCTATTAGTCCCATGTTTATTGTCAAAAAAAGATTGCAATCATTCCTCATTGTCACAGTTTCCCTGAGTGGAGACTACTAAATCCATTTTCTAATTACTGAGCCTATATATAGATTTCCTTACAAAACCCTTGACATTACTTTGGTATTTTTCATTTCTGCAATCAATTTTAAAAGCCACTACTTATTAAAGACACTTCCTCGTGTTGGTTAGTGGGATACCAACACCACAGTGTCCTCCAGTGGACAAAGATGAAACTAAGTAGGCAAAGGCCGTTTCACTCGGCCTGTGTGATAGATCACCCAAAATTTTTTCATTACCAGAGTGTGGCATAGCATCCAATTTATGATTGTGTAATTCATGCGATGAGATCAAATTTCTAAAAATGGAATTAAACCTTAACTGTGAGGATGTTGTAAGAACAAATCAGTGTGGCTAGGCAACATGATTTAACTGCAATGTGTCCCACAGCAGGGAATTGGTAATGAATATTAAGTTCATTTCTCACGAGAACATAATGAGACTTGTCCTCTGCTGAAATTAAAATAGACCTATAATACTACAATATGACCATTAATGAAAGTGGTCACATATGCTGTAGCGTCATCAAATTTCTCATTTAAGCTGAATCTTTTGCTTTGGTTTAATTACTATTTATTCTGCACATTTACTTTTAATTGGACTTTTTTCAGTTTTCCTGCTCAGAAGGAAATGTTCTCTTTCAACAAAGCGAAGGCGCAAAAACGTATATTACATAAAGATGTATCCCTCCAGTTTTGTTTACTTTAGTTTGTTGCATTGCCGGTCAGTTTTGACATTGTCTGATCAGTATTGTTCATCCATGTTCGGCATTTTATATGATACGTATTCACCAATGCATTCTTCTCTTAATATATGGCATTTAATGCAGAAGACAGATCCCTGTGTCTCTTTGGTTGAGCTTCATTAAAAATTAAAGATTGATTTTTGACTGCTTGACTCATCTTGAGTATATGGATCACATTTGATTAAAAAGGCCGACAAAAAGACTGAGAGAAAACAGCAGACAGGTATTTACCCTGACAAATGGTCTCTGTGGACTTGATGTTGAAAGCACACTTTAAGAGTGCCGTGTGTGTTTTTGACATTATGCACAAATTATTCACCTTGGTTGTGTGTTTGAATGCACAAAACATAAGTAGTCTCAGAGTTTAAAACCAGCCAATTTAAGGTTTAAAGACAAACTGAATTTAAAGTCATGAGAGGTCAATGCAAATAAGGACACCAATATCAGAGTGAGAGGCTGCCAAGTCAAAAGCTTCTTAAACTACATCTCTGCTGTGGGACAGATTAGTTGGCACGTTAAGAAGTGAGTATTCCCTCTTTGCCAGACAAAGCTGTTGCCCTCACCAGCATACTTTAAAAGTAAAATGTAACACGTCACATATATCACAATAATATTTAATATTGCAACAATATTAAAAATGAACTAGTGCAGTGGTGAAAAACAATTTACATCAGCCATAATCAAAGACATCAAATCTCATGTCGGTTGCGGGGGTGGGGGTGGGGGGGTTGTGCGTGTTGCAATCCCCTGAGCAGGACATGCTTGAACTCGCCATTTTAATTAGCTCTCAGAACGTGTAAACATGTTAAAAACACACTGGGAAACAACACGTTATGGTGATTTATTCCAAGGCTTCGTCCCAAGAGCACGCAAGCTCCTCAAGCAGCACTGTTTCAGCACACAGTCTGAATTTTGCAAATGAGTAATACAGAAGTTAGTGGAAGGTTGGAGAGCTCTGAATAACACATTTGCCATTTTCAGTTTATATCGCTACAAAACTCGGGCGTGTAGCACATGTCACTGCTGAGAGTTACATTATTATTATTATTATTACTAAAAATGAGTAATGGCTGGTTGTCCCTATGCCCCCAATTAGTACAGACATGCATTGTTATTTGACTAATTGTCTTGCTCCTTTGTGTCTTTGTAACGTGCTCCGAGGAAATGAAGGAGTAAAAGGAGCATGCACTGAAGCACCAGCTGTGCATGTAAAGGCCTCTTGATGGCTCATTCAAGGCATCATCAGGCTGCTTTTGCATCAACAGTAACCACACACTGTTGTCTCCACTGGGGTTGTTTAACTATGATTTTAACTCCACAGAGAAATAGCATTACTGTGTAATATCTGAGAAGACTGACGTGCGGTCTTTTTGTAGTAGAGACTAAAAAGGGACATTTTACATTTTGAATGTAACTGCACTCAAGTTTTAGAATACTTCCAGGGTGGGAAGTGTGTTGGGACACTAACCCTTAGCATGGAAACACTAGTAAAACCTTTAGAGAGAAATATAAATTACAAAGCTATCTATGTGTTTTGATTAACTCGCACTGTAGTCTCATATTATCTTCCTATAAACAGAATGAAGACTTTGGATTATGTCCCCATTGCCTACACTGTAAGCGTGTTAATTAAGGTTCTTTTAATGAACAGGAGAAAGCAAAAACAGTTTTACGTTCATATGGGAACCTATTGTTTAAGACAGTGGTACTGATCCCCTTGCAGTGCTCGCCCCCGAGACGATCTGAGTCTCATCTTTAGTTTGTTGCATTAATTTGCCAGACTGTGGGCTGAACAGGGTGATCTTAGCCAATGCTCCCAAGGGGCTTTGAAGATTATAAGTTGTAGTTACACCGGTTATACGGTTCATGCTATTTTTCCTCTGCAGTTTCAGGTGAGCTTGGTACGATACAAGTACATACATGTTATCTGGTTGTGTAAGTTAATGGAAACTATTTGGAAAATGCTTGCAGCAATGTGTATTCATTCCCAGTTTGTTTTGCAAATCCTGACAGGGCTTGCTGCCATGGATCTGTGTGTGACCATCAAAGGGGTCTCCTTCCTCTTGCAAACAGGTATGGGCATCTTGGGCAACACTGTGGTACTGCTGGCGTACGCCCATATCATTTGCACTGAACCCAAGATCCTTCCTGTGGACATGATCCTGTGTCACCTGGCCTTCGCCAACCTGATGCTGCTACTGACCCGCTGTGTCCCCCAGACCATGACTGTGTTTGGGCTGAAGGACCTACTCAATGATCCCGGCTGTAAGGTGGTGATTTACGCATACCGCATTGGCCGGGCTTTGTCAGTCTGCATCACCTGCATGCTCAGTGTGTTTCAGGCTGTGACCATCGCCCCTGCTGGGCCCCGTTTGTCAAGGCTGAAGCCAGCTCTTCCCTCCCTTGTCCTGCCCACCTTTGCAGGACTGTGGCTCCTCAACATGGCCATATGCATCGCAGCCCCTTTCTTCTCCATGGCTCCACGTAATGGCACTGTCCCTGCCTTTACCCTCAACCTGGGCTTCTGTCATGTGGACTTTAGAGACAGCCTATCTTATGTGATCAATGGAGTGGCTGTCTCTGGGAGGGATTTTGCATTTGTTGCCTTGATGGTGGGCTCCAGCGGGTACATACTGCTGCTTCTCCACCGCCACAGCCGCCAGGTGAGAGGGATCCGTCGCTCTCATGGCGGTGGGGCAGAGACCAGGGCGGCCAAAACTGTGGTGACCCTGGTGATTCTCTACGTGGTCTTCTTTGGGATTGATAACGTGATCTGGATCTACATGCTGACAGTGGCAAAGGTGTCACCAGTGGTGGCTGATATGAGGGTGTTCTTCTCATCCTGCTACGCCGCTCTCAGCCCTTACTTTATCATTTCCTCCAACAAGAAGGTCAAGGCGAAGATTGTGTGTGCAGCTGAGCAAGACCAACTGTCAGCGGACGGTCCAGAGTCGAATGAGAAATGACTCTGTCTCTATCTTGACAACCTGCTGACTCACCTGCAAGGCAGCAGAGCGGTTCTCTTAGACTTTATCATTTTGAGCATTTGTGCACAGATGACTGTTAAGTTAGCAAAGCAACGGAAGCTTTAGAAAGTAGCACAAGAGAGTACCGTGATCATACGAGGCTTTATCTTGTATATAGACAGCATATTTAATCAGAAATCATAAATAAAACTGTGTCAGTTAATCAACTATTTTTTAATCAAGCATTTTCTCTGGATGGTTAGTCATACAAAAGCAACTGGAACATGGCCTGAAGCATCATTAACAAACTATAGAACCATAACTACTGTCATTTTGGTAAAAGCACTGGAATTCACAAGATGTGTATTTTAGGAGTTGAATTAATATGAAAATATGTAAAAAATAAAAATAAAAAAAAAATATAGAGCATGAACTCAGTTTAAAAAATCCGACCCCATCTTTTCATAGCTCACATGTTTATTCGACATAAAACCTAGTTTAGTTACGTAACCATTATTATCATGTCATATGTATTTGTTCAGTCGCTCACCCCTGCCGCGCTTTGATTGGCTGAAATATTAGATGACAAATTATGGGTCAATTTTTGTCCTCATGTTAGTCTCTCAGGCATTATTTTCCCCTTACTGATGTGCACTTAACATGAGAAAAACGTATACACTAACATGCAGATGTCAAATTATGTATTAAACGTTTAAGCAATGTTCATGTTTTATAGTCTGACAATCATATGTATGTGTAATGAGTCTGGACGTCGCCTGAAAGACCAGACTCGGGTAAAACAATCACCCATTCAACCAACAACAAACCCCGGAAAAGGGAAGCGGAAGAATGAGCTAAAAAGTACAGAACAGCTTAAACAAACGTATTGGGAAATAATTATATGCGTAATGAAGAGAAGAAATGTTAAAATGTAGCATTTTACAGCTTATTATTTGTCTCGAAACGTCGCAGAGCAGGTGAAGCTAACACCATGCGTAGCTAGCAGTGGGCTTAACTTGACAACAAGACGCTGCGACGCCCCTCAAACTCATAAAAAGAAAATATTTAAGGATCAGTTTGTGATGATCACTAAAGGATTCCTGCTGTTTGTGCCAAACTCAGCGTGCTGTTTAACTCCAGGTAAGATACTTTGGCTACTTTCCAACGGGCGGCCCCAGTTAGCTAACATTTAGCTAACTGGGTTTTGTTTAGTGTTAACAGGTGCATAATTAAACACTGTATTTACAGATAACCTGATCTACCTCTCGTTTCTGCTTTTTAGTCCGCTTCTACCTGTGCAAACCTGTTTTTGTTTTTGTTTTCTGTTTAGTGAACAAATCTGGATTTCTGCCCAGTCCTTCCCTCTTTCATGTGAAATGACCTGATCCGAGCTCACTGGTTCCAGTATCTAATGACAATGGCCAGAATAGCCTGGTATCAAGAGAAGGTAAGACCAATATTTATTTAACAATATATCTAAACTATATGTCAGTTTATTAACTAACCTATTAAGCTCCCTTTAGTTGTGAACGTGCCACTGAAAAGGTTTTGTGGTTATTAAACAGTGTGGTGAGTTAATGGAATACAAACATTGACATGGGTCATATTTTTAGGTCAATTTTCATGCTCATAGATGCAGACGACCCTAGAAAAATCCAGCATACACCAGCTCAAGTTGATTTATTGTGTTTGTTAAATTGACAAGGGTCCAGCTCACTGACAAAAAAGGCATAGACATTAGGACTAATTACACAACTTTTATATAAAATATGCAACCTTTTGTTGTTGTTTACTGTGCTACTATGCTGTTAAAATGTCGTAAGTCTGAGTCGAATTACTGTCAGAGGCATCATTGTAATTTTCCAGTTCATTGTGCGAGCTTAGGCGCTGTTAATCTGATTTGCATAAAATAACAATAAGATTTGATGTGCCTTGTGTAGACGTGTCTGGAAAGCAATGGAGTGTAAAAGAAAGTGATTTCTGCTGCTAAACTTTAACTATTACACTGCTAATTCAAAACGTTTATCTCCAGTTATCTCTAGTTTATATAGATTCATTTGAAAATGTCTGTTTCCTACCCATAACACATAAGAAGCTCTTAATTTGATTTTAAGATGTTTTTAATTACCCAGTGTTTGTTAAGATGCCAGCTTTCTCTGTGCTCTCTCAGTCTGTACAAAAACAGATGAAAAAACATGAAATTGGTATATATTGCATTTTGTGCACTAGTGCAAGTGCTGTGTCTTGTTCCAGATCGGGGCCTACGATCAACAAGTCTGGGAGAAATCTCTGGAAAAGGCGGACCTAAATGTAAAACACTCAAATTTTTCTATAAAGAAATAGATGTTTGTGGATTTGAGTTGAGAATTGTCCCTAAACTGAAGGAACCTCTTACCATTCATTTATCCAGGGTTTGGAGAGCAAACCAAAGAGGACAGGTTACATCAAGTCAGACCTCATCGATGTTGACTTAGTTAGAGGTGAGTGTGACTGAAGCGACATTTCCAATGATTTAAACATTCAAGAACAAAGAAAAAATCTGTAAATTTATACATGTACATTACCTGCAAGTCTCTACTTATCTCACAACTTATCTCAACTGCATGCTGTGTATGTTTGTGCCTGTGAAATCCTGCCTTGTGTCGCCATTTAAATTAAATGTAATTTGACTAGTGTGAGTCAGTCTACGTGGATACATTAATAATGGATTAAACCGTTTGTTTCCTCTCTGCAGGATCAACATTCAGCAAAGCCAAACCAGAGAGTCCATGGACAGCTCTGACCAGAAAGGGTTTGGTGAGAGTGCTGCTGTTTCCGTTCTTCTTCCAGTGGTGGATCCAGGTGACATCCAAGCCCATCTCCACCTGCATCCTCGTGCTCTACTTCATGCAACGTTAGCTCACCATTTCTAATCCTAGTCCTGTTCATACGTGCAAGATTCTCATGACACTGACCTAAATAATAGAATAAACACTTACATGACATGAATCAGGGTCTAAGTGATATGCGTAACAGTTTAAAGTGGCTCATAATGTGTTTACATTATTTATCATCACAAAAGATTTAATCTCTGCCCATATTTGTCTAAACCCTTCATGACCCCTTTTTTAACAACGGTAGTGATCATTAATGTTCTTAAATGGCCACAGAGAAGATGGAAGTGCTAACTCAGAGAAATGCTACGCACTTTGTACATAAAACATGTAACATTTATCCTTAAATGGGGACATTATGTGTGTGTTCATTTTGCTAACAGAAGAAGAAACAGTAACATCATTTAAGTAAATAAAGCACAAACTTAGTTATTATGTTATGTTAGATCCTTTTAAAATGTATAATGATTTTCTACGATTAGATTCAAGTTTAAGTCCATTCTTACTGCCTAAAATCACAGACTCTGTTTAGCACCATTTAAATTATGTGCCACAATAAACTTGTTATCCACCACACCTGAACCACACAGAAGAGACCTCATTAGTAAGCATGAATTCTGTTATAATGTCTCCCCTAAGAGACCGTTTTGTTTGCTGTTGCCAAATGTTTTGCTCCCCTCAGTGGCAGCGGTGGTGCTTTACTTGGAGGTCCCCGGGGCCAGTGCCAGCGAGGTGTTCGGGCCCATGTGTCTGATGCTGCTGCTGGGCACCGTGCACTGCCAGATTGTGTCGACTGAGTCCAGCCGGTGGCCCTCGGGCAGTCCAGCTGCCAGCAGCGCCACTAGCCCCGCGCGCAGAAGGAGGTGCTTTTCTCTTGTTGTTAGCCACTGTATTTGCTTGTGCTAACGCTCTCTAACCTCTTGGTTAATGCAGAAACTCCCACCTTGAGCACACAGTTAGACCCAAAGTCATGAGGTTGTGACTCTGCCATTCTCAGATTAAACACTACTACTATTTCATTTTACGTTCACACCATCACAAATACTGACAACTTTTACATTAACTACTTTTATATTACATTTTTTGAACATATCAAAACAGAAGAAGCCATGAATAAATATCAGAATCAACATACAAACGGTTTGTAATATGCAGCTAATGATCTGAGAATCGTCAGCATAGACGCATGCTATATATGGAGTTCGAAACCACAGTTTTAGACATTGCCTGCTGTGACTGCCACTTTTTGTCGTTGACACTTATTTTTATTTTGTCTCCTTCAGGCCGAGGAAGGGCAGAGGGGTGAAAAAATCGGAGGAGAAGAATGAGAGCGAGGACACTGAGCAGCAGTTCAACGAAAGCCAGCGACTGTTCAGCAACGAGGAGAGAAGGGTACAGTCACTCCTCTCTCTAGTCAACAAACTGCTTGTCAGTGAGCTGTCAAAACTATTTGAACACATTTGCCACTCTTCCTAGTGGCTTTTTTTACTTCTAAATGACTGATGGGGTGTTTAAGAAGTTATAGGAACATCTGTGGGATGAAACTCACATGACTAGGGCGTATACACAACCCTTATGTTGCAATTACAGGATGTCGTACAGATTAACCCGATGGTGTCCTGTGTTTCCCAATGAGTTGTTCTCTAACTTCCCACTAAATACTCTAGACTCAGCGTGAATGTGGGTGAAACCTTTTGGGCACAGATGTTAATACCGTTTCTCAGCAGTGCAAGCATTTTTCACAATTATGAAAAGTGAGTGGTGTTTATTTATAGGTGCCAAAGAGATCTTTAATTTAATCCTATCTGTTTTTATGTGCTGCATCTATAGAAAGGATTTGTCCTGGATTTGTCTCATTTGAAAAAAAAAAACAACAGTATAGTAAGAATGAAAGTGAACAATCCCCTCTTTGGTCATGACTAAAGCTCACAATAAACATTAGAGCTTTTATTAATGTAGTATTTGCACCACAGAGTTTGTTGGACTGTCTCATGCCCACTTGCTAATATACAGGTGTAACTAAACTAAAACTATCGAGCTCTTCCAGCTTTGTGTGTTTGCATACATACATTTTCACTACTGGAAAACATAAAATACCACTCGGATTTAGGAATAACTATTTTGAAAATACATAATCACTTTTAACATGTATGTGTGGCTCAATCTTCTGTCACAGAGTAAAAGAAATTCAGGGTTTCGGGCGTCGGACGAGCTCTCCAGTGAGGAAGAGGAACGCGTTCAACCTGTGGAAGTAATTCTACCCACACCCCATCACAAGGGGCACCCTACTCCAGCTAGGCCGACATTTGCAACAGCGTCTTCTGTCAGGAAGAGAAACCTAAAGTCTAACCTCAAACCTCCGCTGAGACCTCAGGTAAACCTTATAGCTTCACTGTGTGTTATTTAAACTGGTGCAGCATGTATTTTAAACACATAAAGGCTGGATTATGCTTCCGCATAGTGATCACGCAATGGTCACGCAATGTCCCACGCAGTTGCTTGGACGCAGTCGTGAGACCGTGATGGTTCTGCGTGGGGTTTACGTGTCGAAATGCAATTCAATGCCACACCGGTAGAGGGCGCTATGATTTTTTGTGACCGACCGACCGAGACTCTTGTGACGTATCTCGCCTCGTATAGTTATTTACCTTCCGGCTTTTGTCGTAGTCACAGTGAACGATGGACACCGAGACAGAGAGACTGGCGTTGGAGCTCCAAATTATTCAGACCAACCAAACTGAAGACTTTTTAAAAATGGCGGTGTTTATGAGTGGAAACCGGAAAAGCGGTCTCCAGCGGATGTAGTTAGCGGACCAATCACAGCCAATGCCGCTGCGTTACTGCTGCGTTGCTGTTGCGTCGCCTCCACGCGCGTCGAGGATTTTTGGGAGGTGCACGTCTGGCCCTTGCGTAGGACGTACGGGGGTCCGCAAGGACGTAATAGGTCCGTACGCCCCCTCGTGCTGTGTCAACGCGGAAGCATAACTTGGGCTTAAGTGTTTGATTGCTGTAGAAATTAGAGTATAAGTAAACTAAGTGCAAGATTTATGAGTTGTATACAAGTTGTAGAAAGCTTTTAAAGCTGGCACGGCTTTACCTGCTACCAAGGTGCATGGAGGAGGAAAAGGAAACTTGTGTGTTTTTATAAATAAAAGATACATTATTTGATTTGAGGGCAGGAAGGGAGCGGGGCTTCCATTATGGTGAAGCCTCTTGAGGTGGAGCGGCTCAGGCCAAACGTCGGCTCTCGCCCTGCCTCCGATACCGATGACACAATGTGGGAGGAGCTTCTCCAGGGCCCTGACTCCGCCTCCACAGGAAGCAGCGACAGCGAGGCGAACGGGAGGTACAACGCCGGGATGGCCCCCGCACAAACCACCCCTCAGAGCAGTGACGATGAAAACCTCCAAGGAATTGCCCGAGTAAGAAAATCGTGAATTCTTTGACTTCGTACAGACCATGACATGTCCACAACCTTCATCCATAAAAGGCCTCCGCACAATTACACACTACTTTTACACGCACTGGAGACATGAGTTTCTATTCTCTGTTTCTATTGTGTTTCATTTCAGTGCCAGCTGTCCTGGCTGCAGGCATGTCACCCATCCAAGGACCGTGTCAGTGCCATAATTTGGGAGCAGGGCGAGTGTAAGAAAGCAGACATGTCAGTACTTGAGATCAGCGGGATCATCCTCACACAGGTACACTACTAGCACCTTGGCTAGTGTGAAACACATGTGAAACCACACCACAGTGTTGAAATCCAGCATTTTCATTGTTACAGATGCAACTGGGTGTACGTGCAATGTTGCCTTTAGAGCAAGAAAGTAATTATACAATGATTACAATGTCAGCATGTGTTATTCTGCTTTTGTCTAAGATACATAATCACTTATAAACAATAGCATATACATTCATAATATGTGTTCATTCAAAAAAAGAGCTTTTATCTGTAATTAGGGAGCGATCGTTGCTAGTGAAGAGCTAAATTTACTGCTGTAACAAGAGGTTGTGAGAATAAATGTTTTGGTGCTTCAACTTCGTTGAGGCTCAACATCATAGAGTGGAGTCCCAGATGAGGGTAGTAGACAGGAACAGAAGCCTCAGGAGTCTGGACACTGGTGGTGATGGAGACTTCAGTTGAGACCCCCTTGACAACCATGGTGAGGTGGAGGTGGAGATGGGGAGGAGGGAGGTTAGGACCGACTGACAGAATATTTGAACAGATCTTCCCTATTGAACTTTCCCCTAATCTTTGTAACACTCCACCAGCCTAACTGGACATCTCTCATCTCAGATGACTCTGTTTTTCATTACCAGGTGAAGTTGGTGGAGCAGGGTTTGGGTTACCTTGTGCTTGGCGGGCTCATGACGGCAACCCTGGCGCTTCTGCCCTTTGCCTTCCGCTTGGCTCAGCGTCTGGACATATCGAACCTCGGCTCCCTGTCCGTGGCGGAGCTGGCAGAAATGGCGGTGGGGCCGCGTGATGTCAGGGCCTACACCTTCTACTTCATCACAACAGTGCAGAGAGTCTGCCTCACAGGACTGTTCTTCTTCATGATGTGCGTGGCTGAGAGAACCTACAAACAGGTGAGTGCTGGCTTCACACTGCAGGCAGAAGTAGAAGTTGTAGGTTGATACAAACAAAATTGCAAGCGTTTGCTACATCCAGTCTCTCAAATATGATAATTTGCTAATTTCTCTCAGTTTTGTAGATAAAACCAGCAATTTTATGGGGAAAAAAAACAGTTAAGTGAGAATATAATCACTGGGTTCATTTAAATGATCATTAGCTGTATGCTTAAATGTTTGAACCTTTCTCTCTTCTAATTTTAATCGTGCGCCTGTGTTGCAAAGCAGCTATTATCAGAACATAATAATAAACATGGAGAACAATTTTCTTAATGTTTTATTTACCTCATTTCCTCAGTCACACATGTTTTGCTCTGGTTGTGATTGCTGCATACCAAAAAGGGATTACTCCCTTGCTCATTCACTAGTACTGCTGAAGTGTTATATCTGACAGTTTATGTCCATGTTTCCTCAACAGAGACTCTTGTTTGCCAAGTACTTCAGCCACCTCACTTCAGCTCGCAAGGCCAAGATATCTGAGATCCCTCATTTCAGGCTGAAGAAAGTGCAGAACATAAAGATGTGGTTGTCGCTTCGCTCTTTTCTCAGGGTTTGTGTTCTCCTGCTTTAACACTCCTGTGTACTTGTATTGCTGCGTACTGTTTCACCACTAGAGGGTTGTCTTTGTAACAGCGCGTCATTGACTTGTTTTGTCATTGCAGAGACGAGGACCGCAGCGCTCCGTTGACGTCATCGTCTCCTCTATTTTCCTACTAGCGCTTTCCATTTCATTCATCATTTGTGCCCAGGTCAGTCGTATGTGCTGGAACAGATCTGTTTTCTTTGCAGAACGTTGAGGTGATAATATTGTTCAGATGAAGTTACTCAAAAAATGCCACTATTTAATCATATTACCTGAGTAAAGATAAGCCACGAAGGTAAAATAGAAAAGATAAAAAGTATTTAATCTGCTGCAGACTGCTTATATGAACACTTTTGCTTCTGCTCGACCTCAGCTCCTACACAGCCACAAGACATTCCTGGAGTCTATGACAAACTGGGAGTTCTTGGTGTGGGGCTCCTCCCTCATCCTCTTTCTGTTGCGACTGGCCACGCTGGGCTCAAAGACCAACTGCAAATACAGCAACTCCTCCGTGCTGCTCACTGAGCAGGTAGGGCCCCCTGGCTGCAGAACACAGGAGGTTGCAGGTTATTTCTCAGTGGGTGCAGCACACCACCAGCTGATTCCCTGTTAGTGTCATTTATTGCAAGTTTAAATACATCTTCACTGTTAACGGTGTGTAAAACTGATCTTGGTTGCAGATCAATTTGTATCTGAAGATGGAGAAAAAGCCCAGTAAGAAAGAGGAACTCAATATAGTGAACAACGTTTTGAAACTAGCTACAAAACTGATGAAGGTAAGAATATGTTTTGACTTTGTTTTGTTTTTTTAAGGTTTTGACATTCATCTGAAAAGGAAATTATCTCTGGCGTGTTTCTCAGAGTGTAAAAATATTGGATGTATGTTTTATTTCAGCCAAAATTTGATAAAGCAGATATTTAAAAGTGTCTTCCGGGAGTGTCCATCGGGTTATTTAACAGGGACGGTCTCAAATTAATAAATCTACCATATATTGTATATATATATATATATATATATACAATATATTGCTTGATTTTTCAGGCTGAATCAAACCTTTTCTTGAATGCTATTTATTTAACTTTTTTTTTTTTTTTTTTAAATCTAACTAAAAAAAATATAGCCCCTACACAAATTGTTCAAAAATGAGTGATGCCTTATTTTGACCATGTAGAAAGTGACCATGGCTTCTCTTGTCGTCTCTCTGCTAGTGCTGTCCATACTATCTAATGTTTAGCAGTTTAATCACCTTCCATACATTACTTTATTTCTCCTGCAGACATCCCTAATACACTTTTTCAACACATATAGAAATGTTTGTATTTGTGGTTTTGTGTTGAAATATATTTGTGTTTGTTAAATTTCCCCTGAAGGGTCAGTGGTCAGCCTCCGTCCATCCAAAATAAATTCTGGCTTTGACCTTTTTTTTGACCCCAGGTATTGTCCGTGTCTTGAACCTTGCGTAAAACACTGTATTTTCTCTTGCCTCCTCCAGGAGCTGGATACTCCATTCAGACTTCTGGGTCTGACCGTGAACCCTCTCATCTATAACATCACCAGAGTTGTCATCCTGTCTGCTTTGTCTGCTGTGGTCAGCGACGTGCTTGGTTTCAACATCAGAGTGAGTAGAGTCTTAATGAAAGAGGTTGAAATTACACCCCCTCAGTTTCTGTGTTTCAGTTTCTCTCAGTGAGCGTAATAGAACGAAAGTAAGTTGCATCGTGAGAAGATGATATTGTGTTCCAGTGATTTCTGGTGCTCCTATTTGGACAGATTTTTATATGTTAATTACCTCGCTTTAATGAATGAGTGAGCTTTAAATGCACTTTAAAGCTGCGTATTGCACTCCAGATTTTTTAGCTGTTAGTACCCCACAAGGAAGCCTCATGGCTGTGAAAAAACATGTAGCCCTAGTTTTGGTGGTGTGTCCTCCACCGTTGCAACGGGGTGGACCTCTGATGGCAGACCTTCAGCCGATCCAGCATGGTAAATTGGGGGAGGAATGCAGCCAGTCAGAATCTTAAGCTTAATGAACCAGTGGAGGTGAAGAGAAACAGAAGTGACAAAAGAAACTCAAGGAGAAAGTCAAGAAGGCACACACAGAATGGCTAGTCTGGTTTTTGTTCTCATCTCATCTGAACTTTCAAATCCCAAAAAGTTATAACATTGACATCATCATCCAGAATGAATAAACTGTAGACGACTGATCAACATAATTTAATTTCCTTTTACGTCAGTGCACAATGTATCTGCCAGCTGAACGTTGGCTGTAGTCTTTGTGATGTGTTCAAGTGCAATTTTTTTTGTTCCTTGCACAGTATGGTGACGTCACAGTCGTCCTCTGTTGCTGTTAGTTTTTTGATGTTGGTAACTTTAGTGACCTATATGAGGTTGAGGTCATCCAGACAATCTGGAAAAATCTATACTTAATTGTTTAGCAAGTACAGTACAATGGCAAACCTTCAATGAAAGCAGAAAATACTTAAGAAATGCTCAGTTGAATTGTTTAATGAGGGATGCACCTCTGTCACTTTGTTTTTTTTAAGATGTCTTCTTACCGTACTATTTTTTTTTTTAATGAAAACTTCTATGTCCTCTGTTTAATTTGCAGCTGTGGAAAATCAAGCCCTAATGTGAAAACAACTACTAACAGTCGAACACTGGAGAGCAAGGAAACTCGCTGCAGACAGCTTCTCATCGACAAAAAAATAAATAAATAAGTGTGCAAACCTACTGACAGTATATTTAGTTTTCCGTGCCTTCCAGATGAAACTTCCATCTGCGTTTCATCGGTCACTCACAAGCCTGAGATGCTCTGACAATCGCTCACATACCACTGCTGGCTGCTCAGCTGATCTGGCATACCACAGTTTCCATCAGCCGTGCCACAAACCCAGTGCCTCACTTCTGACCCCTGAATGTTCTTCTGGTTAAAAATAGGCTCCTGTGGCATCCGGATTTACAAAGATATCTTGTACAGGTGTGTGGACACAAATTGACCTGTAAATGAGTTGTATGCCGATAATGTACATAGTATGTTCAGTCTCATGTTTCTCATCAGTATAGTACAAGAAGACAGTGAAAGAAGGAGTGTGCTATTGAAAGCCAGTACATCAAAATGGGTGTCCGCGTGTGTTTAAAGGACTTTTCACATGGCTCCACTTTGATTTGAACCTTTTTATACTATTTAAGGAGGAACATTGTGATTTGTTTGTGCTTTATTTATTTGGGGGATCTGTTTTAGCTCTTGTTATGGTACCTGTAAATGGCTCTCGGACCACTATCTGCCTTTTTGTATTGAGGACCACTGTTTAATAAAATAACTATGCAAATAAGCTGGTTATGCTTAAAGAAAATGTTTGATAGAGGTGAATAAAGTTTTTTTTTTCATCCATGCTGCCGTCAATTATTTTTTTTTTAAAATGTTTTTGCTCCTCGTCTTTGTTCACCCGATCCTCTGGAGAGACTTTATGGTTTTGCTTTCAGGGCTTTTGAATTGGTTAACAGTGGACGTAGGTCTGTCGTGGGTCTATTATGAGCGTTACGGTAAAATCTGACGTAGCGTGCGCACCTCCAGTTTGGAAAGACGCCAGCCGGTTGAGGAGGAGGAGGAGGAGGAGGAGGAGGAGAAACCTTAGTACCAAGGACAGGCCGACCAGTCTGGGTCCACCGGCCGCAGCGGCGGACGCAAATCCTCGGTGAGGCAGAAGATCCGGTGCGTAACCGCGTCCGCAGAGGCGTTGCTGGCCACCAGGACTCATCACACAGAGAGAGACAGGTAAATAAACAACACATTTAAATGCTACGCTGTTGGAAAGGCGTCATGCGTGGATCAAATCGGTTCCACTGAGAGAAAACATGTTTGTCTGCCTCGCTCTCGTGCGGCTTTTTAAACACAGTTTCCTAAGCCAAGTGGATTTTTTCATTGACCAGATGATGTGGCATCGCTTTCTCTTCTCATCCTTTTAGCTCATCTGCGCCCTATATTCTGCAGTCGGCGTTGCCTTGGATACATAAATGTTAATAGAAAAAATGATAATAATCTACAGCTCTGTGTGTCTTCTTCTGTCAGAGGAAAATGCTGCACATGTGTGTTCTGTCTCTCTGTTTCAGACCCATGTCCCTCTGAGAGAGAGCTGCTGTTGAACTGAGCTCAAACTAGACTTCAACATGTCAAACCCTCAGAGGGAGAATGGCCCTGCAAACTCAACAGAGGCCAAGAAAGCAGACCAGAGGCTGTATGAGAAGAAATGCTGTAAGTAAACTTCTGCATGACTGCTTCAGGACGTCCTGTAATATTAGACCTTGCATTGTTCGCTGTGGAAGGAGCTCACAAATCACTTCTTTGTGAAGGAGAAGTTTCCCTCATTAAGGCTCCAACATACAAAGGCCAGTTATTAGGACACTGATAAATTAATTCTGACCAGTGAATTAAAAGTACTCTGAGGGAAACCTTCTGTGGTTTCTAATGTTCTTAAGGAAATTGCTTTTCTGTCCCAGGACGTTTCTTTTTCTAATTTGTTCTTTGAACCCAGTCCACAGACAATATTTTAGCCTAAAGTGACAATTATTTTTGTCCAGTACACACATGACCCAGTTGTTATATTAGCAACAAAAGGCTCTTCGGGTGCAGTATTTACATTGATCATTCATCAGCTGTGTTGAAATACAGCCTGACTTTTCCAAGATGCATACATTTACATCAACACTTTACCACACGCGTCTGCCTGTTGCTAAGCATTATCTTTTGAAGTGAAGGTGTCTAACGTTGGAGGGGTCAGATGTGGTTGCTTGGGACTTTCATCTATGTGCGTATTTCTCCTCTGCAGCGTGGGCTTCCTACATGACAAATTCTCCAACAATGATTGTAATGATTGGTCTTCCGGCGAGAGGAAAGACCTACATTTCTAAGAAGCTCACACGTTACCTCAACTGGATAGGAGTCCCAACCAAAGGTAGCACACCTCTCATTAAGTTTCAGCATGATTGTAAATTATAAGAAAAATATTTTGAGGGAAAGAATAGTTAATTCACGGCCCACATTTTAAGTTGCAATCGACATGGACATCTATATACAATATAGATGACTTTGTCTTATTCAGTTAATGTACAGTACATAATATTATGGTGTATAGACTATTATTTAGCAGTTTTATTAATTAATTAATTAACTTAGCATCCATATTTTAAATCTGGGTGCTGACTGTCGGCCCATCGCAAACAGAGTCTTGCCAGAAAATATTGAGTGTTGTTTTAATCATTTGGATTATTTAGAGCAGGACAGTTAGATTTGCTGGTGAGATGAGAACTTTATATATTTAAACTTTACAATACTTTCACTCATTCTTTGTCACATTAGTTAAATTGTATCCATGTAGAGCAAAAACAAAACAAAAAAACAACCCCTTTCTGAGACTGTAAATCTGCAGCCTGGGGAAGAATTTAAATTTAAAGCTCATGAAAATCTTTAATGACAGTTTCAAAGTGTACCCTACTAGATGTGTGTGTATACGGTGTTTAAATGTATGTCACAGTATCTCAAATCTCAAATTAATGAAAGTGTTGACTTTAAAATAAGCTCTGGGACCTCAGCCAGGGCACAGTGTTAATGTCATTTGTTCCTTTTGCAGTGTTTAACCTGGGCGTGTATCGCAGGGAGGCCGTCAGAGCTTATAAGTCCTATGATTTCTTCCGCCACGACAACGAGGAAGCCATGAAAATAAGGAAGTAAGTCCTGCTTTTTTTCATTATTACACGGGATCTTGTGCGTTATCTATACAACAGCAGAGAAGCTACAACACCTCTACTGCCTGAGTGTCACATTTCTTCCATTCAACATAAGTCTGTTTGCTATTCTGCAGCCTCCACTGCTGCATCAGTGACTAAGCTGTTTTTGGCCAACAGTCAATATTCAGCCGGGGTCATCCTGGTCTTCTTAAACTGACAGACACACACAGAGAGTAACATCAATAAATAACGACCGCCTAATTCTAGCAGTTAGGGACTCTGAATCAGTGCTGAGCTCTCCAGGAAGATGAACAAAGTCCTGGATCTTAGCTGGTGGTAATGATTTAAATGAGGTTCGCCGCGCATGTGACAGGCCCTTGACAGCATCCCAGTGCTGAATTGTGACCTAGATATTAAACAAGCTGCCGCTGTCACTCTGAGGCTGACACACGGCCTCCTGAGTGTTGTGTAAGTATCCATGCTGGGTCAAACGGTAGCTGTAAATAATTCTGAGGGTTTGTCATTTTGTTGAAGCTATCAGCTGGCGATTGACGGAATAATTTGACAGTGTGGGAAATTGGCCTTTTGGCTGTTGAGAAATCAAACGTGCCTTCACAGATTGTTCCAAATGTTAACTGTCGCAATGCAAAAGAGAGATACTGGTCGACATCTTAGGAATTTACATATCTGCTTAGCCTAGCCTAGCTTAAAGGCAGGAGACAAGGGGCAACAGCTAGTTTAGCTTTGTCCAAGGGTAACAAAACCCATCTGATAGTCCCGCTATTCTCCAATTTCGCTCTATGCTAAGCTAACTACAGCTAGTTTTATATCTATCCCACAGAAGGGATAATAGTATTGATCTTCTCATGCAGCTCTCAGGAAGAAAACAAAATCTTTCTTTCTTTAACTTAATTGAATAATTTTGTATTTGTCAGAAAAATCCCAGCCATCAGTCTACCTCCAGCTAGATTACCAGTACCTGTAATCAAGACATTTTCTGCAGATAAATACTGTTTATTGTCACTGAGTCATGTATTTCTTTCTATTCTATATGCCTCCATGTTTCTAGGGTGGCAGCAGAAATCTTAGTAAGATATCTCATATTTCTCTGACACATAAAAATCAAACTGTCCCTGTGGTTGGACACAACAAAAGGGAGATGGGAAAATTATCTCTTCACCCAAATACTACAGATATTCCTTACACTCACAAAAAAAGACATGAATCTTTGATAAGCAAAAGAAAAAAACAGCCTATAATCAAATATTCAAAAACACTAAGAATCAATGTCTGCCTCTCAGCTACAATGAGGTATTTACTGCAGTGCATATTCCAGTTATTGTGAGCTTCAGTGGCTTTTACGAAGGGCTGCCACTATGTTTGCCTTCTCTCTTGCAGGCAGTGTGCTCTGGTAGCTCTGCAGGATGTGAGGGCGTATCTGACGGAGGAGGGAGGTCAGATTGCAGTAAGTCCTCTCTCTTTGCTTTAATGTGCATCCGTTTCTCTGTCGGTGCCGTGTCTCTGTGTTGGCTCACTTCCAGTTTGAAAAATGTGATGCAGAAGTGAAACACATCTGGCATTAGGATGGTCTTAATCCTACACTGGCCTACAAACATTTCAGCACAGAGAAACACTGTCTGTGTTTCCCTGTCTTTTATCAGGTTTTCGATGCAACAAACACAACAAGAGAACGGCGAGACCTTATTCTGGATTTTGTCAAGGAGAATGCTTTTAAGGTAAAATTAGACTTTGTTTCTGTAATTGTAATGTTTGATCTCTTCATGCTGGTATTTAAACTCACAAGCTGAACTCAACAGTCTGTTTCTGTAAGTTTTTGTGCTCAACATGTTCTCCTGACTTAAAATGAGACTAGGTGCTGAAACACTTTTTGGACACATTCACAAAAAGATCTTCACTTCACTTCACTTGAAACAGCTGCTTTAAAGACATCGTTGTGTGCTGCTGTGTAATATATATGACAGTATAATGAGGTTAAGAGCAAAACGAGACATGAAGTCAAAACTTAATATTTGATTCGGGGCAGGAATATATTCTTTTTTTATTGAATCAATTTTCAGATGAAGATTGTGTTTTTTTTTTTATCTTTTAAATGTTACACAATCTCACTTTGAATTAAACAAAAATGGCAGTGTGAAACAATGGACACCTCTCAGGCTCAACTGTAGCCATCGTTTAATTTATCTTTCTTTTACAGTTCTTTTTATTGTGAAGTTTACAGTTATACAAGAAAAAAAAAAAAGCAATTATTATATAATCTCACCCACCAAGCAAGATCATACCCCAAACTCAGCTGTCACACCAAACTTGAGATTCTTCCATTCCATAAAAATCACACTGGACCATCACAGTGGCTCAAGGCACTTGGCAATGAAAGACAGACAAAAGAAGTTTCAATTAATAATCACACAGAGGCAGCATGTCTGGGCCACCTTATATCATTCCTACATCTATGTAGAGGGTTAATTAAGAAAGTGTTTCCATGATTTCCAAGTTTTAATTAATTTATTTCCATTTCCCTGTAGTGGAAATCTGATGTTTGTTTGTTTTTTTTTTTGTTTTTTTAACAATTCCAGGTTAGACAACACACACAAACCAAATTCAAAACTGCATATGGACTGTTATAATTATTCACTAAAGTGCCACGATACTGTTCTTGAATAGAAGTCATCTGCATGTTCATTGGGCTCATTTTGTAGTCGATAATGATTTGATGCCGCAAGAAACAGCAGCTACTGTTTGCTCAGCAGATCAATGCTAATATTGTCATTTCCAGTGAGTGCACAGCTTACTATGTTTGATTCGAAATAACATTTCTCTTTATAATGCACACACTACGCGATAAGTACACAGTGAGTTTTATTCTTGTATCTCGCATGTCTACTTGAGGACATACTGTACATACTGTCTATGACCTATTTAATGCACAGTCCAATCAAATAGTGACGGTGAACATACTTAAGCTTTGTCTATTTAGAATAGTGTGACCTTTTTTTTTAGAAATAAGATTATTTTATTACTGCCAGTAGCAAATAGCACATAGTTCTCTTCTCTTCTCATCTGTCAACAAGAAAACATGGATATTTTCATTTAGTCTCAGACCTCATTTTGAAGAGGTTTCACTCTTTCCAACAGGTGTTCTTTGTGGAGTCAGTGTGTGACGACCCAGATGTCATTGCTGCTAATATTCTGGTATGATCTTATGTCACCTACATGACTTTGAATTCTTGTCTAGGTCAAGCCCATGATCTATTAATAATCACACTACCTGCAGCCTTATGTAAGAACTGCATTGCATGTTCACATAGTCTGAATGTGCTAAATACCTGTAACAGGAAGTGAAAGTGTCCAGCCCGGACTATCCTGAGAGACACAGAGAGAGGGTAATGGATGACTTCCTGAAACGAATTGAGTGCTACAAGGTCACCTATCAGCCATTAGATCCTGATGACTATGACAAGTAAGACTTATTAACGTCTCTGTTTTTATTTTTATATGATAATTCATAATTACAATTCAAAATAAACATTAATACTACTTCATTGTTTAAGCAAACAGAAAAGTTACTTAAAAAAAAACTGTCCTTACAGTTCAGAAGATAGACACTAGATGGCGACAGTAAGCAACAGTTTCATTCACCTTCATGATACATTGGCATCTGCAGGGACCTCTCTTTTATCAAGGTTATAAACGTGGGCCGGCGTTTTCTGGTGAACCGGGTGCAGGACTACATCCAGAGCAAGATTGTCTACTACCTCATGAACATCCACGTGCACTCTCACTCCATCTATTTGTGTCGCCACGGAGAGAGCAACCACAACGTTGAAGGGCGCATCGGTGGAGATTCTGAACTTTCCCCTCGAGGGAAACAGGTTAGATTGTCCAGGTTCACCTACGTAATCCTCATTTTTATGAGGATTTTATTTAATTTAATCCTCTCCATTTCCCATATCCTTGCCTTTATCCATTTACACAATAATCAAATAAAACCGAAATGCCATTAATGATGGACAGGCTGATACGGATCCCTCTCTCCTTCTCTCTCCGTCTCTCACATACATCCCAGTTCGCCCACGCTTTACGCGAATTCATTGACGAGCACAAGCTGTCAGATCTGAAGGTGTGGACAAGCCAGCTGAGGAGGACCATCCAGACAGCAGAGGAGCTTGGCGTGCCTTATGAACAGTGGAAGATCCTCAATGAGATTGATGCCGTCAGTACCCTGTCATTTCAGATTTTAAGGTCATAACAATTATTATAGTTTCACAGGGCTCTGGTTTAGAAGGACGGAAGCTGTATTTTGGATGGTTTTCTGAGACAGAAATGTGTCAGTGCAGATGTAAGAAGTAGAAAAGCGCAAGTCATTTGAGTTTTTTTGTTCGTTTGCCACCTTGAAGAAACATCCTGAGGAGCAACTAAAGGCCTGATCATGGTCACAGAAAAAGGAACACGTTAAATGAAAAGCGCTTATCAGAATCAGAATCAGAAAAACTTTATTAATCCCCGAGGAGGAACTGGGTTCATCACAGCTACTCCAATAAAGTATACATGTACAGTATTAAAAAAAAACAGAATTATACATAAAAAGAAGGAACCTATATACAATAAGATCAGCCACAACATTAAAACCAGTGACAGGAGAAGTAAATAACATTGACCATCTTGTGACAATTCAATGTTCTGCTGGGAAACTTTTGGACCTGGCATTCATGTGGATGTTACTTACACAAAAACAGTTTAGGAACAACTCAAAAAACATTAAAAAAAAACAGCATAAGGTTTTGACCTGGCCTCCAAATTCCCTAGATCCCAAACTGATTAAATATCTGTGGGATGCTCTGGAACAAACCTGATCCACAGAGGCCCTAATCCTCAACCTATAGGACCCAAAGGCCCCCACTAACGTGGTTGTGTATCCAGACACCACAGGTCACCCTCAGAAGGCCCATGTCCATCCTCTGATGAGTCACAACTGTTTTGAAGGCACAAGGGAGACCTACACGATATTAGGAAGGTGGTCATAATGTTATGCCTGATTGATGTATGCACAGTGCTGTGAAATTTGAACTGGCCAGAATTTATATATTCTCCATCGAACAAATATCTAACTTTTTAATCTTTAAGATCACCTTAAATTTTCCTGGACTTATTATTTGTGAAACTGACTGAAGGGTTGTGTAGGTGATAGTTTCTAGCGTTTCAACTTTGTTTTCTGTAGTGAAATAACCGTCGACTTTTTTCTGTTTCGTTATCCTTTCGCAGGGTGTGTGTGAGGAGATGACCTACGAGATGATCCAGGAGACGTTCCCGGAAGAGTTTGCTTTGAGGGACCAGGACAAGTACCACTATCGCTACCCAGGAGGAGAGGTGACCTGAACCAGTCCTCACAATCCCTTGTGTCCCGTGAAACTGAATTTGTCTAGTTTGTACCTCATCACCAGACTAAAACAAGCGATCGGTTTAGCTCCATCCGCTTCCTTTCTTATCATTCACTGTTGTTTACAAGCTGTCAAAGTCCTTTTAAACATGACATTAATATTTTAGGCCGTAATTGTCTCCTTTTGCTCGTCAGTCCTACCAAGATCTCGTTCAGCGTTTGGAGCCGGTTATCATGGAGTTGGAGAGACAGGGCAATGTGTTGGTTGTCTGCCACCAGGCCGTGATGCGCTGTCTCCTAGCTTACTTCCTGGACAAGAGTGCAGGTCAGATAAACACCAACATATACACACATAGATGAAGCAGATCACAGAAGACGACGGTCATATATGGTTTACTCTTTACTCTTTTTTCTCCATACCACAGAAGATCTTCCATACATGAAATGTCCGCTCCACACAGTGCTCAAGCTCACCCCTGTTGCATATGGTAAGTCTTTGCCTGAAAACGTAATTATTACACTGTACGTCAACATCAGAAGAGAATTTAAATACATTCCATCTTTTATCTTATAGGTTGTATGGTGGAAATGTTTTACCTTAATGTGGAGGCAGTAAACACACATCGAGACCGGCCTCTTGTAAGTTGCTCCGAATGGAGCTGACAGAATCACATTGCTGCGTCAATGTGCATTCGGCATTATTGAATAAAAGCTTTAAATGAAGATCATATGTACAAAATATGTGTTTATTGTTTACTTGCTCACTAAATTAATAGGCAAATCTTAAGGTGTCGTTCAAAATGTACGACAAATGTAAAGGACTGTTGTTTGTTGTGTCTTGTTAGTTTAGTTCAAATGCAATGCAATCACACCTTATTCCCTGTATGTGAGGCTTTGCTTCCTTTCCTGTTTTGTTATACCCCTTTGATATTTAACCTTAATGAATGAGCCTGGCTTGAGCCATGAGCCTATGAATGTGACATAAGAAGTTATCTTGGCACAGTTTCCCCTTGATGAAAGCCACAGATGAGCATGCTGCCTTGCTTGGCTGATCTAATCATTACTTTTCTCTATAACTCTATATACTCTATAACAGACAGTTGTAATTTAGAAGATATACCCAATAGACAGAAGCAGTCAGAGGTGTACTGTTACTGTTCGTTAGTGTTTTGTGTTGTGGAATGTGGGTGGAAACAGTTTCTTTCATTAGCTTCGGTTGTCTGTTGCTGTGGATCAGTGTGGCGATCGCGGCTACGTTGCCTGGCCGTGTCTTGTCAGGTGTCCCCTGCTGTTGTGTGTTCACAGATCTTTTTTCCCTTAACGCATGCGGTATTTCATCTTCTGCCAGGATAAAATCCAGAGGGACTCTGCTCTCATGCATCGGCGGAATAGTTACACTCCCTTGTCCAGTTACGACCAGGTCAAGCGGCCCCGGCTCTACAGCGCGGGCAACCAGCCCTGGCTACCACTCGCCCCCACCCCATCGGCTCTGATGCCAGAGGGACGGCAAAGCCAAGTTAGTCACAGAGTCACGGGTTCCCCCTCTAAATCTGTCGCCGTCAACTGTAATCGGTCACATCCCACCACAGTTGTAACCCTGTGTTTGGCACCTCCTTACCTCAGTTTTGGATCCTCTCGATGATTTAGTGTCTGTGTTGCAACTGACGCACATGAAATCCACCTCTCCATCAGTCTTTCTCTCTCAGGGCATGTTTTGAATGGGTGGCCCTTGTCTTTTAATGTGCTCTCAGACGTTTGTTTTGCATGACCTCTGCCTCACCACTGGGCTGTCCCCAGCTTGAATATGCAGAACAGCATGTCTACCTTTTGCTGAGGAAAGCTCCTTAGTTTAGTCAGCCTTTACTGGATGCAAAAGACACACAAACAGCAGACTTACCTTGTTCAGTAGTTTGTTATAAACGATCATGTGTACATATTGTAAAAATCATAATCCAGTCATACTTATTCTAAATCCGTATACTTTGATGGGAAAAAATAAAATAAAAAAACGAAACAACTAATACAGCAAGTCAGAGGTTGTGTAAAAAAACACACCCAGACAAACAGAAAAAGTATCACAAATTTAAAGTGCATATTCATATTTGTATGTTTTGTGTATTTGTTGGCCTCGCATTGTGGGTTCAGTGCTTCAGCCCTTCTCCACATTTCTATCTGTTTCTCTCTTTCTCCAAACCTGTCTTTCAGACTCGGATAGGAAGCAGTTGTCTGTGAGTATTTTTGGAGACTCGAAGCTGGCCCTTCGTTTTCTTTCCCATAATTCAACTCATCACACTGTAACCCATGTGTTTATATGTTGTCACTGTGGTGCATTTTTTATGGTTTTTAGCCTTTAGGTTTCTCCAACTTTCTGTTACCTTTGCACAGTGGAAGTTGATATCAGGTTTGTTTTATCTTAGCGGCCTTAACAAGGACACGCCATCATATATCGATTCACTGTTACGTTAATAAATGGCTGCAGTAATAAAAGAAAAATAATTACTTAAGATGTACTTACTTAACTACTTAAGATGGTAATACATGTTTTAAAATGGTGAAACGGTGGCAAACAAGTGAATATATATTTTAAATACATTAAATTGTGGAATCCAAGGGTGTTTCAGTATTGATCAAAGTGAAGTGTTTATGATTAAGCACTCACTGAGAACATGCTAATGCAGATGTTTTACCTCTCTACACATAATTTCAAGTCGACTCTATTAGTGTCCTTAAACAGGATTTGCTGCTGTAAGGAATTCATTTGTGAATGTCAGTGACATTTCGTTTTTCTTGAAGGAGTCCCTGTGCGAAGGAATCGACTTTGACAGCCCCGAAGAATCTAATGGCTGTGTCCGCTTCTGAATGAAGATGGGTTCGTCTTCCTCCTCTTCATGGCATACTATGGGCAAGTTCTCGGTTCAGTCATAAGTCAAAAGAAATATGTCTTTGATTTTTATTGTTTTGAACCATAGCTATAGGATAATGTCAGCTGAAAAAGTCACTTATGCACAAGGTAACATGTTCCTATTTATCTCCAGCTTTCTGTTTATCTTTGGTCTGCATGCCAAGGCTTTGAACTAGATGCCCTATAAGTAGTATCATAAAATTAAAAAAATGACTGCATGCAAAAAAGAAATGCGTAATCCACCAGGAACACGCTGTATTACACAACCGGCTACTAATTATCATTGTAAATACTTTAATGCCTTACTGAACTTAAAATATATTGATAGAATTAGCTCCTCTGTGTGCCACTGAATGTAATAAGTTTATGCATTAATATGATGAAAATCAGTTTCCAGATTTGCAAATAGAACATGTTATAATGTAGATGCTAGAAAAATATTTTTATATTGCAAATGCACTCATATACGACATACAAGCAATCTGTAGTTGTGATTGTTGTCAAATGCATTTATAAGCCAATTTGAGAGGGATGTGTTGTTAGAAGAAACGTCACATTGCTGGACAGCAGTTCTACCTATATACCAGCATAAATTCTAAATATCCGTCTACTGTTCTTCTTGTCCTCTATGAAGGGATTTTGTGCAACAAAACTAACTTGTTTATTTTCTTGATAAGCTTGGGACATTTGTGTTCATGTTATCATTCTGGCCATGAATGTGTTTAAAATCGCTTCATGCAAATGTATTTCTACTCTGACACTCAAAATCTTTTCATTTTATTTAATAGCAGACTGCAGTCAAAGCTTTATTGAATGACTAATGTAATGTTTGAATGTCGATAAGTTATTGCCCTGCTCGAAGCAGCCTACCGTGCCTTTTAAGCAGACAATAAAAGTGAATTTTGAAGGGATATGAATTCGGTATTTGTTTGGTTTTTGCTGAAATGTAGGAAACACACATGAAACTTTGCAGCTTGTCTCATCTTCCAAAATGAGTGATCCAATTATGTCACAGGTTTTGTGAGTTAATTTGAAAATTTCTTGATTAATGCAAAAAATTGCAACAAAAACGAGAGAGCAGAAAAATGTACATAATATGTCGTTCTTAGTAAAAAATAGCCATTCAATTAGATAAAATTACTAGGGTTTCTGGTTAAGGTGACAGATAGCTATGGCAGACGTGCTCTTGCGATATATGACTTTAAACTGTCCCAAAATGTGGATAAAAATGTTAACACAATTTATAGAATAGGTAACCTGTTGTGGCAGCACTCGTACCAAAGATATAAAAAAGACTGTGTATGCACGTTAATCTCTTTCTGATTTGTTGTAACCCTTTGGTTTAAAATACAGTTTCAACCAAGGCTGCAAGTTTTTCAAAACCTTATCAGACTCAGTTATGTAAATCTAAAAGAAGCAGGGTTGAGCAGTTATAGGCTACATCTTTTATCATTACATTAATAGTGTGTTACAAAATAGAGTCTTGGTGATTAAAAAAAAATTGAATGACTACAGTTGGTACTTACATAATTTGTCTAATAAAATGTTTTTTGGCATAAGTGTAAATGTCATTGTCACGTTACGGCACAGATTTATGTCTATTAGGGTAGTTACGGTACAAGCCCATTGACCCCAGCCATTGGCTGAATGTACAAGCCGTGGTTTATTTAAGTGCGTAATGACGTCAAAAACACGTGCCGTGACGTTCTATACATCGTCTCTCTTACTGGATGTTTATTGTTTGAGGCAGGCAGGGCTGCAGTCAACGGCAGGTAAGAAAATAAAATAAATTAACTCACTGTCGTACCCCATATTGTACCCTGTCGTGTAAATATTTGTCTTTTGACAAGTAGCATACTTTATCAAAGGTTAAACGTATGCGAAACGTTTTTAGAAATGGGCAGTTAACGTCAAGTTAATGGGCAGGTTAGCATGCTAACGTTAGCAGATGATACATGATTACGGTTAGCTATCGTAAATTTGTCTTTGAGATCAAAGTTTGTTTCGTATTCCATTATTATTTCCGTGATGGTTCTATTGGACACGCGTGGTGGTTTTTTGAAACGCAACTCACTGTTGCGAGAACAAAGAAACCAAAACAAAGCAATGTCGCTGTCAGATGTTTCATTTGCTGCTATTCGTCAGCAGTTCAATTGTTGTGTCAAGTCTATTCAGATAGCGACATTACGGTAAAAACAACTAGCACAATGTATGGTATCCCACAGTTTGATACCATTGACTGTGTAGCATTGTCTAGCATATACCGTTAGCTGCTCCAAGCTAATGTAACTTCATGCTAGAGTACATGGTAAAGCAGCGGCAAACTGTCGAGCTGACTTAGTTTACGTTAAATAACCACTACAAAAGGAGCGAGGGAAAAAAAACGCTTTTCGATTATTACGTATGTCATCAAATTCGTTAACGATTAGATGATCATGTTTCAGTTTGTGATCATAAAATATTAGAATATATTTGGGTCACAAAGCTAACCGTTGGTGTTTGAATGCATGTTCCTTCAGCAGCCATAAGTCCTTATAAAGGACCATGTGTGGAGGGGCAGCTTGACCATGTCCTACATTGGTTGTTATTATTATAGGTTCATCTGTTAATCAACTATTGATTTTAGCAGACATTAACTGGAAACTGGAAAACTGTCCCAGTTTAGTACAAGCTGCAAAAGATAATAAGATAATTTTAGAGGCTGACATAATTGATTATTGAAACAATTACTGTAAAAAAATAGTAGCAGGCGTTCTCTCCCCAGGCCCATTTGCACAGAAATCACTTTTTTCTCATTTATACTTTTTTTCTCACTGATGAATTAAATGTTTACATTTGAACTCAGCAGCCAATCAGACTCACCCCTTTGAAAATGAGGTTAAAGTAACCATTGTCTGACATTTTGTAACCTCTGTTAAAGTACTTTAATGTTTTAAAATGGTTGCGAGAAATAAACAAAATACATCTGCAATATTTGCTCCGTTGGATTAACCATTAATCAATGTGCCTCCCGTGACTTCTGTTTTATTAGACCAGCGCATGGGTTGTGGCCTTCATCAGGTGTGTTCCAGTGCATCCCACGGATACTTGATCAGCTTGAGATCTATTGGAATTTGCTTGTCTAAGTAACATACGCATGAATGCCAGGTCCAAAAGTCCTCCAACAGAACATTGTGTTGTCAAAAGATGATCAATGTTATTTACTTCTCCTGTCAGTGGTTTTAATGCAGTGGCTGATAAGTGTACTGTATACGTTTGGTAAGTGTACTGTATACGCCACGCGTTTCTCGATGACACCGATGAAGGCCACAGGTGTCGGCCTAATAAAGTTGTTCCATATTCTGCTGGGGTTGCTGGAGCCTTGATCTTTCCAGAATTATTCCATAGAGCTCCGGGCGTTACGTGGCATATTTGCAGGAAAACTCAGGCCGCCAGAGTTTACTGCGCACTTTAAACAGATAGAAACTGACCAGTACAAAGCAAAACTCGACAGATTATATATCATGGACCCTTATCATGCCCTAGGTGCTTTTTTTCGAGCATTAAACAGCCGGCGCGGACAATGTTCAAGACCTTGCAGTATCCGGATGTATACATAACTACCTCATTAACTTTCCTTCCTCCGACTTCAGGGAGTCACTGAAACCATACAAGAGCCTCAAGGGGTAAAAATGGATGCAAAAGTTACAAAAGTAACTGTTTAATCCCAAATTTATTTCTCATTGTGAGTAGTTTTAGTGGTGAATCAGCAACACCCCTTTGTAATCCACGTTATAAATATTAGCCGAACTTCACTTTATGAAAAGAAATCTGTTGGACATCGTGTTGAAAACATGCTAAAGAAACAAGACATTACACTTGGAAAACGCTGGATTCTGTACCTGATATGAAGTGATCGCCACACAAGCCGAATCCGTTTCTTGAGGGATCCCACCGCTTAGTTTTCTCCTCCCTGCTTCTTGTGCATTTTATTGCAGTAATCCACATCTGCCGAGTTGCGGGATCTTTGGGAATCCTATAAAACGATTTCCCGTTTGCTTGTCCCCACTATTCTGGCATCCTGGGGCACAACAGCTGTCGACCATTTTAAAAAAAAGAAATTCACCATCATAAGTCTGATTCGCTGCTCTCCAAACCTCAAACAGTTTGTGCACATTCACAAGATGTGATGTACTTCAGTTAAGATTTCATAGTAATTTATGAACTGATATACACATTTCATAGCACTTTCATGTCTTGTCTTGTGTTTTTTAACTCATACTTGCAGATTTGATATTGTATGTGTGTTTTTTTTTTTTGTTTGTTTTGTTTTATTTGCAGGCAGGATGTTGCGGCTTCGCTGTAAAACCAAAAATGGGAGCCACATAATGCAGGGCTTGACTCATCAGTCATGTGTGCAGGAGCTGAAGACCAAGGTGGAGGAGCTGACTGGTATCCCCTGTGATGTGCAGAAAATTATGGTTGGTTACCCACCTTCAAGCCTTGATCTTCGAAATGGAGACGCTCACCTCAAGGACTACCCCATCAAATCAGGTATGTTGTTGTGGATGTTTTTTTTGGTTAGTTTTTTTGCCAAATGAAGTTCAGCTCACCTCCTTTGTGATAGTATTTTGTAGAGGTTGGGAATGTCAAAAATGAAAATGTCTTGGTAAACCTTTCAATGATTGAGTGGATGTTTAACCCATCTCATGTAAACACATCTTGTTTACATTTAGATAAACTCTTCAGATGTAAGCAAAAAGATGAGTTAAGAGTTTAAAAGCTTTAAACATGGTAATATTTCTCTTCTTCCCTTCCCAAACTGAAGTCTTACCAGGATGAACAGTGTTGTGTCATTGGTGTGTCATCCTCCACAGGAGACACACTCATCGTTGAGGAGGAAAAAAACAAGCCAAAGCCTCAGGATCATCCCGTTGTGACTAAAGCACCACGCCTGGAAGCCTCACCTGTGCTGGCGCGCCGAGTGGTCCCAGCTGACAACTCCTGCCTCTTCACCAGTGTTTATTATGTGGTGGAGGGTGGCGTGTATGACCCAGCGTGTGCCCCTGAGATGCGAGGTCTCATTGCCCAGATAGTTTCGAGTGACCCTGCAGCTTACTCCGAAGCAGTGCTGGGAAAAACCAACGAGGAGTACTGCGCCTGGATACGACGTGACGACACCTGGGGAGGAGCCATCGAGGTGTCCATCCTGTCCAAGTTTTACCAGTGTGAGATCTGTGTGGTGGACACTCAAACTGTCCGAGTAGACCGATTTGGGGAGGACGCCGGATACCACAAACGTGTGCTGCTCATCTATGACGGCATCCACTATGACCCGCTGCAGAAAGAGATCCCTGCCTCCGACGCCCCTCCCCAGACTATCTTCTCTACCACAGACGACGTAATCCTGGCCCTGGCGCTCGAGCTAGCAGACGAGGCTCGCCGCAAGCGGCAGTTCACGGACGTTAACCGCTTCGCATTGCGCTGCATGGTGTGCCAGTTGGGCCTGGTGGGACAAAAGGAGGCTCGTGAGCACGCCAAGGAGACGGGCCACACCAATTTTGGTGAAGTGTAAAAGTTGTCTTTTTTGTCCCTTTCACAAATACAACCACCACCAACCCCGTGCCCCACGTCTGGCAAACTTTGTTGGTCTGTCTGCTTGTGTGATCCTCTACCTCACATTATCCAGTGACATCTTTAGAGAGTCTGCAGACACTGTGTTCAGCCTATAACCTGGTCAGTATTACTTTTTAACTGCTGTCAGTCCTCAAATTCAGAAACGCTACTGCAGTGCTCCGATGTCATTGAAACATTGTGTTAATCTGGTTAAGGATGGTTACAAATCTGTTAAACCGGATCAAGTAAAATATGCAAACAATTCTTAGGGTTTGTTTTGATCTCGCTGGGTTTTATAGAATAAACCAAAAGGTGGCTGATGTGCCGTCTGTTAGCAAATGCACCAAATTGCCACTTCTTACCTATGATTGACTAAATATATGATAAAACCCTGTATATGGCTCCAAAACAACCACTAAGAATTATTTGCACTGTGACGTGATCCCATTCACTGTTGTCTTAATCGCAGCACACAAAGTCTGACTGTTATTCATCATGTTGGTTATGTAGCATGTTTTTTTTTGTTTATTATTATTTCCCTTGTGGAGAGATGTCAGAAGTTCTCTTTGTACTGGGATCACTTGATTAACTGTAGATGTCTGAATTGTCCAGTACACGTGGCCTGTGGTGAGGCTGAGCTGAGTTTATCTATATCCAGGTGTGCCATCTGTGACATCCTTCTGAATTTATTGAGCAGTGGCCAATGAGACTGAGGTTATGCATCTTAAAGTACAGTATCCTATAGCAAATCATGGGCCAGAATTAGCCTAATTACATATGTGGACTTTTCTTCTTCTTCATTTTTATTTTTTTTTTGTGTTATGTTGCATTCACTGATGAGCTCGTTTTAAATTGTCATGGGTATGACAGATTTTCAGGAGCGCCAGTTTTTAATTCTAGTGTGCAAGATTCAAATGTGCTGTAAGAACACGCTGTATGTCTTTAAAGATGCATTTAGTTTGAATTGCTGCATATTTTTTTAAAAGCACGATGAGCTGTTTGATCGTAACAAATCAAGGCTAGGAGGTGGAGTGTATCGACTCGAAACCTGAAATGAGTGTACGCGATCAATTCTGCTCACTTGATGCATTTACTGTTCAGGGTCTTTTGCTAATCCACATCACACACACATTTACCTTTTTAATATTTGTGACTCTGAGTTTGAATTGTGTACATTTTTGGTTTAATACACTCTGTTCCACTGTATGTTTTGCACAACTGGAGTATGTTCTCACATTTCAAGCTAACGTCAGGTGTCATCTTTATGCTGATGCACACACTGCCTGCAAGGACGAGGCGCGCACTTGTTCTTGTTAAGTATCAGGTCAGAAATGTTTAATTGGAGAGGGCCACGATGACAACAACTCTGGTCTTTAATGTTTTTCCTGAAGCCCATTCCTTCGTGGCCTCACATTACGTCGATAAAACAGTATTTCAGTTTCACAGGTTTTTGATGATGATATCGTTCGTCCTAAGTTGTTGCCAAAAACAGTTTGACAATGGAAGACTTGGTTCAGACTCAGATGGTGGTGGGAATAAATAAAAGTCAAAAATATACATAATATGTGAATTATGACCCTCCCCCCCATGTTTTACTTTAGCTAGTTTACTTGATTTTTAACTGTGGTTAATTATGGATTAATCCGCTTGCATAAAAGGTGAAAACTATGAAATGGCTTTGTTGTATTTTGTATTTACAGAGTTTCCATGACTAACAATAACGATGAATGTTGCACACAAAGCACTACAGAATAACTGGATTTACTTGATTTTTTCAGTGTTGTGTCACAATTAAAAGTTACAGCCAACAGTTTTGTGTGCGTGTCATTTTATAGACAAAAATCAGACGATAATGCTTTGCTGCTGTCTTTGTTTTTTTTAATTAACGTTAAATCTTTATAGATGAAAGCCACTGGAAATTAACCCCAGTTAGAAAAAACAAAACCACTGATCCTGTGCCATACTATGAGAGATTAAGCTATCTATGTACATGTTATTTTAAGGAACATCTTAATCGGATTTAAGCCCTGTTCACTCACTGACCAACTGCAGCAGCTACAAACACGCCACAAAAAATATACGAGTAACATACATAGTTTGTCCAGGGGTGATGATGATATATTTAACTGTGTGTTGCATTTGCACATTTTCTTTGTAAAAAGCATTTTTAATGCCTTCAGTTTAAAGATGTCTGAGGTGAAAAACCATGGCTGCCTCCCGTGCCGGTGAGTCAGTTTCAGGTTTCTGTACAGGCTGAGTGGGACACTAACTGGTCAATCCGGTCCTTTTCCACCTCCTGTGACTAAAAACTCTGCTTAACCTAACAAGAAGTATTGATGCATGTGCTAACACACCAATTAAACTGATTTATGTGTAGCAAACAGTTCTGGATTCATTGTACAAGTCATTAAGAAGATCTGGTAACTGATTCATTCCAGGTAATACTTTCACAATATCAAAGATTTGCTTTATCTGTATTCCTATCTATTTATTTATTTATTTCAGTTGTCCAAACAACATTGCATTCCAGTCTGGGACAATAATGCAGTGTCTTTTATTTAATAAATGTTACTACAGTTAAAATCTTATGTGGGACACGGCTAAGTTACCAAGGAAAGTAACTAAAATATGATAAACGTATGTACAAGAGAATAACATGTAGCCCTATACTTTCTAAAAGGATCAGCTTTTTTCCTTATTAAATATACTGGTGATAAAACCATCAGTGTGAGGCCGCCCTAAACACGAAACTCCCAACATTTACGACTGGGCCTTTATAGCTACTTTTAGATTCACTCCCAAGAGTTACAACTAGGTTTTTATAGCTACCTGCTAACCTGCTATCTCTAGCTGAATCAACACAATTTGAAGCTGAAGCTCTGCAAAAAGCTGCAGATAGCGGTGCCTTTTTTTGTTCATAATTTTACTTCATTTTGTTACCACAGCCTCAAAAAGTCTGGGACACAGCTAAATCACCAGTAAAAACAATTTACTTTAGAATATCACTTATCTTTTTAGCCAACATCTGTTGTCTAATACTAATTTATAGATAGATGTACTTGTCTTGAAAGACTGCAGGTACTGATATGGAGTAATTACTCACTATGGAGTATTTAAAATGAGTTTTAGTCTATGGATAATTTGGGCCCGACAGCACACCACAGTTGACAGAGAGGGTTTGACACAGATTACAGTCGCTTCAGTGACTCCTTGTCTTAAAGGAGAAAGCTGCTCCCTGATTGGCTGAAAGCTTAGTGCACAAAGTCCTTCGCTCAGGTGTCTCAGAGCCGCGCGCTCCCCTGCCTCTTCAGTTGCACAGGGAGCAGATGATGAGTGGGTGACACAGCACGGAGACCCAGACAGGTGTGTGGAAGACTAATGCTATTTATCGCAAAGAAACTACAGCTATACTGCTTTAACGTCATATCAGCATTGTTTCTACTCTTTAGAAACTATTAGCAAGTTATTTTTAATTAAGATAAGATACACCTGGATATCATGTAGCCTGCATGATATCAGGTGTGCTAATTTAAATTTACCATATGTTTTTTTTTTTAAATAATAATAATAATACTTTCTGTTGCCACATGATAGAGTATTTGTGTTTAGTGTCAAACTGTAATTTATGTCGATTTTAGTCGTTATGGTTACAGCGTTTATTCAGCCTATTGCTTTTCTGTGCCAGTTTACCACTTGTTTGAACAGACAAAAGAAAAAAACCTTTTGTATACATTTCAGCTTATCCGGTGGCTCTCTTGTATTTTGTATTATATATTACACGGTGTATTTGTATTTGTATTTGTATATGGGTTAGATAATCCTTATTACAAAAAAAAAAGTCCCTGAGGATTCAAAAGGGTTCAAGGTTTAAAAATTAGCTTGAGAAAGAGAACAGTGATGATTTCACATGTTACATAATCTGCTTTCAATGGTCGCATTAAAGGTAATAAAAAGGTTGGCCAGCTGCTCTTTTATGGCCATAATGAAAACAGAGATAAATGTTCCAAGGAATTTGACAGTTGAATTTATTGCTTCAATGTCTCCAGTTTTGTGATAGCTAAGGTCATTATTATTATTTTTTGCTACTGTCTTGGTTTGTGGAACCGAATAAAGATAACACTTTTTACTAGAATCAACCAGCAGGAGTTAGAGATTAATGTGAGTTTTATTAGTCTGAGGTTTTGTCTTGGTATGGAAAAACCCAAACCCAAAATAGAATATAGAATAAACTAAAAGGGGGAGACAAAAGTGATCAACACAAATCTACTGGTAAGTCTAACGTACTTGGTCAGTATTCTTTTCTGTTTCCTTGAAGTCACGGCAGCTGCTGCTTACATATCAGCACAGATTGCGTCAGGTCAAATCACAATAAACATTATCACCGAGTTCCCACTGTTCTGTCTCATATCCTGACCTGCATGTGGCAGGACAGATGGGGACAGTTACACACTGGCCCAGGCAATATGGGACTTTAAACCTTCACAGGGGTGGGATGACACGGCAGAGTATGAACAGGAAACAGCAGTGCTTTTGTGCCTCCTTTGGCCTGTCTGGCAACTCTTGCTTCTCAGGTGTCGAAACTTTGTCAAGATCAGACAGGGGTTCCTTTATACTAAAATTCTTGCTCTCTTTCTTAAATTTCAGTAGAACTAGAACATAAAGTTAGTTTATTCTGGCCTCAAATGGCAGCTAAACCACATTTACAGTGTAACGCTACGTTAGGGGTATACTTTTATCCAAAGATGTTATTTTCCTTATATTTAAAGTCAATTACCTACATTAGTGTGGTAAAACATTCAACAAACATCCCAAATTATTCCTAATACTGCTACAGTGAGACAGCATGGTCGAACTGGATATCATATGGCTTTCAGGAGATCATTGCTGCAGCCCTCTACTCCCTCTGAAACTGATCCGGGAAAGGAAGATTAGGAGTGGCATGTGTGCTGTAATCCAAGTCACATGCAGTAAGAGGACTAGTTAGATATCTGTCAGACATTATAACCCGCCATTCTGTGGCTATACGGTCGATGAGATGATCAGTACGCAGATCTGTGTAGAAAATACACTAGATCCTACTAATGTGCATCTTGAGAAGGAACACAGAAGTAGTTTTAACCTTTCGTCTACATAGTATTTTTTTTTGAGGGATTTTGTACAATAATACACTTCTTAAGTAGATACAGTACAATACAGTTAAAGTTAAGCAGGTTTAATGTTTTGTTTTTTGCATGTTAACACATTTTCCGAGCATGAGTTTTTCCAAAGCCTTGACAAAAGTTTTGCTTCTAAGAGCCTACATATAAGGCCTAGAAAACACTAAACAAATGTGGACGCTGTTTAAGTATTTATGCGTTTTTTTTTTTGTTGTTTTGCATTAAATTGATTGCTGTTCTGCTGTAATCGATACTCAAGTGTTAGGTGCATTTTATTTCAAAGGGTTTCTAAAAGCAGACAAGCAAAAACATTTTACTAGGGATCTGTTTCTACCAAGCCTTTAAAAGCTGTTCATCCGTAGTTATTGAGTTGTTATTTAACAACTTAAATCTCATTTCAAGACTTTTTAATATTCTACTTTACACATGATGTAGTTCTGTGTTATCTTTACATGCATTTACATTTTATTTAGTGTGAGAGCAAGTTATCACCTGCAGATTGGTTATTATTTATCTCTCAATATCTGCGCACATTTGTTTGAGTCAAATGTGCGGCCTGCTTTTCTTCAAGCCTTGTATTGTTGATCAGTGTCTACACTCTCTGCTGTCATTTGTTTATTTATTTATTTCAGGATCTAAATTTCTTTGCAGTTTCATTTCAACAGTGTCTCAGACTTCATGCTGGGCCATGAAGAATTTTAGTGTGCTGTTGATGAGTGCAATTAGGACTTTTGATTGTATTGAAGGTTGGCACTTGCTGTACTGATTGCCGTCTAAAATAAAATCTCAAATCTACTCCAAATTTTTCTTACCATTTCAACCACAAATGTCTACAGAGGAGCCATAAGAAAACATCCTGTATTAACTATAACCACCAACAATGTTTAGAAACTGACACATTGTGTACATGTAAAAAAATGGCCCACAAGGCCATGAATCATACGTACAACTAGGCAAAAATATGAAAAACAACTTATGTTCCAGTTAGCAGACTCTCACTATGAATGAATGTCCACTCTACTCTACCAAGGGGGACATCATAAATTGTAATTCAACTCTCCCTTTATTCTCTTTCACAGAGTGCAACAATAGTTTGTGCCACTAACCTTGGATAAGTAGGACGCTAAGATGCCCAAAAGTGATACCTGGCCAGGCACTGGATTGGAAACGATGAATGGCATGGATAGTGCTGGCAGCTGTGACAGTGTTGTCAGCGCCAATTCTGGTTTTGTAAGTAACTGAGTTTACCCTCTTGAATGTAAGAATCTACACAGTTGTACTAAAACTCAGTATCCAAAGCAAGTTGAACGAGTAATAGAGCTAGAACATGAAATCCAAGGGAAGCATCTGATATTGTTTTATGTCACTTCTGAGGGTGTCACTTTGGGGATATCTGGTTGTCCTTTTTGAATTTCAGAGTGATGATAGTCTAGAGCACCTGACTGCTGAGGAGAAGGCCTGCCTCATGTTTTTGGAGGAGACTATTGAGTCTTTGGATACTGATGAGGACAGTGAACTGTCCAGTGATGAACCTGACCTACTGGCTGCTTATGACAGTCTTTCTAAAAAAGTGGCAGACTTGTCAGCCACCATGAGCAAAAGCAAGCAAAACAGTGAGTCAAGTTCTAGGCACAGATTAGTCAGTGAAATACAAAAGACTGGTGTTTTTCTCGGAAAAACATGTACGTCCTTATTTGTCTTTCAGGTTCACAGAAACATTCTTTCAAGGAACCCATCAAGGGGAATGTTGATGCCAAACTCACGCAGAGCTACCCGATTCCTACACCTCTTGTTGTTGACAACAACAACAAACCTGGTCACAAACACAACCAGAAACCTGCTCCTTCTCCCATACCTATAGAAGTTAATGTTGTGAAACCTCCTTCCACAAAGCCCAGGGACTACTCAGTTAGGACACCTGAGGGTCCTTTATCTAGAGGGCCTCTGTCCTATGAGGCACTCGCTCATTTGCGAAAGAATGCCTCCGCAAAGAAGACCCCTTTATGTCCCACAATTGATCACACCATAGACTTGGACAAGAGCCTTCCAGCACCAAAGGAAGACTCAAACTTTGGAAATCCACCAAAATCTGACAGCTCTCACTCAAAGTCTAAAATAGGCCCTCCAGTTAAGGCAGGAAAACCCAAAACGTTTCCTCCCAACATATCTGTAAAAACACAAAAAGAAGTCTCTATAATCTCAGACTCTTCATACAGTGTTAAGCATGCAACTGATTCCAAGGTGGTGAGACTGGAAGCTTTGCAGAAGCTGGGCCTCCTGAAAGATGAAGCGTCAGAAAATGAGGAGGTAGCTGCGCCGTCTCACCCCAAATCTCACTCCTCTTTGGACCCAACAGCCAACAGATTTACAAGAGGCCCACCTCACTCTAACACATCAAGAAGTCCATCGTTTTGTTGCTCCAAAGTGTCCGCAGAGCCCAAGAACAGGGCTCTGCAGAGCAGTGCAAGTTTCCATCACTACTCCAGATGTGACCAGCAGCCTGTATCCGCATCACATCACGCACAATCCAATGGCTTAACGACAGCTGGTCTGGAGTGCCCTGCTGCCCTCCACAACCACAAAAGCAGAGGGAACTGCCCTCAACCGCAGCCCACCACATCAGCCAAACCAGTGAAAACCAGCACCACAGCCCAGCCTGTAAACCACAAACCCTCCAACTCAGTTGGATATACTGCAATGGTGGTGCCTGGGATGGGAGGTGATCGAAAATCAGCCCTCAGAAAGCTTGGACTGCTCAAAGATTGAAGCCAGTAAACAGCAGAAGTCTACCTGCGTAAATGCAGTGCTCAGTGAGAGTTCATCAGCTTAAAGAGAGTTAGAGCATTAAGTGGGAATTTGGCACTTGGCACTTTTGGCAAACCAAAGTAGCAGATGAGGATGAAGAAGAGGAATGATTTAAAGGGCAATACCAGCACTTATAATGTAGATCATATACTCACTTGCTTAATGCCAGTTTTTCATCCAAAGCAATTTTTTTGGGCCAGATTTCTAAAGTAACTGAAAATACATCTAATGCATTTCAAGCTGTTGAGGAACTGTTGATGATATACAACAATCGAATCAAAATCTCTTATCATGCTTGCTGTAATGAATGTCAGCTAGTCATGATCTGATAAATGACGATGAGAGTGAATAAGGGTGAGCCCAAATCAGCCGAATGTGTATGTTACTGATTGTTCCAGGATCACTGATGTGCCTGTAAGTGAATTATTGAGTCAATTTCTTAGAACAAAGGCTCAGAGAATCAGATCAATTCATGCAGATTTTCAATTATGTGAAAACAGAGGTTTGAAAGTGATTTTGGGGTGATATTTTTTAGTGTTTTATGAACAGCAGTAGCTCTCCACCACATGATTTTAATACCTTGTATCATTTGCTTATCTGTTCCTTTCTACTACATTTTTTTTTTTTTTTTTACTGTATGCATGCGTTGCATGGTCTTAAAATGTGTCCATGTAACTGCCTTCATTCTCTAAAAACTGGAGATTTTTTAAATGAAGAATAATTATTTCTACCTGCTTCCATTACTGTCAATGAAATAAAAAATGAAAATAAAATATTTTATGCAGCCTGATTTCTGAAATTTGTGTACTTTTGATGCTTTGTGTAGACTGAGTTAGCTTATGTTAATCAAGTCAGACACAGACCCTTTGACTGAAACTTTCATTTCCATGAACCTGTACAGTGTGCTTCATTCAGCTCTCCTGTTACAGAATAACTACCAGTCTTACTACTCCCCTTACAGGCCACTCAGATGATGAGAATGCCTGCTCAGCTGTTCTTCCATTATCCGATTATCTTGAGCCGTACTTCCGTGAGAACTTAGCAGACCAGTGCTTTACATTCTACTTTTTCTCTGTGTATCCCTCGCGTGTAAAACTTCTAATTTCTTCCACTGCCTTATTTTAATGGCCAGGCATTTCTTGTGTACCAAGTCTCGGCACCTTTGGATTAATGCGCTGTTAATTATTGCCAGAGACAATTAACGGATTCCTTCTGTAATGTTATCTCTGAAGAGTGTCTGTGTCTAGTATGTCTGTGCATGGGCAAATAAATGGTGTCATATTTCGAAACTGACACGGGTCTCTGCCAGTAAAGTAATATTAAACAATGGATGATGAAATCAGGCCACGGCCAAAATGAGACACATGACACTCACACAGCAAAGTGACCTATAGAAAGGATTGCAATTACCAGTAAAGAAACAAATACAAATACTACAGTTTCTGTAGAGTTTTTAGTAGTACTGAAACCAAACTAGACTTTTTAATTATGTAATTCTTAAAACTGGTATGGGTTATCTTTTTTTATATTGCATCCAAATCAGGTTATGAGACTTTATTTGCATTTGTCCCATGTTTTTTTTTATCTTTATTAGGCCCAAGTAAGCTCACACCAACATCTACAGTACTGACCCCAGAGGTCATGTGTAACACTACCCGTCAACACTGGTGCCTTAACAACAGCCCTCCTCACCCAGTTGTTGTGACACTACAAAGTAATGGGTTGTCTGAGATCTTATTTCTTACTACCATTCAGACTAAAATAGTCTGTAGTTCAGACTACCGTTAAGACTAAACTTTCTGAAAGTTAAATGAAATTAGTAATAAAGCAGGTGATTTAATTTATTATTACTAATTTAGCAGCAGTGTGTAATCTTGGGTACAGAACATTACCCACAGTAAAATACAGTAAGATCAATATTACATAATCTGGACAGGCATAAAGCACAAATAAAACTGTACAGTGAAAAAATACAAGGATGATTGCATACTGTAGGTAGCATTTAGTTAAAAATTAACATTCATGATGTGACTGAAAACACATGACTGGGGTCCAAAAGAGCTGACTCCTGGGTACATTTAGATTTAGTGGTAGCTACCAAAGATTCAGCATTTGATGATTTATTACACACTCTCAGTGTGATGAGAATCCACGGTCCGTTCAAATCCCATCATTATGAATGTGAGGTTTGCTTTTTTTGCGCTTCACCTTACCATTGGAGAGTGGGACACCCAGCGACTCCAGACGGAAAGGACGAAGCATGACGGACTCTGAGCTGACAGACGGGTTCATGTTGGAACCGCTCACAGAGAGGTGGGCTGGCACGTTACTCAGGGGAGGAGAATGGGTGGCTGCAGGAGAAGAAACCAGTCAGATGAATTAGACCAAAACACAAGGGAGAGCGGCACCGCGGCTGCTGCAGAAAGTCATGTCACTTGTAGCTTCTAAGTTTTTTATTCTGACAAATTAAATTACGTTTTTAGATAACTTGTTAAATCTCCAGTCATATATGACTAAAGTCGTTTAGCCTGGTACTAATTATTTGCTAATAACTGTTCTCCCCCAACAGCAACAGAACAGACAATTCATAAACTAAAAAAAGACAACAAAATAACGTCAACCTGCAAATTTCCTGCACTGAGAATAAAGAGGCATTCGGCAATAGAGCTAATTAACAAAACTGTTCACGTGTACATCCTATTATAAGCCTGCAGTTCCTTATCTTACCGTGTCCCTTGGTAGCGTCACCACCCAGCAGCTGGGTGGCTCTTTTAGACTTGAAGTAGCTGCTGGCAATGTTCTCACTATCACTTCGGTTCAGCATTTCCTTGTACCGGTCTTCTTCCACCTGCTGTAATGCACAGCGGTAAGCACCAGTCAGTGTTTCAGTGTGTGTACTTCAAGTAAAAGACACAAACGTGCACAAACACATAAAAACACACCATAAATGAATCTCCAGTCTCGGGACCCGAGCCTCTGTAAACTGAAGGTTTTGGAGCCACTGCTACAAGAAAGAAAGAACATTTACAGAAATGAATCTGGAATACATGTGCAGGAGTTCATTCTGATACTTTCTGTATTCCTCTATCATAACGCGTATGTCCCACCTGAAGGCAAAGTTGTTTTCTGAACTGTCACATCTGGCAGCCTCCAGGTAGAGCTGTCCTCGTCCCAGACAGATTCTTTTTTCAAGCGGTCCAGGTTGCTGTAGTTGCAGTCACGCCGCACCAGGGGCACCATACGCTCCAGAAGGCTGTGCAGCAGCTGGCCTTCCCTCTCCAGCCGGCGGATGGTCGCCAGGTAGTCATTCCTCTCCACCTCAAACTCCGCCTGAAGGTCACGGATCTCCAGTTTGGCTGCTTTCAGCTGTTGATGTAAATGTGGTTATACTGTCAGATGACAGAGCATATGATTCAGCACAAAAAGTTTGAAGAATTTCATTCTGGATGAACTCTTTTTAGTTAAGACAGAAATCATTACATCTACTGTCACTGTCACTCACCTTGCCCTGGGCTTTGGCCAGCATCTGGTTTTTGGCATGAACTTCTTCCTGGATGGAATTGTAGACATTTAACAGCACACTTTCACTGTCTTCGCTGTTCTCTGACAGAGCATGGATAAGCTGAACTTTCCTCTGGTCAGCCAGGTTCTTCCTCTGCCGGTGTCTCTGTTGCAACTCTTTGTTCCGGGCCTGTTCACCTCCTACCAACACCTGTTCCAACTGCTGTAGTCTGGGAAGACATGGATGGAGTAAGTATTATTACCATCATGTCATAATGAAACTACAGTATATCTATTAATACTATATGAGCTATAAACTGATCATGTATTCCATCTGTAATGATTGATGTAAGTATGAAATATCTATCATGTATTGACAAAAAAGAATGTCGTCAACAATATGTCATGCACAGACACAGTTTAACCCACAAACCTTTCCAGTACATGTTTCTGGTCCAGAGGCTCTGCTGCAGTGACATCAGTTGACTCTTTGACCCCATTTCCATCCGGAGCTTTTGGGACAGCTGCTGCTGTTGCACAAGGTAAAGCAGGCTGGCTCACCAGCATAAAGGAATAACATCTAATAAGTTGGATCCACAGTTGTGCTTTTCAAGCCTCATTTCAGCAATATGACATGCTTTGAGTGATTGGCGGACATGGTGGTGGACAGTACCTTAGTCAAGGATGTTTCTGCAGTTGTACTGTGGCACATGGGATCAGTGTTGTGGCAGAGTTCCTCTTCAGCAACCTGTGTCATGCAACTGGAGCTCACTGATGTCGAAAAGCAACACAATAAAACATATGCAACAATCTTGTCAAAGTTCAGTTTTGATTAGACAGTGAGGGGATTTTTCCAACAGGGTTCCTTATTGAGGCCGAGTTTCTGTTACCATTCTTAGGGACAGAGCTCCCTCTGCTGGCTCGGGCCTTCTCCAGATTGGTCAGCTTTGATTCATAGGAGGAGCGCAGAGCAGCAATGTCCTCCTGCAGCTTTGCCTTGGATTCTTGCTCAGCATTGTAGTCAGCCTGCAACTTGGCCAGCCTCTCCTCATAGTCCTGTGGAGAGAGCAGAATACAGACCATAAATCAGCCACTTCTTCTACAAAGTGTGCATAGATGTGAAGTGATATAGTGGTGTGGGAATGGTCTGAGTTCACCTCTTTAATCCCTTCCTTCTTGGCTTCAGTGGTGCTCGGTTGTGGCCTTGAAGGAACAGCATGGGACACTTCAGCAGACCGATCAGCCAGCAGAGCTGTAAGAAAAAAGACAAAACTGTTTTTTAAAAAAACAAAAGAGAGTAAAAGAGTCAGCAGACAACCAAATAAAATAAGATATTTTCTCTATCTCCTTATAGATAGCAACATCTAAACATGTTGTTTTTCTGATATCTAAAAGCTAGTCACAGATGTTATGACTTACAAGAAAGGTCAGCAGTGCCCAGCTGGCCTGAGATGAGAGCCCGCAACTTCTTGATCTCCTCCTGATACTCTCGTAGCAGAGCATCCTTGGGGTCCTCATTGATACGAGGCCTGTTCTGGATGCTCTTGGCTCTGTTTGCATACCGCAGAGTGCTCAGGCTTTCCTCATAGTTGTTGTCTGCAGGTGAGAGGCAGGCGATCATCAAGGTGCGCGTGTTTCCTCCTAAAGAGTCCTGAAGCAGCCTGGTCAGCTTGGAGTCCCTATAGGGGATGTATTTAGATCGTCCATCCACCAGGGCAGAGATGACATTGCCCAGGGCTGAGAGGGAGAGGTTGATCTTTGTGGCCTCGCGGAGTCGCTCGCCAGTAGCACCCGTTTTGGACTGACGCTCACTTCCTGCCAAGTCCACAAGGTTGAGTTTTCCTGCACGCAAATGGTCCTGCCCGGCCGCATCTGAGAATTGGGTGAGACAATAGAAATGTAGAGAACAAAAGCTCATCAATGGTGAACTGCTGGTGGCATCATGAGAAAAAAAAAATCAGACTAATCTGACAAGCAGAGGTTTATGTGTTTGAAAGCCTTTCGTGCAAATTAAAGAGACATTGCGTTTAAAGCATCGTATACCTGTATGTTTGCTCACCGGTGTTGCAGATCTCCAAGTGAATAGTGAAGATGGAGTGGGAGCGGGAGGAGTCCTTGTTCATCAGTGTGTAGCCCACTGCACGGTTCCTCCAGCCTTGCTCTATGATTCTCTCGCACTCCCCCACACTGTGCACAGTGTGCATGGAGAGGTCCCGTACATACACCCCACGCTCTGGGTGCTCTTTGAGCTAGGCATTCATCAAGCACAGAAAAAGCACAATCAACATCTGTCACCCTGTTCAAATAACTTGACCTTTAAGGAATCATGTAACGCCTAAGATTTAAATTCACCATAGCAACATGTACAGTAATGTGCACAAAACATCAGCACTCTGTGCAGTCAGGGAAGAGTTAAAGAAGCAGGGTTTATAATTATCGTTCTTACCAAAGGACAATAATCCCTTTGGCTTCTACTGTTACACAGTATGGGCTCATTTGTTTATTGGAACAACAGAGACTCACCTCCAATCTCTGTTTGGTGTCACTTCCCAAAAGGTCTCTGATTTCTTCATTGTATATCTCCAAGTAAGAGGCCCTCACCAGAAACTTTGTATTTTCTGCACACTAGCTTGCACACAAACATAAAATGCATAATTATTCTCTCTGAGACAACCAAGTTTAGACAAGCCTGGACAAAAAGCTGTAACCATCACACAGTGCATACCTGCACATGGCTCCTGCAGAAAATGTTATTTCTACAAACTGGAATGGGGACTTTTGGACTTTCTGTTACATATTTACGGATTTACAACATGAATGTGTTGCAGTTTCATACCTGAATGCTTTCAAAGATGTGTTCAAAGGCCCGTGGGATGACGCCTTTCTGGGCTATGGGTTCGGACACCCCTTGCATGGTGAAAGACTTGCCACTTCCAGTTTGTCCATAGGCAAAAATTGTGCCATTGTATCCTTCAGTGACGCCCTGTAAATACAAGACATTTTGCACGAAGCTTCATTAAAGGATCCGCACCGTCCTGAACTTTGCAGACCTCATTATTTACTTAACATACTGCTGTCAGTCACTTACAGTCATTTGCAATTAGACATAGGATACTGATGTTGGACTGAGGGTGTCCAGTGACCAGCGTGCTACTTTTGTAAAGCTTGGCTCTGAAGACTGGAAATGAAATCAAAGAAATCTGTTCCTTACCTCAACCAAAGGATAGGCAATCTCATTGTACATCTGCTCAGTTGTTTGATCAACGTAGTAGGTCCCATCAAAGGTGAACTGTTTTGGTGGCTCATCTGCCGCACCAGGCTTTTCTATGAAGCACTGGCAGCGCTGCAAGTCCATGGTCAGCACCATCTTGGAGCTGAGAGCCTTCTCCCTGTCATTCAGGGGCCTACACCTGACCACCACCTTCACCGACTCCGAACCCATGTCTTCACATTCAGTCCTCACCTATTCTCTTGTGTTACAGATAAATGCCTTTTTAAACTGAAGATAACCTGTTCTGGTTTATAGATACACACCTACAGAGCACACTAGCAGGCTCAGTAGCTAACCTGGACAATCAAATGACAACTTCTTGACAACTAACGGCTAACAAGAGTTAACTAACAGTCCACATTTCGATTTAAGTCCACTGACAAACGACAAGGAGCCGAGTGGAAGCGGAAATATACCCAGACACGTTGCGGACCAACCTCGTCAGTTAGCGTTTCAGATCCTCGGCCATTCTGCTCCGTTGCCCACGGCGTTTTGAAGTTGCTTAGCAACTGTAAACAACCGTTGAGGGGGATGAAACGGTAACAGAGCGGCGGCCATTTTGGAGAGGAGGCGGTGAGTGTGTTTAATGTTTTATGTCTTTAATTATATCTTTATATAAGGTATTACTACACAGTCGTGTTTTGAATTGAAGGTGGTAACAAAACAAATCGTTCTAACATCTAAGTAAAACTGAAACAGAAAAAAAAAAACAATTTCCAGATTATGATTGTGGAATGACCACCTACAGAGCCACAAAAATCAAGCCCCAACTCTAAAGATGATGGAGTAATTTTAATTGGTAACAATTTTATACTTGGATTGGACTGGATACTTGAATTATACTTGTAAAAAAAATAAACTCACCAAGTTAAAAAAAAAAAACTCTTCTTCCCTTTTCCATGTTATCTTAGCCACATGAAATCAACATCTTTCAATTTTTGACTGCTTTACTCAAATTGCCAGGAATAATGATAGGATGTGTTCATTCTAATCTGGCATTTACTATGGCCAACAACAACAAAAAAAAACCAACACAAACACTGACTTACTGACAATTATCCTAGCCTATTTGTGGTTTGCAGCATTACAGTATTTACGATGGAATAAAATGCTGTTTGTCAGTACATATTTAATCTGAATGCTAGATCGCAAAATCAGCCACTGTACACAAACTGTCCACTACACGAATAACATGTTAAACAGACGTGCTACATATCAACCCCAATAAGGTTGCAGGTGATGTGTTGATATCTGAATTCATAAATGATGGAAAACCAACCTTTCAGACGTATGTGGACCAAAATGATAGGAGCCCATTTAAAAAAATAAATAAATAAATGGGTGAAATATTTGAAAATTGGTATGTTGGCCGAGTATGGAAAAGGCTCGATGATTACCAAAGTCCCAGGACATTACTACAATTGATTTGTACCATGTTCTACTTAAAAATCTGGACACCATTTTAGAGATTAGAAAAAGTGGCTTTAGTTATAGTCAGCTGTACAAGAAACAATCATAACCATGGGTAACTGCAAACGAACATTAAAACATAGATTCGGAGCACAGCGTACCTTTTTCCTGCTCAAAGTGCTCACAATAGTTACAGTAATACACTGATATTGGCAAGATAAGAGAAGCACTAGGCGTCATCGTGAAAAAAATCACTGCATAAACGTCTAAAACATACAGAGTGATGTGCAAGCAACATTAAAATATAAGGAAAAAAGTTGCATAATATCTTTACAAAACAAAAAAGAAAAAAATGTCGGCTTTGCCATCAGGTGCAACAATCCGAGTGATCAGTTCAACTCCATAGATTCAGGTTTTAATTTCAGGTCTAAAACACTATTAAAACTGAAACTACTCTGATGCCTTACAGGCACATATAAATATATATATTTTTAAAATTATCTTGAAATAAAAATCAGCCAGTACAAAATATTACATCTTTGAGAAATAAGTATCCTCTGATTAATTGACTTATACTATATACATTAAGTGCCAACACTATTCATAGGTGCATTACAGTTTGTGAAGCCTCCCCACCGCACCAAGTGATTTAAAAGTAAATTATTTCAAGTGTGCAACAGAAATAAAGAGTGACTTATTTTGCATCTTCTTAGGTTGGCAGTCATCATGCTCTAGTGTCCAGAGTTTACACCCATTGCTTTCTGAGGGTACTTTTTGTTTTGGTTTTGTCCAGGCTTTTATGCAGCTTTACAGGCAGCTGTATGCTGGTACTTTCCTCCCACTCATAGCAGTGGTTCACTCGGGCACAGCTCAGCGGACACTGCAGCTCGCTCTGGGTTTCTGTGTAGTGTTCAATCAGCTCTGCTAGGGAGCTAAACTCAGACTTGCATTTCTAAGATAGACAGAAAAAAAGATCAAATCACACGTTATACAGAATGAACATTTGAAGTCAAACATCTAAAAGAGTTTAATTACACTAGTGGAATTTTAGACGTCGCCTCAGTGCGGTTTGGGGGTTATTGCACGGCAAGTCACTATAAATTCTTGAAATATTTTAGAATATTTGTACACACACCCAATATTTCTGCATGTTTGACTTGCCCAGATCCCACACTCTGTAAACACAACACTAAATCATAGAGAAAATATGCCTAAAATGCTCCACAGGGGAACATTTAATGCGGTTGTACAGCCCATATTTGAAATAAGCTTGATGAATTCACTCTGATATACCTAAGTGACAAAAAAAACTATATATACAGTTTATATGTAACTGGGGAGAAATATTTATAGCTATGTTTTGCATCTGCATACGAACAAATAATTCTCTATACCATACAGCAACAAGCCCACAGCCCATCATCTGCTCATGGCTTAGTATGAACTATCCTTACAAATGTTAATGACTCATGCTGCACTCAAAGGTGTATACAAAACACTTACTCAAATTTTCACGTCCCTCTTTGTCCCTGCCTTTATCCTTTACCAGCGCTACTGTCGGCTTTGTCTCCCGGCTTGTACCATAGACTGTATAATTATGGACAACATGTTGCCGCTTCCTTGCATTGGCCAAACTGACGCTATTTTCCCGCGGATATGGGCAGCGCCATCTTGTGGCTTTGGAGCCAGAGTCTGGGCAGTACGGTCCGAGAGTGGAGTCGATGACCCGACCACTCTTCCTCCAGACTCACTCACGTTTTCGTTTAATTAATACTGCGCTCTGCTCTACCTCCACCAGTTACAAGGAAATGTTGGATTATACACTGTACTTTTTTTTTTCTTTTTCTCCACAACTCTCATGGTCCCACAGGGCACTTTACGGAACGGTTGGCATGGTAACTGGTTGTCGCCCTTATGTCACATCCTGTTTCTATAGCATCAAATTAACAAACTAAAACGAACCATATCCAAACAATTGACACTTGAACATTCATCAACATTATATTTGCTTTAGCAAAATAATTACCTCCAGCAGGAATTTCCCTTTACGAGTGTTTTCTATGAGGTGGGTGACCGGGCCAGAGGGGAAACGAATGATGAGAGAACCACATTTGGGTTTCTTGGGATGTGGACACAGAAGGTACGAACCAAGAACGTCATCTGCAAGCAGGGAATAGCTGCTTTCACTGTGAAACCATAGAGAAAACCAACGAAGTATTATCAACAAGAGCAACCTTGGGATGACTATATGTGTCAGATGTACCATATACTGACGTTGCGATACCAGCCCAACACCACACCGCTTGAGCCAGAGCTTCTTCTGTTTCGGCCAAGCTCGGTGCCCGGGATCTCCTCGCTGGCATCTTGTCTTGTTCCTTTCCTGTTTCGGATGCAAGAAGAGAAATCGCAGTGAATTTGTTAATGTTCCAAAAGGCGGAGTCATTCCAGCAGCCATGTTTGTGCGGGAACGCATCCAACGTAATATCAACTCAGTGAAGGGAGGGTGGTGATGAAATAACCCCTAAAAATAACAAAGCTCATGTTTCAACATGTTCAAAGGAACATCAGCGGGACAAACTAAAGAGTGAGACATTATAAGAAAATGTGTTACAAGTCATGCGAGGCAAGACATTCATCACTTTGTGAAGTCATCCATATGACAAAAAACACCCTCCGACACCCCAACGGTGAGTTACTGCCCTTCACCTAACACTGGAGGGTTTGCTTTACCTAATCAATTCTTTGACTCTTGATAGCGCTCTGTGAACACTCGGCCCACCTTGTGACAGTCGCTCCTGAACATTGCGCTGTTTGAGTGGTGTGAATGTGAAGGAGCGGTAAGCACCGGAGCTCAGCACTTTGGTGCGCATGGCTTTCTTGCGCACCAGGGATGGAGAAGAGGTGGGGAAGACTTCATCTTGGCTGCTGAGCAGGTCGTCGGAAGACTTCTGATGTTTCTGTGGAAGGACGGGTAAAGAAAGGCCATCTTAGTGCTGGTGTTGACACTGTAGCCTTGATTCATTTAGGATCTTTAAACATGAGGATGCTTAGTTAAATCCTTAATTTAGGGCAGTCAAAGTTAGACAAGTTATTTTATTGTGAGGACAACCGAGTTAAAATTTACATATATTTCTGCAGATTTTTATTTGGTCAAAGTGAAATTTAAACCGGACTTTGTCATGCAAATATACACGATCAGGTATAACATTATGACCGCCTTCCTAATATTATCCTCCAAAACTGTTCTGACGCATCAGAGAATGGACATGGACTTTCTGAGGGTCAACCGAATGGGGCCTCTGTGGATCATCCCACAGATACTTGAGCAGTTTGGGATCTAGGAAATTTGGAGGCCAGGTCAACACCTTGTGCTGTTCTTCATGTTTATTTTAGTTGTTCCTAAACCGATTCTGTGTGTGTGTCCGTGTGAGGCTGCATCCTGCTGGGTATGGCTGCTGCCATCAAGGAGTGTCATTGCTATGGGGTGGGGGTGCCTGGTCTGGTCTAGGTGGGTGGTACATGTCTAAGTAACATCCACATGAATACCAGGTCCTTAAGTTTTCCCTGCACTTTCCCAACTTGCTGCTTGAGTCTAAATCCCAAATGGTTACTGCATTTGGGAGTGAAGTGAAGAAGAAGAAGAAAAAGAAGAAGATACAAAGGTCCAAACCTTTGTGCCTGCCAACAACCCTCGAAAAGGAGCTCTTCTAAATGATACCAGGGCGCTGACGCTAAGTGGGAACCCGTGGTTAAGCAGAGAGGGGTTGCGGCGAGGCGCTGAGCCAGCAGAGTCGTCCTGGGCCTCTTCTGGGTGCTTTTCCAGATAATACAGCTGGAAACAGCGGCACAGCAGCAGGTTCAGGAACTGGGCCTAAGGAGAAAAATGGGTGGATGCAGACAACGGAAAGTCAAAATGGGGTTTTCAGTTTCAGAGTAATTTAATGTTATGGCTTATTCAGTTGTCCAAAGATTTTTAAAACTTTCTTAAAATCTTAATTTGTTATTTGATAACCAAATTCCTAGCAGGTCCGTGATGCAGCTTAGAATGAGTCGTCTTTGAATGAATGTAACTGAATGTTATCAGTCGTAACTGGTGGCCGATAATAATTGGCACCCATGTGCAAGGCTGGTTTTAATTTATTTAAGATTAGGGATGGTTGAGTTTGATGTAAGGTGAGACCCCCGAAAGGACTGTGATCCCTCTAGGACATCACTGTAAATATCAGCAAAAGCTCCAGTCAGTTTATTCCCAAGAGAGGTGTTCCTGCAGATATTTCCAGAATCAAGCGAAACGACTGTGCGAAAATTGTTTTAGTAATATTTTTGGAACAAATTGTAAACTTTTGGTCAATCAAATTTTATTTATCTTTAACATGTTTCCTCCAGCTGTGCGCCAGAGGTCATGTCATTAACTCCAGACTTCTCCAGTGTTTCAAAACAAGTCTGTGCTAGCTGTGCTCATACCCTACACGAGGTTGAACAGCACAGAAATCTTCTTCACAGACAAAAGAAAACCAGCTGAATGACCTACGGCGGAGGTATTTTGTAATACAACTTGCAAAAGGTTAGACTCTGGAGATTCCTCACCGCTCTGGCGTGCCTTGCTTTAAAGACATGGCAGTAGAGCTGGGTGTCTGTGCTGCCTGGATTATGGGAGACGAAGGCAAACTGTGCGTCGGTGGGCCGGGCGGTGGACAGAGAGACTCTACGCAGAGCGTGAGCCATGAGAAGAGTCTGCGGACGGATAGAGGAAGACATAGGAGACGTCAGAGTGACCGAACCAGGCTAAATGAAACTCATCTCGTCTTTGTCTGCCATTAGAGATATAATCACTTACAGTCTCATCCTCATCGTACATTTTCACCCCTTTAATGGAGAATTTTAGGGAGACCGGCCTCCTCTTCTTGCATGCCTGCTTAAAGACAAACCACCGTATTAGCTGATTAAATCACCATCGCAGTTATGAGAAAAGAAACCACACATTTAAGGACTCACTTTGAGGGACTTCAGCTGTGTGTGCAGTTGCTTAATCTGGTCATCCAAACAGCGGTCATCCACAGGAAATGAGCCCACATACTTTACCAGTGACCAAGATACATAGTGCGTTTAAAGAAAACACAGACAAAAAGACACTAATGTTGATGTAAAAATCACTTCTGTGGAGATACCTCTGCTGATCGGGTCACTGTGCCATCTTCTCTGACCGGTGCCTCACCCATGCTGCCTTTTTATGTCTGTAAAACCAGACCGTTAGTTAAAAACCATTCAAATAAAGTTAAGGTTGGTATAGATTAACACGAAGACACCAAACAAGTCAGTTAGTAGTTAGTAATCAGTTAGTAATTGTGAGTGTGTATGCAGCAGCTGTTTTCTCACGCGTTTTTTTGTTTGTTTTTTTTAACACTGCTGCGCGTCTTGGTTCATTTTCCGCGCCGTAAACGCGTAAAAGTCGCCACTGATAAGCGAGACACGTTGTCCAAATCTAAAACAACGTAAGGCGAAAGTGAGAAGCAAACACTGGACAGACAAAACTTTTGATCCGTTTCCGCCCCGGCGTGAAGGCCAAAAGCACACCGGAGCGTTTCAACCTGCGCCCAAGGCTTTAAAATCTCAGAAACTCACTGTTCAGAGTCGGAGCGTCGCCGCCACCTCCTCCGCCCGCCCTGCTTCGTCTCCACACGCCGCAGCTGACACAAGACACACCGAGGTACTCCTCACCTTCACCTTCACCTGTTGTTGCTGCTGCTGCTGCTGCTGCTTCTGCTCCGCCGTCCAGGTGTGCAGCTGGCCCGAGGCGGGGCTCTAGGAAAGGAGGAGGAGGAGGAGGAGGAGGAGAAGGAGGAAGAAGAGGAGGAGGTATCGGCTTAATTGTGAAGGCTTCTCCTACCAGGACATGAAACTCAGCGGAAGATAACGCGTTGGATCACAGCACACCTCCCCCTTTTTTTTTTCTTTTTTTTTTTTTTCTCAGCCCTGCACATTCCTGCTCTTTGCGCAATCTCACCAAGGTCACGCCCAGCGGTGGCTTTTAAAAGCGCCAACAATGTTACACGTAAAAGTATCAGTAAAAACAAAACAAAAACCCTCCATTCAAAACCTACTGGAGTAAATGTACTGGTATGGTTTTATAGCACACTTTTTAGGGCGAGAAGCCTTTTCTGACACTGTTCCAGAGAGTTTTCCTACTTCAGACTAAATAAATGCATACATAAAAGCGTCTGCAGGATAAATCTGGTGGACCACGAGGTGATTAATGTTTCATATATTTCAACATGCACAGTATTTTGTCCACTGCTGTCAATGAAAAAAAACAAAAAACATCTAGGCCAACAAAGAAAACCAGAAAATTGGGTTGATTTAATATAATGATTGTAAATGAAATAATTTATTGTAGAATACTAACTCAGTGGGTTCAAGTTGAGCTGTACAAACAATGATTCATGTTAAACTCCACATTCACATATAGCAGGTGAGATCAGGCTCCCTGTGGACAGAAAAGTTGCTAAGTTCTCTCAAATCTGTTATACGTTCTGCAGGTTTGTGCAGGTGCAGATACTGCTAGACATTTAAAGCTTTCATCTAACCCCCTAACCCTTCCCTTTATTGTGGTTCTATTCAGTCAGCAATTCCGTTTTATGTACTTACGAGTTCTCTATAGCATTGTGAAAATCGATGATTATTTAAGGTGGAGGCTTCAAATAAGACCACGTGGGATGCAGATTATATCGCCATCTTTGTTTTTCTCACACTTCAATTGCACAAAATACAATAAAAGGAGAATTTTTAAACCAAAATCTTTCCCCACCTACCTTTTGCCACTCCCTACTACTACTACTGCCTCTGTCTTTTATCTTCACATGAAATCATTGTCATTTAAGCTCATTAATGCATAAACTAAGCTAACTGTAATCCTGCTACAACTAGAGTAATGGATACATTTGGAAAAATAGAAGCACTCCTTTGCTTTGAATGCACACAATACAGCGGATACAGTGGATACAGCAGTGATGTGATTAATTTAATCTTGAGATACACTTATCTTACAATTGCCTCCCTCTGACTTACTGCATTAAATGTAATATTATAGTATTGCCCTTATTGCCTGTGTTGAAAACATATAATTTGCATTACTTATTACAGTACACATATACCTTTCTTATAGTCTTATACCAAGAGATGGCTAGTGCATTTCAATTAGTCTCCAAGTTATGAAGGAAAATGTAAAAACCGCCCTCGGTCTCCCCAAAGAAGTAACTGAATTTAGTCAGTGCATTACTTCCCTCTGACATGTGTTTAAGACGGAGGTAACCATACTTAAGTACATGTACTGGACCGATAAGCAGGCAGACAGTGTACTATAGCTTCAGCTATTACAGTTTATTTAATGAATTTAATGATACAAGCAAAAATTAAATAAATATATAATATCTAAGTTTAAGATAATCCTGCCTTCAAAAAATAAGGCTTATAAAATGACTGACATGCTCGTGTCTCTTTGATGCTTCAAAGTACAAACATCCTCCTGGTTTCTGTCAAAGTTAATTATTTTCTCACAAAGACTGCAAAATAATACATTAACACAGACCAGAGAGCAGACCGCTTATGAAGATTTTGTTCTCGTCAAACACAAATTGAAGGCTCTGATTGTTAAGTTTGACTATGATGGTACATATTCTTTCGTAATTTCAGACATTCACGTCCCCTTGTTTACCGTGTTTGAGCGTGTTGGTGCGGTTTTCCGTTTCCAGTTGAGTAAGATTAGTCTTCAAGTTAACACATGACACCGTGTCTGGAACTCCTAGAATCTACAGATCTATATTAGTGAGTCTGTGCCAATTTTTTGAAAATATTTCTCCACTAATCAGAAATCCTCAAACAGCTCCTGAACATATGACCTAAACAGTGACAGGCTGAGACCACAATGTTCACATGAAGGGTCTGTATGTGGAAATATTCTGCTTAGGTTTAGACAGACGCTACATTTTCTCGTGGTGAATCAATGTGAATTTCCTTAATTAAAGACTGAAGGTAGTTAAAAGCTGTCGCATATCCTGAAATCTGAGAAATGTGTACGATATGTTCAACTTTTTCACTCTATGTCAAATATATATGTATATATTAAAAAAAAATGCAGTTTACAAATATAGCCATTTTATTAATGACTTGGGAAAAAAAGCTTAACAACACAAGGTATACATGCATGCAGGGTATGTATGAGCTATTTTCCTCCTTTTTCTTATTCACAACACACACTTCTTACAGTTTGGGACTGGATTACATCTGGGGAGCAGTTATCGATCTGTGTATATGCTCGTTTACACACATGTATCAAAAGACAGCTTTTCTGACTGACTTGAATACTAACATAGTGACTCGTCCTCTGGTAAGTCCTCATCTTGGCACCTGCAGGCCTAATCATACCAATTTTTTTTTTTATAATAATTATTATTATAAATAAACAAATTTAAATTAGTGTTAATAATCATTAATATGGTAAAAAGGATAAATGTGATAAGGATTCAAATTTAGATGCAGTGCTGCATGGCCAAAATGTTGTGGTTTTATCCTGGGATATGGGACAACAGTCTTTAAGTCTGTGTTTTAGTAACTAATGTTTTCAACTCACATTTTAAGCTACAAACGGACATTCACTTCACCCCTCTGAAACACTGATATCTCACTTCACTTGAGATTAGGAATGTGTGCTGCCAGCACCTAGAGGGGATGAGGAACCTATAAAAACAGAAGTCACTACATGGCTCTAGTTACAGTATGTTGGATCTTGCTATGCTTTCCAGAGCAGCTTTTAACGGCAACACTAACCGAGCTTCTCTATGCATGATGATTAAAAAAAGAAGCTCTAAAAGTACAGTTAACTTAACAGGTAGGATAACGTACTTATTCTACAATAGAAATAAAAAACAAAAAAACAAACAAAAAAAAAAAAACTATCGCCCCATTAAAAAGGGAGAAAATGATAAAAAGAGAAAGAGAACTGGAACAAAGTGGCAGACTGCTGCTAATTCACAGCAGCCCAGTTTGTGGAAGGTGCTCCTGTGTTCAGCGTCTCCCTCTCTTGGACTTCCGGCCGACCGGCTTCCTACTCTTCGCCCCTTTTTTGACTTCAGGGGAGGACTCCTCTGGCTCGGGCCGTCTGGACCCACCTTTGGTCGCCTGCCTTTTAACTGCAGGTCCCTCAGGGGATGACTCTTCAGACTTGGATCGCTTGGACCCGCTCCTCGCCGTCTCCTTTGTCACTACAGCCTCCTCGGGTGACGACTCTCTGGACAAAGGTCGCCTGGACCCCCGTTTGTTTAGCTTTTTAACAGCTGGTGTTTTGGGCTTTTTTGCAGGAGCGCCTCTCTTGACAGGTGTGGCTTTAGTTGGTGATGCAGACTCCTTCTTGGTGACCGACGGTTTCCTTCCCACTCTCTTGGCTGGAGACGACGCTTTCTTGGCTGGTGACGACGCTTTCTTGACTGGAGACGACGCTTTCTTGACTGGAGACGACGCTTTCTTGGCTGGAGACTTCTTTGGAAGCGCACGTCCTCTGCCTTTAGCTTTTGACTGACTTGCACTCCGCGATTTCTTGGATGGAGGAGGACGACGAACCTTGGGTGGAGGCCTCTTTAATTTCCTAAGAGTAATTTGAACAGACAGCAATTACACATGTAGAAGGGGCATAATTATAATTACATGCAGATGAGAGGATCATTTATATCCATCCAAAAAAAAAAACCTCAACAGATCTGTGAGTGTCCTCACTGGCTGCATCACTGTGTCGCTGCACTGTCTGCTGCCAAAAGACTCGACACACAGCAAATACAGCAGTATCTATACTGCTTATTTTAAGGCGAGAGAGAAACATCTTTTCGATTCTTCTGTAGGTCATGAAAATTTAGAGAATCAACAAATTTATTTTACGAATCTTGAATCCAGACGTTTGGCGATAGTTAATAACATTAAAGGACCAGTTAGTAGGATTTAACGCCATCTAGTGGTGAGGCAGCAGGTCACCACAAAGTGAACGCCTTTCCAAGCATGTATGAGAACCAACACCCAAGAAAGTGAAACCGTGTTTGGTTTGTCCTTTTTACGATAAAAACATGGTGGGATCTGTGGAAGAAACAAATTAATCTTGGGCATAATCACTCACCATGGAGCTCCCAGAGAGCTACATACTTACTACTACTTTAATTCCCCCCCCCAACCAACAGGAACGATAGGTGAAGTGACGCAACAGACCGCTGGCAGCTGGTACAACAACGTTCTGCACGACATCACAAATAGCCTCAATAAAAACATGTCGCTCCATTTCTCTGTTGTTTGTTCCAGTTTATACGGCTACAGTAAGAAACAGCAAACAGTTTTACCAACATATACAAGTTGCTGGTGCCGCTGGATTCACGTGTTTGGCTTGTCACTATACACACACCTATGATTCCTCTTGTTCCCAGGAAACGTACTTAACCTGAAGTAGGAATAAGAAGACACCCACAACAGAGGTCTAAGAACTAAGAGAAGTTCCTGCAGTGCGGAAACAAAATATGTGGGTATTTACTCCAAAGCAAAGAACTATATGAGTTCCTTTGGTCAAAAAGCACCTATCTATGTAGAGTTTCCATAGTCTCCCTGTACCTATTAAATCTTACAGTCTAGCCCGTCAATGTGTTTTTCTCTCTAACTTTTTTAAATGTTTTGCGACTGGTGTCATTATCATTTAAAATAATATTCTGACCGCTGACTGGAAAATTTGAGAATGATAACTAAAAATCAAATAGGAACTTTTACTTTTACACGTACCTGTTACGGGAGGGAGCTTCATCCTCAGACTCTTCCTCTTCTTCAGACTCTTCCTCGTCTTCCTCATCCAAAGAGTCAGACATCCTCCTGCGCTTGGTTGCAGGTGCAGCTTTTTCCTTCAGTAGCTCTTTAAATTTGTCTGGGTATAAAACAGTAGGACTGGAGAGAAAAAAGGAAAAAATGTCAAGACATTTAAAGACAAATATAAGAGCTGTGTAATTCCTGCTTTTAAACCTGTGTGTGGCTGAAATACCTTGGGTAGAAGGGGAACGAGAGCTGGTAGGTCCCTGTGAAGCCGTGACCAGTGATCTGCTCCATCCATCCGAGTACTTTACATTTTGTCAGGGTCCTCCTCAGGTTGGCCACTAAAGTAAAGCGACAGGACTTTGAATGCACAAACCACTTTACCCAAAGCTCACTGTGCATTGCTTTTAACTTTCATGCAACGAAAAAACAAAACAAGTCCTTAAAGTGACGCTCCACCCAAACGTGGCGGTAACTATTTAGGGATTGAAGGTGCTAAATGTGCTTCTACATGGTAAAATTTCCTGTTTTTGTCAATGGAGTCCGGTGGCTTTGATAGAGTATAGACTGATATAATGATGGAAAAGGCTGTCTGACAGCACGGTAAAACAATAACATTATTGTATATATATTTACATACATACACATTTTATGTGGGCCTTGTTTTAGGAGCCTTCCCAAAGCAGTTCATCACTTAACTTCTGTGCAGGTACTTTTATTAATATATTAAGTATGATAAAGAGCCTCATACAAGCACACTCCAAAGAAACCAAACTATCCCTTTAAGATCCAACATGTCTTTAAGGCTTACAGAATGGTTGCCTCTTTCCTTTCCATCAGTATAACTCTAGTCTCATGTCTTTAACGGAGTCTCATATTTGTAGTCCTATCAGTGAACTGCAACAGGAATTTTAACAACTTAGAGGTTGATCAAAATCCAGTGTACACCAAAGCTGGACAGGGCGGTCTGCAGGTTTTAAGACAAACCTAACTGGCAGCAGTGAATCACTGTAGCTTTTAGAAGAGGAGCTCTTCAGTGGCGACTGATGGCCCTGTTGTCAGCTCATCTGTGATTGACAGAGCGTTACTTCCTCATTTTAAGTATCACATGATCACAAAAGCAGCAGCAACGCCGATAGTGAGTATTTCTAAAATTACTGTACTTTTTAAACTGGCACTTGAACTGAACCGTAAGCTGACCGTAATCATTAAGAATGGTGATGCGTTCACTGTCATACATACAGTCATGAACACCTGTGCGATGTCTCACCTAACTGGTATTCCTTTCTGTCTTTGTTAGCGTCTAGTAGATGTTTGCGCAGGGTGGTGGTGCTGCAGGTTTTGGGTTCGTTCATGGCTGTGATGGCGGCTGTGATGGCGTCCTCCAAGGTGCCGCCCTTCAGCAGGACCTTGTTGCCGGTACGCTTCAGCTGTGATAGTTGGATGGAAACATGTAAGAATACATTCGTTGGAGCGAGTCAGTTCCCATCTACAGCATCTTTGACATGTTTTCCTCCTTTTGGGACAAAAACTAGTAAAAGTCAGTTTTTCAGTTCGGTTTACCTGGAAAGTCCCTCTGGCTCCTTTCCCAGTGATTTGTTCCAGCTGTCCTCTCTCCACTGCCTTCAGCAGGGCTGTCTTCAGGACATCTGGCCTAAGACCAAACCAGAACAAAAGAATCATCACTATAACCAACAAATGAACCTGTTCATATTATAGAGATTTACTTCAGTGAGCACTCTCAACACTGTTTTCACTTAGATTGAAGATTTATCTTCTTTTACAAGGAAAACATTAAGCATCTGTGACTGGGGTGGTTATTCTTTGCAGCCACGGATGCCTGCAGACTTGAAAGGTAACGTTCCGCACCTGTTTTCGATGTTAAGGCTGGGGAAGTGCTGCTCCAGGTATTTCTTGATCAGGTTGTACGAGGCCTCTTTGGGCTCACAGAGCCGAGTGATGATGAGAGGAAGAGCATCTCCAAGAGACTCCTGCTTCTGAGCAGCTTTCTGAAACACAGATTACAGACGTGACGGTTACAGCCAAACGCACTCCAGTCTCACAGGGAAACAGGCTACATCTTCAACACACATGGGATATGTTGTGCTGTCATCTCCAACTGAATCTGGTCCAGAATATAACCCTTGACTGAGGTGCCAGCTTGAATGTCTCGGTGAAGAGACACCGCAGTCCAAACAGGGTTAAAACATTACTCATGACTAAGGATAGACATCGATACCGATTTCCTGAGTTGAGATTTTTCAAAACAACTTTAAAAAACTGTCACTGATTTAAGAGATTTGTGTTATTCCCACAATATTTAGCTAATTATAGTTACAATCTTGCATATGGCTTATACTGTTGTCATTTTTAAAACCAATCAGCTTTTCTGGCCTGGTGGTGCTCTCAAGACTCTCACACTGGACTTATCTCACGAGCGTTGTCATGCAAAACCAGTCTAGCAAGGCTGCAGCACGATTTCTGACAAGATGATGCAGGAAATGGCACGGATTTTATTAATCGATAATGGATCTTTCAAATGAAGCAATTAGAATCTGAAAATCAATTATTTATTTATTTTTTTTTTAAACCCAGCCCTACTCCCGACTTCTCTGTTTATCCATTTAAAAAACAATACGAGCCTTAGCTTAGCTTAGCCGAGCACGGAGGCCGGACACAGGTGGAAACTGCTAGCATGGCTCCGTAAAGCAGTTACAAAACCCTAGCACATCTAATCAACATCCGTTACATCTGGTTTGTTTAATGCGTACAAAAGCTGATGTAGGAAATCAACTATTTGCTGTTGCCTGGCAACCAACGAGACACCAGGAAGTTTACCTTAGTGAGGGGAGTCTGCTTCCCAATGCTGAAGGTTCCTGAGAGGCCTTTACCCTTCAGCTGAGCCAGGGACAAAAGATAAACAGGAGTAAGCAGACCGGACATATTCACCAGGTTTCTACACATTTTGATGGAGTTTTATTCCATAAAACAACTCTTAATGCATTAATATCGCTACATAACCGTGATGTTCTTCACCTGTTTGATGGTGCCCTTCTCCAGATGTTTCTTCATCGCTTTCTTGATGAGAAACTTCTTCTTGTCGAGGTCCATCCCCGGGTATTTTTTCACTATATATTTTAGGACAGACTTGTACGAGACCCCAGACCTGTCGTTACATGACTGCAGAAATAGAAACGGACATGACGTTAAAAACGGACTAAATAAAAACTATTAGGAGTCTTGAGTGTCGACGGAAGGCTCCACAAAGTCTGCACGCACCGTGATAGCCTCGATGAGGATGTGGTCCACTTTGTTCAAAGTGCCTGCAAAGTTTGTGACGGGAACCTTTTTGCTCGCCGCGACGCTCGCCCACGCGGGGATCGTCCGCTTCACCTTCTTGACTTTGCTCTTCTCGTACTTGTAGCCGTCCTTCAACCTGTCGCCAGAAAAGGAGCGAGACACATGTTCAGTGAAGCGGGCAGACCGTTTCGGGAGCGATATTTCACTGTGATCGTTGCCACCCTTTATCTATATCGCATCCTCACCTTAGTAGGAGAACATAGCAGTGTGTTGCGCACTGTCCAGCCGCGCAGTCCTTGCATTTGTCACTTTGTCCATTTGTCACCGATGGGAAAGACAAAATTAAGTTTCAGAACATCTGTCTTAACGACCACCATGGTGCTTTGACTCTCACTGAATTGAAATGCAAGTGATCTATGTACAGCGAGGTGAATGTTTGCTCTGTAGTGGTCTGGGAGAAGAAAGGGAGGAGGACCAAAAAAAAAAAAAGTAATTTTCAGTTTTGTTAATGTTCAACTATAATCACCTACGGCTAAACTGAGGGTTTAGTTTTATGGATACAAACAGAAGCTGCTGCTCTTTCTCTGAGTTTTAAAATACGGACTAAGGCGTCAACCAATCATCAGACTGTCCCGACGCCAGCGTCCTCTCCTCCCGGTCTCCTCCAATGTGCATGGGGACAGGGACGGGCACACCTGTCTTCTAACACTATGGTACAGGAGGATGAATGTGGCGGTGACAGAAATGCAACGCTGTCCCCCTCCCTCTGTGAGAGGAGCAGCCGGCTGTTATCCAGCAGAGGTAAGGATCATAGAAACAGATAAAAGTGCTCTCATCAGAGTGAAATATCGCAGCGTTTACACTTGCAGACTCCCTCCCTCTCACTCTCTGTGGCTGAACTCACTCTTTCTTCTCGGGCGCTGCTCCTTCCTTCTCCGCCGTGGAGACTTCGTCGGCCTTCTCTCCGTTCTCCGTGGGCTCCGCCGTCTCGCCCGGGGTCTCATTCTCGGCCGTGGCGGCGGAGGACGCAGCCGGCTCCTCGTCTGCAGAGGGCGACTCCTCTGAGGATGCTTCGGGCTCTGAGAAGTCGTTGAAAGAAAATGAAGATGCGTAATAAACTTTTTATTTGTGTGGCATTTTTGCCTTTATTTATTGATGATATTGCAAAGCAGTTGTTCTTAAACTTATTTTATAGCCAAGGGCCTAAATCTGAATCTCATGTAAAAATCAGTACATGAAAATATGTTAATTATTTAGATGCACAACTATAACAATGACAGGAATTACTTGGGGATCTGGGGGTATTGACAACAACAGTGCAGTGTAAATGTCCTGTGTTGAGAGAAGAGTGAAAACTATGTGACTGGGTTGAAAACATGCCAGTGATGATGGTGCGTTCAAGGGTCTCCGGTTCAGGTGATTGCCAACCCCGGCCTCACCTTTCTCTGCTGCAGCGGAGGGGGCCTTCTCCTGGGTCGGAGTCGCTGCTGCTCGGCGAATCGGCATCACACGGGATTTTGACCTGGACACCGGGAGAGCTCGTTAGCGCAGCGCCGCCGCGCCGGGGCCCGTTATGAGGGTTATGTGCGCGGTTGGAAGAGGCGCTGCTGCCAAACCCACTTCATTCATTGAGGCCCATTATTCTCCTCAAACAGCAGAAAAGGCGCAGCTCGCGTTTCAGCGCTGTCCGCTTTAACCTCCAACCTTTGCACACACATTTCGCTCACGTTCGCACGAGCCAGAGGACGAACTGCAGGAAAATTTTCTGCAATTTCGCCATTTTGTCTGTTGGTTTACACACAGTAATGGCGTCGCACAAGGCAGACAAAATTCATTTCAGTTGCATGGAGCAAAAATAAAACACCGGACAATCGCTTTTAATTATTTTCCAGCATCGCGACCGTGCATCTGCGTGTTTAGCAAACGGCTCATCGAGCTGCGAGTCGCACTTACCTTTGAGTTGACGGGAAACAGTGAAATATTTTGGGGGAAATTTCTGCACGATCCTTTATTTCGATTTCTCTGTTTACGAGCCCCGCCCCGTTTGGACAGTTGGTAACGTGCTGCGTCACACAGGCACGTCAAAGGGTTCCCACCGTCACCGTCACCGTGGCCGCGGCCCCCCTCCCCCCTCCTAATCAACACAACTACATAAAACTAATATGAAGAATAAGAAAGAAAAATGACTTGTTGTCAAAATAAAACAAATAAACGAATTAATAAATTATATATATATGAAAGTAAGTACTTTCATGGCAGTCCGAAATAGAAAAAACATATTATAGTTACCTAAAATCATCAAGTAACAACCAAGAAAACTGTCATGGCAGCTCAGTAAAAACAAACATAAACACAAAACAAAGGAAACAAAAACAAAATACATCATCATAACTATCCGAATAAAGACTACAAAAAATGTAGAAAAAGTGTTTCTTGGTTAAAATGGAGATCTGCTGCATGTTTACTGCACATTAAAGCAGTAGATATTTATTCAACTTTTAGTATTATCAGAGAAGTTGTATATTTTTATTCAGCAGACCAAGAAACATGAATGAAACCCTTCATGGAAAACTGTGAACAAACAAATATTAATGAAGCCGAGCTAGAAAAAAAGATTCTAATACTGACGGAGGGCTAGATTTCTGATACTGCATCGTTACCTGACCCATTTGCTTTAAATCTGACTTTCAATTATTTCAACGACAGATGAGTTTGCTCATCATTTGTTTAGTCTACAAATTGAAAATAGTTTTTATCCAATCTACAGTTCAGAAAGTAGATAACTTTTGGATCAAATGAAATTTGGTGTTATTGCTGAAATAAGATTAAACTGGTTACCAGTGTAGTTTCCAGTTAATTAACTGACTTACATCACTTAAACTTGGGTCCATGTTCACAATGAGTATCTTAGATTTGGGGCGACCACAGCTGAAAAGATGAATAAATATATTCAAGACATGTGTGGTCATCAGAAGAAGAAGTGTTGCAATGATTTCAAAACCAACCACAGCTTGTGGGTTAATTGATGGCGAGATGCTTCAGGGACTTCCACTGATCCAGCTGCTCCTTCAGGTCAAGCCAAACAAATACTCTTGCTCCCACACTCAGAAAAACTGAAAACACCCCTCAGTTCATCAGACACAAACGCTAAGCAAACGAAGCAGAAACAAAGAATCCGGCAACAATTAAAAGAAGAAAACACGAGAATCACTTTTTTTTTTTTTTTTTTTTTAAATACCTTTTTTGTCTTTAATGTATTTACAAGCTTTAATCTGCTCTGTAGGTCTTATGTATTACAAGCATCTCATGTTCAGCGACCCTGGCCATTTGCTTTTTGAAGTTGCATTTTTGCATCTGAATGAATCCAGTTTGTTCGTCCGACTTGCGTCTTGAATGCATACGTGTCACCTCTCATGAGGCGTATGTACATATCAACGCAGGGCAAGCCAAGGCTGAGGGAAACTCTTCCTGGTTATTACAAAATAACCTTCGATCTCCGACAGTGTTTATAGTTCCTGTGTATTCTTTCCTTTTTTTGTTGTTGTTGTTTTTTTTTTTTTTTTTTTTAAATCTCTGCGTCTCCCTTCATCCCAAAATAATTTTGCTTTACCCTGTTTTAAACAGTGTGAAATCCAGGGAACCTATTTATTTCACAATTATTATTTTGTTATTATAATTAATTATATTGTTATTTTTCTGCTGTCATGGTCTCACTGTGAGCATCTGCAAATGTTAAATAACTTTCATATTTGCAGTCCTTAAAAAAATAATAAATTAAGGAGTCCAGAACCTATGCATCTTTTAAGTCTCTTTTAAAAAGTAACAAAAAAAAAAGTAAGTTAAAATTTAAAACAAAAATATTTTCTATGTATTATACAGGTATTTAGTGCTTCTGCCGTTGGAATCCAAACTCAAAATGGCGGCATGTTTCAGAACCGTACCGCAGAAAAAAATTCCAGCCGTAAACATGTCGTCCTGCCCGCGCACCCATTTTGAAAGTGTGTTCTGCTGTAAGGAGGCAGTTCTACTCTGTCGCCGAGTCCCCCTCGTCAATTATCTTCCGACTCCTCCTCCGCCTCCCGCAGCCAGGTGAAGAAGGCCGTCACCGACTTCAGGGCCACGCCCTTGCCCTGCTGCTCGGCGGGGTCTTTGCTCGTCTCCCACTTGTAGAAAGCGTCCTCCGAGATGACGTCCTCGTCATACAGACAGTCAAAGAACATCCGGAGAAGGTCTGGAAGACAGAGGGAGAGGGAGAAAACGGCCGTTACAAACTTGCCGCCTTCTCACATGAATCACACAAAATGGAGAACTGTAGGCTGAAATATGTGCAGGTGTCAAATTATAAATTGTACAAGCTTCTCTGTGACTGACAAAAGAAACTCAGCACTCTGCATATCAAAAGTATAGCGCTACAGCTTCTGCATGAACATGACTCAAGTTTAATATTCTGGTCTCACGTCTGAATACGAATTCCATTTATTTTCAATGGACTCACTATGTAAAACCTTTGCCAATATATGTTCAACACATTAGACTATGATGCGATAAGTGATTATAATAAGAAGTGTTTTTTTATCCCTAAATTAGTAGATTCACTCAGTGTCCCAAATTTAAATAAATACACAATTCCATCTCTCAAACTTGTGCACCATGTGCCAAATATCATGCTAATATTACTGTAAAGAATCTGAACATAAAATCCACTTGTGCAAATGACAGAAATCATTTTAGCGGATAAGATGGATCAGTGAGAACTCATTTTATGTCTGAAAAGGGCGGAAAAATATGTTCCTCTTGCCTAACGCTGTATTTTACCTTCTCCACTGCTTTCAAAAATCGGTAAATATATAAAGATCACTGCAGTAGCTTACCAAGAACGAGTAATCAATAACAGTCAGCACTGTCATCTATCATGTCTACAGTACCTTCTGTGGGTAGATTAAATGACTTACTCCTAAAGAACTGAACTACAGTTTGACTGAAAAGGTGAAAGAGATTAAATGATGCTGTTATCAGAGACTGAGACTCCGCTGCCAACTGTCCAATGATAACTTTGCATTTCAACTTCAATTAGAAAATATTTCTTAAAAGTTCTCAAAGGAGATCTTCAGCCCAGCTACTAAAATCTCTCTCTGGTGAGATTATATTCTCTACATTAATCTTGCTAAATCCACCGATCATTGTGTAGGTCTCCCTTGTGCCTCTGAAACAGTTGTGACTCATCAGAGAATGGACATGGGTCTTCTGAGGGTGTCCTGTGGTGTCTGGCAACAGAATGTTCTTAGTGGGAGTCTTTGGGTCCTATGGGTTGAGGGGAGGGGCCTCTGTGGATCATCCCACAGATACTTGATCAGTTTGGGATCTAGTGAATTTGGAGGCCAGGTCAACACCTTGTGCTGTTCTTCATGTTTTTTTAAGTTGTTCCTAAACTGTTTTTGTGTGTGTACCTGCAGGATGCATCCTACTCGGGATGGCTGCTGCCATCAAGGAGTGTCATTGCTATGGGGTGGGTGGTACATGTCTAAGTAACGGCCACATGAATGCCAGGTCCAAAACATTCCCAGTAGTACATTGTACTGTTTCAAGATGGTCGATGTTTTTTTTTTTTATTTCTCTGGTCTGTGGTTTTAATGTTGTGGCTGGTTCGTGATGTACTCTCTACATTAATCGAGCTAAATATAGTATTAAAACACTTGAGCATTGTTAGTAACCACTATAAGCTCTCTGATGAGAAATTGAAAAAAGGAAAAATACATCTCTAAGTCTCCTCAGGAGACTAAAGTATGACGCAGCACTTACTTGGAGGCTGATCGAGGGCAACGATCAGCGCCTGAAGTGCATAAAGTGCTTGCAGCTGTCGCTCAGTGTCTGAGTTAAGGTACTTGAGTAATACAGGCAATCTCTTCTGGATGATGGCCGTGTCCACTCGACAGCTGGTGTTTTCATCTGCGCAGTAAAGCAGGAGGCAGAGTGAGAGCACGGCGAGGAACCTCCGCTCAGGGTTTGGCAGAGAGTAAATATTGCAATCAGCGGTGCGACTTTTAGCAGAACGGAGAAGAGCCTCCTGCAGGTGGTGGAGTGCTTACCTTTCACTGCGGCCTTACACACAGCTGTCATCAAAGCCCTCAGGAAGGGAGACGAGCTCATCTGAGATTCATCTAGGTTTGCCTGGGAAGTGGAGCACAGAGGAGGAGGAAACTATGTCAGTCTCATGTGGCTCAGCTTAGCCGTGATGAAGGAAACTATTAAAGTGTGTGTGGAAGTGGAGCACGGTGCCACAACGCCTTATATTACACCGTTATCCACTGTGTCACTTAACAGCTACGTGTCCAGGACAGATCTGCTTATCTGTGCTTTTTTTTTTTTTTTGCGAAGTGTTTGAGTCAAGTAGTGCTTTTACCCTAAGTGCTCTGCAAGATCATTCATTCACTCACTCATTTTCCACCTAGCTCCAACTCTAACTAATGGCACCGACTTCCCATGCAAGATTGTGGCTCAGTGTGACAATCAGGAGTAACTGGGGCTCAGTGGCTCCATTTACATGGGCACTAATATTCCACTAATAATCAGGATAATAGATCAGTCTAATGTAACCACCAGACTGGCGTTATTGGAAGGAGTCAGATAAAGGGGTGGGAGTAAACCTCATCATTTGAACAGGAATGTATTTGCTCCTGATAACGTTGTAAACACCGACCCTTTCTCTTCCTGATTACGTTTTCCCTATCCTGTGTAAACATCTGGTGACGTGACGAATTTCCAGGAGGGACAGAAACATGGGAGTGACACTGGTCCGTCTCGTTTGAGCTTTTTATTTCGAATGAATTACGCATCGTCAAAAAAAGACGAGGAAAAAAATATTGCACACGTCAAAAGAGTCGCATCCTGATTGTTGTTGATTCGAGGCACGCAAACACACGTGTCTCATCAGATCATTTTATTTAGTGCCCATGTAAACAGTCAGGCTGGATTCTGGTTAGAATGACAACCAGACAGAAAGTCAATCGTTTCTACATTCTGAGCCAAATCAATCACCTGACAAATACTGGATTTACGATTTATCTGGCAGTCTATAGAATTTGATAATATTTTATTTAAAAACACATAGCTTAAACTAAAATCTTAATATAGATCCCTTAGATTTGTGTGTTTCGTTTTAATTTGTAAAAGACATTCTAAGTAAGACGGTTTGTTTCTAATTGAGCTCAGACGATTCGTCACTTAACAGCCAACATCATCTCCAGTAAATCAATATGAGCTGATTTAAGGGTCTAATTCTTAAATATATATATTAAACCTAAAGTTTTATCCAAACAGCAAACAAACATCATTTCCCCATTAAAACACCTGGTAAATATGAGAGTGTGTAAAGGAAACAATGAGCCGCCCTCGAGAAAGACCCAACACCCTAAGACTGAAGTCATAGCTTCCAGGTGTGATTGTGAGAACCAGGAGAACAGAAAAACAAACACATGATGGCTGTTCTTATGCCACACTTTAATGTCAAATAATAAATAACAAATCATAAAAGGACAGACTGCTCTCTCTGCTCGCTCTCAGGCACTCGCTCGCAGACTGGTCCCTTCTGAGAAATGCCCCCTTTTCATACCTCTACCCAGTCAAAGATCTGCTCGTCACTGGCCATGTCCTCCAGGAGGAGTTTCTCCAGCTGCCGGCTCAGCTCCTCTGGAGGCAAGATCCTTCCAGACAGAGTCGCCTCGGGACTGGAGCTGTCCAACTGGACAAACTGGAGTTTCTGTTGGTGTCGAGATGAGAGGGCGAGAGGGCATTGATATAAAAGGAAAAAAACATGGAACCGAGAAATTATGAGACTTTTCATATAATACAGAATATGTTAAATTGTCACTCACATGCTGTGAGATGAAAGCCTGGACATCTTCTCCTTCTGGTAGAACGTCGGTCCAGTTGAGGCCAGATTCCCTCCACAAAGAACCCACAGTCCTATGGCTCTGTGGAAACAAGAAGAGATAAGATCACACATCAACAGGAGAGGTAAGCCACTTTTGGAGGCACAGGTAAAGAGCACATGCGTAGATATGATAAAAGAGATGAGAACGAGCTATGCAGATTTGACTAGGATTCACACTTTAACATAAGATCTGTGTTGCTCACCATTTGTTTGCATAGTATGTGCAGTATCTCTGAAATTAAGATCCCAGCTCTTCCCACAGGAAGCAAAGGTTTGCTTAATTCACTGCGAACAAACAGAGACGACATGAAATTAAAGCGTGACCATTTCTTTCCTCACGCCAAATATGCATTTATACAAATAACCATGAAAGTTCGTTATTTCTCTTTACGGGAAAGAGGACAAAAGATGTAGAAGAAGTCAGCGACCAAGTCTGATACCACTGAAACAGCAGCACTCATCTACGTACCTAAAGAGCTCTCTCATAGAGAAGCCCCCCTCCTTCAGCACAGGGCTGAGCAGCTCGGCCAGGTACAGCCAGATGTGGGGAATGTCGATGGCCATGTCGTCCGCCTGCTCCAAGGTGTCTGCAAACCTGAGAAAGCACAAGGACGGAGTGGTGCTCAGAACTGGAACTGGATCGGTTAAGGAGGAAAAACACTGAATTGTAGTTTCTTTTAATAATTGCATAAGATGGGAGAAGGCTTCGGTTAATTCATTTTTTTATTTGTTTTTTTTACACAAATGAAAAACTACTTTTCAAGAGAAAATTTTAATGTAGTTTTTAAAGTGCGTCATGTCTTTCCTATATGTTCTGACCTCGTTTATAGCCTGGAAATATTATATTAAGATGACAATTAGCTTCCTATAGGTTTTCTATTTTTCTGGTCAATAGGGAAGTGTCAGATAAATCACTTACTGTTGCCACATAACTGTAAGAAAGAGGAGAGACTACAAACAACATTTTTCTAGATAGTTCCTAGTACCGTATTTTTCGGACTATAAGTCGCACTTTTTTTCACGGTTTGGCTGGCCCTGCGACTTATACTCAGGTGCGACTTATATATTAAAATATATAATTTCACGTGTTCGTTATTTTCACACTGACAGCCGTGAGAGGGCACTCTAGGCTTGTGTGCCAGCATCTGCTACTTCTTTTACTCCTGCGTAATAGCGGCGGTGCGCCGTCTACCTCCGGAGTTCGCGGAGTTGCTTAGAAGTGACACAGAGGATGAAGAATTCAATGGATTTAGTGATTTGGAGTGAGATCGAGAGTTTGGTAAACTTGTTATGTTATGTTGTTTATGCTATAGTTATCTGAATAGCTGTTAACATACCAGACACCTATGAAGCTCGTTGTTCTATTGTTAGTACTATAACTTGCCTTTCAAGATGAAATGTGTTCTTGGTCTCCGATTTTATCAAATAAATTTCCCCCAAAAATGCGACTTATAGTCCAGTGCGACTTATATATGTTTTTTTCTTCTTCATTATGCATTTTTTAGCTGGTGCGACTTATACTCCGGAGCGACTTATAGTCCGGAAAATACGGTATACAGAAGTAATGAGCAGGCAACTGGCTCCCTATCCACAGAAACTGCCTCATTATCAGGCAGAGAGCATTAAGCAGGTGAACTGACCCTTTGTAAAACTGGGTTTTGGGCAGGATTCCCTGCTGCACCAGCTGGAAGAAGAGCTGGCCCATGTGGTCCCGTGTGATCTGACTACGCTCCAGGGTCGACTCCATCCCGACGCGCACAAACATGTGCAGCTGAGGGCCCAGGTCCAGTTCGTCCACGCACTGCACAGCCTCCTGCATGAAACAAAGGCATATGATGCAATTTCATGAGATCAGGGAAATTAAAAAGGAGAAGCAAAAAGCATGTCACACATCTGAACACAGTTCTGCTTTAAACACATCTTAAAGAAACCAACACTACTTTCTGTAGATAACTGCTGATTTTTAAAAATCTGATTTACCTTAAAGAAGCTGCTATGTATAAAGTCTTTTTTTTTTTACTCATAAATGGGTCTTCAGGATAAATTGTGAAAACTTTAGCACCTAATAATCACTGGATTGAGGTGCCATGATATTTGTCTTCTGCTGGTTTTCTCATGAATCTTAATACCTTGTAATCATTTATGTGCAGGAACTCGTCAATAATGGCCTTGGACTTCCTCTCAATCTCCTCCTCTGACAGTGCAGGTCTGTCTGGGCTCTGGACCACTGGCTCAGGTTTCACTGTCAAAATAAAAACGAGAGTCACAACTGTGTCTGATTGTGCTAAGAGCCTGATTTAGTTCCATGCACCATCACAGACTCTTCATGTTGCGCACACAAGATAGAAGAAGGGAAGAAAATATTCCTCAGCATGTTTCCTCACCAGGCTCCCTAACTCTGCTGCGCTCCGGTTCCGTTTTGTCCTCGGTGACACTCGGCCTCCGGGGCTCGGCTCCCTCTCGCTCCCGGTCTCTTCTCGGCTCCTCTGGGGTTTGACTGTCCAGCAGCTCTTTGGAACTGCCTCCCCTGGTGAACGGTCCGGGTCGCGACGATGAGGGGGGCGCAGAGATCAGCGGCTTCTCACTGCGTTCCCTGCCTGTACTGCTACGACTGCGAAGAGGGAGGAAAATGCAAAAAAAAAAATCAGCCAAAAATCATGAGGATCTCTGAGAAACCAAGAGCCATACAGAAATCTTCCTTAGAGAGAAGGGGAAGAACAGTAGCTGCTGCACTTTACCTTCCCAGAGTTCTCCTGGAGTCGTAATCTTGGTTCTGTGGGGGTGTGGTGGAGGGCTGGGCTGACGGCGTGGACTGCAGTGCAGAGTAACGGTTGAGGCCAGCTGTCCGTGACAGGTCTGATATGAGGAAGTTATAACAGTTTACATCTCAAAGAAATGATTAGGGATTGTTTAGGGTTACATTTGTCAAAGTGTCATTCATGTAAATACAACTCATATCAGCAGAAGGGTTTAAAGTAAAAAATATTTCTCTAACTTTCAGAAATCAATATCTGAACCAGCTGCAGTCAAAATGACACAGATCACTGCAGCGCTCACAGTTTTCACCTTAAGGCATCTGGTATTGTTAAACAGCTTGAATCAAACAGCTCAAGGGTGTTAGAGAAACGTAAATCACTAAATTTGGAAGATTTGGTGTTTTGTCATAACAAATGGGCTCCTGAGACAGAAGACAGAAAGGTGAGGCAGAAGACTTGGCTGCGTGATGAACGGTGTTTTCACCATCTTCTCAGTTGTGGACCGCGTCGCTCGTGTAATAAATGGTTCAGGTCACTGCGACATCTTACCGGAGTCGCTGGCTTTGGCTCCTCCACTGCTGCCCTTCACCCAGGTGACTTGAGCCCGTGGGCCCAGCTGGATCTTCTCGTCCATTTGAGGCTGCAGAATGATTTAGAAACAAAGTCAAGCATCTCTGCTTTAAACAAGACCATAAGGGAAACTTATAGACAAAAGACGCAAGTTGAGAAAAATTACTCCGACTCACAACAACAAAATAAATGACTGACACTCTTTTGAACTCTGAATATGCCCAGCAGAAGGAAAAATAAATGTATTTTTTGTCACTGGGTAAATGTTATTAATCAAAGTAAGTACCAGCCAAAATACTGGATCAATATGATAAGTGTTTTTCACATGAGAAGTTCCAGACGCTGCATTATTGAATTATCTTCTCTCTGTGCAACTAGCTGACCATGCTGCCAGCAGATGGGGCCCCAAAAATAAACTGACTTTGCTTTACACGGCAGTACCTCACCCATCCAGCAGGGGGGCTAGAGTTTGTAATACTAAACATGTAAACCACAATAATGTAGATCAGATGACAGCAGGGAACGTTTTGCGTGAGCAGCAAAGTTAAGATGATCCACAGGATTCATCTCTGTGATGTGTAAACAGTTATTTTCTGAAGACAGCTGTGAGGGACCAACGTGAAAAAACACTCAGTGAAGGTGGGACAAACTTGTCACGACATGATAAACATCCTCCCCAATTAATCTAAATTACACAGCAGACCTGACAAAGTTCAACCAAGACTCTGTGTGCGCTGAATCTGCGGGCTGCTCAGACTTATTACACAATGTGCTGCAACAATATACTGTCTTTGGTCCAGTATGGATCAGTGATTGGTTTCAAATCAGCGGTTGTTTCGGACACCACCACTGTCACTGATACCTGTTGACCTGATGGATTATTTTACTAAACTGTGGAAGATTAACGTGACGCACAGAAGCCTCTGAGAGGTAGTGCTGGGAAACAGTTTGGACAACATATTTAGCAGATGGTTGAATGGCCCATCAATCACCGTCCATCACAGGCTACACAGAACAACCTGCAGCCTCATGAGACAGCGTAGCTTTTTAATTAGCATGTTAGTGAGTGATTCTTGTCGTCTTTCCAAGGAAAATTTGTGCCCAAACTGTGCCAATTCTTCCTCACAGGACACTGACTGATCTGCACTTGTGTGATCAGCCACGAGCCACAAGAATCCAGCTGCCTCTCAAGGAAAAACCTCAGGTCAGACATCCACTAGTATCCCGTAATATATACACTTTCTGTGTTACAGCTTGTAAGGCATGATTAGCCTTCAGTAGTCCGACATTAATTAAAGTAGCAGCTAAAGCAATTAAGATTACGGCAAGTACTGTATCAGCTTCCTATAACGAAGTATAATGTCGCTGTCAGTGTGACTGTTCTAGGGCAGGATAATCTAAAGAGGCTTTAAAGCATTCACACAACACTACTGTTGAGGCGGCGGCAGCAGCTGTAAAGGTGAGAGACTCCCTGCAATATCGTTTCCGACACTCAGCGCACTCTGCTTGTAGCACTCATTGATGCGCACTGTCACATTATTAATTGTGGCTCATTTATTTTGTAGCTCTGTGGGTCACTCAATTTCACCTCTGTACAGCCAACGCATGTAACCAAAAAATCAAGACTATAATGCAGTAAAGTGTTCTATAAACTGAACAGCCTGGGAAATCCTTTCTTTCAGATCTGATCAAAATCTCTTTAACAGTTTGGCTGCTACCTTTTTTTAGTAGAGGACACTCCTGTAGTGTCCTAATTATAGGCTCTGGACGAATTATCTGTTATATATGTAACTACCTGGGGATTTATGCCAGTTTATCATTGTTCGTCTGCAGCTATATGAGCAAATGAACCAGGTTTAGGCAGTGCTTTTAAATGATATGACAGCGAGCCGTCACAAGACGTGTCTCCAGTAGAGATGTCAGGTTTTTTTTGCCCTCCCGATCCGATACAACCTTAAAATTTCCTCCCCTGGAGATTCATAAAGGCTTTTATTATCTCACTTGTATTCTCCTAGATCACATGTGCACCATGCGACCGTACTATCAATGGGGCTGCCAACGTTAATGTAGCTAGGAGACAATTATAGAGTAAGATACTACAGGATTACAGAGAAAGCTGCTTTTTTCCGTTTGTTTTTTTTGTTTGTTTTTTTTTGGCGGCAGCTTTGACGCTAGCCAACGAAGAAGATGTTTTGACGCTACGTGGACGTTGTTTTGGTTTATGCAGACCTAAAATAATTAACTACAAAAGATCAGGCTTAGTGGAAGCCTGATATGGATCCGTTCCTTTTAAAAATGCCATCGGGATCAGGACATCTCTAGTTCCTTCCAGTCAGAGGTGTAGTGTAGAAATGCATGTAATGCTGTCAGTGGGACAGACTTTTAAAGCCAGAATAAAAATATACAAGCTATATACTGTATATGTCTTCCCCGTCTTTGGCACTCGTCCAGCTGTTGGTGCCCTATCAGTTAGCTGAAGATCAGGCTGCTGGCTCACCTTGGAGATCTTTGGGATCTTGGTGGGGTCGATGGTCCTGCTGTTCTTTGTCATAGGCACAGTGTTCCAGGTCTCTTCTCTAGGTGCACGCTGTTCTCGCTGTTCTCGCTGTTCTCGCTGATCTCTCTGATCTCTCTGATCGCGTGGATCTAAGTGGCCAAAGCGTCCACACCACATAGAGGAAGGAAATGAACAGTTTTAAAGAAAGAAATGATGTGGCCTTTTTTCAGTCAACATACAAGGGATCAGACAGGGAGACATTTTTCACAGTTCTCGCTATACTTGATGAAATATTGTAGGTCAGCTAACAGATGGGGGTGAGTAGGGGGCTTCCTGTCTGCTGTTGGGCACAATAGCATCAGTGCAGGCTATAGGGACAGGAAGTCTGCCTGTACGCTCACAGGCTTCCTGAGTCAGTGTAGCTGTGTGCCAATGTGATTCTAAGCCTTAAAGAGGATTTAGACTGCAGGTCTGACCTGGCCGTCTCTTGCTGTCCTTGGAGAGCAGCTGCTGGTGCACTTTCCTCTGCTCTTCTTGCTCTTCAATCTTAGCCTCCTTGTGGATTTGCTCTATGGTTTTGGGGCCCTGGTCGGCTCTCCTGGACACCCAGTTGTGCTGGAATAAAGGGAGAAGTACAATTATTTCAAACAGACAGTAGTACAGTAAACGGATTTCTTCACTGAAGCTCAATTCAAATATCAGTGTGTTTGTTTTATCACTAGGGATGGGCGATATGGACTAAAAAATTTATCCCGACAATTTCTGGTATTTATCACGGTAACAATAAAAATGACGATAAATAAACACCAATTCAGCCTAATCTTTTTTAACTATAATGCATCGGCAAGTTTTATCTGAGTTGTTTTTTATACCGGACTCTTTGGATGAAGTCGACGCTGCTTCTGCATCCTTGCGCATTTTCTGGCTTTCTTCATATTCTGGTTTGTGCTTGTGTTTGAGGTGGTGGAACAAATTAGTGGTGTTACTGTCCTTTTTATGCACTATTTGTTAGCAAACCTTGCAAGTTGTAATTTGCTGCTCCGCATCACTTTTTAACCCCTTCATGCCTAGTGTCGCGAATTCGCGACGAACTGTTTCCGTTCAGACTGCAGCCAAAGTAACGCATGTAATACTCCAATGTCGGTTTGTGCACATTCAAAAATTTCCTAGGAACCTTTTGCAAGCACTAGTTTCTCGTAGGACCGGCTGGAGTGGTAAGCAAAAATACAATCGCGGGATGACATATTCTTACCGTGGGGAATGTTTTTGACGATATATCGTAAACGATGAAATATTGCACATCCCTATTTATCACATATATCAGTTCATATAAAAGAAGACAGAGATAATTACTGATGAATTAGCCAGTGATTGCTTCAGGGAGACAGCAGCATTAACAAGGTTATCCATTTCATTTCGTGCCTGTCAGTGACTGTGAGCATGGATGTTTTGTTTTTAAACAAAGTGGATCCACCCTAAATAACCTTGCTCATTTTAATTTCAAATCTGACAGGAGCGCACCACAGCAGAGTTTGAATACATGTTTTCAATAGTTCTGTACGAGACAGGGACATGGATTAAAATGTCAAAAGCTCGGTTTAATCAATGCAGATGTCTCTAGTGAAAACTAAAGTACGAGAGGACACTTACATATTGAGTCGTTTGTTCCTTGTTTGTTCCTCTTTCTTCGAATCTATATATGTGTTTATATCAGTGTTGTGAGCCCAGAAAACGTCCATGTGTCCCCAGCTATTTATTCAGTTCTATCTTCCTACATATAGGAAAACAACGCATAATATGGAAATGTCTGAAGGGAATTAAAACTAACAAATAAAACTGCTACAAGTCTGTTTTTAACCCATAAAAGAGGTATATGCGTATGTCAGAGATGTACTATTCGTGAGAGCAGTTAAACTCTGTAAGTGAAGACAGTACTGCAATATATATATATATATAGCATGTGTAACAGAAATCCAGGTGTCGTCACCGGTTTCATCAGTGGTCATTAAAATTTAAGGCAGACTTATTATCTTATGTTATTTTAATGCGATACTCATTTGGTAAATTACAATTTTTTTCTCAAGCTACAAATGCTTGATATGAGCAGAGGTTACATAAATGACAGCTGGTCTATATTAGCTGTGGGAGGAAGGTAGATTAAAACTCGTGCGGAGGATCCTGATGTGCTCCCCTCCAGAAATTTAACTACACGTCACGGTGACGCGGGCTGCAACAGGCAGGGTTGATCTGAGAGGCATTTCCTCATTTATGTCTCTGAGTGGCAACCACAGAAAATTCTCCTTCCTTCTGCATCCTACAATCTACTCAGACGTATTCTCTCTTTTCAGTGTTGCATTGATTTACAGAAAGTATAAGAAAGTATCAACCAAGCCTTTAACTGAACTGATTTGCAATTAGTAATTTAGATTGATCTTTTTTATTTTTTTTTCGCAGAGTCAGATATTGACAAAATTTGAAGATATGCCTAATCTGTTGTCTGAGGATTAATACTTATGCAATTCGTACAGAATCATGTTTTACGCAGTAAAATTAACGGCAGCTTGTAATGCACTCGCAGACAAACATGTGATCGGGTATTTTGAGTTATTTTTATAGTGTATTTTCCACAAAGGGTTTCCTAATCATCAGTCTTTCTGGAAAGGTGTTTGAATATCAAGAGTTGAAGCACAAATCAGTTTAGCAGAATATTACCCGGATGTCATGTTTCAGGATGCAATAAAAGCAATAAATCTGAACAAAAAGCATCATGAACATGAGATGTGATGCAGGACGGTCCAACAGAGAGTCACATACTCACCAATCTGAGGTCAATAATGTCCTGCAGCATAAACCGTATCCGGGACGACGTCTTTCTCTCCTTGACAATTTTTTCCATCTGATTGAAGTATTGATCCATCCGAGGCTGACGAAAGAGGTACAGAGAGGGTTCAATTGAGACATGAAGGTTAATCTTCCGTGCCTCTGTTTAACCTAACGAACAGCAGGTTTCAGGGATTCTCACATCATTTCACTTCACTGGCTGATTATTCAGTTTATTACTTGGGACATTTGGGTACGCAGCAGAACAATAAAATGTAACAACCCTAAAAGAATAGACCCAATTCACTGTAATGGCCTGCCAATAAAAGGGAGGTTTTGAGAGAATTACCACATTAAAACAGGATTAACTCATCTGCAGTACAAGAAAGCTGATTTATGACCACATTCTTGACGATCTAGTGCTTTTATTTGGGTAAACAGTGCAAACAAAAAGGCGACAAAGCCGATTTCAGTTGTTATGGTGACTTTATAGCGGTTTCCCTACTGGTCAGAGGGCTTTTCCTTAGATGATAAGTATCAAACCACACATCACAGTGCAGCAGCGATGCAGCAGTAAGCCCTTCAGGTCAGTTGGGTCTCCCCAAGCATCTGAGGACTCTTCGCTGCGTGTCACTGATGTCCACATCTACTGTGGAAACACTGTGGGGATATTCTTTTTGTTTTTGCCAACGTACAGTATATAAACAGTTTTTTCTACTCTGCGTCTGGAAGTGAATGTAGCCCAGCTCAAATCCCATCAGAAAAATCTCTTTTATGTCTCTTAAAAGAGATTTGCTGAAGATCAGAATCAGCTCAGTACTGACTTAATTTGCTAGAAGGTAGAAAAGCATATCTTGGTTTATATTAGTACAGACATACTGATACTCTTGTGGCATGAATATATTCACTTCATGGCTCAATCCCTGAAAATCTCTGGCCGTTACATATGTCGGGAGCAACTAGACTACAACATAAATGTAACCTTACTGCAACTGACAGTCACATCCACATATATCATTTTATATTCTGGGTAACATTCTTATTTACTTTCTTGCCAAGAATTATGTGTGAGGACTGGAAATTAGATTTAACTACCAGATGGTTAGCTTAGCTCAGAATAAAGACTGAGAAGAACAGGAGGACACTGCTAAACTGGCTCTATCCAAATATACACAAATACATCTGCCTACCTACACTTCTGAAGCTCACAATCAACACATTTATTTCGTAGTATTGGGTATTTTAGTATGACACCAAAAACAGTGTAAAAATTAGTTTTGGTTTCTAACTCCCTGATTTTGAGTCAAAAACTCACCTTGGCTTTCTCGAAGTCGAGGTCCTTGCCGATGGTGGTGAGCAGCCTGCACAGACACTCCAGAGACTCCTCATCGTGGTTCTTCAGCAGCTTCACCACGCAGTCGTGCATGATGGCCTCCGTCAACATCTTGAGCTTGAAGAGCTCGCCAATGAACTTGATGTTGCCGATGGAACGCCGTCGGGCCTTGTCCTTGGCTTCTTCCAGCTCTTCCTGAAGCCGATCACGCTCTGTCGTCTGGGAAGAAAAAGACAAATGCAAATTGTTTATTAATTCATTTTTTTTTTTTTTACTTTATTTGCTGTGATAAAAATGGATTATGTAATAAAACTGTAAGGAAATTCAAAGAGCACACACCGATGCAGCAGAGTCCAGCTCCTTCTGCTTTCTCTCAAACACCACATCGTCCACCTTGTCCTTCTCAAACTCCTTCTGGCAGCGGTTTAGCAGCAGCTTGCGAAAGTTTACTGTGGTGTTGGGTTTGTCTGTCATCTGCACTTTGAGCTGTGCATGAATGGTAGATAGTAAATACAGTAAAGAAGCATTAGTACAAAATTAAGAGGAGAAAGGAAACTGATAAAAATATTAAATTATGAACACTGATTCTCAAGCAGAAAGTATGTTTCCACCAAAATCTTCCAGATAAATCGAGGATTTAAACCTCCACATTCACAACCACAAAACTACATCTCCTTTGATCTAAATTCTCCACACTTGACCCATTTTGATCGGCAAGATGCTCGGCTTACCGTGGCCAGGCAGCGGCACATGTTCCCATAAGCCACAGAGAAGCTGGGCTCATCGATGGCCTTCTCAAAGACCAGGTCGATGACGCCTTTGAGCCTCTCCTCGGTGTCGATGGTGAGGTCCGTTACCTGCTTCATCAGCTGGTTGAACTTCTGAGGCGTCAGCTTGTTGAGGATGCTTCGCACTTTCCTGAAGAGATCCTGTGGGGAATCATGCACAAGAGGCAGTTAGTCATTGAGTTGACCAAACACTTAGTCCCACTCCCTGGTAGATATGCTGAAAATATCTTTCAAAAATAACTCCGGATGCTGAGTCAATACATGCTGTGGTAGGTCAAATCACTCAGGAGCCAGTAATCATAGGATTTAGTCTGCTGGAGGTAGCTGGATTTTGTGTGCGTCTCTCCGCTGTGTTTGTGTGTAATTGCCTTTACCTGTGTTTTCTGCGCCTCTGGATCCTCTGCGGGGGCCTCCCTCTTCAAGCCGGGTTTCCAGGCGTTCTCTGATTTTTTCAGCTGAATGTCATCATTCACAGAAACGTTCATGATGATCTTCCTGGGTGGAGGCCGCCGTGCACCAATGTTCATTAGCTGAGAATGGAGCGAAAGAAATAAAGACAGGAAAAAGACAGGGATTATTCCTGGTGTCTATGAGATGAGTGAAAGGGTACGGACACAGCAACTCGGCATCAAAGTACTACCGGCAATGACGGCTGACTGTGATGTCAGCTCGCCGCACCTGTGTCTGAAGCCGAGTCCTAATAATGAGCTCCTCACAGTAACATTACAGCAGATTCACTTGAACGCGTTGCTAAACTTGATCGGGGTCATTATTTTCAAACAAATCTTGACAGTAAAACTGTTTTACACTAGAAAAGGTAAGTAGTGGAAAAGGGTGAGTGTGTGTGTGTGTGTGTGATTTTATGAATGACTGTGGCAGCTTGGTAGCTCGTGTGTGAGTGCATGTGTGACTCACTGCGGCGCCTCGTCCTCCGGTCATCTGCCTGCCAAAATCTGCGAACGCAGGTGTGAAATCAGGTCCTCTGGAAATCACCCTGGAATCCACGGATCGAGATGGCAACTTGTTTTGGTTCATCTGTGTGACACATAGCATACACAATACATCATCACACACATGTACGAACACACACACACGCAGCATGATCTGAACAGCAGGGGGAGCAGTGATTCCCTGGTAATAATGGTAACAGGGCAAAGCCAGGGATGAATGTGACAGTGAGTTCATGAATTTCTAAGTCAGTGGTTCTTTAAAGGTGACCCTGTTTAAATCAAGTCATGCTACATTAGCAGCTTCTGGTTAATGTTTTTTTTTTTTTTACTATATCAATAATAAATCAAGCTCGTCTAGCTCAGTGGGGCTGCTCGGCGAGAGACGTCAGAACCAGATGTGGAAGGGAAGGACAGAAGACAGGAACGCAGGACAGAGCGAGATAGTTGTGGGGGAGGAGGAGAGAAGAACAAATCCAGCTCTTTGTCTTTCAGCTGTCCTTGACTTCCTCTCCACTCTTTTCCAGCGAGATTTCACTTTCTCCCACAGAGAAAACGAGACGCTGGGATTGTACCAATCAACTGTTCGCCAGTCTGGTTGTTCTTTTTGGAGAGGCGGGGGAGGGGCCTGCACTCTTAACACTGCCAAGTGTGACATAATAGCAATGTGATTTTAATCAAAACAGCATTTCAGCAGAACATATGCTCCACCCATACATACAGTATGAGCAGATGTGAGGAACAAACCAAACTGGAGAGTCTTTGATCCAGTTCACACAATCTAAACTGAAACTAAGTCTTATAAAGCCTGTTGGTATGTGGCTACAAAGTCCTGTTTTATTATTAAGGCTTTATTCAAAAACAATGATTATTTTCATTACTGATTAATCCCATTAAAAACTATTATGACTTATGCCCATCACACCATCCCAGAGCCTGAAATAAGGTCCACTAAAGCAACAATCTAAAATCTAAACACTGAATTTACAATGATTATAAATCTCCACTTTTTTTTCCTTGGTAACAGACTTAACCAATTCCCTTATTTTCAAATTCTTTGCAGATCATTAATCGTTGCAGCTCCATGAGAAACATGCATTTAATTTCAATTTACAGAGACGCTGCAGACAAAATGGACGACTACACAGCGGTAGTGTCTTTCGACAGTAAAATTTATCTGCAACAACGGTGGGAAAGTCAGTTTAACTACTGTTAGATTAGGAGCAGATCAGAAAATTCATGAACCTCTTTCTATTTTAGGAGGTGCATTTATACAGATACAATTTTAAGCTAACTATTTATTAACATATATTTATTTTAATATTTATTATTATTAAATATTCATCACAATCCTGTCACCTAAACATCTATATAATCTCTGTAGGACTGCAGGGCTATTTGTAACCCACCTTGTCCAGCACCACATCACTGATCGGTGGGAGGCCCTCAGGCTTCTGTGTGCAGGCCGGCATGAACTGGAAGCCCAACAGGAAGTCCCTGTCATACTGACGTTTCCCACTGGACTCAGCCAAGTCTGGACCACCGAGCAGGGTTTGAGCGGGAAGGGGGGAAAAAAAGGTAATTATACATAAAACAAAGGCAGAACTGGGAATGACAAAAGCTCCAAAAGGTCAGAGGCAAGTCATGTGCCTAACTTGAATGAATACATGCAGACTTCTTGCGGTTTTGCCTAGGGTAGCTTAAAAATAAAAAAACTGTGGTCCATTTCACCTTCAATGTCCTGCGGAGCCCCTGTCGAGTTCTCCTTGTCTCCGGGGGTGGCTCCACTGTCGCTGCTCTCCGTCTCTGAGGTGTGGCCTGCGCCGTTTCTCATCGGCTCCAATTCTGCCTCGCCGTTTTCCTCTGGAGGTGCGGCAGTTTTCCTATCAGCCTCAGAGATGTTTGCAGGGACAGGAGCAGGGGTCGAGGTGAAGACTGGTGGTAGGAGCACCGGGCTGCCACTCAGAGGAGCTGACAGCAGGGCCTGATCTACAGCAGGCTGATCTACTGGCCTGGGTTCATCCTGTGTGGAGGCAATATTCAATCGTGAAACACTTGACTTGTATCCCCCGTAGACATACAAGGCTAATATTTTTAGATAATATAGTCCTGTACACACAATATACATAGAACTGGAATACTTTTTCACAAATGGGAACACAAGCATCCAGCAATTTTGATCATGTTTATGCAACATTATCAACACAAAATTAAAACACAGTGAGAAACACTGAGCAGCTTCTGACTCATCTAGCCTGTGATTTCAATTATCAGCCAGTTTCACACTTTGTTTAATCTAAATCTAAATGCATTGCTATTATAATGACATTTAGACTTGTCAATGTCAGATGATCTATGGGATTCAGTCCTCAAGTCCTCTGTGCTAGTCACCGTCTGTTAATGCTGTCCTCATGTGGCACCATCACTGGCATGTTGTCTTTTTGGTCAGGTTTAAGGCAGCCGTCTTAAGCTTGATCTGGCGCAGAGCCTGTGCCGTAGGGGGCTGTACTGTAAGCATTCGTACTTCTAGTGTGTGGTGAAATGCGTTTTGGATCAAACACAGCTGTTATGATTTGCGTCATCACAACTGGGGTGGTTGATTAAAATATACCATTTATTTACCAGCTGGTAATTGGTTGTGTGGGAACTCTCCTACAGCGACAAGCCTAAAGGAAAACAATAAAAGAGAGGAAACCAGAGCGGGACAGAGCTGATTTTACAAACGGTGGGCTGCGTGAGCCATGAAGATGATAGATAACTCCATGCTGTCGTTCTCGGAGAATAACAACACCCCAAAGTCGTTTATGTCTGCTTCCCTCACCACACATGTGGAAACGTTTTCCACTTGAACTCTAGCCCACATTGTGCCTTCCCTCTTCTCTTTCAACCTCTCCGTCCCACTCCTCTGACACTTTGCAGTCTTGCCCCGAAACGAAATACCAATCGTTTGAAAATAAAGTTACAAGGTATTGCCTCTTCAGTCTCCCTTGTCATTTTGCATTGCGAGCTGGCGGCCTCTTCTCTTACCTCCTCCTCCTTATGAGGTGCATCTCCAGTAGAGATCCCTTCATTTGGTTTTCTCCAGGTCTTTGGTATAGCAGAAGCAGTCTGATTAACTGTAAGGAAACAGAAGTTAGCCACAGCCAGTGGGTTAACAACCAAGCCACAATGGATTTAAAAGGTAAATTAGCTTTTAAGACCAATGACTGCAAGAAAAACATGTTCATGCTTGTACAAGCAAACCTTGTACAAGCAAAATGTCTAACCACTTAATACAGCTCTATCTGAAAAGTAAGGGGCTCATAAAACAGCCACTTATTTCAGGCTGGTTTATCACTACAGATCCCACAGTATTTAAAGTACAATTTGAAAATGTCACTTGCAAACCCAAACAGCATTAGACACTGTACCTGTAGTGGGACTCTTCCTGTTGAGTGCTTGTTGCTGGGTCTCTGTTTTGCTGTCAGTAATGCCACCATGCGCCTCTGTCCCTCCTCTGGGGGTGAGGTCTTTAGTGTCTAAGGACTTGGTCGGCTCTTCGGCCTCTGTTGTGGCCTGCACTAGAGGCGGAAGGCCAGGGGGTAGCATAACTGGCAAAGCTGGGACAGAGACAGGGCTTGAGGTCAGGGTGACTGGCACCACAGCCACAGGTGCCATCGAGGAGAGCGCAGCAGCAATGGGCACCTCGGGCCTCACGTCAGAGGGCAAGGTTTCAGAGGAGGAGGCTTCTCTGTAAGCAGGGGCAGAGGCCTGGGGCTGGAGAGCAGCTGAGGACAGAAGAGGTGGCTCATGAGCTGGGGCGTCTAAGTCAGTCCCAGAGTCTGCGAGGCCATTCAGAGCCTTGGGAGCCAGAGATGGAGAGGCAACTAAAGTTCGTGGGGTGTCTGAAAGAGGCTTGTCTGTGTTGGGTGTAGGTGCTGAAGAGGGTTTGTTCTCCCCAACTGAGGCGGGGGGAGAAGAGGCTGAAGCAGCGGACTCCCTTGCTGAGGGACGTTCACTGGTGTTGGCCACTGTGAGTGGGAGACTGACGGGGGTGGTCAGTGGGGCAGGGAAGGGAAGCTCTGGTTCAACAGTAGGCGAGGGCTCAGATAGAGGAGCGTTGGCCTCCGGTCTCTCCAAGGGAGCTTCGGGCTGCACAAGGCCAGGTGAGGAAGACTTCTGGACAACTGGCTCCAGTTTTGGCGTATCATCTGAAAGAGAAGAACAAAGGGATTCAGAATTCAGTCAGCAAATGTAATAAGTTCTCTAAATAGATACACAGATTGTTGATTATCTGCAGCAGGTAATACGAAATATTCGAGGATAAAACACAGACAAAACTTTATATGGAGTGTAGAACTGTGCAACTGACCCATGCCAATAAAGTTACTCTTTAAAAAAAAAAAAAAAAAGGCTGGCCAAATGTTCCACTTGAATACAGGAAGAGCAGGAAGTGTTGCTGACTAAACACTTTGAATTTCAAGAGAAATGAAACTGAATGCATTCAGTCGGCATTGTGTCAAAGCAAATACAAGAGTGATAGATAACATGTTTGGAAAGGAAATCCCTGTTCAAGGAAAAGATATCTTGGTGCAGGGACACTATGGTTGCTGCAATAAAACCACAGATGACATTCCCTCGTATGCAAAGCTGTGGTCCAGTGGTGACATTTGAGTGATGTTTATTATTATTTGAACATAAAAAATATAGCTAAACTGCCTTGTTTATTGTATTTTAAGGAAAGAAAGTGTTTGGGCAGACCTGGCCCTGGTTTGGTGTCTGAAGCCCCAGTTGTCAGCGGCTGCTGTGGCTGTTGGGGCTGTGGTGGCTGCAGTGGCTCCAACGTGTAGCCTACGGGATGGGCTTGCTGTTGCTGAGGAGGCTGAGGCTGCGACTGCTGCTGCTGCTGCTGCTGCTGCTGCTGCTGCTGCTGCTGCTGCTGCTGCTGCTGCTCCGGAGTCTGGCTGCTGCTCAGCTGCTGCGATTTGAGGTAGAAAATGTGAGGATAATGAGGGTGCGGCCATAAAAACTAGCAACACAGAAAACCAGAGAGAAAGAGAGAGAGGCACAGAGATGTAGGCAAGCGCACACACACAACAACAAATAAACAAGCCAAAATGCAGGTTTGAGCAGAAATAAAGAGTCCAAAGAGGTATGGTTATTTATTACAAGGACAGTGATGGAGGACAATACAGGAGAAACGAGGTGGAGAATGGAGATCAATGTGGGAGGAATGGCAAGAGGAGTGGAAAAGCTCAGGACAATGAAGAGTAAAGGATGTAGAGGGAAATATGTAAAGAAATGAAATCAAGGGGCACAAAAAGACAGAGAAAAAAGAGGAAACACACTGTTAACATCCACAGAAGGACACAGGGAGGAAGAAGTCACAACGTCCCTCTTCAGAATCCATGCAAGCTGTCTAATTTGGACTTGGGTTCGTTTCATTTATTAAAATGTGCCAAGACTCCATATGAAGACAATTCAATTTTATGCATCTGAAAAGGTGGCTACTTGACTTTTTACATGCATTGCCAGCTCCCAGTACTCTTGGATCTAAAGACCAGGCTTCAGCACCGCCACATTTCCATATTTATTCCAAGCAGTGTGCCAAACACATTCAATTTCTTTTTAGGGAGAACAGATCGGATGTTCAGTGGAATTAGAGGATCTGAGTGGATTCTGTAGAAGGAGTAGGAGTTTACAGACAGTACATACACAATCCACTATAAAAGTTAATGGGGGAAAAGAAACAGTGATTGAAAGAAAGCAGGTATAAGATTAAAGAAAGATGTTAACAAAGTTACAATGAGTTCATTACCTGGCTGTAAGACAGCAAAAAGTTTTTTCACAAGCCATGGCCCCAGTTCTATGTCTAAACATATCCCATATGTGATGAAATTACATGTTTTTATTATTAGGGCTCCTACCATGGTTACCGTTGCTAATGTACTTCCAATTCGACAAACAAATCTAAAATGGTCAAAGTAGAGTGAAAATGAGAGTTTTCAATATTTTAACAATATTCTAAATGTCCATGTAACGTTTGCCACCTATACTAAATAACGTCAAGAGTTCTGGGAACCCTGTCATTTCTGTAGCTAAGCTAATTAGGGTAGAAGTCATTAACGCATGTTTGCTTCTCTCTAAACAAGCGCCCAAAGCGAACAATGTCCTGAGGCTCTGGAGGCGGCAAGGACAGGTGATTGGTAATATCAAACAGATCTGTAGCATTCAGAATTTATAGACATAGCTGTGAATGTCACGTCATGTACACTGAAGTCCCTGTAGCAACGTCTGCTATCATGTTATGCTGGCAGAAATGGGAAGAATTACTATTTTTTTCCAGCAGCTTGTAGGTTTTGTTATTTCCTGTGCTGTACCCACACTCGTCAACTGCTTGTCTTTCATGTTTTCGAAGAAACACATTAATGAGTTTTAATAATAAGACTAAGAGTTTTCCCCAACTAAAAAAATACTAAAAAAAAAAAAAGGTGCTAAGAAAATGATGCGTCTTAAAATATGGGAGCAATAAACAACACACAGGTAACATTTTAAACTCAAAGCCATCATGAATTTCTTATGTGAGATCGGGAGAATTAGAGCTCACACTGTGACCAAGCAACATGAGACATCCCTCCCGTCTTAATGCTACACTATCGCAGGTGAGACGTGCGCGAGAGCGTCAGAGAGCCATACCTGTGGTGGGGTTGGGGTAGAGGAGGGGGGACCGACAGGAGGTGTTGAATTCCTGCTCCCTGAACCTCCCGCCATGATCTCCTCTGTGATATCCCTGCCACCCTGATTGGGGTCACGGATACGGATCTGGGAGGACAATGGCACAAAAAAACAGACCTCACTAAAGCGCACGAGTCTTTGAGCAGCCCTGCATCAGCAACATTTTCTGCGTGTTTCTCATCAGCTATGATAGGAGGGAGAGGCAGCCAGCCTTTACAAGAACAAGTAAACGGTATATAAATAGTAAGAGTAAGTATTTAGAGTATTTTTACTCAAGCACAAGAAGAATATCTAATAGCAAAATGACTTAGAGGAGTTAGAGCCTAGACAATCACAAGCTCAATGTCCGTCTTTCTTTATTAAAAACGGAAAGGCAGATCATATATTCACAGAAAGGCTATTTATGAATTTACTAAAAAATTTAATTTTCAAAATATAAAAACGAAAATGTGTATAAATAGGAAATCTTATCAAAAACATCAAGCGTTTTTTCCAAATCTGCTACCCACGACAGAAGTCAAATTCCACCTGCCGATGATCACACCGTGTGCTGATCGTAACTAAATACTCAAAATAATCTTGTAAAATTAAACATAAAAATGTTCTTACGGGACGTTTGCGGTGTGTAAACATTTCAGATGTTTCTCCTAGAAAACAAAAGCCAAAGGAACTACTAAGATACTCACTGTTTTCTTCTCACGCTTGGCTGGTAGAGGTTGCTGTGGTGTAGGCACTATGATAGGGGGTGAGGGGGGGTAAACAGTCTGTCCTGGGTAGAAGGGTGGACCAGCTGCAGGAACGGGCGCGGGGACAGAAGGTGAGACAGGTGGGTGGTACCTGAGGGGATCTGAATGAATTTGCGAGAAGAGAAACACAGAGGAGTAGACATTTTAATAAACACAGGTTAGGTTTTCTGCTACACACGTAGTTATGTATTTGAGCTACTAGATGGTTGAATTTAGACTTTATGGGTGTAGTTAGTACTGGATGTGTATCTGTGCTAGATTAATGACTCACGATATGGGGCGGGGTACTCCCCTGGCCCTGGACCAGGATAGAAGGTGCCAGATCCTGGGGGCTGAACAGAATACTGCTGAGGAGGTCCCACGTAGGGTGTACTGTGGCGATACTGGAAATATGGAGGACAAGGAGAGACGTCATCAGTGAGGACGAGACACATACTCCACACCTTCATTTCATTTGGATCTTGGATCGTGATGTTTTGGATAAACCCCTTGACTTATGCCTTGATCCGATTTATAATCTGTAACAAATCAATTACCAGCTGCAAGTAGAGAGTATTTTCAGTTTGTAGTCCAACTAAAAAAAAATAATATGATAGGTTGTTTGCTGTAACAAATGAGGGGTTTAAATATTTGCCATTAATTTCCACATAAGCCAGTTTTGTGTATCTGTGTAATGTAATCTGTGTAATGATAAATTATACCAAGAAATAACGTGTGTGTGTGAGTAAACTATGGCATTGACAAGCTTTTCTCTTTATATGATACTCAATTCATCATATTTTTCTATTAAATATATGGCTAGAGCAAGCAGATGTTAGGATTAGCTTAGTACAAAGAACTGAAAGCTGCTAGCCTCGCCCTTTATAAAAAGGTAAATAATTCTGCCTATCAGCACCTCTGAAGCTCTCAAACTAACATGTTGTATTTCTTATTAGCTTAACCTGAGCAAATATTGAAGTATAAAAACGACACATACAAAGGGTTACGGTCTGTATTATTTCCTGGCTTTGCACAGTAACTCTCTGGAGACAGTGTTCATAATAAATACTCTTTAATCCGTTCAATTATCGTATCTGTATTCACCCACTGATCTGCTGGAGATGAAGAGACAATAAAATACTTCTGTTTGACTTCTCTCTGAAACAAAATGCAACTCTAACGTCAGAGTTAAACAGCAATACAAGGAAAACTCTTTAAATTCGATAAGACCCAGTTCTGTGTGTTTGTTGTACCTGTGGGATGTAGTACTGTGCAGCCTGTGGAGAAGGGAAAGGCATGGGTGCCATGGTCATCATGATTGGTTGATTAGTGGGGTAGACGGCCGCAGTGGGAGTCTGTGAGCCAGGCCGTATGGAGGGCGTGTTTGTCGGGATGGTGGGCCTCGCAGTCTGCATCTGAGCCCTCTGAAAAAACTGAGAGCAACAAGCGAGGGGGGGGGGGGGGGGGGAGAAAAAAAAAAAAAACAGAGAAAAACAACAGGAGACATTAAACACAACCCCACAGGCTGCAGTCTCATATCGTAGCGTGCTGTCATGCTTTATCTGAAACACAAGCAAGTACAGATTTTCAGATGTGTTCACTATTTGTCTAACACATTTCTCACCCTTGAGCCCTTGGTTTTTATCAGAAGAAAAATTAAAAGGAGAAGAAAAAAAGGAGGCCCTGCATCACAACTCCATCTGAACTTCACTTCTGTGCATCACTCAAGACAATTACACTGAACTCACACTAAACATTATTGCCTCCACAATCAGCCCATGATCTCCTCCAGGAATGCCTTAACAGCCTATATTATGAATTATGGAAATGCGTTGGCATTTAGCTTCGTTGAGACACACATGTCCTAAATATTTCATCCCACGGTCATTTAATCTGAAGCCTTAAAAGAATCATCATTCTAACAGAGGCAAAATCTTAATGAAAGGAACCCACGGCGCATAACTCTAACCGGTCTGCTACAGTGTGAAACCTCTGACGTACGTTATCATCTTAATCACTGACACCTGCACAAATTTCTCAATTGAGAAAGTGTGGCACACCCACACATGACTGAGGTGGTGGATTATTGAGGATTTACAAAATGGAGTCCGGTCCCACAACTGTGTTTCTGTTAAGGGACATATGTCGCATCTAGATCTGATATCTTTGTCAACCTTTGTCTATCAGTGCAAAAAGATATTAACGCAGTTTGACCTGTTATTCTTTGTCTGTATGTGCACATGTAATTGTTTTTATGGTCATTTTCATTAATGAATACAGAGAAGAGCTTTCCGTGTGTGCTCTTTGAACTGTTTAGTTTACTCCCATCACTTTCGTTTCTTCTCATGCACTGGTTTGCCAAGATTTCTCACTGACGCACTCCGCTGCAGATTCAGCGTGTTGAATCGGGTGAAAAGCCAGCGACAGGGATCAGACTAGCGGCAACAAAAAAAAAAAAACTAGGATCCTAGACTATCACAGACAGCTTTTACACATCCAAGTGGTTTAATTCCGTGGTCGTTTTTGGGTCTTTAAGTGTTTAAATGTCTTTTAAATTTTGCCAAGTAGTAATTTGATATTTTTAATTACAGAGTCAAACCTCCTGATATCTGCCTGTGTAATCATCGCTTTGATCACAAACATATTTATCCTTAATAAAGATATGCGAGTTGACTGTTTAATGAAATCTTCTTACAGTTGGATAAGCAGCAAATTAGTTATTTTTTTAAAAACTGAAGCAGACCAAGCTCCTGCAACATTAAGGGGAAAAGTGAAAGCGTAATTTCGTTCCTATTTTTAAGCTCTTCATTTTTAAAGTTTCGCCAAGTCTGGGTGCACCAGGCTGCACAGCTGTAAAAAATTAAAGCTGTTGGGACTATTGAGAGGTTTCAACTAAATGTTTTGTGCCTGAGCTGCTTGGCCACCCTTCCAGTTATAGTGAATGTGTGACACATGGCATGGCTCTGCTCATCAAGCAGCAATACGGCCTTTATTTGATGCATCAGAGAGTCCTGAAAACACAGGAATTATACACACACTGCCAACAGCGCCAGCGACTTCTATGAAGCACATGTCACGATCACTTAAAGTTGAATATTGAGGGGGTTTTGTGTTTGGACAGCCCATAAATTATATTGTTCAAATCAGTGTGTGCCGGGCCCGAAGAAAGACCACTACCAACAGCTGTGACCGACTTCCAAACAACTAGGGCTCAAGCTGGGAATACCCAACCACAGTCACAGTATGCTCCAGTGGAGGAGAGCAGAGTAAACAATGCTGTTAAAGCGTGTATAAATACCCAGGAGGGAAATCACCTTTAACATAATAAATCAGATTCAATGGGTTTATTGTAAATAGCTCAATGGAAATCTGGAAAATGAGCAGGAAACCGTTTGTTACCAGTTACCCGAGGACGGTCTCAGTAAAAGTGGTGGCGAAGCAAGAAATGAGAGTCAACAGACACAACTGCTTTTCAACACTGTCGACAGAAAGGAGCTTTGTGAGACAATCACTAAAAACAACGACCCCAACATGACTGAAACCATATAGGCATCCAAACATTAAACATGACATTAATCCAACACTTTTCTTAGTACACGGACATAAAAAGAAACTTAAAAAAAAACATATATCTTAAGAGGGAATACATCGTATCTCTCTGTCATTAAGCATGCTGTTCATTTAACGGTGCAAGGCCATTAGAGATGAGTGATGGATGGAGCAGAAATTACAGAAGTATGAGCTGAAAAGTCCATTAATGAATCCCTAATCGATTGAAGACAGGACATAGGGGATAAAATCTACTGAGCAAACACTATAGTAAGGATGAGAGGGTGTAAAGGGTTAAAAGTTAGGAGGGATCATTTAAGGATGATCCTCATCATGCCATGCAGGTCCGCAGAGATTTTTGACAACAGAGGTAAATGTTACCTGGATTGGCCTGAATCCTCCCTTGAGTTTTGAAAGCAGGAAAGAGAGAAAAGCCAATGGGAGACTGTACTGGTAAGACTTGAGCAACCACACACATCAACAGGAACCTACCCAATTATTTCCGTCTACCTAAAACAGAGACTGGTTCTGAGCCACTTTGATTACTCATATGACAGAAAATAACCTCCGAATGGGGGCTGGTTTATCAGCAAGTGGGTGGAAAAAAAAATAAGCTTAGTCACAGTTAAAATGTCTCATCAGTGTTTGATTTGTGGCCATGTGCCACCCTGACGTGGCATGCACAGATGCACAGATATCCACATGCACAAATGTCCACATCATCCAAAACATGCACTTTAATTCACTTTACATCTTCCTCAAATTGTGCAGATTGAGCCTGTGCGCTTTTTTTAAACTGGTGGTTCCCCAACCTGGCTGTCACCCGCAACGCTGACTAAGCAACAGGGGTGTTAAAGCGGCATGACAGGGTGACTTGCAGACACCTTGTCTGTATATGGAACTGTTAGGTGTCACTTCCCCTGGTATTTCAGCATGCCAGAAACATTAAATTTCTCCCCGTCTCTTTTTATAGATTGATAGCTGTCTGTGCAGAAGAGAAATAACAGGATGAAAACAGACTGACATGAAGAGTAAACACAGCAACACAACTGCTGCCAGAGTGACCCAACACTCCCTGTAATTTGAAACAAACTCCTCATCAGCGCCATGCCCTTGTACGGCGCAGGTTCAGGTGCTGATAAAAAATTACATTTCCATTATTTAGAGCCAACACTCAGAAAACATTCACAGGCAAAATTCAGATTAATAGAATAATTTACTGTAGGGCAGAGGTGTCAAACATACAGTGCAAAAGCGGCCTGCCAGAGGGTCTACTTTGGCGCCTGGCATGAATTTGCAAAGTGTGAAAATTACATAGAAGACTATAACTGTCATTTTTCAATAAAAGTAACAGCTATTCTTAATTTGTCTACTGTTTTAGTAAGTGGACAGAACACAACACTCAGAAATTAACAGCAGACAGCAATGTGCCGAAATTTGCATTTTTCATAATATACTTGCACTACAACAAAGGGAAACATTTTGAGTTGTCCTTATTTATAGGTTGTTATGTTATTATGATGTTACATTACTGGTCAGATCCCCTTGAAATCAAATTGGGCTGTATGTGGGCTTAGTACTAAAATTAATTTGCACCCCTGCTCTAAAGGAACTGTTATTTTAATGATAACACACACACAAAAAGTGAGTTTGATATCCTGACAAGTTGGAACAGAGAGAAAAAGGATCCTCATTTGAAAACTAACTTATAACTTGGCCAAATGATTCTTCTGATCTCTATGCTCCCATTACTGAGCATCGAGTGTGTTTCATGAGGACAATAGCCGTTTTCTCCATTGATATAAAAAGCCCAGTGTTTGCCTTCATCTGCTTTCCGATTCCACTTCCGTGGTGGCACAAGAGGTATCAGCGCCAGTTTGTGACAGCCAGAGCACGCAGTTGTGTGTATGTGTGTGTACACTAATGCCAGAAAACACACCCGTAACACTTTGACACCCGACTATTAATAGTCTGTTTAAATTCTGCCCACACACACACACACACACACAAGTGTCCAGAAGGTGAGGATGTTAGACAACAAGTTACACAGGTCACATCATAGGGTATGTGGGTAACACATCAATCTCAGAAAGGGGCAGCTGTGTGAATCATTATGGTGTGAATCAACAAAACCAAAGATAACAGGAAGCCACATGGACTGAATGTCAGCGCAAGTCTAAGACTTCACAAGGTGATACACAAACAGCGTTGTAAATACTCAACTGCCAGACAGTAGCACATTAACATGTCCTTCAAATTCAACCGTCGCTGGTTCCCAAAGTGTCTACTCTCAAGGCGTCATTTACACAAGTGTCAGCTATGATCACAGACAAACGCTGGCTCTCTTGGTTTGTTCCTTGCCCACAGCCTACCTGACCACCAGCTAGACCATATCACACTGTGTCTTTTGTTCTTTACACCTCAACTATAAAAGTCACCATAATCTTATGACTGATTCTTAAAGTGTCAATTGAGATTGTGGTTTGCAGCTGTGGTTGTGAAGAAATCTAGGCCACAAGGCTCTCACCAAACAACAAACAACAATAAAACAGCATTATCATGGTGGTATTACTGGAAACATGTGAGACCATGATCTCACATGTTGCTGGAGTTTTTATATATATATATATATATATATATATATATATATATATATATAAAAGTCTGACAGATTTAGCTGCGTAAGCATTTCAATAACAATGCTACACAGAAGAATCTTGTGTATAAGTACCTCTGCCAGGTACCAGGCTGTTGGCATGCTATAATGTCTCTTCTTAGCATTAAATCAAATTGTACAAATCCCTTAAAACAACCTTTAACATTCCACGACCAGACTAGTAATTTAGTGTCAGACCATAAATAAATAAGACATTTCACAGTGCTGTTAATTGAAAATACTAGGGAAGGCTCGATCCGATACTTAGGATCAGTATCGGTCCGATATTGGTCAACATTTCAGGATCGAACATCGAAAAAAATAACTATAGCCCGTCCGATCCGATACCTAAGCCCAAGTGCTCAACTTAACTTTGCGCGACATGCCGTAAACAGAGAGCAGCTGCTGTAGGCGTGTGTAAACAGAACGTCGTGACAGTGAATTAGCCTAGCGCTCTTATCATGTCAGCTGTGTGGAGTTACTTTGCACGCAAGGAAGAGAAAAGTAAAACAGCCGAATGCAACTTGTGCAACGCGAGTGTCTCAATGGGTGGCAGCAGCACCGGACGCAAGTGGTTGTGACAGTTATTTAAAGTTAGCAGTCACTTAAAGCAGCTATATGTCCTATAGCAGGGGTAGATCGCGTGCATTGGGGGAAAAAAAAAAGTTTTAGATGTTAGTCTGGCTTAACAATTATCTGTTGCACCTCCAAAACAAACAGCAAGACAAACGTTCATCTTTATTTATTTTACTTTATATTTACAACATACCCTCAGTTCAGCGGCACAACTTCAACCACAACAACTCAAGACTAGGGCCTACCGTCTTTCTTAAAGAGACAGCGCTGTTTTTCTAAAGGTGCAGTGCACCAATTTTTCTTGATAAAAATAAAAACAAAGATGGGTAGAGCTTTTAACACTGTAGCAACAATTAATATGACTTAGGATAGGTAGATCACTTTGACTTGGTCATTGTAAAAGCAGCTTGCAAGCCAAAGAAGTGTGGGCACCCCTGTCCTATAGTCTTCAATGGAACATTGGAATTGAGTCCATCCTATATCTAGTTTGATATGGGTGTTTTACATACAGTTCAACCCCAGAGGTTACATGTGAAAGAAGAAACATTCAAGTTTGCAGTTTGCACTGATTTGAAGTTTAAATAAAGAGCTTATGGCTTGAGGCACATCGTGGGCTATTTTATTTCTTCCCTTAGGGGAGCAGAATATTTGTTGCACAGTTTGACCATGGTGTTTTTAGATGTACATATTAAACAAAGTACATCTATACAAACTATATGTATAATTAACAACTTAACAGAGGAGAAAAGAAGGTATCGGATTGATATGGGTATCGGCAGACACTCCAAGTTGCAGTATCGGTATCGGCATCGGACATGAAAAAGTTGGATCGAGCCATCCCTAGAAAATACCACATTAAAATTCCAATGATGTAATTGAATACATAGCTATTATTATCAAGGGACATATACACGCTTCAAGAGTATGTCAACTATGATTATCTCTCAAGGCATATGCATTCAGATATATACTACGTTCACACGACGACAAAAGCTACAAAACGGCCAAGCTGGACATTGAAGTGTCACTCAAGCAAGTAGCTCGTTGATGTGAAACAAACACATCAGATTCCCTGTTAAACATGCTGGTGGCACCATTATGACTTGTATGGAAATCACACACACTGGCATTTACTGTTACTTTGACTGCTGACAGGAGCAGCAGCAGGATGAATGCAGGGCAGTCATTACAGTTGATTACATTCAGTCAAAGGCACCAAAACCCATTGCACCAACCAACCAGGATGAAATATCCTTGACTGTCTGAGAGTGAATCTGATCACAAACTTGCTGGAGACCAGACAACAAAATTGGAGAGACGGCTGCAGTGAAGGAAGGTGATCGGCTGGCAACTATGCGTCAAAGACTTCCGACACAGACTATTAATTATGATTATTTAGTTTGAATTCATCTTTCCAGTTACTTCTGAACTGGGGGTACTGTGTGTTAAAAGTCCCCCCCCCCCCCCACACACACACTTCTTTCTATACTGATTTAGAGCTAAAGGCATAATAAAGTACTATTATTTAACAAGAAGAACACGCCAAAGAACAGAGCCTCGAAAAATAATAACTGTGTAGCTGTCCAAATACTAAACTAGTTCCTATATTTAAACAGCTGTACTGTGTGACAACATGAAGCAGAGGAAACTTGAATCCATTCAAGTTTTATCATGTAAAACTACTATATAACTATAATCACTGAGAAAAGCTTTGCAATCCATGTAAGCAAGGATGGCTTCCACTAATAATGTGTAAACTCTGTTATTTTCCCCACTTACAGACTTGGCGGCCAGCAAGCGTCAATATATTTAAACCTGATAAAGACAATATTATTGGAATGAATTAAGATCAATCTCAGCATAAAAATAAATGTACATAGTTCAAAAAACAGCCCCATGATATCTTAATTATTAATGATATCTTAACTGGCAGCACAGAAACATCCCAATATAATTAAAACCTCTTTTCCAAGATTCTTGAAGGCTTTGAAATCTGACTTTCTTTTTTTTTAAGGAACAGCAGACGCCCCACAAACAACCCTTTGCCAGCAGGGATGAGCAAACTGCTTTGATGATGATGATGCAAGAGAGGGAGCAGGAGGGGCGTTCAGCGGGGGTAAATTACCTGATGGTGGGTTGGTCGAGGGCCCGTAGCAAACTGGTGGGGGAGGGAGGAGAGGTCCAGCAAGGAGATTGAAGCAGTGATGGCAAAGCGGGGGGAAGAAAAGAGCACAAGAGAGACACAGAGACAGTATAAGATGAGCGATGGAGGCATTAAAATACATCACAAAACCACAGAGCAACATAGCTAACACATGGCACATGATGCAGCACCAGCACCAAGTCACAGAGTGTATATGCAAATTATAGCTTGAATTCTTCATTATTCTAGGCACCAGATGTATCAGGTTTACAGACAATGTAAATGTTGCAATGCCAAATTGTAGAAAAACATAATTCGCATGCTGTGGTGAATATCGTAGTGAAATTAAAATAATTTCCAGCTTACTATGTGAAAGAGCGAACCAAGATAACCACACTGTTACGGTTTGTGTATACACACACTGACTGAGGTCTGGTTAGCCTCACTCTCCTGGTGCGTGCTGGGCAAGAGCCAGGCAAGATTTATAAATAATGCAAAATCATATTTGGATTTTTATTTATTTTTTTCCTGTGCTTTTCATGATGGGAGACTTTTCACAATATGTTTTAAAGCTGTTGTCAATACTGAACTGTCTTTCCTTAGGCTGCACTAAATAAACAGTAAGATTTAGTTTCACAAAATTTCAAACAAATACCAAGAAACAAGAACAACACAAGACTGCAACAAAGCCAGTCACAATTTAACTGTTTGTAAAAACTAAAATATAAATATATCCTTTCTTCTAAAAAAAAAAAAAAACAACAACTCAATATATACTGTATATAATATATTGGTGGAGTTTCCTTTTATTCAGCCTAGCTTTAATCACAATATGGTCTCCTCCGATGATAACAACACTAATGAGCTAGTCTTTGACAAACAACTCCAACAACAAATTATCTGGCATTTGGAAAAAATCATCTAATCGTTCAATCCGCTATCAATCAAGACCAACCTGAACTCTTTTCTGCAACCACATGCTATTTATTTTGAATCATTTTTTCCTTTATTTTCAGCCATGTCTAACTCTTAACTGCGTCATTCATAGTGTTAAATATTCACAGTGAGGCCTACTGAGCATCAATGATGCCATCAACAGGTTCATCACCACCAACAAGCCATAAGGGGACAATGAATACAGTTTACAGTGAAGCCCCTCGCTGCCATGATCAGACTTAAGGTACGGACACATCAACAACCAACACCAAAGAACTACTGACAATGAAGACTGTCTCTGATGCTGCTGGTGTCTGGACCAAAAAGTTGCACTGGAACACACCAGAAAGACTACACCAAACGACCCGTGACGAATACAGGCTACGGCACCTGCTAACTCAGGTGGCAGCAGTGTATTCATCATTCAAAAGGGGGAAACTGGAGAAGCTACTATTAGCTGGGTGGCTAGGAAGCTAGGTAGAGCTACAAACCGTTGGCCTCTCCTGAATCATGCTGATCAATTGGTCTAGTTTATTCATTATTCACTTTTGTCTCTTCCGTCTCTCGTTGGATAAAATACAGTGTTAAACTGTTGCACGGATGTTCTCTCTATTTGTAATTAAATATTAGACTCTCATGCTTCGAAATCACAGGTATGTTAGGAGGGGGAACCTCACACAGATAAGGCACAGATGCACCCAGTCTATAGCTCCTATGTTGTGTCTAGTTAATTTCACAAGGCTATCTCTAGAGTGGGACCTACTGTATATGAGTGAATGTAACCTTACTATGGTCAGTCGATTCTGTACTTGCTAGAGTGCATGTATTCACTTACTCAGTGAAGCCTTCAGACACAGTCACGCTAAACCACAAACTGTTTGGGTACTATAAGGCAGGAGGGCTGTAAATCTAGGACCAGAGGGAGACTCACCGGGCGACTCTGTGGCTGTGCATTCATTGGCTGCGTCTGGGGAGAATACACTAAAGGAGCGGAGCCAGCATTTTGCCCCGGGTTGTAAGGAGACTGTCAAAAGAAAAACATGGAAACAGAAAAGGAGAAGGTTTGTCAAGGATACTGATGAGAAAATGCACAGAAATAAGTCACTAAACATTGGCATTGTAAAAGGCACTGTAAAATAATACACCAGACATAACAGCCCCTAGTTACTTTGAATGTTGGTGAGAGAAAGTCTTGCCCAAAGATAATTGATACCATCAGGACGGCAAATCTTTTATTCCTTTATACTTGATTTGGTGAGCAGGTTAGCGGAGCAGAGATGGCTTTAGCAGTTCTCCTCTCTTCTTCAAGCTGCTGCTGCTGCTGCTGCTGCTGGTATCGTAGTGATAATTTGAGTTTGTGCTGGCTGACAAGACTATTTACAGAAGACTGGTGAGAGACTAGAGCTGCTTTCGGGTGAGGCAATGGGCCATTAGGCTAGAACAGCAAAGAGGAACAGCTAGATTCCTCGTAAGTGTAGTCACATACATCCAAAGACGCTGAGTCATGGAGTCAACACGCTTGTAAGCAAGAGTGTCAGGGCGGTCTCAGATGCCAGCATCACAGCTGTTGTGTGATAGTGTTTATGTCTTTGGAATTAATGGACTGACCTTTTACACAGTTACCTGTATAGATATAGGGATTTTCCCAAATGATAGGCAAAACATGCAGTAACCAAAGGATGAGTCTATTTCTAAAGCTCAACCCTGATTTGTTTCGTTGTGGCATTCTAAATTTTGCCATTGCCCAATAACATGTGTATTAATATCGCTCCTTTTCAGACACAGACAGAAGTCCCTGCTGATTTCTCCCATGTATTTAACCCTTACCTAACCATCTGAAACCCAAATTAACTAATTAACCATGCCCTAATCAGAGTGCTTCTACTCATAACCCAGAAGGGATCTAGGAATTTATACCCCTTGTAACATATTCCCAATCCTAATTAATTATTCCTCACAGTCACTTGTTACAGTGCTTCTTCCCAAAATGACAGGCAACAATTTAAAATGCTTAATTAATAACAGATGTGGCTCCAATATGTTAACACACAGACTTGCAAGCTCTCTGAATTTAGGAACAAATGCTCATGCACCATAACCTCCTAGTCAAATAACATTGATGTGAATGTATGCAAAATGGAAACTAACAAGGGTAGATTGTTTATCTCAGTTTTGCTACATTCTTGCAGGCATACCGGCCTCCAGCTCCTTATCGAGATTAAGTATCACATACAGAATGCACTAGATGCACGTTTGTCTATAGGCCGTGGTGTGAAGGAACTGCTCTTAGGATTCAAGCTTGTTTTAATCATATAATTGTCTGAATTTTAGGAAAAAAACAAATACACTCATGCAACCGTGACTTACTGCCGTTTTATAAAGTAGTGAAACGACAAATACGTTTAAAACCAATAAAAGAAGGTTAGGTGTGGGAAACACAGGCAAAATGAGTTAAAATTATCAAAACATTTCCTCAAAATTTATGCCATTATTGTAACCCTTATTCATTCAGACTTTATTTTAATGAAAGAAGTATTGTGTAAAAAAAAAAATATATATTTATGTGTCATAAAATAAACAGTGTGTAAGAGAGGATGACGGCGGTCGCAGTGACAAACTCACCCCTCCGCCTGTCTCCCAGCCCTTAGGGTAGCGATATGGGGAAGCTGTGGGTACTGATACCTGAGAGAGCGCTGGGGAGTGGGCATGGCCGGGCGGGGTGCCCGCCAAGTTAGGGTGTCCCTTTGTGATGTCGTGAGCAGTGTAAGGAGGGCCAGCATGCCTGGGTACCTGTATCACATGAAGGAGTAAAGTTAGCACAAAGTGAGGTATGTCTGTCTTTTCAGATGTCAAAGAAGAACAGCAGCAGTGGGATTCCACAGGTCATTAGTCCTCCCTCCTGCTGAGGAATGTAAATTAAGCGCTCAGGCAGCAGGATTAGCCCTTGTATGTGTGCAGAGGATGTGCATGGCTGTTGAAGCCTGCTGCTGTTGGGTAAAGAAAGAAGATTCCAACCTCTTCTGCAGCCGACTGTGCCAGACCATGCTGTGCAAGAATGTCTATGCTTCATATGGCAAAACTGGATCGAATAGTCATATTACATCCCACTCATCTGTGATAGATAAAAACCACCTGGTAGAATAGATACAACCCAGTCATGCTGACCAAGCCTCATTTATTTGGGCCAACTAAGGGTTTCAGGATGGACACCAACTGAGTCATAAGTATAAGGAAAGGATGAGATCTGATTCAGTTCTTAGTTTGTGGTGTGGCAGGATGGGCCTTGGCTGCTGCAGCGAAGGGCTGGCAACACTGCAGGTGCTGCTTGTTGTTGCAGCAGGCCTGACACACAAGGGAATGAGACAGGATACTGCAGGAAGAAAGCAGTAAGCAGAGGCGAAAAGGAAAGCCGGCTCCAGGGCTCTTACAAATCCTGACATTAAAAGATTTAACAGCTCTTTAAAACGGCAACTTAAATTGAAAAACTAACATCTCTAAATGTTTATATTTAAATGTACTGGGGACTGCAGTCAATACTCTTTACAGTTTCTATAGTATCTCTCTTTTCCGCATCTCTATGTCTCCGCTGTGTGGCCCACTTCCCTCAGATGACCTGGGATAAAGCAACTAATCTAGCTGCTGTTGCCAGGGGAGGAGCCTGCCCCGCTTCAGGCGAGTGACTGATTCTGAGGACATACAGAGTGATGGGATGGGGGAGGGGAGGCAAGCGGCTGTATGGGGCCTGTACATGAGACGGGGGGGGGGGGGGGGGGGGACCGGGTAAACTCCATGACCCTACAAGAGCACCATTTATTTCCACCAGTGTCATCATTGTTGCAGCCTAAACCCCTAAAACAAGCTTTTAGAGCTTGAAAAACATGTAAAACCCTGAATGTTTCACACTAATGACATGTTGCCAGCTGAATAGCCTATCTCGAAGCATAAAGTGGCATTCCTTGTGCGACTTGCACCTCCCACATTTCAGAAATGTACTGGAACATTTTCTTTGCGGTGTCAAAAAAGAGGCAGTTATAATGTATTTCTGTTACGAATTTAAAAGCACCAAGAGGCAATGAAAACACAAATGGCCACTACACAGAAATCTATAAAATGAGAGGAGAAAATTAAATCAATACCATTTTCTTGTTCCTTTATAAACAATCTTTTACAAAGACGCGCAAAAATAAACACAGGCGTCTTTGCCTTTAAATGTAGGACTGTCCGTTGCTAATCAGTGTCTTACAAAACCTGCAAAGCTCTCTACCATTCTAATCGCCTCGCTCCAGGTAAACATCAAACCTTGAGGGCCAAAGTTCAAAAAGCACTGCTCAATATCTAAGACAAGATCCTCAGAGGAAGGGCAGGATGCTATGTCTGTATGTCAGGTTTGTTTTTGTCTTTAGATAGAGACTGAAGAAACGGCTAGCCGCTGAGAACAAGACAAGACATTCACTGGCTCCAAAGTTCAGCCAAATCTAACTGACCGAATCTAATCGTCTACCTGATCCTCCTAATTTACATGTTGATGCTGCAGGCAGGTGAAAAAAAAAAGCCACAGAGAATTATTGGAATATTACTGTGGAAAAGATCGGATGCAGAAAATGTTAACGAACTCCTAAAGGAGTCAGTGAATGGCAGAGGTGCTCTGAGGTGACAAACTTGCACAGCAGGTCTACTGCTGTCAGATCACACCATTTCTTTTGTCTCAACAAGTATTCCTTCTCCTATTTGAAGAAGAATATTCACAATATTAGGAATATCAGGTTCCTCAGTATCAAAACAAAAAAACAAAAAAATACACTTCTTCTCCACTAAAAATAACACCCATTTCACTCTAGTATGTAGTTTTGAGTGTATTTACATTAGGGCATGATTGATTAGGGCATGATTATAATAGCTACCTAGCTATAAATACAGTTCTGTGGGGAGCTATCTACTCCACTTTTATCAACAAGGACAGACTGAATATGATGCAGTAAAGTTTGATGGCACAAAATAAATAACTGCCTCTAAAATTAATCAGAATCAATACCTCCCTAAAACAGTTTCAACCAAAACAAAACATTACAGCCTTCATAATGTGAGCGTTGTACAGAACTGCATTAGTTTTAGGGCAGGTGTACCTAATAATCTGTCAACTGAGTGTGTGTTTTAGCGCTGCGACTATGCATCAACCGTATTAATAACGTAGACTCCTTGAATACGTCGTTCGTCTGCTTTCATCACCATTCATGCCAAGCAATCTAAACTTTGTCTGAAAACGTCCAAATCCCACCTCTAAAGCAAGAGAAACACTTAAACAGATGGCTAATGAAATGGACATCCTACAACAGCAGCACAACCGCTAAGCATCAACATATCAACAGAGGCTTTCCAACTTCAAAACAACCAGGGAGCAGCGGCAGTATTTGGACTTTTACAGTGGTCTCAATCTTGGTTGGTGATCGGCGCCTGGCAGACGTCGTTTGTTGTGTTGCACACTAGAACTTAATGAAGCATAAATGCTAATGGCTAATATGGCAGCGCTTGCTCTCCAGTACATGTTTCCCTGCATATAGATCTATAAAACTAAATGACTTAGATTTCCATTAATGTGGTGCTCTTATTTACCTGCAAAAGTAATCTTCTGCAGATAAATAATGCAACAGCACAGGATATTAAAGTTATATTACATTCAACGCAATCGTATTAATGGTAGATAATTAGTAAGCAACATGTTTCCTAATAATGCCTACACTAAATAAATCCTAACTTTTATAATGAATAGTAAATTTAGTTAAAAGCGATTAATTTGTTTGTTAATTTCATGTTAAATGCCTGAAAGGTTGGTTAATGACAGATGTTACGGTTCTATTTAGTGGTATAATCAATCAAATCTTTGTTGCACCCCTTAACTGCACACTGTTCACACTATGGACTGTATGAGTCTCATACTGTGTCTAGTTTTTACTTCAAGTGTGCACTTTATGTATATGTCCTGCAGCATACAGTGCATACAGGTGGAAACGCAAGTATTTGAAAAGGGGCTGCACGCAGTGACTCACGCTGTAGACTGCAGCGACTCCAGGCTGTGTGTTGAAGATTCGGTCGTCCAGTGAAGCCTGAACCCGTGGGATTCTGGAAAGGGTGCGTTAAGGAAAGTTCAAGAAAGCTCCAGCTCAAGCTAAAACAAGTTCTGTGTCAGGTAATAGCTGGACAGCTCAACAGGTAACATCCCTGCCATGTTTTATGTGGTCATGTAACTAATGTAATAAATATTGTAGAGTAAATCTGGAATGTTTGAAAGTTTCCTTAAACTTCAGCTGAATTTACGTCATCTTTTAGCTCTACGTTTTTATGCAATACTTTCAGATTACGCAGGGCTTTCCTCAGTAGATCGATCTGAAGGATCCCACGACCACACCACTCCGCCCAAAATGCCCCATCTCTGAGAGTACACTATGTACCTTCACCATTTTGCAAGAGTTAAAGGGAAAATCTGAAATGGATTTCTGAGCTATTTCAGGAGGGGGGCAGCCAGAGCAGAAGATTAGACAACTGTTCAGCACTTAAAGAGGAATACCAAGGAAGAAACCTATACATGTAGAAAATATTGAATGTAGAAACTACATTCAATATTAAGTATCCTCTTGTAGAATAATAATAAGTTAGAGAAAAACCTCATTGTGACGCTTGTAAAAATCCACAAGACTCAAGGCTTTATTAATGCTCAGGGTAGTGTCTGAAGAGAAACCAGAACAGAAGATAAATTTCTTTACAGATTCTGATAAATGTAATAATGAGATTCCCTTGGGAGACATCACTGTGATGTTGGAGGAGACAAAAGGGGGAACGTGTAACAGCCACATAGAAGAGGGAAGCCCTGTGGTTAGTAACCTGCTCAGGCAGTTGTCTGCGACAGACCGGCACTCACACTGCTGATCACATGGTTTAAGGGAAACCGAACGTCTGGCTTTCTTCCTTTCACTCAACCGTGCCTCCCTCTGCTTTAAGCCCTCTTCCTTTGCTGTGCTCTTGCCTGCAGGGGCCGTCATCTCTCCTGGCCCCCTGCCAGCGCCACTACAAGGAGCCGACAATACAAGGGGGAGAGAGGCAGATACGGAGAGAAAGGAATTGTTTAAAAAGAGGCCGGCGATTCGAAACGCAGAAGCGCAGCAGGAAGCATTATCTGTTTCATTGCTGGGGAATTTGGAAAAACAACACGCCTACCGCTCCACACACACAGTACACAAGACACAGAAATTAGTAGTAATTAGAGCCTCAGTGTCTTCACAATGATCTGACAGTCTAGGTGAGACGGAGCACAAAAGATAGTATTCATAATTTTCATATTATGTCCATGTGTTGCGAGCTTCAGATGCAAAATATTTCCCTTTTCACTTGAATATCAGAAAGACTGATTTCTCAAAGATACACAGATTACCCAAGAGGTATGAGGCTGATATGTACAACATCCAAGAAATGCAGCCCTTAAAGTAGATGGGAAAACATGAAATAGAGTTTTTCCGTTTATCTTTGTCAAACATTTTGATTCCAGTTTCTTCAAGGTGCTTATTTTCTTTGTTTTATATCACTCTAAACTAAAAATGTTTCACCTTTAGAGAAAAAAAACACCAGATATTTCAAGATATCACCTTGATCAAATAATAAAAAAAAAAAAAAAAAAAAGCCTAATAATCAATGGTTGCAATAGTATTAACAACATGAAAATAATTTTTGACCCAGTTCTGAAAGGGGACAGAGAACGAGACATGAAGTGGGGGCTAACAACCTGATCTGTCTGCTCCACATGACCGCTGGCTTGCAGGGGCAAGTGTGGAGTCTGTAAACATTGGGTGGGGAGCTAGATGTAGAGAGGTGCAAGAGGGAGTTCAACCTGCTTCAGCAACAGGTGTAACCCCACCTGGAATTTAGGACGTGAAGGCAATGCAACTGCAAAAACAAGAGCTTATTTAGATGTATCCTAGCCAGCAGCATGCAGATTTCTGTTCTCTCAGATGGAAACCACCTGCTGTCATGCAGAGTGTTGTTATTCCCAGACTGGGAGCTTTATTTGAAGAGCAAGACTTGTGTCATACCTTTAATTTGGACACATTTCACATGCCATGTTTTGGGCACAACGTAAGAGTTGATATTTAACAGAAAACCGAATCCAAAGCACCCACAGCAAAAGCCTTATTTATCAGAAACCTGATCCAGTTTTTGTTTTTCCCCCCAGTCTTTATTTGTGGTTGAAACTAGGGCTGGAGCCAGACACATGTGTAGCAAAGCTTCCCTTTGATTTGACCAGCTTTTTCAGTTCTTGGCTGCATAATCCCTGAGAGTTCACAACATTCAGTGAGAATAATTGAGCGAGATTTATTCTTTTTGAAGTTTATTTTCAACTTAAAAGAATAAATGCTGCAGTTAGAAGCATTTCAATCCTATGCTGGCAGTTTGAACTGTTACGCTGTGTCATATGCAGGTGACCGCGCTGAGAACGAAAGACGGTCTAAGGTGAAACATCATTTATGTAAAAGCGTCCAAGTGGGTGGGCCAGGGAACCAGATGGTTGCAGTCGAGCTCTAATGCTTATATCAGGCACAAGCTGGCATCAGATGTCAGTAATTTGTTTGATCTGTTGTTCATTTTCTGCTTAGGTAAAGAGGGCAAGTACAATGTCAACTTAAGGACTTGCAAGGGAGTTACGGCTTCAGAAAATTAAAGTGTCAGTTCTGCGGAGTAACTACCTGCAACATCCAGCTGAAATTACGCCAATGGTGGGTGATCACATTTGACCCTTGCTGAGATGGAAAGCAATGGAGCTCTCGCGTGAGAAAGGATTGTGAGTGCATAATCTTAAATTAACTTTTCCTCAAAGTAATTCAACCGAAAGCACATACAGAGACAGTGAACGCAGGTTTCTCATAACACTGAGAAGAAACATCCGATTGTGTACGAGTTGAACTGCTGTTCATATTCAAGAAAAACACATTGTTCATGACAATGATCATGACAAGCCCCAATCAAGCCTTTCTTAAAGGAAATCACACAGTAGCTCCAACCTCTCCTCCTAGTCCTCCCACCCCACTGTGACCTGTAAGCCTCATTTAGGAGGAGAAAGCTGCTGCAGCTCCTGCTTCATCATTAGCTTACAGTAAAGCCACTTAAGTGCTGAGAGTATGGGAGAGAGAGAAAGGGAAAGACAGGAGGAAATACAGCTTAAAAATAGCTGGGGGTAGTGAATCAAGAGGACGGTGCAGGTCAGTAGAATACAGTCTGTTATTACTGAATCAGAGCTGTACAGCTGACAACCCGACTTCTAAATAAATGCCAGGAAGCAAGGTGAGCTTCGCCACTGCTGACTTGCCATATGATTACATTTCATTTCACGGCCACAGCAAATCGTTTCAGGCATATATTACATTGATCGACTGGAACCTGTTGTCTCATTTGAATGATGATGAAGACTACCTGGAAATCTCAGTGCTCTGAGGGCTCAAAGTGGAGGTACAGGAAGCGAATGGAGACGGCCCAGATGGTGCAGATACAAACCCTCCTTCTCCCTGCTGGCTCACTGGCCAGTCACACACACACACACACACACACACACACAAACACACACAGCGTTGGATAAAAGCGAAGCTCACAAAGCTCTCACTGCCTGCCTGCTGTTGCTGAGACTGCTCTTTCACTACAGAATGAACAATAGGTGGTAGGTTGGTGGATTCAACTCTAACAAACCAAATCTTAAGCAACAATGGCTCTGGATGCCTATAGAACAGAGACCATTTGTTTTTAAATTAAGAAAGCAGGCGGTCAAGCTGCACTTTTAAGGTGGTTCATTGCGGGAAAATGGAGGACTTGCAGAATAAAAATGGCATCAAATATAGCACTGACAACTGATTTTGGTTATTAAAATCATGATGAAGGGATGATGTGATGATGATGAAGAATAAAATAAATAAAACTAATTTAAGGCAACATATTAGCATTGTATACTTAACGGAGAGCCAGTACTAGCATAACTTTGAAGCCTGCGTAAGTCTTGTCTGTTGGTGGCTATAAAGCAGCACATGAATCTCTGAAAGGCTGTCAAGGTGCATTAAAAATGTGAAGTCATTACTGTCACTGTTAAGTCATCTGACTGTTACAAATTAATGTAATACATAAAGACGGGTGCAGGTGGTGACAAATGACCAATAAATGAAGAATTTGCAGGAATCCTCTGAAGCGGAAGCAGAAACACTTGCCAGTAGTCAGAAAGCAGCCAGGAATACTTTATCACCAGGTTACTGGTTTATATTTAAAATAGCAGCAGCACTGAGCTTAGACTGCAGTTGTACATGACTGAACAGCCACCAAGCTGACAAAAAAACACTTACCAGGAAGATTGAAGCAAACAAAATAAAGAGTATGACAATTAACCAGTCAATGCAAACGAGGACTTGAGACAGAATTACTTAACATTACTATGATAATGATGATTACAGAAGCATCTTCACAGAAGAACCACATTTAATACATTCTTGCTCTGATGCAAATATTAACATTGTACTGACGAAGATGTACAACTTGTCGTAAACAAGCGGACATAAACATGCTCAGCTTTATCACAAACAACCACTGCCGCATCAACTTGGACACTAGTACTTTGCCAATATTAAGAATAAAAGGCCAATCAGGACGAAAATGTCTCATGTTACCACCTCAGTCAGAACAGATTGATATGGACACCGGTACAATCAGAGGAATTTTCAATGAAATTGAGAGGGAGATATAAACATTTGATAATCTGTTCACTAGGAAAATATCAGCTACTTATAACGACGTAATCGATCCGACCATTTTCTTCCTGGTCGGAATAAATGCATTATTTCTGTGAATGTTTGCCCCTCACAGGGTAAACTTCAGGTGATATGATGAGTTTGCTGGAGGGACAGAAACTCGCTGGTAGCAAAACAACAAGTTGTTCAATCAAGTGTTTCGGGAAGATAAATTAAGGTGGAATCAACGTCGGCAGTGCTGTTGAAAATCAGTCCGTCCTGGTTCATCATCTTCTATTGAATGAACTCAGCGCTGTCAATACAGGTAGGGGAAATAAAATCTTCCACTGTTACATTTCAGGCAGATTCAACACGCCACGGCAGGCAGAACCACTTTGTTAACAGAGGTCTATTCTGATCGATGTTTTAGGTCACATATGATCAAATTTAATAGACATAGACAACAGAAATATTGTCTAAATGTAGCCACTGTGTGGGTGGCATGGCCCATTATCAGAAAATGTCAGTTTTCACACAGAGGGTATTCGAAACACTTGATGTGTTAACGTCACCTCGGATTAAAATGCTGGGAGAGTATTGACAGTGTGCAGGATGTCTTCTTCAACAGGCCACTCCCTCTCTGGAAAGAACGGTCCTGCATGCTGGCTCATAACAAGTCAGCAGTTTATTTATAACAGCCCACAGTGAGTATGCTCATGAGAATATCTTCTCATGCAGGCTGCACACACCTGTCCTGAAATACAGGACTGCTGTGCTGCGTGACGTACCAGCTGGGTACATACATTACGTCGCTGTACCGCATAACTAAAAAAGTAGTGTGACTGCATGCCGGGTTAAGATGACAACTAGCAAAGTTGTGACTGAGAAAAAGGCCATTTCAGCAAGTACACCGCGAACATGAAAGCTGAGAGGTAGGAGGGGGTGCAAAGGGAAAAAAGCAGGGGAAAATGGGGAGAAGCCCTCAGTGTTCTCAGCTGGGTCAGCAGTGGGGTGAGGTAAGTTGCAAGGGGGGGGTGGAAGGAAATGAGGGAGGGCTGAGGCAGGCTGGGTGACCTGGGCCTTTGTTGGCAGATGGTGGGAAGCGCCACCTTGGCCCCTCTCTCTGAATGCTAAGCAGCAGTGCTATTGTCTGGCAAGTGCAGCAGCAGCAGACGCATGCGCTGGGCGTCTCTCTGGCAACCAGGAAAAGAAACAAACTCCCCCCCTACCGCACCGTTCACAACCCGGTGCAGTTCAGGACTTGACAGACAGAAACATCCTGCAAATGGGAATTCCCATACACTGAGACCTCAGGCCAGACAGCGAGTAACATGCTCCCACACTCCTGACCTCAAAGGGCCAAGGGACCAAGCGAGAGTGAGAGGTCAGACTAGTGGCAACACTCGGAGGGTCCGTTTTCATAAAGACATGAAAATGCTGTGCAAAAACAGGGTTCAAGTACCATTGTAGGGATCTTGCAAGTTACACTAAGGTCCCAACACAAATTAACATAATTTTCTTTTGGTAATTTCACAAATTTGATGTTGGCATAATGCATTCCTACTGTTAACTGCCCACCTAAGGCACAAACAGTCATGTCAGGAATGAATCTTTATTAAACAGAAAATAGCACCACAAAATACAGACTCAACCTAGTTGCAGCAACACACCTTTGACCCACACTGTAAATAAAAAACGCAATAAATGTAGGATTTATTGATTATAGCACTGGTTTGAATTAAAAGTAGTATACTGTCAAATGTACCTAATATTTTCCATCAACCCGTAAAAAGAGGGTCATGTACAAAGCTTATATTGTATTGGCCGTTTAGGTTGGAATTAACTTGAACAGGCATTCATGATATTATCTCCATTTCCTCCATTGCTAAGCCATAATGAGATCTTAGCCATCGATGGCATTTAAAAAGATGCAGTAACAAGAACTGAATGATGCAAACCGCTCTTGCACAAGCGATCAGAACAAGTCAAATAAAAACAATTCCGACAACAAAAACGAAAAAAATATTTACCATTATTATATTTTTTTCACGAATCCCTCTACTTTACACGTGTAAATGACGAGTATGCACTTCTCACAGGGGAGACACTCATGATCGTACAGTTGAAAGTAGGTTAAACAAATTCAACAGTCATTTCAGAGGCCTTAAGAGTCAAAGGAGGACATGACAAGCCGAACAGAGAGAGCATTGTCTTTTGTGTTGTGTTGGGTTTTACTCATCTAACTCAGAGACAACTCAAAAGTATCCCAGCACAATGCAAGAGCAAGAGAGGGCTTCACATGCTGCCACCTGCTATTCCCAGCTACTTACTGCCCCTCACAGATGTCAGAAACATAGGGCGGCTATGATCGTGGGTGTCAGGAAATCAGGTTGAGACATCACACCCCAAAGCTAAGCCACAACAGACGCTGTCAGATCACAAAAGACACATCTCTCTGCCACTGGCAGGCAGGAGGCATCAACTTAATCCTCTCTCTCTCACACACACACACACACACACTACTGACACCATGCTGTAAATAAAGCAGGAGGTGACATAACCACTGTGACTTCACTCCACCAAAAAAGTAATGTAGAGTGATACTGGGTCATCCCTGAGTAAACTCAAAAGGTAAATGTGTATTTTTGGGGTGGTGACAGTGCACATATTAGAGACAGATTTCTGGGGCAAATAAAAAAATAAATAAATCAAACAGAAACAACTGTCACGATAACCATGAAGCAATTTTAACGTGTTCCTCGTCTGTTGAGGTTTTAACAGTTCATACCGATCAATAATCATTAACTTCCATGAATCTCTTTCCAGCTGATAATCTTTCTACCACCTGCCCTCCTGGGAGCTCTACCCCGGCACTGACAGGCCTGTCAAGGTGCACAGCAAAGCGCTCCTTCAAAAGGCTAATCTTACGCGAGATGAGGTGCAATTCCCACAAGATGGGCCTTGCACTAGCTAACATTAGCCCCACTGAATTATAAAGTCACAGGTCATCACTATCAAACGAATGAAGCTCTGCTGCTGCATTCACTGACCGGTGCACTTGTTAGCCACAGACGCTACTCTTAAATTAGCTAGGCTAGCTAGCTAGCTAGCTGGCTGGCACAGGGCTAACGCACCTTGCTAGTCAACTGCCAAAACTGAACAAAGCCGGTAACCGGTGTGGGAAGCCGGTGATGAAGCTTCCCTATACCAATGCCACTGTGTCTGTTATTAATGTACGATGCTAGTATATTCGTATGACAACTATATCTAGTGGAAATGTAAGCAGAAGCAGTGGTACCGCGTCAACAGCCCCGAATCAAACTGACATTTCCGTTAGCTTTGACAACCGGCTTGATAAGCTAACGTTAGCACACTTAGCTAGCTAATTGTCCCCTCCCCTCCCAGCTACCTCCAAACGAAACCATCATCCCCACATCCAACCTCTATTATCTATCACTAATAAACAGCCGTGTTATTGTCATAAAGAAAAGTTAAATGCACTGAATAACAACATGTTTTATATTACCCGTATGAAAGGATACTGAGGTGGTGGTACAGCGCCTTGCTGAGGAGCTGTTGGGGCTCCCGGCGGCAGAGACACGGAGGTCAGGGTAGCCCGCAGTTGGCTCGACGGAGAGGGGCCACTTCCAGGTCCGCTAACTGCGACAGCGGCGGGTTTGGGTACCACTTTCGGTGGCAAACTCATCGCAAAAAAATCAACAAATAAAAACAACACCTTAATAAATACCGATACAAACAACGCCTAGCTTGCATACATAGAGCAAGCGTAGCAGATTCTTGAAGCAGGGCCCAGATCCCTTTAACGGACTGGGATAACGAAGCTCGAATAGCAACACAAACGTCTTTTTTCATGGAAAGTCGCTGTTCGGATCAGCGGTGCTATTCATGGGGACGGTGGGAGGTTTAGCCTCCCTCGCCCGTCCGGAACCTCTGCGGATCCGGTTCGGTCCGTTTCTTTCAAACGAAATAATCGCCGCGATCTTCGACCTCCCTCGGCGATCTACCTTTTCTTCTCGGCAAGTATGTTTTCTATCATTTTTTTTCTCACAGAGATGAGAGACTTCGCCAACATGGCGTTGCGGCCGCTTCCAGCAGTCCGGGCAGGACAGATGATTCGGCAATTCTCGGCCAGTTACGGAGTCGCTCGGCTAATCAACCAACCTTCAATCAAACACAGGCACGGCGTGGTTGACGTCCTCAAGACGAATACGAAACAACATTTTTAACTTTTTTTTTTTTTTTTTTTCCGTTTTCGATTTCGTTAACAATATTAAATCCAGAATATAAAAACATATTTTATGATTAATACATTAAGAAATATAAAAATAGACACAGGGAATTGCACTGTATGTTAAGCAATGTTTCCAGTAATTTACGTGTCTGCAAGGCCAAAAACAATCATATTTATTTAGTTATTGACATATCAGAGTTCATAGCCTGTACTCTACCCTAGCAGATGCACTACACCATGGACTTGTGTATTGTCGGCGCCATCTAGCGTCTTTCTGGCTGCTTCGCATCTGCAAATGTGCAAGATATTTTTGAGTTTGATGCAGTGTAATTGGCTAAGTAATGAAATCTGAGACAGTGTTTACTATCTGTATATAAATATAAAATCAGATGAGGGTGTGTTTGTTAGAAATTGAGACTTCGAACAAGAGAACAAACTGTGAACTTGAAACACACATGTTTTAAGACTGGTTTTACTATACAAAATAATTTGTGACAAACACTCACTTGTAAAAACAGGTATGGCATATCCTGGCTTAGCCTACATGCCCAAGTTCTGAATGACACAGTTTGACCTGCTTGTACACAAGCGTTTTTTCAAAATGTTGCAGCATTTCAAAGAAGAAAAAAAAAAAAGATGATGTGCTATTAAAACATATTTATACCACTTCTTAATAAACGGCTTTAAAACTGTCCATAGGTGAGCGACTGTTTTGTATTTCTTTAGGTTATACAACCTTGCAGGTCCCAGCTGGTTCACTGTTACATATAAAAATCTGACTATAAATAAAATTACAATTAAAGTAAACCGGAGCAAATCCACGCACAGTGGAAACTAACAAGAAACAAAAAATAAGTTTACAAAACTTGAGAGTGGTTCTCCCATTTTTGTAAGCATCCGCTGGATTTCCAGTGTTCAAAAGCCACATTCATAGCTACATTTAAATTGTGAGTTTGGGAAAAGCGGTCTGCTAAACCAACAGTCCTTGTGGAGAAACATTAAAAGATTGCAGTCCACCATTCAGAACAGGCACATTTTGTCCTGGCGAGCATTAAGTAACAAGGCAGTAAGAGTTTCAGTGGTTCTTGCATTCCCGTGCAGAAACTTTGTCGAAATCTCAAGCTATTTTCCCCAAATGTCCATTTCACTCTTGGCTGAAAAATAGCACAGAGCAATGAGGCATCACCACAGCTCACACTTGTGTTTAGGGTTCATGGGAGCATCTGGTTTGCAGCCAAAGTGCTTTGAGAATTCATGAGAATTGGAGATGGAGCCGATGACTCTGAACCTTGACGGACTGTGAGGATCTGTGATTATACCCTCATGTGAGCTCTCAGGTGTCCTGACAGAGCACCATACCTGCAAGAGTAACAGAGAGACACACAATAAAGAATTAGTTTTTTTCCAACGTACTTATTTGAACTTGTGCTGTTTGAAGAATTATAAAGACGTTCAGGAGTCTGACTTAATTTTTGCATTAATTAGCACTCATTTGTTATTATTACAGCTCTGTTGAGAGTTTAGGAGGTAAGTAATTTAACGTTTAGATAATGTTTAGGTCAATTATTAACTCAATGTATAAAAATTAAAGTACAGACTAGACGGCTCACAATCATCAGCTAGAAGTTGACTTCGGTGCTGCAACTTTTACACAATGACGTTCGGGGATGATTTGGTTAGATAACAACTACTGTGGAGCCAATCATGTTATCAGACTTGCACAAGTGTTGTACTTACACTTTAAAGAATACAGCATTTTTTCAATGAGGGAGAATTTGTAATATTTATTGGCAGAAGCAAGAAAGCAGAAACAAGCTATATATTATTCCAGGCAAAGTACTTTGCAGGTAAGACATGGGATAAAAGCAGGAGCAGCATAAGTATGCAGACATCAAATGAGAGGAAAGAATAACCTGTAACTGATACAAACCTGTGCAAATCCAACAAAAAACAGCTGATGGTTGGTCATTCCCAGGGCGGGCAGTGTGGCCTCCTCGCCGTTCTTTTCGATCCAGTTCACATAAGCCTTCAAAGCGACAAACGATCATGTTACACTCATGCCTACACTCTTTTGTCTCCACATAGAAAAGTGTAGAGCTATAAACATCAAAGGAATCAGAAGATCAGCTTTAGGTCATCTATAGCGGGATATTTTTTTTTTATGCTGTGGGAAACATGCACGTCTTAATACAGGGCGGCTTTTACTTCCTTATGTTTTGCTCATCTGTTTCATAGCTTATGACCTTTCATTACACGGAAAGAATGTGTGCATGTGAAGAAGTAACCAGAGGCTGACAAGGCCATTCATAACCACCTGTTGCATTTCCAGGCTTCACTGTAAACAAGACAACCAACTTTTTCCAATACAGATTAATGGACATGATCCGTAACAGCCCCAGCTAATAAACTAGCGCACGGGATCAATGCCACATCTCTGCGGAAGCATGCAATGTGATAATGTAGCCACAGGAGACAAAAATTCTGCAGTTTTTATTATACTGCTCACTGTAAGTCATTTTCTGCTTGTTTAACAAAAAATCCTACTCAGAAAGATTCAGATGATCTTCAAAGTGAGTTATGCTTCCCATCTGATGTCAGACCTTGTAAGCAGCCTTGAGTCCTCCATTGTCGGCGATGTTCTCTCCCAGGGTGTGCCTTCCATTCAGAGGCTCTTGGTTGATGCTGTAGTTGCCGTACTGCTCCACCATGCACTGGGTCTGCTTCTTAAAGGCCTCCACGGAAGAGTTCTTCCACCAAGGCCGCAGGTTTCCGTCCTTGTCGTATTCTCTGCCTTTTTTTTTAAAATAAAAGTATGGATTAACACCGTGTTGTCTTGATTTATTTAAGAATGCACTGTCAGGAGTGTCATTTTTTTATTTTGTGACGTGTAAACGTTTCTTCACCAACCTTGGTCATCAAAAGCATGAGTCAGTTCATGGCCCATGACGACTCCAATTCCACCAAAGTTAAGAGCTCTAAAATATAAAAGATATACACACATATGAAAAAATATACTCACATAAAAAGTATACATAGCCTGAAACTACATCACAAAGAATTAGTTCTTTACATTTGTGTGTGCAGTTTGCAATAATATGACATTATAGAAAATGTGCCGCACTGCTTTTAAAGAATAATATGCTACAGCTCTTATATTTCTACATGAAGTCTTAATCCTCAGCCAGCAGCTGTTAAATGTTTGGCTAGCACAATGACAATGTTATTCTGGCTCTGTACAAAAGTAAAAAATTAAGCCTACAAGCACTTCTAAACCTCATTAAATATGGTAATTTCATGTTTGTTGACTTAATATGTACAAAAGCCAAAAGTGTAAAAACAGCATTATATTGTTTTAAGAAAGTGCATATGCACGACGATATCTTCAGCCTTTAAATATCTACTCACATCTCTAACTTGTTCAGCAATGAAACGAATCAAATAAAAGGAATAAATGAAATTAAACAAAACAGAAATCTAGGCTAATTATCAGGTGGCAGTACGCAGTCTACAGCACACCATAGGACTCTATAAAGATGTTCTGTGGATAACGCAGTTTATTTTCCACTTTACTGCATTTTTATGTGGTTTTTAATGTCAACAGTTTGTTTTGTTGCACAATTAAGGTGTAGTGTGCTCATTTCTGCTAAAAATGTGTCCAACATTATTTAGCAAGCTTGAAGTGCAGGGTGGAAGACATACTTGGGCCAGGAGCGACTATAGAACGGAGCCTGAAGGATTCCCGCTGGCAGAACCATCTCATTCTTGGTTGGGTTGTAATACGCATTAACGGTTGGAGGGGTCATGCTCCACCTGTGAAGGAACACAGAGCCACCATATAAGCTAACATCAAGGTCACAATAACATCACAATATTGATTCTGCACAGGCTGCGGTGCCAGGCTGACTGCAGATCAGTTTGGGGGGCATGGGAACTCTTATGTTAGTCCTCCCCCCTCAGCCTAATTAGAGCCAAGGATCTGTTCAGCAGAGAGAAGCTGGTTGCCTGGGAACGTTGGCGGATGGCAGCAGTATTCTGCTGAGTCAGTGCAATGGGATTGTGTTCCCATCGGAGCGTGCCGGTGAGGAGGTGGCTTTAACAAACTCACTGGTTTCTGTTGGGAATTTTCCTCAGCTGGTCTGCAGTCACTCTGCATGAGAAGTTGTAGTACTGCATGACATTTTGGAAGTAAAGTTCCGACACCACCATGAACTAAAAGACAGGAAGGAACAGAGTTCAGCGTCTTAACAAAGCAAAATGAGACTATATGATAAGTAAATATAACAGCACAGTTCCACATTTACCTACATCATTGAACACTTTATCCAGCTTTGTGGCGTTCATAATGAATTCCGGATACCCCACCATGTTGTATATTGCATCTGCCTGTGACATGAGAATAAAAAAAAAAAATGTAAAAGTCACATTCTCACACCAGGTGGCAGTGCTGTAATTCTCAGCCACACTTCGCACACAGAAACAGATCAGTTGTCAGCTAGAAGCATCAGTGTTAGCAGTTCCTGGAAAAGAAAATACACAACGTCTTTCTCTCACCTTCTCTTTTGCTGCTTTTTTTGTGTCTGCATCCATCCACTTCACATATTTCAGGCTATCCTCAAAAGCCCATTTTATATCTGCAACCATGTCTTCAGCCTGTAGCACAAGAGAGACAGATATAAGACAAAGTCGCATCATCTCAAACAGGAGGAGCAGTGATTGTGAGAGAAGGACCTTGAACCACTTACAATGGCTTTGCTGTCCTCGGCGAATGTGGCTTTGACGAACATGGCTCCGAGAGCAAAGCCCAGGGCGCTGTCTGTATCGCTGACACACAGCTTCCAGCGTGGAGTGCAGCTCTGCAAAAATTACACAACGTTGAAGACAAAGCCTCATCTACATATTACATTACGTTAGAGGATATTTGGAAGGTGTGTTTTCCTTTGAGTATGCCTGATTAAAACTATTTTGTCTGCTTCACTTGGTCACTTCCCATAACGAGAATGACTCACCGGTAGACAATGGCAGGGATAAAACAGCTGTAGTGAAGTTAAAGTGTTTCTAATAAGTCTGCTAATTCCATTAACAGTCTACTGCTATGGACAGTCTAGTTTATGTTGGTACAGCTGCAAACTCCCATGACTCTGAACAGATATAAAACTGTTGGATGGATTTCGGCATAAATGTGATGTGGTGATTTAAACCCTTTTGATCACTTTCCTACTAGAAGATTAATAATTATCTTGCCTTAATGATGCCAATAGCTTGAATTGCTTTTTCTTAATGCAGTGTTTTAGCACATAAAACATAAATGAATATCAATATACATATCTACTATCTATTTATTTATTCAGATGTAATAAGACACGATTTCACTCCTAATGCTTATGCTGACACAGAGTGAATGTTTTAAAAGCATATGTGGATAAATGTATGAGCAAGTGCAACAAAGTGTTTTTATTTTATAGGGAAATGTTACTTATTTATTTACTTTTCATCCACTTACTGAGTCTGTTTCTAGTCTTGCACCTGAATGATAATAAAAACTTTTTTCCAGACACACACCACAGTACTCTGTGGCAACAACAGGACAGCCCACGTGTCAACTTTTACCTAGTTTGCAGTTTAAACTAAAAAAAAACAAAAAAAAATTGCATGGGACTCCACCAGCAGAAAAAGAGCAAAAACAGAAACGGTACCTGAGAGGGAGGGATTTCATATTTGTACGGAACGATTCTTTTGAAGATAAGACTGATTTGTCATATATGTGGTTGTATGTTTTGACAACTCATACCTGATGTACATATTTAAACTTTCATTTCTGACTTTCTTACTGCTTACTTTCTTAAAAATCCATATTCTTATGTGATTTTCATTAAACCATTCTTTTAGCAAGATCCAAACACAAAACTATCCCTGCATTTCTCTTAAAACAACGGTTTTAGAAGTGAAACAGTCACTAATAATTAGTTGAGTGCCGGTAGAAAGTGGTCCCTATATGATAAATTTATTATCGGGTAGGAGGAAGGACAAACGTAGCTGCATGTACAAGTACTGAAACGGCACAAGGTCACATTGAGGAAATGAGGAGTATTCTGAGCACGCAAAGCTGTAAAATCTACACGGTTTCACATGGAAAAAGAGACACAGCTGCACTCCCACATACACCAGAAACAAAAAGAGATACGCATTAGAAGGTTTTGGTTTGTTATTGCAGCTTGACCCCGGTGGAGCACAAGGCTGAGGGAACAGGATCTTGCTCAGATAAAGGCTGGGGTCGCTGGAGCCTTCACAATCTAACAGCCACTCACTAAGAAGGAAGCACAACTTGCTGATGAGCCAGTTCGATGCACGCTCACTTGCGTCTGATTGTCTTCATCCGAGAGTCTAAATGGTGCCTTTGTCCATTTTACAAAAATCGTTTCTCTCATTGAATTGTGTAGCGGCGTGTTGCAGCGCAGATTGTTTTGGTTTACGGTGTAGATTTCAGCTTCCACCCTTATACAACAGAGCTAAAAGAATCTGTGGTATTTCACAGAACTGAATAAAATACATTTGAAAAACAGAAGGTTTCTGTGTTGAATGTTTCGTCACAATCTAGACAGTAGTTTGATTGAAAACTATTCACCATGTTGTCTGCAGATTATCTGGAATTAGTGATTTTATCAAAATCTGCAACTGCAGATTTTTTTGAAATATGTGTCTTGAATTTCAAATAAATGCAAATCCACACGATCTGCAGCATACTTTTAGATTTACAAGTAGACCTGAGAATTAGTTATTTTTTTTGAGTGAATGCACACAACCTCAACATAAATGTCTCCTAATTATTATATATGTATGTCCTCATGGGAGTAGTAAGTTTAACATCTATTAAGACTGTAATACATACATCAGTGCAATCTATTTAGAGTTTTTCATAGAATTAAAATCGCATGTGACTCACTGTGTCCGTATTTACAGGAGAAAATCATATTTAAATGTGTTTATTTCAGCTACATTACATTGTTGTCCTATATTCTTTAACACTGCTGCCCCAGAGACTGTCACCTGTCCTCATTACTTGAAATGCACACGTGATAACATAAACACCTTATTAGAAACCGGGCTACGTGGCCAAGGCTAAGGCCAAGACGTGAAAACTTTAGATGCACTAGGCTGATTTCTCTTTTAAAACTCTTATCCCAATTAATGAAATCAGGTTAGTTGCTTAAGATGAGCGTATCAGGCCGCTGCAGAAAACTGCAGCAAAATGACTGCGCTTGTTAAAATGTGAGACGGGAAATTCCGGCTCTGTTGGTGGCTATTTTCATTTATCTGTGTTCAGTCAAAATGAACCCTCTGTGCCGCACACAAGAACAAGGGGTCAAGTGAAAAGCTCTTGAAACCCAGCTGTTTGGCTTAGGGCCACATCCTCTGCCAGCATATTGTATACTGAACTTCTAAAAAAGTGCACATACACTTGGGATGACACTGTTTCTTCTAATGCCTGGTAACAGTTGAAACAAACATTTAATAGTGTTTTTTTTTTTTTTTTTAAGCAGTAAAATGGAGACAAAGCAGTGTAGTCCATCCTCTGTGTTTAACTCTATCTGTGTCATATTGAATTACAGTGACTATAAAATTCCTAAATGTCCCTCGCTTACCTTCTTAGTTCCAGACATGACTTCAAGGAAGCGCTGCTCTGCGTCCTGGAACCTTTGGTCCAAAATGGAAACCATCTTTCTCACCACCTTCATCATCATGTAGTTGTTGAGTAAGCTGCAAATAAAATGTCAGATTGTTTTTCTGCTCTCTTCAACACTGGCTTCTATTGTTCCTGGGCACAATAGGCAACTACTCATACTGCTCATATATACTGTACTCACAGTCACTTGCTAATTTATTAGGTGCACTAGCTAAACAAATGCATTCTAATACAACTGTCCTGCACTAAATTGCCTTTCATGATTGTTATAATGTTCAGTTTATGATGAAATAAAGTAAGAAAGGTAATTTAACTGGATGATCATTTAGGAGGCTGTAGTTTGTAGTCCTGTTGAACAGTTTTGAAATGTTATTTAGCCTAGCCCACTCACTAAAAACAGTTTAATAGTAGTACAAACCACAGCCTCCACAATGAAAACACAGTTGAATCAACAGCTCTCTCAGTTATTTTAATGTGTAGGCGTGTATTATTGCATTACACATACATTTTTGTGCCTACCAAACATCTTAAAACTAACTTTGATGTATGAATGGAAAACCTATTAAGGTGACTTGGTGTCTCACCTTTTGTTTGTTTTATTAATGAGGTCAGAAACTTTCTGGAGGTATTCTTTGGCATAAACAACCACTGGCTCTGAATCATTGAGCGGGACAGGAGCAAACACCTCCGTGAGGAATGGCATCCAGTCCACTGCTGGAGCCAGGGTCTGCAACGGCAAAGATACACACTCTTTAGTAACGCAATTTATTTTCTTAGGTATTGTACTTCTAGCTCATACAATGAAACCAGGAGACACTCACTGCCAGGTCCTTGGCCTCCATTTTATGGTAAATTAGCTCCTCATCTCTTCTCTCCTCCTGAGGGACTGTGATGTTGGCCAGGGTGGTTTCAAAGTTCACGATCTCTTCCATCATAGCGCGAGACGTCTCCTCTGAGCCGCCCAGAAGGACTCCTAACTCCACCAGGAAGTTGATGTATGCCGTGAGATACTGCAAAGACCAAGTTGGTCACACGGTGAGTTGGTGGTGTGGGCAGTGGTGGAGATGAGGTTTGTGTGTGTTTGTGTGTTCAATTTAATTAGGAAAATAATCCTAAACTATGCAACAACAAGCTTCTATGCAGCCTTGATTTGATTTGTTTTTTAAATTACTTCCTTTGCACATGAAGAAAGCGCCTTTGGGAGAGAATTCGTAATATTTTTGTTCTTATTACTTCCCTTCAGCTAGCACACAATACCTTTTCATTTGCCGTTTTGTTGAGGTAGTAATCCCTTGAAGGTAGTCCCAGGCTGGACTGATCCACCTAGTCAAGAGGCACATCATAGGACTTTATGTACACGCCACCATTTCAACTCTCAAACAAACTCTTGTTTTCATTCCTGTGTTGCCAGCATGCAGGCTAAAAGCAGAGGCTCACCAAAGATCATATCTTTACCAGTCTCATGACACCCTACAAAGGAGTGAACTCTAAGTGTCAGCATGAATCCAACACCACTTCAACAACAGGCGCATTGTTCCAAGAATATCAACAGAGGTACAATCTGTCCCTGTAGGGAATAGTAAATAAAAGCTGCTTCTGTTGGAAGGAATATATAAGTATGAGTGTAAAAACGGAAGGCTATGAAAGCAGTCTTTATACAAAGCTCTCTCACCTGGATGATGTTACTGTTCGAATTTTTGGAGTCCGTGCTGACAAACACGGTGAAGAAAGGCGATGTGCGTAAGCTGGCAGACACCGTTCGCAGAACTTCTTGGAAGTTGTCCTTGTCCCACGGTTCAGTCAGAGACCATCCTCCTATCTGAGACAGACAGACAGTAGCACTCAGAAAAGAACTCACTTCTTTCAACATAATTTAATAACTGAAATTATGAATATGTTTGATGTTTGACTGCTTGAGGAAATTAGCATACCTGGCTGATTAGCTGCTGTAGTGGCTTAGCACCTAATTCCTCAATCTTGGCCTCATTCATGCAGGCCTGATAATATCGCTGGGCCTTTTCCTCAGCCATACTCAAACCTTTCATTGTTGTGTTTTCTGCTCCAGTGAAGATACAAGATAAATGATGTCAATGAAAAACCTAATCCTGAAAAATGTGCTGGGAAAAACACAGTACACCTCTGCCTGGGGTGAAGGCGTTTAAGAACACCAAACTCTGCTCAAATAAGGACTCTCACCTAATAAATGCTTCATTGCAAGCATGTTGTGCTCCCACAGGTTACTGAAAGGACCCCAGCGGGACTTGCCCTCAGGGAGGGGGTTTTTCTTCACCCAGCCCCCACAGGCAAAGTTGTAGAAGTCATGGCAGGGGTCCACAGCTCGGTCCAGGGCTCCAATGACCGCACTGGCCACAGTAATGCATGGCTCTGTAAGGCACAAGCCTGGGTGAGCTGCAGGAAAGAAAGAAACATAATTAAAAATGTCAAGTTCATAAAAACTTCACTTTCAGGTTCATCGTCTAGTGGGAAACCTTACCACAGTGGATAATCAGAAAATATTTCCTGGTAGGAGAAATGTGCGTGAGGGTATTCAGACCATATGGAAGCTATTATTTTATGCAAGGTAAAGGCCAAGATATACAACCTGGAGTCTTCACAAAAATCCTTCATAAATAATTGGAGGAATTGTCATAGAGGATAAATATGTCTTCCACTGTTAACTACTGCCAACTAATTGTCTAATAAATAAGTAAGAGACACATAAACAGATGAGGACAATGGACCCCGGATGACTCATTTAAATGTTTCAAAACTGAAGTATAGGTGAATCACTTTTCTTCTACAGCATTTAGCTAGCTGACTCATAAAGGTAACTTGTCCTTGGCATGCAGCCGTTCCTAAATGTGACTTCCATTTTCCCGATGTTTTGTGTTCTCTGGTATAATGTTAAGAGGAAGCACTTGAAGGGGCCGCAGACTGTAGATGCTCTGTGTTACTTTCTACAGTCTAAACACAAAAGCTCTTTAACAGGAAGAGCTTTAAAAAAAAAAACTTTCAGTGTTTAGAGAAGTGTAAGAGTTAGTCATTTCAGGGTGCTAAAACAGTTTCAGGGAATGGTTAACCTCTGATACTTGGCTTGGTGTGAGACCGAAACATCTGCCCATATAAGGAACGAGACAGAGACGGAGACAATGTTACAGGCAGCGATGAGGTTAGTAGCCTGAGGAGAGTACATCTTTGTTCCTTTTATTATTTCAAAGTGTGACCTGGCATGTGGTGCTGAATGAGAGGAAGTGGTATTACGTTTCCCATGGTACATTTGAGGAAACCAACACTGATGAGACGCCACCAGGATGTGATGGTAAATCCTCAAGTCCTGTTTCCATAATGATCAAGCTCAAGGGAGAGATTTGGGGTTGTTTTTAGGCAGCTTAGCTGAAGGTGTGGCTTTGGATGAAATAATAAGCCACATATGCTGTATAAAATTTCATATTTTGCTTAATTTGTATATATATAGATATACTTTCCAAGTACCTGGGGGTGTACAGATGAATTTCTAATTTGAACACTACTATTACTTCACATTATACACAAGCATTGCTGATTGGCTATGCACTATCCAAATAAATGTTTGTCAAAGCGAGAAAGCAACAATTCCAGCAGAATTTCCAAAAGACAAACAGACAGACCGGTATTGGTGGAAACTATACACTGACTCGCCAGTTCATTAGTGAAAACAAAGGACAATCCTGCACCAAATCTTAGCTCCACGAGCGTTACAATGTTCAGTTTATGTAAAAACAAAATGTGGTAATTCAATATGTGCTCTCTCGGTTATTTCAGAATCAGCAACGTTCCCCTAACTTTGAACTATGCTCTTTAAACCTGTCGCTGCACCATGACCAGACTGTTATCAAAACAAATCCATCTGACATTTTCATAAGGCTGCAGATCATGGAGCATCCAGTGAAAAGGCCCCTCGCATTCATTACAGTTAAAAAAAAGCTTAATTTTTGCAGCATCAAACTTAGTGGAGCGCAGTTGGCATGTTTTTAGAAACAGATTCATTAACAGTGACTAACTTACAGTTTTAAGGCATATTTATTATCCACAGAACTCAGGTTTGTTCATTTTGGCTTTTGACTTGTGAAGCTGTTCCTGAATAAACGTGGGGTTGTTTTTAAAGCGGTAATTTAAGGACGGAAAGAAAAAGCATTTTCATCCGCTGTTACCCGATCAGTCTACTCCACAGGTGTTTCTTTTCAGCGCATGCCGCTGCGACAATGAGCGTAAATAAAACACTGAACTTACACTGTTTGTAGAAGACCCCAGTTGTGATGACAGATATGAACAGGCCCACCGATAAGAGACACACCAGAAACAGCAGCCGTCGCTCTCTGTGTGTCCTGTCTGACCAACATGAGGGGCCGCGGCCATGCAGAAGAGTCACCTGCAAACACACACAAAGCGTCTCTTTTAATCAATTAATTTAAATTACATTAAACAGCTTAAACTAAGATTTTCTTGAGCGGATACAACATGGAAGATATTGCGTAATCAGACAGTTTACAGGTTTGGTTTCAGAGCACAATGGCGTCTCCATCACTGCCTTCTCAACGCCCATTCTTCTATTGTTCCCTCCTTCAGAAAGGACATTCTCATTTTGCCCCAGATTGAAAGAAAAACATGATAATCCTGCTGAACAATATCTGTTGCTTTTGTGGTTCACCTGTGAAAGAAAGAAGTTAAACAAGGACAGAGATGTAACGATACAGATACTGGCTTTCTGAAAATGGTAAAAACCTCAGAAAATCTGTTTTCTGAGTCCATTCATTGTGGTCAGTGATCAGATTTTCCAAACGACAATTGGTACATTGAATCTTGCACCAGTAAGCCCTCCAGCTGTACATTTATCTACCAAATGCTGCTTCAGTTAAAGCTGCCAAGAGAATTTATTTTCAACAGGAACGATTCCAGGAGCCCGCCATAAATCCTTCAATGGTCAAATTTAGCTCTCTGGCCCGTCTTTGAGTGTCCCTGCTGTAAATAAAAATGCAAGCTTTAGGACCTCACATTAGCGCCATAGAAGCCATAAGTGACTTTCACGGTGTGCATGTGAGGTCTATTATAAGGATCAGATTTACTGCTGTTTGGTCAGATGAGGGTTCAGAAGTCAAACTTAATGTGATCAAAGTAAATGCCAAAGCCACAGTGGCTTCTTAATCCCAGGAACTCAGCACTTTGGGTTGGTTTGGACCTAAACTGTATCTCTGAGTGTAACTGGTTGCATCTGGCTGCCAATGACTGTGCAATTTCCAACTGGTGTTTATCGAGATCCCTGGAGGCTACATTAAATTAGCCCAAAGACAGTACAAAATGATAGCATTGTTTGAGCTATTCAGGTATAATTCCTGTCAAACAAAGTATCTGAGGAATGAATGAAGTAAAGGATGACCCACATAGCAGAAGGACAGATGTACAATATGCTGTTTAATGTAGGGATTCAGGCCCAAATGCTTATTGTCCAGCAATCTCAAGTTGATTCACTAAAGATTTTCAGACTATATCACAGCAGATACCAACGATTGAAAAGATCTGATCTGGTCTCTGTGCGTGATGTAAAATGTGTATTTGATGCCACTTAAAAGTCTTGAAAACAACCACCATCATTTTATTTTTATTTTTTTATAGATCTTGTATCCCAGCTAGCTTGATTTAATTTCTGTGTTAACATTAAAGCAAATACACTACAATCACCCAATCTTCTTCCCCTGGTCCAAGCCTTGCGGTGCAGTACGAAGCATCTGTTAAGCAGATACACACTTCTTGAAATGCAGGCCTCCATAAACAGACACCTGTAGTGTTTCAGCATGAGAACACTCTGTATTTATCACAAGTCAAGGAGAGACAGACACGTGAGTTTGACATTTTGATCGAACAGGTTCGTCTTGAGTTCAGCTGGATTTACGGCCCCGTGCTCCAGTCAAAACCTTTCAAAACAGCATCCATGATAGAATAAAATCAGCGGGTGTTCATCTGTTAAACTGAATCCCTCTGTTAAACTTAACTTTTTTGAAAGGGTTATAGCCTTGTAGATCATTTCCTCTGTGCTACACTGCAGTGCTGAATGCGGCGGACTCATTTATTTATTTTTGGCTCAAGGTGTGTGCATGGTTACCTGCATGGGTGACGATGGGTATATATCGTCCCCGGCGGAGTCCACCAGGTCCTCCTCGTCCAGCGTGGCTCTCTTATATGAAGACATCTGAAAAGTCAAATGAAGAAAGGAGTCTCTCAGTGATTCCATGTTCCTTCAAGCCTGTGTCTTCTATCTTCTCACGCTGATGTGACGTCTATTCCTCAGCGGTCTCTAAGGCTTCCCAGTGGGGCTGCACTTTAAATTCCATCAGAGAGAATCTGGTTTATCCAGTTGGAGCTCTTTCACTCATACACAGAGTTTGCTTCAACAATGTTGAACCCTCTCCTTTCAAAGCAGTTTTCTACTCCCTTCAAGCCTATCAACACCTCTCACAGCCCCCATGGCTGCAGGGAGACACCCCCAGGGGCAAACTTCACCACACCAACAAAAACCTCCTCCCGAAAGTCCTAGTAAGATCTCCCTGTGGGTCCTCTCTCCCTCTCTTCCAAGACAAACGTGTTTCTAGACTTCCCTTTCAGCCAAATCTACGCAAACACGGCACGAGAGAAGACGGAACTAGTGAAAAACAGGAAGGAGCTCTGACTTGAGCGATTTACATGACTGAGACGGAGTGTGTAGATGTGATTGTGTGACTCGGTGTGTGTGTGTGTGCGTGTGTTTGTGTGAGTGCATTCCCCAGTGTGGTTTCACTTAGGTTCGGGGAGGGAACCTTACCGCCGTAGTTCACACCCATTGTCCTTTCCATAGGTTAGGACACACTCGGGGGAGGAGCACAGACAGAATTACCTCCTCCTACTACACGCTGTAACCTCTTCCCGTGGTAGCTGAGATAAAGACGACAGCCAGTTTTTCTCCTCTTTAACCTCTCACCCATAACGGGACACTAAATATTAAATAACTGATTCCTCATTAAATGCAAAAAAGCATTTGAAGGGGAAAAAAAAGGGTTGGGAATGTATAGCTGCATATTAACTGATTGCTTGGCATAGCTGTAAAAACTCCTTTCAAAATGCTTAAGATGTAGCAGATTAGGCCTTCAGCGCTTTTATTTAATACTGTTGTTGCCATCGTTTTTCTTATTTATTTGATTAATTATTGTTGATGCTGACGGACGTTGAAGAAGACGGAGACTTAGTGACATAGTTTGAGTCGTGTTACTTTTCAGCGGTTATTCATTTATGAAACAGTTTAACGCCCACTTTCAGTCATTTTCAGCAAAAATGTTGCACATTTCAACAACTACTTTCATTACTGTTATATTTCATATAATGCTTCAGATTGGCCTGATAGCGGTTGGATTGTAACTCATAACAAAAAAAGGACTTACAAGACATAACAAAAGGAAAAAAAAAAAACATCACTACTGCACTTTGGTGGCCTGAGGTCTGGGTCGCAGCCCAGCCCAGCCCAGCCAATGAATCACTCCCTTGTCTGTGTGCATGGGCTCCCTTTTAGAGGCTGCTACTAATTACATCTCAAGTCCTAGCACTGAACAGGTGGGCTCCCTCCCCAGACTATACAATATCCTGGTAAATAATATAAATAAACAAATTCATCCACTCAAAATACCACTACTTTTATCCACCTCGTTTAAAAAGCCTCATATACCCAACATTCACTCACAGCAATTATTTACAGTCTTCCAACATTTGCTATCCTCCTCTCCAGTTATTCTAATGGTCTCCCCCAGGACCTTTAAGAAGGTGTTCAGGCCTCCGCTGGACTCTCTCAGGCTGAACACCTGAGGAGACAGTATAGGTAAGAAACATTTTCAACATAAGATTTCAAAATATACAGACAGGCTGCACCACTAAAGCAATCTACTCAAGTAATGTGTCTCTCTCCACAGGACAGGCGCTCATCAGTAGAAGCTGAGAGGCCCCACCAAGAGAAACACACAATGAAATACATTCAAGCCTTCAGCTTTCTGTGTCTGTGAATTAGTTATTTCACCTTATATTGTTGAATTGTTAAAACCCGTCATCCATGCGATGTTTTGGCAATCAGTCCAAATGATGAAAAGGACCATCAGAACAGATGGGTTAAATGAAGAGAACAAATCAGGCATAACATTATGACCACATTCCTAATAGGTCTCCCTTGTGCCTCCAAGGCAAGAATGGACATGGTCCTTCTGAGGGTGTCCTGTGGTGTCTGGTAACAGAATGCTGTTAGTGGGGGCCTTTGGTCCTATGGGTTGAGGGGAGGGGCCTCTGTGGATCATCCCACAGATACTTGATCAGTTTAGGATCTAGTGAATTTGGAGGCCAGGTCAACACCTTGTGCTGTTCTTCATGTTTTTGAAGTTGTTCCTAAAGCGTTCTTGTGTGTGTGCCTGTGTCTGGCTGCATCCTGCTGGGGATGCCTGCTGCCATTAAGGAGTGTCATTGCTATGGGGTGGGGGTGTCTGGTCTGGTCTAGGTGGGTGGTACATGTCTAAGTAACATCCACATAAATGAATAATTCATATCAAACTCTTTTTCATTTTTGAAATGGAGTGGTTATTCTGAAATAGGCATTAGACCACAACCTAAATAAAGCTTTTAATGTTTTCTAATGCTGCAGATGATTGTTCACATGAAGGTTGTAACGGTCGGTAATAATCAACCTATTCAATTTTTTATCAACTATTTTATGGAGCCAACACATACTAAATTACACTAGAGAACAAAGGCCATATAGCTGAAACATGAGACGCTACTGAAGCATATTTACATCTAATTTTGTTAAGCTACAATGCCAGCAGTGTTAAGAGGGCAATGATTAACCCCAGCTGCCTGTCAGCCTGACAGAGAAACGGCTCCTTCCCAAGCACAACACAATGCCACAGTTTTGCCTGAACTGAAATATTTTAACACCAACATCCAAAAATAACCTTTGTTCCCTCGGTGCAGTCTTTGTCGCTATACTTCTGGGCAGTGACGTTCATGCTCTGGCTTGACTCTACCCATGTCAATTCCGTGACCACAAGACAAACCAGCCATGGGTTTGTGTGAGTTTAAATATTTACTTGATTAAGACGGATTAGATTTTCCTGTAAACACAGCCGGGGAGAAATACTGTCGCAGATCCACTCTTTATTTTACTTCCCACTTGTTTCACATAAACATGCCTTCGAGGAAAAAAAAAAATGATGTTCCCACCACAAACATCCCTGAGAGTTCCAGGCAAACCGGGAGCACAGATTCTTCTTAAAAACGTGTTTTTTATCAAACTAGTTTGCTGCTAATCAAAGCCAGTAACACAGGGTGGAGGGAAATGCCTTCTGCCTTATCTTAAACCTAACACAATAAAGTAGAGTCAAATCGTACATATGTCCAAACCCTTCCTGTGCGGGGGTGTTTATAAACTCTTTGAAAGCCCAGCAGCAGCTCAGCCAACTCACACAATCAGCTTATGAGAGGTCTGATGGAGGACTAAAGTGATGAGTGATGCAGACAGAGAGACGGGGAGAGAGACAGGGAGGGTTGGGGAGTGTTAAAGTAAGAGGACACCAACAGTTTGGGGACACATTCAATTACACAAATGGTTTCAAATGACCTACAGCTGAAAGCAAATGTCTAATGGGAGCATGCATTGACTGTCTCCCTTTTGACATGCATACCTCTTTTGTTCCATCAATATTTAGCCTACAATTCGTCCATCGCTGCTCCCGTGACAGCTTCAGTGGCTTAGAGAATTACTCAAACTGATCTGTATTATATGGAGAAAAAAAAATAAAATACCCCAGATTTAATCATTTGGTGTGCTTTGGATCACAATGCAGAACAACAAATAGCGGTATCCGCTGGCACAGGCCACGTTGCTGTCGTCACACATTCTTCTGCACGTATTCACTGTTTTTTCAAACTCTTTCCTGGCATCGGGGCCTGTGCAGATGTACTTGCATATGTTGCCACACAGATTGTCGCCCGTGAGCCAAATCACTGCTCAGTGACAACATTGTTTCCCCTTTCCTGTTACGAGACATTTCTCAGGAAGTACTATACGCTTATATTTCACGATGGTGTCATTACGTGCAACTAGGATAGGAGGCCTGCGTTGAAAAACATCTTAAAAGACTACTGAGGATCTTCCTGTTGATGCCCAACCTTAGAGGAAGTCACGCCAAGTGGCAAGTGGGAGCCATTAGAAAACACAAAATGACGGGCGTCTCGCGCTAATACTCTGTGGTTAAGGTCAGCTCTGAAAAGTATGGTGTCCCACTTGGCGTGAAGAAGTCTTCCCAAGGAAAAGCTGGCAGTATGGTATGATTCTCGGAAACGGCGTGGGACCACAGCCTTTGAGCGAGGCCGTAAACCTCAAACCTGCGTCAGTAATTCGTCACTGATCCTGCAAACCAGGCGATTATTTGTAGCGCAAGGGGCATTCCTCCAAGAATAACTGGAGTATGTTTGTGTTTGGACGCTGCATGCACTGTGGCTCACAGTGTTTGACAGTTTATTTCTAAATAATTAAGAGAGAAAAGGGGGCGGGGGGAGGTTAAATTCGTGCAAGAATACAGATGATTTATTGGCGTGTTTGACGCAGGCTGCCAGTTTACACATTCAGCATCCGAATAAAGGCGGCCCAGTCAACCGCCATGGTAAGTTAATGAGATGCTAGGGCTAGATGTGGTTGCAGACCACATAAGATCAGTAATTAACGACGACATGCAGAGAACAAGCGACAGTCTGAGCCTCAAACTTTGTCACTGTGATTAGAAAGCACATTCCCGTTGAAATCCGACTTCTTCTTATCAGTACTGACCAATAACTTGCTCATAACTTGTTTGTCACATAGAGGTGACTCAGAGACCAGAGGTACGACAAAACAGCGGCTTCTTTTCAGGCCTCGGTTGACCCCTTCACGTGAATCCTAAAGGAGGAGATAGAGGTCGAGAAAACATTCCAGGAATACCCCAACGTCAAACACATACACGACTACAACAAGTACAAACAGTATCACCCAGTTCAACATGGCATTAGAAGTGCACATGCCCACGCTGCCACTGTATTATATATGAGGTTGTTTACTGGAGTGTTAGTGGGATATACACAGCGTGTCACCATTTACGGCGCCCCCCCCCCCCCGTGACTTGTATGCAAGGTCTTGACCCTGCGCCACGTACAGCATGTGCTTGTGTGTGTGTAAGCTGTCCGTGTGTCCACATATTAAACGAAGCAAACGACCTGCAATGATGACTCAATGTGTGGACACAAACTCATCCACTAGCCACTTCAGTTGTAAAAAAAAGAAAAAAAAAACTTAAACTATATTTATCTGAAGGCCGCAGATAAGACAAAGTTGTCTCAGGCTTTAGCTCCTGACCTCTGACGTCAAGACAGCACTGGAAATTTCTTCTCGCCACAGAGCAGGGATGTTTCCTTTGGAGAAAACACCCTGATAATGAAGTCTTAGTGACAAAAAAAAATAAATACTTTCCCAGGCAGCCGGCTTTATCCTCCTCTGGAGTAGGATTGTTAAACTAAGCTGAGGTACTTTACCAGAATCATAACACTTTTGGTGTTAAGTTCACCGTTTCATGTGCACTGCTGCTTAGCCAAAGTAAAGAGCTTGCATTGTCGCTCGTGTGGGTTTCAAAATTCAGGCTCTTAACCTGAAATTCCTCAGATTCCCGGTTAGCAGATGACTAAATCATTACTCTGTGCACATTTCAGGTGACGCGTGAAAGTACGTCACACACGTCATGTTTTATGTTCAATCAGCTCGACGTGACAAGATGCTCTATATTTTCAGTACAGTATTCTCTTTAATATCTATAAAGGGCACCAAGCAAGACTTTTTCAGCATAAGGTCAGGATTAAAAGGAGTGGCACATGGAAGCCTGCACAGGCAGATAACAGGAGATTACCTGTTCCTGCTGTTGTTATGGCGCCCTGCAGCACACTCCCGATCACACCTAGGTAATGAGTAACTGCAGAGTAAACCAAGTACCCCGAGTATAACAATCAATCACCCAAGGCAGGAGGCTGTATAATTAGTATTCTATTGTCTGTGGTGCCTGCACTCGTTTGAGAAAATAAACCTATCTATACTGATTTTAACTTGAGTGCTGACAGCTTTAGGTGCCTCGTAGATTAGAGGAAGTGGCAGAAAAGCAGAACTAGTACTTGATTGAGATGAAAACGCATTAAGTAAAAGGAAGTTGAGAAGTGCACGGCCTGTGATGATGAGAAATGCAAGAGAAATGCGCTCTGGTGAAGAAACAGACCCTTTACCTACATGTAAAATCACTCAGTTCATTTTAGCCTTTTAGGCTTTTGTTGCAAAACATATTATAGAAGAGCACCGACATGTTGCACAATGCCACTGACGCAACATGGAAAGTAAATGTTTTCTTAAAGACAGGCTCCATATGCTTGTGAGTATATATTCAGCTCACTGCAAGGCGGTGAAAGTCAACATTCATTCTGTGACAGTAAAATCAAACAGCTGTTTATGGCTGTGAGCATTTGCATAAATAACTGAGAGAGCTGTTGATTTAACAGTGTTTTCATTTCGGGTTAAACTGCAGTGCTGAACCCACGCATGTTCCCATTATTTAGACACTTTAACTCAGTCCAGTTTAACAGCACCACTGAACCACAACCTTCACAGTGATCATAAAGCTGAATCACCACCTATCACACACACTGTGTCACCACAAACTGAACATCATGACAGTCATGAGGGGGGACTTAGTGCAGGACGTTTGACGCTGTACCTAATGTTCTGGCCAGTCAGTGTGTTTTTAATGCATCAGCAAAACCTCCCGTCCCAGTTGGGATATGACGGCGATTTCAGAAGAGATTTAAAACACAATACAGGCACGGTAAGGTCACTGAACTTCATGCAGTGCTCCTTATATAGCCTCCCCTGTAGTTATATAAGAAACATAATCACAGACTTACATCAGTTTGGAAAAAACAAAAACAAAAAAAACATGTTCTCTCCTGTCAACAACTAGGCACACGCCTGTAATAATCAACCCCAGCGCACAAATGAACACGTGTGAAGTTGTGTCACTCCATAAAAAAGATAATTAACCCGTTTACTTCACGCTAAATCTTAGCGTCGTGTACAGTCGGAGGACGTGTTCTTGGCGTGGACGGATGTGTAGCATGGAGAGGTTCTTACCTTCCTGTCAAGCGGTCCGACGCCGCTGCTGTGACTCCGGTGCGCTTTCTGACCAGGGGACAGCCAGCGAGCTTCAGCTAAAACAACCAAAGAGTCTTCGCTTCAGTGCCAAGATAGTTCACGTCCTGCCGAAACTTTTCCCCGCTGCGTCGTTTCCCAGGAAACCATCACCCACTCGCGTACAAGTATCTAAAAATACACCCGGGCTAAATGAATCTCCGTGTGTAAAGCTGACCCATTAGGATACCTACCTCTTAAAAAAGGTCACTTAGATTTTGAGTCCATTAAGATAACTTTTAATTTATGGTTTTCTTTTTTTTTTTTTACCCACCCCAGTTCATGCAGTGCAAAGCCTAACATAGTCCATCTGTTTAATGTTTTCCCCTTGATAATTACACAGCTAGCTAGCCAAAGGTTAGCTTACCCCACTCAAAAGCACTTAAGTTCCACACCTGAGAAAACAATTATAAATTAATATTTAATTAATTAATTACACTAATTAATTAACACATGAATGCACTACACATTTGTCTTTGAATTATAAATAGGCTAACTGGTGTGTATATTTATATTTAACTTTATGTATTTAAATTTATCTCTGACATTTCACATACCGTTCACGCGCATTTAACGTTAATGCAGACCGTACATAAAGTATTACGATGTCGCCTAATATAGTCTTGTGCCGGCACAGTGAAGCCTCAACAAACTAACTAAAGCTATTTTAAAATGACTTTTTTAATAAACCAGACCTCAAAAGAAACAATAGCGGAAGTCGGTGAGGATAATAAAAGAAACATAAAAACAGAGGCTCCAATGTGCTCAGTGAAAGCTCTTGATTGGCCTTAGCCTACTGCATCTGCTTCTCCTCTGTAAATATTGATTTTCCAGGGAGACCTCTCTAAGGACACAGGATGCTCTGGATCCAATCGAAATGCGTTGGCAGACTTTACCCATTAAAACAAATACATTCAACAAAATCGATCCTGTTTAAAATGACGCTGGTGGGTTCAAATACTGGACAGCAAATATTGAGGAAAAGGTGATCAAACACATGTGCCCAGGAATGACTTGCGGATTCCTTGTTAAATTACATGCAAATTAACTTATTGCGAGTTTTAAAGAGAAGTAACGAAAACAAGCGTACAGAAAATGTTACAGTTCATTTGACAATTGAGAGGTATTCATGTTTTCACTGTTCAGCAAGCAGGTCCTACAGCGACACCCAAAGGAGGACGCAGTGGACAGCAAGGAAGAGGGATGAGTAACAGTCACTGGATAAAACATATTCATTTACATATGTAGTGTAGTAAATGTATTTAACTTTCAAACGGAGTGATTCATTTGAAGAGTATTTATCTAACTGCATATTATAATTTAATAAAGTAAAGTGAGGTAACATGAGATCACATAATGACAGTGTTGCAGTTGCAGGAGTAGAACAGTAACATATGGGATCAGTACAAATAACTAAGCATGTACAATACAAAATATTAAAAAAATATAAATAAGAATCAGTATAAATAGCAACCAGTAAGAATTAAGTAATAATCAAATAATCTACAATAAGTAAAACATAGTCTACTGTTGTCACTAGTTCAAACAGTAAAGGTAAAATTATTTTTAATCACTGAAATACAATCTGAGATAGCTGTAGCCGAGAAGTTACTTCTCCTCTTTCCTGTTACATTTCAGAGGAAAAATATAGTTTAATTATATGGCTTAATTTAATATGGTAGGTGATATTGTATTGTTTTGTATGTTTTCTGTTGTTGTTTGTATTTATTTGTATACTTATACCCTTAACATTACTGACTTATGTCTATTTAAAGGACTTTTAAATGGACAAGTCAGTCCATCAGCCAAATGAGGACTGTAATTTTAATACTTGATTCTTTAATACTCACTTTCCTTCTCTCTGGCGACACCTATGTCAACAAGTGGTAATTACAGGCATGTTTTTGAACCTCATTTCCCAGAGATCCAAACTTTTTCGCCTTGGAGACATCATCAGTCATTTAAAGTTGTCGCTGCTACTGGGTTCCCTTTACTCAAACAAACTCATAACCTTTCAAACAAAAAAACAAAAAACAAAAAAAGACACACACACTTACTCTGGACAATATATCTGTTGGTACCTCTGGAACTGTTTATATTATTTCTATTTTGTATTAACTTGTAGAAGTCTTGAAGTCTTATCCATAAACCACTACCAGAAGAAGTGGGCGGAGCTAATGACTGATCATTAATCACGGGTAGGTGTCTGGGTCACAATAACTGCCTCGCTAGTGATTTTGAGCAGCCATGTCTCCACAGACACTCAGTTCTAAATACTAAAAATGAAATATCTTCAAAGTATTTTCATCAGTGGTTTAAGTCAGTGATTGACATTATGAAAATGGAAACGTCCTCCTGTTATGTTTAGGGTCAAATTGACCAGTTTTGAAATACAAAAAAAAAAAAAAAAAACTTTTTCTGCTTGGATTAATTAGTGTAATTAATGCATATTATGAAAATTGTTAATTTCACATATTTGCAAATATGTTCGCAAACATATTTCTCTTTGAGTGAACTGACTGCAGAAACTTTTTGGTAAACATTTTAAACATTTTAGTAACCCTTTGGTACTTTGGACTGGACACTTCCACTAGCGTTGCACCACAGTTAATGGTTGCTCTGTCCTTGGAACAACGCACGGGTCGTCAGGCAGGCGGAGCTCTAGGACCGTCTAGTCCCGCTGCAATGGCAGGGCATCGCTATTTCTAAGGGGTTTTGTTTTTCCTCCCTCGTGGGATACAGACCGCTATTCTCAGACCCGGGAGCCGGAGTCGAACAAGTGTGGCCTTATAAAAAGGATCGTGAAAGCAGCGACAAGGACACATTTCAAGGTGAAGGACTGAATGAACTGTGTGCACATTTGGATGTAGATTTCTGCTCCGGGAAAACCACCTGCAGTAAGTAAAACTACAATGAACTTTTTTTCTCCTGCTTTCCTCACATAAGAGGTTGATTTTGGAGAAGCCACGCTGTCGGGGAAAAGGCTGAAATGTATGAGATCAGCTCGTTTTGTTCTCGTTTTTCTTCTCGTTGTCTGCTTTTCTATTGCTGCCATTTAATTTTTATTATAAAGCGATGTTAATTTACCGCTTCTGATTTTTCTCTTTTTGTTTTTTTGGTCATCTGTTGCGCCCAGTCCCTCTTACTCCTGCCATTTCCACCAGGATTAAGTGCTGGTCACCGAAGGGCTTTTGCAGCACAATTTCAATTCGTTTATTATAATTTAAAACATGATTTTATGTTGCAAAGCCACTGAAAGTCCTGATTTAGTCATTAAGAAGTGAACGTAACTTGATTTATAAACGTATAATGTATATCACGGTGCAATAATATGCAATGACTCCCATTTGTGTGTGAAATTCGGTTGAAGTGTTGGATATTCTGTGTGCATACAAGAGGCTGGTGAGGCAGCCTGGTGTGAGAAGAAAGACAAGTTGTATCTAAGAAGTGGCCGCAGAGTGAACAGAGACAGGAAAGATAATGCAATCATGTCTGTCCGAAGACAAGACACAGCACTCACGTATCATGAGCCTTTATCTGTTATGATCTGAGCATAATTAAAAGCCTAATCCCTGCTTTGGACCTGCCTACCTCAGGCATCAGCAGCAGCAGGGGCAGCAGCAGTTCAGGAAAGAGCTAAAGGAGGTGAAGCTATTTGTTTCTGGCAAACTTAACCCCGTCTGACACCACTTTGGATTGACCGAGGCAGCTGAATGTTTGGTGACACCATGACTGAAGTTGGATATAATGTTATACTGACCACTGCGCTGACTGCTGCCCTGCTGATGGCAGTTGTGGTGCTGCTCTGCTATTTCACCTGCAGACTGGCAGCCTCGATTCCTCTGGGTGGACCTGGTCGCTTCTGAGACGGTAGCCTCAGCTTTCCTGATGCATGTAAGAAATGGTAATAGGAATTCCACTCTGGCATCAATGTGGCATCCTTTTATTATACCAACCTACAATAATCAGGCATAACATTATGACCACCTTGCTAATATTGTGTAGGTCTCCCTTGTGCCTCCAAAACAGTTGTGACTCATCAGAGAATGGACATGGGCCTTCTGAGGGTGTCCTGTGGTGGGCCTTTGGGTCCTATGCATTGAGGGGAGAGGCCTCTGTGGATCAGGCTTGTTCCAGTGCATCCCACAGATACTTGATCTGTTTGGGATCTAGTGAATATGGAGGCCAGTTCAACACCTTGTGCTGTTCTTCATGTTTTTTGAGTTGTTCCTAAACCCTTTCTGTGTGTGTGTGCCTGTAAGGCTGCATCTTGCTGGGGATGGCTGCTGCCATCAAGGAGTGTCATTGCTATGGGGTGGAGGTTCCTGGTCTGGTCTAGGTGGTTGGTACATGTCTAAGTAACATCCACATGAATGCCAGGTCCCGAAGTTTCCCAGCAGAACATTGTACTGTCACAAGATGGTCAATGTTATTTACTTCTCCTGTCAGTGGTTCTACTGTTGTGGCGGATGAGTATAAATTGACGTCTGCCTAGTTGGTGGTGGACTTTTTTTAATTAATATTATTATATTTCCAGGTTGGTTCAGACTTGTCTCCTTCTCATTAATCCAGATTGATCCTGACATGTCTAGACAAGCTTTTGGAAGTGCTAGCAAAGTCTAAAAAAACTTATTTGAATTTTATCTGCAAGAAGAGATGAGTTCATAGATATTGTACAGACAACAGGCCAGGGCTTGATAGGAAGCAACGTAGAGTGTGATTATGTGATCTGATGCAATTAAGAAGGCAGGGAATCATAGATGTTTGTGCGCAACGCTGCACTGGACTCACACCAGAGGCCTTATGTCACAACTGCTTAGATAAAAGGTATTTGCAATCACCGCCATCAGTAGTAGTTTTCTTCATTTTTCAGAGGCGGACGTGTCCAGTCAATCATTTGGTTTTAATCGGCTTTGTTATGGCTCTTAAACCTTGCAGTGCTATGGAGCTCAATCCCATTAAAATGACCTTGACTATAAGCGCGGGGAGGAAAGGAGGAGGGTGTGGATAATTATAGTTGAAAGCCTGATGCCAGGAACCCATGAGGGCCCCTGTTGTGAGTACTTACATTCACAGCGAGGCCTCAAGCTCAACTTTACCACGCTCTTCTTTTGTTTCTCCTGCAAAGTGTTTGTGGGCTGGAGAGGTCCCCTTTTTAACAGGAGAGGCCAACAAATCAAAGACATATCTTTCATTCACGCTGCAACCTTGATGGTTGTGCTTGATTTTTATTTATTTCTTTTTTTGCCTCCCCCTGCAGCCTCAATGTGCCTGCTTCTTTATTTGGAGAGCATACAAGGAAACTGGTAACGTCACTCAGCTCCACAATGTCTCCTTTTTAGAGACAATGTTTGTTTATGCTGCTTTTCAACAAGAAAATGCCACCAGTCACCACAAGAATGAAACATCTATTATCCTTAAAATATGATCATTTAAATTCCAGGATATGTAAAGAAGGATATCTAAGATGTTCTTGGAATATATTCTATTTACTACGGGCTCAAAAATTAGCTTATGAGTAGAGCCTTTAATTTAAAGACTGGGTAAACTGAGAAAAATGTTAACCATCAAACTGCACATTAAGAAAAACGAGGAGACACTTTTACGCCGCAGGATGAATACCTGTCTACATGGCTCACCTCCCCTCATCTCTCATGTGTTATTTTCCTGAAACACGTTTGCTTAGTGAAATCATCCCGGCATAAATACACATTAAACTTGTGTGTCAGACTCGGTGTCTTCCACGTGACACATACTTAATCGCCACCCATGTTCTCATTCTTTTGCAGCTGTGACACGGCCGCCACAAGCCTCCCTCAGCGCCTCAAAGTGGCACGTTATCTCAGGCAATCCGTCAGCCGCACACGGATAACAGCATGAAGGCGACAGCCCTGCTTGTCATTTGCTCGTGTCTGATCTCGGGGAGTTTGGGGAAGCTGCCGTTCCCTGGTAAGTGACTGTGCTGTGAGTAAAAAAAAAACAAAAAAAAACCAACAACATGTTTCCGAACGTTTATAGTGTGACAGGAAATGTGCAGCACATGCTGAAGATTTCCAAGTTTCTTTTAGGAGCCCTTTATTTACGCAGGACATTTCTGAATTCAGTTTTTCCCCGAAAATAACAGGAATTCATTGTTTAAATAACTTTTCAAAGATGGAGCATCCTGCTGCCATGAAGGAGATATTTGTGTAATTACTGTGTGACAAGGTGCAGTCATCACATTTCATAACAAAACTTCTCCTAAAACCGTGAAAGAAACTCAGTGTCTTTACATGTTATTATAATGGGAGAGTAATGAAACAACCAAATATTCACATTTGAGATGCAGGGATCACTTACCTTGGCTTTTTTTTTTCTGAAGGTTCAAGGTTCAAGGTTCAAGGTTCTTTATTTGGCCATTTGTGCATAAACCAATAGTCCAGGCACATTGGAAATCTTGTGCAAGGCTCTCAGACTCAACAGTTTAGGTAGTTAAGAATGAAAAAGAAGTATAAAATATAGAAATCACTATACAATGTTAGGAAAGGCACTGTAGTAACAAAAATATAAATACAAAATATAGAAACTGTATAGAAAATGACTTGCGTGGCCTCAATCAGTTATTATTTGTTTGGCAAACTAATCTGCTAGTTTCAGCTCAATTGTACATGCTGTGGTTACAATCTTGGAACAGAGCTCAGATTGTATGACAGTCAATGCATGATCTTTAGATAATATATCAGTATGGTGCAATCCTAGTGTTGACTGCATTGGTTGAAAACACGATTATCGTCTCAATTAACTGATTGACAGCTTTCTTGAGCCCCAAGTTAAGTCCTGACAAGTAGAATGCACAGAACATGGATTCCAGACGTCTCTTTAGATGATTTGATTTACTGACAACGTGTTTGTGGTTCATCATTTGGCCAGAACAGAACATCTTGACATGTCTTGTTTGATCTGAACAAGTGCCAGACTTAAAGAAACTGAGCTTGTTATGCTGGTGGAATAAAGAAACAAACAAATATTCATATTTGAGGGGCATTGTTTTGGGCAGTGACTTATAATCACCTACCAAAATTACCAGATGTATGATGTAGCATGTCAATCAATGTCAGTGCATAATCTGGAAGTAATGTATCGGTTTGATTTCATCCTGCTGCCCTGGAGGAGATATTTGTCCAGGTTAATTATTGTGAACCTTTCAAAGCAAAAGGTGTCATAACGTATGAAATAAGATCCATCCTTCAGCTGACTGGGTTGACTGAAAACATGATTATTGTTTTGATTGTTTGATATATAGTTTGGCCTCTAAATCAGTTTTCCATAACCGAAGTCCTGACATGTCTGATTTGATCTGAGCAAGTCACAAAAGCTAGTTATAATGGGAGAGGGAAAAAAAACTTCCTAATATTCACATTTGAGAATTTTTGCTTAAAACTTGTTTCCTCCACATTCGCCACACTGCACATTATTTAAGCCGGGCCTGTATATGTCGATTCCCTGTAGCTATCCGCATCTAACCAGACTTGTTTGCTCCGACACTCAGAAAAAGAGAAAGATCCCAAGTTTTGGAACACTTGGGCGCAGGAGACCCTGGACAACGCTTTGAAGATGCAAGATCTCAATAAAAACATAGCAAAGAATCTCATCCTCTTCCTCGGAGACGGTAAGCCCTGGCATTTTTCATCTTTTGCATCTTTTGATTTGTGGCAAGAGGTTTTGAAAGTTTGATCTTCATGAAGCTCATCACTTATTTGTGCAGAACCCCGACCACTTTCATAGATTAATTACAAGCTGTTTTATTTAATCCGGAATGAGGTGATAGATGCTAGAAGATGAATGAGATTTTTTAAATGTTTTCTAACACGTGAGGAGAATGAATAGCTGCAAACAAAGCAACCCTGCTGCCACCAGATCACCGGGCTTCTGTTTGTGCTGGGCCGCTCAGTGGTTGCACAAAAACTTTTATCCTCTCTCTCTCTCACTCTCTCTCTCACTCTCTCTCTCTCTCTCTCTCTCTCTCTCTCTCTCTATCTATCTATCTATCTATCTTTGAACTACAGGCACATCATGGCATTCTTGCACCGTGGTGCATTCACAGTCACGTTGCAGTTACAGTATAACAAGCATAATCTTAAAAATGTAAGAAGAATTTGGCACGGCAGGGAAAAAACAGGGAACGGTTGTCTGGCTTGTATATGTTTGCCAAGTATTGTCTACTTTATACCAGGAAAATCACAGGTTTAAGGAGCAACAAACTGTTTGCTGTTTTCTTAAACAAATCTGAGCCTCAAATAGGCAGGGGAGTCTTCAAAGGCACAGAATGCAACCAGCATCCAGTTCACAGTCCAAGGCTACCTATAAAACAACTCATTTTCCTTCCTGTGTACAATGCAAGAATCCTGAGGTTCAGTGTAGGATGCGTAGGAACATTTTAACTGTTACATTTTTACAAATGAACCACGCACAGAAAAAAAGTTAAATTCTCCCCCCAAGTTACTGATTAATTACGAAAGAGTCACTCATCTTTATGGCCTTTGTGTATCTGCTTTGGTTAGCATCAGCTCTGAAGTAATGTGTATCTGAGAAAGTGTTTTACCTAACAGCAGATATCCTGTTCTGAAATGTCAATGAAAGCAAATCATGTTCGTGTGTTGTGAGAACTAGGACAAAGAAACAGTGAAGGAAAATCGTTAATGTTTGATGAGTCCCTGCTGAGGGAAAACCGATCCTAAAAGTCAACCTGCTTTTGGTGTTCAGGCATGGGCATTCCCACGGTGACAGCAGCTCGCATACTGAGGGGTCAGATGCAAGGACACAGCGGGGAAGAGACGCAGCTGGAGATGGACAAGTTCCCCTTTGTATCTTTGGCCAAGGTCTAACTCTCATATCATATGGCACAATGTATTGATCTTGATGTGGCTGGGAATCGGTTCCTGACAAGGTCATTGGGTGTGTCACGTTATACGGGCTGTGTGTTATGTTACAGCTTTATTTAAAAAAAATAAAATCTCAAATCGCAGAATAGATCATATATACCTCACAAATCATCAGCAACTGTGACCTTAAATGAACCATTTAAACTTTAAGACACGTCTCTATTTTTCTTATTGTCAACAAAGCAAACAATAGATTGAATCAAGTAACCAGTGATATCTATGTAGATACGCCCAAAAAAGCCTCTTTGTCACGGAGCTCAATTGTTCTGCAAAAACAAATAACCGATACTCCTCAGTGAATCATAAAAATGAAATAGAAATAAAATAATGTCATAATCCTGGTGACAAACAGGATCTCTTTGGATTATGCAGAGGATACATGATTAGGAGATTTTCTTCGAGTAAAAAAGTGGGACACAGTGCAGACCATCGCACTGTCTAAAAATTAGGATCTGTATGGAACGGCTCATGCAAAAACAAAATATCTAAAGATCTGATCAACGACTAATTATTAAAGCTCAAAGCTGCAACTAAAATGACACAGTGCACAGTTAAAGACTGCACATATTCCTGCAGACGACTAAAGGGATTTAGCTGAAGGCTAAATCTCAAAACTTTGTGACATGTTTGCAGGCATTTCCAGAAATGGCTTCAGTGGATGTTTAGACAATATGTTGTAAGTTTTCTTTGCAATTTTATAATATGTCAGAGGTAAAATGTTGATATTCCAAAGAGCGTCATCCTTTCAATTTACCTCTTCTTCTCCTACATTAAGTTACCTGGTTGTTAGCCTAAGCGGCTTCTAGGCGACAACAGTTGCCTAGCAACAGTGTTCTCATAACTCATGGCTGATGTTAAAACTCGAACGGCAAGCTTACAAGTTCAATTTGTTTTGTCATTTAATTGGCAGGAATAGTGTGGAATCAAAAGCCTTCAAAATGTTTGTGAGGAGAAGCTGGTCTGGACTTGCTATGTTGGGAACTGATTCTGCCGCCGCAAAGACCTGCCGGGCCAATCAAGTCGTTTCATACACACCATCTGAGGATCAGAATTTGTTTACACTAAAACGTCACTGACTGGTCGTAGGACTATCCCATTACATATTTCTTTGTATCGGTTTGAACACACCGCATATTGAAATCCAAATGGCTTGCACGCTGGCAGGCATAAAAACAAACAAACAAACAAACAAAAAAAAACATATTTAATTTGCAGAAGAAACAAAAGAGAAAATCAGCAAATGTTTACGTTCAAGAAGCTGGATAATGTTGGCACATTTGCTAATTATCATTATAATTTCAATCATGAATATGCTCCAGTGCACCAAATGTGTATTAATCCACGACTTAAAATAGTCCCCCAAAATATTATATCTAACAATAACATAATCAGTTTTTTTAAAACTAGTGTATATTTGTGACCAGTTTAACAGAGTTAAGTTAGCGTTGTACTGAACTCTTTTCATGGGATTTGTCGACAATTAGAATAATTCAAGACATGTCCTTTAACTCTGCAAAAGCATATTGTTATTGTAGGAAGAACACGAGTCTTGTAATTGTCATGCCCATCGCAAGCTTATCAGTATGACTAGAAACAAATCTGACCACACGTCATCGGCTTGTGTCTCTGCAGACGTACAACACTAACGCACAGGTGCCAGACAGCGCCGGCACAGCCACAGCTTACCTCTGCGGGGTTAAGGCCAACGAGGGCACGGTGGGCGTGAGTGCAGCCGCTGTCCGCTCCCAGTGTAACACCACAAAGGGCAACGAGGTCACATCCATCCTCAAATGGGCTAAGGATGCAGGTACAGTGACATTAAAGGAGCGTAAACATTTCCACAGTATTTTGTCTACAGGGGATGCAGAATTGTAATTTTATGAATTGTAATGCAATTTATGTCTGAGGAGACTATGTCTGTAGGTGATGTTACTGTGAGGTGGGAATACTCACGGAGCGACGGCTTGATCGCTCAGAGCAATGACTTTGAAGTGTTCTTGAAAGTGGTGCTCTGAATACACTTTTCTTTTCTTCAGTCGGCTCATTTCTGTGTTCAGCTGTGCATCCTTTGAACCAAAGTTAGCCTTAGAGCAAATTGTAAGTGAAATTTATTTGACCAAAAGAGTTATTTTGTCCACACCAACTTCTTTATGTGGGCATCGTCATTCTGTGCCTTGATGTGGAGCATCTGCTGCCTCTGTTTTAATATGTTTCTTAAAGTTGGTAGTTAGCCTTCAGTTCACTTCCAGAAAACTAAATTGCAAGACATCTCATACAAAACAGTTTGGATCGAAAGCTTGAGAGATGATTACCTTTGCTGATTATCCCCAATGAAGGACCTCTGATTTGCTTTACCCTTTACCCTTTACAAGTGCGCCACAGTAGTGGAGACAGATGTACAAGGAATGTGTACCATGGATTTTCAGAGGGCAGTGGCGGGGATAAGTTCAGGATGGGTGAGGGTCAGGATGTGTGTGTGTGTGTGTGTGTGGGTGGGTTCAGGGGTCAGAGATAACAGGAAATCCAATCATTCCTCAGGGATCACTGCAGGCAACGGCTGACCTCCTGCACAAAGAAAAACAAAAGCAAAAGAGCAAATGGGTGATTTTACTATACCGATTTACTTCTTCACATCCTTGCAATTACTATTATATTTTTATGGTGAAAAACATTGATGCATTCATTGATGCTTGGTGTTGCAGCAGAATGTCTCAGTCATTCTGTTACAAATTTCTCTGCCTCGACTGAACCACAGCGTGGAGACACGGACCAGAAAGAAGGAATTTTGTGCTAAAAAGATTGTATTTCGTCAGAGTCTGAACCTGTGCTTTAACCAAACATTAATTCAGACAGCCACTTCTGTGTGCACACTGCAGGGAAGTCCGTGGGAATAGTGACCACGACTCGTGTCATCCATGCGACTCCCAGTGCTGCTTACGCTCACTGTGTGGACAGAGAATGGTACTCCGACAACGAAATGCCAGCTGAAGCGCTGCAGGCCGGCTGCAAGGACATCGCCAGACAACTCATGGAAAACATTCCCAACATTGATGTGAGTCAAAAGTTGGCATCTACAGTATGTGTTTTTTAACTGATCGATCATTTAGATGTTTGTTTTAACAAATAACTCAACAACTACTGGATGAATTGCCACATAACTCTGAATGGACATTCATGATCCAAAGAGAATCAGCACCAAGGACTTTTGCAAGCACCACGTGGTTCACATTGATTGTTTACCATAGAGTCAAATATCTCAAATACCATTGGAGAGATATACACTGATCAGGCATAACATTATGACCACCTTCCTAATATTGTGTAGGTCTCCCTTGTTCCTCCAAAACAGTTGTGACGCATCAGAGAATGGACATGGACCCTCTGAGGGTGTCCTGTGGTGTCTGGTAACAGAATGTTGTTAGTGGGGGCCTTTGGGTCCAGTGGGTTGAGGGGAGGGGCACACCTTGTGCTGAGTTTCATGTTTTTTTGCGTTGTTCCTAAACCATTTTTGTGTGTGCCTGTGTCAGGCTGCATCCTGCTGGGAATGATGCCATCAAGGAGTGTCATTGCTATGGGGTGGGGGTGCCTGGTCTGGTCTAGGTGGGTGGTACATGTCTAAGTAACATCCACATGAATGCCAGGTCCAAACGTTTCCCAGCAGAACAGTGAATTGTCACAAGATGGTCAATGTTAATTACTTCTCCTGTCAGTGGTTTTAATGTTGTGGCTGATCGGTGGAAATGTCCTTGTCAATCAATCAATCTGGCAGGAGATCATAGAGAGAATGCATTTTTCTTCAATATGCCTCAGGCATACTGTAACCCAGTTTAAGTTTGTGCACCATCTTCATTGGACAAACTGTCAGAGACTGAGACAGATATTGACCCTATATGTGACTGATGCAAACAAGCTCCTGCAACATTGCTGCATATGTTTTGGTCATGTCCCAAAGTATATGCACTATGGCAGTCTATAGACCTATTCTAGACTACGTGGGAAAACAATTACCCCATCTCCATTAATCTCACTGTTTGGTGTGACCCAAGTGGATGTTTCTCTTGGTGGGCACAATGTACATATGATGGCTTTTAGGACTCTTGTATTCTGTAATACAAATAAAAAATAAAAAATAGAATAAAAATTGTTCTGTGACCCAGTATCATCATAACTAATCACACTTGAATCAGCTGAAGTCAAATGCTATTTTTAATGCTAATGCTAATAACAAGCAGTGGTGATCCAAGCGGAGACTTACGTTTGCTATCCCTCAACTCAAAACTAGGGTAGACAGAAGGGGTCCCTACGGGCGGCCGTGAAGTATTGTTGATGCACTGTAGTGCCTTCATAGGTTTAAGGGGGTTAATGGTGGCCTGTCCTGACAGTGGGGCCATCCTAAAAAAGCTAAGCTTTGATTGTAAACATGGCAAACATTAGACCTGCAGCACCATAGGCATGCTAGCACTGTCATTGTGCTAACGGTGGCTTTTAATTCAAAGTACTGCTGTGTCTAAGTATATCCTCACAGCAGCATGTCAGCATGCCTCTTATTCCACCTTTGCATTTCCTACGCTAATTTGCCTGGTGGTTAGCTTGACAAAGTTTTAGCTTTGATGGCTTCTTGATGATCTTATGACTTACAGCTGATATTGAATACTGACCATTTGAAGTATTTTGTGCACATGATTTCCAATGACATAATCATAGCATGAGTGCAGTCTTGTGGGCTTGAGTCAGTGTTACGAGACAAGCAACGGTTTGATGACATCACCTTGGATATATACATGAGCAATGTCTGTTTATAGAAGATTTTATGTCCCAAACAATGAATGGATTAATTGAGAAAGCAAATGATTTAGGTTGCACTGACCTGAAAGATGCACATCACCTGCCTTTGTTCACTTTGACATTTAATTAAACAGTGGAGCTACATTTTAAAGCTGATTTACAGTTTGTTTTGTTGTTTTTAAATGCCGCTCTTTCTCACACAGGCCATGCTTTATTTGGTCGTAAAATTCTTGTGATTAATTCCGGTTTTGTGGCATTTCAGGTGATTATGGGTGGTGGAAGGAAATACATGATCCCCAAAAACCACTCAGACGTAGAATACCCTAATTTAGCAAAGCACAGCGGCACACGGAAAGACAGACGAAACCTGATTCAGGAATGGACTGACAGAATGAAGGATAAAGTATGTTTTTCTTGCTTTTTGCTTTTCTCGTTTTTTCGCTTCCTCTCTATCTACCAAATTACATTTTCATATGTTGCATATTAAATGGGTGCTGTATTTTTTTTCTTTCTTTCTCAGAAAGGCCATTATGTATGGAACAGGAAGCAGCTCTTATCCTTGAACCCTAACAACGTGGATTACTTACTGGGTGAGTCTCAGTGTATGTAACTCTCATTGAAGCGTAAATGAAAAGCATTGTGTTTTCATTTTCTGTAGGCATTTTTCCTATTTGTAATATTCTTTCTCTCCTTGCACCATTTTCAGGTCTCTTTGAACCCGGGGATATGACATACGACTTGGAGAGAGACCGTGAAACTGATCCTTCACTGACAGAGATGGTGGAAGTGGCCATCAAGATCCTCAGGAAGAACCCCAATGGATTTTACCTCCTTGTTGAGGGTGAGATTATAGCCCTTTGTGTGGTAATATTTAATAGCCGTGTCGTGTTCTGGTGTCGGTTTCACAAAGATGTGTCACACTGGTGTACTAAATTTGTCATCCACTTATCTGCTCATTGGACTTTTGGAAACTAAAATAACTGAAAAGGTGATCTATTGGTGCTGCTGTTGTAGCTGTGGTATTGTTATCTTACAGTTTGCAGCGTGTGGCTTTCATGCCATTTAAAATATGGAACAATTTTCACATGAGAGTTAAGGTTTTGGGTCGTAGTTTTTATGAGAGATTTACAGATTTATAGAGATTACAGATTTGGACCCTGAATGTCTCTTTATGCGTGGATATACCCTCTGGTTGTTAGGCCGATTATAGTCATTAGTGTACACGATTTGGGCATCACGACTGATCAGTGAGAGCATGTTGTTTGCAGTGTTTTGGTGTGTTGCCATTTGACATTATCATTAGGTTTATTAAAGCAATAGTTACTGGGAAAACACAGGTTTGCTTTCTGAAACAGAGATGAAACAACTGAAATAATCTCATAGTTATGCCTAATCGAAGACATTATTTATTGTGACATATGCCTGCAGGGCTTTTTTTTTGTCAGAAAGCCTTGCAGAATGCCCATAGGAAGTTAGGAGAGGAAGTATAAAGACCAAGGAGGAGGTCATGGCTGAAGAAAGGGGCCAACACAGGACTTTTACCCTGGAGCCTGGGCTTTGTGTCCCAAGTGACACCAAGGGTTTAAAAAATCCTGGTTTGGGTTAAAATTGACCCTGTCTGACAGAAAAGCCTGAAGGCAAACTTCTCCCTCTATCACGTTACCTACACTCGACTGCAAACATTTTGTCCGAGAATCTGCTATGTTAGCTTTGTAGCTAATGTAGCTTCAGGTTACAGTTACTGTAAACCTTTCTTTCTGAAAACATAAATAGTCTGTGTTAAATGCAGTAAATACTAGGCAGCTTGTTAATATAGCTTTAACAGTGTTGATAAATGTTTTTTTCTCTCTGAACAGAGTGAGGTTAGCCAATAATGTGCTTCATACAGTAATGTGTTGCAGTAAAACATTCTCCAAACCATTTGGTTCTTTTACACTGAGGAACAGGCTGAATTCTTGTTCAAATCTGTTGATTTGTCGAGGTTTTATTTATTTTTTGCAATGGTGGCAGCTAGGGAGAGCTACAGTTCTTTGGTTGGGACACCACTTGGATGGAGTGGCATTAAATTTTGCAGACTTACATGTTCATTCTAAAGGATACATCCTCTCCATGAAGAATTGAAGTTTGATGTAAAGCTGATATACTTTGACATTTTCAAGGAAATCTTAAAGGGGCATCATAGCCTTTCATTTGTGAGACCATGGCCTGCTTGTGCTGTGGTCATGTGGACCCCATAGCAACATATAACAGAAGACATATGAGTGACAGCTGATAGAAAGTGCAGGGTGGTGTAATCATAGACATATATAGTAGTGATGTTACGAGACGTGTCGAGGCTTCGAAGCGTGTGTCGAGAATGGAGGCGGGGTTTCCGCGAAGCGCGTATCGAGGCTTGCTTCATTTAGGGGAGGGGCCAAAAATAATGACGTCCGAAGCCTCGCTGCCCGGTTGTACCACGTGACTGATTCAGAAAGTGGTTCTGATTTTCCCGCGAGGTTTGACAGCACTATAAACCCCTCGGGGTTTTTGATAGAGTGTCAAGTTGCGGAGTTTGGATAGAGTTTATATAATTTGGAGATAGTTTGGATAGTTTAAAAAGAGAGATATAGTTTGAAGATTTAGGAGAGTGAGGAGAGAAAGATAGGTAAGAGGATGGAGCCAGCTAGGAAGAGACATAATGAGTGCCCTCTTCCTAGTTCCACAAGCACTTTCACTTTCCTCTGCCTGTTTAAGCCCATGCCATTTGCCTAAAGTGACGGAAAAACACACAACCTGCCATATCATATCATACTACCATTTTGGGAAAAGTTACACACACAATATATATTGTGTGTTTTATTCAAAAAATATCATACACCTGTGATAATTTAAGTAGAGAAATTATTTGGTCATACACTTTTTTGTAATTCATAGTCATTCCCAAGAGCCATTACAGATAGTGATGGCCCTCTGACACCCGAGGCTCCGACACATGCGCCGTAGCTCATGAAGCAATTGTATCGAACTACTGTGCCGAGGCGTGGTTCGTTCGAAGCAGCTGAGTGACGTCCGAAGCAGTTCAAGTGCTTCGGACGTCACTCGAAGCACTTGAACTGCTTCAGACGTCACTCAAGTGCTTCGGACGCTTCAGCAGCAAACGAATCACCTGAGGGGTTCGGTTTGTCATGTGAATCACTTGGCGGATCGAGTGTGTTCAGGGATTTCCCGGATACCCTATTTGGTGGTGCTCATTTGAATGTTTCTTTGCAGAGTGGTTTGTTGCTGTAGTTGGAGTTAGTTGCGTATTTTGTGGAGATAGATCGTAATTAGAGATTCAGAGAGAAATAGATAAATTAGTTACATAGTTAGATAACACTGTACTGATAGATAGACATAGTTACATAGATAGTCCTAAATAGCGGTATATATAGATAAGACAGAGAGAGAGATACAGATAAGATATAGATATATATCTAATATAAAACTATAGCCCAAAACTATACACGCACTTCTGACTATATATAGTCACACTACTAAACCATGATACCAAGAGCAAAAGAAAATAGTTGACGTAAGCGCTGAAACATAAACATTAGTGCAAATTAATGACGGTCCACAGAGTGTAGTAGTGACGTAATGAAAATGGTCCAACGACAACCGAGCGCCATTAACGGGTTTAGTGGCACACTGTGAAATCACCGGTCTTTCGTTATTGAATCAAGGGATCGATTCCCATTGTTTGTTTGTTTTTTTATTTTTTATTGTTAGTATGTATATAATTTTCTTATAATCAACTTTAAACCACATATCCATGTAACGTAGTCGAATAGGAATGTGCATGGCGAATCAAGTCCCACACAAGCATGAACCAGTAAGACACGTCTCCATTGCACTACATTTTATTGTCCACTAGATACAAAAAATAGAGCACGGAGTCACTGAAGCTTCGAGTAATGAACCTTTTTTTAATCACGTGTCGAGGCTTCAACAAAACCTCGATTGCCCATCACTAATTACAGACACAAAAAAATCAATGCATCACACATTATGTGGTTATACACCTGGCCAGTAGGTGGTTTCATGTGCACATGAAGCTTCGAGAAATGAATCCTTTCTCGAACCAGTTGGCTCAAGTGGTTCGATGCCTCATGAGGCTTCATCTCGCCATCACTAATATATAGATAGACGCGACATTGACTGTGGAGGGACGTGCCTAAAGCGCCGCCATCTTGGTACAGGGCTCGCAGAGGCAGCGGTGCATGAACATACGAAGGAAAGAGGTACTCCTCAATCTCAAAGTAGAATTATTCGCTGAATTTTGGACCGATTTCAAAACGTATTGAACTGTTAAAAACGTCACACATGTAGATATGATAAAAATATGGTTTTACTACCCAAATACAATTTTTACTTCATGTTATCAGCAGACTAGCTTCTGACAGAGGATTGTAAAGAAAAGATGCCGGACTTCAACTGAGCGATTTATGATCACTTTTATTGTGTAGAAACCCCATTCCTCCATAGATGTAATGCGCTGTAGGAGCGAGTGGCCCTGTTCCAAGATGGCCGCCCTGTAGGCACGCCGCTCTAGTAGACGGCAGCGCTCAATGTCGCGTCTATCTATATATGTTTATGGGTGTAATGGTCTGTCCAGCCGGAGGCCGGACCCCAAAGCAAGAGACTCAAGCATTGCATGTTAAAGTCAATAAGAGTGAGTTTAACAAAACTCAGCAGGGAAGTAAATCCCAGAGCAAAAAATTTAAATGCAAGGAGGGCAAACAAAAGGCGCTGGAAACTTCAGGGGCGAGGGAAACAAAAAGACCAAAGTGGTTGCAAGGGCAGGAATCTGGTAGGGAGGCAAAATAGAAAAAAACAGGAGGAGATAAGTTCTATGTTGCAATGAGAGATTTCCACAAAAGGGCAAGTGGAGACTTGAGAGCTGGCACAAACCGTAACATGTAGAATTATATGGAACTGGAAGGAAGCCACAGCCAGCCTTTTAAGGACAGTTGATTGATAACAGGCCGCAGCTGAGTCAGGTGATTCCGCCCGTTGCCTGCCCAGGTGAGCGTAATGACGAAGAGAGAGTGCAGGGAAAGAGAGAACAAAAAATAGCACCGGATGCACTGGAAACCCAGGACCATAACAGATGGGCTGTGATTAGTGAGACTGCTTTTAAGCTAGATGACTTGGCTTTACTATGGCTAAAAGATGGGCAAACCACCAGACCTTTATGTTGTGTTTCCATGGAATCTACATTAAAAATCTCAAACTACTCGATCCTTTCAAATATAATGGGGCACTGGAAAATTTTACTTTACTAACAGTGCACCACACAATGAAACGTCCCTCAGCTTTTACAGTTCGAAAGCAACATGTATCTGTATATTTTTTACCCTTTTGCCATCTTCAAAAGTTCAAACAGACTGTTAATACAATATTAGATACAACAGGAACAAGACGTTTGAGTTTGATAATTATTGAGCAGTGGTGGGCCGTCAGGGTCAGCAGCGCCTTCTCTGCTGGCCTAAACTTTGACTTACATTTTAATATTTTCCCATTAATCTTATGAAATGATTCCCAGTAGCCTATTCTTTTGATATTGTGGCTTGTCTGTCTCTCAGCTGCGGTTCTTCTAACAGTGTAACTATGCATTAGAACTTTTATCCAATCACATTTCAGCCATCATGTGTTGCTGGAGTCAAAGAAATCTGCGTGGGCCTTCACAATTAAAACTGCAGGCAGCTAAAGCTTGAAATACAATGTAATGACACTGTCCTCTTAACCAATCACATTTCAAGTTCGCATTCCTAGGCCTACGTTAGCATCAGTGTTTTCGCCTCCTCTGATTGGAGGGCTAGAGAGCCACGATGGCTTTTTACTTAGGGATAAGATTGATCAGACTGTATCCAAAACAGACTGTTCAAAAAAGGCAACTGGACTTGTAGTTTTTTGAGAAGACGTTTCACCACTCATCTGAGTAGCTTCTTCAGTTCTAGGGGACTGGTGGGAAGTCTGAGGTTTAAATGGGAACTCCTACTGAAACTTGCTTGTTGTATTACCAACCAGAAACCGGTGTAGCTAATTTCTATTAAAGGTTGGGTACTTACCTGTCGTTGAGGGGGTACTGTTTTTTTGTCCCCGTCATCTCTTGTCACTCACTCTTGTCCGTCAGAGGCTCCAGTGTCAAGGTGTGAATGGGGCTGAAACTTTTTGGGGACAGAAGTTAAAACTGTATTGTAAATAGATGGCAGATTAAATCTCAGTCCACCTCCTCTGTTCAGAGAAGGGTTTTCCAGTCTGATATAGATGGCTTCCTTTACTCCTCTTTCAAACCATTGGTCTTCTCTGGCTAAGATTTGGACGTTGTTATCTTCAAAGGAGTGCCCTTTGTCCTTCAGGTGTAGGTGGACCGCTGAATCGTTTCCTGATGAGCTGGCTCTCCTGTGTTGGTACATGCGTTTATGGATGGGTCGTTTGGTTTCCCCAATGTATAAGCCTGTACACTCCTCACTGCACTGAACAGCGTACACCACATTACTCTGTTTTTGCCTGGGTGTTTTGTCTTTTGGGTGGACCAGTCTTTGCCTAAGTGTATTTCCTGGTTTGAAACAAACTGGAATGCAGTGATTTCTGAAAATTCTCCTGAGTTTTTCAGATACTCCAGCCATGTAGGGGATGACGATGTTTTTCCTTTTGTTGCTCTCCTCCTCTTTGTCCTTTCTGGGATATCTTTTTGAGCCTTTGACGAAGGGATATCCACAAGTCTTGAGTGCCCGTTTGATGTGTTCCTGTTCCTTCACCTTACCATCCAGTCTTGTGGGAACAGTCTGTGCTCTGTGCTGAAGTGTTCTGATGACTCCTAGTTTGTGTTCCAGGGCGTGGTGTAAATAATAAGTGCTGATCAGTGTGAGTGGGTTTTCTATACACTTCAATGTTGAGGCTTCGGTCTTCTTCCACATGCACCAGACAGTCCAGGAAAGCCAAACTACCTCTGCTGATGTCCTCCCGGGTTCTTATTGCAACCACTTTTTGTGTGTACAAGCATATCCCAGCCTTAAGAGTGTAGTAATAGCTAAATGGGAATGTTCACCCCTCTTCCAGGAGGCCGAATTGACCACGGACACCATGAGGGTAAAGCCAAGCAAGCCCTGCATGAAGCTGTGGAGATGGACCGGGCCATCGGCAGAGCAGGTCTCATCACCAGCGTTCATGATACATTGACCATCGTTACCGCTGACCACTCTCACATGTTCAACTTCGGAGGCTACACACCCAGAGGAAACACAATTTTTGGTACGTAGGATGTCATGGATACTGCATACTGTAGACCTGTGTGGTACAGTTTGTGACTTGAAGCACTGTGTGTTGAGCTTTCAGGGTTATGGTTTGGTTGTGATAGTAATGCCTAAAACTCTATCCGTATCCACAGGTCTGGCTCCCATGTTGAGTGATGTTGATCAGAAGCCATTCACCTCCATTTTATACGGAAACGGACCAGGTTACAAAATTGTCAACGGTGCAAGAGAGAATGTCTCCACTGTCAATTACGGTAAGTAAAAGTTTCTTGCCCTGTGGTGTCAAATGTTCAGATAACGGTTTAAAGAAAAATCACCTCTAATTCTATAAAGGCTGCCGTTAGTTGATTATCCTCATCCCCATATATCATTATTTGGGCCTGTACACTTTTCCTTTGTGTCCCTTCCTTTCAGAGGAAAACAACTATCTGGCCCAGTCAGCTGTACCTCTGAAGTCGGAGACTCATGGAGGAGAGGATGTGGCTGTGTTCGCTAAGGGTCCCCTGGCTCACCTGCTCCACGGGGTCCATGAGCAGAACTACATCCCCCACGTAATGGCCTATGCAGCCTGTATCGGCCAGAACAAGAACCACTGTAGGGCACGCAGCGAGGCAGCCGGTTTACGCCCAGTCTTTTCAAGCATCGCAGCCCTTCTCACCCTCACCCGACTTCTCTGCTGACCTTCCCCAGACACATCATCCTGTTTTTACCAGTTTTACATTTCATTGTTTCATACATTGTTTTTTTTATTTTATTTTCTAATTCTCTCTTTTGATAATGGGACCACTGTAAGACACTTGTTGTCTGTTGTCATGATAATTAAATGACAAAATCAGTTTTAGGTTTGTCAACCAAGTCAATCACCCCTGATGCACTGACTGAGAAATCACTGTACAATTGATATCTTAATTGTGATTTGTCTGTTGTTAAATGTAAATCCTTAAATAGAATGAATTTGGAAATGTTTGAAAATTAAATGTGCAGTTTAACACTATCTACCTCACAAGCGTTCAAAAGATCAACCATATAATGATGGTGTGTTCACATAGTCATATTCAGAAAAACTAAATTTATGGCTGAAACAGAGGCAACTGAATGTATAATCAACGAAACTCTAAAATGTATCCAAAACTATTGTCATACATATTGTGCATACTTGCAGAAAGTAGTTGCAAAACACCCACCTACCATAGCTTTGTCCAATAACAAGTTGTAACATCTCTTAACCAATAAATGAAATGTTTTCTGATTCAGATTCACGTTTATTTGTCATGTGCAGGATTAACAGTGCAATGAAATGTTGTGAACAAGAGAACTGATCAGCTAAGCCGTAAGTAGCACAAAAAATAAGAGTATAATTACTAAAATTAACAGCAGCACAGCAATGTATCTGTTTTTTGATAATCTTGTTTTGTTGCAGCTTTAATGGTCTAAACCTAGCCTAACTGGCCTTTTGATCGGATTCGATTTAGATAGTTTCACCCACCAATTTTCCCTACTTTGAAAGTCTAGACGCAAATTTGCTGAAATATGACAGTTATGCAGATTTAATTCAACTGACATGGTACAAATTAAAAGCTGAAACCTCAAATAAACACCATTTTGATTTGAGCGTCAACGTTAAAAGGCCAAACTTTACAGCAGAGATGAACATATTCACAGCCTGGTACAGGGGTGAACTGTAAAATAACGATGCTGCTCAGGTCTGATAGAGTGTAGAAAAGTGTCTCTTCAAACCTGAAGCCAAAGCATGTGGCATAGGTCCCAGTATTACTCCCACCGCTTCCATCTTAGTGGGTCAGACTTGGGCCAAACTAAAACATTAAAGTACACATCAAATAAGTTTTTCTTCCAAAGGGGGTCTCTGATATTTTAGGTAGTTAACTTGTATTTTCAAGTGTCCATTTTGTGATGAGTTTCGTTTTAGTTATGTAGTTATATACGCTATAAAAACAGGATGTGACATCACAGTAGACACTTGTGATTGACAGTTACCATTAACAGCCACTCTGTGATGCTGCACCTGTGCACTACATTTCAAGATCTATTAAGAGTAGGAATGTTAAAACAATTGTTAGTTTGAAACCTGTAAACTGTGCGTACCAACCTCAAGGATGTGAGGGATCTTTGCATTTTTTTCGGTAAGTAAGCTTTTTTTTTTCTTTTGGCAGTGAATTTGTAATTAGTAGGTAGCATTTACAAAGTCTGAATCCATAATGGTGCTTGTTATTTTTTTATTTTTTTAAAAAAAGCACAGATTATAATCCACCATGTCTTTGTAACTTTTGGAGGTAGAGCAGAGTGCAGTATTAATTTAACGCAAATGCGAGTGAGCCTAGCAGAAGTATTGGGCGGTCACCGATAACGGGGCTCAACTCACAGACGGTACTGTGCAGATTCTGACTCCAAACTGGCAAGATGGCGACGCCCACATACATGGATTTATGGCCTCACTTTGGTGAAAGAGGAGTAAGTGGTGTCTGAACTGGTCGCCAGGGCAGAGGCATCACCTTCCAACCTCATCTCCCTGTAAGATCCACCTCTTGGCCCACTTCTGACACAGTCTGGCAGAGTAAGGAACTGACAAGATGGGACAGCCTTCAAAACTGTCTTTTCAGAAATCCTATGGGTGTTGGAGATTTCAACACAAAGCAAAAGTACCGTCTTATTGTACAACGCAAATGTGCATTTTATCCCAGTCTTTTTTTTTTAGGGTGTCAGACATGTTGTATGTAGTACTTTTCCATCTGCTCTGTTATGGCTTGCGTGGAATGCGAACAAACTGAAGCCTCTCATTCCTTGGCATCGTGTGGTCACTGGGAAAACAGGACTCTTGTTGGATGAAGCATAAAAAAGAGGTTTAGCTCATGCAGCTATAAAATGAAGTCATCATGCTGTCACTTGTACATTCTCAATATCAGCACGTATAATAAAGAAACTTGCTTTGCTCGTTAGGATTTTTCTTCCTTTCCACTTGGCATCTACAAATAGCCATCCTGTAATCCTGCCTTATCTTTTGCATACTTTGTTTAGAGACTGATATGCTGGGCATCAGACTGTACAGTATGCCGTGAATATTCAATTCCTCTCTGACAAATACCGTATGTGTACATGACTCACAAAGCACACATATCCAGAATAATGAAACATCCTGCTTTGTAAAATGATGAAATGGATGAATCCAACTGAGCGAAGGGGTCAGTGGTGGCTTTAAAGTGGTTGCCTAGCCAAAGTCTTTCTATTCAATCCATCGACAAGGCAAGCAGTTAAGGTAACGAACAATTGCCACTGATGTCCTTCGCCTTGAAACCACTCGCGTGCCTCAGCTGGAAGGTCTATAGAAATGCGTGAGGTGGCCTCACCAGACGTACAATTTTCTCTGGTAAGTCATGGTCTCTCGAGCATCACAAAGCCATGTTTAAGGCTGTAACACTCTGAGAAACATCATAATTTTCTGGTCAAGCCTATCTCCTTAGGGACTTTTATCCAGCCAATGTGCACACAATGTCCACTGTTAGTGTACGGTAGTTTGCATTTGCCCGACCAGAGATTCTTACGTACTACAATCCATGTCCAATCTTTAGTCCACATATTTCAACAGTTTGCAAATCATGTTGCTGTCTCCCGTTTTTTTTTAGATTGTTGGAGCAGACTGACTCAAACATTGTGAGCTGCCTTATGGCCCACTGCTTACATTGACAGTTTTTTCATCAATTCAAAAAGTCAAATCTTTTGCCGAATGACTGTCACATAAATGTTCCTCTAGCAATCACTGCCATGGAATAACAAACCTATAGCGGAAATAACAATCACCTGACTCATCACACAGCGTGTGGGTGTCTTTCACTTTGTTGTTTTGCTTTGGTTGGCCACAATGTTACTGTTAATGCAGGTAAACCACACACTCGCCAGGTCCGTAAAACTTAACAACTTAATGTGAATGCCGTGTCATAGCTGGGATGTGTCCAAGAAAGCTTTATTTTTTTACGTGCAACAAATCATCTGTTCAGTGTGATTAACAGTTTTGGCAGTCACCGGCTAAAATGGGATAAATGATCCACCGACTGCACTGTACTGATCACTCACAGGAGATGTATTTTGACAGAGTAATGCTCAGATATTTCACAGCTGTCCACTCTTTCATTATTTGTAATTGCTTAGAATTGATACAAAAAATGGCAAAAAAGAAGCCTGAGCCAACAGTTGTCTGCTTGATGGTACATTACTGTAACACTTGCAGAAGTACATAATCTGCTCGCTGTGAAGGGTACTCATATTGTGTAAGAAACAATTGTAAATTCAAAACCGCAGAGCTTTCTATTTAATTACATGGGACAAAAAAAATTAAAAAATGTCAGAAAAGAGCTGTAACCAACTGATAACGTTCATGTTTTGTGAATATGTAAATAATCTTCAATCATTCAGATACTAGTATGATCCCAGTTCCTCGCTAGCCTTCCTTTTAATATGTAAAAATTGCTTGTGAACCAATGAAAAAAAAAAAAACTTTTTCTGCTACAGATATAGATCTTCATTTTTCATTTATTTTTTTTAAAGTTCTGACTGTGTCATCAAAGTAAGTGTCAGAAACCACCAACATGAATTGGTTCATCAAAGACCTCAATCACTCCGAGCAGAGTGCCATGACAGCTCAATGCTTTCCATTTCACTCCCTCTGTTCCCGATCCCTCCCTTTGATTTGGTCACTTTTAGCTTGAGTTGAGTTTTATATCAGTCAATCTCTCCCTCTCTGGATCAGGGACCCTCTACAATCTGTGTCACGATCTACAGAACTTTGATTTGCTGTAGGCATGGTTGAATAATTGGAGAAAAAAAAAAAAAAGGAGTGTATTGGGATTCAGAGGCTCAGGCAGATCAAACTAAGAAAGCAAGGCAAGGCTGACAGCTACAGGGCTGCTGTATAAAAGGAGCAGTGAGGCTGCAAGGAGATGCAAATTCTTCCCTTTTCAAAGCAGAGATCTGTCTCGATGCAAAAATGAAGCTGATGACCCACCTCCCTTCTATCTGGTTCAGATGAGTGCATTTAATAAAACCAACAATTACCCTCAACCTAATTCACTATGCTAACAACTTACTTATGAGTATAAAGAAGAAAATGTAACATTTAACGCCTTAGAGGAAAGCTTCAAATTGAATTTGGATCTAATGTTTTGTATTCACAAGGATAGAGGTTAGCACTAACCATTAAGCTTGATAATTATTCAGTTGCTATGCTCAGTACATTTATCATTCCACATTTTCTTACACACTTCTGTTTCAGTGTATAATCTCACAGTCCTGCTGTGAAGAGGTGCATTTATCCTAATCGCCTTTCCCCCCCCCCCCACACACACAGCTTCTATCATTCCTCTGAGAGCAGTGACCATGAGGGCTAATCCCTCTGCAGCTAATGAGGGCAGAAAGAATGAGGTCTAGACCCCGACTTCTGCACACCATGCATGCTTCCTGCATGCAGCCTCACGGCCATGAATATAGTGGCCTGAAATGTGCAGGGAATGAAGTCTGCAAGAAAATGACGAGAGTGACACCAACAATAGCGGTCAATTTTACGGGACGGCATGTGAGATGTGCTCCGCGAATTTAAATACCAACAAAGAGAACATAAAAACAAGCTTTTAAGAAAAAAACATTTACCAGAATAACTTCTGGATGGAACAATAAAGCAAAAGCGCAAAAATGTAATTGCTTCAAAGTCATGCCCATACAAACATTAGACACATGTGTTTTCAGTTGGCGGCTGATCTCTCTGATCTTGAGGAATTTAACCAAGAACACCACCAAACAAATCCACAATTCTTTAACGTGTCAGCGCGCTGGGAAATATGTAATAAACAAGCAGCTGTGTCACCGATTGTACACTGGAGTTTCAGAAGTTGGGTTTGTTTGAGATTTGTTGTCTGTATGTTGTCTGTGCAACAGCCAGACTCATTTCACATGATGCGTTCGCCAACTGTTAGCCATCGATAAGGTTATGCTTCTATTTTCTGCTCTGCTGTCTCTTATCGTTCCGTCACAGGAGGTGCTCCCAGTCTCCCATTCACTGTCATTGGAGCGACTTCAGAGAGTCATATGATGGCAGCATAGATTACCGTCTGGAAATGCTGCGATGGGATTCTGTTCGCAATGAAAAATCTATGTCCTCTGCTTTTAAATTGTCCTTGACATTTGAGAAAAAAATGAAAAGAAGTGTTTTGGATTTTTTTTCAAGCGTTTACAACACACCAGTGTACCTGATGGAGTTCCTTGACATGTACAGGTGGAGCAATTAGCCTCATCTCACTCTATTGTGCAGTGGAAGTCAAAGAAAAATGTGTAATTTTATCATTCATATTTGGAGACTACCAGGCTGAAATCATCTTCTCTCATGCACCCAGGATGACATAAAATAAGGACTGATAAGATCGTGTGGAACAGCCCGGGGTGCTGCATTAAGCATCACATGGTCGAAGTGACCCAATGGCTGAATGTTAAGGTTACATTATACATGGGATGAAATGCCCTCAGTTCCCAGTTTGACTCTCTCCTTCTTTCACTGCCTTCCATCGCTATGCTTTCCTTCCCTTGGTTTAATGTTTCAACTCTACTGAGCTATCAAAATAAAAGCTCTCAAAATAAAAAGAACTGTGCAGAAAATGTCCAATGTCAATGACCAATTTGACAATTTTTATTGACTTATCTCAAGTCAACAGACAAGATTTTATCATTTGTTATAGCTGTTAAAAATAATCCACCACAACACACCATATCAATAGCACAGCAACGAAGCATCATTCAGACAACCCGGCATTTGTTTTGACTGAACCCGATGATTCATCCTGGATCACACGTAATTTAGGTCCCTAATTAATGTGTTTACTTTGACAAAAGTTCCCATTTGTATTTACAGCTTGTTGACTCTGATAGGAATTTACATGTTTGAAACTGGTAATTTTAGTGACTACAACATGGAGAGAAGGACATGTTAATCAGAACTTGAGTCCTCCATTACTCTTTGATTCACCAAGGCCTCTGCCAAAAGTGAAATTGCTGTTGTCAACACTGAATGCAGGAACAGTCTTGTCAAACTAATGACATAACAACATCTTAATGGCAAGCTGTTCCACAATATAGCAGTAGGATTAATGTTCAGCAGTCTCAAACAAACTTGACAACTGACAATTTTTGAATTGTACACTGTAAATGTGAGGGCTATCTACTTACTCATAATACTGACTTTATCTGCAAACTTTGACAGTAAAAAAAAAGGTGACTGCTCGCCCTGTCGATGGATTGAATAGAAAGACTTTGGCTAGGCGACCGCTTTAAAGCCACCACTGACCCCTTCACTCAGTTGGATTCATCCATTTCATCATTTTACAAAGCAGGATGTTTCATTATTCTGGATATGTGTGCTTTGTGAAATACCAAAAAATAAATAAATACCAGTATTACACAATTTTGCTTCCAACCTATTTTTGTTATTTCAGGTCAGACCTGTTTTTAGTGGTTTGATATGAGTGTGGTTTGACATTAATGTGTGCAATATGCTTATACGTCTGATACTGGGCGCATTTTAAAGGGTCCAGGTTAACTCCAGTTGGGGGCGAACATGGCAACCACACAACTCGGAGATGGACGAGCACATATTTCACAGTTAAATACAGCCCGCACGACAGTAACTCCAGTCTATTTTGTTACGTGCTGTTCCACATCTTGTTTATTTTTACAGAGGAAGCTGAGAAAATTTTACAAAGTCTCCATCTATTATCCTGCACAAGTTAATATTTATTTGATTCGATTTAAAGCTACTTTTGTGTAGTTATTGGCCTGACTAAACAACGATGCTGTCCAGTTAACATATTATTGTTTTCCCACAAAGGCTTTAAAAAAGTAATAAAATAAAATCAGTTTTGGCCCTCAGGCAGGGAAAAGCTCCCAGTCTTGAAGCTCCCACTTCACAATAAGGGTGAGGCTAGAAGACAGAAGGAATGGGGGGAGGGTGAGAGACAGGAAGACTCAGAGAGACTGATTTGAGAAGGGAGTTATGAGCACGGCGCAGTAACGTCAGTCTTCATTATCCCAAAACAGAAATTTGCAGTGAGTACAATATGAAACAATCCTGCAAAGATGGACAGAAAAATTAAAAACAAAACATGAAAAAGAACACACAAGCAGGCACAGAAAGAGTAGGAACAGTAAAACAAGTGATGTACGGGAATACTAACGCTATAATACGTTAGGCAACGTCAGACAATGTCTTTGTCAATGAGTACTGTGGTGCAAATTTAAGAATGAAGCAACAAGAAAAAACTGTTGAAGTTATCACTTCTGATGCAATCCTTAGACCGTGCAATTCACAGAAAGTAAATGGTATGACCACATCCTGTACTAACCACACTAACGTATGTGGTAATAACTGACAGACATTCTATCCTGAGTGTGGGTACAAAGTGTTAATTTAGTCTTGACAATATTTAACGCATAACGTTTTTAAAGGCAAGGCATGTTAATTTATATAGAACCTATGGCCCCTTTTGCATAAGTTCTTTATATAATATCAAGATATATATCTTATTTATATATATATATATAAAAGTAAGTATAAGTAAGTATATAAGTATACACTGATCAGTAAGTAAATAACATTGACCATCTTGTAACAATTCAGTGTTCTGCTGGGAAACTTTAGGACCTGGTATTCATGTGGATTTTACTTAGACATGTACCACCCATAGGGTGACCAGATGTCCCGCTTTGTGCGGGACAGTCACGCATTTTCATTACTTTTCACACGTCCCGCAAATTGAGACGTTGTCCCGCATTGTTATTGACAGTCAGACTCCAGTTTCGAAATGCATGTTTTACAATCTGGCATTTATCAAATAGCTGTTTGGAGAAAGCAGTGAGGGCTGTCATCAGGGGTCGGGGCGGGCTGTTTGATCATGTCAATCAAACTGGGAAGCGGACGCAGGTTAACGGCGCGCCCACCAACAACAAACAATGCAAATCAGATCAGAACGGCATGCAGCGCGAGACATGGAGGGAAGCACAACCCGTACGACTGAGAAGAGGAAATGCAGCTATAATAAAGGCTGGGAATCTATCTATCCAATCCAAGGCAAGTCTGGTAAAGTTTGCTGTGAAGTTTGCTTGAGTCATTTTTCCGTTTCACACGGAGGTGAATACGACGTGAAACGACACAGACAATGCGAGACAAAACGTGTTGCTCACCTTGTGAACTTGGGAAATTTGCATTTAAGCAAGTTTTTATATATATTTATATTGTAAAATATATTTGTTAAGTTTTTATTTGCAGGCTGTTATGTCCTACTGAATCAATCAGATGGCAAAGTAATGCCGTAAGCAAAGGGGCAGAATAGAAATGTTTATTTTTTCTCATAGTTCTTTTAGACTACCGTGATGCATTGGTATCTCACATTGTCCCACATTGTCCCACACAAACGTAGTCTTTGTCCCACGTCTGGCGAATTGGGATCTGGTCACCCTACCACCCACCCAGACCAGAACAGGCACCCCCACCCCATAGCAATGACACTCCATGATGGCAGCAGCCATCCCCAGCAGGATGCAGCCTGACACAGGCACACACACAAAAACAGTTTAGGAACAATTAAAAAAACATGAAAAACAGCACAAGGTGTTGACCTGGCCTCCAAATTCACTAGATTGTATGCCTCGTCTCAGCTTTAAAACGAAGGAGAGCTGATCTCTTTTGTAGTCTCCTGGCTTGCTCATATCCCCTATGCCCTCTCCTTCCAGTGCTACATCACCTCCCCCACACTGGCGTCTCGACTCCCCTCTACGGCTGCATGTATAAGTTGATCCACACAATGAATGTGGCACCATTGGGAGTGGGAGTTAACCTTTAATGAGTGAATGCTTGGAAGCAGTCTCTGCTAATTGGTGAACACAGATACAAATCTGAGAGAGCAACAGTATCTCTATCACACGTAGAAGTATGTTCACTTCTCTGGACTAGACTGGAGATTTCCACTGAGTGGCATCATCTATATTATAATACTGTTTAAACTATCTGGATGGTAGGTGTTAATGTAAAACACTGATAAATGGCAGAACGACATGCTTGTCCAGTACGCCCATTTAACATGATCGGACAGGCAGTGGTTCAGTGACTGAGGTACAACACTCTCATGTTTTTTCTTCAGCTCTTGTAAGACAATTGCGACAACCTTAGTTCGTGGCTTAGGAGATTTATCCGGTATAGATGAGGTGACCCTTTGGTCTCATCCAGCTTTACAGTATCAATCCTTTGGAAGGATCCTAAAGAAGATCAACTAAAACAGGGCAGCGTTGTTCTAATCTTGCACATGACATTTTCTGGATGTTTGTTGAGAAAATGTCATGTGATAAAGTCACAGTCAGTGTTTTTCATCACCACAGTGATCTGTTTCATGAGGCGTAAAAGTTCCTGGGAGGAGACTGTCAGGGCTCAGAGAATCAAACACATCTCTGGATCGCAATCACAGCAAGCGTTTAGACTTGTTGACATATTTAATTTTTCACTTTAATTTGTTTTTCTTTGTTTTTGTGCTTTGTCAGTTAAGTTTTTTTTTTTTAACTTTTTACCTTCTGCATTATATCGGTTAATACTTCGTACAATATACAGATATATATTGCTGTTTGCGTATGTATGTATGTATGTACGTATGTATGTGTATATACACCTATACCTATTATTATGCTCATGCATTATAATGCCTTTACGTGTGGTATCATAATCATGTTATCCATTATTATTATGGAAATTAATATAAAAACCAATAATATGGCCATAAAGTATATGTGTGGTGCATGCACAGCCAGCTCAGCTATAGGCAAACAAAAAAAAAACAATTTTCATAACAGTGTGTTTGGATCCAGGCCACTCTGGGGGCCCGCTAAGAGTTGAAGCATAGGGGGAGGGACTGGGGCCAGTCACGATCATGCAAATATCCCTATGACTTACTACAGCCATGACAGCTCCCTAATAAACACGCTCTCCCGTTTTTTTTCCTTACATACATATACCTTCCAGATTCACCAGTTTCACTATGCACCCACACAACTCACCCCACGCTTACACACACACACTACCTAACCTTCTATGTAAATTATTTGTTTTTTTGCATGGATGGGCTTCAGCTGTGTGTCAATACCGGCTGATCTCACAAAACTGTCACATCCATCTAATGAACGCAGTAGAAAATAACTTGCCAAGTACAGTTGGGATCCAATTAAGCTGATTGGTGAACCTCAAATCTATTCTCCCACAGGCATCTACTGTCAATAATGCCCCCAATTAAAAGACACTGTTTGAGGCACTAGCCTTGCTACGTGGCATTTTACAAAGGGTCTAGCAACTCTTTGTTTGAACAGATAGCTGCTGGTTGTTTATTCAAAACGGCAGCCTATGAATGGCCGCTTGAATTTCTGCTGACACAGAGGGCTCTTTGATAAGCGCTAATGAGTGAATATTGGGATTCAATCATTCTCAAGTAGCAAGGGTTAATCGTTATCTAAATGTTTCCCTTCAATGAACTGGAGCCATATATGAAAGCAAACACAGGTTTTCTGCGGAGTAAAACTCTTAACAGCTCAGGCAGACATCTGCTTGTATCGAAACCTTTTTGAATATTACGACATTCATTTTTTTGTGTATGTGTGTGGACATTGCAAGCTTATGGTTTTAGAGACAAGTCTCACTCTCATCTACCTCATTCCTAAACCCCACTGTGTCTTTCACTCCATCTCATCACAGACGTCCAAGCACGAGTGACTAAAAGGCCACTGTAAAGAAGGAGTTACGAAACATGCTGTTAATCACAGTGTAATCCCACACTGTTGAAGACAAGATCTTCTATCTTGCCCATCTGGCTGGAAAATAAGATTAATGGAATTAACTGCCGATTATGTTAGACTGAAAGGCAGTGAGATAAAGTGGTGGTAAACATACTGAGAGAAAAGGGGAGAAGTGTTAGATTTCCTTTTTATTTCTTTATTTTTTCCGATGAGAGACTTGGTTAGGTTCTGGGACCACAACTGTATATTGTAAAATCTGAATTTGTTTTTGTATCTGCAATGGTTAACCCCCCCTTATGGATGATGTCACGTCTATAGTGGAAGGTGGACAGTGAAATATGTAAGCTTGGTTAAATATTTGGTTAAAAAGCCTACATTTGCTGCTACAACATTTAAAGTACTGCATTGTTCTGCAATTACGCTGCTAAAATGCTTGCTGCCAGCTAATCAGCTTTGTTGAGATTCTCTGTGTACTCCAACCTACAGCGACTGGAACTAGGAAGTTGGAGGTATGTCGTGTGTTCTCCTAGATCATGTGAGCACCGGCCAACTGAATTAAGTCCAATAAATAGGGTTGTCAAAGTTCATGTAATATCGTGCCTTGGCTCCAGAAAACCTGCGTTCTCCACTCCTTAAACGCCATAAACTATGAAACCCTCTCAATAATATTTTTCTACTTGGTGCTGTCTGTGGAAACCTCTCTCTTCTGTTTAATGCAGCGTTCAGTGTTTGTTGTTGTTTCAGTGCAGCCTTTGCCTGAGCGGACTCCATGCATTCCCTTTTGTGTGTTGTTTTTTTTTCCCCCAACAGACGTATCGCGTATTTCCCAAGATACGTACGTGTATCCCAGTGAATCATCACAAACAAGAGTTGTAATGAGAAAAATGTCAACCGTACTGTGGCGCAAGATTAAAAAGTCAGTAGGATTCATCCTCTCCTGACAAGAAATGTTGAAGATTTCATGTGGATGTCCTAAGTGATACTTATTTGTCTGACTAATGGTTTACTTCAGGGTGAACGTTTCTCTGGACCTGTGCGCTTTCCTAGGAAAGTTACGATTCCTTCCCAACACCATTGTCCTGTAAGGAAATGTGGTATCCTCTTAAGGATGCCACAGGAAAGGAGACTAACGTCGTGGGTGGTTTTGGTTCCTCTGTTTAGACTGTTTCCTTTTTTTGCGCTTTTGTAATGCAACCTCTGGGGGGAGGACATCTCAACCAGCCAAACGGATTGCCAAAGATTGATTGAATCATTCCATGTATTTGTTTGTCATTCCATTCCTTGACACAATATTTGAATGTGCTAGGTCACATTACATTTGAGGAGATTTCTTAATTTCTGACATTTCTGTCAGAAATTAAGAAATCAGACCGTTGTTGTGTGTGTTTAATTCAGCATCTGCATATGGGCTCACAGCACAGGCATTAATAGTGGCTAAAGAGCCAAGAATACACAGCATAGATCTGTTTTATATCTACTGGAGGTCACATTTTTCACTTCTTTTAGCCATCTGTCTAGCTCCCAGGCACAGGCTCTGAAAAAGCACAAGAGTACTACAGAACATAATACAACATAAACCTCAACAGACCAATAGTTTAAAACAGCCTCTAAATGATGCATATTGTGTAAAAAAAAAGAAAAAAAATCCATCACAGAAAAGAACAGACTCTTGTTTGTCTTGTGGTGCTCTGTGAATAACACCGCCAGTTTCTACTCGAATAAAAAGAAGGGGGAAAATCATGAGAGGCAGACGAGACAAATTTTGAAAACTTCACAGCACAGACAAAGCACCAAAAGTGATTAATGAGCAAAGATACACAGTGTAGATCTGTTTTATATCTACAGGTGGTCACAATGCTCACTTCTTTCAGCCAGTAATAATTATCAAAGGGAAACATTTTAGGAGGATGAAACTGTCAATTGTTATACAATAAGCTTAATTTTCTCTAATTTAGTCAATGGACATCATTTGAATGCCCTGCGATAGACTGGCGACCTGTCCATGGTGTACCCCGCCTCTCACCTGATGATAGCTAGGATAGGCTCCAGGGTTCCGTGACCCTTCACAGGACAAGCGGTTACAGAAAATGACTGAATGAATGAATGGTAAACTTTCTTCGGTTTCGCTGCTTCCTATTCCAGTTCTACTCCGTCAAGCTGAGAATTGAGAAGACAGTTTGTGCTGTGTTCTGGTTTACCTTGGGTATAAGCAGGCCCACTTTTAAAAACAAATGTCTTTTTTCATTTGCTGCTGTTCTGGAAACAAACAAGCCCTGTGTGAGGTGAACAAATGTAATGCAACATAACAAACACTACAGATAAATCTGAGAATACCAGTTGCCAGACAGTTCAGATTATTATTCAGGAGACAAACATCCTTCTTCATAGGCACACTATGAAGAAGGATGTTTGTCTCCTGAATAATAATCTGAACTGCTGCTATAAAAACTAAATCTTTTTAGGTGGAAGCATGCTCCAGGAGAGATACATAAGGGCCACAGATTAACTTTTTTTTTTTTTTTTTTTTTACAAGGAGCACTGTGGTCCCTTAATGACTGAATTATGCATATTTTCCCCTATTTTACTGCATTGACGGACGTTTTAGACATAAATAGACCTGACTTACAAACATTACAAGTTCACAGGGATATGGTGAGTAGAATTTGAACCACAGCTTAATAAATGCACATCCGTAGATGCAAACCAAATAGGCATTCAGTACAAAAAAATCGCAACTAAACGAATACAATAAAGGAAAAAACAAGGTAAGTGCCCATTAAAGCAGCTCATGCTTCTCCTTATCCTGCATTACAGCACATGTGTCGGCATGGTTCTGTAATTATGCCACTCAACTGCTAATTGAATCCATAATGGCGACATGACATGCCACCATTAATCTGGTTTTAGATGTTATAATAGTGAGACACGCTGATGAGTGTAGATGAAATGACGTGCACGGATTACAAAATACTCCCACAGTCCCTCCCACTCTCTCACACACACACACAGACCTAAAAAATTCCCAGTTGTGAAATTTCCCCGTTTGGTATAAAAAAAAAGAAAGCATTGTCTCAGATTCTATATTGTTATTCTACAATAAATGTGCATGTTCATCCCCAGGTTTGCCAGCTCGTGCTGACAGGCTTGGTGAAAATGATTAAAAAAGGCTGAGCCCGATCAGAGTTATAAAACACAGCTGTAAAAACTCTATGCACAAGCATCTGAATGAAGAACATTCATTGGGTTTCTGAAATCCATAACAATGAGAGTGTCAGTATTTGGACTGTTACTGAGAGTTTTGTCTGATTCTTGGGTGGTGGTTATATCCTCGGTGTAGCAGTTGTTTCCTTATCTATGGTCTTTCAGACAAGAACTCAGCAAAGGCTCTCCATATAGGATAGATGCCAGTGGCTTGTATAGTGCATATTATACATACTATACTATACCATATAGACCTATAAAACAAAACAACACATTTCCATTAACATTACGTTCCAACTGGGTCTAAGATCTCCACTGGTGCATTTCCAGTTACAATCAGAACAAGCTGTTAAAGTCAAATCACACATAGTCAGCACATTAACAATCCTACATTTAGTGATGAATACTATCATTAGGGGAAAGTGAAAATTTGATATGGGTTATTCATTCATAAAATTGTAGTTAAAATGTTTCATTATGAGGAAATGAAGGGTTTAAAGATTAATGATTAATGGTAAAGATTATGGTCTATGCCCTAAACATGATTATTTATTATCTAAGTATAATTGAAAGAGAATGGGGATGTAAAGTTGACAAGAGTAAATATTTCCATTGTGGATTATATTGTAAATGAGTCACTGTTCGGTCAGTAAATTGAGTCACACCCGTGGAAATGTAGAGGGATTTGGAGGTCATCGAGAACCCCCAACTTCCCCTAAGATATAAAGATCTGATGGCAAGAAAAACATGTCAAACTTTAAAATAATCATCATCATCAACATCTCAAATTGTGGCACATTGGCACAAATCAAACAAAACAACTAGACTGTTCTTGATTTAGACTTTTTTGACCAAACAAATGAAAAGCTTTTTGTTTTTTCATCACTTCACAGACTATATTTTTTTACTATACTAGTGTAAATGCAAAACCCATCTGTAGACCGTTAGATCGAAGTTTGGGGTGACTCGGAAACAGATGTGGAACGGCGCAGGACTCGAACCATTTGCTAAGTCCCTACTTCAAAAAGCAGGTATCCAATCATAGCTTAGGAAGTTAAACCACGCTGAGCAGCTGGTAGAGTTTAGTGGTGTCTCAAACCCACCCCAAAACACAGCTGTAAGGCATTAAACTGTGTTTTTATCTGCTCTAACATGCAACTGCAGTCCTTATTGTAACCCTATATTCAGCAAACACACTGGTTGGTCATCACAGCCTTTCCTCTTACAACACAAAAGTGAGACACACTAAGATAGATAGATAGATAGACAGATAGATAGATACTTTATTTATCCCGTTGGAAATTCAGTAGGCAAGAGATGTATGGTGCATACTAGAGAGAGTTGCCTGCTTTAACCTAATTCTGTTTGGCATCAGTTGCACACAAGAACAGGAAACGTGTTGAACAGGTGAGGCAGCAGTAACAGACGGAAACAGGCTTGAGTGCTGTTGAATTTACGAGGATTAGCCTGCGGTGCAGAATCTGAGGGAAGTGTGGGAGGTTGAATCATCTGATATGACCAACAGAGACATGGTGAAATCTAGGGTGACTTTTGAGGATCTAAAGCTGGGTTTTGAGTAAATGACTGTTTCATTCATTCAGAAAGGCCCCAGTTGGCCTAGGGATTCAAACCCAGAACCTTCTTGCTGTGAGGCATCAGTGGACATCAAAGTCAAAACTTGTATATTCTCACTTGGTTTCAACAACATTTTACAACAGGAATATTTGTGCTCACCCGCCGGCTGGGGTCTTGCGATGTGAACTATGCATGCCCTTTCAGAGTCTGAAGACATGCAGATTAGATCAGGGGTTTTCAACATGTTTTCACATTTTTTTACACAATGGGATATGGGCTGAGTTTTATTTTTGCCAGTTTGCAGCCAGAGTCTGGAGCAGTGTAACTGGTGACCTCCCCACACTTGCGCTAGACTCACTGCACTCTGCTCTACCTCCGCCAGTTACAAAGAAATGTTGGATTATACACTACACTTTTTTTTTATCATTTTTCCAAATCTCATGGTCCTACGGGACTGTTTTAGGGAGCAATGGTCAAAGGCAACTGTCAACCATCATGATGTCATATCCTGTCTATAGCATCAAGTAACCAACTAAAACGAAGCTTCTATGAAAAACAGACACTTGAACCTACATCAGTATTATATACGACCTGAAATGGCATACTTGAACATTTTTTATTTTTTTTCTGAGGTGTACTTTAGTGTTGTAGTTACGCCCAAGCCCCATCCTCTAACACGGAGAAGGTGGAGCTTATGATCGATACTGCAGCCAGCCACTAGAGGGAGATCCTTTGGCTTCACTTTTGAAGAGCTGTCATGGCATCCACTTTTTTTTACATGTCAAGTTCAGTGTAGAGTAGGTGCTGCCCTCTATACATGTATACTGAGATAAGATCTAACATCTTGACCCTGAACAGGATAGGCAGCATAGACACAAGATGGAATGTTTCTCTTATTGTGCTGTTGATGTGCTTCTGTGCCTCAGTCAACAAACAAGTTTTTAAAACACAAATTGTATTATTTTCAGAGCTTCCATTTTTAAGGTAAAAGAAAATATAACGAAAGAAGATATTCAAACATGATGCATCATTGAAATTCTCTGAACACTGAATGGAAAATGACAGATTTTTTGCTTTGGACATGTTTATGCACCTGCTTTATGTAACTGCTGTAAAGTCAGCAGGACAGCATGTGGTAAACAGCTATTAGTGAAATTATGCCCTCTGGTGTGTACTGTGTCAAATAAGCACACTGGGAACAGAAAATAGATTTCAGGTGTGTGGGGAACATATAATATCTGTTTCACAAATTAAATAACATAACTTCAAAATGTCCAAAGCATCTATGCATCTTACCCTTGCATAGCTACTACACATCAACATACGTTGGCCAGTAGTCTGTACAGCCACTATGTGCATCTCTGTTTAAAAAGGATTTTAATTTGTATTTGTTGCAGCCAATGTGGTGTGAGTTTTAAGTACATGATCACATTTCAAAAGTAGAGTATATGGAAAACAAAAAAAATAAGGGAAAAAAGTGTACTTTATACTCAATATGAAATGTCAGAAAATACTGAAAATAGTCACATTTGCTTGCATTGATTGTCCAATAACAAACATAATATTTATCCCTGATACATACCACGTGATAGTCGGTGTTAAAGCATTAACTGGAGGGTCCGACTGAATGGATTACTGAAGCTTCTATTATATTTTAGTTGACAGTTGCCAAACAACCCATTATGTTTGCATTTAGTGTTTTTTTGATCATTTTCCTTACAGTTCAGTAGGAGACAGGCCTGGTCCAAGGCCCGGTGGCTGGGTGGCGCTGCATCAGAAGCCCTGGAAGCTATTTTGAATGAGGCCCTGACACTGACTGTCAACATGCTTGTCTCTATAACTGAGATAAGCTCTAACATCTTGACCCTGAACAGGATAGGCAATACAACAATCCTCCTTCAGAAAAATATGTTATGGCTCCTTGCAGGAAACAGGACTGGGGTTACTGTAAACTTTGTAAGTATGCAGTGTCAAGGACTACTCTTGTATGCACTAACTTGTCTTTTGATGTTTTAAGACTTAATTTTGATTCCATGAAAAGGAAAAATAAATGGCATAGGGAGTAGGGTGTTATTGTTGTATTCATTTATCCCACAGTATTTCGAAGTCCTGAAAGTATAATTTTCAATAACATAACAAAAACCTTCTCTGTCTGATATACTGAAACAATGAATGTGATATATTGTGTTGCACATCATAGGTAAGTCATAACACTGGCAACTGGCAGACAGCAGGAAGCTCCAGTATGAATACAGGGTGAGGAAGCCAACATGGACAAAGCTGTGTCGGTAATTTGGCTGGTTTACACACTTAAACTAGATGTAAGGTTTTCAGTGATCAACAAATAGAAACCCTAATCCAGCCCCATAGCGATGGCACAGTCAGCTAGCAACTTTAGAAACCGCTTAAGCCATAAAATACACCACTGAACACTTTGAGGGACATCTGTTACAGGCCTTACATACCTGAACATCCTCTTACAAGACCCAACAATATATACTGAATAGTCTTATTATATAAAGTATTATTTCTATTGTTTCCACATAGGAACAGGGCGGGACGTGGAAACTTCCTCTTCCTGTTTGATAGCACGGACCCTCTACCTGGGGCACAGAAACATTTAGCAACAAAAACTAACAAAGAAAGCGATTTGGAGCAAATAAATGGATTTGTATATGTGGGTACAGTCCGTAGTTATTTCTTTAACACATAAACACTGACGGTGTGCGTGCTGAAGAAAATTAAAATACCTAGAAATCAGGTAGACCAGATTACCATGCTAAATCCACGCGCTGCATTGTTCTACGCATTGTTCTACATTAGCCTCACATTCACAACTACCAACAGGAACTCTATTTTGCTGGCTTGATAGAAGGATTTGAAGGACTTTCGTGCAAACTCACAGTGTAGGTTGCATGAGTTGTCACCGCGACACCAGGGATATGGTTAGGTCAGATTATTCAGAATTTATTAGTTTGAATACCAAAGTCCCACAGAACTACCTTCAAGTGAACAGTATATATGTTTGTCCAAACCAGTGTGTCTATTTTGCCTATTTGTCTATACCATGCTGTTGATGCGCTCGTGTGCCTCACTTAACAAATACAAGTTGTTAAAACACATAATGTATTATTTTCATAGTTTCTATTTTTAAAAGAAAGTATATCAAAAGAAGATATTCAAACATGATGCATCATTGAAATTCTCTGAACACTGAATGGAAAACGACTGATTTTTTGCTTTGGAGGTACACCTTTATGCAACTGCTTTATGTAACTGCTGTAAAGTCAGCAGGACAGCATGTGGTAAACAGCTATTGGTGAAATGGTGCCCTCTGGTGTGTACTGTGTCAAATAAGCACACTGGGAACAGAAAATTAATTTCAGGTGTGTGAGGAACAAATAATATCTGTTTCACAAATTAAACAACATAACTTCAAAATGTCCAGAGCATCTATGCATCTTATCCTTGCATAGCTACTACACATCAACATACGTTGGCCAGTAATCTGTACAGCCACTATGTGCATCTATGTTTAAAAAGGAGTTTAATCTGTATTTGTCGCAGCCAATGTAGAGCAAGTTTTAAGTACATGATCATATTTCAAAAGCAGATTATATGGAGAACAAATAAAGTAAGGAAAAAAGTGCAGAGTAACAACACCTGTCAAACTTGTGAAAATAAGTGTGCACAAATTTAAGTTACATTTATTATTCGAGTAAAGGCCCTTTATAGTGCATTTAGACCTATAATTACCTGCATGATTGAGTTTTACTTCATACTCAAAATGAAATGTCAGAAAATGCCGAAAATACTCACATTAGAGAAACTTTGAAGTGTTAACTTGCTTGCATTGATTGTCCGATAACAATCATAATATTTATTGCTGATACATACCACGATATAAAGCATAAAGTAGTCAGTGTTAAAGCGTTAACTAGAAGTTCCGACTGAATGAATCACCGAAACTTTTATTATATTTTAGTGGCAATAACAAAGTTTCCAGACATACCAAATCTTTTGGTCTGAAATTTGTGTGTGAAATTCCGCAAAATCACCATTTGCACTATGATTTGATTTCATTATTTCCCTCAGTGTAAACATTAAATCTTGAATGAAAAGCTGAAATAAACTCAGAAATATGCTTGCTGTACAGCATTGTTTAGCCAAATGTAAAGTTACGTAATGGGGAATAAAACGGATAACTTGTATGCTAGTTAATTATTTTCCCTGTTTTATTATTAAATATTTGCCAACCTGCGTCATAACAGTCGTATAAACGTGACTGGGGAGGAAAAAAAGTTGGGCTCGTCCGGGATTTGAACCCGGGACCTCTCGCACCCTAAGCGAGAATCATACCCCTAGACCAACGAGCCACGTGACAGAAACCCGCCATGTACCACATCGGAGGTGACGTAGGAGGGGATACTTCGAGATAGTTACCAGCATAGACCAGTATGTGCCTGTCTGTACTTTTTCCTCATATAAATGTTTAAAATATTGCAAAACAAACGGTATTGATGACACACTACTTACCACCCCTTCTAGTTGTTTGTATTTGTCGACTTGACTCTCGTCGACGCTTAATGTGATTTGATTTTCTCCTAAAACACAAAACATCGCCCAACATATTAACGCCACGTTAATATTCGGCCACATTTTTAATTTATGTTTTGGTTAAACTCGGCATTCAATTTAAAGTCACTGAAAACGACTATTATTTGGACGGTTTTAATTTTAAATAACGGCCAAGGTTCGTTGGTTACGTCTGATTTTTGAATGTTGACGTTCGTTGTAACGTCACTAAAACACCGCGAGAGGTCGACAGTTGTCAAGAAGAAGAAGAAGAAGAAACCGAAGATCCAAACGTGACAAGAGGTTTCACTCCCTCGTACTTCGGTTCTTGCCTGTTAGACATTAGGGTCAAACTCTGCTTCTCCTTTTTTATGTTTTTAGTAGGCTGACTGTTTCAACCCCCTTATCTCTATGTTATATCACTTATTCAGTTTATCTTCACTGTTTACATAAATGTGTCCCTTTCCCTTCCAAATACAATGCCACTACAATAAGTGACTGGAAATAAAATACAGAATAGTACATTTGTGGAGTGCATTTTTATTTTATTGTTTCATCATCCCTGAAAACAAACAAAAAAATAAATAAATAGGCAGTGTCAGCTTGAATTTCGATTATTTTAATGTTGGAGGAGATATGTCTGCAGAAACCTGCACATTTGCCACCAGGGTCTAAAGCTGCAACTGCTGAGGTTAAAAATTTGCATTCAATCAGTGTATTAATTAACTAATCCATTAAACTCGCATTATTGTAGGGTGTATTACAGGCGGCAGAGGAGCTTTAAGTGAAAATGGGAGTCCCCTTAATGACTGATGATCATATGTGACACCTGCGACATCCATAAAACGCTTGGGACAGAAAGCAGGTCACAGACATCATGCTTATTGATGCTGAAGGCCAATAATACATAATACTAGTTGCTTGTTGTATACATTATTAGTTGGCAATCAGATGAAATTTGACTGTGTCATATCGGAGTCATGGGATAGATTATAGAGAAAATTCGACACAAGCAACGGCCATGCAGATCAAAATATGTTTATTTCGGAGAAAACAAAGAACCCAAATCAGGAGCGAGTACATGTCATGCTTTGATACGTAAACAATTTTGTTTAAACTAAGTGATTCATCTAAAAAAAACAAAAAAAACAACTAAAAATCTTTCATTTAAGTAGTACTTATGATAGTTTCCATATCTCATTTTCATTCAGTTGCTTTGAAGCAGCTTTGTGTGCAGGCATCTGTGAGTTTATATCCGTAGAAAAGTTTCAAGAATGCAGAAATTCATTTATATTAGTATTGTTAAGAAGCTGCCTCACATTCAATAAATTAACAGTTCAAGGGTTTTGCTTACAAAAGACTTAAACACATATAAAATGGCAAATAACTCTGATTTTCATGTAACTATCATCCAAAATCTGGTATGTTGACCAGTATGTTGAGTCACAAGACCCGCTGGATCTGGTTGCTGGGTGACGGGACAGGTTTGTAATCCTCATGGAAGCCTCTCATACATACAGATGCGGAAGAACTGCAGAGCATGATGTGTTTGTGTGTCTAGCAGATGGCTGCCTCAGTCCAGACATCCGTAGCAGGAGGGGTTGGCACAGATTTCGCAGGGATCTGTAGATGTCATGATAAGTGCTGCAGAGAGCAAGAAACAAACATAAATATTCATCTGACCTACAATATGTTTTGGCCCACCCAAGGGCCTGCTTGTCAGTTTCATGAAACACAGTTAATAGAGATAACGACAGCCATTTCCATCTCAACATAGTTGCAAGTGTGTTGTCTGTGCTAATGAGGTTTAATGGCCTCCAAAGACTATTTGCTTTCCATAGGCCTCTTGTCTGGCGTTATGAGCCACTTGATGGTGCAGCAGTTCCAACACTGGACTCCAGGAATCCATGTGAGCAAACTGTGCCTTTTAATCTGAGAGAATGTGTAGGGGAGTAATAAAACGGAAGGTTAAACATCAACTTTAAGCGCCTAGGTGTGACTGTTTCCAATGTGAATGCGACAAAAGCCAAGAATTGACATTAATGCTGACTGAAAAAGGGGTGCTCCACAGCGGGAGCTCTGGTGGTGGAGCAGGTGAGTTAATAAAGGAGTAGTCTGACATTTTGGGGAATACACATATTCATGTCCTCGGCAAAACAGCACTGATACAACTCTGCTTGTTCGATAGGAAGCTGTGCAGCCATGATCTACACAAAGCCTGAAAGGAGGTCCACTACTGTTACCTGTTTTTGTGTCAAAGTAACTACACATTCATCACTGTCGGAGTTGCCCAAAACTGTACAAATGATCCACGCCGCTGCACTAGGGGGGCATGTTCTTTTATTATCACGAACTTGGTCAATGTGGTTCAGTCACGCCATTAAAAATACATTAAGAGTAATAAGTGTGAATTGATCTCTAGCTAATAATCCTTAACAAACACTCAATATCCTCTTGTCTGACTGAGTTTTGCTTAAAAACTACAGTGCCTGGCTGTTTTAGGGAATTATGCTGCCAGTTTCTGAAAAGTAAAGTTACATATTAGTGATCCGTTACAAATGATTTGTATCTTCAGACTTTAGTGTCACAGAAAGAATTGATAAAAAAACAAAGAAAGCTAAAACGAAGGCAACTAGACATGTTTGAGTTTACTTGAAGACGTTTTACCACTCATCCAAATAGCAACTTGCCTACTGACCTGCAGTTAGAGGTTGTTGATCAGATTTAACTGGGCTTTTTTTTATCACAAATTTGTGGTTCTTTAACGACCCTCAAACTCTCCAGACTCAAGGTGTGAATGGGTGTGAAACCTTTTTGTGTCTGCGTTGTAAGTCTCCTCAAAAAGTGAGTCCAGGCGAGTAAGTGGGTCATTAACAGACCATGAGGGTTTCAGGTTAACACCACTGTTTTAAATAAAAAACTGTTGTTTAGAACAGAAGAAGTTACTTGGCGTAAGAGGTAAAATGTCTTCAAGAAAACTCACTAAGTAAAGTTTTACTTGGATGGCCGATACATAAAACACAGACACATGAAAAGAATAGGGAATTCAGGAAAGTACTGGTTGGTTTTGATCGCTTCATACGATTGATGTTATCACGTATGTCTTTTTGTTTGGGTTCTTGCTTTAATCCTGCCATATCACTGACTGAATACCCAATAGTATAACATCCTGGCCCATACCATACCCTCTAAAGGAATGCATTTTTACATTTGTATGTAGACCAAGAAATGCATTAAGAGTGCGCCTAGAGGGGAACCCAATGCAATATAACACCGTAATGAGTTTGTGACAAAATAATGTAATGTCCAATATTCCATATCTATTTAAACCCCTGTGGTGCAACCGTACCTAGTTTTGAGAAAACAATCCCAGCTCCCCTGCCTTGGCACACTGGCCGAAAGACCTGCGGTAAGAGAGGGTCACGGCAAACAGCTGCACCGCTTGTTTGTCCGAGGTGAGAGCGAACGTCGCCCTGTAAATCCATCAGCTCCTTCAGCTGCTTCACTGCCTCCAAGGGGAAGCTCCTGTCTCCAACCTGGAGGAGGAGGAGCAAGGAGAAGTTTGAGGTACGAGACGAACCTTAACCGGAGATGTAACTGGAGATGCAAGAGTTAAAGTTATCTGCGCATTCTCAAACTTGAATGAACACAGAGGACCAAATGGCCTCTTTAACGGTGGTTTTGCAGGATGGAGTGACCACAAACGGACAGTAATATTGTCAGGCACACCCTCCTTTCCTTCTGAACACATTGATTTTCCAAAACATATATAGATATATAGATAGTGAAAAGAAGTTGAGACAGTAATTTGAAAAACAAGGGATACTCACTTTGACCTGCACACCCAGTGCTCCACTGCACACACACAGCACCAAAACAAGGACAACGCTAAGAGCTCTCATTTTCAGAAGATTCCTTTCAGTTCAGAGGAGTGTTTCTTCTGTGGTCACTGCATATCTACACGCCTCTTATAAAGCGGTTGAACTGATTAGTCTGTGATTTATTAACAAAGACAGACTGCACTGTGATTGGAGTAAAGGTAAACACTGCTAGTACCGTACTGCAAGTGCCTTAGATCCTCTTTTTTAGGTTTATTACCACTACCTCGTAATTTGTTTACAACCTTTATCTGTGGTGTTTCCACTGTTGCCACCATATTCCTGTGTTGACTTTGGGTTTCAGACGCACCAGATGCCCCAGTCCCATCTGATAAGTCTCATCTCTCTCTCTCACACACAGATATTTGTCACTGAGCTGTCTGATAAGGAAGCAATCGTTAATGTGCAGAAGCGAGACATATAGGTCACTTGTTTATATAGCGGTGATATTTACAAATGATGACATCTTCCCAGTAGCATTGGCAATTTTTGTTGTTTTGTCACACAGTCAGGAATATGCACATTGAAACAGAAGGTAATCGAAGCTTAAAGTGAAAGAAAATAGGTATCAATTTGGTTTAAAAGAGGAAAAAAATAAAAGCAAAAATGAGTAAAGCAAGAGGTCAGACTCTGTGACGTTATTGTGAGTCACAGTCTGGAGCTTCCATCAATGATGAGTAGTAGATTGACCCGTATGAACCCGGAGGCTTTGTTTCACATCAAAGTAAAAAACATAAAAATAATCGATAGGCTTTACTTTTGCTGAGTTAAAAAGAGGTAACTGAGGCTTTAACATTGTTTCTTTTTTCTTAGTATACCTCTGTCTGAAACAATCACTGTGTCAGAAAGAGGTTCATTTGCAATGCTGCTGCAGTCATTTTATGGTCATTTGGTGAAAAGTTATATTTGCAAACTGTATGACATCCTCCGCCCGTTGAACTTTAGCTCTGCCTGTTGTATCTGAAGGAAAGATAACCGCTGGGTGACGGATCATGCGTCTCCAACTGTCTGTGGCTTTTGTGTGGGAATGTGACTTTGTTACCTCATTTGGTGATAGATGGTGACTTAACAGGTGTTTGGTAAACTGAAAATCTTCAAGATAGCCACTTTAACTTTAAAATACTTCACATAAATTCATTTATTATTACAGACAGAGCAGGATTTAGATCACTGACACAAGTTATGTGAAAGTATTTTAGTTTATAACATTTAATGTAACGCCACATTGCACATCAAGAGTATACCTACCAATGCTTGAGATTTAAAATGCAGAAGTATACCATCATATTCTCCTCAAATTAAAACACAACCACGTAAAGTGTGTGTCCATGCACGAAATAGCTGTTAATAAAAAACTAAGTATTGTTCTTAAAATCAATAAAGACTGCTCTAACATTTCATTGATTTTTCACTGCATTATGTAACTACTAACTGACTAGCTCATGTACAGTACTGTGCCAAAATATGATTTAATCCACTTAGAGAATTTGACAGCTTTTCTGTGCATTCATGTTGTCCGAGTGTCTTCTGTCTCATCACCATTGCAGATTTCCAGGTCTTCTTCGTGACTCTTTCTTTTACACTTTGTAAAAGTCAAAATAAAGGCAATACATTGCAAAGTTAAGGAGGAAAAGGAGGCTAAAAGAAGGGAAAAGTGAAATACAGTGATTCTATTTCTCCTGTAAAACGATTAAACTGGGAGAGAATTTGCCTTGTTTGCTTTTCATTGCTACTTTAACTATTAGCAGGCCTTCAGGTATCAGGGTTGTGTATATTGCGAGTCTCAGGGCTGGTATGCTGACCCTCCCCTGGTGTCCTGTATTGACAGTAAATCTGTGTAATGAGGTTGTTTAGCTGCACAAAATAAACTATTCTCAGTAGTGAACATTGACATGCTGCCTATTTGAAATGAACACCAATTTGTGTTGGTTATGCTTTAGAGCAGTGGTCTGTGCTGTAGTGTAAAAATGGAAGGCACGAAGGTGGCAATGCCACCACTCATGTAGACACGGCCGCTGGTATCCAGGCAGGGGCTGTCAGCATGGGAATTTTAAAACATTTTCAAACATGCATAAACACCTGAAACAGACCAACTTGTCACAAAGACCCAGTGGGTAGAATTTGAAAATTTCAGACTTCAGCAGTATTCACACAGCATGCGCATTACCTGGGGGGCAACCAGGTCATTTAGAAATTTCCCCCATACACTAATACACATAACAGAACTCAGTGTATTCCTTGAACCTGCCTACATTATACCTGGATATGATGTCATAGCTCTGCTACTTTCTGATTCTACTCTAGACAGCTAGACGTTTGACATATTTAGTTACTTTGCAGATTTTGATTAGTAATAAAATAAATAAAAGTGTTTTTTATATAACATGATATGATGTGACTGGGGATATCCCATTTGCTCCACCTTCACTGATGTGATCATGTCATCTATAACTTCATCCTTTTTTTCCTGTGAGACCCTGTATGCTGTCTGCGGTACCTGGCATTGCACCCATACTGTTGATCAAACTTTTATTTAAAATTGCTGACACAGCCTTCATAGTTCTTAAGCAACTAGAGGCAGAATGAAAGTGGCAAATAAGACAAAACTGCTTGAAAAACACACCCCAAATTGTAGATATTAGGACCGGAGGGTTTGCAGATCAATTTTTACTGTAACAATTAGAGACATGGTTGATTTCCATGTGATTAAGATCACAGATGACCTCCAAAACCGTTACAAAATACCACAAGTCTCCACGTAGTACTAGTCCCGTGTGAAAAGGGGTTGTGATTCAGTTTGATGTTATAAATTCGACTTTGATTTTGCGTATGCACACTAACTGTATTTACATTTCCTACGCCACAGTATACTCCCCGTAAGCTAGCACCGCACCAAATAACAGAAAGTTAAAGGTAGCATGAAGGAAGCCCTGTATCTACTGTAGTAGTTGAACCTGGATAAGGTTTTCAGGGGAAGGAGATGGATGTTTTTTGGATGACCACAGAAATGGCTTTTTTTAAAAAGAAAAAAAAAGAAACAACAACAAACATTTTACTGACCCTTACTGGACCAAAAAGAATTGGAACAGCTTTAAGTATATTTTTTTGAAAATAATCTTCGACTGACAGCGTGCAAACAGTATTAGATGCAGAACTGCCCGAGGGCTAGAAAAAGAGCATAATATACACATGAGGTGAAGTCAAGGCTTTTTATTCCAAACAACATAAAAAATGATGAAAAATGCAAAAAGACAACATCTCTTTAAATATGCATATAAAGCAAGGTAAAAAGACAGAAATGTAACAAACAATAAAATGCCTAAATATAATGTGTAATAGAGAACTTTTCCGCAGAAAAATAAAATAGTAATTATGCTACAAAGTAACAGTTTTCAAAAACATTCCTCTGTTTCTCATATCTTTTTGGGGCATTTTTTGGTCTAATAAAAATAAAAACATCACGTGGCCGATGGGCCACAGTCAGATGGTGAAGGATATAGTTTCAACATTGCAAACAAGAAATTTTAAGAAATTCCCTGAAATAGTTTGTAAGAGGGTGAAAAGAAATCACAAGGCTTAAGCTGGGTAAGATGTTTCTGGCTTGCTGTGTTAGTTTAGCAGCCAGTGCAGGCAGCATAGGCGCAGATCTCACAGACGTCCATGGGAACCATAGCTAAAATAACAAGGAGGAACAGAGAAATGACAGATTAGCCACAGTGCTGAATCGCCTGAAATTTAATATTGATGACCTGACTAAGACTGACTAAGATTCAAACAGTGCTGTTGAAGTCATAAATTCATAATCATCTCACCTAATCTGGCCAGGGATGCGGAACCTCCTCTCTGCTTACAGATGGGAAGAAACTCCTGTGGGAGCATGGGGTCAGTACACAGGGACACAGTGCTCGTCCTGAGTCGTGGGCTTGCTTGGCCCATTGCCTCGCGGCTCTCTGTCAGCTCCTGGAGCCTTCTGACGGCTTCCAGTGAGAAAGACAATCCATTCTCCTGGAAGAAGAAGGAAATGTTATGGAGTTGCTAACAGAAAATAACAAGTTTGCAAAAGTTTGGTTCCTTATTCACAAATTGCAACCTCCAGTGCAGACACTGCCATATTCTGGGTTTGCAGCCTCATTATGAACACATCAGCTGTGAAGAAACGTTAAGCCAGGGACTTACTTCAACTTGCACGGCCTCAGAGGTCCAGCCGAGAGCCAGGACCAGGAGAGCAACAGTGACGAGTGTGGCCTTCATGGTGACAGTTGACAGCAGTTTGTCTTGCAGCCTCGTACTTTCTTGCTGTGGATGCGCTCAACAGGTGCTCAGCTCAGTGCGTCTGCTTTCCCTCCATCCACCAGCCTCCCTTTTAAACCCTTGCGCCTCGCAGCCGTGCGGTCATGTGACCAGAGGTTCTGCAAATGGGAGCAAAGTTTTTCTCATGGGTTAATGAGTAAAGACAAACTTTTATGAGCTCGCAATGGGGAAATCCATAAATCTTACTTTGACCTCATCACCTGTCAGATTACCTTTGGATCTCTGGTGCACTTGCCTGTCTCTGTTTTGAATTGATCACACCTTAGGTGGGTTAAAAAGTTACCGTGGGCTCTATTGATGATGAAGATGATGAATACACACCAGCCCATTGTTAGACAGTCTGGTTACTCACACATGCTAATTATTGGAGTTTGCATAATCTGAAGAAATGTCTGCCAGTCCTAGAAAAAAAATCTGCAAAATTTGAGTTTCCTTTTAGCGGGCTTCACAAAATTGTGCAGCATATTGCTTGTTACAGACAAAAAGGGTTATTAAGTTCATTGTCAAACACTTTCCCTCGATATATTTGCCTGTCCTTTGAACAAAAACACACACCAACTGCACTTAACTAGGATAGAGCAAACTGTTGAATCTGCATGCAAATATTATTCTCTCCCAAGTGAGATGCTCGCTCTCATCAGACCATGGTGCAGAATACTCAATTGGTATTTACTTAATGCTGGCACACTGATTGACGGCTGTTGCTGCTTCTCCCACATAAAACATTACATTTGGATCTGAGTTAATTATCTGGAAAAATGTTTAATGTGGGCATACTATTTTTTTTTGGAACGCTGGGCACTGAGTATGTATTAAAGCATCTGTTAAAGCATTTATGAAGTGGGTGTGAGGTGAATTATGAACTGCAAAGGACTCGAAGTTGATGCGAACATTTCAAATATCGATAGAGAAGCACTTCTGTGCAGGCTATAGAGTTGTCTTTTGAGCGATCCAGCTGCTGCAGGAATTAAACCTGCGACCTTCCAGTGTTTCAAAGACTATCTAATCATTAATCAAGGACAGCAGGGAGCTACAGAAAATGCCAACTGATTCAGTGTGACGGCAAATGTGCAGTCGCATACACTGCAACGTAAGGGTGTGGCAGCCATCATCTCGGAGGTTTTTAATGAGCTCATCAAACACAATTCTTTTACGCAGAGCATGAAGGACGTATGTATTTATCCACTGACACAGCGTGACATCCCGACACTGTTGTCATCATCTACTTTGAATTCCATCACACAGAAATTGCATTTGAAACAGAAGAATCTTTCAAAAAAAATAAACTCATACCATCTTTAGAGATTTTTGTTACTGGATCTGTTTTCATCTAGTATCACTCCGCCTAAAAGAAATACAAATTCATGAAAAATATCATGTAACATAATTAATGGCTTAAAAAGACACCGGAAAGTATGATTGCAAGTTTCCTGATGTATTGATTCGTTGAGTTAAACCAAGCAAATGTGGATTATTCGAGAGTTACGGAAAAAACGTGGAGGTGTGTCAGTGCAAATTACATTAGCAATGATCTCCACTCAAAGTAGCATGGGCAGCACTATATAGCTGGTATAATCAGAGCTAACATCAATATAAGCAATAGACTTTTATGAGTTTTGATATATGTTCGATGGAGGGATTATGAATTATGATGAAACAAACTCTCAAATGATCAATTTATGCTCATTTTCAGCAGAAATGTGTTTTTTAAAACACGCTTTGACATATTTCTCCAGCCAGAATCTTTCTTTCATATTTGTGACTCTACTACTACACTACTTTGATCACCTTTATCTGGTTAAAACATCATCTGTGCATTACCAGTCTAGTCCCAGTTTGTGTCTCAACTGAAAGCATCTATTTCTCTTTGTCTTTGTTCAGTAAAAATAAGCGAACCCAGAAAGTGTTTTAAAAATGCTTACTGCTATTCTGAAGGTGCTTTCAGACTCTACAGAGACTCTTCCAATGACATGGGGTGAAAACATAGAGTAAAAAAATGGAACTCCTCGCCTGTTTTCTGGACAGGGAACCAGAGCTGTAGCTTGAGAAAGGAGTTAAAAGTCTTTCAAGCTGTGCGGCAGATTGAAGAGTTTTTCCATCCAGATGGTGGAAGAAACATCACTGACTGTTGTTAAATGGCCTTCTGTTTTTTATTTAATTTATCTTTTAGGAAATACGATGCCGCTTCCAACTCAGTATGTATTCTTTTGCTGGTGCCACTTTTTCCTGTCAGGAAGGGAACAGTAACTGATTAGTCATCAACGCTTTACTTTTGTGAATTAAATTATTTTTAGCTGTCTTTGTTGATTTACTTTTACAGTGCATCTTGTCTAACCACAGTTTATGGCATCTCATCTTTTTTTAAATTTATAATAGCAATCACTGCGGTTTGTGTTTCATACAATAAAATGCGACTGCCTAACTTTAATGGAAGTGTACTTATCTCGGCGGACAATAAGTGCGTCATTCGGACAAGTTTATGGCATTTATTGCATAATAATGATTTACACATAAAACCGCTACATACTGGGATTAAATGGCTCCTGAGCCAATGGACTTTCCCTTCTGTATTTGAGTTTGGCCATTTGGAAAAGAACACTTTTGATTTCCAACATACTGATATAACATGTCGTTAGAACTGTTGTGAAGTGCCATATTGCAGTACCTTGAATGGCCCGTTGAGGGTGACACCAAAAGAGAGTCAATTCCCATAGGCCCACGTGTTAAAATGCCCGACTTTACAACAGAAATAAACATGCTTAAGCCTGGGATTACAAATAGTTTTGGTCTGTGTATTTAATTTATCCATTCGCAACATCTGATCAGGGGTAAACTAAAGCTTAAGATATGGTTTGAGTGACAGATAGGTGCCCTAACAGGTTGTTAACTGTCTGCCGTTCTCCTGGGAATGTTAGAATTTAGGGTGCATCCATCTTTATAAACAGTCCATGACTAATAATGTATCCCGAGGCCCCTGGAGGACCTCTGAGTAGAAATCGATTTGAGCCCTGAACAGTTTCCACATTTGCTCGAATTTTTGCAAGTTCCATTAATCACAAACATATACACACTACACAAAGAGTGTGAGAGGGCGATTAACAGAGGCCCACAGCCGACGTTTCTCCCAACAGTTTAATCCTAGCCCACCTGACTGAATTTCCTCCAGATGCTCGGGTTTCTGCCCACAAGCCAAAGACATGCTTGGTGGGTGTGTGAATGTGTATGTGTCACCTCTGTGACATGCTGGCAACCTGTCCTAGCCCCTGAACCAAGATTATGAAGGGATAGGCTGTGACGGTGCACTGGATAAGCAGGGATAATGGATTGATAACTAATGAAAAGCTAAAATAATGCCTGCTTCATCCTTTAAAGCCTGTATTAGTCATCGGTAGTTGGACTGTGTGCATCATCCAGCTGATGCAGACCAGTGGGAGTAGTATCTGAGGCTGAGATTGCAGGGTTAATCGATAATCTTGACCTCACACAGGTAAGAAGTCCGTTTTGAAACAAGGCTGCCAAGAAGACAGGGAGGCTGCCTGCCGGAAATGTGTGGGCAGAACAGCAGAGAATAAAAAAAAAAATAAAAAATTCAGATAAGGTGATGCCTGTTAATAATTAATATTTGTTGAAATATTCAAAATGCAGCATTTTCATGGTCTAATGAAATGTGATGTGAAGCAGACATTAGATTTGACTTGGTCTGATATTTTACTGCGTTCAGTAATCTCTTTCCAACTTCATTAAATCTGTTTGTGCTGCTCCTAGAGACGGTTTAGATGTTGGTGGTCGAGAAATTGAAGTGATTTAAAGAGATTCAGATGTATTGATTTTAAGTCACCGTTCATCCGAGGTTGTCAAAATCAACTGATAAACAGTTTTCTGTTGGTCTTAGAAGTGAAAAATAGTCTCTAAATCCCGGGAAAAGGACAATTAATCAGACAGCTAAGACAAATGACGACCATTTAGGGTGGAGGGAAGTAAATGATCAGCCTGAGAGAGAATAGAAAATCTCTATTTATCTGACCTCCCCTCACCACAGACAACTTATAGTCACGTGGGCAAGCGAGTGGGACCACTTCTTTAAGTCTTAGAAGACGTTAAGATCATAAAGAGTTGATGGGTGTGTGTTGCTTGAGGGAGGAGAAGGCAAATGATCCACTCGACTGGCTCGATCCAGGTAGTCCAGTTTGAGTGATAGATTGAACAGTTTGAAGGTTTAACAAACCACAGTACGCTGCCCAGGGGCTAATAATGATGTGATTTTTCAAAATTTTAAAGGAAAACATCAAGAAATACTTTGTTATTTGCATTATTAGGGATATACTTGAAATAGTTTTAATCTTTCTGCTTTTCTGAAAAATGTTGTAAATCTTGACTCGGGTTAAATTTCTACAAGGTGGCTCTGGGATTTTTTATCAGATTGTTCTGTGTTTTCTCCATTAAAGGTGTATACAGATGGAGCAAACCATCTGTCAAGACACAGAATTTCCTGAAGATTAGTCTTGAAGCTCAGTGTGGTGTTTCCAGCTGTCACTACATTGACTGTGCCTGACGTCACCTCACTGCAGGCAAATTTAAAAATGGGCAAAGAGGTGTGTTGTAAGTGGAGAAGAAGCCGAGGCAGACAGCTAGTAAGCAGTGAAAGCAACCATCTTTTACTCAGAGCAACCACGCCATTAATTATGCATGTTTAATGCTTGATGTAGTTGATATAAACAGGTGAGTTATACAAAAAGCTGCCAGGATACAATATATTATAATGGTAAGATATCAACTATGATCTCAAGTAAAAAAAGGGAATTTATATTTTTGAGGCCATAAATTATTTGGAAAGGTCAAAAAGTATATTTCACAGAAACAGAAAGGAAGCTCACATGAAAAATATCACGTCCGTTTCACATTTTAATCAAATGTCTAAAAATGATGTCAGTGAAATTAAGATTTGTGAAATCATTTGTGAAACCTGATTTTGCATGTAAACTGCCTCACTTTCTTTTAAGGTTTAGAAAACAAAAGCTGTTAACTTACTTATAACTTGTGTAATGTTTCCTTCTGCATTAAAAACCTTTGGCCCCTGATCAACAGATCTGCACCGGAAGACAAAATGTGATTTCAAAAACTCTCTGAGTCACACATCCTTTATGACAATGTCTGAAATAAGCAACTTCATTCACATAAATGTTTGTCAAAGTGGGAGTGACTAGAGCAGAGACAATATTAATTCATAATATACTATTGTTCTTTGACACTTTCTTTAAAATAGCACCAAACTTTACATGAAGTTTATGAGTGTTTCAGAAAGCACTCGTGCTCCAATAACCATCTCCTCTCAGAGATTAAGTGGTTAATATTAAAACCGATAACATAAGAAGAGAACATGAATGGAAACTTAGTTTTTAGTTTCAGTTTCCTCACTGTGACTTATTGTATAGTATTTACAGTTGCTTTAGCATTTTATGAATCAACATTTAGTAACCCATAATGACTTGACTACAGAGGGACTTTAGATTTCATTGCTTGGTTTAATGAAGTGTTGTATATTTGTACAGCTACACAGGTGATTGCCTTTCCAGGCATTTCTCAAAGACAATCAAAGCAAATGCAGTCGAGTGGCTGGAGTCTGGAGTGAAGAGTCTGAATACCTTTGTATGTGAGACAATTCAGTTTAGGATTTTTATAGATTTCACAAAAAAAATGAATAAAACCACATTTTAAATTTGTCATTATGAAGCTATATTTATCAGAAAAAATACACTACTATGACATCTAAAACAGAAGTAACGCAAGACTGATCAGAAGACGGTTAACTTAACTTAGCACAAAGTCTGAAGCTAGTGTGCTTGTTGGAGGTTACAAATAGTTAATCCATCTTAATAGGAGATGGAAACATCTTTTAAGTTCAGACGTAGTGTAACTGCCAGCGTGAAACATGGGCAATACTGTCAAAAAAAGAAAATAGAAAAATCAAGAGGTTAGCCAAGAGTAATGACGCCTATACCGCCACCTTCAGATAACTCCTTGTTGGTTAATTTATTTACTAAGACCTAATCAGCTTTTTCCAAAAATTAGCATCACATTTAAGAAATAGAGACAGAGCCGGTCTTTATGCTAATCTGAACTAACCAGATTATGGTTGTACAATATTTTAATAATTACCATACAGACATGAGAGTGGTATCATATCACACCACTCTCTGTAGGAACATGAACAAGGCAGCGACATTCCCTGGAGAAAACTGCATTTTCATCCAGGAGTTTTTACACGGTCCTTGAAAACGAGGGCTTGACGCACAAACTCGCTGAATGTCTGTGAATGTCCTCATGTAAAATCAATCAAGATACAAGGTCTTAACCAGGTGTCATGATCCGGGCTTACGTGGCCTCCTCTTATCGGAGCCTCTCAGACACATTTAAAGCTGTGAACTGGACAAATCATCCATATCAAACATGTTGTGTCACTGGGCGGCCCGTAAAAAGATAAAGAATTGCACAACGAAATGCCAAAACACTTGAAAAAAACAATGAATCATATTTTATGCTTCTGCTCAGTCACAGAAATACACGTAGAAATGTCAAGTGAATACAGACTGAATGATGCTGTGATTAGCCTCACAGGAAAATACTCATGATCTAATAAAAGGCGTGAATCGTGATTTCTGAGAAAATGAATATATTGTTGAATGTTCAATCAATATCTGGTGTGTTTCGGTGTTGTTTACTGTCTTATATTCTTGCTGTACGTGATGTCTGCCTCTGTTTATAACTGTTATGATGGGAAGTGCAACATAAAGTCTGTTACTTGTGCTGTACATTTTGGTAGATGCATCGCAACACACAACACAACATACAAAAAATGCAATATAAACTTTCTTACCAGCAAATGATAAATAGAAAACAATGCACAAAACACTTTTGCTGCAAGGCCTCACAACCCTGTCATCAGTTCCACGATGCTTTGAAGGTCAAGGCATGAAAAACCCCGTCTGTTATGGAGAAGCTCATGACAGGTCTCAGGCTGTAGTTCACACCTTTTATTAGGCCATAAATCGACTCGACCAGACAAAACTTGTGGAGATTTATCAGGAGTGTCAGATTTATGCCTGGATGATTTAATCCTCCCCAATAAATCAGCATTGTTTGCTTCACCTGCAGCTCGGGAGCGTCACTGGAGTTAGTGCTGTGCCAACTGCTACTGTTCCCATCACTCTGCTGTCCTCTGATTACTACACCAGGGATATTTTTTTATTAAAGGTTCTGATGCCGTGTCATAAAGACGAAAGTTTTTTTTTCCACAATAATAAAACTTACAATAAGCCTGGATGCCAGCTTCCCAATGTAATAAAAATAGTTTGAATTTATTTACCTTAGAATGATCCTCATATCAGGGACAGGAAATAATTGCCAGGATACTAAAACAGCAATATGTCTTTTTTTCTTACATAAAATGATGTCACTGTCCTGTAATCTTTTTTTTATTATTATTATTATTATGAATTGTACTCCTTTCATGGTATTGGACCTTTTATGGCCTCTAAAAATAAAACAAGGGGTAAAAAGGTTTGAAATATTTATAGACATAAATATGAATCACACAGAAATTGCTGAGTTTTAAAAGGTTTATAGCTGTAGTGCAGGACTTTGGTGTATTCCAGCCCTTGCTAGTGATGATTAAGCTAATCAGGTCCAGGTAAAGCTCCCAGGAACCCGGAAAGTGTTCAAGAAAATGTTCTTTTCGAGAGCCGTTCGGAAGCCGAAAGAGCCGTCTCTTCTTTGGGAACCGTGGCACAGGATCCGTCTCTTTCGGCTCCCAAACGGCTCGTTATTTAGTATCGTTTATAGCCTAATATTTTAGCCCAATTTAGCAAATACATACGGTTTGAGTGTTGATAAGCCCTTTTGCATTCAATGTTTTTATGAGCAGCCAAATAATTGTTCCATTTTGTGTAGTTATTCTATTACAAAAGCATTCTTACTTTTGTTTAATATTTCAGTTGTGCACACAAATGACACTGCAATCGAATGCACACAAGCTAAAACAGAACCAAACTCAGTAAACAAACGGTATAAATGTCCTTAATGCATATTGGCATAGAAAAAAATCTGATTCCTCAGCTTCGACAGGCTGATACAATTTCTTATCTCCATGAGTATCTGCTCTGTTCACCGCTGTCTGCTGTCTTAGTCAGCCAAAGCGTGTGTCCCCCTCGCTGCTTTCACATAATGTATGATCATAAGTCCTCAGATGTGATTGGCCACATAGCGGGGAGCCGGCTCTCACTCGATGGGAATCGGCTCTTCTGATTCACTACCAAGCATCGACTCTTTACTAATGCTCAATATTAAAAAGAAACTATGCATTAAGAGGAAGAATTACAGTCCATCAGCAAAACCGATAGAGTTGCATATACTGTAGACAGGTTGGCATTTGTAAAATATTTTACCTACTCTGTGAAACTGTGTACACTTCTCTGTACTTTTTGCAACTACTTCTGAACACAAGCCTCTGAGGTTCCAGAACGAGTAGGCATAAGCCACACCCCCTTGTTAATAGTGTCTGTGTTATTGCGCTCTATGCCAGAAGGGGGAGACAAAGATTCAGCACTGCAGCTTTACAGTTTTTTTCCAGTTGCTAACACAGTAAAATGACATGGATAGCACAAATATTTAAACTGACACATAGGGAGCAAAACCTCATCTCAAATCTCCAAAACTTTAAACACATTTTCTGCTTTACACACATTTTGCAATTCGAAATAGCACTTTTTAAGTGTACTGAACGCGGTTCTCTGCATAAGACACAACAATCTGACATAAAGTCACATGTTTGCGATTTCAAAACACTGCCATTTAAAATTACGCACTACATGAGCTCATTGGCCACTATATGTGCTACCTGGCCAAACAGGTGTTATGTAATTGTTAACACTTCAATCAGGAAGTAAGCAATAAAAGACCACAGGTGAGCATCTTTTTTTCTTTTACAACAACGATGGAAGACATTGCTGAGAGAGGAAGAGGAAGAGGGAGGTTGAGAGTGCGATGTTGACGGGGCGTTGTGGCCAGACCTAATTGTCTAATTATTTTGCTTTCCTCTTTATTTATTTATTTTTTTTATTTTTTCTGCAATTGTATTTTTTAGCTTACTGTTTTATGAGCATATTTTAGTTCACTCCAATGTAAATATATCTGCTGTGCATATGTTGCACTGACTTGTTTGGTGAAAAATAAAAAAATCAATATTTCAATAGCACATGTGTGTATCTGCAAATATTTCTGTGCATGTGAACAATCTGAAGAATTCTCCACAGTTTGAACTATGTTAGCATTATGGCAAAGCATACTAAAGATGAGAGTGCTTTTCATTATGCCCAACAGTCTGCAGTTGGTTAGACAAAAAACTGTAATACGAATGAAGTGTGTACCATCTGGTGCAAAAGTTTGATTTTGGTTGCAGTGCTTCATTTTGCGGGATATATGAGGTATTTTGCAGTTTGGGTGTGTGGTGAATTGTGTTAGTATTTTGATAAAACCAGTCTAGTTTGCAAAATTGTGTTTAAGCAATTGGAAAAAACTGTAAATCAGGGTGAAAAGTGAGATAGTCCTTTATTTATCCCACTTGAGACTGGCTCCAAAATTGAGTCAATCCTCATTGACCTCCATGTTAAAATGTCCAACTGTACAACAGAAATTAATATTGTTATGACTGTTAGTCATATGGTGTGTGTTGTCTGCCTTTTCTTTTTCTTTTTTCTTTTTCTGCTTTCTGTGTGCTGGGCAGTGATTAGAGGACAACTGATTCGGTATCCAGTTTATCCAACAAGACCATCATACACTGATCAGCCACATCATCACGACCACTGACAGGAGAAGTAAATAACATTAACCATCTTGTGACAATGCAATGATCTCCTGGGAAACCTTTAGACCTGGCATTTACAGGATGTTACTTACTGTAACATGTACCACCCACCTAGACCAGACCAGGTTCCCCCACCCCATAGCAATGAGCAGCAGCCATCCAAAGCAGGATGCAGCCTGACACAGGCACACACACACACACACACACACACACACACAAAAAAAACCCTCAAAAAACATGAAAAATAGCACAAGGTGTTGACCTGGCCTTCAACAGGTTGAATCCAAATACAGAAAATAGTCAGAATGTATATACACAAAAATAATGTCAAAAGTGAAAACTGAGGGAATTGTCTGAAATGCTCAGTTTTCTTGCTGATTTGTTGTAAATTTGCATTGATTTTTATCTTATCTTTTTTTTTCTTTTAAGAATTGTACCAGTATATGCCTTGCACAAAACAATTAGGCCAGTGTTTATCTAATCAGGTAACTCATTATCTAGCTGCACTGATTGGAAGGATTCCACTCAACTGCAGCAGCATGCACATCACGTACAGACTAAAACACACAAACTGCAGCGTGCTTTTGTGTTGATGTGGTGATGATGGTATAACATGTGCACATATATTTTGAGTTGGAAATGAGATAATATAATATAATTAGGCCCTAATGTAGGTTTTGCTTGTGTGGCACCTACGCAGTAATTTCTACTGTTTTATTATTATTATTATTATTATTGCTGTCTTTCCTTAGTTACACATTGTTTATTTTGCCCCGAATTATCAGTCAGTACAAAGGTCAGTCCGCAGCTGATTGATCTCATCTACACAGATAAGTAAAACATTTGTAGAAATTTTACTGATAGCTGAAAAATGTTTGTTTTGGAGAGAATCTACTCCACTGTCACTTTGTTGTCCTCTTTATCAGTCAGCATGTCAAACACAGAATGTTACAGTAACACTCCTGGAGTTCAGTTTGAAGTGTTGCTTCTAAAACCGACATTTGAATGAACTTGAAGACAAAAGTTTAGTGATTTGACTTGTGACCAGATATCTGGAAATGCAGTCACTGCTTTACTAAGGACAGTCTATTCATTTGCAGTGTGTGAAGTAGCAGCTTTAAAGGACCAATATGGTCGATTTAGTGCCATCTAGTGGAGCGTTTGCACATTGCAACCAACTTAACTCTCCCGCTTTCCAAGCATGTCAACATCCTACAGTGGCTGCTGCTTCAACGTCAAGGCCCTCTCTAGAGTCAGGGTGTTCTGGGCTATTGTAGAAACATGGCGACACAATATGGAAGAGGATGTGCTGTCTGTTTAGATGTGAAGGGCTCATTCTTAGGCATGGGTGGTTTCTCCATTGGGACGACCGGTTGATACCCCGCCAAAGGATAAAAGAACGGGATTTTTTCACACATTCAGCTACTGTGTTTGGCTAGCTGTCAATGAGATCAGCATAGCATACTGTCCGTCAAGCCATCTTCCATGAAGTAAAGCTAATCTGCCCCTTTAGGTAATTTTGACATGGCTTCAAAAAGGTCATTCTCATAGATTCTCATGTTATGGTTGTTTTCACAAACTGCAGATGCTGGAGTGCAATCTGAATGACTTCCAGTTCACAGCCAGTTGACTAGCAATAAAAACATTCAAATGAAAGGCAAGGGCAATGGCCATGCTTTCCACAGAGAGAGAACTAATCAGAGTATTGCCTGATTTCATAGAGAGGGGAATCAATCATTTTGCGGCTTTGAAAGTGATGGCATTTCTTGTATATTAAATGCAATGGTGGAATTGTAAGTGTAATGGTCAACCCCAGTGGCACTGCTCCGTATTCTGGATTTGCTGCACCCCTTGTCCTACCTGAGAGATGAAGCTGGAACTGCCTCTGTTCTAAGGTAACAAAAAAAACATAAATTCAGTAACCAGTGATTACAAACGTTACATATCAACACTATGTTCTATATTTATATAAAACTACATGATATGTTTCTGCATACTATATTTCTGTTAAGGCTAATCTGAATTCAAGGTATGTCTATGACAAATCCTTTTTGTATTTATTAGCTATTTCCAAGCTCTGACTTAATTGCAACTTGTAACAAGAAGGGTGGGTGCAGATGTATTTTCTTTATTCATGCAGATTTGTCATTCAGCATTAACAGTAATTCCTCTGTTTCCAGCTGAATCTTCCAGTAAATGTCATCAGTTCAAACACCATTTTAAATCTAGTTTAAATGAGTTCTTGTATACTTTTATGTGGGTATAATGTCAACCAGTAAAAAGCCCTATTCGTATATGAGAAATTTCATGGGTGTCACCATGGTTACTGATCACACACAATAAAATAACAGCCACACAGTCAAAATGTATTTGAGATGGTTGCCTTTTTTTTAAACGAAACAGCTTAACTCTTTGATGCTGAGGCCATTGTCTGAGGTGATGTGTGTGGCTCTGCATAAATTGTGCTTCTACTCTATCAGCAGTGTATTGTTGAGGGAACAAAAACGTGTTCTGCGCTACGTAGATATGTGCATACGCCGTGTACTCGATTGTTTGTCTGTAAATCATCACCTCAAAGCAAAGAACACAGCCCCTTTGATTTATGCCCCTGGTGTATTTCAGACCATTTTCAAGGACACCTCGAAACAGTGAAAGGCCAAATGTGTTCACATGATTAAGATAAGAGGAACTGCTGCAGAGGTACCTGTGAACAACACATTATGCAAGATGAATAGCTCTTCCCGTCTCCTCAGTGTTAAATGAGATCTATTACATTCAATACACTCTCTAGAAGTAATTTTAAGGCCTTCGTCTCAGTGAGATTTATCACATGTTGTATACACAATATTACTGTACTTGGCACAGTAACAATCAGAAGACAAAAGTAAGCTGGGCTATTTGTTTTAATTGTTTTTTTTTTTTTTACTAAAAGATATTCATCAGTATTTGGTTGTATAAATATGCAAATTCAAAAGCTCTTTAATTTACAGCTTCTCCACCTTCTAACCCCTTAGTGATGGCAACTGTATTTGAAACCCACATCATCCATTACAAAGTTGGCTGCATTTCCTCCTTTAGCACTGTTTGTCCAGCTTAACTCTCTGGGGGAGGGCTCAGCGTTGAGTCGAACATTAGCATGGTCAGACACAGACGTCGGGTGATAAGGCCTGGATCACATTCGAGATCTCAGCCTCTGGGTGATGGATGGGGTTGTTGCTCAGGTCGGGGTTCAAGTCCTTCAACGTCAAAACAAATTTTCTTTGAGGAGCATGAAGAGCATTCCCCAGTTTGCCGCAACAAAGTTAGCAGCACTAAGGTCTATACAGCAATCAGGTATAATATTATGACCACCTGCCTAATGTTGCGTAGGTCTGCTTTGTGCCTCCAAAACACTTGTGACTCATCAGAGAATGGACGTGGGCCTTCTGAGGGTGTCCTGTGATGTCTGGCAACAGAATGTTGTTAGTGGGGACCTTTGGGTCCTATGAGTTGAGGGGAGGGGCTCTGTGGACCATCCCATAGATACTTGATCTAGTGAATTTGGAAGCCAGGTCAACACCTTGTGCTGTTTTTCATGTTTTCTGAGTTGTTCCTAAACCGTTTTTGTGTGTGTGTGCCTGTATTTGGCTGCATCCTGCTGGGGATGGCTGCTGCCATCAAAGAGTGTCATTGCTATGGGGTGGCGGTGTCGGGTCTGGTCTAGGTGAATGGTACATGTCTAAGTAACATCCACATGAATGCCAGGTCCAAATTAAAAAAAAAATATATATATAACAGGATCTAAGGAGAATTTAATTTGTACTTTTCTAGCTTTGTATATAAACAGTTTCTACATTCTGCGGTGTTAAAACTCTGTGCTCACACTAATTATTGGATACTACTCCAGATAAGTGTTCCATTATTATTATGGTCATAAACATGGTTATAAATATCACACGGTTCATGTATGGCTCAATTTCAGTGTGAGTCACAGCCTGAACTTACTGTGCTCTCTGTTGCCAACCTCAGGTGTCAAGGGCAACGAATGCTCTTTTGCAGCACCTGTCTGTTCTGCAGCTGCAGCTTCATAAGAACACAGGAACAACAACTGTGAGACAACACACATGGGAGAATGAAGGACAAATAAAATGTTTGTTTTCCATGATTTTATGTCACTGAAAAAAACTGGAACCACTTGTTTGTCAAAAATAATTGCAGCGGTGAGTCAGAGCTTTATCAAAGGCTGTAATCTGTCTCTTGTCTGGGCTGTGGAGGACATTATGTTTTAGGAGAATGATTATGATTTTTTTAACGCTGAATAGTTAGTGAAGCTGTTATTGTTCGTTTTCCAGCTTAGCAGTTTTTGCGTTGAAACAAATGAATGTCACAGTCGATCTTCCTGTGTGATTAGAATATATCCGCTAGCAGCTGATATACAAATTCAGTCTTAATGGATTTCACTTGGTGTTGACCTGGTGTCCGTCTTGAATATTTATTGGCTCAGAAAAGGTCTAGACGTGAACTTGTTGTTGTCAGATTTGCACACTTGTCGTGCATCCTTTTCTTTTCTTTTTGTATTTCAACTTTTTCCATTTACAAACTCAAAACACACATAACACAAGATAACTTATGTTATATGTGATTTTTTTTTAAGAGGTATACAACTATTAATTTCCAAGGACCATCATGTAATGAGGACGGGAAAATCAGATTTCCTTTTCACAGCGACACATTTTCTGGCCGCACATAAAGCAACATCTATGAATTTGGTTTGGGATTTAGTCAAAGATCCAGGTCCCCACACATTTAAAAACTTTTTGTATGAGTTATGGATTGAATAACGGATTTTCTCCAGGCTCAGACAGGACATGATGTCCCGCAGCCATTGAGCATGGGTGGGCGGGGCAGCATCTCTCCATCTTAGTAATACTGCTCATCTGGCCAGAAGAGAGGCAAACGACAGTGAACAGCGTTTAAATGAAGTCAGACGAGAGTCACCTCTTCCAGTAATGCCAAAGAGAGCGATCAAGGGTTCAGGTCTTCTCGTGCATTCTTATCCAGAAATAACACACAGCACCAGGTTGATAGCGGTGTATTGATTAAACACATATAAACAGATATAATTAGAAATACACATCATATAAGCAGACAACTGAAACAATAAAGACAGGGCAGGTATTAAAGCAAAAATATCCTCACAGCTCATTGGCAGTTCTGGGATAATGTGGAAGGGGTTACTTGTAGTGATGAACTTCACCACAGAGAGCTTTCACCCACCTCCATGTTTTTGGTTAAATAGCTTGCAGTGACCACTCTGTTCTTGACCCTCGTTTCCACAGCAGACATCCATTTAAGACCTAAAAGCCTGCTATATACAACTCAGTAACAGATGAACACGCATTCAGCATTTCGCTGCTAATATTTCCCTTTAGAATTTGTGACGAGGCCAAACAGATCTTAAAGGAGAGCAAATATTGGACTTATATTCAGCAGATGACGACAAACACAACTCCAAACGAATGCTAATGTTGCTCCATTTTCAGTAACAATATGGGAGGGCCTTGACTCTCTGCACTCATGACACAGTTGCCTGCTGGGGCTTGCTGTGCTGGATTCACAGTACAGATGGTCTGATCACACCAACAACCACCTGGTTGAACTCTCACATGTCACACCTCTTCTGCGTTCCCTTCTGCAGCTTCCTGTACCAATGCTGCATCTTGCACATTTTCCAGAGAGGATTTTTTTCTCCATACTCTAATATGAACTCTATTCTCAAGAATGAGCTGCAACATGTTGCTCGAGCACTCCACTTTAGCCCCTGCAATTGCCAGCAATTGTCAGTTCTCATTTTATTTGCCGGTTTTTGTCTTCATTATGAATTCTGAGCCAGACTGTGAGTCAAAAACATCTCTTGCAAATGATAAAGATATAATTAGGAATTTAAGGGATTACACCACAAAGCTTGCAGCAAACATTTTCCTCTGCATTCACTATTTCTCCAGTACTAATTATCTTGTATTTATGCAAAACAAAACGGCAAATAAACAATATAGATAAAACAGGCAGCTAACATAAAGCCAGTTTTTCTTTACAGTGCCTAAACTCATTTGAAAAACGGATATGGATAAATAAAAAATAGCCTACACAAGCAATTTTATGCACTATAAGAAAGCAAACGGAAAGTGAGGATCTAGTCATCACAGAAAAGGAGAAATCTCACACAAGTATACTAAATAAGAATCCTCTGTATTGCTTATAAAAGTAATGGTATTTTAAGAATGCATTTGAAGCAAGTGGGTCATTCATTCTTCACAGGAAGCAGCTTGAATAATTATACTTGCAGAAATGTGGCACTTAGTCCATTTGAAACGTTGACAAAGCAGATTACTGCAGCTGGTCAAACTTGAATCCAATCCATGTATTATGTATGAATGAACGCCTCTGAATTGATTGTGCCTATAAATGTAACCTTTGCTTTCACAAAGCGAGGACAACAGAGTTAAAACTCAGTCAAAGCCTTAATATCAGTGAATTTCTCAGAGTGCGGGTTATGGAGGTTCTTTACTGATGCCACATTTATTTTGTCTTCAGCTGCAGACAGGTCAGCTTTTGTAAAGTAAATTTTCTGACGTATTTAATGAAAAAGATAGGAGTCCAAAAAGTCAAATTAAAAATTCTCCATTCCAACCTCTCTGTGGTCAGTAAGAGATGTGACCGCAGCTGACAGCAGTCTGATGAGATAAGGTTAGTGTGGAACACATAAATTACTGAGAGGCGGTACGACGTTACACATATGTGGTTTGAATTTTCCTTAAGGCTGAAATCTATTTCAGACATTTGACTTGGGTTTAAATGAAAACACCCCGTGGCTTTTATTGATGAATTCTCCAGGGCTACAGAGTGCACACATATGTCTTTTTTGAGGATCTACAGCTCATGTACTGCATCATGGGTCCTATCACAGTCTCCGTCTGTTTTCAAATCAACGCAACTAACTGCTGAACTGGTCTGACTCTCAGTCTTTATGCACTATATATACATCAAAATGTACAGTCATCCTTGAATTCATTACACGTGTATCTGACAGCAACTGAATTCAGATTATAAAATACATAATTTCAAGAACGTGCACGCAGATCCCACACCTGCACGTTAAACTATAGTCATTGGCTATGTGTTCTGCAGGTAGTTGATTGGTGTGATCTGGAGGATCTGTGGTGTCCAGTGTGTTAAGGTTACATAAACATCTAATCAGTCTCTCTCTGCTCCCCTCCGCAGGCACGTCACATTCCGGTTTGTTTCCGTTCTTTCAGATTATCTTTGTTTTCTACTCTACAGCATTCGCACACATTCCCTTTCCACATGAACACTGCACACCTCTGACTTTAAGGACCTCCACATTTGATATGTTGACTGTTAGTATTACACATCAATTTAATGAAAATGAAAATTAAGTTATTATATGTACTTATATATAGTCTCAATCCCTGGGTTCCTCTACTATCACCCTTGTACACATTTCATCCCATCCCTTCGACCTCTTTTCATCCCATCCCTTTGATCCCTATCATCCCATCACCTCGAACCTCTTTCATCCCATCCCCTTGACCCTTTTCATCCCATTTCCTTTGATCCTTCTCATCCCTCCATCCGTGCTTACCAATAAACTTATTTGGATCAATTAAGGAATGGTGTTTGTTAGTTAAGTAGTATTCTTACGATATACTGTTGTGTTTCTCTTTGGTTGTAGCCACTTGAGTTGGGTTATGACATTTTAACTCTATGGCTGATTGTTTCCACACGGTGTTAGTTGTAATTGCAATACATTTACAATAGCAGAAAAAGAAAAAGAAAAAAATCCACTGATGGAATAACCTGGTCATTCAGTATATTCAGGTAGTCAGCTGACCTCATTCTTTGGGCACATAATGTTGCTGAACCTAAACCTGACCAACTGCAGCAACCCCAGATCATAGCACTGCCCCCACAGGCCTGTACAGTAGACACTAGGCATGATGGGTGCATCACTTCATCTGCCTCTCTTCTTACCCTGATACCCCCATCACTCTGGAACAGGGTAAATCTGGACTCATCAGACCACATGACCTTCTTCCATTGCTCCAGAATCAAATCTTTATACTTCCTGGCAGATTGAAGCCTTTTTCCAGTTAGCCTCACTGATTAGTGGTTTTCTTAAGGCTACACAGCTGTTCAGTCCCAATCCCTTGAGTTCCCTTCACATTGTACGTGTGGAAATGCTCTTACATTCACTGTTAATCGTAGCCCTGAGTTCTACTGTTGTTTTTCTTTTTCGCCAGTCACCATCAATCTGGATTTTTTTCTGACTACATTTCTTCCTCAAAGACAATAGTTCTCCACTATTCTTCCAGTTTCTAATAATGCATTGGACAGTTCTTAACCCAATTTTAGTAGTCTCTGCTTGATTTCATGCCAGTGATTTGACCCTTGTAATGTCTTTTCCACGACCACAAGATGTGTCTTTCGACATGGTTGTTTAAGAAATGAGAAGCTGCTCATTGCATCAGTTGTGGTTAAATAACTTGTTGCCAGCTGAAAGATAATCACCCATGCAGTAATTATCCAATAGGAGGCTTGTACCTATTTGCTTAGTTAAATCCAGGTGGCGACTTTTTTTTTTTTGGCCAGGGAGTGTATAATTAAAGTATTGGTAAGCCAGGAGGTTTGATGCCCATATCAATAGATAAACCCAGAATATGCTTTGAGTTTCGGCTTAAAGATGGACGACCTAAGCTACAGCTATGGCAGGACTGTCTGAGGTAAAAAAAAAAAAAAAGGAAAAATATCTTTCTTGCGCTTATCTAAGTCTGTGTGATATGCTTCCTTTTAATGCATAAAATCTCAAACATGGTGTGGAAATTGTCTCCAAAATATTTTTATCCATATTCCAAAAAAGACAGTATATTTTGAGTTTCAAGCTACAATGTGTACACACCCAAAGAGTTCTTCTGAAATCTCACTAAAATCAGTGTCTCACAATTTTCCATAGGTAAATGTTGCATTCAGAAGAAAGACTCATTTGAAATATCCAAATGGGAAAAGCTATTTATATGACCCATCTCATATTTGGAAACATTAGTATGCTTGACTGACAACCTGACATTCATCATCATTATTAAAGCAGGGAAGTCTCCAGTGAGCAAAACTCCACCAGACAGATGGACTTATCAAAACTGTATTAGTGACAAAGCTTTACACAGATCAGCTTTCATTACGCTGGTTTGTTTAATTTAATCGCAGCTGTTACAGATAAGCTTAAACCAGAGTGCACATGACTCAGTCTTCTCTATCGATTTTTGTCAGTCTAGTTTGGACAGCCTTTATTAGTCATTCTGGCTGTTCAATTTTAGGCCAAGGTCTTACTTTATACATCTGGAGGGCATTTAAAAAGTTGTTGCAAACAAAGACCTTTTGATATGTTTTTTTTTTTTTTTTTGCTCATAAATAAGCTATTCACTATTTAACCGTTAGGCTTAGAGCTGTGGTCTCTCTGAAGGAGTTCTAAAGAAAGTCATACTTCAAGGTTGAGTGAAAGGCTGTAAGGGAGGAGTTTTTTTTTTCCACAACAACACAACAAACTATTGAACTTATACTTCAGTCTTCCTACACTACAGCCAACCTTCCATTCGCTTCAAATGTATCTGACAGCAGCTGAATTTCTTGCCATGCAGAATTGCAGATTTTAAAATACATATGTGCCATCATTTCAACAATCTCACTTTGAGGCTCTACTTGTCATGAATGTGAACACTTCCACTGTAGCTCCACAAAATTCCACCTGACGACACACAACTCAGTCTCCTCTTAGGCATTCCTATTTCTCATAAAAATCTTTCTGGCTGCTCTGTATTTAAACTTTAATCAAGGTCAAGGTGTTACTTTACACATCTGGAGGGCAAAAACAGAACAGGACAGTATTTTTTGCTCAGTATCTTTGATTGCATTGCAGTATTAGTAGTACTAAGACCTCCAAAGCTCCAGGCCCCAGAAGCTTTTTGATATTCACTGCAATCTTTAGGCTTGAGGTTGGGTTATTATTTCTTAGAACTGCGTCTGTAGGTTGTCTGCGTTAGAAATGACGTGTCTTTCTTTAATGCAGTGTGAAGAGAAGGCTGTCACATAGAAAGGCAGAAAGACATTATTGTTGCATTGTTGCATTATTGCGGGACTAATAAAGGTTTTTCTTATTCTTATTCTTGTTGAAAATCTAAGATAATTGCACACACTTCAGGGATACACTGATGATGTTACATGAATGTAAAGTTTAAACATATGTCTGCCTTTCTGACTCCTCCCTGCATAATTTCCCAGTCACTGCATGAAGTGAGTCTAATGTCTTCCGGAGTTTAGGGCTACCAAGCATGCGTGAAAACATCTAAATAAACAACAGATATGTGCTGCGTATTTATTAAGACCTGGTTAATAAACTGTGCTGGTATGTGCTTATACCCAAAGGTATAAGGTGGCCAAACTTATTGAAAGTTATTGAAAAAAATTACACAGAAAAGCATCTAATCTGCATTTGTGAAGCTAGAACCACGGTGCCGTAATCGTTGTCAATTAAACTGAAAATGAGTCTCTGACCTTTTTTGATGTTGTACCTAAAATAATCGGAATTGGAACTAAAAGAAAATAACGCTGATTACTACTAAATGGAACGTAAATAGCAGATAATGCGCTAATAAGGACTTGTTATGCTTTGTCAGGCATACCCATTATGACCACCTGCCTAATATTGTGTAGGTCTCCCTTGTGCCTCCAAAACAGTTGGACATGGGCCTTCTGAGGGTGTCCTGTGGTGTCTGGCAACAGAATGTTGTTAGTGGGGGCCTTTGGGTCCTATGGGTTGAGGGGAGGGGCCTCTGTGGATCAGGCTTGTTCCCCTGCATCCCACAGATACTTGATCAGTTTGGGATCTAATGAATTTGGAGGCCAGGTCAACACCTTGTGCTGTTCTTCATATTTTTTGAGTTGTTCCTAAATCATTTTTGTGTGTGTGCCTGTGTCAGGCTGCATCCTGCTGGGGATGGCTGCTGCCTGGTCTGGTCTAGGCAGCAGCCATCATGTCTAAGTACAGTTGTATACATACCCTGGCAGAATTTGTGATTTTTTGGCCATTTTTCAGAGAATATGAATGATAAGAGAATTTTTTATTCACTCATGGTTAGTGGTTGGGTGAAGCCATTTATTGTCAACCAACTGTTTACTCTTTTTAAATCATAATGACAACAGAAACGACCCAATTGACCCTGATCAGAAACTTACATACCATGTGATTTTGGCCTGATAACATGCACACAAGTTGACACAAACGGGTTTGAATGGCTACTAAAGGTAACCATCCTCACCTGTGATCTGTTTGCTTGTAATTAGTGTGTGTGTGTGGAAGGTTATTGAGTTTCTTTCATCCAGTGCTGCACTGACGTTTCTGGATTCTGAGTCATGGGGAAAGCAAAAGAATTGTCAAAGGATCTGCGGGAAAAGGTAATTGAACTGTATAAAACAAGAAAGGAAGGAATTGAGAATGCCAATCAGCGGTATTCAAACTCTAATTAAAAATTGAAAAATTAGGGATTCTGCTGAAACCAAACCACGGTCAGGGAGACCAACAAAAATTCCAGTCACAACTGCCAGGAAAATTGTTCAGGCTGCAAAGAAAAACCCACAAATAACTTCAGCTGATATACAGGACTAGTGGTGATGCTGCACAATAAGGAGGCACTTGAAGACAAATGGGCTCTATGGTCGAGTTGCCAGAAAAAAGCCATTACTACACAAATGCCACAAAGTATCCGACTTACAATACACCAAACGGCGCAGAGACAAGTCTCAAAAGTAATGGAACAAAGTAATTTGGAGTGATGAGACCAAAACTGAAGTTGGCCACAACTATAAACGTTACATTTGGAGAGGAGTCAACAAGGCCTATGATGAACGGTACACCATTCCGACTGTGAAACACGGAGGTGGATCACTGATGTTGGTCAACATTGGTGGCAAGATGAATGCAGCATGTTATCAGAAAATACTGGAGGAAAATTTGCACTCATCAGCCCGGAAGCTGCACATGGGACGTACTTGGACGTTCCAACATGACATTCCTGTCATTGTCTACAGCAGAGTAAAGTGAAGGTTGTGGAGTGACCATCTCAGTCTGCTGACCTCTATCACTGAGCCACTCTGGGGAGATCTAAAATGTGCAGTTCTTGCAAGACAGCCCAAGAATATGCAGGAACTGGAGGCTTTTTGAAAAGAAGAATGGACAGCTTTACAATCTGAGGAAATAAAGAGCCTCATCCACAACTACCACAAAAGACTTCAAGCTGTCATTGATGTTAAAGGGGGCAAAACACTGTATTAAGAACTCAGGTATGTAAACTTTTGATCAGGATCATTTGGGTAGTTTCTGTAAATCATTATGATTTAAAAAGTGTAAACACAATTGTTTGATAATAAATTTCTTCACCCAACCACTAACCATGAGTGAAAGTAAAGTTTTTGTGTTACCATTCATATTCTCTGAAAAATGGCCTAGAATTCATGAATCCATCATAAAAACTATTCTTTTCTCATCAAATATCCCCTCATATCCCCTCCTTAACATTTTTGTAGTATCTTGCATCAGTATTCCTCTAGACAAATGTAATCACCTTAAATACCTGCCTATAATATGATAGCTGCATTTTTTTATGAATCTCTATCTTGTCTCTAGTTTTTGTGAATGAAAGCTTGTGCACGTCTTCTCTGATCCAAACCCTGCAAGCAAATGCGTGATCCCTTGAGTCCCCCCTCTCTCTCTCTCCCCCCTCCCTCTCTCCCCTCTCTCGCTCTCTCTCTGTCTCTCTTTACCGCTCTCTCCCTCTCCTTTACATCTCACCAGATTAATCTCTGTCTGGAGGGGGACGTGGTTGCAGCACAGTTGCAGTCCTCCTCTGTGGACCCTCCATCTCCATCCTCTAGCTTGCGCCGAACCGAAGCTCCTCAACCAACTTTTGCATTCAGCTGGTCATATTGGTTATATCTTTTGCACAGTTTGTCTCCTTATTTCCCATCATGACTGCCCAGAGAGCGCAATCCTGGAAGCGGCTTGCAGATCAGCAGCACCAAGGTGAGGATTTATTTCTAACATTCACCTCATAAACAGAAGTTAGACACTGCTAGTGTTTTATCAAGTTTTAATAATGCACATTATTACTGTTGTATTTGGCATTAGTATTTGATTATTGATTGATTTTAAATTCCTCCAAAAAACAAAAAGTCAAGTGTATCATGTCTGAGTGTCTTTAAGGTTAATTCTGACAAAGCAGCTGATGCCATATTTGTCACATATCCTTGGATTGTCCAGCGTGATATGTGGAAACATAATTAACCTCCCAGACAAAGTCATTACCATATATCAGTGCAGTGTGTGCAATGGCAATTATCTTCAACACTCTGCAGCTAACGAGAATGATTTGAACAGTATCATTGTGACAGTTAAAGCATAATTTCCCAACCCAATCTGCCATTTTGGTGCGTGACACGTGGGGTTTTTTTTTTTTGCACTAATTGTTTCTCTCGTCATCCTCCATCAACAAAAAATGTCTTTTGTCACTAAGAAGATGTGATATTCTGAAACGGGGACTTCAGGTCCAGGTCACACTTATTTGTTGATGTGCTTCTTGCTGTTTGTTCTTTTTGAAAAAAGGCAATGAAATTCTGTTTTAAGCATCTGTGTGCTTTACGTGTGCTTTATTTATTATCCGGAGAGATGCATTCCTGCTCTCAGCTCTTCATAGATCACCCTGAAAAATGAAGCATCTGTTGTTGCTTCAGCAACTTTAGGATGCCAGACGTTCTGTCATCCAAGCAGAAATATGAAATATGAAATTATACAATTCATTTGCATCTGTTCTAACGTAAGATGAATTGCACTGTCAGATTCTCACCTTTGGGTTTTAAACTGATATAACAAGGAGGATGCCAACTTAGGCTCCATGAAGTTACAATAGCAATTTTATGTTTTTTTATTTCATTTTTTTATATATTTTACTGACAAAATTATGAATCAATTAATCAAGAAAATATCAGATAACTCAACAATGACAATAATCTTAAGTGGCAGCCCCGATCATGGTATGTAAGCATGCCAATAAATGAGGAAATCAAAACCTTTGGCTGAGATATCATTTAGGTCTTTATGTCTTGTTCATGTGCCAACAGAGCAACTTGATAAAATGTATATTCAACTGAAGCTGCATATCAAAGGTGAGCAATGATTACACGTCGACCGGTCATGTTTCACCAGTTATCAGATGGCGCCACCAACAATTTCTACAACTGTAGCTGGCCACACTTGACCGCTTTGTAACTTTTGTTGCTCGTAGTGTGAACGAACGCAGCGCAAAGTTTACTGAATCTGTAAATCAGTTAAAAAGTTATTTTACAACAGAAGCTGAAGAAACCTTGAGCAGAAGTTTGTTCCCCGTGAGTCTCATCACAGAGCTGTTAATCAGTATATTTTTCATTTTATTAATAACAGGCCTCCGAAGCTGAACCAAACCCAGAAATCAGCCCTGGATGTGTTAATACAGACCAAATAGTTGGCACTAGCACTCCTCTCTACAATGGAGCTGTCTTTGGAGGGCTTCTCCAACACCAGCATGCCACCTAACGCCACGGGGAATTACACCAACAACCAGTTTGCTGAAGTCAACCTCTATGAGATCCTGGGTCCAAAACGATCTCCATTCTTCTTCCCGGTGACTAGCATTTACCTGCTTATCTTTCTCACCGGCTTGTCTGGGAATCTGCTCACGTGTGCAGTGATAGCAAAGCACAAGAAGATGCGTAACCCCACCAACTTTTACCTTTTGAGCCTGGCTGTGTCGGACCTTCTTGTGCTTTTGTTCGGGATGCCCTTGGAGATTTACGACCTGTGGCAGAACTACCCGTTCCCCTTTGGTGAGGGCGGCTGCTACTTCAAGACCTTCCTCTTTGAGACCGTGTGCTTCGCCTCCATCCTCAATGTCACAGCTCTGAGCGTTGAGAGGTACATCGCTGTGGTGCATCCACTCAAGACACGCTACCTGTCCACTAACCAGCACGCCAAACGGGTCATCAGCATCGTGTGGGTGGTGTCGATGATCTGCGCGGTCCCTAACACCTCTCTGCACGGTATCTTCTACCTACCAGAGAAGATGGAGGAGTCGGCCATATGCACTGTGCTCAAGCCCCTCTGGATCTATAACATGGTCATGCAAATCACAACTGTGTGCTTCTATTTTGTGCCCATGATGATAATTAGCATGCTGTACTTAGTGATGGGCCTTCATCTGAGCAGGGAGAGGCAGCGGTCCAGCAGGAACCTGGGAAAGAACTGCAGCAGCACTCGAAGGAAGATCAGTGTGGAGAGCGGGCGAAGGAGACAGGTCATCAAGATGCTCTGTGAGTGTTTTTTCCTCTTTCTCTCTCTCCACAAAGCATTTCTTTGGCAGGGAGCTGTGAACTGAAAACATATCTCCTCTAATCTGTGTTATCTATGCCAAGACATGTTCCCAGAGCCACATGGCAAGAAAACAGAGCAGAAGATTACAGAGGACTGTCAGGTGTTCACAAGGATAGTTTGAAGTCGGAGGGGCTTCATTTTGATTCACACGCCTTAATCTCTGCAGTTTGACCAGATTTCACACTTTGTTGTAGATTGATAGATAGATAGAGACTTTATTGATCCCAAACTGGGAAATTTCCCTGTACATTGTCTGACACATTTAACCCAGTTCTGTGATAACTGCTCTGCTCTTTTATTTCTCATCAGTCACCTTCATACGAGGAGCTAAATTACAGACTATTTTTTCCATTACCTAAAACAATTTCACGTTGTGGATCACGTAGCTGGTATGTTGTCATTTTAAGGCCCAGTAACATGAATCAGAAAGGGGTAATATTTTTTTCATACTGAACAAGTCCAAGTATATATAAAAAACAAAGCTAAAACAAAGACAACTGGACTTGGGGACGGTCCATGGAATTTTTGGTATTTCAAGTTTAGTTTTAGACTCTAAAATAAAAAAACATACAAACTTAGAAGCAGAAGTTTTTGTAGGTCCAGTCCACCCCTCTTTTTTAGAGAGTTTTTCAATTTTACATAGACTTTTACTCCTCTTTAAACTTTTTTGTCCTCTATGGGTACATTGTGTCCATCGTTGTCCTTTAAAAGAGTGTGTCAAATCCCTCAGATGTCGTTTTACCAGGTCACAGCATGACCTGGTTGACTGACAATATTCACAGACATATCCAGATGTAACACACCTTGTGCGGTAATGTGTAGCATATAGCATACACAGTTAAACAAGAGAAGTTACTTAAAAGGGTAGTTAACATCATGTCGGCAAAAAGTGCAACATTATCAGGGTAGTTATGCTCGTTTTGCATAGCCAATTTTTTTTAAAACCACAAAACTTTATTCTAAAAGTGTCTAAGCATGCCTAACATATCAGCCTAAAGTTTTGCCAAAATCTGTTTAATAATTACTTCTCTTTCTGTTTGATGTACGCAGCATTTATAGCACAGCCCACGTTCTCACAGGGTGAACATGTTACAGGTTTAATGACGAGCTGGAACAAGATGACACAGAATATATACGAGATGAGACTCTGTCAAACTGCGAAAGAACATGTTTATTTCCAAACTTGGAGCTATATATAAGCAGAAGACGCCTCAAAAATTTGAAATCAAGTGTTAAATGCCCGCCACTGAGACATTTCTATAGTGCTACCAACAAAACAAACCTGTTGCCGTATGTTCAGCTTTATCTGTCGGACACAGGAGAAATGTAGCTGGGGGAATAGTTTCCTAGATTAAGTATGTTCAGTTACATGGGTTGAATTGTGAGTTTGTCTTCTGTGGATGCTGCATTTGACTTTTTTTAAGATTATCTTTAATCGCTTGTTTTAAATTAAGCAATTGGATCTGCTTTATATGTTTGATCGTTTATTTTAGTGGCTAGGATTCGAGCCACATAAAAAGTAAAAAAAAAAAACACAAGTTCTGTGAATGTGTTGAGGTTTTTTAAAACTTCTGTCTAATCTTTTCACTTCTCAGCACCTAAAGCAGTTCTTTAATAGAGTTCAGGGGGGAAATATCTCCACAGTGGGATCCCATCAGATCATTAATGCCCGAACAGTTATAAGTGGCTTCAAATAAACACTTGCAAACCAAAACAGTCACTAGAATGGGCAGTTTAATTTTTAATGATGCAGTGTATCCTGTAAAGTTGTCTGTAAGCATGCTCTCTCTCTCTCTCTCTCTCTCTCTCTCTCTGATCCTCCAGCGATTGTGGTGGCTGTGTTTGGAGTCTGCTGGGCGCCCTTTCACATCGAGCGGCTCCTGTGGAGTTCTATCAGCCAGTGGACCGACTTGATGCACAACATTTATCAGTATGTCCATATCTTCTCAGGCGTCCTCTTCTACCTCAGCTCCGCAGTCAACCCCATCATTTACAGCCTGCTCTCCACACGCTTCAGGGAATGTTTCCGGGAACTCGTGTGCTCCCACCCGGAGGAAAACAGCTCCGTCAGAGACTCCCCTCCCTTCCCCAAGATTTTACTGGACTCCTCCCTCACGAGCTCCAGAGTTGAGGCCCAGGGTAAGGACTCCAATGCTTTCCTCCCTCTGCTTAACATGACACTCAGCATGGACAATGGGATGCTCACGTGTGCGTGTAAAGAAGCGACCTATAAGACCTCTGTGTTCTGACTTTTGATGGGAAGGAAGCAACTTGAACCGCTAACATGTTCACGATTCAGATCATAAGCCTATTTGCTTTCTTGCAAAGAGTTTGATAATTAACTCTCATGTCTGTACAATGAATGTGAAACTGCTGCCTGCAGACAGTTTAGCTTAGCTAAGAATAAATGCCCAGACGCATCAAACGGTCATGAAGAAACTACTGGCAACGTAGGCCCGCTGTGACAACACTTTGGTCTCTGGATCTGAAAGTTGCACCCAATCACACCGACAAGACAACAGCCAACAGCCAACAGCCAGCTGGCACGAACGCTTTGTGCTTGTGTGAAAGGAAATAACTCTACATACCAGGAGGTGGCAGTAGTCTGTCTTCATCCCTTAAAAAGGGAAATGCAGGATAACTACTGTTAGCTTGGAGATAAGGAAGCCAGAGCTACGAACGATCGTAAGGAGCTCTCCTGAACCATGCTGATCAGTTGGTCTACAGTTTATTCATTCAAGATGATCATGTCGTGGTGAACATATTTGTGTATTTGAATGTGCCCTTTGAACCTTGTCACTTTGTTCACTTTTGTTTCTCTTCTGGTGCACTGGTTCTCTAAACTCGACAGTCAACCAGAGTGATCCCTAGGTAGCCTGGAAGCCAACGCGTATTTCCCCCCACCCACAAATTTTTTTTGGTGGACTATTGGTCTGGAGTCTCTCCATTGAGAACTAATTATGCCCTGACAAATAGCTACTAGGCCAGTCAAATCATTTGGGTGGGTATAATGGTTTAAATTGCAGAGAAATAAACCAGAACGCGACCTTTCAGAAAATCTCAACTTGTTTTTTGCACTTTGTTGTATGGATTGAATCCAAAACTTTTCAAACTAATTTGAAAAGTAAGAATTAAAGGTGTTATTTTTGTTTTTTACCCAATGGACATATGCTTGCTATTCCACTCTAATTACAGTGTTTATGCTAAGCTGCGCTATCTGTCTTCTAGGTCCAACAGGCTGTACAGATATTTTCATACAGGGAAAAAATGCTGAAGTTTTGTCTTAAGTTTATGACATGTTGTTAAAGAACTTGTATGTTGCTTTTATATGTTGTTTTTTTGCTATGGATAATACTGCTCAACAGTGCCTGCATATTCCACCTGCTGTCTTATTCTGTAACTGCTGTATGCCTTAGAGAATGAATCCAGTGGGAGTGTGACAATTGAGTCTGTTACAAATGACGCTGTACTTGATTATTTCTGACCTTATTTATGACTCAGTGCATCGCTGAGCAGCAAAAGTCCTTCTCCGTGTTTTCAGTGGTACCTGTGAACAAAGAATGTGATGCTTAACTGCTTTTCCTGATCTCGTTCTGTCTCATGTTGCATGGCCAGCCGCCACGTACTTGATTTGAACAACTGGCAGGCTCTCGTTCACTGTGATTGCAAAGATGATTATGGCTATTGTGTGATGCCTAATTTAAATCTGCACAAATAAATGTCGAGCTGTCCACACATAACTATTATATGTTTGACCTGTTGAAGCCAGGTAACATTTGATTAGAGTTTAGTTACTTCTACGATTGTACGTATGTATCTTAATGCTGAAGCGTTTTGTTCATTGTCATGATTGCACTGGGTGATTATTTCTGCATAAAATCTCACATTTTACCCAAAATAACAAACCTCGACAATGACATGGTGTAATTTGGACGTTGGTTACAGTTTTTGTTCCAGTTCTGCTTGAGCCTTCCCACTAACCATCAGAATAAGCTTTAATCTGTCGAATGTGACAACATTGCAGTGTACAACAGAATGCCGGTTTCAATTTTTCATTTATATTCGGATGAAACAGAAAGGAGCTTTGCATTTACATTACCTTGATTTCCTTCATTGCACAGGTTGCTTAAAGCATTTTCAGGACCTACTCCACTTCCATAACATCGTCATACAGGCTGTGTATTACAGAAACATACAAAACGCCAGCCATTGTATGATGAGGAATATTTTGGCTCTCTTCATGAGCTATTTTCCTGCCACAGTCAGAGGAGAGTGTCATTAGTATTGGTGGTAGAGGCTGAAAGGAATTTGAGTCCATGTTTGGGGATTATACAAGCAATCAGAATCAGCCTTGTCTTTGGTCATGTGTTATTGCAGAGTGGAAATCAATTTGCATCTTAGTGGCACATGATTCTTGTAATGTGTGGCAAGAATCATGTGCCACTAAGATGCAAATTGATTTCCGCTCTGCAAAAACAGGTCAAAAACAGTGGCAACATACTCAGTAGGTGCTAATCATGTTTGGAGTTGCACAAAGGAATTTAATAATGTTTCCATCATGAATGGAAGATATGAATATACAGTATCTGAGCCAAAGGTTTTATGCAACTGCAACAACAGGACATGTTCTGCTGATCTCTCTTATGAAAACTCATGAGCAGAAGCGAATGTGAGAGCAATTTAAACGAAGGCAGGAAAAATACAAGCACTGTATCACCACGTTGTGAATGTTCAGCTCAGAGGCATAATGAAGGAATTGAGGAGGACATTCACATATATCATTCAGCAGTGAAAGACATTATACGGCTGCAGATACGTAATCATTCCCCTCTGAGCTCGCTTTATATGAAGTTCAGAATCCTGTCTGTGACTACATGTCAGAATCTTTTCCATTCAGTCTTTCAATATTCACAGGTTCCTTTCCATTTTGCAGTCCCCCACACATCCCAAGGACACACCATTTGCCTTTAGGCCACAGCACTACTGTAGTTCAGCTGGAGAAGGACGGCCTGCGGGCTATTCTGACCACATTATAAGTGTTCAGTCCTGGAGCATCAAAACCAGGGGACAAGCCCTTCTTATTAAACACGTAAAAGTTAAATAACTGGCCGTCTTGGGCTTCAAGAGATACTGAGGCTGTGCCGACTTGCAAAACACAAGGGTACTCTTTTTCAAACACCACTCTGAACACCCTGTCAACCAGGTAGTTGAGCTTTATTGTCCTGTACTTCTCTGGGATCAACTCTTCAATTTGGGGACCAAACTGCTGCATGATCAAAACTCCATCTGGCCCAATTTTGATCTCATAGAAGGTGATGTTGCTGTATGTGAAAAAGCCTACGTACGGCACTGGGTCTGGGGGAGCAACGAGGACCTTCTTGGCCTCCCTGAAGGCTTTCTCTATTGCTGGGATAATGTGGTTATAGGCCTTTTTGACCAGATCCTGGTCGTGAGGGCGGCTTCCTGCCATGAGCACCACCAGGCCAAGCTTCAGCCTGGGAACCAGGGAGAAAGTGGCGGAGTAGCCGTCCAGATCGCCATCTTTACGCACCACCTCGTAGCCCATCAGCTCATTCACCTCCCATGGTGTCCCAGTACGGTTGGCAAAGTAGTCCTTATCGCACCTGAAGAGAGGGGTCAGCATGATCTTCAAGGAATCTGGCTCCAGCAGCTTGCGGTGATAAGCACCCAGCAGCATCATGGCCAGCTTGGCCATGTCTGCAGCTGTGGAGAACATTTGACCAGAGGGTCGATACCAACCCAGATCATAGAGCGGGGCTGGTTTTCCACTGGAGTACACTCCCACGGCTACCTGGCTCTGCAACCCTGGGGTGAGGTCAAAGCCAGTGTCTTCCATCCCCAGCCTATCCAGGATGTTGTCTGTGATCCATCTCTGATAATCGACTCCGACTACTCGCTCCGCCATCACATGAGCAAGCAAAGAGAAGGCAAGGTTACTGTAGTGACATCTGGAAGGAAGAAAATTAAGAGAGAAAGGATGTTTTGAAAAAAGAACTGTTCAGAAATATTTTGTGCAGAGAGTTGGAGGATGAACATGAAGCTATAGTAAACAAGGAGAAGATTAACTTAGTTGATCGGCCTGACAGCACTTCTAAAGCTCATTAAATAGCTGGTTATATCCGAGAAGATACCTGCAGGAATAAAAAACAAAACCAAAAAGGCCACTTGAGGCTGACTCCAATTGAGAGTTATAGGCGGTTTAGACTTCTGTGTTAAGTTGACACAGAAGCTACAGCGATAGTGCAGACCCTGTGCAGACCCTGATGCCGTAGCTGACGTGCACCTCCCCAAAATTGTAACTATGAGCTGCAGTGAAGCAGACAGCAAGAGCTGTGATCCGGTCTGCTGGTAGTAGCGTGTTTCCGCTTTAGTATTTCCAGCTGGTTCTCCAGCTCTGCAATTTTCAAACTGATTGTTACAGATGGAACACATCAAGGAAAGCTTAACTGAGGAGGTTCGGAGATACAAACATTTGTATGACTCGGCTTCTGCAAAATTTTGGCGAAATTTTTAGTCACCATTGTCGAAAGTGAAGCAGGAAGTAGAAACTTGCCGACTAGCGTTTGGGTGGCGTTGTTACAGAGTCTGACGAACGCGCAAGTATAAATGGCTACATGCGTGAGCCACGGTGTCTAGGTCCCACAGTACTCTAAAAGAGCCTTTAATCCCCATAGACCTCAATGTTAAAGTCCTATAAAGAACTCTTTAGGTCTGTTGTATTTTTTAATTAGATAGATATTTTGAAGCAAACCTTTGAAACATCGAAGGAGAACTGTAAACATTGTCACAATATACAACAAAAAAATGAGAGCGCTTCTTCCGTGCCAGCCATTATTAACCAGGTTTCATGCAGAGGTGATGCAGGGAGGCTCCTTCACTGATCAGACACATGGCTCAAGTTTTTGCTGTATCAAGACTCATGTGGAAAAAGAGAAACCAACTCATAAAAACAAATCTTACCTGGTGCCTGGATCTGCGACAAGGACGTCATCTTGAAGTAGACTGATTGCAGATTGTGTTTTTCCTTTCCAAAGCAGATTTGTGCCCCGAAGTCTCCGCGGGAGACCTGGATCAGCCCACAAACAAACAAACAACTAAATCAATGCATGAAAATGACTAAACTGATTTTGTATGCATTAGACATGTGTTCCTCTTCTCTCTTTCCCTCTCAAAAATTGGCTCTTCACTTTTGATTTTTCTGTCAAGGTTGTTTCACTTGTCTTGAAACTCCACTTTATTGGTACGTGACATATTCTCTGAACGTGATCATTATGTCCAGCACTGACATGCTGATGAAAAACTGAGAGATGGAAGATCTGTTATCTGTCTGGCCTCTTCCTGTCTTCTTTTATTTTGATTCATATAAACAGAGTGAAGGATTGAGACAGAAAAAGTTAGTCAGATAAACAGGCACCAACTCGTGTGTGAAAAGCTCAAGGATGTTATTTGATTTATCATCAAATGTGACTTTGCGGAGAAGCAGTAAAGACATTAAACATTTAGTACTGGAGCTGTTCATATTCATGAACAACGCAATTCAAATTTCACATTGAATGAAACCAGTACATTGTAATGTAAAACTAGACTGGAAGCCAGAATAACTTCCTGCCGACACGTTTTTTTGGAAACATTGGAAACTAATTATGCTCAGGCCAGTGATTTGGTTGTAGGATGTCCAACTGCATGCAAAACTATTTCTTCCTCTGTATTAATTGAAACACGCCCAATAATGAAATGGGCATAGACCCAGACTCTAAAATATGTATATACAAAGACAGAAGTTTTATCTTCAGAAAACGCAGTAAACACATGCACAAAGAAACAAAATGACCAGAAACCACTTCCTCCTATTGCTTTGAAATTGCGATCCCATTTTTAGACGCTTGCGTTTAAAACAGATGCCTTTTCACACATCAAGAACTGCAGAAGACATAGAAGTTAACATAAAAGAACATCCGGCCCCGTTTTATATATATATATCTTTTTCTAAGTCATCTCTCTGGTGAAAGGATTACTGGGCGTTCAGTACATTCATTGTGAGCCGTTACCTGAGAGCTGACTGGCCATCCTGCGCAGAGTGACTGTGGAGGAGCGGATCTGAACCTCCCCACTGTCCAGAAATATCAGGCCATCGGTCACATATTTCAGCTCTGAGTCTCGTGACTTGCCCAGGGGGTTTTTGATGGTGAAGTTCTCCACATACTTCTCCAGGGGGTCATCTAGGGAGCCAATCTTCCCGTCCTCCCACAGTTTGTACAGCATCAGCGTTGGGAAGATTTTGGAGAGGCTGGCTATTCTGAAAGACAGATGTCGGGACTGGATGAGTTTCTTTATGATGACACACTGATGAACAATTTCTGTTTCCTTTCTGGTTTCCCTGCTGTTTTATTTTTTACTTTTTGCTCTATGAACTTGAGTTCATGAGTGCCTCCTCCTCTGCCAGGCTGTGTGACAGAACTACTAAATATGTTGGGCCATTTATATAAATGCATTCCCAAGCAGCAACACAACAAAATGCAGCCTGCTGTGTTTCCAACTCTCAGATGTAACGACTGATTGAGAGTGGGCACCGATCAAAAGACTGATAGCAGTATCATATCTGTAGGCTGAGTATGAAGCGACTGTCAGCAGCTGGAAACTGTCTTTTTAAAGTTAACAAAAATGACCTACAAGCATCTTTAAAGCTCATTAACTAACATGGTACATCTTATTGGTTTAGTCTAAACTAAAGGGTCGAACAATCAGTGGTTTAATGAGTAGAATATGTTCTTTGTCAGACTCCGTAACTCAGTAAGAGTCTTGTAAATTACGACTTTGTAAATTTTGACTGATTTGTGGATTATGGGATATTTGGAAGTGGATTTTCTGTTTTCTGTATAGTAAACTAATGATCCTATCCTGAATGGGAGGAATGAAACAAAAACTGCAAATAAAAAAAACAAAACAAACTACACTGAAAAATATATCCTCCAATCAAATACCCTTGAAATTAAATGTGACCCTAAGTCAACTTAGGCGGCTGACTTAGGGCTTCATTAATTCTCTCTGCTTTCTGATGAAACCCTGCTGATGATTTGATTCTTTAGAATAGACTTAAATGTAGTAGTAATTTCTAGGGAGAGCACACAAATTCACAGCCTTCACCATTTGCCTTAAGGCAAATCAATCCCGTTCAGTATTTTTAAAAGTTTATCATATTTGTAACGTAACATACCATGTGCACTCCTTTCATTTCAACAATATATTCAAAGTTAACATGGACCGTGTCTCCATGCAACAGCTAAATTGATCTGCAAAATGATTGATTATGTGCGAGCTTGTGCGTGTTACTCAAGTAAGTGTTTTTTTAATTTTAGTATTCATTTTAGTAAAAGGGTCGATATTCAGGGCAGTTTAATGAGGACATTTACCAAAGCATACTTTCATGGCAGTGCTCAATAATCCCTGTAAATCCAATAATGTCACAATTTTCACCCTTAAACAACACTGTCTCTGGAGCATTACTCAGTCTTTAAACACGGTTGTACTCACCAAGGTCGGAGAAAATAACCCCTTATCATACCATCAGGGCTTGAAAAGTGTTTAACAATATTTATCAAACTTGAAAAGCAAAGTTTGAGATGTGAGCAACTTATCAGATGAGGGGGGTCAGATGAAAGTCAATCTCAGCTTCTTCTTCTGCACTGATTTCAACCAGTCCATCTAACATCCTCCAACAGTTTGAATCACTTAGCGAGGAAAACATTTACATTTTTGTTTTCTTGGTTTCGCCCTTGCACACTTATAGCCAACATCCTGCGATGTATGTGTGTTTATACTTCTCATTTTCTGCCTCACTTTTCTGGAGTCCTGCTTTCATGTAACATCGTTGCTCTCTGTCACTGACAGATCAGTCCTGTTGCCACCCTGAAACATAAAACCAGACGCCAACCGGCATGGCTCTCCAATTCCTGACTTCCACTTACATCGCCTTACACGCACACTGAACTCAGCTGTAATTATTATGTGTATTGATTGGACTGGGTGTGATTCTGAGGCCCTCGTCTGAGTGAAGACTGTTTACCAAGGTTGTGTTACATTCTGACAAGGCAAGTACTAGCAGGTCAGACAGTCTAGGATTTATTTTCCACTTTCCATCAGGCCTCTTTTTGTTGTAATTATTGCTTTGTTTTGGCAGGATCCACAAGGCCATCTCCCATGTTTTACTTTTTCTTATTATTCAGTATTTTAAGTGGTCACATTTCATTTCTTTTAATTTCATATCAAAACAAGCTCCTGCAATAAACAATTTAAGTGCCAGTTGCAACTGCAATACACTCCAAGCTCTGACTTAACCATTCTAATTTAACATCCAGGGATAAAACAACCACCATCAATTACATTTGACAGTCAGGTTGTATTATTTTTTTTATATGTGTATTCATATATACACTATATTACCAAAAGTATTCGCTCACCTGCCTTTACTCATTCCATGAACTGAAGTGCCATCCCATTCCTAACTCATAGAATTCAATATGATGTCGGTCCACCTTTTGCAGCTATTACAGCTTCAACTCTTCTGGGAAGACTGTCCACAAGGTTGAGGAGAGTGTTTATAGGAATTTTTGACCATTCTTCCAAAAGCGCATTGGTGAGGTCACACACTGATGTTGGTCGAGAAGGCCTGGCTCTCAGTCTCCGCTCTAATTCATCCCAAAGGTGTTCTATCGGGTTCAGGTCAGGACTCTGTGCAGGCCAGTCAAGTTCATCCACACCAGACTCTGTCATCCACGTCTTTATGGACCTTGCTTTGTGCACTGGTGCACAGTCATGTTGGAAGAGGAAGGGGCCCGCTCCAAACTGTTCCCACAAGGTTGGGAGCATGGAATTGTCCAAAATGTTTTGGTATCCTGAAGCATTCAATGTTCCTTTCACTGGAACTAAGGGGCCAAGCCCAGCTCCTGAAAAACAACCCCATACCATAATTCCTCCTCCACCAAATTTCACAGTTGGCACAATGCAATCTGAAATGTACCGTTCTCCTGGCAACCTCCAAACCCAGACTCGTCCATCAGATTGCCAGATGGTAAAGCGTGATTCATCACTCCAGAGAACGCGTCTCCACTGCTCTAGAGGCCAGTGGCGGCGTGCTTTACACCATTGCATCCGACGCCTTGCATTGCACTTGGTGATGTGTGGCTTGGCTGCAGCTGCTCGGCCATGGAAACCCATTCCATGAAGCTCTCTGCGTACTGTACTTGGGCTAATCTGAAGGTCACATGAAGTTTGTAGCTCTGTAGCAATTGACTGTGCAGAAAGTCGGCGACCTCTTTGCACTATGCGCTTCAGCATCCGCTGACCCCTCTCCGTCACTTTACGTGGCCTACCACTTCGTGGCTGAGTTGCTGTTTTTCCCAAACGCTTCCATTTTGTTATAATAGAGCTGACAGTTGACTGTGGAATATTTAGGAGCGAGGAAATTTCACGACTGGATTTGTTGCACAAGTGGCATCCTATGACAGTTCCACGCTGGAATTCACTGAGCTCCTGAGAGCGGCCCATTCTTTCACAAATGTCTTGTTTCACAGTCTGCATGCCTGAGTGCTTGAATTTATACACCTGGGGCCAGGCCAAGTGATTAGAACACCTGATTCTGATCATTTGAATGGGTGAGCGAATACTTTTGGTAATATAGTGTATATATATGTATCCAGAACTTATGGTCCCATTACAGCAATACAAAATTAACAAATTTCACCCCACAATGGCAACGGTTACTGTCACCCTTCATCCACAGGAAGCATTTTATCGTTGAATTAAGTTTTACCGACAGAAGATACAAGAAGCATGGCATCAGCTGTTTGATAAGTGATCCCATTGAAGATGGTCGGGTAGTTTGAATTCTACTCTTAAAACAGACACATTTCTGATTCCAGTATTTTTAGATTCAAATAGATAAAGCAAAATAGGACATAGGACACAGAACTACCAGCAACGAAGGCCAACTGTGACGTTTCTCTAATTCCCTGTGTCTGAACAAAAAAGTTATACACACACACCGCAAAGACTACTGTCAACAGAAAGCTGCCACATACGTTCCATACCCTGTGTGAAAGAAGATAACTCTTCCTACCAGCAGACAGTAGTCTGTCTTCATCATTCAGAAGGGAAATCCAGAAGCGCTACTATTAGCTGGGAGGCTGGGATAAGCTACATACCATGTCACAGCGCTGATCTCTCCTGAATTTTGCTAATCAGTTGGTCTACTGTTAATCCATCCTAGATGATAGTTATGTTGTAAAAAATATTTGTGTATTTAACCACTGAGTACCCTTTGGACGTCAGTCATTTTTGTTACTTTGTCATTTCTCTTCACGTGTGGTGGTTCAATAAACTGACCACCACCAAAAATAAGGACACAGATGCTCAGTAAAGGACACAGACGTATAGTAAACTATTGACAGTGGTGTGTGTCACACCAGGCCAGCGGTGATAGCTGAAGAAAATATAACAGTATTATATTTAAACTCTAACCGTACTAAAACTTACTTAAACTCATTACCTTTGTCTTCTGAAAGCCTTGGCTACTTCACTGGACTTTATATATAAATACAGTGCAAATGCATAAAAACTACTAAAGACGTCATCACAACCAAAATATCAAACCAGTCTTGTGGTTTTCCACACGGTATGTTCACCTGTAGATTGTGTACTCGTTTGGCGGCCCTGAGTTAGGGTCACTGCCGTTCCTCTTTCCAAAGTTCCCAGTCCAAAGGACGGTGTCATTTAAGATTACGATAGCCGACATAGCTGGAAGGCTGACGGGGTTGATGCTTTGTCGAAACAAAACATCCACCTGGAAGAGACAGGACAGGAAGTGACAAGTCAGTTATAAAGTATTTTTTATTTAAATGCACGTGTAGACTAGTTTACTACTATACTGTGAGAGTTCATGTATATATAGTTCACTGTATGAGACTATCACTTTTTTTATAATTATTTTTAGTATCAGTCTATTCTATTAAACAACATTATAACAGGGCAATTGGTGAATTTCATTCCTTAAAATTCGAAATCGATATACATATAGTGTAACTGTAAATATAGTTAAAGTGCATGTACTTTACTTGTTTCTGTTTAAATAAATGCTCCTAATTTCAAAAAGAATTCTGAAATGTTTAATTCCACTACAATCCACTGATCTGTAGTCTGAAGAATATTCAATTAAGTAAGAAAGGATGAGATAAGATAAATTACACTTTAATTTCTCCCACAGTGGGGATAAAATAAAATAAAATGTATCGCTGAAGATTAAATCCGTGTTTCAAACATTTCTGCACTTTTTTCCGTTACAAAACACAAACTTTTGGCTGAGTTGTCTGGAGCCATGAGACCATAAAGCAACTTTTTGATTATACTTTCTTTCTTTCTTCATTTAAATAACAGTTTGAGGCCAAAACTTTAATAATTAATCAAAAGAACCCAATATCAGACAACAGATGAAAATGTATGGGATCATGACCACTCTGACTGATCCTGTGGTCTTTTGTGAGAGTCAAACTGCAGTGCAAGCAACATTACTGCAACAATCTTGTAATGCCATGATAAGATATCACTCAAGGACGATAGTTATGTTTGTACTTTATATGCTTCCACTGATAATACAGTGTACAGTTACTTACAGTAAGTAGGATTGTAAATAAATAAGCTTCTACTTGTTGTAAAAGATCTGAATATTTCTTCCACCTCTGCAGGTCGGACAGTACAATATGAATTGTTTTAGATTTAACTGGTTAGGCATGTCAGCAACAACAATAACATGTTTATAGCAGCACAGTTGATACTGGTAGTTATGCAGTTATGCCATTTGCATTGAACCTACAGGTACAGAGTTGTACTCTTTAATTACTCTTTAAGCAGCAGGATTTTTTTCTTACTTTGGTACTTTGATTGCAGTTTTGAACACATGAGCATCACAGCTTGAATGCACTTTCTGGCAGTGTTTTTATATTTTGTTTTGTGTGCGTTAACTTTGGCTTATGTCTCTTATTTTCAACAGCGTGACAACCCATAATCATTACTTTGATCTCCCAAGATGATATTAGCTCAGCTCAGTAAACTCAAACTATGAATTATATTCCTGCTTTCATCAACAGAAATCAGTGTAATTTGCACTGTAAATGAAATATGCAGATGCACAAGTACAAACCAGAATTTAGTTGGCAAAATTTAAATAATTTGTCAAGTTAGAACCTGACATTAATTTATTCCTTTGCTAAATGCAGTTATGTCCTCATCACTAATGTGCACTCTGCAGCCTCACATTCTGTCATGGTGAAGTGCTGCTTCCTGGGTACAGCAACAACCCTTTTGCTCAGACAGACACTTTTTTTTTTGATCCGCTATATCTTTAATCTCCTTCTGTCAGCTGAAAAGACATTTGGTGTGAAGGATTAACAGCGAGGCTGCAAATTTCCTCGGACTTGAGCACGTATGAAAAAAAAAAAAAAAAAACACCCGCAGATTTAAGAATGTGCACTAGGAACCTCTCTCACCTTTTCCAGTGCCTCTTTTAGACTGGGGATAGGATGCTCCAGAGGGAGAGGCTCAGGGAAGCGGGGACACATCATCTCTGCTTTAGCGTTGCCGCTCATCTCTTCATCTGGGTGAAAAACAAGAAAGAAAAGAAGAGGAAGCACATGGGAACATGCTAATATAATTCCCTCTTGACAGATTGAGGATAATGTGGTGGCACAAAGGCAGGTTATGTGGTATAATTGGTTGACTTAGGGCTTCATTAATTCTCTCTGCTTTCTAATAAAACCCTGCTGATCTTACCAGATACACTAAGACAGCGTGTATGATATACGACTCGCTGATCAAAAAAGATATGTCCTGGTCCTGCTGTGAAGTCCACACGAACACTGATATTTCAATATATTTCACTGTAACCTCGGGCCACTATTTGCCTTTTTCATTTTAAAGAAGCACTATACGTGAGAAATTCATTTTGTGGAATATAAAAAGATGTATCAGGGCATATCAGGCAGTATGACTCAGAACCTGCAGGGAGATGTGCTTTTCCCATTTATAAGATCTCCTGATGTTTCTGAGGTGAATGTTAGCATGTGTTTAATCAAACATATGATCTGAAGCTATGGTTCCCAACCTGGGTCCCAGCCCTCTAAATGGGGTTGCAAAGTGTTTCCTTCTTTGAGGTTATGGTTGTCAAAATTAGATATGCACGTTAAATATCATTTAGTTTTAAAAATCATAAAAAAAACCTTGATGGGTAATCTAAACTGTAACCACCTCACAGTCGGACAATCACTATTCTATGAACAGAAACTTAAAGTGCGGTTGACTCATCAGTAGACATGACCATCTCTGTGTGTGGTGTGTGGGTATTATTTCAATAAATAAAAGAGTAATTTTTTTTAATAAAAAGTAGTAGTTATGTTCTGTTGAGGCTTTTAGGGTAAAGGTTACAATTAGACACAGAGATGGTAAGGGCAAGGGCTAGGGTCTAGGGAAGGCATTAGTGTATGTCAGAGTAAGGTCCTCGCAGAGATAGAAATACAAGTTTGTGTGTATGTGTGTGCTCTTGTTTTTATTAGTTGGGGGCCAAACCCTTAGTAATTTTGTGGGACCATGTTGTCCTCATATTTTTGTGTGACAACTTTTTGAGGGTCAAGATTGGTAAAGACTTAAGGTTAGGAATTTTGTTGAGATGGTTAAAGTTAGGGTAAGGAACCAGGGTTAAGGAAGTGTAAGGGGGGTGCTTGTCCTACTAGCGCCACTAGCACCATTTTTGACCGTAATGCAGATATTTTGGATTTACACTCTTTTTTTTTTCCACTGGTTAATCACAAATCTTGTTTTTATTCTGTATTTTTTAATCTTGAGAACGTTTTATTCTGTACTGTACCTGACACTACTTTGTTAAAATTCTGCCAAATATACACACCGAGCACAACAGCTGTGGGCCAATATTTAGCGAGCTCGGGTTTGATCCGATAAGCACAAGATAAAGATCGCACAATTAAGAGATTGTTCTATCTCTTAATTGCAAGATCTGTATCTCTTAATGATGAGACAATGATCTGTCAACTGTCAACGTTTACAGTAGGAGCTGAGGTTGTGGGTTGTCGCTGCAACCCGCAAGCTTTAGCTGTTAGCTGTGACTCACTATTCATAGACACTGAGCTACAGCGCTTATTCAAATGATTAATTTGGCTCTGACAATGTTTAGTTACTTGTTTTGGTTTTTGTTTTCACCAGCAATGATCAGTGTGGCCCATTTTAAATAAATTATTCATCCAGGAAAAAATTAACTAAATATGAAAAACATATTTCAAAATCAAATTTCAAAAAAGGCTCCAGGTAACAGCAGAAGTGAGTCTCAAGTGACTCAACACAAATCCCAGATTTGAAATCTCAAATAAGTCACAGTTCAGCATGTAGTTAATTATTTAATGTTTCTGCTGTGTCTCTTATTTTATCTGACTATTAGTAGTACTGAGAGGTACTAATCTCAGACATGTATCACCAGACACTGATCATAAGTCTTGGTCTTACCTGTCAGAGCCTTTGGCAGTTGATATTGCCAGAAGAAGCATCCCGTCATCACCAGAGACAGAACAAGGAAGAACACCATACCCAGCTGGCTCCACTTCACCTTCATCTTGTTGGTTTTCGTGAGTCCTTCGAATTTAACAGCAGCAGCCGGAGCAGCCTCAGGCGGGGGTGGCTGAAGAACAGAAAAACACAGAATTTGTACAATTTTTACTTAGCATCATCTTTTATACACGTTCTACTGGCTAGATTTCCTCCATGTTGGTTTCAGTTGTGAAACAAGTCGGATATATCTGTCACCTTGTTCTGTAAGACAGTGATCCCTGCTGCACTTAACGGTACTCACCACCTGATGCATCACAGGCCAGAGCGGGATTACCAGTGACACAGAAATCTACTTATCACTCCATCAACATCCTAAACTGTTACTCAGTATTAGTTCTGCCATTTAAGCAATTCCTACACCCCAAAGACAGTAAATGGTGGATCTTGAGAAAGGCACAGACATGGACTCCCATCACTGATTTCTCAGTAACTGCTGTAATCCCGGGCCATCGGCACTCCCGTACTGCACAATTCAATTTCCTCTTCAGCAGCCACAGGCTGTTGACATCATAATCCCCAGATTTACTCCACCAGAGCGGCCGGGGAAATCTTAATCCCTAATCCCCGTGCATCTATTCACTTCAACCCAGCTTCGCCTTGTGGAGTCCACCAGCGAGCCGCACGAGCTGACAAAGATGGCACCCACTCAGGCAGCACAAGTTAGGATGAGGTGTTAGGGTGCGCTTTTTTAGCCAGAGCACGAGCAAAGTTCAATTACTTTGCTGCAGCAAATTTGGGTCAACCGGGAGGGGTATTTAAATAATGACCATGGATAACATGCACTCTCATTTCTTCACTGTAACCACTGACCGCAGACATACAGACTGCACAAAGATACAATATCTAGAGCAGGATTTTTAAAGCTAGGAAGACGAATTGAGAAATTCTTCAAAACTGTAAATGGTAATGTTGTCAACATGGATTCCACCAATGTTTTTTATTTAATTAATATTACCAAGTACGCGCTGAGATATTCATTGACAATAATATTTTGTTACTTATTGGCCAACTAAAATGGCAATACCAATTAAACTGGGACAAGATGATACAAGCTAGTATATAGACGCATAAGATACAAAAAAATAAAATCATGTTCTTGCTGACAGTAAATAGTGCCAGTACTAAAAGTCTGTGCTCATCTGACTTTCATTCAGGACTAAAGACTAAAGCCTGCCCATCTTATCTTCTTATCTAGCCGTAGGGTTCGTTAAATCAGTCATCTATACCATGAGAAAGATTTACTATACACTATATCAAAGTGTTTATCTTTCTAACATTTCTGCTGGCCATTGCCATCTCCCTCAGATTTTAAGATACATAAAAATACAATGTAATATAGTAAAATAAAGTGAGTTATGGCCATATAAACACCATGCTCAAATACATAGATTTACCTGTACATACTTAGAATACCACCTGCTTCTTCTCTTTCATTGAATAATCCAGAACCAATTAATAAAAAATATCATTCATTTCAATAGTTAAAAGAAGGGATTTCCAAGATTTATTTTGCACTATTATGAATCGGATTCTTCACTGTATTAAGTTCATCGTTATGTAATCTCTATATAGAGATATCCGGATATACAGAATGCTAAATCGTCATCAGGAGTTGGCCGATGGGTTCAAAGATTGCTGATAATGTTAACCAAATCTAATGCAGCACTTTCACATTAACAGATTAAGTAAATGCTCAGCAAATCAAGCTTTTCAAAAGACTTTTACTATGAAGCAGTCAGAGAAACTGTAGTTCATCAAAAATGCATCTGAAAAACAAGAGGAGGCAAAATGTTGGGCATTTTCTGACATTAGATCAAATTGAAATATTGCAGGGAGCAATGAAACAAGAAAGAGTAGCCATAGTGAGCTGTTAGATGAGGAGCTGCAAGCAACACTTTCACTTTGTCCGCCTGTGTACAGACTAATGCTGTGTGTAGTATAATATCAGATCACATTTGCCCAAAGAATGATGGAAAAAGGCTTTTATTAAAACAACAGTAGTGCCCTCAGAATTGTGCCATCTGTAGTATTTAAGCGCATTTGCTGTTACCAACATGTTTTCACATTATGTTTTTGTAAGCTTCAGACTCAGTTACTTATTGTTTCTTTACTTAGGAAGCAGTCCTTTACTTAAGAAACTTAACTTGGATAACAGTGTATTGTATTTTCTTAATAAACAATAAGAACATTTAAAATTTACAATAGTTTTGCATCAGTCTGATACTCATTAAATTATCAAGCAACTACACAGGGGCCCTCTGAGGTTTGCAGATAAAAATATTTTTAATGGTCTCTATGGGCATAATGGGGCACAAGTTACTTTCTCAGACACAAACTTGAACAAAGATCCTCTTACAAAAATCTTGTTAGTAAAAACAATTTCAATCCATCATTGGGTACATCCAGTGACAGTGATCAGTCGCTGTATTCACTGGATATTAGTAGCAGGAATAGTTTGTCCAAAGCCCAGTAATGTTTTTTTGATGATTATAGGTAAATATAGATTGAAAGCAAGCTGCGACTGATCCTGGTTGCATAACCTGTGATAGCTGAAGAACACAACAGCCGAGAGACACGCACACATTTCTGGCCACAGTGTTTTTACAGAGATACATTTTTTTATTTGGATTTTCTGCTTGTGTGTGAGTGGGCTTGTGTCTGTTTACGTCTACATGCAGTGGTTTGTATGGCTTGTGCATGTCAAGTGGCTGCTCTTACCTGTGTTTGAACCCCATCCACTGAGGCTTCTCTGAGGACTTTACTCCCCGCCTTGCCCATGGTTTTACTGCACCAGCTGTAACATGAACAGCAAAAACAATTCAGTTATTGCTTCCGTGCAAAATCTGAGTGCTTTGTTTCTCTGCTGTTAGATGGCAAATTTATAGTCATCGCATGCATTCTGTGCGCTTCTTGCACAGAGGGAGCCGCTTCAACCGCTCCAATGACAGGGACAGGAAAACACTATATGATTTGTATGGCAGTTAGATAGTGCTTTGCATAATAGCCCACTATGATGAAATATTCTACTCTGGAGGATTCACCAAAAAACACATCTGCAAACCCAACAGCTGTAAGAGCAAAACAGAGAGGGGAATTAACCAGGCACTAAAGTGTTCAAGTGGTGGAGAAGTAAACCAACACCTGCTACATGTCAGGCTAACATTTCACACTGTGATGACCTTTAGATTGAGTAGAAGCTAAAAGGAAAGGCAGAAAGACATCAAAAAGCTGCAGCTACTGACCTCATCCTGTGCCTTTGAACATGACATCAATCAGTGAGTCCAGTTTGCTATAAACAAGGCCCAAGAAAGGGAATGTTTACCTGGGCTTCCCATGACAGCCTGCCTATTTGCCTTTATGAAACAAATGTATTGTGTCTGGATATTGATTTCTGAGAGGTACTCTCTCGCCAGATAATGCCACAAAATTGCTACCACTTTGGATACTTTTGTTCTGTTGCACACACAACAAACCGCAAATTTAGGATATTTGAAAACTACCCAGCAGTCAGCGTAGCAAACTGTAGTTAGCATGTTGCTAGACGATTCTTTCCATTTTTGTAAGGAACATTTGTGCATTGGAGTCACTCTTATGTGTGGTATCTACAGCAACAGCCCAGACCCTACGTACTGGAGATCCTAACGCCGTGACTGACGTGCACCTCTCCAGAAATGTAACTATGCGCCACAGAGACACAGACTGCAAGAGCAGTGATTGGTCCGCTTGGTTGTAGCGTATTTCCACTTTAGTATTTCCGGCTGCTTCTCCATCTCTGCAATTTTTGAATGGATTGTCAGACATTTAGGTGAAAGTTTCAGTCGCCATTGTTGAAAGTGAAGCAGGAAGTAGAAATAAAATTTAACCCGACTGGCAAAAAAGACACGGCGCTGTCGAGTGTGCTTACGTGCGCAAGTTACAGCATCTAGTCCTGCAGAGGCATAAACCGCACTTCAGGCGTTAGGGCTGGGGGTAGGGTCACACCTAAAACATGCCCAATCGCCAGCAGTTCATAACAAGACACTGACTGGTCTGCACCTCTGAGGATCAGCCACAAATATATCGCTTGAAGCCTGACGAGATGGTTTGTTGTGTGATCATGTACCCTTAGAAATCTCCAGAGAATCGGACTACCTCACACAGTAACTTTTGAGAACATCTAATGGACTGGGTGTTGCTGTGAGTAGCCAAACAAAAGGGGTCACACTTTAAAGAACAAGAGTCTGTTTGAAAGGGCATTGTCACATCTCTCTCCGGAGGCATCCATTCCTGCAGCTATGGGAAAATCTGACAATTGCAGAGGACTTTCGTTTGTTTACTTTTTATTAGAACCCTTTTGAGGAGGGAATGTGTTACGTGCCTTTGCACCCCCACAGGCCTTGAAGCCACAGTACAAATATGTTTGGCTGGTGCATGGGTTCCATTAGTCTAACCAGCCACACCTGAGGAGGTATGGATAAAAGGCATAGCTGAAAAGGCCTGGAGGGACACCACTAGTACTTAAGCGCCACTTGCACAGCAATCGCCACAGAGTTAAACTCTGTGGACTAAGGAAACCAAGACCATTGTGTTTAATTTGCAGTTTTATTATGACTTTTACATTAAATCTTCTCAATTGTTTGCTTAAACCTTGAGAGGAGAAGGCTTTATGGATGCTTTGACGGATGCTAGGCTATCCAAGTTTTCTTTATTTTGGTGAGGTTAGCTGATATGAAGGACTTTTGTAGTGACAGAAACACAAAATAAAGAAAAGCAAAATAGCCTTCATACGGTCTTGCTGGTTAATAAGTTTTATGGACTTTTGAACTGTTTAGATAGAGCAGTCACGGATTTTCAGTTCTTGTCCAAAAGCAGAAAACCCACCAAATCACAAAAGGCTGTTCATAAAAATAAAATGACACAGGTTTCCTGTACAGCTGAAATGTGAGATGTGGGTGCATCTGCTTCATCTCATTCATTGTCTCACTTCACACAATATTTAATTGATGGATGTTGGGTTTTTTTCAAATGATTTTTTTTAATTTAGACTTTGAATATGACTGAATCAGTTAGTCAAACTGTGACGACTACACTGGATCATGCATGTTAACCTTTGATCCTACAAAGAATCACACGAAAAAAGATTGTAGTTTGTCCGACATTCCTTGGTCCCTCAAACCAGATCATCAGATATTCAGAACCAAGCTACAACCTGACCTTGCACTTCGGCACCCATTCAGCGTGCCAGAGGTAATGAACTCAAACTAGTTGCTGCTAACAGAGCAGCTACATTTACATACCAGGCTGTGTGTTTTCAGCATTGCCTTTATTTTTGATGCAACGCAGCTGTAGTTGTAATTTGTCCAGTGGTTATGAGTTATATTGCATACAAATTATTTTTGTCACTGTTTGCATAAAGGCAAGAGCTTTAAGAAATACATGCTAAAGTAACAAGCAAAATTTCAGAAAATGACTAAGCGACTGGCTAAAACACAAGCCTGCCAACTTTATGCGTTAGCATGTGCTTTGAGCTACATGCTAACATCAGCAAGTTCAACATTTGCCAATTAGCCTGATCACTGTGAACGCCATTAAAAAGGTAAAAAAAACTTAACAACTCAGGCAAAACTTGAGATAATTTTTCAGGTCAGGTAAGTCACAGTTTGTCTGACGATGTTAAAGAACCAAAAGTATTTAATTTTGTGGGAAACACTCGGTCTATCTTTCTATCTAGAGAAAGTTATGATCATGTTCTATATCTGTCGTTTGACTATCATACGTAGTTTTTTCCTACCGGAAGGGGCAGCACTTCTCCCCTCTGTAGTCTTACTAAAGTGAACTTAAGTATTGAATAAATTCAATGCTTTGACCTGAAGACAACGCTATATATAAAGTAAGAGATGAGCTTTGGAACAAACGTTTATGAAAATGAATAAATGTGATAGCTTATGAGTCTGGATCAAATCAGCTGATCACTAACTAAAATCAAAAAGTTAAATCTGCATATTTTATTAGATCAAGTATTTGGTTTTACAGTTAATATAATAGACCCACCAATGAGACATAATTTGGGATAAGTAAAAATAAATAAATAAATAAAAACCACTTTAATATCACTAAAGAATATCACTCAAGTGTAGTTGGATGTTCTAATTATTTAATTACATTTAATTTCAATAACTTAATGAAAGTTAGCTTTCATAATTTTCATATTACACTGTGTATCGTATTGATTTTTTCAGGCCATTATGCATCTTGGGAGTTAGTCTGCTTATTGTCATCAAAATTAAATGTTCAATTACCATTGCAACACTTTGTGTTTATGATTTGTTGTTCTTGGTCTTCCTTCAATGCTCCCTGCTGCTGCTGCTGCTGCTCAACTGTTTTTCCAGGGATCATTAATATTTAATTTCATCAGTCAATCTAAAACCATCATACCCGCTGGCCTTGTTTTTATGCCATTCACAGGACGGCTTGTCAAACTGTGACAACATTTACGGCGAGTTTAGGCTGCAGTTCAAATATAAAGTGGAAACTTTTGCGTGATAACAGAACATTTTGTGACATTTTAAAAGTAAGTGCGTCAATCAACGTGACACAGTGGCGACGCTTTGTAAAGGTTTATAGTGCTGAAAATCAAAACAGACTGTCAGAGTGAGCCAAACAGTGAGACTCATTATCTGGGTTTAACTGGGCTGTTGCAAATCTCAAATGACTTACGTGTTCATTAGCTTTGGTGTCGCTAATCACAGAAGAAGATATTCAGTACAGTGGGCTTTTATGTAACCAGATGTAGCAAGTTCATCTTCTTATTACCTCAAATAAACTCCCCTTCAAAAAAATCTAAATAAAATGAGACTTTAATCTCAAAAGTCTCTCTTTTCTCAAATGCATTGGTCATTCTCAAATGACGATGAAAACCAGAGTAACTGTTTATTATATTTAAATAAATAATTGTGGGCATGGTCAAACCAGCACAAATAATCTTAACTAAAACTAAATTTAACACCAAACACTGTAACAATCCATGTTAGTAACTCCAATGAATTCAGTTTGGCATATGGCTGAGAATAAGCTATAATATAAACAAATACAAATAAAAACAACTATCAGCTTTTGAAAACACAGGTCCTACGAGGACGCTCACTCATTCTGAACATAAATCATTATATTCATGAGCTTTTAAATACAGAACACATGTAAATGAAGTGCTGCGCCACATGCATAGCGCATCTAGAATCCAGGTTGTAGGAAAACATGTTACATAAGCTGCAGTGAATCAAGCACCTCTTTTCTAGGCCACGAAATATCCTACATTGATGAATTCCTTGTACACTTACCTCGGGTTCTGAATCTATTAACGGTGTTTCCCCTCCTCTGTACCCGAACGGTAAGACAAAAAATATTCCGCTCTTGTCCCGTCTGGGTCTGCGAGCTCAGGAGGGGATCCTGACAGATGTTAGTATCATGGTTATGGCTAAATCCTGCTTGTATCAAACCCAGTATTCTGGATTAACCATCACAGCCAATGGCTACATCTGCCACATCTGCCACAAAAATAGGTGCCCTCTGAGTGTGTGCGGCACGAGTTTTGTGTGCATCTGTGCAAGTACACTCAACAAAATAAAAAGCCAAGTGGAGCTGTCTGCTCAGCTGAAAATACTTTTTACTGACAGGGAAAGATTACAGGCCCTAAATGAGGTTATGAAACGTGATGTTGTTTATTTTATAGAGAGTACATCCTCTGATAGAAAAGGATGTGATAGAAGTTTTAGAGATAATGCAGATGCATAAAAAGTCTTTTGGGTGGCTCATGTGTGTGAGCTGTACATTGTTTCTTTAAATTTCCTGGCACGTTTATTCCTTCGTCTCATTATTTTGGACCTGTTTCTTGGAACACATACAAAAGAAATTGGCAACTCTTTTCTCCTGGCTCTGTTTTGGGTCCATAAAGGGGATCTGACCTAATTATCTGCAATGTTCCTGTTGCATGTTGAATATGAAAGTGGAAAACGTCCAAGTCTTTTCATGTCCACGACCATGATTGAGCATACGTGGATTTGTTATTTTCAAAGATAATGAAATGCTTTTGGGGCACTTGCAGCAGCAATGATGAGGGAATGGATTTGTAGGCAGCTCTCGTTAGTGCACGTGGCTTATTGCACGGAGTTGCAGGCTTATTGCAATCTGAAGCACTCTTTGGCTCTTTAATTATGTACAAGATCACCGGTGATATGAGCCTGCTGTATTAAACGGTCACTATATCGTGAGCGTTACACAAGCCCCTCACTAATACCGTATCTGGATTATAGATATGTTTTTAGACATGAATTGATTACATTAGAGGCTGTAGACATAGGGGAAGACGTTCAGGCAGTTTATTGAGTTACACTGTTATTAAATAAAATGGATTCTTAATTTGAGTAAGTCTTACCTATAAATTCACCTGGCTTTCCTTATTAAAGGTCCTCACATTCACGGTTTCCTAAACATCACATCCACCTCTGATCTCTACTCCATTTAATTAATTCTATGTTCAGTAAATACTATACGGTATATAATGTATGATTACTGTCCACTCTTTCCAGCTGCTACCAGTAATCCTCAGACTTTGGTATTAATAGACTAAAGATACCGGAGACAGAAAATCCAATCCTTTGTTTTCCATCAACAATCAGAGATAATGCTCCAATGCATCAATACAATCTTTATTTATTCACTTTATTGGACCTGTGCAGTGTATACTGTATATACTGTATATTATATATGGTCTGTTATAATATAATATAATATGATACAAACAAAATCATATGCTTAATGCGCTGTGGACATGGGAATGTTCCTGGCAGTATGATTTACAAAGACCACTGGGATGGCGGCAAAGTAGAAAAACAGGTGAACTGCGAGGGACTCATTCATTCATTTATTCATTCATCTTCTGTAACCGCTTGTCCAATTGTCTCATTAGAATCACCAATGAACCTAACATGTCTTGGGACAGTGGGAGAGTACACGGAGAGAACCCACGCAGACACAGGGAGAACATGCAAACTCCACACAGAAAGGCCTCAGTCGGCCTGGATTCGAACCCAGACCATCCTTGCTGTGAGGCATCAGTGCTAACCACCACCTCTGTAAAGATTCTCAATGATCCAGACTAAAGCTGAAGGCTAAAACAAAGGAAATGGACTTATTTGAGTTTTCTCGTATCCAGCAGGTTTTATTAAATATTTTGCTGCTAGTAGTAAACCCTGTACGACACAACTCTATTGCAGTTAAAGTCCCCATAAATACAAATGAGTGTTTTATATGAAATGTCTTGCACTCTATGTTGCAGTGGTTATGTGACAGTATCTTAATATTGACAAATAGTATTTCAGAGTTTCTCATTTGCTGTAAATTGATTGAAAAAATGTTGATGACTCATCCTGCACTCAAGGGCGTGTATTAATTTAGTTCAAATGAAAATGCTGTCTCCAATTTTCATGACTTTTCCACCCCTGCGTCTCTCCTCCTCTCGAACATGTATGGGCCGGTATGGGGGGACATGTATGGGGGACAACCCGCCCAGCTGTTGGAACGACACACACATATACAGAAACACATAGCACTAGCCTTAGATGCAAAATTTAAAGGAAGCTCAGAAAAACGTGCCAAGATGACATTTACATGCTCTCTTATTCCAGCAGCTCACTAAGGGCGTTCATTCGCTCAGTGAAAACCATTCAGATTTCGCCACAAAAAGGTTAAAATTGTCCCTTTCTCTGCTGCCGCTGGCTGTAGTTTCAGAGCCAGCTTGATCCCCTGCTTCACATCTCACCCATCCAGTTCCCTGCGCATCCAATCCTTCCTCATTTGGGTCTCCAGTGAAAAGGTGGGGGTATATTTCTGTTCAGCTCATGGCACGATTACCCGGCTTAAAAATAGGGATAACCAAAGACTGTGTAAAAATTTCTGTAGCTTTTCCCGCTGTTTACCTCATGATAAATATATGCATCTAGTCTTTAAGCCTTCGTCTCTCTCTCTCTTTTTTTTTGACTGCACTGCACTGTTTTATCCACCTTCAGAATGGCCTGGTTGGAGGGTCTTGAATACGTCTTAATTATATAAATCCTTTCTGCTAATTTTAAGAGAAGGGTAATGGCACAGTGTGAGAAATCTGTCAGGGGCTGAGATGCGACACAAGACCAATGGTACAGTGATCAAATCTGGACAAATCTGGCAAAACACTTCATTTGCTTTCTTTCCAAACAAGTTGGAGTAACTGATTTGCAACAGCCTTAGTTGTTGTTTTCATGTTGCAAGCAACAAGTCCTGTAGCAGATTCAGTTTAATACTCACCAAAAATTATACTTTCACTGATCAGCCACAACATTAAAACCACTGACAGAAGTAAATAACACTAACCATCTTGTGACAATGCAATGTTCTGCTGGGAAACTTTTGGACCTGGCATTTTTGTGGATATTACTTAGACATGTACCACCCACCTAGACCAGATCAGGCACCCCACCCCATAGCAATGACACTCCTTGATGGCAGCAGCCATCCCAGCAGGATGCAGCCTGACACAGGCACACACACAAACAACCCTGTATTTTCAGACACCACAGGACACCCTCAGAAGGCCCATGTCCATTCTCTGATTAGTCAGAACTGTTTTAGGGGGCACAAGGGAGACCTACACAATATTAGGAAGGTGGTCATAAAGTTATGCCTCATCTGTGCACGTATTTGGAATGTGACTCAGTTTAAGATACCAATTAACTCCTTACTTTAAGTACAAACATGGCAGTTTCTTGCTTTTTCTGAATATGGGTCTATTTAATTATTCTACGCTTTAATATTTTTTAGTCAGGGGCCTAACTGTAATTGTTACTCTCCCTATTTGGCAGATCCTAGGCTAACTGTTAAGCATCTGCAAATCATGTAAATGCACTTGCTGGATCATTATCTATTACACATTTAGAGCTCAGCAGGGTGCCCTTTATAATAGCAATAATAAGTCACCTACTACTGCCGTTAATATAAAGCATTGTTCTAACACGTTACTCAGGTGGGGTCACTGTCTCAGACTGAATGTTGATCTTTCACAGTGTTACTTTTGTTTTCACATGAGGGTGTAACTCAAATTGAAAATGTGCAGCTGGTTTCTTGTTTACTTTTTACAGGATTTCTGAATTACTTAAAAACTAGTTTCTGAACCCTGGTTTGTGGCAGTTTAAAGCCTTTTCTGATTGGTAATCACTGTGATTGTGATCATGGCCCTTACCCAATACTGCTTTCATAGTTTCACTTCCAAGGCCTAGTATTTAACCTTTATTAGAAGTGTATCTCGCTCTCACACACACAGTGATGGAATAGAAATAGTACTGTAAAGCAGGTTACACTGACCCCTTGCGGACAACGTGTACACTACACCCTTTTGTAACGGTTTAATTATAATCCATTCTTTGAAGTTTAACATGTGCTTTTATGTTAAACAGAAAGGGTAGATTATGGAAGGATCAAATATATCTGGATTGATTTTAATTTCCTATCCTTAAAAGGTCTGAAAAGATGACAGAAGAGATGAAGCTTCACTGACCGCTGTCCCTGTAGTAACTTTGAACTTCAAAGCAAATATCAGAACAAGAATTATCTGTTTGAAATTTCTCATGCTTTGCACGGACTGGTTCTCTTTATACGTGGCTGTCAATGTCTCTATGAGCTAAACGGACAGATTAATTCCTTTACATATCAGTTTAATAAGTATGGGGCGCCGTTAGTAAAGTTGCACGTTAAAATGAACACGCAATTTAGCTCCACATTAAGCTCCATAAACATTAAAAAATTAGGTGTGAATTTTTTAAAGTCATTTTTATATCACATTTACAGCAATATTTATGGATTTTTACGTATTTACTGTTCTTGTAAAATAAATATCAAATGTTAAATGCTCTATCTAAATGTTAAATCTAAATATTAATATTTAGCTAATATGCTAATTCACACTGCCTCGTCAGCAAAAGTACGTATGTGTGCAAGGTAGTAGTCGTGGCGGTGTGACCATGCATCCAACTAGCGTCCAGACAGTTTAGTGTTAGCTTGTAGCTAAAACTATTTAGAAGAATTGATACTGTATTGATCCCACAAGGGGAAATTATCTCTCTGCATTTTGACCCATGCACCTGACCCATCCAGTCGTTCACAGTGGGCTGCAGCAATTTGGGGGTTAGATGCTTGCTCAGGGCACCTCAGCCATGGAGGGAGTCAAACCTGGGACCCCCCCGTTCCCAAGCTGCACCTCTAACCACTACTCCACAACACTATCTCAGCAGGTGTAGCCTACTCTTTGCTAGGTTGGTTAGTGATCAACATGCTCCGTGCAAAGTGCCTTTGTTTTGATTCTGCAGCACTGTCTGCTGGACATTTACAACATGCATAATTATAAAGCTAATCTGGACATGAATGTCTCCTCAGAGCTCCACCAGCACTGCTCTTCAAGGGGCCAAATTAAATGGATTGTTCTCAAACACTGTTTTGTTCACAGGATATACAGCGCATCTGGAAAGTATTCACAGCGTACTTTTTCCACGATTTGTCATGTTACAGCCTTATTCCAAAATGGATGAAATCATTTTTTTTTTTTCAAAATTCTACAACACCCCATAATAACAATATGAAAAAAGTCTGAGATTTTTGCAAATTTATGAAAAATCTAAAACTAAGAAATCACATGAAAACAAGTATTCACAGGCTTTGCTCAATACTTTGTTGATGCACCTTTGGCAGCAATTACAGTCTCAAGTCTTTTTGAATATGATGCCACAAGCTTGGCACACCAGTCTTTGGGCACTTTTGCCCATTCCTCTGTGCAGCACCTCTCAAACTCCTTCAGGTTGGATGGGAAGCGTCGGTGCATAGCCATTTTCAGATCTCTCCAAAGATGTTCCATCGGATTCAAGTCACGGCTCTAGCTGGGCCTCTCAAGGACATTCACAGAGTTGTCCTGAAGCCACTCCTTTGATATCTTGGCTGTGTGCCTAGGGTCGTTGTCCTACTGAAAGATGAACCGTTGCCCCAGTTTGAGGTCAAGAGCGCTCTGGAGCAGGTTTTCCCGTCCAGGATGTTTCTGTACATTGCTGCATTCAACTTTCCCTCTATCATACATGACCCCTGGTATTCACGCCAGAGAGAATATTGTTTCTCTAAAGAGTACTTTAGGTGCGTTTTGGCAAACTCCAAGCAGGCTGCCATGTGCCTTTTACTAAGGCGTGGCTTCCGTCTGGCCACTCTACCATACAGGCCTGATTGGTGGATTGTTGCCAAGATGGTTGTCCTTCTGGAAGGTTCTCCTCTCTCCACAGAGGAATGCTGGAGCTCTGACAGAGTGACCATCGGGTTCTTGGTCACCTCCCTGGCTAGGGCCCTTCTCCCCCGATCGCTCAGTTTAGATAGCCGGCCAGCTCAAAGAAGAGTCCTTGTGGTTACGAACTTCTTCCATTTACAGATGATGGAAGCCACTGTGCTCATTGGGACTTATAAAGCAACAGAAATCTTTCTGTACCCAAGCTTCCCCAGATTTGTGCCTCAAGACAAAGGTCTCAAAGGTCTGCAAACCATTCCTTTGACTTCATGTTTGGTTTGTGCTCTGACATGCATTGTCAACTGTGGCACCTTATATAGACAGGTGTGTGCCTTTCCAAATCATGTCCAATCAGCTGAATTTACCACAGGTGGACTCCAGTTAAGCTGTAGAAACATCTCAAGGATGATCAGTGGAAAGAGAATGCACTTGAGCTCAATTCTGAGCTTCATGGCAAAGGCTGTAAATACATGTGGTTTCTTATTTCTTTTATTTTTAATACATTTGCAAAATTCTCAAAAAGTCAATTAAAAATAATATGGCAAATAAAAAGACCATGTCCAATAGCAGACAACAGTGGCGAACATCCAGCCAAATGAATAAGACTCTTGAAAGGACCTGTCATGTAATTATCCAAGTCTACAATGAAAAGAAGACTTCATGAGAGCAAATACAGAGTTAACCACAAAGAGCAAAGAGCAAATAAGCCTCAAGAATACAAAGACCCAATTAGACAGAAAATAAAAACAAACATCTAAAGACCCAGAGTAGTTTGGGAGCATTATTTGGACTGATCAAAGGGCTATGTATAAAAATGGATGTAATTCCTATACTTTTCTTCCAATTTGGATGTAAGTACCCTCAATTTTTATTATGTACACACCGTAACATTATGACCACTTTCCTGATATTGTGTAGGTCTCCCTTGTTCCTCCGAAACAGTTGTGACTCATCAGAGAATGGACATGGGCCTTCTGAGGGTGTCCTGTGGTGTCTGACAACAGGTTCTTGTTAGTGGGGGCCTTTGGGTCCTAAGAGTCGAGGAGAGGGGCCTCTGTGGATCACACATATTTGATCAGTTTGGTGAATTTACAGGCCAGGTCAACACCTTCATGTTTTTTGAGCTGATCCTAAACCGTTTTTGTGTGTGTGTGCCTGTGTCAGGCTGCATCCTGCTGGGGATGGCTGCTGCCATCAAAGAGTGTCATTGCTATGGGGTGGGGGTGCCTGATCTGGTCTAGGTGGGTGGTACATGTCTAAGTAACAGCCAGACTCTTCTTTGGATGTGCAGCTTCTTGCTTTCTTCCTTCAACAAACAAAAAAGTTTCAGTGTCCAAACATACAGTATACGGAGCTAAGTGTATAAATTCAGTTAGGACTTTATGAGCTGATTTAACTTTAAATATCTTGGTCTGATCAGCCAGATTAAGGATCATTGTGATCATGGGATCATGGCCCCGAAGATGAGAAGATGATGAGATATTGTAGTCAATCAACATGTTTTGATAGACTCAGAAAGAATCACAGTAAAGATTTAAAAGCAATCCACTTTAATTAAAGTATATGATTGTTCGATCACTCCTGTGTCAGCAGCCTTAAGATCCAGATAATGCACCAACAGACATTTTCATTATAGTAAATTGATTTTGTTTTGCTGCTTCAGTTTCTGCATTGTGATATTGTACTCACTGTCACTCATACCATGTGTTAATGGAGGACCTGATCAGGTCTGTGTCATCATCATCTGTTTATTTGATGTGGTTTTGATGCTTTGACCACTGAAAAAGTCTGCATTCATAAAAAGACCTACATAGTTTTGGACAGCTGCACATATGCAAGTTTTTCTTGACCAAGAGGGATGGAAGCCTGCTTTCTAGACATTTATGTGCGTGCTCCACTTCGTCGACGTAGTCCTGCTTAGCGGTGACCTCTGCCACTGCTCCTCTGCCACTAGATGGCACCAGTGCTCCACTCCACAATCAGGTCTCTGGCGCCAGGGTCCTCTGATCCAGTGGTACCAAGCCACCCTCAAATGAAGCACAGTGCATATTTGGGGCAACCAAAGACCTTGGAGTGGCTTACATTGCCGTGCTTTTGAAAATGCCTGTGTGATAAAAAAACAAACTTGTGTGATAAATTATCACGAGGCTGTACTGTAAATATGTTGGTAATCTCCCTCTGTATCTGTTTTCCAGCACAGGAAAACACTATTAAGTAAATAACACTGTTGGCTTGCATTGCATCCTGGCTTTCCATCGTCTTTTTTCTTCTTCTTTTTTTAAACACATGTATTTGTGTGCCAAGTCTCTCCAGTCTTGCCAACAGTTGCCACCAACACAAAACCCACAAGACTTTCCATCCCTGATACAAAATTGCAATCAAGTTAGGTCCCCAGGGAAAAGTCAGTATGCAGTGTCTCGGTTTGTGATGTTCTGACTGTCGTGCTGCGTGCCAGGATGTCGAGCCAGGAGCATTAGAGAGGGAAAAGTGGAAAATTAACCCGTGCCAATTGCCAGAATGCTCATGTGACTGCAACACATGGGAGCAATGGTGAGCACGGTTTTGCGTGAGAAAAGGTTCCAGCAAATGCATCGACACCAGACACTCAATTTCAGTGTCAGGTTTTTTTTCTTCTTCTTATTTCTTTTTTTTTTTTTTTTCTCAAACTCTGTAAACAGCACAATCAGCAGTTTAGTTGTGTCAGTGAAACATATACAAAGGACTCCAGGGCAGTTGTGTTTTTTTTTTTTTTAAAAAAGGTGGAGGTTCAAAAAGCCTCAAAGAGCAAAAACTATTTCTAAACAACATCTCTGGACTGATGATCAGCAATCAGACAGAGGAGCCAGAGTTAACCAGTTTTCTTAACAGCACAAAAATGCAGCACAACTTTGTGGATCTTTTCATTCTCTCCCTTGCTTTATTACGGCACATACTTTTTTGGTATGATGAAATTATGATTATTTATCATTATTATTTTACCTAAACAAATCGAAGAATATAATCACAAGCTAACAATTCCATAGCTATAAGAATAGCACCCTCTTGTGGTATTTACAACCTCTAACTGGAACTACTTGTTGGCTAATGTGTTGAGAAATGTGTTGAGAAACGTATATTAAGTAACTGAGCTTTTTAGCTTGTGTAGCCGGGTGGTAAATAATTCCTAATAAATACAGAATATAAATTCACATCTTTAATGCACAGTGTATTCCCCTAATGTGGTTTAAAATAGTAGTAGTTTCATTTCTATTAAATGTTGCATGTTTTTGGTCATTGTATAATTTCACCAAGTGCATCTTGGTCTTAATCGTTCTCCTTGCACTTTTGAACGAAGGTGTAGGGAGCTGTGAGACGGTGAGATAGCCTACAGAAACTGCTGTGAAATTCAAGTGCTACCAAAACTGTATATTTGCAGTGGGCCCAAATTTCTTACATTTTTCTCTTTTTTGTTTCCGAACTTCTTCTTTTGTGTCGCTAACCTTCCATGCTTTTTTAAGAAACACTGATTACAGCATGGCAGGACTTGGTTAAACGTCCTGTTAATGTGTAAAAATATAATAAATACAGAAAAAAGAAATAAATGACAGAAATCACTAACTGTGTTCCACTGTGTGGCAGCTCATTTCCCGGGCTACACTTGCTAAACTGTTAGCCTCTGTTCCTGCCTGACAACAACAGTTGCCTAGCAGCGGTTTTCTCTCGACTCACGGTTCACATTCCGACAGCGTCTACGTTTTTTACCGTTTTCACTGGAAAAATACGCATGAACGGTCTTCATGACCTCATGATAAGTTTATGATAAGGTCCAAGTTCTCGAGCTGTGATGTGTTTGCTGATGTTTACAGAAACTGCAGTGGTAACTGGCCTGTTAACATACTCTGATTTAATTTACTGGTTTCTTTTGATGTCTAAAAGAAAAATGTTAAAGCTTCCATCCTTTCATTAGTCCTGTGCATTTCCTACATCATCGGCTGAACCTCAAGCATTCTGTGTACTCCGCAGTCTTTCAATGGAACTTATGAGCCTGTCTCTAGGACATGGAAACTCACATGCACAAGTCGTGTGAACAAAATCCCAACTAAATCAAACAGAACAACAGTATTTTGCTGGAGCACGTTGTTCCCTGATGCTAAATGTTCCTTTTTCCTTCCCTCAACATTTAAAGGATTTCACCTGTGGACACTGTGTGGACACTGCACCCAAACACATAAGCAGTGATTAGTTCTGTGCACTGCAACAGCCGGATGGTTAGGAACAGAGCTCCTGCTGATCAATCGATTTCTTCTCATTTGCGATTCACACCTCAAGCTCTCATGTGCATGTGGACAAAGCAGTACATTACTGTTATCTGGGCCTGTACAACACATTATTTTACTGTTTTTTTGTTTTGTTTTTTTGCAGTCAGAATGCAAGAAATACAAAGGGTTTTACAGGGTTATCCTGTTCAGATAACACGTGCCAGCAATGAAACTTTGATGAGAAATGTTTTAATGTTTTATTATTAGGAACCAGTTTGACACCACTGTCATCGACAACACGTTTGGAAGTCAATGGTATGTAGAACAGTAACAATCCTGCATATATCTGTATTTGAATGCATTTCATTTTGTTGATTTTCTAGTGCAAACACTACATCTTAGTGTAGCTTCTGATGTGAAATGCTGCTGTGCATGACAAGATGACATGTGTGTGACACCCTCTTGTATTTACAACCTTGAAAGTGAACATTTTCACTTTTTTTTTTTTTTACCTGTCTGCTGACCTTGATGTACTGTAGATGGTAAGAATATATGCGATATGTAACAATATAAGTAAGTGAACTTTTCTTTGAAATTTTAATAAAACGTCCAAGGAAAATGTCGATATTACCAAAGGCCTCATCCTCATCACGCACTTGCATTTTCTACATTACATTACCTGGTTGGTAGCTTACTAAGCGGCCTCACATTCTTGCTGCATTATCTAAGGAACATACCTGGAGTTGATGTGATATGAGGCTCAGGATCTATCACCCCTTTAGGTTTCGATTATTAGCTTTTCACTTTCTCAACTGTACGTGCTGGGAAACCGGGATAAGATGTTTACATGCTTGCATGAGTTCACCAACGCAAAACATTTCAAAACTTCCATCATAACCGAGATTCTCAACACCATGTGAACGTACCAACGGAGTTAGGCTGTGTCCACAATCCTTCCCATGTTTACTCATTCTCTAGTCCCTAAATGGTGTTTGGTGTACTCAGTGGTTGACTCTGTAATAAGCAGTAAATTCATATTTCAGACCCAGTTCAGTCCCTTATTTGTCATCATCAGTTTGCTTCGTCAATGACAGATGAGGCCACAACATGGAGAATATATTTTACACTCTAGTAAAATGGTGGAGGACAAACGTTGCGCTCCATACAGTAAATAGAGTGCAATTTCAGACCCAGCCTTAGCTCAGCCGCCCTTCCACTTGAATTGATTAGCGCTTGACATAGATGGCCCAGACTATCGCTGTGCAGTCATGCAATAGTACTTTATCTTAGCAGCAGCAGTGCAGCATAATGTGTAGTCTATCATAATACCTTTCCTAACCACTCAGTGCCAGACCACTGAATTACTCACTTATGAACATTTTTCAGGTGTGCAGAAGCTGTGGCTGAGGCGCTCTGTCAGCGTTACCGTTCTCTCGTTCGTCACAGGGCTCTCGTGTGGATCTAAAGGTCAGCGCCAGCAGCGTCACACGTGTGGCCACAGACACGCCGAGCCCGCAGCAAACGTGGCATAAGTAAGCAGGTCAGGCTTTTTTTTTTTCTTGTCCATGATGCCTGTTGCTGATCGTGTGACTCATCTCCTTGCATTGGTTTTCTCCTGACCTCTGACCTGTTTTAACCCCAGAGCAAAGAGAAGGGCCTCTGGACGCAGCGTTCCCACTAGGAGCGACTCAAACACTGCTGCCGTCTATGTAGGTCAGCAAATGGCCCTCAGTGTCACTTGCAAACCGTAAACAGATTGCATGAAAGTCGGTCTGCGTGTCTGTGTCCGCGTGGTAGACGAGAACAGCGAACTAATTGCAGGGTTGATGTGCATTTCATGGGATGTCTCTGCGCTGAGGAAAAACTCCATCTGTTGCCAAAGCTCCTTCATGCTTCATGCTTGTTTAGCCATTCATATGGTTTGTATAATTATTTGTTTTTCACATGCATTAGATGATGTTCATGCTAATGAAGGCATAATGAATTCTGTTTATACTTAAAAAGTGCCTACAACGTGGCACATAATTATTTTTTTTCTGTTTTATTCAATGTTCACTGAGACAGGATGAGCTTTAATTTATATATTTTTGACCTCTTGGGGGCAGAAAGAGCCCAAAGTAAACTGCACACAACAAGAACGGCTGCTATGAAGTTTCAAGCACCAACACTGACTAAGTTTTTATCGACAAAATGTCTTCAACTCGATTAAAATCATCTGGTTAGAGATTCCTACTTAACTGTTAACAGGAACACTAAATATAATGAGCTAATAACATAAAGTATATTGGTTTGCATGCCCCAAAATATGAAGGAAGAACGTTTTTGATACACTGATGTCAGATCTGCTAGAAATGATCAGGATGGACCCACGTTTTCTATGTTGCTCACTAAGTTTCTGTCTCTCCTTGAAGCTCGTCTCGTCACCTGATGTTTACCTCACGTAATCGAGACGATCGAACAGAATCGAAATGATCAGACCAAGCATTTACATGGTTATTAGAAGCTAATATTCTCAAACTCAACGGATCGCCAGAGGTTTACACCACTCCACTCAATCAGATTGAAAATTCATCCCGATCGGGATGGTCCGTTCTGTTTGAGTTGGACACGTGAAGCATTTCCTCAGCTACTATTCCCATCATTAACATAAGATTTTTGCCTGTGTAAACGTAGCCACTGTTCGTGTGTAGTTTACTAGCTTTTAATCTTGGTCTTTTGGTTTTCTTCCCCTGTTATTAGATTCAAGCAGTGTGCAACCATTTTGTGCAGCCGTTCGCGGTAGAAGCAACTGCTCAGTCATCGTTTCCTTAACATTTTGGCTTTTGACCCATAAAAGGAAGCTTCAGACTGTCTACTTGCCACGTCTCATCATTGCATTTATCTGTCTGTGGTAATAGGTGTCTGTAAACAAGAATCTTTCAAGAATCCAATAAAACTAAACTAAGTGTAGAAAAACTAATATATAAAGCCTAATTTAGTGTAGTAAAAATAGTTATTTTTTGTGCCCTGTATACAAACTCTGGCTTTAACTCACCTCAACTGATAATTTCTGATTATTGTCATTAAAACAAAACGCATTTCCCTTTCAACTCCTTTTTTGTGAAGAATTTACAAAAATGCATTTGCAGAATTGTGAACATGTAAAATTGTGCTTACATCACAGGATACAATTTAATTCCAAGTTAAAATCGAGTTATAGTGTTTGATAATATAGTTTTCCTCACCTCAGTGTAAGGCGGTCCACGTACTGGACTCATTGGTAGGTCAGATCAACATTACACAAAGGTCATCCAGTGTATAAATTAACGCCCGTTCCATCCCTATTCCACCCTGAGGTTTCACACTTACCAGAATCTGTCGATTGTCATTTACACAGCTTAATAACTGTGGGTGACCCATTGATCAGCCTCTACCGACAGAGGCCAACAACTGATGTCTCTCGTGATTTGGCACTGCAGAGGGGATGCATTGGATTCACGTAGTTTGACACAGATTTAGCGGGCAGCCAGTGCCTCCAGGGGTGCAAGCATTGATGCTTGCATGCTTCGGCGAACATCAGAGAGTTCAGAGAGGACCAAACTCTTCATGACCCCTGAGTGACACTCCTGATCCAGCCAGCCATGGCTTATGGTGAGGCTCGAAGCCAGGGAAGCACAAGCACTCTACTATTGTCTGTCAACACATCCCATGACCACAAGTAACACACACAGGCCGTGAACTCACACTTGTCAAGCCCAGCTGAAAAGCACCTGAGCAGACCATGGGTGACTTCAATATAACATTTGTAAACTGAAATGTGGCCGGGTGTACTATTTAATAAAAATATTGCATTTATTCGTTTCAACAGTTTTTTGTTTTTTTTTCACGGATTTAGAGGACAATGCTACATATCAAACATCAAGAAGATATTTTAAATGTATTTAGTTGGAGTTTTACCAGTACTTCCACTAACTGCATCTTTAAAAAGATTATACAGAAATAATATACCGACTATCTGTCCATAGTCAGATCATAAAGCACCTGAGACAACGAAGTGACCGTTATGTTGCTGCATGAAGACCTGCAAACACTCCCACATTTCCCTCACCTCCCATCTCCATCAGAGAAACATGTGCTTGTCTGCTGGTCTTCTCGGCACCCAGCTGTCAATGTCCTTTCGTGGCATCAGGGTTGACAGCGTGTTGACAGCGATCGATGTTAAAGTCAGCAACTTCACAGCACCGCGAAGATTCACCGATTGGAGAGCCACTTGGTGAAGAGAGAAGAGCTCTAACCTCAGACATCAGGACACGGGGCTTGTTGTGTCCATATAGACATTTATTTCCACAGCAGATGTTTTTTGCAGGGGGAGCACAGGTGATAGCCGACTGATGCGACTGTCTCCTTCGCCACAAGGTTTCTCGGAGGGGATTAAACCACAATGCACAACACCGGGACTCCTTATTGATATTGTTAATTGCATTTCTCCCCTTGTCGCTAAAAATAAGTCAGACTTGTTGGTGCTGATGAGACTTTAATTCTTTGGTATTTAATGAGCCATTATTGTAGGACGTTTTAGCTAATGTAAAACAAATGGTAGTAACACCATTCTCACATCACATTAAAAATAGTTTTGTTTGACTTTATATAAAAAAGGCTGAAACTGTGTTTTCACTTAAGAAGATGTAACTCACTACACTAATTCTTCCACGTGAAAGTAGTCTTACAGACGATGAAGTAGATTTAATATTATTATTATAAAACACACCCGTGTGTATGATAGCGATAAATATAAAACAGATTTTAACAGATTTTCTCATCTACCTATAATCTCTGCTAATCTGCCAAGTACAACACAAAAATGCTGCTTTTGTACAACTGATGGTTTGCCAAGTCACACCCCGGGGCTAATGCTAATGCAAAAAATCACTGAGCTGGTGAAAACTGTGTAGCAGATGGTTTTTTAATGTTTTCAGCTGAGAGGCTTACTCTAGCCTGTAAAAGTGTTTTAAATATACACATCATGGCTACGTCTCACTGTCCCAGTGAAGAAGTCTGCCTCCTTTCATCTCACGAGCTTTCCCGAGAAGGTATTACTGGAACGTAACCCAAGAACCCACATGAGAAATGACATTTGTAATTAAACTGGTTGTGGAAATAAATAGCGCTATGTTACTAATGCAGGAAGGTTTTATTAGAGTAGATTATCAGGTTTGCCCTTTCAATTTTAGTTTAGTAAAATTACCAAAAATACTTTTTAAAACAAACATGTAGAGCACATGAGCTCTCATTTCTAAGACACACACACACACATAATAATTAGTAAAACTATAATTAACCTATTATTCATTCAGACAAACCCTAAATATCATCCAGAGCAGTTGTTGTTGTTGCATGTATTTCAACACACTTAAATTATTCCAGATAATTCACTAAATCAGTCCTTGAATGAGGATTAATGAGTGTTTGATATCGTATTCTTTGAGAAATAAATGCATTTTCCCCTCATTATGATGAGATTAACTCAATCTGATATGGACTATAAGACAAATGTATCTAACGCGGGTGAGTGAGTCTCTGATGCTGACAGGCTATCAGCCTTCAAAGGCATCAGACGTGGATGTTATTCCAGAGACGTTAGCGCACATGTCTGGGGTTCATAGGCAGTGCAAATCTGAATCTAATAGAAAGCAACTTCCTTTTTCAGATACAAGGAATAAAACATATAAGAAGGAGCCTGAACTCCTAGAATATATTCTCTAAAGATGTTTTAATTGACATTTCCCAATATTATTCTTTATCATTTTATCTGTATCAGTAAGTAAATGGTCAATTAGCTTTAAAACGTGTGGCAAAAACATGGGTTTAGACATCTGTTAAGATAAGAAGATACAGTATACTAACCCTTAATTGTCCCGCAATGGGGAAATTTCAGTTCCTGCTGTTTGACCCATCCATTTGTTAGCACAGCAATGTGTACAGTTGGAGCAATGGGCAGCAGCCTCTAAGAACTGCACCCGGGGAGCAATTTGGGCGGGAGGCGAACATGGGACCCCTCGGTCCCAAGCTGCACCTCTAACCACTACTCCACAGTTATTTGTGTACATGTGCAACATCTGTGGTATTCGTATGTATAGTTTATTACAAACATGTGCAACGTTGTCTGCAACAATCTGACTTAACAGCGGAGGCTACATTATGAAGTACACTTATTTTACACAATTAAGCTGTTGGAAAAAAAAGGGGTTAAATGTACTGTGATTCATTCATACTGTGTATTATGTTTCCAGTAAGTAATCGGAATCGCTTTTTATGCTGCATTTTGGAGGAATTATTACAGTAAAAATGGAACAGACTCATGCAATGCTGTGTATGCAACTTGATATCAAAGCAACCGTGCAACTGGGCAAAGAGGTCAACTGTTGTGGCTCATTTTTCCCTAAATCCTATTATAGAAATTTTCCCATTCATATCACAGCTTCATGTTGTGTTAGGCACAGCTGAATAACCAGTCTGTTCCACACAGCTCTGTTTTCAGCACGGCACAGACATGTTCTCTCACTGTGTCGAGGGAGCTCTCTTAAATCTGAACATTCAAAATTCAAGAGCTTGTGTGTGTGTGTATGTGTGTGTATGTGTGGTACCAGAGGATGCCAAAGGTTTTTTTTTTTTCCCACTTGACTGTAATTAGCATGGTAATAATCTCCACTGACTGTGCTTGGATTCAAAAATACTCCCAACTCTGACACTACTGCTTCCCTTGCGAATGTTGTTTGTGTCCAAATGGCTAGTCTACTGAACAGCTAAGCTATGCTCATTTTAATGCAACACAACATAGTCAGTAATTTCCCTTGGTTCCCTGATTTATTATCTGACAATAGCAGAGAAGGTCTTGATATCCTTTAAATGTTTTTTCTTTTTTAAAAAAAAAATCAAGACAAGTGTTGTAGAAGCTGCAGAATCATTTACTAATTTGAACAATCTGCATATCGTTGCCAAGAAGATGATGAAATTGTCAAAACTTTACAACTAGGGGCTAAGGATTGTTACAAAACAGTGTTGCAATATTTTGCCGGATGATACTGTATCGATATACTGTATTACTTTATTATTATCATCATTATTATTTTGTATGTTAGCATAATGAAATAAATAGATTTTAAGTCCACTACATGGTCGAATTTTTGGAATTTCTGGTAAAACCATTTGATTTAAATGTGGATATTGCTTTTATTATATATATATAGATATATCTATATATATAGATATATCTATATATATAGATATAGATATACTGTATATACTGTATATAGTGATGAATATGGCACATGGGACTTGCAAGGAGTGTAAACTACTCTTGGCATACTATGGACATGGAGGTTCACTTTACAATACCAATGTCCAGATTTTTAAATTGAAAACGGGTAATAAATGGCAATAAATGCAATTGCAATAATCATCAAATTACAAAATGGTTGTGAGTCGCACCCCAATTTATCTCTCAGAAATTGTAACTCAAATATTCATAAACTGCAATCAGCAGCTATTCGCAGTTGTTAAAATATCAGTCTTTGCTGTGTTTTTTTTTTTATGTAAACATATTTCCTAGTGAATCTTTAAAAACTCTCTACAACAGACTCACAGACCTAATGAAAACACACGTGAATTTTTGTAATTTTAGTTTATTTATGTTGTCCTGCTCCAGGTATTAATACTACTTGGACCACTACCTGCATACAGAAACTCTCATCAAAGACTCAGGAGATACATCCCAGACACCAGCGCTGTGCCAGCTCTGCTGGAGAGGTAAACATATTGGGGTATCTTTCATTGTTTTTTAGATTTACTTTAATAAACGCCAGCCCCTTTGTGGAGGCATAAATCATGTTTTTTGTTACTTTACATCTGCCTGACACACCTTACGTTTCTAGGAAGTCTGTCTTCCATCCAGCAGGTTTGTATTTTCAGTGCTTTTCAAATTTGATTAATACCCGAATGTCTCTGGAAATCTCTGGGTGCACTCTGACAGCCATCCAGGCGTGAGATGTGATAACTTAATGCTTATTTTCAACCAAGAAAATAAACTATGTGAGAAATATACATTTCTAGAAATCCTGTCCCTAAAGGTCTAAAGAATCACTTGGTGCCAGCATGTCCACATCCAGTTCATAAAATGTGGCACCTTTTTGCCGCAATGAAATTTACTCAAATTTACTTCACTCATAGAGCAATAAATCCGTAGGTGGAAGGACATTTTTTTTCTTTTTTTCTTCTCTTAAATTTTTGAGAAAGGAAGACATTATTAAAACAGTTTTTCAGTGATGTTAAATACCCGGAGATTTAATGCTGAGGGATTTGACTTTACCAAACTCGATTTTTTTACGACTCACGCGTCACATGTAAACAAAATGAATCATGCCCTGGAGAAGAGAGTTTTTGAGGTTGCTGGTTGCGCTTCATCCTTTGAGAAGCCTCGGAGGAAAGTTGATGTACAGTATTAACTACTCACTGGTCTGCCCTTCTGACTTTCTCCCCCCTCCTTCCCCCCAGATCACTGTCTATATCCGGGCCAGCATCCTGAGTGGAGCGCGCTCTCATGTTCCAGATATTAAATTACTCATGAAATATTTGCTTGGCCTTCAGGCTCCGCTGCAGCCTGCTCTGAAAACCTCCACTTAGCCCCTGAAACATCTCGGAGTGCGGGCTTGTGTCACCTCTCTGAGGAAGGTCAATTTTTCCAATTTAGGAACAGAGCATTACAGGCGATTTCAGATTGCATTAGTGTCAGAGTTCTGCTCTTGTCACCTTTTCTAGCTCCTTCCCGTCGTACCTTTCCTCCTTGGGATCAGGCGGGTAGGCCTGCGTTCCCCGAGCAAGCAGCCTGCGAGGTTGAACATTGCACGATTCAGTAACAAGAACAGGCCTGATCGCTCACGCTGTGTGCACTTGACTGTACCAGAAAGTTCCATCAAGCTCAGTGAACCTTGAAGACATTTTAGAGATATAGCTGCAGAGTTCAGAAGGACGACGTGAACGTTAGGAACTGTCTGGACTGATGTGTTATGACTGAACCTGATGCCCACTGGTCATAAAATATGCACTACGAGATTGTTCTCTCTTTTAATTCATGAAGCTTTAATCTAAGAAAGAACAAAACATATTATTCACTTTATGCAATAATTCAGCAATGCGCTGTATACCCAAAATAGCTTAGCTTAACATCCAATCGTAACAATCGTACACCCCACTGCAGAGCTTTTTACAGTATATCCCCCTAGATTTTACTAATCTACTAGTATTTTACTGTGTATTGTTATCACTGTGCATAATTATTTTTACTTTATTTGGCTGAATGTAATTTAACCTTTGAGAGTTTATTAATTTCTGTCTACCCAACCTATGTATTAGTGGTATGTATTAATGAATTAAAAACAAAAACAAAATTTTTTTAAGACAAACCCCAACAACTTTGAATGATTTAAAAAGAGAGAATTGTGTAAATAACCATAACATATCAATTAAACTGTTGATCACGTGACCGAATCCAATGGCGGTTTAGCGACAACTTTTTCAACAGACACTTGACCAGGATGGTTTCAAGGCAATGCAAGGATCCAATGCACTTAATAACAATGACATAAACCTGCCTAAAGATGTGAATATAACATTCAAAATGTCCTTGCTGAAGTGTTTATCTACTTAGTTGTATTAAATTACTAAAATAAAATAAATTAAAAAAAAATTAAAACACATTATTTGTTCTGTTAATCATAATCAGTATTAAAATGCTAGAAATTTTTTAAGGTTATCATAAAGCCACTTGTAGCCTGCATCAAATCACGCCGACGGAGTGACGACTTCCTTTATCCAACCATAAATTAGTACATCAAGTACATCAGCCAAATGGAAATGACTGAAGCGTAAACGAACGTTGGACGGCTTTGACGTAAAAGAAATGTGACACTTCTGTCTTTTTTTTATGGACTCACACTGGGTAATATGAGTAATACTTACGTAAGCAGACATGGTGGCCGTCGTTGCTTATTCTATACCGAGTCTAAAGAAGACGCAGTATTAATGAAACTGCATTGCGTAGTTTTAGCATTGCAAAAAAAAGGTAAGTCCATAGTCTAATGTTCCTCTGCTCTGTTAAATGATTTTGAGATTATACAGGAACTTTACTGAAATTAAATCACTGAAACGCAAAGCCATACACTTTCGGCTACTCGTGAAATACTGATATACGTGATATATTTTGCCTCCTGGAGAAAATCTAATTCTTCATTCTAGACAGCAGACATTGAATAATTTTATTGACACCTGAAACTACTTTTCCTGAACATTTCAAGATGTCAAAAATTATACTTGCATCTATTGTCTCTCAATTTACATTGTCATTCTTTTCCGAGATGCTTCAACAAAACATTGTGCAAACTGGCTTGAAAATAAGTCACATTTCTTTTAAATAATTGCAGTAATTCTGCCTAATGTAATCTGTTATTTCCTCAACGTGGAAGCATGAAAGAAGCAGATAAGGCAACGAGAAGCAGATGCACGGGCTCCTCTGACTTCAGACCTCAGGCATCCGCACACGGCAGCTGAATGTCTCACAAGTGTAGCTGCGCCTTCACTTATAGATCTCAGTGAAAAAAGGTGAAAATCCAGTCACCCGTGATTATTACCAGCTCACTCATGAAATCGCGAACCACGGGCCAGTGATGGAACGAGGAGAGACAGCGAGAGATCGGGAGCTGTTTTCTATCAGGCCGAGCTACACAGAGTTTTGCCTCACACCCCACCAACAACAGCTGCAAATATAATAATGAAAAAAATGATGGTCCACAGTTTGAAAAGAAGATACTCATGCAGATGTTGCCGAAGCTACCCGTCTCCCACAGCTAATACTGTGTTTTACTTTACATGCACTCACATCTAATATTTACACTCCACTGAGAAGCTTTTCCACAGACTTCCATTTCCTCCAGCGTTCTGTTTATTAAATCCAGATTAGAGTCTGTGTTTTCATCAGTCTTTAGTAGTCTAGTGCACACCAAGCTGGATCATGAGAGCTATGTGCAGGTCAAAAAAAGACATTTTTGGTGCAGAAAATTCCCATACGCAAATCACGGTTTCAATGACTAAGTGGGTGTTGAATTTAGATGATCCAGACCGTGAAGCTCGACCTAAACCAAGATTTAACAGCAGGTCTTCGGCTCCCAGATCGCTTTGTGTGTGTGTGTGTGTGTGTGTGTGTCCGTATGGAAACTTTTTACAGAAGAACATAAAACTATCAGTCCTCTCTGAGACTGGCTATCCACACTAACCCAGTACTCCAGAAACATGGCAAATGAATGATTCATATCATATCTGTGTTTTTGCTGCAAGGCCTCTGGCTTCTAAATCTCACATCCTGATAGAGTGCTTCCCCCAGAGTTTCTTGCACTGATGACTTTGCATGAGGTTGGAGTTATGAATAACATATGTGTACGGAGACTTAAGCAGTGAATTATTTTTTTTCTTTATTTGAGAGTAGGTCACCAAATAACTACATGAAGTAAAAAAAAAAATCATTTTTTTTAGTACATTTCTTTCAATTGCACTTCTCTTCCTCGTGGTCCTCTTTAAAAAATTCATTTATCAACTCGAGCCATAATAACTCATCGGAATTAACATGCTCAAACCTATAGTGTTTAACTTCACATTCTTTATTTGTTTTGACTGTGTGATGTTCACAGTCAAACTTTTTTCTTGATATCTGTGCACGTTAAATAGATTTAGCAATTATGGGAAACATAAAACGCTTATTGAAAGTATCCTGAATGCAGTTTAGAATATACTGCATGTGTGTGTGTGTGTGTGTGTATGAACTCAGTTCTCGGGCCCCTATCCCACTGCCCCCACCTCCACCATCTTAATAGATTCTGGATTCACTGCAGTGCACTTTTAATATCTTCATACGCTTAAATGTAAAAGTCAACTCTATGTGCATATGTTAGGGTGTGTGTGTGAGTGGAAGTATCTCCAGGAGAGCTGTTGTTGTGTTGCCCTCAATGCAATGACAATAAAGACCTTCTATTCCATATAAGGCATTAATCTAATCTATTTTGATTTTAGCAGTGTATCATGGGCTCCTGAGCTACTTTTGTTGTCCACTGACAGACAAAACACACATTTGTTGACGTTCACATTTAATGGGTCAGTTCATCAAGTTCCCATAAACACAGCCATTATCATACAGCGGAGCCTACCGACGAGATAAGCCTGAGTGTAAACCAGCTTCCTAGTATAATTTATGACCCACAAGTCAAGCCAGATTAGGCCTGACTGGATCGCTGGTGCCATATGTGACCTACAATCTGTGCTCCGCTTGTACTGCGGGGCGGGAGGGTCAGCGATCTCCCTGGGCAAAGGTTGCCATGGGAACGACCTCTGGATGCTTCGCTCTGCTCTTTGTGGCCCTCCCACGTCTTAAGGCAGAATTATCCAAGATTTCTTTATGTCAGGCCCGTATTCTTCTGCTCTATTTCCTCATGCCGCTCTGCAGTCTCAGCTCCCTCTGTTTCCTCTCCTCGTGCAGACGTCTACGTGCAGTGGCATTTGGATACTTGCGTGCATGCTGACACATATATGGATGGGTATGTATCGACAACGGGACACAACCCAACGCCCCCGCTCATGTACACAAACATGCGTCACTCTTTGCATTCTGGATCAAAACAGGATGCTGAATCCAGGGCATTCAGTTTAATGACTTGAGTAAATTAAAAAGCTTTAACTAATTCGTTGACTTCATTACTTCAAAAGATTTTATGAAAGATAAAACTAACTAAATGGAAAAAAAAGTTAACTCAGCTGAATGTTTGAGGATCCTTATGCCTCCAGGCAAATTCTGGTCTGTGGTGACAAATTTGTGCTAGCATGTGACGAAAAAAAAAAAAAAAATAAATCCAGCCACGAGCTATTATGCTTGGAGACTTACCATGTCTGTTTATGCTGCACACTTAATGACTGTATGAAATGGCTGAAGTCACTGTGATGATGTGCAGAGGAAATGTTCACCTCTTAATTTAAGTCGCGGCAAACCTCAAGAGACAACAGTAGGATGAAGTGTGTAACAGCTTGTTAAATGAGGTGATTTACCTCAAGCACTGAGCTGCTACCACAGGCTCTGAAAAGCACTTCCCAGTCTGATAGAGATATTCACGGGGTAAGAAAAATATTTTCTTAAATCTACTTCAGTAAAATCTAAAACAATACACCGAGCGCGGAGAAACAGATCTTGTTACAAAGTCATTATATGGCAGAGAACACAGGAGAAAATATAATTGGGTCCCCCAGGAGATTCTCAGTTTCTCTTCCCGCCTACCTCCCAGGGTTGAGGTTAAATACAAAGGAAATACAATAAAGAGCTAATATCCCTCAGAGCGGCAACCAACTTAAATTAACCATTTTTTATGTTTTCCAACAGCAAATGCATCTACGTCTAGATCCCATGAAATCATTATGCGACTGTAGGGGTTTTATTAGATCTTTATTGAACTGTGCAAGCATGAAATACCTTCACATTCATTTTTAAAGGCCAATCCTCCCGTGGAATCACTTACACAACATGGCTTGAGAAACACAGGCACATAGATACGCTGGCGAAGTAAATTCCAAGCACAAAATGTCGCAAACTAAACAGGAAATTACTGGAACTACTGTGAAAATCGGAATTTTACACTGCAATTTGAACAATTTGTTCTATCTAACGTGACCACAAAAACTCTAAACCGGCAAGAGTGATTCCAATAATCTCAACCTATGACGGTATCTTGCTGTCGTGGGTAAATTCTGTTATTTAATGCAAATAAATAGGATTTAATAAAAATAAACTCCCCACAGCTATGTTGATATACATCGGAAGCATCAAGCTGCCAGATTGAAACAGTATGCACACTCTTTGAGTCCAGTGAAACGTATTGTCTCCTTGACACAGAGAACTGTCTCCTTGCACACGATGCAGAAAAGAATCAAACTCACCAACATTTTCTATATCGTGGCACGTTGCTTCAAACATAAAGTTGGTGTTTCACATCATGTGTGTAAAATGGAGAAAAACAGCTCCTCTATCAGTCAGTGCAACAGACTAGAAGGCTTAGCATGTCAACATGTTCTGTGTGCAACGAGAACGGCTGTGTTTTTCTGAAGCCCGCCGGCCCTACAAAGTTTAAAGGAGGAATCAAGTTGCTGGCATTAAGCTTTCTTTGTAAAATCATATTCATAAGGACGGAGGCCGCTGTCAGCTGTCTGTTAATCCGTATGATTGTGCATGAAGTGCATTACGACGATAATCAAAATGTTTCAAACATCAGCACAACACATCTCGCCCGCATGATGCTGCATGGAATACAGAGTTTAAATGATATGAAACATATGCAACACAGTCTTTGTCTGTCTACAAGCTTGTCAAATTGTATTATTTTATTAGTAGCCCATGCCACATGTAGAACACTTGTCGCCCAATTTTTTCAAATGTTTCTGATAAACAAATTTGGATTTTGTTTAAATTTCCAATCGTAACTGATTCACATCATCGCTAAATTGCTGTGATATCACTGAGACTGTCAACTGACTTTCACCTTCAAATATAATAATGGAAAAAGTGTTGATTTGTTGTGATGTCGAGAAACGTCAAACAATTAACTTCAGATTTTAAATTATTTCACTGAATTCTTAATAAACGAGTGAATGCAGAGAATCAGAATTGAAATTCAATCAAATCTGGTTTGAGTTTAGCTCAAATCTAGCTTTAAAACAGCGATTAACATTTCTCCAGCCTAAATGCCAACAACTACCTTCCTATTGGAAGCAGACGACGCCTCTCTTCGGGGTATTACTGTAGCACCAGACAGGTGAGTAAACTTGACACCGCGCCATTCAAACACAGAGAGCTGGCACATACCTTCGAGTTGTGAGTGAAAGGTCAGAGTTCAGAGACTTGAGACACAACGAGGACTTTCTAATCCCACCTGGTTACTGTTTTTTTTTTTGTTTTTTTTTTATGTTAGCCACAGCGGACTCGACTGGGGATTTCTGTTTGCCAAGCAGGTCAACACGGGTAGTAGCAGGTTTCAGAGGGCTTAACCAACAACTCTACACCCGTTCCAGTAAGCCAGTCGAGCTGGGTCACGATGAAAGAGTCTGTCCGCACAAAAAAAAAGTCCAGAGTGACGGGCAAAGAAACAGGAATCCTCTTAGTGGTAATATCCTGTTGTGCACCTCCATCTGTTGCTCTGTGACGGCCGGCGGTCTAGATGGGAGAGAGAACAGAAGAAGATAAGAGTGAAATGTACAGTACAGAATTCTGGCTTTGCTTTTAAACATCATCGAGATCAGCTTTGGCCTCAAGTTATTTACAGCAGTGGGATTTAGTGTAAATTTTATTCATTAATTTTACATTTTCATATTGGATGATAGCACCCAAAACACATTTTAGTGTTGCCAACTGCTGCCACTCACCAAGATCATTTGTTCAACAAAAGAAAGAGATCATTAATTGATTTTGGGTGCAACTAACGGGTGATTTGACTATAGTTTAATCTAAGTAAGTATCTAAGTAAGCATGTCGTCAATAGAAAACAATACATTATTTGTAGCATGTTATACAAACAGTCTAAAACCCACAAGCATCCAGTTTGCTGTGTACTTCGGATAATGTCCTTTACAAAATGGTTTATCAAGGTAACCACATTGCAAGTCTGAGCATTTAGAAAAAAATAATGTTTGTTGTGAATCCATGACCTTTTTCACCCTCAAATATGAGACTAAAAAAATGTGGTAATTTTGTTTTATCACCAAAACATCAAAATAACATATTTTTACTTCACTCAATTGTTTGTTCAAAGGGAATTTAGGGAATCAGAAACTCTACATACATCAGTGATTTATTCCCAAATCCTACAAACATCCGGATTACTGCTATCACTGTGCGTAATGTATTATACCAGGTATTTTTTAATAATAACAAAACAATAACAAAATCTGCAGGATCGAGTTAGCATGTGGCAGGTCTCAGAAATTAGTTAAAAATTATTGAAAAAATACAGAACAAATAAAGAATAAATTAAAAACAATTTTTTTGCACAATTAAAACTGCATAAATAATAATATAATGATAAAGTTAAAATCTCTACAGGATGTGGAGTGGTGTACAAGTCACCTCAATGAAAAGAAACAATTGAGAACTGATAAGAAATATTTGTGAAGTTGCTCTTATTTACATTTTTTTGGGGGCAATGGACATTTTCTTTTAAAGAAACTAAAAATCTATATGGTCTTTATATTAAAACTGCTATTAATCACATGTCTGGACTTTTCTACAAGTGAGTTATTTTTTAATAGTCTATCTATGTATGTATGTATGTATGTTTCATGTAGTGAAGACATACTGTAAGTGAACTCATACACGAGTCGATCTTTTATTTAAGGGAGCCATTTAAACATATTCTGGTCTGTTCCAGTTGGAACAACCAAACTCACCACATTAAAAGGAGATTGTCTGTTACACATGTAGACTACGTCTCGGTTATGCATCATCTGAGAAATTTATCTCTGGTTCTGAAATGCAAACCACAGCGTCAACAGCACGCAGCGTCAACACATAGCAGCTGATTTATGTGACCGGTTCATATCAATTAGCAGAGAGCTTAGAGGAGTGGTTAGCATCCAAATCCGAAGCCATGATTGATGACTGCCATTTGATCAAGGCATTCATTTCGTCGTGACTGTCAGCCGAATCACTTTTTTACTGGGCTTCTGTTTTATGGCAATAGTGCTTAGATTTATTATGATGATAAAAAGTGTTGTCTGCCCTCCGACAGGCACACACCGTTCAAACACATTCCTTTTTAACTGTGAGCCAGTGGCCCACCATAAAACCAATGAAGACTCCGACTTGGGTCTTCACTTGATGGTATTTGTTGGTGGAAATGTTGAAGATGTTGCGATTTAATTCTAGATAAGTGAGAGGACTTCAGTGCTTCCTTTGGGGTCGCAGCAGTGTACTAGTGAAAGTTCTACTGTGTCTGTAAAAGTTCACTTAACAAGGACGTAAATTAAACCATGCCAAGGCTTTTGGTCTATTTAATTAAAGCTGGAGCAACTTAGTGGGATTGAATTAAATTTTTGGCAGGGGTAAACCAATACGCTGGGAAGGTGGTTGGAGCGTGGAGGGATGGGGTAGACTTTTCGCGAAAGATAAGCAGCAAGCCCATCTTTTTTTTTTCACCTCTACTAAATATTTTCTTTCCAAAACAACTATGGATGTCTTTGTGTTGTTTCCTGTGGTGCCCTTTAATTTAGCAAAAGAAAAAGTTAATAAATTTGCCTTCTCTGCTAAGACAAATAAATAAACAGGATTATGCAAGTTAAGTTTAGTTCCTGTCAGCTGATTGCCCGGCCATGGGGACGTGGTTTAAGGTTAATCCACATGCAAAGGTCTCTCGAGATTAGGGGAGTCCGTAGCTTTTTCTCAGCACAGGGTCAGGGATCACGCACCAACTTTTATAGAGAGCAGGCCATTTTATTTCCTCGCTCTTTATCCAGCTGCCAGAGCCGACTGGGCTGCAATACTTCACCGTAAGCCCTTTAAGACTCAAGGTGAAATCGATTCCAGCCCGCAGTGGCCCGTTTGAATGGGCTTAAGTGCAAGCTAAATATTCTAGAGGATAAGAATAGCTTATGAACTGCAGGGATCTCATTCTCACCCTGACCAACTTTATCTTACACTTCCTGACGAATAATAGCACGTGTTTAACTTCAGATAACAGGGTTCTGTGATGGGCTGGGGGTCAGAACAATTTAAATTTAAGTCAATAATTATCAGAGAATCTCCAATGACAACACAGCAAAATCATTAAGGTTAATTTAAATGCGTCTGAAAAGCACTTATATATAAATATTTCTTTATGATGGGCTTACTCTGTTTCCATCAAAGCTACTTTTTAAAATTTTATTTATTTATTTATTTTTTTTTACAAATAATAATTTACCTGAAAGTCACATAGGTCCGTAGAGACAGCAAACATCTCCTTAACACTTAGATTAAAAAATGAATTGCCAATATACCAATATTTATCTTCCTAATATTATAGCTAATCTAATTATAATTATGTATCCAACTGTATTTTTAATATACAATGACAATAATACCCTTATCTAAAGTTTGTTTTTGTCATTTATATTTAATTTCAATGGCTATATCTTCAAGCTAATCCTTTTTAGTCAGCAAGATACCCAAAATATTACATCAGAGAGACACATTTGTAACTGAGTGTTAATTTAAAAACTTGATCTTGAACTAAACCCACTCACTCAAAGTTATTTTGGGAGAAAATGTCCAATGATGTCTTCAGAAATAAGACATCTTTGAATGTTCAGCTCTTAAACTCTAGGTGGCAGTGTTGATGCAACCACACATTATATATGGCTGTAGGGAGGAAACCAAAAGACATATATATTTATTTTTCTGATGTGCTGGCCGTTCTCTACACCATGACTTTTGTTCCAGTGTGATTTTTAAAATATGCGATTTTTCAATTCCTTTTATATTATAAAAAAGAAAGATAAAAAAAAAATGCTTCGACTGTGTTTCTATTACAATGAGCATTAAAATATAAATCACTATATTTTGAGTGTAGGATCTGAACATCCCCACCTCCATCAATATTCATATTCTAATTCAAATACATAATATAATAATAATAGTGATATATATAATTAGTTTAAAGTGGTTGATGCAGACTTAATTTGGAGAGATAATAATATAAAAATACAATTATTTCTGATGAATCTGAATAATTTAAACAATACCAAAATAATATATATATATATATAATAGACATTTACAAAACAACCTAAATTGTTCTGCTTGAACAAGCAAAAACATATTAAGGAAAATTACATGCTTGTTAATTAAATCATTCAAACTCTATCAACATATAGCTAGGAATATAACTGAGCATTTTCACTTACAGTTTGGATGGGCTATATGAGATGTTATTTAATAAATTATATGCATTTTTTAATGAAATTATCAATCAAATGATCAGATTATCATGTTAAGATAATGTATTATATAATATCACAGTAAAATGCATAGTAAAAATGTGAACATGTATGTTTAGATAATTATCAAAAACAATATATGACAAAGCAATGCTGTGTATTCTATAGAAACAATATTTGTATTAATATGTAAAAGTGCTTTAGTTAAAATATTATTATAATACATTTTATTAGGTAAAAACACAAATAAAGAAAAAAAGAGAAAATGTAATTTTGCTATTTTTAATACATAAATGTTACAAAGAAGCTTATAGCTCTTTATTACTCGTGCTATGTAGCTTTGCGACACATAATGCAGTTGGTTTAAAGTAACGCCCTCACATCATCTATTCAGACATTATTCTATTCAGCTGGATGCCGCATTTTCACAAGTCCGTCAAAATAAAAATCGATTTCCTTGTGCACCTCGTACATATCATTAGATAATTTCTGACTAATTTACTGTATGTATTATGTCGTGTGTTTTTACTGGCTTGTTATGATGCTGCTGTGTCAAAGAGTGATAGACGTACAGGAGTATATTTTGCTTATTTGGAGCTGAACATGTGAGGACCACTACCGCATTCAGACATTTCTGCTTTGCATTTATATGTATCTTAAAACGGCCATTGTAGACACTGTAGCCGTTATAACCCAGCGGGTCAGAGAGATCTCCGCGGGCAACATTAGAGGAGTATTAATACCGTTTCTTCAGCGTCTTTCACTTCTCTTCTGGCTCAAGTCAATATTGAGCTTGTATGGAACTCATTATAGTGAGGAAAAGCTGCTTTCTCAGTGCCTTGCCGTTTTGTTCCATCTGTTTCGTAGTCACCTGAACATGATCTGAAGTCAGCCAGTCAAGTGACATGGAATCAATACAGTCAAACCCAGCGGAGGCAAATAAATCAGCCAGGCTCATTTAACCCCTGAGAGTCCTGCCTGCATAGCTACCCCACTGCGGCACGTAATAGGAAAGGCATGTTTGATGACAAACAGTTTATTCTAAATTCTTGTTTCCCAGTCAGCATTAGCGACTTCATACTTCATACCCAGGGGGCATCTCTCCTCATGCATGTTTAACTTTGTCCTTTGTACCGTGAATCATCATGTGTTCAAGCTTTTGTTGTCAGTCCCCAAGTGTCACTTTCTTTGTGCAAATAAACAATTTGATATGTTTGTGTGTATATGTGGTTATAATTTTATCACAGTTTTCACCAGCTGGATTGCCATGCATATCAACTCATTGTATGATATACTTGGAAATGTAAGCAGTCTCTCTGTCTCTCTTTTTTTTTTTTGCATTTCTGTACATTTCCGCAGCTGCTTTTTGTGTCTCGCTATCTGTCTCCATGCCTGTCACTGCGTCCTGTAAAACCAGTCTGCATTTAATTTTTTACACAGCATGTATAAAAATACTGGAATTTTACTACCAGCTTCTGGAGCGGGAAATAGATTTTATACTTCTCTTAAGGAAATTTCAAAAATATGACTATAGCTTGACAGATGCTCAATAAATTCTGATTTAATGCCAACCATCACTGACAACTTGGACCTGCCTGGTAAAGAGTAATCCCATTAAAAGAGCGGAAATCTTATAAAAGTTGAATGTGTTATGATTATTGATATGCATATTTATTTAACATATAGCATTTTTATTGATTGCCGGAAAATGATTGCCAGTAATGGTGCTGCCAGACTCCGTTCTGCCAACTTAAATCAACTTAGTGCAAACACAGCGCGGTGTTAATAATTCTGGAAGATTTATCGTGTCATGTTTTGAAATTTCTGAGCCAACGTCACATCAGATGATTGGAAAGAGTTAGAAAGAAAAGGTATGGATTCTCGGGGAAGTCACATTTCACTTAGAAGCTTTGGCTCTTTGGGTCTGTTATTGGAAAATAACTGCTGTTCAGGTGTAACTCATCGCTGAGCTGACATGTTACATCACACGATTCCTTTTGTATGATACAATAGAGTGTTAGCTGTACAAGAGGCTGAACCAATCTAAAGCACAAGAACAAGCTAATATGAAACTCATCATGCAGCACTTTTACATATCCAAATGTCAGCATATTTTATTGCACAAAGAAGAACCAGTGCAGCCGGTGCTTATTGATTAACCATTTACAGTTAGATACAATTTCACTGGAACTATTTTAAATGGGAGACCCGTTAGAAATATACCTTTAATGCACTGCTTGAGATTTTGAACGTCTGCCAAATTGATCTAACAATTCGTCTGAATTACTCAATGTTTCGAAATGAGTGGATCCAAGCTGCTGACAGTCAATCACAGAATGGCCCGTGACCCATTCTCGTTTTTACACTTCACTTTTTATCACCCTCCTGTATTTACTGCAGGAAACGAGCACCACAGCCATGGACAGTTTCCAAAGTTTGTTGCAAGGACATGCACTACTCTCAAAGCGCAGGAAACACAAATCAAAATTTCTTCTCTTCTCTTCTTTATGAAAACTGATTTATTACGAGGCTTAATGAAAGAAGATAAAAAGTGATTTTACAGTTGGTCTAAAATTCAAAATCCATTTTTATATAATTAACTTTAACCAATTTTGCATTGGCTTATGTCCATAATGAGATACAGCTGATGTTGTTGAAATGTGTTTTTGATTCACATTAATATAATTTTGCAGTAGCTCCAGGTCTGTAGCTGCAGACCATTATGAATATTGATTATATATGCTCAAGGCAAGACAATGGATATATAAATAGAAATCAATAAGATAAATAAGTCAATCAAGATTTCAAAACGGCATATTTGTTACTTCAAGCTAAAAAACATACAGAAAAAAAATGCTATAACAACATTTTATATTAGCATATAAATGTAATAGAAAATAACAATATTCACTCAAAGATATGCATACGTTATTTTATATGAATCACCGTTTTGAAGAAAAGGAAAAATGGCAAACAATCGAACTATGGAGGCAAACGTGGAAAAGAAAATATTAAACTTACTCGAATTTTTGTCTCGTGCTGGTCACCTGTTACTGCGCCAAAAAGTTCATTTTTTATGGCCCGTAGGAACTACACGGGGAACCCCAAAGACACATTAAACCTCAGCCTCAAAAGAGTAAGCCAGTATTTCCATTCAGAGCGATGTGGCAGTGAAAATAAGGTGCTCCATCTTTTATAAATGCCCCACATGGTCCCCAAACACTTAATTATCGCAAGGTAAGTCAGTGCGGACTGTCCTTCTGTCGATGATTGACAACGGGGTACATTGACGTGGCTTTGAGAGGGATGAACGATCTCTCTTAACGAGTGGATACATCGATCATGCAGACACTTTTTAACCTTCTGTGATTAATTACACGCACAATATTGTTCATTCTGATCGACACGAACGCGAGTTGACTAAGGTAGCGGTGAAAAAAGCGTGGCTGTGTTTCTGTGTTGCTCGGCGCTCCCCTCTGTCTGTCGTTTTTTTGGTTTCGCCCAAACTTGGTTCAGATTTGAGTTGGTTTTCTCTCGCTATCTGGGAGCGCTCGATTGGAGGAGAAGGACCGCCTGTCCCCTCTCTGCTTCTGCTGTCAATGGCTTTCGGGACGTGTTTTATTTGAATGTCTGGGCCCTTTAAGTGACCAATAATGGATATTCTATGGATATTATGGACCATACCGGCCGTATTAGCTGTTGAAGGTAAGCGACTGTTTTCATCCACCGGGGGTTGTAGCCGCATCCTCATGCCGGCTTCTGAGTTTGAGACAAAGCGCGTGAATGGACGTTTTCTTATTCTCATTAAATTACCTTTCTGCTCTCATAACACACCTTATTGTGTTACAGTGTCGCGTTTGCGGTGCTTCAGTGCAACATAGAGTCATCTCGAGCAAGGGAGAATGGCGGGGTCATTAAAACATACGCTCCCGTGTCTCGCAGGTATCCTCCACGGGTGTTATTAATAGCGTTAATTGGCTGAATAAAAAAAATAAAAATGCTTTTGTGTTGCACGCTGCTAGCACCCTCCGGGTTAGAAAACGTGAAGCCCGAGCCAGATAAAGCCGCATCCTGTGTGTCCGTGGAGGTGTGTCACTGTCACTTGTCAAACTATAGGTGATAAAACACAAACGAGGACTCCTCCTTAAATATTTTTTCCATTGTGTTTGAGTCTAATAATGCAAAATTGACATGCTGGACACCCTCTAGTTGAACTCACAAAAGGCTCTGGTTGCATTATGTGCAGTCATTTCAAAGCAGGAAAGAGCAGCAGTCAGCGTGGCTCAGCGCACAATGAAACAGGTTGAATGGTGAAAATAATCCCCATTATGTGTGTTTACAGTAGTATGCAGTAAACCAACTGTATAACATGACACACTAATTGAGACAGTGTTAAAATGTATACACATAGGATCATATAGTGACATTTGCCTTTCAGTGCTCTAAAGATTAAATCAACCACATTCCCTTTAACTTGACTGTTAAGCATTTCCGTATGTACTTTAAATTATAATTTGCAGGTGATTTCTTTTGTGTGTTAGTGAAGCTGGACTCGGTTTGCCCTTTCACAGGACATGAGACGCTTACCACATTGAAGAATGGAAAGTGTCAGCCCAGTCATTTATTTTGTCTATTTTGAGGATGCTCCCAGAAAACAAATGTGTCCTCTTCCTCTGGTCAGTTTAACTAAACCTCATAATAACAGGTGGGGTTGAGAAGCCATTAAAAGAAAAAAAAGAAAGAACTCAAAACCAAATGTAACCGCAAGTTGAAACAACAACAAAACGAAAAACAGGACAAAAAAGAGATGTTCATTTGCTTGTTTACTGTAGGATTTATTGTACATGTGTGACGACGTCCCAGATTTGTATAGAAAGGCAGACGGACCCGTCGAGTTCCGTGTAGGGCTGGCTCAGACTTTGACGTATTTATGCAGAATACCACAGACTGCTTGAGTTTATGGTTTCACTTTAGCTACATGCAAAAAGCTTAACAGCCTACATTGCATTACTCTCTTGCAGTTTTAACATTCGCACAAAAGCCTAAAAAATTCTATTCATAGACATTATGTAAATACACTTAATGTGATCTATATGTTGTATTTTATGTGTAAATATTTGCATTTATTAGCACATTTATCTCATATTTTAAAGGCACTTTATAAAAATAAATAGATATTTACCTTGTAAAACTGTCCTACGTGTTAGCTTTAATAATATTAATATATTAATTTGTGGTGGTAAAAATATATACTATGACTTTCATAGGTGTCATTCCATATGTGTGTGACATTCACCATCATGTGTTTTTGTTTAATTATTCATCTTAGGATGGCTTGATTGCTGTTATAAAGGTTATTTATTTTTGTGTAATTTTATCCTCGCTATTCTGTCCAAGAACACAGGATATAAGAAATGCCAAAAATAACAACAAATTCACACAACACGGAACTGCACGTCCCCTTGTTTTCTCTCTTTCTCTAAAATGCGAACATGGCCACAGTTTCGTTTTTTTTTTTTTTTTTAATTCATATGTAAAATATCATGTAAGCCGAGAGCAGACTTTGCCTAAAACACCAAGTTGTTCCTTAAATAGCTATCTAAGTGCACTAGTACAATTCTCGCTTATCAGGGGATGACGCTGCTGATGCTTACTGTAACTGCAGAAACACAGTTTGCAGTGTCGCGAGCACCTTTCGAGTCTGTGGTGCATCGGCTTTTGATTCGTAAACCAGCTACCAGTCCCGTCGCCAACTCCTCAGTGCAGTCCTCCCCTCCATTTTACCCTGTGAATCACCCTGGTCGACTGTCCAATGAATTTGCTAAGATGGCTTACGTAGGAAAAATAAAGGGTTGAAAAAGAGGTCACTGCAGCTCTAATCCGAAAAAAAAAAAATCCCAGCATGCAATAGGAAAAACCCTCCGGTGGGTCGTTTTGACACGTTTAGTGCCGGGACGCTACGTTTTTTTCTTTTGTTACTTTTAACAGAAAGTGACATCTTCACATCATGTTATTTCATACTGATGGTCGTTATTTACTGAATGTGTACTGAAACATACTGTGACGTATCGTCGATTGCCGAGACATAAACATTGAGAAAAGTTCACCCGTGTTGCTCCTATACCTAATTTAAGGGGATGAAAGGGCCACTTGTTATACAAATAATCAATGAATCAGGCAGGGACCGTGCTGGATAGGATTAGAGGATTAAAACTGGGGCCAAACTTAAGAAAATTCTCACTGTGTCCCAAGTGTCCATTTAGCAAACATGTCAGGGTCATAAGACTGTAAATTGGCCCTGAAATATTAATGTTTGAATTGTGCCTTTTTATCCTCAGCATCTCATGTCTGTGGCCCCCCATCTCTAGTCGGTATCGCCATGTTGGTCAAATATAAACGGCCTTCTTTCATCAGCATGCGACCATTTTTCAAAAGCATTTACCCAGTGGAATGCGGAGCAACTCTAAATTGTTGATTAGTGTTAATGCAAGCTGATGCCATGTCTTATTGGTTTAGTTAACAGGAACGGACGGGCTCTTTTGGAAAATTAATGGACGTAGTACTGCCAAGGAAATTAGCCTAGCTTTGTCAAACATGTCTATGAAAACGCACTGTGGATTTATCCCTTCATTAGCTTAGCTATTCATTGTCATCAGTGCTCGGTTGACAGCCACACTAACAACAGTGGCACACATCTAATTCTGGTGAGTGGAAACTCTCAGATTCATCCCGAGCCATAAAAGTGCAGTAGCATGTATTGTTCGGGGGAGATGAAATTTACTAGACGGATAATTTAGCTTTTCCGCTTTCGCCATCCTCCTTTGTGTTGTGGTATTACAGTTTACACTTTGCAAACAAGGCAAACGGTTTCTGGGAGCACTGGTGTTGCCATGATGCAATAACAACCTCCTTCAGACTTCGTTGTTGGGGTCCGTAGAATGATAGATCACTTTGATACGACATTTTCTCTCTCGCTTTTTCCTTTGAAGGCAACATAATGGGAGAGAAACCACAGTAGAGGAGGTTGAAATGGGTTAGAATGAGATCACAGCATGGCGTCTTTAAAAAATGTCTTGCAGATTTGATTGCATTTCAATATGTACTGCATTCCCTCAGCGCTCTATTGAGCACTCAGTTGGCAAACACTGGCCAAGTTTGACATTTTATCCTTTTTTTTCATTGAATTTCTTAATTTCATTCCGTATATTAAATTTGTATTCTGCATTACTCTTTCGGCACCAATTCCTCACATAATATAGGACAGCCTGACAATTCAAGACGCAGTATGACTGTTAATGATTGGAAAATCCCACGGAGTTTGGTAAAGATGCTTTCATATGTAAATTCAGTGGCTGTTTCTGACCGGAATTGTTTTGTAAGTAACAGACATGTGAGTGTAACATGGAAGCATTGCGTTTTGTGGTAGAGTGACAAAAGACAGACAGAGGCGTGCTCTGAAATGGGATTAAATAAAGGTAAAACGAGCGACCGTACACAATCCGGTGTTTTCTCAGTCCACCCAATGAGCAGATGCAGGGAGCTGGCCTGCACGCCAACCGCCACAGTAGGCTTTCACAAAGAATCTGTCTCTATTCAAGCCTTAATCCATGCTGCCGAGGGCTCAGGCATTGTCACTTTGCATGCAAAATTTCAATTAGTGCTGGTACCAGTTGTTTCTCTTGGAGGGGGGTGTCACATTTCAGAGACATCTATGGCTACCTTTAGGGTGAGATTAAGGCACAAGTATCACTGCTTGCCTTAAGAAAGTGTACTGCTCCCTGCATTGCATAAGGTTACAATCACGGGGAATGAGCTGCTTTTCTTAATTATGACCATTATATGTAGACCTGGTCACATTATTAGAGGTGTGAATACACTTCACGCGAACTTCATCTGAAACTTAAGCAGGAAAAGTCTCGTGTGAGCTGTGTTAAAACCTTCACATTGGGATTTCTTTTTCGTGGTCCCAGCTCTGCAAACCAAATAGATGGATACGTTGCTCTGGGCATCAGTTTGTTCAACCAATTTAGCTTAGGTTTCACTTAAGCACACGATGAACTGTTTGACACTGTTTCCATGCTTTCAGGTGGTCAGCTCTAACTACTGCGGTTCACTGTGATGAGCCAGCTCTACATTTTCTCCTGCCGCTAACAGTTAAATACTCTAGAAGTAATGCTAAAATGACATTTTATTTGGAGGAACATATCTGATGAAATAACAAAAGTTAATGTTTCAATAGTGAACTCAAAACAGTGTTGAAGTATTATTGATAGAGCCTTAGGGTGTCACATGTGTGGACCTGGAAAAACATTTGAAATCAATGAACTGGCCATTGCTGCTTGTCATTCCTGACAGCATTGCACTTTATTAAAACAGAGCAAATAATGACATGTTGACCAAACTGTAAATCTCATGAGCGGTTATGAGACGGCAGCACAACAGGTTGATATGGGAAACCGTTGACAGTGTCCCAGTATGCACTGAATGTATGCACATGGGTTGACTATTCAGAAAATGACTGTTGGAGTTGTCTGCAAAACAAGTCCCACTGGTCTACAAGCTGGGATGGCATATCATATCTGAGTCAAGTTTGTTTATGTTCACATCACTGACTGCACCTTGGAGGTATGAGTGAAAGTGTCTAAGGATCAGCATACTAGAGTTTTGAATTTATTTACCACACTCGGTATTACTAGGTTACACTTCAAAAACCCAAAATATAACCTGCTGACTGACAACCTCAGATGCCAAACTAAAATGTATTACTACGCCACCTCTATCGCGGTTATGTGTGACACCTCTGCCATAACCGCACTTTATTTATTTATTTTTTTTTATTTTTTGTATCTTCTAAAAGAACAGGTGCCACTTTGGCCTATAGGCGAGCCTGATTTGCAGATGCCAAATGGTCAGATATGCTATCTCCAACTGAAAATATTTTCAGAGCCAACAGGTGTTTCAAGTCTTTTAACAGGCTGCACCCCGCTACCAGAATGACATGCCCAGCAACTGAAAACAATGTGAGGTGCATTTGTCTCCCTTTAAGTAGTACAGGATTAAAAAGAAAAAAGTCAAAATTGAATCCACAGAACTTAATTAAGTTTTATAATCCAACCCTGATTAGATATTAAGATAAAAGTAAAAGTAACACTTGCTCTTAAATGCACAGTAATTATTTAGCTGTGTAATGTATTTTGTATAGAGCATGTTGTTTGTTTGTGGCAAATAGAGATTAATATTTTGGACAGTTGTCTTGGTTGGAAAGGTAAAAAATGCACAAAAGTGCTTAAAGAGTGCAAAATTATATTAAAGAAAACAGTTCATCAAACAATAGCCTGTTGCTTATCCATTAATTATATTATGTACTTGCAGTAATTGCAATGTGAAATGGCCATGTCACTATTGCTATTCCTATCAGTTAAATTAATGAGGAATTGAGACTTGAAAGTGCACACCAACTATACGTCTGACTGGATAATCTAATGATCTTTCCAAATGCATTAAGATAACAAACTGAACCAACCTGCTTTCACTTAATATCAGAATTGGTGATATTAAACAAAAGCCTGCGTGAGTGAAATAATAGCTGCACATAACTCTTTTCATCTGGCCTCTTAAAGTGTTTAATAGGCTTTTACCACTCCCAGGAAAAGAACTGACCTTTAAATGCTTGATTGTTCAAACTTTTTTTATGGTGCTTATGTTTTCCCTACACATACCAATAAGCCACAACAAACTGTTTAATACTAGCTCAGACTTTTACAAAATCTAAGCAGAAGAACTTTCTTGCATGCGGCCTTGTTGAACACACCCCTGTCTCTGTTCTGAAAACAGTATAATCATTTCAAAACATGCAATGTATAGAATTTCTATTTAACTAGGTTCTTAAATAACACTGGAGGTACTGTGTGCTGTGAATGGTGAAAAGATGCATCACCTATGAACATAATATTTAGTAGGGATCAGGTGAATTATGGGTCTTGAGATTTGTTATTCTTGCAGTTCTTTAAGGATAGGTGTGCCGTTTGATTGGGGGGCTGTAATTGTTTCAACATGTGTTTGGCAAAACAATGTGGTCAGAGAGTGAAGCAGTATGACTAAGGCTATTATAACAGTGTTATAGTGCATAATAGTGCTAATCTTGACCATTTAAAGTTGGAGCTGTGGAGCAGGCTTTTCTGCTCATTTTCACACTATTACAGAAAATATCTGTGGTGTATATTATCTAATCAAGTTTGCAGGCAGAGTTAAATTGGAGTTACGTGACCAATAGACCAGCTTCAACACGCAATGTGCAGTTTGCACATGCAGTTTTCTTGCTGACTGGAACTAGTTTGGATAGTTATGGAAGAAACTTGCTTTACCTCTCTGTAACCTTTCTGATATTCCACACAGGAATCTAGATCAAGGATGTTCGTACATCCTGCTGTCTTAATTAGCACATGTTAATTGGCAATGTACAGTCTCGTGGTAAGTCATATTTATTAGGGGGAGCCTGATTCATCCTGACCCGTTGGGAATGGAAATCATTCGGGGACAGCGAGATGTATTTCCAGACATTATTCATAACAGGAACCGTGGAAGAGCTCACAATCAAAATGGCCCCGCAACATCTAGGCCTAATTTGCAGTCTCAATTCTTTGTGCAGTTTGTTTAATTTGACAGAAGGCTCACCCGTTATGTGGAAGTGTCTTTGTCACTGTGTAATACCTCATTTTATCCAGGCGGGGAAATTGCTGTTAATAAAGTCTGAAAACGATAACGGAGTTTGCTTGAAAACTGAAGCTTAACTGATCAGTGTGACCCCCTTTTTCTGTCACGTCCTTCATGACGTTGAGATGTGCACATTAACAGTATGGAGCTTATAATATTCATCCCAGCATAGCTAACTACTGAGTTTAGACACGGGGAGAAAGAGAGACAGAAGGAGGAGGAGGAGGAGGAGGAGGAGGAGGAGGAGGAGGGAGAGTGTGTACCCTGAGAGAGGTCAGACCTCGTTTCAGAGACCCCCATGCACACACACCCCAGGTACTGTGACACTGCCTTTATGAGTGCGCCTGGAGAACACAAACCCACCGGATTAGTGTCTGTCTCTCAATGTCCCCGGGAGCAGAGCCCATTGGGCGAGACAAAGCAGGGCTGATTGCGTTGTCATCTGCATCACAAAGGGAAGCCTTTTCTACCTGAACCGCTGCCTGTGCGCCGCGCTACACATCACATCTATCAGCGACTCTGGACCCACGTGACATCTGCCTTTTGTTTTTTGTCCATCTCTGTCTCCCCCCTATTCTGTTGTTTCTCTCTGGCCCACACCGTCTGTCCACCATGACCCATACCAACAACAAGACCCCCTCCCCCGTCCCTGCTCAGTGGAAACTAGCTTCTTAGTCTATACCAGCACGGTTGTTTTCTGGTTTAGCCGGTAGTTATGTGCTTAGCACAGTGTGCATCGTCTTCTCTCGCTGCAAAGAGCCACGAACACATTTGTTGTCTTTTCTTTTTCCCCTGTGGCTCTAGCTGGCCCAGCTGTATCTCAGCTCAGTCAGCATGCATACACATAAGACAAAAAGGCTTTCAGTTCCAGACCATAACAGGTCTATCGGTCTCACTCGGACAGAGAGAACACCCCAGCTGAGGTGATACCAGTAAACAGATGTGTTTTATCTGATTAGCGTACTGGGCAGGCAGGCTCTGCTCTTCTATAACTGATGACTGCTGTCTTGTGCTGCTGCCCTAGCCAGGTCCGACAGACGTAATAGAGATAAAACAAGCTTCCGTCTTCAGATTAAGTTCTTATGCCTGTGTATACAAGTTCATCATAAGCCTTGTGTTGGCTTTTGGTGTACTTCATCATCATCATCAATGAAACGATCCTCGTCTTCCTTTCACATTTTATGACCTTGAATGTCCTCTTTATCCCTTGAGATAAAATGTTCTTTTTGAATGGAAACAAAGATGTTAGTATTATCTCAGGCAAAAAGATGAAAGGTACTTTTTTATTTTTTTTTACCCATTTTAGATGCTGTGTGAATACATCCAATAGATTAAACAGGGTGTGATATTTGAAAAACAGAAGGGGACGGGGAAAAGGAGAGAATGACTTTTTGTGTCCTCAAGTGTGATAGTTGGTTTCTATTCACAAGTAATTGCATTAGCTCAGAGAATAGGGAATTAACACAAGGCAATTAACTGATTTGGCCTTTGGCTGTGACTTGTCTGGTTTTAGAGAGTAGGAGCTCATTCTGTATTTTCATAGATTAATTTAGAAATTGCGTTTGGTAGTTTGCAGAACTTTGCAAACCATGTTTTTTTAAAAAAAAAAAAAAAAAAAAAATTATTAATGAAGAAATGCCCTTTCTGTCTAAAACAGAACAGTTCAAGTAGAGGGTTAAAAAGTATGGAATCTCAAGGGCAAGAGTTACCACAGCAGCAGAATAAACACATTTGTTAGTGCTTTACTGTCTCCAGTCATATTACAGGGAAACGCTAGGTCTCAGTGGTTTCATTGTCGATAGCAAGTGTGTTATTTTCATTTCAACATTTAGAAAGCTGAAGATGTTGCTGACGTTTTTCATGTGTCTGAAACCAAAAGTAACACACCTAACCCTCTGACATCATCACATCCTGACCTGGATGGTGAGTTAGAAAGGGTATATATGTTAGCTGGTTTGCACAGTAATCCATTTTCATAGTCACAAACACAAAGAGACATATTGACTGATGATGTCGTTATGCTGTATATACACCTATCGGCCACAACATTAAAACCACTGGCAGGAAAAGTAAATAACATTTATCATCCTGTGACAATTCACTGTTCTGCTGGTAAAGTTTTGGACTTGGCATTCCTGTGGTTTTACTTAGACATGTACCAATTACCTAGACCAGACCAAGCACCCCCACTAACAACATCCTGTTTCCAGACACCACAGGACACCCTCAGAAGGGCCGTGTCCATTCTCTGATGAGTCACAACTGTTTTGGAGGCACAAAGGAGGCATAGACAATATCAGGAAGGTGGTCATAATGTTATGCCTGATTGGTGTAGAAATGTAAATCGTTATTGTGAATCCAAGTTGATGTAGTCAGTTTATCAGATGGGAGAGGCCGTGACTTACCGACTTCATGTGAATTTTAAAAGACGCAGATGATCTGAGTTGCATTATGCAGGAAGTTGTGTCTGCTATTTAGCCCACCCCCATCTGATAAAATTATAAAAACACTGTCTGTATAATGCAATAAAGTTCAACAGCACTAAAGATTTCATCCTCCAGAATGACCATAAAGAACATTAAGACCGAAACAGAGGTAGCATTTATTGCAGGAATGGGCTGTTAGACTGGATTAGTCTTAGCTAAGGTTTGCCAAACAAACTGGCAACTGAGTGTAAATATTTAAGTTACTAGTATAGGACGTCTGCCAACTGAAATGGATTCAGGAGAGTTAAACGGAAACTTTGGTCCTATCGGTTATAACATTGCACTTGTGTCATATATCTTTTGAGCAACTGTTTTAGCTCAATGACAAAGTGCACTTAATGTGACCGTGTGACATTTACTTTAGTTTTCTCTGTTTTATCAACACTCATTTTACGCATGCTACCAGAAATTCGTGCTAGCTGTACCAATCTATTCACTGATCATTTACTTGACTGATAATTGCTTTGTTTCTTTAGCTCACTTTTCCAGTCTCAAACGGGGGCCAGGACACACAGCGCATTTTCCAGTTAAAGAAAACAATTTTCTTTATATCTGACTGCCATCACATCTGCAACACCTCTCTCAGCCGAAAGACCCTTATTAATGGCCAGCTAACCTGCACCTACCTCCGCCTACATCCTCATTTTTCATTTGTGTTTAACCGTGGTTAGCTTGAGTGGTGTAGGGTACTGTTGTGTCATGTAAGCACAGTGCCAGATTCTATACTAATACTAGTTATGGTATCAGGACACCCCTAAACAATATCAGAGGCCTTCCTAACGTAACTGAGCCCAGACGAATCATAGCCATGCAACAGTCTTGAGATTATTGGAGCGTGATTGGTGTAGCATAGAGTGACTCTCACCATGGTTTTCTTTTTATTCTAAAAACTGCAGAATTTGAATTAATGAAAGACTGGACTTCTTTTATCTCTGACCTCGTACCACTCCTTCAGTCTTCTTCAGAGATTATGGCTTCAAAATCAATAGCCCAGACTCAGCACAGATTACACTCCTATGATTGTGTTTATGGAGCCCTATCAATTGACACTTCATTGTAGTCATTTCGTATTCAGTAAAGCCGATGATAAATGCACCAATTGGGCAGAGAAAGCTTACCTGAATTTACATAATCACTTGTCTGAAAAAGGATCTAGTGGAGGGAGCAATCAGCAGCATCTGCCACACTCGTACTTCTAAGAGCCGCTGTTATTGCAGTAACATCTTGTTCCAACTAACAATTCATTGTTATTTTATTCTAATTTCAAACCTGTTAAAGATTTCCAGCTGGAAATGCTATCTCTAAAATGCATGCCCGCAATTCTACCGAGCTCCCAAAGAAAGGCCGATACATGTCCTTTGGGTTCAATAAAACAATGTCTGGAATCACAATACGGCCATGAGGTAACGTGGCTTACAAAACGGGAGCCAGGTATATAAGGAGATGGTGAAATGATGACTGTTTTCCATGCCTTACCCTGGCAGGGGCCTTTCAGGGAGAAATCACAATGGATCATTTGGGAGGGCAGCTGGAAAATCTATAGAGAATCTCAAGGGAGACCTGCTGTGTCTGTGAAATCAATGCAGAGATCCAGCTGAGACCATTAAATGAAATGAATGTTATATGATAGGGTTAAACATGTAGAATATTATTATTCATGGAGTCAAAATAGGGTTTTCATCTCCAAATAATGCAAGCAGGCACGGATGTCAATAAAGGCACCACAGATTGTCTTGTATTTCGTGCATCTGCTACATATGCAGTCCATCATGTTTCTGACCTGTTGTTAGCCCCTGGGGTGGATATATGTGTACTGGGCAACTAAAGAAGCTAAGTGAATTGAAGCTTTAATTTATTTGATCTGTGTTTTTATTGTACTTCATTACCAGATAACGAGTAACAGTAGAGAAATGTTAGCAAAACATGATGATTTCTTGTCATCACCACAAATCAGATCCCAGCTAATCTTGAGAGGCAGCTTGTTTCAAAGAAAACTATGGCAACAAAGGCACGCACAGTTTTAGTTAATTTACAGTTTTAAGTTTAAACTGGCTATTTCATAGTCCAGAAGTCAAGGATATTGGCTTTACTATGATATAATAAGAGCAGAAAGTCCCATTACATTCATATCACATCACATTTGAAAAGCAAAAACCAGGAACAGTTTGAAATATTCGCTTGAAAAATATGACATGATATATTTATAGCATAAATATAGGGGGTGTAGTTGCACTGAGACGTTCTGTGGATGGCCTTGAGCAGTCAAGCTGCACTGACGGGGTGCAAGAGTTTTTCCACTGCACTGCACAGCAAGGTAATGTTGTTTATCTGATCCACTAATGAAGCTTTGCTAACTCTGATAAACTCGGGAGTATTTCTTACAGCTTCACAATATGAGCATCCCACAGGTTTGCCAGTGGAAAGGATTTTAATATGAAGCAGTAACTTTAGAACAAAGGCTTATATTTGAAAGTAAAAAAAAAAAAAAAAAAAGAAAAAGAAAGAATAGGAACACACTAATGAAAACACTTGTAAAATAGGCTTGTAAAAACAGAACTTGGTCTCTTGTTTCTTGAACAGACTTGCAGTGCGGTTCAGCATACTTATCTCATGCTGTAAAGGGTGTATTGGAAATGTATGTCATCACAGATTACCTTGGCTGGGAATGCTGTCAAACCTGGAACAACAGAAAAATACTTATTTTTTTTCTCAAACTGTTAATTGACGTATCATTTCAGTTCCAATAGCTTAAGGATGTAATGTGTTGGCAGTAATTCTTTGTTTTTATTGACAATGCACAAAGTACATTTTGCCATTTTGTGTACAGCATATAAAATAAAATGACGACAAACAAACAAACAAACAAACAAAAAAAAAAACACATAACACAGTAACGTGTTCTTTAAGTTTTGGATTATCTGTAGAAATCTATCCAGTCCTTTTCTGTTTCTACATTGCCACTCTTTTATACACTATAATGGCTATTTGAATGAACAAAAGGTTTAAGCCATTTCAAGGGCAAAAACACTTTATTGATTAAATGAATGTGCACCAAACGTGTCTTTTGTGGATCTAAATTGCCTTGCAGTATCTTGAAGGAACACATTTATTCGTGGCATGGGTGGCCCCAGCAGGGTAAGAACCCCAAAAACGGGTCCAGTTACTTGCATGCTGCATTTACAGCGGTAACGCCCCGGCCTGATTACACGTCTTCTGAGCACTTTTCAATCTGCTCTCCTGTACAAATGGTTTGACACTTTGTAGTGGTCAGCCAGGCACATTACATGCATGTAGCGCCTGTATAAGTTAACAGGGCTGCTGTCAAGAACCCCTTCCTGATTGAGTGACTGAAAAAACATGTTTGAGCTTAGTGGTCTATCCTCATCTGAATGACTCTCTGGGACTGGCATGGTGCTGAGCGATGGAATTGGTAAAGCTGGACCTCTGCTGACACACAAGTCTAAATGCACATACTCATGAATAGATTTCCTACACATGACACATGCAAGAGAACACATGGATCCATATAAATCTTACTCCGAATTGGTTGCTAAGACTATTTTTGCCACCAGTTAGGAGAAATAAATGAAGAGAAATGGTTTCAGTTCTCGCTCCAGATGTCCCTTGGGCATGCTGAATTCAATACTTTTAACACAAAGAGAAAGGCAATTGTTATTTTGACTTAGCTTAATTTTGCCTCACTGAGCATTTTACTGTGTGACTTAACTTTTCTTCCCGTCACAAGAAGCTGTAAAAGAGCACATAGCACAAAAAAAGACTTCCTTTGATCTCCATGCCTACAGTAATAAAGTATGTCCTATTTTTGTGAAATAGAAATTGAGACCTGTAATAGCGTTTAGTGGTTTTCCTCCTTACAGACAGGTTTTTGGCGTTAGCATGAGCTAATCTCTATTTCACAGATACTAGCATGCTCATTTTCTGTCTCTGATTCTGTCTGTATGTCTCACACATACACACACAAATGCATGAACACTTCTGTCTGCGCTTTTTCACACTCAACACCTGCAGGGTTGGGCTGTCAGGCTTTCTTGGAATTATGGCATTAACATGGAAACTAGAGGCCTGAAGCTGGATTAGTCAAGAGGAGGTGTGAACGCAAGGTTAGGGCAAAGATGGCCTTTCAGCTAATATTTTGTCATCATACTTTAACTCCTGTATGTTCTATCAAAATGCTGTAAACTTTTTTCTCTCTCTCCTGTTTTGTGTTCTTTCGGTCCCCACATCTGATTCTTGTACATATTTTAAAGCCTGAGGCAAAAACCTTGAGGTGCCTTGGGTTTCCTTTTGCTGAGTATTACAGCTGGCCGCTTCTTAACAATCTTGTTGAGACTGGTATAGTTTGCTTCAGCAGAGAGTGGATCTGGACTGTTTTTAAGTTAATATCCTTAACTGTGTGCACAGTCAAACCGCAGCACAAATGACAAAGCACCTAGAAGCACATTTATGTAGTTGAAAATGAGTGGGATCATGCAGTGTAAATTCAAAAACAGTATTTACTGAAGTGATGCAATTAGATGGTATTTGAGATGTCAGCCTAACGGGTTCAACCTGACGAACACAATCCAAAATTTTTGAAGAGCATCTCAAACCACAATAAACGAGCCGTTTTTAATGTTTCACTGCACTCCAACCACCACGCAGATTAGTAGGATGATAAGTTTGTTTAAAAACAAAACAAAACATGGATTTAGGGACTTAATGACACCACTTACTTTCAGACCATTTACAAGTACTTACAGTACATTTAGGTACTTGCTGATACTGAGTGCCTATACCTATACCTGTACTTATAAGTACTCAATAATTGCATTACAGTTCCAACAATGACTTTCAAACTGTTTCATTTTCCAATCGAATGTTAAGGATGTGGCGATGCTTGAAGAGGATAAAATGATCTGTATGTCTAAAACCGAAATAAACTGTACTTAATCCAGTAATAGACAGGATGCTTTGAAATTACTTTTCCGGTTATCTCCTCAAACGATGTGCGTTTTCGCAATGTTGTACAGCGTCAGTCGTACAGTTTCTGTGATATATTTACATCTGGAAATCTGGTACCTGAGCTCCAGTACGCTGAGAATAGTTTGCAGTCTTCTTTTACTTGCGTCATCATCGCATATACTCAAATATTTCTGAACTCCTAACTTGGCTACTCTTCCTCCTACTTGCAGTAAGAGTTTGAGGTGTGGTTGTTCTTGTAACTACGAGTGTCGGACCCATCTCCAATACTTGTATCAGCATTGGCACACAAATCGATTGCCTTAAGAGGTCAAATGTTTTACACGTTGACTAGCCCTCTAAACACGAAGCCATGATTATGGCATACATACTTCAGTGTTGAGGTACTAGACCAACATATATTTACCATGAAATCACTTGTTAAAGTAGTCCAGTCCTACTTCTTTAACAAAACGTTCCTTCTTCCGTAAAAGGAAAGAGTAGTTTTTGCCTTTCAGTTCTAGCATGTAGGTGGGCTGAAAATTTTGTGGCACATAATCCTTCAGCTGACAAAAGCGGTGTGCTAAACTCCCTACACTCCTAACAGACTCGCACTCATGTTGGGTAGGTGAAGGGCACTCCTCAGCAGCTCGCTCTTATGGCTTAATTTCAATACATCACATTCGCTGCCGTCTTTATCTCCTTTGTCCCGGCGCGGGCCTGTTCAGTTAAAACGGCTTACCTTGCTATCCTTTCTCTGACCAGCCGCCACCTGTCATCCCAATGCTAATGTGAATCATTAACCTAAAAATATAGCCTAGGAGCAAAAATACACAAAATACACCGCTTCATAGAAATACATTACCTGTCACCCTGTCTCTGGATTAGGACTTCCCCGGTGCCAAATGATTTAAGGGCTTTTTGCTAGGTTGTCAGGAGAGACATGATTGTGCCTGAGGCCATAAAGAAACATATGTGCTCTTTTTTTTTTTTTTTTTTTTGAATGTGTCAACCAAGCAGCACCAGATGTGTGCGGTAAATGGTGTCGGGGTTTTTTTTTTTTTTCCCCCTCACTTGAGCGTGTGTCTGACGGCGTGCACAGCTGCACGGAGGAAGTCCGTTTCACAGGGAGTGAAGAGGAGGTGAGAAGCAGCAGGTCTAATTGAAACGGTTAATGGGCTGTCTCAAACCATCTTTATACCCGACAACTGTGTGTGGAGAAGCTCCTTATCACTGAACTGAATCTGATAAAACGCCTCTTTAAAGATATTGGCCAAGACAGTGTTTTTCTTTTTAAATGTAATCATAAATAATGTTATGTTTGAGTCTTTGCAGCCGGTGTGTGAAATTTCAGGGGGAGGAGTTTTGTCCCCTGCCTCAGAACCCTCTTGTGCTGAAAATGTTAGCTTTTTATCTTTTTTTTTTTTTTTTTTTTAAGTGGACTTACAAAAGAAGTAAATCTGCATTGGAAAGCACATTGAAAAGCTTTTTTTTTCTGTCAGTTGTACACATTTTCATGTGCTTTCACTAAAAAGTTCTAAATACATAGATAAATAACAGAAGTTTTTTCCTGCTGTTTTCCCAGTCTTAGTTGGCCTCAGCTTCATCCTAACCACATCCCTCCCAAGCCCCATTCCTCTCTGCCTGGCTTTTCTCCCGGCACAGTCCTTCTTCCCAGCTCTATCTCTGTTCCTCCCATTGTAGCCACAGTACACATCCCTGCTCAACTCTCAGTTCTACCAAAAAACACTCTTGATGGGAGGAAGGCTTTAGGCGCTGTCCACACACTGAATCATTGCGGCACAAGCTGTTTTAATAGGAACTTGTACTGATTGCCATTGAGCCGCTCCTACTGAAGCAGTTAGGAATCTGTGTCTTGCTTAAGGGCGTCTCTGGATGTAGAAAGCACTTCCTTGTTCATTTAACCCAGCTGGTTTTTGTAGCTGTGTGGCTACGACTGCCTTGTCTGCGTGTAGGAGTGTTAGTGGAGGAGAGCCTGCGGAGCCCCAGAGTTGCTGGATTGGTAGGTTGGTTATATTTAACATCATTGACACAGTGAATTGCTCCTTTGGGATGTACGCTGGAGAAGGTGCAAAATTGTGTCAGAGGAAAACTGTGGTTGGGTTTAGTGAACAGACATCCATTATATGAAGACTTTGCAGCTGTATCACATATTTCTCAGCAACCGTGGCTAGCGCTGTCGCGGAGGTCCACTGGGGAACTGCCTGTGTGCAAATCATGCCTAAATATATAACAAGTGGACTTACCAAGAGACATACCTGTAATGAATTGGTATAGGATGGATTCAGTTTAGTTTTGTTAAGGCAAAAGACAGAATAGGACATTATTTACACAAGATAAAGCCCCAACACTCTATTGATTTATCCATTTGCAATATAATACCTCATGTGACAAACACTTCTCGGTGTGCTTGTCCAAAATTTTACAATAATCTTTTTACAGATACCGTGCATAGTTTGAGGGAGAAAACAAACAATAACAAAACAATAAAAGCACGTATATGGATTTAATCAAGTTTCACACTGAGCCCTAATCACCCAGTTACAATTAAAGCTCTTAACACTCTGGCTAGACAGTGTTTTAACCACAGCGTCCGGCTCGCAGATGGTGCTGCAGAGGATCTGAGTTCTCGTTTCTGAAGTACACTTAACGATAACAGGCTTTTTTAGCTTTATTTTTTTAAAATTTTTATTTATTTTTTGCTCCATAATCAGTTTCAAATGAGAGCCGGGCCTTTGGCAGACTTCGTATGGCGACGTTTTGATTCAGCCAAGAACCCTCTTCTGAAGTGCATGAATAGTCGGGGAGAGTTCATTCATACAATCTGAATGCCAAGCACATCTTCACCGAGGACTGATCTCAATTTGAATCAGCTTTTCCCTCTTTCAGATTGTTTCATTTTTAATAATCTGTCATAGAAACTGTCATTGTGCATGCCTCACTTATATTTGTTTATATCTGTTGAAGACAGCCTGCGCTCATGTCAAACACATCAGTTATTTTATTACAGAATAAAATGTGTACAAATAAATAGTAATTCAGTGCGGTAACAGCTTCCCGAATAGATTTAAATATACATGGAAATATATATATTTTTTAGGTGTCTGGTAGTTTTATTATGCCATATATTCATTCCAGTATCAAGGGAGTTTGTGATGTAGTCATGAAATTTATTCAAAGTGGTTTATGTCCTTGGACTCGAATTTTCCATTTTTTTTATTTTTTTATTTATTTTTTTTTATGACTCAGAGCACACCTCGGAAAATAATGTATTTCAATTGGCAGCATGTTTTGTGCACATATTTGGAAAAAAAAGTGTGTTTTAACCCAAGTCTGACAAATATTTCTGCTACTTTGTCGTGTTCTGTTTCTGTATTTTTTTTTTTTATCTTTAATCTTTTGTACATGAATCCTTACTCATATTTTCACACGTCATCAGTAATGTGACTTATAATTGCCAGGCCCACATTCAAGAAAGTGTCAGATTCAGACCATAAATATGAAATTTTACAGTGGACAAAACAATATATGTATATAATAAGTAGCATGTGTAACACAGTCAGTTAGAACTGTTTACACATTCGCTCAATGCAAGTACCAGTAATGCTGTTGCACATTACTGTCCTCTTACACGTAGCTCCACAGCCGCTCCACAGTAGTTTACACGGCTGAGTAGGAGTCCGATGTAATTTTCAACAAAGACCATCTGCACAGAGGATCTTTCCCTCGTGTGAGCAGCATATGCTTCGGTTTGCACATAACGGGGGGGGGGGGGGGGGGGGGCGGGGGGGGGCTGGTAAAACGCACTTATTCCCTGAGTGAATTCCCCTCGTGTCAGGATACTCTCCCTGATGTCCTCCATCTTGGTCGGGGCTATCTGACAGTGACAGGGTTAAGGCTCAAACCCTTAAAACACATCGCCTCGCATACAGAGAGCAGATCTATCAGTAGAGCATGAGTCATTAGTTCCTTTTGGGCTCCTTGGCCGGTGGACTCAAGCCGATTGCACATACTAGACTCGGGTCTGGGATTGGTGAGGGACCTACTGCAAACAATAATCACATATTTTCGTTGGACTGCAAGATCCTGAACTGACTGCAACCAGCCGCCTTTTCCTTGTCAGTGGCAGTGTTTAATGTGCTGATTATTGAAGCCAGGCTTGGCAGGAAGGGCTCCGAGCAATATATTACACAGACACAATGAAGTTTGGTACAAGAACTGCAAAGAGGAAAATCATACCTAATCTCCTCATTAAGATTGCCGAAGCCAGCGTGTAATTTCTGTCACTAAGCGCGGGGTCCCTTATTCTTACCTGATGGCATCATGCATGCTGGAGATTGCCTCGACGTGGTTAAGGCTATTGGTCATTTTTAGACACGAGAAGCAGATGTGGGTGTGCACATTTTGTCATGATCAGCACATTATCTGCTTCTCTTTACAATTATTTTAGAAAAGTAAGCAGATCATTTACATGCATTACACAGCTGAGAAGTTTTAAGCATTCAGCACCTTGGATGGAGAATATACTGTATATGAGACCTAAGCATAAGATTAGTGTTATGGCAAACTGAAGTAGCAGTAGAAGGCCAAAGGGGAAGAAGTGAGTGTGAGGGTAACGGCGAGTTCCTACACGATAGATAAATAGATAGAAAGAAAGCAATGTATTAGCATTCAGATGGTTATAATATTCCTTGGCGAAAGCACGGAAACCTCAAAGGAAGTTATAGCTCTATAATTTCTCCTCTGTGTGTTCTTTTCCCTTTTTGTACTTTTTTTTTTTTTTTAATTCAGTAAGTGACATGTTTGCTTGGGTTAACAGAAGGAACTCTGGCCTTGTTTTCCAGCGCAGAGCTGCTTTCATGTCAACTACAAGCAGATTGGCAGGGGATTTGGCCAGCTCTGCTTAATCATTGCCTCACATCATGCACTTCTTGGAACAGATAGCTGCACTTAGACCGACACGTTTATGATTCTCTGAACGAAATCTACAGATTACTGCAGATATTTGATCTATAAGCCACAGTATCTATTGAAAGGCCCCATTATTTTCTTCAAGCGAGATCAGAGGTGGTGGCTTTGTTGTGCCGATTTCCGTACTGTTCAGGGACGGCAGATACCATATAGGGGCTGCACTCTGACTCTTATTGTCCCAGACAGCTAATCAACAAGCCATTCAGTCAGCTAAACAGCAATTCAGCTTTCCGGCTAAGAAAATGGATGGCTAGCTACCTCACTATTTAGTACTTTGCAGAGTAATATAACATCGACATATCAGGTCAAGGATGTTATCTTTGCACTTTTGCAACTGTGCATTACAAGTTCACAAAAGCAAGGACCTCGCTGTGTAACAAATAACTCCATTTCTCAGTTACTGAATAGCAGTTAAAACCATACACGCTATATACTAAGATTACTGACATGCTGTTGATTATATCCCTTCCTGTGAAAACTCTGCTGAATTGCTCGTTCTCTTCAGCTATAATATAACTGATGGATTTGAAATTAATGTGGATTGCTGTGTTGCCCATTTAACAATTGAAGGCAATCACGCGTCTTTAGCATAATTACTGATCCAACGTTGTTCCAGAGACTGACAAAATACACGGCCCTTGATTTCATCTTGTGTCTTTATCGCGAAATAAACAAAGTCTCAGAAGGAGACCGATGGGAAGTGGAGACCTGACCCCACTCAAGACTGATTGTTAAACAAATTCTCTGGCAAGCCGATAAATAAATAGGTACATGTATTATTCAGAGCACTAGTCTGCTGATTTGGCTTACTGGCACTTTTGATACACGTCGTAAGAAAAGGTTAGGGCTTCCTACACACTAGAGCAGTGGCACGTTTGGAAATTAAAGCACACAGAATTCACTTTTACTAAATATTGGCTGCTTACTCTGTCAGGTTTGAGTTTGTGCCAGTCCTAACTGAACCAAGAATCAAGTAGGGTGTTGTGTTCATAGATATGGTTACTGTCTCCCTTTCGTCTTCGAGTCTAATTAAAAGGTCCATGCTAGTGGCAAGGTAATGATTATCTCCATTCAGATCTGCTAAATGGGCTCGGTGGTCAGTGTAACTATTCTTCTGTCTGTAATGCCATTGCAGTCAAGGGTTTGATTTGTCTATTGGTGCCGTTTTAACAGGTTTTTTTTCAGGTTAATGCAGTTGTGAAGCACTGCAATAAGAAGGAGCTAAAAATAGCCACTGTGGTCCATCCAAGAAATACTGTTTCCCTCCAGTAAAAGAATCTTGTTTGCAGCTCGCTGTCTCTTTTTGTTTCTCTTCATTTCCCTTACTTTTTATAGCTGTGAAGATGATGGGAATTGTACTGTGCAAGGTTACGATGACTATCTCTCTCATAAACTATGTCAGATATATTGCGAGTAGACTGGCCAAACCAGTATGACCAGTGAGAACAAAGGTCCTGACACGTATTTGGCTTCCCCAGCCTCCCCAAGATACTTGCGGCTCATTGAAAATATGCGTAGTCATGTTTCCAGCGGTTTCTAAAAACCTCAGACCTGAAGTACTGTTCTAGGCATTTAGTCTAATATTGACTTCATCTAAAAAGAGCATTAGCTGAGTACCTTGCTGTTTCGGAATGATCTCTCCCCCCTTTCACACGCTGCTTGGTGTAATAGCTAGTATCCACAAAATGAAAGCATTTAACTCCAATCAATGGGATTTATGGCAGCTTTAAAAGGCAAAGGTGTCTTTTCTCTCTTGAAAGTGCTGTTTTGGCTTTCTTCCAGCTTAGATCAGACCACTAGCCATGTATGATGAATTGTTATTATCTTGCATGCCTGCTTAGGATTCACACTTCTCTCCAAGTCTGAAACGGCTGCAACATCATCCTGCATTAAGCTGTAGTGTAGCAGACTTAAGTGAAGTTTTACCGTCCAACTATATGTCATGTCCTACTCTACGGTAGGAGGAAACTTGACAAATATAAACCAAACAAATGCAGCTAGAGCCAGGGATTTATTTGACAGCTTACACACATCCCATCCTTTATTTCCCAAGCTTCTGCTCAATCTTTTTTATGTATGCTTCTTGAATTCTGCAAAAGGAGGGTGTCATGGAGCCATTACACAGTGAGTTTTCATCATTTTTTTTAACAGATTTGCTCACACAAGCAGAATAAATTGGGAGCAAGTGTCAAGGAGTGAGTGCTGTCTGGGTTAACAACAATTTTCTCTCTGGTTCTTCTCATGTGTGTGAGAGGGGAAAGGAATGCATGTCAAGGTTAATGCCAAGAAGATGGAGAGAGTGTTTTTATCAACTCCAGGACTGCTTTCTTAAGTAGTTGCTGCTGACTTTGACATTCTGGAGTTCATATCTGTCATTGAGTGATATGTCATGTCTCTTAAGAGATAAGCCAGGGGCAGTGACTGCTCATTTGATCAGATGATCAGTGTTTCTTTTGGGAGTTAATGAAAGTAAATGAAGGACACAATGTTTCCAATCTGTGTTTACTTCTGCAAGTTTCTCACTTGGTCCAGTCAGAGTTAATTTGTATGTTAAGATCATGGTTTCACACATAGCCAATGGTTGGTTGTTGGCCAGTGTCGGGCTGTCAGTGAGTATCTGTATCCCTAGTTTTGTCAGTATGTCCTGCACCGTTGGGACCAGTCAGAAGCCTTTTGGTGGCCAGCTGAGCATGTTGAATCGTGTTCATCTTAGCGAACTAGTGCAAGGGGAAGTGAAGCTTTCCTGGTTGTACATGTTCATCTAATCTGAACATTCAAAAACACAAATATTTTCACGACATGATTATATAGAATGAGCAAAATGTAGATCAACTGATTGCCATGATTCAAGAGAGGCCAGCTCTGTACTCGACTCCGATGGTTAGCAGCGATTCTTGGCTCCCTAGCCTCCAAGCTAATAGCAGCTTTTCCGCTTTCTCCTTTTCAACGATGAATATAGACTACTGCCACTTGCTGATATGAATTATTCAAATCAAAATCAGATCATTCTAACAGATTCCCACCCCTAGTGATGGACTAGCTGACTAGTCCATCTTGTCGTGGCCGGTGGGAATGAAAGGTAGAAGAAGGTTAAGTCTGTTGGGCGACCCAGGGAGCTATAGGAGCTGGAAAGCCATAATCGGCTTCATATCACTCCGAGGCTCAGTTCCATACTGTGTCCTTGTATAACTGTGCTGTGTAGCTGTTAGAGAGAGTTGCACATAGCTGGGATACGGGACTCCCGAATATGAGATTTCATTATCTGATAAAGAAAGAATCGACTTTTCCGGCAAATGTATTTATTGTGCTTGGGAAGTAAACCGGGAATGGAATGCTTACAACCTGCACCACCCCAAATGAACTGACTACTGGGAGATCTTACAATCATATTTTCTTCTTCTTTTGACTGTTGCCGATTGCTGCTAGCATTCAAAACGGTCTTCTCTTTTCCAATTGAAATTTTGTTGTAGAAAACGGAACATGATGCTGCAAACAGTGACAGGAAAAGGGAAAGGTCCTCAAAAACTGGCTCTAAAAATAGATCCTAGTGTCCATTTTATTATGACCCGTGGACATTTTTGTGCATGAATTACACTTCCACGGCAGACTATTTCCTGGCATGAAATTGTTAATAGGCCAACAGTGAAAACTCGTTCTTGTCCATCTCTGTAATCTTCTCGCAAAAAAAAAACAAAACACTAAAGCTTATTCCCACAGTAAGTGGTGGGGTTCCATTGAAGAATAAGTGAGCAGTAATGTATTACTCCATGCTGCTTTGGAAATGACAGGAAGCGATTCAATTGACACTGAATTATGTTTGCTTTGCATGTGATGTGTGCCGTTCAAGAGCCTTCATTTTGTTCTCTGTGAGGGGATTTGCACCACTGCTCAAGAATGAGCTATTGTTATTGATAGGAGTGCTTATTCTGAATGTACCAGTGGCGAATCTGAAAGAGAAAAGAAAGAAAAAAATATTTTAATATCCACTCACCATGGTCGCAGCTCATATCCCGCCAAAGTACAATTTTAGATGTTGTAAGAAAGTGAAACAGAACTTATTATGCGGTTCTAAGTTTTTTTTGGGGGGGGGGGGTGTCAGGATTGATTGTGAAAAGGGAGCGGGGTCCGGGTTGCTGTCTATAGACTACGCTTTGGAGCTCATTTGCCTAATCTTGGGAACTAGAGTGGAAGCTGTGTATAATGAGGACTAAGGCTTGTCTGGGATGGCGATGTAGGGTTGGGGTTGGGGGAAGCGAGTCTGAAAGACATGAAGGTATTAATCGGACAAAAGGGCAACGGAGAAGTTTATGCAGAGAGAGAACGCCAGTGGAATGGTCAAGCATTTTTGCATTTTGACCGCCTTTGTGCAAGTGCAAATCAAAGGACAGTGAATGAGTGAGAGAAAGGACAGGACGCAGAGAAGCATTCAAGTTCTTGAGGCTCCTCTTGAAAACTTTTTTTTCTGTGTCAGAGAAGCAGGGGCAGGCTGTGATGCTGCAGACCATGCGATGTGCAAATTTCCATGAAGGTTAAACCCTTTGGAGCGTGTTTCTGCTTTGTTGATCCCCAGGAAGAAGAAACTGTTAAAACTGGCATGATGATTGAGAGTCTTTCAATAAACTGAATCGTGAGTTGCTGTAAATGTCAAACATTTTATATTCATGCAGGGATTTGTGATTATCCTAGTCAGTTTCTGAAAATCAAACTGAAAATGGAAAGCAAAAAAATAAATAAAAAAATAAAATGTTTCGACGAATATCTTTCCTGGGACAGAATTTCATGCATTGTGGATAACGCTTTCGGGCATGAGAGGATTTTCTGGAGTGGTTTATTCATCAATATTTTAACAGAACTGTGTTTCAGATACATTGAGCCTTAAAGTGGTGGTCTGAAAGTGAAATTACACTGCACCAGTGTGCCAGTGTAATTCACTAAACTAGACATTTTGATGTTTTTCTTTGCTAAAGTAGGTCTCCAATTATGTTCGTTTCATTCAGAATGGCCACCATTTCCTGAAGCTTAATTTTCCTTTAAGGAATGCAGACACTAACATTTGTGTGGCATTCCAGTTTAGAAGGGGAGTAATTGATGCCAAAACTATTTTTAAAGCTATGTAAAATATTTGGGCAAAGCACTGTAATCATTAGCTGCAACTTAAAATACTGTGTAATGAGATTTGTTTTGATGCTAGCAAAGCAGAGCTGCCTAATTCTCGATTTCTCATTTGAAACCCAAGACATTCCCCCTAGGAAACAATGCGCCGTCATGAACAAGCTGTTTTTGTTTCAGTGAGTTATGCAGGCTATTTGCCCGTGTGTGTCTGCATGTGTATAATTAAACACCATTTGCCACTTAGGGATATCTCAAGGGCCATAATAGCCTCCACAAACGCACAAATGTGCTTTCTTGTGTGTATTGACACATGCCCCATACTGTCCTCACCAAGATAATTTTGTAATGATACGGGCATTATCCAGTGTAATCTAGCAGTAAATTAATTACAACCCACAATCCCCATCATCCCCCTCTACAGTCCCTCAGGATCTCCCCACAGTGACCTGCTGTGGATCAGTGAAACCTCTACAGCACAGATTGAGCAGTGACGGTCATACAGTAGGAACAGGAACATCTACAAAGCGTGAAAGAATCAAAGAATTGCAGGAAAAATCTCTTACCACATGACCTTGCCGAGGCAAAAAAACACCCAAACCTGATCAGATATTCAGTTTGCGAATCGTTTGCATAAAATCTGCCAGCGGACTGAATGCATTACGGTGTTGCGTCCTGTTGCCAAGGTCAGCGTACATTTCAAAGTAGCCCACAACTTTGTGAAAATTAATTCACCCTCATAAATAACAATTAATGGCAGGCGAGTTTGACTTTGCTGTAATTAGCCAGAAAATATGCCCTTAGAAAATGCGGTGAATGTTGTTTAAACATTTAAACATGACACTTTAAAATCTTATTAAAGCTTAGGGGGGTGAAAGTGGTTTTTAATTGATGTAATTGTCAGTTTGTGTAGTCGGCGTTAATTTGGATGCCGTCTGAAACAATGAGAGTGAACGTTGTCCTCCTCACAAAGAGACGTCTTGTGTTTCCTTTCGTGTACAGAAAGGGCAGAATACATGTTATATTCCCCAGATTTGTCTCAGTTCTGTCTCGGTGCCTTTGTGTTTGTTGACGCCGAGAGTTAGGAGCAGTAAAATTGAAGAAAGCATCCAGTAATGATTTTCTTGCTCAGCTTCGGGGTGTCGTAATTGCTGTCTGCATGCGCCGGGCTGACGGAGAGGCCTCCTCTGGGTCGGCCAAGTAATCCAAGATTAAAATGTATATACACCCATTATCAAGAAAGAGCAAGGGAACAGGCCAGGCACCCAGATCGCTCGGTACACACACAGTCACACACACGGGGACACAAGGTCACAGCACTGTGCTGGCAGAATGTGCTCAACGTATGCAGCCGCACACCCCAGCAGAGAGAATACCTAGGAAAATTAATGCACGCACACACACTCCCACCCAGAGATAAGCTATGGCAGCATGTCGTCAAGGGAATTTGGCCATCTATATCATGAAAAAAAAGAGGGCTCCATTAAAATTTAAGCCCCTCAAGAGCTGAGGCTTATAGACTATGACATTATATTTGTCATTTCTGGTATTTATTTGGAGAGATCTCAAGAAAAAAAAACATCGAAGTAAATGTTCCCTGCAACTTTTCAAGCAAAAATAACTGACTCCGTTGCAAAGCAAAGATAGCTTAAGCAGAGCTTTAGCTACCTGCGTGTCACTCTCACTTTAGAGAGCTACACACTTTGCATACAAGTGATGTCTGACAGTGTGGCAAAAAAGAATACCCAGAAATAATTGACACAGGAAACGGAGCCAGACAGGCTGAGGCTGGAAGGGGAAAGAAGAAGAAAACTTGAAAACTTTACTCTGGATATCACACAGTTAGTCAGAAACAAATAATAAGAAAGTGCACTATGATCTCTTTTGACGTCAGCGTTTCTCTTGATGTAAAGTTTTCTATGTCAGACCAGGCACTAGATTTAGATGGAAAGTTTTTCATGGAGGTATTAATTCTCAGATGTCTTCTTCACAATGCAAGCAACACACCGTGTGAAAAAAATTGAAATGAGATATGGCGGCCTGATTTTTACAGATAAGTTTTAAGGCATGAGTCTTGTCAGTCAAGCTGTAACAAGAGCGCTGATGTTAGGAAATCTTTTTATTAAAGAGTTGTCTGGACACAGCCCTAGTGTGCTGCTGAGCCCGTACAGTTCCAGACACATTTTTGCAGATGTGGTTAATTACATACTGCTTTGGACAATTAGTAAATGAGTCTGACAGTAACCTCCATGCATTAATCACAGTAAATTACACAGAGGAAGGCGCAGCACAGAGGTTCAATTAACCTTTTAGCCCTTGTCTGAATGTGGCGGATGGGGCTGGTTATTCGGCAAAGGCCCAAACACCCTCACAGGTCGCCGGGGAGCGAGAGAGAGAGAGAGAGAGAGAGCGACAGAGGCACCCGGTGCTACGGGAGACTTGTCAGAGACGCGCAGTGAGTCCCCTGGTACACCCCCTCCCTCACATACACACTGTCCTCGCCAGGCCCAGACCCCACCCTTGGGAATCACGGCGCTGTCTGGAAATCAAAGCGACCTTTGTGCCTTGCGGTTTTCTCACAGCTGCGGTGGCATTTATTTCCAAACGAGTCGTGCCAGAATTCCCCCGATTTATTTTGCTTAATTTAGCCGATGGTTGAAGCTGACCCCGCGATAACCACCGACATAACCTGGCAACTCTCGGGAGAAATCAGCGCCGGGGATTCACGCGGCTATCTAGAACGATCTGTGATATCTTTAGCTTGTGGCGATTGAAAATGCGAGGGCTTCGCTGTCGTTGGTTTGGCCGGTTGAGTGTGTCTCGGAGCAAAGGTTTCAAATTATTCAGCGGCCTCTGAAATTTAGTGACAGCCGCGGAAGACATGCTTCACTCATTAAGCCCGAGATGTGGTTTGCTATCAGCGTATCTCTAGTTTGGTTCCCTGATGATTGTGTGGCTTTGTGAGTAAATCTGTGGTATTATTCCTTTAGCACTGCCACCTCATTGCCCCGTAGAGCAAAACCCTGATCCACTGTTTCCAGTCGATTAGCGAGCTTTGAGGCTTATGCTTCCCCACCCCAAATGCTCTCTGGCCTAGCCTTTAAATCAGAGTGTTTTCCTCGTCACTGGGCTTGGTTAACATTTAGATTTAATAACACTTATCACAAGGTTTTAATGCTACCCTGGATAATGCTGCACTGTATGTCTTCATACACCGCTTGCTTTTTTTTTACTTGGTCACTGAAGGAATGCAACTGCTGGGTGTCAGACGAGAGGTGAAATGAGAGGATATCAATTTAGCACTTAGTATTCCCACACCCTCCGCTTGGCATTTCTACATGTAAGTAGCTTTAGTCCCACAGTGGGACTTTTCAAACCTACCCTGAGCGAAAAATGTTGAGGAAAAGACAAAGAGAGAAAGAGGAAGACATCTTTTCCTGTCTAACCCTGCCATGAGGAACTGACAACAGAAACAGACAAATGAAGAGCCGGAGACAGAGCAGGGCCCACAGACGGATAAATGAGGAGGAAATACTCTTCACTGGCGTCGAGCTGGTTCCCAGACGCAAGCCGGCACAGTGCTGCCTCTGTCCTGCCTCGTCCAGGCCAGCTTGTGCGTTGATGCTGATGTTTCAGGATTGATTCGTCTGCATTCAGCAGAGAGGCACCCCGCACAAACAATGAAACAGGCATGCGGCCCTAACACGCTGCCCTCTTGTTTCCGACTGCCCATCGCCTCTGTGAGAACCACTGGTCACATGAGCTGGCGAGTCATGGACGAAGCGAGGGGGGACTCTGGGGTCCCCCCCCCCCCCCCCCCCCGCCCCTTGCGGTCACCCCGAAATGCCCGCTCCCAATTGGCCCACAGCGCGCTCTCTTTCTCTCTCACGCACACACACGCTAAAACACTCTTTACTAATGCCTCTGTTGTGCCAACACACACACACAAGTCTACTCACGCGCACACACACACACACATCAATTCAACTCGGCACACGTGCACGAAATCTACATACAAATCCAGTCATGCATGCATCTATATGTGTACGCACATATACACGGCATCCGCCCATAACACAAGAGCGCACGCACACGCACGGCCACCCACATGCACAACAGGCACGGCCGACAATAAAACACAACCTCGGGCTCGCAGATGCCTAAAAGAACACGACCCTTAGTCATCCATACCGGGACCCTTTCCTCTGGGGGAGGAGCGCTATTCAAGGTTGAAACATGATTTTAGCCTTTAAACCTCTGTCCCAAAGCAATAAAGGGCGCAGATACTCACTCGCACACACATCAGACCTTACTTCCCTTTTCTTTATGTCTTCCATGCAGGAAAACCTTAATAAGTCACGTAACACAGTGCTGACGCCTTATTCCTCCTAGAACAAACATAAAACTACCACTTCACAGCCAGTTTTCACTGGAAAGCATTTGTTTTAGGAAGGTTTGCTTGAAATACACAACATTTTCTCTGAAGAATTAAAGTGCTGTTCTTTAAGATATGCCTTCGTTTTCTTTTATCATTGTCATCCAGAAAGATGTAAAAGTACTTGATCTTCAACACCCAGATATCATGTATCATGATCTCTATAATACTTTTTTAATGATTGGCTGAGGCAAACCTTAGTTGTCTCTCGTTGTGTGTGTGTGTTTTTTTGATTTGGACCGATAAGACTGAGTGCTGGAAAAAATGAAAGCCGAACAAAGTGCAGCTTTTTAATGACCATTTTTTGCAGTGCACGGCGAACAGCCACCCCCCACCACTCTTGTTGCCGCTCAGCTGGAATTCCTCGCGGATCACTGCCTGCGCCCTCTTTATTCCCTTTCTGTGCTTCCTCCGACACCTGGACGTTGCCCCCCCCTCCACTCCCTTGTCCTCTCTGCCCTCTCCCCTTAGCCCCTCATTAATCGGCCCTGATATTGATGGAAGCTGAATGCTGGCAAATGACTGCCTGTGAAGCCCCCATCGCGCACCCTCTTCTCACCCTGCCTGTAACCCCATACTGGCTTGATTTGCATGCCAACCGTTCACCGCGCTTGTGAATCGGTCCCTCTGTCCTTCAGCTGGCTCGGTCCTTCAGTCTCATTTTTATCGTCAGTTTATCTTTATCATTTTGTCGCTCCTGATTGCCACGTCTCCACCAAATCCCTAGGTCTCTCAGGACTCCCCTGGCAGCATTATTGTTTCACTTTTGTGTCTGTTATCATTGTTCCTCTCTGCCACCTGTTGATGTCTTTCTATGTGGAGGATTTGTAAGATCCTACCAGCGAATTTTCAGAGTGAAAAGACATTCTGTCGCATTGCTCTTTAAAACCCACAAATATTCAAGTGATTTTCTTTAAAGGCCTAAATTATCAAACTGACTTTTGGCCTTGATGACCGTGCAGATGCTCCATTCATTTCTGATTATCTAAATAACTAATTCCTGAAGTTCAAATTCCCTGTACAGATACATTTATTGCTTTGCATATAGGCACTGACACCCACGTAATATCCTTACTAGATATCTAGAAACAGCCTTCCACATATTTCAGTTTGAAACATAACACTTTCATTTTAGTGGCACACTCTACTTTTCTGCGTATCTGTTTCAATAACCTTGATAAATAGGGAATGAGCAGAGGTCTTCTCAGTAATGTGTGGCCATTTTCTAAAAATGAGATGAGAAATGCTTTTAAGTGAAGCTGTCATGGAAAATTTTTAACTGCTGGAGTAAATTGCTTTCAAGAGCAAAAGATGATCTTCAAATGAGGTTTAATAAACAGTCTCAACTTCAGGGTCTGTGTCATTTTGTTTTGGGCTTCACAGTGAGATTGGATTTTTATATTGCAGTTGAAACAAAACCAGGTGGAACAACCCCACAGATTAAAGTTTATTTTTTTTCTATTTTACCCAGATGGCTTTGTTTATATATTGTTTATAAAGGAAATCAAGCTTTTCTTTGGTGTTATGGCAGTTTGAATGCCTGGATGGTGAGATAACAGCGTCTGTGATGGTCTAGCTCAACAGGTTTATCTCCCTTCTGATAAACGGCTTCCTTTATTACACCCTCCTTGCTCAAGCCGGACAACGTTATCTTGACTGGGGAGAATGGAGTCATCTTTTACTGTTAATGACACGCTGCCCGTCACACCTCAGCGCCCTGCTGACCAGTTACCATAGCAACAGCAGTTGTTCTGGTATGTTGTCAAGGCTTTTGCTTCTGGACTTCAAGCCACGCCAGGCAAGTCACTCAAACGGGCATATATTCCTCTCCCTCCTCCGTCTCCTGTGCTGCTATTACTCTCCACAAGCTGTGTTTGGATGTCTGCCTCTTGTGCTCACCTGTCAGAGGGAGTCCTGGGTGCTGAAATGTGCCTTTTGTCTTCTTCCTGTTGGAACGAAACCATAAACCTACCCACAGACAGAAGTTTGCCGTTCCTTTTACAACTGCTTGCTCCAAAGCAATCCGTCTTTGATCTGTGTCACAAGTAAACACGGTGATAGGAGTTAAACCCAAGGTCGAACAGACGCTGAAAACGCTTATGCATTTTAGCTGTTCAGGAGATAAGGGAAACAGAGTGCTCTGTCAGGCTAAGTGGCTGTAATGGCTACAAAACAAACAGGAGGAGATCTTGCTTCTTAAGAGCAAAGAAGGACTTTGCATTCCACAGAGGACCACAAAGCATCTCTGGACTTAACTTGAGCCAGACGCTGTTTGTTTACCTTGCAGGTTGTAATTCAAACATTTATCCGAGTTTATAGGCGAAAGGCCAAGTCTGGCCTACACCTTAGCGTTCCCGACATAATGCCACATGACAGATAGACGAAGCCAACTTGCTGTGTCAGTTACCACTAACCCTAATGGAGGAATGCATTTTTTAAAAGCCAAAAATCTTTGCTTCAGTCAGAGCTGGCCTGGCACATTCTGGCATTTGCTGTGTAAGATTAGATTTTCGTTATGAGAGCAAACAGTGCGAGCCAAGAATTTCTCATTTCTCTTTTTTTCTTGTTCACTTTCATCCTAATATCTGTTTCATTGTTCATCTTGACTTTACATTCTACAAATACCCTAGCAATATGTGCTCACGCTTAATCTCTGTCAAAGTGCACATACTCAAAACCTTTCCACATATTTTCTATATTCCTCCCCTTAGAGCATGTCGGTTTGACTACAAGTCAAATCCTCAAAGACACAGAGTACAGCTTTGCCGCAGAGTAGCCCATCCATAAAATATTGAGTCCCCTCGTAAAGGTGTTATTATTTTCCTAAACAAGGACTCAAGTTAATTATTATAATTTAAAATGGCTCATAAATTGTATCAGTGTGTCATAATGCACTCTGCAATTTAACTTGTCACTGTTGTGAAATAGCAGTGACCCTGACTTGCCTGTTGAGACAAAATTTCTTTAAAAATCCACTTTAAACTATTTTATTTGCTCTGGCTGGCACTGATTTATTATGAAGGGGACACACTTTGAGGACGGAGGAGACATGAAATGAGTCTGGTGGTTTTTTTTTTTTTCTCCCTCACATAAACAGTCTAAAGCAGTGTTGGCCTGCTTTGCTTATATTGCTTCCGTCTTTTCTCTCCCTTTCCACTTGTCTCTGCCCCTTCTCTTATTTGGTTTCTGCCTTCCTCACAGCTGACCACCATGAAACCATTAGCCCTGTGTTTGTGCTCCACTGGTATCCAATATCTCCCAGTGTGTGTTAGTTTGACTAACACTAAGTCCTTAAGGTGCCTTAATGGTTGGCCAACACAATTTCCATTGTGCCGTGCAGTCGTTGATTAAGAGGATGTTGATTGCAAGGGCTTTAGGGTTGCCTGTACTGTAAGTGATATTTTGGGCTGCTCCGTGGCCTGTTGTTGCCGTGTGTCTGTGTGATTGGATGCGGTAATGGTCCTGGCAGTGAAACAGGCAAGCAGGCAGGAAGGCATGCGGCTGAGGTACTGCCTTCCACCGCCTCCCATTCTCTGCTTTATAGACCTCCAGGGGGTCGTGACCCCACCATAACTCTTTCAAAGCTGGAGAGGGAGAGGAGCGAGCTCACAGGCCTGGAATCCACCAATGTGCCTCACCTCCCGTGTGATCCCCGTGCCTCTCTTTTCCATGAGATGTGTGGTCCCCATCAGGAAATTCGGGGCGGCAACGAACGGTGGTTGGTGGTAGTTAAACAGTCACGGCTTTTAGGAGGTACACTGGCCGCCTCTTTGGGTCAGGGAGTACAGGGGATTAGAGCTGAAAATAGGGTGTCTATTGTGTGGGTGATAAAGCAATGTCAGGTGGTGGCAGGGAGGAAACAATACCTATGAGCTAGAGCGGGGATGGGATGAAGGAGGAGAGAAAAGGATGGGGGAGAGAGGAAAATTAGATATAAATTAGGAGAAGAGGAGTGGAGACACGGTGTACTTTTAAATGAGAATAAATCAGCTCTCCCCCTTTCCCATCCCCACATGACTGCAGGCATTGTAAAGCACACGTAAAGATACCCATTAATACACATTATTACACCCTCACATCGCCTCCTTCTTCCAGATGATAGGTCTGTATCATCCTTAACAGCACTATTTTGTTGTAAGTTGCTCAACCGCATACAGCGTCTTCCCCCTTTCGCACCTACCTCATCGCTTTTTAATGCGCATTCATTATTTAAGGCCTCTTGTCTTGAGTATTACCCTTCCCTTAACATCAGGCAACAAAGAAGTGAGAAAATATATAGGCTAAGCACACCACGCCATTGATTTACTAGCGCAAGGTCTCGGAGGTGGATGTGCTGGCGTGTGTATGTGAGGTTGGGGATGGGAGGCTGCAGTATCTGCCCAGACAGGGAAAACAACTCTGATCCGCTGACTTTCTTGGCAGACGGGCTGTATTGACTGGCAAGAGATCAACTCCCCTAGTTTGACCTTTCACACATCAATAACGCTGTTCAGATTCCTCCACATGACACCCAGGCATGAAATGTTGTACCTGGAAGCTGAACAGATCACTAGTCATTATGGCAGGGAGATAAAAAAGCAGCTTATAGTTATGGTTGAATGACTTTCTTTCTTTCTTTCTTTCTTTTTTTTTTGCTTGTCAGTTTCTTATCTGAGATAATTTGATTTATTTGTTGATTCCCAGGTGTGTTTTTTTTGTGTGTAAGCGTTGCCAATCAAATGTATTTTCCAGGTTCATTCACTATGCATTCCAAAGCTGTCTCTCATACAGTGTGGCAATAGAAGAGTACAGCTGTGGCCAATTATTGTTACAGATGTGCCCAAACATGATTTTGATTTTAATATGTTGACCTATTATATTGATCATTGACTTTTTGGGTCATTACAGCTGTAGAAAAAAAAGAAAAGGAAGGGCTTGTTTAAATGGCGTACACATGGGAAGAGAATAGCAGTGATGTTGCAACAAGAATTTTTAATGAAGGTTAATGAAAAAACCTTTGGCAACGCTAATGGCGTGGGTACCAGGCTGAACTAATCTCAAACTTGAGGCAGGAATGACTGATACAAGTGATTCACATATGATGCAAAGACAACGTTTCCCAAACATTTACCGCAAGGAAAAACTGTCTCAAGACTTTTGGTTTCCTACCAACAAATTCACCATGCTTATAGTGGGCTTGGAGTGTGGGGTGAACCCAGATAGATTGGTGGTGTTGTTTGTGATATTTTCATGTCAAATAAAGAATGGTGATGGCAAGACAAGGTAGTTGTGTCTGTGCGCCATAGACTGTAGACGCGTCTCCACTTTTAGTTTTTCCGCTTTTTTTCTTACTCTTACAGTCCTACAGGACCACTTCACGTAGCGGTTGTCAATGGCAACTGTCAATCATCATGATGTCTCATCCTATTTTTATAGCATCAAATAAATAAAAATTAAAACTTGTGCATACATCAGCTTTATATTAATTACCTTAAATAACAGAAACCACCCTTGAATTTTTTTTTTTACATGTACTTAAATGTTTATAGTAGTTTGGCCCAAGGCCCATCCACTAACACAGAGAAGGTGCAGCTTGTGACCTATACTGCAGTCAGTCACCAGGGGGAGCTCTACTTGCTTTGGCTTCACTTTTGAGCAGCGTCCGTTTTTTTTACATCCTATGCCATAAACTAGCGATATTTTCTGCTTGTTTCACTCAGAAACATTTATGGTGGAAAATACACTTAAACGTCCGCTAGCTGGCAACAAGAATCTCAGTTGGTAAATTAGTGCTTTTATCTTGATCTAACTGTGGTAAAATTATTCTTATGACCAAACTCTTGGAATTAAACTCCATTATTTAATATCAAAGTTACTGTATTTATTGTCTGTATTTATTCATTTTCAGTTATTTTTTTCCTCTTCCCAAAGTGCACAATGCAAGAGCTTTATAATAATCTGCCAAATGTGTGTATGAACAGGGTTTATCATTGTTCATTCAGTAGCATACATAACGTCAGCTGTCAAAACAGAGTCTTGGAAATTTGACGTATTACTGAAGTTAATTAAAAGTTTGGCTGCGCTTGCAGACAGTGTTGGTGTACTTGCTTTAAAATTTATTACAGCTTGATTTACTGATTATTTCATAACAAAATCCCTTCTTAAAGTATGGTGAGGGCTTCACATTTGGATCCTTAATTGCTTGTAATCACAACTTAGCCCGAGACAAACACAGACAGTTTTGCAGCAAGGAAAAACTGCTCATTTATTTAGATTCCATGAAACGTTTACTGCGGCAGATGAGTCCCATTTATCATTAAACACGAGGAAGTCTAAGGATCTCTCTACTGTCTCCTCTAGTGCTTGACCCAGAAACCATGTGCGGCAACAAAAAATAGACAGCGTGGCGTGCAAGGTGTTTCAGAAACAGATTTGTTTGATATATGATGACACGCAAAACTAATTTGTCAAGCTTGTCGCTGCGGTTTTCAGTTGTCATCTGCAGCTGTGGGCTTGTTGGTAAATCTTTGCACAGTCTTTATATGTCTCAAATAACGCAAATGACATTCATGCTTTAAAGAGCTTAAGACAGATAAATGTCCAAGTTTGGTCAAATAGAGTAACGCGAGGTAGAGATTTAAAGGACTTACAAACATTTATCCATCTTGTTGTCCGTAATATTTAATATTCATCACAGTTTAACCCAAATTAAGGTGCTTCATCATTTACACTATTCAGGAGATATGGCTAGAGACAGTGCCGTTACAGATCCTGACATCCCAACATCCAACATTGGACATAAGTTCTCGACATGCCCTGCTCTTAGTAGTTTACATCATTGATTGACCACAGATTGATCCTCTTTAACTGGAGGTCAGATAAAGCCATGTCATTCCATCAGCAGCTGGAGGAGGTGCTTTCCTTTTTACTTTTTAAAACTCTGACATAACTGACATAAAGTAGACAAAAACTGCACTGTTATGTCTTCTCTGTCTGGACAATAATTAAAAAACCTGAAAATAAAGTTGTTGTTTTTTTGTTTTGTTTTTTAAAAAGAAGCCTAATTAACAGTTATACTTGATAGAGTCAGGTGTCTTTTGTAGCAAAAGGTGACATTTAAAATTCATATAAATGTCAGTAAACTGCACACAGCCCTGTCCACCACATTTACATTTGTAGGCTTAGTTGCTGTCAGTCAACAGGCAGGGTTTCCCTGTCAGACTTAAACACTGATGTATTATGCAGTGATGTTTATCACTCTCTGACCAACATGCCGCTCCACAGCCTCTGCTCTGAACCTTATCACCAAACTTCAAATGATAAGGACCCAGAGCGTACTCGCAGGAATTTACAACAGGATTTAAAGCGTCTTTCAAAGGACGAAGGGGTCTTTAAAAATGATTTGGAATAGGTCGTAAACTAGATTTGTTTGTCAGACTTGACTTATCTCATGATGTATGTGGTAGAATCTTTTTATCAGTTAAACAAGGACAGGCCATCACAATAAAGACGAAGACACTAATGCATGCACACACATAGACTTCCTTTCCAACCTTATGTTAAATCTTGAGGTGTGTGGATGTTGTAATGCAGCATTTTCCTCCAAATGACTTCCCTCAGCTGGTGTCAACCACCTACTCTGTGGTTCCACAGCTTACCAGAGCTGCCAATCATAACTGTTGGCATGGACATAGCTGCTCCCTTGACTACCACAGGCATTATCTCATGTAGGACGGATTAGGAGGGAAAATTGGTCCCTTTGCTCCCACACTTTTATTCGAGTAGATTTTAAGCTGGGGGGGACATCTTGTCTTTTGGACTAATACAAGCATATCATGGTCGTATAGCTCCCATCAGGCCTCTAGGAAAATGAAGATGTGAAACTATGGACCACACGTTCGCCAAATAAAGGATTGCTTCGTGTTCTTGCATGATCTTTGTACATTGTTGAATCACCCACGTTTGACTAATAGCTTGCAGGCAAGGTGTGGAAAGCCTGTGATGGTTATTTCCATCAAATCAATTAGTAGTGGTATTTGAAAACATGTCACTTTAATAAAAAGGATTTGTGCATCCCTGTCTAACTTTGCTGCAGGTATTTCTACCACACTAATAAGCGAACAGCAGAGTACTCATGCAACACTTAAAATGACTGGAGGGATGAATGTCACTAGTATGGCCTCTTTTTTTTTTTTTTTTTTTTGAGTCATACGCATGTTCTCTTCAGCTGCTGCTTATAAAAATGTGGGACCCCATTTACAGAATTTTCCACCGCAAATTTTTAAATGTACTGATCTGTTAAACAGACCTCATTGGGTTGTCAGGGATTTGGGAAATATGGAAAGCGAGCTTATAAATTCTCAGTCCTGTGTTATTAGCCAGATTTCTTTCACACAGCTCATGATTGGCCAGGTGACTGTTCCTGCTCGCAATTTATTGCTTAGCTTGATGTCTCTCTGTCATGAAATATGGTGTCACTGAGAGCTAAACTATTTTAATGGTGCGACTACACTAATGATACACCTACAGGTGTCGCTAATAGTAAAAACATATCTTGACACATGGATCGAGAAGCTATGCTTTAAGATGATCGGCGTGACAGTGGAGTGTTGTAATCGGAGGTGGAATAAGGCACTGACAGTTACTGAAAACTAACATGCAGCCTTGCGTGGAACGGCGGACTGATTTTAAGATAAGCCTCTCCACACTGACACTTGACAGGTGTTCCGTTGCAAGAAATTCCCAAGGATACTGTTGGGCCCTGTTCAGACCTGGTATTAACACGCATCCTGAGTGATCCAGTCGCACGCAACTGGCCAGCTTCAAGTACAGGTGTGAACGCATTGAGGAATCATTTGAGAGCCGATCACTCGTTAGTGATGTGTCCTCAATTTGGAGATGGTCTGTGCCACACGTGCCACTTTGAAGGTCCTTCTACTACGTCTACAGTAGGTAGAGCGGGTTACGGACTGAAACCGGAGGATTAGTGGTTCAGTCCGTGGAAGATGCCACATGCCGAAGTGTCCTTGAGCAAGACACCGAGCTCCCAGTTGCTCCCAGTGCATGGCACTGGTGTATGAATGTGTGCACGTTTGTGTGAGGGAAACGGTAGATGTGTCACTGTGACTGTAAAGCGCTTTGAGTACAAATAGGTAGAAAGGGGCTACATAAAAACAAGACCATTTGCCATCCACTCACCTGACAGCCTCGGCATAAGTGGGAGTTTTGTCTCGTTCATTCAAGAAGAAAAAGAACACGCAACCACTATTATAAATGATTACCAGCAGAGGTGTTAAGTGTTGTCTGTTCATGAGTAATGAAAGCCTTTTAAAATATTTAGTGGTAGCTTTAAACAACAAATTAAAAGATTTAATCTGATTAGGCTGTGTGTAATTCCATCAAAAGAAAAAAATTATGTATCGGCACATGGCTAATTAGAACCATGTGGAGTTAAATTACTTTGCTAACTTTATGAGGAATTGTTTCTCCATTACTCTGAAACACACACTATAGGAAATTTGAATAGAAATATAGAAATCAGCGCAGTGCAGCAGTCTCTGTAGGAGCCACTATTACAGCGATACCGTTTCCATGCAAGAAGATAATCGGCAGTTGTAAATATATGAATATGTAATCTTAATCTTAATCTTATTTTAGCATAACCTCAATTTTTTAAAATGTAATATGCAGGAAGTTTTCACAGCAGATTGAGATTAGATAGATAGGTTTTATTTGTCACATGCACAGTTATACATAATACAATGCACAGTGAAATGTATTCTTGTACCTGCAGCCAGTAGTAAAAAATAAGTACTACAATAAAACAGTAATAACTGCAAATTTCTTAACGCACAAGGTAAACAATATAAGTGTAAATGTACACCGAGGAAAATAGAATAAAATATAGACTGTAATATACTATAAATTACTCCAGATTCCATCATTTGAAAAAGAAAGTCCTGAGATATTAAGTTAGTTAAAGGCGGTTTCAGTTCTGTAGGTGACCTGACTGCGATTCAGTCATATGTCAACGAGGAGTTTTTGCGTCTCTTACATTGTCTCTTACACCGACCTTGCTGACAGGTTCAGTTACACTGACTGATAACACAGCCTGGCCATGTAGGGATTACTGTCGTACATCCTGCTGGAGGCCCCTGGGAACGCCATGCTGTATCATTCTGTCAACAGTTAGTGCTCTGAGAGCGCTCTACTTTCTGCGTCCCTGTTTGTGTGTGTTGTACTATATTTCACACTGCACCGCACTCTGCCAAAATCAACTGCCCGGCTTCCTCCCTCATCGTTCTTTGCCTCGGAAAACACGGCCGCCTGCAGCCTTGATGAGGTGGGCCCGAACTTTGAGCCCTTCCTCATTGCTCCCCGAAACACCTTCATCATCATCATTCCAACTCCAAGCCTGCCTTTTCAGGATGCTAATATTAACCTCCACACCACATAAATTTTCCCTGATGTGCTGTCTCACCAGAAACGCACCTGGATACCCAGGGCTGCATGCCAGTCTGCCTTTGAAAGCAAAGTAAAAAAAAAAAGAAAAAAAGGTGTACTTGTGGGGTTTGGGTCAATACCAAATGGTCGACAAAGCCTGTTTCATTGTAAAAGTAGGATTAAGAATTCATTTAACACACAGGGATAAGCTGTTATGTGACAGTGGTGGGAGCTCTATACTGTACCTTAATGGGCCCAGCCTGTGCTGACAGATAAGTTGAGCTGAGTTGCTCTGGACCAGGGGCTCCAGCCACTTCTTCCCTCTAAATGAAACAGACTATTATTATTTCAAACAGGCCATACAGTAGCCTTGTCCGTCATTAAAACTATGAATCACGTCTCTACACATGCACTGGCTCCCTCAGGGGTATATCAATGCCTTTCCCCTTAATCTGGGCAGATTTCCGTGCAGGGTCCACTCTATAGGATTCTGTTTTTAGCACAATGAACAGCTTGCTCGTGTTACTCTGCGGCTCAAGTGCATACTACAACCTTCCCACAACTGCCATCAAATACTGTGGTTTCAGGTGTTCAGTGAAATACAAGAAAATACACATGCACTTCAGCGGTGGTTAAACCTGAGCTTGGCACAGCATGACTTTTATTGAGAGAATGTTTTGCTGCTTTTTTAGCTCCGTTAGCTGACTATTATCACAGCAATGGAAGGCACCATGTGTGGTTTATGTCGATGTTAAACTGAATGTTGAGGGATTTGTTCCGTAGAGAGCAGAGGCTACAGTTCCGCTGGCAAGAAAGATAAAAAGGAAGTCATGCCTCCGAGCTGCTTCATGCTGTTTTGGAGGTCAATTGCTTCTTCAAAATACCCTCATTAAACTGGAGGGCCTAAATATAGCCTAGTTTGTTAGAAAATTGGTATATTCTCTTTGATTCTGATTTAAGCTGCCATGTCAAACTCATTTATATGCAGGGTTTCTTTGTGATGCAATAAAGTGCAAAACAAATTGTCGAGTCGGGTTCTTCGTGCTGAGAATGGAAAGCAGAGGAGAAATATCTTTACCATATAATTACACACAAGCATGTACCAGCGTGTACGTTCTTACAATTGAAAGCCAAGAAATGACTGTTTGTTTGAGGAGCTGCACTTGTTGCGGTGCCTGCACCCGGAAAAGGTGTGCAAGGTTTAGTTCAGAGATTACTCATGACAGTAGAGACATCCATCATTCGGACGGCAGGATTCTGTCAATCTACTCCAACTAATTGGCCATCCATCTGTCAAATTGGGATTTCTTTGCCCTTTGGCCAAGTCATGGATAGTCAGTCACCATCGTAAACCAACTGCAAATGTTGAGAAACAGGCTGACAGGAAAAATAAATAATAGGGCCTCAGATAAGCATTCCTTTGTGCAAAGAAAAAGAACGGATGAATAGATTTTGCACACAATTTGAAATGCAACATGTTAATAGTGTTTAGTACAGCATGATATCGGTTTATTGACCAGATTTGTTCGCCTTTATTAGAGCTTGAATACAATAGCTTAAAGATAAACTTCAGTCCTCATCAGAGTTTGCAAAGTGTTTATTTTCTTACTCGCGGCGGTTGTTTGAGCCGAAATGTGTTTTCCGCGAACAGCTCCTCTCTGTGTCCTTCATTGCAAATGCTGCTGCTTTCTTTAGAAAGCTGAGATGCAGCACTGACCCCTCTTAGAGAAGAAGAGTGTTGTTGTAGTACCACAGCCCCCCCACTCCCCCCGCCTGTCACTTCAGACAGCCTCTCACTTGAGAGCTCTCTCTCAGATCAGCACTAAACTCTCTCCTTAGTCTCAGGAAGTGTTGGAGGAAGCACTCTCCGTCTAGTAGGCTTTTCTTAGACTCCCAGGTCTCATTGCATATTCATAGCCCCTTCCACCGTGGAGGGTATCAAGTTTAAAAAAAGATAAAAGACATCCAGGTTTGAATTATTTACTGTCCTATTATTAATATTCTCTGTAATTTTAGAAATGTAGTAGGTTTGCGCATTAATGTTCCATATTTGAAAACATTTCCAGGTAGGCAGTGACGTATCTCTGACCGCCAGGGTGGAGGCCATTTTCCCATGAGCTCCAACAGTTCAAATACTTATATGCATCACTCCGCCGGCACACAAATAATGTAGAGACACTTGCTGCTGTAAGTGGGAAACTGAGAGGCTGCAATTTGTCATCAAATCTTGGAGAGTGTCCTTCTGAACAACACACTGTGGTGCTATACAACATCCATTACTCAACAGACATTTCTGCACCAGACCAGCAGATGTTTCCCATTGTACTGAGCTCGAGGAAACAATCTGTACTTAAAGAATTAAACATATAGTGAACATAAGAGTTCCTATTGTTTTTAGATAGACTGCAAATGTCCTTCTGAAAGAAGACACTGGGAATAGGTAGAATGATAAAATTGTCTTGTAAACATACACTGATCAGGCAAAACATTATGACCACCTTCCTAATATTGTGTAGGTCTCCCTTGTTCCTCAAAAACAGTTGTGACTCATCAGAGAATGGACATGGGCCTTCTGAGGGTGTCCTGTGGTGTCTGGCACAGACTGTTGTTAGTGGGGGCCTTTGAGTCCTATGGGTTGAGGGGAGGGAAATATGTGGATCAGGCTAGTTCCAGTTGTTCTTCATGTTTTTTTTTTTTGTTGTTGTTCCTAAACCGTTTCTGTGTGTGTGCCTGTGTCATTCTGCATCCTGCTGGGGATGGCTGCTGCCTTCAAGGAGTGTCATTGATATGGGGTGGGGGTGTCTGGTCTGATCTAGGTGGGTTGCCAGGTACAAAGGTTTACCAGCAGAACCTTGAATGGTCTCAAGATGGTCTCCTGTCAGTAGTTTTAATGTTGTGGCTAATCGGTAATAAAGACAGACTCAGTTCTGAAGAGAATTCTTTTGTGTTTCTTGTGACACACAACTCAGATTTCATTCTGGCGCAGGTTAGAACTGATACAGATATGGTCATGATTGGGTAGTCACAAAACCAGTCACAGCCAGACTTCTGTTCACCTCCAGATAAATAAAAGTGCAACCCAAATGCCCAGTGCAAACCCTAATCTGTTTCAACTTTGTACAGAAATGGACAAAATCCAGAAAAAACGTAATTAAAATAGTTTTAAAAGCCGTTATTTAGTCCGATGTAATGGTTTAAAACTCTAGTTTCATATTAACACACCTTGATTAATATACCTTAATGAATTCAGTTGACAGTCAGATTACACCTGGTGTCCTAGACTCTAATGTGTATGTGGAGTATTGTGTGTCATTAGTCATCAGACCCTAATGGAGATCCATTTAGAATCATCATATTACCCAACTAATTAAAGGGCCTCCACCTAAGAGTGCTTACTTCTCTGTGACCTTTTTCTCGATTGCTCTGTTGACAGTCCTCTCAGGCCTGCACCTCTTTATTCACACTACACAGTGCTGATTGTGCCAGTTGGAGCAGCGGTAACTTGATGTCGACACACTCGCCCTCAGAAGACGTTGCCGACATTCCCATGAGTGGCAAAATCCAAGTGCTCTCATTGTCAACAAGTGCCCACAAAGAGAAAACAAAAATAAGTGATTCCTGTAGCTGGATTGCGGTGAGAACCCCTACACCGTGTGCTCCCTCTGATTAATAGCCAGCGTATCCTGCTGAGCAGCCATGCTCTGCCACGGCTGGGGGCTCAGGCCGGAGAACGAGGCGGTGGCTGACAGTGGTGAGCTATGTGCTGCGCTGCTTCACGGGAGGTAATGAATCGGTGTGGCTGCCGGGACTGAAGTGTAGACAGCAGGAGGAAGAAAAGTGATCAGTCTTTCAGGGTGACGTACTACTTGTCCAGCATGTGGGCCACTGATAGCAGGGAAGAGACATAGCATGAAAGAGAAGGAGGCCTGAAGGAAGAGGAAAGAAGAAGCAAGACGAGACGAAAATTCAAGGGCAGGGTTATTTTGCGAAGGAAAGGGAGAAAGTGGTGGAAAAAAGAAAGGCAGCGAATGTGCGGCTTCAGACAGTGAAAGAAAAGAGAGAGGAGTTTGGGGGTAGAGGACGGGGGGTCACCCACTCTGCGTTCAAATTCCTAGGGAAATTTGCTCCCTGTTCCCCCACAACAGTCCCTAAACCACCACAGAGGGGGTTCATTATTCTCACTTTACTCCTCCACTAATTATCGTTATCATTTATGGGAGATAATTACCATTTCACCGCCTAACGCGCATGTAGACTGCTCGGCTCTGAGTCTCACACACACAAGGTTATCAATAGCTGCTCAATTGCAGTCTCATCTGCCTAATTATACGATTGGAGCTTTGTGATAACTGAACGGGATGTGAAATCTAGTATTAAGTCTTGTGAGAGCTGGTGAGATGCTGAAAGTCAGCAAAAGGCTCTGAAATAAACCAGCGCTTGTGGAGCCTGTTAATTAAAAGCCGTGGCTTTCGCTGGCATGAAAAAATCAGAGGAAATCCAGGGTTATGAAACAACTGGAAGTCTCTAAAATATCCTGCGACCTGGTAGAGAGCGGAGTACGGCGCTTTAAACTAAAGCCTGAGGAGCACAGCTTCAGATCCTCTGTCTTTGATTTTGTTCTTTCATTACTTGGAAAAAGAACTTTTCACTTTTTATCTGATTTAATGGACATGGGTCTTCACTTGGCTCTCCTTTCAATTAACCCACACTATTAGGACCAGTTCGTTTAGTTTATATCACAACATTAATGAAGAGCCAGAGCGTGCAGTTTAGGTCTGTATAGACCTGTATAACAGTCCCTGCCTGTGACTTATGTTGAGCTTAGTAACCGTGTTTGTCGAGGGGCTCTCTAAATCCCTCTATGGCATTTTTGGAGTTGCAGCTGACGCCTTGAACCTGATGAATGGTCTCTCCATTTGCTGCAGCTCAACACTGGAGAACAAGACTGACACAGGCCTAATCAGCTGCAGAAATTCATTAGGCCTGACCTCTGTTGCATACAGAGGGTAGCAGAGCTGAGAGGCGGCTGTGTGCGGGCAAGGAGGCACGAGGGCACAGAGATTAAGGAAAAGAGGCAGAGAAGGCGACGGCGTGAACGGCTCGGTGAGCGTATGACAGACAGTTGGGCCGGGCCGGAGGAATGTGTGCCACAGAGGACCTCATGACAGACAGGAGGCACATTCTCTTTGACCCCAATTACCAGAGGTGTTTCTTTCCACCGGCTAATCCATGGCGTATAGGGTGGCCCCTCCTCTGCGCTGTGGAGATTTGCTTTTCCAGCTTGTTGTTTTCACCACAGAGTCATATGAGTGGTGGCATAGTTCTGGTGGCCGGGATGTGTCTGACCTGTTATGAAACCGGCAGCAATCAAGCAAGTGATTGTTCTTTTTAAACAATTATTTATTTTTTTTCCCACTAAATTCTTTCACGTATAAAACGTTGGGGAAACTGTGGAAACACCAGAGGGTGATGACTTAATTGTAAGTTTTGTCCAACCAGCAGAACATAACTCAAAGATATGAATTTTAAAATGTTGTAAAACATAAAAAAATAAACTAATCATAACTGGATGAGATTTAACCAGAAGTGATTAATCTGTTTTTAAGTTTTCTGCTAATTGATTAAACTACTTATTATGCCAATATCCTCTATTTTTCTCTGATGCCTGCCTAGATTACAATCTACTTCTGAAGTGCTCTAATTACAACATGACATGATTAGATTAGATTCTTCTTCAGTTCGCTCTTGCAGAAAAACAGGAATGAAGGCAAGGAAATATACATTTTAAAACCCCCTGTAATTTTCAGAGCTCTTCACTGAACATTTCACTATTTTCTGAATCTGTTTCTATTACTCGAGCGGTCTCTGTTCAACCACAGCGATATTTTTCACTTCGTCAGGAGATTATCTGACCGACTTCTTCTCTTCTGTCTCTCCGCAGAGACACTCATGGACTCCACCACGGCTACGGCGGAGCTCGGCTGGACGGTCTACCCCGTGTCCGGGTCGAGTGACAACAGCGTAAGTGACCTGCTATTCTTTCTCTTTAATTAAATTATTTATTTGACCTGAGTGATTCAGAAGAGGTGCGTGGCGTGTCTCTCTCTCTCTGTATTCGATGTAAAAAAAACTGCAGTTAATGTGTAAATTGGCTCAGCCCCCATGATATCTTTATTTCTGCCCCTAGTCAGTGTTTTGGTTTCTCACTCTAAGGTCAAAGAGCAATCGGTGAGCCAGCCTGCTTCCCTCAATGAGCCAATTTATTTCTCCAACTGCAGAGCTGCAAGTAATTTGAATTTAACATTACATTTTTTTGTCTATAAACTCCGCACAGTTGGAAAAAGAAGTTAGTTCGGTGCATATTCATGCATTTTTACCTCTACCTTTTTGAATATTCATGCGTCCCATTTTCGGTTATGTTTCCACAAATGATCGCACGTTCTAGCCTCATCTGAACTTTCTGGTTCAAGGCAAACCCATTAAGGAGGAAGAATCATAAACTTGAATCTCAGTAAGTGTGATCTCATGCCAGACTGGAAGCATTGTGTTATACGGGCCTTGCTGGTGTTTGATGCACAGTATTTCCACATGGTTTGCCAGGGCTTTGGTTGCTCCTGGCCACATGCGAGCCAGGCCCACTTAAGGCAGCCAAAACCAGAGTCTGAGACTACTTCACTTTTTTTCTCCACCACAAGCTTCAGACTTCTTAGAATTTGTCCAAAGGAGAGAGTGGGGAAAAAAACAAAAACGTTGTAGACTTATTTGCTGGTGCATTTCAAAAAACCACTGCCGATTTTATTCAATTATTTATGCTTCTGTGGTTTGTATTAAAGATGGTTTGAATTACACTCCATCATGCTGCGTCTTTTTACGCTGAAAAAATAAGGGGAAAAAATGGCAGCAAAGAAAGCGGGCCTTCAGCAGTTCTATGATATGACTTCAAAGCTCAAAAATGTAGGACAGCTCCATCTCTCCCAACCTGAGGGCACACTGTCTCCTCCCTCGCTAATTTCTACAATCAACACCAACGCACAAATATGCTCGGTTTCCCCTCTTCCCTTCCAGCTCTGGATGCAGTCTGCGCAGAAAGAGCTTAGGCACACTCCCGAGACAGTTTACACCACGTCTTCCTTTAATCCCTGCAAAATGTCAAACTCTGCAAAACATTCACTCAACATTTTCTCATGATCAGATTGAATATTAAGTGGAAACTTCAGACTAAAAAGTTGAACACTCGGAGAAACTTAGAAATGCCACACATTATTTAGTACAGTGAAAATGTTCACTCTGGCCAGATGTGAGGTGAAATTAGAGTCTAAACATCAAACTAAAGACCCGTGAGCTCTTCTAGAATCATCTCCGTTCCAGTAAATTCTGGCGTACTTCCTGATTCTGTGGTTGTTTTTTCTTCCGAATCAAAGCGCTCCACAATCAATTTCACTGAAAGACTTGGAGTATCTATAAAGACTTTCCACTGTGTACTCTTTCGACTCCAGATGATATCATGCCCCTCGTGAAAACCTCCATATGCAGCTATGATATACCCCGCTCTTGGAGCGCGGTGAGACGCAAAGTCTCTAATCCCCCTGGATTTAGGCAGGTATGGGTTGGCCTTATCAGCGTGGGCACTGGAGTTTTACGATGATGTGGCTGAGCTAGACGTAAGCTCCGTCCGTTAGAAAGCGAAGAATGGGGGGTGGTGGAAGATAGCTTGTCCCTTGTGGCCCAGGGCAACAGGTGTGGAAACGGAGCTTGCTCTCGCTCTCAGTATAACAGCAAGAGGTGCTTTACAGAAGCTATTGTCTTACACACATATATGCATGGCTTCATGGGCTTAGCTAGTGGATCAGTAACATCCAGCAGAGTGCTGCTCCAGCAGTTGGCTTTCACTACTCTCTGTAGCTTCATGAAATATATCCTAACTTGGCATGTGATACGTTGGTAATGCAAACAAGTAACAGTATAATATTCAGTCGGAAATGTTATGGCAGTTGGTGTTATTCCTTTCTTATTTTACAGGGTGTTTGAGTAAGGCCTATCAAATCATTATTATAAGAAATTCCTTCAAATATAGCTATAAAATCACCTTCCTGCTGATTTGCACGAAACAATAATATACAGCAGCATGTATAAATCAAGTTTTATAACCCTCTGTGTGTAGCCAGGCTGTCCCTCCTTTTAATTATGTGAAATGACAGTCAAATGTACAGCATGTTGTCCCTGGGCCAGAGAAGCAACACATCTTCATTATTCTTGATGGCAGGGCCGAAAAACACTGAGAATCAAGGTAACACAGTGTTTACCAAATGAGGAAGTTTACCGTCTTCTGACAGACGCTCTGAGATTCTGACAGTGAAACCGACATTTCCCTCCCACGCGGGAAAACTGGTGCAGTAGTTTGACTTTGTGAAGACCTTCCCAATGTGCACACATACGCACCAATAATGCTAATACATAAATCTCTTGTGCCGTTTCTCAACAAGTTTACATTTCGGTTTTTGCCATTTTTGACATGAATAATACATTCAAGAAAGTCGTTAAAGAGGAAAAAAATAATTGAAACTTGAGTTGCGTAGAAACTTCCTGTCTGTGTGGCTCCTTTGCAAAGTTGCTCAGAGATATTGACCCGTTGAAAATCTGCTATGTGACGCGGAGCTAATGCTTGGCCGGCTGGCAGCGCGGGGTTAAGTGGTCAACGTTTGCCTCTCAAGTGGAACTGAGAGACGTGTGAACATCAGGTCAGACCTCCTGACCCGCTCACAGCTACGATGAAGCACCGACAACGGCGGGCGTTTAGAAATAGACTTATGGCTGCAGGGAGCTCACACAGCCACAGCGGAAGGAAAACTGAGGTCTCCTCAATCTACAGTGAACATAATGAGGTGGTGTGTGTGGGGGAGGAGGTTATCATTATTGGGTGTGTCATAACGCGGTGCCGTTCCAGGATACATCCATCTAGTGTCGCGTAGCGCGTTTTGTGAAAATGTTTGCGAAACCAGTTCCAGTTCCTTGTGATTTATCAAACATGCTGCATATTTCATCAGAATTTCTTTCGAGTTTTATATTGTGGACGTGTGGCGAACCAACACACTTTGTTTTGTTTGTTTTTTTTTTAACATAATTTCTTTTTCTTTACAAGCAATTTGTTGAACACAGGTTCACTGGAGTGCAAAGTGACCACTGATTTGCCCTGATTCACAGTTAAAGTCCGTAAAATTGCATTTAAAGAACTATACAAAGAAATCCACAAACATCATCCACATGGAACGCTGTGGAATGGGGGTAAAAGAAGTTGTTCTTCTAGTTTCACATGTTGCACATTAGTAGTGGACAGTGGTAATTGAAGCTGACTACAGCAGACAGTCCCACTTAAGTCTGTGTGTTGGAGAGTCTCTCCTGTCTCTCTGTGAAGGCCGGACTCCTGCAGGATTTGGCTCCTATGGCCTCTCTGGTAGTAATTGAATGCAGAGAGTGGGTGTCATTTGTCCTCTGTCCCTCTAGGGATGGCAGTCTTGCTCTGACAGATTTCCCACAACTGCAAATGGGGCAACTGTGCCCCAGGAGGTTTCCATTGGGTCTCTCTCTCTCTCTCTCTCTCTCTGCTTTTGTGTGAATAATTTATTTACTTCTGTCAGTGATATAGCGGGGAAATGTAACATAGCTCAGGACCGTGAAGCTAGTTCAGGTTAATTTGAACATCGTAATGACAAGACGTGATAAACACACAGTTCATGTAATGTCAAAACAATGAAAGCGTGAAATGTCCGAGTGCTCTGACAGTTCTTTCATAACACTGCCAGACTGATGTGTCACTTATTCTCACCGCTTTTTAGTCGCTGAACAGGCTGTTTCCTGCCGTGTTTTTCTTGTGGTTATTCATATATCATGAACGTAACTTTTCAATTTAAGAGCATAGAAAGCTGTACCGTAACCCCTTAAATCACAGTTGACCTTTGCAGTGGATGCAGTAATAGATACAGCTCTTTGTTTTGGGGTTCACTCTTCATCTGGTCTCCTAAATAACAGTTTAATAATCACTCACACATATTTGAATGGTTGCAATGACCATCAACAAGTCCGCGACTTGTGCTTGCCAGGCAGAAAGACTGTACTTATCGGAAATCTGACTGGCTGCTGACAACACAGTCCACGGGGAGTGTATTAGTGGTCAACTTTTTGTAGCCAGCAAACTAACTTGCTGACCATCTGCATCTTGGAAAAGTTTCCCCGGTTGGGCAGGAGAATTCTGAAAACTCGACAGCGTCGCTTTCGGTTTGGATGCATTGACGAAGCATAACAGACCCGCTGGAGATATACAACAGGTGACATATGGAGCAGATTTGTGGCAGCACTTTTGTTACCAAACTAACCTTGAAAGTAGTTTCAAGCATTAGGCCATTTTAAAGGTTTTGCATTGTTTTCATTTAGGATTAACCGTTGGAAGCTTTCGTATCACTGTGGCTGTAATTAATTGCTTTAAGGCTAATACAAACACCTGACACATTGCATGTCCTTCAGCACTGTGCTCATTTTTTTTTTCCACATTGAATGGCATTGAATTAAAATGCCAGTTAAATGGATGGATGGATTAGGTGCAGAGCACAGTGGAGTTTGGAAAGCACTCGCTGCAAAGAGCTTTAAAGAGGAATGAGACCTTCAGCTCATTATATTGTTTCAGTTTGTGAATGAAGCCATCTTTGGTGAATCGTCTCTGCCGTACGGTTAACTCCACTCCATACCTCAGCCTTGTCAAAGCGTTACGCATGGCTTTACAGATAAAGCAGAGACACACAGTCATGGAGACGTATGGATTGCAGGTCAGCTGAACTTTACTTTGTCTCTGCACGGATGGCACAAGAGATATCGATTCTCAACCTCATTCTCGGTGAGCTTCACTGAACTGTGGCGTCTCGCATAACTCCAGAGGAAGAGAGGAGCAGCTGACACATAGTACTCGAGCCCGACCTCACCAGAAAAACTGCAGCAGTGGTCGATTTTAAAAGTGATTCAAAAGAGTGATTCTTTTTTTTTTTTTTTTTTTTTTAACGTGTGTGACCTCGTGCGACTGTGCATGTAAAATCACCTGACCTGGGGCAGGAGTCATTGCCATGGCAGCCAAGTAAATGGCAGAGAAGCTTGTTGCAGATGGGAGCAGTTGGCCCTGTAACATTTGTTTAATGTCGGGAAGGAGTCTATTTACTAAACCCCCCTTCATGACTTATAACAGTCATGAAGGATTTAGTACAGGACTGTTATGTTAGAATGTTTTTGCGTGTGAGTGTATATTCACATATTTACTTCTGACTGGCTTTCTGTGCAGGACAGTAGTCTCTCAGTTACCGGACCTGTTAGTAATTTTGTTGAGATATATATACACCAATCAGCCACAACATTAAAACCACTGACAGGAGAAGTAAATAACATTGACCATCTTGTGACAATTCAATGTTCTACTGGGAAACATTTGGACCTGGCATTCATAGACATGTACCACCCACCTAGACCAGACCAGGCCCCCCCGCCCTATAGCAATGCCTTGATGGCAGCAGCCATCCCCAGCAGCCTGATACAGGAATACACACAAAAACGCTTTAGGAACAACTAAAAAAACATGAAGAATGGCAAAAGGTGTTGACCTGGCCTCCAAATTCACTAGATCCCAAACTGATCAAGTATCTATGGGATGAACTGGAACAAGCCTGATCCACAGAGGCCCCTCCCCTCAACTCATAGGACCCAAAGGCCGCCACTAACAACATTCTGTTGCCCGTGTCCGTTCTCTGATGAGTCACAGCTGTTTTGGAGACACAAGGGAGCCCTACACAATATTAAGAAGGTGGTCATAATTTTATGCCTGATCAGTGCAAATAGTCTGCCAGGGAGACAACTGTTTAGAAATTTCTGTAGTTCTGGGAACAGCTACAGCATGTAACTGTAGACAGCAAATGTGCACTCTTATCAGACAGATTCAGGGAGTAAGTCAGTTGGACCATAAAGTGTAATTTACATTTTTCCAGTATGATTAAAAACAAACAAACAATTGATTTAAGAATTCTTAAGTGATAGTTTATTTAAAACTGCTTGAGTGATCAAATAACACATGCAGGTGCTTCAGTCTGTTTGGTTAACGGACATTGAGCAAGATCTAACCAAATGCAGTAAATTATTTGCCTGAACCATTGCACCTGGTATCGTTAGACTCAGGACCCCAGCGAGAACAGTTAAACATGAATCACAGTGCTCTTGTTGGGACCCGGTCGTGCGTTCCTTTCACACCATTGGGTTGTCATCGTAAGAGTGTATTTATCAGTGGACCGTGTGTACCGCATAAAAATCCATTTGCTTCTTAGCTTCGTATTCAGTAATTTTTTGACAAAATATCTAAACGACTTACAAGGCAAAGCAGCTCATAATAAGACTGGGTATGATTTTAGATTTTAGATTTATTTTAGATTCTAGTAATGCACTGTTCAGTGCACCGAGCCCTATTCCGCAGAGGACATTTGTCAGACGTATCAGGTTCTCTGTACAGTAAGCTTAGTAAGAGTTTTAGTTTCCATCATCATCTGAGGGCAGCTCATACCCTCCAGCTAATCCATCTTGACATCCAGCACCAGTGTTACCTCCACCTGCTGTATTTAAAACACATGACCACCCTGTTGTAGCACTCTCTTTAAAGACCCAGAGGAAAAAGCTGTGAAAATGAAGACGTTTCTTCTAATTTCACACTCTGCACTTGATCGTTAGGATCTTATTATGCCCCATTTGCTCCCCTCCACTGGCTGCGATGAAAGCGGGGCAAAGAGGCCACGACAGGACAAAAAGGGGCCCTTCATCAAAACACATTTTGTTTGGGGTCTTTCTTAGTCAGACTCAACCCTTCCCCCCACGTCACTGCCAACACTTTCTCCTGGAGTTTCCCCTGTCTGCATCCCTCATTAGCGGCAACCCCCACCTGTCTCCACATTCGGTTTATTAAACTGCAATTGTCCAACGCTCTGTTCTCGCTAGAAGCCGGCTGTCCGCTCTCGTTTAATTGGCCCACAGCCTCCCGCTGCTCCTCAACAAGTGGGAAGGTCAATGGCTGCTCATGACCTGGGATGATGATGTCTGCCAGTGCTGGGCAAAAGACAGACTCTAGGCGTACCACCATGAACTGGCAGTATGCAACCATGCCTTCAAAAAATGCTTCAGTTGTTTGAATGTAAAGCTGTTAGAAAAAACAAGAATTCCATTTGCATCAACGGGTATTTTGATAATCTGTATTTTCAAATTTGAGGTTTACACAGTTAAATTGGCATTGCTGTGCTTAAAAATGTAATTTCCAATGGTCTTTTTTCTTATGCAGTATTCTATATCCTCTTATTATTAATATTGTTTTTGGCTGCACTTCAGACTCTTCTGTTTAGTTTGCTTTTTATGATTGTGTGGTTTTGGGTCAAGCCAAGCATCACGCCAGCAGTGATTAATTGGGACATGGGAATTAAGAACCAAAGCTGCCCTAATTGGTCAAAGCGTTTGATAGAACGTGGGTTTGCAACAAGAGGGGTGACTTTCTTCTCACATCCAGTCAAAATCTGTCAAAGCCCTCACTAAGTGGGCTCTAATTTGAGAAATTATATCAGCTGTGAAGTGAAGAGTGAAGGGGGGAGGTTTGGCGGTCGAAACATTTGAGGGTGTAGCCGAAATAGAGTGGCTCCGTGGGGGTGAGAACAGGATTTTTTTTTTTTTGTTCTTGGCTGATATGTTGAGGTCAAGGTCGTGACCTGCATGGTGGTTGGAGTACACAGTGTTTAAAGCTGGTTTGATCCATGGCCAAGGGGCAAGAAACCATGGAGGTTGCATCTGGATTCTGTATAGTCAGAATGTGCACTCACATTTGTGTGCATCGTGTGGAATTTGAGCTAGAGCAGCATACCCAGAAAACATGGAGTGATTTGTCCCCTGCTTGTTCTTCATATGATTACCCGTGTAATATGATTATGCCAGTTTATTGTTATTATGAAAATTCATGCCATGTGTCCTCAGTGCTTTGTAAATAACTCATTAAAATGTGCGATGGAATAAACGTGTCCCATCAAGATACAGTTAGAATCTAGGACACACCGATGTGACTTATGCTAGCCTCAGACTGCAGGGGCTTCAGGTTGATTCATCCTCCGTCAATTAATATCAAACATTTATATATTTTATAAATATATATTTAGAATTTCATATTTGGATAGTTACTTCAGTCTTTTCCTAATAACCAATGAGAGAAACAAGGATGCGGAAAAGAAACGTTACACATTCTTTAGCCTTTAGGGCTAACGTTAGCTATCATGCTGCTGCAGACAGATATTAAAGGTGACGGTTAAAATCTCACATAACTGAAATACTCTGAAGTTACAGCAAGTTTTTCTTTTCCTCTTTCTTCTTCTGGTGTGTTTGACAGTTAGCAAACATTACCACCACCTACACCTACGACTGGAGTGTGGATCGCTAGATTTACAACAAGTTGTTTCGTGCCGATCAAGTTTATAGAAAATTAAATGTGAAATTTCCTGTGAAGAGTGTGAGCCAATATGATTTGAAAAGATTTTAAAAGCTGTAGTGTGGCCTCAGCTTTAATGTCATGTCTCCATGACATATATATATATATATATATATAGACACACACAAATACTATATTTAATACTTGATAATATGTACAGAAAAAGACAAAGGACTCTCTTAGAGCTATTTAGTACCAGAATCTTTTTGCTGGCTTTACTTGTCAGAGTAAGTCATAACACGTGTCAAGTAACAAATGACACCCACTTTATACCCTTGCTCTAAAATGTTCTCAACTTGTACTCCAAGAATGACTGAGCAGCTGTTATAATGGACTGTAGTAAGTCACAAATATTGAACAGTACTACACAATAGATTAGGTTAAACCTTGGATTACCTTTAAAGTACAGTAAAGTTTATAATAAGTAACCTGCGTGTGGCCTTGTTAACGTTCCCTTGAAGACATTTTGGGAGGCCTGGTTCTCATTTACTCCTTTAAACTAGTGTAAAGTGTCCTTGTAATGTGCGTTATTAGAGATATTATGTTTCTTCTCACAGTGTAATCAGTTTAATCAAAATATTGCCTTAAGCTGATTACTCTTGGAATTCAAAGTTATTATAACAAGCCCTTGAAAACATACTTGTTATTGCTGGAAAATATGCTATCAGTGGCACTTTATGACAGTTCACATTAATACGAAACATGCATCTCTTTTACTGCTTTACTGCTGAATTGCATTTAATTGAATAAATCAAGGTAACTGTGTGCCTCAATTACCGAATGTTTGTGTCTTCATTATATTCCTATTCAAAGTAGGAAAATGGAAAACATAATAATTCACATTTTTGTTTGTGTGTGTCCTTGATCAACAGTGGGAGGAGGTGAGCGGTTACGACGAAAACATGAACACCATCCGGACGTACCAAGTCTGCAATGTTTTCGACAACAATCAGAACAACTGGGTAAGGACAAAATACATCCGCCGCCGAGGTGCGCAGCGGATCCATGTGGAGATGAAGTTCTCTGTGAGGGACTGCAGTAGCATCCCCAACGTCCCCGGCTCCTGTAAAGAGACATTTAACCTTTATTATTATGAGTCGGATTCTGACACAGCCACCAGAACCTCGCCAGCTTGGATGGAGAACCCCTGGATCAAGGTCGACACCATTGCAGCGGACGAGAGCTTCTCCCAGGTGGACCTTGGCGGCCGAGTGATGAAGATCAACACTGAGGTTCGGAGCTTTGGCCCCGTGTCTCGAAACGGCTTCTACCTGGCCTTCCAGGACTATGGCGGCTGCATGTCGCTCATCGCTGTTCGTGTCTTCTACCGGAAATGCCCTCGTATAATCACCAACGGGGCGTTGTTCCAGGAGACGCTCTCGGGAGCAGAGAGCACCTCCCTGGTGGCTGCAAGGGGTGTTTGCATCCCTAACGCAGAGGAAGTGGATGTGCCCATTAAGCTGTACTGCAACGGGGATGGAGAGTGGATGGTACCTATAGGGCGCTGTATGTGCAAGGCTGGGAACGAGGCTGTGGAAAATGGCACCGTTTGTCGAGGTATGTTTTGGTCTCGTTATCGTTTAAGCCTAATGAGTCTGCTCTGTCATCGTAACAGTAATCCGATCTCTAAAGTACGCTGTATTTGCAATGTTTATGTTTATCAGTGTCCTATCAGCTGTTCTAGGGCTCTGTTCACTTCTGTTCAACTGATGGCATAAAGTCCTGATGAATGGCCTTATATCAAAAATATGATGGAAGGTACTATCATCACAGTTCCATAAAAAATATCATCATCCCTCACCCTTCACATGATAATCCTCTCTATAGGGTTTGATTTGAAAATGCACAACTGCCTGCAGAACATGTTTAGTTTGGCTCGTCTGAGCTGCCTCAAAACAGTGCGAGTTGCTCATCACAGGTGTTAATCACAACTACTTTTCGAGGAACAAATAGTTCCAAACAAAACTTTTTCTCCTTCTTGGTGTTGCAGCACGTCTGAACATCCAGTCTGCTAGAAAACGATAAATCCCTTTATCTGGAAGAACTGCACATAGTACACGTTCAGCATTTTGCTACTACAGCATTTGTAGTTTCTTTCGAAGAAAAAAAAAAAAAAGGTATGAAACATTTCAGCTGCTCTCCACAGAGAAGCACCTCTCTGGGCATATTTAACAGAACTCCTGCTTAACAGAAATCCAAAGAAACTACGAGCAACAGTTTCGGTGCTAATCTTTTGTCGGTAGAGTGCCTCCCCCATTCCGCCAGGACAAAGGGGATATTTTTCAAAATTGCCTGCATTTTCTTACCAACTGGAATCCCTCGCAGGCGAATTGATTTGGCTTTTCAAAACATCAGTGTGCCCAACATTTACCTGTGCCTTGCCCTATGCGCGCTCTGGCAGGTGGTATTTGGTCAGCGTGCTTTGAAATCCTGATCACTCGAAAACAGCACGACGGTGTGAAGCCTGCAGACTGGAGCCGTGCTGATCCGGCCCAGCACAACAAACCACCCACCTGCGCGTTAGATCGGTGTGTTGCTGCCTCTCTTGTGTGCGCCTGTAATTACAGCACATCCCCCAGTGTCTCCGTGCTGGGAGTGGAAACGTGATGGGTGCTGCCTCGCAAACACTGCCGGGCCCGTTCAGTGACTACTAATGAGGACGGGCTCCGGCTCCTCCTTAAGGAATACAGGCCAATAAGAGGCATGTCAAGATAGCTACTCTGGTGCAGCAAGCTACTCTGAATCCACATGCCTGCATAATTACACAAATCTGCTTGTTTTCTGACCTACATGTAATTCACTGCATGTGGTGGATTGGAGCATCTCATGGGTGTCCTCAGTCAGTCATGGTGTTTTTTTTGCTAAACGGGATTATACAATTAAATGTTGTCCGCTCGGGGAAAGCATGTTGATCCGCTTCATGTCCTCGCAGCTGGGCTTGCCTAAAAAAAAAAAATGCAGCATTTCACCTTCAATTCCTGATCATCCGTCTCTTTATTTCTCCTTACTTTCTGCACTCTGGATTTGTTAGTCAAGGTTCACTACAGTCGAAGCTTCGCTGACTACGTTCTCTGAACTTCACCAGCACCTCTGCAGAAGTGAAAGTCACAGATTTGAGTACTGTACTGCAGTGATTATAACAGAGGAACCTATACGCGCTTCACGTCTTCCTTCATCCAGCGCTGCCGCGACTGCATATTAAAGCTTTACGAGAAGAATGCATTATCAGTGAGTGCAGCCGTGGAATGCAGCAAAACTCGCAGAGATGGGTTTTATGGCTGCATATAATAGTTATGAGCTCCACTACAAACAATTGCAAACATTTGCGTATTTGTCCGAGTAGAAAAAATAATAAAACCATTACAAGGATATTATTATGTGGTTCCCCCTTTGTTCAGAAGCCCTTTTTGATGGAAGACTGCCATCCATTTGTGCGCTCTCTAGTCATCTTCCTAAGTACCGAAAGCTGATATCAGTGCCTCAAACTGTGGTCAGCCGCTGCCTTTCAGCTGCCAGAAGTTGGATAATGAATTGATCTATGAAAGATGCGCCTATGCCTGCTGATATTATGGGGTAATGAATTGATTTGTGAGAGGTACCCTCTGAGGGTTTGGATGATATCTTCTTTCATGGCTGGATTATGGAACCACGGAGACGGCACAGAGCAGACAAGATGAAAGGCATTATTTGTACTGTAATATTAATAATGCAACCAATGCTTTGTTCCAACATCTCAAGTGAACCTGTAATTACGCATGTAACAATTAAACCCTTGGCAGGGTTCCCGGCAAATAATTATGCTGTCATGAAATCTGTCAAAATATTGACAAGAAGAAGGGGGTGCTTACATTAAATTGCTGAGGTCTTTTTTTTTTTTGCAATTGTCTTACAAGTGAGATTAAGTTTCCTTTCTAAAGAGTGCTGGGAGTGAAGGAACCACACCAGTGCCTTTCAGCAGAGACGGCCCTGAGAAGAGAGATCTGATTTCCGCTCAGAGCCTTGAGGAGATGGTGCATTACATGGACACATGAGGTCCTGTTTGCCCTTGCTGTTCTCTCCAGAATGAAAAGCATTCTCTTCAGTGCGCCACAATGAGAGCCATGTTCATGGGTGGAATCGCAAACCCCCTTTAACAATGCCCATGTGTGTTTTTTCAGTGTAATCTGATCATCTAACCCCATGCTATTGTGAGTTCAAGGGTCTCGACTGTGGGAGCGTGGCTCGTGTTATTGAGCGGCGAAGATTCAGATGGAGACAATCTGTCACAGCGATAACAACAGCTTGATACATGCCTTGGTTTATGTTTTTGTCAGCGACTGTATTTATGTAGAGAAAGGAAAGCATCGTAAAAAACAAGCAGCGTAGTTTGTTTGGCCTCGTGGCCCAGATTTGTCAGGGGAGTCAACAGATAACATTACGCAGCGAGACAGTGGGTAAAAAAGTGAAAGTGCTACATATTCGACTCACACTTCCTCTCATGTGAGGTGGAAATAATGGTGTGAAAGAGGATTTTGGCAGTAAAACCAATTAAGATGCCAAAAAAGGGGAAATTCTTTGAATTCCTATGGGGTAGAAAGAAGCGAGAGAACTTTCAATTCATCACATGAACAGAAAATGTGCCTTTTGACTGGAGTTTTACCGCTGATGGTCACATTTCATAGTAATGCTGCTACACTCTACGTTACACTTAAGGGACGAACGCATAAGAAGAGGCATGTTAATGAATTTCAGGGAAAATAAACTTTGGTGACGTGAAGTGGGCGGGTACCAAGCTAATCTCAACTTTGACGTCCAATGGGAGCGACTGAGATGACAAAAACACCCCAACTTCGATTCCTACGACCAGATTCGTCATGCTGACAGCGGGCCTTGATCTTCAGGTCAACCCAGATGGATCGGTGCAGGCGTTGTTGGTATTTTCTTTTCAAATGGAAAAGTTTTACAATTCATAATGCTAAATCCTTAACAGAGAATCTGTTCACAGTCACACCCTCACCTCTCTTGTCCCCACGCCCCCAAGCAGCCACTTTCATTCCAAGATTTAGAGATCTATTATACAAACTGGTAGTGAATTTGTACAGCAAGCTTCACATGGTGCTCAAGTCACATGCATGATAAGCGTCTTCAGGTCACAGTGTGGCACTTTTGAAACGACACTCGGGCGTATAATGTCAGATTGAGCTCTGTATCGGTGGTAGTACAGTAGGTGCTTAGGTGCAAGGTTCCTGCAGTTGCACCACAGCAATTAGATTAGGGAGGAAAGGCTCCAGTAAATCTAAAGCCAAATGCGGCTGTAGATAAAGAGAGTTAGGGGGATCGAGTGCAAAGGTAGGTGCTGGGCAGGCATGATTGGATAGACATGATTGCACGGAAAAGCGGTGGGGAGGAGGCGAAAGCAGGAAATGAGTCCCCCTAACCCACTGTCAGAATCCCAATTATTGCAGTCTCTTCGTCTGGAGAGGCTTTAAGGATGGAAATCAGCGTAGCACAGACAAATCCGCGCCGCCGCCTTTATTTCCCTTGGCGGCTCTGTCTTTAACGGCACCTCTAATTGACTAACAGTGCACGTGGGGAACAGCCGCGCTGATGACTGGATGACTGTCCTCTGTGCGTGAACAAGACACGGAGCAAAACAAAACAAACACACACACACACACCCTCGGGGCTTTTGCTGCATTGTGCATTGTGCCAACAGAGATGAAGGAAGGCTTGCAATGGGCTGCAGTAAGATTTACAGAGAGAGTGTGTGAGAGAGAGAGAGAGAGAGTGCGGGAGAAAATAAAGAGGAAAGAAAGAGACCAAAATGTCAACAGACTGCTTTACACAATAGGCAATCACACAATATTATGTTAAAGTAAAAGCCACACTTATTCTGGGAGATTGATGGCTGCTTCTGCTGCTGTTAGGAGACATTTAGTTAAGCATAAGGAATACAAATTAGCGCCGAGCAGATGTTCACTACTACAGCATTTGCCTGTTAAATGGCATCACAGACAACATGACTTCATGCATCCATCGTAAGCGGCGTCCCTTGATTTTCATTCCTGATCTTCTTATTTAGACCCAATAAAGGGCTTGTGATGTGTATTTGACGGAGGCGGCCTCTTTGGTCTGTACACAGTGTAGGATGTTGTAACAGCAGGAGGCGAACGGGCGAGCTCTAAGACGTGTCATTCTGTCCGCAGAGGCCCCAGGGAACATTCAGGAGCCTTTATTCCCTCTTCCCCACTTTGATGGGATTTCAGTATGGCCAGGTGCTTTTTATTTATTTTTTTCACCCTGCTGTCTTCTGTTTCTCTGCCTGTTCTGCACCCTGCGCACATCCATAAAGTGGTAAAGAGTGAGAAAACAAGAAAAGGCGAGATGGGGAGCCTCTAATGAGAGGAAAAAACTCCAATTAAACAGCCCCTCTAACCTTACAGCACTCGTCTATCTCGTGAGTGCATAAATGAAATTAGAGAAAGCAGTCGTGTGTTCACAGGAACACTGTATACCCATACTTACACTTTACCATCCTCATTTTCACAGCACATCCATCATATACGGATGTGATAACGTGACCTGCGATCCCTGCGAATCTCCCTGAACTCAAAGATCATGGCCTGTTAAGCCTGTAAACGTTTTCCACATGTTTTTGCACATGTCGGGCTCTGCTCCATATGCCCCTCTGTCACACTGCTCATTATCCCACACCATCTTTTGAATCTCAAACTCAGACAGCATGACCCCTTATAATCCCGGCGCCTCTTTTCACATTATTGGTCATCTCATCGACCATAGAGGCTTCCTGTAGGTCTGGTTCTTTCTAGTAACACCTATACCTGTCTCACTCTGAGCCCCGGGGATACCGCAGAGAGTTTTCTGGAGTTTCTCCATGAAAACAAAGCAGGATGACAACTCTGAGGCCTCATGGTTTTGTTCATGATAAATTCGCCTTGGACAGGGTGTCCTGGAAACGAGAGCCGTGCAGTACGCGGATCCTTCCATATGGGCCTCTCTTTTCTCATCAGGCACAAGGCCGAGGCTTTGTCAAAACATCCCCATGCACTCTCTCTCTCAGATGTCCTCGACTCGTGTCCTGCTAGAGGAATCAAGCCGCTCTCTCGGCTAAGGGAGACTGATGGATCAAGCATCTGTCTGGATAAAAGATGAGAAACAATCGAGCTCACTGTTAAAGACAGGAATCCCTCTCGAGTATCAGTGACCTTGTTTTCCAATGATGTATTAGAACTCGGTCAACACTGCGAGAAAATTGTGGCGTCTTGTGTTGTGCGCTGTTGACCTACATTACAGCTAGTCTAAAAGTGAGAGCAGCGAGAAAGCTTACCAAGTTCCTGACATTGGTTAGCTGTGCCACGTGTATTCTGCAGACATAGGTTAACCCCTTGATTCTTGCTAAAAAGCCGAAACGGTCGTGTCCGCTGTATGTGCTCCTTCATACAAGGCGGAAGTCTGGTAAGCGTAAGATCTTCCACATGTAAAGGCGTCAATAATACTGAGTAGAAAATGACAAAAACATGTTTTATGTGTATAATTTACAACTAAAATTAGAATTTAAATCAACTGTTTAGTTCATAATCTTGAGAGGAACTTTGACTGTAGCATTTTGTGCAACTATATATCTGCAGTCTCATGTGGGGGAGACGCTGCCGAACTACAATGGCTTCTAAAATAAGTAACCGTCAACCTCCAACAAAGATCTCTCCCCTGTTAAACCTCTCCTGATTAAAGATTAAATGGCTGCATTGGTTGAAGCAACGAGATAGGAGGAAAGAGATAGATTAGACTGGAAAGGGAAGTGTTGGCAGGGGGTTCGGGGGATATTAACAAGGGCACAGTAAGAGTTTCTTTCTCTTCTTCTCCTCTTATCAGCGCTACACGTCTCACCGTCTGGCACGACATACTGCACTAATAACCAGGAGAGATCATCTCCTCTGAGCAGCCTAGAAGAAAGACATCACAGGGAGAGAATATTAAGTCTCTAAACTTCCAGTTTTTTTTGTGACTTTTGACTTAAACTGGGGGGTTACTTGGTTATCTACGCCGTAAAGATTTCCTGATACAGCCCCTTTCACAATAATATAAATCATGTCAACAGCGAAAGTTCTCCCAACTTGTTGAGCCAAAAATAACGCTGTTTTCCTTGGTTCTTGAAACATAGTTTGACAGCTTTCTGAGAAATAGTCACTCATTTCCATATAAACAATTATAACAGTACTGAAATGTGTAGAACAGTTAAGTGATGCAAATTCATACTCTCCGTTGCTGCAAATCATTGTCTGGAAGCTGTGAGGTCCACCTTGCTCTGTAGCATGAGTCAGCATCCACTGTAAATCTCAGTGCTACCAATATATCTTCCTCGCATTGTGATTATGATAAATTCCTGTACATTTAATTACTTGGCACTCAGAGTGATTTAGATTCAGAAAGTACACCCTGCTGTTCAAGAAGGAAAACAAAAAGACTGAATTAAATTAACAACTAATTTCACAGGCTGAGACCAAACAAGAAGGACCAACAAACAGGAAGTATCCTTGGTTTCAAGGGCAACATCAGGGGGTTAACCTCAGTGAATCCCTGCGAGGTGACTGTGTCCACATGAGCTCTGTGCAGCCACAGGGGCCTCTGCAGTGTTTGAGCAAAGTCAACAACCAAATCAAGCCGTTTATGTGGGTATTTGTTTTATTTTGGGATTTAGTTCCATAATGTTTAGAAATCCACTGGCTAATGTCAACTCAAAAAGTTGGACCAGCACAGCAAACTTTTCTGTCATCAGCCACCCCGGGAGGTTTCCGGGTGGTGTTTGAATTTGAAATTGAAACACATGCTTATAAAGCTGAGTCAATGTAAAGTTAAGCTCTCTCCTGTCGAGAGCTTTGTTTTCTTTGCAAGTTTTCTACCTGTGTGTTCCTGACTCGTGGGAGCATCCAGGTGAAGAATATTTTGTTTTACGTATTGCTCATGTCACTCACTGGATCAAGTTTCAAGACCCAGGAGATATTCATGAAAGAGTAACACCTACAAGGTGATTGAGACTAGATCTCAAACCTCCATCGTGTACAAAAAAAAGCTTTGTTATATGTACTTGCGCAACATATCCACGCAAAGCCTATACCAGAACATACTCATGTTATGAGTATTTATACTTGTGTACTGCCTCTGTAATTACACCTCCAAGGCGGGTATTAGGAAATGCATTTCGGACCAATCACAGATGTGGCTGTCGTTATGACCACAGACTGTATAAAAGATGGATGCCATGGCAGCTCCTCAAAAGTGAACCCAAAGCATGTGGAGCTCCCTCTGGTGGCTGCTGGCTGCAGTATAGGTCATAAGCCACACCTACTCCATGTCAGTAGATGGGATTTGGCTAAACTGAAACGCTTAATTACACATCAAATAATGTTTTTTCAATTTTAGGTAGTTAATATAATGTAGATGGATATTTAAGTTTCCATTTTTTTTGCAGAAGTTTTGTTTAAGTTCACATTCTATTGTCAAGTTGATTAATGAAAGGAAGTGGGGACATGCCATCCATACTTTATATAGTCCATGGTTATGACTCTATGACGTCCACCTGACGCAGGAGTCTTGCTCAAGATTATGGCTTATGAGCATGGAGTCCATGACCACCATGCTCACAATGGCAGTGTTTACATGATGAGGTTAAGTATTTAAATGGATAAAATGAATGACATTCATTTGACATGGGTCATGTTAGAATGCTGCACACATTTAATAATTAGCAAAAGACACTAGCTAAAGATTAAAGTTTATGTTTTTCACTGAAATTGATTTCACTGAAAAATACAAGCAATTGTAGAACGAGAAGTATGATGTAGTTGCCTCCAAAGTCATTGTGATTTATTGTTTGGGAACCATATGTTAATGTAAAAATTCTGTGAATGTCCATATACCGAGATGCTAAAACCTTCTCATGCTGCTAGGAGATGGTCAGGACATTAAGAGGATTCATCACAGGGTACCACAAATATCCGCAAATATCTAGAACAAATTTCAAATAATATTGGAGCGAATTGGTAGACCTGCAGACCGATATTGTCATCCCTAGAGCCATTCTACTAGCACAGACAAAATTGCAAAATCTCAGCTATTACAAAATAGAGACAGAAAATAGTGTAAGTCTTTGTTGAACACCTTTCCATGTGCTGTATATCCGTGAAGGTTCTCAGTTTTTTAGATCTTTTGTATATCCAAAAAACAGTATATCCAGTATATCCAGTATATCCAAGTAAACATGACTTTTTGGGTTTCTTGAAGATGTGTTCATTTATCCAAGTAGCACCTGTTATTTGAGGAAAAACAGGATCAAAACAAATTCTTCCAGTTGCAGGTAAGCACCTGGTCATCAGACCGTAGTCATGTGGGTTTCAGATGTTTCTAATAAAAACCTTAACTCCCCACCAGACATTTCAACTTGTTACATGGTTGAGTGGTGAAAGGTCTTCAAGAAACCAAACAAGTCCAGTTGTCTTGTTTAGTTACTCTGGTTACTAGAATAGGATGTACCATACTGCACATTTTTTCTATAATTTTAAATAATCTCCCAATTAGGACTGAAATTGTGCAGGATAAACCTTCTTGATGTTGGGCAGGAGAACAATCTTGGCCTGATTTAATTGTGGAAGTCTGTTTGACTGGGGGGATGGTGTTTCATTGCTGCAGGCGACAGCTCGGCTTTGTAAATGGACTACTTACAGAATTTTCTGGATGTTAAAACTTTTTTTTTTTTTTTTTTTACTTCCCCCTGGGCAGCCGCTAAGCAAATAAATTACCCAGTATAATGAGCTGTTCCACTCTCCTGTGGAATTCCCAAGCTTTTGGCTACAAGGTACAGTTCAGCACGGTTTCTCACATACTTACAACGCTTGTAAAGAACCAGGTTCATCTAAAGGATACGGCTTCCTTTTTTTTTTTTTTTTAAATCTTGCTTTGGAAGATGAAAGGCCTTGCACAATCTGCCAGGCTAATCCTTATCTCACCATTTGGAATATTCTTAGCAGTACATTATAATATGAAGCAGTGGTTTATGGGTGAGAAAGATGTCACCAATTCCCTCCTTCTGCCCGTTCCTCCTCTCCACCTCTAGGTTTCGTGTGTTGTTATTAGTGATATTTTCCCACATTTTATAGTCTAAAGCCTTGGGGGATTCTCTGTTTATTCTAAATTGATATGGAGAAGTAGGTGGTGATACTGTAAACAATGAGCTAATGAGAAGGCTGCTCTGTTTTGCCTTGTGTGGAAAAATAACATTGCTTCCCGTGAACATCACAAAGCAAGATTAAGCACAGCACTGAGATACCATCAGCCGGATTCTTATGTCCCCGTCGTGGTTGGAAATTACATAGTAATTACTTATTAATTTCTTTTTATTAAACTTAACCGTAGCCTTTTAATTACATGCAATTCAAGACCCCACAAGTTCTGGGCAATTCACAGTTATTAGCCCTACAATTTATTCTGCATGCTGTAAAAATGAGGCCGTGCATACTGTACTGGTCACAGAGAGTACCGTAAGCTGATGCAGCCACTTTACCTCAGGAATTGATTGATATCTCCATTATTGGTACACTGAAGTGCTCTACCCGCAAACCTTTTCATGGTTCATTTATACAAATCTTGAAGCAAGTATTGAATGTTTAGCATTGACTTGAATAAACAGGATATATCAGCTAATGTAGGTGAAGATTTGATTTCCTATTTACTCAGTGCATAGTTGCAACGAGACAGACAGAGTGGAGAATAACATGCAGACACTAAAACAGAGTCATGGTCAGCAGGACAAACAGAAGAAATTCATGTAACCACCCACCAGTGTTTACTACAAGGCCCGGATTGGCCTCGCCACGTATTGACGGCTGGCAAATGCTCACTTCGTGCTGGGACCAGTGTTATGGTTTATTGTGGTCACCTCAAGGCTGTGTGGTCTCCACAGAGTTGCTCTCGCTTTTTAGGTGGGTTGCGGGGTAGGGGTGGGGGTATCGGTGCATTTTCATGTGCAGGGTGTTTTCATTACGCCCCGCCAAGCGACTTTGTGTGCCACCGCCTCACCACGCACCAGGGCCACCGCTGCCTCCCCTCCCTGTATGGGCATCTCTTCTCTGTGAAGTAGCAGCAGGCTTAAAGAAGTGTCTGGAATACATTAGTCACAGTTATTAATGAGGTTGTTTTGATGCTGCTCTCCCCCTGTCTTAGCCTTTTTTTTTCACCGTGCAGAGTCATGACGGTGGTGAGGATTTTGGCTGAAATGAAAAGACAGGCCCTGTCAGCCCACAGGGAGACAGACTGAGTTGAAACAAAACAGTGAACTGGCGAGAAGGAAAGAAGAGAAGGAGTTTTGGAGGCAATGCTGTAGACACACACTATGTCTGTCTTAACCACACTACATAATGTACGCTTGGCAAGGCAGTGGATCACACTTTGCTTACAGCAAGATATGAATTGGCTCAGCTTAGTGTTGTCAGTGGCATGTGCTGCAGTAGCTTAAATGAAGGATTTTGCATGTCAGTGCTAAGGTACACAGTGGACATGTGTTAGTGCAGGTCCTGGTCTTTTGCTTCATCCAGGTCGATAATAATTTTATAACAGTTGCAAATTAGTGTAAATATAATCAGTTATCATCCTCCTTTCGGAAGCATCTGTGCATACTGCTCTGATATTGAGATTATATTAAAGTTTGAAGTGATTAATGATCTAGTGTATCCAGTCATAACGTGGAAAAACTGTGTAAGATATACGAGCTAAACTTATTCCACGCCATTTCTATACAAATAACCTCGCCGTTTCTTAGACTAATGAAGTGCCATAGAACATAGGAATTTCTTTACACAGTCTCATAGCACCTTGAAGGTTAATGTTATGACATTGACACTGAGCAGAATGTGACATTTCCCGCCACCATGAGGGACGTCTCAACACTCCGCAGAGAGTAATCCTCACTAGAGAAGACATTTTGAAACCATCTGCATGTAGAATGAGCCGGCTCGACAGCGGCGCAGCGCTGATACACTGACGCCATTCATTCCTTGTAGAGCCTCGATAACTCCTCCTTTCGACCTTCTTACTAAATATAGCAATTCACGTATTGATTTGGGGACACGGTGCATTCACAGCATGCCTCCACCATAATGACCTATTTCAACAGATTGCTTGTTAAGTCCTTTTTTTTTTTTTTTTTTTGTGGTGAGGCCTTTGTGTCTGCTGAAGGAAGAAAACGCAGCCACATCCTCTGAGTGGAGATGGCTTGATTTTGTTGCAGCGGTCGAGATGCTATCATGTATTAATGATGGCCTCTTAGTACCTTTTGCACATATTCATTGTCTATAGAGAAACCCTTTTATTTGAGATCACACCAATGTTGTTTGTCTGTGCTCTCAAGGCCGTCTGGAGATGTTCTATCTAAACATGGTGCAAAGTTACGAGATTACAAGAATCAATTGGGCCTGCAAGCAGGGTGATTAAGTATGGATCATTCACAGTATTGTACCTCTCTGCTATTAAAATGTGGCAATGGGGAAAGGGGCCAATGAAAGCTTGGCAGTAGATGGCTTAAATTCCATCTGTGTGTGCACCATGCCAGCAGGCAGGCTTCCCATTACTGAATGACTGACTATGATTGAAATCATGCCTGTGAAGCGTCTCGTTATCTGTCAGTGTAGTGTTGCAAGAGGGATGGGCATCAACAGGATCACTGTTGTGCTTTTGAAAGCAGTGGAGATTCAGGAATCCCGTCATTGTTTTATCAAAACACTCAAATGACATGCCTAAACACTCCACTATTTAACTTTTTCATGCTTCCAAATACAACAGCTGCCCCATCAAATGCACGCTGCAAGCTGTCTGGCCATGTCAGTTAATCCTAGGGTATGCAAAAGGAAACAACGTATTAGATACAGTATATTCTGTCTTTCAGGACAACAATCTTTCAACTCAAGCTCAACACTGTTTATAATTTCTGTTAGGCTCGTTTCCGAATTTCGAACTCAATGGAAGTTATTCATCCAGAAGACTTTCTATAGTGGCCTTGTCATTCAGCTGGAAGATTGTTATCAGCCACATCACAAAACCCCGGAGAACATAAGTCCTTCCTCCTTCTTTACCTATTCACGACCTTCCAGCCGCTGTCACAATCAGGCCTTTGTGGGCCCGTCTTGTCTGTCATCTCTCTGGTTCTGTTGATATGGGCCTCGTGCTGAGAGCGTGGTCTTCTCCTACGCTGCACTAAGTGCTAGCTAATTGAGCTTGTCGAGCCAGAACCTGTTAGTGTGCTGATAAAAAAGGTTTTTGACCTCTCAGGAGGCCCCTGGCAGTGCCCTGTGGAACACCTTCTTAACAGGTATTTTCTTTTCCTTTCCTATCTATCACAGCAGTGAAAGGGAGGATCCTTAAAACATCTCTACGCCTATGAACATAAACATGCCTAACTGTTGACACTTGGATGAAGAATTGGACATGTTAATGGAAATCATCACATTGGCAGTAAATATGAGGGAGGGGTCGGTAGATTATCAGGCCGGTTAGACTGGACATTTAAAGTATGATACACTTATCAAAGGCTGTTGATGTAGTCTACAGTAAGAGCCCATAAAACCGCTCAGGATTTTAAGTAGGCCTTCTTTAATCAATTGCTTATGTCTCTTGTTAAGAGAGTTGGCAGAAGTCCACAAATCGAAGGCCTTGGATGGATGCCCTTCCCGTTTCCTCATCAAACTTCCATGAAGCGAAGCAAAACTAACTGCCGCCTCACCCCTCCCCTCGTCTCATTGTGCCAGATGAGCTTAGCATAATTTTACCCCATTTTATTTAACTTATTAGGTGCAGGTGATCAGGGTTACACAAATTTACTTTAGCTCCGTCTGGCACCTTGTTGAAAACCACAATTATCTGGTATTTCCTCGGGACCAGGACTTGTTTAAAGACTTTTTGCACATGGCATTTCATCTGTGTGTGCAGACGACAGGGATTTTAGTCTGAGTCAGACTAACATGACCCCCACTAGCCTCCTTGGGATAATCTTTCTGCCTCCAGGAATCTAAAACTAATCTGTCGTCTTTTTGCAGACCCTCGTCCTTTTCAAGCTGCTTCAACTTCTCTTACACCTTCTCTAACATTTGGCAACTAACAATGGGCCTTATTTGTGTCTGTACACAAATATACATACTGTATGTGTGTATTGAATATTTCCTGTCTGCACTGAGCACAAATAGATAATGACTCACATGACTGTCAACTTATGAGTAAATTCAGGAGCTGTCCCCCAGAAGGTAGAGGCATCAACCATTATATTTTTACAATGACCTTTTCAGCACCTCAGCATTAATGTCAAAGATGATGTGTGCTGGCCTGTATGGATATGTCAGATATGCAGCACTGGAATGTGCCGGGCTATGCCAAGGGAAAGCTCTGCCTTCAGGGAAGATGGATAGTGTTTGAGTTATATATGTGTGTGTGACATGTATGAGTACAGCTCATACGACAAATCCTGCCTTAACTGAGGCTGATTGACATACAGAGTTCATCAGAGAGTCTCGTGCATGTGTTTAGTATTGATTTAAGATCCGTGCTTTCTCACAACCCATTAAAGTAAACAGGAGCTTCTGATATACTAGGATCAAAGCCGCTCCAGCTGTTGGCAAGAATGTGAAAACAAACGTGGTAATTAAGTAAGAAATCTTGTATTTCACCATAGCTTAACTTCATAACATCACATTTGTACTGGTATTAAATTTCGGTGTGGCTGAGAAGAAGGGTTAAATCCACAATCACAGAAAATGAAAACGTTGCTTTCTCCCAGTTGGTAAAGTCGAAATTGACAACATCTGCTAGAACATTATCATCAGAAACAGTTTTTTTGGAGATACTAATGATTAGACATAAGTGCAAACAACAAACTAGAAGAGATACTTGAATTTAGTGGATAAGTACATATTACAAATCAGAAAATGTGCCAAATTAATGATTGCAGTGTTTGTTTTCTTCTCCTGGAAGTGACTATAATACCCTCATGTAGGAAGTGCAAACATCTTTGGCTACCCTCCAGTTATTCATTCAGTAATGTCTTCTACTGTCAATCTTTATTAATTATTACTTAACTTTCCTGTCTCTAGGAAGGTATAAAACCGGCAGGAAATTTCTTCATATATGCTCACCTGCCTGCCTAGTAAAACTATTTGTTCACATGCAGCATTTGAAACGACGTAATCCAGCAGTATGAAATGATCTATTATTCATGCTATTATTCGGCTGTATGAACACTGGAGGGGACATGTTTGCAAGGAGCATCCATTGTGAGCAGATCTCATATGATACCATTACCGTCTAGTAATGTTCATTTTTGTCAGTTCATTGACCATCAAGTTGCAGATATGTTTCACTAAACACAAAAACACACGTATAGTTTTTCACATGCAGGACACAATATGTGACTATTTTGATCCCAACGAGGGGTAGGGTTGGACTGAAGGACCATATCGGGGAAAACTCGGCAGCAGTGGAGTTGCCAAGGTAACAGAGGGCTTGCCTATCTCTCCCCCAACCCCAGCATCGGCCCGATCCCTCTCGGTGTGAGCTGGGTACTTAATTTCACTGACCCCCTGGGTCTGGGCTGAACAGCCTCCATTGATTAGGACAAATGGAAGGGAGACCAGCCAGCCAAGCCCCTCCTTTATCAGGGTTAAGGACGTAGTCATAGATGGGGGAGAAGACGTACGGATGAATAGACCAGGGATTCCTTGTTTTAGATGAATCAATGACATATTTAAAGGCTAATTAGTTGATCTATTCACTCAGTATAAATTCGCCTGGGCCATCACCTCACTCTGTAGCCATGATTGGGCCATTTAATGTATTCCACCTCTAAGTAGCATCCATTAAAGGCTTCAAATGAATCTCATCCCAACAATACCAGCCTTTTCAGACGCAGGTGTAATGGTGCTGGGAAGAGGTTTCAGATGTCTCTGTGTGTGAGTGTGTGCGCAAATGTCTGGTTTACGTTCTGGTTGCATCTTTGAATGTTAATATTATAGGTGAAATCTTGTTTTGGTTGTTGACGTCTCCCATGGCATGTCATGGCTTGAATTTTCATGAGCTTGTTATTTATTTGTCAAGCACATGTTGAGTCACATGATCCAATCTGAGAATTTACCACTCGACTCTACCCTTGTTTTATTCTGAGCACGTTACAAGTCCTCAAAAATGGTCACATTTGTGGGACAGTTAATTAAATTTATATATATATATATATTTTTTTTTTTTTCTACATAAAATCTATCTAACCTCTTGACTACTGGAGAGAACACTGATTTACATGTTAGAACTGGAATTCTGTGTTTGTGCGTGCATGCGTCTAAGTATGCGGGTGTGCTTCTTGGATGCATGCATGCATGTAAAATAGGCGCATTACAGCTGTTGTTTTCTTTTCACTTGTAGATCAGATGGATAACAGAATTCACTCAGACTCCCTGCTGCCTCATTAAATGCTTGTGGTCAGAAGAATTGATCTTATCTTTAATAACACTCCAGGGAGAGATGGCTGGAGATATAAAATCCAGCCTCTGAACATGATACTTGCAGTCCAGCTCGGGGTACTGTTTATCTTTTGTGCTTTTTTTTTGAGATGTGTGTGTGTGTGTGTGTGTGAGAGAGCGTTCTTTGTGTTTTTATATGTGTGCATTGGAGGGTTACACTGGGACAGTGACAGGATTCAGCACCAGCTGCTCCTTGCAATGCCACCCCTCCCGCCCGTCTCTCCCTTCCTTCCTCCCCTCCTTCCTCCCCTCCTAGCCCCCTTCTGCAGTGACACCCCCCTTGTCCCCACTGACTGGACAACACGCAGCCCCTTTATGCCACCTGTCCATCAGCTAGACTGCACCTTGGGGAGCCTCTGTCACCAAGCTCGGAGCTGCCGCTTGCTGCCTTTGTTTGGTTTCTGGTAAAGCCCCCCTCCCTTACCTCCTCTCTTTCTCCCTCACTCTGTCTTCCTCTCTTTTGCTCTCTGTGCTGTCCTTTACAAACACAGACACACAAAAAGACACATACAGACTAGTGATTGCCTCTGTCAGCTATTTCCTACATCTGCCTCTGGGCACAAAGGACTTCACCGCCACCACCCATCTACGAGTTTGCCTCTCACCTGTATTGGTCAGGATGTCAGCTACTGCGGCTGTTGTGTTGGGCTGAAAATAAATGCTGGCTGTTGAAGAAGATAAGGGAGAATGGTGATATTTTACAAATTACGACAAGTGCAAAACAGCAAGGCAACTTTAATGGGTTGTTTATTTCACGGACTGGGTGGTGTAATGCTTCCTTATAGCTTCTTATCTGTGCCAAGACAAGTATGAGATTTCTACACCAACACGCTGTATGGCTTCAGCAGGTCACTGAGGTTATTAACCATCCATTCGTCCCACTACTCTCCTTCCTCCACCTTTTTTTTCACCCTCTATTTTCCACCTCCACTCACCGCGCTTCCTCCTCCGAGTGCCACTGTCATCAGCAGTCTGGGGCTGTGATCGGGGCTGTAAGGTCCTGGTGCAGCCGGCGGAACAGAGCGGGGAAGCTGCCGTACATTGCAATGGCTCCTGTTGCCCTAGCAACTGGGTGTCCTTGAGAAAAGGGCGCATTTGGGGGTTTTGGAGGCCGAGGCACTGACAGCCCAAGTCAAAACTCATAAAGAGTTCAGACACATCGATCTGTGTGTCTAGGAGAGCACACAGTGTAAACACAGTCCTCTGCCTTAAAAATAAATGCATGAGCCATAATACAGAGTATGAGTGGTGTGGGCTGAATGAAAGTGACTGTCTGCAGGAGGGAAAAGAGGATGGCAGCAACTCATATTTGCACCCACTGTACAGTCATGTCATAGGTAGAGGTGGTGTTTCCAGAGATGCTGTGCTTTACAGTGCATCCTGTGGTGCGGCAGGTGATTTGTTCCCATGCAGGCAAGGGCGAGGGTTGGCGGAGGCTGCCCACATTCTTTTGTGAGCCTCAACAATGACAGCTTAACACTCTGACATCTGATCGCTCCTGTGTCTTCTCATTTCCTACCTGTCTCAAATTTAAAACAGCGTACACCCATTCATCAGTGTCTGAAAAGAAAGGTGCAGTTTTCCCCCCCCTCCCACCCTACAGGAACACTGCAACGCTGGAAACACAATAGCTGGCACTTGGTGTCACATGGCAGTGAAAGTTCAGCGCCTCTGCTTTCAGCATCAGTGCAACGTTAAGTAAGGCCAGCCTACCTTTGTGTGTCAGTGCAGAACTTAATGCATCTGTATGAAGACAGGTTGAAGGGCTGGGGCGTGGGTGGTTAAACCAAAGCTGTTGTGCTGTAAACACATTTTTTAAAACACATCTGTAACGTGATCCACTTTAACAAAGCCATCCCAAATTAGGGCCTCGCAGCAATTGGTTCTTGATTGCTGCGCAAAATTATTGAGCCGAATTAATTTGAATTAAGCTGTTTTGTAACGACCCAACAGCATGCATGCATCAGCTAATCCCACCCGTATGCAATAAACCACAGAAATTTCCCTGAATTAATTACCTCTCCAGAGCACAGAGGCCCAATTAGTGACCAGATTATGGAGTATGCCATAATTTAAAATTATATACCATTATCTGCATAAACTGACATTCTTCCAGCCCCGGTAATGATCTGTCATCACAAATAATGGAATACAATGTAGCTAGTTCCAGTGTGATGTGGATCCTGATGGCTGACAAGCCATCTTAAATGGAGATTAATGCCGACAAAGGGGCCAGCCTCCTGCCACACCCCAGCCATCTGCAACCCAGTGTACCGAAGGAGTCCACCAGCAACCTGATTGGACCCCTACATCCTCTGGAGAGCAAGCTGTCAAGTGATCTGCCTGCATGAAATGACCCTTTCCGCTTTACTCCCCACAACCGCCCACCCTCTAGCCTTGCTCATATTCCTACCCTGTGAGTATACGTGTTGGCTCGGATGCCTGTAATTTCACCATTCCACGTTTGTGGCTGTGTTTTTTTTCTTCCCCCGGCCCTGAAAAAGTGGGGAAAAAAAGAAGGAAAAAAGAGAGAGAGAGCAGTGAAAATTCCAGACGTTATTACTGTGCTGCATGCATGGCTCCACTGATACTCCCCTTTCATCTCTGTTTCCTCCTTTATTGACAGATGGTAGTTATCAGACAGTATGGAAATACTGTGGTTAAGATAGTTTTCACTGATTTTTTTTTTTCTACTTCTTTGGTATTTATGACCTGATGATCATCATGAGAGCATTGTGGTCTTGAACAGAGGGCCGCTCCGCCAGGCTTGTTTGAATCAAGAAACTAACTTTTGCCACATGGAAATCATGAAAGGCTGAGTGTTGGTGAAGTGAGGTGTGTTGTGAGTATGTGTACTTCAGTGTGAAATGCACCAAAGTGCTGCTATGTATTACTGGACTGACTGACTATTTGCCACTATTTTCTAATATGAGGAATTTCTGCTTATCAGTGTATCTTTTGCGTTTGAGACTGAAAAATAATTAAGTTTTTGGTTAATTAATAATAGAAAGTTCTAGTCCTGTTAGCCTAGTATTGACCAACAGATAGAAAATTATCTGGGGCCTCGCCTTTTTTTCCTTTCCTTTTCAGCTTGGTAGTTTACAAAAGCTGCCTGAATTGTGGTTTGTGAGCTCGTTGTGGGTGGCACTGTTTGTTGCCGTCTTGGCAGTACGTGACTTGACGCTACTCCTCGGTTAATCAGAAATTTCGAAAGAGGTGGAACATGAGTGGAGTCGAGGCAGGCAGGTGAGTTTCTTGTGAGGGGCACCAACTGGCCATTCAAAGCTGTCAGGCCCTAATTTATGCGTCATTGTAAACCTTAATATATTTCAAATAGGTGAATTATATAAAAAATGTATACAGTTGTCACGAATACTAATTCCAAATCAAAATTGGTTTTGTACCAGACTGTCTCTTTTATCATGTCTATGGAGGTTAACCGAACTGCATTTTTTTTTGGAACTTGATGTTGGCTTTTAGGCCCCTGAGGTTGCTGCAGGGCTCCATGGTTATGGGCCTTGTACGTGTGCTGTATGTGTGAAATATTCTACAGAAAAATGGATTACAATTAGGACTGTCAAAGTTAACACGGTAAAGCAAATTACCAATAATAAACGCACACAAACATTCTGTTAGTATGGTCTCTACCTGCAACCTAGTTTGGGAAATCAGCATAAAAAGCAGCAGTTACGCTGTGAAAAGCAAACAGAATCTGAAGTGCGGCCATAGTAAATAATTTTACTTTGTGGTTTATTGCAGTAATACTATTACGAGTTGAGAAACTTGTCTTTTGAACGACAAGTTTATCTTCAAAGCTCGGCCAAGTACAAAGTTATCTGCATTTACTGTTCATGTGAACTGAGTCATGAACTGACAGAGAACGTTCTGAGCAGCAGAGATGTTGATAAGAGAAACACAAACTTGGAAAAAAAAAAATATCGTGTCCTTGTAATGAAGTGTGATTAATTTGCTCTAAGGCATGTTAACTTAGCGATCATGCGATTAAATATGTTAATCAATTTAAAGCCCTGATTACAACACATTTTTTGGTATGTTTCTACTTGGTGTGTGGTTTATTGCTCACGGTTTAAATTTTCTGTGATGAACAAGAGCGATAAATCTGAAAGATCGACGTAAAACTGAAAAAGTGGAAAACTGTTGCATGAACAGATTTCACAGCATATCTGTGCCACGTGGCTCCCTGATGTTTTTTTATGGCCAACGGTAATGAGATAATGAGAAATAAGGTCAGTTAGTGGGAAATTAATTTACACCAGTTGTTACATGACTAATGTTTCCCCTACAGAGTATTTTTAGCTGCCGCTGACATTCTGAACAGTGCTGCACACTTCTTTTTGTCCTTGTAAATACCAAACCCTGTGATGGTGAGCCTCGTATATGCGCCACATATATGAGGTTAAGCCCTTGCAGTATGAGCTGAAATTGTCCTCTGGGCAGTGGCCAAGACGAGGTTTATTAGTGGCTTTCCGCTTTACGGCCCCTGCTTATTTATGTGTTGATGTATATGTATCGGAGGAAGATGGAATTAAATGAGGTCTTGGTGTTCGTGCACACGGTGTGTGTGTGGCGCGGTGTCTTGTGTGGTTTGTGTTTCGTGGATGTGTGTACAGGACTTGTTTGTCTCCCGAGGTGCCTGCACCCTGAGAGCTCATTTCCCAGGTGTCCCACATTTCCAGCTAATCTGCTGCTCACTTTGGCTCCTAATCTGTCTCAAAGGAGCCTGCTGCAGCGAGGGGGATTGGGGTTCTGAGCTCTGTGACAACTGCAGAGGAGATGCAGCTTAGAGCAAAATGCTGAGGGACACAGTGGGAAAAGTCACATTCCACTCATTCTATCTGTCCTCCTATACCACCTGACACATCAGTGTCTTACCACAGATAACCACACAGTGACACACAATTTCCAGGAATCCATGCATAGACGATATCTGGATCATGTATAAATGGTGTTTACGCCTCGTAAACAGATCGCATATTTGTGCAAAGGCTGTCACGTGAGGGAATTAATAAACACTGATGCAAGTTGTGATGTGAAATTCATTCAAGCTATAAGTATAGAATCAAAGCATCCTTTTTCCAGTAGTTTGGTAGCTCGATGTATGTCACCAGACTCATATTCTGATAAGAATTGTTTCTTCTCAAAAGTGCAGCCAACGCAAGTAGAGCTCCCCCTGGTGACTGGCTGCAGTATAGGTCACATGCTCCACCCCCTCCATGTTAGTGGATGGGACTTAGGCTAAATCAGCAAAACAGCAAAGTGCACATCGAAGAATTTTGGTTGGTTTCTGTCATTTTAGGTAGTTAATATAATACTGGTGCATACTCAACAAGAAGTTTTGTTTCAGTTAGCTATTTGACGATATAGAAACAGGATGTGGCATTGTGATGACTACAAGTTGCCATGAAAACAATTCCATGAAGCGGTCCCGTAGGGCTGACGGATGTTGGAAGAAATAATCAAATAAACAAGTACAGTGTATACTCCAACATTTTCTTGTAACTGGTGGAGGTAGAGCAGAGCGCAGCATTAATTAAACGAAAACACAAGTGAGTCTGGCGGAAGTGTGGGCGGGTCATCGTTGTTGCAGCTCCCCGTGTCTCCACTCTTGGACCGTACTGCGCAGACTCTGGGTTCGAAGCCGCAAGATGGCGCCGCCCGTATCCCCGGGAAAATAGCGTCCGTTTGGCTGTGATTTTAGTCTATGATTGTAACTGATACAGATACTTGTTGCTGTTGCTCTTCTGTCCATCACGTAAATCTCATCGAAACGATATGATTGGCCCTGTAGATATTTGCCATAGCATAATCAGTTCCCAACGGAGCGACCCCAGACCAACTGTCCAACTGCAACAGCTTTGTGGATGGCCGAAGTTGTCATGTTGGAGATGGTGCCCTGGTTGCTCAAAGTTGGAGGCCCTAACCAAATATGAAGCTATGCTCATTGCCCATTGCTTTTTGCTTCATAGAAGACGGTCGGTCATAATAGACATCGAAGGGTCTGGTTGCCTAGGTAAACCACTTGTGTATTTCCCAAGAATAGTGCTACTGTATGGACAGAGTGGGCTCTTCTTGCAGCCTCTGTTCCCAATTTGAAAAATAAATACCATCAACAATGTGCTGCTCCATCCAGGTTCATCAAACATTCCAACGTATATTGGCATGGTGAATTAGGTGGTAGTCTTTAAACGGTGTTTTCTTGCAGTAATTGTCCGAGGAACTCTGTGTTTGCCAATCGAATAATACTGTCGACCAGCATGTGACATCCTCTTTTGTCCTTGGCCTCAACTGGGCCACCTCAGAGTTGAGAACAGATGAGATCTTTCACTTGTAATTGCTACAACTTTCATTACAATTTCTTGTCACCACATCTCTATTAGTTTCTGTGTACGCCCTTTTAGTCATGAATGCTGAACATAGGGCAGAAGATTATTAGAAAATAGCCCGCTAAAATGATGCTGCACTATCCTTTAGTTTGAGAGTAGCCTGATTCCCACCTTGTAGTTCATCAGTGCTTGCACCCTCACACCACTGACACCGCCCTGGCTTACAGTGTGAGGAGCCATGCAGAGGCCCAGACCTGTTAATTGCACCAGACATGGAAACCTAGAGGGAGAAATGAATATATCATTTGTGCGCCAGTGTGTGTGTGGGGTGAAGCGAATGCCAGTTGTCTAATAGCTTTCACACAAGCCTGATTGAATTAGACGGCCAGGAGGACTGCGTTCCTAATTGAATTGCGGAGACCTTGTGTTGCAAACAGTGCGGGCTAGTGTTCCCCATGGAAGAGCTGAGGCAGAGGGGGGCAAGCTGGGTTGTCCTAACTCCCAGGAACAGACATGCAACTTGTGGCTGTGCTCCTCTGGTTTCGTTTGTGGCCACGACTGTTGTTTCACAAGGTTATGCTCCACTTAGATGTGACCAGTTCAAAGGTTAACAATCTTTTTTGTGTGGTTGCAGGATGGTAGAGGTAATGAGAAAGCTACTGGAAAACCTCACAGGTTTACTAAATCAAATTTTCTCCTCTGTAAAAACGGTGGTCTCTCTTGTAAAAGGAGCAAACTTCTTTGTGATGGCCTCTAATCTTAACCCCAAAATGATTCATGTGCTCCTCACAGGCAGTAGCAAAGCACAGAGAGGCCCAAACTTGTACACAGCTCGCTGCAAAGGCCTCTTTGGTCACAAAGGAATACAGGGAAATACCCAGCATCCGCGCACTCGCACAATCCCTCTGACGCTGGCCATTTTCACCGCTTTCAGCACTTTTTCCTGCTGTGCTCACAAAACCTAGCACCTCTGATTTTTTTTTTTTTTTTAATACCCCTCCAGCCTTTTCTCTTTCGCACCTTGAACACAACACACACACACTCCTCGTCTGTCTTTGTCTTCCTTGTCTCTTCTTTAATGGTGTGTTCATCAAATAAAGCAGTTTTGGGGAGGGCGGATCGGATCCTGGAAGTGGGGGGCGGGGTTAGGGACGTAGAGTGGGCTGTTGTTGCTGTGATGCCCCAGACTCCTGGACAAAGAGTCTCCCTTTGGGTTCTGTGGATGAAAAATGGTGGGTGAAGGAGACTGGAAATGTGTGTGTGGGGGCTCTTTTTTATTTTTTTATTTTTTTACAATAGCTGTGACCTTAGACCGGATTACCTGGTATCAAACAGCTGATTGTCTGGTTTTGAACACATTGCCCAGGTGGGCGTGATGGAAATGTTAAACACCCAGTTTTTGTTTGGTCTCTACCTCTCTTTCTGTGTGATTTAGACAAAGGAGACAGCATGGGCGCGCTCGGCAGTGCCACTGAAAACAACGCGCGCTGCTTTTCTCTGTCATTCTGTGTGCTTTTCCATCTTTCTTCTCTCCCTTTTTTTGTGAGTTTCTCCTCTCCCTCACAGACATAAACACTCAAACTACTTTGCAAGATTCAGATGGCTTTAGCTGCAGGTCTCTTCTTCAGTGTGCTATAAATCTTTTCGGCTGTAATATTCAGGAAACCTTTGAAACAACCAGCAAATTACCTGCTGTAAAAATCTGACTAGCACCCTCGCACAGAGACTTACCTTACCTCACAGTACTATTTTTATTCCGTGAGTCTAGCAAGAACCCCATAATTAAAGCTTTTATGTCACTATATATTATTAGAAGCCATAAACATAGGCAGACACAAGCAGCTGGGAGATGGGGATGTGTGTTTGTGTGTGTGTGCAGGGGAGGTATTAAGACTATGTTTTAAGACTCCGTGTTAGATTAAAGAAATGTAATACTTGGTGTTTAAATGATCAGACAACATTAGAAACATAACTATCTACCACACTGGCAGGAGTTTTCACTTATTTTTCAAATATAAGAAATAAGAGTGAATATGCCTGCTGTGCGCCTGGAACCAATTTGAGGTGATCTGGACCTTTTTGACACAGCTACCACTAAATTGAGTCTGAAGTGTTTATAAATTCCCTTAAAACTTTTCTATGTGGCTTTTGTTCTTGACTTATTGCCACGTTTTATTGTTTGTCCCAGTTCCAAAAAATCCACGTTCGTTTGCAGTCCCCAGATATCTAACAGGAACACGTGGCATGTTTGCTTGACACTATTGATGATATTAATAGCGGCTGTTTTGTTGTTTTTTTTTTTTCTTTTTTAAATCACAGGAAGCAGGAACAAGAGAATATTGTCCATGAATATTCTGGCTGTAATTAGCTCATCCTGCCAGAAGTATATCTGGAGTTAAGGAAACATAAAAAAAACAGCCTTTAGTTCTCACATCTTGAGCGAGACTGCCAGCATGATGATCAAACAGCTCAACGGCAGCAATCTGGGTAGTCAGGGAGGTAGGGAATTACAGCTCTGATCTGATTTTTAATCACTGCTCTCCGTGTCTCCACTTCTCTGCATCTGACACCAGACAACTTTGCAGCCCCTAAAATCTGTCATCTGAGCATAAAGTGGAAATTCCCCAAATATTTCCCCAAAGTAATGGCCGTGGCAAAGACCAGAGGAATGTCAAGACATATAATACCGTGCCCTCTTGAACTGGATGGGTTGGTTTTCACCAATACTTTTTTAATTTTGTTTTAATTTTATCAGGTAAATGATTGAGTTTTATCCTGATGCTCTAAAACCGTGCTTATCTGATACTCTGTGTTAAGTGTATAAGTACAACACCAAATATGTGATTGAGCCTTTGTGGACTTTCATATTTTTGGTTTTCTTTTTGAACTTTTAACACTTGTCATTGATTATCAGTGTTGGTAACTTTCCTGTTTGGCATGTTTTAAAATCTGGATGCTGCAAACCCAACTTCTCTCACACTCCATGTGACACTTAATATAAACTACGAAGCCAAATATTTTATAAATTGTTTAGTACCACAGTTTTAGTTTTAAAATTTAAGTGCTGTTGTTGTCAGCGGCATTTATGGACATTTTAAATATATATATTTTAGTTTACTTTTTCCAAATTTTAACAGGTACTATAGCATCTAAAATATATATATAAAATAATAAAAAAATAATAGTAATTTCAGATTTGACCATTTAAAACAAACAATAAGACTTGGGCAAAACTGGCAAGATATAGGCTAAATCTATTCCTTTTCAGGCCTGCAATGAAATTATGTCTGAGCTTTGGTGCTTGGTGGGAAAATTTGCATTACCCACCAGTGTGCCATGCAACAGCTGCCGCAGAATATTTAAATACAGCCACCGTGGTAGCATGGCATCATGTGGCTTATAAGTGTTAATCAATTATATTCGTTCACTTTCCTCCCCATGCATATTTTAAAAGTCATTGTTCTGATTGTTATGCATACTGTTGTAGCACGTACATTCACTGTGGGCACAGTAATGCACTGAATTCCTCGGCTGAAAAAGGAAAAGAAAAACTCCCAAACGCAGCCATTCCCCACCTCTCCCCTCTCGTTTCTTTGTTTCCATCTTTTACTACCCACCACCACCTCCTCCTCCTCTTTGTGCCGCTTCCTTTGGTGTTGCTCCTCGGAGCGCCGTACTCTCTTAGACCTCACTGTGTCCGCCGAGGTACGATCCCAATTCCCCACGTAGCTGTTGCCTGGGCCTCATTCAGAGCCCCTGTTGACTGGCAGTGTGAATGTCCAGGCCTCATGTTTCGCCCTGTACCCGAAACCTTTTCCCCCATCAATCATGGAGGAAGAAAAACATGTCAAAGCTAATACTTGGCGAGGGAAATCTCTGCTTCAGTTTTATTTCAGAATAATTCCAACTGCCATTGACATTTGTGATAATCCAAACAAACTGTAACAAAGACAGCACGCTGCTTTGTCGGTTCATGTTTTTCATAAATAGAAGTAAACGGATTCCAGCTTTAATGTCATGTTTGAAGTCAAGATACTCGACAGAATATGCGTTTAATGAAAACTCTGCTTGTAAAGCTCTTTTTACGTTTGCAGATTTCGAGGAAAAGGCATTTAAAGTCTCTCCGCGACAATCAGTGTCTTCCTTTCTTTGTTTTACAGTCGCAGTCATAGTCATTAAAAGTTTATTTATTAGCACAGTACATTTTACAATATGTCACAGCCCATCTTAAACACATACAGTATGTCTGTCGCTGCCTGGTTTATAAAGTGTCTGCATCTGTTACAACTGTACGAGCAGGATTTAGAAGGTGATTGCTCTGAGTAATGTAGTATGGGTTTCAAATAGGAAAAAGAGCATTAATCTATGGCCCGTGGGGTTAGAGAGTACAGAGATGTGTCTGTCTAATATAAACATCGGGATTGGACTCGGACTAATTCTGCCTTGTGATTTGACCTCTTTTAAATGTGAGTTGCAGCTGTGGATGTTTTTTTTTTTTTTTTTTTTTTTTTTTTAATATTCCAGATGCTACAGTTGAGTTGTAATTGCCTGTGCAGGAATGAAATAATAGCTGTATTTTTATTACTTTACATTGCAGAAAAAGCAAGTCATGAAATGGTACGGTTAGAAACTAGTAGAAAAGGGGGTTTGTTTTAGCTATTACAAGAAATACGTGCACATCAGAATTCACCTTGATAGTGGATTTAAAACTACTATCCCTAATTACTATTAGGCTATATGTTTAAAAAATATTTAAGAATATACAGATTAAATAAAATAAATAATTCATCTTCTGTATGTTGCTGCATTTCATCACGCTGAAAGCATCATGTTGCTTTTCACTCTGTTAGTAAAGAAAAACAACAGCAGTGAAAGACCTGGGGGGGGTTAACTTCAGATATGAAGCATGTCCCATGTGTGAATTTTTCATGTTACTGTACTTCGAGCACCTCTTTATTTTATCCTCTATAGGAGGGGGGAGGGGGGGACGCGGGGGTGCTGGATTACCTGAAGCAAAACCTTAGTTTTTTTGGCCCAAGATTCAATAAAAGCTCCTTGACATGGTGCAGGTGCAAATACTGGAAAAGGTTTGTATTTTTCTTTTTTAGGCAGAATGTGACTGGAAACGAAGAGATATGGGGATTTAATAGGCAGCTAACTGAGTTTGTTTATCACAGCGGTGACTGACGCTCATGGCAACACACAAACAGATTCACAGCGTGCGTGGCCTGTGATTCACCCACACACACAGTCAGATGCACAAATACAGCATGTTCATCTTCATATCTGCAATGAATGTAACTTTCCAGAAAGAGGCCCTTAAAAGGGCTCTTAACAGAAAGCAGGGCACTTCAGAGGTTTCTCAGGAAACTACGGCACAGTGAATAATTCAAAGCAAACTCACGACATGTTGCCATATCTGCAGAGAGTTGCCACACATGCATGACTGCAGTACGCTGTATGTTAAATATGTTGGGCTGCGCTGATACATATTTATGTTGGAGTCACAGTTTGTGTGTTCTTTGGCTTCTGCTGTATAACTAAACGGCTCAAAGTGAACCACTTGAAATGATGAAGTGGTAATGAATGTATATGTACAGAGAAATACATTTAAATGGTAAATGGTCTTGTATTTATGTATCGTTTTTCTACCTATGGGCACTCGAAGTGCTTTAGAGTCATAATGACAAATGCACCCACTCATTCACAGAAACGCACACACATTCAGATTAGGGGTTGCACCGACTAGTCGACTTTACTGCTGTGCCATGGCGCTTTAAGCAGTAAGTCGACGAGATCACGTGATCAGTAACAACACGGATGCCTCCGAGAAGACAGGGGAGGAACCCATGGGTCATTGCAGCTCCTTTAGCTGGTAAAGAGGGAAAAGGCTCCGGACATATAGGCCTACCGCATTTTTTTTAAAAATCCCGGCTATCCTTAACTTTCTTGCTGAGCCTGAGCCACATATTAGAAGTGTCAGACTGACGGTGTTGCCGTGGTCTAGGGCTTAAACTTGCAGAAAAGCCATAGCTTATTTTGTGTGAGACGCTACAATATGTATTAAGGTCAAGAACATAGTTGCAAAGCCTCACTGTCTACTGTGTTTTTATGCGTGACGTCATCGACTTGTCGACGTTGACTCGACTTTGGCCACGTATTAGTCGACTTTAAAAAAGTAAATAAAATCGACTCGTTGTGTAACCCCTAATTCAGACACCGGAGCACTGGTAGCAATTGGGGGTTTCGGTGTTTTGCTCATGCACATGTGGTCCATGAAACAGGGGCAGAGCTAACTAACGCTGTGGTTTGTAGACAACCCGCTCTACCTACTAAGCCACAGCCCACAGCTGCGTGTCTGTGCAGGGTCTGACTGTAACTGTAACCGTTTTAGTTTTTTCACAATTTCATTTTCGCAACATTTTGATTGTTAATAGTGAAGTGAGGCAGGAGGTACTAGTGTGAGAGAGAGGGGATGATACAGAGTAATAGGTGCAAGTTTGTGTTTGTTGTCACCTTCTCTCTCTGCAGCGAGGATTATAGTTTTAGTTTACTGGGCTCCTGCTCAGTCAGATGAGCTGTTGGGGGACCCTTAATTTCACCAGCTTTTGATACGTACCCAGTACCTGATTAATACATTAGTCCAAACTCACTCTACTTTTTGAAAATAAAGCTTTTTTTTTTTAAATCCTAATTTGTTTTCCTTCTTACTCTCTTCTGTCTTTTAGCCTGTCCCTCTGGCTTTTTCAAACCGACCCAAGGAGATGAGGCCTGCATGCAGTGTCCCATCAACAGCCGCACCACCAGCGAAGGCGCCATCAACTGCGTTTGCCGCAACGGATACTATCGCACCGACTCAGATCCGCTCCAGATGCCGTGCACAAGTGAGTACGGTGCTCAGGTTGTTATGTGTGAACGTTCAAATCACTTCCACATAGTACACAGACGTGAATAGATACTCTTTGGTTTCTCACACGAACTCTTCGACACACACACACACACACTTGCCACAGCCTTGAGCAGAAGATTCCTGGGATCAAAGGACGTTGGTAGTGTGTGTAACTCCAAACAGAGAAACCCTGTCAGAGCCGTCCCTCACATGAACGCGACGCTGACATGCTCATAGTGTGGCTGTCCACAGATCTGACCCGACACACAAGGCTCGGCTGCCCCTCCTCAACATCACTCAGTCCGTACTCCAAACCAGACCAGAGGTTACTGGGCCAGGGCGCGTAGCTTTGTGAAGGGGCAGACTTGGAGAATGAGCCGAGGCGAGACTTTCTCTTGTCATGCCAATGAAGCTGTTCGAATTTGAATTTGAATTTGAGACTGACACCGAGGTTGAGAGAGAGAGAGAGAGGAAGGATAGACCAAAGCAAAAGTGAGCAAGGGAGGGGTAAGTCATGAGGGAAAGGCTCGTAGAAAGAAATGAACAAGAAGGAATTTGAGGGAGAGGGAGGTTGGGTGTGTGCATGTGAGAAAGACAGAGAATCGGCGCACAGAGTGTGGTCTAACTAAAACAAAATGGGGGTGAGCGAGAAAAAAAAGGCTCTTTCAACGTTTCGGTAGTGTTTTTTCCTCGCTCTCCTCTCTGCCTGTTGAAAGGGAGAGAGGAGGGAAAAGATTTGATGGTCTCCAACAAAGGAGATTTGCATAAGCCTGGCTCTGGGAGTTGAGCAGCTGTTGTGAATGAGAAAGCAGCAGCGTCACGTCACCCGTATTAAGCGCAGCAGGGCCCGGCCTGATTAAAGCAAGGGAATGGGCCCATCAGAGCCTCCCGCCAGCTAATGGGGGGGATATTAGTCCTCCTCCCCAGGAAGGAGATGCCAAGGAGGAGTTATGTTTCTGTGTATGAAAGACACCAAGAAGGGCACTCCAGTGGGCTCCCTTCCAAAGCCGGAGATCTGTTAATTGCTGCCAATTAAAAGGAGGTTAAATAAGAAGTGATCGATTCAGATTTAGGATGTTGTGGGCGGAGTGGAATTGTTTATCTCATTAGTCCTGGAGGATACGTCGACCATAATTAGGTGCACATGTCTGTAAAAGATAAACAGTTCTCATTGTTTGTTTGTTTGGCCCGTCACTCAACGTGTAGCGGCATGTGGGAAGTTTCCACCCTGTAATGCCTGGTTGCTAAGAATGTCTCAATGGGTGAAACAGTAGGTTCCTCTCCGCTGCAGTAACTCTATACGATGCTCCATGAGAACTTTGTCAAGAATAGATGTCAAGGAAACACGTGACAGAGTGGACACCAGCAGTGGAAATGAAAGAGTGTAAATGGGCATCCCAAGGGAAGAGGCGCTGCCAGCTTGGAATTCAGTCAGATCAGACCTCAAAGAGGCTATAGTATCTTTGTTGGATGTTCTCGCCTCATGTGCAGGGGTTATTTTGGTTTGTAATCGTGCCCTCCACGCCATCAAGGACGCAACACAGCTTTCATTGCAAAATGGACTTTTGAATTATGTGAGTGACAACCACATAACAAGGAATTTATATAATCCCGTGTTTAATCACAGTGTTTAACAAGTCAAATTCATCACTGTTCTTCTTGAATGACCCCTTGAAGTGTTTTTAATCCATCAACCATGTACTGTCCACAACTTTTACAAACAGCTGCTGGATTTTTTTTTTTGCATATGAACAAGAAGAGTTATTGTACCAGATTTAGCTATAAGCTTTAGTCCCTGGATGAAGCATGACACCACCACCGATTCCCAAGTTGCATTTTTCTTTTTGTGTCATCACTCGATTGTCTAAACTACAGAATCCCTCATGTGTTTTCCAGCTGTCCCTTCGGCTCCGCAGACTGTGATCTCCATCGTGAATGAAACCTCTGTGATGCTGGAGTGGATGCCTCCTCGAGACTCAGGGGGCCGCGAGGACGTGGTCTTCAACATCATCTGCAAGAGCTGTGGTGGAGGCCGTGGAGGGTGCACTCGCTGCGGGGACAACGTTCAGTTTTTACCCCGTCAGCTGGGCCTGACAGAAACCCGGGTCTACATTAGTGACCTGCTGGCCCACACGCAGTACACGTTCGAGGTGCAGGCTGTCAACGGGGTGTCAGATCAGAGCCCCTACTCCCCTCAGTACGCCTCAGTCAATATTACCACTAACCAGGCTGGTAAGTGGGCCCATCTGTCTTATTCTGCACTTTATGTTCCTCATGTGGTTCTCTTCTCTTCTCTTCTCTTCTCTTCTCTTCTCTTCTCTTCTCTTCTCTTCTCTTCTCTTCTCTCTGCCACGTCTATTTTCGTGCCGTGTCTGTGCTCCTGTCCTTTTGTCGCCCGTGCCCTGTACAGAGCCTCTTCATCACACTCACTCCTCTACAAGCACATAATGCACAGTGCACAGTCCTCCGATGAGTCTGTTTCCCGGCTCTCCTGTATGGTGATGTATGCAGATGAAGGGCTGTAAAATGGGAAGGAGAGTACCGTTGATGATGTGACTGACAGAATGTGATGGCCTGCTGGTCTTTACGGTGTGACCTCATCATCATGTATTTCAGACTGTGGAGCTGAGAGCAGCATATCTGCCGACTCCTCACTTCATCTACTGTTCGGTGATTACAGCTTTATACTCCTCCACCCACTTGATTGTGGAATTACATGTTTTTAGTAGTAGTAGTAAGTATGCTACGTTGCTCTATATATATATATATATATATATATATATATATATATATGAGGATTGAGCTACCTCGTTAACTTAGCAAGAAGCAGTATTTCAAGGCCTAATGAAAAACAGTCATGGTGAATGGGGTAACTTTTTGTGATTTTCAAGAAATATACCTGAAACTCTGTTTCTCTTTTCTGCAATAGTTGGGATTTTGCATGCTTTCCGCTGTATGATCACGGCTCAATTCAGCCGCCGCGTCTGCAATTATTTCACCAAGGCAACGGCATTGATTTGCTCTTTAATTGTCTCTATGAAACGCATCATTTGGTTTGGCGTACCAGGCTTTGTTCCCCCAAGCACTGATGAGTGGGGTGGGGGGATACAGGCTGGGCTTCATCTTTGCACCGGCTTTGCATCCCGTCGGCAAAATACTTAAGTGCCTGTCAGCTCCCATCATCCATCCCCCCTGCTCTGAGGGCAGTTTTATATGACTGAGCTACCTAAAGCACTGTTTTTATAAGGTGGACATATTAGGTTTTACTCGGTTACACTTTTACTCTACAGGATTCATGAAGCCTAGATTGAAGCAAAACTTCAATGTTTACAGAGATCTGTTTGTTTAAAAGACCCATAAAGTACTCTGTTACAATGCAGGAACTCTATGTCACACTAAAATGGAGGTCCCTATTCACACGCCGACCTCTTTTTATTGTCTGTTTTGATTTGAGTCACTGGTGTGGTGGGTTAATGAGGGCCTGTGAGTGCAGTTAAGCGTTGTAATGAGGCCCCTGCCCCATTCGGTCTCACTGGGCCACAATAAGTCTGCCACCCCAACCCTTGGCTTCTCTGCTTCTCCTACCGAGGGGTCCTGGCGGAAATTGGGGGGCTCCGCGCCCTCTCCACTGAAGTGCCCGTCACTTTGGATTAGGCGGCAAGCGCTCCCGTCAGAGGGAGCTGTGAAAAGAACTCAACTCTTGCTCGCCCCCACTCCGCGTTCCCACCTTCCCCCATCACCCTGCACCCTGCTCACTCCTGGGACACAGGATTGGAGTTTTGCGGCGCTACGCAACAAGAGCGGGGTCACAGAGACCAGGAGACCATAATTGCATCTGGTTTGTGAGGCTTGGAGGTTACATAAACATCGTGTCACCTCTAATCACCTCAGGCAGCTCTGTGCCCCGTTCATACGCTCAGTATGAGAGCATGGGTTGGAGAAAAACCAGAGTCTATGAAATTTTGTTTACATACATGCGTGTTAATCAGTCCAATAGTGATCTTACTTTGGGCCGGAGCCTGGAGCGCTCCATGAAAGCAACAAATAAATAAGTCAATTGAAAGTGAGTGGCGTGAAAGTGTGGCTTATTTCTCGTGTGCATGGCTGCCTCCTCAGCTATGACTTGTTGGTGTGAAGGATGGCAGGGGGTGGGGGGGCAGAGTGTGAGCAAAACTTCTCACCCTCCATACCCAATCAAGCACCCACCACACTCTATTACCCACAGGGCTTATCCTCCCACTCTGTAGGTGGTTGGCGACAGTTCCTCTGTGATAAAGGACGTGATTGCCCTGGAAAGTGCAGCGCTTGATTACACACTGTAATGCCACACAAAAGCAAACGCCGGGCTGAATGGCGTTTGAGCTCGTTTTATAAGCATATGACTAATTCCCCAAAACTTGCATTGTGTGGAACACGCAGAAGCCTTGAGATGTGCCTCTAAGCCGTTTTGTAATAATGAGTCACACTTAGGCCATCTTACTTTGGCTTTTCTCAGTTACTCTTACCTAACATCGAATGACTGGTGGGAGTGGGACTGTGCCAGGAGTGTTACAGAACTGATGCTTTGTGCCACGGTGTCTATGTTTCAAGGCATTACCGGGATTTAAATGTGACAATCGAGGAAGAGGTGATGCATGAGGAGGTAGCATACTAGTGATGCTTTTGGAATGAATTTACAGTTTGACGATATTGCAAGTGAAATAAAAACGTCAGTGAAGGACAATGTTGAAAAGACAAAGATCTGACGGTTTTGCATGGGTATTAAAAGCCTAACCACTCCTTTGTGCCGCAAAGATTGGCCACACAGCGGGGCAAGTGATTTTCCCTAGACTCTAATTTCTTTTATAACGTTGCAAATAATCTGAAATAATCTCTTTAAATTACAACAAATGCACTCCTGTTTGAGTTTGCCATAAAAAGTCAAGATTTTCAGCATTTTTTTATGCGTTTGCATGTAAAACTCCTGCTTTCGTCGCTATTCCCTTTCTTCCAACGTTTGCAGAGTCTTCAGAATTAAATAAAACTTTAAGTCCGGCTTTTGAGTTAAGCAGTTAATTTATCGGCTTACACGACCGCAGATGCGGCGCCTCGTTTTATTAACACCCCACAGTGTTCTGATCTCTTAAAGGGATTCACCCTTCTGTATGGTGATGGTTTTCATTGTTTTGTTTATGGCGTTGACACGGAATATCTGCTCAGTCAAAGAGATTTACACCAGGTGCGCACCATTGGTCCTCTCAGCTGTGGCACTCGTGTTATGAGAGGGAAAGTAATAAAATTCAGTTTTGTTGGTGCACTTGTGAGTGTGCATGCACGCCCAGTGCAAAATTCTGCAGTAATATTGTTCTGTCTGTTGTCTGGTCTGGTGTTTCTATTCATCTTGTGTTGGTCTGATTAAAAGAATACTTCTCAGATTATAGGAACTGCAGGGATTAAGTGTTTTCTAAAATGTTTTGTAGTAATTTTATGCTGTGGCTCATTTTTGTTAATAAATTCCTATCGTTTATCTTCCGCCAAACGTAATCTGTTGCCCTTTAACTGATGTGGCCATCACATTTTTTGCATTTTTAGATACATTTGGAAACAAGTGACCTATTGGCATTATCTCTATACAGGAAGATCACATGTTTAACTCTGTTACATAATAAATATCAAGGAACCCCGTTTCAAAAAGTACTAACATCATTTCAGAGACACCTTTAACAGTTTATGTATGTCCTCACACAATTTATTTTTTCCCCCATGCTCTCTCCACCCCTAAACTTAGCTGGCCTAAATTCGTTATTGCATGAAATAAAAATTCGAGCTAAAGCCAAATTGCCGCCCTGAAGTTTAATCAAACATTCCTGACAACTGAGACGCACTGTGTGACTTTGCCCTAATAGACTTCACAGCACAGACCTGCCATTTTATCTCCGCACAGTCTGAGACACATGGCTGGATAGAAAGGTTACAAATGCAACCGAGAGTGCAGTGTACATATTTGAACAAAGCCACATCTTGCGCGCACATGTCAGCAAGTGTTTGATTTTGGGTCGGATCATCGGAGCCTGTGTTTGAGCTGTCCATAACATTTAAAAGGCATGGTTCTGGTTAAAGGCGGCGTGTACTCTTGGTGGACATTGTAGTCATTTCAATATGTATGACTTTATGAAGGCAGTGTTCAGTTACAGTTGCTTAAAATCATGAAGACACACAAATAATAGCTAGGAGTGGAGCTGAATGGCATTTGCTAGCTTTCTATTGAGCTGCCGTATCATCAATTTCAGTGCACAGAATTGAGATTATCTCCTGAATGCGAACGAACCCTATTCTGCTAGAGAATTCAGCATCGCACAACAGATAAATTAGATCTCCACATACGCTGCATATTTGCCATATTGCATTCTATAGTGGCCGGGTTTATTAGATTCCAGAGGACATATTTGTTTAGGCATTTCATTAACTCAAGGTGAGCTGTTGCTGTTAATGCTATCAGGAAGCAGAGGGGCTGAATTGGTTTCTTATCGGGTGAACTGGCTGATTGTGGATATGAACCACATTACTCAGAGGGCAGGGAGGGTGTAAAAATAGGGGCAGCCTTTTCATATCGCCTAGGCAAGATTTATGGCTTAATTATTGGCCACATTGCTCAGGTCCAATGTAACCAGGCTACCAGGGACTTTGCTGCTCCACTGGGCCATGGTGTGAAAAGCACTGGTGCGGAGCCAGGTGGCACTGCCAGAACGTGTTGGTACAACGGTGAGCCAAATGTGGATACTACCCTCATGACTTAAGGACAGTGACACCAGTTATTAAAACGACAGATTTATTTAGTTTGGCCCATTCTGTCACAATGTACCAGACAGTTTTATATCATTTGTTTTAGTTTCTCATACACCGATCAGCCACAACATTAAAACCACTGACAGGAGAAGTGAACAACATTGTCTTTCTTGTGACAATACAATGTTCTGCTGGGAAACTTTTGGACCTGGCATTCTTGTGGATGTTACTTAGACATGTACCACCCACCTAGACCAGACCAGGCACCCCCACCCCATAGCAATGACACTCCTTGATGGCAGCAGGCATCCCCAGCAGGATGCAGCCTGACACAGGCACACACACAAAAACGGTTTAGGAACAACTCAGAAAATATGGGGAAAAAAGCACAAGGTGTTCCTGGCCTCAAAATTCACTAGATCCCAAACTGATCAAGTATCTGTGGGATGCACTGGCACCAGCCTGATCCACAGAGCCCCCTCCTCTCAAACCATAGGACCCAAAGGCCCCCACTAACAACATTCTGCTGCCAGACACCACAGGACACCCTCAGCAGGTCCATGTCCATTCTCTAATGAGCCACAACTGTTTTGGAGGCACAAGGGAGACCTGCACAATATTAGGAAGGTGGTCGTAATGTTGTGCCTGATCGGTGTACATCTTAATGTAGGTTCATTTCTACTCAATAACAGACCGAGATAGCAGAGCAGCAATAACAAGTCATTCAGGCTGCTATATAATCAGTAAGCCTCGGCTCTAAATACAGAAGAACGGCAGAGATGCAGGCTGATAGACAGAGAGTCAGACAGGGACCACCGGTGTACACGGCGCGCAGTGCGACAGTGACAGAAGGTGTTAAGAAGGACACATATGGTGGGTGCCAGTGTAGGTCAGCCAGGCAGACAGACAGGAGGCCTCAGCATGCACCAGGAGCTCAGCACTGACAGAGCCTTGATAGAAGACTGCTCTGGTAGTCAGCCAGGCAGCCACACATACAGTATGCCACTTTCATGAGACTGTTGATACTGAGCAACATGTTTACGAAGACACGTTCAGACTACAGCAGAGAGAGAGTGAGAGAGAGAGAGTGAGTGAGATTATCTCGGCGATAAAGTGTGCAGTCTGCACAGTTGTCAGCGAGGTTCGTCAGATGACTTTAAATTACCTATGCATGCAGCATGAATTTAATTATGAGACCCCATAAGAGAATTAGCACATGGATTGTCAGAATTAGTTAACTAATTGATCTTGTTCATAAATCATTCAGTAGCCATGTGATTTTTTTTTTTTCTGAGCACATTATATGGATCTCTTCCTTCAGGACGTGTGCTGGGAAGAGGAACAGAAAATGAACATCCCCTGCATATAAATCTGGGTTAAAAGGCCGTGATCTTTTAGCCCAGTGGGCTGTAAAAGAGAACATAACATGAATGCACATTTAATTATTGTTGAGTGCATTAGTTGTGCGCTGAAATCCCTGAATAATAGATTGTGCTTTACCGCTGCCATTTATTTACTCTTTACGTCCAACAGCGAGATAATAAAAAAAGATAATAAATAAAGGTTATGAAGCAAAAAGGGGTCACTACCCAATCAGTTTATTCTTTCTATAAACTTTATAGAGTTAACTTCACCAATTAAGCAAATGGATGTGTGATAAACACAATGGCACTCCTTCGCTGTGTCTCTTAGCCTTTCTCCTTACCCCCCCCACCCCACCCCCTTGTCCTTTCTGTTTGCCAAACACATTCAAATTCCTGTTGACATGTACATTAAGCATTCCTTTGAAGGCGGCTGCGATACAGAGCTGTCATTGTCTGAGCGACTGTCTTGCCACTGTCTGGAGTTTCTGGTTCGAACACGACAAGCTGCTCCCCCCCCACCGCTCCTACTCACATGTCACTAATACCTCCCATTTTTTTAATGTAGCCTAGAGTCGTAGATCCTACAGCGACTGTGCGATCTGCAGCCAGCAGAACAACTCCGGAAGGTTTTATGCGTAACCTCGGGTCAGAAAGAGATGATCTTTTATAATCCTTTCTATTGTGTTACAGTCATTGCAACAATGTCATACTGTGTTAAGACTTGCATCAACGTTAAGCCAAAGGTCATCACTGCTCGTTGCAAATTCTATGTTTTTTATTAAATTGTCACTTTACAGCTGTAGAGTGGCATCAGTGTGACCTGATGGAACTGAACTCCTCTTAGATATTAATTTCGGTTAAATGTGAATGAGCATGAATGAGGATGTTGCTTAAATAATCTGCAAATAATTGTCACTTACACGTTTCTCAAGAGGTAATTTCACTCCAGCCCATATTAATTACACGTGTTCCTTTTGTTCCTGTGGCTGTTGTAATGGTAACGGGGACTGAGCGCTGTGAATCCACAAAACACAATGTCGCATTCTCCCTTCTTTTGCTATCAATGAAGCTTGATAAAACAAAATATTTTCTGTGTCCCAGTGGCCAAATTAAAGCTGCACCCCACACTCGCCATTCCAATGCTGCACAATACTGACACGCATTCTGTGGTTTGTGGAGTTTTAAACTCACTGATGCCAGTTTGGAAGTTGTTTAAATGCACAATAGCAGCCCACTGATTAAACAGAGACCAGTTTCCCTGAGAGCTGTGTGACTCAAATCCTTCATTCCACATCCCTGTGGCGGACGGCTCCAACATTGTGCCGGTTCTGCTTTAATCTGCCCAGGAAGACTAAAGAGCCACAGCAGAAATGTTTACGACAATAGAAATTGCTCTTTAGGCCAGATTTAGGTTCTTCAGAGACAATTTTTTAATAATTTAAAATGACATTTTGGAAATGTACAAACTTTGTTGTGTTATGGGAACATTTCAGGAACCAATTTCAACGCCACAGCGTATTTATGAAGTTCAACAAACGAGGCTTTGTTGTCTTGTCCTTGATGTTTCCACAGTCACTAAACTTTTGTAAAGACTGAGACAGACTTTGACTACTGTGGATTTCCTTGTTTGAGCCACCAAAAGAGAGAATTACCAACAAACCATAGTTTATTCCAGATACAAGCATCTCTCGTATCCTCTGCAAAATTGTCTTCGCATACATTAATCTGGGATGCATTTTCTCCATCTGTAGATTTGCCGAGACGGCTTAGGTTTAAACCCTAACCTCTGCAAGCATCTGAAAACTCGTCAAATCCCTGAAGTGCCTATTTTAGAATTAGCTTATGGTGTGTATACGAGTGTATTATAGTCCCCAGTCTTTTCCAGTGCAGATGGTTTAAAGCTTGATGAACTGAAATCTCACTTTTGTAGCTTTACTGCGCTGGAAAATCTTTATAGATGTAAAACCCACAATCCTTTGCAGCTGGGGAGACGGGGCAGGCTGCCAGCATGCTTAAAGTACATGTAAATATGGGCCTCTCCCTTTAAGGCATCTCGATGTGCCGCTCATAAATGGACGGCAGTTTGAGAGAGTGGAGCAGTGGCAGCCTGTTTGGGAGGCTGCCTGGTAGAGGACCAGCTGGTTTGGGCCCTTTGGGAGAGATTGCTCTGCGGGGAAACTGATTTTTACAATGAAAAGGAAAAGGGATTTTACGAGCCCTGACCTGTTCTCGCTACCTCCCCCATCTTCCCCAAATCATAGCATTGCTCTCTGTACCAGAACGTCTAATCAAATCAGAGCCACATGGTTGCAGTCACAGTGGGACGTAAGAGAGTTGTAGATAAAAGGCTTTCAACGTATACTTTCTCAGAAGCATATGATTCATGTCCCAGCAAATGTTGGAGATTTCTCACCTTTTTTCTCTGCACCGAGTGTTTGTCAGCTGCCAGAAATCCAACCATTATTTTGATCTCCATAACTTTTCCTAGCCCTGCTCCACCAAACACAACTCTATATAACACTTATCATGGATCCTGGTGCTCCTCAGGATCCCTTCATTCTGTGCGGGGAGAATGTGTTTTTTTAACATGGTTGCCCACAACAGGGCCTCCTCCATTGCCGTCCATCCACAATGGTCTCGCTTCATCTGGCTTGCTTAATGAAGATGCCCATAGTGTTCAGAGCAGTGCCTATTAACAGAGGCCAAACACGCAGTTCTAAACAAGGAAATGTTCAGGGAGAGATTAGGGCAGCCCACCAAAAGAGTGTACTACAATAAAAGATAACAGAGACATAAATTAATTGGATGGATGAAAGCTTCACTCCTGTATGTGTGTTAGCGAAAGCATGCCCCATTAAGCTGGCTTGGATCTAAACGAGTGGAAATATCCTTGTAAACTCCATCTTTAATTGATTAGGGAAGTCATTAGATGGTCACACGTAACAGTAAAACATCTATTAGAGATGTTGAGCAAAACAGAGCCTTTGTGTTCTCTGTTGTTGGGCCAAGGCCAGAGTGTCATGCTAGAATAGACTCCAAAGCAGTGTCTTTCATATCAGATCCCAGGCTGAGTAATAATGTGGGGTCTGAAACCTAATTCTCTGACAACAGCTGGGGCCTCCCATCTTCTCACAATTAAGCAATAGGATACCACCCCCTTTTCAGGCCCCGGCATATTCATTATTGGATTTGATTGTTTCTCTTACGGTCGCTGGGCTGTTTACATGCTTGGGTTTATCCGAGATGGAAAAAAAATATGTACACAACACAATCTGTTCATAGCTGAAATTGTGCAAAAATGCACTCCTACTCAAACAAAATAAATAATCACCCTTCTTCATGCTTTGGTCTGGAATAAAAGAAACATTCTTGTGGCTTGTGCATGGCTCAGACTGCAGGAGTTTGAGGACGATTTATCCCCGAACGCACTCCTACTATCAGGCCAGATTATCTGGTAAAGTGAGGTGCTTACAGATTTGCTCTTAAACCTCCCAAGGTTAGGGTCAAACATGTTTGATATTTATTTAAAGCCTGCATGATTACATCATTACTTTCATCATAATAAAAAGAGATGGACGTGTCTACAGGGACACAGAGCAGCCGGTGTGTTTGTCAAGCGACAGTAGTCAACAGTAGCCTTTGAGGCTAACGTTAGCTGTAGATATCCTATGTTGGCCGCGTCTTGCCAAAGATTTTCTCATCCACACTCATTTAGCCTTCTGCTTAGTTTTCTTCCCACACAAACAAACAAACAAACAAAAAATAAGTTACTGCCAGTTCTTCTTCCTCCTCTTTTGGTTTGGCAAACCAGCTTGCAGGTGTATTACTACCACCTATCGGACTAGAGTGGCTCTATAGATGTTTAGCAAGTTGTTGCGCCGCAGAATCCATTTAGATAACATCAGTTTCCCTGTGAGATCACATGGCGTGGTGCATTCAATGCTTACCTGAATCTGTTATTTTAAAACCCTGTATTTTGTGCAAGTTTAATGTTTTAGCAAGGACAGCGTCTGGTAAGTTTCTCCTTGAGCGTGTGTGATGCAGCCTCATTTTAAACATTGGGTAGGATTTTAAAACTCACCAGCTTATATTGGCTAGTGGTCCACTGTCTGCACCCTCGCTGCTCTGCGGTATATGGGAAACTAATAAAACACCCCAGTTAGTCGCCACCATTTATCTTTCCTATTCAGCCATCTAATTTAATTATATAAACTTACAATCCATGTCTTTGTCATTATAACTGCTTCATTAGTTCTAAGAACATGAATAGAGCATTCATTGGGAAAAACCTATAAATAAAGAATCCAGTGAAAGTGCAGCTCGCCCACTTTGAAGGAATTGATCTCGCTTTTTGAAGAGTCGGCTAGTTCTCACATATTTGTTTTTAATTTATAATTGTCTTTAATGGGCTACAATCCACACGATTTAAAAATAATTATTGTAACAACAAAGAGAAAGGCTTGGAACAACTACAACATGTATTTAGTGGCATAACTCAGCGACTGATGTTGACACAATGGAAACCAAGTATTTACTCAACCCTGCAAATTATAGATTAAGTTGTGGAAAAAAGAATGCTAGGTACACTTGAAGATTTGGAGCACAATGGGGACTTGTAGATTTGGAGTACATAAATTACATGCACGAAAATGGTTTTCATATGTGGATCAGTGCTGTAGGCCTTACTGCAATGAAACGTTGGCTTGGCATACCACTGCATTCCACAGTCAATTGGTGGAACGTCAGCCTAGCTTGAAATGCGTGCACTGAACTGACTTGAAATGCGCAGCTGGATTCATCTTTAAAATGTGTTCGTATTTGCTCTACATGCCTAATGTTTCAACACTTGATGTTTTTACCTCAAACACACGTCTTCTTTTAATTTAATCTCAGTTTTTTGGGGGGGTTTTTTCAGTTTTGCCACCCCTTATCAGTTTCTTGATTCCAGACACTGCGACTGCCACTCTGACTGTCTGGAAGTTGCCCTTTAATAGAAGAAAACCACAGTGTTCTCCTGCAACAGCTTTTCATGTTGGCATGTGTCCATCCTCCGTACATGAATACATGAGCTGCCTTTGTTTCTCCGGCCTTGTATCAGGTTACTAGGCATGGCTGGTCCGTGTGTTTAATGGAAATGCTATGCAGGAAAAGGCCATGTGGCGGTCTTGAATATATGTACATCCGTAATGGGATACTCGTGAGTTCCCCTTAGAGAAACAGTTTGCCTTATTAGGCTGTCGTCTTGTGACTGCAAACAAACTGGTCAGTACTTTGAGATGGAAGAGATTCCTGAGACTGCTGTCCTGACTGGTTACTGTATACACCACTGTACCTCCAGCTCCAGATTAAGGGCATGATGTACGTGCGTTGCAGAGTCACAGGCCATCATGGTGTAAGTGCTTTGCTGAGATGAAATACAGAACCTCAATTTATTATCTTCTGGCAGCAGCACATGACGACTCACTCAGCTACTTGACCATGGCTGTTTATATGAGACATCATAATTTGTTGCATCAGGTTGATACTTCTGGTTTGGTCAGACGACATGTAGGCCTTGGCAGATTAGCTGATGAGAATGAATAAGGTTATAAATTGGACTTCTTATCACTGGCTCTGAGTCACTGTGATTACTTTGTCGCAGTATTTTCTCCATTGATGTGTCTAACTGATAAGTATTTTGCTTTTTTTTACGTGGACTGCAGGTGAATTGCTTTTATGTAAAAACCACACACATGCGTCCTTAGAGCCTGAGATTATAGAGGCGTGGTGGTTGTAGTTTTCCAGTCAGTGAATTTTCCATAGAGAACGCGTGCCGGTGGAGAGACTTCCGACTTTATTGCTGGGACTCAGGGGAGCCACTGTGTTCCCGGCCGAGGGGTGTGTGTGTGTGTGTGTAGGGGATGATTGCGGGGGCCTGGTGTCCATAAATCTTGCCCCCTCCTTCTCTGACACCCCAACCCACCCTACCCTTTCAAACACGCACAGAGGATAAGACATAGAGGCCTGCAGGCCTTGCCAGGCTCCCCAGACAGAGCTTTTTATCTCCAGCTTCACTTAGCTTTACACTGACCCGCAGCACCCTGAACTAATCATAATGGTTGTTGGACAAGTTGAGTTGATCACGCTCCCCTCTGACCCGACAAAATCTTAGGTCACTGGGCTCTGTAAGACTATAGTAGACCACCCATGATGCAACAAGTCGTTTTGTTCTACTAGTGACTCTCGTGATTGCTTAAAAATATGTGAATGAGATCGTGTAGTGAGATGCAGGAAAAAAAAAATCTCAATTACTGGAATTACTTGAAAATATGTTTTCTTGCTCAACTGTAATGAATTTTATTGTAAAGTTCATTACAGTTGATCATTTTTTCTAAAATATCAGACATGTTTTATATTGGTTTGACGTGTATGGCAGGTGTAGTATGTGATCATAGGCCATTTTATGTAATCTACTGGCTTCTGTACAAGGGTGATCGCAGCGGTTTAATTTACTTAACATTAGTACATTAGTACGTACAATTAGTGTCGAGCATGCTTTAAAAATCAACCTGAAATTTGGTCAGTAGCGCAATCCTTCACAGTCAACAGCTACATAGTACCGCTATGTATTCAAATGGTGTATAAATTAGAACAGTTGTTTGTGGTGATGATTTAAAGCACTGCAGTTTGCCTTTATTTTGTCATCCAAAACGTGGGGGACAAAATGTTTGGGCTCTTGTGGTTTGCGCTCATGTAGTTTATTTGACTGACAAAACGTGGCTCCTTCGTGTCGCACACGGTGGTCTGGTGATTCTACAATGATTTATTTGCAGAGGGTTGTCTGTTATCAACACTGTGACAAGTGTAAATTAATCCCATGAAAGTCACAGATGATGCTGGGGAGTCCCATGAGGCCGCTTGTGTGGTTCAGCCAGTGTTGTGACTTGCCAAATTGCAATGCATGCCTAGCTGGGGGAAACTCTTAACAGGAGACTGCAGTATATCATATAGATTAATTTATGGCCTCACACTTTTGCAGAGGCAAGTGTTTGGCTGTGCTGTGAGATTAAAGATGCTGTTAAATTCTCGTAGCATGACTGTGAAGTTGGGGATGATTGATTTGCTTCATACTTAATTAACACACTGTATCGTGTTGTCTCCTCACAGCTCCATCCACTGTATCCATAATGCACCAGGTCAGCCGTACCGTGGACAGCATCACCCTCTCCTGGTCTCAGCCGGACCAGCCTAATGGGGTCATCCTGGACTATGAACTGCAGTATTATGAAAAGGTACGATTCACTCCAGCACAGGGAAACACTCCTCCTCACTGGTCCATATAAACACAAGTTCTACTTCCTCTTCTCCCCATCAAGCTAAATAAATCATGCTCTAATGGTCAAAACTGGCTCCTTTGTTTGGTTGTACATTTAAATTCAGAATATCTCCTCACGTTCGTTTGCATAACTGCAGATCCTAGGAGGCATGTAGACAGGGCTTCTGAACATTGCTTAGGACTTATGCTCATTCTCTTCAAATTATAATCACGGTCAGTCACTGGGAAAGGGAAACCACGCTCAGCCCTGCAGTAGGGCCGCTGGGGATTGATGCTCAGAGACTTGTGGTTAAAACAATGGTACACTGCCTGCTGTAAAAATAGTTTTTAAGAAGCGAGCTCCTCCGAATCGGAATACTTTCTCACAAGAAACCTTGCAGATTCAAATGCGCATTGATTTAACCGCAGTGGTAATACAGCCGTTCAGCGCAATCACACGAATGTAAATGCGTGCCCGTATATGACGCGGCATTTGTCGAACTTTCGTCTACATGCTGAGCCGTTCCACTTTAGAGTATAATTCCCTTTTCTGACACTGCCGGGGAGAGCTGTCAAAACAATTGTCCTGGCCCCTGCTGTGGCTCAGAAGTGTGCGCAGAGCAGTGTGTTGATGGGAGCAGCTAAAAGAGTCTCAGTCTGCGCTCTCAAACCTGTCAGCATTCTGGAGAGGAGGGGTATGGCAGTGAAATACAGCTCTGATCATCAGAAGGCACAGCTCAGAGAAGCCGCCTGACCTGAAACTGCCACAAAATCTACCTTCTTAACTGCAACTGCTGAATGTTTGCCTCTTTCAATCATGCTGATTTACCACAAATCATGCTTGCTATTGTGGCAACAAAGTGTTCATATTAGTTCTTTGGAATGTTTGTAAAATAAATGTAGAGCCGTCACGAGTATACCGCAGCTTTAGCTCCAAATATTTCAGGTACAGTTCCTGATCTCGTCCTTCCTGTGACGAGATCAAGAACTCTTCTTTGAATTCCTTTGGGGGTTTTGTGAGCGCTGGGTGTAGGAATGCAGACCTTTAACATAACATGTAATTTATTCATGTGGCATTTTATAATTGCTAGCCTTTGGAACCCGACGGTAATTATTACTAATATGCCGGGAGTCAACATGGTGTTTTTCTCCTCCCAGGACCAATCGGAATATAACTCCTCGACCATCAGGAGCCAGACCAACACAGTGGTCATCCGTGGACTCAAGCCAGGAAGCATCTACGTGTTCCAGGTCCGGGCCCGCACCGTAGCTGGGTTTGGACGCTACAGTGGCAAACTGTACTTCCAGACCATGACTGAGGGTGAGAATTAAGCCAATGTTCACCAGAGCACGCAGAGCTGTTATCACCTTTCATGAATGGCCCATCGACACACCATGCTGTACAGTATGGATTCAGACAGCTGCAGGAATGAGAAGGAAGTATGCTGTGAAGCAGATCTGTTTCTCGCTATAGGCATACTAGGGCGAATGCTTAGGGCCCCCAAGCCACCAGGGGGCCCCAAAGCTGCATGTTCATCCTCATCTGTCTCGTGTGTTTGTTACATCCCTTATGTGCTTAAAAATGAACGTAGGATATAAATAAAATAAACTGCAATGATAAGCAGTGGCTGGTGTTTTCATGGCATCATATTCGTTGGACCCTAGTATATACAGTCAATGGTTGGACCGCACTGTCGCACAGTGTGTGATGGGCATGATTGACAGCTACCCATCATTCCCGTTAGCGAGAATATTAAACAAAACAAACACAGTAATGGCATCAAAAAGAAGTTATCTCAGTGGCGCGGAAAAACGGAAGAAAAGAAAACGGAGGAAGAAAAACGCTCAAAAGATAAAGGTAAGGCATTTGGTGATGTGGGCTGGATAGGTGGAGGTGAAACGCCGTTTTTTAGCAAGTTTGTTTATTTGTCCTGCTAGCCAGATAGCTAGCCCTGGATAAATGTTAGCTAGTTAGCCCTGGATAAATGTTAGCTAGCTAGCCCTGGATAAATGTTAGCTAGCTGGCTAGGATTTCTTTGTCATAAACTCAGCTTTAGTGTTTGCTTCATGAAAGTTGGCTAATATAAAATGAATATGTCGCATGTGAATGGACAGTCTGTCCTGAATGACTGACTGACTCCAGCCCCCTTTATTCATATTATTATTATTTTTATTGTTGTAGTCTGCTCTGTCAATGTTCAGTGGAAGTTGTCTCTCATATATTTGACACTTGACATTATTTTAGCATTACTTAGGATTCATTTACAAAGTTTAGTGTGTGTTTTATAGGCCTCTAATTAGAAGTGTGCTACCGTTTTATAATTGAAATCAATATTTTAAAGGTTTGTTTTTTAAGTGATTTATAAATATGAGGCATCGTGTTTATTATTTTAGACTATTGTGGCAGTGGATCATTTATCTTAGTTTTATTTCTTTAACTAGTCCAATGTGTAAATTAATGCAGAAAACTCTTAAAAGTGACAACTTTTAATTGGGCAATTGGGTACAAGCTTTAAAGGGACACTGTACATCACAATATTTAATATAAAAACAGATTCATTTTAATTTTCTGTTTTACTGCAACATCACTGCAGTTATACAATAGGAATATGCGCCATGATTTATTTTGCTTGATAACCTAAGGAGCCTTGTCTTTGCAGGAGCAGTTCTAAAATATTTTGGAGCTCCAGGCGTTGAGCCAGAGGGATCTTCCTGACCAGGAAGCTCCAGGACCATCACATAAACACATCAACTGTTATTATTAGTTTGATTAAGTATATTAGGTGTCAGACTGTGATGCCAAATAAGCATTATTTTTAGTATTGTTTTGTTTTCATTGTTGCACTTTAAAATAAATGTTGGTTTGTTGTATTTTCTTATTTAAAGTAAACATTTAACTTAAACAATCTGTTTTTTTAATTTACGTTTAGAGGATTGTTGTTTTCCTTGTATTATAGTTTTTTACCAGTTTAACTTGCCTTGAGTGGCTCAACTTAAGATGTTTAATTTTAACTCTAGCCTCTTTTGCTCATGAAGTATGATAGATTGTGGCATGGCTTAGGAATCTCTTCATCGTAGTTTGACAAACTAGGGGCCCCCAAACAGTATCTTGCTTAGGCCCCCCACGAAGCTAGAAACGGCCCTGCTGTGAAGCAAACAAGTACTCTGAAACCAAACTTGAGATGATTTTCTTATTTTTCAGTGTCACAAAAGCACCAACATATTCATATAATAATTCAGTTATTCATATTCAACACTCAGGTTTTCTTTCATGTATGCATTACACAAATTTCCCCCGTTCAGAGAATGTTTGTCGATGAAACTGGGGGTTTTCTTTATGAGTCTAAGTCAAGTATGAGGTTGAAGCTGTTTTATCTTGTCCGTGACAAGACTGGGAGAAGAAGGAACTCTGAGTAAACATCAGTCAAGTAGGTTAATATTGGAGCCAACCCGTGGGTTTTCCCCTCTCGGCATCTCATTTCCTTCAGACTCCAATAGTCGGGGCCATCATTAGCCTGAACTCTGACTCAAACATCCTCGATCCTGCCACACACAGATCCCAGCAGTGAGACTGTTTCAAACTGATGCAACTATAAATATACTGTAAACTCAGGATATTTAAAGCACACTGGTTTCAGTTTTTTACTCAGCAATATGTTGTATGCTGCAAGAATATCCTGTTAAGTGTAGCTGAAAAGGAATGATGCAGATTTGTGATGAGCACAGCTTTGGAAATTCTTGTGGTAATTGAAAGGGAAGGGAGACATGAGCAGAAAATAAAAATAAATCTCTCTTGGAAAATAACAAAAATGGATCAAATAAATAAATAAATTGGATTTCTGGGCTGATTTTTTGCAAGTTTTGAAAATCAGTTTTCTAAACAAAAGCACATTTTGTTTTGTATGATTTGGAAACTGAACCTTAAGATTAATGCCAGCGCTTCTTCGAAGTTAAAAAAGAATAGAAATATGGAGACATTGATGAATTTCTTTGTAAACTGTTTAGACTTTAGGTTTAGATTTTAGGATGTAAGTAACACCCAACCCCCACATTCACCCTAAAATATGTGTCAGCCTTGAAAACAAATAATCATAATAGGGAACAGCTGTAAATCTTTGCATTAAAATGACTTCATGACTAACAACTGTGCTTCATAGTGTTAAAACCATTTATTAAACGCTACATCAGCCATATCATAGCACAGATCCTAGCTCTGAACTATAAACTATAAATTTACTCTAAACGCATACGTCTCCATCACATTTTTCTGTTTTTTTACTGAAATAAAATCTGTTTTATGTGGGAATAAGACCCTGACAAATATAGTTAAATGTGAACAATGCAATTTTGTGTGGAGTACAGATTTGGAAATTCTTATCGTAATGGAAAGAGAAGGGAAAAATGAGCAGAAAATGAAAATTACGACCTCTAAAGTTATTTTTTGGAAGGACATTTTCAGATTTTTAAATTCTTTTATTTTATTTTATTTTTTTCTTTCATGCCTGCTGTGCTTTAAAGTTAAAAATAATTCACGTGTAGAGAGGCATTATGAAAACAGCAGTTTGCACCAATACTCCACCAGGTTTCTTCACCATCAATCACTAGCACCCATTGGATTTTATCTTTTCTTGGTAAACCTTTTTACTACGACTGAAGTATGGTAATTAACTCCTTCAGTCCCTTCAAAATCTTTGTCATTTGTAATGAAAATGCCTTCAAAACCAACATCTACATTACACTGTGCTATAATTGTATTAAATGTTACGGCTGTCACTTGCAATGCACTATTTATTTCTTATTTTCAGAGGCAGGTACGGCTCTAGGGAAGTCCACTAACCCGTGTATGTGGCTAAAATTGTCGACTTGCGTGGGTTATTTGTGGCGCTCGAGGAGAATCTGGCTCCGTCTCTGTGTGCCCATTCAGTAGCTGCTCTCCCAATTCTTGGCTGCCTGATCAGTCTGGGTCTCACCCAAACATGCTCTCTCTCCTCACTTCACACGCATTCTGCCAGATGATTTGTCCATATCTGCGGCATCTGAGCACACATTTCAGTGTGTGCTTTGGAAAATGGTCCATGCGGCCAGTCAAGATGCCAAGATGCTCATTGGTTCACCCAGCCGTATGTCTGTCTGTCACCCATTGCTCCCTCCATATGCAGTGGCTCAGATGCTTGCCCATATGTTTCATCTTGTGACTCTGCGTGCGTGCGTTTGTGTGTGTGCGTGCATGGCAGTATGTTGATCTGATCTGATGTGTTTCCTTCTTTTAATAGAGGAATACAACACCAGCATTCAGGAGAAGCTACCTCTCATCATCGGCTCGGCAGCTGCCGGGCTGGTCTTCCTCATTGCTGTGGTTGTCATCATAATCGTCTGTAACCGGTGAGTCAGTCCTGTCGCAGTCTTATATAAATATATATACATCTGAACTGACTCTACCTTTTTCAGTTGTTGTATTTTTATTAAATAAAGTTACATGAGGTCTGTGGGCCTCATAAATGAGATTTAGAGACACAAACATCTTGGGTCGGATATATTAATCCTTAATAAATCCCATTCTCTCAGCGGCAGAAATAATATATAAAAGTCAGCAACTCTGAAATAAAGGCCCTGCAGATGCTCCTGCTCAGTGGGTATCAAACATTCATAAGGTTAGGGTTTCAGCTCCCAATAGGGCCACTCATACTCAAAGTATAGACTGTCTGTACAGTGTTTTGATTGACACAAGAATATAGACTGTATGGGCTGAATTTCTGAACATGTGCCTGTTCTTGTAGACATTTTTTTTTGTTTTTTTTAGACAGTGGCTTTTGCACTCCATCGTAGGATGGACTAAAATTTAAATACTATAAAATGGCTTTAAAAATTATATGTGTTAAAACTCGTTCCAGGATTAGGTTCTTAAATCTACCTTGCTGCAGTATAAATATAAATCATCTTTTTTTTTCGCATATTTAAATCTGTAGAATAATAATAACCCTTAGCAGGAATAAGCGGTTACAGAAGATGAATGAATGAATGAATGAATGAATGAATAATAATAATAATAATAATGATAATGATAATGATAATAATAACAATGTATAACCTGGTACGTTAATCTTGTTTATCACCATATACGATACTTCTGCTTATTTATGGTGTAGGAATTCTGCCTTACAGATGTTTGTCTCGACCAGTTTTAAATTCTTAATCATAGGCTTAATCATAGTCTCTTTTGCAATCTCTCTGTTGTTACCAGACTAGACCACAATGCATCACACATCAACAGTCTATGTGAAAGAAAAAATGGTAATATTCAGGTATTTAGAAATAAATTGTTAGCTAGGTAATGATTTTGTGGCTCTTCATGCAGCTACACAACTGGTGTGCACAGGGTATTTTTGTGGAGTGGGACTGCAGTGCTGGCTACATTTTTCAATGCAGCACACACACAAAAAAATGCTTCTCCACCTACTAAGTCTTGGCACAGTTGGTGTATCTTCAGCACAGGTAGCCCTGGGGGTGTTCGATCTGTGTCTTTACCGCTCCCCGCTCCTTATCTTTGAACCAGTGCTAGAGTTCTTTGTCTTTCCCCCAGGAGGCGTGGCTTTGACAGGGCTGATTCAGAGTACACAGACAAACTGCAGCACTACACCAGCGGCCACAGTGAGTAAACCACCACTCCTCTCCGTTCGGTTCCTCCTTCAGCACCAGACACACCTGTCTCCATGGCTACCATGTCACACAGTCATCTCCATGGCTATCGTTCAGCCCTCTGCTGCCTCACACACCTGTCTCCATGGCTACCACCTTGCATGCTGGTGTCCTTGGCTTCGGCCCTGCACTGCACCGCTTTATTTTGCACCCCCCACGAGTAATCTCGCCTGTTGTTTGATTCTGCTCACTGGGATCCTGGATTTAACCACATCAAACCCAGTGCTCAAGTGTGTGTTCTGTGCATCACATTTCATAGTTAACTAAATCCATTGTACTAGAAATAGGTCAGTCTTCACTCGCGTTAAGGCCATTAGCATGCTAATGCACATGAGTCATTTGCCATTGTTAAAAAATTCAATGGACTTGGTGAATGAAAGGAGTTGCTCAATGATTTTCGTTTTCTCATACGGTACAGTAGCATCGAGCTTAAATGACAATAATGCAGAGATAAATCTGTGAGAATGAAGAGCTGCAAAGTCATTTTCCATCTAAGATATTAAAGCTGCCTTCCTCCCGCCTGATTTGAAAAACACAGATTTATTTCCATCTAAACTTTATGACCCCCTCTTAATTTGTTTGTTTGATTGTATAATTGTCACTGTGGTTCATCCTTTTTTGTGAATTCCACTCTCGAGGTAATAGCTTTCTCAATAGAATCCAATCTAGTTTGGGATTCAGCGAGAAGTGTGCCAGTAAAACTCTCATTTATTTCACAGCTATTAACTTCAGAAGCCAATGTGTCTTGTGTGCATTATGTCCTCACACCAGCCACAGTTCAGGCTTCTGCCCTTGTTTATGGTGGTCTTTGCCATCACAGGAAGGTGGTCTGTTGAACAGTGCTTCAGCTTGGGAAGAGATTGTAGGGTTTAGTAATGGGGGGTTTTGCCTGGTAAGATCCTCTCCATCTGTTCATCTCTGCAGCATGTTTCTTCGGCGTGGAGTGCCAGGTTTTGGGAAAGCATGCATGCCCTTCTAGCTTTGCATCAGCACAGGCCCGAGTTCAGTATCCATTCAAATAGCCCCAGGCCTGATGTAGAGGTCTGAGCTGAATAATCGGATTTAAAACTCAGGACACTTAAGTCCCTGAACACTTAAAGGGCACCTTAAGCCAATTTACCTGGCATCAGGGCTTAGGATAGCCAATTTATTTCTTGGAGTGGAGCTGAGCGATGCTGATATAGGGTCCAGGTTCCTCTCCTGAGTGTTAATGGCACTATGACTCACAAGAGATGATATATATATATTAGCCCGCCTTATCACAGCTAAGCGGACTGGAGGTACCACGTCCTTGCAGGCTGAATAGTCGTACACAGACGCCATGAGGCACAAGTCATAACCACAGTTTGTAACTGCACAACCTCCTTCATCTTTCAACCTTCCAGCACCCGAACGTCTTATAACAAATCACGTAATTGCACTGCAATGTGTGAGTGCAAGGTCAAGCCCAAAGGACTGTCAGCAGAATCAAATATTATAGTGTTTCTTTCCTTTTTCCAAGTGACTCCAGGAATGAAGATTTATATTGATCCGTTCACATATGAGGACCCCAACGAGGCTGTGCGGGAGTTTGCCAAGGAGATTGATATATCCTGTGTGAAGATTGAACAGGTCATTGGTGCAGGTAATGGAAAAATCTGACAGAAACGTGGATGGAATACAGCATGTTGTTAGCCGATTTCTAAAGAGAACTACACATAAGAAAGCTGCTTACTTTTAGTTGCTCATATCACTTATCACATATCACAGTTTTGTGCGACTATTGCTTTTTATCCCATGTAATTTTTTCCTGTGTAAATTCTTCACAGGAGAGTTTGGTGAAGTGTGCAGCGGCAACCTAAGGCTCCCAGGTAAAAGGGAGATGTTCGTGGCCATAAAGACTCTGAAGTCGGGCTACACAGAAAAACAGAGACGAGACTTCCTGAGCGAGGCCAGCATCATGGGCCAGTTTGACCATCCGAACGTCATCCACCTGGAAGGCGTGGTCACCAAGAGCAGCCCTGTCATGATCATCACTGAATTCATGGAGAATGGATCTCTGGACTCCTTCCTCAGAGTGAGCAACCAGATCTTTATGTTATTTATGTTTGTAAATGCAGATCCCTTTGACCAGTATTACAAATTAATTTATTTTCTCCAAACTTATTTGTGATCTACATAGTCTTAAAGTTAGTTGTAATTTCTATTTATTGCAAACTGTTTTGTAGTTAGACACATGGTGATAATGACAAACTGCTGGTGAGTCATGTGCTGAATGCATTACACTGTAGCTGCAATGTTTTGCAAACTGACAGGATGAGCTGCTTCACTGCTTTGAAGCTTGAAGGTCTCTATTCAGGGCTTTTATTGTGACAACTGGAAACTGATATGATGATCACAGCATAATGAGAGATTCTGACAACTCTGTCCAACAGTCTCTGTTACACTAGATGACTGCCAAGCTACCTGCTAACTTCCTCTCGAAAAACTGACAGGAGGCAATCACCCCTACTATGCAAACAGCACATTATTCTTCAGAAAACATTTTTTCATGTTATGCCAACTCTCAGAATCAACATTAATTAACTACGCTTGAGTACATTTACTTGGATAAATGTTTGAAATGTCACCTCTTCTTGATTATTAGAACACCTAATTACAGTTGGTTTCAAATTTTAAACTGATTTGTAAGTAGCACTTACTCACACTGCCTGGCCAAAAACAAAGTCGCCACCTGGATTTAACTAAGCAAATAGGTACGAGCCTCCTATTGGATAACTACTGCGTGGGTGATTGTCTTTCAGCTGGTAACAAGTTATTTAACCCCAACTGATGCAATGAGTAGCTTCTCATTTCTTAAACAACCATGTCTAAAGACACATCCCGTGGTCGTGGAAAAGATGTTAGAAGGGTCAAATCATTGGCATTCGTCAAGCAGAGAAAACATCTAAGAAGATTGCAGAAACTACTAAAATTGGGTTAAGAACTGTTCAACGCATTATTTGAAACTGGAAGGGTCGTCTTCGAGGAAGAAATGTGGTCAGAAAAAAATCCTGATTGATCGTGATCTGCGATCACTTAAGCGTTTGGTGAAATCAAATCGAAGAAAAACAACAGTAGAACAACAGTAGAACTCAGGGCTTTGTTAGTGAAAATAAGCATTTCCACACTTATAATGCGAAGGGAACTGAAGGGATTGGGACTGAACAGCTGTGTAGCCTTAAGAAAACCACTAATCAGTGAGGCTAACTGGAAAAAAAGACTTCAGTTTGCTAGGGAGCATAAAGATTGGACTCTGGAGCAATGGAAGAAGGTCATGTGGTCTGATGAGTCCAGATTTACCCTGTTTCAGAGTGAGGTTCAGGGAGCATGCGACATCATTTTCACACATGGATTGTCCACCACAGAGTCCAGACCTTAACCCCACTGAGATTCTTTGTGATGTGCTGGAGAAGGCTTTGCCCAGTGGTCAGACTCTCCCATCATCAATACAAGATCTTGGTGAAAAATTTATGCAACACTGGATGGAAATAAATCTGGTGACATTGCAGAAGCTTATCGAAACAATGCCACAACGAATGCGTACAAAATAACCTTGCTTCAAGTAAATATTATTCTAAATATCGATCCTGTTTAGTTAATGTCTATCATGAGTTACTCAGAGGTGTCTTCGTCTGCCGCACTAGATTCATCACACACAGAATATCACCTTATACTGAATCATGATGCTTTTTAGTTGGCATGATCTTTACAATAAACTGCATAACAAAGGCTCACGCTAGGTAGAGTCCAAGACTTTGCCAAGACTAATGTTTCTCATTCTCGTTTCACTCTTCCTCGTCTTGCTGATTATGCCGTCCTGTTTATTAATGCATGTAGAAACACAATATTGTTCCCCTTACTCCCTGACAAGAAATATGCACTCCTCGCAACAAGTTCATTGGATTTTTAATTTTCACAATCTTTACCCGAGGAGGATATTACAGAGAGCCGACCACGCTCCCCACCCATTTATGACCTGCATAAATAATTCAGATACTTTGCAAGACTTAAAATGAGATGTCAGATGGTCCAAATTGAAGCTGGCTATGAGATTAGGTGTCAGACAACCCTTCACCATCTGCCTTGGAAAGTTAGTGGAAATAATTAATCTTTGAGGCTCATATAAATATTTTTGTGTTAGCTTTCATCCACCCTAATCACTAAATTATCAAGAGAATATGGCTTCCTCCTCATCAATTTATAATAGATGGATGGATGGATGGATGGATGGGTAAATTGCCAAATTATTATTCTACTTCAACCAATTCCTTTCTCATAGATGGGTAGATAGAGCCCTTTAACATAAAATTATATAAAGGAACTTTGTATTTAATGTATCTAGTGTGCCATACAGATTGCCAAATTATAATTTAACAATAATTTGACAATTCCTTTCCTGAAGTAAAATGTCATGCTTTGTTACTACATCCATTCGATTTCATGCAAATTACTGTAGTTGAAGAATTGAACAGACTTATTAAACTGCCTCTCTACCTCTTTAAATGACTTCCACCAGCTTAATACCCTCCTCAGTTTAAGCTTCACACTTTAAGACTACAGTACATCAAAACAGCCCTCTCGAAACAGACATGCAAGCTCCTGTCAGCACGCTGTTCAGGCCCGGTTCAGAGTCCCCATTTGCATTCTGCCTCCGACCTCTGAGACTCAAAGCATCAGCTCTTTTTGGAATTTGATCTGGTGGTGAAGGGTGTTTGTGTTTATGTAGATGTTTGCTAAACATATTTGACAGCGCATTGTATTCAAGACAACGGGGAACCTCGGCAGCACCTCGCGGTGACAGTTTTATGACAACGATTGCTGACGGTGTCAAAGCCTCTGAACATGGATTGTGTCTTCTCTGATGTGATTTGGGGGGCTGGTTGTTTAAAATGTGAGCCGCCTGCTGCAGATTAAACCTGTGGGTAGGTAAAGCCGACACAGATCGATCTGAGCTTGAGCCAACTGCAAGCAAAGAAAGTAAAGAGAAGGAAAGTCGGTGCTTGGTGTAAAATATTACTTTCCTATAAATCACAAAAGACCCTTATTCACGAATTCATGGCAATTTCCTCCAGCTAACCTGACCCCAAAGACTTTGGAGGAATCTTTCCAATTAAAGAATATGCAAACATAGCATTCAGATTAGGTGGCAATGTGAGAAAGGTTTCATGAATAATGCATTCCACCTAATTGCTGTGCTACACGAGGAGGAGCAGCTTGACGTGAGAAGAAGCACCCACTCGGCTAATGAGCAGCAAAGCATTTGAAAGAGAAATAAGCTGGAGGAATTTCGGCTGGGCTCCGGGCCCTGCTCGCCTGCCCTTCCAATTCCCTCTCTTAGCCTTCCTGTCTGTCCACACCCGGCCCCGAGCTCCCATGCGCCATTCTCTGGAATCCTCTGTTTTCCGGGCGACGTGGTGGGTGGTGGGGAGAGTGCAGGTGTGCGCAGTTGGAGGCACAGCTGCACCAGTGCTCCAGACACTCCCCAAGCATGGGGTAAAGCCCTCACCAAACCGGGGAGGGGAACAGCTGTAGACAGCCAGCCAGACCCAGCTTAGCCCTGCCCAGGCCTGCCGAGGCCAGTTGAGCCCAACCTAACCCTTTTGTTAGTATCCTACAGAGCGCTTCACTGAAACTAATACTGAAGAGTAACTTTTCTCTGTTATACACTGTAAGTATTGGGTTCCAAGTAGATATGATAAATGTTTGTTCCTATGGAGTGCACGGTCGAAGTCTAGACGAGTCACTTCACAAAAGAAAAACAGAACTTTTAAACATTTTATCTTTGAGTACATTTGCATCCTGTGATTTAGGACACTGACAAACACATTTTGGAAAATGATGGACAAAACCTACAAGGAATTGCAAGGTCATTAATAAATGAAAAATTCTAGCCTTCATCAAACACATTTTGCAGCAAATTAAAGTCCCTATGCCCTGACATTTGCTCATATTGTCAGGTGACCCATAATTTCAAGAAACGCCTTGTCTTTATGACCCAAGCCATGCAACATGATATTATAACATAATGCATTTGTTTTACAGCAAAACGATGGGCAGTTCACTGTGATCCAGCTTGTTGGTATGCTTCGTGGCATCGCCTCCGGCATGAAGTACCTCGCCGACATGAATTATGTCCACCGTGACCTTGCTGCCCGAAACATCCTGGTCAACAGCAACCTTGTGTGCAAGGTTTCGGACTTCGGCCTCTCGCGCTTCCTGGAGGACGATACATCAGACCCTACTTACACGAGCGCTCTGGTATGAAACACTCAAGTCTTACCTTCCCCACATGAGATAAAAATGAGACACACACGCTCACTCAAGATTGGTCAAAAGGGTTTCTGAAATAATAGAAGTAAATACTTTATGGACACTGCCTGGGCTGCTACGACTGAGAAGAAGGGCGGTCTTACATCCACACCACAGTGCACTCCCACCCTGCTCTCCCTATCAAGACAAACATCGCCCCTTCACCTGTTCTTCCCTTCCTCCCTCTACAGTATTTTATGTACCACATTTTCCTCCCAGGGGTTTTGTTATATCCATCTCCCAGTTTGGATTACCATCAGTATTGTTGCTGTGAACAGTGTCTCTCTCCAAAGCCAGGACACTGTGACGGTCAGGTTTCGGTCTCGCTTCCCTCGCTGAGGTTGTGCCCTTTGTGTTCACAGGGAGGGAAGATCCCTATCCGATGGACTGCACCCGAAGCTATCCAGTACAGGAAGTTCACCTCTGCTAGTGATGTGTGGAGCTACGGGATTGTCATGTGGGAAGTCATGTCCTACGGAGAGAGGCCTTACTGGGACATGACCAATCAAGATGTATGTATTTAATTTACCTGTTTTTAACTTTGCTTTGGATACTTGCTGATCCTCCCCCTTGATCATTTTCAGATGAGGCCTCACTGCACACATTTTTTTTTGACTTCCTGAGTTTTGTTATGAGCACAAATTCCGGAGATGCATTTTATCATTGTGTCTGCTTTCCCTTAGCTAAACGGCAGCTTTCACACAAGGGTTTTATATGAAAATCCCCCCACACTAACCACAGAGACATAATCAGATCATTTGAAATGCACAGCAGTGCTCAGTGGACAATTTTTGCTCTTGACTGGAGCCTCCATTTCCTATCTCCCTCTGGGTAGCAGAGGAGAGAGCAAATTATGGGGAGAGAGATAATGAAAATAGTTTCAAATTGAAAGTGAGAACACTAATGTGCTAAGAGGGACTGAGGACCTCAACGGTTATCTTATTAGCAGCTCCAGATAGTGTTTCTGCTCCATCGGGGTCCTCGTTTGGAGGTCTCATGAATGAGATTAATCTGGGCCTGAATGGAGCTTCTTTAATGGCCCCGATAATGAGCAGAGGATTGTGCGTCCTCGTCACAAGTGTCCTCCGGGTTGTTCCACTCCGTTAACCGTGCACCACCTCTGTGTGCTCTCTCGACCAACAACATCAGCGGCCCCAGTCAAACATATCTTTAAGGTGTCTTTATGGAGAGGGGGCATTAAATACATTGTAAAGGCTACAGATGAAGTCACTGCTGGCAGAGTGCAAGTGGAAATATAAAGTTGGTGGAACAAGGTTTATGCTCTTATTGACCTAACTGCTGTTTCACAGCTCTTCACATGCAGAACGAGTGTGGGGAGTTGTGCACAGTATAGTATAGTATAATATAGCATAGTATAGTATAGTATGGTATGGTATGGTATAGTATAGAATACACAGTATATTTGTATGCATTAATATATAATCATGTTTTAGAAGTAACAATAATTTAATAGTTTTGACTTTTAGTCATTGACAGGTTTTTGTTTGAACCTGCTTTCTGGCTGGGGCCATTATGTGTAGAGTTACGTGTTCTCTCTGCCTGTGGGAATTTTCTCTGGACGCTCCAACTTCCTCCCACAGTCCAAAGACATGCATGTTGTTAAAATTTGCAATAGGTATTCACGTGCGTATGAATTATTGTGGACCCTCTGCTTCTCGCTCAATGTCAGATGGGATAGGCTCCAGTCCCCTGTTAGCTTGCACAGAATAATCACTCACTGATAATTCATGCACAGACTCTTAGGCTGTAATGCACATAATCACCACACATACATGTGTTTTAATTCATATTTGACGCGACTGTAGTAAGGTTGTGAGTGTGATTATTATCAAAGTCACTGTATCCATGTAACCTGGGTTGATGTTTTCTATGCTGGGTCATATCAGAGGTGGAAAGTACACCGACTTAATGCTCCATGTCAGTAAAACTTGTATTTAGATTAAAACAAGTGTACGTTTTACTCCACAGTATTTATTTCTCAGCTGTAGCTATAGTTACGCTGCATCATTTTCTTTTAAGAAACCTACTTTTATGAGGACTCATATTTGCAGATCCACCAAATATCTAAATGTCTTACATTTTTGGAAAGTAAAATGTCAAATAAATGAACACAGAACTTTATCTTTTGAGCTTTTGAAGTTGACTCAACCCTCAGATTTGGGAATCGGCGGAGTGATTGATCTTGATCTGTTACTAAATAGTTGCTGCTACTAACACTCTTATATTGCAATATAAATGCAAGAGCCTAGTACTTTTTTTTGTTGCTACCTGAAGTACGTATGTTTTCTTAATATTATCCTGGTACTTCATTCAAAACTGGATCATACTGGATCTCCTTTCCACCAATCGACCTCCTCTTTGTAGAGCCTCATAGCGACCCTTAGAGATCTCTGTCTCCCCCTGCAGGTCATCAATGCCATAGAGCAGGACTACCGACTGCCACCACCCATGGACTGTCCCAGCGCTCTCCACCAGCTTATGCTGGACTGCTGGCAGAAGGACCGCAACAACCGGCCCAAGTTCAGCCAGATCGTTAACAACCTCGACAAGATGATTCGCAATCCCAACACGCTGAAGGCCATGACACCTCTATCTTCGGGGTGGGTGACAAGAAAGCTGCTTCTCAAATTTGTTTTATTACTAGTGTTTGCTTTTTCAGTATTAGATTATGGTGTAGTTGAATGAAATGTAATTTTTTCTCCTTTCCTCACTCCGTCCTTGGCTCTCTGTGTGGTATCTACATATGTCTTCTATCTCCTCTCTGTAGACACGCCACAAGGCAGCGCTTTGATTCGAGCATCATTTCACACTTGTGTGGATAACATCTAGAACAATGTGATGCATCTGAGTTTCTCTAAACATAAAGGCTTTTCTCTTTCTAACAGGAAATGTTTGCTCTTGCTACAGTGTCATCCGTGGCACAGTTGACTTTCGCCGAACACTGCGTCTCTTGTTTCTCCTGGCGCCGAGCGGTTATGTAAATTAAAGCCTTTTGGTTTGATAGATCAGATCCTTCCCACGAAGGCTTCGGGCAAATCCCGGATTGAAGCAGTTGTGCAATTTTCAAAACAAAACATTTTCAAGTCTTTCTGCTCTGGGTGTTAGTTTCCTTTGAGAGTCGAGGTTCTGCTGATTTCCATTATTCCCATCTGTACTTTAATTTGTGGTGGAGTGCAGGACCAAGGGCCAGATTTTCCGCAGACAGTCAGTGAACATGTTGGCTCCCTGAAGCCTATCACTTCATTTGGAAAATACCCTTTATGAGAAATCGGCTTGGAAAATATTGGTTCATGAATGAGGCCGGTGGGATTCTCTTATGTTCTCTCCAGCATCTTGAAAATGTAATGTAATAATTCATGTTTGTTCAATACACAGGTGGTCTGGACTGTGATGATGTCAAACCTGCCACTTTGTATTATCATTATTCCTAATGGCTCCTACTTGTGTCTCCCCTCAGTGTTCATCTCCCTCTCCTGGACCGCAGCATCCCAGACTTCTCCAGCTTCAGCACTGTGGATGAGTGGCTGGATGCCATCAAGATGGGCCAGTACAAAGACAACTTTGCCAACTTTGACTTTACTACATTTGATGTGGTGTCTCAGATGACCATGGAGTAAGTGCTGATGACTCCTGGTGTTCTGTGTCTGATAAGCAGAAAGCAACCGATCGCAAGAAGTGGGCTAGCTCAGTCTCACATATCCCTGCGAGCACCAGACTCTGCCTCTGGCCCGTTAGAAAAGACGCCAGCTCTGCATGTAATTAGCAGATCGTAATGTTGTAGCTGCAAGTAGGCACAATAGCTCGAAGCTTGAACGGTGCCCTTTATTCTCTGCCATGTGTTCACCAGGCCTCTCTTTGACCTCACTTTAAAAGACTGAGGGGAAACACTAGAATATGGGCCTGGTTAGCTGAAATCCTGGGAGAAATATCCTCTTGACGTATTAAATAGAATCACGTTGAGAACGCCACTTGTAGAGAAAGAGATAAAAAATCATTTCCTGTCAAAGTGTAACAGCATCACGGTCCACAGAGAAACCCACAGAGATGTATTGGAACAAACCAGATGTGTAATCCAAAAAGTGTGATTATTGTTGAGATTCGGCATAAAGATAGAGGCATTTCATTGTTTGATGGATAAGAAACTCTTCAACAAACGGTGAGTGAAGGATGTTTGGGGCTGATGCCACTTCCTTGATACAATGTGGAATTGTTTATCTGACCTCCGCGATGAATGTTGTGTCTATGCTAGACGTGAGTGAAAGAGATGTTGTGAATTTGTCTTTCCAAGCGTTTGTTTTAGTGGCGCGAGGCGGGCGGGGTTTACCACATCAGCCAGGAAGTTTCAGTCACAGAAAAACTGACGTTCAAACTTTTTTTTCTGTGTGTGATTATAAGCTTTCTGCCCTCAAAAATGCACAAACACAGAACTGTTTCTAGACAGAAAGGCAAGGTTTCATGCCTGTGCACCACTACTGTCATCTCAATTTTCATGCGTCTTTTCTGTTGTCATGCTGTCATGTCACATTATGTTGTCACTTGTAGTATTATGTCCCTTATTGAGACTTTTTGGCTATTACCAGTCACCTTTAGACAGATACATGCATACAAACAATAGAGTGGATATGAAGACAGACGGATAGGCGAATCCTGAAAGACTGCTTATGGCCTTTGGTAACATCGGCCTGACATCTGCTTCTGTCTGTGCTCACAGCGACATCCTGAGGGTTGGTGTGACGTTAGCAGGCCATCAAAAGAAGATCCTCAACAGCGTCCAGATGATGCGGGCACAGATGAACCAGATCCAGTCAGTGGAGGTCTGACCTGTCCGGGTGGTGCAGAGGGAATAAAAAGGCGGCTGGGATGCAGGGCTCTGGGCGCGGAGGATGGAGTGGATGGTGTTTTTTTTTTTTTTTGTTGTTTTTTCGCGTGACAGTGTGTCTGGTCTTCCCACCAGACTACCATTCATCCCCCCCCCCCCCCCCCCCCACCCCCGTTCCCCTCTCCACTTCCCTCTCTCCTCCTCTTATCCCTTCTCCCTGACTCCATCCTTGGGATTAGCTGTGGAGAGATGTGAAAACAAAAGTCCATGTGATGAGGCTTCAGACGGCCCACAGCCAGCCCACCCTTAGAGCCAGAAGTACGGGAGGTTAGAAGTGACCAGCAACACGTTTTTTCAATCTTCCACCAATTTTCATTTGATGTTGAACATTTATAATTTTTTTTCTTTTGGTTTGTTTGTGCTGATAATTTTGTAAAGAATTTTTTAAAGAAAAAAAGAAAAACTGAAAAAGGAAAGGAGTTTATCTAAATTTATAGATGATATAAGGTTGTACATTAGATGAACTCAATAGGAAAGCTACCCTTTAAAAGGGCAAAACAAAAAAACAACAAAAAAAAAAAACGAGGAAAAAAATAAACAAACCAGGAAGAGTTGAGGAAACCGTCCTCAATGAGGTGTGCATATTGTCTTTGTTTTTAATTTCGGACATCGTGTGGAAACACAGAGTTCTCTGTGGCCTTCTGAAAGGCAAACTGTAGAAGAGACTGTGGGACCCAACGTGCACGCCCGGCTGTTTCCCCAGGAAACAAAATAAAACATAAAAACATGGACAACTCTTGGCGTAGACTGATGTCATTCAATCAGACGGACAATTCACACCGAGGAAATCAACACTCAAGAAAAAGGAAAAAAAAAAAAAGTCTCATTGCAAGTAATTTTCTACATTGTGTGACATTTTGTGAAGAAGATTCCCTCTCACCATGCTTCCTCTCGCTAGAGACAATTTTTGTTTCTTTCACAGTGAAATATTCACAGCCTGCCAAATAGAACTCTTCTCCTTTGCACCCCCAGTCATGGTCTTGTACTGTACATATCAGATGCACTTGACCTGCCATAACATAAAGACTCAGAGACAGTCATTATCGCAGAAGAGCAGACTGCAGGGTGGATTTAAGTTGTGGTCACCATCAGTTTCCTTCTTTAATTTGTGAAAAAAATGGCTTGTGTTTAAAAAAAAAACAAAAAAAAAAAAACGCAGCATAGATTCGCACAGAAAGAAACAGGTTCTACTGTTTGCATACATTCAGTACGCCCCGTTATAGCATCCTCCCTCATGTTGTTCATCTCCAGTGCCGTCTGTGCGTACATGCAAAGAAGCTCCTGAAGCGTCAGGACTCGTGTTTGATAGCATGCTGAGTGAGTGGTTAATTTCACAGTGCTTTGATTTGCTGCAATTACTAGAACTCTGTTTGGTAAGAGCTTGGATTTGACACACTTTACGGAGTATAATGTGGCTGCATTATATTCAGTGTTCTTCTTCCAGTTTTCCTTTTGAAAACACCTTCTTATGTTTAAAACTGCATCACATTTACACACATACATACACACACACACACACACAGTCATGAATGGACTACAATCAGACGTTCGTTGGATGAAAAACAAAAAAGCAATGTGTTATATTATTGCAATTTCTGTATGGATATTAATGAACTGTTATTATTGTTTTTACTTTTAGATTTATTTTTTCTGCACTGAGTCTACTGTCTGACTCCAGCAAACACTCTGGATCTTCCATTGATGCTTCGAATTTATTTTTCCATGAATCATGTTGGTGCACAGGAGCGTGTAGATAAACGGCATTTCGCTCGGGTTTCATTTTCTAGACCATATATGCATTTATTGTATGGTTTCCTGTGAACAATACTGTCTTACGACTACAGAGCTGTCAGTCATTGTTTGTGTTGTTGTCAGTAACCTGTTATGAGGGGAAAGGTGGAGTTTGTAGCAATGCAGTGATTCCCCAGTGATGGGGAATCAGTTAGGGGTATGTACACAGCCAGTGAATGATTTCCACAGCGCAGGGCTCCCACTGGGCTTCGCTCTGAGACATGACAGCCAGACATGGATGTCCAGCTGTGAGCCATCGGTCAGATGTGTCTGGGCACAGCAGGGCAGACGCACCCCTATCACAGCCGCTCTGTCCAGGCACCGGTTCCCTCTCTGTCCTTTTGATCACATACATGCCTGTCGGCCACCTGTCGGCCGCTTCCACTGATCTCCACATATGCGGCTTTCACCAGTTGTCCCGTTTTGTCTCGGCGTGTTTAAAAACATCAACAGCGGCGGGCGAACTGAAAATCATCTGTGGGGCAGTTGTGTCTCGTCTCGTAAGGATGCGTGCAGCTGAGTATATGATAAAGATTCCTCTGGACTGGACAATGCTTCCATGTTTGCTTCATCCTCATCTGTTTTTTTTTTCTTTAGACAGCTTTACAACCAAAGCCCCTGTTAGAAAACTGCACCACTCTCATCCTACCTTTCATTATCCCTGGCTGTCCAGAAAGCTTAAGGCCAAGATTTGAGGGATTTCTCAGCCTTTTTCCCTCTCCACAATCATGTGCTTGGTTATTCTCGTCTGCAGTGCGACACATCAGAACGAATACTGCCCTGGAAGCTTTTCATAACATATGAAACTGGAGGAGGAGAATCAAGAGCTGTTAAATCACAGCGCAGACGTGATGCTGTGACCTAAATGCCACTGATGCCAACGTGCAGTTTGCTTTTTAGTTAAGAAAGGAGCTTTAGATTATCTTCCTTTTCCATTTCTCAAGACTTAACAGCTCATCAGTTTTATTTAGCGAGGCTGTGTGTCTTCTCATGGTACAGCAAATATTCCGTTGTCAGGAAAAACACTTAGTGTTCAAGAAATTAATCTTGAGAACACACAAGGCTGGTGAGGTTTTAGCTCCAGTCCCATTAAAGCCCATTCAGATGCTTGTCCATGGGTGCTGCCAAGACTTTGAGGTATTAATCAAGCAATTATCCTTGACGTCTGCCTCAAGGAACTACCTTAAACAGGGTGGGCAGACATATTCATTGCTAGCACTGAACAGAGCAGCAGTTTATTTTATGTTGCACACTTCTTGCAGCTAAGGGGATGCCTTCTGTGCAGATCTTTCTGAAGGATGGGTTTCTTGTTTTCTATTTCATCTAAAGAAGTTAAAAAGTACTGGTTTTAAATGTGTTTGGAAGCATAGCATTAAGTATTTATCTTGCGATTCAGGCGGCATGAAGAGACATATTGTTGCAGTTCAAGTTGAGCAATGATCAGTGGAGCCTCAACTTCAAAACTTGAAAAGTGAGTTCAATCCGGTACGGTTTTATATTGGGCCTATTTTAAAAAAAGAATCTCCACTCACTGTGAGTATACTTTTATTGCATCATAAACCTACTGAATATTTCATTTAAATGAAATTCTTGTCCATTTGCCGTAAATGGATTTAACAGTTCAGAAATGTAGTCGGATACATCAGAGTACTGGCTCACTCGGAAAAGATTTGTATATACAGAAAGTTATATGTGTTATTTTCCTTTCATTCACTTTCCCTTGAAATCAGCTGTTTTCAACTATTCACTTTCCACAAACAGTAGGTATTATTTAACTTCCCAGATGTAGTTTTTCCTGTGAAATTGTACAGCAGAAATATGCCATCCACACATGCAGACTCCAGCTTCTCCTGTTTAAAAAAAATAAATAAAAAATTACAGTTTTCCTCTGGAAACGAAAGTAGATGGGGTTGTGACGCCGGTGATGGTTTCTGCCAACTGCAAGTTTCAGGAAAAAATATTGTACGTTCTCCTTTTACATCTGTGAAGCAAACCACTCAGCCCTGCCCTCACCGTGTGCCAATATTTGAAGGATGGAGGAAACCGTTTAGTCTCAGTGTTACAGTTACATGATAGTGTGCATAAGCACGAGCAGTGCCCAGGCTGTACCCATTGGGCTGCATTGGAACACCGTCTAACTGCAGTATGGTCAGAGCATGAAGCCTGCCTCCTGTTGTGGCAGAAAGAAAATGGCTCCTATTTGATGGCTGCAGCATGAAGCACCGGAGCGCCCTCTACTGCTGCGGTGGTCAAATGTAGCTGGAGTGACATTTTTTTTTGGGTCAGATGGTCTGTGAATGCTGCAGAAGGCAAAGCTCCATTGTTCACTTCAGCATGCCGCTGATGGACAAACGCAGGCTGCTGCTCAGAACAGTGAACAGTGTCCTTTTGGTCTGTTGGACGAACTTTAGTACCACTACGGCATCCTGCCACTTGTGTTCCCCTTTACGACCCTGTGTTCCCCTCTGTTACCCCCACCCTGCCCTTATACCCCGCCCCCTTTACACCACTACCACTCTAGCTGTTGGTTAGTGCAGGCAGGGGATCTCCATGTGTTCCCCTGGTCTGTTAAAGCCCACATTATAGACCAGTGCCGGTTCAGACCACTGTGACTGATGTGGGCGATCCTGTATTTCTGTATAAATGTATATTGACTGTAACCCTGTGAATGATGTAACAATTTCATTATTTGTAATATTGTCATTGGTTTATTTTCTAAAAATGGAAAGCCCAACTTGACTCTCCTCAATAAAAAATAAGAATCTGTTATAAAAGTAAAAGTTATGCTTAGTTTATTTGTAAATTTCAATTGTACAATGTAATTTGTAGCGCAGTGTGTTTTATAACTCAATCTGTAATCTGAAGCGTCACAAACATGACCAGAACATTACCATGGCTCATGTTTGGTGTTAAGCTAACTGACACAGATGTTGAGCCAAAACCTGCATTGCATTACAGCTATGCAGCTACCTGACATTTAAATCTTACTTTACCATTTTAAAAGGACAGCAGTGCCAATACCGAAGAAATAATGGACCAATAGATTTCCCATTATGTGTAATGAAAGTTCAAAGGTCATATGAGCACGGGTGATGATGGTGCAGTCGCTGACTTTATGCTACAGTCTTTAATTAGCAGTCTGTTATTAGTGGTCAGTGATAAACTGGTTAACAAGCCTTAAGCCAAGAGATTTAATTCAAACCAAAACTGAGAGGCCATGCAGCGAGAAAGAGGCATATCAGTCAACAGCAAAAGGAAAGGAAAGCTAACTACCTTATGCTTTGCCACCATCAAGACATGTGACTTTAAGTAAACATTAGCTATTATAAGGCATGCTGTAAACCATAGAATTTATTCTTTTGATGCCGTCAAATTGCACTGTGTTTTGGGAGAATTCTGAGTTCAGGAGTTAGGACGTGTTTGCTGATATTTTCAGAAATGAAGAAAGTGAATAGTTAAGTTAATATACTGGAATTTTGTTGAATATATATTAGGCTACTGTATAAGTAAAATACTGATGTTCCCAATGGCCTATTTTTTTTTTTTTTTTTTTTTTTTTATGCATTTGCACTTCCAACCCTGTCATTAGATTGCTAACCGTTAGCTTCTGGGGGCTTCTAGATGTCAACAGTTACCCAGCTGTGGTCTTCTCATTGCTTACAGTCAATGTTAACATTTGGGTGACACACATTAAGTGGAGACACACAACAGAGTTAAAAATAAATAAATAAAAAATAAGAGTTTATTTCATTAAAAAGAAAAAACTAAATGGCGAAAAGGATTGACTTAGGCCTCCTTTATTCACATCTTCTCAGGTGTGGCTGGTTAAGGTAATTAAACACAAGCCAAAGACATTTGCACTGCCACTAAAAGGCCAGTAGAGGTGCAGAGGGCTGTATCACGGGACTTCCCATGTTGTAGCCACAAGTTCACAAGTTCCATTCAAATACAAAGGGACTCCTTAAACCAGTATCTAAAATGAACAGGTAAGAGATGTTTCTTATCTATGTCTGTGTGTTTATCATTGCTTCAAGTAAACCTGATGCTATATAGTCACATGTTTAGTGATTTAGGCAATTGCAGTCACCACCAATGAAGAAAAATGTTGTGGATCATCAACTTATGTTTTTAAACCTATCACATGTTGCCAAGCAACACAACTAGCAGCCTGCTGTGAATATAGTGTATATAATGATGGTAGGCATATGCTCTGAATTAAGCTTTAATGCTAAATGAAAATAGGAGAAAAAAGCTCTTGCAGTTGAAATTTAGATCACGTTTGTGTTGGTTCCTGCACACATTTTGTCTCACAGGCCAAACACTCTTAACATGGCTTAGAAATGAATGTTTCTTGTGAATGGTATTTAAATTGACAGAAACTAAAGAGATGTGAAAGACAAGCCTTTCTACGCTCAGAACCTGCTAGCTTAGCAAGCTAGTTTACGTCAAGTTCAAGCTAGCTGGTAGTTAGAATTAATTAAAATCAAAACTAGCTTGTTTTTCCGTTATAGTAATATCTAAATCAAATTGACAGTTTTGTTAAACTGATATCTTGGTGACCAAGTTAATTATTTCACATTTAAATTAGGCACTGGGTGGTGGTGCAGAATAAAAGCAGAGGAAAATTCTTACTAAAGCTAATAAGTTCATGTTTAGATGTTAGTGTTTTTGACTCTATGGAATCAATGTAGACGTCTTTATTTTACATATTTAGATTTACTAATTTCATTGCACATATTAATTCATTTATTTTAATTAAACATTGAGTTGCAAATAAATTACATTTCTTAAACTAACTGAAATTGACACAAAGCTTACAGAACACATATAGTTAGATGTTGTAGTATATTGTAGCTTCTCCTTACAGTCCTTGATATTTCTCTGAAGGCAAAGTGCAGCAATTGGATTTTTCCTGTTCTATTGCAAGGATTTTTGCAGGGTGAAAGCAGAGTTAGTTTTTTTTTCTACAGTCTATAGCATAAAAGGCATATAATGGATCCATTACAACCTTTAAATCTTTATTGCAGTTTACTAGCCAGTTTTAAAAATCCACTACAGGAACTTCTGTCTACCTTTCCAGACAGATTTCTGGATTCTAGTTTAGAGTCCCACATTGTAAAATATTGAACCTACCTTCATTTTTTATGAGGGCTCTGGATTGGAGAAAAACCGTATTAAACTCATGATTATTATAACTCTTACATGCAGTGCATTTCTGTAAGCTCACATTCGGACTTTCTTTCCTCAAGAAACAATACAAATTCCTGCAAGTAATGCTAAAAGCATGGCTATAAATTTGGTTTCGCTTTCAAGTTTTTAAATGGTGCATAGTATACACATCATAAACCAGCAGCAGCTGCAAATCCAGAGATCATTTTTGAGGTCAAATTAAACATTTAAGCTAGCATCACTTCTTCCAGTGTATCCCCAGAGCCAGACTACTGCACATTGTTCTGTGGTTTTATGTCAGAACTGATTTGACCAAGAGTGCTGCCTCCACGTCTCCACGGCTCAGTTTCTTGAACGTAGGTCAGACTTCCTTCACCTTCCACAGAGATTTTGAAACCTCATTAGCGGCTGACGCGTGAAAAGGCTGGAGACCCCGGCCTGACCCGGCTGAGAATGGCGCGTGTGTTAAAAGGTTCACCCCGTGAGCAAGAGAGGAGGGGTTCGGGCAGTTCATCAGAGGGGGGATCCCGCTGGTACGCCAAACCCTTTCTACCGCTGTACCCTCGACCACCCGTAAGCCCCCCGACCCCCATCTTTCTTGCACCTTGATAACTTGGAGCTGACACAGTCGAGCATGGGAACAAACCAAGAGAAGCTTTTCATGTGAGGATCATCTGTCGTAGGAAAAGAGAGTGTGAGGGGGATTACAAGGTGTTATGTGACTGACGGTGTTTTTGCAGCTACCGGGGAGAACCTTACATTCATCTTTTAATGTAGGAACATGAAATGTGTATGCGTTGTGGGCAGACAGACAAAGCTGTTTTGTTGTAGACTGAATGATGGTTGAGTGGGGTTAAGTAGGATTTGTAGACGTGCCTGTGGTCTTACGGCCCATAATTCATAGCAACGGCAATGTGTCCAAATCATTCTGCCCTCCTTCAGATTCACAGTTACAAAAACTGTGGCAAACACACTGTGATTGAGGCATTTCTGCTGACTTATGAAAAGGGTCAGCAGTTAGATTCAGCCGTGAACCAGCTTTTTTAAATGTTTTTATTTTTAGTTTGCTATGAACTTGTTTAGTTACTTTCTGCTGTTTTGGAATCACCAGCCTCATCTAGCTGTTCACCTCTCTTTTGCCATCGACTCTACGAAAGCTCCATTTCTTGTACTCCAGCTTTTGGTTTATTTCCTCGTGTATGACTTTTGCCTGCTCCTGTTTTCCTTTCCTTCTCTCTCTCATCTGCTCCTTGTTTAAAGAAGTAGGTTTGGCTTGTACTTTTGGACTTTTTCCTGGTTTCTGCCTCAGCTCGTTCCCTGTATTTGTTTGCCAGCCTGGTTTTTGTATCTTGTACTAGCCTTTGCAAGTAATGCTTGCTTTTTGTTTCAACATCCACCCTGTTGTGTTCTGCATTTAAGTACCCTCCAAACTGAACTCGGTGGAAGTGTAGGAGAAATTCATTCATTTATTCATTCATCTTCTGTAACCGCTTGTCCTGGAGCCTATCCCAGCTCTCATCGGACGAGAAGGTTGATAAATTATAGCGATTATAGTGCAATTATAGAAAGTCAGATTTAAAATGTCACTTGAATTTTACCCCAGATATTAATAAATAAATTTGTTTCTTTTTCTGTCTATTACAACAACTCCACACAATCTGGAATCATTTTAATCCACCTATAAAACAACAACAACAAAAAAAACCCTATATAATCCTTAATCAAACACCAAAAAAAAAAAAAAAACACCAAAGCTGAGCTGGAGCAACTTTCTCAAAACAATTATACAACATCATGAAAAATTTCTTTGAAGTGGAATTGCAATAACCGGTGGTGAACCACTTACCCATTTGAAATCAGCCGCTGCACAACATCTGGATGAAAATCTGGGCCAAACCAGACAGAAATTAGTAATTTTATTAGGTTGATTGTTTTTTTCACTTTCTAATAAACCATCTAGCCAGCAGTCAGAAAAGTTAATAACTAACTAAGGGTTTTAATGATTTCTTTTACGGCCTGGAAACCCTCAAGAATCCTTAACAAATACCTTAATGAGAAAGAACTGTCGAGATGTAGTAATAGCAAATACAGACTTAAAATGATAATAGCTACATAGGCCAATATGTTTTCTAGGTCTGCCCGACAGTCATGGTAGCTCCTGTCTGTGTTGCGGCAAATGGAGACAGGCGGTCGCTGCGAATTTACCATAATGGTGACATTGTATGTGGCCACTGACGACATGAAGGCTAGTCCGAGTGAGTGAGGAAGAGTTCACAGAATTACGTTGTATGGAAAGACGTCCAATTGGGTCAAACCTGTCACAAGCCATTTCCATCATATCCCACGGCCAAAACATGATGGAAAGTGGGATCAGAATGAAATAAGACATAGTGATTCCTCACGGCGCAGGGGGAATGGATCTGCTTACCATACAAGTGCCCTTAATTGGCAAGACGCTCGAAAAGTGCGACCCCAGGAGCCCGGTTTTAAGAGAGTTATGATACAGTGGCTAATGCAGCACAGACTGCTAAAAGAGCCTTTGCCTGGATTGATGAATTAATGCGTTCGAGAAGTATGGACATCTGTGCTCAGTCTGCGGAGAATTACATCCACCTCTAACTGGACTCTGGCTGTGCTGTATTAAGCCCAGCAGGTACAGTAAATAAGACTGAGAGGTTAATATGGACCTTGCAGGAACCTTGGTTGTAAATAAAGGCCATGTTTGATCCATGCACTCTGGTCTAGCTTGGTAGGGAATGTTTAAAAAGAAGCCATTACTCAAGGACACGTAACAGCTTTGTTAGCCGAAGTAATGAAGATCTATAAGTTCTATATTCAAAAACCCAAGAAAAACATGTCCTGGTTCCTTCACGTTGCACTGCAGATGGAGCATGTTTATGTGACTACAGTGCTTATTGCAAAGAAAGTGATTTTAAATACAGATTAATATGAATATTCATGTGTAAACTACGGCTGCACAAAATAAATAAACTTAAAACTTGCAGTGACACAATGACATTTGTTTGGCTGCGGCGCACCGACATCAAATGGTGGACTGAACATTTTCACGGCAACGCAGAGAGACATGTGAACTCTCTGTGACTGCTTTTAGATCCCCCGAACCTCTTCTTAATTCCCTTCCACTCGAGTTACACAACCCACATATGCCACATCGTGTCGAGGAGAACCAAAGGGGATATCTATCCCCTCTCGCACAAACTCTCCCTGGGTTTCAGGCTGAGCTCCATCTCTGCCTCCAGCACCAGCAGGGCGCAAAGCGTGGAGGCACGACTCCGTGAGAGGACGTGGCTTAAAATAAATAGAAAGGCATCTGTCTGACCTACTGTATGTGGCCATGCAAACCACATACTCTTTATGTATCATATTTTGACGGTCGTATTGGTATTATTTGTGTTTTATTTCATATCATTTGAAGAAATGATTATCTAAAGAAAAACATGATGGAAAAAAAGCATTTTTTTGGCAATGTATGCCAATCCAGTGTCAATAAGTTCATGTTTTCTCAGAAACTGTTAAAAGAATAGATCTTGAGGCCCATCTAGTGGCAGGAATACACAATCACATTACATCTCACTGTGCTTAGTATCATTGCCAGATACACAGAGGCTATTTATTTTCAGTTAAGCCACATAAAATCCAGTTCAGAGTCCTATATATTGCAAACACCCAGCAGTAGAAATACAGGGATATTCCTTCTCTAACCTGTATGTCAGAATAATAATAGGTTTATTTATAAAGCCTATTTTGCACATAAATGCAATCAAATGTGCTTCACCAAAATAAACAAAAAAAAAAAAAGAAGCAGCAAAAAATCGCAGAGCAAGGCAGTGCAATTGTTCATTAGTCGTTTTCATTCCACCCAATCACCCCAGCAGCTGATTTCAGTGATTACACATCCCTCCGTGGCTGAATATGTGCACGTGAAATCAACTGCTGGGAAAAAAAAGAACTGCAGACTCTGAGTCCGCGACATTTGTTCGTGCTTTAGAAAACGCAGTAAGGTAATCAACAATAAGGAACAGATTTTACTGATGCAAAGCATGATGACATTTTGCAGTTTAATCTTAGGCTTTCTGTTAAGAGATGCAAAAGGCTGCATGAAGTTTCAGTCTCGTCCCTTGATTTCAAAGCAAACGAACAAAATGTCACGTCAGGGTTAGAAAATAAAGCAATACAAACACATTTCAAATGTTATAATTTCATATGTAAATGTTGTAATCTGAAGGAGAAAAAAAAGGAAATTCGTTGCTTTAGCTAAATGCTGCTCTCATGTGAATAGTTAATCAAAAAAAAAAAGAACACTAACCCAGAAAATAAATTTCACACCAGAAGCATCTTGAAAAAACAAAAAACAAACAAACAAAAAACAAAAACAAAAAAAACACAGTTATGGGCGATACTTACACTTGCTAGGACTTGCTAGGACTTATTAACAATATAAGATACACTGTGTATATGAACTTCCAGTTTGTAACATAATTACTTAAAAATCTACCAGTGTTGTTTATATTAAGATCAGTTGATGACGATAGACAGAAATTAGCATTTTAAAGACTTAAATTGCTCAAAAAGAAAAATAATTTAACTAAATATTTTATCTGCTAGCGTGAACGCGCTGTGTAATGACATGGATGAAAGATGATTGTTACTGATTGCGTTTCAGGGTTTTTTTGTTGATTTTCTTTTACGTGATCTGTGAAAAGGAATTAAGGTGAACAAAAGTAGGGCCGTCTGTGTTTATTATTAATGAAATAATACATGAAGGTAATATATGTTTTATCTTTCTTTTTTGTGTATAAGCAGTTTGGGTAACAGTATTAATTGCTTTGTAAAACTGATTGTGGAAAGTCTGCACAAAATGTATCTACATAGGCTATTTATTTTTTATCTTCATAGAAACAGCATTTCTTGTCAGTGCATTTGTCTCTTGCTCAGAGGCCCCCGTAGTGTTTGAATTGAATATACAAGACCACAGACGTCTGGATTTCAATGTTTCTTCAAAAACAAGATTAACAATCAGTACAAAGTGGTACAACAGAAAGAAACTGTCCCTCGTTAAAAAGAACACTGCTTTCGTTCTTTCTTATAATCTTTACAAATGGATTTTTAGTAAACAGATAATGAAAGACAATATAATCTTACAATATGGTGGTTTTCTTGCTTAGAGACTCAAAGCAGTCAGTAAATGATATACTGAATTAGAGTCAAGACTCAATCCACGCGTGACCACGACTTCCAGTGGAATCAAAGTTCCCATTGTTCGGCAGCCAGCTTCCATCCAGCCAGACGTTCTGGGGAATCCCCTACAATTTCAGCCCACGTCAGGAGAAAAACATAGGATCTGGAAATGAAATCGGTTTGTGGAAAGCAAAGATACAGCTGCCCTTCAACCTTCCTAAAACAGCTGCTTGGCATTTTTCACGTTCCTTTCTGAAACCTTGAGAGGGACCAAGTCTTTCTTGTGGCTTGAATTTCAACAGAGATCTAAAGCGGCACACGGTGAAGCCAATGTTTACAGCCAAACTCACTATTTGGAGTCACATTTTTGTGAGTGATAAATGGTCTTGTTTTTATACAGCGCTTCTCTACCCATTGATACTCAAATGCGCTTTAAAGTCACAGTGACACATCCACCCATTTACTCACACCAGTGCCAAACAATCGAACTGCTAACCCTCCGGTTCGTGGACACCCTTCTCTACCCAATGAGCTACAGCCGCCCAAAGAATAATGCAGCCTATGTGATTTTTTTTTTTTTTTTTTTTAAAGGTAAGCAACCTGTGCCAGCGTATCACACAGCCAAACATCCATAAATTTTAGTAGAAGTCACTAAGTTTTCAAAGATGTCAGACTGAATTCAGATGAAGGTAAAGTGATGCTAAAATACTTTAAAATATTTGGATTATGATAAAACACAGCTGGTTTCCCTTGAAGCTACTCTCCTGATCTCCAGTCCTTGAAGCTACTCAAAGGGAAAACCAAGGTGGAAGCTTAACCCTCGTGCTACCTTTGGGGTCTCTGGGACCCCAAGTGAATGGACAGACAGAGAGATTATGCAAGAGGGTAGCACGAGGGTTAAAGAGGTACAGCAGTGCATAGTTGGCTGCACAGTTAATACATTTGACCACAGGGAGGCAGTGTTTGGCAACTGTTCAACCAATTTCATGCTCCAGAGGACAAATTCCCCTCCAAGGTCTCTGCCTGTCTAGACAACTTGCAATTTTCCCCTATTTTGTCGAAGAGAGCAAAGAGAGCGCGGATATTTCCACCTGAATGGTTTAAACGGACAACTGTGCAGCTCATCCAGCGTTCGTCATGTCCGAACTGATGAAATTTGTCAACAAGCAAAATGAAACCGAAATTGGGCTTCAAGGAGAAACAAGAGGCATATGGGACATCAGTCAGTGCAGGCTGATAAATGTCAGCTGCAGCGAGGTAATACCTTCTCTGCTCTCCGGTCAGGTGGAGACGCTGAAGGAATATTTTAAGATGCAGCGAGGTGTGTCCTCCGGTCTCAACAGATTACATGGGCCGTGCGGAATCCAGAGAAGGTCATAGCTCACCTTTAATCTCCTCCCATGTGACATTACATGAGCAGTTATCGCTACACTTCCCAAAAATGATTGATTGAAAGACATTATTAACATGTCAGTCACACCGTCCCATCTGTTCATGACTGCTGATGAATGATATTATGGGACTATGTGCAGGATGTTATTTACTGACTGCCCAGAGGGCCCCATATATTTCTGTGAGGTAATTGATAGCGAGCATGTGAGCTGAATACATCTTTTTTGTGACTATATTTATACCATTGTGCAGCGTTACAGTGCAAGTGTTAGCAAACAGACCAGTACATACACATGGAGAAGATTTATCATTCCACTGAATAATAAATGAACACCAAAAAAATATAAGAATGCTACCTTTTTTGGGTTAATCACTGCCTTTAAAGACGTACCCCTGTACGTCACACATGCACACACCACTAGGCCCATGAATGAGTGTCTTTAAAAGCATTATGCCTTGTCCTCACAGGCTAACACATGCAGGGAAGAGGTCAGTCCATGCACTCATGTATGCCGCTAGTCTGCCAATCCTGGCAGCGTGACATGCAGTCCATTATTTTCTAGGTTGACATTTACCAACGGGATCTCTTTTCTCCTCACCTTCAAGGTCTTATGCCTTCAAGGATGCTCGCTTGTCAGTTGAGTTAGATAAGACTGCCTTAGAGCACAGTGTCCAACCGTTTTCAGAAATTATGGCCTAGCTTCTGTGATGGATCATCCTCTGCAGATGACAGTATCATAACTTTGATATCTCCTCTGTTTTTATTAAAACAACATCCTCCTTGAACGGCTTACCTCTGTTGGCATCACCGGCACCTGTCTCAAATGGTGTCACCAGAGGAGTCCCCCAGGGCTCCGTCCTTGATCCACTACTGTTCATTATTTACCTTCTTCCACTTGGCAATATCTCCCATAAACATAAGGTACATTTTCATTCCTACGTGGATGACACCCAGCTCTACTTGTCTACAAAGCTGATTGCACCACCTGCCTGGCTGTCTATCATGGGTTCTAGAGCATTCAGTCGCTCAGCTTCGCACCTTTGGAACATTTTCCCACCTGATATTCAAAAAAAATAAAACTCTGACACATTTCAAATCCTCAAAACACATCTTTTTAAAATAGCTTACTCCATCTAACCCCCCTCATTGTTATATAATTTAATCTGCTTTTATGCTACTGAATTTGTTTTATTCTTATGATGTTTTATGTATTGTTGTTTTATGTAAGGTGACCTTGAGTGTTTGAAAGGCGCCCACAAAGTAAATGTATTATTATTATTATTATTAGTAGTAGTAGTAGTAGTAGTAGCTGTATTAAAGTCCTCATGAGTTCAAATTTAATGTGCAAGTTTTTTTTACAGTATATGATCCAGTATGTGTTGCATTGTCCATGTCATGATGTTGTCGTTTGGTACCTTTTGTCATCCAGTTGGGTTTGCTGTTTTATTTTGTAATCGATTTTCTCTTTACATTTAAGTTTTTACTTCCTGTCTCTGTCTTTTCCCGCCCCTGTGATTACACTCACCTGTCTTTCCTTGTGTCTTTTGTCTCCGTGCTCCTCGCCTCATTGGTTTCACCAGTGTCTCGTTAACCCATCAGCCTGTGTGTTTTTTTTTTATAGCCCTGCCTTTCCTCTCGTCAAATCATCTGATGAGTAACCTGCTTGTTTTCCATTTGTTCCTGCCTGTTTTCCCTGATTCCTTTGTAGCTGGATTTTTTGGTTTGCTGTTCTTTTGGATCGAATCTGCGTGCCTTGGCAGTGCCTTTTGTTCCATATTTTTGTACGTCATGATTAAATTGACTTTGAGCTGCTCGTCCTGGCTCTCCAGACTGTGTGTCTTGCAATTGGTTTGTACCTCCTTGGTACAGATTGAAATTAGTCAATATCTGGCCCAGCATCATCCAAAAAGTATTTAGTAATTTCCTGGAAAATGGCACTTGGGCGCGTGTACAACTTTTGCATCCAATTAAAAACTTTCTGAAATGTACATGCCACTCCCTTGGCTTCCTCCTTGACCGGCAGCACTGTCTGCTCTTTTGGCTCTTGCTCAAACAATTTGTCTGCTCAGGCCATTTGAGCTGACCAATCACAGCAGACTGGGCTTCCCCGGCTTTTTCATTTTATTTTTTTTTTCCAGGAAAGACCTAAACACTCAGATAGTAAGTCATACCTCAACAAGTTGTTTCATTTTTTTTTTTAATTTTGAGCATAAGACCTTTACGTTTCATGCAATTTAGAAGCCACAATACAACATGTCTTTATTCTTGGAATACGCAGCGCACTATAAACGTCTTATAGCCTCAATGTAGAGTTGGTACAAGTGAATACAGATTATATACAGTATAATAATACATTTTATTTAAAAGCGCTTTTCAAGATACTCAAAGACACTTTACATAAAAAGGACATCAAATTAGCAAAACAATGTGAAATATAACATCAAAAACACAATAAACTGAGCTAAACATTAAAAGCAATTTTAAAAAGGTGTGTTTTTGTCAGAGATTTGAAGGTAGGAAGGTCGGTACAGTCGCGGATGTGTTTGGGGAGAGAGTTCCAGAGGGAGGGGGCAGCTGCAGAGAAGGCTCTGTCGCCCCAGGTTCGATGCTTGGTCTTGAGTGGTGGAGTAAGGAGGTTTGCGTCACATGAACGGAGGCTGCGGGATGGATTGTGGCGATGGAGCAGGTCAGTGAGATAGGAAGGGGCCTGGTTATGGAGGGCTTTGTGTGTGAGGAGGAGGATTTTGAACTGAATACGCTGTGGAACTGGGAGCCAGTGGAGTTTCTGGAGGACAGGAGTGATGTGATCACGGGAGCGGGTGTGGGTGAGCAGACGTGCAGCAGAATTTTGGATGTACTGAAGTTTATTTAAAGTTTTGGATGGTGTGCCATAGAGGATGCTGTTGCAGTAGTCAATTCTGGAAGTGATGAAGGCGTGAATGAGGGTTTCAGCAGCAGAGAAGGAGAGTGATGGACGGAGTCGGGCAATGTTCTTGAGGTGGAAGAAGGCAGTTCTGGTGATTTGATTGATGTGATGATCAAAGGAGAGGTTACTGTCAAAGATGACTCCGAGGTTGCGGCTGTTGGGGGATGGAGACAAGGTGGAGTTGTCGATGGTGAGGCGGAAACTGTCTGTGGTGTTGTTGAGGGATTTGGGGCCGATAATGATTAGGTCTGATTTGTCACAATTTAGTTTGAGGAAGTTGATCTGCATCCAGGATTTGATGTCAGCGAGGCAATTGGAGAGAGTGGAAAGAGTGGCGGGAGTGATGGAGTTGGTGGAGATATAAAGCTGGACGTCATCAGCATAACAGTGGAAATGGAGACCGTGGTGGCGAATGATGTTGCCAAGGGGGAGCAGGTAAAGTATGAAGAGGAGAGGACCAAGCACCGATCCCTGGGGGACACCTTGGGACAGAGGAACAGTGGAGGAGGTGCAGTTGTTGATGTGGATGAATTGTTGTCGGTCTGAGAGGTATGATTTGAGCCAGGAGACTTCAGAAACTAAGAATGACCAAATATATGCTCTTTTGTAATGACCTGTTGTCGAGGTTGCTGTGATTTCCCAAACTCCAATCACCTCTAACTCCAAGAAGGTTAGAACAGACAATTGCAATATTTGTCTAAAGTGTTTTTGAGCAAGGACTGCTTCTTTCATGAAGTCAGAATAAACAGCAACAGTCTATCCATCACACTCTTCAGGGGAGAATGACAGTTGAGTGGAGGGGGTGAGGAGCGGCGAGGAGGACGATAGATTGAATTGCCTCGACTAATACAGGCACAGAGAGATGTTTCACGGTAGCTGTCCTCTCTACCCTCTCTATTCTGCTGCCTCCATGTCACCGCTTCAATCCATCGCACACTCAGATGTCTCAATGTCCCCTGCTCACTCACTCGCACACATGCACTCGACACACATGAACTGCAGCGTCAGGTTAGGCTATGACATGCTGACATTTGCCAGGCAGGAAGGTGCTGTGAATGATAAAGGACGGCGGCATGAGTGATTGCAGAACTCCTTGCTGTGGCTCCCTCTGAGACATCCATTAGATTGGAGGAGAACTGATGGGGACATTTGTCTCTTGGAACCGAGTTCTTTCCTCGTTGAACTTCAAATCATGAGGACTTTTAGAGGAGCGAGCAGCAGGGGTTAGACATTTCGTGTCCTGGCGTGTACAGCATCTCAGTCTGTAGAGCTCGCAGACTTGTTTTCTAATGAGGCTCGCTGCTGCGTCCCTTCCTGTCTTGTGTCCTTTGTTTGCCATCCTGTTGCTGCAATGTGTGTCTTGACATTTTCCATCACACTGCATGATTGTGATAATTACAATGTGTTTTATTTGACAACCATCATTGTTATTCATATCTAGATGGGAAAATGAATATTTGGAAACTTGCTTGTGTTTGGAGAACTGGTTCATCTGAAGTTTCAACATAAATATATTGTTAAACACAGCTACATTTACATTAACATCAGTATTGTGCTAATAATCTGAATAATATAGCAATCACAACAAAAATACCTCATAAACCACCACAATGTGAACATACTGGCCCGACCTACATGTATTTATAATCAAATTGAGAGAGCTGGTGTAAATTTTTGATAGTTCAAAAGTAATTCAGTAAGGAAATATTAGCTCCCAACAGTGTTAATTTTGACAGCAAATTTTGATTTAGTTTTAGTCATAATTTAGTCATCTAAATCATTTTAATTTTAGTCTAGTTTTAGTCGACTAAAAATCATAGGATTTTAGTCGACTAAATATATAGTAATTTTAGTCGGCTAAAATATAAAGTGTTAGACAGTAATCCATGTTTTTTAGATTAACTTGTATTTCTGAAGATAAAATAAAAAACGTCTGTTATGGAATGGTATTAATGTTTAAATGTGCAATGCTTATTGGCATAGATTTCACTCATTCTATTTGAACAAACTGCTATGGCTAACATGCTAACATGCTGAGCTACAGCTCGTTAACGTCATAGACAACATAGCATCTTCTACAAAGTGCTGTAAGTTAATGCCTCTCATTTACATATTCAAACACGAACGTATATATTCAGGAAACCGATAGGAACCAAAAACAACGCCTGTAACATTAACTACTCAGAATGTTACAGACGTTGTTTTTGGTTCCTAACGGTTTCCTGAATGTATACGTTCGTGTGTGGATGTGTAAATGCTTATAGCACTTTGTAGAAGCGCTCAATGAGGCGTCTATGGTTAACGTAACCAGAGTTGCTAGTTATTGCACCTGACCAAATTCGATTTGGGCCTCAGTTGTATTTGCACTTGATAAACCAAAACTAGCGAGGGTAGCAACTCTTAACAAACTTAAAACACTAAACAGCACACAGTAGTAGATACCGTAGACAGCCATGACATGCATTTTGGAGCTAACGAGCTAACTAGCTTACCTTAGTATGGATTTCAGGATAACTCGCTTGCAAGTGTCGCTTCAAGTTCGTTGTGTTTTTACCGGCGATAGTAGGTCCACACAGTTTGCAAAGCGTCTTGTTTTCAGTAATGGTAAACTGGAAATGAGTCCATATATCTGGCCTCTGTTTTCTCCCCGGCTGTGACATATCGCGGTGTTAATAAAAAAACTGCGAGTGCATGCATATGATGACCCTTGTAGCAGTCTACCGACCATCAATGAGCGTCTTACCGCTCTCCAGAGTTTGTTCTGATTGGTTGTCTTTCCAAGTCGTCCAGCTTCACCATCTAAAGTCGTTCTGATTGGATTTCGTCCTTGTCAAATATTTTAGTCTCGTTTTTATTCGTTGACGAAAATGTCAATAACTTTCGTCATAGTTTTAGTCTTTGAGCATATTTTTTATTTAGTTATCGTCTCGTTTTCGTCGTTGACTAAAACTATGACGAATATTTTTCGTCAACAAAATTAACACTGGCTCCCAACACGTGATTTCTCCCCTGGTGGAATAAATGCATTTTTTCTGCAAGTTTACCCTCCATGGGGGAAACTTCATGTGGAGTCATGAGATCTGAGGAGGAACAGAAACATTGCAGTCGCAAAATACAGCAGTAAAATAATATCTGTGTTGGAATAGATGGTCCCTCTTGGTCATCTCCTATTTTCAATAAAGTTTGCCACAACATTAAAACCACCGACAGGCAAAGTAAATAACATTGTTGTGACAAATGTTCTGCTGGGAAACGTTTGGACCTGGCATTCGTGTGGATGTTACGTAGACATGTACCACCCACCTAGACCAGACCAGGCACCCCCACCCCATAGCAATGACACTCCTGGATGGCAGCAGTCATCCCTAGCAGGATGCAGCCTGACACAGGCACACACACAAAAACGGTTTAGGAACAACTCAAAAAACATGAAAAAGAGCACAAGGTGTTGACCTGGCCTCCAAATTCCCTAGATCCCAAACTGATCCAAGTATCTGTGGGATGCACTGGAACAAACCTGATCCACAGAGGCCCCTCCCCTCAACCCATAGGACCCAAAGGCCCCCACTAACAACATTCTGTTGCCAGACACCACAGGACACCCTCAGAAGACCCATGTTCATTCTCTGATGAGTCACAACTGTTTTGGAGAGACCTACACAATATTAGGAAGGTGGTCATAATATTATGCCTGATTGGTGTACATAGATTAAATCTTTGGTGACATTTGTGTTTTGAATGGCATGAATGGCATCATCAACACTTTTACAGTTAACCCCTAGCACTGCCTACACAATAGCAGTTAGCACGTGTAGAAAGTAGTGCAGCTTTTGCGTGGGTCACATCGGTTTTACAAGACACAAACTAGTCTACTGGGTTTCAAATGTGAACCTAAAGCAGAGCACACAGACACACTGTTTTTATGATATGTGTTTATCCTGTTGTACTGTTGTTTGTTTTAATGGATGCAACAGGAAACCTCGAAAAGCATTATTGATACTGAGTGGATCAGCATGATGAAACAAAGTGAGGCTAAACAGAAAACTATGAAGTGGATCGATCATATCTGGGCAATTATGCAGTCAGCCCAATATAATCAATGTTGACACGCTGCAGTTTAAGAAAACACAAGTACTTAGACAAGGCTCGAGCAAACCAAGAGCCTTGATCAATTTGTTACAGCTAATGTACAATACTGGCCTTTCAGCCATTACAGCACATGGCATAGGTGAGTCTAATCGAATTATCCACACCTACAGACTGTTTGACAAAAATAAATAAATAAATAAATAAAATAACCTGCGTTCGAAAGCATTTTAAATCTGTCAGCAATTTTAAGTTAATACTGACCTCTCATTAAGAGCAGCCATGGATATCTAAGGTCAAATAAGTTTGTGACTCTGCAGCACAGAGCAGCGGGGGAGGACGTGCATGTATTTATTTATGCATCTTGAAACACCCATATTAATTGCGGTATCTCTAAATGTCACGTTGAATCCATTCATCACCTCCAAATATGGCCACCATGACTGATTTAGGGAAATGGTGAAATGCTGCACAAAGCTGAAATGTCATTTCTCTCCTCCAGTCTGTGTGTGTGTGTGTGTGTGTGTGTGTGTGTGTGTGTGTGCGTGTTCTCAGACTGACACGTGCTGACAGAACATCCTTACACTTGCTGACTAGTTGTGAACAGGAAGGAGATGTGACAGTCAGAAATATTTCCCTACCGTCATCACACGTGAAGTCATGACTTTGGCAGTGATCTTGGAAAAAGAAAAACAGGCGAGGCCCCAACCTACGTATCCATGGTGATGGCGGGAGGCGGCGGCATCAGCGGAGGGGGTGCCGAATCCTGAAACACGATGTCTGACGTGGCAGGAGGGAAGGACTGAGATACACCGAGCAGAGGAGGAGGGGAAATAGTATGTTTAAAAAAAAATCTGTGACGCACAAGTCACACCTCACTCACAGGACTTATCTCCTAGGCAACTATCGCCGCCCGATTCAACTCGCACCAATTGGAATTGTCTGTGTGTTTCCAGCTCTTTCATTAGCTGTCTCAAAGTTAATGTGCCTTTGAATGAATTTATGCATTCTGTCTGAGTGCCCCTACGCAGAGTTGGCCTGTCTATTTTCATCGTCTTTTGGACAGACTTGAAACAGAAGCACATATTTCATGAAGATGCCAGCACAAACAATGTTAACCTTGGATGTCAGCACCTCTCTTCGACACAGCAGATTTTCTTTGGTGAGATCACACTGAGTGTCCACTGGCAGACACGGCGCGAGAGCAAAGATGCTAGATGGAGAACCCTAGCATGTCTCCAATGGCCAAGTGAACGAGGCAGAAATTTACACTCGTGTTATTTTTGTCCTTCCACCCTGTGGTGCCACCCTTCATGCCCTCTGCCTGCCATCACGCTGCCCAGCAGCACTGAGCTAATGATGTCATCATTTCAAGCCATCTCTCAGCTGGACCTCTTGACCCCTGAGCTTGTGCCTTGGACACATTAATGATGATGTGTGGTGAGCAGCTGTAGACATGACAAAACAGTCATGCCAAGATGCTTGAGAATGCCTAAGTGCTGCAGCGTAGCATTTAAATCGTCATGATTGACATTTGAACTGCCTGAAAACACAGTTGTTATCTTGGCAATTCATTTGTGCTGACAGGCCACTCAAGGAATGCCTTTCTCTGAGCTCACAGAATATGGCTTCACATCTGCAGCTGGAGAGAGAAATCAAAACAGCTCATGACGTATGGTTGGGTTAAAACACAGCTAACGCTTTGGCCTTCTGTAGTAGCCAATTTGGCTAATAGGAGCTGACCTCTGACTGGTGTAACAACTGTAATTAGGCTGTGGCTTGCCAAAACACAAAAGCATGGTGGTTTCCTGTGATGTGAATGGTGAATGATTCATGCAGGAAACTTGTTGAACTGTCAAAAAATCCCATTTTCTGATTAAGAAATATTCCAGGATGTTCCTTATTCCAATCCAGAAGAGCCATTGTTTTGTGTTAGCTGCTGGGCAGCTGTCAGAAAGCTAGGCCTGTCAATCAGCATGTCCCTTAGGCAGATGACAAGGTCATTAGGCTTCCTGTTACTACCACATCCCTGCATCAGCAGATTAAAACTCATATGCCATGTTGTGTGTCCTCATAAACTCTGAAAGCTACATGTGATACACTCAGCTGCTGTACATCTTTCCAATGTACATACTGTAGTGTTCAGTGTTTACTGTGGGCTCTCACGCGTACAAATGGTGATCCCTTACTTGAATATGTAAATCACAGCTCTCAATGGAAATCCCGTGTTGTATTTGGACCTGTCAGTTAAAGCAGATCTATTTTTTGCATGGACCTCAGGGACATCTGCCGTCACTGAGTGCACTGAATGTGTGACATCTTCACAATGGGTTCTCTCCAGTGTTTTGTGGCCAATCCGTGGAGGATTTTAGACCCACTTTCCCAGCAGATCCTCAGTTGGAATGAAACAGTTGAACCTCATGATAAATTGATCTCCATCGTTGCATTATTCATTTCTGGAGATATCTGTGCTTTCAGTTCATTCAACCAATGGACTGTTTTTGTTTATATAGATGGGCATGTCAGCCTTGTTAGATTTGACAGATTAAAACCACAACAACATAATTGGACAGGTTTCTACATCAAAAGAGTAAACACTATGCCACAAAAAAAAAATAAAATAAAAAAAATGGGTGGGATGGACACTCAGATCTCTGGGGATAAAGATGGATGCATTTAAACCAATCACCTCCTCTGTCGAGAGCATGCAAATATTTTCCGCTTTGCTGCTAAACGGAAGCAAAGTAAAATTAATTAAATATTCTACATTTTTTTGCACTCAAATCTAATAAAACCACATACATATGGATGAGTACAGTAGTCATATATACTGTACATCAGAAAATGGCTATTAAATCAGTGTGAAAGCTTTAATATGCACTTGTTCACTGTGTCTGTAGCGCCATATAGTTTTGTTCTTTCTAGCCAGAAAGTTGAGAAACAGATGTTCTCTTAATCTTAGCCCCGTGGATGGGTACATCTGTGCCTCCTGTAGTAATTTCATAAGGTTTATATATGTATATATGTCTATATATATATATATATATATATATATATATATAATCTTTCGTCTCTAACATGTTCACAGTAGCCAGACCGAGGGCAAAGGCAGAGACGGAGAGCCAGTCACATTGCCCTTTCCACCAGCACTGTTCCACAGAGCCCCGGGGTGGCTGGGTGTAGGAGGCCGTCCTTGGGTTCTGTTCTTCTGCAAATCTACTTTGTCTGTGTGTGCGTGTGTGTGTGTATTCCTGTGAGAGCGTATTTAGCGAACAAGAGAGACAATGAATGACGGATGATGATGTGACTCTGTAGCTTGGCCGCTCATCTCTGTGTCCCAAAATTAAAGGGATTGCACCAGCAATAAATAAGATTAGAGGAAGCCCGAGGAAGGCACATGTGTGTGTGGGCGGACAGTTACCAAACACACATTATGATGACGTTGTACCAAACACAGTTTTCAGTCAGATGAAGATTTATGTCTGTACCCTTTTTTACTATGTCTGTTTGACTACAGTTAAATTGCAGTTATTTTGTATAGATAAGTATTTTATTTTCTATAGAATGTTCATAAAATGTGTCTGTGTTTGTCTGCTGATTAATTACAGTTCTAAAAGTCCTGTAAATACATTTTGTAGACATAGCAGATTAAGCCATGGCAATGGCATGGCTAAAGCTACTATGTCATCAAATTTGGTACAGTTGTTAATGGTCCCAAGAAGATAAACCCTGGTGAGGTTGGTGATCTCAGGACAAGCACCACCATTGACTTTATATTTACAATTTTGAGTGAAAAAAATATCAACAATTGTGAATTGCCATGAAATGTAGTACAGACATTCATGGTGCCCAGAGGATGAATCCTAGTGATTTAGGCGTTCTGCTCAATTTTCATGGAGCGAAACAAAGCCAGGCAAGTTTTATCCAGTGTCCACCCATTTGTACACACAGCAGTGAGCGGTTTGGGGCTCAAGGCAACTCAGCCGTAGACGTCGAGCTTCTGCTTTATTACCACTAGACCAGAGCTCCCAGCCAAACCTCATCCTTCAACTATTTCTGACATCCCAACTATCAGATTTTGGAAATCCTGCTCCTGAAGGCCGCTTACGTGTACAAAAGTATGGAAACATAAAGCTTGAAATTTTATCAGGAGACATCTTTTATCCACTAGTTAAACTTCTAAAATGAAAAATATTAGAATATTCATTGTTTCTGGATTTTTTTTATTTTAAGAATCTCTAACTCGTTTATTATACTTCTGCTGAGCTTAGTGTTTTACAGATCTACAAATTTGTCCAGAATGGATATTTAAGAACCTATAAATACAAGATTTCTTTACCATATTTGATTAAATGTATATGTACAATGCCAAACAAATGGTGACTCTGTTAAGTATGACATGGCAGAAAATGTTGGAAGTTCCAGACACCATGCAAATGGCAACTAAATGTAGTGGCAAGAGTCGTATACAAATTCGGCCATCTGAGGACATAGTTAAACCCTGATCGCCACATAAACACTTCCCTCAATAGCACAGCTGAGAAAGAGAGGAGTAGAGCCTCTCGGTTGCAGGGGGGTAATACAAACCCTCTGTGAGATCAACCGACCATCTCATTTGCCCTGGCAGTTGGCACGGCTAGGGAGGTGTGTGTTGGCGGCTGACAAGTCAGGGGAGAGTCCCGGGTTGACAGGGCGCATTCCTCGTCGAGTGGCGAACAACGTGAGCGGAAAGCAAGGGTCACAAATTTGTGCGTCTATGATTTCACCCTCCGTTCTCTGTAACGGCGCACATCGTCTTTATTTTACCTTCCCGCTTTTCGGTCTCTTTCTCGTGCTCTCACCTGCTTCTTCTCATGCTGAGAGATGACACAGTTAGGAGGTCACGGTTAATCAGAGCTCATCCTCGTGGTTGAAGGATGTGGCTGCTGTGTTTATGTGGATGTTTCTGCAGTGCCAGCATTACTCATAAATAGCCAGCCGGCCAAGAATAGGAATCAAGTTTCTCGCTGTATTGATGGAAATAAATAAAAGCATCAATTGTGGCACCAGGGTTGGAGTCAGTTAAGTATCAATGGAGTCCATGAGATTTTGTTTTCTAATGTAGGACCAGTCTTTCCCAATAATAGGACATTTCTCACCAAGAATATACAATATACTGTTCAAACTGTACAATGAAATTAGAAGTGAAATCTCTGTTTGCTGTTTTGTATGTCAGTGCATGTGTGCACATCATTCCCCCATGCTGTTGCTCGAGGGTGTTTACAACTGTCTGTCAATCCACTGAACTGGCCCTTCAGTTTGTGAGGCCTCACTCGTGCTCCTGTTTCTCCCAATGCACAGACAGGCCACAGACAGCTGACAGCGGACGAAGCAGCTACGGCCAGTGACAGCTCAAACCTCACAGTGCCATTTCATAACACCCCCGTAAACAGACCCAAAGGCCCTCACTGAAACAGCTGGTTCTTAAGGTGTGTCACGGAAGGGCTTCTGCAGGATAGTTTGTTTGGACTGGATTTTTAAACGTAATTTGGAACCGACACAGTTTGCGCCCACGTTTCCTCACTAGCGGTCTTCTTCTACTCTACATTTCTTGTTCCATCACTCCATTTCCCGACTTGTTATACTCACAAAGTGTTAAATGGCATGAAACAAAGCTCGAGAGTTTTGCGATGGATCACTAAATCAGGAGTCTTTGGGTGCAAAACAAACAAAAAATGTTTGATTGAGGCCTAAATGAAGATTTTGCAGTTCAACAAAGAATCTCCATTTTTGAGGGAAAAAGCACTTTTAAGGACGTAACATACCATGAAATATAGATTTATTTTGTTCTGTCTAAAACACTTCCAAATAAATATTTTAAAGCCACAAATGTCTAGTCTGCCATGTCGCCATAGTAAAAGTGATATTTTATGTATGACTATTAACTCTATTTTTGACCTTTAAATGGCCCAGAAATTTACAGATGGCTGCCTCTTGAAATACCATGGACCAGTCACCCAGTGGATTATATTGGATGTTCTGTGTTTTGGACGAATACAGAATTACATCAGACGTGATGGCAAGTGAAGGGAACATTGCTTGTGTACCTGTGGCTCAGCTGCAGCTGTTTGTGTCTGACTATGGACAGTTTTTATTCGAGGAACAGTTTTACTAGTAAACATATTTATACTGACTAACAGGTATATGCTTAAACATGGATTTGACAAATAAAGGCAGATGGAATACAAATAGTTTTACTCATTTTTTTTCTGGATAATGAAATCTTTTGGCATGTCTCTCCAATGGATTCCACTCAAAAACATGCAGATGAAAGCAACAGGATGAGACTTTCACCTTTATGTACTTCAAAAACGTTATCCATGCTTTTCACGTAAACTGCAACATGTGCATATTAACTGAAACTAACTTACCATATCATATCAGACATACAATGTACTGTATATGCATACATTATATATAGTCTGATATCTTTGCTTCATAATTCTTGGGGAAACTTTGGGTTTCACACATGCATTAGTCTCAACGGGGAACCGCGCAAGCTTGAACTCAGACACCCCCACGTCCACGGCGATGGAAAAGCAGATTTCAGAGACTGCATGTCAGCAGAGTTTTGCGCTGCGACTGTGTAATCTAAGTGGACAAAATATTTTTATTGCTGCACTGAGCGGGAAGTATACTCTACCTGGTGAGCGTCAACCACTGTGGGCTTTTACTACATGCAGAGAGGTTCTGAAACAATGTTAAGTCTGACTCACCTCACTCACCACCTGCGGTAAAATTAGCAAAAAAATTTAATAAATAAAAGAACCCTTCTTACAGTGGTGAGAAAGCCAGTTAGTTGTACAACAGTGATATAGTAGTATTGTTTCTTCAGAACAAAAACATATGTATGTGGGTTACTTGGTGACCTGTGTCATTTAAGGACATGAAACATTAGGCATTAATGTGTTAAGTTACCCTTTCATTTAACTTCCTCAGGTCTAGAGGGGGCCGCAGGAGTTCTACTCTGAAGTGGAAAACAAGTTACAGTAATACTCCGGTGCTCCTGTGATGACCACAGATGATCCTCAGCTATCCCTTTACTATGCCCTCGGCTAATAAAGAACACCCCCTGTCCTTCATTGCACTTCCTCTTCTGGCGCAGGCAAAGCTGCCCTGAATCCGAAATGTCAGTGGATGGCTTAAGAAATGACAGCTGCCTCTGCATCTTGAATGTCCACCGCCACATTCTGAGAAGTGTTGAAAGGGACGTAGAGACATTTGCAGCAGGGTCCTCTAAACATCCTCTTGTCTCCTCTCTCTGTTTCCACCATGCCATCCCTTGTTTCCTGCCCTGCTGTGACCATGAATCTACGCAGGATACTCGTCTTCTTACCAGGCCAAACATCATGCTGTGTTTGACATTCATCATTTATTGATGGGCTGTTCTTTAATTGCAGCAGGAGAGTGCTTAGCTTCTCTGCTCTCACACTGGCTGATCTATGGGGTAGGCCCTCCTACTGAGAGCCCACATTTACTCAGAGTCCTGGGAGCGCCACTGTTGACTTATAATGGTTGTGACACACAGAAAATAACCCGCAGGGTTGTTTTTTTTTTTTTTTACCCTTTTCATTTTGTTAGCATTTCACTCTCTGTTTACACTTATTCCATTCTTGCTCAGAGCTGAAACCATAGGTGGGAGCGGGGGCAGAAATGAAATAATTAACCACTGAATGGAAGGTGAGTCATAGAGGGCTTTGACAGCCTCATTGCACCTTAACCTGAATATACAGATGCTTGTAGTGTGTGGACATACAGTATGTAACTGGAGGGAAATCCCAGACCTACTCTGTGCTGATAGTATTGGTAAACTCATTAAAATAGCCATAGTTTATTTGTCTGTCGTGTGTGTTATGCAACTGAAATGATCTTTTCCCATGACAGAAGTCCTGTGAAGATTAGTTTTCTGAATCCTGCTTAGAAACCTAAACTAATCCTCCCACGTGTTTTATCCAGCAACTATTAGACTCCTTCATTCGGTTACAACCACTCTCAAAGACATATCCCCTGCTCATATAATCTGTATCTGTATAATCTGGTTTGGAATCTATTTGTCTTCATATGCAGTTGGTCAGTCGGTTAATTTTAGCAGCAAGTAATTATGAAACTGTGATGAATGTTATTTTCAGTTTGTAATACACATGCCACAGTGGAAGAAAAATGGCACATCTGTTTGTACGTCCACGTGAACATGAGCCACGTCATATTATACACTAATCCATAGAAGAATGAAGTTGTAAAGGATGTCACTGTGCTGGCATCTTACATGTAACTCTGCATAATAATGCTATATGTATGTATGTGTTTACTGTTTGTGAGTGATTACATTTATTTTAGCCAAATAACACTAGTGCCCTAAATCACCAGCTTGATCAGTGGCCTTGCCGGATAAATCGGAGCAGAAAAGTGAGACAATGCTAGCTCTTTACCAACACTGAAGTGGAAGAACCGTTAACTCAGTGCATATGACACATGACACTGACTCTCTCAGTGAAAGAGTCACTCTTTTGAGAGCGTTTGTATTTTTATTCTATAGTCATATACAGACAGAAATCACAGAGAAGAAGAGGTCATTTGACAGACATTCAAGTCCTTTGCTGAAACTAAAACATGAATAATGTACATTGTGCATTATATTGCTACATTGTGCACATTATAGAATTCACAGTAATGAGACCTCCCATAAAACATTGGTGCCATATAAGTCACTTAACCCTGAGAATCACCTAAATTCATCTGGAATATTCAAAATCAGCAAACCTGTTCTCGTTGTTTTCCTATGTTCCGTATGTAGCGCTAGACATACTCTCAGATTCATGCAGTAAATTATTTACATATACTATTCTAGTTTATTTATAAGTTAGGTTTAGTGTTTTTCTTCAAATGTATCGTATAATAAATCATGCAGTACGACTGTACTTCAATCCACATAACATCCCGAGGACACGTCGGTCAGGTGAACCTGGATTGATGCTGTGTCATCCATGACAAGGTCACTAAACGCTCAGGCTCTGGCTTGTTTCTCCCCCCTCTTACATGTACACTACTTTTTACACCTCAGTTACGTGTCATTGCTGCAAAGACTGAAAAATCAATTTGTGCAAGCAACTGTTGTAAAAGCAATACTCGGTACATCCCTCTTGTGGGCACTCAATATCAGATTGTTTTACTTGGGCTTTCAAGGTTAGACGAGAGCATGCGGAGGAGATTGAGGAATTGTTAGTGTTCCCAGAGGCTTAGGAGGAACACATTATTCGATAAACAATGTAGATACTCTTAACTAAAATAAGTTGAGTGACGTTAGTTACTGTCAGAGTAGTTTTTCTTGGTCCTGGAGCTTTGTAGACATGTATGGTTCCGATTGAAGATGGGTTTGATGGCATAACATAAATGCTGATGGTCCTGTGAATGCAACAATGAATTTCACTTCATTCTTCCTTGTAGATATTTCAGAAAAATAACCTTTAAAACAGTGAAAACCTCTCCCAAAGGCAGACAGATGTGATAATAAAGACGCACAAGGGAAGAATAAATCACTCTTAAACAGGAAACGCCACACTTCACATGGCGCACAATATTTTAAGTGACAAGGCTTTTAGTCATTTCAGCAGTACGTGCTGCACACTGGGGAAATGGCTTTATTTACTGATTCAATCAATTTAAGACTGCCTTATTGAGAAAAATGAATTGTTTAGGCAGATAATGGACTATATTTATGTTCAGTGCCAATGTAGAAAGATGAAGTCAGACTTCATCGTGGTGATGGGAAAAGTAATAGAAGCAGAGTGAATAATCAGCATACCAAGCAGCTTGTTTAGATAGAGACTGTTTTTTGCATTAAATCGTCTCCCTAAAGACAGCTAGATAGCTATAGATTAGCTAACCAGACAGTGTACACACTATCTGGTTAGCTAATAAATATTGAGACAATATAGATGTTTATATAAGAACTACTAACACTGGTCACTATTCTAAAGCTGAACTGAATATTAATGAACCATACTGCACAGGGTTAATGGAGTCACAACTAGTTTTAGCCTGCTGATGAAAATATAACTAATCATATCTAAATAGAAAGCATGAGAAGTTTAATAAACAAAGAGCAAATACAAGCACAATAAATCCGAAAGAAGAAGAAGACAGCAAAGAAGAAAAAGCTGTAGGAGTGGAATTCATAAAGGGCAAAGTTAAGCTAAACTAATTATGAATGCAACCATAATATGAATGGATGACAAGATAGCCAGTAGAGTGAAAGGTCTACTAACCCCACACAAACATTTTCAGGGCTTTTCACACAGATAAATCGCTTTCAAGAGACTCGGGGGGGATCATGTTTGGGGATTGGACATCTGCATGACTGCCCTCACTAACAAAGTGGCCATTACATCCTGCAGTAGCGGTGCTCTAGCTGCATTTCAATGTGAACAATCTCCATTTTATCTCAAAGTCCATTCCATCTGAGCTGCTTAGCAATTAATCAGCTGACAGGAATAGGGTAGTGGAAACGAGTTATCCTGTTTTATATGTACCTTCTTTTTTTTTTCCAGAGAAAAGCTTTTCCCGTGGTTGTGCCCTTGCAGCTGTGAGCTAATAAAAAAAAAAAAAACTAAAAAAAACTCTACTACAAATGAATGACTAATATGAGTCTAAGGATTAGTCACTAAGGAGGGACTGTAATAGCAACAGAACATGAACAAATGAATCCAGTAGCAGTACTGTACATTTTGCATGGCCACCATTCAGAAGTCAGTTTATATGAAAACAATCACTACATTCACATTTCTTCAGATGGATTGATATCACTGATATCACTGAATGCAAAGCCTCAATCGGAGCATAACCCGTTATTCACTGAACACTGAATTCATTCAATAGAAGAAGGTGATGGACCGAGACAGATCCACCTTTTTAGCTCTGCTGCCTACATTGATTCAATCTTAAATGTTTCTGTGCTTCCTGGAAACTCGTCACAGCACCTGATGTTTACCACACCTGGGGCAGACAGTCACAGAAAGAATTTGTTCCACCCAGAGAGAAACAATAGGATCAAGCCCTGGTTGTTGTGCTATATATAGGCAATAATATTTTATAAGGTTTACGTCACCCCTCTGAATCCAACTAAAAATTCCCTCTGTTCCGACCAGTCAGTTCAGACTGAGACGGTTGCATGAGGCATTTATTTATTTTCTGCTTGTGGATATTATTCTGCTTATTACTAGAATACCAGTGTCCATGTAAACCACAGCACATGGCAAATGCTCTCCTCAGAACTGAGGATGAGAACGATTGCTTCACATTCAAAAGCAGACACAGATGGCAGCACAGGTGCGATAAAACCTAGTTGATCCTGCGTTACTAGGTCAACAAGAAAGCAGAAGGAAAAGGCATATTTTGAGCTCGAATGCACAGGGAAAGCAGCTTTGGGTGTATGGCTGGGCAAGGAACCGAGGGCAGACTGGAAATTGTGGAAAGTGACGCCTGACGGGCAGGTGTGGATTTAATAAGAAAGGTTAATTGTATGGACCATGTTCACCATCATCATATTTTATCCATACATTGGATTTATCCACTATTTATCCATGGTATTTGTCCATAATCACAGCTTCTTAAGGATACATACTATATACAAATACACTGACATCTTTGGTATCTTCACAGCAGAGCCAGTGAGGACAGGCAGACTTTCAAGGTTTTCATGATAGAAATAATTTTGCGTTAAACTCTAAGCTGTTTTTGGCAAAATATAATAATATGGTCTGAGAGACAGCAAAAAAACAGCAACAATATTCTGCATAAAACAGCAGTGCCTCTGAACGGATCTGTCATAGTGAGACGCAAATTAGATGAAGGTAAACACCTGAATCCACTGAAGCGCTCAGTGTTTCTCAGCTTACATGCTAACTGTGATCTCCTTTTTGATGACAGAGAGGCTTCCCTGGGGCATAAAGTCAACATTGCGATGCTGCACACACCTCGGTGTGTGCCTCGAGCAAGGATTACTAGGTTACCTGTGATCAGCCGAGTTGGATGTTATTGCCAAGTGCCTGTGAGGTTCATCTCCGTTCGCGTGTGTGCTTGTGAACATCTGTGCAAACGTGTTGTGTGTTGTGCATCCTGATCATGTTATCTTCTCGGAATTAGACAATTACCATGCATGACGAGAGTGTTTCTTGTGTCTGATTTTGTTTATTTGAAATGTCACGCTACTCTCATCTCTCTCTCTAATTTTCCATCCTTCTGTAACAACCTTTGTCTAATTGCATAGGAGGAAAATGGAAACACATTTTGAATTAATTCTCCTCTCTCCGTCATGTGTTGACGCTCATGCCACCTCCATGTAACACTCCAAAATTGTGAAATACACAAGGGGACAGGAGATAAATAAATAGCATATTTCTTTTGTATTTAACCCTAGTCAAAAACTGTTAATATTAGCACTGTAGAAACAAAATAAGTAAATATACTTGGACATATTTAAAATAACCATTTTATTCACAGAAAAAGGACAAGCTTTGCAGTCACATGTTGTAAAACAGGTTTACTGCTGAATACACATTAAATCAAATCATCAGAGACATCTACTAACATATTTAAGATTTTGTAGATGCAACCAATCATCATTTCTTCACACTCCAGGAAGTGACATCACATGTTGACAGCGTGGTTCAGACACGCCCCCCTCTGGAAATAAGGAGAGGGGAGAGGGCATGAGATAAACCGTGGTAGATTCAGAGGCAGACGTTGGATTGGCATGGCTGTGTGCAGCTCAGCACTGCAATCAACATCCACCCGAGGCTCCTGCCTGGACTTCTGGATTCTCTCTCAGACAGCCTCGACACGGTGCCGGACAGCGTAGCGTTGAGCCGTGCTGTGTTTCCACAGCATGTTGCAGGGCATTGGGAGATAGAGAGGGAATAATAACAAGGGAGGGGGGACAAGCTTACCACACACATGAGCGATGTACCGTGAGCTTCTCTCTCTCTCTTTTCAGACCGTCAGGCTTTTCTACACAGAGACCACGGACTAATGGAGGGATGCAACGATGTCATTCTTTGCTTGTCATGCTTGAATCACAGCTTCATATATCCTTTTGTGTCAGAGACCTTCTCGTCTTTGTCTGTCACTGCCGCCAGATCAACAGTGTGGTAGTCTGGCGGACAGAGCCTCCTCCTCAACCCCCCTCTCCCTTGTCTGTGCCCCCGAATTCTCTTCACTTCCAGCTCGCTCGTGTCTGTTTACCTCATTTAAGCTACCCTCCCCTCTCTGTTAAGCTCAGTCTTTCCTCCTCTCCTGCTACCTACTGCTTACTATCCCCCTCTCTTTGCTCATTCAGAGCATTCAGGCTGCTATTCTATCTAAGCAGCTTGCTATATGATCTCCTGGAAAACTGTTTTCGCTGCTGCCCTTCCAGATATCCATCTCCATAACGACAGGATGTTCCTCCAGGAGGATTGATCCCCTCCACCCCCTTCATTCACCCCCTCCCCTCCCTCTGCCCTCTGACCCTCACCCGCCTGGTTTTGACTCCCACCCTCCCCCTCCTGTTTGTCCTTACCTCAAGCCTCTTTCTCCCCTAACTCATTCCACCCCCTTGACCATGTTGCCATGTGTCTGCTGGCTTCAGCTTATCCTCATCTTGCTGTCCTGTGTCATATGGACCCGGGGGGAAAATTGCCCAACAACCTGCTTGTGCCCAGATCCTCACACTGTAGACTGCAGCGGCCGTGGGTTGACCCGTCTACCCAATGAGATCCCCTTGGATGTGCGCAGGCTTTTGCTGGCTGACAACTGGATACCCCGCATCCCTTCGGACTTCCTGGTTCTGTACAGTGACTTAGTCTACTTGGACCTCCGGAACAACTCCCTGTCCCACATAGAACCAGGAACCCTCAGCACCTCTTCCAGGTTAGTCTTCCTGGACCTGGGCAGCAACAATCTGACTGAAATCCCCAAGGGGACTTTCGGGGAGTCCCGGAGCCTGATCAAACTACGACTGGGAAACAATCCATATCTGAGCATGGTGAACGAGGATGCTTTCCTGGGCCTCACCTCTCTGAGAGAACTCGAACTGGAGCGTAATGCACTGTCCACCCTAAAGGTGGGGGCACTGAGTCAGTTGCCCTCCCTGCGGGTGGTGAGACTAGAAGGCAACCCTTGGGTGTGCAATTGCAATTTTGCCAGCCTGTTCACATGGCTGATGGAGAACAGTCACAAGCTTCCAAATGGTAAGTAACAAGAACCATCTTCTCCCCCTGGGCTTAACCCAAATAAAGCATATCTAAGTACATTAAGTATTATGGCAAATCAATCGCCATAACACTTCACTGGTCTATTTTTTGTTTTCCCTGTAGGAGAGGAAACCCCCTCCCTCTCCCTTGTTCTAATTTTGTCCGTTTCTTTCTCCACCCACATAGCTTATAATGTGTGAGTGTGTAAAATGAGACAATAACACTTGTGTTGAAAGTGAAAAGTACAAGGATGCTTTATTTATCAATTCAAAATATGACAAAAGACTCAAAATGCAACATCCAATATGGAAAGAGAATTCAAGAATTTGACTTTCATTTCTTCTGGTTCCACATTTGCATGCTAACCATGCATTGACCTCCATCCTGTGCTAGTACTTACCATTTGGTGTAATTCAGCAACACTGCCTTTGTCCTTTTCCTACACCACCAATGGAAATCTAGCCCTTTCTGCGGTTCCCGTGTTTATTGCTCTATCCATGTGAATTTTTAGACTCACACTACACACTCCGTCTACCACTGTGATTTAGCCTGGAGGGCTGAGTTAGATAACAGGGCTGAAGTTTTGGTGGGTTTGCCAGGCGATCTCAATGTGTGCATGCTTATCTGAGGAACAAAACAAGACAAAGGGGGTCAACGTGTCCCTTTAGAGGCATTATACTGTGGGTAAGGATCTGCTTACACGGAGTGGATAGGTTTCAACAGTCAAAGGTAATGGATTCTAAAGGAAGGTTGCAAGATGTATCCCAGATAAAAGAGAAAGCACTGAAATTGGTTCGGACCTGCATTAATATCATTTGGTTTAGTATACACAGTATCTCGAACACTTGTCGGTAGCTACTTTTTCTTAGATAAATATCAGCATAAATATGTTTTGCTCACATCGACTGAAAAATGCTCTCACTGAAGGTCAAAGACACGCATGTTTACTATTAACGTCCTCACAAAGGACACAGACAGCAGTTATCTCATAAGAGCGGGATGGTGCACAGAAGCAAAAATAAACAGATCTGACAGTTCGGCCGCACATGACTTGCATCTGGGGCTGTTATCATATTTAGATCAGAGTCTTTTGTTCTGGATCTGTTCTGCAAATTTTTGCTTGAATGGAGCTTGGTTTAGAAATGGTAATGTTCAGGTATGGGATGTACAAAGATGTATAGTTGTGTCACTGTGCAGGATTAATTAGGCTGTGAAATGTTGACCTATATATGCACAGCTAAGAACAACCATGAAAATGTCAGACATACAGATACCATAATATGTCATATTGTTATTAGGCTATATATTATATGAAGGCATTTTCTTGTTGTGAGATACAATTAAAATCTAATAGAGAGCTGACTTGCAGAAGCTTGAACCTTCTCCAAAACAGTTTGCTGTTGCAAACTGCTGACAACACAAAAGCACACTCCTTTTATACATTTAGGCCACACTGTACCATGCGTTTGATCCTGCTCTCGCTTTCTCTTCCGTTCTTTTTTTCATTCGCCCCAAATTCAGACAAGTTTGGGCCTGTGAGGAAGTTGATAAACTGGCAGGAATACCTAACTCCCTCAAGCAAGAGACTGCAAATGCATTAATCACAGGTTCTAAGTGTTGTCAACTCCCAGGCATAATGGATTGCATTAGCAGCGCTGGCCAGACAGACATCTACAACAGAGAAGAAGCCAAGGGCCTAGCCAAGCTGCATGGCTGCCAACTGGCCCTGGAGTATACACACTCTGAAATTGAGTTAGTAATGCGTATCTCACCTCATATGTCGCTCTTACATCCCCATCAGTGAGTGTTTGGTTTATGACCCAAGAGATAAGTCCATGTGGTTCGACCAAACACACAAAACACACACAAAAAGGCTGGATGACAAATATCATGTCAGTATATAATAATTAATAATTATTTTTCATTATTTTTGGTCTCTGCTAAGATTCAGATTTAGATTCAGAAAACTTTATTTGTCACATGGTATATGCAGAAAGCATCACGTCAAAATGTCATAAATGTTTTAAACTTTCCAAACTGTCCATGGAGGATGTAAAAAAAAAATGATGCCTGGTCGCCGTGAAACACCGCCAAAAGTGTAACACAATTAGCAAATATTGTTTACAGTGGAATGTAATGCATATGTCTAACCGAACAAGTCTGAGAAACAGTTAGCAAAAACATTTACAGTAAGAATTCGTCTAGCATCATCTCTGTGGGAGGCAAAGCAGCAGGGAGGCTTATAGTGACTGGATTCACCAACACGGCTGGTTCGGACATGCCGCCATACTGCCAGGCCTAATTAACGTAATGACTGAGCTCTCGATCGCGGAAGAATGCAATGACCTATTCTCTGGGATGCTGTATTGGAAGTGGTTAGACAATAACAGATGGACACTCATTAGTGAATGAGTTTGACTTGACAAGCTTTTCAATATGTATCAGCACTAACAACTGCGTCAGCGTGGGCGTTCCGACTTAGTAGCTCATTCAGCGCAGAGAAAAATCAACTAGAGTCACAAATTACACTTTAAATTGTACTTTAGCGTCCTCTTTTCATACGTGTGGGGGTGTTTCATCAAGCAATAAGTCAGTCATGCACTTTCAAAAATTTGGGGAATTTTAAACCAAGAGCTTAAATGATATTGAAACATAAAGGTTAGAGCTATCACAGATGGTCTCTTCGACCCAGTTCTACACATGTCTAAAACGCACTGTTCTAAAAGACAGATTGGTTGCATTATTCAACCAGTTTTATCGAAGGTCACGGTGGTGAAACTGCAATACATGTCACGTGGTACTGTATTGATACAGCTAAGGAAACTATCTGCAAACTTTTATTACATCCCTGTGACAGCAATGTTTCCATAAACGCTTTAATACTAACGGCTCCCATTCGAAGGCTTCTGGTACCTTTTGGTGATGTCGGCACTACCACAATATAGTTTCGAGTCTTATTCTGCTCTAACCACGTCTAAAAGGGCTGCAACCACACCTGATAAGCCACGAGATGATTCGGAGACGACAGGGGAGACAAGTGAGACAGAACATACGGCTACAGTAAAAAAAAAAAAAACAACATGAGCAGTTAGAACAGCCTCAACAAACTTTAAGCACAAAACTTTAAAAGTGCAAAACGACTGCACGGACCTCCAGAAGCTATTCGGGAACTCTTGCACTACCCAAACAAAATCTCATTTTCCCATGAGCATTTGAGAGAGCAGAACATTTCTAGCACAATAAACTTTTGGGATTAGTGGGGCTTTGTACATGAGTGTGGAGTTTTACATTGCTGTTCTAAAATGCACAAAGAATGGCAATGAATAATGGAAAATGTAAAAAACACAAACTGTAAGTAAATGTAATAAATATTTAAAAAAAAAAATAGAAATTACTCTCGTGAAGAAAATCGTATAATGTTGCACAGCCAGAGCGGCTGAACAGAGTCCTGAGCTCATTTAAAAACTGTAAATAAAACGAAACCGTACGGCTATTGTAGAAGTCCTCCCAAGATATTTATGGCTTCCTCTGTGAAGACCTGCATAATGTAGCAGCTGCAGAGCCCATGCTGTAAACCCAATTCCCATTTCATTTTTCACTTCTTGATTTCCCATGCGATGTGAAGTTCACAATGCAGCACACTTTGCTGTTTGCATAACTTTGATTACTGCAGGTCAGAATGATGTGTGGTTCAAAGATGTTAAAACTTAACTCTTTTTTTGGGTGGGCTTATGTCTGCGTTTCGCCTCTTAGATGCAGCCCTGGAGACAAATGATTGTTATTGATCAGTACTGTGCATCCTTCTGTTTGTTTTTGGTACAGTTAAAAAGTTTTTTATCTACCAATCAGGTTCATGAATCTTTCAATGGAAGGATGAGTGTAAACATGATCCACTGCTGTCTCCAGTGCTCTTGGGTTAAGGATGAACAAAGGCCATCTATAATTCAGAGTGACACAGTTCTATGGCACATTGGCCAGGGTAATTGGAGCTAGAGCTGCCTACAGGGCAGGGCAGGCCAACTCTCATGGGAGACGGGAGATTGAAGCTGAGACCCATCATGGCGCTGCTATCAACACTAGCCATGACCTGAACAGTTTCACTACAAACTAGCAGTTCATATGACATGGTTGAAGTCAGAATTTTCCTTCACAGCCTGACGAATTGCTCCTTCGAGACCCGCTACCACGCAGCATAAACAGCTCTGAAAATATGATGCCGCTGACCGGCACGGCACAGCACACACGATGCCGCTCCGCTCTGCATGACATCGCCTCCTATCTTTCCTACCCATGGGTATGCGATGAGAAAATATCTGTTCCATTAACACAGGCTGACAGCTTGTTTTATCTTGGCCTAATTTAATGTTTATTTAAAGTTGGGTTGTGAGAGAGAAAGAGAGCGCTGGCAAGGGAGAGCTGAGAGTGAAAAGGTGGACAGAATTACAAAGTGTGATAGCATCAGCTGCTGCACGTACAGGAGCAGCGAGGGATAATCTGGCAGTGTCAGAAATAAAAGGTGAAAAGCCAAAAGCATTATTTCACTGGTAGCGTGCAGCATGATGGATATTTTCCAGTGTTCCTCTGTGCGGCCGACTGCAAAGCATAAATCACTAAAACCTGCACATTTAGCTGTTTTATCATGATGAATTACGACAGCACACAGACTGCTTTTGAATCTGATGAAAAATTGAAAAGAAATCTGCTTATACGTGCATTTTAATCATCTCTTGTATTTGGGAATTTGTGCTTTTGTGGTGAGACATTTTGAATATGCCCACGGTACAATGATGTTGGTGATTCTCCACACAGAAGGAATCCCCTTCTGAATGATTCACCCTCGCCCCCACTGTCACATGAATGCGTGTCATCTTGTGCATTCATTTCACACATTCTCCACTCTGTTCCTCTCTAGCCCTCACTCTTGCCCCTGCATGAATATGTCACTATTTTTCTTTCAGATTTCCTGCAGACTCTTTCATTTGATTGCAACGGAATAATCCTCCAATTCCTCTGCAATCATTTTTTTTTCTGTCCTGTTTAATAAAGCAGGAAGCAGTTTCGTGTCATTGTCTGCAACATTTCAGAGGAGTGCTCAGATACAAGTCATTTAGGGGCAAAGTCCTGAGTTTGCAGATGTACTATTGTGATAATCTTGCCTTAGCTGCCTTTAGTGCAGAGATCAATCTGGACAGACACTGTGGCGTTAAGAGAGGGAGGTGAAACAATCCTTCCATATCAGTCTGACACACCTAGGTAGATCAATCACGGCTGAGTAAGGAGATAGCCTGTCCTGTCGACGGGCTGTAATCCTGAATGTAATCCATCAACTGTCCTCGCCTGGAATGTAATGTGTGGGCCGATACACCTGGTGGTGTAAGGCCATGATTTGTGTTATATCATTTTACAGTAGTGGCATTGACATTGTCACTTGTTGGGGGTCATTTATGAACTCTGAAAATTGTACTGCGTCAGCACACATTTACAGCGCTAATAATGACTTCCTGTACAGGGTTCATTAAAAAATGGTCTGATATAATATAAGCCTATAGGAATACTCTTTTTTTCTCACAGTAACAAAGTAATATAAATAATTCAAATCCCATTTAAAGTTTTGGTGGATAGGTGCCCATTTCATAACGGATATTTTCCTCCAGGCAAGATATATGAAAGCATATTCTCACCCTGCATTTGAAATAATATATTTAATTGCGGGCATCAAATCACAAAGACTCCAGTCTGCAACTGCAGTTCTAGATACATCAATGCTAAACGGAATAATATTGAATAAATTAGGTATATATTAAGTTATATTAAATATTAAGGTTAGGTTTCACTTTTATTAAAAGTGAAATGGCACCCTCATCACAGTGGCCTGTGCCATGCGGTGAGCTCAAGCTCTCTTGGGGTTGTCTGGCTTTCACTGAGCCTAACATTGTCTGTCTCGGATACCCACTGTTACAAGACAGTTTTTCAACTGCCTCTGTTAACTCTGGGTTTACTAATTCAGCTATTATAATGGCCATGTAAAAGAGGAACAGCTATTTATGAGGACAGCTGATATGATATTACCAAAAATAGTGATACAAGATATGGTTACTCCAACAACAAAGAGGTTCCACTGGGTGAAATGTAAACAAGATGTAAAGATATAAGTAAAGAGTTAATTTGGTCAAATTAGAGCAATGGTCAGCACGGTGAGCAAACCATTACAAATATATGATGTACGGATTGATTCTTCTGCAAAAGCAGAAAGGATAGTAGAACTGATGAAAAACGAAAAAGCGTGTCTAATTAGGCCTGTCTGTGTTACAGTTTTACACTCATGGAAATATTTAACAGTGTTTGGATTATTTTTTTTTAGACGGCTTTGTTTTGTTAGCTGCACAAATAAATCAAAGTGAAAAAAACACGCTCTCTGTCCCAAATCCATGTTGAGAACATCTTGGTGTTATTAAAATGTATAATAGGAACTCACAGAAAGCCTGGAACAGCAAAATAAAATTACTGACCAATTACAATATCTTTTTACACCGATCAGGCATAACATTATGACCACCTTCCTAATATCGTGTAGGTCTCCCTTGTGCCTCTAAAACAGTTGTGACTCATCAGAGAATGGACATGGGCCTTCTGAGGGTGTCCTGTTGTATCTGGGAACAGAATGTTGTTAGTGGGGGTCTTTGGGTCCTATGGGTTGAGGGGAGGGACCTCTGTGGATCATCCCACAGATACTTGATGATCAGTTTGGGATCTAGTGAATTTGGAGGCCAGGTCAACACCTTGTGCTGTTTTCCATGTTTGTTGAGTTGTTCCTAAACCATTTTTGTGTGTGTGCCTGTATCAGGCCGCATCCTGTTGGGGATGGCAGCTATGCTAATAATTGCTATGGGCTGGGGGTGCCTAGGGTTGCCAACTCCCTGAAAAATAAATAAGGGACACCTCATTGGCAGGGCCAGCCGACTCGATTGCGTTCACCCTTCCCGGTGTGGTGAATTTTTTTAGCCCTATATGCGTGTGTGAAACGATTTTTTAACTATTTGATTCGAACCTGAATTGAACTAGATGTATATTTTTGAGTGATATGAACACATGGAAAACAATTTCAATTCAAAACAATTCAACAATTTATTTTTAATACAAGATTCGCAAATCACAGTAGGCTACCTCAACTAATGAAATGAGTCAGCTCATTGGTCACAGAGCAGGAGACTGCCCGTTACCGTAAATGTTCATATAAAGCGCCCTGTTGTTCATTAAATCCATTGACATTTTACACACTATTTTTGATTTTCACGGTAATACGGGACAACGTACGTTCCGTTTCGGCTCAATACGGGACGCGTACCTTGTAAATACGGGACGATTACGTTTTCCAAGGGACAGTTGACAACCCTAGGCGTGTCTGGTCTGGTCTGGTCTAGGTGGGTGGTACATGTCTAAGTAACATCCACGTGAATACAAAAGTTTCCCAGCAGAACACTGAATTGTCACAAGATGGTCAATGTTATTTACTTCTCCTGTTGGTAGTTTTAATGTTGCGGCTGATCGACGTAATTTTTAACATTGGTCACTTTATCGTCAAGATTTTTGTCCCTGTCAGGATCCTGTAGTTCCATGTCTCCTGTGATCTGATTGGTCAGTATGCGGCTGTTGACCGAGTTTGATTAGAGTTTATGGAGTTAACACAATACAGTCATTGAATTCACCATGTTGATGTACCCCGGTTAGAAGTGAGCTAGCCTCATTGTGCCAGAAAATGGTAAGTCCAGTTAGCTAGTTAACCACACTGCACTTCGTGGCCTCTGATTACACGTTCAAATTCTAAAACTGGAGCTTGTTTCAAGACAATTATTTTTTTTAGCAAGCTAACATTACCCTGCCGTTTTAATCCCGTTTGGCTGCTAGTTTATGCCAAGTCACAGCATAGCATGATGCATAGGCCTATAACTAATTTCTAACTGGCTAGAATAGTTAAAAGCAGCTGCAATTTTTTAAATAGATACATCTGAATTTATTTATCTAGCTAGCTACCTAGCGATGTTATGAAACAGTGGCTTGCAGCTATTCATTATAGTAGTTCTGCATTTGCCAGGCGTGTAGAGAATGGAACAACCTCTTTCTTAGATGTGGCTGTATTTTCAGGCATTGTTCCATGACAGTAGTGTAGTCACAGTGGATAAACAGAAACAGAAGTCTTCTAACTACTCATTTGTTTTACATGTAGGTTACATGAGGTGTTAACAAGTGAGGCATACCAACAAAGCTTAAAGACTTTACTTTTCACATGGACTTTACAGCAGTGCTAGCATTCTGGTAGTATTTTTATGGTCAGCAAAAAAGCTCATAGTCAACAGTTAACTGTGAAAATATCAAACTCAGGTTTCAGTTTGTGTAATCTATCTGTAATATGAGTCTGCATAACTAAAAGGCGGGGTATTCTCTGTCACAGACGGCCTGTAATGTTGTGAAACCATTACATGTTTGTTCCAGAAGATTTCCACTTTTGCCAAACAGCCCAGCTGTTCAGTAATTCCCCTGTTTGTCAGGCAGTGTAAGTCTGTGTTGTCTATTGTGTAATTTTATGCCTTAACTGCGGTGACATGGCCTCACTGGAAAGCCAAATGGTGTTGCAAACCGCATGTTTTGTTTTAAACACATTGCACATTTCTGTTGCGATAAATTAGCAGATATATAGATATTGTGGTATACATTCCAGAAACACAACGTGTATGGCATGCTTGGACAAAAGTAATGGTCTGTTATTGGTGTACATATGATATGCTTGTATATACATATGAAAATCGTCAAACAGAAATTGAAATTCTAGGAAAATGAAGCAAGCATTTGTGGTTGCTGTCCACCACTGGCCTTTTCGCTGGATCTGTTTTGATAAATGTGATAATGCTGTAACTCCTGCAGGGGCCATGTGTTCACTGGGATAATTTTAGTCTCAGATGTTATTAAGCATCTAGAACAGACAGGACCAGACCGAGCCTCACAAGGCAACGGCTAAGTCTCTGAGGTGATGAGTTATTTGACGTGCGGTATGTGCATTGCAAATACAAATCTGATCCATTTATCTCAGACACAAACAAAAATGACAGGGTCTCCAGTATATTGGATTTTCAGCTTTGTTTCAAGTTTAAGTAGCGTTGCATGGGGCAGTGACATAAAAGGTGAATTTACAATCAAACTGCTTTTGAACAGTAACTTACAAAAAGGTCTGTTTATGCTTTATTAAACAGATATTATTATTGCATATTTCTAACATTTCTCTGAAACGTATGTTTAGTCATTTAACAGCCCAGTTCAGACATTTATTGGAGAGATTTATTTTGTCCAAAATCAAGCTAAAATGCAACATTGGTGATTAAAAAAAATCTAATTTCACAACCTTACATATTCTGAGAGAATGTCAGCCTCGGCTTCTGTAGAAAACCTTAAGTCCATCGCTTTAATTCACAAAAATACGAGGCGAGAAGTTAGAAATGTTAAAAAGAACAACAACCCTCTTCCAGAGGTCCAGCTGAGACAAGCTGCAATTTGGAAACATCAAAGTGTGAGCCATGTGGCTAGTTATGCAATGCAGTTCTTAGAACATTGGATTTTTTTTTAAAGCACAAAACCTCAACAAAACATTTTCAGATCATATTTGTCAGCGAGGGATTAACAATCTCTAAATGCATTGTGTGCTTTGTAAAGCCAGCAGATCAAAAAGGCCTTTTCAGCAGGCTTGCATGTCACTCCAGACGAGCTGAATGAGACGTTTTCTTCCTCACATGCAGTGGAGTATGAATTAGTTTTGACCTCTGATTTCAAGCATACGGTAGACATGTCTTGGAATTAATCATGCCAGGAACTGTTGTGCTTGGAACAGGATGGCTGGTATTGGCTCCTTGTCAGTTTGGATCATCTTTCTTTTTGCTGGGTTTGCTTGTGACTCACTGACTCAAGGTTGTTTGAGTTTTCTGCAGAACTTGTCTACTATGCACTTCTTTGGTCGTTCTTGCAAGCCTGGCTATTGTCTGCGTTTATTGGGGGAAATGCACAGCCCCAGAAAAGAGGCAAAAATATGCATCACAAGTTACATACATCAGTGATATGATTATTGTAGTACTGTAGATAATATTCTTGTCTGTTACTTTGGCAACAAATCCCCTAAAAAGACAACATTTTGCATGTGTAACCGAATTTTGGCTAATTTATCTGTTCCCACGACATCCATAATTGTCCAGAAACTATGATAAAGATATTAATAAAACAGCTGCACTAGCTGCTGGTATTAAATGTAAGTTTTGCAAAACATTTTCTGAGCGACGTCTGCATGCATATTGCCACTGAAAAATACTCAATAGTTTCTTGTGGAGGCTTTCAGGTCACACAGAATGCAACCAGAGATGTAAGTCCACAGTATAGGCAAATTCGTTTCAAAGACTCAAACAACGTGACAAGTGGATTTAAAACAACAATAAGAAATCAAGCGTCTCTGTCCTTCTGTCCTGTAATTCTGGCTGCGTAATCTCTTTTGTTCTCTACTAACTGAATGGTAGACGAAATGTGAGAATCTGTATCGTAAGCGATTAAGGGATCGCTGTTACTACGGTTTATCAAGCTCCTAAAGAGTTCAATTACAAACCTAATTAATACTGTAGCAAGTCAGTCGGCGATTCAGGGAAACCAGTTCCATGCCATCAGTAATTTCCCTGATTTTTTTTCCACTGCCATTTAAAACTCTTAAATGCCATTTATACATTTACAACAAGATTTACATGTTACAAAATCACATTATTTCATTGTTACTTTAGTTTACAGTATAGTTTTATAATACACATTGCTGTAACATTAATAATAATAGAAAATGTGAATCTGGTTCAAAATTAAGGTCATTTATTGCATGATCACAACTGCAGACAATCATATAAGAGGCTATTCTGTTGTGATAAAGCATGCTGCCGATAGTGCTGACTCTTGAGCATAGACCCAGAACAGAGAAGTGTGTGAATTTGCATGTACAGTATCAGTATCAGAAAGTAACCACCCACATTGCAAGGCTTCATCTCAACCCACCTGTAAGCTAACACTGCATCAATATGTCTACTTTTTCATATTACCAATATGAACTTGCTTGCTGATACAATATTTTGCCTGGCAGGTGTGAGACATGATGCCTCGGCACAGCACAGCAAGTGTCTAACCAGTAGTGGTATCAAATTAAATGAACTCCAAGGTTGACAAGTGTGTCAGTAAAATAATATTGGCTCTGTGCAAATGTGAAGGTGGAGATCATTTTCAGTGGTAGGATCAGTGGCCAGTCTTCAGCATGTTTAAACTGACCCTGATGACCCAGTGTTGATCTCATTTGTAATCATGAGTTGGAAGAGGAGACTCACCACAGGACTTGTATCCTTGAAATCCAATAAGCCACTGCCCCTGGCCTTTTCCATTTAAATAATGTCCGAACAAAAATCTACGAGAGAGTGACTGAGACCCAGCAGAGGGCCGCACTCGCCGATTTATCATGCCTTCATCTTGAAATGAATGATGTTAAATGGATGTTTATTTTGTTCTCTGTGCCATTTATGAGGAAGACACAGACATTAGTCTTATCCAAAGCTAAAACAAAGGCAGCAGGACTTTCTTTTAGCTTTGTTTTTGGATATACCATGACCTGGATGACTGCAAAATCTTCACACAGTCAGACACAAAAAAACCAGGCACGCACCCAGGGCTACGTCCACTGCAGTACAAGACAATAAGACAAAAATAAAGCTTCTCTCACAGTACACAAGTATACAGTATTACCCTGCGTCACAGTATTTCAGCTGTATTCCAAGAGTGAACCTACAGTCATGCTGTGGGTGGGTGTACTGTATACTCAGTGCAACTTCAGCTCATAAGTCTTGATCGACCCTACAGTTATTAAATCAACTCCCGCTCTTTGGAAGAAAGTGCATTACCCTGCTGAATTGATTCACTATCAGAGTTAAAATGCTCCATACAAACACAGCACTCTACTTTTCCCTGATCATGTTTACTCCTATGAGCAGGTGTGGGCTGCATGATCTGTGGATCTCAAGGGCAAATGTGCATCACCGTTCATTTTAAACCTTTGGGGAATCTGTGAAACAGTTGTTGCAGCATGTATACTGCTCAGTGTTAAGACGTAGCTTTCCCGTCTGTTGTTCCTCTGTATGATGTCATTTCTGAAAGGCTGCCATGTGAATAAATCTGTCTAGAAATCCATATTTATAACATTATTCACTGCAGCGTAGGTTCAGCATGACAAATGAATTTGTCCAATCTTATTTCCTTGATTCAGGCGTGGACGGCATGGAGTGCTCCCTCCCTATGGATGGCAGACGTGTATCCCTGAGCCAGCTCTCGAAGGACAGCTTCCGTGAATGCCAGGCCACCCTGACTCTAACAGACCTACTCATCATCATTTTCTCTGGCATCTCAGTGTCTGTGGTGGCCATCATGACCAGCTTCTTCCTGGCTTCAACTGTTCATTGCTTCCAGCGCTGGAGCAAAGGCACCAAGGGGGACGAGGAGGAGAGTGAGGAGTGAGAAGGATTTACTTTGAAGGGCCTGTGTGGGTTCATGGTACCTCAAACAATGAGAGGACACTGAAGGCAGGTCCAGGACTACCGGTAGGATCTTGCCTTGGTTACGGTTGCAGTTGTATTCTTTGCACATGGACATCACAAATATGGTAATAAAAGACGTTCCCAAGGAAGGAGTCCCGTTAAAGGTTAGTGAGGGTGCTGCTCCACTCGCAAAATGCTGTTATATTTTTGGCTGTGAGAGCCTGCGGCCATCATTTATGGCCACTGAGTCGTGGCTCAATGTTGTTGGCATTCACAAATATACCGAGGCCAGCAGCTTTGTAATAGAAAAACAAACAAAACAAAAAAAAAAAAAAAGAGGTGTCGCGTTTAGTCTTAGAAAAACCAAAAACCTACTGACATCTACTCATGTTGGACATTGGACTCTGGAATCTGAAAATCCTGTAAAGTGACATCAGAGTTAGTGTTGACCTATTGGATGACTTTCATTGAAGCTTTATGTGTGTAGGGCAAAATGCTTAATGTTGATCCCATCAAAAAAAGGATGTCATACCAGTCAATGACCTCAGTATTTAACTGCCTGTAAAATGATATGCCCGCATATCCTGCCATTTACAGTGTCTCCTTTAGACAGCCTCACGTACTAACATTAAAACATTGTTCACAAGCACTGAAGAAGGCAAATACTGTTGCTCCTTCTGCGTGGTCAATTAGGCAATAGCAAGGATGTCAATTGAACAAGAAGGATTTGAATAATGATGCACTGCAGGCAGGAGGAGTTTCCATCGGGTCTACACATTCTTTCAGCAGTATAATCATCATATAATCACAAATTTATGTAGAAAAGAAAATCACGTACAGTGAAACAAACATAGAAGAGGATACACTGTATGTTCCTTAGATTGATAACTGTGAACTGTCTAGAAGGAAATTTATAACACTATAATCTTGAAAATTATGGCAACTACAATGTTAAACTAGAATCTGTGTAGAATTTATTGTGTCAAATAATGCACTTTAAACGGTGAACCTAATTTTGGCAAGCCCCTAATTACATCGTGTAGACTGATACTGTCCTCATCTGCCAAAGATTAGGTTTAGGTGGAGGAGAGATAAGGACTTTGTTGTAGAGGCTGTGTTGCGTATTGATATAGGAATAGCTCCAAAATAGAAGCCAAATCACACTCTGTATACAAACGTTGTACTCGAATAGTTACGCTCTCCAAAGATTTAAATTTTCTTCTGGTCTGACTGAAGCATCTGTCTTACTTGGCTTCATACATGGCAGTCTTTAGCCTTTAACAGAAAGGTCACTTCAGAAATAGTTATTTACTGCATGAGGGCGGCAAGCAAGCTTCTGGAGGAATGAATAAGATGTGTTTTATTGTCTTTAAGATGTCCGTCAGATTATTATTGTCCTTCATATGTTGTGGTAAAGCTGCTGATTGGATATCCGGAAAAAGTCTCATAACAAAACGAACTGAGTCAACTGTATACTGCATTTAAACGAGGGTACAGTATGTTCTAAATTTAATAAAACAGTGCCCTGGATATTATGGGTGCCTGTTATTCACCTTCTGTGTATTTAAATCCTCCATGATTAGGATTTTGGGTGCACAAAACTGGACTTTTTGTTCCCTCCCTCCAATGTTAAGGTATATTTCCTTTCTTCTCACATTCTTGTAAGGCATGAATAATTCAGCAAAATTGAGATATGAAGCAGAAAGAATGTCAAGCCTCTAAATGCAAACAAGCTGAGGACAGAAAAAGAGCCATGAGCAAATAGAGCCATCGCCTCTGTGTGGTTAACAAAAGATATAAAGGAATTCCAAATGCCTCTGTCTCTGTAGAACAAGTCATAACCCCCAATGTGCAGCATTCTCAAGCACATTTTGCAGAAATGACAAAACATAAATGTGGCCTTATTTGTTTTGTTGTTTTTCATTTATCCAGGCATCAATAAAAGCACAAAACATTCATAGGAAGCTAATATCATCTTAGTAGACTCTTTTAAAGGATGTGTCACATCATAATGTGCGTTGGTACCAGCCTGTATTGTTGCAGTATGTGTTCATTAATGTGCGTTGTCATGAACATGGTGTAATATTTCTACTAAATGGAGGTTGTGTATTTGCCACCATTTAAATCATGTGGGTCACTTTGAAAACAGATGCCCATTGGAAATTAATATAAACTGACCTTTCACTCAAGCCCTCCTCTGAACTGCCCAGTCATATATTTGTGGCTGCATCAGCAGGGCTGTCAAGCTTTGAATTTCTCCATATGCTTCCACATGCTCTCAAACATAAGCAACAGTGAATATCCCAATAGTTCGGAAGATGCTGTCTTTTTCACAAACCTAAAACACTAAACATGTAAGGAACAGATTATATTTCATCTGGTCTAACTTGAGCTGTTAATGTTAGCATGTATGCTAACTAGACTACTACTAATACACAAATACGAATCACTCTGAATCCTCTTTTGTGTGTGTTTTCACATTCCAAGTGGTATTTGAAGAGGCAAGATGTCTATACAGACTCCATATGTACATACAGGTTGGACTCATGAAACCTGTCCCATTTTAAATTGTTTAGCTCGTGATGGACCCTACCTGGGTAAAAAGCAACTTTAAAGGACACGTTCTGCCAGAGCAAATGAAACAGAAGCTCTCAGTTTCCAGTTTAGGTTCATACCTGTTCAGGTTCATCACAACATTGGGAGCCAGGATGTACCAGAATTTAGAGTAATGATAGCACCCTATCATCCTGGTTTTGCAGAAGCTAACATTTTAGCAACTGCAGCCAAATAGCTACTATTCCTGCCAATTTGATACTTTTTCTCGGATCCTTTTCTCCAGTAAAAGTGAAACCTACTGTTCGGACAGTAAATCATAGCATATCTAGATGGGTTTTTCTACAGTAAGCATCCCCCACTATGGAATGAATTATTTTATCTTAAAACAGTTCATTATATTTGTAATACAGTCCAATCATACTGGGGCTAACGTACTAGTCTTATCTTGTACATGCATTAGTTTAAGAAAACACAGACTCTATGCCAGTCTTTTAGCATATCCTCACTGTTACCTGCAGCACAAGTATGAAAGCTTGACAGGCTTACCAGCTGACGGCAGGACTTAGTGAAACGGTCAAATTTTGACGTCATTCTAAAGCTGCATCCTATTCAGAGCCGAAGAAAAACTAAAAGCTGACAAACTGGTATTTTTTTGGCTTGCGATGAGACATCACACAATTGAAATGTCAGCAATTAAGTGCAGCTAAAAATACTTAGTTTCTTTTAAACTGGAGGTTTGGAGGCATTCCAAGTTTGACTGACGTTCCACTGAAGGCAGCTGGAGAATCTCAACTTCCGTGTTGTTTGGGATGTAGCATAAGTATCGCCACTGAATTTCATATTTGAAGCCTGATACTCACATTTCCTATGCCAGTTTGGTCACAATGCAACATTGCTCATAACCAGAGTGAGGGAGCCCACAGTATAAAGTTCAAATGGAGAGTTCGGAGGGGACATTTGAAAATGGTGACAGTATAAAAAAAATGTTACCAGTTGTTAACATGTGAGGAGTGGATTCTCATATTCAGAACACAAATAGAAACATTTCATTGCTATCTGAAGGCACAGACCTAAGTCAGTGAGTCAGAGGGAGAGTTTTTATACATATTATAATTTCCAACTACTGTGTAGTTACTGTAAATTAACAGATTATTATGTTAGCTTAGTTGTTATCTTGAAGCATACGTTAGCATGATAATTTCCTTTCTCTTTCTCCTTTTATTAATTAACAATATCAGCACATTAGAGCATGCACTGTTGAGTTATCTACAGTATAAAGTTCAGAATCATGTCTATTTTTCTATTACACCTTTCAGAATGAAGTATTTATTTACACTGTCGGTCCCCAAAATCATTTTCTGGCATTGCGCACCCTGGAAAGCAGTGATGTCTGCTTTCGTATTTGTTTTTTTTTTCTTGATATTGCTTAAAATACCAAAATCCATGTTATGTTTTGTCAGATAAATGTCAGGATGGCTCAAATCTAAATTAAGTGACGGAAGAGAGTGTGATGACGTTGTTGCTGCTGAATGCGTTTCCAAATGTTCAACAGACGCTGTCAAGCAGACCATATGTGTAGCTGTATATTGATGTTTGGTAAAAAAAAAGAATAAAATCCCTTTTTTTCTGTCCTGCGGACTGTATTTGTAAATAAATTCCAGAGTAATAATACTGATTGTGAAGCAGGATTTGTCATTTACTAATAAAATGTGCTTATAATGCGCTTACGTGTGTGACCCAGAATGACTTGAATGGGGGACGTAACACACTTTACGAATCTGTTCTGGAAGCACACTTAAACAGAGAGTATTTAAAAACTTTTTTTTATATATTTATATATTCAGTGCAAATGTGTTAGACTTCTTTAATTGCCTTAAGAATATGAGAGTTTAATTTATTTTTTTTTTGCTGCCTTGAAAACAGAAAATGTGTTAAGATTGGAGATGTGATTCTTAGCGCAGCATTACCTCCTGCAGGGTGTTAATAATGACTCTAATAATTGTGAATCTCTTCCTCTCATTTCCTGGAGTTGACAGATTTTGTCTTGTCACAGCAGCAAATGAGTTAGGCTCATCTGTAAACACAGTACAGTGTGTTATTTCACGCAGCACTCTTATCACACTGCAGGTATGCAAATGGATGCACTATTTTTGGAAAGGGTGTTAGAGAAATTACAGACTTAGGGGAGGAAAAAAAAAAACAAACAGATTCCATCCGCTTGCATAACAAGCATCCAGCGTGAACGGTCTCTTTCATTCAGAGCCGCGTGCATTCAGCCAATTGCGCAATGTGATGAAAGGATAATCAAGTCAGAACAAACTGAATTGACATGTAATGCAATTTGATTACAGCAACACTTTTTTTCCTGCTTGGGGTCCAGTGTCTGTTGCGGTTCACCAAGGAGTTACTTCTTTAGATGACATGTTTGTTTCTTTCCTCGTCCACCAGGCAAACGATTCTTTTCTCCACATTGTTCTTGGCATGTGCCATTGTCATGTCCTTGTTGTTAGAATATCTGCAGCAGTCCAGCATTAGAGTATCCTTTTCTAAAGTAGTCAGAAAATGACAGGATTAATACAAACCTCATCCTCAGGCCATGTGATGCAGGCTTGACAGGAGACGGCACGATGATGAGATGAATGAGCTAAGAATCATTCATTGTGATTCAAAACAGGAATTACTACACTGGATGGCGAATAGCAGGCAAGAGAGACTCGCACATAGTACGTTCATGCGCAGCTGAAAAGAGGTCTGCGAGGCTGCTGGTCGTGATGAGGATTCTCCTGCAACCATTTACCTCATTTGGTTGTCATGACTACACAGCCGGAGGCCCGAGCACTTGGACGCCGAGGCGGCAACAGGGAGAGGGAGGGATGCTGGGAAGCATGGCCCTCAGTGTGACTTCCTCGCCTCCCTTTCCATGCATCAACTAACTGGACCTGGCATTTTAAAATAAAAAAATAAAAAATGTCCAGAGCAGCAAGGTCTTGTGAACCAGTCCTTGACTTTCACATCCAACGGCCCCCTTTGATTCGCCTGCAAACGGAACAGCGATTGATGCAGATGAACACTGCATTGCATCATCATCTGGAGTATGTTACTGCCATAAAATGCTATCAAACTGATCATTTTAAAGAGAATACCTGGCAAAGAATTACATCTACAAACATTTACAATATACACAGTATAAGGGGAATAAACTAGTACTAATACTTTGCAATACTATACTGTGTGACCGAGAAGGTAATAAATAATGGAAGTGAATGGAATGAATTGTGTTTTGGAAAAGAAACCATTTGTGTATTTATTTATTTATTTAATTACCGACCGTCTCTCGTTACTGCCTGCTCCTGGCCTACAAAGACAGGAAGCAAGCAGGACACAGCGGAGTGTAAGCCAACCCTCAAAGAGGAAGCTTTGAATGAATAATGGCCTGCCGACTTACTGTGGGATTAGGGTTTGGGGAGGAGTGGGCAGCGGAGGCGTCAGGTTGCAAAGTTCAAACGGAGCCACACCTGACGCTTCCCTCTGTCTGTGTAGCTGACAAGCGGCGTGGTCACAGAGTTCAGAGAGGCGGGAAATTTGTGGAGGCGGTGGTGTGACGGTGAGGAAGGACTGTGGCTGGATCCAGGCTCGGGGTGTCGTGTCAACATTTTTAAGTCATGCCTATTCTTGTGGAAAATAAAACCTGGAATCTATTTTTGTTTTTAAAATTACACGTATCATAAAAGGAAAACATACATTGATATTGACAATTGATATTTATATCAATTCAAACCAGATTTGGCTTTTAATATATTAGCAGTCATTGCCTGTTTGGATTAAATGGGCACTTTAACAATTGCACAAACTGGGGGACTCTGAGGATGCAGACTAAAAGGGAATAGTCAAAACCGAAGCAGCAGATGCAGAGATATTCTCATTATAATCCCTTCGTGACATCAGTAGTGTTTTTTTGTTTTTTTTCAAACTTTAGACAGCTCCCTCCAGAGAAAAGGGAGACATTACGCAACTGTCTGATTTAACAGCCTGACAACGCTTGATGAGTAAACTTCATGTGTAAAATCTGCAGATGGCAGCTTTAGCATCCAGGTCCACTAAACATGCCACCACAATGCCTGCATTTCTGATGCAACCCAGAGGTAGTAGAAAGAAAAAAAAAAAGACATTGAGCTTAATGGCAATGCAACTTATGGTTACCTGACTTCAAATGGCAGCATCAGACGATATGCTTAAATCTGACCTCACTACTCCAAATATAAATTTGTTGTTACTGTTTCTTCGATATGAGATAATGGCAGAAAACTCTACACAGGACTGAAGATGACTTGCCATGGTCGCCTATAATCACACTTGTCTTTTTGCAGAAGCATTGAAATATCATTGAAATCCGAGACAGGGTGAGGGGTGAATCGGGGACACGGCGGTCGTGGGCAGCCATGAGCATCAATGCATGCTCCTGGCAAACAACTCATGCACTGCACCAAAACACAGGCTGGCAGGCTGGCGGAGTCAATTACCCTCAAATAGTATTCTTTATGTAGAGGAAAGCGCATATACATCTGAAGGCCGATGTTGAAATGGTAATGAAAGAAATGAGGGATGGAAGTAATAACAGCTCCTTTGTTCCATTATTTGAATCCGAATCCGATTAATCTACTCTGGGGTAAATGTAAATGAGATAGTCGTGTCCATTTATTGGCCCTGTAGTCTGCAGAGAAGAACTGTCAGACATCATAATCAATATAGAAAGTGATGCCAAACGCTTCCCTTGCTTTATATTGCATCCCAGCCCAACCATGTCTGCCAATGTTTATTCATTCATGTGACATCTAGATTATGATTTTTTTGCAGCACATTGTTTGTTTAAAAAGTATTTTGTGCAAGGCCCAGTTAGAAAATCTAATTACCATGTGACTGATACTCGTTAGTGTTGAGAAGTTACTCCAGCAATGTTTAAAGCCTAACACAAGTCTGCTAACACCTCAGTAAAAAGCGCTGGTTGTGCCATACGTACATGACAGAAAAAAAAGTGTTTACTGAAATCACCCAGCTGGGAGTGAGATCAGTCTGTGATTGATGTGTGTTGAACTGGAGAAATTAATCCAGCGCAGCAAACACATTAAAGATAAATGAGGGAAGAGTAAGCCGGTAGCACCGAGTGGCAGGAGGGACTGGATCTTAGCATCGCTCACACTGACTCACACGGGACCTAATGAGGTCAATATGTACTGCACCACATTAATCAAATTTTCACTCCACTTGTATGATAACAGATATGGCCGACACTTAAATTACAAGAACAAGGAAATCACTTAAGAAGCACTGAAATCTGATAATGATCAAAATCTGGATTTATCTTCATCTACTCATAAATCATGTTTGTGATAGAATACTTAAGATGGCGTACAGGAGAGACACTAAGGCACTGATATAAAGTGCTCTATTTAATACAGACTGATGCAACGAGTAATACCTCAGTGTAAAAATAGGCTCAGCTTATCAACCTAAATGTAAAACAGGTGACACTGCTGATCCCTGTGCTTCTTTGCTGCAATTCTGACATCAGCTGAAGCAACTTTTTTAACCAAAACAGGCTGCCACCTTCAAAATGATCCCTGGATACTGAAGTTATTATAAAAGTGAAAGACTAATATTTTTGTGTTATTTTAGCTTATTTTGTTCTTATGTTAACTGTGCTCATCATTTTTGCTTCTTAGCCATCCGATTTTTAATTTAATAGGTTTCTGCAAGATGACAGCTGGTTGAGAGGCGTCTGATGTCTGCAGTGTAGAGGGAGAAAAAGAAGGGAGCCAGGACAGTTCCCTGAGGAGCTCCCGTGCTGCAGATGGCCACATCCTAACTTAACTGCTCCTTCAAATCCTGTGTTAACAACTGAAAAATGAACTGACTGATTACAGTGAGACTGACACTGAAAAACTGTAAAACAAAACTGTATCAGGAACCTATATTTAAATCCAAGAAAACTCCTTATTTTAGTTAATTCATATTCATTCATTTTCTGTAACCACTTGTCCTCTGGAGGGTCGCAGGCGGGGCTGGAGCCTATCCCAGCTGTCATTGGGCGAGACCCAGAGAGTACCCGGACAGAACCAAGGCAGACACAGGGATAACATGCAAGCTCTACACAGAAAGGCCCCAGTCGGCCGATGGATTCAAACCCAGAACCTTCTTGCTGTGAGGCATTAGTGCTAACCACACCACTATGCTGCCCCCTTGTTTTAGGGGTACTCTACAAATAAATATAGACTTCCATATGGCCTACTTAGAGTTTGAAGATGGACAGGGCGGAAAGTGGTTGACAGTAAATGGAACAAAAAAAAAGAATATGGAAGCGGACCACATCTGTTTCACTCCCAGCGTCACTCAGTGGAACATCCTCACTGTTTACCAACCCTTTAACAGCTCTATAAACGTCAAGGCGAAGGTTCAGCTGTGAGCGTGCTCAAACATACAGTCTATATAATTTTCCGTTCTCCAACAACAGTGCTGTTCACCACGTTAAGTAACTTAACCACCGGATGAACAGTTGCTGATGGATAAATAAAGCATGTTGTTATCCTTCAAATTCTCCTGCAGGCCTGAGAGCTCACGTACAACGCCTCAAAAAGGAAGGAGAAACCAGTCACTGTTGTCACCTGCAGGAGGTCAACCATGTTTGTTCTCCTCTACGTCCCCGTGTCTGGGACATTTAATACAGACACGGGGGAGGAGACACGTTGGTGGCAGACATAAAAGCCGTTAAACTCAAGGACTTCCATGAGGATGTCTAAATGTTTCTGTAGTGTGTGTCCAGAAGTAATGATGCAGATGAATGACTTAATCAATACCTGGCTCAGCAATCGCCAGCCAATATGTTCTAGACAGTTTACAATCAATTGGCAGTTTGTACATCCAACAAATAAATTGTGTCTTTATCTGGGATGTATGGATAATTAAACATTTACTTCTTAATGGTTAATTACGATCAACTCACAGGAGCCACTCTTGTCTATTGATCTGCTGCTCTTTCTCACAACAATGACACAAAGGCTGACCAGTCAGAGTTCCTGTTACTGTGGGTTGTATCTTTTTATACTCTAATTAGAGGGTGTCATTCGATCAGCATTCACAACTTGAAAACGTCAAATGTACACTTTTCCATAGCATTGAATATTCAAGGCTCTCATTATCTTTTGTAAATGAACAGGATCTCACGCAAATGTTGCCAGACTTTGACCTGATGCGCCGGATGGTTTGTCGCACACAGCGGAATTCTCACGTGATCTCTCAAATCCCACGAGAGGATCCAGCTCACAAGTTAAGCCAAACTTAGGTACAGAAAAATAGTTTGTCTCACTGAGCTTTGATCATTTCGAAACAAGGCATAAGAACACAAAAGAAACACAATGACATAGGAAAAGCTGTTTCTAACTTTGAAAATTTGAAAATGCACTGTAAAGATCACAGCTGATGCACAGCATATAATTTTGGTTGGTTGCCAAGGTGAATAATAAACTGGCAATTTTAACGTCAAAATGATCTAAAAGTCACCATTAAGGAGTGAATGAATTTTTACATAAGTTTATTATAATTAGACGCTAAAAAGGAAAAAAAGAATGGTGACATTTTACAGGCTCAATAAAAATAAACAACAATTTCACGGAGACAGCAGATTGTCAGGATTTTTTTCCCCCCTGATGTTTCACACACATAAAAAAAAATTGCAAAACACTTGGGTTTAGATTAGTTTTACATCCACCACATCCCTTATTGTGACACTGATATATTAAGACTGTAAAGCCTGGTAAATCCTTGTTGCACTCTGTGTGAGCGATAGAGATAGTATACGGAGGGGATAAAAAGGAGGAAGAGGAGGAGGAGGAGGGGCAGGCTGGGCCCAGATGTGGAGGTCTTCCTATCTCAAAGAGGGCTGGAGCAGAGCAGATGGTACTCTCAGCTATCACAGGCATGGCTGAGATTAGTTGATGTGAGAGAGTGCACAGGAATTATTGGGAGGGGGGGTTCACTAAGGGAAGTCCACATCTGTTTGGATTATTCAAGCAGGGAGGGCTGGAGGGGAGACCATGCAGCTCTCACAGGAGAGGGCTGACAAGGATAACAAAACATCTGATCATTTACACACTTGAGCAAATGAACTGCGGCTAGAATTTAACAGAAGGTTAAAGAAAATTTAGCTTGTGAATTTGCTCGGTTTTGTAATCTCGCACCGCGGCCTCTGCCGAGTTCAGTCTCCACACGCAGGCTCGTTAGAAAAACAGGAGTCCTGAGAATTAGGCCGGAAACAAAGCCAAATATGAAAAAAATAAAAAATAAAAAATCGTGAGTCACGATGACCCATTTCCCCCCCAAAAAAATAAAGGAAAGATGCTGTGTCAAATGTTAACTTATAGGGTCGTAGCCTTTTCTCTTCAACACTTTTATTTAAGGAATGACTGCAGCTTTGGGCAGTTGTTCAGCTAATTGTGACCAGTTATTATGAAACGGTGCTTGCATGCTCAGCGATCACTGCCAGTTATCCTAAAGCAGGGAGGACATGATGCCCTGCAGGAGCAGACAGGTTGTCACTGCTCACCAAGGCCTCTGTTTATGATTGGCAATAAGAGTGGAATTGACATTGTGCACAATTTCTGTTGTCATAATCATAAAATATGTCAGTGACTTCAGTGTCAAGAAGGACATAGGGACGATTATCACTTTTCTTAACGGTAAGAGTAAAGGGTTATGTTGCAAATTGAAAATATGAAGCATGGTGCATATGGAAACAGAATGGAGCCATTCATTTCTCTGAGTTATTGCCCAAAAGCTTCTTGTCTTATCTTTCCTGTTCCTCCAGTATATCATTATCTGCCATTCTGGTAATGATGTAGTACATGCTTATTCCATTATTTATTCATGTGTTGTGTAGCATGCACACATAAGTGAGCAGCGTAGCCCCGGCCCTTGGCATTCCTTGCCTTTTATCCAGACTCATGTCTACTAATTAGAGAATAAATCTGAATGCCATTCCCCTTGTGAGAACATGGACTTTAATAGTGTACGATGACAGGCTAACCATTCAGACACAGAATTCTGTATAGAAATAAGCTTTTCCTTTCCTTTTAAGTAATTGCTGTATTAACATTAAACTCGCCTTCAACATGAAGCAATGTTCAAAACACAATAGTCACCCGAGGAGATACTCCAATGATTTCATCTTGCAGGGAAACTGATATGCATGCTGTGAGAGTCCAGTGCGCCGTTACTCAGATTCACTTAGCTGATTAAATGTATGTGCTTGACCTTGACAAAGAAAGCAAATCAAACAATGGAACTCAGTGAAACAGTGCTATCTGAGGAGCTTGGGAGAGGCAAGGACTTTTGGGAGCAAAGGACTTCCATGATGCTTGATCAAGAGCGAGGACTCTGTCAGAAGTTGTTAAATCCGAAGCCTGGGCGCTGCACTGTGTGCAAAACTGAGCCCAGCCACTGACGCGACTGAAGCGATTGTCAAAACACATCATAATTATGATCTGACAAAGTATAAAACTGCAGCCACAACTCACAGAAACGCAGTTTGTACGACTCTGGTTTGTTTTCACATTGAGCACAGTTATATAAATCAATAAAACTAATGGCAGCCACACACAGATTGGTCTATTCAACATGTCCTGCAAGTCCTAAAGTTTACATTTACGCCATGCACGTTATAATAATCATTAAGTGCACACATCTCAAATGACTGTGTTAAAAGGTGAGTCATCCTCAGTTCACAGCAGTGTGTCGAAAACAGAAAGTGTGCAGCTTCTGATTGGAAAAGTGTCTTGCTGAAAGGTTCCAGGTGGGGGTGTTTATTACATGTCCAATAGCAGATAACAATCCTGAAAGATTAATCTCAGTCATCACCACAAACCTCAGATTAAAGCTAGAAAAAAAACACTTCCGAAATTGCGTGACAGGTTGTAAAAGCAGCTTCATGAACAGTGAAACGATTACATTCATAATGACGTTGCAGGTTCATGCACCATGTCTGTACTGAACATTTAAACTGAAACTTTGCATAACCAGAGTTTAAATGATCTGTGCTTTCCACTGCTATATGATTAAATAATAAAGCAAATATTTCATGTTAACAGGTAAATGGGCTTGTCACACATATACCGTTACATACTTATAATCATGTTGCTGTTTCTTTGCTGTTTTAGCACCTTCACCTTGGCTGCAGAAAACATTGGAAACGCCTCATCCATGCATCATTCAGCTGCCGGAAAGCCATCAGTACATTACTATAGGGCCGTGTGCCTGTTATCATATGATGAGATAATCTGTAACAAAAGATATGTAGAGACAGTAACTTATATAACTTTTCTTGTGGGCCTTTTATTCTGAAATTCACTCTTGTATTGTTACATAATTTGAGGTGAAGCTGATTTCAATGTCTGAACAATACAGTTTACATATAATGCACTTTGTATATTTATATCCCCATCGCAGCTACACAAGCTTTTATTGTCACCAATATCACTTAATGTCACCGTCATCGTTTGTTTAATGATCAAAAGTGTTTTTAATTAAATGACTTTACCATGTTTAACAGAGTGAGACAGTAGAGTACTGCCATCTAGTGGCAATCTACTGTCACTGCATCAGGCATGCAATATGTGCGCCACTGCGTTAACTCCGCATGTCACAGCAAGGAAAGTCTGGAGGTGTTTTTTTTTAAGGAAGTTAAAGAAGTTGTAAGAATGAGTACCCCATTTGCAAAGAGAGGAAAAAAAATAAAAAAATAATTATATATATATAAAACAGGATTCAAAACCTCGCTTCTTGAGGTGCCAGGAACAATCTGTCCATCAATATCACTGAGTATATTCTGAAAGTATTTTAGGTCTCACATTCTAAAAACTGCGTATTCAGATGGTAAATTCAGCTTTGTATCTTTTTAACTTTATTTTATTATTGTATATTTTAGACATCCGCCCTGCTTGAATTGTATTTGGAAAAAAACTACTTCCAAAGTTAAAAAAAAAAGAAGAAGCAAATATTAAAGAGTAAGATGTGCGTTTATGAAAAGAGTTTTTTGAGAGGATACTGGACTCCTTCATGAGTGACCGCAGATCCTGCAGCTCACCAGCAGAGGTCAGACATCACTTGAAGTCTAAAACGTGTCAAGAGGTGATAAATTATTACTACATTATTATTCACTTTGAGGACCTGTGTTGTGTTGTTATCATAGCTCCTTAGCGGCTTCTTTGGAAGTTTTTATCAACATAATATAAATTATTTCCTTTTTTTTAGAAAAAAAAGAAAATGTTACAAAAAAATAATGATGAATGCTGGCAAATGATGGAACATAAATCCTGAACCTAAATCATCCCCAGTAAACAGCTGCAAATCTATCCTGGTCTCAGACGTTCTCTCTCTCTCTCTCTCTCTCTCTCTTTCTCTCTTGTCTGTTTCTCCCATCAGAACATTAACAAAACCACAGAGTCAGCTGTCAGAGAAGATCGTAATCCCTTTCTTTCTTCAATGTGCCCTTTAACTTTGCTGAGATCCAGCTTAGATTAGAGTATTATCCTTTTCCATCAGCTCACTTTAGATTCTGTGATTTACCCTTCCTCGTGCCAGGACGACCTCTGGATAAGCAGATTTGGAGAGGTTACTTTTTTTTGTAACCTCTCCAAATCTCCAACTGTTGTTGTTTTGTTAATTGCTACAATTCAAAAGACCAACTAGACCCAAGTTCATTTAAGTTTGTATATTTTGCTTAATACGTGCAGCTCTTTTTGGTACGTGTAACCATTAATACGTACCAGTTTTTCACAGATTTTACAATGCACAATTAAATTTGACTGTGAAACCAATAATTATAGTAAACACTCATTTTGAAGAGTCAAACGGACTTCATATCATCTTTTTCTTACTGTTTCTACAGTGTCTGTAACACAGAGTGCAGACTCGTTTTGTGTTTTGTGATTTTTATAATTTCCGCTCAACACAGAACAACAAAAAATCAGTCATTCAAGATGTATTATAATGAATGTTAAAACTGTTTTGATTTTTTGACAAAAAGTGTATTCACATGTGAGCAGCTCTGTAAATATTCATCATCGTAAACAAAGTCTGCTCTTAAATTAAGAACCAAGGGCATAGGGGTGAACTCTTCCACAGGGAACACACTGGAAGAAGAAGACGATAAAAGTATCTTTGAGTGCGCACAACTACAATAAAAAGGTTTTTAAGACAGCCTATAAGGATACATTTTCCTGTTCACTGGCGCGAACAATGATAGAATAAAATTCAGTTCCATACAAAAGCTCTAATGTGCTGTGAGTCCATAAAAACGTCTCAATGCAATTGTTAATGGAGCGGCGCTATATTTTACATCTTGGTGACAGCTCAATCACAGACCCATGTCTTTTAATTTCTGAATGGGAGCCACTGCTTTTCACCAATGGACTGCGTTTGGCACCAGGATAATATTTGTCCTTTTATTACTCAGTTGGCAGCTCGAAATAGGGAAATAAATCTAAAGTGAATATTGTCATCAGGCTTTGCAAAATAATACTAGAAAATATTACATTCAAATCTGCAGATCTGATGGCTCATCTAAGAGAATAGCCATCATAAAAACTAATCAGATCCTCTTTCTGCCAGACTCTAACATAATGTGTAACTATATATTGACACCACATGGGGGTGCAAAGGCATCGTGTTTTACAGAATAGCTGTGACGTACAGTCTGCAACGTGGTGCTGTTCTCATCCAGATGCTGTTGTTTACTTCACTTGTCTGTTGTCTGGATAGTTAAAATCCAGGCTGATTTGCATTAAAACTAATCTCACGAAATACACTGTAAAATGCAGAATCTAAGCTACAGCTACGCTCTCTGTTTCACACCCGGGGTTTCTCGCTTTTTCAAGTGGAAAACAGAAAAAATCCCTGCCAAGAAATTAGCTTTCCTAGTTAAAATTCCTCACCATAGCATTTAATAGAAATCCAATTTTCAGAGGGGACATTTTAATACCTATAAATCCATCGGGCCCCCTCGCTGGTATCATAAATGGTGGACAACTAAGGTGAGGATATTGAGTGTTATGGACTTTATTATGCAAAATTCATGGCGGGAAGGCTTGCCAGTGCCTCTGGAGCCGTGTCTGTCTTTAAACCTTTATAGTACCAGTGCCGATGTCTGGTTCTCTGCCAGCTGCTCTGCTCTGAGCTCACAGAGGCTCCGGCTGAGTGGAAAAGTCCGCTGCTTTCAGTGCCTGAGCAGCAGTTAAAGAGTTCAGAGTCAGGCGTGAAGGACTTCAGTTTTAAGTGACATTGACCCAGACTTGGAAACTCATTCACTCAACTTTTTTTTTTTTTTTTTTTTTTTTTAATATATATAATGGAACAAGTTCTCTCCCGGTACTCCGGCTTCCTCCCACTGTCCAAAGACATGCTTGTTAGGTTAATTGGTGATTCTAAACTGGCCGTAGGTGTGCATGTGAGTGTGAATGGTTGTCTGTCTCTCTGTGTTAGCCCTGCGATAGACTGGCGACCTGCCCAGGGTGTACCCCACCTCTCGCCCGATGACAGCTGGGATAGGCTCCAGGAGACCCCGCAACCCTTAACAGGAACAAGCGGTTACAGAAGATGAATGAATAATGGAACAAAACATTATATTAAAGAAGTAAGATGTGACACATCACCACTCCTGGATCTTCTTAGCCGTAATGACTCGATTGGTTGTTCATACATGAAGAAAAACATGCACTATCATGAACAGATAAACCCATAGCTGGGTTTTATCTATTGTCCACTCAGCGGTTATTACTACAGCGTCAGCACCAATCTGCTTGTGATGTAATGTGTCACGTCAGCAGTGGTCCGGTTAGATAATTTTAGAGTTGTCATGTTTTTGTACAACAAATATGCGCCTGGTGACTATAGTGGAACGTTTTGCAGCTAAAGAGACAGACAGACCGTTGTCCGTTAGCAGAAACCAAAACAGACGCAAGTAAAAGAAAAGTGTGAATAACGTCATGAAATCTTCTTCATGTGGGCCGGAATATGACTAAGTCCTTATCTTGCATTGTTTCTGCTGCATGTGTAAATAGACAGCTGTTTTCAAAATCATCACCGTAACATAGATATTATGACTCATATGTTACATTACGTATTCAATTTGTGCACCAGTTTTCAGTGCTGCACAAACAAAGCAGCATTTTAACACTGTAGCAGAATGTCGAAACTAATGCCACTCACATAATTGTAACTAGTTTATTCATAATATGCACGAATATTTTATCATATGCATCAACAGCTACAAAAAAAACAAACTAGTAACTGTTAACACTCCCCACACATCAGAAAGGTAGGTGTAAAGAAGAAGGAGAAGCATATGAAGGGGCTATAAACTTGAAAGGCTTTTCCTCTTTGTGAGAGGAGTGAAAGGAGTTAACTAGGTGACTCTGTGAGGGAGGGGGGGTGATGGTGTTGGAGGGGGAGGAAGGGAGGACGGGAAGCAGGAAGGGTTGGGGGGGGGGGGGGGGGGGGCAGGGACTGGGGAGTGATACTCTGGAAAATGTATTGGTCTAGTTGGAAAAACAGGTCCCAAAAAAACAGAAGAGCAGGAAAATTTAGGGGTGAGGGGAACCGGAGCTGTGGCCTGTAGATGAACCCATCGGGGACTTTGCTTGGTGGGGTCATTCCAAGTTCAGGTCTTTCCCTTGCTGACTCTGCGAGAGCAGAGGAGCTGTCCATGGCTGAAGGGGCCTGCTCTTGACGGCCTCCAGCCCCTGCTGCGAGCCCCCCAGGGGCCCTGTAACACAAACCCATTTCCAGCAGGAGTTCTGTGGGGTGTGTGGGGAACGGGGGCATGCCCTGGGTAAACTGAGGTCATTCTGAGGATGGGAGGGTGAGGAGAGCCACCTTCCCCTATAAATATTTTTCTGACAGTCAGATGAAGGGTTGTTTTTAAAGCTCTCATCCCCGTGTGTCTTTGCAAAGTTTCGTATTACTATTCTCACCGGACACAGAAACAGCTCTGCAGTGTGGAAACCAAACTGTGCGGCCACGCAGAGAGAAATACTCGGTCAGTAAAGTGAAATCAAGTAATATAAAAGAAAGTGAAAGTAGTTTCTCGCTCCATGAAAGTACAATAAAAAACACTTTATTGCTCATTCCGCTCTTCTTGACTTCAGAAATAACGAGCTTATGAGCGAACTTCAAATAAGGCCAGAATCCAGGTGGATGTGCTAACCGTGGAGATGGGGTAGAAGCATATAAAGGCTTTTGAAAAAGACAAATGAGAGACAATCTATCATTTGACACTCACAGACCAAACAGCAAGTCAGGGGTGGCCAACTAATCAGGCAGTTTGCACAGGCTTCACAGCATGGGCCCTTTGAGTGGATAAGTGGTCCCTCCCATAATGTCAAGAGTAAAGCTTGTACCAGGGGTTAGGGAGAGGTTGGCGGGGAGTTAATGAGATGACTGGTGGGGTGATCAGCAATGAGGGGTTTGAAGACCTGTGACACGGCACAAGACACACATTGATAGAGATGGAATACTTTGTAGATTTATGAAGTGTTTGTTTATTGCCCATCACATCAGGTGGCCACAGAGACGCGCATGTCAGACCACAGCCTGGCAGAATCAGTTAAACTGTTTACTGGCCTTTTATTTTGGAGTCTCCTGTCTTCACTCCTTACTGGCTCATGAGAGCGCAAGCCTAGAAAACTGAATCAAAGGTCAGCCTGTGCACGATACTGAAATACACACTAAATCATCATATTTCCAGGGCTACATGACCAAAATCACTGAGGGCTATGTTGAAACTGCCAATGACTCATTGACTGAGGGAAAAAACGCTGTAATGTTATCCAGAGCAGAACAAGTCAACATGAAGACTTCCGCCCTTCGCTTGGAGATGAATAACAAAACGCTGCAATTCAATCAAAAGTGAGTAATGGAGTATTTTTATGTGTGTGAGCACTGATAACATTTGACCAAAACACCCTCTTATTTACGGCACCACACTCATCACTCATTCCTTTTGCCCAAAATGTCTGACACGGCTTTGAATGCACTTTTTTTCAGATCTGCTGGAAATTTGCACCTCAGATGGCAGTGCTCATTAATAATGCATCATGTCTGAAAAGAAATAGTTTTTAAGTCCTGCAACATTCTGCATCTTGCCACTGCAATATGGGGTGTGATTTAAAGCGCGAGAAGACAAGATTTAATGCATAATTTTAAGATTATGAAACTGAATTTCTTATGGGTTGCAGTGGCTCAGCTATATATTCAGGTCATGTCAGTGGTGGCAGAAGTATGTCATGTAATTTGCTTAAGGAAAAGTAGAAACTTGTTCAACAACGGCACCACTGACTTTGTAATACAGTGAAGAGGATTCTAATATTCCAGTGTGTTTTGAAATAGGAAAGGCCACTGAAACAGAAAACGTTTTAGCAGCATTTTAAACACCTTTCCCCAAGTATTTTATCACCTTAATTCCATTTGTATGAAAAATCCTATACTAAAAAGTAACTTTTTGGACTTGAGTAAATGTATTTACTGTAGTTAATGTCTACCACTGACATTAGCAGTTTTGATTCATTTAAAAATCTCCGTCCTCAACTCCTTCCTCAAGATTATGTCGGGATTAATCTTGTTGTCCTGGAAACTGTTATTTCAGTGTCATGAATGATTTTGTTATCAACAAAAAGAACTCATTCCACAAGCTTGATAAGGATGTTAGAGTGTAAAGACATTTTGTCTCCATTGGCAGGGTCTGCAGGACCCGTCTCCCCAAGATGCCAGCAGACAGTTTCTGTCTTGTTGACAACAGTGTGATAGAAATAGAGAGAGAAGGGAAAGCAGGAGGGGCTGTGAAAAAACACAGCATGACGGAAGAGATTGAGAGAAGTTGAGAGGAGAGGGAGGGTAGAGTAGAGAGGTGAAGGAGGGTGCAGGGGGAGCAGATAGGGGATGAGGGGCGAACAGGAGGGAGAGAGGTGGTAGTGGGAGGAGGGGGTGGCTGTGCGTGAGTAGAGGACCTCCCTGTGAACTGTGCAGTCGCGAGCCGGGTCATTGGGGCGAGGTTGTCAGAGCGTGCCTGAAACAGTACACCGAGGGGTTCAGCCAGAGTTCACACACTCAGTGTGCAAGATCCATGTCCTTCAGTCCGCGATCGCCAGCCATACACCAGCATATACACAGGAAAACTCACGTGTATCATTACACACATGCATGCACGAAGACGAGATGAAAAGCAACAACAGACAAACACATGTGCAATTGCGAAACGTACAGGATGTGTAAAACATAATTAATCTTTTTAGCCTGGACCGAACAGGAATTTGCACAGACAGGAAACAGCCCCACACACTGTCTGTACACGCACAATGACACATTATTTTCATATCAGCGCTAGCAAAGTTTATCTCGGGCTGATAAATACAAAATTAACATGCAGAAGGAAGAGTGAACAGGCTTGCCTCTTGGAGAGAACAGATTTAACTGAGAGGGTAACAGATAGTGTCCATAGCCAGCAACAACAGCAACAACAACACCAGTAAGGTTATAACACAGTGAGAAAGATTTTCTTTAATTCCAGTCAGTGTGGTTTAAATAGGAGAGGCCATGAAGCCAGAATCCCCTCTGTGTGACTGAGCTCTTTGTGGGAAAGCTGTCTGCTTTACTCCCATTGAAGACTGGTTGGCCCATTGTCAAACCCAGAGCTTGACCTGGTGTTGAACCCAATTGTCAAACTTGCAGTGTAGTGTGGGACCTTGGTGGGGGGAGGAGAGGCACCAGAGTATGGTTTAGCTGACTGAGGCAAGTGTTTGTCATCTCCTGGTCCCTGAAAGAGTTCTGCGTAACGATTTCCTTTGCCTCAGCTAATGTAGTTAAAAGCTGTGAAAAGTGAAATTTCTCGTCAAAACCCCTTTTTTTTCCTTTTTTTTTCTTCTTTCACTTAGGCCCTGTCCACACGTAAACGCAAATACGCCAAAACGGAGTTTTTTTTAATCGTTTTGGCCGAGCGTCCAGACGTATCCTGTAAACGCATAGCCCTAAAACGCACTTTTCTGAAAACGGGTCCCAGGGTGGATAAATTTGAAAACGCAGCTCTAGCGTTTCCTTGTGGACACAGAAAAACGAAAACGATGACGTCATCGTATGCGTCCCCCCCCCCCCCGAGCAGCCTTACACCTCCCGTGAGCGAGACGTCTCATAACAACATCAACAACAATGGCGGACTACATGCTAGTTTTCCTGCTGGAGAAGATATTGAGCCTATTAGGGTTACTAGGGCAAAATATCATGCTCCTGTACCCACCACGCTGAGCAAAAAAGGCGATTTGTAAACAGCGCTCAAGCTTTGTGCGCATGCTCCGCCTCTTCCTCTCCATTTTTGGTGAATTTCTGAAACCGAAACAGCGCCACTTATAGGCCTGGAATAGGAAGTAGCGTTTTCGGTCGAGCAGAAACGGACCCGTGTAGACGCGGATATTTCTTGAAACGATGACGTCGAAAACGGAGAGAAAAAAGATCGTTTTCGTACGTGTGGACAGGGCCTTAATTAACGTGGTGATTTAGAGCTAATACATGTTCTCGTGTTTCATCAAAGCCCCTCCAGTCATATGGTGACCACACCAATCCCTCTCCCAATTCTCACGCTGGGGATAACTCAGTCTTGTGTCACACAAGGATTTGACAGACAGGCCCAGCTGTGGCAGTCAGGCGCCAGAGCACCACGCCCTCTGAGTCCAAGGCAGACAAGGCCCAAACCCAGAACAATTCAGTCTTTGTGGATCTACTGGAAACTATCAACTGCATCCAAATGACCGTAAGCTGTAGATACAAGCCAGATGTTGGAATTCCTCGGCTCAGTTCAATCTCAGTCCAGTCTGGCTCATCCAAGCCCAGCAGCGGAGCAGTGGCAGGGAAGGGGGTGTGCGGTTCTGATCGCTCTGTTACATGAAACCCTGGTCTAATCGAACCGGAGACACACATTTCTGCGTGTCCTTTTGCCATAAAAGGTAGAACTGTCTAATTGAGAAATTGTGCAAAATTGCCGCTCTTTTCCTTGAGGCTTACTGGCAATTGAAAACAGGTCACTGTGCAGTTTTTGTTGTTTTTTATGAAAAGCTTTACAATATTCCAAACCCAGTCAGTCATGTCTCACGAGGGCAGCTGTGTTGCACATTACTCTATGTATAAATCCTCCTTTCAACCAAATTACCCCCAGATGCCCCTGTTGAGATTAGCTATACTTTGTGGAATGAGTTAAGAAAGTACTGAAGCTTTTAAACTGCTTTGCCACTTGAAGCTGCCTGAATAAATCCCTTCTTGTCCGCGTTCGATCATTTCTTATGCGAAACAAGCAGCAGGTACAATTGCTGAAGCTTGCTTGCGCATTGCACTTGTTTTCCGACCTCGTTTCAAGACCAGCCTATCGTATAATCAGGATCTCCCAGAGGCCATGATAATATCTTGTAAGGTCTGCAGTGGTCCAAATCTGACATCCTCACAGCGATCTGGTGGAAGACTCATTTGTCCTTTTGCAGGCTAATTACAGCAGGCTCTGCGACCACCCCCCGCATTCCCCGCCAACCTTTCACCTCTGAGGTGTTGAGCGGGCAATTACTCTTCTTGGCTTCTGTGTGAAAGGCACAAACACAAACTGGCTATTCCTCTACCTCTCCGTTGCTCATTCCCCTCTCTCTCTCTCTCTCTCTCTCTGACTCTCTGGAGTATTCGTAGCACTTGGACGACATGCAAGTGCAATATAAACACACGCACCCATCTTTAGGTTCAGTAGCATGTCAAGCGTGGGAGGTTGGCTGCTGTGGCTTTGCCTCCCACGCCCTCTCCTATGCTCTCTTTGACTGCGTGGATGTTTTCATTAAATGTTTTAAGAGTGTAACAATATAGTTTGCAGATTCAGTTTTTTTTTTTTAAGCTTTCAAGAGTAAAAAAGCATTCGCTCTTATATGTTTTTCAGTCACATTACTTCGATCTTATGACCTGAAAGCCGGGCATATGGAAATAAAATTCAGTCTAATGAGGCACCCATGTGTCTAATACCTCCGTGGCAAAAGTGCAGGTCTCACTTTAATAAAGTAAGAATGAGGTGACAATTGCTGTCCTGCAATGTGAGCTTTTTCGAGTGTGAATTTTCCCTCAGGCTCGTAACTAAGCGTCATGCTGACTCAATCATTTAAAAAAAAAAGTGTTTTTCAGCTCTCCGGTGCTGCATGATAACCCACATCCTCTCTACTCAAAACCCTCAGTAACAGCTCTCCAGAGGGATGCTTTCATCCTGACGCACACTATGTGTTTGGTCTGTTTCCATTTAGCTAAGTTCAGGTGTAGTTCACAGAGGCCGCCAGCTCTGGTCACATGACCTGCACGCAGGCTGCGGACTTGGGAGGCCTTTGTTTGTGTAATATAGCCCTGTGATGAAGAGCTTCTGTGCCATGAGAACTCAAAAAGCGCATCTATTGGTTATTTAATCAGTTTTATCTGTGTCTGCATGTCAGTAAAGAGTGTGTCGACCGCATGTCTCTCTTCGGCACAATGAGAGCAATGGCATGTGTAAAGGGTTGTGCAACCTTTTGATATCTGCTCTGCTCTTCAGATGAGGACGCTGAGAGAATGGTGCCCTCCATTTGACCCACATCTGATTCACCTTGAGCAAGACAGGCTGCTGGCAACAGACACCAAAGCCAAGGAGTTCACCCGTGCTGCGACACTGTTGCGTAATCCACGAGGAAGCTGCTCCACAATAAATAAATCTGGCTGAAGCGGTCCATCTGGGAACAACATTTTTCAGCAGTGCTCTCCTGACGTGATGCCTGGTGGGCTTTATAAATATCCTGAGCCCATCCGCGCGATGTGAACTGTGTTTCACCCTCCCACACCCTTCCCCTTTGAGTGTTTGCCTTCTGCTCCCAGTGAAAAGGAGGCTTTACTTTGCTTTGTTTGTCCCTCAGCTCTTACCTCCCACTTTCTCCCTGTTAACTGTCAGCGTTCAAAAGCAGAACACTGGAAACCACATGTGAAACAGAGCGCTCTTGGTTTCACAGTGTTGGTGAATGACCCAGAGGGATGTCATGTGGGCACCTGGGAAGATCAGAACAAATCGCCACTTCTCTAGTTTTGAAGTGCGTGGCAGCCAAGCTATTTACTGTACGCAGAGCATTTTTTATTTTTATTTTACTACTGCAAACCAAAGGCAGACAGTTACATTCTTAACTGTCTGACATGTTGCTAGCGGTGCCATGTGCTGTGTTATTCCTGATCATATCTTTTAGCTTGTTGTGATGTTCTAGAAACAAACCTTAATGAACTACAGGCGATAGCACAGACAAAGCTTTCTGTTTGGCTCCAAAACCTTTTCCCAGCAAAGATCGCCATATAGATATTCTGTGCTTCTCAGCACACTGTGGAGAAACAGCTGTGTAGATACGGCTGACAGCTTGTGATGAATACAATTTATGGAGAGTTATGCCCCAACTACCAAGTGTTTGACCTTGTGTTGTAGAACTACACCCCCTAATGCATTTGTATGAGGCATCTACCTGGAAAAGCTGCATTCTTTGAATAACCAACTGTGGCCGTAGTGATTGAATATTTCAGGGTTGCAATAAACAAGCTGGAAATAGACATGCGAAGCATACTGGAAACACGGCTTGCGCAATTTATTCACTCATTCATGGATTGCGGCTAATTTCCTACATTTATCTGCAGAGTCCTATTTGTCTCTGTGTGTGTTTTTGAGGACTGACACCCTCTGAGCTTGCTGCTCCCTTTAACCTTTAACACCACAGTGTATAATAATTCTTACTGTTTGACAGGTCAACTGAGGCGTCACGCCTGGCCCCTTGCTGTGGGTGAGAGCTGAGCCTTTTTATCATACTACCTACCCTGTGATGGATGAACCCAGCTACAAACTGGCGAGGGCTAACAGCGTTTGTTCAGAGAAAGCAGATAAGGTGTTGTAACAAATAACACAAATCGCTGAACTCCACTAGCTTCTTGTTGCCCCTGGCTCCAGGCTTATTTGGCTGTTCACTCCGGCCTGTGCCACTTGTGCACCGCCTTATGGGGTTTATAGCAGGTAATGGTCCACTGCTCACATATCTGATGACACTTGTCTTTAGTGTGTTGGTGAGAAACTAGGGGATATCTCTTAGGAGCTTTCCTGCAAATGTGACACATTTGGCACCAAGACTCGCCCTAAATTGACAGGAACTGTAGTATTTTTAAAAGATAGCGAACCGCTTCTGCGTCTTAGGTATCTCAAATAAATGGGAAGGCAAAATGGATTTGAAGTGCTTTGGAAACATATTTATCATATGCAGCAAAGCCATATTAAGCCTCAAAGTCACACGGAACCATCTGCCAGGAAACTCAGAGTCACCAAATCTGTAAGTGAATGTGATGTGAATAATGACAGAATCCTGCACTGGCTGAGCTTTTACACGCGTTCAGCATCACTGAACAACAAGCCAAATGGACTCCAGATCCGGGCGCCTATAATATATTTAATGGATCATTGGAGGCTGACTCTCCAAGCCCCTGTGTTGGAATTACAAATGCTTGGCCTGCATATAGGAAAAACCCAGGCTTGTTTCTCTCTTTTAAAGTACAGAAGAGGTTCAGTAACAAAGGTGGAGTAGGGGGTTGTGATGACTAATAAACATTTGAGATAAACTTGCATTAACATACTGTACTTGTGATTCAGATCACTGGCCGGTCTTCAAATTAACCACACTGGTAGAATGAAACCAATCTAATTTAATAGCATCTGTTAAGACCACAATACAGTCCAAACTAAAATGAAATGTACTGAAAAGACACCTGGGAATGTGGTCACAGCTGAGACAGCTACATGCTCGGATTTCTTCCCATGTGACCCAACTTTAAGTCCTCTGCTTCCACCTGCGCTTGGTCAGTCACCCTGGAGCTGAGCCTTCAGCAGTGAGAAGGCTTTCCAAGTCCCCCTTTGATTTATTCAGTATTTGGCTAACCTTGCTCTGAACCTGCCCCAAGAGATTTCCAACCATTTTAGCCCTCCTTTTCCAGCACTACATGCCTCCTCGACCTAGTTCCATCCCAACATGCTTCTTCTCCCTCTGCTTTCGCAACAGCCCACTAAGAGAATGAGAAACAGGCCCTTGAAAGAGGCTCGGGTTCACTCTCAGCAGTGCCCGTCCCCCTCCCAACCCAGTGCGGGTCACCTACTGATCACAATGTGCGGCCCTATCGTGAGTGCGCAGGAGGGCATTTATGGTTCGCTGGGATTCAAATGAATGTTTATGAGCCTTGTCTGGCAGCCAAAGGCCAGGCACCATCCCAGTTTTTACAGCCACTCTCGTGGGTTTGCCTTTACTTGTGTGAGATTGCTTTGACTTGAGCTCAGATATGGGGTGGCTCAGCCCATCCCTTCTTGTGTTTATTAGTAGAGGTTAAAGTGTGGCTCTCAAAGCGGCAAGGGCAAAGTTCTCCGTGTGAGTAATCTTTGTGCATTTGTTCTGCAGAACGCACAGAGCCGCATTTTACTTCTGTGTCCCTTGGGTGTCAGCTGGCTTTGTAACCTGCATTTATTGTAACGCTTCCCTCTCCTCTGTCAAAAGTAGCGGCTTCATGATTAACCTCACAGCAAGGAAGGATGGAAGCATCATGCCAGTGAATATGCACAAGCTTTGCTGCGTTTTCACTGAACATTGCTCTTTGCTCTGATCTAAAAATATGAGTCTGAATATCTTGGTATGCAAACAAAAAGGATGAAATTACCAGGCCCTGTTTCTGAACCCACAGATAAAGCAGTAGTTTCTCAGTTTCTCACTTTAACCAAACCATTAACTTTAAATATAAATGTCTATTTGCCATTTTGTGTGGTATAATAGAGAATGCTGAGCACCATCTTCCAGAAAGCAAAGTTTAAACAAGTCTTACACAGGATCCCCGCAAGGTTAAGAGAAGTGCAAAGGGTTATGGTATTTTCTCTCTTTTACTACATCCCTTTCTGTTAACACATGATAAACCTCAGCGAGGCCAGATCGAAGCCTCATCTCTTTAAACATTAACCAGTTCAGATTTACTGTCCACCATCTGTGATGTGAAAACAAGTAAAAAGCCCTTTTTTAACCATCTGATTTATTTTATTGCAGCTCGTGATCCCTAATGGTTCTCTATTTCTTTGTGGAGCAGTAAACCTGAATGTTGCCTATTTTCAGGATTGGTTTGTCCGGTTGGTCTTTAAAAAAGGGCCTTCGTGGACTGAATTGAAGACTCAACTATTCTTTCGCTTTATTGTGATAAAAAAAAAAAAAACCCTACATCTTTTAGAGTTAGACTTCAACAAACAGCCAAAGAGTTCGAAATGTTCCGTGAAAGAGAAGGAAAGCTTTTTTTTTTCAGCAGGAATGGGAGCTTCCCTCTAACATTTCTACCAGGACACAGTCAAAGACTTTCATTTAAACCGAGGTCTTTTAAGTCACTGTATCACCAAATGAGGTAACACAACGGTGTTACTAATGCAAACCACTGCTGAAGCTTCACTTTCATTATTAAGCAAACAGAGGAAATGAGCTGAGAGGAAATGTCAGTGAGATTAGCGCCCAGGGTCCAGCTGTTCATCCGAAATTAATCTGTAAAGCAAAACAACGGTCATTTTTGGCATAATATTGACAGTGGATGAGTCTGTACAGAAGAAAGCACAGCAACAGTGATCTGTTAGATGAAGAGCTGCAGGCTACATTCCTCCAACTGCTAAATCAGCTAACCAGCTCCTTACACGGTGCCCTGTTGTGTTAAGCGTTGTCTGGCTATGATTTGTTTCCTCAGAATTCTGTGAGCGGTACTTTTAAACCATGCTTTCAAGTCAACCAGGACTGAAATGCTACTTAAAGAGTTGTATTTCAGCTAAAGACAGAGTTAAACTTCATCTTAAGAAATACAATATGCTTATTTCAGCCTATTTTGCCAAGAGTTAGATAAGAAAATCAATACCACTTTCAGTATCTCTAAAGGTAGGCAGATTTACGTTACCCATTGAACAAAGCCAGGGTACTGTAACAGTTTGTATTGTACAGACATGAGAGTGTTATCGACATTCTCTTCTACTTCTACGCTAGAACACTTACCAGCACATTTCCCAAAATACTAAGTATTCCTGTAATTTACTGAAGCCTAGTTGTTTTTTTATGGATACGGTTACTGAGCTTTCAATAGCAGGTTGTTTTCTATTCTTTGCTTTAAGATGCTTATCAGCTAGTGATACGTTTGAAACTCCTTGCAGATTTGCAGTGGATACAGCCCTTTGTTTTATGTCGCAACTTTTTTTTGTTTTTTTTAAATCAGTTTTATGACATGATTTTTCTGGATCTTAAACAATATCCTAAACAAAAAGGTTTTTGTGAGAGTCTGGCATTAACAAATCTCATCCATTTTCCACAGCTTCATTCCCCCGTTTTGTACTGAAGCTTTGGAACATGCTCAAATTCATATGCAAAACTGCAAAAGAGGCTCCATGTTGTCCCATTTTCACTGTAATACATGCCTCTGGGGTTTTGTTAATCTACTAACACAAATAGTTACAGACATCTTAAGAGTGTGTGAGCATGAGCCAAGCAAACAAAATCAAATCTGATATTTTATCATATACATAAAAGACCGTAAAAATACTTTAGTGACTAAGGCATTAAGATAACTGCACTCTGTGCTTGTCCACGTCCCCTGGCTGTGGTTAAGACCTTGCGGCACACAAGAGGAAGAGGGCCTGACTCATTTGTTTTGAGTTCATTATCCTTTTTGAGAATTACCCTATCACCCAGCACCAGTTTCCGACAGTGGATAACCAACAAGAATATGCCCCACATGCCCCCCCGAGGAGTGGGTTTTCTGTTTTGAAAACAATGTCGTCTGTCATAGTCACTGATCTCATGCGTGGAATAAATCAGAGATGTTATCACACCGACACGACAGTCAAAACCCAGACACAGAACACTGTGTACCTCCCAAGTGTTCACCTTTTCTATTTTCATCAACAACAAACAGAGGCAAGTGCAATTCTAAAACTCCACTTTATTACTTTGTTTTGATTCAAAGACACGTTAAAAGAGAGTAAAAAAGAATCGTAAAAAACGACTAAAACAAGTGTCACAAACGAAAAAAATAAAATAAAAATCCAGAATAACTACTGGTACAGACCTATGCATGGCTTCTGTTCAAAGTGAGAATGGCATTCAGTCAACCACAGTACACTCATACATGCGCACACACACACGCACACACACGGGAAGGACCAGGGCGTGTCGCGCAGTTTATCGATTAATTCTACCTGCGGAAGCGACACCCTTTCGTGTCCCCTAGGTATTTGTCTTCACACTATCATGGGGCCTCCTCTGCATTCAAAAGTCTTAAGGTCCATATTCCCTTTGTTACACCCCAGAGCTGTAGAGGTCGCTCACATGCTGTGTGCAATCCAGGTTCATGTCCTCCCTTTGAACGTGTTCATGCAGGTATAACTCCCAGAAAACTTGTGGATTTCTTCAAGTGCTACTTGTGGCATGAAACTAGAGAGGGCAGAAAGATAAATGAGAGAAAGATAAGTGTGAGTATTAAATTACACCAGAAAGATAAAAAAAAAAAAAAAATTCAGGTGTTAAATTAGGAATTTTTACCTCTTAAGAATGACAAGGGCATGCATTGTCCAGGGCAGGTAGAGGAAAGCCTTGTCGGCTCTGACTGCATCAACAGTCCTCTGGGCGACTACCTCAGGTTTGAGAGGTGGAAAGAGCTGAGGGAACCTACGGAATAAAAAAAATAATAATTAAAAAACAAAAAGGCAATTCTGTGACTAAATGGTCAGTCGGACACACTGAGGAGGAACTGGGTAACATTTCTATATCTGTTTACAGTTTCACAGTGGAACCATCATCCATAACAAATACTAGAGCACAGCTGAAATTTCAGCTGCCTGCTTTAGCCAAAGTGTAGATTATATGTTTTTGACATAACTATTACGACTATTACAAATGTGAGCATGTACATTCATTGTGCAGACACCTTAACACGAGGATAGATTAAAAATGACTGGCGCCGTAGCTACGGAGACAGCGCAGAGCATACACAGACCCTACGCAGACCCCAACGCTGTAGCCTGACATGCAGCTCAACAGAAATGTAACTACGCATCATGGCAATGCAGACAGCAACAGCTGTGATTGGTCCACTTGGTAGTAGCGGGTTTCTGCTTTAGTATTTCCGGCTGCTTTTCCATCTCCGCAATTTTCAAATCGATTGTTTTGGATCAATAAAGATGGAACACATTGAGGAAATGTTAACTGAGGAGGTTCAGAGAAACGGAATCTCTCACTAAATTCTGTCTCCATCAGTTGTGGATCAGCATTTTTATTTTCACCATGAAAACTGGTCCAGACTTTTTCACTTTGCAAGTAGTCCTGACTAGATGTAAGATTCAATCTCTGACGTAGTGTTATGCCTTTGTAGTCCAAAAGATAAATAATTCTACATAGGTCTTAAACTGCATTTTACATCCAGGCTACCACGACTGGGTATACATCCAGCTGGTGCAACAGGCCCTAGGGGCTAAGCGATGAAGGAATCAATGAATAATTCAAACAATGAGTTACTGCTGCAAATTCCTTACCAACTTTGTACAACTGGTATTTTAGCACAAGTTGACCAAGGACATTCTGTTGCAACAAATGAACTGAGAGAGTATCTGCAAAGAGCAGGAGGACTGACCAAAAAGTGAAAAAGCTCCCACTACAGTGAGTCATTGTGTTCTATTATGGTGTGGCTCATTACTGAGGAAAAGTCACTCCATGGCACTCTACAGGTCCTGTGGTAACCATCAATGTCTAGCTTTTTGACTGCAAAAGAAAAAACTTTGACCTGCTGGTGGCTCTAGATGAAATTAGATTTATTCCCCCCATGGACTTGAAAGATCTGTATCACATTTCACAGCAATCCATCAAACAGTTGTCAAGATATTTCCCTCTGAGCCACAAATGTCAACCTCACAGCAGGGCTAGATTGAAAATTGGGGGATTTCTAAAGTCATGTAGGGAATATTAATGTACAAACGTGGAAACTGGACTGGCCAAAGGAGAAACATTGAGATCCCTAGAACCACTAATGATAGCATGGCAAACAGGAAAACAGTAATATATAAAGTTCCCACAAATCCCTAGATAGGGAACATTACAAACTCTGAAGATGTCACACCTTCCCTTCCCACGCAGTCTTCTCACCTGACTCTCATGCCCTGGAACATCTCTGTATTGGTGTGGAAGGGTAGCACGGTGGTGCAGCTGACGCCGGGACAGTCCAGCAGGCCCAGAGTCAGGCTCTCCATGAAGGCCAGTGATGAGGCCTTGGAGGTGCAATAGTCTATGGCTCCAGGGATAGGAGACTGGGACAGGATGGAATTAATGCATACTACGTGGCCATGCTGCAGCTCCAGCATTCGGGGCAGGAAGGCTTTTGTCGTCTAAAACCAGGGAAGAAAAATGGTAAGATATGAAGGAGGTGTGGAAACAGAAGGCAAAATATATTCAGCAAAGTAAAAAGGAGACAAGAGAAGGAAGCCCACACTGTAACCACAGATTAAATTTCCATTTCTATTTAGTTGATAATTGCTTTTCTGTCTGCATATGACATAGTCTTTTGATCTCCATTCAAAATAAAAATGCCACGAGTTTCAAAACCCCTCTGAAGTTTCTGAGGCTAAGAGGCAATTTGGAAATACCCCACTTAACCTGCCATAATAACAGTCATGACTGACAAGTCCGGTGGTGCCTACTGCATATACTGCAATACTAGAATCATAATATGAAAATGATAAGGATAATCTGCTCTGAGGAATTTCCCCATGTCGGCAGGCAAGCTGGCTTTACTTTAATTTATGCAAGTCTTACCCAGAACTGTCCCATAGTGTTGATATGTTGGGATTTCAGAAGAGCGTCGTCATCGCTGTCCATCAAGCTTTTACCATGGACTACGGCTGCATTGTTCACTAATATCGTCACATCTCCCACCTTAAAAAGCGCAACGATGAGAGAGAAGAAAAAAAAAAACACACCACTGTCAGAGATCTCAAGCATTTTCTGTCTGCTTTCCTGAGATGATAAAGTCGCGCAGCACCGGAGCTGTCAGCAATATCCCCTGCTCGTATTCAGATATTTCAGATGAAGTGTAATCTATACACCAGATGGAGACGGAGCAGCTCACGGCGAATATACATGTAGACGAGACAGAGAGACATCCCAGGGAAATATTTTATGATGGGTTTTGTGTGCAAATTCCACTTCAACTCATGCAAGTAGAGCCATTTTGATAGATATTAAGACGGCGTACCTTTTCTCTAACCACCTTGGCTTGCTTGTAGACTTCCTCCCGATTGGCCACATCACACAGGAAATAATGGCACTCAGTTCCAGAGAGGCAGATTTCTTCAGCTGTCTCTTTGAGGCACTTTTCTGTTCTGCCCCACAAGATCACCTGGCAAAGAACCGATTACAGGTTAGAAAAAAGAAACAGTCTCACACCAGGAGCTGCAGTGAAACAAAAAGGGTTATTTTTATTACAGTCATCACCAAAACATTACGTGTCCTTTGCGCAATTTTTCTGGCACTAAGAACTCTTGGTGAAACTGTGGATATCTTTGCAGCAATGCAGCAATGCTCTTTTCATTCAGAGAACAGAGAGGCCATTTTCACTCCAACAAATAGTTTTCGAGCAAGATTAAAGGCTCGGGGGTTGCTGTGCGAATGAATTGTCTCTTCATCCACCCGGAGACTAAATGAAGGCCGGTCATTTGAGCAGGGAACATGGGGTTGGATGGAGGTGGGGGACTAGTGATTGGGCAATTAGATCTGTCAGTCTTTGGGGTCAGGGAAAGGTAATGAAATCAGGGGGTGAGCCCTCCTCATCTCTCAAACACAAATTCTCAAAGAGATTACACGGCCTGTTGGGCAGATGAGCCCTGTCATTTCTGGTCAGGGAGTCTGAAAACAGTGCGTGTGTGAAGTGCTGAGGACGCCAGTGTGGGATTTGGCTGGTCGCCCGTGACCAAGGTTAATATTTGAGCAAAAAGTCCTCTGGAAAGTGATCTTGTGTATTTGAGAGTCAGAGGCAGTGTGTGTATGCACACACAAAGGACAGCATGTCTGTCTGTTAGCCCATGGTTCAGCCTGTCGGTCCCATTGTTTTGCACCAGTGTTGATGTGTAAACACACATTTAGTCACTAGGCCGGATGGATTGATTTATTAGTCTTTGAGATCTTAAATATGGGAGTCATTTAATATAAAACCAACAAGTAACAACAAACATGAACAAACTTCTTATCACGTGTCAGTCTTGTAAAATTTGCTCAGAATTTGTCCAACACACAGGAATACTGTATGTTAATTTGTATAGTCGCGAACTTAATCCCTATTCACACAATTTGCCATCATCTTTACTGCAGTCTTGTTTTTATTAATATTCGGCTAAATCAGACCCAAACACTGACACTGTAACGTCCTTTGGCCGTCAAAGACTACAGTGGGGAATGTGTTCTTTATTTCTCTATCAGATCTGGAGCAATCAGGGTTTGCCTCCCTCTGTGAACGGCCCTGGTCTGAGCTGCTTTTGATTGGGTTTTTTGTTTGCTTCATTTGCAAGCCCATTTGAGTAATCAGTGAAGGCAGACAGGTCTTGATAAATAACTGAAAGCTTTTAATAGGATTTGAGCCAGGCAAACAAAGCTGACAGTTCTCATTAAAAGTCAGCACTTAAAACTCTGCTCTCCTGTTCAAATGTTATTTAATTCATTAGGTTTATCACCAGTCACAACACAGAAGGAACCTAGGAGCAAACAAGGGTGGGCCAAATTGCTATCTGGATAGAAATGGTAAGAAAACTGTTTCTAATTGACCTTGCTATGGCCCTGCTCGCTATTTGTGACAGACTGGTGATTGTTCTAACTAGGCATGCCTAACAAGACTTAACATAAACATGTGCTGTAAGTAAAAGCTCTCTAATCAACAAATTAATGTTGCAAAGCTTGAAACAAGACCCCGAGAGAGATAGCGGAGATGCAACTCAATACAGGCAGAGGTGTACGTCTCTGTGTCCCCAGTAGCTCCAGCTGAATTACACTGATACTCTATCTCTCAGGTCTGAATGTATGGGTGGGTATGAACCCTTCTTTTCACACCCATTGTATGGGCCAGCAGAGAGGCGGCACACAGAGGGGGCAGCAGGAGTTCAGGAGGCAGTCGCCTGCCGCTGTCTAATTACTGCGGAGACAGCAAGGTCAGTTGCAGGGCAATACCCAGCTGGGAGTGGTGTGCTTCCCGCCTCCAGCGCAATACAAGCACACCCACACAAACCTGTTGTCAGTGACTTGGTTTGGTTCATCTTCCTTGCAGAGATCTCTTTATGTAATGCTAACATGCACATAAAAGAAAAACAAAGCTATGTGCAAATATTGAGCTGAGCTGGTGTTGCTGTTAGGATACCGTAAAAGGAGCTTTGAATGAATATACAGTTTAAAGTTGTCAACTATTTACCGAGATTGTTCTGAGAGCCCTCTCGCTGTGCTATTGAAAGTTTTTTTTTTTTTTGTTTTTTTTTTAAAAAGACTTTGGTCTGGTTTATTATTTCAGAGCTGCACGCTGTCATGGTTCCTAACAGCACGCAAGTAGACCTGGCTCCCCTCCGGAGTCTCTGGCGCTTCATCTCAGTGAATTCTTTCATCAACGCTGAAGTTAGGCTTCCTCACACCGTGAAAGCACCAAAGCTTGAGCAGAGGGGAAAAGGAAATTCCGGCTGCCAGTCACAAAGGGGCTCAAACTGGGGTGAGCGCAAGTTCATAGAGGTTAGCCCTATTCATAATTACCGTCCTATTTCCTTTTAGCATCTCTTCAGGCAGGGAGTAATTGTCATACGCATTACCACAGGTGTTGTTTTCAAAGCCTTCACACCTTGATAATACCCAACAATGGGGTGCTGAAAAGCATGGTGACATCCTTTGTTGTGCAGCTGCAAAGTAAAGCTTTTAAAACCTACTGGTTTCTTCTTGCTCAATCCCCAAGGAGATGTCATTGAAAGACAGAAGGAGGCAGTTAGTGTTTCATTGAGCTTTTAGCAATGTTTTCAAGCTGCTAAAATTGCACCTTAAGAGAGCATCCGAGTTGTGGCGTTCGTGGCACACATGTACAGATAATTACAACCCGCAGCTTTCAGCCGGGCTGTTCAGTGTGGGTTGAAATTACCACCATTTTCCTCAGTGTGTAATGATCCATCCTCCCATCTGATGTGATCAAAAATAGAGTTGCTCTGTATTAACACATTACTGCTAAGGGGACACCAGCGACTCATCAGGCACTCAGCTGTGTAATGTTCACCCACCAGATTGGTAGGCAACAGGCACAGCTGGAAATTATGATCAGAGGTTAGCCTGACCTGCAAGGATGTGGGATGCTATATGTAGGCACCGGGGGATTTCAGGCCAAAGGGACAGCTCCGTGTTAGGGAGATGGTGAGAGAGGGGAGGATTGAAAAGTGTGTGGTTAAAACTGTTGGGGTGTTTTCTGCTGAAAATACTATCCGGCAGTTAAGGGGTAAACATGACATCCACAAACACTTTCATTCATTAAAAGTTAAATTCACCTTCATGTCAATCTGTATGACTGAGTCAAATATTTAAACTGATTCCATATATGACAGATCTGAACACCAGGTGTTGCCTCTGAAGTATATCTGAATCCGATTACACCACATTTTATTTACAGTAATGAGTTAGAGTTGCCAAGACAACGTAATCTGTTCCTCCATATCCCTTTTTATTGTGTTCATTTGGTTTTGCATAAAGTCCATAAAAAGGCATCCCATGTCCTCATGCTGCACTTGAAAAAAAAAAAAAAACTAATCTGGCTTTTATTAAACGCATTACCCAGCCTTTTGTTGTCTTGTGATATGTTGGCAGATTTTACAATGGCGCAAAGCCTGCACAGAAAAAAAAAAAAATGGCAAGAAGCTATAATAGGTAATAGCAGGGCTGTTATGATGAGAATGGCTTTGAAGCGGTTTCTGCGAGGCTTTGTGCATGAACCACCCCCACCTCCTGTACACTCGCATGTACATGGTCAGTGCCTCCATCACAGGCTAAAACTTTGGATAATGCACTTTCTAGACATGTCAGTCACACCACAACCACCCCGGACCTCTGCAAAATGAATGTCAGCTCACTACCACACTTAATCATATCATTCTGCCATAAATGCTGCACAGACCTGCCCTCTGGTTGACCCGAGCGGTTGTGCAATACTTGAACCAAAATTGAGGGCAGTGTCTCCAGTCTCACTGGACCAACTGGGCTACTTTGAGGTCATGATCTCTGCTTTCATACAACAGCGGAACAACAATACACTTGGGGTAGGGTAGGCAACACCGCGGGCTACCTGAGGCAGCAGCAGGAGGAGGAGGAGGAGGAGGAGGAGGAGAGGGTGTGTGGGTGGATTCAATCTGCTCTACTACTATGCCTGCTTTTGACACAAAAAGCAACTAACAGCATCAAACGAACTGCCAAAAGAAATTGGCTGGAAAATAACTTCAATTATCTGCTAATCCGTTTCTTTTGGGAGAGGGTGGAAGGGAGCAGTGTGCGTGCAACAAGTTGTCCAATTACCTTTCTGGCCCCCTGCTTGGCAAACTCTTTGGCCAGGTGTCGACCGATGCCTCGTCCTCCACCAGTGATCAATACCACCTCCTTGGTCAGGTCCTTCCTCCTGCTCGGCAACAGCGAAAACAAACTTGCCCGCACTATATAATAGAGCATTTGCACCGGGAAAAGAAACATGCGACACGCGCTCTTCAGCTCCATCTCGGGTTGAGTGCTCACGGGCAGCAGACGAGTGCAAATGTTTACGCTGCAAGTTTTGCGTGCACTACTACTGATATCCTCCCAACGGTGAGCGCGGAGTGCAGAAACGGCGACTTTTTTTCCCCGAGCCCCTGCAAGTTTATCCGCATGCAAACAGTATCATGTGCAGCCTCACAGAGTGTCGCATGAGTAATCCGCGGGCGAACAAATGTTAAAAACGCAGAACCGTGCGGCTTCGGGGAGCTCGGACATCTTAGTGCATCAGACTCTCGAAATGTTTGAGTGATCACTCATTGCGCCTGTCAACCACCGGTGGAGACGCGAAACATAAGTCCAAGCGACGCTCCGTGGTGTGCGCTACTGAAACCGCTGGGCTTTTGGTGTTGTGTTCCTGTCCTGTCCTGCCTTTTTATATCACCGCCTCTGCCCTGGCTTCGGTACTTCTGTCAGTGAAAGGACCTGGGTGAACCTAGAGGGGTGGTTTGTGAGGGCATTAATCCTGATTGACATGTTAAGTGGGGATGAATATTTTTGCTCCAGTGAGTGCCCGTCTGCCCCTGACTGGTTGCGTACTTGCCTCTTCCCCACCCCCTTCGTGTGGCTACAGCGGTGGTTCTCAATTTGCGGTCCGGCCCCCCCTCCAGCGGTCGCCCCACTGCGTCCCAGATGGGTGCCAAGTCACTTTTGGGAAAGTTTAACTTCATAATTCCACTGACCCGAATTTAACCTCATTACATAACAATGATGTTGCAATCACGGGATTCACTGACAGTCAATGGAACATCGACACATTCATATGTAGGTATTGGGTGCACTAGAGAGTACTTGGTCAAGAGTTTCATAAAATGACTGAGTCAACTATCCTTAGACCACCAGCCCTGTTAATTAAGTTAAACAAATAATCAAGCAAGCAAACAAACAATCAGCTAAACCAACACAAATAAATCTGACAGAGATAGACAAATAGATAAATCGCTGCTTGATCCATCCTAAATATTGTCAAAAACAGGTCTGGATGCTCAAATTAAGCTCAACTACTGCCTCGAGTTGTATAAAAAGGATTCATTTTATATCATTGCACAGAAATCTGTCTGTGGCCCAAAAACTTGCAGTGTTCTCCAGCTGTAGGTGTAAATCCACATTAGCTGATTGATTTGTTGCGGTGACAGTGTTTGTGAAGCAGGTCATATCTTCTTCTGTGCAACAGTGCAATTTGGAAATTACTAGGTCAGCCCAGCCTTGGGAGCTTGGCTGAATGACAAACAGAAAAGTGCATGAATACCTCCAAAACAAATCCTATGAGTCCGCGGGCCTCAGACAAGATTCCAGTCTGTGATGTTTGGCCCTGGCACTGTGATTTTTCCTGGGTATCGCTGAATGCAGGGCTCTCTCAGCAACTGGGATGGGTTTAAAGAGCAGCCTCACAATGGTTGCTTTGTGTTGGGCTCGGCTACTTAGGGGAAGGCAGAGGGCCTCTCGGGGGCTGCTTAAAACTCCAAGACAACATGACTCCAGATGCTGTCTTCATTTTGGAAATTTCTGATTTAAATATATATATAATGTGAACCCAAAGCCAAGATTTGAAGCTTATAATTAAATATTCTTAGAGGAAGTGAAGCTGAGTTTTGCAAAAAAAAAATCTCACAAAATGTATTTCTGTGAGTGGTAAATAGGTTTAGGCTGCATGTAGATTTTAAAAATGTAAATAGAGTATATTTCAGAAGGTGCAGTTTATTTATACTCATGCTATCACTGCCATCTACAGATCATCCGGGAAAGTTCAGATAAGGGTGTCTTCAGCCAGCCTTCACTGGGAGCTTCGCTGAACATTTTCTTCCTTTAGACACCAGACAAGAAAAATGCCACTGTCTCCGTGCCGAGTGCATCTGTGAGCGGTGGAGCTTTCCTCTGCGCGGAGAGGATGAAAGAAAGCTGGAAAGAAAACATCATAACCATCAGATATCTGTGAAAATGTTACCAGGAGTTCGGGAGGCAACTTTACGGGCACTATAGAAATGTATAAATAATCAAAAAAACTTCTCCATTGACACGCAAATATTTTGTTCTGTGGTGGAACAAAGTGGTTTCTTTGGGAAACGTGTAATTAGTGTGACTACACAGCCACAAAACACATTGAAGAATATAATTATTTTCTTCCTGGCCAACAGGCAGCTAAAAATGTCATTAAACAGAACCAAGGTCAGAATGCATTGCAGGCGGATGTGGGAGGGGTGAAAAGAGGCTGAAAGCAGGTAGATAAAACATTTACTCCTAATGACTTACCTTCAGCAGAGCCGACCAGCAACACCATGGACATTGGCTCGGCAATTTTAATAATTGGCTTCGCTGCTCTTGTTGCAGCCTTCCTCCTTCTCGTAATTGGACTTGTGTACTCTGAGCTGATGAATTCAGACATTCCTCGTGGGGTTGCAAATAGTGGGAAATTGCACATGGTTCACGGCTTGTTTGTTGGCATGGCGATTGTGGTGAGTATCTGCATCTGTGGAGGTGTTAGGGTGCTTATTATTTTATGTTTCTTGCATTGTTACTGAATCTCTTTAGGGTCCTTTTTTTCTTATTCTTCAGACTAGAAGAAATGCCTCCTGTGGAGACAAAAAGAATTAACTCTACTCTTTCAGGCTGAACGTGTCTGTCCTTTCTTTGTCCTCCAACACCTGATAAAGCTGAGATCAGAGAAATTTTAGATAAGAAATCACGTCTACCAAAGGTGCAAAGATACACAGAGTCATGTGTTTCCCTTTCTTTGATGCTGCCACAGTAAATATGGTCTCTCAGACAGAGTAACCTTCACTCTGACTTTACCTATCAAGAGCATTTAGTTTATTTGTTCATAACATTGTCTGCCATTTGTTGTTAGTCTGCAGTTTCTCTCCTGCCAGGGTCGAATCCTGCACCGCCTGGGCGTTTGCAATCAGGTCGGCTTCATTCGATGGTTTGTGGCCTGTTTTCTGACTCGCGTGAAACAAGTTCCCGCTGGTCTGCGAGTGAAGGACATGACGTTTTCTGAGGTGCCAGTGCGAGTCTACGAACCCACCACCACGTGCAATGGCTTGAGGAGAGGTCTTGTGTACTTCCATGGGGGAGGATGGGTACTGGGCAGTATAGGTATGCTATGTTCAAATTATTTATTTGAGTAGAATGAAAAAAAATTTTTCAATTACAGGGAAGAATCTTCAGTCAGTTAATTGTTCATCATTTAAAATCCCTTTAAAATGCCAGAAATGCTTTTTTAAAGTTAAGTATCAATCTGCACTCAAAACAGTAATTGGAACAATCAGTTAAAAATACAGTATTTTTTTTTGTGAGGCTGCAGTGGTACATTCATCTTTGAATATACTGTCTGAATATCAACAAATGAGACCAGCATAGACGTAATAAATTGCCATGTTCTGTCTGTGGCTTTGGTTTCTTCTAATACCAGAGAGACTGCGGTACCTTTTGCTAACAGAGTCCTGCTAATCCCTAACAGATTCTGTTGATGAAGTCTGTCGGCACATCGCCAAGGAATCTAACACAACTGTGATTTCTGTTGGGTATCTAAACTTTTTCTGCACTGCACATAAATAACCAAAGTCTATTTAGTCCAGCATGTGGCCACAATTCAGTGTACTGTCCTGCTGTCTTCCCATTCACCTCTCTTAGGTACCGATTAGCCCCCGAGCACAGGTACCCTACCCAGCTGGATGATTGTGAAACAGCGACGTGTCACTTCCTGTCTGTGGCTGAGACGGAGTTCAGCGTGGACTCTCGCAGAGTGGCAGTCGGAGGGGACAGCACTGGGGCTAACCTGGCAGCAGCGCTGTGCCAAAGGCTGGCGAGGAGAGAGGATGGGCATCTGCCATCCCCCTGCGCTCAGCTCCTCATCTACCCAGCCCTGCAGATGGCAGATTTCAACCTGCCCTCATACCAACAAAATCATGCTGTGCCCATATTGTTTCGTGGCCGGATGGCATTCTACTTCTTGCAGTACCTCAATGGAGACATGTCCTTGTGCCAGGAAGTGCTGGAAGGAATCCATGTCCCCACTGAGCTCAGGCCACGCATCAAAGACTGGCTCTCCCCTTCCAACTTACCCCCCGAGTGCTTCACACGAGGTTTCTCCGAACCCCCAGCCCCAGATTATGATGGGGCAGTGTATCACGCAGTTAAAGCCGGTTTGGAAGCTGAGGTCTCACCTTTGCTAGCAGACGATGACATCATTCAGAAAACCCCGCCAACCTTCATCCTCACCTGTGAGTATGATGTCCTGCGGGATGATGGGATTCTTTACAGGAAACGACTGCTGGACTTGGGGAAAGATGTCACCTGGGAACATGTGATGCACGGGTTTCATGGAATGATTAGCTTCTTTAACCAGGGATGGCTCGCCTTTCCCTCTGCAGTACATGTTGTGAATAGTGCTGTTGAGTATGTAAAAACACTGTGAAGTTCATAAAGAAGATCATAAAATAAACTTGATTCCACTTACATTTTAAGAAACAAGCCTGCCTCCACTGTTCATCATTACCATTATACTGTTCACAGAAGACAAATCAATAAACAAAACCTGCTTTATTCCAAAAATGAAACGTAGCCTCAAGACACAAAGTCTGCAAACAGTTCCTGGCACCACTTGAACCATATAGAGTATACTTCTCAAAGTAAATGTCATGCCCTAGTATTAAGGAATGTATTTCTTTTTAACAAAGATGTAAGACACCTCCCGTCTGCTTCCAGGATACTGTGCTTGCCTTGCCTACAGTGTTTGCTGTATCCATGGCAACCAAGCTCCATTTCCCCTCCACTGCCTATGCCATTATGAGGTCAGGTGAATACACCTACATTACATGCTGTCTGTTTGACTAGCTAACCTTGCTCTAACAAGGCTTCAGATTTCTCTGGCTGAGTGTGTTTGACACCAGCTGAAGTATGAACCAGACCAAAGTCATGGCACAGGATAAATGGGCTCAACCTGGATGGAGGATAGAGCAGAAGTATGGAAATAAAGTGCTGTTGGGTAACTGGGCTGAAGAAAGACTTCAGGTAGGCAATTTGTCTGCTAGTTGCTTAATGTATTTGGATCCTCTGCTCTAAAATATAATATATTCCTAAATGTCAAGTATCAAGATCTACAGAGATCTCTAAAATACTGTACAACTTCTACTAGATATGTGAACACAGGGTATAGCTTTCCATGTAAAACGTAATACCATAGCAGTGGCAGGCTGCCAAGGGTTTTGTAGGACCTCAGTAGGTAGGCAAATCTATAGCAAAGTGATTAGGCAGCCTCAGTTCAGCTACATCAGCACAGCCTCCTGGTGGGAGAGGCTAGAGCTGGAGACTAATTACATTGACGTGAGTTTCGGCCACGGGCTGCTGGTTCAGGATTTGAGAGGAGAAATGACTTCAGAAATACTGTACAACAGTGAGGATCGATAGCAAAGTGTGAGCTTTGCTGATCCTTGTGCTGGGCTCATTGCTCAAGTCCCTGTGTACCCCCCACCCCTCCCCTCCACTTTTTCACTCCTCTGCGCGATGTCTGTTTATTCCATCCGACACAGTTCACTCAGGAGCCAAAGATAGCTAACAGCACCAGTCGTGCAGACTATGGGCCCCACTGGGACTTCCAGCCAGACGTCTCTGAGAGAAGATCTGCCCTGCTGAGAGCTGAGGTCAGCCTTTAACTGCTCATTCATGGCATTAACGCCAATTGAATGCCTGTCACAACCCTGCAAGTCAGGGGTTTCTTTTCCAGATTGTGAACACTTTTGCATAATATTGATGGCCGAGATAAAGGCCTGTGATAAAACTCTTTATGAAAGCAAGTTTCTGGTCAGACTCAGCAGTCATGAAAATGTGTAAAATCATCAGTCCTGCTGAGCACTTAAAGGCCAGTTAGAGCAATTTGCTGCTGCCACATGGGGAGGCTCCTGAAGATTATTGAAAAAGAACAGGTCATGGCCTTTGTATCTTAATCTAGTGAAAGGCAGTACAGGCTATGCCAAGACTTCTGTGTACTTTTATCCAGGGGCTTCCATCCAAGATGCTGTTCGCCCACTGTGGCCCATCATCCTCACATTACTTGGTCACGCAGTATGGAGAAAGCTACGGGCATAAGCACACAAATTCTTTGCCCGCTCTGCGAGCCCAGCAGTCAGACAACTTGACATGGCAAGCTGAGAAATCTGACCAGCCAACTTCTGGTAAGACCACAGTTTGAAGTGCCATGCCACCATTGTCAGAAGGTATGGATTGTACTCAGGAAATGGTATTGTATATTAAACCTTTCAGTTACCAAGAGTGTGAATGCAGTGAAAATACAGTGCATTAAATTTTGTATGGACCAAACGTATGAGCAGTTGTATTCATGAACAATTAACTCTGGGTTGCCCCCAATGCCTTTTATTGTTCCAAATCAGTCACCGGTGTAATTAATGGCTGCAGTAACATGGCAGTTAACTTTATCTTCCTTTCCAGCCCTTCCAACCAACTTTGGCCCGCCACGGTCCACAAATCACCATTTCGAAAAGCAGCAGTCGCACTTCCCATCTCTGACTGTGTACAGGTCAGAATACCAGAGGCACCCACTTAGTGCCTTCTGCCATACACGCTGTGCCAGGACTTCACACGTGCTCTCCAGCCACGTCTACGCAGCCAATCACAACAACAAGGACCTGGATCTGAGACAGCGCTTGCTCCTACAAGTACCAGATCATTGTTTCAGTCCATTTTCACCATCACAACAGACTTTGAGACAGACCCGTGACTCTTAAATTACCTCGCTTCCTGCTTGTTATTTTAGAAGCTCTGCTCCAAGTGAGGCTTCTTTCTCTTTATTAGTTCACAGCATGAACATTGTTAACCCATTTGGGAAATCCAAAGGAATTAAAAAAAAATTAACCATGATTCTCATTATGTTGGCAGGAGGACTACTGTAGATCTCTGTGTTGTGCAGTGGGTAGTTTCAGTGTTTATGTATGTGAATGGGTGTGTGTCTCTGTGCAAGAGGGAATGGGGGGGGCTATAAATTATGTCTGCCCTTCCAATGGATAATTGCATGCAAATTCTTTCTCCCTCTGCACACTTGAAACCCCAAATGAGCTGCTAGGAAACAAGATACTCAGTGAAAAGGACAAGCAAAAGAAAAAAAAAAAGAAAAATAATAAAGCAAGTGTTGATGTCAGAACTGACCGGGGTATTGAGGCAAACCAGAAGCCATGAGTCATCCAATGCAAAGTCTGAAGGGACGTGTCTAACTCCCATTCCATTAGGTGTTTAATTACAGGGAATCAAAGTGTTTAATTAGGAAGAATCAAAGATGCTTATGTTTGATGGTCAACCATCTGTGTCTGCCTCCCCTTTTCCCGCCTGTCTGCTGCCTTCCAGTGCAGCTCCATTTCACCCACTGTTAGCTAGTTAGTCACTCTGCTGTGCAGCTGATGCGTGTGTCACGTGACACCTCTGTGTTGAAGGAAGTCTGTAACACAACATGTCTAGCCCCGAGCACTGCTGTGTTAGTCTTCAGAGCCACATGATGGTGCTATAGCAACATGTCACTGTGTTTTTGAAGTGTTCGGCTTTACAGTCTGTACAGTGAGAGACTTGACTGTAAATGAGAAGACAATGAGGCATTTGATATTTGTATCATTCTTTGCGTGACACAGTCAGCACTTAATAAAACAAACTGGGGTGTTTAGCTTGTTCATGTGCTATACTATTACTGGTTATTCAGCATGTATAACACAAACACTGGAAATCATACCTGCCTTAATACCTTTAGTCACCGTTTGTGGATTAATATGCAGTAAATGACAGAGACATATTTTGTATTTTTGAAAACAATAGACAACAAAGTAAAGATATTTAATTGGTAAATTGAACATAGATGAATACATATGCACTATATATGCACACGCATATATAAAAATAACTACTACTGAAGAGTTTCAAAACCTCGTGACAAATGCTTTACTGCCTCAGCTATTCATATTGTATGACGTACCCATTTACATTTTGTCATATTTAAAGAGCAACTGTAGATAATAGCATTGTATCCAGGCCACTGTGTAAGTTATATTTGTGCCCTACACAGTGGGGCACAGTGATGGATCATCTCTGTATTTCCCAATCTCTGCGTGTTAGAGTTGAGTGAACTCATTTACTCCCGGACTTTTTTTATGAATTATCTTTACAGTGAAGAGGTTAGGCATCTGGGGTGATATAAAACTAGCGTAATGGCAGGAGGGAGTGGCAAATCAAAGGAGCAAACGATTTACATGGCAGCACATCCTGCGTAAATCTAAGCAAACAGTAGTTTGACTACAATTAAGAGTCTAATACTTAACATCTGCTGCCAAGGGCGAGACACAAGAAACACACAATTCTTTGTGTAATTGCAACTGAAGAAAAATAAAGCTGTGTACGGAACACACTTTGTGAGTTTGTGGAGAGGGGACATAAGCTCTGCAAAAACATTTGGAGTTGGGCTGGGTTCAACATAAACCTGATCAAAGCAAAACCAGTCAACAGTAAAGTGGATGTAAAATACGCTCTTGTAGGGATACTCCATCACCATCTAATCTCATCGTCAATGGAAAACTGTGTTGTGTGTGTAACTCCTTGTTACACACTTGTCTGTAGAGGTGTCTTATCAGGTAGTGAAAGGACAAAGGGGAAAAGTATGCCCTTAGCTGCACACAGGACACTCAAGTCCTCATCTGTGAAAGCAGGAGAGATCTCATCAGCCTCGTACCTCACGGTGAACTGACGGCTGACACAATAGATTGTGCCATCCTTTGTGACACACTGAAAGGCAGGGCAGTGTAGAAGACGTCTGGAACTGCACTCATACCACAGTCGAGCCACTGTATGGTAGCGGTACACACTGACACCCAGCAGTGGGTTGACGTCGAAGCGATACAGAAATCTCCCAACAGCCACCATGTCTGCAGTTCTGTCTTTGCTGCCTATCAAGAGGCTTGGCTTCCAAGTGTTGGTTTTGGGGTTGTAGCGCAGCAACATATATCTGAGAGTACCCCCAGAAACAAAAAGCTCCCCACTGCACACCGTGACATGATGTGCTACAGCAAATGTATCATTAGGCAGCGGAGCCACAAATGTCCATCTGTCCAATCGCGGGTCGTAGCGCTCCACAGAGGAGAGGCACTCCCCTCCGATGGCGTAGATGAAGCCCTCCAGTGCTGCCAGTTTGCAGCGGGGCCTGGCTTCATTCATAGGACTGATCTCTTTCCAAATGGAAGTCAAAGGATTGTAGCAAAACACTCGCTTTGAGGGTGTCATTTCTCTGTCTGTGCCTTGGCAGCCCACTGCCACAAATAAGTAGTTATCCATTGTGCACATGGCACAGGCTTTAGAGACGACCTCCTGTGGAATCAGGCAGAGTGTATGCCAGACGTCTTTGTAGTCATCATAATAGTATATTGCACTAGACATCTTTCTCTGCTTTGTTGCTGCTGTCTGTTCTTCTGTGTCTCTCATCCAGTCTTGAGGGTCCATGTCTGCAGCCATGACGAACCTTCTCCCCTTCAGACGCTGTGTCCGGATTTGTTCCCGCTCACCAGCCATTAGCCGTCCATAAAGGTTGGGGTCCCTGAGCACTTGTAGGTAGTTGTCTGACATGAACCCCAGGGCTGCTTTCTGGATAGACATCTGGCCATGTTTTTTGGCCAGGTATAGTGTCTCCAAACAGTTACCTAGATCAAGCTTACTCTTTATGATCTCCAAATCTTTGCCATCGAGAATTTTTGGCAGGTGTAAAAATGGAGCCCCTGCTACAGTCTCTAAATCAGCCCCCTCCCCTGCTGTATGACCTTTACTGTCTGAAGAGGGACTGATAGGGGATACAGAGATACACTCATCACCGGTTGAGGCCAGGGAGTGAGTCACTGGAGTTGAGGCTCTTGAAGTTGGAAAGGGGATGGAAAGCTCAGACTCCTCTGCTGCAGACAGATAGCTCTCCTTGCGTAGGAGTACAGGCCTTGCGGGGTGCCTCTGCTGGAAGCTTCCTATCGAGGAGGCATCCTCAACAGTGCTTTGTGGTAAAACCAGATCACGCATAATGATGGGGCTTAAAGAGGAGGGAGAGTCTGTGAGGTTTCTGCCACGGCTTCCAAACTCCACCGGCTGTGACTCAGAGTTCCTCTCATACTGACCCAGCACACTGTTTGAATCTGTAACAGAGTGAGAAGAGGACTCAACATAGTAATCGTATATCTTTCCACGCACAATCTGGTCTCCTGTTCCTTCCAGCACCACGGTAGCATCCTCCACTTTGATCTCTGCCTTGGAGAAAAAGCTCGAGTAGGCCCCCTGGCGCTCCAAGTCCTGCCTTAACTCCCTGCCCACACCCACACAGCCCTCCAGCTTCTGCAAAAAGCAAGGGGAGCGGCGCCCCGTTGAACTGCCCATCCCACTCTCTGTTGGAGCAGGAAGGTTCAAAGCAGATCCAAATGAAATATTACTGGTGGCAACCTGCGCCTGCGTCTGATGAGTGAGTACCTCGCCTTTCATGCTGATATCTTGGTCAGTATTTGACATACTAAATGCATCCTCTCTCTTTTCAAGTTGGTGTGGACGATCTTGTGCAGCCGTTTCCTTGGTGCTGTCAGATGTCAGGTCATCAGCAGCTGAGTCTGCGTGCAGGGGTCTGGGTCGCTCGTCGCCATCATCCGTGTCATGCTTTGGAGAGCTTTGATGCTGTAGTGGCGTCTTGCAGTTTTGGCAGGTCGATTTTTGTGGCTCTTTGTTGTCTTTGTTGCCACCGAGCTGAATCGTCCTCACGTGCCTGGAGCTGTAGAACCTGTAGGCCCAGGAAACCAGCACAACCGCGGCAACTGAGACACTAAGTTTCAACAGCAGCTGCATGTCGAACTGGACTCCCAAAAGGTCTGCAATGGGCATAGCTGTAGAAGTGATAGTGGCAATGGCTGGTTGACTGACCCTACTGAATGTTATTGTCACTGCTCCGCGGTTTTCATTGTAAACGACCTCTTGTGATCTGATGACTGCGCCTCTTTGCCCAAAGGATCAAGTGTAAAATGATAGCTTGAGAGGCGCTATTTGCATCCCTGGCTCCGTAGAGGCGGGGCGCTTTCCATGCACCACCTGTGGCATGTCAGAGGCAGTCTTAGAAACCACACACAGAATATGTAAATACCTCTTAGATCAATATTTGGTTATACCATTTGCTGACTCACCCAAGCTTTTCCCATGGCTATGGAGATACTGTATCACACAAAAACTTCTGTCAATAATTTTCCTAATTTAGTTTTTGCTATGTTGCTGGTGCTGGGTATGCCATTTTATGAGAATACTGTCAAAAAAATGATGATAGATAACACAACATACACCTAGAACAGCAAGAGGGAAGCATGGTTTGAATAAGGGGTGGGGAGTAATGATAGAGGACATTCATCAAATACTTAATAACCAGGATACATCTGTTTGCACAGCCATGCCACCGATCAAAGGTCCCTTTCTGTGCCAACACAGACGCTAAAATGACTCCCTCCCAAGAGAAGCTTAAGATTGCTATCAGACACTTAAATGGCCGTCACATGGTATAATAAACAAACAAAACTGTCCAGATCACCATCTGAAGAATGGGAACACAATGTCTACAGAGAAACAGGACAGTGTCATTCATTGCCATGCAGAATACTGAGATGCAAACATGCATCAGTCACATGGAAATCATGCCTCTCGGTCGCCGCTGACAGGCTGTCATTTCTGTTGCTGATAACACACTAGAGCGATGCTGTGGTCAACAACAAAACAGAATTTATTTTAATAGCACACTGTGGAACATTGTAAAGACGCATCACGCTGAGACTCGAGCAGAGGGCGTGTCAGGTGTCCCTGACATGGGCACTGTTTGCTCATCCGATAGCCAAGCCTGCAGACAACAAAAAGGAAACCGGATTCTGCAGGGATGGCTGACTCCTGAATAATTCACAAATGGACTATAGACGCAGCTTCTTATCCTCCCCATTGCTCCCAGCTCAGGTGCACTATTCAGAACAGAAAAAAACATGATTGTCAACCATGTGCATTGTTGTGTGAATCCACTTTCACCTCTTCCATCCATAACAGGTGTGCAACATGTGACTGAACAAGAACAGAAGGCTCAAAAGACATATTTTTAACAGATGTTTCCTGCCTTTTTTCTGTTATAACTATGCAAATGAGTTAAGCTGGGGACAGATGTGTTCAGTCCAATACGAACACAAAAAAAGAAAATGCTGTCACCTTCACAGAGCTATCAGTTTGTTAAGGAAAATCAGGAACTGTCATTAAAACTGCAGTGGCTCAAACTCATCCAGCCTTCTCAGGAACAGGAGGTGCAGGAGGCATGATTATTCAGGAAGTCTTTCGTCATGCGTAACAGAAAATGTAATAAAGTCACACATTTACAACGGTCGTCTTTATTGTCTGTTGTATCTTTTTGGTCCAGGACTTCTTTGAACTAATTATGTGAATTTTCATGAAAATGTCATACATGCTACCTCCCTGTGGACAAAATTAACACCCACATCCACACACAAAGTTACAGGTATGACGCACGTCTTCTGGCATACATGAAGAACATTTCCACATTCTCTTTGCGCATTCTAATGCATTCAGAAATTGACTTTTTCTCTCTTGAATGTGGAGTGAAGGATAAAACCAAAAAAAAGCTCCGAAGTGCCTCTTGAATAAAAATGAAAATGATAGCTCAGTTACAATGCTACACAGTGGGTGGACGAAGATTTGTGAGAAAAAAAATAAAAAATTAATTCAAAGCGCATACGACTGTCTGTTAATAATATTTGTGCTATGTGGGTCTCATCTCCGGAATGCAGGAATATGGATTGTACTTTGGGCAAGGTGAGCTGATATCCCAAACGGATAGGTCTATCCTTTCTATTCAACTAAGCTCTAAAAATCTCTCCTCATACCCCACACCCGCTTTAAACCTTAATCCCTTAATACGTGTTGTGTCCTTAGAATAGCTTAAATTGCAATTCTTGTGAAGTACAAAAAATACAGGATTATGCTGCATTAAGGTACACTGGGAGAAACTGCAAAGAGTTAACGGCAATGTCAGAATCTCCTTCGGAATTTACATCCTCAATACAATCAGAAATATTAGTCATTTGTGTAACTTTCCTCGACTCGAACATGAATACAAACAGGTCCACGTCTCTTGGCATAGGCAGACTGTCTTGCAAATTTCCCTGATACAGTGGGATTAAAATGAAATAAGATTGTAAACAATGCTTGCAACCATGTTGACTTGCAGGCGTGTGCAGTATTAGATTTTTCTGTGTGTTTCATCTCATGTACCCAGCATTAAAGCAGGAGGAAGGATGCACGTCTACTGCTGAAAATGTCAAACACCGTTTTAAGTAAAGTCAAGGCTTGTGAGGTTTTATCATCTGTCCATTTTAATACAGGTGAAATGAAACAAATGCAACAACCCTGTTTACACAAGCTGCCTCAGGTGAGCTCCTCCCCGAAATGGCGGCTAAAATTGATGATCCTACTAGTACTGTAAATGTCTGGGTAAGAGTACACAATGTAGGTCACTTAAGATAGTATGTCACAAGTAAATAACTGGATTACAGGCCAGTGACAATGACTTGCAGTGCTGTCAGTTGCAACACACCGAAAGGAGAAAGAATCTTCAAACGTCACATGCACCACAACCCCAAAACAGCAGACATATGTTGGATTTTTTCGATTTCTTAGTCTGTCCTTGGAGACCTGCCGTAGAGATCTAAAAAGCTCGAATCCAATCAGAAAGGGTGTTCATGTTTCTGTCCGAGTATTATCTCTGAAAACAGCGTTGAATGAAGTACAAACAAAGGTGAAGAAGTGTAAACGCCAACTATCGCAGCAACCATCCCTCACCACAACCCATATAACGTCTTTAATTATTTTTCAGTATTTACACTGATGTACACAAAATACACTCAAAAATGAGATTTTTTTTTTCTAGTTTTTCTGCATTTAAATCCTCTTGTACATTCCAAGCCATCAGGAAAAAAACAAACAAACTGGTACAGTAATTTGAAAAAAAAGCAAGTTCTCTTGGAGCGTCCATATTTGTTCTCCCATGGTTTGTCAGCTCGTTGCTAATCGGGTGCATCCCAGGACATGTACACAAACGGGTCGATAGGGTGGCACAGTCTAAGCCAGGTTCACTTTTTCACATTTCAGTCAACACCAATGACATTTTGACTCGTCAAAATAAAATCCAACTGCTTTTTTCTTTTCCGTTTCAAATCAACCGATTTTATTGATCAACAGGCAGACGAGGGACAAGAAACAAAAAAAGGTGTAGCTGGGCAGGGCTATATACGGGGGTGGTTACTGTTCATCACGTTGTTCTTTTGATATCATTATCTTGGTTATTATTTTGTTACAAAAACAGTGAAGCGCCATCGTGTGCTGGCACTGTTTCCTGATTGACTGACGTATGAAGTGTCTGTTGATGACTGGAGAAGGCTTGAGGGACTGTGTAAAGTGTGTGTGTGTGTGTGTGTGTGGATGTTGAGCAAGAAGGGCAAGTATATGTGCGAGTGAAGAGTGTCTTGGATGAGAGGTTTCACGTCAGTTCCACTGTCACTGTGAGGACAAGTGCCATCCACGTCAGTCCGAGCACGTCCGTGCGGGAGGCTTCATCTACAGACACCAGAGGAAAAGTCAGTCAGACAGACAGACAGTGTCATCACATAGGCAAAGACATATTTTTGAAAGAGTACATTAATCTCAACTTTTATGATTTCAGATGTATGGGCAGAGGATCAGCCCACAGTACTGCTTATTAGAACTGAAACTTAGTGGAGCTCTTTGTTGCTCCCATATCATAGGTGAGCTAGAAAAAGAGGCCCCACTCCCATAAAGGCACTCTAGTGTGCCTTTATGGATGGTTTAAGGGGGTTTATAGTCACTGTAAAATGTCCCAGTATGAGCCCCTTTTTAGACTGACTGGTTTGTCTCTCCCGTGGTCAAAGCCGTTGAAGGACTGTGTTTGAAGTGAACGATCAAATTAAGAAAAATCCAGGCAGCCAAAATGGAGACGCCTTGACTTGGTGACTGACTTAAACAAAACGTATTCCCTGCTTCACACATCCATTCAGGGGTCACGTTAACCAAAAATTTTCCGTCACTGACCGTTTTTTTGAAACTGTGACGGCAAAATGAATTGCAATTCACACCCCTGACCACTTGGTGGCGAGTGACGTTATTAATTAGCTCTTGTCTCTAATCACAGTTTGCGCTCCAAACATTGCGGAATTTTTGTCAGTGCACGATTTCCTGGTACACCGATTACACTGATGCACACGTCAGAGCTTGGCTAACGGCTAACGGCTACCAAAATGGAGGAATCGGATGAAAGCACGTTGCTGGGACAAAATGTACCTGATGGAAGGTAAAAAATGACAGTCAACGAAAAAGTCTAGCGCAAGCTCTGCATCCATTAGACCTTTGTGTGAGAATATACTGCATTGCCTCGACATGTTAAGTTGTTCTAGTAAAAGTTACTTGCAGCGCTATTAAGTAATTACGCGCAGGCACAGAGTTTGTAGAACACAGAGACATTTCGTTTCCGAACTATGAATCCACTAAGAAGCACACTTGCAATCAAAATTAGTCAACCATCATGTGTTTTTTTTTTTTTTTTCCTGTCAGTGGCATAATCAAATCAGGAATTAAAAGTATATTTTTGAATGACATTTAAAGTAACAATTATTATAGCACTATATAATAGTGCTGTTCATGAATCAATCTTATTGTATGTGTTACTATCAAATTGTCACAGAATGCAATTAATCTTTAGGTAAATTATTACAAAAATTATACTTCAGTTGTGATATTGATATAAAACCTATTTGCTGGTGATATAGTAGTAGTGACATGTTATATTATGAAGACTGTGGTTTAAAAAAATGGACCGATGTGACAGGAAGAACACCGTGAAAACCACCACCACCACCGCAGCCCATCATGCAGGTGTTTCCATACCGCTGCAAGAACTGACCGAAACTGTCATCATGGATTATTTGAAACACCAGCCCATTGATCCCACACATCCAAGCCAATCAGGGCTTGGCTGAGGAATTGCTGGTCCTGAGTTGCCATCTCAGACTTCAGCCGTGAATCCAATTGAAAATCATTACTAAGATTTGCAGAGTACAGCGGTAGCACAGAGACTAAATATATTGGGAATATTCCAAAAGAGAGGTGTCAGAAGCATGTGATATTATTTATCTCTACTACTACTGAACTCAACATTGGGTTTTCAAGATCATTCAAATATGCTTTTCATTTCACAACACTTGATTCGTTGAATAATTTTGATTGCAACCGTGTAGTGACAGTCAATTATGCACTGCGGTTCACAGCACCACATTCATTAAAAGGAAATCTTCTGTCTGGTTCTTTGAAGTGTACAATAATGACAATACAGTATAGATGTGCCACTGCACCAACATCCCACAAAGTTCCTATGTGACCTTTGGTGCAGTCAAATACAAAGACACTCTTTTGTTTCCCAGTATTTGAACACTCCTCAGACAAAAGTGTGGAGAGAACTCTGCTTCTTTTCACCGATTTATTTTTACATTTGTACTTGTTGTTCCGAGGCCGACAGCGGGGAACTAGACTACAGAGGACAGATCAGCATAGACGCCGGTTTTGTTGCCGCTTTTTTTGTCGCTGAAGCTCCCTCGTGGATGTATTACAGATCGGACCGTGGAACTGTAGCTGCTGTGGGGGGGACGTTGTGACTGACTGTGGGTGTGTCTCTCCTGACATAACAACACTGTGGCTGCGCAAACAAGGAGAATCACAGCGAAGCGCCGACCGTGCTGAGGCGTGCCTGAGCTCAGATTAAAAATTTGATCTTGTCATTTTTAGACCTGTCAGATCATGGCTGACTCGCATGCTAAAAAAAAAAAGTTAAATGTATTGTTATGAGTTGGATTACATGTCTGACAGGATTGTTTGTGTTAATCAGAGTTACATGATGACTCCTAAATGATAGTAACTCTCAACTGAAAGTCTATAATCTGACATTCTACAACATATTTCACTCTGTTTATGCAAGTCACACAAGATTAGACAGTATAACAACTGGATCTTCTCAATAATCACTTCATCTCATTTGGTAATGGGCTCATCCAACCATAAGATCATCATCTGAGGTCCCTTTTTCAGTCTAGAATCAGAGATGCAAGTCACTCAGTCATCTGTTTGCCTTCGATTTCTGGTTCAGATCTCAGTAAATATTTGCCAACCTGACTTTTTTATTTTTTTAAGACAACTGGGTGTGATTTCTGTGGGAACATTTCTTTAAATAAAGGATGACTTTACCTCACATGTGCTGGATCTAAAATGTCAGCGGAAAACATAATGTTTTCTCTCTGCACATGACTGCTCTGACCCCTGAGAAGCTTTAAGTCGAGTTAGCTGGCTTTACACGCCTATATGACATTTCTGACAGCAGCTATGACACATCTGTTTGCATGCCTACCAGGTCTGGCTCCTGTCTCTGATGTGACGTCTGTTCTAAAAGAGGATTTAAATTACAATTTTGCATGGCACTGTGGAAATGACAAATGGAACATGTCTGCAATAAATAAATAAATGAAAAATGCAGATAACAAATTCCTATATGTGACTCGGTAAAGTTCATCTGCTGAGACTTTTTGAACGACTTTTGCAGATGCATCACTCAAACCTTTGACACGTATTATATGACATATTTGTCATCAGTTTCATTCATTTGCTAAAATCGGTTCAGTGCCATACAGAGCGGTTTAACAGGTTGTGTGGGAAAGTGGAATCCTGACAAAGATGAATGCATGTAAGCCCTCACGGGAAGCGCAGGTCTCTTGTCTTCTATGGCCCTGACTGACTGACAGGGGTGGTCCTTCCCTCTCGCGCCAGACGGGGAGTTTGCAATTCAGCCATTGAGCTCATGCACATGTGTGGTGACCTCTTGGGGCCGTGTTGAACACCAATTTGACTTGCATGCAAGCCATGTCTGCGCGTCTACGCTGACCTGATTCTGTCCTTGCTGCGACACACCTGCTCCTGTGCTTACCATAGCATTTGCATTCATAGATTTGCATTGCCAAGATATGACTAGCAGAGAAGGTAAAGGGAGAGAGAGAGAGAGAGGGGGGAGAAAACAAATGGCAAAATGACAGGAAAAATGATAGCGGGAGAGGACGAGGTGATGAGTCTAAAGCAGGAAACAGGAACAAAGCCCATTTCAGACTTCAAATTTCCAAAGTCTAATTTCAGCTTAAGGGCAGCCCTGCCGGCCATCTGCTTAGGAAGCTGCATCCACTGTATGCTGGGACAAACATGGGCAGCACACACATACTCTGGGGATTATACACTAGGCGATTATACCATTCAAATTCATTTTCCAGTTCATCAACAACACATTACCGCAAAAATGTGTTATAATACGAGTGCATGTTGGGTCTTAATTGATTCTAAATGGTGACAATAGTCACGTTTTGTATTTAGAGCAAATAACTGACATATTTTATGAAACGCCGTGTGCTGACATTTTTTTATTTATCACATCACAGCACCTTTATGAGCTTGGAGGAAGTTAAGATACTTCAGTTCACAAATTTTTCTCACCCATGTGTATAATCTGATATCTATTTCTACAGGGTCACTATCTCATTTCAGTCTCGGTGAGCCCTGAACTTCATGCTTGAGACTTTTTTTAACATCACAATCTGCATTTCTCATAATGCCATGATTTTGAGCCAGGCAGAGGAGGAAAAGTACATAAGCAAATATGACGGAAGGGGGTGAATCCAGAATAAGCGCGGGTAGAGGAAAAGAAGGTGGTGACAAAAGAGAAAGAGAAACCAGAAATGGATGAAGCTGCAAGAGATGGAGGCTCAGGTAGACGGGGAGTGAGTACAAAAGTCTGAGAGGAGGAAAAGGCGGAGAGATTGTAGTAGAAAGAGAGAGGGAGAAGCAGGAAGAAGGGAGAGATGGAAAGGTTGTTGTCACAGCCCTGCGGCTTCTCCTGGCAATCCCTCATCTTTACATATGATAATCTCAGAAGCCGCAAATGAGCCACCACTGCACATATGAAACACCAATAATCTCACACTCAACCAAAAGTGACAGGCACGGTTAGTCACTGGAAGAGGCTTGTTGCTTGCTGCTGCTGCTGAATATCGGCAAAGATTAATCCTGACTGAATCACTCTCGCGCGGTCTATCTGGGTCAGAGCATTCAGGACAGAATCAAAAACATCCACCTGTCAATACGGTGATTGTTGAAACCACAGTCTCCTGAAGAATTTTCTCTCTTGATCAGTGCCAGATTTATGCACCCACTTCCCGACTGAACAAGCCGCAGTGGCACATTTTGTTCTCGTATTACATTCAGTGTCTGATCCCCCCCCCCACCCCACCCAAACACACACACACACACACGCACACAGTCAAAGGTCATCAGCTCTGTGGCTGAATTACTTACTGTTCTGATTCTGTGTGTTTTTCATCATGCTTGGATTTTCTGTTGAAAAGAAATAAAAGATCAACAGTCAAACAATCACAGTTGCAGTCGATACAGAGACAGTGATTCATTCTGCAAATGAAGGACAAAATTAATCTGAGAGAAAGATGGGGAGAGACAAAGAAAAAAAAAACCTGTAATCTCTGACAGAGTCTGTGGCTTTCTAAAGAAGCTGAACTCCAAAGTTCCTGAAGCACATGCTAAATGACACATCCCCAGTGAGAAAGAAAGGCTGTTAATGGACCTGGGAACGCCGAGTGCTGCAACAGAACAAGCTGGACACTTTTAGCAGCAGCGAGGCCGGGGACCTACAGCTGTGGCCGGGCAGCGTGGGAAAGATCTTTAGAGACACTGGCTCCACCTTTTAATAATTAGCACCAATGCCTACCCCTGCACAGTACAGTCTGACACTGTATTTTCAAAGATCTCGCCGGGATAGGGTAATTGCAAAAGAGGGAGCGGGAAAGGTTTATTAGCAACACCTTCTAAATTCCGCTCTGTGTGCTATTTTTGGATGTAAAGGCTCGAGCAGGTGGAAGCTACATATACGGCACAGTGTGAAACGTTTCTGGTCTCATTGCAACCACATTAACATAGCGGCCCCTCCGAGAGGCGAGAGAGAAATTAGCGTGTGCACTCTCCATATGCACGCTCGTGTTTGCCTGCCCCTGCAAATTTGCATAGGCGTACATTTCTGTGATGCCTCCGCGTGTGTGTGCACTTTGGATGTCTGCCTGCGTGATAGTCACTGCCCAGTTCCTCACTTTTGCTGACTCACTTCACAGTAATCCGAGAGGATATTATCGCTGAGGGTGGCTAAAGATGCACATCATCAAGACGCGAATGCGGCTGGCCGTCGGTGGAGTGTCTCCATACCAAGCATTACCATTATACTTTATTGTTCCTGATGATGTGTATTGAAAACTGGCGAGCTGAGCAGGGCCTCGAAATACTCCCCCCGCAGATAGAGAGGTGTCTCATCTCAAGGCCACAGGGGATGGTGCCAAGGTCACTTAATCACCATTTACTTCCCCTAAGCGTGAGGGGAAGCAATCTACAAGGAGCAGGCAGACAGATGGGCCATACTAGGCACGTAGCCGATGACACCTGAGGATGCATCAGGGTGTTAAACAGACATTAGTGCTCTTCCTAGCAAAACGCCTCCCAAGGTAACGCCTCCCTAAAGCGGCACTTCCCGGTTAAAGTGGGTTCTTATTAGACCCGCCCAGTAATTTGTACATTTGTGACATACTTCAAACCTTGTTCACAGGAGTGACTCAGGCAGTAGGATAGATATATAAAAAGATGGATACAATATTCTCAGCATCGCTCAAGAACAAAAATAGTGCCAACCTGATTTATTTTAATAGGACACTCCAGGGCTGATATACGTGCGCATACCACATACTTCTGCACTTGAAAAATATTTTTCCTGTTTGCCTGACTTGACATCTGTACAATATAAATTTCAAGAACCCTCTTCACACAGGAAATGCTCAACAGCGATTGGTTTATCTACGTACAGGCTTTCAGACATAGGTCTGTGTTAAGTGAATATTTCTGAATGGCTCTGTTTGAACATGGCAGAGCTATTACCGATGGAGTCGCAGTGCTTGCACAATGCTTTGCATCTGATATGTGAAAGAGATCGGCATCACTGCTGAGGGACACTTGTGGAAAATGATGACATTGAAGAAGTAGGCTTCAGTTCTCATACAGGCTGCCTCAATGATTGACTATCAAACATATTTTATAGTTAAATCAGTCGAGAGGCGCCTTCCTCCCTTTCGCAATGGCGTTACGGAGTGGGTTTATTTCGAGACGGGCATGTCACAACATCGGCATAACATTCACGTAAAGAGACATTAAGCCATGGCAGAATTTATTTGGTTAAAGGCTCTTCAGGAGGAAGCTCAGTCTGTCGGATCACAGTTCTTCCAAGAGTGTCCAGAATACTCAGGGCCAGACGAGTCGGACACACATAGATATAACTGAGTATGTTCCCAGTGCGGCCCCCTGCCTGAACACCAGTAAATGAACTACTCCAAGTTTCTGATGAACATGTTAAGTCTGGCTCGGCCATTGAACAAAGTACTTACACTCTCAGTAACAAAGGTCTTGATGATGGGCCTTTAATGCCTTGGTTGGTGAGAACAGCATGAGACACGCCATTAATGGAATAGTCACTAAATCCCCTGCTAGAGAATAGTTATTCTCACTAAGTGCTGCCTTGAAAAAAGAATGTGTTGTTGAGCCAATTAAGGATACAATCTCTTATTAATCACACACTTAGTTGCATTAAAGATTCATACCTAAAACCGGTCACATAAATCTCCAAAGTAATTTTGTCCAAAGATATTGTGGAAACATGAAATGACTTTTGTAGAATTATGCATTTTTTGTGACATTTAACTGCACAACTGTTCCAGATAATACTTGTGGAACCAAGTGGTACAATGAAAAAAAAAGTGTTTCATATTCAATGTCTTTTAAATAATTAATCAAACTTTCAGCTTAACTGCCAGTGTAATAGACAATTCAGAACGGGGCTGGAGCATGTTGCGGAGCCGAGTGTACATACCAAAGACTATGAGGCGAGTGTGCGTATCTGTGGAGCCCAGAGGATTCTGGGCCGTGCAGCGATACATGGAGCCGTTAAGCTCGGCCGGCACTCTCTCCAGAATCAGCTCCTTCCCATCTCGCTCTGTGCTGCCATCCAGCAGGCGACCCCCCACCCGCGTCCAGGTGAAGAGCGGCTCTGGGAAAACCTCATTCTATCAACGCCCAGATGGGATGGGGGAGTGGGGGGGGGGGGGACAGGAAAGGGAGAGGGGGTGGAGAAAGGGCAGTGCAGAGAAAGTCTGTGAGTTTCAACCAAGAGATTAAGAGCAGAGCTATACATGAATAATACAAGCTCCAATTTTCCCCTAATGCAACAGTAAGTTAACAACATGCATTAATAATCAACTCTTCACTTTACAACTGTTTTTCCCAGATAAGGGTTTCCAGGATTGCAACTATGCATGGTCAAAAGAGAATATCACATCAGTGGAACGTCAGAGGTACTTCACATATGGCACAACACAAAAGACTTTTATCTGTTTTTAAAGAAATGAGTCAATTGGATGAGACTGAAGGTTTCAGTCCAAGGGAAAAGCAAAAACATGACCTCATCTTTAGAGAAAAATACAATAGTAAGTGTGGAATCAAGGCCCCCTATGAAAGCAACCATTTTATTTTGGTTCATTCTGCTCAAGTATACCGTCGCTGTGGAGGTGCATGGCTTCTTTAGAAATTCACAAAAAAAGGGTTGTCAATTCAAAACACTCTGGAATCCTTAAAGCAGTAAGCAGGCAGTGTTGTGCACTTGTTGTTTGGCATGCAACACATATGGTTGATGGGAAAGTGCGAAATGTGATTAAATACATAAATAATGTAAGTGTGACATAGATAAAGCAACAAGAAAAACATAACACACAGTAATAATCACACTGTAAGTTGATCATCCATAGCACAGTCCTGAAGGGACATCTTTATCAGAAGGGCGGGAGGCAAAATTGTCAGGCCCAGCACACAATCTTATCTGCTTGTGAAACCCTAAAGCCGAGGTACAGTGAAGGATAAGGGAAATTTGCTTTCTGATCAATCTGCACGCACCGATGCCTGCGCTGCTGAAGGGCCCGGCTGGTTGCATGCCACAGTCAAGTCGGGTTTATAATAACCAATCTTAACCCTGTTCAAAGAAAAGGTCTGGAAGAATCCCAAGGTCACTGGGCAGACATAAAACACAAGTCTAAATCTTAGCAGTCAATAGCTCGGCGCTCTAAACCAACAACAATACAGAATATTAATGTTGTCTCATAAACGGGAAATAAAATCAAACCCTGTATGTGACTTGTGCTTCTTCATGAAGCCGCGACTGTGAAGTTACAAAGGAGGATTTTGCTGCGGGCCATTAGCATTTTCTATATCAGGATTAGCCCTATTCTCTTCAGCTGACTGGCTCCAGCTGCCTGGCTTCAATGTGTCATTCCTGTCACAGAGAGTAGACAGGACCATCCACAGGCCATTCACACCTGGGACAATTTTTTTTTGTTGGCAGGGTATGATAGTGACATAGAGGCAATTTTTGTCTTTGGGTTTGTGCAAGCAAGAAACAAGAAGAGTCTATGCAGAAAAATGACATAGTTCCAGTCTAGTTGGTCAAGAATGATGGACATGGACAGTGGGCCTGGACATCAGACATTCATAAACAAATTGTTGTTTTTCTATTATGGTTTTATTGCCTGGGGCTTTACTGATGACAAATAACATGGTTTGGGGTTCTTCAGCCAAACTGGTCGAACTAAACGTTAAAACATGATTCTAAATTTAGGATATGTCTCTCCCCAACACTGAAGCCCCTATAGAGAAAAATAACCAGGCTTAACTGCACATATGCACCAGTCTCCTCCTACTTTAGACTGAACCTGGCCTTAAGTTTTCATAAAACCGCATGCACTTACCACAGGCGGTCTTACCTGGAATCCTTGCACAGTGATGCGCACTGTGTCCCCTACCTTTGCCCTGCTGGGCGACATAAAGAGCTTAGGACCCTTGGGAGCAGCTGAAAAGAGAAGAAAAGACAGAGAGACAAAGGTCATCATACTGAGCATAGAGAGCAAATCCTGCCGGACACCTGTTTTATTTTTTTATTTATTTATTTTTTTCTTGAGGGATCGAGACAAATACAATTTCCTGTCAATTAAGGTCACGGGGCTAGAGGCGAGGGACCTGCAAGTTCTTTGATCCAAAAGACTGTGCCGGATTTATTCCCCTTTGGAGAGAAAAAGAACTAAATTGGGTAGATACTCATTACTAGAGGAGAATGGGAGTGCAACGGGTGGAGTGTGGAGGCAGCGAGATAAGGGACGCTCAGAGAGCTAATTCCCTTGTCTTGGTGTGGACAGCAGCCCCCAGATGGCTTTCATTTGGGCCATCTAAAACAATGGGGTGCAAGTAGGAGAGGGAGCAAGCAGAATCTAATATTATGACATTGTGAGGGGCCGGTGATTGGGCTGTGTATGTGGTGTCGAGATAAAATGACTGATTTGCATAATGCTATAAAAAGGTAAATCATTTCTTTACAGCTAAACTGTGCAGTACACTGCATTAGGCTTGTATGCGCAGGCTCGGCACAATCTGTGATGATTAACAATTTCCTTAAAGATAACTGCTTCACATGCTGTGCAGTTCCATATGTTGAACAAATGGACTGAGCAGCACATGCGATGACACTCAGGCTGAGGGCATCCTATCAGTAATGCCTGTACAACCCTGGGTGTTTAATTTGGTTTGAACTCTTAAGATGAATCACAGTTGGTGCTTGTTTTCATTGATGAGTTAAAAGAAAGGATAAATAAATAAAGAGACAAATTACCCCGATTTTAGCTATTAATCGGGCAAAAAAAAAAAAAAAACTGTCCACTGTGGCTAATGACTCACATCCTTTTGTTTAGACAGTCACTGACTGCAAGTCAGACTAATAGATGAGGATTGAGAATATGGCCTTGCCCATGTACGATATCCTCTCTACGCCTCCTTGTATAGAATAGAATAGAGCAACCTTAGAGCAACCTCGGTGTCTGAGAAAGATTTCGAGCAACACAAAAGAAAGAAAGAAGATATACTGTAAATTAAAACACTTTTGGAAACATTTCAGCACCGCTAGATTAATTTGTCCAGAAAATCAATGCATAGCAGCCAAACTGCTGCTGAACAAAATTTTGGAAGCTTTTATTTTTGTCAAGATTCAGGGACAACATTCACATGTTTCTACTGGCAACCCAACCAAAGCCATTATGTGAACAGTTTGACACGGCGATTTGTACCATCTCACGCTGAAGACGGATGTCATTTCACAGGCTAGTTTTGGCAAGGCGCTGTGAAGCACTTTCCACCTCCTACCCACAAACGGAAGGGTATTTTTAAATACTGGTGTCATGGCGTCACATGGCGCTTGCTAGGCATATGGTCGGAAAGATGGTGGCCGATTTCTGGGATTTGCTCCAACAGCGGCAGTTGGTGTCCTGCGTCACCACCTTTGATGAGGGCAGCGTGCAGTGTGATGGACATGACACAGCCTCTCTTGGGTGAGCCACGGTCCCATGAGACCGTCACCTAAGGCCCAGCTTCTTCAGCTTGCAAGAAAGAACTGTTATCACTTCAGGAGAGGTCAGACAATAAACATGCCCCCCAGAAAAACAACTGCGCACCCTGCATCAGGTGTGCTTTAATACCAAGCCAAGACATCAACAGGTCTGCCCAGCTGCACAGCAGACTTAAGCAGCTGAAGGGAACCTGTCGTATTACCTGGGTGACTGATTCTGTTGAAAAAGAGATGCTGAGGCATGTAACTGAATTTAAAAGGCCTGACTGACTGACTGACTGACTGCTGGATCATTCTATCGCGGTGAATCAGACCCTATGTAATGTGTTTGATGGATTCAACCAACATGCTACTCTGGGTGACAAAATCCAGGGAGATCAGACAGACTAATGAACAGGGAACAGAGTGCTGTGTCAGGAACACAAATAAAAACACATCCTGTTAGCCCACGTGAGCAGACAGTCAAAATCTTATGTAGACATTTACACCGATCAGGCATAACATTATGACCACTGACAGGAGAAGTAAATTACCATCTTGTGACAACACAATGTTGTGCTGGGAAACTTTTGGACCTGGCATTCATGTGGATGTTACTTAGACATGTTCCACCCACCTAAACCAGACCAGACACCCCCACCCCATAGCAATGACACTCCTTGATGGCAGCAGCCATCCCCAGCAGGATGCAGCCTGACACACACACACACACACACACCACCACACACACACACACACACACACACACACACAGAAACAGTTTAGGAACAACTCAAAAAAACATGAAGAACAGCAGAAGGTGTTGACCTGGCCTCCAAATTCACTAGATCCCAAACTGATCAAGTATCTGTGGGATGATCCACAGAGGCCCCTCCCCTCAACCCATAGGAACCAAAGACCCCTAAGTCTAAAAAGTCTAGATGTATGCACACACATAATCATCTCAAATACACACTCAGAAACACACATGCACACACTCCCAGATCACAGACGCGTTCCTGAAAATGAGCATCTGCTCTTTGATTATCACGGTCTGGCAGAGCAAAGACGGGGAGGGGTGAGGATGCCTGGATCTCTTCTCACTGCTGTACAGTGTATGAGTTCCACCACTTGTTTAATGACGCTGAATAATAAACACATCAGCTCGCCTAAATCCAGAACAAAAAACTTCTGTTAATTATTAAAACGTCACGTTCTTGAATGAACTTATTTTGAACGTGATGATGATGATGATCTCATACACGTGAAGCATTTTTTTCCTCCTGAGGCTCATCTCCAGCTTTAGCTCCATTTGCACGGCGAACACAGAGCCACTAATGAATATTCATGAAGTGTGATGCAACATTCGCCGATTGTCAGACTGTCACTCTATCTCCTGTGGCGATATTAAATCTCTGAAAGATTTATTACTTATGAGCACTGGAAGTTTCTCACCATGTATTTCCTAGCCAAACATACCTGAGAGATAAAAGGGTGTGTGTGCGTGTGAGAGCAATTATCTAGTTCCAGCGCTATAATATGAATAAATATATAGGGTATGCAAGTGATGGGAATCCTATAGGTGGAAAACTCCACACAGTCACCCTCAATTAGAGCTACACAATGCTGAAATACTATAAAAATTGCGTGCCATTGTGTCTGTGATACGAGCCAAATCAACATCACCTCGGACCTGAAACTAAGCTTTATTAGCTTAAAATAGTATTCACTTCTAGGTGGATCGAGCCCCAAGCAGGTCTGTGAATGCTCTGAATTTCAAGTGTGCTCTAATTAGAATCAACAAACGGACGCTTTCTGTTCTCTTTTCTTCAGGTGGTGGGAAAACACTGAGAGACGCTCCTTCCATCTCTTTAAAAGAACAAAGGTAGTGATAAATTAATGACTTCAAACACACCGGAGAGAGGGGCCTGTCAAAATATTAGCGCCTTTGACATTTAGCAAGAGTTTCGCAGGGCGCGTTCCCCTCAGGGTGTGTCGTCTGTTTTATCAACAACGCGCGGGGAAAAAAAAAAAAGCCAACGAGCTGTTAGGATCGTCACAGCTTGTCTTGAGAAGACAGCACATGCCATTATACCTTCAACTGGTGCTGCTGCTCACATGAGATGTACTATATTTCTACTCACTAGGGATGGGAGGGTGACAGTTAATGCATTTCAAAAGACAATTTACTGGTATGAGATATTCCCATTTGAAAAAGTGACAATGCCAATTGCCACAATTGGTTTTTAAATAAGGGCCAAAGGGGCTTTTTAGATACTGGAGTCTCTTAAAGTATGAAGCCTTTAGATTTTTTCTTAATATCCATGAATTCCATTAAAACATCAAACCTACCAGTAAATTGATCCTAGGAACAAATAGTGTGCCAAAGCCTGTTATTATTTGCTTTATTTCCGTGTGCCTCAGACCTTCATTGTTGCTCAAAACCTATTAAAGACACATCAAAGAGCCACACTGCTGTACTGGGTGAAATGGTCATTTTTTACTATGAACACAGCCACTGTAATTTATTTATTTTGAGTCAATCCCGCATGGACCTTTCTTCTTCCATAAATACTCACAAATACAGCAAATATGCAGCTGAAAATAGTCCCTGACAATTGTATTTATCTTATTTAAGTAACATTTGTTAAAAAATAAAATAAAATAGAACTGTCAGAATCTACTTAACCTATCTTAGAAAATAGTGTATATGTTTTAAAAGATTTATGTCTTGAGTAGGAATGCCTAGGGTGCAGAGAAAGGATTATGTTTTTATGTCTTTTTAAAGATGCAATTTGTTGTTATGCTGTTATGCATTTTTCGTGATTCTTGTCAGTCTTAACCAACTCAAAATGTACGACAGAAAGGAGTGTCCCTTCCTTACTAATTGATAGAGTGTAGAGTCGACCTACTTAACCACATATGTACACTGTTGCCCATAAAGCTGGAAAACATTTTTTTTTTACCTCTTCTCATGAAATGATTGTGACAATGTGATTAAAAATAGTGTCTGAAAACAAAATTATTCCAACTTTATGGGCAACAGTATATATGGACTTTGGCAGGATGTTGTTTTTGATCCAAAAAAAAAAAAAAAGGCAAAGAACTAGAAACTAGGGGTGGGACTTTAACGTGTTAATTACAATTAATTAATTACAAAAAAAATTAACGCGTTAAAAAAATTAAAACATCACACGTCAGAGCTCGATTCCTTCAAAATGGAGGAATCAGATGAAAGTACATTGCTAGGACTGATGGAAGGCAAATTTTTTATTATTATATTTTTTTAACCATTTAAAGTCAACACTTTTTCTGAAAAAGTACTTAAAATACTTACAGTGGCACTTTACCTTTATGTCTGTTCAGTTTTGGCCAGGGATATTTCTTTCTTTTTCTACTGTTTTGAATTGAAATGCAATTAAATGCATTTTTCCAGACATTAAAAGAGCTTGAGTTTACAATATTCATGTCTATTGATTCAGTCGTCCACTAAAATCCATTTAAATTAAAAAATGTTGCTTTTTGAGGCAAATATTGTTATGCGATTAAAATGTGATTAATCAAGATTAATTACAAAGCATCTCATTAATTAGCTTAATTTTTTTAATCAGTTCCACCCCTACTAAAAACTAAACAGTTAATTCTTTTGGTCAAGCAATAATTGGTAAGGGGTTCCACTCGGTGCAACAAGATCGTCTGCCATCATCACTTCACACACGGTTCAGATCCAATGAGTCTTCAGTATCATCTCATGACAAATTATTTTGTGATAAATACTCTATATTTTATTTAATTCCAAAAATTCAATTCCATTAAATACCCAACCACAGAGAGCTTCACCGTGTGGTATATACTGTGTATTTAAATACAGTGCTGTTTTCAAGTCTTCGCAGATCTCCCACAGTAACCACAATTAAGTCAAGAAAAAGTGGTGTTGTGCTGTGTGTTTTAAATCCTGCTCGTCATTTCTTAAACCTATTAAAGACTTCTAGACGATAGCGACAGTTTCTATAGATTCATTGAGAGGGCCCGTCGTTACCCGCCAGGGTAGAAAGACAAGTTTTAATTGGATGGAAGGTGGTGATGTGAGATAAAATACTGACAGCGAGACACAAAGCAGCAAGTGAACGTGTCCGAACCGCATTCACAGTATCTCTCGCTCTCTGGTGGAAGATAATGTCTCTGTTTATCATGTCAGGATTGCGTGGCACGTTTCCAGGAGGACTATGCCAAAGTATTGCCTTTGAAGTGTTAATTGGACGTGCCGGAAGCCATCTTCGTTTTTAGATTAAAACAAAAACAAAAGAGTGCATCTGTCTCTCTTGGATCACACTTTTAAAACTTAATGCTACCTTATAGTATTTTTTTCTGAAATTGCTAACTGCATATCTCCTTCTCCGATAGTTTGGCAAACAATACCAATGACACCGTGTTTTTCTCCTTGAAATAAAAAGATGAAATGTAGAGGCCGTACGTCTGTTTGCGAGACTATAGCGTGGCACTGAAGAGCGTAAGGGAGGTGTACGCTGGAGTTCAAAGAAAGGGCGCCGTCTCTGAGATTGTCTTTCCAATGATAAAACATTGGTCAGCGTGTCTAAATTCTCATCTGACTTCTCTAATTCAGGCTGACTTTTTCAATAACGGCCGTGAGTTAACTCAATCTAGCGACAGACAGCTCGATGAATTGCCCTGTCAGTCACTTGGAGTTTTGCATTCGGCGCTAAACTCGCAATCTGCTCAGCTGTAACACAATTAAGCGGCATCAAATGAAAATCAGTGTTGTTCTGAGTACATTTGCAAGGGAGACATAAGGAGTCCCAGTCGGTTTCCAAGTGTGGCAAGGGGACACATGGAGACAGCAGGAGATTAAAAGGGAAGAAGAAATGAGAAAAGGGTGTATGTGTACCTAGGTGGAGTGCTTCGGGTCGGATTGGATGAGGAATAGAGGGCAGATGAATAGAAGGTGGTACGGGGTACTGAGAATAGCTCGCAAAAACAATGAGTTAGACTGCATCCTACTCACATAGAGTGACCTCTGTCTGCATGGGCATGGACAGTGCTGGGTGCTTGACTTCGCAGCTGAATAGGGCATCGTTATCAAGTTGAGGGTTGAGGGTCCAGGTGAGTCGGGCCTGCACCACCACAGAGCCGTCGCTCTGCGGGATGTGAGTGTGACTGAAGTAGTAGAGGGGGTCCGTGCTGTGCACCCAGCGGGGGAACTCCCGGCTCACCACCGTCTCTGGGATGACCTCCGTTGCAGGGCTGGGCTCGTAGGCCTGCTGGCCCTGAGTGTGGACACGCTGGGGGCTCTCTGTGTACAGGCGGGGCGGCCGCCCTTCGGGGTCCAGAAGGGAGAGGGACCGCTGGAGCTTGGTGTCATCGAGGTCTCTGCTGATGAGGGGTCTGGCTCCTCTCACCCCCGCCGAGCCGCCACCCTGCTCGCTGCCGGAGGGTTGCGTATAAGAGATCACCTCTATCAGCTCGCCATCGCGCTTAAAGTACACCTATACATACAGAACAAGGAGGGTTGAAATGGAGAAACAGATAGGGAGGAGAGCCAAAAAAGAAACAAGAGCAGGCATATATTACTTGATTAGTTATTTTTTCTCTGGCAGAAAACCAAAACACTGTGCATAACTTTAATTTGCATTTACTGAATATATGGTCAACAAGCTTTAGACTTTTGTCCAACACTTTTTATTCAACTTTTGGAGAAAATATGTGTATTTTCAGCTGCTAATTGTTTGTTTGTTGGAGAGGGAATCTCTCAACCACTAAAAAAAAAAACATGTTTAAAAATGCCTTCCATATCAGAGTATGCTGTTGTTAACTGTTAAACTATTGATAAGTGCAGTTATAAGACAATACTCTTTAACTGGCTCAGCTGCTGTTAGTTCTGTTGTAGCCAGCAGCCACTCACAAAGGCTTCCCAGCCATTTCCTCACCTTTCATAAGTCTGTTACCATCTCAGGCTGCCTAATCTCCAAACAGGGAATTCATGCTCCCATTAAAGCACATAACCTCCAAATATCAGCATTGAAACAAGTTGCTGCCTGTGGTATTTTGGAAACGGAAGGCCCTCTTTTATGTTGTTGAAGAAAGGAACATTTAATCCAAAGCTCTTTTAGGGACCTTTGGTCAATTCAAATTCAATTTTCCAAAGAATAAGATGTAACAGGGACCCAGGACCGCAGTACAGCTTTACAATGTTACACTGGAAAAGTACTCAACTCTGAAGCCACAGCACACCTTTCAACACTAATGTCAAGTTCAATTCAAATCAGCAGTATGCCCATTGCCCACTCATAACAAACTTTAGTATGCACTACCAGTATTTTAAATTCAGCTGGTAGCCTTTATGTTAGCAACTTGGTTTTAAATAACTGATGGATGGGTGTTGACTCTGCGGGCTCCCTTGTTGGTGAGGTAGTTTGACTAGACAGATGCAACCTCATTAAAAGCTGCGTTATGCTGCCGGGTTGTATCCTAGTATTTATAGTCATCAGAGCAGCCAGGTACAGAGTCCACATGAGGCTGAGCACCCTTGGTCAAAGGCATTCAACAACACTGGTTGCTGTTAGAATGACAGATAAGAAATTCAAACCCTTTAACAATCCTTCTCCTAACCAACCTGTTGACCCTAACCAATCTCCTTGAATTGGTCTGTGGCCCCATCTACCTGCACCAGGCTTCCAGTACACGGATAGCCTTATCTGAAGGATGGCTTTCAACTAAAACTTTCTTTTAAACTTTAAGGCAACTTTCTTCCTAAGTTAGTGTGTTCATTTTTAGATGTAACTCTAAAACTTGATGCACAACAGCCTTGCTATACTTCAATAGATTTCAGCTAAATGTATTTTTTACTGTATATTTTATTTCAAGAAAACCAGATTTGAGAACTTGAAGTTTTCTGATATTTACTTTCCATATCAAGTCCGATAGACTGCCGGGGTCATTCTGAATTCTCACACTGGTGGAACAGTTGGTAAAAGATAACAAGTATAATCTTACTTTATAGTTTAGTGCAAACACACACACACGCACACAATACAGATACTGCTATTGCTATAAAAATATTTCAAAAGATAAACGTAGCACCCGCACACACATGAGCAAAGAGCCATTACTGCACTCCACTCCAGCTACATGTAGATTCCAGGTGCACATAGGGATTCAGGTTGTGTCAGGTATTCTTATAGGCACTGACTTGTCAGGAAATCAGCCTGTTGGCAAGATAACTCCACTTCAAGCTCAATAATTGCATCCTGTCCATAAAATCGAGTTACAATTCCTCCTGCATGACATTTAGTTATTTTTCTCATCTGCACAACCTTCTCGTGAAACCTTTGAAACCTCTGAATGTACGACTCTAACAAGTGTATCGACAAGTATAGCGTGTAACGCTAATTTCCAATTAAAGCTCCTCCAATTAACACATTTTACTTCACTGGATTTTATCGCGAGCATTCGGTATCCATCACCGTTTATCTGCATTTACCTCTGAGCTGAGCCAGAGCTTAAACTCTAATAGCACAATGGTAAGTAGAAACATCAACCTTATCCACAATGACCCCATTGCGTCTGCTACTAACTCCTGCAGCTACTCAACAACTTACAAAGGGAAGAAGCTTTTTCACGGTGTACTGAAACACCTCATTAATTATCACAGCAGGTGGAGGGAGAGAAGTGTGGATTAGAAAGATCCATGCACCTGTTCCGGGGCTTTTGTTGGACAAAATGGTGTGGGTACACAATAACACCTGCATTGGCTATGGGCTGGTATGATAGGGAATTAATTCAGTAAGCCTAAATAACGGGTTTGTTTCCGCAAACATTAACAGACAAGTTAATTTACGGTCATAAAAGAAATATTAAACAGCGGCATTACTTAACTTGGTGCACAGAGCGACGTGTCGAGATGGCTCTAAACGAGGCAGAAATAAAACTTTACTGAGGTGTTACCTCCAGCAAAATATGAAGCATCAGTTTACGTATTCATAGTGATCCCACTGTGACTAAATATCTTTTTTTTTGCCACCTGTCTGCTAGAGGTATAAGAACAGGAATGAATGAATGTTTCATCAAAGACATGAGTGAAATGAATGGCAGATACGTAGCTGCAGGCAGAAAACCAAGTGTTATTTCAGTATCATTATCCCGCAGTTCTGCTCTTGTTCTTTTCTCCTTCCATCACCAGCACATCACGTATAGAATATGGTTATGGAAGCATTGCAGACAGAGTCATAAACGGCCATACAGGGAGTAAACTGTCACAGCAGCTGAGTGACCTCAGCCACCTAAGATTCTTCATAGTGCTGTCCATTGAATATCCTGTTAAGTGACGTGTTCAACACATGTCATCATCATTTTTATACTGATATATACTTAAAGGAGAACAACCATTTTTTTACAACATGGACCTTATTTCTGGCATAAGATACCATCGTTTACTCACCCATATAACTTTGGAGTTATTTGGAGTCCTTCGGAAGATATTCAGCTCCAGTGGAGCGCCGCGTATGTACATATGGTGGGAGTGATCGGGGCACCGAAACGCAGCCTCTCAATAACACATTACCTGCCGCGAAACTCGTTCATTTCACCAGTATTTTGTTATGATACGCTAGTGCTATTCCCCGGTGAGTCTGGAGTTACCTGTTATCTATTCGTGGACGTGCAGCAGTTTGTTCTTTGGCCAGCTGTTCCTCTCCCTCCCTCCGCATCCTCCTTTCAACGAGCTCCTCATCCGTATACTCTGGCTCAAACGGTAAGGACGTCCATCATAAACAAAGTCATCGTCCACAACCTCAGAATCGGAAAAATATTCAGCCATGTTGCAAAAAACTAGCAGTAGCAAATTACAGGTAAACAAGTTGCGCAGGGTGTGCACGGCACTCAGAGATGACATCATTCAGGTCAGAGGTTAGTAGGTCAATCTACAGACCCAGGATGATGATAACAGGTAACTCCGGACTCAACAGAGAATAGCACTAGCGTAACAAAATATTGGTGAAATGAACGAGTTTCGTGGCAGATAATGCGTTATTTAGAGGCTGCAGTTTCGGTGCCCCAGTCACTCCCACTATATGGATATACACGGCACTCCGCTGGAGCTAAATATCTTCCGAAGGACTCCAAATAACACCAAAGTTATATGGGTGAGTAAACAATCGTATTTTAATGGATATGCAGTGTTTTTGATGCAATGGAAACTACAGTAAGATACAAGTCAGTCGTGATAAATTGAAGGCAAATGAGCCGAATGCTTTGGCTTTCATACAACCCTGACAATCACCGTAAACAAGTAAATTTGAGTGCTTTTACCGTATGATTATTTCCAGCTCAAGATCACAACATGTAAGACACCATTTAATTAACGCCCAGAAAATGACATTTGAGATTAAAAAGATCTGAGTGGAGTGCAATTCTGCAAGGTCAAGATCTGACATCTATCTTGCAAAATGTGTATTGAAATAATTCCTGAATGTACGTGACATCTTATAGCAGCCAAATTGGCAAGAGGAGAGAAAAGTGTGACACTGGCCCCTGCCTGGTATGTGGCCCCGACAAAAATAAGCCCCCAGGATCTCTCTGTAAAAACTTAATAAGGACAAATCAATCCATCTCAAAATCGATGCACAATTAAGGAGACTGTCATCACCGCAGGCTTGGTTTTCTTGATTTTTTTGCTACCTATGCATTTTCAAATAAAAATAATAAAAAATCCCACATTTTCTTGTTTGTCAGGCAAAGACAACAGAAAACACATCACTCCTGTCGTCCTGTTCAAATTGGAGAGCAGGCACTGATTAATTTTCTACACGTGATTAGAAATCTGCCAAAATTAAACTGAGTGTGTCTCTCACTGGGATGCATGTCTCCAGTAAATGGTTGCACACCAGAAAGTCAAAATTGGACTTGGGAGGCTTCATGTTTTCCTGCTCATGCAAGGAGCTTCTTTAGTTTTTAATGACTGGTGGGGAGTTGGGGTTTTATTAGGTACTTCTGAAACTCGCTAGGGTCTGTAACGACCAGATACTTTCGTCTTATTGGAGGAATCTGTTTTTAATCTGGTATTTAGTCGTGCTTTGTCACAGTGACTATATTTGAATCTGAAATTTCTTATAAAAAGACAGTACATCTCTTTAACAATCATGCTGGACAAGATGCAAATTATATACGGTCTGTATATCTATAAAACATTCTTTAATCAACTCGCTACCTTGTTAGGTATTACAGTTTGTTGTTCTGGGATCTGGCAAGTAGCACTCACTCTTGGGTAAAAGAGGATTTTTGAGTGTTTCTGGCATTGCAGTTGTATTGTCCTCTCACAAACGGTTACTGCATGGAATAAAGTGATTATCAATCACAGCTCTGTTATAAATCCCCAAATACTCCGTAGTCCGATACGTGGAGACAATTAAACCAGACACAAACCACTTACTTCATTCTGAAATGAATTAGCATAGAAAAAATAGAGATGTGATTCTAAGCAGTAGCCCGTACACAATGCCAAGACAGTGGTGAAATTATGCTGGGATGGCATGAGAAGGGCTCTGCAATTGCCTGTGAATAGACAGTGATGAAAGCACCTGCATTCTGCACACTGCCAAGCTGCCCCCACCTCACCGGCATCTCAGATCCGAAACCTTTTTAAAAAATGTAGCGAACGTGCATCGGTCCATATGCACCTTTATGCTGCCGCAATTAATCACGGGGGCGTCAAAAGGACAAGGCAGCATTTTCCACAGTGACAGAGCGAGTCAATGAGAGAGCAGGAGCAAGCGAAAAGGGTGAAGAAAAAAGGAGAGAGGCAGCGAGAGAGATCCTGGCCGTGACTTAATCAGCTTTCCTTCTTATTATTAACTGTCATTATCTTTCCTCTTTTCAATCAGTGCTTGCTTGTGCTCTGAGGATGTTCTAATAGTGGCACTGGGAAGCTATTATTGATATGTCACCAGCTTGCTTCAGCGGCATCAGATGCTGACAGATCTTGAAACATAATGTGAGACACTTTTAACACATGCAGTCCATTATATTCACTTCTCCCTGAGATGCAGGAGAGGAATTTTTTGGGATGTTGGGTGTCAGAAAGTGGTGAGAAGTAACAGCTTTAGAAAAAGTACGAACTTGAAGACACTGGATTTATGTTATTAAGTAAACTGCATATATGATGATGTGTACATATGGAGGATCTGGTTTATCACTACTGAATATGAAACAAAAATACTTCCTTTAACTAAAAATATGCTGCAACTGAACATAAGACACCTTATTATTTTTGACATCTGCAGGATAAATATTATTAGACGTGCACAAAGAATGCAGTTCATCATACTGCAGCTTTCATGATCATCTTCTCTTTTAACATCCATATTCATATACACATTTTTTTATTCAGTCCTAATTTGACACTTGAAGAACCAATAAAAAAGGGAACATGATCAGCTGGAAGGGAAGAACAATAGGAGCGTTCTAAAACTGGCTTTAATAACAGTGTAACACGACATGCAACAGGAGCACAGCTACTGGAGGAAGTTCAACACTTTCAAATGTCTACACTAAGCCAGAATCAAGTGTCAGACATTACACTGGATGCTGGAAGGACGAAAAAGGATGTTGCATAGCAACAGGGAACATGTTTTTCTTTGAGGAGTGCCAAAGCAAATTTATCAAAACAAAAACAAAGCTTACGTCTCTGTTTATGACAAAAGAAATATTGCACTGAATGCTGGATAAAAGCACTCGAGGTTCTTATGGAAAATGAGATAAAGTCAAGGTTGGGGTGAGCTATGGCACTCACAACAGGGTAAAGTATGGCTGCACACACCATGTTAGCGCCATAAGTCTTATGCAGAGGAGGTTCGGTGAATGTTGTGAGGTCTGACAAGGAGATGCAGTGTTTTCTCTCTCCTCTTTGCCCTCACTCTTTCTAACACACAGCTTTTTTTTTTTTTTTTTTGTTTTGTTAAATCTGTATAAAAATATTAAATAACAACAGGTGAAAATAGGGATAAATAATCTTATTAAGTGGAAAGCCGGTAATAAAAATAACACTTTCAGCATGAACTGTTTGCTTTAATTACTAGAAGGGGCTCTGACTGATCTGCGGCGTAATCAGCAGATCGTGTCTTTTCACCACATTTCTTCATCACTCTCTAACAGTGGCCATATTCTGAGCATTACTTGCCATGAGAGGACCCTGTAAGACCATGTTTAACAGTTTGCAGATGCCAGTGAACATAGAAAGGTGAATGAAATGACTTTAAGATTACCAAATCCAAAGACAATGGATGCAAAAACAATGTGAAAGGGGTTGCTCACAGTGATGTACTCACAGAGAATCACAACCCAAACCTGCAGCCCCACTCAGCTTTATGGAGCTTTAAAACAGACTGCAGCTCTCTGTTTCGTTGTCCGGCCTTCACCTTTACTGTTATGGTTTGCGCTCAGTCTTCTCATAAAATTAATGAATTTTAGTAATTTTAATTGGAAAATACACTGGTGTGATTAAAGACCAAGATACTTTAATGTATGAGATACTGCTTATATTTGGAGGCCTCTGCTAAATGGCGGCTCAATCAGTTGGGTCAGTTTCTTTGTAAGTTTGGAGCCGCTATTGAGACTAGGCTCGGAATGATATGACATTGAAAATAGAGCTGACAACAGCTCATTTTGCAACAAGCCCCCAGGCAGCAGCACCGACAAAGACTAAATGAGTTTCATCAAAAAGCGAAGGGAGCTGTTTGAAGTTGCAGTCACACAAGTGGGCCAAAGCGGCAACACTTGAGCAAATACTTACAAACCCCGTAATGAGGTTTTGTTATGCAGCATGACCATGGACAACAGCATAAATAGCGCCAATGGACACAGTTTAAATGCAATATATGTACTCATTCTTCAACTGTAACATGGTGCTGGCAATATGTGAAGAATGATGCCACAACCGTATGTTATTTTGTAATTGTCTTTTTGGAGCTTTTTAGAAGCTGTATGTTTTGGCTTTGATCATTTTAAAACAACGGCTACTTGGTAAGCCAGGATTGCGAAATCTTCTGGTTCAATTATTAATTTGCTAAAGAACTAAATTGAAATATAACAGACCTTAATCAACCAAGCCTGAAGAATAATCCAAACACACATAAAGCGAGCTCTATTTCCCAAATGACTAAACATATCTCCATGCCAGTTGCAAATTAATAGACGTTTCCTGCTGATAAAAGACCGTGATGAAGACTTCAAATTGGATTAAAGAGAACTTTGCCGTCTAGAGAGACTGTACTTTGAAAATCTGTCCATGAAACCTGTCAGAGACTGTTGGCTGGATTTTGATTCAGTCCAACAGCACAAAGCAACTTTGACCGGCCATGTTCAGTTCAGCTGAACTGAAAGTATTCCCTGCATCGGCTGACTTGACTTATTTCAGCGCAAACACTGTTTACCTGTATGATAGAGGCCTGATATGCAACGCTACAACTAGTTTCTGCCTAGCCAATAGCTTCCACACCCATACCTCCTGCATGACAACGTCACACGGATCTAATTTTAATCTAATCTAATTCCATGCCAGGAGAGCACGAGGAGCATTAAAGGCCCTTCACACTCATGGTACTTGCAGGCAGGTGTTTTCACTTACATAGGCTAATTAAACCTCCTCTCAGGACTGTGTGGGAGCGTACATACGGTTCTTGACTAACATATGACTCTCATTGTCTCACACGTTCGTGCTTTAGAAAAAAAAAAAAAGAAAACAGTGTCTAAAGTTTGGTGACTTTTGCAAACTTCCAACATGCTGTAGCTTCATGCAACTTCAAAGAGAACAACTGAAAAAACCTGTGTGGGTGTGCAGGACTTTGCAATTACTGCTACAGTTATTTAATTACTTATTTTCAGGTTGGTAGTGGTACGTTATAGGCTTAAGAAGTGGTAAGTCCCCAGTTGTGAAGCTGAAGTGGTTCTAAAAGCCACTTTAGAAATAAAATGAAACATGGTATATTATGGATAATACTGGAGTCAGAGGGTACATATTCATGGACAATGCAGTCAACCCCACTGAAATCATTCTGATTAGAGATTCCAGCTGCTGAACTGCACAAGATATATGTGCTTACATTAAAAAAACAAAAAAAACAATCAAAATTTAACTTTATAGAAATGTGCAAAGTGGTCCTGCTCAATTAGGAGCGTCACAGCTTAGAAATACAGAAACAAAAGAAGAACTTTAGAACAATATGGGGCAAAAATGCACAGAAAGAATGAACTATTTCACCCAGTGACAACCAACAGGATAAAGTGCTTACTTGGTTATTAGGTGCTAATATTGGAAGGGATTATCAAAGGTTTACACCACTCCCATTGTGGTGCTAACATGAGGCATGTTGTTCTGATTGGGTGCTCACGATTAGTGGTGAAATATGTAAAAGTAGTCACTGTTACTGCTGCGAACGAGCTAAAGTGATGCGTTTGTTTCACGTTAGTTTCTTTTTGTTTGATACAAGGATCACACCGGTATGGCTGTTAATTACATCCACGCTTGTTTTCCATTTTTCAATATGGTTCTTAGACTTTTCCATACTGCTATGAAATGTGTGTGTTTTCTTGTTTATACGGTATGTTTCTGTGCAACCCTGACATATTCTATGTCATGATGTAGAAAACAGATTGCTCCCTTGCTACTTAAAAATCATTCAGTCATTTTGAGTGATTAAGCTGTAGTGAAATTATTATAAAATGTCTTTGCAAAAAGCAGATTATATTCATTCCAAAGCGTATCAAAATGTTTCAGTTTATCCTACATTAAATATTTATTTCTGCAATTGTCCTAATACAATGGTGATTTGAGCAACCACCAAGTCTTTTGTGTTTTATCTCAAGTCACAGCTTTAATCATTTGCTTGCTGCGTTGCTGACAAAGCTAATTATCAGCCGTATGACCTAGCCAGTGACACAGAGACAGTGTGGGCTTACTGACCAGCTGAAACCTTTCAAATCTCTTTTTCTCCATTATACGTTGAAAAAAGGATCCAGCTGTGCTGGGCTTTAATGGCTTAAGGCTCCCAGCGAAATCACAACAGGGGAGAATCTCACTCATCACACCATCAACCAGGAAGTACCTGAGAGACGGAAATCATATTCACCTTGTATTCACCTCTCACTGCGCTCATAATTGCTGGAGATAGGTGCGCTCAGGGTCTGGAGTCCATTACCATACGCTCATGGACGATGATTAATGGCCCGGTGGGAACTAACAGCAAGCAATTGCTCTCAAACAGCGTCCGCAAGCTCATATGCCACCAAACATCTGAGCAAATGCTTTGGATATTTGCAAGACCTTGTCTTACACTTCAAAAAGTTGTGCAAGTGTGTACTGCGTCCAGACTCCCGAGTCTAAATGCGTGTGGTTGAGGGTGCACAGTGATAATTCTTTGAACAACCATTGCTATCAAGTCACTGTGATTAGATTAATTACCTTGAATGTGACCATCAATAACACTAATGTGTCTGTTTCCTAAATCTGATCTATACTTTTAATGACTACATTGTAGAACAAGGTTTCATAAAGGAAACTGCAACATTTGGTGACAGCTCCTTTAAATTACAGCAAAGAAAGATGCTCTGAACTTTTAATTGATTTCTTTTCATTCACCTGCTAAATATTATTTATTTCCTGTGATATTAAGGTTTAGTAATAGAGGATTTCTATCGGAGGCCTTGAGATCAAAACTTTTGAATTTCTGCTTAAAGAGTCTTTTTACTGATATGTAAAAAGCATTTATAACGCCAAGTGGTTTGGGCACATTAATTTATTCATCAATTAAAAAAAAGAAACTCAGTTTCTTCTTATGTTGTAAACAACTGAGATTAGTGAGCTGTAAAGGCAGGTCTCCAAGCAGCATGGTGTGTTGATGTTCAGCAGCAACTCACCGATGGGGCTGGTTTCCCTCCCTTTGCAGTGCAGACAAGAGTGAAATTCTGGGCTTGGTAACGACTGAAAGGGGCCGGAGTGTTCTCTGCCACCACTGATATGTTGTTTGGAGGTGCTGTGGAGAAGAGGGGGAAAGCTTTGTGAAACAACATCCAAGTACATTCAATAGACCCAAAATGCAACCTCAGACATTCCCAAACTGTTAGAAATGACTCGCTTTCACGCTTTCAGAGCGTTTCAGGAGTTATTTGTGATGAAATGTCATCTTGGGTGCATATGTGTAGGTGGAAACGGCACCGGCAACACCGACAGTAACTGAGAGCAGAGAAAGAGCAACGCTGTTCTGCCCAGATGTTTAAAATAAAACTGACTGAACAAAAATCTACAGACCTGCTTTATCCATCTACCGTATCTATTTTCAAAAGAAAGACAAAACCTGCTGAGAGAATCTCCACTTAAAATGGTAACTGAATGGCTGGGACAGTATGTTCAAAACTCCCCAAGGGCTCATGTGAGGCGGATGAGGCTGATAAGGTAGAAAATCTCATACATATCATATCACTAACCTTCAGTCTGAAATTCTCTTGGGATCCCAGCAAGTGTGTCACGGTGGTGTTAAGGGAAAACATGCGAGCAAGACTTCACAGTTATATAAAGGAGGACAGGGAGGAGAAAGGGGTAATGAATGGAAATCTCTCACATCCCCCAGAAAATCAGCTGTTCAACATACAGTGCTCCGGTCCTTGTACGGTGACTTAAACATGAATGTGAGGGCTTCATATTGTGGTGGATTAAAGGACATATCAGCGAGCAAGTTTTATCTGAAGGCGCTGCAGCAGATGGTTGCCAGCTACACAAGGACCAGTTGAATTTCGATGAGGACACAAAAATAGCTGAGGAGTTTTTCATGTTTTCTCTATGCCAACATGTCTGTTCTGAGGCTCTCCGTGCACCGTCGTGCGTAGGCATTTAACAGTTGCTTGGCACGCTAATTCCTTTCAGGTTCGGCAGAACAAGAAACATTATAAAATCTGTCAAGCGCGAGGGGACAAAGGAATCTCTTCCGGAGTTGCAGTTTCTAAATCCATGCTTTAAGGCAACGAGGAAGGCCATGCTGGGAGCGGTTCCTTTTTCATGTGTGTAAATCTATCAAGTGGTTTTAAACAGACATGCCACAGCAATTAATTGATTAAAAGCAGGTGGGGCTTGGTGGGGGTTTAGCGTCTGGCCTGGGTGCCTCAGTGTTTCCACACCTCTTAATTGCTTACTGATGGAATTCATATGGTTGTAAATTAACCTGAGAACACTCCATTAGCTTACTGACAAGCCTGTCTCAACCTGGCGTATGATAAGCTGTCGGAGGCGTCCGCTGCAGACCAGTCGCGCCAAAGCACTCAGCGCGGGAGCAGTGTGTGTCAAGTGCATCGGGTACAGTGAAGTTGTGCCGATACGCAGAGCGTAATTAAACAGCTGCAAAATGTAAATAAATAAATACTGACTTCTCAATTTCACAAAACGGCTCCCTTTTCACTTTTGTAGAGGCCAGAAAAGATAATCCTATCTGCAAATTTCTTCCCTGCGAGGTGATAGTAATGCTGCCGCGCGATGCAGTTAAATGTTATGATTCATTTTTACAATATTGCAGCTGTAAACGCAAAAAGAGACCAAGAGTTTTGTAGCTGTCTGTGGAGTGTGTATTAACTTATAAAAAAACATTTATTTTTGACAACGGTAATCTCACAAAAAAATAAAATAAATGATGTTGTTAGATTTAGAATAAGTGCTGTTAAATTGCAAGTTTCCACTCCACTGATAAGTATTCATAATCCCCTGATGAGTACTTCTCCAAATGAGTAGTAACAAGATGTTTTGTTTAGTCAGAACAAAATCTTTAACACCACCTTGTAAATGGTGGGATAAATAATTCCTCACTTCAGTCAAGTTCATTCATGAGAGCTGCGCATTGATTATGATGCTCTATTGTTTTCTGCCCTGTGGGTGGTGGGGACACCTAATGGGAGTCAAAGTCTAGGACGGCAATAAGCCTTGGTGAAATATTTGACATGATTAAAGCCGAGACCTACTGCGCGCAGCACAGTATTTGCAAACACAACAACCCTGTACAGGATTAAGATGGTTGTCTGTGATGATGGAGTCTCTGAGCCTATCATACCTCATTTAATTGCGGTTCTCTCCTCTCCCACTTTTAAAAGGATGAGCTAAAACCTCCCTCTACTTGTGATGGAATTCTTTGTTTTAGCCGAGATCTGCATACCGCCCGTTTCGGGAAAAAACAACACATAAATAATTCAATTTCTCTCTCGACAAGGTTACCATCTAACAGCGCAGCAGTTGAAGCTGATATAGAAAATTGGGAGAGAATAAAAACCTATGAATTGAAACGCAACAGTCAAGTTTTCTAAACAATATGAAGTCGTGAGGAAAAAAATAAACTGTAGAAAAAAGTAAGAAATGTCAATATCTTTGACATTCTTCTCGAGGTTATTCTTAAAAGACTCAAAAAAAATAAAAAAAATAAATCAGGCACAGATATAAAAATTCCAGCGTCTGCTCAGAACTCTCCTTCTCCAATACATGATGAAAACTGCACGCAGTGTAGAGGTAAGAGTATTTCTGCCCTGTATGGCTGGAATTCAGATTTATTTATTTTTTTCCCAATCAGAACTGACTGAAATCTTTCTGGAAATGTACTGTATACTTTAGTTTTGAGAATAAATTCAATCATGCATCATGTTTATTCAGCAGTCCAATTATTTATTGATATTCATGTTTGCGCTTTAAGGATGATGCCTTACTCTTTTCATATGAAGCATTTCCTCCAGCCTCCAGTGGGCTCATAGGTTTCTTTCAAAGGTTGTTGTAAGACTTTCTGAAACTTTCTCAAGCCTTGCCATTACACTTGCCAATAGCACAATTAGGCCTGAAACACATCTGACTAGTCTGCGAAACATAAACTGTTTGCTGTCTTCCATTATACAAATCTGAAATTCATGAGAATGTGAGGTCCAGAGCCCAGCGACCTATTCGTTCTTTCTGCAAATCGGCACTTGCACACCACTGCATTAAAAGCAGCCTTTAATTCCTTTTGTCCCTGGCAGTGCTACTATTCTAGTCACATCAATAATGATCTCCCCCTCCATTTCTCGTTTAACACCTCCTTTTTGTTCTATATCCTCAAGCACCATTACTCTGCTATCTTTCCAGACGCACGAAGAGAAAAGAAAGGGAAGGGGAAAAAAAACTTTGTAAATGGGATTGGTGAATGGCAAATGTGCAAAGCAGGAGCATCCTGCACATTTGGTCCTAAGAGACTGCTTTCCCTGGAGACAGCTGGACCCACAAGAAACACTCCCAATATCCCCTTGTGCTAAACACCCCGGTCATGGGTCTACATTTCTACATTATTTATGGTGGTGTGTGTATAGGAGGATGATTGCAAAAAAAAATAAAAATTAAATGTGCCAAGGTCATCCTTGGCTTTCACTGACAGTAATTCAGTGATAAGTGTTTGATGAAGCTGTGCTATTTTACTTTGGGCCCAGATGTTCCAAAGTAATCACTATGAATTTTGAATGGTTTCAAGAAGCTAGATTGAACTTCTATGTGTGATCTTGTCACAGCCACTGGATAATTACTTTCTTGACAAATAGTCTCTCAGCTGAAAGAAACACGTTCACAAGAAGTGAACTTGTGGAAGTTTCCACTGGCTCTAACATAGTGAAAGTAAGAGCATTTCCACACGTACAATGCGAAGGGAACTTAAAGGATTGGGACTGAACAGCTGTGCGAGTCCAGACCTTAACCCCACTGAGAATCTGTGGGACGTGCTGGAGAAGGCTTTGCACAGTGGTCACACTCTCCCATGTTAAATACAAGATCTCTGAGAAAAATGAATGCAATGCTGGATGGAAATAAATCTTGTGACATTGTAGAAGCTTATCAAAACAATGCCACAGCGAATGTGTGCTGTAATCAAAGCTAAAGGTGGTCCATCCAAATATTAGTGCGTGTGACCTGTTTTTTTGGTGGTGACTTTGTTTTTGGCTATCCGTATCCCAAAATTAAACATTTAGTCAATTTTAATGGCAATCAAAGATGGAACATTAGTGTGATCATTTAGGCAGTGTTTTCACTTTTAGACAGCTTACCTGGTTTAGCTGCTGTTTCTTGTTTACCCCACATTAGTCTTTATGCACGACTTGAATCTCCAAACACATAGTTCCATCAGCGTTCGTAAGAACGGCGATATATTTGGATTTCTTTTTTAAAATTAAAAACATACTTTGATGCTGCCATGGCAGCTGGAGCCAGTGTCAACATGTTCTCCCCATTCTGGATGCATAGTTGTATATATCAAACCACACTGAAAGAGGGCCTTGAGGTGACACAGTGTCATAACTATGCAAAACTGTTTCCTGGCTGGATTTGTTGTGCTTTAGAGTTGAAATTGGAAGTAATAGAGCAGACGGAAAGCAACACTAGTGGACCCTAAAGAGCATCTAAAGAAATACATTTTCCCCTATGAGAAAAAAACGTCTTGATAACACCTGAAGAAGGAGCACAAACACCGTGCGTTACTGTAATGTAGCGCCATTTCCAAGATTTTGTCTCTTGCTTCTCACAGAATGATATTTTTTTAACTCTTTTGAGAGAATTTCTTTTTTTTTTCTTATTGAATTTCTCTCCACATTGTGTCAAAGGGCCAGAAAAACTCAGGTAACCACACCTGCACGTGGTTCTACTGGACACCTGTCCAGTCTTCTGCTCCTCCTAGATCATCTGAACATCATTAATAATAATAATATGTCTTTCAGCAGAAACATGGCACATCCAACTCACAGAAACAACATAAACCCGCTGGAAAGAGCAGAAAAAAGAGACGCTCCAGACGTCGCCCGAGAATCTTTTCATCAAAACTTAAAATGTTAATGCAAGCTACAACAGGTGCTTACAGTTAGTACATCCCATGGAAGCTGTTAGCTTTATTGACATACAGTATTTAGACAAGAAAACCTTTGATGCCATTTTCATTTTCAAGATATTTGAGGATTTTCTTGCTTTTAAATCACTCAACATTTCAATGGGATTCAGATGTGTGTTTTGACTATTCGGTTCCATAATCTGCCCTTTCTTCTATCTGAGCCGTTCCTTGGAGAATTTGCTTATGTGAGTAGGATCATTGCTCTATTTAAAAGTCCACGACGACCAGCTCCAGTCACACTGTTCCAAGATTCCCAATCTTTGGCTATGTGTTCAGTGGCAAAATGTAGTTTGTTCTTCTTGGACACCAAAGGCTTTTTCTATTCAGGTCAAACGTGCGCAGTTTGTAGATCGTAAACAGATGCACTGTGACACCAACAGCTGCAAGAGCTACCTGCAGATCCTGTTAGAAATGTGGAACAAAAATTTCTAACAACAAACAAAAACGGAACAAAAGCGGTCACCTTCATTAATATGCACTGCTTCAAAGACGATCAAATGTTTCCTTCATCCATCCATCCAATATATATGATCGCTCTAGATTGCTGGAGCCTATCCCAGCTATCATTAACCCGAGACACGGGGTACACCCTGGACAGGACAAGACAAAGATTCACAGTCACATGTATATCTAGGGCCAATTAGGAAGGAAGCTGTCGGTGTGAACCCCTGCACCATTGGGCCACCTGGTTCCCTTTTCAAATACTTCAAAAGTCTACATTTCTATTTGATGCACCTTGTCTTTCTCATGGATATTTAACTAGAACATAAATCACCACTGCATCTTGTGTCACCCTGTGTTTCTGGCATTAAAGTGATCTTTTTATTTTTATTTTCATAAATTTAAGTGATTCGGTTGTCTACGTGGCTTTCCGGGTATTCATCTACATTTAGTACCATTCAATTAAGTATAACCAAACCCCTTTCAGACGGACGCTTTCAGAATAAGGCTGCATATTACTTATCTACTCCTAAATGCAATTTGTAATTGGTCCCAAACACAAAAGCACGAGTGAGAGGTTAAACACTAAGTGTGGGACTAGAAATGCCCCAGCCACATTATTGCAAATTAACCGAATGGAAATTCAGGATGTCAATTTAATTGACTCTTTCACCTAAAATCAATCCCCATGGAGTCCGAAATGGAAGTTAATTGGTGCATCCCTGAGCTAGTTTTATGATCTAAACTTTACTTGACTCGTGGACATGATTTGATTTTGGCATCCAAAATATCCAAACTAAATTTACACTGCCTGCTCTTGGCAAAGCACAACCCACATGCCCCATCGCTGCGCTAAGGCTAAGATGGCTCCTAGCAGGGATGTGTATGCAAATCAATGCTTGTGTACAGACACACATACACACACGTGAAATTCTCTCATACACGTGGGCGTAGTTGTGAAAGGGCGACACGAACACATTTAAAACCGAGTTAAGCTGAGTCAAATATGAAATATGATATGATATATTCCTTATATTGAGAAGTCACACAGTTGGATGAGCCACTGTATGATTGTGTCAGTGGGAGAGATAGAAGTCAGCCTGAAAAACAATAAAAGTTAAGACTTCTCAAGGGGGTGGGGGTGGGGGGGCGTTGAAATGATCACTGGTACAAGTTCCCTGTATCCAAGCCTGCTTCATTTATTTCCCAGCATGAGGAGCACCGAGAGATATAAGACGCTGAATTGCTTTTTTTTTTTTTAAATCACTTTTACTATTGTGCTTTTAACATTTGCATTTACGCCCCTCCCTGTTAATTTGCACGGGTTATTACTGTGCTGTCAGGTCATATCGGATCCTCCTTCCCCAGCCAACCAGCCAGAGTGTGGCTGGTTGTGAAGAGAGGCCCTGGTGGCTGTCAGGAAGAGGAAGAGGATGACACACGAAGACAAAAGCTTGTGTCACACTGAACAAGTTCCCCGGTTCTGAAACCCATTAATCATAGTGATGTTGTTGAAAATGCAGTACGCACATACAGCATCCTATATGTCTCTGTGCTTTGACTGCTCTCTGTGTTTCGGAGAGTGAGAAATAGGCTTGTCCGTGGAAATGCGGTTCAATTAACGCATTACTAAGAGATGACAGCTGTCCGTCCCTCATGTAGCACACTCTCAAGTGGACGCCGAAATGTCGTCCAGCTTTGAGAGGAATGCAGACATACATCTAATACGGTGTACAGTGCTTCTGTGAGTCACCCACATGACAAAAAAAAACACCTCAAAGCTTCACATAGTCTTCAATGGGGGAAAAAAAAGTCACAAAATACAGTATATTCAACCATAAACGAATGATTTGGGACATTTATCTTGCTCATGTCCCATATGATTGGAACTATGATATGTCATGGGTGTATGTGGCTTTCCCCAGCCTCTCCCCAGGCTGCTGCTCTCTGAGGGTAAATCAGGCTTGGACTCGCAGCATTTTGATTATAATGAGGACAAGGGGGACAGACGAGAGGATTTTGCCAGCGCAGTTTGAAGGCTTGGTTAAGAGAGGACAAAAGGGAAAGCTTTATTTTTTTGTCTCCCAAATAGCAGACAGTGACAGATGGGACTTACCCTGTTCCCTGCCCAGCATCAATTATGCTGTGCCTGGCACCCTCATCCCTAAAGTCCATTTTTTTTGCTTAAGGGCAGAGGTTTAGGTTGGCAATCTGTTACAATTTGGCCCCTTTACCTCTGGCCTGCTCCAGCGTCACCCATCCAACTTTAAGCTGCGTTGTAATTCACAAGGGACTGACATGAATTCACCTGTAAGATCCACAGGGCCTTGGGCGTCTTAGAGAAATGTCTTGATGAGTGTGGCTGTGAGGCCTAGTCCTGATGTTTTTATTTATTTATTTATTACTACACCTAATTTACAGAGCAAGGGGGTAAAATGAGACTGTAAAGTTATATGAGACCAAAGGGAGTCACTCGAGGTAGTGAGGCATCAATCATTCAATTCCCATCCCCAGACCATATGAACAATCCCCAAAGAAGTCTTTGAGAAAATCTACATCAAATGCCTCCAGCCAGACGGCCACAAGCTTCACAAATGTCGATAAAGTATACACAGCATTCAGGGACAGGGAGGAGGATTCATATTTCAAGCTGACACATAACGGTTGTTGATGGGGCCATTATGACCAAGACAAATGGTGTGACCATGCGTCAACAGTTTCTTTTTTTAAAATGGGCAAGAAACCCAACACAATGACTTTCATTACCTTGACACGTTTTACTTTTTCTGGGTACTGGATTGAAATGATATTGAGCAAAGGGCTGTCTATTATCCTGACTTTGATTCACTTGATAGTGAAATATATTAGAGTAGGGGCCTACTATATAATCATCGACCCTTTGTAAAATAATAAGATAATACGTTTCTAAGCATCTCACAATCTGATCTGATACGCAACACAAAAGCAATACATTTTCCAGCTCTTCTAGCTGGTGAAAAAAAAAAAAAAAGATACAAAACAATATGTATAACAGTGCAATCCAACCTTTTATTTAAAACCCATCAAGCTCACAGAGCTCAATGAAGCCGGATAATCATATTAAAATAATATCATGATCACAGTGCCGTTAATTTATGTTATTACTGCTGGTAGACACTGATGGTGGCTCATGTGTGAAGCTTTCTTTTCAGCCTAACTTTTTACCAAATAAAAAAAAAAGAGCCGCAAAATCATACAGAGTGAAGATTTCACCTTTTCTAATGTTACGAGGAGACTTCACTTTGAGCGTTAATCTGTGAATCTAAAGTGTAAAAATCTCAGTGGGGAGCCCCAATTATTCATTTCGGCTTGAATGCCTGACTCTCACTTTCTCAAACACCGAATTTTCAAGTACACGGGCACTTTTTGGAAGTTATGTGTGTTTATTTATGTCTTAAAAGAAGAGAGGACATTTGGTAAACTACACTGTTGTGGTCAATTTGAGATGTACCAACAACATATTTAAGTGCTGTCTTCGGGCAGTGTGTGTGTGTGTGTGAAAGTGTTTTACATTAAAGCTCTAAATGCAGCCACTTACCATCACATGACATTGTAAGAACTGTGCCCCCAGCTGTCACTTGGTAGAAGGCCACATTTTTATGTATCTGTGCACATGTGCATAAGACGTCAACTGCCCTTAATCATATGTTTGTGCAAATTAAACTGATAAAAAGGAAAATAAAAACATGGCTGTTATGTTAAACTCTCCATGTGCCCATGTGATGTATTGAGTAACCGACGGTGATAAGCAATTATGCGTGGTTCATACCATAGACTGTGGTTCATACCATAGACGCCTCTCCACGTTCTCCCATTGGTTAAACAGACACTTGAACGTGCATCGGCATTCTGTTAACTACCTAAAATGACAGAAACTATCCTGGACAAAAAAATTATTGGACGTGTATTTTATTGTAGTTTGACCCAAGTCTCATCTACTAACATGGAGGAGGCGCAGCTTACGGTCTATACTGCAACCAGCCACCAGGGGGAGCTGTATGTGCAAGCTGTCATGGCGTCCACTTTTCCTGCAATCTGTGGTTCATTCATGAGAAAACATCCATAGGTATACACAAGCTGCCATTACAGACATTTATAGATATTAAAGTGATTTTGAAATGAAACTGGAGTAGTTTAACTATGATTTAAAGTTAAAGGTAAGAACCTGAGGACATCTGATCAGTCAGTCCAGAGCTAGAGGCTATCAATCAAGCCAGGCACATCCACAAACATACAGCCTGTCTATTAAACTTTGGGATTACTTTCAAATGGGCAAAGCACACAAATCACAAGAAGTGAATTTAGTGTCTGGCACCACTGTGGAAAACAATTTCTGACTTAGTATTTCAAGAGAGATGTTGATTTTTGAATGTTGGAGCAAACACCTAGTGACTCTTTATGTTTTGGCACTTCAGCTTCATTTTTCAGTCCCAGCTGCTACATCCATCAATTATATACAGTCTATGATGCGTGTCACGCGTCTTTGATATCCTGACTTTGGGGGCCATGCGTACAGTTGGGCAGTTTCATTTAACTGCTGGCAAATTATCCCATACTTATTTAAACGAAAAAAATCTTCAGTCTAAGTAACTGATTTTCAGACATGGTATTGTCACATCTAAAATCCTCCCACTCTCACAGCATGTTTTAAATATCTATTCATCAACACGGCTGCAAACCTGTGTCAGCAAGTGGTTAACAGTGAGTCCCTCCTCCAAAGAAATCTGATGAAGAAAGAAAAATGCAAAGCAGCTACCAAGAGCAGTGTGCTCTCCATAGTGTCAGTTCATTCCTTAGGGACATGGGCAGGAGGGAACGTTTGAAGTGCCTAACTTCACACATTAAAGGGATAAAAAGGTTCATCAAGTGTGAATAATGTCCCCTGTGTTGCATTTGACTGATGGTGAGTAATCCACTGTGAAAAAAATGGGAACATATAGCTGTTGGTGTGTTTGAACAATGGTCATTAAAGTGTTCAGCACGCTAAACCTCTTAAAGGAGCTGGACAGTTTTTGCACAGTGAAAAGAGATGCTAAATTTAGAGTGCTTCAGAAGAAAAGCATGTATTGAGCAATGCAGTCATCTTGTGATAGTTGAGTTATTCATAAGCGCAAAAATGTGTTACATTATGCATACTACCTGTTGACCTTTACAACGGGAAGAATGTTTCTCGGTGATTCGTCTTCCAACTGCGGCTAAATTGCGGAATTATCCTTGATTAAAATCAGACATAGCTTTCGTTTTATTTCTTAAGAGTCAGAGTCTGTGTTTTTTTTTTCTACTACATTCCTCCATAAAATAATGAAATAAAATAAAAAAGTACTGTGAATACCAGATTGATGTCTTGAAGGTTTAAAGTACCTAAGACCCTTTTATATAATTTAACTTGGACTCAATAAAGGAATACAATTTTCTGCTGAAGTTAGAACAGCTTGAGATTTGGTTTTTGCTGTTTTATCTTTGGTCTTCCTAAAGTGTACAGTTGGCAGGGCCTGGGTACAGCAATAAGCTTTGGTCAACCACTTAAGAGTTACTTTTAAATGTAAAGATTTTCATTAAAAAGTGACATCAGGTGTGAAGTTATTTTCTCGTTTTACCCATTTTTAATAAGACACACCCAACCTGTTCCCAGTTTAACTGCTCCATAGGTAATTTAACTTTAGATTAATTAAGCTGTAGTATTTTTAACTGCTTTGGATAATTAGAAATTTGTCAGAACAAAGTGGTGTCACACAATATACCCAAGAAAACTTTTACAGTCAGATCATTTTTGACACATTCTTATTGTAGTTTAAACCGTTTTGTCTTCAGAATTATAAATTTATAAGTTAAAGGTAGATGGCAATAGCAAGCATAAAGGCACCATACTGTTATTTGGATTGCATATGGATGGATTTAAGACATTCATCGAAAGCGGCCTATGCCTGTACTTGGTACTTGTACCTGTAATTCCTTCAGCTTCATTACTGCATCTATTGATATTTACCGTGTGGAACAAGTCAGCCCCATCCACGCATCCGCACTCAGCCTCCTCAAAAAAAAACAAAACAAAAAAGAAGACAAAATCCACAAACCAAAGTTGATTTAATTTCTCAAAGGACTGAGACAAGCCTGCTGATCCTAGCACTTCCCTCTGCTTTATCTTGTCATACAAGTGTTTTGTTTAACTTATCTTTTTGTTTGTTTGTCTGCTTCGGAGGCAATTACGTGAAGCACTACAACGATTTAAATCAGCAGCTCAGGATAAATACATCCTATTTGCACTGTATTATACTCTGGGAAGTTTGATGAAAATGAGTTTTTAGAACATTTAAGACACGTTCGTGTAACTGGTTTAAATCCAGTTTTCTCTGTTTGCATTCATTTCATACCTGATATTATATGGTAGTCTTAAACTTGATGCTCTCGCTGCAGTTATCAAAATGTCGAATTTGTAGGAAATAAATGAAAGAATGATTGACTAAGTTAATTAATTAATTAATTCAATAACTAATGAGAGAATAAATATAGGTGTATACAAATCAGAAGCCATAAGAGCTCAGCATTTCTTTTTTTATTTTATTTTTTTACATTCAATACAAATGTAAATCCACCATTAGCATTGAAATGACATTTGATCACTCCATGGTGACATCTCCAATTCCTAAATATTCATGGATGCATTTCCTCCAAATTTGGCCAAAGAAAAAATTTGATTTATGTAGGGTCTGAAAACAGCTTCCAATTTCAAAATAAATTGGACTCTGATGGTGAAGCAGCTCTTTTCAAACTAGAAATGATGACTAACATCCCGGTGATCGTGGCATCACTCTGTGCCATTACGAAGCCCTGTTTTCAACTTCCCACCTCTAACGTTTTGATCAATAATTCAGTGCACTATGCGAGAGGTGATTGATATGTTTACGGCCTTAGGTAGATGAGTCAATTTTCTTGAAAACTTAACCCTTATTTTCCAATGAAGTCCGTTCCTGCATTTTCACACTTGGCTGAGTGGTCGAAGAGCCTGGCCTAGTGATGCTACCATGTAATAAGATGACTCCATGAAGGCCAATGTTGTCCATTTTTAGACAGTGCTGCAATTTGCCAAAACATAAATATCACAAATGTGACTAACGTTCTGCAGGATCACTCAAAATATTGAACTTTGACGAGAGCCACGTGACTCATCTCTTCCTCTTAGTCATCCCTTATAAAGTTTCTAAAAAAAACACGCAGTGTGGAGTGTGTACACCAAAACACTTTCTGGCAACTTTTACTATATTGGTGAATTCCCCACCCATACTTCTCAACTGGTCTGTTTTGACAATTGAATCTTTAAACATGGCAGTTCAGTGAATTTGTCATAACATCCCAAGGACAGCTAATATTGTCAGATAGCTGCAGCCAAAAAAATCAATTTTCTACTTCAGCTATTTCACACTCAGCAGATTGGCAAACACTCTCAATTAAATCTAAAGCTTTTGCTCCAAGACATGGTGGGTTTTGTTTCAAAAAAAGACTTTGATTTCTATTCCATGGCTGATGATAGTTATTGAAATGACCAGTACTGAAACACTGAAAGGCTGAGAAAAGTGGCAATGACAAAATAAAAGACTACGTTAAGAGCTGAGTTGAGCCTTGTTATCTGCTCTCCATAACAATAGTACAATTCTATGTAATATTCCATTCAGCCAGCTACTATGCAGTAAAACCAAAGAAAAATGAGGAAGGAAATTGGATGGACTATAAAGTCATGGTCTGCAGTTCAATTTATGTGTTGTGGCCCTAGTTAAAGGCAGGTTAAGCAATTGTGCTATGGTGTACTACACCTGTCGCTTCACATTCTTTGTATAATGATCCAGTTCCCAGTTTTCCCGGACGGTGCGAGACTTCTCTGGCGTTCCTCTCAGTATGAGAATCATGGAGATAGAAAAAGACTAGGGCGGACCTCATTGCGGGTGCACACTGCATTCAAGGGTCATGAATTTGCAATTTCATGCCTTCCTATTAACTGCACATGGAGTGCGCCACTTCATCACAGCTTCCTGCTGCCCGAGGTCTTGATTAAAGTTTTCCTGGAGTACCTCACCATTTTCCCATACAGCATGCCATAATTAGGATGACCAGATTGCTCTGAGTCACCCTGGAATTTGTTCTGATTCAGCCTGGAGTTTGCTCTACGTATATGAGAGTTGGGATGTATTTTCTGTGAATAAAAGTATGTTGGTGCATGTCTGTCAGTTCACATCTATGATTTCTGTACAAACATCGCACTCAAAATTCTGAATAAAACAGAATGACAATCCAACATTGAAACAGCCGGCGTGGACAATGTTTCTGACCTGCAATATCTGGATATACACTGCATTGCATTAATTTTTCACCAAAATCTTGTATTGATGATGGGAGAGTCTAACCACTGCACAAAGCCTTCTCCAACACATTCAAAAGATTCTTAAGGTCTGGACTCTGTGGTGGCCAATCCATGTGTGAACATGACGTCTCATGTTCCCCGAACCACTCTTTCACAATTTCCATTGATGGAATAACCTGGTCATTCAGTATATTCAGGTAGTCAGCTGACCTCATTCTTTGGGCACATAATGTAGCTGAACCTAGACCTGACCAACAGCAGCAACCCCAGATCATAGCACTGCCCCCACAGGCTTGTACAGTAGGCACTAGGCATGATGGGTGCATCACTTCATCTGCCTCTCTTCTTACCCTGATGCCCCCATCACTCTGGAACAGGGTAAATCTGCACTCATCAGACCACATGACCTTCTTCCATTGCTCTTTTTTTCTGGTTAGCCTCACTGATTAGTGGTTTTCTTAAGGCTACACAGCTGTCCAATCCCTTGAGTTCCTTTCACACTGTACGTGTGGAAATGCTCTTATTTTCACTATTAAACATAGTCCTGAGTTCTACTGTTGTTTTTCTTCAATTTGATTTCACCAAACGTTAAAGTGATCGGCGATCACGATCAATCAGGATTTTTTTACGACCACATTTCGTCCTCGAAGACAAGGGTTCCCCACTATCCTTCCAGTTTTTAATAATGTGTTGGACAGTTCTTGACCCAGTTTTAGTAGTTTCTTCAATCTCCTTAGATGTTTTCTCTGTTTGATGCATGCCAGTGATTTGACCCTTCTCAAACAGACTAACATCTTTTCCACGACCACGGGATCTGTCTTTAGACATGGTTGTTTAAGAAATGAGAAGCTACTCATTGCATCAGTTGGGGTTAAATAACTTGTTGCCAGCCATGCAGTAATCATCCAATAGCAGGCGTTTTATTGCAGTAATCCCAAAGATCCTGCAAGACGGCAGATCGTCTTGCAGGATCTTTGGGAATCCTATAAAACAATTTCCCCGTTGCTTGTCCCCGACTATTCTGGCATCCTGGGGCACAACAGCTGTCGATTTTTGGATGTAACTGGTACAAGGACAAGTTAGTTAGTTGCTTGCAGTTGTCAACCGAATAGTAATTCGAAAAGCGCACTTTCCTGCCAATACGGCATTGTTGTGATTCCTTTAGCAGGGTGACGTCAGCCACCGGAGCTCTATTCAGGGACTAAATGGATTTTCAACACACATTTCAAGTCCTGAACATTTCCTCAGCACATAAGGCATAAATATAGGTCTCATGAGTTTGATTCAGACAGTTTTGATATTTTTAGATTGTCTTCAACACACAAAGTAAGTTTCAAACTGCCAAACTGCAGTTTGAAAATATGTAAAGGAAATTGGTATTTGAACAGAATGTATTTCTGCAGGCCAACAGCATATGCGTGATCTGTGGAAGACACAGTTTTGTCAAGAGATACCCGTGCAAATAACTCAGTAATGTAAATAATTAAGTAACCTAATCAAGGGCAGTCTAGTTGGCAATTTATGCTAACCAATCAGACAAAACACCCCCCTCAATTAAAAGCAGTACTTTCATTATCATTTTTTTTGCGTGCAAACAATTAATGAAACATGAGCGTTACATGTCTGCAGCTGACACCAGTGCGAGTGAAACATAAATTCAGCACCGTGTTAGGAGGAGAAATATGAAGGCCCACTATCTTCCTCAGCACTCTATTTATGGATAAGAGTATGTCATATCCACTCCAATCATCTTTAGATTACATTCAGTTCATATTTCTATTAGGGCTGAACGATATATCGTTATCGTATCTATATCTAGATATGAACATTCAAGATATTAATATCGAAAAAGCAACGATATAGACCAATGACAAACATACGAGGGCGGGAGTGAGGGAGACGCAGACTGAGAGCACACACTCCATACACCGTGGGGAAATTAAAAAGAAAGAAAGTAAAGTGACATGAGTGCGGAAGATAATGCGGCCGGTGGCCGTGCAGAATAGAGGGTGACAATTTTTCGGGACTCCCGCGGGTCCCGCTATTCCCGCGGGAGTCCCGCGGTATGGGAGTCAGTTTCACTGTTGGTAACGTGATAGGGACGGGATAGAGCAAATAATCAACGGAGCGGGACGGAGCCGGAGATTAAATTAAAAAATAACGCTGCAATTCTGTGAGTGCGCCCAACTTTAGACAACAACATAGGGATTTGGGAGTCTCTCTCGTGATTTTGCGGGACAGGATTTTTTTGGGGGGCAGTCACGTGATCGGGATATGACGGGAGTATTTTTGTAGGATGGGATGGGAGCGACAATACTGTGTCACCCTCAAGTGCAGAATCTGATTTGGTGCCAAAACATAAATCATCTTCCATTATTTGGAGGTATTTTGGATTTAAAAAGGATGATGTAAACCAGAGTGAGGTGTCGTGCAGGTTGTGCTTGGCGAAAATTGCGACGAAGCGACGAAGAGTGTATTGCAATGAGAGAAACACCGGGGACTTCTCAGTCATCCCAAAGGAAGCCTAATCAAAGTTTGATTGCTGATGCGTTCAGTAGCACCGTATGAGTCGACGTCCACCAGACATAAACACATTACAGACGCTATAACATACCACATTGCAAAAGATATGGTACCTGTGTACACAGTCTAGAAAGAGTGCTTTAAATATGGTTCGGACGCTCGATATCGAGATATCTGGCATAATTATTGAGATATGAAATTTTGTCCATATCGTTCAGCCCTAATTTCTATGTAATTTTGCCTTTTATATTCCACTTTTGGACAAGTCAAATCGGGTCAAATGGTGCGTTTCACGCACAGGTTTTTTAAAATGTTGGGTCTGAAAACAAAAGTAAAACAAATACATAGCATTCATCAAGCTCAGATGGGAAAACATGCTACAGACGTAATGTTCCTTATTTCCAGCTGTGACTATTGAAGGAAATATTTAGAGAGGATCTGGGGATCAAACCAACCTGAAGCTGAAGTAGTCAGCAGTGACGTGCTAATCATTACAACCATTGCACCACTGCTGGCACTGTGATATCTCACTGGAAAAAGAAAAACAACGTCACCATTTTCTTGACAAATGTGTACATGCAAACCACTCACTCATTTCTATAGTGTCTGAAAAATTGAGTGTTTTGTTAATGCCGAAGTGATTTATTTGCAATTCAACCCAGAGCTGAGGAGGCACTGTATTTTCCAGAGTCACCGAACCGCAAAACTGGTGCACAAGCCTCTACTGTATCTCCTTCAAGAGAGCACTAGTACACTATTATGATGACTGAAACTGGCAAATTAAGGGCTTCCAACGCTGAGTCCATTTATAATGATAAGACGCTGATGGATGACAGACTGACCCATCAAACCACTGCCAGAAGCTTTTCTAGCGTAACACGATGATGATTAACTTCTGTGTAATTAGGCATTTCACATTTTCACTCTAACATGGCATTGACAGAAACCCCCATATAAAAGCAGCCAAAACAATCATGAATTTGTGGATTGCTTGTTGTATGACTGCCCAAAATATTTGTAATGGACAAGCTTTGATTTCTTTATGACCGGCAGTATCATTGAGGCTGCATTTATTATAGTAAAGGTGTCAGTGTCATGGATCCTCAAAGAGTCTGAAAAAATTCTCTGGCAAAGTTTTACATAAGTAGATGTCAAAAAGAGGATCTGTGATCTGGGGTTCTTAGGAATTAAACAGCAATTTCAAACAGAATCATGTAAAGGAGACAAACTGCTTCTACACTGCACTACATGGATTCAGACATTAAAGGGGACATGTTTTGCAAAATCTTTCTTCTTTCATTATTTTTTGGATGTGTGAAATAATGGCCGACAGAATTGTTTCTTTCCATTTTCCACGGATCAGAAAGAGTACGTCTGAAGTCGAATCAAGTTTGCAACCCCTTATGATGTCACAAGGGGTTGCGAGACCACCCACAGTTTGTTTCAGTCTGCACAGTTTAACTGGAGGAATTTCACTGTTAGCCCTACATGTCTTCATGCCTCCTTTTTAACAAGGTAAAAATGGTAGGAAAAGTACCACCCTCAAAAAAAAAAAGGACATGCAGCAGCGTCTTACTTGCATTTAAAGGTACAGATACTGAACAGGCTCGATATAAGGAGCCATCTGTGCAGCGTTAAGAGCTGACACCTAAAAGACACATGCAGGGGACATGTGAGACTTGTATCGACAATATCTGTAAAAAGGCTGCGATCTAGTATTGACCGTTGACAGTGAAAATCAAAAAGGTAAACACTAATATGAATTAAAAAGCTGCATAACATTGCAAGCCTAGGCTTTTATGTTGCTGACAAATTAAACTTATCAATCCAATAGCCGCCTGTGGAAAAATAAGGCATAAGGTATATACAGTATGGTGTATCTCAGAATCAGAATCAGAATCAGAATATATATAATATATATATATATATATATATATAATATATGTATATAAAATGTATGATAGGAACATTTGGATTCTTGGAGTGCTAATTTCAAGGCCACTGGGGATCTTGTTCATTCAGGTCATCAGTGTTCTTATTCACACTTTCATTCATAGCACATATGCAGACTTCCGTTTGAACCGCAAGCAAATGTGACATCGGCTTACCCTTATCATCATGTGCAAGAGTCGTTTTCAGTCCAAAATGATTTGGTGTTGAATTACAAGTGAAGCTTACGTAAGAGTAAGAAAAGGCCCCTCTTTACTGACCCAAACACAATCATTTAGGAAGAAAACTTAATTTTTACCATTCCGGCTGTGTTTGTCTTCATATCAGCAGAACGTAAAGAGTCAGCCTCTTGTGTCCTGACAGAAATAGCTAAGCTATAATTGTAAGTCAGGTTGTGAGCCTGTTTCTGTTCCACAGCCATTCAGTCACAATAGAATAGAACAAGTGAGAATATGCTCTCGGGCAAAGTCACAGCCAGCAGCAAGAGGCAGCTGAAAGAGTCTTCATTATTTGGAACAAGGAATCATTTATGGAGCACTGTTACTCTGTTCAGGGGCAATCTGACAAACATATTGACTTTGGCACACATGAGGTTGCTGATATCTTTGCACCTACTTTCCATTATGGCTTAATTTGATTTAGGAGGAGCCTCAGTTGTGTAGCAAGCTTTTGTTCTGGCAGCTTGTAAAAAAGTTGGATATTGTGTGTCCGAAGAGGACATCTGCATGACATGTTTTGAGAAAAATGATCACCAATACAATGCGACGTGCACCCAGCTCCTGAAAGCGCGCTGGGCATTAGGCTTTTTATGTGTTAGCATTTCACAGCCGCAAATAGACCAGGAGAGTGCGCATCAAGAATGCATTACTTAAGAAATACCTCCACTGATTTTGGATCAATTGAGGTAAAAATCTGCTCCTGCTGTGAAAAAGTTGCTGCCAAGTTCATCTGTTCTGTTTGAAAGACAGCTTCTCCATCATCCACCAGCATGCATCAAGATTTTATATGAGTTACCAACTAAAATGTGCTCTTGGCCCATGGCCACTTCAACAATTTACTCTGTAACAGATTGAATTATTCAAGATCAGAGCAGAGATTGAGGCTACCACAAAATCTTAAATCTCCACTAACTCAAAACAGGGCACATATCCATCAAACTGGAAGTGCTTGATGGCAGCAAAATTATAAATACCCAGTAAATTCCTCTTAGATTAATACAGAACCAGTTCATTAACACACATGCAACACATGTACAGATGTGTATATGTAGTGTCTAACAACCTCAGTGGAAATTAAAGTGAAAGCAGATAAACTGCGTTTGCTCCTTCGGTTCGGTCTTGTGTTCCTGTTACAAGTTCACGGTGAGCCTAGAGTGTTGGTAGCTGTTGATATGGTTGCAATGAAGAGTGAAACTAATTATTCAGTTTGGATCAGATTCTACCGCTGAAGCGTACGAGCAATGAAAAAAGTCACTGAGGTCAGTCTCTGTTTATCTACAGTGGTATTGACTTGTGTGAATGAGTAGTGTGTTTTTTTTTCGAGTGGGAACGGTTGCGCCATGCTGTTAAGGTGTGTTTTTCCACTGAACTGCACAGCGAGGTAAATTTGTTTACTTTGAAGACGTGTTGGGGGTACGCTAGCCACAAAACGCAGCAAGAGTCTATTGCCTGCAGCTTTTCAAGCTCACTGTATTTTTTTTCTTTTACTATTCCCTGACTATATCTGGTTGATTGGATCTTTTTTTTTTTTTTGTATTCTTTGAAGGAGAACAGATCTGAGAACAAAGCTTTTCCTGTAATTTCTTCACAATTAAAGCGTCCTCCCAATCCTCCCAAGATGGATTTTTTTTATATGTAAAGTAGCAGCAGCAAGAAAGGTCATCAACAGTTACTTAACAGCAAAATAAGACTGCTTCATGAAAGTATAACACACAAACCCAGGAGTGAAACTATATTGCAAAATACCAAAATGAACCTACAAATCTCTCAAAGGTAGACACATCCACATACAGTAGCTGTACACAGAGGGAGGAAACCAAGCAAGTAATTTGTGGATGCACTTACTAACTAGCAGGACCACAGGATGAGTGCTCAGCTATCCTCAGCCATGAGGCTTTAGTGGAATCACGTGGGATTTTGGCTCGGCATTATGAAATGTGGGCCCATGGAAAAAGCCCAAATGGCTTGTGGCACCTCTGCGACCACCTTATGGTCGTGGTAAGATTGCTGTTACCTATTAGACATGGAAATATACAATCCTTGATCAATGGATGAAAGGAAATGATCACACCTTGTGGACTTGGAATGAATGATTTCTGCTCATGTCATCTTCACCATTTTCTGTCATAACTCTTTGCCGTGGACAGATATCTAATTTCGGAACAAGCGTTTAAGTCTTAATGCTCCCTATCAGACAACACCTGCCCACTAAAGCCCATGCCAGTGCCAAATGTTGTGCCACCAGGGCTTGAAATGAGCATTTTTCAACCAGCCAAATATGGGCTAAAAATTGGCAGGTGCTGTATTATTTCCACCATTCCACTCTGGCACGTGAGATATTTTAATCTTGCTTCTGTGTGAACACAAAGCTTTTCCTGAGGTGTTGAGTGCTTTTGTATCTGCGTGTACACATATGGCACACCGTATATATTACATATTTTAATTTACCCCCTGATTTACCACCATTACATTCCTGCTTAGTGTATTGTGACAGTGACTGTGAGGACTTTTGAGGTTGACACAGCAGTCGATTAAGTTCAGTTTTCCCATAGTGAGGGGAAAAAGTTATGGTGGCTGCACACACTGCAGCAGCATAAAAAATGTTGGAGAAAATGATGATGTATTGTGCGACTACATTTCCATAAACAGTATATCCTCTTGCTAGCAAAGATGCTTTGAGTGATCAGTCACATGGAAGCTGCTTCCTTGATATCCGACCGGTGTACAGAACAAACTGCACTCCCTCATCCAAATATGTGCAAACATTTTAGGTGGGTGTTTAGGATCCATCATGCAACAGCGCCAAGGATGCATTCAGTCAGTCCTTCAGGTTTTGTTCAAACTGCAGGCAAATCGGATTTGTTTCTCAAAGTAGATCTTTAGGACAGAAAATGTCTACACTGTTATCTATCAGGTTGGATTTATGTGTCCAGACATCTCACCAGTGTGGTAATTATACGGGTGTTACGCTGTTGAAGCTGATATAAAGTGACCTGTTCTGTCTGCAGACTGTTGTTCTCCATGCTGTCCTCCATACTGCTCTGCTCTGGGCACCTTCGTCATTGCGGGTTTGACATCACTGTTGTTGTGTCGCATTGCGATTGGTACAAAACAGGCGCTGAATTTTGATTGGAGCAGTCACCGCGTCTTGACTGAGACACATCTGTAGAAATCCAATTGGAATTCTATTTCAAAACCCCTCCAAAATGTGGATCAGCAGCCAGAGCTGCCAAATTAAACTGCTCGGCTCGACAAAGACCCCAAACGTACAGGCATAAGAAATGATCTTATGAGACAACTTAGTCAACCTAAATTAAATTTAGATTTAATTAAAAAAAAAAAAAATAAATATGTGACTTGACATACTGTGCATGTTTAGCCTACTTGTGGAATTGCCCATGTCTTTAAGACCACCAAAGTGGTCACTTTGTATAGTACAGTATAACTCAACAAAATTCAACTCCACACAGTCTGTGTGTGATAAACGTACCATAGCCTATATGAGTTTTAATCTTGAACAGTATGCTATGAACATATGTTATTCGTTCTGTCTTGGGATCTGGGGGTGGAATTTCAGTCAGTGGACTTCCAAATACTGCATGCCCCATAAGAGAATATGTTATCTATCCCTTTACCGAATCCTCTTGAGAATAGTTTTTACCTCAAGAAGCCAAATGTTTGTGAAATAGCTCCCTGTGGTACAATTACTGCTACTATAATAATAAGAAGGAGTGGGAGAAGACATGGAACAAGAAAGGGGGAGTTAAACGGAGTGCGCCAATTAGTGGTTAATTCCTAAAATAAAACAGAATCATCAAGCAGGCATTTGGTTCCTGCAAAGCTGTCACATTTCACAAGTTTCCACTTTCATTTCTATATTTATCAACCGGGCTTCTGTTTTCTACCATTTGAAATACCTGAATGTGCAAGTTCCTTAATTAAATTATTTCTAGGAGGCTTTTGTAAAATAGCAATTAAGCCAACAATACTTGAAACATGGACGGTTTGGAAAAAAATTAGCCTCATATGAATATATATATATAAAGAAAAACACAAAAAATTAGCCTCATATGAATATATGAGGCTAATTTTTTGTGTTTTTCTTTTACTATGCACTCCAGGGAATAGCAATCAAACTTGCGTTTGAGTTGTTTCGATGAAGCAAATTAACAATGCGAACTTCACTGATAAGTAAAACGTAGCTGTTGGTTATTTTTTGGCAGATAAATTCATGCATCTTAAACAGATAAGGTCCGGACTCAAGACTGGTGCTCGAAGGTTTATACTTCCGAGTTAAGCTGACGCAGAGGCTACGCCAACAATGCAGAAGCCTACGCAGAGCCTACACAGACCCTAGCACTGTAGCTGATGTGCACCTCACGCGCTGCAGACCGCAAGAGCTGTGATTGGTCCGCTTGGTAGTAGCATATTTCTGCTTTAGTATTTCTGGCTACTTCGCCATCTGCACAATTTTCGAAATGATTGTTTTGGATCAATAAAGATGGAACATATCGAGGAAAGGTTTGAAGATACAAACGTTTGTATGATTCACCTTTGGCAAAATTTCAGCAAAAGTTTCAGCTGCCGTTGATGAAAACGAAGCAGGAAGTGGAAACAAAAATTAACCCTACTGACAAAAAGACACAGTATAAAGGGCTCGCACCGGCGCTGGCTATGTGCGTAAGGTACAGCGTCTATAAAGAGCCTTGACATTTTACACTACTGCAATTAATACTCAGTGTAACTCTGTAAGCTATCCATTAAATCATTTGTTTAAAGAGTTACTCAGTATTAAGCATCATATTCAGTGTTTGAGGTGTCTTTAGAGGTTTTAGAATGTCTGCTTTTAGTATCTTTGTGAGTAGAATAAAGCACTCATTCTGGTCAGCTCCTCTGAGGATGCTCAACATGACACATTTTCTCTATTTTGTTTACAAGCAATGGAGGGTTCATTACATGATAAATCAAAAAGATAAATGCTAAGGTTTGCTGCAGCAAATCGTGGCCAACCAACAGGTTTAGGATTCAGAATGTACTACAAGCCTCAAAAAAAAATATTCAAAATCATCACACGTGTCTGTAGGTCATACATGCTGGTATCTTGTAGCCATCTATAACTAAGCTGTATTCCTCTAAATATGTCATTGTAAACTTTTCAATCTTACAAGCCTAAGATCAGACATTTACACAATAAATGTAGGCTACCCCACCTACTCCTAATTTGATGAATTTCGGTGGGGGATAATAAGGGTCCCAATATACAATATGAGTTTCCCATTTCAATTTTCCCTTCAGCCTCCCCTGCTCTGATTCCTATTCAAGTTCAGAAAAATGGGTCCGCTGAGAAGAAATCCATTCGATCCATGCCCACAGGCTGCTTTCAGGGGCTCTTAAACCTGTATTTCTTCTTTTCCCATAAATTTATCGCCTGTCTCACACTCCTTTGTGCAGCAGCAAAGATGAGTGTCAAATCTCAAAGAGCTAAGACCGCAGTGAAAAGTACTCAGCTCCATCTAAATAAATAAATAAATAAAAAAATATCTGCCACCTTCTATCCTTCAAGTGTGAAACTAGAAAGATCAACTAAACATCTGAATGGCATTTGCAAGCCTCATGTGTGTGGGAGTGACTGATATCTAATGGAAAATGTTAAAAGTGTGTTTATTAATATTTAACTGCACGACAGGGCTCACAAAATAATGCAGTAATAACAAAATCTACAGTACAAAAAGTACAGGTGTATTAAAGCATGTCAGTCTGATCCGGGTGTAAAAAAAACAGTGACACATTCTGACTTCTACACTTTCACAAAGACACTGCGTAGAAACTCACAATCCTTTTCACGCGCTACACTTATCAAGACAGGTATTGTCTTGGAAGGCTTTACAACCACACCGTGTTTATCCTCCAAACAGTAAAATGCAGCATTTGAAGAGAGAGTGTCAACATAATCTTTTCTTGTCAATATGTTGTCATGGAAGTCTGGAATGAAAAAGTCTGTTTTTTTGGAGGGGCCCTCGTGTTATGAAAGAGACCTTCTGGTGAGCTCTGCATCAAAACAGTTTTAAGGGAGCCGATGTAATGAAATGCTTTTGATAGACCACTGGGGGATGGACTGTAGATGCGAATGCTTAAAGGAAATTCATCTTAAAATGATTATGATTATCTCTCCCTGCAAACAGGATGACAGGCAGGGCATCTCACATCTGTTTATCTCCCTGTTGTTACAAAAAATAAAAAAATAAAATCTTGGTGTCACATCGGGCCGGGCTAAAATTAAATCATAAACCTATTCCACAGGGTTAGAAAGATACCATAGAGTTTGGAAAAGGTCAACTAAAAGGAACCAGACAGGATGAAAAGAGCCCTTGGAAAAATTAATTAAATGTAGAATCCAACACTTAACCTTCTTAAGTGAATGAACTGATACTTGAGAATGAACTAAGAACTGATATTAGAAAAAACAGATAACGCTGATAAGTTCTGTCAAACTTGTCCGATAAAAAATAAATAAATGAAAAAAAAAAAAAAAAAAAAACACTTGCCAGAAAATATTTTTAGGGGGTTCGCTTTTTCGTTATCAAGCAAGGTGATATTGAGGTAAATGGTAGCAAGACAAAGAGGTTTCCGTATCCTTTGGTACAATCAGTATGTCCCTAGGGAGGTGAATCTGTTTCTCCTCTGTCGCCTCCTCTGTCATCCATGCTCAAACAAAGGGACCTTGGTGGGGAGCAGAGCGCAGCGAGCGATGAAGACATCCTTAGTGGGGGGGGGGGGGGGGGGGGGGGCATGAGGGAGACTGCGCCATGAGGAGTGAAGTTTACTCTTCAGAGCATACAGAGACGCACAAGGAGACATCACGGAGGCACTGTGTTAAGTATCAGACACGCACGTCTCACGATGAAGGCAAGAATGCTACCCAAGAAAAGAAGAAAGGGTTACATCATGAAAGACATCACAAGGTTATTTTAAAGTGATGGTTTAAAGACTCCTGGATCCATTTGAAGATGTAGACTTCTGTGTTTGACTGCAGTGCTTTGAAAAAACAAAAGAAAACAAAAAAAAAAAAAAACGCTGATTTGCTGAAAGTTTCTTCTTCTCAAAAACACTGTCTTCATGTAACTGCAACTTTGGGCTTATGCACACACCCACCTTGACCTGACCATTACTTGATGCAACTCATTGACTTCAATTGATATTCCATTCGCCGTCCTCATCGCAATATGTTTACGGGAAATACTGCACAGCACATAATGATCTTTGCATGAGGTCCCCCACCGCTGCCCTGCCATGACTGGGATTATTTATCGGGGGACAGGCGTTCAGAAATGATTAATGGATGACAGGCAGGAAATGCTGTGCCTTATGGGGTTCAATAAACATCCCTTGATGCCACATAGCGAAAAATGGTATTTGCTCTTAGCAACAAGCTAGTATACTTTGCGTATCCCTAATTTATGCTCTTTAACACTGCTGCCATATGGCGGTGGAAGCGGCAGGGTCTACTAAGGACATGTCTACATTTAGAGTGAGAAACCAAACTTTTAATGCGGCTGCAAGGTCTCATGTGGATTTACAAGAGAGGAAAAAATGACAGTACACTTCACCTAGAGTGGTACTTGTTTGTTACTATAACAAATATGTATATATTACTAAACATTTGGGTTGAAATGTGCACAATAAAAATGAAAAAAGGATATTCTCCGTTATTACCAGGGCTTAAATGCGGCAGTACCAGTCATATTCAGCTGGTCCTTTCTGATCTCTGACAGGTACCCTGACTCTGATAACCTTTACTTTTTCAAGGTGCCATGCATACAAATGCAAATGAATACGCGTTAAGAAATAGCCTGCAGAGAGCCCACCCAGGTCTTAGCTGATAAACAAAACGTCAGGCCAAAAATATTGCCTCCTAGAGTCTTTTAATGGACAAAACATGGGCAGACATCTTGATGCAACCATCCGACGCTTGTTTTTTGTTTTTAGCGTGTGAAATCCATGGGTATGAAAACAGGCTTGCTCATGAGGCTGCAGCCTTGGCACGCATCGGCCACCCAGCTGATGAATGCCTGGTGAATGTCAACCAAATGAGCCACCGAGTGAGCGAGAGGGTAAAAATGGCTTGTCGCTAATGCGGCCTCAAAATGAGATACAGTATGTCTCCAAATATGATTTCAAGTTTATGCCACCAGCTAATTAGCAGCAAAAAAGGCAGCGCTAGATTTCACAGTTTGACCGGCTGAGTTTTAAAATTCTGCTGCTACATTAAAGAAACATCTCGTGCTTCGGTGGGTTTTGGGGGGAAAAAAGTAACACGGAGTAAAGGGAAAACAGACATTTTTCTGACAAAACTTTAACATCATGGAAGGAAGCTTAAAAAAAAAATCAGACAGAAGTTCTTTAGCATACACTAAGCAATGCACAGACTACCAGTTCAATGGTGGGAAGAAGAATCCTAGAGGAAGCCCATGGGTTGTTTATTTTTGCCTCAATTATCACCCCAGGGTTTAGCTCAAAAACAGACCCTTAATAATTCATCTGTTCTTTGAATTCATTTCCTTATTTTTTTTTTGAGCCAACCTATTTTATCGGTACGGTAAGCTGCTCCCAGTTAGCGAAACTGAATGGTGGTAGTGGGAATGAGTCACAGACACAACCATTCCACAGAGGAAGGTCTAATGTTTATTATGAACAAGATTCAAAAAATGATTAAGGCTTATTGCATGTGGACGGCAATTGATGAATTATCTTGTCAAAAAAAAACAAAAAACAGAAAATGTTGTTGTCTTCTGTGTGTAACGTTTCTGTGCAAAATCAATTTAACGTGTTCGGAGGCCGATAGCACACTGTAGGACATTAAGTGTGATGAGCAGGAAGGTGACACAGAGGATGAATGAGAGAGTAATGGAGAATCACATCAAGGACTCTCCAATGAGCCCCCGCGGTGACCCGAGGCGCTCTAAAATACGACACTGCAAACACTTCAGAGTATAAGTGACGAGTCTGACAAAATTGGCATCCTGTCTGAGGACTGAGAATTAGGCCACTGCGTTTTAGCCGCTCTCCATGTTGATTCTGGCCAAGATGTTCTCTTCACTTCCCCGCTAGGTCCAGGACACGGAGGAGACAGTCACTCGCTAACAATCCATCAAACACCGCCACCCAAATAACCCTCTCAACACACAAGCGCAAACCTGGCAAGCACGCAGTCGGACACGGTCCCTAAACTCTTCATACCAGCACAACGAAATGCTGTGTCTGCGGGCGTTGCCGTCTAAAGGCTTGGCTTGTACGCCATTAAGCCCACCCATTTATAAACGAGCACCTAAATATACACAGCGCTTAATTAAAGTTGGGCATCCATTATTGAAGCGAATCCCAGTTACATGGGATGAGAAGGTAATTAGTCCCTCTACACCTTAGTGCTCAACTCCGTTTCTAGAGGTTATAAATACACCAGCCCTGCCGCCTCATGAAGGGTATCCTTTAAATTAGATCCTTGTGCTTTACAAAAGGTTATACAAGGAAGGATTTCTGAAATTACGTGACGTGACGTTTAAACACGGGGCCATTAAGATGTTCTTCAACCAGCGGAGAAGTCACAGCCTAACGGTCATCTGATTCGAACAACACAACAGGCTTAGCTGGACTTGGACTGTATGTACAGATCAAAGGGGAGACGGCTTCCCAAGGTCAGTCTCTGTTCTGAGGAGACAAATAACCTTTCCTTGTAATCTTTGGAATGTCGAATAGGAATCACTTTGGGTAATAACAAATAATGACCGTATCTTTACCATTGGGAAAGAGGTATTGATTTTTTTTTTTTTTTCGCCGACCAAAGCCTGAAATTATGACCTTAGCTTTACAGGGATGGATATGGCACTGTTTGCGGAATGAAATATCTATTTTTGTGACCAGTGACAGGCCCCAAGTGTATTCCCTGAAATGTTGAAATCACAGTATATTAATGGACAAATCCAGCATTTGGAGACATTTGGAGCACAAATTATGCGATATATGTATATGGCCCTATGATCGATTTGTTTCATGTACATTTAGCATACAAATTAAATCCTCAAGAAATCATGACTTGGCAAAGGTATAACAACTAAACAGAAAATCATTCATAACTGTGATTATTCATTCAACGCATGTTTTTTAATTGTTTCAATGTCCTTGAGTACACTGATGCAGCGTTTTACATTACATGAGGTAGAGATTGCTTTGATTTCATTCAGATCTTACCTAAATTGGAAGTACTATCAAGGAGTTAAATACACTTCCAGTTAAATTTAACTTAGCTGGGAAAACAATTCAGATGCAATTATACACCAATCATGCATAACATTATGACCCCTTCCCTAATATTGTGTAGGTCCTTCTGAGGGTGTCCTGTGGTGTCTGGTAACAGAATGTTGTTAGTGGGGGCCTTTGGGTCCTATGGGTTGAGGGGAGGGGCCTCTGTGGATCAGGCTTGTTCCAGTGCATCCCACAGATTCTTGATCATTCTGGGATCTAGTGAATTTGGAGGCCAGGTCAACACCTTGTGCTGTTTTTCATGTTTTTCCTAAACCGTTTTTGTGTGTGTGTCTGTGTCAGGCTGCATCTTGCTGGGGATGGCTGCTGCCATCAAAGAGTGTCATTGCTATGGGGTGGGGCTGCCTGGTCTGGTCTGGTCTAGGTGGGTGGTACATGCCTAAGTAACATGAATGCCAGGTCCGAAAGTTTCCCTTGATACTTGTGTGATAACAAAATTGCATTCAAATTTGTTTTCTCAGTTGAAGCTGGTGGGACTTTCTGAACCAGTATGCTTTGCAGTTCTCTACCATGCGCCTGTGTTGCGTCTAACCAAAATGAAAGTTCTAACAGTATGTTGTACTGTGCTGAAAGAACAATAGCAAAGAAGGTACAATGAATTTTGTTCTCAGGCGTTCAAATTTTTTGAAATCACGAAAATCCCATTAAACTGGTCTTCACATCAAAAAAACTGAATGCTTTGTCTTCTGATGTCATTCAACCTAGCGGCCTCAATGAAACAATAGCAGAGAGGAAGGAGGCTAAAAGGCCAAACTGTATTACATTCTAATTTCTCTGCCCCGTGCGTTTCTATCTTGTTGAATGCATCCCCTTCAGAATGAAACTGAGAAAGACTTGACAGGAAACTCAGTGGTCTAATAAGGATTCTGTCCATCAATGTATTCCAGCATTTTCTCGCAATGAACTTCTCAACCCTGACCTTTCAGGTCAGATCTTAATTTTGCACTCTGAAAACAACACAAATTATCATACAGCATTGTGTCAGAAAGTATATTTACAGGCACAGAGCAACATAACACCACATTCAGGTTAAGAGATAAAACGAGAGTTACGTATGTAACTACGGTTCTATGAATCCTGGATGACCGCCAGAGGCGGTGCTTCAGCACTGAATGTCTCCATCTCGCGCATGCGCAGGTCGAGTGTTTATACCAACAGAGTCACCTGTGACCCCCGATGACACCGGCTAACCTATATCTTCCGGTGACATCAGAGGATCTGTTCCTGCAGAATCTTCTCGCGAAACCACAAGGATTCTGAGTGACAGAACGCTCTGGCGGTCATCCAGGATTCATAGAACCGTAGTTACATACGTAACTCTCGTTCTATTTCATCCTTACTGACCGCCAGAGGCGGTGCTTCAGCACTGGATGACCCATAACGACAAAGTCACGAGGAATGCCAATACATACCTCAATGAGAGGAGGCAGTAGAGGTGGGCAACAGGGCCACACCCAGCGGATGGGGAGTGGCCACATTCACCCGATAGAATCTGGAGAAGGTAGTTGGTGATGCCCACGATGCTGCATCACAGATGTCCTGCAAGGGCACGCCTCTCAGAGCCGCCCATGATGTAGAGACAGCCCTAGTAGAGTGGCACCTCACCCCAGATGGCGGGGGGCGACCACTGTGTCTATATGCCTGGGTAATGACATCCACAACCCAGTGCGACAATCGCTGTTTGGAGAGAGCGCAGCCTTTCCTAGGACCACCATGACAAAGGAACAGCTGTTCTGACCGTCTCATGCTTGCGGTCAAAGATACATAGGCTCTCAGAGCCCGCACAGGGCACAACAGTCCTAACCCGTCCTCCCCTGCAGGGGGAATAAACTGTGCCAGGTGGATAGGTCGGTTAAGGTTCGACGATGACAGAACCTTGGGAAGAAAAGCCGTATTCGGCCACAGAGTGACCCCCGAGCCATCTGAGTTCCATCTCAGACATGAATCACTCACAGAGAGAGCATGTAGCTCCCCAACACGCTTCGCTGAAGTGATGGCGAGGAGAAAAGCAGTCTTAGCAGACACCCACTTCAGCTCCGCCTGCGCCAGGGGCTCAAAAGGAGGCAGACACAAAGCGTCCAGCACCAGGGGCAGATCCCATGCTGGAGCTCTCTGTGCCTGTGGGGGTCTTAACCTCAAGGCTCCCTTTAGAAAAAGTGACACGAGTCTTTGGCCCCCCACGGTGTTGCCATCAACCCGGGCATGTCGAGAGGAAATGGCTGCCACGTATACCCTCAGAGTAGCCGGGGACCGTCCGCCATCCAAAAGTGACTGTAAAAACTCCAGAATTTTCGGAATTGTACAGTGCACGGGGTCCTCACCCCTGCTCGAACACCATACAGAAAACAGCCGCCACCTGTTCTTATACTGCAACCGGGTAGAAGGCGCCCTAGCATTCAGTATGGTATGTTGGACAGTGTCCGAACACCCTGTCAGCAGCGGGTCGGGCCCTGCAGTGGCCAAACCCAAAGCTGCAGGCGCTGAGGGTCGGGATGCCAAATCCGGCCCCCTAACTGAGACAGGAGATCCATCCTGTCGGGGAGACGCCAGGGTGAGCTGCGGCAGAGCCTGTGCAGCAGAGGAAACCATGTCCTCCCCGGCCAGAAGGGGGCTACCAACAGCAGCTTGTGGCCCTGCTGGAGGACCCTCTGCAGTACTTGAGGAATCAGAGGGATTGGTGGAAAGGCATAGAGAAGACTCTCCGGCCAATCGTGGGCGAGAGCATCCTGGCCCAGAGGGCTGGTCTCCCCTGTCAAGGAGAACCAGAGGGGGCAATGGGTCGACTCCTCTGTGGCAAAGAGGTCCACCTCTGCCCTGCCAAAAACGTCCCAGATGTTGAGCACCACCTCGGGATGAAGCCGCCACTCCCCCGGCGGAGGCTTGCCACGGGATAGGAAGTCTGCGGTCCGGTTCCGTTCTCCCGGCAAGTACATCGCCCTCATGCTGGCTAGGTGGGGAGCCGCCCACAACAGGAGGTCCCGGGTCACCTGCAACAGCCGTGCTGACCTGGTTCCCCCCTGGTGGTTTATGTGAGAGACGGCTGAGACATTGTCCGTCCGTACTAGCACATGCCTCGCTCTCAGGAACGGAAGAAAAGACTGCAGTGCCATGTGCACTGCCCGAAGCTCCAGCACGTTGATGTGCTCCGAGCGGTCCCGTGCAGGCCACAGCCCGCGAGCTGTCCGGTTCTGCCACACAGCACCCCACCCTGAGAGGGAGGCGTCCGTTGTGACAGTCTCCCGACGGGATGCAATAGAGCCCATGGGCATGCCCCGAAGGAGAAATGACCTCTCCCTCCATGGAGCCAGAGCAAGGAGGCAACGCCGTGACACCTTGAGTTTCCTGTGCCGGTGCCACTTGGCGTCCAAGTGAAAGCTGTTCAGCCACCTCTGAAGGGGACGCAGCGACAGCAACCCTAAGGGGACCACAGTGGCAGCAGCCGTCAGCTTGCCTAAGAGGCGCAAATACAGGACATAGCGCAAACAGCGGCCCTCCCGAAAGAGGAGAAGGAGGCGGATGATGTCGTCCACGCGCCGGGGAGATGGACAGGCCTTCATGGCAACGGCATCCAGAGTCATCCCCAGAAAGAGTGTACTCTGTGAGGGGACCAGGCAGCTCTTCAGAAAATTCACTCTGAGACCGAGCTGGGTCACATGTGAGAGGAGAATCGCCGTGTCCCGGGTCACTTGAGACCGGGATGGCGCGCAAATCAGCCAGTCGTCCAGATACGGCAGAATCTTCATGCCCCGCGACTGCAGGGGTGAGAGGGCTGCCGCCACACACCTGGTGAACACCCGTGGAGAAAGGGAGAGGCCGAACGGGAGCACCCTGAACTGAAAATGGCGGCCCTGGAAGGCAAACCGCAGAAAATGTCTGTGGTGTGGTGCTATGGGGACATGAAAGTACGCATCCTTCAGGTCTACCGAAGTAAACCACTCCCCTCTGGCAACGGTACACAGGACCTCTGCAGTGCTGAGCATGTGAAACCGCAAGACCTTGAGGAACCTGTTGAGTCCCCTCAAGTCGAGGACAGGGCGGAGTCCGCCGTCTTTCTTTTCGACAAGAAAGTAAGTCGAATAGAACCCCCCGGGTGATGACAGGGGGTCTACCGGCTCGATGGCACCCTTGTCCAGGAGGGCGGACAACTCCTGGTTGAGGGCGTGGGCTTTTGCCGGGTCGTGTATGATGGTCATCTTGACCCGGCCGAAGGCTGGGGGCCGGCGTCGGAACTGAAGTTTGTACCCGTGGGTTAAGATGGAAATCACCCACGGGTCCGTGGTGGAAGCAGCCCAGTGGCTGAGCTGCTGCTGGGAAAAACAGCCGACGACCGGCCCCGGGCTCTCAGCGCCTGGTCCCCCGGCCTCTAGAGGCCCTGGGGGGACGACGGGCTGCATCGAAAGCCTGAGGTTGTCTAGAGGGCAGTCGTTCAGGGGCTCGAAAGCCCTGAGCCCCTCGTTGAACAGACTGTTGAGCCGGTCGCTGAGACCTAAGGTGGCCACTGGGGAAAGTCTGTGGCTGAGAGCGTCGCTGGGGGGCAGCTGAAGAACCCCCCGGCCTGCCGGGAGGAGGCATACTCCTGTGAAGCCCAGAGAGCTGCTGTCGAGTCTGTCTGGCCTGGACTGTGCGCTCAAGCGCCTCTAGAGCAGCCGACCCGAAAATCTCACCGGGTTCCACTGGGACACTGCGGAGGGTTCTCCGGCACGTCTCAGTGAGAGGCGACTGTGCCAGCCACACCTGGCGGCGAGCCTGGACGAGAGTGGACATCAAGCGCCCCAGATCTCTGGACATCAGAGCAAAAGCCTGCAGAGACGCGTCACTGAAACTGTGGACAGACGCGTCCAGCGTAGCATCCTGCAGGGATGCAGAAAGAGCCAGCATCAGATGCGACAGGGAATTGCCGATGCGTCCCATACGTGCCGCTGCGTCATAAGCTTTAGAGAGCAGATCATCTGTAACCCGACACTGGGGGCGAGGACACCTGGCATCTGGCCTCAGAGCCTCATCAGGCGAAACGATGAGAGCCGCTATAGTCGGTTCAACCGCTGGCATGCGGGCCAAGCCAAACTTGGCTGCGTCCTGCATGGCAGCCAGGGTCCGGCCATCAGATGTTGCATGAGAGAGGACTCTAGTATCCCTCCAGCATGCGTGCAGCTCCCTCAGGTATTCGTCTGACGGAGGCACAGTAAAGGTGGCAGGGACTGGGCCCCGCCTGAAAAAAGCACTGGCAGGAGCCGGCTGAGCTTGTGGAACATCCAGCTGCAGGCGGGCCAGGGCCATACGAATGATGGCACCCATAGAGCTATCCTCAGACCCAGCAGCACAACTGTGGGTTGAGGAGCGGGAGCTCTCCCCAGAGCCATGCTTGGAGGTAATGTCCTGGGGAACCACGTCCGCCCCACAGTCAGCGAACTCAGTGGCTGATGCCGCCACGGAGAGCACATCATCCTCTGGATCGAACACGGCCGCAGGAGGAGCAGGAGCACCAACCTCCCCTGCACCAGTCCCAGACTGGATGGCTAGGAAGAGGGACTTCACCTGGTTCAACTCCTCAGTCAGCTGGTCCACCTTGGAGGCCAGTTTAGACTCCTTGGCCCCCCTCCCGGAGGAGGCACCCACGGTCTCAGCCCGCCGTCTAGGTCGCCTAGGCTGAGTTGGCATTCGCTGGGCTGGAGTCAACTGGTCCGGCCCCGGAACATGGCCCAGCAGGTGTTCAGCCTCAGCCAGTCTGGCAACCCGCACTGCCCGGGGCATGAAGCTACAGTTCATGCATGGATCCTCCGAAAGCCCCTCCCTCAGGTGTTCAAGGCCAAGGCACGAAGGACACATATCATGACCATCTTCAGGCTGCAGAGAAGCCAGACAGGCCGAGCAAGAGTGGTCACCAAACATGGTGACAACAACTGAGAAAACAACAGATGCTGGGAGAGGGAGCGAACGCACTGCCTTCACCAACAGGTGTTGCAACAAGGGCGACAGCACACGCCTATGCTGGGAGCGGGAGCGAGAGCACTACCTTCACCAGCAAGTCAGCTTGCTGTGCAAAAAAACAAAACAACCCAAGTAGGCCGAGCGAAAAACGCTGGTAAAACTACTTTTCCAAGGTAATAATATACACCTAAAGTGGGAGCGGGAGCGCACACACTGCCTTCACCACTACAGGGAACAACAACGAAAAACGGGCTACAACTTAGCGGATAACGGCGGTACAAATGTCGGGAGAGGGAGCGAGTACGCTGGCTTCACCAACAAATCAAACTACAACGAAAGACGGGTACAACCAACGGTGTACCGATACACAGGCAATAGGTCAAGCGGGCAACGCAGACCGCTAATGCCCGTAAATAATTACACAAATGTCGGGAGAGGGAGCGAGTACGCTGGCTTCACCAACAAATCAAACTACAACGAAAAACGGGTACAACCAACAGTGTACCGATACACAGCCAACAGGTCAAGCGGGCAACGCGACCGCTAATGCCCGAAAATAATAACACGAGCGTCGGGAGAGGGAGCGAGTATCACGCCGTCACCAACCTTATAACAAACGACTAAAACAAATACTCAAAGGGTGTCCGCGGTAAACCGCAACAAACCTCCCGTCTCAGCTCGTCGCAGCCTTTGGAGGGCGCAGCTCGCAGCTCCGACAACGTTGTCGCAAGGCTACCGGCGACGAAGCAGCAGTGAAGTACACGCTTAGTTCAGCTAGAACTTACTGACATACGTCTACCTGCAAAAGCGAGAAGATGAAAAGGAACAGATCCTCTGATGTCACCGGAAGATATAGGTTAGCCGGTGTCATCGGGGGTCACAGGTGACTCTGTTGGTATAAACACTCGACCTGCGCATGCGCGAGATGGAGACATTCAGTGCTGAAGCACCGCCTCTGGCGGTCAGTAAGGATGAAATAGAACTGAGCAAACACTGCACATGATAAAATGCCCTAGTTGTAGGTATATCTTGGTGCTGCATCTTATTAATGTTCCTGCCAAGGAAAGCAATTTGGTCCAATTGTAGAGCGGATATACAGCACTGTGCATTAAAGATATACATAAATTAATAAATAAAATTACACTAAATAGGCAAACAAAATAGAATAACCTATTTATACTAGTATCCCTTGCTTGTAAATTAAACACCTTATCAACAACTTCACAAATTATGGTTAACTAAATCACTGAACATGAGCTACAAGTCATCATATGTCTGTCATTTGAGCAACAGTTTCTTCATGAGGCTCTTCGTTCGGACTTAATAAAGTCAACATATGCTCCGGCAGTCCAAGAAATAAAGTAAAGACTTTTCAAACTTTCCGGAGAGCGAAGGACAGTAGCCAAGAGTTCAGGGTTTAGCCTTTTGAAACTGGATGATTGAATTTCTTGGCAGGGGATTCATTAAAATGATAATTCTTATTTATGAAGCCCTTTAAAAAATTAAAATACTCTGCGTGTACTGCTTCCTATTAATTAACTTTTTTTTTCTCTCTCGCTCATTTTCTTTCTTTCTCTTCTCAGCGTTTCTTTTCTTTACTTCCCACTGAACTTGACACACTAATAGGTTATGAATAATTCTGTTTCAGTTTAGACGGCAATTAGCCACAATGCCAGAGGCCATTCTTCTTCCTCTCTGGTAGAGTGGTGATTTAAGACCCAGCTGAGTTAGGGTGCTCCGACTATCCCACAAACCGCACCATTCACCTTTTTTCTTTTTTTCTTTTTTTTTTTTTACCACCCAACACCGAAATAGGAAACAGTTAACTGAGCGAATCCCTTCCCATTAATAGAGTCTTTTCTCTGACGTCAGCGTGGGGGACGTTCTCTAACAGAGGCAGGGACTGGTCACTAAAAAGACAAGAACAAAGGGTTGAGGTCTTAGTTGAAAAGAAGTAAATGCCATGGGAAAATAAAAAAATAAAAAAGAGCACAACACAAAATGTGATAATGGAGTAATATTGTCTCTCTAGTGTTCCACTGAAAAATTTCACGATTGCTAATTAGCCACAGGACCACATGGAGACCAGCATGTCTTTGCTGCTGGAATTGATACGTCAGAGGCAAGCAAAGCAGCTGTCGTTAGGGGGACTTTAATGCAATAATTACAGAGCAAACTGAGCAATAGGCTGCGGGCACAAAACCTCTGAATGAAATATCATGGTAACTAAATAATGGCAGCAGTGACTGTGACGCAGAGGCGAGGAGGAATGGGGCAAATGGAAATGAAGCGAATATTCGTCAGTAATAAATCGACAGGACTGCTAGACAGAGTCAAAGAGCAAAGTTTGGTGTTTTGTCTGAAGCTGTAGATCATGGAAATGCAGAAGGCGGTGAGACTGTGCACGTCTCCACCCAACGATTCCCGACGCATTCCTATCAACCTCTCAGTCAGATCAATTTCTCGACCCCTGTTAATACACCGTCCGGGATTCGTATCAGATCTGTTTCTGTTCATAGTCGAAGGAAGCATTAGCCCTCTAATAGCAGATATTCTGGATCAGGATCGCTGCTGAAATTAAATCAATTGCCCCAGAATCTATCCGACTACGAAATTTCAAAGAAATGTGTTCATTAATTCTTCATGTCATACAGTCACGAAAGCAAAAGGAGCATCAGCAATGGAAAAAACATAAAATAAAATAAATGAATTCTGCATACTGAAAAAAACACGTCTGTGTAAAATATCTTTTGTATTCTCTGGTCGAGGGTGATTAATTCACTCGCTGTCTGACGTGCCATTGTTTTCCTCCCTGAACCAACATCTATCCGACTGGTGTGTCATTTTTTTTTTCTTCTCCAAATGTTTTCCACACTACACCGCGACGTGCAGCAGACAAAGCTAATGGGAGTTCTCCAATTTATACCAGGGTGGTGTGATGCAACTGATCACTCAAAAAAGAACACTGCAATTAATTTAACATTACGTTTGTGCTCTACTGCTGCTCCCAAAGAAATAGGATAGAGATAGAAGAAAAAGACCCTCTTATAATCAACAAGAAAAGGAAATGACGTGTCCACATTCATTAAGCAGGGCGGTAAAGCTAATTTTTCTCTCTACTCCTGTAGACCTGACTATCAGCTAATAGAGTTGTGTTATTTTACTTGTTTCATGTTTCCCATCACAGTTCCCTCTTGTGCGATGGAAAACAACACATCCAACCGACAGTGTCAGTTTCAAACATCCCCCCTCTGGCAGCACAAATAAAACCCACTTTTTTGATTGACCAAGAGGTTCCCGGTCCACCTGCAGGCCTACGCCGCATCCGTTCTTTCAATGTTTGCCGCACCGTCCAACCTGACTTTGAGCAGTCCTTCTGCATGCGGCCCCATGTTCCACCCCTACATCCTTTTGTAACCAGTGCTGTGCCGTAAACAAGATGCCACCAATGAGGTGGTTCCTCGGCTTTATAGGACAGATAAAGTGCAATGATGGTACTCACACATAACCGTAAGAAAAACATTCCCTGAAGCCAGGACAACCTTCTCCCTCGTTGCCCGGTCGTAGATGCCCACGTGGCATTCATAAGGCCCGTTGTCTGAGATCCGTACCTCTGGCAGCCTGTGAAGGACAAGAGTCACTCTGTGAGTTGATATTAATCGTTGCAAGAATCCAACACCAGCGGTTAAAGAAAACACTGGAATAGAAAGTGAACAGTTGAAGAGAGTTAAACACAAAGCTCTGTGAAAAGAGTCAGTCAGTCCTCTTAACACTCTGTTGATCATTCTTCGTAGCATGAGATTGGTAAATGATGTCTCTTATCCCCCATGATGTGATGCAGGATTTCAAAATGTCTCATAAACTTCACATTTCGTTACATACAAATATTTTTTATTTGAATACAAAGATTTAAATCAAAAAATTACAGACTATAAAAGTGTAACTTTGCAGTTTATTGCTATAATTCTGTGTCTAAAGATGCTAAACTACCCTGGTCAGTTAATAAATGGTTAAAAGGCCATATAAACCCATATTAACTAATAATTAATAATAAGCTAATGTTGAAATAATGAGGTCAGTTACCATCACGTTATTACTGATCATTGTTACCCTTTGCTCATCAATAGCAGTTAAACAATTAATTCACCAGGTTTAATTTATTTATTCTAAATCGTAAGAAGACACAATGAAAAGTTAATGGTTGACTCGTCTTTACTAAGACATATATTTCTATAAATATGGCAGAAAGAACAACTCAAAACCAAGTATTTAATGTGGTGTCCAGATGATGGATCAACTAAATAATGAATTCACCAGAATTTCAGAAGTCTACCGTAAATTGAAACTCGATAACATTTTTTATTTATTTTTTTTTAATTATTTGTTTTATATTCCAGTGGAAAGCCTTAACCGAACGGCTCAAGTTCAAAAGAGCAACACACACGAGGAAGATGACCATTTTTGAAAGGGATCTGGAGCACACTCGGTATTCTGTACTTGGCTAATATGTCAACAGTGATAATCAAAGTGAGACACGAGCAGTCACATTTAGCTCCTGTGATTTATTCTCACAAAACAGGAACAATTGTCCTTGCCACCCGGGTGTTTCGAATGGAGACCTCTGTTAAAACAGCGGTAGGGTGCTCTCAGCAGCCGGGCTTTAATGAGTTCAGCTCTGTGAGTGTGTGTGTGCGTGGGAGAGAGAGAGAGAAAGAGAAGCTCACTCTGTTGAAGTGGAGTCAGATCTGTGCACCAACTATAGATAGAGTCCTCGCTTCGCAACTAACTTTGAACTATCCTGACAAACCCAAAGGTTAAAACTGGAGTGAATTTTGGCTTTTTTTTTTTCCTATTCATAGCAAGTAAATATTAAATGGTCCACTCTAAAGCAAGGTTTATGCTTCTGTGGGACTGCCTCTGCACGTAGCCTACGGTGGTGCACGCCATTTATACTTGTGTGCTCATCAGTCTGGCTCACTCTGTAAAAACGCCACCCCAACGCTAGTCGGCGCTGTGTGTTTTGCCAGTTGGGTTAATTTTTGTTTCTACTTCCTGCTTCACTTTCAACAATGGCGACTGAAACTTTCACCGAAGACAAGTCGTACAAATGCTTGTACCTTCGAACCTCCTCAGTCAATCTTTCTTCGGTGTTCCATTTTAATTGATCCAAAATAATTAATTTGAAAATTGCAAAGATGGAGAAGCAGTGACGAGTAGTTACAGTTCTGAGGAGGTGTGGGCTGTTGCAATGTGCAATGTATCTTATTCACCCACTCACATACGTGCTCAGACAACATGGCAGCAGCTGCCATGCAAGGTACTCTCCAACCATCGGGAGAGCCTCGCCCAGGGACACTTTGGCATGCGGAAAGATCAGGGATCAAACCGCCAACTCTGAGATTAGTGGACAACCTGGTCGACCACCTGAGTCTAAACCTACACATGTATTGTGTCACTAATTGGTTTGGTTTTAAGAAGGCTCATGGTCCTTTTTCATGTGTTTCCTTCTCAGTTCTCAGCAGACTTTTGAATATTAAAAATACCTTTATTTGCGTTACAACCTTGTCTGCTGCCCAGACTCAAGAGCAAATGGGATTATCCCTAAAAATTATCAATTTTAAATGCATATACTTGAAGCTAGAAAAGTCAAATTCATGCGCTGAACTTGAAGCAAGAGAGTCAAGTTTTGCTGAATGTAACAATCAAAGACAAATGTTTGAAAAAGATAAGTATATAGAAAGAGGAGCGAGCACCTCAAGACATAAAGGAGGGTTTTCTCCACCAGCATTTCCTTGAGGGATAAGCATAAAACAAGCAAGTTTTTTTTTTTCCACCACAGAGTAAAAATGATGAGAATAGCACAGTGAACCTCTCTCTCTTTCTCTCTCTCTCTCTCTCTCTCTCTCTCTCTCTCTCTCTCTCTGTGGTGACGGGGGGGGGGGGGGGGGGGGGGGGGTAATTGGCTTCGTCTTGGTAAATGCTGATGTAGCTCGTTGCTTTGTTTTTACAAACAAAGCCGTATATCTGTTATCCACAATCCCAACCGCTGTATTCATGAATTCAAACCGGGTTGGCGAAAGAGAAAGAGAGAAGAGAACCCACCAAGTACAAAGAAAGGAACCCAGAGATAAGATAATTCAAGGTGTGGAAGCAGAAGCCCGGAAGAAGTGTGAGGGGGGGGCCACAAAGAAAACCCTGAAACCGCGGCATATCTGAGTGGCTGCCTGCTTCTGAAGGCTCCCGACAGCAAGACATGTCCATCAGCATTAGGAGCTGGAAAAGAGGAAAGGTTGTACTCCTAACATTGAGACTACTGTTAAATATTAAGACTGCTGGAATTAATTTTTCAGCACCTCCTCCTAATCTTTGATGTCGTGCTTTTCAGAGGTGCTAGTCCACTGAGAATCTGTTCATCGAAATGGAACATGTGACTCTGACAGTACTACTCTTTTGCTGGCGTCTCCTATTTGTTATTAATGGATCAGCTAATGTGATGAGGTCTTTATTGGAATGGAAGGAAAAGGAAAAAAAAAAACACAACAAAATACCATTATACCATACATTAAAGATTTTTTTTTTACTCATTATTGCTGTGCTCGCTCTAATGGATCAGTGCTATCATCAACGGCGCTGTAATAATCATGTGGTTTCCTCTTACTAAATAGCAGTTTTATACACACTTCAGCAAACTGCTTAGCGAAAATTTATGAGTGTATGAGTCCTTCTGAAACTAAAGTTGCACTGAATTATCACTGGAGTGTCAGGGCATAAATTCAATCTGTTTGTGCAGAAAATAGCCTTTCCATCTTGTAATTACTCATCTTTCTGGTTCCTTCCTCCCCCTTCCTTAACTTTTTATGCTTTGCATTGTAATTCATCACTTCAATGACAAATTATAAATTGTTTTGTCCTTTACTTTGTGGGGAAATCATGGATCTCTTTAATCAGTTGGAGAAAGCATATTAGCGCAGATACAAAACAAGGCAGATTTCTACATCCTTGGAAAATAATATCAGCTGAAGCATGGGAAAGTAGCAACAAAATTAAAAGGCAATCGAATGAAGAAGCAGCAAACAGCATTAAACACAGTACAAAACATCCCATGTACAACAGAAAAAAATAAATAAATAAAAAACAGCGCATTCACAGTGGAGATCGATAGCAATGGGCCCCCATGGAGGTGCAGCAAAAACAGCCCACCGCAAAGAGAGATTGATTGTCCCCTAGGAGTTGCATCTGAAAGCTCTTCCCTGTTATGTAGGCCTTCCTCCAGAACTCCTCCTGCCTACAAATGCAGGCAAATGCAACTGCCGTGATGGAGAGTGAAAAAGAGCAGCCCTGACAGAGTGGCATCTGATAGCTCATCCAGTCAATCTCTGCATCAAATTAACTAGCGCATTGTCAGATACTCTTTCTCGGCTGGAGCATTACGGGTGAGCGGTTCAGGACTGGCAAATGTATGTCAGCATACGCTCGATGAAATGCAGAGACAAATTGCTTAGAGGACCGGACGCAACGCGAAGTGTGTAATCGCGCGTGTGTCCTTATGGAATGGGCTTGAAACAAAATGACGAGGGCGCCGCGATTGTGCGAGCGCCAAAGGAAGTGCGATTGGCTTTGTCCTCGGCGGTAATATTATAGTAAGTGCGCTGACGTGGCTCATCTTTCTGTTTTTACCCGCAAAGACGTAGTTCTGTTGCTTGTTATCCTGAGTGCTGCATTCATGGATTTCAAATCACACAAATGCAGAAAGGAGAGCACAGTGATAAAAAGGTCAGAAAGGGTGGAGGTACTGGTGGAACATGGGTAAGGGGCCACAAAGAAACGGCACAAAAAAAATACTTTCTGCTGATTACAGTAGCTTCTAAAGCCCCATTCAGCGTTAAATAGGTTGTGCATTACTCATTATTCATCACCTATTTAAGACTTTAAGACTTGCCTTATCACACCTTATTAATATATTTCTTAACAATACAAGCTCAGCATCTTCACAAATGTATTTAGCTTTTTTATTTTAATTTTCAGGAAACTATTTGCAACCACATTTCGTGCTCATTTGTTCATTTTTTTTATTCATCTCTTTTCAGCAAAGAGCCCGCAAACACAGACAATTACAGTCAGCGTGAATCTTCCACGTCTGCTTCTTTAATACATTTATTAATCTTCCATAATGTTATGAATTAAATGATGAAATGCAGTAATATGTCTTAAGTTATTTACAATTCATCATTTTTTAACTTTCCCATTTTGCATTCACACATCAAACTCCCCGCCTGTACGGCAGTGTGAACACGTTAAGATTTTAAGTGCATATTTTGGAAAAAATTCTTTGAAACTGCACACTAAACAACCTACCTGTATGAAATGTCAAAAAGTTATAGTTGCTCGCCACAACCTTAAGCTCATAAATGCCTTTTTTTCTCATAGAAAGTCTAGTGTAATGTGTTGCTGTTACTTGACATCAGCCAAAGTTGTTGCTATGAGGTAGTCATTGATATCAAGGTTTTATGCGGTTTTAATAATAATAATAAGTGCTTTGGGACAAATGTGCACACAATTAACATTTATTCAAAGCTGTTTTTCAATCTTTACTTGAGTCTAGAGGCACAGCTGAATAAAACCAGGGTAATAGGAATAGAAATACAGATTTGACGCGTTTAAGCCACCGCAGTCGGTATGGCTGCAATCATTCATTCATCTTCTGTAACCGCTAGTCCTCTGGAGGGTCGCGGGGGGGCTGGAGCTTATCCCAGATGCCACTGGGCGAGAGGCGGAGTACACCCTGGACAGGTCACCACTCTGTTGCAGGGCTAACACAGAGAGACAGACAACCATTCACACTCAATCACCAATGAGCCTAAACCGAATGAACATGTCTTTGGACAATGGGAGGAAGCCAGAGTACCCGGAGAGAACCCACACAGACACAGAGAGAACATGCAAACTCCACACAGAAAGGCCCCAGTCCGCCGATGGATTCGAACCCAGAACCTTCTTGCTGTGAGGCATCAGTGCTGAGCACAGCCTGGCCACTGTGCCGCCCAGTAGGGCTGCAATGTCAGTTAAATAAACAACGACATTTTTCATTTCATTGTTACAGCCAGTAACAAATTAATTATATGTTTTTTTCTTGGTAATATTGTCATTTTGATGACTTTCATCCTACAGGGACCTGTCCATTTTGTCAAACACACCAATATCTGCTGAAAAAAGAGCTTTAAATTATCTTTTGTCTTTGCTCATTCCATTGCTCAGCGTAATAAAAGTACAGTGATAACACTTCCACCCACGGAAGTCAATTTCTCTTTTTCATGCAGGAAGCCTCAGAAGACACCACAGCGGCCTTCGATGTAAGAGTGGGAGAGAAGATTTTAATTTGCAACTGTAATCAAAATAAAACTGCAAAACTTTTCGTTTCTATTCGGCTACATCAAAAAAGCAACATATTCGCTAGTTAGTTAAACAACGTGATCCTGAACAAATTAATAAATGCAGGAGTGAAGGGTATGGGGTTAGTTTTAGGTAACATAAGGACTTGTGGGATTGACAAATTGATCTGAAAGGCTGGACACGTGATCGGCAGAGAGTTGGAGACATCTGTGTCGGTGAGGGACAGGAAGACGCTGGACAAACTGCTCTCGATCATGGACAACCCGCCACACCCACTTCACTGGACTATAGAGGGGCAGCGGAGCTCATTCTCCAATGCACTCATGCAATTCTGCTCCCACAGTGAACGCTACAGGACTCATTCATTCATTCTTTCATTCATTTTCAGTAACTGCTTGTCCTCGGGAGGGGAGGGTCACGGAGGGCTGGAGCCTATCCCAGCTGTCACTGGGCGAGGGGCAGGGTACACCCTGGACCACACCACTGTGCCCCCCGACATCATTCATACCATTCTCAATCCAGCTGTACAACAACTCACCTTTCTATAACAGATAACATCATGTTATTAACGTTAATGCACATTAGTGCAATCCTTCCTATGTATATAATATATATTTACATCTGTCTCTATTTCTTGTACATTTGTTCATATGCAAGTATTTTACATTTTTTTGCTTATGCTATTTTATTTTATTTGACTACATTTTTACTTATGTGTTATTTTTATTTATTTTTTAAATTATTTTATTATTTATTTACTATCTTCACCTATTTTTCTTTTGACTAGTGGTTCTCGAGAGTGTGCAACCGATCTACTGTGACTGAGCAATTTCCCTTGTGGAGGAATAAAGTCTGTCTAAGTCTAAGTGTTACGCTTACATAAGATTGGGGATTTGTAAATGAACATGCTTTATTTCAATTATAATGTGAAAAACAAATTAAAGGCATTGTCAGTCATTATTTATTGATACATATAGTATCAACTAACCAGATATTTTGTTAGAATTTACTCTTATAAAAAATATGCGAGGGTTAGCAACATTATGCAAGCATTTTACCTTAAAAACAGCTTTAAAAAGGATTGTAGGGACAATGGGGCCTCTTTCAGTGCCACTCTTTGCCTGTTCCGGCGCCGTGCAAATTGGGTAACGTGAGTACATGAGAAGAAGTGAGGGATGCTTTATGGCACCACCACCAACTGTTGGTCTTTAGACAGGTATGTGGAGAAGCAAACTTATCAGCAGTACAGACATTACAGAATAGGAGAAGAGACCACGGAGGGTCTTTACGGGGGAGCAAAGCAAAAACAGTGCTCAAGCCAGAGGCCAGACAAGAGCAATTCTTGGACTGGTATTTACTCATTCACAAGGGATTCCCAAAATAAAAGGCTGCAAGACGTATGCCAAGCCCTCTTGCTCCTGGACTAGTAAGTAATATTAGCCGGCTTTCTGTGATGTTGCACTTGCTTGATGTTTGCCTGTCTTAGCCAAGTTGTTGACTTGCTAGTTTTTGATTATATACCAGAGAATTAGCCTCTAGATATTATCTTATGACAGTTATGTGAAAGTGAATTACACTTGGAAAGTGCTAGCAGCAGCCAGTGGGAAAAGCAAATGCAACTTCTTGCATAATAGGGCTTAAATGTTAGTAGGAAAACAGAGAAACACTTTTGTCTTATAAAATGTTTGCAGGATATATTAAACCACACCTATGCACGCCCTTGATGTGCCACATTCATATTTCATGACAAATTTAAGGAAGTTAAAGAAAGAAGAAATGCTGACTTCTGCTGTCTATCTGACCTTTAATAGTACACTGGAGGTCCTTCAAACTTCCAGAATAACCATCTTTATTCAAGACGGTTCATCTTACAAGGTCTAATCTATGTACTGGCACTTGAACACAGAGGATGTTGCGGCTGTCTTCATTCTTTGAAACTTAATGACTAATAGCTTTCAAAGCCAGATAAGACTGTGCAATGTTAGATGTAGTTAATATCAGCATCACTCCCGAAACTGTCTACCGATTGTAAACCTTCACAGGAAGAAAATTATAAATCTCATATTGCTGTATTCTACAAAAGCCAAAAAAAAAAAAAAAATACATTTTCTGGAAAAAAGCTCTACGTTTATAAAAGATACAGAATATTGAGGCATTAATTTTGGTCGTACAACTGGATTTGTCAGACTGCTAAGGCTTTGTACCGAAGATTATACCATTCTCAGGTGGAAATGGGAGATTATAGTGAGTGGCAATTCAGCTTTTTGCATTTCTTAGAAGTGCTGAGCTTCTGTGATACACCGTGAAAGTGGGACCATGACCGGGTTTCTTTTCTTCCTTGACTCGAACAGGACAGGAGTCCACAGTTCCCTCTGGATACTGACACCAAGCATTCTGATACAGATACAGGTAGCATCCATCTAACTGGTGCGGTGTAGTAGGCTTTCACTGCTCTGTATGTGTGTGGCTGCCCATCCATGAGCGAGGGTCGTATGTTCCGTTTGTGTGTGCATTCATGTTTCCAGGTTTGTGTGCATGTGCGTGCGTGCACCATTTCGTTGCGATGATGCCTACTCTCCCAAAGGGATAGTAGGATTGTCCAGATAAATCATCTTCAGCCGGCCAGCCACACCACACAGAAGAAAAAGGGGAGAAAGAAAGGGAAAAAATACAATGAGGTAGCAATGTACATGGGCTGAATAAAAAAGAAAAAAGAAAAAAAAGCAGCCGGCTGAAGATGAGATGAAAAGGAATGATGAAAATAGGATCATTACAAAAGGATGCAAAGTGTGAAGCATTCTAGTTTTGAATGAAGTCGTAGGTGCGACGCAGAGCCAGCACAGGCTTTGTGGTGGAAAGCATTCAAATAGTGATATCTGCAGTAGGAGAGGAGCCAGAGAGGAGGGTGTGAGGAATAAGGAGATAGGCAGACAGCTGCCAGCTATATGGCTGGGGCCTGGGGTGAAAGAAGGCAGTCCCCAGGATGCCTTAAACATGTAATCAAGCCAGCTAGAGCCTGATGACTCCTCCTCCTCCTCCTCCTCCTACTACTGTCTGTTTCCCCATCCATTGCTCTGTTGGTAAAACCTGTTAATGAATACATATGTGTATGCAGTTGATCACAGAGGCTTTAGATATGGGTGAAGCGCACGTTCATCTCCATGATAATATGCGATTATGAGACTGGCGGTGCTACCTGGGATATATATGCACAGCCTGACCAGATGTTAGTTAAATCTATAACACTGAACTGTGATTATAGTTCGCCACTGCCTCTTGTTGTCAAGTAGTAATACACTGACCCCTTTGCCCGGTCACTCCAGCTTGGCCTGCTCTGACCTACAGCAGATGGCTGGGAATGGTGAACGCCTGTACAAAAGTGTGTTTGATAATTTACAGACCACCAGTCCTGGAAAACAAACCTCGTAAGGGTTAAACAAGAAAGGGGTCTTGATTGATTTTGCGGCTTACCGGACAGTTGATTGATACACAAGGTCTTCGCGTCTGCGGTAGTCCTCCATGTGAGAGTAATTTGTATTAAACATAGCATCGTAGGTAAAAATTTTCTGCTTGATGGTACCTCCATCTGTGACCTGTGAAGCAAAAAGAGAGAGTGTCAGTAGGTTGATTCCTATAATGATGGATGGTACAAGACCTATATTTTCTGCCCCCGTGTTGTCCCATGGCGTGGAGTGTTGACAGCGCTCCTACCTGCAATTACCTCATCGATTCGTGATAAGCCGATTCCCTATAGTGTCTGAACGCAAGGGATTGAAAACCTGCTGACATGATACCATCACAGAGACAGTCTCTTAGGCTGCTATCGGTCTCTGTTCACGCAAATGCTTGGGCCGTAATGAAGACTGACAGGGTGCGGTGTTCTGTATGTGTCAAGCAGTCTGCTTTCTGCAGAGGTAATGGCTTGTGACGAGATACTGCAGAGGTAACGGGATAAGATATTCAAAACACTGGTCTCATCTCTGATGGAGTGGTTCTTTCCTTTCTAATATTCAACGGAGTGTTGAAGCCACTTAGCATTTGAATGACTGAGATTTCTCCTCTCCTCAGAAGCCGCAGTCAAAAAGGAAAAAAAGGGTGACAGGATTTTAATGGAGCCACTAATGCTGCTTTGAAGAGGGAAATTGTTGGTGGGCTAGGGATCCTTCTTCCGTTTGCCAGTGAAGATGCTATCACTCTGATCCAATCCAATCCCTTCAGCAAAGTAAACAATGTCAAAGCACTTCATGATTAGTCTGTATAATGTATAATGTCACCTCATGATGAGACAAAGCTAAATTGTATTTATATGAACAAACAATTGTTCCCTGTGAATGCGGGGTAACTCATATAACCTCTTGCCTCTGGAGAAGGCACACTGCCTCGGGCTTAGCTTGCTAAGCGGTACTCCACAGGGAGTAGACAGTGCTGAAACAACCAAAAGCAGGAGTGTGGAAATAAATTACCATTGTCACCGGCAACCAATAACCTCTTATTGGGTCGACACCACCTTTGTCCTCCACACTTGGAGGTTTTGGGATTTGGATTTGAACTATTAAAGGTCAAGATGCTTGTTTGCAACATTTTCCCGCATCCCTCATATGATTTCAGACTTTTTTTTTTAAGCGCCTTTTGAGAAAGAAGAAATGTTTTGACACACTCGCCAACGACCTGAGAGTATCGTTGCCATCTGCTGGGTTTTAATATCAATTCAGGGGTGTAGACATTGAGCGATGATGTGGCTTCATTTTGAGCTCCACGGCAGGGAGAGACAACAGGGAAAGGTCAGCCTCTAAAAGCAAAGTTGCGTTCGAACACTGCATTCCAACTACCCTGACTTTTGCCACCACTGTGGTTACAGTAATGGTCCTTTTAGAAACATCACCATAGGGAGAAAACCTTTCTGACAGACATCGCTGAACAACACCTTATGTGAAATCAGTTCAGCAGAGCTTGAAAAAAACAAAACACCACAGTTAACTTTCTGTCATATATTTAAGACTACGTAGGCCTTCCAGTCAATCAATTAATATACAGAACACACTGTAAGCAAATAAAATAATAAAATGGTTAAAAACTTCTTTGTAAAAATGATAAATGGGATATTGGAAGGTGAGGGGCACAACATTTTACTGGATTCAAAATAAAAAGTGACTGAGATATAAAGTGCAATACAGTGGTGGTTTCACAGATTAGTACAGCACGAGAAAAGTATTTACAACAAACTATACAGCAAAAGTGTCCACATCCAGTTACTTGCTGATATCTTTCTCAGTTTCACACAGCTATAGTGTTCGGGCAAATGATTAAATCTACCAGACCAGATCAAATGTGCAAAAGCATTTTCCTCATTTCTATTTGCCTATGTTGTTGTCAGCCTCAGAATAATTTGCTGTCATTATGTGAAAACAACTCAACTCAGAAAGCAATTTTTATTGATTGTCATTATTCTCCTGATTGTTTATTTTGAGCAACACAAGATCTTTTGCTAGAAAAAAAGACGTCTAGTCATATGCAATTTTGGGTCTATGCATCACGAAGTAACAGCCGTTTAATAGCTTTCACATTACACATACCGGGACTTTTTAAAGCTGTACTGAACTATTAAATACAGGACAGTGTGAAACTAAGATGCTCAAGAAAACAGACACAAACAATGACTTCCTAGATTGAAAATCAAATGTATATGTGCGGCAACAGTGGCCGCAAATACATGACTATATTATATCATATGTGTCATTGACTCATTTCATCAGTTCTGGCCTGACAACATTTTAGCACATTAGCTAACATCAATATTTTTTGTGCTATTTGGCATTTAGTCATATAAAAAATGAAACTGAATTGGGAAATAGGCACTTCTACAGTAACCTTTATAAAATCACTTTATTTTCACTGAGAACTGCAAGACTTCTGTTGGAGCCGTAGACATCTCTCACACGACCACAATAGCCTGAAGGCAGTTGGACTGTGGACTCATGTGATACAGCTCTTCCTTGGAACCAACGTCCTCCATGTGTTTGTAAGGCGAGCTCGACTAAACTCAGTGACCTTGCCATTATGCACTTCAGGTACTGACAAGCAGCATAAGATCGGCAGCTTCAAGGATCTTTTTTATTCACAGTGAGTGAAACCATTTCCAGTGGCAGAAACAGAACCGGGCAGTATGTGTGAGCAGTGATAATCTTAGCTGGCCGAGCTGAGAAAGAGATATTCAAACATCATCACCACTCTTCAGAAGGGATTATAACTTTTGTTTTTATTATTATTTCATTGATTCAGACCAGAAACGTGGATTTGCCTAAGGCTATGTGTGACATTCGCTTCACTTTATGACGTTTACATTTTTTCACCGGGGGGAAACATGACGTGGCCGTGCCTATTTACACAGATGAACAAGTGCGCCTACTTGAGAAATGTTTTACAAATCCCTTGCAATACAACTCACTTCCCCTCTACTCAAACACATTTCAGTTGACTTTAGAGTTACAATACTAACTGATGTAAATATGATCTGCTGGCCCTAAAGTACTGAGCAGAGCTGAAGACATTTTTAGTCCATCTCCTCTTTCACAGTCCACCTAATCCAACAAGCATTACAATTGCTTCCGCCCTCCCCCCCTGAAAAACCTGATGGATAAAGCAGGTGTCAGATTTCTGCTTGTCTGGAAGCCCTAAGAACCAGAGAGAAGATTTCTGCCTCAGACAGGTCTTCTGGGTAGCACCCTCTCTTTATCTATCCCTCTTTAATGATTTCACCTCTTAATTAAGACTGACCTGTAACCCCCAGCGTAATATATCTGAGAGAATCTGCACATTGGTGAATGTCTCCCTATCCCCACAAGAGGACCTGTTAGCGCAATAAAAAAAAAAATGACTGTGGGAAGAAGAAAGAAAAAGAGCGAGGCGAGAGAAAGGGAGTGGGAGAGAAAAGGGAGCCAAACTGTGCCGAAATGGCCGTACAAGAGGGAGGGCAAGAGAGAGATGAATACTCTTTGATTGTAGCAAAAGCACCATTGGGGAAGCAAAGCTTTGCAACAACTGCTTTGTTGAATCCAGGCCACGCAATGCATATGAGGCACAGAGGCACCAAACGTTTCCAACACGTGACCATCTGGAGATATGAAAAGGTAAGCATAGCTAGAGAGGTAGCTACCCCTCCCCTGTGTGCATTAGGGCAGATTGTGGATATTGGCTGAAGGAATAGCCAGCAGGCAAAGGAAGAGTTCATGACAGATATGGGAGAATGGGTGAGTTTGAAGGTGCTCAAAACAGGGTCCAATGCCTCTCCTGAGATGTGATAATGTCAAGTTCTCTCCAGACAGAGGCTGCCCTGTATCCTTCCTGGCTAGCCAGCTGAACTGCCTCTCTAATGATGCCTCCTATTATTGGGGTCAGATTAGGACTGGGTCTTGGGGGTTAACCAAAGCCCTCCTCCCTCTGCCTGTCTGGGGTGGGGCTATTTATAGGCTGCAGCTGCATCAGCACCCACTGGAGGAAATTCAGCAAACACACTGCAGGCCAACTGTGAGAGATTCAACCTGAATCCTGCCTCATAATGTCAGGCAGCGAATGTCAGAGAATTACTACATTACTACAAGACTTTTAGTAGCATGTTTCACACGGGTTAGGAAGAGAAATGAATTATGAACCCTGTGTAATTTCTGAAGATATTCTTGTCTCCATGTAAAAAGATAAAGAAGAGCTTGTATAGTTTAATATTACGCAAAGATAGGACGGAATAATTACAGTAAGTTCATCACATGGTGCCTTATGAGGAGATGATAATGGTGTCATGAAATGTTAATTCATATTTTACTCACATTTCTTTGTGATGCGAATCTACACGTCTTACACTTCCATAAGATGGACAGCAACATGGCTCTCAAAGAATGTCTTAATAAGATTTATTCCCATTCAGACACTCATTTACAGACTTAGACAAGCAGCAACAAAAGAGATGATCAGCACATTGTCATGAACCAGCTTGGCACTTCCCTTCATTTCCGTGGTAATTTGCCTAATATTATTATCTCACAATGTGTCTATTTGAAAGAGGACCGAAGCATTGGGAGTCATTGTCTTACTTGTATAATGGGGATAATTGCAACGCAACAGGCTGAACGACTTCCGATTTCTTTTAAAGTTGACAAATATGTGGTGAAAGGCGAGTCAACGTCGACGAGTCAATGACATCACACGGTAAAAACACAGTAGAAAGTAATGCTTTGCAACAATGAGATCTATATTCTTGACCTGAATACACATCGTAGCGTCTCACACAAAAGAAGCTATGGAGGCTTTTCTGCAAGTTTATTGAAGCTTGAACACGGGCCGCTGTCGACTGTCGTAGACCACGCCAACATCATAAACACCGTAAGTCTGACACTTCTAATATGTGGCTCTCGCTCAGCAAACTCTCAGCTCCACCATAACCGTCTCTCGCATGGTGCATTAACTGACATCAAGGACAAAAAACATGCGCTACAACCGCAGCAACAATGTCAAATGTAAAACACAACCGAACTGAACAGAAACACATGAGCTTATCAATACTGTGCGCTGCAGATATGATATAAATTGGCACCGTCAATAGCATTTAACAGTTCTTCACAACGTGTTGTAAGATAGGATAATGTAGCCGGGATTAAAAAAAAATAAAATAAAAAAATGCGGTTTATCTCCAAAGCCTTTTCTGTGTATGGCAGCTAAAGGTCTAACAACTTAAGACAACGAAATTCACCAGCAAATTGTTGATGTGCCGCCTCCTTCTCTCTGTTAGCGCAAGTCTTTCAGTGAAGTCATTAACTGACTGCCACTGAGAAGATTTGGACTGTTCCTTTGCTAGCGATAGTGGATGCCTTTTCAGTTGAGTCTGCATTGTAGTAGTACTTTTCTGGTATTTCGGGACTGACTTACATAATCTGCATGTCACAGTAGAATGCACTTCATCTTAAGTGAAGTATTTCCACACACTTGATGAACCGCCGCTAGTTTGCTCCTCACCTGTCTTCTCGGAGGTGTCTGTGTTGTTACTGTCACGTGACTGGCGACTACTCGACTTGATGCTTGCAGCGTCATGGCACAGCAGTAAAGTCGACTAGTCGGCACAACCCCTATGTGACGCAAACCCCAAATTGATACAAAATCCATATAATACGACTCAAAGTAGTTTTAGAAATCAATTTAATTTTATATCCAACGTTTGCTTTTGTGCTTAAGAGACAGCATTATCACAGTGCTTGTCATCCTTTGCTGCGGTTCCACTTGCATCTACAGTACTGAACAAGTTTGTGAATTGTAGCATCTTGTTATGACCTTCAAAACCCATCTCAATGTGCCTTTTGAGGTCACAATAAAAAATACACAGCATCTTGTTCGATGTTCACAGATGGTATCATTAAAATATGAGCAAAGAAAACATTCAAATGTTTGGAATATACTGTAGATACAAAGATGGAAGACATTAGGCGGTAAAGCCCAGGGCCCTTCCATTCCATGACATTTAGAGAGCAACAGCATCCTTTCTCTGAGCCTTTGAGCTACTGTAACAAAGAGGCAGATGACAGCACTGCACACTGGGAAGTATGCAGCATGAGAGGTAAGGGAGTGCTAAGGTACAACAATAACGCACCGTGCCCCAGTGAGGTAAGAGATGAAATTTGCTGTCACTGCTTTTATGGAGCACAAAGCATGATATACTGGGGACAATACAGAAGAAAGTGTTGCAAAGCGTTGTACCTAAAAAAGGTGTAATAAAGCAAACAAAACATGATGCAACAGGATAAAAATCCACTGTGTATAAACTTTACTATTCTGCAGCACTAAGAGCTGCCAAGTGTAACCAGGGGGAACGTTGGGGAGTTGATGCGACAATCCTGCTGACTGAGGAGGACCATAAGTGATGGCTACATCTGTGGATGTGCCATATACCGTTGATCTTCATTCAGTAAGCAAATCCAGTGTGCAGCATTGGTGGTCCTGCCTCTTAACCTGTGAGTTTACGGCTCTGCATGCTGGGCTCCCCTACTGGCAGCTGAGTGACAGAGGAGTTGGTTAAAGGGATTTCATGCTTCAAATGACAGGCTCCTCTCCTCCCTCTGTCTGACACTACTCTCAGGGGGGAAGCACATCTAATTCAGGCTGGTGGCTAACTGATGTCGCAAACATTCATACCTTTGATGCTCAAGACTGGCTCATACTACAGCACCACGCTAATTTAAAGAGATGCTGACTTAGCAAGAAATGTAAAACCTTTATGGGGAAGGTGGCTGAATACTTGTCACTGAAATTCAACAGGCTTTAACACATTCAGTGCAATTTTAAAACATTTATGAAGGAGATTTGTGATCACAGAACGTTCTTTTCTAACTTAGCAGCAGTCTGTGATAGCTACTGGGTCTTCAAAACAATCTTGAATATGAATTATTATACTGAGTGGTTTTGTCAGTATGATGTTCAAACCTATTTTTAATGTAACAATTTCAGGCCCAGTGGCAATGCTTGCTAATGAGAAGGTTGAGTGTCTGCGTGAAGGTCCAGAGCATGGCAAGTTCTCAATCAGTACTATTGTCTATGCCCACACACAGGATATAGAAGTACAGCATCACCAAAGGAGATATTTTCTATGGCCCGTCACATGCTCCCGCTCTGCTGTGAGGCATTTTGATTCCAACATTACAAAGTACAAACAGGTTGTGATTGGCTACTGCTGGAGCTGCCAGATTACATACAAGGATTAGAGCTGGGCTCTATGAAAACTGTGCCACCGACAGGAACAGACCAGCTGCATTCAGCTGCGGCCTGGACGAAGCATGGGTGAGGGTCAGGCGCAGCCAGGACATAAATTCAGGCAGTTAAGTGTTATGCAAGCGTGTTATCTAAAGCCATCTGAGACAAGGCCATCCAAAGATAGTTATTATGGCTGTCATTCTGAGGGGAGACAAGCTGTCTGTGGGCTGACAGTGAGGAGGTGATGAGATCAAAACGGGTCAGACTTGTTGGAGGCTGCTGATCTACACTGTATACTGGTTATTATACAGCTACTGTATTTAGCAGCACGGAATTGCCTGGGCTATATTTAATTGTCATAGAGTGGAAAAATGAAGAAAAAAAATTAAAAAAGAAAGGTAGGATTCTTGAACGGAACTGGAGTGGTGCTAGAACTGGGAGAAAAAAAAACATGTCACCTCTACTACCTCAACAATTATCACTGAGGTGCCCTTAAGCAAAGCACTTCACACTGCTCAGTGAAGCTGATTAGCTAACAATAGAAAACGGTGGTTGTTCTGGGCAACTCTCAGATGCTAACCATTTCCGAAGTACCATGGGCGCTAACAATGTCATAGCCAAAGAAGGGTATTCATGCTCTAGAAATGCACCCCGCTGAGAAATGAAGAGGCTTTTTTAATAATCAGCTCTGTTGTAATAAATATGGTTCCAAAAAGTACTTTTTACTATTTCTTTTTGTGTTGTCTTAAAACGTTACACAAACAAAAGAGAACTGAAATTAAAGAATAAATAAATAAACAATACACATGCGCGCAATCAATCTGCAGAAAAGCTGGCATTAAACCTGAAACTGAATAAAGCCTCTATTGATTGCGAGCTTTAAAGGCAGCACAAGCACAAGAAAGGATTGCGTAAGTTCAGCAATTAGTGGCACATTATGTAATACAGTGACTTCATCCACATTTCAAAGAGTTCCATCAAGGACGGGCAGGTAATGAGATGCAGCACTAAGGGAGGAACATTATTGTGGGAGCTTGTCCTTAATCTGTTTGATCACCGCGCGATAAGTGACTCCATGTTCCCACTTTCCTTTGACAATGCCTTTATATCAGACATCCGGCAGGCTGTAACATTTTGAAAGAGAACTGTAGAATGATGCAGAAGCTGATGTGAAGAGAAACTTGCTACTTGTTGTAGGGCTGAGAAAAAAATACAGTTTTAATTAAACTTCTTGTTGTATAGACTTATACAAGTCACTATGATAATGAATAATGAATATATACATATAAAACACAACAATGGCCCAGTCTTGGACTTAACCAAAGTCAACAGGCAATAGACCAAGCTCTTCTCCACATTATTCTGTTCGCACAGTTTACTTACTCTCAGAGCTCCTGTTTTTACTGTGTGAATCACTGTTTAGCCCGTCTGACCTCCAGGCTACTGCAGCCTTGCTTCACCCTGAGCCACTTTGTCCCTGTTACTGCATGTGCGCGTTACGTGATATGCAAATTGCATAATTCCAACAAATGAGGGTGACTGCGCTTAACACTCATAATGTATTGTGTCAAAGTCCATATAACTTATAAGCATAAAATACAGACTGTGTGGCAGCATGTAATTAAGTGGCTGTCTATGTGAGTTATAGATGTGAGTGTGTGTGTGTCTGCGTGCGTGTGTGTGTGTAGGGTGGTGGTAGAGAAGTGGAATGAGTAAAACTGTTCTCTTTCTTTCACAGTTGCACTGAAATGCAGCTGTGCAACACACAACAGTTGCTGAGTGGAACTTCTCATTGCTCACTCTGTAGTGTCATTAGTGTGCAGCTAACACTTGAGGATTGTGTATGTAACTCTTCTTACCGCACTACAACAGGCTCATTCTGCACATGTCAATATATAATGAAATAATCTGTTAGCACAGACCATAGACTGTAAACAAAAATGGCAAGTAGAGCTCCCCCTGGTGAGTGGTTGCAGTATAGGTCATAAGCTCCACCTCCACAATGTTAGTGGAGGGACGAGGGCCAAACTTTTTTTTTCAAGGATAGTTTCAGTCATTTTAGGTAGTTAATATAATGTTGATGCATGTTCAAGTTTAATTTTAGTTTTTTGACGCTATAGAATGAGACCTCATGATGACTGCCAGTTTACAACCATAAAGTGGTCCCATAGGACTGTGAGAGTGAAAAAAATGAATAAATAAATATGTAAACTGTACAATGGAGCATTTCTTTGTAACTGGTGGAGGTAGAGCAGGGCGCAGTATTAATCAAACAAAAACACAAGTGAGTTTGGTGGAAATGTGGGCGTGTCATCGATAACGCGGCTCTGCACGGCTCCACTCTTGGACCGTACTGCGCAAACTCTGGCTCCAAACTCCGCCGCCCCTATCTCTCAGAAACTAGCATCAGTTTGGCCAATGCAAGGAAGTGGGGACGTGTTGTCCATATTTGTATACAGTCTATGGCACAGACACGCTATAAAAATAAAGCTGAACTGAATTAAATTGAAATTGCCACCAACATGATATAAAGAAAGTTTTAGAGAAATATATGCATGTCTGATCCAACTAATGATGTGCTTTTATCCACCAAACCTGTGTCCGATAACATTTCTGCCTTTTTCTGATTTCATCACAGATGGGTTTTGACTCACAAGGGCACACAAGTTGGAAAACAGATGGTCTTAAAAGACATCAAGGCCACTCTGGACATAACGAGTCTGCATATGTTTGCAGCTTCACAGCCTACCCCCTTTTTCTTTTTTTTTTCCTCCTTATCCACCAGATTACTGGAGCCACCATCTGCATCTGCTAGTTGATGGATATATGGGGAGTGTTATTCAACGCATAAATCATCAAGCAGGTCGTGAGCACAAAGCAGAATGCTGAATTTGGCAAAATGCTAAACTAGACAAAAGGTTTTTGTTTTCTTCATAAATTTTATGTGCAAGTTTATTATGATAAAGCATTTTCTGTCTTCATACTGTGAGAAAATTTATCACGGGAACTGTCCTTTGACAGAAATTGGTTGAAAGCAGAAATCTACCCAGGGATTACTGTGCAGGACAAATGTAAAAGGTTAAAGCAAGATCCTACTGAATGATTGATTTCACCAAGAGAAACTACACACTTAGGGTCAGCACTGCTCTCCATAAGAAAAGCATTTTAGGAATTTTGTTTTGATCCATGTATTCGGGAGGTGAAGGGTTAAGACGCGTTACAGGGATTAATGTATTCCTCTCAAACGAATGTTCCTATGTTTCATGCAGATCAAGAAAAAATGTATTTGAGCTGTGCTGTAACACTGTCTGTCCGCACAGCGCACAGCACAGGGCTCATTTCATGCTTAAATACAAATTTCTAATCCTTAATGTGGCATGGGCCATTTTTAATAAGACATGCTTGAGCTTAATTAAGGAAGCATACACTAACATATTTACTCCTACTGCTTGTTCCCAGGGTGACTTTGTCTCCTCTTTCAACTGAACTAAGTACTGAGAACAAAAATTGTAATTTAATATTTAATGCTTCTGTTTTTTTTCCCATTTACTCGACACAACTAATCTCATGTTCCACTGCTTTATCTTTCTGTCTCGGTTTGTCTCCGGTGCAGACAGGATTTGACGGTAGCGTGATACCTTTATGGAGCTCACACTCAAGATTTATATCTTTACTTAAAAATAACACACGGGGGTCGTTATAATGCAACATTAATTAAGCACAACAAATACTGTGGCACTTTGAATGCAAAACTTCTTTCCAGGCATCCGAATCGCTTCCATCACCCATGCTGATGTATATACTGTATTTCAAACGACATATAAGATAAAACATAAAATGTTTTAGTTTATCGCAACCACCCAACTTATTGCACCACCTGCCTGCTGTTGCTCAGCTCCCTGAGACATCCAAAACATAGACTCTCTGACAACCTTCAAATCTGTTTAAAAGTGCCTACTCTGTTTAAGCTGTTTTCCCCTTTACCTCATTTCTATATACTTTTTAAAGCTGCTTAAATTTTTATTTTTATGTTTTTTGCATTGTTTGTTTTATTCTTATGATGTTTTATGCATGCAAGGCGACCTTGACCTTGTATCGCTGATACATTTGTAACAGTGTATCCATACAGTTGGAATAGAGAGCCGAAGTCCCGCCCCTTCTACTTCCAGGCCATGGGACCTATCTTTCGAAAAAATATGAACGGCAGTCTATGGCAAAAGATAAATTATTTTCTGGTCCCGATCGACTTGTGCCTTGGATTATACATATGTTGTTTTTCAGAATAAAAAATGATTTTACATGTCAAGAATGTCACAGTTTGTCGCAAGATAGTTAAGTAAAACGCTATGGAAAATACGTAATTAAACAAACTACAAGTCCCGCATGCTGGCGTGTACAGAACCGACCAAAACTCCCTTCGTGTAACTACAGCTCTCGACATGACCCGATTTATAATGATTTTCACCTCGTTTGATGCTTCTGCCTTCGTCCTGGAAGAAGACGGTAGCTCAACAAGGAGACAGCCATAGTTCTCTAGTGACGTACATTGTTCGAGACGAGAGATGTAGTTCACTAAGCGATCTCATACAAAACCTAATGTTGTTCAGCTTATTTACGTCAAATAATTTATCTCTTGACGTGAGAAATTATCTTTTAAATTCACACACATCATATGTGAAATTCATGCCACAATTCGAACGGGACCAAAAAATAATTACGATCTCTCCGTAGACTGCCGTTCATATTTTTTCGAAAGATAGGTCCAATGACCCGGAAGTAGAGGGGCGGGACTTCGGCTCTCTATAGAAGGGGAAAAGCACCTAAACAGTCAAAGCATCTTCCATAAGAGAATTCAACTCAACTCAATGACCAACGACCAAAATGTTGACCAAGTGCTAATAGCAAATCTTCAGAAGGCAATCAGAACACGTGAAAAGGGCCTGTAGGGCTTTTGATCTATTTAGATTGTTTTGATGCGAGTTGCAGAGTTCTGGGGATATCAAACTTTTCTGCCTTTATTAATATAAAATGGAACTAGATGTCTCTCAGCTTGTGGTGCTGAAAGAACCAACCTAAATGCATCGGAAAAGCTCAAAGGCAATGTCTCTTTGAGAAATCGCTCTAGAAAACCCACAGATGTTGCTGTGGGCCATTTCATGTAGGAACTATTTTATGTCTAGGTATCACACCACTGGAAAGAAGCTTGCTAGCATACCCATGATAAGTGGATTGAGCTGTGATGTTATGCTGCAGTATCAGTTAGTTAGATATGAATAGATAGATATCTCAACAAAGTATCAATACCGGACTACAAGGCGGACTTTAAGACTTCAGTCTTGCTCAATTATACTTATTTGAAAGAGAGTACACAGACAAAGAACTGCAACAGATGGATGCAGGGAGAGTCGAGACGAAAGCTATGGGGGCTACAGCTTTGGCTAACCCAATGCGGGAGACAGCCTTTCGTGTTGGGTAAATGCTTGCTTCTTTGTGCATAGTGACATGGTTGGCGGGAGCAGTTAGGTGGACACAAAACAGTTCAGTTAAAACAGATTTTCTTGAGTCATCAGGTCAGGATTTCTGGAAAGAGACTCTGTTGTCAAGTTTTTAAAATGCGTTTTATCTGCACTTTGAACACCACAGGCTGACACATCCAAGCCTCGGCCACTCACATGAGAACAATATAAATGGATAAATAGCAGTACAGGCAAGAGGAAAAACATTTCTTTTTGAGTCTGGGGTGAACCTGTAGGTAATGTTATCAAAATGTTCACCCAATGTCACTGTGGGGAATTTGTGTTAGAATGAAATTATGACTATGAATCTAATACGATGAAGCTACGTTAAAGATGAACGTGATGGCAATGGTAAACATACCTTGCAATGCAAAACAGTGACACGCTGAGAGGAGGTGAAAGAAATCCATTCTTAACATTATCTCAACATAAACAAAAGGTCAAATGAGTAGTACAGGAAATTATATATAATGTGTCTATTAGTAGGGACATCATGCACTCACAGCAGAAGCCAGTTATTTGCTTAAGTGCTAGAAATGAATCCGTTAACATGTAACCCCTCAACACACATGCAAGCATTAACACTGACACACACAAACCCACACCCACTTGAGTGTGAGATAAATCTCCCCCAGGCCTTTTGAATTAAGAGTTATTTCTCATACCAAAATAATATTAACAATAATAATTAGAATATGAAACCATTGCCCTGTGGGAATGTTGACACCGGCTCTGTTGACAAAAAAGGCTCTCCAGTGTGATAGCAGTTCATTTTCTGAAGCAGCGCATTGGTTCCGCATTTCCCGGGTGTGGTGTCAAAAAGCAAAGAGGCCTCGAGGGTGAGATATCTGACCCTCTTAAAAATAAAAGACTGAACAAACAAACAAACAAACAAACAAACAAACCCATCGCCTGGCTTGGTGCTAGTATGGGTAATTCAGCATAGTCTCGTACTAGAACACTTCACAAGACATAATCTGTGGTGCAAAACTTGTAATTCAATCAAGCCAAGTAACATCTCCTTCTCAGGTTTCACCACAGGATGCATAATGTCCTTTTATAATGACCATATTAGCTAAAGAGGGATTTTGTTTCCTTCTTTCGTTTAAATGCATTTTTGTTTTTTTTCAGGAAAAAATCTTTCTGCATAATGTTGAATGTTTTTGTCTCTGCTAGTCACTGTGATGTTACAAGCTCTCAGAACCTTTCAGCCTTGCTATTCTTTAGAGCGGTTGTTATTCAGTGGCAACGGATGCACCAGTCCTGAGGCTGCTCACTCACAATTGAAGAACGTTCCCTATTGTACTTACATGTTATTGTACCAAGTCCATATAAAAAGAAAATGAAGAGGAATCAAATTTTAAAATTTGCTTTCTAATATTACACACGAGCTGCCAGTTATCTCCTCGCTTGCCTTTCATACACTCGTTCGTGAGAGGACCGAAATGTGTCTGGTTTATTGCTGCCATCTCACGCAACCCTGTGTCCAAACAGACTCCGTGCTGTGATCAGCTTGTGAGATAACCTGGCTCATGATGTAGGGTATTCAGCGGATGATAAGCGCATAGGAAATGATGCCCCCGAGTGCCAGAAAAGTGAATGTCTTTGTCTTGCATCATTCTTGGTGCTGAAACGGACGTGGAGGCCAGAGCCAGTGCCCCTTAGTGTGCAGTGTCTGGACAGAGCCACTAATCAGACAAGACTTGGGAGACTAGCAGCTCATTTGATCTCTGTCCTTTTCCTCCTGGGCACATTGTCCTTGCAATGAGCCATCAGCTGGCCTAATGACAAGCCCCAGATACATCTCAGTTCAGCAGCGCTGCAAAAAGCTTTTTGTAAGGTAGAGTATCCCACACAAGCTCACTCCCATTCAGCTTTTGTACATGACACACACCGCAATCTGAGGCGCAAGGAGGTGCATTTGTTAGCGCAGTTTATCAGAGAAGAAGCTCTCACCAAAGACAATGTCTTCCAATTAGAGTAAAGAAGCTTAGGAGGAAAACAATGTGGACATAAATGTTTACTTGCTTGTAGCAATGAAACAAGAAACTACAGTACACAGAGAGTACACAAAGGGTACATAAGAAACTACAGCACACAAAAGGATAAAGGGTGCCAGTGCCAATGAGACATTGTTTTCATCAGGGGAGCAAAGCAACAGAAAGCATGTAAAAAGAAGATTTTGGTCAACTGATCAGGGCTAAATGATCTCAAGGCCATGTGATGAAGCAACACTGGCTACTGAAGCAGCAGACAATGATAATAAGAGGGAACAGGGTGAAGCAGAGAATAGAAATATCGGACTCGCCTTTCTTTCCCACTCCCCATTCCACAGATCTCCTCTTATTAGTTTGCTTCTTTGTGTTGTGCACACTGCTTCAAGTCTGCTGCAAGCACTGGTTGTCAAATGCATGTGTAAGAAAAAAATCAATTGTTTCCTTACTGGGAGGGATTGGGAAATAACAGTATGTTGTATTGTACAGCGGCACCACGAACTGCTGCTGCAGTGACAGAGGCTATGTGCGAAATGGCATACTATCTACTACTGGTATATTGGTTCTCCCCAAATTTCCTAGTATGCCACTCAAGCCGGCTAAGTGATGCACCACGATCATTATTCTTCTATGCGTGTGCATACCAGCATCTACTGCATGTTAGCCCAGGAGGTTTAAACAAAAGTGGCCTCAAAAGATCCCTTCTGTGGTACAAACTGCTGTGAGACATTTTCATACACCGATCAGCCACAACATTAAAACCTCTGGCAGGAGATGTAAATGACATCGGCCATCTAGTGACAATGCAATGTTCTCCTCAGGATGCAGCCTGACACAGGCACACACAAAAATGGTTTAGGAACAACTTAAAAAAAAAAGCGAAAAGGTGTTGACCTGGCCTCCAAATTCACTAGATCCCAAACTGATCAAATATCTGTGGGATGCACTGGAACAAGTGTGATCCAAGAGGCCCCTCCCCTCAACCTATTGGACCCAAAGGCCCCCCCTAACAACATTCTGCTGCCAGACACCACAGGACACCCTCAGAAGGCCCATGTCCATTCTCTGATGAGTCAAAACTGTTTTGGAGGCACAAGGGAGACCTACACAATATTAGGCAGGTGGTCATAATGTTATGCCGACCACTCTGGTGGTCATGTGAAAATGTAGTACGCCATAATTTGCACGCACTGCACTGTCTACCACTAATAATAAGTAGCATGTAGTACAGTATGTTACCTCTGAGGCTATAAACAGCCGCATACAAGGCACTGGAGATTTGTGAGCTGAGGTGCTGCAAGTCCAAATGATGTATGCTTCTTTTGTAGAGGTCAGCATTAATTGTGTGATGGAAGTACTCAGAGTCTTTTATGCAGGGAAATAGACTTGATAGGATGAAATGGTTTCTAAACTTGTCAGGGACATTTCAGCAATCTGGTAATAATAAAGCAGCACAAGCCGCTCGAAAAAATACTTGTGGCTAAAAGCCCTCTGCTGTCTCTGTGATAGTTAAGTAGTGGGGTCGAAAAAAATAAAAAAAATCTCATGAAAAGCTACCATATTCACTCACACCTGATAACTGCATATACCCAGAAATCTCTAAGTGAAAAAAACCTGTGCCGGAGAACTAAGAATAAGAAAGAAATGAAACGCAAACACAAAGAGGAAAAATGTTTTAGAGTGTTGCTGGACCCTGAAAGCAAAGCAAATAAATCGCCCCATATACTAGGGGTTTCTGTAATAGACGACTTGTATTTTTTATTTATTTTTTTGTCAACCACTCAAACTGCTGGATATCTCCATTTGAAAGTGCTCACAGACACCGAGCACGGAGGGTGACTTCACTCAACACCGTATCCTACATTCAATGTGCGCATTACGGACGGAGGGACGAAACTGACATGTCAACAAATTTTCCAAGCGCAGAAACGCTTCTCTCCAATGCAAGGCTGCTGAGGAGACTTATGGGGGGGTGGAGTATGTGTTGTAAAGCCACATTGATGGATCCAATCAGATGTTTTTTATCTTTTTAAAGGTTTCCCCGGGGGAGATGTTGGCAAAGGACCGCTGCCGTCAGAGCACTCTATCAATGCATCACAGCTGCTTTACAATTCGGTTTATCTCCCTGTCACTGTTCTCAACTCAATTTATCAGCAAGTTTGTTTGAGCTGTGCATTCAGTGCATGTTTCTGATAGTGGGAGAAAATGGCTTGCCTCGGTGATAGCTTAACTGCTTTCAGAAGATGCATAAAGAAACCCTGGGACAGATTTATCTAATGCCATAAATTGTAACTGGTTTTTATGTATCCCTGCCTTTTATGTGCTCATTTGAACGGCGTAATTTTAGATCCACGCAACGCATTTATTTGGTCAAACTGAGTGAGGGTGTGATGTATGTTCAAATAAGGCGGATGCACATATATTTTGTTTTGCTCATTTGCATAAACCGTAGCTGCAAATGAACTCTGGCTGCGCCATTGTGTAAAAACAGAACAATGCAGAAGTAATTTAGAAAGTGTACAAGTCAATCATTCTACGTGCAACTCAAGAAGACACCCCCCTATGTTTGTTGCTCGGCCCCCGGTGGCAGCATCTGGCAGTCTTTATATTTGTTGTGTATGTTTTGTCTTGTAGCGCTGATGGTAATCTGGAGTATGGATCCACGGGGTTGACCATCTATGGAAGTCTATCTGTGAGCGATTTGCCGCTCGAGTGTACATGTCAGTACGGCTACGTCAGGGCTGCATCAAACAAGATTAGAACATGTAGCTTTTAATTGAGAATACTCCTGTGACGCTTTTCTCACAGATGCCTGGCAGTCTTCTTTCATAAGCCGTACGCACGCTTCATGTTGTCTCCAGTGATTATTTCAGCGAGATAAAGCAAATCTAATAAAGCAAAACAGGCAGCTGATCGGACGCGCCTCACTTATCGACATCATCTTGTTTTATATTAAAATGCTTAGAAGTTGGGTTCTCAAAAATGACCAGATTACGTGACACGATCTGACGGATATTTTACGAACCACAGATTGCTACCGCTGGAGACATGTGGTCAGTAAAATTTTATCACTGCCAGCTCATTCTATGCTCTTTCCACTTCTGGCAGTGCTCAGTCTGCTGTGACTTGGTCAACAACGATGAGCTTCAGTAAGCTTTTTTGTTCACAAATTAGGGCTATGCTAAAACAAAATGCAAATAATAACGTTTTTGGCAGAAAATGGTTTAAAAAAAAAAAAGTGTGGCAGGAGGGGGAATGAAGGATTTAATTTTGCATGATGCTGTCTGGCTCAGGCTGCCTCCGTTATTAGCTTGGTGAGGAAAAGGTTTTACTCCGACCATATAAAATCCCAGTTGAGATGCAGGCCTCCAAATGCACAGCTTTCTCAATAATTACGAGGAAGACCCGAGATGAAAGAGAGCTCTTGGACTTTTAGCACATTTCAAAGGCGATACCTTTGAAATTTAAAAGAAAATAAGATATGACAGCCTTTGGTTGGCTGCTATTAAGGATAAACTATGGCAATGGCACAATGCCCAAACCAGACATAAAAAAGAGAGCAGGCGCTTTGGTGGCTGCACAGAAAGCTCATTACCTCCTTTACAATTAATGAAAGCATTTTTTTGTAATAACTTTTATTATTTTCTTTAATATGCACCATACTCTAGTTCCTGTCTCATGAAATCCTTAATATTTAAGTGTTAAAAATAGGTGTGGCTTCTTCTGTGTGCATCATTCTAAATGGCATGTTCATTATCATGATAAAATGCATCAGTTAGCATCGTGTTCTTAAAAGAAATAAGGGATGAAAGCAAAGCTCAGAGGATCAGCTGGCATTTAACTGAACTGTGTTTTACAGTTGATTGGTGCAGTGAATTTAGCAAACTATAAAAAAAAACCCACCTACCATTCTTTAATGCCAAGACTCAAGAGATGTGTTACTAAGTTTGTGTTGTTGAATCAAATGCAAACATAACGCTGTGATCTGTAAACTCAAACCCCGAAGATGTAAAGGGAAATCTGAACATGTAAACCTGACGTGAGAGGTGCAGCTTGAGTCTCTGCCATTGAGAGCAGCGGAAATCTAAAAGGATGTTTCCTTTGTGCAGCTACGCTGGTGCAGAATAATACAAAAAGAAACGAAAAGGAAAACTTCCCACTGTTTTGTGAATCCAAAAGGCCTTAAAACCAACTTTTATCTTAACTAGGACACCTCAAAGAGGTTTCACTCTATGGGGTATGAACCTTATTACTAACAGCAGGAACTGTCATTCCTATTCACTGAAGGGGTTTACACCTTAGATATCAAAGTCTTATCTTTCAGGTGTGCAGTAGAAGAACAAATACATGTGTTTTTAGATGGCTGCAAAGTATGTTGTACTGTATTTCACTGCTTTACATCTGCAAACATGTAAAATTCTCATCCGATTGCTGTGATGACGCCCTGGTTGCTGTTGTAAGTTGAAGGTTCTATGAAGCAGCCATTGCTTAACCAGGGGCAATGTTGTAATCCATAGAAATGGAGGCCTTTAAAAAAAGAATATGCGAGCGCCCTTTGTCAATACTTCATTTTGTTTAACGGGCCCGCAGACATAACACTTTATCGCTGCGTCTGATCGATCAAGGCCCACCACATGTGTGCTGCATCAGCAGAGGAGAAGGAGACCATGAAAACCTAAATTACACCGATATCTCTGTTCAGTTTTGATTCTAAATGGTTGGATCACGTCAGGATAAAGGCGGATTAAACAAAGTGTTTTCATTTTGTAAATTAGAGGGTGCTGGAGCACAAAGTGTGTGAAAGGGGGTGGGTGTGGATATTCAGCCAGACTCAAAGTTACTCGAGTGTGCCTCACTGTTAAAACCTTCAAATTCTGCAGACAAACTATATTACCACTATGTGTTTCATAAAAGACTCCCCAATGCTGACATGTCACGTTCACATTACTGCTTCAAAGCAGAGGCTTAATACATGATATCTATTTTTTTTTTTTTAAATAAAAGCTGGTCTTTTTATGTTGACTTATGGTAAGTTGCAGTGTAAAAACATGTCATATTAAAAAGTTCTTAGGGATGTGCTGCAGGCTTCAGAACATCCTCCCCTTGCATGTAGTCTGAACCTTTAACGCAGTTAAAGCAAGTCACTTGGACGAGTATTTATTGAATTGCACATCAATCAGTCAGGCCTTGTAGATGTAAACAGCACAGTACACACACCCAGAAGAAACTGGTCATTTCAATAAAGCTTTCAAACTGGAGCAACATACAGTAAATCCTAAGGGCAAAACAGCAGCGCGGTGCCGTTTTTTTTCAGTGTTTCAATAATAAGGATTAAACCGGATGTCACTAAAAACAGCAGAGGAGGAAACGGTGCAGAACGGAGAAACACAACATGGCAAGAGTCTGCATGATTCGGGATTAAAACCTCATAAGTAGATATCACGACTCAAAGAAAGACAAAATAATATGACAGTAATGGTTTCTAATAAGTGCAGTGTTTCCCATAGGTTTACGGCTTGGGGGATTCCACTTCAAGGAATCACTGTGTTTGTGCGTTTCTTTTAATGGCAGCAGTCAATATAACAACTGAACAATTATTTGAACTCTTGAACGGGCTGACTTGACATATTGTCTGTCCCTTGGTAAGAGTGTGCTCACCTGTGCACACGCACGTATCATGTGTCCGTGTGTCCAACATAGAGCAGAAGAAAATGGTAAACGCACGATTATGTAGAGACAGAAATGACATGCCCTTGTGTAAATAAGATGAATAACATAAGGCTATTTAGTTTGTCTAATAAAACAACAAGGTATAACCCTGTTCCATAGCAAATGTAACATTATTATGCTGTGATCGGGGGGAGTTTTTTTTTATATAAAATTCTTATGAATATAGCAGTTTCTCTTTTACCATTAGAGTTGTTGGTTGCTGTATGGAAACATCTGCAGATATTATAATGTTTTGACTGTCTATAAGGATGTAAGCTTTGATCTCAAAAAGAAAAAAAAAGGGTTTGAGGCGTTTACTATAATGTAAATGATCTGCAGATTCTGCTGTTAGATACAGTAGGTGTTTGTATGGCAGTGATGATGGGGGCACGATTTTTGCCTGTACCGCCACTGAGTTTGGCACATCCAAATGTTCCACTAAAGCGCAAAATGTTCAGCAGGACGAAAACTAATTGAACTTGTGAGCTGCCACTGAGCCCTGGGAGAACTGCTTTTGTTTACCTGGACTCCAACAGGGTGGTAATAACTTAAGTCAAACGGTCAGACTAAGAAATAGAACGAGAAACATGATCTTTGATTAGCTTCGGTTTTGAGGAGAAATGCAGGATTACGACGCTGAAATAAATCATAATGGTGCATGTGGGCGGCCTCAGTAAATGAGCTGCACTTGATTAATGTCGGTGGGGATATGTAAATGTGTAGGATGTAAACGGGGAAATCATTTGTTCCCCAGGCAATTCATGTAAATAATGTGAAATAACATTTCAGTGTTTACACACGGCCTTACTGAAAACTCAGATCAAATTATTGCAGTGAAGACAAACCCAGGACGTTAAACAAACGTTGTTAAAGCTCACGCTTACTCCAGCATGCCTTTCAGAAATGCTTCTGAAATCTGTGCTGTGATAAAAGGAATTAAAAAAAAAAAACAATAAAAAAAGAGATAACAATAGACAAATGTTACTTAAGGGGGAACTACTGTTTTTTTACAATCTGGACCTTATTTCTGGCATAAAATACGATTGTTTACTCACCCATATAACTTTTGTGAAATTTGCAGTTGGGAAATATTTAGATCCGTGTATATCCGTATAGTGGGAGTGACTGGGGCACCGAAACGCAGCCTCTAAATAACGCATTATCTGCCGCGAAACTCATTCATTTCACCAGTATTTTGTTATGATACGCTAGTACTATTCTCTGTTGAGTCCGGAGTTACCTGTTATCATCATCCGACATCAGCATCCTGCTAGTTTTTCCGATTCTGAGGTTGTAGACGAACCATAGCAGTAGCAAATTACAGGTAAACAAGCCGACCATCGCTGGTGCGCGCTGCGCTCAGAGACGACATCATCCAGGTCAGAAGACATCATCCTGGGTCTGTAGATTGACCTACCCCCGGATGATGATAACAGGTAACTCTGGACTCAACGGGGAATAGCACTACCGTACGATAACAAAATATTGGTGAACTGAACGAGTTTCGCGGCAGATAATGCGTTATTTAGAGGCTGCGTTTCAGTGCCCCAGTCACTCCCACTATATGGATATACGCTGATCTAAATATCTCCCGACTGACTGCAAATTACACAAAAGTTACATGGGTGAGTACAACAATCGTATTTTATGCCAGAAATAAGGTCCAGGTTGTAAAAAATAGTAGTTCCCCTTTAAGTATAAAATATGGAAACTGATACTCTAGTGCAAGTTTTTGGTTAAAAGTTCTGAGCATAAATTTACAGATTTCAACTTCTCATGAGCAACCAAACTTCACCTTTTAGCACACTCTTCATGCATGAATAGGCAGATTTGTTTTGGATGGTGATTTTGAGCTCTGACACAATAGGGAATATTATAATGGTTCATTACGATACACCATGTCTCTGACTGCCTAAGGGAAACAAAGGGATCTGAGTGAAAGCAAGAACGGAAAATTGAATTGAACAGTATCATAGAGAGACATGCTGCTGGAGATGATATGAAAGTGTTTAACAAGTGGCCGTCTCAGAAGTTCCACAACAGTTCAGACAAACTGAAGTAAAAACTTCCTCTGACAGATGAATAAGGATTACAGGAGATAAAGGTCATCATGTAATCACATGCTGCAAACAGAAATATTTTGCTTTCCTGAACACAACCCACACCCTCCTAAAACGCTTTGATGCCTTTTTTCATTCATACATGAAGATGACATGATTAACAACACCAGCTCAGCAGCCACACGGAGTAAAAAGCTAGTGTCAATTGCTGGGGTCTCATGGCGTTTAAAAATGAAGTTAATTGCATAGATGCAATCTCCACTTTGAACACCCTCAGAGACTCTCTGCCGATAACTTCCATGAGGAGTAGCTGTCATGGCTGGTAGTATGACTCACACCAAGCACGAGAATGATGTCCTGGATGAATATCCTTTAGCCCCAGTGGGAGAGTGCTGTGCCGCTCCTCTGATGTCTTTGTGTGTCTTGGACCTAGAGGTCAGCATCTCATTTTACACGGACAAAAATCTATTACGAAACCTATCTCTCTCCACTTGCATTAAACCCACTGGGGAAGAGAGGCTTTACTCTAATTGTTTTTCCTTGGCAGCGGAGCTGGCCTGGTTATGAGTGAACCGAGTCCGTATAATAGCTCTGATTGGTGATTGGGTCATTCAGGCCCATCATTTACACATTGCCATGTACGGTATGGCATCATTCTTAGTATCTTTTTTTTTTTTTTTTTTTTATTCGGGGAATAGTGTGCCTCTGAAACTAAAATTGAAATGTGCATTATGAACCATTTCACTGTTACACACACGTCTGAGCACTGCCATCAACTACTGACTGCAATCTGAAGTGCAAATATAGCTGATGACTGGCACAGCGTATAGAGTACTTTCAAAGTAACAAGAATGTGGAAAAATTATGTTCCCCTATTCTCACAAACTTTTCAAACCTTTTTATCAAACTAAACGGCTCTACCGTTGACTGATACAGCGTAAAGACAGAATGCAGTTTGCCATTGTGTCATGAAGGACAGATGTGGCTTGTGAAATGCAGAATTCAGGAGATGCAGGAGGTGTAGGGCAGCCATCACGGCTGAACAGACAAAAAGAGAGACCCAGCTTTTAAAACCTAAAGTAGAGATAGCGTGACGAGCTCACAGTGCTAGGGGCCGACAACCTTGTGCGATGTATGGGTGCAGTTCTGATAAATACGATGGAGGCTCAAGAACACGTTTACATTGTTCGAATACAAAACGATCTGAACAGTTATGTGTGTTACATATTATTAACAGAAGTTATAAGGACTTCTTTTTGAATGTTAAGATCTTTGCATCTTCATGGGTCTTTTCTTTCAACAGGAACATGTTCAAGGCTATGTGAAAAGAACACTGAAGAACAAAAGCCTCAAGGAGCTCAAGTCTGTTCACTTGTCCATGTGAAATATCAGAACACTCGCATCCTCCACTTTCTTTTCTCTGGCACAGAGCTCTTGCCCTCTAATTTCCTATCTACTACTAGTCATGCAATTCTGTGCTATTACTATATAGAATGTTGACTGCTGTGTGTCCCCCCCCCCCCCCCCTCTTTCTTCTGTCTGTACGCGGCTGGCCTTAGGCAGATGGGTCCCTCCATATGAGCTGGGTTCTGCTCAAGGTTTCTTCCTGTTAAAAGGGAGTTTTTCCTTGCCACCGTTGCCTGGGGGTTTCAGGCCGGGTTTTTGTAAAGCGTCTTGAGACGATTTGTATTGTTATTGACGCTATATAAATAAAATTGAATTGAATTGAATTGAACACGAATTCATTCATTCATTCATTCATTCATCTCCTGTAACCGCTTATTCCTGTGAAGGGTCGCGGGGTCTGCTGGAGCCTATGCCAGCTGTCATCGGGCGAGAGGCGGGGTACACCCTGGACAGGTCGCCAGTCTATCGCAGGGCTAACACAGAGAGACAGACAACCATTCACACTCACATGCACACCTACGGCCAATTTAGAATCACCAGTTAACCTAATGAACATGTCTTTGGACGGTGGGAGGAAGCCGGAGCACCCGGAGAGAACCCACGCAGACACAGGGAGAACATGCAAACTCCACACAGAAAGGCCCAGTCCGCCCATGGTTTCAAACCTGGGACCTTCTCGCTGTGAGGCATCAGTGCTAACCACCTCGCTACTGTGCCGCCCCAGAACACTTGTCCCAAATCGTAAAAACAATTTGGTAATGCTGAGAGACTTACAGCATCTTTCTGCAATCGCAATAGTCTTCTGACAAACAAAAGAATAATTGTCCTGGAACTACAAGAATGAATTTTTTTCTTGCATTTATTTAATGATAAAACAAAAAATAATAAAAAATAAATAAAAATAGCTTTCATGAGCTGCATTTGCAACACTACTGAGCTTTTGTGCCCTCCTACGTCCCCAAATTCTCGGCAATGTCTCCTCAATCATGTGTAATATCCAGAGCAAAAGAATATGCTTGGGCACACAGCAGGAAGATGAAAAGCTTTATTTCACACTGTATTATATTCTCGGAGTGAAAGGCAGTTCTCTAGAAATTACATAGTATTTTCAAAATAATATTTCTCAGCGCCAAGAGTGACTCCTTCACCTCACCGTGAAAAAGGAAGAGAGAGGGTCAAAGAATAATCCCCACAGATTAGAAGATTTTCCATGGATTTTCCTTTAAAACTAAACTAAATAAAAAGGCCAATAATAATAATAATAATAATAATAATAATAATAGAATTGAATCCGAGAAGGGACCAAAGTGGAAAAAAAATAAAACCCAAGAGACATTTTAACAAGTAAATGAAGCTCCCATCAAGACATCGAAACATCAGTGGAGAAAATCTATTTTCATACCCTCATCATTGGCAAAAGACTCATTTATAGTAGAACTTAGAGAACGATTTAAGATAAAAAAATAAGGGTTTTATCTTTTGAAGTTACTTTAAGTCTCCTTTTATGAAACTAATGCAGGCATTGGTTACTGTTGAAAGCAGAGTATTTTGCAGAGAACCCCGCTGGCAATTAACATTCGTATTATCTTTTTTTGCCTTCAACCACATTTCACGCATTGTGTGTGTGTTTGCTGACGTTATAAGAAATAGTGGAGGTGGATGATGAATTCATATGTCGATGTTTCCGATAGCGTCATCCCTCCATTGTGCCTCTGTGGTCCCTACATTAAGCTACCCGATTGTTAACTTGCTGAACCGTTAGCCTTGGTACTTTCCAGGCACCAGTAATTGCCCGACGGCATTGTTTGGCCCCACCACTTGAACACCAAGCTCCATGCGTAAACGACATCCAGTCTCCTGACCACAAGCTCTCGAGTTCCATTGAGGGCAACCGTGGTCACATTTCCACCTGTGCTCACGTACTTCACTTCTACAATTTGTGAACAAGTAGGAAACATAGGGCGTCATATTACAGACAATTTTAATTACCATAAGAACAGTGTTGTTGTTTTTTTTTAATTGCTCATTCAGACAGATGTGTTAGCAAACAAAGTCAAACCTGTTTATGTATGACTAAATGGCAACAGTAATGGGTTTTGTGGGAAATCTGATATCATCTGGATCAAATTTCTAAACAAACATAATTAGAAAATATTCTCAACATGACCTGCAGGTTGCAAAATGTTGAGACTGGATGTATTATTAGCATGTTGTAATGGTAGTTTATTAGTTGTTTTTTTTTCACCCTTAATATCCAGCTTGGGGCGGGACAGTAGCGAGGTGGTTAGCACTGATGCCTCACAGTGAGAAGGTCCCCAGTTCGAATCCATGGGGCGACTGGGCTTTTCTGTGTGGTGTTTGCATGTTCTCCCTGTGTCTGCGTGGGTTCTCTCTAGGTACTCCGGCTTCCTCCCACCGTCCAAAGACATGCTGGTTAGGTTAATTGGTTATTCTAAATTGGCCGTAGGTGTGAATGTGAGTGTGAATGGTTGTCTGTCTCTCTGTGTTAGCCCTGCGATAGACTGGCGACCTGTCCAGGGTGTACCCCTGTCTCTTGCGCGATGACAGCTGGGATAGGCTGCAGCAGACCCCGTGACCCTTCACAGGAATAAGCGGGTATAGAAGATGAATGAATGAATGAATGAATATCCAGCTTGTCTGCGCAATTTGTGCGTGTTTGTATGTCTAATTATGTTTGGCACTGGTTCAGGTTAGGGAAGGATTCAGGTTTTCTAGTTTCGGTGTAATATAAAACATGCAGCGACTTGTTAGGTTCATAAACATTTAAAGTGTTTTGCCCCACACAAGACTTATTTGCTCAAAAGAAAGTTTCCTGTGAAATAATCCAACCGGTGATTAAGCTTCTTGCCACAAAGTAACACTGGAAAGTAATTAGTACCTGATAAACGAATTCTCTTGGCGATAGAGCTGAACCTGATATGTGACATTAGCGAATTTAACTTTATTACTGTGCTATCTAACGTGTGGGAAATTATAATTATTTCCTCACAATGTTAAAAAAAAGAAAAAGAAAAAAAAGAAAAAGCCAACCGTTTCATATTCATTAACTTTGATTATGTTGAGTGTGCAGCTTCACAGCAGCAATCAAGCCAGAACTGGACACTATACAGTATTCCCTACTCGGTTATAATTTCTAGTATTTTAAACCTTTCATTTGATTACTCCATTTACAAGAGCAGTTTCATTTGTTTTATTTACACAGAATGATTAAATGCTATCACCTCAGTTCCGTTAAGGCCGCATTACTATGAGTATTTCAAAACTATTTTTCCAGTCAACAGCCAAACAGCGCTGAATGTCTGTCCAAGAAAGGGAACAATACCATTTGCAGTACCATTGTGTTACTGATATTGCTGCAAGGTTGCAGAGTAGTGGTACACACTGTAAACAATTTATTACAAATTGCCAAAGTGAATCGTGTTTTCAGACGTGCGTTGTGGCTCTAGGCTGCTTTTCAGCGGGGTCACGGCGTTGTTTGACGGATCAACAAACAACATTCATCTAGATAACAACCTAATTTTATTACTTATTTTGAGGGAACACAATAAAGAAAATGAGCCAACCGCATCATAATTGACATGTTCTTGAGAGGTTGTGGTAATATAAAAAGAAAAGCAGCAGAAATAAAAAGAAAATAGCCAAAACTAAATGTTCATATCTTATTTAGACGGTGAAAGATGTTTCATTCTTAATCACTTGAATTCTAGATAAATGCTGAGACAAAGTCAACGGTTGGCTATTGGCCAGCGAGGGCTGTCAGTGAGCTTGACCCTAGTTCAGGGTTGTTTCCTGCACCACTGGGCACAATGGGCCCTCATCACCGACTTTTCAGTGGTGTCAGAACAAGCCGGTCAGAGAGATCTCTATGATTGACCGTTGAGCTTAGCGAACCAGTGCACAAGGAGAGAAACAGAAGTGACAAAAGCCAGCACACCTGCGTTCTTCCTGCTTCTAATCTAAACCTTCACATACACAAATACTTTCACAAAGACAATGGTCATCTAGAATGAATAAACTATAATCTAACTGATGGTCCAAAGAGAGGCCTGTTCTGAACAAAGGTTTGTCTGCTGGTAATAAGACCAGAACATGTGTGCCAGCAGGCCCTTGGTTGTAGTTTTTGCAGCGTGTTCAAGTGCAACTTTTTGGTCCAGAAACAGGAGACGCCATTCGCAGGCCTTCACTGCCGGTACTTCTTTGACGTCGGTTTGTAGTATCCAGGCCTTAAGATTTAACTCAGTAGCTCATATTCCTGTATCCTGGGAAAATGTAGTGCACTATTGACCCTAATCAGTGCTTAAAAATCCCTGTCCCTCACAATGTAATGATGTGCAATGTGCTGATAACTGGCATCCCAATTAGCACGGTGATAAAGTGGTGACACACCTAGGGTGCTACTGTGCCATTTACTCAATCCACACTGGGCTCCTGGGATAGAGACCTCCTGACCTTGAATAGGAAAAAGAAGGAATACAAAAATTCTTTCTCAAATTTTTCAAAACCCCCTTTTGTTCATAAAACACTTAGATAGCTACTTTAATTTCATTATTTTGCGTTATTTTGTTTTACATGTAAGAAACAGGTATTGCTATGCATACTGCTGATTTCTGCTTCCACACTGCTGTTGCATCATGGTATAATAATGTTCCATCTGACTGCAGTAATGACAGAGGAACACGTCTATCTGTACATATGCAAAATGTCAAATGACGGTAACATGCTATAACACTATTTCAGGTGGAACAAAATATGTCATCAGAGTTATATAAACCACCTGCAATAGCAGGCCAAACTACCATTTCTCCTCTTTCTCTCCTGTAATAACTTTCACAATTTATATCATCCCTCATAACTGAAGTTTTTCAGCTCTCGGGCCTTTTTACTAAATCCAGTGACGAGACATTACATTTAATATTTTTATTCATATTTCAGCCATTCTGTTAATTTGGATCTCACTACAGGCACAAAATAGTCAACACAGAACACAAAAGAACAGCACAATGAAACTGACGTTAAGGCTTAAAAATTAAATGAGAGTGTCTGGCATCCAGTAGTAATATATTATTACTGATAGGATAAAACTGTTTTAACTACACGCTTGGCCAAATACCAAAACACACAGAGTATAGTCCTGGTCTAAAAAAAGTGAGATTTATTTAGTGCAGTTACAGAGTTTATAACTATCACTTAATCAAATGAGTAAATGCATAAATTCTATCTTCTCATGCTATTTTGTAATAGAGCCCTATCACAGTTATATCGGTATTGGCATATCTGATAACTAATGTGCTTCACTGTGAAAACTTATCTGTGCAGATCATAAGGCAGAAGTGGCGCACACTCCATCTGCACCAACTCTCTCAACACAGCTTGCAGCAAATTACAGAGTAACCGTCACCCCTGAGGAGATGCTGGTGCACAGTCAGTGTTTTTTTTTTTAGTATGAAAGATGGACAACATATCCCTACTTCCTCCTATGTGCCAAAGCGAGGCCAAAAATAAAGTAAAGATGTACACAGATCGGCCACAACATTAAAACCACTGACAGGAGAATTAAATAACTTTGACCATCTTGTGACAGTTCAGTGTTCTGCTGGGAAACCTTTGGGCCTGGCATTCATGTGGCTGTTACTTGGACATGTACCACCCACCTAGACCAGACCAGACACCCCCAGCCCATAGCAATGACACTCCTTGATGGCAGCAGCCATCCCCACCAGGATGCAGCCTGACACAGGCACAGACACAAAAACGGTTTAGGAACAACTCAAAAAACATGAAAAACAGCACAAGGTGTTGACCTTCCCTCCAAATTCACTAGATCCCAAACTGATCAAGTATCTGTGGGATGATCCACAGAGGCCCCTCCCCTCAACCCAATGGACCCAAAGTCCCCCACTAACATTATGTTGCCAGACACCACAGGACACCCTCAGAAGGCCCATGTCCATTCTCTGCTGAGTCACAACTGTTTTGGAGGCGGTCATAATGTTATGCCTGATCAGTGTACAGTATAATTATGAAGAATAACTGCTGATAAATACAATACTCCTTAAAACTGGTATCAAATCCAGAATAGGTTGTGCCGTATTTTGCAAGCAGTCATCCTTATTGAATTCACCAATGAGTCCAAGAACCCAAGACCCAGAGAAAATCTGAATTCTGTGCCAAGCCCATAAACATGGTTATGCATCTCTCAACAGTTTTTGACTTGGCTCTCGTTCCAAAGCCCAGACATCCCTACTGAAGAAATGAAAAAAAAAATAAAAAATGGCCACAAACTGTGTAGCTGTAATTCATTTTTTTAAAAGAAGACTAAATTACATTTCCTAAAACAGCTGTAGTTTTTAGATAGAACACACTTAGCGGTCTTGTGATGATTTAGAACAGCATGTCTCTTTTAAGTTGGATCTAATCAAAATACACTAAGTGCCCGCGGTTCTAATAATGAAAGAACATTGGTCACTTGGTTTAACACTGTGAGTCATTAATGTGTTTTTTGGACAACAACAGAGATTTATGGCACAAAGAAATATGTATGTAGGTTTTAGCTGCACAGATAAAACCAACAATCCTGGTTTTGGACTTTTCATGGAATTTATTTATAGGAAGAACAACCCAGGACGTCTCCCATTTGTGTTTCAAACACCACATGTAACAAACTGATTAACAGATTTACAAAGCAATCAAGTATTTACATCATCTGATTTGTTTGTGTGGAGCTGTTTTTTTCACCCGCTGAAATGACGTCTCAACACAGTCTATCCATATAAACCGACAAGGAAGTAAACAGAGGAATAAATACACAAGGAACGAAACAAGTAATCATTTGGCTGCTTCCACGCTCCCAGAGGACCTCACAGTGTGTTGTGTTGAGGCGAAGTAGAGGCCACAGCTAAGACTCCTCTGGCATGGAAATGACTTCCTCCTCAGATGCAAATGTCACAAAGAAGCTCTGATCCACCCCTAATCGCTAAATAATCACTTTCTCGTTTGATCCTTCTGTGATAGCGAGAATGGATTTTAAAAATCTGGTATGACTCTGGTTGGGAGATAATAAATTTTGAAGTCATGTTGAAAATTTGAAGAGCTCTGTAAGCCTTAAGAAAGAAGAAGAAGCCTACGAGTTTTGCAGTCTGAATTAAAATCTTCCTCCGGACGGCCGTTGTTTTTGAAATATAAGGAAGAGACATTTTGAGATCGGTGCATCACCAACTATTATGTTGCTTCTGGTGCACTATACACTGCTGCTCACATATGGATGAACTGCACCCTGTACTTAATTCTACTGTCAGAGACAGAAAATGAATCATTAGGAAGAAGAACAAATGGCCTCACTGAGAGTTTTTCTATGCAATCATTTGTCGAATTACACAATTAATTAGATCCAGTGTATGCTTTTGATATATACCTGGGGATCTATGAGAGATACAAACAGTGAGGGGGTATTACGCACTCTTAGAAACAAAATATCCCATTGTCATCACAGTCACTAGCAGCACAAGCTCTCAGACAGGCACAGCAATGATCTGTCCCTTTGTTGCCATTACCATTTGTGGATAACAAAAGGGACTGATCCTGTAGTTTGCTGACATGAAGTGTGTAATTATCATTCCATGTATAACAGGCTGCTTATTTGCCCTAGTGACATCCTCAAAGGGGAAGGTGGCAGTGCAGTGATCCATATCACCTTATCTCCCAATCCCCCTTGGGGGCACCGTATTTGGCATGGAGCAGCAGGCTAATAAAGATGACACAGGTTTGTACCACCGTCGAAAGGGGCAGACAACTTTTTTTTGTCAGAGGAGGGAGTGCAGGCACGTTTGAAGTAAAATACTATAAAGCAGACGCTCTTTCAAATAGGTTAGTTGGTCCCCTGCAGAAACAGGTCGGTCACAGACAGAGTCTTAGTGTGTTTTACGTATAGAAAGCAGAAAGCTTCCCTTTCATCACATGCAGTATGAATGTAACGCTGTAAACTGTTCTACTATTCTGTTATAAATGCAATATGTGAAATTGCTCACATGTGAGCGCTCCTCTCTCAGTAAGATTGGATTTGGGTGAAGGCATAAAACTGGAGAAGACAATGACCAAATCAGGATCCTAATAGCCCCTAAGTGCATCTTGAAAAATGCTAAAATGTGTTTAAATGGGGTATCAAGTTATTACTTGGACTAGTGATTGGAAAATGTATTATCATTACACCGCATTTGGCTCTAGCGGGCTTACTCAAAGGACACATTGCTCCTTCACCAACAGAAGCATTTTGTGTCTACTTAGGGTCACATATAAAACCTAATCACAGAGGCAAAACAAAAGTAGGGTAATGCTCAATCAGTCATTTTAATGGTATTATACAGTCAAACAAGCAGTTTGAAGAGAAAAGCAACACACTACTGCCAAGTAGGGCACACTAACTAAATAACTCACTGGGCATAAAGGGGTGTACACGCAGGAAGAGACTAGCAGCAATGTGGTGACAAGAAATCATGGAAAATTCAGTAAGCTGTAGGGATAAAAAAATTATTTGACTCGAAGTTGAACCAGTCCCACAACGACCAGTGTCCACTCCCACCGCTTCAACCATGTCAAATTGGAAGAGCAGCTGCACCGAAAACTCACAAACCTAATTCCTGGGCCTCGGCATTCCCCATGACTATACACATTTATTTACACCGTAGCTACATTCAAGATAAAACTGCAGGTTAGCTTGTTATGGAGGGCAAGGTCTACGCCAAATGACAGTGTGTAGAAGAATTCACTGTTTTTGAGTTTGAACTGTCGACGTGATACGGCCTTTGTAATCTTTAAAGCAAATACCAAAATATTCACTGTGCTCATAGCAAGATTGGAGCATCAGGTGAATCCAGATGGAGATGATTGTTGCACTCTGAAACATTTGAGGTGGGAAATATACAAGAGAGTTACCTAGGCAACCAGAGCGATAGACAATGAGCGAATTGTTGTAGATGTGAACAGGACTCATGCCTTATTTACGGATAAAAAACAAAAACAAAACAGTTGACATTCAAAAATGTTCTCTGTCCGAAATAAGTCTGTTCACAGATTATAGATGAATGATATTATTGTCTTTCGTCACGACGAGGCACAACAGCTTGAATCTTGGCTATACACTTTAAATAAGGAAAAAAATAAAAAATAAATCAGCTGAATGTGCTACGGTTTAACAAGCAGGTTAATTCTCCCAGGTGCTGAATTTCCCCGAGGGGAGATTCATGGGACGATTGAAGCAATGTTACTTGCTCTGGCAGCCAGAGTCAGATCAGCACCATGGACAGAGGCCAGGGAAGCCCTTTGGCACAGACCTCAGAGCAGCATCATGGGCAGTGGTGTCGATAGTGATCTGCACTACTCTTTGTTGATAAGGCTGTGGTAACGCATGCAAAGACAGATGAATTTCTCAGTGCACTGAACTAAAAATGAGAGAGCAAGGGTAAACATAGGAGCAAGTGCATTGTAAAATCGATGAATCCCCTTCAGAGCTTCTCTAATAATCATAACAGCATGCATGCATGTCAAATCTATATCAAATCAAATCAAATCAAATTTTATTTATATGCCACTTTTCATACCTTTTAAAAGCAATACAAAGTGCCTCACAGAGGCTAAAAACCGCAATGACAAAAATCCAACCCTCCCAACCCCGTAAAAACACAGAGACACACACATACACCCGCCCCCCCCCCCCCCCCCCCCCCCAAACACACACCAAAGTGCAGAGCCCTCCAGCCACCTATATGACAGGACACAGTAGAATAAATATTTATTATGGACCATTTGTACACCTACTTATGTGGCCTACAGTCTCTAGGACGACACCAAATGACAGTGATTTAACTTGAAGCGGCCTGAGCTCAAAACCTGAAAAAACCTGAAAAATTATTGAACAAATCTAAGGCTGAATAAAGCTCGATATTTCTTTCACAAGAACACGCCGCCTGCACTACCAATTTAGAAACCGAAAATGACATTCATAAATGGCACTTTTACGCAGACAACGACACAGAATGTTCATGTGCAACTGTACGTTGCCACTGATAATAACTGAGACAAGCAATTTTGAAGCCAGACAATCACACTTGGGGATAAAACAGCAGGACGCTAGACACCCCCACAGGATTGTGCGGTGCATGCACACTCTGTGCAAGCTCTGCTCTGAACTCACAGATTCCGGTTGCCCGGGCAACCATGTCTTGAAGATTTTAAACTCGGATTTAACATATGACGCCTCCTGTGTCTCTCCACAGTCAAGAGACGGGATTACCGGCTAGAAAAACACTCCACTTTCCAGTCGAGTATCCGGTAACATATCTTTGCCATTGAATTTGGAGGTAACATGTGACAGAAAGAGACAACAGTAAATCCGGTGACACGATGCCCTCAGGTAATGCTTTGCTATATTTCTTGGCAGGCTATGACAAGAGATAAGTCATTTGTATAGCTGTTATACTGTGCTTTGACACTGTCAGCAGCTTTAATGGGATTTGTCACATGTGGGCCACAAGTAAATCTGAAAAAAACGGTACGACAAGCATTGTTACGGTTCAGGGTATTAAAATAAGGTGACATAGTTTGTGCAGCAAGTGTCTCACTATTACTTGTGCATCAGTTTCTTGCTGTAAGTTGCTCTGGAAAGTTGCAGTCAGGTCATTTTATCTGCAGAGTTATTTTCATATTTCCAGATATAAGCATCGTGTTTTCCTCCTAGTAACTAAGCTAAGGCAGCTGGCATATGTCCAAACACAGTTGGCAAACACCTACGTATATGTGTACAACACTTCTGTGCTGTTAAGATAATGGCAATATGTCAAGAGGGAAGGAGTGTGCGCGCAGCATTTGGATATGGACTCCCACAAAAGTCGAATCTATGCAGATAAATATAATTAACTTTCACACTTTCACAGAAATAAATAAAAATGGAGAATTCACCGAAATGGTGAACGTTTAAAAGGGGTCCGAAGTGTCATCTTTAAGAACCTGTGTTAGGCCTTTCAGAGAGAAGGAGAGAACTACACTCACTGGCACAACCCACCCACGGAACAAGTCCATAAAGTGAATGCATTCTTTTATGGCATAAAAATGACATGAGATCAACCCAACACACCGTTAATCGCAAAATAAAAGTACAAAAATAAAAATAAATGGAAAAGTGCTTAAACACTTGACCCCATAACAACATTGTCATTGAGCGGATTTAATGGAAATGCTAGGGACAACTTAAAAAATGTTTTGCCTCTTTATTTTATGTGCCAGCTCACCACATCCTAGTGTATGTAGTAACATTTTGTAAAGCAAACTCACACGCGGCGCTCTGAATCAGTTCTGTTGAGGCAGATGGCTTCATTAAAATCTGACAAGTGCTTAATGGTCGATGGTTGAAATTTACGAATGTCTTTGGTTATTGTCCTTCCTACACATTGTAAACTGTTGATTTGTTTCCCCAACACAAATACCAAAACACACACATGCACGCACACACACACGGGAGGAGAGGACACTCCAGATATTCTTTCACTTTCAGTGTAACTTATATTAAATTAAATAACAATATGGTCATCAAAGCTTTTTCTACCACTGGCATATCATCAACGATGGCTTTCAGGAAATGGCTAGCGAGCTGGTATTTCACGAGTCAATCATACTCGAAGCCTCGGCGTTATTTTCATGGCTTAACCTTCATGGACAGCTCACAAAATGAAATCATGTCTAACATGCGCCATTTCTGTGAGCGGCCGCTTTAAAATGTTTTCGTCTAAATCAGTCCGCTGTACCATTAAACGGTGGAAGACGTGAATGTATAAGAGTGATGATGAATATTTAGAAAATTAGGGAATGTATGAGTAAATAATTTAGAGAGAGGCAGCCGAGACTGACAGTCCACAACAGCCAGGCTGCTAAAGCTTCTAATCTTGTCTGGGGATTTGAATGGGAAATGGCCAAATGAGATGCACTCTTTTCTAATCTTCAGTCTCCATTTATTTCATTAGAAAATAACAAGACAATGCCTCACAGCAAGAAGGTTCTGGGTTCGAATCCAGGCCAACTGGGCCTTTCTGTGTGGAGTTTGCATGTTCTCCCTGTGTCTGTGTGGGTTCTCTCCGGGTACTCCGGCTTCCTCCCACTGTCCATCGACATGTTCATTAGGTTAAATGGTGATTCTAAGTTGGTCTTAGGTGTGAGTGTGAATGGTTGTCTATCTCTCTGTGTTGGCCCTGTGATAGACTGGCGACCTGTCCAGGGTGTACCCCGCCTCTCACCCGATGACAGCTGGGATAGGCTCCAGCCCCCCCGCGGCCCTTCACAGGACAATCGGTCACAGAAAATGAATGAATAAGTTCAAAACGTGGAGAGTGGATTCCAGTATTTTTCTGGGTAGCTCATGCTCACAATAAACCATGCAGATTAGCGTGCAATTTGTTAACAGAAAAACCAAATGACTCTGGGACATAATTAATATTTCTTCTCTTTAGCTGTTGATGCTGCATGTTATCCTGCTACGTGGGAGTATTGCACCTGGGGCGCGCAGGGTGACGTCCTGTAATTCCGCAAAGAGCAGGATTATAAATACAGGTGAGTTTGAATCATAATAATGAAATGGGCAGAGATGGACACAGCTAAGTGTATCAGAGAATGAGCTTGCCTAGCAGACAGGGATGTGGTAAATTAGGGGAATGTCTTAGGGAAGATACTGGTACTGGTGGGGGAGAGGATCTCAGAAGAGTTATGTCGGGGAAAGGAGAAATTCCATAATGGGCAGCGTGGGGGTGGGGTGGTTGGATAGGAAGGCAGACACAGTTGATCCAGTGATTAAAATTAAGCAAAGTGCACTCAACGGGCAAGCTAACAGACATCACTTGTTCCTCTACTGTCAATGCGGCATACCTGGGCGCCCACAGGGAGAAGTCCCATATGTGTATGTTCATTAGAATGACACGACATAAATTAAAACAAGCACTGCATGAGATGAGCCCGTGCGCACGTCTTCGAGGAGTCCTATCCGAGCGCCACCGCGCACAGCCGTGCTCGAATCCTTCTCCCACAGAGGCGGCGCATTAGTACCACCCTATCAAATGATCCATCATTACTATTTGGGGTGCTGTTAAAGCATAGATGACAGCTTGATGGTATTACATATCCGCAGCGCTTAATCCGTGACCTGCCAGTATTCAAGACTCACTAAAAACATTCATATGGCCTTTAGTGCAATATCATACACACTTGAGAGGGTCTCATTTATTTGCTCTTGAAGCATTAGCTGCAGGGCTGTACGACATCCATTACCGAGGACTGCTCTCACTCTTGCATTCGCTCCCTGTCTCCGTTTGCCATCTGGGTAAACTAAAACGAACTAAAACTATTATAAGGCATCCAACCCACTTATGGTATTATTGTCAAAAAAAAAAAAAACTGAAATTCTTCTCATTGGCACCAAAACCACCCTATCTAATATAAAAAACTTCTCTATTCAAATTGACAATTCCCCAGTCTCCCCCTCTCGCCAGGTTAAGAGTCTGGGTGCCATCCTTGACACCACTCTTTCTTTCCATTCTCATATTAACAACATCACCCGTTCAGCCAATTTTCACCTACGCAATATCTCCCGTCTCCGTCCATCCCTCTCACCTGAAAATACTGCCACTCTTGTCCATAGCCTGGTCACGTCCCGTCTGGACTATTGCAACTCCCTTTTATTTGGTTTACCTGACAAATCCATCCATAAGCTACAACTGGTTCAAAACTACGCCGCACGAATCATCACTAGAACCCCCTCCATAAGTCACATAACACCGGTCCTGCAACAACTCCACTGGCTTCCTGTCAAATTACGTATCAACTACAAAGTCCTACTTCTCACCTTCAAGGCATTAAACAACCTCGCCCCTCCAAATAAACATTCCTGCCCGCACTCTTAGTTCATCCTCATCACAACACCTCACCATCCCACCTGCTCGCTTGACCACCATGGGGTTCAGAGCATTCTCCCATTCAGCCCCCTGCCTGTGGAACGCCCTCCCGGAACACTTAAAAAATTCAGACTCAGTCACCACCTTCAAATCTCAGCTCAAAACTAATTTATTCAGACAGGCCTACTCCATTCCATAGTCTCACTTCTATCTCCCATTCTATCTGTCATTTGTATGTAACTATATGTTCTATTTGCTTGTGTGTATCTTAATTGTGTTTTATTTTAACTATTTCGTGTATTGAATTGTGTTTTATTTTAAACAATTTGTACGGTGACCTTGAGTGTCGTGAAAGGCGCCTATAAATAAAATGTATTATTATTATTATTATAAAGAGTAAGGGTAGGAGGAAAGGAAAAAAAAAACAGGACGGTCCAAAAATGTTATTAGTTTCTTTTGTTGGTTAAAGCTGCATTTGCACCTGCATCCATTCTTAACATTTTTTTCTTGCCTACTCCACTTGGTGACTTTAATGAATAATCTCCATTCATCACAAAACCAACCTCACAACAATGCACGGGGGCGGTAGACATTGCAGACCGTGCAGAGTTCTTACACTGGTAAACACTGTTTACATTTAGTCATCAGATTTAGTCTGCAGTTTGCAACTCATTAATTCTAAAGTGCTGTTTGGGGTCCCGGAGATCCTTTGCCTCTTTCATCAGTTCAAAAAAACACTTTGTCACCATAATAATAAATGTTTCGTATTAATATATATATATTTTTTAAATCGCTGTTCTGTAAAATCTAATGGAAAATACATGTAATACTTATTTGATAAAATAACAAATCTTCTCTCCATTTTTGTCACCTTCAAGGTCAGCCTGTGACATGGTTACTCTTCATCCTCACATGTTTGAGGATAAACATATGGTTCATTTTGCAGTTGCTATCAACACTTTTACAGATACAGCAGCGGGGCCCCAAACAATGAGGCTGCAAAGGATTAATGTCATCGGGAAGTGATAAATAATTGCATGAACAATTGTGCAGCTAATGCCTAAGCTGAACAGCAATGGACAGCACGTCTTCTCATTAAGACCCTTTCACAAACTTAAGTCAAGCAATGTCACCATAAAATAAGTCACTCACAATTCAGGGGATAAAAGAAAATACAAAATGCTTTTATATAACAGAAACGATGGGGGACCTCATATCAAATCCATTACTTTTATCTCTCTAGTTTTGAATGTACTGCCGAGAATTTGAGCTTGAAAGGTCCTCTAAAATAATCTTAAGTACATCCTAAAACATGCTAATTCTGATGGCGGTATGAGAGTGTTAAGCTTTTAAAAAATCCTCAAACAGAATACGTCAGGAACTGAAGTCTTCAGTTTGTTCAGCCCTTCACTTGATCGGCCGAGCTTCGATTAGATACGAGGACTCCCCAGGTGAGTATCAACCCCTGTTCCATTTGAACAGGAGGTAAAATGAGAAGTCAACAGTATTTAGTCAAATAAAAGGCAGAGATTAAAGAAACTTTGGCAGCCGAGTGTGCACAATTGATTTATAATTTATCAGCGGTTGTGCTGAGCAGCAGCCACTGGAAAGATGGGGCTGATTTCTATTACAACCTCCTCCCTTTCCCCGTGAGGACACTTAATATGGGCAGCTCTATTCTCAAGGCGGTTATTTAAACTACAGTATGTAGCCACTGATAGGAACTTCAGAAATCTGACAGAAAGTATAAGCAAAACAATGCTCTACTGAGGCTGCTTGATTAAATGAAATTGTCAAAGCAATGAAAATGATCTATGATACTAAGGTGAATGTGCAAAGTGCCATAAATCTCTTTTTGTCCTACCTTGAAAGGTCAGCATTTGCTAAGATGAGTCCAGAGACACTGTTTTATTTCACAATAATAAAAGTGAGAAAGCAGAAGCTTCTCTAAAGATAGAATTTCTGCCTGAGCAATAAACCTCCCGCTCATTAATGACTCGTGTTCCGGCTGAGTTTAGAGGGTGAAAACCAAGGTGAATGTCACCACGGCGTCGGACTCAACATTTGCAAATTATCAAACGCTGCGATAAAATAATAATAGTAAAAAAAAAAATTCTGCTGAATGCAGAATTAACCAGAAATGATTGCATATTGGCAAAAGTGCCAGTGAGGAGCTGACCTGAGCCGGCTGACTGTTCAGTGAACCTAGCTGATGGGATGCTCAGATATCAAGTTCAGTTTACACTCTGAATAGTTTATTAGGAGCCAGTACTGACGGAGCGTAACAAGACAAGAATAAGTAGCTCCTTTGAAACTCTTTGAAACAACTTTGAGAAGTTGCGAGATATTAGTCAGATTGATTTTTTTTATTTATTTCTCTTCCTCACCTCAATCCGATTGAAATGAGTGAACTGTTGTCAGTGTGGCACACTTCCCAATTCGATTAAACTAGACTCGTAAGAGACAAATAAAAATGAAATGCTCAAAATTTATGATGCAGCATAGGTGGATATATCCCGACGTTTAGCTCAGTGTGAGTCGAGCTCCGGAAGCTCCAGGTGCTGCTTTTCTTACAGTCAATAACAACGTTCACCTGATGGCATCGTAACGATTATTTTTTCATAATCAGTTCTCTCTGCCTGTTGCTGGATACATAAATGCCTGTGTTTAGAATAGAATGCTCCTTAAGGCAGCAGCCACTGAGGGCGGAGGTCAGGGGCAACCTGATGCTTCAGATGGTTTGTTGCAAAGAACCATCTGGGAGGCTGTCCTTGTAAACAGTTTGGAAAAGACAAGGCATTTTCAAAAAATACATGCCAGGTGATTATGTGAACCATCTGTCTAGCTGGATAACTTCAAACAATCAAATCAACAAACATAGCTTTACATAGTAAGATATTACAAAAAGAAAACACACAATAAAAGCGATGTTGTTAGGATGTCAGTAAAGAACATCTGCACATAACAGGGACTCTCAATCTGGTTACATACTCTGCGAGAAGCGAGAAGTTTGCTCTTGCTCCCAGGGCTGCGAGAACAAGAAAAAAGTTAGTTTTGGCCGGGTAATTTATACTGAACAAGAAACTCAAGTGGGAAGTCTTCATAGGGCCCTCCCACCGCTCCCACTGCTTTTCCTCATTAACCACTTCCAATTTCTGACCAATCACAGAATAGTCGACACCACACGGGAAAAAAAAGTTCTGCCCGGGCTGATGTGTTTTTGCGTAGAGAACTAACTTCTCACAGAGTATGTAACAGCTTTTGGGGGTGACCAATATCACACCTAAAGCACACCCACAACCACCAGTAGTCCCTCACAAGACAATGATGGCCTACACCTCTGTGGGTAAGTGCAGAGCTTGGAGTCTGTCAAGTGGTACTTCTCGTGTGATCCTAAGTCTCTCAAGAATCCAGCCGCCTCCCGAGGTAAAGTCAGAGCTGCACATAAAAGAATCCCGGCCTCAGCAAAGTTACACTTGCTGTTTACTTGTTTGGTTTGGAAACCCATCAGTCATTAGAGCGCTCCACAAGCCTCATAAATGACACAATGCAGAGCAAGAGTGCATTTTATGGGAGTCCCCTTGGCTAGGTTGAAAACATTCCAGGGTTTACAGCTCGTCTGTGCTGCATTGTACAAATCCAGTCGCCACTCAACAACTTCCCCAACGTGAAAATCAGACACAGTTACAGAGCAAACCCGCACTGCCCTCAAGAATCATCGGAGGGTTTTTTGGCAAATACAAATAGTCGGGCAATGATGTGACAGTAGCAGCTGCTCCTGCTTTTCAATTCGAGTGCTTATCACAGACTCCCTTTAAGTGAGACAAATTTTTTCCACTCTGAACTGTAATATTTCACAGATTTACTTCCACACAGAACTTAAAAACAAATCCATCTTGGATATGCAAAGTTTTTTTTTGTTTTTTTTTTTACTTCATCAACAGCAATTTAATTATTAGCAGCACTTAAGCAGTGCTGTACGCCAACTGGGATTGTAATAAATGTTGAGTCGCCAGCTGTGAACTATTAAGAAACGATGGTGATGACCAGCAGATTGAGAAATTAAATTCCCAAGCAACAGCCAGTGATGCCTCCCATACAGCTGGCCAATATAATAGCTTGCTTCCTAACAAGTTTGCAGTTTGACGGCGCACGCTCGTTGTCCTAACACACCCATAAACCTGTGATATCATATACCGTTAGCATTGATACCACGGCAGTGAACTCCTTCAGATGGCAGAAATAGATGTAGATCTAGTGCTTAAAAGTGTAGACAGGTTTACTCACCCTGTACCAAACAATCTCTCGAAGCCTTCCGTCGGTTTTGAAGTTACACTTGAGAGTAACGGTTTCGCCCACAACGACAGGAGGCAGAGGCTCTATGGTAACTGTCAGATATCCTGAAACAAAAAAAAGGATGGGGGAAAAAGTTACATTATAATCACAGACTATAAAAACGCTTAAAACAAGTTTATTCTTGCGTGATATTGCTCCCGTAGATGTAAATGCTAGACAGCAGATATTGCAGTCATGAATTATTTTAAAAAGCTAAAAATTGCCTGGGTCTGCAATCTCTTTGGAAAAATGTCATGATTCATCCTTATGCAATTATAAAACAAGCACTCTCCCACGTAGGTCTTTCTTGGTAAACAGCATTTCGGTGATAGTTATTTAAAAAGGGAAGACATTCATTTTTAGTGACCCCACTCTGCTTTAGAGACTCAAACAAACAAAAAAGCCACTGTGCACATGTAGCAGGTATCAGAGCAATTATTTCTCTGTAGTGTGCAGTAATATCCGCTCTGTTTACTCAAATTATAAATTCATATTGAAATAGAAAAATGTCTAAGATTTTCGTGGTTGTATAAAAGACATATTGGTTTCTCACGTTACATTATCCTGTGCGATATAACCTGTACATCTTGTCGGATGCAGTCTGCTTAAGCCGTTCACCGCTTATTTATTTGAAGTAGTTTGGCCTTGGATAAACATCCCAAGTCAACCTCAGAGAGAGGCAAAGGCGTTCCTGCGGCATCACAGGGATCATTGCGAACAGTTTCTCATTCAGAGTCGGTGAAGAACGTAGTAAGAAACGTCAGAACCGACAAAAACAGAAGCACTGGTTCCACGGTGGAAACATATTTAAAGGGTAATGCTGCCGTTGCTTTTGATAATTGCAAGTCACTTGCAATAATTCACACACAGTATACACCCCAAGAGCGTCCTTAATGTAATGCAACTGAAAATATAACAGAAACTTTTGTGATAACAGCCATAAACAGACAGCACACACTTACAAGTCACAGATACCTACGCTAATCTCCCCCCCCCAAAAAAAAAGGCAAAAACAAAGCATAAGTAAATAAGACTACCCGAGACAAAAGTAAAATCTCGAGTGAATGCTACGTGCTGTATTCTGCCAGATCATCAGCACTTTGTATTCTTCTGTTCCACACACTCATACACACGCACAGAGTGATAACAGCTCAGCATGGGCATGAGATTATATCTCTAAGTAAAAATGCAAGGATACAAAGGCAATTACCTGGTGATAATGAGAAGACCTGAGAGAAAATACTTCCAAACTACCGGAGGCAGGCGAATGAATGAAGACTGTAGGAAGGTAATGCAAAACTTAATTGGGCGAGGCTCAGATGTAGTGTCCAAAAATATATCGACACGTATCCAAAATATACAATATCTAGTTTATATATTGGTGAAAAAAGTATTTATTTAAATCCGGCTACACCAGAGAGACCCAGAGACAGACAAGCAACCTTCTACCCATACAGCAGCAGATAACACACTTAGTGTTTAATGAGATGATTATATCACACAAAACAGGCAGAGTGAAAAATTCATAGTGAAATATATAATCGCAATGTATACTACTTATATCTTGACGCTGATAGAATGACACAAACTGTGAGGTAATCAGCTACAAAGTAAGGAAGGAAGACCACAGAGAGGTTTACCCTTAATAAAGTGCTTTGTTTTTAGACTCAGGTATTTGTAGGGAGTACGCTGAATAATTTAGAAAGATTGAAATCAAAGAGACTCAACAAACCAATTCAAAGCTGTCCCAGAATGGATGTGCAAGTATAAGGCTTAAATCTGTCTAGAAAAAAAAAAAAAAAAACACATTCCCAGAAAACACTCTCACAGCACGCACCCTCGCTGTTATATGTAACACGTGTCGAACCCTGTAACCCTTTGCACTCGGCTAACAGTTCCTGAACCCAAATGTGCTGACATCCAGAGTTCACCGCCGAGCTTGTGTGTTTGTTTCTCTTTCGCTTATAATTTAACCGAGGGACCTGTTAACTGTCAGCACGCAGTGTACTTTACCGAAGGTTTTGTAAGCTGTCATCCGAGCTTTACTATAGCGCAGGAAGAAACGAGATGGAATTCAGAGAACCATGATTATCACTGACAGTTGTCCTTGTCCGTGGATTGCTGAAATATGATGAATGAGTATTTGGAATACGAATGAATACAATGAGTTGACACTTCGCTTTTGCGATTTGTTCATATTTCCGTGCAAGAGGACAGAACTTTGTCGTATCAGGCAAACTTGTTAGTCAAGTGTGTTCACGCTTTATAGGGCACACAATGTAATACTTGGAAATTCTAAATTCGAAGCCTAGAGTGTTATTGTAGAGCATAAGAAGACTTTTTTTTTTTTTGTTTTTGTTTTTTTTTAACTTTTCAAACTGTTTTATTTGTATGTAGAAGATCAAGGTCAATGAAAGTACCATATATGGCCCTTTAAAGGGGAACTACTGTTTCTTTACAACCTTTACAACGACCTTATTTCTGGCATAAAATATGATCGTTTACTCACCATCATCCGGGGTCTGTAGATTGACCTACAGACTTACAGATGATGTCTTCTGACCTGGATGATGTCATCTCTGAGCGCCGCGTGCACCCGCAACGGTCGGCTTGTTTACCTGTAATTTGCTACTGCTATGGTTCGTCCACAACCTCAGAATCGGAAAAATATTCAGCCATGTTGTAAAAAACTAGCAGTAGCAAACTGTGCGCGGCGCTCAGAGATGACATCATCCTGGTCAGAAGACATCATCCGGGGTCTGTAGGTCAATCTACAGACCCCGGATGATGATAACAGGTAACTTCGGACTTTGAACGAGTTTCGAGGCAGATAATGCGTTATTTAGAGGCTGTGTTTCGGTGCCCCAGTCACTCCCATTATATGGATATACGCGGATCAAAATATCTCCTGAGTGACTACAAATTACACAAAAGTTATATGGGCGATTAAACAATCGTAAATAAGGTCCAGGTTGTAAAAAAACAGTAGTTCCCCGTTAAGTGGTAAAAAAATGTAAACATGTACTTAGACCATTAGAACATAAGTGCTGATTCAGGCACTTGTCAACCTACACACATTATCTGTCAAGTGGTCCTCACTCTTGTGAGGTTAAACCCCGCAGTTTCCCCCACTTGAAAGGGCAGCTTGCAACGGATGACTTGGACTGGAATTCACTCAATGACCAGGAATCAATTCTTTCTTTTCTTTCTTTTATTTTGAAAGTTGACGTGGCCAAAAGCAGGTGAAAAACCTTAAACCCAAAACACAAATACAAATAGGTCAAGAAGAATATATACCAAGAAACCATAATACACATAAGCCAAGTTCAAAATACTTAATTTTAAACTACTAGCAATTAATCTTGAAATTAAGCAGAAAAGTAACTCCACATTAGACAACATTAAGCCTCTTTTTCATGGTACCTAATAAATCAGTTACGCTCAGTGTTCATGCAAAGGTAGACCTTGTAGACCACACTGGAAACTGATTTGACCTGAGAATGTTGCCTTGATCTTTACTGATTGGCTGGGGAAAAACCACGTTTCTCGACCTCATTGTGGGGCACCGGGATGCAATTTAAAATGTGTGCTGAAGTTACCATGTGTGGTTCCTCGTCCTGCCATTAGGTTGATTTAAGGAAATTAACCTAATGGCAGTCTTCCTTTTAAGGATCTCCAGATTGCATAGACTTTTTGTATGTGCTCTTTTTTATTTTTTATTTTTTACATAGTTTGTTTTGTTCTGTTTACTTTAACCTGTGGTTGCCCTTGAATGATCTATTTTACTAAAATTAGCACTGGTAGCACAAGAAAGCAAGGTAGCGTCAACAATTTGTTTACTTTTATTTATTTCCTTATTTTGTTACTGCACTGGTCATGGATTTTGACACGTTTCAAAAACCCACTACCTCAACAATCCCCATTACAGTATGTCACGTTACATCCTGACAGTTTAAATGTCACTCATTCTCAATGCAGCCACATACATGCACTTGATATGCATTTCAAAGACAGAAGGTCGTGTTAAGGTTTTTACTGACAGAGATTCGTTCACTGACACAATTCGGCTGCGTCATGCACCTTTAACACGGTGTCTACATAAATCCATGCAAAACTTCAACAAACTGCTCTATTCCCCTTAGATGTTAGTGATCCACCCCCGACAGTGAGCGTCCCAGAAACGTTCGCAGTGAGTCATCAAAATATCTACGGAATCAGTGTCAGCTGCAAAAGTGTCAAAGTTTACGCGCTAATCTCTCACAGGTTCTTTCATGAAATCATGCACTGCACTCTGCTGCTGTCCCTCAAAAAGCAGGACGCATTTGTTAAATAGTACGGCTGTCCAGAATTACATGGGTTTACATCACGTTTAGGACAGTGTCAAAAGGAATAATACTACCACCGTTTTGAATAATTCAAAACTACACAAAACTGCTGGAAAAAAAGACATCACTGTGAGGAAATGATTTGCCTCTAAAATGGGTCTTGTGTATCTGCATTGGTAGACACAGATCTGCTTGTCTCTCGTGTCAGTGCACCTAGATATGCTTATTAAAGAATCTTAATTTAATCAGCAGGCTGAAGAGATCTTCTCTCCAGAGTCAAATTGAATGGATAAACCTTTCCGGAGACTGCATGTCATTAACACAGAGCTCATGCTCTTAGAGAAAATCCTCACCACTTACTATGAACCCACAAGAGGAGCAGCTTGGCCTTGTAAATGTCTCTGTGTGAGTTTTCCAGAGCGGTAGTGGAAATTCATGTTACAAGAATGTCAACTACCTCTGTGGAATACTTAGTTAAGTGGGTGTCTTGCTTTACGTAATGGACATATTTAGTCATAGGTGGTACAACATTCCTTGCGATTTCTACACGGTGGTCCTCTTCTGTGGTTGCAGGGATTAATTGTGAACAATTCATTGAGTATCTGGCACAGAGGAAAATGCCGCACGGCCAATGACGGAAAAATGGACCAGAGCATGCAGGGAGGGATGAGGAGTTTTTTTAAAAGAGCAAATTACACGGGTTATGCACTTATGCCGGAGAAGTTCACATTTCAAATAATCCCTACGAGAAACTGGAGCGGCTGCAGCCTGCACAGACCAAGACAAGAGGGCATACTACCCACGCAATTCAATATCCATCGAACGCAATCCAAATGAGTTCATAAATTAAACACATTTTATTTGCCAGTTCTTTGTTGAAAGTGTTCCAACGAAGCAATATTTCTTGTTATGCTTGATGCCCTTGTTAAAACGCGGCCTAATATTCCGATGGCAAAAAAAAAAAAAAAAAAACGCTAGCGTTAATTCACTCTGAGCATGAAAACCAACACTGTGCAAGTGTTTATGTAAGTATTCGCCCATCAGACATAATTCAGCACTTGCGATCGTTTAGACAGCTGCCCCCAGAGCTGTGTCGGCTCTGAGTGGACACACAAGTCTCCAATCACGCCTTGTCGACTCAAAACACTGGAAAATCAACATTTAATCTACTGGGCAGCCGCTCACAAACATTACGGCTGATTATTATTTTCCTCAACTAACAGAGATGCTCCCTTAGTTAAATATAAGACATACAGCACGACTCCTCTGCTGTTTGTGTTGTTGTTACGAGAGTGCCATGTTTAGATTGCTGCAACTAAAAAAATGAATCTTGCTTTTATTGAAACAAGCCAGAAATGTCACTTTACACTTAAGTCAATAATCAATCAATCAGTTTTTGTGTCTTAAGTGTCTTAACGTTGTATGCATCCAGTAAGCTTTTACAAGTTATATCTGGCTTTGTGAACACCTTTGATATAGCTGAGCTCAAATTCAATAGACAGAAAGATTTTGTTTTCATGAAAGTGCTGCACAGTATTAATCCATGTGTGTCATATAGTCCTGCTTCCAAAAGGAGCCTTGGATACATTTACAGTGAACAGTGACTCAGAGTCACCTGCGCTATCCTTACCTGCACCAATCAGACATTCTGCTAGGCTGACGCCACCGTAACACATTCTCCCAAACCTCAACTTTTTCTCATGTGGCGAGAAGAACCAACAGAACTCATAAATAGCTGCAGGTATGGAGAGGACAGACTGTAAAAATGTGAATGAATATTTAAAAGTACACTTGGTCAAAGGAAAATGTTCTACATCGACAGAGAAACCAGCTGCTTTAAAAGGACATAATTTGTTATGATGGAAGGGGAGGTTAACATTCTGTTCTCCAGAAAATCCTTGAAATAAATCTACTTGTCGTGAAACTTTAAAATTTATTTGGGCATGAAGCAGAGTACTTGGACATCACTGCAAGAGCGCGTAAGCAAGTGTGGAGTGGCCAGAGAGTGCATGGCATTTAATTGGCTCATATTAGCCGGTTGCGCCGGCAGACAAGGCCTCCGGCTTGTCTTAATCCATCAGAGGCGCTGTTGGAACAACATCTAATGAGGGCTGCAAACTATGCTTTCTCCCATTAATAACAGCAATTTGCCAAGATGCAATGAGAAAACAAAACACAGCCAATGATGGACCGGCCCAAAATGTGCCTGTTATTGTGCTCTGTGATTTATGACCGTGGCCTACCTTTGCTTAGATGTCAGTGCAAATAAATGTATGAGAAAAAATGGATGGCTGAGTTTCTCCTCCTCATCTGTGCCTCTAAGCAGTGTGAACAGAAAGAGACGATTTGTAGTGTCTCAAACATATTTAAGGATTATCACTTTGCAAAAAAAAAGGAAGGAATATCTCGTTTTAAAAACAATGGCATATTTATCTTTAACGCAGAAACGATACTGCCTCAATATATATATAATATATGTGCATGTCATCACACACCCCATCTGTAATTAAACACTTGCAATATAACCTGCAAGAGCATCAGCTATAAATGTCTGGCAATCTGGACCCGTGCGGGTAATCAATAAATTCACTTACTAACTGCGCTTCTAAAGCCTTGTGCCTGACTTGAAGGCAGCAGCTCAAGGCATGTGAGCAGTGAAGTGCTGTTAACAGGAAGAGAGGCTCTTTGGAAGAACCATGGCTGACATGTCAGTACTTTACACTGTTTTGGCAGCAATAACCTCTTAAACATTTAGTCAATGTTCTGAAGGTCCCTGAAGGTTCCTTCTGAAAAATGTTCAAGTCAAAGGCCTAAAGGCAAATAGAGGGTATAGATTATGTAAATTGGGCATATTACATATATCATCTTCACATTAATCCCAATAACGGGAACGTATGGTTGGTATTAAATCTTAAAGAACCCGATAGATATCAGGGAAAAAAAAGAGCAAAATGTTCATTCATGTTCTGAGAAACATTAATGTTTTGCTTTTCTCTTTCTTTTTTAATAAAAAATGTAATGGGTCCATTAAAAAAAAAAAAAAAACAGTTCTGTAATAGGACGGAGGAGGAGAAATGGTAGTTACAGTGTCACTAACATTTATACGGATTAGCCATAACATTATGACCACTGACACTGACCATCTTGTGACAATTCAGTGTTCTGTTGGGAAACCTTTGGACCTGGCATTCATGTGGATGTTACTTAGACATGTACCACCCACCTAGACCAGACCAGGCACCCCCACCCCATAGCAATGACACTCCTTGATGGCAGCAGAACATCCCCAGCAGGATGCAGCCTGACACAGGCACACACACAAAAACGGTTTAGGAATAACTAAAAAAAAAACATGAAGAACAGAACCAGGTGTTGACCTGGCCTCCAAATTCACTAGATCCCAAACTGATCAAGTATCTGTGGGATGATCCACAGAGGCCCCTCCCCTTAACCCATAGGACCCAAAGGCCCCCACTAACAACATTCCCAGACACCACAGGACACCCTCAGAAGGCCCATGTTCATTCTCTGATGAGTCACAACTGTTTTGGAGGCACAAGGGAGACCTACACAATATTAGGAAGGTGGTCATAATGCTATGTCTGATTGGTGTATATGCTAGCAGAACTAGCAGTGGTATGATGCGAGTATACTGCATTTTTAAACCATATCAGAAACAATCAAGGTCTTGATTAAAATACGAAGTTATGTATTTAATGTATAATATAAGTAATGTGTGTAACATGTGCTAGAACTTCTACTATCTATATATTGGCTTTAATTAGCCAGAACAATTTGCATAATGTAATGCTTCATAACATTAGATAATGATGTGTGTGACTGTTTCGATAAAGTACGCCTTTATCTAACGCATCTGTTGTGCTACTGTGCCTCATTTCTATTATTCATTACCTTTCAGTCCCCATACGATTGCGCTTCATCCTCAAGGTGTGGTAATGTGGCATCTCAAAACATTACAGGCAGAATGCTCGGAGCAGGCACACAAGCGATTTGTCTGACAGCTTGTGCTGCCTTATTAGTCTCCGTTGTTAAGCTGCATCTACCTCCCTGCTGCATCCACAGATTTCACAAATATCATGGTGTCAGAACCAAATATGATGGCCCTAACTACCAAAACAAGACTGTGAAGGAACTGGCATTTCTTTTTTTGCGACACGTTTTCTATCAGTGGTCAACATGTGGCATAGAGTTAACGCTACACCGACTGGATCACCTTATTTTACATTGTTATCTGATGTTTTCCTATAAACACTTAGTTGGTCTACATACATATTTACAGTGCTCGAATAATTCAGTCTAATTAGATCAAATGTGCCAAAAAAAAAAAAAAAAAAAAAAAAAAGATCACTGCACTTCCAACAGTGCTGACAGCTGCTGTGGATGAATGAATACTGTGGTGAAGAATGTTCAACACAGTCAACACATCTCAGGTAGTGATTTGTAGCTGCACGTGCAAGCTGAGCTCAGGAAGCATTACATGGCGGGAGAATCTGGATGGTTGCTTGTTGATTTATTCTGACCAAGAACACAATCTGTGCCTGCAGAGAAGGTCTTCTTTTGTAAACAGAGTGCTGGGAGCTGATGTGTTTTTCAATCAGAGTGATTTACTGTTTAATGACATGCTTCAGCTTCAAGAGTGTCAGTACCAGTCTATTGTAATCCACCGCCCTGCTCTTGTGGATAGCAATCACAAGGAACGCTATCAGCGGGTCCTTGTTTTGAAGGGCTTTAGGCATGTGGAATTATCATGTCATTGGTGGAGGGGAGTCAGAGCCAGAGAGGAAAAACAGCCAGACTTCCTACATGTGTTAGTCAGATGCTGTACCATGTAGTGTCAGCTGGCCAAATGGAAAGCAGTGACTCTCTGGTCCCTCCCTTTCTCTCTCCCTCTCTTTATTAGTGTACATCTGTTATTTAACAGAACAACTAAATAAGAATGAGTTCTGTTCCTTATTACTCCTTATTCAGTGGGAAGCTATACTTTAACTGTTTTTTTTTTTGTTTTTTTGTGACCGCCATTTTAGAAACTTACAGCATGGACACATTTCTCCCCTGAAACAGGAGAGGGAAAAAGCTGGAGGTGAACAGCAATCATATGAGGCTTGTAGGATAAAGACGGAGGATGACCACTGCTGAAGCTCACAAATGGCCCCCAGGGAGTAGTTGGGACTACCAGATATCCGACAGCAACGGCATCAGGAAAAATGACACACGGACGCATGTCTGGTGTAGATTATCCAGCTGGGAACGTGCATGTGCAGGGACAAATGCACCATTTTTGTTTTCTTGTTTTTTGCTTTTTTTGTGTATTTTCACCGGAGATATAAAAAGCCTGAGGGAGCTTGTTGTGCATGTGTTTATTCGTACATCTAAAGAGTGAAATTGCGTGAAAAGGGCAAAGAAAAAATAATAGGTAACTTTAGTGTGCTCTGCCGTCTGCAAAGTACTGCATTTTATCATTCAGGTACTAAAACATGTAAGCCCCTGTATGGTTTTTAGCACAGCTGATGGAAAAAAGGAAATTTGGGGAACAAGAGAGACAAAAGTTCTCAACATAACAACCAAGCCAAAGTAACTTCTTGGACACTGTGATCTTACACTGATTATGCTGACATATGCTCATAAAACAATTTAAAAACACTTTATATATATATAGCAAATATATTTGCTAGACTGTTTTTTTGTACTGAATTTTTAAGGGCCCCCTCGCAACTACAGTGTGTCTTTTTACGCCTATATGCTTTTGGATCCCAAAATACAAAGCCACTGATGCCTGTGAATGGAGCCGGAGTGATGCTGTACACTAAAAGCAATCTGCCTCCGCCCAACTAAAGTGATTCATTACAATGACATATCTTGCAAATTTTATAAAGGCAGAGTTAGCTTTCTGACATGTCATTTGAATAAAATGAATTTTTAGTTTGTGAGAGGATATTACAAACCTGCATCAGACTACACGGCTAAATATAGATTCATCTGCCTCCTAGCGTCATTATTGCAGCTGTGAAAATTATTTGTTATCATTGTTCTGTGTCTGCCAAACTCAGTCGTTTAGGGATAAATCAACCAATTTCTGCACAGGGAGGGCTGTATCTCTGCTTTTGGGGGAACAGCTGCACTCGAAAAGTCATGCATCTACAATCCCGCGAAAGATATTATTCAGTGAGGTGGTGGAAATGTGTCGGGACACGATAAGAAGCTCTTATAACAGGTTTCGCAAACTCAACTTCTTTGCCTCTTATGGCCTTGGAGTGACACTTTTTTTTGGAAACACAAATTATTGTCAGCCGCCACAGCTGCACGTCAGCCACTTCCCTAACAGTGGCGGTCAACAAAAAACAGATTGTTTAAAGAACAACAGCATGTCTCGCCCGTTTAAGTGAGGACACTCAGTGTGGTGCACCCGACGCTGTGAGAAAGCAGATACTTCCTGCTCAGGGTGACACTCCAAGGTGTGAATCTGTGCAAGTTTCCATAAATAAGTTAAAGTCCGTGAGGGATTTTTCAGCTGACAGAGCAGTTGTTTGACAGGGATGTTTGGATTTTGCAGTATTGCTGAAAAAGTTATCAGTCCTTCATGCTACCAACTGTTGCATGAATTTAAACAAACTCAAAGCAACATTTTAATTTGGACAAATCCTGAGAATAAAGGAACGGGAAAGGTTGAGAAAATTAAACATAATGTTTTATTCCGGGTATCTCTGTTCAGTGAATCAATGGCAGATGTGAAACCGTAGCGGGAACTGCCTGTTCGGTTAGATGTGTTTATTTTGCCTGGAAAATTAAGTGATCCTCCGCAGTAGAAACGGAAAATGCGTTCGCGAATACGGCCTCAACCCACCAAAAAGCAATTTTTCAAACAGCATTTTATGATTCTGCTCACTATTCTTTATTCCAATTTCCGTAAAAGCCTTTGGTACAATGAGTGTGGGTGTTTTACATGAAGTAAACACATTTAAAGCTGAGCAGATGTCACAGTCCAATTTTTGTGACACACAAACACATGATAATGGATGGCTAGATACAAATATGAATAAATAAGAGACTTTTAATATCTGTTCAATGTTTAAAAAGAAAAGAAAAATCACTGAATGAACGTGGAACGATGACAATGCTTTGCCCTCCCTCGGTATACCCCCGACAAAATAATCGGAAGGTTTTCATAGAAGCTTTGCAGCAGTTTGTTTGTATTTTTCCATTACTTTGTAATAAATACAACAAACAAATCTAGAGCTCAGAGGAATGAAATGTCACAGAGCCTAGGAAATAGATATTCCAATCAGTTTTTAATAAGGTAAACAGGACCTGGGTGTCATATTAATAAAGGCCTCAAAGAAGTCACGATGTTGTTACCAAGGAGGCAAGTTGTGGTAACCCGGAGACAGACTCACCGGGGTATCAGTCACTGTTTGTGCATTCAATCTGCGGACCCCTGCATCACCACAGGTCACGAGCAATGGCAGGAAATGAGGGAGGAGATGAGGGCGATGTGGAGAAATGGCCATTCTGAATGTCAAACGGGTAGATTTGAGGGACGTATCCAGCATGCAGGGAACATAAACCACAGACTCAATTTATCACGGCGGAATTGCTGCCGTTACAGGAAGACCATTTCATGTTGAGACGCCGACTATTCACAACATCTTTGCGCCGGTTTGCTCGTTTCCTCCACTTTGAAGCGCCATTCAGCTACTTCACAACTGCAATCTTCCGCGGGCGGCATTTTGTTTTTACTCGAACCATTTTAACGTCGAGGCCAAAAAGAGAAGATCCACTTTCTCTTTATGTTCCAAAAGGGAAGAAATGAAACTATCGGCAGAGCGACCTCAATTAAGATATCTACGATTGCGCGTATTGAGTTTTCCTGACAAATGCAACCTGCAGCGCTGTACTGGCGCCTCAGTGGATTTCTGGTATTGTATTATGCATTTCTATTAACTCTAGCAGCCCTCAAAATGTGTCTCCTTGTTGTGGTACCCTCATCTTTTTTTGCTTATGGCAACGTATATCCCCCCCTTCAAATCAGACAATGTCAAGTAAGGCAGAGAGAAACATATTCTAACTTCATTTAAAGACATGGGGGGGCTGCTCATGATGCAACGCAAAACTGGAGTGCATAATCTTCAATGTATTGTTACACAATCACCACAGAGCTTAGATGGAGACAAATGAAAGCAGGAGTGAATCATACATACTGAGACACATAATGAGACAACTGTGACACAAACAGTGCAGAGTAAGAAGAGCTAAAAATAGCGGTACGTATCACTAGGTTCAAAAGGTGGCACAGAGGCATGTGACACAGAGAGTGATCATTGCTGGAGGAAATCTGCCGGATCGTGTAGCGTCTTGACTTCAAAGTTTATATTGCGGATTTCACATCCATTGTAGTCCAAGTACGAGCAGCGAATCACCTTCATGACGAGTATCAGTGAAGCTTTCTCACTTAGACTGCTGCCCTCTCCCTGGTGACATAGTGACTTCATTGTCTGTCGTCCCGAAAGCTAACTGGGCTCCACCAGTTAGCCCAGCGCTTAAACACCAATCTGGCCAATGCAGAGGGTGTAATCCACGTCTGGGTATTACATCAAACGGCCTCGAAGGCGAGCAGGGGTTCGTTCATCACTCAAGATCCAAGCAAACTGGTAAGAGTGGGGATAAAAATGAAACGCACAGGCCGATTTATCAGCACTGTGGTGAGGATTAAAGGACTGCCACTCCCCCGCCGGCATCACCAACCTACAGCCTGCATGCTTTATTTCAGCAGCTTTTAAACCCCCTCTGTCTCTCAAGATGCGCTTCATCACTCCAACAGCAACACGCCTTCGCCCCGACCGATCACTGCTGCAAAAGGGTGCCGCAAAAGGAGACGGTGCAGTCCTCTCCTCAGTGACACTGTTCACCTCCGTGTAGGTAACTTGCTAAGGCACACATGGGTGCAGGTGAGTAGAGCATCCTTGTTTTTCTCCTTTTAAAATTCAACCTCTGCTGTCAAACAAAGGAGAAAGGGGACACACCCAAACCCAATTACAGGCTTTGTTTTGTGTAGAGGACTGAGGAGGAGGAGGCCACATGACTGCTGATAAAGAAAAAAAAACAAACACTCATCTCCACCCCCACCCACTTTCATTTGCTGTATTTTTTTGGTTTGTTTTTCTTTTTTTTTTTTAAGCACAGCCGCGTTGGCGCTACCATGCCTTTGTACTATGTGGAATTGCATCGCCCCGTTTTTTTTTTTTGCACTAAAATCCACATAAAGTAACTACTCAGCTCAGCGGCAGAATTATTCATCGCAGGGTGGGGTGGGGTGGTGACCAGACCTGTATTAAAAACTGCCAGAAGAGGAGACAGCTGTCCCAGCCCACGTTCTTATGTGATCTCTGCTTAGGGAGCAGGCTGGTATTCCAAAGCCTCATCTGAAAACAAATTAAAGAGGATTAGAGGCTGCCACTGCAGCTCCTCTCCTCTCTGTTCTGTTCAGGGGAATAGAACGTCCTGCTGGCCAAAATGGTGACCTTCACATTGACTTCCTGTCCTGTGTACAGGTGCACCGCAGCAAACATTATATAGTATGGATTCGGCACGAATGTCAGCATATATACAGTACCTTGGAGTTGGAAGGGTCGAACAGATGCCAGCTGAATAAATCTCTGAAGATGTTAATGTGTCAACAAGTTATTTTATAATTCACAATGCACTTATTCTTCTGTGTGGTTCTTTTGGAAGATTGGAAACTGAACAACAACTCTGTAGTTCATACACATCAGATGAATGGTGTAGGATTTTTCTTTTTCACTTTTAATACGGAGCATCTTCCCATACTGCAGCTATTTTTCTATTTTTCTCCCTGTGTGTAGAGGTGGATTTCAGAACTTCCATCTACTTCCAGGCTACATGCTAGAGGGAAAACGATGTCATGTGTTGCTAGTACGCCGCCATTAAAACGCGACAGACATTCCCGATCCTGCATCCAATGACAATCTTAATGTGTCATATACTTTGGCTTAAGACCAAAGACCTGCAAAATAATGGCATGCCCATCAACCTCTGCTGTACTTTGCGTAAGTGCTCATCAGGAAATGCTAGCGCACTAAAACCTAGCTCATCTAGATGGCAAACATATTAAAGGTCTGCCAGACATCAGCATCCTGACGTTAGCGTTCAGCACAAAGCGCTGCTGTGCTTAAGTACAGCCTCTCACGGCTCTCTGCTAGCGGGGCCGCCTTGTTGATGTATGCGCCCTAAAAAAAACAACAACATTGTAACATCATCACAAAGGCATGGAACAGCTGCTCCTGAACTTTATAAGGCTCTTGGGATGACTTAAGAACTGCTTGACTGTACTCACCCTGCCTGACTTTACCATCTCATGCACTTTTTTTTATTTTTTTATTTTTGTTGAATAGGTTAATGTCAGTAGTATAAACCAAGGGCATTTTTACTTATTAGACAGACACTGGTTTGATCATCTTTCAACACTGTTCCCCCGCGGCGATAGTTCCACCGAGCATTCATCACTCTCCATTAAATCCGGTATCACATGTATAATTCTCCTGTCATTTTACCCACCTATACGTGCGCTCCCACTGCTAGCTAGTGGCAGGTAGGACAGTCAAAGGAGCCACGTTGTCTACCCTGCGGCTATTTCCCTTTTGTCATATTCAGATCTCGCTGGAAAAATGGAGTCATTAAGTCAGCTGGGGGCTGCGCCGGCAGTGAGACGAATGTCAGGGTCTCCAGATCGGACATATCGTGGATTTTCACGGCACTGGATAAAACGATAAAAGTCAGAAAATCAGTGCGAGTCAATCCATTAATTACGCCGATTGGCGGGGTGTTTTCTTTTGGCAAGCACCAGCAACATACATGCGTGATTATTAACACTGTATACCGCTGTTTCCACAATGTCAAGCGTTTGAATTTGAACAATGATTTCATGGAAACAATGATATAAACTGTTGTAGAGCCTTAGAAAGAAAGCAGCAATACAGGAAGAAAAGGATAGAGAATTATGTTCATATTTTCTCTTGAAGGCCCACGAGACTGAATGGGAGATTTAAGTGATTCTCCAGAATTACACAAATTAATCTAATCTTACTACCTCCATTATGTCTCTCCATTATTTCTCTAATTGTGCACTCCTGCATGCCATAATGGGTTGTTTTTGTCATCTCCTTCTTTCAGCTGATGTATTTCGACAGCGGAATGAAAGAAAAGGCACGTTAGCATGAAGAGAGAGCACAACCTATCAGAGTGAGTGGAAGTGCGGAGCATTGGTATTCACAGCTGTCCCTCCATTTTGGATCGCGTTTTTGGTACTTGGCTGCAGCCGACTGCAGCTCTGACACATGCACATCTCCCCCTCACACTGTTAGTAAAGGAGCTACTGTGTTAATTGGGCTAAACTGTGTTAGTGAGGGGAGGGGAAATTAATGCATGGCCGTAAACAGGCATAGATGAATCACATCTGTCAGGTTTATGCGATCAAAGAAGACGCATGGTGCATGTGCCTGTACCTTTTTATTTCCCCGCATTTATCTGCTTAATTAGGGGATACAATCTAGTTTGCATGAAGCGGCTAAGTGAAAATCGCTTATGTTCACCATTTATGTTGCAAATCACAATTTTAGTGGCAACATCACTGCAGTTTGTGTTGTCTCGCTGGCTGAATTCTAAATAGCCCTGTCTTTTTCTTTTTCTTTTTTTTTTTTTTAAATTTTAAGAGGACTACATTCAAATTTAGAGATCTGAGCAATCTTATCTAAATAAGGTAATATTGTAAAGCTGTTTTGTTAAGATGGCCCCAAAAACTAATTTTTTATAGTCACACATGCGATCAAAAACCTCCATGTATTGGGCGTGCTAACACCAGCAATGTTGATGATAATATGCATTATTTGTCAAAAAGCCATTGTTCATGTTTGCGTATAAGTTATTATTTATCATTATAGCTTGTTTTTACCTTTTGCAGAAAGATCCTTAGAAAATGGTTTGATAATGTCCTCTTTTAAACATCATGTAAAAGCAATCTTGATATTTTCACTCACCCTGTGACTACTTAGCCATCAAACACAGCCATAAAATTAGATGCCGTCGTTGTGTGTTCTGTTCTCTCTCACTCACTGTGCATGCATGCATTCACACACAAAGCTGTACGGGTTCAAATCAATGGTTTTTTTTGTTTTTTTTTGTCGTAACACAGGTGGCATCATAGAATCAAGTGTTTTCTAACAAAGTGTTGCTCAATGGAATATGTTAGCCTAGGATGCCTGACTTATTGATCCTTTATGGGGCTGAGGTTTGTGCAAGTTCAAATATATGGCCCAGACAGTGGCTCTGAAATATCAGTAGCTGACTGTGCTGCCATTTGATAAATCCATGCCTCTGTCCATGGTGCTGAAGCCCCTCTTTCTATCTAACTGGGCAGCTTTAAGCAAATAGGTCCCCCTATGGACTGTGTATAGGACTGGACAACCCCAACTGGTGGCCACATATGTTGGCATCTTTGCAGGGACTGATTATGCCTATTTCAGAAATGGACATCAAGGTTGGTTGGGTGACGCCGAACAGACACCGAGCAACCTTTGACACACACAAACCTGTTACTCAGATTGGTCAGGGCATTGAACATGCATTTATTTTAGCATTTATATAGTTTAAATGGATGAGTCTTAATATATAAAACTGAGTCAGCCCCTCCACTGTTAAAATGCCCAACATTACAGAAGACAAAATGTACAAAATTGCTTATATGTGCCACGTTCTAAACATGTTTATGTCTGCCGTAATGTTGGGCATTTTAACAGTGGAGGGGCTGAATCGGTTTTCAAGCCAGCCTCAAGTGGCCATTAGCAGAACTGCTATTTTTCTTTCTGGCATTTCCTTGTTTGCTGGATTTTTATGCCCTGGAGGTTGCCCCTCGGTCCCCTCATATGAGCTAAGTTCAAGTCGAGGTTTCTTCCTTTCAAAAGGGAGTTCTTCCGCGCCATTATTGCCTTAGTGCTTGCTCTGGGGGTTTCAGGCTCTCTGCCGCTGTAAAGCACCCGGAGACAATTTGATTGATACTGGCGCAATATAAATAAAATTGAATTGAAGCCACAGATGGTAATATAATTGCACCTTTTTCTTGTCTTTCTGTCTGTTTTGCCTCTGATCTATAATACTGTTCAAACTATTCTATAATGACTCAGTTATACGCTATATTGTAGTAGTAGTATTTGTATAATATTCTTTTAATATTCCTATGATCATTCAGTGTGCCACTGAAAACGCAGCTCAGACAGAGCCACCTCTACAATAAAATATTTTAGGGGAGAAATGACTACAGATATAGCCTATTATAGTAAATTAACCTGCACTGACCGCACTCACACAGTTCGCTGCATAAAATTTACTCATGACTTTAATACAAAGTTATAAAAAGATAAATGTAGCAGGGAGAGAAGAAGGGTTACTGGATAAAATGGAATTGTAAAATTCGAAATGTCACACTGTGGTTAAGGCGTCCTGCAGTTATGTCCTCTGGGAGGCATGCATGGGTGTGTGTGTCTGTACGGATGTGTGTGTGTGTGAGTGTGTGTGTGTGTGTGCTCCAATTGGGTATTCCCCCTGTTAAAAATAGCAAATCACTTAACTGTCTACACCTACTTCAGTCAATGATGATTTTCTTTTAATTAATCATTGGATTAATGGGACTATTCTGCTGAAAGAGCGCTTATTAATAGCTGCTTTACCCCTCAAAGGACCTTTCCCACCAAACTAAAGTTGCAGAGCTGGTGCTGAAAAGGTTGAGCCTTGCAAAGCACCACATGTCTGGTACAATAACGCTCTAGAAGAAACAAGATATCCTCTGGGAATGAGGCAGAGATTATGAGCAAATGTTGCCTACTAAGTGTGAAACTGTAGAGGTGTGAAACATTTTCTGTTCTGGCTTCTGCGAAGAACAGAACAGACAACACTGAAGTTACTTTCATGGAGCAAGTGGTATTATACATTGCATCAAATCTTTATATATATATATATGAGCAGATACTAGGGTTAGTCATTCTCAATGACTAAATCAAGTAGGTTTGTCTTGGTGTAATTTTACACACAAAAAAAAAAAAACATAAAAAAAGTCAGCCGATGCAATTTGGATCCAATAATTGTGAGATGGCGTGATAAAAATGAAAATCATCACAATCTGGACAGCTCAGACGGCAACTGCCCCATACTTGGGTGAGTATAGCTGTAAACTGGTCAATGGAAAATAGCTTAAAAGTTTTCTTTACAACAACTTCAAAAGACAATATTATTTCTGACAGCTCCTTTCACGCCTCTGAGAAGGCAATAATTGTGTGTAGCGAGTGCGATGAGAGAATTTCTGCCGCAGAAGACAGGTACATGTGTCACACAGATAGAGGCTGCTAAACGCTTGGATACGTTTTTGTGGTTGCTCTCTCACTATTTTATTTGACTTGTGTTTGTGCACGCAATTATGTGTCATCTTTTTCTTGGGTGTCAAAAATAACTGAATTTGATTCAAACACTATATATATATATATATATATATATATATATATATATATATATATATATATTAGGCCGGGAAAAACAGAAAATAAAAAACAAGCAAAAAGGCGCTGTAAATAACCACCGACAAGAACACGAGCAGTCATGCTAATTGCTAGGAAGGTCGGGATGGTCGGCTTCTGCGCAGCATTGTTGTGTTTCAGTGCCATGTGTGTCTGTCACTCACCGGTGTCACCGCTATTCCTGTGCACGTCAGTGGGCGCTCAGAATATCTTCAGCTCAATATTTCAATCTTCATTTCTAACATGCCACCGTAGACATGACTGGACAGTGTCCGACAGTTTATTAGAACAGATTTTCTTTTTACACATTTGCGGGTTCATGGTACATTTCATGGTTTGTGTCCTATTTCTCACTCTCATGTAGGAGGACACACGACTGCAAAAGATCAGTCAGCGTGTTTATTATACAAAGTGCCTTCGCTGTATGTGTATATTCACTGTAGAGGCATTCTCACTGTAAATCTTGTGGTAACAGTAAGTGTGATTGTTTAATCACAAGCCAGTAGGGGTGGGAAGGACTGGTGTTGGGGAGGAAGAGTAGTGAAGGCATAAAGCTAAATGATGGAAATCCCTGCTGTCACTGAGTGTCCCTGCAGCATGTTCACTCGGGATGCTCATCTGTCTCAGCCCCCCACTTCAGCAAAGCGGTCTAAATAAGGAACACGAGAGGCATCCTTGGCAAAACCCTGAACCTGCCCACAAGGTCGGCTATCCCACCGAGGCCCTGAATTACCAATATGGGGTTCTAGAGCAATCAGCTGTGAACACCGGCACTAAGGGGCCCTCCAGTTCTTTAAGGCTCCAGCACCAGGGACAGCACTAAGGCAAGAGCAATGCCACGCAAGGGCTTTGTTGCCGATAAATGAATCACAAGGGATTGCACATGCAATTCTATGAGCCTATAGCACTGACCTTACATGTGAAAAGAATAAAGCCTCCCTAGTGAAAAGATCTGGCAGTTTAAATTATTCAAGCTAATTCAGTTCTGTCCACAGATGCACAAAAGGCTTCTATTTATTCTGTTTAATGCAGGTTTAAGTAATTATACATGTTGGGTTTGGTGGCTCAATTGGTTGTGAAACTATCTATTACAGGCACAACATTATGACCACCTTCCTAATATTGTGTAGGTCTCCCTTGTGCCTCCAAAACAGTTGTGACTCATCAGAGAATGGACATGGGCCTTCTGAGGGTGTCCTGTTGTGTCTGGAAACAGAATGTTGTAGTGGGGTCTTTGGGTCCTATGGGTTGAGAGGAGGGGCCTCTGTGGATCATCCCACAGATACTTGATCAGTTTAGGATCTAGTGACTTTGGAGGCCAGGTCAACACCTTGTGCTGTTTTTCATGTTTTTTATTTTAGTTGTTCCTAAACCGTTTTTGTGTGTGTGTCTGTGTCAGGCTGCATCCTGCTGGGGATGGCTGGGGTAGGGGTGCCTGGTCTGGTCTAGCTGGGTGGTACATGTCTAAGTTACATCCACATGAATGCCAGGTCCAAAAGTTTGAACCAGTTGAACAGAAATGCAGTGATTCTCTAAAAACTATGCAAATATATGAGTCTGGTGATTTTCTCCGGAATGACAAGAGACCTTGTTAGACATCGCCTTTGTTCTCAACCTGTTTCTTTTCCTAGTTCTTCAAAGCCGCAAAGTCGCATCGTTTAGCTGTCGGAATAAAAAACTTGGTGCAGCATTTTCAAGTCTCCTCTAATTTCACTTATTCGTTATATTTTACATTATTATTCAATGATGGCCCCACTCTGCAGATGACAGGTGATATGCTGTGGCCCAAATATCAATTTTAATGTTGCTCACTAGCTACAAACACATCACAGTGACTCGTAATAGATTATTTTGTGAGCTGTCAAGTCCAGGGCCTGTAATAATGTGACAACGGCTCATTGACTTTTAATGGGATGCAATTTGAGCTGAAACTGGGTGTTTAGAGCAGCAAAGTGGAGTGAGACAGTAGAGCGATGCCCCCAATTCCCTTAACTTGTGATGGTTTTTTTGGGTTTTAAACATGCTGGCAAGAGGTGAAAAGGGGAAACGTTCAATGGAGCTGTAAATCTCAGGAAAATAACAGGAGAGTGGCGACAAAAAGAGGCAGCAAACTCGACTGTGTAATGTAGAAGGGACGCATCAAAGTCATTCAATGACAAGAAGACATATGCAATAAATATTAGCTTTGAGCAGATGATGACACAGAGCTGTCCGATATAGCCATCACTCAGTCACAGATTTAGTGTGTAAATGCCGTACATGGATGTGCGACCTAGGGATGAACTAAAAGTTTTCTGCTTGGATGAAGAAGAAAATGATATAGGAATTGTTGGTGTCGGACTGAGAGGTAAAGGGAGCCGAAGAGGGGCGGAATGAAAACATGCTCATTTTGACATTGCCTTTTCTAACATTCATAATGCCTAAAGGACACAGTGAGCATCCAGCGTTCTCCTCCCCTGTCGTTTTATGACAACCTCAGACACTCCACAATCTGGTGGCGCCCGGGTACGATCACTCCAGTCATTATCTTGCAAAACCCATTCCATTTGACCTCTGCGGCTGATGCACGATATTCACGACAGGAAGAGCTCCAACGTACACCTCCACTCAGGTGAAGGAGACACTGGAGCTAAAGAGAGCATGAATGAGTGAATGACAGGCAGAAGGTGGAAGACGCGGGGAGTGGGAAGCCAAGACGGAGCCGGAGCCACGGAGACAATAACCCGAGACAAAGTGATGAAGAGTTTAACAACTCGAGGGAGATGGATCGCATGCTGTGAGTGGTACACCTCCATTAAATGCCGTGGTCACCTTCAAACAAAAATAAAATGACCGCTGTGTGTCTCCACCCCATGGCCAACACCCCTCCTGCTTCCTCATTAGAGTGTAAGTATAGCTCTAATGAGCAGGAAAAAGCCTCTGTGTAGTGGAAAAGATGAATACATGCAAGAGGCTACTTCACACCCCTCTGCCTAATGCTGGGGCAGTGTCTCTATCTCTGCGCTCCATAGAAAGAAGCATTCTGTTGAGTCCTCCCAGACCAAAGGGCCCTAAGAGGCCCTAATTACATCATTCGACTAATTATCCACAAAGCTGTTGTCATGGATAGCTATTTAGTTTGGGTGTAAGCCTCAATGGAGACAAAAGAGCAAGGAAAGGTATTGGAACTAGAATAAAAGCCACTAAAGAGATTTTTCCCCGGTACGTAAGATACAAACAGGATACACGTGACTACGAGATGAAACATCTCTTTTTGCCATACAGACGTTCGTTTATAAGAGCACTGCAGTGAGCACTGCTGTTCATCGAGTAAACACAATATGTGAGCGGCATATCATATTTAGAGGTCTTAAAGACCTCTGGCAGCTTGTGATATTTAGACCTGTCATTCTGCAATATCAAGCCTGGGATCTGAAATAGGTTTTTCTCTTGGGCTGGAATAATAAAAGGGCTCATGGCCATAGCAGGGGGCAAAGCCAGATTTACATAATTCAGTTAAGTGTCAAACTTTAAAGAAGGATGAATGCAGCCCAGCATTGCTTATACATTTCTTTAAACGTATTTCCAAGTGGCACAGCATTTAACCTGGCATTTTCTTCCTGTCCACTTTCATCTGGTCCCTAAAATCTTTTATTCTTTTCGGGGTTGGAACAGGGGAACGGCCCATTTTTCCAAGCAAGTAGCAAAGGATAAGGAAAAATCATGTACCGTAAACAGCAGACCCATATTTATAGCTACAGTGGCTAATACAGTTAGCGTCTGTAGTCAATCTATGGACACTAAATTGATGCATTTTACTGAAACTCTCACTGTCTAATATATTCTGGGCCACATTAACAAAAAAACAAGCCATTGCTTTTAAAGTCTATTGCCACAATCTTCTTAAGCTGTTGTGTCCTCCGATTTAAGACCTGCTTCAGCAATCAGTCATTAATCTCAAACTTCGAGTAGCTGAAATTTGTTGCATGTGTGTTGCAGGTAATGACGCCACTGGGCTAAAAGTACTGCTAATGCTAGCCACGCTTTGTGCCACCTTGTAAGTTAATTTACTGGCCTTTGCTAGCATTCAATCAATTCAAACTAGAAAATTAAGGAAAGCTCACAAATGCAGATTTCAGTCTCGATTCATCAAGGCAAATAGGAACCAGCAATCAAGCCAGATTACTGTGGATGCATGAGTCTTCCGTAAAAGTCTGGTTGGACCCACCATCACTCATCACAATCTAGTTGAAACTATGGAAATATGTAAGAGTAATGTATGAAATAATACATATTAATTCACTGTCTGTTTCAGAATGGATTGTAGTTTATCATGAAACCGTGCAGTACGATTAGTCCTCTTCATACCTGGGGTTCTCTGGTCCCATGTTAGAGGGACACACCAACACTGAGAAATGCACCAAAGATTAGACTGCTTTATAGCTTGTTGTATGCAGTAGATCTGGATTATGCCAAAGAGAACAAATACACTATTTAAGTATCCGAAAGCTTTCCTGGATCTGGATGGTTTTCCAAAAGTGTGCAGCGTTGATATGTACAGATATTTGGCCAATCTGGTCAACTCCAGACAGATTTTAAATAAATCTACATACAATTTATGTGGAAAATTAACATATATGTTGCGTCATAGCTTGTGTAGATTAGAATTATGTATTCAATGAATATCAGGTCATCTGTCTACCAAAGTATATCTGAATGCAACATGGTTTTTACAAAAGAAGATTATTATACAAGTTTACAGACTGCAGAGCTGGAAAAAATAAAATAAAATAAAAAGTGATGGAGTGCTCCACGTAATTGTCTTGCACGAGCCATGAATCTGAGTGGTGATGAATCTGTGTTGTACGGAACAGCCTGAGCTTCCACAATAACGCAAAACAATGACTTATTGCTGTTGAATGCTGTGTCGTTAAGAGTACATTCTTTAAACCAAAGGCTGCGGAGAGAAAAACAAGGCTCGTGAAGTGAGAATTTAACATTAAAGCCGGTAAGTTATGGGGCTCCTGGAGAAGGTGGCATAGATTCATCAGAAAGTAGAGGAAGCGAGTGGTTGCTTAAACTCAGTGATGGATTAAGCTGTCTGATGCTGCTCATGACTCATGTAGAATAATCATTGTTTAGACCAAGAGTCCATGGTGTATTACAATTGCACGTTGACAAATTACTAATTCAGTAAGCCACTTTGGGAGAAGATTATCTATCCATAACTATCTTGAGTTGTTGTTATATACTGTAGTGTATTCTTTGCAAAAAAAGTGCTCCAAACGGCATCTATGTAAGTCAAGAGGGCAGGCTGGTACTCTATCCTAAGTTGCTGATACCCATGTGCTTATTACTAGTTTGCAGAGTTTCCCATACAATGTTAATACTATGGCAGCCCGCCAGGGTCTAATTTACTCCGCCATGGTCTCATAACGAATGGGAAATATTTTTGCAACAACGTCTCTAACAACGTTGTGCTGGTGTTGGGTTTTTCCTGTTGTGCTGCTGCTCTGTACTCAGTTTAACCTGACGGAGAAAACAGCACGGGCAAGTCACGTAGCACGGAGCGCTATTTGTGTTGTTCTCTAATGAAAACGGACGTGACCGCCACCGTTTAAAATCCAGTATTTGTGCTCTTGATTTTTTTAGACCATAGATATTGAAAAATATTTTCAGAGAGTTGGTCAAAACGACTCCAGACGTAACGTGAGCTAGCTTAACTTTATAAGAGCTAGCTAGTACAGTTAAATTTGCTAATACTTTATTCAATCTTACATACATTTTTCCATAGAAAGCCACGTCAGACAAACACAGAATTATGTTTAGTATTCATGTATACTGCACCGGCTGCTGGCAATTGTCGCTAAATCCAACACTTGCGTTGGTATGGTAATATTACGGTAACTTAGTGACGGACTGATAAGAAAAGTGCATGCTCTTATTCTACGCGCAGACATGGGATAGTAGGGGATGTTCTTGAAATACCAAAGCAAAAAATGCAGTGTAGGGCCTTGCTCAAAATGTCAGAATGTGTTCAACGAAGCGCAATTTGTACTTTTCCGTACATTTAAAATGTCATCAGGGCCGCCCTGGTGTGTGCAAAGTTCACTTTGAATGGACAAATGAATGTAATGAGGGGATAACAGATCCCTAACAGCCGCTATCCAAAATAACATCTGCCGATCCCATGTTTGCAGAGCAGTCAGTCGGAAACAATGATGCATGACATTACTGGCCACTCAGAATTCATTGAAAACCAATACTTTTTCAAAAGAAACCTATTATAATAACCTGTTTTAGATAGCGCGCACCATGTAGTGAGAACTAGCGATAGCGATAAGTCTGCACTTCTGCTGGAAGAGCCTAATGAACCCTTGCATGCAAAGAATTACTTCTTCCTATAATTGGGATTCAACTAGCATTTCAAGGTGTGAAAGTATGTGTAATGAGAAACAGCAGGAGAGCTATGATAAAACAGCATACTCTAAATGCTGTCAATTTGGCACTGGAATTGATTAATAGAGTCATTTGACATGCCTGCTCACTTGCCAAAAACCTGCTTTTTCGCCATGTCTCCAAGGAAATCACTCTTAACTAAAGTTAATAGGCTGGAACACTTTGGGAGTTAGTGAAGTGAGGCCACACATAAACATCTGCCAATCAATCAGATTGGATCTTCTCGCAGGCTCTGTATTCATAGGCCTGATTTAAGGTATACACAAAGATTGATGTATCCTGACGTGACTGACAGGCCTCACTGAAGATGTGGCAATTTCTAAGTTTCAGCGCCGCTCTCAAATGCCTCACAGCCCCACCCGACACCCAGCCAGATTGGGGGACTGTCACAGTGAAGACAGGGTGCCAACACAAGCACAAATTTTGCTCTTTTGTGTGCGCTTCATACTTTTGTCAGCCATGACAACCACTCCACTTATATGGTCTAATGAGGAGGCTCAACACCAGCATGTGACACATGCTGCAAAAAGTGAAACAGTGGAATGCATGGCCTCCTCTAGCATTTTCTGAGAGGCTGACATTATTTTTGTCATTGACACCTAAGAAGGGTGTGTGTTAGTGAAGTCTCAGTGATGTGTTGGAGCAGTGATAGTTTGGTCAAGGATGGGGAGAAAATACTCACTCACAAAAAACAAAACCAAAGGAAAATAAAAAGCAACATTTCAAGAGGATGGCATGCTTCACATTTTTAACATTTATCTAATAAACAATAATGTTCAAGATGTTCTAGAGCATCTAAAGAATTTCACATTGCACAGCTCCTGACTAGTTTAATCTGCTGACCACATATATCTAGATTTAACCACTTGACCTGTTAAACTATACTTACAATGAAACACTTTACAGGAAGTAATGCTACATGTATGTCAGTAATTTTATCTGATATTACAGTTTCTTGTAAGAAAAGAAAAAAATATGTACTCATCTCCAAATTACAATGAGACAAACTACGAACATGCAGGCAGAATCATGATACAATGAAACATTGATAAAGTGACATTATCAGGTGAAGCGGCGGCAACCTTTAAGTAATCCAATGATTCTGCCTCTTGTATTAAACTAAAGCCAGTCAAGAAACACTATTTTAGTGAACGAGTGAGCTTATTCTATTCTGAATGGCTTGCTGCTCTTCATTGGAGAAATTGAGCAGCTGATTTTAAAGCCTAGTCATTGTCATAATGCTAAGTGAGCAGGACCTCCGCGCGTGCGATGTGAACAAGTAAGCGGTGCCATTACTACTAATCTTGTGAAAGACTGAAGTGATTTAAAAAACTCCTGTTCTAAATGACTGGTGGATCAAACAGGAACATCTGTTTGGTGGTGGCCAGTTCCTGATCCCTTTCTCTTCCAGTGAGTGGTACCCAACAACTTATTAGTGGCTGGAAACTCCAAATTCAAGGACTGACCAAAATGTCTTTGGACTTTTTTGACTGAAACCACCTAAAATTAAATGAATAAAGTTTCTTGCAACGTCATCACAGAAACACAAACATAACTACGGAGAGGAAAGCAGCATGGCGCATCTAGCAGCGACCAACCCCAAAGCAGAAGATGAAATGAGTTATTTTGCAGCAATAGCACCAAATGCAATAAATTAATAAATAAATAAGATGGATGGAAAATATTTGTGGATTGGGATAGCAGAGGGGTCTGGTTCCCATTGTTACTGACAGCTAATTCTCCACTGGCTGACACAGATTTTTAGAGTGGCCATCAAGGCGGTTTTGTCCCTTGAATGAGTTCAAACTTGGTCAAAAAAATAAGTTTATGTTAATGTATATTGATTCAACCAGGTGTGCTGTGCCACTCCTGTTTTGTCTGGAAGAAATATCACCTTCTCCAGTGTGACATACCAGAAAGCGGACACTGACAACCTTGTTTTCTGGCAGTTTTCTTATTTCTCTTCTTTTGTTCATCTGCAAAACATCCTGAAGACTGCAGTGGGTAACATGTTTGCACAAAAATCTAAAATGCAACATTGACAGAGGAGTGGGCATTTTATTATCACAAAATGAACAGGAATAATACGGTGGGCCCGAAAAATATTTGCAAGGTGGGGGAAAGATGCCTCTCAAGTGTTCCAATTTCCATATCTTCCTATGCAGAATCTACATGAAAAATCTATACTTAATGCTGCAGGAAAATACTATGAATATATGAATTGCTTACTTGGAGTGTATTTTCAGAGAGCACGTTCCCAGAAAATGAGTTATCTTTAAATTTGTGCCAGTACTGTAATTTTCAAAAGCTCTTCTGTGAACATCCGTTTTTGCACGACCGCCTGGCTGGTACAGCAAGAATGAAAGTGCAGCTTTCCGTCCAGCATGCTTAGTTTCAGTATATTGGTTATCAGGGTTGTAACAATTTAGTTCTTCCAGCTGCATGGACCAGTCGCCAGTAAGGTCATATTCCAGCGAAGGGGCCTGAGCAAGATCACTGTGCGTCCATAACATCGAGGAGGATCCTTGAGCAAGATACATAAACCCCACCTGCCGCAGTCACTGGAAAACCCAGCAGCCACGAGGTGAAGAGAGAATTTCATTCCACCAAACAGGCACGAACACAAAATGTGAAGTTAAATGAGGACTTGTTTAACACAGCTGGGAGTAGAGTTCAATGTTCAGTGTTCAATGTTAACTCAGCTCCTTTGTAGCTGTATTCTTGCTTCACAGTGCAGCAACAACGTGGCTAAATGTCAAGGCCCACCTTATCATTCCCTTCTTAACAATATCAAGCGTGACTGACTTTGTACTGTGACACTTTTTCAACAGTTTAAGAAATTATATCCAATTGTTGAAATCAGTGAAGCTACTTTCTGTTTGCATGTGTGTTGAACATTTTTGCGTTTCTTCTTAAGCTGTGGTGCGTGGAGTAGGAATGGAAATAAGAGAGAGGGCAATGCAACTACATTACAAGAACAAAAGCTCTAGACACAGTTTGCTAACTTGCTAGCAGATGCATCTTGGTACTTAGTGTATTCCTAAAGGCTTTACAGTGTTTGTCATTCGCTGGAGTGGTTTAAAAATGTTGATGACTCATTCTGCACTAGGGGGAGTTTACTAATGCAGTGTCCAATGAAACAGCTTCTCAACTTGTTATGTTTCTCCTTCCTTCACCTTCAGCGGCTTTCAGCTCAGCGTGTTTCGGGGGGTTGAAGCCGAGTAGACTGGGCTTTCTTTAGGAGGGTGTGGTCTCCCTGGCTCTTTTTTTAATAGGAAATACTCAAATATGCAGAAATATATGGCACTCATCTAGCAATTTCATGGGAACTTTAATAATAAAGCCAAAAGAAACGCAGGGATAGTACTGTTAAATACTTATTGTCTTTTAAATTGCACTTTTGTTGTATCCTGTAGGTTAACATGAGGTCTACAGATACATTTCTGAAATGGTGCAGCATTTATGTGAACTAAACAAAAACTAAATGTTGTCCAGGGATGCTATCGTGTAACTGGTCTGAAAAAGAAAAATGCTCCTTAACTACAAAAATGCACAAATCTTAAAGAAAGATGTTATATAGATATGTTCAGTATATAAGCGAAACCACAACATGCTAAACTGAAGACACTGGAACCTGGTTAGACACTATAAAGCAAAACATCCAATATTTCCAACTCTTCTTCTGTCCAGTCAACCATACGGCATCGTCAAAAATGGATTGTTCTTGTCTGTAATTTTCTAAAAATAAATTTAGCGATTGTTCAGGGTAGCAATGCCTCATTATTCCGAATATAGCTCATCAGTTGGAGGAGGGAGAGTAAATTAACCGGTGTCCTTCAGAACAATCAACGGACCTGGTGTAAAGTATTTTTGTTTGTCTTTTATTTTTCTCTTAATTCACCTCCAATTTCAAATTATTCAATTATTCCATAATATATATCTTAAGGCTGTTTGAACTACAGAGAAGGTCAAAACATGGTTTTGCAAATCAATTTTTCAAGTTACATAATGCCAACAGGTCAAAAATAATTACTGTGTGTGCCCTGAAATTTAAAGACCTCCACTGTAGTCGTGGCACTGAAAGAAGTATTATAGAACAACATATTGACATAAAGTAAAACTATGCAGTATAACTATTTCATGTATAATATGTAAGTTTCAAGAGTGCAACAAAGGTTTAACAGCCTACAGTGCTGCTGAAATTAGCATAGTTAACAATACCACACAAACTCCTAGTTTTTTTGCAACGTGGCTGAATATTTTTCCGATTCTGAGGTTGTGGACGAACCATAGCAGTAGCAAATTACAGGTAAACAAGCCGACAGCCGCGGGTGCGCACGGCGCTCAGAGACAACATCATCATCATCTGTAGGTCAATCTACGGACCCCGGATGATGTTAACAGCTAACTCCGGACTCAACAGGGAATAGCACTAGCGAACGATAAGAAAATATTGGTGAAATGAACGAGTTTCACGGCAGATGATACGTTATTTAGGGGCTGCGTTTCGGTGCCCCAGTCATTCCCACTACATGGATATATGCTGATCTAAATATCTCCTAAAGGAATGCGAATTTCACAAAAGTTATATGGGCGAGTAAACGATCGTATTTTATGCCAGAAATAAAGTCCAGGTTGTAAAAAATAGTAGTTCTAGTAGTTCCTCTTTAATAAGTAGAAAAGGACGTTTCAAAAACGCGTATTTCTTAGTGTGCATCAGTGATGACAGCCACATGGGATCATCTATCTTATTTTCAAAAATACTTTTTGAAAAAGTATTTTTCAAATGGCCGTTGATTAAACGGCCATTTAATCAAAACATTTAATCAAATTATTAATTTGATTAATAACAAATTAATAATTTGTTATTAATCGCATGATTTCCATAGTTAATGGATAATTAATGGCAAACTAACGCTGTCCTGTGTGGCCTACCTTTGGCGAGGTGGAGGTGTTTGCACACGTACAAAGCATTAATGGTGTTAAAAGGAATTTGTACACAATTCATATTTTTAAGATTAAAAAGTGTCTTCTGTTTTGTCACATAATCAAGCAGTCTAAGCCCGATAACTGTGAGACACAGTTTCAAAGCTGCATGATCAGTTACAAAGTGACAATCTTGAAGATTTCATTTTCAGTTATCACCATCTACCAACTGATGAGGTAACAAAATAGTCTGTGGTCCACTGAGTAAATTATATGAAATTGCTGTATTAGGAAATTGTTGTATGTGGAAACAATCTCGTGCAAAACCACAAACCACACACAGTTAATAATGCGTGTTCCATCATTCAGCGATTATAAAACATTGTTACTGGTACAAATATACACCTGCTGCTACCGGGCAGTGGTGCTGACAAAGAAAACATTGGTATGTGTCTGTGTTCATAGTTTTTGAGTGTCCTGCACTATTGCCAATTGTCAACAGCTAACCAGCAAACCAGAAGAGAAACGGAAACGATGTAAATAAACATAGCAAACAACCTTCAAAGGCCACACAGAAGACTGTTCCCATTTTTCATCTTCATCTCATCTGAACTTTCCAATAAAAGAATATTAAATAACATTAACTATAGACCATATAATCAGCTCGATTCCGGAGACGCCAGCTCTGTACGACTCTTCTAAACTCCCTGGATTCCCAGCTAACAGCCTAGTAGCTCCTCTGGTTTCCTCTTTTGAACGACAAACAGGTTCCTGCCACCTCCTGGTATGAAGACGTGTTTCCTTTTACGCAGGACACAGAACATACTGTATGTACCAGCTGGACGTTGTCTGTGGTGTAACTGATATATTACAGTCTTGGGACAGGGGGCAGCATCTGACATGGCCATTAGCGACAAGAGCGCAGACAGTGGAGCATTGTTTGCTTTTCAAAGAAAAAAAAAAAGGCTTACTTCTCACCTCCAGTTGAGGTGAATTGGATCCTTCACCTCTCCATTCTCAACGTCATATTTAAAAAGTACTTCACTGTGCTCAAATACGGCTCAGTGATATATCTGTACCGTGCTGAGCTTCATTTGCCGATCCAAGCGCAAGTACTCGAGAGATGGATGTCTGCTGGATCCATTAGTTCCATTATACTACCAATATATCTGTAGCTCTGAACTTACTTATGAGATGATGACCCATGATCTATTTCTGCACGGAATAAGTGCATTACCCTATGTATAAATATCATTACAGAAACTTAGCCTCCAATAAGTGTGTTTTTCTTTTTAACATACACAACATCCATTTCACAATTAACTGAAGCATTTCGAATTTTGTTTTGGAACAACGTTCTAAGAGTTGGTAATATGTAACAACTAATATTTAATAAGACGATAAACTAAATCTAGCTTAGAGATACATAAATATTTGCTTGCTCTCTTCGGCACATTATTCCGAGCCACGTGTGTTTGTGTGCAGACACCTGGAAACTGACATCCACACAGATATACATAAACACATTCCAGCACACACCTTCCCCTCGCCGCTTGCATAACAAATTATGTTTATGCCTTCAGCACTGGGTTGATAACACTTCTGTAAATATAGATTGTTCATGGGTAGTACATTATAGTCTCAGCTGTGTCTTTGTGTCTACTGAGACACAAGGGCAGGGACCGCAAACAATGTCTGCTTGTGTGCAGACAAAATAAATAGTAATAATGAAAACATCTATATTTATTTGCAAATGGAAAAGTTTATCTTGCAGATGAACTTTTACGGACTGAATTATGAATTTCACCAGGTTATTGGTTTCTGATGTCAAGGTTGCTGCTTTGCTTCAGACAGTTTTATTCAGTTGGCAGCAGCCACCAAGATGGTTCATATCAAGTATCAGCTCTCCTTATTATTCTAATGATCACTGTCAATCTTGATGGATGAGTGTATGCATTATCGACCTGAAAATATGAGCGGGAGAGACAGACTCAGCACGCATCAGTGAAGGAACAGTTTGGTTTTATGGGCAAACCCATTAGCTGCGTTAATCAGGATAAAATGTCTATCTCATCTATTTTCAGTGGCTGACCGCAATAATGAGTCATTAAACATTGTGTTTCAGAGAAATCCATCTCCATCTTGGCCCAAAGATATTCTGAGATTATTCATGTTGTCTCTTATCTGCCACCAAAGTATAGGATCGGATCAAATTTACTTCATCTGCTGAAAGATGGACAGAGATTAAATAAATAAAAATAAAAATTAAAAGGTTAATCAGGAGGTAAGTATTCATACTCAGCCTCTGTGCTTATTGAATCGTCTCCTGCAGAGGACATATTTTTTTGTGCTGCGCCGAGTCATCCTGTCTGATGAAAGGACTGACCCTAGTTTCTTTTATGTGAGGTTCAATGATATTTGTAGTCGACGCTTCTGGCGTTGGCTGTGTTTACATGCACACGGTATCCTGGAGACACACGTATCCAGTTTCATTTTTAGAAATACACATTCCCCGTATCTATGATATCACTGCTATCTGCTGGAACACTATATTTGCTTTAGACTTGTAAACCAGGTAAAGGTGCACATTTTGTTGTTTGGTGTGCACGTGCCACCGCACACTGTCCAAATGATCCAAGTACCGTCCTTTTGTCAATCCATTTATTTGTTTTTGTCATGACACGCAGGAAATACAAGGAATGAATCAAATAATCCCACAGTGCTGCTTAAATGTGGCATTACTCTCCACATTTGCTGTGAGAGTAAAGAGCAAGGTGGGTCATTTTAAATGTGTCCATGTCCTCTTAACTATGTGTAGATTTATGCTAACCAAGTGGGATGACAACACCCAGTCCTCGGAATAAATAAAAATGATCAATATCGATGCAAGACCGTAAAGAAAATGCAATTTGAATAATAAAGCTGCCTTCATCAAACAATGACAAAAGAAGATATGGAAATGTTAATATCCACAAAGGAGGGAAAATTGTAAAAGTGACCACACAGAACCTGGATACCTTATTGATTTAGTTAATGAAATGATTTTCTAGTGGTTTAGCTGCACAAGAGGTAGCTGAGCTCATCTGATTTTCAAGTCCCAGCATACATTTGCTTTAGGTAGCACACCGAGAGCTAATGATTCTCCAAAGATTCTCCATAAGGCTGATGTCGTATTATTGCTCCAACTGGCTTTAGAATAAGACAAGATAAGATAAGATAAGATAAGACTTTATTCATCCCCGTGGGGAAATTAGGGCGTTACAGCAGCAGGAAACAACAGTGCGAAATGCAGAAGATACAAAAAAATAGAATAGAATAAAAATAGAATACAGCCAACAAATATGTACAAAAAAATATTTACATATTGCATCAAAGAGATTCACAGTGTCTGGTCTGAGTTGAAACAACCAATTTGGATTGAGGAGTTAAGGAGGGGGTTAAGTATATATATATATATATTGACATTCATGGATATCATGAATAAAAAACAACAACAAACTCCAATAGGAGTTAAATTACAGAGTTTATTACAGAAGGTTGCTTGAAGCAAAAAAACCAAAAAAAAAACAAAACAAAAGGGAGCACAGGGCAGTGCCAAGAACAGTGAGCACAGTGCAGCTAGGAAGAATGGAAACCAAGCACAGATATTTAAGCCCGTTTTAGTTTCTATCAAAGAGATTTTTCAGAATGGATTCCGGCTTGGATAACGGGACAGACTTGGCAAATGTGAATGGGACACAGCATGAGAAATCATCACTTATGAATTATGGAAGCTTTTGTGGTGTATCACATTTCGTTGCAGGACAAGATCAACTCAATAATGTATCTTGCAATTAAATGAAAAACGATATTATGATATCGCCTAGAAATGCTTGTGCTGCGAAGAAGTGGTGAGGTAGGCAGTTTTTCCCCAGCAGTCTGGGACGGCGTCAGTGGACTTTAGGAGAAATGCATATATATCATATGAATATGTCAGAAATGTATAATTAGAACTAATCAAAAATACTACAAAGAAAAGGAAACCATGTTGAATAGGTTTAACTGCTTTGGGTTTTGCCTTTTTTTCCCTGAAGATATTCATTTTTAACAACTCTTATCACTATTACTTATTCATTTTTTGTGTCTAAAAAGCTTGTGTTTATTTCACCTGAGACAAGCAGTGCAAACAGTGCAGGCCATTAGTATCTGTGTGATATTTTGTAACACGTTTGTGATTAATGGGGTGGCGGGGCGCCCTGGTATCTTTTGAACGCAGAAAGTGTGCAATGTCAGAAAGAAAGAAAAAAAAAGGTTGGGAAAACGTTGCCTGAGGCTGTGTACTTGCTGAAAACCTTAAAAAAAAGTAATCGTCATAAAAATATGCTGTGGTCTGTTGTAAAGCCACTTCTGTAGTAGAGCGTGTGGATAATCTGAAGGTTTTTTTTTTTTTTTTTGCTTTGACTGCATTTGCTTGCTGGGTGTACGTACGCGTATGCTCACAAATAATATTGCGCAATACTGTCTCCAGTTCTGTCCATGTGTTGGGATGCTCAGGAAGTATGCATCCTTGAGTTGTTCAGAGTTTGTGTGTATGCATACACAGAGTGAGAAGGAGTGCATAAAAGGCTAAAAAAAAGGCATAAAAAAAAGAGATTATTTGCATATGCTTTTGAATTAGGCTGCCAGACTCCTCCGCCTAGACTTTAATCAAGCATTTAATCAGTTCACCACATACAGCTGTGCAGAAGCTCTCATTTGACTACCCCTAATGTTCTAATCCTGCAACCCTTCCAAGCAAACAGACCTGCACCGCGTTTCATTCACACCCCGACTGTTTAAAACACGGTTTATTCGACAAAATTCATAATACATTTTGACTCAGCAAAAATAATGATGCAACCGGTTAATGGAAGCCTTTTAGAAGTACATAACAAGAGAACAAACACGGCATATCATAATAACAAGGACAACATAATTAAGCAACGTGAGTTATTACCACTGGCCTTTGGTAAGTACATTACAGCTTCCCCTAGTGCGCTAAACAGAGCATGTCCAGCTGTCTCATCTAACCTGATATTGATGGCTAAACGTGGAACGCCGCCTCACCGCCTCGCCCAGTTGAGACGTTAAGACGGAAATTAGCCCGGCAGTTGAAATCTGATGTTTGTACAGTCAAGTGACAGTGAAGATGTCACGCCCTGATGGCTGGGAAAAGTTCTCCTGTAAATCTCTATTGATTACCTATTGCTGACTCGTAGCTGCAGAGCACTTGGCAAGCGGCTGATTTTGTCTGGGTGCTGTTCAAAGCAGAAATACATCAGGTGATGGAGGAGCGTTTTAAGTGGAGGGGGTGGGGGCAAATCTAAGATGGCATTTTGCAGCGAGGACAGACTACAAAGCCAAACAGGAGAGTTTTGGCTAGGGACCAGAGTGTTCCCTGTACTCTGAGCACATCATTCCAAGAAACACTTGTTCGTGTCCCTCATGCAATTTTCTAAAGAATAAGGTAGGAACATTTTTAGTTTTCAAAGGAGAATTATTGCTTTTTAGATCACAAAACTGGTATATATATTTTTTTCCTAAGGCATAACTGCAGTGTTTTGGATGTCACACAGTGGCACAGCATCACCTTCCTGGTCAGTTAGTATTCAACTAATAAAGTAAAGATGACCAAAAAATAAATAAATTCAAATGATCAGTTTCACTTTCATGTACTTTTGATGGTGCTCTCAATATTTAAGGTTGACAGAATTTAATACATCTGGGTAATGAAAACTTGTAGTCCTCAGTTAATAAATCCTCTGTTAATTCAGACATTAAACCAAGGAGAGACTGTTTTCATTGTATAATTTCCCCTTAGCGACTGAACTGCAAGGGCGTTTACCACTCAGTCAGGTCAGTCTGAAGAAGTCTACCCTTCTGAATATCAAACAGTCTGCAGCTTCGTCACCTGCCCTTTTCTCTGCCAGTGACTTCATACATCACACTGTTGTCTGGGCACAGCCCTTGGAACATGGAATTTATATGAGATTAGACTTTTACAGTCTCTCTGACTGCACTGTCAGCACAGAAGACCACTGAACGGACTATTAAAGTTATTAAAGTTTCCACCACCACACTGTACATACGGAAAGCCTTTATATTTATATTTTTCTCAAAGTGCTGTATATATCTTTTTTCAAATTCTTTTTTTTTTTTTTTGTAATATTTTTCCTGTCAAATTCGTTACTGTTTTCTGTATATATTCTTTTCAAATTCTGCTCTACTGTGACTTGGGAATTTCCCACACGTGGGATAAATAAACAATGTCTTGTGTCTTATGTCTCTTATTATCCTCGATTAAGGTGCAAATGACAGCAAAAGCACACATTTTTAAATATATTAGCATACCACATAGGTCACAATGCTGGTAAAGGCAAATCATGACACTAACACCAACTTTTTAGAATGACTCTGCTGTATTAACATGACAACAATAATGATAATTCACTAATTATTCTATTCTACCCCCTAATAGGGCCGTTTAGAAGGGAATCTTCAGTACTGCCTGTTCAATATGTAAGCCCAATAGTAAATTAACTACTTTGTAGCTTGCATCACGCTGAGTGGAATGTGTGAGTAGCTTTAGAAGAGGCTAAGATGAAAGAGCCGTGGGTTTTGAACTAATTATTTCTGCTTACTTGATAAGGATAACTCGCCATGACCATAGGGCTAGCCCAGATTCTGACTGTGCGACAACCGCGATCAATGATTTAAGAACGTCCCGACAAATCCGTAGCAGGTGACAGATCACAAGGGACTTTGTTTCTTATTATTTCAGAGAAGGCTAACCAGGTACATGTGTGAAGCCTGTATTCTTAGACTGCTGCTTTGCTCCACAACAATGGCCTTAAAATAATAATTTAACACCTCCGCGTCTTATTTACTGTGCTGTTACTTTAGTTATATTTGCAAATATTTACAAAGTGCAGCTCAATGGAACCTGGTTGACTTGCCGGTTATGCCATGTGCCGAAATTTGCATATGGAGATTCCCAACAAAGGTTCTGGGTTCGAATCCACGAGCTGACTGGGCCTTTCTGTGTGGAGTTTGCATGTTCTCCCTGTGTCTGCGTGGGTTCTCTCTGGGTACTCTGGCTTCCTCCCACCATCCAAAGACATGCTCATTAGGTTAATTGGTGATTCTAAAATGCTCGTAGGTGTGCATGTGAGTGTGAATGGTTTTCTGTCCCTCTGTGTTAGCCCTGTGATAGACTGGCAACCTGTCCAGGGTGTACCCCCACGTCTCGCCCAATGACAGCTGGGATAGGCTCCAGCCCCCCTCACCACGATCCGCCAGGGCAAGGGGTTACAGAAAATTAATGAATGAGGATTCCTAACAATAAAATGGTCTCTCTGCATCGAAAAAATAAATAAATAAAAAATATGCTCAACTACTCGCATGAGCACCAGGACAAAACACTAGAGAGGATATAAAATAAAGGGCAAGATTGTTGCGTACAGAGCATGCTGCTGTCGTTTTCACAGTGTTTGTAGTCATGGTCTGTGGAAAATTAGTATTTAATTTACCGAGGCAGCAGCTAATTACTCAAAAAGGCTGCCTTCCGGGCAAACTGAAGCAGCGCTCAAATATGCCAAACAGGGATAGAAGCTACCAAAGGTGGAGAAGTCAATAAGCTCAGAAATGAAGTGAAAGAAAATCTGCAGAGTGATACAAAAATAGAAACACCCATCAATGAAGTAACAATCTTTTGACTAGAGTGCGGTTCCACTCTACCTGAGAAAACGTACCTGAGTGTCTACAGAGCATAAAATTAATGCAGTGGAAGTTACTGCGTACTCTGAAGAGATGGAAGGACAATAATGCTCAAAGAAATTGTTTTTTTTTTTAAAAAAGAATGGGAAAACTGTCCATTCACTCCAGAGACTTAGAGAGGAGGCAGTCAGCACTAATGTTAGCTGATGTCAATCAAGAATCTTCCGGTATAGTAATGTCTTACCAAAAGGACAAATTGCCGTATTCAATTGTTAGGTTTTATACCTGTTTTTTTTATCTTTAATCAAATTTGTTGTCCCTTTATCTATTCACACCTTCCCTTTTTGGAACTTTTCCATCCATTACCCATTAACACTTATCCTCACAGGGTCACACAGAGGCTGGAGCCTATCCCAGCTGACAGTGGGCTAGCGGCAAAGCACACCGCGGAGAGGTCGGCAGTCTATCACAGAGCTAGCGGAGAAACATTCACACGTACGGACAATTTCGACTCACCAGTGAACCTAAAGTGCGCATTTGGAACGAGGGAGGAAGTCGGAGCACACATAAAAGAGAAACCACACAGGGAGAACATGCAAACTCTGCACATAACCTCCTTGCTGTGAGGCGACAGGACTAACCACTGCACCGCTATGCTGCTCAGTATGAAATAAAAATACAATAACGTTTATTCTGCTTGAAAATAGGAGGAGTAACAGCTTTCGTTTGATATGTGTGGGCAGATGTGAACGTTCTCTTGAGAGTGGTTTTATAATCGAAAATTATTCTTGCAAACTGGACATGCATAGACAACCACATTCATCAATTCTCATGTTATTACTGCAATCTCTTCTTATTGCCTGCACGAGAGAGGAAGGATGCACATTTTACAAAATACAGGCAAAGCTTAAGTGTACTCATGACAAGCACACTGTTGTTACGGCTGATGTGGCTGTTTGATAAATGACACACTTCTTCGTGTATGAGTGACTCTCAGTGACTCAGGATGGGTAACAGAGCCTGCTTTCTCTCTTCATGTTAAAGGACTGCAGTGAACACATCAAGGTGTAGCAGTATTTCTGACGTTGTACCCATTTAACGGCTCACCAGCTTTGGCCTCTTTGGATATTTGGAAGTGCACTAATTGTGCATTCATGTGATGGCGGCCTAATCTAATCTGAAAAAATGAGTTCCCAAATAGAAAACATCATGTGATCATCCAGCCTCCAGGTGGCCCAGAAAGTCAACAAAAAAACGGCACATGACCACCGAGTTATTGACAAGTAAAGTCTGGTCCATGTATAAAGCAGTTGAGACTTGTGACCCATCAGTTTGTAGCTGACAGTGGGATCAGTGTGAAGCGATAAGCTCCACCAATCATAACATTATGACCACTGACAGGAGAAGTAAATAACATTGACCATCTTGTGACAATTCAGTGTTCTGCTGGGAAACTTTTGGACCTGGCATTTGTGTGTTACTTAGACATGTATCATCCACTTACACCAGACCAGGCACCCCCACCCCATAACAATGACACTCCTTGATGGCAGCCTGACACAGACACACACACACAAATTGTTTACGAACAACTAAAAAAAAATGAAAAACAGCACGAGGTGTTGGCTTGGCCTCCAAATTCGCTAGATCCCAAACTAGTCAAGTATCTGTGGGATGATCCACAGAGGCCCCTCCACTCAACTCATAGGACCCAAAGGCCCCCACTAACAACATTCTGTTGCCAGACACCACAGGACACCCTCAGAAGGCCCATGTCCATTCTCTGATGGGTCATAACTGTTTTGGAGGCACAAGAGAGACCGACACAATATGAGGAAGGTGGTCATAATGTAATGTTATGCCCGGATTGGTGTATAAAAATAATGCTAGTGTATGGGCGGAGCTAAGTCTTCAATCTAACTGAAAAACCTCAAAGCCCACCATCAGCATGGTGAATTTGACAGTAGGAGCCAGAGTTATGGACGGTGTTTCCTTGCAGTAAATGTTGTGGTTGGGCGATATGTCAATCAACTCAATCCCTTCACCTAAAAATTGAGATTAGTTCAGCCCATCATTGCTATAATTAGCTGAATTTTGTGTGAAAGCCCCTTAATGCTCACCCAAACTTACTAGCTGTTACTCTGCAAGCTCTATGTCCATGTTTCAAAAGCACCCAGCGCCACATTTTTGAGAATATACAGATTGTTTCTGTTGCTTTGTGTTTGAAATTGGTTTCTTGCAAATACTAAAAGCAGCTATCAACGTGCTGTGTAAGTGCTTTGTGCGAAAAAAGAAAAAAAAAGAAAACAACCCACATCTTGTTTGTAGTTCATGTTGTTTCTACATATTGTCTTAAAAGCACATAAAACCAGCAAAAAAAAATATACTTCCCAGTTCTGGAAATGGGACCATCTGAGAAACATGTGAATGCACTCTAAGCCACACACATATTCCACGTTGCAAAACACACACACAGAAAGGAGAATATAGTCTGATGTCTGATGTTTCTCTATTCAGTTCCTGGGCCATCTCAATCCCCAAACCCTTTGTGAAGAAGCATAGAAAAATGGGAAAAACAATTACGCCTAAGCTTCTTTTCCATAATGAACCCAGCCCCAACATTTGTGGTAATTGCTGTCGTTATTATGTGCCGTTCATGTGTAATGAATGTGCAACGTCTGCTTTGGCACAGTTGGCACAGGGAGGATGGCAGAACGGATCCGGTTGAGAAATTGTATTAAGAGACTGTGGTGTTTTCTGACACACACTTTCCAATCTCTACATCTGTCTGACCTTAACATTTGACAAATGTCACGTTATTAGTAGAACATTGTGTAATGCTGTCCTCCTTAGCCTCAGAGGGATGCTCTGGGTATTTGGAGCTCATCTGTCCAGTGAACATTTGATTCATTCTCCAAATATTTGGTTTTACTATTGAACTGAATGAGAATTTGAATTTTATAAAAGCAAGTGCAACTGAGAATTTATAAAATGATCAAATGTAGAGGAAATAGAACCTTGTATGTAAAACTGGAATGGGAAAGAGAGCTAGGTGTGGATATTTCTGAAGATTACTGGCTACATAGTTGGAGAACACAACAATAAACTACTTGGAGATTACACTGTTGGAAGAACTTAAATAGATTCTTTATCACACCCAAAATTAGTAGCAAATACTCATCTATACCACAGCCATGTTGGAGAAAATGTGGAGCTACAAATGTAGATTATTCTCATGTTTTTTGGCTCTGTCCTAATTTCATAAACTTTTGAGAAGATGTTCATCTAATTATTGTTGGAGTTCTGGGTAATGGTATACCGAGGTCATGCATGTTACTATATTTTGGCAGTATGACAGGAATGGTGTTAAAAGAGGGCAGATATTTAACGAAAATCTTGTTAGCAGCCTGTAAGAAAGCAATCTCGAGGAAGTGGTATAAGCCAGACCCACCAACGCAAAATGACTGGCTGAAAATTGTGAATGAAATATATGTTATGGGGCAACTGACTCATAAGATAAGGATCCAAGAGGAACAATGTCGAGAAAGATGAGAGAAGTGGACTGTCTTCACATCAACGACAGGACAAGGTCTTTCACACTGATCGTAATAGAAAACAAACTGTAGCGACATAGCAGTCCAGCTTGTTATTTTTCTGATGTTAGTATTTGCTTTTTTGTTCTGTTTTTGTCGATTTCTATATGTTGGAAAAGAAAAAATCAATAAAAAGAAAGTATAAAAAATAAGGATAAAATGTGTTATTTCCAAAAACATACATTACATTCACAAATATAATTTCCAATATTTGTCATAGATTTTATCACTTGTTTTCAAAGACATCCAAAAGCCTTGTGTGAAATTATTTTCAGTTCTAGGGAGTTGTTCAGACAAGACAACCCCTTTGAATCACATTGCTTGTCTTTTGTGGCATCATGAATAAAGCATAGTCATATAGAAGGAAACTCAAAGAGACCTTTTTGTTTCATTAAAACACGCAACAGTAGAGATGAAGCCACAGCCTTTGCTCCTCTTTTCATAATTACACCCACTTATTCTTTCATCTCATCACTCACGTCCTTGACAACCTCTCAGTTTTTAATCTACTGTAGGACTGAACCTTCTTTACTGGGCTGGAACTGAGGGCTTTGGTCACATGAGCCACGTTGTGATTCCTTTTCTGCTCTACACCTAGATTCCTTCTGCTCTAGTATGATAAGTTTTTTGCTGATCTTGATTGGAAGCTCTCTTTTAACACAAGCTGACATAATATTAGGCATAGAAAAATATCAGCAGCAATCACGGCGAGACAATTCTAGAAATCTACCAGAAGTAGAACAAATTAGCTAATCAGTACTGCTTTAATGGGAATACAATATATTTTACTGGCAATTCATGCAAATGCATGGAGATTTCTCTTTTTTTGTCAAATAACATCCTTGATTTTCCTTATTATAGGAGCCACTAATGGCAATACATGTGCAGTTTAAACAGCCATTTCTGTCCTTTCAGCACGGCACCTCAAAGACTTAATGATAAGAACCAACTCTAAACAAGTCATATTAGGAAAGCACATAGAACCAAGAAGAGCAAACACATACAGTACGTGCAAAATACAAACTTAATAATTTGAACTGGGGGAACCTTGTGTGGACTCAGCGTGAAATATAAGGTTTGGGCAACAACTGTTCTTGAGTAAAGAATAAACTCAAAAAGGTGAGTCTGAAGGCGGTATTGTATCAGGACGGAGATGCAGTGGTTAGCACCATCATTAGAGTTTACACGTTCTCCCGGTATCTGCATGGGTTAACTTCCTCCCACAGTCCAAAGACATGCATGTTCGGTTAATTAGCCGTAGCCGTGCACAAGAGTGTGAATGGTTGTTTTGTCTCTCTGTGTTAGCCCTGTGATGGAGGGCTGACCTGTCCATGGTGTATCCTGCCTCTCGCCCTATGACAGCTGGGACAGGCCCCGACTCTCTACCAGATGTGTTGTTATAGATGATGAATGGCTGGACGGGCTTCATTTAGCTACGCAAGACAAAGCTCAGACAACAACAGTATTAAAAACTGAAACATATTACTCCCATTTACACTGTAATAGTTGGTACACATGCTTAACTGCTCCCCCCCCCCAAAAAAAAAAAAATCATTCATTTTCTATAACCGCTTGTCCTCTGGAGGGCTATAGGGGAGCCTGTCCCAGCTGTCACTGGGCGAAAGGCGGTACACCATGGATAGGTTGCCAGTCCATTGAAGGGCTAACACAGAGAGACAGACAACCTGAGACTGGCCGTGTCCAATTCTTAATGACCACCCAACTCCTAGTATCCACGCTCAGTACCGTGTCATAAAGCACGTATCATCTCAGACGTGAACATGACAACGGGTTAAGTGTATTCAAAAGGCCTGCACTATCACCAGCCTAATGGAGCAACTTTGTAATGCCATGAAAAGGAGGATTTCTGACTGGCAGCGACTGTGTGATGCTGTCATGTAATTACATCCAAAATGCCTGAGCAATTTTACAGCACTTTATACTGAATATACGCCAAAAATAATAATGTCTGAAGGCACAGAGGGGTCCCACCCAATGCTACAAAGAAGTAACTATGCCATAAGTAGCTGGTACCTTTAGGTTCCCAAATACTGTAGCATCATTTAGGCGCTGCAGTGAATATTCTAACTTTCGACCAATGGGGTGGGTGGTGAGGTGAAGGGGGTATAGTTGGAAGTGTCTGTGTTTATTTTACAGCATTAATCATATTTAAGGATTCAATTATTCTAAAGTATGTGGAGAAGGCCATTTAGTAGTAGTTGTTGGTTGTGACTCTTCAGATCAGCTGCAACTATTTTTCCAAGCAAAGTGAGTGCAAGTCCTTATGATGCGTAACATAATGGTTAAATGGCAGATAAAAGTAGCTTCATTATGATAACTGGAGAATAGATATCAGCTGAGTTATGTTTGGTAGCTACAGCTACAGCTAGTTTTTTTTCTTCAAGCAATAAAACTGCCTACTATTTAAAGCATTCAGGTGACTTTTCACGATTGTTGTGACATTATGGTCGCTCCGTTTCCAAATGTATTTTTGACACACTGCCTTTGTCTCGTCATCAGTCAATTTAGTGTACACGCGCAGCTGAGGTCTTCAACGTGTTGCCTGCCCTTTAACAGCCGAGGCGAACTGAAGCGTCACGTTAACTGTTCTGCTCTGAATGAGAGGGATGTCAGGCGCTCCAAGATGAGGTGGTATATATTTACATATTTCAACAAAACTGTAAAATGTAATGCAAGACAAAATGTGTCTTGTGGCTCTAGCAGCCGTTGATTTGTGGTTACAGTTGTAGTTGAAAGATAAAGAGAAGCGTCCATAACATCTATGTGTTAATCTGGGATTTGAATCTTTCTTTAAGGATGTCAGGTACTGCAGTGGTTGCTTCCTTTGTTCCTTCACCACCTTTAACTCTACATTCTACACGGCTGAATGCAATTTGCCTATACGCTGTTTATATTACTGCAGTAAGTGATTCACCGAGACTGTGTTTACAGCAGTTTTTGTTAAACTGAGATTTACAACTGTACTAGAATATAGCCTGAGCAGGTGTTGTTTATATCTACAGAGGGCATATCATTATCAACTAGGGTTATTTCAGCTTTCCAGCTGATCGTAAACAAAAGAATAAATGCTTTTCTGGCGCTGTATAGTTTAATCCTTTCCTTCCCTCGTGTGTGGAGCTTAAACAACAGGATTAATACTAACGTCTATGTAGACTGAAGAGGAAGAGTTAGGTAAAGTCCGCGCACCTTACAAATGACATGATTCTTCTGACACTTTATTGTCAGATCATTATGCTGAACAGCTTCGAGTGCGGTCCCACTCGGGGGAATGGGTGAATGGGATGGAGCGAAAGGGTAGAGGGGAGGAAACATACATTGCCAGACTGTCTCTGGAGGGTGACAGATGTCGACTTCACAATACCCTTTCATTCTAGAAAGAAGAGTAAATAGTCATCCCCTAATATCATAGTCATGCAATACACATCAGGAGAGGATTTATACATTCTAAAACTGTAGATATGTTACATATAAATTTTATATATAGGAAGTGTTGACATTTGTTTGTTCCCTTAAACATACGACAAAGAGAAATTCAACACAGGGTAATTTGAAAGAACATCTGTTTTGGTTTCAGTGGCATCTGATAAAAGGGGACATTTCATTAAATTTCCATCCAGTCAAAGTGCACAGATTTTTTCTCCTTTTTAGTGCTGCTGCTGCTGCTGTACAAAATTGGGGCTGGGCATACATATTTATTGGGTTTGCATAGTAAAGGGAATTAGATGAAATGCCAAACAAAACTGATAATACACTCTATTGAATCTACAATCTGTCTGCATCCTGAAACTGGCATTTTCTATCCCTGACATGATGGAGGTCTTGCTATCCGGCAGAATGTAGCCTAATGTTCAGTCAGCTGTGACGGGGACTAATGCGAGCTTTCTCTTACATTCAACTCCCCCTGGAAGAGGCAGCCACATGAGGAAACGGAGCAGCTGAGTGGGTGCGTAAATCAAACTGCTGAAATGACAGGAAAGCATTTCAATTCAACTTCGCCGCTACTTTCGGCAAACAGGTGCCTAACTATCATTTAATACATTTAGTACTATGCAGGCTTGACAAGGAAGCTGCATAAATACATAGTAAGTAATCACCAATCAATTTTTTTTTTTAATATAGACAAGATGCCAAAGGTAATTGAATCCAAAATTTAGTTGTGGTTTTTCTACGTAACACAGCTGCACAAGTAAAAGATAACACTCATTTTGAGTTATATTCATGGAAACACAAGCATCAGTCAGAGGCAGGAAAGTTTGCTGAGCCTATCTTTCCCCCCACTGTGAATAAAAAGTCCACTACTGAGATAACAAAAATAATTCTCAATCATAAGCTGCACCTGCAAATCATTTTAGAAATACACGAGAATGATTGGTTTTAACCCAACACAGCAGTGTTTATATTGCTTTATTTCATACTCGGTGTATTTAATTAACAAGAAAGGATGGTTTTATCGACCTGGTTGTCCTGGTTGTCTCCACAGTTGCTTTGTCTTTTAAAACCAGATGTTTCGTTTATTCTTTTCTTTGTAAATTTTTTTTATTGAGTCTTACCTCTTATTATGTTTAGTGCCCCAAAGACCAAAATGAATTCCTTGTATGTGTGACTATATATGGCAATAACTCGTATTGATGTGTAGACCAGGTTTTAAATATTATAAAGAGACTCACTTAAAAATGCCTTTATACCGTCATACAGTTTGGGACATCGCTTTCTTATTTTTATGTCACTGTATGTACATTGGAGAATAGACTCTGAGTCCCAGATACCATAGGAAAGATATTTTTTTGTGTGCATGTTATCAGCATCCTTGACTAAAGAGTCAGTTTTAACTCATGGCTCAAAAAGAAATTTCTTGTCTGCCAATCTACTCATTTCACACTTAAAGTGCACAGCTCTCCGGGCTGTTTTCCACCTACTCTTACCATCACTTCCCCATGCTGCTCTCAGAGTTTGATTAAGTACAATCCAGTGGGGGTGTTTCAGCACAAACTTGATCCATGGCCGAGGGCTGACTTCTCTCTGCCGCATCAGAGCCAAAGATTTTTGCACAAGCTTTCCTTTTCCCTATTCCCACCTGATATTCATCACTTTCATTACAGACTCGATACGTGGAATCTCGGCATAATGAGAGGTCTAATAACACGGGAGATAAATTAGTTTCTGAGCCTGTTGGGCTTGTTTACTCATTGTTAAAGGACAGTCAGCGCAAGGGATACGAAATTACTTGATCACAACAACTCGTGTTATATGCACAGGACACAAACAACATTAGGACTCCTTATTTCATGGAAGCTCCTAAAAGAGTCACAAAATTTAATTAAAGTGATTTGTGTCCTTGGACATAAATTTTTTCAATTTTTTAATCACGCAGATTACAATTTTGAAAATGACGTGTTTAAACTGGCAATATATTTCATGCCAGCACATCAAATTTAAAAGGGTGTATTTTAACTAACCGACAACCTCACGGGATGAAAAATGAAGGCAACGCAGAAGTGCCTAAAAGCAGTTCCTCCAATGGCCACTTGAGGCTGCCCATTTTTTAATCAGCAGAGAGCACTGTTAAAATGGTGGTGGCTGGTGCTGCCACGCTGAGCTACTAAATCATTTATCAGAATAACTGTGGGTGAAGTCATGAAGGGTTTCTATCATAGTCTGTACCACCCCTCCATGTTAGAGAATGGGACTTGGGCCAAACTAAAACATGAACGTACACGTCAAATAATTTTTTTTTCAAAGATGGTTTCAGTAATTTTAGTTAGTTAACGTAATACTGGTGCATATTCAAGTATCCATATTTCTGAGAAGTTTTATTTTAGTTAGTTATGTGACGCTATAGAAATAGGATGTGACATCATGATCACATCCTCAAGTTTCCATGCCAACCGATCTGTGACGTAGTACCATAGGACTGTGAGAGTTGGAAAAAACGAATAAATAAATAAGTACAGTGTATAATCCAGCATTTCCTTGTAACTGGCGGAGGTAGAGCAGAGCGCAGTATTAATTTAAACAAAAACACGAGTGAGTCTGGCGGAAGTGTGGCCGGGTGGTCGATAACGCGGCTAAGCGTGGCTCCACTCTCGGACCGTACTGCGCAGACTCTGGCTCCAAAGTCACGAGACAGCGCAGCCCATATCCCCGTCAAATTGCATTGTCCATATTTATATACAGTCTATGGTGTGTACCATAAAGAAGGAAGCGTCAGAAAACACAGAACTTCGCGTTGTTAAAACAAAAACCTCAAAACCACCGTCATCTGGTTGGAAGTCGTGTATGTTGAGACAGTGTCATTGGTAGAATGTAATGCTGTCAGCAACAGATTGTCTGCAATGTGCTGAGTGACAGTAGCTATTATGGCACCAACAGCAGCACTAAAGCTAAAGGCAAGCCCTCTTTGAAGATAAGCTTGGCAGTTTTGTGTAGGACAATGATACGACTGATGTATTTTTGCCAGTTGCTGTGACTTTGCTAAGGGAGAGGTCTGTGTCCACAGAAAGCACACGCAGTTCTAACTTTTTTAGCATGTAAATAGCGGTGGCTTCTTATGTGCTGTAAATGGCAAGGAACTATGCACGCGGGGATTCTGATTGTGTTATCTAGAAAATGGAATTAAAAAGCCCAGTGCCATTGCTAGAGTAACTGAAGTATACAAATAAACTTGATCAGAATCCATCAAAATCTCAAACGCAGAAACCAAATGACAGTTGTGTGCAACGAAATACCTTTGTCTTTTTTTTTATTTTAGAAATAATTCACTTGTCAGATAAACCATGAAAAAGGAATTTAAAAAATAAAAATAAATCATGGTAAATTAAAAGAGACAGAATTGCTAAGATGGTAAGCCAACCCTCTCAAGCAGCACCTCCTCTCAGAGTATAAACAAGTACATCTTAGTTCCAGAGTTGGATGACATGCCACACGACATTAATCGATAAGGGCATTCACCATAGCACCAAACTAATTACATCTACGAAAACATAATTCGTGCACCGACCGGCTCTCGAGAAAGTTACTACATCTTCATCTACACTCATGCTTTTGCTTTGTCTTGTTTCAGCTGTAGAAAGCAGCATAGTGAGTTATAATAGACTTGGGATTGCAATTTACGACCTTTGCCACGCGATGGTACATACACAATAAAATCTGATGTCTTTTTTTTTCCACACAGTAACAAATGATGAGTCTTTCCCTAGGTGTTGGTTATGGCTCGGCATAAGAATAGTATGTTCCCTTAGCAGAAGTCACATTAAAGATAAACAAACAGTCGCTCCACATTCCAATTAACCCATTCAGGCCTAAATACTCTTCTGTAAACCCCCTCTCAAAACCTGAGGTTTTTCAAAATATGTCAACGCTTACTAAAACCTTAATTTCTCTAGCAGATAAAAACATGAAATAAAAAGCATTTGAAAGCTTACTTCTTTGGCTTTCAACTTGACTGACTTGCTAGGGCATAATCTTCAAATGCATTTTTTTTAAAAATCAATAAACACCAAACATTTTTAAAATTTTGATCAGTAAAGATCTATTTTTTCAATTACTTCGTCAATATCACTTCCTTCACTTGAGTCAGCCATGACAGATCGCTAGCACGGTGTTTAAAATTTTCGACCAAAACATACTCCACGTGTAGGCTTATTTCGACCAATCACAAAGCGTTTTATTAGTCACATGAGTTTAAAAGAAATCCCTAAGCATCTCTGTCACTCAACCCCAAGAATATTTCAGCCAATCACAGTGCATATAATTGGCCATGTGCCTCGAAAAAGACGACAACGCTCAAAATGACGTGTTTGCCGGTCTTAATGGTAACTACGCATAGATGCGTGATCCGGTCTGAATGGGTTAAAGATCGTTTTCTTTCAGCGAAGGAGTGGTTTTTAAGAACAACAATAAAGAGTTGAGCTAACTTGCTGGGTAATGGCAACGAGCGAAGAAAAGATAACCTCCTGCGATGAGTGCATGTTCTCCAAGACGATAACCGCAAAAATGTTAAGCGCCAGTGTTTGTAAGTGTGAACGCCTTGGAACTTCGTGCTTGCGCGCCTCGAGAGGACAGCCTCACACCATGACCCCATATTATGCACTTGCGTACAACATGTAAAATCCTCCCAGGATAACGCACAACAAGCCACCAAGCCATTACGGATGATACCTAACAATATTTAAGTGCACCTTCCTGAAAGAAATTCATTTCAACAGCAGAGAGTCACCAGGTAGGAGGCAAAAGCCGCACTCCCGTCTAGAGGTAAATTAACGCTGACAGTTTTATTGGGCAAGAATAAATTAGATCATCACAATCCTTCCTTTATATAAAAATTCCAAATGAAGGCATGAGCTGCAGAAAGTTAAGTGTAATCACCATAAAAGATGAAACAGCCTTGCAATATTAAGCTTCATCTTGAAAAACAGAGAAGTAAAATAATCATATTTAAAGCTGGCTATGATCCATATGGAGCCGCAGTTTCTGTTATTGTATCATTCACGTCACGTGTTCAGGGGATTAATTCTCTGAACTTGCATGACAAGTTCTGCAGCGGATCAAAGGTTCGCTGATAAATGTTATCAGAAATGACAGATGTTATAGGATGAACACAAAGACTCGTCCTACGATAGACTGACTCTGTCTGTGAAACTTCACTTATACCTGCTCCTGTGACTACAGATTGATGTCTTCATGATTTTTATTTTATTTTTATTTTTTTGGAGATAGAAAATCTAGGCATGCTATCCAGAGGGAAGAAAGTCTCTGTGCTTTGCATGGAGGAAGTCAACATGCATTAAAGGAAATAATGTGCTGTCGTAAGATACGTAGCCCACGCGACCCTTCCTTACGCCCATCCGCACAGCTTCAGCTCATCCAGAGTGATGTCAATGTGCACATTAGAGTTTTTTTTTTTTTATTCCCCCTCCTCTAACATCTTGTTCTTTTTCACACTTAATCTGGATTTTTCATGGAACCTTTGCGATGCTGCATTCACTGCCTAAAAGACTGTTGTATAGCACGAGACGTAAGAACAGAAGCACGGAAAAACAACATAATGAGAATATACTGACGGAAAAATGGTCTTGAAATTACAAGCACAAGATTAAAATAATCTGCATGCATGAATATAGAAAAGACAGACTATTAACATATATAAATGCTGGATAGGTAAACTGATTCTGCATGTAATTCTACATACTGTATATGACTATATGTTACTAAAGACATCTGTTTTGACAACATACATCTAATGCAATGTCATTGCAATGTCAGAATTCTGTCTTTGCCCTCTATCACCTTCCGTCTCAGACTTGCAATAATATACTAATGCAAGCCTTGCCAACCCCCTCCCCCCACCACCACCACGTTTCTTTATAAAATAACGTTGACGTACTGTACATACTGTAACACAAAAACTTGTCAGATAGTCCAGAAATACTCATTACTAGCAGAAATATATATATATATACTTATATATATATAAACTGCAAAGAATCACAATATCTGTATATGAAAAATCATCTATGCAGACCGGTGTTACTCCTGGAAGCTTAAGCTCCCTTATAATGCACTGTGGATGTAGAGATAAGCGTTATATATCATATACAAGGCAGGGTTCTTATTCTTACAATCTTTAATACGCAGACTAATGTTGGGACACAGTGGCAGAAAAATTATTGTTACTCATGTTTGATCAGGATAAGCAAAATCGCATAATCCACATTAGCATGTAGGCTACAGTTATGGGGGAAATATAGTAAAACTGCTGATAAAGCCTGTCAAGAAATCCCTGGTTATACTGGCTGTTAATTTCAGAAAAAATAAGTTGCTTATGTTACAATGAGATTTAAAAGTTTACAGATAACGGTTGCGGTACTCAACATATGCCATTGTTTGACAATTCTTCACTGTTTGCTTCAGATCACAAACAGGAATGTTACACATTCTTATACTTGGGAGACCATTCTGAGCAAAGCTTCTCCAGCTTCTTTTCCCTATCTCTGCGAACCACCAGCTGCTGAGGGAACGCGAGTTGCTTCAAACTCCCACGCAAGCCAAAGACATCAGCAAGCCAGCCTGCATCTGCGTATGAAGGTCCAGGAGGGTAGTAATGAAAGTTACTGTGCTGTTTGAACTTCTTGCTCCGAGCCTTTAGTTGTCTCTATTAATCACAGGCTTTATCATGTGATCATTTGGAACATCGTTGCCTGAGACCATAAATGTATTTCAGCCATATAGGCAAAGGAAGGCTAATTTTCTGTGATTCTCGCCCTTAATGTACCACTTTCCATGCCAGAGGCTGTTGCGGTGGCGGTGGGGGAGGACCGATTTGTCATGATGGATACAGATTCTTTTGCATTATTTGCATTGTGGTAGACATATATCCCCTGTGGTCGACCCGAGGACCTGAGGCTACCAGGCAACAAGTCAGCTCGAATGCAAACCCCCATGGTTGAGGATGCTGTAAATAAAATATGGTAATGGATTTCCAGCGACTGGTTCACTGCAAAGACCACACTTTAGCTTGTCCAAAATGTCACAGAGGATTTGGTTTCACACCAAAAGCAGATAGCTTGCATGCTACTTCTAAGAATATGTTATTGTCTCGCAACGCTGTCTCAGACATTTCAGGGTGTCATTTTGTTGGGAAGGATGCCTTTGAAGGAACTAAAGGCCAGTATTTCCTTCGAGGACAACATCTGTGCCTCAGTGTGAAAAGCGACTGCATACATGGTTGAGAAGCGAAAACCACTTCAGCCATACTGTTGGAAAACTTTGCGTTAGACAACAGAGTAACACATTCACACAGTCCTTCTGAGAAACCCCACAATGTACAGAATTGTCAGAGAAGAACAAAGTTCACCACTGAGACTTCAGCCAACATAACCACAGAGGAACAGCAGAAAACCGGCAACGTCAGGGAACAATATGCTGGTTATTAGTGATAATCATACCTCACTGTTTACTCTACAATGTCTACATAAATGAACTAATTTCCAACGCACTGATAGTTTGGCAGAAGATCTTTAATATTACCCCTGTTGTTCAAAATGATTCGGGGTGAAAGGGAAAAGGGGAAACAGTTTTCTCCACATTTCTTTAGTGACTTGAGGGAACTTAACGACCCTTGGCGCGTTCTAATTATATTTGAATTCTGTGTCATTGTGTTGATTGTTCTATTATTGCCTAGTTTCTTCTTTCTTTATAGTATGAGGATGCTTTTTACATCTTTCTACTGGACTCAGGGGGAATATCAATAGAATTATCCAGTGATCTCTTGACCACTAATCTTTTGGTGATGACAGCAGAGGTCTGTGTTTGGATGTCAGTTTTAAAACTGGCTACTCCACTGTACTATTTCCTTAGTTGTATCCTGTAGCAAGCAAGAGCTGCGTGGGTCCAAATCAACAGCCCTGTACAGCTTTGTACTCCCTAAGCCACACCATCTCATGATTATGTCCCTTCTTCATGTTCTTTTTCATTCTGAAATATGTCACAATGCGGAGGCTAGTTTGGACTTAAAGCAGTTACAACCCTTCAACCTAATAATCCCACCGTGAAGTAATAATATTCCCTGATGTCCTGTAGGTACTGCATGACACCACAAAGACAATTTCAGGTCAGTCTTTTTTCTTCAGTAAAAGCTTTTTCATTTTTAGCACCACCGTTTGCATGCACAAAGCCGGCTGCAGCCCTTCAACAAAAGCTGTCATTTCTGGGTCATCAACCCATTTCAAGTTTTAATATGACTCTTTCATTACATTAAATGGGATTTCAAGTTACAAAAGATCTGGACTAAAAGGTGAGCACAACAGAAATTATACTTTAATTGAAGGTGATCACTGAAGGAGACAATTGGTAGTCATATACAGAGGCTGCGGCGAGGATGGCCTAGATTCTGGAGTTTTTTTTTTTCTTTCAGCGAAGCTATTAGATGCAATCTGACAACCTTTTCATTGTATTATTCCCCTCAATTTGGTCAAAGTACACCCGGAAAGTACATGAGGTCACCAAAAAGTCTCAAAGCAGGTTGTGTTGGATGTTACTGGGTCTAAGTGATCTCCACTCTAATTTCTTGATCAAGCTTCAACCTCACAGCAATGAATGAATGTTATATTTGCAAGCAGTAAAAAACAAAGTTTGTTTCAAAAGTGGACTCCCAGTTGCATCAGATTTATCAGCCACAACATTAAAACCACTGACAGGAGAAGTAATTAACATTAACCATCCCAGCAGGATGCAGCCTAACACAGGCAAGCACACAAAAACGGTTTAGGAGCAACTCAAAAAACATGAAGAACAGCACAAGGTGTTGACCTGGACTCTAATCAGAATCAGAATTATTTTGATTGCTACATGGGTTCACACAGGAATTTGTTGTGGTGGTTAGTACAATACATGCACTGAAACAAGCCTGATCCACAGAGGCCCCTCCCCTCATAGGACCCAAAGGCACCCACTAACAACATTCTGTTGCCAGACACAGAGGACACCCTCAGAAGGCCCATGTCCATTCTTCTTTTTTTTTTTTATGGCATGAAGCTACTGGATACTGAATTTCCCTCGGGATAAATAAAGTATCTACCTATACACAACGTTAGGAAGGTGGTCATAATGTTATGCCTGGTTGGTGTATATTAAGCAGAAAAACAGCAACCTCTAGTGCAGAAAAATTAAGTCAGTATGTTCTTCCAGTGGCCACTTGAGGCTGGCTCCCAAAGTGAGTCAATCCCCATAGACCTGGATGTAAAAATTGCCAACCTTATGGCAGAAATACATTTCCTGCCTGGTCTACAGCCTGGTACAAAAAAACCTGTCTTGGTCTCCATCAGTTTTGTATTCATAACAACTGAGCAGGGGAGAATTTTTATATAGGTCATCTGTTTAAATTTTATCAAGGCTTATGCGTCATTAAGGGTGTGGCAGCTCTGCCTAGACGTCACCCGCCCACCTCAGCTCCACTCACGCACTGGCAAGACGGCAACAGTCAGAGCCAGCTTCAAAACCGCTCTTCAGGAAACCTACAGTGATGTCATGTCCATTTTTATATACAGTCTTTAGTAGTGAGCCCAGACTGATCTATGTGTATCAAAAGCAACAGACAAATCTAGAAATGAAAAATAAATCAAACAGCTTTATTGTACTCTTACAACGATTTCCAATTCAAGTATGCAGATTAAAACAATGAAAACGGCTTCTAATCTGTGCTTAATCATTTTACATAACTGCCGAGAGCTGCAGTGTGATGCAAAGCTCTGTGATTGTTAGACAGTGGCATAACCAAAACCCATTTTCCAGCTCCTATCTCATCCCACTTCCTGTGAGTCAAGACCAGCCATGAGTAGCAAACAGTCATAGTGCAGCAGAAACCTGACAGGGATCCAGCGCCTGTTAAATCTGTCAACACTGCAATGACACACAATCTCCGAGCTAACCTACTGTACTGTATGCTATGAGGCAGGATAGTGTCTTTAATGCCTTGACAGAATGGTTTAAAATGAAAATAATAACACACAGTATTCCATATACAACAATTACGTATAGCTGATTTTACAGCCAACCACCTGTAGGTAGAATTTTGTTGATTTGTTTGTACAGCGAATCAGTTTCAGTATTTTTAACTACAATAACTCCAGCAGTTAAAGCAGTGTGTTTGATGGTGCTGTTTAAGTCTGTTCCAAAATGCTCAGTATCTCTCTGGCCTTTGACACAGTGAACAATCAATATCCATGAACGCTGATTATTCTGCTCCTTATCCCTGTAATATTCCTACCAGATTCTACTGGTAGCAAATCGCTGGAGCTGTCCTGTCCCATTTACTAATCTACATAAAAGCAGAGCGGCTTGTACTTTGCTGCGCTGCTCTTTGAACCTACGTTCAGCTGTCCAAGCCTCAACCTACAGCGATTTAGCCCACATACACATTTACCCTGGGAAACGCAAGGATTGTACGATTATGTATTAAAATCCGAGCATAGATGCACAATTGACTGGGCAGAAAATCGTCACATGCTTTGAGAGTAAACAATATTCATGCAGCTGTCAAAAAAATCAAGAATTATCCTGAGCATGACTAAAAAAAAAAAGTTCTATTATGATTTCTAACACTATTCTGTAAGACACTTCATCTTTAGCTCGATTTTTAAAATTAAAAAAAGTGTATGCGACGGTATTAGAAATACTCTGATTCTTATCAGGAAATATTCATTCATTCATTCATCTTCTGTAACCGCTTATTCCTGTTAAGGGTCACGGGGTCTGCTGGAGCCTATCCCAGCTGTCATCGGGCGAGAGGCGGGGTACACCCTGGACAGGTCTCCAGTCCATCACAGGGCTAACACAGAGAGACAGACAACCATTCACACTCACATGCACACCTACGGCCAATTTAGAATCACCAATTAACCTAATGAGCATGTCTTTGGACGGTGGGAGGAAGTCGGAGTACCCGGAGAGAACCCACGCAGACACAGGGAGAACATGCAAACTCCACACAGAAAGGACCCATGGACTCGAACCCGAGACCTTCTCGCTGTGAGGCATCAGTGCTAACCACCCCGCCACTGTGTCGCCCTATCAGGAAATAGTCCAGGCCAAAAATGAATATGAGCAGTAATAGTGAGCCAACTCCTCTTGCAAGGGAAAAAAGAAGCTTCAAAAAGCTGCAATTTGGTATAGCTTTAATTCATTTTCTGAACACTGTTATCTGTGGTTTTTAATCTTTAAAAATTCTCAGTGGGTCTGTGAAATAAGCTCCAAATGGCATTGTCATAGAGACAGTAATAGCGCCTTGCACCATCCCATTGTTGTTGTTTTTTGTTTCCTTTTTTGGAGGGTATCTAAATCTGAGGCCAAAAAAAAAAAATCCATCCTACAAAACACATGTAAAAGTAAGAACTCCTCATATCTACTAGAATTAGGAATGGGACCACGGAGAAAAGCAGCCCACCCCTGCTAAACCATTACCAAGATGAATCACACTATTTGCCCAATTAAATTCTACAGTGTTGGACTTTAACATTCTTCTTTAACAAGAAGTCATGAATAAGAAAAATGAATTACAAACGATCTCTTTAAAAGTAGCAGATAAGTGGCTGTAAGTGAGCAATTGCGACCGCTTGGTAGAGATGATACCTGGACCAAGTTGCTGACTGATGAAATAACCATATATAGTATATATGCCCCTACATTCTGATAATAATCTGACAGATAAACAGTTTAAAGTAGTTCACTAAGGTTGGAGAACCTTTTTCAGCATGATACAATAATAAACAGAAACAGAGAAACAATCTTGATCTATCATTTTGTATCTGGAAATGAACAGCATTTTGCCGTGACCATCCATCCACCCTGACCTCCTCCCTGTAAAGACTTTGTGGCTCTATCATTAGGGGTGCACCGATCCGATATTGGGATCGGATATCGGCCCCGATATTGACAAAATAGCTGGATCGGGGATCGGAAAAATTAACAGATCCACGGGCCGATCCAGTTTTTTTTTTTTTTTTTTTTTCTCCGTCGTAGCAGATCCTACGTCATTCGTTAGCAGCACGTGTGTCGCATGCTGGAACGAGTTGGAGATCCTGTGTAGTAGTCCAGTAGGTGGCGGTATATGTCGTGAAGATATGATCCGCCATTAAACAGAAGAAGAAGAAGGAGTTGGCGCATTTAAGCAACATGGAGCGAAAGAGTCGGCTGTGTGGAGATATTTCGCGCTTGCCACGCCAACTAGTTCGACGGCTGTTTGCAATGTCTGCAAAGTAAAGGTTTATTTATTTAAATTTATTTTAAGAAGTTTGATTACATTCTATTTTCGATTTGGATGCACAATTGTTCTTTAAATAACAAATAAATAAGTATTCAATACATTACATCTATGTTATTTTGTCTTAGTTAGGAAAGTCTGGTGCCTTTAGTTTCTTCTACATGGTGGAAGGAAGGTATAAGGTGGAAGGTATGCAGTTTATTATTAATTCAACAATGGTATCGGATCGGTATCGGGTATCGACAGATATACAAAGTCCAGGCATCGGTATCGGTATCGGGACTGAAAAAGTCGGATCGGTGCATCCCTATCTATCATAACATCACCTGACCTTCCTCCGTTTTTGCTATCATAATGTGAGCACATTGTCAAATACCTGCCATTTAGGAGCATTTCTTGAAATGGCTACTGCACACAACCTTTTGAAGTCATGGAACGGTAAAAGTAAATATGGGCCTTTTTAAGCTGCTTCGTCAAACCTCTGAACTCTTTTTTAATGGGGGTACGTCTCCATTTTGACTGTACAAAAGCTTAAATTGTGTTCTGAATGAGCTTAGCAAAGGAACAGACTCACATCCACAGATGGGCTCTGCTACTTCACTAAATGGCAGTTACATTTACCTTAAAAAAATGAGGATGGTGTTCATTTGCTTTTTTCTTCGGTACAAATGGCTGGCTACATTGAGAAACGGTTAGCAAGTTAGCTTAACTGTCTGGATGTGATGGGGTGAAGGTTGAGGGAGGGGGTTTGCACCTAAGTGTTTCTTGCTGAGAAGTATGTAAAAATGTGAGGTTGCCAGGCAACCAGCAAAGATTTGAGGAAGACATTGCTCTGAACCTTTGAACTGTCTGACACATTACCATCCATTAAGTCATAATTTTCCACTTGTAGACTTTGAAAGAATTAAGCAAATGTGATAAATGGCGCTTCATGGGTGCTGGCAGGCAGATCTTGTTAGCTATGGGCAGAGCCAGACGAGCTGCATAGCCACATTTTCAACGTTTTTTGTTTTATTGTTTTGGTCTTTTGTATTGTACTGTATGCCTGGGGACACACACCTACTCACTATTGTGGATCCATAAATGTGTGAGCTTAAAATACAGTCTATATAGTATTTTAAAAGTAATTTTAAAAGTAATTTCTGGAAAATACCCAACCATACAGACACTGAATATGTAGAGTGATCTTGAAATGCCGACTCTGTGACAGTCAAACTACACTATTTTATTAGTTAAAGCTAGCTTGTATGCATATCTGTATTAAGCAAGCAGCTGTCGCAAAAATTCACATCTGGCAGACAGCAGTGGTGTATGGACTACAGCTGAGACAGTAAAATCAAGTCTAAAAGACCAAAAAAAAAATCACTGTTGAACAAAATACTGTAACTAAATATCTAAATCTTAAGAACCATATACAGTATGTACGCCCCTAACCTTCTGAGAATAACCTGACCAATAAACAGTTTGGATCTGATTAGGTTAGATACAAAATAACAAGTTGCTTACATTAAAGGAAACCTCATGGCTGGGCTGTTAAGGTTGGATAAACTTTCTCAGCATGATTATAGTAATAAACAGAAGCGGAGAGACAATCTTGATCTATCAGTTTGTATCTGGAAAAGAATAGCAGTTTGCCGTGACCATCCACCAACCCTGACCTCCTCCCTGCAGACGTTGTGGCTCTATCATAACACCACCTGCAGGATTTTATTAGTTAAAGCTAGCTTGTATCAGCCAAAAGCAAAACGCACCCAAAAATGTATGAGATTTCAGGACAATTATGCGAGTGGAATCACTGGACACAAGCCTTCGCAAATTCCATGTGAAGAACCTGGAGCGCATATTCCAACAGAGAAATATAGGAAGACAAGGGGAATGTGTACGTGTGTCAGTCAAATGTGACATTCAGAAGACAACAGGCATTATTTCATATTTAAAAAGCACCTGGGAACAACAGACAATTCCAGTTAAATCATCTATCCATAGCATAAATCAATTTTGTTAATGGTAAAGACGACAAATGCTAAGAACAGCTAAGCAATCTGGCCGTAAGTCGCAACTCACTTCCTGACGATACTTTTGCTAAATTCCTCCTTTCGCTGTCTGTTTACACGGCGATCATGTTAACACTTGCATGTAGCATGAAATCAAACTAAAGTAATCGCCAGCAGTAGCCATTTCAAATCAGCGAGCTATGCTTGCATTACAGGGGTAATCCTCTGTGCTTACAGAGTGCAGGGCCAGTGTTCAGTATGCCGTCACCTGAGCAGGAGGGTCCCGGAGGCATTTTATCATTTAACATTATGTTGAGCCCAAACCGACATTTCCTGTACGGGTCAGCAAAGGTCGGACACACTTCAAAACAACAACATCCTTAGCAAACGGCACAGGTTAACAGGTTAGGTTTTATGGCATGCTGCTCTGATGTTGTAGCCAGAAGTGAACTCTCCTTCCTCTTAAGTCCTTCAAACACCACAGTGTGAACAGCCAGTCCAGTGTGTGTGTGAGCCTGCAACTCCAACAGAATAAGAATATCGAGCGCCTGTAATGCAGCCTTGTAAGGCAAGCTCTTAATGATGACTGTCACCATATGGAAAACAAAAATGATTCCCCCGAATGCCAAACAGACAACGGGTGAGAACATACAATATCATTAAAGTGAGCAAACGTGTCTACATTTGTGCCAGCAACTCACAATCTGTTGCAAATATTTGAATAAATGTGCCCCCCCCCCCCCTAATTGTCGTGTAACGTCCTCAGTCCCACCACCACTCTCTCAAGAAAGACTGAGGAATTTAAAACACGCGTGTACTGACTGAAATCCAGAATTTGCTCTCATGAAAAATGATCAACGCTGTTTTTCATCCTCTAACATCCAAACGCGCCAACGGAGGATTAAAAAAAAAAAAAAAAAAAAAAAGAAACACGCGACACTGTTACCACCGCTGTGCTGTGCAGACCGCGCACAGGGCTGAAATCTGCATAAAAGACACTCTTTAATGTTTTCTTTCAAAGCAGCAACTTTAATATCTGTTGAGCTCGGGCGTTATCTGATGTGCAAAAGCCACGATCACCAAAAACCCAGAGGAGTGCGCTTCGGCGTTGTGGGTATATAGTTGTGCGTGGCTCAGAAGTAGGTGCTGTCATGCACGCTGGTCGTGATAGTCAGTGCAACATAATTAAGACCTAACACATTACCAGGCCTTGTGCCATTTCATCTGAGCACACCGACATCACGCATTTTGCACCCTGAACTGAATTCCACCATTATTCACTGATTTTCCACGACTTGGTTGGCGCGGAGGGGGGAAAGTTGGCATGAGGCGAGCGTGGCACCGATCGCCTCCACCCCGCTGTCCTGTTAATGGCCAGTTAGTATTTCGCTGTCACCCACGAATCCCTCCACTCATTGACAGTTCGACTATTGTTAGACCCCACGCATGGATCCGAGAGACCGCGCGATGCTCCCACTGCGAGAAAATGACATGACAGGGTCAGACTTACCCACGGCTAAATCCAGTAGATCCGCGCACAGGAGCAAGCACAACGAGAAGACGGTCATCTTTCCCTTATTTTGCAATAAATCCCAAACTCCATCTGCGTTTACATGCTCTCCGGGTCTCGGCTGTGTAATCCCCGCCATTCCAGAGGTATGCGATTGAAAGGTGCCCCCAAACTATTCATGATGCAGCTCAAGTCTTAAGTGGAGAAATCGGGAGAAGTTGACAATCGATGCAGCATTCAGGGCGCCCAAAATCGAGCATCGGATCAAAGCGCAAAAAGACAAAACGACTCGGTGGATGCGTTCAGAGAACAGTTTAAACAATAGGGAGTAGCGCTGAGCCGCGGAGCAGAGACAGGCTCTGGAAAAAAACGAAGAGGTCTGGATGAAAATGTGTTCCTCTCTCTCTCTCTCTCTCTCTCTCTCTCTCTCTCTCTCTCTCTCTCTCTCCCCCCCCCCCCTATTTCTCTCTCTCTCTCTCTCTCTCCTCCCGCCCTCTAGACAGACGCACAGTCATTCCTGATCACTCGTTCTTTTATTTCACACAATTTTTTTTTTTCTTAATCCCACCCTGGATTCAGACCATTCTAATTCTGTCCATTAAGCCGATTTATTTCCGTGGATTTTTTTTCTCGTTAAAAAAAAAAAAAAAAAAAAAGATTTCTAAATATCCTTTCACCATCTGTCTACTGATCAGTCGTTTGATTATCAGAAAATATTTGCTGAAAGTGTATCTTTTCTTACTTTATTTTGTGTGTCCAACGAAAAAAGGCGATCTAAAAAAAACTTTACTTACATAAAGCATTCAGTACTTATTGTCCTCACCACTCTAACAACTGGAGAAGGTGATATTTTCTTGGAACACCATTAAACCCACTTTAAAAGATTTTTCTCTCTTCCGGTTTTTGTCTCATTAAAGAGCCTCCATCACCCAAATGGATTCAAGCATTTAACTCCAGATGAGTTCACCCTCCTTGCTCGGCAGAATCACGCCTGTACCGTCTCACAGCAAAGGCTGTTGCAACACTTTTTCACGCTGCAACGTCCCTCAAATCAGAGAGCCTATTTGCAAATGTCATTTGCACCAAAACTGTTCCCCCGCATGCATTCTTAAATATAACACTGACATATTCTTAAAAAAGAAAAAAAAATTATAATTAGCATACCCCTGCCAAAACGATGCACCAGAGTTACATCGGTCTCATCTCATTAAGAGGCGGCTGAGGTGTTAGATTTGTGTTTCCTGTCATCGTGGTCATCTCCAAAGTCACTGCTTCAGAGTGAAGGGACCACAAGTATTTCATATCCCCAAGACCTGCCAAAGTTTGACAGCCGCCTCGGGCTATGTCAATCTAATCAGCATCACCTTAACAAAGGCCCGGGCTTAGTTTGCTATTCTGTTTTACTCTTAAATGATGTTTGCGGCTTTGTAAGTCTTTTGTGAAATGGTCTTACGGGGTTCTTTTTTTTTCTTTGGAAGGAAGTTCAGGAAATAAGTTATTCAAGAGGACAGACAAAAACACGGCAGCTGCATCCTTGAAAAAGAAGTCCGTTGAATAAAGCCATTGGTTTCCCACTTTCTGCAAAGCCGACTCAATATATCAAGACCACATACGTGTATTGATCTGCGCACCAGCGGACCAGTAAGTCCGTTACCAATACAGGAACTCCAGGAAAACTGTTTCCTAGTAGACAGAGGTTTGGTGTTTCATACACTCTCACTATTAGACCTTTGTGATTCAGTGCAACAACACCTAACTGAAAAATGACTATTGAACGAGCTGCTCCCAATAATAGGTGTGAATAATAGGACAAGGTGTCAAGGTGTCAGGTGCCAATATATGGATTCAAACTCATAGAGCTCATGCATATGGAGCGCCTCTGTCGTAACGCTGCCCCCTCACTGCCGATGGGGCAGAGAGGAGGCTTTCTGAGCACAAGGTCTGCAGTGCTAATGCACTATCACACATCTCTAGAGGGCAGTGTCAACAACAATTTGTTGGGGTAACAGAGCTGAACGTGTTGCCGTCCATATGGCGTCTAACCTACAAACAAAGCAGGGTCTTAAGTCTTGTGAGACTCCACATTCTGTTGTCATGTGCTTATCTTTCTCTATAGATACAAGTCCATAAGTGTTTTTTCTTTTTCTTTTTTTACGAATAGTATCTGAGAAACTGAGAGGAAGAAGGACACACACAGAGACCTGGCTCCATCAGTGAGGAATTACTCTGTCTCTTCTTATTGTCTCTCTAGTTATCATTAAGAACTTGTTGCTTTGAATTACTCTGTGGTGTTGCCTGTATCACCTGCACTTAACCATCAAGCGTGTCTCAGACATAGACTCACATAGGCCACTTTATTAGGTACACTTGTAAAATTCCATTCAGTTTAATTCCAACAGCCGAGACTGTACATTCCTCCTGTACAAGGATAAAAATGACTGCGACTGTTCAATTGATCTACGTATATTGTTATTATGGTTCAACTTTGGTGATGCCGAACTAGACCACATGTCTTAATACGTTTTTCTAATGTTTTAAACATCAGGTGGTGTCCCTTGTACTGGATTACATTCCATTTTAAATGTGCCCAGGGAGTGTGTGTTTTGGTCACTTACTAATGGATTTTGTGTGGACTGCTCTTTTCTAATAGCGTGCCGGCATGCATATTATTTGCTTAGCAGCACCTTGTCTAATTGCATGTTTTTACGTAAATAAAGTTCAAATTAAGTTCAGCCAGCCCAAACACACACTTGACCACCAAATGCATGGGTGAGCAACCACAACTGTAGGCTACATTTAACTTGATGGTCTAGTGCTTGTTGCCATGGAGAGACAAATACACGATTAATCTGAGATCCCTCGGAAAATTCTTTTAGGTGGCGAATGAATGATGAAGTCGACATGAACTTAAAGCTGACAAACTGGTAGATTCTTTTGGACCAAGAAGCAAATGATATGTGCTGGAAAACTATTAGGTGTAGTAACTAGGTTTAGTAAACAGGTTGTATTCATGCACGATTAAGTGCCTTGTTTTTGTAGAAAACCTATTAGGTCAAGGAGAGTGCAGGAGGCCTGAGGCCTTGGTGCCCTCTTAAGGGAGATACTCCCTTCTTCCAGAGAATAGATAGCATGCTTCTTGATAGGCAGCATGACCTGTACTGAAGATAAGCTACCATTGTGTATAAATACTGTTTCATTTCTCTGTTCTGGGAGCTCCTCTCCTGTGCACTGCTTGGATAAAGAGTGATTCCTTTTTTCAATTCAATTCAATTCAATTCAATTTTATTTATATAGCGTCAATAACAATCACAGCAGTTAACATGCTATACAGTAATAGCACAGAATTGCATGACTAGTAGTAGATAGGAAATTAGAGGGCAAGAACTCTGTGCCAGAGAAAAGAAAGTGGAGGATGCGAGAGAGGAGAGAGAAGAAAGAAGGAGGACATGTGTTTGGTGCATTGTCCCCCAGCAGCCTACGCCTATAGCAGCATAACTAAGGGATGGTTTAGTCCAGCCCTAACTATAAGCTTGATCAAAAAGGAAAGTCTTAAGCCTGACCTTAAAAATAGAGAAGGTGTCTGCTTCCCGAACCCAAACTGGGAGCTGGTTCCACCTCACCTCACAATATGTCAACTCCAAACTGTTGTCATCCTTTGGGCCATGGATTTCACTTTATGTTTTGATGACCGTGGGAAACAATGGGAATCATGTTCCTCTGTGGGAAACTTGAAAACTAATTACTAAGAATTAAAATGTCATTAAGAGTTTCTAGGTGTAAAGTGAATTATTTCTTAGAGCTTGATCTGAAAATTTAATACGGAGGTCCATAATAATCAGGAGTGGAACTCTTAATGGCAGTTCCTTTTTACTTGTATCAATGTAAAAACAGAAACGCAAGCGAACCCAAAACACTGAAAGACTGTGTTACTTATCCACAGAGGCCCCTCCCCTCAACCTACGGGACCCAAAGGCCCCCACTAACAACATTCTGTTACCAGACACCACAGGACACCCTCAGAAGGCCCATGTCCATTCTCTGATGAGTCACAACTGTTTTGGAGGCACAAGGGAGACCTACACAATATTAGGAAGGTGGTCATAATGTTATGTTATGTCACATTTACCCTCTCATTTCTGCTGGGGACTGAAGTGCATTTGCAATTGCAAAAAAAAAGGTTATTCTACAGGACCAAGTCCAAGGAAGACCTATACTTGGAGTAGTTCATGTTTGCCAAAACCAGAAATCTTTCAAATAGATATTCAAATCCAAATAACCATGTACAGTGTGTCCCATGAATGAATAATGTTATGCAATGCTTTTCCAATTCCACATCTCATCCACCCTCTTATTGGAAACAATCAGACAGCAGGATGTCTTAGTAACTGTGGCAGCCTCTCGTTATGCATACCATCGCTGTGTTCTGTAGAACTAACCCTGCTGATGTCAGTGAAAGCATTATAATGCAGTGCCAGGGGGATCCCTTCTTGGTTTGGGCCAGCACTGATGAAAGTGGGTTTGACTCTGTCAATATTTCCATCAGTCCAAATAAAAGTGCAGCTAAGTTCAAACCATTTGCACCAAGAACTCTTTTTGAGCTGGGACGGCGGCTCCGTGAGAGAACGTGATGCTTTTTGGATCGCAAAGCCTTTTTCACTTGTGTGTGTTTCATATAGCATACCTCACGACACTGTTACTCTGTCTTTAACAGCAACACCAGCTGTGATTTAGGTATTCATTATTTATTAAGCTTTCTAAATTTGAAACTCTCTTCTGTCCCAGTGGCTCAGAGAATGACACAAGGTCAATTTGCAAAAATGTTAAAGTCAGAGAAACAAACAACCGTGAATGTATTTTCAGATCAATTCCCACCAAACCTCCAATGTAACCAAGCCCATGGTGTGTATTTAACAGATTATTAATGCAGAATGTTGAAAGGAAACATGGAGCCACGTGTATTATGGTAGGATGGGTTTGAGATATCTAAAACTATATAATACATCTACTAGTCCACATGTTCTGCCAAGATCAAGGTTTCAGACAGAAAAGAAAGTTAGCCGGGAAATGGTTTCTCTCTTAATGTGATTCACTAGTGGAACTAAACTCATTATAAGTGTTGAATTGAGTCACCAGAACAGTGTCAGGGATGACACTCTCGATAATCACACGTACAATATCCCTCACAGCATAATCATTCATTCACTGTGATTAGTTGTACAACAATATAGAAAAAAAAAATGAAGAGTGGAAGCACTGCAGAGCACGGTGCGGATCAATAACACCAGTAGCAACACAACGAGACAGATAATAATGATACCAAGGACAATTTCATTGCTTCAGGGCATGCTTGTGCATCTACCCTCGGTGAGCACACGTCGTGTTTGTCTGACACACCTCCACCGAGCGGCTCAGACAGGTTTAGCAGCTTCGCCTCAGCTTAATCTGCGCTTGTTTTTAATGCAGCGATCTGTTCGATGTCAGAATGCAGCTGTTTATTAAACCCCTGCAACTTGGCTGGACCCGCTCTGAACTGCAGCCGAGCTAGTTTAGTTAAGATTGCATCCTTTGTTGCTGGCATCAGGAGAGCCCGCTCGTTCCAGGATTAGCACCTTGGACAGCGGTCAAGAGACACTGTGGTGCAAAAGGTTGTAATGATCCACATGAACTGTAGAGGAGGACAGAAGGGTGCTGGACTGATCTGCTGATAGCTGAGCCCTGGAGTGACTTAGCCATTATTATTTTGGAAACAGTAAACTTTGCAAGATGACACATCCCGATTCAACATACCCTTAAAAATGTCTCCTCTAGTACAAATACTGTGCATGTGTACAACATATAGTGCTCTGCAAATGTTTTAGGGACTACACACTTAAATGGTTTAATAAAATTATGGCATTAATAGTTTTTATTCATCAATAAACTTCCTGTAAAGTGCAATAAACGGTAAAAACCTAAACTGCGCCAATATTTGCCTTCTCCTGGATAAACTAGCACATTTTGTTTCACGGTACTTGTAAGCTAGGTTGCTCCAAACCTATTTTAGAATTGTGTACAGTTCTGTTGATTTAGGCTGTCTTAACAGCTTCCAGCACTTCATGAAGTATTAGGTGTATTGCATAGAAGCACGCAAGGCTTAAACAGGCCCGTCACTGGGAGCATCTAACGAGACGGCACGAATCAGTTGTGCAAGTTGCGCACACAAACCGGTTGTGCGACCCGTGTGTGTGTTTCTCTCTCAGACACCTGCAAACAGGAATGGTGTGGGAATTCACGAGGGGACCGACGCTAGACAGGACTACCTAGCTTCTAAGCATTGAGCTGCCAAGAGGGATGTTTGTGAGAAATTATAGGAGGCTAGCAAAAAGACACAGAGTAAAACCCACACAAGGAAAAGGAGAGCGCAAACTTCTCATGTCACCTGCCAGTAAATTTTACAAGCGTTCCAGCGATTTGATGGAATTTATGTTACAAAGATCACGTACTGTGGAAGAATTCTAATTACTACAATCGTGCAAATACGAATCCACTTTGAGACGATTAACTCATTCCGCAATGTGCATTATGGATGTAATGCGTGCTGATATGGTCATTATTACTAATGCGATCCACACTATCCATTTAAGTAAATTAATGTTAGTAATGGATGCAGGTTTTCCCTCACTGCCAGCAACCAACTTGCTGAACTTGCTGAACAGTCACAGATGAGGGCCAGCCCGAGCTGAAAACTGCAGATGAGATTCAGCCACAGTAATGTCCAGTGGCTGACTTTGAGCTTTATGCGTAAGGCCCCTGACAGTTTAATTACGAGGCCGTGGACTTGTGCATATGTAATACATTCTCTCACAGGGTGTCGTAGTCATTAAGTTTAGGCGGGATCCATTTAGGGACACGGTGCCTATAGACGGGCATTAGATATCACAGCTTAATGATGCCATTTCTTTCAATAGTCTGTACGCATTACTCAAGTTATTAATTAGTGTAAATTGCTATCCAAACGTGTGGTAATGGAATGGCCTCTTATCTTCAGAAACCTTGACCTGAATGTAAACTTGTCATCAATGTAAATGACCTGTCAAGCTATTAACCATCTTGCAATTTTTGACCAATTTAATTGCTCAGGTACACTGAGATTGATTTTAATTATCTCCATTACTCAGTTCAAATGGCGTTTATGTTTAGCCTCTCACGTGAGGAATTTTTAATGAGACAATCACATCCGGAAAAGCCTTTAGATTTCCATTAGCAAATATGTGACGGGCCGAGCGCTGCACAGAAGTGCACAGGAAGAAAGGATATGTAGGATCATCAAAGTCTTTCTAAGCAATACCAGAACTTCCTTCAGTGCATGTCTCCATTCTGGTTAAAACATGGGAGTGAATACTGAGAACGCAAGTTTAACTTCTGTCACATGGCCTTCAGTTGAGCTCTCTAAACACCGGGGCGAGCCTTAAGCCCCATCCACTACAAAGTGTTTTGCTCCCTACCCATCGCTCTGTAGGTGACAGCTGATCGCTGGCGGGCATTCCAGGGTATGGTTGCCTTGGTAACCCTCTTGTATATTTCCCACCAAATGTTTTAGAGGGAAATAAGTAGGACATAAAAATATTGCTTGTGCACAGACGAGCCTTACACAGTTTCTTAGATCAAAGCTGTACATTCTGGATCGCCAAGAGAACTACCTCTTTTTGCCGTCACCACTCCCTACTGGAAGAGAAAACACCAGCAATCAGTGTCTGTTATTGTCTCTACTCTGGTTCTCATGGATTTGTGAAACATCAACACTCACTGTTCAAGCACTGTTCCAATTCAAAGTGCACATCTGATCAAGTACAGTACCCAGACGTGCCCCGCCTGTTTTATCGAGGATGTTTCAACTTGTGTGGATGTGGGACAGCCTGATAACCCAGAATGCATTTTCCAGGCGTCATAAAGTACGGTGATGTTCAATTTGCAGAATTACCGTCCTGTGTCCTGCCGTCCTGCAGAGTGCGTACTCTAGTAGAACTCACCACGTACCCAAGTTGGACATTTGCGTACCTGCTGTTGATGAACGCCCAATGATGCCTCTGCTCCATCTGGGTTCCCCCCTACGCTCAAAGCCCACTATCAGCAATGTATCGCTTCAAAATTGTCATGTCAATTTTGCACTACCAAAAGTTTTTTCATTGCTACAGCTCATTAAATGTCATTAAAAATGCACGGTCACGTGTCACTATCGCTGCTAGTCTAGTCCTCTGTGTATGCTTCTTTATGTTCGGATTAAAAGAGATTTTAATTAAAATTGCAAAAGAGATTTATACTTCCATTCTGTATTGTCTTAAGTCTTTTTTTTTTTTCCTACAAAATAAACTGAATGCAGGTTTTCCGTGTAGGAGGAGTCATATTTGTTTCAGTGTCCTCGTATGCACTGAAATCTGGCTGTGTTTTGCAATCATATGAAAATAAATGTGAATGCATTGTTAAATGACCGCTATTAACACATTAATCACTTCAAGTAAAAAAGGAGCAATACTGCCAACTGTTTCCAAAGAAATTATTAGCAGGAGCTGAATAAAGACGTGGATAAAAGGCCAGGCTCGAGGCAGGGATTTTTATTTTTTTTTTTAACACTGCAGTTTCTCCATGTCATTTTCTTCCTCACACTTCTCAGACCCACAGCTTTGAGGCTCTTACATGTTGCAAATGCTCATTTTCAAAGAGATTACAACACATATCTGTCAGAAGCAGAATTGCACGGATATTATGCACGGGGGACGACTCAGAAGTCTGCCAGTGGGGAACACATTGCAGTGCGCCTGAACCATCAGCAGAGATTAGGGGTGACTTCCTAAAATGGGACAAGACCAGGCTTGCGGGGTTGACCAGGTTGGAACCAGCAGTAGACGTGCTTTAGCTGCACAATTTCGCTTTATTTGCGGGCACACGTAGATGGGGAGAAATAAAACATCTATGTCAGCTACACGTATTTCCTGAAGCGATTTGGCCTCACATGACTCCGTAAAAAGAGAGATACCCTCTAGTGGCTTTAACGTACTTGTGGCTATTAATACAGTAATGCCTAACACAAAGCAAGGTACACTGTATTAAAAAGGAAATGAGGAGACGTAAACCAAATATCAAAACCTGTAAATGAAAATTTGTGCATTTTTTCTTGTTTTTCTAGGACTAAAATGTTAGCATTAATTTTATTTATATTCATTTTCAAGGACAGGTGAAAAAAAAATCAATGTTTTTTTTTTTAAAGTAGTTCTTATTAAAAAGGCCTTATGAGAAAAAAAAAAAGAGGTTGAAAGCCAAAAGAAAAGTCTGCCTGACTGTGCAATTACATCTCAGACCACTGTAATTTTTGCCTTTCAAAAGTTTGCTGAGGAGGTTTGACTTGACACCTCCAAATCCCTGCCCACATCTCTGACAACCAGAAACTCGAGGAGGTCTGGTGAAAAGCACAGCCCCTTCAGGATTGAAGCTTTTCCTTTACAAAACTGTTCACAAAGTGGATGTAAGCCAAGAATAAAATAATATAACACGCCCAGGATTATAATGTCATTGGCAGATCATCATAATGTAGGCAGCCTGAATATGCTTTTTGCTTTCTTTCCTTTCCTGTCTGTTTATACAATTACTAAAATGTCTGCATATTGCATTACCTTTGTAACTCATCCGCTTCAGGAAAAAAAAAAAAAAAAGAGTCTGAAGATTTCATTTGTATTCATACTGGTATTTATACAGGTATATTATGGTTTTACCATGATTCAGTAGCCGAGGGCTGTGTGTCTTGTGACAGAAACATTTCCCTTCGACCAACATTGGAGAGATTTGGTGTTTTATAATTGCTTGCTGACTTCAGAGCAAACCTGCATACTGTAGGTTGTGGATGTTTATTTTATTCTAATTGAGTGCTTACATGTCTATTCATGAAATGAACCTCCCCGCTGGTGAATAGGGCCACGGTTATTAGAAGGGATGGCCGTGTGAGTTAGCGCTGCCACCTCATTTATTTTGGAGTCCAAGCCAACACAGCGCTCGCAACGTGAATATCTGGAATGCATCAAACCATTCTGAAGTCCAGTTAATGTATGTGTGTGTGTGTGTGTGTGTGTGTATATATACATAACCTTTGTATGACTGCATATAGAGTAGGTGCCCTGAAGCGATCAGTTTGGAGCCTGGTGGCTTGAACAGTTACTTTGGCTCATGGTCTTGCTCTCCAGTTGTTCCCCCTCTAATTCCTCAGTGACAGTAAAATTTGTAGTTAGCATAAAATGGCCCTATGGTATGTGTGGGTGTAATTGGGCTTACTTGAGGCTGAATAACTGTAGCAAACAGTCATTAGACAAAAAGAAACTCACAAACGCAACATTAAGTCCATAAATACCCCATAATACAAGTCACTTAATATTACAAAGTCACTCTGTAATGCAAGAGCAGGGCTCCAACTAAACATATGTTCCTTTAACTATGCAAAATGCCTAGTCCACTCCAAATTATTTTTAGGTAAGAGGTTCTGTCAAACCTTCTTGCATTACACTGATGGGTGTTTCTACTACTTTATAATAATGGGCTGAATAAATAGCCAGTTCATCCTCCCTACCTATTATGAGTAGGTTTTTCTAAAACATATTTATAAAAGACTGTGTTCATTTTAGCAAGATATGTTGAAATAAATGACAACTGAGTTTGTACATAAGTACAATGTAATTAGATGCATGGTTTTGTTCATTTTTCTGCTTTACTGCTTTAGCCACTTTATTTAACCTACATAATATCATTTTAATAGCACTTTTCACTTTATGATGTACATGCATGTGAAAATCTAAAAAAAAAATGACCATGTAATGCAAAATGCACCAGAAATTACGTGCTATGGTTTGAGCTAAAGACAAGACTTCATGGCACAAAATAACTTGGCAATAACACATCAGACACATCAGTTAGAGCATGACTGGACATATTACTCATACGCTGTTGGATGATCCCAGGTTGCCATCTGCACCGTTTACATCCACTGACCAATTAGCTAAATCCCCATTTTTATTTATTTTTTTTAGTTTTTTTACAGAATGCACAGAAACGCATATTATCAAGCCATCGGTGAAAAAAAAATATAGTGCAAAAAACATGTAACACAAACTTCATACCCAATTAACCTCATCCAAACATTATGTGTTTTATGATTGGTTTCATGACAACAGTGTGCATGTGTCATTGCGTGCGTGCTAACCTCCGTGCAATGACAGACAGTTGGCAGTAAGCAGGTTTTGATCAAATATAATTTTTACCGTTCCCAAACTGTTCCCAAACAGGATTATATGAGTAACTGTGTCATGATTTAAAACGTTTTTATTTCATCAATATTTGCTCAGAGAAACACACTGGAACAACTCTGACACCTTTTGCCATGCCCTGTCTATCCGAGAGCAGACAGGCATCCATTAATTAAGACAGTGGGGAAGATTAAACCTAAACCCTGACAGTTACGTTGCACGTCAATGCGCTAGAAATAAAACTGACAAGATGTGATTTTGCAGCCTGTTTGCCTCTGCATATAGACATACAGTATCACAAATATTTTTCTGTTGGAAAAAAAAATAAATAAAAACTTGCCCAGTGACAGGTGAACACACTGCTATGACTAAAAAATCCCTAATTTCTCAGTGGCAGCCATCCCAGACCCAGACATCACCCAAATCTGATCATCTGAACCTTGGGCCTGCAGCCATCTGCCTCCAAATTTCATCCAAATCCACTGATTAACTTTTGGGATATCTTGCTAATAGACAGGCAGCAACATTCAACTGAAAATCTAACTGCATCCGTTGACTGAGGTAAACACGTTTGCTAGAATATTTGAGACATATTTTGCACAGCCTTCCAAGTGTCTCATTTATATTGGCTGCCACCGCATCTGGATCACTGCACGTCTTAAAAGACAATATCACTTTGTGTGTCAAGTTGCTGATGGGGGATAAAGAGAGAATTTTTAATTCAGTTCCACCACAGCAATACTGTAACCACTTTGCTTGCTTATGCCTGAAAGCATGTAATTATGCTCCCACCCCATTTCTCTCTCCGCTCCTCTGCCCTTCTCATTCAGTCTCTCTGGTGTACACACACACACACCCACACACGCACCACCACACACACACACACACACACACACACACACACACACACACACACACACACACACACACACAGGTGAATTTCCTCTTATGTAACCAAGACCCAAAAGCTACTCCTGTGTAGACATTTTCATATTTTTAATACAGTAATTTAAATTTATATAGAATATATTAATTTTTGTCATATTCAACAGCAACTGTAGTCGATATGCTTTGGTTAGACACGAAGAGACCCTCGCAGTTGCGCTCACAAAGTCACTTCTTCCCATCTTGCCCTGGAAATTATAACATTAGCAAATATCAACAGAGATTCATTCCGTCCCCTTCCTATTTTCTCCTCAAGAATATTCAGCTGCCGCGTATTAGATGTGTCTTCTCTGAGTGGGAGCATCGGTGGATAAGAATCTGTACATGAAACACAAATGAATGAAAAAGTAGCGTGTCTCTGGGGCTCTACACCCCACCTCCAGCATCGACACGGCCTCGGGGCGAAATGAATGAGAGCTTGAGACTTGAGAAGTGCAAAGGAAGCTAAGAGGCACTCAGACAACACCCAAGGTTAGGTTTCATCTCACTCCTTAAACATACATTCTGTCTGAATATGGAGTGGCTGCTGATGAAAGCCTCCCTCTGACCACTATTATAGTGATGTTATTAAGTCCCTTAAACTCCCATCCGTTATGCAAACCCATGTACTGTTCAGATCATTAAATGCATTATTTTCAGAGCTTTCGTATTTTTAACTGTTACAGATGTGAGTACATGCAACGATGCATGCTTCTTTATTTGGATGTTCAGTGGAGGCTCACTTCAAGCTAAGCAAGGAAAATAATGTGGGTTTTACACAGGAGCGTCATTACACATATTCCGCAATAGGAAGTGCATAATTTAGAACAAATTATGCTTATTGTCACACCGACAGTTGTCAAAGAGGGCATGTGAATGATTTTGAGTACTTGATAACTATTCATTCCTCTGCATTTCCGATACTTTTTCTACCTTCAATTGAATTCTTGTAATGACACATTGAATGGCATTGAAAAGACACTAAGTGTGCTATGAAATGCCTTTAATGTCGAGATGGATTAGCCAATTAGCCATTGTATCTCGCAGCGTGCTATTCAAATTCACCAGAGTGAAATCAAAATGGAGTGTGTCAGGAAAAACACTATCATTTATTGCTGCAGCCTACCTCACTATTCCACAAAGCATCAAATCCACTTACAGTGCATGGATCATCACACTGCATGATGGGGGAAGGCAAACGGGAGGTTATATGTGAACGTTAGACATTTACAAAAAGAAACAAAGTGAGGGGTGAAAATTTAGGTGACGCGGTGTTTTGAATTAAAGAAAAGACAATTTCCAGTCCCTCTGACATGCATTTGGTCATTGACAGATTTCATAACGTTACATCATGAAATGTTATTTTACAGGCTTACAGAAAGTCTCTTATGTGCAGTGGGTTCACATAATTACGCTCTCACATCAGGAAGTCTGTTTGGAGCCCCAGAAATTGGATCGATACTTCACAGTGCTTTCTCCGTGGCGCACAGACTTGAATTTATAATGGTCAGAAAGTAAGAATATTACGTTGATTTGCACAACTGGTCTGAAAATAGACCACTCAAATAGTCTCCAAAGACCTCTCATAATAGACCATTAGCATCAGCTGTTTATCTGCGTGTTCTGTGAATCCTTCGCTGGCCGTCTCCCCTACAGTCGTGGAGCTTCAGGACTTGGCATTTGAACATGAGTCGTGGAAGACCCAGGCTAATTAGTTCCTAAGGAAAGAGCAATCCATCTTCCTTAGGAAGTGATGTGTGTCCACTCCTGCAGCTGCGGTCAGTGCTCTTTAAATTAAAATGTCTCAAACACAAGAGGCAAAGAGAAAAGTAGAATAAAACAAAAGCACAGTAAACTACAGGGGAATTGATTTATTTTTTCTTTATACTTCTCATCAAAAACTTATGCTTCCCTGAAGTTGTTTTACTGTTTAAAGATAAACTGACTATAGTTTTCCTGAGAGAAAGCTAAGGGGATGAAGAAAGTAAATGTTGGAACAACGCTGGTGCATATTGATTAAAAGAAAAAAAAAAAGTGATAATAGTCCAACAGAAGTAAGCAATACACAAAGCCCCAATGCTGTTCTTAAGCTGCCCAAAGGCCCACAGTGGTAACGGCACAGGTGTCAAAGCTGGTCTGCCAGAGGGTCTAATCTGGCCCGCAGCATGAATTTGCAAAGTGCGAAAATTACATAAAGACTGCAATATTTCAATTAAAATAACAGCAGATAGCACTGTGTTCAAATTGCACTTATTTTTCTTAATACATTTACAAATGGAAATGGAAACAGTCTGGTGTTGCCATTATTTATAGGTTATTATGCTGTTATGTTACTGGTCCGGCACGCTTCAAATCAAATTGGGCTGAATGTGGCCCCTGAACTAAAATGAGTTTGACACCCATGGGCTAAAGTAACTACAATTATGCACAGTTTATACTACAGCTACCACTTTAGCAGCTCATTCACTACAGTTAACTCACATCTACTAGTGACATGCTAATCAGCATGATAAGTACCATGATAGGTTTGTTGCGGATGCCACGCACAAAAAAAAAGAAAAAAACATTGGCTGGGTGAGCAAGAGGGACAAGGTGCACTCTGTTAGCTGCTGCAGAGTGGCAAGACGGGTTAGACGTGTCCACAAAATTCTTGGCGTTCAAGAGGTAACATCAGCTGTAAATTGTGAGAACACCGCTGCAAGGCAACTGAGGCTAACCTCAAGCTAACTCAATGTGTGAAATCCAAAAGCATAGTGAAAGGATGAAGTCTTTGGGGACATCAAACATATCAACAAGACACATTAGAAACTTATAAAGAAAACTCCATACGACTGTTTCTGGAAATGCCAGTGAACATGTCACTACTTAACAACTTGGACTTAATTTCCACTTAAGAGCAGCAAATGAACAGCACAAAACAGCGCTGGAAAGTATAGTGGACTGACAAGCAGATCACGTGCATGCAGATATGCACTTGAAATGCACATTTAAGTAATTCTGCTAACTCCTTACTGTTTTTTAATTCAAATAACAGTTTTGGCAGGGGTGACAAATCACTGATTCTTTACATTTTACAACAATAGAGTGAACAGCTAAAGCCGGGCAAACGCAAACAGTTAATGTGACTGACTTTGGGCTATTGAAAGGGATCAGTGTCCTAATCAGCTTATTCACAATTCTATGAAAAGTGTTGCAGCATAATCTCAAAAATAGAAAGCATTATAGAGAACCATAGAGACCATACAGTGTAGTTCAGCTTGTTGTGCCACTTTTTATGCTCTCGCTGCCAAGACTGTGAGCAAATATTAGTATTAAAATGTAGATTTAAAACCTAATCCTAATGAATGTGATTTAGGTTCCAAAGTGACCAACCGTGGTTTGGACTGTTACAATAAAATCCAATGTGCGCGAGTTCTTGAAAATAATGTATTTTCTGTTTTATTGGTTTTTAGCACTCTGGCAGTCATTTGCATTTTTTTTTGCAGTTTATATTAGAGTTCATCTTTTTATGCTATTAAACTAGAATGATTACATTAATATGGTAACTTGTTAAGGTTGTGATATGGGTTTCATTCATGCTTTGATGAAAATTCCATGTATTCTGCCACAGCGTGTGCACAGTATGTGTCCATTTAATATGGAAATATGCTTCATGCTTATTATGTATGGCTAAATATCCTATCAAAAATAAGATGCAGAATTTTTAATTTATTTTTATTAACAATGAAATACGCTGAGAGCGAACTGTGGTCTGGGATGCTACACCCAAACCATGCAGGCTAAGGCAAAAGAGCCATTCTGCAATGATCTGAGATGGAGGCAAAGAATCACAGCTGACTGAAGGCATAACCAAGTAATGAGTCAGTGGATGAGGATCTTCCCCCAGTGAGTTATTGGATAAGAGCTGTTTGTGTAACTTCTTATCCTAAAAGTGGGAGTTTATTGAGGAGAAAATAAGTTTACTGTAGAAAAAACTATAAGCTTGTATTTCAAGCGTGAACTCAAATTACTTCTAGATGCGCAGAGAGGAGAGTGGTTTGCCTTATCTAAATTACCTTTGTGCAAATGCAGAAAAGTCAATTTATTCATTAAGAAACTAAAGGGATGGGCCTTGGTGATTCACCTCAAATTGGGGGAAAACACATCAATTTTCTTAATATGACATTTGATTGTGTTATTTTGAAGAGAAATGGATACATTTAAATAGAGATTCCATGAGTGCAAATCTAAATACTCATTTTAAGATGGTAAAGGTCACATGCCATGATTTTGTGTCCATAAATTGCTTCTGTTAAAATCAGCAAGAAAACGGTGTTGTATTCATTTGAACTTCTCTCACTGATGTGTTCCCCCTGACTGTGACTAATAGGAAGACATTGGAGTTTTAAGGCTCGTGTAATTGGAACTCTATTATCCTTGACTGTACACAACCTTGGAAAGGATGGTTGGACACAACAAGTTCACTGAGTGTGTTTTGGAGGCCGAGATTGTCAATTCTGAGCAGGATATTTTACATTTGATATTGCAATATAATATCCACTTGTACTAGCTAGTATAATATTATGTTCATGCATGATTTATAAAGCTAATTTTGGATAAATACTTTTTATAGCATTCCACTTGATCTTCTGTACTCTTATGTGAAGGTTCCCAGCTTCCAGGTGATGGCACACCGCTCAAAAAAATTAAAGGAACACTTTGAAAACACATCAGATCTCAATGGGGGGAAAAAAAAAAAAATCATGCTGGATATCTATTCTGATATTGACTGGGTGATGTGAAAGAAAAGATGTCACGTCGTTTGATGGAAGTGGCAGCCGTGGCCTACTGGTTAGCGCTTTGGGCTTGTGACCGGAGGGTTGCCGGTTCGAACCCCCGACCGGTAGAAAGCGGCTGAAGTGCCCTTGAGCAAGGCACCTAACCCCTCACTGCTCCCCGAGCGCCGCTGTAGCATGGCAGCTCACTGCTCCGGGTTAGTGTGTGCTTCACCTCACTGTGTGCTTTGTGTTCACTAATTCACGGATGGGATAAATGCAGAGACCAAATTCCTTGTATACACAAGTATACTTGGCCGATAGACACTTAATCTTAATCTTAAAATTATCAATCTACAGAGGGCTGAATTCAAAGATAACCCCAAAATCAAAGTGAAAATTGATGTGGTTTAAATCTCATTGCAGCAGCCTAAAATGGTACTCAGTAGTTTGTATGGCCCCCACGTGCTTGCATTCATGCCTGACAACGTCAGGGCATGCTCCTAATGAGATGATGGATGGTGTCCTGGGGTATCTCCACCCAGATCTGGACCGGGGCATCACTGAGCTCTATACAGTCTGAGTTGCAACCTGGCAACTTTGAATGGACTGAAGCGTAATGTCCCAGAGGTGTTCTGTTGGATTTAGGTCGGGGTAGTCTTGGGGCTGGGCAGGGTTGTCTAGTCTGAAGAGGTCTGTGCGTCCCTCCATGGATGTGCCTCCCCAGACCATCACTGACCCACCACTACAGCGGTCATACTGAATGATATTACACACATCATAACGTTCTCCACGGCTTCTCCAGAGCCTTTCACATCCGTCAAATGTTCTCAGGATGAACCTGCTCTCATCTGTGAAGGGCACAGGGCACCAGTGGCGGACCTGCCAATTCAGGTGTTCTATGGTAAATGCCAATTGAGCTCCATGGTGCCTGACAGTGAGCACAGGGCCCACTAGAGGATGTCAGGCCCTCAGGCCACCCTCAAGAAATCTTTTTCTGATTGTTTGGTCAGAAACATTCACACCAGTGGCCTGCCAGAGGTGATGGCAGGTGGCAGCGCTCACACTGTTCCCCCTTGCACAAAGGAGTAGATAGCGGCCCTCGACTGTTGACCTTCTGGAGCGCCTGTTGTTAATTCCATTAACACCAAAGCAGATGAAACTAATTAATCTCTGCTACTTAACTGACCACATCACTAACCCAGAAGTTTAACTGACATGATGCTAAACTCTGATTAATATGTGCGGCTTTGATTTTGTTAAAAAGTGCTGAAAAAAGGGCAACTGGACTTGAAGAGTTGACATAGTTGACATTGAAACCATCTCTGTCAAACTGAAAAACAAACAAAAAAAAACTTTCTGAACAGGGGAGATGGACTGAGATATAATGTGCCATCAATTTCCAACACAGTCTTAACAAGTGTTCTCAAAATGTTTCACCCTCATTCACACCTTGAGACTGGAGCTTGTGCCCAGCTGCTCTAAGTTAACAAACTGTGTTAACAAAAGTGTGTTTTGGTCAAAGAATATTGCAGGACTTTAATACCTCAATCTGTCCAAAGTGTGCACTTTAATTATAAAAAAATATATAAACAATTGATCCTTCCTTTATTGTCATCCTGTTACTGGTCTTATTGTGATCAATGCTGCATTCCGCTTTGTTTCCTCTGTTGTCCACATTTCCATATTGCTGCGCACGTAATCAATATGAGCGAATGATCACATCCTGAGTGATGTTGTGTACACAATTACTGAGACTGTCATCCTTGGCAGTGGGCTGAAGACTCATTGGTGACACATTTAGTTCCAGCAATAAATCGTATCAACTGAGAAATGATCTCTCCGCCAACTTTAGGACCTGATCTTGACATGTATACAGTATTGGCTTTGTTTTGGTGGAACTGTGTCAGGAACAGGTCTTAAAATAAACTGAGCAGCTGCCCTTGCTGTCCAGCCACTTGTAGCTCTGCACTATGATTAATATATTTAATATAATGCACAATAATTAACTGTTATATTTGTCAGTATCAGCTGTATAAATATGTCCTAAACTTTACAAAACTTTCATTAAACTATCTCTGCTGCAGGCTCAGCCTCAGAAACAGTGGCCTAGCAGGGTGTAGGCAGTTAGCAAACATTTGCCAGGCTAAATACAACATCCCTGCAGACTTATTCCATCACATCCGTCAACACCCTGTTGGCGGTTCAAGGTTTGTCCCTCCTGGGGCCAGTGTCAGCTGGTGCTGACAAAGAGCTTTCCACAAGCCTTGTAATTTCAGACGAGGCTCGTGGAATGCTCATCTGATCAAGTTTTTATACCTGACTCTTTCTCCCACATCCACACTCACTACTGTTCACTTAGAGTCTAATGCTGGACATTCCAGGCCCTCATATGTTCTGTTGTTGATAGGTAATCAACTTATTTCACTTTATCCATGAATAGTCATAATGTTTTGGCTAACTGCTGTAAAGAAGATATCCACGGGCAACTAAAGTTAATGGTGAATGGTGGCTGAAACTGTCATGAACTACTTCAAGCTGCTTGATGTTACCCGAAGATACTGCAGTATTTGAAGCATCTCGAGACCTCAGACTGACGTTTGAACCCTGTGAATTACCTTCACCTTGCAAAGAGCTCTCTATGACAAATCATCTGACATGAGTGGATTGTCTTCATTCCAGCAGAGCACGTCTTCTTCTGTCCGTCATTAATAAAAAGATGAAATGTTTTCAGGAGAGAAAAATTACACCTATTTATTATTGTGCATCGGTGAATTGTGAACAAGCTGCCAACTTTGCTATTTGCGGTGCAAATGCAGGACCCAGGATGCCTCCTGTCCTCTGCACCGTGTGTCCAGCTTGACGTGGCATCCCCATGTCTTGAATCCTGTGCAAAAAAAAAAGAAAAAACGAATGAAGAGGCTGCAGTGTTTCTAGGAACTTAATTTCTCCTTCCACTGGTACTGTTGTCTTCCTTTAATAATTGTGTGTGTGTGTGTGTGTGTGTGTGTGTGTGTGTGTGTGTGTGGTGGTGTGTGTGTGTGTGTGTGTATATATATATACACTATATTACCAAAAGTATTCGCTCACCCATTCAAATGATCAGAATCAGGTGTTCTAATCACTTGGCCTGGCCCCAGGTGTATAAATTCAAGCACTCAGGCATGCAGACTGTGAAACAAGACATTTGTGAAAGAATGGGCCGCTCTCAGGAGCTCAGTGAATTCCAGCGTGGAACTGTCATAGGATGCCACTTGTGCAACAAATCCAGTCGTGAAATTTCCTCGCTCCTAAATATTCCACAGTCAACTGTCAGCTCTATTATAACAAAATGGAAGCGTTTGGGAAAAACAGCAACTCAGCCACGAAGTGGTAGGCCACGTAAAGTGACGGAGAGGGGTCAGCGGATGCTGAAGCGCATAGTGCAAAGAGGTCGCCGACTTTCTGCACAGTCAATTGCTACAGAGCTACAAACTTCATGTGACCTTCAGATTAGCCCAAGTACAGTACGCAGAGAGCTTCATGGAATGGGTTTCCATGGCCGAGCAGCTGCAGCCAAGCCACACATCACCAAGTGCAATGCAAGGCGTCGGATGCAATGGTGTAAAGCACGCCGCCACTGGCCTCTAGAGCAGTGGAGACGCGTTCTCTGGAGTGATGAATCACGCTTTACCATCTGGCAATCTGATGGACGAGTCTGGGTTTGGAGGTTGCCAGGAGAACGGTACATTTCAGATTGCATTGTGCCAACTGTGAAATTTGGTGGAGGAGGAATTATGGTATGGGGTTGTTTTTCAGGAGCTGGGCTTGGCCCCTTAGTTCCAGTGAAAGGAACATTGAATGCTTCAGGATACCAAAACATTTTGGACAATTCCATGCTCCCAACCTTGTGGGAACAGTTTGGAGCGGGCCCCTTCCTCTTCCAACATGACTGTGCACCAGTGCACAAAGCAAGGTCCATAAAGACGTGGATGACAGAGTCTGGTGTGGATGAACTTGACTGGCCTGCACAGAGTCCTGACCTGAACCCGATAGAACACCTTTGGGATGAATTAGAGCGGAGACTGAGAGCCAGGCCTTCTCGACCAACATCAGTGTGTGACCTCACCAATGCGCTTTTGGAAGAATGGTCAAAAATTCCTATAAACACTCTCCTCAACCTTGTGGACAGTCTTCCCAGAAGAGTTGAAGCTGTAATAGCTGCAAAAGGTGGACCGACATCATATTGAATTCTATGAGTTAGGAATGGGATGGCACTTCAGTTCATAGAATGAGTAAAGGCAGGTGAGCGAATACTTTTGGTAATATAGTGTATATATATATGTACATGTAGATCACTTTGACTTGGTCATTGTAAAAGTAGCTCACAAGCCAAAAAAGTGTGGGCACTCCTGATGTAGGGGATTTTCTTCATTGAAAAGAAGGTTTTAAGCTCCAACAAACCGCTTTAAGTTACGTAAATGAACACCTACATGGCATTAATGCAAGAATATGTACTACCATATAATTGAATTAGTGCATTTATGGATTGACAGCTTTCCGTTTCCCTCCTGTCACATAAACACTTGCATGACAACTTGATTTGAAAAATAAGTCTATCTTCTGCTGCCTCTTCCTTTTTGGCATTCCTATCAAAAAGAATAACGATAATGTTGAATAATGTCAAAATCAGTGGATGGCTCTAGAAAACTCTCAGTAACCATTAACTTTACTGAGCTTGCATTAACTTTGTTTGCCACCTGGCTTGCTTAATATTAGCTGACATGCCACAAAGCAACACCCCCATCCCGCACGGATGTGACGCCCATGGTTTCAACATGTCAACAAGCCTGCTGGCAATATGTCTTGGTGTGATATTGACATGTCGTGTGAAGGGTCAGCTAAATTGTACCACCTCTTGATTAAAAAAGAAACAAGAAAAAAAGAAGTGAAAAACAACTTTTGCTTCTCAGTGGGCCGGTAACGCCGTTGTTTTAATAGACTCTGATTGTGTTTTGATATTCCTGAGCTGCTGAAGTGGTGGGAATAACTAATCCTTCTCTAATGATGACGGTGATGAAAGCTTAATGACACTCTTAACCAGAGGTGGCAAAAGTATTCACATTCTGTACTTAAGTAAAAGTACGGATGCTAACTACTCTGGTAAAAGTTTTTCATTCATTCATCTTCTGTACCCGCTTAGTCCTGTTAAGGGTCGCGGGGGTCTGCTGGAGCCTATCCCAGCTGTCATCGGGCGAGAGGCGGGGGTACACCCTGGACACTTTCAGCTGTGAAGAGAAGACTTCGAGCTGCAGGTTTGACAGGACGACTTGCAGCAAGAAAGCCATTGCTAAGATGTCAGAATAAGACAAAGAGGCTCGCCTGGGCCATGAAACACCACCATTGGACTACTGAAGACTGGAAAAAGGTATTATGGACTGATGAATCAAAATTTCAAATCTTCGGTTCATCACGCAGGATCTTTGTACGCCGTCGAGTAGGCGAGAAGATGGTTCCACAGTGTGTGACATCAACTGTCAGACATGGAGGAGGAAGTGTGATGGTCTGGGGCTGTTTTTGCTGGATCCAGGGTCGGTGACTTGTACAGAGTGAGAGGCACCCTGAACCAAACCGGCTACCATAGCATTCTGCAGCGCCATGCAATACCCTCTGGTATGCGCCTAGTTGGTCAGAGGTTCATCCTACAGCAAGATAATGACCCAAAACACAAGTCCAAGCTATGCCAGAACTACCTCAGGAAAAAAAGAACAAGATGGTAAGCTTGAAAACATGGAGTGGCCAGCACAGTCTCCAGACTTAAACCCCATCGAGCTGGTTTGGGATGAACTGGACAGAAGATTGAAAGCCAAGCAACCTACAAGTGCCACACATTTATGGGAACTTCTGCAACAGACTTGGGAAGAACTTTCTGAAGAATATTTGATTTCTATTGTAGAAAGAATGCCACGAGTGTGTTCAGCTGTTATATCTGCCAAAGGTGGCTACTTTGATGAGTCAATAGTTTAGAATACATTTTGGTCTATAAATTGATTCCATGAATTCTTTTTCAACTCAAATTGCTTATTTGTTCTATGCTTTCATTTCAAAGTCCAATGGGACACTAAACCGAATAATTTTCAGTAAAAAAAATGGAAAAAGTGTGGTGTTCTAAAACTTTTGACCGGTAGTGTGTGTGTATATATATGGACATGTAGATCACTTTGACTTGGTCATTGTAAAAGTAGCTCGCAAGCCAAAAAAGTGTGGGCACTCCTGATGTAGGGGATTTTCTTCATTGAAAAGAAGGTTTTAAGCTCCAACAAACCGCTTTAAGTTACGTAAATGAACACCTACATGGCATTAATGCAAGAATATGTACTACCATATAACTGAATTAGTGCATTTATGGATTGACAGCTTTCCGTTTCCCTCCTGTCACATAAACACTTGCATGACAACTTGATTTGAAAAATAAGTCTATCTTCTGCTGCCTCTTCCTTTTTGGCATTCCTATCAAAAAGAATAACGATAATGTTGAATAATGTCAAAATCAGTGGATGGCTCTAGAAAACTCTCAGTAACCATTAACTTTACTGAGCTTGCATTAACTTTGTTTGCCACCTGGCTTGCTTAATATTAGCTGACATGCCACAAAGCAACACCCCCATCCCGCACGGATGTGACGCCCATGGTTTCAACATGTCAACAAGCCTGCTGGCAATATGTCTTGGTGTGATATTGACATGTCGTGTGAAGGGTCAGCTAAATTGTACCACCTCTTGATTAAAAAAGAAACAAGAAAAAAAGAAGTGAAAAACAACTTTTGCTTCTCAGTGGGCCGGTAACGCCGTTGTTTTAATAGACTCTGATTGTGTTTTGATATTCCTGAGCTGCTGAAGTGGTGGGAATAACTAATCCTTCTCTAATGATGACGGTGATGAAAGCTTAATGATATTCTTAACCAGAGGTGGCAAAAGTATTCACATTCTGTACTTAAGTAAAAGTACGGATGCTAACTACTCTGGTAAAAGTTTTTCATTCATTCATCTTCTGTACCCGCTTAGTCCTGTTAAGGGTCGCGGGGGTCTGCTGGAGCCTATCCCAGCTGTCATCGGGCGAGAGGCGGGGGTACACCCTGGACAGGTCGCCAGTCCATCGCAGGGCCTCTGGTAAAAGTACTGATTCAATTTCTCTACTCAAGTAAAAGTAAGGAAGTACAGGCTCTGAAATGTACTTAGGTAAAAAGTAAAAATGATTTTGCCATTAATGAAACAATTGATCATTTTGCAATATGAAAAACGCTCTAGCAGAATAATCTTGACTGAACTGACCAGAGGTCCTCCATGAGCATCTGGATAATAATACCAATGGAAGAGAGATAGACCATCATAACACTTAAAAATGTAGGTCTTTCCTACAGGGAAATTGCAAAGAAAGTCAAGGTGTCAGTGAGTACAGTTTTCTTCACCATCAAAAGGCACTCAGAAACTGGGGGAAACTCTGACAGGAAGAGGTCTGGCAGACCCAAAGACACAACTGAATCAGAGGACAAGCTTCTGAGAGTTAACAGCTTGCGTGATAGGCGGCTCACAGGACAACAGCTTCAAGCACAGCTTAATAGTGGTCGTAGTAAGCAAGTCTCACTTTCAGCTGTGAAGAGAAGACTTCGAGCTGCAGGTTTGACAAGACGACTTGCAGCAAGAAAACCATTGCTAAGATGTCAGAATAAGACAAAGAGGCTCGCCTGGGCCATGAAACACCACCATTGGACTACTGAAGACTGGAAAAAGGTATTATGGACTGATGAATCAAAATTTCAAATCTTCGGTTCATCACGCAGGATCTTTGTACGCCGTCGAGTAGGCGAGAAGATGGTTCCACAGTGTGTGACATCAACTGTCAGACATGGAGGAGGAGGAGGAAGTGTGATGGTCTGGGGCTGTTTTTGCTGGATCCAGGGTCGGTGACTTGTACAGAGTGAGAGGCACCCTGAACCAAAACGGCTACCATAGCATTCTGCAGCGCCATGCAATACCCTCTGGTATGCGCCTAGTTGGTCAGAGGTTCATCCTACAGCAAGATAATGACCCAAAACACAAGTCCAAGCTATGCCAGAACTACCTCAGGAAAAAAAGAACAAGATGGTAAGCTTGAAAACATGGAGTGGCCAGCACAGTCTCCAGACTTAAACCCCATCGAGCTGGTTTGGGATGAACTGGACAGAAGATTGAAAGCCAAGCAACCTACAAGTGCCACACATTTATGGGAACTTCTGCAACAGACTTGGGAAGAACTTTCTGAAGAATATTTGATTTCTATTGTAGAAAGAATGCCACGAGTGTGTTCAGCTGTTATATCTGCCAAAGGTGGCTACTTTGATGAGTCAATAGTTTAGAATACATTTTGGTCTATAAATTGATTCCATGAATTCTTTTTCAACTCAAATTGCTTATTTGTTCTATGCTTTCATTTCAAAGTCCAATGGGACACTAAACCGAATAATTTTCAGTAAAAAAAATGGAAAAAGTGTGGTGTTCTAAAACTTTTGACCGGTAGTGTGTGTGTATATATATGGACATGTAGATCACTTTGACTTGGTCATTGTAAAAGTAGCTCGCAAGCCAAAAAAGTGTGGGCACTCCTGATGTAGGGGATTTTCTTCATTGAAAAGAAGGTTTTAAGCTCCAACAAACCGCTTTAAGTTACGTAAATGAACACCTACATGGCATTAATGCAAGAATATGTACTACCATATAACTGAATTAGTGCATTTATGGATTGACAGCTTTCCGTTTCCCTCCTGTCACATAAACACTTGCATGACAACTTGATTTGAAAAATAAGTCTATCTTCTGCTGCCTCTTCCTTTTTGGCATTCCTATCAAAAAGAATAACGATAATGTTGAATAATGTCAAAATCAGTGGATGGCTCTAGAAAACTCTCAGTAACCATTAACTTTACTGAGCTTGCATTAACTTTGTTTGCCACCTGGCTTGCTTAATATTAGCTGACATGCCACAAAGCAACACCCCCATCCCGCACGGATGTGACGCCCATGGTTTCAACATGTCAACAAGCCTGCTGGCAATATGTCTTGGTGTGATATTGACATGTCGTGTGAAGGGTCAGCTAAATTGTACCACCTCTTGATTAAAAAAGAAACAAGAAAAAAAGAAGTGAAAAACAACTTTTGCTTCTCAGTGGGCCGGTAACGCCGTTGTTTTAATAGACTCTGATTGTGTTTTGATATTCCTGAGCTGCTGAAGTGGTGGGAATAACTAATCCTTCTCTAATGATGACGGTGATGAAAGCTTAATGACACTCTTAACCAGAGGTGGCAAAAGTATTCACATTCTGTACTTAAGTAAAAGTACGGATGCTAACTACTCTGGTAAAAGTTTTTCATTCATTCATCTTCTGTACCCGCTTAGTCCTGTTAAGGGTCGCGGGGGTCTGCTGGAGCCTATCCCAGCTGTCATCGGGCGAGAGGCGGGGGTACACCCTGGACACTTTCAGCTGTGAAGAGAAGACTTCGAGCTGCAGGTTTGACAGGACGACTTGCAGCAAGAAAGCCATTGCTAAGATGTCAGAATAAGACAAAGAGGCTCGCCTGGGCCATGAAACACCACCATTGGACTACTGAAGACTGGAAAAAGGTATTATGGACTGATGAATCAAAATTTCAAATCTTCGGTTCATCACGCAGGATCTTTGTACGCCGTCGAGTAGGCGAGAAGATGGTTCCACAGTGTGTGACATCAACTGTCAGACATGGAGGAGGAAGTGTGATGGTCTGGGGCTGTTTTTGCTGGATCCAGGGTCGGTGACTTGTACAGAGTGAGAGGCACCCTGAACCAAACCGGCTACCATAGCATTCTGCAGCGCCATGCAATACCCTCTGGTATGCGCCTAGTTGGTCAGAGGTTCATCCTACAGCAAGATAATGACCCAAAACACAAGTCCAAGCTATGCCAGAACTACCTCAGGAAAAAAAGAACAAGATGGTAAGCTTGAAAACATGGAGTGGCCAGCACAGTCTCCAGACTTAAACCCCATCGAGCTGGTTTGGGATGAACTGGACAGAAGATTGAAAGCCAAGCAACCTACAAGTGCCACACATTTATGGGAACTTCTGCAACAGACTTGGGAAGAACTTTCTGAAGAATATTTGATTTCTATTGTAGAAAGAATGCCACGAGTGTGTTCAGCTGTTATATCTGCCAAAGGTGGCTACTTTGATGAGTCAATAGTTTAGAATACATTTTGGTCTATAAATTGATTCCATGAATTCTTTTTCAACTCAAATTGCTTATTTGTTCTATGCTTTCATTTCAAAGTCCAATGGGACACTAAACCGAATAATTTTCAGTAAAAAAAATGGAAAAAGTGTGGTGTTCTAAAACTTTTGACCGGTAGTGTGTGTGTATATATATGGACATGTAGATCACTTTGACTTGGTCATTGTAAAAGTAGCTCGCAAGCCAAAAAAGTGTGGGCACTCCTGATGTAGGGGATTTTCTTCATTGAAAAGAAGGTTTTAAGCTCCAACAAACCGCTTTAAGTTACGTAAATGAACACCTACATGGCATTAATGCAAGAATATGTACTACCATATAACTGAATTAGTGCATTTATGGATTGACAGCTTTCCGTTTCCCTCCTGTCACATAAACACTTGCATGACAACTTGATTTGAAAAATAAGTCTATCTTCTGCTGCCTCTTCCTTTTTGGCATTCCTATCAAAAAGAATAACGATAATGTTGAATAATGTCAAAATCAGTGGATGGCTCTAGAAAACTCTCAGTAACCATTAACTTTACTGAGCTTGCATTAACTTTGTTTGCCACCTGGCTTGCTTAATATTAGCTGACATGCCACAAAGCAACACCCCCATCCCGCACGGATGTGACGCCCATGGTTTCAACATGTCAACAAGCCTGCTGGCAATATGTCTTGGTGTGATATTGACATGTCGTGTGAAGGGTCAGCTAAATTGTACCACCTCTTGATTAAAAAAGAAACAAGAAAAAAAGAAGTGAAAAACAACTTTTGCTTCTCAGTGGGCCGGTAACGCCGTTGTTTTAATAGACTCTGATTGTGTTTTGATATTCCTGAGCTGCTGAAGTGGTGGGAATAACTAATCCTTCTCTAATGATGACGGTGATGAAAGCTTAATGACACTCTTAACCAGAGGTGGCAAAAGTATTCACATTCTGTACTTAAGTAAAAGTACGGATGCTAACTACTCTGGTAAAAGTTTTTCATTCATTCATCTTCTGTACCCGCTTAGTCCTGTTAAGGGTCGCGGGGGTCTGCTGGAGCCTATCCCAGCTGTCATCGGGCGAGAGGCGGGGGTACACCCTGGACACTTTCAGCTGTGAAGAGAAGACTTCGAGCTGCAGGTTTGACAGGACGACTTGCAGCAAGAAAGCCATTGCTAAGATGTCAGAATAAGACAAAGAGGCTCGCCTGGGCCATGAAACACCACCATTGGACTACTGAAGACTGGAAAAAGGTATTATGGACTGATGAATCAAAATTTCAAATCTTCGGTTCATCACGCAGGATCTTTGTACGCCGTCGAGTAGGCGAGAAGATGGTTCCACAGTGTGTGACATCAACTGTCAGACATGGAGGAGGAAGTGTGATGGTCTGGGGCTGTTTTTGCTGGATCCAGGGTCGGTGACTTGTACAGAGTGAGAGGCACCCTGAACCAAACCGGCTACCATAGCATTCTGCAGCGCCATGCAATACCCTCTGGTATGCGCCTAGTTGGTCAGAGGTTCATCCTACAGCAAGATAATGACCCAAAACACAAGTCCAAGCTATGCCAGAACTACCTCAGGAAAAAAAGAACAAGATGGTAAGCTTGAAAACATGGAGTGGCCAGCACAGTCTCCAGACTTAAACCCCATCGAGCTGGTTTGGGATGAACTGGACAGAAGATTGAAAGCCAAGCAACCTACAAGTGCCACACATTTATGGGAACTTCTGCAACAGACTTGGGAAGAACTTTCTGAAGAATATTTGATTTCTATTGTAGAAAGAATGCCACGAGTGTGTTCAGCTGTTATATCTGCCAAAGGTGGCTACTTTGATGAGTCAATAGTTTAGAATACATTTTGGTCTATAAATTGATTCCATGAATTATTTTTCAACTCAAATTGCTTATTTGTTCTATGCTTTCATTTCAGAGTCCAATGGGACACTAAACCGAATAATTTTCAGTAAAAAAATGGAAAAAGTGTGGTGTTCTAATACTTTTGACCGGTAGTGTGTGTGTGTGTGTGTGTGTCTCAACAAAGCCACCAAGATCACAGTGTTAAAGGTGCCCAATGGCCACCAGAACTCAGAGATCCGGAAGGCTTTGCCTGATGTCTTAGGGCCCAAGAAACAAGTCTAGAGGGGTCAAATATTTGCACATATTTGCATTTCCCTATGTATACATATCAATCTGCGAGAAAAATTTCCCACCAAAACTTCTAAGTATGGGAACCCGAAAATCAGTCTTCAATATAGTGCACTCCTTTGTCCTCCATGGAGAGGACGGGGCCCTAACCATCAACCTAACCTCCACATGCACGACCAGAGGAGTTGGGAGACCACCAGGAGTATGGACTTACACAGACAGAGACTCCAGAGAAGTACACGGTCGTCCTTGACAAGGAGGGATTCAAAGAGCTGCAGCCATCGGACCATCTCCAAGTAGAGAGCTCCATTTGGCTGCCACTTTACGTGGTCTGCAATGGCAACGCCTGTTCCTCCTAACCATTATATGGGAGTTGGGACAACATGAGTATTGTTTTAGTGTGTTTTATTTTAAATGCATGTTGATTTGATGTGATTTTATTAATATTTTAACTTGTATTATGCATGATGATTTTGACTTTGCCTCACCATATGAGTTTCCTTATTTATTTATTTATTGGAAAAATACCAAGGTTAAACGGTCGCTAATAAAAAAATGTTTGCTTCCGTCTTCTTCCCACAGGTGGGGCACCGATGTGCCAGGTCTACTTTTATTATGGCTGTGTTTATTATGACAAATTTAGCAAGGCTGTCTCTCTGTAACCATCACTAGGTCAGGACCACCAATTAGACAAAAGTGGATGTAATCTTATTATTGCCAGTTGACTCTGTACTTGCTGTAGTGCATGTGTCAACTCCTTGTTGCAAATAAAACTTTTAAACGAAACTCCAGTGACTCTGTCATTCTTGATAAAAGAATTTCCGTAACATTTATTTATTTATGTTAAACCCACAGAGAAGAATTATCTTTTTAGTCACCCCAATTTCCAGGCATCAACTTGCAGAGGGGATCCCCTACCATGGAATTTTATTAGAAGCTCTCCACAACAGCCCTTGTGTCTTAGAACCATTAATGTTTGTCTATTTTATTACTAATTATCATTACCTTTTCTTATCATTTTGATGTTGTTTTTATTATGTTTATAACTTTTAAAATATTCTTTTCCTACCCTTTTTAACCAGCATTGGTTCATCAAAAGGAGCCAAACAAACGTATCTATACATTTTATTTCCCTGTGCCTCTGCAGCATTTTCTTTCCCAACCTAACCCCCCTTAACCATACAGGATGTTACTTCAATGCACACACAACAAAAACACAGATCATGTGAAACTTTTGTCTTCTAAGTTTTAAAAATTCTCTGCTGCCTCATGGGTTGGCCTTCATTTAAAACAGTCTCAAACTTGAAACTGGTCAGGAAGTCTTTGTGTTTTGTTACAAAAAACATATTAAATCATCTCTCAAGAGACTATTAAGCTGGAAAAAAACTAACAAAACAAACAAAAAACTACCATTCATTTTGCTTTTTTCTGTTATTTATCCATTTTGGAGTCTAAGTATCGCTCCATGCTATCCAAGAGGGAACTTGTGTCATTATTCGCCAGCCAACAGTGGACTTGTGTCGTTCCACACTATTTAAGTGTGGACCTTTTGCTCTAATGTAAATGAACAAATAAAATAGTCTTCTATAAGTATAGAAGATCTGGCTATAAACCATTTTATTATTTTTTCCTAGTTGTTTTTCTTTTCTTTCCCCATTTTTAGATTTTCAGGTACTCCGTTGCCCTCTGGGTAGCTTTTCATTTTAATTCCGCTTTAATAGAGCCATCATGCTGTATTTAAAACAAAAACAAAGAACATATTAACTAATCATGTTTAATTCTTGAATTAGTTAGTTGAGATATTGAGTTAAGTTTTAAATAATCTTGCTTATTTCCTCTTTTCACCCATGCTGGAGTGTGACTGTCGCTCTGTGCTATCCAAGAGGGAACTTGTGTCATAATTTGCCAGCCAACAGTGGACATGTGTCCTTTTTTTGGTAACGTGTATGAGCAAATGTTGCAGCCCTGTGTGTGCAAATTACTATATGTGTGAATTATTATTATAAATTGGAATCCAGGGCTTGTAAAATCTCAGCAGCAGTTTTTTAAAATATGGATTAGACAGCTTTGAATGTCTAATAAAGGTGATCAGAGTGATTAAAAATATAAATTATCTTACGCCTGCCCATTTTATTTGTAACTTCATCCTGGTTGTTTTTCTTTTCCCTCTTGTTTAGTTTTTTAAACGGTGACATGTCCTCTTTAGGGTTGTACCTCTTGTTGTACTAGCTCTGACAGAGATTGTAACTGATTCCATAGGAGGACAGATCAGATCAGGTTGGAAACATGTTCTAATGCAGGAAAGAGTGATTACTATATGCAAAGACAGATCTACCTTGGCTCAGCGTAACTCAAAATGACTGCCTATTCCACATCAATATCTTATGGCTTATCTTGCCTGATGTGTTCTGGCACATTTTGTACACAAATTTGGGTACATTACTACTCTGCACCAGTGGTTAAAAACACCCCAGATGAACTGCACACTTATACGTATTTAGTAACTTTGAGATTTATTTTTAATTATTATGAATCCCAGATAAAAGTCAATTTTGCTGCTAATACTCCAGCACTTGAGATTAGTGCATGCAGCGAAGTTAGTTACTCCTAATTTGAAGATAACATTTTTTATTCTCAGAATTCCAGTGGCCATGATTATTTAGTATTTGTATCACAGAGAAAGGTTTAAATGTTGACATTAAAGTTAAATTATCATTTGAAAGAATCAAAGGCTTGGCAGTAAACAGGCACTCATTAGGTGAAACAATGGCTGCAGATAGTGTCACTGTAGTAGTAGGAGGTCCCCTGCTTGATAGGTAGAGATCGCTCAAAGATGCAAGTCCCCTCTTTGCCTTTTCTTCAAAAAAAATTAAAAAGCACATTTTAAGTAATAATGTGGTAAAAGGCCTTTAAAGTAAATTTTCTATGTAATTGTTTTTGTTTAAAAATGCCCAGAAACCCAAGTCCCCTGTTAGCCAATGAAGAATGGCAGTCCACTGTTAGCCTGGTTCACGTGTATTGGTGTGTGTGTGTGTGTGTGTGTGTGTGTGTGTGTGTGTGTGTGTGTGTGTGTGTGTGTGTGTGTGTGTGTGCACGCGCGCGTCACAATGAAAGGGAACATGTAGGCGTGACAGCGTGCACGGGTGCTTGTTTTTGACATGAGCACACAAAGCTACAGCATGTGTGTAAAAGTATGTGGGTGCGCCGTGGATTAGTTTGAGTGAATACTGCTGTGCACAGTGTAGCTAAACCCTTTAAATTGGATTAATTCAAGGTGGGCTTTCAAAAATGAGAGATGCCATTTACCTTGGGTCTGTGTTTCCACCTAGATTTTCTGCATTCAGTGAGCTCCACCGTTAAAAGCAAGGCCTACTTGTGCATTGTTCAGTGGGTTTTTCTGCATACTAGTACAGACTCCATGGTATACAGCAAAGTGCCTTTACGGAGGTTGAAAATTGAACACAAATGAACACCCGCTTCCTCTGCATTCTCAAGTGTGGTGGGGAACCTAAACAGTTTTACTTAAAAATGTTACCTTTTTTTAGATTCAGTGTTTGAGTGGTTCGTTTTTGGGCTACTGTAGAAAGATGGTGTGCAACACAATGGGCTCCGTTGAAGAGGACCCACTCCCTTTCTAAATATGAAGAGCTCATTCTAAGCTAACAAAAACACAGTAGTTCATAGTTAATAGGGATGTCGTAGTTGCTTTTAGTCTGCCATGGACAAAAAACACTTCTCTTTAGTGTCTAAACATCTTCTTCCTCTTATGTTTTAATGGTGGTTGGTCAAAGCTAACAAAAGAAGAGGAACCAAGGCAGAACAGTGGCGAGGTGGTTAGCACTGTTGCCTCAGAGCAAGAAGGTTCCGGGTTCAAATCCACAGGCTCACTGGGCCTTTCTGTGTGGTGTTTGCATCTTCTCCCTGTGTCTGTGTGGGTTCTCTCCGGGTACTCCAGCTTCCTCCCACCGTCCAAAGACATGCTGGTTAGGCTAATTGGTGATTCTAAATTGGCCGTAGGTGTGAATGTGAGTGTGAATGGTTGTCTGTTTCGCTGTGTTAGCCCTGCGATAGACTGGCGACCTGTCCAGGGTGTACCCCGACAGGACCCAGCGGTTATAGAAGATGAAGGAATGAATGAAGTGGAACCAAAATCACGTGACTAAACCCGTCTGATGTTTGGAGGTCCTTTATTATGAAAAATTAAGTAAGTCAGTCAGCAGTTTGTAAAATGTGGATGTTTTGGAAGGTGGTAGTAGGTGATCAGTCAATACTACCAACTTGATTCACCACCAAAATTGACACTGAACGCTGTGTTTCAGTTTTGTGAGAGCATCAATGCGAAAAATATTGAGGAGAGTGTTATGGAGTGTATGACATTGGATGACCCAGAACATTGCTCTAGTACAGAACACAGGTTTTCACCGTCTGTTGGAGCTTCTCTTCGAACTACCCTCTTGACGTTAGCTTTGACAGCTCCATTTATTGGATGCACGGTCACATGATTCAGCTGAACGCAAGTAAGCTAAGAAACGTCTTTATGAATCTCCAGTGGAGGAAATTTTGTGCATTTAGGATCGGATCTGGAATAGGATTGGCCGATACTCAATAGTAAAAGATTGGCATTGGTATTGGGGTTCAAAAGAACAAATTATGAACATCCACTCTGGTCTTTCAAAATGTGAAACTGAATTCAGTGCAAGGTAATTTAATCTTAACAGTAAATACAATGCTAAGACAACACAAAGCAACAAATCGATGAATGAATCTGACACCAGTGCGGTGTTAAAACTGTCACAAGGAATATAAATTCATACATACTTTAGAAATGACCTCCAGGGTCCATTTTTTTTTAAATATTCATAGCCAGACAGAGGGGGTCAGCAGAAGTCAGAAGATTTTACAGCCCCACTTAACATGAATAAACTCTACCTCTTCTGAATCGCTCTCAGTAGGATATTACTATAATCTTTGTGTCTCCCTCTGCTCCCTTACTTGACCATCACTTCAGCTGCTTCAACCTGGGATACCCTCGAAACTGATGAAACGTCGCTGAGAATAGGAGCTCAAGTCCGCACACAGCCAACGCAGGGATGATGTGAACCAGCTGCAGTGAAGTGTGAGCACTTCCATTTACATCGCCATTAATCCCCATAGCGTGTCGTGAGCTTGAATACAGATCGTGGTATGGCCTGCGGACATGGATGGGTTTATTTATTTTTTTCATTTGATGGATTGTTAGTCAGTTGTGATGTTCAAAGTGACACAGATCAGGCTTTCTCACAAAATCCTGTGAATATGGCTGAAACAGCTTTCATGTAGGAAATTCAAGCAAAGTGGAATGCGACATTTGGCGTTTTATTTCCTCTGTCCCTCTCCCCGAAGAAAAGTCAGAAAAAGGAATGACCACAGCTATATTTGGAGGTAACCCATAAACAGCTTCATTGTGACTTTTGTCTGAGTCAGTGTATGAATGTTTCCACTACAGGCAGTAGTATTACTGCCACAAATTCATGGTGCACTTAACTGTACACAGTTTAATGATGTAGCCTTGTGGTGCACTTGATTGCAGGGACACTGCATCGTCCTTCTACAAAAGCACACACATCGCCACTGAACTGTCTGATTAAGTGTGACAGACAAACCTCTGGCAACATGAAACTGATGTATGTGATCAGTCATTTCCCTGCACAATTTATTGGCAGCTGATTTTGCGGAGGTTAAGCAATTAAGTTCATCGACTGAAGTCTGACTTCATCTCTGGTGACTGACTTGGCTGCAGAGAGGAATTTAGATGAAAATGATACATACAGTGTCAGTGCTCACGGAGCAATCTGAGTCAACATCAGCAACCCAATCCTAACATGAGAGGAGCTGCAAAAGATGAGTGTCTCGTTCTCTTGTCTCTTACGGCACCATCTGGAAAGGATGAAGTGCTTAAAGGTCCTGGAAGTATTAACAGGAATAAGCATAACTGTATATTCTTAATGGGAGGAGAGAGAGAGCCGCAATGCAGGATTTATTTCCGACAAAGCGAGATGTCTCCGTTCTCTGCTGTGTATCCAGTGGCTTAAGAACACAACAGTTAGGGAAATATGTGCGCGCCACCTCTTCCGAGGCATTTCACCACCGTGGGAGTGTTGGTTGCAGACTACAGTGTCTCATGCTGGCGTGTCATGGCCCCTGCATGAACACTTTGACATTCCCACAAAGGAAAGGTTAGGCATGCTAGTTATCTCTCAGCCCAGTGACAGCAATAGTGGCGCGGCTTTTGACGAAATGGGGATGTGTCCTTCAGCTGTGTTTGCGATCCCGCTCGTAGACGGAACAGCAAAGATGGAAGCTCCTCGGGGGACGAGTGTCTTCATAGAGTCAGCCACTGGTGAGGGATGTTTAAAGCCTACTCCATATGGCTCGATAGATAGAGATGATAAAAGAGCATATGTGACCTTCCCTCTTGCGATGGTGTCTGAATCAGCGGAAGAGGGAGTCATCCATGACAGCCAGAGACTGTCCTGGTATTTAGTCCTAACTGGACTTTAGAAATAGAGACATGTCGTGGTTGAGTGTCTGATAACAGCAAGTCCTGAGCATTTGAACACACATTCGCTTTTTCTGTTAAGTTCAGCTTTTAAAAACCCATGCACATTTAACTATTATATTAAATAAAACATTTTTTTTAAGGCACAAATTTTCTGAAGGCTCAAATTTTTCTTGTCCCACCTTCAGTTATATTTGGAAACGGATTAGACCAGAGTGAGATTTTCTGTTGAGGTAATAATGAAATAGTTCTAACCTAAAATAACAAAAAGGTGTTTTATTAGCTCCATTCTGTTGCTTTGTTTTTCTGTTATACGCGTAGTGGCAAACCATTTATTTTATTATGAATTGTAAGTGACCCCGAGTTTTAATGAAGACATTTGTGCTCTGCCCCTCCCCATCTGGCCTCCTTCCAAAAATATAAATACCTGATCTGGGAATCACTGACGCCACCTCTGGGGAGACTATGAAGGAGGGATAAGCAGAATCAGGCCGCAGTTTGAGAATTAAGTTTTTATTTGCCATTACCAAAGTTGTCTATAATGTTTCGCCCTGACCCATGATGGGTTGTTTTACAACTCTGTAAATGAAATAATCATAGCTAGAACGCTTCCCTCCTACAATCAGACACTAGCCGTCCATCATGAATTTGAGATTGTGACCTTTACACTGTTTACCAGAAGCAAGGAAAACTTGCATTTATATAGTCGTAAAAATGTTTGGAACATCATGAGCATCAAATTCAGTGTGTGAGTTTTACAGGCACTGCATGCATAATCAAGAACAGAGTAATGGGAAATAAAAAGGGAAAAAAAACAGCATTTTGTCTTTTTTTTTTTTTTCCTTGTGCCTCATCTGAAAATGATGCAAATGCTACAGCGTGGGAAGGTGTGAAAGCAATTCTAGCAGATTCAGATGCTGCAGACCATTCTCTGTCATGAAAATGGGTTTTAGTTGATATGATCCTGTTAGCCACGAAATCCTGTGATTGAGCAACGGTGATGCAAATGCAAATGGTCAGAGAATAATGTCCTGGTCTCAGAAATATGTTGATCTGCATGACTGTTGGTAAATACAAAATGATACGTGCGGCTCACTGTGCTTTCAGCGCCCGACAATGTCCCTTTGCAATGAATTGTGCACTGTTATCATTGAGCAAGCCGCATCTGTATTAGCGGTTAAACATAATGCCTCCCTTGCCTTTGCAATCACAGCAAAAACCTAATTATTTTGAAAGTTAAATACTAATAACGTCACTGTCGTCAAAATGTCTATTTAGCTTCAGCCTGTACTGAACAACAGCCTGGGCTAAAAAATGAAATCAGTGTTCAAAAGTGCAAATCCCAATAAATACTTAAACCATTTTAACACACACAAAAGCTAAGCTCAAGTTAAATTTACTGGGTTTCAGTATTCTGGTAAAACACAATTTAAATGTTAAAAAAGACCTGTCCCCATGCATAATGTATTAAACTTCACAAGGGCTGATTACAGCTTGAAAAGACAATCCATCTACAATCTGAATAAAACTCATACAATTTAATAGACAAGAGATGAAAAATGTCACCTTCAGATAATCACAGAGAAGCTGAGTAATAATGGACTTCATGGCTAAGAACCTCCTAAATGAATTACTTTGAGGGCCACGGAAACTTCTAACATCAGATTGCGCGGCTGGAGAATAAATAAGAAATATGCACTAAACGCATTTTCCACACACTGCACAGTTATCGACACAGTGGCGGGCAGAACATCAAGCTCTAAACATCTCCAAAAATGAAAATGTTCTCTTCAGCTGACTAAGGTATCTGGACATAAACTGAAAATTCAAAGCGTAAACCTGAATTCCAGAACGATCCATTTAATAATTGACACAATATTTGAATTTATACCAAAACGACAGACAGGGACACCTACTCACACAGAGGCAGTGTTGCCAACAGGATAAAGACCACTGCCAAAGACATATCTACCTCTCTATTGTCCGTTATCGTTTTTGTGTCTGTCCATTTGGACATTTGTTTGGAATAATTGTGGGGTTCTCACTGGATTCCGATATGACACGCTTCAGACTTTACTAAACATTAGTCTCTAGGCGAACTAGATGTACAAAATAAGGCTGTGATTTAAGTATCTTTAGAATATTCTGTTTGTGCAACAAAAAAGTTTTCCAAATAAAGCATACAATCTATGCATAATGAACAGGTAAAATAAACTGATGAACTAATCACAGAAATAAGAAATGTAACTGCATTCAACATTTGAAAAACAAGTCTTGTGTTTTGACAGACGTCTTCCAACTCTGACTAGCTCTACAGGCAACGATAGAATGGCAAAGGTTGCAGGGAGCTTTGTGCAAGTCCCTCCATTTGCACACCATCCTGTGCAACTCCTCCATTCCCTACATTTCTAAATCGAGGCAGAGTGCAAAGTTAACATGACCCATGGAGGCACAATAACGCATTAATGGGTATTACACCTTGCTGAAATAAACCAGAATGATCTTTTAAGAGTATGACTGATTCTGGTTATTACTGTACACTCATAAAAGCATGCATAAAAATTATGCCGTTTTCTCAAAATATACCAGATGTTTTATGGACGTGCAAAAGCTCATAATAAAGGTGATTGTGTTATGTTTTTTTTTTTTTTGTTTGCTCTGATGCTTTTTTTTCCATAAAAAGCCATCAGCGTGTAGATCTGCCAGCTGTCACTTCTGAATATCTATGCACATTATCTCAAACTGATCGCAGAGCTTGACAAATAGTCACAGTAGACCGTATTAAACACGCAGTAACACAGCGTGGGCACCAAACTATCCACTACCTTCAAAAAGTTCAGGGATCTAAACGTCTCCTCAAGTTCATTTATGCCCAAATTCACTCTTCAGCACTGAGAGGAGAACTCCTTCCCCGGACTTGTTTAGTAATGAGGTTCGGTCCGGATTAATGTGAGGGTTTACAGGTCCAGTCCACCAAACCACTTGTAGAATTATTATATATAATTGTAATAATAATTATTATATCGGGTTGTCCCGATTAATATAACCTGATGATTACATTAGTATATACACAACAGCAAATGAAAGAAAGCACACAGAGCAACCAACAATGTTGTCAAGCAACTATGAACATTCTAGCCCTTGGGATTAACATAAACTAGCATAGTTGTCTTTATGAAGTACCGATTGTGTCTCCCGAACCATTTTCTTATGCACAGTTTAGTCTTCTGCCCCCTACTGGACTGAAGTGTGGATCAGCAGTTTTACAGCAAGTTGTTTTCACCACAGTGTTTCTTTTGTTTACAGCCTTTACCTAGTGAGATTACACGAGGCGGTGCATTCCGTACTCCCTGATGCAACAGGATAATCTGAATAACATCCTGGAGTGTGGAATTACTTCCAAATCTTGTAGTGTGAGCAAGTTTGACATTAGAGAGAACTAAGTGTGAGAAGTTTGTCCTCATTTGTATGTGATGCAATCTGATTTATAAATCAGGTTGGGTTTTAAAGTGCTCGATGTCTGAGTCCAGCCTTCCTTGGTTTCATCCCTGGCATAAGGACCCTTTACTTTTGCAACCTTTTTGAACCTTAATGCACGAAAACAACTTATCCATATGACTCAGTGGGTAGAAAAACACAGGTGTCTTTGTCTTGCAGAATAAATTGTATGCTTTGTTATGATTTAATTCATATTGTATGTAATCTTTGAAGTACATCAGTTTAATATTTTTTGTTAATACACTGATCTTTTTTTTGAGGAAGATTTAAAATGATCATCATTCTAAAGCTAGAAGTTAATAGCGTGCAGATGGAAGAAGGCTGGAGTAACCGACTGTCACAATTTCATCCTCAATTTTTCTTTAGTCTAAAGTGTTTTGTAATTTCTCTCTCTTTTTTTACAATTTCTTCATTCAGTCAACTGAGCACTGTTCAAAGCCCTCGCACAATAATGCATCACCGCTTATCCATTTCAATAGGTGGGAGTGAAGGCTCTGAAACAATGGGACATTGTGGCTTTTTTGAGGTTACTGCTAAACAAAGCGCAAGAACCTTTATCCCTATGATAAAATATGTTTTCCAGTGGGTTGCCAGCCACAGTGCTCCATCATTATTATGACAATCTGTCACGGTACATCAAACACTTCCTGGCTTATGAATTACAAAGATAATTAATGGAAAATATTTGTCATAGTACACTTGCTCGACCCTGACATCCACTGTTTTTAGCCACAGCACCACCAGTACAGTCACACTTGGTGGTAAATATTTACCTCCCTGGCCCTCTCATTAGCCAGTTTGACACGCAATTTGTGGTTTGAATACACGGCCTACATGCCAAGGTACTGAGTAGAAGGATGAAAGAAAAATAAAAAAACATAAATCAGAGCTTTACATCCAACATCATACATCCTCGTCGTATAAGGGTAATTGCAGTGACAATATTTTGAAAGGATCCAATGTCAGAAGTCTTAAATCATTCCTTATCACATACAATGACTAGTTTAGTATTGCATCAAATCGATGTATTAGAAATGTATGATTGGAGTGTGTATAAATACAGCTTAGATATGTACGGTTATGAGAACACTTGTAGTTGTTCTTTGGCTCCGGATCAACATCCAGTGGCATCAGATGTGATGCTTAAGCTTAGAGAAGTGCGGATGTGGGGGGAGTTCCTCCTCTGTCCAGTGTCACAGTGTAGAACAGGAGATAATGTCAGCACTGTAGAGATTAATCTGCCTCAGCTAAGGGCAGAGATTAAGGCCATCCATGAAAGTGGGACAACGTGACATCAGTGCTTGGTTAAATGGAACCGAGCCTCACCAGCTTGAACAGCGCCGCTCTGTGTGCTTGGGGACGAAGGTACACCACCCTACAAGAGGGTAATAAGGGATGATTTACTGCGTGTTGCTCACCTTAAACATTTCTATGAATACATATGTGGTATCTTTACTGTCTGTAAGCATGAGCTCGGAGTAGGCACTGTGAGATATATATTATATATACTGTTATATTGTTTTGGCCATATAACTTTAAGACATCCTCGTGGATTATTTTAAGTGTTTGACTTGTAAATTTTAAATAACATTGTTAAAGCCTCCTTAACCCATCATAACTCAAAACGTGGCCCCATATTCAGCAACTTTTATCATCGCCCCTACTGCTGCTGCTTCCAGTGACTCGCCGGCACTCACGCACACCAAACCCCTAAAATTACAACTAATTGCAGTCGGAATCATAAACAAGACACGTGCACATTAAAAGCTGTTAATGACCACAGAACTAGCTGGTAATTTGCGCATAACAAGCACTTTTACTGCTCAAGGCCAACTGAGGAGGGCGCTCTCACGTGTTGACACAGATCCAGCCTTTGCATTGACGCTGCCACGGAGCACCTCAAACTCAAACCGGTTAATTACAGAGCTAGCCGACGTTAGAACGGTGGCGACTGTCATTACAGGAGCCAAGTCGCATTACAAAAAAGTTCAAGTGACACATTTATTAGTTTTTGCTGACAAACTGGAAGCCGCTCTGGCTCCAAGTATTTACTAAATGCCTCTTTAACCGCCTTCTTTACTCCTGCTTATCGGACCAGCAGCCTGCGTCATGCTTTGGACAGCGCATATACATTTAGTAGAACATTACAGATGCTTTCTAATCATTTGTAAACAGAACAACTACAGACGGATTATGGCTGTGTATACAACTGACACATTTTATGCATATACAAAAAAATAAGCAACGCTGGAAGAAACTAGTGCCTGTGTTTGAAAATTCACTCTCATGAGAAATCACAGGCTTGTCCTACACTCCTCTGACTGGGTGCTCTGCCAAAACATGCTGGGGGAAAAAAAAGAAGAAGCAACAACTCCCTGAAAAACACTTGCAGGACTCCAAAACCAGAATTGGCCTGAAAATGACTCATGATTCAAAAAGATGAGACGTGTTATATCAGAGGTGATTGTTGCTCTGAATTGAAGCTTTTTCTCTCAAGGTGTAGCCATGGTAGACCACAATCACAACCGAGGCCTTAATGCTACACTTAGCGTCTGTACCTAAATGGGATTGAAAGAGAGTGGCATGGTAATGCCTTGAATATAAATAGATGGATAGTAATGTTATATTGCTTAAATCATCACACTTAAATCACTCATTTTAGTTCAGGGGCCACATACAGCACAGTATGATCTCAAGTGGGCCGGATCAGTAACATAATAGTATATTAACTTATAAATAACAACAACTCCAAATGTTTCACTTTGTTTTAGTGCAAAGAAGAACAAGTACATTATTAAAATATTTATAAAAAATAATTAAATGGAATCTTGTGTTATTACTGCTAGCGTGAAGTTATCTGGATCCATCAAAATGGATGAATCACCATAAGCTGACCTTTGACATCCCAATGATCTTTTACAGTCCAACGCGGTCTTGTTTAATATAAAGGGGGAAAAAAAGGAAAAGGATAAGGAAGAAAAGGAAACTGTGGAAAAAGGTCCAATAGCAGTGGAAATTAAACTAACTTTACAAGCAAAATGTCAGTTTGCATGGCAGTTTAAACAAGAAACAGGAACACTTAACGGCTCTTAAATGTCAACTAAAATAAATGAACTGAAGATTACTTTTATATAAAAGCCCCAACCGGCATTTTATGAGTCCACCAAGTAATTATTTATGGAGTACTTGGTTTTTCTTCTTGGTGACATTTCATTAAACTTTGCTCCTTGGTTTTTAGATTTCAAAGTAGTTCATTATTACAAATGTAAATTAAACTAACCAAGATTGTAGACCTCACCCATTGTTAGTGTCGTGCGTGAACGTGTTCAATGAACGGCGTTCATTTTTTTGTGAACTGTGAACGCATCATTTTTCCGACTGTGAGCGTAGACGTGAGTTTCGCTCAGTCTGGAGGGAAATAACGACGTTCACCCCCGTTCAGGAAAAAAAAAGAAATAAAAGTTTTACGACAGCTGTCAGCCGACGTGCGATTTACGGAATACAGCATGGCTGGTGCAGCTGAAAGAGAAGACGCCTCCGGCACCGCAGAAGCAGAAGATCCACACAAACAGTTGAGTTATTTCCTAGTGTATACAGTCAATGGTTATTCAAAAAAGCAGTACAGATCCTGGCGGGAAAAAAAAATATCACAGGCTATAAGTCATAAGACTTTGCAGGAATTTGTGCTTTACATCAAAATGTGAGCTGTTGTAATATATGGCTACAATAGTTTTATCAGTGGTGGGCCGTCAGGGCCAGCAAGGTCTTCTCTTCTGGCCTAAACTTTAGCAAAATCAATGACTTACATTTTAATATTTCCCATTAAATATTTCCCAATAGCCTATTCTTTTCATTTTATGGCTTGCCTGTCTCTCAACTGTGGCGCTTCTGGCAGTGTAACTATGCATTAGAGCTTTTATCCAATCATATTTCAGCCATCATGTGTTGCCGGAGTCACAGAAATCTGCCTGGGCCTTCACAATTAAAACTGCAGGCATCTGAAGCTTGCAATACATTGAAATACATTGCAATAACACTGTTCCTTTAACCAATCACATTTTAAGTTCGTGTTCTTAGGCCTTCTCTGTGGCCTACGGTGGAGTCAGTTTTTTCGCCTCCTCTGATTGGACGGTCAGAGAGCCGCTCTATTTAAGCCAAGCCAGCAGTTCATGTTCATCTGTTGCAAGCTGCACGTAGCCTACGCTGGTGTGAGCCATTTATACTTGTGCGCCCATCAGTCTGGCTCGCTCTGTAACAACACAACCCAAAGGCTAGGCGGTGCTGTGTTTTTTTTGCCAGTCGGGTTAATTTTTGTTTCTACTTCCTGCTTCACTTTCAACAATGGCGACTGAAACTTTTGGAGAAATTGCGCAGAAGACGAGTCATACAAATGTCTGTATCCCCAAACCTCCTCAGTTAACCTTTCCTTGATGTGTTCCATCTTTATTTATCCAAAACAATTGATTAAAAAATTGCAGAGATGGAGAAGCAGCCAGAAATAGGGGAAATACGCTACTACCAAGCAGACCAATCACAGTTCTTGCAGTCTGATGTGTAATTACATTTCTGGGGAGGTGCACGTCAGGCTATGCCGTTAAGGTCTGCATAGTGTCTGGGCTGTTGCCGTAGCTACGGCGTCAAATTGATGGAGAAACATAAACTGCATAAGGCTTTCTCAAATTGACATCCTGGAGAACAGTGCTCTGTTGTTCTTGTCCCTGAAGATAGACCTTTATGACTCTGGTTGCATGCTTTGGTTTATCGCCTTGCTAAATGAATTTGGAAAGAATCAAGCACTTCCTTCAGATACATTAAGATACATGGCACAAGACTTTTCGTATCACTCCCGCTTGAATAAGTATTCTTCAGTGTTGGTTACCAAGGATGTAAATGACAGTTAATGGTATCTGAAAATATCTGGACTAAATCTGCATCATTACACTCATTCCTTTAAAAGATCTCAAACTGCAATGTGGTGAGCTGATGGGCGCTCAGCTAGAAAACTGTATGTTTAGAAGAAGACTTGCACACAGATGGGAAAGCAACAGGAAGCCAGGCAAGTGTTTCTGTTCATGACACATTTGAGCAATAGCAGCATTTAGCAGTCCGCGTGTTTTCCTGTGGCCAGTTCACCGTCCCGCGTGTCATATTGTTTCGCCAGGGACGTACAAAAAAGCCACATGTTTGTATGGGATATAGGCCGCGTTTTCAATAAGTCATTATCCCCAATGTGAACATTATCTCTTTTCATTTTCTGAATGTTCAGGTGGTTTTTCGCTGAAGGCCCTGCAGAGAAAAATTGCACTATTAGTAATTTTTCTGCCTGCATAATCCATAACCAAGACTGTAAGTCAAGCTGACATGAGACCACCTGAAGATTATAGTTGCAAATTTCAAAGAAAGTAATCTCGTAAAGTAAATGCATGGTATCCATCCATGCAGATACTTTGGTTTTGCTGTCATTCTTAGTTGACCGGTGTCACAGTTAGACTATTGTTATTTTGTTTTGAAGCCGCTGTGCCCATTTCTCAAAATGTCTGAAAGTAGTCGAAATGTTTATGACGTTTTGTTCAACGTGAATCTCGGAAGCGAATGAGACATGTTGTGCTTTCAAGCATTTTCATCATCAACCACATGGTGTATAACCTAGATGGCTGATGGACTGTGTGGCTCCGTGGCTTGATATAATGTGGCAGGTGATACGATTAATTTATGAGACAAGACAATACAAATATTTTAACAGGGTAACTCGTGATTAGATGTGTTTATTGCATGCTGCCTCCGTCTCTTTCCATAACCGTGTTTGATTATTTAAGGCCGCTGTGTGCAGATTTTTCTAACCATACATACCGTTCTTGCTCTATATCTGTGCAGTTTTTAATTTGCATTTACTTATTTGTGAAGGAAAGAATTGCCCTGCTAAATGTTTATAGTAAGAAAATCAGCATTTTTAACTTTGTAACCCTTGATACTTTATATGTAATACTAAGTGCATTAAAACATGCATTGAGAAAACATAAAAATAAATGTACAAAAAAAAAAACGTATTTATAAAGTTAATAGCAGTTGGCAGAAAGAATCTTTGACAATATCTTCAACAACCAAAATGGTTCATCTTAAGAAGTCATCATGAGCATATGAAAAAGTTTAAACCTCAAATGCCATAAGCCAAAAGACATCGGAGGAACAGTTCAGTGATTGTGATTTTCTATAATTTTGATGTCTGAACAGATTTGGATGAGAGTCTTCAAGTTAACCCTTTGCCCACTGGAGATACATTGTACGGCAACCGAGCCGTCTCTTTAATGAAAATGCAGCCCGTTGCCATTTTATTCAAAAAAAAAAGCTGGCAAGTGTGGGACATTTACTGAACATGCTACCTTCTGCTGTTTTGATTAAAATGGATTTAGCATTGTTGTGCTTCATTTTTTTCTATGTCTTATTTTGCAGAACTGGGGTGAAATGACAGTTTTGATCAGGCAAACAAAAAATAATTTTCTGTCTTCATAAATATGGCGTTATGTGACTATAAAAGTATATATAGAGATATTTCATTTAATTCACTGACTTACAATCATAGAAAGAAAAACTGCATTGAATGTTACAATTTACCTTGAAGTTATGTAATAAAATTGGATAAAATATTTGATGTAATTGGAACATTGCAGCCATAGTTCTTTTCTTTTTTGGGTAAAAATATCATGTTTCGCTGGAGACAAGTCTTACCTGGGTCTGGTTGTAAGGATAGGAACATTTATTGTATTTCAAGATTCTCCTAAGCGTCTCTAATTCACAGAGCCCAGGGTTGTTCCTTTTGGCCTTACAGCTGTTACAGAGTGAATGTAGGGATGTTTTTTTCCAGGTAGGAATTTACAGAAACAGACTTTAGGGCTGAAGGTGTTGAAAGGGACAGGGGAGGCAGGAAATGGTGAGTGGATGCAGACGTTCAGATTCAGGCATTAACAGTTTGGCATGTGACTGGAGAAAGACTTTTTTTTTATTATTAATTACCGTGCTGTTGATTGATGAAAATGGGTAGTGGGTGTGCTGGCAAGTGAGAAGCGGAAGAGTCTTAGGGCATCTGGTGGACAGGTTGTAAGTGGCATGTGGGGCAAGTTCCTAATAGTGTGAGCAGGAGGGATGTAAGTCAGGGACTGAGGGGGAGACTGAGCAAAATAACTGAGGCTGTCATTGTGACAGCTGCTCAATAACCTTCTGATTATAGGCAGTTTTCAAAATTTCAAATCTGGTATTTATTAAGGGGCTCCCCAGCGATGTGGTGACAAGAGACCATGAATCCAGTTTAGTGAAGAATAGTGAATGCCTTTGCAGATGCACGGGTACTAAGTTGAGGTGATCTCAACCTTGAGACGACGCAACCAATTTTAGCAACTAACACAGCAGTTATATAGTTTAACAGACATTTACAGCAAGAAAACACCATCCATGACTCTTCCCACCATTGCACTGACCATGCTGATGGCAGGCTTGGAGTGTTGTATGGATCCAGAGGCAGCTGAGCTCATCTTTTCAAGCAGAGACAGCCGGAACAGCTAGTTGCATCGATAAACTAGCAACATTTTTGTGTTTTGCTTGTTTCACTAGGAAACATTTGGAGCAACCAGAGACTGGAACGTCCTCTAATTGTGGTAATATCCATATTAAAAACAATTCAAACGGTATATGAAATGAATGCACGTAGAATAAGTCTGAATGCATTTTTATCAGTCCGTCGTTAAATTACTGTAATGACGCTAATATTGTATTTGGCGGCAGTTAACAGCAGCCTGTGCAGTTCAGAAATGGGAATACTAATAACATAATGCTGTTGACACGTGGCTTCCCATGGACAACTATATGCAAGATTAAATAAAGTATTTAACAGTACTAGCTAGCGCTTATAAAGTTAAGCTAGTTCACGTTACGTTACAGAGTCGTTTAATCCAGGTTTTGACCAACTCTCTTAAAACATTTTTTTAAATCTCTATGGATCTAATAAATCAAGTGCACAAACACCGGTTTTTAAATGGTGGCAACATGTTTTATTTGTGAATAACACAATTAGCTTCACATGCTACGTGAGTTGTGCCGTTATCTCCGTCAGGTTAAGTTGAGTACAGAGCAGGTGAGCGACCGGTGTGTGGTGTGTGGTGGTGGTGGGGGGGTTGGGTGGAGCCGACTTTAGGAAAAACACAACGCAAGCACAAAAAAGTTCGAGACATGCAAAAATATTTCGATTCGTTATGAGACCGGCGTAATGAATTAGACTCTGGCGAGCCACCAGAGCACTAACATTGTATGGGAAACCCTGAGGTGGATGGACGTTATCCACGTCAACGCATATTAGTGGTTAATGTGTCGCTGCCACAGTGGAACGTCAGAAAAAGTGTTGCGTCTTGCCCGTCACGTAGTAACGTGCTAACTTCCACTGACAACCAATTGTAGCTTGCTTACTCACCGCCATTGTAAACATAGCAGAGGTACAGGTTTAAATCATGGATCTTTGCTGCAGCAGAAACTGTTCTTTAATTTCTAAATTGAGCTGAGAATTCATAGGTGGCATTATTGCTGACACAAATCCATTTTCAGTAATATTACAAATAATACATGTGAAGGCACGTTGACATGTTGGCTCTAAATATCTGAAAGAGTCACGGTGCACAGTTGACTGCACCTTTAAAGAACAGAGAAGAGAGAAGCAAAGCCCTTACAAGAGGAACCTGAGTGTCTGTACAAATGGTATTGATTCGTGTATTGACAGATGAATAGCAATGATAGCCCCAGCTTAAAACCATGTATTGGTTGCATCTGTTTGGCTTGAAATAACAAAACAAGAGGGAAAATGATCGCACTGGATGCCTTCTCTGTGTAATTGCCTATTTTTTTTTTTCTTTAGTAGAGCTGAAAAACAAAAACAATAAAAATAAATAAATAAATGAAATAAAGAATGTAATGTGTCACATATTTTTACTCATGGTGCATTCATACATCATGCCAAATGTCTTTGGCTCAGATATGGGAGTGCAACATGCCTTGGCCAGATGCTAATGGAATTTCTGCCAGCATCCAGAGTAATCTATCCGTTTCCAGACAGATTTCCTCATTTCATTAGCTCTTTATTTGGTCATAAGCCATCTAGAGCAACCTCCGAATAACACACATAACTGATTTGTTGGTGGAAAGACCTATTTATAGAATTCAAGCACGTGCCTCCTCACATTTATAATACTTTATGTTTTCATTTTAAGATAGCGGGCCGTATTCAGAGCTTTGCTTTTTGGTGTCCATTTCCTGCACTCATCAGACTTATAATTTATGCAGTATTATCTTTAGTTCCTATGAGGCATGTTGGGTGTTATGGTTTCAGACCTGCTGATGAGTTAAAGTTGGTTTAAGTGATGTGCAACAGAATGATCCATGAGCTTGCCCAGATCTCAGATAAGCAATCCATGTTCTTTTTATTGAAGCTAGAGCTTTTTCCACACTGTAGAGCTTTGACTCTGTATTGCCCGTGCACACCTTTATGAGTAATGGCCTGTTACATTGGTGATCCCCCTGCAGCTCCAATCACTCAAGTGATGGTACAGTGGGAGAGTGGTGGGATAAACTAGCCCTGGGCAGTAATTACACAGGTCTAGTGTCCTGACTGAGCTGATATGGGCCCCACTCACTCTAAAAACCAGAAAACAATGAAAAAGAACAGAGAGGACTCCCACCAAAAGCGATCAGATCCTGGTGGACGATGAAGCAGTAAAATGCAAAAGGAAATCAATGAGTCGCTGACGCTTCAGACACGTCGCTCCCCCTCAAGAGCCCGTCCCTCATATCTGACACATCTGTCAGCGATGGTAAAACTGGTGCAATTTTGTTCTCGTCAGTGATCAGTTAAAATAAAGAAAAAGGCCGCACTGCCATCTGTCATGCAGCACAGCTGTCTGTCAGACATTTCTTGCGCAGACAACAAACATCAGGATCCATTAGAAAATAACCCCTTCAGAAAATATAAAGAGGCCGCGGTCACAGTGTGAGTAATTGGCAGTGAAGGCAAATTTCTCCTTTCTTCACATTTAATTTAGTTTGACATATTTAAAGTCTCGCATGAGAACTTATAAGCTGTGAAAATGTTCTTTGATTAAATATAATTAAATAATCAAATTGAATATATTAAATACACAAAGTACACATTACATAATCAGCCAGACATAAATATGAGTTTAATTTATGTATGAATATTTATGACTCATGTATCCAAAGCCCTTACAGGCTACAACACACCAAAAATGGACAAAAGGGTGAATGAGATTCATGAGATTATCTTCTGATTAGTTTGCATTGGTTTAGTTTAGCCTTGTTTTTTCCTTGTTGCAATAGCTCTATAAATGTTTACAGTCAGTTGTATTGTTGCCCTTGCACGGATATTGAATTTGTCATTAAAGCAACAGTGCAGCACACACCCAGAGTCGGGTGTAGCGTCTATAACGGCAGGCATTCACAAATTGGCATGTGCTTGTGTGGCTGTGGGTCAGAACTAAAAAATAAAGCAAGATTTAACAATGAAATTTTGGAATCCGGACAATTAATAACCATTTTTGTACAGTTAACATTTATTTATGTAATATTAGCATTGCTCAGTATTTCTTGTTGCAGCTTTAACTGTCACACTGTGAGCAACTTACCTCTTTTAATTGAATTCCTAGTGTGTTATGAAAGAGAGTTAAAACTCCAGCTGTTTGTCTGGTCTTAGCTACTGCTAAACCTACTGCTTATTTTAATGACTTCCCTCTTTCATTTATTCTCCCTCTATACTCCTCAGATGTATCACTCTACGAGGAAGATTTCTGGCTCTCATTGCCATCCGGACACAGAAATGCCCGGTTCGCTGAAACTGCACACAGGCTTTGGGTTGCACTGCAGTGGAGAGGCAGGGTTTACAGCGGGTGGTAAAAATCAGCTCAGTGGATTGCTGGCTCTCCACTTCCACACCTGAGTGACATCCACTCGAGCCGCCTCCACAAAGCGGGCCTCCAACGTCTATAAGAATCCCTCTAACACCGGACACTCCCCGTTCACCGCCCGCCTGTCAGACTAAAAAACAGCTTCTTTCCGTGAGCTGTGAACTCGCACTTAAAATCAGAAAACGCAGATACCTGATGGACAAGTACAATATGGGGTGTATCGCGCTTGTCCATACAGATTTTTACAGTGCACCCGTGATAATTATCGCCCAGGTAACATTGTGTTTTCTCATGTAAAATTCCCAGCACGAAGTTTCAGCCTTTATTGTATTCTTCTTAACAATCAAGCTGAGGTGTACCTCTTATTGCATCCCCCCTCTCTTCAAATAAACTCAAACTATATTAAAGTTGCAAACCTTGTCCACCGCGCTGCTCCTGGTGGTGTTCAGCACTGCGAATAATGAGACACAGTCTTTCTTTGATTGTTAACACTCCAGTAGACAGATGTAAAAAATGCAGAAGAACCATTTAGTAGTTCCAGCTTCCCTTTTTACCATCACCGCCGCTCCAAATGTGTTAATGCTGATTAAAGTGCAATCAAAGAGAGGTGTGAAAGAGTGAGACGTGAATGTGGGTTAAACTGAAGCTATGAATGAATCCAAACATACGACAAGGAGTGACTTCACTCTCTGCCGTATGTGGGTTGCATTCTGGCGCAGCTTTTCGCTCAGTTAGCCACCAAGTCTTGGCTTTGGTCACGGCTCAAGTAAACATGGACTGAGAGTGGACAGTCTAGAGCGATTCCTCAAGATTAATATGAACCAACAAAATATGTTGGACAAACACTGGAGTCTCCCGTCGCCAGATTTAACAAACTGACTGCTCTTTCAGCATTACATCCCTGCGCAAGCAGATTAGTGGACTTCTGCACATTTTTTACATCGCAATTTTATGTTAGCTCATGGCATGATCAATCCATCAGTTCAGCAGCGGAACAGTCGTGAAAAGGTGTTAGAGGCACTGTAGACAAGACAAGACAATGATATGATTTCTGGGATCTGACAGCTCCCACTCTGTGCCAATCACTCACGTCAGCGTTAACAGGCTGCGCTGCTCACTGCTACGGAAGCATGTGGACAGCATCATTTTGTGTCAACACACCTGTGTAACGATTTAGGGCTATAAGCAACCACAGGTCAATATTTTTTTGACTTTTTTCCCCTAAACAGATTGGACAGAAGCAAACAAAAATACCGCCTCTAAGACGTTCTTTTTTGTGAACACAGAAATCAGTCAAGAAAGTCTAATAATTGGTCCCAATACAAGATAAAATCAGGCCAAAATTAGGTATAATTTGTCTGAAGAACACAGAAGCTGCCACCAGTTCCTCTACCGCTCTCCAACAAATCAGTGGCTACATTTCCAATTGGACACAAGTAATATATTAATAATAAGAATAATAGCCAATTTAGAATAAAAATGCATCATTAGACCACATTAGTTCGAACAGACTGGCCTGACAAATACATTTTCAATCAGACTGAGATGGATGGTGTAACCCTTTCATATTAAGTGCATTAGTAAAAGATGGCGGAAAAAGCTGGAATTGATCTGGGCAGCAATGTTGAAAATAAAAATAAAAATGCGTCTCTTCTTCTGCTATATTTCAGAAGAAAGTGGTTCCACAGCCACAGCGGGCTGAACCACTTCGTGCAATTTGACCATGTAAACACTTGAATTGAAACCTAACCTGGATTATTTCCGCTACGTTGAAGAAATACAGTCCATGTACTAAATGTAGAGGCTGATTCAGCCACTGTGTCAAGCGCTGTGAGTCAAGGATTCTTGGTAAAGCTGAACGTGAGGAATGAAATAGGTGCCACAGCAGGAAAACAGATTTCAGAAAGCTCTAGACACTTGAAATGAAATGGACTGCACGTTAATTGAAACGGAAATATACATACTGACAGAACATTTCATTTAATTGTTTGCTGCCAAAGTGTTTTAACAAATGAAGCACAGTCAAAGTAGTGGTCCTTGTCAGAGGATAAAAACTCGATTCATCATCCTGACATTCAGCGGCCTGCTTTTTGCTGCACCATGTGAACATCACCTGTTGGTAGAGAACCGTGTCCTTGACTGAGGTAGAGTCAAAGCCTGTCGATAGAAGTGTCATGATTTCCTGTTTTAAAGCATTCTTCGGCCTTATTACACATTTGGAACATAATGGGAATTTCAAAGATATCAGACTATGACTGGACAGTGTATTTGGATATTAACTTTATAGGGACACCACAGTGAAACAGCTGTGCTTTATTGGCACTTGTTCAGCTATAAACCCATGCTGATAGTTGCATTCAAACAGAGACAGGCTTGATCTTGAACCAGTCATTACTGTACAAATGTGCTTTGTTAAAGAGTGATTACTTTCCACAAGGTTTCCCCTTCTCTATTCTGTCAAGTCTATTAACTTTAGTGTGTTTTTTCTTTTGTATAAGTGAGCACTGAATAAGCTTGTGGATTCAAAGGGCCCACCTGAACCCAAATGGCAAGGATGTGTTTTGTCTACATTACATACTCTCTATTCACTGTATTATTTCTGATTAACTTCAGTGCAATTTGCAGTCCAGAACTAGATATTATTTGCAAAGCCTACCACAAAAGAGGCTGAAAGGAAAAGACACCAGTAAGACAAGAGACAATCTGCCAAGGCACAGAATATGGAAATAAGACATCTGAATTCCGTACAATGGAAAGGAGGAATTTGTGTTTCTCTCCAAGTTTTGAAAGGTTTGAAAGGAGATCAATTGTGTTTGCCCTTGCTTCCCTGGAAACAGATCAATATGAGTTTATTGTGGAACAGTAAACTCATATTGTTAGTAAATTACTAATCAGCACCCTCAAAAGGGCATGACCAAATGGGCCGATTGTGAAATCTAAATTAAACACCATTTGCTAAATCTCAACAATTGTATATTGATCCTTTTATAAAATAATGTCCTTTTGCAACAAAGCTCCTCTTTGGGTTTGACGTTGCATTTCAATTGATTTGACTGTAGTCTTTTATCAAGGAACTTTCCTAAAGCATCCAAACATGTACATGTAACTGCCTCCCTCTGTCAGCTTGTCATTTCTCCCAAACGCCGACAAGACATTCATTCATTCATTCATTCATCTTCTGTACCTGCTTATTCCTGTTAGGGGTTGCGGGAGTCTGCTGGAGCCTATCCCAGCTGGTCGCCAGTCTATCGCAGGGCCAACACAGAGAGACAGACAACCATTCACACTCACACTCACACCTACGACCAATTTAGAATCACCACCTAACCTAATGAGCATGTCTTTTGGACGGTGGGAGGAAGCCAGAGAACCCGGAGAGAACCCACGCGGACACAGGGAGAACATGCAAACTCCACACAGAAAGGCCCAGTTGGCCCATAGATTCGAACCCGGGACCTTCTCGCTGTGAGGCATCAGTGCTAACCACCTCGCCACTGTGCCGCCCGCCGAAAAAGACAAAGTAAGTTTCCCCTCCAGCAGAACAATGTGAGGGAGGTATGGAGAGGCTTGAGAAACATCACTGGTTTCAAGCCAGCTGGCAGTGGAGCAGAGGGAGGCGTGGACAGGGCCAATGAACTAAACCTGTTTTTCAACAGATTTGACACAGTGGACCCCACCAACCCCCCCCCCCCCCCCCCCAGACTCCTTTGTGAGCTGCCCATCATCATCATCATCAACACCAATGATGGCATCACCATACCCTCCCCCACCTCGCAGCTCTCCTGCTCCTGCTCCTATTGATGGCCCTGCTCCCCCCTCCACTACCTCCTCCATCAGCCCTCTCCAGAGGCACAGCAGCAACCCCCCACCAAGTACAATAACGACGACCTGCTTCACAGCTGACCAGGTGAGGAGACAGCTGAGGACACTCCATGCAGGAAAGGCTGCAGGCCCGGATGGCGTCTGTCCCAGAGTGCTTAGGGCCTGTGCCACCCAGCTGTGTGGAGTCTTTCAACTGGTTTTCAACAGGTGACAAGCTCAAAGCTATGCATGTTGATGATCCTGGTGTCCTGGATTGTTGACTACCTCACTGGAAGACCACAGTAAGTGCGGCTACAACACGGTGTGTCTGACAGGGTGGTCAGCAGCACTGGGGCTCCACAGGGCACAGTCCTCTCCCCCTTCCTCTTCACTGTCTACACCACAGACTTCAACTACCAGACAGAGTCCTGCCACCTTCAGAAATTTTCTGATGACTCTGCGGTAGTAGGATGTATCAGTGATGGTGAGGAGGCTGAGTACAGAACTGTGGTGGGAAACTTTGTCACATGGTGCGAGGACAACTTCCTTCAGCTAAATGTGACGAAGACAAAGGAACTGGTTGTGGACATGCAGAGAAAAAAAGGCTCCGGTGACCCCTGTTACCATCCGGGGGGACCCAGGTGGACATTGTGGAGGACTACAAGTATCTGGGAGTGTACATCGACAATAAACCGGACTGGTCAAAGAACACTGAGGCACTCTACAAGAAGGGCCAGAGTCGACTCTACCTTTTGAGGAGACTGAGGTTTTTCAACATCTGTCGGACAATGTTGAGGATGTTCTATGAGTCTGTGGTGACCAGTGCGCTCCTGTACACCGTTGCATGCTGGGGCAGCAGGCTGCGAGCGGCAGACGCGAATAGACTCAACAAACTGATCCGCAAGGCCAGTGATGTTGTCGGGGTGGAGCTGGACTCTTTGAACACAGTGTCAGAGAGGAGGATGCTGGCAAGAGTGGAGACCATCCTGGACAACACATCTCACCCACTCCACAACACACTGGTCAGTCTAAGGAGTACCTTTAGTAACAGACTCATTCTACCCAAATGCACCACAGAACGCCACAGGAGATCATTCCTGCCTGTGGCCATCAAACTTTATAACTCCTCCCGCTGAGTGTTGGTCACTCTTAACACTGTCAACACTTCAGACCATGTTAATTTATTTGCAACCTCTTACCTCTGTATATTGTGAATACTTGTGCAATATTGTTTCTTTTACTTTAAATGCATCTTACTTACTATATATTTTTGAATTACTTTCATTCGATTGTATTTGCTCTGTTAACTAGCAACTGTCACTTTATGGGAGCAACAGCAACAAAACAATTTCCTTGAAGGATTAATAAAGTATTCTGATTCTGATTCTGATTGATAAAATACTATCAAGCCATGGTAGCACAGTAACAACACAGATTGAAGACCTTGTTTAATTTATCCACCCAGATGGTTGTGCTGAGGCCTGAGCTCTAAATCATGACAGGAGGTAGTTTGCATTGTACTCTCTTGTCATGATGTAGCCATGTCCCTCCTGTCTCTGTAAATACTCACAACGCATACGAATGCAGCTTCTTTATCATCCAATTATTAAAGAAGATATCATTATCTGCCTTGCTTTGGACTTTCTATCCTCTCACTGGAAGGTGTCACTTTGTTGAAGAGATAAATTATGATGTTGCATTATGTGAACTTGAAGTGACTCAGCCTCTGAGCTGCTGACTTTGAGGGCAAGAGGGAAATGAAGAGTGATGAAATTGCTACATAACAGCACAGCCATAATGAGGGTCAACTATTTTAAACGGGACTAATGCATGATCAGTGAGCACTACACTGCAGAGAAAGCTCACTGCAACTTCAGATTGAATATTTCCTCCTTTTATTATCTGTTTTATAGTGAAAAGACACAGAAAGCACATGCGAACACTAAAATGAACCGCAGTCATTTTGAGCGGCTTACATTGCAAACAATCCCGCTGCTTATGGGCCCCTGCTGATTTATGTTTACAATCTTCTCAAATCATTATTGCCAAATGCAGACGTCTTGTAAGAGCATCAGCATCCCATGGTATATTCAGCATTATCATCAATTATATGCAAATCGCAAAGGGGAATGCATTATCTCTGGATGATTTGTGTCAGTAATTAGATGCCAGGAGGCAGAATGGCTCTGGATGTTTCATATGGCAGAGCCACGGCCTTAGTCACTGTCTAGCAGGTAAATGGGAATATGGTTCTAATAGCAGGGACAGACGAGGGTTCCAGTAAAGTCTGGCTACTTCTCTCTCTCTAATGTGCTTCCACTTTTGGTCTAAGTGCTGTTATTGTCAAATGTAGTAATGACCATTTCCTCTCACTGGTAAAAATAGGACCCAGCTCATGAATTCTTAAAGGAGAAATGTATATTTTAGCATTGTAAATTAAGCATTATTATTAAGCAGGTGGAGCAACATAACACATTAAACACTAAGATATGATTTTATAGTATTTCATCCCTCGTGAATCAAGTACACGCTATGTGAGTGGAGATAAAACACCAAACTCATCTGCATGCTGAATTTAATATTTAAAAAAGCAGTGTAATGTGCTTCCTACTGATAGTGTAGCGTTTGAGTCCAGGAGAAGAGGAAGCCAAGTACCTCTTGTGATCTCAGCATGGGTGCTCAGAATAGACAACAAACCCTGCACGTCTGGCTTCTGTGGAATATAGTTAGCGTTGCAGCGGCAACAGAGAAAACAGGCTGGGATCATGCTCAAGTTCTGTTATTCATCTCATCTTGAACGCGTCCCAAACACTTGGCCAAGTAATAGTTATCTCTGTCTGAACTGCACTAATAATCAAGATAATTAACTGTTGCGCATTGGGTAATGTACAAAAATGTCAGGCACAACACAGCGCTAAAACGCCTCCCGCCTAATACAAACTGATCAATTTCTTAATGCTTTAATCAAAAAGACAGAAAAATGAAAACACTTATGATACACAAATTTATGATTAACTATAGCTACCTGCTCTATGCCTTCATGCTGTAAACTGACATCGCAAAGCAAAAGTGTTTTAGAATTGTGTAGCTTACACGGTCAAGCACTCTGAACATGGACTTTTGTGCCAGCACATTGTTTGCTTGTATGATAAAGGCAAATAAACACAGATAAAACTTTTTTTAAGGAAGTATTATCATCATGAATAAGGTTGGGCAACTAAAGCTTGAGGCTAAGCCTTAGGGTTGGTGTAGAATAACTTCCACGGTTAAAATATTAAAAGGACAATGAGAGGTGGTATGAGGTGAGGCTCGAAGTGCCGTGCACAATACTGGTGCGCGGTGTTAGAGAGGAGGCAGCATGGAAAGAGTAACTTAGTGCGACGTTTAATGGACGACGAGGAGAAGATAGACACAGCGGCCATTCTTAAGCTCGGTTTACATTCCTGCAACAGCTCTACGTTAGGTCGCTTGAATAGCCAACAGCGTTGTGACCGTTCATACACTGGTGTGTCGTTCACTAATTATGCCACTAAAAGCAGGTCAGAGGGCGGTCAGATGTGTTGGAGCTAATAAATGTTGATCAGCAGTTACTGAAAACACTGCACTTAAGAGAGAGGACATCTGAGTAGATGTGTAGGAGGCAGAAGGAGGGAGAATTTCCTATGTTTGTCTGGCCACCGAGAGACATGGATGAGGACATGAATTCCAGACCAATCACAGCTGTTGCAGTCTGCACCGCTGTAACATTTACATTTACATTTCTGGGCAGGTGCATGTCGGGTAACGCCACAGAGATCCGACACAGAAGCATAAATCCATATTTAAGGTGCTTTTAGGTGGAGATGCAATGAGAATAATTAGATGACATGGAGCACAGGTGTCAAATATACGACCCGTGGGCCAAAACCGGCCCGACAGAGGATCTAATCTAGCCTGCGGCATGAATTTGCAAACTGCAAAATGCAAAACACAAAATGCAGAAATTACATAAAAGATTACTGGTATTTGGGATGGTTCGTTAAAGGGAAATTACCATTTTTTTACAACCTGGACCTTATTTCTGGCGTAAAGCGTATCATAACAAAATATTCGTGAAATTAACGAGTTTTGCGGCAGATAATGCGTTAGAGGCTGCATTTCGGTGCCCCTGTCACTCCCACTATATGGATATACGCGGCGCTCCGATGGATCTAAATATCTTCCGAACGACTTCAAATGACACCAATGTTATATGGGTGAGTAAACGATCGTATTTTATTAAGGTCCAGGTTGTACAAAATGGTAATTCCCCTTTAAGTATATGGCATGTTCTATGTTCAACATTGTTCCCCGAACGCACCATTTTCTTGTGGCGTTAATGGTATGGGCAGGTGTCAGTCTGTTTGATTAGCCAATTAGTGATGTTCAAGTTAACCTACTGGGAAACCAGGTGAATGGGACTGATAGGAAAGAGACGGAGCGAGAATGAAAGTCACCACTAAAACTTAGTTCAATAAGCTATATTTATTTACGTTAGTGTGATTTAGTTATGTGTCTGCCTGCACAACTTAGTGTATTTGTTTGCTGGAGAGACTGAACGCTCTGCCTTTTCTGTCGGAAATTCTACTTAATTAAAGCTAAACTGTGACCACACTGTGGACTGTTGCTAGTTAGCTCCTTGTGCTAGCAGTGTCAGAGACTTGTTCTTGGGAAACACTTGTTACACCAAGCTGCTGAGAACCTAATGGATGCTTACAAACATGGGCGGAGCCTGAGGACGTGTTTCTACACCACAGTGACGGGACACTGCTGAATGACTGGTTTGCCAAACTATATAATGTATGGGAGGCTGAGCTCTCAGGGCAGCATAGCTGTATATGAAGCTAACCAGGTCTCTCTGCACCCTAGAAAGAGTCATACATTCTGACTGCTGCTATACACACATCTCAAATTTAATACTTTAGCAGACCCATCATCTATTCACCTCCCATGCAAAGAGTGATTACTCAGAGGCGGTAGTTTTGAGGCGGTTTACTCACCACCCTCCTGTAAAATACAAAAGTGACTGCTATTTCTAATTTATCCACTGTTTCAGTAAGAGTAGCAAACAGGCAGACAGCAATAAAATTGCACTTTACTTTTTAAAGAAATTCCAGGCTGTTCATAAAATGTTTTGTAAAATGACAGCTCGTTAGTTATAAATATTTTCATAATGTACTTGTTCTTCTTTGCACTAAAACAGAGGGAAACATTTGGAGTTGTCTTTATTTATAGGTTATTATACTATTATGTTACTGGTCCGGCCCACTTGAGATCAAATTGGGCTGTATGTGGCCCCTGAACTAAAATGAGCTTGACACCCCTGACAATGGTGGAAGATTACTGCTAATGCTTCACTGATGTCCATTTATTGAATAGTGGCTTCTTATATAGAGCCAGCCCTATCAACCTTCTCACACAATAACAAAAGCAGTGAGTGAAAAAATTTCATTCTGTTTCATTCAGGCTTATGTAAAATGTATAGCTGCAGCTACAAGAGTAAAACAACACATAACGCTGAAAAGGAAAACTACTACTTAAACAGAGCGTCGGATAAAACACCAACTGCAAGACAGAATTGCGGAGTTATGAGTGGATAGATAGTTTCACTCTATATTGTGTATTAGTCTGTTGTTGCCTCCAAAAGGATTATGCACCACATTAACACACAAGGGAGTACCTCAACATGCCAATAAGTGCAATCCAAATAGTAACAAAACAAAACTGAAGGGAAAATTCAAAAACAAAAACAAGCAATCCAGTTTAACTTGTGGAATAGTCCTGCTTTGCAAGGAGAATATTTATCTAGAGGTTTGTTTAAATCGCCTGCATGAATTTCTTGCGTGTCTTGAAATTGTAATACCAACACGCATACATAATTCACTGCTTATGACTTTTTAAAATGAGTTTCGGTTTATTCACCAACCAAGGCCTCCTATGGCCGGCGATAGCGTGTCTATTGGTGTCAGCTCACGGACCGGTGCGGCTTCGCTGCATTCGCAGAGAAATACTCCGTTTTCAATCTAGCATAGGGGTATTGGCACCTGCCCTTGTCACTCATCTTCCATATGATGCACTGACTAATCTAGCGTACCCTTCCCTACCTGCAAATGTGTTTAGTGAAGGGCAGATAAGACCTGTCACATATGAAATCTATTTTTCTCCCCACCTCACCTTACTGGTAATGTCCTGACTGATGTAATAGCCACAGCTGATGTTGAGACATGAATGTGGGAAGGAAGTTAATGGAACATTCAAATCTCATTGCATACCTTGAACTGAATGATTCTTAAGTGCGCTGCCAAGTCTGAGGTATATTTGCATAGTGTATACATACTCCTACTAGGCCAGTCTAAATTTGATTGCATATTTGGACAATCAGATTTGAGTTATTTAATGTAAACTTCAAGCTGTAGCTGTTTTTGCAGTGTGCATTGAGGGCCATTGTGCAGTTGGAAGCTATGAATAGTCACAGTCAGATGGTCAAATAAGTCACTACACTTGGCAGAGCATGCTGTCATATTGAATGTTATCCCTCAGCTCTAATGGGTGCTTTGCCTGTCACGGCTAAAACCCTGCTCTCCACTGAGCAGCTGGGTGTCATCAAACTGTGTATGAGTAACATGCCAAGTCATGTTGCATGCTACCAATTCGCCACCAACCGCAGAAGGACTGCTGACCTCTGCCCGTTCTAAAGCCCAGCTATCTGAGTCCAGTGACTGTATGTAGGCCTGTATAATGTTAAGAAGTAGGTATCAGAGTGTCAGTCAGTAACAGACTGGGGGATCACGCTCCCTACCCAGCAGAAAAAATTCACACGCCTCTTATCAGGCCCAATGGCCAAATCTGTAGCCAAGTCTGTCAGGGAACGCAATAGTTGCTATGATGACCTGTGTCCCGGTAAATTAACAGCAGGATATTTAGACAGTCTCACATTGCACTGAACGATTGGTTTTAGAGTTGTAACTCAGGTAGCGACACCAGCAGTAACCTCTAGGGGGCTTCTCCACACAGAAAGGTCCCAGTTGGGCGACGGAATCGAACTCGGGACCTTCTTGCCCTGAGGCATCAGTGCTAACCACCACGTCACTGTTCCACCCACAGATAACGTGCCATGAATTAATTACATTTTCCATTAAACCAGTGCGATTATTATATTACCAGTACAATCACGTAACTCTCTATTTAAATTACATTACTCACTGACAATGAAGCAAACTGATCAGTTACCCTCTCAGTAATGCCAGTTATGTTCCTGACTGGTTCCCTCACAATGGAACCACGGCCAGTGCTTCTGCCATTCACAGGTATGTCTTGATTGCTAGGCTAAGTGGCTTCCCCAGCAATTGAAAAAAAACAATAAAAAAAAACAAAAAAAACAGGTTACTTCTGATGGAAGCGCATTAGGGCAAGCCCTCCCAAAAGAACCCACTGAGATTGCATTGCAGCGTAGGCAGTTTGAGAAAAAAACAGGGATACTCCACAGAGCACGGCTTGATACTGACTGGACTACATTCAGAGGCACATGGACAGTCTACAACAGCAATAGACGTTCGCAACTAGCCAGAAACTTGTTGCCTGATCGCCCCAATGGAGAAACTGTTCATGATCAGGTTGTACAAACGCTTTGGCCAGGATTTAAAAAACAGAAACTCATTCATTCATTCATTAATTATTCAACAGTTGCCAGTAATAATATAAACAATGTGAAAGAATTAGTACTCTCACACATTTGCACTTAACACTGACTCTTCTTAACACTTTCATATGTGTGTATTTCTCTTAAATGGTATGTTCACAACGTTGGCTACATGTATGTTTCTTTGAGCCGTCACAGAGACAAGATTCACTCTGTGACGGGCCGTGGAGTTTTCCTGAAGATAACTGATGCACAGTACTCTAAAGACCTCTCATTTTTGTCTTTTCATGTATTTTTAATTATTAATTCATTCAATTCATCTGCCTCATTAAAAACTAAATTAAAGCCATCCTTCCATGTTTTTTGCCCAGATATTAGTCTACTTAATCTAAGAATGAAGAAGGAAATGAAGTTATGTCAAGTTGGTTTTAATCACTGCTAATTGCTGACCTTAAAAAATCTAACATGATTAAAAAAAAAAAAGATTACGGAGGACACTTCACAATCAACAGTGGAAGTGGGGTATGGACAAGCCACAATGATATTTCTCAATTAAAGAGTACCAGACTGCAGACTACATGTCAGTTTTGGGGTCTTTTTGATTTTTTTGGAGCCACTGCACTAGTACTGATCAAAGTATCGAGTATAGAAAGAAATAATTGTACTTTACTCATAACAGAAACAAACTGTGATACTTTTGCGACTCCAAACGATTCAGTCCAAAAATGCGTGTTCGTTTTAACTCAGCGTCTGGAGAAAAAAAAAAAAACCGATATGCTAATAAACAAACACTGAGTCTCAGGACTGGGCTAGGTTTGTGGAGACTACGCACTGAAGGCACGGCTGAATCTTTTTTTATTTTTTTTCTTGAGATATGGCTGCATTTTCTGGTTCAGAGCGCTTAGTGATACAGTGGAGTGAAACTCATTTGGGTGTTAAAAGCTCTAAAGCACAGATACGCAGAGTAATAACCACCCATTAGTCTCAGTTTTCTGTCTTGATTAGAGGTTTGATCATGTACTTAAGAAATTGAATTTAATAGAAGACTGCAGGATCTGAATAAGGCATGTATGTAAATGGTTCTGTATTTCCAGAGTGAATCCCACACCCTCAAATTAGATTTCATCCCCTTGACCATATTTCAGTAATATATGCACGGTAATAAGAAAAGCACATCTTAAATACTGAACAATATTTTCTCAGACATTTGTAAACCAGAGTCTGTCCAGAAAAGGATACCTATGTCAAATTATAAATCCTCAAATCGGCAAACAATGATCAGAGGCCTTTTTGTACATCTGCAAGATCTAGTGAGAAAGCCACAATCCACTAGCTGTAGCAGAAAAGAAAAGAAGAAAAACCACAAATCAGCATTTTATTTGTTTTATGTTTCTGGTGGCTGTGAATGGATGTGGCGAGAAAATATTGCCGGTGCTCTTTGACAGCTTCCCCGTCTTTGTGTCTGAGCTAGCGAACAACAAAGCCCGCAACAGTCTTACAGGCGAACATTTGGCACTATGATCAAACACTTATCCAGTCATTGAAAGCCCGATCATGGATAAACAAACAGGAGCCCAACCTGAAACAGATGGCATAAAGGGAACACATTGTTTCAGCAAAATACTTTTACTATTTATATCCAAATAAACCTCTTAGAAACTGGGCTGCATGCAGGACAGATGGGTGCTGCGTTACAGAGGAAGGCAAATGATCAAAAACTGGAGTTTAACATTTCAGCACAACCAGGTTCTTTCTCTGCAAGCAGACGTTTGAACCTGAAATACATCAACCCCCGGTGCCTCGGCTTCAAAAAGATAGCATGCATTGTGTGTAGCTTAGCCTTGTGAGTCTCATCTGCATTCTGTTTGCGCTCTGTTGTGTTGCCGCCTGCAGTAAAGGTGGGTCTTGTAAAGATGATGATCCTGAGCCACGACAATACTGCCTCACCATTTCAGATGAAATTGTATGTTTATGCAGCATTTGGTCTTGTTAAACTACAGAATGAAAGCACTCTAAAATGAAATATTGAAATACATCTCAACAATTCAGAAACCATTCTATGTTATCAACAGTTCATGTTCTTCCACATAAGTTTGCATGACCTTGGCCTTGTTTTTTTATACAGCACCTTTTCTACCTATTGGTACTCAAAGCACTTTACAGTCACAGATGCATTTGCCCATTTGCTCACACAAGCACACACGCATTCACACACCAGTGCCACGCACTGGGAACAAGGACACTTTGTCACATGGCACATTCCAGGGATCAAACCGCTAACCCTCTGATTCACGGACAACCCGATCTACCTACTGAGCCACAGCCTTCTCCTGTTGCACACTACAATTGTGCAACAGGAGCAAATTATTGATCCAAAAAACAGGGAAATGTATTCTTAAATCAGAACAGGGAAGAAAGGAAGATATGTTTTCCTTTATCTTGTGTCAGACACGTCAACAAACCAGGGTGACATCGTCCCACTCTCTCAGTCTTCCACCGACGTGCCGCAATAAAGTTTTTTTTTACTTGGGGTTAGCTTGGTTGGCATGAAGGAAGCCATGGGGGGTAGGGGGGGTTATATTTACTCCCTGGCAGCAGATAAGAGGCTAAAAGAAGGAAAAAACAGAGGCCAGTGCACACTAAGCAGCTCGGTATGAATATTTTTACTCTATATAGAAATTACTTGACTGGGGTTAAATGTTTGCTGTTTAATATTTCACACATAGAATCACACTGTGTCTGTGCGGAGAACAGGTTTTGTCCTGTCTTTATTTTTGTGCCGCTGACAGCTGTGGCCGGAGGCATTATGTTTTCAGGTTCTCAGTCTGCCTTGAGGGACGTTCTTCAAATTTGACAAAAAAATCCGCTTTAACTCAAGTATGACCTGATTAGGTTTAGGTTTTCACATCACACGTCACATTTTTGGCCACAACTCAAGAGTTCACGCACGTAACTGGCTGGAAGTTTTTCTATTCACTTCCCCTCTCTGGATGGCAACCAGGACAGGGGGCGTCCTGGTCTTTTTGTCCACCACAGTGTCAAGCCTCAGGTGGCTGTTGCTGGGCCATGTGACAAAGCTTTTCATTGGTCTGTTCTCTGTACCCTTCTATAAAAACAGTGAAGACAGCATGTCTCCCTGGAAATAACTCACGTCAACAGTGATCCTTCCACTTCCACTATGCCTAAAAATATACTTAATACCTTTAATGAAATCCCTTCAAAGTCTTGACTACATACATTATATGAGCCTGGAGAGACATAAATGTTAACTGCAACTTGAGTGGCTGGCAGAGGCATATGATAGCGAGGCAGTCATTTAGTTGGAGAGTTAGAGTTGGACATGCACTTATTTTATATACTGAATGCAAATGTATGACACTCATTTTGCAGAGGAAGTCTGAAGGTAATTATTCAAATTGTTGAATTGACTTCTATAAATTGCGAGTGTGTGTCTGACGTTGGGGTGTGTTGCTCAGAGCTGCTGCAGCTACTGTCTGTTTACTTGTGCAACTTCACATTGACTACATTGTTTTTGCAAGGTGTTCATTTTAGAGAGAAATGATGGACAGTTCACTGTAGAAGTGCTCCTTATTTTGTATAATTAAATGTACAACATTCCCCGGATTCCAGTGAGATAATAATTGTTTTTTGTTTGTTTCACAGAGTTAGTGACAAACGCAGACACGATTTTTAACAGCTTTGTGATCTATTTTGCAGCCTACTTTTAAACAGGAGTACTCATCCTGGTTTTATGCGCGCTGTGACAGTAACTACAACGACAAGCACCACGAGAAACTGAGCATCCGCTGGCAAGTGAGGAAAATAAATCTGACAGGGGTCCAGAGCTAAAACCCCCCATCATTAGCCTTAAATCTTAAGCAATTAGTAAATGCAGCTACAGCTCGGGGGATTCCAAGTTCTGCAAAACGGTTGATGGGAATGTTTTTGGCCTGTAAAACAGATAATGAATGCTTGAATTTAAAGAGTTGAGGAAAAACTGTGCGGTAATGAGGAGGAAGTGAAGGCAGCCTCTCCTTGATACGAGAGAGGCTTGTGCACCGCAAACGCGGACGAACAAAAGCAGACGAAAGGTCACGTACCGCGCATTTGAAAAGTGTCCCTTTTCTCTTACATAGAAATCTTATCACTGTAGATGAAGTAATTCTTCTATCACCTCCATTACCAGTGCTGCAGTTCATTTGGAACCAAACCTATAGACGCTAAAACCTTTTGATTCAAGTGGGTTTTTTTTTTTTTTCCTTTTGGACGTTGTAACAGTAATGTGTGTGCTTAATGTCCGACAGCTTTGTTCACCCAGGTGTTTTATTCATTCTAAATGTTCAAATGATGTGGCGTTGCTAAAATAAAAGCCACGTTTCCCCACCTATGAAGACGTGTCTCCTCCTCGTCCTCCTCCTCCAATAAATACAGTATATAAATCCTACTGTAGTTGAATTTGCACACACACACAGTCATGCATTGCAGGGAAAGCCCTCTAAATCTTCCTGAGTGTGTTTGCACTGTAATTCTTCCCTGCTCTGACTTTTTTGCTTTGCTGAGTTACTTGCCTGGACCCCCCGGGGAGTTTGTATTGTCCATTAACATTTTCCAAAGTGCAGCCATAGCTAAGGAGGTTCATTTTATTACAAAGACTAGTATTATTTACGCCCCCCAAAACAGCAATTATGGCATACATTTGGTATACAACTTCGTCTGTCCAATCCAATGAGGACAGAAGGCCAGATAAATAGCACAATAGGCAGACTGACGGGTTCATTTGACAGTCAAATAGTGGGCTCAGGTTCTTTGAAATACTTTGCATTATTCATAATTGTATGGTCAGATTTCGGGGATTTTCTGATTTCAGCTAACTGTCTTTATTGGCAGATGTCAACATATTGTATCATGTGGGCACCGGTGTGTTGTTACTGTACAATGAAACTGCACACTGAGCTTAATTTTACTACAATCACTGGCCAGAAATCTGAGGATGCTCCCCCACAGATTGGCCCTGCAGGTGCCAGCATTCACAATACGGAGGTCTTCTCTTTCAGTAGTTCCTGCAGTCTGTTTTTTTTTTTTTTTTTTTTCTCCTGGTGATAATGCTGTTGTCAGTTTGAACAAAATCCAAGAGCAGCATGCCGCCTGAGCTCTGTAATCTTGCTCACACTGTTCCACTCCTTTGTTTGCTGCTGCGGTGATACATCCAAGTCTTCAACATGAGGAGTCAATATAAAAATCGGAATTTCTCGATTCTAATAAAAAGTTTGAAACAAAAAAAAAAACTATCTGTGTGGCATCTGTTTAGTTCAGTTACATAAGGACACATACTATACCATTTAGAGCGCGTGCTGTGAAGCTGCTTTCTAGTTAAACCTGTTCATATACAGTCTAAAACAAAATGCATGCAATTTCTTGATGTGCTGAAATGATGAGACTTACATTTTAGAGAACATTATGAGCTAGTATTTTCCTTATTAATGATGTAGGTGATTGTTTTGCCCACCTACAACCGGACTGCTATTAATCTGAATGTTAATTTTTATGACCCGTCTCGTCCAAACCTGTGGATTAACTAACTAGATCAAGTGCAGACAGAATCCATGTGATCATCTGTTTGATCATTCTTCAGGCATGTAGCAAAGGTGAGCTGTCACCCACACAAAGAGCTTAGTTTGATACATGCTGTAGCTCGACAGCCATGAAAGAGTAGGGGAGTGTGATATGCTAGCCACCCACCTCAATTATTATTCCAGTCCGACTGGGGAGGAGCTGAGAGAGTGTTCTGTGAGCAGGTGATGTGCTGAACGAAAAGGGAGGGCTCCAAGATCATATCAGCACAGAGCGTCTATAACAAACTGCAGCGGCATTCGCTCTCAGCTCCGCTTGGAGGTGGTTGGCATGTGCAGTTAAGTCAATCATGGGTTGCGGCGAGCATATTGATTTTCCCGCGGAGTCTCACATGCATCAAATCAATCCTCCTTTGCACCTTCTCCACCCACTCCCAAGCGCTGTCATTCAGCGCTGCAGACAGCACAGAAATGCACGGCTCATTTGGGTTTGATGTCATTTCTTATGACCTGTGCAAAAATAAATAAAGTCTGAGAGTGAGTGATGAGTCAGCGGAGGCGACATACTGTACACCAACGGCCAAGCAATCAACTGATTGACAGGGTTGCTCGAAGGACTGTCAATAGAATCATAAGCATAAGTAAAAATACATAATGGAGGCAAATAAGCATGAAAACAAAACAAACAACATAAAATCACTGTGTTTCTGCGGATAGGAAAACTTTACAGCCTCACTGAAAGTGAAGTAGTTTGTTTTCCGACAGGGTGAGGCGTCGAGATCCTATACATCTTGAAGAGTGCGTGACCTTTTGGAACAACTTTAGAACCGAAGGGCCTGAGAATCACCACAACGAGAAACAAAATCAATAGCTGCACAGCATCCATAAGACCCGCAGCTCGTCAGTGGATGAGGAAAATGTGGTTGAAGCATGCTGTCAGCCAACAATCCATACAGACAGATTTTGTTGTATTACAGGGCAGTCATCACCATAAAAACAGTCATTCATAAAAATAGATACATTAAAGGGGAATTTCCATTTTTTACAACCAGGACTTGATGAAATACGATCGTTTACTCACCCATATAACTTTTGTGTAATTTGTATTCCATCGGGAGATAACTAGATCCATATAGTGGGAGTGACTGGGGCACCGAAACGCAGCCTCTAAATAACGCATTTTCTGCCTCGAAACTCGTTCATTTCACCAATATTTTGTTATGATACGCTACTGCTATTCCCCATTGAGTCCGGAGTTACCTGTTATCATCATCTGTAGATTGACCTACTAACCTCTGACCTGGATAATGTCATCTCTGAGATAATGTGTTATTTAGAGGCAGCGTTGCGGTGCCCCAGTCACTCCCACTATGTGGATATACGCGGATCTAAATATCATTCAAACGACTCCAAATGACACCAAAGTTATGTGGGTGAGTAAACGATCGTATTTTATGCCAGCAATAAGGTCCAGGTTGTTAAGATACTATGCATTTTGAGATGAAATGAGATGAACACTAGTCTGTTGAAATAAATGGAATACCCTCTTACTGGCTGAGTCATTTGAATGTTTCAGCAACTTAGCTGTCCATCTCACCATTTGCTTGCTTGTGTAGTGACAGTCTCGTCTTGGAGTGCAAAAATGGTGACGGCTGAGTCGTTTTTATGAAACAATTCCCCAACTGAGAAAATAGGCCTTCGAAATTTGATTGGATTTGCAAACATGAACTCGGAAAAATATTCCATTCTGCTTGCAAAATTGCTTTTGAAATCCGCAAGCTGTCATAATGTTATTGAAGTTATACTGTATATTTTAAATCCGCCGCTGCGTGAGAGTTTTAGGTGCTTCAAATGTTTAGATTGTTATCGCTCGAAGCCACCGGGGAGGCATTTAATCGATCCCGAAACCTTTCTGCACCACCGCGACGGGCAAAGACAGAGTAAGGAAGAGCGATCTCCAGCAACAAGAAGAACAAGGAATCCTTCAACCGATTAACTGGTTAGCTCACACAGAACCCTGATCTCAGCATCAGTCAATCTGGTATTACAGAGAAAATCCAAAGAAGAACTGTGGCAAATTCTCCAACATCCTTTGAACAATTTTCCTGCAGAGTACCTATGCATGAATATGTATGAATATACTGTAAAGGTACATTTAAATGGACATGGTGTACTTTTGCACACATTATACATGTGTCGGAATGCTCACTTGCTAGATTTATCTGTATCGTAGATCCCCCCTGTCTGTCTCTGATGTTAAAACACAAGCTGTCTCATGATTACAATGACATCCTATGACTGAGCTTCTTCGATCAGCAGAAATATTCCAATAACCTCAGTGCGGCACCATTGGCTGTGGCGAACTCTTTCATGGGACCTCAAGCGGAAGGCTTTGTTCGTCGTACATCCGTTAATCACAAGGCTCAAGACATCACAACAGTCGGAGGCCCATTTTATTCATGCAGCATGTTGACATACACATATCTTTCTGTTGTGCCAGCACCTGGGCACACCCAACCATCTGCTCATTACCACATTCCTCCCAGGTGGCTTCAGAAAAGCAGCCACTGTGGCAAAATCAACACTAAAAACTAGTTTCAATCGCACAACTCTCATTTCTCAACATTTTGCACAAATGCATTCTGTTTTGTTTACACTTTTGTTTACACATATGCAGAGCACACACCAATACCGATATACACAGTGTTCACCTCTAAACCAGAGGGTGAGATCAGAAAAATACATTCTTGTCTTGCCCGGTCCTGAATTTCTTCTCTGTCAATTTCCACCTTGTCTTACTTTTGTTGTGGCCAGTCCCTTCTCACCCTGATGCCGCCACTTCTGCCATGTCTCAAGTTATTATTTCCCATGATGGCTTTGACAAAGCATGGACCCAAGAAAACCTGTGTAAATCTGCCCAACACAAGTTTCACTTTGACATGTTAGTCCTTTGTGCTGGACCTCTTCCTTTTTTTTCACTGATGTGGCTCCAATTTATGAACACGCACATTCAGAAGTTTTCCAAGGAACTATTTCATTGGTAGAGGGAGGCCAATGTGGCCCAAGGCGTCAATCATAAATCACCAGGCAGAGTCCAGCTTGGGGCCTCTGTTGTATGTCACCATATCTCTCTCCCTCCTCTTTTCAGTCTGCTCTATCATAAAGACATGCATTTAGAAATGGAAGTGAGGACCATTTAATAGCTCTATATATTTTATTCATTACAATACAGACACGTAACATGACTGTCAGATGATAATAAACGAATCCCAATTCCTTCAGTCTCACATGAATTCCATGGAAATTTTTCTGTTCTCTGTACAAGCACTGTAGCAGTAAAAAGTTTAGTCTGTGCAGCTTTGACACTGTGACACTTTAGTGTACTGTGCACGCAGGGATGGATTCAATGGATTCACAATTTGACTTATTTAAAAATCTTTGGTCTAGAATTACATGCCTTCTTGTTCTGGTGATTTTCCGCCACTCCACACTTCGCCATCGCTGTAACACTCTAATGGTGCAGCCAGACGGCCAGCAACAAAAGCTGCAATTCCGTCAGCGTTGCCGAGTCACTGCTGGATCTTTTTTTTTAAGTGTTATGTGACACCATCAATGGGGTTATTTGGAACAGGCACTGACTGAGTGCAGTATAGAGTATAACATGGTAACGGGTGAAGCAAACACATAAGATTGCGGTTTGCGCGATGATTGAACGACAAAACGCCAGAGCCAGCTCAACTTTTAGCTCGTCGCTCTCTCTCAGTGCTAGTGTAAGCGTAGCAGTAGACTGTAAGACTGTAAGACTGATAACAAAGGGAAGATATTATGCTGAATCATAAGCTGAAATAGGATGCAAAAGAGCAGCAGTGTCTTCCATCCTTTATTATTAAAACCCACCTATACGGGCTGTACTATTTATCTTTCATCATTCACTACAAACAATTTAAAGAGCAGTAACACTGACATGTTTTCCCTCACCCTAAACCTTTCATGAAGAAACTGATATATATAATTTTTTACTTTTTTTTCCACAAACTGATCTTTTAGGCCTTTTTTATGACAGTCTGAATACAGCTTCAGTAGAAGCTTCTTCCGCCTCTATTTCATTTTACTTACAAGTATACTGCTCTTGTTTCCAAAGAGAACTTTGTGTCAGTAACCTGTAAACAAACAACAAAAAAAAGCTCCTAGACTTCTAAACCCTGGTATAGTCGGTTTCTGTAGGCCTTTTGAAACCAATGCCATGTGCAGCTCCATCCTTATTACAGCATATAATTTGTTTTTATAGTGATCTTCATCTCTCCCCTGCTTGAGCACATCCTCAACGGGACAATTGACCCCCCCTCTAAAATGTGACATACGAATATGAAAGTAATTGAGCCGTGATGATGTTGTCTTTTCAAAAGTCAATAGACACTCAAGACAGTGCAAGACGTACTTGACAAATGTAATCTGGAAAAAAAAAAAAAAAGAAAAGAAAAAACAACTTTACTACTGCCTTGTGGTTGTGTACCTCTGCCAACCAGTCACTGGCAGTTTACTCAGACTTACATATTATATGTAGAGAGGATTTTAAAGGAATAAATAGGTGTTTTTGAACATTATAATCAGCAAACTGCTCCAATTCTAAAGAAACTAAGTCGGGCCGTTTTTGAAATATTGAATTCAGAAGAATTGGGCTGACGTATTTACGAATGCACCCAAGTATGTACCTGCATGTAGAGTTCCAGAGATTTTACATTCATGAGTTGCATTATGGGCCACAGACGCAGTTCATCCTTACGTCTGAATTAACATTTGTCCCTTTGTTCCATTAGGGCTTTTCTGAAATACCGAATACCTACAGACATACCTATAATCCGGCACAGAACCAGAAAACATAATACCTTCACCCCTGTCACCAACACAGAGGCATAAAACACCTACACTGGTGTGCAGCACAAATCAGCTGATGACGCAATGTGAGATTTTGTACACACGGATTTATTCGGCTTTGTTAGGGCCACACACGTTTAATGTGCAATATACAATGCCTGCACAATATCCATAGGTTGTACTCCTATGCCTAGCTCCTACTTAATCTTGTCGTTCAATGGACTGGCAATTCTGCCTGTAGTGACGAGGGCATATGCTACACCATACTCCCTGCACTTGAAGTTTGCAGGCTCCTTAAATTTGTGTACTGGTTGGCATTCAGCTGGACCCAGGGACGTCGCTTTATGGATTCCCATCTTGAAGAGGTGTAGAGGTCTGTCTGATGCAGCTATAAGTAGTCCAAGGACTACTGGTACCTGGTGCCCATGAGCAACTAAAACACATCATTTAGTTCAGTATCATATTGTCCTTAGATCCCGTTTTCTTATCTCATAAAAAGGCAGTTCTAGTATTCAACCAGGCTCGCAGCTTTTTTTTCCGCCTTTTATTCACAAAAACGGCTGCATGTGCCACACTTTTCCAGGCATTCATGCCAGCCATGAAATTGGCTTCTCTCACATTGATCACACATTTGGTGCAATCTTGCATTCTTTATCTATTTGTGCCCACAAGCATCTCTCCCGCTGTTCGTAGAATACATCAACTTGGCTTTCAGATGCTGTGTAGGCTTTATGTGTGATGACCTCTTGCTGCATCATCAGTGTCATTTGTGACTCCAACAGTAGCCTCTTATGCTACACGCCCACAACTAGATTTTTCATCTCAAGCCATGTCCCATTAGCTGAACGTAATTTACACCTTGGTGTCAGAGGAGGAAGAGTCAGCCGGAAGAGGCATTAAGGGCTTAGAGTGGTACATTATCAGATACTAGAGTGCAGTTCTAAAGTGTTCTGGCTCAACTGTGTTTCTCTTTGTGTATGCCTAAGTTCCAGCCTTTGCATTGCTTTTTTGTTCTTGATGTTTATGTAGAATGAAATCCATTTTGTCCAATGAGAAGTGATAATGTTTAGTTTGAATGTAAAATATGTTGGGTTTTTTTTTCATTTAAATGAGCCTTAGAAAGATGAAAGGAGTAATTAAGCCTTCTTGTTTGAAGCCTTGATGCTATAGCGTTATATTTGTTACTCTTTGTTGGAAGTTATAAAAAGAGTGACTTTGGTTTGGCTAATCCAAAACTACCAACCAGCTTTTTAAAGATCATTGCACTCAGGATGTTTGACACATCACATTTGAGGCCCTGCATATTAAGATATAAAGTCACCAAACCCAGTTTCATGACATAAACCGGAATAAAATATATATTTTTAAAAAAAAAGGCAGACGAACATCATTTTTGTTGCACGCTGATAATGCATTATGCCTGATGCAAGGGAGTGGGTCTGCCGTAAAATCTCCCGAGGGTTCCACAGTTCTGAGCGCAGCCCAAACGCTTTCTGTTCACCTCACTGCTTAATTAATTAACACTTTTGTCCCTTGAGTAGTCCATGCTCAAACTATCAATTTTGAATGTGTGCTCTCCTATCAGCAACCTTGATTATCAAAGCGATCATGAAACCAAAAAGAACGTTCTCTGATTAATAATGAATGCCAAGAGAGACCGAAAGAGAGAGAGAGAGAGAGAGAGAGAGAGAGAGAGAGAGACAGAGAGAGAGAGAGAGAGAGAGAGAGAGAGAGAGAGAGATCACCCAGGCATCGTGACAGGCACTGCAGAAATTGCTGAACTTCTCAAGTGAACATCCAGATATATTTTAGGTATGTGAACAGTGTTTAAACATGAATAATGTGCTGTGATACATAACAGTAGTTTCCCTTATATCGTTACCAAAGCTCCCTTTGATTAAGGAGTCATTGGCTAAATAATCAGACACAGCAGTCACTGCACCGCCATTTGCCTGTTGACCACAGGCAGCGGTTGACCACCGCGCAGCTCCATCGGAGCAATCGGGGATAAAGTATTTTGCTCAAGGGCACCTCGATAGTAACGCAGTGATCCCAAAGCCTGGTTTAATTGAAGTTCTGTTTCTGTCAGCATGAATCTGTTTTTCCTCCTTGGCTATGGCATTATTCCAATGTCCGCAGATATCAAGTCACATGGAAATGCCTTTAGCCAAAGAGGGAATTTTATGCTTATATGCACTCGTTGCTGCAAGAGGCATCACAGTGGATGCTGCAGTGCTATGGGTGTATGGATTAGATTGTTCTCTCTTTGATAGAAGGTGACAACAATCAGGTGAAAAATAAAGCAGTAGGTAAAGTATCCCTGTGTTTAATGACAGTATCTTTTATGATTTTTTTTTAAATACCTACATTGTGCTCAAACTTTCAAAGAGATTCAAATATCAACTAATGTCTCAGTAGTTAATACAGCGTGTTTACAGCACTATCATTTTCTCTGCAGGAATGACTCTTAAAAGTTTGGTACAGTTTTTTATTATTATTTTTCTTTAAAAAAAAAACACAAGATTTTCAATGTTGACTTTTTTTTCCACATTTTGCATGGAGACGTTGCTTCTGTACATGCTCATGTGTCACTGTCACAATCCATTTGGATGTACTGACACTGACAGCACATCTAGTCTCCCCTGCTGACTTGAGTGCTTTATTGAGCTACGCTCAGTATGGGCTTTGGATCTAAAATGTGAAGCAAGTGTGCACAGTAAGCCAACCATGAGTGGCGTAAGCTGTCTTCCTCCAAGATCTCTCTCCCTTTATCTCGGTCTCCCTTCCCCTCTCTCTCCTCCATTCTCTGGTGTTGTGATGAGCCACTGCAGTGGGAAAAGGACTTTGATCCACTGGCTTGACAGCAGCCTGCCAAATTCCCTCTCCCCACGCAAAAATGCACAGATCCTGCCTTCCAGCAGTTGGGCCCACTTATTTGTAATCTCATAGATTACTGTCCCCAGGCTTAAGTGTAATGAGCCACAAACATCCAAGAAAAACACGCTATTTTTCACTCTAACTTGGGAGTCTGAGAATAAAGAAGTTTCGCAATGAGCTGGGAAATGCCATACAGTAGGTCTAACTTTATTTTACAGCATGCGGTAGCATGCAGGCAGATTCACGGCAGGGGAGGATTAATCTGTGTGCTGGGCATCATGGTTGCTCTTTCCTCTGAATTAATTTTTATTCCTTTCTTTTCTCTTGAGGTATATTGAGCAAAGCAGGTTGGGGGGAGCCAGTCGGAGAATCAATTTCCGTTGGAAGACCTCGAATTATACAGGCCACTGCAAATAATCAAAATGACTCTCTCAGACGGAGTTGCTGTACATTTAATTAAAAATCGCTTAAATCAAAACAATTAAGTGCGTAGTGTTTTAACAGCACAACAAAGAACACACCAAGATGGAGTCATGAGAGAGGAAATGCTCGCCACAGACTGCTAGAGGTGGATGTGAAAAGACGCAGCAGAGTGAGGGGACGCAAACTACAATAAAAACTGGGATCAAACCGATCTTGGTGGCCTTTATTGATCAATGTGTCTGTGAAGATCCTCATCCAGGTCATGGGATGTCAAAAGACCAAGCCATGACAACAGCAACTGGACTGTTGAGATGTTTCACCACTCATCCAAGTGGTTTCTTTAGTTCCAAATAACTGATCATCAGCAGGTGGTGCACATTCACATGACTAGAGCCTTAACAGCTACCTTCTCATCCATAATTAGAGGACTTCATTGACTCCTCTTTCAAACCAACCCCTTGGTGAAGGGGTTGGTTTCTTTCCCAACTGGGCAGGTCTACGCATTCCTCACTATGCTGAACTACATTGCTCTGCTTTTACCTGCGTGTTTTTTTAGTGATATTTAGAAGATATAATATAGTTCTGTGCAGATTATTTTGTAACCAATACATGTGGAGGTATGAGAAATATGGCCCAGTTTTCTGTTATTCACACTCCCCAACTCATGATGACACTGTTTCCATTATTTATTTATTTCACTCCAGTGATAAACTCTCATAAACCACAACTTTGCATTTTTCCCTCTCAAGTGTCTTCAGTACATCTCCTGGGAAAATATCCAAGCAATATAAAAAATAAATAAAATAAAATAACCAACCCCAATACCTTTCCTGTGTATGCCCGGGTTTGTAAAGCAGGACGGCTTAAGAAAATGAAAAAAAAAAATAATAATAAAAAAGTCATTCAATAAGGAATGTCTAATATTTTTCTATGATATGTGACTTTTTTCCCCACTGGCACTTTCCCTGCAAGCAATAAAAAATGCTGACTGTTCACAAAAGCCCAGCCTCAGCCTGAATACACCTGCTTCCAGTATTTCATTAGTGACCATTTCACACAAGTGCAACCACAACCCTGAAAAGTAAATAATGGTTACTTAGAGGTGTATGTGTGCCGTGTCAGAGATGGCTGAAAAACTGCCATTTAGCTGTAAATACAGTTCTGAAAGCAATTTTTGTATCTTTATTTAGGGTACATTGTCCAGGTCAGCATGAGGTATGGACTTTAAGTTGCAGTTATGAATGCATGTAGCTAGATGCACAGCACAGAGGCACTGATCATGGCAGCACAAAAACAGGCCCTAGGTACAAGAGCCATAGAGGCCAAGATTTACAAGAGTAGATCAGACCCAAGGTGCAGACTATGTCGGGTCAGCCTACATGTTGAGACACAACCAAGTGGCTGGAATAGTGTACAGGAACATCTGTACCCAGTATGGAATAGAGGTACCCAAATCCCAATGGGCCGCACCACAGAAGGCGGCTGAGAACAACAGGGCCAAGGTGCTGTGGGACTTCAGCTTCCAGACTGACAAACATGGGCGTGGTAGTGGGGGGAAAAGGGGACCTGACTACCCAGGGCCCAAGTAGGGAGAGGGCCCATGAAAATCCTGAATTTTTGGATGTAGTTGGAACATAAGCAGTAACTATGCAAAGCTATGGATGTACTTTGCACCTTATGAAAGTGACACCGGCAATTGTCAACCAATTAGAATTGATCAGGACAAGGGAATATTGACCAACCAGTCCAAGCACAAACTAGAGACCTCATTTCGTAAAATTCGGTTACTCCTGCAGCGAGGCAATAAAACCATTTTTCAACCTGGTTAAATGACAAAACCCAGAGAGAAATTACAGTTAATGTTCATCAGCTAATTGCCACTGTTGCATTTCCCATTAGACAAGTTCAATGCAGACAGAGCGCTTTTGGTTCTTTTACATAATTCTTGGAGGGGAAACATTCATTTCTACTTCCTCTGTGCATCTGCCTTCAAAGCAGAGACAGAGGCTTAAAAATGAACGAAGACAGAAAGAAAGATACAATACATTAGAACTAAGAGAGAAGCCCATAAAACGAAAGCAATGGTTATGAAATATATTAACACAAAATATATATTTTTTTAAATAAAAAAAATGCCATTTAGTGTACACACTAATTTACTGTCTTTAGAAGATTAGAGAGCATTTTTTACAATGCTTCAGTCACTGACTTAAATAGAGAAACATTTGCAGACTTACATTGATTAAAAGCCTCTATTGCATAAATTATTACTGAAACATAATAAATGGAAAATTTCAATGCTGTGCAATTGATGAAAGTGCCATCAAATCTTAAAAACATGCTTTAACCCAACCTATACTTTAATTGTGTAGACCGATGTAGAGTGGAATTATTATAATGTTAATCGTAGTTTGCAATATTCATCAATAATAACATTTACTTTACTATCTGGACTATACATCACAGCAGTGGAATGTCAAAATATTAATTACAAATATTAATAATTCATAGTTTCCCTTTTAAATGTCATTAATTCCAGTCTCACAGTAGCCTAGCGCTATGTAACTTGACTACAGTCCTTTAGGTTGAATGTACACGGTTCACTTCAAGATGTGAATATAGTTACCAAATCAAAGGGTTTAATATGACGTCGGCCCACCCTTTGCAGCTATAGCAACTCCAACTCTTCTGGGAAGGCTTTCCACAAGGTTTTAGGAGTGTGTTTATGGGCTGAAGCATTTAGAGTTCCTTTCACTGGAGCTAAGGGGCCAAGCCCAGCTCCTGAAAAACAAGCCCACACCATAATCACCCCTCCACCAAACTTCACACTTGGCACAATACAGTCAGACAAGTATTGTTCTCCTGGCAACCACCAAACCCAGATTCGTCCATCAGATTGCCAGATAGGGAAGCATGATTCGTCACTTTAGAGAACGCGTCTCCACTGCTCTAGAGACCAGTGGCGGCGTGCTTTACATCACTGAATCCGACGCTTTGCATTGCTCTTGGTGACGTATGGCTTGGATGCAGCTGCTCGGCCATGGAAACCCATTCCATGAAGCTTTCTACGCTCTGTTCTTGAGCTAATCTGAAGGCCACGAGGTCTGTAGCGATTCATTCTGCAGAAAGTTGGCAACCTCTGCGCACTATACGCCTCAGCATCCGCTGACCACGCTGTCATTTTACGTGGCCTGCCACTTCGTGGCTGAGTCGCTGTCGTTGCCAATCGCTTCCACTTTGTTATAATACCCAAGACAGATGACTGTGGAATATTTAGTAGCGAGGAAATTTCATGACTGGACTTGTTGCACAGGTGGCATCCTATCACAGTACCACGCTGGAACCCACTGAGCTCCTGAGAGCGACCCATTCTTTCACAAATGTTTGTAGAAGCAGTCTGTATGCCTAGGTGGTTGATTTTATACGCTTGTGGCCATGGAAGTGACTGGAATATCTGAATTCGATTATATGGATGGGTGAGTGAATACTTTTGTCAATATAGTGTACATAAAAGCAACTTCATTTTCCGTTGCAGTCATATCCAATCTTGAATAGAAAGTCACTCCAATTTTCAACCTTTTCAATCAGCATGACTCTAGAACAGAAACAGGCAGAGTGACTGACGTTTAAAATAAAAGAGGGGAGCACAATTTTCCTGTCTATTTCTTCACTATAATTTTGCACACTTTCTGAATTGTAAATCTACAAGGAGCTCCACTGTAGCTCATGTGGTCGATCCAACCATTAAATGTGCCGTGAAATAAAAATTTCATAGCAACACTTCCTGGACCCCAGAACCCATGGCCTATGTGACTGATGACTTGTTCCGCCCCATCCATGCAGAGCTGCAGTTAAGAAAGCGCTGTCATTTTCTGCTCTGGAGCAAAAGCTAGCTTCTGAGCACCATCAGAACCCTAGGATTTCAGTGACCTTGTAGTTCTATTAAGGTCATTTTGTACACCAGTCCATCAGAGATCACATCTCATTATTCTAACTCATACTTTAAATACAATGACCAGTGTGGCAATTATTTTAGTACAAAGATATTCAAATGAGGCAGCTGCTGTTTATGTTTCTTACACAGTGTATGAGTCACAGGTGCTGACCAGCTGACATGGCCAAGGTGCAAGGTATAAGGAGATGTGAGGGACTGTATGCATGAGGGGGAAAGCATGATGAGTGTGACCCGTCCTCCAGCAGAGACACAAAGCGACAACAAGTACTTGGCACCAGCCTCACGCTGATTGACTTGTCTCCACAGTCAATGAGATAAGTCTCTGTCACCATACGGCACACTGTGCCAACACCGGATCATTAACGTTGTTGTTTTTTTCCACACAGCATTAAAATGTGATCAGTGTGACTTATTGTGGTCAGTTGCACATTAAGACAGGATCACCATCAGCTCCTCAGACCATTTACTTGACGCTGGACTGCAATTACAGCGAAGGTCACTGAAATGCTAATTTTTTTCAGACGTCTCTACCTGCTACGGACACAGTCAGGTCAAAGTTCAAGTCATATAAGACGTATGGGTAATGCTTAAAGTTCATGATTTGATTATGTGGATACAAACTGATAGATGTTAATGTAAATGATCCCGTTTGTAAAAAATGCTGTATTTCCTAGATATTACTAAGCCATCACTTGACTGGCTTTAAACCGACTTTGCCTTCTGGCATATGTCGTTCTTTAAAGGATGCATTACATAACAAGCAAGATTACATCACTTATTCAGACTTATAGACTTATGCTTCAACAAATTTTGGCGTACTGCAGGTCCAAATTTCACTAACTTTATTTCTGGGAGGTTAAACAACTATTCATGATAACACATAATACTGTATGTGACTTGGCATAAAATAAAGGTTAAATATAATAAGGAGAATGATGGATAATTCTACAGCAAACACTAAATCTAGATCTACTTAATGTTTATCCTTAGCCTAACTCCATTATTAAGTAGTTTGCATAACTTCCATCTGAAATATAACAAACTCATAAATAACATTTACACAAATCTCAATCCTGCTAGGCTGAGAAGCCTCATATATACGTTTATACCCTAATAAATTGGTTACAATCAGAGCAGATTTTTCTCTGGAAGGCTGAATCTCTCAGTGGCTGGACATGGCTTTGTATGCATGTCAGCTGCTGTTAAGACTCAGCCGTACAGACAGTAAATACAGCTGAAAGCTACACAGCTGATGTCATTTAAATTTTAGTTTAATATCAGCACCATCAGCTAACACAAATTTAAGTGGATGTTTCTTCTCCATCATTTTTATCGGACAGAGAAGATACTCTAAAGAATCCGGAGATTTGCTGAATGTCCCTTTACCAAGAGGCTACAATCATCGCTAAACTTTAATTATTATCATAGGCAATATGTTTGCTCCCTTTCCGCAGATTTTTGCCAGCGGTTGTGTTTGACTGAATAAGGGTAGTGATTTTCATATTACTAAGACACACCAATAATGAACAGAGAGAATGGCAAACATATTAAAATTGCACTTTATTTATAAAAATAGCCTAAGGTTCTACGTGCACTGAACCCAGTGTTTGTTTTTCTTTCTGTGGAATTGCAAGATTGTACTGTACCCCTGCTCGTGGAGTCTATCGCTGCTGTGTGTATTTGAAACAGAAGGCCATTATACAAAGTGGAACTGACATAGCAAGAAGACGAAACTCGTGCACATATATCTTTTGTCCAATATGAATTCACAATAATTCCTGTTTGTCCATACACAAAGGTTATTAATTGTTTTAATATACCCTTATGAAAGAGACTTGAATCAATTACCGCAAGATGTAGTATGAAAGGGCGCCCAGTCGCACCAGAAAATGTTGGATGCTGCAATCAGTATCTTTTCAAGCCTTTAACTAGTATCACACTAAGATGTGCTTAAGGGTCCCTCTAGGGATTGAGAAAGGTGGCACAGAATTTCAGAATCAATAGTACTGTAGATTCTTTTCCTTGGTGGTTCAGACGTATTGATTTGCCATCCAAACATGCTGGTTTAAGCTTGTCATCCCCAAAGGAACCAAAGTGATATGGATTCTTTAAACTAGAAGTTATCTCTGTAATTACCAGATGAAGCATCACTGTGTCACACAGATATGGGTTTTTGTTGCATTTTAAGTTTGTGTTATAGTTCATCTGTTTGAACTGCTGTAAATGACCTGTTTGCTGTCCTATATGCATGAAGTATACCACAAAACCATTTCATAGTCATTATCATTGCCCTGAAATGTGAGAGAACGCTGACTTACAACAGCTACAGTGACTGTCAAATAACCACTGTTTTGTTCTCCGGGAGCACTTGGAGTTTTTGTTGGCCTGACCCCAGTGTGCATTAAAAAACAGACTGCAAATGGAAACTTTACATGGTAAGAGAGACTGGGGAGCAAATCCTACTGGTTGACATCAAAGTCTTGTTGTGTTTGTTCCGTCCAATGGACAAACTACTTAAGTTTTATAGAAAACTGCTGTGGAAAAGCAGGAAACTCAGAAGCTAGCAAGTGCCACGAGAATCCACTCTACAACATCACCATAAATGTCTTCAGATAGGTAAAGTGGAGATGAAGAAAGGGAGGAAGACTGAGTTCATGAGTGTAGGAGGTAAAACAAAAAAGGATATAACAACTTCCGGGTTGGAGCCTATCCCAGCTGTCACTGGGCGAGAGACAGGGTACAGCCTGGACCGGTTGCCCAATTAAAAGAACAACCAATTAGTTGTCTTAAATTTTTATTTTGGGGGTAAAAAATAGAGTTGGGCAGGCAAATAAAATTCAGCTGGGTTTGGGTTTGTATTTCTTCTATACCTTTCTTAAAGGGGAACTACCGTTTTTTACAACCTGGACCTTATTTCTGGCATAAAATACGATTGTTTACTCACCCATATAACTTTGGTGTCATTTTTTTCGAGTCCTTTGGACGATATTTAGCTCCAGTGGAGCGCCGTTTATATCCATATAGTGGGAGTGATCGGGGAACCGAAACACAGCCTCTAAATAACGCATTATCTGCCACAAAACTCGTTAATTTCACCAATATTTTGTTATGATACGCTAGTGTTATTCCCTGTTGAGTCCGGAGTTACCTGTTATCATCATCCAGGGTCTGTAGATTGACCTACTAACTTCTGACCTGAATGATGTCATCTCTGAGCTCTAATTTGCTACTGCTATTTTTTTGCAACATGGCTGAATATTTTTCTGATTCTGAGGTTGTGGACGACGACTTTGTTTATGATGGACGTCCTTACCGTTTTGAGCCAGAGTATACGGATGAGGAGCTCGTTGAAAGGAGGATGCGGAGGCAGAGAGAGGAACAGCTAGATAACAGGTAACTCCGGACTCAACGGGGAATAGCACTAGCGTCGCCGAGTTTCGCAGCAGATAATGCGTTATTTAGAGGCTGTGTGTCGGTGCCCTGATCACTCCCGCTATATGGATATACGTGGGGCTCTGCTGGAGCTAAATATCTTTCAAAGGACTAAAACTAACACCAAAGTGATATGGGTGAGTAAACGATCGTATTATATGATAGAAATAAGGTCCAGGTTGTAAAAAACGGTAGTTCCCCTTTAAGCTACTCAGTAACTCAGACTGCTGCAGATCAGTATTTCCACACAGTCTGTTCTTCTTCAGTGGAGCAAGTGCACAGAGCTAGCTAAGATGCCAAAGTGGGATAAATATAAAAAAACAAAAAACAGTGTGTGTATGTACGTGAGTGCACTGCATGTGCTCTGCTTATATAAAGAGGAAGATGACAAGCAGTATTTGGTACAGTTGTTTGAGCTGCTGCTTTCTAAAGAGCAGAGAATCAACCAACAGGCCTAACAGTGGACTACATGAGATCATCAAATGGCACCTGTAGCAGGTAGATGTGAGTAGTCACGGTGGTTGACTGCTGCACTTTGTTACTGTACGCGTTCTATGCTTCGAGTGCATTGTTTTTTTGTTTGTTTTTTTAAATAGAAATCTGTGTGGTTAAAGTACTAAACAAAATATCGATCTAATATTTTGGGCGGTTCTGTGTGCTTCTTGGCCAATTTCCAGCACATTACGAGCTGGAAACCATGAGCTGTATCTGGCAACAATGATCTCTAGGCAGCATTCTGATGCACTGGAAAGATTGACAAGACAGATGCTTGCGGTTTTTCGCTCTGAAGCACAATGATTGGGTTAAGAAATTGTGACTGTATACACACAAGACAAGACAAGATGGAGAGAAACAGCAGAGCCAATGTAGCACATTTAGCCCTATGAAAGTATATTTAAGTGGGAATTTCTGATGTGGTTAAGAAATAAAAAAAATTGAAACACTACAACTGGAATTGCACCAATTCTATTTTTTGTTTCATGGATAATAACATTTGATATTTTATTGACATGGACTTATGGAACCAGTCTGCTGCCCTCTACAAGGAGATATAGAAGCTTCAAAACCAGAACCCACAGACTAAAAAAACTCAACTGGAGCCACTAAATTCCACCAGCTTCTATTCAATATGTGCAGTTCTAACTATAGGTGCAGTACCCCACCTGTGCAATATGTTCAACTTATCACCACCTACTGATTACTTGAATTAAACGTTTCTTTTTTACTTAAATGCTACTTTTCGTTGTTTTTTTATTTATTATTTATTTAACAAAACGCACCTTCAGTTTTTGCTATCACAGTTTCATTGTGTAGGTGAATGTGCAATGACTATAATTGCAATATTATCTTATCTCTTATCTTAATGTACTTCATTCCTATTTCCCTGTGGTGATATCTGGCTCACACAGGTAAAATCAAATCCCACCAAAACCAATACAGCATGTCTCCCGCTACTTTCGATCCACCGATCCAACCGTCTCCCTTGTAACTATGATGTGTGCACCATTACAGGTGCGCCTCCGTCCTGACCTGTGTACGCAAAGCCTAAAATATATTCGACTTTGTGGAGAGCTTGGCAGTATTTCTGTAAAACCATGCAAACACATTCGCTCTAACAAACTGAAACAATAAGCTCACTATGCAGCTGAAAAAAAAAATTATATAATTAAGATAGACTCCTTTGTAATTGTCTAGTTAAGCAATCCCTTGACTCTGCATTGTGTTGTATTTAATGATGGGCCAGGGGCTTAATTCTGCTTCTGTGTTGCCATGTATATAACAGAATCAGAATATGTACTGGGCAGTTATACAGTTGGCTCAACAAAAGCAGCTCTAACGCGGCAACAAAAGAGCCAGTTATTCATATTTATATGTTTAATGTAATATTTCTACACTGCGCTGAACCCACCTCGGGCAAGTCTCTCACGAACGGGCAACATTTCACAATTACCAGTGGCATTTATTTACTAAGTGAAGGTGCCCTGAGCTAACAAATCTACATGGGCATGTGATTAAATGTCAGCGTACATAAACAAACCTTTAGTTTATGTTCTTTCTTTATTACAGATGATAATTAGAGGTTTACTTTGAAGAAATGCTTTAACGATACTTTTCTGCATCAAATATTAGTTCCAGAAACATTTCAACTAAAGCTTTTTAATTCAAGTTAGGTTTGTCAGTAATGCTCCACAGTATTCATTGGTTTGGTTTGAGGACCTTTGCATGTATATATATATATATATTTCCATGACATGAGAAATCTCTCTCCCCTCTTTTCAATAAGGCTCTCTGAAATAATATGCCACTGCCACTGGAAAGCTTTGTAATTATGTTCTACACATAGTAGTCGCGGTTGTTTTCTTACCTTAATGGAAAGCCTCACACACACCTTGTCTTAGTTGACACGGCATACAGCTCTCTCTTCCCTCCCTACGTCGTTGATTCATTGGCTGGGCAGACTGAGAGGCTTCACTTGCAATTTGGGAAAATAATGTAATCTCAGGATGGGCAGGATTGTTGAACCCTCTCTGAGATTACTCTCTCCCGCCTGCCTCAGTGATTACTGATCACAGGCAAAAGAAAGAAAAGAAAGTCTTCCCTCCATTGTATGTTTCTATTTTCATTCTCACCTCATCCATCTGGCAAGAGTTATTTTCAATAGGCAGTGAGAATTGGCAGTCACTCTACTGCTCCCCTCGCTTATTTTCACTGCCTGCTGTGTGGCAGTGTTTTAAAGTCCAAGAGCATAGGTTGTGTTCCATCTTGCATTTACTCAGGCTGATTTGCAATCAAGGCATTTGTGAGTAATATTGTGGCAAATGCAGGGAGACATAAAAGTGCACCAGCGTGCTCAGAATCTCGTTGATCATGCATGAGCAAAGAATTTCCTGATGGTTATTAAATTAACACCTCCTCTGTGAAAACTGTGAAGAAGCAATATGACATGGTGATTGCGTTAAAGTTATACTGAGCAGCACAGCGCACATTATATATTTAAAATTTCCAGAGGTGAAAAATGACTTAAACGTCTGCATACATACGTACATGCCTTAAAGACATAAAGGCTTGGATGACCTGCTTCTTTGTATGGCATTACATACTTACATACTACATACAGTCTACATACAGTTTTAGCGTCTCTTCATTGGATCCCTTTAAAATCTAGAATAGAATTTAAAATCCTCCTCCTTACGTACAAGGCCCTTAAAGGCCTAACTCCATCATATTGTACCATTTCATCCCAACACATCACTTCAAAGCACTCAAAGTGCAGGCCTACTTGCAGTTCCTAGAATTTCAAAAAGTAGAATGTGAGGTAGAGCCTTCAGCTATCAGGATCCTCTCCTGTGGAACCAGCTCCCGGTTTGGGTTCGGGAGGCAGACACGCTCTCTTCTTTTAAGGTCAGGTCTTAAGACTATGATCAAGCGTATAATTAGGGCTGGACTGAACCATTACGTAGTTCTGCTGCAATCTGAGCACATGTCCTCTGTTCTCTTCTCTCTCACACCGAGCTCATGTCCTCCAATTTCTTCTCCATTACTAGTTATGCAATTCTGTGCTACTCCTGTATAGCATGTTATGAGCTGGATTCTGCTCAAGGTTTCCACCTGTTCCTGTTTTTCCTTGCCACCTTCGCCTTCAGGCTTTCCCTGGGGGTATCAGGCCGGATGTTGTAAAGTGTCTTGAGACAGTTTGTATTGTTATTAACACTATATGAATAAAATCCAATTGAACTGAATTGCACTGAATACATACAGAAGTATTTCAGGCGACAGCTGTGACAGACATAATTGTTTTCAACCAGGGGTAGTTTCGTTAACATCGCCCACTCACAACAATCCTTGCCAGTCTTTTCCCATCTCTTCTACAGAGGCATGAGGCAGAAACTGGGGTAATAGTATGTATTTCTCTTGGTAGAAAAAGTCTGAGTCAGTAATAGATGGAAACACTGCATATGAAGATGTTGTCAGAGGTGTGTGTAAATGGACTGTGTGTGAGTTTTGGATAGGGCAGAAAAACTGTCTCATCAAGATATCCGGAAGAGCCTTTCCAAAAGTTAATGGTCCAATTAAAATGTCCATCCCAGTGACAAATTCCTTTGAAGGCAGGCTTTGAACTCCAAATCGCAGAGGCTCTCCTTTAAGAGGAGGAGAGAGTGCACATCACCATTCACGCCCAGTGTTAAACGATCTCATCTGTTGGGACTTCCTGTGATGAATGGTAAAAGTAAAGGAAGGATGAGAGGGGAGTTGAGACTGAATGGCTGGCTCGCATCAATGTAGACCAAAGAGAGAAGAGAAAGTGTGGCCATTACTATTTCTGACATGGTGAGATTGATGTCACCCTTATTTGCCATCAGATTAGGGAAGCCAGGCGAGGTGTAGCTCCCGGGCCAGTACATCACACAGGCGTAATTAAATGAGTGAGAGCCCTGAATGCTCCTTTGAGCCCAGTGTTGGGGCCTGAACAAAAAGTGAAAAAAGTCGTGTAACACACAGGTTGGTAACACACACTGTCCACTGAATGATGTCCTCACATCACAGAGCAATCCTAGAGGTACAAGCTGACCCAGCCACAACTCAGTGGACCATACCATAGAAAAACATGTACAATCAAATTAAATACCCTGATCAGCCACAACATTAAAACCACTTCCAGGAGAAGTAAATAACATTGACCATCTTGTGACAATTCAATGTTCTTCTGGGAAACTTTTGGACCTGGCATTCATGTGGATGTTACTTAAACATGTACCACCCACCTAGACCAGACCAGACCAGACCAGACACCCCCACCCCATGGCAATGACACTCCTGTACAGCAGCAGCCATCCCCAGCAGCCTGATACAGGCATACACAACTCAAAAAACATGAAAAACAGCACAAGGTGTTGACCTGGCCTCCAAATTCACTAGATTCCAAACTGATCAAGTATCTGTGGGATGCACTGGAACAAGCCTGATCCACAGAGGCCCCTCCCGTCAACCGATAGGACCCAAAACGTCCTGTTGTCAGACACCACAGGACACCCTCAGAAGGCCCATGTCCATTCTCTGATGAGTCATAACTGTTTTTGAGGCACAAGGGAGACCTGCGCCATATTAGGAAGGTGGTCATAATGTTATGCCTGGTCAGTGTATAAGCGTATAAGTTTGTGAGCAATTAGAAAAAAATGATGAGACATCTTTAGCAAATATTAGTTCAAGTAACTTGGTTTACTCCACAGCAAATCACTTGTTTCTTTACTCACAATGTAACGCAGGGGTGGGCAATTATTTTTCTCAAGGGGCCACATGAGAAATCGTAAATATCTTGGAGGGCCGTGCCAATAGGCTGAACTCAAACCTGCGCCTGCAACATTGGTATGTTTTATTTTGTGCTGGTGTTTTTAGTAAAGGGATGATCAAGAAAGCAATTAGTCATACTTAAAGCTTGAAATGCTTTACAATGAACACATTCTATTATTCAGATTCAGAAAACTTTATTTGTCCCCAGGGGGCAATTTAAGTAATAAAGTGCAGTTAATTAAATCTTTAATGAAATCTGTACCAATGAACTTTTAAAATATAAACAAAATTTATTTAGTTATTTAACTGTTAATCTATTAGTATGATTTGTTTTTTAAAATGACCATATATAATATTTATATTGGCTAATACTACTGTATATTAAATAAATGATCATTCATTCGACTCAATCGATCCTACCACACATGTCAAACTCAAGGTCCATAATTGTATGCGGCCCGCAAGATAATATTTTCGATGTATCCAGTGGTGGACAATAACGAAGTAAATTTACTTGAGTACTGTCTTAAGTACAGTTTTTGAGTATGTGGGTTATCCAGCTCATTTTTGGCTGTGATACATGATATAAGTGTAAGTAAACTAGCCAACAAGTTGTTTATCCATCAATGTTACAAAACTGAATGTTACAATAAATGTTTAGGTATTGGTAAATATACTTCATGATGTGTTCAAATGTAACTACAATATGTAGAAATTGCATTTGTTGATGAATGCAGTTGAGTCTGTGTTCTGAGGCTTCTTGCCTTTATTTGTTTATTTTTGAGCTATAAACATATCTGTAGCTGAATCGCATCAGTGGATTGTATAATGACAATAAAGCTACTTTCCTTTCCTGTATTTCCTGAGATACTTTTTAAATACTTTTACTTAAGTATTTTTTTAAGCACATACTTTAGTAGGCTACTTTACTTAAGTAATATTTTGACTTAGCTACTTTTACTTGTATTGGAGTAATATTTGACAAGGAGTATCTGTACTTTTACTCAAGTAGTGAAGGTGTGTACTCTGTCCACCTCTGGATGTATCGGAATCAGAACTGACCCGCATTTATTTTGCATGCGTCAAGCAGGAACGTCAATCAGCTCATCCTCCCACCTTTATTGACAAACTTGTCAGAGTCTCATGGTTGCCTTGGCAACCGCTCAGCGTATCTGTACGGCAGCGCGGCGCTCTGAAGTTCATACGGTGGACCAATAATACTAAAATATGTTAACGGAGATTCTGACACAAAGTAACGATGTACCGGTTAGCAACGTCACTATGTCTTTGTAACCAGTTAGCAGACCAGTTAGCAGACAACGGGCTAAATCTGTTAGCTTACTGTTCCGCGGTAGCACACACGGCAGACAGAAAACTTACTATAAATGACAACATCACTGCAGCAGCTAAACACCAGTCTGTTAACATACACGCTAACATACAGGCACACTGAAAGTGTCCGATAGCCAAATAACAGTGTGTTTAACACGGCATTAGCATGCTAACTTAGGACACCATGCAAAAAAAAAAAAAAAAAAGTTCTGTCGAAATCAAATGACAAGCTTTACGCGGGCCGGTCAGAGTCAGCCAAAGGGCCGTATACGGCCCGCGGGCCGTGTCATGCCCAGGTCTGATGTAACGTCACCATGTTTCTAACATCCTGGTAACTTCATCTGCCCAAAACTGCATTGCTGCTCTTGAGTGTACTTTTTTTTATTTATTTTTTATTAAAATGGATTTAGATCAGCTGTTTTTTAATACCTGGTCACTTATTTGCACCAATCCCCACTAATCCCAAAAGTGGTCTTGCTCACCCAGTCCTGACGAGGCTGGATGAAGAGTAGGAAGACGGCTGGACTCCGGGTGAAACTTAGGTGGCCCTCAGAGTGAGGCAGCTCTGCAAAATGCTGATTTTGTTTCACTGAACTCTAACCCAGTTGCTCCTGTTGCTCCTATTGCTCCTTGGAATTAATTTCCTTTGTCCCGGCAGTTCACGGCCACCAGTGCCAGATACTCCGTCTCCAATTTATCCACACTGATTCTCCCTTTGGACTGATCATCTTCCCTTTGGTGAGTAGTTTACTTGTGTGCTGGAGCAAATCCCCTACACTTAAACAGGTTTCATTTGCAAACTGGGGAGCTGTGCTGGCTCTGTGGAGTCAATACTCAATGATTTCTTTCTTTTCTTCTGACTGAGGTATACTGTACAATGGTCCTAGCTGTGCTATAATGTTAAAATCAGCTGTCACTATAGTTCAAGATCTTAATGGCCCAAACCCACCCACCACATTACAATGAAGGCTTTGAGTTGGATTAAAAGAAAATACTCTCTCCTTTAAGTCGTCACTTCTCTCAGATTTCTTAACCTCAGGCAACGACGATGTGGTTTTCAAATTATAGCTGAATGCACGCTTCCTTCCCAAATGCATTGTCCCTAATATAAGTCCTCCATTAGCCAGAAAGGCTCTTCATTAACATAAAAGAAGAAGGGGCTAACTCAGTGTGTCCAGCTGGTGCTTTACCAAGAGCCACAGCTTTTTATAATGCCTAAGACTTGATACAGCCCAGTGTGACAGCATCTGTTTTAGCTGAGTTTGTCACACTGGGTGGCTGATTAAGCATTAAGAGGGCCAGTGTGAGGGTATATAGACTCATAGCCCCTTAGGTTTTCTTTTCCTCTGCCACGTATTGGGAAGCACAGGATTGCAGTTCTCATTTGTGCACAATAAGCGGTTCCTTGCACCTTTGTGATCTTGTAGCCTTTATGTTATGCTTGCCAGCAGTCTGGCCTCAACGTTATCGTAGTCGTTTCAACTTCACGTCTTTTTAATTGTGACACCGCCGGTATACATACAGCATCCAGCCAGGATATAAAATTAATTTCTCTTTTTTTTGCCAATGCCTCATATGTATTCAGATAAAGGGAGATCAGTTGAAAGCAATAACAATATTTACTGAGATCAGCAACAGAGCAAGACCTTGGCAGTTACCCTCCATCAATGTGATTCATTAAATGTGATGGAGTAAAGGCTGCAGGTGGTTGATGGAAACTTGCAGCTGACTCAGCCTGGACATCTCGGATCTCATGGTGGTAACTGAGACTTGGTGGGTCACACAGAGTGAGTCACTCCGATAGACAAAAATTGCAGCGCTACTTGAAAATGGCATCCAAGTACTGATGAATTCAAAGAAAACATGGAAAGAAACATAGACTGTATAAAGATGGACGACAGAACAGCTCCTCAAAAGTGAGGCCAAAGCAAGTAGAGCTCCCCCTGGTGGCTGCCTGCAGTACAGGTCATAAGCTCCACCCCCTCCAAGGGACCATTTTTCTGATAAGTTCTGTTTTCGACTCCGACCATACTGCACAGACTCTGGCTCCAAACTCGCAAGATGGCAGGGAGAGATCCCATATCCACAGGAAAATAGCGTCAGTGTGGCCAATGCAAGGAAGTGGGGACGCGTTATCCATATTTCTATACAGTCTATGGTCAGAAACAGTGACGTCTGAGTTGTGGTTATTAGGAATCGGATAGAATGGGAACAGGAGGAAACAAGAAATTCGCCCAGAGGGAAATTAAAACATGAAAGAAAAGATTTTGAAGTTTTGCCAAAGCTTTCTTTCACTTTCTTTGTTTACATTAGGGGCATCATCAGTAGGAAAATGAAAAGAGTTGCTTGAAGATGATGCTTTGATTAGTATCTGCATTACATTTGCAAGTGATCACGTAACACTTGCATCAAAACAGCAAGGACCATCTCATCAGTTTTATTAGTTTAACTCAGTTTTTGTTGTATGCTGCAGCTGCTGTGCTGACTTATACTTTTTGTGTGTTGTTTTCTTCTTCTTTCAGGTACATAAAACATAAAAGGATGCCCTATTCACCCAAAACTATTTTAAAATGATACCCTCATATACAGTATGTTTACTCCATGCATGTGAAGGAAAAGGTACATCAAACATTTGCACCTACAGTACAACACTTTTGATGTAAATGCTTGCAAGGCACTGGAGTCAGGGGGCAAAGAGTAAGTTCAAGTTTGAAATATTGCGCAGCTTATACAGTATCTGTCATCTAAATGACTTCACATACTGTTTGGTCAAGCCTCTGGCTGCAAGGCTCAGTGATTTCAAGAGACTAGCTACGCAAGGACAGCAGCATTAGTCATCGACCTGGTTTCAAGCAGCTGGTGTTCTTTTAGGGATTCACAGAGCAACTTTTCTTTTTACGTTGCATAGTTTATGAATTATGTTTGAGCATCTGATGGTAATACAATAGAATATTCTGGTTTGAACTGGGGAGGATGAAGAAGGTTACATGTCACATTTTAAGCTTATTTCAATTTTTTTATTTATGTTAAATAGTTGATTTTGAGTTATTAAAGTGAAATATGAGGCACGTGGCTTTTGGTCAGTGGTCAGTGATATTTTATCCAAACCCTGAACGTGTACCCAATCAAACTGTCTGCCTTTGTCCAAACTGGGTATTAGCAAAAAGTAATTTCCTCTGCCCAGTCACGGCTTCACGGTGCCCGTAAGGTGTAGATTTTTTTCCCCCAACAGCTGTCAAACTCTATCCCTATTCTACCAGACAAGTGAAGGGCATGACAAAAAACCCTGAGGCAGTCATACAACACTGCAAATGCTCGGTAATTTGTTACTAAGAATACCCAAGTATTTTGCCCGGGCATTCATATTGCTATGCATATGAGCACATATATAATATTTGTATATACTGCACCAGTCATTAGGCCAATTAGAAGCCGTGCAAAACGAATACAGAAAAAAGATTTAAATGGCACAGAATTAAGCATAGCCCATTTACAGTATAATCTATGCATAGTATCAGAATCTGTTAATACAGCAGATTTTTTGAAACTTTAGTCCCACCACATTTTTGCTGCACCATAAGAGATATGGAGTATTTCACTGACACACGATATAGACTTGGAATCAAGGATAAATAAATTAAAATGTGACATCCCAGGGCTAAAAATGTGAGGTTGGCTTTCCAGAACTGTACAAGTGACCACCATATATACCAAAATGCTGGTGCAGTTCAGTTAAATATCCTATTTAAATGCATGGGCTACAGTAGATGGAAACGGCATTCAGCTGAGTTGAGGTATGCAGAAATAAGGGGATCTTGGGTGAGCCGAGAATCTGAATGCTGGTCGGCCTTACGGATAACTTCACGTCGGATAACTTCATTTACTGTGACAATTGCTCCTTCTTTTGCCACCTGTTGGGTTACAGGCACAACTGCTCTGTGCTCTAAGGTCACTGTCCTACGGGGGGAAGAGATCTGTCAACATTTCTAATTGCTCACTGTGGACGCTTTGGAAGTTTGCAGCACCTGACAGGAAGGAAGATGAACAGCAATGTCAAGTGTAATTAGATTTGAATATTAGACTGATATCCCCACTGCTCATAGAATCACCCAAAAAGTGTTAATTGTACTCCCACTTCTTCAGCCTGAGGCCAATTCATTTACTTGGCAGAGTCTCAGCAGTCCTGTTTTCTTTTCTTTTTTGTACCACATTGTTTGATGTTAAATAGCTACAGAGCTACATTGGAGAACAGGTCAATAACATCAAGAACAACTAATTAAAGCAATAAAGTCTATCTAATGTTTCCACTAAGCAGTTCTCTGTAGGACTTTAGTTAACATGCGTTTGACCCACTTGTCTAAAAGTCCTTAACTGATTGCTTAGCCTTGAGGCTGGTAATGACTGCTCTCCATCAGCTGAACAGATGCTGCACTTATGTACTGTAAAACAGTCATCACACCACTTGAGACACAGGTAGTACCATTTTAAAACGTCCTCCACCTCTCTCTACTGAAGATCCGATTACTTTTATTTACTGTGAGCAACACCTGCCACATCTCAACCCTCACGCACGTTAGATTAGTGAACATCTTTTCTCTCCGGCTCGGAACAGGACACAAGACGCGTACAAAAGGCTTCGTTTTTACCCGCACCCTCACAAGAGTAACTTCTTTGTTGAGGCTTTTTGATATTCATGAATATGCTCACCCACTGTATCAATACAATTATAATTACATATGTCTAATCCTCATTATCTGTTGCTTAAAGTCTCTGTCCAGGAGTTCTTTTGAATATGGGCTTGAGCGAAGCCACAAAATGCGCTACCCTAGTGAATTGTGAAGCAGGTGCTTTGTGATGATGCACGTTAGGTTCGTATTTGCATTCACAGTATCCTCTGTCATCACAAAGCAAATGCATCACGGCAGAAGCAGCAGAAGCTGGGAGGACAGACAAAGGAGCGCGTGTTCAAATGAATCTATTCTGGCTTTTTTTTTTTTTTTTCTTAGATTAAAATGTGCAATGTGAGCAAGCATGTTTGAAAATGAGAATATGATTTCTTGTGTGAAATTGCTGCACTGTTTGACCAAAGAAGTCTTCTGAAAGTGTAGCGGTGACTCACGGTCACGGTGGTTCTTCCATTTCTTAATTCCTTCTACTTACTTATCTAATTATTAACAACTTAATTATATATGAACTGTAACCACTCCTACACCATCCAGGCCAATGTAAATTACACGATTAAGCCATATCTGATGCTAATTAATATTCCCCAGCTGTTTAATCTTGAACATTTCTAGAGTGCCACCTATTAAGTGAAATTTCCACTCGCGTCTCAAAAATGTAAATTATGCCCGCACACCTAAATATTTGTATATTCATAAGTGAGCTGGAGAAAAGCACAGCTTGAATAAAAATGCACCTGCACACTGTGCATGTTAATTTACAGCATTTCAGACTACTTTTATTCAGAATCTTTTCATTAAAATCTACTGGACATACTGCAGTAAAATTATTTATATGCAGTCAACTCTCCAAGGGCGTTAACCCTTTCCACAATGACAACTCTATAAGTTTTCTCTTGGGCTGCCCTTCTGGTGAAATTGTTATGTGCACAAAATACTGGCCAAGACATTTGCCGATACTCCCAAGATGATGATCGTATTTGATCATGCGCAGCTTCTATCACCTGCACGAGACGTCATTTATACCACAAAAAGATCAATGATCATTTAGAAAGCTAAACGGCACAACATTTTCACTCTTTCGCTCCCTCTGCAAGGCTTTGACAGAGTTGGGAATGACTGGAGCAGGAAAGACGGGAGCCATAAATTCTACCACTGAAGCCGCAGGAAGAAGCTCTATATCCACCGTGGCTGGGTCACCTGGACAAGGTGGTCTGATGCATCCCAGCGTAGTCATAGAGATTTATCTTAAAACCTCATGTGCAGAGAGGAAGAACACATTTTTTGATTACATGCCTTACAAGGAGCCCATATCAAAATAGAAAAATCAGAAAATGTTTTTTTTTTTTTTTTATGCAGGCCAATATGTTCATAAAGTTTATAATGTAAGATCTAATCAGCTGTAATGAACACGAGGGCCTCTATTAGATTAAAACTTATTAAAACTAATTAGTGACTGGTGCTTTGAGGGCAAAAAGGTTCGGGCTACATCACGCCAGCATTTACTCTGCTGCAAATGGTCTGTACTCAAAGCTGAGGAACATTTTTCTTTTTTTCCCCACAGTAATCTAAATTTCCATGCAGCACATAAAGTATCAAAATGTTGGTTTGACAAAATGTTTCAAACATTGCAAAAATAAATATTAAACCTAAATACGTTAGAAATTGAAAGTTGTAAATTCCATGGATTGTAAAAAAAAAACAAGTCAATTTCAGAGAGATGGAAACAACAGCCTGCAGCCTTATTCATCTTATAGATACTGCCACCTGTACAAAAGAAGTCAAATTATTTCACTTCACCGATTGCATTAGAGGGAACACTGAGCACCCTATTTTTACAGTCTACGATGTATTGGGGAAAAACAGCAGATGTTTGGTGATGAAATCTGGAAGCCATCCATTTTCTCTGGAAAGATAAAATGTCTATTGACCAACAGGAAAGAAAATATATTCCTTTTTTTCTCCAACACTCAGAAATACTTACAGAACCTTCCACTGGGTACAGTCTGCGAGGCTTGAATATTCAAAACTTCTCTCCAGTAAATAAATTAACAGTGATTATGTGGCTCATGATTCAGAATGAATTCACAAAAGTAAGAATATTCAAGCTTTCAGCCTTAGCATGGCAAAGTAAAGTGTAGCTCCTAAACATTGAGAATACATACTGCAGTCTGCCAAACGTACAAAAAAGCAAATGCAGATTTCATAAACTGTAGATATATATGTTGTTGGATTTGGCCTTGTCCTACTTTGTGTCCCCTGAAAGATTTCCAGAGTAACCAGGGAATCATCCGACCAAGGTCAAAATTCACGTGGAGGGTTTCTTTTACTATCTGGTGGATTAGGACTGCCGCCGAGGGTTCTCGAGGGGTTTTTGTACCCTAGGTTAAAATAAACTGCTGATCCAGGACGCTTGATGAGTTTGTGGCGCGCTCTCTGCCACGCTGTCTCCAAAGCAGATGCGCATCATTTGTTTTAGTCAAATGCCTCTGTTGGAGAAGGTCAAGCAGGGTGACCGTGCTTTTCACAAAATCTGGGTCCACACCAATGAATCCTGCACTGCAGAGGCCAATTACTACCACAGGACACTGCGTGTCACGTCTGTGCTGTCACTTTTTGAGGCTTTCTCGACATATAAGCAGCCCTCAGATTTGACAGTGAATGTTGGGGACTTTATCCTAAGTTGGAATTTAATGAATTTTTTTGATATCCCCCAGGGAGAGGGGACCTTATCAGATGTCTTTAATGAGATCCTTAATTGAGGAACACGTGCATCACGCACTGATAGACCCTGGACAAAAATGTCTGAGTGCTGATGTCATTTGATAAAAGGATAGGAGAGGAGTTGCTGCAGTGAAACACAAATGTGGTCTAAAAAAAAAAACTCTGCTCTTCCTGTTCTTATCAGCCTGACAAGCAAAAGGTAAATTTTTATAACTGAGACAGTTGCTACACTCACATGGACAATATTTCTTCAACTCGATGGAATCTCTAATCAGACATATTTCAAGCTTAACTGTCTCCATGGACATGGAATAAAATGATTTGATAAGATATATGCTTTTACATTCACAAAAACAATAGTCAGACTGTAATTTTTGTTAACAGACTGATTGTGCCTGTGGAGGAGTGTCGAGTCTGCCAGAGACATAACAGAAGGAGAAGTAATTTATTTTATTTTTTTGATATTTTTGAATGTTCAATAAAAGAAAAAAAGCAAGACAGATCCTTATTTTTTTAACAGAGCCGTCCTCATCAATTCCAGCTTTTTTTTTCATCTGTTCAAACTGTTTTTCCTCCATGTTTCTGTCCCTCAAAAACAAAACTTGTCACATCCGCTGAGGTTTACACCACATGGGGGAAACATATGCAGAGAGAGTTTCTTCCAGTCTGAGAGAAATATTCAGATCAAATGTTTACATGGTTATTAGGCGCTTATATTGTCCCGCTGAATGGAATATAAAAGGTTTACACCACCCATCTGAATCTGAATCCTTCCAGTTAGTCCGGACCTGTCTGCTCTGATTGTGGTGGTGTTATTGTTATTCTGATTGGGCTATATTGGGATAATTAGCAGCGGGCTATTGTCCACAAAAACATCCAAACTGTGAAAGGAGCTAACTAGCGCACAAAACAAACAGAAACTGCTGGTAGTATTGTACACCACTGGTTACAAAACCAACTGGAAAGTGAGTTCAGAATTAGGAAAAAAAAAAAAGATCTGAAAAGTCAGTTTTGAAATCCAGAGATCTCGGCACCCAGCAGAGGAAATCACTGTGTCTCTGCTATTGATCAGTACACCAAATCAAGCCACCAGAGATGTTTTAGGATCATTTTTGTGCTGTGGAGTGGTAAAACCTTACTTATTGCACCTGTAACATCTTCTTATCAGCACCTGCACCAGGCATCACCATCTCCAGATACCAGTACAGGATGTACACTATAAGATTTAGCTTCTGGATATATATATATATTTTTTTGTGGCTTGGGATTACTGAGACAGAATGACCTCCCTCCACATAATAAAGGCCTTCGAGCTTCAAAGAACTTGCCTCGAATGAACTTGTTCAGATCGAGACAAAAAATGAATACTGGAATACATGGAAGACGGCAGCAGCAGCCTTATCTCCTGCGAATTGAGCTTCTAAGCAACTGTTTTACATTGGCAAAATATGGTTGGAGAACGCTCATTAAATTGCTTTGTGCTTCATGCACCAAAAGCACACAGAGGCCATCTCAAACTTGGATGTCGAGATCATCATAGACAGCAAAATGTAAATCAGTTTACAGAAGAAATGATATGGTTGGAGCTTGGTGTGGAGTGTTGTTTACCTGCGTGAAAGGATATTATTTACAGAGCCATCACCAGAGGGAGGGAGACTGCTCTGATATGACTGATGCAGGCATGTGAAGATAGGAGAGACTGCTTGTGCAAGCAAAACATCATCAAGGCATAAAAAAAAGTAAAGGCGATTTGTGAAGAACACCCTCAGTTTTGATGTAGGTATTTTGCAGTTTGGCTGCCATCGAACACATGCATCAATCACACATGGCACAGATGTGGACTGTGATGAATAGACTCCTGACAAGACGCGGCGATGAAAATAAGCTCGACAAAGAGCTTGAATGATTGTGACAGCCAAAACGGAGGGGGGGGGAGGAAAAAAAAGAAGTTTCCAGCTGCAATCTGAATGTCCTACTTCCTCAGAGGATTCTTTATTTCGCATGTTTTACAAATAATACATTCCGTTTTTGGCGACGTGAAGGCCGAGCTCATGCGCGGCGGTAGCTACAAGTAAATCTGAATCGCTTTCTTTGTCTTAATATTCATCATCATTTGCATAATGCTATTTGGATTTAAGATTATTTCACACAGCAAAACCAATTTCAATGGCTTGGTCATGTCTCTCGCTTATGTAGTCATAATGGTCATCCAACTGTGTAATTGGACATTTTAAACTGTTAAGCAAGTTAGTACCAAGCAACACAGTGGAGCAGACCAGTGCATTAAAGCTGAATGACAGTTGAATACCAAGGGAATATGGCTGGTCACTGTCCACTACTTAACTGTGCCCAACATTTAAAATCCGTGGTTAATGCAGATTATGTCAAACTGTCCATTAACCACAGCACAGAATGATGAATACCATTACCGCCACGAGCCTTAAACCTTCAGAAATCTGCTACAATGACTGTCAAGTGACCCAAATGTGAATTCCTCATGAAATCTTTCCTCGAGATTTCTTGTCTTTTTTCCTTTTTTTCATATGTGGCTGTGTCCTTTTGGAATATCTTCTTAGGAGATTAGTGGCTGAGAATCAGTTAGAGTTAACTATGACAAGAGAATGACAGTTCATTTAGATGGTGAAAATTGCTGGTGGGATTTCCACAGGAGTGCCACCAAGCTGGGCTAATGCTGTTTGTGATAGCAGCTGACAGCATGCCTTTTGGGAAAGAGCATTTGGGATTCTGACCTTTCCTTTTGACAGAGGTCACAGTTTATTTTTTGCATCAATACTTACAGCTTCAGTTTGCCTGTCGTGACAGTGGGAGGCGTTTCAAAAGGTAAAAAAGCTGCAGCAAACCTATTTATGGATCCTTTTTGAAATGTTTTTGTGCGTCATTAGCTACTCTGATGATTTGATTGTTCAAACAAGGTCAGTGGTTTGTTTGCTACACAGAGCTTGGAGGAGCTAGGAGCTAGTCCGTTCAGGTACAGTATTTGTCTGAACTGAATAAGGTATTTGTCTGAATATCAACAAACTGCCAAACACTATATAGTGTTACATAAATAGTTTTATTTATACACTTCATAAGCTGCTGCTTTATAGGCTGTGCTGCAATGACAGCCTTGGTCCAGCAAGAACAGCGATACGTCTTCCTCTGGTGGCAGAGTAGACGCTACATTGTCTCTTTATCCCATCTTGGTTACAAAGGATATTTCAAAAGCCTGCGTTAGATGATTAGAATGCAGGGTTCCCCATACAATGTAAAGACTATGGCGGCCCCCCAGGGTCTAATTTACTCCGCCATTGTCTCATAACGAATCGGAAATATTTTTGCACATCTCAAACAACGTGCTTGTGTTGTGTTTTTCCTATTGCACCAGAAATCATCTCCTCTCTATTAGTCAGATCATCTCATCCCTCCCTCCCTGAGGGACGCGTGATATTATTCTACATGTAGACATTTCATACTGTATAAATAGTTTTTTATAGGTGGGATAGCACCATAGTAGATAATTAGAAACGCCAAAGTCTCACAAAATCCTGTGGGAAACACTGGAATACAAACATGAGCAGATATTGTTGCAACACAATGCATACTATTGATGTCATGGACTAACTGTCAGTTTTTTATTTCTTCACGTTGTTTTGCTCATCTTACACACTATTTGGAAAGAATCTTACAACTTGTACCTTTAATACATGTCAAGACCCTGACATGTTTCTCATATAAGTCAATGTTGACTAGCAAGTGCACTAAGGATATAAAAATCGTTCTCCAACGATCATTCTTTGAGCACTCCGGAAGAATCTACTGTGGTTAATATCCACTTCAATTCCAGACAGAACCCCATTGCTGTAAGTATATTACAGCACTTCCTGAGCATGGATCACATGGCACGTCTAACATCTTAAGGTTTTCAATGGTCAATACTTTTCACAGAATAGCTTTTGTGTGTGTGTGTGTGTGTGTGCGTGCGTGTGTGTGTGTGTGTGTGTGTGTGTGTGTGTGTGTGTGGGTGTGTGTGTGTGTGTGTGTGTGTGTGCCTGCGGCACTGAAAATGTCTGTGGGCCAAGGACTTCACCAGAGAAAAGGATAACAATGATCTCCACTGAGAACTGACACTAAACAGTACCCATTCACTGTGACCACCAATTGTGTTTCTCTTATTTGAAGCCTCATTTGAATAGCTGTTGTTTTCATATAACTGACAACTGAACTGTCGATATTTAGGTCAGTTTGGAAAACTACCATTTGGAGGTAGATCATGTCAATTACAGAATAAATGTCTTAATTATTCTATAATTACCTACTGATCTTTTCCCTAATATCTCCATCATTTTACCAGATTCCAAAGTTTTCATCTATATCCTACTTTTACATAGCTTTCTAGCTATCAACAGCACAGCATGTGGAGCATTGGTCATATACTTGGATACTAGGGATTCACCGAAAATTCGGCCACCGAACATTTTCAGCCTAAAATGGCCCATTTTCGTTTTTCGGCCTAAAGACTTTTATCGCCGAAAAAACACGGCCGAAAAAGGATGTTGTGATGACGCAAGCAACAACCGCAGCCAGCACGGGGCATGTCTGCCGTGTGGACGTATTTCAATATATAAAGTATTATATAAATATATAAAGACCCACTGATAGCGATTTGCAAAACGTGTGATGCTGAAATTTCAAGAGGCATGTTATCTGCAAAGTCGGGTTTAATTTATCACCTGAAATCCAAACATCCAATCAAGGAAGTTTCCCAGTGATGGTGCCGGTGCCCATTACGTCGATCACGATCAAGATCGCGAAGGCAGTGCGGGTAGATCGCGTGCCATTGGAAAAAAAAAAAATAGTCTAATCATTTATCTGCTGCACTTCCAGAACAAACAGCAAGACAAACGTTCATCTTTTTGTTTTGTTTTTTCACTTTTTATTACGAGATGCCCGTTCAGCGGCACACATCCACAGCCATGCACAGCTTCAATTAAGACTACCATCTTTCTTAAAGGGACAGCTCTATTTTTTTTTTTTAAAGGTGCAGTGCACCCATTTTTTTTAATAAAGATAAAAACAAATATGCTCAGTCTAACCGCACAGTGGATCGATGCTGATTTCTATATTGTTCTCTATGTTATTATTATTCTATATTATTTTATATTGTGCATTGTTGGAATGTGCTAAATAAATATTTTCATAATTTTGTAATTGATTTATTCTTTGAAACATTACTATTAATTTATGCAATTGCAATGCCTTGATTTTAGTGAGGGTAGTACATAGTCATAGCCATAAATGCAATGGTACTAATAATTGTCATAATAATTTCTTTCGGTTTTCATTTCGGTGCATCCCTATTGGACACAAATTCCATTCAATCCATCACTTTTTGTTTTTAACCATGTATTCATTGCTATCAGGCAACTGTTTTTTGCAGCCTAGTTTTCATGACGCGGCGCACTCATTTTCCTAAAATCGGATCCTTTCAAATTATTTAAGCTCATCTTTTCATGAACCCCTCGGTAGCTGCAGAAGCAACCCTGGTTGGGAATTGCTGAAGTAAAAGACTGACATGCCTCAAGAAACAACAACTGCTGGGTGGAAGGCATTTACATAAACAAGACTTTTGAAAACTAAATGAAATGCAAAAATATAATCAAGCCTTTTTTTTCCACTGCAAACACCAGTGCCTCAATCCTAAACAAACCATCTGTTTCTTGATATCTTTCAACCATCTGACATTCTATACAATCACACTGAGTACAATCAGTATGGACTAATCAGTCATCCGTGTTCCACTCTCAATCGCTGGGGAGAATACATTATATAAATCATTTACAGTGCATTAGAATTATTCCCATTTTGTTGGTTCAATATTTAATTTGAAGGGGGGCCACCTCGCAGGTGATTGGTTTATCACTGGATAGTGCTACGATGGAGGACATGCACTTTGAAATCATTGTTTCACAGTCACACAGCGTAAGATAATATTTCAAAAGGGGAATATAATAATATGACCCATGAACCCCGGCCTCATATGCTCATAGAAAGTTAAAAGAAAGATTAATGCACTGCCGTCTGTTTCACTCTATTTAAGACACATTATGCCAAAGAATAATTGCCAATGGACGGCCGCCCCAGCTTATGTTTCTATTCATTTCAAAACCATGTCCGTAATTAGACTTTATTTAAAATTAGCTCCAGTCTGTCCATTTAAATGGGGTAACAGAGGAAAGTATGAATCAAGTTTTCTCTGCGCCCCGGCGGAGCAGCTGGTCGGGCAGATATTAGCTCCTTCAGAGTGCTGACCACTTCACCAACCCTGATAATGTGACTCTAAAAATTGGATATGGTCACTGAGGGACAAGCAGACTTAGGAAATCAGAATGCTCCTCATTTGTGTGTGATTTACATTTTTTCCATTGGTCTTTAAAGGGCCAGCATTGGTCTCAATAAGAAGATTAAAAGTAAATATGGTTTTGACAAAACAGGGGCTTGGGTGAGAGCTATTCACTTTCACGTCAGCTTTAAGTCGAAGACTTGCCGTCAGGCCTGGGTGCTGCTGTGGAATATTCAAGGATTTAAGAGCCTCTTTGGACCAGGATCTTTTAACCAGCTGTGTTATTTCAAATCAGTACTAACATGTGAGTTGTGGGATGAAAAAAGTAGAAGTGCACCAAAGTTGTGAGAATGAAATCATAGAACGCACAATTGGCCTCACCATATTCATACTACACAGCATGTAACATTTCATTTATTCATTTTCTGCAACCGCTTGCCCTCTGGAAGGTCACGGGGGGAACAGGGTTAGGTTTATTGGGTAAGAGGGAGAGAGAGTACATTCAGGCTAAGGCTGCCTGCTGACACCATGCAAGAAGACATCAACAGTACTGTCTTTATCAGTCCGAAAGTGTGTCAGTGTCAGAGTCTTTGGATGAAATGGGGACCAGGTTAAAAAGTTAAGAAAGATGTCACAATAGGCTGCTGAATAGATCTCAACAAAAGCCACAACAGCTTTGAACGGTTGTGCAACACTGTCTCCTGGCAGGGGAGTGCATGCCACTGAGACATGAGCCCTGGGAGGCAGTCAAAGACTGGACTACCCTGTCATTTGGTTGACAACTGACCCGAATCCCTCATGTCCCCTGCAGTCTCTACAGTGACAATTTCCTGCCATGAGCTTCCTCACCTACCCGGTCTGCAGAATTCCAGCAAGCTGACAAATACAGAGACTGGCTTCTGGAAAATGATGCTGCATAGGAGCACGTTATGCACGAAGACATTCTGTAAACAAATGAACCCTTCATGTGTGAACTGGTGTTATACTGGTATTATGTGAGCAAAACACTGTTAAACAATGCCGTATCCTGTATCCGATTCCTTTTGTTGTTGTTTCCTTAAGGCTCTGGGTGTCACTGAAGGTATGAAAAAAAGACCAAAATTTGACTTTTTCAAATAGAAGTCTTTTGCCATAAGACAGCACACTGCTCTTACAAGCAGCAAACAGATTTTCTGCATTTTCTAAAGAGCCGGGATGAAAGCGTGAGCAAATAAAGTGTAGCTGAAAGATAAACACAGAGGCGGATGTGAGAGTCTTACACGGAGTTCTGGCAATGAAAATAAAAAACAAACTATTTTCTTTCATTCTTTCCCGTCAAAAGCAAAACTCTGATAGTGGATATCACCTCCATTAAGATATTTGCTGTTATGCATTATACCTCACAAGAAAGTTGAGTGTTAAACTGTGCAAATATTTGCTTTATTCTTTTTTTTTTGCACTTGTTAATCATCTATAAACTGCAGGAAGGTATATCTGTCTGTGTGATCGGCTGTGCTTTAACTTTCTGAAGGAAAAAAAAATAATCTTATTGACATTACAAAGTCTGTGTTTCCTCTGTCAGCCTCAACCAGGCTTAATTGGCCATGTTTCAGAGGGACAATGATCCAAAGCTAAAGTTGCCTTAGAAGATTATAAGTTGTGTGCTTGCCATCCAGCAGACGTAATTGGGTGCTTAAAAAGTTAATAACTTTTGAATAAAAGTGCTCGTCAGCTTTTTAGCACATCACATGTAATCTGTGACCAGGGCTCCAGAAGCTTGCATGCTAATGACGACTATAGGGATTTAATTAAACGATTTTCCTCCCCTTCCCAGTATATTTGACTTCACATTTCAAATGTGTTCCGACTTAATTTCTCAGACAGTGTGATTTGAATAATGCCTTCGAATAAACCACTTTGAATTTAATTAAGATGCCTGTTTGTCTTACGGAATCAACAGATGCCCCGCTCTTAGTTCAAAATGTGTTTTGGCACAAAGACCACACACAAAAAGAGGCTAGCTGTTGTGGATTACAAAGTTTGTTGTTAAGCGAGTGTGCAGGGACTCTACAGAAAAATATAAATCCGTAACCTTTGGCATTGCATATTTTTCTTCAGCAATAAATACATAATTGCATATTTTAGTACCCGGGACAAGGGAAATCCTCTGTTTGTGAGTGGATCATGCTGCCAGGAGAGCGGTGCACATTCTGATGACGGGCTGCCCCTAGGTTAGCTTTTAGTGGGAAATAATTGAGTAATGAAAACCCAAATCAGATTTCTCAAAAATGAAAAATGGATTTTTCCAGTGTGCAAAGTGTTGTGGGGGCTGTAAACACATAACAAGTCAATTCTAGGCCATCCGAATTTATTTATAAGGTGTTTTTAACAAACAGGGTCATTGTAAGATTCTTTACAGACCAACAAAGCAACAAAGCGCATGACTATAAATATTAAAAGGGGGGGAAAGCGCACAGCCATGTTTAGAATATTTAGAAGCGTGTATTTTTGTATGCAGTACAGCGACAATCTGCTGTAGAGTACAACATAAACCGCAGAGCGGGAAGCATTGGGATTGCAGTAACTCGAACAGTGGGGATAAAGGTAAAACACTAAGCTGTTCTAAATCAGGGCTGTTCTTTATCATCCCACTTCCTGCTCAGTGACCAACGGAAGCTTTCTCCCCAGAAGGCCTGTTAGCATACACTTGATAGTCCTCCTTGTTACATCCACGACAAAGCCATGTACACAACACAAAAACCAGAACAAAGCTACTCCTGAACAAAATGGGCCAGTGCTTTGTTCTGTATTCATCGGACTGATAAACAGTAATAATCACAGTAATGATGTCTGTTCAAGGGCACTTGGGAGCTAGGGAGGTGGATAAGTGCATGTGCAAGAGGGGGGGTGAAGGGAGGAGATGGGTGTTGTTAATCTGTGAGGCTGTGTGGAGTTTAGAAGGATAGGGAGGGGTGGCATGGCTGCTCACACTGAGATAAGGCTGCCTCCCTGCCACTGGTTACCCCAGCCTCAGCCCCTTCCCAACAAGACTGGCCTAGCTGCTCCCTTCCTAGGCCAGGGATTTTGCCTGTACGCGATAAGATGCTCCTGAGCATTGCAAAATAGCACAGGTATTAGCCTGCCCTCATCTTCACAAAGGAATGCCGTGGAATAGCGTGAGGGGGACGGAGAGGATGAACCAATACAGAAGCCAGCCACTATTCTGGGCGAACAGATAAGTGGTGCTCTGACAAGGGGTTCAGAGAATGGGAAGGACAGCCAGTGGCACCCCTGCTGGGCCAGATGAGGACAAGCTCACCATGCGGTCCCATCATCCACAGCCCACTTTTCTGCCTAGAAAGAACCGGATTACTGTTATGTGTTCATCTGGTAGCTTATGAAAACATACATAAAGTAATCGCTGCATTATTCCCTAATTAGACGTGCCTTTTGTTAAACTATGCATTTAGCAGAAGTGCAGGCGTTGATCTTCACTCGCTGCGCATTCTGTGCATCCTGGTGATTTAATCGCACACGTGGGCTACGCGTTCATTTAGAGGCCACAAGCATGGACGTCCTTCATCTGACACCATAATATGGTTTGAGAAATATTGTCAGGCAGCTGTTCAGTCTGTCTTTAGAGCTTATTGCTTAACAAAGATCCCAAGGTGATTTATTAGCCTATAGGCTGGAATGTTTCCATAAAACTGGTTTTCAGTCGTGGACAAAAATTCGATTAAGCAAGCTGCACAAACACCTCCAAATATATTGGAAACCTCAGTTGTCACCTCTGATGATGGCTGATTTGGGCTGAATTTTAATACATAGCTCTACCTTAACACCATTCTGCAGATTATCAGATTTTTACGTTCATATTTTATTATATGACTGCCCTCAAAAGTTGGATAAATGACAACAGAAGCAACAGCAATTGCTCTCAATAAGAACAGCATCATTCCTAATTTTATTTTACGCTACTCAAAGCAACACAGCACCAATTACCATTCTTCTGGGGACTGGCAACGCCATTCTCCCCTCCCAAATGTCTAGCATATTGCAAGCTCATGATTATACAGTGACTGTGCACGCCATATTAATCAGTATTCAATGACATGCGACAATATTTCACAGTAAGTTCCTGCACCACGAGTTAACGTTTGAATAAAAAAATAAAATAAAATGAACAGATGTCCTAATCTACTCTACAGTGTGTCCAGGCAGAGTTTAATTACACTGTGCACAGTAGCACAAGTGAACCTGTCTGATTGAAGTAAACAGTGTGTGATTGTCAGCACATTACTTCCCCCCTTGAAGTAACTTTGTGTTTAATTAAGAACTGCGGAAGTTGTGTTTAAGAGACGGTCTTTACCCGGGACAGCATCACTGCCTACAGAGTAAGCCACCACACAGCCACGGACACGTTTCAGACAGAGCACAGTATTTCATTAAAGAATGGACTTTCAGGGTGACCACTGTAAATGCCCCTCTCAACTACAGCCCTGACAGGGAAGGGGAATAACACACTGCGCCACTGAGGGAAAAAAAAAAAAAAGAGAGAGAGCTGCTGGTGAAGAAGCAAAGTGAATCACCATTAATGCCGAGTGCTTGTAATTATTTCCCCTATTTTAAGGTCTAGACAGCAAAATTCAGCATCCACTCTGCTATTCTAGGATATATGTATTTGCTTCTTGATATCGCCAAATAACACCTGCCAAAAAGGGTGCTTTAAGCTCAAGGGTGAAACTGCCAAAATACTTTTTTTTTTTTTTTGTCGAGCAAATGTGGGACCCCTTTTTTTTTTTTAAGGTGAGCAGAAACTCCAAAAACAGACACAGTGTGTTTCTCATCACATCGTAAACTCCCATCACTGTGCTGGCAGTTCAAACTTATCTTGCTTATGCTTATCTGAACTTTAAAAAAAAAATAAAAAATAATGATTTATTTTCTTTAGGTGAGTGGGATGTTTTGGTTGAGCATTATTTTCTTTTTTTAATATATAACCAGAAAATGTTCCAGGAAACAGAAGAGCAAGCAGGAGAGTCTGTTTATGTGTGCACTTATCGTCTCCTCATTTGGACACCACTTATTCAAAAGATTTATGCGCCAGATAGAGTAGACTATTAAAATTATTGTGCTGATACAGATGGCTTACAGCAACCTACCAAATAAACAACAATGCTTGGAGGAAAATATGCAGTCTGATTAATTATGAGTTAGGAAGAAATTATGACTATGATGACACATGCTTATAGGCCACACACACACACACACACACACACACACACACACACACACACACACACATGTCTGGGATGACTTGTTATGTGTCCAAACTTTTTTCACTGAGGGACACATACAGAAAATTATATGAAGGGCTGTGCCACTCAGAGAAACGGCCAATAAATGTAGGTAAATTATGCTTAACATATAATAACGCAGCCTACATTACAGCTTTCCATTAAAGGGTTTTCATTTATTTGGTTGCAAAAAGAGTTGGCAGCTCTTCAGGGAAGAGACAGCAGTTTCAGGGAAAAAGGTGAATATTTTAAGTGTGTTATGCAAATAAGCAATTGGACTGAATAGGTACTGTGGTATATATTTTTAACTCGGTAACAGTGTTGTACTCAGTACTCGGTGGTAAGTCCGCTTTGCGCTTTTGACTGAAGGACGGATGGCAGGGCAGGAGTATGTTTGGTGGTTGAGATGCGAAGGACATCACAGAGATAGTTGTTGGTCATTCTGGTTCACAGTCTGCTTTTCTGTAATCACATAACATCACATCACATGCAGTCATTTCGCTACACGACTGGTCATGCTAATGTTGTTGAATGGCTGCCTTTTCTTCCAGGTATAGCCCTGCGACTTTAGTGAGGCACTTTTATGAAGTCGCCATCTGAGAAATGTTTCCCGTGTCGGGGAATGAGTGGAGCACCTCGTAACTGGCTATTGTGGCATTTTCCTGCGTTTTGACACGATGGTAGAGCTACGTACAAGCAGACATTTGCTTAACGCGCTGGTTTTGGTCGACACCAGTGTCGGTCTGCCGTTTGGTTTCATAGTGTTGTTGTATATAGACACACCTTTCCTCATTTTCTAAGAGGAAATATTCATTTTCTGCCATTTTTGGTCATCTGTGGAAAAAGTCTTCTTTGATTAGTCTTGTTTAGCGGAGAAGCTGCGGCGTTCAAGACGCTAGCGCCACCTACTGTTGGTACAATAAAGTCAAATGCAAGTTCCATGTGTGGGCTGCGGGCCACGGTTGGCTGTAGCTTGGACACCCCTGTTTTAGAGCATATGCAGCTGTTCACTAGCTTTGCAGACTTGCGCTCAGGTTGAGACCTACAGTAAACATGTTGATGAACACTAGACAACTCTAAATTTCCTTTATTTGTTAAAAAAAATAAATAAATAAAATCCTGACACATGTTCAAATAAGGAAGGAGATAAAACTGTACTTCTTTTAGTAAACTTTATTATTGTTATTCAGTGTAACATGCCATACACCTACTGCATATTTTATCACACCGAGCCAGAAGCTTTCAAGATATGTAACTGGCACAGACATTTCCAACGTGGTGATCAGATGTAATGCAGTAAAGTCAGAATGCCTCAAGCACTCGGTTTTTAATCCTCACAGTTTGGGCAATATGAAACCTATTTTATTGGAGTGCAGTGGCAGTGGGTGAATTCAAATTGCTGTCATACAATATTAATTACACTACATGGCAGCAAAATTGAAAAATTCTGTGAGGATGCAAGGTCAAAATGAGAAATGAGTGTTGTCTTCTCCTTTTCTGTTGGGACACTGTCAATAAAAACCTGCAATTATTTCAGAGTACTGACTTGATTCACAAGCAGGAAAAATCACGCATTGCGCTTGTTTCCAAAGATGAAAAGACGGAACATGTCAAATGTCTGTTGTGCCCCAAGATATCTAGATCAGATTTATCAGCAGAGTACATTTGACTGCTGCTGATCAACTGACTTCATCCCATCTATGGAGAATACAGTAATATCACAGGGATGTGTATCTAATATACACCGATCAGGCATAACATTATCAGGAGAAGTAAATAACATTGACCATCTTAAGACAATACAATGTTCTTCTGGGAAACATTTGGACCTGGCATTCATGTGGATGTTACTTAGACATGTACCACCCACTTAGACCAGACCAGGCACCCCCAACCCATAGCAATGACACTCCTTGATGGCAGCAGTCATCCCCGGCAGGATGCAGCCTGACACACCACACACAAAAATGCTTTAGGAACAATTCAAAAAACATGAAGAACAGCACAAGGTGTTGACCTGGCCTCCAAATTCACTAGATCCCAAACTGATCAAGTATCTGTGGGATGCTCTGGAATAAGACTGATCTACAGAGGCCCCTCCCGTCAACCGATAGGACCCTAAACGTCCTGTTGTCAGACACAATATAAAACTCAAGTCTAATGCATGAAAGCTGGTGGTGTCCACTCTTGCCACACTTTCTACCTTGCTACATGAGTTTAGTGTTTCAGCATTAGAAATATTTATCTTGGACAGCACATTGTTGCCACCTTTATACTCAAATCACCCTCTTAGCTAATAATGAGGCCATGATTGTCATTTAAAAAAAACAAAAAACACTGAGAACTTGACAAGGATCACACAGCTCACAGGAATGTGGACCTCGTGGCATCTGTACTTCTTGCTCATATTCAAAGAGGCCTGACAATCAAAGCATCTTTCATACACAAGAAGGAGAAATTCTTGTGTATGAAAGATGCTTTGATTCACATCTGACAAGTTGCAGAAATGTTCTGAGCGGACACAGTGACTTTTATTGAAAAGAAGTTGGCAACGCAGCATGGGGTTGTTTTTTTCCAGCGAACTTGACTCTGCAACAAGCTGAGGGAATACGCTGAACAAAACCATAAATATGCTAAACCGCCATTCTTTTATTCAGGACACTGAATGTAATAGATCCATGGCAGCAATTATGGTAAGATGGAGAAGAAAAAGATTGCCATCACCCCGGATCTCTGGCTTCTCTGCAGGAAAAGGTCCGGTGACTTTGTGGTTCACCACAAGACAATTTATTTACAGCCCTCCACTTGTGGCTGTGTAAATATTCTTCATGAGAGGGGAAGCTGTCACCAAAGCGCTGCACTTCATCAAAAACAACCCTTTCTTGTCAGGGGCTAATGTGAAGGTGTATATCACACCAGGCGTCCGCCCTCTGAGTAGTGAGAAGCAGGTTCTCTTGCGAGTAATAGGCTCCCAGAGGGACTCTACACCTCCTCTGAGTGTACGTTTCCACATAGTATTTGCTGACAGTAGCTACAGGAAGCAGTGGGATTGTTGTTGTACAACAGCCTACAACGGGAATGAGTATTTATTGGGGTAGACTTGAGGATTCTTGCCATTCATTACATCATACAGATTGCTCATGTCAGCGGGCCCCAAAGGCGGGTCATGCTGTGTGTCTAGAAATGAAATTTCTAACCAGTTATGGAATGACGCATCTGCCTCACTATAACTGTAGTCATAACTGTAATAGTGAATAAGGGAAATAGCCATCCATATTTTTCCTGTGTTGTCTACAACTAGCCTGAAGTTTTCAGTATGACCTCCTTAAGGATCCGTTATTGGATTAGGCTGTCATGCCAACAGACTGATGTGTGATCAAACACTTTTATTCTCCGCAGCAGCCTTTATTACAAACAATCTTTGGGGGTGGGGGGGTATGACTCATAAAGAGCTGCAATGAATCACTTACAGGCTGATGCTTAGCCTGCAGTTAGAAATGGACAGTACAATATGAGACGGAGGCATCTAATTTTCAATCATTACGTGACTATTGTGCCATTATCAGGCCGCTTTAGTCAGGTTGTGAACCATTAGCATGACTTCCAAAGCTATTTTCCTTCTCTGCTCTCTAAATGGAGGCCTAGATGAGGCCTGTGGTCTATTTAGAGGGACCTCCCGGGGGCTAATGAGCCACTCAAGGATGCATAATTTAACCATATGCCTCATTCCATGACTCTACATGCTACAATATTCGTAGGTTGTTTAAGCCGGTACATTTGTAGATCAGTTTATCACAAAGAGGTCGAAGTAGTTCAACAAATATAATGAGTTGGCAGCATAACTTTTTTGTATTTCAAGGTCTGTTGTGGTGGTAACAGATACTTAGATGCTTAATGATAATTGGCTGAGGTTTCTGTAAACTGAGACAATGAGTTAGAGTGTAGGCAACTGACAAAGGATGTTATCATACAGGAGTGGGGCATGAGTTAACATTGAAGTGAAACTGAATATACTAATTGCAGCTGAGGTAATGATGATGTGTTTATAATGCATCTTACACTGCAGCATCAGTAAACACTTTAACAAGCCTTTGCCCCCTTGTTCTATATTTACACATACAGTATTATCTTTTCTGATCATAATGAATATCATGAGAGTTTTTTGTAATTATGCATGTGAAGCACATTCTCATTGGCCTATTAAGAAGAAGAAACAACCTGTATAACAAAACAATGCCTTAAAAAGAGAGACAATACCTCTCCTCAAACAAACCACTCCTTCGCGGCATCATCAAGAGGATAACAGGACCTAGGCAGTGGCAATGCATATTTAACACAACTTGAGTCTAAAATGACAACTGCCTTATGAAATGAGTGCAATATCCCACAGACATGCAAACGTTTGTGCACATTTGTAAAGAACATTCACGTAGAGATGTGACGGATATTGTTGTTGGTATAATAACAAGCAGAGGGAACAGAAGCTGCGAGAATATCGACAGTAATTAAAGCGAATTAAACTGCATTCATTGCCTCGCTGTAGAGCGCAGTGGTCACTGGAGAGACGGTACATCATTAGTGATGAAAAAGATCACTTCATGTCTTGATTATTTTGTGTTTATTTAATCTAAAGAGGCACAATGCACATTATTCAGCATGATGCAAAAGTGCCAGTGTTTGCCAAAATGCTAATTTTGAACTGTTGTCCCTCAGCCAGATGTTAAACTAAAAATGCGAAGGTAGTACAGGAGAACGTGAACAAAGACGGTATAAGCTAAAAAGAGTAAGGTAACTAGAATGCAAAATAAAATACACAGTGCAAAACAATAAGCGATCAAAGAACAACGGTATAAAACACCAGTACCTTATACTATATCCAAGTTTGTACTGTGAAAGCTAACTGGTGAAAGGATGGTTTCCTGCTTTTTCATGCATTTCAGCTGTAAGCCTGCATCAGCGCATGAATTACATCAGAAGCTTAGTTGGTCCCTTAGTATATTACATATCTGGCGCGCCATTCCTCTTAAACCATTCAAATAAGACGGATTTGTCAATACAAATCTTCTGTAACCACCAACATGTACTAACAAACGTTTGTTTTATAGAAGCCTTTTATTCCTAAGAGCACACCTCTCGGCATGGCTTCACCCATTGTTCCACATCTTCCAGCCCAGCATCACAGCATGTAATAGACCTGCCTGTCAACTTGAGGACTTGTTACATTTTGCCTCGTCTAAGTGTGTGTGGTGCAGTGCCAGCAGGGGGCTATTGTTGTTGCAGGACTAACCACCGTTGCAATCTTGAAAATGGTGCTTCGCCTGGTTAATGTTGTGAGAGGGTGTATTTTGACCTAAACCATGATCTTTTCCTACCAACCATGTGTTTTCATTTTACATACCTCACAAGTAAGCATCTGAGAGCGAGAGAAAACGGCAACGGGGAAAATTCCATTTAAATGTAATAACGAAACACAGTTCTACACAATAATCAAGCACTTGAGTAAAAGCCCATCATGTGATTTACTTCTCCACCTCCTGAAGCAGATTTGTGTTCATACAGGTTGGTCAACAGGTTTTGCTTGTGTTCTTTGACCCTGTCACTGGTGATGTGTTAACACTATGGCTTCCATTGAACATGCTGAGATGGGTTGTGCGCTGGTTGGGCTTGTTCTGTCACTCCTTCATATTTGGGTTAACAATTCTTTCAACAATGTCCCAAAGACACAATGAAGAATGAACAACCTGGAAACTATCAATTCAGTTGTCAGTTCATATGCGACTCAATGACAACGGCACTCTGGTCAGTCAGAAAGAACTTGTCTCACCCTAGAGCACTTAATACTTTCATTCCTTAAAGTTGGACCCTTCCTGAAGACATACGGATGAACATACACCCATCAAACTCCTGGTGATTCCTGTCTGGCTGGGGCTCCCCTACTAACAGCTGCTTAGAGACACTGTCAGCCCTCGTGTTACTTTGCCCAGGGCATTACTACACATCAAAATCAAATGCTGCCATATGGGCAACTTAGTGATGTTCAAATGCACCTCGTCAAGGTGACAGAAGAGAATGCCGTCTGTTATTCCAGTTCAAGTCCCCTGGAATGTTTCTGAGACAACCCATATGGGAGCAAACAGCTCCAATTCCTGGCTGCTGAAATTGTCATTTTCTCTTAGACTTCTCAGGCTACTGCTGTTTTCTTTCTTGCTTCTTTTTAGTTGGTACAGAACAGCAACCAAATCAAGACAGCTCACTTATACTTCTACTTAACTGTTGCAGAGCATTTTCTTTTTCATTTAGTGACAATTTTCATATATCCATATGTTACACAACAGGTCTTTGGATTTAGCAGCTGTTCCCTGCTGGAAGCTTTCATTGCTTCACAAAAAAGATCTGCCAGGAGGGAAAAACCTCCTAGTGTCTGCACAGTCCCAATAAAGCCTACACTCTAACTCATATTAAGTCTCTAAAAGTGGTCAATAAAGGCCACCGGTTCCCTGCTACAGCCTGGGTCTGTGCTGCCTTCTTTGACAATCAGGACAAAGGAACAAAGGAACAAAAGTGCCATTTCTCCAACTTGACCTTCTGTCCTGTCTTCTTGTGTCTATGGAACACTACCTCAGCTCTCAGCAGCCAACATTAAGCTTGGCTACTGGCAGCTTCACAAGTACGCCCTTGACATGTGCACTTGTGCTCTTTTATGACACTGAGTGATGGAGTCATTGTTACCCACCTCATAGTTCAACCTCCACTATAAATTCTGTCTCATTCTTGAAACCTAATGGATGTACATAACGAGTAAGAGCTAACCCAACCTGCTCATCTGCTGCAGTACTATGTTAAAAGAACTTCAAAGCTCCAGCTCACATCTGCATGGTCAGTAGAGATGTGCTTAACACTTGTCTGGCTAGGAAACATGTGCATTTTGATTACATCAGAACATATGCTTGTTACTTATCCTGGCTTGATCCTTTACTATCAATCAATCAATCAATCAATATTTATTTGTATAGCACCTTCCAGCTCCCAATGGTGCACAAGGTGCTTTCCAGGGTAAAAACTAAGATATGTATATTTAAAATAATGGAAACGCATAGGTCTACTTCTCATCCTTTTGCAGGCTTAATCGGTAGCATGTTGTTGCATCTATGTGACTATTTATTTAAAAGCAGAAGAGATCCTGATGGAAACTTGGATTCCAGCCTCCAGTCGTGCTGCCAGTGTGGTTAAAAGCTGTCTTAGAGGTTATCCACTCTTACTAAAGATGATCAATGAGACCTGGCTAGACTAGGCACCATTTGGAATTTGATCATAAACACCCCTAGAACCACCCCACTTTTCATTAGCATCCAATCCAAAAATGTTAAAAAAGGGCAACTGGACTTGTAGAGTGTCTTCAAGAAGCTACCCGGATGAGTGGCGAAACGTCTTCAAGAATCTCTACAAGACCAGTTGCCTTTCTGTACCGTTTCTGGATATGGCATGACCTAGATGACTGAGAACTAGGGCTGAACGATTAATTGCATTTGCGATAATATCGCGATATGATAAAACGCGATTTTCTTACCGCAACTTGCGCGATTACAAGGTGGTCACGTGACGCGAGCGACGCGGATGATAAGCTTCTGACCTGGACGATGTCTGCTAGTTTTTTGCAACATGGCTGAATATTTGTCCGACTCTGAGGTTGTGGACGAACCATAGCAGTAGCAAATTACAGGTAAACAAGCCGACCGTAGCGGGTGCGCGCGCCGCTCAGAAGACATCATCTCCACTCCCGCTGTATGAATATACGCTGATCTAATTATCTCCTGAACAAGTGCAAATGAAACAAAAGTGATATTGGTGAGTAAAAGATGATATTATATGCTAGAAATAAGGTCCAGGTTGTAAAAAACAGTAGGGTCCCTTTAAATGCACAGTGGCAAAGCCACAGATGTTTCTGTAATGAGCAGTTAAACAAAAGTATCATTTATTTCAAGTCATACATCTTTTCATTTAATTCTAACAAATAGGCCCAGCTTATGGGAAAGAACATTTTACACTAAATGTATCTAATATTGTGTTGTTCATATTTAAGTCATTCATTATGTTTTGTTGGGGAAAAAAGAGGATAAAATAAAAAATAAATAAAAAATCGCATATTAAATCGCAATCGCAATATTGGGGAAAAAAATCGCAATTTGATTATTTTCCCAAATCATTCAGCCCTACTGAGAACCTTCACAGACATTACTATCCAATACAGTCATTGTTGCTACAAGGGTAACAAAGAAGAGACAGTGCAATCAATTTTCAACTGACAAATGCAACATGGTATGTGAATCCATGGGCCATCATGGTATTTTCACTGAGCAGCTGGCTATACCAGGAAGCAGCCTATTGAGCATCTGTTGGGCTGCATTTGTGTCCCCTCGCACACACCAAATTTACATTGCAGCTTCAATTGCAGATTCAGGGGAATAAGCCTGAGTGAAAAGCATTGTGCACTTCTGTACCTGGTAAAGCTGTCTTTACTCAGCCCATATGTGAATCACAGACTCTTTGTAATAGCTTGCCTCTGTCAAGACAGAGGATGTACCTGTCAAATCATTTAAATTACTACAACCATTGTTCAGATGGAAATGCTTGGATCAGCGCTTTGACGTTGTGGAACTTCCAAGGCACTGAAAGTATGCCTCACTGAGTTTTGGTGTCTCTGCAAAGCAGAATTATGCTCTGTGAAATGCCTCTGTCTAAACTCATGGAACAGAATCAAAATCAACACACTTTAGCTGAATTTGGCTGTATTTCATAAACATAGAGACCACACCAAACAAATACACAAGCGTAAGCCTGCCTTGCACTCCCTTTGAAGCACAGACAGAACATTAACATACTATGTGGTACATGAATGATTGTCAGTCTTAACATATGTTTCCATCAATGCACAATGACTGCACTGCATGTAGGTTACTATAAGTGCCATACAATAAAAATGACTATGTAATCATCCATGTGCAATAAACATTACTCTGCAATTTAGATTCTTTAAAGCCTTGAATATTTCTCATATCAGCAAAACCATCCAAACAGACTATCTTTATATTTCAGAGAGTTATAATCTTGGATTTTAATTTAATCTATATACATCTCACTCCTCCATGTTCCCTGCAGTTAATAGCCTCTTGTAGATGCTTGACTGTTCATAAATCAGGAGTTCAGCTCTGCTGCTATTACAAATTGAGTGATCTAGCAAATGCTGCGGTATTCATGAATCTTCCGCGTGGAGTCTAGGGCAAGATGGAGGGAACCACAAACAAAGCAGCCTACTGTTCTCCATGTTATTATTCTATGTCAGTTTCCCAGATATGGAAAAAAGCAAGTCTGATATATATATGGTGTAATAAGTGGACACATGGTTTCAAACCTGCTGGTCTCAGCTAAAATGCTAGCACATTATTAAGGTGTTTTGCGATCCATATTTGAGTCTTTCTCAAATTTTTTCACATGCCGGTCACGTTTTAATGACCGGCATAACTGAAATCGAGCCTCCATGATCCCGTGTCTCTGAAATGTTTTTAAATCTTTCTAAGGAAACACAGGGTTTCTAAGTGCTGGATTGCTGAAGTACTTTCAGAGCAAAGCCCCTGCAGGGAAAACCTATTGTACCTTTTAAAGAAGTGCTGGTGCCAACGCTGCGAAAGAGACATATGAAGCTGTGGACATCCAATTGATTTTCAGTCAACACATCCCTCACGTAGTCTTTTATGTGTTCAATTATTTAAGCGCCGCAGCTTGAGGGAAGTGAGTTTATATCCTCCCAGAGGACCAGACAACTTACCTGTGTCACTGACTATTTTGCATCAGGTATTTCACAACGATTCAACTGTATTACTTAAATACGTTTTCTCCACTGGCCTGTTCACCCTTGGGCTGAAAAGGTCCAAGGCTAGTGCCTCAGGGCACTGCACATTATCATAATAGAGAAGGTCTCTGTCATCACCACTACTTTTTTAGTAAATGGCCCATTTCAACTTTCCTCTCCAAGAATCATTTCATCTCCATACAATGCAGCGTTCTTGGTAAATGACCATATTCATTGTTCTTCTAAGATTAGTGTCATAATTGATTGTGTCCGAACAGTCTGCATTCCACAATGTGTTCTTAATCCGATCCCTAAGAGATGTTGAACTTTGTCACATCTAATTAGGTCACACAAGTCAGCTACACTGAGGCAGCTTTTACAGCTTCTTTATTAAACGCTAGATAGCTGGTGGCCCATTCCTGGATTTCACGGTCTCTATATGTTTCTAGTGCGGGCACAAACAACACGTACAGTAAATAAAAGACATGGGCTTGTTTAGGATGCAACATATGAGACATGCTTTTTAGCAGCAAGCCAAGGGCAAAGTGAAAGCTTTGAATGTTTTCGATCATGACCACCTAACTGACTCAAAAAATATGGGAGTTCAACCTTTCAAGTAGATTTTATTTTTTTGTGAAAATGCCCTGTGTCTGCCCTCCCCTCTGGTGATGACCGCCCTGTTCTCCATTCCCAGCTGCAAGATGGACCTGTGGTGCATGTGACATCTGTATCTGACAATGGTACGTGCTAAGCCTGTCAGCTCGACGGCACTCAGCCTGTCAGTCAGACTAGCCTGGGACCACAGCTGTCATAATGATCCAACAATAGAAAAGAACAATCTGCTGATCTTCTCTTAGCCTGCCTGAAAGCGTGGGTGTTCTTGAAACAGTAGTCAGTGCTGTTTTTCAATACGCTCAAGAATCAGAATGTGGCTTTCTACCCTGTATGTATTTACTGTTAATGCATTCTTCCCTATCACCACTTATCATAATAATAATGTGGATGATTAGTGCTTTGTAGCAAACACTTTAAGGGATTTAATTTAGACAACTCAATGACTCTCCACCGACTGGTTCCTTCCATTTCATCAATAAATGGATGTGTAATGGTATGAAACAGCACATTTGCAGATCTAGCAGATATTAATTTTCCACAATATTTAATACATTTCTTTTGTTTGAATTCAAACGCAAAACACCAACTTTTCAATGCATGTTTTGCTCAGTCTTAGCAACGTTCTTGCTCTTCGTGCTCTGGTCCCAAGGTTGTGACACACCAGCCCCACCGCTGTTGGGCCGTGGGTGAGGGTTTGTGCCTGTATTGGCAGCGTGTCCAATCTTTGATACTCTGATTGGCTGAACCGCAGAAGGCTGTCCTTGCTTTTCATCTTTATCTAATCTGAACATCTAACTAACACAAAGATTTTCACAAACTAACTGATCAGCATGATTCGGGAGAGGCCAGCGCTGTATTATAGTCTGAAGCTCTTCTTAGCTACGTGGCTAATAGTAATGGTTTCCCCTTTTGAATGTCATATACAGACTACTGCCACCTGCTGGTAGGAACAGCTGCTTCCTTTCATGCAAGTGAGGAACCCATTTGCCAGGTGGCTATCGGCTGTAGTCTTTGAGGTGCGTTCAAATACAACTTTAAAGTCCAGACAAAGGCAACGTGAGGCGATGTCACAGTCAGCCGTCACAGCCAGTAGTTCTTCGGTTTCAGTTTGGTGTGTCCGTACCTTTACATCACCATCCTAGATCTATTTCAGCCTCATTTCGTAATTTACTCAGACACAATCTTACTCCTGACAGCCATTTAATAGCACATTTGTCAACATTTACAAGGTGCTGTCAAATAAATAAGGAACGAAACATTAAAAACCATTAGCTATAATAAACTGAGGGCACTTCTGCAACCACTGAACTCCAGTGTAATGTTTATGGCTGCTTCAAGATTATTTTCAGCAACAGTTGAATGGGTTCGTAGTAATTTCCTTGTTATTAAATAAAGCCCTTGGTATATGGGTGCTATTTTAGAGAGAAATAATACACCCAACGTCTTGGCTCTCCTGAGCATATCATAGCCACAGCGGGATCTACTGGTTAATATATGGTGCAATATATAAAATCAGGCCCAGAGGTGGGTTGCTCAGTGACTCCTTCTATTTTTTGATCTTTTGCCATTTAGAGACCACGAAAAGGTTAGTGTGTCAGGCTTTCTGGGAGGCCGGTTGGTACTGTAGTGGTAAAAGAGAATGTATGAATAGCGCTCACAAGAATAGCCAATTATATTTTAACAAGACTGTTCTAGACTGCTGATACTTCATTGATGTGTACAGGTCTAAAGCCTTGAATCCCCTGGGAAGATTGGACAGGTATAACGAGCAAGTTATTCAGAAAAGATCAGTTCGGCCCGCCAGTCGCTACACAGACTGCCACCGCTGATAAAACTCGAGGACGCGCCTCGTCTAATAGCTTTAATCTATATGTGTTATGATTATTATCTATTCGACAGTGTGCACTTGATGAAGATCGGGACAAACATTGTTTGCATTTCTAAATCTATTATTTGATGAATGATTGTGTACTCTCCATGATGACACTAGAAGTCTTGTTTGTGAAACCCAAAGGTAACCCCAGGCTTTTATTGCAATCATACAGCTTAAATATAGGGTGGCTGAGAGCCCTGAAAGAAGCAAATAAAACTGGCATCAACTTGCAGTCTACAATGAAATCTTTAGCCAGCTGAACATTTTTTTTAGGAAGCTATAATCACAAAATTATACTGTGAGCAATATACAAGTAAAATAAATTGTAAGTAGTTATAAGTAGTCATAGATTCAAAGTGACAGCGGCTCAACAAATATATCTATTTAAACACGTTAGGAAGGCACACGTTTCTGAAAACCTTTAAAAGGCACAATTAACTCCCCACTGAAAATCTATGTTACAAATCTATAGAGAGAAAAAGCTTTCAATCAAGCATTTCAGATGAATGTATCATGACTAGCTTGAGATGCGACTTATTTAAACCTGTAATTGAAACTTCAATAAAGGTATAAGATGTAATGTAGGAAGCAGCTATTTTGGTGGCGTAGGTGCAGTGATGTGTGACAAATGTGGGTGGATGACTGTTGGCAGGAACACAAACACTCCGGCCGAGAGATAAGGAGATACGATGTGCATTGTGCGTTTCTTTGTGGCGTAAAAAGTGCCCTGAGCGAGATTACCTGCATTTAGCCCTTTTATTCAAATTCCTGTGACTTTCCTTTAGAGCGCATATGAAATTTGTTGAGGTAATTAATGTTTCACATGACGCAAGTGCACTTTAGAGTTTGCCATTCGTGTACTTGTCGCAGTGTTGTTGTTGAGCCAAGCCGTGTTAGGTTGAAGTTTCACACGGCTGATTCCACTTGCTGTAAACAAATAAGAACTTCTTGCAAAGGGCATTAAAATGACAGTTCACATTTTCTCCACTGTTAGTGTTCAACATACGCAGCGACTGTAATGAGGCTACGGGTTGTCTTTGCCTCCTGTTACCCAAAGCAGAGTTTTAACAAGGGCGTGCGAGGCAGCGCTGTCATACTGCTGCGAGTGTGAATACAATGCTGTCTGCATTCAGATTGCGGCCTCACCCTCGCTGCACAATGAATAATGCAGAGCCAGCTAGTCAGGTGATAAATTCTCGAGTGTAAATCCACAAAGCACATCAGTGAAGTGACTGTATTTTGACAGTACATCGTCAGATGGAGAGGGTTCATACCAATCTGCAGAGAGCAGAGACAGGAAAACACTTCAGTGAACAGCTCCACTGTAGCAGCATGGCATTGTGAAGAAAAAAATATCAGAGATGCTTTGTTTCCAATTTAGTACTTCTCTGAGTGATCTGATCAAAACATAATGAGTGATGAGTGACTAAAAGGGAAAACTGCACCAGTGTCTTCAGATCATGAATTATCATCAGTTGCAGCAATAGCCAATTATTTCCACTGCTGGCCTTCAACATGAGAGCCTGGCAGAAGTTCAAGTGATGACGGATGTCAAAGGTTGACAGAATAAAAGAATAACAGTCAAAAAAGTGTTCTTTCTTAACTCAAGTTACTAATAAAATACTGTTCAAAACTGTTCTATTACAACAATATTAGACGTTATGGGTTCACAAGCCACACGATCCTTAAAAAGGAGACATGGAAGCAGGGGTCACGTTAACCGAATATTTTCCGTCATTGACCGTTTTTTTTTAAATGTGACGGAAAAATGTGAAGGCCATCCGTCATTTTGACAGATTGCAATTCACACCCCTGACCACCTGGTGGCGAGTGACCTTATTAATTGGCTCTTGCCTCTCATCGCAGTTTGCGTTCCAAACATCGCAGAACTTTTGTCGGTGCACGATTTCCTGGAACACCGATTACACTGATGCACACGTCAGAGCTCGGCTAACCATAGACCATAGACATATATACAATATATATGTGTCTATGTCTATACCAAAATGGAATTTGCATACCACCGAAGCACTTCAACCCTACAGTACCATCTAAGAGCTGTTAACGCTAGCAGTCCCGTTCCGAGTACGGACAAGACGTGTCGGCAGCATTGACTGTCGGCAGCCGAAACTTTTTTCTTTTTTTTTGTTACCATTTTATGTCAGTACTGTTCTGAAAAAAGTAGCCTACTTAAAGTTAATGAAACTTTAATGAATATTAAATGCTATTGAATATGTCTTTATTATCATTTTAAAATTTTTAAGTGAAAATAGATTATGACGGGATTTTTATGACCCTGTCAGTCAATGAAAAAGTCAATGACAGACAATAAAAAAGTCTAGCGCAACCTCTGCATGGAAGAAAAATAAAGGATAATATGAGGAGTAAAGAGGCAATCACGCAAGTAAAGGAGATAACAATGAGGCTATTAAAAACTAAATACCTAAGAATGCTCTCCAAGATGACTCAACACGTTTCCTTGTCAAGAATCAAGTTATTTCATGACCGTACCCTCAGAGGACTCACCATAAGAATCAACCTCACAAACAGAAAGGCCTGGTTGCAATTCACAGACAGAGATTTGCAATAAAGTAGAATGAAGACACAAAAATAAACATCTGTCAAGGTAACGAAAAGAGGAGGGTGTGGAGGAAATACAAAAAGCACTCCTGACCAGTTCATGTGCAAAACATAGTGGTCCTTTTGTTACGCTTGCCATATGTGGCTGCCAATACAACTGTCCTTTACATGACTTCATAGCTTACAGAAGCAGCAGGGCGAATGCGGAGGTGTTCAGGAGCGACTGTCTGCTCAGACTCAGTCAAATGCATCAGAACTGGTGAGATGATGTCAATAATTCAGCAGGAAAAGAATTGTAAATACATAGTGCAAGTAAGCGTAGTGTATGATGAGGTGAAACATCCTTGACTGGGATTGTAAAGCATCTGATCTGAGCCGCATTCTACTTGCTGAAACCCAGACCGAAGGCAGAGAGACCTCAGGGCTAAAGCTGAATGTGGCTGCAGGGAAGGCAGAGGAGAGCATCACAAGTGAAGATACAAAGACCAGTTTGACATCTGTTGAAAGGGCTTCTTTTTATCTCCCACACACACTTCTTTCTTCAGTACTGGCACAAACATATTCAAATTAAAAACGTCCATCATTTACACTGAATATTAGAGTGTAAGAGTTGTGACGTTCGTGAATGAACCGAATGTTTTGACCAACTCTTTAAAACGAACAGTGAGAACGGAGTCCCAGTTGCGTGCCACTTTTTTTTTGTTTTAATTTATTTTGTGCTGTGTTTCACATGCGAGTGCCTCAGTACACATCGGTCTTTAGAAGGGGGAGGACATGCTTCATTAAAAGTGAGTGGCTGGCGACTCAAAAAGACAAAATGAGTGTACGTGTATGTTGTAGTGTTGGTGGTACAGCGGTGGGCATAGCTGCCTCCCAAGCCTGAGTTTAATTCCCGGTCAATGCAAATGTTTCTACTGAATTTCCCAGAGGAAATAAAGTATCTATCCATCAAGAATCAATATTTCATCCCACCAGTAGAATATATATTGGTGGGATGTCTAAGTTGGAGTGATTCTGATCCAAATCTTACCTTGTCAGTCCTTCCCATGTTAATTTCACAGATAAAATCAGTTAACACCAGGTTGGCATCTGAAAAATAAATAAATCTAAAAATGAGCCAGTCTTTTGAATGGCTCTTTGAAAGGAACAGATCAACAAGATCTGGCTCCCTTCAAAGAGCCGTAAATCCCATCTCTATTGAATATCCTGAAACAAAAAGCCTGAAAAACAAAAACGGGACGGTCTAAAAACTTGTGGTCTGGACTGTACGGTATTTAGCCCATAGCACTTATTTGTCTCAAAAGGCTTTATGACAGATTCTCTCAACTCCTTCAAACATAAATTCATATAACTGTGTAATATGGAAAATGATGATTTATGTTTTGCTTACATGTAGTCTTCAGAAAGTTTGTTGTTTGCTGAAAAACATACGTGCTTCTATCATTGATTTTGCAGTGCTTTTTCCCCTTATTCGGTTTCATGGTTTTCATTGAATCTGACAAAAGAGATCATCATTAATTATTTTTCCAGGTCATCATTCTTGTTGTTATTTTACCTTAGGGTAATTAGTATTGCTTTTATGAAGGATAACTAACAATATCTGGAACTTTCTGAATTACTGTAGACAAATAGGTGGAAACTACCTAATTTCTATCATATTTTACGTTGCAATTAGCTGAGTTCCACTGCACAGAAAACCCAACAAGCTCCTACTGTTCATTGTTTCCATTTTCCACCTACCTTAAGCTGTCGAATACAATTCATAGCCCGGAGCAAATGTTACAGTATAGAGAGTTATATCCTGCAGAAATATCTCTACCCTCTTTCACTTTGACAACCATGTGTGCTTTGAATGATTCTATTTAGTTCTTTGAGATGTATTTATTTGAAAGTGAAGTCTGATGTATTATGCTTTATAGAAAGTAGATAAGTGCTAGAACTAGTATTGGGACTTGTCCTTGGTGAAGACAAAAGTATGGTTGCCATCCTATCAACTATGTGCACACAAATGCAGCCCACATGCATCTGTGAGCACAAAAGAAAGTGTGAGGTTCTGAAAAAAAAGAAGGAAAAGAGGAAATGTCAGTGATGCACAGGTGCACCCAAGCACATACATATGTGAGTGAGTGCAACTAATGTTTTGCCTACATCACCACAGGTTCTTCTCTCTTCACGCTTCATCTCTGAAACCAGTATAACCACAAACATAGCCTGCGCAGACATTGATCTGCTTTGATTCGAGCCTACTCCAAACCAGCACACACACACACTAAAGCGATTTCTAATTATCGTCACCGTAGCACATGAAGAGGTGAGTTGACTGCAGCACGTTGGTAGTCCTCTCATTAAGTCCTAGAGAAGGAGCACGGCTTTACATGTAGTCTCACCGAGAGAGCAATTAAGCCTTAATGCCATTGCAGGCTGCACTTTTTTCCACTAGTTTACATCATTAGGGCTCAAAAGGTGCTTCACTCTGCCCGTGGGAATACGATCCCAAGTCCTATGAGCAACCCTGTATATCAAAAGGATGTTTGAATGCGCTTTGATTGCTTGCACAGTTTCAGAACAGGTGCAGGCAAAAAAGCTCACGTTCTTCCACGAAAATGACAATCACTTTAGTACCTAATGGCACATTAGGATCCTAATTGTCAGCTGCTTAGATGTATATATAGTTTATATCCGAAATAAGTGCCCAAATTAAATCCAGGACTGCATCCAGATTCTGTTGCCCCAGCCTTGCCAAAAGCAAGGCCTGTTTCTGCTTCCTACAATCTTCCTCATTCTGCCTCTTGTTCAATCCCATGGTTCCCAGCCTAATTCTTCCCATCATTCACATTCCTGTCTTGTTTTTTGGCAAATATATTAGCTGTAGGATATGAGGCACACATGCTCAGTATATTCGTATTTGTTGGAATGGAGACGGGGTCCTCTTTAGCAGCAACCGCTAAGATATACTGTACATTTCTACACCTCTGTGTTGAAATGTGGAAAACATTCACATATAAGACATATATTTACATATTTATGTTGCATAGGCTGTGCTTCATTCTTATCGTTTGGCATCAGAGATGTGACCCTTAATTTCTATGTATATTATACCTTGTTTCTGAATATAGAACAGATATTTTTTTCTAAATGATGATGACACTGAGGTGCATGTGATTGTGAATGCTTGTCTGTCTCTCTGTGTCAACCTTTTGATAGACTGGCGACCTGTCCAGGGTGTACCCCGTCTCTCGCCCGATGACAGCTGGGTTAGGATGAGTGGTTACAGAAGAAGAATGAATGAATGACACAGAGGACCTGACTAGAAGCAAATAAATATAATTTTATGTGGTCATGTGAGAAGGCATGGAAATCAATTCTCCATGTATGCAGATATCTTTCATGGAATTGCTGAACATCAAACAAGAAAGAAACTATCTGCGTGTTTACTTCATGAGCAGTCATTTAAAATCAAAATTGTAAGATCAACAAACGTAGTGCAAGGCAAGGTCAGTGAAGAAATATTAGCGCATACTGGGTTTGAACCTTGAGATGAAGGGAAATTAAGATAACATAAGAATCCTGCAACCTTCACGGAGTTCACCTTGGAAGCTTCAGAAATTGCAAAGAACAAAGACATCATGTGGCACTTTGATGCCGGAAAAAAACAACTGAAAACAAGGTTACAGTACGGACTGAAGATGCCACAGTGGGGTGTTCTATTATTACAAGGTGGTCCGTTTATACTGAAAGACCTATCGCCCTGCCCTGATGTGCGATAACTTTTCCGAAGCAAAATTACTTTATCTCTTAGTAGTAACAGGATATGTATGGTAAATAATATTGTAAATAAAACCTTATAGGTGGCAGAGAAGGGGTGGCTACTCTTAAGTCCTCTCTAGATACGTAGATGGCTGGTAGCTCTGTAATTTTGCCAGTTTAAACCAGATTTGGAAGTGGTCTGAAATGCAAATTTTAATCTGTGCCACTTGAAAGATCGTGCAATCCAGAGATTATCCATTATGTATACATATTAATACTAGCAGAGTGCTATGGAGGACAACCCGGAGAACAACAGTTTGGGATCAAACCTCTCCAAAAGCTGGAAGAAATCCAACAAGACGCTCTAAAGCTGGCTCAAGATCATAGAGACACCTTGTTGTAACCGCAGAACCTTCAAATAACGGACACGGACAAGCCATCTCAAAGATCTGATGGGGTTTGCCTGCAGTCTGAGCAAAACCTCAGGCTCAACAGAAACGTTCAGAACAGAGTTCTCAAAGAACCACGGCAACCGAGAGGATTCCACTGAGAAATTCAATCCGCTTTGAAGTTACATGAACGTAAATCTTAGTTATATCAACTGAATGGAATTACTACAGCAAATACAACACAATACAGCACAAGCATGAATTTAAAGGTTGGTCTGAACTGTTTGTGCATTTCATATCAAGAGAAATGACGAGTCCAAGCACCAGCATCCCTTTGCAAATGTGTGAACACTGTGCCAGGAACATTTTGTGACTTACTGATATGCGGATACACATGCCACATTAATAATTTAGTTACTGATTCTCTCTGCCATTCAGCTGGCAACACTGCTACTACTACTAATAATAATTGGTAATTTTTTTATAGTGTCAACTCCAGTGAGCCTGTAGTCATTGAGTGACCAGCATACAGTATACGGCATGTTCTGTTTCTGGTCTTACAGTAAACAGCACAGAAACAGACATCCATCATCACTCAGTGTCATCACAGTCAATAGTTTGCTTAACTACAGTACTACAGTACTAGGCAGTTTCAGTGCTGTCTGACTCAGCTCAGTTACATCAAGTTATATAGATGTGATAAATATACATGTTGCTTCCTAGGCATTACAAGGAAATACAGTAGCTTGCACCTTTTATGAACAACACATCTCATAACAAAGCAAAGTATGGTAAATTATATGCATTATCCTTTGAATATTTAGTCACGCACCCTGAGACAGCGTGGAATATCTTGTGTGAAGCTGGTTAACATCAAACAGGCAGTGTTGAGTTAGCTAACAATCATCGAGAAATAAAAATAAAAATCAGTTAATGTAGTGCAAGGTAAGGTCACTGAAGAGTAACTGTATTAGTGTGCACTAAGAATGAACCTTGAGATGAAGGGGAATGAAGATAATAGACGTCTAGCAACCTCAACCAATTTCAACTTCTAAGTTTCAAAAACTGCCAAGAATAAGGAGATGAGTGTATCTCGCACTTAAACAGTGCAAAGTCAGGCCCTGCCACCCCGTTTAGATGCCACACCAGAATTTCTTTATTTGTCCTGTGCAATTGCCTTGGCATCAGGGCTGCAGCGAAACCGACATGCCATCAAAGTGCACACACAACTTGTCTTCTTTCACTGTGAAAGGAACAATGCGAGGCACGTACAGCCGGCAGAACTATATAGATAATCCTCTGAACATCCTGTCACTGTATGCGCTACTTTAAGACAGCTTCAAATATAGAGCGCACACAGCTATAGAGTAAGGTACGGTTAGCGTGTAATCAGACAGACAGTTTAGCATGATGGGGTTGCACTGAGCAAAATGAGGAACCGATTGGGAAGATTGTAGAACATGGATATAATTCCTGGGGCTGGAAAGTATGATAGGGTGCAAAAAAAAAAAAAAAAAGAAAGAAAGAAAATGCTATGTCGACAGACACCGTCTAAGATAAGTGCAACGCCCTGCAATGATGTTTCTGCAATAATGCATATTATGGTTAAATGGAGCAGAGCAGGAATACAGATCCACAGGCAGCTCCATGGGTGGTGAGCAGTACTACTAAGTTACTGCACGAATGACCACCTGGTTATATTAGGAAAATGGGGAAACTGTATATTCTTTACTTATTTTTTTGTAATGAACTGCCAATGCAGATTCCGATGGCACATTTTACTGCATTTCTATGTATGTGAAAACAGCAAGTTAATCCATTCCTAGACTGAAAAATAGCTTATTATTAGTGTGCAAAAGATAGAAAATGCTACAGTTTGTCTTGAAAACAGTATCAGTAGGGAGAAATTGTTTGAGTTATGAAGCGATGCATCCCAGGTAGGTTCTATGGTCCTATATGAGACGCGAGAAAAACAAAAAGTAAGAAATGCCTTATCAGTGAAATAGTGGTAGCAAAGAGCAGCAAACTCAGCAGCACAAAACTGATCACTTAGAATTGTTTTCCTGTGACACCAAGCTTAAAGTTCAGTTTGCCTCCACTGTGACTAATACAAAAATGTTTGATTCCTTTTTGCAAGGAATGATTAAAGGTCAAGCATATCATTGTGGTAACAGCCACTGAGGTGATGGGTGATATGCACTTTGACCTGATATAATATGTCCCCTGACACAGTACTGGTTGTCTCAGGCAACAATTATCAAGAATAATTACTGAAAACGCACAAAGAGAGTGATGACAACTCTGGGTTATTTCAATTACAAGGCAAGAGAACAAAAAGGAAAGGCCTTGCTTTAATGGTGAATTCACACTTCAGGGCTGTTAATGTTAAAGGTCTAGCATGCAGTTGTACCACAGTACAGTACCATACAATGAGTAAGTGATAAGATACCCAACATAAAACACTGCTTCCACTAAATCACAGGTCTTTGGGCCCGAACCGCCTACGGGGGTAATAGCCTATTACCTTTTTCCTGGGGACAGGGTAACCTTATCTGAAGTTAATCATTTGTGGATCACTGAGGACACAGAGCTAAATTACCCTGGTGGTAGTAGTTGGATTAAACAGTAGATATGGTGAAAAGGCTTTTGAATCTGTATTCAAAATGGAGTATAAATGTATGTTTGAAGCAAAAAAACAGTCAGTAACAATATCGATCAGTGGATGGACACGTCTACTCTCTGCCTGAGCTCATGATGACAGTGGCTATATATACAGCACAGGGACATTAGTATGCCACTAACAACTGGAACAATTGCCCCACTCAGAACAGAAATACCTCATAAAGCATCTCATTCTGAACAGACTGGCCCAATCGGTAGGAATCCTCAACCGGATGGAGAGGACTGGTGTAATAATCATGCTTTGAGGAGACGGGTTTCCATGAGGGACAAAAGCAAAATAGTACCCAGCTGGCAGTAGATGCATCTTTCCTGTTGGATGCATTCAGTGTTTTGGGACACGCAAACACATATGTCTTATCGGATCATTTTTTTAGCGTCCATTAGGCCGCAAGCACGATAGTCACACTGTCGGACTTGTGATATAAATTAGCTCAAACAACTCTTTATCATCTCCATGTCTATACATGCACCGCGAACCAGTGAGCAACCCCAATCATTCCCGAGCAGCTGAAACAACCGAAGCAGCTTCCGTCACCGTTTGCACCGACCTCAACCTCAAGAGAAGCGAGGAACGGGAGAGAAGGAACATTTGTCGGCAAAAAGAAAGGCAAAGTCAGTTGTGTGGAATTATTTTGGCTACAAAAAGTAGAATGCTGAATAAGAACAGGTATTTTGGGGGGACTGTCTTAAAGTTACTGCCACAGCGCGACTAATTTGTTTAAGTCAGCACCACAAAGACTTTTATGACAAGTGCCGCTGTTTCAGTGACACCTTATTAGAAGGGATCACCAAAAAAAATCAACCAATGCAATTCACCTCACTAAAGATCTGGTGCCAATTAACACTGTCACCCAAGTTTCCATTGCGGAGTTGTACAGGAAAAAGCGAGGCTCAAAAAGCAGCAGAAGTCATGACTAATATGCAGCTACAACTGACATGTGGTCCAGTGGCACAACTGAACCGTCCATTTTATTGATGGTCAGACTTCCAAATGAAAATTTTCTGTTTGCAAACAGCCTCTTCCCCAGAGAGTCGTAGAGGTGACAACAAGCCAAGATGAAAGGAATTTGGAACTTCTTTGGAATTTGGAATTTTTCATTAGAAGAATTTTACAATTTTATGTACACAAGCCGCTGTTTACATGCTCATATTTAACAAGTAAGTTCACCTTCTTAGCATTTGAGAATTACAATACTGCCAATGTTAAGCTAGGTCATCAACAAAGTCACAATGAATCATCTGGAATTGGACTCAATGTCCGTACCGACAGTTGGTGTCGGGACATTTTGGTCGAAACAAAAAACCTCATGATGAACCTCACCTAGGTTATTTGTGGGTTTTACGCCAATATGCGCAGAAAAGTGTCGAAATATTTTACTGGGTGAGTCTGAACCATTTGCGATCTCCCAAGTTTTCATCAAGCGTCAAAGACTCAGCCTCTGATGACCATGTCTGCAAAAAAATAAACCGTAAATAAATCATTGTCATCCATCAAATCTTCAAAGACTTTGTTTTAACTGGTGGAAAAATATACGATCCTGTTGAGCAGAATTCCCACCTAGGGTATTGGCTTCCTGTCCATGACGAGCCTTGAATAATATTTTTGAAAGGCTTTAACTGTCCTTGACACCCTCTCTCTGGGATTTTCATATTGCATGAGTATTAAACCTAAGACACACCAACCAATTTGAAGTGTACACACATTTTGTCTCCGGCTTTTATACTCTGCAAGATTACCTTCCACTTTCCGCCACCTGGATTGTTGATATCACAATAAAAGCTCCTCGGGATACGGAGTTTATTCCATTTTGCCACCTAATTTCTTCAGTCTGAGCCAGGATCCCTGTGGCTGTGTAGCAATTCTCAGGCATTTACACGGTACAATGTTTAGTTAAACTTGCGCCACATGCCAAAGGGCTAATCCTATATTAGACAAGAAAAAAAAAAATAAAAAAATCCCAGACTCTGGCAAATACAAAAACACTTCAGACTGTGACAGGAACATAATCGCTTCATTGGTTTATTTGTCTGCATGGCCCATTTTGATGTAGTCTGTGACAACTACCTCAAGCGATGAGAAAGAACCAGCCAGTCCCATCTGTTTCACGACAAGAGTTTTAAAGAATGTCCCTCAGATACGTTCTCTTGTCGCATCCATTGTGTTAATGTCTTCAAAGCAAAAACAAAAAGCAATGGTCAAAATGCGTTTTGTTGACAGCTGGTCTGACACGACTACTTTTTTTAGTACCTATTCCATTATATAGAGAGCCAAAAGAAAGGCATCTCTGTAAACTGGCATTGTGGGAATCTGTTTGTAAGTCCGGCAACAAACTACAGTACAGTTTACGGTTCATCAAGTCAGAGCACTGACTCCTGTTTGTACTGCGACCTTCACAGTGCACAACGGCCTTCACAGTGCACTCCCGCTTTGTTTAACCTCTGAGGCAAAATGAGAGTGCACTATGTATTTGTATAATGCCTCCGCTGGCCAAGCTTCATGACCTGACATGCTGCTCCTCACGAAAAGAGTCTGCTTTAATAAATGTATTAAATTAAATTACGAATTAAAATAGTACAAAATATAACTGTATTGTTCACAGAGATGGGAAAACCAAACCAATTTGAATACAATTATTAAAAATGCTTATATATCTAGCACAATCATTTGCAGTTTGTTTCCAAAAATGTGTCCTGCTATAAATAAGTAGGATTTTTTTTCAGCTCCTCCATTTATATGCTTCCTTGTCTTATTGCGGTGAGAGCTCCTATACTGACATAGCGTGACATAGCCAGACTCAATTCTTATCAGAACATGAGTCACACGCCATTTGGATTTCATGATGGGACGTGTTTTAAAGAATACAGCTTTGCACGCAACTGGATAGCCCTAAACCCAGTCTGAGACGTTTTGTTTTAAACAGAATCAACTCAACAGCACTCAGATAACGTGCGTGACTACGTCGCCGTGACTCCTGTGTCCATCGGCGCATAAAGCCCGCCTCTTCACCGCGCAGCCCCAGACCGACATACCTGCACAACAGCGTTGTGGAAGGGAGAACTCTGGCTCGGCTTCCATGCTAAAACTAACACGCATTTCACGCTTTTAACGCCACCATTACAGGCTATCATTTTGATTGACTGCCAAACTCAAGAGGGTGTTATTAAAATTCAGTATATCCGACGGCAAGTGTCAAAAGAGCAGGAAAAGAGCAGAGACTCAAAGACAAAATGCTGGGCTCAGACAACAGGAGGTTTGAAATGCTACCCAAATATGAATCCAGGTTGCATCACAAATTTTAAGGGGGAACCTCAGATATTCTTCTCTCTAATCTCAAACGTGCAACATCCACTATAGGACGATTTACAGATAGATTATCTTGCCAGCACCACCTCACGTGATCTCACAGAAAAATGGATAAAAAAATAAAAAGGCCAGAGACTGCGTTGCAACAATGATCCGTAAATCTACTGATCCACCCTAACATCATCCAGATTTAAATCCAAAGTATCAAACATGTTTGATATTAATCAGAACGCCCACAACAAGTCTGTGAGCAGTTTAAAACTGTTACATTACCAGATAATCTTGGCAAAGAAATGCTGTTCGAACCTCAGTTCAGAGCGAGGTCCCTGGCCAGATTTTTTCCGGCAGTTGTCGGGAGGGATAAAACTGGACCGAAACTCATCATCTGAAACTAATGCCTAGATAAGTGCACAACTATTGACTGCAGAGGTGGTTAAACTTCCCAAGGTTACAGCTAAGGCCTGTATCCTTTCAGGTAGGTAGTGTCAATCATTGCATTCAACATGTGCTACAGCCTGTCAGTAGTTTATACAACATAAAGGTTTATGGGTAATTAAATCTAGACAAAACAACACATAGCTCTATCAGCACTACCTGTGCATACCTATTCCCATTTTAAATACGTACATATTCAGGGGGCAAATCAGCCGGCAGTAAACATCATGGTCTGTGCGGCTGTGACTTCTGCACTTAGGAAAATGTTACGTTAATACTAATTAGCACAGAGAGAACAAACGTCAGTGTCGACTGTTTTCTTTGTTAATGAGCTGTGGCTTTGAACATCAACTGGATCCTTAATTGTTGCTAATGGTCGATACTTCTGCACGCTCGCACCTGATGCACAGTTCATCACAGCCTGATGTAAAGCTTACGTGAGGCCCTCTTTTCTACCGTTTAATGCCCATTAAATAAAATGCTAAAGATGGGCTCTGACGTGATGTAAAAGTTCCCCGCAACAGTCCAGGTGGTTTCTTGCCAAGATGTGTGTAAAGTGTGAAAAACAAGAATTACCCGCGAAGATGCGGGTGAATTTCATTGTAGGGGGGAAAAAATAAAGTCTACATCAGGTGTTCACCAATAGCAGCTTTCCTCAGCGATATGTGTTCATGATTCTTCAAATTTAAGAAATCCTATATTTGACCTTGTGTGTCACCAAAAAATATCTGTATGTGCTTATTAGATTTGCCAGTTGTTTACTTAAGCTGCCTTTCTGCCTCCTCATGCAGGGCAGGTAGTGTCCATATGGCTTATGTAAGCTTGAGAGCTATGATTGGCTTCACACAGACTTACAGGAAGCGTTAGTGTAAGCCGAAGTGACTTAACCAAAACAAAACAACAAGCTAACACTGAAAGCTGCATAGTCCTGAGATACAGTCTTACAATGATTTCTTAAATTTAGTTTCAGCGCGTATAGTCTAACTGTAAAACTTTGTATCTTAAAGGGGCATACAGACACAAAAAGAGACTAGCGGCGATGTGGGATCAAGAGACCATGGAATGTTCAGTGAGTTGTAGAGATGATAGGAGGAAATAACCTGCAACGTAAAGTGGGCGGACTGAAACTGAAATGATCTCAGTTTTGCAGCAGGACTGCAGCTGATTGACATATGACGCAGAGACACTGATGCAATTCTTGCATCAACTGAATCAGATGGTCCAGTCCAATCTTGTTCTCGTTTCCACTCCATACTTTTCTTACTTGCACTGTTTATTTTGAACCTTCTCCAGCAGTTCCCCAAACGTTTACTGCAAGGAAACACCATCCATGACTTTTGCTCCTACCACCAAGTACGACATGTTGACGGCGGGCTTGGAGTGTCAGGTGAACCCAAGAAGTGACGGCGAGAAGACCTAGCCCCCTCCAAACACTTTATGTTGTGCTTTATTCTGAAAATTGTTTTAAGAGAGTTAGGCAGCCAAAGCCTGAAATATCCTAGTGACCAACTGTCTGGTTCAATGAGACTGAGTCAATTGCTTTATATGCAGACAGCGTTTATCATTTATCAGATCCGTTTATATCCACAAATATGTATTATTAGGACCCCATAGTTTCTGGTTGTTTGCCACTTTGTTGTCCATGGCCTCAAAACACACCATAGAAACATGTAGGCCTACGAGCCTGAAGTGTTTTCCTTATTCCAGATCCAGAACGTTTGCTTTTGTCCTCACATACAGGATGCTATGCACAATCACATGCCCTCACTTCTTTCTGTGCTTTTAAACATATTACACAACCTAAATCAGGTTACACAACTAACAACTAAACCGTGCAACAAGCAGGCACAATAGAGGAAAGCAGGCAGACAAGATGTAAAGGCATGGAAAACGTTTCCAGGCAACGCGGCGGTTGCAGCAGTTTGGAATAACAACTAAGTTTTGTTGCACTCACCTGTCTGAACGTCTTCCTGAGCCCCCGTGACATCCTCCGCTTTGCTCCACCTTCAACTTCTCCGTTTAAATATTTCACACAGTGAGCTGAATGAAGCTCTGCAGTTAGAACAAACACGAAAAAGTTGCTGTGCTGAGAAGATCCCGAGTGACCGGAGAAGACGTCCATTCAAACCCAGCATGTTACTCACGCAACATCTGGGTGTCACGCAGCGCCAGTGGTGCGGTGCATTAAAACGCTATTAATTCATTAAGTTGTCGATGTGACCTTTTTTTTTTCCCAGTGCAAATGCATTGCTGATCTGTAATACAGCCTCCCAGTGGACGACATCATTCATTTTATTGCGCTCCGTGTTTTGTACTGATCACAGACTTCTACAGCTTCCCTGGAGGGTCGGTCGGCGAACATGGAGAGAATTCATCGTTTCCCAGCTGAATGTCGCACCGCTGACATGGAGCTCTGCTCATTTTGCTCTCTCTGTTCATTTAATTGTGGTATTCCATTCTCATTGATTTTGTATGTGACGTTTTTACCATAGACGGTATGTGGACAACGTGTCCCCACTTCCTGGCGTCGGCCAAATTGAAGCTATACTCCCGGGAGTACGGGTGGCGCCATCTTGCGAGTTTGTAGCCTGAGTCTGCGCAGTACGGTCCGAGAGTGGATCTATGACCCGCCCACACTTCTGCCAGACTCACTGGGCTTTTCGCCTGATTAATACTGCGCTCAGCTCGACCTTCCTTTGTTACAAAGAAAGGTTGGATTATATACTGTGTTTATTTATTTATTTATTTATTCTTACTATTATGACTCTACAGGACCGCTTTACGGAGCAGTTGACATCGGTTGACATGACAACTCATAGTTATCATGATGTCACATCCTGTTTCTATGGCGTCAAATAACAAAAAAGAATTTTTAAAAAAATTATCAGAATAGTTGACATTTGAACACTGATGCATTATATTAACTACCTAAAAATGAGAGAAACTATTCCTTGCACGTGTGTTTTAGTTTGGCCCAAGTCCTATCCGCTATCCGGGGGTGTGGTGGAGCTTATGGCCTATACTGCAGCCAGTCACCAGGGGGAGCTATACTTGCTTTGGCTTCACTTTAAGAAATAAGAAAATCTTTATTTGTCCTGAAATGGGGAAATTGCAGTTCACAAGAGCATACAGAAAGGGAAGAAAAACTATTGAGAGTAAAAAGTGTAGGATAAATAGATAAATAATTAAATGAAATAGGATAAAAAAAAAAAGTGCACAGATGAATTGTCAGATATTACACAGACCAGGTGTAACTAGGTTATGAAGTTTTTACACCTTGAGGTGTGATAATATTGCACAGTCTGTCACTGAAGCTGCTACTCAGCTCTGTCAGGTCACCATGCAGGGGGTGGGACTCATTGTCCAGCATGGATGACACTTTAGCCAGGACTCTCCTGTCACCCGCCTCCCTCACTGAGTCCAAAGAGCAGCCCAGGACAGAGCTGGACTTCCTGATGACCTTGTCCAGCTTCTTCCTCTCCCTCTCTGTGACACTACTGTTAGAGCAGACCACTCCGTATAGAATGACTGATGCCACTACAGAGTCATAGAAGGTCTTCAGGAGTGCCCCTCTCACTCCAAGAGACCTCAGTCACCTCAGAAGGTAGAGTGCGTCAGCGTCAGTGTTGAGTCCGAGTGAGTCCAGTCTAGCGTGGTCTTCAGGTGAAGACCCTGGTACTTATAAGAGTCCACTTGCTCAATGTCCATTCCCTGGATGTTCACTGGTGAGGGGAGGGCAGAACGGCGTCTGCGAAAATTCACCACCATTTCCTTGGTTTTCCCTGTGTTGATCAGGAGGTGGTTTCGCTGACACCAGTCCACAAAGTTCTCCGTCAGTCCTCTGTACTCTGCGTCGTCATTGTCTCCAATGAGGCAGCCAATTGCAGAGTCATCAGAGAACTTCTGCAGTACACAGCTGTCGGTGTTGTATCTGAAGTTTTGAGGAGCTTTTCTGGTCCATCTTTATTTACACCTTTATCTGTGTTTTTTACCAACAGCTGCAACTTTAAATGCAACGAACTACATACAAATACATTGAAAAAACATCTATGTCACAGTAAGGGCAGTGTAACTCCAGTGCTGGCTAACATTTGAATGAGCATGGTTCATTGATCATGTTCAGAAGGCACACTATATTTTTAAATTTCTCTTCTCTTTTCCTTAAGAGTTAACAACTCGGTTTTGTGCGCTTGTTTGTAACATGCTCGCCTTTAATATCCCATGAAGGGACAAATAGAGTATTTTGAGTTACAGATGATTTTGAGTCAAGACAGTTTTATTCGTGAATCACGTGTAAAAAGAATTAAAGCTGACCATAGTGCTGTGCAGTCAGTATAGCAAAAACTATAAAAATATACTTGTAATGACACAAAGACAAATAAGAAGATGGAATTAGAAATACAAATTTAAAACATCAGGCAGTGTCTGAGCCAGACTAACATTCAAAGGTTGACTGTTCCAGAGTTTTGGGGCCTCAACTGCAAAAGCACAGTGTCCCCTTGTACTTCAGTCTTGATCTTGGGACACCCAGAAGCAAGTGGTCAGCAGCCCCGACTGACCTGGGAGTAAACCAAAGAGATATGTTGAATACAAATTCAGTTGAATGTGCATTATCCACCTCTCATTTTGCCACCTGATAGTTTCCTCAACTCCCGTCCTGTCCCGTCTAAACATTAGCTCAGTTACAGATTATGATTATGATGTATTGCCGGTGTCCAAATCAATATTTTTCCCATCCCGTGATTTTAAGCTGGAATTCTCCCTGCGCCAGCCAACCGCTGTGACAGTGCCGGATTGCAGGATCCCTCTCCGTGGAGTGAAGGTATAAAAATAGAAAACTGTCATCGCTGGTTACTGTGAATGTCCACCTGATAAAACAGACAGCTTAGAAGCTGCCAAGCTTCCTGCCAAGCCAAACCTCCTCTCCTCTTTTTATCAAAAGACAGGGTGCAGTTTGAACAAATATCATACCTGCCACCACATATATTGATTTCCTATACCTAAAACTAAGAATTTTGCACTGAATACATGGCTGTCAATCCCAATGCCTTATGCAAAAGTTCAGTAATGTTACACTCCCTTCTTCCGAGACAGGAAATCAGGCTTGATGAGTTGGTGTCTTAAGTGGCTAGTGCCATCAAAACGACAGTTGATAAACTGCAGCTTAATGAAAACCCTCTATCACTACATAGGGACAGAACACTGTACAAGGATAGTAAACCCAGAACAAGATGGTTATATGACTTCCTCTCGCATCCTAGTACTGTCTTGGGGACAGTAATATACAAAACATGGCGGCCTTATTTACTATAAAACAATGAAAATGTGTTTTAATAGCCTCCATCTGTCATGCTGAGGACTACTGCACTAAAAGGTACAGCACATCTCTCCCCCCAGGGAGGTAGTGAGGCAGGAGTGAGGACAGAAAGAGCAATGGAGAAGGGGATGATGAAGAAGGTGGAAGAGTGAGAGCAAGTTTGAACAGGAGGGAGCGCAAGGCCAAATTGGACCAATGTGCTGTGAGTCAAAACTCCAGAAACTTGGGCGCAGCCATCGTGGCTATCGTTAAAAACAACAGGAAGAAAAATAAAAGTTGTTTAGCAATCCTGCAGATTCTCAGATTCTGTCAATGCAAGATTTGCATCAGCGTGTCACTCAGGTAGACGGAGAAAGCGAAGGCGAGCTGGATTTGATGCCGCATTCTGCTCCTCTTGTGAAATGCGGCCAGGTTGCCGTCGCGTTCGGCACGTTTATTTGCCGTCTGAAACGTTCTCTGGCTGGCGTCCAGATTCAACACAAATGCGGAAAAATGGTAAGAGCTGGGCCTGAATGCTAACATTCTCATTTGGTGTGAATAGTCAGAGAAATGTTGGCATAAAAGTGACTTGATTCACTGCGAGACATAAAAAGAAATTTTATCTTCTCCGCAGCGGTCCCACTGAGATAGTAGCGCAGAGTTATAGCAACAGATATATGAATTGAAGGTCGCCCTTCAAAGGCCCAAACAGTCTTAGAAAATAAAACACTGCAGGACCGAGGGATGCGCTGAACATGTAAAACTGGCATGTTTACACAGAAGACAGTAAACAAGAAGTGGAGATGGGAGTATGGGCTCTGAGACGTTATATAAATGCGTTTTGAGAAAATTGGCTATAAAACACCTCAGCTGCACTTCACCCATTATGATTTTATTTTACAGACTGCATAAAAAAAGTCATTGTCAAAGGAATGTATAGCAAAGCACAACAGTGGCACAACATTCTTTTTTAGAAAAAGGTGGAAAAAGATATAAATATTGTGCAAGATGATAACTATTCAACACAGGAGCATTAAGAACCCCCCATCTCCATGGGGACAAGTTGAATAATGTAAATTGATCAAAGTTTTATTCATCTTTTGCATGATTAAATGGTTGTAAATAAAATATAAGCATGAGCAGCAGCGAGAGCATTGTAATAGACAGGTCTGCTTAAAGCAATGAGAGGGCATGGGGGGAGTTTAATTCGGATCCAAATTTCTGAACTGGAAAACAATATCCATTATTGAGATATCACTTCTTTTTTTGGGGTTCATCTGAGACTGATCTTGCCCGGGCCAGACAGGCACGCCAAGGTGAGACCCAGCCCGACGTCTCTGTGCGCCTCTACATTGGATGTTGACAGGCATCAGCCACGAGCACTGATGGAGGGCGATAAGTCCCGAGGCAGCCCTGTGTGGGCCTTATCCACGCATTCTCTCTATGCAAATGAGCAGCTACTGCTTCCTTTGTTAAGCGAGGTTTGTACAGTGTGCTCCTCTTCCTTTATCAATCCTACCGCCAAGCCCGCGGAAATGAAAAGCAATGCAAATATGCCTGGCTTTTAGGAGTCGGCAGATAAAGCAGGGAGACCTTCAAACTGCAACGCTTCATCCGCTTCAGTTTAGCCTTGACCGAGGCATGCAAATTATACCTGAGACGTTGGGAGAGTGACGCCGCGAGCTGCACAGGCGCAAAGCTGGGGCTAGAGATAGGCAAATCTCTCCTGGAGCAGGGTTAATTGGCAGAAAATATCTATAGAAAGGTTTAAAAAAGGGGGGTTGTGAAGTCCCACCAGAAAAAAGCACACATATTTATGCCCTACACTGTTTGAGCCCTGACAGCGGAACGCTTGCGCAGCGTTTCGGGGCCCCTCATTTTGTCATTCTGCTTCCGGGCATGGATGTTGCTCTATTGCTGACCCACGTACAGGGAGCGATGGAGCACTGCTTCATCAGATCAGCATTACCTTCTCCGTTCTTGCTGGAGCCTCGTGGACCCTTTCGGGAGCTTCCTGTGGTGGTGCGATCCTCATTGTGTTGCCGGATGCTTGTTTGTGCACTGGGCGCTCCCACGACAACGTCTATGAGCCAAAAAGTTCGGGTAAATGAGAGCTCGCGGCAAAACTGAAAAGAGTACAAGTAAACAAGGCCTAGATTGCACACATCCACAGAGAATGAGGAGGCATGCTAATGGCAGAGCACGCATTCTTTTCTGATTCCTGTTTTTACTGTTAGTTTATCTAATTAAATCATTGCACAATGGGGGAAGACGTCATCTTAATTAAAAAAAAAAAACTTGTATGTATTTATATAACATTATATCAGATGCAACCTTGGCTCATTTGCATGAAGTTACAGTTTTTTTGAAAGCCTCAGCTGGCTGCGATCAGGTTATCCATGTACCGTAATTATCTAAATGTTCCTATATGCACCTGAACCTCCACTCGTTTAGCCCGTCGTTTAGGGTTTATTTAAGCATTGACCTTTCATGTTAATTTCCTGTAGGCTAGTGTCGAGGATCACTTCAGAGGATGTACAGCCCCATTGCCCCCGACCTTCTGCCCCTTTATAAGACATTAGTCAGCACCAAAGGGGGGCTTCGCGTGGCCTGACTGCTCCAAGTGTAGTCAGGAGGAAGCGCCTATTAATATTACTAAGAGTTCAAAGGCCAACAGCGTACGTCGACCTGATGATCGGTCACGAGGAAACGGCACGCCGCTTCATTTCCTACGCTGAAGGCCCGTGGATTTGTATTCCGCGCAGACTGCTCGGGCAACATGTTGAATGAGAGAGGGATAAGGAAACACAGCAAGGGAGCTGAGACAGAGATGAAGACGGGTGGAGACAGTACGGGGAGGCGGGGCAGGCGATGGGAAATGGTAGGGTTTCCCCCAGCGTGTCTTCACCTGCAGTTTGAGCACACTCGTAACAATCCTGCCTGTCTCCCTGAAGTGCAGTGTGCCAGCGACGACATAAGCCGCTGGCACTCCACCTCGGATGGAGGTGAAGAGGCACAAAGGATGTGACAAAACAAGCCTCAGTGGTGATCATTTAACAAAGAACTTTTACTGCACTTGTAGAAACTGCAATTTGCCTCCAACTGACAAAAACTGTGAATCTGAGAAAATTTAAGCTTCAATATTTTTTTCTCTAGCTGGCTATTTTTTTAACAAGTGAGCGAGTTTCTAATCAATGTGTTTCTGTATTTGGTGCATTAAAGCCTCTATTGAAATCGATTCTGTCTTTTTTGTCTGTGCTTTAAGCCAGTAGTGCTCTCAGGAAGCAATAAGAAACAAATAAATTTGACAATGCGTCCTGTGTCGTGGCCTCTGGAGGGTTATGTATTGAAGGGAAGCCACAGAGCGCTAAATTAACGGGACATTACATCAGATTTTGTTCCCGAACTTTGATTTTTACTCAACAGAAAGATTTATTTTATTTTATTTGACGCTCTGGCGTCCCGCACATGTTGCGAGGTAAGCTTGTTGCAATTTAAATGACACCAAAAAACCCAAACCGATATGATCAGAGACAGGATTATCTGCAGCTGAGTCCCAGAGAAGCAAAAAATGAGTAGCGTCATTACCATAACGACATGGCTCTCAAACTCAAGCTACTGCACCCTCGTTGTTACTGATCAGACGTCATGTACAAACAAATCACACAAATCTAACTCATGTTTCAAGTTTTTAATTTAGTAAATGCTTGTTAGATGGTGTACAGACATTTAACATTAAAGTACCAAAAAGAAACAAGCACAGATTTTCCTTTGACAGGTTGAGCTGTAATACTTTTGCTGCACGTGTAATCCTGGTTTACTTCCAACCTACGTTTTGCCACTTCGGCCATCATTTCTATCAGCCATAGAAGTAATTTACTCACTAAACTAACGAAGACCTGGGAACAACGTAACATTGCAACAAACCCAAAAACTCTAAGGGGTAGAAGGTGAATCCATCCGTTATGTTGGTAATAATTCTTCATGTCTGTGGACTGTGACGGATGCTTACTACAAACTCTTACCGTCACCATGCCTCTTTCAAGTGATGTCACCAGATCTCAGCATTAAACTACTGGAGCAAATGTTATTATAACTGATAGAAACGATGAAACGCCACAGCTTCATTAACTGTGCCGTACACAGTCTAAAACATGAACAGAGTTGCAGTCCTCTTTACGAAATGGAATATAGGTTTAATTAGTACAGTAAGAGTTCTGGTTAGTAGTACAGTACGTTCATTATTGAGTATTAATATTCAGTGCATGGATAATACCTGTAGGCATTTACTGTAAGCAAATGAAATGCACGAGATGCTGTCTGTCAAGGGCAACATCTGAGCCTGAAGCGGATGAGCCAGTGAAACAGTTCGACAACCGCATGGCAGTACGCGAGGAATACACACATCCTCTGGGACAAATATATTTAAAAAAAACCCCGGCAGGCAAATCATAACGGCTCACGCCACATAACTGCGGCGTCTCCACGTTTGACTGCAGTCATATTTTCCACCCGCCTCTCCACCAGCAACTGTCCAACAAAAGCCAAAAATAGTCTTAAAAGGGATGAATGGACAGCATCCGTGGCGACCGCCGAGTGGTGTTCGCCAGCGGCGCTGAATCTCTGTGAACTGTACATTTCTGATATGATACTGAGATTTCTGTTTAGATGACAGCGTCCAAGGACAGTTTACAACATCTTATTTTTATTAGATTTTTCTGAAGGATGCCGGCTGACAGGTTATAGTGCTGTTTGAATTTCCGGAAACGTTAAACAAGAACTTTATGCTTCCGTTGATGGGGACAATTATATGTACATTAATTAGCTGTGCTGAAAATCCGCTAAGCTTTATTCAGCCCCTGGCCTCGACCTACTGTGCACACACGCTGTGGCTGTAAAAAGTGGGAAACATAAAGCATGTACTTCATAATTTAGTTTGATAGCAAGGCGCTACAACTTGGAATTAAGACCTTCAGATGGAAAACATTTAGAATATTACACAGAGTACCACAGAGTGCTTCTTATACCACATTTGAGTCACAGTCAACATATTGTACGTAGCTGAAAGGCAATGAATTTTATACAAGGGTTTTATAAGACTATCAGGTTATGGACAGGCCTTTCAGCTGAACTCGAGACATGATAACAGCAGAAAAATAGAGAAGTGAGGCTTCTACCCAACAGGGATGACAAGTGGTTTACGGGCGTCCTCATAACCTGGTCAAGACATATCAGTGCTGGCCTTAAACTCCAACATACTTATCAAATACTAGCACTGAAGCAGAAGGAAAACCCGTTCTGGCAGGATTAGATTTCCATGATCAAAGTCCTGGCAGACATTACACACACATCACCACCATGTGTTAATTGTAATACAGACTTTTGCTACGTATTGTAAAACAACACCTTAAATATGAATCACCTTCTAATTGAAAATTAACGGCCCTGTAAACACGCTCACCGGTGTCTCTCAGGTACGCTGCCTCTGTAGCCGACAGCGGTTTAGATGGCTGCAGCACTTCTGTGTCGTCATTCATTTGAGTCGAGCTTTTGATGTGTGACTGGGGTTTCCAGCTAAAGTGAGTCCGGTACTAATAAGCTGGTGAGCACATTTGTTGTATCTGGCTGATAGATGCCAATGAATAATGAAACAGATATCTGGCATTTACAGTACTTGGGAGATAATACTCGGACGTTTGGCGACAAGAGGTTACATTTTCAGCAAATAAATCTATAATTATTACAGTAATATTAGAGTGCAAATGTAATTCTGAGTAATAACATCTTTTTTTTTTTTTTTTTTTTTTTTGCAGCCAGTCTATTCTAACATGACCCTGCCTCACAAAGGCATGGTAAGCTACTGGAAGCAACTCATTTTCCGTAACCATAAATCAACAGCTGCAACAACACAGGATAAAATTCATTTCTTTCCTTTTTTTTTTTTTTTTTTTTTTTTAAGAGGACGCAGATTCAATTTTTGAGACACGATAGAAGGTATCGTACATTCACATTGTATGGGATGAGGGAAAGACAGGCAAAGCTAATAAAGTGATGCTAATGTGCTTCATGATGTGACGGTAGTCCCTCAGCTTTCAGCTCTAAACAGATGGGATCTCTCCCACAGGATCAGATAAAAGACGTCTATTTGTAACTCTGCGGAGCATGGCAGATTCAACAAAGGCTGCCTCTCAAAGGTGTTCTCATCCATGGGCGCTCGCGCAGGAGTCCTTCGCACAAAATAAATGTGTCGGAGCACGAGCAGCAATGATGAGGTTAAATCGAGCCATATCAATCCTAACTAAGGCAGGAAGGGGAAGAGGATCCAAACTATCAGATGGAACTAATCTGTGGTGGCCTCTGCCTCTCCTGGGATGACGATGATGACGTGCAGTCCTGAAAATTTAAAGCATCCTATGTGCTGACAGCGCCTCTATCAGTATGTCTTAGCTAACTTATTCCACAGGCTAAATCATAGGACGTCAAGCTCCGTAAAGTGGCAACACCTTCTCATCAAACATTCAAATCCGTAGAGTTTATGGAGCAGGTGACTCAAGGCTAAGCTGGGTAGACATCTATGAATACATGAGTACATTTTCCATATCACACTGTCAGTGGGAGCTGCCATACCATAAGAGTATTCTCTGAACCATCCCCACTTGTCCTAGTACCAGCTGCTGTTCCTCTTTCCTTCAGTCTGCGGAAGCCCTTCCCTCCAGAGATAACTGCAGCAGAGATCACCCTGTCCCTGCGTCCCCCGTCCCTCTCACAAGGCCGGCCCCGGACCCACATTTCTGGGTCATCACTGAGCTCATAGATGGATCCGTCTTCCACGCTGTGCTCCAAAGACTCCAGGGAGGAGTCTGACGCCTCGTCGCCCAGTGCCGTTAACGGGCGTCCAGGTAGTCCGGATGTGGACCGCAGCCTGTACTGCAGGAGAACTCCACGTCCTTTGCCTCTGCCCTCTCCCTGGTAGGAGCTGGACTGTTGCAGGGATTCCTGAGAGGAGGTGTCGCTGCGGTCCTCGCCACCGCAGGCAGAGTCCGGGCCATCCCCGAAAGAATCCCTCTTCAGAAGCTCAGGTGACAGAGTGCTGGTGGTGGCGACCAGGAAGTCCACGGGCCCACAGTGGGCATTTAGAGAGACCATTCCCTTTCCTGTAACCAGCAGGAAGACAGACTATTGTGAGACAAAAGATAAGGCTCATATACAGAGCTAAGGTCAAGTCACTGCCAGTCACAAGCCTTAAATAAGAATTATTATGCAAAACACAATTTGAATAGTGTGAAGTGATATGACTTGAACCCAGCAGCGTATCATAGGTCATTAACACTAAACTACAATTATTTATCCTAAAACTGTAACAATAATAACACCAGCTATAGTTTGTGGGGTGTTTACATATTATTTAACAACCTATCCTGGAATAACATCACCGTGAAGTAAGGGCTGCACAAGTGGTAAACTAACGACCTCATTCGCTTGGCTTCAATAAACAAAACACTTCCCGGCGGTTTTTAAATTATCCGGCATGAATATATATACAATATGATTTGTGTCTTGCCTGCCTGGTAATATTTGCACTGAGCAACAAGAAAAATGTGCAGTGTGACCTCATTAATGGGCAGTGCAGAGCCATTTTCTATTTAAAAAGAAAAGAAAATCTCCTCCTCGTTTTTAACCTCTCAAGAGGCTGGACAATCACCGTCATCCGCTCCCCTCTGATCCATACCTGTTATTTTGGGGATGCCCTCCAGTTTGGGAACTGGAAGGGTGATAATCAAGCCTTGGGCTGTGCCCACCCACAGCAGCCCCTGGCAAATTAGAAGACTTGTGACTCGCATGCTCCTTTGACCTGCAATATAGACAACATAGACAGAAAATTGAGTTTTCTTTTCCACCTTTTGTTACAGAATAACACAGCTCAAACCTACAGCAGTTTATGGGGCATTTTGGAAAAAAATAAAATGGTTACAAAACTCCCCTGGCGACAAATTAATCCAACTTCTACAGCCTGAATGGTCTCTATTTAAAAGAGTGAATTATAAACGTTCACTTATTTTATTAATACCAGAAACACTGAGTCCTAGATGAAAAGTAAAAAAGCAAACACTTTTATTGTGGGTTATCAGTGTAGCTTTAGGTGAGGTTTAAGTTCTGTTCTCAGTCTGTATTTGACAAGCTTAACACGTGCACAGCACAGCCACATTGGGCTCTAGGTTACATAAGATTATGAAAAGTTGGATCTGTCTGTTTGCACTTGACCCAGTTGAAAGAAAACTCTTGCAGAATTACAACATGGGAAACAAGACTCTGTGAACCATTACACCTTTTTTTCAGTGATCTGAGTGCTTGTGAAGTACTGAGTTTTCACCTGTTACTGCACATAACACAGCTGAAATGCAGGGAAATGCACTTTTATTGGTAAACTGACGGACATAAGACAGCATAAATACAGAAATCATGGCCCCATGTGGCCATGGTTCAGTCTGTTCGGTTGATTTGATCAGACCTCTTCTCAGTCCTGTGTGGGCATGTACAGTCAGTGCTTGACTGGCATCTTCCTGATCTTTCTGTTGCTTTTATTGATTTTTTTATAGAAAAACAGCACAAGACCATATGATTCATCAGAGTTTAGTGTCAACAAACATTCAACAAATCAGACATCATCATGAAAACAGGCCTAATCCTGCAGAACAAGTAAAAACTATGAAGGATGTATTTAATCCCTGTACACATATAAAGCAACTTCCTCACTGCCCATGGCTTTGTAGCTGACAGTTGGCCACAAGCCGACATCCCAGGCTGTGGTTGCCAAGGTAACCCTCCTGTACATTTCCTGTCCCAAATTTGTGAAAGTAGAAGAAGCAGCTTATGTGCAGCTACTACTAATAAACGCATAAAAATCGCTGGGAGTACAGGAGACTTCAGGAGACTCTACTATTTTGTTGACGTGCTGCAGAACTATATCAACCTGTCGTATTACTCACCCCCATTGGTTGTCACCTCCATGTTTAAACTGGTTCAACTTGGTGCCCCCACACTTCAGGCCACCAAAGATATATATATATATATATATATATATCTTTTATTTTTTATTTTTTTTGACTACCATTGCTACAACTCCATGGTCACTTGTCGCCACATCGCTGCTAGGATCTTTGTGTGTGTGTACGCACCTTTATTTGGTTTAGGCTGAACCCTATGTAACAGCTTGATGAAACATCCCCAGCAGGATGCAGCCTGACACAGGCACACACAAAAACGCTTTAGGAACAACTTAAAAAACATGAAGAACAGCACAAGGTGTTGACCTGGCCTCCAAATTCACTAGATCCCAAACTGATCAAGTATCTGTGGGATGCACTGGAACAAGCCTGATCCACAGAGGCCCCTCTCCTCAACCCATGGGACCCAAAGGCCCCCACTAACAACATTCTGTTGCCAGACACCACAAGACACCCTCAGAAGACCCATGTCCATCCTCTGATGAGTCACAACTGTTTTGGAGGCACAAGGGAGACCCGCATAATATTAGGAAGGTGGTCATAATGCTATGCCTGATCAGTGTCTAAAGTTGTTTATTATGATATGAAAGCTATCAAAGTATTCATTTCCATACTATGAGCTTTTCATTCTGTGTAGTAGAACAGCCAATAATTCTCTCTTCTCTCATACCTAGCATCAACCTTGGCTACTTCTCACAGGTCATTTTGTGTTTTTTGTTCTCAAGAGAGCTGAATCTGATACCACACATACACACACATACAGACTTGTAAGGCTTTGTAATCTCCGTGCATTCCTTAAGCCTTAACCTCATCCTTGACAACACAACTCAGAGCTTCAACCTTCAGTGAAAAAACCTTAACCCTAAAACCAAGCCTTAACCCACAAACAAACACACACACAGAGCTATTTTTATTATATTTTGTGAATATCTTGGCTCGGTGTACAGATATTTTTTGCAAGATCTGGCTGTTACATTACTCTAAAACAGATTTGAAACTAAAGTGTAAAGGAGACTAAAAGTGGGCAAACTGGCAGAGACAAACATTATTTTGTTATTTTATGTACTTTGTCGTTCTCTATTAGTGTTTGGTAGCAATTCCAAGGAGATAACAGTAGCAGTAGGGTAAAAGGTAAAGGACAAAGTCTTATGCCTGACACACAAACAGCTTTAGAGTTTTGTGTTTCAGTAATGTCTTGATAGTTTTGCATATACTTCTTTGTCAGTTTGTTTATTCTCATCTGTAGCTAATGTTGTTTCAGTTACTGATGTAGAGGTTCTGCGATAATTTGACAACTAATCGAGGTGGATTTTCTTTTCCTTTGTGTCGATAATCCTCGGGATGAGATTAATCAAGGAATTTCTTTGGATAACTTTTTAAATTCTGTTTCGATACAAGAGCCCACATATTTTCTCTGCAGTGAAGACTTCCACTGCAGAGCTGTTCTGTAGCGCCGCATTAGTGACGGTAAAGGATAATTGCACTCTCCTATTATACATGCACAGCCTTTGTTTTCAGCCAACAAAGGAGTAAAAAAGCATTGTTTGCTGCGGATTTATTTTTGCATTCCTTCTGTGGTCCCACAGCTTTTGGCTCCCACTGTGGCCTAGTTATCTATAGAACCATTTACCATAATATCCATGGCAACCATAATTGAATTACACCAACACTCATTTGAACACCACTACGAGAATGCTCATTTACATGTGTAGCTGTATTTACATGTTTGTTCTGTGTCATGCTCAGATTACGATGATTTGCATGAGTGGCTCAACGGTGTCATTAATTAATTCATTTCACTGTGCGGAAATGAATCATCCAGGAAGCTGACGGCTGTGTGCACAAGAGGAAGGAGAGGCAGAGCATTGGAGCACATTCAGCAGAGAGCAGAAGCCTTCAGGCGGAGTCCTCAGAGGGTCACAGCAGCAAGTTAGGCGCTGACAAAAATGCCCTTTATCTTAAAACTGTCTGCCACCTGCTTACATCGCCTGAGAGTCTATTTGTACTTTGGTTAGGGAGCTTAAATGAGAAAGTGATGCTTAGTAACACCCACTTTAGGGTTTACCGTGAAATCTTAAGTTAAGTCGGAAAGATGTGGGCATCGGGCATTGCCTTTAGAACAGTAATAAAGGGGTATAATGACAAAGGTACTTCAGATTAAGGAAGGTATAGCTTAACCTCAAGCAATCTTGCACCTCTGATTTTTGCAGCAATGTACACACTCTGCAGTGCGTAGTGGGTTTATCGGGGGAGCTGGTATTTTCCAAAGATATGTATTTCCCTATGATATGTCATAGAGGACTTTATTCTGGAATATTATTTTTCCACCCCAAGGAAGGAACTATTAAAGGCATTAGTGGAGAAGAGATCAGCAGTTTCCTCTGCATTAGAAACTTCTCTGTTGTTTACTGCAACTGGAATTCCCTGTTGAGTACAAATCACATTAAGGGGAGAGGATTAGGGGGTATATCATTACTGTGTCCTAGCATAAGTCAAGGAGAAACCCAGAGAGCAGAGACTCAGTGGTGGAGAAAACCGGTATTCTGTTTAAACACCAGTATTTCATGCGCAATATCTGTGGTTGTAGAGAGTCGGGGGATACGCTTTTCTCTTATGAGTTCAGCAAATCACAACTCAAGTCAAAGATCCTCTTCCTTTTGTGGACCCCGAAGACATGAGCCAGGCAACTCTTTTTCTTTTCACCCTGAAACCTCCTTTGGGGCCAAGCCTTGAGGCTGCCACCCTCCCTAAAATCTGCTGCATATTGCAAGGGGGAGCACTGCTGCTGGGTGAAAATGACCTCTGGGTCATGGAATTTCTCCAGACACCGCGGCCATGGGAGTCTGTTAAAGTCGAGCAGAAATTTTTAAAAACTTTTATCTAAAAGAGTCTGCAAGTTTTGTGTCTGGAACGCGCGCCTGTTATTCTTTCTTTATTCAGCTCGCAAGAGAAAACCTTTTTTTTTTTTTTTTCCTTCTGATGAGATGGAGTGCTACCGCGGCTTTGAGTATTGCTCTAAATACATCAATCACAGTCTGGTGTGACTCAGTAAAAAAAGGACAACATTTTCTAAATCCAGATGCATTTATACCACTCCTTTAAGCTCAAAATGATCCTCACATATTAAGCACTCGTGTACTGAATGAGCGGATGGCGCACGTGCCGTAGCCTGAGGAAAGCTGACACCGCGTCGCATCTACTGTAGTTATCGCCAGTGGACAGTTGTAGGCATGCACCACTGCTATCTAAATTTGTTTACCATAGTTCCTGCCTCAGAAAAGGGGAAAACACCCACACTTGCTGATAAATATTTCATCCATCATGAAGGAAGGCACACAGGAAGTAATAGGCTATGTGTGGCATCCTAAACGGACTGCAGTGAAACGGGGGTGAGAGGATTTTAAAGCACAGCGGATGAGATGAAACAGGGAACGAGAGAGACAGAGAGAGAGCGAGAGCGAGATAGAGAGAAGTAGGACAACAAGAAAGCAACATATTAACTCAAAACGAGGATAACAGGGAGGTATACGCAGAGAAGAAAACGAAAAATGGCAAGATACCACAGAGGCGTTGGCGTTTAAAGGAAGGCTACAATATTTCCACGGTAACTCTTCTCTATGTATGAAAATCTTTAAGGCTGCCATTTTACTGCTGTTCAGTGACTTTACTTCTCTTTTATTAATCCCTGTCTTTCACCTCGTAGCTCTATTATGGCTCTGCGAAGGCCTGAGTTGGGTACTTATTCGGGTCAGTCCCGGGAGTGCACGACCCAAGGAGCAACTTGGACAAGACCAGAATACCATCCTGAAGAGGAGAGCAGAGTCTTTTGCACAGTTGGTGCCCTCTTATTGCTCTGTTATTAAAGAACAAAAATGTATCCTGTGCGGAGAAAATGAATTGCTGTTGTACAAATTGGAAACGTCAGACAATACATTTGTCATGAAAAAACAAAACCTATTATATGCGCATAAATGTGTTTCAGCTGGTGCACTGTGCTGCCGGACGGAGGTCACTCCTCGGTATACGGAGGTCAAGACCAAGCGGGGATGTGTGAATTGTGCGCACCTGTGTTCAGAAGCGTTGAGCGCGTTGAGATGTTGATTTCCTGCAGGAGCTCCAGTGTTTCAGTGTGAAAGAGACGAATGGAGGAGCCCTCTGAGAAGGCCATCCACACTCCTCCACCGGCGCATGCCATGTGTGCAACGCTGACCAGTGGGTCTGGGTGGACTTCAAACTTCTGTAATAGTAAGAATATATGTAAATCAGGTGCAATACATACAAAAAAATCAATCATTGGCAAGTGACATGACATTATTTCCACAACAGAAAACCAAGCAGCAGCTGCCATTTCTGGGATGTTATTCTTCGCGGATTTTCAAAATATGATCAGTGTACTCAGTGTTCTGGCTGTTTCCAGTTCAGTCGCCATGTAAGGAGTTAATGACCAAGTGAGAACACTTTTTTTTTTCAGCTCTGACCGTATATAAAGATGGGCAAACCCTCATGAATTCATTCATAGGATTTGGTACCAGCTGTCCCATCTTGGCAGTGCCTGACTCCAACAACCAACGGTCAGTGGTGATGCCCTTAATACAATTTAAAGGTTGTCCGAAAGGAGAAATTAGCAATAGAGATCAAAACATTTTTTGTCAACGCATTTATTTCTCTTGCGAAAATGGCCATTTTAACATAGGGGTCTTTGTCTGTGAAGATTCTCAGTCATCTATAGTTTATCATGGCTGGAACTTGGATGTGTGGTGAAAGGGATTCAAGAAACCTCAAACAAGTCCAGCCGTCTTTGTTTTGGCTGTGCTTTTTAACACAGAGGTCTACTGGGATTGACTCACTTTTGGAGTAACCTCAAGTGGCCTTTAGAGGAACTGCCGTTTTTAGCATTTTAACATTATCCTGAGTTTCATCCCTGGAAGTTGCCTCCCTCCTTTTTTAGTTGGTTTTGCAACAAGTGAGACATTCAACTAAAATCTAATGTAAGTGTAAATGTAAATGTGGTTATTTTTCTCAAAATTTGTCAAGACTATGCCGTGTTAGGTAGTAGAAGTCCCTGGTATCTTCCGCTCGGTTATTGCTATACATTTGCTTTTGTGAAATATAGTCTAACTGTCCCTCCTAATTCTGTAATTTACAGAGTCCCTGACACACGGGGCATGTTTTTGCATCATTCCCCTGGCGTCTATCTTTTTAGGAGCACAATGCAAAAAGTGTTTCAGGCGCACACTCTTAATGAGTAGCTGGAAATAAATGCAACGAGCCTTATCATGGCAGCACATGCAGCCCCTGCGGTCTAAGGCGTGACAAGGGGTTGGTTTGGGCATCATCTTGGAACTTATATCACTGTCATTGCACAAGTTGCATGAAGCTGGGCAATTAGTCAGTGAGAGCGGCTGAGTGAGGATGAGAATGCGCCGCCCACCCCAGCCCGAGTGCACCGGCAGACAGGGATTACCACCTGTTTGTGCGCCCTTGCTAGTGGGTCCTTCTTTGTTTGAAATTAGGGAAAAGGGGAGAAAAAGCCTTTGATGTGTTTTCTCTTTTAATTGACTCCTCAGCAGTGTGTGCCTGTTCTGCCTGGGAAACGCCACGCAATGCATCTCTTCCCTTTTCAAGTGCAGCCATCAAAACATTTGATAATTATAATGAAAAGGCAAATTTCACCTTCAATAACCCACTGCAATTCAGTCAGTCGACAAGTTTGCGCAGGGAAATCGCAGGGCGATTGTACTGTATATGTTGCATAATTATCGCATTAATCATTATTAAGCATGGTGGCTCTAAAAGGGACTTCCAGCTAATCAATGGCGGACATGCTGTAGTGGGTAAACGCCATCTTGCTTACCATATGTTTGAAACCACCTGGAAGGCATTCTGGGAAACCAAGTGCAATAGAACACAATATGCTTGTTTTACTGAGATATAAACGAGTCTCAAAATGTACCTGAAAGTGTTTTGAAATGACTGATTTAACATTTGTAGTCTTCAGTCAATTTTGCCAAATAGCATTCCATATTTCACCACAGGTATAGAGCAAACAGATGTTGTGCAGTGTCAAATACAGGATAAATAGAAGCCACAAGTTTTGCCCTCAACCATCCACCTGGTATTAGTCTGCTGAATCCAGCATTGCTTACAGAGATGAGGTAGTCAGTGAAGCCTGACAGTAGTAATGTGCCCTCTCCACTCAACTCAGCAGTGTCACACTAACAGCAACATCCCTCCTATAGTCCTTTCGCCAGCGGTGGGAAATAACAGCAGAGCTGAAGCCACAAACACTACAGCTGGTCTGAACAGCTCATTAGTCCTTCATTACGCCAGGTGACAAGGTGTCTTTGTCCTTTGCCGAGTGCTAAGTCCACATCTCCGCTCTGAGGGCGAAGGAGTCGAGTGGACATGTGAGTGATAGGTGAAAGCAGGAAGAGTAAGAAATGGTAATGGGAAGAGGAAAGAACAAGGCCTGCCAGTCAGTACTGATCAAAGCCTGTATGTCCATGCACGTCCCACTTTGTTAAGGTCTGTTTATATGCGAGCGACGCAGCCCTCTGCAGAGCGTTGATGTATGTGGGGGCTCTCTGATAACGCAGAGATACAGAAAGCAACTGAAGTCCCGACACAAATGTTGGCATGTTTTAACAAAATAACAATTGTGTAAAAATCACAAAGAACAAAGAACTGCATTATTGTCAAATTCAAATCAGCCCCTACTGTGTGACTATATTGAAAACAAAATGTCTCTTGATTGGTTGAGATTTTCTTCATTTTCCCCTCCAATTAAGTTGTTTCAAATTCCCTTTGTATTCCTTGATTCCTGCTGCTCTTTTAGTTGGTGTGATGGGTTTATAATTTTTGTAATTTTACTGACAGGCTCAGGTTTTTGTTGGGAGTGATTAAAACGCAGGGAAAAAGCGGTACGTTTTGGTTGTAAACTGGGTCCTCTGGTGATGAGGACACCTCAAATCAAAAAGAACAAACAAAACAACCCAAAACAATAGGGAGAAAAAGCTAGTGGTCACACATTTTAGGACAAAGGGGATTTTTTTGTTGCAGCAGTACCTGGGCTGGGCCCTGAGACTGAATGACTCACTTCACCCATAGACCCATGTAATAAAGATGGACTAATCCACTGAGGCGACAATTTTTGAAGAGCGCTTTTGAAGGTAAATATGAGGGGGCTCCCTGGCAGGGCCTGACACCGTCTAACTCTCAGCTAATAAAAAAATGGCCCAAGAGGTGGACCCACCTGTCACTTAAAGTGGCCACTCCTTTAACATTAACATTATCTCCCTTTCCATTCATTAACTGTTTAAAGCTCTGTGGTAATATTAGTCAAAACTGCCAGATGTGTCACTTTGAGGCTTTGTGGGCTTAAATCATGAGAATCTGCATTATAAGACAGATGACATCTTGTGAAAGCTTCTAAACTGTTTCTAAATCAGTTCCTTCACCCACCTTTTGTTGCCCTCTTTCCACACATTCATTTTATTGTTGAGACTTTGTCAGCGCTATAATTTCCATGTACCCCACTGCGGTAGAGTGAATACAATCAAGTGATACAATACAAAGCTGGGAGTCCACACAAATTTGTAAGTGTTATGATGATCCTTTGGGATTCTGTTGCAGGCAATTTCAACACCGTAGGAAGTGTAGTCGTGTTTACTAAAAACAGACTGAAAAGGTTATATTTAAATAACCCTGTGTCATAAAAGCGCCGACTGTGACGGTTTAAAAAGAGACTCATGACGAGCAGCGGGGTACGAGATCAACGCCGTCAAGCGAGAAAGGGAAGAGTGTCCGGGAAAGTCTTAGATAAATGATTCAAAAGTACAGCAGATCTCACAAAGCGGTGAACAGCCATGTGGGAAAACAATGGAAAGAAGTGCGGTGAATATGAGTCTGTGACCCTACAGCCTTGCACCCAAGTCATATCTCTTCCTACAGGTGCCAAATACAGCTTGTCCAGATCCCGGATATACACCGCAACCCCTGTGAAGTCTTCCCTCTTGAGTCCATATTAGTGAGGAAGACAAGGTTAGCAAAGAAGTAACCAGAGCTGACCTGTTAAGCTCTGTGGGAGAGACAGTGAACCAGAACTGTGCCTCTGCTGCGTGGCCAGTCGGCTGATTAAGCTAGCGTCTCAGGAGGACACGGAAAGGAGGTGGAGGAATAAAAGGAGACGTTCCAAGCTCGGCTCACTCCTGATTATGTGGCTCTTGAAGCAGACTCAATAAGCAGCCGTCCTTTTAGTGATTACCCATTTGTCAACTGCTAATCCTAATTTCTTGTGGTTTTTAAGAGGAGAAATGTAAATACATATCAACTTTGTATTCTATATAGTAAATAAATGTCGCTTGTGCATCGCTGCATGTTGTACATCTGCAGCTTTTATATTTGGTAATGAGGACAACAAACACATCTATAATGGCAGATGAAATAAGTGGTGAAATAAAGGTGTTAAAGGTGCGACTGTTTCATTAGAAATGAAAAACTGTGATATGCATCTCCTCGACTGGGAGTCTTTCAATTTGTTTGTTTGATCAAACTCTGCGTCACATTTGTTGAAACTTTTATTTATGCAAGGAAGGTTCACTAATGCCTCAGCTAAAACCCGACCCATTTATACAGCTACACGCACTCGCATCTGGGAGCAATAATTAAATGGTAATGGTTTGCAGTTCGGGATCTGAATATCATATTAGCATGACCCAGAGGAGTTTGTTTTATGTCATTCATTATTACCTACCACAGCCAGGAAAGTCACCCAGCGACACACCTCTAATGACACACAGTACAGAAGAACACCTGGAGGACGCTACACAAAAATGGAAAGCATGACAGAAACAACACCCAGGATGACTTTCTGGAGATAATGGAGAGCCTCCCTGTGTGGTGTGGTAAAATAACTCAGAGTCCAGTGTGGTGTGGTAAAATAAAGCTTGTCTTAGAGGGAGAGCTCCAACATACATTGTGCGAATCTGCATGGGGTCTAATTTGTCCATGCAGCAACTCTGAGCAAGTAAATCTTGACGACTTCACAGATTAGAAAAGCTGACTCTCTGAGGCTGCTACATGAAACTTTCCAGACAAAACATTTCCTTGAATGTTATAAAAAAAACACAGAAGAAATAAATAAGTAATAGCGCTTTTGTTTCACTTATTCCTTTAAGTCTTCAAACCATGACAACAGCGTCTCCAGTTGATCTTGACAAAAGAGATAAGCTCATTCCTTATCCGCCTTTCAAACGAAAACTTCTAAAAATTGCCATTGTGATTGGCGGCTTCCAAGAATTTCATGATGTAATTTCATGACACATCTTGAAACATAAATATAAGATGCTTTCTTTAGCATTTTTGGCTTGAAAACACACCCACACACACACACACACACACACACACACACTGATACCAATAGCAAATTTTCTGTGTAGGCCACTTAGCGTAAGTGTGAACAGGCCATGAACATTTCACCCTGGCTATGTTGACATGCAATATTTAATCTACCTGACTGAAATACCGTTTACATGGACGCTAAATAAAACGATTGGATTAGGTTTATGTGTTTGAACGCCATGCAATGGTTGAGACATGTTAAAAGTGGTTCTGGTGAAAGTTTAACAAAGGAAGACTGAGTTCGTTTCAAACACAAAGATGAACAAGACGGACCGCGACGGACCCACTTTTCAACATTATTCAGGGCTTCGTTCATTCTTTCTTCGAGCAACTCTGACCCTCCCGGAAACTTGTCACTTCACCCTATGTTTACGTCAAACATGGTCTGATGGTATCAAAGCTTTACATGGTTATTAGTAAGCCAGTATATTTCTAGTGATCTTTTACACAACCCTTCCTTTTTAGTTTCCAAGTGGCATTATCAATGGAAGTAAAATTCCTCTGGATGCAATCGGATAGACCTAACACCAATCAGGGCAACAAAGTGTGTCAGGTAGCCATTTTGGTTGATCGCAAAAGTGCCCGATTGTGCTCCTCTGTACCTTCATCATTACAAACCATCCACAATAACAGTCGGTAATCTGTTTGAACAAAAGGGGGGCTAGTCACATTCAGTGCTAACAAATCAAATAATGTATGCATCATACAGACATGGAGCTATGAAAATATTTAGTTTTCTTTCAACTCCATATTTGGTCCCCACCAGCTCTTGAGCTGCTAAATGCTAGACAGTGTTCTTCAGCTAGTCTTCAGCTAGTTTTTTTAGTCAAAATGCAACATCATGTGCAACAGTTAACTGACGTACCTGAGTGGTGAGGTTGGAGGTTTCCATGACTGTTACAGAATTCCCACAGCTTGCCCACACCGAGTCATCTAGCACAAGCAGTGTCCGAACTGGTTCTGAACCCAGGCTGACACATCTGGAGGAGGTAGGGTCCCACAGATCATCTGGGGAGGAGGGGGGAGATGGAAACCCTTAAAAACACAAGCTGCCACCACAGCTATACTTCAGTTATACTCAGTTCTGTAAACAGCCGCCACTCCTGCTGCAACATTGTCACACTGAGTGAGGCAATTAAATTCAGTTCTCACTTGGATCACAGACATCAAGTTTGGTGTTCATTAAAAAGGACCTTGATTAATTACATTATTGAGCAATTACATAAGAGGGTTGTTTTCTTTCACCGTAATGTGAACAAATACAAAGTATGACTTAAGACTGTTGACATCCCGCTGACAGTAGGCCCTTTCAAACCCTTGCCATCCAACAGCTTGTAAGTCTGGTGTATACGTCAATGTGATTTCTTCATCACCAGTCTTTGAAAAAATAAAAAAAGAACAAAAAGAAAAAGAGCTTTTGCTATGGGCCACACGTTGCAGCTACCAAACATGAGCACATTATAAAGCGAACTACATAAGCATTTCCTTTTCTATGTGTTAATGAAGCAAAATGAGAGAAGGGAGTGCATCCAGCCATTTAATTAACATTTTGAGTTGTTCATTTCTGCCTTTTATAGGAGAATGGCTTCACAATGCCTTCTGACTTCCACAGGTTAATTGTTTGGCATGTTATAAAGGTCATTTTTCCACCCTTTTTCAAAATTCACTCCTTGTAAATGTCCCTCTGGCCTGCTCGCGCTAAGCACGGCCATGCCAGCGATTGTCCCTCTTTCACAGACGAATCAGGCTTGTCGCACCGAACCAAACTTTCCTACCTCATCTTGTAAAATATTTTCATCGCAAGCTGACATAATGTGTGATGTGCATAATTTGGTGAGGGAAGCCGGAGCGCATTATTCACTAAGAAACAATGTGTTGCATGTATTAATATGCCTTTTGATACAAGTCTCAACTAAAGCCCCAGTATTTCTTGGCTGCTGCAGACTTGTTTCAGACAGTAGCGTCCTAGTCAGGGCATAAATCTTTAACAGATGTGCCGAATCCACAAACATTCTCCGGCGCCCTCCAGAGCTTTTCTCCTGTCCTTTCTTATATACAAAGCATGAATAGTAATATTTAATCGGCATGCAGCAGCTTGGTGTAATTAATCATCCTTTCTGCTTGGGAGGAGAGAGGAGCACAGGAGGAAGGCAGGCACATTGACATACCATGGTCAGGTAAAAAGGAATCCAGTGATAGAGCTATTGTGCTCCCGCTGGCTATGAAGACTGCAAACCACTGCTGAGATGGTGTTAAGCCCCCTTGGCCTTGTGCAATGCCTGACTAAACACGGCGTGCCATCAACCACATGGTGTTATTTTAAAACTTACAGCAGGCGAGAAAATCAATGAAAATAGGAAGCACAGCGTAATGAGAAAAGTGATTCTAAAGCAATTATTTGAAAAGCAGTCCAAAAATAATGAAAAATAGTTTTCTGAATATATATATAATGCACGGCGCAAATATTAATATATAATTTATTTTAAGGAAACAGTGAAACTCATCTGTATTAATTATTTTTGCTGCTGTAAAAACATTTTTATTTTTTATTTATTTTTGATTAACAACCCCCGTTACAAAATTAACCACAATCTTCTTTTCAGTCCATTCTGGTTTCACATTTCATTAACAGAAAACAGCCACTGGTACAGAAGAGGAAAAAAAAGGGCTTGAATTATTGGAGGACCTAGTATTAGAAAATAACCTACGAAGTGTTATAAATGTCATCTGATGTAATGTTATTTCTATATTTACAAGTATATCTTGTAAATATAGTTAATGAGGTTTCAAGTTAGAAAATCCCTGTTTAGAAAATGTAATCAATTTATTTTGTCTTTTGTCATTCACCATGGCACTCCGACAAAATTGAAGAAACATACCCAATAACAATGACACATTCTTATTTCTCCAAAAAAGACCACATTCAGAGTAGGAACACCCACCCCTGACAGACTCTAAACTATAGCCATCAGTCTTGAAACAAAGCAACCTCTGGAGCACCTTACCACTGTTATTTCTCCCATAAACCATCAGGGTCCCATTCCGCAGGCCCGCAAACAGGAAGCGAGGAGAGTGCTTCAGGCACAGCACAGGGCAGCCCTCTGGGTTGTGGAGGGTCACCAGGCATTGCGCTGCAGTGTCCACACTGCCATAGACCAGTATGCTGGAAGAACAACGGCGGCACAAGCCGACATGATAAATGAGCGTCATTTGAAATGACAGAGTGCCTCGTTTTCATGCGGTTTGATTTAACAGAGCACAAAGCATTGCGTATGTGGAACCACTCTGTCTTTCTCATGTTTGAATTGCCATCTGAACTTTGCTGCATCTTATTGTCTTCTTCAGAATGACAAATGCACATCGCTGTTTGTTTCTCTCCGTCTGAGAAGTAAATGTTAAATAGCATTGGAGCTGACAGGCTTTCGAGTGTGTTAAAATGCTGAAACCGTTTTTTTCTTTTTATCTATTCTACTGTTTACTTTTCTTTTTCTTATGCCGGAAGAGAATGAGTCAGCATAAACAAACTGCTGACACATGATTGAGCTACCTATACAAATAATGTTAATAAAAATTACATAAAAACAGGTATATCTGATGCTCCAGAGAGCGCTCTGTCTGCAAAAACAGCAATTGATTCACTGTAACTGTGACGGAGACTGAGATTAAACCTATCCTCTATTACACACAGTGGGGATCAGAGGGGTTATTGGATTTGAAAATGAAACAGTGATCTTAGCAGAAGTAGCAATATTGATGCTGTGTCGGGGTATCAACACTGATTTCTTGCTTTGATGAAATATTGACAAGTAAATCTATACAGCTACAAATCTCAGGCAACCGTAGCAAAGGGTAATATAGGATAATATTTTACAACAGAATGTGTGGGGTTTACTGAAAAACATCTGCGCACAACGTTGTCCTTCTTTTTTGTCAATAATTCCAAAAAATGTAATTCTATAATTTAACCTCATCTTAGAGGTTTCCTATTTGTGTCGCCTTCTTTTAATAGAGGTGTCTCACCGGCCATCATCTAATCCAACACAGATGTTGGTGCCGATCCCTGTGGGGTACTTGTGAACGCCGGCCTCCGCTTCCTCAGTCGGAGAAGGTACTGGCACATATTCCAGACATCGGACAGCCGAGCCTATCTGCAGGCTCTTCACAGCCCTCGGCATTGGCCTGTTGAGGGAAAATATCTCTATCTGGCCTTGAGAGCCGTCTCCACCACCAGCCACCTGTAAAGAGAAAAAACAAAAAACAGACTTGATTAAAAGAGTTTGGCGGACCATGCTATGTTTGTACCTATGCCGTGAATTATAATGCCACAGGTATTGAACTATTTTGCCAAAACAAGTCAAACAAAAAACAAAGGAAAGGTGAGAGCAGAACCAGGCCAGTCACCCTAAGACCAATCTTGGAATGCATGTTAATCAAATTGTGAAGGCCGGAGGAGATTATGTTTTTGGTTGAACATTTTCGATTAAAGAAAAAAAATAATAAAAAGTTGGTATCAATTATCCTTTCAGATCTTGTCATTTGTAGTCCACGCTCATCTTTTTTGAATAACTCAGAATTTTGAACACATTATGTAATGGATTCATAATGTCATCTCCAGAACATCAAACAATTCTTTAAAACTTGTGCGATCTTTTCATCAGTGAAGAACAGAGAGGCTCTTATAAGTTTTTGATGGGCTTTGAGTTGTCTTAACAATGAGTTTTTTTTTTTTTAAAGAGATCACAAGATCAAGTGACTCATCTATTGCTGGAATCAGCTCATGATAAAATGAAAATAATATAATTTTCAATGGATTAAACTGGTATCTGATGTTAACATGTCCAAGGTCACACTAAGCACTGGAAGACACTGTTCTCAGAAATAAACACGTAAACACAAATGGAAAAACAGAGCCGCAGAAAGCTGGGAGGATTCAGCGGCACAGTTTGGAGAATGCGTCAACCAATCAACGTCCGACGATGTCTCTTCCATTTTGAAGAGAACAGGGTGTCAATAAAAACCTTCCTACTAAGAAAGAAAACCTTAGATGTTCTTGAAAAAGGTCTAACAATCATCAACAAGCTTCCCTGTGTCTGCCTCAGTAAAGACTTGTTTTCCTATGTACCGCATTTATATTGGCCTTTGTGCAAGTCTGCCAAGGCCAATACTGACAAAACTAAGAAAGCAGTAGCCCTCCAACCTATCTCAGATGCCGTTCCAAATAATGTGGCATTTCCCTTGTTCACAAACAATTAAAGTGTCACTGCGGAGTTTCAATATGATTGTATTTATTACCCCTGTGTAAGGCCAAGGTGGATGTTCAGACAAAATACCATATTGTTCTTGGAAAAGAAGCACAGATGCTTGCTGCGAGACAGCAAAGATTTATTCTCTGTATGAATCACATCGTGCGAATGTGACATGAGCTAAATATAGTCTTTAGCTCCTCCACCCTCACCCTTATTTGCATGCAATCATTTGTCTGATTTGTATCAGCGTACAGAATCTGGACAGGAGCAATCCTTCGGGCTCTTGACAATGAGCCAGAACAAATAATGGTCTGTTGCACGGGGTGAAAAGAAGATAGGGAGGACTTATCTTGCAGCAAGGATCCCAAAAAAAAACAAACAAAGGACATGGCTTCAAGTGAATCTGAGCCAAAGGCATGTTCCCCCTCACCAAGGCTGCTCCACAATTTATACAGTCACATGCCCATTTGCACTCTCCCAAAACCCTTCTCACACCATGGTCTCCATCCCTGTCAATAAAAAATACTGTCGTCCTCTTTTCTGGTTAATATCCAGTGAAAATACAGTTTCCTGACACAGTCATTACAACTTATTTAAATGAAGAGATATCTGGACTCTGGACAGATTCTTCTACTGAGAGAAGCAAAAACCCCAACAGTAAATACTCTGCCTGCATTAATTATATTGCCCAGGATGGAGTGAGGATGTGTGCTCCACTGTATTCACCACATTAAGAATTCCAAAGCACAGGTTGCCAGACTGTTGGCTTACTCCAAAATTAACGCATTGTAAGTTTCCCATCGCTGACACTAGCTATGAATGCTAAATTACAGAATAGGTGACTAAAACTAGAAGCAGAAAAGTTAATGGAGACTTTATCTAAAATGAGAAGTAGGCAGCTGGGAAAAGTGGGACAAGGAAGGTGAAGGCAAACAGGGAAACACTGGGGTATCAGGCTGATTAGACACAATGTCATTACTCTGATCAAAGCACTCAGAAATCCCCATAGCCCATCTCACTTTAACATGATTAGTGTCATCCCTTATTTGACAAGCCTGCCAGGGAGGTAGAACCAACTGGGGGCGGGAACATTCAGCCACTAATTATTCGTCCTTGATCCGCGGGCCTTCACTATTATTTTTTTAGTGGGTACCACTTTATTTATGCTTTGGTTACATGTTGTACTGTACAATATGTAACAACCACTGTGCAGGAAAAAAGTCTGATGTACTTTATACTGAAGGAGCAGCTTGTCTTTTTTACAAGGTTTTATTCTATGTAGTACCTGTGAGCAAGTAGTAATGGATATGCTAGTTCATAACAAACAGCAAAGACCTCCTAGACAGATTTCTATGTTAAGACTTCCCCGTAGAAAACATTCAACATAAAAGACCCACATGAAACCTCCAGGTTATGTAGCAATAAGTATAACAATATACACCAATCAGGCATAACATTATGACCACCTTCCTAATATTGTGTAGGTCTCCCTTGTGCCTCCAAAACAGTTGTGACTCATCAGAGAATGGACACGGGCCTTTTGATGGTGTCCTTTGGTATCTGGCAACAAAATGTTGTTAGTGGGGGCCTTTGGGTCCTATGGGTTGAGGGGAGGGGCCTCTGGGGCTCATCCCACAGATACTTGATCAGCTTGGGATCTAGTGAACTTGGAGGCCAGGTCAACACCTTATGCCTAAACCGTTTTTGTGTGTGTGTGCCTGTGTCAGGCTGCATCCTGCTGGGGATGACCTCAAGAAGTGTCATTGCTATGGGGTGGGGGTGCCTGGTCTGGTCTAGGTGGGTGGTACATGTCTAAGTAACATCCACACGAATGCCAGGTCCAAATGTTTCCCAGCAGAACACTGAATTGTCACAAGATGGTCACAATTGTATTGCAACACAGTTACAATTCATTAAAGAGATACATTGCCATTGTAAATCTCTCATTTTCATTTGTGAAGCTTGTCCAAACTGTCTTCTTTTGAGGCAAACCAACTCTGAGGTTGGATTCATATCTTTGGCTTTCATAGGTGAAACTATCATCTTTTGACCTGGTAAAATACAATACTGCACTGATGTGAAGGACGAGGATGGTCACATCACGCTATGTCTAGATGAAGGCGTTCTGCAGATGTGTGTCTGATGCAGGTTGGATGCAACTTATATTTCTATTTTAATCACCAATCCACATGGGTAGTGTTCCTACGGTTTAACCCATGCAACTCATGCATCAGTTTTCCGCTGCACTACAAATATCAGTGAAGAGTTATGTTGTAACTTGCTTGTCTGCTGCTCTTCCTTCTGATCAGCCAATAGGCTATTGATTTGCACACCACAGGGTTTTTAACACGCACACCCAGCCTACCCTTTATGACAGTCAAACTGTATGCACTTGCCAACCCGCACAATTATGCCTTAAACATGGACTTATGTAAAATTGTAGTAGACGCTTAGAGCAGTGTGCAGGTTACAATCCACAGTCACTTTACCTCCTCCGCTCGAAGGTTACACCACGTATCGACTGTATTTGAGAGTGTTACTTTAATGGATCTCGATAATGGATGCCATGTTTCAGTAAGTCATTTTTAAGAATACTGCTTTGTCACTGTTTGACCTGACCAACAATCTTGTGATATTTTAGGTAAGCTTACTCAAGCCTGCCCAACCTGCAGGTGATGGGTTGACCTGCGCATTTCTACTGGAACACGATGCTCCATATCAGGTTATTTTAAAATATGACTAAGTATAAACATTTTTTTCTTTTAAGAAGGTGCCCCTATGTTCTCTGTGTCCACTCTTTAAGTAAAACACCACTGAATGCATGAGCGAACGTGCAGTTTATGCAGACGATACGTGCATTTACAGTGTAATGCTAAACCTGAGTAAACACTGAGCTCTTTTCAGTATTCACTGATGTTATGCTTGAAAAATGAAAGAACATATAATATGTCCAGTAATATGGTACTGGACATATTCTCTAAAAGTGTAACACTCGGCATGTACTGTAGATAAACTACCCATGCTCAACCAACTAGTATGAGAGAACAAGGTCTAAGTCATCAGGGATATCATGTGCAGTAAAAGAAGTTGAAGGTTAGAGACCCTTAAACGCTGATATCACAGGGATCTAAACTCCAACACAACCATATCTCCTTTTCCTCATCTGAGTGAGCATCCTCAGTTAGAATAGCACCAAAAAAAAAAAAAAAAAGCAATTAAGTCTGAAGTCTGAGAAACTGAGCTGTACTGTGTGTCTTAGAGGGCCGACACTGGATTTAGCCACCCTTAAAGTCAAAAGAGGATTACCTGATAAATTACCCACCTTCTCCAAAAAGAGAGGGGAACAAAAGAATGGAACTTCAGGATTAATAGCAGATTCATTCATCATTATTTTATTTTATTTATTTATTTTTTTTTTTTACCTGATTTCCCCTTTCTCTCTAGATCTAGCTAAATTCCCACAAGTCCAGTGACGGAGATGTGATAGTTCAACAATTCGCCCCACTCATCATATAACCCTCTACCATAGTTACCTAGCTATCACTTGCCTTTATGCTGAATTAAGTCACAGTTTCACATGCAACATATTACTCAGAAAAATGTTGCATGTGTCATTTTTAGCCTTGCGAGGCATTTTGCTGTTTTTTTAATGAATGACAATATTGCTGAAGGTGCGTTTAAACCGCCATGGAAATTGTTTTAAAAGTCCTCCTCCTTGCTTTAGCTGACACTGAATTGTGTGTGTGAGTGTGTACAGTACGTACATGTATGTAAGCAATACATTACTTACCCAGAGGTAGCCTTGAGGCAAGGAGGTACTTGCTGCAGAGAAGCCCAACAGTGCACAGGGGACAGGATGGTGGAGGGCAGCTTCAAGCTTTAAGACAAAAAAATTAGGTTACATTATATAAACCTATCAGACATAACATTATGGCAGTTGTGACTCATCAGAGAATGGGCATGGGCCTTCTGAGGGTGTGCTGTGGTGTCTGGCAAAAGGATGTTGTTAGTGGGGGCTTTGGGTCCTGTGGGTTGAGGGGAGGGGCCTCTGTGGAGCATCCCACAGATACTTGATCAGTTTGGAAATTTGGAGGCCAGGTCAACACCTTGTGCTGTTTTGTTGTTTTTTGAGTTGTTCCTAAACCGTTCTTGTGTGTGTGCCTGTGTCAGGCTGCATCCTGCTGGGGATGGCTGCTGCCATCAAGGAGTGTCATTGCTATGGGGTGAGGGTGCCTGGTCTGGTCTAGGTGGGTGGTACATGTCATGACATCCACATTAATGCCAGGTCCAAAAGTTTCCCACCAGAACATCGTATTGTCACAAGATGGTCAATGTTATTTGCTTATTTACTTCAGTGGTTTTAATGTTGCGGCTAATCCTAAAACATAATTAAGTCTAAAAATCCCCTTCTAAATGACAACAAGACTGGGACTGGCTGGCCAGTGTTTATGAGGATGTATGCAAAATCTAAATTGGCAACTCTAGCCATCTAATAGAGGGAAATTCTCATTTCACATGGAGGTTTCCACTATAAGTATATAAGCGGTAGAAAAGCAGTGGCTGGCTATTAGTCTGTAACCCATAGGTGTCTAAAAAAACGCTGCCTGCTGCTTCACTTATTGTCAGAGGCAAATTTGAGGGTTCTGGTCTCGTTTTAACTTTCTTCACACAATTCTTCTCTTACCTGGTTTGTTTCTGTGCCTCCTTTTTATATTACTTTTTTATTCCGGTGTTGTCCATTTATTTATACACTGTATATATGGATCCTTTTGTTCCACAAACTTTTAAACATTTCATCCAGGAAACTTTAAAACACACACAAAAAAAAATAACACTTGCAAAAACAACACACTGATCGTAGGATAGGACGCATAGGTGCAGAAATATCATTTTCATCAAAATACATAAAGATTGAAGTTGTGATTATATGGTTGCACAGAGACAGTTTCTGAACCACAGTGATTTTCAAACTCTAACATGCACAGACTAATCATTAAATAGACACGAGGGATTCATACAGCTGGTCCTGGCATTTACCTTGAACTGAGCGGAAACAGGTCAAACATGGGTCAAGAAAGACCGCAGTTGCTGAACCGAGGCAGCTGTCCGACCATTTAATATCAGTCTATAAAAATAGCCAACATATGACTTAAGGGGAAAATAAATCTATATTCCTTCAACATATAGCAGCCTTCTTTGCCTGCAACTGAGTGATTGGGGTTGACATTTACAGTATGGAGCCCGCGGCTGACGCATCAAACCAGCAGCCCGCCTTGTAGGGAATGATTATCATTTTGGTGAATGACTGCGTAGGGTGGGCCATGTGACAGAAGGAGCAGCTAATTGTCTGTTGCCGGGAAAACGGGGGGTGGGAGCGGGTGAGTTGGGGAGTCTGGGAAGAGTTAAAGTGAAAAGAGTGTCTGTGATGAGAGCCGTGCGTCTTTAACTGTCGTCCTCGGCGGCGGCGAGCATCAATCACAGGTAATTTATAGCTACTCCTGGCCAAGACCCTGCCCCTTTTTCCTCTGTTGTTGGATGGGTTTGTAAACACTAAACCAAAAAGAACAGCGGCCAGATCACTGCTCTCCTCGTGTGCCCTGCAAGGCTATTCCTCCACTGCCCCTGTATCTGTCTCCTTCATCTATTCAAATTCACTCCACAGACGCTCGGCCTGTCCTCTCTATCAATCTCCCAGTCCCAGTTTCCCATTTCTCGTTCTCATCATTCACGCTTTTTTTTTTTTTGTATGCCTGGTCTTTTTTTTCCTCCCTCTCCCCTTCTGCTAGCCCTCCGCCAAGTGCTGTGAAATGGTTTTTGATAGGTAATTAAGCAGCAGCCATAATAGCTGTCCATATGGAAGCCCCGTGGATAAGAGAAAGAGCGCGGCGGTGGACCGGAGGGAGTGGAACACTATAGCGGACGCTTCTGGCGGTTGAGCGGTGGCTGGATTTTATCAGTCACATGAGACAATCGTCCCAGACCTAGATTACTTTGTATATTAGGGCACTGCAGTCTGGCAATACAAGTGGGATCTATAAACGGTATCACAGCAGTCCCCATCATGACTTCGTAAGGTATTCAAAGGCAAGAATGAGCGCTGGGATCAATCAGATAAAGAGCTGATGTGTAAATGAAGAGGCTTGTTTCTTAATGAGATATTCACAATTTGAAAAATTTGACGCCTACTCAGTAAAATGATTGCGGTTGTAAAGAGGAAATCTCATTTTAGAATATTGTACAAGTAATTAGCTATTTGCTAATGGCACCCTATTATGCTTAAAAATGTTAAACAGCACTTCTTTCTATATAGGACAATTATTTAAATCCACATAATCATGCAATAATTAGCATGAGATTTTTTATTTTTTTTTTATGTTATCAATTCAGAATAAAAGCCTTCGACTGTTACATGAAGCAACATTTTGTATGATAGCGGCTCACTGGCCTTGAAATACACCAGGATACCAAGGCGAGGATGGATTCTGTTCCCATTAGAGTGCAGGCAGTGACTATGATCAATACAGTAAACCACTGGTCCACTTATTGAACTCCTTTAAACAGCCAATGGAAAGAGCATGGGCGAGCATAACAACAAAGCCTGTGAGATCATTTCCACCTGTGTGCAAATTATATCGACAGACACAAAGGAAACGTGTGCCTTCAGCAATGACCATATCACTGGCAATACCAATGCTAATACGGTATCGGTGGTGCCCATTTAAAAATCAATGAGATCCAAGCTCTCTCTAAGTCTATTGTCAGTCTCATTTACAGCATAGCCCGTGTGCGTGTCTGCAGAGCTGTAGGTGTGAAGTTGAAAAGCCGGAGCTATTCCCCTGTGCGGAGGCAGGATGAGAGAGGAAGGTGAGCCCGTAAGCCAGCTGAGGGAGGTTTGATGGAGGACATCGGGGAACGCGGGGAGGAAAGGGGAGGAAACGGGCAGGTGAGCTAATTAAAGCGAGATTTGTTGATGTGATGAGAGGGCGGCCTCCCAGCTGCTGGTTACCAGTGACCCAGTGGTCGACAGAGAGTCCGCCCCAGCCATTACCCCAAGAGAGCGGCCAGCCCATATGCTGGGGCCAGGTGGCAATGGTTAACACGAAAGCATCAATTGTTTATTCTGAAAGATAAATTTAAAAAGCGTGTAATTACACTGTATTCCCGCAGAACGGGGAGGATGGGAACATTTTCTGTAACTTTCTTTTATCTGGCGTGAACATTTTTGCTTGCACACTGCAACAGCTCTGGGCTCAGAATGTCAAACACTGGGTTTGGTAGTGGTCTAATATGACAGGGTAGGGTTTTAATGATTCATGCTTTCGGCTGTCAGACTGTCAGAGCCGCGTCCCCTCGGTAAGGATGACTTCCCCAAATCCAATTAGTGTTGTTTTACTTCCCAAGGCTACTCAGGTGCACTGTTTTTCCTTACAGCAATTTTCCTATGTAAGCACTGTGAAATGTGCTTTCAGATATGTGGGGGGATTTACCACACATGAGATTTGTGACAACTGCTGTCCAGAAAGGGTCTATGCATCATATTCACCAGGGCGCTATAATGTTATCAATGACGAGACACGCCGCAGCCGGCACTGCATTGTTTGGCCTCCACTATGCTTGTAATATACTCGCTTTATTGGAGAGAATGCTCTGTAGCCACTTATGAAATACTGCCTTACGTGAAAATCCTGACCACACATTTCTGGGCTGCTCAAAAGAGTGTGTTTGCAGATACTATATACTGCACAGTATAGACTTCTGAAAACCAAATAACTAATATTATCTCTGTAAAAGTCATGCATACAGAGAACTAGGTGTTATATATTACACCCAGGGAAAGAAAATATGCCTGTACTTTTTTATTTTTTTTTCTAATTCCATAGTCACAGTGCCTTCCCCCAATTCCACATACCAACAATCTTTTACACGCACTAACAAGCACTAATAGAAAACTTCCACTGTTTATTAACTGGTAATTGACTGGTGCTGGCGCTCCCTCCCCGCTGCAACCCCATCGCCTAAGGCTACAGGCGGGACGGCCGCAGAGTGAATCGCCAGTCAACCTGAAATTACTTACATCCACAGCTCTGCTACAGGTAATGCACACTAAACAAGCTAATAACATGGGAGATTCTGCAAAGTTTCTGCTCAGGTTATCAAGGAGGCAAGCCTTGATGGAGAGTGGCATCTCTTCATTGCTGAAATATACAAGGGCTCTCGGTTTGTTAGCTACGTTTTCTCTTAATTTGACCTTTTTTATCAGCATAGGTTGTGAAGCTCCGATGGGTATGCCCGCTTTAGAGCGAGGTCTCTGCATCCACCTTGCAGTACAATGCTCTGAGGCTTGTAAAACCCTGTCCACTTATAAAGCGATTTGCTCATCGCCCATCGCTTTGTAGCCGGCAGTTGGTCGCTAGCGGACATCCCAGGCTCTGGTTGCTTGGTTTACACTTATGTCAATGAGCAGAACATAAAAATATTGCCGGTGTATGGACAGAACTCGCAGTTTTTGCAGTCAGCACACTCTACCTCAATAGATAATACATTCAGCGCCACCACTGCTCTTTCTGGGTTCACCTGACGCTCCAAACAAAGTCTTGGACGGTAAACATAGGGGGAACATTTGCGCCACGGCCCCATCCCTCAAAGTTTAATTCGATTTGGTGTCCACCAGCTTTGCGCTGCGAAAGGTTTTCGCGCTTTGTCATCTCTACATCTCACTGTATTTGATCCACATTCACTGGTCTCTTGTTGTCACATCCCTGCATTAGCCACTTCCTGTATGTGCAGCCCTTAAACTGAAATTCCCTTCAAACTGAAACTTGAAGGGAATTTGAGCTGTGCACAAAAGAACAACGTACAGCCCATTTTACTTTCCAAAGGAGGTAAACAAGCAACTTAATAAAATAAAGAAGAACACCAACGGTAAATCTGTCACTAAAAGTAATGAAAAATCAGGAAAGTTTTGTGTGAGACATAACAATCCCCCCAAAGGGTCTGTGAAAACACCAGGAAACAGATGGTGAGAGCTGAAAGTATCAAAAAAAAACAAGAGGACGTTCAGCAACTGTTCAGTGAGGATGATTAACCAGTGTTCCTGAGGCAGGGGAGGAGGACCACCGAGACAAATTTCATCTGCACAGGGTGAAAGCATCCAGCAATTTTCTCAGGCAAATTACCAGGATTACAGGGCAAATACACCTGGCTCTGAAAATAACCTTTACCGCAGATTAAACTATGCTTCAATGACACACGTAGGCCTTTGCTTTTATTTACCAAGAATTCAATTTTGCTGGTCTGAAGTTGGCATGATGGTCAAAATACCTGCATCCTTTGTGATAATCCTCTGAGGTTGCAAAGTAAATGACAATTATGGCTGTGTCTGAAATTCCTCGCTCACAGGATGATTGTTTCCTACAGAACAAACACTGAGTAACGGCCTCCAGCCTAGAACATAACTCTAAAGAAATGTGAATCATAAGGACTGTACTTTAACTGGGGCACTGATGTATACGTCATACATATTAAGAAACATTTTGAATTTTACTGGCAACTAGCAAGACTCAAATTAGCTTTTCAACATTGTCATAACTGGCTTTTTTTGATAAAAGAAAAGAGAAATACATTCTTAGGAGTGCTTCATGGAACGTCATTAAGTCTAAGTAACGTGGCGCATTCCAAAGGAATACGGAGTGGTGTGCTACGTACGCCCTTACTTCACACACGGATCACTTGGGGACATGCACACTCTCGTGACGCTATCATATGGGGACTGCAAAATGTTGTTTGCTCATTATCTATTATCCAATACGATATCTGACTCTCTAATGAGCCTAATGCAAAAGGGCATCGGGATCAAAGCTGAAACTTGATGTTCATGTTATGATTTCATGAGCTAGATGTCACCCTGTGATTTAAATTCTACCAGCATCTTTGAGCAGAGATCAAAGGGGCAACCACCTGCTGTGCTTGCAGGCCTGTGTTACACTCAGAATATTCAATGTCATTTGAAGACAATAAGATTAAACCATCTGCACGAGACGGCTCAGTAGACAACCTGATTTTTAACTCATGATAGGTCTGCATCGGGTCCTTTACAGGCGGTTAGGACTTGCCGCAAAACCATATGGCCGTCAGCTTTATTATTAAAACCGGCCCAGGACACTTCCCTCAATTTAATAACCACTGTCTGTACAGTAACGATTCCCTGTCTCCTCTGGCTATGCCGCAGATCGTATCAGCAATAAGTGGAATGAAGTTGGAGAGTGGTTTTGCATATCTGCTCAGAGCCACAGCCTGACATTGGTAGGACATTACGAACTCATATTCATGACTGGACTGAGATTTTCTTCCTCGTGTCCTTCACCGCTTCTAGCTGAACGATTGCAACACGCCCAACCAATGTGATGCAAATTTGCTGTGTCGCTATGCCCCCTGTTCACACACTCACACACACACACATACACACACACACACATACCCACACTGCTGGCTCCTGCGGCCATGGCAGTTCCAACTCTGGATGAAAGCAGTGTACTGCCCTGCATTAATGGGTTCAAAAGAGGACTACGGGCCAAAACTTCTCTGTGTAGTCAATCACTTCCTCCATCTTTCCTCCTTTTTTTTCCAGAGACAGAAGACATCTGCACTGGGCCCAGAGTAGCTTTGCAAGGGCGATCTTTACCGAACTCAAAGACAGGGAATGACACAACTGTTTGTCAACATGCGGTCTTAGATTAAACCCTGGGCATAAGAATGGACAAGGCTTTCTATAATCCTTAATATCAGATGGCAGGATGCACAGAACAAAGGGAGCCCTGATGCCAGCTTCGTCTTATCCATGCGGTGGTTGCAGCTTCCTTTGCCAAGGAGGCTCTGCACATCAAGGAGCACCTCCCAAATTTGAATCTGCCCCTTACAATCCTTGGATCCTAGTTCTGTGGCAGCCTGTTTGGCACAACATGAGACAAACACAAATCACGATTGCTTCACAAATACTAATCTGGTTTTTCAAGCATCACACAGTTTAGATCAGTTGTCTGTTAGTCTTTGATACTGAAATTAAAAGAAAATATCTAACCAGGACCTAATACTCTTGGATGGATCAAACCGAGAGTCAGTTAAACGTGACAAAACCGATGGAAATGGAAAGTTAGAAGATACAGCAATTCAATTTTGCAAACACACATTCTAAACAACATGAAAGCTAAATGGAAAGCTCAGGTTTGCACCTACTTTAAAAAATAGCAAAAGGTAACAAGGTAAATACTACATGTCCTTAAATCTCCTAGCACTGGCCAACAACAATAAATTAAGCAGCGCTCAGAGTGGTAGTTGTGCATGACTTGAAAGCAAGTATTGGGAAGACTAATTAGCAGAGGAGAGAATAAGGAGAGAAGACATCACTGCAACAGACAGGACCGGTTTGAAACAATAGGAACCGAAAACGGAAAGAAGGCTCTCTTCCCTTTCCTTTTGAACTGATGCAGTTTTTGCCCATCGCCCTCTCCACACAGATGTATAATCACAGAGGAAGAATGTGACCAAATTAGCACGTTTAGCAAATCTGCAGGATTTCCCTTCTGGGTTCATAATTTGTTCCTGCACGCTATCTTGACAAGTACAGAATGAGCAGAAACCCAGGGCCAGAGAAGGAGAACGCAAGTCCGGGGCATTGCTATGAGTGTCTATGATTCCCTGTAATTAGTATGTTAACTGTCACAGCAACAGATCAGGCCCTTTGCAAATGACCTCGCTGTCAAGCCGTGGGGGTAACGACCTTTCTCTTATATATACAGGCACTGCACTGCCCTCTATTGGCAAGGAGATTAATAAGGGGACAGTGAAAAGCACAGTATGAAACTAGGAGTACGCATCAAGTGTCTCACAGTGTGAACAGCACAAAGTCTGTAACTACTGAGTAAACATTGTGTAAAATATGGCAAGAAAACTGAACTTCCATCCGGAAAATCTTTAGCATGCCCTAACTGTGACAACGAGACTCGGCAGTCACAAAACACCTTGATCCTGTCATCACAACACAAATTAAAAATTCCAAATCCTGTTCACCATCCCTGTTCCAGCTGTTTAGTAAATTAATTAAAAGCTTAGGTACGCAGGGTGTAATGATGACATGATTATATTAACATGCTGGTGCTAACACTGCCTCTTGGGTATTTGCACTATTTATTTCAATACAAGTCAATTCATTTTAGCACGCACACATCAGCAACTTTGCTGCCTACTCTGGCAGCACCACTGGTACCGCTGTGCTGGCCAGAGAAAAGTGGCAGAGAGAGAAGGTGATACTGTTGGTGAGCCTGCCAGCCATTCATAATTAAATTCTGGAGTCATATTCAATATGACATCCAAAAAAAAAATAATAATAATAATTTATATGATTGGACCAGGCCATGTGAACATTTACCCAAGGCCCCTTTGCAGATGCCCCATGGGCTTGTAAATAAATTTGTAAAAATGTTGTTTGTATCATGTTTCTTGATGATGGAGGCTATGAGTGGAAATACAAAACAGTTGGAGATTTCTTCACCACCTACGTGCACCTTGGCAGTAGATGAATTTGTGACAAAAATACAACTCTACTTCCATCCAACAATTAGAAGTTCAGTATACTGCAGTATAAGAATAAAAATCCGGACAAATGTCCAATGGGCTTGAAACACCTCGTCTTAATTTTCCTGTCTAGCCTTGATTTTTCTTCCTGCAGGAGCTTATGGAATCTATGAAAAGCACACCTCCATAGCCACCTCCTGCAACTTTCCACACGTCAGTCATGATTTACACCAGGACTGCCCACCCACCATATCTCCATTTCTGCTTGATGGTTCTTCCATCCTGCTTTGTCGTTGCAGGTTTTAAATTTACTGCAAAGGGAGCTGCACAACTGGAAGTTGCTGCTCTAGTCTTGAAAGAGCCGTTACTGGAGTTTAATTAACTTGTTAGTAATGGTCAAGTAGGAATCCAGGTCTACAAAGAAAGACTAATCTCTGTGCACTCCCAGCTAATTCTTAGCCAAAATGCCGGAAACTGCCACAACACAAGAGTTGTTCTTTGTGAATACCAAAGTCTGACTTCTGCCCTGACCTCAGAGAGAGGGGCTCTGTGACAGCGAATGTTAAACAGTCTGAGACCGTGCGCTGCCATCGTCCCTTGTATTTGTGACAGTGACGGGTTTGATGTGTCTGGAGTTGGGTTTTGCCGAGTCGAGGCACGGTGACCGGAAGGGCATCAGCTCCAGCGACAGGTCTGCTGTGTTCCAGTCTCACATAGAGAAATTAGAATGACACTTCCACCTGCTTCACACCAAAAGCTTGTCTGTCGCTTTTGAACTCAAAGGATGAGCAGCAGTGGGCCGTCTCTTAGAAGAAACGGGGGTACATATTTACAAAGTTTCTAAAAGAGCCAAAATATTTCAGAACAAGATAGGATTAAGTTACTTTACTCAATCAAGTGAAACCCGTGGAAAGCACACCTCTGCAAATCAAAGCTTAATAAAAAGCAGCAGTTTTACGGAACATTAGAATACACTAGTATCTGCATTAAACACTGAAGGCAGCAGCAACTGAATTTGATGATGCCACATTAGCTTTTGCTTTATGCCCCGAAAACATCAGCAGGATTCTTAATGTAAGATAAGATCCGCTGCAAGTCTGCAAAACCTAAAAATATTACGCAGAAATACACTTCATTCCCCGGAACAATCATTATTTTGTGTCTCTAAATCAAGGAAATGCATATCATATTGGAGTCACCTTGATTAAAAAAAACATCGGTATATTTGAGCATCATTTGTGGAAGCAATAATGTAGCAAAAACACTCATACACAGCACCAGAGCACGGCACACTCGGCATTTTAGGTCATCATCACCATTCATTTGATCCTGATAGTCACAGAAAAGCCCGCACAACGATTATCCTAAATTATCGAAACAGCAACGTGCGAGAAAACAGAAGACTGATCTTGATGAGGATCAGGTCTGAGACAGACGGGTGCTCTCTTGAAACTGTCTCAAGCACTTGCGCATCCTGTGTTTTTCTGTTTGCCAGACAGATATTCCTGTAGTTAGAAAGGCAGCTGCTACGCCTGGACAGATAGGTGGCAAGAACAACCTTTTAATCCATGCTGGGGCATCTATTCTCACCAAATCAGAGAGGTGGCTCATCTGCAACTCTGAAAGGTAGCAAACGACCTTCAAGAAAACAGAGGGAGAGGCACTGTGCAAGGTGTCAACTTGATGACTTTACCTTACAAAAATTATAATAAAAACAGTGCAGACGGGGGAAGAGGAAATAAATCATCAGAAAGGCGTTGCTTCAGGGAAAGGCCACCTTTTCACACTGTCCTTCTCCGTTTTAATCCATATTTCATAACATAGCAGCTCATGTGTAGAGCACTACACACACACACACACACACACACACTGACAAGTTTCGTTCATCTTGGCCATAAGAGCTTGAGTCATTATGTTCGGAAATCAGTCATTCCCTAAATGTAGCCAGTGCATTTGCTACTGCGAAGAATGCCACTCAGTGCGCTCATTTTCTGTAAATGCAGTCGCTTTCATGTTGCTTGCTGAATGCACAGTGCTGCTCTCTTATCACTCCATCAGCAGGGAAGATGGATGACACAGCACGCAAGAGGGGCATGTTGTGCACCAGCTATCCGAGTAAACAAGCACAGACCCCAATGACCCAGTACAGTGTGGCTTCAACAGATGGCAAAGACAGGAGCGGCCTGTAAGACGATTAATGGATTTCAAGGATAAATTACAATAATGAGACAAACACAAGTAAATAACTAAATAATACTGACGATCTGCATGATCTATGTAAACTAGTGGAGTGTATTAGGGGTGAGACGCGAGCAGGCTTAGCTGTTTTCTGAGCTGAGACACAGAAGCTAATCCTCTCAGAAAAAGAAATAAAGCTAACCCTGATGCAGCCCAAACCCCTTTCCAGTTTGTCATTCCGCACTTCAAAGCATACATGATGAAATCCCCAAAGGTATTATAAGAGCTCTGGCATAGCAGTCATCCTCAGCCCTGTCCTAGCCTAATGCCTCATAAACGGAGCCTGGAAACATGTCCTTTTACTATTTCGCAAGTCTTTGTAGCCTTGGATCTTTAAGAACCTTTTTACAGTTGCAGAGGAGGTGGTGCTTTCCTACTGCAGGAGATATGAGGCGTTTCTAAATCATTATGCGGCCAAGGGATTCCTGTCCCCTCACTGTAAAATACTGCAAATGCAGAATGCACATGTACCTCTCAGAGAATGTTAGATCAGGACAGGAACCAGGCACGGATCTTTTTGCAGGGCATTGCTGAATTAGCTGTTACACACACAGAGTGCGCACGAGAAAATACATGTGCTGTAGATAGAGACAGGTATGTAATTTGAGGCATTTAGTCATGAATGTGACGCCATCGAATGGCAGCTGTTAAACAGCCTGCTCATCTGTCAGATTACCGGGTTCCATCAGTACATCCATTATTGGTCTCGGAGCATCAAACTAATAGCCTGCCTGACAGAACTGAAAGACTCAGTTGATGAAACAGTTTTAACAGACACAGTCAAATATAGCTTGTTAGATATTAACTGCAAACAAATATTATTACAGTTCTTACCAAAAATGGTCTTAAGATTTTTAGTGTCACATTATTCCAAGATTTAGCTACTGCCTGATTTTAGTACCGTGGCCAGCAGTTTTTCCATTGTCAAATAAACACTGAGTTAGTGTATAAAACTAATGAAAAATCACAAGATGATGAGTTGAAGTACATGAGTATGCTGATTTGTGTGGAAAATATTGCCATGTTTAAGTGCAACTACAATAATACCGGCTCCTGCTACTTGCAATCTGTAAAATTACCAAAGATCCAATCCAAACGTCAAAAGGAAACGGCCCATCATTGTTGGACAGCTGTTATGTGTGAGCACTTTAGAAAAGAAGATCCCCAAGACTTCAGGACGTTAAAACAAAACTAAGGTATGACATTTGCATATCAAAAAAGCTGGAACTAGTTAAATGAGGACAAGTAGTCGGCAAGTAATTAGATCAACCACCGTATAAAAATGTGTAATCATCATTAATAAATGTTAGTTTTTCAGATCAGGTACCCAGTGCATTTAGGAATAAGGTCACAACATATTAATGTCAAACGACTGTATAAAAATTCATGGCAGCTATATATTCTGTTTTCCAGTAATACTTAAATGCATCATACATAATGCCCCATGCTACTGCTCTAGACAACGGTATTAATTGTTCCATTTATCAGCCAATCCATCCGTACAGAAGTCTGGTTCAGCCGTTACCTTTTCTGCTATAGTATCTCCCATAAATCCCTTAACCCAAGCACCTCACATTCTCCCTTTGGGCCGACTGCCGAACCCGCGCCGTTTCATCTTTCAAAATGGCAGAGAGGGCATTGAAACGGAGCGTGCACGGACTCTTTAAACAACAAGGACCATCAGAATGCAGTTTGTCTATTACTCGGAGATAGCACTTGATTCTCTGCGCGTTTGTGAGTGTGTGAGCGGCGGAGAGAGAGGGGGAGAGAGAGAGGAAGGGAATGAAAGAGATAAATTGAGAGGAGTCAGTTCGCCCCCGCTGTTCTCACTCAGCAGACTTGTGATAAGGTTTATCTCCGGTGCCTAACGAGTTCGCACAGTAGTCCTCTCCAGCTCCCACTGAGTGGACCGTGGCGCACAGAGCTGCGCCTAGCCAGCAGTGAATTGAGCTCCCTTTTGGTGACCTGTGCGTGTTGTTCATGCTATGCTGCTTTAGAACTTTATTTTTGTAGGAAATGGCTTCGGCCCCTTTGGCCACATCTCTTTTAATCTGGGATTTCTTTCTTGCCTCCTTTTCTTCATCCTTTCTGCTCACTGTAACTCAGACTGCCAAGAGAAGCTGCAAGAGCTGGAAAAAGAGCCGCGAAGCTTTGGCACAGAGAGGCGTGCGTGTCCCAGAGGCAGTGGCTGAGGCAAAGATGGAGACACAGAGAGGGAGAGGGGGGCTGCTGCTGAGTTAAGCCCCTAATCACAGTCTGCTCTGCATGAAGGACTTAAAGTCACTCCATTTAATGCTACCTTCTCTTTAGTCAAAAAAAAAAAAAGGAAAGAGAAAAAGGATACCACTGCCTACTTCTCCAGCTTTCTGATACCTAGGCACCCATTCCTAATACATAACCATGCTTTCAAAAGTGCAAAAGCTACAGTATACAGCCAAACAAATACGGCAAACATACCAGTCATGCACATACAGGCATACAGGCAAACGGGAACATAATACGTGTACCCGGTAATGCAACTTGTGATGCTTTTCTGAAAAACAGCCACACTCGTTTTCATCATTCTGAGGAAATAAAGCCACATGAAACAATTTCGTGATAAACCACATTCGTGAGTGACACGGGGCCTTGCCCTTGTCTGGCGTGCTCAGGTGCTTCATTTGTTTGTGCGAGGCGAGAGGAATATGAGCAGATCCTCAGAGACTGGGGGGTCCCTCCGGCTCAAAATATATTAATTGACTTGGCTCGGCTTCCTGTCACACTTTTGCTGAGCGCTACGGAACGCCATCAAGATCTTTTGGGAAATCCCCTCTCGCCGCGTAAAAAGCTACACTGTCTGCACTTCCAGCTGCTGTTCCACCTCACCTTTCCCTCTCGTCCGCGCGGCTCGCCGACAATGAGCTGCTGCATAGGTCTTAATCTAATGATGGAACATTGATTTATGCTTGGGTGTCCCACAGCCATTAAGATAATTGCATGATCACTTTATAACATCCTCCCTGCCCCCCCGCCCCCTTCTTCACCAACTTGCTCAGTAGGACCCATAACCACATTATGGTTATAGGAAATGTGGTCGGAAATATCATCTTTCAGCCCTTGCAAATTGATTTCATACAATTTCCACTGACTTCTAAAACCCCTTAAGTCTATCTCTCACCTGTGCAGACCATTTGATCTATCGGAGGCTTCTAGGCCTTAACAGCTTGTATTGATCGAAATTCTTCAGCCAGCAAACTGAAGGGATGCTCTTGTGTCACCTTGTAATTCCAATAGTCCATGTATTTTTTTGTGAGATCATCACTGAAACGGTGTATTTTTATCTGTTAGGTCAAGGCAACCGCTCTTTGATTGCATTCAATGGGAAATAACTGTTTAAAGTGGCACTATGATCTCTTCTGACAAAATCTTTATTAAAATAAAGATTGCGCCGCCACTGCGGACTAATGGCTGCTTCAGAGGAGACGGTAACTTCAGCGAAAGTCAAATTGTTTTGACAGATTGATCCAAACGGAGGCACTTTGCTTCTTGAATATAAACACCGCCACTTCAGAAACACGGAACACATCAAAATATTTCCAGCTTAAGTAATTGGCAGAATGAGGGGGTGATTTAGAAACAGTTCAGCAGTGGATCCAGCTGTAAAGGTAATTTGTTCCACTTGCACTCCCAATTAAAGGATACTTTTATAATTATCTTTCATCCATCAGTATGCTTTGATGTCTTTTTTTTTTTTAGCTAATTTTCTTAACCTTTGTTTGTCTTGAACTTTATTTCAAAAGTTTCATGTGGTTCAGCTCATCCATTAATTGGAGATTACAGTAAAGCTGTCACCCGTGCTGTGACCGGACAGTAAAATTGAGTGACAGTATGTACCACGAAAGATACGTGTCAAGGGATTTGCTATTCTATTTTGCTTCCTCATTAAATTTCTAACAATTTCTGACAAATGAATGCACACAGTAGCAATCTGCTATATTGATTTAGGCATCGATTCATTGGTGTACACCTTGTGCTGCATCCTGCTGGGGATGGCTGCTGCCATCAAGGAGTGTCATTGCTATGGGGCTGGGGTGGCTGGTCTGGCCAAGGTGCGTGGTACATGTCTAAGTAACATCCAAATGAATGCCAGGTCCAAACGTTTCAGAGCAGAACATTGTATTGTGACAAGATGATCAATGTTATTTACTTCTCGTGTCAGTAGTTATGCCTGATCGGTGTATAGTATCAGTAGTGCAATATAAAATGCCATATACTGTGATTGTGACTGTATTGTGACACCAATACCCATGTTCAGTTCATTGTTGATATTATTATTGATGGTCAGCATCTTGCTGCACTTACCATCAATGACTAGTCTGAAACAAATATTGTAATTTGAGCAGCGTGAATAGCTAGGCCTAGGGCTGCAGTGATGCAATCAATGATAATTACGTACATGTGCCAATTTAAGTGGAATACGTCGATGCGTCACAATGTTTATGTTCACCGCAAAATATGGTGTGTGTCACTAGCCAGCATGTTGAAAATTACCAAAAAGCCTGATCCAGAAATGTCAAGACTGTGGGAATCATTTAAACAGACCCTTTGTATAAAAAAAATGAGACAGCAGCATCAGTATTTGGACTACTATGGTGGTTTTGGTCAGCCTAGGAGTCATCACTGGGTCCTCGTCTGTTGTTTTTCAGTCAAGAACTCAATGAAGACTAGAGGAAACTAGGGCAGATGCTAATGCCTAGTTGGGCATTACCAAAAAATTATAAATACAGAGAATAAAAAAACCTATGACTGCTTGATTAACATGAATGGCATTTAAATATATTTCAATCATTTTTATTTCTTAATCAATATGAATTAAAACTTTGAACACATTACAACATAAAGGAATATTTAGTAAACGTACCTTTCTCTCCGGTGACTTTGTTGCAAAGACAGGCATGTGACAGGCAAGTAGCGGATACCAAAATGGGGCTATCGTCTTCCCTTCATCCTCTCCATACAACCAGCCCGGTGAATTCTCCTCTCCTGAAACGAAGAAAAAGGAGATTGTTTTCAATTCGTTCTCACTGATTTCATACCAACTTGAGGGTTTAGTTAACGTGTTTTGTTTAATTTATTGTCAGCATGCATCTCGCCCTCACAGTTGAGCCATGCTGGAAACCTCTTTCAAGCTATGTCAAACCACGCAAAATAATCAGAAAGACACTTCCCAATCTCAGGTATGTAATATGAATGGTGTTATTAGCATGTGAACGTTATAATCAGCCAGACGCTTATTCCCTGTTGTAGGAGGCAAGGCCAGGTACCGCCAACACGGGGCCTCAACAGTGATTAAACCTGCACTTAATCAACAGTGAGCGTGTGTCCCAGCGGGAAAAAATGCAACTGCTGGATTTGAGTTACAAAAATGGATTTGCCCAGTACATGCGCCGTCTCTACGCTCACAGATCTGAGCCTTAAAACAGGTGCAACCCTGACAAGTCACAGGGCAAGTGTGCCGAAGCACTCGCGTTACGTGTAATTGTCAGTTTCACTTCATAGAAAATAAATTGTGCATGATATTTAACAGCTTGTTAAACTTTCCTTCCTGGTTTGTTTGCATGCAGCACCTTGAAATAAGCTACATGTTTTTGGTCTCTTGGGCACGATCACAGACGCATTACACCTATTTGCAGTAGTTTTAAAAGTTGATCGAAGAACACATTGTTTGATAAAAGTTCTGACTGTTCACACTTTCAATGGCAAACAGATAAATTAGGAAGCTTTCACTGACAAAGAACTGAAGGTAATGTTCTCATCCTTTAAGAAAAGATGAACATGTATGCAATCTATTACTTTGCAAATTGCCGTGTTTACTTTGGTATGGAAATTATTGACATTAATGTGACCATACTCTCTGGCGCTGACTGACAGCAAATGCTGAATATCAATGACTGAAATCCTAGTCGTAGTCAAAGCCTAGATCTGAATAAAAGTCAAAACATGTGTACACAAAGAAAGAAAGCACAAGAGTGATCAAGGACAGGGATGAGCAGCACTGAATAACTGAGTTGTGTCTTTTCATATCTTTCATGTCCTTTTTCACATCTCTGCTCTGTGTGTGTTTGGTTGATGATGGATTTTTCATGTTGCCCTTTTCAATCTTTTGAGCTTCACAGAGTATTTTTTTTATATATATATATATAACTGTGGTAATATTAACACTTAACGCAGTCATTTCAGACCCCTTCATTTTCTCACCCTGTCCTCATTTTAAATTGTTAAAACTGCCATTCCCCCTCAATCACCCACAATGACTAAGTGGAAAAATGGTTTTGAAATTTTTGCACTTATAAAACTTTACACCCTTACTTTGTGGAAGCTCATTTGGCAGCCATTACAGCTTTGAGGCTTGGCTAAGTCTCAACAGGCTTTGCATACCTGGATTACACAGCTTATCCCATTCTTTGGGAACAGATCCTATCAAACTTGGTCAGACTAGATGAGAAGCCTCAGCAAACTGCCATCTTCAGGTCTCTCCGCAGATATTCTTTGAAGTCTGAGCTTTTGCCGGGCTACTCAAGGATGGTCAGCGACTTGACCTGAATCCACTCCAGTCTTATTGTGGCTGCATGATTCGGTTTACTGCCATGATAATGAGCGAACTGCTGCCCCAACCTCAGGTTGCTGAACTCTGGAGAAGGTTTTCTTTGAGGATATTTTTGTACTTGGCCCTCGTCTTTGATGAGTCTGCTGGTCCCTGCCACTGGAAAAGCAGATGATGCTGCCATCACCTTGTGAGCAGGGCCTGGTGTTTGCTTTTACTCCAAGTGGCTTCCTGCTCTACCATAATGGCCTGACTGATGGAATACGCCTGAGATTTCGTGCTGGTTCTCCCATTTTTGCAGAGGACCTCTCAAGCTCCCTTAAGACTGGCTGTTGGGTCCCTGTTCACCAGCATGACCAAGAACCCAGTGGCAAAGCTACCCACTTTGGCCAGACATGCAACTCTAGTCCTAGTGGTTTATTCCATTACAAATTACTAAAAACATAAAAACACACAACACCTTAGAAATGGTTTTAAACCCTTGCCCAGATTCAAGGCGTAGGACTACAGACAGAATGCTGAACTTCTTGACTTTTTGTCCTGACAGGTGTGCCTTTCTAAATTATGTCCTTATGTTCCTTTGCCTAGTTTAGGACACATTTTAAAAATCATTAAAGCAAATAGAACATTTATATGACATCAAATCATGAGAGACTATTGTACCAGTTAATTACCATTTCATAAATTTGAAAAAATGTAAAAAAAAAAAAAAAAAAAAAGTGAACTAACCACATGGCTATTCTACTCTAAGGTCAACAAGGATGGAAAACTAAATGAATAAAGCTTGCAACGTGTGTATATATCATTAGCTTCAAATCTTTTTAATGCTGTAATAAAAAGTCAACTTATACTTTCTCAATACAGTTTTATTAAGCTGTTTATCTTATAAGAGCATGGGACACACAACCAGCGCAATTTAATTAGAATCTATGCGTGCACCACTTCATGTCTTGTGGAACACAATGACGGAAACAGTCATGGTATCAACAAGGCAGCTGTGAAGAAAGCTAAAAGTAATCTTTATTTGCAGTCTTCTTTAGTTGAGGAGTCTAATTAATTTTTCGGGGATGAATGGTGCACGTGTGCAGGTTGTCCCTTAGCTAGCTACTACCAGGATATAGGGAGATGTGAGGTCACTTATTAAAAGACTTTAATTGAGGGCTGGTTGTTGCAGGTGGGGCAGCGAGTCCAGTGGTTTCCTTTACCCCGGAGTAATTATCAACTTCCCTCAGCTAATTATTAGATTAGCATAAATAATGATCCATTTGAGTATCCCGACTTCTTTAACTGAATTCGTTAGTCTGGGAAACACACAAAAGGACAGAGAATAAAAGTGGTTGCGAAAGAACACAAATTAGCCTTAACCTTCAGTCTTTGCCATGCAGTAATGAAGATGAATAACGGTGAACAAATGATAAGCACAGACCCAAATTGAAAACGGCATCAAATAGGGACACACCGGCCACTAACCTCACACACACACACACACACACACACGCAGTAACACTCTCGAATTTGTGACTTTATTTGCACTAGTTGGACCTTTAAACACCGGGAAACATAACAATCACATCCGTCCTCCGTGGTAGAGGAGTTATTTTATTTGTGGGAACATCATTTTCACAGTTATCTGTCAAACCAAGCAGTCCAGACTTTTAAAAGAAGTTACGCTGGAGGTAAACGTCAGGGCAGCATCGTACAAATAACCTGATATTCATTATTTTTAGCCAGCCCCATCTTTTCCTTGAGGTCACTACATATCAATACTACATGAATACACCATTCTTTAACTCTGATAGTGGACTGGAAGCAAATCAATATGTCAGTAAGAAAAATGTATCTCATATGTTCATTGTATTTTCCTCGGTACAGTGCCTCATGTTCGATTCACATCATGTTGAATTTACCATAAATAGACCAAACTGGGACAGAAGCAGTCATGAAAGCCTTCTATTTGCAATTACAAGCAGTGACTTGGACATGCGACTTACTGCTTCTTCCGGTGCATACCAAGCAGAATCAAATCACACTGTCACAAATCATTTCAGGAGAAGAGGCTTAAAATATTTTATTCCAGCTTTATGTGCAACAGTGTATATACAATATAGATCCAAGTGTAGTTATATTGCTTTCATTCAGTAAAATTGTTATTTTGCATGTGGGTGGTCAATTAGTTGAATGCAGTTAATATGGAGTTCACATATACAGAGCACTATGAAACAGTGATACTGGATACACACATATGTACATTCGACACCTTTGTCAACGCATCATCGTTTGTAATTATTAATTTCCTGTAGTAAAAAGTAGACTTGTGCTGTGAAATGTAGAAAGACCGCTAAAGTTAATCAGATTTCCCCATAAATAGCACAGACTACACGAATATATCAATCAATCAATCAATATTTATTTGTATAGCACCTTCCAGCACCCAATGGTGCACAAGGTGCTTTCCAGGGTAAAAACAAGAGCAAAAGCAATATTACTAAAACATAATTAAGACACAGCTGCAGCGCAAAAAGGTGCACAAAGTGCATTCAAGCGTAAAAACAAGAATAAAAGCAATACTACTAAAACAGAATTAGAACGCGACTATAACATAAAGGGGGCAACAGTCCCAGTTAGTGGCTATGTGTGAAATGCCAGCCTGAATAAATGCGTTTTTAACTCTGACCTAAAAGTTGTGAGCTTGTTGTGAGCTTGTTATATATATGTAGCGGAAAATATATTTTCCACCTCAGCCTCAGTCCTGAACAAGAAACATGTTAGGAAAACACTCACAGGTCAACATGTAACTCCATTTGGCTATTTTATTTTATCACACTAGTGTCAGGGGTAAACTACATTAAATGTGTTAAAACAGGAAAACAAACATGGTTCTTTAGACAGATCAGAATAAAGGTCTGGACCGTCTTAGCCCCATGTTATTTAATATTTAATATTTGCATTGATTGAATTGGCTAAAGCTTTGAGTGCATCACCTGAGCTCGCCGAAAACCAGAAATGAAATTTCTCCCTAGCAGACAAGCTTAAAGCAGCACAACCTGGGAAACACCTGGAAATATCAACAGGAGAACAGGGAGCGAGTAAATGTGATTGACAAGAAGATTCAGATGTCAAGATATATAGCTATAGTTGATGATCACACACCAGAAGTAAACATTACAAGTACTTTTTCATGGAATTTTGCTAAAGACGCTAAAATATACACATCGGTGGGCCACGGGCTTCGTTGCCATTGTGGGTTATCACTGAAAGGGAGTTACATATCCATATTTGACCGTAGTTCTAGTACCTAATAAGACTGAAGTGCTTGCTTTCTCCTTCATCTGGATCTACAGTTGCACCACTGATGGACTGCAATGAGGACAGCTAACGGTTAGCCTAATGGAGCAGTAGTCACAGAACAACAGTTACAAAAAGTAACCATGAAACGTTCGCCCACTGTGCAATAAAGTTTGTATATTCCATGATCGTTTTCATTAAAGACAATCTATATAAATGATGAGAATCCACAAGCTAAAGGTTAAGGTCAGTTCTATCTACTTTGTGCTGCTACTGTACAATAAGTATGTGTAACAACATCTTTTGAAAAGGTGCTGGCTTGGAATACTAAGAAGGGAGATTTAGTGTCTCAGTTTCTTTATTCCAATCATGCTTTTGTTTCAAGTCTTTGGCTAATGAAGATTAATTTGCAGAGCATGGCGCTCTATCAACCCTGGTGACACTAAGGGCAAAGATATAGACTAATTAAATACACCAGCGCAATTGATATTTCCCATGGATCAATGCGAGTGTGGGATCTGTTAATTAAATCTGTGATAATGTTTACTCATCATAAATATCTCCCATGTTTGAACGCAGCGAGATACGGAGATAATCTTTGCTGTCTGACAGATTAATTTAAGGGCTAACAGGAATTATTTCCAATGAGTGCTTATTTTTGTTTTGTTTTTGTTTTTTTTTGTCTGGTTTCTTGTAGACGCAAAGACATCAGTCACCATAGCAACCAAGCTACCTGAATCCCTGAAAATAAAACCCCTAGCAGCCTCCCATGCAGCAGGGCAGGGCTTTTGTATTCTCCCCCCTTGCTCGTTTCCTGTGCGGTACACATCAGAATGGCATACGTTATCACACAGTGGATTAAGAAGGCGTGTCAGAGTGTGTGCCAGAACCTCCAAGCCACACTCCACTCATCTATTGATCCACGTGCGAGGGGGAAAAAGTGAGAGACCGGCACACTTAGCGGTGTAACCGTAGGCAACAGCCCCCTGCCTGCCCTCTGGTGCCTGCAGCGGGTCTGATTGCTTGTCTCAATCATCCCTTCACCCCCACCAACCACCCCTTCCTCACCCACACGCACATACTCACTCAACATCTCCCTCACTTTTCCCTTATTCGTTCGCCTGGTCTCCAGCGTCTCGCCAACAATCTCTCATGATTTGACGGCCTCTTGTTCTTCTTGTGAGGGCCATCAAAGTCTGCCGCCTTAACCCTGTCTGAAAGGGTTGGGACTGTATGGTAGGAAGCAATTAATTCTGCAGCGAGAATGCCTATTAATTAGGCAATGCTTCTGGCTGTTTCACGAAGACCCTTCAGAAACAGTAGGGCCACTTGGAGTGGCATAAAAGATGCAGTAGCACACCAGGCTATTAATGGACACTGGAGCTCGTGGTGAAGAACTAGTGTAGGGTAATTTTTACTTTCTATTTCAAGACCTCGTATCTTCACCACATGCACCCACAAAGTGACAAATGCTGTTTACTGGAAACATGTTTTACCCAGCTGCCATATTGTATCATGAAAAGCTTGACTACCAGAGCACTGAGATCCGGCTAAACTTTCTAAAAACCACCACCAAACATGGGCTGCAAACATTTTATGGAAATGATCTAGTTGTAAAGGATTCATGAAAACATCACAGTTTTTATAAGGCATTGTTAATGGGCAATACACTAGCAATACAGCGTGCAGAAATGTCACCAAAAGCCAACGATATTCACATGCGGCACAGGGAATCCAACCAAGCAGAGCAGGGCAGTGTAGCTGTGTTTCCTCTAAATGGAGGTAACAGGATAAACACTGGTGTGAAGATGGGCCTGGGAAAATGAGTTTTGTGATATCTAATCACTCACTAAATCATGCATGTGAACATTAGCTACTTGTGTTGTCCACCATTCAGGGACATTTCGGAGCATGGCACCCATTTCAAACTAGACAAGAGCATGGTTCAATGCATTTGAAATGCTGATTCAACTGTAGGTCTCCCCTGAGCACAGGCCAGGACTGCCTATGATTGCAGCGACGAGGAAACCTCAGTGACAGCACACCATCCGTGAAATTAAATCAACAACTCCCTTATTGTAATTACATTTAGCTAAATGGGAAGGCAAAGTGTGGGTGTAATACAATTAACATGTAATTGTCATCCTGACCAGGTTGGTGTTGATCTATTTCCTCAAGGGATTCAATGAAATCCATCTCAGCGCCCTCATATCCGCCATTTGTTTTTAAACGAATGATCTGGTAAGTACCCGTTAGTCACAGGGCCAGTGTGTATGTGTGTTCATCAACGAAGTGATATATATACTGTAGTACCTGTAATAGATGCTTTTGTAAGGATCAGTGCCTTTCTCTTTAAGTGTCCCAACCCAGACTCTAACTCTAACATAAAATACTGAATGAGCAATACAGATGGTCCTATGCACTGCTTTTGTTATTAATTTCAAGCGTTGTTGATGCTTGCTGGACAGACAGAAAACTGAATCTCTCTTCTCATCTCCTTTTTGACTGCAGATTCATGGACCTGTCATTCATGTGAATGTTACTTAGACATGTACCACCCACCTAGACCAGACCAGACCAGACCACCCCCACTCCATAGCAATGACACTCCTTGATGGCAGCAGCCATCCCCAGCAGGATGCAGCCTGACACAGGCACACATAAAAACAGTTTAGGAACAACTCAAAAATCATGAAGAACAGCACAAGGTGTTGACCTGGCCTCCAGATTCACTAGATCCCAAACTGATCAAGTATCTGTGGGATGATCCACAGAGGCCCCTCCCCTCAACCCACAGGACCCAAAGACCCCCACTAAGAACATTCTGTTGCCAGACACCACAGGACACCCTCAGAAGGCCCACAACTGTTTTGAAGGCACAAGGGAGACCTACACAATATTAGGCAGATGGTCATAATGTTATGCCTGATCGGTGTATATGTCATAAATGGAAAAATATTAGATTCCACAAAGTAATCTCTATAAAACAATCCAATATTTTCTACTGTCCGTCATGATTTTACATACTTTATAAACTCTACAATCATTCTAAAACTATTGTATGACTACACAAGGTTGAAGGTGATTCAAACTGTTGATTATATTTTCAGTTAGACTAAATGTCAATACAATAGCTTGTGGTATAATCCCTCCTTTACATCTTAGGACAGATTTCTCCACTTATGTTACCCTATAGCTATAGCTATAGCTATAAAAATGACCAAACAATAAACTTTGACATTTAGATGCATTTAGAAAGAAACTCAAGTAAACAAGCTGCAATTTATTCTGTCTTTGACCTCCCGACTCTTATTAGCTAGACACGGTAAACAGTTCCATTAAGTTATGTTTGCAAGGCTACATGAGATTGCAGATGGAGTGGGGAGTTATTATGTGGACTGCTGACAATGAATACGTATATATAACTTCCCACAATCCCTTCAAGAGGAAGATAAATGTAAAAGGGCCTCAAATGGTTGCCTTGAGGGAAAGAAAATAAATAAACCAAATTTATTTTTCCTTGCTGTTTAAAGTTATCCAATTGGCTTGGGTTCCTGGTAGCATCTGTACTATCTCTCTTTATGTATGGCAGTGGTTAGTCTGGACTACCGGGATCTTAAAACAGCGCTGATATATCTGAAAAAAGACAAAAGACTGTAAAATACTGCAGAGTGCAAGAACCAAGTCTCATGTTTATATTAAAGTGTAAACCATAACATTACAAATTCAGTTCTTTGGGCGTAAATTGCGTTATTCTAAAGGTACATACATACCAATGTGTCATCAAAGAGAATAACGTCATCTCATGTCATCTGTGTCTTAATGCAAAAGTTGCACTTGAACACACTGGAAACACTGCTAGATCAGCCTAGTGGCAACAGTAAAGGACACACTGCAAAAACTTGGGTCGTAGACACTCAGCAACAGCCAGACACCAGCAATGGCCGACTGTCTGCTTGGCGTGCCACGCCTTAAGACAAAATCTGGAACTTGGTAGATAATTCCTGAACGTCAAGATAACAGTGCCAAAATAAAGTGGGAACTACATTTATAACATTCACTTATACCAGACACCAGCCTTCCCTCTCTCTGCAGTGCCTTTGTTCAAATCCATGTCTTGTAAATGACACAAAGAGAAATCATCTAATTGCTTGATGTCTTGACAGCGGTGGGGGTTTCTCTATCCCTTCCTTCTTTTGACCCAACTCGTCATAAAACTTACTTTCTCTACATCTCTCTAGTCCTTGTTTTAATCCATGCCCTTAGCCTGCTGCTTTATTACGTTTCCTGGCACTTCAGAGCTTGTTCTCCTTACTTTTGAGCACTTGTGAAGTTAGTGATGAAGCATTAAGGCTTATTTGACTGTTGTACACATGATAATTTGCCCCTGATAAAAGTGTTGGCTAAAGGCCTAAACAGAGTCAATAAACTTTTGAAAGTCTAAGAAAGATAATGATTTTAGTTTTATCTTAACACCCTGAAGTATAATGTCTGTGACAAGCACTTGAGGCTAGACAGGTGGCTGTTGACAGCGCCATTATAGTGAATAAATACGAGTGAAAAAATTTGCAATATCTAGATTTGGACAGCATTTTCTTCATTGTCTTTAGGGCAAATAAAGTGCTTTCTGCAGATGAAAAATTCAATAAAGAAAGAAAACTCGAATGCCACATACCATTTGTTTACTGCACTGATCAAATGTACAGAGAGAAAGATACACTCGCAGTCCTCTTTTGTCAATTTTAATCCGCCGTAATTTCCACTTGATACTGGTGGTCTACATAAACTGCTACATGGGCGTTCGTGATAAGTATGACAGCTGGGCATGATTTGGCTTTGAATATCACCCATGTCCACACAGCAGACATAAGGGAGGAGAGCTGCATGCTATAACTCTGCTGCTGTCCTCATCAGTACGCCTGCTGTGTTGCTGATAAAGGTGTGAGCAACAAGGAAAGGCTGGGGAAGCTGCGCTTCACTGCAGCCACAGCATCCTCTGCGCTCTGCCTGATGTCTTTGATGTCATTCTGACACAAACCATATACAGCAAGCTCTACTGGAGGGTCCTACAGATGCACTGCATGCTTCATGCACCTCTATGGCCCTACAGTGACAGTCAGGCCAGCAGTACAGGGGAACAATCCAGTGCTGTATGATATATTTTTTTTATTGCAGTGTGCAAGGATGGAGAATCTCTAGATGCAAGACAAGCAGTCTTAGGAAAGTATCTGCAAAGTTCCAAATATTTCAGGGCTTCCTCTTGTCCTTCGCCCAAACCAAACCACAGATCATCTCCAGATTTGCATGGGTATTAAATCATATATAAATACACCCTGTCCGTGGTTATTCATCTATGCAAAACATTATATAGAGTGTTTTTTAATCTAGCTCCACTGACTTCTTCTGAAACCTTGAATGTTTCTGCGTCAGTGCTCGCCGGAACGGTCTCTTGGATGAAAGAAGCTACATCAACATAACTAAAGTCGTACAACAGGCCTGTTGAGAGACATAATGCATGTACAATAAAATTGAAGCTGCACAAGAGCAACATTGAGAGACATACTGCACGCACACAAAACCCAGAGCAAAGTAAAGTGTGTGTGTCAAGGATAAGTGCTCAAGGCGACACACGGAGTGGGGAAAGATGGAGAAAATGGAACAGAGGTGGTGAGTGGGTTGTATATTCGTGCCAACATGGCCAAATAAGCAGATTAATGTCCTCAATAGTCTCGTCTCTGCTTTTGCGACTGGATGACAGCACAAGCTGATGAACCAAAGAGAGGAAGACCTCCTGTCCTACAGCATGGCTAGACCAGATAATAGGCAGAAGTCTGGGTAGAGCAAGGCAGGGGTTAGAGGAAAGAGGTTAGGGAGATTAAAAAAAAGAACTGTGCTGCTCCCTGCTGGGCAGGGTCTGACCATTTCTTTCTTGCTGCATGCTGACCACTGCCAAGTCTTCATGATGAGATGTCCAGAATTTAAAAAAAGGAAGACTTAGCCTTGCATGAGTGCAGGGTTAGGGTTAGTATTTATATTAGCAAAATGCAAAAATAAATAATAAAAAATAATTTAACATTCATTCTTATACAGCCACACAATGCCCTCTAAGACTGGAATCCTTCCTGAATGTTGAGTAATACTTGTTTTCACAATAGACAGATGGCAGAGTTGATTAATTTAACACTGTTTAAACAGTCTGTCGGTTTCCTCAGCGTATAAACTTCAGATGACCCAGTTGAGCGTCTCAATTCTTCTGTGATTTTATAAGTCATAACACCAGTTATTTTACATTAAGCCAATAGGGTGTGAAGCAAACAACGATGATGCATCTCAGCCTCTGACTTAAAACATTGTTATTGCATTTCACTGGATTACATCATCCTGTTTAAAATGAAATGTCATAGTAATCCTTTCTTAGCGTGTGTAACGTGTGTGTACGATGGGTGCGAGTGTGTGTTTGTGCATGCTCACGCTGTGCAATCTTGGCCAAGTGCAGACGGTTGACCCAAGAGATCTTACTGAGGGGGCTGGGAGTGTTGAAGACCACCATGAAACTGACAGGACGCCCTGACCTAGAGGAGGACACACATGCATACACAAAAACATCAGATGTATTAATTGTTATCCTGGCGTTTACCAAGATTTGCCGCCACAAACAAAAAGGGAAAAATAACTGCAGGGAATCAGCAATGTGAACAGGTGTCACTTTGTTGAAAAAGAGCCTCCTTCACCAAATTGCATCAATGAAAGCGTTTCAGACAAATATAAATGCACGGCTGTTTAACAAACATGTGCACTTTCAACCTGACAAAAATCCACAGAGCAGAATTCAACAGGAGGAGCTTTGAGAGCCGGCAACCCTACTCTCCACGCTATCACATGCAGCAATGACAAAAAGCGGCCACACATTTCCATAGAATTGGTCTATATGTGAACAAAATATACATAAACAAAGCGATCAAAGCTCACAGCCCCAAAGCTGCTTCTCTAACCACTCCTCCACATCTGAAGACGGCAAACTAGACGGTCATGTGTCTTTTCCATCAGGTTGCATTTACTTCAGTGTTTGAAATCACAAAGGAGCAGGAAAGTGGGAGAAAGGGCATTTGGGGAATATACTCAAGATGTGCTATATAAAACTAAAAAAGAACAGTGAGAGGAACACAGCACCAACAAGAAAAAGAATCTTTCATTTCATGGGACTTTAGGTTTAATACGGCAAGCTTTTTTTTCTGTGTCAGAACAGCTGCTCGGTTGCTTGTAGCTTTACAGCAGTTCAGTCCAGTAAGCTGAGGCTTTATGATTTGAGGCTGCACGTCAACATTCAGGACAGGTTGTGGTAATCACACTCCCTTGTCACAGTAAGACGCTTATAGGTGGGCTCCGACACTTAAAATGCAACTAATGCGTGGGATTTTCTTGAGAAACTAGTCCAGTTGGATCCTTTTAGAGCCAATTTAAGCTCCGGAGAGGAGACTGTAGATGTGTGAAAGCAAGGAAGCACAAACAAAAGAATGAAAGACTAATGGCAGATAACAATAAATGAATGATTTGTATTAAACTTTATTCTTCAGCATGTTTATGTAAATTTAAAAACCCTTATGTCCATTTTAACTGGATGTTTGGGGTGCAGTTTTGTTCGGTATACAACACTTTGTCAGTTTTTCTTTAAAAGGAAGATTTTGAACCTCAGTAGGCCTTTTACCTGGTTTAATGGGGAGAAAACACATTAACACCAAACATATAAGTGGAAAGGGATAAACGGCTGCAAGAGTGGTATGAAGTTTCTATGAATATTTTTTTGCCAAAAAACTGGGTCACCATTAGAATCCATTGTGGAAGTCATGAATCCAAGCCAGCCGCACCTGCCATCCCCTGCAAAGGAGCAAGCCACAAACTTTTTCAGCAGATGCCTTCTCTGTAGCCTGCAGGGAGCGAGCGTTTGATATTCAAACTATAACTTTTTGATGGAACATTCTTTTAACCTCCGAATACACAATATCCTGGAAAAACAAAAAAACAAACTGGCAGTGAATTAATGAAGGTGCTCAAAAGTTGAATAAGTGAAAACAGAATCATTTACCAAGAGAGACAGATGACGTGCCTCATGCATTACGCGGACTAATCTATTCATGTGTTTCCATTACAAGCACATAACATAAACAGATCTGAAAGATGTCTCACCTTTCTAATTCATACTAATGTGCTTTGCTTAAGGCCTTTTGACACATGAAAATCACGTATTTATAATGGAATTTGCATTTTGCCTCCATCCTTGCATAGAGGTAAATACAGTGTTGTGACATGTTGTCATCGTCTACATTTCCTTACAGGTGCGAAGAAGAGAAAATGTCTCTGAGGTTTCTATGTAGAACTTGAAAAGGCAGTTTAAGTAAGGCAGTAAACAACTGAAAAAAATATGAGCGAATGTTTTCCCTCATACTTTGCTGCAACATATAACACGTATTCAGACGTGTTTTTGTGACTAAAATTCATGCAAATTAAAATCAAATCCTCAATTTAAAATCAGCTGTTGCTTTCAGATTTATATTTTTGAGACACATGTGAAGACACTAACAGACAGCTACCGTAAATTTGCCAACAGTTGATTACTTGTCTTGCACCAGCCGCAAGGCGTTCTTTATCCGCTCGGGTCAGTTTCTCGTCATGAGAAGAAAGAGCGAAAAAAATCTATCTACCTAGTGTACAAGGCCAGGCCTGCAAAGCACAAGACGATAGGAGGTGAACAAATAAATGTCAGTCAACTCATGGTTTTACAGCCTTATCCTTCATGGCTGCCTGATCATTAGCACTGAAGGTGTCTCTTCCTTGATGTCTGTCCCAACTTAAAATGGCAGAGAGCTGAAACACAGCGTGCTGCGAGCCAAGATCTCTAGTACGAGCTAGCAATTATTTTTTTATGTTATGGTCAAGAAGGCTGGAATAATCATACAAAGGAATATAAAAGATTACAAGGCTGGGTGGATTTCAATGTAATCTCTCTGCATATAAATATTCAACATTTTGATACCAGAAGCTTTCTGGTTTCTGTTTGTAGTCTTCAAGCTTAGTGTGGTGGTTCCAGCTGTTGCTTTCTTGGCAGCAGTGGCGGGCCGTCAGGGCCAGCAAAGCCTTCTCTGCTGGCTGAAACTTTATCAAAATCACTGACTTACATTTTAATATTTTCCCATTAATGTTATTAAATGATTCCCAATAGCCTATTCTTTTCATGTTATGGCTTGTCTGTCTCTCAGCTGCGGTGCTTCTGGCAGTGTAACTATGCATTAGAGCTTTTATTTCAGCCGTCATGTGTTGCCGGAGTCAAAGAAATCTGCAGTCGTCATGACGTAATGTAATGACATTGGTCCTTTAACCAATCACATTTCAAGTTCGTATTCTTAGGCCTTCTCAGTGGCCTACGGTACTGTCAGCGTTTTCGCGTTCTCTGATTGGACGGTCAGAGAGCTGCACAAGCAAATCATGCCCGTTAATGTTTTGATAGCTAATTTTGAACTCACAATGGCAGAAGGAGGAGAGGCCGGGGAAACTTTCAGGACAGTGAGCACTACCCTCGCAGGTTCTGAGGAGATCTCTAAATTGTTTCTTAAGTTCTGGTGAGTAAAATGAATTATATTTACATCTTTAATGTATATTTTTGCCATTTTATTGGGTCGACATTGATGTTTCTGCTGGATTTGACGTATGTGTTCGCTGGTGCGCAGCTGCAGTGAGTGAGAGGAGACTTTGAGTTGTTTGTTTGAGTTTCTTGCTTTAGTAAAGGCATTAATCTCGCTATGAGACAAAACGTCCTGTTTTATTGCATATCCGTATGTTGTTGATGGTTTCTATAGCAGTGGCGTCATAACGATCTATTAAGAGGTGTTTTGAACAAGGATGGAGGTCATTGAAGGCCAAGATGGGAAATGCACGGCCGAGTGTCTCCTGACTAATTCAAAAACAGTCAAAGAGGTGAAGGATGAGCGGCACCATTAATTCTGCATAACTTTACACCTTGATGCAATTACATATAGCAGATGAGCTACATAATTCACCCCCATGTATTTATCGTGAATGGGGAAATGCTAAAGGATAAGCAAAAGAAAACAAAACTGTTTTTGTAGCAGAATGTAAACACGTTACAAAGTTAGTTTTTTTTTTTACATGAACGTTAATGGGGACTGAATATGGGGAGCATCAAGTGATCATGGAATTGCAGTTTTTGCAGACTGACAAACGCACAAGTATAAATGGCTCGCACAAGCGTAGGCTACGTGCGTAGGTTACGGCATCTATGTTCCACAGTACCCTAAATGAGCCTTTAGGGTCAGGATTAGGGTTAAGGTTGCCGCTGGACAACTGCTGGCTACACTTGAAACCCCAAAACACAGGGGGTCCAACACTGTTGATTAGGTCCCAGTGAAAGCAAACCGTTACCCCAGTGAGAAACCAACTTTCAGGACATTTGTCAATCCAAAATCAAGGTCACTCTTTAAAACTCCCCAAAGTGGAACTGAACCAAGGGTATGTCTTATGTGAAGGACTTACAGTAAGTGAGTTTCACCAGCTAATAAAGAACTCACCTAAAGTCAATATCAAAGTCAATAACGATGGATCCTGAATGCAAGGTCTCTCCCAGAGCAAAGAGCTTTAAAGTGGATTTTATCTTTGTGGGCTCAACTGACAGCCATTGCTTAAAACCAACTAATGACTTATAATAAAACTAGTACGGCCCTTATGCATGTACCTGCAAAGGCTATGTAAGAGCTGGAAACACGATAACTTATCTCTATTTATAGACGTCCACCTACACAAGTATCTATTTAGTCATATTTTTGTAAGCTTTTTTGTTTTGTCAACTGGCAATGCCTGTGTTTAAATATTTGACTCTCTTTTCTGTCAGCTAAAATAAAATAACTTCCTAGTGCTGTGCACTCTGAAGTGAGACTGGCAGCATGGGCCCTGAGTTAGCGATGAGTCAGCCAGCATCTAACCACTGACAGGGGCCCTGTGTTGTCTGGATTGATCAAGCTTTATTGGAACTACAAGCAAGCTGTCTGGCCAAGGATGAGACGTCTTTCCAAAGCGCTAAGCAGCTTTCCAAAATAATGGCCCTGCCTCAGTCACCCTTACAACTATTCCACAGTGTTTCCGAGGCAGTGAAAGAGAGAAAAGTGCAAGAGAGTGCATGAAAGGGTGTGGAGGCTGCGGGGCGAGGTGGGGGAGAGGGGGACCAGTCTCAGGCACACATAAGGAAGGCAATTTCACACTCAGATATCATTAGAAGGTAATTGAGTGGAGAACAGTGCACAGTCGGAAATTCTGCTTCTGTCATACCTGCCACTGCCCGCTGCAAATTCATTTTCATTTTATACAGGAAGGATGTAGACGGCAGACACACACACACACACATATATGGCGAGAAAGGGTAAAATTGCAGACAGGAACAGTATGAAGTAAGTAAGATCTCAAACTTCCTTGACATGTTGAAAAAGTGGAACTTTCACAAAGAGGTGTAATTCATACTATTCGCTGCTTAAATATAGCAGAGGCAATTTGCCGAAGACATAAGGGGAGACAGGGTGTGACGAGAATACAACTACTCACTTGGCTGGATTCCTTAGGTAACACTTCATGCCCACACGGCATCAAACATGCTAAACTGAGCGCGGTCTCCACTCCTCCCTCCTGCCCGATGATTGACAGCCGCAGTGCAGGTGTGGTGCACTGCTAGAATGGAGAACTAGACTCAGGCACGCTGGCAGAGGGGAGACGAGGAGAGCCGAGAGGCAAAGAGAGTCAGAAAGGGAGGGGAGGGGAGGTAGCGAGGGCAGGGCAGGGCGAGAGAGCAAAGCCAGGAGAGGGCCCGGCGGATTTATGGGAGCGGGTCAGGGCCAGAGCACACGTGTGACACTAATGCACAAGGACAGGACAGATGTAGGTGTGAGTGCTGAGTGGCAGCCTGTCATGCACCCATCCTTCAGTTCACCTTCATCCTCCAGAGAATCAACCAGTCAGATAGAAAAGTTCGCTCTTCAAATAGTGAAATGAACTTAAGAAGATTGTTCAATTTCTGCACCAGAGTTTGTGATTTACCTCTGGAGAACTTGATAGAAAAAAAATAAATAAAAAAGAAGGTTTCCCAATGAATATGATTTGTAGGTGGCATGATTATATATAAAATTGTGTTTGGGTGTTGGAGGCATGTCTGAAAAAAAATCACATGAATAAAGTGAGGCAAAAATCTGAATGTTAAAAATACCACTTCCTGAGTAGTCGTCTGGGGACTTAAAGGCACTTGACTCAAATTGCACCACTAAACACTTGTATCCAGTCAGCTTTCCCTTGGGCTGCAACTGACTGAGTCACTAATGTCACTTTAACAAACTATTCCTGCACATAACGCAAGACAATGGACAAATCTGATTTGAGCGTTCATACTGTTGATCAAGATCAAATAACCGGATGGGATGTTCACACAGGAGGCAGATCTACACATTTTGTAGAGTAACTGCCTGCTGTCTGCTAAGCCAGAGAATTATATGTATTATATGTACACCACAAGGCGAAAATTAAACCAATGTAGGCGACTGCTGCAGTGTTAATAAGTGTTAATTTGGACTGTTATCAGGATGTGGCTACAGCTTTACCAGGTGTTAGTATAATTTACATTAAATTAAAATAAACATTAAGAAGACAGTGACTGTTGAGAGTTATTGGTGGGAGCTAATATTGGGGTGTGATACACTGTAAAATAATAGTTACACATCGAGTGATCCGGTGGAATATTTTGTAAAGCGGCTTTACTCTCATTTCTCAAACAACTACAGTTGTAGCTGTTTATGTCTACATTTGTACAGAATGATTCATTTGAGCGATTTGCAGTCCAGCTAGCTGATTCTCTTCTATTTCCACTATAATGTCACGCATTATGGCAATAAATAACAAACTCTCTGTGAGCTTAATGTCATTGTCATGACTGGGATTGAATTTCTTAATATGCTCACAGTTGGAAAAGTTAACTCGTAAAGTCACAATAATCTTTGGAAGTGAGACGAGTAGAACTGATAGCTGAGACGGCCGAGTCGGGAACTGAAGATACACAGAGGAGCGTTTTTAATTCATTTGCGCAGCTATGTGAAAAAAGAGAAATTGTGTGGCTTGAAATACTGTATTAGGAAAAGATTATAGAAGATATACGCCTTTATACTATATAACAATGAATAAATCATTATCAAACAAAACATGACAATATGTGAAGATAGTGTGTAAATGAACAGTTAGTTTTGACTGCTCCAGTAGTGACACAATTTTTTCTCCTCGAGCTGAGCAAAGAAAATGTATCCTAGGTGGCCCACAGCTTTAACCGCACCACACCAGATATCTGGCTAGAAGCAGATATGGCAGTCTGGTGTTGTTTTTGCTTGACTCCAGGTGTGAATGTAAAGAAAAGGAGAAAAAAAAAAAAAAAAAAAAAAGACATCCAGCTGTCCCCAGACAAATAAGGCGGAAAATAGCAGAGCAGGGGTGGGATGGATGCAGAGGTTCAACGCCATTTCATATGGAAGTTACAGATGTTATAGGACGCCCTGCCTTCCTGAGACGTGAGACTAGCGTTTCCTGCTGTCCACGGTGCTGAAACTAGCACTGCATTCACAAAAGCAGTCAGGATTCCCAGCTGGCACGGTCTGACGGACCGATAGTGTGATTTTATTCATCAGCCCGATAATCTGTCTCATCTGCCAACCTCAATAAAAGCATCTTGTTGTTGCAGATCATGGTTACTGAATCACAAAGCACCAACACAAGCTTCTCCTCAGTCCTGCTCTTAATTAAAAGAGTCATCACTTATTTAGTTAGTTCACTGCCCTTGTCTGTGGCCAATTTAGTTAGATCACTGCTCGTTCAGGCAGTAGATTTGCTTGTCAGTAATTGTCAATTACAAAAATCTAAAGTACATTAAACCATAATTACATTTATGTTGTGTTCTCTACACTGGGGCCCTAATAAGAACCATAACAGGATTATTCCCTTTTAACAGCCGGGAATACAAGGACATCAATTCTAAAAAGACATTGTTGGTTCTTTGTCTGTTTGTCATTTTCCCGCGCCTCAACAAAATTCTATTCACTCTCATTGTGTTGGGCAGGAAGCAAAAATCTGGTAAGTAAACCTACATAAAAACATATTTACAAGACTATATGCCTCTACGAAAGTAATTTGGTTGTTCCAGTTCTTCAAGTGTGATCCAGCCATGCACCTATCCACAGCACATCTCTCTTTAGACCCGTGGAATAATCAGAGAAACGCCTCTGCTGTCCAGATGTTGAGATAAGGTCCTAAGGGCTCTAAAGAATCTCTCTGGGTGTATGTCTATTTGGATAAGACTGTCAGTCAGAATGACAAAAAAATGGAGCCCGAATCGGCCGCCTGGCTGTGTGTGAAATCTTGGCTGGTCGTTTACACACAAAGGCTTCCATGAGGTAAAAAAAAAAAAAAACTGTCTTCAGGCTTACAATCCTGTCCCTTCGTGTATTCTTTCGCTGGGGTTGAAAGTGGAAAAAGCAACAAACACATCTGGTTTAACTATGAAATTTGAACTCTGTATCTATCGCTTGCCTCTGTGGGCCATGTGCCTGTGGTTGCTCCTGCAGATGCAGTAAAAGAGGATGTTAATGAACTGCTGTCACACGTAGGCTGGTGTCTTTGAGGCAGCAGTCAGGATTCTCTCCACGTACTCATCTGTTTGCAGTGTGGAGGCTGTGATGTGCTGCCTGACTGCAGAGAGTCGCTTGCGGCCAGACAGGAGGGGACCAACTCAGTACAGGGGGTCCCTGCTGCGGTCCGACTCTCTCGCCAGCAGAGCAAAGGCTCAACTCTGCATGCTAGTGTACTGTATGTAGTTATGTTACTGCCCCTTTATGTCTGTGCCTATTTGTCTGAGATGCATGCTTGCTTGTGTACAGTTGCATTTGTCATCAAGAAGCACGTGTGTATAATATGTAATATGTGCCTGGAGATTCTGGAAGCACTATTGTGCCCTGTAGATTGTAAGTCAGATTAGTAACAAAACACAGAAGGACAGGAAGGGAGGACCAACGTATGTGAGAGTGTGTACTGTGCGAGTCTGTGTGTGTTTGTGAGAGAGTCAGTCTGCCCACTGCTCTCCCCTGCAATCTGCCACTACAGCACCCTGGGTAGTGTCAGAATGGTTTGGGCACCCACTGTGCCACCTGTCACCCCCAGCCCGAGGCTCTGTGCAAGTCCAGCCACCCAACACTGAGGCCATGCCTCAATTAGACTGCTATCACACAACCAGAATTAGCTATTTTCCCTACAGGGGATTTCTGTCTTTTAGCTGACATTGTTATGTCACAACAAGAACTCTGTGGCCTTTTCCGAGTATGATTTCAGAACAGGTTTTGTTCTGCATTATTTAAAATTTAAATCTACAGCTTGGACATGTGTAAAGGTGGGAAATCTCCATGTCAGTGTAGTTACTAATGAAATTATCACAGGAACTCAGCAAATAGGGTACCCCTTTAAGGGGAATTCGAGGACTCTCTTGTAAGCATGACATCTGGCTGCACCAAACATCTGAGTAAGCAGATTGGCCCTGCAGGCCCGGAGTGACAGCCGACGAGGAAGCTGAGAGATGTGGGAGAAGCGATCTGCACAGCTCTGCTGCTCAAGCTGTCACTTTAGCTTGGCTTGGCACAGTCAGATTCTCCCTGGCTCTGAAGCATTAGGCCCACTCTTCTGACTGCCGCTGCCCTGCCGGCACCAAGCCAAGTCTTTCATGGGGGAGGTCGCTCATCACTCTCCCTCTTTCTTTCTTCCTCTCCTTCTCCTGCTTAGTGTGTCTCAGCAGGGCTTCTCGGGCTTCTCTATCGCAATCTTTCTCTTTATGTGCTGCAACAGCTTTTTTCTTATCCTATCCCCACCAGAAGCCATGAAATGGGATCCATTATAATCTGCCATTATTTGCTATTCCCAGTTCATGTGCAGTCCTCTAAGATACTCATATGCTCTCTCTCCTTTGCCATCTTTATTATTCTCTAAGTAGGTGTTCACTCATTCAGCATTCACTCCACACACTAAGGTCCACCATGACATGTCAATTAAAATAAGATAACCTCCTAAAAGTTGAATGTAGCTGTATACTTTAAGCCAAAGAAAAAAAAGCAAGCGCTAATATTTTGTGAGAGGACTGACGAAATAAGCAAAATTACTAGAGCTCATTTTTGGTTAAGCAATCAATTTGGAGGCCATAAATATATATTAAAAAATAATTCCTTCCTCTAAACTGCAAAAGTTATTAACTTACAATTTACTCGGGTGGATTAATAACATGCAATATAAAAAATATTTAACAAAAATATTAATTTAGACTCGGGCACTCCACAGCCCGGAGATCAATTATGGCAATTATAAACAGAAAATAATAGTATGGGCTAAGAGTCGTGCAGTTTCAATGTTAGGTGAAGGCTAAAGCAAAAGAAATATAAAAAATCTCCAAAAGGAATATTTTGCACTGAAGGAACTGACTTGTTTGAGTCACGTAATTATCCAGAACAAACTGTTCTAATTTTCATAAAGTCAGCGTGTCCTCTTAGCCCAGTGATCTAAGTGCATAGTATATATTACCACAATGTACTGTGTTTTTATTCTATACATGTGCCATTATCATTTTGTCGGCTACCTAAAAGAGGCAATATACACCAGTCAGGCATAACATTATGACCACTGAGAGGAGAAGTAAATAGCATTGACCATCTTGTGACAATTCAGTGTTCTGCTGGGAAATGTTTGGACCTGGCATTCATTCATGTGGATGTTGCTTAGACATGTAGCACCCACCTAGACCAGATCAGGCACCCCCACCCCATAGCAATGACACTCCTTGATGGCAGCAGCCATCCCCGGCATAATGCAGCCTGATACAGGCACACACACAAAAACGGTTTAGGAACAACTCAAAAAACATGAGAAACAGCACAAGGTGTTGACCTGGCCTCCAAATTCACTAGATCCCAAAACTGATCAAGTATCTGTGGGATGATCCACAGAGGCCCCTCCCCTCAACCCATAGGACCCAATAGGACACCCTCAGAAGGCCCATGTCCATTCTCTGATGAGTCACAACTGTTTTGGAGGAACAAGAGAGACCTACACAATATTAGGAAGGTGGTTTTAATGTTATGCCAGAGTGGTGTAACATTATATATAAAAAATATTACGAATATAATACGGTTCAGGAAAGTACTTTTCTGCTGCACAATCTGCACTTCATCTTTTGAAACTTTTAATAAGTTTGTGTACCTGCATAGGAGATCCCTTAGGTGTTGTTATTGTTATAGCCTTATTTGTTGTCTTTGCTCTCGCAGCCACCGTGCTTTTATTCCCAAACACAGAATAGCCTTCACTTAGAGCCACATCTGTATGTGAAATGCTACTCACTTGTCTGGCCTGCCAGGCACCTGCAGGCGTAAGCGACACTTGTTAGCACTCTGGATCTGTTCTTCTTTGATGCGAATAAGCCTCTGCAGAGCGAGACACCAGTCCTGGGCCACAGTGGTGTTCAGGTTCTTTGATGGAAAAACACACACAGTTAAGACTTGTTCCTCAGCTGTGGCATGCGCTAGGTCATCACACCCAGGAACATTACGTGCACACAGGTGTATCCAGTAGATTTGCTTCATATTCTCACGCCCAAACTGAGAAATTGCCACCCATCCACTCGCTTTATTCTTCAAATAATGCACTACACAGGGATTTGTATCCTCTCGAATGTGACACTGGATTTGCCTCAGTGCTGGCACCCATTTTACAGTAAAACCTAGATCCTCCAGTCAAACCGAATCAAATCAATTTTCTGAAGTCAATGAGCTGTGCAGAAGTATTTTGTCTATTTGTTCAGCGTACATTATAGCCGGGTGGAAAGTGAATATCAGTTATTTAGTGCCAGGCCAATACCACTCCTGCTGAGGACACTGTGCTTATTAAGTGCAGGGAGACAAAGGTGCCACTATTAGCCTGAGAGGCTCCTTTGTAATTGCTGGAGTTTACCTCCCTGGATGAGTTACTCTATGCACCGTATGGTAGAGTTAATGTGATAGTGGCAGGCTACAGGGAAGTGTCCTGATTTGAACACTACAGGAGGGACGCCGACGGTTTCCCTTACACCATAACAAATCTGACACTTCTGTAGCACATCAGAGGGAACATCTCATTCCTGCCATTGTGGCACTATTGATGAGGAGATACAGGGAAGACTCTGTGCTTTTAGGAAGCGATGATTCAAGAAGAAGAGACAGAACAACAAAAACAGACTTCATCAAATGGTTGTACTATTCCAACTTGATCGCTCAGTTTGCTCTGAGATTTAATTTAGCTGTGCATACTCCAGAGTTGTCCTTGCTACCTCAGTGATTCTTTGCTGTGCTTTCAGGGGTTTGAATGTGTTGTAAGGTACGCTTTGGTTTACAGAATACCTTCCATATTTCAAACAATTCAATCAATATCTTGAGATATATTCATTTGTGATGCTGAAGGCAGTTGTGTAGGACAGAGCCACACACCGGGAGGTCAGTCAGTATGTGTGCATTTTTTCAGTGGTTTTTCAGTGAAGATTTTAAACAAAATCCTAAGAGCAGCAGCCTGTGTCGTGATATGATAAACGTAGCAAACCGATTTCTGTGTTCGGGCCTTTAGACACAGCCGGAACGACTAAGCCTTGCCTTTCGGCTGATTTCGCTGCACTACATGTGTCCTGTGATACACGCTTTCCCTGTGAGACGCTCCAGCAACAGCAAAAGTATAACATAATATGACACGTACCTGGTACGTTCCCTGCAGTGTGCCCACAAGCAGAGTGACCTCTTCGACGACAGAAAGGTCATGTTGTAGTTCCTGCAGCTCCTGGTAGAGCCGCGGTGGGCCAAGGATCGCTTTGCCTAAGAGGTGGAAGTAGTCAGTTTATTTGATGTACTAATAACCATGGCTGAACAATATGCACAGCTAAAAAAAAAAAAAAACAGATCATAACTTTTACTGAGGCAATAATTATTCTTCTTTATAAGAAACAGCACAGGTATACGAGACTTTTAAGTTTTGAGAAGCTGAAGCTAGCAAGTGTTCGACACTTGACAAAACACTTTTTAGTCATTCAGTGCTTTAACCAATTGATGTGATCTACAGCATAAGAAAGTGTTGCACAGTCTGAGAGCAAACAATGTCACTGTGTCTGAGAACTAGTGGAAATTCAGAAAGGAAAGTTGCTTTTGCTGAAACTCCAGTGGCGCTAATAAAAGCGATCTGATGTGCGGACGGATCGATCTTCATTATTTGTTGCACTAGAGAGAGTGAATTTATGAGCAAAAAAAACTAGATGGAGAAACTGTTATTTGGAGCTATGATGCCCTTTTGCTGGCCAAAAGGAATGCAGGTGTCTCATTAGACGCAAAATTCAGCATCGATTTGAGGTGCGCTGCCTTCAAAGTCTCTCTCTCCTACTGCCGAGAATCGATAGCTGTGTCTCCTCCTGTCTGCCATCCTCCGTCCTAGCTCCCCCGGCCCACATCTCCCCAGCAGCAGGCTCTATGAGAAGTACCTAATTAAATTCTGCAGGTAGATTTTACTCCAGAGCTGTCCTGCACTGTCACCGCTAGAACATAATAAAGTAGCAGAAGAGGTGAACCAGTGGGCAGGCTTAGTGAGGTACACTCCTCCACGGGGACCTTCTGCATTTTGTCTATTCACGTGCATAAACAGAGTGAGTAAAGCCACAAGAGGAAAAGGGCAAGAGAAAAAGAGAAGGGTGGGCTGGCATTGTTCGTCTAAAGAGCTCCATTGTGGCTTTTGCGGTTTAATGGGATCTTTGACACAGACAGACAGTGACATCTGTCATCTGTGCAAGGAAATCAATAGGTGAGACATCTGAATATGAATGGGTGCGCTGAAAGCTGCAGGAACATTGTTTTCCAGACCTCTCCGAAAGGGATTGCATGGACCCCCGTACAGGTTCGCTGAGTCTTCTCGAGCCTGCTGTTGGCTACGGCCCGAGAGGTGAATGTGCTGAGTTGTAATCCAGCGTAATCCCGTTGGTGAGGCAGGACATGGTTTACACACTCGGACATGGCTATCCACACTGGCCGCCAGTCACATAACTCACTGTTGTGGAAGGCCCAGAGGGCTCCATCCTTCCACTCAGCTGCTGTGCCAGTGATGCTAGCTAGTGGCTTTAAAGACAATGCAGAGTCCACACCTGCACGAAAAACCTTTGTCTGAGTCCCAGCCAAAGCCCACTGGAGCACTACTGACAAAAAAGCATTTCTGACAACTGGTCAAAAGGGAACCAGCAATAAAGGAGGGAAAATTGGAGCGAAATAAGGTAAGACAGCATGAGAGTAAATAAATGGCTCAACTGGCTTTCAGGAAAGAGTATAACCATTGTTGGGTCTTCTGTGCGTTGGTAGGAACAGACAAAGAGAGCGACAGCATGATAGAGACACAGGCAGAGATAAAGGCTAGAGCAAAAAAGACAGAAGTGCATTTCCCTAAAGGCCAGATTTCTTCAATAAAGAAGGGTACCACATCCTGCAGAAGATGAAAAATGACTCCATTTTGAGCCATGCTGAGGGAGCGCAGGATTTAGACTAGATACCCCGCTGAATGACATCACAGGGGACTATAAATAGATGAGACTGCCATTGTGAATGAAAATTTCGGAGAACGACCCCACATGTGTTCAGGGAGGTTCCTGGATAGGCATGATTAAGGTGACCACACCATGTCAAAATGGTGAAAGAAAAAAAAAAAGAAAAAAAAGAAGAGAGGATGTCAGAATTTGTCTCCAGCACCTCCGTGAGGCAAAATATTTGCAGTGTTATACACAGGCAACGGAAGGAAGACAGCTGCATGGGGAGCTAACCTTAAATGAACCCAAACCTTGCTGCAAAGTTGTGAGCGTACACCCTACCTGAGCAACAGCAAAAACTAAATCCAGAGAGAATCTAAACCAGCTCTCAAAACAAACCAGTAGTTGCTTGCTTGAGCATGACACCGGGAGCTCTGAAGAAGGCGCCATTAATATTTAAGTCATGGAGCTGCAACTTTAAAACGTGTGTAGCACTACATCCTGATAAGGCTTTGTATCTCCCTTTTCCCATGGCACATTTATCAGGGATCTCGTCAAGCTCTGTATACACCAGAGTTTTGTAAGGGGGTTGTGGAAGAACTAATGTTTCAACCACAGATTCCTATCTACTGCTACTGGCTCTCTAATTGGGCCTGGAAAGGGAGGGAATAATCTCTGCAGATTGATGACTCCACTCTAGATGTGTTTGTGGTCTATCAGAGAGTGAAATGAGACTGTGAGGATGATGCGGCAGGGGGCTCACTTCCCCCACATCGCTCTCCAAGATAAAACACCCCAGGCAGATGGGAACAAGTGACCATCATCACTATCCTCCTCACAAACACATCCTCAATCAGAGTGACAAGCAGCACGGATGCATTTCCTCCCCTCTTTGCGACACTTGAGAAAGAGATTAGCCTTGCTGAGTCAGAGGAAGGGGCTGAGACTAACAGACAGTCCAAGCGATGAGATTAACCGGAGGATCACATGTGTGAAAGTCATGGCAGGACAGGTTCGTGTGTTTTGTTGTTTTTACCTGAAATGCAGGCAACACCTGGCCTCTTAGTCCCACTCTGATGGAACAAGGTGTCTTTGCTTTGAGAGCCCTCCTGCCCAACCTCTACTACTTGCACCTGCTGTAAGGGGGCACTCCACTTCATGGTGTACTTGGGGCCAACAGGGACGAGGCTGCTGATATCCGGAGGCCCCCTGGTGGAGACAAGAAGAGAAGAATACAGATGAATGATTTTAAAAGAAAACAGCCTGAGACATTCCTTCCCTACCATGACCCTGCTTGAGCCCTACACCTAGCACTTCATAGGACATGCTCGTGGACCTGTCACAAAGATGAGTTGGGAGAGGGAATTAGAATTTGTATGTTCCCCACCAAAATTGTACCCCTGGCTGGGAGGAGGAGTTCATTGCTATTCATGTATTCCTGTAATCACACAGACAATCAACATTGTGATCGGTTTGTCAAGATCCTGGAGGGCAGACAAAGTCAACTTCAGGACACTTGAGTTGAATGAGACGTGGAGTGATAATTACTCTGAAGGCTGAGCGAGAGGGCTTTAAGCGACATCTTTAACAGGGGCTTTGCAAAATATACAAAATCCCTTTCCTGTTTACTTCTCTCTTGAGAGAGGGAGTGGCGGAACGCAAGAGAGAGCGAGATGTGATCATTGGCGCTGTCACAGAAGATAAATTGGAAAGTAACCAAAAAATGTTTTATGTCAGTAATCTAAAACTCCTGAAGCTGTAGTTAGGTATTCTACCATTTGTTTAACGCTGATAAAGCTCCTGCAATGCCAGATAGTGCTCCAAACCCCTAGGAGCTATTTCTCTTTTCTATGCAGTTTTCCAAAATATTCTTGCAAAACCCAGGGCAACACATTAGAGCCTGGTGCCACCTAATAGCGATTTCTCCAAACAGCGCAGTCTGCCATCCTCTCCTTTCAAAACTTAAGCACAACTTCACGCTAGAGCTACACATTATGAACGCATTAGCAAAGTATTCCTGAATGTAAGGGCATCTAGCTCAACTTGCTCTACGAGAGGGACTTACTTGACATTTATGTTGGCACAGATGAGTACATCATCAAAGAGGAAGACCTTTCTCTCCTTCGACTTCAGGATTTGTCCCCGCTCGCCGTACACCGTCTCAATGAGCGTCTCACAAAGGACCAGTGACCCCTGCTCCGAGTTCAGTTGCTAAAAGGGACACAGCAATCAGATCAGAGGCAGAGGGGACAGTATCACAAAGGGACGGTCCTCTGGAGTTCACTGCCTGGAGGACACGGGAGGAAAATGTGTCTCATCGGGGATTAGCAACACATTCATTCTGCTGAAGGTCATTTAATGTGTGCGTACGTATACACATTTTTATATACGCCCTGTTCCTAGCTTTGCCTTGCCTTGTTTACAGCGATGAGAGGGGAACTGAAGGGTAACCTTCATTTCAATAGGGCTGCAATACATATTAATATTTGTAAAGAAGAACATGTATCAGATCATTCTTTGTCTATTTGCCCATAACATGCTACCCACCTTACCAATAACAGAGTCCAAGCCGTTTTATGAGAACTGGGACACACAGTCCTTTCTACCACAACGGGGTGAACTACACAGGGATACAAATATACATAAACAGTTGGTTGTGGTACACCTTTATACACACACATGCTCACACACAGGAAAAGAATCCAATAACAGATGCAATTTATGCTACAGTACGTTGGCACATGCTGTGCTTTCTAGTCATCCATATGTTTGGCAAAGGGAAATAGGCACAGAAAGCTTTTTATCACATTGGTCCAGATTCTTTTATGTCTGTCTAAATCAATACTTTTATTTTATGCATACAGCACCGAACTAAGCCAGGCTCATCGCAACATGAGTGACGACACCGCACTGCAAGCAGCAGGTTAAGCCCAAAAAAGGAATTCTACATTCTGGTATTTTGATGTTTATGTTTGTTCCATAGGCACAAATCTTTCACAAATATGAATCACTCTGCTGTGTTCATTCTGTAGCCTGCAGTGCAGTAATACAGCTGAACACTTTACACTAAACAGGATGTCCTATCTGTAAGCTGATTTTGGCTTGATAGCTCACAAAATACGTCATTAGTCCGACTTGGACTGCTGTTTGATGGCTGCAATATCACAAAGCTCCGTCGAACGGCGAGCTGCTATGAGAATACACCCTTAAAGTCTTCAAGCATCAATAGGCACAGAGGGCTTTGCACCATGCATGCGTACTTCTGCAAGTGGGAGTGAGAGTGTAAGAAACCCATTCTCACTCACGTTGTTATCTGTCCTATTCTGGTGACTTAGATACTTTGAGACAAAGAATGAATATTTCATTGGATGGTTATGGGGCCAATAGAGGAGCCCGTTTCCTATTGGAATTCTGCAGTGTCACCGCCGCAAATGGAATTCTGTGTGAGTGGAGGAGATTGGCCGAATCAGCTCATCTCAGAGTCCTGGAAAGCAGGGGCTGATAGAGAGAAATAAAAAGGGGGAGGATGCATGAGCGAGGAAGATGCAGTCGCACTAGGAAAATAGAAGAAGAGTGTGTGGAGTAAGTGGAGTAAGGAGGTAAGCAGGGGGGGGGGGAATAGAGGCGAGGTAAACTGGATAGAGAGAGAGAGAGAGAGAGAGAGAGAGAGAGAGAGAGAGAGAAAGAGAGAGAGAGAGGAAGAGGGAGACCGACAGGGTGAAAGAGATAGCTCTCTTACAGTTTCCAATTAATGTCTCATTTACCCCCTAATTCTTCTTATTCAGAGCAGCATTTGTTCAGATTTGCAGTGGCAGGACTGTAATTTCAGTGTGGTAATGGAGTAGCATGCCTCTGCCATTGCTTTTGGTACTGTTTAGGGATGATAATGGGCATCATTTCTATGGGATAATTTTTCTAAATAAAAATGCCTCCCTAGATTAATGTTTTGGAAAGTGATATAAGTGATTGCTATATACTAGTTTAATTTCTAGGTGTTTGGCTCCCCGTGATAACAACCCAGAGGTGCGGCAGTGCTCAGAGGCTGACTCACAGCGGATTTGAATGTGCGTGTGCTCGTACGTGTGCATGTGTATCCAGTCACCTTACTGAGCAAGCGATCACTGACGCTGCGGGCTAGTTGTTGAGTCTCTGCAATCTGGTCAGCAACTCGTTTCTGTTCATTCAGCTTCTCAGCCAGCATCTCCAGCTCTGTCAGAGCGAGCTGCAGGGGCAAACGATCCACATGGCCCTTTGGCGTATTCTTAAGCATGTCCTAAAAAGGTCATAAAGAAAGTAAAGAAGAAGCTGAAAAATATATAAAACTCTTTCTGTTTATGCTGATGCTGAATTTAACAAAGCAATCTGTTCAGGTTGGAAGCATTGTCTTCACCTTAACGTGTTTAAATCCTGGTCCAATGTTCAGAATGTGGGTGTATGAGTGTCACAGGATTTGGGTAACTGTGTACACCACATTTTGCAGCAAATTCAAAAACAATAAAAAGAAAAACTAATTTAAAACTTCCAAATGAGTAGCGTCTATCATTTTGTGTGGCTTGCATATCCTGCATCTACAACCTAGTAAAAAGCTTGCTGTTGTCTTGATATGCATCTCAGATATACGTCTGTGCCTTCAGCTCCACTTCCCTGTAATATATGATTTAATACATACACTTCCTCTTTGGAGCACTGAGTTTAGGGTAGGAGAAAATGCCTGATTCACATTCATAACTTATCTTTTGAATTCATGGATAATCAATGCCTACTGAGGGATGAAATGAGCTGCAGATCCAGCAAGTCAAGCTCAAATCCAAATCTTCGCGCAAAATAAGCAGTGGAAGTCAGGATATAAAGCCAGCAACATGAAGAACTGATGTGGCATGCTAGTTTTCATGCTGTACCATAGTTAACTCTGGTGGAAAAATGTGACTTCATGTAGTTCGGATAAGTTAAAATCCATAATTAATTCTGCGGCCTTGCAGCTTTGCGTCTTTTTAAGTGTATGCGCTGCAGAATCCTAATTCTCACTTTGAAAATACTTTAGTCTTTTAGACTAAAAGGGATTGAATTAAATTAAAGGAAAGTACATGACTAGAGATGTAAAAACATGTTATACCTGCAGGAGCAATATGAACTGAGGAAATCGTTGAATCGGCTTGACCATCAGGCCATACAGAGTGATCCGGTCAACACTGGAGGCCTGCTTCTTCTGAAACCAAAAACGACAATCAGATGATGTGGTTAGAGAAACGGTCTCTCACTGAAAGGCCATTAAAAGGAAAACTATGATTACTACTTTAAGAGGAGCTTGACAGAATTCTCTACAGACCACTTGTAGGCGTGTGAGTGGGTGAATAAGGTATGAAAATCAGAATCAGTTAGTCATATCAGAGAATAAAAGAGCAGAGTTTCTGAATGTGTTATGTCTAATACATTACTGTAGGCGCAGGTCAAGGAAAGGTATTGATTCCGTGCAGTGTTAAGTCTGTGCCATGATAACACCATCAGTATTATAAGAAAAATTGCTGGGCACATTTAATAGATGGTAGGGTAGAAAAGGCTGAATAAGATCAATTATGAGAGGGAAGATAATATATCCATAAGAATACTGGCTGATGAAGCAGAAAAGGTTAGAACTGGTTGATATCGATTTTATAATGTAACATACACCGGACAGATATTTACAGTATATTCTGAAATGAGAATAGATAAGCGGGTAATTGTATTATTATTCTCCTTAATCTGTGTTTTCCTTGCCCTTAATATTGCAGTCGATTAAATTTAGTTTATTTTATGTTTCAGGGTGAGTGACACTTGAAGTGCCGCTTGAACATGCATCAACATTATATTAACTACCTAAAATGACAGAAACCATTTAATAAAGTGTATTTGAGTGTTTTAGTTTGCCACAACTCCCACCCACTAACATGGAGGAGGTGGAGCTTATGACCTATACTGCAGCCAGACACCAGGGGGAGCTATACTTTCTTTTATAGAAAGTATAGCTTTCGCTTTTGAGGAGCAGTTCCACTGGCCATCTTTGTACAGTCTATGTTCTGTGCAGTCATAACATATTTCATATCCTAATAAACATCACACCAATTAAAGGTCATAGTATGTAGGAAGGAAGTAGCATTTCAGTATCGGAGTCCCCAGTTTACAAATACACATGGGATAGGCTGAAGGTGTATGTAAATAGGGTAACTCAAGAGATTCATAAAGGAAGGTTTGTGGTTGTAACCCTAGTTCTATGAATTGAAATGTACAGTTATTTAACCAGCAATTTGTATGATTTCTCCCATTGTACTGGTCCGATATGTATTCAAATGTAATCAGCATATTCTACATCATTTCATGTTATATTGCAATTCTAATACAGCCTCTTTGGTCACCAAAGCTCTAATCAGCAATTTGGGGATTTATCTCACAGTACGATCAAAGACCACTGTTTCTTTAATGACAAAGATCAAACACTTTACTGCGTTTATCTTCAGTCTATGGCAGCCAAAGATTTAACGGTGCAAATGGGCCTTAAGAGGAAGTCCCTTTTTAACTGTAAAACAATCACTAACATGTTTTACACAATCACTTGACAAAGATGTCAGTGCTCAGTGATCTCAAAGGCTTTATCTGCCTGACCAGACGTTCAGTGACTGGGTAGCTTTTCGCAAGTAACCTTGTAAACCGAAGGTGACCCCTGAGTGGGTTCCTTAAAATGTTTGAAGAGCACAGAGTGAAATCTTTTCCACCACACCTGACAGGGTTAAGATGTCACTGGAGATGGGCTCTTTACTGCTCCATGCAGTAAAAAATACTTGAGCAGTGTCAGGTAGACACAGTTGTGAGTGAGAGGTAAGGAGAACCTCTCTGCCTCCTTTTGGAGGGCAGCCATGTACCGTCTAACTTGTCTAACACAGACAGCGTCTGAATCCGTAACACTGTCTCAGATGATATGGATGTAGCTGCAGTTCACCTGACCTCTCGTATAAGATGCGATCAGACTGCTCTCTGAACAGAGGTGTTGCCTGTAATAATCACCAATGTGGCACAGCAGGCCAGAGTAACCAGGGAGTGAAGTCAGGTGTCTTTACTTAATGTACTAGGAACTACAGGCTGTCAACATTTCTCCATGAAGGAATCTAGCGATAGTGGGTTATGTAACCAGATAAAAACTGAGGGAAAACTGAAAAATTTCAAAATCAATGACTTCAGGGGTCCACTTGAGTTGGGCTGTGTCCAAATCATATTGAATCTAATTGGATTATGTAGGACTCTCTTGTATTGCCACAGATCTTGGATTTATATTACAATGTGTTTGTTGCCCGAAAAGATTGAAGCAGACTAACAATCAAGCTTGCTAATATAGATTGCTAGAAGAAGAAGAGTATTGCATATCTCAAGACGAGACACGGAGGAAAGATGCAACTGCGCAGGGAAAAATGAAGTGCAGCTGCTTGTTAATTGTCAGCAAATTACTTTGCTGCCAGTATGGGTGTTCTCTCTCAGTGTGGGTCTGTTCATGCTGATGGTTTTTGGATTTATTATGATATGTTTTTGGACTGGGCATCATTTTTGCTTAAAATTAATTTAATGCAGGGGAGGTTTTCCACATTTCAAGTCATGTCCAAATTTTTGAACACAGTCTGTCCGTGGAAGAAGCAATGAAGTCTCACTCCCTCAAACAGGTATTTGATTTCATCCAAATTACAAACTGGATTAGATTTGTGGATTCATATCTCTGTACAGGTTGTCAGTAATACAGGTAAAAAGAATATCTAAAACAAAGCCTAAACAAAGGCAGCTGTTGCCTCCTAAGAAGAATTAGAGGTTAAATGAGCCTCTTGGTCAAATGTCTTGAAGAAACCAAACAGTCCAGTGGATTCTCCCACCACAGACAAACTAATGGCTGCAAATTTCAGTGAAGCTGACAAAAGTGGTCAGGTTTTAGATCGTACTAATGGGCAAAACAGTCTTCTTGTATATTTGCCCCTCATAACATAGAACACAGTAGATTTGGGAGCTGCTACTTTTGAGCTCGTAACCCACTCAGGAACATTTTCCTTTATTCTGTAAGATATATATCAGGCCAGTATCACCAATATTCCTGAGCAGAATTCCATTTGTTGCCTGGCAACCTCATAGTAAGAAGCTTCGACATTTACCGGAGCCGATGGAACTGTCCCTTATGTTAATTTTAGGTAAAAAAACACTTGACAACTACTTCTGATGTCAAGAAAAAGGGGAAGAGGGAGGTGGGAGGGGAAAAGAGCCAATAGGCAAGAGTGGATATGTCGTTGGGGCTTGTCAAGTAGACACTCTGCTCCATAGCTGAAGTGAACTAGATTAGGTCCATAACATCTCCACCAGGTTCAATAATAAGTCCTGCCTTCCAAGAAAAAGCTACCTACTGATAATACTGTAAAATTATATTCTTCAACCTGGCCTGTACTCAGCTCACCTAGACACTTTCCAACGAATGCAATGCTTTTATTATAGTGTAATGTTGGCAAACTCTGAAACGAATAAGGCCTGTAAATTTTCCTCACACGTTTTGCACATGTTCATGCATTCAGCGCCTGCACAGTATATTAAAAAGAACATAATAAAGTCTGTTATTGATTCAGTGGTTTTTCCAGTCCGTGCCTATCCAATTTATTATTTGGTTTGTGTTCACATTGCCAGTGAGAGCTGCAACATGCAGTGAGAGAGAGAGACAGAGGATCCTTTCAACAGAAAGGACGTGATGCATGTCATCTGGAGTAACATGCAAGGCTGTCAGTTGTGTCATCTAGTTCTGTAAATCAGCAGTGCAGCTCAGTGATCTGGGTCACACTCATGCATAAACGCTGGGCGCACAGAGGACTGTTAATTAATGCTAATTAATGCTTGATTGAAAATGGTAAAACTAAGTACAAAATTGTATTTGATTGTAATAGTACAAAATGATCACATTTTCTCAAACAGTAGGTTTCTGTCAAAAAAAAATTAAACCAGGATAAACTTTTATACCTTTATATCAAAACCACAACTAAACTTTATTACAGCAGTCTTTTTGGATAAGATGCAGCTTGTCACAAATATTACCTTGGGGATAGTAAAATATAATGTTACAAAGCATGATGCTGTGGCCGCAACGTATCATTGTGGGTATGGTGCTTGAGCTTTTGCTTTAATATTTCACATGGTTTTGGGATTTCCTGTGCCATATGATGATATATTTACCGGGTTTGGATGTGTTTTTCTTCACAAAAATCTCGACATATTTTAATACCATCCGTAAATGTGTACATACACACACTGAACTATTTGTCTGTCGACCTGCAAGTCTGAGATTCTAGTATCATATTAATCCTTTACTATGTGGCTTTGTTGGATACAAAATCTGCCTGACACTAGAAAGAAAACAACTGAGAAAAACACTTAATAATAACAAACTTAAAAGAATTATTATTACAATTAATAATCCTATATTTTGCTCATAGGCTGAAGCTTACCTTCAAGAATTCCAGGAAAGCTGGTTTGGACATGCACGCCTTTTTAATGAGAGCCATGGCATTGGTAAAGTTGTTCACGTAATCGCTGTACACATCCAGCACCATGGACTTGGAAAACTGTAGAAACAGAAAGCAGGAGGCATAATTATCTGAATCTGTGATAACAGAATCACGTTAAAAGGCTCTAGTCCTTTGCCATGTTTTGATGTTACAACAGCATACAGAGCGCAGTCAAGTAATTTCATCTGGCATCTTGAATTTCTAGCCACATTGTGATAGCAGGGCAACCTTAGGTAATTTCGATGTAAAGAGAGGCTAGAAAATGGACGTTTAAGTATAGTGCTTAAAAATGGTTTGTTTACCATTCCAGTTACTGCAAAACACCCTTCACGAACCATTTAAGAAGTTGTGCAAAGAGAAATTAGGTGGCAGAGTGTGAGAGTTTGTGTGTGTGTGTGGGGGTGTGTCTGGTGTGTGGTAGACATTTATTCTTTCTCCTCAATTAAACCCACACCAGGCAGCTGATAATGGCAGTTTGAGGAGTTGTGGGGAATTGGCAAATCGCATGAAGGAATTAACCCTCCCTCAGGACACTGCCTCTCAGATATTACCACAAGCCCTGCAGGTACAGATACATTACCACATGAAAAACAGCCTGCGCTATGACGAGTACACAGTCCTAGTCCTTTGCTTTTCCGATGTGGCCTCATTTGGTGGTAGGTCTTAGAATATCGATAGAACAGCACTATAATGGCCCACAGTGGAGAGTCAGATCAGCCCCTCTAATAGGGAAATAATGAGCAGAGCTTATGGATGAGCATACCATCAAGGCTCACAAAAGAAAACTTACACTGAACACTACTATTCCAGCCCCAAAAATTGTAAACATATATTCCAGAGGGCACTGGATGCAGTGGAGACATTCATCACAAATGTAATTGATTCGATGTTTGGGGTAAACTATCCCTGTTTGCTCAATCTAAAACCTGTGGCTCATTATAAATCTGCTCGCAGAGATGGAGTTATAAAGTTTGACAGAAATGGCAAGAAAAATATGAGTGCTTCTACCCAGAATGAAAGTCTTTGATTGCATTTTAGAGGGAAACAAACAATGCATATAACACACACACACACACATACACACACTGTATACAGGAGAGCTAATCAGCCTCCAGTTGCATTTCTATTCCACACACAAGATATATACTATAAACACATGCACATGCCACAAAAACTAACCGAGGCGACAAACAAGTCTCCAATCTTCTCACTGCTGTCCCACTCAGCCACACGTGAAGCCAGTGCAATCTGAAACATGGAGTGGCACTGTGTGATCTCCCTGATTCGGTAAAATATGGGCCGGATCTTTCGGGGACTCAGGATGCGTGGATCAGCTTCCATCAACGGTCTGTGGTACTCCTGGTGAGATTGTGAAAGAAAATTTGGAATTTTATTGTTGTTGAGATGTTGACATGTATGTGTGTGGGTGGGAGAGTGCTTAAGATGAATCAGCAATCCACATTCCTTTAGCATCTCTTCCTTTGCAGCAGGGGTAATAAACAACTGAGGGGTAACCGACAAATATTCTGTGAATCGAGGAAAGTGAAGAAATGTAGTCTGAAAGACATTGCAATCCAAAGGAGCCACCAGTAAAATAGCATTTGCCACGGGCAAACATGTTCAGAAATCATAAAAGCCAGAATAATAGTGACAAAAAAAAACACCTCCCAGCAGAGTTACAGATGCACAAGAAAAATGGTAAAAGGGGCATTGATTGATTCTCCGGTTAGCGCTCAAGGAGCCTAAAGAAATGAGTTGACAGGCTCTTTGTGGATGGCAATCCAGTAAACATGACTTCCTGAAGTGAAGATAATACGAGCCAAAGATGAAAGATAAAAAGAGTGTTCAACACCGAAGGTTAATCTATGTGAGCAACAGTGTATTTGTTAGCAAGGCTTTACTCTGCAAATAATTATTAACAGAAAGAGAATAGGTATTCAGCAAAAACATAAACAACTGCGTTCTATGGTAATAATCAAAATCACAACCGTCAGTGTCTAATTGTGCCTCTAATCTATGTCTGGATGCCTGGAGACACTGCATTTACTACTCAGCTGGACTCTTTGAATAAGGAAACCTCACTGAGTATCACATGATATAATGTCACTTGACAACAAAGGTAGCACATTGTGTCCTGACAGTGAAATATTTTGCTGCGCATAAGGCAGACACTGATCGCCGATGATTAGGTTTCAGTAGGTGCTCCTCTTATTTTTCTGCGATGATGAGATAACAAGTCTCCTTTTCCCCTCTAAACAGAGAGATTAAAGAGGAGAGGCTGCACCACATCCCGCGCAAGCCTCACAGTCACCCTCTCAGCGCCAGCACGACGCCGCCAGAATGAGGACGGCTGTTTTATCAGGATTATTTATGCCGAGACACCTCGGTAATTTGATGGATATCACCGCTTCTCTTTTCGGTGTAATTCCTAATGGCTAAATTGTGACGATATTGCATGTGGCAGAAGAGGACAAGTGGACTAAACAGCTCACCTGCAAGATTCTCCGGAGAGACTCCAGGTAGCTCCGTTCGCTCTGAATGATGGAGCTGAGGATATGGCGCCTGACAACCTGCGCAGGGAACAGACCAGTCAAGTAATCAAGCGCTAAAAGGACATGATTGGGCTGTGGTATGTGGTAGGCTGGCAGTTAAACACGCTACAGGTTGATGGATTGCACTATAATCGTGTGTTTGTCACAGGAGGAAAAGCCTCAAAGACAAGTAGGGTGTGCTTGAACAAGGCCTCTATTGGAGTGCAGGATATTGGATTTCCTGTGACATGAAAGCAGCTCTTTTAGCGTGTACAGTCTTGCTTTACCACACAAGAAAAGGAGTTTAGGCTGTATAGGCACATAAAAATATCGAAATAACAATGAATATTTTTAATAGCCTTCTTTAAAAGCTTTATTGCCTTAATGCCAGTGAGTAGAGATTATGTCCACATTAAGGTCTTGTGTGCAGTATGTATACAGCCTACACTGTTGCATCAAATAAAATCTGTCAGTTGCACCTGGTGGCTGGTCAGTCCCTCTGGCATTGGGCTCAGCTCCGGGGGAGGATGCTTCAATTCTGACACAGCCACATCCAGGTATCCTGCGTCATCCTCCTCTTCTGTGCACGTTCAGAATGAGAAAGGAGAAAGGATGCAGAATGGTTAAAAACTGTTTGTGTGTGTGTGTGTGAATGTGTGTGTGTGTGTGTGAGGCACAGAATAAGACAAGGAGAGAGAACAACAGAAAGGCAGCCTTCAGATCTCACTGCAGCTGGAGACACACTGCGACACACTAAGTTTATTACCTCTAAAATATGAAGGCGCTTCTGTACTCTCGGAATAACAGGGAAAAAAAACACAACGGGAGGAGAAATAAGACAGAGAAAAAGACACCTTTGGAGAAAAAAAATATCAAAACAATACTGTATCTCTGTAGGAAGGCGCGAAGAAGTGTGTCTGCAAAGACACGATCCAACACACTCTCGTCTCTGCATTGGCACTAAGACGTTCGACAGTTTCAGGAAAAAATAAATAAATATCCCCATAACCATAAGACACAGATACCAGAAGCTTCCACCGTTCCAATTAAAGACTTTGGAATGATAACAGAGGATTGGAGGAAAAGAGATATAATGCCATGCAGATTTCCCTCAATCAATACCTAAAAATAGCAGCACTGGTCTCTTTACCTCCTTGTGATGGCTTGGAGATTTGTTTGAGACGAGGCTTTTCTATCTGTGGTTTATGGGGCTGCTCCATTCTCCATTAATGGATGCTAATCTCTCTCTATTGTTAGGCGAGGGTTCCTACACAACCTATATGATACCACGTGAGGTGCTTCATCCTTCTCTTACTCATACATCAAAAACTGAGAGAAAAGCTCGTCTGTTTTATTTATCATAATCAGTCAGATCTATTTTCCACAGTGCTTTCATTTCTCCCTGAAGAGAACTGTATCAAGAAAAAGTAAGACTTTCTACTCTATCTCCACTACTTTGGCTTGGCTAGCTTTAAACACAAGCAACTGCCTATAATTCAAAGTGTCAAACGTAATATGCTACAAAACCCAAACTTCATAACCAGTACTCGATATCAAAAAAAGGATAACTTTCATCCACAAAACCCAGCTGACCAAGATTTAGAAAGTTTTCAGGCTCTCCTGCATTACCCAATTGATCTTTTCTCTGCAGGAAGGAAACTTTACGCATGACGGCTATTTTGGTCCTTTCAAGCCCATCCTTCGTTCCGCTTCTTGCCGCCTTCATGAGCTGCTGAACCTGGTGGGTTGGAGCAGACAGAAACAACAAAGGAGCGTTAGAGCGGGAGGAAAGTGCCGTGCTGTGTGGCAACTTGATAACCTAGGGTGCCTCTCCCGAGAGAGATGGAGAGAAGTGGCGCTCATCATGAATCTCACCATCTGCGACTCCCTGTGGGTCGCAGTACAGCCTCTAATCAGAGAGTCCATGAGCATATCATGGGAAGATTATGGTGACAGAATCAGCTCCACATCTGAGTAAGCGCACTGCATTGCTCACTGTGGGAGAATTCAGCTGACCACAAACTCCACCCTGAGCATCACAGAGGCCAAGCAACCAGACTCCACAGACCTAGAATATACCCAGAGTGGTAGTATTTTTAAACGATGCTACTTCTGGAAAGTAGGTCATTAATTGAGAGCAAGTTGCACGGGTGTTTGTGGAAGTAAATACGCAGAAGATTATTTAATAATTCATGTGTCCCACAAGTGTGTCTTGATATTAAAACAGGCAAGGAAAGAGAGAGACCAGCAGACTGACCGAGAGTCTCAAAGCAAAGTCACAGTCCAAAGGAAAGTTGGAAGGGATGACAGAGAGCGTCAGTTAAGCCTTTGTTTCAACTGAGCATACAAGACAGAATATTTCAGCTCTGGGTGATCATCAGTCCTATTGGCAAAAAATCTACCAGAGTGATCTGAATTCTGCAGTATGACAAACAGTACGAAGCGGCGTTCACTCGCTGCTGGAAATATACCTTGACGTCATAGTTGTGCCTTCCAGACAGCCTCACGACCAGTTCACGTTTGGTCCTGGCACACCGCTCCCTCAGCCGATGTACTTCAGGAGAGAGCTACAGTGGTTGGGCGGGGGTGGGCGGAGCATGGATGCAGGTTGTGTTTAGCCATGAGAGGCAAACGCAGGAGGAAATAGTAGAAAAGGGAAATGGAGGCAAAGTGATCAAGGCAAAACAAGCAACGCACAGTGGGAATTAATCACAAGCACAGAGAGCGAAAGCTGGGAGCACTGCTTCGGTCAAAGGGTTACGCTGCGTGGCAGCTGATTCAGAGAAGGATGGGGAAGGGAGCTGCAGGCAAATATTAAATAAGTAAAGTCCACTGTAGCTCTCCCAGGTTCCTCGAACAAGACAAGAACTTCAGGGGCTCTTGGCGAAAAATTAATTAGGCGAAACTAATTAAAAACAATGTGTTTTTTGATAAAGGCTGAGAAGTGTGGCCGGGCCCTAATAGTCACGTTTTTTTCATTAATTGTGAAATTAGTGCAGCAGAATCCATCCTTTTGTTCAGTGGCCTGGAACAAGCACGTCAAGAAAACTGTGGTGGTGGTGGTGGTTCCTTAAAGCATTCATTTAACTGAATATTCTTGGTTTACAGTGGAGTTATGTCCATACATAAACATCTCCAATATGTAAAAATATGCAAAGGCAGGAATAAATCTATAAATCAATAAGGACTCAAATACTTGTTATTAGTGTATGTACAAATTTTCCTTATGCCTGCAATGGTGCATGCACATACAAAGATGGTGAAGCATGAAGGAAATGCAGCACAATGTGAATGTGCACACAGTGCCATCATGTGGAAGAAAGACACTCTGGAGCGGAGCACTGATTAACAGCACCCTTGGCAGAAACGAGGCAAGGAGATCTAAAGCTTTTCAACCCGAAATGCCTTGTGTTTACTTTCATCCCACAATGAAAGTATAAAGTCGAGACAGCCAGTTATACATTCTTCATGTACTTTATAGTTTCCTTCCACTTCTGTATATTAATAAAGACGACTGCGCACAGAGGAGCGGCAGCTGAATTATTCCCCTTGATTATTTTTAAATGCTGGAAACCAAGCAAAAACAACCTGCTCGGTCATGATGCCATTTAAAACACACGGAGAAAGACCTTTTTGAGAGATAAAGAGGTATTCACACAAGCTCTACCTTGCTCTTTGTTGGTTGTTTGGCCTCGTTATCTGACTGCTCATCATAGCTCTCAAACTCACTGGAGCTCCATCCGTTGTCTGCCCCCCGAGGACCACTGTCTCTTTGAACATCCTCATAGATCATGTCTGTAAAAATATTAAACATCAGAGGCCGCGCACACCAGCATACGCAAGTGGACAAACACCGCAAACAAGTGTAATTCTGCGGCTGCTAACCTTCGTTGGGAGAAAAGGGCTCCTCGCTTGGAACATCATCATAGATCACCTCTGAAGCATCTGCCGCCTGTGATTCAGCCTCACCCACGTAAAAAGCTGGCAAAGAAAACCAGGAGCATTAAACAGCAGCAAACAAACACCGTTTTTAAATGGAGAAAAAAAAGCACAGTGTTTGTGTTCTATCCGTTATCTCCCTTTCAGTTTGATAGTTGCACTTCCTGTTGTTAGATAATTCTTTTACATTCTCCAAACACAGCACGCGTAATCACACACACACACGCACACACAGCTTTAAATTGCCTGAATCTTTTTGGGCAAGCGGAATAGATAAAAGATTCAGGATCTTTCAGCCTCTGGTTAGGAATTTACACAGCCTTTATATTCTGTATTTACATACTTATCGTATCATTTGCATTTTAAGGTCTTCTTCCCCAGGGAGATCCGGCACGTCTGCAGAGCATGTTGCCATAATGGCTTTGTCCATGTGACGTAACACGACTGTATCCAGCTTGTTTGAGCTATTGACCCATTCTATCGCCACGCTTGGCAGGGTTTGTCATTAACTGCTTTGAGAGTGTTTCAGCCTAATTTAGCTCGGTGAGCTTTATTGATTTGGTTTTAAACTGTGATTTGTCTGCAACACCTTCTCCTAAGCCTTGAACAGCAACAATCACTGTTTTCAATTAATCTGGCTGAAGATGTGTATTGTGTCATGGATTATTCAGTCAAAAATTCGAAATAACCTCGGACACAAGCCAGTAGATGCACAAAGATCCGCTTTTTTTTTTTTCTACAACAAAAGAGGATTAGCCTCACACATGTCGTTTCTGTTTCACTTACATTCCTGTATTGGTGCACTCAGAAGGGATTTCGCAGCAGAAGAAAGACTGATTTTTGATCAGTCTAACTATGAGCATATCCTCAAGGAGGCTGCTTCTCTTTGGGAACATGGCTTGTTAATTCAAAACACAGAAAACCAAAAGTTCTTCATTGTGTTTTCTTGCTTTTAACTTTCTACAGCAACACAGTGACAGTCCCGCGGAACATGTTTATGGGTCGCAGTGACAACAGGCGGTCTTGGAAAAAAAATGGAGTCATATTAAACACGTGCCCTTTTATGGAACATGGGAAGAAAAAGCACGGTAAAGCACTGGCAGATCAATGTCAGATAATCTCAACAGCAAGTGTCACGACCACAATCAGGGACTGAAGGAACATAGTATTTTTTTCAAACAGGAAACTTAATTATTCAAAATACAGTGTGCCAATATAATGAACTATTGTGCCCTCCATAGCAGGTAAATACATGTGCAAAACATATCCTGGAGACTTTGACAGATTCAAAGTCTCAGTAGCACATTAGTCATTTTAGTCCCTCAGTATTATTTTAGGAAGAGAGGTTTCATATATTTTTATTCCTTCATCAGTTAAACTACACACGGCCTGTGTGTGAAAATGCATCAGGGAAGCGGGACATTACAAAAAAAATAAAAATGTTAAGCAGTATTCCTCCTTTACATCTCTCATTTCTGAGCCACCTTCAAATAACAGCAGCACTGCTGACTGAGTCGAAATCCAAAAGCAATTTTCCCTCATGGAAATGGTTCTCTATTGATCCTCATCCTGAATTAATTGGATTCATGTCATGTCTGTGTAGAAATCAAATCACGGAGGAGAATGTGTGTGTGTGTGTGTGTGTGTGTGTGCGTGTGTGAGGCAATGAGACACAGGATGGCCACAGATTTGTAATACGGTGCTCTGGCCACCTTCGATCAAGGTCAAAAGACGTAATGTGTAGTGCTAACAAACACACTGGTGCACAACTTACACTGCTGGTGTCATTATGTGTGGTCCAAAGTAGTGTTTACGCAACTCTGGAGGCCCAATTGGTTTTCCATCAGATCTGTCTGCAATGTGAACACTATAATACATAGTTGGAATGAGCTTGAATCCCAAGGCAAGCTTCGGTTTAATCTTTTTGGTCTGAAATTGAACCCTTGATCTGCAATATAAGGTACATCAGTTCACTGTCAATATAATTTAGTTTTGTACCTTCAGAGATGTCCCTCGAGCCGGAGCTTTCCTTGATAGTTTCTTTGCTGTGGTCTCCTGAATCTGCCAATGTTTCCACAGCTGACGGCGCCACAGGAAGCCCCTGGAGCTCCTCTCCCTCACAAGGAGCTGGAGCACTGGGCTCGGCTGCTGCTGCTGCTGCTGCTGCTGTTGCTGTTGCTGCTGCTGCTGCTGCTTCTGGTGATGCGGCCCTGGAAGGTACCCAAACATTAGCACAGTTAAACTAACACTGAGTGCTGTGCGCCTCATTACAAGTTAATTTCAGTGAGAGGAAGGGGAGGCAGAGTGGCTGGAGGTGGGGGTCGAAAATAGTTCTTTGCTATCGAAGCATACACATGCACACTCCCTAAAGTCTGACAGAACACATATTGCCACTGTCAAATTGTCAGGATGTTTCTCAAGCAGCACAAGCAGGAATACTATTTATTTTTTTCCTTCATATGTGCAACCGTGCATTTTTACATCCAAGGAGCTTGTGTTTTCTATGTTAATTCACAGTGCGGATCAAAGATCATCACTGTGATATAGGGTTTATTATTTTCCATATTACAAACTTCACTTTAATTAACAAAAATTACCCGGCCATGTGCAGTATCGCAAATTCTCTATCTCTGTGTTTATTTTGAGGATATCCATTTAAAAGAAATTTTGCAGGATTGTTCAGCCCTGACTGCTTTCTTTATTTTTCATTTAATCGTAATTCTACGTTCAGGCCCTTTGTAAAATGTGTCCAGTCATGCAGAACCTTTAAAAACTCAGAATAATAAAAGCTTCCGAATTACACACTTAATTCTTTAAAGCAATTACCTGTGACAAGTTTTGCCATTTTTTTCCAATTAAGTTAATAACGTCGGCAGTGTGTGGGATACGCTAGTTAAAATATTCCAAAGAACTTTTGCAAAGCCACATACGAGGAAATAAAAAATCATCATCCCGAGCACTTGTTATTTGAGTTACTTAACTTGTCCCCGAGCGCTGTCAAATCATTATCTGTCATGCCTGCGGCTTACTATAATCACTGCTGGCTTTCTGAACGAAAACATACCCTGAACCAGCTATTAAAACCAGACTCTCACTTCACAGGGGAAAATCTTGTTGACACAGCTATCACAAAGTCTGTGCTGATGCTGCCAGAGTGGGACTGTCCTCCCCCATATGACTGATAATATGACAGGATGCGGCATGTAGGAGAGTCCCATCTACACTAATTAAATCTGTTCCTTTGCTAAACACCTCAGCGCACACGCAATGCCAGCAGCAGCCCCTCAGAGTGACGGGCAGCTTGTAGGAAAACAAGACATGCCAAGAAAATAATGTGCGCATTTTTTTTGGTTAACTTACAACTTGAATGTAGAAGTAAACTATCTGAACTCAACAATCAATCCAAGGATCAAAAATAACAATGTGTTGCATCTACTGTACATTACAAAGAATATTGACATGTAAGATTCACTATATGAGAATAAATAAGGGGGTGACTTTCACAAACGCTGCCTTTAAAATGTTGCTATTTCAGCACCCCCCCCCCCAAAAAAAAAAAACAATGATACTCTGACTTGATTTAAATAATGTAGCAAAAATAGCACGTTAAAAACACCAAACAGCTACACATAAATATAGTCCCAGTTCCATTTCTGTTAGTGTCACATTCTCCCTGTTGCACTGTAAATGCCCCCCACATATCTGGAAGCATAATGCCCTGCCAACATGTCATATCAGCGCTACTGATAGGAGCCATTTGGTTCTGCAGCGTTGTCAAGCTGCAAAAGATTGCACAGTATTTCTCTGATGCATTCTCTATTGTTCGGAATCGTTCATCTCAATCTAAAGGACAAAAATGATCTCCACCCACATGAAAACAAAAAAAAAAAAAAAAACAGAGCTATTTGTCAACACGTTTCTTGAGATAAACCGATCTCTTGTCATTAAAACTGCTTGCGAGGAAAAAGCGCGGAGCCAGAACAATAGCGATATGCAGCCCTGTGCCTGCCTGACTGGATGCATTCGTGTCAGGTATGAGTGATTTGAGCAGTGCAGCTATCGATCCAAGCGTATCTTTGTGCACGCCTTCACAACTTATCTGTTCCTATAAGCCCTAGTGAGTCATATAGCTCAAGGAGAGGAACGGGAATCATTTTTCAATGCAAATGACACAGCCTGAGGCAGAGCACGGCCTAAAGTCGAAGCTGCCTGAATGCAAATCTCACACTTCCATCTGTTTCTATTCCCTTCAGCAACTGTGCCATGGTAGTACTGCGTGCCAGATCTCTACCTGTTTTGCCCTCCGATCTCTCCTGGGCATGGCTGTTCTTTATAACTTTCACATGCATTGTGCTGACCAAACTGTTGGAGCTGTGTTTGTACCTCAGGTCATAAATCTCCTCCATAAACAGCTGCCCTAAATTGAGCCATTCCCTCAATGTACACAGTGTTACTGCCTCAGTTGTTCTGCACATGACTGAATCCAATTAGACAACGTCCAAGGTATTTGGTTCATGGCTTCTCATTATATTTGTATACAGGTTTGTTTTAAGGCTTTCACAGTATCCCATTTTTCTTTGGCTTTCACAGCGCACCCAACTGAGGCAAGCACAACAAGGTGAGGGGTCTTCAAACAAAGAGGCTGTGAAAAATAAATGGTCTCAGTAAGGCGCATTAGATCAGCTTCTTCACAAGGGCAAAAGAGTAAAGTTCTGCAAGGCTGTGAAAGAGTAAAAAGGTGAAGGCAAATAAAAAAAACTCACAGAAAAAAGTAGAAAGGAAAGAAGTAAAGTCATACGCCAAGGTCAGAAGTCTTGGTGCATAAAAGAGAAGCATACACGGCCCGTTGTCATGGTATCTTTTGTGCTAATCTTTTCATTGCTGACTGAGGTTCTTCGCGTGTAATGAAAACTATCTGTCAAGGGGTAAGAAAGTGAAGGCAGAAGTAAAGGCTGGTATCTAACACTGGTGTGCACATATAAGCCACAGGAGAGCTGCCTTGAGCCTAATAGCTATAACGAGCCGATGTGCTGTCATGGCACTGCTAAGAGAAACCCATATTTCTGCGACAACAATCGCGAAGCAATTTTGGCAATATTATTCTAAAACTGCTGACAGATCTGGTGGATGTGCTGACAGTCCTAGCACCTTTATTGTGGAAAGTGCTATTGATAGCTCTTCTTTAAAAGGCAGACTATTGACTAAAGAGGAAACGGGCACTCAGCAAAAATCTCTCTGCATGAGAAATTGTCAGGACCTCGCTGTGCCACACGCAGTCATTCCTGCACTATGCACACAGCAGAAACATACACACACACACACGCACGCACCCGCGCGCGCGCACACACACACACACACACACAGACAGACAGACACGATCAGAAATGCATATAAATAGAGAGACTCTCATTTCAGCACAGGAAAGCCCACAGGAATTGAAACCCCAAAGTCAGCTGTCAGTAGAGGTTTCTGAGCACACTTCCTAGAATCACAGATGGGCAGCCTCCACACAATCAGGGCCTTTACATGGCTTCATCATGCAGCTTAGGGATAACTGATAACTAAGTCATTTATTTAAGGTCTGAACCAGGCAATGTTGTCACTGCAAGTGAGAACAAACAAAGGAGAATTATATAATTAATAAAAGAATGATATACAGGTATAGTTCGATATTGACTTGTGTGAGTCAGATTGCTTTGGGCATTAAATAGGAGAGCTGCCCTTCAAATGCAGAGCCTCAGTTTAAGCTCAGCCAGTTAAAATATCCTTTTTCTAATTTGCTCGCTCAGCTCCTGGGCTGGCGGTCTGTAGGTGACTTTGACTGCTGACCTCCCCGCAAAAAGACAGTCGCCTCATAGAAATCAATAAACTATCACATTATCCTATTAGCCTTGGAGCAAACTGTCTCTTTGGTCGTATGAAAGATGACGTCTCACTGCATCAGTATTTGGGTCATTTTCCACCTATTCAGCCAGAAATGTATACTGTGACTATTTTACAATTCCAATAATAAAGTACATGGACGTAGGAGCTCTCATCCCTGAACTGCACAAGTATTGCATGCCACTTAAATCACAACAAAACCAAATACGATTTGCCACTGAGCGCACAGAACATGCAGCTAGTTTCTGCTTAATGTGTCATGGCTTTGAGAAAACAGTCTTGTACACCCACACAGGTGTTTTCAGCCATTCTGGCTGATTAGGACCAATGCTCAGGTTGGAGGGAGGCAGACCTGTGATTGGAATTATGTCAGGACAGTAATAGGAAGACGCAACGCTGAAAGGAGAGCTAGGGAACAGTCCTACACACCCACAGAGTCCAAAGAAGCAAAATATCTGTACTGAACCTGTGGGTGTTCCATAGGATTGCAGAGCTTTAGCATGTGAAGCCACCCGAACACAGATAGGCTGAGTGGAATTTAATGTGCTCTGCTCAAAACACTGACAAATGAAATTTAAAACCTCAAGGGAAAGAGGTCTTCACAGAAACAAGTCCCTGTTTATAATCCGCAAGCACAACACTGTCAACACTTTACATTTGCACGACGTCGCCTGCAGAAAACAGTTCCATCTGCGTTTTCAGAGGCAGAGACATCGCAGCAGGGGAAATGCATTAAACAACATTAATTCAGCATTTGATTCATGTTTCTTACAACCAGCCCCACAAGGAACAACAGCTCGTTATGTCAGATGAATATTCTTAGCATGACAACTGAATGAAGTTGAACTTGAACAATCGCTGGTATTGTGAAGGCTGGCTCAGAGGGATGGTTTGTTCGGACACTTCTTATTTTCTTGCTATGAAAAGTTAAAAAGTTAGCAGTGTCAATGTTAATAACTAGGGTTGCTGCAAGCTATTGTTTTTTAAATGATTTATCTATCATTATAATTATTTTCTTATCACACCTAAACAAAGCTTTCACTATTAAAATTTTAAACATTTTCTAATACTAACAAATTGTAAGATGGGATCTATGAATGAAGAATCAAATTCAAACTTGAACTTTGACCCGATGACAATATTTAGCATAAATTAATGTTTATTAAGTGTTAACTTAATTAGGAAATGTGTTGTGTATTATATCATTTTATTGAATAGCAAAGAGATTGCTGAGTAAGATTTAACTTCCATTGACTTTTGCTGATTTTTAATAGAATAAACATGCATTATTTATCTGCGATGGCTGCTTGCATCCACTTAAAAGAGTAGTAACGTTAAATGGAAATCTGTGTCGTTTCGTTGTATCGGTCAACATGCGCAACAACTTGCGAATGCACTCCAAAGCAGCGTTGCCATACTAACCAGTATCCTCTGCTCTGTGGGGTCTTTGTTTGAGTTGTTTTTTGAAACACAGCAGATGGAGAGATGAGGAAGCAAGGGCGACTCCCAGGCACTGACCACTAATCCAGAATCAGACAAAACCCCCTGTAAAAGTCCAAATACCGACGCTGCTGTCTCGTTGTTTTGAGGTCGTAAAGTCGGCGGAACTCCTCTGGAGAGTTGCTCGCAGACTGGGTTTGTGTTGCTGTGGTTGGTTGTTTCATTTTTACAAAGCCCGCAACTTGTCGCGTCTCCGTTCAGAAAATTCCCACACTTTTGACGGTCGGGTTCGGGCGTCTTCGGTCATTTTCGTCACTGCCGGCAGCGTGAGCCGCCATAATCGGAGCAGAACGTAAACATTGCGACTTGACGTACTCCATGTAAAACAACGTCTTTGCGTAATCGATGACGTCGACGCGTCGTCGCGGAACTTGACAGCTAAATTGTAAATTGAATTATATATAAATTAGGTGCCATAACATGACATATTTGATGAGGTTATGATTTAATACTATGTAAATAAAACTGAATTTAATTTAGTTGGAATTTAATACTTTCACCACAAGTTTACCTCCATGGTATTGACGTAGAAGCTATTAAATTCACCTTACTGAATTACAGAATATGAACAAGGCATACTGTATTATGTTGTAATGGTACAATGTTGTAATGCTGCAGCATCGTGACAGGAAATCCTGTGATTTCCCTGCAGAACGGTATGAGCAGCATCACTTTATAATTGACATTACAACTTGTCACTGTGGGTGAGACACGCCATCTGGCATCTAAATGTTGTGCAAATAGATGTAGCATAACATCACAGCATCATATACCTGCTGTGGTTGTGTGGTGTTTGGATGGAGTGTAAACATGACATGATCTAATGGCATAATGACACAACGCTGATGTGATGTGATGTTGACTTTATACTTTCTCCACCACCCCTTTAGTAATTTTCCCCATACTGTGATAGAAATCAGAGGCAACACTTACCAGCTGGGTGACTCAGTAACTGGGACATCTGTCAAAATGAGGAACAGCAACACATGAGACAAAATATTCCAAAGCAAAGGAAGCACATGTTTAAAAAATGACAACTTTTCAGAATTTTAATAAGTCATCATGGAGTCTGTGTTGTAATCACTTATTCTGTCTTACTTCTTGTATTCAGCGGGTCATTTTAAAAACTAAAAACAATCAAAAACTGAAGTACACATGAAGGACACCTATGTGTTCAGACAATACACACAACCGGTGAGCAAGGATTTACGTCTGAGACAAACATGCAGATTGTACAACTAAAATAGATTTTGCATGCTAGTATTTTCACAGCAGAGGTATGTAAACTGAAGGTGCTATTAAACAAATGGTATAATCGATTTCCTTTAAATCCCATCACTTTAACTCATGTCATCTGGTGAGGGAGGGTTCTGAATCTCTGTTGCTCTCGGCCCTCAGTTACATAATAGACCTCCACTACACACTATTATCAACCCCATGAATTCCCCTACGCATCTTCACAGCCCACTTAACGGATTACCACACATACACTTGGTAAAAAGCCTTTTTAATTAAGTGCTAATCGCTTCACTTTGTCCAACAGAACTTCTCCAAGACCTAAATCTTCCTCTTTATCTGGGCGTGTAATTATCAACGTCTGGCAACATTAGCCAGGTAGTAAATATATCATACTTATATCTAAATAATTTCATCCAGTTAACTTTGCTCTCTTACGCCTGTTTGCCTGAGCTGAAAATTAAATAGAGATTAAAACAACACACAACTGGCTGAAGTTACTAACAGTGCGTGGTTACAGAAAACTGATCAGACTGCCTTGAGACAGATCAGTTTTACTTATAGCCAGCTTATCAAAGTTATTGTATGGTGGCGAAGTAGGTAGTAGTTCATTGTTAACCCCAGTTAAGCAGTTTCATGACAGGATATATGTTTACAGGATGGATTATGTGGGTTCTACACGGTACAGTACAGTACAGCGACTTCAACTACCTCATAATAAAATTATCTAATATAATCCAGACAGTGCCCAATCAACTGTGTAAATTCACACCCAATTGCAGGAATGGAAAATAACACAGTAATCTACTTTCCAACTTTGTGTTTAAAAAATTTCATCTTGTTATTTTCCATTTCATGTTACTTTACATGTGTTTTTAATAGTCTATTTTAGCCAAGAAGAGTGGAGGGAATTTCTGATTACGTGAAACCCCTGCACCGCCACCCACTGTCCACACAGATGTTTTCACTTACTGCACTGATGAGGTCTTAGGGTTTGGGTTTCATACAACTTTATACTTCACTAAATTTAAACTGCATTTATTTGCTTAAGTAACAGTTATTTGGCAGTAACAGTTACTTTTCAACTAAGGCTTTGAATCCAAAGCATATCATTAACAACTAAAAAAATTATATTGCTAATGTCACCCAAACTGTACCTATATTTCCATCTCTAATGTTAATATGCGATAAAAAGATGGGAATACAGAAGTAATTGTGGTCCAATATTGACAAAAAATAATAATAATATATGGCATTGAATGAATTAATAGTGATTTAGCAGTGTTAGGCGGTAATGAATATGGACTTTTCTTGTGAATAAGGAAAACACTACCCCATATAAAGGCAGCAGTTAAGTTAGTACCACTAAGTTAGCTTCTCTTCGGAACACATCCAGCATTGAGATAAGCTAGCCACAGAAGTAGCTAACGTTAGCTAACTGAGTGATAGCTACTGCCTTCAAAAGGGGTCTTAAGGGGTTAATAATTGGACATTTTTGACAAGGTCTGATTTCACGAAATGTGTTTTGCTGACATTTTTAGACATGACATAGGTGTATGACAAGTAAATATATTAATTTAGCATTATAGAGCATAATGGTCTGACCACACAACAGATCTTTGCTGGAGAGTTACCAGTTCCTAATGCAGAGACTACACACCAACTATCCGTCACAAAAAATGTGTGGGCAGGGAAGTTGGTCTAGCTTCAAGGTTATTGGCAAAAGGTTTATCGATCTGGAAAAGTAGTTATAGTCACATTTTTGTGATCAAAAGTAATCTAAAAACTAGCATAAAAACTATGGACAGTTGCTCAAAGGAACTTCTGAATTACATCACACATAGTGGTATATATAAGTTATATAAGTTCAAACCTTTGTGCCTTACAACAGACTCAGAGCTCCTACCATTGAACCACCAAGACAGATACAGCATTAGTTTAAAAAATATATAATTCCTGAAAAGGTTGTTACCTGTGGAAGAAGTTGGAGCTACATCCTTGGCAATCTCCTCCGGACCAGCAGGAGGTGAAGTTTTGGAAAGTTGTGGAATGTCTGTGACTGTCTGTGATCCACCGCCTGATGTCTCAATGTCCTCTTTTTTTGATACCTGGGCACAGTCTGAGCTGATCCCTTTACCATCCTCTTTAAGTTTCTCGTCATCTGTGCTGTCCTCAAACTGAAACTCTTCCCCTTGCTCCTCATCATCGTCCTCTTCATCCTCTTTTGGTGGTGGCTGAGACATCATGGTGGACATAATTGCTGGAAAAGATTACAAATTCAAGGTTAAGTAATGGCTCACTGATTAAGTGTTGCAGTAATAATATATTTGCATTATTAAACTGGATGTATGCTGTATTCAGTTACTGCTAATGTAATGTCTAGGAATGAATATATATCTGGAGTTCATACTGAGTGGGCTCTGAGATAAACATTTCCTACTGCTGCTGCTTCACATTAAATGCATTTAACTGGCAAAACCCAAGCTGACCTTTATTATGAATATCTGTGGCAAACGCAATGTGTTTTGTTAGTGAGTTTACACCGATCAGCCACAACATTAAAACCACTGACAGATGAAATAAATAACATTGACCATCTTGTGACAATTCAATGTTCTGCTGGGAAACTTTTGGAACTGGCATTCGTGTGGATGTTACTTAGACATGTACCACCCACCTAGACCAGACCACCCCCACCTCATAGCTATGACACTCCTTGATAGCAGCAGCCATCCCCAGCAGGATGCAGCCTGACACAGACACACACACAAAAAAACAGTTTAGGAACAACTAAAAAAACATGAAAAGCAACACAAGGTGTTGACCTGGCCTCCAAATTCACTAGATCCCAAAATGATCAAGTATCTCTGGGATGTACTGGAACAAGCCTGATCCACAGAGGCCCTTCCCCTTGACCAATAGGACCCTAAGGCCCCCACTAACAACATTCTGTTGCCAGACACCACAGGACACCCTCAGAAGGCCCTTGTCCAGTCTCTGCTGAGTCACAACTGTTTTGGAGGCACAAGGGAGACCTACACAATATTAGGAAGGTGGTCATAATGTTATGCCTGATCAGTGTATCTCACTATTGATCATCAGATGAAGGCAATGGTCATTTTTGACAATTTCTAACATCAGATCAGTTTGAAATGTTGCAGTAACAGTAAGAGATCAAGGAGGGGCAGCCACAGAGAACTGTTAGATAAAGAGCTGCAGGCAACAAGCTGCACACCTCAGAAAGGTAACTCCTTCCACTGTGCCAAGCTGTTTGGCTGACTCATGCTATGTGCAGCATAAAATCAGGTCACAGGCCAATTATTGCCTGACTTCCTTATTAAAATGACAGGTTTTCTTTTTATCATTGCCCAGATTTCTGTGACCTGTGATATTGAACAGCTTTTGCTGTTACCACGTTTCTGCAGCTGAACGACTTTTGTGCAGACATTAGCCATGTTGTTTTAACTCCCTACCCTTTTAGAGAAATTCTTTAGAAAAAGGCAAAAAGATAAATGGACTGGGAGACTGAAATCTTCCCTTACCCTTGTAAACATACCAAGCCAGCTTAACAAAACAGCAACACATAAAATACAGCTGAGATATAAATCAATGTTGTACAAAACAACACTGAACTGAACTGAAATGAACCTCAGAAAAGATCCCTCAGTCTATGGAAACAAACTTGTTGATGTTATGCAGTGTATAAAAAGTTTATATATTGACCAAACTGACATTAAATGAACAGACACATTAGCGCTATCTTTAGGTGCACCAACAGTAACATAAACACAGTGTAATCCCAGCACCCTCTACATAACATATGGCCAAGACTGTAAGTTACATTAAGTCTGAGGAGGCTTAGTGCAGGATTAATTGAGATATCCCCAGATTGAAAACATGTTCCCTAAATCACAGACCTCGTTAGGCACACTGATATTTTAGATTTTTATAAAAGAAATTATAATTTATCAGTAAAGGCAAACATGCACATATAATGTGATGTACTGTGACTTTGCACCCATGCTGCTTCCTCAGCAAACAGCTTGGTATTTAAATTGTCATTTGTAGTCATGGAAATCAGATTTGTTTTCAAAATAAAATGGAAATTTCATGACACACATTACCTCAAGGTCGTTAAACGCTGCCCACAATTATTTCACTGAGCGAGGATTTTCTATGACATGCACATTCTGTTGCTACACGTTAGTTTACCACTCCTGATTGTTTCCAGTGCTGGAGCCCTGCATGGCCGGATGGGGCAGTTTGTCAGGCTTCTTTGGGAAAATGACAGGATGAAGCAGAGGCAGCTGAACACGTGATGGCTGCTCAGGAAAACAGCCCTTGAACAGGTTATTTGTGGACTGTAAAAAAGATTCCTGGCACTTTTTGTCTAACCTGCACGAGCAAGAGCTGTCATAACGTCTGTTACAGCGCTCATTACCTTTTACTACTTGCTGACACCTCAGTCTGGACATGTTATTTGATTGCCCTCATGTTCAGAAACACTTATGGCTTTGAATCTCGAAGTGTCACCAGATGTGTTTAAAGGGTTTAGCTTTACGATTTCTTCAACAACAATAACCATAAGACACCGACACAAACACTGAATCAAGCTTTGTTTGTTCTATCCTTCTCGCTCTGGATAGGGACATATGGTACAGTCTTTGTTCTGTGCAAAAATGCATTCAAGTTTTACTGCATATGACAGAGTGAGTCAGACAAATCACGTAGGGACGTTCTGCGCACTACTTAACAAGGAAATGCGGAGGGAATTCCTTACTAAAAAGGTATTAACTTTGAAGGTATCTTCTTGATTTGTCTAACTGAATCCTCATGACAGTTTTGGATTGAAGTCTGAATGTATTTTTACAGTCTGAGAACTGCCCCTGAAGTTTAACTGAACAGTATAAACAGGAGAAATGGTTACATATGCACTATGAATATATATATATATATATATACACTATATATGCTATATGTATAAAAGACTGATTTCTTAACAAAGTCGTGTCTCCAGACTTCTCTGCCTGTTTACAACTCCAGATTGCCACTCTAGCCTTTGGACCCGTTCTCCTCCTCTGTACCACAAATACAGTTTCTCCACTCGGCCCACTCATTGGTCAAACCAACAATGACTCTTTTGTGGAGGGTAAACTTCTGTCCTCAGAGAGCATTGTTTCTGCATTCGTCATTGCAGAACTGATTAGCTCACAGGTCATTTGGGCCATGGCCGTGCAGTCCATGGTATGGCTTTTATAAAACTGGAAAAGGAGGATTTCGTAGGACGCAAGTGGCGCTTTTTTTGAACGAATGCTCTGAAAAGCTGCATTGCATCAGAATGACAGAGATGCATCTGATATTTTCACATTTAACAGAATAGCTTTGAATCAAAGTTCTGCTTGCTAATTCTACACCTAAAGTGGAACTAGCTGTCACACTTAAAATACCCACGTCCAGTTTAAATTGGGTATCTTGAGTGACATCCTTTGAGAGGAAGCATTTGGACAAGCCATTAAACAGAATCCAGCTTAGGCAAGTAAAGAGTCCCAGGGGTGGTGCTGTGTGAAAGCTATTCTTGAGGGAAAAATAAGATACATCATAGAATAGAGATGAAACCAACTCCTACACACCCTGTCCCTGACCTACATAAAGCTCTGAAAAAATCCCTCACTGTGTACCAAATGTGGTAATAAGTGGAGGGATGTTGAATGTGCACACTTCCGTGGATCTAAGGCGTGTCACACATTCACAAATTTGCAGTGTGTGCCTGACAACTTCAAATGGTGTATTGTCTTGTTTTAAATATAGCACTTCTTGGATTACCATATTTAGTTATGTTTTGTTCTATTTCACATCTTGGCATTGATTAAGCACGATTCCCTCTCTGGTCCTTGTTGTACAGTACTTTATGTCACAAAGCAGTTAGGATGTAAAAAATTAAACTAAATGACAGGGTTTAACAGAAAACAGAAGGAAGAAAAAAAAGAGTTTCCAAACTGGATTCAAAGCTTTCATTTGGCATTTTGCGAAAGGCATATTTAGTTGTAGCCAGTGATTCACAGAGAGCTATGTTTGACCAAGTGTAAACAAACCTCGCAGCCACTGGTCAGTGGCAGTCGGGCATCTCAATATACAATGGAGGAGAACAGCAGCTGGTGATGGCTGAATAGACAGCATTGGAAAATCTAACAGAAAGTCACTGAGAGCACCGCGACTTTAAGGTTTTTCTTTTCAGAAAGTGGTGCACAAACACTCGGCAGACAATGAAAGACTAGCAGACCATTGATGACAACAAACAGTGCCAGGCACAGATGATTCTGCCTCTTGCACTCCTTCTTTCTACAGCTTTTCTGTTGACTTCCTATCAAGAGCTCCGAGTGGGAGTTGGCCAATTTAGTAACTGCAAACTGCTCCTTGGGAACAGACAGAATATGTCTTACTTTGTTTGGATGACAAAAGGCATAGCAATCTGAGAAGGAGGCAGTTCACAGTCATTTCACGGATTGGCTTATACACAACGCTTCCCTACCCAAGATGTTTGAACACAGAATATGATAAGCCTACTGAATTATATATTGTGAATGCGATGAATATTGCATTTATATTAAATTTTATTTTAAAGGAATTTCAGTATGTGTACACCATCAGCCACTTGGAAAATCACGTCTGTAATCACAACATGATAACAGGTTTGTCTATGCACTTTGGAAACAGTTTATTCCTACTTTTCCCCAGCTCCGCTGTCATGCCGCCGCTGTTAAGACATGCAGGGATGAATTATTCATTCAGGAACCAGTTTGGCCTTCATATGCCCTCTGGAGAATAGAGAGTTGCTCCACTAATGCAAGTCCACACCAGCAGTGATACGTTGGTGATGTCAAATTAATCAAGGACACAGTGGGTGTAACCTCTACTTCCCATCTGTGCTCAGAACACAATACTGTGATAAACACATGTGTGTGTTGTATTGTTCTGGGAACAGACAAACAAATGTCCTGAATGTGTTTTTGTTTATCCAAGAAAAACTTTTTTAATAATTCAGGCTCACAGTTTTTAAGCAAATGATTACAAAAATATGTGACACAATGTGACCTCTGTATCTGCAGAGGCTAGTTTCAAGAGTTTCTGGGTTTCAAATCCTAATCTCAGTTTTCTCGGCTTTATCAGCTAGAGCTTAATAATACATCACAAGGTGGAGTCCTTGACAGAAACATATGTAGGCAAGGAGAAGTACAATAAGTGCTGCAGGAGGAAAGCCAGTGGAAATGAATGGAAGTAATTAGTTAGTCAAAGGACAACGGGGACTTTTTAATCAATGCCTATTAGTCACCTTGCTCTTGAAAAGTATGGCCAGCAAAGTCATCTTTTGTATCCCTGCTAGATATCTCTGTCCTGTCTACATGCTGTCAGAGGTTCTTCCAGTTTAGAATAACACTCCCAAAGCGCTGGCAAACTCACAAGAAAGAGACTAAAACTTATGGTCAAAGTCGAGGCAATAACCTGAGACGACTTTTAGTTCTCTGTCTTGGCCACACTCCAAGCATTGCCATAATTCAGAGACTTTTAAACTCCAGGGAGCACCTCCCAAGGGATGACATGGGAGAGCTGAAGGGAGGCCACCCAGGGGTGAAGGTACTGTGTGGGGTGAAGGGGACAGGTTCATGTTATTCTTCTAAAAACAACCGGAAGTTAGTTATGGTGACTGGCTTGTCAATGCACTGAGCAGCTGTAGCTACAGCAGCGACTGTGACACACAGCTCACAGAGGTCATTAAGGTCCCTCAGAATCCACTCAACAGTCACTGGAGGTTTGTTTGTGATGTTACATATATTTTTAGATTTGGTGTGATTTTCACCTCCACTGTCCATCACAAACAAACCTCCAGAAATGACTCGCAACTTTGAAAACACACACACAAAAAAGTAATCCTCCTTATAACACCAGGACCTGCCTGAGAATTATCACATTCAAACCCCTTTCCATTGTCAAGTTTTCGACAGCACCTGAGTAATTACCTGTAGATATATGGGAGCATCACACATAGAAACTTTAAATAACTAACTCACCATACACACTGGTGGCAATGTTTGACAGTATAATCAAATATAAGCGATAAAATAGACAAATAACAGAGGTTGTTGGGGAACAGGGTGCCATTGTTTCACTTTGTCTGAGGGGGTCCTAAAGTCTTAGACCTTAAAAAAAAAAGCTGCCTTCTACAGGCAAAACACTTTCCAAGACGTTCAACACGTTCCAAGCCCAAGCAGGGATGTCATCATAGTTCGCTTTTCTACAGCCAAGACTTTAAACAACAGATTTCACAAGCTGAGTAATCCCCATGACGTCAATTCATATATTATATCAGCAAAATTCCCCGATATAGTTTTTCAGCTATTTATCAAAAAATATGTGTTACTTTTGTTTAATAAATTCTTCTCTCTGAGAGAAGTTCAGTGTGTGCTCATGTCCCAGGAAATGTGAGCGCACCAATAAGATCAAATATCACTGCGTGAAGTAATCTTTGAGTTTATATTATGAAATCGCATGTTGTGTTTTATTGATTTGACCTTTGTCCACAAAAAAAAAGTAGTAAAAACTAAGACCAGAGCATCCAAACAGAGTGGAAATTATTCCCTATTCCCAATCATAGCTTTTGGATGAACTTTCCTTTGAGCAGATGTCAGCCTTGTCTAACTAATTCACCCAGACCACAAAATCACAACAAGAACTTGAACTGGGACCAAAAGTAGAGAACAACAGTAGTTAAATAAAGTGTCAGACGTAAACAGACTCTAACAATTCACATTCTGCAAGGTGTACTGAACAAGTTCTTTGACTCCCACCGTCTGCTGCTGTTGCCTTTGGCATCAGCTTTGGCACTGTGTTTGAGGTTTGCCATTGTGTAGCTTACGGTAACGAGGCAATCTCTCAATACCAGAGCACAACTGGGGGGCGGCTGCCTCTTTGATGTTCTAGTCAAATCAGATATCGCATACGAGCACATGCTCCTAAATGAAAGTGTTCGACGTTTGAAATTTCATGCACCGCTTTTAATATTAGTGTAATCGAACCTTTCCTACAATGTGAGCTCAGGCCCCGGATATCAGTAGACGATGACGGGTTACCGGTGAGGTTGAGCCTGACTCAGTCCTCGAGTCTGTTATCAGATGAGCTCCCATGAAATTAGAAAAGTCGTGTTTGGGAGACGTGATGTGACTGTGACAAAATACTGGAGATAAGCCTCCACTCGCAAACATTCCTTCTACGGGTTAATTATCTAACATTCCAGGAAGAATGTAGTCAACGTGTCATAGGGTACACCGGCAAACATTTGGCTGGCGTGTCACCACCATCAAATGATTGATTGTGTAGCTGAGCAGCCAAGGCCTTACATGTGTACATATGATTGCATGAGTGCAAGTAATGTGTGGTAAAAGGACTAGGGTTCTCAATGATAGTGGAGTCTTTGTGGTGGTCTCAAGCCATCCATGCACTGCTTGTTAATGTCTGTTGGGAGGGCTGGACTGTGACTAAGGAGAAAAACATCCCATACAGTCAGTCCATGGAGTTTCTTAAAAAAAAGACTCTTGGACATCCGGCAAGGGAGGCAGAAAGAGTGCCCTAGCTCAAAATGCAAATGACTTGGTCAGAGGTCCCTTAGCTCCCCCCTCTCTCACGCCTCTCCTCCCAGTGCCCCCCTCTCTATTCTGCTGAGAGTATAGGCAGCGTGAAATCCATCCTGGGAGGGGCTATTGTACTCGAGGAAGCAACCGTCAAACTGGAATGGTTTAGGCCGGTCCCGGGCCAGGGAATCTCTTTTTATAGCCTCAGGCACTGGACGAGCTGTGCAGTGCAGCTGAAAAACAGCCTGCCATAGGTGTGGGTTGAGGATGAGCCACCGATCCCTCACTCATTCTTCCTGCCTGGGTCTCAGGAACTGCTGCTATCATAACAAGGCCTCACGCTCTGTATCCCTGCCGGCTCTCTGAAGCCGGCTCAGGTTTAATCGTCCATGATGGTGTGTGCTCTGTCAAAGGGCCACACTGGTATTTGCCATTCCCATCCTCTGCTCTCCACCTCCTCCACCTTTCCTTGTCTTCTCAGCTGCCCTTACAGCTGCCCGGACTGAGACACAGAGACACAAACTAGCACACCCACCCCCCTGACTCCATCAATGGCCCCCTTGGACAAAGCTGCTGCCTCTGCAACATGCTAACCGTGCTGAGAGTGGGGAGGGAGAAAGAGGAGAGACAGAATAAAGGGAGCACAGAGGGAAACTGTTTGGATGACAACAAATATATATGCCTCTCACCTCCTTGTCCTCAGTAGTATGTCCTCCGTGAAGCTTCAGGCACTCCCCGGTGACCCTTTAATCCTGGTAACCTCCCATAAACTCTTTTATGAGACTACCGGTTCCAGCACACTCATCTTTATAGTGTCCTGCGAGGGCTGAACACAGACTGGAATTCTCCTGTGCTGTTTACTTTCCCACAACTTCTTCCCTGCACCGCACACTAGCAGCTCTATGAGGTAACCCTCTTTACTCCCGCCCCTTTCTCTATGCCTCCCTCCCGTCTGGTTCTGTTCCTCCCTCTATCTCCCCTAGCTGTCCCTCTCTTTTTTAGATGCCCCCCCAACCCCTCGGCCCATCCAGCCTCTTGCTATCCTTTCTTTGGTTTTCTCCCTCCACCCACTCTGCAGACCCCTGCTGCTGCCCAGACAGCAGCACAAAGCAGGCTGAGGGCTCTCAGACACAACCGGCCAATGGCAGAGGGACAAACCCAAGCTTGCAGCCAATGCGAAGCCTAGGGGGTTGGCATTTTAACCAATCAGAGGACACATTCGGATCAAGTGGGCTGGACAAAGGGAATTAGGGGGGAAAATATGTCACAGCACTTCCGTATGGAAGGAAGGTGTCAGTGCTTGAGTCAGTTGTTGAGATTTTTCAGTGACAGCTGAGATTTTCTTTTTAAGACATTTGAAGTAAAACTTCAAATCAATTTGAAACTATATATGTCATTTGCACTGATTTTCCCTTGCATAATCTTGTTCAGGAAATATCAATACAAAAGAATGAGGAGAAACCGTTCATTGTACCGTCATCTTCAGTATATTTTGAAGTAACTTTGAATAAGAGATTATTTTATTTTAAGTACTCTATTTTATATCTTATATATTAATGCATAAAAATAATAATCTGATTTTTTTCTTAAATTGCAGGCAGATAGAAGCAGGAATAATCATTCACAAATTATCCATAAAAACGAAACAAAAATGAGGGCTTGTCCATTTTGCTACAGTTTAAATTTGGGTAACTCAATTAGCAATTTGTAACTTTTTTTCAATAAACTAGCTATGACATGTGTAATAAGCCAAAATACCATAACCTATACCTAATTACATTACCTAATCTGAAAGAAATGCTATTGTGCTGGTGTAAAGTTCTCCAGTCATAATTTAACTTCACATTATAATCCGTTAAATAAATGCACATTATCAGAACTATATGTAATTCACATGTAGCGGATTAGCCTTATCAGTGTTACAATGGATTATTATTACTGGTGCATTTTTGCCTTATATTATAAAATAGATAGATGGTAATGTTTTGCATTTATAATTCCGCAAGTATATGCGCCCATGGATATTTTAAAATGTATGTTCTCTGGACTGTTCTGTGACTTTGTGAAGTGCTTCTTCTCTTTATTTTTGCCCTTTACTAACCACATAAGTGTTCTACTTCTGCCTCTAATCACATTTAAAGCACTCCACGCTCATTAAGGTTGTGACAAGGTACTGCACGAGGTCAGGACAAGAATGTCACTTGCTTTGATTAAATTTGAAATCCTCAACTCTGTTATTCACGTGCATGCTTTTTTTCATTTGTCTGCAGGGTTGACTACAGGTAAAAAAAATTAAAAAAAAGAAAGAAAACAACCACAAAGTCTCACTGTTGTCCAGAAGATTTATTAAAACACATTGAACAAATACACAGAATACAAATAAAAGGATGACAATTCACTTTTTTTTTTTCATTCAATTGCTATACAGCACAAATATCAGAACCATAACACTGCTTGGAGCTCATTGTCTGTAAATGCTAGATACACTACTGCCTCCCAAAAGTGAACCGTCCTATCAAAACGCTTCACATGCTGTGCATTCACTGAAACGAAGGTGCCTTTTCTCAGGGTCTTTTGGTAGCTTTTGAAGCCACATTGATAAGCATGTACATACATTGTTAACATATTTATAATATTAGACTGAAGCCTCTTTTTAAACAGACATTACATTCATACTGGCTTCAGTTTGATTGCATTTCAGTATTGTTTTCGACGTCTTCTCGTGGTCATCGCTCCAGAGGACATGATTTCGATTGATGAGCACGTACTGTGCACATACCAGTTCTATGGCAATCCCATCCAGTAGACATTCATCTTTTTTTTTTTCAGATTTCATACAAAAATCTATATGACATGGACTTATCTCTGAAAAATCTTTCAAGTATTTACATGTTTCTGAGGTTCTATCTGTCAACCTAATACATGTCGCGGTCAAGTAGTTGATGGCATGAACAGAAACGCACCAAACAAAACAGCACTGATTAACACTAACAAAGAGGAGCATTTCAAGGTTGGCCTCGTGGTTCTCTCTGAGTGGTGATGTTCAGAGTCGGTTGAGAAACAACGGGGCGAGGAGGTTGTCGTGACACAGTCTACTCAGGGAGGGTCAGAAGAGAGCACCTCAGGACAATCATTTGAATTGGCAAAAAGAGAGTAAGAAAATACACTCACCAACTTTATACAACACTACCTCTCCGCCTCAGATAAATCAATCACAATCGTCATCCCAACTATATCGATTAAGTGGTGTGGCAATGGCGACAATAATAATACAAACTGTTAATGCCACTGGTCTTTGGAAAAGAAAAGAAAAGAAAAAGATTTGCAGTTTGCGCCCCAAACATTTCAGCTCTCGTAGAAAATGAAATATAGCAAGGTTGAATTTATAAAAGATTGTTTTACTTAGTGGACATTCACTAAACCACGTATTTATAGTTGACGGACTAGATATGTAGCTACACCGTACCAACGTGCCTTCACTTCAGGTAAAGCAAAAGATGACAGCATACAACCTAAGCAGGACTGACGGAGCCGGAAGTGAAGACATCACCCACGAGTAATGCTGTGCAGCATTGGTCCTTAAAAGCTGATATACAGAGAATATTCCTTCAGATGTGTGTTTAGACTGCGACTGCACCAACCGCAGTCTTCACCTCTGGGGAGGAAATAGACTGCATCATTCTGGATCGCCTCCTTTAACAGCACCTAGTGATCAAATACATCTGGTTTTACCTTAGCACTGAGAGAAGCGATCAAAAGCTCGGTTTGCGTCAAATACTAAACTTAAGGTGGCGCTGCACCATACGTATATATGTTCTTATTTAGTACTAACAATTAAAAGGGAACTGGGAACGTCCCTGGGATGTAAGAGGGGGGAAAAAAATGCCACCCTCCATTCAGGACTCACTGAAGCCCTGTATGTGGATGTGGACCAGTTCAGTTCCTGTTTATAATGAGGTCCCATTGGTTATGGCCCCAGGGTTAAGCTCTACAGCCACTACTAACATTCAAATATAGAAAAAAAATCACAAATATTGTACCATACACAGAAATACTTCTCTAAAATGAATCAAAAATCCTTTCGTCCACTCCCAAAGAGTCCTCTACTCCACTCTTGCGGGTTTTTTACCATGTATGTATAAGTATGTTCACTATCATTAGACCTATGTGAGGTAAAATAAACAGCAGTCTCTGAGTATGTACAGTACAAGTGGCCAGCCATCACAGGTATCTGCAGTCAAGTGTATCTGCAGGTTGCGCAGAAATGATTTTCTCCAAATGACCAGCAGGTGGCAGTCTTTAGAGAATTCAGGCAGACTGCGTCCGGCTACTGCATACATGTGAAATGTTTTTAATCATTTCAAATCGGTATTTTATCCACCGGTTACAACATGGATGACAAAAACACATATTCATTCAAAGTGACAATACTGACCCTCAGAAAAAAAGCAACCTCCTATCCAACTATGACTGAAGACGTCCTCAGTTTCTCTCCTCTGCTCAGGGAACAAGCTCCAGAGGGCCACAGTCACAGTGTACAGCGAGGAGGCAAATGGACAAAAGCAACAGGGCGCACGCTGAATGAAAAAGTCGAGGCCGGGCACACCCAGAACACACATTCTGAGATTAAAATGAGGCCCAATCAAGAGCATCAGAAACCCAACTAAACTGAGTTCCTCATTTTAGTTGGGTCCTCATAGTGCAGGACTGAAAAAAGAAAAAAAATCCTCTTTAAGAAAAGCTGCTTCATTTTCCCTCCTTATCTGCAGCTTCCCATCGCAGGTAAAACAAAAATATACTGAAATACTTCTGTAGGATCCTTGAAAGATAAAAGTGCAATTGTTAAGATAGATACATTTGCATTAATCAAAAAAGTTAAGTGCCTCATCCACAGACAGCTTGAATTGGTAGATTTTGAGTCAAGAAGGAGCAAGATTAGGAGGAGGAGGAGGAGGAGGAAGAGGAGGAGGAGGTTGTGGCGTAAGAGATGGGCAGCAGTCATCCATACAGATTCCATCCCTGGGAGTTTCTGACCCGCGGTCAGTGTGTCAAGAGCTGCTCTAATCCTCGATACAGATGACATCACTAGGTTTGCCTGACTTGAGGTCAGGCGTAGCCACGTCTCTCAAGGAGTCCAGTGACTTCTTGTCCAGGTGGCTTGTAGGGGGGCCATTGGAGGACACTGAAGAGGGAAGAGATCTAAAATTTAATTGCATACTGTAACAGTATAAATGTGATTGTCAAAACACATGCAGCAGGTTTTTAAAAGGTGATAAGTGTCAAAAACATACATTGTAGGTTATAATTTCATTCCTTTGTTTATGTCACTGGCGGGTTAAACTGGCAGGTTGTTCAAAACCTGTGGGAGTTTCTTGTCTTATTTGACTACTGTCTTGAAATTAAGGCTGCAACAACACAATGTTATTCATCTTATTACCAGTTGAATGCATCAGTTTGGAATATGTCGACATATTGCATTGCAGCGCTTATGTTCATATCCAGTTATTATGGCCCAGCTGCAAGGCGTGCAGCTGCAAGGCGTGCAAAATGAGACTGATCCCGGTTATCAGAAGTGTGGGAATTCTTTAAAGAGAGACCTAATAAAATGTCAGAAAGCACAACCGTTAATCAGCAGAGGGCGGCCACTCGGAGCAGAGGGCAGCCACTTGCGTAGCGCTCGGGGAGCAAGTTGCTTGCTCAAGCACGGAGGGAGGCGAACCTGAGACCCACCAGTCCCAAGCTGCATCTCTAACCACTACTCCATAGCTCCGCTTACGAACAAGCACCTAAACGGAGAACATCTGGGAACTTGTGAGATTTGTCTGGTTGTTGGGTGGTGTTCGCTGCTTTTCAGTCCATTTGCTAGTTGTAAGCATTTTGTTTTTGCACCTATGGACTTATCAAACTAAGTGATACAGATTTCCATTAACTCGCAACCTCAAGTAGATAAATAATACAGCTCCATTTCCAGCAATATCAACACAAGTCACTGCAGTTAAATCATACTCAGCACTAAATATGCTAATTAATGACATAATATAGTAAACAACACTTTTCCTAATTAGGTCGAGACTGAATGGCATCATAAAAGTAGAGTTAAAGCTTGAAATGGTTTCTTTGGTCATAGATTTAATGCATGATGTTAAAATATGTCATTACATGAGAAACTGTTGAATGAATAAAAGTCTTAGAATTACTTAGTGGTAAGTTAATGAGCTGCTTAATAATTAATAATAATAAAAACACATAATTCACTGTAAATGACTTCTTTCAGTCTTTCACAGCAGTTACCCAAACTGGAGTGGTATGAACAACCTCCTTTTCCCGCTTGCCTTGTGTCACCTATGATCTACAACAAATGTTGAGCGTTACCGCTGACGTAAGGTCCAAGAGGCATCTGACTGTAGTTGACCATGGGCTGTCCGCCCGGCCCTCTGAATCCCCCACCGAAACTGCTGCCGTACATCTGGGAGCAGCCAAACCCGCCCTGGCTGAAAGGCTGGAAATAAACACCAAAGAGATTAATTACCAGCTGAATGCTAGAAGGTTACATCATTGATTTACAGAAAAATAACACAAGGGTCATTATCTCTGTGATTATAGCGATGCAGTAACAATCCAGTGAGTATTAATGTTGCTACAAAACACAGGTTTGTGTTGCTCAGTCAGTAATTCTGCAGGAAAGTAAGCATGTAGCAAAAAGGAGAAAGCAAGCCAAGTTGTCTTTTCCACAAACGCATGACAACCAAAAAAAGCACCGTCAGAGCGAGCAGCCTGTCGGACCTCTTGGCCGAAATGACCTCTCGTATAACAGATAATAAAACAAACACATTCAGCTCTGGAGAGTATGTACAGGAGAGGAGAAAGTAATGAGACGAGGCAGGCTCTGTAAAATCCTTAGGGAGAGAAATGTGCAGCTCAGTGGTGAAAGCAAACAACTTAAGGTTGATTTTTATTTTTTTCTCACATTGCACCTGAAGAAACTCTCCCTTTGAGGAGTAGTGAGTTTCAGTCCCTGTGGATTTTCTAAGGAATAATGTGGCTGCTGAGTCGTGACTGCTGAGAACCTCAAAGGTTTGAGGCCAAATCCTTTTATTCCTTAAGTTTGCTGAGCCTTGTTGTACATTCTAGTGAGCTGTTTTTCCTCAACCCTATGAGTCACCGGCCACCACTGCATTGTAATACTAGTCCAACCATTTAAGAAAATATGTCTACCATATGCGAGATGAGAGAGGACATGAAACTATTCAGTCTTTCAGTCCTAAAATGGGTTGTTTTACAACAAACAGACTCAGTTATCTTCTGACGCTCTCTGCCACATCTCACCTGCTGCGGTGGAGGCTCGCTGCCTCGGCTGGTGAGGCGGCTCAGGATGCTCCTCTCAGACATCTGCAGGCGGGCCGACACCGGCGGGATCCTGGACAACATGTTAGGCAGTCGTGTCACATCTGCTTTCATGTCACTCAGAAGTTCCTCCAGCTGGTTCAGCACTGTAACAGGACAAGAACACACACTCAGTGTTTTTTTTTCTGTCCTTCTTTCTTTTCAGGTCTGATGCTAGCGTTCTTCCAATTCCTGCACGAATCCAGAGAAAAACATAAGTGAGATAAAGATGCATGAAAATGTTTCGCGGAATCGTTTTGAAGATGAGTGTGAACCTTGTAATTAGGAAAAGCTAATTAATCTCTTGATCCAGGACCCAAAACGAACAACTGCCAAGAACTAAATGCCATAACATTTTCCACAGGCACATAAATCAGTAAGGGTCACAGCGAACATCGTTCTGAAATGATAACATTTTAACGCCTCCGTTTCAGGCAGCCTTTGGCTTCTTCCCAAACTCTCATCCTGCTAATCACTGTATCCAAGTTTTGATGGTGACTGAGAATTATTAATTAATGAAGCCGCTGTGTCAAACAGAATCTTTTACTGGCTGATGGCTTGGAGCTCTTCACAGCGAACAGTGATGTGAAAACATCTGCGTTGCACTTCCCATGGCACCATGTTTACTGTCTGGATGGATCATAAACACCTTGTTCTAAGAAATTACACAACAGCATCGACTGTTTAAAAGTCTTATTCCAATTAACATCATGCTGTAAATGGTACTAATGGAAAAATTAAGTACATAATATTTGTATTTTGATCACTTCAGTTGTGTTTACTGTAAACTCAGTAACTGCTCTACCCCTTGTACACAGTGACCTCTTCAATCAGTCATTTTTTTAAACCTGTAAAAAAATCATTCACGCAAGATTACTTTCCTCCTTTACCAGCCAACATCTGACAGTTACCACCGTCGCTATTTTTGAGACTGGACCGCCAACCTTTGTGCAGCACGGCATTGGCGGGCTTGTTCCCGGCCAGAGACTCTTTGGACAGGTGCTGGTGGGACTCCGCCAGGCATTCCACCTCGGCGAAGCGAGTGTTGAGAGCCATGGCCGGGTGACTGGGGTCCTGGGTCATGTTCAGGTAAGCTGCCCGCCGCAGCTGCTCCTCAATCACCAGAGCCTGCTCTAACAACTACAGGAAGAAAAATAATTACATAAAATGCATTTAAACCTTAAATTATTTCACTGTGCAGTGGTTAGTTAAAAAGACTCCAGAATTGCCTTAAAGCGGCGAGCCAGGAACTTGTTCTTCATCTCTAAATAGTTGCCTTTATGCATCTCGGTTTTGAAGGGCTCGTTCAGAATCGCATAGCGTGGGTCATTCTGAATGTCCTGCCAGCGAGCGTAGCCATGTCTGTGATGGATTCCTGGTCAAAGACAACAAATGGAAGCGCGGAGTCTCATAACATTTTTCAATAAAAAAGGGGAAGATGGGTTTGTGCGACCAGCTCCCTCCTGTCATATGTGATTGCACTGCCTGATGCTGAGCTCCTGCATCTGGTAAAAGGATACGTTACGATGCCAGCCAGCAGCCAGTAGTCATGGCGACGGTGCCAGATGTCATGCATCTTTCCTGAAGACAGCGCCGCTCGCTCCTCAGTTTGCCAGAGGGTGTGCAACTCTGACGGTTTTCAAGAAAACACAAAGTAATATTCAAGACGTTTCCATCATTTGAAGAGACGCGAGGGCATATTAACAAGATTAATGACAAAACAGAGCCGCTTCAACGTGAAATGAAGAACTTGTAGCAAGACATGCGAGCACAAGGAGGGTGTAAATTAAAGGAATTGGGGAGGATTCCTCAGTCACAGGATGCAAACACCACTCCAACGTCTAAAAGCAGAAACAGCTGTCGCCCTTGGCTGAAAGTCAGACCCTCAAATGTGACAGGTTTTTCCACACATATTATATTAGGCAGTGACTCCATGAACTCGTGACATTCATAGAGTTTTATTTAAATGGAATACTCCCAGCTGTGAGACCCAAAATAAAATCTGAAAAATCTGTGAAAAAGTGCCATATTGTTTTTCTCCAGCCAGTGTCATTATTCACTATCTATTCACCGTTTACTTTCAAACCAATTTTCAAATTTCAGTTGTCAGATAAAATTATGCCTTACAATACTACTTTCCACTATCATGGAAATAAGGATGCACATAGACAGAAATAACATAAATCCATTCTACGTCTATGTATGTCTTTGTTTTTCTTTTTGGACTATTTACAAACAATATAGAACTAGATTCAAATTCGTCCTGTACCTTTCAAATGAAGCAGATTGAAAATAAAACAGCCAGACACGTGCAGCACGAGACAGAATTGCTGCAAGTGACCCCTCTTTGTTCAGCATTCAGTGTTCATTTAAGATCAAAAGTCAGATTTGCTTTTACCTGTAAAACCTCCGTCAGCGATATTAAACATGAACTTGGCCTTGAATCCGTTTTTGTCCTCTCTCCTGCTCTCATCCATCTCATCCAAAGTGTCTTTGTCTCCATTTAATCGACCGTCTAATGCATCTTCACTCTTCAGGTCATCTGCAACAGTTACATTATGTAAATTTTTAGTATGTACATATTGAGATTGTGATATATATACACCGATCGGGCATAACATTATGAACACCTGTCTAATATTGTGTAGGTCTCCCTTGAGGGTTGCAGCCTCTGTGCATCAGGCTTGTTCCGGTGCATCCCACAGATACTTGATCAGTTTAGGATCTAGTGAATTTGGAGGCCAGGTCAACACCTTGTGCTGTTCTTCATGTTTTTTGAGTTGTTCCTAAACCGTTTGTGTCAGGCTGCATCCTGCTGGGGATGGCTGCTGCCATCAAGGAGTGTCATTGCTATGGGGTGGGGGTGCCTGGTCTGGTCTAGGTGGGTGCTACATGTCTAAGTAGCATCCACATGACTGAATGCAAGGTACAAAAGTTTTCCAGCAGAACATTATATTGTCACAAGATGGTCAATGTTGTTTACTTCTGCTTACTCCTGTCAGTGGTCATAATGTTATGCCTGATTGGTGTATGGACTACTTCTAAAAATAGTTTTTCTCTTCAGTGGTAGCTACGTTATTGTGCCATTTGTACGTGTTTTATTCTAGGATCCACAGCGCGCGTACCTGATTTAATGTCTTTGTCTTCGACTTTTGACTGAGGAGAATCAGTATCACCTTTTTCTGAGGACTTCTCCGTGTCTTTGCATGAATCCGCTGAGGATAACAGGGAGGAATAAAAAGATTAAATAAACAGAGAACAAACTTGCAGAAGAGTAAAATATGCAGCACAGGACCGTGCCCCACTCACTCTTAGGTGAGGTGTGACTGGATGGCAGCTCTGCCTGTTTGAACGTCGACTCTTTTGAGTTTGCAGATGGCTCGCTCTTTGTGGAGGGTGACTCGGTTCTGCTCCTCTCATCCTCTGTTTTCTCCTCTGAGCTGGCCTTGCTCTCCTCATTGTCAGCTGTCTTCTCAGGTGCAGATGCTGGCTCTGCAATGGAAGCCTGCGCAGAGGAAGACACGCACGAGGCAACGGGGGAGAAAGAGGAAAGTTTGTCGAGGGCAGAGAAAGAAGGTACAAGTTTGACAGAAGCAGTCCCCCAGGATGATAAGACGAGTTACAGTGTGATGACCCACCAGAAAACAAAGGAGTGGTGGTAGAGGGAGGAAAAAAATACTCACTTCCTGCTCTGACAGCTTCTTGCTATCTTGCTCTATGGTCTCCTTGTCCTCAGCGGCACCCAAGAACAACTCTGTCTTCTCTACAGTCCAGAAAACAACAACTCAGCTTTCTTTTTGCACTCAAAAACTTTTTCTTTCAGAGCATGAACTTCACATGCAGAGAAAACAAAAGCACCATCAGACATTTTGTTCTGACCTAGCGAGACGGGGGTGCCAGGCTGTGTAGCGACCGGGCTGGCTGGCACAGGGGTGTTGGGATCAGAGGACACACTCTCGGTCAGTTTCTTCAGCTCCATTCCGATGGGGATCAGATCTGGGGAACTCAGCTTCCCATTTACGTGCTCAAACTCCTGCACCTGCAGCAAGAGAGGCTGCTTCAGCTGGAGTAAGGTGTGAATCCCGCACTTAGATCGGATGGCCTACTTGGGAAGAGCTCTATTGTAAAGTACACGTGGCACACCGGATCAGCAGTTACATTTTAATTTCGTCCGCAGCAGATGCAACACTTTGTAAACTCTTAAACTAGAAACAACTGAAGTTTAATGTATTGCATTTATTTGCAAGAGGCCGTGTTCAGAAAACATTCATTAAAAAAAACATCAGTCTCCTCGCAAAACACAAAGCTCACGAGAGAAAAGATGGAGCTACTTTACACCCGAACATCTCTGAGCAGGTAGACACAAGCGCTATTACAATTTTCAATTTGTTTTCATTGATACACGGTAGAAGCATAATAAATTCTGAACCAAGTGTTGACCATGTGTACAATCACTACATGAACTAGTTTAGCTAATATCAAAGGTCAACATGCTGTATCTGACCTGATATTAGACCAAAATGTGGTTTAATGAGATGATATTAAATTACATTTCACTGGGCCTTTCTGTGTGGAGTTTGCATGTTCTCCCTGTGTCTGCGTGGGTTCTCTCTGGGTACTCCGGCTTCCTCCCACCGTCCAAAGACATGCTCTTTAGGTTAATTGGTGATTCTAAATTGGCCTTGGTGAAAATGTGAGTGTGAATGGCTGTCTGTCTCTCTGTGTTAGCCCTGTGATAGACTAGCGACCTGTCCAGGGTGTACCCTGCCTCTCGCCCGATGACAGCTGGGACAGGCTCCAGCCCACCGCAACCCTTCACAGGAACAAGCGGTTACAGAAGATGAATGAATGAATGAATGAATGAATAATGAAGCTATTCCTACAGCAAACTTCTCTTGGTCACTTCCTGTTTCCCACTCTGTCAAAGTCATCGCCACTACTCCGCTCCAATTATCTCTGTGCAGGTCTCCCAGCCAATCTGTACCTGTTCTTTCAATTCATTGCAATAATGTCACTCTGTGTTTCAGGTCATCTACCATGCAGCCCTCCTCCTCCTCATCTCCATCCTCATTGTCCAGGGCGTCTAGACCGAAGTCTCCATCAGCCTATCTGATCCACCACGACTACCAGCATAGTCTGCTACCTCTGTCTGTTTTGGTCTTGCAATAAACTTCTGAATAGTCTGTCTTTATTGAACTGTTTCAATACGTTTGATAGCTTCACGTTTCCAAACCAAAAGTATCTAACCATGTAAATAGCTGCACTGCCTTCCTACTTTCATAAGTTAATACTTTCAATTGGAAGCTACTGCCGATTTTCTAAGGTTTAATGGTGCAACTTGATTTAGTTTGCATTATTAGTCTGAAAACACCTAGCAGTTACTAAGAACTCAGGGAAGACTCTTCTTTTCATGGCGAACAAGTTTCACAATGAGCAACTGAACTTGTGGTTCGCACAGTTTGACCAGAAAGAGTACTCTTCACTCCTTGCATTTGCTTCTGTCTCCTTTTAAGTGTTCTGTGTTGGAGACGTCTTCGTCTAGTACCTTTTTCCTGACGAGGGACATGACCCCGATCCTGGTGAGAACGTGCTGGCGCGACAGTCCCTCGCGGGGTACTCCGTCCGCGAAGGTCTCTGCCCCATCCGCCCCCGGCTCGCATAAATGTCTCATGAACAGAGACACGTAGGCCCTGATGCAAAAAGAGATTCAACGGGAGAAGGTTATCATGCCATATTCTCAAACTGCTGCTAACAAATAAGGAAGTAGTAAAACCGACAAAAGCAGAGCCAACAGTATTATTATGTGGAATAGTAGAAGATGAAGTGGCATTATATTATTAGCAGGTATAACCCAACATTAGGAGGAATGCTAGTAGTGGTCAGGAGATTTGAATTTGATTAACTGGAGGGGAATTAATAAATATCGCATTTATATAAGATTCAGTATCCTGTTCTTAAAGATGTGAGAACGGAGGAGAAGAAAAACGATTTGTTACATCCTGTTTATGATACTTCTAACAGTCGTAGAAATAATAGTAAGAACAATAACAGTAATAGTAGCAATAATAGCTGTATAGTATTGATGATATAGTTAGAAGCAGTTATAGTAAAAGTACTTGCAATATTAGCTTTAACAGTAATCATAAGAGCAGCATCTGCAATAAGTGTAGACAAAGCAGTAACTGAGCATAAATGCTTTACTTCAGAAATAACAAGCACAACGTAAGGCTACTTGCATTCTGAATATTTATTTATTCCATGCCCACATCTGCTTCATGCAACCAAGAGGGAGCCCTGAAATAAGCGAGGCCAACCTCTGTGAACCTGACGCCGGCTTTCGTACAGAGGTTGAATAGATGATGAAACGGCCCCTGGCTGCCGTTTCATGTAACCCCCCCCCCCCCCCCCCCCCCTTGACTAAAAATAGCACCAATTTGAAAACAGAGTTATAGCTCAACCTAATAAGACAGAGTCACAGCTGCAAGCGCAAGAAGAATATTAGGGCATCACCTGAACTCTCGCTCACTCTTCCCTCTCAGGTCCCTGACCAGCCAGTGAGAGTTGAAAGCATCCTGGGGAGGCATGCCCCAGCGCATGATGGCGTTGAGGAAGGCTTTCCTCTGGCGAGCGTTGAACCCCAGGACCTAGGAATGACGATTGTCAGGAAATAGTGTGAATATATTTGACAGGAACGAAGCAGGGTATAAAGGTGGAAGACGGGATGAGATAATTAAATTGTATTTATGGCACTTTACAGAACCTAGGGTCTTAAACCCCGAGAGCAAGCACTAAGGCGATGGTGGCAATGAAAAACTCTCTTTTAACAGGAAGGAACACTGAGCACAACCAAGATCATATGGGGGGGACCCTTCAGCTTGTGGTCGGCCCGGGGAAAAAAAGAGTCACGAAAAAGAGGGAGGTGTGACAGAAAAGAATGGATTCATCTCATATAATACACTAAATGTGTTAATACTCAATAAGAGTATGACAGTTTATTGATCCGAACTGTGCCCTCGCTTCCCCCTGTTCCACAAAGGAGCGAGGCAGAATACAAGATCAGCTGCAGACATTTGGCCCAATGGTGGGAGGGATTTTAGAGCATTACATGCACATATACCACAGGAGATGCATGCGGACGTCCTGTAAAGGAGATTTTTACCTCAATGCTACCCCCAACACGTGCCAGTAAGGGCGGCAGAGGTTTGTCTTTCTCACTCTTGAGTTGCCGACGAGACTGTCTGCGTCCACCTACAAAGAAGGGCGTTTTTAGAAAGATGTGCACATGTACAAGCATCCCTACTGAGTGTGTCGCGCCTAAAGAGTGAGAAAGCTCAATGAGGATAAGGATGTGCTTTTTCTGATGCCTACCTTCCGGCCTCTCCTCAAAATCTTCGTCCTCGTCCTCGGACCCCACAGAGTACTCCGACTGATTGTCTGAAAGATCATCCTGCCACTCTGAGCCACACATCAAAGAGAAACAGTACATTGCGATCGCTTCTATTGGTGGCCACCTGGGGGCGCCATGGCACTGCAGATTACTACAGACCACTACAGACGGGCATGCACACTGCTGTACCACTTCTGGAAGTGAGGTGAAGAGTTGACAACTCTGGCAGACAATCACTTTAACTTAGAGTGCACTCTGAGCTGCGGCGAGCTTCGCAATCTTTACGCGCTCTTAGAAAGTTCAACTGCAATAGACGGGGAGTTATTAAAAAGAAGTGCTTTAGACTCCACGGAGGAGATTAAATAAACGAGATACAAGTGAGCTGTAGGCCTTCATAACACATTCAGAGGCAATTTTGAAAGAGGCCAACAGCTCTTGTTAACAGTTACGACGTAAGGGGATACACCCAGGTGCAGCTTGCGTGTGCAGCAGCTTCAACAGCCTTGTTCTGTTACTTGAATAAGCCAAATACAAAGAGTTGCGCACTAAAAACAGCAGGGAATGCACAACGCTACTAAAACAAACACAGGAGCATTTCTAATGTATCAGCAGTTTCTGATTACGGCAATATTCTGGGCCTTTGAATGCACTGCATAGACACAGGAAATGTGTCTTCGTAGTAATGGTTTTATATTAAGGATGCAGATTAGTCAAATTAAAGTGTGTCTCCCAGGAGGCAGTTTGGCCTGCTACACTGCTGGAAAAATATTTGAACAAGACAAGAAGCAGATTCATACAATCAACCCCAAGCATGAGCACACAGAGGAGATGATTCAGAAAACACGGCTTCTTCTTTCTCAAAAATACACATTCAACCTGCCTGCCACCTGTCCACAAGCCAGCCGGTTAGCCGGTGGCCAACAAGCTAGAGAGCTCATCTATTCTGTATTCCGGCTCACACGTAAATATACGCAGGAATGCCAAATCCTGGCGCCGACATTTAAAACTGGAGATTCAGTAACAGAACATGGCTGGTGTTTTACAAAATGCCGCCAAGGAAGAAATGTTCTCCGTGACGACTTTGTGATGATGATCACTTCAGGAATCAGCCTGGCATACAGCAGAACATTAAACCCAGACAGACAGGGCCTACCTTGGTCCTCCTGGGTCGTGTCGTTGTAGTTGACCTGCTTTCGGATGCGTTTGCCCTTGCCCAGGTTTCGGGCCAGGTCCTCCTGCTGCTGCTCATAGTGGTGGCGGAGGAGTTTCTCCCAGTAGTCTGGGTCCACGTTCTCCTCCTGCTTGATGATCTCACGCTCCACCTCCTCCTGAACACGGGAACACCCATAAGTGAAAGCTGAGGAGGAATACTGAGGTACATTGAGGGAAGACACTAAGTAAACCAACATAAGTTTTGCAAAGCGAAGCATGCAAATATACAGACATTGTGTCACTTTAATTCAGTCTGAAACTGATTTGTGAACATTTTGTCTTAATGCTAATGGCTTCCAGGTTAGTTTTACACAGATACAACCTGAAAGTACATCAAACTAGAAGCAGCAATGAAAGGCTCCATTGCTTTCGATTTTGCATTTTTCTGTATTTCCCTGTGTTACATCTTCTTCTGCATCTAATCATCTTGTTTCATGGTAGACACTTTTAAACTTTTGACTTGTCTCAGCAGGGAAACGTGTTTTAGTGATAATAGAAGCGTTCAGCTTATTTAACTTTTGCACTCTCGGGGGTTACGGCAGTCGCGTTTCACTGCTGTTGCACCTGAACATTATGCAAGTGACAAATCCAACCTTAAATCTTGAGGCTGAGTTACACCGATTATCTCGATAAAGCTTGAAAATGAACCACAAGAACCGACTGCAAGATCTCCTCTAGGTGGCATGTGGCCATAATCAATGACAAGTTAAAAGTGAAAAGGGTCTGTAAATGTTTCACTGAATACTTACGGTATGTCTTAAAAGCCAGCGACACGGCCTTGGGTAACAAGGCTCAGGATCCTTGTGGATACGTTTCCAATTAAAAGTACACCGTCAGTTTTTCCATTCAGGTTTTGTTTGTTCTACACATGCTGAAAGCCAATCCCACGTCATCCAGTGTTTGGAAAACCTTTTTTTTTTGCATAATGTTTATTTATTTTTTTATTGTTGCAGTGACATATTTCACTACGTCAAAGGCTTCAAGGCTTCATATCCAACAAAAACAATACCAGAAGCACCCCATAAAACACTGACTTACAGCTCGACTTACAAGCAAAAGCACCTCAAGGTATCTTTAAAACCAGACTGTGTCATAAATGGGATCTTCAGCCTGCAGGAGATCTCTGTTTCATTTGTGTGATCGCACCTCTCTGGCTGGAGAATATGGTTATAGTCTCACCTCTCCGTCCTCCTCTTTCACCACATATTGAGCCACCTTGAAGGAGCTCAAGTACTCGTTCATGTTCTGAATCTCTGTGTCCTCGGTGGCATCCTGGCTGCGGTCCAGCAGCTTCGAGATGGCGTCGTCGTCGTAGTGAATGACGTTGCCCTCCTCGCCATCTTTGTTATCACCTGTTGAAGAGAAATGCATTGAAAGATGGCGCAAGCTTTGGTTTAAGTTAACAGGTTTTGAACATAAAAAGGGATGTTTTGACCGACAAGACAAGTTTAAACTCTGAGTTTTCCATCAGCGTCAAACTATGGTTTTGTCTACAGTTTGAATGGATGTCGGGCTGTATCTTCACAATCTGGATTGAGTAACGAAACATAAAATCAAATATTAGGTGCACAGATGTACCCATGGTGCGTGCCGCCTCCATTTCATCTTTAAAAAGCTCCTCGGTACCAAACTTGAGGATGTCATCCAGCTCTTGTTTGGACATGGAGCCAGTTTTTGAGCCCAGGCCCGGTCGCACCACCAGATGAGTCAGCATCATTTTCCTCTTTGCCACTTGGGTGATTCGCTCCTCCACTGAGCCCCGAGTCACAAAACGATAGATCATCACCTTCCTGTTTTGGCCTATACGGTGGGCTCTGCTAAAAGCCTGGGAGAATGGGAAAACAGGGGAAAATAAATAGGTTATGAAGGCCGACGGGGGGGTGAACGGCTGAAGTTGAAGTGACAGCAAAGCTTGCGACAAGAGCATGCTAGAAGCCGTCATATATCCTGTGAGAAATCAGTACTTGGATGTCATTGTGGGGATTCCAGTCAGAGTCGTAGATGATGACGGTGTCTGCACTAGCCAGGTTGATGCCGAGACCTCCAGCTCGTGTTGAAAGCAAGAAGCAGAACTGCTGTGCGCCCGGTGCTGTGACACAAAACAAGGCAGAGTGTGCAAGCAAGTGAAGGCCGGCTTAAGAAAAAAACATGCAACCATGTAAACTCACTGAAATAGATCCAGAGAATAACTCACCATTGAAGCGGTCAATAGCCTCCTGTCTTAGGCCTCCAGTAATCCCTCCATCAATACGTTCATATTTATAGCCCTCAAACTCAAGAAAATCCTCAAGCAGGTCCAACATCTTTGTCATCTGTAAACAAGATGGTATTATAGGTTTGTACTCGTACGATGAAATACCCAGACTTTGACTCAATAATAAGATCGCACAACTGAGATTAGAATTTGAAAGGCTAAATGGACAGTTTTTTCTGTGTATCGTGGTCGCCAATGATTAAAAGCTATACTTTCCAACCATATTCATTTGATTAATACCTGAGAGAAAATGAGAACTCTGTGTCCTTCATCTTTGAGTTTCTTCAGCATTTTCTGAAGCAGTGTCAGTTTTCCTGAGGACTTCACCAGTAGGTTGCCATCATAAGAACCGTTGGGTAAAACAGGAGCCTCCTGCAAGACAAAAAAAATAAAAAAATAAAAATTCCAGGCATTAAAAGGAGAAATAATAACTTCACCAATCATTTTAAATGATCCAGCTGGAAAACAAGGGCAGACATACTTTTCTGTACCCTGTATGGAAACAAATAGCCGAGATCAGATATGCTGCCTTACCACAGCAGCCACGGGGAACAGGTAGGGGTGGTTGCAGCACTTCTTCAGGTCCATCATAATGTTGAGCAGGGACACTTGGTTCCCTCCACCTTTGGAGTTCAGAGCCTCAAAATTTCGGGTCAAGATAAACTTGTAATATTTCCTGTAGGTCAGATGTCAGATAGAGCAAGGAGAAGAGACGACAATGAAACTTGCAATCAATTACTCCTATTCTTTTTTAATGTAGTGTAAATTATATCAGAAAGCATAATATCTTAACAGAGTTAGTGTTACAGGCAAAGGTAAACAATGAAGCAAAAATTGCAAAACATCTGCCGCCTTTAGGCCAACTGTATATGAAGGAATATCAACCTTTTGTTTGTGAAGTTTAGGTCAAATAGACAGCAGGGACATGCAGCAGCAAGTTCCTCCTCTAACTATTATTATTCCCAGTCTTACTTTTGCATGGGGCTGAGCTCCACTCTGACAATCAGCTCTGTCTTTGCAGGCATGTTCTTGAAGACGTCAGCTTTCAGCCTCCTGAGCATGTGGGGCCCCAGCAGGTCGTGTAGTTTCTTGATCTGGTCCTCTTTAGAGATGTCGGCAAACTCCTCCAGGAAGCCTTCCAGGTTGCTGCACAGAGTACACGCGAGGAGGAATTAAATGATGGAGTTACACTGAAGGAGGGCGAGCTCTTGACTGAAAGTGTATTTCGTTCTCACACAAGCCGTATCTCTATGTAAGCTTCCAGGAAAATGCAGAAAGACAAAAAAGTTGGGGAACGGTAGAAAAGGCTGAGGGCTTACTTGAAGCGCTCTGGGGTGAGGAAGTTAAGCAGGTGGAACAACTCCTCCAGGTTGTTCTGAAGAGGAGTCCCAGTCAGCAGCAGCTTGTAGTAGATCTTATACCCGTTGAGAATTCTGAAAAACTAGACGGAACACATTGTGCAAGATTATGAAAGGTTATGGCATGGCAAAGACATGCACGGTGCACTGTAAAACTCCTCCATCAAAACTCCCCCAGAAACCTTTTCTACATTCCAAATCTTTATTTCTTGGATGAAAGAAGCTGGCTGACAGACATTTTCTACTCAGACCTTGTCTCTATTGTACTGCTGTTTCTGCTTCTGGAACAAACAAAACCATGTCATTGCCAGCAAAAGTGCATTTTTACCTTTGATTGGTTGTTCTTTAGTCTGTGGGCTTCATCTACCACCAGACAGGCCCAGGTGATGGAGCCCAGAATGGCTTGATCTATAGTGATTAGCTCATACGATGTCAGCAGCACATGGAATTTGATTGGAGTGTCTTTCTGCAAAGGGACAGAGCATCAACCAGCTTAGCTAAGAAATCATGCTAGGTTCAATCAAACCGGTGTCAGCATACAGAGCTACTGCACCTTCATGCGGAACACCTTGCGCCCAGTTTTCACTGCACTGTCTTCAAAGGTGAACTCATTCTCCCTGATGATTGCCCTGCTGTCTTTGTCTCCTGTGTACGTCACCACGTAGAAATCTGGCGCCCACATCTCGAATTCTCTCTCCCAGTTGATGATCGTGGAGAGGGGTGCACTCACCAAGAAAGGCCCCTTAGAATGACCCTGACAGAGTAGGGAAAGACATGACTGAGCCACTTTTGCAGTGCATCACAGACAGAGGAGATACTCCTGGTTTTACCTTTTTCTCATTGTCCAGCAGGATTGAATCTAACCCACATTACCATTTACATTATAAGGACAGGTTTTACTAGTGTGTGTCCACTCAAAACGTAATATATTGTATGTCGTGTAATATATGCACGAGAAAAAAGGGACGCCCTTCCAGTCTTACCTCTTTATACAGCGAGTAGAGGAACACTATTGTCTGCACAGTCTTCCCCAGACCCATTTCATCAGCCAGGATGGTATCAGTTCCCTGAGCCCAGGAGAACCTCAACCAGTTCAGGCCTTCCAGCTGGTACGGGTGCAGCGTTCCTCCGGTGGCATTGATGTACCACGGCTGGTGCTCGAACTTGATGGTGGGCTGGTAATGTGAATACATGAGATAGGATAAGAAGATAAGAGATAAGAACTTTATTAATCCCAAAGGAAATTCCTGTGCCAGAGGATGCATAAAGAACAAAATACAGTCAACAGTCAATAGTGCAATAACATATGTTTAGAGGAAGCTAGCTGGGGATCTTTTAGCCCAGTGTAAATATTGATTAAATGTGCAGTATAAGAATAAAAGGAAAGCACATTTACTGCTGACAACTTTTCCTTGTTGCTGCAGAAAGCATTAATTATAGTCAAGACTTACGGACTTTTGTAATTTATGTGCATATATACAACAAAATGTCCAAACTTACATCTATGATGGGAGCATCAGGAGGGACCTCCCTCTTTGGATGGTCGTCTTTGAGTTTCTTTCCTTTCCTCACCACAAGGGGGCGTTGATCCTCCCCTAAAATTTGCTCTCTGACAAACAAACATTGCAGCAACAGTACAATATGATGACAAACAACTCAAACAGGGCCGTCGCAGATAGAAAACAGCAGCACATGTAGCCTTTGTCTATTTGCGTTTGCAGCTGAGTTATGCTGTGCGTTCTCACTGCCGTCTTCACTAAATTACAAAAAGCTTCAGGAGAAGACGGGTACAAAATGCCATTAACCAACCTGTGGTCCCAGTAATTGGCTTTATGGCTGTCGTACTCTGGAACGTCAAAATCATCCACCTCCCAGGTGCACTGGTCGTAGGGCAGGTCTCGCCACTTGATCAGGTAGTGCACATCGCCGTCCTTATCAAAACTAAATGAACCAAAAACAACAAGCAAGATTTTTAGAGGTATGTCAGCTGATCAATAATCCAACACTCATAAATAATTAAAGCCTGTTCTTTGCATTTCTTAATGGGATGTGACGCCAACACATGCAAAATCACATGAAAATGTTTTCTAGTTTTTCTAATCATTTGCTGGTGGGAGCAGTTTTCATTAGTATGTGTTGTGTTTGCTGGCAGACTGTGAAACAATTTTAAAGTGGAAACTGAAATGCAGCCTGTTAAGACTACTTTATCAACCAGCAGTGACTTCTGAGCCATTTCCGAGGTGCTGCTAAAATCCTGATTTTATATTTAGAGGCGTGCGCAGTCATGTGGGTGAGCCCTGTGAGTTTTTCTGAGGTGCAAAGCAAGTTGTAGAGAGGGCTGCGCACCTCTGATTGGAGTACGGAATAAATTTAACGACATAAAGAAGTCCCAAACTGACTCTGGGTCAGCACTGGCCTCGCAAGTTCAGTGATGGTATTTTGAACCCACGAAATGCTGAGTTTTATACATTTGACAATGCAGTTTTGAAGTGTTTCATCACAGTGCGCATGCAATATTTAAGTTACAACTAAAAAAACTAGTTTAAGAGCACGGTACCACAGATATGGTAAGAAATTTGCATATTTAAGTAATAAAAATAATAAGATTTGTCAAGCAGATTATTTGGAAATAAGAAACATACAATCTGTGTATGTTTCACATTTTACTGAATGTGCTCTGCTGTTTGATATGTAAGTGTAAAAGGCGACAGCAGGCATGGACCGGCCTTAACTCAGAGGAGCAGCTTCACCATGAGGATTTCAGGTCTGTAAAATATCTGTGATTTTAAAGATACTGGAGCAGCAACCCTGACGTGAGAGTGTGTGTGACTGTGAGCTGCCACCTGTGGTTGACTATCCGGTGGATAACCATCCACTCTGGTTTAATGCCGTAGCGGTAGAAGCGCTCCTCCATCACAGCATACTGAGGGTCTTTGCTCTTCCTCTTCTCGCTGTTGAGCTCCTCCTCCCCGGAGCCGTAGTCGTAGGGCGGAGGCTCGTCCATGTCGTTCTTACGCTGGTAGTTCCGGTACATAACCGTGTGGTACAGCTCCAGCTACACAAACATACACAAGACGATTCTGTTTAGTTTCTTTCAAAAACCACCCTGGGTAAAGGATTGTTTTCTGACAAGAATGCAATGTGTTATCCATCCACAGCCTTCAGACTAATTTAATTAACTACACAAAGTTCCAGAGTAAATTTAATGAAGAGAAGGGGGATACAAATCAAATTAAGCTCAGATAAATTGAGAAAGCAGTGGTGTCTCTCAAGAAAAGCGACTTCTCAGCGGACAAATCTGAAAAAAAAAAACAATTGTTCTTTCATCGTTAAATTAGATGTCAGTTAGGACTGAGTGAGCTGAATTGTTTTCTAATTGTGGAACAACTTGAAGCATAAACTTGAACAGACTGAAAGCAAAACAAATCCAAAGGAGCACATACTGAACGGAATAAAGACGGGCCAGTGTAACAGGCTCTCGGCTCATTCTGCGCGTTGCACATTTTACAAAGAAGACACATCATTCCCGTGACCAAACAGAGCAGGAAGGTTAATTCGAGACCGGACCACCTTCTGGCATCTCACCTGCAGTTCGCTGACCCAGGAGCAGTGCCAGTACGAAAGGCCGGCCCACTTTACAAAGAACTCCCTCTCCGGGTGGCCCTTGAGTGGGGGCTTGGTCAGAGGATCACCTGGCTTGCCGTCGGGACCTGGAGGCAGCTCAGCCGGCAGCGGGGGATCTCCCCACAACCAGTGCAGAATCTTTTGTACTTTACCTTTAAGTGGAGGGCACTGAGAGAAAATGAGAGGCAGTTACTCTTACCTTGTGGCAAAGCAGCTCTGCATAACATATCTTAGATATAAATAATGGGAGTTTTAGAGAGCTGGAGACCAATCTTCAGAAATTCAATATGGCTTGGAATGACTTTGCTTCACAAACCCAATAGTACAAAAAAGATTTCTCTAGTCAAACTGTCTGACTTCACAAACCTGCTCACATCCATTTATTTATCAGACACACACACACACTATAAATAACATTATATATGATTCAAATGTGTCAGATTTAACCAAAAAATATGTTTTCATTTGTAGTTCATGGATGGCTTCACATAAAACAAACAGCAGATATAATGTAACCAGTTACTTTTATACAGTATGTCATCAAGAAATAAACTGCTCCGTAACTTTTGCCTTGCTAGAATTAACTCTTGTTAGAATTTGGTATTTGAGTTCTTTGAGAAAAACTGTAGCACACTTCTTTGGGGTGGTACATGGGAGCTAAATTGCGGTCATAACTGCTCTGCTAAAGTAAAGAAAATAAGAAAACATTTCCAGTACAATAAGTTCCTGTTGATTTTTTTGCAAGTAGATCAGTCAAAATATTAAAGTAGGTGGTGCACCATGTAAGTGTCTCAATCGTAGGAGGTATAAAGATGGACGGCAGAACTGTTTCTTAAAAGTGAAGCCAAAGTAAGTAGAGCTCCCCCTGGTGACTGGCTGAAGAATAGGTCATAAGCTCCACCCCCTCCACTACACGACCCAAAGCGGCCCCATGGGACTCTAAGTGTACGGTGTATAATCCAACATTTCTTTGTAACTGGCAAAGGTAGAGCAGAGCATAGTATTAGTATTGGCTCCACTCTTTGACCTACTGCACAGACTCTGGCTCCAAACTCATAAGATGGCGCCGCCCGTATCCCTGGGAAAATAGCGTCAGTTTGGCCAATGCAAAGAAGTGGGGACATATTGTCCATATTTATACAGGCTATGGTCTTAATAGGATGTTGTTTCTGTAGAATCAGGTGATGACAGATGAAGATAGAACTAAATGTTAGAAAGATATTACTTAGGACAAGATTAAAAATTAGTAAGTTGAACTTTATATAGTTTATTTACGTTTTATGTATTTTAAATCCCTAAGAATTGTTGCACATGTTCTCATTTCTATCTACTGTTGTCAAGGAGAACTTCTCATCAAATAGTGGGACCGAGATGAGCTCACCATGCAGCGAGGACACAACCACTCCCCGTTTGGTATCTCGGGAAGAGGCGGGTTGAGGCAGTGGATGTGGTAGGACGACGGGCAGGTGTCGCAACACAGGAGCTCTCCTCCGTCTTTGCACACTCTGCAAAACTCCATGTGGTCATCCTCTTCCTCGCCCACGGGTTCCTCCTCATCCTCCTCCTCATCTTTGGCCTCCCACTGGATCCCCTCCTTCTCCTGAGGGACACAGACGTCATAAACATGTAAGTAAGTAAAACCTTGTTACTTCAATGTACATGACACATTGGGACATGTGATGTTTACGCATTGATTTTAAATAGTTTTTTCTTTTTATATAAAGAAAGCCATACTGTCACATGACATTCTGGGTTCATGACGTCAAAAGGCCGAATCAACCAGTATGTATCAAAGTTTTATTGTCTGGTGTCTTACAGTATTTACCAGTCATACACTGTAGATCTGTGAAAATCATAAGTGACACACTTATTAGCACAAATAAGACAGCTATTCACAGCATAAAAGCAATTTCAGTGAAGCATCAACTAGAGCTGCCTCGAAATCTAGGGAGTGGAACACAGCAAAGGGTCACAAGATTGACCCATGTGGTAACAAGCGTGCGCTGCCTTCATTTTTCAGTCCTTTTTTATAAAAGTTTACCGCTTCAGGACTTTAAAATTATTAAAAATTGAGAGAACCTCTCTAAATCAGCTCTGGTTGTACATACTGATTATTTGGTCACTCAACACCATGCTGAGGTCATGTTGCGATAGACGTCTTACATCAGTAGTACACAGCCATTAATTACAAACAATAGACACATAAAAACACCGCTGTGCTGTCTCAGATGATTGAGTATCAAAACTGGTGACCCCTTGCTGAAAGACCCAGTCTGCTCTGAAGGGGGGGGGGGGGGGGGGGGCTCAAGGACTGGGAGGGCCATGAAAATTCAAGAAAGCATTTAATTCGATGAAAAATTAGGACACACCCTAGAGTGCAGGATGAGTCTTCATCATCTCCCTCAAATACGTAAACTTTAAGTTTGACTTTTGTGGGGACTGTCCAGGCTGCACTGCCACAGAAAATAACACTGCACTACCAGTCATCTAAGATGTCACCAAAAGAGGCAGCCAAAAAAGACGACGTTTCTACTTACACAGTGTGGACAGCTCCACTTTCCCTCGGGGGCCTTCTCCAGCTCGGGGTCCAGACAGACCAGGTGGTAGGCCCTGGGACAGGTGTCACACAGGATGATCTCTCCGCCCTGCTGGCAGACCTCACAGTAGTCCTGGTGGTCTGTCTCATAGCCGTCACCGTCCTCCTCTGAAGAAGGTGAAGGAATAATTGAACACGGACAGTGGCCACCTCGTCAACGCTTTCTGCTCAGTTTACACATTTTCACGAGCAGCCTCTATATGTGAATGAAGCACAGCGAGTGTGAGGACAATAGCTGAAGCGGAAGACCATCTGCCTTCAGAAAGCATTCCCAAAGTAAATAAAGCTTAAAAAAATACATTTTAATTTCCTCGTTACCCATAATCAAACAGTCTGGCTCTGAGGGATTTCAGTGGGATTTTGGAGGGAAAAAAAACACACCACAGAGTGTGGCAAGAGTAGACAGTAAACATACTTTTCCTTTTTTTCCGCCCACGTCGGGCCTTTTTCTTGGTGGCGGCCCCCGAGGTATCAGAAAGCACAGAGGCACTGTGGATGCTGATGTCGTCAAAGTCTGACTCCTCCAGGAAGTCCTCCTCACTCTGGAGAAGCAAATGCACAAACTGAAGAGCTTGGAGCAACACCAAGAACCAAACTAAACCAACTTTAAGGGCTGTAAACACTCTGGTCACTCTGGTCATTGAAAATATGGAGTGGAGAAGATGATATGAATGAGCTGGAGGACAACAGTTCTGCAAAGTAACAAGACATACCGATGATGTTTTCTTCTTCTTCCCACTTTGGCCCGACTTTGATTTGGTCTTCTTGGGCTTGGGTTTCTTCTTCACTTCTTTCACAGACTTGCTCCTCTTTCTAACTCCTGGTCCTGAGACACACAGATCCAGACATCAGATGAGTTAACCAACTGGCGCTCTTATTTCATAAAAAATATGTGCTCTGACACAGTTTACTATGCCTTACCCTTTCCCTCTTTGGTTTTGGCTTTTTTGATTGGCCCCAGCTGAGAGCTCAGCTGGCCGATGCTGACAGACGTTGGCTGTGCCACGGTGACGGTTTCCACGGCGGCAGCCACAGCGGCGGCCACGGCGGTGGCAGATGCGCCTTTGAACGGGTTGTTGGCACTGAACTCCCGCCACTTGGCCCCTAACACTGTCATCATCTTTGACATGGGAATCTTCGGGTTCTTCTTGGCAATGAGAGGCCTGAGAAAAACCAGGGACAGAGGAGACAACAACGGTTGCGTTATTATGTCACACTTCATTCCTGTTGCTATAATTTCCACTTCCCTCAGCACTGGAGGGAACAGGGTCCTGATTTGCTGACAGTCCACTGCCCCTTAAGTTTTGTTCTCCCTGCTTTGCTGTGTGTATGTCATGTTTGTGATTTGTCAGGCAACAGCTTGAGGTTTGGCACATTGGCCTGTGAAAGATAGTGGGTCAGAGCACCGAGTCCCAGAGCCTCCCGGCTGTCACAGGCATCCAGTAAGCAGCTGACTACACACTGGGGGCACTGCAGGAGCTCATGCTCCACTTTGTCAGAGCAGAGGCTTAGCCGAGCCAGACAGCCCCAGGTGAGACAGACTCTTTTACCCACAGCCGAGCTTTCTAGCTCAAACAAAAAGAGCAGTGTTTGCTCGTCACACCACACTCTCGCAGTCTCACTGTGGAGCTCTGTTGGAAGAGTCTCAGTGAGGTACTCTGACAATCCAGAGAAATGGAAACAGAAGAAAGCAGTTTAACATACAATCCAGATACAATTAGATGCTTGCCTGAGGAACTGGCTGAAAGCTTTGTAGTTGGTGATGGTTTTGTAGTCGTCCTCGGTGAAGCCGTACTGAACGTCTTCGAGGCCCCATTCATGCATCAACTGGCTGGATGATTTGGGTTCCTAGGGACGAACAAGTTAGAGATTGACACACATATTAAATGATGTGCATTGACTAACGGACATTAAAACCTTTTCAACCCTTTATCACCTTATCTTACACCTTTAAGGGACAGTCCACCTAAATAATGGGGCAGATGAAGCATGTCAGACCTCTGCAATTAGTATGGATATAAACTTTTCAAGAGTTTATTGCACTGTTAGACTACTTTCTTAGTAAGTATCCAATCCAATCCAAAATGAATCAAAGTGCTATACAGAAGAAAGAGGTCAGCATAGTTTTTTTTTGCATTGTCGCAAGGGTCTAATGATACACACACAAGTACATGATTAATGTTATCTAATTCAGAGTACTGAGAATTTGTAAAAGTTCTGTCTTTAATGAGCAGGACAATCAATTGTAAAATTGATTAAAACAATCAATACGTTTGATGACAAATAAACCTGGTGGACTCTCTTACTCAATCTGTCATGCAGTCCAATGAGTCTAGACCCTTGTAGTCATTGAGTTTCTTTTTTGCCTGCTGTTACCTTTAAAATGTCCTAATGGTGTGTGGAAAATCAAATGTATTCTTCTTCTTATTATTATTATCAGCTTATCATATGAAAATATTAAGCATCGAGAGAAAAAAAATGCCCAGCACACTTAGGTATACACCAGTCAACCACAACATTAAAACCACTGACAGCAGAAGTAAATAACATTGACCATCTTGTGACAATACAATGTTCTGCTGGGAAACTGTTGGACCTGGCATTTGTGTGGCTGTTACTTAGACATGTACCACCCACCTGGACCAGACCAGGCACCCCCCACCCCATAGCAATGACACTCCTTGATGGCAGCAGCCATCCCCAGCAGGATTCAGCCTGACACAGGCACACACAAAAAAAAACGAACAGCACAAGGTGTTGACCTGGCCTCCAAATTCACTAGATCCCAAACTGATCAAGTATCTGTGGGATGATCCACAGATCCCCCTCCCCTCAACCCATAGGACCCAAAGGCCCCCACTAACAACATTCTGTTGCCAGACATCACAGGACACCCTCAGAGGCCCATGTCCATTCTCTGATGAGTCACAGCTGTTTTGGAGGCACAAGGGAGGCCTACACAATATTAGGAAGGTGGTCATAATGCTAGGGCTAATCTCTGTAAGTCCTCAGTATAAGCAAGGGTTCATTTAAACATAATTAAAATACACAATCAAGGAGACTACACATTTGGATGCACTGTATGTCAGCATCATGAACCCAGACTTACTTTCATGTTGCCATCATCATCATCATCGTCATCATCCTCGTCATCTCTCTTCTTCTTCCTGGGCTTTTTCTCTTTCTTCTCCTTGGGTTTCTTCTTCTTCTTTTTGGTGGGACCATACGTGCTGCTCTCACTCTCTGAGCCGATTGCAGGACGTTCCCGCTCCTCTTCCACCTCTGAGGTCTCCTCCAGGTCGCTGTCAACTCGAGCCTGGATTCCTCCCTGGACCACAAGAAAACATCATGTGCACTTACTCTCTGTGAATTGGCCTTGGGTTAAAATGGCATTCAGTCATCTCGTTCTCAACTGGATAAAAGTGCATAAAACTTCACAGACTTCGCAAATGTGTTTTTACTGAATGAAAACTCAGCTGAAAACGTTTCTTTGACAAAATGTCACTCTTGCGCCAAAACGTTATTTTTATAAATGGAAGCAAGTAGAATCTGGCTTCAGCTCTCCACCTCGGGGCACGACTGTGACTGACTAAAGCCAGCATCAAAGCCAGATTCCTCGATCCCTGCTCAATCCCAATATTAATAATAAGAAATCGTTCTGAGGTAAGGAGCTATTCTCTGAGGCCCAATTTCAAATCTAGTGACGAAAAGGAGGGGGGGAGTAATTAAAATATGAAACTTGATAGAGCAAATAAGCATGGCATTAATTTTTGCCAGGGTTGGAGATTAGAGCTCCCACGGAAGCCACCCACACAAAAAAAAACATATGCCGTCAGTGTACTGTAAAGCACTTTGGATAAAAGCTCCTACTTGATGGCATTAGCATAAATTAAATTGCATCATTTCAAATTGTCACTGCTTTACTAATATGATAATTCTCCAGCCTCCGAGGAAATATGCGAGTTGATGAGGAGTCAAGTTGCACGCGTGTTCAACTTTTAAACGGGCTTTGATAATAAACGATAACCTAAACACCTCGGGCTGTGCAGCCAATCACAGCTCAGAGCCGATCTGTAGACAGAGCTGCATCCTGTCTGGTTTAATATGAGACATCTGGAAGGGCTGTATGGATTTAACAGTTAACAGGTGTTGTTTGTGGGTTAAAAATGAACAAATTCACTGGTGGTTACTCATGATAGCGTGCGTGTGAGTAAGAGAGAGGGAAAAGTGTGCTGTTTCCGTCGTTGTATGTGCACCTCTCATCTAATTACTCGTGCTTTTGTGTGGTGTAGTAGGTGTTCACAAGCGTGTGTGTTTTTATTGTGCTTCTGAATGCCTTAATCTAAACCATCATGTGTTTTTGTTTCGTGCTGATATTCTTCTCAAATGTTCTCTCTGTTTGTGCAAGTTTCTGCACATGTGTCAGACATGTACGTGTGTGCGTTTGGGGCCGCGCATGTGTGTTCACGTGCACAGGAGTGAAATTAGTGCACAGCAGCTTTGTGCTCCGCTCGCTGCCTGTTGCTCGGCAGGCCTGTGTGCCTCCATGGAGAGACTTGCAGGCGTTTTGCTCTGTAGCGCAGTGGAAAGGCTCACGTTGCCGCAGCGCCCGCCAACCCTACCAGCAGCCTGGCTGTGTTGCCATGGAGACCAAATTTGAGCAGTGTCTGGCTCTCTCTCTCTCTCTCTCTCCTCCTAGTTTTCTCTCTTCTTCTTCTTCTTATAGCCCCCCCTCACTTTCTCTCCTTCACATCTCATACCTCCCCTCCCTCACCCCTCCACCCCATTATTTTCTCTCTCTCTCTCTCTCTCTCTATCTCTTAACTTCCCCCTTTCTTTTTTCTCTCTCTCTCTTTCTTTCTATCCTGCCAGTCTCCCCCCACCACCAAACGTACACATATACACATGTACACATGCACACATCCATGTACACACTCTATCACAGTAGCAGCCAATGGAACAGCGCCATCCAATCAGACACGTTTGCATAACGAGCTTGTTATGCAGAGGCCTGTGGTTGCAGAGCCGGTGCTCCAGCACCCGTCTAGACAAATCTCATTTATGCATAAGAAGAAGGGAGAGAGGGAGAGAGAGAGAGAGAGAGAGAGAGAGAGAGAGAGAGAGAGAGAGAGAGAGAGAGAGAGAGAGAGAGAAGTAGAAGTAAATTGGAGATTGTGGATGGGGGATGGGGGTGGAGATGGAGATGGAGGAGGGAAAAAGCAAAGAAGCAGAACCACTATTGAGAGCGACTGCAAAGGCGAGGTGGAACTGTGCAACAACCTCTTGGTGGCCCAGAGTTCAATGTTAAACACACATCACAGAAGCAACGAGGACACAGCAGCACGGCAACAAAGAGGGTGTCTCTACTTTCAGAGGGAAGAAAATCAGATAAGTGCCGATAACGTAATCAAATTAGATGCTTCCCCATAATGGCTCTGCCTTAGGGAGATTACAGCGGATGCCACAGAAAATATCAAATGAGCAAAGAAGTGGTTATTCAATAAAATCTAGTTCAACGAGAAAAAATACTGCTGTAATACTCTTTATGGTTCCAAAACAATGGCTCCTTCTTTTTCTCCTGAAATAAGCAACAGCTCTTTGTTGACTCACAATCCCGGGGAGGATATTGAAGTTATAAAAACAAGACAGAGGCTCATCTCGAACCGGCTGTATTTCAGCAAAATGTTTAAGCTACAAGCAGCTCTTTCATAGATTTGTGAAGCTTTTATTGGGGCCATAATGGAATCCATCCCTTTGCAAATAAAATAAACTGCTTTCTATAAAGTCAGATTCACTCAATTTCATATTGAGTTAAAAGGGACAAAGGATACCCTGTCGTACCTACGTAGTTTCTTTGTTTAAATGCAGATGAGAGAGGGAAATGCAGTTTGTCTCTCCATGGCTACCATTCCTCCCGCAAGTAGCTGTGACACTGGCTGTCTCTGACCCCAATTGAATTTTGGCCCCTGTCTGACACCAACCTTAGGGGAGTGATTGGGCGTGAATTACAGAGGCAGCTCCTCGGCGGTGGAAGGGACAGGGAGAAAGAAATGATAGAAGAAAGAAAGAAAGACAGTGGCATCACGGTCAAGGTAAAGTGAGGTGATGCATGTGAGAGACAAGAGGAGAGGGAAGAAAAGGGGAGGCTACAAAGCAGAGTCTGTGCGTGAGGGAGCGGAGAGAGTCAGAGGGAGTCCCCCCCTAATTAGCTCAGTGAGACCCAGAGCTCAGTGTTTACTACAAGCAGCCAAAGGGCCGGGTGGCAGCCTGGCCAGCCAAGCTCCTCACAGCACTGCTGGCATCTCCAGCCATCAGAGGGGAACATCCTGGCCATGTCACTGACACCGCTAAAGCCGCTGCCAACACGGGCAGAGAAAGCGAGTGGGAATACAGAGAATTCCTATAATTACTGAATTTAAAAAATGCGCTTTTAGCCTCTGGGTTTGGGAAACGCTTAAGAGAGCCACCCTGATCAATAAACAGTGTGTTTAAAAGAAGTGTCACTCGTAGACCTACAAACCCAGTGATAATTAGGATTCAAGCTAAATACTTCCTTATTTTGATTTTCCTGTGCTATCATTTCTGCACCAATTTAATCATTTTAATAAACAGTTCATTTCTATATATTCCTGGGAAATATTTACTGTCACAGCCATCTGTCTGATATAAGAGCAGCGACATGACGCATTACTACTTGCAAGCCATGGTTTCGTGTGATCGGGTAATTTGTTTCAAAGTGTGTTTGAGCAGTTATTTATTGACATGCCATCGACCATTTCATCCATTAATAAGAAAAACTTGGAAGAAACACGTATGCTTCATCTTTTTAGTTCTTTACTCCATCAGGAACAACTTGCTCAAAACTCATTTAGAAACATTCACAAATGACAAATTAATGGACTATTATCAGAATAGTCTCATTATGTCTAACAATTTATTATTGCAGTTAACTGACAAACATTTCCAATGGATTATTAGAAACTACAATAAAAAAAAAAAACAAGCCTTTCCTTATTAATTCCTACTAATGTATAGATATATATCCCTATAAATATTTAGGAAGCTGTGATAAACTTACTATTTTTGAGTGCATTGGCAGTGATAACTTTGGCAACATGCGGTGCTCCATCAGCGCCTGGATGTTGTGCTCACAGCAGTTGAAATGTTGAGCGTGAAACGCTGCACATCAGTGGCTGCCATCAGGGAGGCACCACAACCCAGTTGTCAAACTTCAGAACAGAACGGCTGAGGAAGCCACAGCTGTTGCAGTCTTAAAACTGAACCATATAGGTGTCCATATGCGACTACTCTAAGTCTGTAATGATTACCGTAAACATCAGCTCAGTAGGTCTATGTTGCTATTGTCATTTTGGGTGAGAGCACAACTTTCCATTCCAGTTCAAACAAAACTACCTAGTACAAAATCACACACTACCCAACATGGATGGTTGCTCCATTTGAGTGATTGGGTGTCAACCTGCCAAAGGGTGGAGAAGTTTTTTTTTGTACCACTGTGCTATCTGTGTTGTAGACTCCCCATGTCCCTGTAAACATAGTCCAGTCAGCATAAAGCTGGGTTTCATGGCGTACTGCTCATCTAAATATGGCTCCACATTGCCCAGATCATTCACAGGCAGCTTGATTTCACTGAGAGGGGAAGGGATCATTTTGCATTTTGTTTTGAAAGAGGGACAAGCAAAGTTTCAACATACACTGTGAAATGTAATTTTAAAAAGCGCGTTATGTGATAATAATATAATAATTACAATGGTTAAAATGTAATTCATTTATTGCACATTATCAGCACCAGTGCCACTGCTCTTAGTGTCTTGCTCAGTAGCAGAGGTTTGCCATTATTCTGGAAAGTAGTTTCCACATTTGAACTTTTCAACAAAAAAAACAAAACAGCATTTGTTAACTTTAAATGCTGGAATGATGTCAACATAAACAATTATGTCAATTATGAGAAATCAAACCTCAGACCTGTTGTCTCAACGTTGGAGACTAAAGGCCAGAGAAGCACGGCTGTCAAAACCGCTCTGTCATAGCTGTGACTCCCACTGCTAGCTTGGCACAAGCGCTGCGTTTCTGACCTACAGTCCCTGCCATCAGCACCAGCGCCACAGGCACAAATCTACACTCTAAACTGGCACTTGGTGCCCACAGCTTACACTGGCAGTGACAGTGACACTGCTGCCAACGTCCCCTAAGCCTGAGACGGTCCACTGCCTCTCATTTAGATTACAGAGGCCGTCCAGCAGCCAAAACACACCTTTGATCCGACTGCACAGACATCAACCGAGCAATGGTTTGAGAAATCGAGACCACGGGGTCCAGCTTGAGCCAAAACGCCTTCGCAGCTGTTGTGTCCGAGGTCATGACAGATGGTGCTGAGTGCAAATTACACCTTACCTCTTTTTTCCTCTTCTTTACTTTGGGCATTTTCCCCTCTTTCATCTTTTTGGGCTTCTTCTTCTTTTGTTGTTTGAGGGAGTCGTCGTCAGAGAAGAAGCTGTCCAGAGGGGTGAGGGGAACGGTGTTACGCTCGCCTTCGTCATCTTCGTCTGGACACACAGAAAGAAACACATTTGCTTAGAAACACAATGTATTGCACTTTACACAGGGGCAACCTCGAAGATTTCCATCTCAGTAAAGCAAATTATTATAACTTAAGTTCAGAAACAAGAACACGCCTTGTTTCAGTCTATCTTCCGTGCTTACCTTAAGGTGTGTCCAGCCTTTCCCTATCTGTTCATTTCAGTTTTCAACCTCCACCCTCCCCTTCCCTCTCTTTTCTTTGCTTCCTCTTCCCTCTTTCACGACAAGAACCAGGGGGGAGTCTCACTCCATCTGTTCCTCCTCAACTGAAGACCATTTTCCATCACCATTCAACCTCACTCATCCCTTTGCTTTGACCCCAGTTGCATCAATTGAGGTCTCTGTTAGTGAAAGCTCCCTTAAGTGAGTATCTGTAGCCAGATGAGATAGCATAATGGTGATTGCGTCTATGGCCCACTGATGACATTGTACAGGAGTCCTTACACCTGCAGCATTCTGAACTGTGTCTGTGGAGACATTCCCATGCAAAGCCACAAGACGCGCACACTCAGTGATGCTTGATCCATCACTTAAGAGTTATCTTTCTGCCAGAGTAGGCAGTAGGTGAAGCTAATGTTTAAACTGTCTGATGACGTCAGACGTGGAGCGCTGCTTGGATCTCTAGGTTCAAAGACACTCCTGAAACCACCACTTGTCACCATAGAGACTCCCAAAGAGAACGGCACACGGATGCCTTTGAGTTTGCAATTTTGTGAAAAAATGTAACAGTGAAAAACTACAAGCATTGATTAAACACATGGTCCTGCTGAAAGAAATGTTTTTTTTACTGCTTTTAATATTATAAATGTGAGGATTTGCCTCTTTCCTCAATTTTGTATCATTTGGAATTACACGGCTTCAGGTTTTAAAGTTTGATCACAAAGAACAAGTGATGAAGACATGACCTTGGGCTCTAGACCAAATTATTAATTAATTAATCAACGACGAAAACAAAGTCGGCCTAAATACGGGCGAATCAATGTCAGACCAACAGCTCCACTTGGCGAAATAAACGTCATAACCACACATCACTGACTGTGAATCAACTTCACCCATCAAAGCACAAACAAACGGAGCGCCTGCCCTGCCGCTAAATGGGAACTCCCTGGAGGACCACTGAGGTATACTGAGCATATCTTCTGCCTCTAATGCTTGCTGGGACTAAAGCGACCTGCTGCTGGTTGTCAGCTGCACTGTCTCAAAGCTGCTGTGTACAAACGTGCTGACTGCTGAGCGCAGCAGACTTCACTGATGCCATAGTGGGTCACAGAGGAGTAAGTAAGGGAGAGAGACAACCTCAAACAATACATCACTATAAAGAGACGCACGGAGAAAGACACACAGGATGCAGCCACCCCGCAAAGGTCGATCCGATCTCATTCTCACTCTGCGTCCCTGACTGTCTTACTGTCTCTTCCGGCCTATCTTACAGCGTGTCTCCCTTCTCTCGGTGTCTCACGCAGACAGACTGGAGGGCATGAAATATGCAGCACATGTATCAGAGTCAATCAGCCAACACTAGCCCTGCAGTCTACCACTCCCCTGGGTTGCTGGAGTGAGAGATTGGGGAGGAGGGATTCCTGTGTAGTAGACGCACAAATCTCACCAACCACTTATCCTCTATTTAGCAAAGCTAGCAGGAGGTACTCCACACACACACACACACACACAGCACAGCGTAGTGATTTCAAAGCTTTAATCAGAGCCAGCGTCAGGCTCATTGTGTTACCCCTGGCTACCAGATGAAATGTGTCGCCCCTGCTTTAGCTCTAACTGGGGGTCACTTGTACTTTTTGGCAGCAGTATTTTTACAATAAAGATGCTGACTGACAACATCTAAAACTGGTGTTAATTACTTTCGTTTTCATCCGGTATCTTTAATGATCTGCCCGCTCATTCTGTGTTTTTTTTTTCTTCTCTCACACAGACTCACGTGTTTCTCTCCACTTTTTCTTCCATTCTAAATAAAGCCTGGAGTTTATGCATTCAGTCTCTCAAACAGGGAGCTCTTTCATGTCTGTATGTTAGCCGCCTGCCAGGCAAGTCATGGCGGCGACGCAGCACAGCCTTACATCTCTCTCAGACGCACGGATGATGACATGGCTCAGATACAGACGGCTTTGGATTACACAAAGCGCACCGTCCGTCACGCTGTGCGCTCCTTTTTTCTTCTATGGGGGAACAATGAATGACAGGCTGACCACACATCCCTGATTAGATACACCAGATGATCCCGGGGCATGTGTCCCTTGCTCTGCTTCCTGTATATTAAATCAATCAAAGCTGACAGATGTGATGCAGTGTCACTGACGTTAGGTTTAAATAATTTGATCATAAGTACCTAATTCACTTTGAGCAGACTTTAAGCCACGCTGGGGCTGAGGCTCAAGGGACGGCGATGTCACCTGTTGGTCGTTTAAGCACTTCGGTCACAAAAGCCACTATATGGATTGGCATGAAATTTTGAACAGACATTCATGGTATGGATGGTAAGGATTAAGGTTGAAACCTATTGATCATCTTCTGACTTTTTCTCTTAGGTTGGCATTTGGAGTGAAATATCTCAGCAGATATTGGCTAGATTGTCACAAATTTTTTTAACCTTCCTTCTCCACCATAACAAGGTTACATTTTGAATTTGCACAAAAACTGGGTTCATAACAGAACATGCGTGTGCGGATGTAATAGTGCTCATTAATAAATTACACACTAATCTGAGATGGTGAGTATGATAAATATCATGTTAAATACAGGCATGTTAGCACAGTCAGTGTGATCCATTCATCATGCCAAAGTCTCACAGCCACTAGCTGTAGTCTTGTTCAAAAAAAAAAAAAAAATCCTATGAAAAGGCTTCCCTTAATGCCTTCCAATCTGAACCCTGCCTACAGTAAATGGCCTGTGAAGTCCCTGCAGGGAAAGTCGTCAGGGGAAGGATATTCTTTCTGCTTGGTGGGAGAAGCAGGCAGTGCCAGGTGTTGGAAGGAGGCGAGGTTGCTCAGTCATGTGACACATGGAGGTCTGGCACCAGATTCAGTGAGAAAGGCGACCAAAGCTCCGATTGGCAAACAAACCTGCTGTAAAATTTGGACGGATGGCACAGACGCAGTTCTGACCTTCCTGCAAGGGCTTGGCCACCGGACTGACCCATTAGAAGGGAGATTCATGAGCGACTCCCAAGTGAGGAAGCTAGAGTTTACGGGAAAGCACATTAGTCCTTTCTCTGTTGGCCCCTGCGTGGAAATGCCCACTTAATGTTGCCCAGCATTGCTTCCCACAAAGCAGGGCCAAAGGGTTTCCTTTCTTCATTGATTAGGTTCTTATAGCTCAGGCTTCTGATGCCTTTCGACAAAGACATCTATGGACTATTATTAGAAATGTAATCATCAAGAGATGGAGGGATACAACCTAAACAGCCTCATGAATATCATATCTATTATAAGTTCACAATCCATTCAGTGTATAATATAGACCACAGATGCTGTGATGCTCATCTGCAAATACACGTTTTTTTTTAAAAAAGCATGCATGTTTTATGCTTTGGCTACATGCACGCGCACCCGGAAACAAAAAAAAAAAAAAACTGTGTCAACTTTCACAGTGAGCGATCCAAAAATAGACCCCTTTCCAACTGGGGATAACAATTGTAGGCACACAAAAGCCCATGATAATCTTTCAATTTTAGGGAAGAACAAAGCAATTAAAACAGAAAACACAGCGGAACAATCTGAGACACTGTAAGCACCCGGAGTGAAACAAAGGGGGACTCAGGACACTCTAAGTGCCACGACAAATAGACGCTGTGATATGAGAGCATTTAGGGGTCTGAAGTCCTCCCCCTGGGGCGTGCTTCCACATTGTTGAATTTTAATTGCGCGGAAGCATCTCGATGACGGGAAAAGTATGACCTGGATTCCTGCCCTTGTCTGTCACTCTGACGTCGGCTGATGAAGGTCATAAAGTGTCTGAAAACGGCTTCCTGTATCAGCTGCATAATAACAGACTTGCGACATTTTATCACGGTTAGTGATGTGACACGATAAAATGAAGAAACTAAAAAAACAACAATGGCAAGAACAGCTTTCATTTATAAGCTGGAAGCTCTTTTAAGACATAAATGGAAATCACTGTCCCTCATTTTTTTTTGTTAGAAAAAAACATAAAAATACAAAATTACATGAAGGCCATTTTGAGCAATTTGCACTGACACATTAAAATGTTGCCTGCATTACCACTCAAGTGTCTTCACTCACCTGCCATAAGCAATTGCACCTTTGCTTTTTTATACATGTTTAACCAACTACTGGGTTATTGGGGATACACATGAGTGACTGCGTTCTCCCTCAGGCTATGACTGGCAGTCACAGATGATGCTTCAACTTCTCTCTGTCTGTCTTTTTTTTTTTTTTCTGCATACCTTCACACTCAAGCTTGCAGATATTGACGTAACAATATTATTTCTATAGGAAAATCAAGATGCAAGTGATAGTCATAACATAATACTGAGATATATGCAAGGAGGAGACTGCGGCTCTATATTATATGTTTATTCAGGAAATGGTAACCAAATCTGTGCTTGTGGAATAGGTTACACTGAAGCTGCTCTACTCCTCTTTGTTACAGTGGTACACTAAATGGGTTCAATGGCATCATAACGCAAATTCTAAATGTGTCTCACTTGTATCAGAGACTTGAATTGCTCACGGATTTTAGGAATTTAAGTGCGTTGAAGCATCAAACCAATGTCTCGGCAAAGGCTGCAAACACCGGTGGCGTCATTGCAACCTCTAGATACTACTTCATCCCAAAGTTCTTTCGCCGTTGTTTGAAAACTTGTAATAAATTGTTTCAGTTGCATTCTCTGTAGCACTTAATAAGCTGGAGAAAAACGTGGCCTTGTGCTTTACATGCTCAACCTTCATTTCACACTCAGTCTGTTTTTATAACCACTTTTCCACATTGTTATGTGAAAGTGAAGCAGAGGGCAACGCAGCATCGTTTAAGTCATGCCCTTGACATCAAACCAACTGATGCACAGAGAAAGCTGCAGAAGCAAAAGAAAAAAAAAGATTTCTGAACTCCTTGGCTGTACTGCGCAAACTGATGCTTTGCAGTTAGATGCAACAACAAGACACTTCATCACCCCAGGTCCTACAACACTGGATCAATATATATATATATATATATATAAAACCCAAAACAAAACAGCAGCTCCTTGCTGCACATGTGGGACAGTGATGAGAGTAAATGTCACACTGTGCCATCCAAACACTATGAGGAGGATTCCCCTGCTCAACCAGGTGCTATAGGACTGACACCAGCAAGCAAAACTGATTTACAGAAAACAAGAAAGAAAGGCCATGGTTTGGCTTCACGTGATCAATTAGGAAAGCTTACAGTAACACCGTGATTAGAGCTGAACAATTTCAAGAGAATAAAATGACAATACAGCTGGTCCATTGTCAGAGTGGGTGACATGTTAATTTTCCAGCCACAAGAAAATATTGTTCAATTTGTGCTTGCAAACAGAATGAGCTGCATGTCAAGAATGTGGGTTAGAGTTAATTTCAGTTAGCGCACGACCTGCAGCTGAAGGGGGTGCAGGTGACACACTGTCATCCGTGTGAGAGGTAAAAGAACACACAGGATAAACACTGTTTACTGTAGCCCACACGTGGCTTTCACACCTCTGCGGCCACGCAGGGCCAGGGGGAAAAAAATTAAAGTTGGAGCAGCTTCCTCAATCGCAAGCGCATCTTCCAGGCTACGAACTGAACGTGGATGTTGTCACTGTAGCCCGTTTCTGGGCTACTTAAAAGCACATGCACGCATTAACCGAGGAGGACAAAACCCACGGCACAGACTGACACCCAGGCGAATAAAATGTCGTGGTTTTGAACAGATCCCGTGAGCAAAACTTGTGTTTTTTTTAGACTTGAGGTAAAGCCGTTCACTAGTATACGCATGCAGCCTGTGAAAGGAAAAAAAAAACACAGCGCACAGAAAGCATGCAGCAAGGGTTTCATCATGCCCCGAAATCAGGATGTCAGGACAACAGCAGGCAAATCCACCAAAAAAAACCCGTTCCCACCTTTAACACACTAGGTCGCACACACAAAAAAAATAATAGCATGACTCTGCTTATTGCACCCCACCCCTCCTCCTCCTCTCTGGTCTCAGGAACGCAGGACAAGCCCTTTTCCCCGCATTCAAGGCGTAGCGGCGCAAAAATAATCTGAAGGACACCCCGCCTCCCCCCTTCCCCTCACCTGGCATATCGTCTTCAAAATCCATGTCGTCTTGTCCCTCGTCTTCATTACTCAGCGACCCCGGCATCTTTATCTCATAGCTCCCAAACCCCTTTTAGGCTGGGAATACTGAAAGTTAACCCTCCAGACGCCGCAGCCCAGTCTCTTTCTTCACCCAAAAAGAATTGTATTCGATTCGCTCTGTTCAAATTTTGGAATTTAATTTTTTTTTTAATTATTTTTTTGCACCGAATAAGGGGCCTTCTTTCCAGGAGTAAAATAATAATAATATTAAAAAATAAATTTATATATATATATATTCCACTGATCTCTATCCAGGTCTTGCAGTCTGAAAAATAAGAAAGACAAAAATGGAACACACATGCCCAGATTGTGACGTCTGGTCTGTTGCCATGACGATGCATCCCATAATTTCACCCACAACTAGTTAGTCATACTCTCCTAGTTACCATTTCAACTAGCAGTGTGCGAGAAAAAATAATTTAAAAAAAAAAAAGAAGAAGAAAACATCATCACACCGTGAGGCATCGCCATGTGCCGCTAATAGGCTGATGCTCTCCCGCGCCTGTCGCCTGCCCGGGTCCTTTTGGAAGTCCGGAGAATTGAGACAGAAACTTCTGCTGCACTCTCTCAGTCGCAACCTTTCCTCTACATATCTAAAGTCTGAATAAAAGAGGAGGGGGGGGAATGACCCAAATATTTATTTTGAAGGTAAAATGTTCTGTTTCTATTATTATTGCTTCTATTAGTATGAAAAAATAAAAATAAAAATAAAAAAAAGGGAAAAAAATAAAGATTTTGACATTTTTGCAGACATCCACTTTCTCCTGGGTTAAAAAAAAAAAACACATCCCGTGCAGGCTGATGACTGCACGCTGAGAGAGGAGTCCTGCCTGCCAGTGGTCTAACGGTTGTCAAGGTTACCACAGCTGCAGCTCAGGATGCCCCACAGAGAGCAGTTTTGACTTCACTTAATGTATCAAAATACACAAATTAACTGGAGCATCCCAACTGCACACGCTGCTATTAAGTTCTTCCCCGATATTAATTTGAAAATACACCCGCTTAATAGAACTGCCGCTTATTGATTGTATGCAACTTGTTTTTGGACAATTTTCGTTCACTGAACGATTAGAATTAAGCATTCTATATGTACAATAATCTAATTTTTTTATGTATTTTTTGACTACATGTTAATGGATGTTGTTTTCAATAAATACTCTATTTTTGTTTTTTTAAGTTGCACTGTTACACATGAAGCAATCCTAATTTTGCTATACTTGTAAAATGACAATACATGTAACTGCCTCTGGTGGCTATTCTTTCTGCAGATGTCAGCAAAACAAAAGCTAATTTCCTTAAAAGGTGAAATTCAAAAAAAAAAAGAAAAGAAAAATAATTAAGACTAACATATCATTAGAGTACGTAAAATATTTATTTTTCAGCCAGGAGAAATACTGTCCAAATTTAGCATGCTAACAGAATGAGCTGCATGTCAAGAATCTGAGCTCTTTCTAGTTAGTGCTAGACCTGCAGCTAAAGGGATGCAGGTGATAAACCGGTGTGCAGATGAAAAAGAACACACCTGATAAAGACTGACTTTTTACTGGAGCCCACAAATCCTAAAATGGCCAGTTTCAAGACATGCTTCATTCTGACGAGGAAAAAAATTCTACATAAAATGATACAGAAATTTGTTTGGTAGAAACTTAAAAGAATGTGCTGTGACACCCTGAAAACAAAAACTATTAAAGCAAATCTTAAAAAAAAAAAAAAATCAAAACAAACGACAACTGTTTTGTTTGTTTTTGTCTCGAGACATTTTATTAAGAGTGGTGTGAAGTTTAATCTTCATCCTCCTCCTCCTCGTCCTGGTTGATCTGGAAGTAGCGCAGCTCGTAGCTCTCCTTGGTGTTAGCCACAACCCGCAACCAGTCCCTGAGGTTGTTCTTTTTCAGATACTTTTTGGTGAGATACTTCAAGTACCTGAAAGAGACGAGGAGGCGGAGGGTGGACACAGAATGAGCCTTTAAATGTGTACGTCAATTTGTAATTAATTTTCATGAACCATCTCACTATTCTCTTCTATGCTTTAATTAAAAGCAGAAATATCAAACAAAATCACACAGATTCAAATTCTAACCTGCCCTAAAATGCACTAAGTCAAGGACTCGCATATGTTAGGGTTAATGTCGCCCCGTGACTTTTTCTTCTGCTTACAACAAGCGCTCCATTTAGTCCTGAAAGTGCGACAGTCACCCTCTGCTGGCGGTGTTCACAATTCACACAGAAAATTGTTAGAAAGCTTCAAGCAGCATATACTTTCAGTTTATGCACATCATGTTCATGTGTATTATCACATAACACTTTGAGAATATTCATTCGAGTTAACAGCCACCTTCACAACAGATTTTGGTAGCCAAACGTTATATCTATATTGAATCAATTTAAGTACCTTGTTCACTGTCAAGTACCAAAAAATTGAGCTGGTTAAAATCTTACTTAACCCATATGCTACAACACTTAATATAAAATAAAATATATGAATACCACATTAATGTACCAGGTTGCAGAGTATATTCATATCAATACTGAAAGAACTGTGTGTGAGCTCTAACACCTACAAAGCCTCAGTAATATTAATTCTGAAACTCAAATGCTCTTGTTCCTCCATAAATACATATTTATACATATCCATATTTATGGAGGAACATTTAAGCTGACAGAATGCTTCTTCAGAACTGCTCGTCAGATGGTCAAATAGCGTTGGAAGCCCCTTCCCTCTGCGTCTTTCCAACACTGGATTAGGGGAGTCTGTTTGAGACCATTTCTGTAAATTACCATATCTGTGATTGGTCGGCAATCTTGGCTAGGGTTTCAACAACACTCTCTTGGTATATTTTTCCAGATTCTTGAAACAACCATTTCTGTCTTTTTTCATTTGAAAAATTGCCACGAATCCCTCAACGGAGCAAATCAAGTGTCCACATTATGGATATTTGATTTTCAAAAGCAGAGAGAAACCTATATTTACTTGACAGTCCATTAGGTAGACGAGTAAAAATGAATGCATTCTAATATAACAGTGGCGCACGCTCTTTAGCTTCAGGAAGGTTCTGATAGTCAGCATTTGTTTAGAATAACTGAGAGACCTGTTGATTCAACTGCATTTTCATTTTTGAGGCTGTGGTTTAAAGTACTATTGAACTGAATAGCCTGACACTAAATCATGGACTACATGAATGTGCTTCTTCATGAGCTAAGCTACGTAAGTGAAGCATCTGGATTGGAAAAATAGCCGATCACAGGATCTCCATTTAGTGGGAAACCATAAAGCTTCTGCAGCCACATTTGAAGTACCAAACACTACTGCATGTGTGTTATGTCTTCTCACTCAATCACGTAGTTTATTAGTAGTTTTTTTTCCTATGCGATTCTGACTGTCTGAACAAGCCATTCTCAAAATTGATGTGTTCTTGTCATGTAGAGTCTTTGTGGTGTGGTAGGAAGCACTATGCTGAGCAGTTGTTCGAGATCAGCATGTGACAACTGTTGCTCATTACACACAGGGTTACGGATTTACATTGTATTTTCATACCTCTTGGAGAAGGGAACTTCAGAGTTCACTGAAATTTTGCTCTTGCTCCTCTCAATAGACACCACGCCGCCACCGAGGTTTCCAGCCTTGCCGTTCACCTTGATGCGTTCCTGCAGGAACTGCTCCTGAAATGTGAAAAGGAAACAGCAATTATTGATACACATAACCCTCAACATACACTATCTACAGAAGAAATACTGTCATTGACCATGATGAAGTTTTTTGTTTTTTTTTTATTAAATTTTTTTTCAACGGACTGTAACCTTCATATTGAGGCCGAATTGATCCCCCTGACCTGACAACCGATCTGAACACGGTTGCTGTGTTTAATGGCCTTTCACACGCCATTAAACAGACAACATGATCACCCATGCCTGAACCGATATACTCACAAAATTGGCAGCATCCATGATACCATCCTCTACGGGGTGAGTGCAGTCCAGGGTAAACTTGAGGATCTGCTTCTTCCTCTTTCCACCCTGTTTCTTGACCACCTGCTTCTTCTAGAGCAGAAAACGAGGGGGTTAATAAGCCTCGAAAGAACAACCGCGCCAGCATGTGTCATTTCAAAACGGAAAAAAACGAGCATCTAAGCACTGTACCCATTATGTTAAGCCACCAAACGTAGTTGGTCACCATGTACTAGACTATTTTATGTAAAATTTCGCGCAATATTCTCTTAAACGTAATACTTGGTTACCGCTGTCTCACGCTAACTAGCTAGCTAACGTTAGCACTAACGTTAGCCAAACGTGGTTTTAGCCGGAATAGTAAACAAAGCCACAAAAGAGGGACTAAAACTACATTTCCTAGTATATATCTATGCAATGGTTGTTTACGCGTCGATGAGAGTAAAAAGCAAGCTAAAATATCCAGTCTATGTGCACTTTATTCGGCCGTTTTACTACTCACAAGTGGGGCCATGGCTGACACGTTCAGCAAAAAGGAAGGAGCAGAGGCTGCGCAGGAAGTATAAAACTCGGCTGCAAAATCGATCGCACAGAGCTATCTGGAATCGATTAAGCAGGCTGACCCACATCAACTGTAAATACTGTCATTAGTGCGCTAGCTTAATTCTGTAGTTTTGTATGCGTTAAATCTGATAACTGTTATTAATTAAACAACGTCAATTACACTTTACGTAGGTATTCACTGGGCAACTACTGTCATATCAGTAATTAGTTAATATTCAGTAAAACCTTCCTTTTCCGAAACAAACAAACAAAACAAAACTAGCTAGCACTGAGCTAGCACAGCTAACTTGCAATTATTAGCAGACTTGCTAAGTGTTTTTTTTTTGTTTGTTTGTTTGTTTTTTTACCAAGTATAAATCTGAAACAAACTGATCATAAGAGTGACCAAAAAAATAAAGCTGATGAAGTTCATGAGATGTGACTGAAAGTCCTGGAAAAACCTGAGTTGGTAACTAATCATCATAAAGTCAGGTAATCAGTCAAGTAATAATAAAAATGATGTAAACTGAGCATACAGTTCAACCCATACAGTATGTAGCTGTAACGTTTCTCAAATAAAGGAATAATTAATTATTTGGGTTAATTGGTTATTGTGCAGCAGACTGCTGCATCCACGCTGCAAGAAGGAACGCTGCCGCAGGTCTTTCATTGCAACTGCCATCAGGCTGTACAACACCAGCCTGAGTCAACAATAACCCACACGTTAGACTTGGCTTCGTTGTGGTTTTTACTGTGATTTTTGCATAAATAAATCTGCTTTTTTGCACTGCCTTATTTTGCACGAACCACTACCTCACCATCTTATAGTTTTAGCAATTATAAAGTAAAGTTTTTTCTGTCACCATGCTGTATATACAGAATGTCTTTATGTTTCTATTTGTATGTTGTTATTGTTTTTGTATATATATTTTGCCAAATTCCGTGCTACTGTGACATGGTAATTTCCCATACGTGGGATTAATAAACATGTCTTATGTCTTTTGTCTCTTAAACATCTGAAAAAAAGGTTTCCCCTACAATTAATAGCCATCATACTGTAGTTCTTTCCAGTACACTTCCTGTTAAACAACATATAAATTATTATAGTAAGTTATCTAATGTTGTTAATGTTATAACAGGGTTGTGTTCCCTGTTGCAGCAGACTCAGTTGTTTTCAGTCCTATATTTTCCAACTCATTCACCAAGGAGCAGCAACACTGTGGCTTTAGAAATAGAACAACTGTATTTGCAATCTGTATGGGGCTGCAATATTAAATGCCCCTTTTGCACTCTGGCAACACTTGGGGGCTGGCATGAGGTGGGTGCTGTCAGCTGCCTGGTGGACGGACCCCATCGGCCTACTATTGAAGAGTTTCTGCATTGCTCTCATTCCTGCTGGGGGTAGCTGATAGCACCACTGAAAGGTAAGACAGTGGCTCTCTGTGCTTTCCACAGACCAGTCTGCTACATTTACACTAGGGTTTGTTAGCTGGATATAACGTGGGTGTTGACAGTGCATTAGAGCGTATATATTTATGATCTGTGGATGGTGCATTGTCGGAGTATCTCCAGGAATTTCTTAGAAGTCTGACGAGGTAAGAGAAAAATCTATCTACTGTTTACTGCGATTAATATGTGACTCAAAAGAGTTTCATATTAGCCGGATTAGCCTCTCTTAAAATAACAGAGATGTATGGACTGTAATTCAATACAATAGCAGCACATACCAACTTTCTTTTGTGTTGGTGTGGCCTTTAAAAAAACTCTCATCTCAGCAACATACTATTGTTATTCATGTTCCCTGTTCTCAGATGGCAGGAGGAATCTTCACCAACTTGGGTGACCTGTGTAATGTGGACTGCGCTAACGTCCACCCACTGGTGTGTCACATGTGCCATGAGCAGTACCAGTCACCGTGTTTATTGGACTGCTACCATATCTTCTGTGCCCGCTGCCTGCGAGGTCGGACTAATGACAGTCGCCTCAATTGCCCCCTCTGTGGGTAAGAGATAGCATTTTGAAGATGATCAGGCATAATGCATGCTGTGGACATCGGATTTCTAAAGTAGAACTTAATGTTCAACATGCTAATGCCTACCTTGCTAGGATATCGAAGCTTTTAAGTCAAACCTTTGGTCCAAAGACATGAAGGTTCACACAAAATGAAAACACGGACACCAAGGTTGAGCACTGCTGATATCGATAGGCTATGGACTCCCTCAGTTTAAATTACAGCCTCACTTTTGCTTTCATCATGATTACATCTAGTGATACTATGTAGTTAAGAATTTCATTGATATCTTTAGTGAATAGGTGAACCCAAACAGTTTGAATAAGATAAACCTGTGTGAATCCCTATTATAAAATACGAATTTTCTCCCTGAAACCCCCTTGAGATTCAAACGTTTAATGTTAAGACTCAGGATTCCCCACAGCCGCCAGTTTTGGACAGCAACAAGGGATTTGTTCCATGTAACTTGATTAGCAGACTGGTTTGTTGCGTGCAGGAGATTTGAGAAGAATCCCATTGGTTTCAGAGAGCATCAAGTCCGCGACCCACTGCTGGCCCGGCGTGAGAAGGGTGTGAATGGCTGGAGCAGCTGATGGGTCACCCCAGTCTCTTATTTAGCCCTTGGCCTCAACACTCACAGGGGCTGCGAGGTCTGTTAAGACCGGTCACACAGCAAACAAAGCATACTGGCATTTGACTGCGATGCCAGCAGCTTAGGGCAATCAAAAGCCGTCACATGATACCAATCCATTTCATCCCTTATTAAGGAATGACTCATGATGTACAGTCACAGTTCAAGGTGGCAGTAATAACTTTTCCTGATCAAAGCAGGGTTGTATAGAAAGGGTCCTTTACTTAAAGCTGATTATGTGAGTCTTATTCTATTGTGGTAGACTGAAGATGGCCCAGATTTTTCATTCATCTTGCTTGCAGATGAATCTAAAATGGTGCTAATGAGTTGGAAGGTCACTGCTTTAGTCTCCTGCTCATATATGGTTACTTAGATAAAGTTTTATTCTGATAACTGCTTTAAGGCCTAAACCATTTAAAGTCTCATCTACATCAACATCTTAATAATGTTTCAGCTTCTTCTTACATTATTCTACAAACCAAGTGTTCTGGTTTGATTAAAATAATAAACATTCCTAGAAAAACGTGAGCCAACATCCACCTTTATCAGCAGTAATACCAGCACAGTGCTTTCTTTTATTTGTGGCATGCAGAACTGAGAATTAATGGGGAAAAACCTTGACAATCATTGCTTTTCTATTCTGATTACTGAGTGGGCACAGAGCCACTGTGCTCTGCTCTGCAGGCTCAGGAAACAAGAGCTTGCTGCCTTTCAGCTACTATTTCCATCAGCAGCCTGCTAACAGCTGCTCACTCAAGAACCATGTAATCTAGGAATTCACTACTCTGCTATTAGTAGAACACAATAGATCCCTGTTGCTATGAAAACTAGATAAAACATGCACAGCAGAGTGGAGGACCAGTCGAGCCAGTGCAGCTGAACCAAAACAAGGCACACAGTGCAATATTTAAATGAGGCAGGGAAATGTAAAGAAAACACTGACCTGATATTAAATATTGGTTTTCCATTATTTTAAATTTAATTAGTTAACTGACAGAAAATCCTACTTTAAACAAATTAAAATACTGAATTCCTGTTGTTCTTGCCATAAGTCATTAAATATCTTTGAATTTTGGACTGATTAAAGAATGTGAACGTACCAACTTTGGCTCTGGTAAATTATGCATTTTATTTATACAGAGAATCTTCCACTCTTACAATTTATTAACAAACTTTGGCAAAGGAAATATTTAATTAGACCAAGATATCACCACACTGACAAACCTGTAAAGCCACACAAAGTGCCAACATGTTAGAATAATCTAAGCCATCAAAACTAAATTCAAACTATAGCACAGTAAAATGTGGCTAGCACTGAGACTAACGAAGAAAACTGGCATTTAAATCTAAATACACCTGCAAACTTTAGGTTCTGTCTTTCAACATCTGCCAAATTAAAGAGCAGAGCCGAACTATCAAATGAGAGAACACTACTTGGATGGCATGCATACAGTTGTATAAAAAGATTAATTCGTCACACAGCGCATGGTCCACTGTTAGAAAAAAAAAAAATTTTAATCAGAGATAACAGCGCCATCTTCTGGGATCTTACAAGAATGCAATGAACAGAGTTGAAGGATTTGTCTTTAATAACAGCTGCATCTACTGTTTGTTATTATGCAAATCAAGTTACCTATATGCTTTTATGTATATTTCACTGTACATTTGAACAACTTAGAATTCATCTGACTGATTAATATATGGATGGAAACAACCATTCACCCAGTTTTTAACTTAAAATATATGAAAAGGGCAGAACACAGGGAGCAATATAATTACACTGGGCTTGTGGTAAGGCATTTATTGACTCATTTAGTCCTTTCAGCTGCTACTGGCAGTTCCGTTTTCGTCTTGATATCCTTCAGTCTTCATGCCATTCAGGCCGAGATCTTCATTCTGCTCAAAGGAGCGGGTGTACTTCTCAACGGTCATCTCAGGATCCGGATCAGGAGCGTATACATTCTGCAAGTAGCTGTTCCCTGCAGGGTCATCCAGGACGATGTGGGCATCCATTTCTGCTGCGATAATTTTATCTAGCTTCTCTCCAAACTCTTTAAGCTTCTGCACCCGATCTGTGATGCCGCTGTCACCGCAGATAAAGGGGTTTTTGGAGACAGTCAGGTCTTTGATGTCGGTCATCAGGCCCTCCAGAGTGGTGAACTTCCCAGACAGAGCTCCCATCCCTACCTCGAACTCCAGCTCTGGAATGGCGATGGAGCACGTCTCTGACTTGAGCACGTCTCGGGTCATATCTGAAGGGTCGGTGACATGCAGGGTGATCTTGGTGCCGAGTTCCTCAGTGGCTCCACCTGATTTCACCTCGTTGGTCCGGTGGCCACAGCTGTCACAGTTAGTGGCCATGATGATGACCTCCTTGAAGTGAGGGATCTGGACGAGCTTCATGTTGGTCGAGGCTGGCGCGTTGCACTCTGGGCAATTTGTGTTGAAGACCAAGACCTCATTTCTCATCGTCTCCAGGTCGTTACCCGCTGGTTCCTCCTCCAGGTCGTCATCGGCCCTTATTCCCAGCTGCATATCCTGCTGGACCGTCCGCTTGAATCGGGTCACGGTGAGAGCCTCATCCTTTTGAGGGGCCACAGGATTTTCCACAAAACTGTTCCCAGATGGATCGTCAATCACCAGCGTGAATTCATCCTCAACCTCTTTTGACTTCCTCAGCTTCTGGATGAATTCGTCTATTTTGTCAGCCACCTCTGGATCAGCTGCTCGCCGGGCAGCTTGGTCTTGCTCCAGCCCTGCGACTGCTCGGTCTAAAAGGCCCTCAACGGTAGAAAGCGAGCCTTTCTGGGTGTAGGGAGGGATTTCGAAATCCAGCTCAGGTATTCTGGTGGTTGCACTGTCTGCTTTGACAACCTCCCGGTTCAAGTCCTGTTTAGATTTCACTCGCAGCGTGTAACAAACTCCTTGTTCTTGAATACGACCTGCAGACTGGATTTCAGTATTTGACCAACCGCACTTAGCGCAGCTGAAAGAACTGACGATGACTTCTTTAAAGAAGGGTATTTTAGTCAGAAGCAGTCGTGTGGTACCGTTCTGGTAGCAGTTCATACAGAGGCTCTCGATCTCGGTGGGCTGCCAGTCTTCGTCGTCGGCGCTGATATCCTTGAAAACACTCCCACCTCGAACATTTTCCTCGGAAATAACAGACATTTTTTAACGTTTATTGGTGTCACCTCCGCCGACGAAGTGTTTACATGCGCTGTCGTTTTTTGAGTTCAACGATATGCCAGAACTTTCCAGATGACAGACCGACGAGACGCACAGCACGCTTGCTCCTTCGTGTAAGCCTCTTCCGCGTCGTTCTTCTTCGATGGTGGTCAGGATATCACTGCTGCCCCCTTCAGGCTTCCTGCAGTACAGCACCAAAATGTTCAGGATTTTCTGCCGCAGACAAATGTAACTTCTAGTATAAAAAGTATAAATAAATATTTGTTTGACTGTTTATAATTCTATTTTTATGTTTTTCTCTTCAATGTTATTTTGTGTCTTATTTCTTTAAAAGTTTTTAATTCAAATAGTTCTAAAGCATTTAAAGTAAAATGTATTTGGACCCTTTGTAAAAAAAACCACAACAGTCCTATACAATCCAACAGTCGTGTAGTAGACGCTTTATTATTTAACAGTAATGCTTAAGTTGTTGACTTCTGCTTTTTGTTTAAATTCTTCATGTGAAAACCAAAACCAGTTTCTGTAAGGCAAAATAATTTTACTTACTACAAAAATAATAAAAAATGATTTCCCTACTAGCTTTATTTATTTATTTACTTTGTTCTAAGTGTTGCGTTTCATTTTTTTAAATAGTCGTCCTTCCTCATCAAAAGAAAAAACATCATAGTATGCAACAATGTAATATAATAATAATGTAATGATGATCACTGTTCTTTATGTAATTTTAACTTCCTTCATAGTTTATGCATCCATCAACTAATTTGTTGAAAATTTCTTCAACAAACCACTCAGGCTGTCGGATTGTCTCTTTGCCACAGATACCCTTCCATAGTAAAAGGCAATAATGCCCTCCCACCGGAGGACCGCCTCCTGAAGTTCCTTGTCGACAACAATGCAGACACCGATGAGACAGTGCAGTGTGCCAACTGTGACCAGGAAAGTAACAAAAAGGTACAAAGTGACAAAAGTAATGTATCAGAAAACATCATTTCTGCAGGGTGCACACGTAATACAACACACTACATAACAGACAAAAAAAGTAAAACAGCAATGGAGCTTTTGTGGACCAGATTGCTTCATTATTGTGTGCAAGAAACAGTTTATAATTTATTCTGTATTATTTTATCTTTCATGCATACATTAAGTGTGATTTAAGAATCTTTCCGGTTATTCTGGTGGCATAAATTCTTATCTTTGAAAAAAAAATCTATCTGGGTATGAGTGGTGCAATACATTAAATAATCACAGTATTCAAATCAAACACTGCAACAGTACCTTTCTTTTCACCACAGTCTGAATTTTAATATTCTACAGAAACTGAAGCACTTTGTTCAATTGTGGCCCCTTGTTTCTTTGAATAATGACCAATGACATTTGTTGTTGCCTTTTTATTTGTACAGGACGCAGGGATGATGTACTACTGCAACACTTGCAGCCAGCCACTGTGTGCCGCATGCAGGGAGCTGACACACAAGGCCAGAATGTTTTCCCACCATGAGATTGTATCTCTGGCCAAACGCACCAAAGCCAAACACAGAAAATGCTGTGAGTGCCACCTGTAATTTACCCCAGAAGAATTACAGGCCAACAAGGAGCCTTGTCACACCAGTGTAGAAGCATGTTGCTCATAATAACTGCAGTCCCTCCTGTTCTCTGCGTGAATATTAACGGCCACAAGTTAATCATATTCTCATTCATTTACTTTGTAACACTAACTCTGACACTCCTGTGGGTTTATGTTAAAAGGCGTCTGTGTCTTCACAGCTCTCCACGAGGAGCCCTACATCCTTTTCTCAACAGAGAATAAGTCTATGCTTTGCATCAAATGCTTCAGAGACATGCAAGTGTGAGTCAACCCACTACACAGCATATATGATTGTTAGAAGCTCTTCTCTTCTCTTCTCTTCTCTTCTCATCTCTTCTCTTCTCTTCTCTTCTCTTCTCTTCTCTTCTCTTCTCTTCTCTTCTCATCTCTTCTCTTCAATTTTTATTATTATTTTTTTTTTTCCACAGGGAGAGTCGGACCCACTGCATTGATATTGAAACAGCTTACGCACAGGGGTGTGAGATGTTGGACCAGGCTGTCCTGGTGAGAGACTCCTGCCTGTTCATCTACATATTTATGACACTCAAACATGCCATTATAAATAATTCAAGCACTCAGCAGTGGGGATGACACAAGACGAGGTGAATGTGTGCTAAAAACTAGTTTAGCTCATTGCAATCATTTATTTTTTTAATTTTTTTATAAATTGTCAAATACATGAGCACATATTCACAAAAATAAGGGTGAATGTTCTGCTCTGGGCGCTGTGTTGAAGTCGATGCAAGGACTGGGCACTGCATCATAACTCTAATCATAATGAGCTTTAGTGAGTATATAAGATGATTACATTTCAACTTTCTCTGCAAAAAAGTTCTTATAAAGCATTTGTGACAAATGAATACATGTTTAGAAGCCTACAGTAGCCTTTTTTTTTTTTTTTTTTAAATTATAACTGAGCCTTCTCTTCCCTCTGTAGGTGGTGAAGGAGCTGCAAACTTCAACTGGAGAGGCAATCCTTCTGCTGAGAGCCATGGTAGGAGAAGTGTGTCTGAACGTGGAGGAAGAGGAGAGTGCAATCTGCAGTCTTTTCAACAGTTTGCAGGTTATATAACAATGCTGATGTAATACATGTTCCTAAAATGTTGTTTATCCCCCCCTAACCGTTCAGTGAAAAAATCTGGTTGCACAAATGCAAATTTATTTAAATGGGCAAAATTGCAGTCCCAGCTGGAATATTTAAAAGCCACACTCCGGCATACCAACAGGCTGTATGATCACAGGTGTAGTCAAGTGTGAGGATGTTAAAACTCTCCCTTTAAAGTGGAAGCGTTCACGTCCCCTCCTCTTCTTGGCATTTTAACACGCTCGACATGGTTTCAAACCTGCTTACCTGACACAGACCCAACTTGGATCAAAACATCGTCTATTAAAACACATCAGTGCTTCAGTCAATGTGCCGATGTCACTCCTAGCAGCTACATGAGTCCAGCAGCCTTTCACCTACATGTGATGTGCATTTAAATATGCTGTCGTTGAGTGTCCTAAGTTATCCAGGTCATGATATATATTACACAAAGCAAAAAAGACTCCTGGAGTTTAAATCAGGTGTCTTGTAGTAAATTGAGTTTCAGGTGAGCACCAGCCGAAGATGCTTTGAAATGAAAACCTGACCTCACTGCCAGTCTTTTAGAACCAAAGAAGCTACTTTGATGAGTGATGAAACAACTTCAAACAAGACCAGTCGCCTATGTATTTCTATTTTTAATAGTCACAGTTACCCTACTTAGTGCGGTAAGTGATTAATGTAATTCCATTTCTTTAAGTAATTTATTTGGCCTTTTTATGCCAGGCTGGGATCAAACTCTCTGTTTTTATCTTAAAGTCGTGTGCCGTCCACCTGATTCCATTAGCACAACACGGCCACTGGATGTCTCTGTTAACCTAACTCTGAGAGAAGAGTCTATTCTGTTTGCATACAGAACAATCCATGAGACCAGACACCACACTGTGGAATTTACACCTATTTTTTAATCCATAGTCTTGAAAATTCATTAGGCATTAAAGAGCTCAAGGCCATTTTCACAGTAGTGGTGTGAATAAAAGAGGCTGTTTTTTTTTTCTCTGCTCTCATTTGACAGGAAAAACTAGCAGAGAGAAAGAAGATTCTGCTGAAAGCGGCTCAGAGGTAAAATACAATATATAAAGATTTACAGGTCTTATATGATAATGCACAAAGTTTGTGTGGCAATATTTACTGAATTGTATGCTGTTATCCTGCTGTCAACTTGCAGCCTTTTTCCATTGTATCGTGCTGCATTGTACTCAGGGTGATGAATAGCAGTGCTCTGTTTGCTCTGGAATAATCTGTGCCTGCGCCAAACACATTTTCTTTGGTGATTTTCATTTTAACAAAGCATGGTGCAGAATTAAAGCCACATCAGTGGGATTACAGTTTTCAAGCCAGTGTTTGCAACTTGTGCCTGGATCCAATCAACAAAAATGAAGCCAGCTAAATGTACCAGTATACAAATAAACAATATGTAAATTATAGACTTACTCAAGACCATGATATCAACAACAGCAACTGCTGCTATAAAACATGGAAGCTGTGTGTCGATTTCCTCTGTTTTGCATGAGCACGGAGCAGATTTAGGACCAACTTATGGGTCTACTAAAAAATGAGCAACTTGTGCCTGTTGTTGCATCAGGCCTTTATCATCTCCATATATACGCCTAACAATTGTAGCGCTACAGTTGCCACATTCTTACTGATCTTGTAGCTGCTTGCTTGTGCAGAATAAAAAGACTATAAAGTCATAAATATTTAAAAATGACTTTGCAATTACAGAATAAGCAAGAACAGCTTCCCAAATCATTAATTTAGCATCAAGAAAGCATCTAGGGGCTAAAATTATTTAAAAAAACAAAAAACATATCTACAGGAATCAACAAGGTTAGATTTATTGTGATCCCGTAGTTCCAAATACTGCACATCAAGAAATTCACAGAAGACTAATGATCGATCTCTATTTGAGGATACGGTAAGATAATTTCTGTGAGAAACTGTACCCTCTCACTTCCAATGTGCAATTCCCAATCTAGGTGAAATTTTTTTTTCGAATGACAACCCTTTACAGGCACTTTTGCTCTTCAGCTCAATGTGTACGTGTGCGCGATCGAATGAGAACAATTTAGTGTATGTGAGTGAGCGGGTGTATCTGGTTGCACTCTGTGGGGATCTTTAATGAGATTTTTTCGTGGCCAGAGTCCTCCATCTCTCCCTGCCTCGCTCTCCATTGCCTGGAAGCCGTCCAATGGCTGGGTTCCCGGAAGGGTGTTAAAGGCTATTTATGTCGGGATTTGTGTGTCCGGTCCCGCGTCTGTGCCTGTGTGTTTGTTACGAGAGAAGACAGATAGATTAGCCTCTGGAAATATGGAGTGTGTTGTTTGCGGTAGCACCTCCTGAGCTACATCCTCTGTGTATTGTGGCAGACATGAATGTGAAGGTGTAGTCTTACATATTAGTGTGTTTGCAGTCAACATGAGGAGAAGGAGAAAGCACTGAAGGAGCAACTGTCACACCTTACTTCCCTCCTGCCAACCCTCCAGGTAAAAAAAAAAAAATAATAATAATAAATAACACATTAGTGTCAAAACTGCTGCTGCTGACACATTCCTAGTCAATAATACCTTGAGAAGAGGTACTCACATCCTTTACTTACTAGAACTATGAGTGCAAATACAGCAATGGAAAAATATTCAATTACAAGTAAAAATCTTGCATCCAAAATCACACCTCAGCACTTATATGGTCCCTACTGAGGCACATTTTAGTTTATGTACCAAATAAACAGTCAGGAAAGGGAGAAGTCCGGCTGTTAAATAATATCACTTTACATTTTGTTTTTTTAGGTCCACCTTGTCACCTGTTCGGCCTTCCTCAGCTCGGCTAACAAGTTTGAGTTTTTGGATATGGGTTATGTGAGTACAGCAGCAACTGGAGAAACATAAACTATCATTATTTTTACTGCATTTTGTGAGTATTCGATTAAATATTAATGAACAGTGAAGCAGCGTGTGCGGGAGGAGAAATACTGTATGAAGTCAGTCACAACAAGAAGGTAGTAAACTGGACAAAAACACAGCGGACATGCAAATATTAATCTTAATAAGTGATTATGTATTTTGATATATACAGTTTAACATCTCTGCTATGTATTGTGAGCTCAGTTTATTCCTCACAATGTTTTCTTGGCAAGAGAAGTGTTGCAGTACTGGCTGGGCTGAATTGTTTTTTAAACTGAGGCTGTCCATAATGTCTCAGAGAGGTGAAACAAGTCACTGAATCACGCCCGGATGTTCTTGCTTACACAGCAACTCATGGAGAGGCTGAAGAGGATTGTAAAGCTCCCTCATCGACTGAGACCAGTGCAGAGCAGCAAAGTGAGTGCAGGAGCGGCCTTTCGTGCAGAGCTGGAAAAGGTTACATTAAGAATGCAGTCCACTGCAATGTACTGATTAGTTGTTTCACGTGTCCCTGGTGCAGTTTCACTTGACTTCTAATGGGCTTTTTATTTGTGCATTTATCAGGGCGAGTTAGTTTTCATCTGCAATCCCTGGTGAATAAAACCACATCAAAGCACAGAGGAGAGAGCTTAAATAAAATGAAATATAATGAGATCCATTACAGAATCTACACATTACATAGTTAGATATTACAACAGCAACCAAGACAAAACATATAAGACAAAACTACAGTCTGGCAAAGAAAAACTTGAACCATAGCTATGAAGCATTTTCAAAAATGACACAGCAGTCTCAAAAATAATTATATTTTCATTTTTAGTTTGACAAAATAATTTCAAAAAGTCTAGGTCCTCAAAGGCCACTTCATTCAAACACCAGACGAAGTTTTGACATAAATCTTGTGTTAAGTTTATTGCGGCGAGGAAGTCATTACTGCAGTGATTTTCCAGCACAAATCTATGTTGTCGCTGCCTGCAACACTGGTTTTTAGTAACCTACTGGCTGCATAATAATGTATCGCTATATTTCAGTTAGTAAAGAAAGTCAGAAACATGCAGATAGGCGATGAACCTGGAAGAAACAAAGATCATAACGTATCTTGGACAAGTTTCAGGGCTCAGTGTTATAGACTTGACAAATCTTGAAGTCTCTGCCAAAGACATTTCTGTCTTAGATCTGGTGATTGAAATCTGCAACTATACATCATTTTCAATCGTATAAAACCTTTGAGGAAAACAAACAGATGCAGCAACGTGTGATTTATTGCAAAAATATATGTATATGTGACTGCTCTCTGTGAGAAAAGGCACTTTTCTGTCACTGGTTTTGTCTGAAGATATAAAACAATGTGTTAACACAATGCTACACTTTTTGCATGTAACTTGATCTGACAGCATATTGATGCGTGTTTGTGGAGGGGGCATGGGCGGTGGGGATCCTGTAGGTTCTGGGGCGGCCACCAGGCAATGACGTGCGTGTGCCATCCCCACAGTCCAAATTAGAAAAATCTGTCATAGGATAGATAGAATACGCCCAAAGGCAGCCATCTGGAGGGACCCTTTCTTTTTCACGGGACCACAGACAATTGCTACTGTCCTAACAGTATGTCTTTGTGTGTGTGGGCGATGCTTTTAAGTATATTACTTCATGTAATCTTTTTAGTTTTTGTACATTTGGTTCTATTATTGTTTAATCTGTAAAATACTGAATGACTTCATCTCCGCCTTCTGTTAGATCAACACAGAGTATAGAAGTGAGTTTGCCCGCTGTCTTGAGCCTCTGCTGCAGATAGGACAGCGCTACCCTCCCTCTGTCGCTGGTTCCACAAGTGTCGCAACAAGGTAAGATCACTGACCTTCGCATCACTCTCCCTGCCTGCTGCCTAATGCTAAATAATCCCTCCCTCTAAGGTTTTAGTTAATATCTCCATGACATGTTTTGGATTCTTCCAAGAAAGCAAAAAATAAATAAATAAATAAAAGCCTGGGTGGAAAATTTCACACTTGCGAAGCATCCAAACTCAAAATCCCCAACTGGTTTACAAGTACAGATGGACTGCAGTGATAGGAGAGGAGGCGCCACGCTGAGTCCCACTATGGCAGTTATCCTGCCTGTTGGTCTAGAAGCTCTTTACACTGATACGTTTACGTCATTCACCTTGTTGCACAGGGGCTGGAAAGGAGGCCGTCCGTCCCGTTTTAGAAAGGTCTGGTGCTGCTGCTGTGGCCAGATAACATTCAGGAGATGGATGGATGAGTGGTTTCATGTGCTCACAGTTCCTGGAGAGATTTTTTTTTTTTTTTTTTTTTCAGTTTTGTTTCATTCATTGGTTATTATGTTAAATCAACAGTAAATACAACACATATCTGAGCACGCACCACTGCCCCTTAGAACAAAGAGAGTTTGTTCTTTCTGAACCTCACGTCCCCTTCCACCTACACAGACTCCCCTGACCAATATTTTTCCACATCAGTCTCTCCCAACTGTTCACAGGTCCTTAAGCTCACCCACTAATGCCAACATGCTGACAAGCCTCCCTTCCAACTTGCCAGTGAAAGATGCAAAGTGGGCAGGGTCTGGTGGCCGGCCGGCTGGCACTATTTTTATCGTAATTTCACAGAACTCTCTGCGATTCATCTGGAAGTTGGCACACGGGAACGGTCGGGCTGTTTTGTTCCAGGCCGCTGATGTCACTGCTTTAGTGTTTAATTGGCGTCACTGCAGGGAGGACAGAGGCTGGATGTGCAGAGGATGGCATGTGTATGGCTCAGGGAGAAGGATATATGTTTTAGAAAGGTTTGCGGGGACATCGGCTCTGGGAAAGAAAGCAGCCAACCAGATCTCAGGTAAATTTAAATCCATTTTTACTTTGCTTTTTTTTTTTTTTTTTTTTTGACTCATATAGTGTAATGTCAGACAACATTCATCTTCTCCAGCTGGATACCTTACAGTTGTTGAATTTGTTTGATGAACTGAGGCTTTCTACGCCCTTAAGTCAGTTTCCACTGGAGCCTTTGATACTGTACGATGACAGTTGTTGCACAAGTTGCTCTGCTCAACAATTTTTAAACTCCCCTTCATACTTCATATGACAGATGGCAGAGGAAATAGGCTTCTCCTTAGTGCAGAATACCAGCCACATGGTGTAGCCTGTTCCTCAGCTCGACTGAATGTGCTTTTGTCTCTGATACATCGCGCTTAATTATGGTCTAAAAGCTTCTCCTCCGCAGACATTAATGCGGGACTCAAAACAGACAGGCACTGGGGGACAAGCAAATGGGCCTTTTTATCATAAATTCATAAGAGATAAGCAAAGTGGTACAGGTTTAATCTTTAATGCGACTGATGCTGCAGATCTAGGACTGTCAGAGTCTTAAAATGGCCGTGGTTGGGACACAGCATGGATGCTCAGATGACAACGTTTGTGTGGAAAACATGAGAAGGATGCATTCACACTTCAGCTGCAGAAGAGTAGCTTTCTGACAGTTATGCTGTGTTAGGTGTGAAGCCAGGACGGCGGCCCCACCCGAATCTGAATAAATGCAGATTTATCCAGCTGTGTGACCATGTGTTGTACTTACAGGCTTTCACACTCTTGCAGAAAGTGACGGGGGTGACATGTTAGTGTTGATTTGTTCATTTACTTCAGACGCTTTATAACGAGTGAGAATTTAACAGCTGCTAAGAAGTCGTAAAAGTCAGACGGTATGAAGTAAAACGTGTGCACTAATTTACAGAATTTGTGGTGTAGCAGTAAGGCTGTTTTCAGCGTCAGTGTCCTCTGCACAGAGAGTGCTAACCTACTCATTTATTTCTGTCATTCCACTAAATTAGACTAGTGATGTTATTGACCAGTGTGATAAATAATGGAGCTTATTTTATTTAAATATTAAAGATTTGAGCCTCATCTGGTTTAAGGCACAGAGGTAAACTAGAAGTATTTTTTAGGTGATTGGTAATTAATGTCATCTCCACACTTTGGCTCTGATGGCCTTGACAAAATAGTGAGTTAAATAGATTTTATAACATAAATTAAGTATCTAAATACATATTCCTTACAACATGGGATGTGTAAATGTTAGAAGCACGTGCTGTCATGATCTTTATTCCCTCCCTTCAGGCTCCAGTCCCCCCTCTCCATGTCTTGCCGCTCCCCGTCTCTCAGTGAGATGCCCCTGGGCTCCGCGTTTGGGCGAAGGCCCACATCCCACCGCAACATCTGCACCAAGGTCCTCCTGGCTGAGGGCAGGGAAACGCCCTTCACCCAGCACTGCCTCAACTATGAGAACACTTACAGGGTGAGCGTGTCTGTGTGTGTGACCTGTGATGTTGTTGATTTACACTTGGGTTTCTGAAATACCTCATGCTCATACAACATCTGAACAATGAATTACGATTGCAATGGACAAGTCAAAGTGCTTAATTCCTTGTTTTCAGAGCACCATCAGTGGGCATTCATAGTCAGTAGAATAGTTGGGATCAACTGAACTATAGAAGTAGAATTAGTTTTTAAAAACCACCTACATTTTGATGCAAACTAGTTAAAATTGCTACGGCAACTTTTCTTCCCGGGAAGAACCACAATAACAGACAAAGAGCCTTCAAACTAAAGCAACATAAATTCCTCCAGGAGCTCACTTTCAACTTGTCTAGTAAGCAGCAAGGTTTTCATGCTCAGATGCACTTCACCTGGCATCCGTACACCCATCAGCTCTGTGCTGTTTTTAAAGACATCGAACACACGTCTTGAAGAATGTGTCTTATACCTTGTATACAGACTCTCCAGACAGAGATTCAGAACCTGAAGGACCAGGTCCAGGAGCTGCACAGAGATCTGACGAAGCACCACTCCATCATCAACACGGATAAAATGGGAGAGATCCTGGACAGATCGCTGCACATCGACAGTCAGATAGCCACCCAGTACTCCACTGTGGAAACTATGAGAGTCATGTTTGAAGAGGTGCGTCAGATGATACCTGACCTTTAGAATGTACCTACCTCTGGCACGCTCTTCTGGCAAAAAAAAAAAAAAAAAGCCAACATTTGTACTTGAGTGGTTGCTGTAGCTGCATAATAACAAGCTACTTCTCCCCCCAATGTTATACATTTAGACAACTAGGGATGCAAACAGAGGAAAAAGAGAAGAAATGTCAATATATCCCCAGAGTCAACTGACTCCAGTTCTTGTAATATTCTTGAGAATCAGCTTATTTTGCACATTTTCTTCACAGATCTGGGAGGAGACTTTTCAGAGGGTCACTAACGAGCAGGAGATCTATGAAGGTTTGTTTTCAACAGCAAAAAAAAAAACACTTTTGTGGTTGATTTCTTGATTAATTCATTAATATATATATATATATATATGTTTTGTTCTCTATAGCCCAGCTTCATGACCTGATGCAGCTGAAGCAGGAGAACTCTTACTTAACCACCATCACCAGACAGATCAGCCCCTACATCCTGTCCATCGCCAAAGTCAAAGAGAGACTGGAGCCCAGGTATTGTATTCAGAGAATGTATCACCAGCGTTTAATCCGTCTTGCGGCCGTACTGGCTGAGTGATGACACTGACTGGAAGGAAACAGAAGCTCTCGTTGCCTCTAAAATATCTTTGCTGTGAAGTACCTCTTCATAAGGCCTCTGGTGTGTGTATAGCGTTGGGGTGGTTAAAGAACATGACAGCACCATTTGTCTTGTGTGCAATTGTAGCCTTTTTATCGATTTTACAGCTTTTTTTCCGACTTTTAAAGCTGCCTCGTTTTCCTTTTAAAGATGACATCCAGCCAAAGGTGGCACATCAGAGAGCCCCATTATTGCTCTAGCATGTGTCTTCATTACCGCGAATACGTAGTCTATCTTAACTCAGTTTATCTGAACTCGGTTACACCGCTCTGCTGCAGTTAATAACTCACTAGGTAAAGTTTGCATTAATCTGCAGCAAAACAAGTCCACAAACAGCCTGGCGCACAATCTTTATTTTGAAATATCCTGCCAGTACAATGTAAGTGAATCAATACAGCCTGGCTTCACGCATAGATCATTATCGTCTCCCCACTTGAGGATTTATTTTTCTGCCTTGTCAAACATCTTTCATGACATCCATTCCTAACTCTGTCGCCCCTGAGAATAATTTGCTATGCAGTCATTACTGCTGGTTTGGTTCAGTCCTGTTGGTGATTGTGGAAAGGCGGGGAGCATTTTACAGTCTTCTAAGATGTGACGTTTTGGGCATATTGAAAAATGTAGGAGTGTACTGTCATCTTCAGTACATTTCAAGAAGTATGTACAGTACATTTCTCACCTGATTAAAAACAGAAAACTTGTTTCCTTGTCTGATATTTGTTGACAACCGTCTTTCAAAATGTATCTTCCAGGTTTCAGGAGCCTAAGGAGCACCTTGACGACCGCACAGAGACGATGCTGAAAATTTATGAAGACAGCACAATAGCAAAGGAGAATCAAGACAGGTGCTCAACTGTGGTTTTTCTGCATGTTAAGCAAAAACTCACAAGAATAAAAGATTTGATTTGTTTGACAATTTGGGTTCGAAAAAAATAGTCTGGTTTTTTTTTCTGGCTTGAAGATAATAAAAGGTCTGAGTGTTTGTTGACTCTTTTTATTCGTAGAGTGAAGGGAGAGGACATAAAATATTTAAATCCACAGTTTGTTTAGCACTTTATGTTCTTTAGGGACACATCTTGTCAGCACTGCAATCATAAATCTATATTGGCTGGCTATTCTTATGTAAAGAACAAAAACCAGCCAGTCATCAACATTTCACATAACGATTCCCGTAAATGTCACATGCACCAATGGGACGCTGGTTTAGTAGCATTAAAATATTAACCTCTACTGCTGCTGCGCTTTACACGTGTCGTGTTTTGGACTGAATCTCCTCATTTATTTTCGTTGACAGCAACAACAAGACTTGTGTCACGGACCAAGACAGAGACAAGAACAGCCGCCCGCTGATGCTCGAGTCGGGGGAGAGCTCCGTCAAGGCCAATCGTCCAGGCAGGCAGAGGGTTCCCACGGAGACATCCAGCAGCAATGACATGCCTTCGTAAACGTGCCTTAATTCAGCCGTAAGGATCCCGGGATGGCGTGTGACTTCCTTGGCTGTCCACCTGCAGTAGCTAACGTTTTCCCAGCAGCAGGGAGCTGTCAGCAGCTCCAAGGTGAGCGAGTGGATTGACACTAAGTGGGTATACATGGAGGCCAAAGACTCACAGCTGTCAGAGGCTGGGTGTCCACGGAGTCCACGTCAGAATTATGTTGGTGTTATTAAAGAACCATGGTCCGCCTTAAGGAGAGAAGACGGTGAATAATGTCTGACGTCTCCGAATTGACTGTTGTTGCTCTGTTTGTGTTTTGACTGTTAAAATTATAAGTATGCTTAGAGGGTGAATTATCACTCTGCAAATAGTTTTCAGTATCTATTCTTTGCATAAAACATTTTTTTGGAGGCTGCACGGAGGCTGATGATGGATTACTGCCCGGGTCCGATTCCCTTGAAGATTGTTGGACCGGTGTGACAGCGCAGATGGAAAATCCTATGATGTGTGTGTCACTATTGGTGTCAGCAGAGGTCACATGTTGATGTGTGTCATTTGTGTCATCTCATGCATCAGTGTCTCCTAAAATGAGTCAGTGTGTGTGTGTCCGAATCGTGCCTGCAAGAATTTTTTCAGCTACAGTTTCTACATCTACATGCAAAAAGTAAGGGGAGCTGGGATTGCAGAGGTGTGTGAATTTACCGGCCGGGCCTTAACCTCCAACTCCTGCCAGGTTTTTAGACGCCACGATCATCCTCAATATCCCGGCCAACCTCGGCGATACGTACCGCTGTGTGAAATATATTCCTTTTGGTTTGCCTCTCGACTTCATCACACATCAGTGTCATGCAGCGTGCTTTAAGGTGTTTTAAGGTTCTGCAGGAAAGGCATGCAGCAGGAAACTCCTTCTTTCTCCTTCTTTCTCCTTCTATATATTGATCTCAATTAATCATACTGGTATTTTCAACAACTACCATGTTAATACCGACAGGAAATAACAAGTAAGTAAGGGACAGGAGATGTTGCCATTTATCACCGGAAGAATTTGAATTTTAAATGCATTAAAAAAAAATTGTGTTGCAGAGCGGAAAGAATTTTTGTAGGACGTTTTATCCTTCCAAGAAACACAGTATCTTTGAGGAACGCAGAGCTTAGCACACAGGAGTAATTCAAGGTGAAACCTCCCCACCTGCTACATGCACAGAAACAAGGATGGCCCCTATTTTTGGCAGTGGTAAGAATAATAATAATAATAAAGAGGAGCGAGACTGATGGCTTCAGGAAAGAGAAGGGGAAGGTTATTTACATTACACAGCCAGTTCTAAAGTGGGTTTGTTCAGAGCCACCGCTTCACGGGAAATATTGGGGTCACGCCGGCCTTAAGGAACAGTCCTGCTTTGCAGAGGAGTCAGAGGTGCAGATTCATTAAAAATACATTTGTGACAGCAGAGTAACAAATGGCTGTGCCTGTGCTCTGGTCCTGTACTCCCTCCCCGCGGTCATTCATCATCTGCACTCATCGAACTACCCGGCTCATGTTCACCGTTCATTATTCTCTCTCTCTCTCTCTCTCTCTCTCTCTCTCTCTCTCTGAGTTTCTGCAGTGGCCATGCACCTACTGTGTGAGCGAGGAGGGGAGGTTAACTCCGAAGGTTATTCTCTCCTACGATAACATTTATTTTTGAGAATCGTTCACACCACATTTGGATGTGCTTGCAAATAGATGGCTCTCGTTTCTTTAACGGCTGGGACGCGCAGTTGTTTCATTCATTTTAAGGCAGACACCAGCAAAGACGACCACAGATGAAACACTCAAACCTCCACGGCCTAATTTTTTAAACCCTCAAATCCTAATCATCCTGTAATTGAGAAAAAAATAATAAAACATTAAAGATAGAACAGAAAGATAAGACGGATAAAAGTTTAATGATCTCTATGAAAATGGGTCACTGGAGAAATAAAATGACTTTAAGATGAACACAATTAGAGCAAATAGAGCAGATTAAATATAAAACCACAGATGATCATTTAATGAGGATAAAAAATACAGTTGAAGTCTTAATTATGCTGCGTGCAGAATCACACAAATTCAACCTCTGTGTCTAATGATTTTGCCGGTTGAAGATGAATTTATTTTTCATGTTCTGTTTTAATTACACCTGAATATGATGTAGGTATGTTGAACCAAAACTAAATGGAAGTATAATAGATAATGGGTCAAACTGATCAAAAGTCAATGCAACAAACCAAACAAATGATCACAACCAGTGGCCACATGACACATTTAAAGGAATAGTTTGACATTTTAGTAAAGCTATAGTGCAGGATGTTTGTCTCCCCCACCTGGCAGCGAGAAGAATTACACCAACGTCGCTGTTTGACAAAACAAAAAACGCGTTGCCACAAGTGCTTAAGCACAGTCATGTCAACACAGACAACAGTGTACTGCCAAAAACAGATGAATGCTGTCGCCAAATAGAGTCATGCTTATCGTGTTCATGAGAAAAGTAAGAAATGAACAGCGCCCTCTTGTGGTGCTCACAACCTTGTGGACATTTTTGACGAGGTAGAGTTTTGTTTTGTATCTGCCAAAGAAATTAGGTTTGATTATAACTTCACCTTTAAGTTTAACTTAGCTCAAAGGGTGCAAAGACCAAGCATTTTTAATTTCCCTGTTTGTTTTGTGTGCGACTTTACTTGCTCTTTTTAATTTCCATCGGTGTGATCATTCATCTTTAAATCTATGTCTTCTTAACTAAGTTGATGTGATCTGTATTCAAACGGTGCACACGCAGATTCCCTGATTGTTTTATCCAGACTGATGAGCTTTGCCTTCGCAGAATGGATTTGCAGGTTAACTGAAGTCAGGCCGTTTCACACTCCAAAAGTCCAGCTTTTCTTAACCTCATTCCAAGAATACCCCCAAGAGACAAGGACTGCTTGTTTTCTTTTTGTTATTGTTTTTTTTTTTAACAGTGTTTGTTTCATTGCGTTTCCAACTAATAAAACCAATCAGTTTCTTGCCTAATGGCGAGGGATTTGTTGACCCCCTTCTCTGGTGGCTGCAGTGGACCGGAGGGTAATTGGAATCAATTTTGGTGCCGTTATCGCTGGTGACAGATGCATGAGTCTGCAGTGTGGAAAGGTCAAGGGTTGCGAATGCCCTCCAAGGGGACATGAGGTGCTCGAGGCATAAAAATGTCATACCCTAATCAATTTCACATGTGAACACTTTTTTTTTAATCTCAGAGGAGCAAGACTGTTTCCAGTGGGTTTTCTTTCTGTTGGCGGCTCTGGACAGCAGGGAGCGCGTTAAGTTAGATGTTCAAGATAGATAGAGTGTTGCTTTGTCACTTTCATCTCAGAGATCTCCCCATCCAGATCAGATATTCTTCCTCCTCTTCACCTACACTCAATTAGAGACATGTAGGCCACAGCGTGTCAATATTCTTTATCTCTCACTGCCCCCGTGCTGTATAATTAACCCAGGAGTCAGAGCCAAGGGCTTCAGCGTGACCCCAGCCACTCCGAGGGTCATAGTTTTACTTGTATCTTCTCCCGCTACTTCTGGAGCTATGTCTGGGATAAAACTCACCATTCGCATTTTTCTTTGGATTTATTCATTTACATTAAAGGTGTTTATATTTGCAAAGATATTTTTGGGAGTCTGGGCTTAGTCAGGAAAAGTAGATTTTACGGTTGTGGAGAAATAGAAAAATGCACTAAAAACCATGAGAGGAAGGTAATCATTTTCATTTGAAATTTGAAGAGCTTAAGAGCAGAGCACTTTCAGAAATGCTATGTGAGCCTCTGTTTATCTGCACCAAAAGCCAAATCACTTGGTCCGTGTGTAATGATGAAGGTGCAAAAGCTTTTCTCAAGAATTAACAAGAATTCCCTTAAAAATAAGTCTGCCAATTTAATTTCAGAAATATTGGTCACGTCAAAATGTTGAAAATAAAACATTTCTTATTGTGTCTTAGTCTGCGGTCCTGAAGCCCACGCCTTCATTCTTTCAAAACCTCTCTGGGGATTGTCACTAATGCAATAACAGAGCTGACAAATTGAGTTCCTTTTATTGCATCGAACCCACAGTGGCAGCGAGTGAGCGTGTCCTTGACTCGGAGGAATCACAGGTGTGAGCCCGAGGATGTGTCAAACCTGCATGCATGCAGGGCTCAGGAGAGGCCGCCCGGCAGCTACTTATTAATCAACAGCTTGTTGAGCTGCCGGCCGTGCCCTCCCTCCCCCACACCTCCGTCTGTGCACCTTCCCCTCCATCCTCCTCCTCCATCCTTTGTACAGCCACAGCCTCCCACTCTGCTCAGGAGCTCAACACAAAGGAATCATTAACACTGGTTACCTACTAATTAAGTCCTCCACAGTCCACAGCGGCACTCAGGCTATATAAAAGATTTTCTACAAATAATCATGAAGATAAATACACTTGAACTTAAACTGTTTACCACACGCAGAAAATGAATGAACCACATAAACTGTGCGGTGTGATTCTTCAGTTGGCTGACATCTCACTGGCTGACCTACAGTTACTGTGGATCAGAACACATCAGCTCAAACTGGCTGTGGTTTCGTCTGATTGCGCTTTGGGGCTTGGCCAACTCATTTACGGGGTAGACAAAGAAGAAAAAGAACAACTTTGTCCCTTTTAAAACAGTGGATGATTCAACACTTGGAAAAGCTGTTTGCCCCATTTCTCATTACCGCAGAACAGATTCGGTAACTCCAATAATTTCCAAGATCCGGTAAATTAATCATTTCCGATTAATATCCTGGAAAGTTGGGATTATGTGTTACATTACCAATTACAGGGACAACCGTAATTTCCTTGAAAATGAAACACCATGTAAATATTGATTTCTCATTTACTACTGGAAACAGTGCACTGAAGTGTACTGTATGCTCTGCGGATCACATGCTGGATGTTTTTCTCATCTGGTGTGCATCCAAAACTTGTTTTTACTACTGACTCTATGAAAAGATGGATGAACCCCAGACTGGACTACAGAAGACTAGCTTTGAAGCTCAGCGTGAGTAATATGGGCTGTCGCCATCTTGGCAGTGCCTGACTCCACCTCACCTCACAGAGTGATAGGCAGTTTAGACTTCTATATTAAGTTGAAGCAGAAGCTACGGCGACAGCGCAGACCCATATGCAGAGCCTGTACAGACCCTAGCGCCATAACTGATGTGCACCTCCCCAGAAGTGTAACTACATGCCGCGGCGATGCAGACCGCAAGAGCTGTGATTGGTTCGCTTGGTAGTAGCATATTTCCGCTTTATTGTATCTCCGGCTGCCTCTCCATCTCCGTTGTTTTGGATCAATAAAGATGGAACACATCGAGGAAAGTTAACTGAGAAGGTTCGTAGATACAAACGCTCGTATGACTCGTCTTCGGCACAGTTTTGGCAAAAGTTTCAGCAAAAGTTTCAGTCCGAATTGTTGAAAGCGAAGCAGGAAGTAGAAGCAAAATGAACCCGACTGGCAAAAAAGACACAGTGCCGACTAGCGTTTGGGTGGTATTTTTACAGAGCAACCCAGACTGACGAGCGTACAACTATAAATAGCTTGCACAGACGTAGGCTGCATGCGTAGGCTGCGTGCGTAGGTTACGACGTCCCGCAGACGTATAAACTCTGCAGTGACAGCTGACCTACAAGTCACTCAAATATTGGTCCAAATTTTGGTCTCTATGAAGAGAAGTTTGGCATTTTAACTTAGAGGTAACTTTGAGGATTGATTCACTTTGGAAGCCATTCTCCGAGTGATGAATAACTACAGTTTTTGTTTGTTGGAGCGCATGAACCCCAGCATACAGCAACAAGGAATGGCTGTCACTTTGCAGCTTTATATCACCAGCCCTTCACCTGTAGTTTGATCACACCTTAAGTATTACACCATCAAAAAAGGTAACAGCTGTGTAACAAAAGAAAAGTTAAAGGGAGAGGATCACACGCATCCTACTCTCCCCTCAAACTTCAGCTTTAAACCAAGACATTTAATCCATGAGCTGTTGCTTTCTGTTCTCCTCGTCCTCTTTCTTATTCTTTTGTCACTCAGAGGGATAACTTATTTTCATTGTGAATTGGGCTCCATGTCGCGGTTTTTCAGGGAGAGGTAGGACCTAAATACTGGACACTATACAACGAGGCAGGAGTAGGCATAAACTGAATTTAATTAAACAAAAAGGAAACACAAGCGAGAACCAAAAATAAAAATAAAAACTTTTTAAAAAGACAAGAATGTAACATAACAAGACCAGAGCTAGGAAACACAGGGGAACGGTGGAAAACAGTATGACACAACAGAGGACAAAGGGAAAAGCAGGACTATATACACACACACACACACACACACACACACACACACACAAGGGCAGAGGAGACACAGGTGAAAACAATCAGGGCAGGGAAGACAATTACAAAGGTGGGAAATCACTGGACAGGAAGGTGACGAGAAACAGGTGAAACCAATCAAGACGGTGAAGACAATCACAAAGGCGGGAAGATACAGGAAGGGACACGAGACAGGAAACCAAGAACTTAACAAAATAAAACAGGAAACTGAAAAACATGAAACATGAACGAAACTCATAACATGAACACAGGAATCAAAAAACCTGAACCATGACACTCTGTTGGCAACATATCCATCTTACGACCCCACTCGGTAGGGGTAAAGGGATGTAACATAAATGGACCAGGTGTGAAACAGGTTCCGTTGGCTGGTTATTGTTTAATGTACAATGATTCAAAGACAAAACAAAACACATAAACAAAGAGGAATAGAAGTGGGCAATGGATGCTACTCAAAAGAAATTAAAACAAGTACAAAGGAAGAACTTTGCTGAAGTTTAAATACAACACATCTCTCAAAAACAAGCCAAAACAGAAAACAGATGGAAGTATCGCCCTTAAACATAGTGTTACTAGACACAATTCTCCTAAGTGTATGCAGTAATGTGAAATCAGAACAGAACTCAAATCTATCCACTGCTCCAAATTGGGACAACCGATAATCCTAATCTTTCTAACAAAAAAATAGCTCAAAAGCCTGAATCTAAATAAACAACTAACAACACTTTTCTCTGACCCCGAGGCAAGCTGTTCTCTCTCTCTCTCTACACACAGCTGCCTCAAATGTCAGTATATTGTTGCTTTTAAACCACTTTGCCTGATGGAGACAGTCTTCGGATTGGTGGAATGGATGAGATTATGGCGAAACCAGGAAGTTGAGAACCGGACCAGTGGGTGAAGATGGAAGGCGGATCGGGGAGGAACCAGGAAGTTGAAGTTGTCCAGTTGAAACAGATACCGAGACAGAAACACACAGAAATACTGTGGGCCGTACGTCAAACTCAACTACTTTAAAGAGTGATGCACATGACATGTAAGGACAGCAGGTTCAGGGACAGTTTCTACCCACAAGCCATCAGGCTACTGAACTGCTGAACTGCCATACATACACACATACACACACACATACATTACACACATGGACAATCTCACTCTATTCTGTTTTTATTTATCTAATTTTGCCACATATCTCTTTTATCTGGGCGGCACAGTGGCGTGGTGGTTAGCACTAATGCCTCACAGCAAGAAGGTTCCAGGTTCTAATCCATGGGCCGTCTGGGCCTTTCTGTGTGGAGTTTGCATGTTCTCTCTGTGTCTGTGTGGGTTCTCTCTGGGTACTCCGGGTTCCTCCCACTGTCCAAAGACATGCTCTTTAGAGTAATTGGTGATTCTTAACTGGCCGTAGGTGTGCATGTGAGTGTGAATATCTTTCCGCGATAGACTGGAGTGGAGACCTGTCCAGGGTGTACCCCACCTCTCACCCGATGACAGCTGGGATAGGCTCCAGCCCCCCCGTGACTCTTCACGGGACAAGCGGTTACAGAAGATGAATGAATCTCTTTTATCTTTTTCATCTTTTTTATTCTCCTTTATTCTACTCCATTTTATTTATTGTATTTTGCTTCTGTGAAGTCGAGTGGGCCCCATGCTCCAAGAACATCAATACTGAGGGGGGTCTCCTTCTGTCATCGAATATTTAACACATTGCCACTGCTGTTTAAAAGTGTCAGCCCTAGGGGGGCCCCTCTACTTGCCCACGGGCCCTAATAAGCAGTTGCCTTCCTTTCTTGTTGCCAAGCTGCACCGCTTGGTCTTAAATCCAGCCTCAAGTGGTCATTCAAGGAACTGCAGTATTTGGCACTTACGTGTTGGCTTTATTTTCTGCCCTGGAGGTCGCCGCCTGTTTATTCCCTCCAAATAATTACATTAATAAGCATTTATTTAAATAAACATGACTGAGTTTAAAATATTGCTTATCACCCGTTGACAGATTTTCACTCATGAGCCACATTTTTGCTTACAGATGTTTTTTTAGGCATTCCAAACATGCTTTGTCTATGGTTGATTTTTAGGTCACTAAACTTACAGTTGTACCGAGGTGTTGAATATGCAGCCAATATGTCACTGTCTGTGTGGATGTGGATGTGTGAAAAATGACAGTCATAGAATTTCCATTCAAGCGTTCTCTAAAGGGCTTACAGCTCCAACGCCTACACATTCGAGGACAGTAGGGCATTTAAACCAAGAAAAGATACAACCTCACGATAACAAAAGCCTTCAGGGACAGAAACCTTGACTGCAGGCTCACCATGTGTGTGCTTATACTGCGAAACTTCAAGTAATTCATGAAGGAGTGCTTAGGTTTCAACCTAAGCTGTGGGTGAAATATGAAAATCAGGTGTTTTACATTCCAGGTGAATATCTCTCTAATTAGTTTGATTTTATTTTTAATGTGAGAGGCAGCAGGGAATAAATATTTCAGTTTCAGGCTATTATATTTAATATTTCATCCCTGTGTAATTTTAAGTCAAGTACATTTTGTAGTGTGTTCTATATCACCAGAAAATAGGCTAAAATTGAAGGTGAAATGGCTCCGGAAAAAAAGCACAGCGGAGTGCAGAATAGGGGTTTAGTACAAGCATGAAGATAAATGTGTTGTCTGGCGGGATAAACAACAGAGGTGTGCGAGAGAAAAATGTGAGAAAAAAAAAAACATTTCTTTGGGCAGGACTCAAGATGCTGCATGGGATGTGAGTGACATGCAAATAGAAAACAACACTCGCGGTTTAACATTATTCTTTATTCTTAAGATAAAAACTTAGCATATGAAAACTGAAACGAACCTTTAAACGAAAGAAGTAACAGCTGTTTAAACTCTACGTGATTTTTTTTCGCAGTATTTTTATGGTACAAATAAAAGCAAAAAAAAAAAGAGTGTATATTATGAACTCAATAATGAACTGTATGCAAGTCTTTACTGAATCACAAACTTCTGTGCACTGCAGACAGAGACATTGTGCATAAACAGTGCATAAAACTGCAGCTGCACATTTTGAACTTTTGAGCATGATGGTGACATTGTGCCAGCGTATGAAGGTGTGCATTCACATTGCAGCAATTAGGTATGGAGTTCTTACAGGATCCCTGGGTAGGCTAAGTCATGTTCATACATTAAATTCGCATATGTCCAGCATGTAATCTAATAAGGTGCATCTTATGATCTGTGTGCATCAAGCTGCAACAGCCAGGATTGTCTCACATATTCATAATGCGACCAGCAGAGTTACCACATCTCCATTCTGAAAACAGGAACTTGTAACACTTTCAAAAGAGAACTGACAGTAAAAAAAAAAATACTGAAACTTGACTTTCCTCGTGCTCTGATTGCTATCATGGTTTTGTCATTTGCACACTAAAACTGAGAGTGCACATTTCAAGAAATGCTCAATGAACGGTTGCACAATTTTCACTGAGCGCTAAAGATAGCGTGAATGCCTTGAGATTTAAAATTCTTCACTTAGCATTTGCGATGTGACAAAAGTGCCATACCTACCTGTCCTTATTCTTACAGTTCAACAGGTTTCACAGGCTGCACAGGTCTGTAATCTACCGATGTTACACTGAAAACAGATATTACTTTATAAATGTGTTCACGACAGTCTATATAAATGACAATTAACTATCAGAATTATGAAAGTAACATTGTTTTTTTTATACAGAGTAAACTACGTGATCATTACAAAAATCAGTCTTTATCTTGTGATAAGATAATTCTTAAAGGTCCAGTGTGTAAGATTTAGGGGGATACATTCACAGAACTAGAATATGGTTTTCAAAATGATGTGTTCATTAGCATGTAATCACCTGTAACTACAGGATAAATGATTGTGATGTTGTGTTGTTAGCTTAGATCAGTCCTTGATGTCTTGGCATGTTTCTACATAGCCCACAACAGACAAACCAAAGACCCTTCACTTACATGGACACTAATAATTGTAACAATAGTCCAATCAGAATAAAAGTGTCTCATGTTTTCATCTCAGTTGTAACAGACTGGTCTGATCAGAAGGAATTAATTTTCAACCTGAATCAGAGGCATGTTGTAAACATTTCATAATCGATTTAATAGGAAAACATTAGCACCCATGTAAACATGTGGTCTGATTGGAATAAAACCATTTGTTCTGCATGTTTGTCCCGTGTCAGAAGGACATCAGGAGATGTTACGAGTTTCCAGCAGGGACGGAAACATGGAGGTAGTAAAACAAAGTTTGAAAAGTTGAATAAGCCAGAATAAATGTTTATAGTTGTATTCAAAATGTGGACTTGTCTTGAAAAACTTTATATTTCCAGCAGATCTGAGTCTCCAAAATGAGCAGAAACACTTTGTGATACTGATCAGAATGATTAAAACTGACAAAATATTGTCATTGTAAACATAACTACTGACTTAAGAGGACCCTTTACGATTTACGTTGAAATGGTGACCACAGTACAATAGATTCTCCAACAAGGAAAAGGTATTTTGTTGGTTGCAACCTCACCACAAGATGGCACTAAATTCTACACACTGGTCCTTTAATATGGACTTGACCAAGTGCTGTTGTGGCTTCTTTGCGCTGCCCTGCATTTTGCTCAGTTATGAGAAGAAAGGCTTCCAACATTATCATCACTCTCCTCAACTCAGGTGAAACATTTCACAACTCACATTAGTTGAAAAAGTACAGAGGCACAAAATAGCTTCCAAGGCACAACATTGTACATTAAATTCATTTGTTCCAAACAGTTCAGTATTTTCAGCACTGCTGTACCAAATAATTGGAAAATAGTCATTATATTCACCACATACTGCATACAAGGGGAATGTAATAATTTACAAAGCACAAAGCAAGACAGACAACTCTTAATGTCTTTAAGTGCCACATTTCTGACAGTGACTCACTGGGTCCGAAGTAAAACAACTTAACAGTTCCATTCAACATCTGTCAACAAAACAATAGTACATGGTATTAACAGCAACACAGCATCGGAGTGGAAGAACTGTTTTCCTCCGTATTTATTCAGCAGTTATGTGCCAGCTAGCAAAACAAAATTTGAACAAAATATGAACTTAATTAAACCACATTTTGCTTTAAAACCCAAACACATAATCGTTTACCAAAATAAAAACTAGATTTCATTTCTGGACTCTGAAGAGAACCAGCATTACAAAACACAGGGGTCAACACAAATTTGTCCCCAAGCACTGTACTACTGCATAAAAAAGTGGAAGGAAAACGGTCCGTTGTTCAATGTCTGCTCCGCTCAGTATGTGCGGACACCTGGTTTGCTGTCGTGGCCCTGGTTGAAGGGATTCGCTGCGTTGGAGGACTCATCGGGATGGTCAATGGATTGATAGGCGTCTCTGTTTCGTGATACAGAAGGGAAACCTGCAGAGACAAGCCAAAAGTCTTCAGCACGCTGAACGCCTGCTATGCGAAACGTCTTAATTGTACCGCGGAGCCTGGGCTATTGTTGATTGTTTGTGAAAGAGATTCTTAGAAGCAACATGCTCAAACTTTTTGTTTCACACAAATACATGTTGGGCAAATTTATTATCTTGGCTCCACCATCTGGCTGCCTCCAGATAAATATAGACTGTACTGGTGGAAAATGTCTTGGTAAAGCACAGGCTGCCTCTGAAAAATGTTGGATTGAGACACATTTATTCAAAAATCTTCTTTAAGCAGTGCGGACATTAGATCCCTAAAGATTTTTTTGATTAGATACTCAAGCCGTGCCTGTTTTAAAGGAAATCTGACCACAGCATCAGTGGTCTGAGACTGCCTTCTGTGAGGAGTCATACAAATAACCCAGACTCCAGGGCATTCACATTCCTGAGTGAAGTATATCTCATGTAAACATGCTTGATAATTAATTCAACTTGGGCAAAGGTCTCTGAAAAATCATATTTTACTTCATGTGAAGCTCAAAAACAAATAGCCCTCACTGCAAAGTGGCTAGAATACCAATGGTGTGTTTTTGAAAGTTTGGAATCCCTGCACACTCTTACCTCTGGTGGCCCAGAGTGATGTGACTGTGACAAACAAGCAGATGATTGAGGGCTGACTGATAAATTTGTGGTCTGAGCCAGAAATGAGCTATACAGCTATTATATGTATGTGCAGTTCAGATATTTTGAGTGATTATGCAGAAAGTTGTTTAAATATTGCAAGCAGGTTGACTACATATGCCTCCGTGCAGTCTACTGCGACGTCGGTTTCAAGGGCTTATCACATTATGAAAGTCTGTGGACATGTTGCAACACTAATGGATGGTGCAACCTTGTTAGAAAGCCTGGAAGATGACACCCATTCTGGAAAGTTAGACGTTGCTGCCATACAGGAGACCACTGACAAAATCCTGACAAGACCCTGACAAGACTCTTACCACAGAGCTGGTGTATGAATGTAGGACGTTATACTGAGGAATATATGTGTGCTACGTTTTCTAAAATGTACCCCTTCTTCCATTACCTCATTATTCGCCCCTCTTAAAGAGGTACTGCTGTTTCCAACCTGGACCTTATTTCTGGCATAAAATGGTTCGTCCACAACCTCAGAATCTGAAAAATATTCAGCCATCTTGCAAAAAACTAGCAGTAGCAAATTACAGGTAAACAAGCCGACCATCCCTGGTGTGCGCGGCGCTCAGAGATGACATCAGCCATCTTGCAAAAAACTAGCAGTAGCAAATTACAGGTAAACAAGCCGACCATCGCGGGTGTGCGCGGCGCTCTGAGATGACATCATCCAGGTCAGAAAACATCATCCCGGGTCTGTAGGTCAATCTACAGACCCCGGATGATGATAACAGGTAACTCCGGACTCAACGGGGAATAGCACTAGCATACGATAACAAAATATTGGTGAAATTTCCGAGTTTCGCGGCAGATAATACGTTATTTAGAGGCTGCGTTTTGGTGCCCCAGTCACTCCCACTATATGGATATATGCTGATCTAATTATCTCCCGAATGACTAAATATTACACCAAAGTTATATGGGTGAGTAAACGATCGTCTCTTATACCAGAAATAAGGTCCAGGTTGTAAAAAGACAGTAGTTCCCCTTTAAATGCTAATCAAACATTTACTTTCACTGCAGAGTTTAAAAAAACAAAAATAAAAAAATATTGGTATATGTGACAGAAGTAAGGCGGTATCGTGTTAAGCTCAACAAACCTGTTCGTACAACCAGGTCACATTCATTGTTTTATAATGAGTCAACATTATGTTGACTTTAATTGGGCTGATTTTAGAATGTGCCCCATCATGCAGCTCTGGCATAAATATATGCAAACCGAATGCACAAACACAAATGAGGTGTCTGGAGACCGGAGATTTGAATAAAACATACAGTAGATGTGGAACTTTGGAGAAACATATGAACACATAAAATACAATAGAACATGTAAAAAACAAACAAAAAAAAACGCATTGTACTGATAAAACACAGCTGTGCAGGCAGGCATGGGAGGGTAATCACGACTGACGAAGATGAGAACAGACACATGAAAAGACAGACAAATAATTACAATGAAATGGACAACACAACATTAGAAAGAGACGACAAGAAAAAAATATGGAAATTTCTTTTGTTTTTCTCGCAGCCTGTTTGGTGTTCTTACTTCCTGCGTGGAAGGGGACGGAAGAAGATGATTGGAGGAGAGAAATGGTAAAAAAAAAAAAAGGGAAGAAGCCGGGAGTCAATAACGGCGGCCAATTGTAAAGGCACTGTCAGCACTGTCCGTAGTGCATCGACTGTCCACAGAGGTCTCTAAGTCTGAGAGGTCAAAGGTCAGCAGTGGAGAAGAGAAGAGAAGAGACAAATGATCAAATCATGACAGGAAAAACACGAGACAACACAAGTGTCCACAAACAAAAAACATGACAGGAAAGTGCAATAAGACAGAGGTTAGAAATGATGACACGCAGGGAAAGAACAGGGAAATGTAGGTTTTGACAAATACACAGGAACATGAGGTTTTTTGCAAAGCCACGTCCCTTCTAAGTTACTGTTGCTATACTTGCCCAGTTAAACATGGTGGCACAGTTCAGGTGGAAGATTTTACCTGGTTAGCTACACAGGTTTGTTGAGAAGTCTATCTCCACCACAGACTCTAAGATGGAGAAATCCTGAGTGGTTTTGAAACTGCGACTGCACCGACCTGTCACTCAAAGCAGCCTTATCCTTGATCTTAAACACTGACATAATTTAAATGGGTGATTTGTATAAAAATAGAATCAGCCCCTATAGTTGTCAAACCTGCTGCAAAGTTGGAATTTTAACATAAAGGTCACGAGGACCCAGCCTCAAAATTCAGTGTTCATTCAAAAGTACTGTATTTTATTATTTGTAATCTGAAACAGTGCATTAGACTTTACCTTAGATAACCCTGGCTAGGGTTAAACTTTAAAACCCAATACCACAGCTGCTAACATTAGCCTAAACTCTTAGCAGCTCATGAGTAGTGCTGAGAGCATGCTCATGAGTAGTGCTTTGTCTGTCTGAGCCCTCAAAATAATGCAATTAGCTAAAGGCAATCTACAGTAACTCTTAAATAGCATTTGACTGCTCTAGATAGTGGCCATAGATGTATTACAGGAACCAGATACTAAAACTCAAACATGGCGTCCACTCACTTGAATGAAAATTTCTCTTAATTGCTCTTCCAGGTTTGCTTCTGCAGTGTACAAGGGATGGGGATATTTTTGATGCAGAATCCACTGGTAAACATTAGCTGCGAGACTTTGACAGTAGCAAGTTAGCTATTAGTATGCTACTCCTTATCCATTTGCTAATATTTTGGAGTTCGTTTTGGAAAGGCTAAAGGCTAAAAAGGCACAGCCCTAAAACTGAACTATCGTTCTTACTGTGCCGTACACACCAGGTTCAACATGTGGAGAAATCCAAAGCTTATTACTGCCTATTGTTTTTGAATGTTGTTGCAATGCCGTTTTGTTGCTTATTTAAAAGATATATCTTCCCTCTGTGTTTGAAATGTGCTCCATAAATAAAGCTGCCTTGCCTCAACAGATCTGATGCGCCTAGTTACTGTTGCTAAGCAGTGAGAAGAAGTTGAGTGGTTTAGACTGAAAGCAAATGAGTGATCGCTGGCACATGCAGCCTTTATTGTATTAAGCGACATAAAAGTAGAACCTAAGACACAAACTCTGAGTAATTCAAACCCCCGTAAGAGGGCCGTCAATCAGAATAGAGGGAGTCCTGAATAGCTCCAACAGCAATTCGCTCACATGCACCTTATTATCCGGTTCCCAGAGAGCTCGGTGCAGCAGGGATCCCATTTCAATGCGAGCTACGCAATCAGACAGCAATTAAAACACACATTGTCTGAAGCTAACATTCGCTGCTTTCATCAGTCACTACACAGTCTAATGGATGCGCCTGCTGCGTGAATGAGGCACTATAGTAAAACCACAGAGAGAGCAGATTCATCAATATTCAATTATCCTCCAAACAGTCAGGAGATGTGTTTTGTCAACTGAAGTTTTGGGTTGCAAAGCAGGAGACATTTCATTACGTCTCTATGTAATGTGATAAATGACCATTTCAGCAGGTAATATTACATTTAATAATAAAAAAAATGGATAAATAAAAGCATTATTCTACTTCCTGGATTATATTCATTGTTCTACTTATTATTGAGGTTTAGGGAAGAAAATCTCAACATCCCTGAACGGAACCTTTCTCACTCCTACTATTAAATGACAAATGACATGACAATACAACGACAACTGGTTAATCAATACAGATGAAGAAATGGGTAACATTTACAAGGATTTGATTGTCTAGCACGCGTCATAGCTCAGTGGGATTTCTAATGGAAAAGCTCTCAGCAGCTCGAGCTCAAGTCTTCAAATCGATGGCCACACACAGCTGATCAAAACATTTTGACTGTCTCGTGACCAGTCGGTACGCTTATCACTTGTTTGTCCACTAAGAAAAAGCTATTAACTCAGCAGTCAATACCAACATCAAATTTCTTTTCGTGGCTGTCACTACCGGCTCCTTCTCCCTTTCTTTTCATCACTCCTGTCCTATTTTTGCTTCTGGCCAGCCACGACAGATCATACATTTTTTCAGCAGGCACGGGTTTTTATGATCCTCAGTGCAATGGAAATTGGAAGCCAGGATGCCACACGCATGTTATAAACAACTCATTGGGAAAAGGGTTTTTTCCCCAGCTCGGATATTTCACTTCATTTTAAGTCTTGTGACTGGAACTAATTAGTTTGACTGTGGAATCATCTGCCAGTGGTTTAGCAGAGAGTCTACCCAGTTTGTGCAGCGCTTGGCAGGCCTTTCATGACAAAGAGCATAAAACAACACAGGGAGGATGTGAGAACGCTCCTGGACACATGCTCTTTCACGCCGCACCTTAAGCTTTGGTCACACACAGACTGGAGATCATTTCTGTAGAGAGCCTTAGATATATATTTTTTAAATTTTCACTCCTCCTGAAATCGTACCAGACTGCGTACTGACTGGATGTGTGATGTTATGTAAAGAGTAGTATCTGCTTGTCAAAATGGAATTAGGATACTCCTGTATGATTTTCACTGCATTAATCAGTTTTCACGGTAAAGCTGTCACATGACGACATCCACACAGGTCTGACGAACCCGACTCATCCGCTGGCGCTTACCAAAGTTGACGTTGTATTCTCCTCCTCGTTCGCGGTACATCTGGTAGACAAAGAAGCAGGTGACAGGCTTGAGTAGCAGGTTGAGGATGGCCATTCCCTCACTGAAGCGAGCCACTGCAACTGAAATGTCGTCCGCCGGATAAAAGATCGAAAAATGGATGATGTCGGTCAGTATTGTCAGACTCATCCCCATCAGAAACTGCAGGGACCGGACAAAAGAGAAGATAGCATCTTAATGAACAAACGTTATAGACAAGGTTTTTAAATTTAAGTGAGATCATGAACTGAAGTGACCTGTCGTGGTGCCACAGGGAAAGATTCCCCACCATATTTTATTTTATCTCTTTGTTCCTTTCCTTTACTTGCCCTTTGTGACTAATTTACACTTAATGATGATGTAAATATATTGTATATACTGTATGTACAGGAGGGTAAGTATGTATGCACATGCTGTTGGCTAACCGTCTTTATTTACTCTGAGGTGAGACTGTGACATTTATATTATATTATATTATATTATATTAAATTCACTGCAAATAACTTTGATTTTAACTAAGATTTCTTCGTCATTCCATTGCAGAAGAAAGCTGTTTGAGTCGAGGAAAGGAGATACAAATCTAACAGTATGCACAATGGAAAATTGTGGTGTCAGCATCCTGGTGAAAAATGCAGACAGTGGAGGAAAAAACAAGAAGAGAAACCTGAAATATCACCTTATAGTATATCTCCACCAACCGCAGAAGTTGCAGTTTGCTGTTCATCCATGTCTGTCCAGATTCATGTAATATATGTAGTGGAGACTTTAAAGGAACTGAATACAAGATGATGCTGCAGAACATTGTGATGTCACGGTGAAGCTGACTTTGTTGATATGAAATAACATCACTTGTCATCAAGACATTTGTGTCAAATGTGGTAGTAATTATTATGCATAAGATGGTATGTAGAGTAATGGCCAAAAAAATACTTGTTTTTCTTTAGGTCAAAGTGTATTTGACCTTTGACATCTGACCACCAAATTCTAGCCACCTCTTCCTTGAGTCCAAGTGAATGTTTGTTCCAAATCTGAGGAGTTTCCATCGCGGCATTTCTAAAATATCTCGCTCACGAGGATGGGTCGTATGCGAGGTCTGAATCAGTGAACTTCAGCCACCAAAATTGAATCTGTTCAACTTTGAGTCCAAGTGGATGTTTGTGCCAAATCTGACTGCAGCGTGATACAAACAGAAAGACAACCCAAAAACATGATGCCTCCGGCCTCAGCTGCTGTCAGGATAAGCAATCCATATAGAATCTTTGCCTTTTGCAGCACAGTCAACATCCATACTGTGATACAAAACTAAACCTCCTCACTCAAATGTGTGATTGGTCGACACTTGAAAACTCTAAACTCACTGCGGGTGCTTGTGAAAGTGACGCCAAGAATGAACACGACAGGATACAGGAGGACACATTGTGTAAGAGGTGGACGTCTTTCTTCCCTAGCTCTGACTGATGGATTTGACTTTGACGATAGAGGCCAATGTCAAAGGATCCTGCTTACTAATTACTTTTTCAGCTTTTTCAGTCCACAGGCCTCCTGTCTGACAGACGCTGGACATGAGCGACCGTGACACTGAATGGCATGAAGGTAAAGGGCTGCACAACTCAAGCGACAGTGAATCCATCAGTGTCAAAACTGTCACTGAGCAGGAGCCTGGACAGCTAGTTTTCTATCGAGGTGCATCTCAACACTCAAAACCCTCTTACGCCCAAAGGATAAATCTAAGAAAGGAACGTCCTCTAGCAACCAGCTGTCAACTACAAAGTGATGGCCGACGAGCTAATCACATGTGGAAGGGGTTGCCCAGGTAACCTTTGTGTATAAAAATTTCAGTTTCAAAACTATTTTGCTTGGTTATAAAATAGACATTTTCACAAAATCATTGGTTTGTGGTATTTCGACAATATTTTACTTCTAGTTTCTCATCTTGCATATGGCTTTGGTTTCGTCCAGCTCTTCTCTGTCATCGTGTTTAAAGCCTAATCAGGTTTTAAAAGAATAGTAGCTTCTGTCGTAGCAGCTGGTGTTTTGGATCTCCCTCACATATGGACTAATCTCATTGTCCTGTCTCACGAGACTGGTCATGCAAAAACAGTTATTATCTGAATCAGGATGTTTCAAATGAGCATTGATTGAATCAGAAAAACGATTTTTTAAACCCAGCTCTACTGTTTCCTACCGCAAAATGAGCAGAACATAAGAATATTGCTGGTGTATGGATGGGGCCAACTCTTCTTGGCGTCACCTCTCTCTGCTTGAAAGGAAAATACAGCCAGCAATGCCTCTAAGCCCGATATCAGCATGGGGAATTTAGTGGCAGGAACCAATGTCGTGGAAGGCATTTCCTTGTGGTAAGCGTTTGGGGAACTATGTGTTTGCACCTTGTGTCAGTCAACCGTGTCAGTCAGTCCAGTGGGTCGTCGCCTCAATCAAGTCACTTCAAAGCTGACATTAGTTCAGTTTGGGACTTCAAGTTTCTTCTCGAATTTTATTTACATTCCATGGTCTCTGGTCACCACAGCAGTGCAGGTCTCTTCTTGTTTGTACACCTCTTAACAGTACAATAATCTTCCATCAGCCTGAAACCTGCATTCAGTGCAGACTTGCAGCAGAGTTGTGATTCTAGGGCAGGGCTCAATAGTTCTGCTAAAGTCTCAGTGAAGCTGAGGATGGTTACCTTTGAAAGATGGGATAACACAACTAATGATGTCCTTGCTGTAGTACAGTTAAATCTGATTATTGTCCTCTTTTCCTTCTGTCGCTCCACAGCAACATCAGAAAACTGCAATTTATGAGTCACATGTTTGTCTGTGGAAACCTGAGTGTAGAGTTAGGGTAAGATGATGTTTTAGGTTTAAAATAACAGCTAGACTACTATTAGATTCATGGAAACACAAGATGAAGCTCTGTCTGAGATATTTTTCAAAGATTTCAGTGAAACCGGCTCCTGGTTTAGCTGAAATCTGGCTTAAAGCCACAGCTACTGTGCTGTACGGCTATCCATCTCAAAGGGACGGCCACACATTGTCCTAGATTCCACGGATAAATAGGTTAGAAGGACTACGCAGCTCTGCGCCCGTACAGCCGCCACACTCCTGTAAGTGTCACATGACGTTATAAGACTACACGAAGAGAAGAAAAGTGGGCAAAGACTCACCATGAGCACGGCATCTATGGAGTCCCTCTGTGCAATCGCCCAGACTCCAATGGCTAAAACACTAACGTTCCCCCATGCAAAGGACGCGGGCAACAACGGGAACATGCATCCCCTAAAAGGAAAGACGGAAGGAAAATTCTTACACACACTCCAGGGGTTATGTTTGATCGCACAGCTTATGAGACGTGGAGGTGAAAGAGTAATCCTGAATCAAGAGGGCGAGCGTGAGTACGGGAGCCAAAAGAGGAGAGAAATTCCTCAGGTTTGTGGGGAAAACAAAAAGTGTGCACACTCACCATACTGTAAGCAGCCAGTGCACCACTACTATGGCCTAGAGTGCAGGAGAAGAGACAAGAGTTTTAGACATTTATTTATCATTTCAGTTTAGTCTAGATTTAGAGTGATTAGTCACAAAATAAACTTCCTACAATTAAGAAAATCATATACTATCATAAGCATATACTAATGAAAGGCAGAAGTGTGGAGTTTTTCCTATTTTATATAACTGTAATCTAAGATCACATGGACTTATTTCATTATTTTCTGACGTTCTACAAAGTAAATGAAAAGAAATCAATAAACTGTTTAATTGGCAATATGGGAAATAATCAGATGAATCTATGTGAGCTCACAGACGTTAAAAACTACAAAAGACACATGTGATCAGCTGCATCAGAGAGCTGGCTGCACAGTCCACCCCGGACAAAGTCACAGTGTGAGAGCTCTTAACTTTTCACATCATCAACTCGTCATCATGATTCAGATTTTCTGATCTTTAAAGTTTTCCGTCCAATTTTTGACTAAACATTACAAGATATGACATTATTTCAGTTGTCCTGTCTACATTTTCCGTGTGAAGGGGCAAATTCACTGCTTATGAGTTTTTTTTATCTTTGACCGTCTATGCACAGGTCTATCTTTGTGTCCTATTTGATGAACAGATTTATCACTATGTTTGCATTTCTCTCCATTCATAATGTAATTTACTTTGTGTTGTCTTTGGTCTCAAATGTAATTTTAACATACTTTAGAGGCTGTATCTCCTAAAACCTTTAAACTTTTCTTACTTGAAACCAAAACACAGAGTGTCACTGTGATTTGGGTTTGAAGAGGAAGGTAGTTGCCTCACAGAGGAATTACCAACGAGAACTGAGAAACAAAGCTGACATCAACAACTCATTTAACACCAGTCTTTGCTCTAAAACCCACATGCCCAAAGATTAAAAGTAAACAGCAGTCTCACCTTTAGATTTATGGCAGGGATTTCCATTCTAGTCTGTGTGGACAGAGCAGCTCTTCCTTGATCTGATTCAGTGTTGCAACTTGTTGAAAGGCTACATGAAGAAAAAGCGGCAGCTTTTCTCTTACACAAACTTCTCTGCAGAAACCCCTCCTCCCTTTAGCTCAACCTGCAAACACAAGCCATGTGACAGCAGCCTGACTGCCACCCATGTGACTTCCAGCCTCCCCTCCCCTCCCCTCACCCTCCCACTCCCTCTACCTGAGGCCTCCAGTGGCTCACACACAGACAGGAACCACATGAGGATCAACACTGGTCACAGCTGAGCTTCACTGCCCTTCAGGGCTTCACTATGAAGGATCAGGAATGTAGCATGTGTGTTTGAATATTTAGAAACTGTCTGTGTGCGTCCTCAGTTGACAGATTGGAAATTTAACAATTTATTTTAATAGATAAATAGATGTACTCAACAAAAGAACATGTCGTGCAACACATGATCAAGTACGTTTATATTCAGTTTCTTTAAACCTATGCAATCAATTTGTCTGGATCAGTTAATATTCTGAAGTTGACTCATAAATATGTTTCCACACAAGCTCCATGGCGACCATACACCTGTGTAGCAGTTAGAATAATGCAGTTAGCATGCTAACAGCTGCTGATTATTTGGCTGAAGAATTTTAGAAATGAAAGTAGTGTGCAAAATAAAATGTTGGCAGAAATGGAAATATTGCAGAACCTTTTACAGTTCATTAAGGTTTGTGGTAAGGAATGAGATTATGGTTGGTATCAACGCACACAAGTAGTTTTTAACCATTTTATTTCAACACAATAAATCTGAATGACACAGTGTTCCAAGATGGGGAGTCAGCGGATTATCAAACTAGGCCAATGAAAGAAAATTTCAGTCCAATCCATATGTATAGCTTATACACCGATTAGCCATAACATTATGACTAATATGTTATATATCTAATATATCCTAATATTGTGTAGGTCTCCCTTGTGCCTCCAAAACAGTTGTGACACATCAGAGAATGGACATGGGTCTTCTGAGGGTGTACTGTGGTGTCTGGTAACAGAATGTTGTTAGTGGGGGTCTTTGTGTCCTATGGGTTGAGGGGAGGGGCCTCTGTGAATCATCCCACAGATACTTGATCAGTTTGGGATCTAGTGAATCTGGAGGCCAGGTCAACACCTTGTGCTGTTCTTCATGCTTTTTTAGTTGTTCCTAAACCATTTTTGTGTGTGTGTCTGTGTCAGGCTGCATCCTGCTGGGGATGGCTGCTGCCATCAAGGAGTGTCATTGCTATGGGGTGGGGGTGTCTGTTCTGGTCTAGGTGGGTGGTACATGTCTAATTGGCGGTTTAGGCTTCTGTGTCAGTTTGACACCGTAGCTACGGCGACAGCCCAGACCCTGCACAGACCCTAACGCTGTAGCCTGATGTGCGCCTCCCCAGAAATGTAAATGTGTTTCGCGGCAACGCAGACTGCAACAGCTGTGATTGGTTCACTTGGTAGTAGTGTGTTTCCACTTTAGTATTTCTGGCTGCCTCTCCATCTCCACAATTTTCAAATCGATTGTTTTGGATCAACAAAACTGGAACATATTGAGGAAAGGTCAACTGAGGAGGTTCGGAGACACGAACATTTGTATAGCTCGACTTTGACGAAATTTCGGCAAAAGTTTCAGTCACCATTGTTGAAAGTGAAGCAGGAAGTGGAAACAAAAATTAACCAGACTAGCAAAAAACACACAGAGCCGACGAGTGTTTGTTAGAGAGCGAGCCAGACTGACGAGCGAACAAGTACAAACGGCTCGCACGGGCGTTGGCCACGTGCATAGGTGTCCCAGCAGAAGCATAAACTTCACTTTAGTAACAGCCACATGAATGCCAGGTCCAAAAGTTTCCCAGCAGAACATTGTATTGTCACAAGATGGTCAATGATATTGATGTCTCCTGTCAGTTGTGGCTGATCAGTGTATATCTCACTCTGGATGGACCGACCTCATAAATCCATCAATACTGAAACAGAGAATAAAAAATCACCAGCAGCTGTAGTCGTATATAAAGTACAATATGAGTACACACATATGCTACACATGGTATCACTGTATACTGAGCCTCACAAAACGATTGAAGCAGTCAGGTCTGGAGATAAAATGCTCTGCTTTGAATAATAAGTTTTGCTTGACTTGAGTCTGATTAAAAAACGTCAACTACCTGAGCAGAAATTCTTAAAATGTCATCTAAAAATCTATGAATATGCAAATATTTGACACAAGACGTCTTCCCCCGTCACATCTCTGACAGGCCACTCTCAGTCTGTGTGTGCAAATCAGGGTTCAGGTTTTTCATCATACTTGTGTCAGTTACCTGTACCTGACCAGGACTGACGTTTAAACTGGACGTCACCCATCCTGCTCTCCGGATCCAGAGTAACTTTCCACTTTCAGCAGCAGAATTTTAAAATAGCATTTTAATTTGAACGTATGTCACACTGTACAGATTTTAGGGGACTGGCATGTGTGTGTGGACAGTTTCTGCAACAGGTAGCCATGTGCAGATTTCACAACATAGCCGCACACTCCAGTTGCAAATGCGTGGAAAAAAAAGTTTTAATAAGATGCAAAAAGGAAATATAAGATATAATACTGAAAACTGGCTTATCTCTCTAGAAACACCATGAGATTCAACCTGTTATGTGAACAAATGAAGCCACAAAGATCAAACAATGACATTTGATTGCAAAAACAAAGCTAAACCAATTGATTTCTGACGTTTCACCGCTCACCCAAGTGGCTTCCTCAATTCTGAGTGGCTTGTTCAGGCTACTTGGTTGAGTGGTTAAACATTTTGCATTTCATAGGAACCTCAAATAAGCCCAGCTGCCTTCCTCTGAGCTATGTTTGTGGATATACCATGAGCTGGATGACTATGAATGTCCACAGACAGACGGCTTTTAAGCCATCTTCTCTTCGCTAAGCACAAGTGGGGGTGCAGAATTTACTATGGAAATATAAGCGTCGTTCAACAATGGTTTCGTGGCGCTTAATCCCAGACGATGAAGGAAGACTGACGTGGTGGTGGTGTTGGAGCAGCAGACCAAGTTAGAATCTTTTCTGCAAAAACGCCGAATCAGCTGATCACTGAATGAGACAGGTGATGTAGAAATTGAGAACAAAGTGATTTTGAAAGCGTGGGAAAAAGGAAGAAATAAAAAAAATTCAGCCGCAGAGAAAGGGAAACAGGAAGTGAGACTACAGATATTACTTTAGGAACTTTGGCCTACTCTTTGTTGTAAAGGAGCAAACTGTTCACTGATGCAGACAATGGGATGCAGATAAAAGCTGCACATTATCTCTCAGTTAAAGGGATCCATAAATCCATAATAAATCTTTGGTGTCTCAGTTGTTGAAATGACCACAGCAACCCTGAAATAATTTGCCACCTCTGCGTTCACTGGTTGACATTTGCCTTCCTCTCTGTAGCTTCTCCGAAATGATCCCTGAACTTGTTTAACCTCTAAACTCATTGTAAATCACTCTGGACGTGAGCAGCAGCCGAACTTTTAAAATGCTAATGTAAGATGCACTCTTGGTGATTTTTGTCCTGCTTTGCCTCAAAGGTGAAGCTCCGTTGTCTCCATCAAGCATGGCAGATGGCTCCTGCTCTCTCCAGCGTGACCTCTGACCCCTGTGACAATCCCTGATTGAAGCGTGTGTGCTTTCTGACCTAAATGTGTAATGTGAAACAAGATTACAGTGTCACAAATGCGAGACGTGTGGTTTGAATTGGCTGTAAAACTCTTTCAATTACAATCACAATAAAAAAAATATATTTCTTTTTACATTCCGATGTGCAGTGATAGACTTTGCAAATGCATATTTACATTTCTACACTTCATTTAGGTTTATTTGTTGTCAGTGCTTCCCATTAAATGATTTATGCTGTTTTGTTGTTTCTGAAGCTCCAGACAAACTTCACAACTTCCTGCAGCTTTGTTTACTCATGTGTAAATTCTTCTCGCTGCTGTACCTGTGTCCGTCTGAGAACACCTTGATTGGGAAAAGCTGGCGTAAGATAGCAACTTTTGTAATTAATTACTTCAAGAAAGCCTTAAGAAAGGTAGAAAGTAGTGCCTTTGTTGCAGCTGCAGCCCTGCCGGGATGTGGTTGTGGGTAATCTATCACGTCGTTGGCTGTTGGCCAGGTTTCAACAGGGCACTCCACCAGAGCACTCTGTCAGAGGTAAGTATTAAAAATACATCACTGCTGCTTTTATTCTGTGGCCGTAAATCAGGGCGGCACAATCGCGGTTCGACTGCGTAGGAAAGAAAAATGAGTGTTACTTTCTCGGTCTAATCAAATATTGATACGGATAGATTTTCACTGGCCTCGTGTGTTCTGATCACAGCCGCGCCGAACGTTATTGCTCACACTTGCTCTAATGTGTCGTAAGCGTTGCGTTAAAAGGTTCAGACAGTTCAGGGCAGTTGCCGGATTGCTTTATTATGGGCAGATAGATGATGTCTCATTACTGCCCTAAAAAAATCCTCATTTTCAAGAAATGACTGTGTTCACGTGACAAAATCTGAAACACCAGTGCTCTGAGCGTCATTCTTCTGTAGTAGCATTTAACTTTCTCAAAGACATCCTACAGCTAATATAAGATAATAAAGGAGAGAGGAGGCAAGGCATTAAAGACTCATCCAAACTCTCCACTGCTGTTCCCAGGCAGCTTAATGCTCTGGGCCAGTAATAGGAAGTGATCACATTCACGTTTTATTTGTAGCTCAATGTTGAGCTGCAGTAAAATACCACTTTTTACTTCTAGTGCACCACATTTTAGAGTAAAATAAAGCAATTTTTCTTCAGACATAGACTTAGACAGATTTTATGGATCCACAAGGTATTTTGCTTAAATATATTACAAAGTTACTTTTCATATTAAGAGTTTACATTAAAAAGCACAATTTCCTCGTTTGCATCTATATATTTTTATATCTACACTCTATATTGTTTTCTGACTGTCAGTGGCCAAAATAGGGGAAATTATCTATTGATTAATAACAAAAGCGAGGGGGGGGGGGGGGGATCTATAAATGATTATACAGTACATTTGTATTCCAGAACTTTCTCCATATTAAATCCATTGATAATTGCATGGCAGCCAGGTTTACACTATGACCTTCTGAAGAGAGGCCCAGACCCGATAACCGCGTGTAAAATATTCACAATTAACTACACTTTGGTTGGTTGAATCACTAACACGCTGCTTCCATTGATGCTTGATCAATAAAAATCTAATGAAACAGCATAAACTGATCAATATGACAGCTGCCTCTGCTGCAGAAAGGCTAATTGTACCGTTTTAATGATTTATAAATTCAACACTGACTGCATGATGTTGGTTAAAAGGTATTTACTGTTGGCACGAGCTTGTTCTCGTGCCCGTTCCTTAGCGGGAAACCTCATCAAAGTGTGACATATCTGCAGTTTCTAATGTTGCAGGGGATGGCACGTTCAATGAAGAGGCCTCCTAGAATGCTGCGTCGCTTGTGACTGATTTCTGTTTAATCAAATTTAGTATTTAGGATTTTTAGTAAAGGTTCAATAACAAGAGTATGACTTACTCATTGTTACGAGGCTGTTAATTACACTAATTTTAAAACACAGTTGGACGGGAAAGTGGCGAGGTGGTTAGCACTGATGCCTCACAGCGAGAAGGTCCCAGGTTTGAATCCATGGGCCAACTGGGCCTTTCTATGTGGAGTTTGCATGTTCTCCCTGTGTCCGCGTGGTTTCTATCAGGGTATTCATCCAAAGACATGCTCCTTAGGTTAATTGGTGATTCTAAATTGGCCGTAGGTGTGCATGTGAGTGTGAATGGTTGTCTGCCTCTCTGTGTTAGTCCTGCGATAGACTGGCGACCTGTCCAGGGTGTACACCTCCTCTCTCCCGATTTCAATTTCAATTTTCAATTTTCAATTTTATTTATATAGCGTCAATAACAATACAAATCGTCTCAAGATGCTTTACAAAACCCGGCCGATGACAGCTAGGATAGGTTCCAGCCTACCCTTCACAGGAACAAGCAATGAATGAATAAAACACAGTTTAGGTTTGGTGGAAGTGAAAGTTTACATTGGTTTAAATTGGTCTCACTGATCTGGTGTATTTTTAAATAAGTCTTTTATTCTTAGAGAGCAAGGTTGTTCATTTTGGTTAGGTGCTACCAGTCCTTACAAATAGACTTAAATAAATTATACTTTAATTACATTTAACTGACAATGCCTCCCTCTATATTGTCAGTTTAGCTGAGATTTTGAATGAAAGAATGAGACCTTTAATTGAATTTCTTCCTTTATTGTCGATTTCTTTTCAGCCACTGCTCTGGTTGTATTATTTTATGAAGTTATGTCCCCCCAATCGTCTCTCTTCTTTCTTCTTCTTTACGATTTAACTGCAGGAACCGGGGGGACACGGAGCCGAAGCCTCCAGAGATATGCCCCCACCCTGAATTTCACCCCCTGGGTTCCCCCATCTGAACATCAGAAGACCACCATCAGTCTCTACATCTCTACATCTTTCTTCATCCTATCCCTCCGTCCCCTCTCATCCCATCGGCCCATTCTCTGCCTTTCCCACCTCTTAACCTGGTCAAAATATACTTCTTTGTACCTGCCGAGGTGTGGTCTTGTTAGTGAAAAGATTATTATATTATCCAAGGCTCTGACAGGCAGGAGCTCATTCAGTCAGCTCTAACAAAAGAGACTAAAGACAATGATCTTCCCTCATGGAGCTGGCTTTTTCCCCCCGCTACATGTAAAAACTCTGCAGGTTTCCTCATCACCAAAGTATTGTAAATGTATTACAACAGGATCTTTTGTCCGTGTATAAAATCGTCTGGTGATACATAATGATGAACACACATATGAAAGATGAAAGTCAGCGTTTATCTTAGTAAGTATTTAATCAGGAAAACAGAAAAGGCAGAAAAACACACCGTATAGACAAACAAGTTTAAGTACTGAATAAATAAAACATATATTAGGACATGTAAAATGAAGGTCGAACAAGCATCTTTGTTTATCACACTACCATTAAGAACATTTGAAGAGTCGGGTCAATAAAAAAAAATGTCGTTGGCAACTGAAACACATTCATATTTACAGTACAGGGCAGCAGACCTGCATCTACAAATAATTTTTAGCACTTGTTTGGAGAACCAACTCAGGGTGGACGCCATGAAACTAAATGAAACACACCAAATATTCTTTTTGTTTCTTTTTCTTTTTATATTTTCTGTGAGAGCAAACTTACTTAACTGGATCTGAATGGCCTTGAAGAAGTAAAAACCACTGATCTGGGACTCCAAAGACATCAAACCAGTATTAAAAATTATTAGTAGCTTTTGACGGTTCAGCAGGACGGAGACAGTCAGGCGCAGAACAGACTCTGGGACATTTGAAGAAGGGTTTTTCAAAATTCACAAAAACGGTATTTGTGTCAAAATACAACCATGTCAACAGCAACTGTAGTGGTGGTAAAAAAATAAAATAAAACTTAATCTCTGTGATGTATGCAGCCTGCACTGTGTGATGTGTCTGAGTGAATCTTTTCAACCGATTAAAAGTAACTAAAAACACATCTCTTAAAAGCAGGAGCGAATTTTTGGAAAGCCCTTCTTCCTGTAGTGATGCTATAAACAGATCTGAATTAAAACTGATTTTATCTGTTAAATTAATTCCTTAAAGATGGCGATTTGCTGGGTTGCTGTTGATGGCTTATCCCACAATGAAACATTCAAACAGTATTTCCAGTTTAGTAACTTGTTATTCTGCTGTAACTGATCACTTGTTTTTGCATGTGGGGATAATCTAAAAAAAAACAAAAAAAACAAAAAAAAAACAGCAAGTCGTCACCTTTAAGTTCTCGGTTCGTTAGACGTGTCAAGTTGCTGTCCTGTCCTCTGTGTCCGATCAGTCATGGGTTCATGCTTCATTGTGTCCTTCACCTCCTCCTCCTAATCCTCCTCCTCATATAGTGATGAAGCCTCCTTGCTCACTGCTGACCGACTCTGGCACCACGCAGCGTCCCCTCCTCCTGGTCACACGCCGCTTCCGATGGAATTTAGCATAACAACGAAACCCTGAAAGATCATGTATGACATGTTATCTGGAAAAGCGAAGGAATCACATCAACTTCGAGTCTTATAATGACCGGGAGCGGTAGTTTAATATTAGTTAAAGGGGAATTACCGTTTTTTACAACCTGGACCTTATTTCTGGCATAAAATACGATCGTTTACTCACCCATATCACTTTGGTGTCATTTGGAGTCGTTCGGACGATATTTAGATGGGAGTGACTGGGGCACCGAAACGCAGCCTCTAAATAACGCATTATCTGCCGCGAAACTTGTTCATTTCACCAATATTTTGTTATGATACGCTAGTGCTATTCCCCGTTGAGTCCGGAGTTACCTGTTATCATCATCCAGGGTCTGTAGATTGACCTTCTAACCTCTGACCTGAATGATGTCATCTCTGAGCGCCACGCGCACCCGTGTCGGTCAGCTTGTTTACCTGTAATTTGCTACTGCTAGTTTTTTGCAACATGGCTGAATATTTTTCCGGTTCTGAGGTTGTGGACAACGACTTTGTTTATGATGGACGTCCTTACCGTTTTGAGTCAGAGTATACGGATGAGGAGCTCGTTGAAAGGAGGATGTGGAGGCAGAGAGAGGAACAGCTGGCCAAAGAACAACAAACCGCTGCACGTCCACGAATAGATAACAGGTAACTCCGGACTCAACAGGAAATAGCACTAGCGTATCATAACAAGATATTGGTGAAATGAACGAGTTTCGCAGCAGATAATGCGTTATTTAGGGGCTGCGTTTCGGTGCCCCAGTCACTCCCATCTAAATATCGTCCGAACGACTCCAAATGACACCAAAGTTATATAGGTGAGTAAACGATCGTATTTTATGCCAGAAATAAGGTCCAGGTTATAAAACACGGTAATTCCCCTTTACATCATTTGAAGAGCAAAATCAACAGTGCTACAGTACTTAAAAAGGTATAAATCTACTCTGTGAAAGTCTGTGGGTATTTATGTAAATGAACCCTGGAGTCATATCTGATCCAAATGAAAATAAACATTTCTAACCTCCAAACTAATTTGTGAAAATCAATATTCCATAACACTGGGACCTTTTCTGTTTACCAATTATCCAGTCAGGCATCGCTTGATTGTAGCCACTCAGGGATCAGTGACTTTTAAAATCTTAATTATAAACAGTAACAGTATAAGCAGAAATGGCCTAAGCGCACACCTGCGCACGAAAACCTGAGCTCTCACTAGTTTTATTAGAGCGTAACCTCTTCGCTCACCTTCCTCACACATGCAGTCGTCGTAGCATTTGTTGTTGAGGCCTCTGTTGTGAGCTTTACACTCGTGTTGCCTCAGGTCGCAACAAGAACCTTGCATAAAAGAAACATTTTTCAAAAAAAAAACAAAAAAAAACACACACACACAAGTAATATTGGTACACACATATATATAATATGTGGTATTATCTGCAGAGAAATACAACTTTACACCTAAGGGTGAAAACAAGCACGGCAACGGGCGAAGGATCTTTGGAGAATTAATGGATTTGTAGAAGCTGTCGGTAAGAAGAGCAGCTCATATATACAGTATATGTGGAATCAATCTTTCATTTGTTCGCCATCGTGGAGCTGCACTATGGTCCAGAGTGACATGCATAATTCGTGTTTGTGCTGACCTGGGAGACAGTCCAGGTGGTGGTCACATGGCTCGATTGCATCAGCATCTGCAGTCACATTCCCGCTGCTGAGGTTCTTACTCCGCCTCTTGTCTGCGGCAAGAGCAAGAAATTAAACCGTGATACTAAAGCCTTCTGATCAATACACAGCATCTGAACTGAACACAAATAAATGGGCTTTTTTTTCCTGTTGTCCTTTATAGTTGTGCAAAGCCATGGTCAAACACTTCTCACAACTCATTCCTCATTCACAATTCAATAAGGTTGAGCAGTAGTAAAGCAGCCGATGACACTCAGCCTCCTGCACAAAGACTCAGCACAAATGGGCTTTAACTGTTTCTCTGTGCCGTTACGGACGCCAAAATGAGTGGGTCAGTCAATCTGTTGACCACATTGGTGCAAACTGAAATATTTAAACGACTTCTGCACTGTGTTGCCTTGAAATCAGCCGCAGATAGTTGGAGATAAATTCAAGTGATGACAGAAAGTCACTTTACAGCGCCTGCAGCGGGGGAGAGATTTAATTTAATCAGTGAACTATCTCTACAGCAACTTGGTGGTCAGATGATGCATCCATGTGACTTTAGTGATTGAGATGGGATCCCCTGACCTTTCATCTAAGACACTACAATGGGGATTACATCAAAATGTATAATAGCAATATACTTTAAACACTAGCTCAGGTCTTGTTGACTCAAAAATACTGGAGAGTCCAGTCTCCCTCAGATGTATACTCCCATGTTTCTAGTCATGTTCACTTACTGGTTTCCCATGTATCTTTCCAGTGCTCATCCTCTGTTCCAGCCCGTGTGTTTTCATCTTCTTTCTGTAGTTTTTTAGATTGATCTAATCACTGATTTTATCTGCAGGGCCATCTTTTTGTTGGACTCTGTATTTAATCCAGTTTTTCCCCACCCTTTTGTTGGAGATAGTGGACTGAACCTGCCTTCACACTGCAGTACCATTTGTTCTCGTTAACCGTGAACTTCAGCATCAATCGCTGAACTTTCATCATTTACCCCCGTCTGGTCTCCTGTGTGTCCTGCCTTCTGGGTCCTCCTCTTTGTAAAAACTGTGACAGCCAGTTTGAGTTAGCTGTTTGTCATTCTCACCGAACCTGCTCACCTCTCGTCAAAATCTTTTTATAGTAGTCACACTGCTAACCTTTCTTCCTGGAAGAGGGCCAGGTGTCCGCGGGTTTCATGTCCTCGTAGTCGGTCCAATCGAAGAGCGCCATGTCCAACGTTGGCATCACCTCTCCTTGACCTTTTCCCCGTCCAGACTTCTGAAAAAGAAACACCATCACTTGAAGCTTCACCTTTCTATGTCTACACCAATATCATATAATAATACTGAAGTGAAAAGATATCAATACCTTTTAACTCACATACAAGAACTCTAAATCTAAAACTTTATTTATCAAATGGTATGAGTTAGTTTAGTTTAGTTAAACCCCAGCAGCGGCAGATGAGCGTAGCTTTATTTGCTCGCTGTGTTTCATAGGTTAACACATTCAGGGTGTTCTTAATGAAACACACTGGACTTGTGTTGCGACCAGCAACCGTGATGCTCCATCGATTCATAAAATGCCCTCACAGAGAAAACAGAGATAGCAGCAGAGCTTTAAGAAAACCAATCGATTGGTAACGGAGAGCGTGGCTGCTCACACTGACCGGCATACAAATATATCAAGCAGCATTTGTGTTGTTAATGTATACACAGTTTACCAACGTATAGATCGAAACTAACACTTCATTAACCGCAACCAGTGAGTGAGGCCAGCAGGCCCCTACTGCTGCCTTCAGGGGATCAACAGCGCCGAGTGCGTGTTTTATTGATCCGGCACTGTATGTGCGATTAGAGATTTAACGGCAAATCAGCCGCTATGTTTGTGGAAACTTCAAAGTGAAAGGTGCTTAGAATAATTTCTTAATTTACAGCCTACCTTTCAAAGTATTTTGTAATGTCTGTAAAAGTAATTTTCCCTTACGTATTCATTTTAGCACAGCAAGCCAGAAATCTGTGTTATAGATTTTGGTTTGACTGAGGTCTGAGTGAGAAAAAAAATAACTTTTTAAACTTTAAAAAAAAAAAGAGAGTAAAGTTGAGGTCAAAGTTTGGTAAAGTTGAGATAATTAAAAGTTAAGACACTAAATTTTAATAGAAGAAGGAGATTTGTTGGATATATATTTGTAGTGTTTATGTCATGATATTGTGTTTTGGTACTTTGTTTGTTATCCACTTTGGTTTCCTTTTTCCTATTTTGTTGCATTTGAGTTGCATGCACTGATGCCTCATAGCAACAAGGTTCCGGGTTTGAATCCAGGCCAACTGGGCCTTTCTGTGTGGAGTTTGCATGTTCTCCCTGTGTCTGCGAGCGTTCTCTCCGGGTACTTCGGCTTCTTCCCACCATCCAAAGACATGCTCGTTAGGTTAACTGGTGATTCTGAATTGCCCGTAGGTGTGAGTGTGGTTGTCTCTCTGTGTTAGGTCCAGGGTGTACCCCGCCTCTCACCCAATGACAGCTGGGATAGGCTCCAGCACCCCCCGCGACCCTCCAGAGGACAAGCGGTTACAGAAGATGAATGAATGAGTTACATTCACTTCCTGTCTTTGCCTTTTCCCGCCCCTGTGATTGCGCTCACCTGTCTCGCCTTGTGTCTTTTGTCTCATTAGTTTCACCCGTGTCTCATTAACCCATCAGCCCTTGAGTGTGTATACATAGCCCTGTCTTTCCCCTGTCCTCCTTTGTCAAGTTGTCTGTTCAGTAACCTGCTTCTTGTCCAGTTGTTCCTGCCTGTTTTCCATGATGTGTACTGTGTACTTTGGTTTTTGCTTTGAATTGGATTTCACCTTTTGTTGGATTTGTGTTTTAGATTCGACCTGTTTACCTCTGCAGCACATTTAAGTTCTTTATTTTTGTAAGTCATCGTTAAATTGACTTTGAGTTGCTTATCCTGCCTCTCCTGACTGTGTCTTAAACTTGGGTTTTCCCTTCCTTTGCAACACCTGTGACAATTTCACCACCTTTACTCACTGTGTAGATGCCAGACTATCACCATGTCCTGTTCCATATGCTCTATGAATTGACCTGAAAGCTTGTTGTTTTGCCAAAGTCAACTCTGTAAAGAATGGATAAATCACACAAGATGCTGTTCCCTCGCCAACACTTTCATAATATATGGGATATTGGAAACTGCACTCTGAAGCATCTAATATGGCTTTAGACTTTATGGCGTTATAAAGAAATATAAAAAGTTGGACTCTGTGCATTTAAAATAACATCAGAGGTTAAAAAGTATAGTGATAGATGCTATAAAAATAACAGCTTTGTGTCAAGATAGTGTTGCAATGATGCATTTAAAGAAACTTCATATTAACATGAAGATGTAATGAATCAAAATATTCTAGTGAACCTCAGTAAAATCTTGTCATTCTGATGAGTGTTTGACGGCGCTGCTATAAAACCAAACTCCTTGGTGGATTGCTCAGCCATAACTTTATGTAATAAAAACCATGAAAACACGGCTACTGCCACTTTCCAAACACAGGGGAAACAGAATAGAAATGTTATGGCGTTTAATTAAGTTGGCAGGACTTTGAGATGTCTCTTGAGGAATACTTCATCTGTCAAAAAATAAATAAATAAAACAGCTCGTCATGGAAACGGATCCATACTTGATTCCCTTCACCCACAGGAAATGAGCCTATGGTAATATCAATTAGATTAATTGCAGGGGGCTACCTGCTTCTGCTTGGCTGCTCATTAAACCATCAACAGGAGATCGAACATTAATTAAGAAGCCTTGCCCGTGCCGTGCCGTTAAATCACAGTTCAGGAAAGGCTTTCAGTTTTTTTTTCTTCTGTAGTCCAATAATAGTTAACTGTTTGCACAATGTATACATATGTGCACCATCTCTTGGGGTCTCTGAACCTCTGAATGCCAAGCACACTGACAGTCTGTAGACATTAATCATTAAACTTTGTAACAGCACGAGGGTTGTGTGTGTAAACTGAACAAAGATTTTGATGAAACAGATAATGATTTGCCTCCAGTCACCTACAAAATGTCAATGTTTTGGATTTTTATAAATGTGTAAAGTCGTTACTTTCCCTGAATCAAATGGGTTTTTGGTGCCTTAAATTGATCAGACCTTATTTACAGATGTTGCAACGCAGCAGATTCCCTTACAAATCACTAGCAGCCAGTTTAAAAGTACCAGTAATATATTCTGTAAATGGAAAAATCTTATGGGGACAAGAGCAGAAAACACTCGTGAGGGTTGTTATAGAAACTGGCTGACAAACATGTGAATGTGTTAGTTAGGGTGGAACTATGGACTACATGTAATGGTAGACCAGGCTGTTAACTTGTTGATTTCTGCTGTAAAATCAGCAGTTTTAACATGGAGGTCCGTCGGGATTGACTCACTTTCTGTGTCTACTGTGTTACAGTTTTGTCAGCTCATTCACCCACCCTCGGCTTCTCACTTTTTCCATTTACTTTGGTGATAAGAACCAAAACCGTTGCGCATGTACTCTTAATATTGTGCCTGCAAGAGCACACAGAATGTGTACTGCTTGTTCCAACTTCATGGAGAGTAGAGCATCTGCCTGTTGGTGGACTACATGACGTCAAATGGCTTCCTAATAGCCAGGTGTGAGTAGTGGTGGTGGTTGGTTGCTGCAGTTTGTTGCTTTGTTGAATAGTTTTTCAATGGCACATTGATGAGAGAGGTCACCAAATGTTCCGTTTAGCAAACCGGTACGAAAGAAGGGAAAGAGAAGTTATAAAAGTAATAAAACAGTGAAGCCAAGAGCACGTACAATAAAGGTTAATATTTTATCCATGAGTGTCTGGGTTGATGTATCCTTAATGTGTGCACCCACCACATTAACGGGACAGGTGGGAAGGTTCTCAGTCATCCAGGGTCATAGTACATTCAAAAAGAAAACTGAAAATAAGGGCAACTGAACTTGTTGGCTCTATTGAAGATGTTTCACCTCCTATCCAAGTAGCTTCTTCGGTTCTAAATGACTGGACGGGAGTTAGGGATTTTTTCTTAAAAACATCTGTGGTTGGTGTCCACCTGAAACTCACTTAACTAGGGTCGGGTAACAACCACAAACATGTAATTGGAGGAATCCCTTTTGATCCTGTTTCCTTTTCCAATGACTTGTAATCTAATGGCCCATTAATCGGGTCCTGTGTGGATGGAGGTGAAACCTTTAGGGGATAGATGTTAAGAGTGTGTTTTAAACAGATGGCTTCTTTAATACTCTTTCCATCTGTCTAAAAATGTGTACGTTGGTGTCCTTATAAGACTCTGCGTGGATGTCTTCAAGAAGCCCCAAGAGACGACAGCTGCCCTTGCTTCGCCTTTGTTTTTTGGATAATTTCAGTGAAACTATCCAGTGAAACTATGTATTTGTATTTAACAGTTCCACAATTTTTTTTTTTTTTTCTATGTTTAAAACCACTACGAGACAATACATGTACACTACACACTGTAGGTGTTGTAACACCACCAGAAACTGTCAGTCAAACGGTGCTGGTCATCCTGTGGTGGATATTTCCCACTTATCCATACGAGCTGTATGTCCAAATGTAAAATAATTCCTGACGTTGGGATTCATTCAGCATATAATGACACCTCATTTGTAACGGTTCCAAGATTCTCAAGAAAACATGTATGATTCCTTTCTTCTTATAGATGCTGTTCTGGCACCATGCTGTGTGGATATGACAGGTGGAGGGGGGTGCCTCATGCACCCCTGCGGATTTCTCATAACATGTGCCCACAGTCGGACACGAAAATAAAGACCCTCTACGCTCACATAGATTTAGTCCTGACATGGTTTGTAATAAAGGAACAGGAAGGTAGTTACAGAAAATGCGCTGCTGGACTCTGAACTGTGTGATTTTGGTCCCAGAGGTGTAATTTTTATTATACAGAATACGGTCATATCTATCATACACACTGTGTCCAAGAGCCAGCGAGTCTGGCCTGCTGGAGGACATTGTTCGCGAGTAGCACTTTCAGGTTCACACTGTAGAGAGTGCCATTCCTAAGATGAGCTATGAGGTTTGCGGCAGCATAACGGCAGTAATGGGGCCCATTTTCACTCTATTTCCCCCCTGCACACTGGATTCACACTGAGGCACAACAGAGGCAGCCTTTAATAAGCACTCGAGTTTGGTCAGGGTTACCTGGGGTTTGGTGGAGGCCGGGGGCAGCGTTGGGGGATGCTCGTTCATCACCGTGGTAACCATGGAGGAGCCGGAGCCAAAGACGCTGAAGATGGGGGAGGGAGGTTCACTGGGTGGGGTCATGCTGAGGGAGGGGGAGGTGGCAAAATAGGAGGAGGAGGAGGAGGGAGGATCCTCGAACAGACCTCTGTCCTTCATCGCAGAGATCAGCTCAGGCTCTGGAGGAAAACCTGGACGGAGACAGAGCAAATATTGTCCAAGTACTTTTATGGCCGCAGCACTCTGTTCTCGACTCAGTTTGCTTTTATTTGTTTGTTTTAGTAAGTAAAACAATTGACACGCCGGTAAACCTTTGTTAATTAAATCTAAAATCAGTCACAAATGTCATCATTAAATGTGACTTAAAGAATAGACTGACTGATAGAATGCTTTGTGTATATAAATAGCAAACTACTGCTGGTACATTTTACCTGCTGTTCAATAAATTTCAAGCTTGCTGCATGTGATTTCATACATTTAAATGATGTACAAGTTGGTTTGGCTTTCTTTACTGAAATTAAACTGAATGCAAAATCACATCGAAACCACAAAATGTACACTGATAGCATGCACCATGACTTGGGTGTTCCTTATACACTGCTGGCTGACTCCAGGCTGTTAAATCACATTGATTTATGCATTTCTGTTTTTCAAATTTCCAATACTAAGATTTACTATTTATCATCTCAAACTCTGGGTTCGGTTTTATTTTATCCAGATCTTCAGACGTACGTCTCTGGAGATTCAGCTGCAGCCTTAACAGCACCAAATATGACACATTATTTTAAGAAAACACAACTTATAACTTTCCAGACACGAGGCCTGAGTTACTCTGAACAATCTCCAGACATCTGCGACAACCTCAAACAAAACTGAATTCACCAAAGGTCTGTGTGATGGACAAACCATTTACCATCAGGTGGTTTATCTTCAGTCACCCTTAACTTCAAGTCATCTAACACAACAGTTGGTTTTCATTAGCTTTTTAACCACATAGTGTTATATGGGTGAACACACTGACAGTAAAATGTTAGTGGCAAGTTTTGACTTGTTGCATTTATCTGTATTTCTTTGTTTTGAGTTACCTGGATTTCCTGTGAGGACGGCTCAGTCAGGGTGTACTATGTTCTGACATGGTATGGAGGGAATTAAAGTTTAGTTAGGTTTACTTTCTACTCAGTTTTCATGTTTGTTTGTCTGCCCCTTCCTTTGTGTTTCATTTGGTCTGATCAGGCAGTGTTTAAGTCTCTTCGTGTGAAAAGTTGTTAGATCAGTTTGTTTTGTTTTACATGTGATATTATAGATGTAAAACTGAGTATAGTTATATTTTGTTGACCTCTTTTATAGGTATATTTCAGTTTGTACTCTGGTTGTTTTTTGTTGCACATGATGGGTAAATAAAAGCCAAAAGGCAAATAAGATCAGCATTGTAAATGAGAAATTGGTTGTTTATATTAACCTGTCATACAGTGTCTGAACTCAGCACATATGATCTTAATATCTCTCACTGGACAGGTACCAGTGAGAGTATACACGCATGTCTGTTGTGATTTGGATGAATTGACCTTTAATTAAAATTGATCTCTGGGATTGATTTCTCATCCCAAATGTTTTGACACTTTTACTAGCAATGTCATAACATCAACCATGTTAAGCCACACCAGTGTGATAATGAGCCAGCACGCACAATATCAGACTCCTGAAACTGAAGCAGCCGTTTATTTCATTACTTGCACCTGTAAATGTTCTGCTAAAACAAAAATCTAAAATCTCTTCTGTGAAAAAAGAGCCATAGCTTCTAAACCACTGTACCATAATTAGTTAGAAAGATCTGCTGTATGAGGATCAGTGGTAACCTCACCTTTTCTGTGCCGGCCTTTGTCACGTCGGCTCCCATGTCTCCTGTGCTCTGAATGGTGTCCGTGCCCTCTCCCCTTGCGCGACCCCTGAAGGTGGTTTTCACGAGCATGAGACGGACTCTTCATATTCACACGAACTCTGTCTCTGTCTCTGCCAGGACCCATCTCCACTCTCACTGGGCTCATACCCTCCAGACCCGCCCCATCGTCCTCGGGCCGGTTCAGTGGGTGCAGGGGCCTGTGGGAGAGCAGCCCGGCTCCACCTTTTCCGGCACGGGCCCCCTGGCTCCCATGCCCTCCGCGGTCCCTGCTGTAACCGTGGCTCTGTAGAGCTTGCATTGGGTACTGCAGGGCATTGCTGCCACCTGCTGAGGTGTGTGCCTGTCTCCTCTTGCCATGAGGGCCTCCTGGCTCAGCGCTGTGTGACAGAGCCAGGGTGGCGAACAGGAACGCCAGCAGCAGACTCCAGGAGAGAGCCATTGTCTGTCCGGCACAGCGTCTCCTGCTGGGAGGAGAAAATATTCTCTTAATACTGATTTAAATAACTGAAACGGAAACTCAATGTACACTTCATCAGCAAATGTGATTACATTCAAAAAACCTGGAAGATTCTTTAGTCTGAAAAACTAAAAAGCATCCAATACTCTCTCCCTGTCCTTCACCATTATCCACTTCATCTGTATATATATTTTGCACATCCACAAAAAAAGCCAAAAAAACTGCTTCCACAAGAGCTGCTGCAGAGAATCAGCAGTAGATATTTAGTAAACTATTTAGTAAATTGGCAGTTATTGGGGACATAGTAGGCAGCTGAATCAACAGCTGAGCAGTAGACTGTACTGCCGAAGTACTGTGAGGAGTTTATGATGATGTTTTATTATATTTGGACAAGCTTTCCTTTCTTTCTGCTCGCTGTGTATCCTGTGCGAGGGAAACCACACATTTTTGCACAAAAGATATGTGCACATGTTCCCTTAAGATCCTTTTAAATTCTCCAAATACATCTTCATTTTCAGAAAGAGGTACATACTGTGTAATTTGTTTGTTTTTTTCTGTAGTGGATGGAATATAGTGTTTTAGACTAGAAACTAGAAATATGCTACAAACATTGCATACTGTTTGTACTTTAGATCAGACTGAGATTTCTTGACAACCACCAACAATATACATGTTGTAGACTTTAAACTTAAATTAATTTAAACTAATTTAAACTAATCACATTCGCCGCTCTCTTGAGAAACTGTGACCCTCTTTGATTGTTCTCTGCCTTTTCCTCTCAAACATTCATTTCAACTTCTTTAACTATCCCTTTCAAGATTTTTTCCTTCACCCTGACTGGAAGGGGAAAAAAAATCTATATTAAAACTGTTGAAACTAAATATTTGCAGACGTCTTTCCTTGTGCCGTAACCTGAATCCTGTATTCATCATCATCACCTTACAAACTCAAACTAAATCACTGTCAGCCTCTCAAACACAACCGTTTATCTTGGTAGGTTTGAGGAGGCGATAAAGAGGCGGACAGAAGCTTGTCTTTCTTTTCTGAAATTATTTTACATCTGTCTCCCCTCACTCAGTATGAGATACCGCACCCCTCATCTCTGCCTATTCAGTGGTCTCGAGGGCCCTCCAGCCGTACCTTTCATTACTAAAGTCAACATATCTGTGGGGTGTGACCGCTCTGAAATATGAGGTTCTTTATACCGGCATTAAAAAGCCCATCGCCTCATCCAGACGTGAATAAAATGGTGTTTAGGCAACAAATCAAAGCACTCGAGTGGAAACATGCTTCCACTTTCCCCCACCCTTAAAATACATTAGAGTCAGAGGCTCAGTTTAAATTGCGGTTTAATGTCACAAGAAGTTTATTTGTATGCATGGTGATATTTAGATGTTCAGTGATTATAGGGGAAGAAAACTAGAAATTACATGTTTCCTTAGTGACATGGCTGGAAGTTGAATATACAAATGTAAGCAAGGTACTTTAATAACAAATAAAACCCTCAAACTGATGCTTAATGCTGTTAGTTTATGTAAATCTCTTCACAAGTTAAACTAAAACCTATTTAATATTATTTACAAGGAATTATTCAGATTTGTTTGTTAAAAAAAAAAACTAAATATACATATTTTTGTACATCCAGTAATCTGTTATAGTAAGAAACTGAGCAAAACATCAAAACACAACTTACAAACAATGCAATGGGAGTCAAATAGATACCGTACAACTCCACTATTGCTCTACATTTGACAATTTGACTCATCAATAGTTGGTATCTGAGCAACTTACAAAAGCAAACAGTCACGTGACAATATTCTTATCTATTTTTTTTTTTTAAATGATTTTTACAAAATGCCTTGTTCATGTCCAGTAATTTTTCATTCATCTTCTGTAACCGATTGTTCCTGTGGAGGGTCGCGGGGGGTGCTGGAGCCTATCCCAGCTGTCCCAGTAATTTTTAATATATCTAACTAAAATGACTGTATTTCTATAAAGACAAACTATATTTATGCATGAATTCAGTCAGATTTCTGAATCCACTAAGAGTAAATGTGGTATTTTGCTCAAAGTGCCTATGATGCTAAGTCACATGGCATTTGGGGAGGTGATTTGTTTTTGTTTTAAAGTACTTGTCTTGAACTGTGCACTGTTCTTCATCTCACTGTGTGTGCAAGATAGTAATACAGAATTCAGACATTATAAATCGACTTTAAACATCTAATATCAAGCAGGTGGACAGGCCACATTGTTGTTTATGTATATGGGTTGTATTGTGCTCCACTTAAATAAGCTGAGACAATCCACTCCCACAGACGCACGCGGTGGCGTTATGGTGCTGTGACAGGCGATTCCTTTGTGTTAAAAGACAAACGGCTGTACAGGGCATACAGAAAATCAATGATCGAGACGTATTGAGCTGCTGATGGTGACGGTGGGTGTTGTGTGTGTGTCTGTGAGGCGGAGGCAGGGGATTAATAAGGTCTCTGCTCCTTCATCACGGCGGCACGCACAAGTTGAAAAAACACACCCTTGGGTTTACAGCGGATCATTTAGGTGCTGCTAAAAACAGGACACAAGTTGTGTGTGTGTTCGGGGGCAGAGAGGATGCTGGTGATGTCGGGGGAAATTTGCAGTGCGAGTGCAGGCACGGCCCCTCTGGGATTTATAGGCAGTCTGCTTGGAGAGGCCTCTGGGAGTTCGACCAGCTGTGCAGTTTGCAAACAAGAGTGTGAGGCTGGGCACTGAGGTGAGACCTTTATCTCCGAGCAGGCCTTCGGAGTGTCAGAGGGGAGGGTAATCGGCCGTGTCACGCACACGGTGTTTAGCCAGGATTACTCTCTGTCTGGTTGACACATGAGGTGATGCTGGTGTCAAGCCGCTTGCGCTCTGCAAGGCCAAAAGGGTGATTTAGAAAACAAACAAAACGTCCAAACTCATCTGTAGGGTGGGCGGAGAAAACGGGGATCACGTCTCAGGAGTCTTTAGTATATATTTATTAAATGTTGTGGACACTGACATCATGTTGAGTCAGAAAATACACTCACCGTTGTACAGTACCCCTGGAGAAATGAATGATGATCTGACCTGATCACACCTACTTTTTGCGGTAACTGGCCAGCTGAGTGGATGTGAGAAACTACGGTGGGTTTAAACACCTCCACCTCCACCATACCTCCACCATACATGGCTATTTTTGCACCTTTTTGACTGCATAAAGCTAAATGTGTGTTCAGACAACTGGTGAAAAAGCAACTGTCTGCAAGTCATTTTGTTTACAAGCCAAACATATAAAGCTGACGCTCGATCCTTGTCACTGAAAACACCTGATGCCCTACAAACAGGTGGCAACCAGCCATCGGCTCAAATGAACTAAATTGCAGTTCCTTAAATGGCCACTTGAGGCAGGCTCCTAAAGCGAGTCAGTCCATGACCTCCATGTTGAAATGTCCAACTTTAAATCAGAAATAAATGTCTTTACATAAACTGTTTTAGCCTCAATTGCTAATTTCTCGATTCATAAAAACTGTCCGATGGAAGAATTTCTATGTGACGTGTTAATTAAATCAAGGCTTAAAGTTTTGCATAATTAGGGGGCGTGGACACTTTGACGAGATAGTCTGTCTAGGTGTCACCCATCTGCCTCAGCTCCACCCACATGCCCACTCTTGGCCCATTTTTGAATTGGATGGCAGTCAAGATACACTGCCAAGATGGCGACGGCCGGTGCCACCCACGCTGAGCTTCATAACCGCTCTTGAGAAATCCTATGGGTGACACTGCAAAGTGTATTTCCATTTTTATACGCAGCCAATGGCAGCCAATCAATGCCGAGTTGTCTCCTATTTCAGTGCTCCTAATGATGTGGTGCAACATCAACCAATCACATGTTTTTGTCACCAGCTCATTTTAAAACAAATGACACAGCAACAAGCGTCTGAGCCACTAAGAGACAATGAATCCTTGGACCGAGCCAGACTAGCAGTATGTGTGTTCTAGCTTTGTGCTAAGCTAACTGGCACCAGCTTCACATTTACTTTACACTTTGTATATGGAATGAATTTTTCTCATTTCCATTTAAGCATGCCCCACAGAGATTTTAGGTGGAATTTCCCTCACTGTTTTTTATGAAAGCATAGATAAATCCATCCGTTTCCCTCTTCTACCCGTATATCTAATTTAGGATTAACACTCAGATTGTTGGCAGAAATAAAAACCACAACTGGAGATAAAAGCAAAGGCTCAGAGACGTCCCAGTGACACGACCCTTCAAAAAATTAATTTTCCCAACATAAAAGGAAGATGTGACGCCTCCATTGAAACAGACGGCACCCCATCAAATCTAAGGCCTGAATAGACCTGTCATGTGAAAGGGAAGGCAGCCGGTGATAGAGGGAGCATCTCGACACAGCGGCGTCTTGTTTTCCACTCCGAGACTTTCATGTGCTGCTAACAGGTGGCCCTTTGAGGAGACACAGGATGGGGACGATAATGGAGCACTCTGGGTGGTATTCCGGGTTTTAAGCCCAGTCTCTTGTGCGTGATAAACAAGCTCGGTGAACAGCGCAGCCTCCTGCCAGAGCTTGTGTTATGGAGGGCCGTGTGTTGAAGGTGGGACACAGCAGGGCGAGCATCTGCTACTGAGGAGACGGGAGGAAAATAACGAGTGGCCTGATGAGTTTCGTTCCCAAATGAGATAATCTACCACTTGTATGGAAACATTTAAACAGTAACCGATGCTCTGTGAGAGAGTGGAGCGAATTATGGTTGGACTTCTGCAAAGACATTAAATGGCTCTGCTTTGAAAGAATAAAAGGCTCTATTGATCACACTCTTAATTGCACTCCTTACTGAGTGAAGGGGCTTAACATGAGCATTTTCTTTTTTAATTTAATTTTTATTTTACCCAAGTTTTTATCTGGTTAAAAGTGGGGACAATATTTGAATAGAAAACAGTTTTTACTTTTTACTTGTCAAACTATGTCCATAAGAAGCAGGAATCTTAACCCTCTATAGGGCACTAATTAAAATACTTGGAAATTCAAAATTTTATCCCCAGGGTGTTATTGTAGGACATAAGAAGACTTTTTTTTTACATTTGTGACATTTTTCAAAATGTTTAATTTTTCATTTTACCAGTGGTCCCTCACCCTTCAGTGGCAAGAACATTTAAACCATTAGAACATGCCAACATATCACTAATAAAGCAGTAATGCTCAGTGTTCATGCAGAGGTGGACCTTGCAGACCACGTTTGACCTGAGAATGTTGCTTTGATCTTCTCTGACTGGCTGGGTGAAAACCACATGCTTCTCGGCCTCACTGAGAGACACGGGGACACAATTTAAAATGTGTGTGGAAGTTACCATATACAGTATGGTTCCTCGCCCCATAAATGGTTGAAGAAGGAAGTTAGCAATGTTTTCTTGCAGAAAACCCGAAAGTCAAGTATCTTAGAAGTCCAAAAAATATTTTGAACGCATTATTGTTGAAATCCACACTTTGCAGTCTTCTTCTCGACCTTTGTGCACTGGCACCTGTGTAATGGTGTGAAACCACCTTGTGAATATGAGTCACATCTGCACGTCAACAAACACCTTCCAAGTGCAACTGCAAAATACTCTACAGTTTACCTTTAATTATTACTATTTTAGTCACTAACTTTCACTGTTATTGAAAATACTCAAGATTTCAAACCATGCTTTCGCAGGCTTTAACAATACACAGTATACATCTTGGTTTAATTGCATGTGTATTTAAAGGCTAAGTTGTTTTTACCCTGACTGTCCTTAGAGGAGAATGTTTTATTTCAATGACATTTAATAACTGACTAATTGCTATGACTGGACCACACAATGCACTCTGAGACAGACTGTCATCGAACAAGAGATGAAGATCTCTTTCACTGCAGCTCATTCTTTAATTCTTTAAAATCAATATCCTACAAGAGCTGCTTGTGGGCAAGACATTTAAAAATAACTGCTGTTATTACAGTGCACGGTACAAAGTGAAAGGCAAAGGCAGCTGAATTTATCAAACCGTTTTACCAAATGTTATTAAAAAAACAACAACAAACCAATTACAGTTTACACTTTGCACTTTAGACTAGGATTTCTATTGTATGTGTGGCTTAATCATAGATGAGATGATGTTGTGGGGAGTAATAACTGAGTACAAACCAAGAAATAAACAGAGGACTGACAGATGCTTTGTGTTTTGTGTCACTTTGACCTCAGTGTGAGGTTTTGGTCTGAAGCTCTTGAGGCTGTAATGTTGAGTTTATGAATTTCTGCACACAGCAGTGTGTGGAGGGACATCATGTAGTGCAATATAAAATGTATTAAAATCTTAAAATGAATGCTATATTTTAGGAAGCAGCTAAGCTGTGATTGGGTTATTATAGTTTATTTCTTTGTAGAAAACATAATAAATACTATTATATTATTATATTTTGTATGTGTGTCAGGAGCATTTAAAAGCACAGTGTGCAGTGTTACGATGGCCACCTGAGATACATGGCTCACAGCAGAGTGTAATAAGTACAACGCGCTGGGTAATCTTGCAAGAAACTCCTAAGGGGGAACTTTTGGAGGGCTGGATGATTAAGCTCTGATGATATCAGAGACCTCTCGCCAGTCTGCAGTCAATTGGTCAGTCCTGAAAGCAAGGCCACGCTTCAGTGAGACGCTCGCTATAAACATGTACTTAACACAGACTGAACCCGGATCGGGGGCTGAGATGGGGAAGGTGAGCGAGGAGAGCCGGCGAAGCGGAACAAGAGGCGACACTGGTATTAAACTGCTGCATGTGTTCATCTTTTAGCTTCACCTGCTGTGACACCAAACCTCCAGGAGCCATCTGCTCCTGTTGTTTTATCTCTCATAGCAACCAGCAGGGCCATAAGGATCCTGCAAACAAAGGCTCCTGAAACAGGCTGCTGAAGCAGAGCTGTCATGTCAGACAGAGGCCACCTTCAAGACTCCTTTTTTTCCCCCCCTGGCCACATGTAGAGAGTTTAAATCAGGAATACTCTCCTGTTGATTAATGTCAGAATTACTCAGTAGATCCTATCTGCTGGAGCACAAAGTCATCAACCGGCTATTAATCAGCCCTTGGAGCATATGCTCAATTTGCAAATTTATTACAGGCTGTCAAAGCGAGACCACGGGTCACTTTGGGAGTGAGTGGCTGACACAGGAACAACCTAAATATCTCCTTTCAGCAGCATGGTTCACCGAGCAGCAGCTCGAGAATACGCTGTAAACAGACACGGCGGATAATGAGAGGAAAAATGCACAATTAAACATGATGGTCGCAAAGAAATATGAATGTGCAATCTGCTGTTTCACAAATACGAAGCCACTTCGCTCCGAATCCAACAACAGAGTAATAAAGCAGACAATTTGATGCATAAACACTTACTTTTAGATCACGGATCTTGGATAAAATATGTCTACTTTGTGCCACCATATTATCATAAATATCATCTCAATATCAAGAAACCAAATTACAGAGCCTGTTAATGTCTCTGCATAATAAACACATCTTCCAAGCTGCAGTTTACACCATAAAACTTCATTTCCTCGAGGGCCAATTCGACAGACTTTAGCAATATAACAGCGCTCTGTCTCCCAAATTCTGCACAAACAATGTTGGTGGGATTCGCACATCGAGTTTTGTTTTTTTTTGTTGCAGTTTTTAGGTGTGTATTGGATGGCGGAGGCCCCTGGTAGCAACATGGTGTGTTAAAAAAAAGAAAAAGAAAAAAGAAAAAACAAGAGCCATAAGGAAGGTCCATCTGTCAGCAAGTGAGCCGGAGCAGGGAGCAGGGAGACACAAAATGATTCTGTGGTAATTCGGTCGCAGGTACAACAGATGTGGGGCGAAACCAGAACATTGTCGCCGATGCAAAGTAATACCAGCAAACATCCCACGGCGTGGCCCTTATTTCCCACTGGAGTGCACTGACACGCACACACACTTTCACACTGTTGCAATCAGCGCATGCACACAAATACACACTCACAGCGGGGGAACCTCCCTCAGACACCCACATCGAAGCGTGTTCCAAAAATGCTGTGAGACACAAACAGCCCCAGAAGCACAGCAAGGGGCGTCCCACAGAGAGCAGAGAGAATGAGAGAGACAAAAGGAGAGGAGGAGGAGGAGGCGGACGAGGAGGAGGAGGAGGAGGACAACGAGGAGGAGGAGGAGGAGGAGGAGGGGAGAAACTGAGCAAAAAGGGGAAAATAAGATGTAATTCGGCGAGAGAGAGCGAGCAAAAGAGAGAAGAGATAGGAAGGAGTGAGACAGTAGAAACAGAGAGAGAAAACTGAAATCAAAGCTAGGAAATACAGAGACGGTAACAGAGGGAGGAATTCTCCCGCCTTAATTAGAAGTGTTGATGGCATCTTTCATTTTGCGGCAGATAAGAACACCAGCTGAGTCCCTACTAACACCTACAAAACAAAGCTTGGGCTTCTGCAACCAACAAATAAACTTGTTGAGAAATCTGGACACCTGAGTCCATATCTGGGAACAGTTTGACTGGTCAGCGGGAGGGAAAGGGGGGTCGGTGGGGGGGCACTCCTGTTTAGAGATGATCAAGTGAAGCGTGAAAACACATTATATGAACCCAAAGTTTCTCTGTTCTCCCGCCCTCCACCGGCAGTGGAAGCGAGCGCCGCTGACTAGCTGCCAATGTTGAAAAAGTCTTGATCAAACAGATGCAGCCACGCTTGGCAGTGGCGTCCGGGGCGAGATTCACACCACGGCGGAGGAGACTGGATAAATGTTTAGCTACGTAGCCTTTTGGCTGGAAACCAAGTAGGATAAAAGAAATGAAGACATTTGCTTGTGCAGCAACTGAAAGAATAAGATTAAAAGAAACTGTGGCTCTGTCAGGTATTTGATGCTTGAGGTCTCAGGTTAGTTTCTTTTAAGAACTTCCTTTTGTGGCTTCTGTCAGCCATACACGGAGGAGATGAATGAATCTGAAAAAGGTCACAGTTTAACTGGTGACACTAAATTAAATTCCACTTCCATATTACCTGATGTAAGAGTGTCTTTGGGTTATCTTTTTCATTTCAAAATCGCTTATTAGTGGATCTGAGCTTTGTTTCTCCCCGAGGTCGACTCACTGTGGGGCCCCTCCACACTCCTCCTGATCATGTCTAATGCATCCCTGCTGATTGACTTGGCGTTAATGAACATAACTCCTTAACGTGAGCCCAGAAACAATGCTCCTCTGCGGCGTGTTTCACTTTTAATTGCATGGTGTCACAGACTCCCCTCTCTCTCTCTCTCTCTCTCTCTCTCTCTCACACACACACCATCTTTGGTGTGCAGCGTGCAACAATGAGCTGAGATCTAATCGCTCCGATCGTTTATGTTTCTGCTCATCGTTCATCCAATAAATTCCTCCGTGACGCTGATCTGATTTCAAAGATTGACTGCAGGAGACGCCGCCATGACAAAAGTTAAACTGATTATCGCGTCAAATCTGTTTTTTCCGGTATCAAACCAAATCTCATTTGAGGTCTGCGAACCATCTATCTCTCAGACATTTGAGCCACACACTCTCTGGAAGCCAAATTGGCTTTTTATCAGTGAATCTGGCAAGGGGATATTTACACGAATGAAGTTATCTGTAACTTTATCAAGAATGGACATTGATGCGTTTTTACGCACGGGAGAGAACCATTGAACAGGACTGCTATACAGTAGCATAAGGAATCTAGACCACTACATCAGCATAAGAGGAAACTGAAGACAATCTAATGTTTTAGTAAAATGAGGTTAATTAATGACCACAAAGTCACTGCAAACTCATTTCATTATCCCATAAAACAACGCAGAGACATGTAAGAAACGACATTTTGTTATTATGAATCGCTGTAATAACCAGCCTAAGCACCAACACTGAAAGCAATTCTTGCAAATCCTATAAAGAGAATCCCTTACTTTGTTTGTTTGTCGTTGTTTTCCTCTGGTGTTGTTTAAGGTCTAAAGAGCAGCTCGGTCATAAGGCTGCAGGATGACAGCGTTCAGGACCGAAACGCAGCGCAGCAGCAGCAGAAACGGCAGTAGTAGTAGTAGTAGTAGTTGCACCTCTGTACTCCGCTCCCAGGGATGTGCCGAGCATCCGGACTGTCCCTTGTTTCTTATGTGGAGGAGAGGCACTGGCTCCGAGTGCGCGCTCCCGAGCGCGCGTCAGCGTTAGGACTGGCTGAACCTCGGAGGGGCTTGTCCAGGCAGGTAAGAGAGGAACAGAAGGAGGGAGGCATGTATAGGTTTATTGTGGATGCAGAGGTATCAGAATCGATCGGCCATTTATGCCAATTGTCTGAAGGCACATATGAAGATAAAGATGAGACAAATCAGATCTTTTATATCATCTTTCCAGACAAATGTCCAATAACTCACTCATACAAGAAGAACAAAACAATTTGGGTCTCTATGTCTCGCTCGTGGCTCCTTCATTACAGCGTTCATTACACTGTAAAATGTGCTTGTGGCTTTGTTTCAGCTGTTTTGTTTCTGCTTCAAGTGTAGGTAAAGACATGCCCCTTAAGGAATGGGTTTCCCAGTTTGATCAAGTAGTAGTACATAAGTGGCAGATACCAAGAGAAAGCCCATCCATCCAGGACTGTACTTTTGAGAGCTCATAAGTCTCCCCAACACAGGTCACATTGATTCAGTTATATTTCTTTACCTGTGGTTCTGTTCTCTTTATTTAATAACGTGTGAATGTGGGTTTCAAAGCCTTCAGCACCGGGGATAAATTCTACTTGTTAGAGCCCATAAATTCAACACCTTTTTGATAAAAACTGCTGCATGTAGGGCTTGACCAAGATCAGCGGGCAACCTCGCTAATGCTACTGTGTCTGAAATGGTGCAACCTGCAGTCTGGTCCCAAAATTCCCAACAGGGCAGAGGTGGTTGTAGCTGCAGACTATTACCCATAGTTTTGTAATCTGATTTGAGGTTCCACCGTCACATTTAATGTTGCGTGTGTCCCCATACTTTTGGCCATGCTGTGTATTTCAGATCTCAACTGAAAGTGTTTCGTTTCTCAACTCTAAATCCGATCTTAGTCATTTAAAAATAAATGTGACCCATTTATTTCTCATGTGTGTCAAAATAGATGATTGCATCGTGCATAAATCATAATGTTTTCAAAGTGATTAAATTTCCAATAACTGCTCCAGATTTAAATAGTTTCTTATAGACATGCAGACACTCTCTGCAGCAAAACCCTGTGACTGCATTTTCAATGGGCTGTTCTCACTTAAACCGATCATACAAAGTCTGCACAGCATCCGGAAATATACTCATTCTAAATGTACACTATGAGCCTGTTGTGTGTTGGCGCATTTATTTGCAGAATGATTGAGTTTAAATCACCCGGGGGAATTGGTTGACATTTAGTGATGCAGTCTGCTATTTTGTTTTGTGTGTCCGCACTGAAAAAAATGCTTGTTAGCTTTATTGAAACCAGCGAACAAGCTTTTGGTGTGAATGCAAACAATAGTGACAAGCCACTTAGTAAACTGTGAGTGTAACGCAGGGGGACGGAGCCTGCTGGAGGAAGATAACAGAGCAAAACTCAAAATGCTTTTAGAAATGAGTGTCGAGTGCTTAAACGTGGTACTCTGACTGAAAACGTATATACTTGGACAAATGTGGGTTTATTTGTACTTGTCTCCAACATATAAAGCATGTTTCTTCACTATACTGGAAGTATTTCCACACAGATTCTAGCGTGGGTACTCCTGCTTCTTAGAAACAACTTTTTTTTTTTTTTTTGGCTTCTTATTGAGATTTCCTTATATTGCTTCATGCTCACGTTCTGTGTCAGGAACATTTGAGGAAGATATCAGCCGCTCTGTAAAGTGCAGGGTGGCATTTGAATGGGACCCCTGTAGCTCCGGTGCGACTCCTGTGAGACACAGGATGTTTTTTTTGGAGATGATTATGACGATGTGAGACGGTGGCACGCTGACTCGCTGGAATCCAAACCTATTTTTGAAAAAAAAAAGAGAAAAGTTTTAGAGCGACGTTAAGTCTGAATTGTAGCTGCGGGAAATCCAAGTTTTCTCCACCGTAAGATGCAGAAAGGTCCCGTTTGTTGTAGTGTTGCAAGGATTCCCCTCGAGGGATTCTTCTGCAGTTGCTTGTACATCTAAGTTAATACAAATATGTAATTTAAAAATATACCTTTACATTTTATTATATTATAACAAGACCACATCTCATGTCGTTCTACTTCCTGTGCTTACCTATAAAGGTGTATCAACCCCCGTCTCTCACTCTGTTCAACTCAGTTTTCCACCTCCACTCTCCCTCTCCGTCTCTTTTCCTTGCTCCTCCTCTAACTACAACAACCATGACAAGAAGACAAAGTTTCCTGAGTTGTGCTCCTACAGTGAGCCTCACTTCCTGTTCCTCTCTGAAAACCATCTTCCAACACCAGGTTCAACCTCAGTCATCTTGCCTTTGACGTCTCTCATTCCTAGATCTATTTCATGCAGGTCGTGTCAACCATTAAGCCTCCTTGCATCTATTAAGGTGTGGTCATTGAGGATATTTTATTTTGTGATAATCAGTGTCACAGCTACAGCAGGCTGACTGTTCAGGGCGTATTCCCAACCGACTTATATGATGCTTAAGTAAAAGCTAAAAAAGGCTTTTTATGCAGCTGCACTCATTTCATAATTTCCATTTCCCCAAAATCACAACTTATGTCGAATCATTTGGTATTTTTAAGTCATTTTTTGGTCTTTTGAAGACCCTTTGAAGAGGTGAGAGAGAGGACGGTACTGCAGAGAGGATAGGCCACAGCCTCAGTTCATGGTACAAGAGCGCTCAACCAGGTGAGCTGTCGAGGTCCCCCTCCAAAGATCCGTTTGCCTGCATTCTTCAAGCCGGCCGTACTCCTCCCATCTCCATCTCATCTTGTTTGTCCAGGGGTTCTCAGCCAAAGTCTGTTCCACCAGCAGCATCTAGACTCCAGAGGGGTCCTGTCTCTATCTGCATCCTTCACCTTGAACCCCCAGAACCTCCAAAACATGTATTCTCACGAGCTCTCGCCATGACATGAAATCTTTTTTGTCACGGCCGAATGATCTCTCATTAATGATCTATATTTCATGCCACAGTAACCAACAAAAACCAACACCTGATGATGGTGACTGTATAACTAATCTGAGAAATTGAAACGAGTATACTGGACGTCATTTTAGTTAAACCCACTGACATAAAGAAAACGTACAACAATCCTTGGGCCACGGTGGCTCATAAAACTCCAACAAAACCTATTTTTTCTTACATTGTGTTATATAACAAGCATTTTTTACAGAAATAGTTGGGAGCCAGTAGGAATGTGGCCTATTTCGAGCCCATTAAGGCATTTTACGCCTCCGATTCCTGACGCCTATTAAATATCCCCGTACACTAAACTCCACCCTTCTAAAACATAAAGCAGAATAAATCAAGGACATTCCCAGATCTGGAAGAGAAAAGTATTTACAAATGACCGGAGAGTCAAAACAAAACAAATATATTTACATGTATCCAAGCAGTGGTGATATACACAGTATCTTATTGTATGCCTAAGGTCAGCGATCAGTTAAATTGATGTTATTGTTGCTCAAAGTAACAAAAGGTTCAGCTACAGTGTGCTGAAATCAAAGCTCAAGAAAAAAGTCTTTTGAAACGGTTGTTTACTGTAACTACAGTAATTAGTGTTATGCGAACAGTTACAGTCAATGCCGCACTGTTTTCTCAGGGCCTGTGGTATCAGTGTGTTTTGAGCCTTGTCTATAATTAGAAAGTTAGACAGCGAAAAAACATGAAAAGAATGGTCTGTTCTCCTGCAGCTGCGGAAACGAGGCTATTGACAGTGTCTTTGGGCCTCGTCAAGAGTTAGGTGCATTCAGAGGGCAAGGGTTTCCAAGAAATCGGTCCAAATGTCCATGAAGGAGAAGTGATTGATGAGTGGGCGACTGAGAAACCGAAATACTGTCTTGCATGAGAGTAGATAGAGTATTACATCCTAAGATCGAGGGCATACGAAGCTGTGACCAGACATCAGAGTTACAAAATCAAATGGTTTGCTTCAAGAAATTGCACTAAAAACGCAACTAGACTAAACAAGACGCGGTCAGCTTCTGCAGCAGATGAGTGGTCTGAGCTTCATCCACACCTTCACAGGTATTGATGATCAGTGTTATCAAGCCTATGCACCAGCCAAAGACAGCTGCTCTGCTGTGGAGCCAGAGCAGGTGGAGAGGGGCAGGTAAAAACCAAATCAAATCAGAATCTCTATCCGTCACTGTCGCATTTTTAAAAAAAAAAATTTGTGAACGTTTTGTGCCAATCCAATTCAGTTTTCAACTTAATCTATTTAGATAGTGCCCAAACTGCACAAGGAGACACCACAAAGGCGGCAAACAGTGGTGAGGAAAAACTTCTTTTGAACAGGAAGAATCCTTGAGCAGCTCACGGGGACCCGTCTGTCTAAGGGAACACGGAGTAGAGAGGGAGAAAAGAAACAGAATCTGGATAGTAGATGTTAAAAAATCTTTCACTTCAGTATATTTGTTTGGTGCAAAAACTGGGAGTTATTTGCATACGTCTGTATCTGACCCAAATATACTCCAGTGTGGATTACAAAGCAGGCCTTCTCAACACAGAAGGAGCAAGTGAGTTTTGGAATATGGGTGTCCTCATTGCGATTTATTTTTTTTTTGTCACACACTACATGCCAATGTTTCCTTAGTGATGCAGGTTTTGAACCAACAGCAGCAACGGCTGCGGTAAAAACTCATATTAGAGAACGGTAATACCATGGACGTAGGTTTCAATCTGATAGCATGGTGAGCATAATCAGTATCAGTACTGACACTGATCATTTTTATTGTTAATAGCAGTAAATAAACGTACTAAAGGATAGAAACATGTCCTGCATTATGAAATGAACGTATTATTAATGGTCTACTCCTGATTTTAATTCGATTACAGCCAAATAATAAAAGGCGAACCACAAGACGCTTCTTTCTCTCTGTTAATCACCTAATCACGTGCATGTTTAAACAGTTATCAGCGGAAATAAATGTTCATTATGTGAGGTGATCATTATTGTCACTCCAACGACAAGACTGTATCAGTAGAGTCAGCTTTGGGGTTTGATCCCCCTACTTTTAATGTGGATGTCTTGGTCCTTTGCGGGAGGGATGAGGAGCTCACCGACTCACAATCCATCCGTGAGAGCACCATCAAATCTGTGCACACTGTAAAATATGAAGTCAGAAACCCACAGCAGATCTTCGGGTATAAACAGATGTCACTAAATCCACCAGGGCGGGCTGCAGAACTGGTGCGTGTGTGTGTGAGTGTTTTGGCAGTCAGAGTGACGAGCGAGAGGAAAAGCAGGAGGACCCCCTGCCAGGCCTCCTCATGCATTATCAGCTCGCAGCTCCCCAGCAGGAATCAGCCACCACATACCAGGGTGTCGAGCTTTTATAGCGCCGGGGGCAAGTTCGGTTTTTTAATATGGGGCAACTCTCGACTCCCCTTATTTCTCAGCTCAGCTGAAAACTCTTCTGACAAAGGAACACGCACGCATAAAACGCTAAAGGTTTTCACCATTTAATTAAAATTGATTGTCAGGAGAATAACACACAAGATTGTGCTTGGTGTGCTTAACTGAACTGATGCAATTGAATTTCAGATATATATACTGTAAATATATACACGCAGTTGTATTTCACACATATGTACACATGAAAAATACAATATTGCAAGTCGACAATCAAGCAGCTGTAACTTTGGGAGATGCTTTCAAACCAAAGCAGAGCAAATCTGATCTTGCCTTGAATTTGGATATTTATGATGAAGTTACCGATACAGCCACTTCACAATAACACAGTGTTTGATGTTCGTTACAACGAGCTGCTTCAGTATTATTGCCTTCAAACAAATGCATTTTTGAGTCAAGGTTGGATTACAGTGTGTGTTTGTACATGCCAGTTAATTATAGTGAATGCATGGACTCATGCCACGGCCAACTAAGAGACATTAGTTTCCATGTGAAGCTTATTTAACCTGAAGTATGCAGTGTTAGTTCTGACACCAAGCACCTTGGGAAAGATCTGAGTTAAATATTACTTTTTAAAATCATCACAGTAGAATACTGCCACCTTGTGGAGGAACACGAGCTAATTTTTTTTTCGTTTAATAGATGTGATAAAGTGCTGCTTCTCCCAACTTCCACTTTAACAGCAAGTGACAGTGACAATGATTCATTTCTTAATCTCAGTTCATAGGCTGGCAGTAATGAAAAACAACAAATCTGTGGATACCTGCTAGTCTATGGCATTTGTGTAGTTTTGTAGCCTGGAATTAAAAACAAACTGAGTGTATGATGCTTCCATCAGCCTTAAGGCACATTAAATACACTTTACTGTCTGTAAAAAGTCTAACCTCCAGCCACTCTTCCTCTTTCCAGATCGAACACCCTAACCCTCATGAAATCAACAGTAAAATCTATAATGTATTGAAATAAAAGTCTCCCTATTAATGATCACCCTTAAAAAAAACAACACTGCCAAACTTAACAGTCAGCTTTACAATCATTCATTCACTCAGTGGCAGTATACGATCTTTACATTCGGAGCTCCAACTTAACCGTTCCCTAGCTGCTCGACTTCTTGCGTTCTGTCCCGGCTTTGTCGCGCTCATGAGGGCGTCAACGCTCCAGATTCCTAGCAGGGTTTCCCGTGTGGTACCTCGTACTTGAACACCACGCTGAAGAGCTTTCCTCCCAGCCGGTCGGCCAGCCACGAGTTTTTGATGACGGCCATCTTGAGGCTCTCGCAGCTGAGCATGGCGTAGTAGTTGGTGTGAATGGCTCGGCCCATTCCCTCGATGATCACCAGGTCGGTTTGGCGCTCCCGCACCACCCCTGCCAGCACTTTGTCCAGTCGGCTGGAGAACGACAAAGTCGCAGAATAAAACGTTACAATCCTGCAGTGATAAATAACCCCTGCTCAGCTTGATAATCACATTTAGCTTTGACTCATTAATATAGCTTGACTCTGTGTTAGCTGGTTTCTTGCTTGGAGATGGGGGTTCATTTTTACCTTCAGGCCTTTAATGTCCTGAAGGTAACACCATCTTTCTAGGGGATGCACTGCATTCAAAGAATAAAGAATGATGAAGATAGAGTTGTATTATTGTTACTTCTGATCCTAAGATTTGATTAAGCTCATCACTTACACAGACACTTCAGCTCCTCAAAACTAGGATGCAATCAGTCTTTGCTTAGGTGAAGGTCTGTGCAATGTGTAAATAATATTGATGGACATGAAGTCGTGCATGTGCTGGTCAGCCCTTCACTGTGTGGGCATTCCTAGCAGAAAATTAAAGCTGGGATTGGCAACAACTGCAGTTCTTTAATTAGCAATTGTATTAATTCTTCAGGCATGCATTCGAGGTAGGTCTGACTTGACAAGTTTGCGTCTGAACTACAGTCGCTAGGGCTGTAATTGGAACAGTAGTGTAATTGATGACACCAGCGAAATGCATTTTGGGATATCTAGCTGAAACAAGTCCACACAAGTTTCCTCCAGATGCATCCTCGATAAAAAGCGTGGGCCAAGAACATATCTGGGCATTTAGGCGATACCTGGTCAGATGCATACTTTCAATTGAAACAGTACTTAGGCAGCGACTGATGATGTTTTTTCAAGTCCACAAGAACACAAGTACAGACAAGGACGCGTATACATAAACACAACTCCCATACACCTCCACGTTAAAATGTCTAACTCTACAGCAGAAATAAACATGTTTTCTGCTTGGTCTTTATAACTAATCTCCTACTGTGTAGGGAGAGGTGAATATTTATGAACCTCACCTGCTTAAATTGTATAAAGCCTTAAAGTTAAGCATAACGAAGGATGGGGTTGCATTGAATGAGTCGGGTGAACTAACAGCGGTCACCCACCTGCTGCAGCTTTCTATAAACCCTAACCCTAACTTTAACCGCTCTTTAGTAATCCTGTTACTGACATCTTTCTATACAGTCAACAGTCAAGTAAGAGAAGGGGTGTAAAGTGAAAACTTAATAAATAAATGCAATTACAATTGACAACAACAAACCTTAGGTCCAGACAAGGAGAGCTGGAACCACTCTGGACCAACGTTAACCTGTCCTCACTCAGGCCAGCCCTACATGACAACAAACAGACCACATGAACACTTATTTCTGTACATTATTACTGACAAAAAACTTGCTGTTGCACCTTATTTTCAAATGAGTTTCAAATGATCTGCTAACAAGCTTTACTGCTGCTGATAATATAAGACTTCTCCATCTAAAATTGTGTAATGTTTTAATCTCCAGTCATTCAGGTCTCTGCACCTTTTTATTGTTTTGCCCTCGTCTGTTCTACAGCACGTCATTGTATCAACATCATGCATCAAAATGACAATGAAACTGAACTAAAACAAACTCAATCTTCAAGCCTTCATCAGTTTGTCCTGTCAATATTAAGTCACGTTTAAAACCACTCACTGAATCACAGGATCCATAGCAGCGATTCTTTCTGTCAATATCTGCAGCTCACCATTCGTTACGTCGTTTAAAGCTGGACCAGAGTTGCTGGCCAACACCACCTAAAAGTTAGACACACGGCACAGTTTAGCCAGCATTTTACCTGAGAGGAGCATTTTTGTGATCATGTTGTTAGCTCCATACCTCTGTTCCTCGAGAGAGAAGCTCTCTGACAAAAGGCATCACCCCTAGAATGATGTCTACTCCACTATTATCTACGAAAAACAAGGCACACTTATGAGGAGGACCCTGCAAGAGAAAACCAGGATGGGTTGTATTGAAGCATTAATCATAAAAAGCACACAACACAGAAACACTACATGCGAAAGATGACGCTGTGTGCTAAACAAAACACGGTTGTGTCTGATGCCGACAGTGGCTACGTTTGCACAATTTTTCTTCAGCATGATTAAAACAACTCTGAATAAAGTTCAACTGTTTACACAGACGCTAAATAATATGATCTGATAAGATATACAGTTGCAAGAATAAGTATGTGAACCCTTTGGGATTACTTGGATATCTGCATTAATAGGTCATAAAGTGTGTTCTGATCTTCATCTAAGTCACAATAATAGACAAACACAGTCTGTGTAAACTAATACCGCACAAAAAAATTATATGTTTTCATGTTTTTATTGAACACAACATGTAAACATTCACAGTGCAGGGTGGAAAAAGTATGTGAACTCCTAGGCTATTCTCCAAGAGCTAATCCGAGCCAGGATTCAGCCAACCTGGAGTCCAATCAATGTGATGAGATTGGAGGTGTTGGTTAAAGCTGCACACACCGGTTTTGAGTTTGCTGTTCTCAGAAGCACTGCCTGATGTGAACGTCGCACAAAAGAGCTCTCAGAGGAACTACGATCAAGAATTGTTGATTTGCACGAAGCTGGTAAGGGTTATAAAAGTATCTCTAGAAGCCTTGACGTTCATGTGTCCATGGTAAGACAGACTGTTCTGCACTGTTGCCACACTCCCTGGGCGCGGCCGCCCTGTAAAGATGACTGCAAGAGCACAGCGCAGAATGCTCAACGAGGTGAAGAAGAATCCTAGAGTGTCAGCTAAAGACTTACAGAAATCTAGTATGCATTGCTGTCATTGACGGAAAAATGAATTCCCAAGTTTATCAAGACATTTTGCAGGAAAACTTAACACCATCTCCCCGCCAAATGAAGCTCAACAGAGGATGGGTGATGCAACAGGACAACGACCCAAAGCATAGAAGTAAATCAACAGATTTACTTCAGAGACCTCACCTCAACCCGACTGAGATGCTGTGGCATGACCTCAAGAGAGCGATTCACACCAGACATCCCAAAAATATGACTGAACTGAAACAGTTTTGTAAAGAGGAATGGTCCAAAATTCCTCCTGACCGTTGTGCAGGTCTGATCTGCAACTACAGGAAACATTTGACTGAGGTAATTGCTGCCAAAGGAGGGTCAACCAGTTATTAAATCCAAAGGTTCACATACTTTTTCCACCCTGCACTGTGAATGTTTACATGTTGTGTTCAATAAAAACATGAAAACATATAATTTTGTGCGGTATTAGTTTGAGCAGACTGTGTGTCTATTGTTGTGACCTGAAGATCAGATCATTTTATGGCCTATTTATGCAGAAATCCAAGTAATCCCAAAGGGTTCACATACTTTTTCTTGCAACTGTATATGTTTACATGCCCCAAAACACCAAACAGAACAGAAACTTAATTCAACAGAAGAAGTTGACTAAGATGGAGACACGTTTTCAGTATTGCCGTCCACATGGATTCTGGGTTAGTTCATCTTTTCAAACACGTGATGGAACAACTTGTTTTGCTACCTCCATGCTTCTGTCCTTCTTGGAAACTCATGATGATGTGGGCCATGAGGGACAAACAGAGTGAATGTATTTATTCCAAACACTGGATCAAGTGTTTGCATGGTTATTAGGAGCTAATATTTTCCTGTTGACTGGATTCTTAATCTGATTTGGTGATGTGTTTACAAGAGGTATTTATCTCTTTTTCTTTCGAGGCTTCTCTGTGCTAACCTCCCATGTTATTATGCAGCAGAAAGAGTCTTACCTTTACTCTTTCGAGCCACTGGTCATAGGAATCTACAAGCCATGGTCGCTCTGAGAGGAAAAAACAAACTAAGTTCAAGTCATTAAAAAACACAAAAACGTAATGATTGTCATGTTATTATTCAAAATATACAATAACAAGCAGGTCCAATATTTGTCAGTGTATCAAGGGCTTTTACGACAGCAGTAAATACGTATATTGCTCAGGAAACAAGCTTAAAGTTCACAAGAAGCGTTAAAGTAACATTTTTCTGTCATACATCCCATATGGGTCTTAAAATGATTAAACACACTACAGAACGGTGAATTATATGGACATAAATATGACCCCAAATGTCCTTTTATTCTGCCTGTCTTCCTCTATTTTATGTTTACGTGTTGGGCTCTTAGTGTTACCGAAACATAGTTGACCTACAGTCTATAACGTGCCTGAATGCATCTTAAGTAAACACAGATGGAGCACTGAAGCTGCTGCTCTGTTAATGAGCAGCTCACAATACGCCTGCATTGCTGACAGACAGAGAAATATCTGGATACCTTCCAGCTGCCGTTTAGCTTCCTCAAACCCAAACTCGGGGTCAGATTCCAGGACGCTGCATATGTGAAGAACAAAACACACAAGACAGGTTCATATTAGTCATAGTATGCCAAAGAAAAACAAGACATTCCAAACGTTGACTTTAATGTTTGGCTTTATCAGCCTGCAAATATGAAAAGGTGCTGCCAACCCTTAAATGTACTTTAATCATGTGTTTGCACAGTTAACAACATGATCAGGACAAATAAAGTGCAAATTGGGCCAATTATATTAATCATATTCAGTCTCTTTACCCAACTAGTATGTTGTAAATTCCTAAAGTTAGGTTAGTTTAATACATCAAAACAAGGCAGTGAAAAGCTCCCAGCAATACAGTATACAACCAGACTCTCTCACAGCGCCCACAATCAGGCAGAACCAAGGAACCCATTCACCAGGCTGCTCACACAGAATAAAAAACCATTGACTTCACTGACTCTGACACGGCCTTGGCTCCCCAGTCGAAGACATTCCCAGCCAAGACGCCCCTGACCAGGGCAAACTGTCTCTCCTCCCAGCTCAGTTCCTCCAAGGACTGCACTGCCTTCTGGTAGTACTTAAGAGCAACGTCATTCTCCCTCTGTTTAATCTGAAACACAACAGAAATATGACACCGGTTGAAACTAAAAAAAAAAAAAAAGACAGGGGAGCTTGTCCAATTTAGAAGTTTTTAAAGATGAGACTATGATTTAACAACACGAGTATGTCTATAACCCATGTATTGCCTAAATTTAGCAGGTGGAGTACAAACCATGAGACTGTCACAAAATGGATCAGTGATGGCCAAACCAGCTACGTAGCACATGAAAAGAACACAAAATGAAAACAACAGGTTTGATAGATTTCACTCAGACCTTAGAGTAGGGATCAGGAAAGTTGAACTCGTTTAAACAGTGTTCCCTCGTGTCTAACAGACTTCTGACAGTGAGGGATCCATAAGCACTAGGTGAGAAGAGAAGCACTCTACGTTAGCCAGAGAGAAACACATACAAACAATAGGGATGGGGGTGATAAAACGCAAATGCTCTTTTCACGGTTAATTCTTGTTTTGGGATTTTTGGAAAGAGAAAATGTTAAACAGATTTTTTATTTTTTTTTTTAAATATTTTCCAGCTTTCTGACAAACTGACATGTGGGATTGTTTTAAATTTTAAAAGGTTTACACGCCCATTATTCTGCTAAATTATCATCTAATACAACTCACACAGACTAAGGAGTGCACCCCATTTGTTGAAGCTGAAACAGAATTAACACTGAGGTTTCTCTTTTTCATTAACAAAGCACATAAGCAGTTAAAGCGAAGACATGACACTAATGCAGACAATGAGAAGGAGAGTTTTAGTTTAGACTAAAAGCAACATGTTGGCCACACAGATGCATGCAAAACCAAGAGCTGTCCTTACAATGGTTGGTTGCGGAGGGTCTGAAGCTTGTGTCTGTATTTCTGACGGAACTTCTCAGCTCGCGCGACAGCCTCCGGCATGTCAGGTTGGCTCGCTACAGCTCTTTTAACCACCTGCTCCAGGAAACAAGAACCGTGGTCAGCCACGATCACAGATTGTAAGGCAAGCGAACACATTTGTCAAGTGGCCGCTGGCCTTCAGCGATCAAATCAGTCAAGACAAATGTTAATACCAGGTCTGAACAGGACCATAGCTGACTTGAGGTGAGCACAAGAGGAACCTTTAGTGACATCAGTGTATGTTGATTTGTCAAACACATGAATGCCGCACCAGCATTTGAAAAATACTCTGGTTAAAGTTGATGCAATGGTAGCTATGGAAACAACTTTTAACATCAGCCTAAAAAAAAAAAAAGAACTAAACATGGTGTAATGGACTAACAATGAAGTCCAGGTCTACTCGAAACGATAAGCAAGGCAAAAACTGAGTAACATTGCTACACATTCACTATTGGTGCTGCAAATGCAAAATAAAAAAAAGTTATAATATTACATTGCTATAGAAGAGGATGTAGTTATTCAGAATTTAAACCTTGCTGATCACTTTCTTTCCTTCTCTTATAACAAGCTACTGACATTTACCACATTTTGTGAATGCACTGTCGACTGCCCTACTGACGCTACTGTGCCACCCTACCCCGTCTAGGGCCTCTTCAAAGCAGTAGAGCCAGTATTCACGAGCCGGAGCGTCCTCTGTGAGGTCCACGGTGTCAGGGATGTAAGAGGAAGCGTCTTGCAGCAGAGGCAGATTCACCAGCTGCCTCTCCAGACGGTCCATCTCCAACATGTCAAACTACACAGAGACAGAAAGGATTCACGCTGTCAGTCTTGTCTGTAAACTCAGACAGCTTCTACTGAATACTTCCCTTTTTTTAGCAACGCCGTGTCAGTTTTCATTCATGTTAGTTTTTTTTTTAATTTAACTACAACAAGAAAGCCGAGACGCAGTAAAGAAGAAACAAAGATGAAGTTTAAATCAGGATTTAATAGTAAAAGCCAGGGGGAGTCAGAGGATTCATTAACTGGTCACACAATCAATACTCCATTAGAGGAAGTCAGCTCCTTTCAAAGGACATACTATCTTTATAAAGAGAGAGTGCTTGTGTGGAGAGAAGAGCAAAGATGTGCTAATGTTTCATTTGCAGTTGTGTGTCTGAAGTTTCCAGATTGCACTATTAAAAACTAGAGAAGGAAAGCTGGGTGATGGAGTCAGGATTGTCTGTTGTAGGAAGTGACTCAAGAGCATATAGAGTTGCAGGTTAGCAGCAGCACCTGATATTTCACTGAGGTCTACATCCTCAAAATATCACACCAATGGATCCGCATGTAGCTACTGATCAAAAACATAATTTCCAACCATCATATGATCTAAACCAACACAATGATTTGGTGTGGAAGAAAACAGCAGCACTCAAAGCGAAGATAAAAAGAAACTATCTTGTCTAAGTAAATGCACAAGTGAATGCCTATCATTCCTAACTGACACCGAGTGTTAAGAGCTAACACAGCAAGTCACAGTGAGCAGAGGCAATGTGTCACTCGGGTGAAGCAAGTGCAGATACTTACGGGAAACTGAAGGACACAGTTAAGCAGAGAGATGAATGGGTGGAGAGGAAATGAAAAGAAAGATTATCAGACTGCAAAGAGGTAATGGATGTCTTTGTATGATCGCATGGATTAAGCGAGTAAAATGATGGTGTATCTATCTAGGAGATCAAAACTTAAAACCTTTAATCAAAGCTCAAATGTAAAAAATTGCTGGAAGAAGATGGGAGGAATAAAAATCAAAGAGAGCAAACAGGGCGTGAGGGTTAAAGTGCCATCTTGTGGCGTATGGCGGAGCTTCAGGCCTTCAGATCTGACCACGCTATGCTGCAGACTCACCGTTCCACTACGAGCACGTTGCATGGGATTCATATCTGGGGAAACGCTCATCAGGCCTGAGCTTCCTGCGTAATTCTCACCCCAGCTGTACTGGTTTGGATCTAGAGCAGAGGAAAATGCAGTTATGACATATTTATGACACAACATTTGCATTAGTGAGCATTTTTTCACTAGTCCAGGCGACCGTTTAAAAAATTCTGCTGCCTTGTTAGACAGCTTTTTTGTCATTAGTAATACCTTGACATTTTGTCATTTACATTCCTCTGGTCTTACTGGGGATACTGGTTTCAGAACTGAACTTCAGGGATTTTATTCATATCTGATGACAGTGAGAACTTCATGCAGGAATCTGCGTCCTGCAGTACAACAAGTTTAAGTTTACTCTTCATGTTTGAGTCAGACATAATGCATTACATGTGTGGAAACCACATTATTCCATCAGATCTGACTAACCAGCAATTTATCTATTGGGCGAACTGCTCCACAGAGGAAGGCACAGTCCTCTACACTTCACACTTAGATGATGAGGATGCTATTTGTCAACTCTAGCTCTCCATTTAATACAGTCCTCACTCATAAATTGCACAGCAAACTGAACCCCTTGCGTTCCTGGCTGTGCTCATGGTTCATGGACTTGCTGACGGCATGTCAGAGTGGGGAGGCAGACCTCCACCACCCTGAAATAAATACAGGTAACCCATAGGGCCGTGTGCTGAGCCCTGTGTTTTTCACACTTTTCTCACATGACTGCGCTGCTATCCACACCTCCAACTACATTATTAAATGTAGTAAAAGTTCAGCAGTTGAGTTGGTTTCATGTCCCCAGGACAGGGAAAGAAAATGTGAGCTTGAGCTTCTACTTTTAATTAAAAAGCTGCTACATTTATTTTACACAATGCTGACCTTATTCACTGCCCACTTATGTTCTGCATTTACCTTTGGGTTTTTAATTTTATGTTATTATCAGGTTATCTTGTGTCTTTTTTTGGTGACTAAAGAGAAGCCAAACAGAAAGTGTTTGCTGTATTTTTTTTGTTTCTTACTGTCTTCCTCTGCTCCTTTAAGAAATGCTCCAATAGCTCCAAGATATCCTTCATGTCTCAGAAACAGAGCCTGAACTTCACCCTAGAACAACAACAAAAAAAAAAAAATTAAAATCTGGGTTGTGGGTGACACGTTATCAAGTTCACGGCTATACTGATAGAGATAAGGAAATAACAGTGAGGAACTCTTGTAGAGTTTATTTTCTTTGTCAGTAAGGGAAGCCAGCTTGCCTTGGTGAAGAAGTTAATGCTGTAGGTAATGGTGTGCATGGTCACAGGGTGTCCTCTGATGAAGAAGCCTCCGAAGTACACTCTGGACAGGTTGTGGAGTTTGGCATACAGACAGGCCAGCTGCCCGATGTCGTTGCTGATCATATGGAGTAAACTCTTGGCCATGTCTTCTTTAGAAAACTCTACAATTCAGAAAAGAACAAAGGAGGTCACATGCCTAAACTACTACTTTGCACCCATACGCCTGCATAGACCATCTGGAATAGCACCATCACTTTATTTCCCAACAGTTACACTTGCACCACTGGGTGAAAGGTCATGAGCACATACTAATCCTGTGTGAAAGCACAAACACAACAGAAATGTGGATCTGACTATCTAATATCATTTAAGTTTATCTATACTTTGTTGTGGGAATCAAGTTTGTAGTCAGAAGTAGATACAAACTTGACAAACGTTAGAGAACATAATACTTTCCATTGGTGATGTGATGTGGGATGATTAAAATGGAAGTGTATGTTTCCACGCATCAAGAAAGCAGCAGTTTCAAAGGATATTTTTGAGCAGAAAAGTGGATTTGAGTGGACTGAGAATTCTGAACCTTTACATTTTAAAAACTGGGTCACCACTGGAATACATTTCACCCTCTATGAATCAAAGCTTTCCTCAACTGCAGCACTTCAGAGCAAGTAAAGAAGTAAGTAGCAAGCCACTCACGTTTTACAGCCACTTTTCAAGTCAAGTGTTTGATACTAGAAATACATAGATTTTAAAATTAACTATATGAACTGCTGATATCAGACAAGAAATATGACAGGATGTACGGGTCAGCTCCATGAAATCATTGTACCCATGGGTCACCTTTGTCAGCAGTAGCCGACTTCCCAAAACTGCTCGCAATAAGATTGCCAGTCAAGCCCAAACACCCGTAAGATCCACCGTAGATATCTTTGACGAGCATATCAACACTGGCGTGCTGCCCTTTTGATGCCAACTGTAGCAACTCATCAAATCTCTGGAGGAGGAAAAAGGATAAAGTTCAAGGGGCTTAAGGGAACAAAACACTGCACTGAGAAGCTGGTCTGTAACGAGTGACTGGCAATAAAAGTCACTTAAGACACCTTTGTTTTGGTGAGCAAGGCTCCAAGTCCCCAGAACGTCCCTCCACCTATTGAGCTTCCACCAATTCGCTCAAATTTGTCCTCTGATTCAACCTGTTGACGACAAAAATAATATTGCTTAGAGTGTGAATCACGTAAAGAGCACAGTTTCTATAAATTCAAGTCATCTGGAAAGTGAAAGATGTCAGTTATGAGATATATTTGAATCTGAACATCTGCTAGTCAAAAAAGTGATTTCACATTTATTACAGACAAACCATAACTTGTATTACTGTATATATAAAAAGAGAATGGCCTTTACACCACCTAGCTACACACAAAAGTGCAACCCTATTTGTAGAGCTAATGTTAGATTTTTTTGGTGACAGAAAATATAGATTTAAAGAGGTGAGAACATGTGTCATTAGTCTACATTACTGGCTGTCAACAAGTTGTAACACTGATATAGACGCTGGGAGTTTTTAAAGTGAAACCATTAACATCCTCTTAACATGTTATGGTATGTTACTCTGCCAACCGAGCTGTAAATATGTAAATAAAGCGTACAGGATGGAACTTGTAAAGGCGTAAGTGTTCACATTTTTCTTCAATACCTCTGCCTAAATTTCACATATGTTCCTTTATACAGTGGCATGCATTTATGCTAATAGAAATATAAGAGAAATAATCAACAAAGCCACTTTGAACTAAGAAACTGCTGCTGAGAATTCCTGACCAATGAGGCATGTAGGTAAATTCAGTTTGTTTCAATTCATTTGAAACAACCCCTAGCCCTGCAAAGCCTTTTGATTAATCAGTAATTTAAACTATTAGAAGCATTGATTGTCCATTATTACCTTAACTATTGACACCCCGGAGCCGATGTTTACAAGCAGGTAAGGGAAGATGTCTGGATTTGTTGTCTGAAAGCGGAACTCTGAGTCAGCATGCTTAGCATACACGAAGGCCTCGTGGGGTATGTTCCTCAGCACGAAATTACATCCCTTGATGAGACAGGTCATCTCATCCTCTTTGTCCACTCTGCCACAATGCAACACACAGACAGGCCGTAAGGTTGAGTCAGCCAAATGGGAAATACAGCCAAGGCGGAAAGATAACAGTTTTATCACTATATCACTAGTCTATCGAATAAATCTACAATTGTGCACAATCACCTTTTTACAATGTCACAAGGCATTTACCCTTTTCAAGACAGATTAGTTGTCTGTAGACATGTGAGTTAAGAGCTACACAGAGGGAATATAAATGCAAACAAACAACAGCTGATCTTATGATTTAATTCCCCTTCTTCGTAGCTGAATTAACAGAAAGACCTAAAGAAAAACCTCCTTGTACTGTATACTGTTCTCAGTGTCGCAGGGACAAAATCATCTGCAACTTGGAAAATCATTTTGTCTTCACGTGTTTGGTTAGCCATTAAAGTGTCTGTCAAAGCCGTCAAGCTTGTAAATCAGTCTTCATAAGGTCTGGGTCTATTTTTCAATAAACATCAAACCTATACTGCAATTTCCTCTTTGACTTACACTGTCAGGCAATTGGATTGTTGAGTTTCCAAAAGGTTTGTGAGAACACATAACAGTCCTTGAAGCTAGGTGTGTGTAGCTGATCCAGAGGTTCTGACCAATGAGCTCCCTGTGAGGAAATACTAGCAGTGATGATGGGCACTCTTAAGATCCACAGTGTGTCCTTTTCCTAACCGTTTCTCTGTTGGTTCTGTGTAACAAACCATCTGGTGCTTCAGGGTACTGTTTCACAGGAAGTGAACAGGATATTGCTTTGTGTGTGAATCACTTACAGTAAGGGCACAGCTATTGTTTAATCCAGTTCAGTCATCCATAAAATGCCAGAATCTGATCTCCCTTTCCGTTCATACGTGCAGCCTCTACAGTCAAAAAGCTGAATGATAGCTAACGTCTTTGAAGGCTGAACATTTGGGTTGTATACTCACTTAAGTCCCAGTTTCCTCTCGATCAGATCTTTAAACTTGTGCGCCCCTCCACCCGTGGCTTTGATAACTTTCGTTTCTGTGTTGACCAGATGGTCTTTGATGAAGTCCAAGCACGTTTCAATATAGGCATTTTCAAACTTGATGAAGTGCAGACGTGCAGTGACCTCCTCCTGCACTGATATTTCATACAGCTTGTCACTGGATGCCTCCTGGAAGTCAGATGCGATGGAAACACAGAAGAAAAACGCTTCATTCAGCCCAACTGTTGACATCTGCTGCTGTAGAGTATAACCTCAGTGTCTGCACCTGAAAGGAGCTGCTTGGGATTCACGTACCTTTGCAGAGTGGTCGAAAGATCGCACTTTGGCCACTTTGTGTTGCACAGTTGAGTAGTAGGCAAGCTTGGTCAGAGATCCACCTGTTAAAGCAGAACAGCATTGATGTTGTCCGACAAGAGCCCCATTGGGCAGCAGAAGCTAAACAAACACAGATAGGATTAAGATCGAGCCTTTAAACGACCAAACAAACAACTGAATCTCGACACCAGGTAGCTCGCGGCTAACGCCAAGGTTGCTGCACTTGTCAAAGTTGGCCAGGTTACGTCGGGCACGCATCAGCTTAATGAGATAAAATAAATAATCCCGAAAGCTCATAAGACTTCCGACATCAGCGTAAACAGTCTCGCAGTCACATAAACTAACATTAAACACGCTTTTAAACGGCTAACGGTAGCGCTGTGTTGTTTACTTTTTCTTAAAGTCATGCGTTGTTGAGTATTAGGCTGCGGCACACGAGATTAGCCACGTCCGTGCGAAATAAAAACGACCGAAGAAGCAGAGAAAACTTTTGTAACGGGTACCTATGTCTATTGCGAAGCGCTTTGCGTTCTCCAAATTGCGGAATATTTCGTCGGGCGGAAGAGTAATGCTTTTATCCATGGTGTGACCAGTTGTGTTGCTGTCAACTCGACCACATTCCGCCATGGTCGGCGATGATTTGACGCTGCGTGCGTGACGTGCGTGCGTAACACCTCAACAGCCAATCAGCATTCACGCACAGTGTGAGGAGCCCACGTCGACTTGTAAACGGTTAAGAAGGACCAGAGAAGGAACAGACATGTTCACTTTCTTTTGGACGACCATGCAAACCTTTATTGTTAAAAATTGAATCAAATGTGCTTTATTAATGTATGCGATGTTATATTTTGTGATTAACAATCTAAACAAAAAATGGCACCCATACAAAACAGATTCTTATAGTGTAATAGATTTTATTTGAACAGTCAAAAATGTAAAAGCTGACTCCTGGTATGTATATTTTATTGTTATGTTTGACACTTTTTTGACATTTGTATTTGGCATCTGTTGAGAATAAAGTTTCTGGGGTGAAAAAAAACAGAGAATCTTTATTTGTGTTCATTTGTGTAGCATCTGAATGTAGGCTTATATCATCGTACAAGTAATGGTTATATGCACTGTAAAACACTGAATTAATTTAAACATTACAAAAAAAAAAAACTTATGCAGGTGTAACTGGTGTATGCAAGAATATACAAAGTGTCAGGTATATAACACAATAGTGGTTTCTGGATCAGATTTCTCAGAGAATCTCTTAATTTATTATCAGTGTTGCAGAGTTGCACATTAAGTAAAACTTGTTGAAATAGAAAATAAAACTCAAAGGACCACTTATTTGTCTTCTGAAATATAATAATTCAACAATAAAGTGACAGTTACCCTTTTCTCAACTGTAGATTATAATTATTATAAACAGTGGAATCAGTTTTTAAAAGTTAAACCCTAAAAACAAAGTGATTTATAGGTGGGTTAGTCAGAATAAGCATATGATGTGCACCCACATTTTGCCTATTATTATTTTTAAATTCTAGTGAGGATCCCAAAGTTTAGAAAAATTACAAAACATGTTAGGTTTTCTATCCAATAGTGCGCAATATGTGTAGAGTGATTCTGATGATGAAACTGTGCAGTCTAATGTCTTGAGTAACTCACCCAGTGATAATATTGTTGCTTGAACGAGAAGGTAGAGCATACTGATATACTATACACTGTATAAATATTTTCAGACGGCATGAGAAAAGCTCATTTTACCAACCTTGACGCTGATAACAATAGTCGTCTGTGTTTTACAACTACTGTACATTGAAGAGACAATGCAGCTATTCTCATGTCTATAACAGTATGAACCAACCACTAGAGGGTAGTGGTCAGCCTCGCCTGAAAGTGTCCTCAATGAAAGCTGCAGTTTATGTTGAGTACAGACTGAAAGATCAAGACAATATAGGCCACCTTACAAATGAATGAAATTCAGGTGAGTAGCCTAATCAATACTATCACCTCTGCAGCCCTGCTACAGTTATAAGTTTGATCATTGTTGTCACTGAAAAGAATGAAATGAATGAGTTAAAGATTCAGCTGATTTTTTTATTCAAAAAGAATAAATGAGACATATGATGCTTGTGTTCGTCCACAGAGGCATCAGAAGTGATGATACATCACAGAGAAATCTTGTAATCCAAGACAGTGTACTCAAACAGAGTAGAGTGAATCACTTCAGCATCTTCATGAAAGACAGAGAATCGTTTAGTACAAACTAAACAAAGTGAACTTACTCTCTTACACTGAGAGAAAATAATGTCACCCTTTCATGCATTTATACTGTTGATTCAACAAAACATGTTGATTATAGAACAGATGACTGTAAGACCCAACATGGGTCAATAATCTTTCACAACTGAAAACAATACATACAGTATGTCTGCATCAGACAAATATGCATAGAGGGGAAAAAAAACTACCAGAAAGTAGTTAACATTGGACAACTCCTGTCTCATAGGATTTGAGGCAGGTGTGATCATGCAACCAATAATGGTCTATTTTTGATCATACTGATTAATCATTAAGGCCTGCTGTGTTATTCATTGAATAAAATATGCTCACTGCAATGACAAATAAACTTTCAAAATGAAGGGAAAACATATTTTAGCATATATTTCTCAAATTCAGAATAATATGTCTGATAATAACTTTTGACCAATATGGTCTTTTCAGTTTCTGCTGTCATAACTCCAGTCTGTAGGTGTCTACCACGGCCTCCAGAGAGAGCTGTTGACTGGACTCTTGTCTTTGGTGATGCTGGTCTGGACTGTGGAGCTCAGAGGAGAGAAGTCAGGCTCTCTCAGGTTCTTCTCGGAGGAAGACTGTAGCTTGTTTAAGTGGTTCATCAGTCTTCTCTGGGACTGAGTGTTCACCTCCCCCTTGGACAGGAAGTGCACCACCTGTTGGACACACCTGGAGTAGCCCTGATCAACAGAGTCCACAGCTTGATGCTGCTGCAGTCGTCTCAGGAAGTAAACTGTCATCTCCAGGATGTCTGCTTTCTCCATCTTGGAGTCTGGCTGCTGTTTGAGGAACTCTGGACCCAGGAGAGACTTGAGCTGCTCAATGCTGCTGTTAATTCGCTCTCTGCGTAACTTCTCCACCAGAGGCTTTCTGAGCTGCAGGAAGAAAAAGAAAGTCATTAATCAACTTGTTCTGAAGTGTAGAGTTGGTATCAACAAGTACAAAGCTTCATGAATGATGTTTGAGCCTCTATGAATCCTCAATTTACCTTGTGGGTCAGAGTGAGATGTTCCTGAGAGTTGGTCATTGCTGCAGTGATTGTAGGTGCCATGTCTGGATCTTTGTGTTGTAGAGGTCTCTGTAGAGAGAATCTGATCTCTGCTGGCTTCATCCCTCCTATTTATACTCCCACATCTCCATATGAATGTGTGGGTCTTGAACTGACTGAAGTTTCTCACAGTCTCGACCAATCAGAGAGCTTGGCGAGACAATGAGGCATGTGGAGGGGCAGCATGCTGAATGCTTTTATGCTGCTTGAGGGACAATAGTTAGGTCTCAGGGGAACAGGTGGATGACTGGGAAGAGATGGAGAGAAACTGACAGAGCTCTGTGTGGATCTGGGAAAGTGGTGACCCTGTGGAGAGAGCAGATCTGGGATCAATGACTCTGACAGAGCACACGTTCATCATCTTATCACACACGTGGAAGACTAACAAGAAGAGCGTAGTGTTGCATTTTTTGCTGTCAGTACAAGTGTGAGGTTTTAATATTGAAATCTCATGATTTAAATGTCAGCTTTACATTTAAACTTTTCTTACATTTCTTCGTCTCTGTTAGGTGCTAAGAATAAGACATTGGCTGAGTAACAGAATCTCACTCATCTCACGTGACAGTCGTCTAGATGAAACAGATGTGTCCTCTGTCTTGTGACAGGTTGTTCCAGTGAGTTGAGAGTTAGTTGGGGTTTCCCATACTGAATCGTGTGAGCTGTGATCAATGCAACACAATGGGAGTTTGAATGAGTATTGGCTCTGTGTCATTGAGAAGACATAACCTGACGGTAGTAAACATCTGGAAGTAATGAAAGGCTACGGCTGAGTTTTCTAAGAGGTTTGAAGCTAAAAAAAAGTCTCTTTGAATATTATTGTTATTCACCAGTGGGTTAAGTGTCTTTAAATGTTCAGAAGTGAAAGGGATTTGAATGGAAGGTTGGGTGAATGGTTAATTGTTCTCAGAACACGAGATTCCTTTTTAGTCCAACAAATTTCACAAAAATAACTTTTCTTGAAAGCAGCAATGTTCGTACTAAAGTATCTGCATGTTAAAACACTGGGCAAGACAAAAGTCTATACAACCCTTTTTATAAGGGCCCTGACAGTTTGGCATCCATCAGTGGGATAAATAAAAAAGGTTTGACTAAAATAATGACCCTGTTACAAGGAGTGGAAATGGAGCTGGCAAGAGTTACAGAGTTGGCACCTAACAGAGACAGAGAGAAAAAAAAAAAGCAGAAAAAGAATAAGAAGTGAAAAAAAGGTCTTCCTCTGAAGTGTGCCAACTCCCCTTGGAGAATAGTCAGGTGCTGGTGGGGCTGAGGATGCTAATCACACTGAACTGTGACTCTCCCTCTCGCTGCTTTCCCACACTCTGTCCATTGACTGAGCTCCCACTCAACAATGGACATGTGCCTTGTTAAATGCTAATTCATCCCCACACACAAGCAGCTCCCAGCTCTGCCCTGAGGGTGATTTTTGTTGTTTAGGCCCTCTCCTCAATTAAGCTAAGAGAATAAGACAAATAAACACAAATATTTTGACTGGGGGATGCAACTTAACGAGCAATCAACGAAAAAATTTTTGGGTGCAGAACAATTTAAATTCCCCAAACCCAGCCCATGTTTAGCATCATGCAGTGCATATACAATTAATGTATGTTTCATGTAGCACAATATGGTTCCTGAGGGCTGATATGAAGACATTTTAATTGGCTTTTCTTTCCACAGAAATTGTTTATATTACTATAATTGTTACATTCATTTCCATTGTCAGCTCAAACAAAGATTATTCCCCTTTTTCTCATTTGCAATTATTGATTTAACGCACACTTTATGCATAGTTTATATATTTGTCAGTGTTTAACAAAGCATTATTGTCATGTATGTGTGATTGATCCAGATTTTGTGCAATTCCAAAAGAAAAAAAAATCAATAAGGCAACGTTAAAGCGTACTCTGTCTGGTTCTGGGTGCCTTTATGTTTGTGGTTGTCGACAAATGCATTGATAATGACTTTTTCCTGCCCCTTTGATAAGTTGAAAATGCAATAGTTTGCCTAGTTATTTTAAGGTATTAAGGCCTTACATTTTGGTTTAAAACATTTTTCACATTTTAAAAAAGATGGCATCTACAGTATAAACAATGTGCTAAATAAATGAAACCATCCGCTTTTAGAATTGTTTTTTAATTGAAATGCAATTGAATTCGTTCCATTCATTCCATTCCAATCAACATTATCACTAAGAGCTCTGATAAAAAAAAAATATTCTCAAGTTTAGTGAGTAAATAATGTAAACATTTAAAATTCAGTAGTAAAGAATTCCTTCCCCCCTTCACAGCCGTCTTTGTCTGGTCTGTCTCTATTGTCCCTCAGGGGCTCTGTGAGTGAGTTTTCTCTGGTTTCCCACACTCCGTCCATTCACTGCTTTCAAGAACAAAAGAAGTGTGTCTGGTTGCACATCACATTAATTATAGAGTCAGTTTACGCGTTTTGTCTCACTGCCTCTCAATGGAAATTCCTGTCATCAAGACTCGGCATTACCAGGCTTTTGTAAAACCGCTGTGGGGAATGCAGACATGCGAAGGATTAATGGACATTAAAAAGCCCTTTTCCCCCCTTTTAGATCCAGAGTGTCCCCCTGCATTCCAGGCGGTTTATTTTGACGGGAGGATGAAAGGGAGTCCCGTTCCTGAATTGGTCATTGTGCTATAGATCTATGGACTTTAAGTTAAAAAATGATTTGTAATAGCTGCAGTCAAGCTTTATTTAAGAGATGACCAAGCCTTTTTATCCAGCTGCTGATAACAAAATAGTGTCTTTTTAAAAAGTCTTTTTTAAAAGTTTCTGTTGTATTCAGGATAATATTACTATCTTAAAGTTTAGCATTATCATCGCCTCAATACAAAATAACTGACCAAGCAAGAGGAAAACTTTTCTGCAGAGTCATTTTAAGTGATTGTTGTATATGTACAATGTAATATAAAGTGAAAGTCCTATGAAGAAACATCGCACTCTAACAACTTTTAGTAATGTTTTGAAAAATTGTTGGATTTTGGTGAAACTATATTTTTATAAAATACTTAACTTTTATCAAATGAAACATCTAATTAAATTATCAGTTTAATTTATTATTGTTGCATATCCTAGTATATGGTATATCCTAACTCAGTATATGCTTGCACACACATAAAAACATTCCATTGAGTTTTTATTCTATATTTCACTCATACATTACATCAGGAATGTTATTACCCCCACGTGTGTGATGAGATGCTAAGTGTGTGCTCAGTCAAAGTCATTGATCTGCTCTCTCTACAGGGTCACTACTTTCCCAGATTCACACAGAGCTCTGTGAGTCTCCCTCCATCCCACCCACCCCAGTCCTCCACCTGTTCCCCTGAGATCTAACTATTATCCCTAAGGCAATAACACCACCATTCAGCGTCTCTCATCCTTTATTGTCTTCCTGAGCTCTCTGATTGGTCGAGACTGTGAGAAACTCATGCCAGACCAAGACCCACACATTCATATGGTAATGTGGGAGTATAAATAGGAGGAACGAAGCAGCAGAGATCAGATTCTCTCTACAGAGACCTCTACAACACACGGATCCAGACATGGCTCCTACAATCACTGCAGCAATGACCAACTCTCATCTCATTCCAACGCACAAGGTAAATTGAATATCTGACAACACTTGAAAATGTTTCTTTATATATGCTTATGTAACACTAACTCTAAACTGTAGAACAAGTTGATTAATGTCTTTCTTCTTCTTCCTGCAGCTCAGAAAGCCTCTGGTGGAGAAGTTACGCAGAGAGCGAATTAACAGCAGCATTGAGCAGCTCAAGTCTCTCCTGGGTCCAGAGTTCCTCAAACAGCAGCCAGACTCCAAGCTGGAGAAAGCAGACATCCTGGAGATGACAGTTTACTTCCTGAGACGACTGCAGCAGCAGCATCAAGCTGTGGACTCTGTTGATCAGGGCTACTCCAGGTGTGTCCAACAGGTGGTGCACTTCCTGTCCAAGGAGGAGGTGACCACTCAGACCCAGAGAAGACTGATGAACCACATCAACAAGCTGCAGTCTTCCTCTGAGAAAAACCTGACAGAGTCTGACTTCTCTCCTCTGAGCTCCACAGTCCAGACCAGCATCACCAAAGACAAGAGTCCAGTCAACAGTTCCCTCTGGAGGCCGTGGTAGACACCCAAGGACTTGTATAAAAGTGATGCTTGGAAGTAAAACTCTCTCATATATAAGTACCTGTACTTAGATGCATGTTAGTGGTCACCTCATTTTGAAGAGTCATTGCCTACATTACAATAGTGCTTCATTCAGACTGCCTTTTGTAAAGGTCAGATTCTGTGTTTCTGTGATATTTACAGTCCTCTTATTTCTGATTCTGTTTTACTATGTGAAGTAGACGTTATGTTCCCCAGTGTGAAAACACTGAACATGGTGTGTATACATTTTACTCCATCTAGGAGGCACATTTATTCGTGTTGAACATGTTTAAGATTTTTATGTGATATTCACATACGATATGGATGTTTTCTCTCTGCATTTCTCAGCAGATGAATTTAAAGACCAATGTGTTGCTTTATAACTCTGTGAGTGACAGCACCTATGCCTTCAATGAAGGATTTGTTATTTTTAAAATGTCTCCAAATGAATGTATCTCTTCAAGCCAAGTGATGCGCATTAAAACAATCACAAAAAACAACATACTTTGCTTGTCTAGCGTCTATTATCTTCCACTGCTGCATTTATCTACATGTTGTTGTTTTTTTTATGTGGGAATAATATCTGCAACGATATCAGGATATACTTGCAGAATACTGATCCAAGTCGTTCACTGACGCCAACTTATAAATTAGATGACACAAAACCGTGATGGACGGTGCCACAGAGCATCAGAGAGAGTCTTGTTCAATCCTTCTGCTGTCATCTTATGTCCGGTGTCAATCAATGCAAAATGTGGTGTTGCATAAAACTGGATGAGAAATAAGCAGGAGAAACAGCATACTGTATCTCAGTAATATGCTGGGCCTGATCAGCCTGCAGAACAGCAGCAGCAGACTCTGCTGGTGGGATGAAGGCCATTTGTTCAAAACATAATTCCCATATTTTATGTCTGGATGACGGTAGTGGCCAGCTCTGTCTAATGCATCACTCCAAAACGGAGCGGATGGAGCGGTTAATTATTCAGATAATTTCACATCCACAAGCAGCATGTTTACACTTGCACTTACAGATTATGTGTTATATTGCTGTCTATTGTGCAGATTTTTCCTTTAATTTGTCACTTGTATATAGTGCTTGCAATGCTTCTGTTCAAGGAATTTAAAATCTAAAGAGAGCTGGAATAAAAACACAATTCCTTTAAATAAAACTAACTTCCATCAGAGAAAAACATTCCAAGCCCAACTGAAAAATATTAAGCTCTATTCAAGAGAGACACTGGCGGGAATTTTGAAATACAAGTAGCCTTCATGTCACCATCACCTGGCCACATCTGAAAAACAACTAAAAGACTACAGTCTAATCAAAAGTAAAAGGCAACTAGACTTGTTTCAGTTTTCTTGAAGACCTGTCACCACCAAATGGCAGTACAGACATGAAGGCGCTACAGACTCTGTTTGCCTTTGCTTTAGATATACCATGCCCTGGATAAATCTTCACAAAGACAACAGATGCTTCATTCATTTTTATCCCTGCAGATTGTTTTAATAATAAATATAGCCTGTTCCTGATAGAAGATGCCCCAGAGTGGAAAGGGTTAATAGCTTCTGCAGAAAATGATTGCCCATCTGACTGTAACCCTAACAATAATAATAGCACAATAATGAATAAAGTCACACGCCAATAAAATTAATCTTCAGATATTTATTTTCTTGAAATATGCGACAACACAAAAACAGATTAAAATCCACTTTGGATGAATAAAAATAAAGCTGATGAATAAAACAAAATATGCATACATGGCATACACAAAACAACGATGGATCCCTTTTCAGAAGAAAGGTTGGCTTTTAAGGATATAATTATACACTACACCTTGAAGCAAGGCAGTAAGATACAAAGTGCAATCACACAATGTTAGCCTATAATGGATATTCACAGGAGCGATCGGTAACCATTGCCCTGTTTGGCTTTAAATGTTCACTCCAGTTAAACTGTCAAAACTCTAATGGCAGAATAAAATCCATTTTAAAACGTATAAAAATATTTGAACATCAGTAACTCAAATATTGCATAGTTAAAAGACTGTGCTTGAAGACTGCAAAAATTACAACCAGTGGAATCATAAATCCCACAAATAGCAGCTCAGTGTAAGACACTATAGTCGTCTGCACAGACAATAACTTCTTCACTTTTGAATCATCTGGCTACTTGAAGTGAGAATGAAACCTTCTCATAACCTTTAAATAAAGGTCCTTTGTAAAATGTTTAAATGTGACTAACAAGTCTCATCAGTCTCTGAGGAACTCCTTGTCCTAATGCATATAATGCATTTCACGCACTTGTCACCAAAACCTGTAGTCCACTGCTCATAAAATTGCAGTAGTTTTAATCCAGTTCTGGTGATTTTGTGTCCGGCTCCCTTAAAAGCACAATGGAGACAAATCTTCCTCTGCGTCTGGAAAAAGGCGTAAAATGTCCCTTGAGTACTTGGAGTAGCCGTTGTGCGACAGCAGGGCTTTTCTCAAGGTGAGGAAGCACTTTGTTTTCTCCAGGATGTCTGAAACTGGGATCCCGTTCTGCAGGTGCTCCCCAATCAGAGCCTTCAGCTTCTCCACTCCGATGCTGCATTTCCTCTCCAGCATGTGAAGTTTACACCTGAGAGAAACAAAGTCACAACTTTTATTAACGTGTTCATCATTTCAGTAAAAAAGTACTTAGCAAAGACATACAGTTCACAGTGAGGAAGAAGTAACTTTAGCTCACCTAAAGAGCTGCTCCTTCACGCTGTCCTGAAGAGCGAGGTCCGCATAGAGAGCCATGTCGAGGTTGGTTTCTTTTGCTGGGAAGATCTGGAGTTGCTTGCAAAGGTTCAGCCGATGTCTCTGTTTACATCTGCGTCTCTGCTCTGTATTTATGCTGCTCGTCCTGCGTTCTTTATGCTGTTTGGCCAATCAGGAGCCTCAGAGCTCCAGACAATGGGCTGAACTTAATGGCTGTCAAGGAGAACAGGTGGGATGCTTTATCTGGGTGCCACACATCAGAAAGGTCACTGGGAAAATGTTTTTGCTGAAGTGGACACGGGAAAATTTTATTTCCCACTGTGATGCTCAGACCTGGACACTGACCATGTGGAGACACAGCACAGATGATTTAATATATCACTAATCTAAAACTAAAAATAATTTAAAATATGCCACACTACTGATACGTGACAGGAATTTATACATATGTAGCATGGGCAGGTTTCTGACTTGCACTGAAAAACAAGTTTTAATTCCTGAAAATGAATGTCTCTAAACAGCTATTCACTCTTAGTGCTCTTGTTTTCACTGTTTAATTCATTCTACAAATAAAAATATAACATTAAACTATTATTATAGCTTTTGGGTAATTTTTCAATAATGTTTTCTAACATTTAGGTTGTTGAGGTTTTATTTTCTCCCTCTGTGTGTCTCGTGGTGAGTTACAGCCAAACCAGATGGTTTATCTGTGAAGTGGCCTTCTGTCCTTTCCCTGCCTGAGAACGGGTCCTGAGGCTTTGTTAGAGCAGACACACTTCTATTGTGTGAGCGGCTGAGCAGGCTGCATACTGAAGTGTGGGAAGCCGTGTGTCGCTGTGGCTCCCAGCAGCAGAGAAAGAGGAGGGCGTGTGACTGGGGCACGTTCTGGCTTGTGCAGGGAGCTGTGGGGGCTGAGAGGAGGGGAAATGAGAAACCTGAGCCTCTAAACAGACAGCAGAGAGACATACAGGCAGATGGAGGGCAGATAAGCAGGGACATAAACCCACCTGAGCCTGGTTACACCAGTTTCCATGATTTAAGGTGCTAACATGAAATTGTGCTTTAAAGGCATCATATGAAGTCCAAAATAACATGTCTTGTTAGTGGTCACAACGATAGAAGTGCTCATGCACACTATGAATACAATAGGATATGATATGCAATATGAATGCATCTGCACTAATGATCCAATAACGCATAAGTCCTTCAACCCTATTTTAAAATAACATCGAAAAACTGAGCATTGAAAGAGAGTTTTCTTGCTGTAAATAATCTTCTTTATACTGTGACCTTTGCTTTACACAAAGAATCTGCAGAAGATTTGGAAAAAAATAATATTAATTCAGTGTTATATTATTAACAAACTTAAAAAGATATTCTTGCACAGGCTAACTAGGTTTTGGGTGGCATGACGGTGCAATGGTTAGCGCTGTTGGCACACAGCAAGGAGGGTTTGGGGTTTGAATCCCCCAGCCGGCTGGGGCCTTTTTGAGTTTACATGTTTTTCCTGAGTGCTCCAGCTTTCTCTCACATTCCAAAGACATGCATGTCAGGGTTGATTCTAAGTTGGCTGCATTATGAGTGTGAATGGTTGCGTTTCGTTCTTCCTTACTTAGCCGGAGACCTCACTGTGATGTACTCTGCCAGTCCACTGGGATAGGCTGCAGCCCAGCCGCAACCCTCTAACCCAGTGCTTCTCAATTATTTTCTGTCAAGCCCCCCCCTAGGGCACAGAATTTTTTTCACAAGTGGACCTTCTGTGTTTGGTAAGAAATGCAAAGACATCAGCAGGTCTTTGGTGTCACAGCTATCCACAAATAACTAACTCATTATCAAGTTAGTTAGGTCTATCTAACACGTTAACTAACTAACTAACTAACTAACTAACTTGCTAAATAGGTTAGATAGGTCTATCTAACTAACCAGCTAACTCGCTAAATAGCTAACTCACTCACTTAGAAACTTATTAGAAAGGTTAGCTGCTAATATTTTATAAACATTAACTAAGTTTGATGATGATTATATTTAGAGCACACTTTTAGCCTTGAGAATAAAAATACTGTCTGCAAATAGTTGTGGAGGTATGTGTGTCCACAGTGTATATGCACATCAGCTGTTGAATTGATGTTATACATTATATATTAAACTCCAGTACTTTGGGAAGTAGATGTTTGCTTAGTGCATCAATCCACCAGTTACTGGTATCCTGATTGTGATACCTAATTAGAATTAAATAAAAATGTCATTGTTCATATTAACTGTGTGGTATGTAAATGCATTTATATTGTGCTTTGCTGCTGTATATAAAAATTACGTCAACAACCAACACATCTAATTTTATCCAAACTGCTTATACTTATTAAGCAGTCATTTCTAAAGACAGGGGTTGACAGGGGCCAATCATATAATTTCTACCAGAAAATACATCCAAACTGAAAAATTGTTGAAACAAGATAAAAATACAATGAGAAGAGAACATGTTATTTTCAAAAGACAGTTTGTTTATTCATCGAGGCACATGGAGCCACATCAAGTATGGTAACTCCAACAAGAGGTGATGATGCATCACAACAACTTGTAGATTTCTACAAGACACACTGTACTCAGAGAGAGTAAAGGAACAACAGTCTTCATAAAAGACAAAAAGTCAAAAATTTGCTCTTAATAAACAAAAGCAATAGAAACGCAGCCTTCAGAAAAAAAAGGAAAAAAAACATTTAGATGTTACAACACATCAGATTTGAGGAATGACAGACTTTCTGATCAAAATGATCAATACTAATCAAAGAATAACAGATGTTACCATACCATTATACATTATACACTACCAGTACATGGAGTACGGTGTAAAATAATAATAACTGCGGATGCAATCAGATTTGGTTCATGCAACATGCATGACAAGATGTTTTCTTTCTAACATGAAAGATATTGTTGCTGTTGCATTTCCTCAGGAAATGTCACATTTCACAAAGAAAAACTAATATAAACCTTCTGTACATACAGAAGAACAAGTCCATAATATTTCAGAGACTTCAGTCCAGTAATCTTTGACCAATGTGGTCATTTAAATTTAGTCTGGTAGTAACTCCAGTCTGTAGGTGTCTACCACGGCCTCCAGAGGGAGCTGTTGACTGGACTCTTGTCTTTGGCGATGCTGGTCTGGACTGTGGAGCTCAGAGGAGAGAAGTCAGACTCTCTCAGGTTCTTCTCAGAGGAAGACTGCAGCTTGTTGAAGTGGTTCGTCAGTTTTCTCTGTTGTTGATGCTGCTGCAGCTGTGTCAGGAGACAGACTGTCATCTCCAGGATGTCTGCTTTCTCCAGCTTGGAGTCTGGCTGCTGTTTGAGGAACTCTGGACCCAGGAGAGACTTGAGCTGCTCAATGCTGCTGTTGATTCGCTCTCTGCGTAACTTCTCCACCAGAGGCTTTCTGAGCTGCAGGAAGAAGAAGAAAGTCATTAATAAACTTGTTCTGAAGTGTAAAGTTAGTGTTATATAAGAAGACTCAAGTTTACACTTGAGTCTTACAGTCTATATTTTTATTTTATTTTATTTCTCTCGGTGTACATTACACTTATATTGCTTACCTTGTGTGCAAACTACTGTTTACTGTAGTACTTATGTTTTTTTTACTACTGGCTGCAGGTACAACAATACATTTCACTGTGCATTGTACTATGTATAACTGTGCATGTGACAAATAAAACCTATCTATCGAAAACTCTTGACAAAATATTTTCAAGTGTTGTCAGATTTTCAATTTACCTTGTGGGTCAGAGTGAGATGTTCCTGAGAGTTGGTCATTGCTGCAGTGATTGTAGGTGCCATGTCTGGATCTGTGTGTTGTAGAGGTCTCTGTAGAGAGAATCTGATCTCTGCTGGCTTCATCCCTCCTATTTATACTCCCACATCTCCATATGAATGTGTGGGTCTCGGTCTGGTTGATGTTTCCCACAGTGTGAACCAATCAGGGAGCTCTGTGAGACAATAAGACATGTAGAGCAGCAACATGATCCTGTTAATGCCCTGGAGACAATAGTTAGACCTCAGGGGAACAGGTGGAGGATGGAGGGCAGATAGAGAGAGACTCACAGAGCTCTGTGTGAAAGTGGTGACCCTGCCTGATGCTGGGATCAATGACATTGACTGAGAACACGCTTATCATCTTATCACACACGTGGAGGAATAACATGTATGATATAACGTACATGTAGAATACAAATTGATATGTAGACTATGTGGGAATTAAGTTTTAATATTTGTGTGTAATATTTCAACATGTGTTTGAGGTGTAACAGGTGAAAGATTTTGTCATAACTGATCATTTTGGATGATTTAATATTACACATTTCCCTTAAGATTTATTTTTTCGGGAACACACATATTTGTGAAGCAGTAGTATAAGATATCAGAGTGTGGTTCCCCATTGATTTAATTTAGAATAACTGAAGACAGTAATCATGCTGTTATCCGGATGCAGTTGGGTCTTTTGACACGTGCCTTGCAGTCAGTGTGAGTAACAAGTTGATCTCAGTTTCCCACACTGACTCCATGTGCTGCAGTCAATGATCCACAAAGAGATGTCTGTGACAGATGCTGGAGGTGTGTCCTTGTAGAAACAGAGCATTACATCACCAACCATCTGGAGGGAAAGGATCTGATTGGATGACTCTGATACAAAATCCGAAATCATGCTCAATAATCTAAGTAACATAAATGTGATTTGGGGTGTCATATGTTCAGTTTACAGCCATCATCATACCTCCAGTGATACTCATAAGTGATTACTGACCATGAAGTGATTAAAAATTTCATCTCAGAGTGTGGGAGGTTGCCTGGGAGGCATCATTTTCCCGAAGTGTGCCAAATCCCTTTGGAGAATTAGTTGGCTGCTGATGGAATCATTAAACTCTGCCCTCCAGAGTTTTCCCACACTTTGTCCATTAGCAGAAAATAGACACATGGCCTTCTGGTAACTAAGCTGAATATCTTCTTTGGCACAAACATACCCCTTAAAAAAAATAACCATGATATAAAAAGTTCATACTAAAGATTTAAGTATAAAAAAAACTTATTATTATAAAAAGTTAAAATCTCATGTTTGTGTACCAATTCTGGATCAGACAAAAAATATATATCAGGACGGAACTTTGAATTCATGATTGGGTTAATTAATTCAGATCTTAGTTAATGAGACAGGAAGTGGAGACTGAACGTCACTCAACACCGGGATTGACTAGCTACGTGATTAAAAAAAAACAAACAAACAAACAAAAAACTTTTGAAAATAATGTTTATAAGTAATTGTTACTGAAAGTTTAGCTCAGTAATAGGGTGGCAGTACCTTTGAAGTAATTAAGGAAGCATTTGGAGATTCAGAAATTTTCACAAGTGAAGAAATTTAACAGCAGCATAAGCAGAGACGTCAACGGCTAGCGGTTAGCGGCTAACGGCTAACAACAATCGTTGGTCAGGAGCAGTTTTTCCCAATTTCCCTGTCTTGTCCATGTTCACAAGAGGCAGTTGAACGGAGCTCGATTCAAACCAGTACCATTAATGGATAACTGAAATGTTTCTTGTCCCCAGATGGTTCATCACAAAAGTTAAATTACACTGTGAGCAACTGCTATCTGAGGTCTTATTTTTAAGCATTAGCTTAATTTTCATTCATTTCGTTTTTTGTTAGTGCTTTCAAATTAGTATTCTATTTACAGTAGACTGTTTTCCATCTGTCGGTGGTGTTGAATAACGTTTTTCTAACTAGCTAATTCGAGTTTTTCTTCCTCAGTTTTGTTGATGGTCTAGTGGTCTTGATTTGTATTTTTTGTCCAAGTTAACTTATCTCCTAAGCATATTAATCCAGTGTTTTGTTTTTGGCCTTCAGTTAAAATTCCATATTGTCTTGATGGGGGATCAGCTAAATACATGTTATTTTGTCTTAAGTTCTTGTGTTTAAGTATATTTAACAGAATAGCTTGCATCGTGTAACATTTAGCCATATCCATAATTGAGAACGGCCGTATTTATACAGTGTGGTTAGAAAAGCAGCAGATTTGTGGGAAATATTCTCTTCTGTCAGAGGCTTTGAGGAAACCTGTTAACACATGTGCATGGTTTCTCTGTTTCAGATTAATGTGGACAATGTCCCACTGAGAGGCATTTTTATGAATTGAGGTCAAAGAAGATTTCAACATGATGAGCAGTTCGAAAGACACTAAACACAATAAAGATCAAGAAAACTTACCTGAGGATGAATGAAAAGAAATGCGGTAAGTAAACATTAAGATTCCCACAATTAGATTTGACCATGTTCTGCATGACGTGGTGTATTTGTAACACAAGACAGTTGTTATTCAGTCTCAACTGAATTCACAAGTAGTTTCCAAAGCACATTTCTGTGTCATGAAAGATCCTTCAGTTTGATTCTAAAATACAAAAGACAGCTTTCAACAGAGTGGATTCTCTCTCATTGGGCAAAAAAAGAGACTATACATGATGAGCAGTCAGATGAAAATACTCTGTGTGACGCAGTGTGTGTTTCCCACTGTTCTTTGGAAAATTGCTGTTGTCTCTCAGAAAGCATCCTCTTCAAATTTCTTCAGATAGTACTTTTGATCCCAATAAACAGATAAAAGATTCTCGAAACAAAAAATCACTAAATAACTGGTGAGTTGACAATATATGATAAAGGAACAACCAGAGGTATGATTTAAAGTGAGTCTCAGTTTTTGGAGCCAGGCTCCTTTCAAACCTGTGTCCCTTCAGGGCAAAGGTCTGGACCTATTGTTCCACGGTAGCTCTGTGAGTGAGTTTGTTCTGGTTTCCCACACTCTGTCTATTGACTGCTTTCACTGGAGGAACAATAGAAGTGTGCCTTATTATGCATCACATTAGACACAGTGTGTGGCCTCTTTAAGGAGGGAAAACTTAAAACACTTTTATACAATAAATTACCTAAAATTGACCATTTCCCCAAAATACAGTCATAGTGCATCAACAGTGTCGATGAACCATATGTTTTCCTTTGGTCTGCCGACTTAATCCACATAAATAGAACACTATAACTCTGATCAACTCTCCACATCAACAATTTTAATTGCATTACGTAGTTATGCTTTGTTTGAAGCCAAATGTGCCTATTGGAGATAAATGATTACCTGCATGCTGATTTTTATAAGGATTCATCAATCAAATGTAGGGACATGGTGGAGACATCCGTCAATCAACTTAAATGGACAGAAAATGGAGGACATCTGTCTTTCTTCATAAAGAGGGTAACTACAACATACAGTAACAACAGAACACAGTTTTCAATAGGCAGTTTGTTTATTCATTAAGACACATGGAGCCACATCAAGTATGAAAAACTCCAACAAGAGGTGATGATACAACAACTTGTAGATTTCTACAAGACACACTGTACTCACAGAGAGTAAAGGAACAATAGTCTTCATAAAAGACAAATAGTTGAAAGTATTTAAGGACACAGTATCCACTGTACCCTTAATGACCAAAAGAAAACACTTAAGACTGACCTTAAAACAGATCACATCAGACTCAAACTTAATCAAACTTCACAACAAAACTGTGATGTTAAAATAACCTTTGCAGTTAAGGATAAAAATATTGATCTCAAACCAGATCATTTATTTGTAATCACTGTAAGTTAAGTAAATTTTGACAACATGTCCACATAAAGGACAATTAACATATTAGATCAAAATGATCTATTATTACATTTCCACTATGTTTAACCCACAGTGAAGGTAAAAATAAGACCTCTGATATCAATAAAACCTTTTAGACTAAAAGGATAAACATTTGGATCTTAAACCAGATCAGTTTGATGATTCAGAGAGTTTGTCCATAAAAAGAACATTAAAATTTTTGATCACAATGATCAATAACAATCAATAGATAACAAATGTCATCATAGTATTACCAGTACTTGAAGTACGGTCAGAAATAATAATTGCGGATGCAATCAGATGTGGTTCATGCACTGTGCATGACGAGATGTTTTCTTTCTAACATGAAAGATATTGTTGCTGTCATTTCCTCAGGAAATGTCACATTTCACAAAGAAACACTAATATAAACCTTCTGTACATACAGAAGAACAAGCCCATAATATTTCAGAGACTTCAGTCCAGTAATATTTGACCAGTGTGGTCATTTAAATTTAGTCTGGTAGTAACTCCAGTCTGTAGGTGTCTACCACGGCCTCCAGAGGGAGCTGTTGACTGGACTCTTGTCTTTGGTGATGCTGGTCTGGACTGTGGAGCTCAGAGGAGAGAAGTCAGACTCTCTCAGGTTCTTCTCAGAGGAAGACTGCAGCTTGTTGATGTGGTTCATCAGTTTTCTCTGTTGTTGATGCTGCTGCTGCAGCTGTGTCAGGAGACAGACTGTCATCTCCAGGATGTCTCCTTTCTCCAGCTTGGAGTCTGGCTGCTGTTTGAAGAACTCTGGACCCAGGAGAGACTTGAGCTGCTCAATGCTGCTGTTGATTCGCTCTCTGCGTAACTTCTCCACCAGAGGCTTTCTGAGCTGCAGGAAGAAGAAGAAAGTCATTAATAAACTTGTTCTGAAGTGTAAAGTTAGTGTTATATAAGAAAACTCTTGACAAAATACTTTCAAGTGTTGTCAGATTTTCAATTTACCTTGTGGGTCAGAGTGAGATGTTCCTGAGAGCTGGTCATTGCTGCAGTGATTGTAGGTGCCATGTCTGGATCTGTGTGTTGTAGAGGTCTCTGTAGAGAGAATCTGATCTCTGCTGGCTTCATCCCTCCTATTTATACTCCCACATCTCCATATGAATGTGTGGGTCTTGGTCTGGTTGATGTTTCCCACAGTGTGAACCAATCAGAGAGCTCTGTGGGACAATAAGACATGTGGAGCAGCAACATGATCCCGTTAATGCCCTGGAGACAATAGTTAGACCTCAGGGGAACAGGTGGAGGATGGAGGGCAGATAGAGAGAGACTCACAGAGCTCTGTGTGAAAGTGGTGACCCTGCCTGATGCTGGGATCAATGACATTGACTGAGAACACGCTTATCATCTTATCACACACGTGGAGGAATAACATGTATGATATAATGTACGTGTAGAATACAAATTGATATGCAGACTATGTGGGAATTAAGTTTTAATATTTGTGTGTAATATTTCAACATGTGTTTGAGGTGTAACAGGTGAAAGATTTTGTCAAAACTGATCATTTTGGATGATTTAATATTACACATTTTCCCTTAAATATCTTTTCATCAAAAACACACATTTGCAAAACAGTACGATGAGATATCAGAGAGTGGTTTCCCATTGATTTAATTTAGAATAACTGAAGACAGTAATCATGCTGTTATCTGGATGCAGTTGAGCCTTTTGACACGTGCCTTGCAGTCAGTGTGAGTAACAAGTTGATCTCAGTTTCCCACACTGACTCCATGTGCTGCAGTCAATGATCCACAAAGAGATGTCTGTGACAGATGCTGGAGGTGTGTCCTTGTAGAAACAGAGCATTACATCACCAACCATCTGGAGGGAAAGGATTTGATTGGCTACTGCTGACACTTTGTAAAATCTGAAATTCTACTCAATAATCTATTCTCGTGTAATGCAAATGTGATCAGATAAGATAATCCTTTAATTTATGTATTTATTATTTATTTTCACTTTGCATGGATTATCATACCTCTAGTGATAATAATAACTGATTACTGACCATGAAGTGATTAGAAATTTCATCTCAGAGTGTGGGAGGTTGCCTAGGAGGCATCCTTTTCCTGAAGTGTGCCAAATCCCTTCGGAGAATTAGTTGGCTGCTGATGGAATCATTAAACTCTGCCCTCCAGAGTTTTCCCACACTCCGTCCATTAACAGAAAATAGACACATGGCCTTCTGCTACTTGTGATTTTGATGGTCACATTTGGAAGAAATAGTACTTTGTGAGCAACCCTTAAAATATTTCCCTATTAATTAAAGATCTCCAAATGATCTCCAAATTAAAATGAAAAAATTATTATAAACAGTCAAATTATTCTGTTTGTGTATTGACTCTGAGCCAAGGGCCTAAGGAGTCTGTATAAAATGGTGAAATTTCTGATTTGATTACATGATTTTAGCAATTCGGGTCACAATGTGACAAAAAGTAGAGAATAGGTTTCACTCCATGGCTGAATAAGGTAAGCTAATTTAAGACAACAAACAACATTCGAGCAACATCAACTTATGTTCATCTTCCAGTTAATAAATTAAAAACCATCAAGTTTTAGATAATAATAACTATGCTTTGCTTTGTTTGTTAGTCCAAATATTCCATGTACACTGATTAAAACACTCGACAAAAGAGCTACACCTGACTAGCAGCTGCCACGAGCCATTAACCTTTTTGGTGTTGGCATAACTGCTGCTGAATTTCTACATTTGTTTTATTTGTTAAACCTACCACAATTATATATAATTCTTAATGTTGTTCCAACTATTTTCAGATAACTTAAAGGTTATGTTGTTATGGTTCATGTGCCTGTCGCTTAAGTTACACTGGTGAGGAACTGTTAAATAAAGTTTAGTTTTTTACTACTACCTATATTTTTGTCATATTTTGTAGCATTTCTGCAGACTGTCAGCTGTATTGATTAATGGATGTAGCTTACTAACTAGTGTGCTGCTATTCTGCTGTGCAGTGTCCTGTTTTCCAAAGTATGTTGGTGCTGGATCTGATACGTTATTCCTTAACTGTTCATGACTTGGTACATCTTACAGGTAATTGACATCATGTAACAGTGTGACATGTCTTACTTGACTGCTTTTACTGGAAAGATACTTGTAGTATAAGTCCATGTGTTGTTCGATGTGGACTGAATTAACAAATAGTTTCTAGATCACCTTCCCGTGTTATGGTAAATGGCCTTGCTTTATATATATGCTTTATATTTATATTCTACCTATTGGTACTCAGAGCGCTTTTACAGTCACAGACACATCTACCCATTCACTCACATAGCAGAAACACATTCACACACCAGTGTCACGCACTGGGAGCAAGTGGGGGTTCAGTGTCTTGCTCAAGGACACTTCGGCATGTGGCACATTCCGTGGATCGAACCGCTAACCCTCTGGTTCATGGACAACCAGAGGGATACCTACTACCTACTGAGCTACAGCCGCCCTGCCGTTATGTTCAGTGATATAAAAATGGTCAGTGTGGCACTGGCGGTGGTTTTCACTATTGTTTAGAAACTTGGGTTTCTCTGTAAAGAAGTTTATCACTCTAATTTGTTCAGCTAATATGTTTGATCTCAAATCACAGCTGCAAGATTCTCATACAAGCTGGGATAGGCTCCAGCCCCCCCCCCCCCCCCCCCCCCCCCAAACCCTTTACAGGACAAGCGGTTACAGAAGAAGAAGATTCTCAAACAAATTATGGAGAAATATAGGTTAAATATTAACAGGATGAAGTAATAATATGTTCAAAAAGTGGTGATTCTTATTGGTTTAATAGAGAAACCATTAAAAGCATGATTTAAAGTGAGTCTCAGTTTTTGGAGCCAGGCTCCTTTCAAACCTGGGTCCCTTCAGGGCAAAGGTCTGGATCTATTATTCCACTGGGGCTCTGTGAGTGAGTTTGTTCTGGTTTCCCACACTCTGTCTATTGACTGCTTTCACTGGAGGAACAATAGAAGTGTGCCTTATTATGCATCACATTAGTCACAGTGTGTGGCCTCTTTAAGGAGGGAAAACTTAAAACAATTTTATACAATAAATCACCTAAAATTGATAATTTCCCCAAAATACAGTCATAGTGCATCAACAGTGTCGTTTAACCATATGTTTTCTTGTGGTCTGCCGACTTAATCCACATAAATAGAACACTATAACTCTGATCAACTCTCAACATCAATAATTTTAATTGCATTACGTAGTTATGCTTTGTTTGAAGCCAAATGTGCCTATTGGAGATAAATGATTACCTGCATGCTGATTTTTATAAGGATTCATCAATCAAATGTAGGGACATGGTGGAGACATCCGTCAATCAACTTAAATGGACAGAAAATGGAGGACATCTGTCTGTCTTCATAAAGAGGGTAACTACAACATACAGTAACAACAGAACACAGTTTTCAATAGGCAGTTTGTTTATTCATCAAGGCACATGGAGCCACATCAAGTATGAAAAACTCCAACAAGAGGTGATGATACATCACAACAACAACTTGTAGATTTCTACAAGACACACTGTACTCACAGAGAGTAAAGGAACAACAGTCTTCGTAAAAGACAAATAATTGACAGTATTTAAGGACACAGTATCCACTGTACCCTTAATGACCAAAAGAAAACACTTCAGACTGACCTTAAAACAGATCACATCATTCTCATTGACCAGTTAATTCAACAAAGTCAAACTAAATCAAACTTCACAACAAAACTGATGTTAAAATAACCTTTGCAGTAAAGGATAAAAATATTGATCTTAAACCAGATCATTTATTTCTAATCTCTGAAAGTTAAGTACATTTTGACAACATGTCCACATAAAGGACAATTAACATATTAGATCAAAATGATCTATTATTACATTTCCACTATGTTTAACCCACAGTGAAGGTAAAAATAAGACCTCTTATATCAATAAAACCTTTTAGACTGAAAGGATAAACATTTGGATCTTAAACCAGATCAGTTTGATGATTCAGACAGTGTGAAAAGACAATTTGTCCATAAAAAGAACATTAAAATTTTGATCACAATGATCAATAACAATCAGTAGATAACAAATGTCATCATAGTATTACCAGTACTTGAAGTACGGTCAGAAATAATAATTGCGGATGCAATCAGATTTGGTTCATGCACTGTGCATGACAAGATGTTTTCTTTCTAACATGAAAGATATTGTTGCTGTCATTTCCTCAGGAAATGTCACATTTCACAAAGAAACACTAATATAAACCTTCTGTACATACAGAAGAACAAGTCCATAATATTTCAGAGACTTCAGTCCAGTAATCTTTGACCAATGTGGTCATTTAAATTTAGTCTGGTAGTAACTCCAGTCTGTAGGTGTCTACCACGGCCTCCAGAGGGAGCTGTTGACTGGACTCTTGTCTTTGGTGATGCTGGTCTGGACTGTGGAGCTCAGAGGAGAGAAGTCAGACTCTCTCAGGTTCTTCTCAGAGGAAGACTGCAGCTTGTTGAAGTGGTTCATCAGTCTTCTCTGTTGTTGATGCTGCTGCAGCAGCTGTGTCAGGAGACAGACTGTCATCTCCAGGATGTCTCCTTTCTCCAGCTTGGAGTCTGGCTGCTGTTTGAGGAACTCTGGACCCAGGAGAGACTTGAGCTGCTCAATGCTGCTGTTGATTCGCTCTCTGCGTAACTTCTCCACCAGAGGCTTTCTGAGCTGCAGGAAGAAGAAGAAAGTCATTAATAAACTTGTTCTGAAGTGTAAAGTTAGTGTTACATAAGAAAACTCTTGACAAAATACTTTCAAGTGTTGTCAGATTTTCAATTTACCTTGGGGGTCGGAGTGAGATGTTCCTGAGAGCTGGTCATTGCTGCAGTGATTGTAGGTGCCATGTCTGGATCTGTGTGTTGTAGAGGTCTCTGTAGAGAGAATCTGATCTCTGCTGGCTTCATCCCTCCTATTTATACTCCCACATCTCCATATGAATGTGTGGGTCTTGGTCTGGTTGATGTTTCCCACAGTGTGAACCAATCAGGGAGCTCTGTGAGACAATAAGACATGTGGAGCAGCAACATGATCCCGTTAATGCCCTGGAGACAATAGTTAGACCTCAGGGAAACAGGTGGAGGATGGAGGGCAGATAGAGAGAGACTCACAGAGCTCTGTGTGAAAGTGGTGACCCTGCCTGATGCTGGGATCAATGACATTGACTGAGAACACGCTTATCATCTTATCACACACGTGGAGGAATAACATGTATGATATAATGTACATGTAGAATACAAATTGCCATTTAGACTGTGAGAATTAAGTTTTAATATTTGTGTGTAATATTTCAACATGTGTTTGAGGTGTAACAGGTGAAAGATTTTGTCATGACTGATCATTTTGGATGATTAAATATTACTCAGTTCCCTCAAATGTCTCCATCAAAAAATATTTGCAAAACAGTACTATGAGATAACAGTGTGTTCCCCATTGATTTAATTTAGAATAACTGAAGACAGTAATCATGCTGTTATCTGGATGCAGTTGAGCCTTTTGACACGTGCCTTGCAGTCAGTGTGAGTAACAAGTTGATCTCAGTTTCCCACACTGACTCCATGTGCTGCAGTCAATGATCCACAAAGAGATGTCTGTGACAGATGCTGGAGGTGTGTCCTTGTAGAAACAGAGCATTACATCACCAACCATCTGGAGGGAAAGGATCTGATTGGCTACTGCTGACACTTTGTAAAATCTGAAATTCTACTCAATAATCTATTCTTGTGTAAAGTTAATGTGATCAGATAAGATAATCCTTTAATTTATGTATTTATTATTTATTTTCACTTTGCATGGATTATCATACCTCTAGTGATAATAATAACTGATTACTCACCATGAAGTGATTAGAAATTTCATCTCAGAGTGTGGGAGGTTGCCTAGGAGGCATCCTTTTCCTGAAGTGTGCCAAATCCCTTTGGAGAATTAGTTAGCTGCTGATGGAATCATTAAACTCTGCCCTCCAGAGTTTTCCCACACTCCGTCCATTAACAGAAAATAGACACATGGCCTTCTGCTACTTGTGATTTTGATGGTCACATTTGGAAGAAATAGTACTTTGTGAGCAACCCTTAAAATATTTCCCTATTAATTAAAGATCTCCAAATGATCTCCAAATTAAAATGAAAAAATTATTATAAACAGTCAAATTATTCTGTTTGTGTATTGACTCTGAGCTCAGAACCTTAGTTTGTATAAAATGGTGAAATGTGTGATTACATGATTTTAGAAATTCAGGTCACAATGTGACAAAATATAGAGAATAGGTTTCACTCCATGGCTGAATTGAGTAAGCTAATTTAAGATAATAAATAACATTCGAACAACATAAGTATCTGTTCATCTTCCAGTTAATAAAATGAAAACCATCAAGTTTTAGATAATAATATTCCATGTACACTGATTAAAACACTCGACAAAAGAGCTACACCTGACTAGCAGCTGCCACGAGCCATTAACCTTTTTGGTGTTGGCATAACTGCTGCTGAATTTCTACATTTGTTTTATTTGTTAAACCTACCACAATTATATATAATTCTTAATGTTGTTCCAACTATTTTCAGATAACTTAAAGGTTATGTTGTTATGGTTCATGTGCCTGTCGCTTAAGTTACACTGGTGAGGAACTGTTAAATAAAGTTTAGTTTTTTACTACTACCTATATTTTTGTCATATTTTGTAGCATTTCTGCAGACTGTCAGCTGTATTGATTAATGGATGTAGCTTACTAACTAGTGTGCTGCTATTCTGCTGTGCAGTGTCCTGTTTTCCAAAGTATGTTGGTGCTGGATCTGGTACGTTATTCCTTAACTGTTCATGACTTGGTACATCTTACAGGTAATTGACATCATGTAACAGTGTGACATGTCTTACTTGACTGCTTTTACTGGAAAGATACTTGTAGTATAAGTCCATGTGTTGTTCGATGTGGACTGAATTAACAAATAGTTTCTAGATCACCTTCCCGTGTTATGGTAAATGGCCTTGCTTTATGCTTTATATTTATATTCTACCTATTGGTACTCAAAGCGCTTTTACAGTCACAGACACATCTACCCATTCACTCACATAGCAGAAACACATTCACACACCAGTGTCACGCACTGGGGGCAAGTGGGGGTTGAGTGTCTTGCTCAAGGACACTTCGGCATGTGGCACATTCCGTGGATCGACCCGCTAACCCTCTGGTTCATGGACAACCAGAGGGATACCTACTACCTACCGAGCTACAGCCGCCCTGCCGTTATGTTCAGTGATATAAAAATGGTCAGTGTGGCACTGGCGGTGGTTTTCACTATTGTTTAGAAACTTGGGTTTTTCTGTAAAGAAGTTTATCCCTCTAATTTGTTCAGCTAATATGTTTGATCTCAAATCACAGCTGCAAGATTCTCATACAAGCTGGGATAGGTATGAGAATCTGTCTTAATATTTAACCTATATTTCTAATTAACAGGATGAAGTAATAATATGTTCAAAAAGTGATGATTCTTATTGGTATAATAGAGAAACCATTAAAAGCATGATTTAAAGTGAGTCTCAGTTTTTGGAGCCAGGCTCCTTTTAAACTTGTGTCCCTTCAGGGCAAAGGTCTGGACCTATTATTCCACTGGGGCTCTGTGAGTGAGTTTGTTCTGGTTTCCCACACTCTTGTCTATTGACTGCTTTCACTGGAGGAACAATAGAAGTGTGCCTTATTATGCATCACATTAGTCACAGTGTGTGGCCTCTTTAAGGAGGGAAAACTTAAAACAATTTTATACAATAAATCACCTAAAATTGATAATTTCCCCAAAATACAGTCATAGTGCATCAACAGTGTCGTTTAACCATATGTTTTCTTGTGGTCTGCCGACTTAATCCACATAAATAGAACACTATAACTCTGATCAACTCTCAACATCAATAATTTTAATTGCATTACGTAGTTATGCTTTGTTTGAAGACAAGTGTGCCTATTGGAGATAAATGATTACCTGCATGCTGATTTTTATAAGGATTCATCAATCAAATGTAGGGACATGGTGGAGACATCCGTCAATCAACTTAAATGGACAGAAAATGGAGGACATCTGTCTGTCTTCATAAAGAGGGTAACTACAACATACAGTAACAACAGAACACAGTTTTCAATAGGCAGTTTGTTTATTCATCAAGGCACATGGAGCCACATCAAGTATGAAAAACTCCAATAAGAGGTGATGATACAACACAACAACAATTTGTAGATTTCTGCAAGGCACACTGTACTCACAGAGAGTAAAGGAACAACAGTCTTTGTAAAAGACAAATAATTGACAGTATTTAAGGACACAGTATCCAGTGTACCCTTAATGACCAAAAGAAAACACTTAAGACTGACCTAAAACAGATCACATCAGACTCAAACTTAATCAAACTTCACAACAAAACTGTGATGTTAAAGAAAACCTTTGCAGTAAAGGATAAAAATATTGATCTTAAACCAGATCATTTATTTGTAATCTCTGAAAGTTAAGTACATTTTGACAACATGTCCACATAAAGGACAATTAAGATATTAGATCAAAATGATCTATAATTACATTTCCACTATGTTTAACCCACAGTGAAGGTAAAAATAAGACCTCTGATATCAATAAAACCTTTTAGACTGAAAGGATAAACATTTGGATCTTAAACCAGATCAGTTTGATGATTCAGACAGTGTGAAAAGACAATTTGTCCATAAAAAGAACATTAAAAGTTTTGATCACAATGATCAATAACAATCAATAGATAACAAATGTCATCATAGTATTACCAGTACTTGAAGTACGGTCAGAAATAATAATTGCGGATGCAATCAGATTTGGTTCATGCACTGTGCATGACGAGATGTTTTCTTTCTAACATGAAAGATATTGTTGCTGTCATTTCCTCAGGAAATGTCACATTTCACAAAGAAACACTAATATAAACCTTCTGTACATACAGAAGAACAAGTCCATAATATTTCAGAGACTTCAGTCCAGTAATCTTTGACCAATGTGGTCATTTAAATTTAGTCTGGTAGTAACTCCAGTCTGTAGGTGTCTACCACGGCCTCCAGAGGGAGCTGTTGACTGGACTCTTGTCTTTGGTGATGCTGGTCTGGACTGTGGAGCTCAGAGGAGAGAAGTCAGACTCTCTCAGGTTCTTCTCAGAGGAAGACTGCAGCTTGTTGAAGTGGTTCATCAGTCTTCTCTGTTGTTGATGCTGCTGCTGCAGCTGTGTCAGGAGACAGACTGTCATCTCCAGGATGTCTGCTTTCTCCAGCTTGGAGTCTGGCTGCTGTTTGAGGAACTCTGGACCCAGGAGAGACTTGAGCTGCTCAATGCTGCTGTTGATTCGCTCTCTGCGTAACTTCTCCACCAGAGGCTTTCTGAGCTACCGGAAGAAGAAGAAAGTCATTAATAAACTTGTTCTGAAGTGTAAAGTTAGTGTTACATAAGAAAACTCTTGACAAAATATTTCCAAGCGTTGTCAGATTTTCAATTTACCTTGTGGGTCAGAGTGAGATGTTCCTGAGAGTTGGTCATTGCTGCAGTGATTGTAGTTGCCATGTCTGGATCTGTGTGTTGTAGAGGTCTCTGTAGAGAGAATCTGATCTCTGCTGGCTTCATCCCTCCTATTTATACTCCCACATCTCCATATGAATGTGTGGGTCTTGGTCTGGTTGATGTTTCCCACAGTGTGAACAAATCAGGGAGCTCTGTGAGACAATAAGACATGTGGAGCAGCAACATGATCCCGTTAATGCCCTGGAGACAATAGTTAGACCTCAGGGGAACAGGTGGAGGATGGAGGGCAGATAGAGAGAGACTCACAGAGCTCTGTGTGAAAGTGGTGACCCTGCCTGATGCTGGGATCAATGACATTGACTGAGAACACGCTTATCATCTTATCACACACATGGAGGAATAACATGTATGATATAATGTACATGTAGAATACAAATTGCCATTTAGACTGTGAGAATTGAGTTTTAATTTTTGTTTGTAGTATTTCCTTTCGACTTGTGTTTGAGGTGTAACAGGTGAAAGATTTTGTCATGACTGATAATTTTGGATGATTTAATATTACACATTTTCCCTCAAATGTCTTTTCATGAAAACACACATATTTGCAAAACAGTACGATGAGATAACAGTGTGTTCCCCATTGATTTAATTTAGAATAACTGAAGACAGTAATCATGCTGTTATCTGGATGCAGTTGAGTCTTTTGACACGTGCCTTGCAGTCAGTGTGGGTAACAAGTTGATCTCAGTTTCCCACACTGACTCCATGTGCTGCTGATCCACAAAGAGACGTCTGTGACAGATGCCGGAGGTGTGTCCTTGTGGAAACAGAGCATTACATCACCAACCATCTGGAGGGAAAGGATCTGATTGGCTTGTGCTGACTCTTTTTAAAATCTAATATGATTAATAATGTATTCTTTAACAGCAGTAAATTTGTTTTACTGTATTATTTTGTTGTGTTATATTCGGTTTGCAATCATTATCTCAACATACTTTACATCATAAACACGACTGATTACTGATAATCTGGCTTAATTTTTCAGGTGTCACCGTGGAATGTTTACTGGCATGACATCATTTTTCTGAAGTGTGCCAAATCCCTTTGGAGAATTACTTGCCTACTAATAGAACTCTCCAGAGTTTTGCCACCTTGCCTGCATTAGCAGAAAATAAGCATATGCCCCGCTACCACTTGACTTTTTGGTCTGAAACCCCCAGAGCAAGCCTGGAGGTGACGGTGGCAATGAAAAAGCCAATTAAGTAAACTTAAATAGCTTAGTTACATATACAATTTTGAATATATTGTTTAGCTAAATGCTGACATCTCTTGGTCACACATATAGCATATTCATGTCCTTTGAGGTTATAATTATTGAAAGATCGTTGTAGACACTGGATATTACCCTTACTACAATTCAACACCTAACAATATGTGATTGCCTTTGCGACTTCATGTGACTGTCGTCTGCAGTGGTAGGGCCAGATAATGCAGTGGCTGAAGAAGTGATTGAGGTCACAGCAAATGTTTGGCATTAGATTCCAAAGATGAACTCTATGCAGTTGTTTTTTATAATGTTTAACTTGGCCCCAATTTTTACATCATCTGGTTGTCTATGCTTGCTCCCCAGCTCAAGAGTCTTGTGATCAGTTTGTAGCTGCAGATAAATTTTCCAGTCAGTGAGCTAAAAAATTAAATAACTTTGGACCTTACTGTAATGGGTGCAACATTTTCTAAACTGTGGTAAAAATGTTGAATTGACAATTTATTTATAACATGCGTTCAAAACAAGTTTGCAGTTTAAAAGAGCAAGAGTGCTTTTAAACCTGTGTCCCTTCAGGGCAAAGGTCTGGATCTATTGTTCCACAGGGGCTCTGTGAGTGAGTTCGTTCTGGTTTCCCACACTCTGTCTATTGACTGCTTTCACTGGAGGAACAATAGAAGTGTGCCTTATTATCCATCACATTAGACACAGTGTGTGGCCTCTTTAAGGAGGGAAATGGTTAACGCTAAACCTTTTTATATTAATACACCTGAAACTGAGAATTGTGCCTAACCAGCAGTATTACAAAACCATAATAGAAGTGTATGTTATCATCTGGTTTGATAACTTGACTGAATTCATAAAAACAGAATGCAGTAACATTTATAATTGCTTTTCATGAGAGGCGAATTATGTCAACCTTGTTTGACATCAAACATGTATATTTGGGATTATTTGCAACTTTGTGTGCTGAATTTTCTGAATGAAATGTAGATATAACTAGAAAATTCCCGCAGGAAATTTTGAGAGTGACTCGAGGGCTGCTGCCGGGGTTATTAAAAAAAGAAAAGGAAAAAGATGTTAGCATTACCATTACTAATGTTGGCATTACCATTTGCCACGCTAACGCGCGGCGCTGACGCACTAAACTAGGCTAAGGCTAGAGATTAGCACAGTCACGCACACACACAATAGAAAACATTCAGCTCAGATGTACACACAGAGCAAGCAGAGTGACAGTCGCCTCAAAAAATGTCTTGCTTTACCTCTCTGTTACTGCCTGTCTGTCTTTTACCCTCTCTCTGTCTCTTTCTTTGTTATTTACTTAAATAAACTAAAATTAACTGCCAAGGACTACAAAAATGGCTGCAGCTGTGGCCCTGGCCTGAGGCTGCCATGGTGACTCTGCTGGTTGCCATGACTACTCACAGACACAGGGGAGGAGAAGGAAGAAATTTTGATTTTTTGCCCTCTGACAGTCCTCGGATTTGGGCTCACTGAGGCAAAACCAAAGCTCACATCAGAAAAAAAAAACAGACAGTGATTGGCAGGAGAAGTTCCCGAACACACTGATGTAATTTTGGTGTCTCTGGAGTAAATATTGTGGAAACTGTGGCGAGTATAAGAAGAGGGTGGATTCAGCTTTCCTCGAAAATCAGCTTCAAATTTTGAATGGGAGTTTATTGGCAGTTGGAGCGGGACACTCCTCACTCTGGGGCACGCCATTCAAATTCAGAAAATGTCTCGTCTTAGGCGAGCACATTGTATGAATCAGGACAAGTTCCTCTACAAAAGTGGAAAAAATCTAATGTCTACGATGTAGGATGTGCCCAGGAGCAGCGTGGAAAGAGAAAAATTTCAGTGAATTTCAGACAGCCTCTACCACTCTAGCCTCTGAGGTCTCCCACTCCAGGCCGAACATTCCACGCAATACACACCCATTATAAACTCAGAAATTTCACATGATTGATCACCATGATTGACGAGTGATTGATCGAAAAGTATAAAAGATATCAAAAATCTGAATGGTATTTTTATAGAGGACAAATTTACCTACATTTTAAAGTTTAAATGAAGTCTCTAGGTGAAATTTTGTGGGAGGAGTTAGCTTTTTTCGCAGTTTCCCATTCATTTCAATGGGACGATTTTCGCAGTTTTTCGCGAATAAATTCGCGAAAAATTTGTGGATTCCTTATAAAAGTAATAGCACACCGATCCCGATAAAGGCGCACGTTTTGATGTAATTTTTGTCGGTGTCGCCCCAAAATTGCGGGGCGAGTTTGAAATCGAAAAAAGGTACGGAAGATGAATAATAATATAGAAGAAACACGCAGAAGAACAATAGTGTCTCATGGCTTTGCCACGAGACACGACTCCCCATATAGCTTAGAGCTATATGGGGAGTCGTGTCTCGTGCGTAGCCTCGAGTCACTAATTAGGGAGACATTAATTAACTGAAAATGAAGTAGGGCGGAGGATATAAAGACTACGACATAGAATCATATGACAACACATTATTTTCAATAGGCGGTTTGTTTATTCATCAAGGCACATGGAGCCACATCAAGTATAAAAACTCCAACAAGAGGTGATGATACATGATTACATAAGGATGATTTCTACAAGACACACTGTACTCAGAGAGAATAAAGGAACAACTGTCTTCAAAAAAAAAAGGACAGTATTTGAGGACACAGTACCCACTGTACTTGACATTAAAATTTGCATTTAATAAAAAAATAATAATAACAATTAAGACTGACAATAAAACAGATCATATTTTTCCTTATAATCACTAAATTCATTTAAGTTTGAGAAAGTAAACTCTGCATTGTCACAATAAAACTGTGACACTGAAGAAACTGTTGTCAGTCGAAAGAGGAAAATATTGGTCTTAAAACAGACCAGTGTGGTAGATATTAGATTTAAGTCCTCAGTATAGATGGACACGTAAAAAATATCACAATTGAGTAATGTACAGTTAAGCGTAACAATACGGACTGTCTTATAAAGCAAAACTTTCCGAATGAAAGGAACATTTTGATCTTAGAACGGATCAGTTCTGAGAAATCAAAGAGTTAACGCCATTTGTCTGTAAAGCAGACTACATTTTTGATCACAAAGATCAGTAACAATCAATAGATAACAAATTTTATTGTAGCATTAACAGTACTTGAAGTACAGTCAGTCATAATAATAATTTCCATGCAGTCTGATATATTTCATGAAATGTGCTTGACAAGATGTTTTTTTCTGTTTTCTTTCTTAAGGTGGTTTTATATTACTGCGGAACCTTGACGCCATAACCTACGCACGTAGCCTACGCCGGTGCGAGTCATTTATATTTGGGTGCTTGTCACTCTTGCTCTCTGTGTAAACACACAACTAGTCGGCACGGTGTCTTTTTTACCAGTCAGGTTCATTTTGTTCCTACTTCAGGCTTCACTTTCCACTTCCTGTTTCACTTTCAACAATGGTCACCGAAACTTTCGCCGAAAATTTCCCCGAAGACGAGTCATACAGATGTTAGTATCTCCAAACCTTCTCAATTAACTTTCTTCGATGTGTTCCATCTTTATTGATCCAAAACAATCAATTCCAAAATTGTGGAGATGGAGAAGCAACCGGAAATACTAAAGCAGAAATACACTACTACCAAGTGGACCAATTGCAGCTCTTGTTAATGTTTGAAGAATGGTTAAAAAAGACAAATGAAGAAATTATCCTTAATCATAGTAAGACAATTAGGCTTTAGAAAAAATTATATGTAAACACAGACATTCATTAGATTTCAGTGATTTTATTATTCACATGAACTCAGTGTTAGTTCATGAAAACTCCAACTGGAGTCAGACAGACGTGATGATACATCACAACTATAACTTGGTGACATCTCCAAGACTCTGTACTCAAAATGAGTGGAGGAACAGTCGTCTTTACAAAAGACACAAACATCATGAGAAGAATCATCATTCAATTTGACATAAAACATATTTCAAAATAAACACAATCTGCACTTTATAACAAAGACAAAGAGAAAACTGATCTTAGAACAGATCAAATTAAAATCATCACAAAGTGATGTAAGCAGGTTAAAACCAAGTTACATTTTCTGAAAAGAAAAGTTCACTGTCAGACAGTTTCATGTTATTAGATATCCTTTTAAAGAAAAGGAAACAAATACATTTAGATCTTAAAACAGATCAGTGCTAAATAATCAAAGAGATTAAAATTAAGTCAGTTTCAAGAATGTCCAGAAAAGGGACAATTCAATGTTTTTATCAAATAATAAAACTCAGGAAATAATAAACTTCATTTCATCATGTATCACCACAAAGTGATGATGGAATACAATCACAGCAAATGATCATTAGCTTCACTTTCATTTAAACCAAATAAATGACAAAGGTTCTTTCTTAATATGAAAGATAATGTTTTCTTGTTTCACTGTTTCCATAGGAAATGTTTGTTTTTTTAGTAATCAACCTTCTGTTCCTACAGAAGAACAAATCCTTCAATTTCATAGAATTCAGTTCCTGTAATCTTTGACCAACATGGTCTTTTCATCTCATCTGTTGTCCCGATCTTTTGTTTCTTAACATGAAAGATATTGTTGCTGTGATTTCCTCAGGAAATGCCATCTTGCAGAAAGATGAAAAGCACTAATATAAACCTTCTGTACATAGAAGAACAAGTCCATAATATTTCAAAGCATTCAGTCCAGTAATCTTTGACCAATGTGGTCATTTAAATTTAGTCTGGTAGTAACTCCAGTCTGTAGGTGTCTACCACGGCCTCCAGAGAGAGCTGTTGACTGGACTCTTGTCTTTGGTGATGCTGGTCTGGACTGTGGAGCTCAAAGGAGAGAAGTCACTCTCTCTCAGGTTCTTCTCAGAGGAAGACTGCAGCTTGTTGAAGTGGTTCATCAGTCTTCTCTGGGACTGAGTGTTCACCTCCTCCTTGGATAGGAAGTGCACCACCTGTTGGACACACCTGGAGTAGCCCTGATCAACAGAGTCCACAGTTTGATACTGCTGCTGCTGCAGCTGCAGTTGTCTCAGGAAGTAAACTGTCATCTCCAGGATGTCTCCTTTCTCCATCTTGGAGTCTGGCTGCTGTTTGAGGAACTCTGGACCCAGGAGAGACTTGAGCTGCTCAATGCTGCTGTTGATTCGCTCTCTGCGTAACTTCTCCACCAGAGGCTTTCTGAGCTGCAGGAAGAAGAAGAAAGTCATTAATCAACTTGTTCTGGAGTGTAGAGTTGGTATCAACAAGTACAAAGCTTCATCAATGATGTTTGAGTCTCTATTAATCTTCAATTTACCTTGTGGGTCAGAGTGAGATGTTCCTGAGAGTTGGTCATTGCGGCAGTGATTGTAGGTGCCATGTCTGGATCTGTGTGTTGTAGAGGTCTCTGTAGAGAGAATCTGATCTCTGCTGGCTTCATCCCTCCTATTTATACTCCCACATCTCCATATGAATGTGTGGGTCTTGGTCTGGTTGATGTTTCCCACAGTGTGAACCAATCAGAGAGCTGGAGAAAAGAAAAAGGAAATCTGGCCTGACACATGCTCAGTGGTCATATTAGTGGGTGACAATAGTGAGATCTCAGGGGAAAACGTGGAGGAGATCTGTGTAGATCTGGGAAAGTGGTGACCCTGTGGAGAGAGCTGATCTGAAGTCTGATGCTGGGATCAATGACTTTAACTGAGCACACACTCATCATCTCATTACACCTATGAAATCACTCTTTAGATGGAGTTCTGTTTATTTTTTGGAGAATCTCTATCATTGCATCTACCAAAACATTCATCCACCACTTGGTGGTTTTATGTTTAGCTATCCTAATATTTAGAATAACTTGTAATATCACAATTGTCTGTTGTATATGGAGTCTATGAATTATACACTTTCAGTTGTGTAATTTCCAAATTCTTCTATTTAAAAAGAAAAACAAATCAGTATTTTATCAGTGCTGTGTTTTAACTGAGACAAAGTCATGTTGTCCAGATGTAGCAGGTGTGTTTTCTGTCTTGTGGTTTGTCATTGGTGTGAGCAGAAAGTTCCTCTCAGTTTCCCACATTCAGTCTTTGAATGATGTGGTCAGTGCACTACAAAAGGACTTTGAAAGGAGCTTTTGTGATGTTTGCTGGTCGTGTGCTGTAACAGAGACAGAGCCTGACGTCACCAACCATCTGGAGGGAAACAACGTGATTGGCTGCCTAAAAGATTTATTTAAGTCATGAAATACAGTTAAAAATAGAACTGTTATTAACAACCATACTGATTTTTTTATTTACTTCATAAATGTGTTGCTTTAAAACTTTTCTAAATCTACGTCAACATTAGAGCTTCCGAAATGAGGGTAAGAGGTTGGGACAGCTGGTTCTAAAGTGTGCCAAATCCCAGAGGACAATAGTCTGCTGCTGTGGTGGTTAAGGGTGCCAATCAAAGTCATCTATGACTCAGTTGTCCAGAGCTTTCACACACTCCGTCCACTGAGAGAATAATCAGTGTGTGCCATGTTAAAACGGGATTGTCTTTGGCAAAGCAGGACTCTGTGTTTTGATTCTACTTCTTCGTTTTAGACTCTTTAAACAATGTAACTGAGAATTTACCAACAAATTATGTACAAGTGTAATAATTCACCTTCTTCAATAATCCATTATTTTTACACCATCAACATTGACTCACTGAGATTAACAAGGAGGCACAATATTTCCACAAACCTCACACTTTTCTTTCTGATATTTCTAATGAACAATCTTTTGCTTTATTTAGAACGACTCAGACTGATAATGCTGTATTTTTAGAAACTTGTTAGTTTAGTTTCCATGGTAACAGGAGATTTTAAATCACACCAACTGTCATGACCTATTATCAGTATCTCAATACCCATCTGTTGTACATGATCACTTTTAACTACTTTCATAACTGTTGGTGTCGGTTGATATTTCTACAACAGAGTACTAACTTTAGCAACAAGCAGGCTTTCCTTTTGATCCCACCATATTCCCCCTAACCCTCTATCTGTTCAGGACAGAGGTCAGCATTTATTGTCCCATTGGGGATGTGTGAGTGAGTTTCCTCTGGTTTCCCACACTCTGTCTTTTGACTGCTTTCCCTGGAGGAACAATAGAAGTGTGTCTCCTTACCCATCACATCAGGAGACAATAGTTATTTTAAAGTTAAGGCATTCCACCACCTGGAACCGAGGACTGCTCTAAAATGATGACTGAGCTATTTGTTCATCTTGATTCTCAAGTAGAGGTGCAATGAAAATATCTCCACTAGCTGTGATCACTTACATCCACCTTCTGCATATAAATAGAGTGACATAGATAATAAGACTTCATCAGATTTCTCCATCAGTCCATCTGAACACACAATATTCTTAGATTTAAACTAAAACGAGGCTGCAGGTGTATTTATGAGAACACACTTATCTTCCAGATGTGAATCCTGATGTTGGACAGTGAATTGTAGACTGATATTGCAGCACTCTGTTAGTTATGTTTTAAGAATGTTAAAATAGACACATGAAGAAATGATCCTTAATCATAGTGAGACAACTAGGCTTTAGAAGAAATGATATGTAAACACAGACATTCATTAGATTTCAGTGATTTTATTATTCACATGAACTCAGTGTTAGTTCATGAAAACTCCAACTGGAGTCAGATGGACGTGATGATACATCACAACAATAACTTGGTGACATCTCCAAGACTTTGTACTCAAAATGAGTGGAGGAACAGTCTTCTTTACAAAAGACACACACATCATGAGAAGATTCATCATTCAGTTTGATAAAAAACATATTTCAAAATAAACACAATCTGCACTTTATAACAAAGACAGAGAGAAAACTGATCTTAGAACAGATCATGTTAAAATCATCACAAAGTGATGTGAGCAGGTTAAAACCAAGTGAAGTCAATACATTTTCTATAAAGAAAAGTTCACTGTCTTTATAATCCACACAGTTTCATGTTATTAGATATCCTTTTAAAGAAAAAGAAACAAATACATTAGATCTTAAAACAGATCAGTGCTAAATAATCAAAGAGCTTAAATTAAGTCAGTTTCAAGAATGTCCAGAAAAGGGACAATTAAATGTTTTTATCAAAATAATAAAACTCAGGAAGTAATAAACTTCAATTCATCATGTATCACCACAAAGTGATGATGGAATACAATCACAGCAAATGATCATTAGCTTTACATTCATTTAAACCTAATAAATGACAAAGGTTCTTTCTTAATATGAAAGATAATGTTTTCTTGTTTCACTGTTTCCATAGGAAATGTTTGTTTTTTTAGTAATCAACCTTCTGTTCCTACAGAAGAACAAGTCCTTAAATTTCATAGAATTCAGTTCCTGTAATCTTTGACCAACATGGTCTTTTAATCTCATCTGTTGTCCCGATCTTTTGTTTCTTAACATGAAAGATATTGTTGCTGTGATTTCCTCAGGAAATGCCATCTTGCAGAAAGATGAAAAGCACTAATATAAACCTTCTGTCCATACAGAAGAACAAGTCTGTAGGTGTCTACCACGGCCTCCAGAGGGAGGTGTTGACTGGTCTCTTGTCTTTGGTGATGCTGGTCTGGACTGTGGAGCTCAGAGGAGAGAAGTCACCCTCTCTCAGGTTCTTCTCAGAGGAAGACTGCAGCTTGTTGATGTGTTTAATCAGTCTTCTCTGGGACTGAGTGTTGGACAGGAAGTGCACTACCTGTTGGACACACCTGGAGTAGCCCTGATCAACAGAGTCCACAGTTTGATGCTGCTGCTGCTGCTGCTGCTGCTGCTGCTGCTGCAGTAGTCTCAGGAAGTAAACTGTCATCTCCAGGATGTCTGCTTTTTCCAGCTTGGAGTCTGGCTGCTGTTTGAGGAACTCTGGACCCAGGAGAGACTTGAGCTGCTCAATGCTGCTGTTGATTCGCTCTCTTTGTAACTTCTCCACCAGAGGCTTTCTGAGCTACAGGAAGAAGAAGAAAGTCATTAATCAGCTTGTTCTGGAGTGTCGAGTTGGTATCAACAAGTACAAAGCTTCATCAATGATGTTTGAGTCTCTGTGAATCTTCAATTTACCTTGTGGGTCAGAGTGAGATGTTCCTGAGAGTTGGTCATTGCTGCAGTGATTGTAGGTGCCATGTCTGGATCTGTGTGTTGTAGAGGTCTCTGTAGAGAGAATCTGATCTCTGCTGGCTTCATCCCTCCTATTTATACTCCCACATCTCCATATGAATGTGTGGGTCTTGGTCTGGTTGATGTTTCCCACAGTGTGAACCAATCAGAGAGCTGGAGAAAAGAAAAAGGAAATCTGGCCTGACACATGCTCAGTGGTCATATTAGTGGGTGACAATAGTGAGATCTCAGGGGAACAGGTGGAGGAGGTCTGTGTAGATCTGGGAAAGTGGTGACCCTGTAGAGAGAGCTGATCTGATGTCTGATGCTGGGATCAATGACTTTGACTGAGCACACGCTCATCATCTCATTACACCTATGAAATCACTCTTTAGAGAGAGCTCTGTTTATTTTCTGCAGAATCTCTATCATTGTCACTACCAAAACATTCATCCACCACTTGGTGTTTTTATGTTTAGATATCCTAATATTTAGAATAATTTTTAATACCAAAACCGTCTGTTGTATATAGTCTATGAATTATACACTCTCAGTTGTGTAATTGCCAAATTCTTCTATTTAAGAAGAAAAACAAATCAGTATTTTATCAGTGCTGTGTTTTAACTGAGACAAAGTTATGTTGTCCAGATGTAACAGGTGTGTTTTCTGTCTTGTGGTTTGTCGTTGGTGTGAGCAGAAAGTTTCTCTCAGTTTCCCACAGTCGGTCTTTGAATGATGTGGTCAGTGCACTACAAAAGGACTTTGAAAGGAGCTTTTGTGAGGTTTGCTGGTCGTGTGCTGTAACAGAGACAGAGCCTGACGTCACCAACCATCTGGAGGGAAACAACGTGATTGGTTACCTCGGCCATTTTCATTCAAATCTTGAGATACAGTTAAAAATAGAACAATTATCAACAGTCACGTAACATTTCCTCTGACATTGCTTTAATTCGTAGTTGCAGAAAGTTGTAACTTCAGCTCAACATGAAACCTTTCTGTCATCAACTAGTTTAATATGTCTCTACATGAAGGGGTGATCGACGCAGCTGTTTCATGAAGTGTGCCAAATCCCTGTGGACAATAAGTCGGGTGCTGGTGTTGTTAAAGATGCAAATCAACTTGAACTGTGACTCTGGTCTTCAGACCTTTCTCACACTCTTTCCGTGCATGAAATAAATACACAAGCAGTTAATACAAGAGACCAGCAGAGGAATGAGTCTCATTATGTAAAAGTTAATGAGTTACAAGGAAGGTTGAACAAGAATAAAATTCATTTTTAGAACGATATACAGAATCATAACATACACTATATTACCAAAAGTATTCGCTCACCCATTCAAATGATCAGAATCAGGTGTTCTAATCACTTGGCCTGGCCCCAGGTGTATAAATTCAAGCACTCAGGCATGCAGACTGTGAAACAAGACATTTGTGAAAGAATGGGCCGCTCTCAGGAGCTCAGTGAATTCCAGCGTGGAACTGTCATAGGATGCCACTTGTGCAACAAATCCAGTCGTGAAATTTCCTCGCTCCTAAATATTCCACAGTCAACTGTCAGCTCTATTATAACAAAATGGAAGCGTTTGGGAAAAACAGCAACTCAGCCACGAAGTGGTAGGCCACGTAAAGTGACGGAGAGGGGTCAGCGGATGCTGAAGCGCATAGTGCAAAGAGGTCGCCGACTTTCTGCACAGTCAATTGCTACAGAGCTACAAACTTCATGTGACCTTCAGATTAGCCCAAGTACAGTACGCAGAGAGCTTCATGGAATGGGTTTCCATGGCCGAGCAGCTGCAGCCAAGCCACACATCACCAAGTGCAATGCAAGGCGTCGGATGCAATGGTGTAAAGCACGCCGCCACTGGCCTCTAGAGCAGTGGAGACGCGTTCTCTGGAGTGATGAATCACGCTTTACCATCTGGCAATCTGATGGACGAGTCTGGGTTTGGAGGTTGCCAGGAGAACGGTACATTTCAGATTGCATTGTGCCAACTGTGAAATTTGGTGGAGGAGGAATTATGGTATGGGGTTGTTTTTCAGGAGCTGGGCTTGGCCCCTTAGTTCCAGTGAAAGGAACATTGAATGCTTCAGGATACCAAAACATTTTGGACAATTCCATGCTCCCAACCTTGTGGGAACAGTTTGGAGCGGGCCCCTTCCTCTTCCAACATGACTGTGCACCAGTGCACAAAGCAAGGTCCATAAAGACGTGGATGACAGAGTCTGGTGTGGATGAACTTGACTGGCCTGCACAGAGTCCTGACCTGAACCCGATAGAACACCTTTGGGATGAATTAGAGCGGAGACTGAGAGCCAGGCCTTCTCGACCAACATCAGTGTGTGACCTCACCAATGCGCTTTTGGAAGAATGGTCAAAAATTCCTATAAACACTCTCCTCAACCTTGTGGACAGTCTTCCCAGAAGAGTTGAAGCTGTAATAGCTGCAAAAGGTGGACCGACATCATATTGAATTCTATGAGTTAGGAATGGGATGGCACTTCAGTTCATAGAATGAGTAAAGGCAGGTGAGCGAATACTTTTGGTAATATAGTGTATGTCCAGGATCATCCTGTTGGTATTAAGAGTCAGCTTTGTGAGAAGGAAAGTTTTTTAAACATCATCTTCAGCATACAGATTAAATTATAGTTCGGCCTAACATGTCATGTGACTGACCTGTGATAACAAAATATTCTAAATCCAAAACATGTCCTCTTGGTCATTTGGCACATTGTCTCAGTGGTTATTCTCTGTAGATAGTTTCACATTTGGAGCACTGACATGAAACAGATAACAGTTTCTTTCACTTCAGTCATATTGTCTTCTAATGTCTCTTCAGGGCAGAAGTCTGCATCTATTGTCCCACTGGGGCTCTGTGAGTGAGTTTTCTCTGGTTTCCCACAATCTGACACTTTACTGCTTTTGCTGGAGGATCAATACAAGTGTGTCTCAGTGTGTCTCATTATTCATCACATTAGCTGCAGTGTGTGTCCTCTTTTAGGACACACACTGTCTCTCTCTTTTAGGACACACACTGTCCTAGATCAGATCCGATTCCTGACGATAGGATCAATGACTTTGACTGAGCAGACACTCATCATCCCATCACATATGTGGCAGAATCACAACAGATTTCCTCCAGGATGAGATGTTTTGTATAACGTCATGGAACTAAAGTAAAAAGTTACTGAATATCGACTTTTGTTTCAAGTGCCTCTGTCGCACTACAATCTATATCTAGTACCTAACCCACATGATATCATAATTTCATTTGATAAAATATGATCTTTAGGCTGTGATCCCCATGAAGTATTGAATTGTTGTTATGTAGCACGATCTTAAGACTTTCGCCCTGTTGTCAGTGTGAGTAGAAAAGTGAATTCAGTTTCCCACACTGACTCATTCATTTCTGTGACCAATGAACCACTAAAAGACTTTGAATGAAGCTTTTGAAACTGGACGTGTGTTGTAGTAGAAAAGGAGCCTGACGTCACCAACCATCTGGAGGGAAAGAACACCACTGACTGACTGACTGAGTGTCTGGAAAGTTTGAAACGACGATGAAAACTTTGTCATTCCGACAGCCAATATTTTGATTTAGGCTAATTTTAGTACAGTACTTGGTGGTGATTTAGTTTATGTGTTTGTACTTTTTACAGCTCCTCAATATTTGATATCAGTGTGTGAAGTTAAAATTGGATGGAATGTAAACAGAGTCAAGTATGTCACTGAAATGACTGGAGAAATCCTTAGTGTGTCTCTATCCTTTCACAAATGAAACTGACAAACAGAAATTTATATATATGTAATTAGACAACTTATCTCTATCTTTAGCAAATAAAAGCAAGAAAAAAATGATTATTTGTTTTGGGACATATCAGGAAGTTTCCATTTGGAACTTCAGGCTCCCTGTTGACCTTTGTCTCTTCAGGGCAGAGGTCTGGATCGATTGTCCTCCAATGGCTCTGTGAGTGGGTTTCCTCTGGTTTCCCACACTCTGTCTTTTGACTGCTTTCACTGGAGGAACAATAGAAGTGTGTCTCCTTACCCATCACATCAGGAGACAATAGTTATTTTAAAGTTTAGGCATTCCACCACCCGGAACTGAGGACTGCTCTAAAATGATGACTCAGCTATTTGTTCATCTTGATTCTTAAGAAGAGGTGCAATGAAAATATCTCCACTAGCTGTGATCACTTACATTCACCTTCTGCATATAAATAGAGTGACATAGATAATAAGACTTCATCAGATTTCTCCATCAGTCCATCTGAACACATAATATTCTTAGATTTAAACTAAAACGAGGCTGCAGGTGTATTTATGAGAACACGCTTATCTTCCAGATGTGAATCCTGATGTTGGACAGTGAATTATAGACTGATATTGCAGCACTCTGTTAGTTATGTTTGAAGAATGTTAAAATAGACACGTGAAGAAATGATCCTTAATCATAGTGAGACAACTAGGCTTTAGAAGAAATTATATGTAAACACAGACATTCATTAGATTTCAGTGATTTTATTATTCACATGAACTCAGTGTTAGTTCATGAAAACTCCAACTGGAGTCAGATGGACGTGATGATACATCACAACAATAACTTGGTGACATCTCCAAGACTCTGTACTCAAAATGAGTGGAGGAACAGTCGTCTTTACAAAAGACACAAACATCATGAGAAGAATCATCATTCAATTTGACATAAAACATATTTCAAAATAAACACAATCTGCACTTTATAACAAAGACAGAGAGAAAACTGATCTTAGAACAGATCAAATTAAAATCATCACAAAGTGATGTAAGCAGGTTAAAACCAAGTGAAGTCAATACATTTTCTGAAAAGAAAAGTTCACTGTCTTTATAATCCACACAGTTTCATGTTATTAGATATCCTTTAAAAGAAAAGGAAACAAATACATTCAGATTTTAAAACAGATCAGTGCTAAATAATCAAAGAGATTAAAATTAAGTCAGTTTCAAGAATGTCCAGAAAAGGGACAATTAAATGTTTTTTTTATCAAAATAATAAAACTCAGGAAGTAATGAACTTCATTTCATCATGTATCACCACAAAGTGATGATGGAATACAATCACAGCAAATGATCATTAGCTTTACTTTCATTTAAACCTAATAAATGACAAAGGTTCTTTATTAATATGAAAGATAATGTTTTCTTGTTTCACTGTTTCCATAGGAAATGTTTTTTTTAATAATCAACCTTCTGTTCCTACAGAAGAACAAATCCTTAAATTTCATGGAAGTCAGTTCCTGTAATCTTGGACCAACATGGTCTTTTCATTTCGTCTGTTGCATGACAAGATGTTTTCTTTCTTAATATGAAAGATATTGTTGCTGTGATTTCCTCAGGAAATGCCATCTTGCAGAAAGATGAAAAGCACTAATATAAACCTTCTGTACATACAGAAGAACAAGTCGATAATATTTCAAAGCATTCAGTCCAGTAATCTTTGACCAGTGTGGTCATTTAAATTTAGTCTGGTAGTAACTCCAGTCTGTAGGTGTCTACCACGGCCTCCAGAGGGAGGTGTTGACTGGACTCTTGTCTTTGGTGATGCTGGTCTGGACTGTGGAGCTCAAAGGAGAGAAGTCACTCTCTCTCAGGTTCTTCTCAGAGGAAGACTGCAGCTTGTTGATGTGGTTCATCAGTCTTCTCTGGGACTGAGTGTTCACCTCCTCCTTGGATAGGAAGTGCACCACCTGTTGGACACACCTGGAGTAGCCCTGATCAACAGAGTCCACAGCTTGATGCTGCTGTTGCTGCTGCTGATGCAGTCGTCTCAGGAAGTAAACTGTCATCTCCAGGATGTCTCCTTTCTCCATCTTGGAGTCTGGCTGCTGTTTGAGGAACTCTGGACCCAGGAGAGACTTGAGCTGCTCAATGCTGCTGTTGATTCGCTCTCTGCGTAACTTCTCCACCAGAGGCTTTCTGAGCTGCAGGAAGAAGAAGAAAGTCATTAATCAACTTGTTCTGGAGTGTAGAGTTGGTATCAACAAGTACAAAGCTTCATCAATGATGTTTGAGTCTCTATGAATCTTCAGTTTACCTTGTGGGTCAGAGTGAGATGTTCCTGAGAGCTGGTCATTGCTGCAGTGATTGTAGGTGCCATGTCTGGATCTGTGTGTTGTAGAGGTCTCTGTAGAGAGAATCTGATCTCTGCTGGCTTCATCCCTCCTATTTATACTCCCACATCTCCATATGAATGTGTGGGTCTTGGTCTGGTTGATGTTTCTCACCACAGTGTGAACCAATCAGAGAGCTGGAGAAAAGAAAAAGGAAATCTGGCCTGACACATGCTCAGTGGTCATATTAGTGGGTGACAATAGTGAGATCTCAGGGGAAAACGTGGAGGAGGTCTGTGTAGATCTGGGAAAGTGGTGACCCTGTGGAGAGAGCTGATCTGAAGTCTGATGCTGGGATCAATGACTTTGACTGAGCACACACTCATCATCTCATTACACCTATGAAATCACTCTTTAGAGAGAGCTCTGTTTATTTTCTGGAGAATCTCTATCATTGTCTCTATCAAAACATTCATCCACCACTTGGTGTTTTTATGTTTAGATATCCTAATATTTAGAATAATTTCTAATACCAAAACTGTCTGTTGTATATAGTCTATGAATTATACACTTTCAGTTGTGTAATTTCCAAATTCTTCTATTTAAGAAGAAAAACAAATCAGTATTTTATCAGTGCTGTGTTTTAACTGAGACAAAGTTATGTTGTCCAGATGTAGCAGGTGTGTTTTCTGTCTTGTGGTTTGTCGTTGGTGTGAGCCGAAAGTTTCTCTCAGTTTCCCACAGTCGGTCTTTGAATGATGTGGTCAGTGCACTACAAAAGGACTTTGAAAGGAGCTTTTGTGAGGTTTGCTGGTCGTGTGCTCTAACAGAGACAGAGCCTGACGTCACCAACCATCTGGAGGGAAACAACGTGTTTGGCTGCCTGAAAGATTTGATTTAAGTCATGAAATACAGTTAAAAATAGAACTGTTATTAACAACCATACTGATTTTTTTATTTACTTCATAAATGTGTTGCTTTAAAACTTTTCTAAATCTACGTCAACATTAGAGCTTCCGAAATGAGGGTCAGAGGTTGGGACAGCTGGTTCTAAAGTGTGCCAAATCCCAGAGGACAATAGTCTGCTGCTGTGGTGGTTAAGGATGCTAATCAAAGTCATCTGTGACTCAGTTGTCCAGAGCTTTCACACACTCCGTCCACTGAGAGAATAATCAGTGTGTGCCATGTTAAAACGGGATTGTCTTTGGCAAAGCAGGACTCTGTGTTTTAATTCTACTTCTTCGTTTTAGACTCTTTAAACAATGTAACTGAGAATTTACCAACAAATTATGTACAAGTGTAATAATTCACCTTCTTCAATAATCCATTATTTTTACACCATCAACATTGACTCACTGAGATTAACAAGGAGGCACAATATTTCCACAAACCTCACACTTTTCTTTCTGATATTTCTAATGAACAATCTTTTGCTTTATTTAGAACGACTCAGACTGATAATGCTGTATTTTTAGAAACTTGTTAGTTTAGTTTCCATAATAACAGGAGATTTTAAATCACACCAAATGTCATGACCTATTGTCAGTATCTCAATACCCATCTGTTGTACATGATCACTTTTAACTACTTTCATAACTGTTGGTGTCGGTTGATATTTCTACAACAGAGTACTAACTTTAGCAACAAGCAGGCTTTCCTTTTGATCCCACCATACTCCCCCTAACCCTCTATCTGTTCAGGACAGAGGTCAGCATGTATTGTCCCATTGGGGATGTGTGAGTGAGTTTCCTCTGGTTTCCCACACTCTGTCTTTTGACTGCTTTCACTGGAGGAACAATAGAAGTGTGTCTCCTTACCCATCACATCAGGAGACAATAGTTATTTTAAAGTTTCGGCATTCCACCACCTGGAACCGAGGACTGCTCTAAAATGATGACTGAGCTATTTGTTCATCTTGATTCTCAAGTAGAGGTGCAATGAAAATATCTCCACTAGCTGTGATCACTTACATCCACCTTCTGCATATAAATGGAGTGACATAGATAATAAGACATTCATTAGATTTCTCCATCAGTCCATCTGAACACATAATATTCTTAGATTTAAACTAAAACAAGGCTGCAGGTGTATTTATGAGAACACACTTATCTTCCAGATGTGAATCCTGATGTTGGACAGTGAATTGTAGACTGATATTGCAGCACTCTGTTAGTTATGTTTGAAGAATGTTAAAATAGACACATGAAGAAATGATCCTTAATCATAGTGAGACAACTAGGCTTTAGAAGAAATGATATGTAAACATAGACATTCATTAGATTTCAGTGATTTTATTATTCACATGAACTCAGTGTTAGTTCATGAAAACTCCAACTGGAGTCAGATGGACGTGATGATACATCACAACAATAACTTGGTGACATCTCCAAGACTTTGTACTCAAAATGAGTGGAGGAACAGTCGTCTTTACAAAAGACACAAACATCATGAGAAGAATCATCATTCAGTTTGACATAAAACATATTTCAAAATAAACACAATCTGCACTTTATAACAAAGACAGAGAGAAAACTGATCTTAGAACAGACCATGTTAAAATCATCACAAAGTGATGTAAGCAGGTTAAAAAACCAAGTGAAGTCAATACATTTTCTGAAAAGAAAAGTTCACTGTCAGACAGTTTCATTTTATTAGATATCCTTTTAAAGAAAAAGAAACAAATACATTAGATCTTAAAACAGATCAGTGCTAAATAATCAAAGAGATTAAAATTAAGTCAGTTTCAAGAATGTCCAGAAAAGGGGCATTTAAATGTTTTTATCAAAATAATAAAAACTCAGGAATTAATAAATTTCATTTCATCATGTATCACCACAAAGTGATGATGGAATACAATCACAGCAAATGATCATTAGCTTTACATTCATTTAAACCTAATAAATGACAAAGGTTCTTTCTTAATATGAAAGATAATGTTTTCTTGTTTCACTGTTTCCATAGGAATTATTTTTTTTTTTAAATAATCAGCCTTCTGTTCCTACAGAAGAACAAGTCTTTAAATTTCATGGAATTCAGTTCCGGTAATCTTGGACCAACATGGTCTTTTCATCTCGTCTGTTGCATGACAAGATGTTTTCTTTCTTAACATGAAAGATATTGTTGCTGTGATTTCCTCAGGAAATGCCATCTTGCAGAAAGATGAAAAGCACTAATATAAACCTTCTGTCCATACAGAAGAACAAGTCCATAATATTTCAAAGCATTCAGTCCAGTAATATTTGACCAATGTGGTCATTTAAATTTAGTCTGGTAGTAACTCTAGGCTGTAGGTGTCTACCACGGCCTCCAGAGGGAGGTGTTGACTGGACTCTTGTCTTTGGTGATGCTGGTCTGGACTGTGGAGCTCAGAGGAGAAAAGTCACCCTCTCTCAGGATCTTCTCAGAGGAAGACTGCAGCTTGTTGAAGTGGTTCATCAGTCTTCTCTGGGACTGAGTGTTCACCTCCTCCTTGGACAGGAAGTGCACCAACTGTTGTACACACCTGGGGCTCTCTGCGTAACTTCTCCACCAGAGGCTTTCTGAGCTGCAGGAAGAAGAAGAAAGTCATTAATCAATTTGTTCTGGAGTGTAGAGTTGGTATCAACAAGTACAAAGCTTCATTGATGATGTTTGAGACTCTATGAATCTTCAATTTACCTTGTGGGTCAGATTGAGATGTTCTTGAGAGCTGGTCATTGCTGCAGTGATTGTAGGTGCCATGTCTGGATCTGTGTGTTGTAGAGGTCTCTGTAGAGAGAATCTGATGTCTGCTGGCTTCATCCCTCCTATTTATACTCCCACATCTCCATATGAATGTGTGGGTCTTGGTCTGGTTGATGTTTCCCACAGTGTGAACCAATCAGAGAGCTGGAGAAAAGAAAACGGAAATCTGGCCTGACACATGCTCAGTGGTCATATTAGTGGGTGACAATAGTGAGATCTCAGGGGAACAGGTGGAGGAGGTCTGTGTAGATCTGGGAAAGTGGTGACCCTGTAGAGAGAGCTGATCTGAAGTCTGATGCTGGGATCAATGACTTTGACTGAGCACATGCTCATCATCTCATTACACCTATGAAATCACTCTTTAGAGGGATTTCTGTTTATTTTTTGGAGAATCTCTATCATTGTCTCTATCAAAACATTCACCCACCACTTGGTGTTTTTATGTTTAGATATCCTAATATTTAGAATAATTTTTAATACCAAAACCGTCTGTTGTATATAGTCTATGAATTATACACTCTCAGTTGTGTAATTTCCAAATTCTTCTATTTAAGAAGAAAAACAAATCAGTATTTTATCAGTACTGTGTTTTAACTGAGAGAAAGTCATGTTGTCCAGATGTAGCAGGTGTGTTTTCTGTCTTGTGGTTTGTCGTTGGTGTGAGCAGAAAGTTTCTCTCAGTTTCCCACAGTCGGTCTTTGAATTATGTGGTCAGTGCACTACAAAAGGACTTTGAAAGAAGCTTTTGTGATGTTTGCTGGTCGTGTGCTGTAACAGAGACAGAGCCTGACGTCACCAACCATCTGGAGGGAAACAACGTGATTGGTTACCTCGGCCATTTTCATTCAAATCTTGAGATACAGTTAAAAATAGAACAATTATCAACAGTCATGTAACATTTTCTCTTACATTGCTTTAATTAGTAGTTGCAGAAAGTTGTAACTTCAGCTCAACATGAAACCTTTCTGTCATCAACTAGTTTAATATGTCTCTACATGAAGGGGTGATCGACGCAGCTGTTTCATGAAGTGTGCCAAATCCCTGTGGACAATAAGTCGGGTGCTGGTGTTGTTAAAGATGCAAATCAACTTGAACTGTGACTCTGGTCTTCAGACCTTTCTCACACTCTTTCCATGCATGAAATAAATACACAAGCAGTTAATACAACAAACCAGCAGAGGAATGAGTCTCATCATGTAAAAGTTAATGAGTTACAAGGAAGGTTGAACAAGAATAAAATTCATTTTTAGAATGATATACAGAATCATAACATATGTCCAGGATCATCCTGTTGGTATTAAGAGTCAGCTTTGTGAGAAGGAAAGTTTTTTAAACATCATCTTCAGCATACAGATTAAATTAAAGTTCGGCCTAACATGTAATGTGACTGACATGTGATAACAAAATATTCTAAATCCAAAACATGTCCTCTTGGTCATTTGGCACATTGTCTCAGTGGTGATTCTCTGTAGATAGTTTCACATTTGCAACACTGACATGAAACAGATAACAGTTTCTTTCACTTCAGTCATATTGTCTTCTAATGTCTCTTCAGGGCAGAGGTCTGCCTCTATTGTCCCACTGGGGCTCTGTGAGTGAGTTTTCTCTGGATTCCCACAATCTGACACTTTACTGCTTTTGCTGGAGGATCAATACAAGTGTGTCTCAGTGTGTCTCATTATTCATCACATTAGCTGCAGTGTGTGTCCTCTTTTAGGACACAACACTTGAACAACCTTACATTTTTGTCATTCCAACACGTCAAACTGGTGGTTTCATCAAAATTATGATAAGTTTGTCTTGACAAAGGTTTGATCATTTATGAGTAAGGGTGCTCCAATTAATCAGCCACAGATCATTAACTATATCTATATCTGATCAGATCAGAGCTGATCTGATGCCTGACGATGGGATCAATGACTTTGACTGAGCACACACTCATCATCCCATCTCATATGTGGCAGAATCACAACAGATTTCCTCCAGGATGAGATGTTTTGTATATCGTCATGAAACTAAAGTAAAAAGTTACTGAAAATCGACTTTTGTTTCAAGTGCCTCTGTTACACTACAATCTATATCTAGTACCTAACCCACATGATATCATAATTTCATTTGATAAAATATGATCTTTAGACTGTGATCCCCATGAAGTATTGAATTGTTGTTATGTAGCACGATCTTAAGACTTTCGCCCTGTTGTCAGTGTGAGGAGAAAAGTGAATTCAGTTTCCCACACTGACTCATTCATTTCTGTGACCAATGAACCACTAAAAGACTTTGAATGAAGCTTTTGAAACTGGACGTGTGTTGTAGTAGAAAAGGAGCCTGACGTCACCAACCATCTGGAGGGAAAGAACACCACTGACTGACTGTGAGCGTCTGGAAAGTTTGAAACGACGATGAAAACTTTGTCATTCTGACAGCCAATATTTTGATTTAGGCTAATTTTAGTACAGTACTTGGTGGTGATTTAGTTTGTTTGTTTGTACTTTTTACAGCTCCTCAATATTTGATATCAATGTGTGAAGTTGAAATTGGATGGAATGTAAACAGAGTCAAGTATGTCACTGAAATGACTGGAGAAATCCTTAGTGTGTCTCTATCCTTTCACAAATGAAACTCACAAACAGAAATTTATATATATGTAATTAGACAACTTATCTCTATCTTTAGCAAATAAAAGCAAGAAAAAAATGATTATTTGTTTTGGGACATATCAGGAAGTTTCCATTTGGAACTTCAGGCTCCCTGTTGACCTTTGTCTCTTCAGGGCAGAGGTCTGGATCTATTGTCCTCCAATGGCTCTGTGAGTGGGTTTCCTCTGGTTTCCCACACTCTGTCTTTTGACTGCTTTCACTGGAGGAACAATAGAAGTGTGTCTCCTTACCAATCACATCAGGAGACAATAGTTATTTTAAAGTTTAGGCATTCCACCACCTGGAACTGAGGACTGCTCTAAAATGATGACTGAGCTATTTGTTCATCTTGATTCTTAAGAAGAGGTGCAATGAAAATATCTCCACTAGCTGTGATCACTTACATTCACCTTCTGCATATAAATAGAGTGACATAGATAATAAGACTTCATCAGATTTCTCCATCAGTCCATCTCAACACATAATATTCTTAGATTTAAACTAAAACGAGGCTGCAGGTGTATTTATGAGAACACACTTATCTTCCAGATGTGAATCCTGATGGACAATTAATTACAGACTGATATTGCAGCACTCTGTTAGTTATGTTTGAATAATGTTAAAATAGACACATGAAGAAATGATCCTTAATCATAGTGAGACAACTAGGCTTTAGAAGAAATGATATGTAAACACAGACATTCATTAGATTTCAGTGATTTTATTATTCACATGAACTCAGTGTTAGTTCATGAAAACTCCAACTGGAGTCAGATGGACGTGATGATACATCACAACTATAACTTGGTGACATCTCCAAGACTCTGTACTCAAAATGAGTGGAGGAACAGTCGTCTTTACAAAAGACACAAACATCATGAGAAGAATCATCATTCAATTTGACATAAAACATATTTCAAAATAAACACAATCTGCACTTTATAACAAAGACAGAGAGAAAACTGATCTTAGAACAGATCAAATTAAAATCATCACAAAGTGATGTAAGCAGGTTAAAACCAAGTGAAGTCAATACATTTTCTGAAAAGAAAAGTTCACTGTCTTTATAATCCACACAGTTTCATGTTATTAGATATCCTTTAAAAGAAAAGGAAACAAATACATTCAGATTTTAAAACAGATCAGTGCTAAATAATCAAAGAGATTAAAATTAAGTCAGTTTCAAGAATGTCCAGAAAAGGGACAATTAAATGTTTTTTTTATCAAAATAATAAAACTCAGGAAGTAATGAACTTCATTTCATAATGTATCACCACAAAGTGATGATGGAATACAATCACAGCAAATGATCATTAGCTTTACTTTCATTTAAACCTAATAAATGACAAAGGTTCTTTATTAATATGAAAGATAATGTTTTCTTGCTTCACTGTTTCCACAGGAAATGTTTTTATTTTGTTTGTTTTTTTAATAATCAACCTTCTGTTCCTACAGAAGAACAAATCCTTAAATTTCATGGAATTCAGTTCCTGTAATCTTGGACCAACATGGTCTTTTCATCTCGTCTGTTGCATGACAAGATGTTTTCTTTCTTAACATGAAAGATATTGTTGCTGTGATTTCCTCAGGAAATGCCATCTTGCAGAAAGATGAAAAGCACTAATATAAACCTTCTGTCCATACAGAAGAACAAGTCCATAATATTTCAAAGCATTCAGTCCAGTAATATTTGACCAATGTGGTCATTTAAATTTAGTCTGGTAGTAACTCCAGTCTGTAGGTGTCTACCACGGCCTCCAGAGGGAGCTGTTGACTGGACTCTTGTCTTTGGTGATGCTGGTCTGGACTGTGGAGCTCAAAGGAGAGAAGTCACTCTCTCTCAGGTTCTTCTCAGAGGAAGACTGCAGCTTGTTGAAGTGGTTCATCAGTCTTCTCTGGGACTGAGTGTTCACCTCCTCCTTGGATAGGAAGTGCACCACCTGTTGGACACACCTGGAGTAGCCCTGATCAACAGAGTCCACAGTTTGATGCTGCTGCTGCTGCTGCTGCTGCTGCTGCTGCTGATGCAGTCGTCTCAGGAAGTAAACTGTCATCTCCAGGATGTCTCCTTTCTCCATCTTGGAGTCTGGCTGCTGTTTGAGGAACTCTGGACCCAGGAGAGACTTGAGCTGCTCAATGCTGCTGTTGATTCGCTCTCTGCGTAACTTCTCCACCAGAGGCTTTCTGAGCTGCAGGAAGAAGAAGAAAGTCATTAATCAACTTGTTCTGGAGTGTAGAGTTGGTATCAACAAGTACAAAGCTTCATCAATGATGTTTGAGTCTCTATGAATCTTCAGTTTACCTTGTGGGTCAGAGTGAGATGTTCCTGAGAGCTGGTCATTGCTGCAGTGATTGTAGGTGCCATGTCTGGATCTGTGTGTTGTAGAGGTCTCTGTAGAGAGAATCTGATCTCTGCTGGCTTCATCCCTCCTATTTATACTCCCACATCTCCATATGAATGTGTGGGTCTTGGTCTGGTTGATGTTTCTCACCATAGTGTGAACCAATCAGAGAGCTGGAGAAAAGAAAAAGGAAATCTGGCCTGACACATGCTCAGTGGTCATATTAGTGGGTGACAATAGTGAGATCTCAGGGGAACAGGTGGAGGAGGTCTGTGTAGATCTGGGAAAGTGGTGACCCTGTAGAGAGAGCTGATCTGATGTCTGATGCTGGGGTCAGTGACTTTGACTGAGCACACGCTCATCATCTCATTACACCTATGAAATCACTCTTTAGAGAGAGCTCCAATGTTCCCTCTAATTTTTCATGTGTCTGGGCATACACAAAAACTCTGTGAGTACACTGTGGACCACTGTGAGCAACATCACACGTGCACGCTGGGGCCACACACCAGTATCACACCTGTCCAAAACCTGAGATCATAGCAAGTTACATAGTTTATCAAAAGAATCCCATTATAGCAGTAATTTTTTACCTATATATTATATTCATCTATTTATTGCGCATAGTGCTGTCTGTGATGTGTGTGTGTTGCTTGTATGTCTTTATGCCACTGTCAAAGACAATTTTCCATTTTATGTAAGTTTTATGGACATTAAAGAAGTCTAAGTCTAACTGTATAAATGAATATAAAACAATAGAAAGCAGAACATTCCTCTTGTAATAGCGCAATAAGAAAAGTTCAAACAGAAAGTTTGAGGAAAAGTTGTAGCTTTGTTGTCTTCTGGTATCTTCTTCACAAGCAACAGTACCTCGACCAATGAGATGAGCAGGATTCCCGCTGTCAGCTTATTGGTCACAGTTTACCGTAAATGTTCCTATAAAGCGCCTTGTTACTCATTAATTACATTGACATTTTACACGCTACTTTTGATTCTCACGGTAATACGGGACAAAGTGCGTCCTGTTTCAGCTCAATACGGGACGCGTACTTTTGTTTCTAAATACGGAACGATTCTGTTTTTCAAGGGACTGTTGGCAACCCCAAGTTTTGCAGAGCAGACCTTTCTCTCTCGAAAAAGAAAAATCTTACCCAGTGTCACCGCTGGTTCTTTGTTTGCACACACTCCGACAGCCATTCCATCTTAAAAGAACCACATTTAATTTTTACTTTGTCTTGGTGAGTGGATGCGCCACTGCCTTAACTCCGCCGCACTGTTAGCTAACCTGCAAAACACCGGCGCCGCGGTGGATATGGGGGGGCACGTACTGTCATGATTGGCAGCGTAAGTGAACCGCATCATACCATTGGCTGGACAGCTGTCACTCACTGAGTTACATTGCAAAATGGTACATAAACAAATAATTTACTTGTTTAATTTATTTACAGTTCATGTTGGATTTTTTTATGCGCTGCATAGATTTTCTTGTGCGCGGAGAACGTGCGAGCAGTGCGCGATTGCGCAAGCGCGCAGCTTAGAGGGAACATTGGAGAGCTCTGTTTATTTTTTGGAGAATCTCTATCATTGTCTCTATCAAAACATTCATCCACCACTTGGTGTTTTTATGTTTAGATATCCTAATATTTAGAATAATTTTTAATACCAAAACTGTCTGTTGTATATAGTCTATGAATTATACACTTTCAGTTGTGTAATTTCCAAATTCTTCTATTTAAGAAGAAAAACAAATCAGTATTTTATCAGTGCTGTGTTTTAACTGAGAGAAAGTCATGTTGTCCAGATGTAACAGGTGTGTTTTCTGTCTTGTGGTTTGTCGTTGGTGTGAGCAGAAAGTTTCTCTCAGTTTCCCACAGTCGGTCTTTGAATGATGTGGTCAGTGCACTACAAAAGGACTTTGAAAGAAGCTTTTGTGATGTTTGCTGGTCGTGTGCTGTAACAGAGACAGAGCCTGACGTCACCAACCATCTGGAGGGAAACAACGTGATTGGTTACCTCGGCCATTTTCATTCAAATCTTGAGATACAGTTAAAAATAGAACAATTATCAACAGTCATGTAACATTTCCTCTGACATTGCTTTAATTAGTAGTTGCAGAAAGTTTTAACTTCAGCTCAACATGAAACCTTTCTGTCATCAACGAGTTTAATATGTCTCTGCATGAAGGGGTGATCGATGCAGCTGTTTCATGAAGTGTGCCAAATCCCTGTGGACAATAAGTCGGGTGCTGGTGTTGTTAAAGATGCAAATCAACTTGAACTGTGACTCTGGTCTTCAGACCTTTCTCACACTCTTTCCATGCATGAAATAAATACACAAGCAGTTAATACAACAGACCAGCAGAGGAATGAGTCTCATTATGTAAAAGTTAATGAGTTACAAGGAAGGTTGAACAAGAATAAAATTCATTTTTAGAATGATATACAGAATCATAACATATGTCCAGGATCATCCTGTTGGTATTAAGAGTCAGCTTTGTGAGAAGGAAAGTTTTTTAAACATCATCTTCAGCATACAGATTAAATTAAAGTTCGGCCTAACATGTAATGTGACTGACATGTGATAACAAAATATTCTAAATCCAAAACATGTCCTCTTGGTCATTTGGCACATTGTCTCAGTGGTGATTCTCTGTAGATAGTTTCACATTTGCAACACTGACATGAAACAGATAACAGTTTCTTTCACTTCAGTCATATTGTCTTCTAATGTCTCTTCAGGGCAGAGGTCTGCCTCTATTGTCCCACTGGGGCTCTGTGAGTGAGTTTTCTCTGGTTTCCCACAATCTGACACTTTACTGCTTTTGCTGGAGGATCAATACAAGTGTGTCTCAGTGTGTCTCATTATTCATCACATTAGCTGCAGTGTGTGTCCTCTTTTAGGACACAACACTTGAACAACCTTACATTTTTGTCATTCCAACACGTCAAACTGGTGGTTTCATCAAAATTATGATAAGTTTGTCTTGACTAAGGTTTGATCATTTATGAGTAAGGGTGCTCCAATTAATCAGCCACAGATCATTAACTATATCTATATCTGATCAGATCAGAGCTGATCTGATGCCTGACGATGGGATCAATGACTTTGACTGAGCACACACTCATCATCCCATCTCATATGTGGGAGAATCACAACAGATTTCCTCCAGGATGAGATGTTTTGTATAACGTCATGAAACTAAAGTAAAAAGTTGCTGAAAATCGACTTTTGTTTCAAGTGCCTCTGTTACACTACAATCTATATCCAGTACCTAACCCACATGATATCATAATTTCATTTGATAAAATATGATCTTTAGACTGTGATCCCCATGAAGTATTGAATTGTTGTTATGTAGCATGATCTTAAGGCTTTCGCCCTGTTGTCAGTGTGAGGAGAAAAGTGAATTCAGTTTCCCACACTGACTCATTCATTTCTGTGACCAATGAACCACTAAAAGACTTTGAATGAAGCTTTTGAAACTGGACGTTTGTTGTAGCAGAAAAGGAGCCTGACGTCACCAACCATCTGGAGGGAAAGAACACCACTGACTGACTGACTGAGTGTCTGGAAAGTTTGAAACGACGATGAAAACTTTGTCATTCCGACAGCCAGGTTGGTTGGACATCTTGTTTGGTGTTTTTATATTGCCACATTTTTACTATCCACTCAGAAAGTATGTGTTTGAATTAGAGAGTGGATCAAGGGTTGGAGGTTGAGGCAGCTGGTCTTTGACACATGCCCAGTCCTGTGGAGAATATTCGGCTGCTGGTGGGGTTGACGATGCTAATCATTACCCTCTGTCCATTCCAAGATATAAAGGCATGTGCCTAAATCAAAATGAATATAAGTATTGTACTAAAATTAGCCTAAATAAAAATTGATTTAGGCTAATTTTAGTACAGTACTTGGTGGTGATTTAGTTTGTTTGTTTGTACTTTTTACAGCTCCTCAATATTTGATATCAATGTGTGAAGTTAAAATTGGATGGAATGTAAACAGAGTCAAGTATGTCACTGAAATGACTGGAGAAATCCTTAGTGTGTCTCTATCCTTTCACAAATGAAACTCACAAACAGAAATTTATATATATGTAATTAGATAACTTATCTCTATTTTTAGCAAGTAAAAGCCAGAAAAAATTGATGATTTGTTTTGGGACATATCAGGAAGTTTCCATTTGGAACTTCAGACTCCCTGTTGACCTTTGTCTCTTCAGGGCAGAGGTCTGGATCTATTGTCCTCCAATGGCTCTGTGAGTGGGTTTCCTCTGGTTTCCCACACTCTGTCTTTTGACTGCTTTCACTGGAGGAACAATAGAAGTGTGTCTCCTTACCCATCACATCAGGAGACAATAGTTATTTTAAAGTTAAGGCATTCCACCACCTGGAACCGAGGACTGCTCTAAAATGATGACTGAGCTATTTGTTCATCTTGATTCTCAAGTAGAGGTGCAATGAAAATATCTCCACTAGCTGTGATCACTTACATCCACCTTCTGCATATAAATAGAGTGACATAGATAATAAGACATTCATTAGATTTCTCCATCAGTCCATCCAGACTGTCCTCCTCGAATAAACGACCACATGAGTCGTGTGTACAACTGCGAATTACGACCTCATGTTACGTTTCAAAGTTAAGCGACCCCTAGCGGTCGAGTAAATATCGACACTCCGGTCACAGTTGTCGTTTTGCATGCACCCAAATTACGACTCGCTGTTACGTTTGAGGGTGAGTAGCTCTAGAGCTGTTAATACGTCACTTAATTAAGTTTTAATATTTTTTCATACGAGAAAGTAACCGTGTAGATCTCGAATATGTGATCATTTTATTCAAATAACGCCTGTTTGGAAGTTTGCTCGGACGTTTTCGGAGAAGTGAAGCGCCACCTGTGGAACCGGGAGCAGCGGTTCATCTCAGAGACGAGCGGCCGGCCTCCTGAGGTGATCGGCCTGTCAACCTCCGTCGTCATCCCGGGGTAGAAAACGAGCCGATTAGTGTGAAAATACTACCCACACCCTCAAAGTGAATGCTACTAATGCCGTGTTACTCAATGCATTCGTTAAACCTGGTACATTTTAAACTGTATTATTAAAAGAAGGCTTATGAGATCGACAGAAAGCTTAGTGACGTAGTCGGTTTCTGCCGCTCAACCAAGCTACAGCAAAGCTTCATAATATTTTCAAATAAACGACTCAAATGCAGTGTTGTGTGTCATTTCTTAACTTAAAGCAAATATAATCACTGCCATTACAAGTTCGGCTGTAGTAAATATTTCATGTGTTAAGCAGATAAACCAATCCTAACCCTATTTACTGTTCTATAAAGCCGGAGAACCAAACTGCATTGCTTTTTGGCGTAAATCTCTATTGGGCGGTTCTAAACACATCTTAAATAAACTATCTTTACTTTTTCTTAACATATATCAACTTAAAGCAATGTCATCACTAGTTCGGCAATACTAGATATTCGATGTAATCAGTATCTATATATATATATATATATATTTTACAACCCTATTTTAACATACGTGTTTGAAAACGGAAAAACTACAAATATCACGTGACTTGGTATCAAGCTACATGTTGCAGCTCAAGGGATTTGTAGTTTCTACAACGATTAGTGATTTCCTAGAATAGGAGGTTATAAATAATAAAATAAATACATAGCCGGGGGTTTAAGGGTGTGGGAAACACATTTCTTTGACCAGAATTTAAGTATATAATTGTCAAGTGGGTGAAAATATGTTTACCATTTTGAACAGCGCCCCCACTTTCTTTCTATATCCACTAGGTATAGTCACACAGCTGAGTTCATAAGCTTTCTAGAACACTTTGTCCCATGTCTATAGCCCCTTTTGATGCAGAATTAACAGCCCTTCAGATCTTCTCAGAAGTCAGGGTTCAAAGGTCAATAGTTCAAAGAAGGAGCCATTTACAATCCTCTAACTGACATATGTTATCCCCCAGGTTGAGACCTTTCCAATGATATCTTTATTATAGTCCTACAACAAAGTATGGATTTTCACATTTCATGGACACAGCTGTGCACAGGCTTAGATTCAGAGAGCCTTTTGCGGGCTCAGCCCATGAAATAAGGATTTTTTTAATTTATTTTTTTTAAATAACAGCGAGAAAAATCATGTAAGGTAATCATATCTGACAGATTTACAACTGAATTAGTAATTTACATTGTATCTGCTCATTTGTTTTTGCCAATTAATTCCACCAGACATCTTGAACCTGTGTGAAAACTAACATCGCAACAGCTATTTGTCAAGGGACTTTGAGTAAATCAGTTACACATACCTTTGTTATGTTGTCCAATAGGTCATTTCTGACATCTGTGTGTTTCAATGAAAAAACAGCATCTCAACAAAACACTAATAAGGATATGCGATAGGGGCATTCCTTGATTTCAGAATATTGTAACTTCTATCCTCACTTATAGTGTAACTACAGATTCACGGCTTATGCCTTTAACAATAAATGTTAATCAAAACTAAATAAATTCTGAGTGATTAACAAGCAATATAAGCACGAAAATTCAGCTGATGGGTAAGAATGTACTTCTCGATGACATGGGCTTGTCTTTTATGCTGGCTAAGCTACTGTAATGGGTGTGATTGGATGAAGTTGTCTGTTAACCCCTCACCCTTTTTTAGTGAAAACAAACCTATTCAGGCTGCTAATTTATAAACTGTAAACAATCGTGAAACTGAATTGAATGGAAATGAACACAGACAGAGACAGGTGGCAGGTATTTTATTTTAAAACATTACCAGACATTAACATTTATCATTCATGTAGCCTGCCTCCTCAAAGATCAAGCAAAACTGATCATAAAGCATTTATATCAAAGAATATATAATAACTGATTTTTACTCTTGTCATCAATTAAAGGGGAACTCCGGCGCAAAATGAACCTGGGGTTAATAACACATGTGTACCGAGTTCGACCGTTCTCTGGTATTTGTTTTCATGCATTTGTTTTGTTAGTCAAATGTGACCAGTTTTCTTGCAAACCGCTATTTAGCGTATAACGCTAGCCTTCGGGGCACACCGACACATAAAAAGAATCGCTATTTCTATACCACTAACAAGGCTCACAATATCACCACACTTACACGGTAGCATAACTAGGGTCTCTACATGTAAACCGAAGCATTGAGAACTTTGCAAGTATACAGGCAGTTTATTAAAAAAGGAATACAGTACCGTTCGCATCCAGCTCGCTTATCCAGGCGGGCGCCATCTTGGGGAAACTGAACTGTCTGTTGCCGGAAGAAAGCACTGAGAGCACTGAACGAAGAGAATTCAGTTTCCCCAAGATGGCGCCTGCCTGGATAAGCGAGCCGGACGCGAACGGTACTGTATTCCTTTTTTAATAAACTGCCTGTATACTTGCAAAGTTCTCAATGCTTCGGTTTACATGTAGAGACCCTAGTTATGCTACCGTGTAAGTGTGGTGATATTGTGAGTCTTGTTAGTGGTATAGAAATAGCGATTTCTTTTTATGTGTCGGTGTGCCCCGAAGGCTAGCGTTATACGCTAAATAGCGGTTTGCAAGAAAACTGGTCACATTTGACTAACAAAACAAATACATGAAAACAAATACCAGAGAACGTTAGAACTCGGTACACATGTGTTATTAACCCCAGGTTCATTTTGCTCCGGAGTTCCCCTTTAAATACCAGTCTGAATCAAACAATAAAAGCTAATTATTAAAAAATAAACATTTCTATACTTGAACATTTTTGATTACCACAGTATGGCATAATCCTCTGTCAGTCTCCATAACTGTCATACAACACAGCAACAATAACAAACAATGCAACACAGCAACAACAACAAAATCAATATGAGACAGTAACAGTCTATTTCAGGATGTTAGCTTTGAATGTTGTCTTTTGGCTCACAGGAGTTTTTCCACTTTGTCCCACTGCAAGACAGACAGATAGACAGCATTAAGTATTACTGTTAAATTGTTTGAAAATGATTGGAAAATGTACAATTTCCAATGACACATTGATTCCTCAGTTATGCAGGCATTTTGTAATACCTGGTAAAATGATCCACATTCTGTATATGTATGCAACAGCCTATATTTGAAGATGACGCGATAAATTAGTGTAGCCAAGTCAGATAAAAAAGTGCATTATGTAACACAGTATGCATGTAGTACACAACGTACATACTATGTAGTCAGGCACCTACAAGGTACAAACATGTCATGTTTTCAATTTGCAGTATAACATTACTCATAATGCTTCTAACATCAGAAATATAATGTACTGCAGAAACTTATGTCAGAATTTGGTTTCCCACCACAAATCATAGTAGTTGTTCCTTAGTGACATTTGCTGTACTTACCTTACAGTTTTTCTCAATTGCTAAAACACAATTTCTGAAACCTTGCTCCATTTTCTCAAAACCTTAAACACAAACCCTCAGCTTCAAGCACGATTTACAAAACCTCTGACTCCTCTTGCAAAATCAAACTTTCGCCTCAAAACAGTTTTACCTGTGCCCAAAATGAAACTTTCGCCTCAAAACAGTTTTACCCGTGCCCAAAATGAAACTTTGGCCTCAAAACAAATTTTACCCGTGCCCAAAAAGAAACTTTGGCCTCAAAACAGTTTTACGTGTGCTCAAAATGAAACACTGCTCTCATATAATAAACAAATTGCTCAAAATGACATACACTATCAAGCAGTCAGTAAACAATACACCTTGTTCAAAACATATAGTTCTCAGGGAGAAGTACATTTTTAATCTCAAAACAAATTTCATATGTTTCTGTCATTATACAAAAAGCTCAAAATTGATCAGAAATTACTGTTTTGCTCTTTGCATTTTTTTTTGTTCTTCCTCCTTCTTGTACCCTTATTTTTACAGTGCTGTACCCTGCATCTCAAAAACTTCATCTCTGTGATACTGTAATTCTTGTTCTTTGATGATATGAACCTGTAACCAGTCGAAATCTATTGAGCAGTCAGTACTGAAAACAAATGGAAAGCACAATGTTCAGGGCCATACAATTTGTTTATTGTACCATATACAACCAACAACATGGTCTATGATTGTTGCTCGAATTTCATCGGATATTTCCACTCTTTGTCTTCCTCTTCCTCTTCCTCTTCGTCCTCCTCTTTCTCGCCCTCCTCCTCTTTCTCCTCGTCCCCCACCTCGCATACGCACTCGTCCTCGTCCTCTCACATAAATTCTTCTGTCCATTCTCACACTCTCTCATTCCCACTTTCAACAACCTGTTTGCTCTCTGAACTGGCTTATATTGGTTGTCACATCATTTGAAAGAAGTGAAATCAATTTTGACTGATTGTGTTCAATCAATGACATTTCTGCTCTCTTTATATGTAATTGTTGCCACTTGTGTTTACCAGTATGGATGACATGTGCATTAGAGTGCAGAATGTGTTTTAAGAATGAGAATGTGTTTAGAGTTTTGCTAAACCATGTGAAATGGTTTAAGGTATTGACAACAGACTGAACAGTTAGCTTAATGAGTTCAAGCAACTGAGAACTTTCTTCAGCCAATGGATTTTAGTGTTTTAGCAACTGAGAAAAACTGTAATTCGTCCAACTATGACACCGTGGTGGATTAATCCCCGCAATCTGCAATACTCTCCTGTTACCGGTAGGAGCGCTATTTCAAGAAACGCTCCCATGGGTCGTATTCGACAGCATGTACACACGACCTATATGGTCGTATAAGTTGGAGGGCTTGTTGGTCCATCTGAAAACATAATATTCTTAGATTTAAACTAAAACAAGGCTGCAGGTGTATTTATGAGAACACACTTATCTTCCAGATGTGAATCCTGATGTTGGACAGAGAATTATAGACTGATATTGCAGCACTCTGTTAGTTATGTTTGAAGAATGTTAAAAAAGACACATGAAGAAATGATCCTTAATCATAGTGAAACAAATAGGCTTTAGAAGAAATGATATATAAACACAGACATGCATTAGATTTCAGTGATTTTATTATTCACATGAACTCAGTTCATGAAAACTCCAACTGGAGTCAGATGGACGTGATGATACATCACAACAATAACTTGGTGACATCTCCAAGACTCTGTACTCAAAATGAGTGGAGGAACAGTCGTCTTTACAAAAGACACAAACATCATGAGAAGAATCATCATTCAGTTTGACATAAAACATATTTCAAATTAAACACAATCTGCACTTTATAACAAAGACAGAGAGAAAGCTGATCTTAGAACAGATCGAATTAAAATCATCACAAAGTGATGTAAGCAGGTTAAAACCAAGTGAAGTCAATACATTTTCTATAAAGAAAAGTTCACTGTCTTTATTATCCACACAGTTTCATGTTATTAGATATCCTTTAAAAGAAAAGGAAACAAATACATTTAGATCTTAAAACAGATCAGTGCTAAATAATCAAAGAGCTTAAAATTAAGTCAGTTTCAAGAATGTCCAGAAAAGGGGCAAGTAAATGTTTTTTTTGTCAAAATAATAAAAACTCAGGAAGTAATACATTTCATTTTATCATGTATCACCACAAAGTGATGATGGAATACAATCACAGCAAATGATCATTAGCTTTACTTTCATTTAAACCTAATAAATGACAAAGGTTCTTTCTTAATATGAAAGATAATGTTTTCTTATTTCACTGTTTCCATAGGAAATGTTTGTTTTTTAAATAATCAACCTTCTGTTCCTACAGAAGAACATGTCTTTAAATTTCATGGAATTCAGTTCCTGTAATCTTGGACCAACATGGTCTTTTCATCTCGTCTGTTGCATGACAAGATGTTTTCTTTCTTAACATGAAAGATATTGTTTCTGTGATTTCCTCAGGAAATGCCATCTTGCAGAAAGATGAAAAGCACTGATATAAACCTTCTGTACATACAGAAGAACAAGTCCATAATATTTCAAAGCATTCAGTCCAGTAATCTTTGACCAATGTGGTCGTTTAAATTTAGTCTGGTAGTAACTCCAGTGTGTAGGTGTCTACCACGGCCTCCAGAGGGAGCTGTTGACTGGACTCTTGTCTTTGGTGATGCTGGTCTGGACTGTGGAGCTCAAAGCGGAGAAGTCACCCTCTCTCAGGTTCTTCTCAGAGGAAGACTGCAGCTTGTTGAAGTGGTTCATCAGTGTTCTCTGGGACTGAGTGTTCACCTCCTCCTTGGATAGGAAGTGCACCACCTGTTGGACACACCTGGAGTAGCCCTGATCAACAGAGTCCACAGCTTGGTGCTGCTGCTGCTGATGCAGTCGTCTCAGGAAGTAAACTGTCATCACCAGGATGTCTGCTTTCTCCAGCTTGAGTCTGGCTGCTGTTTGAGGAACTCTTGACCCAGGAGAGACTTGAGCTGCTCAATGCTGCTGTTGATTCGCTCTCTGCGTAACTTCTCCACCAGAGGCTTTCTGAGCTGCAGGAAGAAGAAGAAAGTCATTAATCAACTTGTTCTGGAGTGTAGAGTTGGTATCAACAAGTACAAAGCTTCATCAATGATGTTTGAGTCTCTATGAATCTTCAATTTACCTTGTGGGTCAGAGTGAGTTGTTCCTGATAGTTGGTCATTGCTGCAGTGATTGTAGGTGCCATGTCTGGATCTGTGTGTTGTAGAGGTCTCTGTAGAGAGAATCTGATCTCTGCTGGCTTCGTCCCTCCTATTTATACTCCCACATCTCCATATGAATGTGTGGGTCTTGGTCTGGTTGATGTTTCCCACGGTGTGAACCAATCAGAGAGCTGGAGAAAAGAAAAAGGAAATCTGGCCTGACACATGCTCAGTGGTCATATTAGTGGGTGACAATAGTGAGATCTCAGGGGAACAGGTGGAGGAGGTCTGTGTAGATCTGGGAAAGTGGTGACCCTGTAGAGAGAGCTGACCTGATGTCTGATGCTGGGATCAATGACTTTGACTGAACACACGCTCATCATCTCATTACACCTATGAAATCACTCTTTAGATGGAGTTCTGTTTATTTTCTGGAGAATCTCTATCATTGTCTCTATCAAAACATTCATCCACCACTTGGTGGTTTTATGTTTAGATATCCTAATATTTAGAATAAGTTGTAATATCATAATTGTCTTTTGTATATGGAGTCTATGAATTATACACTTTCAGTTGTGTAATTTCCAAATTCTTCTATTTAAGAAGAAAAACAAATCAGTATTATCAGTGCTGTGTTTTAACTGAGACAAAGTCATGTTGTCCAGATGTAACAGGTGTGTTTTCTGTCTTGTGGTTTGTCGTTGGTGTGAGCCGAAAGTTTCTCTCAGTTTCCCACACTCAGTCTTTGAATGATGTGGTCAGTGCACTACAAAAGGACTTTGAAAGGAGCTTTTGTGGTGTTTGCTGGTCGTGTGCTCTAACAGAGACAGAGCCTGACGTCACCAACCATCTGGAGGGAAACAACGTGATTGGCTGCCTAAAAGATTTGATTTAAGTCATGAAATACAGTTAAAAATAGAACTGTCATTAACAACCATACTGATTTTTTATCTACTTCATAAATGTTTTGCTTTAAAACATTTCTAAATCTACGTCAACATTAGAGCTTCCGAAATGAGGGTAAGAGGTTGGGACAGCTGGTTCTGAAGTGTGCCAAATCCCAGAGGACAATAGTCTGCTGCTGTCGTGTTTAAGGATGCTAATCAAAGTCATCTATGACTCAGTTGTCCAGAGCTTTCACACACTTCGTCTACCGAGAGAATAATCAGTGTGTGCCATGTTACAGTTTTTTCCAGTTGCTAACAAGCATTTGTCCAATCAGTTGTCACATTTTCAAAACTCTAAACACAATTAGCACAGCATTGGTCTTTTGTGGCCATACCATTCACACATTTCATGTCGTTTTCACACAATATGCAGTCAGTGAACACATTTCCACAATGCTTACATTTTCTTACAGTTTTTTCCAATTGCTTAAACACAATTTTGCAAACTAGGTTGGTTTTATCAAAATGCTAACACAATTCACCACACACCCAAACTGCAAAATACCTCATATATCCTGCAAAATGAAGCACTGCAACCAAAATCAAACTTTTGCACCAGATGGCACATACTTCATTCGTATTACAGATTTTTGTCTAACCAACTACACACTGTTGGGCATAATGAAAAGCACTCTCATCTTTAGTATGCTTTGCCATAATGCTAACATAGTTCAAACTGTAGAGAATTCTTCAGATTGTTCACATGCACAGAAATATTTGCAGATACACACACGTGCTCATGAAATATTTATTTTTTTATTTTTCACCAAACAAGTCAGTGCAACATATGCACAACAGATATATTTACATTGGAGTGAACTAAAATCTGCTCACAAAACAGTAAGCTAAAAAATACAATTGCAGAAAAAATGTGCAGAAAAAAAAAAAATAAATAAATAAAGAGGAAAGCAAAATAATTAGACAATTAGGTCTGGCCACAACGCCCCGTCAACATCGCACTCTCACCCTCCCTCTTCCTCTTCCTCTCTCAGCAATGTCTTCCATTGTTGTTGTAAAAGAAAAAAAGATGCTCACCTGTGGTCTTTTATTGCTTACTTCCTGATTGAAGTGTTAACAATTACATAACACCTATTTGGCCAGGTAGCACATATAGTGGCCAATGAGCTCATGTAGTGCGTCATTTTACAGTTTTTTTCAATCGCTAACAAGCGCTTACCCATACTTCAGATATTTTTTCTAAACTCTTAACACAGATTCACACCTACAAAACACAATTGGCCAAATGGATAATTTTCTTCTCAAAAACACATTTTGTTAAATATATACTAACTCTTCATTTCAAAATAGAACACATCTTTCTCTGCACACACCAACTTTATACCAAAACACTGGAAATATGACTCAAAATGAATTATTCTGTCAACGAATAACACTTGTTTTCACTTCACAAGGTACATGCGATGAATCAAAGTACACCGGGTTTCAAAATACTGGCTATTGTTGACATTACAAAAACTGCATGGACTTTTATGCTTCAGTTTTACAGGTATTTGCATGCAAAACATGCAATCCACTGTTTTTTACACTAAATATCTTGGTTGGGAACTGTATGTCCACATGTAATGTTCACATTCAAAAGCATTCCAGTAAAAAGCAAATCATTTTTTTTCCTTTACTGTTTACTACAGGAGGCACAGTAGAAATACTGTTTACTGTATGATAGACCAGAAAAAGTTTTACAGTATTGCTTACAGTGCAGCAACAAAATATCCATGAAACACACAAGAGCATTCAGAACAAAAAATACAACAGCAAAAAGCCCAAATAAAATGGAGGGGGGGGGGACTAAAAAAAGCACAAAATGACTGTATCTAATCTCTGCGATCTTCAGGGTTAGGCCACATGTTTTCATCAACATCGATAATGTGATTATCCAAGGCGATGCACCTGGGATAAAACTGCTTGGTATGTCGGATCCACCCTTGGCAATCATCAACTGTGATGTCCCTGCAGCCAGCATCCATGGCTTCAAGGAGGGACATCTGGTCATGTGGGTGATGGTCATAAACCTTCCACCTCCATGCAGAAAACAACTCCTCTATGGGGTTGAGGAAAGGTGAATAGGGTGGAAGGAAGAGACGTACCAGTCTTGGGTGGTGAAGAAGTAAACTTTGAAGGGACATTGAAATTGACACGTCTGGGGCAATTCCAGCCATATGTTGAACTCTCCTGCCTCTGCTCCCTTGCTGATCAGAGTTTCCTGATCATACTACCTGAGTGTCACTCCTTTGTCCTTTTGTCCTTTTGTTCTGACCACATATGGGAGCCATCTCTACCCCTCTACTGAGTTCACCCTCATGTGTAAAGTTGCCCTCGACTGGCCAATATGCAACCACACCTGGGGACAGGGTATATCTGTGCTCTGGCCCTACATTCAGGGTCAGTCTCCAGTCTCAGACCCACTCTGTGTCGGTAGGCTCACCATGACCTGGAACTCCAATAAACTTGCACCACTTCAGCAAACTTGGAACTAGACTTGGATTGTTTTCTTTCTTCAACAGCGGACTTCAAACCATGTTGTTAGCGATTGAAAAAAACGGTATTACAGTTTTTTTCAGTCGCTAACAAGCGTTTGTCCAATCAGTGGTCACATTTTCAAAACTCTAAACACAATTAGCACAGCATAGGTCTTTTGTGGCCATACCATTCACACATTTCATGTCGTTTTCACACAATATACAGTCAGTGAACACATTTCCACAATGCTTACATTTTCTTAACAGACCAGCTGTACCTCCCAACAAAATTATGGATTGTTTTTGTATTATTTACGAATGTTAACACACAACATCCAACAATAGCAAAAACAATATTCCAAACCTTAGATACAGTATAAAAACCTCTTCTTCCACAATGATATCAGTTCAAAAACAACATATCTCAGCTGATACAGTTTTTTTCAATCGCTAACAACATTGAAGTCCACTGATTAAGAAAAAAAACAATCCAAGTCTAGTTCCAAGTTTGCTGAAGTGGTGCAAGTTTATTGGCGTTCCAGGTCATGGTGAGCCTACCGACACAGAGTGGGTCCGAGACCGGAGACTGACCCTGAATGTAGGGCCAGAGCACAGATATACCCTGTCCCCAGGTGTGGTTGCATAATGGTCAGTCGAGGGCAACTTTATACAGGAGGGTGAACTCAGTGGAGGGGCAGAAATGGCTCCCATACGTGGTCAGAACAGAAGGACAAAAGGACAAAGGAGTGATACTCAGGTAGTATGATCAGGAAACTCTGATCAGCAGGGGAGCAGAGGCAGGAGAGATCAACATATGGCTGGAATTGCCCCAGACGTGTCAATTTCAACGTCCCTTCAAAGTTTACTTCTTCACCACCCAAGACTGGTACGTCTCTTCCTTCCACCCTATTCACCGTTCCTCAACCCCATAGAGGAGTTGTTTTCTGCATGGAGGTGGAAGGTTTATGACCATCACCCACATGGCCAGATGTCCGTCCTTGAAGCCATGGATGCTGGCTGCAGGAACATCACAGTTGATGATTGTCAAGGGTGGATCCGACATACCAAGTGGTTTTATCCCAGATGCATCGCCTTGGATAATATCAGATGCGATGTTGATGAAAACATGTGGCCTAACCCTGAAGATTGCAGAGATTAGATAGAGTAATTTTGTGCTTTTTTTTAGTCCCCCCCCCCCCCCCCCCCTTTTATTTGGGCTTTTTCCTGTTGTATTTTTTTGTTCAGAATGCTCTTGTGTGTTTCATGGATATTTTGTTGCTGCACTGTAAGCAATACTGTAAAACCTTTTCTGTTCTATCATACTGTAAACAGTATTTCTACTATACCTCCTGTAGTAAACAGTAAAGGAAAAAAAAATGATTTGCTTTTTACTGGAATGCTTTTGAATGTGAACAATACATGTGGACATACAGTTCCCAACCAAGAAATTTAGTGTCAAAAATGGTAGATTGCATGTTTTGCATGCAAATACCTGTAAAACTGAAGCATAAAAGTCTATGTAGTTTTTGTAATGTCAACAATAGTCAGTATTTTGAAACCTGGTGTACTTTGATTGACTGCATGTACCTTGTGAAGTGAAAACAAGTGTTATTCTTTGACAGAATAATTTAATTTTGAGTCATATTCCAGTGTTTTGGTATAAAGTTGGTGTGTGCAGAGAAAGATGTGTTCTATTTTGAAATGAAGAGTTAGTATATATTTAACAAAATGTGTTTTTGAGAAGAAAATTATCCATTTGGCCAATTGTGTTTTGTAGGTGTTAGTCTGTGTTAAGAGTTTAGAAAAAATATCTGAAGTATGGGTAAGCGCTTGTTAGCGATTGAAAAAAACTGTATCAGCTGAGATATGTTGTTTTTGAACTGATATCATTGTGGAAGAAGAGGTTTTTATACTGTATCTAAGGTTTGGAATATTGTTTTTGCTATTGTTGGATGTTGTGTGTTAACATTCGTAAATAATACAAAAACAATCCATAATTTTGTTGGGAGGTACAGCTGGTCTGTTAAGAAAATGTAAGCATTGTGGAAATGTGTTCACTGACTGCATATTGTGTGAAAACGACATGAAATGTGTGAATGGTATGGCCACAAAAGACCGATGCTGTGCTAATTGTGTTTAGAGTTTTGAAAATGTGACCACTGATTGGACAAACGCTTGTTAGCGACTGAAAAAAACTGTAAATGGCACTGTTTTGAAATCGCAAACATCTGACTTTATGTCAGATCGTTGTGTCTTATGCAGATAACCACGTTCAGTACACTTACAGTTTTTTCCAGTTGCTAACACAGTAAAATGACATGGATAGCACAAATATTTAAACTGACACATAGGGAGCAAAACCTCATCTCAAATCTCCAAAACTTTAAACACATTTTCTGCTTTACACACATTTTGCAATTCGAAATGGCACTTTTTAAGTGTACTGAACGTGGTTCTCTGCATAAGACACAACAATCTGACATAAAGTCACATGTGTGCGATTTGAAAACGCTGCCATTTACAGTTTTTCTCAGTTGCTAAAACACTAAAATCCATTGGCTGAAGAACGTTCTCAGTTGCTTGAACTCATTACAGTTTTTCTCAATTGCTAAAACACAATTTCTGAAACCTTGCTCCATTTTCTCAAAACCTTAAACACAAAACCTCAGCTTCAAGCACGATTTACAAAACCTCTGACTCCTCTTGCAAAATCAAACTTTCGCCTCAAAACAGTTTTACGTGTGCCCAAAATGAAACTTTCGCCTCAAAACAGTTTTACGTGTGCCCAAAATGAAACTTTCGCCTCAAAACAGTTTTACGTGTGCCCAAAATGAAACTTTGGCCTCAAAACAGTTTTACCTGTGCTCAAAATCAAACACTGCTCTCAAATAATAAACAAATTGCTCAAAATTACATACACTATCAAGCAGTCAGTAAACAATACACCAAAAAATAGAAAACACATTGTTCAAAACATATAGTTCTCAGGGAGAAGTACATTTTTAATCTCAAAACAAATTTCATATGTTTCTGTCATTATACAAAAAGCTCAAAATTGATCAGAAATTACTGTTTTGCTCTTTGCCTTTTTTTTGTTCTTCCTCCTTCTTGTACCCTTATTTTTACAGTGCTGTACCCTGCATCTCAAAAACTTTATCTCTGTGATACTGTAATTCTTGTTCTTTGATGATATGAACCTGTAACCAGTCGAAATCTATTGAGCAGTCAGTACTGAAAACAAATGGAAAGCACAATGTTCAGGGCCATACAATTTGTTTATTGTACCATATACAGCCAACAACATGGTCTATGATTGTTGCTCGAATTTCATCGGATAATTCCACTCTTTGTCTTCCTCTTCCTCTTCCTCTTCGTCCTCCTCTTTCTCTTTCTTGCCCTCCTCCTCTTTCTCCTCGTCCCCCACCTCGCATACGCACTCGTCCTTGTCCTCTCACATAAATTCTTCTGTCCATTCTCACACTTTCTCATTCCCACTTTCAACAACCTGTTTGCTCTCTGAACTGGCTTATATTGGTTGTCACATCATTTGAAACAAGTGAAATCAATTTTGACTGATTGTGTTCAATCAATGACATTTCTGCTCTCTTTATATGTAATTGTTGCCACTTGTGTTTACCAGTATGGATGACATGTGCATTAGAGTGCAGAATGTGTTTTAAGAATGAGAATGTGTTTAGAGTTTTGCTAAACCATGTGAAATGGTTTAAGGTATTGACAACAGACTGAACAGTTAGCTTAATGAGTTCAAGCAACTGAGAACTTTCTTCAGCCAATGGATTTTAGTGTTTTAGCAACTGAGAAAAACTGTAAGCTAACTGTTCAGTCTGTTGTCAATACCTTAAACCATTTCACATGGTTTAGCAAAACTCTAAACACATTCTCATTCTTAAAACACATTCTGCACTCTAATGCACATGTCATCCATACTGGTAAACACAAGTGGCAACAATTACATATAAAGAGAGCAGAAATGTCATTGATTGAACACAATCAGTCAAAACTGATTTCACTTCTTTCAAATGATGTGACAACCGATATAAGCCAGTTCAGAGAGCAAACAGGTTGTTGAAGGTGGGAAAATATTGCATGTGATGTCGATGAAGTGCTCTGGCCTGACCCAGCCCAAAGACAAGAAGAAGCCCATTGATCACATGTTTAGTTCTTTGATTTTTGTCACTTTCATTGTATACTGTAGCACAGTGCATTGTAGGCTGTATATGGTACAATAAACAAATTGTATGGCCCTGAACATTGTGCTTTCCATTTGTTTTCAGTACTGACTGCTCGATAGATTTTGACTGGTTACAGGTTCATATCATCAAAGAACAAGAATTACAGTATCACAGAGATAAAGTTTTTGAGATGCAGGGTACAGCACTGCAAAAATAAGGGTACAAGAAGGAGGAAGAACAAAAAAAAAATGCAAAGAGCAAAACATTAATTTCTGATCAATTTTGAGCTTTTTGTATAATGACAGAAACATATGAAATTTGTTTTGAGATTAAAAATGTACTTCTCCCTGAGAACTATATGTTTTGAACAATTTTTTTTTAATTTTTTGGTGTATTGTTTACTGACTGCTTGATAGTGTATGTAATTTTGAGCAATTTGTTTATTATTTGAGAGCAGTGTTAGATTTTGAGCACAGGTAAAACTGTTTTGAGGCCAAAGTTTCATTTTGGGCACAGGTAAAACTGTTTTGAGGCGAAAGTTTCATTTTGGGCACAGGTAAAACTGTTTTGAGGCGAAAGTTTGATTTTGCAAGAGGAGTCAGAGGTTTTGTAAATCGTGCTTGAAGCTGAGGTTTTGTGTTTAAGGTTTTGAGAAAATGGAGCAAGGTTTCAGAAATTGTGTTTTAGCAATTGAGAAAAACTGTAAAATGACCCACTACATGAGCTCATTGGCCACTATACGTGCTACCTGGCCAAATAGGTGTTATGTAATTGTTACAGTTTTTCTCAATTGCTAAAACACAATTTCTGAAACCTTGCTCCATTTTCTCAAAACCTTAAACAAAACCTCAGCTTCAAGCACGATTTACAAAACCTCTGACTCCTCTTGCAAAATCAAACTTTCGCCTCAAAACAGTTTTACCTGTGCTCAAAATCAAACACTGCTCTCAAATAATAAATAAATTGCTCAAAATTACATACACTATCAAGCAGTCAGTAAACAATACACCAAAAAATAGAAAACACATTGTTCAAAACATATAGTTCTCAGGGAGAACTACATTTTTAATCTCAAAACAAATTTCATATGTTTCTGTCATTATACAGAAAGCTCAAAATTGATCAGAAATTACTGTGTTTTGCTCTTTGCATTTTTTTTTTGTTCTTCCTCCTTCTTGTACCCTTATTTTTACAGTGCTGTACCCTGCATCTCAAAAACTTTATCTCTGTGATACTGTAATTCTTGTTCTTTGATGATATGAACCTGTAACCAGTCAAAATCTATTGAGCAGTCAGTACTGAAAACAAATGGAAAGCACAATGTTCAGGGCCATACAATTTGTTTATTGTGCCATATACAGCCTACAATGCACTGTGCTACAGTATACAATGAAAGTGACAAAAATCAAAGGACTAAACATGTGATCAATGAGCTTCTTCTTGTCTTTGGGCTGGGTCAGGCCAGAGCACTTCATCAACATCACATGCAATATTTTCCCACCTTCAACAACCTGTTTGCTCACTGAACTGGCTTATATCGGTTGTCACATCATTTGAAACAAGTGAAATCAATTTTGACTGATTGTGTTCAATCAATGACATTTCTGCTCTCTTTATATGTAATTGTTGCCACTTGTGTTTACCAGTATGGATGACATGTGCATTAGAGTGCAGAATGTGTCTTACAGTTTTTTGCAACCGCTATGACCCGTTGTTCAATACTTTTAACGCTTTTTCAAAACTTTTCACACAGTTACCACAACATCAGCCTGTGTGGGCTATACAATTAACACAATTCTTATTCTTTTGACACAAAATACACACATTTTACACGTTTAAAATTTGTTTTAACTCCTTTTACACACAAGCTCAATCAAGACCAAAACAGTAGATGTTAACTGGTGAATTTTCAATTGCTTTCACACGGTTTGTCAAAACAGAAAACCTCATGTTCAAAACTAATGGATTGAAGATTACATTGATCACAGCTGACGACTGCCAGGGCTGGAAAAGGCATGCAAAAAGATACTTCCCAAGATGCCTGGCCAGAGAAGACATCAGGTGTGATGTCGATGAAAATATGTGGCCCAATGCTGACGACCGAGCAGATTAGCTTTTCTTTTACAGTGATTTCTTCTGCTCCTTTTTCTTTTTGTGTATTTGACAATACAGTAATGAATGACAGCTAAATGCTGATTTATTTTTTTCCTCTTTACTGTAAGTCATTTTCATTTGCAATACAGTAAAGTGTTTACCGCAAATACTGTCATATACTGTCTTCTTCTTTCATAAACATTCTGCAAAGCTGCTTGGACATGGGTCGTTCACTTTTTGTACTGAGTGTTGTACAAAAAAAGGAACAAAATTCATGCCCAAAACTGAAAAATTAAGAACATCATCACAAACATTAATTTACATGTATGATCAATACAATAATCTGTTGATTGTAAAATAAAAAGGAAAAAAGTAGATTTGACACATGCAAAGTGATTCAGTTTGTGTTATTCCATCAGTTGTCAGTGTTTTTTATGACACTGTGCTGTGACTGACTAAATGTTTCTGTTGGAAGACAACATTTGTCAGTGCTTTGGTAGATTTGGTGAATTGTGTTAGTGTATTATTGTATTTTGGAAGTGTGTGTCTGTGTTTAGTTACACTGCGTGATTTTGAGCATGAAATTAACTGTTTGGGGAATTGTGTGTTTCAGGTGTGATGTGCGTTAACAGTTTTGAAAAAGTGTTTAAGGTTCTGACAAACGGGTCATAGCGGTTGTAAAAAACTGTAAGAATGAGAATGTGTTTAGAGTTTTGCTAAACCATGTGAAATGGTTTAAGGTATTGACAACAGACTGAACAGTTAGCTTAATGAGTTCAAGCAACTGAGAACTTTCTTCAGCCAATGGATTTTAGTGTTTTAGCAACTGAGAAAAACTGTAAATTCTTCTATCCATTCTCACACTTTCTCATTCCCACCTTCAACAACCTGTTTGCTCTCTGAACTGGCTTATACTGGTTGTCACATCATTTGAAAGAAGTGAAATCAATTTTGACTGATTGTGTTCAATCAATGACATTTCTGCTCTCTTTATATGTAATTGTTGCCACTTGTGTTTACCAGTATGGATGACATGTGCATTAGAGTGCAGAATGTGTTTTAAGAATGAGAATGTGTTTAGAGTTTTGCTAAACCATGTGAAATGGTTTAAGGTATTGACAACAGACTGAACAGTTAGCTTAATGAGTTCAAGCAACTGAGAACTTTCTTCAGCCAATGGATTTTAGTGTTTTAGCAACTGAGAAAAACTGTAACACTTCAATCAGGAAGTAAGCAATAAAAGACCACAGGTGAGCATCTTTTTTTCTTTTACAACAACAATGGAAGACATTGCTGAGAGAGGAAGAGGAAGAGGGAGGGTGAGAGTGCGATGTTGACGGGGCGTTGTGGCCAGACCTAACTGTCTGATTATTTTGCTTTCCTCTTTATTCTTTTTTTAAATTTTTTCTGCAATTGTATTTTTTAGCTTACTGTTTTGTGAGCATATTTTAGTTCATTCCAATGTAAATATATCTGCTGTGCATATGTTGCACTGACTTGTTTGGTGAAAAATAAAAAAATAAATATTTCATTAGCACGTGTGTGTATCTGCAAATATTTCTGTGTATGTGAACAATCTGAAGAATTCTCTACAGTTTGAACTATGTTAGCATTATGGCAAAGCATACTAAAGATGAGAGTGCTTTTCATTATGCCCAACAGTGTGTAGTTGGTTAGACAAAAATCTGTAATATGAATGAAGTATGTGCCATCAGGTGCAAAAGTTTGATTTTGGTTGCAGTGCTTCATTTTGCAGGATATATGAGGTATTTTGCAGTTTGGGTGTGTGGTTTGGTGAATTGTGTTAGTATTTTGATAAAACCAACCTAGTTTGCAAAATTGTGTTTAAGCAATTGAAACAAACTGTAAAAAGTGCCATTTTGAATTGCAAAATGTGTGTAAAACAGAAAATGTGTTTAAAGTTTTGGAGATTTGAGATGAGGTTTTGCTCCCTATGTGTCAGTTTAAATATTTGTGCTATCCATGTCATTTTAGTGTGTTAGCAACTGGAAAAAACTGTAACAGACAAGCTATACCTCCCAACAAAATTATGGATTGTTTTTGTATTACAGTTTTTTCTGATGGCTTAAACACTTACATTGATTCTTATAGCACAATTTCTAAAACTATTAATATTTATCACAAAACCTTTCACCGAGTTTGCAAAACTGAAAGCACAAACGCTGCTTTGCACTTAGTTTGCAATTTCGTAACAAACACTTTGTGTATGTGTAAATACAATTTACTGCACAGCACTCTTTTTGCAAAACTGTAAACACTGCTCACTGCTTTACACTCAATTTCCAGATGATCTACACACTCCTGTCAAAACTATACATATTTATGGCTATTATTTACGCAATTTTGCCAACTGTCAGGCCACATTGTCACATGTGAAAACTATTATCTATAATTATTTGACTTTGCAATCAGCCTGAGCACTATAAATAAGCCACAGGTAAGCCTTTTGTGTGGAGAACAATGGAAGGAGAAAGAAGAGTAAGAGGAGTGAGAGTAAGAGGAGGGCGAGGAAGAGGACGTGGAGGTGAAGAAGCAGGAGGACGAGGACGTGGACAAGGAAATGAATTTGGAGGAAGAGGAGGAGGAGGTGCAGAAGCAAGAGGGAGAGGAGGACAGCAAGGACGCGGAGGAGCACTTAGAGGAAGAGGACAACGAGGTGTGCTTAGAGGAAGAGGACGAGGAGGTGCAGAAGCACAAGGAGAAAGAGGAGAGGAAGGGCAAGGAGTACGAGTAAGAAATAGAATCACTGATGTCATCAGAGCTACAATAGTGGACCATGTCATAAACCATGGCATGAGCCTAAGGGAAGCTGGCCAACGGGTTCAACCCAACCTGAGCCGCTACACTGTAGCAGGCATCATAAGAACATTTCGAAATGAGAATCGGTTAGTACAGTATCTTCTTCATACTAAGTTTTACATTATGTATACTGTAATACAGTAGTGTCATATTCTTTTGAGAAACAATACTGTACATTTACTGTAAAAATACTGATATTGTTACTTTGTAGAATTGTTAGACGACCTGTAGCTGGGGGCAGAAGAAGACTATTCACGGCTGAACAAGAGACCTACATAGTGAATATGGTGTTGGCAAACAACTCAATAAGGCTACGAGAAATACAGCAGCACATACTAGAGGATGACACAACATTCGAGGACATAAATAATGTGAGCATCTCTGCATTATCTCGCTTACTGGCACGCAACCAAATAAAGATGAAGCAGATCTATAGGGTCCCATTTCAAAGAAACAGTGAACGTGTAAAACAACTGCGGTATGAATTTGTGCAGGTAAGCTTATCATTGGTACTGAATCTGGAAGTGCATACTGTGTGCTGTGCATGGGCCTGCTGTGCTGCATTTGTTTTGTCTTTTCCAGAGAGTGATGGAGCTAGAGGCAGATGCCATGGGTCATGAGCTGATTTTTGTGGATGAGGCAGGCTTTAACCTCAGCAAAACAAGAAGACGGGGAAGGAACATTATTGGACAACGTGCCATAATCAATGTCCCAGGACAGCGTGGTGGAAACATTACCATGTGTGCAGCCATCAGCCAAAACGGTGTTGTTCACCATCATGCAAATCTGGGCCCATACAACACTGCACACATTCTTACATTCCTGGACACCCTGCATGAAATATTCACTCTCATTCAGAGACCAGAGCAGACCAGGTATGTCGTCATATGGGACAATGTTAGTTTCCATCACGCTGTTCTGGTCCGCAACTGGTTTATCGATCACCCGCTCTTCATTGCGGTCTACCTCCCCCCTTACTCTCCATTCCTGAATCCAATTGAAGAGTTCTTCTCTTCTTGGCGCTGGAAGGTCTATGACCGTCGCCCCCATCAGCGCATAGCCCTTCTAGAGGCAATGGAGGAGGCATGCGTAGACATTGACCAGGTATCATGTCAGGCCTGGATACGACACTCGAGGAGATATTATCCCCGCTGCCTAGCAATGGAAGACATTGCATGTGATGTTGATGAAATTTTGTGGCCAGACCCCGTAAGAAGACAAGACTGATTTTTTTTTTCCTCAGTGATATTCTCCATTATATGTTTTTTTTTTGTGCCTTGACTTGAAAAACACACTTTATGTTTACGTATTTTGATGTGTGTAAATAAATATCCATACACTTTGACCCCTGTGTGTTACTGTACAAGGTACTGAAAACCGATATGCCCTGCACACAGGATAAGCAAAAGCCAAATGAGTTTTTCATTGTTACTGCCAGTGTGCAGTGGCTGCTTTGTGTGCTTACTGATATTATGGCTTGTGTGCACCATCGGATACAAAAATACTATTTTTGAAAGAGTGTGAACAGTTTAGCAAAAAGTGTTTATGCAATTAGTGCAAAAACGTGCTTTTGCAAGTAATCTAATGTGTTTTGCTATTTGGGTGAAAGGTTTTGTGATTTGTGTGTAGAGTTTTGCAAAAAAAGCCAAAAGTTTAAAAAATTGCATCTAAGCTATCAGAAAAAACTGTATTTACGAATGTTAAAACACAACATCCCACAATAGCAAAAACAATATTCCAAACCTGAGATACAGTATAAAAACCTCTGCTTCTGCAATGATATCAGTTCAAAAACAATATATCTCAGCTCATTTTTTTTCAATCGCTAAAAAGCGCTTACCCATACTTCAGATACTTTTTCTAAACTCTTAACACAGAAAATTGAATAACTGACACACAGCTGATTTATGTTGGGTAAATTGGGCCAACCACAGCTGATTCCAGTCTGGCTTAGACTCAGTGGCAGGGGTTATATAGAGAACTTTGAGGAGTGATGTTTTTGGAAACAGAAAAAGACAAACACTGTAATGTCTGGACGAGGAAGAGTAAGAGCACGGGGCCCAGGGAGAAGAGCAGGCCCAGTGAGAGATGCAGTGAGAGGTGCAGGAGCAGTGAGAGGAGCAGGGCCAGGGAGAAGGGCAGGCCCAGTGAGAGATGCAGTGAGAAGAGCAGGGCCAGGGAGAAGAGCAGGCCCAAGGAGAGGGCAAGGTAGAGGTGTAGAATGCATTGTGGTGGCATTCCAAGGGCTGCAAGAACAGTAGTCAGTGATGAAATTCGTGCCACTATCATTGACCATGTAATCAACCACGGTCTTTCAGTAAGAGAGGCTGGTGAAAGAGTGCAGCCCAATTTGAGGCGCTCAACGGTTGCCTCCATTATACGCATCTTTCAACAAACCAACAGGTAAGTATTGCATTTTACATGGGTTGTTTCTTTTCTCACTTGACATGTCAATAACACCATACAGTAATGCATATGTTGATTTTTTTGTCCCTCTAAAGAATGCAACTTCTTCCTCCCTCTGGGGGAAGAGGAAAGCTCCTCAATAATGATCAAGAGCTTGCCATTATAGAAATGGTTGTTGCAAATAATGAAATAAAACTGCATGAAATTCAAACTAGAATTGTGGAGGACCATGAGATATTTGACAATATCAATAGCATCAGCCTCACAACCATTACGCGGACATTGTGCAAACACAGAGTGCGGATGAAGCAGCTCTATACTGTTCCCTTTGAGAGGATCAGTGAGAGAGTCAAGGAGCTACGACGACAATATGTCCAGGTATAGTGTATATTCAATTCAATGTCCAGTTCTATAAGCTTTGCACCTACACAGTAATAGGTTACAGTACAGTATGGTATGATGATAATGACATGATGTACATAAACTTTGTTTCAGACAGTTATGGAATTGGAGGCCAACCAGAACCCTCATGAATTCATATACGTAGATGAGGCAGGATTCAATCTGGCCAAAAGGCGTCGACGTGGAAGAAATGTAATTGGAAAAAGGGCCACAGTTGATGTGCCAGGACAGAGAGAGGCAAACATTACCATGTGTGCAGCAATTGCAAATGCAGGCTTACTCCTTCACAGATGTCAGGTTGGACCCTACAATACCGAGCACCTCCTTGCTTTTCTCAATGATCTCCACCAGCGCCTGGTTTCAGAGCAGGGTCAGGAGGGTGAAAACATGAGGACTTTTGTAATCACCTGGGACAGTGTGGCTTTCCATCATTCGCAAGCAACAACAACATGGTTTGAAGTCCACCCAAGACTGGTACGTCTCTTCCTTCCACCCTATTCACCTTTCCTCAACCCCATAGAGGAGTTCTTTTCTGCATGGAGGTGGAAGGTTTATGACCATCAGCCACATGACCAAATGTCCCTCCTTGAAGCCATGGATGCTGGCTGCAGGGACATCACAGTTGATGATTGCCAAGGGTGGAGCCGACATAGCAAGCGGTTTTATCCCAGGTGCATTGCCTTGGATAATATCAGATGCGATGTTGATGAAAACATGTGGCCTAACCCTGAAGATCGCAGAGATTAGATACAGCAATTTTGTGCTTTTTTTAGTTCACCCTTTTTTCAGTTCTGGGCTTTTTGCTGTTGTTATTTTGTTCAGAATGCTCTTGTGTTTGTTCACTGTAAGTAATACTGTAAAACTTTTTCTGTTCTATCATACTGTAAACAGTATTTTTACTGTACCTCCTGTAGTAAACAGTAAAGGATAAAAAAAATGATTTGCTTTTTACTGGAATGCTTTTGAATGTGAACATTACATGTGGACATACAGTTCCCAACCAAGAAATTTAGTGTAAAAATGGTGGATTGCATGTTTTGCATGCAAATATACCTGTAAAACTGAAACATAAAAGTCTATGCAGTTTTTGTAATGTCAACAATAGCCAGTATTTTAAAACCTGGTGTATTTTGATTGACCTTGTGAAGTGAAAACAAGTGTTATTCTTTGACAGAATTTCATTTTGAGTCAGATTTCCAGTGCTTTGGTAAAGTTAGTGTGTGCAGAGAAAGATGTGTTCTATTTTGAAATGAAGAGTTAGTATATATTTAACAAAATGTGTTTTTGAGAAGAAAATTATCCATTTGGCCAATTGTGTGAGTCTGTGTTAAGAGTTTAGAAAAAAGATCTGAAGTATGGGTAAGCGCTTGTTAGCGATTGTAAAAAAAATGTAAAATGGGATTGTCTTTGGCAAAGCAGGACTCTGTGTTTTAATTCTACTTCTTCGTTTTAGACTCTTTAAACAATGTAACTGAGAATTTACCTTATACACATATGTATAAGTGTAATAATTCACCTTCTTCAATAATCCATTATTTTTACACCATCAGCATTGACTCACTGAGATTCAAGATTCAAGATTCAAAATTTCTTTATTGTCAATTTTTCAATATGTTCACAACATACAGAAAAATCGAAAAAACGTTTCTCTCTCTTCTCACACAATAAAAAAAAGAAAAACCTAAATAGACCTGAAGTGGATGAAGTGGCAGTGAAACAGTTACGATGTAAACATTCTGTATAAATATAAAACGAGGAGAGAGAGGGGCCACTGCATCCATACGCGCCGCCATCTAGGCTAAAAAAAAAAACAAAACAGGAGATTAACAAGGAGGCACAATATTTCCACAAACCTCACACTTTTCTTTCTGATATTTCTAATGAACAATCTTTTGCTTTATTTAGAACGACTCAGACTGATAATGCTGTATTTTTAGAAACTTGTTAGTTTAGTTTCCATGGTAACAGGAGATTTTAAATCACACCAAATCTCATGACCTATTATCAGTATCTCAATACCCATCTGTTGTACATGATCACTTTTAACTACTTTCATAACTGTTGGTGTTGGTTGATATTTCTTCAATAGAGTACTAACTTTAGCAACAAGCAGGCTTTCCTTTTGATCCCACCATACTCCCCCTAACCCTCTATCTGTTCAGGACAGAGGTCAGCATTTATTGTCCCATTGGGGATGTGTGAGTGAGTTTCCTCTGGTTTCCCACACTCTGTCTTTTGACTGCTTTCACTGGAGGAACAATAGAAGTGTGTCTCCTTACCCATCACATCAGGAGACAATAGTTATTTTAAAGTTAAGGCATTCCACCACCTGGAACTGAGGACTGCTCTAAAATGATGACTGAGCTATTCGTTCATCTTGATTCTCAAGTAGAGGTGCAATGAAAATATCTCCACTACCTGTGATCACTTACATCCACCTTCTGCATATAAATAGAGTGACATAGATAATAAGACTTCATCAGATTTCTCCATCAGTCCATCTCAACACATAATATTCTTAGATTTAAACTAAAACGAGGCTGCAGGTGTATTTATGAGAACACACTTATCTTCCAGATGTGAATCCTGATGTTGGACAGTGAATTGTAGACTGATATTGCAGCACTCTGTTAGTTATGTTTGAAGAATGTTAAAAAAGACACATGAAGAAATGATCCTTAATCATAGTGAGACAACTAGGCTTTAGAAGAAATGATATGTAAACATAGACATTCATTAGATTTCAGTGATTTTATTATTCACATGAACTCAGTGTTAGTTCATGAAAACTCCAACTGGAGTCAGATGGACGTGATGATACATCACAACTATAACTTGGTGGCATCTCCAAGACTCTGTACTCAAAATGAGTGGAGGAACAGTCGTCTTTACAAAAGACACAAACATCATGAGAAGAATCATCATTCAGTTTGACATAAAACATATTTCAAAATAAACACAATCTGCACTTTATAACAAAGACAGAGAGAAAACTGATCTTAGAACAGATCATGTTAAAATCATCACAAAGTGATGTGAGCAGGTTAAAACCAAGTGAAGTCAATACATTTTCTGAAAAGAAAAATTCACTGTCTTTATAATCCACACAGTTTCATGTTATTAGATATCCTTTTAAAGAAAAGGAAACAAATACATCAGATCTTAAAACAGATCAGTGCTAAATAATCAAAGAGCTTAAATTAAGTCAGTTTCAAGAATGTCCAGAAAAGGGACAATTAAATGTTTTTATCAAAATAATAAAACTCAGGAAGTAATAAACTTCATTTCATCATGTATCACCACAAAGTGATGATGGAATACAATCACAGCAAATGATCATTAGCTTTACTTTCATTTAAACCAAATAAATGACAAAGGTTCTTTCTTAATATGAAAGATAATGTTTTTTTTGTTTCACTGTTTCCATAGGAAATGTTTGTTTTTTTAGTAATCAACCTCCTGTTCCTACAGAAGAACAAGTTCTTAAATTTCATAGATTTCAGTTCCTGTAATCTTTGACCAACATGGTCTTTTAATCTCATCTGTTGTCCCGATCTTTTCTTTCTTAACATGAAAGATATTGTTGCTGTGATTTCCTCAGGAAATGCCATCTTGCAGAAAGATGAAAAGCACTAATATAAACCTTCTGTCCATACAGAAGAACAAGTCTGTAGGTGTCTACCACGGCCTCCAGAGGGAGGTGTTGACTGGTCTCTTGTCTTTGGTGATGCTGGTCTGGACTGTGGAGCTCAGAGGAGAGAAGTCAGCCTCTCTCAGGTTCTTCTCAGAGGAAGACTGCAGCTTGTTGATGTGGTTCATCAGTCTTCTCTGGGACTGACTGTTCACTTCCTCCCTGGACAGGAAGTGCACCACCTGTTGGACACACATGGAGTAGCCCTGATCAACAGAGTCCACAGTTTGATGCTGCTGCTGCTTCTGCTGCTGCTGCTGCTGCAGTAGTCTCAGGAAGTAAACTGTCATCTTCAGGATGTCTGCTTTCTCCATCTTGGAGTCTGGCTGCTGTTTGAGGAACTCTGGACCCAGGAGAGACTTGAGCTGCTCAATGCTGCTGTTGATTCGCTCTCTGCGTAACTTCTCCACCAGAGGCTTTCTGAGCTACAGGAAGAAGTAGAAAGTCATTAATCAACTTGTTCTGGAGTGTAGAGTTGGTATCAACAAGTACAAAGCTTCATCAATGATGTTTGAGTCTCTATGAATCTTCAATTTACCTTGTGGGTCAGAGTGAGTTGTTCCTGATAGTTGGTCATTGCTGCAGTGATTGTAGGTGCCATGTCTGGATCTATGTGTTGTAGAGGTCTCTGTAGAGAGAATCTGATCTCTGCTGGCTTCATCCCTCCTATTTATACTCCCACATCTCCATATGAATGCGTGGGTCTTGGTCTGGTTGATGTTTCCCACAGTGTGAACCAATCAGAGAGCTGGAGAAAAGAAAAAGGAAATCTGGCCTGACACATGCTCAGTGGTCATATTAGTGGGTGACAATAGTGAGATCTCAGGGGAACAGGTGGAGGAGGTCTGTGTAGATCTGGGAAAGTGGTGACCCTGTAGAGAGAGCTGATCTGATGTCTGATGCTGGGATCAATGACTTTGACTGAGCACACGCTCATCATCTCATTACACCTATGAAATCACTCTTTAGAGAGAGTTCTGTTTATTTTCTGGAGAATCTCTATCATTGTCGCTACCAAAACATTCATCCACCACTTGGTGTTTTTATGTTTAGATATCCTAATATTTAGAATATTTTTTAATACCAAAACCGTCTTTTGTATATAGTCTATGAATTATACACTTTCAGTTGTGTAATTTCCAAATTCTTCTATTTAAGAAGAAAAACAAATCAGTATTTTATCAGTGCTGTGTTTTAACTGAGACAAAGTTATGTTGTCCAGATGTAGCAGGTGTGTTTTCTGTCTTGTGGTTTGTCGTTGGTGTGAGCAGAAAGTTTCTCTCAGTTTCCCACAGTCGGTCTGTGAATGATGTGGTCAGTGCACTACAAAAGGACTTTGAAAGGAGCTTTTGTGATGTTTGCTGGTCGTGTGCTGTAACAGAGACAGAGCCTGACGTCACCAACCATCTGGAGGGAAACAACGTGATTGGTTACCTCGGCCATTTTCATTCAAATCTTGAGATACAGTTAAAAATAGAACAATTATCAACAGTTACGTAACATTTCCTCTGACATTGCTTTAATTAGTAGTCGCAGAAAGTTTTAACTTCAGCTCAACATGAAACCTTTCTGTCATCAACTAGTTTAATATGTCTCTACATGAAGGGGTGATCGACGCAGCTGTTTCATGAAGTGTGCCAAATCCCTGTGGACAATAAGTCGGGTGCTGGTGTTGTTAAAGATGCAAATCAACTTGAACTGTGACTCTGGTCTTCAGACCTTTCTCACACTCTTTCCGTGCATGAAATAAATACACAAGCAGTTAATACAACAGACCAGCAGAGGAATGAGTCTCATTATGTAAAAGTTAATGAGTTACAAGGAAGGTTGAACAAGAATGAAATTCATTTTTAGAACGATATACAGAATCATAACATATGTCCAGGATCATCCTGTTGGTATTAAGAGTCAGCTTTGTGAGAAGGAATGTTTTTTAAACATCATCTTCAGCATACAGATTAAATTATAGTTCGGCCTGACATGTGATAACAAAATATTCTAAATCCAAAACATGTCCTCTTGGTCATTTGGCACATTGTCTCAGTGGTGATTCTCTGTAGATAGTTTCACATTTGCAACACTGACATGAAACAGATAACAGTTTCTTTCACTTCAGTCATATTGTCTTCTAATGTCTCTTCAGGGCAGAGGTCTGCCTCTATTGTCCCACTGGGGCTCTGTGAGTGAGTTTTCTCTGGTTTCCCACAATCTGACACTTTACTGCTTTTGCTGGAGGATCAATACAAGTGTGTCTCAGTGTGTCTCATTATTCATCACATTAGCTGCAGTGTCCTAAAAGGACACACACTGTCCTAGATCAGATCCGATTCCTGACGATGGGATCAATGACTTTGACTGAGCACACACTCATCATCCCATCACATATGTGGCAGAATCACAACAGATTTCCTCCAGGATGAGATATTTTGTATAACGTCATGAAACTAAAGTAAAAAGTTACTGAAAATCGACTTTTGTTTCAAGTGCCTCTGTCGCACTACAATCTATATCTAGTACCTAACCCACATGATATCATAATTTCATTTGATAAAATATGATCTTTAGACTGTGATCCCCATGAAGTATTGAGTTGTTGTTATGTAGCACGATCTTAAGACTTTCGCCCTGTTGTCAGTGTGAGTAGAAAAGTAAATTGAGTTTCCCACACTGACTCATTCATTTCTGTGACCAATGAACCACTAAAAGACTTTGAATGAAGCTTTTGAAACTGGACGTGTGTTGTAGTAAAAAAGGAACCTGACGTCACCAACCATCTGGAGGGAAAGAACACTACTGACTGACTGTGAGCGTCTGGAAAGTTTGAAACGACGATGAAAACTTTGTCATTCTGACAGCCAATATTTTGATTTAGGCTAATTTTAGTACAGTACTTGGTGGTGATTTAGTTTGTTTGTTTGTACTTTTTACAGCTCCTCAATATTTGATATCAATGTGTGAAGTTAAAATTGGATGGAATGTAAACAGAGTCAAGTATGTCACTGAAATGACTGGAGAAATCCTTAGTGTGTCTCTGTCCTTTCACAAATGAAACTCACAAACAGAAATTTATATATATGTAATTAGACAACTTATCTCTATCTTTAGCAAATAAAAGCAAGTAAAAAATGAATATTTGTTTTGGGACATATCAGGAAGTTTCCATTTGGAACTTCAGACTCCCTGTTGACCTTTGTTTCTTCAGGGCAGAGGTCTGGATCTATTGTCCTCCAATGGCTCTGTGAGTGGGTTTCCTCTGGTTTCCCACACTCTGTCTTTTGACTGCTTTCACTGGAGGAACAATAGAAGTGTGTCTCCTTACCAATCACATCAGGAGACAATAGTTATTTTAAAGTTTAGGCATTCCACCACCCGGAACTGAGGACTGCTCTAAAATGATGACTCAGCTATTTGTTCATCTTGATTCTTAAGAAGAGGTGCAATGAAAATATCTCAACTAGCTGTGACCACTTACATTCACCTTCTGCATATAAATAGAGTGACATAGATGATAAGACTTCATCAGATTTCTCCATCAGTCCATCTCAACACATAATATTCTTAGATTTAAACTAAAACGAGGCTGCAGGTGTATTTATGAGAACACACTTATCTTCCAGATGTGAATCCTGATGTTGGACAGTGAATTATAGACTGATATTGCAGCACTCTGTTAGTTATGTTTGAAGAATGTTAAAATAGACACATGAAGAAATTATCCTTAATCATAGTGAGACAACTAGGCTTTAGAAGAAATGATGTGTAAACATAGACATTCATTAGATTTCAGTGATTTTATTATTCACATGAACTCAGTGTTAGTTCATGAAAACTCCAACTGGAGTCAGATGGACGTGATGATACATCACAACAATAACTTGGTGACATCTCCAAGACTCTGTACTCAAAATGAGTGGAGGAACAGTCGTCTTTATAAAAGACGCGAACATCATGAGAAGAATCATCATTCAGTTTGACATAAAACATATTTCAAAATAAACACAATCTGCACTTTATAACAAAGACAGAGAGAAAACTGATCTTAGAACAGATCATGTTAAAATCATCACAAAGTGATGTAAGCAGGTTAAAACCAAGTGAAGTCAATACATTTTCTGAAAAGAAAAGTTCACTGTCTTTATAATCCACACAGTTTCATGTTATTAGATATCCTTTTAAAGAAAAGGAAACAAATACATTTAGATCTTAAAACAGATCAGTGCTAAATAATCAAAGAGATTAAAATTAAGTCAGTTTCAAGAATGTCCAGAAAAGGGACAATTAAATGTTTTCATCAAAATAATATAATTCAGGAAGTAATAAACTTCATTTCATCATGTATCACCACAAAGTGATGATGGAACCTTTGTCATTAGCTTTACTTTCATTTAAACCTAATAAATGACAAAGGTTCTTTCTTAATATGAAAGATAATGTTTTCTTGTTTCACTGTTTCCATAGGAAATGTTTGTTTTTTTAAATAATCAGCCTTCTGTTTCTACAGAAGAACAAGTCCTTAAATTTCATAGAATTCAGTTCCTGTCGTCTTTGACCAACATGGTCTTTTCATTTCGTCTGTTAAATGACGAGATGTTTTCTTTCTTAACATGAAAGATATTGTTGCTGTCGTTTCTTCAAGCACTAATATGAACCTTCTGTTCCTACAGAAGAACAAGTCTTTAAATTTCATGGAATTCAGTTCCTGTAATCTTGGACCAACATGGTCTTTTCATCTCGTCTGTTGCATGACAAGATGTTTTCTTTCTTAACATGAAAGATATTGTTGCTGTGATTTCCTCAGGAAATGTCATCTTGCAGAAAGATGAAAAGCACTAATATAAACCTTCTGTACATACAGAAGAACAAGTCCATAATATTTCAAAGCATTCAGTCCAGTAATATTTGACCAATGTGGTCGTTTAAATTTAGTCTGGTAGTAACTCCAGTCTGTAGGTGTCTACCACGGCCTCCAGAGGGAGCTGTTGACTGGACTCTTGTCTTTGGTGATGCTGGTCTGGACTGTGGAGCTCAAAGCAGAGAAGTCACCCTCTCTCAGGTTCTTCTCAGAGGAAGACTGCAGCTTGTTGAAGTGGTTCATCAGTCTTCTCTGGGACTGAGTGTTCACCTCCTCCTTGGACAAGAAGTGCACCACCTGTTGGACACACCTGGAGTAGCCCTGATCAACAGAGTCCACAGTTTGATGCTGCTGCTGCTGCAGTAGTCTCAGGAAGTAAACTGTCATCTCCAGGATGTCTGCTTTCTTCATCTTGGAGTCTGGCTGCTGTTTGAGGAACTCTGGACCCAGGAGAGACTTGAGCTGCTCAATGCTGCTGTTGATTCGATCTCTTTGTAACTTCTCCACCAGAGGCTTTCTGAGCTACAGGAAGAAGAGGAAAGTCATTAATCAACTTGTTCTGGAGTGTATAGTTGGTATCAACAAGTACAAAGCTTCATCAATGATGTTTGAGTCTCTATGAATCTTCAATTTACCTTGTGGGTCAGAGTGAGATGTTCCTGAGAGTTGGTCATTGCTGCAGTGATTGTAGGTGCCATGTCTGGATCTGTGTGTTGTAGAGGTCTCTGTAGAGAGAATCTGATCTCTGCTGGCTTCATCCCTCCTATTTATACTCCCACATCTCCATATGAATGTGTGGGTCTTGGTCTGGTTGATGTTTCCCACAGTGTGAACCAATCAGAGAGCTGGAGAAAAGAAAAAGGAAATCTGGCCTGACACATGCTCAGTGGTCATATTAGTGGGTGACAATAGTGAGATCTCAGGGGAACAGGTGGAGGAGGTCTGTGTAGATCTGGGAAAGTGGTGACCCTGTAGAGAGAGCTGATCTGATGCCTGATGCTGGGATCAATGACTTTGACTGAGCACACGCTCATCATCTCATTACACCTATAAAATCACTCTTCAGAGGGAGTTCTGTTGATTTTCTGGAGAATCTCTATCATTGTCTCTATAAAAATATTCATCCACCATTTGGTGGTTTTATGTTTAGATATCCTAATATTTAGAATCAGTTATAATACCATGACGGTCTTTTGTATATAGTCTATGAATTATACACTTTCAGTTGTGTAATTTCCAAATTCTTCTATTTAAAAAGTAAAACAAATCAGTATTTTATCAGTGCTGTGTTTTAACTGAGACAAAGTCATGTTGTCCAGATGTAACAGGTGTGTTTTCTGTCTTGTGGTTTGTCGTTGGTGTGAGCAGAAAGTTTCTCTCAGTTTCCCACAGTCGGTCTTTGAATGATGTGGTCAGTGCACTACAAAAGGACTTTGAAAGGAGCTTTTGTGATGTTTGCTGGTCGTGTGCTGTAACAGAGACAGAGCCTGACGTCACCAACCATCTGGAGGGAAACAACGTGATTGATTACCTCAGCCATTTTCATTCAAATCTTGATATACAGTTAAAAATAGTCATGTAACATTTTCTCTGACATTGCTTTAATTAGTAGTCGCAGAAAGTTTTAACTTCAGCTCAACATGAAACCTTTCTGTCATCAACTAGTTTAATATGTCTCTACATGAAGGGGTGATCGACGCAGCTGTTTCATGAAGTGTGCCAAATCCCTGTGGACAATAAGTCGGGTGCTGGTGTTGATAAAGATGCAAATCAACTTGAACTGTGACTCTGGTCTTCAGACCTTTCTCACACTCTTTCCGTGCATGAAATAAATACACAAGCAGTTAATACAAGAGACCAGCAGAGGAATGAGTCTCATTATGTAAAAGTTAATGAGTTACAAGGAAGGTTGAACAAGAATAAAATTCATTTTTAGAACGATATACAGAATCATAACATATGTCCAGGATCATCCTGTTGGTATTAAGAGTCAGCTTTGTGAGAAGGAATGTTTTTTAAACATCATCTTCAGCATACAGATTAAATTATAGTTCGGCCTAACATGTAATGTGACTGACATGTGATAACAAAATATTCTAAATCCAAAACATGTCCTCTTGGTCATTTGGCACATTGTCTCAGTGGTGATTCTCTGTAGATAGTTTCACATTTGCAACACTGACATGAAACAGATAACAGTTTCTTTCACTTCAGTCATATTGTCTTCTAATGTCTCTTCAGGGCAGAGGTCTGCCTCTATTGTCCCACTGGGGCTCTGTGAGTGAGTTTTCTCTGGTTTCCCACAATCTGACACTTTACTGCTTTTGCTGGAGGATCAATACAAGTGTGTCTCAGTGTGTCTCATTATTCATCACATTAGCTGCAGTGTGTGTCCTCTTTTAGGACACAACACTTGAACAACCTTACATTTTTGTCATTCCAACACGTCAAACTGGTGGTTTCATCAAAATTATGATAAGTTTGTCTTGACTAAGGTTTGATCATTTATGAGTAAGGGTGCTCCAATTAATCAGCCACTGATCATTAACTATATCTATATCTGATCAGATCAGAGCAGATCAGATCCGATGCCTGACGATGGGATCAATGACTTTGACTGAGCACACACTCATCATCCCATCACATATGTGGCAGAATCACAACAGATTTCCTCCAGGATGAGATGTTTTGTATAACGTCATGGAACTAAAGTAAAAAGTTACTGAAAATCGACTTTTGTTTCAAGTGCCTCTGTCGCACTACAATCTATATCTAGTACCTAACCCACATGATATCATAATTTCATTTGATAAAATATGATCTTTAGACTGTGATCCCCATGAAGTATTGAATTGTTGTTATGTAGCACGATCTTAAGACTTTCGCCCTGTTGTCAGTGTGAGGAGAAAAGTGAATTCAGTTTCCCACACTGACTCATTCATTTCTGTGACCAATGAACCACTAAAAGACTTTGAATGAAGCTTTTGAAACTGGACGTGTGTTGTAGTAGAAAAGGAGCCTGACGTCACCAACCATCTGGAGGGAAAGAACACCACTGACTGACTGTGAGCGTCTGGAAAGTTTGAAACGACGATGAAAACTTTGTCATTCCGACAGCCAATATTTTGATTTAGGCTAATTTTAGTACAGTACTTGGTGGTGATTTAGTTTGTTTGTTTGTACTTTTTACAGCTCCTCAATATTTGATATCAATGTGTGAAGTTAAAATTGGATGGAATGTAAACAGAGTCAAGTATGTCACTGAAATGACTGGAGAAATCCTTAGTGTGTCTCTATCCTTTCAAAAATGAAACTCACAAACAGAAATTTATATATATGTAATTAGATAACTTATCTCTACCTTTAGCAAATAAAAGCAAGAAAAAATTGATTATTTGATTTGGGACATATCAGGAAGTTTCCATTTGGAACTTCAGGCTCCCTGTTGACCTTTGTCTCTTCAGGGCAGAGGTCTGGATCAATTGTCCTCCAATGGCTCTGTGAGTGGGTTTCCTCTGGTTTCCCACACTCTGTCTTTTGACTGCTTTCACTGGAGGAACAATAGAAGTGTGTCTCCTTACCCATCACATCAGGAGACAATAGTTATTTTAAAGTTTAGGCATTCCACCACCCGGAACTGAGGACTGCTCTAAAATGATGACTCAGCTATTTGTTCATCTTGATTCTTAAGAAGAGGTGCAATGAAAATATCTCCACTAGCTGTGATCACTTACATTCACCTTCTGCATATAAATAGAGCGACATAGATAATAAGACTTCATCAGATTTCTCCATCAGTCCATCTCAACACATAATATTCTTAGATTTAAACTAAAACGAGGCTGCAGGTGTATTTATGAGAACACACTTATCTTCCAGATGTGAATCCTGATGTTGGACAGTGAATTATAGACTGATATTGCAGCACTCTGTTAGTTATGTTTGAAGAATGTTAAAATAGACACATGAAGAAATGATCCTTAATCATAGTGAGACAACTAGGCTTTAGAAGAAATTATATGTAAACACAGACATTCATTAGATTTCAGTGATTTTATTATTCACATGAACTCAGTGTTAGTTCATGAAAACTCCAACTGGAGTCAGATGGACGTGATGATACATCACAACTATAACTTGGTGGCATCTCCAAGACTCTGTACTCAAAATGAGTGGAGGAACAGTCGTCTTTACAAAAGACACAAACATCATGAGAAGAATCATCATTCAATTTGACATAAAACATATTTCAAAATAAACACAATCTGCACTTTATAACAAAGACAGAGAGAAAACTGATCTTAGAATAGATCAAATTAAAATCATCACAAAATGATGTAAGCAGGTTAAAACCAAGTGAAGTCAATACATTTTCTAAAAAGAAAAGCTCACTGTCTTTATAATCCACACAGTTTCATGTTATTAGATATCCTTTTAAAGAAAAGGAAACAAATGCATTCAGATCTTAAAACAGATCAGTGCTAAATAATCAAAGAGATTAAAATTAAGTCAGTTTCAAGAATGTCCAGAAAAGGGACAATTAGTTTTTTTTTTTTTATCAAAATAATAAAACTCAGGAAGTAATAAACTTCATTTCATCATGTATCACCACAAAGTGATGATGGAATACAATCACAGCAAATGATCATTAGCTTTACATTCATTTAAACCTAGTAAATGACAAAGGTTCTTTCTTAATATGAAAGATAATGTTTTCTTGTTTCACTGTTTCCATAGGAAATGTTTTTATTTTTTATTTTTTTTTAATAATCAACCTTCTGTTCCTACAAAAGAACAAATCCTTAAATTTCATGGAATTCAGTTCCTGTAATCTTGGACCAACATGGTCTTTTCATCTCGTCTGTTGCATGACAAGATGTTTCCTTTCTTAACATGAAAGATATTGTTGCTGTGATTTCCTCAGGAAATGTCATCTTGCAGAAAGATGAAAAGCACTAATATAAACCTTCTGTACATAGAAGAACAAGTCCATAATATTTCAAAGCATTCAGTCCAGTAATCTTTGACCAATGTGGTCATTTAAATTTAGTCTGGTAGTAACTCCAGTCTGTAGGTGTCTACCACGGCCTCCAGAGGGAGCTGTTGACTGGACTCTTGTCTTTGGTGATGCTGGTCTGGACTGTGGAGCTCAGAGGAGAGAAGTCACCCTCTCTCAGGTTCTTCTCAGAGAAAGACTGCAGCTTGTTGAAGTGGTTCATCAGTCTTCTCTGTTGTTGATGCTGCTGCTACAGCTGTGTCAGGAGACAGACTGTCATCTCCAGGATGTCTGCTTTCTCCAGCTTGGAGTCTGGCTGCTGTTTGAGAATCTCTGGACCCAGGAGAGACTTGAGCTGTTCAATACTGCTGTTGATTCGCTCTCTGCGTAACTTCTCCAGGCTTTCTGGGCTGCAGGAAGAAGAAGAAAGTCATTAATCAACTTGTTCTGGAGTGTAGAGTTGGTATCAACAAGTACAAAGCTTCATCAATGATGTTTGAGTCTCTATGAATCTTCAATTTACCTTGTGGGTCAGAGTGAGTTGTTCCTGAGAGTTGGTCATTGCTGCAGTGATTGTAGGTGCCATGTCTGGATCTGTGTGTTGTAGAGGTCTCTGTAGAGAGAATCTGATCTCTGCTGGCTTCATCCCTCCTATTTATACTCCCACATCTCCATATGAATGCGTGGGTCTTGGTCTGGTTGATGTTTCCCACAGTGTGAACCAATCAGAGAGCTTTTTGAGACCATAAACCGTGTAAAACTCTCAATAGTGTTATTGCAGTGGTGACAATGCATTGTTAATTCTCATAGGAATAGGTGGAGGACAGGGTCAGTAACTTCAATTGAACAAACACTCATCAACCCATCAGGAATATTGATGAAACAGTCATTTGTCCTTGTAAGCTACAATATAAGAGGGTCTTGTTATCCTATTATCCGAGCTTCTTGTGATGATAAACATTCAGACAATTAACAAATGTTTTCATTCATACTATGAAGAGCTGTATAACCAAAACATGTCTAACTTGACGTCTGAGTATGAAATGTAAGTTAATGCCATACAGATGCAGTTTTAGCAATGCAGGTTTTCATTGTGATTCCTTCTTCACCCCTGTCCCTGCAGGGTCTCCAGAGGTCTTGGTCTTATGTCCCAGTGGGACTCTGTGAGTCACTTTTCCCTGGTTTCACACACTCCGTCCTTTCTGTGCCTTTGCTGAAGAATCAGTGCAAGTGTGTCTCATTGTGTGTCGTGTTAGCCGACAGATGTTAAAAACCTCTCTGTTACGACACCTTCAGCTGATGACTGCACCAAAATGATTTTTGACTCCACTGATTGTGGATATAAAACCTCTGATCAAGGTAATGTCAGAGATTTATTTATCCCCCAATCCGTATGTCCATATTAGATGTCAAATCAAACCTAGATGCATAATGACATAATGTTATTGCATTTACTTTTTCTTCTTCTTCCCGGCTGGCCTCAAGCATTTGGGTCCCCCCATATGGGCTGGGTTCTGCATAACATTTCTTCCTGTTAAAAGGGAGTTTTTCTTGCCATCGTCACCTTTGTTCTTACTCCGGGGGTTTCATGCCGGTTTTGTAAAGCGTAGTGAGACAATTTGTGTTGTTACTGACACTATTTCCTGATCTTCATGGCTAGATGGAGTTGGCTCGTGTCTTGGTGGCTATGTTGGGATTATGTAGCATAAAGGTATGTAAATAAATAGATTAATTAAACACAAATCCTATCGTGGTAGTAAATGTTTTCTTCCATGTACTGCATATAATTTTACCAAATATTGCCAGCAGGTATTTAAAGTGTTTTTTCGGAAAGAAGACATACATTACTTAAAACCGATTATTGAAAGCACCCAAATTTTTCCAAATCATAGTCGTAATTGATCAAGTCAGGTTTTATTTTTCTAAAGTGATAATAAGTAATGGACGTACATTTCTTAATGTAAATGTTAATGTATGACATTTGATGAGCTCATACGGGTAAAATATCTTGAATCATCTGTTTAAACTAATTCTGAAGGACTGAAGTTTGTTGCTTATATCTGACCACCAGACCTAATAAAAACACAAAACCACAGTGTCATAGCTAATTAAAATCTCTTTATTACAATCACATGTACATCATCATATTCCAAAAGTCTTGCTGTAGTGAAAAGTACCCTTGCACAGACAGATGGAGGTGGTGTTGTAGGCTGGATGGAGGGATTGTCAGATGGAGTAAAACGAGTGTCAAGTTCCCCAGCAGCAAGTATCTCCGCTCCAGTGTGCTTTTAATTTCACATCACATGAGGACAGCAGCGCTATTTTCAGCCCTCTGTGTCCTTGTGTAACGTAAGCAAAGAGGGTGAAAGGGGGGTGGGTGAGAACAAAAATTTCTCTCTTCGTCATCCATTATTCAGGCTGTTTGAGTCACAACCAACACAGAGAGAGGGAAATCGTGGAAATAAACATGGTGGAGGTTTGATCCCACGTCTTTCCTCTAAAGAGTGCTAAATGTGGTTTAAAATAAGTGTGCCACTTCTCTGAAACCTTTCTGTTCTCTAAATTGTTTCGAGTCAGACGCAAAGATGGATGTTAGTTATGTGCGGTCATCCATAGCGAGAGAGATATCCAGGATGTTCCTAGCTTTGGACAAAGACTGGAAGCAGTGGGGAACTGCTGGCCTGGTTCAGTCAAACAGAAAGTAACTCGGCAGCTGTTAAATTTTAGCATCTAGTCACTACCCCTTGTCTAAACTAATCTGGTTCCACCTCTGAATCACATCTCTGATTTGTCCAGCTTGTACACCTTTTGGTTTTTCAGTATTGGTCATATAAAAAAGCAAACTGAATGAATACCTTTTTATGTGTTTTTCACTATTTTCTGACAATCTACATTATACACTGAACAAACAGTTAATAAACAAAACAATTGTTGGTCGTAGCCTTACACACTACATCTACAGCATGGCAGAATAATACTACCTTTTCTGAGGTTTTTCGTGTTAATTATTTGACAAACATAAAAAAATAGAAGCAATTTGGTAAAAACGCATTTTACAACAAACAAGCAGAATGGAAAGTCAAACTATTTTGGCTTTAAAGCTAAATGTGTTAAAGCTAGAAGCTGTCAGATTTACAATAAATTAATGTCAGAACACACATATAATATGAAATTTAGGGCCAACTTGGAGTCTGAATTTGCAGGGCTAGATCTTACAAATCAGACTTGATGGCTTTTGAAAATAATAATCTGTTTTCTTTTTCTTTTCTTGTTTGTCTGTTTTTGACCATTTGGAATACTATGTTTTGCATTCTGTTGTTCTTTAAACAGTGTTGCGGGTTATTTCATTTATGTTACTTGCACATTAATTTCTTTACATTATCCCACACAGCAGACAAGTTTGTTCTAAATATGACACTGATGCTTTACTCTAAGATCTCTGCATCCCTACACTATTTAAGTGTTTTAGCACATTTCTCCTTTTTTATTTCATTTTCCTGCAGCTTTTGAGGTGTTGAAACATATTGTTTTTTCTTTTGCTTCCAGTCTTAATGCTAAGTAACTTTAAATCTGCACTTCTCTCCGCATTGGACACAAGCAGAGATAAAACTAATATCCATCTAAAACGTCTGACTCAAGAGGAGACGCAGAACACTCAAAATATCTAAAATGCTGTGGTGTCCTTTTTAAGCAATGGTGTCAGTGATCCTACTCATAATTCATGGATGCCACATTTAACATTCAAACTGAGCCACTACCCATGATTGTTGACAATATTGTGAGTTTTAAATGTACTAATACTACAATGTTCATCTCTGTGCTGTATGTACAGCCTCCATAACACAGCTATAAACCTACAGAATCACATGATAAACCACTGGAGGCGTCTGATGGCATCACCATGTCCCGAAACTAGCTCCATCCGCAACTGCACCGTCTGACAAAATCAATATATACATGTCGTAAATGACACAAAACAACAGTAAAATTCAATTTAGCCATTTAAAGAGACAATAATATTCACATTTTCTGTTCACTCTTTGAAAATGGTAAATCAGAGTTTCACCAGCTTTTAAGCAAATTAAGTAGCTTTAAAATATTTTAAAGATCATAAAAAGTGTTCACATGGGTTTTGAAACCAGCACAAGAAAAATATTGAAATATGTCCAACACAGTCACAATAAACTATTTTTTTTCCTCCATAAATCACTATGATAATTTATAAAGAAAACATCAACACACACTGTCGTTCTATCTACAGTCGTTCCACTGGCCTCGGTCCCTGGTACGGAAAGATAGGGAAAACATTGCGTATAAAAATGATGTGCAAAAAGTTGTTCTCTTAGGTCCCTCTTGTGGAAAACAAGGTAAAGAAATAATGTAAATATCTACATAACTTTTGCTGTTTGCCGTTGTGGATTCCAGGATTACTGTGCACTTGGGGTGACTTGTCACTTTGTGCATCTGTTTGATTTAAAACAAGTTACTGCATTCGATGGAAACCTGGCAGGTAGCGCACACAACACCGTCATTGTCATATTAAAACTATCTTGAGGTATTATTGCACATTTTCCTGAACTGTGGACCTGGAATCAGTAGATTTCAGATGTTCGCACATCGTCCAAGTTTTTAGTGGAATGTCAAACGCTGACTCGAGCTCTGTCTGTCCTGACCGTACAGAGGCTGCAGCCGTCTGCACCACCTAACTTTAAGTTGACTTAAGGTGCATCTTCTTTACTTGAAAACTGTCACACCACTGTCAACGCATCTCTGTAGAGTTGAGTAAACATGCATAAACCGTGTCCTGTGTACATAGATCTGTAAACATCCTGCCATTGGTGAAGACACCAGCAGGAACAGAGAGCTAGGAGGCACAAAGGGCTCTTATGCTGCATTCACGTCATGTTACGAAAACAGTTTGAAAGTGGAAAGCTTCTTGCTAATACGACGTTCACACATTAAGGTGCCATTAAGAAACGGCAAGTTGTTGCTATCATATGAACAGGCTACAGATGAAAACACTGAGAGTGTAAGAAACACTACCACATTAACATCAGAAGTTTATCTGAATAGTTAGTAACACACACATAGAGACTATTAATACTTCTTAGCTCTTTTTCTATTGTCTGAATTAATTTTATCTCTTAATTTTATTCAGATATAACTGTCTGTAAAGCCAACTATTTTGCCCCGCTGTTTTTTGGGATTTTTCTGTTGTGGGAACTTGTTTTCCATTCGGCTGCAAACGATAAGCGTATGAACAATAAGGCATGAATGCAGCATAAAATCCACCCCAGACACTACAGCAGCTGATTTTACAGATCAACGCTGTGGTCAAACACCTTTTCAAACCTCCATAGCCAATCATTCACCATCACTGATCAACACAGTTTTAGAAGTGTTGCACAAGCGTCTTTCAGCCTTTTAGTTAGAAAAGCTCCCACCAACTGATATTTTAATTGTAAACAGTTTCTATAAAAAACACTCAGGATTTGGCATCAAATCTCAGTTGTCATTGTCTGCATTGCTACAGTCGATGTGTTCTGTGGCGCTGATGTAAAAGCAGTTGTATGAGATTTAGCATTAGTGCACAGCCAGGTACATCACGCAGAACAGTATTGCTCCCCGACATCTCATGCTCTGTTTGAGGATTTGAGTCCAAGCCCAATTTTTTTTTTTCTTTTTTGGATTCTGTGAAATAAATGTAGCATCGGATGTAGCATGAAACACAGGGTGCAAACAAACACGCGCTCACTGACCTTATTCAGTTGTCATTACAAGCATCATGCACTGACACACACTTTTTGTCCAGAGTGCTGTACAGTGATCACACACCCACACATAAAGCTATCAGTTGAGGTGATGTACAGTAATGACAGTGAGCTTCTCTCGCGAGTCTCTCGCACGCATTGGTTTAAGGAACAATCCAACATTTCTGTGCATCCTCTTGCTCTGTCTTCCCCAGATATAATGGATAACAGTTGGATCTTTGTGCTTCAAGTACAGAGAAAACATGGAACCTGTTCTTCATAGGCTTCATAACCCGGTTATGCCGATGCACAGAGCCCAACTTGGGCTGGAGAGAGCTTAATGATAATGTTTATGTTTTACTAATAAAGAATAATGAATTAACAAATGAGCTCCAACTGTGACACACACAAGTTAGCTGGAATTAATAGGACTCATCCTATTTAATAATGTTATTCTGATTAATCAAAACTTTTATGAAGAACAGGGCCTTCCCCGAGTTTAGACTGGCTTTGCACAAGGACTGGAAGCAAGGGAAACCACTAACCTATCTACATTTTAAAAGAGAAAAAAAAATGTCTTGGTAGAAGTCCAGAACTGTCTAATTTTCATGTTGCACCTTTTAATTATGGTATTATGCACAATAAATATGTATGTTTAGTTTCTTTCAAAGAACCTTGGTTACAGGAGGGATCGACCAAAGCGTTTAAATTAAGCAGTTCTGAGTTGTTGGGTTTTTTCTCTTTAAATCTCTTAAAATCGGCCACCTGCTTCCAATCTTTGTGCAAAGCTAGGTTAAATCCAGGCCCTTTGTCTGTACTGAGCGCATAGATAAAATGGATCAAATTTGTCTTTGCAAGATGTTTGTCATCTGACTCTGGAAAAGACAGAATAAGAAAATATACGAAAGTATTGTATTGTTAGCTTAATGTCACACACTCACTCACACAGAGTTATAGTTAGACATAGTGTCCATGCAGTTAGACAGTGGTGACAGTCAGCAGGGAGCTGGAACACAGCATGTCCTCCTGATTGTCCAGCCTGGTCCCATGAGTCAGTAGCTCCTCTACTGTCGTCCAGTCATCCAACAGCTTTCTGTTCCTCAGACGACTCAGCTTCCTCTGACTAAGCTCCAGGACCGTGTTGCACCGCCCCTCTGCAAAAGCTCCGACTCCTCTGCTGTCCAGTACACCTCCATCTCCAATAGAGCCTCCTCCTCCTCCTCCCATGTGTCCTCCCCTGCAGATAGCATCTCGCACCGTCCCTGCTCTGGCCTGTAGTTGCTGCATCCTTTGCTCACGGGCTAACAGGAAGTGTTCCCTCCTCTCCGTTCGACTCCAGTATCGGCCCATCAGCATGTCAGTGTTAGTCTCCTCGTCAGTGCTCATTCCACTGCGTTCATCCGCTAGCTGAGAAGCACGATCTCTAAGCAGTTGGTTCCTGGATATCCGTGAGGTTGTGTTGGGTTTAGAGCTTGGGTTAAATTTTGGCTGCAGACCGGAAGTGGGATTAGGGCTTAAACTTGCAATCATTTCTCCTTTATTTGCATCCCGTCCAACAGCTGCCCCAGCCCCCATATGACCTTCCAGGGTGCTATAGAGTCCTCGGCCTCCCCCATTTCCATGGGACTGACGACTGGCAGGCTTTGGCCAGGTGTCATTGACGTCTCCGGCATGAGGAGGTTGGACCAAACTGTGGAGGTGCTGCTGCTCTCTTGCTCGGCTCCTCTCTAGCTCCTGTTGCCTCTCTCTTTCCATCTCCTCTTGTATCTGCTTTTCTCTCTCCATCTCTTTTTGCATTTGTCTTTTTTGTTGCAGTTCTATCTCCAGCTCTCTGTCCCTTTCTGTCATCATTGGCTCAGGCATCAAGCTTCTTTCTTGCGAGTGCCACCAGTCATGGTGAGTGATCTGCCCATTAGAGTGGTCAATGCGTCGCTCATGGCTGTTGGTACCCCTGACATGGCCCAGAGTGGCAGGGGGTTGTTGTGGTGAGAGGGTCATGCCTGCTGGATGGGGAGCCATCACACCTTCAACTAGCTCACTTTCCTCTGGTAGGCCTGGTGGCAGGACATTACAGGGTACAGTACCTCCACAGTGATGCAGGGTTGCTGCACAGTAGGAGGGGGAGGCTGGGTGGCTGGCCCGGCGCCGGTACTCCTGTGGGGGAGGGCGATGGTGCAATGTTCGGCTTCTCCTCAGCATGCCCACTGAGCTTGAGCCCTGGAGGTGCTGCTGCTGCTGCTGCTGCTGCATGGATACTAGTGGTCTCCGGTGGCTGGATGGAGTGCTGCAGGTGGAAAGGACCGGCCCAGTCATTCGTGAGACTGCAGCATGAGCGTGGGAGGGGTTGAAGAGTGCTCCACTGCTGGAGCTGTGGCGGTTCAGACAGGGCCGGTCGGCTTTATGGAACTGGACTGACGATACCCTGAAATACAAACAGTTATGTCAACTAAAATCACCACATTATGTTTCTAATTACATTAATTAATTTATAGGTTCACAGTGATAATAAACTGGTTTAGTCGATATTGATTTTCAGCAGCCTTTAACTAGAGACCCACTGATCTAACCATTTTATTTATCATGGAATTACTGTAACAGGCCTCTTCCAATTTTATATTAATGTGGGTTTGGTGAGTGTTGGGATGTGACATAATGCCTTGTAAATGACTGTAAAAATGCTTTATAGTCTCATGGCTACCTTGAAGAACTAAGAACTAAGAATACATTGCAGAGGACTCAAGGTCACCTTACAAAAATAGCAATGCATAAAAGAACATAAGAATAAAACAAACAATGCAACAAAAAGTTTATAGAAATGAGATCAAAGGGAAATTAGGTTAAATAGAGTATGGTAATTTAAAAAAGTATGAGTTTTGAGTCTGGATTTGAAGGTTGTCAGATGAAGATCATGTATTTGTGTGAAATTGCCTTAATCATGTACACATGTCTGGCAGATTTTTGTGAAACCAGCCCCAGAGACTATGAAATTACCTGAAAAGTCCACGGGTTGGGATGTCCATGGCAGGCCCAGCACCATCCTCCATCTCGAGCTGCAGGTGCTGACACTGAGGCTGCATTGTCAGTGCCTCAGGTATGGCCTCCAGCAGCTCACGGTGGCTCTTGGGGCAGCTGTCACGCCGCTCGCGCCTTTCGCATGGTTCACCCTGGTGTTGCAGCCTGGCATTGTAAAGACGCATTCGCTTCTCCAGCAGCCTCTGGAAGTGTCTGAACTCTCCGGTGCTCACGCTGTAGAAGCCTGAGTCGCTGAGCTCTGAGGAGATGAAGGACTCAGAGGACGGTGAACCGCCACCTCCGAAACCCCCACATCCTCCCGGGGCAAGGGCGCCATGTGAATGACAGTCCTCCAAGCCTCCCTCCTCTGTCTCCAGCCCTGAAAGGTCACCTTGGTGGAGGGAGCCATCAGTCCATCCCAGACCACTGTCCAGCTCATGGTGAAGGGGCAGGAAGCCCAGCGGCTTCTCCATCATAAAGTCCTCGTCATCAGTCTAAAACGACAGGCATTCCTTAGTCTCAAGGTCATTGCACAAATACATACAACGAAAACTATGAATAACTGCATGCTTTATATTTTATGTGTATGGCACCTTGGTAAATCACAACAAACATTATTCAAACAGGAGGAAATGGTTGAGGATTGGGTCTTCTGACATTTACAGAAAGCATGTAGCATATGAACAGATTCATGTTTTAACCTCCTAAATCAAGGCCTCTGTAGAAAAGACCATATTTAATACCTGACTGTGGCAGGCGTTATGTTCATCTAAGTTGGCATTGCAGCATCTCATCAGGCAGTTCTGTCCCTTTGGCCGACGACCAGTCATTTCTAGATCCTGAGGGATTCAGATATGAAATAAACAAAATGAGAAATAGTAGGAAGCTCAATTCATTAATTTCTAATTAAAATTTAAATTAAAATTACTTGGTATTTGGTGTAGCGTTTTTTTTTGTCAGTCATGTTTGTTAAATACAGTGTGGATAATGTTTGTATCCAGTCTGCTGATTCCCAGAACAAACATAAGGCCAAAGGCTGTAATCACTCTGCAGCAACCTGAAACTAATTTCGACAAGTTGGTGGATACTGTTCCGTTAGAATATTTTAATTCAGACTACCGTTTGGGTGTTTCTTAGTGTCACCTGGTGGCTAATGTCCACAGTGTCCCGTGGGGAGCTAGACAAGTAGCTGTAGCGTCCTCCATCACAATGATCTTGCGGCAGTGACAGATGGTTGTAATAATGCCTGAGACAGATGACAAGAACATGGAATTTGAACATGGAATTCAGACATTTTGAAAACAGCATTTTCATCCTTACACTAAGCAGAAGTAAATATATATACAGTCAGCATGTAGAGTCCATTCATTGATGACTTTTGTGCTGCAAAAATGTGCAGATTTGCTGATACGGGGAAGTGAAACCCTTTGAAGACACTGCAATTTGCATCTGCAAATTTTGCATTCGAATGTTTTTCATTATGTCTGCATTTATCAAACTAAATCATTGCTTAATAATAAATACGTAGCTCTCCACAGAAATGGGGCTGCTCCTAGATGATACAGATTATCAGTATACTGTTCATGTGTGTCTACCTGTCTTGGTAGGAGGGGCTAGATGCGTTAAGCCCCGCTCCCATGAGTGGGAGGGGCAGGTTAAGGTGCTGCAGGTTGAGCGGAAGGGGTTCCCAGGATCCCCTGTCGGCCTCACTGCCACGCCCCCTCTGACTCTTGATCTGCATGGTGATTGGACGCTGACTGGCTGCCAGGATCCGCAGAGCATCCCGCTGGCTTAGGTGTGCTAGACTCCGCCCACTCATCTGAGACGAGTAGACAGAGAGAGGACATGATGTTACACGGCTTGGGTGTGGATTTTTAAAGAAGTATCTGTTTACCAAATAACAGGATGTTATTCAGTTTCATTATTGGAAAAGTAACTAAAAGTCAAAACATCTCAGCATCTGCTGCACATATTAACAACTTCATAGAACAGACAGATCGAGTCACTGGAGCACTGGCTGAATCCAGCCATGATTTATGGAAAAACAGCATACATCAAAACCGCAATCAAATTTTAGTATGTATAACACAATGCAGACTGCAAACTGACTCAGTTAGTTGATTATTACGTAACTGGGTCACAAGATGCTCTGCCTGCAGACAGATGGTGGATTTATTCCAGTATGGCACACAGAGAGTTGAATTTTGGCAATTTAAATCAAATATGACAAATGTGGACATGGTGTCCATAGTTGGTGCACTAAAGGGTTAACACCTACAAGCAACATCAACATCATCCTGCTTCACACACGCACACACACACACACACACACACACACACACACCCGCACACACGCAGCTCAGCAGCTACCGAATTAGACGCATCAACAGTATTGTTAACTCCAGCACATCACAACCATGAGTCACCCTCCGCTACATTCAGCCAGATACACACACATACATAGCATGAGCCAAGAAGCACAAAATGGCACCTGTGCGTGGAGACAGAGGATGGCAGCAGAGTGTAAGCCTTCAGGAGATGGAGATGACAAATATGAACCACGTTCTTGCACACAACACAAAAATCAGACATATTTTCGCCATAAAAGACACAGACTGTTTGAGATACAGACGCAAACAAATGAGGTTTATCACACACACACATACACAAATGCAGAGCCCTGCAGAAATCAAGATGCCATTTTGCATTTGCATACACAGACACACACATGCACACACACACACGCATGAACACACACTCACAAACCTAAATGTGAACAGAGCTAATTCCTACCTTCTGCAGATGAAAAGGCCATAAAACACACACATACATACATACACAACAACATCCATAAGACTGAGGCAGGTTTTTGTTGGCTTACCGTTTGGTCTCCCATCCATGGTCCAGATAGCCAGCAGCCCATCGTCACGGCAACAGAGGAGGGCAGCTGCCTTGGTTCCTGTGAAAATCAACGACGCTGCTGCTTCCTTCAGCAGATCGTCTCTTCCTCCCCCTCCACCTCCTCCTCACACTCCGTTTCTCTCTCCTCGCTATGCCTTTCGCTATCACTGTCTCCTGAGCATCTGTTCTCTGTCCACTGTCCTCAGGTTTTTTCTATTCTATATAATCGCTCTTCTCTTTTTTTTAAATCTGTTTCTTCAGCATCCCCATCCTTGCCCCTCCCCTTCTTTCACGCCTCCAGATTTGAGCATCCTGCACACAGACACACTCACATGCATACAGCGCTGCAAACATAAAAATATGCGCAGGCTGACACAGTGCATTCAGAGATGGCGAGGGAAACACGGAGTCACTCAGTAAGGATGCTGGCTGATTGGTGGCCTTTAAAGTTTCATCAGCCAATCAGACACAGTGTTCTCCCGGTGGACGTCTTCCTCCGTGACTGAAACTCCTTAGCAAAGCCTCATGCAGGAGGCAGCCTCCACTGCAGCAGTACACACAGTCGCAGTGGAAACACACTATCCAGTCGTCCATCTTCAAGCTGCTCATCTAGGATCCCCCCTTGCAGATGCATGCTGGTAGATGTAGTCCAGAAAAGGCATGTACTAGAGATTTCCCATTTCAGATCCACTTCAGAATCTATCTAAACCCAATATGCAATTATTTTTCATTCAAACATTTATTAGTGAATGAATAATCATGTTTTAATTTTTGAGAAATACTATCCGGGCGCCTTTCATGGCTGCCTACTGCTCCAAGTATGCTCACTTCAGTGGGTTAAGAGAACATATTCCTTGTAGTTGTACATATCTAGTACATGACTGAAAGTTAATTTTATTTGTACAGGCAGATCCAACTAAAGGACTAAATTACACTCCATCAGAACTGGTCTTTAACATTTTCTGTTAATTAAAGGTGTTTATGTGTACCTGATCCAATTAGAAACACTCTAAGGTGGACTGAGAAGTCAGCTGTCATAAAGTTTGGTGACATGTGATATGGATTAAAAATGGAAACTCTTGTAGTGTCATCATGGTCAGCTGTGCACATAGGATATCCCACAAATACTAATTTATAAATTACATAAATTATTTATGTTCAAAAAGAGTGAATCAGGGTCTGTTCAGGGCAAATAAAACCTTGTGAAACTTTGAGGCTGTTTGTTTTAAAACGCTAACTGGAACTGATTCACTATCTCCGTATTGCATAGCATGCTTGAAAGAAATAACCTTCGCATCAGCTGTGTCTGTTGACGTTAAATTGAAAATGTAGTGTTACTAGAAAGTCATATCCATTAAAATATATTTTTAGGAATCAGGTCAAAACTTCAGCTGTCGTTTCCGACAACAAATATAGCAGATGCCTATAAATATAAACCTGATTTTATCAGCTGTTCTCTGGAAGTCAAGGCCCCATTGTTCAATGCTAAATTGTCAACCATTACATACTGTATATATATCAGGTTTGTCTGTTAACCCTGGGTTAGACTGGCGACCTGTCCAGGCTGTAACCCACCCCTCGCCGAAGGACAGTTGGAATAGGCTCCAGTCCCCCCACAATTCTCAAGAGGACAAGCGGTCACATAAAATGAATGAATGAATTAAATATGGATGCATGAGTGGAATGTGTTTAATGTGTTGTCTGTACAGCAGACGACTCTGCCCAAGACAAATTTCTCCCAAGGGAGACAAATAAAGACACCTTGAAAGATCATCTTAATACACTGTACACTGCCTTGCCAAAAAGTCGCCACCTGGATTTAACTAAGCAAATAGGTACAAGCCTCCTTTTGGATAATTACTGCATGGATAATTATCTTTCAGCTGGTAACAAGTTATTTAACCCCAACTGATGTAATGAGTAGCTTCTCATTTCTTAAACAACCATGTCTAAAGACACATCCCGTGGTCGTGGAAAATACGTTAGTCTGTAGTCTAGGGTCAAATCATTGGCATGCATCAAGCAGAGAAAACATCTAAGGAGATTGTACAAAACTACTAAAATTGGGTTAAGAACTGTCCGACGTATTATTAAAAACTGGAAGGATAGTGGGGAACCATTGTCTTCAAGGATGAAATGTGGTCGGAAAAAATTCCTGATTGATCGTGATCAGTGATCACTTTAACGTTTGGTGAAATCAAATCAAAGAAAAACAACAGTAGAACTCAGGGCTATGTTTAATAGTGAAAGTAAACTGAACAGCTGTGTAGCCTTAAGAAAACCACTAATCAGTGAGGCTAACCTGGAAAAAAAGGCTTCAGTTTGCTGGAGAGCATAAAGATTGGACTCTGGAGCAATGGAAGAAGATCATGTGGTCTGATGAGTCCAGATTTACCCTGTTCCAGAGTGATGGGGGCATCAGGGTAAGAAGAGAGGCAGATGAAGGGATGCACCCATCATGCCTAGTGTCTACTGTACAAGCCTGTGGGGGCAGTGCTATGATCTGGGGTTGCTGCAGTTGGTCAGGTCTAGGTTCAGCAACATTATGTGTCCAAAGAATGAGGTCAGCTGACTACCTGAATATACTGAATGACCAGGTTATTACATCAATGGAGTTTTTCTTCCCTGATGGCACGGGCATATTCCGAGATGACAATGTCAGGATTCATGAGGCTCAAATTGTGAAAGAGTGGTTCAGGGAGCATGAGACATCATTGTCACACACGGATTGACCACCACAGAGTCCAGACCTTGGGAATTTTTGGGATGTGCTGGAGAAGGCTTTGTGCAGTGGTCAGACTAAACTCGCCCATCATCAGTACAAGATCTTGGTGAAAAATGAATGCAACACTGGATGGATGCCACAGCGAATACATGCTGTAATCAAAGCTAAATGCGGTCCCACAAAATATTACAGTGTGTGTGGGGTTTTTTTTTGGTTTTTTTTGGTGGCGACTTTTTTTTTTTGGCCAGACAGTGTATTATCTCAGTCGTCTGCTTAACAAACCAATATTTTTAAGTCAAGAAGAAGACTCTCTTCCTTTATTTTTATGACAGTTGGACGAATAAATTAATATCCAGCAAAACACTACACCTACAGAATGTCTGCAAAATGGAAAATGTCTTCAATGGAAATGTAAAATCCATCAGCGATGTGTGAAAGAAAGCACTCATCGCTGCTCACTGTATACCGTTTCCTTTATTAATGTGCCCAATGCTATCTCCATCATGTCTAAAAGCCAAAAACAGGTGGATGGACCTAACAGGGCTAAATATTGCATGGCTACATACATGCAGTGGCAGAACCGAAAGCTTAGCAACAGCAAGTAAAGGGGGTGTGACTTAGCAAATGGTCAAGCTTCTTGCGTTATCCCAGTCTCAGAAGATGAACCCATAAGTTGAAGCTGCAAAGTCTGAACTTGATGGTTTCCAGCTGTGAGAGGTTTGTCTTTTTCAGTAAATATCAGTGTTGTTGTTTCCCCTTAATGTGAGCACGGCTCCCGCTACAGTGTCTCTTGAGAGGACAATGAAAAATGTCTCATATACACAGAGAATCAGAAAACCGTCATCCGTGACAGAATTACTCCTCTGCAGCAACATGTATGTAGGCTTCATTTCATCTGATTCACACTCAGTGACCCTGCATTGTCTGTTTGGTTGTCATGGTAACCAGCTTGCCTTGCCAAATACTGTACGTGTGTGTGCTACTTTGTTAATTCCCTGGCTTATCTTTTTCAGATGCGGAGAGATGGATGTGTGCAGCGGAGACCTGCATCAGTGGTGAATACTAGTGCTACTGGTGATACTATGGCGGTGCAGATGTTCGTGATGATTGCACCGCTGCCGCTGCTGTTGATAATGACGGGTGCATCTGGATGCCTGTCGCTGCCATTTCAGTACAGAAGTACGGAGGCGGAGAGAGAGAGAGAGAGAGAGAGAGAGAGAGAGAGAGCATGTGTCAGAGTCAAGCACACACTGTAGAGCCTCAGCTGCGACACATAGACCTGTCTATATCTAAAAATGGAAAGCACACTTGCTGTTGCTGTGAAGCTGCAAGAAGCTGCTATATGAAGGGAATGTATGTACATGCAGGGGTTCACATTAACATCCAGCACACTTCAAATACAATGATGTGGCAGCTAATGTGTAAAATTACATTCAAACACTGTATGTGTTACAAGGGTATTTAATTTATTGATTTTATGAATCAGTTTAAATTTACACTGTTTATTTTTGTCTGGCCACCACACATTTACAATTAAAGTTTGATTTTCTTGTTAAAATCTCTCTTAGCAGTGAAGTCTGACCCTCCAGCTGCCTAAATCCAAGAGAAGATGGTCTTCACACACTCATTTCATTTTATTACAGTGAGCTCCATTTATGGACATCCCCTCGATTCCCTCAGGGCGTCCAGCGGTACATCCTGCTTGCCTGCCTCCACTAGAATATTTTATAAGTCTTTACTTACCCAACCCATTTATTCTGGGTCATGTCACCAGTGTCATTTCTCAGTTACATTGGCACTTCTACATGGCTTTAATCAGGCTCGGGATATAATATAGAACATGATCTCGATTCTTGGTGTTCCTGTTTGAATCTAACATTATCCAGGTTAGTGTTCATCTGTGTAGGAGTGTCTTTGATGCCTCCACATCACAACCTGTCATTTATATATCGAGAAGCAGGTGGTATTAATAGTGTTCTTAGAGTTGCCCTGACTGTGTTTTATGATCCAGTATTTAATTCAAATATTTCTTGATTTTATTATTTACACTTGGCATTCTAGGGTCAGTTCAGCAACTTGTCATATTTACATTTTTGAGTGGACAAAACGGGTAAGATATAATTTGTTAACTGCTGAGCCTTAGAGTTTCGGCTGACTGAGGTTTTGTCTGCTGACCGGGCTCTGTCCAAAGGTTGTCCTATTATTTTCAACCATTGTAAGGTACAGCCATTTCAGTTATGTTATATACTCACTCACTTGCCAGTTCATTAGGTGCGTCAGTGAAAATGAATGCATTTTAATATAATAGTCTTGTACTAAATCTCATCTTCATCAGCGCTACAATATTCAACATTCGTTTAAAATAACCGAGAGAGCTCTTGATTCAACTGTGTTTTCATTTTGGAGGCTGTGGATTGTAGTATCATTGAATTGCTTTGAATTGTACAGAAATATGTTCCCATTATTTTGACATACTCATTGTAGTCAGTGTGCTAGGCTAAATAACAGAAACACTTTATTATTTAATTCTATTTAATTCAATCCAGTTTAACAGCAACACAAACTACATCCTCCACGATGATCATACCGTTGCATTACCGCCTTTGTTATGTTGTTTCAACATATTGAAAATTCTACCAATCGTTAAAGGGGATTTGGTGCAGGACTGCATTTGTTTTCACTACTCGTTTTCCTAATGTTGTGGCACGTGAGTTTATATAAAATGTAAAGTGAGTCGTGAAATTAAAATTTGAATTTAAAAATTTAAATTGAGCTTGGGCAAGTGAGTGCATGCTCCTAAGAACAACTCAAAATGAGGAACTGTTCCTTTAGTTTCTTTTCAGTTGCGCGTTTAGTACTGTTTGTCTCTCACGGCACCTGTACAGGACCCAGTTGAGCGAATAGGCGTCTGTGATTGGTCAAACTGTGAGAGTCGTGTTTTGATTGGTCAAATTATCAGCGATGTGGAAGCGGGCTGAACAACACACACTTTTGACATCTTAAACTTTATGTTATTTATACTTTATACTAGTTAACCGTTTGATAACGTATTTCACCGTTTGTTTATTATCGGGACTCAATGTCAAATAACTCTGTTAGCATACAAAACGTCATTTTAATTAAATGTTGCAAGACGTTAAGATGCAGTGACGGAAGAGCTTTTATTTTAGCTTAGCATGCTAACTCCTATTGGAATCACAGCTAGTTAGCGCTAGCTTAGCTAAGGACTATCGGGAACGACTGCAGCAGCACTATAAACAAGGTAAGACAAATATAAAGGAACCACGCAGCGGTTGAACTCAAATTTAGCAACCTAATAAGCTGCTAAAAAACGTTTTCAACGCCAAAAGTTTGAAAGAAACCGTAAATACACCGGTGTATTACCAACCCCTGCATACCATATTAAGGTTTTCCTGTTTTTACTCGCTCAATAGAACTGAGCCTTCATTAATTTCACCTGTGTTTTCCCTAGGAAGTCAAAATCCCTGCCTTAAAGAAATGTTTATTATATTTTAGCTTGACAGCTGGGATAGGCTCCAGCAGACCCCCGCGACCCTTAACAGGAATAAGCGGGTATAGAAGATGAATAAATGAATGAATGAATATTTTAGCTTCTTGTTGCTGATCGGTAATCAGCTGGAAGTTGATATTGTCCATACTGGTCTGAAGAGGATGGTCCTTTAATTTAATTTAATAAATGATTAATCAGACTGTAGGCCTGCAGAGCTATGCATTAACCTGTTCTTTGTCTCAAGTTTAAATGAATAAATTATTTAGGGGGTGACCATGTGTTGAAGTAATATAAAATGTTTTACCTTGATGCAGACGTCAGACTCAATCTATGCATTTGCTTAAACATTTTGTTAGTTATCTCCCCATTCAATGTCCTTTAACAAAAACGTGAGTTTTAGATTTAGTTTTGGTATTCATGCTAAATGCATCATAATATGAATTGGTTTTAATCTTTTTAATATAGTACATTAGGGATGGCATCTGCTAGTCATTTTAAAATGAACTAAGGGTAAGTGAAACTTCGACTATGCTCCATGGTATGTGGGAAGTCTCAACATTTGTAAATGTTCATGCACGGCACTTATGCATAACTCTAAATACAAGCACAGTTGTGCAATTTCTACAATTTTGACACATTAAAGGCGTTTGTGATGATTTGTTACAACCAGTAACTTCTGTAGTCATAAAGCAATCACTGATTGTTTTTATCTGTTAAAAACAATCAGGTAACTTCAGATGCTACCCCCACGTGAAATCGTGGAGAACAAGCTGCACTCGTGAAACTTGCTAGATGCAGATACACATGGATTTAAGTTCTTTTTTTTTTGCCTTTATTGTCATTGTACATTGCAATACAACGAAATTAGGAGCGCTACTCCACTGGGTGCATACATACAATAAATAAACATTTCAAGACATATATAAAACACACTATCAGGACATATATAAAACACAGTAAAAAGAGTAAAACAGAGCAATGGGTCCTGGTTCTCCTAAACATTCTTTATAACAATCATTTATGCCTCCTCCTAAAAAGGGCAACTATCGTTGTCTAAATTTGTAAGAAGAACAAAGTTTTTTTTCTGCTCTTCTTCCCACACAGCATGAACTGTCCTCCCACAAAGCGCCTCCGAGGCCTGAATCAGGACGTAGTGACGGCAGTGGCCTTTGATGACCCTTTTGGAGATGATGAAGACTTCACACAGGATGACTTGGAGGAAATTGACACCATCGCCTCTCAGGCCATCACCTCGACGGCTGCAGGGGCATGGATGGGCTCTAAAACAGGGAACAAACAGATGGAGCCAGCCCGTGGGTCAACCTGGCCATTGTCGACAGGGCCGAGCAAACCTCCGAGCAGAGCCACAACCAATCAGAGCAGAGAGAACACGTTTGGGTTCAACAGTAGCAACAGAGGGAATGCTGGGATGCCAAGCAGGGAGCATCTTGGTGAGTCAGGGAAGAAACTCTAAAACTCTGTTTTTATATGTCAAAATATGGTCATATTTGAACACCTAAACTTGGCTTATTTACATCAGTTTACTGACTATTTTATTTAATGTTTGTAGGCTACTATTGGTTTGACTTGATTTTTCTGTCTGCAGAGCATAGATATTACAGTCATTGTTTAGAAAGATTTGCTTCTTTCGAGACTGCTTTAATATAAGAGAAGACTGCTTGTTTCTTTAGGCCTCAATTTAATTAGTCACTTAGAAAAAACATGCGGATTAATCTACCAAATTGCACAAAAAAAGCGCCTTCTGTTTAATCTGTTACTGTTAATTTTTCTCTTTGTCACATTAAGAAAAGCACAGTGTTCTGGTTGTTAACCTTGCACAAAATTTGTTCCTCTGTGTGTGATCAAGAGCCAAACTGGCTTTGAAATCTGCCAAATTTAGTAGGTGCAGATAACAGTGTTGACAAATACAGAGATGTTCAGTGTCTCCAAAAAGATTTACAAAACAAAAATGTGTTTCATTATCTAAATTCACTAATCACTAATTAACTGAATACCTTAACTTGCTGCAGATGTAGATGTTATTTCATGATGGTCATGATATATATTTAAAAACCAAAGCTAAAACACAGGCAACTGGACTTGTTTGAGTTTTCTTGAAGATGCTTCACCACTCATTCTTCAGTTCTAAATGAGTGGTAGGAAGTTAAGGTTATTATTTTGAACATCTGTGGGTGGCGCCCACCAGAAACTCACCTGACTCGCGTCCATTAACAACCAGATACTTATCTGTAATTAATAATTTTACAGGAGTATTGGATTGTTAACAGGATTGTGTGGCAATGTTGATATTCTGCTTTTGTATTACATCAGTGTGAATCATCGCCAGTGTTAAGGGTAACAAAGAGCACAGTTGAGATGTGGATGAGGCATTTAACGTGACACCTGAATCAGTTAATAAAACATTAAGTCAGGATCTGAAGGGTTTCAGGAAACTAAGAAAAACACAGTAAAGGGAGGCAACCTTCACTGTGTTAAAACCTGCAACAACAACAAAAAAAATATCGTCAGTGATAGTTTTTGTTTTAAATATGATGACGAAGCTCTGTTATCTTCTGTGTTTAGGTAACAGGCAGCAGCAGATTCAGTCAAACAAAGAAGACTCCTACAGTTCCCTGGAGGCCCAGCAAGCAGAGTTGAAGAAGAAGGTGACACTCACTACAGCATCTGTCTAGGGTTTCAGAAACCAACTTTTTCCATCTGCAATTTGTGATTAGCAAAATTTCATAAAGCTTGGCAGTGTTTTATCTAAGTCCACATACAGCGTTTCCCCTTTTGTTTCCATTTAATTAGACTGGGAGACCTTTATTAATATCCTCCATGAGATCAAAATACACCATTGTTTGTTGACAGATTGACTAGAAAAATAACTTTTATCATTATTTTATCATTTTGTCATATCATTTTATCTGAAAAATTAACGTCAAGTCTAATTGATAAGTCTCTTGTTATTCATTGCACCTTGTTCAAATATGTGAAGAGAGACACAAACAGAGGGACGGACATCGGTAATGATGGCACTGAGACCGAAACCTTTTCAAATGTTGATGATGAGGTTTTCTTTTCAGTGCAACTCAATGTCAAATTTAGGTGACGTCTTGTGTGTTATTAGCTGAAGGAAATGGAGGAGGAGATTGTGTTGAAGAGCGGGGAGATCCGGATCCTGAGGGACTCTCTGAAAGCAGCTCAGCAGGAGAAGGAGGCTCAGAGACAGAACCAGATCCTGCTGGAGACTCAGAAACAGAAGGAACAGAGCGACAGGGAAAAGGAGCTCAACAGGAAGGTGAGGAGCTAAAGAACATACACATGTACGGTATGTACATTCCTCAGAATAACACCTACATGTTTTCTGTGCACAGGTTCAGTCTCTTCAGTCTGAGCTGCAGTTTAAAGACGCAGAGATCAATGACATGAAGACCAAACTACACAGTTCAGACAAAAACAAGACAGCATCTCCGCTGCCTAGAAACAGGTCAGCCACACATTACTAACAATAGACGTATTTTCGGTTAAGCGTTTTTTTGTGTATGACTACATACTCCATCCATTCCCTTATTGAATTGTGCCATAATTAACTAAATCTTTGGGTTTGTTTGTAAAGAATTAGACCTAAGCTTGTCAGATATGTCAGATACGATCTAGTTAACTGATTAAACATTTGCTAAAGGAAATGTACTTCTGTTCATCCTTCTCATCCCTTCCTTGCCTTTACTTATATATAACTGATTTATCTAATCTTTGAAATCATACAAACATTTGGACTTTTAGTAATTAAGCCATGTAATGGTTGGTAAGTTATGATCCGCATTTTCCAAAATAAGCCAAATTACTTTTGTGAGCTATGATGCAACTACCTGTATTTTTCGTTCACATTTAGCAACATGGTAGTTGTCACACTGTCACAGATCGTACTAACATAAATTAATTGACATGAATGTTCCAACTTGTTAAAATCAATCGTTTTTGTCAGAATGATTGGCATCTTCATATCTCTAATCAGATCAACTGTTCTCTCTCTCGACTCTCTCCTCTCAGTCCTAAAGTTCAGAGCTGTCTCGCTCAGATGCATCATGGGAGCGGCAGCAGCTCTTCTTCACCAGTCGGAAATGGCTTCATCACCAAGGAGATGTTTGGGGCCAAGTTATCATCCACAAAAACACCAGTGCAGTCACGGAAAGATGGTGGGTCAGGATAATGGTGATGGTGGCTGTGGTGCTACAGATGTCCTTATTCTGTGTATGAGGACATCGAGTTCCTCTAAATCTGCTCACAGTGAAACATTTTTAATGTCTGCTGCAGCAGAAAGAGGGGCATCCACATCCGGTGACAGACAGGAAGTGTCTCGTCCAGACCCATTCATGTCAGTCAGACCTTGTCATCTGCGTCATAGAGGTCAGTCACTGTTGGGTCTTATCCTGCTTTGAATTATATAATGAGATGATGGGGAAACATAAACCTTTACGTACATTTGTAAACCAAGCATTGTTCATATGGAGTCCTCAAAGGAAAGTCTGTGATTCTGTACTGATCGCCTGGTCCTGATTTTAGTCATATTACATTAGACATTGTAACCTCAGCATACTATTTGGACCTACACAACACACCTTTAAATTTCTAGCTCACTTCTCTTATTACTCATTAACCAACTTTTTATATATATATATATATATATATATTCCTGTAGCTCTGTTTTGTTTCTCATGCACTCCTAAACTCCCTGTTGTGCGATCTGTATTTTTGATGGAATGAAAATTAATCAAATTAATTAATCAATAATCAAAGGATAGTAAACAGCCCCTCATCTCATGCCTGAAGTACACACTTGGTTTCCCCTGAATTCCATGATGTACTGTAAATCCCTACAACTTTTATCAAGGTCTAAACCTGCAAACCTACAGCCATAGGACCCTGGTTATAGATAGATAGGTTTTATTTGTCACATGCACAGTTATACATAGTACAATGCACAGTGAAATGTATTCTTGTACCTGCAGCCAGTAGTAAAAAAAAAAAAAATATATATATATATATATATATAAGTACTACAGAGTCTTATGAGTCTTATTTCAGTTTTTCTAGTAGTGATGTGTGAATAAAAAAAAAAAAAAATGCATGCATCACAAAACACTGCAACAAGTTTTCTGTGAGCTGTGTGTGTTGTTCTGTGTTGTCCTCCAGGTGGCGTCCTGCTGGGGTTGTTGCTGCAGCAGCCTCTGTCACCCAGCAGCCTCGGCCTCTCTCACCTGCTGTCTATGAGCCTGTCTGACATCCACCTGAAATCCAGGTAAACATCACTGTAACCTTGAAAACCAGTGAAATATATAAAATACAGTGCTGCAGGGTTTAGAGAGAAGGACACGCAATGAATGGTGCAGCAAGATAAATTTAGATTAGAAAGTTAAAAAGCAGCTCGTCCTTTATTAACACCACTAAAGGCATTTGACCCCTAACTGGTTCGGTGGAGCAGCACTCTGGTCCACAGATCGCACAAGGTGGGATGTACATCATGATGTGTGTATGACATCTACTGTATTTAAAGAGGATCATATTGAAGTCAGTGAATAAATCCACCAGAGACCACATGGTGTTGCCAGATCCATCAAAATGAAAATCTTTGGAAGAGAAAATCAACAGAAAATATGATGAATTTTTAATCAGTGTGATTTGTAGTTTTTGTAATTTTACAAGAGTTCTATTGAAGGGAGTTTCATCAATAGTAATTGTCATTGCCACCATTAGCAGTACCCCCTCACCTCACCTGAACCTTTAACTTATGTGTTCAGCCGGCTGTCAGGAGGTTTCCTACTCCACTCAGATGCTGCAGCCGGTGTTGGAGGTGGTGGAGCTCCCAGAGCCGCACTGAGTCCGGTCCAGAGTCTGGCTGTAACTGGACTCAACATGCTGAGTCAGAACCAACCAGCAGCTACAACCAGCAGAAGAAACAACCGGTAGGCCAACCACTACAACTGCTGTGCTCAGACTTTACTCTCTCTCTCTCTCTCTCTCTCTCTCTCTCTCTCTCTTTACAAACAGCTCACTGAACAATCAGAACAGAAAAGTCTCAAGTGGACAGATCTGTGGACAACAGAGACCTCGTGTGGCCAAAAAACGGAACAGCAGCACTTACATGACCACATGGTCTCAATGCAGATAATCACCCTACATTTACTGATTACCTCCAACAATATATCACCCCTCACATTCAGCACCATAAGATCTGTGCACCCCTCAACTATATGTTTTAAAAAAACAAACAAAAAAAAAACAGGAAGCAGTGGGCACATTGAGGACTAACTTTGGTGTCACCAGATTTGTCCATTTGCATTTTTATTTAAATACTACAAATAAAATAGCACAATAAAATACAAGTTGACATTTCTATTAACTATATTTTTATTTTGCATTTTTGTCCCACATGACAGCACATAAAAACATGGTAAAATGAAGTAAAAATAAAAGTCTTGACCAAACCCTTGTTACATGCAGTAATGTGCACGCTGATCACATAACAGATCACTGTTGTTGTGTCAGTTTTCTGGCTTGAGAGTTTTCCATGTTTACAGCAGTCTCTAAAGAAAGACTTCCATAACAAGGGTGTTTTCTTAGCATTATTTCCGTGAAAGAGCTATTGATGCAGACATTTATTGTGACAGACTCGGCTTGTCTCTGTGTGTAGGTCGTGTCCTGGAGCCGTCCTCCTCCTCCCTCTGTTGGACCTTCACCTGTCTCAGCTCTGTCAGGCTCTGGATTCACTCCACTCCACCTCTGCTCGCAGTAGTGGTCCCGACTCTGCAGCCGCCAGCGCCCTCCCAGCAGGCCATGCTGCTGTTGCTGCTGCTGCTGCTGCTCCCGCTGGGCTCGGGAGACTGGAGGAGACGGGTTCGTCTGGTTTTAGTGTGGAGGACACTGGTTTAGCTGCTCTGAGACTCCTCCATCTCCTGCTGGCCCACAGTGATGAGGTGACAAAACAAGACACTTAACCAGGATCAGAAGAGTTTTGTCTGAATGAATTTTAGTCCTGCTCAAGTGCAAATCTTGAAGATTATCTGTTGTTGACCACTGCTTTGCTGACCTTTCAATGTTGACCTGTTCCTCAGGTGGTGGAGGCCGTGTTGTCAACGAAGAGTGAGAGAGTTACAGACAGCCCGGTGAGACTGAAACACTTCTCTTTATTGTTGTCCTGTATTAGATTTCATTGATTCTATCATTCCCTGGAATTGGGAGAGCTGTGGAGTAGTGGTTAGAGGTGCAGCTTGGGATCGAAGGGTCCCAGGTTCGCCTCCTGCCATGTCCGTGGCTGAGGTGCCCTGAGCAAGCATCTAACCCCCAAATTGCTCCACGGGTGCAGTTCTTAGAGACTCCTGACCACTACTCCAACTGTACACACTAGTGTGTGAACAAATGGATGGGTCAAACTGCAATTTCCCCCCATTGCGGGACAATTAAAGGTTAAAATTATTGTTATTAATTGAATTTGTTCATCAGCACGTCAGTGAAATCCTTCTCTCTGCCTCTCTCTGGTCTTAGACTAACAAATCTGCTGCAGGTATGAATCTCTGCTCCCAGAATGCCTTGCTGCAATCACTGCTGCGGTTGTGTGATGCAGGGCCCAGGGGCAGCGGTCCACAGAGGGAGGAACTTACCCTGAATGCCATGAAGACACTGTGTGTCCTCATTGAGAGGGCGCCACACACTCATATTGACAGGTACAAACATACTGCACATCAGCTTACAACAGACACAGGATTGATCACAGTTAAAATTTGACCACTGATATCTGAGAATGGAAGATTTGTCCAGTGAAATACAAAAAAACATAAATATTCAATTGGTTCAATAAATATTACTCATTAATGAAGCCAGGGCTATCATTTTAGAAGAAAATATTTAATCGCAATTCATTGTATGAAATGCAAATTTAAGGGATGTTTTTCAAGATTTTTTTATGGGAGCGTACAAATATTCTTGCTTTATGCAAATGTTTGTCATTTTTATTGCAACAGTCCAAAACAATGATAGATAATAAATATTGCTGTCCAGATGTCGTTGCAATTTATACAGGTGCTTGATCTGGTGGTAATTCAGTTCACACTGGCAGACAATTGATGCATGTTAGACTGTGTTTGCTCCACATGTGCTGCTTTCATCACTTGCTGATCTCAAAAAATTGTTGTTTTGTTCCTGAGCTTTCACAGTGGGGTAGTAAATCAATCCCAGAATGAATTTTTAACTGATGCCAAGAAAAAAATCATTTAGATTTGTTACATTTGTGTGGACTGCAGGAAGTAGTGAAGGTGACATGAAAGTGTCTTAAGGCCTTATTTGAATCCTCCAATTACAATACAAGGTGTGCAGGATTACACACACACACAGATATGATGCATCGCTCAGCTATGTGGAAAATTGCTGGAAGCAAAGGAGTGTTTGACTTTTCCACTGACTGTCAGTGGTTACGTATTATCTAACTGAAAACTACCTTCAGTGATTTGCTGTCGCCATGGCGACGTTACAAAGAATAGAAATAGCTGATGAAACATGAAGAGCAGCCAGGAGCAAACTGTGTAGAAGTTTATGGAAATTAACTACAGGAAGCAACAGCCTGCACAGCACAGGGGTTGACCTTTTACACATGATTAATGAAAACTGTCAAACATTTCGCCATATTTATGTTTTCTATTGAAAGAGGAGTCTTTTTGTTCATGCATTAATGCACTTTCATGAGGCTAATAATCACATAATACACATCATGGGATCTATGATAATTATAATGAAATTTACATTCTTCAGAGTTAGTCTGTGATTGATTCAGAAACTGCTAACATGGCGTAACTGATAACTTTTAATGCACTTTCCTGCGAATTCCCGTATTGTCAAGCTACCATTGTCTCTGTATAGTATAATATGATATAAAATGTCTTGATCAAAATGAGGAGACACTCAAAGCTACAGATAAGGTTTATATTCTAAATATGTCTGAATTAATTGATGAATCAATCATTTCACAGGAGATTTCTTCTGATTAGTTTTCAGACTTCTTCTGTTTGTAAAATGTATATGCAGCATTGACTTATGATCTTCGTCTACAAGGCTCATGTGTATTATCTTCTTCTCTTTGCTTCTCTCTCAGGTTGCAGTGTGTGTTGCAGGTGGTGTGTATGTGTGTGTCAGCAGACAGCAGGCTGCAGACCGTTTCAAAGTGTGTGTCCGTCCTTACGTCGATGTCCGACCATGAGACATTAGCCAAGCAGCTCTGCTCCCAGCACGGTGAGGCTCCACTGACTGCTAGAAAAACTGCTCTTACAATGAATTTAACTCACCTTTATTATTATCTATTTATTATCAAGTAACTGTGTTTTTATTTTTTATTTTAACTCAACTAATCATTGGACTTTTTTATGTTTCAAAGTGATTTTAATGTTGTGTTTAATGTCAGCAGGATTTAACATTTTTTTCTGTTGTTTGTTTAGACCAGTGTGTTTTGCTGATGTTGTTCCAGTACATCAGAACCAGATCTGACAACCAGGCAGCGCACACAGACTGGATTCAGCTGGACCTGCAGGTAGTGAGGCACACACACACTGTGGAGACCATTGTTTCAATTGAAGTGTTTTGTGAGGTTGTACATCTGAAGTGAAACTGGGGATATAGGGTTAAAATCGAGCTGCCTTGTCCTTCTACACTGCATTGTACTGAGTTTCTGATCACTCTCCAACTGGAGTCTCAAAGGGATTAATTGTATAAACACGTGTAACACATACTTTTAGAGTATCTCTCCTCACAGAAACTCTTGTTACATGAAAAGCTCCAGAAGCAGTTGTGTGAATAATGAAAGGAAAGCTTGAGTAGGAGCCCTGCCTGCTTTCAGCCTCCACACACAGAAACCATGTAACACTGTGTTGAGACACACTCTAGTCCTCTGTGAAGTCATTCACAGTCACTCAGCAACAAAGTTCAACCTGACTCAACTTGTACTAGACACCAATGAGACATGATCTAGTTTAGGGGTTGCAGTGGCTAAACGAATTTGTACATTACTGGTAAATTACATTAAAAAGTGAACAATATATTTGTGCTGGACAAGCTTTCAGACTCATGGCCTTGTTTCTCACATCTGACTTTTATATCCCGTAGCTGAAGAAAAATCAAAGCTTCCTGTATTGTTTTAAAGCCTGGAAGTGTTCCTTTCTATTTATTTTGAGACTTCTGTCCAGGACATTTATCTGTTATTATCTTATTAATATTTGAGCCTTCAAGTCATCTAAGCAGCAAACTTTCTCTTTGTTTACCTGTGGTGATCAGGTTTTGAGTTGACATAGTTTTAAAATATGGCAATAGGAACTGGCAGTATGATGAATACAGTTTTTATTTGAGAACTTACCATCCTGTTGGTTTTGTGTTTCAGGTGGTTTGTTTGTTGAGCAGACTAATGACTCAGAGGGCAGAGAACTGGACCTCCAGCCTCCAAAGCACTTGCCAGTGTTATAATGAGGTAACACTGCTGACCTTATGCTCTGTTCTGCTGTAAAGTGACACTAAACGTTGTGGCGTATATCTCTACACGGCTGTTACTCTCTCTTTTACAGATGGTTCAGACGGTGGTGATTGTTTTCCACCGTCAGTGGTTGGATCTTCGTGGTTCTCAGGAGTCGGCAGCATCAACAGGTTAGATCCATTTCAGATTTCAAACATAAGTGTAGAATTTTTCACCGACCCATCCCTGAGCTTTAAATATCCCACAACAATGTGGCTCTAAAATCACTTCTCTCCGTTTGAATTTATTTTATAATTTTTCCCTCCAGGCCTGGCCACATCTCTGCAGCATTGCTCCACCTCATCATTGCCGTGGTGGCGAGGCCCTGCAGCGTCTCTGCTCAGAGAGTGTCTCCTGCTGCTGCACTGGCTGCTGCTGCATCACGGCAGCTTCTCAGAGAGCTGCAGGCCACTGCTGCACAAGTACGACCAGGTGATCCCTGCTGTCCGAGACACACTGAGGAAGATCCCAGACCTCAGTGAGAGTGAAGGTACAAACACATACAAAAGACACTGAGATGTAAAATTCATGCTGTGTTTGTAGTATCGCCTGAACAGAGGTGGACTTCTGTAGATCCGTGGTGTTGGCGCCATGGAGAGCCAACACTCTTGCTGATCACTGATCTTTATTTCCTAAAATCCACCCTCTGATTAGCTCTCAACTCATAACTTAACTGCATTGTGAGCAGTGATGTGGTGTTGGAGTTACACCATTTCTGTTTACCCGTGAACACACCAGCTCAAACACAGATTAACTTTTCAGACAGAGCTGTTGCTCTACATTTCTTTCTTCTCTGTTTGCACTGTTGGTTTTTCCTCTCACACCCACTCGTGCGTACGAATAATTGTCACCTCGGCTGAATCAGATTCTTACATGCATCACCCAGTGGTAATTTTAGTAGTTACATAACTGCATATGTGCCTTAGTTGTGTAATGTGTATAGTTATTTCCACATTCCACATGCACCGATTTGACTCCTTACAAATATGTTCTGATTCCAATACTGATCTGTTAAACTTTGCTGGTGATGAGCACTCGTTTTCCCATATTCCCATCTTTATGCCACTAGATTGAGTTGACAGCCATATTTTAAATATTTCCTGGGTTTTTCTTGTCCCCACATTGTTCATCATTTAAACTCTGAAGAATTTAACAGTCATGTTTTTTCCGTCTATCAGAGTTGGCATTGGAGGAACTCTGTCGCTCAGAGGGCGATGACACTGACGACATGGACACTGACTCCTGATTGGCTGCTACCACCAGGTCCACATGGACAGTTTACTGACTGTTGATTAAATGAGACAAGGACAGAAGGGAAGACAGTGGATGAAGGATTAGATGTGAGGCAGAGGCCTGACCGAAGTGATGGACAGAGTCACTGGATTTTTTTTCTGCGGTCTGATGAACTTTAATAATAAAGCAATTCAAGGACAAACAGCTGCTGTCGGTGTACATGTTCAACTTTATTTTTTACTCTATATTTACTCTCTTTACTGATCTGAACTTTTATTGTATTACTAATACTGTACACTGACTATTGGGTATAAACCCACTAGAAAAAGACGCATGAATTTGCTCTTTACTGTGTAGAAATATCCACATCACGTTTTTTAAGGACCCATTTTCACAAAATAAACATTTTAGGAGCAACTTAATCTTTGAGGATTTTATTGATGCGACTACCCTGACATAAAATCAGAAAAGAAGGATAGACTGTGGAGCTGGTGCTACAGAGAAGATTGATACAGTTTCCTTGTGTTTCTTTGTAAAATATAAAGTCAACAACCAGCAGAAACTGACAACAGTTCCCTCTCATACCTGTCACACAATTTGTTTGTTTTATTTGTTTAAGTATCATGTAAAGATATCCCAGCCGAGTTCTAATGAAGGTCACTGCAGGTTAAATTTGTCCCCGCATGTGATTTAACAACAATTAAAACCAAACAGAAACAGGAGCGTTTTAAAGATCTTTATTTATTCTCCAGCTGTGACTGAATCACACAGTGGAAAGTGATTCGGATAGACACAAGACTGGAGTGTAGTAAGGAATCATTTTAGTCCAGTTTTCTCAAGATCATTGCTTCATTATTTTCATATAATGAGTCGACAAATGGTGCTCATCCTTTATCCTTTATCTTAACTTTGTCTTAGTTATCCTGAGATTTTATACAGTTACACTGAGGTATCAGATATATTTTTCTCCTGCTCTGAAATAAACTGCTGCTGTGTATGGACGACCTGACTCTGTCACCCAGAATAAACACAGCTGTCAAAGTTTGCATGCCACAAGAAAAATAAATTTAATTTGAGGAAGTACTTTTTATGAGCACCACAAAACAAAACAAAAAAAAACAAAATGTGAAGTTCTGATCCTGAGACAACAGACCTGACAAACATTTTCAGCAATTTTTTTAGGCTCTCTGCTTGTGTGAGAGTTACAAAGTGGGATCATCAAGGGAGGATGAGAACACTTTGATAGTCATTGTCACTGCTTCGTCATTCTGTGTAATGGCGTCTGGTTCTTTCTGTTTTGTTTTTAGGTAGATGTCTGACCCATGATAATAACAGGGACGAACCAGAACTGTAAACACTGAGATAAAGACACTGCATCCTGTTTCAGGCTCAGACTATTTTAGGAGGGCACATTTTTAATAAAAAGGTGTGATGAGGCAATCTTTGTAAATCAGAAGTAGAAAGTCAAATATGAGTCCAGACAACAAAATCCACCATTTGTTCTTCTCTTAAGCGTCGTCACAGCAGTAAATGGAAGCTGTTAGGGTTATTTAAACACACACTAGTACATGTTTATGCCCTTAAATAACAAGATATACTATGAATCTGTCTACACATGCAGTATTGCCATATTCAGATTTCTCTGACTTTATTTTGAGAGCTAATTTAAACTTGTATCTGTGATCGTGACTTGTGACTTTTACAGTCTACTGAGTTCACTTGATCTTGAATATAAGACTGTATCAAGTCTTATCATCTGTCTAATGGCCCTGCTGCTCCATGCTGTATGAAGTCTGTTTTAGAAGCTAAAGAAATGTGTGTCCACCAGGAGAAAAGTACCTGGGAGCTTTTTGTTTCTCTACTACCTTGCCACAATAATCAAAATATGTTTCTAATTATCAAGAAATCCGCTTACTGGGCAAAAACCACACTGACTGATGGATGTTAAAAGGGCACATGTACCATTAAACTACTACGCTGATTGATTACCGTTAGTTTTTTTCTATGTTACTGGTTGAGCAAGTGATTCTGCTGTGAATCCGCTGTATTGAAGTCAATTTGTGTAATAGAATCGGCTGGCGTGTCCCCTTCAAAGACCACGTTGTCCAAAAGAGGTGGGGCTGAAACAGAGATGCAGCTACAAAGAGAGGAAGGCACATGAGGCTCAAGTAATCCAGGATCAGACTGTCTCTGTAGTGTCTGGTTTTTGACTGCGAGGAGTGAGGACTTTATTTCTGACCCTCATCCACAGTTTTGGTTGCAGGCTATGAGGATTCATCATAGAAGTGCATGTTGCACAAATTGTGTGTTAATTGTTTCCCGTCCACGTTGGCACCACTTGGTCACTGTCGTCTTGTTTATTCTGCAGTGTTGTGTTGCAGTTGTGCTGCGTCTTGTGTGTGTTGTGATGTGCCCGACGGGGATTGGTGAACCATGGGTGCATCAGCAGCTCAGATGCCGTCAGTCTTTCAGCAGGCGACTTCCTCAGCATGCAGCCGATCAGACACTTGGCCTGCGGCGACAGCCAGTCGGGCAGGCTGAACGCCCCACGGCGGATCTTGGCGAACAGTGCGGCGGGCTGTGTGTCCTGAAAGGGGTATCGTCCGATCAGCATGGTGTACAGAGACACTCCCAGGCTCCAGATGTCTGCAGCGCGTCCCGAGTAAGACCTGCTCTCATTGGTCAGAAGCTCAGGGCCGACGTAGGCAGGACAGCCGTGTCTGTCAGTCAGAGAGTCGTCGTCATGGTTACCGTGCAGGAGGACGCAGTCGTCGAGCCCAAGCAAAGCAAGATGAGTCCTGCAGGAGGCAAAACCAAAGTAGTCAGACACTAGTAGTATCTGTAGTCCTTGTGACAGAGATAAATACTGTGGGTGTTTTTGCAGTATCAATGATAGTATATATAATTATAGTGTTATATATAGAATCAGTGGAATTTAAAGGAGTATTATTTGTATTTTCAGTACCATCAGTAGTATTTAATAGGCATAGCAATATCACTGGTAGTAGGAGCTCTGAAGTATTAGCTATACGGCTGCAGTGTGGGATGTGGTTTTACTGCAGTAGTAGTAGTACCAGACTACTGTGGTATCAGTAGTATAACCAGAGCCACTGAGTCTCACCTGAACTTGTCGGTGAAGACGAACCTACGGAGCTTCAGATCTCTCAGGACGACTCCGTACAGGTGACAGTGTGCCACAGCATTCAGCATCTGCTCGAACAGACGCCCTGCCTCCTCCTCGTCCAGGCGCTTCCTGCTCCGCACGTACGCGTGCATGTCACCGTGGTGACCGGGCAGGAAGACGTACACGCTGTCTTCGCCGATTACCACGTCCTGCAGGCCGCAGATGTTGTCGTGGTTACCGATCCTGGCATACGCCGCCAGTCGTTCCTGATAACCACGCAGGGGGATTACCTATAACCATGGCAACAGAGGAGGGACAGAATGGTCAGGGTAACATAGTTACAGTTGCTATGGTTATGGTGTACATTTTACAGTGTGAGTATTATCGGTAGTACTTTAAGCAGTGCCCGAGGTATTTCAAGTATTAGCAGTGTCAGTGTCAGTGGTAGTGGTAGTGTAGGCGTTACCTGGCAGGTGTACTGCTGCTGTGTTTGCGAATGCACGGCTCTGTAAATCTCCTCCTTCTCATAGCGCTCAAACAGGAAGTACGGCCCGACTCTGAACGGAGATTGGCTCGGGCTGGACTTGGAGGTGGGGCTTGTGGGCCTCAGGCAGGGTGAAGGTCCAGTGGAGGGCGGGGGTGGAACCAAGCAGACTCGTTTACATTTTAGTAAATTGTCTTGGGGCTCGTCCAACAACCTCTTCAGACATAACTGAGACCTGGTTGTAGCCACACTCATGCTCATCTACATTTGATTAGAAGAGACAAATCACATCATCAGGTTAACTAATACTTCAGTTGATACATATCATACATATCAGTTATACAGACGTACACGTCAGCACAAACTCAGTCCACTCCATTCCAACTCAATTTCAGCATGAAGGTAATTAAGCTCAAGGGTTTAGCTAAATTTAAATTCTCATTTACCCTCCGATGGCAGTGCGCTGCATATGGAGGGGATCAAACTGTGCCCCGCTCTATCACCTGAGCCTATATTTGTATATATGATGGTGTATAGGTGCATCCATTTGTCTTAAAAAGCTCACTCCCCTTAAATTAGTCCGTAAAAAGTATCTTTAGTCTGTAGACAGTTACTTTAAATCAGGGGTGTCAAACTCGTTTTAGTTCGGGAGGCTCATACAGCCCAATTTGACCTAAAGGTACTTTGTTGGGACGGACCAACAACGTAATAGCAGAATAAAGGGAAGAAGAATGCTCAGTACAGGAACTTTAATGACATTTAATTTAATTGACTTGCTCTGCAGCGCCGTCTGCAGGTGCCACCACCGCCAAGCCCCTCCCCCCCCCCTTCTTCACCTCCTTCAGTATAATTTGCACATACAGTAAGAGGATTTATATTAGCATCATATCTCACTGTGCTCTGCGCCCCTGCTGCTTACATGTTACACAGTCAAAGTGTCTATAGGCTTCATGATGCAACTTCCTGTAAGCTGACAGGCGCTTCAACTTTCAGATCGTTGCATCAGAGCACAACAGTTTATAGTTTAAACAGGCTTTAAATACAGTCAACAACCACCACACACACACACACACACCCCGAGAGAGAGAGTGTGTGTGTGTGTGTGTAAAGTTTTTTCAGAGTCTGTGGTTGTCGTGGTGACGTGCGGAAGCCTGCTGTGTGCCAACGCTGCTTTCACTCTGCTGAAACACCCTGAGTCACCACGGTAACGTCATCCACCTCCACACACAGAGTGAATCTGGACCTTTTGACATTTCTGGAGGACTTCTCCATGACTTTACTTTCAGCTGAAGTTTCACAATCAAAGATTTGACTGAGTGACTAAACAAATAAACTAACTGGATTCTGCTAAACTCCTAAAAATGTCACACTCTGAAAACTCTGAAACCTCACATGAAGCGTTTCTTTCATTGAAAATAATAATGTTTATTTGTGGAGCTTAATTTTCAAAGTCTAATACAAATCAGCCTTACCTGCAGCAGTTTGTAGGAGAAATTAAAACTGTTGTGTGAAAATGTATTGTATAAAAACAACAATTAAAAGAAAAAAAAAATAGCTCCTAATACAATTAAGCAGGTTTTATGTATTTAAAGTAGTACTTCTTCATTTATTGTTTTACTTTCTACAGTCTGATCTTTAATCTGTTCATGGTATTGTTTAGACTCCAAAGGGTTTGAGCTTGTGGTATATTTTCAAGATGAAGATGATCCAAATCCAAACTTATCACTGTAGATTTATTTTTGGAGTGTTTCTGCTATACCCTTTTATAAAACTCACTTGTCAGCTATTTCAATGTTGTCTTACACTTTTTATAATTTATTTGACACTAAATATTGACTTGTTATTTGTTGCACAATTAATCTTCCCTGACACTATTTTATATCTTCGGCTCCAACAGGTCACAAGACCCCAAATTTAGAGGTTTTTTTTTTTTTAGTGCAAACATTTGCCAGAAGTCACAGTTTGACTATGTCTGTAATTACATAGGTCAGATTCAGTATATTTTTGTGTCCTTGTTGTGTGTTGACAGTGCACATTCAGGCCGCTGTAATCCTTCATTAAAGTTAGTAAATCCATTTAAACCTGTCTGACTGCTGAGCAGCTGTTTAATCAAACACAACCTGCGTTTCAAAGTTGATAATCTGTTTGTGCAAAACGTCCTGAACTCTAAATTCCCCACAGCTACTCTGGAAACTGAAGCCTTGAGTTTTGTCGTTTTGCTGCTGAACTGAACTTCTCTAATTCTGTTAAGAGAAAAGTGAGGCTATTATAAACTTAACATAAATACACAAATGAAGAACAAATTCATTTCTGTAGTTTTAAACATTTTCACCATATATCCAAAGCAATTACTGAACTTTTTACTCTTTATATTTATATAGTTATATGTTGGACACCATCGTTGCTTTATATTAACAAGTTGTCAACAGGTTTCGACACGTTTGCTAGTTTGCATTAAAAGTGAACGCAAACATGACAGAAATGCTGCAAGGGGATCATGTAAATATTTTATATAAACTCACCTGCCACTTCATTATGTACACCAATGTATTCTAATATAACAGTCCTGCACTAAATCTTAGCTTCACGACTTCTCTGATGTTCACTTCACTTTGAAACAGCGTCAGAAAGGTAGCAGTTCAACTAGATGATCATTTTGGTGCACGTAGTTTGCGGTGCTGTTAAACTGGAGTGAATTAAACTCTAAAATGTTTCTATTTATTCCCGGTTGGTCAGAATAACAGGAACAGGTGTCAGTACAGTTCAGTAGTCATACAAACCACAGCCCACTAAAATTAACCACATTTGAATCAGTAGTTTTCTCAGTTATGTTGATCTAGTGCTGAATAACATAACCTTCATAAAGATAAGGTTTAGTGCAGGACTAGTGTAGCTAATAAACTGGCCAGTGAGTGTAATATATAAGATATAAATATATATATATATATATATATATATAAGTGTGGTATTTGTGATAATGTCTAATCTTGTATCTGACAGATAGTTATGGTAACCAATCAATGCTTTGAGTTGAAAGTATTCAGAGGACAGTATGATAGTAATTTATTAGTAAACATGATCCAATATGTCAAATACATGTTATTGTGGCACTTTAAACGAGGTTGTTTTACATAACAAGCACTTTTAATGTCACTAATAACGCTTTTGTGCCTTTAAAGTAAAAATCTGGGTGTGTTTTTACATGCATGTGTATATTAAGGTGTCTTTTAGTTTCTAGTTGTTAACCATGTAAAGGAGAGGAGTATTTTCTTACCGTCACAGAATCAGACTGGTCCAGGCTGCAGGTCAACAAGAAGCCCAGTAGAGTCAGAGAGGAGCTGATAGTCTTTCTGTGTGTCTGCAGCAGGAGTTGGTGGAGATATAAAACCAGGAGGTGTTGTTTAGACGCTGAACTGGGACCAGCTGCTGTGATACTGGGAGCACTGGAGCTGGCGTCTTTGTCTGCTTCTTATTGTCTCGGTTGCGCAACCTGTCGTCAGTCAGTCAGCTGGTAGGTGTTCAGTTTCCTTTTCTTTGTTCTTAATTAAAGCCACTTTTAAGTTTTACAGTCTCAAAAAACAAACAAACCGAAACCTGTTGAGTAACGAATAAAAACGAAACTCTTTTTTTAAAAACAAATATCCGGAGCTGAAGTGGAAACAAACAAAAAGTAAAAGGTTCAAACTGAGTTCTCCGGTCCTAATGTTCGTCCGTGTCCCGGTCTGGATTAAAAGTCCCTCGGTGTGGTTCAGGTCCGGTCTGGTCTCCTCGGGTTCCGCCGCTCTCCAGAACTTTCAGCCGGACTGACTCGCGGACGGTGTGTTTGGTTTCGTTGTTTCCTCCCGCGGTGTCGTCATCCAGCGGGGCGGGGCTTAGATGTTGCAATCGCGAGCTGATCAGTCGTCAGAAAAACAGCTTCATTACATGTGCTCTTTAAAACTTAAAAAAAAAAAAAAAGGTGAGCTCAGTCAGACAGTTTGAGTCCGGAAGTCACTGATAATATTCAGTTTAAAAAAAAAAAAATAATAATAATAACATCAGTATTTACACTCATGCTCCTGAAGTTTATAAATTATTTCACAATAACTTTATTCATACGCAAGCAAAGTTACAGCACGTTCACGAGTGACGCATCCTGAAAGTTTTCTCCCAATAAAAATTGTTCCAGAAGTAATTTATAGATCAAAATATAGAAATTAACAAATTATATAATTTATCTTAGTAAAAGAAAATCTATAACAAAAAATATATAAAGCGGAAGTGATCACAATCTATTTTTAAAAATACAGCAGTGACTGGAAGGTGATTACATCAACAGCTGAAACAGTCAGATTTAATTTTAATCCGCAGCTGTTTGTGTCATGTAAATACTGAAGATAATATTTAGATTTATTACCCAGAATTCCACTTGATACTGTTTGCAGCTGCAGCACATGTGGCACATTCAAATGTGCTCTGTTCACGTGACCAAGTGTCTTTTATAAAACTGAAAGAAAACTTTACATCATGGCCAGTTGCTTTTAACAGGTAAATTAAATTGTTAATAAGGACCATTTAATGCTAGTTAATGTATCAGTAAACACAATCTAATCTGTAAAACACACATTGTTATGACACTTTAAAGAGGTGGCACAGCATATTAAACCCCTTTAATGTCACTGATAATATGTATGCATTTAATGTAAAATTCTGGGTGTGTTTTAAGATGTATTTGTATTTTAAAGTGTGATTTGTATTTGTTGATCATGTTTTATTCATGTTTTTCTTTAAATAGAAGGTCTGTGAACTGATAAGTTACTGCTTTAAGCAACAGGAGAAAAAGGCTATTTCTTAATGTCAAATATGAGAAATGTGATCATATTCAGTCAGGTTAACCATATTACTAGAAAACATGGAACAGTTATAACAATAATAGATGTTAATGAGCCTATAAGTAATTTTTTACACTCATGCATCTTAAACTACAAGTTAAAGGTGCGTATCATCGCACACCTTAGTGCTTGTGCTCTAGTCTGAAAATAAGTTTGTTCCACAGAAAGGAAGCAGCGTAACTAAAAGATTCATTCAGGGATTGTAATTACATTCTAGATGATCATGCTAAAGTTAGTAAAGTTAAATGTTTGGGGCCTTTGTGGATGACAAAATACACATTGTGTTAAATGACTGTAGAGTAAAACTGCTTGTTGATGTATGTGTTTATGTAGACATGCAGTATATGCAGTCTGACCTGTTAGAAGGTTTTCCTGCAACAGTAAAAGTTTGGTGACGTCTGCATCGATGAAATCAATTTTCATCGAGGCAGACGTTTCAATCAACTTAGGAATGTGTTTGAGAGACAGGCAGTCTTAAACATATACATTTTAATGATCAACTAATCGTGGAAGTTTTTTCTCATTGTTCAAGTTTAAAAAGGACAAAACTTTCTGACAAGAAAAGAATCAGTTTATCAGTGAATAATGAGACTCAGCGTTATCTGAAGATATTAAATGAGCTGCTTCAACCAGAATGCTGTACATTATAATAGAGGAGGGGGGAGTTTTTCTAATTTCAGTGTTGTCTGTGTGTTTTGAACTCATTCAAACAGACTGTCAGCCTACAGAGCAGCAGTCACCTGCTGACCTTAATCTGCAGTCAGTCTGCCGTTGGAAGCTCAGCGGTCACATCCGTTCACATCTGTTCATCTAAGTTTGTATATCTGGAGCCAAGATGTTAGCGGCAGATCCTTTAAGTCCTGCAAGTTGAGAGGTGTGGCCTCCATGGAACCAACTGGTGTGTCCTGCATATCCTGCACATGCTTAGTTGGATTGAGATCTGTCAAGTCAACACCTTGAACGTATTGTTGTGCTCCACAAATGATTCCTGAACCATTTTTGCATTGTGGCAGGGAGCATTATCCTGCATGAGAGGGACCACTGCCCTCAGGGAATGAATACCATTACTACCAAAGGCTCTACATGGTCTGCAACAATGCTTAGGTAGGTGTAAGAGTGTCAGAGTAACATCCACATGAATGTTAACACCCGAGGTCTCCCAGCAGAGCATTACCCAAATCATCACACTGGATCAGCTGGCTTTCCTTCTTCCCATAGAAAGAAATGGCACTCCCCGCCATCCATGTTATGTAAAATGTGGTTCATCAGACCAGGCTGCCTACTGCCATTGCTCCATGGTCCTGTTCTGATGCTCATGTGCCCAGTGTTGAATGAGCATGAACTATTTCAGTAATTTGAGATACAATTTGAGCTTGTATGTTGGATCAGACTTCATCGGCCATTCTTCACTCTCCTCGTGCATCAGTGAGCCTTGACCACCTGTGACCCTGTCACTGATTCTCCTCTTTGCCATTCATAGACCACTGGTACTGACTACTGCAGACTGGGAACACCCCACAAGATGCTCTGACCCCGTCGTCCAGCCGGGGACAGCTTGGTCCAACTCTCTTAAATCCTTCCACTTGTCCATTTTTCCTGCTTCTAACATCATATCTGAGAACAAAATGTTCACTTGATGACTTATACATCCGACCCACTGAATCTGCAATGATAACCAGATAATCAGTGTTATTCACTTCACCTGTCATGTATAATCATCATCTGGTAAGTAAATGAATGATAAGTTTCTAACGGTTTCTGTTAAAACGCCTTTCTCTTGCCAAAGTCAGAATTCAGTTTTGTGTATTTATTACTGTTCTTGTCCTGTTTCACCTGTCCCCTGGGACCTCATGACCTGCCTCCACCCATCCACCTCCTGTTCTACACCCAGGTGAGTGAAGCCGACAGGTTCAGCTGTTAACTGATTGTGTAGATCACGTATTTGCTTGTTAGTATAAGACATAGATATTGACATAATAGTGGCTCGTGGATCAGCCTGTTCATCAGGTCAAAACTTTAATTTACTCCAAAATACCTGCAGAACCAATGTCTTAACTGTTTTTTGCTTAAGTGCTGCTTTTAAAAGCACATGCAAAGATTTCCAGTTTGAGATCTGAGTTGTATGAATCTGACCTTAAGCTGAACTTTTAGAAAGTGTCTGCCTTAAGTTAAACCTCAGAAACAGTGACCTCTACAGGAGGTCAGGTGATCTCTAGAATCAAACTAAACCACAGGTGCAGTTAAACCCTAAACAGGATGCAGTAATGCGGTTTAAATCCGCTAATCTTGAGAAACAACCCATGTAAAGCCAATCTCCCCCAAAGCTGCCAAACATCTACAGGTGGACACTGAACTCAAAGCACCATTAAATCCACCTTATTACCTGACAATTTAGATTTATCATTTATTCTTTGTACTATGTTTATTGCTCTAAATGTAAAATGTTTTTTTGCACATTGTTCTTGCTGCTAAAAATGCCATTTATTTAACTTCAGCGTGGAAAAATCTCTTTAGTAATCAAAAATGTTTTGACCTGTGATTACCAGGACCAGCCGGGGCCTTTCTGTGTGGAGTTTGCATGTTCTCCTTATGCCTGCGTGGGTTTTCTCTGGCTGCTCCAGCATCTTCTCACAGTCCAAAGACATGCTTGTCAGCTTAACTGGTCATTAGCACGTGAGTGTGATTGGTTTTTGTCTTCGTGTTATTCATAATACCTCGCCTCTCACCCAGTGACAGCGAGGATAGGTTCCAGCCCCCCGCTACTCTCTAGATGATTACAGATAATGAATGAATGTTTTTTTGCACATTGTAGTTGCTCCAAAAATCAAATTTATTTTGCTTTCGAGCAGACAAAATCTTTGCAATATGTTTTGACTTGATTACCAGGACCCATCCCTCTTCGGTGGCTGCAACCTCCTCATCCTCAGCTGCATGAGGGAAGATGAAGAGATGAACAACAGCTCTTTATGTCACGTGTATATGACCATGTAGGTGAACTTTAATCCTTTAATCCCTGCAGGAGTCACAGACAGACGCCTCCTGCTCCACAGGAAGTGAGGTCACATGTCCATTAAGCAGATTTCCCGTGTGTGTGGCGACCTCTGACCTCTGTGTGTTTGGGGTGTGTCGCCAGCTCTGCTCTGATTGGACAGACTCCATGTGGCAGGTGAAGAGCCAGACTGACCTGATTACACTCAACTCACACACACACACACACACACACACACTCGCACCCACAGCAGGTTATCTCCGCATGGTTAGCGTGTTTTTACGCCACATGATGAAATATTGAAGAAACAGTGTGCGAGTGCGTGAGCGCGAGTGCGTGAGCGTGTTTAAATTTACTGTCTCTTTCATAACCGACGTGATGAAATCAGAGGCCAAGTGTCTGACTCAACTACGGCCTGCCGCGAGAACGCACACACAGACCGAGAACAACGCTGACAGCGGCACGCACACACACGCACACATTTCTTCACGTTCCTCTAACACATATGCTGTCCTCGTTCTCTGAATTATCACCTGCATCACACCTGCGCTGCTGTGATGCTCTGAGTCAGGAAGCAGTCTGTTGTGGTGTGTGTTATATGTGTGTATTACAGCTTTAAATACACTTCCAATATGCAGACCTGCTGTCTGTGCTGGTGGTCTCTCTCTCTCTCCGTCTCTCTCTATCTCACCATCTCTGTGTTTTGCTTCAGGGCATCCCGATTCGTTGAGCCTCGGGGAAACACACTGAGTTTAAAATTTGTCTAACAGTGGGAGCTTTAAAAGCCTGTCAAAGCCCCGGGGTGGTTTGACGATAAAACACCCCAGAGCGTTTTCTTCTCCTGAGCCTGTTCACTCTGTGGTCTGTGCTAAGTGCAGATTAAATCATCTTATATATATGTTTGAGAGATTAACTAACACTACAGGTGGACTTACATTTCAGTGTCTCCACCTTTTAGCTGATTTTCATACCTTCAAAACTAAACTTCAGCACACCTGAAATTTACATCAGAAGGAAACTGCAGACTTGGCCCAACTCTCTGGAATTCACTTCCTGTCAGTTTAAAACAGATTCATGATTTTGAAAATTTCTCAACAACAAATAAGTCCTGGTTAAAGTCGGGCCAGAACCTCAACCATAACATTAATAAGTCACCATATGAGCTCATGTGATGTTTCAAACACATCAGAACTCATTGGGATAAAAAGAAAACATCATGCTGGATATCTGTTCTAATATGGATTGGATAATTTTTCTTTTCTTTTTTTTCATTTAATTTTATTTGGCACATAAAATACAATAAAGAAAACAACAACAATACAGAAAAATATATTGACAATACGTAATTAAAGAAGATACGAGCATAAAGGCATGCCAGGGAAACCCCAAAAAGAACATTTAAACTTTAATTAAAAAAACAAAAAAAAAAAAAAAAACATAACATAAAACAGACGACAAAACAGTAAATAACAGATGTGATAATGTGTTAAGGACGTAAGGATGCCACGTCGTTTGATGGAAGTGGAAATGATCAACCTACAGAGGACTGAATTCAAAAAAGACACCATCAAAGTAAAAAAGTTATGTGGCAGGCTAGTCCATATTTGCTGATCTTTCATTACAGCAAATCAGAATGGTGCTCAGTAGTTTGTGTGGCCCCAAACAGTCAGAAAAGATGAGGAGGGAAAGATGTCAGTGACATTCCACCTGTAAAACCATTCCTGTTTTGGGGGTAGTTTCATTGTTGCCCATCTAGTGTACTTGTTGACATTAGCACCAAAGCAGCTCAAACTGATCAACAACCTCCTTTGCTACTTAAATGACCAGATGAATGTCCCAGGAGTTTAATTCACTTGATGCTGTACTCTGATTAATAAGTGTTCCTTTCATTTTTTTGAACAGTGTATGTTTGTATGATATGAGTTGATAGTAAATATGTCCTCATACTGGACTTTATGATTGTAAAACCTTGGCTTTTCTCCCCCAGTTACATTCAATAACAGCTTCAAATGTCTGTAAGTGAACAACATTATGACCGTGGATCAGCAGATCTTTGATCTTCAAATAAAGTAAGCCTCCTTATCTTTACCACCACACCTGAGAGATGCTGGTTTTGTTTTTTGTTGGCCGCTTCCATTGCGTTTATTGTACATGCACCGCACTGATTATAAATAGTAATATGTATTTTAATGACTGTTTGTACAAGAGTTACAAATTAACTTTGGCTGTTTTTAAGACCCGGCTTTGCTAGGGGAAGAAGGAAGCAACATTAAACCAGATGATAGTGGTTTAGGTGAAGGTTTTATTGTTCAACTGACTAAAAGAAGTAAACAAAGCCAAACATCAAATCAAACAAATTAGTAAAACAAAATGTAACCAAACAGAGACATTTTCATTCTTCTCTTAAAACAAAATCGCCAAAGAAAACTTGTCAAAGCCTAATCAAAGCCAAAATACACAGTCACTTTATAAAAGACACAGTCGCTGCAGGTTGACATCAGAGCATGTATCGTGTATGAAGCCACACTAACCAGTCCAAAGTACAGAACCAATAACAGGCGACGAACTACCAAAGGCGTGTGGCGAAGCCAGTCACAGACGAGGGACAGCACAGGAACATCTGCTACAGAACAACACACATTTATTGTTGTAGAAAGTTGGTCTGGATTCACTCCGTTGGGAACTGATTATGCTCTGGCCAAGATCATTCAGACCAATCAGATCGTTTAGGCGGAGCTTTATGTGGTGATGGACAGGAGAGTAAGTCTGTGTAGCTGAACTTGTTTACAACAAAGGTGCTCTGATAGGTTGGTGTAGAGGTAGTTTTTTCTCTGTACTGGATAAAACAACCTCATGATGAATCTGAATGAAGTGTTCTGATAAGAATGGAGTACAACAGCCTACGTGCACAGTACATTGCACATATCTTCACACAGTCTCTTTCTGTATTATAATAAATACGTCCATATGGCACAGTTATGTTCATGTTTGTCTCTAGCACCATGTAAAGGCAGTAACTGATGTATACACACATAAAACAGTTTACACAATCAGAACTTTGTGCAGACAGACCTTTTTAGAGCTTTGGCGTTGGGTCCTTATTAGTTTTTGATGTTGTATTTATGTCTTTAAGAAGTCTGGCTTATTTCCTTTTAATGTGGCTGTTGTGGCTCTATTGGCAAGCTTGCACCGCCCCTCGTAGGGGCAGTAGGTACCACCACATATGGTGGGGCAAATGTGCCACTCAACGTAGCTTTCCAAAAAGAAAGTCTGATGGAAAGTAAACCCATAATTAACCTACCAGAAGCAGCCAATTTGAGGAATCTCAGTTCATAATAATAACTTGCGATTTAACCTAATTCATCCATACATTTGGGTTTGCTGTGTGGGTGAGGCCGTGGGTAGCAAGTTATATATTCAGCACATAAAACTACTTCCTACATTCACTAAGATAGAGATAATTGTTTGTTTCAACTTGTTTTGGTCTTTTCTTCCATTTGATTTTAGGGAGGTGAAACGGTATGGTTTATCAGAGCCGTAAATTCTTTAGTTGTGGCTCCATGAGATTACTCTCATCCGTGGACATGTGGAGACTTTCCAAGTCTGACGTCGAGCAGCAGCAGAGCAGTGAGTGTAGGAACGCCACCGGTTTCCATGTTTCCACCCTTCATGTCTTATTTTCTATCTGATTCATCATCTCATCTGTGTAAATAACTGAAATAAATTAACTTGTGACAATCCTTATAACAGACTGTTGAGCTCACATTAGCTTCTCTGGTACACGTTTTGTATTAACAGAGGTTGAGAGAGCAAACTTAGCATGACCCATAGAACCGCAGCAGACACACTGATGAGGAATTAACTGGGTGGAAACTGTTGTTGTCTTTAAAATCTTAATTAATTATGACAGGAAAAATAACGAATTTCTGTTTTTTTGTTTTAGAACTAATTTGTGAGTGCATGATAAAAATAAACCAGCGTGGTGATGTTCAGCGCAGCCTTCGCAGCTGATGAACAGAGCCGTTATTCAGCGTTAACTGACGGCAGCAGGCTGATGAGCTGAGGTGAGCTCCAACAGAATCACTGACCTGACACCAATTCTGCACCGGTGTGAAAACCTGAAAGCTGTCCATGAACTGTGATACATGATGAACACATTTACTCAGATGACTCACTGCAGGAAATGATCGATTTCCGTCTTTCCTTCATTTGCTGCAGCATTAAATGCCAGTGATTATTTATCCCTGCCAAACTCAGCTCAGGTCTCTTGGCCTCAATCGTTATTAAGACGGTGATTTTGTTACATCCAGCACAACAATTTTCCTAACAGACCTTGTGTGGGATCAGAAGAAAACAAAAGAGGGGTCCTTATGAAGTCACAGTAAAACAACCAGTTATTCTGTTAAGTGTTTGAAAAGATTGGGCAGCAAATCGTGGTTCTGACTTGGTCATCTTCTTGGTCATTGTCTTGGTCATCTTGTTCTACTGAAGGAATTCAGAGATGTCTTTCAAGTTTATGCCGTTGTTTTGGGGCACGTAAAAACGTACGTCTTATCAGATTATTCACGTTCCACGTAAACAGTTAAATTGGATTCTCTGATCAGAAGGATTTCAGTCGGGTGGAAGAACAAGAACAGTAGTGTTGTGGTTAGCTCTGAACATGCAAACTCTGCAAAGAATTTGCATGTTCTCCCCATTCCAGCCTGTGCCCGTGTGGGTTTTCTCCAGGTGCTCCAGCTCCCACAGGTTAATGGAGAGTCTAAATTGGCCGTAGGTGTGCTTCTCAGTGTGAATGGTTGTTTGACCCTGATTTAACTTGTCTGAAATATGACAAGGACTCCTGAAAACAAAAAGACTGGCGACCTGTCCAGGGTGTACCCCTCCTCTCGCCCCATTGACAGCAGGGACAGGGGCTCAAGGTCCCCCACGATCCTCTAGAGGACAGGCAGTTACAGATAATGAATGAATGAATTAATTAATGAATGGAGGTGGTTTAAAACACATTGACTGTTTTTAATGAAAGGTTTATGTTTAATGCTAACGTTAGCATGTGTCGATAGCATTTAGCTGAAAGACTCTAAACTTTGCTCTAAACAGAAAGAACTCTAAGATTATTATAATGTCCTTAACATTATTAATGATAATTATCATGGTACTTTCTTCTTTGCTCTTTTTCGCGTAGCGTGAAATCTGATCTTGTCTCAGCCTCTCTCTCGTTCAGCCTTCTCTGTAATCCCCCCCTCACACACATACACCACACCACACACTCTCGGAGGTCACCAGGGATGATGCAAAACTGAGATAAGAAGACACTTAAATACTGTATGTGTAGATGTGTGGATGTGTGTGTGTGTGCGTGCGTGTTTGTATATATGAGGCCAGCTTGGGATTGTCTCTGTGATGAAACCAGCAGTAATGTCTGCTGTTGGCATGACGACTCCATCCTCTGTGACATGACTGTGTGTGATGCATGGGTGCATGCGTGTGTATGTGTGTTTAAGGGAGGTGTGTGACCTTTGGCCTCTTTGTGGAACTTGTCCTGTATCTTGAAGCATTAAAATAATGATCATATCAGCAGCATCAGTCTTTATATCAGCTGTTGATCGCTCTAAATTCCCAGCTTTAATTTAGGATGTGGGTTTGTTTTTTTTTCTACCAACTCTAAATCCAGAATCAAATGAGTTTTGCTGAAGTTTTGAACATTAAACATGAACTAAATCAATAGTTTTGACAGCTTTACTTGGAGGGGCTCATGCTGGAATTGGAGGAAAGTTTGTTTATACATCACGCTGTATTTTCAGGGGCTCAGAAGTGACAGACATGGGAAATTCCTTCATTATTTTACATGGTAGAAAATAGATTGAGAATAAATTAAACGTACCAATTCAACAACCTAAAGTACAGTATTCACCCAGCAAGGACTTTGTAAGGACCTGTGTAAAACTCTAATGATATACTAACAATGCTGTGTTTGGTCTTGATTGGATTATGTTGAAAGGTGTTCCTAATATTTAGGCAGCCTCAAGTAAGTTAAATGTGCTGACAGAACACTTACTTTATGGCTGTTTGCTGTTGTGTTTTTGAATCCAGCATCTACAACAAAAACTTTTCATGTTTTGGGTTTCTCTCTAATTTTGCTGTTTTTGGAACAGTTTCGTCATTTGAACTCTACAGAGATAATGAAATGAAACCATTCAATAAAATTAGAGAGAGAATCTTTCCTTTCTTTCTTTTCTGAAATACTCCCAAATAAATGTTATTATTTATTATTTATTATTTTATTAAGATTTGGAAACACAGGTCCATTATTTAGTAATATTATTTCCTATGGTTGTTTTTCTTAAAGTCTTAATCTAAGCAGCTGTGGTGGATGTAGTCAGGTAAAAAGTTCAGTGTTTGTCTTTAAAATGTAAGAGGTGGGACTAAACGCACATTAGAATTCATGCAGAAGAACTTGTGTCCAATTTCTCTCTCTTGTACAAACAGGTGTGACTCAGCTGTAGCTCCAGGACATGTTTGGTGGTGGAGGTGTTTCACGGTCAAACTTAACAAAACTTAAAATAATGTGAGTTCAGCACAGTTCCACCCACATTAAAGGTCTCTGCAGGCAGAAAAAAAACACCTGTGTGAGGGTTTTCAGTCCAACACACTGGCTACGTTTACATGGACACTAATACATAGATGCTACAGGAAATCTTTCCTGGACTTATTATTGTATTTTTTTGCACAGGATTGTTTTTTTTGTCATGTTTTTTCATTCATTCGTATAGTATGCTGAGTGCCTGTAAATTGCCGCTGCAACATTGAAATTTCCCACTTTGGGATGAATAAATATATAATAAAATATAAATCCATCTATTTATATTCCATCAGTCAGAACAGACTGATCTGATCAGAAAGAATCAGACGTAGAGGTGTGGTGTAAACGTTTGATTATCAGTTCAACAGGACAATATTAGCTCCTAATAACCATGTAAACACTTGGTTCGATCATTTCTCTCCGGTTGGAATAAACACATACCTTCTGATCATGTTTGCCTCATATGGGGTAAACATCAGGGGACAAGTTTCCAGTAGTGAATGGAAAACATGGAGGTAGTAAAACAATCAGTGTGTTTTTAAAACATGAACAAAGCTGGAGTGTATTTGGGCAGCAATGGTGAAAATGTGCGTTCGTCTTTGTCATCTTCTTCTGTTGAATAAATTCAGAGTTGTCAATGAAGTTGGAGGAAAACTAACTTTGGTTATATTTCTGGCACATTTCTGGCACATTCAGTGTTCCACAGCTCCGGCAACACCACTTTGCACATTTAAGAGGAGTTGTATTCTGGTCATGGAAACACGTACAGCTAAAAAAAACTAACACTGTATTGAAACAACTTTTGATTTTATTCTAGCACTTAGGCTTTTTGGGTAGGAGTCCATCAGCATGGTACATCTTGACTTGGTAATATTTGCCCACTCTTCTTTGCAAAAATGCTCCAAATCTGTCAGATTGCGTGGGCATCTCCCGTGTACAGCCCTCTTCAGATCACCCCACAGGTTTTCAATAGGATTCAGGTCTGGGCCCCGACTGGGCTATTCCAAAACCTAAATCTTCTTCTGGTGAAGTTATTCTTTTGTTGATTTGAATGATGCTTTGAGTCATTGTCGTGCAGAAAGATAAAGTTCCTCTTCATCTTCAGCTTTCTAGCAGAAGCCTGAAGGTTTTGTGCCAACATTGACTGGTATTTGGAACTGTTCATAATTCCCTCCACCTTGACTAAGGCCCCCGTTCCAGCTGAAGAAAATCCTCCCCAAAGCATGATGCTCCACCGCCATGCTTCACTGTGGGTATGGTGTTCTTCTGGTGATGTGCAGTTTTGGTTTTATGCAAATAAAATATCTTTTGGAGTTATGGCCTAAAAGTTCAACTTTGGTTTCATCAGACCATAACACATTTTCCAACATGCTTTTGGGAGACTTTAAACGTGTTTGGAAGTTTTTCTTTGTAAGAAAAGGCTTCCATCTTTTGCCACCCTACCGCATAAAACCAGACATATGAAGGATACGGGAGATTTTTGTCACATGTACTACACAGGCAGTAAGTGCCAGAAATTCCTGCAGCTGCTTAAATGTTGCTGTAGGCCTCTTGGCAGCCTCCCTTACCATTTTTTTTTTTTCAATTTAATTGTACAGGTTATAGTCACATTAAAAGTGGAAAAAATTCTGAAATGATTGATTTTGGTCTTATTTTTTTGCAACACAAAAACCTGGCATTTAACAGGGATGTAGACTTTTTATAGCCACGGTATATCTCACCACATAATTTTTTTTATTGTCAATGTAAAACAGTTAAGTTGTATCTTTAGTGACTTCAATCAGGGTTAATATTCTCAGTGTGAACGTAGACAATGAGTTAAACACATCGTCCTCCTCTCATCAGTCATCTCCTCCGGTGTGTTGCATCAGCAGATAATTAAGAGTCAAACTCTTCCTCCCATGAGACCCTAGCATCTCTCTCCCACACTTAACAAAATAAGACACCAGTGCAGTAACACAGAACAGCATTTAATGATCCAGATTGTAATCTTGATTTTTTTTTTTTTCCTGTTCTTTCACCAGCATCTTGTGAACGCAGCCTGATGAGTGATTGTAATGGTCCAGGAAGGAACAGGCGTGGGAACGGTGGTCTGACAGGAAGCAGAAACATGAGAGAAAAAAAAGTCAAACTTCCAGGTAAGAAAATTCAAACTCTGCTGAAAGTATAACATAAAATACTCGCAGGGGACGCTGTGATTGGCCGTTTTGACTGACGAGCAGTTTGTCCTAGCCGAGTCTGTGCTGTGTTAAAGCTCCATGCAGCTACGATGCATGGAGCGACAGAATAACTGAGCATGAGGACATGCTCAGTTATTCTGTTATTAAATTAAAAACAAATAAAAAATGAGTGAATCTAATGCAGAAAATAAATGATAAATAAAACATCAGATCTGTCAAAATGTTCAAGAGAAAAGTTTTCAGCATCAAGACAAGATAAAAACTATTAAAAAAATAAACAAAGTAAATATAGAAGCAGCGTTAAATATTAATTCTTATGTTAACTCTCAAATATGTGTGTCCGTGGTTTTGTTGCTCTCCTGTGCAACCATCAAATGCAACTTGAGGCAATACCCTACACACACACTCTCACGCTCACACACACACATACACACACACGCTCTCTCTCGCCTATCCGCCTCCGACTGAAACAAACAAAACAAACAAACACACACACTCCCTCCATCACCATCCGGCTGCTTTCTGCCGTAACGAGGTGCAATCAACACGCAACGCTGACCAACACACACACACACACACACACACACCCACACACACACACACACACGGAGGCTGGTTGGAGGATGAAGTCAGCCTCTGATTGCAGAAGAGTTACAGAGTGTTGACTTGTTCGTGTGCACATGCTGACCTCATACTGCCATGATGTCACATCTATAACAGTTGCATTAACAGCAGCATCACGAGTAATAAAAAACAACTACAACTTGAAGTTAATAAAAGACAATTTCTTATGGGATTTTTCTTTATTTAATATTTTTTAAGTAAACCCAGAGATAAGGAACTAAACCAAATGCAAACATGGAAGCTACGGCTAAAGACACTGAGGTGGCGTCTGTTTAGAACGTCTGACATTATGCAGTTAAAAATGAAAATATTATCAGCTGGACTGGATATACCAACAACGAAACAACTATCTTTATATAATTTAAACACTCTGGTTGGAGGATTCAACAATTCCCTGCCAGATTTTTCCACCATAAAGCTCTGACACTGAAACCAAATGTCTACCAAATAACTGTTTACAGACAAGAAAAGAAACAAGATAAGATATGAACGGATTAACTATTAGTCAAAGACGCCAAAGACACTTTTTATGTTTAATAAATATTTTGCAAGAGTCTCTCTCAAAACTCTACACACTAGGTTATTTTCTGCATTCAAATGGCAATCATTTTTATTTTACAGTTTTTACTCATCAGCTAACTTGAAACAGGTTGAGGCCTGTGGTACTGCGACACACTGAGCTGATTTTTGCTGGTGCTGGACCACTGGTGAAAACCTGTGGCTCCAGTTTTTGCCACTGGTCGGACGTTTGTCAGCAGAGATTCAGATATTAAATCGGCTGATGACTCGGTTTAGTGAAACGCTGCACGAGAAGAGAAACAGAGGTGATGAAAGTAAACAAAGTTTAAACTAAAGGATACACAGAAGGCTCCTTGTTTTGTTTTTTTATCTGTATCTCATCTGAAATTTCAAATGTTCAATGTACAGATATTTTACCACATGACCGTCTATAATGAATAAACTGTATATGATATAGGCTGTAGTTACTCCTAGCTTCCTAGACTCCCAGCTAATACTAGCTCTTCCAGACTACTGCCACCTGCCGGTATGAAGAGTTTCCTTTCCTTTCACTCAGGTGCAGAATGTGTTGCCAGAAGGTGTGTTCAAGTGCAACTTTTCTGGTCCAGACCAACAGGAGGCAACGTCACAGTCAGCCTTCGTTGTGTGTCTCCGGCTTAATGTTCCAGAAACTTTGAAAATTTTCCATCAGGATCACTTCTTGGCGACATTTCACAATCTCATCCACAGCCGATCTTTAAATATTTGCAGCACATATAAATATAAGCTGTGATTTGAGTGGCTGTCGTGATAAATATAGACCATTTTAAACCAGGTCGCATGCGGGGACTGATTATTAGCATAAACACACTGAATGTTTCAGCAACGTGTCTCCGTTATAAAAGCCCATTTATCTCACACCTGCTAGTTCCTGTGAGTGTATGTGTGTGTGTGTGTGCGCGCGCGTGTGTGTGTGTTCGTTCCATTGGGATCTGTGAAGAATGTCAGCATGATGCAACACACCCACAATCTCCAAAGCGGTGATGGATCAGTGGAGAATTCCTGATTCTGACAGTAAGACAGTGGAGAAGTTCAGTTACATCACTCAGACTGATAACTGACTCCAAACACTGTTTCTCAGACTCGGCTGTGATGCCAGGACCCTGCTGCTTTATTTTGCACCTACTCTGATCTGCTGCTCTAATAAGGAGGCAGCTGTGTGATTATTGTTCACAGTCAGTTTGTTCCCGTCACCTGATGAGAGAGGAGTGGCTTCGAGCCACCAGAGGGAGACAAACTCCATCAGCTCACCTGCTTTGTTCTGCTTTGTCTCCAACATTTAGTGTCTGCAGCAACAAATATTACAAACAATTCAGCTGTACATAAATGTGATTTTACTGAAGTTTAGTTTTGCTGAATTTGTATTTTCACTTACTCACAGAAGGGATAATAATAGATGTAGCCAGGGTCATTCTGCAGTTTCTTCACATTAAAATAATTGATCGACAGCTGTTTTAAACAGATTGTCGATAATGAAATTAATTCTTTAGGTGTCAGTGTTTCCAGCTGGAGTGTCTGAATGATTAGTTCTAAAGACGTGTTAAAATATTTAAAAGAAAATACATAACGCCACTTTACATGGCAAAAATTTTTTTTTAATTATTTTCACTTCTGTTGGACATAGTGGGCAACAAGTTGTCACACAGTTTCTCACTTAATAAAAAAAACGTCCTTGCCTTTTTTTTTTAGCAATAATTATCATTTTGTAATTTTTAAAATATTTCTTTACTTTACAAAAAACATCCCGACTTTTCAGTTTAAAAGAATCTGCACTTACTCTCATTAACTGCTGTATTTTTATCCTGAATATGGTCCTCGAATGATATGAAAATAGAAAATGTACTATAGTAATTAAACCTTTCACATCCTTTACACTGTTACAAATAGTGTCATCTTCATTGTGGTGATAAGTGGCTCAAGCTAATCACGTTTATTTCTAAGGGATGTCCGTTAGCGTGTCCACAGACAGCTCCTGCCTTGTTAAAACAAACAAAAATGAAACCTTGTTGGTTTGTTTTCTCTGCAGTGAAGATGGAGACCAGCTGGAATCCAAACTTGTGACCGTGAGCTGAAAGTCACAAGCCATCTGCAAATATTATTTTTTTCTATGTGAGTGTAGTGAAAAGCTGCAGGCGTGAAGAGTGTGAGGCACTTTATTTTTAGGCAGAATGAAGGGTGTGTGAGCCAAGTGGGAAACAGCTGAAAGAAAGAACTGGAAATCTGATAATCCTGAAAAGTAAATTTAACACTATCTTTTACTTTATAGCTGCTTGTTGGCTCATTCTCTTCCCTTCAGACAGAGGAGGTTACTTGTTCCCCTCCAGTCCTAATGGTAAGACAAGCTACTGTCCAGACAACGTTTTCATCTAACTCTCAATGAGAAAGTGAATAAGTGTTAATTATTTACTGCTCTCGTGAATGAGATCACACTACTTCCTGTTGTGTGTTTCACAATTGAAAGCAGAACAGCAACTATTCTGTTTCATGAAGCTACCGTGAGTCAAGTTTGGTTTATTTCAAGACTTTGAATCACAGAGATCTTATCAATATGAAAACAGACACGTCAAGACCAGACAGTGAGGCTCACGACCATAGAGCAGCAAAAAAAATGTACAGAAAATGTTTGAAAGTGTCATTTGTTGGCTGGAATATTGTGCAGATATGTTGAATTTTACGTATTCACAGTGCATTGGTAAAAGGAGACTTGACTCTTTTTTTCTCTTTTGATTGATCTGGTTTGTTGGATTTATTTTAACCCCCAACCCACAAAGCTGACCTGTACAGTTCCTGAACCAAGTGACATACACAAACATAAAATATTATGCGAATTTAAAAGTTGCACTTCCTGAAACTGTGATTGTCTTAGTGTTTTCACTTGTGTCTAGTTACGTTCCTTGTGTATTAACGCTGCCTTCAAAGGAACTCATGTGCTTTTGTGTACACTTATGAAGTCATATACACAAAAGCCTCGACAGACGTGAGAACAACACTTCTAGGCAGCTGTTAGAAGCCACCGAGGCTAACAGTTAGCAAGCGAACGACCAGGTAATGTAATGTCAGAAACAAAAATGATCAGCTACCTTCCTAATATTGTGTAGGTCTCCCTTGTGCCTCCAAAACAGTTGTGACTCAACAGAGAATGGACATGGACCTTCTGAGGGTGTCCTGTGGTGTCTGGCAACAGAATGTTGTTAATGAGGGGCCTCTGTGGATCATCCCACAGATACTTGATCAGTTTGGGATCTAGTGAATTTGGAGGCCAGGTCAACACCTTGTGCTGTTTGTCATACGATACGATACGATACGATACAACTTTATTTGTCAGTTTGTGCTGAAATTCTTTTTGCATCCCTGGGCAGCTCATTTAAGGATAATAAACAATACATACATGTAAGACATATAGTTTCACGAGAGCGACACGTGGACATACATGTAGGACATAAAGCATCAGCGGACAAACATGAGACTTAGCCACACATGACAGTATCAGCAGACAAACATGAGACATAGCCCCAAATGACAGTAACAAGCATGCCATTTCAACACTTGAAGGCATTACATCCATGGATAGATATTGCACTAGGTCTTAATGTTGCTGGTTTAACAAAAGGATTGATTGATGTATGAAGGAGTATCTAAGTCTGTTGCGGTTGAAAGAGGGAACTCTAAAGCGCCTGTTTGAGGGCAGCAGCTGATATTCTCTGTGTAGAACATGTGAGATGTCAGTGGAAATATATCTGGCCAGCCTGAGCATGTTCTTGTTGTGGGCTTCCTGGAAGAGGTGTGCTACAGGTAGCCCAATGATCTTTGAGCAAATTTTAATATGATGGTATAGTTTTGCCTTATCTTTGACTAAAAGGTTACTCAGCCAAACTGTGCTACAATAAAGCATTACACTCTGGATCACTGATGTGAAGAACAGAGAGATTATTTGGGTGCTAGATCCAAAGGATCTTAATCTCCTTAGGAAATAGATACGCTGTTGTAACTTTTTGCAAGTGAATTCTATGTGCGAGGTCCATGAGAGGTTATTGTCCATCATAACACCCAAGTACTTGTAGGTTGGGACTTGATTGATTTCTGAATTGTGAATCTTCACTGGAGGCAGTTAAAGATTTAGTGGTTTTCCAAAGATGATTTCTTCAGTCTTCATCGTATTAATGATGAGTGAGTTTTTATCACACCATTCGACTAGCCAATCAACCATGCCCTGGTACAGTGTATGGTCCTCGGATTGAGTGAAAAGGGTCACTAGGGTGGAGTCATCAGAGTATTTTAAAAGGTATTGATTTGGCACATTGGTAGTGCAGTCTGAAGTATACAAGGTAAACAGCACAGGGGAGCTTATACAGCCCTGGGGGACTCCAACATTGGTGGTGTTAGGGGAGGAGAGTGTGTCATTTACTTTGACTAACTGGATCCTGTTTGTAAGAAAAGAAAAATACCAGTGAATAAGGTATGGGTTAATCTGAAACTTAATCATTTTAGATAAAAGTATATCTGGCTGGATGGTGTTAAACGCGGATGAGAAATCAAGAAAAAGAGCCCTAGCATAGGTTTTTGGTTTATCAAGATGTTTAGATAAGATGTGAACCAGTGTAATTACTGCATCCTCTGTGCTACGGCCTTCTTTATATGCAAACTGGTATGGGTCCTGATACCTCCCCAGCTGTCTATTTAGATGTTGAACTATGATCCTTTCTAGTGACTTCATAATTACCGATGTGAGGGCTATTGGCCGATAATCATTGTATTCCTTGGGGCAATGTTTTTTGGGGATTGGCCTGATGTGAGATGTTTTCCATGCCAGTGGTATGGAGTGTGCAAGGGGCTAATTCCCTGGCAAAGGATTTTAAAATGAGTGCACTGCTGTGGTCAGGCCCTAATGCTTTCCTTGGGTTGTTGCGCTGGAAAGTACCCCTGACCTCCTCCACAGTTATGTAAATTCTGTCAATGTCAGAAGGTTTAATGGTCTTAACTATGTTTACACATTCCTTGAGGTGGGCAGAAGAATCAAAACGAGAGAAGAAATCATTTAGCTCATTCGCGAACATATATTCATTACCACTCACAATGGTTTTATTTGAGGAGGACATCCCAGTCATTTGTTTCATATTGTCCCAGAGTCTTTTGGGGTTTCTTTCTTTGAATGTCTTCTCCAGCTGATTTCTATGTATCCGTTTAGCTTCCCTTAGTTTGTTTTTTAAATCCCTCTCCAATTGTTTACATTTGATGGTATCCTTGTTTTTAAAGGCCAACTTCCTTGAGTTTATTATGTCCTTAATGTCCTTAGACACAAACCTTTTATTGTTGGGATAGATTTTTATTCGTTTAGTGGGAATCATTAATTGTACACAGAAATTAATGTAGTCAGTGGTGACTGTAGTGGTTTCATCCAGGGAATTCTGATCATGAAATAATTCCCAGTCAGTCAATTCAAAACATGCTTTCAGCGTCTCACATGCTTCAGGAGACCAGCATCTGAGTTCTCTTTCTACTGGTTTACAGCGTTTCAGTTTTGTTTTGTAAGTTGGAATTAAGTGAACCACGTTATGATCAGAGTTAGCAATGGGAGGTCTGATTTTAGAACCATAAGCATTTTTAACATTCACATAGCATTTGTCAAGTATTCTGTCCTTCCGAGTCCTGTTTTTAACCATCTGACAAAAGCCAGGTAGTACAGCGTCCAAGTGACAGTGGTTTAAGTCCCCCACCACTATAGCAGGTGCGTCCAGATGTTTTTGTAGTAATCCCAGAACCTGATCCGCGATAGTGGCTGCAGCCAGCGCGGCCTTGCCGCTAGGTGGAACGTACACCACAAACAACAGTATGCATCCAAATTCACGTGGCAAATAGAAAGGTCTTAATGTCAGGCAGAGCATTTCAACGTTGGGATCACATAGCGCCTCTTTAACAGTGAACTGGCGACACCACAGATCATTGATATTTTTCATGTTTTCTGAGTTGTTCCTGAAGCGTTTTTGGGTGTGTGCTTGTGTCAGGCTGCATCTGGGGATGGCTGCTGCCATCAAGGAGTGTCATTGCTATGGGGTGGGGGTGCATCTAGGTGGGTGGTACTTGTCTAAGTAACATCCACATGAATTCTAGGTCCAGCAGAACATTTTATTGTCACAAGCAGTTTTAGAAATAGGCGCCTAAATTTAAAGGAGACCACACCTGACCTGATTTCTTCAGGCAGATCATTTTACAGCCATGGGCCCTAACTTCGAACCCCCTGTCCCCTTTTATCCAAATCGTCGTGAACTCGGATCAAAAATGACCATTTACGACGTTATAAATACCACTAGAGGGCGCTGTTCACGTGGACTCTTCTCATCAACATGGTAAACACTACGCTATTTGAAGGTAGTATTCACCCTTGTCTCCTGGTTTATTACTAGTTTAGTTTTTAGCATCTTGCATTTCCACCTTGGTCTTGCCTCTGCCAGCTCTTTTAGTTTTGTTAACTAAAAGACTCCTCAACTGTATTTCATTAAAGCTTGCATTTGGCTTTAAAAACCAGATTGTTGTGTCTTGCATTTTGATTTTCCTTTTAGTGAATCGTAGCTAACAACACAGACGGATCAGGTCATCAGTGATACATTGAGGATATGACCAGCCCCTCCATTACCATACCATCCATGACCAGCCCTTTCTATGACCAGCCCCTTTGTTACATTGTCCTCAGCAGCATCTCTCTGATTAGTGTCGGCCGTCCACATGACACAGACTCTGATCAGTCAGTGAAAGAATTTGTATGAAACATTAATTTGATCTTTGAGCCCTTACCGGGCACACCAACAAGTCACACGTTGTCTCCTTTGATGATTCTTTGTTTCCTGTGACAAGCTGAAATCATTGATTTTGGAGACGTTCAAATACCAATTTACTGCCTACCTGCTGCACATTAAGAAAACTCATGTGAGCAGTGAAAACATACACATGGAGACTCATGAACATTAAATTACACAGCACAGCATGTGTCTTGCTACTAATGTAGGTTTAGAGCTGCCTTCAGATAGAACGCGTGATGTTGTGGTTGCTGTATGGGAAGACCTTATGAAAATCTTGTACTTAGAAGGATGTGAATGCCACAACAGGAAGAGTTTGCATGTGAAAACTGTAAATATGACAACTATGTGCAGGCAGAACATGTCAGTGCATGACGAAAGACTATTCACCTAAAATTTCAATATAATTGCTTAGACATCTCAGGGACTTTAAACTTCAGTTTCCATGCGAGTCAGAAACAAAATGAAACCTTCATCCAACCCGTTTGTGGAGCAAAATCATCCAGCAGACAGTCTGAGTCAGCACACAGAGAATCTGAAATATCCACTGACGGGCTGAGGATTTTACTCACTCGCATCGTTTTTAGGGACACACGTCAGCCTGCCAAGAGTTTGAATGTTTGTCCTGTTTACACAGGGACAATAAAAAATAATCTGTAGATTGTGTCTCCAATCACTGACATTGGTAGTTTATTAGGAATGGTGTTTTTTTTTTGGCAGTTTAGGCACATTGTGCAGTTTTATGACATGACCCTTTTTATTTACTAGTGAGTGACTGTGTGATATCAGTTGTTCGGATAGTAAAGTAGTGACCATCGATTTTATTTGTAACTGTTTATCACCAGAACCAAGTGTTTTTCCATTTTAATTCTGTCTGTTAGCATGTTGATAATTAATGTTGATAATTAACACCAAACACAAAAATTAAGTATAAAAGACAAAGCTTGTTTTATAGTAATCTAGTTTAAATGTGATTAAATAGTTTGCTAATCACAAATTGAATTACATTTATCATATTTCAACAGAGCTGACAAGAGGTGTTTGGGGTGGATGGTGGGTGCACAAAGCAGGGAGTTTGAGATCACTTCCAGATTCCCATCAGTGGTTGGATATAGGCAACAATGCAGTGAAGTTGAGGTTAAATTAGATTGTGTTTTGTTTCTCAAGTCACTGTGGACATTTTCTATATATTTATTTTCGTTTTTTTGTTTTTTTTTCTTTCTAGATTTGTTGTTGTCTTTTATGTTCAGGTGTAACCTGCATGTGTCATGGTTCTGTGTTTTGATTCCTGTGTTCATGTTTTGAGTTTCGTTCATCTTTCATGTTTAGTTTCCTGTTTTATTTTGTTAAGTTCTTGGTTTCCTGTCTTGTGTCCCTTCCTGTATCTTCCTGCCTTCATGATTGTCCTCCCCGTCTTGATTGGTTTCACCTGTTTCTCGTCACCTTCCTGTCCTGTGATTTCCCACCTGTGTAATTGTCTGCCCAGCTCTGATTGTTTTCACCTGTGTCTCCTCTGCCCTTGTGTATATATAGTCCTGCTTTTCCCTTTGTCCTCGTCATACTGTTTTCTGCTGTTTCTCTGTGTTCCCAGTGTTTCCAGTGTTTTCGATCTCTGGTCTTGTGATGTTACATTTTTGTCTTTTTGAAAGTTTTGATTTTTGTTTTTGGTTCTCCTGCCGTCTCAGCAGCACTTTGTGTTTCCTTTTGTGTAATTTAATTTAGTTTTTGACTACTTCTGCCTCATCGTATAGTGTCCAGCATTTGGGTCCTACCTCACCTTGAAAATCCATGACAGCATGTCAATAATGGCCTCCACTCATGGACCACAGATTAAAATGAGCTTTTACGTCAGGGGTGTCAAATATACAGCATGAATTTGCAAAGTGCAAAATACGGAAATTACGTAGAAGATGACTGGGACGATACATTAAGTATATGGAATGTCCTATGTTCAACATGGTTCCCAAATGTACCATTTCCTTGTGGCGTTATGGTATGGACAGGTGTCAATCTGTTTGATTAGCCTTTTAGTGATGTTCAAGTTAACCTACCGAGACCTATGGGGCTACAGTGGTTTTGTTAATGTATGAGAGACTGAGCTCTCACGGGTAGCATAGCTGTATATGAAGCTAATCAGGCCTATCTGCACCCAAGAAAGAGCTGGTATAATCATGCCACTATATTGTATCTCCTGTTGTATATAAATCGTTAAGAGTTCACAGGGTTTATGAGGCTGGTGCCACTGGTTTTATAGTTAAATAAAATGTTGACTGAGAATGTCTGCATCAAATCTTATTGTAATCCATGCAGCAGATGTTGATGCACGTCAACTGAAACTACAAATATCGGCTAGACCAGAAGTGAGGGGCTCGCTGGAGTCCTTAAGGGCGTATTCACACCAGGAAGGTCCGTTAGTTCACTTGCTTTGGTCCGGACCAATTTTTTTTTTCTTTTTTTTTTTTTTAGTGCGGTTCGCTTTCACACTGTGATTAATTGCAACCGGACCAGAATTTATAAACAAAAACACATGTGCTAAGGTCGTTCAGCCATTGGCTGGTAAACGTATAGGCGGGGTAAAGAAGGAAGCCAAATGTCCCACGTAAATAGGCTACAATGGAGACTTTGCGTACTGTAGGTCTACTTGTTATTATGCTAGCAATATGGTTTATAAACTTACAGCTTGTGCTCGAGCGTCAAGACCGTTTGATGCAACATGAGTTTAACTATATCATGCTCGTTATTTTGCAACGGCTCATCTCTACCTAACCTACCTGCGTTTGTTTGCTTCACGTGTCTCTCTCTGTTGTGTGTGTCACTGGGCTATCCTACATTTCCCATAATGCGCGAAAACTACGGGAAACTACGGGAGCTCGTCAAATCCAAAAAGGTAGATTTTTGCAACTTGGGTCGGATCGAGGTCGGGCTGCTTTCACACCATAAAGGAACCGCACCAGGGTTCGGTAGGAACCGCTCCGAGACCACCTCCTCAGCTGGGTCTCGGTCCGCTTGTTTGGTCCGCACCAGAGTTCGAGTGATTGTATTCACACCAGTCAAAAAGGTCCGAACCAAGCAAGGAAACGAACTTGAGTTCGTTTTAATCGAACTAAACAAGGCAGGTGTGAATACACCCTTAGATTCATCCTCTGGACACCATGAATGTCATCATTCATGCATTCTGTTTAGTAGTTGTTGAGACATGTCAGTCTGAGTCCAAAAGGCATTTCTGGCATCCCAGATGCTGCATCAGATGTTTCCCACCATCACCCACAGCTCCATATGTTTAACAGGTCATAGGGTTGATATCATAGTATGGGGATGTCTCTGCATGGGAATGTAAGACGTAGTTTTAGAGAACTCTCATCTCCTGTACTATTTAGTGCACATGAACGCAACAGACCTTTTAGGCCTTCTCATGCCCCAGAGCTGAAGCAGCAGGAATAAAATAGGCAGCAGCGTCTTCTCGTACGTCACATACGCCTGAGAATGCCAGACATCTGAATGACATTTTAATAGACGCAGTCACATTTTTCACATTTTGACTGAGGTGAAAGGAACGCAGTAATGCTGAGCCTTCAGCTGAGCATTAAACACACAAACGCAGCAGCAGCGTCCAGAACAGAGAGCAGCAAAGAAAACTATCAGTAAATAAATTCAACATGTGACAGAAAAACTTCAAGTCAAGTGACACAAATTTATCTGTTAAAGCCTTGGACAGGAACAAAGGATTATTTTTTCCTGTTGTAGGTGAGTTATTTAAAACTTAAAATGAACTCAGTGATGTGGAGTGGAGAATTGACCTCCAAATAAAAAATTCATACAGGTGCCATCATTTTAATAATATTAATAATCTGTGGTCCAATACTCACTGCAGTGGTTTTACTTTAAATCATAATATCGACCGCTTTTCTGGATCAGTCTGGTCAGCGTGCTAACTGGAAAGAGTCACGGTTTTCAAGAAAACAAACATATCAACATTTTTAGTGATTTGAGAACGTTGCAAATCATTTGTGCCAGAAAAGTTAAAATTTGATGAGCATGAAGTAGTTTAATTCATAAGTGCCATTATCACGCTGAAATATTCAGCTGTAGTCTGCATAAAGTTCATAATAAATTAAATCAAGATTTATTTTTGTACAACTACTGGGATAACTGTGTATTATTTTTGGAGTAAATAAAAAAACTGTTCCTCTGTTAAATCAGCAGTCAACAAAGTCTAGCCAACACATTAGCATGCATGATAACATGCTAGTCCGACTGTTGCTTTCTTGAAGCGGTTTCGTGTTCATGTAGGAATGTCACGAATAAACACCATATGGACTTTTGATTAGGTCTGAATTCACGAGTGCACACAACTAACCACGAGACCACATCTGAAGGCAGCTTCTAGTGCATCTCACATCATATACTGAATAAGACTCATTCATTCATTCATTAGTTGCCAACAGTATTGCATCAACATTTACTGTTAAGAAAGAAAGCCGTCTTCATGTATAATGTATATTTTTCCTCAGTGTGACAGTAGTTCAGTCTGTCTGCATGTCTCTAACCACCAGCTGTCTTCTAGTCATTAACCTGATAACCAGCTTCCACATGGTTCCTGTTTAATGACACACACACAGGCACGCGTGAATAAATGACAGACAGGCAGATTTTATTGTTCTATTTTCAGACGGAAGAACATAATCAGAGTCAAGTGACCACTCATCGGTTAGTTTTGGTGAGTATTTGGTTTGGCTTTGTGTATTTTTAAGTGGATTTTAAATGAAGTTGTATTTTTTATATATATATTTTTTTCATTTTGTCCTTTGAAGCTTCAGACTTCAGGAGTTCAGGTCATCATTTGTTGAGTTTCAAAGACTAGCTGTGGGACTAATTGGAAAAAAGAAAGGGTTAAAGTTCACTTCCTGTCAGTTCACCTGGTTCCAGTCCAGCTCCGGTCATGGGCCATCAACCCCACATGAGCTTGATTAGCAGCAGCTGATCAGAGTGGCAGCGGAGGAACATGTGAGGTGTGTTAGTGGTCATGAGACTCCATGTGGAGTTTCAATTAAAACTGAACTGACTGACGAGATGCTGCTCGTTTAAGCTGCCACATCTCTGGGTCTAAGACCTGACGGGGTTCAGGTGGACGAATTTAACTGAGCCCATTTATACACGTTTTTAATTGTGATGCTAAATGAATGAACGTAACTAAATTCAATGTACTATATTTAAATTAACATCAAACTCTGTAAGAAACTAGAGGTAGGCCTAAACCTTCAACCACTTCCTAACTGAATACAAGATATACGTACAATATAGTTCGTATTTTTCACTGTGTTTAGCTTTCAATCGTGAATTTTTAAAACACACCAGCACCTAGAAAAGTAAAATGTTTGTAATAGCACAAATTAAAGTCTGTCTGTATTGTTTATAAAATTGCATGAACCTTATATGACATCCCCAGTGTCGTGAAGAGCGGTTTTGAGGCTCTAGCTGTCTTGTCAGAGGCTGAGTTAGCTGAACTCCTAGCTTAATTTAAAAAGAATTAGCAAAGAGGTGGAGTGTGAGTGGAGCTGAGGCGGGCGGGTCATTCCCAGGTAGAAAGCAGCTAAGCTGTCACTCAAACCAGCCACGCTCTTAATTATACATAACTTCAAGTCTTGATATAAATGAGCAGGCCAGTGTTTTTAACCAGTCTGTAAATACGTATATTTCAGCTGTAAAGTTGGACTTTTTAACGCACATGTCTGTGCGGATTGAACTGGCATTTCAGAGCCACCCTCAAGTGGCCGTTGTAGGAAATGCAGTTCTTGGCACTTGGGGTTGGCTTCTTGTTTCAGTTGTGGATATTAACAGGACAGAGAACATTATTAGCCACCTTAGCAATTTTGATTCAGGTAAATGGCAGCCATCTTTCAGTCAGTATCTATTTCTCCTTAATACATTCAAACCTTGGAGGACCTAAACATCATGAAGCTGCACTATTCTGCTCTTAAACTTACAAGTAATGTTTGTAATTATTTGACTAAAACATGACAACAAAAAAATACACTAGATCACAAATACATGCTAAGAGACACTGATTTGGGTTTGTTTACACCACTGTTCTGGTCACACATGGAAGATTGCACCCTCCAGGGGGGCGCTAGCTGCACTGTAGAATGATAAACATAAGTATGTGTAATTGTTTTCCCATCCATACAGCCTCATACTGTACATGTAGGCCGTGTTTAAGATCATGACGCAGCCATAATATGTATTCTATAATATAGTTTCTATATTTTATTTTATTTTATTTTATTTTATTTTATTGATTGATTCTGATTCTGATAACTGAGTCTGTGTGCGCTAAATATTCAGGAATTAACACTGAGGTAAAACTATGTTACTGTCAGCGTGGGTGTGCTTAAACAACAACAATAAAAAACTACACACACACACACACACACACACATTTCTACAACACTGACGCCATTGGCTGCTGCTGATGAATGGAGGAGTTGTTGACCAATCAGGAGCATGTGACCGGTGAATATGTAGACCGGTCAGCATCAGCCGGCCGCACTCTCACTGTCTCTTTACACACAAACACAAACAAATCTGTCGTCATGCACAGCAAAGAGCAGATCAGGTAAGAAAACGTCTTCATCACATCTAGTCATCTAAACTTTAAATGTTATGTTGGATTATAAGTGATGTTTAGGTTTAATGTTTACTGTTTCATTGCACATTTTTGCTGTGTCATTTTCCAAGCTTTGAAAATATAAATGTATTGATTATTTCACAAGAAACAAATCCGTCTGGTTTGTTGTTAATCAGATAAGAGCTCCCTGTTACGTTCCTAATGTAGGATGCCAAACAGACTTGGTAATATTTATTACTACAGCTCCAAGTGTGCCTCAAACCATGTGGCATACATGGTGGTAATGAGATTTACAAAACAAAATCCCGGTCAAGCATTCATTAACGTTTAGAACAATTATTGTAAATGAGCCAGAGTTAGCATTGTATTCTAATTCTCACCTGCACCTAAAAACAATGTTTTCCTGATGCTTAGAATGATTTAAATACGTTACCGACCTTAAGTGCCGTAAAGAAACAAAAGAGGTTTTACAAAAAGTAATATGATTTACCTGAACTGATGAATATTGCCGTAGAGCTCAGTCTGTATTATGAAGTGTGGAGACTCTACTTAATGGTCACAGTCCACAAAATCGTCCAGGACATAACCTCTCTATTTCCACTGAACTACATTATTGATCCTAAGCTGCTCTGGTGTATGGTTTGTATTTAAAGTCCTGCTTTCTCCAAACCGTTGAACCAGTCCTTTAAGAAACAAATCATTTATGGCAAGATATTTGAGAAACAATCTCATCATTTTGCTTGTGACTCGTCTGCTTCACATTTTCCCACATTTTATGCAAATAATTTCTGTGCCATCATACAATCAAACCAGCATTATATCATTTTGTAGCGAAACACTTAGAGACATATAAAGACGGACAGGTCAGGTGATCAGAGAGGGTGTAATTGACCTTAAATTATCTAACCAAACCAAATACTAAAGTTATTTTAGACATCTGATACACTGCCTGTGTAAACTCATTGACTATCACTGTACATTTTTATCACAGACTTTTTTTAAACTTGCAATAACCGCTTCATTTTGGTTTGCTTGTTGGACGCAGGGAAAATGTGTGTTTCTTACAGAACACTGACATATCATCTAGATAGATTGATTAATAGATTCATAGATCTTGTGTTCACAACTTACCATGTTGTAACCACAAGCTCAGCGTTTGTCCACCTGATGAATGTAGGTCCGAAATTCACTGCCTTTTAGCTCAGTTCTTGGTCCCTGTACCAGCTCCTTAAGGGAAATATTTGGCCTTTTCTCTGCTAAATGCTTCACTGTTCACTGTTCTTCACCATCTCCCCACAAGCTGTGCCTGTCTGCAGTTTGGTGCTAAGGTGAGACGGTGAGAGTCAGTCGGCAGGGAGCATTATAAAACGTATTAGTTTATTTATGAGAAAAAGAAAAGTCTGATCTAGTTCAAAATAAATGGTTTGGAACTGATCCAAGGTGATTTAAAGCAAAATTGGAAGCGTGATCATCCACATAACAAGATGAAGAAATGTAATATGTGCTGATGATGATGATGATGATGGTGATGCCTCATCATGTGACCAGAGTTATCTGCTTGGTAACACTGCTGCTCTTAATATTAATTCCATTATTTAAGAAGGAATTTCCTCCTGTCTTTTTCCCTCCGTCTCTGTAGTCACGATGAATACCAGAAGACGGCTGATTGGCTGAAGTCTCAGACGAGGCACCGCCCTCAGGTGGCCATCATCTGCGGGTCCGGACTGGGCATGCTCGCTGACACCCTCAAGTGTCAAGACTCCTTCGCTTATTCTGACATACCAGGCTTCCCTCAGAGCACAGGTACCCTGGAAATACTGCTTCATTTTAATACCAACATCTATATTATTATGTATCAAAGCTGACAGTATAGGTATTATCAATCAAAAGCTTTGATTCAAAAGTGTAAAACCTTTTACAATAGTTTCGTTTTTTGATTAATAGTTATTTTTTCACAAATCATATTTCAGTTAGAAGCTGGTGTTTTCTGCAACACAGACTAAATTAATTAAGACCACTGCACTTTTGTAGGCGGCGACATTTACAGGATGAAAATCTGTCTTAATTTATGCAGTGTGGCAAAGAAACAGAACAAACAACAACGTTCATGAATATTAACTGTTGGGACATTTCAGCCTAGTTTAGCACAAAGACAGGAAACAAGAGGAAACAATCCACTTTTTTCCACGATCCGACTGTAAAGGCCTGTGAGGTAATTACCATCACTATAGCTGTTCTTCATTGTAATCCTGACTATGTGTGTGTTGCAGTGCAGGGTCATGCTGGCCGGCTGGTTTTCGGGGAGCTGAAAGGGAAGACCTGTGTCTGCATGCAGGGTCGCTTCCACATGTATGAAGGACACTCACTCCTCAAGGTACGCACACACACACATTTAGATGTCTGTTTAGACGTTACATAATGCATTCCTTCCTGAACTCCTTCCCGAGCCAGATACAAATATTAACCCTAAACCCAAGTGTGAAAGTATCAATCCACACAATTAAGTGTTTGTTATATTCACAAATTAGCTTGTGATTAGGAGCTGCGCGTCTAACTAAATAATTAATACCCACAATAAACACAAATACGTTTGTGCATGTACACACTGCACAAACACACACACACACACTTACAGTGAGCTGATTAAACAAGCTTAGTCATGCAACATGAGACCAAACCTGTACTATTGTGTGCGTGTGTGTGTGTGTGTGTGCGTGAGAAGCAAGCTCCAGTCTTGCATGAGTTTGGTCACATGCAGCCTTTTAGCAGACTGCTCAATACTGCTATTGTTTCCTTCTATATAACAGAGACAGAGACACACACACACCCACACACACAGACACACACACTGACTCTTATGTGTCTCTGATAATACCTGACTCGCCCCTAGGTGGCACTCCATCACAACAACAAAACCACTGAACGAACACAAGACACATTTTATACTGGAGGAGAAAATGTAGTAAATCACATTGATAAGTGGGTTATGTAACTCATCTTTAGAAGCAAAAATGTTTTCAAATAACTGAAGAAAATCATGACGAACCACCGTTTCCATGACAACAAACCTAAACAGGAGGCTACTTCTTCCCAAGAGAGAAATGATGACTGCGGTTGTGATGAAATATTGTCTTTTTATCCATCAGACGACGTTTCCGGTTCGAGTCTTCAAGCTGTTGGGGGTGGAGACTGTGATCGTGACAAACGCTGCCGGCTCATTGGCCGATGGCTTCCAGCCTGGGGACATCATGATCATCAAAGACCACATCAACTTCCCCGGATTGGTTGGTCTGAACCCGCTATGTGGACCCAACGACGACAAGTAACACAGATTGTTGTTATAATGTGATGTTTTATGCTCATGTTTTAAAGTGTTGTTATTGTTCCTGCGGCTTTTGCTTCCACTGTTTATCATGTTGTTTACTGTTGTTGTTTTTTTTGTGGTTTACAGGTTTGGGCCTCGCTTCCCAGCCATGTCTGGTTGCTATGACCAAGGCCTTCGTTCCCTAGCAATGGAGATCGCCAAGCAGCTGGGAGTGGGCGAGTTCATGCAGGAGGGCGTTTACGCCATGGTGGGCGGTCCCAACTTTGAGACCATCGCTGAGGCCAGACTGCTGCATCGACTGGGAGTGGATGCTGTTGGTACGATTGACACACACACAATCAAGACTGACATTACTGTTAGTGGCTCCTGAAACCGTATGGTCCACTACAGAAACGCGTCAGTTATTTCTTACTATTGACTGTATATAAAGAAAGACAAACCATCCATGAAATCAATCAAAGGTTTCCAGATGAGCATTCATAGGTTTCCAGATGTGGCACCAAAGAGTGTAAGAAAAGTGGACGCCATGACAGTTCCTCAAAAGTGAAGCCAAAGCATGTAGAGCTCCCCCTGGTGGCTTACTGCAGTTTATGTGCTAAGCTCCACCTCCTCTATGTTAGCGGATGGGACTTATACCAGACTAAAACACTAAATTATTTTTCAAGGATAGTTTCTGTCATTTTAGGGAGTTATAATGATGCTGATGTATGTTCAGGTGTTAATTTTTTTTTTTTTAGAAAAGTTTAGTTTTAGTTATAAAAATATGTGACATCATGATCATTGACAGTTGCCACTGACAACTGCTCTGTGAGGGTAGGAAAAAAAGAAAGAAAATTAAGTGCAATGTTTAACATTTCCTGGTAGAGCAGGGCAGTATTGAGCAATGATCACTGAAAGCAGCCACGCCCTTAATTTTGCATAACTGTCAGACTTCAGTTAACATAGAGGGAGAAATTATCTACAGGCCAAAACATATTTATTTGTACCAGGCTGTAGGATGTTTGCTTCTCCTGTAAAGTTGGACATTGTAACATGTGCATCCATAGGGACTGACTCACTTTTAGAGACAGCCTCAAGTGGCCATTACAGAAACTGCTGCTTTTGGCACCGTCTCTGGTCCACCTTTAGTCATACCAGCACTTGGAGACAAAAATGTACAGTTTGTGGTGCTGCAGGAAAGATTATGAATTCATTCAAATCTAAGGGATTCATCTCCGGGAGAGTAGCAATGAGATTTGATGGACCTTTCCTATTTCAAATTTGTAAGCTATAGTCACTGATTGGTAATAGATGAACACTTCAAGTAGTTATAGTAGTGTGCACATCCCCACCGGTGAGGTGCAGGGCAAATGTAACTAGAACTCAAAAAAGGAATGAAATGCCTGCACTCTACTCAAAACTCCCATATATTTATTTGTGTTGCAACTAAATTATCATTATTGTGGTGAAACTGTATATGTACTTTTAGCACTAATTGTCTTATGTGGTGACACATGTGTGAAGAATGAGGTGATACTTAGGCCTTCAAGGCCTTGGTAATAATCAGTATGAATGGGCTCAGCTGATGAATGATCAGCTGAGCAGGTATATGCTCTATATATATGCTTGAGCCACTGCTGTATACCATTTGCCTGAAGAAGACCCAGCCGGGTCGAAACGTTGCAACACAAATAAATATATGGGAGTTTTGAGTAGAGTGCGGGCATTTCATTCCTTTTTTGAATAGATGAACACTTAACAGAATCAACAATCTAACTCTATAGTAGTTGAAGTATTATTATAAGAAGCTCCGCTGTTTGGTTTTTTTCCAGGAATGAGTACGGCTCCTGAAGTCGTTGTGGCAACTCACTGCGGTCTAAGAGTCTTTGGCCTCTCTCTGATCACCAACAAGGTAACACACAGCTTTTATATTCAGCAATCTGTTGACAAGGGTTGATGGACTAATTATTCAGCTGATCAATACAACGGAACCTGCAACGGTCCACTTGAAATATGTTTGGTTGTTTGATCAACTGGTTGACTGATTGATCAGGTGACTAATGTATTGATTGATTTGCGTCAGGTGGTGAAGAGTTACGAGGACACGGAGAGTGTGAACCATGAGGGCGTCCTGGAGGTCGGCCGAATGCGTTCTCACACCGTGCAGCAGCTGGTGACTGAACTGGTCAGCAGGATGGAGATCAATAACAATAACACCACCACCAATAATGCTGTTTGAACACACACACATACACACATACATACACACACACACACACACACACACACACACACACACACACAATGTACATAAGTGACTGTTGTATTCAGAACCATTTTTAGAGCGCCCCCCTGTTTCATTTCTCATCCTCCTTGTGTTTTTTATCTTTGCTGTAAAACGTTATTTATATCATCATGGTGCCTAATAATTGTCTATCAGGGTGAATCAGAATGTAAGTATTCATTTGTGATATTTAATATTGAACCAAAAAAATAATATAACAATAAATGTTGTGTTTTAATGGTGCTTTAATATAAAACATAAGAGACAAAGATTTGTTGTTTTTTAAATATTATTCTCTTGTACATTGTTCCTGTTGAATTATTGAGTCGAGTTTTTATTTTGTAAAGGATTTTACTGACTTCCTGATCCATTTAAATCTGATTAAAACATGCTACGCCTGCTGTTTCCTGTTGAGGTTGGTCAGCGTTTCAGTTTGTTCAGCTCCAGTTTGTCCACTAGATGGTGCTGTTATAAACCGTGATCATTGCATTTAAATAAGGTTAAAGTTTTGTTTACTTTTAAATTTACATATCACATCCATTCACATTGGAAATGATTTTATAAAAGTAATTAAAGAAAGAAATTGAGCAGGTATGACCTGCAACGCCTCTGAAAGTCATATTCCTTTACCTAATTTTACCTTAAATATTTTAAAACTCAACCACGGTCTGAATTAAAAATGTATCTGGATTAAGGACAGAATGTTTTCTTTCAACTTTCTAAGAATGAGGGTTAAAAGTTGCTGAGCATTTCTGAACAACAAAGATTTTTTCCTTCAACTACAGAATCATAAACAGGTACGTTAAATCTGCTTGAAGACAAAAAGTTTTACGCTGTTCTTTGCTCTATATACTGTAGATGTATTTCACTGGAGGTTTGTTAAGTGCTATAAGTTTGAGAGCTGCTTTATAACATTATACCCATAACAAAGCAACCAGAGGAAAATGTTTCTTGTACAGAATGTGAGTTTAATTGCTGTAAAGACGAGACCTTACTGCCAATCACATGATCTTCATCAATAAACAAATTTTATGCTTGTTGTGGGACATAGGAAGTGTTAAAATCAGAATTTTTTGTATATTTTTTTAACTTGTAGCATTGCTGTTGTCAATAAATCTGCAGAACTATTTTTTTATAGAATAAGAAAAGTAAGAGGGATCCTTTCTCTGATTTAATTTTTAAATTCTTTGTCCTGTTTATATATATATATATATATATATATATTTCGATCTGAACTGACAGACTGTGGCAAGGTGGTTAGCACTGGTGCCTCACAGCAAGAAGGTCCCGGGTTGAAATCCATGGGCCGACTGGGCCTTTCTGTGTGGAGTTTGCATGTTCTCCCTGTGTCTGCGTGGGTTCTCTCCGGGTACTCCGGCTTCCTCCCACTGTCCAAAGACATGCTCATTGTTTAGGTTCAATGGTGATTCTAAATTGGCCGCGACACTTCACGGGACAAGCGGTTACAGAAGATGAATGAATGATCTGCATCAATAAACAAGTGTTTGTCGCTTATCATGGAAGATAGCAGTTGTTGAGGTTAATTTTTACGCAGGACATTGATATCCAAAGACCATCTGTTGTGGAAGATTGTTTTCTCTGCAGCTGATTCCACGGTCAAGAAACATGCCTTAAATAAACCTCAGGGCTCTACTTTTTTCCCCCAAAACAGCTGTCTAGTGTGAAGAAGCAGAGCACATCGCTGCCCCGTGCTTTTCAGGCATGACAATGATCCGTCAGCTGAGCTTTGACCTCTTCGTCTTGTCCCTGCTGGTTGTGCTGCTGGTTCTGATGGTGCTGCTGCTCCTCTGCTGGGTCCTCAAACACAACAGAAACAGGTAAAATAATAATAATATTCATTCATTCATTCATTCATCTTCTATGCCCGTTTAGTCCTGTTAAGGGTCACGGGGGTCTGCTGGAGCCTATCCCAGCTGTCATCGGGCGAGAGGCAGGGGTACACCCTGGACAGGTCGCCAGTCCATCGCAGGGCCACACACAGAGACAGACAACCATTCACACTCACACTCACACCTACGGACAATTTAGAATCACCAATGAACCTAATGAGCATGTCTTTGGATGGTGGGAGGAAGCCGGAGTACCCGGAGAGAACCCACGCAGACACAGGGAGAACATGCAAACTCCACACAGAAAGGCCAGCCGGCCCATGGATTCGAACCGGTGACCTTCTTGCTGTGAGGCATCAGTGCTAACCACCTCGCCACTGTGCCGCCCCCAATAATAATAATAATTATACATTTTCTTTACAGTAATATCAACATCAATCCAAAGTCAATTCAGGTTATTTTGTAGGAATATTTTATGTGTAAAAACTGCTCAAATTTAAATGCTCCTGATGTTCCTGCTCAAAAGTCTAACTCTGCCTTTAAAATAATCAAGATAAAATAGACATTCACCACACTGTGTAAAAATATTGGGACAATGGCTGACTGAAGCCTCTGTTTGTGTATTTCACATGCAGCAGCTACATAAGATCTGTTAACCTTTAGTGAACACAATACCTGATATTAACCGTGGTCTATACAGAGCTTAACCAGGGGTTTAGAGCTAACAACAAGGAGAGTCTCCTTGTAGAGCTACTGTCCCAGCTAGAACAAAGGCATCCACACTACCTTGACTTAATTTCTTTACAGTGGAGGAAAGACTATTATTATTATTAGGTTCTTGTGACTATTAGCTCTGGATTTCAGCTTTAGTTTTAAACAAGTATGTAATTTTATAAGTCAGATCTGACTTAAATACAACAAAATGTGTAAATCTGAGCAGAACAACTGCTGTCCAGTGCACTTTGCATATTTCGATGCAGTGGCAGTGACAAAAATGTTGCCTCATTGATATTTAAGTAGAACATGATGCAGTGTTAAAAAAGGTTCAGTCAGCAGCTGAAGGAAGGAATATTGGACCAGTCAGCAGAAACTGTCCGTAAAGCTCATAGTGTGCAATTGTCCACGTAACAGATCCTGTTTCATGTGTTTCATTTCTTCAGCTTTTACCAATGAGGAGGGTTAAAGTTTCGATGATCAGCTTCAGCTTTTTCGCTGAGAAAAGAAGTGAAAACAATTTGCAAATGCCACAAACTGATTCAGTCTGGATGACTGAAACCGCTCTAAGAAGAAGAGCACATGTGACAGGCTCATAAGGAGTGCTGGCTCTGTGGTAGGGGCAGAGCCAGAGTGATGTCTAATACCTCCTGGCTGACAGGCTGCTGTCTCTGCCCTGCTCCATGGACAGGTTAAGGAGGGTGTGTTGTCCTCAGGCCATATGGCTTTACAACATCTCCCTGTGAGGATACAACTGGACTCTGGCTGCAAAAACCTGACTGTGTTACTTTTATATATATATTTTAGACACACTTACAAAGACATATATTGACACATACACACAGTATATCGCATAACTTATATAGCTTACAAATTATGTATTTTATGTATTTCATATTATTTATACAAGGGTATCTTCCTCCTGTCTGTGTAATCATGGCACTGGCACATACCAGTCTATCTATCTATCTATCTATCTATCTATCTATCTATCTATCCAGAAATCTCACAGAGCTGCAGATCTCAGGAGGACAACCATGTCACCTACTAACTGTTAGGACCAACCCAGACCATGCCAGCCAGCTGTTGGACCAGCTGCTGGACAGAGTCTTTCTCCAGATGGAAGCCGAACTAGAATCTGGAGGAGAATCCACAGAGGAAGTTAGGCAAGAATCCGAGGAGGAACTCGGAGGAGAATCTGGATCAGACCCAGGACTTTCAGAGGCTGCTTCTCTTCCACGCAGAGGTAGGTGTTTTCAAACCAAATCTTTCCAGAGCCATAAGCAACTAAATGTCCCCGCATTGAGACCATACAGTTCAAGTGACTGAAGTACTGGAACAAAACCAAGCAGTTTATTTGAGTGGACATGCTGCTGAAAGGGGTCGTAGAACAAATTAATGTCCAAAGACTGAAAGCAATTGAACTGTCAGATGTGAGTGTCTCTGGCCTGGAGTTGTGTGTTTCCTGTGGAGCTCCATACTACGTCTGTTGTCGTGGTCTCATCAACCTGCCCAGTCTTCATGGCCTCCTGCAGTTATCCACTCCTACCTGAATGAACAATTTTCCATCCTGCCTATGATGATATGGTTCCTCTTACATTTTCAAACTGTCACGTAACATCATCAGTTTGTATCATCAGATTCCACATGGACGCTTTAGTCAGATGCATGTATGTATGACAGATGTATGTTTATCTTGTTCCCCTTATCCTCTCTCTTTTCTCTTTTCTGTCTCTACCCAGCCGGTCTTAGGCAGATGGGTCCCTCCATATGCTGGGTTCAGCTCTAGGTTTCTTCCTGTTAAAAGGGCGTTTTTCATTGCCACCGTCACCTTCAGGTTTACTCTGGGGGTTTTAAGGCCGGGTTTTGTAAAGCGTCTTGAGACGATTTGTATTGTTAGTGACACTATATAAGGGGCGGTGGTTAGAACTGATGCCTCACAGTGAGAAGGTCCCGGGTTCAAATCCATGGGCCGACTGGGTCCTTTCTGTGTGGAGTTTGCTATATAAATAAAATTGAAATTGAAAAATTTGAAATTGAAATTAATTCAAAGCACTGAAATAGGTGGACAGGTGAAGGACAAGAAGTATAAAGGAGTCTGAAAGTCAAGATGAACTGAATCGGACTGAAAGGAGTTAATGAGAAATGAGCTGTTGTTAGTTGCGTTTTAAGATGTCAGTCAACAGAACAGCACCTTCATTTGGAAAGCTATATATTTACTAGTTGAACAATGGAGAAATCTGTAAAATCAATGTAATAGGTGCAAAAGTTTACAAATTTAAATCTAATTCTACACAACTTCATAGAACAGAGAAGAGGGAGTCTTCCTCCTTTTATATTTCAGCTTTTATATTTTATCATTTCAACTGACAGACTGTAGAGAGAAATTAATTGGGCTGTAGCAATATGATGTTTTGGTTTATACGTTTATTAAAACGTTTTATAAAACCTTTACTTTTAGTTAATCATAAGTCATTTCGTCACAAGTTTAAAATCTTTCTATCCTTCTGTCAGTGACAGGAACAGGAAGTTTTACAGCATTTTTCTTTCTGTCCTTTTTTCTTTCATTTTTCTGTTTGAAAGTCTGACTAAACTAGAAAAATATACATGCATCATTTTGAGTAACTTGTGTAGTGAAGACTTACGTAGGTCTGTATCTCTCCTGCAGCACTGAATGTTGTCCACAACAAACTATCTCAGTGGACTGCTTTTGGAGCTTCTGCTCTACATGAGAAAAAAACTTTTAGAAGTAAGTATGAATTCCAGTTATATTAAACAAAAATGTTGTTGTTATTATCATTTCCCTATTGATTATTATCTTTTACTTTTAAAATGAATGAATGTTTCATTGATGTCAGCCCCTCCAGTTGCTCCCCCTCTTACTCATCCCATCGATCAGGATAAAAGCGACGACCCCTGCTCTCAGAAGTCACATGCAACCCAGCTTTCACTGTCCTCTCTGGGCATTGCCTCTAGTGCCAGTTGGGATGATGATGAGACACAAAGCTATAAAGCCTGATTAACCTCTCAAAGATGAATCCATCAAATAGTTTTTTAACTGAAATGTCTTTTTGTTGTTTTGCTCATTAATCATGTTGTCAGTTTGACCATAAATATATCCACACAATGCACTGAAAAAAAAAATAAAAAATAGTTAACAGTGCAGGAAAAATGTCCTCTATGACATTTGCACTTTTATATTTTATATCATAAACATCACTGTGTAAGCAGGATTTCACTGTTGACTGAGATGAATGCAACAAATTATTAATTTTATAATCTTTTATAATCGTTTTTTTTTATTTTATTTTATTTGATTGCTTGGTTTGTTAAAAACTCTTTAAATGGTGGGAAATGCCAACTACTCTTAGGCCAAAGTGCACCCTCAAGATATTATTTGGACAAATCATAAGCTAGCCCTGCGATAGACTGGCGAGGGTGTATCCCGCCTCTCGCCCGATGACAGCTGGGATAGGCTCTAGCCCGCCCGCGACCTTTCACCCTTCACAGGACAAGTGGTTACAGAAGATGAGTGAATGAATGAATGAATGAATGAATCATAAGCTAAAAAAAATCCATATTATTAAAATATTTTTTAAATACATTTTTTTTAAACATCTTTCCAGTAAAATATAAGCTATGACAATTATCTTACCTTAATGTTGATCACCAATTTCACTGTTGTTTGAACACTTTAATTAAGCTATGTCTGTGTCTTCGACTAATGTATTTGATTATTTATTAATGGTGTTATTCATTGTTAATGGAGCAGGAGTTGAGGAAACTAAGGAGTTACTGCAGTAGATGATTTCCCTCTGTGGCCATGTGATGGCAGCAGGGGTCCATATTCCAAATAATTACAGTCATATCCATATGGTCTGGTCTGCATTTCTAGCTGGACATTTTTAATTTTAATCAGAATGTTTAATTTAATTCTCTTAATTCTCCAAGATTAGAAGCTGATGTTCTTGCTGTCTTGTTACAGCAATTATTTAAACATTTAGAAAGTGTTTAAGAGTTTACAATTAGTGGGAAATGGATTGTTATTCTTGATTTATGGATATGGTTATTTCTCTTTTCAAGAGACCTTCATTATGGTCATCATCAATCAGGTTAAATGCCAAAACTAAAACAGAAAAACAATAAAATATACAAAAGGGGATATGTTAATGTCAAAATGTACAATTTGTGACAACAAGGACATTTCGTAACTTGTTCAGTGTGTGTATCAGGCTTTACACTGGATTGTATATATAATAATGTAACCTCTGCATGATACTGTCATTGTTTTTTGCGCATTGAGAAAGTATAAAATAGTTTTACACCTAAACTAACTGCATGATACAACTCTAACAATGCAGTGCAGGACTGATTCATATTTATTTCCATGTCCTCTATATTATGTCCTCATCAGGATGCTGTTTACTTGGATCTGTTAGCTTTAGCTTCTGTACTTTAGCGTGCTATCACAGAGCCTTTTACAGGATTCTCATTATCAAAATAAGTCAGTTGGAACTAGTCATGAAATTAATGCTAGCTTAACTTGCTGTACAGTTCAGCTGATGATTGGCAAACTCAAAAAACAGGGTTGTCAACCTCTTTCTAACATTAGGAATTCTGTGTCTTAAAAATCTTAATCTTTCACCATTGTAAACTGTGCAAAAACTGAAATTAAAGAAATTAGTTTCAAACAGTGTTTTGCAAAGTTCATCTGAGTGTCAGTTAATAATATCAGTCTGAACAGAGGGACTGAAGCAGCTGGTTGACTAATAAAGATACTATTCATCAGGGACTGGCATCTGTGCTGCTTAGCAAACTGAATTTTGAACTTGCAGGATGCAGGAGGAAGCTCCTCCTCTTAAATTTAAACTTTCAAACTGAGGGGGTGGACGAAAATCTAAACATCTGTGATGTGTTGAATTTCACTCAGGACACTCACACTGACACAGAGGAAGTCATGTTTGGTCCTCTATAATCTGATTTTCCATTTCAGCTTATATGTAAACTATGGAAACTCATTTCTGTCAGAAATGGAATAAAAAGTTAAGAATGATAAACGTTAAAAGACCTGTTCAAAATTATACTAAACAAAAAGTAATTATTGGTTATTATAATAGTTCAAAACTGTATAATTGTCACAGACTGGATAGTAATGCGTATTTTCATGAGGTATGAGAATAATTTTCATTTGTATCATTTTAACAGTTCATCTTGTCTTTCTTTTCTAACAGAAACATAAATTAAACTAACAATTTAATGTGACATACAGCATAGTGTCACTTGAAATATTGTTAAAACACTTGGTAGCTATGTTAATCAGTTTGCATCACTTGTACATATAGTACATTCACGCTCCTCAGATGACCTCATTGTTACTTATTAAACGTTTCTTAATCATCTAGGTTGTGTTTCTTTTTTTAAATCTATAACAATAGGCTATGCTATACATGATTTGGCTTAAACTGGTCCAATGTCAATTCAATAGCTTGTTTCTAGTTCTTCATCAAATTGCTAGTTAGTTACTAGTTACTAGTAACCAAGTAGTAACTAGTACTAGTGGCGAGTAACTAGTCCATTGTAACTACTACTAGTTACTGGGTATCTTAATCACTTAGCTTGTAACAGTGTACCAGTGTCAGTTTGGCAGTAGTTAAATTATCAGTTTATAATGTGCTATTTAACTTTGACCAAACTGGTACGTTCATCATTTAGTTAATAACTATTCATCTGTGTTTTCATTAGCAAGTTATTAATGTTATTTGCTACTAGCTAGCTGGTCATCTGGTGTTTTGGTTTTGTATAAGTTATACATTATGAAGTGACTTGGCAAAAGCTGGTCCATTGTCAGCTAGCTCATTACAAAAGTGTCTTCATCACCTAGATAGTAAACTAGCAGGTAGATTAGCAGTTCGTGTCAAACCAGTATCTTCATCAGTTAGTTAATAAGGAGTTAATAAACCCATGTTTTCATTGAGTTGTTACTAATCTTACCAGCTAATTGGTTGGTTGCTAATGTTACTAGCTAATTAGGACAACAGCAAACTGGTTTCTTAATTTGCTGGCAAGTTAATAATATGTGTTATTTACAGTTAACTTATGTAGATATGAACACAGTGAAAACAAAACATGCACATAATATTATGTAAATTGGGTTTTCATTATGACAAACTGTGTCTTTTAGGTCGAACAGGAAGTGACCAAAATGTTTCCGAAACCAGCTCACCCTCCGCACTGATAAAACTCACACACACACACACACACACACGTTACGCATGCACGTATGCACGCACACACACACACACACACACACACACACAAACACACACACACACACACACACACACACACACACTCATACAGCCTCCTCAGATATCTGTTTCTCCTCTGCTGTCGCTCTGACACACACACACAGAGGGAGGTAGATAACTGTGATTCCACTGCTGAATTTTTAACGCTGTTGTGGAACTTTTTTTTCCAGCCGGGTTACTGTGGCACCAGGGTACTATTACACCGACAGAGACACAGAGACAGGGTTCAGTTCAGTTCTGTTGTTTACTGAGGCTGGACAAAGAAAGACTGTGCATGGGGTGCAAGGTAAGTCTGTCTATCTACTGCATGTCGGTTTCTGTTTAGCCGTTGCTTACCAAGAAATCAAGCAAGAAAATTAATGTTTTCACACATAATTGTTATGTCTCACCTGTGAAGTGTCCCAAAAGAAGTTAACATTTGTTTGTTTTTGGATATTTCACATGTAAAGAGTAATTTTGAAACTTTTTTGTAAGATTGCTGTGGTTTCACTTTAACTAAAAGAAAATTATATATTCCATTACCTCCTCTAAGCTAACAAGTTGTCATTTGTTATGACCTTTGACCTCATGACTGTCTGGTGTTTCTTGTTCTGCTATAGAGCAATTACCCATATTTATTTATTTATTTAATTACCAGTCATTTTGAAGGACTGATGATTTTTTAACTGTAGCATGCAGCTCTCACCTGGTTTCATTGGACCTGACCATCACTGACTGCCACACTTGGCGCCTTTAGACATCTAAATTATTCATTGTAGGAGGTCTGTTCATTGGTCCGTTTTGTTCCTAGTGACCAAGATCTGATCATTTCTAAAATGATATGTCTGATGAATAACTTCCTGGGTAATTTTCAGTCATCAACTAATTCTGGTCTCTATATTTTATTGTAACATTTTTTTCTTTGTTGATGTAGTTGTTTTTCCAGAGTAATGTACTGCAAGGATTGGAAGTTATGACACATAATCCCACTAACTACTCCAGAATGTAATAATAGTACGTGAATAATCCTTTCTAAGTTAAGTGACTGCTTTTAGGCATAGATCAGAAAAAAAGTATGCATTCAACATGTCGTATTTCTTCAACCTGACTGAAATCCTTCTGATTACAGATTCAAACTTAACTCTTTCAATGGACACCAAATATAATGACCTGATAACATATATATGTTTAACTGACCCAAAACAACTTTATTCACACTTGTTTGAACAACTGGTTGTTTTGCTACCTCCATGTTTCTGTCCCTCCTGGAAACTTATCACCTGATGTTTACCCCACGTGGGGCAAACATGCTCAGAAAGAATGTGTTTATTCCAACCAGAAAAAAACTATCAGCTCAAGTGTTTACATCAGGGGTGTCAAACTCATTTTAGTTCAGGGGCCACATGCAGCCCAATTTGATCAAGTCGGCCGGACCAGTAACATATAACCTATAAATAACAACAATTCCAAATGTTTTCCTTTGTTTTAGTGCTAACTAACTAGCTATTTGTTTTTTTACAAAACATTTTATGAACAGCTTTGAATTTCTTTACAATAAAGTGCAGTTTTATTGCTGTCTGCCGTTTAGTTCTGGATGTTGTGTTCTGTTTGCTACTCTTACTAAAACAGTGGATAAATTAGGAATAGCAATTACTTTTGTAGCACTTTGTTCTCTTATTTTACACTAGGGTGGGTAAACCACCTCAAAACTATTCTGAGTAATCACTCTTTGCATGGGATATGAATGGATGATGGGTCTGCTAAAGTGTTAAATTTGGGATGTGTGTGTATAGCAGCAGTTAGAATGTATGACTCTAGAGAGACCTGGTTAGCTTCATATACAGCCATGCTGCCATGAGAGCTCAGCCTCCCATACATTAACAAAACCACTGTAGCCCCATAGGTCCCTAGTAGTTAACAGGAAATCCATTATCACAAAGGTACCTCTAGAAGCACAGATAACGTTTATTTCTGACCAGGTGGCCCCACCTTTGAATTTAATATCAGAACAACAAAAAAACGAATTTTGAAGAGATTCTTAATTAATAAATGTATAGTACCAAACCATTGGCGCACATGCTGGAGCTCATTTGAATCCAGTTCACAGTGTCTTAACAGTACTCACAGTTCCTGGTATGCAGAGTGCTGTTAGATATAGTTTGGCAAACCCCTCCTTCAGCAGTGTCCCGTCACTGTGGTGAAGAAACACGTCCTCAGGCTTCGTCCATGTTCATAAGCATCCAGTAGGTTGTCAGCAGCTTGGTGCAGTAAGTGTTTCCCAAGAATAAGTCTCTGATACTGCTAGCACGAGGAGCTAACTAGCAACAGTTCACAGTGTGGTCACAGTTTAGCATCAATTAAGCAGAATTCCCGACAGAAAAAGGTTCCCACTGAGCGTTCAGTCTCTCCAGAAAACAAATACACTAAGTTGTACATAGCAGACACGTAACTAAATCACACTAACGTAAATAAATATAGCTTATTGAACTTTGAAGTTTTAGCAGTGTCTTTTTTTCTCGCTCCGTCTTTTTCCTCTCGGCCCCACCCACCTGGTTACCCAGTAAGGTTAACTTGAACATCACTAAATGGCTAGTCAAACAGATTGACACCTGTCCACATCATTAATGCCACAAGAAAATGGTGCATTTGGGAACCATGCTGAACATTTCCACATTTTGCACTTTGCAAATTCATGCTGCGGGTCAGATTAGATCCTCTTGTGGGCCGGTTTTGGCCCACAAGCCATATTTTTGACACCCCTGGTTTACATGGTTATTAGGAGCTAACATTAATTAGAACAGATTAATGAAAGATTTACAGTATCCATCTCACTTAGATTGGACCTGTATATTCAGATTGAGGTGGTTAAATGAGGATTTTTCCTCTGACTATTGAATGGATACAAATGTCCATATATTGTTATTGTTTTCATAAATTTGGATAAGGTTTTTGTACTGTAAATCACAGCTAGACTGACAATTGGACTCTGGATCACTTCTGCTAAATGCTACGGGTTCAGCCAGTGAAATTCAGTGCATCAGTGCAATGTACAGTATGTTAAAGTATCTCTTTGTGGTTGGTCATTAATTTATAAAAAGTCTTAAACCTGCTAAAAGACAGACTTTATCTCAAACCCGAATCCCCCTGTTTCCTCGCTCAGGCCCATAATGTCCTGATGCTGTTACCATAGCAACATGACCCTCAACACTCAGAGAGAGAAGGTGCCCCTGCGGCGAAGAGGCAGCACACCGATTCCTCCCCTGCACCAGCACCCAGCCTGGACTCGGAACGCTACAATCCCTGGCAGCATCCAGACTGACCCAGGTCAGTCCCGTCCTCAGCGCAGCCATCTTCCTCTAGGCCAGTCAGCGTCCTACCACCCCGGAGACAAGTCCCTCCACTACCTTGCCCATTGGAGTTCAGACTCGGATGACGACTCACAGAGCGACTCGGACTGTGTTTATAGAGTCGTGTTGCTTGGCGACCACGGCGTTGGAAAGACCAGCCTCGCAGGAATCTTTGCTGGAATCACAGAAAAAGATGAGCAACCTGGAGGTGGGAATGCTTTATGTGGCTGCCTTTATAGCAGTCGGTTGGCATTACTCCTTGTTCTTACTAAGCTTTTTATTAACTGCTTTTAACAGTTACTGTGCAAGTATTGTCCAGAATACTTACTCTCTATTAATGTTTCTACAGGCTTTGGTTTCTGTCAGTCCTTTTAGGATCCAGCTTTCCCAGCAAATGCAGATTGAATGTAGGACAGGAAGTGATACATGCAGGCAGTGGACATAATGAATGTCAGATTTGCACAAGAACTGCTCAAAGAAAAATGCAGATTGCATAATGAACAACTTTTAGTGAAAGAAATGTCCCAGATTGGTTTAAAATCAATTCTTTATTTGTAAAAAATCAGTCCAAAAGATCTTTAATGCTTTCTAGCATCTTTTCAATCCTGAGTAGAGCAGTGCAGTTTCTGACTTTGTTGTAATGTCCCAACCTTGAATGACCCCACATCATTGATCATCTCTTGTGTCCCATGTTGATTGGCCTGAGGCCATGATTGACAGTTTGTATTGATCCAATGATAGTCTGACATGGTGTGACGTACAGAGCCTGTCTGATGTTAGTTTTCAGGTTGACTGAACTCTTTGTCTGGTTTTACACATTTTTTGTTTTGTTTTTCTTGTTTAGTTATTTGTGTTGAGTTTTAGGTTGGGATGTCACTGTGATTTACCATATCGTAGTTTAGCCTATTTTTACCATAGTCATAAAGGGCTGCTGTGTTTTGGCCACCGTGGCAAAAAGAAATGTGACAAAGTTTTTCCAGTTTTGGTCCAAACTGAAATATCTCGGCAGCTGTGAATGTAAAAACTTTTAAGACATAATTTTGGAATTGTCCAGTACTTTGGTTTCTGATGAGATACCTTTAAAGCTGATGGTATCCCATCATCCTCAGCTGTCCTTTTGTTTTATGCCGATTAGCAGTGTTAGTGTTGTCGTTTAGCATGTTGATGATTGGTCTCTTGAGTACTGCCTCAGACGTTATCATGTTTATGGATTACTTAGTCCTGTTGCTAATGGTTTGTATTTACTGTTTGTTACAGTGGACACATATGAGCGGACGCTGACAGTAGATGGAGAGGAAACCACACTTGTCGTCATGGATACCTGGGAGAATGACAGAGTGGTACAGTGTGTGTCTGTGTGTGTGTGTTGATTGCAGTACAGTTGTGAATCATGAGGTTTATGCCGTATAGGATTTCAAACATCATCAAATCCCCATACGAAAAACAATGGTATTTTCCTATTTTGGCCATTGCATGAGTATGTTTATATCATAATAAGAAAATCAGTTAATTAATTGTTATATTTAAAGTAATATTTTTAAAAAGAAGATCCTCAGAGTTAAATTACTTTTAAAAAATATTTTGAATTATTTATTATATTTAAAATTTATGTCAAGAATGCATTTACTCACCACTTGAAGAAGGAAAGAAGAACTCAAAGGTCCAGAGGAGTTAGTGGGTCTCTAACATCTGTGAGAAATAAACGTCTTTCAGTGTTTCCCCAAAGACGGCTTTTATTGTGTATCAGCAGCAGGATGTGATCTGTTTACGTTAATAGTATCCAAACAGAAATACAGCCACAGAAGCAACACAACAAAAAATGTCCTATTCATTGTCTGTGTTAGCAGCCGTGGAATGTGTTCTGGTTATGAAACATTGTGTTTAAAGAGAAGGGGCATCACGTAGACATCATGTTAGTCGCTCCTAATTAGCATAATGATAAGGTATTTGCTACTTTATGTGCTGTAGCCTTTATGTTTGTTGGTCAGTTGTCATTCATAGCTGTTGTGTCAATTGTTGTGTCCTAAACCAGTTCGGTGGACATCTACCATAAAGCTGTTGTGTGTTAATGTCAGGACACACCAAACCAACATGAAAGAACTTCTGGCAACAAACGTCGACTGTGACACCTCATCACGTTGCCTGTGTCCGGGCCACATAGTCGCACTTAAACATATCGCAAAGAATACAGCCAACAGCTAGCTGGCACACACATTCTGAAGCTGCATGAAAGGAAATAACCCTTCATACTTATGCTTTTTTCATTCTAGACGATCATGTTGTTGAGAAAATATTTGATTATTTCAATGTTCAGATGAGGTGAAGATGTAAAAGAGCCTCTGTATGCCCTTTGCACTTATTTCACCAAGCTGAAAAGCCAATCATGGTGATCTCTCTCACCAACACACTCTGCCGCCAAACTAGTTGAAAGGCTGCCAACAGGGAGGACGACAAGCGCCAAGAATGCAAGACACACGACCAAAACCAGGGCCACAGATGGCCCTCAAGGCCTTCAACAAATTCCTTGTATGTGCGAACATACATGGCAATAAAGACGATTCTGATTTTGATTCTAAATGGAAACAATCACTTTTGTTAGTCCACATACGGTGAACAAACCTACAATCAGTCTTTGCAGAATAGCTGTCAAAGTCTGGATGTCAAGAATGAATGTAATCTCTGTGTTTATGTTTCCTGTCAGGAGGGGGAGGATGACTCCTCTCGTGACGACTGTCTGAAGGTGGGGAGTGCTTATGTCATTGTCTACTCCGTCACTGACCGCTCCAGCTTTGACTCTGCCGCTGAGCTTCGCATCACGCTAAGACGCGCCCGCCAGTCTGAAAACCTTCCCATCATCCTTGTGGGAAACAAGAGCGACTTGGTCCGGTCCAGAGAAGTGGCAGTGGAAGGTGGGGTCAAATGTCAAAGCGTGGAACATACATAGACCTATACAGCAAAATGCTAGTGGGTAACAATCACCTGATATTACTGTAATAATTAACCTCTTTCTCTTTGCATTGTTTTTTTTTTCTCAGAGGGTCGAGCGTGTGCCGTGGTGTTTGACTGTAAGTTCATTGAGACGTCAGCGTCTCTGCAGCACAACGTGGCCGAGCTATTTGAGGGCGTGATCCGTCAGATCCGCCTCCGTCGGGACGGTAACGAGGCCAGGCAACGTAGACACTCCGTCTATAAACGCAAAGAGGGCATTACCCAGAAGGCTCGCCGCTTCCTGGATCGACTGGTGGCACGCAATAACCAGCGCATGGCGGTCAAAGTGAGGTCCAAGAGCTGCCACGACCTGGCCGTGCTCTGAAGACGAGTACCCACGTTTTTTGACTCGTTGGACTACGACGTTTGCAGTTTTTTCACAGTCTAGACGAGCTGACAGATTCAGACAAAAACAATCAGCAGTGAACTGAGTTAGTGGACTGATACATACTTACTGTGATCAGCTCATTGCTTTGTTTGACCTTTTGGTTTCAGCATTTTATTGACTTTCCCTTCAGATGACCAAAGCATAAAGAAACCAAACGACTGTTAAGGACCATCACTGTAGGGTTAAAGGTCAGATGAGTGTCCAGTGACCAGTGTGTATGTGTGTGCGTGTGTGCATGCGTGCATGCGTACACGCGTGTATGCGTATATCTGTGTGTGTGCGTGTGTATGGACCGATGTTATATTCTCCGTCAGGAAAGACGTCCTATAGTTTCCATTGAGACCATTGTGCTGTTTCCCTGAAGTTTCTGCTGTTTTCAGTTCAACACTGTGCAGAATAAAAAGTCTTAAAGGAACAATCATCTCAAAATCCTATTTCACTGTAGCATACAGCGCCTACAGAAAGCATTCACCTCCTAGGAGTTATTCCCTTTTTTCGTTGCTTTTATAAACGGAGTTATGGTCAATGCATTCAAGTCAATTAATTTAAAAATATACTCCACACCATCTAAAGTGACTGGAGATCCAACCGGATCCATCAGCTTTACCAATATCACTCACTCATTGTCTTTATTTGCCATCTTAATGGGAAGAATGGTGCTGCTTTTTCTGGGCCATGAGTAAAGCAATGTCTGGCTCCAAACTGGAGAGTTTCAGTCTCATATCGTAGTCCACACTGATTCGGTTGCACTGCTTTGTTTTCAGGCCAACAAGTGTGGAAAATCCGACTTCACAGTTGTAGGTGGTTGGAAATGGCATCAACAGTTTCAGAGCAGAGTCAGCTCGGGATGCTCAGGTTGGATGTGGAGCCAAAGGTCAGTCAAACCTTTCTCCCTTGAAAGTTGTTGTGTCCCATCTGATACAATGTCCACAAGGCTGTCAATTTCTCTTGGTGAAAGCTTGGAACTGAATTGCTCGATGTGCATTTTGTCCCCAAATGGATTTCTGATCCAATCAAAGCTTGCATCTAATTCTGGGCAATATATTCCTCGCAGCGAGTGTTGGTCTTGCAGATGTTGCTTGAAGGATGCAACTATGCTCCTTTGCAGTTGGTTTAGCTAAGTTCTCGTCTACTGAATGAGGTTTTCCCACTGTAGCAATCAGGAGTACCCTGTATGATGCCTCTGTAGCTTTCGCAATTTCTCCAGGTGCAAAAAACGGGGAGGTCCCCTTCATCATATGCTTCTTCAGTTCATCGCGTTTGCTTTCAAAGAATCCAGTAGGTTTCCCCTGGTGCTCTTTGTGTTTAGTTTCCAGATGCCACTTAAACCCTTTGTAGGGCACTCATTGAAATACTTGGGAATTTTAAATTTGACTCCAGAGAGTTATTGTAGGGCATAAGAAGACTTTTTCAGTTTTGTAACATTTTTCAGTTTTTTTTTCACATAGAAGATCGAGATCAATGAAATTACCATAGCTATATGGTTCCTTGTCCTTTAGTGGTAAACAAATGTAAACATGTATTTTAGACCATTAGAACATAAGTGCTGATTCAGGCACTTGTCAACATACACATTATCACATTAGACAACATTAGGCCACTTCTTCTTAAATCAGTTATGCTCAGAGTTCGTACAGAGGCGGACCTTACAGACCACATTTGACCCTGATTTGACCTGAGAATGTTTTCTTGATCTTCACTGATTGGCTGGATGAAAACCACGGCTCAGAGGCACAGGGACACAATTTAAAATGTGTGCCGAAGTTACCATATATGGTTCTTTGCCCCATAAAGGGTTAACTTTGCGGGTTTCATAGCCTCGTTAGCCAACGTTTCATAGCACAAAGTGCAAAAAAGCGAACTGTATGTAGTCACTGTGGTATTTTCCTTTCACCTTAGCAGCGGATTTTTCACATTCATGGCGACTTTCATAACTTTGCAGCAGGGTCTCTTTTGATGACTTCACTATAACGTTAATGGTGGCGTCCTGGGACTCGGCGGCAATATTAACTGAACTACTCACATTTGCATCAAGTCACTGCACCTTTCCAGATGTATCAGATGTTTCATCTGGGTCTCTGACCCTGTCCTAAGGCACTGACCTACAATTGAATTTGACTTTCAATCCCAAGGTGGTCACAGCACTGTCACTACCCAGCTGCCATGACACCTCGCGGACCATTATGGGTCACTCATGGACCATTAGCCATAGAGAAAGGCTGCTAAAGTTAAATAAATTATGTTTTGAGCTGCTAACATTAGTATGTCTAGCTAACGAGCTAACTAGTAATCTAGCATAGCCAAGCGTTAGCATATCCCAAACTAGCCGCATTACTCTGTGGGGTTACAGGTGAAATCTGATCCAGGACCAGAGTTTAGACAAATGTCGTCAGCTATACCTTTAAAACTAGCTGCTGCTTGAAAAATAAATTAATCAGGTCTGACAACTGAAAGTGATTCAAAGTCATTTGAATAAATCACATTTTCGTTAATTTCAGTCTGTTGAAAAAACAAAAAGCCAGTGGTAAGTTAATAAATTGTAAACTTGGCAGTTATGGGAATAGTAGATGTTCAGTCAAATGAGTGTTAATTTAAAAATGTTAATATTAATACAGATTGATTCAATTCTATATATATAACGATTTACATAAATATTTTTTTTATTTGATTTTACATTATTAATTTAATTTTCTCGTGTGCTTTGTTTTATTTAGTTGTAATCTGTTTTTCTGCAGGCGCTGCATGGATCAACACCTCGGTGTTCCCACTTCACATAAACACACTCCTGGATGTTTAGTGTTACCATGGTGACCTGTGGTCCGTTGGCCACCTTCGGAGGAGAGGCTGTTTACGGTCGTCATGGCGACACAATTGCATGTTGACACCTCTGTGTAGTTGACAGAAAACAGGCAGAGCTTAGTGTTCTCTTTATTGGGCCTTTCCTGCCCTGAGTTCGGCCTCTCAGGCTGCAGACTGAACCTGGACCCACAACATCTGTAACTGACAAACCTGATCGTTGTTAAGAGCCATAAAAAGCAGCTCTGGGAGCTTGTTTCTATGAACTTTGAGCTAAAGTCAATGTTAACATACATTAACTCTTATATTTGGCAGGTAATGCTCACCATCATTGTTTAATGGTTCTTTTGTTGCTACCTAACACTGAACACAACTTCACATTTGGCTTGCTATAAGTTAAACATTTTTACTGCTCCTTTTGTGGACAACAGGAATATCAAATGTCACAGCATCATTGTTGAGACATTTCACTCAACGCTACAGATTTCCTCCTGTTGGTGAAGAAACGTCAAAGTGAACCAGTCACTGATTCTTTTAGAGATGTGAACAGAAATGAAGCCGAGCTGCTGTGAAATAACGGCAGACATGGTTCAAATCAGCATCAGTTTATCTGGAAGCTGCACCAGGCAGACGGGCTGTCCCAGTTTTTGCTGATCAAATATCCTATCTGTTTTTTGATCGGGCATTTTGGTGACACAATTTAGGCAGACACACACTCTGTGGTTGTAGAGGACAGTAGATGGAGGAGGAGTGTCGAACATTGATTTGATGAGGGTAATGGAAAGAATGCATGACTCTGCTCAACCCGGATGACACACACACATACACACACACACGCACACACACCATCACACGCGCGCACACACACGCAAACACACACACACACACACTGAGAGTGATGTGTAAACATCCTCTCAGTGGAGGAGGACCAGAGACTCAGAGCCGTGAGTTTAGCTCCTTCAAGAATCTGTTGCGAATAGAAACATAGCAAAATCCCTCCTCTGAGTTTCCTCTCAGCCTGAGGTGTAAAAACTAATCAAACTGATTTCTTCAGTACCTTCTTTTTAATCTATCTTTATTTTATTTATACTTTTATACTTCTCCTTCCTCTCCTGTCCTCTCATTTCTGCCTCTAGTTAGCAGCTGTGGGTTAATGTTGTTAGTACTAAACTAACAGGGCGTTTGCAGCTGTAGAAATCAGTCATGTCACGCTCACACAGATTATTTCCATTAATCTTCTATAATCACAAGCGTGGAGTAACATTTTAGCGTCTTACCTCAGGGATAACAATGTAATTTCACTGACTGTTCCCTGTGTTTGGTGTGTAATCTGTCTGTTAGACTCAAGGCTCACCTAATATTGCATACTACATCTTTATGGGAGTTGGTCAGTTTCTATGAAAGTAATCCAGTAATGCACAAGGTTTTATGAAAGAAGATGCGAAACTCAAAGGCTAAACTACTTCTTCACATGCTGAATATGTAATAGGAAGTGAGTGCAAGGTATTTTCTCAGATCAGTGATGAAGAACACCACTAAACCTTCTAATATTCAGCAAGAGTGACTCCTTTTGTCATGTTGTTTCTACTCATATTTAATGGTCTTGGATCTTTTGCAGAAAGTCTTGGAGCAGAACCAAAAAACAACACTCTTTTTTTCTTTAGTCTGGACAAAATGAGATGAGCTGTATTTGTGGACGTGCCCTTAGCTCAGTCTTACCACATGTCTTCCAGGGGACGTCATTAGCTTTTCTTTGCTCAGAGCTAAGATGAAAGTAGGTGACGATAGTGTAAAGTAGTTTCATTACATTAACATTAAAAAAAAAAAAAAAACAGTAAACACGATTAGTATCTCTCTCCCTCCTATCAGACTGTATATGGCTAATTGTTGAGATGTAAACAAACCTAAAAGCCTTGGGGAGAAACCTGTCTGTGCCTCATCGCATTGTCACCGACCTGAACATTAGTCTTCATAGCGTTTCAAACATTTCTGGCCCTTTGAGATGCGTTTGATTTACAGACACAGAGAAGAGAGCACAGAAAATCAAACACCCGCCTGTGTTTATTTAAACTGCTTGGTTTCCTCTCTGTCTCTGGTTCAGTGTCCACACATCAGTCCTGTAACTCTGCCTCTTTGTTCACAGTCTGACACCACCAAGATCTGAAGGAATGTAAACTGACTGAGGTTAAATTATGTGACTCTCTGGCTCCCCCTGCTGGCTCTACACTGGCGGCTGCTAATCCGGAAAAAGAAATGTTTTCTCTCTCAGCCTAAAACATTGATCCTTTTCTTCATTCATTCTTCATTCATTCAGTCATCTTCTGTAACCACTTGTCATTGGGCGAGAGGCGGGATACAGCATTTGTTAGTTCATGTATTTATTTAAAATCCATCTGTCCTGACTTTTTATTAATCTTCTGCTTTGTATATGCAGTTTCACATCTGAGTTTCATGTGATTCCTCGTCATCACTTGCACCATTTCCTTTTTTCATATCATTTACTACCTCCTCTGTCATCTCCTTCCTTTACATTCCTTTTCTTTCACTTCCTTTCTTTCCTTTCACTTTTAATATACAATTTCTTTACATTACTTTCCATTCCTTTTCTTGGTTTATTCATACTGTTTGGTTTCCTTTCCTTTCTTTCCACTTTTCATAATATAAATTCTTTGCATTTCTTTTCTTTCCTTTGCCTTTTAGAGACCGTCTCTAAACTTTTATGTTTTATGTGCAGGAGCAAAGGGAACAAAGTAACCTTCTTTATGGAGGTGGAGGAGGAGGATGCAGGTCTGACATGACGGTTCGTCAAATGTCAGGGCTTTCAGAGCAGCTGCGTCCCGCTGACCTGAGAAATATTTGCCTCGAAGACACGCACACTTGTCTGGCAGAGGAGGGCAGCTCAGGACCTGTTGCAGTGGAAATGGTGCCCTGAGGCCAAGACAACAGAGATGCAGCAGAGCTGCTGCTCAAACTGCCTTTTACATCTACATTTCTACAAAAGGTAAGGTGAGTTCATTCTGTGTGCGTGCGATCATGTTATAGCATCTGCTCTCAGTGCTTTGCTTTAGTCCCCCCCCCCCCCCCCCCCTGCAATGGCTCTGCGACCCCCCTAGGGGGCGCGTCCCCCACTTTGGGAGCCACTGATTTAATCCGTTCCAGATGGGGCATGGTCACATTCCTGTAAAGCAGGCATCAAGTTACCAAAGTAAAACTAACGTCAACTCTTAGGCCCTTCCTTCAAAATAAAAGCGTAAAGCAATTAAAATGTTCAATGAAATAACTCGTTTTTCATAGACAGCATAATGGGGGACAATTAAAACAAATGTTAAATGTGGAAAAAAGCTTGTTTTATAATATACACTATAATGTCATTGATAGTGTATTTCTATGTCTACTTATTTTTCTTTGATGTGGTTGAATCAGAGAGGAACACAGGAAAGAAATGTGAAGGTGAATACAAGAATTCACTGGCAACACTCCACCTTACATCCTCCAAATTATTGTTATTTTTATTAGGAGCATTTACTTTAATCACCCCTTTTGATATAATAAAATAGTACAAGAAAAAGGAATATTCAGATTCAGATTCAGAAAACTTTATTTGTCCCTGGGTACCACTCGCTAAAAATGCTGATGTAAGTGTTTATTAAGTTAAGTACGATGAGGAGCGGGAGGAAACTTTTAAAACAGCGCATAAACTAACCAACAGTCCAGCATGGCAGGAGTTTGACTGAAAGGTAAAAATGTGGAATACTTTAGCCCTCCTTATGTTACCTCAAAATATAGTAATACATGTAGGTTATATTTTGGGACTGTCCTAAAATTGTGAATTATTAAAAGGATTACTCACTTTGATTTTAAGTTAGACTTGATGTTCTATATATTGGGTATATTTCCTGAAGAGTTCTAGTTTTAAACTGCATTGTTAACCAAAGAGATTTATAAAGTTTATATCTAGCCTAACATTCAAATGTCTTTACATTTATGGGGATCCACAGAAGGACAAATGCTACAGAGCGACATTTGAATTCACAAATGATTCCTGCTTTCATTTATAATTCGCATCACTGGTAACAGAAATGTGCATTTCTGTATATTTCTTTTATTTTTTACATTAATTGTTTAACATTTGTAATACATGACATCTTCATATGCACCGTATACTGATTTTCAGAATACTTGTCTTAATTTTATAACATTTCTTTTTACTATTTAATCAGCTGTATTAAAGGGGAACTCCGGCGCAAAATGAATCTGGGGTTAATAACACATGTGTACCGAGTTCGACCATTCTCTGGTATTTGTTTTCATGCATTTGTTTTGTTAGTCAAATGTGACCAGTTTTCTTGCAAACCGCTAATTAGCGTATAACGCTAGCCTTCGGGGCACACCGACACATAAAAAGAAATCGCTATTTCTATACCACTAACAAGGCTCACAATATCACCACACTTACACGGTAGCATAACTAGGGTCTCTACATGTAAATCGAAGCATTTAGAACTTTGCAAGTATACAGGCAGTTTATTAAAAAAGGAACACAGTAGCCTACCGTTGGCGTCTGGCTCGCATATCCAGGCGGGCGCCATCTTGGGGAAACTGAACTCTCTTCGTTCAGTGCTTCTCTATGCTCTCAGTGCTTTCTTCCGGCAACAGACAGTTCAGTTTCCCCAAGATGGCGCCCGCCTGGATATGCGAGCCAGACGCGAACGGTACTGTGTTCCTTTTTTAATAAACTGCCTGTATACTTGCAAAGTTCTCAATGCTTCCGTTTACATGTAGAGACCCTAGTTATACTACCGTGTAAGTGTGGTGATATTGTGAGCCTTGTTAGATTTCTTTTTATGTGTAGGTGTGCCCCGAAGGCTAGCGTACGCTAAATAGCGGTTTGCAAGAAAACTGGTCACATTTGACTAACAAAACAAATGCATGAAAACAAATACCAGAGAACGGTCGAACTCGGTACACATGTGTTATTAACCCCAGGTTCATTTTGCGCCGGAGTTCCCCTTTAACTGTCCATGTGGAGCTGTCCAGCTGTGTCTTTTATTTTGAAAATGTGGCAGGAAGTTGATGCCTTTGTCGCAGTGTGGATCATTCTACGACGTGTTGCGGCGTGCAGTTAACGGAGAGTCCAGTCCAGTGGATCATTTTATACAGAGCGGATTTTATTGTTGACGGGCGGCAGTAAGATGAGCAACCCAGGTAGGAAATGAATCACACGACACGACACGACACAACATTGCACCGTGTCATGCCACTGAACACAACACCGACGACCTTGCAACGACGCAGTCTGCACGCCCCCCGAGGGGTCCTGCAAACCATTTTAAATGGAGCAGCACCATTTAAGCAGGCTTCTCGGAATAAAGTCAGCCCTAGTTTAATAGAGCAATTTTTAGTTTAGAACATGTAAAATCGTTTTTACAGAATTGAAGCTTTTTTGTTGATCTGAAGCTTTTAGAAACCATCCAGCACTTAATGCGAGAGTTTATCCGGATTAAGAAATCATAATCGGGTTACTAACCACACAAGATAAGAGTACCAGTAACAAAACTAATAAATGAGGAGTTTATTTTTAAATTAACTCTAACAGAGTTATTGTTCGGTAATATAGCCAAAGGGTCCAATTTTTTGTTAATTCCTAGGACAGTAAACGCAACATCTTCTAGGCTTTTTAACGTCTGGTCAGACACCAGCTCAGTTTTCATACTCCTCATCTGTCTATTTTTGCCCTCTTCATATTCTCTTCACCATCTCCGTCTCCCTCTGGTCTTTTCTACTTACTATGCTTCTTCTTTACCTCCTACCCCTGCTTTCCCTTAGCCTAATTTTTACTACTTCTGAGATTTTAACAGATCCTGTTTTTCATGACTAAGACTCTGTCTCATTATATAACGCATTTGACTTTGCAACTTCCTACCCAGCATCATTTGTTCCCTTAAAATGTTCTAGACAGAGTCATAGTCAACATGTCAAATAACCTGTCTAATCTATCTGAATCTATCTGTACTGAAGGAAGCTGAAGACTTAAGTTTCCATAACACTGTACTGTACATATTTATTTATTTTTCTGAAAAAATGTCCTATGATGCTCCACTGGAAGGAACAGGTCCCTCATACTATGTGGTCAGGTGGTAAAACATCCCATTAAAAGGGAAGTAAATTTGCAGGAATTTCCCAGAGAGAACTGAGATTTAAAACACTGGTGTGACTTTATAACAATTCAGGTTTTAACATTTTAACAAGGGCTGAAATTGATTGCTGATTGATAGCACTGATGCCTCACAGCAAGAAGGTTCCGTGTTCGAATCCAGGCCGACTGAGGCCTTTCTGTGTGGAGTTTGCATGTTCTCCCTGTGTCTGTGTGGGTTCTCTCCGGGTACTCCGATTTCCTCCCACCGTCCAAAGACATGCTCATTAGGTTCACTGGTGATTGTAAATTGGCTGTAGGTGTGAATGTGAGTGTTAGCCCTGCAATAGACTGGAGACCTGTCCAGGGTGTACCCCGCCTCCTGCCCGATGACAGCTGGGATAGGCTCCAGCTCACAGGACAAGTGGTTACAGAAAATGAATGAATGAATGAATGAATGAAATGATTTATCACACAGCTTAAACACATTTTTTTTCAGTCTCAACAGAAATATTATTCATTGTTTTTGTCATTTTTTAATTGGTTTTCAAAATATTCTGGTTCCAGCTGGCAAAGTGTTTGTTTCTCATGTTTGACCATAAACTGAATATATTTGAATTTAGAGATTGGTCGCCTTAAACTGTGGGACATCTTCAGACGTTACAACGACAGAATAAACAATCAAAGAATACTCAATAATCAAGGGATCTGTAATGTAAAAGGTTATTAGTTGCATCTTTAGTCCAAAGCCCAAAGATATTTAGTTTTTAGTGATACAAATCAAAGCGAGACACAAATGTTTCTGTTGTTGTTGATTTTCATGCTGCACAGAAATCTTCTGATTACACAGAGGGGGGAAAAATAATCTGTCTTAGTCCATGTTTTCCGAAAAAAGAGAAGTGATTTTTATAAGTAATTCCTCTGCTGGTGTCGTGTTAACCCACCACATGTTGATGGAGTGGAACAGCTGCGGGGGTGTTGGGCGGAGCGGCACAGGCAGAGAGCATTACCAACAGTCAGATTGGGTCTTGTTCAGAGGACCTTAGTTCAGTGATAAAAAAAAGAAATAAATGTGATGATAGCAGGTAGCTTAACTTGAAAAACAAGAAGAAACATGTAGCCTCACTCATGCCTGTGTTAATAAAACTTGTCTAGCAGATCTAGATTGTACTGATCGCCACATTTTATCTTGTTTGTTTGACAAGATAGCCACCAGATTGTTACAGGTCCAGGCAAAGAAATACTGTAGCCACAGTTTGATTAGCTTTAAAAACACATGAAAGTTCCTCTTAATACACTCAGATTTTTGCACAGATTAAGCAAATGCGATATCATTTGTTGATTAATGCTGCTCATAGTTGTAATTTTGACCCTTTTTCTTTTTTCAACAGAGCCATTTTTGCTTTGAGACTTGAGCTAAGCTGACCAGCTACACAATGGTCATACAGACATGATTGTAGAATCAATTTGCTCATTTAAAATGCTTTAAAAGTATATTAATCATCCACAGACCTTTTCAACAACACACCTTTCCACAGCTTTTCTTGATCTGGTGTGAGACTGTTTGTTTGTTGTTTATTCCAGCGGCGTATCCTCCTCCCACGGCCCCTATGGCCAATTCGTTTGGCAACGTACCCGGCTATGAAGGCATCGGGACAGGAGGCGGTGAGCAAACTCACTCAGCTCTTAGTGAACTTTAACGTTCCAGCAGCGACTGATGAATCTGTCGCTGTTACTACAGGAGGTTACCTGCCCCCTCCCATGCCCTTGGAGCCTGTAGCCCCACCCCAGCCCGGACCTGTACCTGATGACTGGAAGTAAGACCCCACATCACCTGCATCACAACCAACGGATTGCTGTGCTATGATATATATATTCTGATTTAACGTATGATGTGTGTGTCTGTTGTAGCATCCCCTCTCTGACAGAGGATGTGGCCCGTGAGGCGTTCAAGAGCTTTGCATCGTCGCATTGCTGCTACAGTTCAGATCCAGCCAACGATGGGGTCATCACTAGCATGGAGCCGTACAACACATACAGGGTGATTATTTGTTCACACTTTTTATGACATATTGAGGACTGGTCATGTTCATCTGGTATTAACCTGTGAGCAGGAAATGGCATTCAAAATTCAAACATTAACAATTAAACTGTATGGACCAGTCGGAATTCAACATTTGCTTGTTTTTCTTTTCAATTGTTGCTGCCCCGTTGATCAATAAACGGAGCTGACAAATAAAAACGGGAAAGAGAGAGCAAAATAATGCTTATTAAATAATAATTGTGGAGCATTTAAGGCGCAGTGTCTTGAAGTATTTCAGGTTCTTTATTGTGGATGGAAAAATGACCAAATTAATTGCTGGTTGCAGATTTTGTGAAAGTTCTGTCGTTACTCTGCAGCAACAGAAAATCTGAGACCAACGTCAGTTTAGTGACTTAGTCATGAGGACTCTTGCAGCAGAGAATATCCCGCTCACATCATGACACCACCCTAGAAATACACAGTGGTGCAATACACAGAATAGATTGCGTTTGGTCCAAGTATCTTTAAATTGTTTGAACCTGACAGCCCAGCCTGGATTTGTTTTATCCTGTATGGACTTATTTCAACTTTTGGAGTCCAGTATAAATTCCTTCTTCCTTCTTGTGCCAGGGAATGCGTATGCGTCGACGTAACATCTTGTTTTAATTTACCACATCATGGACAAAAATGTGACCATGATGTGAATATTTTAATCCTCATTATTCTGAATATGTCTGGAGAACATTTATGGATTGTTGGAGAATTACTAATCATGAAAAAGAAGATACCACCCAGGTTTATATGAGCATCTTCTAATTGAAGTGGACTGTTGTGTCACTATTAGACCCTAGTCTTGAAAGTTTGAGGCAGGCACCACCCACAGATGTAACTGACACTCCTGTCCTTACTCGCTCAGTATGTTAAGGATGGGACATGTCCACACAGAGGACAGTCTTAGGCCCAGTTTAGACCTTGCATTAACATCTGACCTGTGCAATCTGATCACAAGTAGACAACTTTTAGTACCTGTGTTCAGACCTTGCATTTAAATACGCATGGGCATCCCTGTTGAGTAGGTGGTCTTTAATGTGACTCGGGACACACTGTGCATTCACACTACCAAATGAATGCAGACACATGCGACCCAGACCACCTCGAAATGTGATCTGAGATCGGATCTCTCAAATGCGTCCTCAATGCCTCCTGGGATATTCACACCTATACTTTACGCCGGCCACTTCTAATTAGATTACCCAGGACGGATTTTGATGCAAAGTCTAAAAAGGCCTTACATGTCTTTGAAGATAGTTTGACACCAGTTTATAAACATGTGATTCTCGCTTGGCTGGCATGTGACCTCAGAGACCATGTGACATTAACATGCGAGCAAACAATAATGGCATATGACTCTCTGGTCGTCTCTGTCACATGTCTGACTCAAAATGCTTTTGCTTTTACTTTAATGGGTCCTGCTGTCTGCACAACAACTAACGGTTCACTTCTACTATGTCTCTGTCACCTAAAATCAGATTAACACAATAATGTTATCAGCCCATGCAGTATCTCTTGTTAAAGTGTGTTTTCTGACCTCTAGTACCGCCTGGAGACGTTCACTGAGTCCAGGTCAACTGACTGGGCCCACAAACCTCATGAAGGTAAACACACACTTTAAGTTTACTGGTTGGGCCTTTTGGTCACACACTGGTGCATTTTGAGATTCCAGCTGAAGAAACTTCCAGTTTAATGGAAACTTAAAACCAAGTTTGAGCCTCAAAACATTTAGCTTTGTCTGTGAAAAGCAGACAAAACGGAATTAATATGTCTTAATTTTGCCAATTAAAATATGACTTAAGTGAAATAGACTAATACAGCAATCTTTTCCATCTTTGTCTTCTACCCAGAGTTTAATGAGAAGAACAGACAGGCATATTTTCGTAAAACACCTTGCAGTATCTGTAGTATGTAATAAAAGGAGCCTGAATAGTGCGGATGTTCCAGACTATGTATATAAATCCCTCATTAATAACCACCCACTACTGAGGCATGCGCTTACTTGTTCATTTGGTTATTTGTGCAGGTGGGAGAGTGAATGTATTAAAAGAGGAAGGTGGCACACTGCTGCGCATGTACGATTCTCAAAATAGTTCTCAAAATATATAAATACAGGAGATATTTTACTGCAGATCAATCTTATAATAGCTTCATATCTGCCCTTTCTGTGTGGAGTTTACATGTTCTCCCCGTGTTTGCGTGAGTTTCCTCTGGGCACTCTAGTTTCCTCCCATCATCATCAAAAAACATGGGTGCTAGGCACCGGGTCAGGTTGGCCCACAGTGGCGGCGCGCTCGGTCACAGCGGCTCAGGACTAACCCTCCATCTGACCATGTAATTTCGTTGTACAATTGTATAATAACAAATAAAGCACTTTACCTTTACCTTGTATCTTATAGTGCAGAGTTAACTGAATAAATTTACCAAGTTAAATAATTGTATGAAGAGCTACTTCACAGTGTGAAATATCCAGTTGTGGATCAAACTCCAGAAACGCTGGGTCCTACATTTCCCATAATGCAACTGTATAGTGTCTTATATTAGAGCCTCTCTACTGCGTTTGTATCCCAGCTTTCCTGTTTTGTCCAGCATGATTACATCACAATTTTATCACCACGGCAGCACGTTTTTGACTGACAGCTCGCTGTGATCTGTTGTGTGATTGACAGGTGAACCGGCTGACTTCTACACCCAGACTGCCCCCCGGCCCTGGGAGATTCAGGCCACGGCCCCTCAACTCTTCACTAATCACGTCGAAAAGATCCGTGTGCCCTACACATCCTCCATCAAGGTGACCGGACAGCGGCGGCTGACCTTGTTGCTATGGTTACTTGGTGTCCCTTTAGCTCTGACGTGGCTTTTAATAGGAACTATACAGCCAGTTAAGCGTTAGTGTTTGGTGAGCTTGAATATTCTCATAGAACTTGAGGAGATTGGAAAGGTCTAAGAGAAATTTCTAGTGATCTATAAGGAGGTCCAAGAGGACACTGAGGTTGTTCTACAGGCCCTGTAACAAGCCAAAGTAAAATCCTCAATAATCTTAGAAGAGAATATAGTGGTCTATGATTTGTCTTTGAGAAGGAACTTCCAAATACCACTGAAAAGCTTCAGGAGGAGATTTGAGTGCTCCTAGATGGGTCTCATAATTTCTTGATTTAAGGGTCCTCTTTTTACCCTGTCTGTCCATGAAGGTTCTGAAGAGGGTCCAGTGTTAGTCAAGCTACTCAAGGATGGTTTGGATGTTCAAGTGATCCTGGAGGACATTTCTTGAAGATCTTCCAGATTTACAATAGCCTCACAAAATATTCCTGGTCCTGAGAAGAGGGTGTAATTGTCCTTTCTAGAGGTTCTTAAAAACATTCCAGAAATCCAAGAAGATTTCCAAGGGGTCTATGAAGAGGTTCCTGAAGTCCAGTTGGGGATTGTGTGGCATCTTAGTGAGATCCACAAGACGGTTTAACCAGTTTCTGTAGGCCCACATAAGACTATGTGTGGTAATTAAGCAGGTTTCCAGAGGTTCTGTTGGTTGTTGAGAAGATTGAACAGTTCATTAAAGGTGTACAAATGGTCCTTGAGGCACTTTCAAATTCCTTGGGAATTTGAAAGCCTCCGGGAATCCCTTAACGTTTAAGGTATAAATGGGGAACTGAAGTTGCTTTTGAGCAAGTGTCAGAAACTTATTTTGTCCTTGAGCTACACTGAAGTCTTTTTGCCTGCTACCATAGCATGCAGGGTCTGTTCTATCACCATGGTTACCTGCTGTTTAATGAGCTCGAGCATCATCTGTGTTTGACTTTTAACACACAGCTGACAGCCACTTATACAGCAAGAGTGTCAGTGTAACTTCAACAGACAGTAGATGTTATTGTTAACTGTTCTATGTTTCTGTGTGTGTGTGTGTTTGTAGGACTGCCACAGCTGCCACGCCACAGGGACAATGCCATGTGACGAGTGCCATGGAAATGGATACGTAAGTCAATGATAATTAACCTTAGTAATAAAAAATTCTGTGAAAGCTGTAGTAGATCAACCTTTGTTTATATTGTGTCTGTAGAAGGACTGCTGGGTGTGTAACGGCTCTGGGACAAAGGACACCGGGGACTGCACTCGCTGTAATGCTACGGGCAAAGACAGGTACTACAGAGAAGTTGGGGAGTCGAGTCTTTAAACCTGCCAAACTATGCAGTGAGTTACTGACTCTACATTGTTTCTAGCAACTGTAAATCAAATGGATCATGAAGGCCATGGCTGTTAATATACAGTATATTTAACTTGTGTTACATTTTGCCCAATGCATGATTTGATCACATGATTTGATGACACAAATAAATAATGATGTATCTCTTGGTTGCTGTTCTTTACTTTGTGTCCAACATCTTGATTCTTGAGACACGCCAGAGACTATTGAAAGTGAAATGTCAAAGGCAATTTGGGACTAATTAATTGAATAATAGACTGGTGCCCATTGACAGAGCACCAAGAATGAGATGTTGTTGATTTAAGTCTGTTCATATCTGCGAGTGATATAGTGAATGGAGCAATGAGTAAGAAAAAAACCTCATTCAAAATCTTACTGTGTTTACATTGACGTGAGTCATCCCAAGTTTGACAAAATCCAGGATGTGATGTTTGCTGTTCCAAAAAAATGTGAGAAATGTTTGTCATGTCTGACTGTGTGTGTGTGTGTGTGTGTGTGTGTAGGTGCACAGTGTGTGATGCTCAAGGAACAAAGCAGTGTGAGACCTGTAAAGGAAAACGACAACTGCTGAGCTACATTGAGCTCAAAGTGGAGTGGTGAGTACCAACACAAATGTTGTTCAAGGTTTTCTTAAGGAGATTTCAGGGGATCTACCTGGGTGCTTGATGATGAGTTAGAGTGTCCATGGGTCTTTTAGGAGATTATAAAAGTTCTCTGTGGTCCTAGGAGATGCTACTGTCATTGGTGAGGTTAATATTATCTTTGAGGATGGTCTTTATTGTCTTATTTCCATGAGCTCTAGAAGGGTTTCTAGAAATCACTGGGAAAGCTCCAAAGGTCTTTGAGGGATTTCTGTTGCACCTTAAAAAACTTCTGAGGATCGTTTGTGTTTCCAGTGGGAATTGAATATGTTCTGTGAAGTTCCTGAGAAATTTAAGAGGGCCTTGAAGACCCTTCATGTTCCAGCACATATTGTAGATCTAGTTCCCGGGGGTTGTGGGTTCAGGTTCTAAGGATCTTTGAGTCCTATAGGATACTCCAGGGTTCCTTGGTTGAGCTACAGCTAATACTATGACATCGTAGACGCGTATCTCATATAGCGGAATGAATGCCATTATTTAGGCAACTCACTTAGAACACTTCGCTGCGCCAGCGCCACATACGTCAAATGTGTGTTTCTGTGTTTAGGACTAATAATGTGGAGGACCACGTGGTGGAGCAGAACTCTGGTCTGAAGGCTGAAGAGCTGCGTTCAGTCACCGGGAAGGAGTTGTTCAAGAACAACCAGTACCTGGTACACTTATACTCTTTTTGTTTTGTTCCTTTAATCTTATTAAGCCTGTTATAGTTTGTATTTGGGAGTTTAAATGTGGAATTAACATCATAACGATGCTGATTGATGCAAGAGCTTTTCAGACAGGTGTAGTGGAAGTAAAATGTTATGGGGTTAATTGAAAGACTCTGCTGGAGTTTGCTGCTGTACTGTCTCTGTGTGCTAGACTCTATGTCTGTCTCCTCTCAGCTCTACCCGCTGCTTGGGTTCCCTAACCCGGCCATTTCTGAGGCATCAGAGCGTCTCATCAGGGAGCACCAGTCCAAATATGCCCAGACCTCCAGGATCCTGCAGCAGGTACAAAGCTGACCAATACATCTTCTCTAGAGTCTGTAAGAAGGGGAAACTGTCATCTTGGTTACAGCGAAAGATAAAACTAATAGACTTACTCTTGTTGAACAGTAGAAAAGGCTATGTCTTCTAAAGAAGTTTTAATTTTGCTGACACATGAAAACTTAAAATGTTGGATTTGCTGTCTAAAAGGAGTTAAAGTGTTAATTAAATTTGATGCACAGTCATGGTTTAAAAGGTCAGTATAAGTCCCAGTTCAGACATCATTTGGGGCACAGTAGAATATTTTAACAGCAGCTGTCTGTAATGGCTCTCTACCTACCGCAGTTTCAGAACCATGAACAATGCAGTGTTTTGTTTGTGCTTCATGAGTTGGGAACACACGTTTCGTTGTAATTTATTGATAGCCTTACTGACGTTAGTTGTTTAGAGAACCTGCTTCTTCTTCTTAACTGGAATTGCAACTGATCCCTGAAAGCTTCCATACTTATCGTAATCTCCAGTAATAAAGATAAATAAAAACTCAGGTGGTTAAGGACATACTGACTTAACTCCACCTCGGCTCCATTTACATCAGCATGACTGCATCAATGTTTAACCACATAACGGTGTATTATTTAATGACAGTATATTATTTAATGACAGAATCACACACAGTGTACTCATATTAAATACTTTAATTTGTTCATTCTTGTTTAGATTCATGTCTTATTTAGATAGTTAACAATTACAAGGACAGACTATTTTAAAAGGCTCTCATTACTAATGAAGAGATCATTTACGGAAGTGGTTGTTTGTTTTATTTTGTTTTTCTGAATGAATGAGGCAAAACTGACGTAAGAGCACCCTGTTGAGTAGAAGGTTTTTAACGTCCCCCAGGATGTGGTCAAATGAGATCTGATCTCTCAAATGCATCCTCAATGCATCCTGGGTATGTTTACACCTGTATTTTATGCTGGTCACTTGAGATCAGGTTCCCCAGGAAGGACGTTGATGCAACGTCTGAACAGAGACTTAGTTGAAGCCCTGAAACGTGCTGAGGTGTCATTTTAGGCTGAGCTTTGGTAGTGCTTCCAGTCTTTATGCTAAGCTCAGCTCTCCTTACGCTAGCTGATGCTGTGTTGGTCTTTCCAAATATTTAAGATTACTCTCTCTGTGTCTTCCTCAGAGGCAGACGGTTGAGTTGATTCCCATCACCAAGGTGAACTACAAGTGGAAAAGCGGCTCTCACTTCTTCTATGTTTACGGCAAAGAGCACGAAGTCAGCGCTGACTACCCTGCAACCTGCTGCTGCGTCATCCTGTAGACGCAACACCAGTCTCACATTTACCCCACACAAAAGGTCCATTTAGATGTATAACTGGCCAATCAGCAGCATTTTAGTTTTTAGTTCAAATTTGTTCAGACTCACCGTTTGGAGTTCAAGTCAAACATTGAATTAGTTAGTAAAAACATGTTCACATGGTTTGCTGCAATCTCCTTTCAAAGTATCCATTTTGAATTTTATCTTTACTAAAAACAACGCTTAAACTTTAGCTGTACTTTCCTGAAAAAGCAAACAAACACTTTATTTTAGTGTTTGTCCTTTAGTTCTGATTGTCAAACTCTACCTCCTTTTAGGATGCTATTATGATTCAGCTAGTGAGCAAATGAGAGAAGATAATGGACATTAATTGCGGTTGCGATCCTTGGCATGAATGGCTGAATAGTTGATTAGCCAAATGAAAATTTTATCCTTTTAAGATTATATCAACCTGCTGTTGAGTCCATTATCGTCTCTCTGTGAATACTTGTGCCATTTCACAAAGGTGTTTTTCTGATACAAAATACGCCACGTCAGTATTACATGCAGAATCCTCACATATCTGAAATATTGTTGCTGTTGGTGCAGTTATTCCTCACATCTGACCTCGTATTTTGCAGCCCACACCTTTCCATGAGAACAAATAGATAAACTGTGATCACTAAAAACATGAAATATTTCCTGAGGGTGGGAAACACACTAATTCCGGCCTGACTGGTTTCTGTTTGGGTTTAACAAAATCTTCTATCCTTAGATGCTCTGTAGTCGTATAGTAAACTGGTCAACTGTGCGAGGCCAAACTTTTCTACACTGTGCATCATTTAATTAAATGAGAATGTATTAAACGGGACTGCTCTCAGAGTTAGCAGAGTTAGCATGCTAGGTAGTTTGCCTTATGTCCATCAATGTGCTGTCAGCTTACTGCCTACACACAAGGTCTGTAGAGCAGTTTATACTCTGACAGCAAAACATGTTTACTAAAACCACATAGGGACACATAGCTAATAAAGTACTTATTACATTTCGCACCCTTAGCTTCAATGTATCCTCATTGTAACCACTATAACCACTGTCACACTTGTCAAATTTTGATTTTCGTCAGCCTTTTTCTGCGAGTGAATCACTATTTGTGGTAAATCCAGTGAAATCGTTTCATTTTTGCCACAGGCGTTTCACAATTTATATTCTTTATGTTTACATACATTGAAGTTAACATTTTCGCTACAGAAACATTTGTCACAGTGCCTGTTGAATACTTTACCTGATGTTTTTTACTGAAAGTTTGTAGTTTTTTTTTTTCTAAATCAAATGCAAAACTGGATTTGTTTGAGTTTTTCTTGAAGACGTTTCATCAATCATCCCAGTGACTTCTTCAGCTCACAAGACTTGAGTGTGTCCCCTGAAATCTTTACAGTTTTACAGTCTTTCATACCTCTGATTATTTCATACAGAAACTACATTGTGATTATAGCAGTATGATAAATGCCATTTCATTTTTCCTGAGCTCCAGTAAAGCCTCTCTGTCAGCTTTCTTCTTTGCTTTAACTGCCAGGCACCGAAAGGCATTCTGGGTAGAAGAAAGGAAGAAAAAGAGGGATAATTGTTGTGGCCTAGAGGCTGTTGGTGACAGACGATGATTAGAAAGTTCATTCTGCTGGAAAATCCCTCCGTAACCAGAAACTGAACACTGGCTGCCAAGGCTTTATGTTCCTTTTCCAACTATTTGATACTTGAGAAATAAGTAGAATGTACGGTTTTATTAATGTGGTTGGATGCTGAGGTTCAGGTACAGGACAGGTTGTGGGTTTTCTAACAGTTTAAGGGCTAATACAGTATTTTTTGGTTAGATGTATAGGCGTCTGTTTTCTGAGGATCCTGGTGCTAGACATAACTATTCAGTTAATTGACTTTAGTGCATTAGCTAAAAACTATATATTGCATCCTTATATTTCTTCTGTGTTATGTTTTACTTATAGTTTACAGTTCTGTCCACAGTTTTACAGGTTTTTCTATTATGCTGATACTATAGGGAAAATGTTTGTTGTTGTGCAGGATTACGAGTGGGACGGTTAGCAACGAGCAGCGAGTGGTGTTGCTGTATCTTGAAAACTTTTACAGACTGACTTTCACTCCACTAGCAAAGATTTACTATACAGATTGAGTCATGTTTGCAAAGGAGCTCAGATCTACTGCCGCTAAGTTTGTCTCACAGCTTCATATTAACATTTCACGTCAGGACAAATATATGGAGTCTGTCTGTTTAAAGTTCATGAAACTCAAAGCCAGTGGTCGTCCGTTTGCTGGTATTGTCTTTGAGAGTCCTAGTTTTGGCTGTGTGTCCCGCAACGTTAGTGCTAGCCCTACCCCGTTGGCAGCATTTCAGTCGATTCAGCATGTTGACTGGGCACTGGAATGAGCTATTTAGGTAGATTGGCTGTTCAACTTAGAGAACTAGTGCACGAGAAGAGAAATGAAAGTTAGCAAAATGCCAAAGTTTAAGGGGCACACACATCCACACAGAAACTAAATGTTTACTAAATGTTTGCCAAAGTAATTTTTGCATACAAAAGACATTAATTGCTACAAATGTATTAATTAGTTGTCAAAAGAGTTGAAAGATGAGACTCGCTCAAAATTCACAGTAGGGTGTTTTTATCACTATGCAGATGATGGTACTTTTTATTGTATAGTTTTTAGTCATCAACTATTCCCAGTGTGGGGTGCTGTGACGCAGTGATCCGACAGTCGGCCATTTGCCGGTGTTGGACCTAGTTTTTGTCACTGATTGAACAAATGTCAGCAGAGATGCAGATTGGCAGATTACTCATTTTGGAGAACCAGTGCACATGAATAGAAATGAAAGTGATGAAATTAAACAAAATGACAAAAGTTCAAAAGGTTCTCATTTATTTTATTTTATTTTTGTCTCATCTGAACATACAAATTCAAAATATTTTCACAACAACATGGTCATCTCGAAAGAAAAATCTCTAGACCAAATGATCATTATGATTTAGGAGATGTCAGCCCTCTACAGTCGTTTGTAGCTTTTCCTAGCTTCCTAACTGCCCAGCTAATAATCTCTTTGGCTTTGTGTTTTGATGTCAGATGTTTGTACCTTAAAGGGGAACTCCGGCGCAAAATGAACCTGGGGTTAATAACACGTGTACCGAGTTCGACCGTTCTCTGGTATTTGTTTTCATGTATTTGTTTTGTTAGTCAAATGTGACCAGTTTTCTTGCAAACCGCTATTTAGCGTATAACGCTAGCCTTCAGGGCACACCGACACATAAAAAGAAATCGCTATTTCTATACCACTAACAAGACTCACAATATCACCACACTTACACGGTAGCATAACTAGGGTCTCTACATGTAAACCGAAGCATTGAGAACTTTGCAAGTATACAGGCAGTTTATTAAAAAAGGAACACAGTACCGTTCGCGTCGGGCTCGCATATCCAGGCGGGCGCCATCTTGGGGAAACTGAACTGTCTGTTGCCGGAAGAAAGCACTGAGAGCATAGGAAAGAGAGTTCAGTTTCCCCAAGATGGCGCCCGCCTGGATATGCGAGCCCGACGCGAACGGTACTGTATTCCTTTTTTAATAAACTGCCTGTATACTTGCAAAGTTCTCAATGCTTCGGTTTACATGTAGAGACCCTAGTTATGCTACCGTGTAAGTGTGGTGATATTGTGAGCCTTGTTAGTGGTATAGAAATAGCGATTTCTTTTTATGTGTCGGTGTGCCCCGAAGGCTAGCGTTATACGCTAAATAGCGGTTTGCAAGAAAACTGGTCACATTTGACTAACAAAACAAATACATGAAAACAAATACCAGAGAACGGTCGAACTCGGTACACATGTGTTATTAACCTCAGGTTCATTTTGCGCCGGAGTTCCCCTTTAACCTGCCTTCCTGCAGTACAGCAGAGCTCCTGTAGAGGTCGATCTGTTTCTCAGCTCAGGCTTTTATTACAACTTGTTTATTTGTAACACTCAGGATGAAGCCACTTTTATAACCTTTACTCTTAACCTTGTTTTTTTAATGCTGGATTTACTATATATGACATATACTGTTCATTTCTGTTTTTACAGTTTGCTTCTGATCGGTGGCCTTTTCAGTGGAACACATAACCAAACTAATGTTCCCATTTTCTTTTCAGCATTCAGTGTCTGTTTTGTAATTGTTTGCACCTACTTCACAGATGTCATATCATTCTTGAACATATCATTCATTTATATGCATTAAACATCTATAACTGACGTGAAGCTGCTGGAATGTGATGAGCTTTAAAGTACTACTGTGACTAACACGCATTTCTGCTGCCAATCAGATGGACATATTCATGTTGTTAACAGTAGTATTGTCTAATAGTCGATTGTTAATCATATGTTACCATTCAAAAATAAACTCTGAGACTCATCTGCTTCTGTCGGATCTTCTTACAGCCACAGAACTCCTTCAGGAAAAATAATATTTTGAGGTGCTGATCCACCATAAGGCATTAATAAATGTGATTTAAAGTTTAATATAATAAATATTAAGGGTTATATTTAGATCATTACAGATTGTTTAACTTCAACCTTAATATATTATTTTATTATGTATGACCCAATTTAGAGCATATTAGCAAAAGCTTCAAGGCTCCCAAGTAAGGCTTATTTACCAAGATAATTTGTGTGGAAAAACCTAAAATGCAATAATGACGTATTAGAAATACGTACATTGTGAAGACTATCAAGTTTGGAGCTTCAACAACTGATTGATTTTGAAGAAAATTAAGAAATTTAATTTAATAATTCCGCCTTTGACAGTTGAACTATCCACAGAGGCTAACAATTTAACGGGCTAACGACCAGGAAACTTAAGAAATGCAAAGATATTAAAGGAGGTGAGGCCGCTGGTAATATGACTGTTTTTCTCAGACATGATAGTTGCAAACAAAACTCTAATTAACCATATTATAACTTAACTTACCATCTAACTCCTACATTTCTGCAAACATCAGCAAACACAAATGTAGACTGCAAGAAAAGTGGACACCATGACAGCTCCTGAGTGAAGCCAAAGTGTATAGTGCTCCCCCTGGTGGCTGACTGCAGAATATGTCATAACCTCCACCTCCTCCATATTAGTGGACGGGACTTGGGCCAAACTAAAAGTACCAGTACACGTTAAATAAATGTTTTCCGATGGTTTCTGTCAGTTAAGGCAGTTAATATAATGCCGATATATGTTTAAGAATCTGTTTTTCTGAGAAGTTTAATTTTAGTTATTCAGTTATTTGATGCTATAAAAAGGAAAAAACAGGATGTGGCATCATGATAGACAGCTGTGATAGACACTTGCAATTGACAATTGCGCCATGAAGTGATCCCGAATGTACTTGTGCCCACCTTTTCGGCAAAATAACTGTTAGTCTGTTTGAACCTACAAAATGAAACTGTACTAACTAGCCTGGATCTGAGGGATGTTTGTAGTTTTTCAGTTAAGTAAAATTTTTGTTTTGTCTGATTGTAAGTCAGTTAACGTAGCCTAAATAACTAGCTAACTAAAACAACATAGGCTCTGTGGGGAAAAAAGTCAGCAGCTGGTCTGTAACATTCACGCTTCATGCTTTAAAATAAATAAGTGCAGTGCAAAATCCAACATTTCTTTGTAACTGACGGAGGTAGAGCACAGCACAGTATTAACCAGATGCAAACATGAGTGAGTCTTGAAGAAGTATGAATGCCGGATCGGGGTCTGTAGTTCTACCTCAGTTCGACCAATGGGAGGAAATGGAGACATGCCTTCTTTTTATTTTAAAGTCTTTGGTCACAACCTGTGAAGCCAGAATTGTGTATCTTAAGATTTTGGACTTTGAGTTGGACAAGACAGGAGCACTTAATACAGATCCTTGTAGCAAAAAACAGCAAATCATTAGGTCTCAAACGACAACCTTCAGGATTCATACATTTTACAGTCAGTAACAAACATTTCTCAGTGCTGAGTAGACTTGTGTCAAACTTTCCTGCACATTCAGAGGTCAGTGTGGACTGTGGCCAATATTTATTGCTTTGACACAAAATGTGTTCAACACTTTCCAAATGTTTTCTCACTCAAACACTAAAACACACTTTTGCACTAATGTAAAATCTTACATAATACCTGCAGTTCCCACAGAAAATTGCTCATTGTGTTTCATCCAAACAGAAAAAGAAAACTGCCTTCTGGGACACACAACAAAGTGCCTGTTTTCACTCCTTGGTGACCCACATGGAAAACGTTTGCCAGGAGACAATGTGGAGTTTCATGGTTTGCTTTCAACCAGACTGGTTTATAGCCCATTCCCTGGTATCGCTTTCCTTTCACTTTAATCTCCATCCTTCAACATCATTCAGGAATTATATCCCTCACTGATGGATACATTTTTTTCACCTCCAGTCACACAATCTCACACACCTGGGTCACGAACACAAAAAGATTCTTTACCAGCAGAGGTGGAGGAAGTACAAAGTTTTGGTCCAAAGTACTTATCCAGCGTAAATAATAATAATGATTAATTAATTAAAGTGTTCATTAATTTAATCCTACATCTGGTAAAAGTGCCTAATGAAGTATTATATCAAGTATTTTATGCAACCTGTTGGAAAAGTCAAGGTTTGAAGGAGTGACATCACAGAAATGTATTTTTATCTTGTATATTAGATCTAAGCAAAGCTTGTGACAGTACCTCTGGTGGAGCAAACAGCTGAAAGCTGACCTGTGTCTCTGCTACTGTCGATTACATTATCTCATTTAGACTGACTCCACCAGTCATGTCTCTCTGTGTAGACGTCACTTACAGATCAACTATGAGATGCCCTTTCTGCCTGGAATCAGTCCCAGAATGCACTGCAGCAGAGCAGCCACAGCAACAACACGTACAATAACCTGTTTTGGAGGCTGTCTCACTTTTTCTCAGAGAAAGACGATGAGTCTCTTGTGGTTTCAATGATGTTGTTGTGTTCAGATATGTCAGGTTACCATTTTAACCCATCAGGCGTCTCACAGGAAGTCAAACATGAGAGACGTGTCCTGAGGAAGTCCACTGATGTAATGATCACATATATTTTTTGATAGAAATTCACTTGAATGTAACTGACCTGTTTTGACATTTTTTTTATTCCTGCCTCCACACCAGAAATAACATGTTTCCAGACTGTCTGTCCTTTGTTCCCATTTATCTCCTTCACATCCATCCCTATGATTAGAAGGAACTCAGGAAACTTTAAGGAAATTTACTCAAATCAACGCTGACGCTAGCTCAGGTATTAAGGGATTAGATTCTGATTTAAATGGTCACTGATCTCACAAAACTCATTTTGGGTCTCAACTCAACAAATAATACTCCAATTACAACCAAATTTCACACAAATGTCAAACAGAGTAAAATGTTAGTGACGAAATTCAATTTAACTGTGGCAACATGATGTTCTCCAAATAGTGATTTTTTTGTTTTTCCTGTAATTTGATTAGTTTAGCAGCTCTCTCCTTTGCTAGTTCTTCTGGTTTCGTGGGTTTACCCTCCAGGTAACATTACCAGAGATAGCATTACATTTGCCAACAACACAATATAATTCTCCATCTCAGTGTCTCTTCTGTTATAATAGTGCTATTTCTCTTGGTCTTTCTTATCCATGGTGTATGTATACTACAGGGGCGATTCTAGGGTCTTTGGTGGGGGGTGCTCAGCACCCCTAATGCTCTAAGACTAGAAAGACAACAATAAATGAGAGAACACATCTTCCTTTAATGTCAAACTATAATTTGGTTTAAAAAAATAAAGAAAATAAATTGCATTTAAATGAGAAGATGAGGTAGGAACAATAAGTGCAAAACAAACTTAAGGTCAATAAAGGTCAAAAAAGCAACCCCGTCGAACCTCCTGACTAATAGGGAAAAAAATATTATCCAATCACTTTTTTTTTTATTCCCCAATCTTTGTAAGGTAATTAGAATGCTGAAAACATATTTTTTTTAAATAAGTTTTTATTTTTAAGATTTCATATAACTGATGGATGACAGTTTCCTTAATGGGAAAGAGAAAGGTACCAAAGCCCCACCCCTTTACATTTGTTAGATAGGCAGTACTAGTCTTACACCTTGGCTTTAACATCAACACATATGCACAAACCAAAAGCTTAATATAACCTGTGGACAGTGGTTGATTGACAACCTGCACTATTAGCTTACCAGAGAGAGAAAAAAACATCAGCTAGCAAATTCCTACTTAACAATAACAACAACAGTAAAAGTTAGGGCTGGTTTTAATGACTGTAATGTGTTGGTGCTGAGTGATAAAGTAAATAGATCATTTGGTAACTTATAGGAGCCACACGCCTCAGGTGGTCAGCCAAACCTAAGGTGAAATTATTTTTTCAGCTCTTTTGTTTTTTGTCCAGTCCTCTCTCGAATCAGACAAAGAAGTGGTTAAGCTCCTCTGCTAGCGATCTGTTAGCTGCCGTTGCTGGATCCCTGCTGCCCCTGAAGTTTGTCAAATGCTGGATTCCCTGCCTCATGCGTGCATCCCTGGAGGTGAAATGGTCGTCGATCCTCTCCTTGTAGGACCTTTTAGCTGATTTGATACCCTGTTTAAGGTTATGTCTTGTAGCACTGTACAATTCTTTGTTGCCAGATCCCACTGCTTGAGAAGACTCTGAACCTCCTTAGTCATCCAAGCTTTCCTATTTGGAAAAACATGGATGCCCTTGTTGATGGTGACAACCTCCACACAGCATCTGATGTAAAAGAGTACTACTGCTGTGTACTCTTCTAGGTCCTGGTTGTAAAACAGACTCCAGTCTATACTCTGGAAGCAGTCCTGCAGTTGTAAGGTTGCATCCTCTGACCAAGTTTTAATAATTCTGGTTGTGGGGTTCTCCTTCCTGCTGATGGGGATGTAGGATGGGATTAGTACCACCAGTGACTGGTGGTCTGTCCAAGGGGGTGAAGAGGAAAGGCTATGTAGCCTTTAGGAATATTAGAATGCACACAGTCCATTGTGTTCTCCCTGGGCATTTCACGTATTGCACAAACCTTGGAAGTACTTTCTTTAAGTTGACATGATTAAAGTCTCCAGTGCCTCAAAACTAACCTTATCTAAACATAACAGTGACTTATAGATCTAATGTTATCTAAACCTAACATCTCAAACCTAACCTTCATTTAAACATACCTCCATGTTATTTGGACTTTTTGTCTCTGAAAGGGAGGTGCTTCCCCACAGTCTTATCAACATTGTAATGTGGATTTATGTACAGTCATGCAGTTGTGCAACACTGTACTCACCCAAAATCGTACTGACTGGAAAAAACAAAAACAAAAAAAATCCGCTCCTTCGCCACGCCCCTTTCCGCTAGGGATGGGCGGGGCCTCGTTCTTCTGTTCTGCATCATCATGCCCTGAGAGAAGGCAGCAGCAGCCTCACAAAACAAAAGAAGAGAAAAGGAAAATCCATCCGGCCGACTTTACTGCCACCGCCGCTTCATGTAAGTCCTCCTCAGTTTGTTTTGTACCGGAGCTTTGTACCGTTTTACCGACTGTTTAACGCCCCAACGTTTATCTGAATGGGTGGACCCCCACGTATGTGTGTGCTGCGTGTGTGTATGTGGCAGCGTGGTGAAAACTAGGGCTTGAAACTTCGCAAAGTTTCCGCCAAACTTCATGGGAATTTTTACAGATTTTATCGAAGGTTGTCCTCCCTTCTTCTTCGTGTAGTTGTTTGTAGTTCTGAGAGAAAACAAAAATACTTAAAACTGTTAAAAGAAGAAGAAGAAGAAGAAGAAGATAAAGTAGGCGTGGGGCCGAATGGGGACAAACTACCTTCAGCCTTTTTGTCTCTACTTTGACTCACACATTTATGTAGTTCTCCTTTAAAATAATATTCTCTTCCCTTATTGTGCACATTTCCCCTGTAGTATTCAACATTTACTGTACAGTTCTCAAATCAAACGTCTGTCGTGTGTGTCTTGAACACAATCCTTCAAATATCCGTTAGCTGTCTCTCACAGTTTATAACTTATTACAGCTTGTTGTCGAAGTATGTTTTAACTCCATGAATCATAAAAAATATAGTATCCATTGCATGATATTCCACAGGCGGTCAGTGCATTATTGTGTATTACACCAGCTCAGTAGCCAATTGTGCTTTTAGTTTGCTAGTTATAATATTAAGTTACTAATTAAGGTCTATGGGGATTGACTCACCTTCAGACCACAAACTTAAAAAGCGCCTATAACTACCTGCTTCAGAAACCTCTGAGTACCAATCACAGCTATATTGAAGAATGAACTTACACTCATTTGCCAAAAAACATTGGGTACACTAATGAAACCTAATTAGATTAGATTAGATTCAACTTTATTGTCATTGCATATAGTACACACATACACGTATGTATGTGTGTACTACCTGCCTATGATTCCTCTTACATTTTCAAACTGTCATGTAACATTATCAGTTTGTATCATAAGATTCCACATGTACACTTTAGTCAGATATGTGTATCTATGACAGATGTATGTTTATCTTGCTGTTCTCTTCTCTTCTCTCTTTGCTGTTCTCTTCTCTCTTTCTTCTGTCTGTACCCGGCTGGCCTTAGGCAGATGGGTCCCTCCATATGAGCTGGGTTCTGCTCGAGGTTTCTTCCTGTTAAAAGGGAGTTTTTCCTTGCCACCGTTGCCTTCAGGCTTGCTCTGGGGGTTTCAGGCCGGGTTTTTGTAAAGCGTCTTGAGACGATTTGTATTGTTATTGACGCTATATAAATAAAATTGAATTGAATTGAATTGAATACACAACGAAATGCAGTTTGGTATCTAACCAAAAGTGCAAATAGCAAAAAGTGCAAAATGTACCCAATAGTAGGGAGCAGGCTATGACTGTTGCATTGCATTCTAATATAACCGTCCTGCAAAAAATGATTATGTTAATGTTAATGTTTGTGTTTATGTTTATGTTGAAACGGCATCAGAAAGATGGTACACTTCATAGTGCTGCAAACCACAGCCTCAGAGATGAAAACACTGTTGTATGGTATTAAACTTTATGGCATAAATAATATTTATTATCAAGTACAACGACTTAAAGGGTGGAGCCTATCCGAGCTGTCATCGGGCGAGAGGCGAGGTACACCCTGGACAGGTCTCCAGTCTATCGCAGGGCCAACACAGAGACAGACAACCATTCACACTCACATGCACACCTACGGCCAATTTAGAATCAAACTAAAAATATTTTAAAATAAAATCAAGTGCCACTGCTAGACATGGCCAAGCTGCTAGATGGGTAGGGAAACAGTCACAACAAAAACAAGTTGAATTTAGAATTTTTGTTCATCAAAAGGTCTCGACCGTTGCTCTATTTCACTACAATGTTTATTTATGTAGCCATGCACCAGTTAAAGTGGGCATTCTTCTTCTTTATTAAATTGGCGCAGAAAAACAACCTGATTACAGCATCAGTTACAGACGGTTAAATCATCAGTCAGGCTCATGTCAGGCTGGTTCTGCTGGTCCAGAGATCTGATGTCCTGGTTGAGTGAAATAACACTCACTGTCTGCATCGTCATCTTCGTCTGTGTAAATAAGTACCTTATCTTTCTCATTATGAAGTGCTAACGCTGTATTTTCCTTGATCTGTCTGAGGAGGGCTGGGTATTGTTACTGATTTCCTGAATCGATTATATTCTGTTTTCTATGTCCTGATTTGTTTCTGTTCAGTGTCAATTCATCTAGAGATATTTTATTTTCAACTTTGTCAAGTTATGAAAGAGATTGTCTCTAAACTATTGCTGACTATCGATCATTGGTTTCAGACATGTGCGGTATTCCTGCATAAGGTTTTGCTTTTGTGCAGCTCTTCTTTGTCATTAGATTTTTTAAATCCTGTCATCTTTCAGGCCCGACAGTGCTCTGAGAGTTGGAGCTCCTGTCACTTTGTGGATCTCTCTCACGTGTGGATTATTCTTGTTTCAAGATCTCATGAGATTCCTTGTGTGAAACCCGCCATGTGAAACCAAGGTTTTTAATGAGATGATGCAGTAAGTTGCAAGCATTTAAAACAAATCGATACAAATATTTCATGAACTGATACTGGATCTTTCAAATCAAGTTGGATTACATTCCATTTTTTTTTTAACCCAGCCCTAAAAATGAGGCAGCTAAAGTTTGCAGATTTTTTTTTAGTTGTGGTTTTGGAGTTGTGTTAGGAGCTAGCATCCAAATATTGTAAAGACACCCGTTCACTGCATGCTGTTGTTTCAGGTGTTTAGTTTTGATGAACCTTTTACAAACTTTATACAGCACAGCGGTCCGTTCCATGTCGGACATTTCCATTACCATTTCCAGATCATAGAAGTAACGTGGCTACCTTTATTTGGTTTGTTGTTAATTTGTTGGCTTCTAGCAGCTGCTTGTTGTGAACTTGACTCTAAGGAAACACCATGACTAACTGAAGGAAGAAATAATCACAGTTCCATAATTTTTTGTATTGTGCATTGCAACAACAAAAAAACAAATGTATCAACTTAATTCAATATATCACACTGCTCCATTAATGGGAGTTGAGTTATTACTTCTGTTATATTTCTACAATGCATCTGTTCCTCTAGTTGGTATATTTAAAGTCCTCTAATGTATAATTATTAATCCATTATCTCTCTACACATCCCGAGGGTCAGCAGTGACCGTAGCCTTATCTCAGCTGTCACTATTTATAGTTTCCTTAGTACTTCTGGTGCTCTCCTAGACATTGGCATGGATATTTGTAAAGTAAATATTCATTTTATTGTACTTTATCAACATGTTTGTCTTTATAATATTCACATTTGCCCTATGGTGCCATTTTATGATCACTTTTCTTTTATGTTGAAATGTTAAAATGAAGTTTGTGATATTCTTGGAGGATTTCTCTATAAAGTTTGATGTGTGTGTGTGTGTGTGTGTGTGTGTGTGTGTGTGTGTGACTGTGTGTTATGATATTATATGAAAACTGAAACAGGACACTAACACTTAACATAATTATAGAAGGAGAGGCGGGTTGTGTGGCCTGGTGTAGTCAGTATCGGGGCAGATTTAATTAAAGAGGCCTGGGTTAAGTCTGAACTACAGGAGCAGATGGTTAGACTCGCAGTCTGTCTGCCTCAAGTAATTTTTATTCCTGTCGTTTAAAGGCACAAATAAGACTCAGGAAATTGTGAAATATGAGCCACAAACAACAAAATAAAACCTCACCAGAAAGAGTTCGAAAGAGTACGGAAATGAGTCGGCACTGTAGCAGAAAGTGAGCGAGCAGTGTTTTTCTGCCTGAGCTGTTGCTGAACTCACTATTTAAAGCTACTCCACAGTGTGAGTGAGAGTGTGTGGGTTGGCGGATGACGGGGGTGTGCATGCTTAAAAGTACAAGTCAAGTGAGTGACCAATGTGAGTCTGTGACCCTGGGAATTTGGACATTTTGAAGAGTCCTGATCTCTGTAGGAATGTTTGAATGTTAAGAAAGGGTTTTATGGTTACAGTTTGAATTATGTTTAAGGGGCGGAGCAAAGGATTGCAGTGAGTACAGTCGTGTGGTTTGTGGTTTTGAACTGTTCAACTGACATTTCTGTATTTCTGTATCTCAGGCGATACTTGTATCTTCTAAGGATTATTGAGGATTCAGATTTAGTTGGTTTAAAGTTTACTACAGGGTTTGGGTAGAATTTGATGAAGGTTAAGAGTTGAATTATTATGATTTAATGTTTCCTTCTTAAATCATTCAGAGCTTGAAACAGTTTCAACCCAGAAATAACAATGTCATGTTACTGCTGTCTGTCTTCATGGAAACTCAAACACTACATTGTGGAACAAGAGTGTGCATGAACAGCACACTCAGACATTAACTCTACTGTACTGGCATTTTTCTGATGTAATCGTTCTGCTTTCTAAAAGCTCAAGTGAGTCAATATTTTGTTTTTTGTAAGTTAGTATGCTGACACAGGAAACGAAACTAGGTGGTGCTGCTCAACTAATTAGCTAATGGCTTCTTCCATTTTGGCCTCTCTCTGGCTCTCCCTTCCATCAACGATCAGTGTCTAGCAGTTGGCCAGCAGCTTGAAGTTTTCTTACAAAGTGAAGCAAATTTAAACATGTAAGTAAGTGGCACAGATTTATGTGGCTCCTTCACTGATTGCTCGGCTTCAGTGAAGTGAATTGGTTCAGTTGATGCTGAGGTAAACAGAACTCAGCGCTGTATTTATGTTATCGGTATGTTGTAAATAGTTAGGGCCCCACAACTATGGAATGATCTGCCCCAGGAAATCAGATCAGCTGATTGCTTTAAATCGCTACTTAAAGCATACTTGTATCAGGGAAGATTTCCTGGTTTTTATTGAGATTTTAATTAGTGTTAACTGTAATTTTGTGTCTGTGAAGGTTCTCAGTCATCCAGGTCATGGTATATCCAACAAAGTTCCAGTTCAGTTGAACTGAAGAAGCTACTCGGATGAGTGGTGAAACGTCTTCTCAAAAAAAACTCTACAGGTCCACTTGCCTTTTTTGAACCTTTGTTGGATGTAATTTTGTGTGTTTTATTTCATTATATTATTTTTTTGTTATTTTGTTAAGCGCTTTGTGGACACATGGCTACCGATATCTTTATATCTCTAAACTGTGATAAGTGAAAGCAAAGCTGACTTTACAGTCACACTGAGAGCATGTTTTTGGTACTTTAGTTTAATTGACCCTTCAAATATTTTTATTAAACATTTAAGAGCATTTGAAATCCTCAGTTTCATTGAGGATTTATCGCATGAAGGAAGAGTACCATCATAATTTTTTAGACCATTAATCCTGAAATGATTAAACTTCAATCAATCCCCTCACGAGTTTCGTCTTCATGACTGTATCAGTCTACGTGAGAACTGGCACTCATCTTCTTCTGTGGTGGCGCTAGTTTCCAGCTCATTGCTGTACTCTATCAGTCAGAGCAGCTGCTTTCTATCCTGGTGTCAACTCAGACGTCAGGAGTCACATAGAAAGAGAGAGAGCGAGGCAGGAAGCAGAGCTGTCACAAAGTTTTCTCAGCACAGGAAACCATGTGAGCTTTAACCTTGTGCGCCCATCATCCTCGACCATGCAAACTCTAAAATAACATACAGCCTGTGGCTCAGCTGGTAGTCATTAACCCTCCTCTTTCCTTTCAAGTGTGTGTCTATGGCGGTGCTTTTACAGGCGCTTAAATAGGCAGTTTCTCTGTTGTGAATGAGGGTAAATAGCTTTCTAATCAGCTTTTTAAAGATGTAAAAGGGAAGAGGAGAACAGACAGTTGAAAGAAGAGAGTACAATTGTATTTTAGTTATAAAAGATCTAACACAAACCTGTCAAGACAACATAGAATAGACAAATAGACAAAAACATTATTGAAACTTCTTTTAATCTCTATATTATTTTCCGAATAGTCGATTAATCCTTTGCTTAACTAGCACTAAATAAAAAACATAACTTTGTACTATTAAACTTCAACTGTGAAACATTTTTTTGTAACACATTTTAAAATCTATGAATGAAAAAACTATTTCAGTTTTTAACTTTGTTCAAGTTATACTATTCAAAAAAAAGTTTGGTTGCTGCAGTGTAGACCTTATTGTGTAAACATGTTAGGGATGTTAGGGATGTCCCAGTCAGGTTTTTTTGCCCCTCGATCAAAGTGCGATCCAATCTTAAACAAAATTAAGGTTTTTCTTATCTTACTTGGCTCTCTTCGGTCACCTGTGTATTGTGTGTGACTGTATTAAGTTAATGTAGTGTGGAGATGCTAGCTTGCTCCTTGTGTTCTATACTCCTGAAATGTGTGGTGTTGATTCCAGTTGGTAGTACTGAAGGACAATCTCCTACTACCATCTTAAAAAACATCCACATTGCACACTTTCTAAATGACTGACTTCATTTTCCAGAGTGAAGTACTTTCCACACATGTATAGTCATGAGATTTTGGTTCTTCTTATTCTTTCAAAGTTGTTTAATATAGTAGGTCTATATGCAGAAAAACAAAACTGCCTACATGTTGAAAGTCCCAAACTAGTCTGCCCCAGAGAGTCTTTGTTGAGTTCTTGCCTGGTAAAGCCACAGATGAGGACACAACCACCACACGACTTTCATATCACTGCAAAACCAGTTACCTGCTTCTTTTCTAAAATACTTGTGTTGTCCATGAAATCCACAGTTGAGTCAACAGCTTTTGAATTAACATCTGGTATTAGGACACCACTATTACACCACTATCTTAAAAAAGACTTTATAGAGACACAACAAGGAAACGGTAAGCTGCGTCTTTGATCACTTAAACAGTTTGACATGTCTCCCAGTATTCTCGAGGAAAGAAGTCAACAAGCTGGAGAGTTCACCAGTTCTTTAATTGACCCCATGGTGCCTGGTGTGCCTACGCTTTCTCTTATAGAAACACGTGCTGTCTGAGGGATGGGTGGTGCTTAGAGGCCCAAGAGAGGCAACACACACAGCTCCCAGAACTCAGAATTACTTGGTTCCTGAATCTGTCCATAATCAAAAAGTGAACTGTCAAATGTTTCAACACAGCACACTTTCAACATAGAAGCTGTCTGATTGGATGTTTTGAAGGTTGAGGGTCAAACAAGGACAGAGCATTATCTCTTAAAGTAAATATCACGTTCTCCTTTGTAATGATTAATTTCAATTTTTACTTTTTAAAGACACGTGTGTACGTAATCCATCTTCGAAGTAGACCTGTTTAAATAATTTGCAGTGTTCACATAATTTAATCCTGCTTGACTGTTATCAAAGTACTAGATATTTTGTAATAGTTTCTATTTTTATTTTGTGTATGACAACCAGAAGAACTTTTATTCTTCTTTGTACACATGAAGCAACTCATCACTTTTAGTTGAGATTGTTATGGACTGCTTCATTCTCACTTAATTTTTAACAGGCATATTGATCGATGAAAACCTGGTTTCTATGTGAACTTTAAGTCTTGCTGATCCAGACCAAATATCCAGCTGATCAGTTCGGTCTGAGCTGCTTTACAGTGTTAAAGCCCTTTGTACCAGAGCACTATCAACCTCTGTGCTAGCATGCTAATACAGATGCTAATCCAGGAGCTTAGCGTTCTCCCATTTCCCATGGGGAGGATCCCTTTTATATATATATATATATATATATATGTGTGTGGGTTGATGTGGCAACCAGTACTTGTCCGGACATGACCTTGTTTTGATCACTGTGACTGAGGCAGTTGAAGTGAAGTTTGTATTTAGTTGTGCTTTTGATGTAACCCGAGGAGAACATCCTAAACAAATAAATAAAAGTAAAACGTTGTGTATCGCTGATCGAACTGATTATGATTTTATACTGATAGTTGTAGTTGTTTATCTCTTATGTGTATTCCTTGCAGCCTTTTTGAATAGTTGCATGACATTACATTGTCAGGAGGACTGTGATTCATGCCAGGATATAGATGAATAAAAAGATAACATGTGTTTCTCTGTTCCTCTATCTTAAGAGGCGCTATTATAGACATGTATGAATGACACTGATCTTGGCAAGAAAGCCAGTCAGAAATGTAGAATAAACTCCATGCAGTGAGATTAAATATCTATGATGGGTTTAAATTTTCTTAGACATGACAGATTAGTTATTCATCCTGTTCAATACACTGTGATCCATGTTGCTGTGTCCTCACTGTTAATCAAGTTTTTTTTTTACCCCCCAATCCGAGTCCTGATCCAATCTTAAATTAACCAGACTTCCTCCCCTGGAAGTGTTTGTTGTTGATGTTGTTTCTGTACAGCGTTTACCCCTGTGTACTTTTTTGATTTTCTTTGTGTAGGTGTTGAATCAAGTTTGAAGCACTGAATGACAATCTCCTACTACCACCATAAGAAACATCCACATTGCACAATTTACTAATTACTGTCTGACTGATTTTCCAGAGTAAAGATCTTTCACATAGCTGACATGTTTAGTCATGTGATTCTTCTTCTTCTTCTTCTTCCCTAGTAGAAATCCCAATGGTTCATAGACCCTGACCTGGCACTGCTATTTTGTAAAGGTCAGAAGCCAAATAGGTTAAAAACCACATGTTTAAACTTTCCTTCCTTTCAGTTTAGAAGCTCATCAATGTCTTCTATGTAATAATCTTAAAAGGAGCTAGTAACTACCTGTCAAAGAGAAAAACTAAAATACTTGCCTGACTGGCATTTATGTGACACAGTGAAGATTTAAAGGAGTATTAGTGGTGCAAGAGGAAAGGAAACTATTAGCACTGACTCACTTCCCTTTTTTTGAGCTGGAAAACAATTTTGTGGATAGAGTGTGTCTCCAAAAAAGGATTCAATGCAATATCCTCTGAAGTGATTCAAGTATTACTTTCTGTGCATTGAACCAGTTGGACCAAATATTTTGCCATAAACTGTCGTCGATGTCAGTTACACAGTTCTAGTAAAGCCACACACACGTCCAGCTGACAGGTCATACTGCACACACACACCCACACAAAGAGAGAGGGACATTAAGCGGACAGTAGGGGAGCAAGAGCTGAAACAGGAGACGCTGAACCAAATCCAGATCTGATTGGTATTCAGAGACCAGGGCTGTTTGCAGGGAGACATTCCTGAAGGAGCAGAGGGGAGGTGGGAGTTGAATGAAGTGGGTGACTCCACTCCTTAGCAGAAATAAAGAGGTGTGCCTCTCTTGTTCTTTTGTAGTGATTTTCTTAAGGTAGAGCGCAGGATTGATGCCATCATTTATCTCCACCATCATTAATAATGGTGACAACATTATCAACTGCAACCATCATGTTTTCTAATGTCAACCGCATTACTTTCATTTCCTGAACCTGTCTGTTGTTTTCTCACTGGGAAGAGGACCGTTGGAGAACATCTGTGTCGTGTTTTTGTTTCATATTAACACTACTAGGTAATTATAGGAATAGAAAAGCCTTTATTGTAACAAAATTGCAAAATACCCATCACAGTGGTGCTTTTAAAAAAAAGAATAAAATACAAACATACATTTAAAAAATACTCTACAACATGTACGCACAAGCAATCTCATCCACAGTCAGACCATAATACATATTAAATTGAAAAATTGATCGATTGTTAAAGGTCATTGATGATTACTTTGTTTCAGACAGTAAATCTATCAACCAATTGTTATATTGTTACAGAAAATCCTTAAATGTTATAGATTGTTTGCCATTATGGAAATAACAAATTGTACTGTAATTAGTAGGGCTGGCTATCATTACTGATTTCCTGAATCACTTCTGTAAATTCTGATTTACATGGTCCTGGTTCGATTCAAGTTGAGTCGATTTTGCTTAGACAAAAGAGAATTTCACAAAAGTATGCAGATTGTAAAAGAATGGATCTCTGACCAGGTGTATTATTAAAAAAAACATTAGCCCACTTCCAACTTAAGAAAAGTTGCAGTGTGTGCCATATTTTACTGGTGTGTACATGCTCAGTATACCCACTCCACTCATATGCAAGGAGGTAACCCGTAGCATGATTCCAGTACAATGACAAGTCATTTTCACTGTACCAATATATGAACAACGTTGCAGCTTCAGTTTTTTTTTTTAACATATCAAGAATATGACAGAACCTTCGCTGCAAAGAACTTACCCAGTGTTTAAATGGTCTTGGACATTTTTGGTGATCCAAAGAGTGTTTCTGGGTGACATTTGTTCAAATGGCTCCAGATGTTTGTGGTATTTCCACAATATTTTGACTCATCTTAAATATAGCTTTGCTTTTTGACACAGACAGCAACTAACCTTGGTGTAAGACTTGACAACGATCTCAAGTTTGATGCACAGATTAAATCAGTGGTTAAGTCCAATTTTTTTCAACTGAGACAACTGGCCAAAGTGAAACTATTCTTTCTCTGCATCACTTTTCAGCCATGCTTTTATCACAACTCATTTAGATTATTGCAATGCAATTTATGTTGGGCATAGCCACACGTCACATCCTTGACTGCAGCTTGTTCAAAATGCTGCTGCTCAACTTTTAACTAACAATTTTAGTGGCAATTCATTGGCTCCCAGTTTGTTTCCAGATTCATTTTAAAATTATTTTATTTGTTTTTAAATGTGTTCATGGCCTTCCTCTCTCACGTACACTTCCTTACACTCTCTCAGCTTGGCAGATCTGTAATTGTTGTTTGCCCTTAAAACAAAGAGGAAGCTGAGATGTAACACTTCCTGGCCACAAACTGTGGAACGACCTGCCTTAGCACATCAGGCAGGCCGACACACGTCTTCTTTTTAAATCCTCTCTTAAAACACATTTTTTCTCTTTGGCTTTTAACTCAGTTTGAGATGTTGGTTCTTATTGTTTATTATGATTGTTTGTTTATTATGATTTAAAACTTGTTTCTAATTCCACTATGTCTTTTATTCACTGCCTGGCCAAAAAAAAAATTGCCACTTGGATTTAACTAACCAAACAGGTACGAGCCTCCTATTGGATCAATTGACAGTTGATCGATTGTTAAAGGTCATTGATGATTACTTTGTTTCAGACAGTAAATCTATCAACCAGTTGTTATATTGTTACATGGGCGACTATCTTTCAACTGGCAACAAGTTATTTAACCCCAACTGATGCAATGAGTAGCTTCTCATTTCTTAAACAACCATGTCAAAAGACACATCCCGTCGTCGTGGAAAAGACGTTAGTCTATAGTGGTCAAATCATTGGCATGCATCAAGCAGAGAAAACATCTAAGGAGATTGTAGAAACTACTAAAACTGGGTTAAGAACTGTCCAATGCATTATTAAAACTGGAAGGATAGTGGGGAACCATTGTCTTCAAGGATGAAATGTGGTCGGAAAAAAATCCTGATTGATCGTGATCGGTGATCACTTTAATGTTTGGTGAAATCAAATCGAAGAAAAACAACAGTAGAACTCAGGGCTATGTTTAATAGTGAAAGTAAGAACATTTCCACACGTACAATGTGAAGGGAACTGAAGGGATTGGGACTGAACTGCTGTGTAGCCTTAAGAAAACCACTAATCAGTGAGGCTAACCGGGAAAAAAGGCTTCAGTTTGCTAGAGAGCATAAAGATTGGACTCTGGAGCAATGGAAGAAGGTCATGTGGTCTGATGAGTCCAGATTTACCCTGTTCCAGAGTGATGGGTGCATCAGGGTAAGAAGAGAGGCAGATGAAGGGATGCACCCATCATGCCTAGTGTCTACTGTACAAGCCTGTGGGGGCAGTGCTATGATCTGGGGTTGCTGCAGTTGGTCAGGTCTAGGTTCAGCAACATTATGTGTCCAGAGAATGAGGTCAGCTGACTACCTGAATATACTGAATGACCAGGTTATTCCATCAATGGATATTTTCTTCCCTAATAGCACGGGCATATTCCAAGATGACAATGTCAAGATTCATTGGGTTCAAATTGTGAAAGAGTGGTTCAGGGAACATGAGACATAATTTTCACACATGGATTGGCCACCACAGAGTCCAGACCTTAAGCCCATTGAGAATCTTTGGGATGTGCTGGAGAAGGCTTTGCGCAGTGGTCAGACTCTCCCATCATCAATACAAGATCTTGGTGAAAAAAGAATGCAGCACTGGATGGAAATAAATCTGGTGACATTGCAGAAGCTTATCGAAACCATGCCACAGAGAATGTGTGCTGTAATCAAAGCTAAAGGCGAAATATTAGAGTATGTGACCTTTTTTTGGCCAGGCAGTGTATATTCTCATGTCTGTGTACAGCACTTTTGCCAACTGGGGTTGTTTTTGTTTTTGTTTTTTGGTTTAAAACAAAAAAAAAAATCTCAGTAACATGATGGAATGAATATGTAAATGGGAATAAATAAAACAAGTCTGTTCAGTTATCCAGCTAGCCCCAGTAAATGTCTCTATAATGATCTATAATGATCAGCTACTGCTGCAGTCCAACAGCTGCACAGAGCAAGCAGCCAAACATTAGTTCATATGTCCAACAGCACACAGAGAAATCTTAGATATTGCTAGAGTTTTTACATTCACAAGAAAAATGTACTTTTCACATAATTAAGTCTATTTCTAATGATGCTACTGTCCCTGTGTCTTTCTACCTGCAACCACAGATCCAGACACCACCAGTTGGAAAGCAGCCTCAGATTCAGGCTTCATGAAGATAAAACTGAGCAGAGAGAGGACAGAACAGAAGAAAATGCCCAGATGACGGCAGATGACAGAGTCCAACTATGCTGCCATAGCCGGTAGATTGACAGCTCAACAGCACGTCCTCCCTCCTGCCGCCGCCCACCCGTCATCCGTCCAGCCATGTTGTTGAGGAGGAAAGTGTGGGTTGCCGCGGTGATTGCCGCCATCCTCTTCCTCATGATTGCTAGCCAGAGCATCCAGAGGAGACACTCCCCTCTCACCAACAGGGTCGCGCCCACCAGGACGGAGACAGGTGAGGAGATGATGTGACAAATAGTAGGATATTCTTTAAAGGGTGCTACAGAATACAAAAGGATTTTATTTTACCACTGAAGCTACTATTACCACTGCTAGAAGTAACGAGCAATCAAAATCTGCTGTTCTACATTTATTACCTTCAACTTGAACTCAAGCTAAGGTATAATATTAGTCATATTAGCTGCAATAGAGGTGGGAAATATAGTTTATAAACTACTCTATAACATGTGCCCGTAGATTAGAGATGCTAACAGAGTTAGTAGCTGTATTGGTATAACCACATTGCCTGTACTAATGTTGCCTGATTCTCGGTCTGTTTGTGTTTGCAGTGGTTGAGCCCACAGCGCCTCCTGCTAAACTGCCCCGTCAACTGATCCCACCTTCTCCCAGTAACACCCAGGAGGAGGAGGAGGAGGAGGAGGAGGAAGAAGAAGACGATGAGGAAGAAGAGGAGGAAGAGGGGTTGGAGGAGGTGGAGGAGAATGAGCTTAAAGAAGACTACAAGTACGGCCTAAGATAAACATTACTGGAGCTTGTCTATCCCACAATTCAATGTTCTGTCCCTGACTCCTCTGTGCCGTCTTATTTCAGGCCGTGTGGTTGTTCTGGGTCCTGTATCTCTTACCTGCATCAGCGGACCTGGTTCAGCGAACGCTACGACCCCAAACAGCAACCTGTCCTCCGAGAGACCAACAAATTTGACCTAGCTGCCCTCGATTGGTGGCTGGTAAGCAGCAGAATACCCCAGTGTGGGTGTGCATAGAAAAAATTAAATCGGAGTAGACCATCCTAAGCCAGTCATACTGAAACACATGTTTACAGAAATAGGCTATTACACCTATACCAGGCTGAATCCACTACAATCTAATTATAAAAAGTCTTGTGCATTATCAGAGGTAATGTTATAGGCTTCTGAAGTGAGATTAACATTATCACATACATTTTCAGTGTTTAGTGAGAGATATAACTCTGACTGGCTTTTGAGCTTAACAAACCAATGAGAAAAGAAACGTCTCTTTGAACTTGTTTTCTGTTTTGTTCCAACAGAAGGCTTTTCATCTTTATCTCATCTGAATATTCAAATACACAAATAATTTCTCTACATGATGATCTAGAATGAATAAAATGTAGACCAACTGATCACTACGGTTCAGGAGAGGTCAGCTCTGTACAATGGTTTGTAGCTCTTCCTAGCTTCCTAGCCTACCAGCTAATAGCAGCTCTTCCTGTTTCCCCCTTTAAATGATCAATACTGACTTCTGCCACCTGCTGGTATGCTCATACACAGATGCAGAACATGCTGTATGTTCTGGCTGGGTGTTGGCTGTAGTCTTTGTATGTTTGTGTCTTTGTGTCTTCGTTTGAGTCTGGGATTTCAAATCCACATAAAAAATTTAGATAGATTTAAAAATATTAATCTCAACAAAATGAGTAAAGTAAAATATGAGTGAGATTTCATTATACACAGTACTTGTACTGCTGTACTAAAAAGCAACTCAGATTGTTGGATTAAATCAAATTTAGAAATCCTGTTATATTTGTTATTTTATACCACAAACAGGGATAAAATAAATAATCATGATGTTAATATAGATATTTTAACAACTTCAGTTTAACAGTATTCTTTAAAGAAATTGCTGTCTTCAGTTATTTGTAATTGACTGGTTTAAAGTCCAGAGCAGTGTTGGAGTCAATTTATGGGAAATCATTGCAGGCTGCACACTGGAGGAACTTTGACAGCTCTGCATTGAACGCTGACAATCAGCAAATCAGCTGAATCACAGAACAATTAGTTTTTTATTAGAAGGTGAATGTGTAAAAGCTTACATGATGTTTCGGTAAATAGTCAGGGCCCGTAATGAAAATAGTAGAAAATCGACATCGTCTCAGTTTTGGCCTTGTGGAAGCTGTCAGCAGTCTGCACGAGGAAGCGAATGTGATTGAGTTTATTTCCTACTTTTGTGGATTAAGTCCTGCTGCAGAAACCATTGGTAGATTAAAAGGAGGGGACGAAGTGATGGACCTAACATCATCAGTCTGATTCAGCAACTTAGGAATATACTGTGAATAGTTTAATGAGATAATATAATCCTTTATTTAACCCACAGTGGGGAAATTTGCAAAACCAAAAACTGACATAAAATAACTTGGCCGTGCTTTGCCTCTCCTCAGGGTCTTCAGCGGTCTGGTGATGACAAGACCTTAGAGGAGGTGATATTAGAGATGTTCCAGGTCATTTCCCCACCTACTGTGGACTTCAGGCCCCACCCCTCCCGCTGCCGTCGTTGCGCAGTGGTCGGCAACTCTGGCAATCTGCTGCAGGCTGGACATGGCAACCTGATCAACTCTCATGACTCTGTGATCCGGTTCGTATGTCCCCCACACAAACAAAAGCACACACACACAAAAAACACCCAGGTTTCACCCTCTTACTCATCTTCCTCCTTCTCAGAATGAATAAGGCAGTGACTAAAGGATTTGAGAAAGACGTCGGGAATCGGACGACACATCACTTCCTGTACCCAGAGAGCGCAGTGGACATTGGCCGTGGTGTGAGCCTCGTCCTGCTCCCGTTCAAACTGAGAGACCTGGAGTGGCTTACCAGCGCACTGTCCACTGGACAGGTCAAAATGTACGATATAAATATACAAATACAGTCAAGAAAGACCTACCAGATTCATGTGAAACTACTAATTCAAAGAGTGTGTGTTTTCAGGACCTACATGAGGGTTAGAGAGCGAGTGAACGCCGATAAAGACAAGGTACATAAACTTATGATCATCTTCTCTCCACTTTGCTGCCTGTTGTTGTTCCAGCTGTCAAACTCAGATTTCACTTCTCTTTTCTTGTCTTTGTTTCGGTCAACTTTTAGCTTTATCTTTTTTCAGCTCTCAGTTTAATTTGTCTGCATCTGCTTACTGACAGATGTTTATTATTTCTGCCAAATTAACTTAACAAATTAATATTTAGTGCTTTTAAAGCATCAAAGACCTGAGATGACTCTACAACCTTTTAATGTCATGTTAGTTCACAGTTTTTCCACAGGTGGATCTGACTCTCCTTAAAGTCTTCAGACAACTCTTTTGTCCAGTTAAACATGATACCATGGTAACTCTGTGTGTGTTTTTACACACATGCAGGTTCTGGTGGTGAACCCTGTGTTCTTCAAATACGTCCATGATCGCTGGACTGAGCATCACGGTCGCTACCCGTCCACTGGCATGTTGGCTGTCATCTTTGCTCTGCACACCTGTGACCAGGTAGGAGAAAGGGGGCGGAGTCCGTGTGTCAACTTAATTTATTTTTTCGTCAAATGAAATGTTAACAAAACTTGTTTTGTTGGTACATTCATGAACACTTCTTTTAAATTTCAATTGTTGTCAGTGTTCCTGAATGCATCACTGGAAAGAAAACAAGCACGTCTCTGCTATTACGCACCATTGCACCTGGAGGAAGTAACTGACAGAAACATGAGAATCATTTTTCTGTCAGTTGTATGTATGAAGTATCACTTCCTGTCTGCCTTCAGGTGTCGGTGTTCGGTTATGGTGCCGACCAACAAGGAAACTGGCATCATTACTGGGAGGAGAATCGCTACGCCGGAGCCTTCAGGAAGACGGGCGTCCACAGCGCCGACTTTGAGATGCATGTTATCGACCAGCTCGCCAAGGAAGGCAAGATCAGTCTCCACCTGTGACGCAACCACTTGGCTGCTGACTACTGCTCTGTAGGACTAATTGTTGGTATGTCTGTAAGTAAAACGGACTGATGAGGCTGACTTCCAGTTGAGCCTGGGTGATTAACACATCTGTCCTGTGGCACTGAACAGCCAACACTGAGCCAACTCTTATACATTTTTTATTTTTTTTATATTAATCACCACGCCTGCCTTAAGTCAGACATCCAGGCATACTGGACTGAGGATGCTGCTGGGCAAAGACATTCTTGGGTACCGTGATTTCCTGTGGACCCATCTGTGGTGGCTGGGTGCCATAAAACGTACCCTCTCCACCCACCTCAAATGGTTTTTCTGGACCCTCGACCGTCCTGCCGTTGGCGACTGCTGGGATTGACCACAACAAGCTTTGCTCTGAGCGGGAAAACAACCACAGACTTTTTATATATATATTTTTTATTGGATTTTATAGACATTATACAGGGAAAACCTCTTTAAAAAAAAAAAAAAAAAAACGCACTTTGTCCAGAAGTAAGGATGGTTGCTTTGCTTTCTTATCACGTTAGAAGGTATTTTATATAGTTGATGAATCATCCATTTATTTTAATGCAAACCGTCCTGCTCTAGAAGATCACGAGTGTCCGGAAACCTAATAACAACTTAAGCGTTTTTTAGATTTTATGGCCACGTGTCCTTTTCTTTGGAAGCCAAGCTGCAGGCCTCTCTTGACCGAATGTGGACATGGAGACAGAGAGTGGGAGGAGCTTGTGTTTGAGTGTTTATTGGTCTACAGGTTTTTGTTTTAAAAGAATCAGTGATAAGTAATTTTATTATTGCTGTTGTTTTTTTGTATTTTTTTTTTTGCTACACTAGTGATGGTAAGCCGTGAAGCCAAACGGATAACTGATCAGTGAGTAAAGTTGCAGATGGATGAACCGATGGCCTGATGGGAGTGACAAAGATGAAGGAGACTGAGACTTTAAAGATTTATTGAACTTAATTTAAAGTCAGTTGACGTCACATGAGTGGAAGGTGTAGTGCAATTTTTTTCCTAAAAGTCCAACCAAAAATCAGCATGTGAATGGAGAGACACTGAGGAGTCAGTCGGCCAGGAGATGTAGTAACTGCAGATGTTCTGTCACATCTGTTCTGTGGATGTCCACAAACTGGAGCTGATCCTCTGTCACAATCGCAGCGGCTTTGTTTTCACTGTGAGGCGTGTGTTTGAGTCAGAACCTGCCGTCCATCTTGAGCGCTGATATATACCGGGTTTAAACTGTTGATATGTGCATAAACAAAAAAAAAACACTGATGGCATATACTATATAGTGCTAAGTGCTAATGTATTTTATGCTGCACATGGTTAGCGTGTACCATCATGAGCAAATGACATAATGATACTACAAATTAGACTTTTTAATGTGCCATTGAACAAGTAGTTCATTCGTCCAGATTTCACAATTTTATTTATTTGTTATCTTGTTGTGGTTTTAATTGTTTAATCATCAGATATTTTTGTTACAGGATTCTGTCATTGATGATAAAAAAGGTAAGAATTAGGGATGTCCCGATCCAGTTTTTTTTATTATTTTTAATAATCAGATCGATACAGATTGAAGTTGTCGGCTGATCCGAGTCCCGATCTTAAATGAATTAAATTTCCTCCCCTGGAGATTCATAAAGGCTTTTCTTCTCTTCCTTGTATTCTCCTAGATGCAGCTGTCCAATAAATATTTCTGTCAGAGTTAATGTAGTGTGGAGAGGGTGGCCCGTAGCATGGCTCCAGAAAACCTGTGTTCTCTACTCCAGAAATGTTCTGGTCATCCAACATCATAAACTCAGTAACCCTCTCTGGAATGTTTTTCTCCTTGACGCTGTCCCCAGGAAACTTTTCGCTTCTCCTAAACACAGCGTTCAGTGTTTGTTGGTGTTCATTCGATGCAGCCTTTGCCTGAGTTCAGTTAATTGAGTTTGTTCAGTTTTGTGACTTTTTGTAGGTGCTGAATCAAGTTGGTTGTATTGAATGATCATCTACTACCACCTCACAAAACATCCACAGAGCACACTTTACAAATGTATGTGTGACTGACTTCATTTTCCAGAGTAAAGTTCCTCCACACAGACATGTTTAATCAGGTGATTGTGCTTCTTCTTCTATTCTTGGCAGCTTTGACGCTAGCAAACGGCTAATACTAAAACAGAAGGCGAACAGGGATGTGGTTTTGGTTTATGGCAGACCTAAAACAAATAACTACAAAAGATCGGACGTGGCTGAAGCCCGATCCGATGATTTTAGAAATGCCTGGATCGGCCCCAATACCCCAGTTCTGCTTTTGATTGTTTTGCGTGGCAGCAGGAGGGTTTCCTGTCTCAGCATTGGTCATTCTTAAAATTCCACAAATGTGAACTTTTCCTGCTGGATTACAGTGCATTTGATTGAACATGCTGAGCTGAGAGGACCACTTTAAGGCTGATTCAGGTGTAGCATGTCTATTGAGTGTTAAATATTACAGTTTTGGTGTTGTTTCCGGACTCAGACCATCATTCTGCATGTCTTGACACCATAAATGACAGACGTAGTACCTGGACGATCACTGTGTATAATCAGTGGGAGTTTTTTTTATTATTATTGCCAGAATCAGTTCTCGGAGACATAGCAGAATGGGGACTTAAGCATGATCCTAAATGCTAAATTATCATCTGGAGGCTGTTGATCTGTAGTTAATGCTGCTAGTGCTGTTAAGGGTTTTCTGAGCTTGTTCTTGTGAAAGCAGTCAAGTGGTCTCTTAAATTCAGCCGATGAGTTGCCTGACGCCACGGTTTAATATGAACCATCTGCTGCCTGTTTTACATGTTTTCATTCACTGCTGAGATTTAAAGGTTTGCTGCCTTGTCCAGGAAACGTCCTGCCAGTAAACTAGGGAATTATCCAGTTCACATGTTCACAGTGAGCGTTTGAACGTGCCATAAACCTGAGTCCTGAGCTGGATTTCACATCTGGATGCAAGGTTTTAGGACTCGCCCGCCAAGTTGTTGTATACAGATTGTTGCCACTTTACAAATGTGTTTGTTGTGACTTTAAATCCCAAGTCCTTCCCTGCAGCTCCCTGCTTTATCCAACCAATCAGCTATTTCTTTGTATAATAATAATAATTGTACAAGTATAATTTGTAGATTTAAATCACAGCTAGCCTAGTAAGTACCAGACAAATGCAATTAGTCTGGCACCTCTGTTTATTTTTGACTCATCAATGGGCGCACACCAAAATGCCTCAGGATGCATCTGGGTAGAACTAGAACCAATCAGACGAGTGAAGGGTAATGTAGCACTGAGCTATGGAAAAATGTAAACATTGAAGTGTGCCGAGCGAAACTGGGACGGTGTAGCATACATATCTGAATGAGTGTTGCCACTTTTGCAATAGAAATTTGAAAATGCACCTTTTTTTAGTCTTAACTCGAAGATATTTTACAAGAAACGTCAAAAATCAAAAGTTAAATCCACAAACTTCTGAAACACGAACAAAAGAAATTACCACTTTCTAGAAAATGGGAGGTGGAATAAGCAAATGAAGAAGCTTCTGTCAGACTGTTATCAAGATCTTGGGGAGGTCCCATGGGAGGTCCAACACCTCCCATGTTCAACTAGAATATCTGCACAGTGAAGTAGTGCAGTAGAAAGCTAGGAAGTAGAAAGCTTGTTCTAAAATGAGGTTAAACTCCTGCATCTTCAATGTGACGTAGTTTGACACAGAGTATAGCATGGACTCTAATGTCTATCAGGAACTTTAAAGTTTAATCATTTGGTTGTTTATGAAAGTGCCTCAACGCCGCTCCTTTGTACACCCCAGCTGCACCCCGTATCAGCTTAACAGTTGCGACTGGCCCGAAAAAGATAAGACCAGGTGGAAATAGATGCAAAAAACGAGAAGAAGTGGCCGCCATCTTACTCAGGGATGACTACGCTCGGCAATGGTTGAAAATGATGTGTAAAGAAACCTCGAGGCTGAATATCCACAGTTTTGACAGAACTTAAATAGTGTCCAACACATTTTATCAGATTTTTACACTAGATGTAATAAGACAGTCCAAATCCTCTGAAAATATATTCAAATGTATTGAGCATACAAAAAATAATTTATTAGTGTGCAAAATAATAACTAAAAGCTGATTTTTTAATATATATATTAACTAAGCTCAGGATATATTCATAGATTCAAATACTACACAACTACACAAATTTAAAAGCTAAACTGAGATTAAATAAAAAAATAATAAAAGCAATATAATATGTTGTACGGTTGTACAGGCTGAAGTTAAATAAAGACAAAGACTGTAGGCCAATGACAAACTTAGCATTTAAACATATTTAAATGTAATATCACATTAATACAACATATATTTAGTGAGTCGTCTGCTTAAGTACCTCTGAAAAATAGTCCTAGCTAATATACAAAAGCCCATGTTAAAAATAAATCTTTTTCATGTATCTTCTGTGTAAGATGGCGGCAAAATGATAACGTTGAACAAGAGCATCGTTCCTGTGTGATTGCTTCATATCAGAGCAAATGAAACAACATCTCCTCTCAGATTTGTCTGGTTCCTAGGCTGGAGCAGAGCGAGAGCCGCTGGACAAACCAGATGTGAGTGTGATGTATGTTCAGTAACCACAGCTTTAATTCAGCTCATCGTGTTTTAAACTGTGACTCCAATCAAATAAATAAGGAGTCACGGTGTCAGTCTCATTTAACCTGTTGATCATCTTTCAGACAGACAGACAGACAGACAGACTGTAACATTCAACTGAAATCGACATAAACCCACTGCTGTCACTTTGAATGAAATAAAAAATCTGAAACTGACTTCAAGAGTTTTGTATTTGTTTGTTTTGTAACAAAAGGGAGAAGATGAAACAGTCAAACCCAGATGACAAAACGGTCCTACTTGCGGCAGTGAATTTCTGCTGTCGTGACAAAAACATAAATAAATAAAAATACATCAGCTCATTGTAACAAGATATTTTTCAAGTTTATACCAATTTTTTTCTCAAGAAACAAACAAGTCAGTGTACCAGCATTAATCAGGTTACTTATAAACTGCTGCTATGGTTGTGTTTTCATGCCTTAATGTCGGCGTGGTGCTTCTCTGCAATCGGCTGATTTTCTCTAAAAGATGCATTTACTGACTGTTGGCGAGAAGGAAGTTTTGAAGGACTAGAAGCTTGTGAACGATACAAAAAAACCCAAAAAACAATGCAATAAAATTAAGCATTTATTTTGATTTGAGAGCTTTGTTTAAGATCATTGATACCTTCGCATACATCTACTGCAAAAACAATCACTAGTTAACACATCAGCACACAAAGTGTCCCAGATAAAGCAGCTGAGTCTGACTAAATGTTAAACTCTAAACTGCTCATGGTGGCTCTTCCCACTTCTGCTTCTACTTAATAACGTCTACCTTCATTCAGGTAAGAACAGTTGTTCTAATGTTTGTTTGACATTCACTGTTGGGACTGTAGAGTCCAAATTAATCTGTGGAAACTTGGACGTAGAGGCCACAGCGGCTTTCTGTTGGTCATTTGTATTTAACTCTACTAAACTGAAGCTGTTTGGTAATTATTAATTTATAATTAGGATGCAGGCGTTTACAGAGAACAAATTTATTGTGGTTTGGACATTAAGTTACGGATTTATCAAACTGACATCAAAGAACTACTGGGCAGCTAACTGTGAGGTTGCTAGTGTCTGGACCAAAAAGTTGCACTTGAACACACCACAAAGACTACAGCCAACAAAGCAGCTGGAACAAGTGTTCTGCACCAGAGGAAATAACTCTTCATGTCAGCAGGTGGCAGTAGTCTGTAGTCATTGTTTAAGGGGAAACAACAACAAAATATATATATATATTTCCGCACATTGTGGCCATCTCCTGTTTAGTTCAGGCTCTGGGTGTTGTTATGTCTGCAACTGTGGCTAAAACAGTGCGACCCCTCGTGGACAAATTAGGATTAGCAGTTACTTTCATTGAAAAATTCTAGTTGAAGTCTTCCATGTAATTTTTGCACCTTGCAAATTCATCCTACAGGCCAAATTTTGTTCCCTTTCTTGACATCCGTTTCTCTTCTCGTGCACTGGATCTGATCAGCCAATAAGTACATCTTCACTGTTTAATTTAATATCTATCACCTGCCACCAGCTTTTTAAAAACATACAAAGCAGTAACTTTTACACAGATTACAACGGACTACGTTTGCTGAAATAATAACAAAATAAATAAATAATGTGACATTTCTTTTAAGTACTTTTACTTGAGTTCAATTTTCCAGCACACGTTTCTTGTTAAAACTTATAAAAATATCTTGTTATGGTGTGAAAAGAAGTACAGAGTAGACTCATGATTGTAATAGTGGCAGCAAAACCCTGCAGTACTCACTGAGGTGTCGTGATCTCTTGGGACATCGAAGGCAGCAGGAAACATCACGTGTCTCATTTCAAGAAGTCCACAATTATAGTCCTGTAAACATCTGAAGTCCAGTTTTCTGTCTTCACACACTGATCTTTACCTTCATCTAGAGCGTTGGTCTGGTCTGCGGTATCCCAGAATCCTTTGTGCTTTTATGAAACCCTGGTCCATTGCACTACAAGAAAACCCTGAAATGCTGCATCAGTGGCTCACGTGGTTTCGCCACAGAATCAATAACATTAAATAAATTAAATTAATAAATAAACCGGAAAACTGCAGTTCAGATTAACTTCAAAATAAAAGCCAAGACCTGCTGTTGTTCTGTGTGCTTAATAAAATATTATTTTTCATTTTAAATAAATTAATAAAAGTGTTGGTAAGCCTTGAGTCGACTCTTGGCAGTCAGTGTGAGGCAACGTTATCCCGACCTGACGCACATAAAAATAAAACGGTCCATTTACTGAAAGGTCATCCTGTAATGTTTCCATGGTAACAAGGCATGAGGAACACCGGTTGCTGTGACAATCATGAGAACTCGCAGGAGGCCGGACGTGCTCCGCCTCATTCTGGTCTGGGAGGCGTGTAGCAGAGTAGGCTTGGTTCCCCTGCGTTCCAGGTTCTGGTTCTCCAGGTTCTGATGTGATCTGGATGTGGCTGATGTCCTGACCCCTGGTCCTGGTTCCCGCTCTGGTCCAGGTTCAGCGTCAGTCTGAGAGCAGCTGGACGAAGGAGGACGGAAACAAACCTCTCTGGTCCGGTTCATCCTCGATGTAACCGTGCTGCACACACACCCACACACACACACACACACACACACAGATGTTTATATAAAATCACAGTAACTTAGTAAATCCGCTTCTTTAATACATTTAATTACTTAGTAATTAAGTTATTAAAATAATTGTGATTAAATAAATGTCACAGCTCTAGTGCAGTCAATATCTTCTCCGTTGAGAACACCAATCAAAGCGCAGGATGGTGATACCTACCCACCAATCACTGTCCTCCTGTCCCAGGACCACCAGGACCTGACCCTCTGAGAAGCTCAGCTCGTCATGGTGGTCAGCCTGGCAATCGTACAGAGCCTGAACCCGCCGGCTGGCCGTCCCCCGTGGCTGACGGACAGAAACAGATAATGTGGAAAATGTTCATATTTACAGAGAACCTTCACCAACCTTTCTATTCAAGATTCAAGATTCTTTATTGTGAAATACTCCGTAACAATGCAGCATCATTACCAGTACTGAAATACTTGGAGCATGGGGCCCACTCGACTTCACAAAAGCAAAATACAATAAATAAAATAAAGTAGAATAAAAAAAGATGAAAAAGATAAAAGAGATATGAGGCAAAATTAGATAAATATATAGACACAGAATAAAGTGAAATCATGTTTGTGTATTTCTTATATTTATAGTTATTATATCATAGTGTAGTTCACTTCCATATAAAACGATATATATTTTATTATACTACTGGTTAATTATTTTGCACTGACACACAATAATATTTAAACACATTTATAACATTACTTTTTTTATTTGAGTTTCTCATATAGTTTTTGCACTTACCTTTTACTTTGTATCTCAGTTTTAATTTCTAATTTAGATTTTTAGCTTTTTATGTTTCCACTTACATGTTTGTATCTTTTTTTCTAGAATAAAAAGTTTATGTAATTTTTATTTTCTCCTCAGTACTTTTTTCACCAGGTGCTCTCACTACATGCTTTCTGCTGTCAAAAATCTGTCTTTTGCAGCTGGGCTGTCGAACTATAAATAAATGCACATAATTTGAAATTTTTTAAGGAGACGACATTTAGAAAAAATAATTAATTTGATCAATTCGATGTAATAATGCACACCCTGTGGCTCTTTTTTTTCCTACATCGGTTCAGTTCCTTTGCCATTTTACACCAGACTTTACTACTATTCCAGCAACTGATTACCTGAAAACACAACTTAATTCTTTTTTATAATAAATAATTGCCTGGTCCTGATAACCCACCAAAGGGAGGTTGATATGTGGAGAAGATGTGTCAGGTATCAGAAGCTCGGGTCTAACACATGAAAACAAAAAGACATTTTAAATTTTTTTTTTTTTTAAATCTCACCAACGATCTACGAGGGAGCGGCTGAGGGGCGGGGCCTCTGCTCTCATATTCAAAGCTCTGAGAGCGTGGATTGGTGGGGGACCCGTTGGGCGGAGCTTTACTGGCAGGATACATGAAGTGGGAGGAGCTACCGTCACTTTCCGCCCTCCGAAAACCTACAAGAAAGATAATATGAAATGTTATCTGTAGCTAAAATGAATAATAACATATAAAAATATATTTTACAGTTTTGTTCTATTGTTTAAATCAAACAGTAGTAGAAGTTCTAACAAAAAAAACCTAGCCTAAAAATAATAAATATATTTACAAATAATCCTATTAAAGACCCTATTTTAGCAATGGAGAGAAAAATATACAGAATTATACGACTGAAAAATTAATGAATGAATTTGATTTACACAATAAAAGTACAGAAATGTCTAAGAAATGCAATAAATCCAGCGTGTAACATTTAACTGAATTTAACATTTTTAAGTAAAGAATTATTTTAACAGATTATCCCTTTTATTTTTGTACCCTTAAAATATTCTGTTTCATATTATATTTATTTTATTTTATTTCTACTTTTTATCTAACAGTTACTTTTTGCAGCTAGCCCTGCCGCTGTACATTTTCCCTCGGGGATCAATAAAGTATCTTATCTTATCTCTTATCGAAGTCTAATACTTTGAAACCTTTTATTTCTACAGCTCCAGTCTAAGGTTTGGGTCACATCTGCTCAGCCATCTTGGAAATACTCTCTTGGAAAATGTTTTTACTATTTTTTGGGAACGCGGAGCAGTAAATAACACATGTGGAAACAGTAGCTGCTTTAAAGCTTCGGAAATCTGAAACACAGTTTGCTTTGTTTGCTACACAGTTGCGTAACTAATAAAAATAAGCAAGACCTCTTGACTGATTAGGTGTCTCCAAATGTTTTTCATCTTAAAACTTGAACAAAAGGATATAATGCCTTATAGGCAGATGGAAATGCAATTAAATGATTTCCGTTATCAATAAATATACAGATTACCTTATTAATCTTAATATTTTTTGTCTGGCCAACAGTCCAAAAACTCCTTGACGTGTACTTGTACATAAAATAAAGCTTGAACCAAACAAATCTGTTTAAAATACTGGATTAAAAAACTAAAATTCATAACCAGACTGTGTGTCCTACACTGCTCCCTGGTTAAAGACTGTGCACTCAAACCGTCAGTGAACATTTATCACAGCTGGATGTGATTGTATCCACAGACTGCAGGCAGATAAAACAGATGTGGATCTGAGAGGACAGGAAGTACCTCTGTCTGGTCGTTCAGTCAGCGAGCTGAGGGGAGAAGAAGGACTGGAGAGACAAAGACAAACATAGAGGAAGGAGAAGGAATCAGTTCTATAATCTACAGTTCAGTTTCTGTCCACTAGAGGTCAGTGTAGTATCCACATTAGGATGTGTTCAGCTGCATCTTTTCATTTGATGAAAATAAATATTCAACTCATCTGCTGCCTGCTTTTGTCATTTTAGAATCTCCTTAAAATGTATTTATTTATTTCCCTTATGTTTAAACTAACGTTTCATGGGTTTAACTAAAGATTAAGCGACAACATGTGTGTGTGTAAAGGCCAACAGAGGTTCCTGTCAAATCCAGAAGGTTTTACAATATCTTTTGTAATATTTTCTTTTGACAATAAAATTATCTATTTACGATCAGTTTCACCAACAGTTTGAAATCAGCTGACGTCTCTTCATCTGTGTCTGATTTAAAGGACAGGTTAGACATTTGTCATATTTGTCTTAAAGCACTAATTAAATGGACATTTAAAGCTGCTCCTCTTGATCATATCGGCCCTTAAGAGGCTCCTCTCTGAAAGATGTGATAAGTGTTTCTACTTCATTGCACCAGATATTCATGTCAGTATGGATAGAGTAAATATTAAAGAGGGTGGGGGCTATACTGGGCAGCAAGTGTACATTTTGTCCTCAAGATTGATGTGTTGGAAGAAGTGAAAATGGGCAAATGAAAGGATTTGACTTTGACAAGGACCAGACTGTGATGGCTAGAGGACTGAGTCTCTTGTGTGGGTGTTGCTAGTCCGCTGTGCTCTGTTTTTATCAAAAGTGATCCATGGATGGAAAAGTGGTGAATCAGTGATAGGATCATGGGCAGATCTCAACATTCAGTCTGCACCGTGTGAGGGGACGTGTTTTATTGCAGCGATGTTGTGAGTTTGTGTTCCAATTCAGATCGACTGTCACTCAGATACTCACACACACTTCTTGAAGGAGGAGTCTGGGCCGCTGTAGATCCTGGGACTGGTTGGCAACCCGTAATCTACACACACACGCACACACACACACACGCACACACACAGAGCTAATAACACAGTACCGTGGTGACACATTAATTGCAGTGTGTCTCTCTGATGTTACCATGCTTGCTGGACTCGGAGCAGCTCCTCTTGTGTCGGACAGCGATGGGAGGGGGAGTCGTCTTTCTATTTCCTGTCAAAGAGAAGAAGACCTCCCCTTCGTCCTCCTCTTCCTCACCCACTCCATCCCCTCCAGAAGGAGGAGGGGGAGGAGGAACAGTGGGAGCTGGAGGCCAAACAGGAGCATACACAAAGGGAAGAATGAATTTTAGAATATTTTACTAAAGAGCTTCCCTGTTGTCCCGCTGGAACAAATTCAACACTTCACTTTTTGTCTTGTTGAACTCAGCTTGACTTCCATTTCCACAGCAGTAATGTATTAATTATAATATCACTCTCACCTCTGTGCTGTGCTCAATTTCCCTTTTCAAACAGTTCATCTTTGCTGTTTTTTCAGTGTCACTGAAACTGTTCATTTCATTAAAATCTCATCAAATCGTTGTCTGTTGACGAGTGGTACAGACATTTAATCAGAGGTTAAAGATGTTATTATATGATGATTTTCAGGTTATGCTTTTATTCCCATTAGTGGCTTTGGAGAGACTGAACAGTGTTGGTGAGAGCTGAATGCAACGCTTTCGGATAAAAGCTATTTCCAAACTACAACCGAGACTGATTTTAACGAGTTTAATAATGTCATGGAAATTAAAATTATATTGAATTTACCAAGAGGGACTTTGAGAGAGAACACAGAGAGCGAGTTAGGTGTATATGTTCTTCATGCCATTATGTGAATAGAAGCATTTAATTTCTGAATTTTGTTTCAGCTTGTTTTTTTTTTTTTGGAGAGCAAAATAATGTTGTGTAGTTTTCAGGCAGCAGGTGAAAGAAAAGAAAGGTGTCCAGCCAGTTGTAAAAAATGAAAACACACAACAACCCGAGCTCACCTTTGACCCTGGGCGGCAGCGGGGGTGCAGGGGAGGATGGAGGAGGAGGAGGAGGGCTGGGGACGGAGCCAGAGGGGCGGCTGTGGAGCTCCATGGCCATGGCCAGCCTCCTGCCCACACTCAGAAGACCTCCACCGCCTCCTCCCGGTGCTCCGGAGGAGGACATGTTGTTTGAGGTGGGGATGGACTGACTGAAGCTGAAGGGACGGGAGGAGAAGGAGAAGGAAGGGGTGAAGGAGGAGGAGGAGGAGGAAGATGAGCGCTCCTTCTTCACTGGACCATTCTGAAACAACGCAGAAGAGACAGGTGACGTTAGTTACGAGTTAGAAAAGTCACAAAACGAAACTATCTGTACATTCAGCCAATAATTCCTCTGGACTTGACCCCAACCAAACACACTGGAAACAGATTGAATAATAACCTTCACTCAAAACGAGACAATATTTAATATTAGAACAGAGATGTGGTGTGACAGTCGACCTTGGTGGTTTTGTTCTTCAACAAAGAAGCACTTCACATCAGCAGACTGTGAGTCGCCATGGTTACCTTGTCATCAAAGTCGTCATCGCTGTCGTACATATCGTCATGACGAAGCCTCCACTCGTACTCAACGTGGACGTGATGGTCAAACTGGTTTGACTGGGCCTGCTGCAGCTGCAGACGCACAGTTGAAATTATTTTTCTTTTTACATTTGAACATTTTGTCAGTCCTCTACATGTATGAGAGGGGACATAAAGTGTTACATAAAAAGTAGATTTATAATCAGAGGGATGGCCTCACCAGCTCCTCACAGTGGCTGTGCTTCAACCTGCGGCTCATGTCCAGGGCAGTTTCACCCAACTCGTTCTCTGAAACACACAAAACAGTTACGATATTAAAACCATAAAGACGTCTTCTGCCGTCCACATGAACTTTCTCTCTAGAAGTGTTTTTTGCCCGTTATTTGCAAAATTGCTGATGTTAACTTAATGTCATTACTTCACTTTGCAAGCATTTCTCCTGAAGCTGCTATCAGTGAGGGTACAAACATTTGTGTGCCCGTGTCTTACTAATGTGTGTGTTGGCTCGGGCCCTCAGCAGCAGTTTCACACAGTCACTCTTGTTGTGCAGACAGCTGTAATGCAGCGCCGTGTTCCCTGCTGATGTTTGCGCATCCACATTGGAACTAAAAATACAATAAAAACAGACGTGTGGTAAATGCACAGGTGTAGACATGAAGTCACAACTCAATAACATCACCACAGCAGACTGACCAGTTCTGAGCCAGGAAGTCCAAAATGTGCAGAGACGTCCTGTCGGCCAACAGGACGGCTAAATGGAGCGCTGTCTCCCCTTTCTCCTGTTGGCATGGAAACATAGTCAGTGTGTATATTTATTGGCTTTATTGGTTTATATTGTGTGTATCTATATAGTGTATAAGTACCTGTATGTGAGTATACATGTAGTACACTTTATGTGTGCACCTGTGCATACACCAGTATGTGGCTGTAGATATGTGTACTTAATTGTATATCTGTATATGTGTAAGTACCTGTGTACATATAACTGTTATGTACACATGTGACTGTATGTATGCACCTGTGTTTATCTGAATGAGTACTTGTATGTAGTACTTGTGTTTATATACCTATATGGGAGTATGAGCTTGTACCCGTTTGCACACCTTTATGTGTACTTTATGTAAACCAAGTAACTCTATGTGTGTATATCTTATGTGTAAAACTGTGTGTATATCCGTGTATACCATTGAGGTGTATGCACACTTTATGTGTATACCTGTATGAGTATACCTGTATGCATATACCACTGTGTGTACACCTGTACGTGTGTGTATCTTGTTTGTATACCTGTATGTGTGAGTGTAGTGGCTGACTCAGTTCTGTCCTCTGAGCGTACAGCTGGATCAGACTGTAGATGTCGCAGCTCTTGGTCGCCTCCTGCAGACTGCTTCGCAGCGTTGCAGAAGAGTTGTGGCCCCGCCTCACAAAATGAACATCCTGATACTTTGACATGATGAAGTCTTTACGCTCCACCCTGCACGCCATCAGTGTACAGTATTGCATTGGTTAACGCTTAAACATTTTATACTATAAAAATAGACTGGGTGTGAGCGTGAGTCTTACATGTGGCTGTGTTGGGAGGGCTTTAGTGACGGACTTAGCAGGTTCGCCTCCAGTATTTCATTGAAACCGGAGTTGCCAACATTCCTGGCCAACTGAGGGATAAAGAATTGATTTCATTTTATAAAATCAAAATATGAAACAAAATTATGGCCATGTGAAAAAGTTGTGAAACTAACTCTGAACTATTTGCACTAGCTAACTCAATGTTCTCTGATATCACAAGTTAACTCTAAGCAGACTTGACATAGAGCCCAACTCTAAGTTAACTGGACCTATAGCTGGCTGTATAGAGGCTAACTCAACCTTGATGAAAGGTCAAAGGTCTCTAGGAAGTTAACTCTGGTGGCTAGCTGAAATTTGATGCAAACTCTCGGTTAACTGGACCTACAAGCTACATCTAAGCTAACTGGACCTAGAGCATAACTCGAAGTAAACACTTAACTCTAGGCTAGCTGAACCTACATGCTAACTCTAAGCTGGACCTATAAGTTGAATTTAAGTTAACCAAACCAGGAAGCTAACTTTCTAGGAAATTAACTCTGCAGGCTAGTTGAAACTTGATGCAAACTCTGACTTGATGCTAACTATAAGCTAATAAGACTTGGAAGCTAACTCTGAGCTAACTGGACCTAGACACTTAATTCAAGGTTAGCTGAACCTAGGTGCTAACTCTTAACTGATGGAATAGAGGAGCTTAAACTTTGTAAACCTAAACTTTCTGGTGATGTAACTGTTCTCTTCAGTGATAGACAACATCTCTGTAAACACATAATTCCACCAGGTGACTATTTTATAGATTGTTTGATGGATTGGTTTGCAAGCAATCCATCCTACCAGCAAGTCTGAGGTCCCCAGACTGTCGAGGCTCAGAGACTGGATCCTGGAGACGTGGACCCCCATCTCCCTGTGGATCCCTGAACACTCGATACAGGTCAGGATACCAAGGTTTGTTGAGAGCCAACCAGGATCTACAGAGAGAGAGAGTTCACCTGAACATTTCCTGCACATTAAAAGCTTTCCAAGAAACAAACTGTGACCTTTGACCACTTTGATATACACAGTATATTAGAGACAGTGGATCATATACATGGTATTAGTGTTCATAGACATTACCTGGGGCTCCACAGTCACAGCAGTTGTTGTTTCCCGGCATCCGCCGGATGTCATCAGTGATGGCCCGGGTCAGATCCTCCACACTGCTCTCAGCTCCACCTCCTCCTCTCTGTCCTCCATCCAAAGCCATGCTCAGAGCTTCCTGTTTACTGTTACTGAGCACAGAGATCCAGCTGGACACACACAACACATTTTAATGCATCATTTTCATTTTATGATAACTTCAATATACAACACAATACATATGTCAGACTATATAAAAATAACACTCTGTTAATTTAGCATTGCAGAACGGGAGCCATCTTCCTCTTCTTTATCAAAACTAGGTCCCTACATTTACCACAATGCAACACAACCACTGAGAGCTCATTTTCAGGAGTTATCCTATATCCTATATCCTATTAGTAAAATCACTACACATATTGTAGTCCCCAGATCAGACCAACACAGACTCAAAGGACATCAGCTGAGGACATTCATATTATCGCATATTATCGTTACCTCTAGAAACAAAATATGCTTCGTAAAACTTTATTAATTATGCACAAGCACTCTCAAAGAGCCGCAAACAGATTCAGATGTGCAAATGGTGGGGCGACCCTTTAACAAACAGTCCGGTTAAAGTTTATTTATGACTCACGCCACACACTCAGCTTCGTCCTCAGCCAGGAAGTGATAAGTCCGGTTATCTGGAAGGGAAAGTGTCTGTTATACATTATTTGAATCAACTGTTTTCATATTAAGCTCTATTAAATGTAACTGTAGTTTAAATATGTCACTTTAATCTAGAATAGCAATAAAATGCACTCACATTTCTTTTACACATTTTATTTATGCTGATTCGTATTGTATAAAGTGTTTAGCTTCCATTTTGTTATCAGTTTGAGAGTGTGTGTGTGTGTGTGTGTGTGTGTGTGTGTATTACGAGAGATGAGGTCGAAGCATTTCTTGTCCTCCACGCTGGGTTTGACCTGACAGGTGAGCAGGTTGAGTCTGGTTGGAGGTTTATTAGGCTGAGAGAGAGAATTAATCAAGTCTTTATATGCACATCACCTTGTAGCTTAAGAGTACAAACCAAAGTATAAACCAGAGATCACAAGAAAATTAAAGAAAAACATGTTTTGTCTCTTTGTCTGTATTTTTATTAAGTGCAGATGTGATTAAGGCCAAGTAAGTTTTCGTTTCTAAAATGTTTATACACCTGAGACATTATTGAACATTTTTCAATTAGTGGTGCTTTGTGAGTTCTTATAAGACACTTGTGATTAACAGCACTTCATAAGATGCTAAAACTATTTCAAACTAATGAGGAACATTTTTTAATAAAGGTCTCATCCATAAAATCTCCATGGATGCACACTTCTTTTTGTCCCCAATGTAGATTACAGATTAAACCTAATTTAAAACATTACGGTCACAACATTTTAGAGTGTTTCTGGATTTTTTTAAAAAAAACTCTCTAGACCTTTTCCTCTCTTCATGCATCTTGAATGTAGTTGGAGTTGTGGATTTTATGAAAATCTAAAGGACTACTACTTTGATGTTAAGGGTTAGAGGTCGGCTACTCGCACACACACACACACAAACACACTCACAGTAGCGTGTGCGATGGTCAGATAACAGTTATGGACAGAACATTTCCTCTTCTGCCACATTTTCCTCAACCTGAAAAACAAACAGACACAGTTTTAGTTACACTACACTGACTGTTATTGATGAGTGTTTTAGTGTGTGCAGACTTATATATCTATCTTTGTGAGGACAAATTTCAGCTTCGAACTACAGAAGACGACAGTTTGGCACATCTTGGAGGTTAGCTTCAGTCAGTGTTCTTACAGTCTGTCAACAGAAGTTTTCTGTTCCCTGAGTTTAGACTTTAAGGGAGCACATCCTCCAGTGCTGTCAGATATAGCTGAGGGTTTCCAGCCAAAACACACACAAAACTGCTCAAAATATAAGATTGATATTTTGTTGAGTACCTTAAGCACCCAGATTGCTTACACTAGTGTAGCCTATTGTAAAAAAAAGAAAAAAAAGAATGTAGTTGAACAACAAACTGCGTCTGCAAAACCTCCTCACATCTAGACAAAATAAAGTCATACACATACGTTACAGTTACATTCAAACACTGTCTTGGGAAAAGTAAAAGCACTTTGGTTTTGTGTCAAATGAGCATTAAAAGGTAATTTGAAAAAAAAGCCAAAAAGATACTAAACCACCCCAAACTTCTTGTTCACCTGCCCAACTCTATTTTTATCTGGATAATAAAATTCAAAACTGCTCAACTGGCCGTAAACTGCCCGATCTGGCGACACTGACCTCCTTTTCATCAACACACAGTAAGAACTAGCAACACTGCACCAAACCAGGAGAGAAGCACAGCCTTGAGGACAAACTCGAGGAACAAATATCCTCTCCTTGTTCCAAAACCAATAAGCTTCATAGCTCACACAAGTACAATTTAAATTTAAACTTTGTCTGCAAGAAACAAATGATCTAACAGATATTCTTGCTGAGAGCTAAACAAAGACGAATCATCAAAAGAAGGTGATGCGAAAGAAACCAGTGCAAGAAACCTTGCACTGTTGATAAGTGGTGCAAGGAGTATTCAGATTCAGATGGTACTAACGGGATGTTTTTAAAAATAATATACAACGAGGATAAGTTATCCATCAAAAGGGATATTACTGCTGATGAATTTATGCATTTCACTGCTGCAGAAAGTCATGGTGGAGATATATTCGGCAATTTTATGTTCTTTTGGTAAGGTAATAATCTATAATAGTGCGCCTTTATCATCTCATCATTATGTTTGTATTTAAAACTTCATCTATAGAGACAATTGCAACTAAAGCTGTCAAAAACTGCAGGTGTGTGACAAAAAGCTGTAAAGCTGACAAACTGGAAATACTCAAGTACCTTTACACAGTGAGTAGAGTATCGGAGTAAACTCAAACAAGTCATGTAGTTTAGTTTAGTTTGTGCTTACCCGTCACTCTTCTTGTAGAGGAATCCTGTTCTCTCTGTCCCGTACTGTTTGTCTCCCAGCAGCTGATGCATACTGTACACCTGCTTAGGTACAGAGTCCTACACACAAACAAACACATTCATTAACCGTGGAACAGTAATGTAATGCTGGGCGGTGTCAGGGCTTGTGTCTCTGACCTGCTCTGTGTGGACGACCGGTCTCAGCTGATCTCTGAGGGCACACAGCTGCCTCTTCTCCTCCTCCTGACGCTGCTTCACCTGCAGACACACAAACAACTCGCCTGAACGCTGTAATCATTTTACTTCATCTTTAAATTAATAGCAGCGTGCTCTTACTGTATTTTGAAATTAAGGCAACATGTGTAGAGACTTGGGGCTGATCTACTCTAATGTGATTCTTTTCATGGATTCTTGTCAAATACTTGTTTCAATAGCTGGTTGTTTTTCTACCTCCATGTTTCTTTCCCTCCTGGAAAATCATCACCTGATGTCTACCCCACGTGGAGCAAACATTCTCAGAAATAAAAGATTCATTCCAACCAGAGAGAAACCATCCAGTCAAGTGTTTACATGGTTATTAGGAGCTAATTTGTTCAAATTGCAGGCTGAGAGTGGCGGACGCTAACAGACTCAACAAACTGATCCGCAAGCCAGCGATGTTGTAGGGTTGGAGATGGACTCTTTGAACACAGTGTCAGGGAGGAGGATGTTTGACAAGAGTGAAGACCATCCTGGACAACTCATCTCACTCACTCCACAACACACTGGCCAGTCTAAGGAGTACCTTTAACAGACTCATCCTACTGAAATGCACCACAGAACATCACAGGAGGTCATTTCTTCAGACTTTATAACTCCTCCCGCTGAGTGTTGGTCACTCTTAACACTCTTCAGCACTTCAGACTTTGTTATAATTTATTTGTAACTATTCTACCTCTGTCAAATTCTGCAGATTGATCTTGTCTTACTGTGGTCAAGACTCCATTCAACTCCTCCATGTATTGTGTCAGCCTCTGAGTGGTGGAGACACACTCCTGCAGGAAACTACACACAAACACACACATAAAACACACATGGTAAATACAGCCATGCACCGATAAATACAGTCAGTTCAGTCTATGCAGCTTTGCCCCTGTGTGTGCTTGTTAGTTCCTACTTGTTGTGGCTGTGGTAGTGTTTGATGAGGTTCTGCAGCAGGTCGACTCCTCTCTTCGTCTTTATCTCGTTGACCTTGATCAGATACTGGGAGAGAGGATTTCATTTGCACACAGAGAAGAAAGACCATTTATGTCAGTGCAGGCTTTTGCGGGGAGGAGGAAGAGGAGGGGAAGCTGAGGAGACACAGGTGAAAGGGAAGAATACGTGGAGGAAGGACGGCGCAAGAGGAGGTGGAGTCACTGACCTCGCACATGCTCAGTTGGAAGGAGCGTCTCTCCTTCTCAAGCTCCTCTGCGATCTCTCCTCCGCTCACCTCGGTCCTCACCATCCCATACTGACGAGCCAACTCCCTCTTCTCCTTCTCCACCTGCTTACTGCACACACACATTTAAATACTTTATTTACTAAGATAAAGCGTTTAAGCAGCTGTCATTTGACATCTAAATGCATAAAGACACAGACGAGATAATATATAAAAATATAACATCCCAGAGTGCAAGTAAACAATTTTCAGATCATTCAGTGTGATTAATACTCACAATCTGCTCTCGTAATCCCTCCATGTTCTTTCAAAAGGCTTTTTCAGATCCTGCGGAGGAACAGAGTTTTGAGAACCTGACTGACCTGATTAATAACCTCACACATCACAGTTTATATGACTGGTGGAGGCAATAGTGAATAAAAACAAAGTCCTCACCCCCTTCACCTCCCTCAGGTCTCCTTTAACCAGAGAGTCCAAGAAGAAGTTGATGTTGTGGAGCATGCTCTTTAACTGCACACACACAAACACAAGCACAGGACACAGTTAAAATTATCCGATATTATGATACAATTATCATTATTGCTCAAAATAGGCAATAATAAAAGAGATGAGAGATGATTTCTTGTATTCAAATATCACAAATACAATCTTTATTAACACAATGTTGCACTTCTGATTGTAGATATCTTCCACTAACAACAAAAATAAAGGTACAATAAAAGGATAACGTCTGACGTGTGGTATCTTCCACGACACAAAGACTCAGATGACTTTAAATCCAAGGTTTTCCCAATGGAGTATGGAATGGATGATGAACTCTTTTAATAATATGATTATGAGATGGAGTGGAGTGTTTAAGCATAAATAAAAAGGTTTCCTGTTCAAGTTTTGAACTCAGCTTTAAAACTCAGATGTATATCCATTAACTTAACTTTTTAATTAACTTTTTAATATACACTTCAAAATTGATAAATTAAACTAAACGTTTTCCCACCTGAAGTTTTAAATGACCAATGTTTTATAGTTATAGTGTTTCTCAGTGGAGGTTGGAATACACACTAATGGAAAAGGATTTTTTTAATGGTATGATCATTTAAGCAGGGTTACAGGATTGTAAATCAGATTTCTCAGTAAAAAAAAAAAAAAGTGACCAAGACACAGGTGTCGTGACCTTTGACCTGTGTGATGTCGTGCCGTCACTCACCAGGTTCTTCATGGGAGAGACGAGTTCTTTGGAAAAGTCGGCCAGGCGGCAGAAGGCGGAGCCAACCTCCGTCTCCCCGTTTGAGTGACAGTTGACTGACAGCTTCTCCATGGAGTTAATGTACTGCTCCAGGTAAGACACATGGTCTGAAAGAGAAAAGGTGTCAGTACAGGGAGCAGCGTTGTGTGTTGTTTGTTTTTTTTAAGTTGTAGGGGCCAAACTCTTGCAGAATACTATCATTGTGGGGGCACATTGTCCTTGTGGGGTCATGTTTTTGGGCACTACAACTTTTTGAAGGTTAAAACCTCTTAAGTCCTGGTTGTAAGGTAAAGGTTACAATTAAGTCAGGGATAGGAAATGCATATGAATCAATTTAAGTGTGTGTAAGTGTGTACCTTGGCCTGCTGTGTATTTGGCTTTTGCAGCTTTCTTCATCTTCTGCAGCACCAACCTGTCACTGTCCAGAGCCTAAACGAACACACACACACATTGCTGATTAGTCTGTGTGTCTGCAGTGTGTATGGTTTGTGTAGCAGTATTTCACCTGCTGACTCAACACACACACGGAGGACGAGCTTTGTTCAGACAACAGACAGCTACATTCCTGTGTGTGTAAACCATCAACTCGTCAGACCAAATCTCCACAGGAAGCAGCTCAAGCTCAAACTGAAGCTTCAGTCTGACTCAGGGTTTGGAAAGATGAGAAGATATAGATTTGTCTTTCCTCAGAGATTTTTCTGTCTGTCTCCGTCTTTATCATTTGTGTGTCTCAGGACGTGTGCTGAGTTCATGTCATGTGGGAGAAAAGGCAATGAAGTAATCTCTTTTGTATAACCACAGTCGACATTTTTTTTTTGTCTCTTAAATCACAATCCCTGACTTCAATAATAGAACTAGATCAAAACAATTTCAGTATTAATTCCCTCTAAAGCAAACTTTGGCTCATGTGAAACATCCACAATACGTTTCGCTGGCTCTTCCAGACTTTTTAACATCAGATCAAATTTATCAGATTTCACCCAAATCCAGTTCTCCCAGTTGTAACTGAGGCCTAACTGAGGCTAATGTTGCTTAAACTGAGAGAATCAGATCATCTAGATAATATGAATTAAAGGCAATAGACCTTTTTCACAGCAGACCAACTGACTTGTCGTAATAGGAAGAGCAATAAGTGATATAAGAAACATTAGGAGTGTCATATTATGAACATTATATCGAATGATGAATGTCTGTTGTGAAAAAGTTATTCCTCCAATCCTTGTATGCCTTGTTGTTGTTTTTTACCATCAGAAAAGATAATTGTAAATTGATAAATTGTTGTGTTTGCATCCTAAAAAAAATAATAAAATGGAGTGAAAGGGAAACAAACAGCAAAACAACTTTACAGCTTTTCACATGGATCTGAACAGAAGAGAATTTAATCACATCACTCAAAGTTAAAAAGACACATCAAACCGACATCAAAGGACTACGAAATCAGATTACCTCATGTCGCCTGTGATTAGAAATTTGCTTCTGAACACAACACAAAGACTACAGCCCAGCAACCAGCTGGTACATACATTCTGCACCTGCACAAAAGCAAATAACTCTTCATACCAGCAGGTGGCAGTAGTCTGTATTCACCATTCACAAGAGGAAACAGGAAGAGCTGCTATTAGCTGGGAGGCTAGGAAGCTAGGGAGACAAACTGTCGTACAGAGCTGACCTCTGCTGAATCATGCTGATCAGCTGTTTACAGTTTATTTTTTTGTCTAGATGATGTATTCATGAATTTGAACATTCAGATGAGATGAAAAACTGCCAACAGAAGTCCAATTAGAGCCAACGATGAGTCAGACACTGCAGAAACTAGGGCCGCAGACACTCCCCGACAGCCTGACAGTGGTTACAGGTCGACCGTTGGCTTGGTTTGTCACGGCCTTAACTATATTCACACAACTCACATTCCTCCAGTTCTGTCTCCACATTATGCTGCAGACCTTGATCCAGGTCATAGCACGGCCTTAACTGGCAACTCACAACTAAATTACCAACAAATGAAATGAGACCTGAAATGAGACCGAATGCATGAATCCAGATACTTATTATTATGACTTTTAAAACCGTATTGACGACACTGTGGATACAAACACAGCAGTTGATTAATTGCTATGTTTTTACCCACAACTGATCGATAAAGGAAGTTTGAACTGAACAAATCTTCATCATGAAGGCAGAAACACAGATCACACAGTCTGACTGCATTCAGTCACAAAGCAACACAAACAACGATGTCTGATGCACGAAACATTTTCTCATAAAAGCTGTAATTTACCACTTTACATCCTCACTTGAATGCAGCACCAGTGCGCAGGCCACAGATTAATTCATAACTTCTCAGGCTCCTCCTCATTACCATTAAATAACAATAGCAGCGGACGGTAATGAGGATTAATGTGTTGCCGTGGTAACGTATGCTGACTCTGTTGGGGGTACACGGCGTGGGCAGGGGGGCAGTTTGAGTCTGTTTTTCAGGCCAGTCTTCAGGTCAGTGACTACACAGAGGGGGGGTTCAAAGCGTCCAAACACACAGACGTCACACAGCAGCAGAGACACTTCACGACTACACAGAGGTTAAATGAATGGTTGATTGATCGCACTTTGTTAATGCACAATTCTTTTTCTATTTAAAAGTTACTTCCTTATTTAAATAGACTTTTTTTTATTAGAGCTGTTTATATATTCTTTGTATATTTTATGTTGTTCTTATGAAGTCCTTGTGTGTGTGAACATACTCGGGAATAAATACGATTCAGATTCAGAAGAAATTTGACCCGACACAAAAAAAGTCTTACTGACCACAGTTCTGACAGTCAAGAAAATTTGGGGCTAAAATTAAAGCATTTGATCAACTTTCTCTTTAATCTGTTAAAAGCTGCAGCAGCTTCAGGCAGAGATATATGTTTAAACAGGCAGGAGTTAGTTAATATGGTATAATATAAACATATACTGTACTTTATGCAAAAATTATCTAATACTGTGATGGACCTTGTGTGGGTTGTAAAAGAGCTTCTACATTAACAATCAGAACTCAAACATATAGAACTTTTTCGTAATTAATTTCATTTTAATCCGTTTAACATCCACCTCTGTGACTAAATACACAGTAGCCTCATTTTTACGAATTATCAATCAGATTGAGAGTGGTGGTGTAAAAATGTGATATCTGCTCAATAAGAAAATATGATCTCCTAATAACCAGCACATGTTTGCCCCACTCAGGGTAAACATCAGGAGACGTGGAGAGTTTCCAGGAGAGACAGAAATAAGAAACAAGTGTTGAAAAAGAGGAACAAAGACAGAATTGGCGGCATCTTGTTCTACTAAATTAATTCAGTGTTGACAGGAAAGTCTTTTTAGCGCCATCGTCGTTGTGGATGTTGTCAGTAACACGTCAGCCTTTAAAGAATCCCCCAAACATTTTCAGGCTGAATGTCAAGCCTTGACAGAAGAGATACAGTAAGTGCATGAATGAGTTGAAGAGTCTGAGGTAACAGCTGGAAATAGACAAAGGAACAATGTGGAAGTTATTGGGCTTCGGAGATGACATTTGTTCCCCCCTGAGCCTCAGGTGGTAGAACCACACTCCTTTAATACTAACTCCTTCTGCAACGCAAAGCCACACGTGTCAAAATGTCTCAGGGTTTAGTATGGCCTACAAAAACACTGCATGTGCGACTTTGACAAAAAAGTAAAGCTCCTAATTTAACCCTTACTAGAAATGTTTAATACTGAAAATCATTAGAAGACAGCAGTGGTGAGTTTTTAATGGACCAATCAGTGTTTTGAAGTGCAGTGTGTTTTTCTCTGCCTCAGACTGCCTGAAGAACCTCAAGAACCTCTTTTCCCCTTACCAGTTTAGTTTGTATCATCTAGTATTTAATACTTTATTGCAAAAACTTGTGATTGGTGTAGTTTTCTACACGTTTTCTAGCCTTACAATATGATTCTGGTAACACTTCATATGTATTTCATAGTGGAAAAAGACATATTTCAGCATTAATTGGATAATCAGAGGCATTTAGTTGTAAACTAATTCAACTCCAGGGCACTCAGATGACACATATGACTACGTCGCTGTTACTCGTCTGTCCATCACCACATATAGCCGACCAAGCAATCTGATTGGCAGATCTTTGTCTGAGCGTAATCAGTTCCCAACAGAGAGACTCCAGACCAACTTCAATGCCATGTTCTCATCTAAAATCATCTTATCTCTAAGATTATCAGTCTACATGTTGCACTAGAGGTCTTTCGGGTACACAACCTGAGACCCAAGCAGACAACATCGACGTTCAGATCGGTAATGTGGAAGTTATCAGACTTCAGAGACGACAACCTTTAGCACACGACTCCTTCTGCAATGCTAACGTAATACAACGTGCAGAATGTGTGATAAACAGGATGCATGTTTAGCCTATCTTTATATTTGATGGTTTTAAATCTATTAAAGAGCGAAAATTAATCAAACAGATGCTTGACCCTAAAAATCCTGTGGCAAATCAAATCGTGATCCGTCACAAAATAATTTCAGACATTTTCCCCAAATCATTCAGTCCTCGTGTGTAGCAGTTTCTTTGTGTAAACTCTGCTCTGTTGTCTGTCAAGAAAATTATCACTGATTAACTGCTGCATTGAATGTCAGTTTGTAAGATAAGACATTTTTGTGCATATGCGTAAGAGCAAATAAAGAACAGTAAAATGCAAGAACCAGTGTCTGATGGACTAGTCCGCATGGTGCATGGTTTTAGCAGCAGTGAAGAGTAGTGCACAGAAATGCTAACTGAGGGATTACCCTGAACAGAGGCTCCCTTGGACACGACGTCACGACCTCAGCTCTCAATTGGAAGTGACATTTTGTGTCTTTGTTAATGTTTATCAAAGCCTCTGCACATCCACACAGGTGGTGTCAGGTTTGCAGAGGTGAGCTGGCCTTTATGTGACATCCATGGACTCAATGCCCCAATAAAAATGATAATAATAAAGCAATTTGCTCCATGCTGGCAGGTGCAAGAGATCTCCAATCATTTAATGTAGCAGAATACTGGGCCTACTGTTAATGTAATCTGTAGGAGGCTGGGTTAGAAACACTGACAACAGCATAGAGGGGGGCAGGTATTCGGAGCGAATGGGGGCCACAGCAGCTTATTTTCCCAGGGCCCCACAGCAGTTACATTCGGCCATGCCTGGTGCATCGAGCCTAAATAATGACTTCACCATTTGTAGGTTCGTCTCATTCATCAGGTACACGAGTCCTGTTGAAGATAAGCTGGATAAACTGTGTTCTGAGTCTATCACCACAACCAGCCAGCACTGACCTCCTCTAGCAGGTAGACGGTGTTCCTGCAGCTCATCATCTTGGAGGTGAATGAGGAGGTGGTCGGGGAGCTCCAGTCCTCCTGAACCTCCTGCACGAACTCACACGCCGACACACACTCTGGCATGGTGCTGCTCAACCCGGGACAGCACTGGACCGGACCGGGACAGTCTAAGAAAGAGTCCGGCACTGGAAGATCAAATCCACACAATAGACCCGAGGACGCAGGACGCAACGCAGAGTAACAATAAAATAATAAATAATTAATTGTAATATATGTATATATATAAAAAAAACCGCTGTGTTGAGGTGGAGTAATCCAATCACAGTCCCATGCAGAAGAATTATCATTAACCTGCTGATGAAGAGGTAATTAAAGATCTGATTCCTCCGTCAGTGTCCAAACCTTTTTCCTCCAAACAAAAGCTAAATCAGTCCAGCAGGAAATAAAAACCAAACAGCGCTGACTCCACAATAATAATAATAAAAAAAACTACAATTAAAACGCTGCAGCTTCGCTAGCGTTTTAAAACTAACGAGTCCTCCTCCTCTTCCTCCGGTGGAGCTGCTTCATTCAGGGAAAACCCACAAACCCACCCGGGTCTCCGTCCGTGTGGGAACCGGCTGACAAAGAGTGGAGCAGCAGAGAGGAGAACCGGAGCCTGCGGACACCAGGACCGGGCTCAGACGAGACAATAAAACCTGTCTCTGCTCTCCGCTCCGGCCACGGCTGCATGTCTTTTCAACACCAGCTGATTTTTTTTTTTCTGTTCTTTATTCAAACCGCATGGAAAGGCGCGTTCACGGTGCACAGCGGCGGAGCCCTCTGCCGCGGCGGCGCGCACTGCTGACCGAGGACAGAGACTCGCTCAAATGCACCAGGATCAGTTTGATTCAATTGAAAAATATATTTGTAGTGAGTTTAAGAGGTTTGACGTTGGGAAAAAAAGACCAGACCAGGTTTTATTAATATATAAACAAGAAAAAGACAAGAAAAATAAAAACATGGAAATAGAATGAGCCACTATAAGCACCTTAATCTGAATAGCCCTACGTATGCTTTAATTGAGACGGGTTTTTTTTTTTTCCATTGAAAGAAATAAAAAATCTACAGCAGATAAAAGCTAACACCAACATGCTGGCATGCTAAAAGACCTGTGTTCTTGTGTTCAACATATTAAGTTTAACATTTTAGCTTTAAATACAACGTTGGAGCCTGAAAGACTGTTACTATTTCGGCATGTACGTGGTGCATCTCCAGAGATTCCTGTAGCAGGTCCCAAAGCACCTCCGGCAACTTTTGAAGAGACACCTGACATGAGCCCTAAAGTCCAACCACTACCAAAACTGATGGATTGGACACCTGACATGAGCCCGAAAGACCAACCACTACCAAAACTGATGGATTGGACACCTGAATGACAGCAATTCACACCAAGAAAACGGGCTGAGACAACACCTAATGTGGAGCCTACTACCATGCTCCAATGTGCAGCTCCAAAAGTGCCCACCGCAGCCACCTTTGTACATGGGGCAGCTCCACAAATTCCTGTTGCTGCTCTCAACGTACCAGCTGCATCAAACTCTGCACAGACTACCATAAGGATCGATTTGCAACCTTCAGCATTGCCAAAACTGTTGGAGTTGACACCTGAAGTGCCGTCATCCACCCGGCCTCAAACTGCAGCTCCAGACATACCTGTCACTGCCAAACTGCCTCCCATGGCAGAGCCCACACAGCAGCCTGCAGCAGCTAAAGAACATCTGATTCTCCGAATGCTGCGTGGAATCACAGCTGAGAAACCGCAGCCTGTCCAGCCTGAACCCACCAGTGCTGGGATCAAGAACAACGCTCTATTTCAGATCTCGGAGCTGGAGTTTAACAAAATTCTGGCTGAAGGGACGGACAAGATCTCTTCACTGGGGCAAGAAAAGGCTGCTCTAAGAAAAGAGTTAGAGCAATTGAAAGAACAGCTCACAGCTCAAGGAAAAGAGGCAAAAGAAGAGATTACTGTTTTTCATCAGGAGCTCAGCAAGAAGGCAAAGATGCATGAAAATGTTTCCCCGCATGGTAAACGGTTAGAAGAAGCTCTCAAGGCAGAAGAAAACAAAAGGAAGGAAGCAGAGGCCTGTCTTCAACAACACGCGGAGGAGACTGCTAAAGTTAAAGCTTCACTGACTCTCATGCAGACTCAGATGGATGAGCAACAACGTCAGTGGAAGAGGAAAAGCTCCACTATGTTTCTGAGAACATAGTGACGACATCAACTATGATGGCTGCAGCCATCAAGATGCAGGAGGACCTGGAAAACGAAAAAAGACAGTGGGACCAGGAAAAGGCCGACCTCCAGCACCGCTTACAATCCATGACCGAGGCCATCAAGAAGACGGTGGAGGAGGGGGAAAGCTCCAGAAAAGAGTCAATGGACAGACTGCAACACCTAGAACAGCAGATTGAGGAGGCGCCAAAAAAAGTGAAGAAGAAATCTCTGAAGAAGCGATTCCTCAAAGTTTTCAAAAGAACTTGAGAGACCCAGCCTCAGCCTGACCTCAACCACAAGCCTATAACCCCCTCCTCCTCCAACCCCTCCCACATTGATCCCCCCATCCCTTTCCCCCTAACCCAAACCCCCATTTGTGTTTTTGTGTGTGTGAATGTGAGTGTGAATGGTTGTTTGTCCCTCTGTGTTTGTCCTGTGATGGCGAGGAGCCCCGTCCAGAGTGGCCTGGTGTCTCTCTGTGTTAATCCTGTGATGTACCGGCAGCTTGTTCTTACGGTATTGGACAAAAACATCTTTTGTCCATTTCCTGCTGGAAGAAGCTCCAGACATCAACAGCAATATGCTCTAGCCATCTACGGGCAATGAATGAATGAATGAGTGAGTGAATGAGTGAGTGAATGGTTTCATTAACAGCACAAAAATAAAAAAATAACAACATACACTAATGTTTTCACATCTCTTCTCTAAGTTCTGAGTTATAAAATATTGACGATTCTGAATATTTAAAGTAGCGTGATAGAATATGAGTTTAAGGAAAACAAAGCTGAAGTTGTTTTAATGCATTTGTGCAGATTATAATTCATAGGTTTATTCTTTTATGGTATGGTTTTGTTCTTTTTCAAAAACAGTAATCAAAGATGAACATGTAACTCACTCATGGCTGATTAAACCTTGCTATAGATTCATGAAGAGTACTTCGGAAGTACAATTCCTTCCTCACAGTGTTATTGCTAGTCTTATGTGTCTCTTTACTTTCTTATTAATGTGTTTGGACATAATGAGAGTCCAATGTCTGAATTCAAACCACTGTTTTCTTAAAGATAACACTAAACCTGTTTGACTTCACATTGTAGTGGCTTTTCCTTCACTAGACTCAGATGTTCAGACTGTGTAGTAAATCGTTGGCAGATTTAATCTTAGTCCACTTCCCTTATTCAGAGAGGCGGTTTCCCATTTTACTCATTTACTCCTCTTTCAAACCATCTTTGAAGAAGTGTGTCCCTTGTCCTTTGGGTTTAGGTGGACCGTTGAGTCCTGACCTGAGGAGCTAGCTCTCCTGTTTTGAGACACTCCCCAGAGTCACACTACCATGAAAAATAATCAACAGTCTTTTCTGACCAAATTTTGCCAAAATTTGAACTTCATATTTGTCTTCTGACGTCGTTTCCTTCTAGCGTCTGAGGCGAAGAGCCAGAATTTGTCTCTAAATGTCCCACATCATCTCAGAGGAAACAAAGTTTGTAAACAAACCATTTCTTACTTCCTGTTGTTCAAACAGAGGTTGAGGTCTGACGACTGAGTCACAATTTTAAGTTAATTCTCGTCACCTTAAAACATTAAAACCTCCAAAAGTTTCCTGACAAAGGAGAAAACACAGCAAATTAAGAATATTTAACAAAGTTTGTCGTGATTGTCTTCATAATTAAATGAACTGGACCTCTTAAAGTGGAAAAGGCTCCATTCATTGTGTCTCCTCATCTAAAGTAAGAGAAGCGAACAACTGGACGCCCTTTCAGTGACATTTAAAACACAATCAGTGCACTGCAATTTGTCCACATGTAAAAAAGAACAACACAATGAATGACCTTTCAGTGAACAAAACACATGGTGGAGAGCCCTTCTAGTGTAGAGCATGAGATACTCTCCTCCTGTCATGAAAGTGTCATGACAGCTGAATACAGATGTGTTTTCCTTACATTCTTCCTGATAATCATTGCCTTTTTTCCAAACATGCATCTCTGTCTTCTGTGTCCTCCATCCTTTTTCACGCCTCGGACCAACTTCTTTTTTTCATTACAAGAAAACTAAAATGTGTTTCTGAGATCAGGTCAGGGCCACTTCCTGTGTTTGTTTATATTTTCTGCTGATTTATAAGCTTTGGTCCAGACACACGACTCATTAGTTGCAGATCATTATGACATTTCCTGATCACGTTCCTGATCTCTAGAGCAGAGGTCTTCAACAGGGGGTCCGCGACCCCTAGGGGGTCCGCGGAGGTACTGCAGGGGGGTCGCGAAAATGTTTTGATTGATTAGACATTTTTTTATATTCACCTCAGTTTGAGGTATGTTTATAAATGGCAGTGGCACGGCCACCCATACCACTGTACCTTGCATGTTCAAAATAAAAACATGAATATATTAACCTGTTTGTTATTTTAATATCTTAGTATTGAATGCAGAACAACAAGGTACATTTCTACAAGGCACTATAGGACCGGTTTAATATAAAACACAATTTTATACAATATATATATATAAGTAGGGGGTCCCCGCTCCATCTCTCCATCAGATTGGGGGTCCTTGGCCTGGAAAACGTTGAAGACCCCTGCTCTAGAGGATGATCCCTTCAGCTTATAATGGCACCGGGATCCTGTCTTTATGGCGCCACCCAGAGGACAAATGCTTGATATTATAGAGAAAATTTGTGATATTGGCTTTTTAGATATAAGATCCTCAGGAAATGTATGTTTGATTAACATCTGTCAAATAAATGAGATTAAATATAATCGTGTGTGTTTTGTGGCTCCACCTTCAAACTTTTGGACCTGGCATTCATGTGGATGTTACTTAGACATGTACCACCCACCTAGACCAGACTAGACACCCCCACCCCATAGCAATGACACTCCTTGATGGCAGCAGACATCCCCAGCAGGATGCAGCCTGACACAGACACACAAAGAAAAATGTTTTAGGAACAACTAAAAAAAAAACATGAAGAACAGCACAAGGTGTTGACCTGGCCTCCAAATTCCCTAGACCACAAACTGATCAAGTATCTGTGGGATGATCCACTGAGGCCCCTCCCCTCAATCCATAGGACCCAAAGACCCCCACCAACAACATTCTGTTGCCAGACACCACAGGACACCCTCGGAAGGTCCATGTCCATTCTCTGATGTCACAACTGTTTTGGAGGCACAAGGGAGACTTACACAATATGAGGAAGGTGGTCATAATGTTATGCCTGATTGGTTTACATCAGTTGATTGGAAGTCGTTGTTATTTTTTTAAAGTGTGTTCGCTACGTGCAAAGAAGACAGAATCACTGTTTGAAAGTGATATTAATATTTATTTATTTGTGTAAACTTCTTATGTGTAAAAGTACAAAATAAAACAAAAATATGAATCTGTTCATATATACTCACTTATACTACATGTAATCCTCAAAATAAGACAAAGTTTTGTTGTGCTATACGTTGTATATTCAGACAATATTAAATGTACATAATATTCATAAAGTGTGCAATAATTTCCTCTAATTTCTAATAATTTTGAATACAATAATCCAACAGATAAAACCGATTGTCATTCGTCATGTTGATGTCAGAGAGGATGCTGGATAATGCAGTCCAGCAATCATGAGATCTACAGATTTACAGTAGTACCATAGAAACAGACGGAGGAGTAAATATGAATCTGGAGGAGTTCAGGATCAGAAACCTGAGACAGTCGGGGACATCCAGTATGAAGTGATGAAGACTCCTCTCCGGTTTCTTCATCCTTTGAAAAGGAGGGAGGTGATTTGCTGCGGCAGCGTGTAGATGAGGAGACCAACGAAGACCGTTAGGATGGCGAGAATGGCCAGAGTGATGATGTACTTCTTGTATTTCCTCCAGATGAGGAAGATGAAAGTCTTCATCGGGTTGACAAACCAGCTGAAGCTAGTGGTGGGACGACTGTAGAGACGAGAAGAGACAGTTTACATCTGTTTTCACCTGGACTGAGTCTACAGAAGGCTGGTCAAACTAGATTTAAACTTTCCTGTTTGAGAGAATAAATCTGTAATCTGAGGATTTATTTGCATGGCGCAATAAACACTGTTGACATTTGAGACAAAACATGACGCCATTAACCAATAACAAGAGATATTTTGGAGGCCAAAGAAAAAAGCTTCACTTTTTCCACCAGTTTTGTAATATAATCTCCACATAAACATAAACTAATAGTAAAACCAGCTATTGACAAGCTAACAAGTTTGCTAGCTAACAGACATGCTGTGTTCACACTAGCTGTGAAACAGCAAAACGCCACAATTAATTTTAAATAGAGGCCACCGTTATGAAGCAACAGACGTGCTACACATCAAAGTTTTATTTCACTAGTTAACTTTTTAAAGGAAGATGACATCTGACAACGTCAATGAGCGCATGAGCAACAGTTTAACTTACAATCGTAAGAATGCAGTTTTAACTTTCTTGCTACCTAGTGCTGCAGGTATGTCTTTAAGAAGTTTTTCGAAGATGAATAAACTTTGTGTGTTCTGTCCACACTTTTACTGTGTGTGTGTGTGTGTGTGTGTGTGTGTGTATGTGGATAATGTACTTTGGTTTGTCCAGGGGCTCCGGCTCCTTGCGGGCCTTCCCCACAGGGTTGGCCTCGGCCTGCTCCAAGGTCACCAGCTGAAGTTCTGCCTCCACCTTCCCCTTCACACAAACACAGATTAAGTGTCAAACTGGGGTTTAAATTGTAAATTAATATCAAACTTTGTGTTAACATTTGTATTGTACAGTTTGTTCTCAGGTAATACTATCAATAGGAACAAATAAAGGCGAGACCCTTCAAAGGTTAAAAACATTCAGATGGGTCAAATTTCCACAGCACTAATTCCAATAAAGTTGCTGCTACCAATGAATTTAACTGTATTTATCCCATATGTAGTTACTGTGTCATCATTATAATAAGACTGATAATGTAATTTTGTACCATTAACAGGAAGGTGTTGCCCAAGCTGTCAGTGTACTGGATGTCCTCCTGTCTCATCTTGCTCCTCTTGTCCTTGGACTTCTTTTTGCGCTTTTTCGCTCCCTTCTTCTTGGCCTCCTCCCGTTCCTTCTCCTCCCTCTCAAAGTCCTCGGCCGTCTTCAGGCGGGTCAGCGGCCACCAGCCCCTCATCTTTTTAGCGCGAAAGATGGAGAAGCGAGGGCTGGCACGATCCTTTGCCATCTCGATTGTACACTTGCCGGGCGTCTTGGCCGGTCGCACCATGTCGCTGAGCCGAAACTCTATGGAGCCTGAAAGAGGACAAGAACGGGTTGCTCTTAATGTGAAAAAAATAAATAAATAAAATGCAGGAAGCATTGACAGAAACTGATGAAACAATCAAAAGAAATGTGAAGATCAGTTAAGTTGTTTGAGAGTGATGGACCATCAAATATGACCTGTCATGTGTCAGTCAGTTTTAGAGCTGTATGTCTCTCTGCGTCTCACCCAGGAAGTCGTTGGCAGCAATGCGGTCGTAGTCCCAAACCTGCAGCGACAGAACAGCCGGCTGACGAAACTCGGACTCCTCCAGAGAGAAGATGGAATCCTTCTTCTTATACACCACCTCTTTCTACAGGAGCACAGCAGGAGACTCACACTATAAACTCACGCGAGAGGCTGCACATGTTCTGACACGTCCTCAACAATACGAGTTTGCAAACAGTTTTGTGACTGGTCATAATTTGGCGGGAAATCTGGATTTCAGGATATAATTAATTCAAAAATGGAGCATGAGCAGCGGGGTGCACGCTGGCGTTTATTGCATGTACCAGTGTTCTGTGTATGAACAACATTTTCAGTTTAATGGAGCTTCTACAGTGTCGCTTAAAAGCTATTGCGCCTCTCAGAATTTGAGATATTTCTGTCAACAAATCTGTCAAACATCTGCAGATTTTCACAAAAGTAGACAGAGAGAACCCAACAACCCAACAGTAAAATGAGCCACTATCACATAGCCTGTGACTTGCAAAAGTCAATGCACCTCTAGGATGTCAAGTTAATTTCAAGGCCAAAGAAGAGTCCATCTGTTCAGAAGTGTTTCCAATCAATGTAAAGCGGCTCAGGTGTCATTCAGTGCTCTGCTTTGTTAAAAAAATAAATCTGGGTTTTGTCACAGTCTGATCTTCACAACAATTGCTTGTGGAAGTGCAAGGACCTCAGAAAAAGAGTTGTCGTAGCTCATCACGCTGGAGAAGGCTACAAAACCATCTCTAAACAGTTTGAAAATCACAAATCTACAGTTGGACAAATTGTGAACAAATGGAAGAGATTTAAGATAACTGCTACCCTCCACAGGAGTGGTCGACCAACAAAGATCGCTACAAAAGCAAGACGAACAATAGTCCGAGCAAATGTGCTGAGAAGGCGCACTGCTGCTGCCGAACACCTCTGAAGAGAAGATGAACTCAACAACAACAGTTGATATTTAATTCTTAAGTTTAAATACAGTTTTAATTACAGTTAAATCCTTTTGCTTTATAGAAACACATCACCTCAGATTCTGCAACTGCAGAATGTTTATGGTTGAACATTTTACCGACTAAATAATTAATCATATCAGTAATGAGCAGAAGAAATAAAATCATCGTTTACGGCCCTGGAGGAACTAAAGTGAAGCAGAAGTGTGGGCCATCAACTGGTCCAGGCACGTGTGTATACCTCAGTAGGAAGATAGTCAAAGCGGAAAATAAATCTCCAGTTGAAGTTTCCTTCTCCGGTCAGAGAGTTGAAGTGGACGTCAGTCTCCTGTTTGTCTGATTCCAGTCCTTTTATCCAGCTGCACAGAGAACACAACGGAAGACTGAGCCTCAGAGCCGAAGAAGGACACGAGACGAACATGAACGACATGACGATTAATCGCACCAAAAATAACCGAGTCTGTTTAAGTTATGATTATATTGTGTGTTTCTGACCTGTAGAGCTCCATACTACTTGTTTGTGGTTCAACCTGACCAGTTTTCACAGCCTGCAGTTATCCACTCCTACCTGAATGCATCATTCTCCAACCTGCCTGTGATACGGCTTATATTAAATCATTATAGCAGCTAACTCACCTGTGATAGAACTATTGTCACTAACAGTTTTATGCTCTTGTTTATATTCATTTTCAATCTCTCATGTAACAACATCAGCTATATGTTGCACTTGTATCATGATTCTACTTGTATGCTTTAGTCAGATGTATGTTTATCTCCTTCCTCCTCTCTTCTCGCTCATTTTCTGTCTCTACCCGTCCAGCCTCAAGCAGATGTGTCCTCCATATGAGTTCTGCTCAAGGTTTCTTCCTGTTAAAAGGTAGTTTTTCCTTGCCATTGCCACCTTAGTGTTTACTCTGGGGGTTTCAGGCCAGGTTTTGTAAAGTGTCTTGAGACAGTTTGTGCTGTTATTGACGCTATATAAATAAAAAGGAATTAAACTGAATTATGTGTGAATCTGACCCTTTAACATAGATGTCCGAGGACGGTTCTCCTGTGAAAGGGTTGACATCGTCCAGAAACACGTCATCTGTGTTCCAGATGATCACCCGCAGCTCGTACCTGTAGTCATGGAAACAAAGGTCACATATTGTAGCTGCGTCTCTACTCTGCTCTACTGTACAAAACAGTGTGGTGACGTACTGTTCAGGTAGGCGGGGTTTTATGTCCACAGGAGGCGGAGCCGGGATATCAGTGGGAAACATGTCCACCCACATGTGAAGGTAACCCTGCAACGTGCACACACACACACACACACTGTTAAGGACGTTTAGTGATACCAGTGCTAGCGTGTTGTTCACTGTGTTGTGGTTACCTGGGGTAGTCCGGGATTGTCCTGGTTCAGCAGAGACCTGATCTCCACGTGCTCCGGTACCAGAGGAATGGCTCCGGTGAGGAACTCACTCATCTCACCCCAGCGCCATAACACGCTCAGGGCTGCATGCTCCTCCATCTCTGCCTCCTCCTCTGGAGACCGCTGGTTCTTCTTCAGCAGAGCTGACAACAACAACACAACTGTTAGAGCTGGTGCTGCTGAGCGGTAACACCATTATTTCAGCATTAGTAGTGGTCAAGGTGGAGTAACAGTTACCAGTCAGAGGAATACTAGTATTTGTGCATGATATTGTTTGTAGGTGTCCAAAGAGGGACCATGATAGACTGTTCACTTCCATCATTTCCAGATATCATGATGTTTCAGTATATACAATGATACCTTTCTGTCAGTCCTACCTTCAGGTACTGCGTCTGGTGGTATCTTGAAGATCTTGTTGAGGACTTTGACCTCAGACGTTCTGTACTCTGGACAAGGGATGTTGTTCTTTCTGCAGAGCTCAGCCAAGATGGCTGACGGCTTCTTTGCATCGCGCCACACATTGTAACCATCACTGGAAAGAGAGACACAGGGAGAGACCAGGGGTCGCGTTGACCGAATATTTTCCGTCATTGACTGTCGTTTTAAAACTGTGATGGAAAAATCTGAAGGCCATCTGTCATTTTGACAGATTGCAATTCACACCCCTGACCACTTGGTGGCGAGTGACATTATTAATTGGCTCTTGTCTCTAATTGCAGTTTGTGTTCCAAACATCGTGGAACTTTTGTCAGTGCACGATTTCCTGGTACACCGATGCACACATCAGAGCCATATGTATACATAGACATATATATGTATATATGTCTATTTATGTATATATGTCCTGTATATGTCTATGTCATTGACTTTATATACTAGGTCTATCTAGCGCAACCTCTGGCACAGACAGATAAACATAATATATATAATATCAAATATATTGGTATCAAATGTAGTTTCGATGTTAATGATGGCCATAGCTGCAGTTCCTCAAACGTCCACATGAGGCTGGCTCTCCAGGTGAGTCATTCTCCATAGACCTCTATGTTAAAATGTCCAACTTTGGAGCAGAAATAAACAAGTTAAAACCTGTTTTTGGTGTCTATAAATTAATAAATTTCTCCACCTGCATGTTTAAATTACTGTACATCAAGTAAGCCATTTGGCTAGGCATCACCATCCTGGTCATAGACACCATATTGAGCTACAGAACTGCTCTTTGGGGAAACAATGGGCATCACAACTGCTTTATTCAACTTTATCTACAGCCTATGGTTCCTTTTTATATTGTCTGTTCTAGTGTTGGTACTAACGTGTCGTAGTAAAGAGCCAGACCGCAGGACGCTCTGTGGCGGCTGTAGAACCGGTTCTCCAGGTCAACGCGCGTCTCGCCGATAATGTCATCAGCTCCCACAAGATCATGGTCCAAGACCTTGATTATCAGCTCTGTCTCCAGTGGGAAAGATACTGTGAGCTCAAACACCCTGAAAGACAGAGTCACACAGACAGAGTCAGAGAGTCGGAGTCAGAGAGTCGCAGACAGATAGACAGTTGTGTAGACAGACAGGTACTGACTCTCCGAATACTGGATTGAGTTGTTTGGGGATGTAACGATCTTTGGAGTCCAGATGCTGCTCTCCCACTTGGACCACGATGTATGGGTCAGCTTTACCGTTTGGATCTGTGGGAGACAGGCTGGTGGCCTGCAGGACAGAAACAGAAACAGCAGATCAGACCGAATACAGAATACAAAGAAGTATACCAGTGTGGTTTAAACACATATTAACCCAGTATAATGCAGCTATAGGAAAGAATTTGGTCGTTTCATGCAGACAGACAAGTACCTTGACGATGTAGACTCGGACTAAGACTTTGATTGGTGTGTTTTTAGGGATTCCGTTGGTGATCTGACAATTGGTGTCTTCTGCATCTCTGGGATCAATCGGAAAAACAAGGAAGGATCCCTGAGGATGGAAGGTGGGTACAATGAACACCACAGCAGATTAAGAGACACACTGAGACAGACTGACAGACAGCTCTCTGTTTGCATTACCTTGTATTTTCCCATCAGTCTTTCCTCTTCATCATCCTCATCATCTTCGGTGCTCGCTCTGCCTTTATATAGATGGAAGACCTGCAGCCAGTCTTGAAACTGACTGAACTCTGACTCCAGATCACCTCCATAGAGCTGACACACAAACAAGTTATCCTCATGTTATCAAGGAAACACTCAAAGCTTTTCAAATGTTTTTACATCCCTACCCTGATCTAAAAGTCAGCAGAGAGTTCATGGATTTTGTTTGTGTCTGGACATGTATTCCAAATTGCAAGTTGTGGATCCCTTTCTAAACTAATTGAAGCACACAAAGTGCATCTGACCAAAGTTTCTATTGTTGATTTGTAATAAATTTGGAGGAATTTCGTAAATCACGTTTGCAATTACTTATTTTTTGATTGGAGGTAGATTAAAGAATTTTATTCCTTTTAAATTAACATAAGAAACCATTAGCCCTGTTGTCCAGACCATCCCTTTATGTGGTGGATTGCACATTAACATCTTCCATCACTGCCTGGTATGTTAACTATTCTGCAGCTGACAGGAAATCACTACAACAAACAGTCTGCCCCCAAAATAACCGGCAGCAGCGTTTTTTCCTTGGAGGACATTTACCTTAGCAGGTGCAGGAGCAGGGCATCATAAATCATGAAGACCCCAGCCCGCACATAAACTGTTTACCCTCAGAGCCAGAACAACAAGGCTAAAGCGTAGCTTCTTCTCAGAGACTGTGAGGATTACAAACTCCAGGGCATAAATAAATTCAGTCTTTTGCAGTTTTGTTGTGCTGCAGTTTGCTTTCAATACTGTTTGGGGTTTGTGGTATGTGTTCTAGTTATTTATTATTTATTTATTTATTATAGACTTTTAGGTTTTCAGTCTTTCCTGACCAGCTCTGACTTCTGTCTGGTTAAAACCATGTTTCCCTGTTGGGAACAGTGGTCTTCATGTGTCCGTGGGCACTGGCCTCTGCCTTGTCACCAAATAATTTTATAATTTTTACTGATGGAATCCTAAAAGCAGAGCTACAATGATCATTTTTGGCCGTGTAGAAAGGATTGGCCAGAAACTGCTATGATCTCGCACCTTAAGTGTGGCGATCGCCTTGCGTTTGGGAGTAATGATTTCCTGCACCACAGCTTCCTCCTCCTCTTCTTCGATGCTTGCCATGGTCAGATTCACTCCATCTGTGCAAAGAAGAAAACTTTATCAACACAACTCTGTTGACAGTTTCGTAATTGCATATTTACCGAGATGTTTTGTCTGTAGACAGACTCTGTGTCAACATGTGTGTGGCCCTCATGCACAAGGCAAGGTCTAACACCAGCAAGCACACGTTGCTGTTGCATTGGACTGGAAAATATCAGCCAAATGTGTTTTTGCTGTAAAAAATTAAACTAGAAATAACTTTATGGTTATGAACACTTTAGAACCATAACCCAACATTTCACAATAGGTGTTGATCTGTACCTGTCTCCGCTTGTTCCTCCATCTCTTCAGTTTCAGCAGCCTGCAGAAAAATGCATTACACATGTTGAGTTAAATTAAAAACCGTAGTCGTTTTGCCTGAAGTATGAACTGATAAGTCTGGCATCAATATATAAGTATTGTGTAATGCTTCCTTTCTTTTGTGAACACTGCAGGAAATGTACTTTACACTGGGTTTTTGTTTTATGTTATTTGTTTTTTCCTGACAACTTGGCGTGCAAAATATGAATTGATGCACGTGTTTTTAATATCCGTCTATATAATATTAAGACTGACGGCAGGCAGGTAAATTGTTTGTCTCACCTGCTTCTCCAGCTCCTCCAGTGAAGCGTAGTATTTGGACCACCAATCCAGCTCCTCCTTCTCCGGAGGCTCCTCCTCCAGCTCCTCTCCCTTCTTTATCAGCTTCTTCAGCGGCGACTGAAGACGTTTTATTCATTTACAGCACACAAGTGTCAACATCATCTCACCTTTTACGAGTGTATATTTAAAATCTGGCTTGTTTGAACAGTTTTGGTGTTAAATTAATATGGGGGTAGATTAATATACATACGGTAACCAGCTTGATGGGTATGATGGGAATCCTCGACTGTTTGATCGCCAGGCCGCTGAGTGACATATTCTTCACTGACATCAGTGTGTTCATCTTCACTGAATTCTGTCTCACTGGAGAGATGCAAATACTGTGTCAGAAGACAGAGCTCTGCTGTGAGAAATACTCACTGTCAGCAGGTTCTGACCAGTTCAAAAAGCAGAAAGTGATGAAAATGTAATTGAAGAAGCAACATACATCCTTGTATCTTTCACAGGGGAGATGTTATCTTACAATATTCTTCTGTTACAAACACCTTGAATGTCATTTATGACAGTAAGCAGCTCATTCATTGAGCTAACCTGAGCCAATGACTGCAAGCTACCACATTTTCATTTTTATCAAAGTAAGGCTTAATTTCTTTGCTACTTCTTTTTTTCAGTCTTACACAACTGTCACAAAACCTGATCAGATGCATGTACAATTCTTGTTAATATCTTTTTTTTACTGAGTCTGTATGTAGTTCCAAAGTGTCTGTGGCTGTAACACTACATTCTCCTTCCATAATGAAGGACACACTGATACATTGCCGCAGTGGTGTCTACATGTATATACAGTCTGTCCGTGCAAGAAAACAATCACATTAGCGATACTGAACTTCACTTTAGCTCTCTTCCACACAGCAATTATCAAATCACAACCTAGCTATCATAACCAGCCACAGCAGGCCTGATCTCTCCACTTGTTAAACATTAAATATTTGTCTGTGTTAATGTAAGCTGCTGATGCTAACACGGCTGGCTAAGTAGCAAAACAATTGGGCGTTTGAGGACATTTGAGGAAGTCTGACTAACTTTTTATTATAAATTTTTTCATCAGTGAGTCACAAAGACTTTTGTCCATCAAAATCAAATCTATAATAATATTTTTATAATATCACCCTCAAAAGATGTATGCTCCCCGTTCCTGTTCCATCTATCTTCCTGTGAACACTACTTCCATTAGTTTCTTACTCTTTCTTTTTGGCTCCTCCTCTTCCTCCTCTGGATCCTCTTCTTGATGACGCAGGCCGTAGTCCATGAGGCTCTGGACCACATGGGTCCCGACCAGAGCAAGCTGACCGAATGCCCGCTGCTCCACCACGAACACTGTGAGGGGAGGATGGAGGTAGGACTGCTCAGGCAGCTCCTGATTAGACCAAACACAACAGAAGGAGATGTTAGCTGCATCCCCGTTCTGGTTACGAGGTGGAAGTGTGAGCCATATTTGTTGTTATTAATATTAACTAGCATGAGTAGTATGAGCAGGGGCGGATGGTGTATAGGGGCGATTTGGGCGACGCCCTACCAGCTGGGAGAAAGAGGATTTATTTTTTTTTACAAATTCTATCACAGCAAAAGTAGTTTTCAGTGTTCTAGACATATTATCTGTCATTGTCCAATCAGAATCGTCAGGTTCAAGTCGCGTTTCAAATGGTCCCGCCTCTCTGGGCGAATTCATCAACGTGGAAAATCGCCCCAGCTTCTCCCATTGACTCTCATGTTAAAAGTTTTTTTTTCGGAAAATGAGCCTTCAATGCATTTTCAATGAGGATTTGGGGCTCGCCCTAACGCGCTTGCGTCATACGTAACTGAGCAAAGAGATAGCTGCTTGATTGGACAATTCATCAATCAATCACGTCCATCAGGAAGCATTCGCGCAATTTTCGTCGGTCGGCTGCATTGAGAGAACGTCTAATATGGTAGACGAATATAATATAATAATATGGTGGACGGGCTCTGGTATATATATATATATCTATGTGGAGAAGAAAAGGGTGAAGGAGTTGGGACCCGACTGTCCGGACTTAAACATTTCGCAGCAGGCTAGCCTACTGATTGTGGGAGGACATACACAAGGAGCTTCACCTCAAATGTGTATGCTAAACAGCTTTTTTTGTTTCCCCTGCGTGCTGTTTCAAAGTCCCGGGACAGAGATGTTATGGACTACAACGGGGATGAAGGACTTAAAACTAGGGCCGGGACTTTAACTTGTTAATTAAGATTAATTACACAAAAATAACGGGTTAATAATTTTTTACGCATTTTAATCACACTTATTTTTGCACCGCGGAACGTTTCTCACTGGATGAGTTCGGCGGACCGATTATACTGGAGCACCAACTAGCGTTCATTACTTCAGACTACAAACCACAATGAACATGAACGAAGAAGCTGATGAAACCGCTTTGGTTGGCCCCTTGGCTGGGAAATTTCAGTCATTATTCAATGGTATACTAAAAATCCATATGAAAAAATAACTTCTCACTGTTCTCAGGTCAAATATTTATATGCGATTAAAATGTTTGATGTATTAGCACTTTTAAACTTGCTGGATTTTACAAGGCAAATAAATTAAGTTAAAACTTAGTTCCATGGCCCCATTTGTCTTTGTAAGGAGATGTTCTATTTTGTCTTTATTATTTTGTCAGAATGCACCAGAATGCTTAGTTTGTACGTGAAAATCACAAAAATCTACTGGGGGAGGATGCCCCCAGAGCCCCCTACAGGGGTTTGATTTACAAACTTTGTGCCCCCCCTAATACAAAATTCACCAGCCGCCACTGAGTATGAGTATAGTAGTATGACAGAAACTGACCACGTCGATGTAGCGGGCCACTTCTTTGAAGTTTGGGTGAGCTTGGTAGCTCTCAATCTCCTCAGACTCCAGCTGCCGTCCTGCACACTCAATCTTCACCAAGGGGCGCTTCACCTCGAACAGGTTCACCCGCTTCAGCTCCCTCAGGCCCCAGAACAACACCTAAACGCACAGAGTATTACGCATTTGAAATTCTCGAAACATGTGAACAAACCTCCAAACAGATTGTATGTGTGTGTTTGTGTCCGACCTCGATCCTGAACGTCTTCAGAACAGGTCGGATTCCCTCAGGAATGGTGTAAAAGTCCAGGTCTGCCTCGTAGGCCACTTCCTGGGGATCCACGCTGTTGGGGAGACAAGGCTGTAGGAGGGAGATGATTTATTTCTTCAATAATTAAATTGTGTTTGCATTTTGTTAATATATATTTCTGGTTTATAACAACTCTGATGTTGTCTTGGTAGCTTGGTCCATGCTTTTTGAGAGATTTGACTTCAGACTGGCTTGCAACACAGAAGAAGTGAGCATGCCTGAGTAATAATCCAAGAAAATGAGCTACACTACCACAATAAATGTAGCATGTTGAAACTAAAGTGGTTAGAAAGTAAAGCAATAATTAACTCGACGGTTCATTTCCTTTCTAACTTATTACATTAATTTATCTTGTGCTTATTTTCCATCTTTCCAATAAAAAAAGTGTCATGCAGTTGATGGATTGATTGATATCACCTCTCCAAACACAGAGTAGTCCAGCTCGATGAGCTCAAAGGCAGCCAGAAGCTCTCCAGCAGGGGCCTTCCCCATGCTGATGTCGTAGAAACGGAGGTGAGGCTTTTGGTAGTGCTGCTCCACAGGTTTAAACTCCGGCTCAGCAAAAGCTCGACCCAGAGGCTTTGGACTGCCCTGCACGCAAACACACACACATTCAGACACACACACACGGTGTTATAATAGAAATAGGAGGTAAATGTGGAGGGCAATAGGGTCTCATTTGGTGTTCCTGTTTGAGATTTTTCTATTCTTTAATTTTTCTATTTCCTTAATCCGTCCCTAATGGGGAAACTCTCTCTCTGCATTTAACCAATCTATTAAAAGCAGTGTACACACTGAGGGTTGGGGGCTTGATCAAGGAACCTCAGCCCTGGACCTGCTTCTCATAGCACTATTCCACACCATCCTACGGCTATATATTTATAGTTAAGGATATATAACAAAAACAAATGGGCTCGCTCTGGCAAATGTAACAGCTGTTTTATAGTTTCTTACAGTTACTTATCAGCTTTGTTTCTGAGAAATCGCGTTTCGTCCACCAGTCCATTTATCCATCCAGTAGCCAGTAGTTTGTCTGGAATCTCTCTGTTGGTAACTGACTATGCTCTGACAAAGATGTGCCAGGTCAATCCAATCGCTTGGGAAGGTTTTATGTGGTGATAGAAGACGGAAGAGCAGCGACATAGTCATACATGTCATCTGAGCATCGTGGAGTTGAATTTGTTTACAACAAAATGTCTCTGACTGGCTGCAGGACTATCCAGATGTAGATGCAGATGTATTTTGTCGTCTATAACGGTTGAAACACTCCCTATATTGGTAAAGATCTAAACACCACAACACAACAACAGGCTTAAATATAAATAACAGAGAATTCAAAATGGTTTGTGTTTTTTTCATTGCACTTGAGAACAAAATCCACAAGTTGCTGAATTAGATAAAAAGAAGTGACCTAATTTAAGCTTTCATTTGGTAGCAACAGGGATCTCTGATTGGACGTTTCTTGCTAAATGCACCTTGTGACTTGACCGATCTCTGTATATCTTGTATCTTGTATTTTCAACGTTTTATTTAAAGACCTGGACATTTTGGAATAAAGTTGATAATCGTTTGGACTGGTGAACAAAATGTCTTCTCCCCCAATTTAACAACTCCATATGAAGAAGAGCGTCTGAGTATTACCACTGCATCGTAGTCATAGATGTTGATGATGATGAGGGGAGGGTCTTGCTGGAGCTCCTCTCTCGTCCCCTCCAATAAAACCCTGTCAAACACCAAACACTCACACCAGGCGGGAGAAAGTGTGTCTGCCAACATCTGAACACAAACACACACATCTGGTTAACAGCTGTATCGTGTCTTGAAGAAGATATATATATAAAGTATGACACTTGTAGTTTGAAAGAGTATTAATCAGTCAGTAACAGTCGGACCTACCCTTGTAACTTGGCACTGTGTAGAAAAGACCACCTTGGCAAATGGGTCTGACAGCCCGTCGGCATCTGCAGCCTTCAGGCCACGCCCCTGGTACAGGTGACATCGTAGCTGGAAGTACCTGCTGTCTGCAAAGAGACAGAGACAGAGGTCAAGTCAGGAGACGCTTCTTTACTGACAAACATAATAGAAATTACTAGGCTTGTATTACAAAGTATAAACTCATCTGAATATGTTCCAACACAGCTGACTCACCCTGGCAGGACAGGCTGAATGGAAGCTTCCTCCTCTCTCCCACAGGGACCACCCTCTGCTCCTCCTCGTTGTCCTCTTCATAGACCGGCAAGAACTCCTCTGGCAGGGAGTTGAGGGCCTCTTTACAGTACTTGGCAGGGCCGAGCCACAGGTAGACCTCCAGCTTTGCGAAGACCTCACTTGCTGAACCTCCTGGTGACTTGAAGAACAGACAGATGAGACAGATGATTTGGACTGATTCTGTTATAGACACAGAATTAAAAAGATGGAAATTGAAGAAAGATGAAGAAAGATGAGTGCCATTAATCTTATGAGAACTTCAGCTTGATGAGTTCAGAGACAGTATGCTGGACGTTGAGGATCACAAATAATTTTAGAGCCAGAACAGTTTGATTGACATGCATCGCCTGGAGTGATTGAAAAGCCCAAAGGTAAATCCACCAGTGGACTTGGGTCACATGCACATTGGTTTTGATGGAGTTGCGATATGAGTTTCACTTTATAATTTGTCGGACTTGCTTGGGTTTTCTTTAACATGATTCCACTTATCCAAGTAGCGTCTTCATTTCTTAATGACTTGTGGGAAGTTCAGCTTTTATTAGTATGTCTGTGAAGGTTCTCAGTCATCCAGGTCGTGGTATATGCAAAAAACGTCTGAAAAATTCAATTGGACTTGTAGAGTTTTTTGAGAAGACGTTCTGCCACTCATCCGAGCAGCTTCTTTAGTTCTAAAGGACTGTCCCTGTCCCTTTTCTCGAGGCTTCCAGCTAATATCCTCTCTCTTATGCCAGACCCAACAGAAGGCTCATTCTGCTGCCTCACCCAATCTTCGAGCTGCCATCTTCCTCATCTGACCTCTCGCCCCCTTCTTGGTCTGCAGATACCACACTGAGTTGCCTGGGAGTCCCAGACACCCCAGTTCCACAGGGAATAACCAAGTCGTCTACCCTTTATCCTGACAATCCTGGACCAATGGTTCAGATCATCTGTACTGTTTCAACTTTTAAAAATACCCTGACCTAGATGAGTGAGTTTTTGGTTCACTGTAACTACAGCTTGCTCTTTAGCGAACTGTAGTAACAGACTCTCAAGGGATGCTGATATTATACTCAGTTTTAGCATTAAGTAGAATGTGCAAGATGCAAATTCCCCCGTTAGCTAGCATGCTAACGATGCTGTATGGGTTGCTTGCTTTGCTTGCATCAACCATGGTATAGAACAGCAAGAAAACATTAATTATCTCTGATTTTATCCTGCATTGATGACATACAGAACATTATATACAGAACAGTTACCTTCATGTACAGGGTGGTGACTCGGCCGCAGTCTCGCCCCCTCTGTTCCTCCACCAGTGAGAAAAAGATGGAGTAGGATGGAATCCTGACGTAAGCCAGTCGCTTGTTTCCACTCAGTAACCAGAGAAAAGCATCAGGAATGGTATTCTGGGGCTGGAGAGAGTGTGACGTAGGGAAGGGGATGTCAGAGCTCAGACAAACTGTATAAACACAATATATGATTTTTGACGTCCTTCTCATGTCCTAAGGTGATCTAACTGCAAATTAACTCTGACCTCTGCTGCGAGAGCGCGGAGCCTTTTGAGGATTTTCTTGCTATCGATCAACCGCTGTTTGGCCGACAGTCTTGTAATCCTCCGCCTGGCCCTCACTGCCTGTCGGGCCACCAGGATCTGGACACAATCAAACATTAGGTCAGAAGGAGAGAGGCAGGCATGAAGAGAGAGACACGGCTTACGACAGACTCACCAGATTCTTCTTGATAAACTCTTTCCTGCATTTGTCCAGGTTGTTGGGACGTGACTGAGATCTCCTGTCTGAGAAAGCACTGAACTGTCTGCAGAGTGAAATAAGGGGGACAGAAAAAGAAAAAAACAGAGAGAAAGAGACAAACAGGATGAATTAAATCAAATCAAATCAAATCAGACTAGTTGAAGCTACTTTAATGAAAACTTCAAGATGATGACACTGACTTGCAGGAGGCCACCAGCTCCAGCAGCACCTCCACCAAACGCTCCTTCACTTTACTCTTCGGCCTCCTCAAGAGAATTTCCACCTCATTTAGACCAATCTCCTGAAAGAGGGTCGGAGAGTGTAAAGCGTTGTAGGCGCTGTCATTTTAAAAATTTTAAATCATTTGACTCTCACCAGCCTGTCGGCCATCTTGCTGAGCCAATTTGCCTGATAGAGTCGAAAGCTGTGATCTTCAAACTGACTCCAGACAAACAGACAAGGCTTTGGTTTCACTGAGGGTGGCTGCAGCTGAAGACACTGGAAAGACCTTAGGGACGGACACAAATAAAAAGACACAAAGAGACAGTCAAACAGTAAGAAGAGGACTTAAAGAAGCACTGCGTCTAAAACTACAAGTCTACCTTGTCACAACAAAGAACCCCATCAGGATCAGGATCAGATTAACAAACTGGATGACTTAAAGACTAATGGGTGCCACTTTATTGCTTTTTCTAGGAGAAGTCCGACACATAATCTGGGATGCTTTGGCCCTGTTCAGACTTGGCATTGACATCAGTCCAGCTTAAAGTATAGATGTGAACCATAGACTGTAAAAAAGATGGACAAGATTACAGCTCTTCAGAAGTGAAGCCAAAGCACGAGGAGCTCCCCCTGGTGGCTGGCTGCAGTATAGGTCATAAACTCCACCTCCACCACGTTAGTGGATGGGACCAAACTAAAACACGAAAGTACACGTCAAATAATTTTTTTTTCAAGGATGGTATCTGTTATTTTAGGTAGTTAATATAAATACTGATGTATGTTCAATTGTCATGATGATTGACAGTTGACACTAACAACAATTTTTCACACTTCGCAAATACTGTATATCTCACTGGCCAGATTATGCCCTCTGGTGGCCTGGTTTTGGCCAAAAAGCTGTTTGTTTGATGCCCCTGCTTTAAAAAAAACATCTTCACAGCCTTCTTTACCTGTACAGGTGGGGTGTTTTTTGTTTTTTTTTACCTGTCGTACTCAGTGGGCTGGGGTCTCATAGCAGCAGACACAGATCTGTTCTCAGGTTCGGGACTTTGCAGTTCCTCTCTGTCCAGCTCGTCCTCTGACTCCAGCAGACCCTGCGACTCCTCATTCAGATCCTCCCGGCTCCTCTTCAATTCTTCCCTGCTCCTTCTCAGCTCCTCCTTGCTCTGGCTCTTCTTAGGTCTCCCAACCCCCACCGCCTTCCCATAATTCCCTGGTAGAAACAGAACACTTGCTGGAGCGCAGGGACGTTTGACAAAAATGCACTTATTCTCATAAAACATTATTTACCTATGGAGAGTTCAAAGGTCAGCGGTTTGGTGCCTACAGATGGGTTGATCATTGTGACTTCAAACAGAGATGCAAACAGCAGAAACTCGACATTCTGTCCCAGGAAACCCTGAGGACAAACAAGGAGAAAATGTGAGAGCTACCGGTTCCTGATTCCTACCTTAATCATCAGAAACTCTGGACTGCTTTTAATGTTTTTAAGTTTAGAGTTTTCTTGAAGAAAACTTCATCTGTGGATGGTAAAACTTATGTGACTAGTGCCTGTTAATGACCAAATACTCACCTGGTGATGGAAGGAAATGGTTTATGTTCTGCCTTTGCCAATGAATGGTACCCTGTCAACCTATTATTGGACAGAGACTTCAGTCTCAAGGTGAAAATGGTGCTAAAATTTTTTGGGGAAAGATGTTCAGACTATGTTGTAGATTGATGGCAGATTATATCTCAGTCCCCTGTTCAGACAGGATTTTTTCCTTTACTCCTCGTTCCATCCACCTTTCTCCTCTGGCTAATATGTAGAAGTTGCCCTTGAAGGAGTTTCCTTGAGTGTGGGTGGACACCTGAATCTCAGTGGGTTTGAAGTGAATGGGGATGTAGTGTTTATGGGGATGGGGAGCTGGACTGAGATATAATCTGACATCAATTAGTAACACAGTCTTAACATTTGTCCCCAAAATGTTTCAACTCTGTTCACACTTTAAGTCTGGAGTCTCTGGACATTAATGGGAAACAGGTACAAAACAAATTCCTCCAACTACAGGTGAATATCTGGTCATAAACAGACACTAGTCATGAGTGTTTCTGATGGGTAACACCCACAGATGTTTCTATTAAAACCCAAACTCTCCACCATTCTTTTAGAACTTAAGGTGCTGATGACACTGACCTCAGGTAGAGGATGGATCTCCTCAATTTCCACGGTAACAGCCTCTGGCACCTCAACTGCCACCTCACCTGACTCATCAGCCAATCTACTGGCAGCCTGAGACGCTATGGCAAGAAGAAGGAAACAAACCAATGGGATTTTTTTTTAATTCTGCACTACTTTAGCAACTTAAATATCAGACATTAACATGTGTACGGCATGTTCTGTAGCATAGCTTGTAGTAATCATGGTGGAAAGCTTGGAGCTGTGAGGAAAAACTACCTTTTAAACTTTTCTCCTTAAAACTGCAGATGGAACAAAACCTGTCACCTTATCTTGAGACAATAAAAATACAATCAGACAGTTTTGGAGTTGTTGGAAGTGACTGTTTCCTCCATCCATCAATTATCTATTAGAGTCTATCCTTAGAGGGGGGCTTGGAGCCTAATCCAGCTGTCTCACTAATTAACATATTCTATCTTGTTTATCAGTCCAAAAAACAAATATAAAAATGTCATTTTCAGACCATTTCTTAGCTTGGTGCAATGACTTCCAGGAGTTTTTGTGGTTCCATTCTAACAGTGACAACAGGGTTTTTAAATGTGGTGGTAGACAAGATTTTTGTTGTATTTGGACAAAGCCAGACCAGCTTTTCCTTTGTTGTGATATATGTGATACTTTTCCCGTAATTATTTCCTGACCTTCCACCGTCTCCTTCTTGCTGCCCTTCTTCTTCCTCCGTCCCAGTTTCCCCAGCGCTCCTTTCACCTTCAAGGACAAGAACACACAAGAAATATATCCACATAACAGTTAATGAGATCATATCACATGTGGTTGTTGTCAAAGAAAGCCCATTCTCACTTCTGTTGACCCTTTGCTGGTCTTCTGAGCACCAACCAGAGAGCTCCTACCAATTGTCAAGTCCCCACTGCCTGTGTTACTGTTCTGTGAACAAACAATGGCCATGCAGGGGTCTATTCCTATAGACAAATATTTAAAACCTGTAATAAGAGTCTAGAGATAATGTGGAGGAGAGACAGCTAATGCTAGCAACTGGACTAACACTGGAAAAACGACTAGTCTCACATGCTGTAAGAACGTTAGCTTCATGTTATCTCCGCTCTCTTATAAAAGAGAGTTTTTTCTGTGGGAATGTACCCTGCATTGCTATTGTTTGTCTGGTGGTCAGACCAATCAGAAGAAGACCAACAAAGGGTCAGTTAAATTTCTGACAGGAAATAAATGCTGATAAATGAATGTGTAGCCCAACTCTTGTATTTACCTTTGCTACCTTAACAGACGCTGTTTCCATGGGTACAGTGGAGGGGGAATAGTAAACCTCCATGGAGAGAGCAAGGAGGATTCGGCCACGGTAGAAGATCCCATCACCTAGACCCTCATTCAAAGCCTAGAGAGAAGAGAGAGAGACGTTAGTCTGGATTTAGTCTGTTTTAATCCTGCACAACCTACACATTTATTAATGACTCTTTAAGAAGAAGTCTCGAAATTCATGGGATTGTTGGACATTGTGAGAAAATGTATATGTGCTTTGTCTCCAAGAGCTAGGTTAGAAAAGTGATTGAGACCATGACAACAAGAGTTTTTAGATGAGCTTTTAGAGGTGGTGGTAGAGGAGATTTTCACTGCGTTTGGACAAAGCCAGACTGGCTTCCCCTTGTTTTCTATCCTAATGCTAAACTAGGATAATTGGTAATTATCCTAGCAAAAAAGAAAACAATAATATAAGACCTTATTTGTCTTAATTTTTGGTTTGGTCGAGTTTACCTGGTGAACATCTCCAAGGGTGGAATTCTGAGGAGAACCATAAAGGTTAACCCAGCTTGGGCCAAAGGTGGGGTTAAACCCTGTAGAAAAAAAAACAAAAACGGACAGATATTTCCATTTGATCACAGTATAAAATAGGACACCTTGTTACTAAACTATCATAAATGTACTCATAAAATAGTGACACTTGTATGTGACATGGTTCTATGGGCCTGTTTGACATAAACATCTGGTTCACTCTGCATGGGAAATTTAATGTTTGGGACTTTCATAAAGTTTCAGGACAATGAAAAAGGACGTTCTGTGTAAACTCAGAGTCATACCATTCCTGGTGGGGTCAGAAATCTGCTGCAGGTCCAGGAAGTGCGTTGCCAGGGCGATGTCTCCCATCTTGGCGTCATCGAGGATCTGGACTTTAATCCGCCGAGCCAGAGGAGGAAACTGCTCGATGAAGGAGATCTCCTCGTTCCAAACTGGAGAGCTGGTGGCACTAGCGACTGACGTTTCCCCCTGAAGGCCAAAATAAAACATTATAGATTTTGCAACTCCCAACACTGCTAATCTCCATTCATATTTCATAGGTTTTGCTTAGCAAAACAAAAGTTGAATTTTTTTAGTAGTAAATTGGGATGGATTTTGCCACCCAATATTTTTGCTAAAAAATGTACTCTCTCTTTTTTCTCAGTCCATTTTTAAACCAGTAGCTGCTGACAACATAACTTTAATTTTGGTCCACTCCACGGCCCAACAACATGCTGTTTGTATCCGAGTACCTGTTGTCCAGCGAAGGTGACCTGCACATAGGGATCAATGAATACAGCCCGATCAGAGACGGTCATCTTGGCCATCAACCCTGCTTCCATTGTGGGCAGACCTTCCGCTCTGTAGATTCGGACTCGGAACCGAGCCCACGGACGCTCAGATGGCATTCCACGAGGGAGCAGGAGGTTCCTGCAAAACGACAACAACAACAAAAAAAGTATGAACACTTGTCATGATGTATGGACTTAGTGAGTGGAGATTTAAGTTTCATAATACCACACAAACTAGATATCACGATTTTTTAACTAAATATTTACACCTATAAACCTACAGTTATCTTGTGAATACATGACCATTTAGACTGAAGAGTCAATGAGGTGTGTTCAACAACTCTAATTTGACATCCGAATGCTGAATAATATTGATATAAAGAGAAAAGTCTAAGAATTAATGTTCACAAATGTATCTTAAGTTATATAATAAATCCATTATACAACATTATGGTTAGACCACTATAAATAATATCATTTACAGTTTTGCAGAAAGTTTATCTGTTTGTTACAAATTATATGAATGACTTTCTGTTCAGAGTTAGTTTTTGTCTAACTGACACTACTGAGGCATTTACTAGCCAATATATTCCTTAATGGTTCAATCTAAATTAGTAAATCACTGTTTTAAATTTAGACAGCCATTACTAAGAAATATCAGAGTTGTTTTGACCAATTATTTTGTTAAATCATTACAAATATTACAGTAACAAAGTGATCCTGGAAACCTGCCTAACTTCTCCGAACCATAAAATGTTTGTGGTGGAAAGTTGGTCTGGAGTCTCTCTGTTAAAAACTGACTATGCTCTGGTAAAGAACTGTTGGGCCAATCAAATCGTTTGGACAGGAGGGTCCTTGGCGATGCCTGAAAAAGGATTTCTGGGGCACCTGTCTGTCTCAAGCCCTCACAAGTTACCTCCCAACACATCCTTCATAAATCAGGTGCAGCAACTGGGCATTTTGACTGTACTTGGTCCAAAGCGTTCTTGAAACTGAAACAGTACTTGGGAACGACTGTTACTTGTCAGACAAAGAAAAGTAAAAGTTAATCGGACATTTTTAAACAGATAATATTGATTATCTTCATATGCATAGACGTGGACTGTTGTAAAATTTGGAGTTCCTCAGGGCTCAATCCTAGATCCACTACACCTCATTGTTGGGGTGAACCAAGTTGACCTGGCCTCGTTGATTCATGATTTCTACTTTCACATCTTGCGTTTTTACTAACTTTTCTACGTCTTCATTGGCTCCAGATGAGGATGATCGCAGTGTGGGCATGCTCAGAGTGTCTCCCTTCATCAGAACATTGAGGCTGGCCTTGACATAACCCTTGATCCCTGACCTGGTGTCTCCCGGGTCAGTCAGTGGAGCCCACTTCTGGTAGAAGCGATGGTCTGAAAATGAAAAGATGTCAGTGAATGCTCAAGTATTTAGACTGGTACTGTAATGTGAGCTGCTCTGGTACCTGGCTGGCCGTACACGGTGGAGATGTCAATCTTAAATGTTCCAATGTGGGTCATCAGGAAGGCAAGAGTCCGTCTGTGGAACACCTGAAAGGAGATAAGATGAAAGAGGTTTACTTTGGCAAGGCTCCCAGATGTCACACCACGGTGACAGCAGTAGAAAGAAAAACAAAGAAAAAAAAAAGGCAAAAATTGCACGACTGACCTTTATTTCTATGACTTTGTCAAAGAAGATTGAGGGGTAGTCCTGAAACTCAAACTGGAAGTTCTGAAAGAGCAGAAGACAGGAGGAGAATTACTATACTTTATTCTGCTGCAATGTCTCCTGTACACTGCTAACCACAGTGCTATATTATAAATATACTGAGGTGTACTATTTTCCACTTTGCTCTCCACTCTGCTGGTACCTCGTTGTAGAAGGGGCAGTTGGTAGATTTCTGTGTCACTGTGTTTTTTTTCTGACCTCCCACTCTGATGAAAACTGCAGGGTTGATATTCACTCCGACCAGCTTCTGAGCCTCCAGGATGTTCACATTCACCTGTACACACACAATTTAGCTTCACGGTTCTTATATTGTACAACGGTAGATGACTGAATGACTTGCTAACTTTATATCTGTATGAGAAAATTGAGATCAAGGGTTAGAAACTGCAAGAAAATGTTTTGAAACTTTAAAAATCAGTTACTGCTCTCCCTCAGTACATTGGTTTGTTCTCCATTTTCTGTTTTCCTTATAAATGATGATCTGAAAACCGCTCCGTGTATGTTTGTAAAAATGTTCAGAAATCTCAAAACTTGAGTATCAAAATGCTAAAACTTTGAAGGATGTATACTTGCACTTGTAATGCCCTGTTGATTACATCAGCTTTGACTACAAGACTACAAGACCACAAGATTTGACCACACAGTTACGAAATTCATGTCATTCAAGTCATGAAGGGGAGAACATTTGCTCTTAATCCATTGGTTGATTTTTGAGGAAATCCAATACATCATATGTCAAATTAACCAAATTAGGGGATATTAACATTATTAACATATTGGTTTTGTGTTGTCTGAAGTCTGAACTAAATAACCCAAGTTAAAACATGTGATAATTCTCACATCACTTCCTGTCATTTGTTACAACACAACTGAAATGAGACCTCAGGGCTCCAGAAGCTTGTACGATGGGACCTGAATAAAAGGTATGTATGTGTGAAATCACCTGGAAGCTCTTGACTGTGGGCATCGCTGCAGCAGCACTTCTGGACAGCGGCCTGCAACGACTACACAAACAGAGACAAACACATCCGATCAGTTTTACTGCACAGTGAGTTAGAGGCAGTAGATAGTAGACAATCGAGTAGACACCAGGCTGACCTCAGAATAGGAGTGAAGATAATGTTAGAAACCTCCATGTCCATGAAGTCGTCATCATATTCATCATCATCATCATCACCTTCGTCCCCCGTCCGGACCAGACTCCGTCCCAAGCGCAGAGCCTCTCTGTCCAGCTGATCTGGGCGGCCAAGTGCCTGCCTACTAGCAGGAAAACATGGGGAGATGATGTATTAGTGTGACATTTATTCCATTGTTGTTCAGGTCAAGACATTTGGGGGGAACTTTGGAAAAATGTTTCAATAAACGTCTCAGCTCAACAAATCTCAGATGTTACTCCTGTCGAATTAAATGGACCACCTAACCAGCATGAGTTACTTATGCATGTATATTGTTTTTAAACATTTATTTTTTTACACTACTGCCTAACTACAAAACAAATTACAAATTATATCATGAGTGTAGTGACCATGAGAATTACAAGTGGTAAAGGAAGAAGTATAATAAAGTTATTATGGAGAAATGAATGGTACAATGTGAGGAGGCTGAGGCAGATGGATGGATCTACAAAACATTAGCACAGGCCTGTGACTTCACAACAGGAACTTTTGGCTCCAAAAACAAAAGAAAGTTCTGGTCAAACGAGTTTAAACAAACAAGACAACCAGAGGGTCATTTGTGATCTGGGGAAAGTACCTACCTGGGAAAGTACCTACCTTGAGCACATGATGACAACATCTTCATGAGATGCTTTTATTGATTCAGCTTTATTGACAGCTTGGTTTGATAGTATTACATGTTTACAGAAATACAAGCATCATTTTCCAGTATATGTTTAGTCAAACAGGTGTAAATTCTTACCTGTCAGGGTCGTCAAATCCATCATTCCTGATGACCAGAGCTGATCTGCACATGTCCAAAGAGCAAAAACAAAGCGTGAGGAGGAGGCAGGGTTTCTCTGTGGCACAGATTTAAATAATACTCAGGTTTCAGTTTACTGTGATCTTACTCATCCTTGTCTTCAACCTTCAGGAAGTCGAGTCCCTCCCAGTGTCCTGCTGTTCCCTCAACTGGATGATAGCGAATATCCAACTCTATATAGATCTACAAAAAAACAGAGATGTGATCGAGGTGGTGGCAACCAGGATATCTTATAGAGAAATGTATGTGTTTATGAGTCCTTACATCAGTCAGGCTGTAGTTGGCATCAGTGAGCGGTTCCCGTAGCAACAACCTCCCAGAAGTAACAACATGCTGGAGACTGATGATTAGCTGCCCGAGCAGTCTACACACACAAACACACTTTTACTATGACGTATATGACAGCTTCATGTGTAGCTTGTTGATTTTGTTTACATCAAAACAGCTGCCGTCAGAGAAGCGAGATGTTTATAGTCTGCTACCATGCCGGTTGTAAAGGATATTGAAAGTAGAATAACTTTACACATACTTTACACATAATTCATTTTATTACCCAGCCAGGACAGAGTTTTAGATCTTGACATTGCAGATGTGTTTGAGGGTTCAGATTTGCGTCAGACATTTAGCTTTGTTACGGCAATCCTTTTATTGAGCTTAAACTTCTGATTTGTTTTGGTGGGAGGTTTGAATATCAGTATGTACAAATGAGATGATTAAACTTAAGTATTATTAGCAAACATTTTAAGTAAATTCCCATTAAGTGCAGTCATTTCAAATCGCAAATACAAGCACATGTGAGAAATTGTGTGAATCACTTTAAATTTAAAAAATGACTTTAAATAAAGTGAGTGCTAAGACAATTATGATGTTGTTGGACAAACAATTGTGTAGCCATAAATTGGTTTGTCAATTAAATTGTGCAATGCCTGATTAATTACGATTTCAAAAACATCAATTATCAACATGCCCAACATTTGTTGTTTCTAGCTTCTCTGGCAGTGAGGATTTAATATTTGAATTGTTTTATATCACTGTAAACTGTGTCTTTAGAGAAATAAATTATGTGACATATGCTGCTCAACAAATGTCTTGATCACTGTTAACTGTTAAAGCTATTTAAATGTCTATATTTTTACAACAGACAGGATGACAGACTAATAACAGAGAGATCTTTGCCGGGGGAGACTCCAGACCGAAATGCTCCCACTCAGGAAGTCCAAATTAATAACTAGGTTATTCTTCTTCCTCAGCTCTGACTTGCCATGAGAAACTCACCAGATTTAAACCATTACATCACCCCTCTTGTGACGCTTTTTTGCAAGATTATTTATTATAATGCAATTATTTCAAATTGCTATTTCAGTCCCATTAGTTTTTCGTCATTACAAATTAATAATAAGCTGTGATGATTAAGTTTGGGGTAAGGGGCATCATTCATGTCTGTGATACAAAGACACACACGTGTATGTGAGTGTGTGTTACCTGTTGGAGAAGACTTTGCTGCAGTTGTAAACACTGATGGACAAAACTTCATCACTGATCACTCTACCGTAGTGAGGCCAGCGGAAATACTGCATGAACACACACACAGACAAAATCTAAATTACACAAAGGCATTTTGAGCACACACAGTCATCTTTAGCTTTTAGAAGGCAGTACACTTGACAAAATGTTGAGTTCAAGGGTCTTTTGTAATCTTTTCCTGAGCTCTCAATCATCTCATGATAACAGTTTGCCGTGTATTAGCGAGATAGTGAAACATTTGTTCATAACAATAGAAGAAAAAAAAAAATAAATGAAACCAGAGATTGTTTCTGTCTTTACTCAGGGCATTTCCGCTGCAGCCATGAGTCACCATGTGTTAGGGTTTGACACGCACACATGCACTTACCTGGTCCCACCTGAAGAACAAACACCTGCCTGACTCGGTAGCAAGGAAATAAAACACAGACGTGCTCATGTCACACCGGGGTTACTGTGTAACATTATCCATCAGCCCTGTTTATGTCAACACAGTGGTGGTGATGGGAGGAAATGGTCTGTAATACAAATATTCTGCTTTTTCCACTGAGTCTTTGGTGTTAGCTTGCGATCCATATTTACAGCAGAATTCATGAACTAATACTCACAAGAGTGAATTTGTTAATAAAATACAAAGCTTATACTTTTATTTGGGCGTGCTTTGTTAGCATGCTTATACAATCCTTTCACTTTTATAATTAGCGTGCTAAGCTAGCTGTTAGCATGTTAATATGAATCTAGTAAATTAGCGTGATAACAAAGATGTTAGCATGCTAATATGATGCTTGTACTTTTATAAAATCATGCTACTTAAGATGTTATAGATAATGGGCATGCTAAGATATTGGCATGCTAATATGAAGCATGTAGTTTTGTAATTACCTTCTTTTTGGGAAATTCTGGTTTCACAAATCTAATCCTATAACTAATATATTGGAAAAATCTAAAATGTGACCTGGCGATGCACGTGTCTAGCCGGTATTTGTTTCAGTCCAAAGAAAGACATTCAACCTCATGGTGGCTACAAGACATGTGGGTTTACGAAAGTCAATATGATTCAGCTACTGTGAATCATGACATTGTTGAAATAACTCAGGCTACATCAAGCTTTAGCAGCCTATTTGACAGCTGACAGACTTTGATCCATGTTGCTAGTAGTAGTAGAAGCTCTGCCTCCATAAAATACAGCAGAATAAAACAGTATAATGTCAACTGTAGGCGTGTGTGTATGTGTGTGTGTTGAAGGAGTGGTTGTGTGTATGTACTGTAGGAGGGGTACAGCCTCTATCAGCTCAATTAAAATAGTTTCTATCTGAATCAGGAAAACAGCAGCGGCTACCTACTAAAACACTGCTCTTATTCCTTGTGAGGACCCCTTTCGATTTAAAGCATTCTTTAGCCCATTAAACTAAATGTTCACCAAAACTTGTTAACCTTTAAAGTGCCCTTTGAGGGTGTCATCATGCAATCTGAAATCTCAACAGTTCGTTATCCTCACTTCCACCTGAACTGACCTGTCTGTAACCTCATCTGATGTTTAAAACTTTGCTGATCAGGGGTGCACAGTTGACATAATTACAGATAAACAAAGCTATCGCTTGGGGCCCCAAGGAAGAAATTAGAAAGGTGACCCCTGGATGGCTATATTTTAGCATATTTTGCAAATACAACCTACAGTGTATCCACAATACTCCTCTTCATTCTACCTTATGACAGATTTTGCTTGTTTGGACTGAGAGATATGATATGTATGTCTTTGTACATGCATGTCATTTCCATCACAACAGAACCAGAACAGAACAGAACAGAACTGAATAACTGCAGCTCAACACTTGCCAGCGATGAGGCTGCCGTTTGGCTTTTCCTTAAAAATATTGGATTGGTTTGAACGTGTCCGCAGCAGATTAGGTTCACTCACCTCGTTGAAGATGGCCACGTTCTCACACTGCAGGACTCTGGTTTTATGGGTGAAATCTAAAGTACACAGAGACAGACATGTTACCATAGCAACTGCACGGATGCTTCAGCCTCTGCCAGCTGATCAACACCACATGGGTTAACACAATCAAACTTTGAGGACAGGGTGTCACACAAGCTTCAGTATGATTGTTTATACTGCTCATACTGTACGTAGCCAGTCTATAGTATTACACTTTTGTATACAACTATGGTAAAATATGCCCTTAATTAATACAATAGGCAATGCTTGTTCAATATCATTGGGTTAATTTAGCACTTTTTGCGAATTGTATTAATTAGATACCAAACTGCATTTTGTTGTCTGTGTAACCATACTATATGCAATGACAATAAAGTTGAATCCAGTCTAACGAAATCTCAGCTGATCGATTAACAAGTTCTACACCAAAGTGGGCTATGTCGGTGCAAAAATGCATACTTTTATGAAGTTGGGAAAAATTTCTGTGCTTATCCGACCCCAAAGAGACGTGGATGAGCAAATGTGTCCTGGACCAGTCACCATTCTGTATCGCCTTGACATGTTGTTAACGTTTCTGCAGAAGTGCACGTCAGACTACTGCGTAGATCTGACACAGAACCACAAATCTGTCTTTATCAGCAGATCCATTATGAAAAGCATCCTTACACTTGCACTTAAATTTTGATTAATTCTATAGTTTAATACATGCCTGTGTCTTGACTTCTGTGTTTATAAATTCAATAAACATTGGTTATAAACAGTATATATAAAGTGGAAATTACACTAAAATGTTGCTGACACATCACATCAATACACCAAACACAATCTCATAATTTAATATAAAGTAGAATAACAGTCACAGAGTGATGTTCTACTTCAATGACTAGTTTTACTTTTAGTACTTTAAGTACATTTGCCTGGTTATATTTGCACACTTTGCCTTAAGTAACATTTTCTAGAGCTTCCTTTCTTCTTGTAAATTTAACTTGAGGTGTTTTCACTTACGTAAAGGATCTGAAAAATTTCCTAATCCCAATGTATCCCACAGATCACCACGGTAACTGCTCCACACCAGTCCAGTTATTGGTGGTAATGAACCAGTAAACTGGATAAGTAAGTAAACATAATATTTTTGTGTAGTTAAATACTTTATTTATTGTATTAAGCATCTGCATGTTGTAACGAGCTGAAAAAAAAAATAAAAATGGCTCCCTCATCTGGCGTCGCCGGCCATACCTGATCATACCTGGTTGTTCATGATGTTGAAATTAAATAATCTAAAAATCATTCTCCTCATGCCTGCAGTCTAAAGCTGAAACAGTTGTTGCTGTGTTTGTCCTTCCCAACATGCAACTAACGGAAGGAGACAGAAATCGAATAAACTAAATCATCCTCAGTGAATTATTTTTCAGTTTTTCCATTTTTCAGTGTAATCCAGACAGTATTTGAAGGCATTTCCACTCTAAACAAAAATCTGAGGCCATACAGTAAAAAAATAAAAAATAAATCAAATTTAAGTATTTTAAAGTGTGTTTTTGGCATAAATTAGACATCAGCAGTGTGGTGTTCCCCGGAGAGCGTTTACTTCCTGTTCCACCCTCCATAGTATTAATCAATTCATCAATGCATGACTACTCCGAGACGTACTTTCAAACTAAACACAATGTAAAAAGCTGTTAAAATGAGCTCCACACTGAAACATTAAAGCCAATATACTGTATATAATAATGACTCCATGTTTGTTGTCACATAATTCCTCTGGAGGTTTAAACTTGGAATGGAGTATTTTTTAAGATCTTTTATTTATTGTCAACACAAAGCTGGAAGCTCAGTGCTGACTAAAATGAATTAAGGAACAGGAAAACATCCACATACTTTATGAGAGTAGACAACAGAAGACTGAGAAGAGACCCGAGGTGCATGCAGACAGCTTACCTCTGAATTTGAGTTCCACCTTTCTGTCAGATCGTCCCGGCAGGTTGAAGATCTTCTTCAGATTCACAGTGATGGACATGATGACGGACGCCTCTCTGTCTGCCTACATGGCGTCTCTGTGAGGTCTGATCTCTCTTTGGCAGGTGGAAACTAACTGCAGAGTGCTTTCTATGCGTAACTGTTCATGTAGGATTGTTTAAGTGTGTGTGTGTCTGTTAGGGCAGGTCCTTTCTAATGTTTGAGAAAGCAAATAGAGTTGCTCAACTAGTTTCCTTCTTAGAAAACACACACACACACACAGACGGCCTCTGGAGCGTTCACCAAATGAAGTCTTTTTAACTCCAGATAAAGTCATATTTGAACCTTGGTATGCATTCAGATCAACTAGTAGGATAAACAAGTGTGATTTCTGTGAAGTACAGGAACTTATTAGCATTTATGTTGTATGTATTGCCTTGTTCCTTCTGCTTCTCTCTTCTCTATCTCCTTTTCTTTCCCTACCCGGCTTTCTTCTTCCTGTAAAAATGTAGTATTTTCTTGCTCTGAATGTTTCAGACTCTGGGTTCTATAAAGCATCTAGAGACGATATGTGTTGTTATTGATATTTATACCAATATATATGTATTTTTTTAATACTCAGATTATAAAATTGATAAATTGATTTAAAAAATTTGCTCCTTCTTTTTTGAAGAAGGAAAAGAAGAAGAAGAAGCTGGAGAAGAAGACGGTGACGATCATACAGATTATGATGAACAGTCAACACACCCAACACAGGAAGGATTGATTCTCCAGAGCGACACTTTCATCGTCTTTGCGTACTGATTAATCAAAACATAAACAGGCCTGTCATTCAAAACTTCTCTGCAAAAATGTTTCAGAAAGTAAAGAACTTCAGGAGGCTATGAGTCTGTGAGCAGGAGACATGTGGCAGTTACTGTTTTTATTTTTGAAAGAAAGAAAACTGGAGCAAAATGACAAAAAACACAGTTTCAACTAAAAATACAAAACTGATATGTTTGCCAGAATAATCTTAGAGCTCAGATGGTTAAACTGCTCCCAGATGACGCTGATCAAAGATAAACCACAGAGCTACAAACAATAAACAAATACAAAGATCTTGCTTGAACGAACTCCCAAATGTAAAGATCTAAAAAAAAAAAATGGAAATAATTATCATTATTTCTTAATGAGTGAAACATGTTCAGTTGTTTCCTTGAACATCTACACAAGCAGTGATGAGAAGTGGTTAAAAGGTGATTTTAATCAAATGAAGCTGGTGCTTTAAAGGTTACAGTGCTGACTACAAACTGCAATGTTCAAGTTTAGACAGGGACATCTTCTTTGGATCCCTCTCATTGTTTATCTATTATGCGTAATGAAGAAAAAAACGAATGCATTTAATAGTGGTTTCAGGTGAAGAGCTGACAGCAGTGTCTTTAAATGATAAAAAATGTAGCTGAGCTCCAGTAAACATTGGTTTTGACACATTTTAATACTGTTGGTGTGTTTGGGCCGTTCCAGTATCAGTATCCAGTCTTTAGTGTAGAAACAGAAATAAGGCAAACTTTAAGTGAGATGCTGCTCACTCATGAGAAGTTCCACGTAACAAATCCTGTACATTCGATTTCTAGCAACTTTTCAAGGAACTAAAGGTTCTTTCTCCCTTTTTCAAGATTAGCCAGCTTAACTCTTAACAACAATGGCCATAGTTTCACCTTCTCCTCATCTCAAATCCACATCAAATATCTCCCTGTGTATGAATGAGGAGAAGAGAAAGTTAAGTTGAAACTCAGGCAGAGGAACTTCCTCATAAGGTTTTTCGTCCCCAGGATAGTTCTTGGCTTTAGTGATCAAAAAAAAGCAATAGTATTGTGAAAGTAAAACAATTTTCAGCCTTAAATCTGAGTTTTGTTTATAATTAACTTGAAGTCTTTTTTTTTTTTTTTTATCCTACAACTTCAAAAAGTACAAATGCACACGACAGTCTGCAGTGATGACACTGTGCTGTAGAGGCAACCATGTTGGCTCCCAGCAAACATTCAAGTCTGAAGAGTTTCCACCAGTTTATTCAATAAGGCACTTTGCTCTAAAACACCGTCTTTACTTTTAGAACCCATCCATATTATTTTGCATTTCATGATTATTAATGATTAACTTGTTAGGGAGTTTTTATTTTTATTTGTTCTTTTGTTGCTGTTTGCCTTAATATGGCAGGGACATCAATCTGTACCTCAGCTGCATGAAGCCCATCTTATTCTTTCGGTGTCTCTATGGCCTCTTTCCACATCTGATTCCTGCTGATTAAACGATTAACAGATGACTTCCCGATGGGCTGTCTGACCTGTGAACAATGTGTGAAACGTGTCTGGTGAGTTCTACGCTGGGAGCCAACATGGCAGCATCAACAAACCAAAGAGAGTCGAGACAAAACAGTCCAGAAGCATTCAGGCAGAAGCTGCTGAGCGGGAGTCATAGCGGCTACACTAAAACCTACATTAAGGCTACGGTTAAGTTCATATTAAGGCTATAGAATTAAAGCTATGTAAAGAGTATATAATATCATTCATAATACAGTTTTCCAGCATTTGTGCAAAGGCTAAGTGCAAAGTATTGGCATCTGATCGATAAAGCTAATGAGAACCACACACACAGAGCTGGACAAGGTGCATAGTGTCACTATGGCAACAGTGATGGTTGTGGCGAAGTGCAAGTAGCTGCAGTTTCTCTAACGTCCACTAGAGTCTGCTAAGATAAATCTGCACTGAAATAAATGCGATGACACCACTTTCCTTTTCAGTTTCAGAGGAACACACAATCACAACTGATCTGTAACCTTCTGGTGTTACTATGGCAACGGTAATGGCGGTGGGATCAATATGGCCGACAGCATGTGTGTGTGTGTGCGTGATGATCATACACATGCTAGCAAACACGTGTGATCTGCATAGTTACAATGGAAGCAGCAGAAGGAATATGTAGAATATAATTATCATTACACTATCTGAAGAGAAGAGAAAAAGAGATTATAAAACAGATTTTAAAAAAAAGGACTAATAAAAAAAAAATGGGATGATTGCTTCAGGCATCCTGATTGGCTGACAGAGGATAATACTCTGTGACTGGTTGACACATCAGGTTGGTCTTTCAAGGGTTGGTCAGTTTTGGGGGTTGGAGGCTGAGCGGAGGAGAATGATTTGGGTCTGGAATGAGATAAGGATGGGTCTCCGGTTTTGAGGAATGCAGGTGGTGGTCTAGGATTTGGCAGCGGCTTTTGCAGATGGATCGAGGCCTCTCATTTTGAAGTAAGAGACCAGTTGATTGGGAACCTCGGCGAGGACAGACTGAGCCAAAGCCGTCGATGGACCCTGGACAAGAAAGAGAAGATGTGATGTTAATGTCTGGAGCCCTTTAAGTTCGTCTTAAAACGTATTCAGTGCTGCTTAAAAGTATTTGCGCCCTTCAGATTTTTCAACATTTGTGCATAAAATGTAGAAAAACAAAACATCAGTACATTTTCACACATCTCACACTTGTTTTTTCAGGAAAATCAGCTAACAAAGATCATCCAAACGCAAGATGCATAGAAGTCTGAGAGGTCACAAAGGAACCCAGTGTTTCCCTGATGTCCTACAGGTAGATAACTATCGGATTTGACTAAGTCAGAGGGCTGATACTGATAAATGAGTCCTGCAGGGTTTAAGTACTGATCCTGGCACCTCACAGGTCAGTCAACTTTGTCCATGAACACAAACGTCTTCATGTTCACAGCCTCAGACAGATTTAGAGATTTAAAGTCTCTTCAGATCTTGGGACCAGATTTTTAAAATTTCTGTGAAATTTGATCCGGTCCCACAAGGGATAGCTCTTCATTTTTTATCTTTTTATTCACACGGAGACTTACATCTTTGAACTGTCTGTACGGGACGAACTGGACGATGTCCCTGGCGACGGCCTCCCCGACCGTCGACTTCAGCTTGCCGTCGTCTCCGTCCAGAAGCTCCATGGCCTTAAAGTCCGCTGGTCCCACGCCCACAATAATGATTGACAGGGGCAGCCGCGATGCGCGAACTATGGCATCCCTGGTCTGGTCAAAGTCGGTGATCTCGCCGTCAGTGAGGATGAGGAGGACATAGTATTGCTGTGGAGACAACACAGTCACAGGTCAAATTCTGATCGTGTGTTTGATCTTTTGTTTTTTGTTTGTGTGGTTTTGTGTGTGTCCTCACAGAGGCGCTGTTAGCCTGTGCGGCGGTGGCGGCGATGGAAGCAACATGGTTGATAATAGGAGAAAAGTTTGTGGGTCCAGAGAGTCTGAGCTGAGGCAGAGCCATCCTGTAGGCTTCGACAATGCCCTGAATGCCTGAGAGAAACAGAGAAACATGAAGATGAAAATATTCTGCATTTGCCGAGCTTCTGAAACAATCCAAACAAACATGAAGGGAAAAGAAATGGGGGCTTGAATGGCTTTTATTATGGAAATCTAACGGAATCAAAAAAAGAGAGACAATTTTTAAACAGTAAATTCTACTTAGAGACTTATACAAGTATAAACAATCAGATATTATCAAATAACTTACATGGGCCACTAGTTAAATATTAAAAAGAGGACTGTGATTATGTGCGTGTACCTTGACAGTAGGGGTTAGCAGGGTTAAAGTTGAGGGCAAACTCATGGTGCGCCGCCTGGAGGATCAACAACACAAAGGGTTTTTAATTTAACCCCTGAGTAGGTTCAGGGCTAAAAATCATGTCACACTAGAGAGGCCGACAGATCCTGTGGAAAGCTGTGTTGTGAATGGTTGGTTAGAGAGCTGACCTGGTAGTCTGGAGGTAGTTTGGCTCCGAAACCGAACGCTGGGAAGAGTTTATCACTAAAGCAGGAACACAGAATAACTGATGTTAGACTGAGTAAGGATTTTGTAGGATGTATGTTCAAGATTTGTGGTGTAAGTAGTAGACTGACGCTTGTAGTTACAGGGTTTGTGCTATAGAGTTCAACTGTGTAGCTGCAGGGTGCTGTTTGTGTTTGAGTGTTTACTAACGTGTCGTAGTCCTGGACCACCTGACCCACGGACCACAGAGCAGACAGGTACTGGTTCAGCCCATCCGGACTCATGTAATGGAGAGAGTTGGGTGAGCGAGGGTCACCATTAGAGCCGGTAAAGTCGATCCCAACCTACAGCGTTGAGACATTCATTAATCTACAGCCTTCATTTACAAGTCAAGTCAAGTCAAGTCAAAGTTTATTTCTAAAGCACATTAAAAACAACCTCCGTTGAACCAAAGTACTGTACAAGCAGAACAATATAAATAAATCAACAATCCCCGTTACATGTTACTTTAACCGGTCTATAAACTAGGGATGTCCTGATCTGTGTCAGGGCCAATCCAGACATTTTTTTAAATGATTACGGACTTCAGCCAAGGCCAATCTTTTCTAGTTATTTATTTTAGGTCCGCTATAAACCAAAACCATGTCCTTGTAGGGTCAAAGCATCTCTTCCTCTTCTGTTTTAATGCGGTTGGCTATCGTCGACTTCTTTTTCTTCTTTTAAAGAGAGCGACCCCCTCCTCATTACATTAGCTCCAACAGCTTTATTTACTCGACTTAATCCAGTCGCACAGTGCACATGTGATCTGAGAGAATATGAGTAAGTCAAGAAAAGCCTTTATGAATCAACAGAGGAGGAGATTCTGTTTATTTAAGTTCGGATCAGGACTTGGATCGTCTGATACTGAATATTAAAAGATCTGTATCTGTTTGGTGGGCAAAAAAAAAAATTGATTCGGATATCCCTACAGAAATCAATTAAGAGGTAATTTATTGACTGAAAAGTTTGTATATCCGTTCACAAAGATCTCAATATCAAACATCTTGCTACAAAAATCATTCTGTAAATATTTGTATATTTGGATGTGATATTAAGCTGATAAAAATAAAATAATTAAAATGAGTGCATGTTCATTGATGTTGACCTACAGTGAAGTTGATCTGGCAGCCGCCCATCACGTAGTCCAGGAAGGTGTACTGAGTCGCCAGCTGCACACAAACACAGGAAATCAATCAGTGAAGCTTTATACAATAGTATAGTGGAAAAAAGACAGTGATGCACAAAAGCCTTAGCTGCTGTAAATGTTTTTATTCACACTACTGGTATATAGATATAAAGCTACAAACTGACACAGTGACCAGGTCACTTTTAAACAAATGACGACATAACAACGGCAACAAGAGCTTGAGCGTAACAGTGACTCGTCGTCGTCGTCGTCTTCCGCTTATCCGGGTCCGGGTCGCGGGGGCAACAGCTTCAGCAGGGAAGCCCAGACAGCCCTCTCCCCAGCCACTTCCGCCAGCTCCTCCGGAGGAACCCCCAGGCGTTCCCAGGCCAGACGAGAGATATAATCCCTCCATCGTGTCCTGGGTCGGCCTCGAGGTCTCCTACCGGTGGGACATGCCCGAAACACCTCTCCCGGGAGGCGTCCGGGAGGCATCCTTACCAGATGCCCTAGCCACCTCAACTGACTCCTCTCGACGTGGAGGAGCAGCGGTTCTACTCTGAGCTCCTCCCGTATGTCCGAGCTCCTAACCCTATCTCTAAGGCTGAGCCCGGCCACCCTACGAAGGAAACTCATTTCGGCCGCTTGTATTCGTGATCTTGTTCTTTCGGTCATTACCCAAAGTTCATGACCATAGGTGAGGATTGGAACGTAGATCGACCGGTAAATTGAGAGCTTCGCCTTTCGGCTTAGCTCTCTCTTCACCACGACCGACCGGTTAAGCATCCGCATCACTGCAGATGCCGCTCCGATCCGCCTGTCGATCTCTCGCTCCCTTTTACCCTCACTCGTGAACAAGACCCCGAGATACTTGAACTCCTCCACTTGAAGCAGGACCTCCTCCCCGACCCGGAGTGGGCAATCCACCCTTTTCCGACTGAGGACCATGGCCTCAGACTTGGAGGTGCTGATCTTCATCCCAGCCGCTTCACACTCGGCTGCGAACCGCCCCAGCAGGAGCTGAAGGTCGCTGTTCGATGAAGCTAAGAGGACCACGTCATCCGCAAAAAGCAGGGACGGGATCCTCCGATCACCGAACACAACACCCTCCCCCACCCGGCTGCGCCTAGAAATTCTGTCCATAAAAGTTATGAACAGAACCTGTGACAAAGGGCAGCCCTGGCGGAGTCCAACCCTCACTGGGAACAGGTCCGACTTACTACCGGCTACACGGACCAAACTCGCACTCCTTTGGTACAGGGACTGAATGGCCCTTAGTAAGGAGCCATCCACCCCATACTCCCGGAGCACCCCCCACAGGATGCTCCTGGGGACACGGTCGTAAGCCTTCTCCAGATCCACAAAACACATGTGGACTGGTTGGGCAAACTCCCATTTCCCCTCCAGCACCCTAGTGAGGGTAAAGAGCTGGTCCATGGTTCCACGTCCGGGACGAAAACCGCATTGTTCCTCCTCGATCTGAGGTTCAACCATCGACCGGACCCTCTTTTCCAGCACCCTGGCATAGACCTTGCCAGGGAGGCTGAGGAGTGTGATCCCCCTATAGTTGGAACACACCCTCTGGTCCCCCTTTTTAAAAATGGGGACCACCACCCCGGACTGCCACTCCAGAGGTACTGCCCCCGATGTCCACGCAATGTTGCAGAGGCGTGTCAACCAAGACAGCCCTACAACATCCAGAGCCTTGAGATACCCAGGGCGGATCTCATCCGCTCCCGGAGCTCCACCGCCGCGGAGTTGTTTTACTACCTCGGCGACTTCTGCCCCAGAGATTGGATGGTCCAACCCCAGGCCCTCCGGCTCCGTTTCCTCTATGGAATACGTGTTGGTGGGATTGAGGAGCTCCTCAAAGTATTCCTTCCACCGCCCGACTATATCCTCAGTTGATGTCAGCAGCTCACCACCCCCACTGAGAACAGTGTGAGCGTGTTGCCGCCTACCACCCCTGAGGCGCCGGACGGTTTGCCAGAATCTCTTCGGAGCCGATCGATAGTCTTCTTCCATAGCCTCACCGAACTCCTCCCACGCCCGAGTTTTTGCCTCAGCGACTGCCCTCGCCGCAGACCGCCTGGCCATCCGGTACCGGTCAGCTGCTTCAGGAGACCCACAGACAAGCCATGCCCTGTAGGCCTCCTTCTTCAGCCTGACGGCTCCCCTCACCTCCGGTGTCCACCAGCAGGTTCGGGGGTTACCGCCGCAACTTGCAACAGCCGCCTCCACAATGGCGGAGCGGAACATGGCCCATTCGGACTCAATGTCCCCCACCACCCCCGGGATGTGGTTGAAGCTCTGCCGGAGGTGGGAGTTGAAGACCATGTTGACAGGTTCCTCCACCAGGCGTTCCCAGCAGACCCTCACTACTCGTTTGGGCCTACCAGGTCTGCGAGGCGTCTTCCCCCGCCATCTGATCCAACTCACCACCAGGTGGTGATCAGTTGACAGCTCTGCTCCTCTCTTTACCCGAGTTTCCAGAACATACGGTCGCAGGTCAGATGATACGACTACAAAGTCAATCATCGACCTACGACCTAGGCCGTCATGGTGCCAAGAGCACCGATGAACAACCTTATGTTCGAACATGGTGTTAGTTATGGACAAACTGCGACTCGCACAGAAGTCCAATAACTGAACACCACTCGGGTTCAGATCAGGCAGGCCGTTCCTCCCAATCACGCCCCTCCAGGTCACGCTGTCATTGCCCACATGAGCGCTGAAGTCTCCCAGCACGACAATGGAGTCCCCAGTCGGGGCGCCATCCAGCGTCCGTCCTAGGGACTCCAAAAAGGGCGGGTACTCTGAACTGCTGTTTGGCGCATATGCGCAGACAACAGTCAGGACCCGTTCCCCGACCCGAAGGCGCAGGGAAGCAACCCTTTCGTCCACCCGGGAGAACCCCAACGTACAGGCCGATAGTCCAGGGGCAAGCCAAAAGCCCACCCCGGCCTTCCGCCTCTCACCCGGAGCAACTCCAGCAAAGAAGAGGGTCCAACCCCTCTCGAGGACTTGGGTTCCAGAGCCGACGCTATGTGTCGAGGTGAGGCCGACTATATCTAGTCGATAGCGCTCAACCTCTTCCACAAGCTCCGGTTCCTTCCCCGCCAGAGAGGTGACGTTCCATGTTCCGAAAGCCAGCTTCCATAACCGAGGATCAGACCGCCAAGGCCCCCGCCTTGGTCTGCTGCCCGATCTCCATTGCACCGGACCTTTCATATTCCTCCTGCGGGTGGTGGGCCTACAGGAAGGTGAGCCCATGTCTCCCGTTCGGGCTGGGCCCGGCCGGACCCCATGGGCGAAAGCCCGGACACCAGGCGCTCGCCCACGAGCCCCAGCCCCAGGCCTGGCTCCAGGGTGGGGCCCCGGTAACCCTCCGGGCTGGGTACACGTTCTCCTCTTGGTCTTCTTCAAGACAGTGACTCACATTTCGAATTGAGTCTTTCCATAAACAGCTGTTAATATCACACCAATATCCCGTTCAGAACCACAGCTATATTAAAGGATTCAAGCCAGCAAGGGGTGAGGAGCAATAAATTGAAGCAATGCAGTTTCCTCCCAGTACACTCTTAAATGTAAAACTAAATGCTGAGGGATTTCCTGACATTCCCCGTAAGAGAGGTCAGGATCAACATGTCCCGAACAGACAGATGCATCTGCACTAACAAACGGCACACTGATATGGAGTCCCAAATAGACTTCTATTTAAAGCTCCATCCACCCCATCCAGAAAGTTCATTGTCTCTAGTGGACGAGCCAGGCTCTGGTTGTCTATTTAATCCTCTTGTATGATTCACATCCAAAATGTTTACAGGTAAATAAAGAGAAACCATTTATAGTGTATGGATGTAACAAGCTCTTCTTGTCACAGCTTCCTATTTGAAAGAAAATAATCACCGCTGCTCCAAGCTTGCCATGGGCTTAGTGAATTTGGTGGTTGAAAACAAGACATTTTACCGTTTCCTTGCAGTAAAGGTTTGGGGTGTTTACCTCCATATATCAACCAACTGTATTAGGGATGTATATCTCCACCACTGAGGCCGATTCGATACGCATCTCGATATGCTGCCATCAATACGATACATTTATGATACACTGAAGCTCCCTGTCAATACGATGCGATACGATTCACTCCTGTTCAAGATACGATGCGATTCAAAAATGATTTGATAACGATATGACTAAATTATAAAAGGATTCGGTTCGATATGATGTGATCATTCGATACAGTTAGTTGCAGTATGAGAGACTATTAGCCCATATCAGGTTTCTTACCTCAATAGCAAAATTCTGCTTTACTCTATGTATCAATTTGAGGGATGTATTTAATATTTGGTAGTTTTTTTATGGAGCAAGCCAAGAAATCATATTTAAAAAAAGACATGATTCAGTATGTACAGACAGCATTCAATTTTATCTATAATAAGCACTCCTTACTCCTAATTATGTTCTCTGTCTCTATAATTATACAAAATGTATAAAACTTCACAGTTGAACTGTTTCAGAAAGCACAGTATTAACAATGTGCATAGTGCAAACAATATGACCAGCAACACATACTACTGTCTGCTAGACTGATGCTGTGCTTGACAGTGTTTCAGTTAGTTGACTGAATAGTGAACATAAATGGCTCTAATTCCATCTTACAAAGAATGATCGCTGCACAAGTCGTTCTCGTTTGCCTCCATATTTGTTGTGTACAACACCTGTTTGCGTCAGTGCTCAAGGACGCGATGGTGCATTCAGGTTGCCTCGGAAAATAGGATAAGACAGGGAATAGATACTACAACATGAAATAATCGATTTAACAATGGTATTTACCGGTGCAGACAGACTAGAAGAGATGCACCGCAAATTCACCCGTAAATTATATCCGACGCACCTTGAATCTACCGGTGCAGTCGCATCGCAAATGTTTGTATCGGACCACCGATATGAATCGGTGAATCTCGACATCCCTAAACTGTATATGTTGCTCACACTGCTCTTCAATTGGGTCATCACAAAGCTGAGACTCTCAACTCTGTACCTGCCCACTTCACAACACTAAAAGGGTTTTTATTATTAACTTGAATGAATTTCCATTACGCAAGTATTCTGTCTCTTCCTGCTTGTCCTTCTAATTGCCTCAGTGACAATTAGTTTTTCTAAAGCTGCACTCAAATAAAAATCAATTAAGTTTTTCTTTAGTAGTGTCTGCAGGTTTTAAAGCTTCCTGTGAGGCTGTGAACAGTTTCCATCAAACTCAACCAGTCACAAATCTTTGTTCAAAGAGGAAGTCATTTGTTAAGAACCTGACAGCAAGTGCTTTTAGCCAGCAGCTTCAACAGGAGAACTCTGGGTAATGTAGTCTCTACCTTGCAGCTCTTCACTATGACAACTCCGGAGTTCTTGTAGCTCTTCTTCTTCTTCTGTTTCTCAGGGTGGATGCAGTCGAATTGCACCTGGAGGACAACGCAGCACACAGTTTATTAAAGACCTCTGACCGTCCAACACAAAGATGTTTGTTGTTCAGGGAACTCACCAGTGAACCATGTGCAGTTTTCTGCAGCTCAGAGACTTTAGTGGTGAAGGAACCAATCAGATCGTGAGACCCGTCGCTGTCGTAATCAGAACAATCGACCTGCAGGAGGAAGAGGAGGAGGAAGAGGAGGTTCAGTGGAACGGCTGAAGATTTGATTGATTGTTATGACTGACTGGATTCTAATTGGTGGAACCTTCAGCGGTCGGTCGAGGTCGCTGGAGCAGAACGTCTGCAGAGGAACGCTGAACTTTTTCCAGCTGGGATTTAGATTGTTCTTCACCACCTACACGCAAAAACACACACAGAAAGAAGAAAGTGCCCCAACTTATAATTTAGTCTTTTAACTCCCTGTCTGCAACAGAAACAAAGTTGTGTCTCTGTGCATATTCAGCAAATACCTGACCAGTTTTATAATTTAAAGAACAACCAAGCTGAAAGAACATAAGAGACTTTCTTCTACAGCAGTCTGACGAACATCTGCAGTAATTTAACAGCACCTATAAACTCACACAGCTGATGGACTGGCTCTTGTTGTTGTTATAGTGATACTGACTGGTCAGAATGTGTTGATGTGTTTTTAATGTGTATGGTGTGTCATGTGGCTGTTCAAAATGTGTGTTACAACATTTCTACATACAGAAACACAGAAAGTCACAGTGGAGACTCATTTTCTGTTTCATTATCAAACAGTCCAGGGCTTTTCTTTTGTGTACCAGGATAGTTATTAAAAACTAGGAATGTCCTTATCAGTATTTGGAGCGATCCAGGCATTTTGAAAATGACCGGATCAGACTTCAGCCGATCTTTTGTAGATATAAATCAAAGCTATGTCTCTGTAGCGTCAATATGTGTGTGAGTTTCCAGTGCTTTTAATTTAGAATCGGGTTTTAAACATGATGAGGTGAAGATAAATAGTGTGTTCATGTTTACCTCTGTTCTGTAGACCAGCTGCCACTTTCCATCGTCTCCTTGTTTAAAGAACTCCAGGAATGGATCAGACTTCCCAAACGTGTCCTGTACAGACAGAAGACAACATGCTGCCATCTCAGTCACTGCACTTAAATACGTCAAGTCAAGATAAGATAGAGTCAGCACAGATTAGAGCGACCAGATTTCCTTAGCCACGTAAAGAGCAAACCAGGTTTTTAATCTGGGCAGATTGGAGATCACAGCAGGACAGGATAGATAGGTTTGTCTTTTGTTCTGGCTTGGGTTTTACTCCTGCTACATGTGCTTAAGTTTTATTTTTGGCCAATGCCCCCTGTACAAAGATACAGTGTATGATTCAAGTTGGAGGCCCATGGAGTCCCTTTTCATGATGCACTAAGAAATTAGTGCTGTGAATTAAGACAATATGACCTACATTATCTACAGAAATGGTAAATGTTGAGGCCAGGAAAAGCGTCGAAGATGTGTTTTACTCTAAGCTACATCTTAGGCAAACGGCTGGGAGATGTGATGTGTATTTGGGTAGTTTAAATGAAACAGGTCCTTTCATAGTTTCTCATGTAGCTCTGTTCCTAAATATTAGACATACTATGCCTTTCCTCAAGCTTTAATAGTGCAACCTGATTAATTATGTCACAATTAGTTAGAAGCTACTGAGAACCTAGGGACTGGCGAAGACAAGGAGAAGAGGAAGATGAATGTTACCTTCTTGTCAAGGTTTTTAGCCTCCATCTCCAACACAATGGCTCTGTTGTCCTTTATCTCCTCAGCAGTGATCTATAGACACACAAACACACTCAGCTTTTACTTTATCAAAAGTAATGGGATGCATCTTGATTTAAAGATAAACTGTGAACAAGTCTAGAAAATAATTAAAATTTCTATTTTAAATATAAATAAAAATTAAATCTTCGCAACAATGCACATACACACGGTACCTACCGTGATGGATCCTTTCCCTGCAGGTTTTCCTTGCTTCAGCTGCAGAGGTCTGGTCAGAGTTTTACTGGAAACTACCTGCAACACACAGAGGAGACACAACATCATCTCTGAGTCCAATCCAGTATCAGTGAATTATTCTGGACTCTGGTTGCCAAATCCTGATTTTACTTCTACATATTTTATACAGAATTTATATATCGCATACCTTGCATTGTAAACATATATCTTACATATTTTTAAAGATATTGTTCATATACTTAACTTCTTTATATTAGCATATTAACTCTTTATATGAGCGAGATATTTACATAAACCCACAATATATTTCATGTCCATTCAGTATTTTATACTCTTATATATAGCACATCTAGATTTGTATATCCTATTTGCTGTAATATTTTTTATATACTTATATACTGTGCAAGTTGTATATTCATATTATATTTAGCCTGTATTTTCATATCTTTGTATATTGCATACATGTATACTTATATATACTTTTTTTTTTAATATAAATTTCTACCTCATTATACTTTATATTTTTATCTTTTAATAGTTTGTACTCAAGTCCATCTATCCATCCTAACTATCTACAGTTTGTCCAGTAGAGGGCAGTGTAGATTTACACTTTATCTCCCTGAGAATCATTTCTGCCCTGGAGGAACTGAGGACTTGTTGCCTAAAATCATAAGTAATGACCTCCAGAGGGAGTTAATACCCTATTGGAAACCACACTGGGCTACACTGCAAAGTCATCTACTAGACATATTCAGATTTCAGCTTCTCAAACGGGAGAATAAGTTATTTTTCTTGGTCTTCTTCGACTGCAAACTAAATATCTAGATGTAATGCAGCTCATTTCTCGCTACTCTGTGACCCTTTCTGGACAAAATGATTCATTGTTTAATTGAGAAGTAATTGGTAAGTTAATCGTACATGAAAGACATTATCAGCAGCAGGCCTTTGAAGCTTTTAATGACTTAGCTTTACTTGCAAGGTTTACAGGGATCTGCTCAAGCCTACGTGCTTTTAAAATACTGATATACCGTAGGAGGATTAAAAATGTAAAAAAGGTGAGACTGAAGTACTGAAGGGAGTCAGGGAATAAAAAAAACTTTTCTAATAAGTCAGGTATTTTGTGTTTGTGTTGAACCTGGTCATGTTTGGTGCATACCTGTCCCAGTGTTACCTCCACCCCTCCCAGGTAGTCGTCGTCACCAAGGTCAGAGGTGGAGTTGTCGATGTCGTAGATGCCCAGCTTCAGATTCTGAACCGCTTCAAAGTGATAATCCACTCTGAGACGCTGACTGAAGGACGGGCTGGAGTTGTTCTTCAGACGCTCAGTACGTCCCAGCTAAGACAGGCACAGAAAGGGGGTGGGTTTGTTTTTAATCAACTAACATGAAAACAAATGCACAATAAAACAAAAACACATGCAGCCTGTGGGGTGACTGCCATGTTACCTCAGTCCAGCTGTCTTTTCCTGACTTCTGCAGCAGCACACACAGAGGGTCGGACTTTGAGCCGACATCTTTATCCAGCAGGTTAGTACAGGAGACGGTCAGCTCCACCTTAGTGACACAGTCTGTCGCCATCTGAGGGGAGCAGAGAGACCTTAAGATCAGCACAGCTTGGGAAATCTAATATTTTTACAGAACAGCTTCATTGATATCAGAAACACAACTCCATGTGTAAAATAAGCCGCTTTGTGCTTTATGAAATTAAAAAGGTGATGTTCCCCCGACATAAACACAAAGAGAATCCGTTATTGAAGGTTTATATACACACACACACACACACAATATAAAGTGAATCTCTCTGCTTTCTTATAGCCATTAAATATCAGTGTAGCACCAAACAATGCCACACAACTAGAAGAAGTCTCAACACTTTAAACTGGAACTTCTGGTTGAATAACCTCAATACTGCCTGCAGGAGCAGCACCACTGATTTCAAATACCACCAGTAAAAACATTCATCAACCAAGAACTACAAATACTGTATACAAACAAAGCGTTTTTTTAATAATTGTCCAAACTCCAGCCGACTCTTAAACAACTGCATTTTGTCACCGCTGCACCACCTAAAGTCATAACCTTCTTATCCTGCTCATTTACATTAAGTGTACCTCAGAGTATGGTGCACCATAGGCCTCCGTTATCTCGAGATAAAGCTAAACGACTACACAAATGTTCCCCATGTAAAAGAGGCTGCCAGTCCTCCAACAGACGCTGAATGCACAAACCAAGGCCTGTACAATCTCCTTCAACAGCAGCTTTAGCTTCTTGTAAGAGGATGTGGTGAATAAACTGGGCCGTGTAGAAATAATGTGATTCTGTCCTTAACTAGAACCATAACAAACCAAAACCATGTCTGACATGAACACAAACCATCAGACAATTCAACAGAACACAAATGTCCCCTGCTTTGCTGTTATCTTTAGGTTCACCTGCCTATTTACTGGTCAAGTTAAGGTCTCAGGTGACTCTGGTACACCTTATATGTTGCTAAATTTGACCCCACCTGATTTAGATGTAACTTCTTACTTGATAATTGGATTTAACTGCAGCACCTGAAGGCAACTCAAGTATTAGTTTCAATGGAAGCTGCAAAACCAGTCAGCTTTAAAACAACACATGTTGCAATACACACCACAAGCTCTCTCTCTTTCTTTCTCACATACACACACACACAATCGAAATTATGTCAGTATAAACTTTTAAAATCACCTTATCAGAGTCGTTATACTTTTTATATCCTTTAAACCACACGAGCAAACAACCAGGCTGGGCACAACCACTCCCACACAGTCCGGAACAGGAAACGACGCCTTTCCGCTGGATTAAACACACATTAAACTTTCATTAAACGCTACCTAAACGATTTTTTACTCACATTTGCGGTCGCTTAAGCTTGTGGCTGTAATTGAAACAGAAAGCCGTTGTTTGTCTTCGTACTGCAGATTTTGCCTAACAGGGAGCGGCACGCATGACAAGCTGATCTCTGATTGTACAGAGGTTGCAAGACCGTGTTCTGATTGGACAGGATGTCAGTCTGTCACGCCCCCTTGATTCACAGTGATGTGTCTCAAACTGGTAAAGAAAGAAAAGCAACAGACTACTTCGCACCAGGCTCCTTCAGAATAAAAGCGCCAATACAACAAACGTTTAAGGGATAGTTTCACAATATCCAGTTTTGTCATACAACAGTCCAGCAGAAATTATACGCGCACACCTTTTTCTAATTAATGTAATTAATTATTTTCCAACTGAAACAACTCAAACTTTCTGCCAACAAAAATCAATAGAACCGCAAATTACTACTTCAGAATTAAATATACTGTCTATAAGCATTTTGGTTGATATCATAACAATTACAGTAACAACAGCAATTCAAATAAAGCAAAGCCCACAATGCCATGAACACAAAGAAAGCAGCACCAGAAGACAAATGTCCACAGTCCCTCCAGTCCCGAAGAACCAAGGGTGCTCCCTCCATAGACAAGTATGACAACTATTTAAGACAATAACACAATGTATTCTTCTCGATTACATGTTTTCTACTAATCAAACACACCCCTGGACGTCTTAGTATATTCGTATGGGAGCTGAGGTCTTCAAAATTATTTATCAAATCAAAGATGAATTGCACACCATCTGACTTAGTTAAATTTCCACTGCCACATATTTAAAGGTGACTCTAAGAGGCTGCACGACGACTTGGAGAATCAATGTGTGCATTAACAAATCAAGATTTAATTATTCATTTTAATTTTTTAAATTGCAATTAAGTTCCACAATATACCACTTCAAAAGTTGACAACAGAAACAGAAAACCTCATTGCAAGATCCACCATATCAGATTGTGTTTGGTCCTTTAACATAGTTATGGAGCAAAGATGATAAATGACAAAACTTCCAAAGAGAAAGACGTCACCAAGTGAAATCACCAAGGATCAGGACCAGAGGATCTTCAGTGAAGATCTTTTTAAACAGCAGACTGCACAATCCATTATAAAAGATAACACATGCCAAGGATGTTATAAAACTTCTGGGCTTTTATTTTGAAGAGCAGAGTTTTTTGCCGGAAGTGCGACTGCGAAAAGCCACAATAATCCTCTGTCTAACGACGCAGATGAAGTATTGGAAAGTCTTAATTATAATGCACAACAGTTAAAGCAAATAGGAAAGGAAATACAGAGAACAAAGTAGGAGCAAACATCACCACAGAGAACAATAACATTTATTTTTTTCATTCTGTGCAGCAGAACTGCATTGGAGTCTGAAAAACCAGCAGAACAGGAATGGCTGAAACTCAGAAAATTGCAGTCCTGGGGAGTAAATGGGGCATAACTGAAATACTACATAGACTCCTGTTTTGAAGAGCTCCACCACCTTTCTTTAGTGAAAATCTTAAACGCTAGCCAAATGTATCATTCATCTTAAAATCTGGAAGATGTTTACACACAGTATAATGAATGCAATACTGTCAAACTGACTGTAAGACAATAAAGAACCCTAAGCTATACTGGATGTTATTTAATTCACCTGATCCACGATTCTATGCTTTCTTTATTATATAGCCCCAATTCTGAAGAACACCAGCTACCTGATAACAATTACAAAACAAATACTCTTGCTAAGTACAAGGACAATATAACTGCATTTACATAGAAAAAAAAACCCTAATCATTTGGTCCCACAATTTAAGTCCTCAAAAATTGGTTTATTTTATTTTTGTTCCGATATCACAACAAACATTAACTGTATCAATTTACAGGCCCACCAATAAACACTAGCATGTAGTCCTACAAGCTGCCAGAAAAAAGCCACCATTTATATTCTAAAAGCTTTAATCTGAATGCATTATCTACAGGCTACCACACAATAGGCCTACCTACTGTACAGGCAATCTTACTGGCAACTATGATTATAGTTGGACCATCTATTGGCTAAAATCTACCAACTACCACACACTGTCTGCAGGCCACCATTAACAATATCTACCATCTTAACACATCATCTACACCAGGGGTGCCCATTACGTCGATCGGGATCGACCGGTAGATCGCGAAGGCAGTGCGGGTAGATCGCGTGCCATTGAAAAAAAATGTTTTAGATGTTAGTCTAATAATTTATCTGTTGTACCTCCAAAACAAACAGCAAGACAAACGTTCATCTTTATTTATTTTTGCTTTATATTTGCAACATGCCCTCAGTTCAGCGGCACACATCCACAGCCACGCACAAGTACAACAACTCAAGACCACCGTCTTTCTTAAAGAGACTGCGCTATTTTTCTAAAGGTGCAGTGCACCAATTTTTCTTGATAAAAATAAAAACAAAGATGGATAGAGCTTTTAACACTGTAGCAACAATTAATATGACTTAGGATATATATGGGTAGATCACTTTGACTTGGTCAAACAACACCAAAGCAAATTCCTTGTATGTACGATCATGCTTGGCAATAAAGTCTATTCTGATTCTGATTGTAAAAGTAGCTCGCAAGCCAAAAAAGTGTGGGCACCCCTGAACTCCACAATAATATGAGTCATCCGCTGGTTATCTTCCATCTACAGGCTAGCCTACGGTGTACTATGCAGCAACTGGCATCTTCCTTTTTTGTTGCAATGATTATTTCATTTCGAGACTGATATATTCTATATTTACCTTCTATAATTGATAAATCATTTATAGTTTGTTTAAAATTTGCACCCACTCACCTGTAAGATCTGCCCTTTCTATAAATCAGGAGGGGTAGTTGAATGATAAACAACAATTTTGTCTCTACCCAACGCACACCACACTCTCTTCACACTCCTTTGCCGAAGCCTTTCATCTTTTTTTCTTAGTCAAATGCATTTCCCTTCTCCACACGGAAGCGGAACAACACAGACAATCTTCATAACCAACCACCATTTTTCATTTCAGTTTCTCTGCACTTTATTGTGGCCTGTCTCACACACGCGAACATCAACAATGCATGCACATTCAGTTGTTCATGTACCTGGTTGGAGGTTAACCATTTCCTGAAAGCAGACGATTCCTCTTCAGACAAAATTACTTCCACTGATGCTTTCTACTATTCAGGTGTAATATTACAAAATGTATAAGAGAGCCTATGTGTAGAGAAAGAACTGTGGCATAAAACACTTGCCAGTAGACCAGAGCAGCTGCAGTAACATCGAAAGCAGAACATAACTGTGGATAAATGGTGTTGGTGACAGACACATCCTATTCTGCTTTGCTTGGTTTCTGTTGTAACTTTAGCTTTGTTCTGTTTGGAAAGATGAAAGACTACCACTGAGTCCCACTAATATGGAGGCCAGAGACCTGGTGTTCTTGTAGTGGGTTACGTGTTTTGCACCAACAATTTAATTATATTTACATAAACTTGACCATAAACGCTGATCTCTGAATAACAGGCTAAAAACCTTCAATGTGAGCACCATTTCTCTCCTTGAATACTTTGTTGGGAAATTAAAAGCAGTCTTATTACTAAGGAGGGGCTTAAAACTGCACTTTACTGTAGAGTTTGAATCATTTAGAAGCCCAAATTTCTCAGGATGTACAGCGACTGGCTGCAACCACAATATACTGGGTGCTAAAGTTTTGTAGTGTAAAGCATAGATTGTTTCTATTACGAACGCAAAGCATCCAGGAGGAATCTAACAAAATTATTACTGGCTCCTGCAGCTCTAAGCATCTTTGACCACCTGCATTAACATACTGTGTATTATTTAACACCAGGATTTGTTTTATTCTGGACTTACGGTACCACGATGGGCAGGAAGCCAGCCTAAACTTTGTACAAAATTTTCGTGGGCGGGGAAAGTCGGTCTGAAGTTCTGAAGATCTTTGCTGGGCCAATCAAATCCTTCATGTGGTGGTGAACAGAAGAGCAACTTAGTTATACACATCATTTAAGTTTGTTTACAACAAAATTATTGTTTACTATGAGGTGAAGAGGTATCTTTTCTCTGTATTGGTTGAGACACGTCTATTAATAAAATCCCAATGGAGTGTTAAATCTGTTAATGTCATATCTTGCCATTAGCAGGCCAGCTGAGGAGTTCTCACATAATTAGTGTTCCAGCAATTGACCCTTTGTTGGTCTTCTGATTGGTCTACTGATCACCAACCAAGTCGAAACCTTGTCAAGTCCCAAGTTCCTATGTTACTGTTGCCAACTTAGACAAACAATACCAATGCAGGGGACCCATTCCCATTGAAAACCAATTCATGTGATAACTCCTTAACTGGGCTGGTAATGGTAAAATATGCCATTTCTGAAAGACTTTTTAAAAAAATGTGTTTAAGTCCAGATTTGTAAAGACCGCAAAGCAGCTACTGTCTGGCAAATACATAAAAGCTACTGAGCTTTGGTGCTAGCAGAGTTGGTAGTTTAATGAAATTTTGCTAAAATCACTGATTAACTGTCGCATGGAGTTAAATTTTAAAATAACTCCTATTGACGGCATTCACATCAATTGATCTATATCCTTAACAAAACCAACCCAGTCTTCCATTCAAGTTTCAAATAAAGGCACAAGAGACTTTAACCCATAATCAGACAAGTTGCCGTCATATAGACAGTGAAGAGCAGAGTCAGAGAAGGCGCATCGCATGTGAGGAACGTCCCTTTATTAACCAAAGCAAAGGTGACTCCACATTATGTATGGTTATTCAATCATACATGTTTGTGCACACTGACAATAGAAAGAAAATGAACTTTAAGGTGGAAACATCTAAATCATTATCAAACATACATACAACAAAAAGCTACCAAACTAAAAACTCTACAGACTTTATCTCAGCTCTCCACAGTCCAAACACCTACAGAGCATGTGCTGTGGAAAAGGTGGGTTCGATGGATGGCATTATTCAAACAGCATAAAATTGTGACAGATGGAAAGAATTCAGCAGCCCCATTTTACAAAACAAGTCATGAGTCAGCAAACTGTCAATTCCACATCCTCTTCACAGCAACAGAAAACTGATGTAAAATAGTTAATCAACATTTTACCATAGCAACAGTGTCAGCAATAGAGCTTGATTTTTTTTACCACAGCAATGGTACATGACAACATTTCAATATAGCAACAGACCACAAACATTTGATCGTGGCAACATAGCTTTTTTTTTTTTTTTTAATCATAATCTTACCATAGCAACATGGAATGTGAAGACTTAACCACAGCAATGGTGCACTGCAGTAGAAAGGCTTTTCATCTAAAGCATGTTTAACCATAGCAACAGAGTTTTACCATAGCAAGAGACAACATGAACATTTTAATGTAGCGACAGGTCATGGTGTTACCACAGCAACAGAACGTAGACATTTAATCATGGCACCATTCTGTGGATGCTCATCAATACCATAGCAACAGAGAATGTTAAGATATTACCATAGCAACAGAGCATGAGTCAATTTTAAACCACAGCAGCACAGCACATTTAAGCGCACATAGCGACAATGCGTGTCCACCACTTTACAATCATCGTGTTACCATAGTAACGAAACAAAAGAGTGCGTTCTGTGTGTCAACTCTGGACATGATTTGACAAAAAGCTGCACTGTCATGAAAAGAAGGTAAGAAAGGTCCTGCCGAAATCGAGATCATAATCATAACCGTCATCAGTTTTCGCTACCAAAGTCAGTGGAGCAGCTGCAGAAAAGAGCAAAGTCTGGATTACAGTCAGACAGACTGCAGAGGGGCGGGGCTTACCTGCCAATAGCTACGCACAGGGGAAGGAGCTTTAATCATGACTGAAAGTCAGTGGGCAGGGAAATATCCAAATTGGGCTGCTGACGACTGAGTTTAGTCCAGAACCAGGTGTGGATTAGGTTTGCTGTGTTTCACCAGGATCGTTGATCCAAGCAAATGTAAAATGTCACGTACAGTCTGTTGTGGGACTTTAACCCAGACTTATCTTGACCTTTCGTGCACCAATAGGTCGGTCATTGAGGTCCATGACCGCGGCAGTGGCCTCGTCGTGGTTCTGGAAGGCCACCATGGCCTCACCAGTTGGCATGCCTTTCTCACTGAACTGTAAGCACACTGAGCCTTGCAGCACCTGGTAGCCATAGAAGAAGTCCATGATCTCATCCACGGTTACAGTGAATGGCATGTTCTGAAGTTTTACAATTGTTGGGCCAGCAGCACCTCGTGGATTGTTGGGATTGTTTGAACCTCCAGAGGCTGGCTGGTTCCGGAGACCTTCGGCCCCTGGAGTGAATACCTGCTGTCCACCAGCTGCCCCGCTCCCTGGGCGTCCCTGGTTGTTGTTGGCCCCTCCCCCTCGGTTCTGTCCTCCCCCACTTCCTTTCCTGTTGGCATTGTCAAAGGGCACTAAGCCTCTCAGTCCATCTTGGCTGAACGGAGCTCCTCCTGCAGCACCAGGACGAAAGCCTGGCGGTTCCAAAATGGGTGCTCCAGGAAGGCCTGCAACTAGTGGAGGAGCAACGCCTAGATTCACATCCCCGAGTCCTGTGGCCAGTGGAGGGAGAGGAGGAGGGCCTGCCAGTCCGTTCCCTGGTGCTGAGAATGGAGTTACAAAAGGGGCACTGTTTAGGTTCCCCATGGTGTTTCTGAGGAAGTTAAACTCCTCCCCACTCATTCCAGCAAATGGGTTAATCTGAGGTGGCTGAGGACTAGGCTGAGCTTGCTGGTGCTGATTCTGATTCTGCTGATTCTGGTTGCGTTGGCCCCTTTTGTTCTGGGGAGGAGGATTTCTCTCAATTTCCTTCATCTGCTCAAACGTCACCAGATGGATAAAGGCATCACGACCGTTGAGTTTTTGTCGGTGCAGTCGTTCAGCTTTTCGAGCATCTTCCTCAGTTTGGAGCTGGAAAATCGCTTGACCAAGACCGTTGCCATGGCTATCTGTCAGGACCTTCAGGGTGTCCTCGTAGAGGCCCACACCCTCCAGGAAGGCACGAACATCCTTCTTGGAGACATTGTAAGGGATGTTGGTGATGTGCGCGCAATTCCTAGGTGTTTTCAAGCCATCCTGGTTCTTGCCATCACCCTGTGCTGCTTCGCGTTTGCGGATGGAATCAATCTTTTCATGCATTCCCTTCCGGCTTATAGGATGAACCTGAATAAAGCGGGAGCCCATGTATTGCATGTGAGCTCCCAGAGCACTCTTGTAGTCCTGTTCTGATTTGAATTCAAGAAACCCTTCTCCTGTGGCTCGCCCATTGGGTCCATATGCAATGTAGACGCTGTCCTCAACAATGGCCAAATTCTTAAAGAACTCCTTAATCTGTTTCTTGTCTGCTTCGTATGGAAGGCCCTTTAGGTAGACACAGAACTCCTGCCGAAGGGGAGATCGTGACCTTCCACGCTGATCCCTGCCTCCTGACCCAGCATTACCACGGCGGTGCTGCTGGTCCTGTGAGTCATTGCTGTTGTTTGATTTGCTACTATTGTGAGGAACGTGGCCTGTCCCGCTGTCATTCAAGCTAGCCCATTGACGCTCAGAGCCTGGGGTGATCTCTATGAATCTTTGGCCCATCATGCCACCTCCCCGTTTCACAGCTTCAAAACTGTCATGGGGCGAGAAGAACTTGACCATAGCCCTGCCAGATGGCCGACCTTGACCATCCCTCAGCAAACGAACCCCATCCACACTAAGACCCCTAAAAAATTCCCTGACATCAATTTCTGAGCAGGTGAACGGGAGGTTCTGCAGAAAAACAAATAACTCATCTGGACTAGCCACTCCTGCCCCAGTGGCGGCGGCAGCAGCAGCCTTCATATGGGCCTGAAGTCCAAGTGAAGCCAGGGGGGAAAGTGGATTGAAAAGCATGGGGTTGTGGGTTCCAAGAGGGAGGCCAGAGCCGAGGCCTGCTGGGGGAGGCAAGGAGGGGTTAAAGGGAGGTAGGGAGGACATGTGGGAGAGGTGGGACATAGGGGGCACTGGAGGTCCTTGGGACAGCGGGGAGACATTAGGGACAGGTGGGAGAGAAGACACTGGAGGAGGAACTGGAATGGTGGGTAGTGTGGGCAGAGGGGGCATGGAAGTCATGCTAGGAAGTGGAGGCATGGGTGGGGGACCTGCATTGAGTGATGCCAGAGCTGTGGTGATTGTGGGAGCAGAGCTGTAGCTGTTCGGGAAACTGGGCACTATGCTGGCCAAGCTGGCTGCTGCTTTGTTGCTTGGTGGCTCCTGAGATGAGCTTGCTGCTGTTACAGATACTGGGGTATTACTGAAACCCTGGTTTCCGTGGCTACCACTTCTCCCCCCTGCCCCGGACTGCACTGTGGGTATGGGGGCAGCACCACCTTGTCGGTTGGCATTTCCTGCTGTAGGTGCAGCCATCTCCACAGCCCCAGCCCCAGCTTCAAATCTGCGGCGGCTGAGTTCAATCATGTTCTGCATCTCTGTCTTGCTGCTAAGCAACAGGGACACTTTGGACCCCTTAATCGACCCGCCTGTTCGCATCATTCCCAGTCGAGCATCCTCGTCAGTGGCGAAGACGATGAAGGCCTCGCCATGTTCGCCCCCAACGATGTGCACTCCCCCATCAGGAATGGTGAGGCCAGAGAAGAAGTGTCTGATGTCCATGGTGCCAGCCACTATGGGCAGACCCTGCAGCCTGATGACTACTGCCATATTGACTGCTAAACAACAGCCCTACAACCTGGGGAGAAAGCAACACTACCATCAGATGAAGAGCAGAAAAAGGAGACCAGTGGTTTCCTGATGTTCTCAGTATACTCAGATATGACCTTGCAAGCAAATGAATAAAGGAATGGTCAACACTGTTTATGTTTTATTCGCTTCAGAAAAACCCAGAGACCAATTTTTAAACTTAACACACCCATTTTTGGGGTCCGACATCTGGAAACCAGTGGTGTTTGGTATGGATTTGGGGAATGTTGCAACATTTAATGGGAGCTGACAAAAAGGTCAAGTAAATCAGTCTCTCTACAAGTCTGATAAAAAATATCCTTCATTTAAAAAGGATTATGAGACCATGCGCCACACCAGATTTTTTGTTAGATCACAACAAACGCAATCCTAGTCATTATTATAGCTTTAGTGTTCAATAATTTGTGCTGTAAAGATAAATGACAGGGAATAAATGAGTTAAGGAATAGCACAGATGTCAACAAAGAGGCTTGAAGAAAATAAGGTTCACAGAGGGACACTCCATAATGACAGAGTTGATGCTGCGCTGATAAATGGTACATTCTCTTCTCAACAGATGTTATGAATCAACAAAATTTTAAGTCTTTAAAACATTTTTTTCACATGCTAAAACAGTCCGAAACAGTTGCCATCTGTGACATCTTTAATTACTGAATCTGGGCAAACTTTCTGACAAGTAGCCAAATATGCCAATACGTTTTTCTGAAGAAAGCATGCAACAGGGCCAGGTCACACAGTATAAATCCTGTTTGGTTTGTAAAACAACAACCCATAGAGCTTTTATTTGATCCAGCAACTGTTATCAGGTTTTAGCATCAGCGCACTTTTTATTTTTTTGTAGTATCTTAGATTGTGTTCCTCTTGTGTATCAGTAAAATACCTCAACCTAATGCTGGATTCAGACAGGAGGCAGAAGCCCTGCAAAGAGCTGCCAGCTTCCTGTAAAAAATGACACCCTGGGATCTATAGTTCTGCCCGTCTGCATTATTTCCAATAATGATAAATTAGAAAAGCAATTAAGCTGTTGATTGTCAATCCGTTTGATTTTCCTGGCCCTGTTCCTGGTGATGATTGTCAATCCGTTTGATTTTCCTGGCCCTGTTCCTGGTGATGATTGTCAATCCGTTTGATTTTCCTGGCCCTGTTCCTGGTCCTCTCCAGGAGTTTTGATTTCCCTAATTTTTATTTTTTTTATCCCACTATCCCCCCTATGAAGTTGATATACATGTAGCCAACAGTTGAACATACAAAAAGCTTTGCATAGTAAATTTATAAGGTCATAATCCGCTCTACATAGAGCGGAGGAGTTGATTTGCTTAGTGACCCATGCAAAGAAATGCATGTCGGGTGATAAAACTGACATATCAGTGATTCTGTCTCCTGTCTGAACCTGAAGTAATACCAGGCGTACAGCAATAGTTTTGCTGGAAATTAAGACCCACAGTATATTTCAAATGAAGTGCTCATTGGATCACCTAACAGTATATAAAGCGAAATTCCAAAGTTGGAATTTTTCAAACTTTAAAAAAGATAATGAAATGTCAGTTGGCACTGTCAAATAAATTCATTTGAAGATTACTGAAGCCTTCAATTTCATCAGAGCTGTTGGCCCCTATACATAACAGAGTAGCTGTTTAGTTCATTAAAGCTGTACTCTTGTCTACCATGCAGTACAAAGATATGGCGAGTATACTTGACTGATTGTGAAATATTTCGTGCAACAGTAAGCCTTCATGAATCTCATGCAACTCACCAAAGCAACTAAGCAGTGTGTATAGTTTCACTGAGTTACACACAGATGATTTCTGCAGGATACTGACACCTGGTGAAAAGGTCAGAAAAACAAAGATTCCTGTTCAAAACATCTTGATGGAATTCAACCTTGAAGACAAGAGACTGACAGTAAGTTTTACGTTAGCTTTGAGTGTTGCTGTTTTCAACAGCTGGTAGGCTGTGTTTCATCAGTATAGCTAGCTCTTAATCAGACTCAAAGTGTTAAAAAGTATGTTCAAAGTATTGTGTGATATATGTTATTTTTACCTCAACACAACACTTAAATGCATACTGAACTCAACAGTGATTATACTTTTAAAACAACCAGTTGATATTATAGAAAGCAGAAGCTTTCCAACCTAACAACAAAGTGAAACACCTATCCAAAACCAAACCCCATCATGAGTAAAACACGCAGTCTACACCAAATACCAAACTAGGCGCAAACAGAAGCTACTCTTATCTCAACAACCAGCTGAAAAACAGGTAAGCAACATCTGGCAAAAACTGAGCAACAGCCCTGGACCCATCTGGCAACCAGGCAGCCAACAAAATCAGAGATCTGCATCCTCAAGCATCACCAAGTCAGCATGCAGCAGTTTAATATCTGGTTGTAAAACACCACACGGAAAACCAACCAGCAAGTAGGCAACACATTGTCAACAAAACATAAGCATCATGTTAACAGCAGCAACTTCTCAACAAAAGTAGTAGGAGCAACATCATCAACACTTTGAAAGAAGAGTAAGAGTACGTGACATACATGTCAACCAAAGAAACATTAGCATCAGGTCAACCAGAGCAACATTAGCATTATATTGACCACAGCAAGATTAGCATTATGTAAACCACAGCAACATCAGCAACTGATTGCCAGCACTGCACAAACGACAGCAGCAAGAGGAATTAAACACATTAGAAAACATTATGTCCAGATGAGCAACAGCAGTTGGAGCAATGCCTGCTGTTCCCAAAAGCCTGTGTATTACAGAACAAGAAGAACTCTGACACTTCAATCACTCCGCAACTTGAAAACATTGTTGAAAATGCTGAAAATACAAACATTTAAAGTCTGTATGTTAGGCTGCTGCCTGCAGCTCATTGCCCTTTCAACACGATACCTGACATCAGTATTATCATCAGTAAGAGCAGAATTCAACTTCAGCACAGACAAATTGCCAACAGATGATAAACAAAGCACCGAAGGCTTCTTCAAATCAACACACTCAACATCGACATCCTCTCCCCTCATCACATGTTGGGGTCAAAATACCACCAGCCTGTGAAACATCAGCAGCAGCAAAAAGGATAAAACACAGCAAGAGGAGAAAAGACAAAAGCTAATAATCAGAGAAACAAGTATTGAGAGGAAGGTGAAAAACTGAAGCCTCATTTTATGCTACTATAAACAAGGAAACACAATGCAGCTGATAAGAGATAGAAAGCAACCTCATGTAAACAGCCAGAAAACCAGAAAGAAATTTTAAATACGTCAAATTCAAGATCAAAGAGGAAAACACTGCCTTAATTTATCACTTTAAAGAAATACATAACTGCCCACGTGTTGACATCAACCTCAAAACACTGCCAAACAAAGTAGAATTAAAGGAGGAGAGTGCAACACTATAAACAGCACATAACCAGAGTCTATTCAAGATCAAGGACCAAGAGCTCTCCACTCTCAACATGGAGCCCAAATCAGGACATTGAGGAGGCATCTGGAATAACAAGGCCAAGAACACTCAACCTTTTTCACCTCATTAAAATCTTTAACTGTAGTTGTGTAATTGTATCCCACCATCTATTTCACAAGGCACTGATAAAATCTCTGTTGTGCTTACGCAGAACTCCACTGCTTTGTAGTCTTGGCACACAACCGTTACACAGGAAAGTGTCGTAGTTCTTTTTTTTTTTCCTTCATCCAATCCACCAAATGAGGACTCACTCACCAAGTCAAGTATAGCCCCTTTCAGACATGCACCTTGTTATATGAATGTTTGGGAAATTTCATACGACCATCCCATGTTTTTATAATGTCTTCCAAATCTAAACAGGATGCATCTGTGATGCTGCGTTCACACCACCAGTGACAGAGCAACAAGCTACAAGTCATTTTCAGTAGAAGCCAGAGATTTGATCACAGTTGAGCTTCAACTTTTTTTTGATGTTTCAATGCTGCGTTAATCAATCAAGTGCGTTTCATTTACCAGTTATTTTTTTAAATGGATGACGAAATTAACAACGCCAACGAGCGTTGGAGCAACATTTCACCGGCGACCTGTCGACAGTGTAGCTGGTCAGATTTAGCCATTCTGTAACTTTATACGGTCGTAGAATGAATGCAAGATAACGACGCGTTCATACTACATGAAATTGTGCCCAAGCACTTGTTGACAGTATGTCGTTATTAGTTTAAAAGTGAATAAGTGAAATAAACCATCTCATAGCTTGACATGTCACTGCATGCATCAAAAAAAGCTGAAGCCGGCTCAACTTTGATATCTGGTGCGCCACACCCACCACATGATGACACAAGTGTCAGGCATCAGTGTGAAGCTTTAAACCTCTAGTGTCTTTTGAATTGTAGCTTATGGCTCTGTCACTGGAAGAGTAAGTGTAGTCTAAGCTCACAGTGGATTTCCAGTTCTCATTCATTTACTTGAAGTCTAAATCTAAAGCAAAAAACCCAACAACATACTGCAGTTGAGCAAAGGGAATACATTTAGATCGTATTAACATGTATATGTTCCCTGTAATAAAAAATGAAATTCATGTTAGTTTATTTACAGATCTACCGTAGTGACTAGTAAGATGCAGAACGAGATTTCTTAATAATCACACCAGGCAAATAACATTACATTTTGTCTGTCTATATATGATGCACAGTTAGTCTGAAGGATATCATGTCTGAAAAGGGCTAAAGTCAAAACCCCACAGCACCTGCATCAGGTAACCTACGGGACAGTCTCCATAGTAAATGACAGTCATCTTTAAAAAAACTACCTGCTCCTCTAACAACTCATATTATTGTAGACATATGACGCCATCACCCGGGGCGTGGCTTGCGTCTGTGGTTAACGTGTGGTCAGGGACCAACCGCAGTAATGCCGAAACTGAGCTAAAGACGGAATTAATCATAAATCCAACTCACAAACCATCCTAATCCTAGCACGCCATAAACACAGTACAAGAACAAGGGCTAGCCTACAATGAAAAATACCTTCATTTGATCTTCTGTTAACTAGCTAACGACCGTTAACGGTTACGGACAAGACAGCATTTTAATAATCAAACCTAGCTAAGTGTTTTAAACCGGCATTCATTATATTACAAAAAATATTCAACATTTAGTCTTTACATAAAAGTCAAGGCTAACTAGCTTATTTCCAGCACAAATACAGGATGCAACTTAGCTACTTAGCATGCTAACAGTCCGTTAGCGACCTAGCTGGTGGTGAACATTGCTTTGTGTGTGTGTGTGTGTTGGAGCGGAGCAGAGAGCAGGATGTGTGCATTCAGCGGCTGCAGTCGTGCTCGGCTCCCGATGTGAGTACGACACTGCGTGGGCTGCCGCTAATGGATTCTTACCGAGAAAATTGTCAACAAACACACTGAGGTTTAATTCATGAACGTTGGTCTTTTCCTCTCTCTCTCTCTGCAGGCTGCTACTGCACGAAATGGCGCAAACACCGCGATGACAAACGAGATGTCGCGAGAAGATGGAGCTGGTAAATTCTTCACGTCAGCGCGTTAACGCCCCCTGTCGGCGGAAGAGGGTTCATTTTGTATTCAAATTTAAGCTTGTTGGGAAATGTGCTTTTGGTAAAACAGAGCAAGGAAGTTTTTTTTTATTTGTTTTATGAATTCTCATTATGTGGAAAATTGTGGTGGACCTTGAAAATGTTGTAGTAGATAAAACAGGTAATTACCTCCACCCTTCCCACCCTTCCCTCCACCCTCTGCATAACAAAGCATCAGGTGAGAAAATAACTGGGAAGGATCAAGGCAAGGAAAGCCACAGGTCCAGACGGCATCTGCTCCAGACTGCTCAGGGACTGTGCAGACCAGCTCAGTCAGGAAGTCACATACATCTTCAACCTGAGCATTAGTCTGGAGAAAGTCCCTTTACTGTGGAAGACCTCCTGTTTGACTCCAGTACCAAAGACCTCACACCCCAGGGAGCCCAACCACTTCAGAGCCATGGCTTTAACATCTCACCTGATGAAGACCATGAAGAGGCTGATCCTGAACCACCTCCGACCTCCGGCACTGTACATTCAGAGAAAATAATCTTCAGATCTTGATTGCAGTCTTACAGCTCTTCTGTGTGAACTTCCTTGGGTTTTCTCTGTTGAATTACTTATTGTATTTTCTCATATGTGCTTTTTTTTTTATGTACAGTTTTTTATACGTGTAAAAAGGAATAGATGGCAGGAAAGACAGGTGACTATTCTGCATATGTTCAGGGATGTTTCATGAACAGACAATAAAAATTACAAAAAAAACTTGACTGCATAACTGTGAAGCAGCACTTTATTAGACACCAATGTGTATCAATGAGTAACAGTAGAAGACAGTAAAAGCTGGTGTTGAATAAACAGAACAGATAAAAGCTCAGACTACATCAGGGAACATAACACAAGAAGAGGCCCATGTTTATTAAGTATTAGATTTTGTATTCAGACTGATTTTTAGGATAATTTCTGTCCACAAAAAAGGGACAGACTTCTTGGTGATAGACAACAGGACAGCAGCTATTTTGAATTATTATCTGCTTTTTCTGAAAATTAATCTTCTAGGGTCAAATCAGGGCTTCAGTCTTGTACAGTGCTCTGAGAAAAATGAAACATCTGCTGCTAACAATGTTGGTCTGGATAACTCACTAACATGCTGCTGTTTAACAAACAGTGATGTGGGAAGACTGAAATATGAGACAGACAGAGCAGCATATAACCTGGAAACAGACATCGGTGAAAAGGTCAGACTTAAGAAATCATATCATCCCCATGTAAACTCAGGGCTGATGCTTTCACTTGCCACGCTGATGCAACAACCCATTGTTCTGGTTTTGTTTCTTATCACTGGGATTGTGTTGCTCAACATGCTGCTGACAAAATTCCAGAGATTTTTAGTCAGCCATCTTTGGGCCAACGTAAAGCTGAGTCACAACATACGCTACAGGTCTGAACTTCTCCAGAGGAGTCTGACTTCGGGTGATTGGATCAAAACCTGACAAAAGATCACTGGAAATACTGAGTTGTCATTCTTACAGAATCTGAGCAGCAAATACAGTGCGACTAAATTAAGATGACAAATGACAAGCCTGCATCCTACAGATCAATAGAATTACTAATCTGTTTATGAGAAATATGTCAGAGAGAAAAGAAACATGTGCGTTTTAAATGAAGAACAACAGACTAATGAATTATGTTTGTTGCTGTATAATAGTTGCAAACACTGTTAACTGGCTCAGTAAATTATAAACATATTATCCTTTTGAATATTACTTTTTGCTGCCTCACTGGTTCTTAAACCTATGGCTCTGATGTAGCATGTGATTGGCTATAATAACATAAGCAGGCTCAGAGAGGGATTAGCAAACTGAGAGTGAACTGAGCCATTTAACCCAAAGACAACCAGACTAAAGGTGTCATAGGACGCTCCACTGACCACTGATGTCACATTGTGTGAGATAGCTTTAATAAAATTGTGGTCGCAGTCAGTGTCAGATTATATCACATGAAGCATGTCAGATTGGATGGATGGTGGTTCATGTGATGAATATGGAAAAAAGCATATGAGAGAAGACACGGTATCAGCTACACAAGGTTTTCTTGTTCCTTAGAGACATGCAGCTTTCTGTCTTTTCCATATCATTTTAATCCGTACAAAGTTTTTCCCTCTAAAATTTATCAAAAAATATCACATGCAACATGATCAGCTCGTGCATAGTTTTTTTTGTCGTATTCTGATTGGTTTGTTTGGCTTGTTGCACGCTGTGAGAACTTGGTCCTAATAGTCCGTCTGAACTTTGGTTGTCAAACCTCTAAATCAGCCATCAGTGGACATCTCTCAAAGTGAGTACCACATTTTTCTCATGACTGTCGGTTTACATTTCAGGCCGCACAAAAATCACAGCCTCTGACGAAATTTTCAAGATACAGAAATAACTTGTTGGGCAACAGAAGCTTACTGATACACAACAGAGAGAATACAACAAGAAGAGACTGCTGTTTGTTAACTCTTCTGACAGAGCAACTAGAGGGTCTACAGAGACGCAGACCTACAGCTACAAACAGACTTCAAGTCGGACAGGAAGTTTGTGCGTGTTTGAGTACGGGAAGAAAGAGCTGGACCATTGTCGGCAGCTAGGAAGTGGGAGGAGTCTAGTGCTGCGTCCACTTGATGCTCTTCAGGTCGATGCCTTCCTGAACCATCTCCCACAGAGGGCTGAAAGAAAGAGAGGTCGGTTACAGATAAGGTAATCCATTATTTATCCCACAGTGGGGAAATATGGTAGTATCGAGGTCACGCCACCTGACTGATTAAACTTCATGAAGCTCCCACAGTCCTGACTGTGTTGAAAGTCAGAGATGCTCGCAGCACACTTTATTTCCTACATAAAGGTTATGTAGTTGTCAAGCTAACTACACATCAACTAATTATCCTCCTAGACTTGTTGTGCTATGATGTTGGTATTGGGTGTCAGACGGTGGCACAGGATAACAGCACATACAAATAAAGTAAGCACGGTGGATCAGTGGGCACGAAATGGGACTGAAGAATGTCTGGGTATTTGATTTCTATTCAAATAATTTCTATAGATTTATTTCCAGCCTTTCTGATTTTATTTTTAAAGAGGCTACAGCGTTACTACTAAGTCTGAGCACAGGATAAAAATGATGAACAAAACTACCAAAATAAAACCAAAGTTGAAAGCCATCTGAACTCACCTCATCTCTCTGAGTCGGCGGACCTGATGGATGCATTTCTCTGCTGTGTAGTCAACTTCTTCTTCTGTGGTGAACCTGCCGATACCAAACCTGAAACAGACACAGAGGGACATTATTTTGCACGTGAAACACCAGACAAAGGAAAAGACAAGCTACAGAGAATCATCATAGAATCACCATCACCAGTCTGTGGACTCTTGAAGAAATATTAAATAACTGAAGCTTCAAAAATACTAGTTTTATCTTGTAATCGGGATTACGATGAATAAATGTTTGTACCTGATGGAAGAGTGAGCCAGGTCTTCATCTGCTCCAATAGCTCTGAGGACATATGACGGCTCCAGAGACGCTGACGTACATGCACTGCACACACACACACAAATGTGTTCATTCATTTTCATGTTCAAATGTACAAATTGTACACTCACGTGAGTTAAAAGTCTAAGTTTGTCTCTGACCTTCCAGATGACAGAGCGACATCCTTCAGGGCCATCAACAGACTCTCTCCCTCCACATAGGCAAAGGAAAGGTTGATACAGCCTGAGAACACACACACAGCCGGAAAAGTCAATCTAAGTGTTCATACAGAAACCTTCAGACATTAAAGACTTATAGTGACTTTTATGTTCATGTTGACTAAAATTCAAGCATCAGCAGTGGATTTTGTGTGACTTGTGTGTGTGTGTTTACCAGAGTAGCGTTGTTCATGATCTCCATTCATGATGACATCAGGAATCTCAGACATGATCTTGTGGACCAGACGATTAGCCAGCATGGACACTCGCTGATGATCATACTACACAGACACAGACACATTAATTCCTGGGACAGTTTGGTGCTTTGTTTCAGGGTTCTGTGATGTCTCAGAGTGTTAGTTTACCTCCATCTCCTGCATGGCGATTCTGCAGGCGGCTCCCAGCCCTACAGTGAGTGGGGTGGGGACGGTGCCTGAACGCAGGCCCCTCTCCTGCCCGCCTCCATTCTGCAGGGGCTCCAAACGCACCCGGGGCCTGCGACGCACGTAGAGAGCACCCACACCTGAACGCACACACACAAAAACATTGATCGTCTAACAAACTCCACCCTCCAAAATGATTATCCAGTTGATTAACCACCTTTCTGACGCTGTTTCAACATCAGCTGAACATTAGATCAGTCATGAAGGAGGATTTAGAGCAGGACTCTTATATTAGAACAAATTTGTTTTCACTAGTGCACCTAATGAACTGGCAACTGAGTGTAAGTGAACATAATTTAGAAACAGAAACTACAAACCACCAAAATGCACTTTTATTCACTAAAACTGTTAATGCGTGACAAAACTTCACTTTCTGCTTTATTCATTTATTTGTGAATCCTTTATATTATTGGTTTAGATGCGCAAAGGATGGATACCACAAGCATTTTTCCAGCTCAGTGAGACTGAAAAATTGAGAAGTTGTGGGATAAACAACAAAAGGGGAGTTTTAGAATCCCATTTTTCCAACCTGTTCAAACACCTTGAGAATGTTTGATGAACTTGTTCTTGTACCACAGACATTAATGAACTCTCAAACAGGTTTAGCTTTAGCATTTTTCTACTGGTCAACAAACGAATCATTGGACTGAGACGGAGTTACATTTGGTGACAGTCCTCAGTTACATTGAGATCAATTCTGTCGCTTGGCCTTTTTCTCTTTTCTCTTTCTCTTCAAAACAATTTGACTTGTTCTAAAACTTAAACTCCTCACTTCCACTTTAACTGTGATATTATGGTATTTTATGACACCAACTATCGGTTTTCTGTGTTTCGACTGCAGTTTAATTTATCAGTATTTTTCCTGTTTACGAAATGAGCTAAGAGAACTACCTCACTCTGCCTGTAGAGCAGTTCAGGCTATACTACCGCATAATGTTAATAAGTACTAACCTTTGGGTCCATAGATCTTGTGACCGCTGATGGACATCAGGTCAACCTTCCAGTCAGCGACGTTGATGGGAATCTTTCCGACAGCCTGAGCGGCATCAGTGTGGAGGAAGACTCCTTTAGAGCGACAAATGTGACCTGTGGAAAGAAGAGAGAAGATCAGTGTATCAGTCTCCACCTGGTCACATTGATCCGATTCATTCTGCATCACTGAATCACAGATCCAACAATGTCTGTCACGGTACGGTACAGTAAAATATTTTTTTGCCATGGTTACCGATGTCTTTGATGGGCTGCTTGACTCCAATCTCGTTGTTGACGGTCATCACCGACACCAGGGAGGTGTCAGGGCGGATGGAGGCCTCCAACAGCTGAATACACACACACAGTTTTTAATATACAATGACAAAGTTTGTATACGCTGTATGTGATCTCACTGCACATTCTGCATGTGTACCTCCAGGTCCACCAGACCGTTCTGCTTGACTGGCAGGTAGGTAATGTCGAACCCTTCGGACTCCAGAATTCGACACGAATCCAGGACACATTTATGTTCGGTCTGCGTGGTGATCACATGACGCTTCTTGGACTGGTAGAACCTGGCAACGCCCTGCAGGATGAGGAGGGCAACACAGTGTGTCCTTAAAACATTCTCAAAGGTTTTCTCAAGCTGTTCCTACTGTGTTCACATCTTGTATTTCATGTGTTCTTGGCCAGCACTAAACACCTTAACAATAACCTTCTCTGTCACTAAAAATAGAGTGATATCATTTTGTGTCTTTAACTCTTACAGCGAAAATACTGTGCAGCACAGGGTGTATGTGAAGCTATCAATGACAAAAAATGTCTGAAACTACTGTTTTACTATGTAACCACTAATGTAGTAAAGTAAGGAATTTGATTATGTGAGCAAAAGATGATCAAGAAGAGGAGGAGTAGAGTGGGACCTTGATGGCCATGTTGTTGGACTCTGTGGCTCCGCTGGTGAAGATGATCTCTCTGGGGTCGGCTCCAATCAGCTCAGCAACTTCCTGCTCAGACAGAGAGAGAGAAAGAGACCCCAGTCACCCCAGTCAATGAAGACGTTCACATTACATACTGAAGTGATTTTTTTTTTTTCATATTATATCTGGATCTAAATCTGTTCCCAAATCTGATCTCTTCCTGTGCAACCTCTGCCAGGACCATCATCATTCAGTGTCGTCACATCACAGTCCCGTAGAAATAAACAAAAAGAAAGAAACAACAGTGAAGGAGGTCAACTGAGGGACAAGAATGTTTCACATTTTATAGACTATTGTGGAGAAGGTTCTGTTCATGCCAAACAGGAAGGAACTTCCTTCACAATGATCCTGGAGATGTAAACTAGCAAATTAACACATTTAATCGCAGTTTGCTTTCCAAACAACGCAGAACTTTTGTCAGTGCACGATTTCCTGGTACACCGATTACACTGATGCACACGTCCGAGCTCGGCTAGCAGTCCCGGTCTGAGTACGGACAAGACGTGTTGGCAGCCCAGACTGTTTTTTTTTGTTTGTTTTTTTTACCATTCAAAGTCAATACTGTTCTGAAAAAGTACTTTAAGTACTTACAGTAACACTTTAACTTTAGGTCTGTTCAGTTTTGGCCAGGAATAGTTTCTTTCTTTTTCTACTGTTTTGAACTGAAATGCAATAAATGCATTTTTCCAGACATTAAAAGAGCTTGAGTTTACAATATTCATGTCTGTGTCTATTATTTGATTTAGTCGTCCACTAAAATCCATTTAAATTAAAAAAGGTTGCTTTTTGGGGCAAATATTATTATGCGATTAAAATGTGATTAATCAAGATTAATTCATTACAAAGCCTCTAATTAATTAGATTTTTTTTTTTTTTTTTTTTTTTATTAATCGAGTCCCACCCCTAATTACAACATAATGGTTCATCAAAAAACAAGCTAAACCAAGGCAAGCAGACATGTTGAGTTTTCTTGGGGACATTTCATCCAGGTGGCTTCTTCAGTTCTAAATGAACTGGTGGGATTAGTTTAGGTTTTTATTTGAAGCATCTGTGGGTGGTGCCATTGGAAACTCACATAACTAAGGCCTGTTAATCTACCAATACTTACCTGCAATTCGAGGATGTTGTTGAGATTGACCTGTGTTTTGTCCTAATTTTTCCCACAGCCCAGGTCAGTCTTTTTTTGAGCTGAAAAAACTACTTTGCTTACTTGGAGTGGTGAAATGTCTTCAAGAAACTCCAACAAGTCCAGTTGCCTTTTTTTAGATTGCTTTTTGGTTATATCATGACCTGAATGAGTGAGAGTGTGACTCACATCTGCACGAGAGGCAGTTTAAAAATACAGCATCATCTGGTTGAAACTGGCCAACATAACTATGAATTTTTAAGGAAGTGTAATGTGAGGAAAGAAGAATGAATTCTTTACAAAATATGATTATTTTATCTTAGATTCCTAAAAGGTAACTTGTCGTGCTGTGAGAAACGTTAAAAAAAACAAAAACAAAAAAAAGGTTTTTACATTCTCTCTTTGTACGGACTGAGTGTCTCTCTACCTTTCTGGCTGTCTCCATGGCGGTCTCGCTCTCCCAGCCATAGGCATGCGTTCTGGAGTGAGGGTTACCATAGTAATTCACCTGGTACGGCAACATGGCATCCAGCACCCGGGGATCCTAAACACACACACGCAAGTACATATTAAAGTATAAGAACAGATAAGTGTAAGTGTTAATCAATCTTAGACTCTGACATCCATGACAACATGGTTGGTAATGGTTACCATGGGAGTGGTGGCCTGGAAGTCCATGTAGAGGGGCCGGAGCTCATCTTTCTCCAGTTCATGTTTCTTGATCAGCTCTGCAGCACAAAACACAACATCCACAGTGATTCAAGTAATGTAAAATGTTTTAATACCACATAGATTAACACATGTTTCACAATCACAAGTTGTTGATCATTATATCACAGTTCAGAGCTTCCAAACTGTATAATTTCTACTGAAATAACTCATCTAATTAAAGCTACTGGTACAACCAAGCAGAGAAAACTGAACACTGACTCAGAGCTCATCTTTTTTTATTGCATAAAACATTTGATATCTTAATTTACACCATACATTGAAAAAACTACAATCTTTCCATTAGATTCTCTAATAAAAAACACATTATCTGATGTAGCTTAATCATTGGGGCTAGTAATAATAATCTTTGAGACACATGTGAGATGTTCACATTTATTTAACATTAATCTTAAGCAAAAGTTTGATATTTTCAGCTGATATACAACTACGATGTTAATCAATTGAGGAAATAGTTGACAATATAGTGTCAGTCTACTAGTTTATTCGGACTTTTATACACTGGTCATTACTTAATATTTATGCACTCAGTTTCTAGGTGTTATGAAGTTTCCTGTATCCCTACTGCGTCACTTTGGGATTAGCTTCACGCTAGCTGCACTAAGTTTGCTCCCGTTACCTTTCCGCTGAGAGCTGGCGGCTGTCCGCTCAGAGCCCAGCCGCAAAGAAACCCACGCGGCGGGCCTCAGCAGCCGGGAGGAGACGGTCCTGCCTGGGGAAAGCATCTGGTCGACGGACTGATTTCGCTGGAGACCTCCTGACCTCCGTCAACAACAACGACGCGTTGGTCGTAACAAAAACTGCAGTGTAGATAGATTCGGAGTAGACTTGGCCCGCTAGTTGCTGTTGAAGAAAATCTATAAAATTCACGATTTAAGGAAGTTAAACGTGAATTAACTTTGGTCCGACAAGACTAGCCGCTTGTTACATCCAGGTTGAAGCTCAATCGATCTACATTAACGAGCACACACACAACTTTAAAAACATCCGGTGATGACTGTCAAAATAAAATAGTTTTACTACGGCGGGGAAATTTAACAAAAACACATAGCTGTAAACATGCATGAGTCAGTACAGTTGGGTCTTAATACACCGATTTCCCACTTTAGAGTTAAAGGGGACAATGGGGAAGATGTCCGGAAGAGGATAACGGATTCTGTCTCAAGACTAGAGATTTTAATTTGCAGCTTCCGCGTCTCTGGAGCGCGACAGTCAGTTAGTGTGTGTAGCTTGACGCCACTCGGTGTCAATCATGTTGATGCTGTTTCATGGTTGCACAAGGACCGGAAATGGAGGGCGGGACTTCCGGTGATTGTCTGAGCGCCCATTGGCTGATTTGCATTGTTTTGGTTCGCATGGGGCGGGGCCAACGTCGTTTGTGATTGGGTATAGATTGTGGTTTAGTAACAGTGATACAGCGGAAATTTTTGGAATTTTATAAATATTTCTTAGAAGAATTTGTAAATATGTAGCACTACATACATACACACATTACAACACGTGATAAACTGTAGAATAAACGTACAAAACAATGTTAGTTTTATATTATTTATTAGCTCACTGTGGCATCCAAAGTCACACTCCATACCAGTTGGCGGCGGTACTGCTCCATCTTGTTGTCATGCCAACCACTACTGGACCTCAAGAGAAAGAAGACTCGGTTAATAGGAGCCATGCCCATTAGCTAGCAGGCGATTTCATTAAAAAATTAATTTATTATATTAACCAGCGTGACAAATGAGGGACTCCACATTGTGGTTGAAGATCTGGCTTTGAGGTGAGGCATTCATTGTGTTTCTGGTGTTTGTTTATTACCGTAAAGCGGAAGTAGTGCGAGCCTAGCATGATAGACAAGCTAACCTGTCAGTTTAGTGTTGTGAAAAGGTTGAACATGGTTTATTTGAGTTTTTGCCTTCATTAAATCGCATAAGCTAATATGATTAAGCCCTCAGTTAATTATAGCAGCTAATAATCTCTTTAGTTAATATTGTGTTGTGTTTGCGGTTTTATAGTTAGGCTACATACTGAACAGTTCTTATCTGCAGTAGCTGGTCTGGAGGCAGATGGTTTTTGTTGTTGTTGTTTTTTTTTTTAAGATAAGGAGATCTAACTAGCTTTCTGTAGTGAGCACTTTATAATCAGACACATCGTATCCCCTAAACTGACACCTTGGAGTCCAATTTTTATCTGCCACTATGCCCATTGACAGAATATACGGTCTCTTCTACTATGTAATCAGCAAGAGCAGGTGCGTAAATGTATATTTAACATTTGCATATTTCAGCACAACTGAACTGCTGAATGGAGCTGCCTCTCTCTGGTTTTGATTAAATTCATAATAAGAGAAAAGGGAACTCCACCGTGTTTACGGTTCATGCTGTCAGAAATCAGGAAATGTATACACTGAAAGCAGAAGTGTCAGCAGTCACACCAAGAGACTTGAAAGTATAAATGCAGCACATCATTTTATTTTCAAGGCAAAGTTATCTATTACTGATGATCAAACTGACGTGACGCTAGAACGTGGTGGACCTAGAGAGAAATATGTTCATAGCAAGAAGAAGGCACAGTATTCAATCAGTAATTGCAGTTTTTATCAATAAGACCTTTTCCGGGCACAACATGTTTAAAATTTGAAGTATTGATTTGCTGTTGCATGGCAAGCAGATGTGATGATAGGTAAATAAAACCATCGTCATTCCCAAGATAGGCATTGTCTGAAGATCTGTACGTAACGTGTACATTACATCGGTAGATATCTTAATAGATGCCAAATACCAATACAAAATTAAAAAAAAAAAAAGTAGTGACAAATAAAAAAACAAGTGAATAACATATGGTACTCTGGGTGGCGTGTACTAACTATGTGAAGTCCAGCAACAGTTGTTTAATATTAGACCAAAGTCTAATAAAGTTGTTTGACGATTTAATCACATTTTAACCTCACATAAAATGAAGTCAGAACGTGGCACTACTTGTCTGGTGCAAAATGGACAAGCTACATTTGCTACAATAATCTACACAATCTCAGCACCTTCATTCAACTATTTTGAAGTACTGTACTGGCAGCTGACATCTTGGATGACTTCACAGGTGACACCATGTGCCCGGCGCCAGCAGCAGCTGAAGACCGACGTGTTTGACAGAGAAGCCGCCATCACTGCAGTCGTCATGGGAACGACGACGAGCGAGCCGTGCATCTATGACAAACTGTCTGAGAGCATCGACATCCTCCGACAGTCGGGATACCGCTACGGCATGTCAGAGCGGGAGATTGAGAGGTTCATCAAGCAGGTCCTGGAGACCAACGAGCCTAGAAGAGAGCCTCCCCAGTTCCCCATCCTGAGAGCCACCATCAAGGTCAGGCATCCAAATATTACACAGTTGGTCAACAATAAATGTGATGGATTAATCACTGAAGACCCTTACTTAGCTGTTGTAAGAATCTTGTGCACACATGTATATTAATGTTCTAAAAGAGGAAACCGTTCTCGGTGTTATAATGTCTTTGTCGTCCATGCAGTTTGTGGTGGCTGTGGGCTTCCTGCTGGTGGCGGTGCTGGCTTTCACCTACCCCCAGAACACCCCCCAGCTCGGACTGGTCAATCTGGGATGCTACAACTGGTCGTCCCCTCTCAGCCACGTCCGACTGCTCTCACTGCCCATCGCCAAGAAGTACAACCTGCAAGGTGTGGTGCATGATTACTCTGACTTTTTTTCTTAGTTTCTAATCTTTTTCATGAACACACTAACATAAGCAAAGAAAGTACTGGTTTGAAACATGTTATGGCCTTGAGTGCTACACATATTTGCTTCCCAGTACAGTAGTTGGGATGTGCAAATCTATTACATTTGCTGCATATCTGGAAAAATGGAATTTCTTGTCAATCTCAAATTCTTTTGGACAACAAAAAGGAATGACAAAATGTGATTTCAATTAGACTTTTTTTTTCTATCACAACAGACGAGCTTCACTTCTAGTTTATCTAATAGTCATTGTGTGCACATATACTGCAGGTTTCCATGAGTGGTGGAGTGCTGGCTCTCTCAGGCAGAGTCTCGTCAACTGTTCAGGATGTGCAGACATCACCTCTGTGATGGAAGTCCCAGAGAGCCTCAGGGGGACCGTGACTCTACGACGGGGGCCACAGCTTGTCCTGCTGAAGGTCAGAGGTCAATGTCGTTGAGGCGTAGCCATGTGATGAGCCTCCTCATGTCACATCCCTTAGTTAACAACAGCTGTAAAAACTTAAGCACACCTTTCTAATTTCTTTTCGTTTTTATATTTAATAGAGGTGAGAAGTAGAAGGAGTTGCTGAGTTTTCTCTTCCAGCCCTTGTCTGTTCGTTCATACTTCTTTCTGCTTTTCTCCATGCTGCTGTCTGTAGGGTGGGGAGTCTCTCAGCATCCAGCGGCAGCAGCTCGAGGAGCTCTACTTGGCCCATTCAGGCTCCATGTCCATTCTGCTGGAGGAGGACGACAGCCTACAAAACCACAACCTTGGCCTCCCTCAGGGACCTGCCAACTTCACCCTACTCTGGTACGCATCTGTGTTTAAAGTAAAGGTCTTCCTGGGTCCACTAAGTTTTTCCAGTGCAGGAGTCTAACTGGCTACAAATGACACAGTCTGTGTGTTAATAATCCAAGTAGACCTACATCTATGTCAGCAAGAGAAATTATATTCAAGAATGAAGGAAGTCCAATGAAGGGCTTACGCTGTGCAGTAAGTTTTAGAATCTGATTCACTGATAATAAATGATTTATCTCTATTTATTATCTGGTTATTTGCAGAATGTTTCATTGTTGGTGCATTTGACATCAATATAGAATCTTCCCATCTATCTACTGTTAATGCAAGGACTTGGAAGTTTCACATTACTTTATTTACTCAACATTAAATCTAAATGTATACCAGAAAGCATCTAGCCTAAATATAATTAATAAAGCTGGAATTGATGCTGATACAGATCAGGTTAGTTCATCTCTCAAATCTCAGTGTACGCAGGTGGTACTTAACACATTTGCCTTTGTAGGAGGTTCAGCTCTGGGACCAGGGAGAAGGTGTTGAGGTGGCTCTTCCCCAAGGCTGAACTCTGCCCCCTGCTGGACAGCGCCGGGACCATCCTACAGCGCTGCCTGGTCACCCACAGCACAAACTCCCAGAGCAAGGTGAGAGACTGAAGGATTAAACAGGAGTATGATATAACTGTTAGGAATCAAGGTTTGCCAAATTAATCTTGGACTAACAATAAATAAGCAAATAAACATCCTCATCATGAAACGACAAACAAACGCTCAGGCTTTGTTTTAAGCTCTTATCTGCGTTTCAGGGTGTTGGGGTGTTGGGCTGGCTGGTGGTGGGCGAAGGGCTGCCAACAGTTCGAGTTCTGCCCGTTCAACGCTGCCAGAAACACTGCAGCTCCTTCAACCTGTGGCTAACACCTGGAGACATGGGTAACATCTGCTGCAGCTACACATTCAAACACACCGAGAACAGAAAAAAATAAACCTTTGTGCTAAAGATGTCACTGCCACCAAATACATATCAATTATAGTTTTTGTATTACTTGCATATATATATATATACTTCACTTCAAGAAAACGTGTATTGTGCACAAAATATAACTTGTGTGCACATGAAAATCCATTGTGCGGCGCACAGGCGACCAGTAACGACTTTAAAATAAAAGATAAATAAATATAATTTGTGTATAACAGTGGTAGAAATTTATTTCTGGTAAATTCTTGCCAATAAGAAAATGAAATTTGCACAAAAGTCTTTTAAAATACAATATATTGTGCATATGTTGTGTGTAAATAAAGATGTAATAAAGATGTAGATGAAGTCTTATACAAGGGAATTTTTAATGATGATAGAAAGCTGCATTGTTTCTGATACCTGGATATACCATCTGCTAAAAGTACAACCTATAGTATCTGATAGTTTTCTGAAACTGTTTGATTTGAACACTGATGATGTTTGTTCCCTCTGACCTGTGCAGTGTATGCTGACCCTCGATACTGGCAGATGGAGCTCTTCCCCGGCAGAGGCCAGAACATCATCTGTGACGGTTCGGCTTTTTAACGCTCAGACGGAGCGACGTTGAGAAGGGCAGAGTTCAGGACTGAGGTGTAACGCACAGATCGGCTGTGAATGTCTAATTTCATGCTGAGGCGTTCAGGAGCTTGTCTGCCTTTCTGTGCCCCCCCCACTGATGCCTTATAACCCCTCGCTGTCTTTTGACCTCCCAGCATCCTCATAGAAACCACTGCGCACATGACTTCAATTTGGAAAAAGAGTCGTGGTCGGGGGGTTGAGAAATGACTTTCAGACTTCGTCCTTTCATCTAACGGCTGAGACTCGATCTTTACTTGTGCCATAGCTTCAAACTGATCTCTAGGAATTAGAACCAACCATCACGGGGTATATCTGTCTTTCAGAAGGTAGCTAACCTGAACCTCAGAATCACCTCAGACACATCTGACATGTTCAGGTCTCGTGTGGATCTTGTTGGCGAATCTTCCTCAAGTTTGGTCGTTTGCAGCAATGAGAGGTGATCATAAATATTTCATCACTTAATATTATTAAACTACAACCAGAGATCCTGTATCAGTGGAAAGTGATCTGAGCAAATCTCAAACAGGAAACAGCATGAACACCTTGTCATAAGACTGAGTGATATGGATGTTCTCTCTGATTATCAGCCACCTCCAGCTCACATCTGAAAAACCGCCTGGAAGACTTGGCCCAGTTGACCGTGTTTTAATTAGTTTGTGACAATTTGATTAATTATATTGAAATTGTCAATTTAAATTAAATTAAACGCAGTAGAAACAAAGAGAGGCCACAAGCATACTTTCACACATGTTCACGCAGTAACTGTTTTGCATTGCATCCTGGGAAGCTTAAAGGAACTGATTTACTTTTGTGTAAGAGCTTGATGGACAACTCCATGGATCTATTTAAAGAGCTGGAGCCTGGCTAACAAAACAAACAAATCCAATAGACAAGTGTTAAAAAAGACATAAACAAAACTTCAAATTCAAGACAAATTTCTTATTCAATTGGTTTCGCAAGACCCAGGTTAAAGTAACATCTGCCTGCTAAGCGTCAAGCTGCTGGCGAGGTCTGCAGGAGAAAAAACAGTGAGCACAAAAACTACAAAGCATTGGTGTCATCTTTAAATCTTATATCCAATTCTTCCAAAACATCCATGAATGTCCATCACCTGTTGAAGTTCTGAGACACACCTGCAGCTTTGCTTTCTGCTTTGCACCTGGTTGTTTCATCAGCGTTAGAGGGCCAGCTCATCCAAGATACAATAACCACAAGGCTCTCAGTTAAATAAAACACACTGTCAACAATTATTCTGACATATGTTGCAGTTTAAATAATTTTCTGTTTGGTTGTTCTAATGTCTGAGCTGTTAAGAGATGTCAAATAATCTTGACATTAAAAATCAGCATTATGTATTTTAACCGAGAGACCTTCAAATATTGATCACGATGATGATTCATGTAGATGATCTTTGCTGTTCAAACATCAAATTGATGCAGAGTGGTGCTTCTTACTTGAGGAAACGATCTTTGAGGGTAAGCCGCATGGACAACAGCCGCATATTTCAGCTCGGCATTGATGTGAAGTACAGCTTTTTAAATTCACCAGCACGATGTTGAAGGTTGGAAACTGCAAGAGAGACTCTACGGAACCACAACGCATCAGAAAGGGAGGATTTTAATGCTGATTTTGCTGATGATACAGACAAAGCTGCTTCTCTAATTTCTCTCTCTTCTCCAACGTCGTTATTTATTGTTACGATTGTATATGTATGTCAAGCCGTTCATTTTAATAATTAATGTTCTATTTTTTGGATTATAACTTGTGTTTATCGGTGCAGACAGAATAACAGTGGAGGATATATTTTGTGCGTAATCAGGGTTCCAGTTGCTCGCTAAAAAAGTCTGAATGATGCTGTATCAGTTTGCCAAAGTGCGTTTTAAAGACATGCTCCGCCAACTTGTTGTGTCTTAGCATGGGGATGTTTGCTTTGCATAGAGATGTAATAGTTTTATGAGACAATTAAAACTTATCCTGTATTTGCTGCTGTATCTGTGTGGGAGTTTTGGTTTGAAGTTGAATAGTCGAGTTTTAACATGTGGTTTTATAGTGTAAACAGTCTCATGACTGCACAGAGGACGACACTTATTGTGAAGAAAAACCTACGAATCTTATAACTGAACATTAATTATACTTTTATCATTTTTACAATCGGTGAAGAAATCAGTTGAATGAGTAAAACGAAGTGTATCTCCAGGTAAGTCAAATTTAAATTCAGATACTGCCTTTTATGCAACATTGCATTTGAGAATTAGTATTAGATAATTAGGTGCACCCAACAAAAACTAATGCAGTCAGTCTTGTTATAAAGCCTCCTTGAACATTTTAATGCTCAGTTCATTTAGAGAGGTTTCAACTTTGTGATCAGTTTGGATAATGTTTCTCTTTCTGTTTTACTGAGGGATGTGTAATATTTTCTAAACCTTGTGTTGACTTTAAATGGACATATTACTTCCTCTATTCCTGCCAGACTTAATTTCCATATTAAACAGTTATGCAGAAGCTGTAAACTCAAGATATATTGTGTGCTCAGGTTTAGAGACACTGTAGAGAAATAAGTTTTTAATTAATTTAGTAGTGATCAGTAACTGTCGTATAAAGTCCTGGATGAGATAAGATAAGACTTCACCCCGTGGGGATGAGGTAGAGAACATCCGAGGAGGCTGGAGTCTTTGGTAAGTTAAGAAACGTTTATTATTTTTCACTTTTACACAATTATAACTATCAAATGTAAGTTATGCACAGGCGCAGATCAGAATCAACAGCTGGAGTCGGAAGAAAAAACCTTGTCCCTTAAGAGAACTCCAAGTAAATCTAGTCTTATAAATTTGTCTTATATTTAACTCTGAATTATATTAATACCTTTTTTTAATTGAAGCTGGATGAACAACTGTTTTTGATAGAAAGATTAGCACATTATCCAAACACAGGAGAGTAGTAGCATTATTTAGAAGGTGAATGTTAAGTCCAACATTCACTCTCCTTTTAGCTCTGCTTTGGCCTCCACCAGCACCTGAGGGAAATATTTGACTCATATAAATTTGATAAATAGTACAAACAAGGAGTTAAAAGACACTAAAAAGCTCTGAGGGTTGGTGACGGAACTGATTACATGCATTCACAAATTAAATTAGCATAGGAATCATAGATTAGTGAAGCCTAAGACCACATTTAAGGATAACCGTCATAATAATAAGAAAAATGGAAATAACAAATTGATATTTATTAGTCTCAACATGGATAATGTACATATGATGCCAGCAAATGTTACAGCGCAGAGGAAAGAGTTTAAAGTTTAAGTAGCATTTTATCTCATTTAATATTTGTAGCTGTTAATTGGCAGCAGGCACTAAGCAGTCAGTGAGAAAAACTCTTACAATAATCAAACATAGCGTCGACAATGGCGTTTTTAATATCGGTTAGTTTACTTTAGAGACTGTTGTCTTTATGTTTACCATGTCAGCACTGCCATTCAAGTCAAAACACTCTAACTAGACATTTGGTCAAAGCTTAGCTCAGAACAGAGACTTTCAAAGGCCTTAGTTTATCATAAATCACACAAGAACTGGAACCAAGTAAAAATAAACTGCAGTGAATCAATCCTAAACCTAACGAACAGAAAAAAATTCTGATTTAATGTTCAATATTGTGTAAGCTTTTAGTTTATTAGTTTACTGAACTAATATAAAAGCTAAGTGTTATATTAAACTGTGCCAAGAAAAGTTTCAAAAACTGGCTTTTAAAGTTAACTGGCCAAGTTTGACAGAGTAGCCGCAGACTCTAGTGGAAGGTGTAAAGCTACATTCTCATATTTTAATGCATTTAATTCATGATTAATTTATCAAGCTAGTTATGGTATGGTATAAACGGTTCAGAGCACCGAGTAAAAGATTTGTTTTTTCAGATGGCGAGTATTCCTTTATAGTCTGTGACAATAATGATTAGAAAATAGGCCAAGAATTAAGTTTTACACCTTAAAATCAAAACCTATTTTCTTATCTTTTCAGTCCACAGAGTGGCAGTAGCTCTGATTGGTCAGACTGCTGTATTTAAATTATTGAGTGGATCCTTGAACAAAAAACTTTTCCAGCTGTAGGATTTACTGGAGCCTCAAGGTTTCTGCTGTGAAATTCACTTGCAGACAGAATAGGGAAATCTAATTTCTATTTTAAATCTCTCTCTTTTTGTACAAACATATCAAATTAATTAGACACTGTCAAAATGTATAGTTATTTCAATGGCACACTGGAGTTTAGCACCGGTTACCATAATTTCACATTTGTCAGTTGCTGTCAAACCAGTTCTGCAGCTGCCTAACAAAATAAAAGAAAGAAAATAACCATGCTAGATAAAAAAAATAAATGTCATTCAGCCTCACAACAAGATGATACTGGAAAAACTGTAAGCTTAACCCAGTTGGCTTAAACTAGTAGTTTATTAATCAGCTGGTTATAATGACCCATCTGCCCTCAGCGGGCTCCCAGACATGTGACTAGACCAGCAGTAATGATCGATAAATGACAGTTTTTAAAACGTATTGATGCGAAGTGCAGTGGCATTGACATAGTTTGAGGGAAATGTGCAAAAACATCATCTGTGGCTTTATAGTTTGAGCTAACACCTCTCCTGCTAGTAACATCTCTCCAGTCAGACAGGTTTTGGTTTTTTGTCTGAGTTTGTAGATTTGTTTATACTTCTCCGCTACCATGGAGGTGATGAGTTTTTCAGTGAGGCGCTGCTAAAACTAAATTTCATTCTCGTCCAGATTATTGAGGCGGAGGCAGAAATCTCAGACAACATCCAGACCTGAATATCTAACTACATAGAGTGCCACTAGAGGGATGATAAGTTTGGGCGCACTGAATTAGAAAGTCTCTAATAAAATGTTCTTAAAGAGACACATGGAAGTATTTTAATTTAAAACATTCAAAATGTCCTAAAAGTATCTAAATAAGTGACAGTTTTGAGATTATGTCAAAGATACCCATGCATACTGAAATTAGTACGCTCACCAGTTAGTCCCAGCCCGTCGTGTAATACCAATCTGTACCACAAGGAGTGACAGTGAGTTAATGTAGAGTCCAGTTTGTAGTCTGAACTTCTTTGGAGATGCCCTTGACAATTTTAAGTTGATAGAACAGTAAACACAACAAAATGATAATCAGCTTTTTGAGAGTAAAGGAACTCACATTTCTTCTCGACTGCTCTCGACGTTGGCTAAGTGGGGATAGCTTAAAAAGATAGCTAATTGGTTACCTTTAGTTTTTATTAAGCAAGATGTTTGCTGATAGGCGGTTCAGACAGATTACAAGAGCTAAAGTCAATTAGCTCATCCTCTTGTTATCTACCAAACTGAGGCAATATTAAAAATCAAACAATGCAGGAAACTGGACCTTGTTTTGACAGTTTAAACTGGTAGTTTAATGCAGCTAATGACAACACAAACCAGGGATGTCCTGGTTGGTGCTGGGGCCGATCCAGGCATTTTTTTAAATGATCGGATCGGCCAAGTCTGATATTTTGTAGTTTTTAGTTTTTGGTCTGCCATAAACACCACATCCCTGCAACGTCAAATCTTCTTCTGTTTTAGTGGTAGTTGGCTAGCGTCAAAGCTTAAGATCAGATCAGGACTCGGATCAGCTGATACTGAATAACACTGAATAACAAATACAATATATCAATGTATGGTTTCACTGTAGCTGTTTTTCTTAAATGAGATCTTAGTAAGTTGTAATTAAAGTTATAGGTTGATGACAGGAACATTATAAGATAGCCTTGATATATCTTGACCAGCTCTCAGCGGTTTAGATGGTGATCAGTTCACCACACTGCAATCACTTGGAAGTACGACTAACGAGATGAAGCATGACTGGAAGGTTGGAAAGTTTGATTTGTTTACTGTTGTATTCACTGACCGCCTGTAGGGAGCGGTATGTTCACGAGGACTCTTATGTTAGACAGAGGGCAGACAGCGACTCACAATCACCTCTTGAGGTACAAACTGTTGCTACTACAACGACATTTACAGTAGGTTATTTCAATGTGATTAGAAAAACGTGGAAATTGGTGTAAAAGTAGTTTTATGCTGTAGGTCACGTTGATCCAGCCAGCAGTGGAGAGGATTCAGAAACTCGTTTGTTCTGACGTGACCCAGGGATGCCTCCGTGCGAACTTTCGTAAAGGTGGCTGCTCTGCAAATCTACTTCTGCTCGCAGATTTATTTTCTGCATTTAAAAAAAAAAATAAATACAGATAAGGAATTACAAAATGTTCCCGTTTAAACATTGAGACCAACAGCAGCTGTGTGGGTGAACAGATGAGAAAAACGTACCTGAAAGTCTCTGATGTAGGTGAGGAAGAAGCTGATGAAGGAGAAGGCCAGACACCATTCAGACACTGTGCTGACCAGGTGAGCCACGTAACCCTGAAAGTATCACATTTAAAGATAAGTGCTGATAGATGGCACTTAATGTCTGCAGATGGACCTTTTTGATCAGGTTTCTAAATGATTGAAATCATAAAGCTCCTGTGTTCAAGAAAATGGAACATCTGAGAACTTTCATGAATAAAATCTTAAATGATGAAAACATTTCCGTTTTCTCAAACTAAGGTATTATTTTTATCTTCATATTATTGAACTCAATTATTCCAACTTCATGGTCAACACTGTACGCACTGACTCTAACAATGCTCCCACACTCACCGTGTCTCCAGGGTTCCAGTGGAGTTTACGAGGTACGTCCACGCCCCTCAGACTGCTGTACATGGTCACCGATGATACAAACACTGACAGGCTGTTAAGGATTACAGCACCAGAGCATTGATGTTCACACTGACCAGCCTTAACATTATGACCACCTGTCCAATGTTGTGTAGGTCTTGAACTCGTTGTTGTGCTCCTCAAATCATTCCTGAACCATTTTGCTTCGTGCCTGCTGAATAGGGAATACCGTTTCTACTACAGGGTGTACATGGCGTCTAACAATGCTCAGATAACATCCACATGAAGAGCAACAGCAGAACATTACCCAAAGCATCACACTGTCAGCCAGCTTGCCTTCTTCCCATAGTGCATCCTGATTCCATGTGCTCCCCAGGGAAGCAATGCACACACACCAGTACATCCACGTAAAAAAAAAAATATATATATATAAAACCAGGCCACCTTCTTCCATTGCTCCATGGTCCAGTTGTGATGCTCACGTCTCCGTTGTAGGAGCTTTCAGAAGCAGACATGGTTCAACATGGACAACCTGACTGTACACCAAACAAACACATGACCAGAGTAGACCGACTCCATCACTCATGGCGTTTAAGGATACTGCTGATGATGCTGCACAGGGTGCAGACTCCGATGCCCAGACGGACCCAGAAGATGGTCTTGCTGTGGATGTGAGGCTGCATGTAGAGCGAGAGCAGCGTCTGGACCAGGATGTATAAAGCTCCGACCCCGAAGGTCAGCACCGCCCCCAGTATGTGAACGGGGAACAGGGTGGTCTTCTGCTCTGACACACACACACACACACAGGCTCACTGCTCACAGGTTCAACACTAAAAGACACAACTGACAAGGTGTGAACTGATCTGAGACCAGCAGCTCTCACCTGGAAGTTGGCCACCACACACATCCCGAAGGAGCTGATCCAGCCCAGCACCAGCCCGGCGATGTTTAGTTTGTGGAGTTTGACTTCATCCTCATCTGTCAGAGCCTGCACCTGTTTGTAACGCACGTACACCGTGGCTATACCTGCAAACACAATGACCACGTCAGTTCATACTGTACATAATGTAGACATATTTATTTTTTACACACACAGAAACACTGGCCCTCACATTCATTAAATAAAAAAACAGCTGTATAATGAACTCTTGAACTCTGAAAGATTATAAAGATTATAAATAAATCCTTAATATGATAATTAATCATCAGAAATTATTCTGACTAAGTACTGACACCAATTCTTGTGAATTCTTCTGAATTAGTTCCATTACATCCTGGTATCTACATCTACAAATATCCACACTTCCTGCACTACTTTATTCGCTATACATTTTTTGACAAATCAAGAAAGAAACCTATGATTCACCATCTGAACTACAGTTGTAAATTAAACATGGAGAGTGTGTGTGTTACCTAAAAAGGATGACACGTCCAACATGATCCCAAACACACACCTCTCTGGTGCTATCGTTCCCGTGTCACTGCAACACAAAACAAATGTAAGTTTAGAGAAGAAGTCTGAATAAATAAAAGTGTTTAATGTAAAAAAAAAAATGTAACTATGAAAGTTTATACTCAAACATTCACAGAAAATGGCACCTGAGACAGTGTCTGTCAAACAAGTGAAGTGAAACTTTGAAAACATGAACAATAAAACTAACATCTGACTTGCTTGAAAGCATCTGAAAGCTAAACTAAATAGTTTACATCGATCAGGCATAACATTAAAACCACTGACAGGAGAAATAAAATAACATTGACCATCTTATGCCTGACATGTGCCCCCCATCTAGACCAGACCAGGCACCCCCCACCCCAAAGCAATGACACTCCTTGATGGCTGACACACAAACACACACACAGAAACAGTTTAGGAACAACTTAGAAAACATGAAAAACAGACCAAGGTGTTGACCTTATCAATTTTACTCGTACTAGAACTAAACATACACTCACTTGCCAGTTCATTAGTTACACTAGTGGAAACTAATGCATGCATTATAACAGTCCTGCACTAAATCTTATCCTTATGAAGGTTATGGTATTCAGCATTTGTCTAAAATAACTGAGAGAGATGCTGATTCAACTGTGTTTTTATTCTGGAGGCTGTGGTTTGTAGTGCTACTGCGTTGTGTTGTACTGTACCAATTATTACAATTAGTGCCGTGTGCATTAGTGAGTGTGCATTCATATAAGAGACAGTGAGTGTAATCGAGGTGCGTGTCAGGCCTCAGGTGTGTTTGTCCAGACCTGATGTAAGGCACCAGAGGGTCGACATGTCTCAGCACCACCGCTGTGATGTAGGCGAAGACGAAGGACGCCACCGTCCAGATGACCAGGGCGGCGGGCAGGAAACACAGACCCTGCTGGAACCACCACATCGTCTCCTCACTGTGCGTGCTGCCGGTTCACTTCAACCTGTAAAAAATAAACAACACCATTAAATAATAATACCATTATTTTTTTTGCCTGCCAATGTCAACATGAGCATTTACAGTTTGAACGTCTAAAGTCATTATGGCCGATGTAAATGACCAATTAATTAATAATTTGAGTCACTTCCAAATAAAAACCTCCAGCCATTCTTCTTAAAGGATTAGCTTCACTGCTGCCTTACATTTAAAACAATTATTTAGTTAATCACAGGCATAACAGATTATTAGATTATAGACCTGGTGGCTACTAGTTTGTCCCATCACAACTTGTGACACTGTACAGCAGAGGCATCATTTCCGGTCATTAAAACACAGCATGTGACAAAGGGCAACATGAAGGAAGCTGCAGTTTTTTAAGGGCGCAGCTGCTTCTGCCGTCTGCCAAAAACAGCCCTCGATACTCCGTCTAAAGTTGTAAAGTTTTACTGTATTTATAATCTAGATAAAGACTGTGTTGAAGTCAATCAATCATTAACTCAAACGAAACAATAAATGTTGCTTTTCTGTGAGCATGTTTCATTGACTTATATGTTGAATGTCTTTGATTGTGTCAAGATGTGAATAAGTTTGTGGTGGATCAGCTTCTTTTTAAATAGTTTAGCTTAGTTTAATATTCAAAACTCCCTAATTAGTTCGTTTTAATTAAAGGAAAACATACATATGAGTATTGTTAATGGTTTAGATTGTTGTTTGGACAATGTATCTTTGGACTTGGACTTGTTTCTCAATTTTCTGACATTTTATCAACAAAACAATACATTTTTTTCCGTTTTGGTGAATTGACAGTCGACGAATTAATAAAATAAGATTTAAATAATAAGTCATTTTAAGCTAAACACTGATATGATGATAAAAATGTTGCTGTATATATATATAAAACTAACAGCTGAGGAAAGTCCCATTGTACTGAATGAGGAAGTGAAACACAGAAAAAGCCACTTAAAATAGGTAAATGTAGCTTTTACTCTCGCTTACGGAAAGCGAATCTCGCACCAAACTCCGTTGTAAAAACTGACTATTTAACACCCAGTCCACAAATTAAGCTACGAATCTTTCACATCGTGCTAAACATTTATATTCAGTGTTTAGCTAGCTAGAGTTAGATTCGTTCAGGGGCTTTCACTGACCTTTTTTAGAGGAGCTGTATTTATTTGAAATAGTTTTACCTGTTGAACTGGAACGAGTAAACATCATTACTGGAAACAGAGTCACACGGTCAGAAAGGCGGGTTTTAACTCAACATAATGACACTCACGTTATTCGAGTCCTCCAGCGGACATAATCCTCCAGCGGAAGCAAAAGCACTTGAATTACTTGTTTTAAAACATAAAAATCAGGCGTTAAAACCTCCGTTAACGTCAGTTGAGCCTCAGTGCGACGAGACTCTTCCGTTCAAAACATAAACTTATGAAGTTGATCCAACGTCCGCGTATTTCATTCTGGCATAAAGTGCGCATGCGCCTGTCAAAGACGAGATTTGGGATTTTCCTGTCCTGATTTCAGCCTCGCAGGCGAATCAGCAAAAGAAAAGAGAGATATGGTTATTCTTTATTGAGCTACGCAGTGGGGAAAGTTGCATTACTACAGTAGCATTAGTGATAGAACAGCAACACACAGGATCAGTAAGAAAAACAACAGTAAAAGTATGTACGTTGCAAAAGTATAAAAATGTATAAATAAGAACAGTTGCTAGCTCAAGCAATGGATGAGTGGTAATTGCGTAATTTACATAGGAGATGTAACAAAGGTAAATATGGACAATGATTTCACATTATAACCCAGTATAAAACAAGGTATAAACAACAATAAATACAGTAGTATTTAAGTGGGCCTGATACTTTAGAAGTAAGTACACAGACTAATAAGTTCAGTTCCTCTAAGTTGTAATTGCCCAGGTAGGTTTGATTAAGGAATCTGACAGCTGCTGGAAGGACCAGCCCAGTCCCCTAAGAGTCCCGTCCGTGTATGGGGTAGAGGCATCAGGCGGAACAGCAGGTCTGAAAAGGATAGTCTGGTGTGATGAAACCTTACTGGGTACATAATTATCATTTAAGGATATTCAGCAGAATCCATAAAACAATATATATATATATATTATTGGTTAAGTAAATAGTCGGGAAAGCCAGCTATGTCCTGGGATGCTCTGTTGACCTCACTTTGTAATAAAGATTACAGAAGAAATAGAGATTACTATTACTACTACTATTACGCATGAAAATAATAATTGTCTTTTTTTACAGAATAGTGTCAGCAGAGGACCAGTTACTACTGTGACCAAGAAATAGTTTAAATGTGTATTTTTCTTCTTCCGAGACGGTCACCGGTTCAAATCCATGGGCCGGCTGGGCCTTTCTGTGTGGAGTTTGCATGTTCTCCCTGTGTCTGCGTGGGTTCTCTCCAGGTACTCCAGCTTCCTCGAACCATCCAAAGACATGCTCGTTAGGTTAACTGGTGATTCTAAATTGGCCGTAGGTGTGCATGTGAGTGTGAATGATTGTCTGTCTCTCTGTGTTAGCGATTCGATGGACTGGAGACCTGTCTAGGGCGTACCCCGCCTCTCGCCCGATGACAGCTGGGATAGGCTCCAGCAGACCCCCGCGACCCTTCACAGGAATAAGCGGGTACAGAAGATGAATGAATGAATGATGAATTTTACTTATTCAGTTTTCATATCTGTTAACTTCAGCAATTTGGTAAAACAAACCTAAAGACTAGATTTGGTTGTCATTTTAGTTTATAGTCTACTTGAGAGGAGCAGATGTCTGACAAGTTATCAAGCACTGTATGTAGACAGCGATAGAGCCCACTTAATAGTTATGTCTTGAATATTAAAATCATTTGTGCTGGTCTGAACTCATTCAGGTGGTTCATTTTGGACCTACGGTAATCAGATCTTCAGTTGCTCTGACCCAGTAACATGGTCTGGTTCTCACACCTCTGCTGTAAACTTAGAAGATTTATATACATCACGAGACATCAGTTATAAAAATCAGCCCTGTAGCTGCTCAGATATGCTCCATTTATTTGGAGTATGTCAAGAGTCTGAGAAAGAGAAGAAGGGTTTAAAAGGTTAAAGAGGTATTTTTGTACTACTTTATTTTTAAAAACAACTTCTTGTGATTTTATATTTGTGAAGAAAATGAAGAAAGTCCAAATGTTTTTGTTAATCTGACAGAAGTATGTTAACACCAACATATAGGACTATATGGGAACACACATGACAACATGTAAGTAAGCAGAGAAGACAAACTTTAACACAAGCCACGAGAGCAGAGTCACACCCTCGCCAAGAGAGTCTTCATCCCCGTACAAAACAACAGAAAACAAAAGCGTTTAAGGCAAATGTCTTTTCTTGTAACATTGAGAGAGTTGACCTGATGTCTGAACTATGTGAACATGAGCTGTGAAGAGTGTTTTCCAGGTAGTGGTTATACAAAGACTCTCCAGCTGTAAGCAGGATGCTACACATGCAGATGAGGGCGACAGTTCATCTTCCATTTTTTTTTCTTCCTAAAAATACTGAACAGGCATCAGCAGCCAAAAATGAAATAATCTGTGAGACATTTAGGACTGAAAACATATGATCGAGATGTAATGTCAAATTAAAACACTTTAATAATGTGTGATCTGTGACCTGTTCAAGCTCAGTTCCCCAAAATCACAAAAAAAGCTGCTCCATGTTTATGAGCTTTATTCTCCCTGAATTTATTCTTCTAACTCTTTGTAAAGTTGGGGATTTTAGATTTACAACTACTCTTGAATGTTAAACTCCTGTCCAAATACCAGTGTCCCTTTTTATAAATAACTATTTTTATTTATAAAATGACATCTAGATGTACAGTTGTCTTTAAAGAACTCTCACATTTTTACGTTATTTTCATTACAAAGTTTTATTTGTTTGAATCAGCGGCCAGCGGTTTGTTTCTGCTCATGGAACTGTGAATTACGACTTCACCACGCCGACCCTGAACGCAACCAGTTAAGACAAGGACACTGAAGACATTGTAGATGAAAGAGTCAACTCTTGACAGTGAAGACCGTGTTCAACATGATCGCAGCAGAGTGTCTGCGGATGTGGAGCTCTTCAAAGAAACATAAATAAAAACAGGCACAATATGCAGAAAACAAGAATCTAATGTCTGCTGTTAAGGACAAACGTGTATGAATAAATCACCACTGCAGGTCCTCTCCAGAAGCAGCGACGTTAAACACACCCAGTAACAGTATCAGACGATGATGATGATGATGATGATGACGACGTGGAGCCAGAGCGAGCAGCATTTCAAATAAACAGCTTTTTATTAAGTTTGATCTGATTCTCGTCAGTTACCACCTTAAAAAAACGTGACGGCATCATTTCACCTCATGTCCTGCACATTCATTCACACCTGTGTTCTCCTGCAGCAGGTGTGGTTTGGGGGAAACTCAATGTCGGCCAGATTATGCAATACTGAACACACTTTTCACAGGAATGTAGCTGCAACAAAGGAAGGACTATGTTGTTCATAGATATGATTAATTTCAAGGTTTTCTGATACTCAATACTTCTCTTCTTGGACTGACTTAATAATTATAACGTGACAGATCTTGTTTCCTCTGTGGCTCCATAAACTTGAATATTTCCAAAATCGAATCAAAACACTTCAATGAGCCGCACTATTTTATTTATGCTGACTCTCACATACGCTGTGCTGCTGCTGGGAGTACAAGACTACGACTACTAGAGGCTGACACGTCTATTAATCTGCTCTTGAAAATAGTTCCTCCCCTAAAAACACACCAACCTACAGAGATGAGCCGTTTGAGGGGATGACTGCCAGTTTATAAAAGTTTAAATATACACTGAAAGATATTTATCAGATTAATATCTTCAGTAGATCAGAGAAGTAAGAGGGGAGGTTTGATAGGATTTGTGGATTAGTACTATCAAATAATTGAGACCTCATAGTTGAGGGAGTAAAACAATAATGTAACAAGTAAGTAACAATATATGAAGTGGAATAAGTTTGAAGCGTCTTGATTTTTGTCTGTATCAACTGCAAAATGCGACACAACCCAAGCGTCAGAGTTCACCCACTTAGTAACTTTTTGGCAAAGCTGCAATTAGCAAACTTAACCAAGACAACACTGGCAGTGAATATTTTGCAGGTTTGCACACTAAGTTCTGAAACACTAAATAAAAATGTAATAAAGTCGACATCAAGTTTCCCCCAAAGCCACGTTCTGCTGAAGCAGCTGCAGAGTTTTGGGTAATGTGCGAGGGATGAAGTTACGTTAAAACTGTACACATGGAGGAAGGTTTTATAAATGTGTCAGAGCAGAACATTGTTTTTTTTTTTTTTTTTTAACTTAAAAGAGAAGTACCGACACTGTAACAGTTTGATATTTACAATAGCAAAAAGGTAACGCAAATATTACAAAAATTATAATCATGAAAAGCAAAGAGGTTGATTCACATCCTATACATTTTCTTGCACATGAACAGTTAAAACACACGTTAAGTTTCTCTCCTTGAACACATACAGAGTAGCACCTGTACTCTCCTGAAGTATTAGTCAGAAGGAGATTCCTTATTATTGGGGCAGAAGATGAAACTGGTACAAGTTCAAATCTGCACTGGTGAAAAAAAGAAACTATGACAGTAATATTCCAGTATCTTAATATATATTATTTAGTCCTCACATTCAGTTGGCAGAAGCACATACTTTACACCACGTCGCAGCCCCCCTGCATCTCTACGTGGACAACAGAGGGAAGGAAAGATGAGTGCGGCTAACAGGGACAGAGTCAGTAAATGGCCGGCATGTCCTCAGTGAGGAGCTGAGCTGAGAACTGAACAAGGCTTGATTTTGAAAACAAAAATGTGAAGATGGCAGGCAATCTGGTTGCAAACACTGACACAGTAACGCACCAAGTCAAAGAAGGAAATGATCTGCGGGAGAGAGAGAGAGAAACACCGTTACTCTTTTCAAGCACAAATAAAAGGAAGGAAGCACATTACATTCAGGAAAATGAGGAAAAGACTTAAATTTACACCTTAGATGCTCTGACATACACCGATCAGCCACAACATTAAAACTAGGGCTGGACTTTATCGCCACATGGTCATTGTGTTGTTTTAGTTCTGTTGGACCTAACAGCGGCCTTCGATGCAGATCCTCCTGTCTCGCCTGGAGAACTGGGCGGGCATACGGAGTGGTGCTTTAGATTGGTTCAGGACCTATCTAACAGAGAGGTTTTTCATTGTCACCGTTAGTCGTCTCGGAGACAAACAGGAAGATGAGCGGTGACAGCGCTTTTTCAGTCGCTGCCTCGAAACTGTGGAATGACTTGCATTTGCACATCAGACAGGCTGACTCACTTCTTGTTTTTAAATCCTCTTAAAACGTGTTGTTTTTAAAGTGCCCCCACCCCAAGAGTACAATCATTTTTAAACCGAAATACCTCTAAGTGAATCTAATCACAACTTGTGAAGCAGAATCGAACAGTTTCAGGAAATCAGCAGCAATTTGGAAACCACCAACCAGTGAAGTGAATCACACTGATGATCTTATTACGATGTGATTTTCTTCTGGGAAACTTGGCTCCTGGCGTTTATGTGGATGTAACTTAGAATCGTATCGCCACCTGAACCCCCCCGATAACAACGGTAAGGTGGTGTTCCTTGTATTTTCTTGATAAGTGGTGGAAAAGAAAATGTGATTAATCAGACCAGACCACCTTCGTCCATTGTAGGAGGTTTGGAATCATCTAAAAATCACACTTCAGTCCTTTTTTTGAGGCAAAATGTTCACCTGCTGACTAATACATCCCACTCACTGACAGGAGGCATAAGATTCACTTCACCTGCGACTGTCATGGCTGATCGGTGTATAACCTTATAATTTATAATTCATAATTCATAATTCAGACTTCTAACATAATTCTGGGCCCTGTTCTGACTCATGCTCTCTCTGACGTGGAGTTTATTGTCTCAGTTTTTAACAAATTTCTCATCATTTTGACTTTACATAATTCTTCAACTTCTGCCATTCCTACATAAAGACATAAATATCATCAAATAATTAAAAGTAGAATTAAGTATAAGTGATAATATACAACCTACACTTAACACACTCTAACATTAACAAGTCAAACTACTAATTCAACAACTTTCAGCTAAACTGTTTATACTTATCAGAGTTGTGTTCTTTCTGCTTTGACATGTCAAAATGTTTTGAGTGGCGCTGTTGAGTGTGTGTACTTACCAGTGCAATCCAGAGCACCAGGTACTCGTCAATAAAGCTATTGAAATACTGATCCAGGAACAGCAGTCCTGGCCCCAGGAAGGCTAAATCATGGAGATGCATCTCACTTTTTGTCATATGTGCTACCTGTAGACAAACACACACACATAATCAGCATCGACAGTATTTAAATGATTGTGCACAATAACCAAACGGCACCAAAGCTGTTACAAAGAGACGCTATGCTACGGGTTTTTACACAAGTTGGGACACGAGCAGGCGCCGTCTTAAACTATTGGATTTCCACCCCTTTAAATATTTTATAACGTTTGGCTTCACCAGACGGCTCTGAACATCTTTAGAGACACTTCTCACCCAGACAGATGATGAAACCTTTTGTCTTTAACTTATTTTTTTGTATTTATGGAATTTATTATTATTATTTATCAACATTTATTATATTTATAATATTAGCTCATTTACATGTGATTATTTAATTAATATGTGTGCTTAATACCCATTCTCTTCTACAAGCTTAACAAACAAATCGTTGCCAATTGAAGGGCAGTATCAACATCTGTCCTGAGTGATCTGACCACAAGCGACCACCTTCAAGCAAATGTTAACACACCTCAGGACACATGAGATCTGACCTCTCAGACCAAGCCCTCATAGTTTGAGTTATAATCCGATTTGTGCTTTCAGCAAAGGTAACAATATTCTGCCTGGGACTGGATTACTCAGAAAACATGTTAATATCAGGTCTGAAATCTGAAATATCTGAAGTCTGAAATATCAGGTCTAATTTTATTAGTTTTTGCACTCAGGAGAACTTTGGCCCCCAGACAGTGAAACTCGGCCTACCTCTCCTCCTGTACACTCAGCACCGGCTCTCCTCAGGGTTGGGTGCTGAGGCCCCTCCTCTACTCACTCTACACACACGACTGCACCCCCGCCCACCCTGGAAACACCATCATTAAATTTGCCGACGACACTACTGTGGTGGGTCTGATCTCAGGAGGAGATGAAGCAAACTACAGGAACGAAGTCCTGAAACCGACCGCTTGGTGCTCATCAAATAACCTGGAACTAAACACCACAAAAACAAAAGAAAGCATCATTGACTTCTGGAAGAAAAGGGCCGACCTCACTCCTCTGTACGTCAACGGTGCCTGTGTGGAGAGAGTCCACACTTTTAAATACCTAGGCACAATGTTCCCTCTAAGCTGCGCGCTTGCGCAATCGCGCACTGCTCGCACGTTCTCCGCGCACAAGAAAATCTATGCAGCGCATAAAAAAATCCAACATGAACTGTAAATAAATTAAACAAGTAAATTATTTGTTTATGTACCATTTTGCAATGTAACTCAGTGAGTGACAGCTGTCCAGCCAATGATATGATGCGGTTCACTTACGCTGCCAATCATGACAGTACGTGCCCCCCCATATCCACCGCGGCGCCGGTGTTTTGCAGGTTAGCTAACAGTGCGGCGGAGTTAAGGCAGTGGCGCATCCACTCACCAAGACAAAGTAAAAATTAAATGTGGTTCTTTTAAGATGGAATGGCTGTCGGAGTGTGTGCAAACAAAGAACCAGCGGTGACACTGGGTAAGATTTTTCTTTTTCGAGAGAGAAAGGTCTGCTCTGCAAAACTTGGGGTTGCCAACAGTCCCTTGAAAAACAGAATCGTTCCGTATTTAGAAACAAAAGTACGCGTCCCGTATTGAGCTGAAACAGGACGCACTTTGTCCCGTATTACCGTGAGAATCAAAAGTAGCGTGTAAAATGTCAATGTAATTAATGAGTAACAAGGCGCTTTATAGGAACATTTACGGTAAACTGTGACCAATAAGCTGACAGCGGGAATCCTGCTCATCTCATTGGTCGAGGTACTGTTGCTTGTGAAGAAGATACCAGAAGACAACAAAGCTACAACTTTTCCTCAAACTTTCTGTTTGAACTTTTCTTATTGCGCTATTACAAGAGGAATGTTCTGCTTTCTATTGTTTTATATTCATTTATACAGTTAGACTTAGACTTCTTTAATGTCCATAAAACTTACATAAAATGGAAAATTGTCTTTGACAGTGGCATAAAGACATACAAGCAACACACACACATCACAGACAGCACTATGCGCAATAAATAGATGAATATAATATATAGGTAAAAAATTACTGCTATAATGGGATTCTTTTGATAAACTATGTAACTTGCTATGATCTCAGGTTTTGGACAGGTGTGATACTGGTGTGTGGCCCCAGCGTGCACGTGTGATGTTGCTCACAGTGGTCCACAGTGTACTCACAGAGTTTTTGTGTATGCCCAGACACATGAAAAATTAGAGGGAACATTGCCTAGGCACCCTCATCTCCGCTGACCTCTCCTGGTCCGCAAACACCACAGCAGTGATCAAGAAGGCCCAGCAGCGAATTCACTTCCTGAGGGTGCTCAGGAGGAACAACTTGGAGCTCAAGCTGCTAGAGCCCTTCTATAGATCATACATTGAAAGCCTCCTGACATACTGCATCTCAGTGTGGTATGCACTGATGTAAGACAAGAAGAGGCTGCAGAGAGTGGTCAACACTGCACAGAGGATTATCGGCCGCCCTCTCCCCTCGCTGGACTCCATCTACACCTCCCGCTGCTCAAACAGAGATCTGCCCTCTGAGAGGTGCTACAGGTGCATCAAGACCAGGACAAACAGACTAACAAACAGCTTTTATCCCAGAGCCATTACCCTGCTCAACAGAAACATGCACTAACTGCCAATGGATATATTTATGTAATACTATTTATCTTGTTAGTATATCTCAATGCACTCCCACTTTTACGTTATATATTCCAAATGCATACTCAGTATCATGCATTAACTGTTGAATGCTGAATGATGGCACCGATTATTTGTTTAATGTCTTGTTTTGTTATGTGATCTACACTTTTAAGGTTAAGCTTTTAATTTTGTGCAGTGACAATAAATTCTGATTCTGATTCTGGTCATTAATGGTTTCACTTAATCATTTTCACGTGTTTATGAAATTCTGTCCAACAAATATTCATTCATTCATTATGAACTACTCTTAAAACGTGTCCTACTTACAACTAATTTATTGGTGATTTTGGCCGAGACAAAGCCAAACGCCAGGATATAAAGACACGGATGTTTCTCAAAGAGCTGGACAGCAGACTTCTTGTATATCATCATCGCCAAAATTATAACTGAACCAATGTGTAACACTGGAGAGAGGACGCTGGTTCCCTGTGGACGACAAGAAGGTGACAGAGACATATAGTTAATGTCAGTAGAAACACACAGTAGAGCAGCAGTTATAGAACCTGTAGTCGGATACAATGTTTTATTCTGATCAAAACTCAAACATTGACATTTCTAATTAAATAAATTTAATTACACATGTACTTGCTGTAATTATTACACTAGCTTTTAGGACATTATACAATGTCATGTAAACAGTTGTGACTCATCAGAGAATGGACATGGGCCTTCTGAGGGTGTCCTGTGGTGTCTGGCAACAGAATGTTGTTAGTGGGGGTCTTTGTGTCCTATGGGTTGAGGGGAGGGGCCTCTGTGGATCATCTCACAGGTACATGATCAGTTTGGGATCTAGTGAACTTTGAGGCCAGGTCAACATCTTGTGCTGTTTCTCATGTTTTTTTAGTTGGCCCTAAACCGTTTTTGTGTGTGTGTCTGTGTCAGGCTGCATCCTGCAGGGGATGATGCCATCAAGGAGTGTCATTGCTATAGGGTAGCAATTCCTGGTATGGTCTAGGTGGGTGCTACATGTCTAAGTAACATCCACACAAATGTTGGGTCCAAAGGTTTCCCAGCAGAACACTGAATTGTCACAAGATGGTCAATGTAATTCACCTCTTCTGTCAGGGGTCATAATGTTATGCTTGTTCAGTGTATATTTTTTTTTATCCTACCTTATTCTTTTTCTATTTTTAATCTAACTTGTATTTTTGTTTTCTTGATCAATGAAATCAATAAGCGTGTAAACATCGTAACAAGATTCCAACACTTAATTATTCATCCTGGTGGGTCTGCTTCTAAGGATAAACATTTTCCATTCATTACATTTGTATATTTCTTCACTTCAAAGCACAAAAACAGTTTTGTTTCCGGACTTACTGCTATTGTGGATCCGTTTTTGCCCACACCTCCTGTAAAAATAACTCTGAAGTAATTGGTGCAGGAGAAGATGGCTCCTAAAAATGTAAAGATGGCAGGAACCATTTTCATCTGGATATTTAGGATCGGAATCTGGGAGAATCAAGACATCAACTCAGTAAACACAACAAAACCGGTCCTGATCCGAGTGTAAATCTTTGCGAGGGCATTCACAATGAAAGCAGTAATGCTACAAGCGCTCAGATTGACATTCTTTAGTAAAACAGTTCAATCACACAAACGTTAGAGCAGCATCATCATTACATTAAAATTGCCAAGATATTACACAGTTATTCTCAGTGATCTCAATCTGTAGGAATTATAACCAGAATTACCAGAGACTGCCATAAAGCAGATCCTCCCACGGCGGCCAGTATATACATGATTATAATGAAGATTTGCACCTCGGTCACATCAATGCTGAGTGGGAGGAGAAAGCAGAGAGTTTATAATGAGGATTAGTGAGGTCTACCAGCACAGTCAACCTGCAGCCGTCCTCCTCCACAACAACACGCTGCCAGACATGGAGCTGGATTCTTCTGCACAACGCAGGTTTGATTAGGAGGTTAAAGAGTCAACAGAAAAGAAGCTGCAGTAAAGATGCAAGCAGTAATACCTGTCTGGCTCTGTCAGCAAAAGGACGATCATTTATCAGCACTGGGTCTGAGGTTTTGATGTCTCCATCACTTGTCTGTCCCTTAGTGACTGCTTAAGTTTTTTCAAGTAATGTCATTAATGTGAGGTTGCCACGCAACGAGTTCAGACTACAGGAACGCACTGCATCTGGCTGAAATAGCTTCAGCACATAACTATGTGTTAAACCACACGGTGTCATTCTTATATTTCAGTTTGATTACAGAGTGAACAAACATAACACATTAGTGTGCTTTAGAAGTTTTAGTCTTCATGCTAAGCTACTGTAACCACATCCTCTTTTATAACAGAAGCTGTACGCCCCAAATTACTGTTAAACTATCTCTTTATTGAATTTCCCACAGGATCAATAAAAGTAACTATCTATCCTTTAGTGTTATGAAATAACTTCTTTGAATATAGGTGCTTAAAGGCTGTAACCAACAAATATTTAAATTTTTATTTTGATGCTATTTTTATCTACATATATTCCCTTGTTTTTTCCTATTGAACTATATTAACCCTTAAATACTTGTAATTATTTTGTAATAAGATTAAAGTAAAAAAAAAAAAGGGGGGGGGGGAGCGATAGAGGAAATAAATGTAAGACTTCCCTACAAAGCGAGGTGACATCGTTGACGGTACTGATTTATCCTACTCAGAGTCGTCAGGAAACACCATTCAAACACATAGATATTTGAACAACAACATCATCATCGAGAATTAATAAACCGTAGACCAACTGATCAGCATGATTCAGGAGAGGCCAGCTCAGTATGACGATCTGTAGCCCTTCCTAGCTTTCTAGCCTTCCAGCTAATACTAGCTCTTTTGATTTTGAATGAGGAATACAGACTACTGCCACCTGCTGGTCAGCGTGCTGTAGTCTTTGTAGTTCAAATGCAACCTTTTGTCCCAGGAGCACGTACTATGAGGCCACAGTCAGTTTTTTAATTCAGTTTGGTGAGTCTGCATCTTTAAGGCTCAAAGATACAAATACATTCAGTTTAAAACAAACGAAAAACGAATTTAATTGCGTTATACCCAGTTTAAAGATTAAAACAAAGTTATATTTAGCAGATCACATGCAGTGATGTTACTGAAGAGCCATTATTTTTTTACTGACTACACCTTAAAGCAGAACAGATCAGTGAATTGAATTTGTCTCCCTGTGACTCCATGCAGGCCAGTGTCATTGTGGAAGCAGACAGCAGAGAGCCATGCAGGCAGCAGCCAGGAGGTTTTACCATCACGTTCCACAGCCAGGGACCCACAGTGGCTGTGAGCATCTGTAATCCTGCTAGACAGATCTGCAGCTCTGTTATGTCAAATCTACACACAGAACACATCCACATTTACTCCACCTCGCCTGCACACGTCGCTACTGTTATTGTGAAAGGAATAACATCAACAAGTTGATCCACTTCTTAATACCTTTGTCAAAGCGTTGACCTATTCAACGTGTTTCCAGGTACCTGAAAAACTTGCTCATGTTTACTGGACCAGTTTCAGACTTGTCTGGAGGTGATAAACTAACCCTCTGCGAGTCAAAGCCTGATTTTCAGCAATACTTTTATGCTGCTCAACTGTTCTGTTTGCTTTTTGATCATTATATATATATAAACAAGAGCATACATTTTAAAATAAAAGTAGGTGTTCAAATATGAATAACAGTGAACATCACAAACAGAATATTGAATGACCAACAAGCTGAGAGGTAAACGTTAACCTCATTTGTAAAAATTAAACTTTTTTTTTTTAATTTTAACTTTTTGTAGGTATTGAATCAAGTTGGTAGTATTGACTGACAATCTCCTACTACCACCACCTCACCACCAAACATCCACACTGCACTCCTTACAAATTTCTGACAGACATGATTTTCAAGAGTAAAGGCCTTCCACACAGCAGACATGTTTAGTCACGTTCTTAAATAAACTACAAAAGATCGGGCTTGGCTGAAGTCTGATCCGATTTAAAAAATGCCTGCTTTGGCCCTGATACCTATCAAGATGTCCCCAGTCTCCACCTAAAGGCTGAATGAAATGTCCTCTACATATTGTTGATACAGAATCACAGCAAAAGAAAAACCTAGAAAACACCACCACAAAATGTTGAGGACATGAAGGTGACTGTTCTGACTGGACAATGAAACATTGAAGACGTGAATAAATATTTAGGTTATTATTTGGGCTATCAACTTAAGTGCAATAATAAAAAGTTAAAATAATGTGACTCAGGCTCATTGCATATTCTGTCATGTACATTGGGTTCTTGGGAAAGTCAAAGTTATCTGAATTACCACCAGAGTATGTCAAGTTTCAAATACTACTTGACAGCCTACTTGGATAATAATAACATCTATTTGCATAAAGCAACCATTTCGCCCACTATAATGTTGAAAAATATTACTTTAAGCTACAATTAAAATAGAAACATGCCATTAACTGCATGTTAACTACAGACAATCATGCGATTAAAAATGTAATTGACCAAGGACCCTAGTTTTGAATGTGAAAAGGTAAATGTGTAGACACAGTACTGAAACACTCTGACCGACTAAAGACATCTTGTAAAAAACGCTTTTAACAGACAAATAAAAAGACAAATAAGAAAATGGACAGTGTTTGTCGACTCACATGCCAAAGCGCAGCGTTCCTGACACGTATGTTTGCCAGTGGGCGCAGTAGAACATAAACATCCCGGCGAAGCAACAGAAGAACATCCAGTCTGGGTTAGTTCCCATCTGCACGGCTATACTGGTTCCCAGCACCACGAACACTGCAGAGACGAGGACAGGTCGCATCAACAGGGCTTCAGGATTATTGAGAGTCACACTGTTAAAGAGAGTTAAACAGGAAACAAGCTGACCGGTTGACAGGGAGTCACAGCCGTGGTCGAACAGCTCGCCCAGCGGAGAGCTGCTATTGGTGCGTCTGGCCTGCTTCCCATCAATGGCGTCCAATGACTGGTAGATAAACAGACCCACCGCACACAATAAGTAAGCCCAGAGGGGAGCCTGGAACAACAAACACACACAGGGATCAAATACACACTTTTACAATTGAATTAAATCATCATTTGATCATATATTAGTAAGAAGCCTTAACTGTATCAACACTTTTTGCATGTTTAATTTTTGTCTAGATGAATTTCACAGCGTACACATCACTCTGAAATCATAAACTAAAGCAAACTCCTTCTTTGTGACCAACTTCCTGCAGACATTTCAGATTACAGGCCTTCCAGTGGCTCCTGTAACTGAAACATTGTCTAGTCTAATTAATCTATACAATAAGAAACAGCTGCAGAAGGTTTTATTAACAATATGATAATAAGTTCTGGGAAAAAAATGACCAAGTATAAACACCTGGACTTAATTACTGAATGCTAAAAGTATTTGTGTAAATGTGAATTTCAGCCTCTGTAACATACTGTGCGAATATGAAGGCCATCAAGTATAATAATGTTTCATCAGTTACCTGTTCAGTAGCGGTTGGGCAGTAGTAGACAAGCACGAGGGTGGTGAAGACATTGGTGGCCAGGCCGACGATGGTGATGAGGTTGGGGGCAATCCAGGAAGGGACTCGTCCCACCAGCCATTCCCAGTAACGCTGCATTAGAGGCTCCAGAAGGGAGCGTCCAGCACTGCTGTACCTGCAGGGATGGACAACAGGAAGGTGAGGCCCTGAGAGTTTATGATGATGAAAGCTGGAAATCATCATTAATTTCAAAAGTTGCATATTACAGTCAATTATCTTTGTTTGCATAATGATACAAATCGCAGTGAAGGATGATGCTTTATATTATTGGGATGTTCAAAAAGATCAACAGGTTGATGTTTCATATGCAAATAATTAAGGTAATCATCTCACGACAATTTCAGACTGGCCCCAGCAGAGAGAACCACACGTGTGGAGTGTAAATGACAAATGGTGCCAAATGTAGTGAAAACCAATGCATGCAACTGTAACAGTCCTGCTCTAAATCTTCTCTACAGGAAGGTCATAGTATTCAGCGCTTCTTTAAAATAACAGAGCTGTTGACTCAACTGCGTCTTCATTTTTGAGGCTGTGGTTTGTTGTACTTTTGAACTGACACATGTTCCTATTCATTTGGCAACTCCACTGACAGGGGTTAGGCATCCTCCAAAATGATCATTCAGCTGAACAACCGCCATTCTGATGGTGTTTCAACACAAACGGGACATTATAACATGTTATGACGGGGGATTTAGCTCAGGACCGTTATATTAGAATACATTTATGTTTATCTAATGTTGTACCTAATGAACTGGCAAGTGAGTGTACCATCAAAACTGATCATCTTAAAACCTCTGAATTCCAAGCGTGAATGAATTCTCAGCAGTGTTAACGTTAGCTCAAGCAGCTAAAGATGTGAAATACTAACTAGGTAAGCAGACAACAGTGCAGCCATGATCAGTTACTGTAATCGACCTTCTGTGTTCCATATTTGAGAATAAGAGTTACTGTAATGTCTTCATAGCTAAAGTTGATCTCACACTAAGAGTGTTAAACAGCTGAACTATTGTTCTTGATTCTACTGAAGCTGAAACACTTGAGGCATTCATGTCTTATTTCAGACTGCTGAGATCACAAATACAGACCTTATGGGGAAAAAAATAACCAGACGCTGATATTTCTCTATCAGTTATGCTGATGTTTGTTAAATAACCTCTAGGCATTACTGTTCTGTTACATGCACATTACTGGTAAACCACATAATTACACAACATTAAAATCAATAACCACACTATAATTTTAAGTTTGACTTTTGTTTGAGGTTACCTGTGCTCCTCCAGTCTCTTGAGCTGGTGTCGAGACAGGGGGGGTGACGGCAGCTCGATGAGCCTGCGCAGCACTCCGGGGGCCAGCCAGCAGGTCGCCTCCATACCCATGCCCTGCCCAGGTTCCTTGTCCCGGCCAAGGGCTCGGCGAGAACGCATGCCCCCCCCTTGCTGCTGCCCCGTGGTGCTCATGGAGCCCTGCTACCTGCTGCTCTGGTCCCCGAAGGCTCTGCCTCTACCTCTGCCTCTGCCACTGTCCTGTCTGAGGGGCTAAAGATCCACAGCGGGGCTCTGGATGTCGCTGAATGATTCCTTGGGAAAAACAACACACACAAAACAAAAATCATAATATTACATTAACATATTTTTAACGCTTTACAAATCTGAAACTAATGATTATTTTTTTTCCATCTGTTAGTCTGGCTGCTATCTTCTCAATATATCAATTGATCTTTTTGTCTATAAAATGTCCATCACAGTTTCTCAGGGTCAAAGGTGACGTCTACAACAGTCCAAAACACAAAGATATTCATTTAACTGTACAATGATGGAAAGAAAATTAAAAACTAAAATCCCTGCATTGGAGGAGGTGAAACATGCAATTAATTCATGTTTATTAATAACAAAAACAACAATAAAATAAGGGACAATTAATCAAATGTAAAAACAATCATCAATATTATGAGGGGAGTGTAGTGTACAAACAGATGACTTTCTCAGTGCTAGTGGATTTTTATATTACCTGCTTGAATAGATTTACTCAACATTTACCTGCTGACACTTACTTCAAGTAACGATACTGTTTTAAGTTTAAAAAACTGTTGTTAAGGACCTATTTCAGTGACATTTTGAAGACTGACAACATCTGCACCACACATGTGCGGGTGTTAGTCAAGAGTTTGCTGTCAACACTGAGGTCAATGAGTCCATCGAAAGTCCATCAAGACTTTGCGGCAACAACAGATGTGCTTTTTTTTTTTTTTTAAATACTACAAGACAGTATTTAAATATGATAGGGAGTCATCAAAGGAAAGCTAACATGCAGGTTGGGATTTTAGTGCAGATTTATTCTACTTTGCCTTGAATCATGTTTAAACTTTCTTGTAATTATTACAGGCCTGTTAGAGGAGAGAACAACCGATCTATATACAACTAAACTAAATATTGGACAATGAAACGTGACCAGGAAAATCAAACAGACTCCAAGTCAGATTCTGAAAAACTCAAAGACACTACTGTAACTGTGATCAGAAACACGACGAGAACCATACAGGCATAAGAATAATCTGATTAAATATGTTCTTATATTATTCTGAGGCTAGAAGCAAGTTAAGACTCTTAATTTGGACATCAATGCATATTTAAATGACTAGTTTATGAGTTTTTGATGACAGAAAGCTGAATTCAACCATCATAACGCAGCATGTTTGACTGCAAGAGACATAAATATCGTTGTACTAGATTTGTGCAGTGACAATAAAGGAATTAAATTCACTCAGAAACTAAACTGGCCTGCAGGGCGTTAGTCTGAACTGTCACACGTCACTTCAAAGTACTCGCCTGACAAGTTAGACCAGAAATGAAGCACCAATTTCAAATATAATTTAACGCACACATCCCACTGACAGGTCTTAATCGGCTAACCATTAGCGGTGCATAAATCTACGACGTGTTGAAAGATCCACCTGATGAACCATCTCCACGTTGCCAAACTATTTCTTGTGACTGTCAGCAACACACAAGCTGCTGACAAGACTCAAACGACAGCAAACAACCTGCCTCTTCGGCGGTTTGCTAATGGAGCTTAGCATACACGCTGTCAGCTAACTTCCCATCACTTTCGCTGGCGTTGAAGGTTAGCATTAGCATGAGCTAATCCAGCATTACGATTGTGCAGCAAACGTTAGCGCAGTAACTAGCCACGGAAGACTTATGTCAGTTATTCAGTTTTAAGTTACTCACTTGCTGCTGTCTTAGCAACTCTTCTTCTTGGCTGTATTGCCGAAAATAGTATGTTATCTTTAAGATATAGATAAACTAAGACGGATACTATTGACACCCCCCGCGATGTCTGCGTCCGGCATAAGCTAGCTTCATTAGCTAACTGAACGACAGCTAGGGAGCCGCTCAACTGACGAATGTAACTCTGGCTGACCTGGTCGAATAAAGGACGAGAGCCGCGGACAGTCCAAGGGGCGAATAAGCTGCTTCAAGCCAACAGGCTGCACCTCTCTGTGGATGGTTAGAGTTTCCCCCTCTAACTCTGTGTACAGTACGCCGTAGAAGCGTTAGCAGCTGTCGGTGGATCACCACGACCGGTGTCACTGAGGTTGACACAGCAAGCTAGTTCTCGTTAGCCATCACGGAAGTCTCGCGTTGTTTTCTTTTTAGCAAGGAGAACGTTTGTCCTGAGTGTTGTCTCCCAGGCAGCTCAAACCACACTCAAGAACAGGCAGACACCAATTTAAACCATTTTAAAGGTGCATTACCGCCGTCAACTGGAGTGTGGAATATGAGATTAAACCACAGCCAGTGGATTAAGCAGAAAAACTACAACTTTTTATCTAACTTCGACTCTTTTAAAATACAATGATGTAACGATGATGAAAAATCACAATGTTTAATCCTACTCAATGACCAGTGTTGGGGAGTAACGGAATACATGTACCGGAGTTACGTATTCAGAATACAAATTATGAGTAACTGTATTCCGTTACAGTTACAATTTAAATAGTTGGTATTTAGAATACAGTTACATTGTTGAAATCAATGGCTTACATGACGATACTTCTGTTTCACGAGTTTATTCACTTTCTAAATAAATTAAGTCAACTCCATGCATTTCCCAGAAGCCCCAATATGAAAACGAAAACATGAGCTGCGTGATCAGTCACAATGGAGTCGGAAGAGGAGCTAGCAGAGGTAGAGCTGGAACCGGCACAACAGGGCAAGAATGCGTTTTCATCGTGGAAATTCAAAGATCATTTCACCTTCAAGAAAGAGAAGGTGCAATCTCTGCTTGCCTCATCCTGAAGTTGCAACACCTATGTTAGATATATTAGGTAATAACAAATTCTGTACAAAAACAGAATATTTTATGTTTGTCTATTTTCCCACATTTAACAGCTGAGTAAATAAAGAAACTGAAAAGGGAAAATTGGTAAATTCTTCACTTTTTTAACAAAGCAAAACATCTTTTGCATAAACATACCCTTATAGTCTTGTTTCTCTACAGCAAATTATAATATATAATTTGCACTTTAAGGGAGACTTGGGCCTAACACATTCAGCCGGTTGGAACAGAAGAACACACCAGAATAGGCCTGTTTAGTAAGCAGGATTTGATGGTTGCATTCCCACACTTATAAAATGCAATTCAATGTGGAAGTAATCCAAGTATTCAGAATACGTTACTCAGATTGAGTAATGTAACGGAATACGTTACAAATTACATTTTTGGGCATGTATTCTGTATTCTGTCACGGAATACATTTTGAAAGTATCCTTCCCAACACTGTCAATGACTGAAGCAGATGATCTCTCTGTATACTGTACTTGGTGCACTGAAGCATGTCATGTTCAATGGTTTCCGGTTGGTTGCAGTGTGAACACTTTCCTGTTGGGTGTTTTCCTGTTTTTTTATAACAAGTAAAACCTGTGTGACTGATTCTCAGACGTGATATGTCTTTGACAATTCAGCAGCTTTAGACAAATAAGTAGACAAATAATAATGATAATACTACTACAGACTAATGGTAATAATAATAATACATTATATAATCAATAATAAACAAATTAAAAACTGCTCTAATCAAAATCATGTTCAGTGTAAATATTAATGATTGAGTGAGTAGCTTTAATAAAACATGACCTGACCTGGCCATGTTTTCTGCTTGTTTTCCACATGCGTCTTTTAAAGGGCCTGATTTCCTTGATTTCTCTCATTGATTATTGGACTATATGTGTCACCGGGATCTAACAAAGATGTCCTGCAATTGTTGGCACTTTGCTGCATTTCCTAGATAGAAATGAAGGAGAAAAAAGAAGCAAAAGTCCATATCCTGAAAGTCATGTTAATTGAACTGTTGTTGTTGTTCGATACTGTAGGGAGGAACCACAGGGGACTGTCCTGTCTCCATCTCTGTTCAGTCTTTGCACCTCAGATTTCCAATACCGCAGGCCCTGCCACCTGCAGAACTTCTCTGATGACTCTGCAGTGGTTGGGTGTATAAGAGATGGACAGGAGGTGGAGTATAGGACACTGATTAGAGTATCTGTAGAGTGGTCCCAGGCAAACCATTCTATGAATGTGGAGGAGCTGGTCATTGACTTCAGGAGGAAGAGGACACCAGTGGAGCCCATCACCATCCAGGGCCTGGAGGTGGAAGTAGTGGACCACTGTAAGTACCTGGGAATCCACATGAACAGCAGACTGGACCGGAGGGACAATAGCGATGCTCTACTTCCTGAGGAAGCTCAGGTCTTTCAATATATGCAGCAAGTTGCTGGAGATTTTCTAACAGTCTGTTGTTGCGAGTGCCTTGTTGCAGCCTTGCTGTGGTTTGATGGGGGAGAAGTTCCAGCAAAAAGGACATAAGTAGGATCGACAAATTGATCCGAAAGACTGGACATGTGATCGGCAGAGAGCTGGAGACATTTGTCTCAGTGAGGGACAGGAGGAGACTAGACAAACTGCTCTCCATCATGGACAATCAGTCTCATCCACTACACCAGACAATAGAGGGGCAGCGGAGCTCATTCTCCAACAGACTGATCCAGCTCCGCTCCCACAGTGAATGCTACAGGACTTCTTTCATACCATTTTCAGTCCAGCTGTACAACAACTCACCTTTCTGTAACAGATAACTCCATGTTATTCATGTTAATGGGCACTATTGCACCTTATTAATCATTCCTATGTATATAATATATATTTATGCCTGTCTCAATTTCTTGTACATTTGTTCATTTATGTACGCTTTTTGATACTATATTATTTTATTTTGATAGATTTTTACTTATATTTTATTTTATTTTATCTTTCTTCTTAGTTGTGGTTCTCAAATGTGTTTTTTATTTGCAACTGAGCTACTGTGACCAAACAATTTCCCTTGTGTATGAATAAAGTCTGTCTAGGTCTAAGTCTAACAGTCCCCAATAAATCAAAAGCTCTGTTCATTGTTTGCAGTTTTGTAACTGATTACACAGAATAGTGAGTTTAGTGTTCTTTAGTTTGTGTTCACAAAAAAAAATAGGAAAAACTATCAATAACAACTAGAACACTTGAATACCTTTCTTAAAAAATGGACAAAATAAGTAGTTTGTCTACATCAGGCTGCAGGAAATTTCTGGCTCTTTTCCTACAAAACCAGGATTCATTCTAGTTTAGATGCTTGAAATCCTTCTTCATACCTTTAATACATCCAGAACAGACTGGGAGTTGTTTTAAAATGCAGCAGTTAGAGTTGTTACAAGATCCAAACCGTTTGATCACTTTTCTTCTGCATCCTCTTGCAGGTAAGTATCTGGTCATTAACAGACTCATGTGAGTTCAGCACCACACATAGAGTGTTACGACGCTGCTCTGCAAGGGGTGAGGGAAGCAACATTAAAACCAGCTGGAATTGGCTTTTTGTTAAGGTGAAGTGATTAAAGTACAACAGAAGGCACAGCACTAAGGCTGGACAAGGGGCTGTGAGTTCCCTGCACACCTGGGAACTCATAGGACAGAATTGGCAGGGGCCATAACATAGATGTTCCTAACTAAACCTACGCCAGTTATTTAGGACTGTAGAAACCATAGCCATATTTTCTATTCCACTGTGACATTTACATTTTAATTCAAAATTAATATTGCATGTCATTCAATTTCATTTCATTCAGACTTAGATTTAAATTATGTATTTTCTTTTTACTGCTGTATTTTTTTTTCTTTTTTACTGTTTATGCTGAGTATCTTGCAGAGCTGAAAACTAAATCTCCTTGCACTGTACAACCTGTGTGGTGCAATGACAATAAAGGATATTCTATTCTATTCTATTCTATTCTATTCTATTCTTTTTTTATTCTATTCTATTCTATGTTTCATCCAATAAGCTTCTTCAGTTCTAAAGGCACGGTGGGGAGTTGGGGCAGAAACGGAACAATGTTTATACAGTTTATACAGTCCAGTGCAGTGAGGAGCTCTCCGGGTTAGGGTTCAAACGTCCACCTACCTCTAGTCATGCAGGTTTGTGAGGGGCATCACATGCGGATGTTCCTATTTAAACCTTAACTCCCAGCTAGTTCATTAGAACTGATGAAGCTACTTGGATAAAACATCTTCAAGAAACTCTTCTAAGTCCAGTTGCCTTTATTTTTGCTTTGTTGACTGTTCTTGACTGTCTCCAGATTCAGAAACACATTAGGGACTACAGCTTTCTTTTTTTTCCTCTCAGAGCTTCCCTCTTTTGATACAAATCTGGGTAAAGATCCAGATTTAGTATAATTAGCGAATTAAAAACAATGCCAGGATTAAGCAGACGCACAAACACAGACTACAACCGTGCAACCACATAATTTAATACAAATGTTCACCAGATAAAACTGCAGGCATTCAAATCACTGTTCACACATCTCTTTGTACATGCACAAGGAATTAATCAGATCAGGCACGTTCACAACGTTATTCCACAAACAGACTCTGAATGTTAAACTCTACACCACACTAAACGCAGCGGTCACTATATACAACACTCTTCAGATTTTTTAATTTTTTTTTGTGGGGTTTTTCAGCAATGAATCAACAACAAACTCCACTTGATATTATTCTACACTAAGCGATGCTAGATCTGCAGCCAAGGAGAGGATAACAATCATGCACATTACTGGACATGCAAACAGATGCTTAAAGTTGCATAAAACCCAACGCTGTTAAAGATTTAATACACGACAAAAGATCACCTCCGTCCTCTCCTCTGCTTCGTACGCACACATCATGTTATAGTAGCTGCAGCTTTATTTTGATCTTCATCTCAGTCTCTTTCTTTTTATTTTTTTTTTATAAGTGTTTCTCGGCCAAGTATACTAGATCACACCGTGAAGACAGCAAGCTGAGCATATGAGGCTTTAGCGGAGTGAGCTAAACCAAAACACGCTGCTTTAATTTAATATTATTGCCTTTTTGTGTGTTATTGCTTACATATAATAGAGTTACAGCAACTTGCAAACACTTTTTTGCCAGTAAGCTCCAGTTAACGAAGCAACACTGTCTCCTAGATGCTTATACACGACTAGAAATCTCTGCGTGGGTTACAATTTTTTTCAGATGAAAGAAATGCTAAGATCTTATACTTCCCACAAGAAAAGAGGACGGGCTGTTGCTGAGACTTGTTATTGTCTCTGCAAACCTGTGCAGACCGGGGTGTTGTGGGTAACCAGGTCGCACCGCTAGGCAAGTTAATAGTTTGATTCAGCTCCTGTCGGGCAGCAGGTACAAACTGGAGATGAAAACAAATGTAAATGTTGTACGGGGGGAATAAAAGAAACCAAAAATGTCAGAGCAAGAATGCAGGTTAACGTATGTGCAGCTCAGACTTTAACCAGCAGAAGCACAGAAACATTTGAGTGTTGTGTCTCACACTTCAAGACTTTATGGATTGTTTTCAGTATTTAACAAAGGCCACACTGTTTGCCTCATTTTCGCTAAACACAGCCTTTAAAGCCAATAGTTGCTGCAGGTGGACAGTAATAGAGTGAATTTCCAGGAAAACAAATGAAAAAAGCCAGTTATTGCAAATTAAAAACAATAATTTTGCTGATAAAAAATAAAATCAGGGCTATTATGTTTCTCCTAAAAGTATGTGAGGGTTCAGATCCGTCTGGAGATGGGACTTAAATGAAGAGATGAAGTGTGTACGAGCAGATACTGTTTCTTTTTCTCTTCCTTCCGTCTTATTGACACATCCACCCTCTGTCCAGCACAGCTGTTCCACACTCACACCTGTAAAAGACTACCATGGGAAATATGTAAATGTTGAGCAGAGCGACCACAAACTGAATTTATTTACTGCATGTAAAGAAAGTCATCTCCGAATGTGAAAGAAGAGAATGAGAGAATGTGAGCAGGACAGTAGCAGAGCAGGGAGAGACGTAAAAAAAAAATAAAATAAAAAAAAAGCACTGACACACTGAATTCATCCGATAACACATCCACGCGTCGGTTGAGTTAATATTTGTCGCCTCTGTAAAGTCAGTACAGTTATTTCAGTATTTATTCTTGCTGTAGCGCCATCTGGTGGTAACATTTGTTCGACATTTGGTAAGACGTTTAAGAGTTTTGCTTCACAATAAACACGCCGACTGCACTTTGGTAACCAGCTGTAGAAAGAAACGATAAAGAACGTCGCAAAGAAAACATCACCTTTCATTTGAGCGTTTCAAATTTTAGCATTCTTGTGTCAAATGCCTGCATCCTGGAAACTGAGGAAATACAACATGCACAAAAAGCTCAGCTCTTTTTTTATATAAAGCTGGCTACATTAGCTGTGTTTGTCACGGCAGTCGTCTTGAAGTGTCCATACAACGATTGTTTCTACTATGAGGACAGACTGAAAAATGATTGATCTGTGGTTTTCTAGTAGCTAATGCTAGCTGTCTGCAGATGAATCCAATTAGTTTGTGCTAAAACTGAAACTCTTTAAGATAAGATAATCCTTTAAGATAATCCTCTAATTTGTCTCACAGTGTGATAATCATTCGGTATTCTTCAGTTATTTTGAACATTTAAACCTTTATTTTACGATATTTCTGTTTTATTTTGCCCAAAAAGTTATAAATCTGTTGGGTTATTTATTTGTTTGTAAGGCCCAGGCCTTAAAGGAAGTGTGATCACTCAGTAAATCATTTAAAAAATCTGTTTTTTGACTCTTGAGACGTTCTGCAGCTGAATGACTTCGTCATGGTGCTTTAGGCATTTTATTGTACAAACATTTGACACAATTAAATTATTTTTGTGTGTGTATCTCTGTGTTTGTGCATCAGTGTGGTGTTAGGGCTCTCCGTCCGCCAGCTGTGTCTGGTAGGGACTAAAGAAGTCTCTCAGGAGGCTCCGGACGCGGACGGGCTGGGGGCTCCCGGCAGCAGGGATCAGCGCCGGATTCAGAGCCAAGTTTAGGACCTTTTCCGGGTTGAAAACAGCGGAGCGGGTCTGGGCCGTGTGGAGACCCTCGATGGCGCTGGACAGCCAAATGAGCCTCTTGAGACTCTGAATGTTTCGGCCGCGGTCGTGCATCAGCTGGTGTTCAGTCACAGCTCGGCGACTGTGGAGGAAGCAGGAAGGAAATCACAATCATGCAAACAGTGCATGCATCAATCTGTGAAAACTGATGTGAAAAGAAGTAGATTTAAAAGTACTAGTGGTGACTAATAGAAGAATAGCATTCAAATACAGGCGGGATCAACAGTCCCACCTCTCGTTCTGTTCACACTGGCCGGTTGTGAAGACGACAAGAAGCATGACAACGAGCCACTGCACGGGCCTGTGGGACATCTGCATCTTCTGCATTAAAACAGCAAGAAACACACTTTAAATATGAATGCACCCCAGCCGTTTAGCTCAAGAGCAATAACTCAAACAAATTTTTCACTGGCAGATGTTCAGGAATTCAAAGATTTTTTGAATGAATGTAGCAACTCATAAAAAAGACAAGAAAACAGGAAAACAAAATATGCTAATAAACAGATAGGATGTTATCATTCATTTTGCACAAGTAGATGAGTTATATGAGTCTCCACTGCTGCATTTTCAAGCAGCTTTTTCCATTTCATCATCATAAAACCTCAGCATGGTTCAATAATACATAAATAAAAAGAAAGAAACGGCAGCAGTACATAACCCAGCCACTCAGTCTAAATAAACAGAAAACAGTTTTAAATACAACCACATGGCAGGTTTTACTTTCTTACTTTCTTTAAAGATTTGACATAAATAAATTTAGTTGTTTAGTTTGTTTCATTGACTATAATATGAGTCAGATTGTGTGCCTGTTTACACCTTTGTCATTCTCAACATTTTTACCTGATGACTACCTGGTAATATCAGCTCGTCGTCTTTTTTAGAAGCTTTGCGTTCAAACTACATTTTTGCGTTTATTAATTTATTCATTTTTTCTGCACATCAGAATACAACCGAATACATCTGTGAAGACATTAACTGCTGAAAAAACTTTTTAAATGCAACAGCTAGATTTTGGATAAAAGAACAAAGAGTAAATCCGAACTGGATTTTCTTTTTTACTTTCGATCTGATGTTCAAAAGCTCAAAAGGTTGTGATTCCGTAAAGCAGCAGGTGCACACACACATTTATGCTTATTCAATCTGAAAATACTTTCCTTCTTCATAACAATCTCATAAAAATCTCAGCAGTTGTATGCATAGAAAGGAGTTATGGGTAACCGCAGGTCAAAGGGCACGAGTCCCAAACTCAGCAAGTAATGAGTCTGACTCCTGTCCCCAGTTCAGTGTGAAAAATAAAAGAAATGAGTAAAATTCTTGGTCAATCTATGAGATCCAAGTGCCCAATTGATTTTTTTTCTACTGAATTACAATTTCAAATGAGCAAAAAGGTCCTTTTAGAAAGTTTTGATTCACTTTTTTTTTTAAAATAAATCAAAGCCCTTCTTATAAACTTTAACTCAGAAGTTCACAGAATTGTCTTGTCAGGTTAAACATCCATGAACACATTCACAGAAGCAAAAGTCAAATAAGTTCAAGAACTAAAACAATGAAACTCTAATAAACCTAAAATAATCAGATTTCTTTAGAGCTTCTTTAAGTGGCGATATATTTAAAAGGTACTCACATTGTCCCTGTTGGTGACAGCAGCTCCTCTAATGATTAGACACTGAACTGACTTCAGATTCAACCTCCAGACCTTTTATAAAGCCCTCTGACACGCACGCACGCACACACACACACACACACACACACACACACCCACACACACACACATATATATATTGTTCAGACCTCCCACAGGTTTAGGAGTCAACACAAATTGAAAACGGGTCGTTTGATTTGCTAATGAAGCGACGTCAGCGCCATCATCTCTGACATGTGATTATTGTGAGAGTAGATATGAAACATTTTCTGGGTTATTTGCGTTAACAGGATCCCAAACAGACCTGCTGCACCTCAGTGTGACAGTGGAGGATGTTTACACAGTCGCACACACACTTTACATAATCAGGTGTTTTTGAAAAGGAGGATGAAAATGAAACTGAGGGATTATCAGTTTTCTATTTTCTGGTCTAATCCTCCCCATTCGTCTTGGAGAGATCCAGGCGTCTGACACAGGAGGAATTTAGAGATCTGCGTCTGAATGGTTTCATTGATGCTGAGAATGAAGACACACAGGAATGAGTCAGTGTGGATGAACTGAACGTCAGCAAACTGTCTGTCAGCTCGGGCTTAAACTTTTCTGTCTGCGGCTTAGATGTTTGTTGCCTGGAGCTCTTCTGCAGCTGCAACCAACTCCATCACTAATGAACTCAAACAAACTGGTCGCCTCGACGCCGACACAGTCGCCCTCACTGATGCAGTCGTCTTGACAACACCTTCCAGGATGAGTTTCCCTCTGTGAGAAATGCAGGCTGGCGTCGCAGGCCCGTGGGCGCAGAGATTGGGTCCATTAAAGAGTAAATGACGGCGGCCTGAGGAAATTCTGAGAGAGTGCAGATGGACAAAGAAGAAATTAATCAGCGGCTGGAGGAAAACATTTCTCACAGCAGGAAGCAGACAGTCGTTGGGCTCCCGTCAAAACCTGATCCTCAAGCATAAAACTTTGACACCTGACTTGTTCATAACAGTCCTGTCCATTGCATCTGTATTCGTCTCCACGGCCAATTTTGGAGCACAGGTGACATGCTGGTTTCTCTACTTTGCCCCATGTGTGCAGGTTAGGACCCACTGTGTGCTGGGAAGGACCCACGGCCCATAATATGAACTGTATGTGTCTTCGTGTTTACTTTTAAACATTTTCTGTAATCCTGGTTTTCTTTGTGTTTCCTGTTTCTGTTTTTGAAAGTTTTGTGTCTTGCTTTAATTCCTGTGTTTTCCCTCCATCGATTGTTTGACTGGTTGCTCCGTCTGTGCTCCTCCCTCAGTAGTCTCACCTGTGTCTCATTAGTCCCAGTGTGTCTATATACACCGATCAGCATAACATTATGACCACCTTCCTAATATTGTGTAGGTCTCCCTTGTGCCTCCTTGTAACATCCACATGAATGCCAGGTCCAGACGTTTCCCAACAGAACATTGAATTGTCACGAGATGATCAATGATATTTCTCCTGTCAGCGGTTTTAATGTTGTGGCTGATCGGTGTACACTATAATTCCCACCTTCCCCTTTGTCCATTGTCCAGTCACTTCCTGAGTTACCTGTTTGTTTCCCAGTTGTTCATTCACCTGTTTTCCTACCCTGGATTTACTAGTTCCTGTTTCTGTTCAGCTCCTCATGGTTCCTTGTTTTCTGAGCTTTGTCTTGCTTCTGGTTTATTGGATTTCACCTTTTGTTGGTGTTATTGGATTCCCCTGCCTCTCTCTGCTGCGCTTTTTGTTTTCTTTAATTGTAAGTCTTCATGAAACTGAAAATGATTTCAACCAGTCCTTGGTTTCTTGAGCGCGTGTCCTTTGTTTGGTTCTCACCTCCTTGCTACACATTGTGACAGTATGAATATTAAATCCGTGGAAGATGACTTGTTTTGTGTCAAACAATGGATGAAAAAACGAAAAAGGAAAAAAAGGAAATCATAATCCACAGGCCCTCTGTGTAATAAAACATTGAAATTATCCTCGAATAGTGGTCACAATGAGCCACTGCAGAGACCTGTGGGACATCTGTATCTGTTATATTAAGACAGCAGGAAACACGCATGGCGCAGCAGCATATTGGGCAAATAGTTGCTATCTTGTTACTTGCTGTTGGTGAGTGTGACAGTGAAAGGGAATGACCGGCTCAGAAAGGGTTGACAAATGATGAATCGGATGAAAGTAGTGACGCAGAAATGGAGGATGCACTGATTTTGACAGTGCCGGAAAAGGGAAGAGATAAGAAAATAGAGCGACAGCCAACAAAACAGGAACAAATCGCTCTTTATTGAACTTCCACCTAACCCGGGATCGAACCGTCAACCCTGTGATCAGCAGACAACTCGCTCTATGACCTGAGACACAGCTTATATTCCATAATATCATCTTTGACTTTCAGGTGCTGCACCCTCAGGACCCGTCACATGTAAGAGCTGCCGTGTTCTGATCCAGATCTGATAAACCTGCACATCAATCATTATCTTCACAAGCGACATTTTGACAGAGTGAAGCAGAAAAATCTCAGCTGGGGACAAAAAAAATGAATGATGGCTCAGATTCCATTTAGCTGCTTCAGTCTATTGTGGTTCATTGAGTCTTTTTGTAAATGTTGTTTGTGGTGTCATACCTGTGATCCAATCTAAACATGCCGTGGCAACTGGACAAAAGTTAATCTGAACAGCTTCTTAAGGTGAGTATCTGGTCGTTAACAGACCCTAGTCATGTGGGTTTCAGGTAGAGACCACCTGCCACTGAAATACCATCAACCCATATTGATCGCCCCAGCCATCGCTAAAAAAACAATCCTCCTAAACTGGAAAGACAGAACGAAAGTCTTCAAGAAAACGCAATATGTCCATTGTCTCATCTTGATTTTTAGATATAATCAGAGATTAAGAGCAGGTGCTAATAGAAAAAATGGCTGTATCAGATACAGATGAATCACTGGCCTAAGGCACAAATTAAAACACTGAGGTGATTTGTTGGTAACACCTGCTCACCTGTGGTCTGTACATTGTTCAGCCTCCAGCTGTAAAGTCGTCTGTGTCCACATGGTGGCAGTGTTGTACTGAGCAGCAGAGAGGAAGTCACGGTTCATCATCTGAAACACAAGGACAATACAATCCATGATAAGCAGCACAGAATTTTTATTGCCCTATTAGTCTTTATTTTGATCATTTGACTCTTATTAATCTCCATATTTGTTAATTTGATAGGAGACTAAAAATTCTAACCACTGCATGTTCTAGATAGGTCTATAAATGGTTGGGAGACTTTTTTATTTTAGCTGTTTACCAAAATATATTGAAATTGAAGCTATACCATAAATAGGACTTTATGGACTCTCTTATCTGCAGAGCTGCTCGTCTGTGGTCCTGGCCTCTGCTCTTTCTCAGGAATTGATTATTGATAAAACTGCCACTACTGCTCAACCACCTGATTAAATGGTAGGCCATGTAAATAAGGATCGGTAGTTAATGTTTCATGACCTTCAAGGTTCTGATGCAAACTAAGATGAATGTAATTGTTTTAACCACAGGAACAATGTTAATGTTATTTTGCCTCCTTTTACACTAATGAACAGACAACACCAAAAATAAATGAAAACCCTGAGTGTTTATATTATTGTTATAGATAGATAGATAGATAGATAGATAGATAGATAGATAGATAGATAGATAGCTTCTTTATTAATCCCAAACTGGGAAATTTCTCAATTATTTCTAATTCATACCAGTTTGTGCATATTTTTAACATTAATTCCCTGTTTATCCAAAAAGCGCTTTTAAAAAAAGTGTGCTTGTAGAGTTTTTGAGAAGACAAGCCAGTTGCATTTTTTCCTTTTTGGATATACCATGACTTGGATGACTGAGAACCTTCACAGACTATTTACTTGTTTTAAACCTGATTTTTAGACACTTTGTAATATGGTTTATAAATTATTTTAGACAGTTCTGTGTTCTCAGAGACAAATAAATGTTTAGCAACATGACTTTCTTTCTATATGTCAAAACAATGTTTTCATGGTATTACTTTGACATTTTAAGCACCCACAGACAATTTAGTCACCGTCAGTCTTTAAATTTAGTTTTTTAGTTTCCCTGAAATAAAAGCGACTACAATGTGTTGTTGAAGTCAAACAGGTTTAGTGTTATCTTTAAGAAAACAGTGGTTTGAATTCACACATGTGTTTGGACATAAAAGTCATGGTTAGAAAAGTCATGTTGAGTGCCGTGCTGTGGAAGTGAACATATTTCTTACAGGCTAAATGGACATTAAGTTAATATCTAGTAGTTTAGCCATGCCTTGGCATTTTCTACATTAGGTTATCCTATTCTAGATGAAGACATTACACCGTTGTCACCACGTTGAACACAATATTCATTTGAACGAAACATTATTTGTCTGCGTGGGTTCTCTCCAGGTACTCCAGCTTCCTCCCACCGTCACGAGCATGTCTTTCCTCCCAAGACATGCTCGTGAGGTTCATAGGTGATTCTAAATTGGCCGTAGGTGTGAGTGTGGATGGTTGTCTGTCTCTCTGTGTTAGCCCTGTAATAGACTGGAGACCTGTCCAAGGTGTACCCCGCCTCTTGCCCAATAGCAGCTGGGATAGGCTCCAAGCATAAAATTTTAGGTTTGAAAAATGAAGCCCAAAAACTGCAGTTCTTCTAACAGAGGCTGTGAGTCTATTTCCATAGATGTCCATGATAAAATGCCAACTTTACAGCAAAAATAAACATGATTACCACCTGGTATAAAAATGGTTTTGACCTCCAAAGACAATTTCTCCATTCATGACAACTGTAAGAGGGAGAATCTTTATATTACTCACCTGTTTAAAGCTCAAAGCTTAAATAATTAGGGGCATGGCCTCTTTGAGTGACAGGTGAGTGTCCTCACATGTCGCTGGCTGCCTCTCAGTCCCGTTTTTTGAACTAGCCAGGAATTAGTAGGGAGTCAGACAGAGCCAAGATGGCGGCGCCCAAAGCCACTGCACTGAGCCTCAAAAACAGTTTGGGTGACGACATCTTTATAAACCGTCAGCGCTGGAATATCAACATCTGTCCAACAGCTATTAAGATGTTTCTCCATTATCATCCCTACAGTGTGCTATGTACAGAATATTATTACTCTTTGTCACACCTGTTGTTGAGTAGAAAGATCACAGCTGGGTCTCCATGGTAACGTGGTGATCTAGGATGTTTCCTTGTTTTGAATCTCTGCTGATTATCGGTTTCATTCCCTTCTTCATACATTTTATTAAAAAACACAAAAAGAAAGAGTTCTTCAGCTCATGACGTTACCTGTAATGTAATGTTTATAGGCAGTGGTAATTCTGACAGCTGTTTTTGATCAATTTTTGGTTTTCATCTTCACACGTAAAATGCTTTTTAGTCTTAGTTACATTTGAGTCATTTTTATCTTTCATAGTGTTAGTCATTGCATTTTTGTCAACTTTTAATTATTAGTCAAACTGCAGCTAACAAATAATAATAATTTGAATATTTTTCTCATTTCAGAGTAACTCTTTAATTTAATTAAGCTTATATATGTAAAAAACACTACTGAAACCATTAATGGTGTACACAGTTTGAAGCAAAATAACATTTACAAATCAATAAAACAATAAATTGAAGGCTTGCAACTTGAATAGTTTACTGTATTACTTTGTATTTGGACTTATACACAAGAAGGATTCATTCCAGGAACCACATTTATGGACAAGTTTAGTTCACTAAATACTGTGCACTGTTTAAATATGTGTCAGTAAAATGTTGGAAGGCAATAACTTCATGTAGTGCAAAACAGACAGCTGAAAAGTGATGCGCCTTCAAATGTCGTATTCTTTCCACCTAATTCGTTGTCGCGGGACTTGTGATTAGTTTTAGGCTACCATCAGCTGCCCGAGGTCAGATCAGATCCAATCTAACGATGGGAACGCGCATTTTGAAACGCAGTCAGTCTATTTCCTGTTGCCTTCTGACACTATTTCCTGTGTCCCACCCCCCTTCTCTCTTTCATTGGCAGTTAGCTAAACATGTTTGCAGTCAGGTCAGTAATCAGTTCAATATTTGGCTCAGAAAATTCAAACATGTTTGACTGACTGCGACTCAGGTCAGGTCGAGTCTGTTCCCCTCACACACTAACAGATTTTCTGGCGCAGACTTTGCCCCACTGGGAATCGTGGGTAAAATCTGGCAAAAAAAAACTGTCCTCAGCTTTAGTGACAGAAAAAAGGCAGTTGACAAATATCTTTCGTTATAGGACAAACCAGAAAGTGGTAACGTAAAGACACAAGAACCACAAACCGACACAGATTTATTTCAAATTCCAATGGCTTTATTTTATGTATATAGATTTGTATATATTTATATATATATTTATAATTATATATATTTATGTAACAACTTTTACTCAGTTGCTTGATTATCATCTTTTGTTCAGCGTAAAGTTCAAACGACATGACACTAAGACCAAGGCATTCCACATGATCATATCTTACAAAAGAGTAAAGAAAACAATGTGTGTGTGTGTGTGTGTGTGTGTGTGCGTGCGCGCGGCTGTCATACACCCACATATACACACATACATACATACATACATACATCAGTGTACAGGTGTGGCGGTTTTGTCTGTACAAAGAATTGAAACACAAAAAAAGCAGATAAAGACAGAGACGAGCAGACAGAGTGAGAGCGTGAGGGGGACCGGATGGAGGAGTCTGTTGCATAGATTGAAGCAAACAGGAGGAGGATGTCTGATGGAGATGGACAGGATGAGGGAGGGAAGGAGAAGGTGACACACACACACACACTGAGGAAACACACTTTCACCAGGCCAACACACAAACACACGCACAGAAACACACACATTCAGGGAAGCACAGGAAGTTTTATTTTGGCTCGAATACAAATCACCGCCGAGGCCCAGAATCTGCCAGACAGGACAGAAACACTGAGGTCACCTCCTCTGTACTGTAGCAGGGAACATCCTAACGTGCTACTGATGTTTAGCACATCATTATGTGGTAAAGACTTAACCCGATGACAGGTTTGGATGGAAATCTGGAGCCTCATCGTCATAAATCTCTGTCCACAGATGTCAAATTCACGGTGACACTAAAAGAAAAGTCAGATGATCCTCCAAGTCATCGAGATTCTTCCTCTGTGAATTATAAATAGTTGTGCCAAATTTCATAGCAATAATCAAACATCTTTTCTAATATTTAAGCCTGGATCAATGCTGCGTTCACGTCAGCAGGGATCAATGAAAAAAAGGATTTTATAGCTATTTTTTTCAGGTTTAACTAAGAGGTTTTACAAGGATGATATCTGGTACTTTTACACCTACTGGATAAATGTGACCTTGTTTAGGCCTTAAATAAATAAAGGGTTTATATCTTCAAGCTGGAGGAATAAGGTAATAAGAGAAAAGACAGAAGCTGAAAAGTTAATTAGGACCCAAATCTACATGAAAGACAGACATTGCGACCTCAGAGCTTCTTTAATCCTGTCAGCGATGCTGCTCTCAGATTTCACGCGTCATGCTCTTAAACATGACAACTCAGACATTCGTTTCCACTTTGATGCTGAACTTCAACGCTGTCACATTATCTGACCTCGGAAGTCATAAAAACCCCCAAAAACTGTGTCTGAACTGTCAAATAAATGTCAATGAGAATGAGTGTCCATGCACACGTAATATTAGTGGAGATACATGAAGATGAGTTATGACAAAAATGAGACATTTGTGTGAATAAAATGTGAACGAGTGCAGACTTTAAATCCTGTTTATTATCATCGGAATAAACTATTCGATTCTTCTCCTTTGTCTTTGTGTCTAGTCAGAGATAGGATGAAGTATTTAGCCTCGCTTAGCACAAACACAGGAAGTAGGCGGAAACTGACTGTAAACATGTTGTTTTTGGCGTCTTCGTGCCGCTTCAGACTTTTAAACACTAAGCGAGAAACTCCAGGGTTGACATTTTTAATTAGTTTATGGCAGTGATAGTATTAAATGTCAGTGCAACAGATTGTTGAATTTCTCTTAATGTACTCTACGATATCTTAAATAAAGTCCTCCTCAACCCTTCCACCTGGAGCTTGTTGTGTTCGTTGTGTTGGTTATAAAAACATGAATGATGCCACTGGATGCAATTTTGTTGTTTTGTTCTCTGTAATGAACTTGTTACTACATTTGATTTTATATTCTCAAATGTGAGAATTTCTTTGTCACGGATGAAGGTAAACAGTATTCATGGGCACTGAACTGATTTTTAATGAATTATAACAAACATTTTTAGAAGACAAAACTTCAAAGATTAAAAGAAAAGTCAGATTAATCCATTCTTTAGTTGCAGCAACAAGTTTTCAGATTGAAATCTCAAAATTTACTTAAAGTGATTTATCAGTGGTGAGATACACTGATGGGACAAACATTGGACAGGTGAGCAACAAACTCCGTCGCCCTCCTTTTTCTCCAGCAAAGAAGAATCAGGAGGACGACGGATCCATGGATGTGATCGGTGGGATGAAGACCTGCAGAGCAGAACTCTACCTGAACCACATGCTGAATGTCTGAGGCCTGATAACTGTCTCCTTCCTCCTCCTCCTCCTCCTCATCCCCTCACTGCACAAGATGAGCGGACGATGAGTTCAGAGAAGTCTGTAAATCAGAGTGTTTGTGGCGTAAGGGTAGAAAAACGGAGGCGGATGAGATCAGTCAGTCGTTTAGTTTTCAGGAAAAAATGAAGATGGAAACAAAAAGAAGAGTCTTCATCTTTCATCAGTCCAACCATCAGACGTCACACAGTGTTCATTTCCTCAGTGTGTTTCACCTCACAGTGCAAATACGTGTGTGTGTGTGTGTTTATGCGCGTGTGATGTGTTTAGGGGTCGTGTGTGTTTGAGATTCATTTGGAAAACAAGTCAACATTTGGGATGTTTCATTCCATACTAAAACATGCAGAACACAGAACATTGAACACATATACCGAACAGTTAGTTTATCCAAATGCAGTTTCTCTGTTTTTTTCTCGTTTTGTTTTTTTTCTATATATGTCTCTTTTCGTACAGAGTGGCTTTAGGCTACACAGAACACGACGGAACCAATCGCACCAGGTTGGACATATTGCTTTAAACCACCAAATTTTGTATATATGTCATGCATGCCACATAGATGATATTATGTTTATACAAAAATAACACCAACGCCTATAACTGTGTATCATAGTAATTACAGAAAAAAACTTTTTCAGTCTTTTTTGCAATGAAGTTCAACTGAGAAACCACATATATCTACGTATTTATATCTAATATGTGTATATATATGCCAGACAGAAATATATAGACATAATATATAAATATATAGATATATATGTTAAGTGGTTATGACTTTTCCAACTTTTCCAGTTTGCTTGTCTGATTTGTGAATTGTTGAAGTGAAGGTTCTCTGAAGAACCCCTTAAAATCCAAAGACAGGAAGCTGTTCTGAGAAAGGCTTTGCTCTGAAGAGGAAGCAACGCAGTCAGAATGCAACAGTGGCTGGATAAGAAGCGAGTTCCTTCTCCATACTGAAGTCCTCATGGGAAAACAACGGTGGCAAACTGAGATCTCACATATTCCAGAAAAACAAAACAATGAACGTTGTTGTTGGAGAACTGAATCCAAGTGAAGACTTTCAGTCCGCTGACTGTTTCGTCTGTGACGTGGCTGAAAGCAGAAGCACAAAACCGGTCGCAGCGTCTGCACTGAGCACCTGGCATGAGACGTGAGGGCAACCAGTCCAACCAGTCCAACACTTGACCGCCACAAGCACGAGGAGGGGGTGCAGTCTTATCCAGGTGGTAGGGAGGGAAGACGGGGTGTCACGTGAACAAACTTGTGCAGAAGTATTGCAAAGTGAAAACGACTTTGGCAGAACACTCTTAAAGCTTTGCTGGGTGATGATTGGCTGATTGCCCCCTCTCCCACTTCCTGTCAACGACACAGACACTTCATTCACTTACTATATGACAATATTTACATCGCACTGATGGCAGGAGCGCAGGTAATGAACAGTCGGACAAAACAAAGAGGAAACGTGCCATCGTTTGGAAGGTGTGTCTCATTTACGACCAGAGGAAGTGACGTTGCGGCGCTTTAACAGTCCTGCTCTCTTCCGAAGCAGTTTATAAATGAACATGACTTCTACAGCAAGAGCCGTGTCCCATCACAGACCCCGCCTCCTTCAAAGTTTGACATTAACGAGCAAAACAAAAACTAAAATTAGACCACAAAAACTGTCGTCCAAAGCCGGGTCTAGACTTTTATGCAGCCCTAATATGTGCCTTTAAATGACTGACCTTTAAATGTATATAAAAGTTATCTTTAAATGCTGAAGTTACAACAAATAAAAAAGAGAGGAGCTCAAAGAAAGAGTTTTTTGTTCGAAGGCCCAATTCATTTTTAAGTGGGACACAAGTCAACTCGGGTTCAAATTGAATTCAGTCTGTTGGTCGACACTGGGCCCGACCTTAAGTGACCACGGCCATTTCAAGGAGGCGGAGCCTGAAGCGGGACACAGCTGCGACCCTCTTTTAAAGCCGTCAGCTCCGACACCTGCCGGCTCGGAAGCGGCATCGACCCACTCATTCAAAGAAACCAGTCGTTGTAGCTTCAAAGTACAGAAAACAAACAAACCCAGAGTTCGGATAAACAATTATACACTCCTGTTTAATGTTCAGTTAGCTGTATCCATGTTGCATTTGCTGAACTCTAGTGGAGTCGGATAAATGCGAAAAATCACATAGCGTGTAGTGTGTCACAACATTTTAGATAAAGTGATTATACTCATGTAAAAGGGGGGCTGATGAGGCTAGATTGTTGAGATTCCAATTGAGCGGCCAACAGGAAGTAAACAAGTCACTGCAGGTTTCTGAGCCCTAACATCAGGTGACCAAGACGACACACGTGGCATAAATATTTAGAGAGCTGTAAAAAGACAGAGTCCACGGTAGATTCATCTCATTCATGTACTGTACTGTCACCAAACTCTTCAGCCTATACATATATATTCATATATCTCCAAAATATTAAAAAGTACTTAATATAAAAATACAGAAGAATTGTAAAAAAAGAGTAAAACATTGAATTTTATATGAAAACCATGCAAGAAAGATTCCCCATTTAGTTAAATAGTAACTCTAAGATTCAGGAAAGCAAGGGAATGAAAAGGGAAGTGGTCGGACGAGAGAAGCGCAGGCGAACTGCCACCGACTCGCTTTTCATGTAAACATTGTAGAGGTCCTTTAAACTTGGTTCGGCAGTGACGACTGAAGATTTTCTCCTTGCTTTTTGGTCGTGTTTGGAGTAAAGGGCCGGGTAGTGGGGTGGGGGGTCGGGGGGAGAAAGTCCAAAGGAAACCTCAAGAACAATGAGATAAAAAACAATACAGACAACCTATAAAATATGGCTCTGAGTTACATAGAAAAAGCTCATCAGAGGGGAAGGAAGAACCTAGTCATGACCAAGAAGTTGGAAATATGGCAGTAGTAGCACATTACGTCAATAACGTGTTCGTAGATAGGTTGATGGCTGCTAGTCGGGCTAAGAGGGGTTTAGACGCAACGCTGCTTCTGATCTAGTTCTGATTCTGATTGGAGGACGATTCCTTCGTCTTTTAAGACTGCGGACGACGTCAAGCAGCAGGGACACAGTGGATTTAACTCAACGGGCCGACTGGTGACATCGTCAGTCTCCCATGAACCTCAGCGTGGCCGCCACACCGACGCCTGTCAATCAAACACGTCAGAGAGGAGGAGGGAGATGACGACGACGAAAACAAACACCTTCTCCGCCGCTGACCGTGTGACGTCACTGACAGCTGATTTAGTTTAATAAAGTCTGACAAACGAGGGGACGAACACATCAGAAGCGGTACTAAGATTTGTCTTCAACACAGGCAGACGGTCCAGGTGCTCGTCAAAGCTACATACACTTCCTGTCTGGTCAAATGAACTTAAACTGACTCAATCAATACGACTGTCGTTCTGTTTTAATGTTTGTTCGAGCTCAGTTTTAGAGTCTGTGGGAAAGCAAAGCGTCTGTGAAGATTCTCACAATCTACATCAAAGCTAAAACGAAGGCAACTGGACCTGTTTTGAGTTTTCTTGAAGAACTTTCACCACTCAATCAAATGGCTTCATTAGATTCTCAAACTTAGAAAACTACACTGAGGCAAAAGGTTGTGTACACGAGATGAAATAATAAACGTACAGGGATTAAATTAATAAGTAGAGAAACTAGACCATTGCTTCATTTTGAGTTAAAGGTGACAATAACGCTCTGTGCATCACACCTCCACGTGGGCTGAGATGGACGTCATGTCTGGGGAGAAAACAAGGGAAAGGGCTGAACTTCATTCTGAAGAGACAAAAGTGTGGATGAGTATTGTCTGTGATGGCTGAACGTTCAAATACTGCGTGGAAAAGCCTGTAAATACTAAAGGGTCTTTGTGACATAACTCTTATCAGCGTTATTTATCCTTGAGAAGAACACAGAGTGGGAATTTTAAGAGGGGAGTGTGTAAAGCCTTGAAGGAAATAAAAACTAATAAATTAGTGAGTGAGTGACACTGTGGGGGACGAGCAGTGGAAAAACAAGCTGCGTCCTCTATTGTCATTGGTCCTCTAATCGTTCATTGTATGCTACGGCCTCATTTTACCAGTGGTACCTGTGTTGTGACAACAGCTAGAAAGGCTCTGTTGTCTGACTCTAGCGAACCTGACTCGTGGCTCCACGTCTTTGTAGCCTCATCGTTATATATGTAACCGTGAGCAACGTCCATAGCTGAGTATTGGTGAGTCAGTTCTGTCCTCCTGTGGTGACACAATGTCCAGTCTTACAGACAGGAAGTTCATGGAGCTCTGAACAAGACGCTGCTGCAGACTAACAAACATGTTTGTCGAAACAGAATCCCAAATATTCATTCCTAAGTTATCATGCGACTCAACACGAATGAAAGAAAACATGCATCCTACTAGAGGGGGGAGGGACCATGAACCGCACTTTCCTATTTCCTACCGACACAGTGGATGTTCTGGGGGGAGGGGGCAGAGAGAACCAGAACCCTGACTGGATGAGATGAGGTCAGGCCCCCGCCGAGGCCTCTCTGGACGCCGCCATGTTGGGTATTTTTTGGGTAGTAAACATTTTCTATCCTTCCACATGCAACACAGCAGCTAAAGAAAAACCAACACATACAGACACGATAAAGGGAAGAACATTTTTTTTTTAACAGCTGAACCTTGAAGACTGTAGTGTCACACTCACAAGACATTCTCAGGAGTTTGAATCAACAATAAAATGAACATTCGTTAAAGGTTTTTAGAACAAACAAATGGTCACCATCTAAAAACGAAAATAAAAAAAAGGAAAGAAAAGAAAAAAGGTTACATTTTTGCATTTGCCTAAAAATCTTCTGAACATCACACCCGGCTTATAGCTGTGTAGAAGAGCGAAGCGTATGTACATCAGAATCACTGCACTCTTTGAAAAGTTCGGTGCTGTTTTTTGAGGACGCAGGAATGAAGCGTATACACAACACAACATGCTGCTGCGAGTCCCGCAAAGATTGAACCCAACAAAGTTTGAAAGCTTTTCAAAAAGGAACGTCAAGTAAAAAAAATACATGAATGTACTGGGACAGGCCTTCCACTGTGGAGACTCTGGACTCCACCCTCTACTGATTTTCGTGTGGCGGTGGTGGTGGTAGTGGTGGAGGTATGAACTTACAGGCAGAACGACACCACAGTCAGGATGAGAAACACAACGTGGCAGGATGACTGAGGGTGGGTGAGGGGAAGACGATGTGAAGCATGTGTCTGCAGAATGAGGGGATGAGCAGAGTCATACTTTCCCTCCTCGTTGTGACAGTTCGGTTGGTGGAGTGACAGATGATGCTGATGAAGAGGAGGGAGGAGGACGAGGAGGAGGAGGAGGAGGAGGAGGAAGGAGGAGCTCAGATGGATGACTCGTTGCCGTGAGGGACGGCGCTAGGTGGCTCTCCTCCTCCCTTGGCCCCAGACGAGGAGCTGGGGAGGGTTTCAATCTCGTCTCCGGTCTCCTCGATGGTGGGGATGCGAGCCTCCTCCTCCTCGGACAAGGGCACAAACTCGGGATGGGCCATGAAACTGTGGATGGAGCTACGGGACTCTGGGCTCTCCAGCCCCTCATACAGGGAGCTACGGAACGCATTCACCACCTTAATCTGAAACAAAGAAAAGAAAACCGACGTCAGAGGATGAGCAGGTCAACAGGTCTCAACTTTTATGACGGTGTGATGTCAAACAGGCAGCGGGGGCTGATGGGACACATGGAGGTCGTGCGTCTGAATCTGGGTAGGGAGATGAACAACGACAAAACACAACATCAACTAATGACACAAACAAAAAAAGAAGCTGAATGAGAAAAATATCCACAAAACTTAAAAGGTAAAAAATAAAAGGTCAACACAATGTTGGAGGCAGCGAGGGCAAAATGATTTACCAACAGGCGGCTGAAGGTGGCGGGGCATCCAATCACACGCACACACACAGCTTATCTGTAGTGAGACCATGTCATATTGATTTTATATTTATAATTTCACATTTTAATATTGAGTCAAATACACTAAATGTATGCGGACACCTGAGCTAAGGTCAAGCATCTCTTTAAAAGGATGGGATTAAATCTGCTGGAACAGCCTCCACTCTTGTTTCCAGATGTTGAACCTGGATTTGCTCCTGTTCAGAGGTCGGCTGATGTCGGGCATGCTTCCTGGCTCACAGTCACAGAGGTGTTGGTTGGATTTTCACAGAACAAACTAAGCAAACATTTTTTCCACAATCTGTTGATAGATTGATAGACAGATAGACAGATAGATGTGGCCCTGTAAGAGAATTTCCCTTCACAGACCACGACTACACCTAAAGATAGTCTGTCGTCCAACCTGTCATCCAACAGATTTTCTAGACGTCTTAAAATGCATTTTAACAAAAACAACATTTGTCTGCCTTAAAGATGATGATGTTCCAACGGTTTAAAAGGTCAGTCTGTCTGAACGACTCCTCAGTCCCCAGAGGGAACATGAATCCTCAAAAATGTGACTGAGCAGCCGGTTCCCCTCGACACAAAGAACAGGCACTGAGCAGGTGGGCTGGGAACTGAACCTCAGCAGTTTTTAGTACAATCAGAAATACATCTGTCAAGTTTGTTCTTTCATCAGACAGGCCCTCGCTTACATTAAAGATGTTTTATACTGTAAGATTCTTGTACTATTGACTGTGGAGGACTAGAGAAACCATGTGACATATATTCATTCATTCATCTTCTGTAACCGCTTATTCCTGTGAAGGGTCTGCTGGACTCGTGACATATATGTCCTTTTTTTGTTGCAGTCAGAAAAAAAGGCAGATTCAATTTTGACTTATCAATAACTTAGTATGAATTTCAATTTATTGTGTAAGCCAACAGACCTGCTGTGGACCTTGGATTTAGAGAGTATGATTCAACCTGACATAAAGGTCCAGCCTTCAGGCACAGACTATGAATACAGATAAAAAATGCTTTTCGGTCCAGATTTAAATGAGTATCAAAGTCAAGTTCATCATCTTCATATTCTATTTCAAGGGTGTAAATTCACAGTTTTTTCACACTGTGACCTCTGGGGTTCATATGTGTCGAGGCCCCGCTTTCCAACTCAGCCATGACAGTGTCAGCAATCATACCGGAAAATTTTTAATAGTACTCGACCCCAGTAAACAACACACACACACACACACACACTTGGGAAAAACAACAACCGCGTGCACACTGTTCAGTATTTATCATCACATTTAGAGCTCGAATCATTTTGTCCTCTAGCTGCTCTCTTTGCTGTGCGATGAATCCACAGAGGCTGCAGCTGATCACACTGATTTATACACACCAACAGACACTCTTCATTATAATTAATAACCCTGCAGTTCAAAGCTCTCTATTACTGAACCACAGGAGAGCTGCAGGCTGAGCACTGGAGCTTGGAGCATACATGCAACCATCACACACACACACACACACACAGCTCACAAGTTAAAAAGCTCTTGGCTGTTAAACCATGAGAGACTTGCTGAGCCTGACAGATTTAACCCTGCTCAGGATTAACCCATAAAATTATCTTCGTGACCAGCCTGTCGCCTCAGAGAAAAGGAAAGAAAAATAAATAAATAACAACAACAAAGAAAATAGGACAGGGGATTTTTTTTCCCTCCTCGCTATCACGAATGAGAAGGATTCACAGCCTCTTTTTCTTCTCGTGGCCAAGTGCAGCAACAGCTGTTATCTGTGCCTGACTCGTCAGGCAGCAAGTCTCATCAGGGTTAATAGATGTTAAGAGTTTAAAGCTCCACAACATGCAGAAGGAGAAGCAGAAGGCTGAGAGGGAATTTATGGAAGGCATTAAAAAAAAGAAAGATTAAGACAAAGAAACAGCTACAGCAGAGGAAGTTGAAGGAGGAAACACATGGAAACAGAGCTGGAGATGGATGTCTGCAAGTTCTCCTAATACTTTCTGATGGTGGCATATGCAGCAGTCATTTCTAAAACAGCTGTGGTTGCATTTGTGTCAGAGAGTGATATGTTTGAATCTTGGATAGAGCTTGAAAGATGTATTTTCCAAAATATAGAACAATTTTTTTAACTATCTCGTCCATTCATTTGTCTGTACCTCATATCTAACCATCTCTTTAGTATTTATAGTTCTGTACTTGTAGCTTTCCTGCTGAGATTTCAGAGCTTTGTTCTTTTTCGTCTTAATTACTGCAAATGTAAACTGAGAATTTTCTGCTGCTTCACTTTAAAAGCTTACCACCAGAAAACCTCTGGGAGGCTTTTATTGTAAAGAGATTAGAAGAGCTTTGTTAGTGGTGCTACTATAAAAAAATTTTTTGGCAACACACTGTATGTGTTGCTCAGTTTTAAATGCTGCCAGAAATGTCTTTTCTTGCAACTCACAGAATTATAAAAATAAGAAGTAGGTCGCAACGTTAGACGGTGGGCAACAGTTTAACTTCATTTTGCTTTTCCATTCAGCTATGTTCGTGAGCACGCTCTAACTACACTTCCTGTTTCAATATTAAGTTCAGATTAGATGAGGACACGCAGACACATGCTAATGACAGAGGAAGCGTGAGGCCATGCAACATTCAGTGTTTCGTGCAGTTCAAACAGAGAAAAAGAGTCCAGCCCAGTGAAGCGTGGTGTTAGCTGGCCTCCAGTCACCGACTCACTGCCTGCAGTGGAGGAGGAAGCAGCAGCAGGGGGCGGGGCCCCAGCCGAGTTGGTGAGAGAGGAGGAGGAGCTAAGCCCTACGTGGGTGGGGCTAGAGAGAGTTTTGGCGGCAGTGGCGTCATTGTGTTGGCTGACGACAGACGGCTGGCGGCGCAGGGCACCAGGCACCGCCGCCTGGCCCGTCTGGAAGGTATAGACCACATCCATCTGAAGGAAGATCAGCCACAACAGACTGTTAGACAGCAGAGACAGAGCAAGAAGACAGGACAGGAGACAGGAAAAGACTTCGGAAAGGTTAGAGAGAGTTTTAAGGCTGTTTGATTGTTTAGGTTTTGAAAACCAGTGATAAGATTATTTCATTCAGACAGACAGGAGAGATATTTCAAGTACAGTCACAAAGATGAGCAGATCTGGATAGTTTATGGTGTTAGATCGAGAAAACAGAAAACGATGACAACGATAATCTGTTAGATGCTTGGCTCTACACAGATAACGTTTGGTTAAGTATTGTGTCTCTCCAACTAGAATTAAACAACATTTATTTTTGGCCATGAAGAAGTCATTTAACAGAGCAAAGCCAAAACTGTCTCCACTAAAGCAGTATCTCTATAATGTCTAAGAATGTGGTTTTCGCAACAGAAATGATTCTCAGTCTGTTTCTCATATTACGCTGTGATCTGTATCTGGATAAATTATAAGGATAATGATATGAAACCACAGATATCATTGACCTTCGTATAAGTGTTCTCATTAGCTCCACTGAGCCACCTTCATGATTAGATCTTAATATGCAGATTATTCATACAGTAAGGAGGCAACCAGAGGAGAAACCTGCCAGAACAAGAGCTGTCCGTTATGTGACCCTGGATTAATGAGGAAGCACCTGCGGCTTGAGATATTCACCATATTTCAGCTTGTAAGGATGGTTTTATTCTAGACTCAAGCAAAACTGTAAAAGCATCATCTAATTAAATCTAACTGTAATGACTTCTTTTGTATCTACACCTGCATAAATGTGACAGTTACACATCAGATACAGTTAAGGTTATTCTAAGGTGATACCAAGACAATGTATCAGCATTTATATTGAAACTTTGAGAAATTAAGTATTGAAATGATTTCTAGAGTCCAGGTTTTGACATTTCAGGAGACATCATTAGCTTTTGATCTGACCGATAGAAGGACACAGGAACATTAAGATATTAAGAGTGACTGCTGTTAAGTGTTTCATGCACACCTTACAGCATTTACTAAATGAAAATTTGTTTTTAAATGGAGCACAACCCCAGTGGAATAACCTTCACAGCATTAATCTGTGTTACAGCAGAAAGAAAATCTTGAAGACACGCAAGAACATGAAAAATAAATAAAGGAAAGGAGGAAGAGGGCAATCGGGACGGAGGAGAGAAGTCTGAGAGAGAGCAGCGTGAAGAACGAAAGCTGCCATTCAGTCAGTGACAAAACATTAAAGTCCATAAGAAGCTCTGATAGAACGAGGGGATGAAGGCAAAACTGGAACAATGAAGAAAGGACTTTTGAATCGGCCTGGCAGCACTTTGAGAGACGGAGCAGAAACAGGAAAAGAGGAGAAATGTGTCATTCGGAGAGACTGATAAAGTTTCAGCAGCGAGGTGCTCCTTGTACCAATTATTCCCCCACTGTGTTTGACTGTTGAGGCGTTGAGCAGCACAACGCTGCCCACCAGGATTAGAGAGGAGGAGGACAGGAAGAGGAGCGTGGAGAGATAAGAACCTAATTAGCTTGCAGCCTTTCGTTGCCTCCCCCTCCATTCCCTCATCCTCCCATCCCAGGAGGACGACAGACTGATATTACAGATACACAGTCATAAAGAGAGCTTCCTCTTGTCTCCACAGCACGAACAGGACAAGAGCTTTGTTTCTGTGTCTTCTAAAATGACATCCTCCTCTCAGTGACTTCAAGAGAACCAGGTGAAGGTTATTATCAAACGCCATACACTTCCTTCCATTTGTACCTGCTCTGAGCCATTTGTGGTCAGCAGAAACAAGATATATCATAAAACTTTAAGTTGCTTTGGTGAACAGTTTCTTCTTTACATTATTCCATTATTGTTCATTTTGGCTTAGCTCTGACTGATATCTGATCTTTTAGCCACTAAATGTTTTACTGTGTCTCTCTCTTCTCTATGAAAGGCGCTACAGAGCGATGAAAGCTCGCACCTCCGGACTCAATAAATATATACATACATGTCTATTCCTGGTGCTTTGACCTATTTATCGCTGTCAAGTTGTCGTTGAGTGTTGTTTTTTTATATACTGTGTCACTGTTATCTGCACCTTATTGATTTGTGTTTTTATACTGTCTTCTTTTGCTCTTACACAAAACCACAGAGGAGATGACTTTAACTCTCCTTGTACTGTGTGCAAGGATAATAAAGACGTTCTAATTCTGATCTGTCTGGTGCTGAGCAGATTGTGCACTATTTTTTTCTTTTCATGACTGCAACTGAAAACAACAACAAAACTTAAAACTCACTAAAAATCTATGTGAAGCTGAGGGGAGCTGCTGACTCCTCTGGTATATCTGATAAGCTCATCATTATGAGCCGTGACATTATTATAATAAAATGTTAGAGCAGACTATAGCCCTCGACTGATCAAATTTGACCCGGAGGACAATAGGATTGCTAAGGACATAATTCACCATATTCTATGGTTTGGTAACTATTCTATGAACACTGTTAAACAGACAGTGACTCTCCGTGTTGCAAAAAACAGCCCCTTCAAGACAGAGGTTTGTTTTACTGGAAGAAGGTAGCAAGTGTTGTTTTCAGACTTATTGTTAGCGTATGGCTCTAAAGGACACACTGTGAAAAAATAAATTGTCAGAATTTGCTTTCTTGCAATGTTTAGAGTCAATTTACATGAATAAATTATAAAATTATAAAAAAAGTAAGTTATCAGTTCATTTCTCGGCATTAAAAGTTGGCAAAATATCAAAATGTCAGAATATCCTGACCAGGGAACACCTAGTGACTGCCATAACAACCAGTACCTCACTAAAATCTATTACTTTATATTGTTTTATTTTTGTCTATATCATTGTAAACTATTTCTCTATACTGCCATATATCTTCTTATACTGCCTTACTTTTGCTTATATTTTCTTTTCTTTGCCTTTTAATGAGAACACTGTGTATGATTGTGTATGTAACAAACGTCTGAGTGAGAACAAATGCACCTACAGAGGTAAAATATTAGCTATTGCTAATTTAGACGTGTTTGCCCTCTGGCTACAAGAACTACAAGTTAGTCCACTGTTGAGGATAAAACATCTGACCTCTCAGAGTGTGTGTTTTGTGTGTGGGAGCAGACCCACTGGCTACTGGTACTGTAGGTAGGTGTTAGCATCGAAGCTAATGAAGCCCATAGGGAGTGAATGGGACTGCCTGTGGACATGCTAGTGCTCAGCAAGTGTTGATCTGTCCACATGCAGACACACAGCCAAGTCACAAACTATGAGAGACTGGTGAAGGCACAATCTAAGGTAGAATTATAAATGTAATGTAGCAGTTTGTCAGTCTGAGCCATTACACTACAAGAAGAAGGTGTATTATAATGTGACCAGTCATCATCTATCCACATTAATATTAAGAATTTATCTTAAATACTAACTGTAGCTACTAGAAAAGCAGACGCCTAATTTATAGAGGACTATATTACAAAGTTGGAATAGTACAAAGTTCAAAGTTTTTTTATGTAACTATATAAAACACATGATGTTGATGATTTCTCTTATATGTACTGATCCGACTCATTCATGGTCTCTCAGAACTTGTTCTAAATCCTGTTTTCCAATATGTTTTCAATTTTCTGTTTTCACTCAGGTTTATTGCATAAAAACACACACTAAATAAGAACCCTTAGTGACAGAGTGACTGATGAGTTTACTGACTAATGAAAATATCCAATAAGCTTTTCGCTGCGCGCTGGTTGCCGTCTTTAATTTCTGTGTTTTAATGGAGTGGTTCTGTACTGAAGCTTTGCAGCAGAGTGTGAAATTAACTGGACAACAGCTGCAGCGTGTTAAGTCTTTATTTTTTTTCCTTCACACATGCTGCAGCGTTCATCCATTAACTCAAACACGTGACTGAATGTGGAGACACAAACAACTAACCTGTTCATCATGTGCTGAGACGGTAAACGTTTAACGTTTAACTTTGATATCAATCCGAACTGAATTTTAAATATGAGAGTGTGTTGGGTCCAGTCAGAGTCTAAGCAGCTTCTTCTAGAAATATTAAAGAGTTAAATCGGGTTCAGAAGATAGTCCACAGCAGTACCCTCTAATCCAAAATACAGCCTGTTAAATAAACTCAAAGCAACCACAACACAAAATGTGTGGACATACAGTATGTCTAAAATATGAAGGTCACAGTGTGACTGGTCACGTATTAGTACCACTGACGGTAAGCTGAGGCTCGTCCTTCTCTCTCCTTCTGTCACTTTAACAGCATCAGCCGACAAATATTGTACTTTGAAGTAGTTTTCAGTCGGTCTTGTGAACAACTGCCTTATATGACATGCTATTTGTGCGTCACCAGTTTTATTTTCTTTGCAGATGCCTGAAGTGTCACAGAGACAAAGGGATTAACTATGAGTGATTCTAAACTAGAGATTTAATAAGGCATTCGTTGGATTAACGTCTCAGCTGGGACAGTGTGCGACAGCTGATTCTGCTCTTGGTTCTGTTCCAGCCTTTGTACCACAGGACCATCAATGAGGAGTTGAATAGAAAAGTTAGTGTTTCTTTTCAGGAATTAATTTAACAGCTTCAGAGGTTTAAACAGAAATTCACTGACATGATAATTTACCACAAACAATAAATTAACCTTAACAGTAATAGCAACTACTATGACCATCATACGTGTGGTAATTTGACCTCACAGCAAAGCAAATTTAGTGATAACAACAGACTGGTGTTCAGATGTCATGGTGAACCTCAGCATTCGTACCTGCGTCTGGATGCGGTTCAGACCTCTGAACCAAAGGATCTGGCCTCTCCTCAGCTCCATCTCAGCATGGTCGATCTCGTCTGCGCCTTCTGTCATCTCCTCCTCGTGGATCTCCTCCTTTGTGCTGCCGTGGCCCGCCTCCTTCAGGAACTTCAGGTGGTGAGTGGGGATGGCTGAGATCAGCTGAGGTTGAGAGGAAACGGAGGAAACACATCAACCCACTGATTCATGCTGAACATCAGTTCACTGGCTGTGTTTATTTGTCCAGTGTCTTGCAATACTTAACCCAGACTGAGTTTGTGTTACAGTGGTGTCACTGAAGTTTGAAAGATGCAAGTGTATAAGACAGGTGTTTAGGATAAAAGATGCTTTTCATTTGTATAATGTAAAGCGTAGGACAGCATAACTTTACCTCTGCCTTACAGACTTCCTTGATTGATCTCATTTGAATAAACAGATTCATAAAACTACTGACCAGCAATAATCAGCATCAAGTTTTGTCTGAGTTTCAAGGGAGATTTGACAACTTACTTTCTAATAAAATAATTTTAGCTTTAACTACATTGCAAACGAATCAGTTTAATTATTAATTAAAGTTTTTAATTGTAAAACATGTATTGCTACAGGCTCAGTAGGTAGGTAGTAGCTCAGTCCTTGGAAAATGACCCACATGCCGATGTGTCCTTGAGCACTGGCGTAGGGAATGTGTGTGTGCTTGTGTGAACAAATAGGTATAGGTGTCATTGTGACTGTAAGGCACTCTGAGTACCAACAGTTAGAAAAGCTACACATAAATACAAGACTATTTAAAAGTTTAAAAAGCAAACATTCTTAAAACTGATACAACACTGAAAGTTAAAAGTCAATTTACTTCTAATACATATGTCATAATATCACATGTACTGGATTAGAGGCGACCCACACACACCCCTCCTCCTACAGCAGCTGCATTTGAGCTTTTTATATCTCTGTCACCTTCCTCTCCCCCTCTCTCCTTCTGGTATAAAAAAAGACATTTTATCTGTGAAATAAATCATAGACCTCAGATCAGCCTGTTTCTGTCAGCATCTTTCAGTCTTCCTGTTCTCAGTCTGTGCCCTCCAACTGAACCCAACAGTCTTCTTACACCTCAACTTTTCTGTTTAACGTATGTTCTCAAATCCCGTGTGTGTGTGTGTGTGTGTGTGTGTGTGTGTGTGTGTGTGTGTGTGTGTGGGCGTGCGTGCGTGTGCTAACAGGATCATACATGTGATGGTGAGTGTGTCCACAGAGGGACTGGCACGCTGGGTTTGTTTTCCCTCCGAGCTCGTAAACAGAAGTCGCACTGCTTTCATGTGCTGAGCTCATTACCATGGCGATGGTAGTGATGGCAACGCTGCAGCAGTGCAAGTGTGACAGGCAACAGTTTGCTGCCACAAACCTCGTGCATCCACCTCTTAACACTGTTTATTCTCAGGACTCTGGTTGGTGTGTTTGGTTGTTTCCTCACCTGTCCCCACAGCAGCTCTCCCACACCGATGAAGACACACCACAGCCACTGGTCGATGGTCAGGGCTGTGCAGGAGAATGGTTTCCCTCCGAACTGAACAATGACGATCTGAGGAGGAAAAAGAACATACAGCACATCTTAGCAGTGTGATGATACAGTCTTGAGGGATTAGTCTGGTAACACTTCATTTTCTGTTCTGGTCAACAACTCCAACAAAAAGACCCAACGATTTTCGCAACAAGAAGTGTCTGTTTATCCACCACCTGATACATCTTTGAGTCAGTTTATTCTGACTCACTACAAATCCTAATGTATATTAATCTGCAGCTGAAATTAGTCTTTCTTCTGTTTGAGAAATAGTAGCACTAATAGTAAATAGTAAGCTTTATTTATGTAGTGTGTTATGTCCAAGGCTAATCTCTCTAAGTTTTCTCTAATCTCTCTAAGTTTTCAGGTGATCAGAGGCTCCTCCTCATCGTTTCCCTCCTGATCTCTGGCACCTGTTTGGAGGCCTTTAAGAGTTCTGGGTAGCTCCACCCACACTCTCTCTCTCTCGCACTGCAGCTTGGGCCTGCTGCAATACCACCAGGCTCCACCTTTTGTCTTCATTGCGATCCTTGGTTTTGACTTTTGGCTACAATAAAAGTTACTTTGGCTGCATTGGAGGTTCTTTGTCACCTGTGTTGCTTCGCAAGAGCCGGGGTCGTAACAAGTGTTATTAAAGACAGTAGGAACCAATGGGCTTGAGGCTGATGTCCACATGCGAGCCATGGAGGACGCGTTCCTGGTTTTGGTTCTTTTGTGGGATTTTGTTTATTCTTAGAAAATTAATAAATAGTCTCTGAATTCTCATTTAAAGCGTCTGGTCATTAGATCTTTGGTTTCCAATCTAGGGGAGTTAAAAATATGAAAAATGCTCTGAGAAATTGTTAATTGACCTAGATATCCAGAAAAACAAGGATTGCTGGACTTCTTGAAGACATTTAATCCAGGCTTTTTCAGTTCCAAATGACTAGCTAGAGTTAGGCAGTAAAAATAGCTCCTAGAGCTTTTCTCTACTGCGAGTCTTTCAATTTGATAAAAAGTTGAAGAGGGAAAATAAAACTCTCCAAGCTGGCTAATGATTATTCATCTTAGCTTGTTAGCTTAGCTCTATTACTAAAGTCATACAATAAGTCACTTGTTTTCAGTTGGTTGACATGCCACTGCTACACTGTGTGACAGCATCCTCCCTTCCTTTATGGTATTGAACCCATTATTTTATATATTCTGCTTTTCATGACAGAAGGTTACCTGCAGGGCGAAGGTGCCCAGCACGACGCTGCAGAAGATGGGGTTCCTGTAGATGCCCTCAAACACGTTCCTCTCTCCGTGGATCTTCCTGGCATTGATTTCATTGAAGAGCTGCATCATGACAAACACGTTAAACACAATGGTGTAGTGCTCTGAGGGCGGGGAGTGCAGTGGAGCATTGCGGCCGCTGTCGATGTCGAAAAACGTTTCGCCTGAAGAACAATGAAGGAAAAGACACCAGTCAAAACATTTTCCACAAACACTACACAAACATTTAACTGCCTATGTTTAACTCACCGGCGAAGAGCAGGGTGAAGATGATGACGAGCTGGTACACAGCGTGGCCGAGAATGTTCTTCATCATGGTCCTGGAGATCAGAGGCTTGTTGCGGCCATAGGGTCTACGTAAAAGCAGAGACTCGGTGGGCGGCTCGGTGGCCAGAGCGAGAGATGCCAGAGTGTCCATGATGAGGTTGACCCAGAGCATCTGGACGGCCTTCAGTGGAGAGTCCTGCAGGAGGAGGAGCAGACGTCAGGAGTTTTAACTCACAGGAGGAATTATAAATTTAAATGAGCAAACAAATAAATAGAATCAATTAATAAATAATGAAAGGTTTCAATCTTGATCTTTACATTCATTCATCTCTGTACATTCATAAAACATTACAGACATGAAAATTTTTTAAATTATTTAATATTCAGCTTGCAAAAAATTACTCTACACCTCAATTCAAGTCACCCAGAGCAAATCTGTGTCTTTGCATGAGCTTTCTCTGCAACTGCACAACGTTTAGTCTCAGCACACATGTCCCTTTATGATGATGTAACATCTGCAGCCAATAGTGGGTTTGGATTTTGGACCAATTCCAGACCAACACAGAGCGTTACAGTACATTTAGGCTGGTGGCTTCATCCAGAGTGTCATTTCTACTGGGCAGGACAGGGACATAAACTAAATATACTACTAGGTATTTTTTGTCTGTGTCACATTCTTATCCTACTGGTCAGTTTTAAATAAGTGTCTGTATGTTCATGGACATTATCAAACGATGTAGTGATCATTAAATAATGGGTTTGTCTGCAGTCAAACAAATGAACAGGTTTCTCCATGTCTTGTCCTCTTGGTCAGTCGTGTGTGAGTCTCTAATTACACGCAAACGCAAACAAGTTCAGCTGTGCTCACACAGCCAGTGACAAATAAGTACAACATTCATTACAGGTATTTACTTTATACATTTACAAATGAATATCAGGTTTCAGAAATCGACCTGGCAAGTAATGACAGAGGAGAAGAGAAAAAAGCTGAGTCATATGAGGTTCACAGGCGTATGCCCTGGGAGAGTGGAGTGGCCAGCTGACAGCCACATGAAAAGACAGTTCAGAAGAAATAAAGAGACCACAACTAAGGGAATTACTAATGTGCTGTTTTTCTTAATTTAAAAAGTTTTTGCAACATTTATTTTTATTTATCCTTAGTTTAACCCAGTAAAAAATACTCTTTTCCAGTTTTGACCCAGCCAAGAAGGCAGCAGATTTAGCAAAGTGAAAACACTGATTAAAGATTGGTTAAACAATAAACTGAATAGTCCGTTTTTCCCAGCCTTGGTCTAGACACCTTTAAGTGTGGCTGTGGCAGCCTTCTTGCATACTTTGTGTTTATCTGGTGGAAATTACAGCTTGTGCAAAAATGGCAGCAGCAACATTGCAGGTAGTTTCTCAGTCGTACAAGACCTACAGGTTTCTCACGGGTAGTCGATTTTAAACACAGAGTACAAGATAAACAGTGCATGCAGGGAGGCATGATGTGAATGCATAGCTAAAAATAAGTACAATACATCGTCAGCCTTATAGTGCAATTATTACAAGAACATTAATGTGTATAGCATAAATTGCTTGACTGATTTAGATGCATGCAATAAAGTAAAAACACATTCACACACACACTTCACTGGACTCCCTCCACCCTGAAACCCAGCGAACGCCCCTGGGTCTGTCCTCTGTATGTACAACAAAGACATAAATCATCTCTTAATGATCACTGCCAGCGTTTCAGTTGCCGAGTGACCAAGCGTTGGATGATAAGAGAGTATAATCACAGCACAGAGACCACAGACCTGCTGAGTCCCCGTTATATTTCAGGATTATGATGGTGATGCGTTGCCATGGTTTCAAGCTGAATCTTAGGCCTACTCCGCTCTGTGGTCGAGTTAGTTATCTGTCCTGCCAGCTGTGAGCCTTTCAATTAATACACAGCCCCAAGATCTTTTTTGTTCAGGAGTTTGGTTTCCTGATTAGAGACACGTTATGAAACAAAGAAAAAGTCAAACGGTCACACTGAAATCTCAACTGACGCACTGTTTATTGTTTCTGCGGAGATTGGATCAAATAAAAATTTACAGGTGTTTCCACAGTGTGTGACCAGATGTATCAAATACAGCAGGATGCCTCAACATTTAATTAAACCATCAAAATATAGACGGTTCCATTAATCTAATACAGCATCCTCTCTCGCTGCTTTACACAGTGGAGTCTGAGATCAAAACACAGCGATGAGACAAAAGTTATTTCATGCTTTTTCAAAAAGTTTGTTGTTTTAATCAACTTTTTTTCTGGTCTCTCGGGGAAAAATGTTATAAAATCTATTTCGTACCTCGTCACACTCACTTGAGGTGTGCCTCTCTGCAATGTTAAGGCAACACATAAGGAACTTTTGAGCAGTTTCCATGTTATATAATGCTACCTTTAGAAGGTAGAATGCACTGCTTGCATCCTGTGGATACACAATGAATTTACTCCACACATTATTATTTGTTTGCTCCTAATTATCTATCTTTATAGTCTGTGGTGAGTCTGTGCAGTATTCTAAAGTAGAGGAGATAACAGCTACTGGCTGTTATAAGAGACCGTTAGGCTTGTCACAGGTTTGCTTTTATGCAGCTGACCTCTTGCAAATATGTAAGATAATATTATGTAACATAATATGATATTAAGTTACTGTAGTCTCTGCTGTACAATCCCATGTGCAATTTGGTTTGATGAAGAAAAAGACAAAAGCAATAATGCTCAATTAATTCATGGCTCGAGAGAAAAACTGTTCCCAGGGCAATATCTCAGATATTCAAAACACATTATTTGTGTGTTCCATATTGGCACTGTAATGACGTACACATCATGATCCAAGAATTACAAATGTTGACCAGATCAAGTCCTCACCTCAGAATGTGCAGGCTGAGAGAACTTAAATATTTAAACCTGATGATATTAAAGCTACAAGATATAAATGTTTTATGTATCTCAACTGTAAAAAGTCAGACTAGAATATTATCTTTTAGATTTGAACTTCAAGATACAGAGTCAAATAAAATATACACTCACTTGGTAGTTCTTTAGATATACGAGTGAAAACGAATGAATTCTAATGTAACATTCATACGCTAAATCTTAGCTTCATGAATGTTCTGGTATTCAGCATTAGTTTAAAATAGCAGAAATAATAGAGAGCTACTGATTCAGTGTTTTCATTTTGGAGGAAGCTGTTTGTAGCACTATTGTATTGTATTGTACTGTGTTATTCCGACACATGTTTCTACTATTTTGACAACCCCATTTTAGTCAGTGGGCCAGGCTAAACAACAAAACCACTTTCATATTTAACAGCCCCACAAACAACATCCTCCAAAATAATCATCTTGATGAATTACCACCTTTCTGACGCTGTTTCAACATCAACTGAACATTAGAGCAGTAATGAAGCTAAGATTTAATGCAGGACTGTTATATTAAAATGCATACACTAGCGTACCTACTGAACATAGGTAACGGACAAAGTCTACAGATATACTGGCAACTCACTGACTTTGCAATGCTTGGAGCTAAATACTAACATTTACAATGCTACCATACTTATTTAGGACATATACCACCAAACATGTTTACCATGTAACTTAAGTTTATGAAGCTGCAACTAGATTTAAGTACGGCTAAGGCAATGTGAATATCATTAGTTATAAGAAGTGCTTTTTCAAGTATTTGGTCATAAGTTAAATTAAAAAACTGACCTGTTATGAGATGGAAAGCTGATCTATGTCACTGCAATCCATCCAGTGGAGGATTTTATCACTATACAGCCAACAGTTCATCACATCACCATGTGAGGATAATGATTGGTTTCCACTTCCATCATATTTACAACCTGGTGCCAACAATAGGCTCCAGCCCGCCCACTACCCTCCAGAGGACAAGCGGTTACAGAAAATGAATGAATGAATGAATGGTGTGATCCACTCATTCATTTCAGAGGTTTTACCTGAGTGATGCAGGCGCCGGTAAAAGCCACTATCACGGCCACCACGTTGACGGTCAGCTGGAACTGCAGGAACTTAGAGATGCTGTCGTAGACGTTTCTCCCCCACATGACGGCCTTGACAATACTGGTGAAGTTGTCGTCAGTCAGGATAATGTCAGATGCCTCCTTTGCCACATCTGTGCCGGCGATTCCCTGACAAGAAGCAGAGAGGGATGATCAGATGGAAAAATAATGAATAAGACCATCAGTCCTGTCGTTGTCTCATCAACCTCATCTGTGCTGCAGAACTAAACCAAATGACAACCGATCGTTTTTCTATTTTCAGTTTAATGGTACCCTTTATCTCCTCCTGGGTCTAAAGCAGTGCTCTCAAACTATCAGACTCACTGGCCTGCGTCACAAATCTATAAAGCCCCAGAGATTTTAAAGTCCAAACCACAAATTTATTTGATATGAGGGTAATAATGTACTTTCTACCCAGGCAGCAAAGCCAGAACATAAAGTCCCATCTTCCAAAAGAGCTCAAAAGATAAATCAGTGGTCATAAAGAGATTAATAAGGCAGGAAAGTACAAAAAAATTACTACCTCCTACCACTGACAGACACAGACTATGCTAAAACAAGAAGACATTTCTTCTCTTTGATGAGACCCCACGGTCACAAGCCAAAAAAGTAGGAAACACTGACTCTAAATAAATGTGCATGAACACCTCAGCTGTGACATGGGCTACTCAGGTTACCCGAGACCAAAATGACGAGCTGGGACCCAGAGATGGACAAGTGATTATCTTTTTATGGAGCTGAGGGTAACTGGTTTCTGTCTCACCTCAGCAGCATTACTGTGCCGAACATGCAGGGCAGTGTGACAGGTACAAGGAGAGGAGAGGGAAAGTCCTCGTGCTCAGCTTCCAAAGTGGATTTAGTTGAAATTTACTACTGAAATAAATACTGATGGTTCTTATTCACTGGCCCAATGACAGCTGGGATAGGCTCCAGCCACCCACGACCGCCTAAGGATAATAGATAATGGATGGGTGGTTCTTATTCGCCTCATGTTCTTGGTGAGGACTCCCTGGCCTGTGACCATCACTATATTTGAGTTAAACCCTTTTTCAGCTAAACTGTTCAAAGCTTTGAGTGAGAATGTTTTGGACTACTCAGTTGACACAGTGGTAATAATAAAACAGGGATTCAGTGTTAACTATGCACAGTCAGACTCTCCTAAACAGATGGAAGTGGGTCGCTCTGTGTTTTCCAGCTAAATAGGCAATAATTGAATGGGGACACTCCAGAGCAAGCTGAAAATATTCCAAACGGGAGATATTAAGACTCAAAGGTCACTGCTTTAAATCCACAGAGTGTTTTTTTGTTGTGTTTAGGAGGAGGAACTATTGTCAGGGTGATGTCTGACAGCACAGCAGCTGCTCAGCAGCCTGCAGGAGACGCTGGTGTTCAGATGACTTTCCTCAGTAAATAAAGGTCACAACAAAACACAGAGGAGTCAGCTGATGTTACTGGGCTCATCCACAGGCCTGTATCGGCTCTGATCAGCTGATCATCTGTTTAGTATAACTCTATCTGCTCTAATGCCAACCAGCAGTGAATCTTAATTGAACTAACAGAAATCAGCTGCTGATTCGTTCACTCATGACAAACACTCACAGTGAGCAGAGCTACAGCAGGTTTCATTCAGTCTCTTTGTCTGTTTGTCCTTTGTCCTTTGTGTATATATATTCTTAATGGTAAAAAGCTTTATCTCTTATTGACAGATTTGCAAATAACATGCACTGACAATACTGAGACTGTACGGCATTTAATTAACTGAACTTCAAAACATATTTTGTTGAAAAAAACAGAAAAAAAAGAAACTAATATTTGTCTGAAAAATACATCTGTATCTATAAAAATAAACCTGCATGGCTCGCAAAAAGTTATAGTGATATACTATAAACATGCAAATTGAACTAGATAGGAAAAAACTTACAACATCAAGGAGATCATTTAAAGGACCGAGATCAGGGTTGATAATATTGTTTGTGGTACATTATTTACTATATACTGTATACAAGACGACGCATACAAACCCTCCCTGTCAGTCTGCCACCACATTACTGTCTTTGTTTTTCACAGAGTGGGACCATGATGAAGGATTTATTGATTTATTGTTCCATTTCACAGCTGCCTTAATGAATCCATGGTATTACACTCAAGAGTTTTAGTGGGTGAGGTCTGGAGAAAATACCTATTTCATGGCTGCATTAGAAATGTAATTAACTTAAAGGTTTATTTTTTTCTTTTGGTAATCATGCAGAGAAAACTGAAGAATGAAGCAGTGAAGAGCTGTCGAACAAAGAAGTAGTTACCATGGCAAAGCCAACATCAGCCTTCTTGAGGGCGGGGCCGTCGTTGGTACCGTCTCCTGTCACTGCCACCACCTGTCGCGTTTCTCCCACTGTGCTGTCAATGATCCCTGATCAACAGAGTGGAACAAGAAAGAATCTGTATTTCAGTGGCTGCATGAATATTTATAGAAACATGGACGGTCCATATATACTGCATATCAGTCAGAGTTTGGCTAATATGATTCACGTCGTTCACAAGGACGAGCAAACATACAGCCGGCTAAACAAAGCATATCAACCAACATTAAATCCCAGTTAGAAGCAACCCACCTTTAACCAGAGTGTGTTTGTCTGTCGGGGATGAACGAGCCAGAACGCGCAGTTTGGGCCAGACTTTGTCCAGACGCTCTTGTTCCACCTAAAAATTTAAACATGCAATAAATAGTTGAACTTTTTACACAACAAATTATGCATCAAGTACTCCCAAAATATAATCCACTTTTGTAGAGAAACCCTCATATCATAGAACCATGAGCAATAAATTGAGCTGTGAGTTCTTACATTTAAATTTTAAATCATTATTCCCTGGATAAAGGAAAACAAATGTTTACTTTTGATGTAGAGAACAATCTCAGCAAGCAGCTACTGATTAAACCACAATAGACTAAAAATCTGTTGCTTATTGTTGATATATCTGTGTCAGTAATATGTTGGCCAACATTTAATATGAAATTATGGTAGAGATTTATAGTCTGAAGTAATTTAAAACTGTGAACATTGTTTATTTTTCAGTAAAAGAGAACAAAAAAAGAAAGAAACTATTGATTAGTGACATAAATTGCCAACTTAACACACAGTCTGATTCAACAATATTTCACGTAAATATGAAAATGTGGTTTTTGCTCTTCAAACTTTACCATTACAGAAGGTAATACAACTTCTATGTAGTAACCATCTTGAATCTCTGAACTCTAAAGAGATGCACATGATTCCCTGGATGTGAAAGTAGGTGTGGAAGTTCTTACTGACATGTTTGGGACAACATGATTTTATCAAGGCTCACTTGTTTTGAAACATTTCTGGAGACATCCCGTGGTCAGTGCTTCATGTGGAGTTATTTTAATTCGTCTTATGGAACTTGTCTCACCTCTCCCTTGTCGTTTCTGATATGCTGGTTGAACTCCTTGCCCTCCAGACACAGAAAGTCCTCTCCGGGCAGCAGGATGCCACACTTGGTCGCAATGGCACGGGCAGTGTTGATGTTGTCTCCAGTAACCATGCGTACAGTGATGCCTGCACGCTGGCACTTAGCAATGGCCGCAGGTACCTGGAAGAGGGAGAGAATAAAATAAATTGTGCATCGTCACAATAGACAACCTCACAGGTCAAGACAGAATGACAGAAATTTCTGTCTGAGTCACAGATTAATGATGATTAAACATTCCAGATTAAACACCCATTGCCAAAATAAATGAACTCCCAGGATGTTGACCTGCAGGTTTATATGGCCGCAGGTCTACAAGTGTCCTAACTCATCCTGCAACAGCAGCACTTTCTACCTATGAACCCACTGTTGTTGACATGCAGGTATATACAGGCACCTGTGAAGGGTTCATGGTCACTTAATGGTCAGTTGACCATCAGGAAGCTGTTGGCAGCTTCCTCTGCTCACCAGGTGGTTCAACTGATACAATCTGGCATCTGACAGAGACCGACGGGGGTCCTGTTTGTTTGCTTAGAAATACATACACACACCACTTGTTTGATTCATGCAGAGCGGAGCTTTGACCTGAGTGAACAGGGCTGGATTATTATTATGATACATGAGATCTGTGAACATCTTCAGTTCAATCAGACACTTTAAGGCAACAAACACAAGGGCCTCTGTAAATCACACGAATCGTACAAACAGAAGAAATGTCTGGTAGCTGGGATCCACTGATTTGCTGCTTTACTTAAGAGTCGAGTCGTGTTGTATCCTGACATAATGACGGGCGTCTTCCAGAGAGTCAAGTGGACTCCAATCATTAACTGCAAGTGGTTGTATCCGTCCTTATTCAGTATTTGTTTGGTGTCTGGTCACAGTTACAAACATGCTGCTGCACAGTAAGAACAGAAAGAATCAATTAATGCCAAAAGCCTAAAAATATTCGGACGAGTCGTGCGTCCATCACAGGTTATGAAGGGGTCGGCATTGAACTGCTGATTGACTCCTGCTGCTCTCCAGTTATTTCCATCCTGTCAGTGATCTTTGTGCTCTGACATTAAAGCAGCAGGCAGCAGCTCATACGCTTTCTGAGCTTCATTACAGGCTTCATTTAACTCCACTGAGCACCTGGCCAGGTCTGACTTCAGTCTTTATGTTAGGAGAATGTTCATTTACCTCCACTCTGTCAACACGCAGCCTTGTAACACAAATATAATAAAGTCATGACCAGTCTGTAATGATCAGTTCAGCTCTTAATGTAGATGATTTCAGCTCCATGAACACAATCTCTGATTATCAGGTAGATCTGATGTTTCTTTATTTTATGATGTGAACAGACTGGATGTAATACTGCAGGCATGCTCTTACTACTGTTCATCAAAACAACAAAGCTATTAGTGCAACATTATGAAATATCTTTGAGGAGGGAGCTTTACAAAGCCATTATCTCCTTTTAAGTAATTTATGGCTTTGAGTACAACAGACAGATTAGTTGAAGAGATTCCGGGTTACAGGCCCTCCACCTCACCCTCTAGTGTGGAGATTTAGAACAGGTGGAAACAGCTGGAATAAGAGCTGTTTCCAATCCATAATGACACTAGTTGTTCAGCATCAAACTCTCTTTGCTCTCCCAGACTACATTATTAATAAACTTCAGTTCAAAAGAGCAAGTGACAAATCTTGAAGAGAATAGTCTTTCTCATAGATGATGACAGTTGTTTCCATTTTTAATGAGAGCTTTAGTTTGTTGTGGTAACAGATGTACAATTTTATCTAGTTGGTAAATCTAAACATTGCAACCTGCGGTCATGTTGTACCAGAACAGACTGATCAGGAACAGCATTCAGTCACAGGTTTACTTCTTAAAACACACTGTTATCATAGGCGTCTTCTTAACCCCTGCATTGGATCATTTTAATAATTTTATCTTGTTTTAGATTCACACTCTGTCAGGCAAACACGTTGTGACTGTGTTTTGAAAGGTGGACATAAAGTTAATGTTGTAATGGAGATAGAAGACATATTATCTTTCCAGTATGAGCTGTGTATCTTCTACAGGTATTTGTTAAAAGCACTGCATTCTTACTGGATCATATCTAAAGGCACCTGGACTTGTTTGAGTTTTTCACAAAGACGTTTCACCACTCATCCAAGTAGCTTCTTCTGTTCTAAAAGACTGGTGGGGAGTACGAGTTTTTATTTAAATGTAACAGTTTTAGATTTGTTTTAGATATGCTATGACCCAGATCATAGTAAACCTTCTGACATGGTCTCTGTTTAGCTGTGTGTGCCCTGACATCATGTAGACTGAGCACACCACTCCAAATATCGGTGACGTTTTTCTTTGCTCTGATAATTTTACTCTCTGGCTTTGTCTTTATTTTTTTCTAGTTTGGGGTCATCCAGATACTGAAAAAGAACCGGATGACAGACAATATTGTGACATGATGTTGCATCAATAAAGGTTTACTGAAGTTAAGCAAAATCCAATTGCTGAAGCCTGCAAATGGTGAAATATGGCGTCTAATGACTCCCTAGCATACTGCTGATTAATCACATTCTTGACAGCAGCTGATGGTCATTAATCATCCAGACATAACCCAACAACAAGTGTTAATTACAGGAAGCATTAACTGTGCTGTACCTCAGGTCTGACAGGGTCCTCGATGCCCACCACAACGATGCAGGTGAGTTCATTCAGGATCTCGTTCTCGTTGTCCCATTGTGGCTCTCCGGCATCGGCAGGAAAGTCCCTGTAGGCAACGCAGATGGTCCTCAGTCCGTCGCACGCCATCGGCTCGATCACCTTGCGCACCATCTCATCACGATCCTTCGGCTTGAAGATGCGAGGCTGACCCTGGGCGTCCAAGATACGAGAGCATCTGGAGAGGAGAGGAGAGGAGAGGAGGTTAGCAGACAAGTAGCTAGGACATATGGAGGTTTTTAAGTTAATTGTATCTTGTCTTACTTCCTCAGTACAATCTCTGACGCCCCTTTGCTGTACATGCGAAAGCCTCCGTCGGGATTTTTCAGCACGGTGCTCATGGACTTGCGGGAGGAGTTGAAGGTGTAAACCTTGTAGAGTTTCTCTTCGGGAACCTCATCTCTGATTGGCTGGTAGTCCCTCTTCAGTTGCAGCACCAGGCCCAGCAGAGAGCACTCTGTCTTGTTGCCCACGTGGCGGGGCAGGCCACCTTCTTTCTCAGGAGGCTGAAGTGATCAGAGTTTAAAGATTCATCAGTTTCATGTCAGCACAAATAAACAAGAGCACCAGAAGTAGATCTGCAGTGGTTCAGCTGTGCTTAATTTGAATGTGTGTTAATTTAATCACACAAGCACTCGCCTGTATATGAACCAACTCAGAGAACAACAGAAGCTGACGTGAGAGTTTCAGCTGTGTCGTTCACGTCTGACAGAACAGATACAATCCTGTTTTAATCAACCCAGCTGCCTACACAGTGTTTTCTTTCAGCTAAACAGTAGATAACAAAGACTCAAAGCACATTTTTGCAAATACCACAGTGTATTGGGATCTGGGGATAGCAACCTCACCTACACTCAGCTCTGTACCTGAACACATCCAATGCAGACACTGATGGAAGACTGAAGCTCCACTGTTCATGTTATGCCTCCCGTCTATCAAGTAGGATAGTAGGATCCTACTTTCTAAACTGTTTCCTTTCTTGTAGCTATTCTTTATTTAACAATAAATGGTTGGTAACTTAGACTGGGCACAACAGGGACAGTGAAGGCCTCACCAGGATCTTGGTGGTGTAAGCCGAGTTGATGGAGATACTGTTGACCATCACTTCCAGGGTCTCTGGTTTGATGGCGTCTGGGTCGGGGACAGTCTTGTAGTGTGTATCACCGATGTACGCCTGCACCACCGTCATGCGGTTCATAGTCAGCGTCCCCGTCTTGTCGGAGCAGATAGCCGTGGCGTTGCCCATGGTCTCACAAGCATCCAGATGACGCACCAGGTTGTTGTCTTTCATCATTTTCTAAAAAAGTAAAAAACGACGCTGCACTTATTATAACCTCAACGACTGTCACATGACTCTGAGAAGAGAGAATTAATGTTCCATCTCTCATGACTCCTTTCACTTCCCATCCTGCATACCTTAACAGAGTAGGCCAGAGAGATGGTGACGGCAAGCGGGAGGCCTTCAGGAACGGCCACCACCAGCACCGTCACGCCGATGATGAAAAACTTGACAAAATACTGGATGTATATGGGGGTGCACTCGGCCATCCAGGTCTTTCCCTGGATCCCAAAGGTGTTAATCACAAAGTAGAGGATGAGGATGATGACGGTCACAGCTGACATGATCAGGCCTAGTTGGAACAAGCACAATGTCACATTCAGGTGAAGTAACTTTTACACATACAGTTCCGCTTAAAAGTTTATGCACCCTTCAGGATTTTTGACATCTCTGCACAAGTATGACTCAGAACTTCAGCATATCTTCACACAAGTACTGAGAGTAGAAACAAACAGACCCCAATCAAATAAATGAAACAGAAATACTATGCTTTTGTATTTGTTTGTTCGAGAAAATAAATCCTTTGCTCATATCTGTGAGTTACAAAAGTATGTGAATCCTTGTTTTCAGTACCTGATGTAACTCCCTTGTGCAGGAAGAATAGCAACTAATTATTTCCAGTAACTGCTGATCTGTCATCTACAGCGGCTTGCAGGGGTTTTAGCTGACTTAGTTTTCAGTCATTTTTATGCAGAAATGTAGAGGATTCTGAGGGGTGCAAATACTTTAAAGCAGCCGTGTATATACGTATGAACTTATTGGTGTCTTTACAGTCTGTACTAGATTTATCCATAGACATTTAATCTAGATTGAACAAACCTTCAGGAGGCCAAGTCATTTTTTACAGTTTAATGTATAATATCATTCCCTTTGTAATTAGCTTTTTTGTTAAAATGTCTGGTGCATTCAAGAATGATCTGATGTCCATTAACTAATGGCAAGCTGATCTCGATCTTGTCCTTGATCTTGTTTGCATGTCATCTTTTCTTTCTCTCACTTTGTTTCTACTGTAAACTATCAAAACAACACGAGACTTTCACGTTCTTGAATGCTTTTATCTTTTCACGTGGCATACATTTGAATATGTCGAGCTTATAAAGAACGCAGACGGCATAATGTTTGAATACAAAAGAGAGTCAATAATAAATCATTTCACTGGACAATACAGTATGTTGTGTCAGACAATGTCCTGAATGTATGACAGGTGAGGGCAGGTGAAACAGAAACATCCACTGCATGTGTTGTTCTGCTTCCTCTCTCCTATCAATCAACCTCCACTTAAAGTGTTTTGGCCCAAATTATATTTCTATCCGGTAATGAGGGGCCGTTTATTACTGAACCAGGTCTGTCGCTGCCCCTCAATCCCCACCTCGTTCCCCTGCCCATCCTGAAAAGCCCTCAGTGTATTAAGGTCAATTGAAATGACACAGAAAACCTTCACTTCTGGGATGAACCACGTTCCCAATAAAACATCCATCCAATAAAACTGAGTGCATTTTGACCCCCAGCCTGTCGTCCCCTCGCTGCCCGATCACTCTGGCTGCTATTAAACGAACAGTCTCTATTATCTGCAAATGTCTTCCTTGTCTCAATCAGAGTCAGGTGACAAGGTTATTTTCATATCTGTGGATCTGAATGCATTCCCTTATCTGGGCACACAGACTAGAAGCAAAGGGAGGCTGCTAGCCTAGCGCAGTCAAAAGACAAAAACATCCACCAGTTACTTCAAAGCTGTCTGCCCACACAATGAGCAGGATCAAATTTTAAAATGGTCATTTAATTTTTAGCTCTGAATTATAGCATTATAGGATTTTTCATTATTGAATGGATTTTGAGTGCCGTTGGTATTGTGACCGTGTAAGAACTGAAGTTGGAGACTCCTGATTTTGTTAAGTTAGTTAAAAAGCTCACACTAGCTGTAATATAATGCTGTTGGCTAAAATCTTTATTTCTCTGCTTGCCATGAGCTTTCTGACTCAGGATCAATCTAAAAACTTCTCTCTTAATTGTTGGTGGTGTTTTAAAACTCCAGTTGTTAGACTGACTGTAGACTCTTGGTTGTGTTTTGAAAGCTTTAGAGGAGAGTCCTAGCAGAATTTCACAGTGCAATTAAAAACTTGAAATAGTAATACTCATCATCGTATAAACTATTAGTTAAAAGTTCAAGTCAAAATTTTGAGTCAGCTCCAAACAAACTGACATCATATCAGAGAAGCTTCATTGAGGCAATGACTTTGTAAACAACAGTTTTCATGTCACAGCTCAACAACACACAGTAGCATATCACCCCAATTTACCCCAAATCACTGGGATTTAGAGCAGGGCCTTGATGTGTCATAATTTCAAAATAAATACCGAGATGCTTGGAAGTATTCTAGATTTTCAAAATAATAGCTCGCGAGTAAAAAGGAGCTTAGACAGAGGCTTTGAAACAGGCTGGACTTTCAAATTAAAACAGGCTTATATTCCTATATCATATGAAAGAGCAGAATTGGCACACTCAAAAGTTTACTCTGAAAATTTCTAGTGTTAAAATATGCTCTAAAAATGACTTGACTGAGATAAAAGGGGATTTATTAATTTTTAATATTATTTTTCCTTTTGATGGAGCTGGGTCAGCCGTTACTTCACTGGTTCTAGTCTTCGTGCAAGGCTAGGCTAAGAGGCAGGTGACATGCATTACATATTCCAGCAGGTAAACACTGTGCCTGTGTGTGTGTGTGTGTGTGTGTGTGTGTGTGTGTGTGTGTGTGTGTGTGTGTTGCGTACCAGCCTTCCCAATCTGTACAGCCAGTCTGGTGAGTTTGCCCTGAAGCACAGACTTCTCCTTCTTGGTGACGTTCACCTTCTTCACAGGTTTGGCCTCCTCCTTCTCCTCTTTCTCCTCAGACTCGGCGGCCTCCTCACTCTTCAATGGCTGGATCTCCAAAGCGATGCCATCCTGGGTCTTGGCTGTTTGGGGGTTTAGGTGGGAGGTAAAAAGGAGGAGGTGGCAGGTTTTAAGTGGAAAATGAGTTGGAAAAGGGAAGGGAGATGGGATCAGCGTGGTGAGTAAAGATGGATGGGGGGGTGATGTGATGGAAAATGTGAATAAATAAAAGGTATAATAATAAATCACAAAACAAAACAAGGAGGGGGCAGCAGGGTTCAGGATTGGTTTGGGGATGAAGAAAGAGAGGCAGAGAAACTGTTAGAGATTCAGTCGAAGGGAAAGCTGAAAACGACCGGGCAAATTTTCTCAAGAGATCAGACAAGACCTCTGACTCTTTATCATTACATGGTGATCACCCTTTAGGTGAATGCAGAGGGCAATATTTCATCATCTTATGATCACAGAACACTCATGAAAAGGTCCAGGTAGCTTTCAGAGAGTGTCACAGACGAGTTGTGAGCAGCAGTTCATAATGAAGAGCAGCAGACAGAACAGAGGACAGCAGATACAACAGAGAGGATTTAACAACATGAGGCTGTCAGTCACACACTCTCTCTCTCTCTCTCACACACGCACCCACCCACCCACCCACACTCACACACACAAACGAAAACACGCAGTTTGTTTCACATCAGAGTCCAGAGTTTGGAACAAAGCTGAGTTCTGAAATCTGACACGGTGTCTAATATTGTGTCCTGCTCGGCGGCTTTGCTCCTCATTTGCACATACAAACTCTATTTGCATTTCACTTCATCAGCTGTGATCCTATTTGGACTGTAGCACCGTATGTAAAGCTCTTTGATCTGTTTGATCTGTGCTTACAGTGAATTCAGCTGCACTTGCTCCATCCACTGCTGTTTGTCATATTTCCATACCAAAGAAATGTGAGCAGGCGATGAATGGAAACAGAACAAATCTGCTCTAATCTGACACGCTCAGGTCTGATGTGCCGTTTGTCCTCGTGAACAACCGAGCTGACAACAATGAAACTGAAACTGGAATGATTTTATCTAGAAAATTCACTGCTCAATTACTGCTCAATTATTAACATTGGGAATGTTCTGTTGGACAATTATCTTAATGCACAACTGATCAAATGGCACCCATCAGCTAACTCCATCTTCATAAATTGAAACTGTTGAGAGCAGCTGCTGGTATCAATATTAACATCACATCTGGGACCGACAATACCAACAGATCATGGACATAAAGCCTAGTTAGATTCCTGGATGACCGGTAATGCATTTCTATATGAGGTCCAGTCCTTAAACACTGTTCCAGCTGACCTCTTTCCATTAGTGTGAAATAATGAAGTCTGTTCTCTCAGATTTTAAAGAAACCCTTAAATAATGTAAAAAAAAAAAAAGAAAAAAAAAAAAGGTCTCTTCTATAGTTTCAGCACCGACTTAAAATATTAAAGCAAACAATAACCAATTAAATGTTTTTGTGATTTAGGGGAACTGTTTGCATTCCTGTAATTTACTCAGACAATGTCTGATTTTCTCCACAGGGGATAAAACACTATAATAACAAGTGCTCTACAATATACACCGACCAGGCATAATATTATGACCACCTTCCTAGTATTGTGCAGGTCTCCCTTGTGCCTCGAAAACAGTTGTGAATCATCGGAGAATGGACATGGGCCTTCTGAGGGTGTCCTGTGGTGTCTGGCTACAGAATGTTGTTAGTTTGGGCCTTTGGGTCCTATGGGTTGAGGGGAGGGGCCATAGTGGAGCATGCTTGTTCCAGTGCATCCCACAGATATTGAATTTGGAGGCCAGATGAATTTGGAGGCCAGGTCAACACCTTGTGCTGTTTTTCATGTTTTTTTTTTTTTTTTAGTTGTTCCTAAATCGTTTTTGGGTGTGTGCTTGTGTCAGGCTGCATCCTGCCAGGGATGGCTGCTTCCATCAAGGAGTGTCAAAGCTATAGGGTGGAGGTGCCTGGTTCAGTCTAGGTGGGTGGTACATGTCTAAGTAACATCCACATGAATGTCAGGTCCAAAGGTTTCCCAGGAGAACATTGCATTGTCAGAAGATGGTCAATGTATTTACTTCTCGTGTCAATGGTCGTAATACTATGCCTGATCTGTGCATACAGTGAGGAGGTCTGGACGCTATGAGAATTTCAATGAGATTGTGTTTATATGGATTTCATTCCAAAATAATTTTAAGACAGGAATATTTCTGTAGAAAACATCCACACCGAGCTTTGGGGAAATTCAAACATTTGTGGATGCGAGAGGAAAACCAGGGGGTCTGTTGTTAAGCTGTTGTACTCGGTGCTGCGTGTTTTCTTTTCTGGCTACTTAGTTCCCCTCCACTGTCAGAGCCACTGTCTCGCTCGGAGTTTCAACAGGTTGATAATGAGAAACTCCCCACACAGAAATTTTGCCAGAAGAGAAGTCATTTCACAACAGGATGACCTCTACGTGACATTTAACATTGTTGATGTGGGGAAGTCAAACCAGGAAGCTGCGGAGCTTTATGCACATGGTCCACTCTGAAGACAAGCCACGACATAGAACTAACCGACACAGCTTCACATGAACAGGACTGAGACCCACTGACCAACCACAGAACTGTAAACAGGCGCAGCACTGAACCATGGGAGAACGCACGGCGGGCAGAGAGGAGGGGGTGTCTGACAATCAAAAAGAAAGCAAGTCAACAAACAAAAGATGAACTCAAAGGAACACACCCCTCCCAAAAAAATAATTTAACAAAAAAAAAAAAACGACAGCGATGCAGAACCACAACAGAGAGACAGGAGGAGGAGGTAGTGGAGGCTGCAGAGCTGTGGAGGCTGCAGGAGACTTCAGCAAGACAGAAAGTAACAGATAAGAGGGAGAGAGTCAAACAGTGATTACAAGACAACATGAAATCCTGAGCAACACCCTGCAAGGAGGCAACAGTGAGAGAAATGAGAGGAGTCAAAGGCGAAAAAGAAAAGAAACTGAGGATACGGAAACAGAACAGACGACAGCCCACAGCCCACTAATACTGCAAGGATGCAACTCCCACACACACCGACAGCCTTCAAAAACATCTGTTTGTTTTTCTCAACACAGAGCAGAGAGCCGCATTCATCAGGATATTATACTGGCTGATAGCTTGATTTGAAAACTGATTGTGTAGCATTTGAAATCTAAAATTTATCTTCATCTAAAACTCTTTCCGGGGCACTTCCTGGAGAGATGTGTTAAATTAAACGCTTTCCAGTGGCTCAAAAACAATCGCTGGCTTATAATGTGAAACATCCGCAGGAATTTTCATTTAACCTTCACTAAAAAACAACAAAGTATAGAAGTGACTGAACGAATGGACTGCTGGTGTTCAAAACATAAACAGAAATGACATGAGTCTGTTGATTAACCTCCCTTTTTGTTAATAATGTTCTTCATTTTACTTGTTTAGTCAGATATAATTAATAGTCATTTCACAACTCTGCTTCTTTAACTTTCATTTTTTAAACACAAACACTGTTTTCATTCACTCATTTTATCCAGATGCATCGACTCACTGTCTTTTCCATTGCTGCTGAGTTACTGTTAGTTAAACTTCAGCAGATACTAAAATTGAATTATTTGGTTTATTGATCATTTGGCCGTTGACGGAAAATGAATTAGCAGGTACAGGAAGGCGACAAATTTAAGAAAAACCTGATTGAATCACAACACATGTAGATACTTCTATAGAGGAGCTCTGCACGGAACAGCTGGGCATTCAACATCTAATCATGCTCTGTGGCACGTTTAGAAAGATTTAGGTGACTCGGTGAAAGGGGAGTTTATTGTTTGGGTACAGATGGCAGGAGCTTCCGTCACAAAGACTGCTCGACTGGTGAGTCACCACACTGTGTGAATGCAGTAAGAGAACAATACAGGCTTGAATGCTGGATCCATACAGTGAGGGGATCTGGTGGCTCAGTTATGGTTTGGTTCCACTTGTCCCCTTAAGAGGGAAATGTCACTGCAAATCAGTACAATGTTGTACTGGGTGATCACCTTTTATCATCTGGTGAAACATTTATATCCTTTATGTGTTTTTATGTGTGAATTCAAATGACCAAATCATTCAGACTGGACACTAATCTGACTTTATCGTGCCAGACCCTGAGTACAAAGTCTGGGTAATGTCCAGCTGAGCTCACATGTGAATGAAGCATTTGACCAGAAAATTCTTGGGTAGAGAACAGGCGAGTGTAGCTGCCTCATGCTCTTCTCTGCATGTCTGTATGTTGCTTTTCACTCTTTGCCTTGGGTAGTATTGTTATCAACGCAAAACCATTCATCACTGCGGAAGAGTCCTCCTCCTCCTCCTCCTCCTCCTCCTCCTCCTGCACACTCTGCCCAGGCACTTCCCCGTGCCTAAAAACCAATCTGAGTATTTCCAGTAGGTGAGAAAGTGTCTGACACAGACAATTTCCTGCGGTCTGCGAAAGGGCAACTCCAAATCTCATTCATGTGCTCATGTGTGAAAACGGCTTTAGCCAGCGCTCTCTACCAGCATCATCAAAGCACCAAATGAGGGAATATCTTTTGGAGGAATGGTTTTCTATCTCTACCCAATGAAGCTGTTCTGGTGGGACATGGTTCTCCAACATCTTACTAAGACACTTTATTCTGTTTTTTTTTTAAAGTGTCACCCATCCCTATTTTGATTAACCTTTAAAGTCTGTGTCTAAAGCAGTAATTTCCAGCTTCTTAATTGTAAAGATTTGCTGCTGTTGTATTTTCTAATAGACAACAAAATATTATTCAGACTAGAAACAAGATATTTATAGATGCCACATGAGGCTTTGGGAGAGCATGATTGGCAGACGAAGCAACCATCCTGATCGTAGTTTTATACTGTGAGTCTTTTAAATCCTGAAACATCGTTAGTTGCAGCTTTGTAGTGATTCCCAGTGCAGACACATCTTGCTGTGTCTCATTTAGTGGTGCGTTAACAGAGTTTTTGCTCACTAGAGGGCAAGATAACTTCACCATAAGCTTGTGGTTACAGCTCTGGCACATTATAAAGTGCAAACACTGTCTACTTTACATCCACCAGACAAAAATACATCATCCCACTTGAGTCATACAAAAAGAGTTGTCTGCTGCTGCTGTGGCTGCTGGAAACATGGGCACTGGAGCTGAACGATACAGTTAATGAGCTGCAAAACCAAAACTTGGAGCTAACAGGGGTTTGAAAGGTCATTAGAGCTAAGGAGATACTGTATCAAATAAATTAAGGTGTTTTCTGGAGATTTTGCTCTACGAGTTACTGAAGGTCGTCTGTGACGATTATGTGCAAAACTGTGTCCAAGAAACGAGTGTGCTTGTTTCTGTGTACATCGAGAAGCATTCTGTCTGTAGCAGATGCTTAAACCATGGGAGGTCGAGAGGAGGGGAGCTCTGTGTGTTTGTGTGTGTGTGTGTGTGTTGAGACAGCTTGCAGAGGAAGCTGGACATGTTGGATCACATGGGACATGGAGGACAGTTGGCTGATTTTGAGTTTGGAGAATGACGTCAACAATCACACACAGAGTCACCAAACCTATTAAAGGACAGGTCAGACTTGATAGACCGACCCACACTGCTGGACTTGAGTGTGAAATAAGAGTTTCTGATGCCAAAAAGAAAGGTTTTACAAGCACATGAATCATATTTTAGATATACCTTATCACTCACAAAATAATTTGAGAAGATAATAGAGGTATTTTGTGCTCAATAATTGTATTATATATAATTGTAATTTTATACAAAGGTCACACTGATAACTTTTAACAGCCAGCTATGCTCTCAGGTTTATGCTATGTCGTGTGAAGTTGAACTTTAAAGACACGTAACTAACCAAACACTAGGTCACTTAAGGTTGCAACTGATTTTTTCCACTCCAGTCACTGAGTATGTGTACATACTTGGCCATTAAAGCTGATTCTGATTCTGAGGCTCAAATAAAACAGAAGTGCCTTTAACCACTTCCCTGAAGCCAAACATTTCACATTAAAATTGCTTGTTTTTGTTTTGCAGATCAGACTGCCAAAACCTTACATTTGCGACGCTAGTGCCATTTTTCTTTTTTGGTACCTCTGCTGTAAAGCGTGGTTAATAAAAGTATTATTTTATGATTTTTATTTGAATGAAAAATGAATTATTAAAGAAACCAACCTTCAAAGCACCATAGCAATTAAATGCAGCATTGCATTAGTTTTATAATGGAACTACATTAAGAATTAATTACTTGGCTGAGCAGCCAGCACTTATCAAGTTAGCCAACTGGTTTAGAGAGCCAATGAGTTAAACTGAATGAGGGAGGACATTGCTGTTATCCACACAGTCGTACAGTAAATAGACAAACAAAATTATTGAGCGCAAAACTGATTTTTGCTTTCTCAAATTAAGCCATTCTTTGAGCGATAACATTTTCTCACCAAAAGCATTCACAAACTTCCTATCCTGCCCTGAGTATTGAGGCTTTAATGGTATACCACAGGTGATAGTTACCGTGGCAACTGTGGATGCTGTGATTGGCTGTCAAAGACCTGAAGGTTGAGAGTTGCACCCTTTAACAGGTAAAGCAAGGCGAGAGAACGTCCCCCTTTATACAGCAGAGAGAGAGAGAGAGCGAGAGAGAGATGGACTTGGACACTCCCCTCCTGCCGCTGGGTGGAGGGTGAGGAGGGGGTGAGTAACAGGGAGGATGAAGGGACAGAGAGGGACAGATGGATGAATGGAGGGGTTACCTTTGTTGCGATTTTCGGGGGGTCCTTGTTTTTTACCTGTTCGGACAGAGAGAGAGGGCGGAATGCTGATAAGATGGCTCAAAGGAAAAATAAGATCAAAACAAACTGAGGGAAGAACACAAAGTACAAACTGATAGAAACCAACAAGTGTGTGTGTGTCGTGTGCGTGTCGTGGGCAGGAATGGACGAATCAGAGGAGAGAGACACGCGACTTCCCGCTGCAGGAGAACCAACAGCCACAGATACAGAGTGGAATTCAGAAATTTTACAGGATGTTAGAAACATAAGAAGGGTGCCGTCTTGTTGAGTCACATATGAACGCAAAGAGTGACCTCTTCAAAACAGTTAACCTCAGACTACTCTGAGTACTGTAGATGAGATTATGCGGTAAATATAGTAGATTATTAAATAAACTACACATTACATTTGATCTGCGCAGTGAGTCACCCCAAAAGAAGATTAAAATGTCGTTCATCTGGTCCACCACTTTGGTTGAAACTGAAATATCTTAATGTTTTTACAAACATCTGTGGTTCCCAGAGAATGAACTGTAGAAAATGTGCCATTTTATTTTATTTTTTTAAACTTTATTACATGATTTAGTTTATGACCAAATATCTGTTCAGTGTTCACCATCAAATGTTAGCATAGATATCAGTGTGTCAGCTCTGATACATTAGCATCTAATGCCATGTGCAGCATAAAAAGTTGAATGAAATGGAAATTTAACACTCACTTGTAATTCTCTGATTAGTTCCTGTTATAGCGCATACTATGGGCAGTTTTGCATTTTATTTTGGAGGGGAAATTGGAGCAGACCAGTGGTGCAGAGATTAAGGTGCTGACCATGACCTTTGTTGTGTCTTTCCCTGTCTCTCTGTCATTTTTCTAATAAAGAGGAGTTGATAGGTTGAGTTTCTGTGACCTGGTCTGCTCTACATGAAAGGGGCGTTTATTCTCCCATTGAGAATACAATAAAGCAAACTTCTCATTCACTCACCCAGCAGGCTGTTTATGTCATTGATCTGTGTCAGCTGTCATGTATTGATCTGATATATAACACTATGTGACAGGTGCAAGAGAAGGCTGTTTTCCTGCTTGGGGACATTCACTTCCTGTTTTCTGAATATGGAGCTCTGTGCTTTTATTGTAGTTTCTCAAGGTCAAAGCCAACCGCCACTGACACACAGACAAACACACCCACACACACACACACACACACACACACACACACACACACAGAAACACAGTCACACACAGAGCTCATTGTTATTCAGCTGGTGGCTTGTGATCAAAACTGAACTGCTGCAAGCGTGAGTGTGCGTTTGCACTCACACACTGTAAGATAACCAGTGGGTATGACTTGACATGGTTGCATATATATGTGAATGTGTGTAGTGGGTTGATGTAGCCATGTGTGACAGTAAAGTCTGCCATGTGTCTGCTGTTACCACACCACAAGATACACATGATAATGCCTGTGTGTGTACTTCTATCTTTGTGAGGACCAGTTAAAGTCTGTTGGGTGTGGTCAGTTTGAATTATGAGGACATTTTTGGAAAGTGAGCGCATTTTGGAAGGTTAATATCATTTTTTTCTGAGGGTTGTGGCTTTATGTTAGGATTATGAATAGGATTAGGCTTAAATCAAAGTTTTGAGAATGTGATATGTCTATAATGTACAGGCATGCATATGAAAAGCTCATGTGAATGTCTTGTAAAGTAATTTAAAATCTTCTCATCTTCGCACAGCTTAATTTCAGGGGAATCTGAAACGTGTCTTGTGGTTCTCCTCATTAGGAATTCAATGCTGTTTTTGTTTAGTTTCTTAATCAGTGACTGGAGGCCAAAACGCAACCCTGAGCGTCTCTCTCCGCTGAGCTGGTACATTCGGCCAGATCACAATGAATGCCTGACAAACTCAAACTTCAACCAATAAAACAAATGATCAGACAAAAACAAACTAAAGAAAGAGACATGAGTAAAAGGGGGTTAGCATGATCACAAGCAAATCAAAAGCAATAGAGACCGACTGCAGAAGCCTGTTGGTTTACATCAATCTGCTCTGAGATAGTACGAGGATCATCTGGACTTTGGCTTTTGAAGGGTTTTCATTTCAGACAGGACGAGGTACTTTTTCGATTTTTAACCAATATTGTCTCATTGTTAAATCAGCACCTCAGTATACCGGCCATAAACTACGATGAACAAATGAGACCATGATGCCGTCATGTTCATTCATGTGACCAACCAAACAGGTGCTTTTCTAACTTCATGGATTATTTTGTTCTTTTTAAGGTCTGTGTGGAAGACGCTTGTGTGGAAGTGTTCAGTGAATTCACTGAAATGGGCATTCATTTGGAAAAAAAAACAATTACTGACAATGAGGCTTCACATTTAACCATTAATAATAGCTAAAACAAATTAACTGTTAAAATTCATAGTCATTTTGTAAACAAACATTCACTGAGGACAGAGGGAGGAAAGAGCAGACTCATTTTTATCCAGCAACTAACCACTTGAAATAACAAAATCACTAACATGAACTCCTGAGTTAGTTGAAATCAGGCTCCACTTGGCGCGTTTGAAATGAGAACCTCACAAGGTTTGTGTCTAATGACTAGTACACACATATTGTAATAACTCACAGTCACGTAATGATGGAAAAGAGCATGAGGCTGAAGATAACAAGGTGTCAAGTAAAACGTGGACATAGAAATACAGTTTCACACTTTCTTGTCTTACAGGAAAGAGCTACCCATCCCTCAGAATATATGATCAATGCATTATCAGTCCTACAAACCATTTGGAGAATATCTGCTACTAGAACACTGTGTTATTTTTGCTGAGATCTGATTGGACGATACCTGACTGAGGGATTTAGTGAAAGGTCCATTAGTAGCAAATGTGGGACCTTATTGCTGCTGTACACATCATTTTTGTTTTTTGTTTTTGATGTCAGCTCTCTTTAGAAGATCCAATGACAGTGTCTGAAAACTTTATCTCTACACATGAGGTCATTCTTGGTCTCATTTATTCACTGATGATGTTTTTGTGTTCAGATTGAAGTTAAAACACTGCAATTAGACCCTTCAAATAGCTCCGCTGTTATCAGTCCAAACTGGACGAACTCTACCTGCTGACAGAGTACGACAGGAGACACTTCAAATCAACACCAGCTGATAAAAACGTGCAAATAATTCCAGTCTGCACTGTTCAAACAGTAGAGTACAAACATTCAGAAGATGACACAATGGTAGTCGATCTAGCCAAAGTTTCCTCCCAACACTTCAGACTTACTGTCCACGTATGGCCTTCAACACTCCAACAGGAGTTGTATTTTTTGAGTTGTGTGACAGGCTTTTTTTTGGATTTCTTACTTTTCTTGACCTTCTTCTCTTCGTCATTCTCACTCGCGCCCAGGAGAGTAAAGATGATGCCAGTTTGAGAGTTGAGACCGACAGCTGATACCACCATCCTGCCTGATCCCTCCATCACATGGGTCCCTGAGGAAATATTAGAAAATGAAGGTTATTTAACTGTCACTGTATTACATTTTATCTGTCTAATCTTTCATTTAGTTGCATCACTGAATATTTAAAAGACCAATTTATGTATTTATATTGTACTATTAGGTGTGATATTAAGCTTTAATTCCTCAAGGGTTAATATTAGAGCCACTAACAGGAAGTATATATGCATTCAAGTAGAACCATCTGCAGCAAGCCTAAATGTTCCGATCTTCATTTGTAGTCTCAGTTATATGAATGTGAACATTTAAATCACACAGCCCACACACCAAACAGCCGCTGCAATGGTTAGATTGTTCAGATATTTTAGTTAGGAGAAGTGCTTTTGAGCTTCATGTGATGACACTGACCAGATAGCAGCATGGGGTCCTTCTCCAGAGACTTCCGGACCTGGTCGGACTCTCCGGTCAGGGAGCTCTCATCAATCTTCAGGTCATTGCCTTGGATCAGGATCCCGTCAGCAGGCAGCAGGTCTCCTGAAGGTAGAGACATCAAAGGTCAGAGGGTCTTATTCACATCAGCACTGGGTGTGAAGGGCATCTTAAACCGGACCTGCATTTTTATTTATTTCTCAACAGCTTCAAGCAGATTTTGCTTCTGTCGTCTCCAAATCTGATGACAACTGAACACTAAAACAAATTTAAATTTAAACTCACTCCATGGTGGTTACTGAGTCAAAAGAACAAACAGATGCACAATAAATCCATCACACACTCTGGTCAACAATGCTTCAGAACATTTAACAAAACCAAAAGGATGCCCTGCTTGTCAAATAACATTTCTTAGAACATTTTAACTTACGTTATGGTAATTTATTCACGATGCTTCACCTTCTGTGTATGTGAAGATTTCCCATCATTCACACTCAGCCAATGTCTGTGTCAGTGTCCACCCCTGTCCACTGTAATGTATAGTAGGTCTGTGTGTTGTTCCTGGTTAGGTCTAGGGCTATTTTTCCAATAAATGAAACTCTTAATGCTGCAGCATACAAGGAAATGTCAGACTGTGGTGTGTTTGCAGCTTTGTGTCAGTAGGTTAGAGAATGTCACTCCCTGTGTCAACATGGAAAAGGAAGTACAGAAACATCTTGTCTGGTCACCGTGAGGCCTCTCATGCTGTGACCCCACTGTCTGAGCTCACTAATGCCCTTCTGACTGAAACCTGCAGGGCTGCTCTTGTCATAACTTGAAACTGATGTGAATGAGCCTTGTGGGTTTTGGTAAAATCTTTTTCTCAGTTAGGAATTAACATTAAACAGACAGAAAATAAAAAGAGCGGGGGGCATCCTGTCATGTTTGAGTCTATTTTTAAACTTGTCAGGTAGATTTTTATTCTTACAGATTTGATGCGTGAGTAATATGTCCCGTGCTTCGTACCGTATTTGATCTGAGCGATGTCTCCAACCACGATCTCGGCCACGGGGATCTGGATGACCTGACCTTTGCGGATGACTGTGAACTTTTGTTCCTGCTCGATGCGACTCTGCAGCCCACGGAACTGCTTCTCCTTGGACCAGTCGTTAAAGGCCGTCACCAGGACCACGATGATGACAGAGAACAGGATGGCAGCGCCCTCGATCCAGCCAGCCTGGGCCTCGCCCTCATCCTCAGCGCCACCTGAAGCCTGGCCGCATGCTGTGAGAACACGGACATATTCAACTGGATTCACTTACACACAATAAGATGACTTTATACATCCTCTACAAATGACCTTGGGAAAATATGGGAAGGTATAACAAGATCCAGTCAGATCTGTGGACATTTTAACTATGGTGCAGTAATTGTGCCAAGCGCAGGGGTTTAGTAACTCTACTTGGTCTATACTCTGACAGCTTGCAAACCCCTTTTGTCGCAGCCATGAGCATTTATGTGCTTGATTTAGGAGTTTTCAGATCACAGATTTTCTGACTAGGATATTTTTAGGCTGCCTTGCGTACACCGTATGTTTAAGATGTACAAACAGTTTTTGATGATGTTTAGTCAGGGGATTGTGATGGATGCTTAAAATAATGTTTCTCAAAGTAGTTTCTGGTTTGAATTCTTTCAGCTTCACTGACTTGATGACATTTCTATCCTGAACTGGATGGTATTTACCTATCTGTGCAGTGTTTTCTGCACCACTGGCTGCCTCACAACCTGAAAGCACATTATTTCCAAGTTCGTGCATAATAGTCGTTCTCTTTTTTCCATACCTTTGATGATTGTGGCCTAAAAACATGTTTTTTTTTAATCTTTCTACAGCATCCCCTGTTTCCAAAATGTTGCCTCTGGCTTATCCATGCAGTGTGTGGCTTTGCAGACTTCATATACTGGCTCTTTTGATGTGGTGGTAGGTGAGCCTTCAGCACCACTCCCTGTGTCAGCTAAAGCTTCCTGCAGCTCCTTTGCAGACTTCTTGTCTTGACTCCCACTGTTAACTCCCCTTAACTGCCACTTCTGAATGACATTTCAGACAGTGGAAAAGCTGGAAGTGCTTTGATTTCTTTTTATAGCGGACCCCTGCAGTTAGCTTCATTTTCAGATCCTCCATTAGTTGCTTGGTGGGGTCCATGGTTGTTGAGTGTTACCACTGATCAAATAACAATTTCTGACTGTTCTTATTAATCCCAATGACTCAATTAAGGTCCATTTAATTAAGTGCTAAGCCTTTATAAGTAGGTGGTCCCCGAACCTTTACACAAGCCACAATTACTGCTCCATTTTTTCCATAACAGAAGACGTTATATCCTGGTGGAGAAACACTGAAGCCTGTTGTATGTGTTATATTGCTGGGCTAACAGTGATGCATTTTAAATACACAAGAATCTAAAATTACAGTTTTTTAATTGAATAACCTGAACTCTGACAACACTGACCTTCACTGTCACCCCCTGGTGGATGGTAGAAGGACAAGCCCAGTGAGATGATTGCAGCAATTTCCAGGATAATGAGTGTGACGTCCTGCAGAGCCTCCCACACCAGCTGCAGGAACGTCTTGGCCTTCTTTGGGGGAATAAAGTTCTTTCCAAACGCTGCATGACGTTTCTCCAAATCGACTGGGTTACCAGAGAGACCTACACAAACACAAGACATTAATACAACTGTTTCAAAAACAAAATAAAATAAAAACTATTGCAGAAATAAAGTCCAACTTCAGTTACTTTAAATGCTCTTACAGTCAAGACAGATTTCACCAGAAGAATTCAAACCCAAGACACTTGATACCAACACAAGTTTCAGGTATTGGATGGAAGAAGAAATTATATGTACATAGTTATGCAAGAGGATTAGGCATTTTAGGATGCTTCAATTCTTATGTGTGTGTTCAGACCCAAATAATAATCCTACAGCGTGACAATGATCCCAAGCATGCAGCCACAGATGGTTTAGCCTCCACCAAGCCCTAATTTGTGGAGGTTCCTGGAGGGTCTCAGTTTGGTGTTAGACGCTATGAGTTGATCTGATTATCAGTTTAAAAAATGCTGAACAAGTAAATTTACTTTTCATTCCCTAATATATGAAAAAAGGAAACATAAATAGAAGGAAATGAGAACATTATTTGATTCATATAAAACCCAAAGTTTTTGAAGGTTAAGAAGATGATGATGAAGAAGAAGGAGTTGTTTACAGCAGTCAATGATGCTGTAGCTCTCCATAAAAACTTCTCTGTTGGTCAAAACGGAGATGAATTCAGATGCAGTTTTAGACTTTATGACACAAAGTAGTGAGCGTTCGTCTTTTGAATATGGAGAAGCATTAGGTTTTTTCCGCAAGAAACATCCGAAAATCTTGCGCTAACTATGCCCCCGTCTTTTGTAATGATCCATGCCTGTGAGGGGTGATATACCTGGTGTACAAGTGTCGAGTGGCGCAAATTCCAGATGTAGGCTGCTTCGAGTTTTGTTGAAGAAAAACACGACTGTTTTTGGCACTTTTATTGTTAAAATCATGTTAGCAGAAAGAAATGAATATCTAATATGAAAGTCTAATATTAACGCTCTCTTTTTCATTTTAGAATACAGAAAAAAGGTTTATTTTTCTATTTTCTTTCAAAAATTTACCAATTGTCATTTCTGGTTTCAGAAGCAACTTCGAAATACCAAAACACGCATGGACCCTCGGGAATCTGTGCAGAGTTTGCATGTTCTTCTTCTCAAAACCCAAAAACATGTTAGGTTAATTGGTGTAAATTGTGGTTTTATTTTAGAAAAAAACCTCACTCCGTTTGGTGTTGACGCAGAGTCTAGATTCTTCGTCTTTGGTGGGAGTGGGTACCTGTGCTGTAATTAGGAAAATCGCTCTACTACGACGCATTCTGGTGTGTGTCACAGCGTCAGCATGCAGCCTCATCTTTTCCTAAATTACCACACAGTTAAAAAGGCACAACTTGACCAACACTACTGAATTTTAAAACCCAAATATTAAAGTCAACTTCCAACAAGAATCTATGTAATAAAAAGACAAATTAGGGTGGAGTTCCTCTTGAAAGCAATATTTAACACCAACTTCCTCTTCCTATCAACCTCTGAGACATATTTAGATATGTTTTGTGTTTGTTATTTTGTCATTTAGTAGATTGTATTCTTCTTTGATCTAAATGCTAACCATTACAGTAGAATTCTGAAGCAAATGTGTTGCTAATGCTACATTCTCAGAAACTGTTTACCGATTGCTGTTGGGATACATTTTTTTTCTCTTTTTTAACCCTTACGTTGAAGGATTATTTGTTCTTTATTGTGATATATGTCCTAATGTTGATTATTTCCTAGTGATGCTTTATTTCTTCTTGGCACAGGGTAAATAATATTTGTATTCTTTTGGGATACTGTTTTCTTGGTCCTGTATTACTGTAATGCACTTCTACAATACCTTTGGTCAGATCATTTTCTGATTTTTGTCTACCACCAGTAAATTTTAGAGGTCAACTGCTGTCTTTAACCTTTATTTGTTGTCTATATAAACTAAAGATGATTTCAGTGCTTGCAAACAGATTTGTGTCTGATCATAACTTTGTGGGAAATTTAGATTACAGGAAATATGGAGCATCAGCAATGTATGTGGGTGCTAGCATTTATTGCTGTTCTGCTGATCACGTACCAGACGTCTGTATATGAACATGTTCAGTTTGACAGTGCATCTCGTCTGCGTGTAGGAAATTAAATTTTAATGTGCTGTATATGCTGAGGAGGTGCACTGCTGCTGCCAGGCACTGCTGAAGGAGAAGACAAAACAATGAACTATTCACCTGATAGTGTCTCCTCCAAATATGCACCAGGTAGACTGCTTGGTTATACAATAAATAAATAATACAGGTTTGATAGCTGTGTTTACACAAGACCAAATGAACCAACCCAGCGGCTTAACGCTCACAGTTTTGGAGCAACAGACTAGGTGTGAAAGCACCCAATGAGTGAAGGAAAAAGTCGGGACTGACCCACTTTTTCTGCAGACTGCAGTATTTCTATATCCTTATTATTTATTTGGGGGAATCACCAACACAGATCTCTTCCACCCAGAAACATTCTGTAATACTGCATTTATTATTTCCTCTTTTCTGTCTGGAGACGTAATTTTAAAAAATGATGTACAGGTGAGAAAAATAAATGTGCAGAAAAATTAGCGAATAGATATAACTTTAAACCAATCAAGCATAACATTATGAATATTGTGTAGGTGTCCCTTGTGCCTCCAAAACTGTTGTGAAAAACTCAGACTCAGTGTCTGGCAACAGAATGTTGTTAGTGGGGGCCTTTGGTTCCTATGGGTTGAGGGGAAGGGCCACTGTGGAGCAGGCTTGTTCCAGAGCATCCCACAGATACTTGATCAGTTAGGATCAGGTGAATTTGGATTCCAGGTCAACACCTTGTGCTGTTTTCCATGTCTTTTTAGTTGTTCCTAAACTGTTTTTGGGTGCGTGTCTGTACCAGGCTGCATCCTGATGGGGATGGCTGCTGCCATCAAGGAGTGTCATTACTATGGGGTGGGGGTATCTGGTCTGGTCTAGGTGGGCGGTACATGACTAAGCTACATCCACATGAATACCAGGCCCAAAAGAACATTGAACTGTCACAAGATGTCAATGTTATTTACTTCTCCTGTCAGTGGTTTTAATGTTGTGGCTAATCGGTGTATATATGGGAGGCATGTTTTGTCTGGCTTCCTGTTCCTGTCAGTCATCCTGCAGCCCTTCAGTATTATCCCGTGGCCCCTTGTATGGGTCCTGACCCACAGGTCGGGGGCCACTAGTGTTTGTTTGTATCTGCGGTAGTGATGAATCCATGGTGGCCTTAACTGACCCAAACCCACCTCATGCTGAACGGGCAATCTGCTGCTTCACCAGAGCCAAACTGCTCCACATCAACACAGAATCACCTGATAACACCAACCCAGTCTGTCTCACAGTAGGCTAATGAAAACGCCTGCTCCCAACACAACAAAAGATCAAAAACGACGAATAAAAACAAGAAAAGAATGCTTGAATGAACACAACTTGCTCACAAACTTCTGTAAATATTCATCAAGGTATTTCCTCAACTAATCGACAAATTCAGTGAATTGAATAATTGGGGAGATATTTTTCTTTCTGTCTATCCGCTGACAGACTACTGCTTACTGAAGACCAAACAATATCTGTGAGCTATTGATTCCAAAGCAGTGACTGTCATTTTCCAGCGGTGACTCATATCTCTCCAAGCTCCTTCTTTCTCCATATAAAGACAATAACAACAAAGTGATTTCTCTGTCGACCTGTGCGCTCACAAGAGGACAGAGCAGGAGGACTGCATACATCTTGAGAGCGACGTGTTGTTTTTATTAAAACAGGGTATTATTTGTAGTTTCTTGCACTCTCTAAATTAAAGATAATTCAGCAGCTCAGACAGAGCTCTATGCTCTTTACTCTTGACTTCAGAGAGCACAGAGAGTCATCTGAATGAAAAACGGTCAAAACCGATCCACTTTTATAAATCAGTGCATTTTTCAGTAGAACCTGAAGATCCGAGACTTCCTCTGCATGGCTGTGTGGCCAGCAACATGGCTGCTGTGGATTCTTGGTGAAATCGGGAGATGTGCAGTGGAACGTGATCTGAATGTCAACAGACTGCACTGGCGGGATTTCTCATGAAGGCAGACACTGTAAGTCAGCATGAACGTGAGCTGAGACGTGTTTCTGTCTGCGGATGTTTTAATAATGGCCTCCTGTCCTCTCTGATGATGATGATAACAGAGTGAAAGAGGAATTCTCTCCGTCTGTGTCTTTTTTCTTTGCATGCAGTAATCTGACTATACACACAGCACCTTATCTCTTTTCTAATTCATGTCATCTAATCTTAATTGGACAGCTTCGGTGGGGGCATTATTTAAAAAGTGAACGTTAAAGGTGACTGAAAGGAGATGAATGATTAGATGGGTGGTGCGATCGAGACGAGAAGAGGCCAAATGAGGTGAAGGAGGAAAGAGGTTAGATGTGGTAAGTGAGATGAAAAATAAGATTAGTCAATACAAGATCACGTGAGATGAGAAGATGAAAGTAGGACCAGTGAGAAAAGAAGAGAGATGAGGTGAACTGAGATTAAAGAAGGTGAGATTATATGAGATAGGTGAGGTGATAAAATTTTGAGATGATATACGGTATATAATAGAATCTGAATCCAGTTCCACATCTGCTTATCGAATCCCAATAAGAGGGATTTGCCCCCGATCTGATCCTGATTTTTTAATATTCAGTATCAGTCGATCCCAGTCCCGATCTGATCTTAAATTACATCAATTTCCTACCCTTGAGATTCATAAAGGCTTTTCTTCTCTTCCTTGTATTCACCTAGATGTGTAGGTGTTGAATGAACTGAATTTGTAGTATCAAACGAGGATATCCTGCCACCACCTCACCAAACATCCACATTACATGCTTTACAAACGGCTGTCTGACCGACATTTTCCAGTACGTCCATACCACAGACATGTTTAGTCTTCTTCTTCTTCTCCTGTTTTGTTTTTCGGGCAGCTTTTAATGCTAGCCATTAAAACAGAAGAAGAAGTTTTGACGCTACAGGAACATGGTTTTGGTTTAGGGCAGACCTAAAACAGATAACTACAAAAGATCCCGACCCAATATCTTGTTAGACCTTTAGTTTTGCATAAGTAGTTTTCAACTCTATTTAACAACCTAGCTTTTTTTAGTTGTGTTAATAAGACAATTGTTATTTTTAATTATGATCTAAGGACGAGTACACAGACCAACATGAAAATAGAAACTACACTAATAAACAGGGGTTTTACAGGCTTGTTGCCGCTCTGTGACATTTACAGTATTAACCCTGTCTTGACCTTCCTGTCATGGCAGTGAGCTGTTCCTCACTGGGGGCTGTAGAAGTTGTACAAGCTAGAGGAAAATGTCATGAATTTACCTAGATACCTGAAAGCCAACATCTTGTGCGACATTCAGGCAGACTACCACATATTTTGCAGCTGTGGCATTGTCTGAGCGAGAGAGGCAAGAGAGAACTAAATAGAGGATGTGAGTGAAATATTGGACGAGGGATTTGGTAACCATGGAAGTTTAGCCCCTAACGCCAAGAGGCCTGAACATGGGCCAAGTCAAAATTCTGCAAATGATTTTTAAATTGCATCAGGCCATTCTGAATTAAATCAAACGGTTTAATGCACACTAACAAAATGCTACTTTTTAATGAACAGAAAGGGTATATTAAGTGGTCATGGTATTCAGGAACTTTAACCAAAATGGATCTCAATAAAAAGCAGAAATCATAATTGATGATGTGATGAGAGGTCAGATGAGAAGGACAGTTAAAGGGGAACTACTGTTTTTTACAACCTGGACCTTGTTTCTGGCATAAAATACGGTCATTTACTCACCCATATAACTTTTGTGTAATTTGTAGTCCTTCGGGAGATAATTAGATCAGCGTATATCCATGTAGTGGGAGTGACTGGGGCACCGAAACGCAGCCTCTAAATAACGCATTATCTGCCATGAAACTCGTTCATTTCACAGATATACTATTCCCTGCTGAGTCCAGAGTTAGCTGTTATCATCATCTGGGGTCTGTAGATTAACCTACAGACCCCAGATGATGATAACAGCTGTCAGATGTCTTCTGACCTGGATGATGTCGTCTCTGAGAGCCGTGCACACCCGCGGCTGTCGGCTTGTTTACCTGTTATTTGCTACTGCTATGGTTCGTCCACAACCCCAGAATCGGAAAAATATTCAGCCATGTTGCAAAAAAAAAAAAAAAATAGCAGATAATGCGTTATTTAGAGGCTGCGTTTCGGTGCCCCAGTCACTCCCACTACATGGATATACGCCGATCTCAATATCTCCCGAAGGAATACAAATTACACAGAAGTTATATGGGTGAGTAAACGACCGTATTTTATGCTAGAAATAAGATCCAGGTTGTAAAAAACAGTAGTGCCCCTTTAAGAAGACAGATGACATGATGTGTGACGGATGAGACCAAAAGAAAACATGAGATGAGACGCAACGTGATGAAATGAGATGAGGTGTAAATGACAGAATCATGGAAAGAAATGACATGAGATAAGATGAAGGGAGGAGTGATAACCTGAGAGGAAGCTTTATGCGATGAGGTGTGATTTATAAAATAAGGAGAAATACAATTTGATGAGATAAAATGAGAAAAAAATAAAAACTAATTTCAAATAAAACCCCAGCATTGAGACAAGTCTTCACATTAATTTGATTCCGCGGAAGAGCAGCTGTTTACCATTAGACATCTATTTCTGGAGTTTCAAGCTGAAGAAGAAAAATATTCATGACGAGTTGGGGGCACATAGGTTTTAAAAATACACCGGCTGTGTTTCATCACTCAAACTCAGGTTTGATCATGTGAAGCCAGTGACTGATGCTGAAAGCTGATGTCACACTAAAATATAGAACAGAATCAGAGAGCATGTTTTTTTTTTTGGCTGTTAGATCAATACGAGTCTGTTTTCTGATGCTGTGATTCTTTGGCAGGTTTTTCTCTAGTGCCTGGCTTCGTCCCAGTGGAGATGCAGATTAAAGCTCTGAGATGATTTTGCAACAACAGAAGAGCAGTCCGCTGCACACTCACCATCCCACAGATGTTTGTGAGTTTGAGCTTCCAGCGGGAACGGACATCATTGCTCCAAAATGAGGTCTCTTCAAATCTACAATGTTATCAGCCAATATGCAGCTTCATCTGTGACCACACACAGTTTTCCCTTTCATTCATTCCTCCTCTCCTACAAAGACTTAGCACTGATCCTCCTTCCTCTGCATCCTTCATCATGCCTGCACTTCATCCACCTGCTGTCAGTGCCTCCATCTTTTCTATCATCCCAGTGCAGTGCCTTTTTCTTTCTCTGCTGTCTCACAGCTGGACTAACAGTCGCTGACACTTATATACGTTTTAGAGACGATGTCAGTGCAGATAAAAGCAGCTAGAATTTTAAATTTAGCCGCATTGCAGGCATGAAGGTCTTTCCATCTATACTTCCAAGCAATTTTGTCTTCTAAACTTGATTCTGGTTGATCAGTCTCAAATTAAACGTGATTTCCATTTGAGTGTCAACATATTTTCCGTGTGTTTTTCTGAGATAACTTTGTGCACATGATTTACGCTGTTAGCCATTCTTAAATAATAAATTCAACATCATCTACTGCTTACAGCAACGACGAATGGACATGTCGAAGAAGGAAAGAAAGAGTTGCATGTCCTTCGTCCTCTTGTTGATCAGTCAGGGGATCATTCTGCTTCAACTGCCAAAGACATGGATGCCCTGAGGCTGTGTGTGTGTGTGTGTGTCGCTGTGTGTGTGTGTGTTACAGTGAACAGGACTTGGGTCACGCAGCTCTAACTGGATCTCAGATTGGTTACTGACTTCTCACACCAGGGTTGGAAAAGATCTGACACGGCAGCAGGACGAGGAACCTACATGCACTGTTACTAAGTGTGTGTGCACGTGCATGTGTGTGAGAGAGAGATTTAAGTATAGCTCGGATTTGCTCTGCCCGATTAATCGTTAGCTCAGTAGATATCATGGTAACTGTTCTTCAGGCCATAGTTCAGGACTTTTACATATAAACTTTTATGTACAGCTACGGAGAGAACAGAAAGGAAGGAGGGACTGTAGAGACAGTACAGACTGTAGACTGTAGATGCACACCCTACATATCTGTCCAATTTTTACATAAAAAAATGACAGTGATAGATGACTTTTATCAACCTGCTGCATCTTCTCCACAAACTCTACAGAAACACTTAAGACTCGCTGGTCGAGTCATTTGTATCTCTGCAGAACGTGCGAATTATTAAAGTAATCAGCAAGCGATCAGTTAATTAAGTCTTCATCAATCATCAGCACCAGCTCTTCCCTGGTTCCAGCTTCTCTGATGAGACAATTTGTTGTTGTCTCTGCATTATTTGATTAAACTGAATATCGTCTTTGTTGTCTCAAATGAAACTCATATCTGAACATGACAGAAACAGCGCTGCCTCTGACACGACACGGAAAATGCAATCATCCGCTGCCAAAACACTCAGCGACACGATCCATTTTTATCTGCAACTTTAAAAGCTTTGTTTGGAGACCGTTGCATGAAGAAATTAAAGCGATGCTACACGTACAAAATGGAATAAATCTCCTGTCCTCTTCTCACCTGAACAGTGACAGCACACGCTGCCGTTCATTGGCATGTTCCTAAAATAGTCGTTTATTTTTAGGCCCGTATGTGTCTTTTTATGACGCCACGTCCACTTTACATCTGCCTGTGTGTCTCATGCTCAGAGGCTGCCTGTCCTCTCAACGTGAAAAACACTCTTTCTGATTGATCAATACACATTAGCCGAGAGGATGCATATCTGCAGCTGAGCCATGTGCGTCCAGTTCAACTCAGGACAAGGACATCTCAGTGTCCCTCTTTAAAGTTGATTTTACAGTTAGAGCATCTGGAAAGGAACATTTAATTATCGCAGACACCCCACACACATGATTAAATATAACTGTGTGAACTCTCTAAATGCTAACACGATGGCAAGACGAGCTGTTACCAAGCTAATCGGGTTAGCTAACTGTCAGCTGCCTTTTAGAGTAGAACAGGCTGTTGTTGTTTTGCGAAACATGAATCATCGCGGTATCAGTTCAGGACAGACACTGAACATGAACCCAAGAATATCAAACATCAATGTGGGAAATCAGCTCATGGTGGAAAACATATAAGCGCTGTGTGAAACTCAGGTGTCATGCAGGTTTACCTTCTGTCACAAAGACATGACAAATGTAGGTAACACACACGATTTTCATTCACGGTCGACGCTTTTTTCCATATCAGTAAAAACTATATATTTCCAAGTATCCCCTGCACATATTTAGTTTTTGTGCATCGGTATCTTTCCTTCACCAGATTCAGCATGCTCAATGGAAATAGACCTGAGGCAAACCTCCGGCAAAACCTGGTGTGGCTTTTGTTGCGCCACAGTAAGGCAGTGTTCCTGTCATAGAGGTCATCTCTTTTTGTTTTGTAGATGCTGATGAGAAATGACAGATTAGCCTAAATGATCTTTTTTTTTAATGATCAGCTGACTGTCAGCTGTTTGATGGTGAGATGTTTAAAGCAGAACATGTCTAGGAAAGTCAACTCCTCTCACTGAACTGTTCGCAGCAAAAATAATCAATCACCCTGATAATTAGGTTTGAGTTTATCCATGTTTTGAGATCTAAATAACGCCCCAGGATTTCACTGAGACATACACAATATATTTTCTATATCTGTATTAGGGCTGGGTATCACCAGGTACCTTGCGATACGATACTATCACGATATTTTGTCCACGATAACGATAATATCACGATACAGCGATTCTGCGATAATCGATATATTGCAAGAAATTTCATCCACAATACATCACGATATCTGTGTCTGAAGAAATTCTGAATTTATTAACAGAAATTCACAAAAAAAATTTACATTTCAGTGCATTATGATAACTGAAAACAGCTCCTCTGAGAGCTGATTATGCCACCTGCAGTAGAAAAAACACGTTCCGTACACTGGTCACTGGGACACACAGATGTCGGATGACGGAGATTGTTGGACTCTTCTCCTCGCATTAGAAGCATGAATTAGAATTGAGGCATGCCTCAATTTCTATTTGAGCAAAACGAACTACCAGTAGAATGAATAAAAACAAGATTTGTGTCTATTTGAACCTATAAAATACTAGGTTCATTTATTGAAAACGTACAGTTACCATAACATGGTATGCATACAGAACATTAACAACAAATGAGCGGCGCGACGCGGTCAGAGCGCACTGAGGACAGTCCGCTGCCGGTCGGCAGTCGCGCCGGTCCGGCCCAGAGCCGGTTGCGGCACACCGCCACGGAGGAAATGCGCCCGGCGGGGGCCGGCCGACGCCGGGGAGAGGTCCCGCTGAGGGGATCCTCCCACACCGTGCCGCCGAAACCCTGACCTGCCGAGATGGTTCTAATAAATATACTATTAGAGACCGGCCTTTATTTACCTCCGCTGACAGCGGAGGTAAATACACAAGTTTTTCTCCACCGCCTTCCGCCATTTTCTTCTTCTTCGGCTAACTTCTTCTTCTTTGTTTTATTGGCTGCTTACATGTTCAGCGTCCTTGGCCGCAGCACCCATTTTTATTCATGCTAAGCGCCATCATGTGGTGGCTTGAAGTAGTGTCAAAATTGTAGCAGGTTTTTGTGAGAGAATTTGTTTAGAACCGCTGTATGTTTATTGTTTAAATATCGATATTTGGCGTCAGTGTATCGATAACGTGCCGCAAGACGAAATAACACGATATATCGTAGTATCGATATTTTGGCACACCCCTAATCTGTATAGTGTCTATCTTTGCCTTTACCAAGCATATTCACTTTGTCAAGCTTTAGCTGAGAGCATAGCGCGGTTCCCACGTTTACTGAACATTCACTCCGATGCTGCACTTAAAGCGCGCATACAAAGATAATTAAAGCCAACATGGATGATAACGGTTTGATGAGTTACCTGCTTCCAGCCCAGCTTTCTAAAAGCAGATACTGCACACAGCTTCATCTGTTTCGACTGGTTTGTCTGCATCAGCAGATCTGAACTCTACACATCACCAGACCCCTACCAGAGCTATACATCTTTCCCAGGTGCCAGCCGCTTGCATCGTGACTGAGCTCTGGAGTCGTTTTGATTCCTGAATACTATGGTAAACCATGAGGAGCAATGATGTCATGGTGATGTTCATCAGTTTATCGCAGATACATTTAGAACAGCGAGCCTGGAAGTTATGAGTGCTTACCAGGCAGGGATGTCCCATGACAGACACTATCCAGTTACATTACAGGAAATCCAGTGATAGCTCAGTAAATATAATCTGATTTAAAGTCGAAATATCTAGGCTTCTACTGCTTTGATTAAAAAAACTAAACAAAAAAAGGCTTCTGGCTTTATAAAAATGACAATCTGTATCCCTGGAGTACTCTTAACTGAACTAAACAATGATGCAGCTGTTGGAGATATTACTGATGACACTTGTCCATTATCACACACTAACAGTCTCATTTATGTGTGTGTGTCTGGGTTGTGTCGCTCAGTCTTACGTTCAGGTTTCCCCCATTTTTCCCCCTCTCACCACCCTCCTCTTTGCAGTGAAAATATAATTACACTTTCTTCATTAAATTGAGTAATTTCTTGCGTGGAGGACGCAACTACAGCTGTCCTCTGATTACTAAATGGAACAGAGCAATGATCTATGGAGCCATTAGGGGAACGGGCTGGAACTAATTTCAATCCTGGAATGGACCGATGACTGAAAACACACATACACACACACACACAGATAGAGGGAGAGAGAGAGAGAGAGAGAGAGAGAGAGAGAGAGAGAGAGAGAGAGAGAGAGAGAGAGAGAGAGAGAGAGAGAGAGGGAAGGATCAAAGGATAAGAGAGGGAGAGAGAAATAAATAACAGCAGCATGTCGGCCATTTTCTGGTCTCACACGGAGCTCTGACTGAAATCCAAGCTTTTACCATAAAGTAAGGAGTGTGTCCTCGTTTGTGTGCTCGGTCAGTAAAGTGACTGATGCACTTCTATCAATACACCTTAGTTTGACTTATGAGAAACACTAAATCATTCGTGGCCTCGCCAGTTGCACCATAGTGGCCTGCTGAGTATATCCACGCTGAGCCCAAACAGCCCGTTCATCATTAGTGACATGGAAACGTCAGATCAGCCCACGGTCAAAAGAAACACAGAGTATGTTGTTGTGTCATGGCTGAGTAATGAAATGCTAACACAATGTGGATTGTTGTAGCTGAAGTGTTGCTCACACTGGACATCGGTGGAGTCAAGGACTGCTCCGATTCAGGAGTAGTTCAGCATACATCACCGGGACGGAGAGTGAGGAGGATGGAGAGAATCGGCATAATTAAATAAAATGTTCATCGAGACACTCTACTCTCCTTTTATGAACAGTCAGATTTGAAGTTAGGCCATTTTGATTTGTTGATAGTGTGCATTTGTGCTGCAAACTGCCACATAAATCTACAGTTAATCCAAAGCCAGATCCCACTGACGGACTGGTGAATCAGCCTTATTGACGACTTTACTAAAAGATTAACCGTCATGATATTGAGTTTTGTCCTATAGTGCTGTCTTCTTCTTTGTCCCCCACTGATGTTTCCAAGGGTTTGGGCTCCTTGTACTTACATTTGTTCCTGAGTTTTTGGATTTCACCTGTTTTTGGATTTCACCTGTTTTGGGATTACTCTGCCTTTAAGTTTCAATAAAGCTATTTTGTTCCCTGTCCCCTTGTGTCTGCATTTGGGACCCACCATCTCGCCACTTATCACAACATTAACTGATTTAATATTTAAAACAGTGGACCACAGCACCACAGGCAATGGAACAGTAGCGGACTGAAGAACATTCCCACAGATCTGAGAACAATGTGATCCAGCAATAAAAGGTGAACAGTAAAAAATACAAGTTGTTAAACTGCCACAGACTTTCACCCTCACGACAGCAAGTTAAGTTTGTCATAAGAGAACGCAAATTTTAGTTTGTGTTGGTTGAGCTGGAATCAGTCAGGTTTGGTGCACTGGATGGGTCTTACCTTCTATAGGTGATGTCTTGAGGCGGCGGCAGATGCCCTGCACATCCCCATAAGTGTCTTGTATCTTGTTAACAGCCTCGCCGCTCCGTAGCTCCATCAGGTCCCTTAGATCCATTACGGTCACCCCAAAGTCCCCGTCATGGTTGCCCTCAGCAACCGAGTTCCCCGGAGGGTGGTCCGCCGTGTTGTTGGCCATGTTGGTCCTCTTCACAGCAGTGTCCTCTGTGTTCCTCTGTGTGGCTTTGACGTGGGGATAAAGTAAAAGTCGACTGTATTTTTCAGTTCACAGGAATTGTGGGTAGTGCAGTTCTCACAGAGGGCAGGTGGAGGCAATGACGGCTGACGTTAGCTCCTGACGTGGACGTGCATGCTCCTCTCGGTTACCATGGAAACAGGGGGGTAAACATGTTTCGCTGGTTCGACGCTGCGGAGATAAACAGAAACAGGAAAGAGATCTTCACAAACTAGATCCAGACTGGAGACTGTCTGAACACCCGGCAACCGAACATCATTATCAGCGGACGGATCATTTCAGCACTCCCTTTGACTTTTTCTAATTAATAGCACAGAGACTAATTTGGCCAATTAGAGGAGAGTTTCTCGTCTCACATTATTAAAGGAGTCCCCGGAATCACTGAGGTCATTATGATATAAACTGATCATCAGTGTGCACCGCTCCTCTGAGACTCCTGATTGTTTGGTAAATATCTGTTCTCCCTGAACAATCTACTGTGAGCTTTTGACTCTGATGTGCAGACAACACCATCATTAAAACAGCAGCATCATTTTGTTTTTTCTCTTATTCATCACCATCAAATCAGTCCATCAACGGCGCCAAAATGTAATATCTCAAAGGAAGGAACTAGCAGTGACAATAATAATAATAAATTTAGCATCGCTGGCACAGAAACAAAAACATAACGTCATGTAGCAGCTCGTCTCTCCAGCATCATTTCTACATCTGAGAATACCTGTAAATCTCTCCTCCTCATTGCCTTCACTATGTGTGCAGGTATACAGCTATACACTGAGCTTAGCACACCTCCTAGAACTGATAACAACAGCAGCTGGCCTCTGAATCCATTACTATGAAACTGTGAAAGCAGCATTAGACAACAAATTTAATTAATGGTTACAAGAAAGAAAAAGATTAGATACCGTAATCGGGAGTTAGATCAAAGGGGCTGTAAAAAAAAATAATTTAGTACAGTGACAAGAAAAATGGTTTCAAAGACGAAGAGCCAGAGCTCAGGAATGAATGCACTGCAGCTCTGAGAGCCATCAACATCAACAATGGACCAATGAGATGGAAGAACACCACTGGGTCAGCGTGTGTGAGTGTGCTGCCAAACTGTGACATTCCAGTCCATCACCACAGATTATGTAAGCGCACATCAACGGACATCGTCCATTTTTCACCGTTTAGTGCTTTGTGATGGACACACACACACACACACACAGAGAGCCTGTTAGAGAAGTACTACTATTGGTGCCAGGGTCAGGCATTCTCTGAGTGGTGGTCTGTGGGATAGCCAGCTGATCCAGGAAATAGCCCTGGAGTTGGGAGGATGTGTTGGGGTCAGACACAGAGACAGCTCTGGTCAGATGCTCAATATGTAACGGTTGAAGCTTCCGTTGGATCATTGCGCAACATTTGCACCTTCGTTCATAAATGGGGCGTCGCTGGGATTTATTATTTTATTTTATTTGTATTTCATTTAAAAAAAAAAAACATATGCTTGGTTTCTTTAAGGGTTTACTTAAGTAGACAAACTTTCTCTTGTCTTTTCATCAATGTATTTCATTATGCTAATTATTTTTTTCTCACTCTATTATTCTCTTCTCTCTACCCCTCCATTTTTGGGCTCTTATTTTTATTTCTCTCTTTTCCTTCTTTAGATACTCCCACACACACAGAGTACATAACCTCCCTGTTCGTCTGTAATAAAAATGATAATATTAATAATATGAATCATGCATGGTGCAGGGATAGCCAAGTGTTGTCAGTGTTGGCTTTCACAGATAAACCCCACTTCATATCTTTTTCTCATGACCATGTCACCATGATGATTTCTTCCACACCAAACCTAGTTGTCTGTTACTGTGGCAACAGTGCAAACGGAAAGTGCTAATGGCTAATTCGGCTTTCCCTGACTTTCCATGATGCAAATTTGCCCAACCTGAAACAAATCTAGGTTACGTAGGCAGACTGTCCCGAAGGCCGTGTTTGAAAGAAGGAGCGGTCGCATTTTTTTTTTTTTTTTCATTCTGTATTTTAGATTCTTCTTTTAACAATCTCCACAATGTCACATAACATGGAGAAAGCACGGGTCTTCCGGAGATAATTTATCAATCCTACGAGTTTATGGGAAGTTTGAATTATCTCAGTGTTTTCAGAGAAGAATAAAGAAGACCAGAACAGATGTCCTCTCTCTCTGGTTTCAGTAAATATGTGTCCGGTCATTGACCAGAAGCAGAGTCATTATTACGATCAGACTGCGGGGAAATGAAATGAAACGTACTGCCTGTTGGATTTATGTTATTAAACAAACAGTTGGTGATGTGATTGTGATGGAGCATGTTAATTTTAGATAGTGAGATTACCATTATATAGGAACTGAAAGAGAGGAAGCTTACAAGCATTTAATTAGAGCTGACCACGTAGATGCATAGTTCTGTGTTAATTATTCAGATTCACATTAAACAAACAGAAGTGGTCACTCTTGTTTATAGTGTTTTGAGTGTATTTATCTTCCAGTCTGACCAAACGTCAGTTCACAGTCCAGCGTGTTGGCTTTAACTGGATAATCAAACTGGAAAGTAAATCTGCTTTGATGAACAGCTGATTGTAGTTTGACACAGTTTACGGTTTTATTTTTGGCCACGACGATCAAAGAATAAAAATTTGATTCATCAGATTAAACTGTACTTAGAGTAGAAAAAGAACTGTAGCAATAGTGAAAGAAATAACTTCACAAGTGACAGATTTTAGGTGGAGTTCTCACATATTTCTTACACACACACGCACACACACACACACAAACACACACCTATAATGTTAGTTGAGGACCACACCCAGCTCAGTCCAGAGGTGAACATTCCTATCTTTAGGAACTTAATGACACACCTGATCACACACACGTCACACACACGTAGCCTGCCATGTGACTGAGTGTGTATAAAGCTGTTAAGCTTTAACAAGCGACATCTAATTAACACACATGAACAGATTAAGCACAAATGTTAGAAATGTGCACACACTACACTAAGTTTGACACAATGTTATTTAGCACTATGCTCAACACTTGGCGTTGGCAGAGAATGAAGGAAAGTGTGTGGGTGTGTGGGTGTGTGTGTGCATGTGTGTGTGCATGTGTGCGTGCATGTGTGTGTGCGTGCATGTGTGTGTGCGTGCATGTGTGTGTGCGTGCATGATAGACCAACTGAAGGACTGAAGCAGTAATCTTTCTTAGTGTAGCGCACCTTGCTGATCAGCTGACAATATGTTACAAAAGCACACAGACAATCTAACTAATCTAAACTTGTGCTGTTAAGCCATTTTGTAATTTAATTAATGAATTTAGGAAGTATAAACTTTATAGAGGGAAATTTTAAATAATTACAGCCACCCTAACAATGTATAATCAGTGCATGCACTGATTATACATTGTTAGGGTGGCTGTACACATTCACCAGTTTTAACCACTCACAGTGATTGCTGCAGTTGGCTTGGTTATGTTTGGATTTTGGAGAATGGATAAACACCATCTTACATTTAATTCTAAATTAAATAGTATACTGACATTTAAAATTGCTGATCCACTAGATGGACTGACATGCTTGCTGTAGTTAGCCCAGCTGCTGGTAACAGCTGCTCAGTTAGAACAGATGCCCACAAATACTGTTGCACTAACTTTATCTGTCAGTGTTTACCGCCGCCACTAACAGAGCCGGGAGCGTCACTGATGCACTTCATCACTTTAGTTTCTTAATTAGAGTCCAACTGATCCTGAACGTTAGCGCAGTTAGCTGCTACATCTACTTCTCAAACCCAGCTCTCAGCTTCTGTTAAAAGTTTGCCAAAGTGCCAAAGAGATGAGTGCATTTTACAATATGTGTTACTTTTATGGTTGGTTAACAGCAAGAGGCTTCACCTGATGGCACCATTTAGAAGTACAACAAATCTAAATTTAATTAAATTTTTCTATTTAACCATTAATGTCAATTCATTGATTTACAATTTAGCATCAACATTTGCTTCCCCACTTCAAAACTAAGATAACCAGGCGCCTATGCGTACTGATGTATACACATTCAAATGTACGGATCGTAAGGATTCAAATCAGCGAAGTGATTTGTGGTTTACACCTTTCGAGTGTGGCACAAATGATTTACCGAGACATGATTCAATAAAAGCAGAGATGAGTTCTGATAACTGATTAGCTCGTTCTGAATGCTGCTTCCAGACAGACAGCGCAGTATTGTTTTTGAGCACTGTCATTTTTGTGTCAGAGGTTTAATGTTTGCTGAGGGAGAAGGCCGATCAAGAGTCTTTCTGATGACTAGTTGATGGTGACGTTACAATTCGTTCGTTTCATTATCTTTTGAATGAGAGAGAGAAGCAGATCTATTAAAAATCTGAATTACAATGTGCTTCTGTAAGGAGGTAGTTTGTGAAGACTTTGACTTGCCATGAAAACCAGCTTTGATCTGATAAACAACACAGCACTAGTTGTCACATTAAGATTAACACTTATTAAATATTTACAACAAATGGACAGATGAACTAATCCAAGTCAGAGAACTAACTCCTGAATACACTCAGTTGTCAGTTTGTTCAGGACAAGAAGCTAAAATCTAAAACAACAGGCCTGGAATAAAATTTTTGGTGCTGTCAGTTACTCGTTTTACAGGTTTATATACAACATATATAGTACTCTATACACTTGCTGACCGTATATAGTCTTCTTAATTAAGAATTCCACACACAAGAGGGATTATTATATATGTCAAATACAAAATCCTGAAATGAATGATCATCAACACTGAAGACAACACAGTAGATTTGAAACTGAAACTAATGTTTAACAAATATTGTGTGGTTGATCAGTGAAGCGTAGCTACATCGCAGACTGAATTAGGGTTGTGCCACGTTTCACTTTTCAGCAGCGATCAACAGATACAGGCTCGAGAGATCGGACAGATCGATAGACACTAGACAGGAAGTGATGTCAGGACTTCATCTATATATACATAGATGGAACATCTCGGTGGCATTAAGACAACCAGAGTTCCAGTGCGTGAGAGACAGCGTGTCTGTTCTTTGTCCATCTTATCTGAGAGTTACTGACCCCAGATTAAATTAGGCTGCAGTCCGCATGTTGCCAGCCACTCAGTTTATATGTGTGTTTGAGATACAATAAGCCTGTATGTGTGTGTGTGTGTGTGTATTTGTGAACCACCAGAGGACCTGGTGTCTCTGGATCCATCTGTGGACTCCCTCTGTCTTTCTCTGCAGTCTTTTGCTGCTTTTGTTTTACCTCAGAGGGGGTTTCGACTTATGTTTATATTATTTGTTTGGTTCACAGAAGCTTTAAACCGTTCTGTAATACAACAGAAACCACAGGCATCCTGCCTCATGCTGTGTTCACATCGTGTCGAGATGGAAAAACTCCCATGTTTATTACTTGTTCAATATCATCTGACAATTGAAGACAGCTGAAGGACTGCAGAGTTGGTCAGAAATATATATTTTCATGATTGTGTTTTCCACTGTGAAGCAGATGGCCGTATCAATATTTCTGTTGTTTCAGTGTGGACAGAGGACGATTGAAAAGCACCTGAAAACAGAAACATGTAGATGTGTCTTTTCAAATGTAAACAGTTTTCAGAAATAAAATGCCCCAGCAAGGCCATGATGTGTGTCTTGGCAGAGCACACAGTGAACTACATTTGGGTAAACTAAACAAAGCCAAGCAGCGGAATGACTCACACACACCAACAGCACATCCATCATGTTGTTATTATGAAGATATCAGAAATATATGAACACAGCAGAATTACATTAAAGCACTTTAAATGGGCCTTTAGCTTTTGTCCAGGGGGCCAAGATCATCAATAAAACTGTCACAACAGTATGAACTGGACAATGCAACATTTGAATAAGTTGTGGTGGGATTGTGAGCATCTGGCGTACTGATGTTAAACTGTATTTGTATTTGATAGACAGCTGAAACCTTTTGCTCAATCGAGGCTGCACCAGGGATCAGTATTGTTTTTTACCCATCACATTTTAGTTCTGCACACATTATGTAGAGATGTGAATACAGCAAATACAGATTCATTTTAAACTAGTTAAACTAGTCGTATACACTTTTAGTAATGACTAAATGCATTTCAATAAAGTTATTGTTGAAACAGCAATGGTAAGTAAATGTAAATGGTAATTTAATTTTGGAGGATGTAGTTTGTGGTGCTGTTAAACTGAATTAAATTAAACATTAAAGTGTTTCTGTTATTTAGCCAAGAACAGTGACTAAAGTGGCATTGTCAAAATTATAGCAACATAACCCTAGTGAAGATTTAATGCAGTACTGTTTATTTTCACTAGTGTACCCATTAAAGTGAGTGTATGTTTAGTTCCAGAGTAAAATTAATATTCAGGTTTACATTTTATTTTGAGAGGTGTACGAGGGCCTGTTCAGACCTTGAGTTAAGATCCGATCTGATCGCAAGTGAGCAGCTTTAGGTACGCGTGTTTTATATTTGTGCGTCATTGATCTCCGCCCTGCCCGTTAGTTAGACCTGCACAAACATCAGATTATATCTCCAACCCTGGAAGTTTCCATATGCACCATAATCTCAGGTAATAAAGATAAATAAAGACACAAGTAGTAAATGAGAAAATATTTAACTTAACCACACATGACTCCTCATACATCAGCAAGACCGCATCAGTAATTAACACAGAATCACACTTGTGTACTCATATTATGTTTAGATTTATTTTTTATTTAGTTACTTAACAGCTACAAGGACAGAATATTTTAAAAGGCTCTCACTACTAATGAACAGACCTCACTTACTGTGCTTTTTCTTTTTCAGGCGATCATTTGTAAAAGAGGTTGAATGTTTTTTTCTGAATGAATGAGGCGCAGCACGCAGGACCACTCCTGTTGAGTACAGGCAGTCTTTAATGTAGCATGAACGCATTGCTGCCAAAGGAATGTGGACACATGTGTGACCCAGATCACCTCCAAATGTGGTCAGAGATCAGATCTCTCGAATTTGATCTGAATGCATCCTGGGGGGGTGTTCACACCTGTCTTTTACGTGATCGGATCACCCCGATCGGATCTTAATGCAAGGTTTGAACGCAGTGAATGCAGACCACAATTTCTCTAAGGAATTGTGTTTATTTGTCTTGGCCCAAAGCATAAAATTGCAAGAGCATGGCTAACAAGAGAGAACAAGCTTCTTATCAAACACTTCACTGTCATCAGCCTTTGTGCTTTCACTAACTACAGCCAATCACCATCGTTCTCTGCTGCTCGTATAACATATCCAGTTGTAAATATAGGTCATTAACTAGATTCCCTGAGTTGCAGGTCAGTCGCACTGTTTCCCTCAAACTGGCTTTACGCTGTCAGAGTTCAAACTGTCTGACTTGAATACACGATGAATAATGATCGCCCACCCCACACATTCATAAACACTCAGTAACAGGTCATGAAGGCAGTCTGCTCTTCCTCTTTTCTTCCACCAGACTATCGCTCCATTCAACTCCATTATCCTCCCTCCTCTCCCTCTGTCTCGGCTCTCCTCTGCAGACACACCTGCTCTGCATACTAAAGGAGCAGCCTGCACTGCCCTCCTCCACAAACAGCCCCACCATGCAAACTCACTGCTGGCCACACCCTCCGCACGAAGGGCAACTTCTTTTTCTTGTCGGACAAAACACCCAATCACACACACAGACTCTGTCCCACTGAATCATGTCCACACTGATTCCGTGGAGACATTTCAACATGCAGGGCACGTCAAACAGTCGTCACTGAGCCGGTGTGTGTTAGGTCTAGACAACAGTGTATGTGTGTGTGTGTGTGTGAGTGAGTGAGTGAGTGAGTGTCGCAGCATACCAGAGTAAGGAGAGCGAAAGAGAGAGGCCAGGAATGCAGGAGACCACACCCATATCTGCAGTCATGTGACCAGAGGGGAAAAAGGAAATCCCCACACTGCAGAGAGACCGAGCAGAGGTGTGGACTCACTGTGTGACTGGCACACACACTTATGTTTTTATAAACCCCACCCTACATTTGCATTTGAGGGCTTCCCCCTAAAATATATCAGTCTGTGATATGGAGACTTGCTTTTTTCTGACCTCTAAAGCAGGGGTCTCAAACTCCTCTTGGGGCCACATACAGCCCAGTTTGATCTCAAGCAAGTCAGAGCAGTAACATAATGGCATAATAGCCTATAAATAATGACTCCAATTTTTTCACTTTGTTTTAGTGCAAAGAAGAACAAGCAGATTATGAATATTGTTACAGTTAATGATCTATCCTTTTACAAAACATTTTATATTATAAGAAAAATAAGTGCATTAATGGCACATTGCTGTCTGCTGTTTAGTTCTGACTGTTGTGTTCTGTCTTCTGCTACTTAGTACAACAGTGGACAAATTAGAAATGTCAGTCACTTAAATTAAAAAATTGCACTTAAAATCTTCTATATAATATTCGTACTTTGCAAATTTATGCCGTGTGCCAGACTGGACCCTCTGGTGGGCCCTGTGTTTGACACCCCCGGTCTAAAGGGAGGAAATTATCCACAACATGACTGTGTACACACACGAATAGCTGTGTGTGTGTTAACGATGTTAACCGTTCTGCACAGAGACATGACCCCACAAACACAAACTCCAACTAATGTTTCTATGTTTGAAAGGACCTTTCATTGAGATAATGCATTCACCAGCCACTTACCCTAGCCATCTCCACCAAGTACTGAACCCTAATTCTTATCCTGACAACAACCTTACATTAACCTTTACCCTTAAACATCAAGTTTTAAAAAGGTTTTAATGCTCAACAAGTCGTCAAAAAATGTATATTCTGCAGAAAACACAAACGAACTAACTCACTACTCGGTAAATGACTCACCAGTACAAGAAGCAATACAGGTATGGACTTTGTTTGTCTATTTGTTTTTTTTTTTTTTTTTTTATATATATATTTTAACTTCTCACATTTACAAATGCCCAAGCCCAACCAACATAGCAGATAAGGACACGTGTCTATAAGTAATAGCGCCAAGGAGCTGCAGCTTAGACTGCTGCATCGCTTTCAGATATCGCCTCAACTTAGGATCAAGATGGACACTAGCAACTCAGCTGTATGAATAAGGTGCAGTAAAGAGGTTGGCAGTTTTATACATTATATATATATGGAGTAGTATACATACATCTAGTACTAAGTACCAACTTATGCTGCTTGCTCCAACCCACAGAGCTTTTATTTAAATGTCATTTATCAACATTATTATTTACGAAACACTTAATTATGAGGACAGGCTACATTTTAAGATTTGCAAAACAATACCAGCACTGACTTCGACAAATTTTCTGCTTTATTAACAGATCCACACCACTAACAGTCCTTTCCAGGTGGTTATATTTCCATGGATGGAGATGGTGCAATCTGGTAAATCTGTTCAGAATTTAATCTGTTCAGTGAGCAGTGAGCAGTGAGCAAGTGACGGTGTGAAACAGCTCAGAAAATGCTTCATTCTGCACTGAACATCAGAGCTATGTAATCACACAGACCTCATGGTTTAATGCAGAAAGCTCATTCCTGGGATTCCTGAGCGACTGGCTGGATGACTGGACAGTGTAGACAACCTGACTGAGGCCCCATCGCCTATTGTAGTCTCTGTGTGTGTGTGTGTGTGTGTGTGTGTGTGTGTGTGTGTAGTGTTAAAAGTCCATCTCGTCTTCAGTGTAAATGGAGATTATATGTAGACCATTCTGCATCTTTAGTCATCTTTCTCTGCAGTAGAACGTCAATCTACAGCAAACCATCCTGTAGTTTCTAATGTGTGGCAGATAGTTTTTATTTCTTCAAAATTGCCTCAAAAATTTAAGTACAGTGGTCCCTCGTTTATCGCGGGAGTTACGTTCTAAAAATAACCCGCGATAGGCGAAATCCGCGAAGTAGTCAGCTTTATTTTTTACAATGATTATAAATGTTTTAAGGTTGCAAAACCCCTCACTACACACTTTATACACTTTTCTCAATAACTTGCAAACATACCGCACTTCAGTCACACTGCCAGCGATCAAAGACACTGTATATGTAAATTTGGCAAGCTGAACGCATTCTGTACTGTACAAGAGACACCGTACGAGGAGACTGATTGACAATGGTCTACAGTCCCTTAGCCAATCAGGACGCAGAAAACAATGCGCTGTAAAAAAAAAAAAAAAAAAAAAAAAAAAAAAGCATGCAAAATTGCACTAAAAAAATCCACGAAACTGTGAGGCCGTGAAAGGTGAACCGCGTTATAGCGAGGGACTACTGTATACTCTTTGGATATACTGATATCTTCTGATAATAAAAGTACACTAGATTTTTATATGACAACGTTGAGTGAAGTCCAAATGGTGATTTTCCTTATCTAAACTTTATGACAACCTGGGCTGAACACACCAAACACACATGTTAGCGAATACCACGATTATATCCAGTCCTCAATGTTTTTATGACTTCTTGAAAGCTTCTATGGGGACAGAGAGGTTTTCCAGTAGCTGAGTCAAAATCTGAGGCTAAAAATTCATTGCCTTTCAAACATTTTCCTCTTCTGTTAGTGTTTGACAGTAATTTGACCGGCCTTTGTAGAATACTTCAGGTTTATTTCAACACTTTACTCTCCACCTTTCATGGATTCATGGAAATGAGGAGTCACAGGAGAACAGTGGCAAAAACTTTTGTCTTAAAGCCTGATTGAAAGTGAAGACAGAAATCAGCCGCCTGAAACAGCCATTTCGCTAACTGCATTAGTAGGACAACTTGCAAATGAATCAATTAGTTGATATAAGGAAGTTGATTAGTGATTATTTTAATCACCAATTGATCCTAGACTCTAAGCAGAGGATGTCTTCTTAGATTTGGAGAAATCGTGAGATGAATTTTACATATTTTTTTAGCTTTTTTTTTTAATAAAACAAACGATTCATCACTGGAGAAAACAATCAATCAATGATAAAAACATTTGATGTTGCAGGAGTGTTAAGATGTTAAAATTTGATGTGATAATATACACAAGAAACTAACTACACAGCTGCTATGTCCTTCTTGTCCTTCATGTCCTTTTTAGACCAGAGATAGGCACGAGGGAGAAGATGGATCCCAACCAAACAAAGCAGCAACATCTGGAGAGCATCCAGAGATTCAATAATCCTGTTTACAGCCTGAGGCTCAGAAGCTCTCTCTGTTCATCACTGCAGAGACTTGATCACCACACTGATCATAGCCCAAATACACTGAAGCAGATCTGCGCCAGCATGTGTATACATGATAGCGAGGGCATCAGACACTGGTGGTGATGGTTGGTCCCCAGGTGTGACTGTATGAGCAGCAGACTCATAATGGCCTCCATTGTTGCAGCAGATGAAGGGAGAGCAAGACGGAAATCTAAAAACACACTCCATGGCTGAAACACTTCAAGCACTGTCCCTTTAATGTTTGCGCTTTTTATGAAACAGTATGGTCCTCGTGGGCCACCATAGCTGTTTATGATCCACTTTCTAACAAGATGGTCAGATTTCATTATTCTTATTTTTCAGAAATAACTCATATCAGAAGGACAGGCAAGCTTAGCCAACCAGATCATGAAGATGATTTAGACCAGAACTTATGGGCAATTTGTTGCCGTTGTTACATACAAATCAAGGCATGACCAATAGTCCACACTAGAACTTGGCCAACTTCACACAAGAATGAAGGCCACCAGATGGAAGTGAAACCTGTAGAAACAACAAGTAAAAGGACCTTGTGATAAGCTTTTTAGTAGAACACAATTGTATATTATTAGTTTTGTTTTAAAAAATAAAACAATTGTTGAATGAACCAAACATTTTTCTTCTGTCATGGTCAACTAAACCTATCAGCACTTTGTGCATGGAAAGACAGAAAAATAAATCAAGTGTCTTCAGCTGTACAGTATATGTTACTGTTAATCAGTGTCAGTGAAATAACAATTCAAAATGATGCATATGGGAGGGATAAGTCACTGCTCAGTGGCTGGAGAAATGAACAACACACTGAGTGTTCAAAAGTGTGAAAATGTGGCTAAAATTTTATTAAAGAAATGATAAGCGGCAGAGTCAGCAGTTCTCAGGTTATTTTCTGATCTAACCTCAACAAACAGAAGACACTGTTTACTGTAAACGCTTCCAAGTTTGCAACGACAAACATCACAACTTTAGAATTCCTGGGAACCTTCGATCCAATCACTGTGACCTATCTATCCCTTTTGAAGAGATGAGGGTGTTTTTTTTTTTCTGTTAAAGCGGGTTAAATGATGAGTGTGCTATGAGTATTAAATCTCCACCTGAGTGTTTGTGTGTTTGACCTCCAAACAAGACAGTTGTATTTTACTGCGGATGTACTGGAGCGTTGTCCACAACTGAACTGAAACCAACTGAAACCTTAAAGGCAGACCAACATGTAGTGTCACTGTTGAACAGTTAGCCAGCGCCTTTTTCACAGTTTCCCTATGAACCTTTTTTTTTTTTTCATTTTGACTTTACAGATAGCAAAATACATTTGAATCATGTGCTGTCAGGCTTAAGTACTGCATCTGCACTGATGCTGGACCACAGACTGCAAAAAAATGGCAGCTCCTCAAAAGTGAAGCCAAAGCATTTTGAGGTCACCCCGGTGGCTGTCGGCAGTAAAGATAATAAGTCACACCTCCGCCATGTTAGTGGATGGGACTTGGGCCAAACTACAACACCAAAGTACATGTCAACTAATTTTTTTCATTATTTTTAGGTAGTTAATATACTGCTGATATGTGTTCAAGTGTTAATTTATTGTGAGAAGTTATGTTTTACTTATATTTGATGCTACAAAAACCTGATGTGACAACCACTCAAAAAAAGTAATAAAATAAGAGTAGCGTACAATCCAGTATTGTTTTGTAACTGGCAGAGGTAGAGCAGAACGCAGTATTAATTAGGGACGCACCGAAATGAAAATTCTTGGCCGAAACCGAAAATGAAGAAACCAGGGCCGAAACACCGAAAGAAATTATTATGACAATTATTAGTACCATTGTATTTATGACCATGACTGTGTACTAACCTCACTAAAATCAAGGCATTGCAATTGCATAAATTAATATTAATGTTTCAAAGAATAAATTGATTACAGAATTATGGCAATATTGAGCACATTCCGACAATGCACAATATAAAATAAAATAAAATTAAAAATAAAATGTTTGACTTGACCCCACTCATGTTAAATAATAATGGAGCAGAAGCTTTTGCAGCTGGAAATCAGAATCGACTGAGCATATTTGTTTTTATTTTTATTAAGAGAAATTAGCGCACTGCACCTTTAGAAAAATGGCGATGTCCCTTTAAGAAAGATGGCCGTCTTAATTGAAGTTCAGACTGTGGATGTGTGAAAAAAAAATAAATAAATAGATGAACGTTTGTCTTTCTGTTTGTTTTGGAGGTGCAGCAGATAAATCATTAGACTAACATCTAAAACATTTTTTTTTGTCTCCAATGGCACGCGATCTACCCACACTGCCTTCGCAATCTACTGGTCGATCACGATTGACGTGTTGGGCACCCCTGCCCTTTGCACTGGGAAACTTCCTTGGATGTTTGGATTTCAGGTGATAAATTAAACCCGACATGGTGAAATTCTTTGCAGATGGACCCCTCTCGAGATTTCAGCATTACATGTTTTGCAAATCGCCATCAGTGGGTCTTTATATAATATTTATATAAAACTTAATATACTGAAGCAGTTTTTGCTTGCGTCATTACAACGTCCTGTTTCGGCCGTGTTGTTTCGGTGATAAAAGTCTTTTGCACATTTGGGCCATTTTCGGCGGCCGAATATTCGGTGCATCCCTAGTATTAATTAAATGCAATAATGCAGTATAGAGGAAGAGTGGGCACATCATCAATACTACAAATCCACTCCACTTGGACAGTATTGCTCAGACTCTGGCACCACCCATATCACCTGGATACTAGCGTCGGTGTGGCCAGTGGAAGGAAGTGGAGACGTGTCATCCATTTTCCTATAGTCAATGTGCTGGATATTGAAACAAAACTCAAAGTGGTGCCACATGGAGACTATAATTATTAAATGTTGAAAACCAAACTACAATGTAGGTACAGTTGTTACAAACATCAACAATGGCTCTGTTTTATTGAGCCATGATTAGCTGTGTTATTTACACCTGTGCTTTCCCTACTGTAACAAAATGTGCGCTTGGAAAAAAAAGTCTGTTGGGATTAATCAAAACACTCTTAGTCTCTTGAGTGTACCTCTGATCTGTTTGTCATGGCTCGGGCCTCTTAATACCTGAGAATGGTGTGTCCTTGTGTGTGAAATACTTGGAAAATTAATTATTTTTATGTTTGTGTATCAAAAGTTTAATGACTCAGGGACAAATACATAACTGTTTCCTATCAAATATGATTTGGGACGAGTAGCTCGCACCATCCTGCTCATGTACAGTATGCAACAGAGTGACATTACAGAAGTGGGTGTATTTTGGCAAAAACATTGAGTGGAGGCCAATTGTTTTGACAGCTCTCTACACCTCCTTAGAACCCGTCGTTGACCGATCCAGTCAAATGAGGCAAACTCCTGTCATAGCTGGACCACAGTTCCATTTCCTTGTTCACACAGATGAACACCACAAAGCAGAAGGAGTGTTAAATCAAATTCTGCTTGACATACTGTAGCATTAGATGATATACTGGACACCATTGTGTTCTTCCAGCTTTGTGTTCACACTTTGTTCAGCCCCTTCCTGTTTGAACATGACAACGCCCCGTGCACAACGTCTTTAAAGGAATAGTTTTCTCGGTTTGATGTGGAAGAACCTGACTAACTTGCATTTAGACCAGTCCAGCAGCTCTGGGATGAACTGGGACACCAACGATGAACCAGATCTGCTAGCCCAACATCACTGTCAGGCTTCTCTAAAGCCACTACTGGTTGAAACCGTTCCAAAACCATGAGAAAGCCTTTAGGAATGAGCTGCTCAGCAATCATATTTACAATGTTCAGGAACAGTTTTGGTTGTGTTTAGGGATGTCCCAGTCGGTATCTGGACCGATCCAGGCATTTTTTAAATGACTGGATTAAATCGGTACCTGGCTTCAGCCGAGCTCAATTTTTTATGGGTACGGAATACACCAAGTAAATTCAGGTAAATGCTGCACTGGAGCAACAAAAAAACGCTACGTTTAAAAAAGGTTCTTGGAGACAGGATCAAGGCAAAAAATATTAGAGAGAGGGTTACGGAGTTTATGGTGTTAGATGAGCAGAACATTTACCATCTGTTTGAGCTTCTGGAGCCAAGGGCTACCATTTCCTCCCTACATTAGCTTTGAGAACACTACAAGTAAGATAAGAAAAGACTTTATGAATGTGAAGGAGAGGACATTTTTGTTCATTTAAGATTGGATTGGTCGATACTGAATATTAAAAGATCGGATCGGGGGGCAAAAAATCTTGATCAGGAAATCCCACGTCATATTGCATGTGACGCAGATTTGACATTTTGACAAATATGCTGTAAAGTCAATAGAAATTATTACATGTTTAACATTTAACAAAAAAGAAACCACTCCAGGTTCACCACTCTGCAAGCCTCAGAGTCAAAGTATTTATTATGAAATCATGAATTTATTCATGTCCCTCCTCCTATTCCCACTTTGACCTGTGTGCTCTTTGAAAGGGAACTCCTTTGAAGTACGTCAGCATCTGTGCTCTGAACGCCTCCCAATTAGTTGTGACAGCTAACCAGCTCCAAAGAGCTGAGTGGGCGGCCCAGCTCAGATGACAGTACCTGCAGCTGGGGTCAGAACCAGCTGACCTACACTCGGCTGCATACTAACAGCTGTAAACCCAAAGCCTAAAACAGTTTGAGGCTTCAATAATAATAATAATAATAATAATAAAACGTTGCTTGATTTAACACAGGTTTACAATCTTCCTGACTATCAATTTTCTTTTGTTCCTTTTTTCCTATTTAGTGTGCTTAAATGTGCTAAAAGAGGAAATGAAATAACCAAATGAGCACTAAACTGTAACTTCTGCCATCTGCTAGAAAAACCAGTCAGGCATATTAGCCAAGCACCATCAGAGAAAGGTACCGTCCCGTTACACTTCCGCTCTATGAATATTTAATACTGACTGAAGTTCATGTGATGGCTGAATTAAAGGATGCGTTCTCAGAATGTCAGAATTACAAAACGTCCAGTCTGTAGATAGTGCTAAACTACATTGTGACTGAGGTCATGAATTGACCCCGCCTCATTCACAGTGCCATACTGTGAGGCTGCCAGATTCCCACCCCTACTCACATCCCCGGCCAGGACATCTTCCTGTCTCGCCTGCTTTGTCCCTCAGCATGCTTGTCAACCTTGCAGTGAAATGCAGGCGTCTTTTGTTCATTCATGGAGCCTCTGCTGCATCACTGAGAGACAACGGTACGATTGTGTTTGACCAATTCTGGGATGACCTCCATGACAGCTCTTATGGAATCGTTGAATTAAATAGTTCAACTTGAATATGCTTCAATAGGTTCCATCAAACAAAATGAGAAGAGCCAGATGACTTCAGGGCATGATGAGCATTCTGGGATAAACATGAGCCATGACTAACAAGGTTTCACAAGAGCATGAGAAAATGCGGAACGTACTTTAAATTTTCTTTTTTAACGAACATCACAAAGTTGATATCCAGCAGTGTGTATGTGTGTGTGCAACAGAAAGTTAAGGCATGCCAACGAGACGTGGAGAGTGTCTCTCACACATTAGATAACTCAGTTGTCTGCAGCTTGGTGATAAGTGGGGCGCGTCAAGTGAGACGCAGCATTTTTCCTCAAGAGGTAAATGAAGAAGAAGCTAAACATATGACAGGCTGACAACATTCTGAGAAGAGACAACACAAAGAGACATCCTACAAGTCAAACCTCAGGTCCTGCCCTACCCTGGTGTCATCAAGATTAGTATGCGACATGTTCAGTGTCAGTATCGGGCCATTATCAGAGTTGTGGGTTTGAGAAGTGTAGGACAAAGTGTTAATGTCATAATGCAGCAGTTCAGAATGCCTGCAACATGTGAGGTGATCCCTGTTTGTAAAGTATGACACAATTTGCTACACTACATCACCAGGGGTATCAGGTGACTTTATTTGCTTATCAGATTGGTTATGTTAGCCCTGTTTCCAGTTCACTCCCAGCACTGTAAACTATCCGTGTAGGTAGAAAGGGCGAGAGTCCATTTAATCTCTCTTTCCTTTTAAATTGTCAGTCTCAAACCATATTCGTGTTTGGGTGAAAGCATAGACTCACTGACAAACAGCAGTAGGAAGCAGCTTATCTCAATGGTCTGATTCTTTAAAGAGCAACCTAGTGTCAGTCTGAATACAGTGCCTTAATACATATAGACGTCCCCAAACCCACTGCACTGGGATCACTGGGAGAAGTCGGCCGCTTCCTGTTCTGAATAAACAGAAGCTACAAGCCGCTGTGTTTCTGATGCCTATCATGAGGGAAATGTTTCAGGGCAGCAATCAGTTTCTTTCCTTCCTCCTTTGTTTTATGTTCCACAACAAGGCTCTTGATTTCAGTCCCTTTCATGTAATTTATATTTTATTACACAGCAGATTGTGTATTCTCACAAGAAACAGAGCAGTCTTTGAATCTGAGAATCTGCACTGCTCTCAGTCATCGTCGCCACTGACTGCAGCTCACAGCCAGCATAGAACAACGTTACAACAGACACAATGATGTCTCTTCTTCATTAAACTTTATTGACACAAATGTTAACATCAGCAACCTGCTGCTATTTCTATTACACAGTCGGCCGCATCAGCTGGACATAAAACAGTTCAGCCCATCGACGTACATCAAGCTTAACTATGTCCAGCCGGATGCACCATCTAAAACTACAAGTAGGCACAAAGCACATTCTATCAGTGACAGTTGCCACGGCTGTCACGTTGCTATGGATACTTACCTCATCTTAACTGCCTGCCAAGCCGGAAAAACTAAATTTAAATGACTCAGATTGCGAAACAAGATGTGTGCGTCATGGGAAGACCACCACGTTGCCACATCAGTTTCAGGCTGCATCACACACAACCTGAACCTTGGCTGAAACGAAACCTCTTAACGAGTTGTCTCCATATAGATGTATATATCCAGAGGACTGGTGCAGTCTCTCATTACTCCTTCAAGCTGATTGTGAAGTCTTATTCTTATGAGGTGCTTACATGTATGTCCAGCTGGTGCAACCGGCCCGCAATGTTTTCACTGCAGTCTGTCACTTATTCTCAGTCTTTGACTTTGAAGTGTGTCCCTGTGGTTTTTGAAACCAAAGTCTAAGAGCCATGTTGCAGAGTGGACTACAAAACAGACAACAACTAAAACCAGGTATGTCTCGATCGGTATTGGGCTTCAGTCAAGCCCGATCTTTTGTAGTTATTAATTTTACGCCTGCCATGAACCAAAACCACATCCCTGTAGCGTCAAAATGTCTTCTTCCTCTACTGTTCTAAATGTGGTTATCTAGTGTCAAAGCTGCCAGGGGAAGAAACTGTGATTATTTAAAATCGGAACGGGACTCGGATCCGATATTAAAACATCGATATCGGATCGGGGGGCCAATAAAACTTGATTGGGACATTCCTAACTAAAACCATCATATTACAGGGGAGACGGGTTGAGTCACCAGAAATGGGAAAATTAAAATAACTGCTTATAATTTTTTGAGAGAAATCGAATATAAATAGGAATAAAAAGACAAACGTGTCTGAAAACAAAATTATTCCAACTTTATGGGCAACAGTGTATATATGAAGAGAAACACAGTTTATTGTTCTTCTTGTCTGAAAATGAGAAGTCGTGTGTATCTGAGGCGTCAAGTCCTCAGAGTTGAATAAATTGAGCAAAATGAGCGGTGCTAAAAACATCCAAGACCCCCATCTTCAATATGACTGTATGTTGGAAGATGAAGTGTAATCTCCACAGGCAGCTGTTTAAATCTCTTAAATCCCCCACTATCTGTAAGTTGTATCAACTACAATGACGCATCAAGGCCTTTCGCTTCAGTGAGAGCTTTCTGGTCTCGCTGTGGCCTTATAGACTTGCTGTGGGCTGGGAAATAAAATCAATAGATTGGTCAATAAAAACAATGAGGTTTTTTCTTCCTGTGTACTCTTCATGGTGCTGATTGGTAAATCATTTTCGTACAGCAACATTTCAGCCCTACAGTCCTCCTGAATGCTTTCAGCCTCACCACAGGGATCTCTCCGAAAATTGTTTACTAATGATATTCATGTGACAGACAAGTTGTTTTCTTCTGGACTGGAGATAACTGTTATGTTAACAGCTGCAGAGGAAAGGTAACTGTCTTGTTGCTGTTTGTTGGACACATACAGCAGTTATTTTACATATTCTGCAAAATGTTTCCAGTCAAAGTAATACATATCAGGGCATCAAAACAAAATTTGTCCATCAGCTGAAGAAATCAGGTCAGAACACGTAGGTCATAACTACGACCATTATTCATCTGCATGGTGAAGTGCATCCAGGTTTGTCTCAGGAGAGACCTGGGAGACGGAGAATCCTTCTGTCTGACTGATTGATTCTGAAACAGCATCCCACTGCAGACTGAAATAGCCCCTGGTTTTACATCCTTGCTGTCCAGGAGTCAAGCCAGGACATTCAGACAGAAAACACGCCTCTGCAACTGTTTGGAAGACCTGGAGAAAAGCCGCTGATGAAGTAGCCTTTCTCCACTGCATTACCGTAATGATTTGAAAAATACAACAAAACAGGTAGAGACAGGTTGGTGAGTTCACACTAGACAAGGATCGTCTGTCTGAAGTTCTAATCAGCTCAGCTGTGCACAACTTTTGTTGGCACATTTTCTTTCCTATTGTGAAGTGAAGTATAGCCCCAACAGCCCTCAGCCTCTTCCAGTCCTCAACAGTGAAGCGGCACATTACTCAGCCTCAGATGACTGTTGGTGGAGCATCTTGTGACTGAGAGCAGAGTGGAAAAAAATCCTCACAGTCTGCTGTTTGTTGGGCAGAAAACCAGTTGGACAATGTGACACCCAACATTCCTGGGTTTTGTGAAAAATAACTGTTCATGCTGACAGAGAGCGGAGAGTGAACAAGGAAAACACAAGCTGCCATTCATGAGAAGGGGTGGGAGGAGTGTGTATCAGTCCAATCAGGAAGCAGCCGAGTGTATGACAGGGCCGTATTCATAGCGAGGAATGCAAGGTCAGGCGTTTCTGTCTCAATGTTCAGAGGATCTGCAACAAGTACGACTTAAAATCTTAACCTACAATCCCACAAGTGTCCGACTACATGCAGCAGCATTAAAACTAAAAAAGTAAGAATAAAAATGTAGTCTACCCTACCCTGCACCCTACGTTATCTTGTCACGCTTGCATGCACTGCCTAAACAAATACCATGCCCTTCGATTACAACTACAGGTCTGACATGAATGCAACAACTCCGGTACTTAGCCGCACAGCATTTAGCATCATGCTAGTTACATTTAAGTAGACGCAGTTGTATTCCTGGGACAGCTTCCACTACATCAGTGTAAAAACACGTCAGTCGAGTAACGTTGGAGACTTGACCTCTTCAGGTGTATTTAAGTTGCCAAATTATTTGAAATATATTTAAATAATTCGAAGATACAGCATAGTACATGAATTAAAAACCATAAAATATTGTGTCGCTTTATATAAAAAAGCAACAATGAAACAGTATATTGATCATTTTGAGAAAGAGTTTGACAAAACAAGTTAAATATTTAAAATTTTTATTATGTGTTCATTTGTTTTGATCAATCAATTTCATTAATCATTTAGTTGGACAGAGACTTGTGTCACAGGTTCACTTTCTTCCTTCCTTTCTGTGCTTGACCAGGTCAAAACACAAAGAGATTCTACTGTCATGTAAAACAAAGGCATTAAAATCATTGAGCAGCCTCGGTTTAATGTTGACTCTGGCTGACGGTCATTTGAGCACCGCTGCCAATTTAATTCCTTGTTGTGTTTGCACTTTTAAATCATTCTTTGACTCAGCTGCTACTTCCATTTAAGCTGGTTTTGGCTTTGGAAACACATTACCACAATGGAAGGCAACCTCTATTTCTTTCACTGCCAACACAGACAAGGAGACATGTGGGGTTCAATGTCCTGCTCCAAGACACTTTAACATCTAGACCTGAGGAGCCGCAAACTAGTGACAACCTGTTTCTACCAACTCAGTAAAATATTCTAATTATTTTTTAGTCTAGAAACACAGTATAATTTGTGCCTTTTGAAGCTCTCTCTGAAACCAGAACTACTGTGAAATGTGCTGACACACACACATGACATGTTTTCATGTGACTTTGAAGACACGCACATCCATGCGCGTTGAAGTGTGAGCGCGCGCACACACACACACACACACAGCTCTCATGTGCCTCTCTTGTTCGTTTTTTTTTTTCTTTCCTGGTGAACTTTGAAATGAAAAGCCACTTCAGTTTCATTGAGCACATGATCCCACACAGCTGAGGCCAAAGGCTCACTGACTGCACTGAGAGTCAAACTGTGAAAAACACAAAACACACAGGTCAGAAGACCAAAGCTCCAGATCTAATTCCTGGTCCTCAGACGTCCGACGCCTCTGAGCTATGACAACATTCGCTGTTCTAGAGACAGAAGTGGAGCAGCTGAGAATAAATTCAGTCTCTGTAGAAAAGTTGATATTATTTCAAAACAGCAGAGGAGTGAGCAGGTCCCTGTTCCTCTCTTATGTTTTCTATGTTTTAACAGATTTCATCTTGTCCCAGTTTAGAGCGTCTTGGCTGTGACAGCAAAGTGTGTGTTTCTGTGTGCACACAGTGATGAATGGCTGCGTGCTGATTGTGCTCAGTCACTATGGCCAAACAGAGCTACACCCATCTCTCCAACACAAACACTGCATTCCACTGACCCCACTCCCACAGCACAGACCACACAGACCAGGACCAGGACTGAGGTCTGGTGGGATTCAGACCTGCAAGACAGAGGCGGTGTGTCTGTAGGAGAGAAACCCGTTGGCAGAGCTCCCGGTCAGCTCGACAACACACTGACAGGAGGACAGAAAACAAACCACAGCAGGGACTCTCTGCAACGTCTGCAGTCTGAACAGGAACCAAGACTGACTGTCAGCAGGGTTTCCCCATGGAGCTGTACAGCCACAAACATCTTGATGCAGCTCGTCCTGTTACACGGCTCTGGCTACATGTCACAAACACAAAGGAAAACTCCAGCGTGCCGGATTTGTCTTAACAAAAGTGAAACTGTTTTTATGATGTTACAAGGTTAATAAGAAGCTGTGAATTCTCTAAATAACACATTAAATGCAAGTCCACCTTTCTTCAAAATCAATACATTACAAAAACAACAGATGCATTTGGAGCAATATAACAACTCAACTTAGCAGCGAGGCTTATTAAGCTCATTAAATGCACAGCCTTTGTTGTGTAATGAAGCACAACGGCTAGTTTACTCAGAAGCTTGATAAGCTTGATATTATACCAGTTAAAAAAAATAATCTGAATTTACCCTTTTCAGGAGACTGTTTATTTAAGGCGAGGCTGTACAACCCAAAGTTCACTCCTCTACGCAAGAAGACCTGAAAATAGTCACACAGCATAAGCAGGACAAGTAAAACAGACAAACCATTAATGCCTATAAAATGCTGTTTGGTTTTGCTTGGGTCAGTTTTATCTGTGACCAGCATGTAGATTTTATTAAGTAGAAATTTCATGATATTTTTAAATAATTAAAAGAATATGTATGGATATTAACAAAACAGAAATACGTTTTAGTAAGTACCATATTATGTGAAGGAGCAGCACACATGTCCATTAAATCACTATCCATTAACTGACTGAAGGCTGCTGTAACAAACCTTAGTCAGGATGCTATAATTAAAAAAAGATAATAAAATGTTAAGAAATCATATGGTGAACTAAAAATGTACACACTTACATCATGTCAGAGCAAAACTGATTCGTAACCTTTTTTCTGTTACACTCATATTTCACCAAAACCTGACAGTAGACATCTTCAAATGGAGCCTTGGAGACATGGATGGTAGGAAAAGACAGAGGTCAGACAGTTTAACAACAGCGAATTAAATCTAAATTGATCCTTTCTCCACATCTGATGACTATAGTGCAAAAATAAAATCTGTCATGGTTCAGGAATCAAACTCTTTGATTAAACCTACATGTCTTGAATTTTAAAAACTGCCTCTGAGGTGAAGAAGCACCATAAATAAAAGGAAGAAGAGCTTCTTACACACACACAGCACCTGTTGGCTATGTGAGTACAGGGAAATGAAATCCTGACTGTTGCCAACACAACATGAGGAAACCATCGAGCCTTCACTTCCTGTTGGCTCTCTATCCGCCCTCCATCTGCTCACTTCCTCCTCTGTCTTTCTCGGAGAGGAGACACGCGCTGACACACACATTCCTCCTCTATAGTCTAAAATATACCTCAGACGAATCCACTGGTTTTGTCTATTTAACCATTGTGTCTTTTGACCTTTGTTTTGTTTTGTGCTGCCATTTTTGGACAGAGTCCTTAAATAAAATCAACCAATACAGGTTTTGGTAAATACAGGTTACACTAAATAAAATACTTAGTCAACAATATTCCAGATTAGGATGTAGGAGGTAATCTAAATGAAAAGTGATGAATTGAGTCAGTTCACTTGCAGCTCTGTGTGTTTCAGTCCTGGCAGGCTGTTGGTTAAAACCTCTCTGCTCTCTGAAACACATCCACTCTCTCCTACAGCATCCGTGTCTTTATTCTCTCATCTTTATCAGTTGTTAACATGCTGCAGAGGGATGCCAAGTAAGCTGGCTGCATTTAATAGAGACTAGGGCTGAAACGATTCGTCGAGTTACTCGATTAACTCGATTACAAAAATTGGTCGAGGCAAAAACTCTGCCTCGAAGCCTCGTTAAATTCCTATGACGCGCACTATACGCGCAGGGATCTGATTGTTCCACACGGACCGTTGTTTTGGAAGCACCTATGCGAAGCACACCACTAGCGCGTGATACATTTTGAATTTAGTTGGCGCGATGGCGGAGAGTAAAGATGCCCATAAACGGCAAAAAATGTCTAAAGTTTGGGATCATTACATTGTAAAAAAGGAAGAGAACAAAGTGCAGATACTGCAAAGTAGACCTGGCGTACCACAGCAGTACAAGCTCAATGATCCAGCATCTAAACAGAAAACATCCACATGCTGTTTCACCAAGCGTCGCTGAAACAAGGTAACGTAACCTAAACCTATACATTAATGTTCGCTGATTTTAATCGCATACTGTATGTAGCGATGTCATGATGCGGTTTGACTAGATATGATGTTTAGCTTCAGGGGCGGAGTGGGAATCGGGACGACCGGGCCAGCCGAAGGATTTACGCAGCGGATCACAAATTGAGCGGCCGCGAGGCGAACGCGACCGGCCTGAGCTTATTAGAATCATTGACGTTAATAAATTCTCCGCGAATAGCGGCCAAATACTCCCATATACTCCCCTATTATCACAAATTGAGCGGCCGCGAGGCGAACGCGACCGGCCTGAGCTTATCAGAATCATTGACGTTACTAAATTCTCTGCACCCTCATCTCTCTCACTCTTCCTCACGCACAGCACGCGTTCACAAAAAAACACACAGGTTGCTAGGTTACCATAGCAAATAGGCTCACCCCAGAAATTATGTATTATTTGTTAGTAGCCTAATGGTAAATGCTGCAGGTGTAGAAATCTACATAAAACGGATATTTACTTTGGTGTCAGGGCTAGATTACAGCATGAAACTTGTTGTGCATATTAATAAATTAAATTGCTTTTTGTTTTACAGTAAGTTTGCTTAACTGTATTGTTATGTAATTGTTGGCACTGGCACTTTTAATGGGTAAATTGCAATACATGGGCTTAGTTTTGGAGCCAAATGTTGGAGTTGGAGTTCTCTGTTTTTTTGAGAAATAAAAGGCAAATGCGTGATCATTTTACAGCCACATAATTTTCGTTATGCATCATTTGTTTTGGTTGTTTAAAAACGTAAAACAAATATCCGATTAATCGATTAATCGATCGATAAAGTGCTAGATTAATCGATTACAAAAAGAATCGATAGCTGCAGCCCTAATAGAGACACACACGTACACAGAGGCTCATAGCAGACTTCAGACTCTTCACAAACAGCGGTCCCAAATTACATAGCTTCTCAGTCCGAGCTGCGTCAGTTTACCACAGTCTGCTTGATATATAATAACTAATGTAAAGGAACGCTGAGGCATGGAGCGGTGCCAGCCTCCATTACCTCCGATGTAAACAGCCACCATGCCGGCTAAGGAGCCACCCTCTCTCATCACCTATACAAGAGGTTGTCAAACTGATCCGTGAAAGGGCCATGTGGCTGCAGGTTTTCATTCCCACCATGCAGCACCCATGCAGTGGGTGTGGCTGGCAAGTTTTTGTTCCAATCAAGCAAGAGGACACCTGAAATGACTGCGTGAAGGCAGTTCAGTTGATTGATTGAGCCAAGTCAGGTGTGCTGCTGCATGGTTGGAATGAAAACCTGCAGCCACATGGCCCTTTCACGGATCAGTTCGACACCTGTGACCTATACCAATCCACAGAGGAAGAATCGATTCTGATTGAATCGATTACAGAAACAGAAACATCAAAAGTGGTGTACAAAAAGACTAGAACAGAATATACAATAACCAAATATAGTAAAATTAAGAGAAATGTGCATTTATATGCAGCATACATATATATATATATATATTATGATACATGTAAACTGTCTGTAGTAAAGTATACACTGATCAGACACAACATTAAAACCACTGACAGGAGAAGTAAATAACACTGACCATCTTTTGACAATACAATGTTCTGTTGGGAAACTTTTGGACCTGGCATTCGCGTGGATGTACCTTAGACAAGTACCGCACACATAGACAAGACCAGGCACCCTCCATCCCATAGCAATGACACACACATAAAAACTGTTTAGGAACAACTCAAAAAACATGAAGAACAGCAAAAGGTGCTGACTTGGCGTCCAAATTCACTACATCCCAAACTGATCAAGTATCTGTGGGAAGTACTGGAACAAGCCTGATCCACAGAGGTCCCTCCCCTCAACCAGGGTGACACTACAGGACACCCTCAGAAGGCCCATGTCCATTCTCTGATGAGTCACAACAGTTTTGGAGGCACAAGGGAGACACACAATATCAGGCAGGGGGTCATAATGTTATGACTGATCGGTGTATACAATACACACTGTAAATATGTGCTACTATCTGTGGCAATTTATCGTGCAACATTTGTGGTAAGACAACTTGACTTTGAGTGGTGTATCTTTGCGAGTCACAGTCGGTGGAGGTCGGAGGTATTTTGTGTTGTGGTGAAAAGCAAGCACACTCGCACACACACACAGGCGCACACCCACACACATACACACACACACACACACACACACACACACATACGCACGCACACACCCACACCCCCCCACATACACACACACAGATCTCACTGCAGCTCATCACATTCACAACAAGGTTTAACACCTCTGCACCGATGGCTTCATCATGATTAACACACACAAACACACAAAGCGTGTTAAAGTAACACCTTCACCTCTATGAGGTGAGAAAAGTTAAACTTGGAGCACTGAGCAGAAGAAATTATGTTAAACAGATACAAATTCCAGAAATGAACAAAATCATAGTGCTCAGACTATAATAATTATAATTCAAATATGCGTTGTTGTCTTCTTTACTGTATTATATTTTACTCTAACCTTTTTATATTGTTGTGTTTTCCTTATAATCTGGTTGCTATTTAGCCTATTGTTTATTTCAGTCTATTTTCTATTTGTGCAATCAGTTAGTTGGCTTCCTATCTGGAGCTGCAGAACATCTACAAGAATCAGACAGCTGACTAATTAAAGGCTAACCATTGATTCCCCTTCAAATTAAGAGCTTCTCTGTCTGGACTTGACGGTCTTGTTCACACCTCCAACATTGACCAGTCCGTGACAGATGACTGTGTTTCCACTTCGTTTGAATGCAGTATGCAAAACAGCTGCTTCAATTTGCCGATGTGCACTGATGTCAAAGAACTGCATATAGGCCAACAGTGTCTGGTTGCAGCTCACTGAATCATTGTCCATATCTCAGATTGTATTGTGATTCAAACAAGTCAGCCATTGTGTGCTAATTGCCAACAATTTGGTCGGAAAGGTCGAACAGCCTGTCACAGCCTTTCTGGGCGGGATTAAGGTTGAGGACGTGATTCGGAGAAATGTCTGTGTGCAGCTGCTCAACATAGTTGTTGTGTCTTACTGGAATTACTAATTTATTTGTTTGACATGTTACAATTTAAGAAAACTGACAGAATAGTGAAGAGAAATGAAATACAAAATCAAGCGTGATCATCAGAGCAGTAAATTAAACGATCCGGGTAAAAAGATACCTTTAAGATTCATTTTAGGAAACAAATTAGCACACGTGTAGTCCACAGTCTTTAACTGGTCAGACTAGAAGTAATCTGGACAAGAGTGAGTCAACATAAGAAATTATTTGTAATTAAGTCATCAGTAGTATTTCAGCTTTTATCTGTTTATTTCTTTATCACTTCTTTTACTTTGGATGCATTTCCCAAATATCTGATCTCTCGCGCTTATTTCTTATTGAACCTTCTTATTTCTACTCATTACTTTTATCAGCATACAGCAACATACCCAGCAGGTAGCAGCATCTTATTTTAAGCTGGTGTGACCATCATCTATCTCTTGTTAAAATGATAAACATCAAAGCCACAGCTTAAATCAGAAAAAGATAATAATGTCACTTTTGTAATAGCTAAAATTTAATGTTTGGATGTTTAACAGTTAACACTCAGCTCCCTGCAGTCAAATCTGTAACATAACTCTATATTCGTGTCACATAAATATCAGGAGGTTTAAGTGTATAATACAAATTTCTTAACAGCTTCAGAGCGTGAATCAGGACTGAATCAGATATTTAATCAACATTTCATATCTCCTGCTTCTTATCTAATTAACTGGTTCAAGCTCCAGGCTGTCAATATGTATTAAGCCATTAATGAAAACTGGAACATTCAAACAAAGGTTATTACACAGCTGAATTCAATCTTTCACTTACTTATTTGTAACTTTAGTTGATTGGAAATGAAATCTGGTTGTAATTAGTCAAGCAGATTTGATAAAATGCTACTGCATAGCAACCCTAATCACACAAACACTTTATTAACAACTGAGAAATACTGCAAAGTACAAAGGCAGACTCTTATGTTCGGTTCATTTTTAAACAGTGTTGAGGAAAATGCTGTTGTTGAACGTTCTTCCACACACACACTAACTCCCACCATCGCTCCCACTAAACACCTGCCAATCAGCACGCACACACACACACACACACACACACACACACACAGGTGTTATGCAAGTGTTGGTCGGGAGGACACTGGTCCAGTTACAATCACCAATACTGCTGACGCCTCCACGTCATCTGTGTGGATATTTCCAAAAAACAGGTGCAGAGTCATCCCACTGTAAATAGTTTTTCCCATGTAAGATAATCCAAGGAGGAGGCAGACAACGCCACGATGGGAGTCCAAAATTGTCTCTATGTGGACGCCTGAGAGTCCATTACTGTGTCTCCTGTCATGTTCACTGACTAAAGGACCAAAGGTCAGCTGAGGTGAATACTCGTCTATGCTTTTAAGTGTGTTTGTAGTCACTGTATTCCAAGGTCTCCACAAATGGACCAGATTTACCGGTCAGTCAACTGCTAAGAAAGCCTGAAGCATGTTGCTACGGTTACCTGCACTTAGACATACATTTAACAGTGTGGATCTGGTCTAATATTTCCATGTGTTACAAATGGAGTGAGACTACATTATTGCCTCAGTGAGCAGCCACGACACCAGCACTATTTTGGGTCACATGCTAAAATCTGCACAATGAATTCTATTTGAAATTTATGTTGAAATTTTCTCTCTCAAAATTGTAGTTTGAACCCCAACAGTTCCTGCAGATGTTAAAAGAAGACCCAGCTTGAAATCAACTGAATATTAATTATTTACATTTAAATTAAAACATGATTTAAAAAAATAAATAAATAAATAAATAGGAAATACAGATTATAAAGGTCATATAAAGGCCGGCAGATGCAAATACTGCACCTGCTGACACTCTACCACAGAGATACCCAGTATGAGGCAGTCTGGAAACATGAAAATGGAAATTTGAGGTCATTTTGTGCATTGTAAATAATTTACAGTTCATCTTTTGTGATTTTATGATGATTTTAAAATCAGGAGTTGTGGTATATTTTGTGTTATGGGTCTCGTTAATATGAAGCTCATTGTTACTGGTTAATTGGCTTGGACACACTGGAAAACAAAGGTCAAATTAAAAGAAATAAATTGGCAACATGTAGTCATATTTCGCCAGTTCTCCATGACAGTGGGGTGACCTCTTTCTGCCAGCAGGGATATAAAATAATGATAAAGGCCAACAGCTCCATTATAACCACTGAGGGTCTCCTGAGCAGAGAGGATCCATATCTTAAATAAAGGACCGAGCTTCTCACAGCTGCATTGCACCCATTAATAATGGATGTGGACTTACATAAGAGACAAAGTGTGCGCTGCTGGATCTGATTCACAGGCAGGGATTTCCGTCTGCAGAGGGGGTTCCACATTTCAGTGAACTATGAAACCTCCGTCCACAATCATCTTGGAAGTTGTTTTTGGTTGTAGCTTGACAAAATTTTAATTGATGATGATAGCTAAATTAATGCAATTTTCAAAAACAACTGAAATATTAATTTATATACATAACAACAGCTTAAAGTTAATACTGATTGATGGATTGTTCACCCACTTTTGCTCCAGATATTTCAGAACATTTTGCCATCTTCCATTTCGTCAGCCAAGAAAACTCGTCCCACTGAATCTCAATTCCCTCTTCTGGCTGCTACTTGCTAGGGGTGGGAAAAAAAATCGATTCTCCGATTTATTTCGATTCTATCCTGAACGATTCTGTCTCGATTCAAATAAGTTCATAATCGGAATTTTAAAATTAAAATTTTTAATTAGTTCGCCCGCTGCAATATTCTGTGCGCCTGCTGCGGAGCTCAACAGAAAACTCTCCTCTCTGGCCTGCTGATTCTCTGCTATACGCGCATGCGCACACACGTGCGAGTTGTTTACATGCGGCGATAAAATGGCAAGCGGTCTCAAATCGCGTACTTCTGCACTTACAATACCTAATTTGAGTACGTGAGGGCGTTCACACTGAAAATTCCAACGAGACGAAGTGCACTGCAAGTACCCGGATGGTGTACTCATAACGGTCAAAAAGCTGAGTGTGGAACGCTGCACACTTTCCACCCTAAACGGTAGCCATCTTGACTACGAAGCGGACGGAAGGGGAGGGACTATCAACCCAATTCAAACTTGCGATAGTGGCGGCTGATATCGGCGGCAGTGATTTGGAAGCGGTGGTGGAGCAGTTTTACAGGTCCATACAGATGTAAGTTATAATATGACATTTAATGAAAATGATCTATATTGCTGTTTTACACGTAGTACTATTAAATTGCTGCTCGATATACGCTCGCGGTCAAAATCAAAATACGGCGTTAGTCATTCGTCATTTCCGGTAAGTATAGGCGTAGCACCAGCGTAGCACCCGATTTGAGACGATACTACCTTTTTGAAAATTACGCACTACGGACGTAAGTGCATAGTGCTCATGGTGCATGATATCGAAGTGTACTGACGAAAGTACGCCATTTGAGACACAGTCATAAGACTTGCACCGGCTTCTTTAAAAGCTGACGTATGGCAGCATTTTGGATTTTTTGAGGATGGAGGAAAGATCGACAAGACCGTTTGTAAGGTAAATTCTAAAAAAATTAGAGAAGGTAATTCATCTGTTTTTCTTTCTCTGATGATCAACACAATAGTAGGAAATGATTTGCAAATTCTGAGTAGCAAACTCATATTTAAGAATCTGACCAAACTAAAATATGTGTGTGTGTGTGTGTATATATATATATATATATCACAAAATTTAAAGTCACGCATGGAAATGTACATAAAAAAATAAATAAATAAATAAATAAATAAATCGATAATCGATTAATCGATAATCGTTTTAGAATCGAATCGTTGACCTCTGAATCGGAATCGAATCGAATCGTGAGGTGCCAAGAGATTCCCACCCCTACTACTTGCATTCACCCTAACACTAGCTGCTGCTGGCTGATTAATATTATCATTATGACTTGCTTGTCTTTCAGCCTCCACAGCAGCAATTCCTCTTTTTTCCCACCTTGCTCTATTCACATTTACTGGGTTTCTTTAGACACTTGCTGCACATGCTGCTGTGACATTTTGAAACAATGACTTAAGTTAGCTAGACACTAAGGGGATGCGTGTGACAATAAAAGACTGACAAAAGATAATTAATATGCACACAACTGGGGGTCCACAGGTTGTCGGAGAAATTCAAAATGTTCACTCAGTTTTATTCACCTGGCGGAAAATCTCTGAACTTTTTAGAAAGATAATGGAGAAGCTTGATCTGCTGTATTATATGTCAGACAGAAAGTAAGCGAGAAATGCTAATTTGTGGGAGCAGACTGCCCAAATACTGAATGTTGTTTGTGAGTGTTATGTTGTCGCAATATTGTTGTCATAGGAACAAAACCCACACTCAGTGTGGCAGCGCTGATTTGAATAGGTGATGGAATGAAGCGCTCCCCCGCGTCCTACCAGACAAAAACACTGTAAAGACACATGTCCTATGAGAACGGAGCTTAGTGCAGAGTTTAACCACATTGTGCCATTAGCTTAGTATAAGAGCCATCAGACAGATTGTTATGATGGGTTTATGAAAACTGCTCTCAAAAAACCTAAGGCAATCAAAAGCGATAAATTAATTTTAAACTGCTTTTGTCCAATATGGGTTCCAACAATAAAATATACTAGTATTTGCAGCAACAGTCAAACAGCTTGAATATCACCGTTCAACTGATAAACAGTGATATACTGGCAGAAGACTGAAGTCCAAGCAGTTCAGAGTTCAGCAGCCGGAGCGGAAGCTGTTCTGCCCCGGGGGTAACTCAGATCACGTTGATCTGTGAATCAAGTCCCAGATGGTTTAGACTCCATCTGGGGGTCTGAAGGCCTGAATCACTGAGATCACAGTAACTCATTTGTTTGCAGCCTCACTGTCAGTGCATGAAGTTAGGCAGAGATGTCAACATTTGAAACTCACTTCCAGTAAAAACCACGTATGCATAAAAAGCTGCACTAATGTCTTGATATACATCTGAAGCTTCCATTGTGTGTTACTGTCCACAACCGCAGGAAAAAGAAAAAAGAATCAGTGTTGTGCACTGTTGTAATTTGATATGGGATTTTTATGGAGTTGCCATTTTGTAAGCAATATTTAACAACCAGAGGGACGGTCATCAGTCACCCACAATTCACATCTTAAACAGTCTGTGATGGGTGGTATGTGAAACAACAGCATCCATGATGGGTTTAGTGGATACAACAACCACACAAAAACAGAATTAAACACCAGCTCCTCTTTTCCTTGTCCTCAGGACATGTAGGAACAACAAGACTTTATAATAAATTACCAAAGGCAGGTTGACCGAAAAGCTGATACAAGAAGAGAGAATAGATCAAACATCACTAATGCTCGGTGGCTCAGGGTGGTTTATCATCGCAGAACAGCCAGATCAACTTAGATTTGAATAAAACTCTTTTTATAGGACAGCAACAGCTATGTATTTCAGGAAACAACATGAGGCAGAGCTCTGCTTTAAATTATTTCTGCCTGATCACAAGTCTTCATTATCTAACTTTAACTTGTAGCTAAAGCCATCATTTAGCTGTTGATACCAAACCAATTTTAGCTTACAGTCTCTACTTAGATTTTTATAAACTGTCCTTCTTATAACTCCTGTTAAATGTGGAAAAACAAAAGATTTGTTGTAATAATTAAAAATCTTAGGAATAGTCCATATAACCTGTATATTAGTCACACTTGGCACTAAACAGACAGCTTTCCGGATTGTTTTCTACAAATAAATACCAGTGTAATATTAAATGCTATCTTCTATTTGATGCTGAAGGATGTTAAGAGTACAGACACAACAGAGTCAACTTCGGTTGCTTCTTGTGGACGTCAGGTCCTCAGTAACAGCTTCAGACACAAACATAACACCCGTCTGTCTGCAGGTAAACGGGACTGCTGGGAAGAGGTCAAAGTCGCTCAGACAATATTGATCAGTGTGAAAGCTTGAATTACAACTAGTTTTTGTTTTCCAGACATTATTTGTTAAGATAATTTCAAGTGCGCATAATAAAAATCAGATACTCTGCTTTGGACCACAGCTGGCTCCATCTATCTAATATGTGTAGAAGAATCTGGGGAGGCAAAAGCAGTCATTCATTATAGAAGTGGCACACCTGACATAGCACTGTAATGTTCAAGAATCCCATTGGGAGTGTTTAACCAAGAAATCTGTCCAGGAGATCATGAAAGCCCCTATGTGTGTAGTCAAAAGTGACCTTTGGTATTCAAATACACATTAGGATTGAAAAAACTTCAGAAAATAAGTAAAAGCTGTAAGGCTTTGCTCCATAGACTGTATCTGATTTAAATACAGTAAATCCTCATGTCTCAATGGTATTCTAAGCTTCGCATTGACCAGGACAACTATAAAAAACTTCGCCGCACTGAAAGCTTGAATTACAACTAGTTTTTGTTTTGCATGACTAGTCTCGTGAGACCACACAACGAGATAAGTCCATGTTTTAGGGAGATCCAAAATATGATGGAAACAACAACTCTGAAAGTACCATCAGACAGGAGAGCAAAATAGTTTGCAAACTTCAGTATCTCAAAATTAATCCATACTGAATTCAATCGAATCAGGACCTTGTGAATTGGAATCTATTTGACTCAGAAAGTGAGTAGTGACACTACCACTGATATTAAATGGTACTTTTCTTCTGAATACAATACATGAAATCGTTGAGTTTGGTTATGCAAGTAAAACACTTGCTTCAATAATAACTGTTCCACACAACAGCCAGACTGTGGAAGCTATGCTCATGTTATTTTTCCATAAATCAACAAGAGGTTCTTTTCATTTGAATATCTTCCATATAAATCTCCAAACTTCTATACGCCTGACATTAACCCAACCGCCAATTAACCCAATCTAAATGTGTCAAGTCCCAATCAGTCACAGTGGTAATGACGACTACACATATAAACACAGGATGTAAATCAACTGCCAGCTGCATCTGTAACTATGTATTATTCTGTGCCAGCAGTGGCCTCAGCACACATTGGGGTAGGTTTGTCACCAGTCTGTCAGACGTCTGCCATTTATTGTTTAAATTATCGTATTAAAAAATTGGTATTCAAATAAGACACTGGAGAGAAATCAGATTCAGCTGCTCTGCAGGTTTTTTATGTAAAGATGTGTAGATGTGCATCTATGCAACTACACATTATTAGAGAGCAGTTTAAAGTGATATAAGCGATCAATCAACTAATCTTTTCAGCTCTAGTTAGATGTGATGTAGGCCAACTTGCCTGAAGCAAACCCCACTTAACTGTATAAAAAAATAGATACACTTCTATTAAAATGCACATTTACCTTCAGGGAAAAAAGAGCAGCGGTGCTGTTTCACACAGCAAGTGCCATCGGAGTAGCAACTGTAGCAGGATCTCTATCAGGTTTATGTGTCAAATTACTTCAGCTGAACCTATGCAAGAGAAAAAATCTAAACTGTACTATAAACTGTTCATAACCTGTGCTGACTATTAAAATGTATTTGTGCATTTTCTCTATAGAAACCCAGAAAGAAAAGAAAACTAGTAGATGAAATGAGGATGTGATCTGGTGCATCACATCAGGGAATCACTAATTATCCCTTACATTCAAATGGATGTGCACGTTTGGTGGAAAACACGACATTACTAAACATATTATGAAAAACTAGCAATTCCTTTTAAAGAAACCACCCAACAGTAAAGTCGTCATCTCTGTCAAAATGAGAAAAAATCCAGAAGATCCAAAGAAATTCTATAAAGTGCTCAACACATGTGCTGACTATTAAAATTAATATATGCATTTAAACTGTAGAACTGCTGAAAGATTAGAAAACGTGTTGATGAAATCAGAATGTGATCTGGTGCATCACTAATTATCCCTTAAATTCAAAGGGATGTGCACGTTTTGGTGGAAAACAGGACATTACTAAACATATCAAACTAGCGATTCTCTTTGTGGTAGCCACCAAACAACAAAGTCAAAGTGCCATCATCTCTGCCAATATTAGGAAAATGAGGAAAATCGTGAAGATCCAAAGAAATCCTCTAAACCAGTGATCCCCAACCCCCGGGCCGCGGACCGGTCATTTGGTACCGGGCCGCACAGAGATAATAAATAACTTCCATTATTTCCGTTTGATTTATTATCTGAGTCGGAATGATGTTTTGAAATTTTTATTTTGAAAAATGACCGGATTCTCTCCATTACATCCGTCTATGACTCACTCGACGCATGTCAAGGCCTCGAGACCATAGATCACATGATACGTCCCGAGATCGTAAATGACGGGGGCCTTAAACGTCTGAGACAACAACTCTGCCGGTGTTCTGGATTAAAGTCATGGCAGAATACCCCGAGATCGCCACAACAGCATTGAAAACGCTGTTGCCATTTCCGACATCTCGTCTGTGTGAAGCAGGGTTTTCTGCAACACACTTCGGGTTTCATTGTCTCCCATTACCCCAAGATGGGACCGTCTTGTTGCAGCAAAACAAGCGCAGGGCTCCCACTGATTCAGTGCTATTGTGAGTAGCTAGTATTTTCATGCACTTTTTGTTTTGGTGGTGTGTCTTATTTTGAAGGCATGTTTTAACGTTACCATAGCGACCAGAGAGCGTTGGGGCAGAGACGATGTTGTCATGTTCTGTTGTTGGTGTGACGTTATTAGGACGCTGCTAATAAAGTTGCACATGAATACACAGTGGATTTACGTTTATTATTATTATTATTATTTTATAGAGAAAATACTACAGTTTTTATGCCGGTCTTATCATTTTATTTTGTTTTTATCTGCTACACCTTCCGGTCCGTGAAAATACTGTCCGACATTAAACCGGTCCGTGGCGCAAAAAAGGTTGGGGGCCACTGCTCTAAACTGTTCATCACATGTGCTGACTATAAAAATGTTCTTGTGCATTTTATCTGTAGAAAACCTGAAAGAATAGAAAACGTGTTGATGGAGTAAGAATGTGATCTGGTGCGTCGCTGAATTCAAATGGATGTCCAAAATTTGGTAGAAAACAAGGCATTACTAAACATATCATCAACAATTCCCTCTGTGGGATCCAGCAAACAGCAATGACATTGTGCGATCAACCACTCAGAAAAGAAAATCATGAAGATCCAAAGAAAATCTATAAACTGTTGATCACCTGTGCCGAATATTAAAATGTATTTACGCATGTCATCTGCAGAAAACCTGAAAGAATAGAAAACTTGTTGATGAAATGAGAGTGTTATCTGGTGCATCACATAAGGGCATCACTTATTATTCCTTAAATTCAAGTGGATTTGCAAGATTTGGTGGAAAACTGGACATTACTAAACATATTAGCTTGTGGGATCAGGCAAACAGCAAAGTCATTGTGCCACTCTCTCTCTCTCTGTCTCTCTCTCTGTCTCTCTCTCTCTGTCTCTTTCTCTCTCAGTATCACCTAAAACACAACATATTTCAACAAAGTTTCGTCTTGCAGATGATTTTCCTTACAAAGAGATTTGGTGTTTGCGGCAGCAGAAAAACAGAAGGAGCAATGCCCTCGTTTGGAGGTCACAAGCTGAGGAGGAGTCACCATGAGCCAAGATGCGGGATCCCCCCTCCTTTCTAACGCAATAAGGCAGGACACACCCAGATAGAGAGGGGAGGAGGAGGAGGAGGAGGAGGAGATGGATGAAATGAAAGGAGAGGAGGAAAAAAAGAAGCAGAGCCGCTGTTTCTACTCATCCGCCCATCTTAACAGATGACGTAAGGACGGTTCTTCATGAGCTGAACTCCCCGTTAATTGAAATAAAATCGGTAACGATTCTTTGCCCCGACCTCCGGCCAGAAAAAAGAGAAAGGCTCTTTACGATGTGAACCGCAAAATGTGGGGGAACCACTCCGACAAGCTCAACAAGCTCATCCCGAAGGCGCCGCATTTCGTGTCAACAGTGTGCGGACACCAGAAATACACACAATTAATAACACAACAAGAACGAACAACTGCAGCAAGCAGTGGAGGAAAAATGAAAAAAAAAAAAAGCCTGGTTTTTAATCAACTTAGCGGAGACCATGTAATTTACTGATGGGATGAAGGCTTATTTTTAGATATCAAAGGGGCGAGAAATACGACTCGGAAAACAAAACAAAACAAAACAAAAAAACCAATGCAGGCAGAGACTGTTAGCAAACTGTTTCCAGACACTCACCGGCGGGTCTGATTCCTGCCTCGCAGCCACAGCAACAGTCAACACATGCCGTTCCTGTCGCGAAGGGAGACCCGCCACAACAGCGCTATTCACGATCTCACCGATTCAAATACGTGTCCTTGTTGGGCGGGGAATATGAATATTTTATACAACATAACATCATAAAAAGAATCACTGGCCGCAACTCTTATATTCGGCATACTCCTACGACTTGTAAAAGCCTCTTATTCAACTGAAATGACAACTTCACTTCACGCACTGTTGTCTGCAGGCTGGAAAATACAGGCGACAGAAACTAGCGAGCACTGCGTACCCCGTCTAAAAAGTTGATGTTTTATCAGAAATGAGTGCCATTCGATCAATTTTATGTCTGTATACGTCTAAACTATCGCGCGGTGCCGCTGTGTGTACTTCATAGAGCGTTTTAATTAGTCGAAAAGCGATGTTTAAGTTGGCGTTTGATGGCCGCAACATTGAATGGAGGCTTGACAGCGCTGACTGCAGGGAAAAAAGGCACCTAGCTAACTGTCGGGACGTTTGACGCGGAGAAACGGACAGAAGACGTGCCTCTGGGGGATCCCAAAACACTTCCGAGGTTAATCTAGCGGAAAATACGACGAGAAAGGGGATTTAAAACGTTCTGAAACTGAATGGCTGTGTTTTCACACCTGTGGAAAATCCCAAATTTGCTCGTAGTTGCTAATAAGTGGCTGTCAAGGTAAAGAAGCAGCCGTTAGGAACGTTACCCGGATGCTGAGCAGTGCGGACAACTGGGGACACGGTGGACTCCTTAAAACACGTCAAAATGTCACTTTAAATGCTTGAAACCCTCACCTTACACACTTGCGATGTGTAAAGTTTAATAAAAAAAAGGAAAAAAAGGATGGACGTTACCTCCACTTGGCGGGTCCTCGTCCAAATCACGTCCCGTAGCTGTGTCGGTACGGCTGGGCAGCGTCTTCAGTTTAGAGGGGTTTGTCCATTTCCCAGCAGGGCTCCAACTTGACAACTGCAGTGGTGGATGGAAAAAGGACTGGCAGACCGGGTGGAGGTGGCGGTAGTGGTGGAAGAGGGGGGAAAAAAAAAATCTTCTTTGTTCCGAAACCAGTTTCTTTGACTAATTATGTTCGCAGAAGCATCGGTTCTGGTCCTGCAACGGCAGCCCCGAGAAAGGGGGAAAAAACCAACCCGGATCCCAGACTCAAGTCAAAAATCAAATCCTTTTAAAAACAAAAAAAAAAAGAGAGAAGAAGAAAAGAAAACTCACCCTTCCCCTTTCTCCCTCGCTCTCTTTCTATTGTGGAATAAAAGCAGAAAAGGGAAACGGCTCCGACAAAGAGAGGACTGGCGTTGTGTGTTTTGTGTTGCAGTCAGAGCGGTGGGTGGGACTGGAGGGGACCAGGACCAGAGACAAGACCCAACGTCCGGGATCAACGTCTTTTCCTGCGTAGCTGGGGCGATTGAGGCAGGGGAGGTGAGCCCGGACTGGAGAGAGAGTGAGAGAGAAAGAAACAGAGAGAGAGAGAGAGAGAGAGAGGGAGGTGGAGGGAGGGGCCAGGCCGGGATTACCCTGTTTTTAAGGTGGATCTATGAATTAATAAAGTAATGAGGCAGGAGACGGAGCCCCGGCTCCAGAGAACATCAGCCCAGAGGTGCACACCGAGGGCTCGAGAGGACGGAAAAAGAACATGCAACATCTGGATCTGATCTGGAGCGATGTATGCAGGCTCATTTCCCCCTGTGGCAGAGAAGCAACGAGATACTATCTCATTTATTATTACATAACGTCCTCCTTACTTTAACTGACACGTAAGACAAGACTTTATTGATCTCCAAGGGGGGATGTAGGTGTTATTGCTGTAGGACAAGACAGCAAATAAAGAAAAAATTGATAGACGGTGAGACAAAAAAAATATATAATAGTATTCACTCACTGGACAGTTCATTAGGTACATTAGTGAAACAAACATGAAACAAGGGAAACTGGAGTCGTTTTTGAGGGATTTGGGGTCTTTATGAGGAACATCTGTAGGATCTGCAAAGACCAGACACTCACTCGCAATCGGAAGAATTTTGATTTCCTTTCCCCTGGTGCTCTGAAAAACAGGATTAAAAGAAATTCCTGAGGACTTTTAGTCATGTGAGTTACAGGTGTGCACCACCCACAGATCTTCCCTAATAAAAACCCCAAACCCTGAGCAGTCATTTAGAACCAAGGAAGCCCCTTGGATGGGGGTGAAACATCTTAAAGAAACCCAACAAATCCAGTCGCTATTGTTTCAGTTTTGTTTTTGGATATACCATGGCCTAGATGAGACTGAGAGCTCTTACAGATATACTTATATAACACTCCTGCACTAAATCCCCCTTTTGTGACTGTAATTCGACTGTACGATAATGTTGGAGGATGTAGTTTGTGGTGGTGTTGAACTGTATTGAAGTAAACACCAAAATGTTTGTTATTCAGCCTCGCCCACTGACTACAAAGAGGTTGTCAAAATAATAGGAACGATACAATTAAATAGTTCTACAAACCACAGCCTATAAAAGTGAAAAGACAGTGGAATGAACAGCTGTCTGTTATTTAAAAAAATTATGAATACCAGAAACTTGATGCAGATCAGATTTAGTGCGTGACTGTAAAAGTAAAAAAAAAATTAAAAAAATCTAATTTCAACAAAAATGTGTAATATCTCTAAAAAGATATACCAGTATTTTAAAATAAGTTAATAATATGGATAAAGTCAATACACTAGAAGTAAAAGTTGCAATATTTAACAATACATTTATTTGTATTTCAAGATAGACACCAGCCATATCATATAACTAACATGTCTGAGTCTGCCGTTTTTTGATAATAAAGTAAGAATTTAAAATGAAAAATCATACAATTCTTAGAAAAAAATTGTAATATTTAAAAAGTTAAGACTTCATGAGTGATGGTGTAATAGTTCAAGAAACAATTCAAATCTTTTGTAGAATTTTGTACAAATTTAATTTTAGTAACTTTTTTAAAATTTAAAATATGTGATCGTGTACTGTATCTAGATATTATGGATGAGTAATGTTTGTTTTTACCATTTTAATCTGGGTTTTTTTGCAAATCTACACCTGTGATTTTCCATGCACATCTGCACCCAAGAGAAAAGCTCACATCATGTTATGATGAATCACAGATGGAGGTGTATGTTGATGAGATGGTGATTTTTTTTTTATTGTTTTATTTTTTTTCTGGTGCAAATGCAGAACACCAACAAAGAATCTGAAAAGAAAATTCTCTGCGACTGCCAACTGGCCACTCAATCAGCTCTGCCTCCTACGCTATGCTAATGACAGAGAGGCAGAGAGGTGGTTAAAGCTGCCATTTACCAGCACATTACACTGCTTCCCTTTCAATATAAAAAAAACTGTAGATGACTGTAGATGAACGAGAGGTGCTGAATCTTTTAACTGTTCCCAAAGTTGCGGTGAGTCATCACCTTCTCATCCTTACTGGGTCTGACATCAGTGCTGCATCCCAGTCCCAGACTTCAGATTAAAGTGCTGCAGTACATTGTTTGTGCAGCTAGTACAGTAGATGTCAAAAGTTTTCAAAACCACAAAAATAAGGTTTGCATTAGGGCTGTCAAATGATTAAAATATTTAATTGCTGTGAATGAATTGCACATTTTTGTAGTTATTCTGGTTTTTAATATTCTTATCAACATGGGAAAGTTACAAATATGCTTGCTTTAGGAAATTTTATGTTGTTATTATTGCAACAATCCAAAACAATGTCAAATATTGTCCAGAATATTCTCACGTGATATGCTGTGTCCATGCTGCAAACTATTCTACGTGGTCTGCCTTTGGTGAGGGTGAGGAGGGTGTTCCCAATAACCTGTGTGCTTGGCTTTGAGACTTGATGTACTCTCTCTCTGGTAACTTATTTAACACACATATGCAACCACATTGTTTTGGATTTTTATTTTTCCCTCCTAAAATATTTCATTTTTTCTTCAGTTGAGTTGTACAGGTTCACATTAAAGGCGGAAAAAAGGTCTGAAATTATTGATTTTTTTTTTTTTTACATCACAAAAACCTGTCATTTGAACAGGGATGTGTAGACCTTTTATTGCTGCTGTATGTGAATGAGCTACATTCACTGCTCCACAATGTCTCCAACTTGGCTGCAATGGAGTACCTTATGTCGGATTTATGTTAATATCTTTTTGTTTTGTTATGAAGTTTTAGCACCATTTGAGACGACTAGTTCTGTTAAAACAAGATATTCTTTTGAATTTGACCTTTGACGTCCGTCCATGATCTACAGGGAGCCACAAGTCACCAGGTTTTTATTTGAATCACATCAACAGGTGGTTTTACTGCTGAGTTTCTTGTTAACTAAAGAAGAAGCACTCATCACTGGGTGAAATATATACCCATTGGCTCTCTAAAGAAAGAGATTGCACATTCCTGTCTAAAGATGGTAGGTAGTTTTTTTAATTTTTTTAAATTGTCCTCAGACTGTGCACAGAAGAGTTTATCAGAGCCTGATAACGCTGGTGGCTTGAGACCTACTCTTTCAGCATGTGTTTGGATTCTTGTTACGTTTGTGTAACCGTGAATCCGATAAGAAGAATTTACCATGTCACGACTGACCTGCCTCATTCGCTGGAGTCCTTCACCTCCCCTCCCGAGCACATTGTTGTCACAACACACCTGTGTATCTAATGTCAATACATCCAGCAGGGTCGGTCCGAGGCAGGACAGGCAGGAGAAGAGCTGAACATTTCATCTGAACATGCAAAGTCTGCAAAAGAGGACACCTGTAGGATTAGGATTTGATCTTTGTTTTCTTAATCTAACGCCAAATGCATCAGGTAATCCAGAAATTTATTATTGACACTCTAGTGATTACTTAATAAAAACTTAATGAACTGGTGGACATGTGGACAATGATTCCATTTTCATCCTGGCTGCATTTCTGCAGAGTCTGCAGTATCATCGTGCAAACATTAATGACTAGAGTCACTGGACTGACCCAGTTGTTGATAACATGACTTCAACACCTTCAAAACACTAACAATTATTACCTCTATTAATTTTCTAAAACACTCTAAAACATGAATCACTTTTCCGACCTCAGCCTCACTGACTTTGAGAAGCTATTTGTGTCCCAGGTGTCCCCTGGACTGTCTCTACCTTTACAGTTTAAAGCAGCAGTTTTTAAGTCAGACAAACTCATAACTTACACCAAATATTACATCAGCTTATATATACCAATAGTGAAGGTCCTGATTTCTAGTTTATACCTCTGTGGAACATAGACGCCGTAACCTACGCAAGTAGCCTATGCTTGTGCGAGACATTTATATTTGAGTGCTCGTCAGTCTGGCTCGCTCTGTAACAACAACACCCAAAGGCTACCTGGCACTGTGTCTTTTTTGCCAGTGGGGTTAATTTTTGTTTCCACTTCCTGCTTCACTTTCAACAATGGCGACTGAAACTTTTGGCCGAATTTCAATTCAATTTAATTCAAATGTCTGTATTTCCAGACCTCCTCAGTTAACCTTACTGATTCTTTATTGATCCAAAACAATCAATTCAAAAATTGCAATGAGATGGAGAAGCAGCAGGAAATACTGAAGCGGAAACATGCAACAATGAAGCGGACCAATCACAGCTCTTGTGCTCTGTGTCGCTTCGGCGCCGGTGCGTAGTTTCTGGGGAGGTGCACGTCAGCTACGGCGCTAGGGTCTGCGTAGGGGTCTGTGTTGTCACCGTGGCTTCTGCATCAACTTAACACAGAAGTATAAACCGCCTATAGGTCTACATGTGTTACATTAACACACTTTGTTTGTTTGTTAATGCACACCTTTTTCATGCACTGGTCATCATCTGTACAGTTCTTCTGTTTATATATTTTGTATGTTTTTTGTATTGTTCTTTTTCTTCCTGACTTATGTTTATTGTACCAACCACCAGAACAAGTTCCTTGTATGTGTGAGCATGCGTGGCAATAAACACAATCCCATTAAAACTGCAAAATGGGTACCTCTCTTCCTACTAGCTATTTACAGAAGATACAAGACAGCCACAGGTAAACACAGAAGAAGAATCAATATGACTCAGTATGCAAACTCCAGATTTTTTTACTCTGTAGTTCAGACTTGACAAGTTCAGTGCATGGACTATGGACTATGGAAGACAACAGGATGGTGGATGGTCATTCTGTAATTTCAGCAGCAGTGTACTCGTTGACACCTGTGAAATGCATTCTGAGATACCTGTCTGTCACAAGTCCACACAAGTCACCTCCTGATGCAGCCCCAATAAATCCGGTGAGACAAGAACACATCAGAGTATTTTGACTGTACTTTGAATGTGTACTTTGAATTGGAGCGGTACTTGAGCAGCGACTGCGACGTCTCAAATCCACAAGAGCACGAGCACAGACAAGAACACTGATAAACACTCAGTGTGTCTGTTTCTTCAGTGGCTCTCTGTCATTTTAAAACCTTAAAATACAGATCAAAACTATTTCAGCAAGAAAAGCTTTCAAGTTATACAGTAGTTTCCCCACAGATTAACCAAAAGCTAAACATCTTTTCATGGCGTCCAATCACTATAATAGTCAGAGAAGCTTTTCCTTCTACCTCCTCTTACTGGTTCAGTTCAAGAAAACAATAATACAACATATTTCTCACTGTTTTACAACACAGATGTATTTTGACAAATACCTGACCTTTTCCAGACTATTTTGCAAAGTAGACATTTGTGTGAAAATGTTAGTCACATGCATTCTTGGGTTTAGGCCAAAAGAAAGTGTTTTGTGAGGGGCAGTGGCCTTGACCTTTGACCACCAGATTCTAATCAGTTTATTTTTGACTGTGAACATTTGTGACAAATTTAATGTAATTCCCTCAGGGCCTTCCTCAGCTATTGGGTTCACAACAAAGAGAGACAACACAAAAATGCATAAGTTTATACAACTCAGTGTGGTCTCAGGAAAAAAAAAACAGAGGAGGGAAGTTGTTTGTGTAGACAGCAAAAACAAAAGTGACAGTATAAGGTAGATATAGGTGGGGTTAAAAACATTAATCATCTTGCTGCAATGCAATGTTCTGCTGGAAAACCCTTGGGCCTGGTATTCACATGGATGTAATGTAGACACGTACCACCGACCTGAACATTGAGGACCCCACCACCACCACCACCACCATAGCAACAACACTCCCTGACCATAACAACCATCTCCAGCAGGACAATGCAGGCTGAAACACAACAAAAACAGCTCGGGAACAACTCAAAAAAGGCCTCCGAACTACCCAGATCCCACACTGATCGAGTATCTGCAGGATGCTATGAAACAAGCCTGATCCAAAGGGGCCACTCCCCTCAATCTCTAGGACCCAAAGGCTCCTACTACCAATTGCCAACACCACACGGACACCCTCAGAGGATCTGTTATCATTCTTTGATGAGTCAGAGCTTTTTGGATGAACAAGGAAGACCTACACAATATTAGGCAGATGGTTTTAATGTTGTGGCTGATCGGTGTATATGACGAATATACTGTAGATACCAGGGAACACTGTACAACAGCTGTGTGCCACCAGAACATGTGATGCCCATGCCTCAAAGTCTTTGTTACAATAGAAAAATGATGGTCTACACACACACACACACACACACACACAAACACAGGACTTTGTCATTTTGACAACAAAAAAGGAGAAGCCGCCTACATTGCCTGAATGTTTTGCCCATTGTTCTTTGCTGATAAAAAATAAAAAGAGAGAAAAGGTTGGGATATGTTAACAAATGTTGATATTTATTATTTCAAAATGGAATCAGCTATTGGAACCCATCCCTGCACTGCAGCTGGTCCTCGTGCTTCAAGGCTTTTTAAATTGTTCCTACACAAATTCTGAAGGAAAATTACAGGGTTTCTAACCTGAAAATTGATCTCATACAGGCTAAGGGTCTTGCTATCTTTGCACCAAACACCTTTCAGGTAATAAAAACATAATTTTCTGGAAAATTACATTTTTAAGCATGAACATGCGTGCAGATGAACAAACAGCTGTTTGGTTAGTCCTACATCTCACGTGTCTACACTCCTATTTTAATCAATCCAGATGTCTACACAGGCCGAATAATGAGTCATGTTTCACTTCTTCTGCAAACATGACCAGCAGTACTTCTTTCATGCTTTAAGTCAGATTCTTCTGAATATGTCACAGTCACAGTCAGTGTGTTTTGGGTTGCACCAAAACAGAAGTCATTTACACTGTGACTCTGCCTGAACGTTTCCTGCGTAGAAACAGATGAAGCTGCTGCTCTGCTACGTCCTCTGAATGCCCTCTAATCTATGGAGCTTCCTTCTGTGTTTTCGCTTGACAAGAAATTACTTATGCAAAAATGTAAGACCTATGGAGAGCTTTAGGAGGCTCATTCAGCCTGTTTTGTCTGAGTTCTTTAAATATCTACAAGGAGGTGAGCGAGGCCAGAGTTATTTACCCAGAACAAACACAAAACACAAAAGGTCTGGGAAAATAAATAAATAAAAATGTGACTTACATGATTAATACTTTCAGTGTTTTCTTTCCTAACTTGGCAACTTAGCAGCCACTTTAAGCCTAAAGATGTTTTGTAAATGGAGCCCCTGATCCATAACCTAAACCATCTACGACATTTATTTAGTTGTTGGAGGTTGTCCAGAGCCTGGAGGGAGAGAGTCCCGAGAGACTCAGATCAGGGCAAAAGAGTCACCTCTCCATCTGTTCATGGCTTCAAAAGCAGTGGGAGCGCTCTCTCTCTCTCTCTCTCTCTCTCTCTCTCTCTCTCTCTCTCTCTCTCTCACACACACACACACACACACACACACACACACACACACACAGTCATGTTTCCATCACTTCAGAAAAGGACTTCACACTGACTTACATTAATTTCCTGCAGATTTACGATGACCACAATCACTACTTATCGTACCCTTACCACCTCAATTTGAAAGACTGGCATCTCGGAGGACTTTCCAACTGCAAACAGGAAGCAAGGCCTTTTCAGTATAATGATGTAAACAGACTGATGTCTAGACAATATGAGTAATACAAGAGCACAAAGAGGCAAAGGGGAGTGAATAACTGAATATTTCCCGAAGTGTCTTTCTGACAGCCTTGGTAGCAGCAGCTTGTTTGAGTCACATTTTGTGAGAAAGATGAGCTGCAGCAAACTTCACTGAAAAATCAGATAGGAACGTGATTTAACTGGACCTTTCCTCACCCACTGGATTCAACCTCAGCATGTTACTAGCTCCACCAGCTCAGCTCATGCCCCCTATGACTCATTATCAAATCCATTTTTCAGTTTTTCTTCCTCTGAATCATTCATCATTCAGTGAACACGAAACTTAACAAATAAAGCTCCAACTCAACCCTTTCAAAACCACCATCATTATCACCAGAATATTATTAAACACAGTAGTGCTTTAATTCAAGAAATGAGCGAATGGTTAAAACCACTGTAGGCAGTATTTGTTACAAAAAGGTTAGTGCAGCACCGATTGAAGCGAGCCGCTGACTGATCTCGTTGTCTGCAGTGTAATTGCGTCATACATCACTGTGTGATGTGTTATTGGTGCTTCTGCCCTGCAGTTTCACAGATACGAAAGACTGATTCCACCTGCAGCTCAGAGTTACTGCAGCACCGAGCAGCTGCTCTGGTGAATTTCATGGAAACATAACTTTATAGTTTCGGTTTATTTTTAGCTGCGTAGCTAAAAGAATTAAACTGTGTGATGATCATGAAATTTGACACAGATGTTCAGATGCTCACAGGACAAACTTTGTGGCTTTCAATGTAGCATGTCTGTATTGATATTTTCTGTAATATTCGTTAGACTCACCTCTTGGTTCAGCTTTGATTTGCTATTCTGTAAAAAAAAAAAAAAAAAAAATAAGATTTCAAATTAGATTTTTAGATTTCTTACTGTCATGTTTTGAAAGGTTTTGTCAAGAGTTGGAGAAAAAAGTGGTTTGTGTGCAATGTTGCGGCCTAGTCATTGTCTCATACATCCAGTTAAGTTTAAAGACCCTTTAGCAGCTTTCATTTCTTTAATGAGCCTAGTGACAAATCCCGAGCCTTATTCGGATGTTAGCTTTTGTCCCTTGGAGGACGCATGCACTCATCCTGCTCACTGCTGCTGCATGATTGAAGTGTTCAGAGAGTGGGAGAGAGCATCAGCACCTCCAGGTAATCAGTAGAGGGAACAGAAACACTAATCAGCTGTGGAAATGACCAACCGCTGACTGTATTCACAATGATCTGTTTTTGGGAGTATCTTGTTTTGTGTTGGTTAATCTAAGCAACATGTCCTGGGTAAGCCCGTATCCAGGTTTCGGCTGTTTGCCATAGTCGTGCCATTCAAGTAAAAACCTTTAGTCCACAAAGGAAATGTGAGGCAATGTCACCATTTATGTCAGTTTGATGTGTCCACACCTTTATCCTGGTTTCTTTCAAATTCCCACCTATGCAGACTTAGCTTAAGTTAGCACCCACAGATATAACTGCAGCAATGGAAGTGTCTCACTTTCATTCAACATTTCTGTAATGCCAAAATTAAATATTCTCAGAGGAAAAGTATTAAAATGTTGACCTATTTACGTCTGTACTCGTCAGACTACAAAACAAAGCCTTCAGAACATGTATGGTTGAGAAAGTTGTGTTCACAGTGGAAAACAAACATTGCTACATGAACAGAAAACCCAAGGAAGTGGCTCTAAGCTACTGGCTTTACATGCGCTTCTTAGCCTTCACGGGGTGACACATCAAAACCTAAGTAAGTGCTAATATTAGCACTCAGTATGCACACAGGACACAAATGACCAGATTTCAGTGTTCTATGTAAACGCTGTGAGCCTCATAGGCAGCATACTGACAGAGAATGTCTAATAGGAAATTGATGTCTTTCTGTCTGCATGAGAACATTTATTATCATTTATTATTCTAGAGAGGCAAGGTACACCCTGGACAGGTCGCCAGTCTATCTCAGGGCTAACACAGAGAGACAGACAACCATTCACGCTCACATACGCTTCATTTAAACATACAGTATCACTATCAGGATGGAGGCTGACCACTGGACCCAGAGGCAGAACACAGCAGGTGGCATCACAGGATTCAACAAGAGTTTAATTTCTTTTAAAAGGGTGTTGAGCTGGGTAGAGAGTGCTTCTTTTATGTTCTTGTGATCTCCAGGGGGTCCAAAAAGGTAAAATAAGTGGGCAGTAAAATCAGAATCATGGCTACAAGAAAAGGCACTTAGCATCAAGTCAGTTAAACTCCTGGGATGCTGATCTGGTCAGTTAAGTAGCAGAAGGGGATTGTTAATTGTTAATCAGTTTCAGTTGCTGTGGTGTTTATGAAATTGACAACTGGTGCACTAGAGGGGCACCAGTTTTGCATTTGGCTAGGGTCAGTTTCACTACTAGTAGCGTGAGGCGATACCTGGACCCTACAACCTGTACCCTACAGAGGTTGAATAGGCAGTTCAAGTCCTCCAGGATGGCACATCAATACGTGCCATTGCCAGAAGGTTTGCTGTGCCTCCCAGCACAGTCTAAAGAACGGTGAGGAGATTCCAGGAGACAGACAGTTACTCTAGGAGAGCTGGACAGGGACGTAAAAGGTCCTCAATCGATCGGCAGAACCGCTATCTACTCCTTTGTGCAAGGGGAACAGGAAGAGAAAAACTGCCAGAGACAAAATGACCTCCAGCAGGCCACTGGTGTGAATGTCTCTGACCAAACAATCAGAAACAGACTTCATGTGTGCTGACAGCCCGACACCGTGGAGCTCAATCGGCATTTGCCATTGAACACCAGAATTGGCAGGTCCACCACTGGTGCCCTGCACTTTTCACAGATGGGAGCAGGTTCATCCTGAGCACATATGAAAGACAAGAAAGGCTCTGGAGAAGCCGTGGAGAAAGTTATGCTGTGTGTAATATCATTCAGCATGAATGGTTTGGTGGTGGGTCAGTGATGGTCTGGGGAGGCACCTCAGACTATCCAGGAGTTCAGCGATACCCTGGTCTGTATCTGGGAGGAGATATCCCAGGAAAACCATCTGTCATCTCATTAGGAGCATGGTCAAGCATGCATACAAGCATGTAGGGGCAATACAAACTATTTTGAGTTGCTGCAATGAAATTTCAGCAAAAATGGACGAGCCTGCAAAATCAGTTTTTCAATTCGATTTTGGGTGAGTCTTTGAATTCAGCTGCCTTCATCCTTTGGTTCCTAACACACCCAGTCAATATCATTTTCCCACTGAGTTCTGATGTGTTTTCAAAGTGTTCCTTAAATTACTTTGAGCAGAATATTTACCAGGTGACTGATATCACAATCTGGGGATGAGATGGAGTGGAGGCCTGCTGTAAGTAGTGAATGATGATTGTAAACCACTCTCCTCACTTGACTCCACTTCTATAATGAAGCACAAGAACCAGAAAGAAAAAAACAGGAATGTCTTTTTAGAAACGGTTGAATGTACCTTGACAACACATTCCAGCATATCTATATGATCTGGATAAACTGGGAAGTGAAACGTGTGCGATCATGTTCCTGCCACTCTGGATATGTTGTAGTGACGTACTGGGGGAGGCTGGCATGTGTGGTGGACAGCAAAGCATCTGAAATAACTTCTCTGTGCTTTTTATTTGCTGACAGAGAATACAATCAGCCGTTATATAACACACTCAACATTGTGTCCATGATATGCACATTACTTCCTGCTAATTTCATCAGTAGGTGACTCAACCTCAGCATGTTCCAGTGATAAAGCAAAATTGTATGGATAAGTACTTCTCACTATAGAGTAAAACACTGAGTGTCCATTATTCACTGACGCTGAAGGAGGCTGTGATTCTGGAAACATCCTTTGCGAGTAAAATATTTTCAGACACAATAAGAATTATCTCAGAAATTACAAGAATGGACAAAACTCCACGCAGGTTGTAAAACACACGACTGTCATTTTGCTTCTCTGTAACGTGTCCAGTCTTTAAAACAACATGTTTACACTTCAGCTGGAGGCTTTCACGAGGTCTCGTACGTGGGAGTTTTCTCTGAAAATGTGCCACCGCAGGAGCCCACTGAAACCACTGATTTGATGGTGAAATCGTTGATCAGCAGGAATGAGGTGCAGTTTTCCCAGAGAAACTTTTTCAGCATGGCATTAATGTTAATTATGAAATGGAGGCTGTGATTCAAATCCATCAGGCTTATGTAACGCTGTGACTTCCTGGGGTCAGGATCCACCTACACTGCAGCAATCTGACAACACACACAGCATTTAGACAACTACTTGAGGTGGAAACACATAAATCTCTCCATATATGCACTGACAAGGGTGACTGGATGTTGTATCCATGGCTACCTTCTCACGTAATCTGTATTATTTTTATCACAAAAGACGTTCTGTTTTTTCCTCCCCAAGCCTCCTGCTAACATGATATACTCAGATTCAGTTCTATATGTGAAGAAACCAATACCAAACAGGCTCAGTAACACAGAGGCAGCTTTTTATCATCAGCAGTACAAACAGGAGTCTGGGTAACTTCAACTGATGTTTAAGTCAATGATGTGATACACATTTCATCACATGGATGTAGAGTTGCACCTACAAACCCCTTTCTATGAAATGTAACTCTTGTTTTTGCTGTTTTTTTTTGTGGACTGGGGAAAAGCTTGAGTGCTCTGCTAATAATCAAAATAATAGTCTAGTGAAAGTAAAAAAGGGGTGGTGTAAACCTCTGATAATATGTTCTATAGGAAAATATTAGCTCCTAATACCCAAGTAAACACTCAATAGAAATCAATTCCTTCTGAGCATGTTCGCCCCACAAGGGGTTAACATCAGGTGACGAGTTTCCAGGATGGACAGGAACAGAAGAACAGCCAGTTGGTGAGATAAGTGTTTGAAAAGATGAACAAAACCAGACCTGATATGGGCTGAAAACATGTGCCCGTCTTAGTCTTGGCATCTGTCACCTGCCCAGGGTTCATTGCTTATACTTATTCATTCCTACATGAATGCATAATGCTCCCCTCTGCTTATTACACCTCATATATATTCATTCACTCACCTATTTCATGCCCCAGTGTTCTCGTTTCCTATAACAGTAACTTAATGTGTACATAGGGTTTTCTACTATCAATGCTTTAATTGCTAAGTGTATCCATATACTTTTTATCCATTATTAATCTGCCATTTATTATGCATCACCTATTATCATGCACTCTTGTTTCTATTATGTTTATTTGCTGCACGTTTGCTTTATCCAGATGTATGTATGAATTCATCTGTTTCCTTCTTCTGCTCTCAGAGTGCAGCAACAAAACATAAAGATTAACTGTGAATGAACCTAGACTCTATCAGACCACAGAGAGGAGTCCTCCGTTTATATGATTCGTGAAATGATGAGTTTACCAGTTTACTCATAAACCAGGATACAAGTCGTGAGCAGAAAAGGACTAAAACTGTGACTCGTCATCACGAGGCTTTGGTTTTGGTTCAGGTTGGCTGTTGTTTTTTAAGATTCTTCATAACCTCTATCAGTAATATTAACGTTTTGTCACCAAGTTTATAATCGATTGATCTGGAGACATGAACAGACTCACGTCCTCCTTCATCTCTGACCTTCGGCACTTCACTGCTTGAATTCACTGTCGACTGGTTTTCAAATTACGGTGCTTTAGATAATCTGAAACAATTAGTTTCTAACCTTTCTAACCGTCTAACCGCATGTGTTTATTAAAAAAATAAATAAATTGTATATAGAAACGATGGAAATGATGAATTATGGAGACTAAATAAATTCAACAATGCTGGAAAATCTATTTTCTCAGTTGTTACTTACAATAAATCCCACTGCACCTTGTTGTTGTCCTCTCATTATCCTGTGTTTTGGTACCTTTTGTTATCCAGTTTGGTTTCCTGTTTTACCTTGTAATCGGTTTTCTCACTGCCACTTAATTAGTTTTACTTCCTGTTGTTTGTCTTTCACTCTCTTTGCATCCTTTACCTGCACATGCCCTCTTGGTTTCACTTGTGTTTTATGAACTCAGCAGCCCTTGGGTGTGTATATAGTCCTGCCTTTCCCCTCGTTCAGTCTGTTGAGTTACCTGCTTGTTGTCGGATGGTTCCTGTCTGTTTTCCATGTACCTTGGTTTGGATTTGGATTTTAGATTCTACCTATGCAACTCAGAGATGTGAGTCATCATTAAATTGACTGATGTATTCATCCATCCAACAACTACATTTCTGTACATGTTATGGAAGGACACACCTGATGCCATGCAAACATTCACCAGTCACGACAACAGTGGCCCCAGGCAACGTGCTGCCCCCCCAAGATCAAACGAGCATAATCTGTCATAGGGTAGATAGAAGCAGGACCTCAAGGGAAGGTTATCTATTGTCAATACACTGTAGGACCCTCATAGTTTAAGGGGTTTATGGTGCCACTGCAAAATACGCCTAAAGGTAGACATCTGGGGGGCCTCCCCTTTATTATTTTACCTACCATTCCTTGGTTCGCCTGTGGTGATGGTGCATCTCTCAACTGTGGTACAGATGTTTGCAGATATTTCCGGTCTTCTGCCAATGAAATCTGACCAAATCACACCAACACCGTTCTGATGAAGCAAATGGGATACAGTTTTGAAAGTATTGTCATGAGTGGCATACAATACTTAATTTATTCACCATTTTAAACCAAATTAGCGTGAAAAATCAAGAGTCAACACATGAAATTTGGAAGTCAGTAACATCAGTGGCGTATGATGTGCATGAGTGAGAAGTATGTGACCAAGTACCCAAGTGTAAGGGACATACAGATAATCTATAAGAGCCAAACCGAACAGGAAGGTGAATGCCTGGGAAGAATAGCAGAGGGAGACTGATTAGACAGGCAGGACCTATGTAACCACGGCAGACTGGGCGCCACAGGTGTTCCACATCACAACAACCTGCAGAAGAGACGCACAGAGGTTGCTCCCATATCCTGCCCCTAGAGCAAGGGTGTCAAACTCATTGTAGTTCAGGGGCCACATACAGCCCAATTTGATCTCAAGTGGGCCGGACTGGTAAGATAACAGCACAATAACCTGTAAGTAATGACGACTCCAGATTTTTTCCAGTTGTTTTAGTGCAAAAAAGAACAAATAAATTAGGAGAATGTTTACATTTAATAAACTATCCTTGAAAAAATTGCAGTCTATGTGATTTTTGCACTTTGCAAATTCATGCTGTGGGCCAGATTAGACCCTCTGGCGGACCGGTTTTGGCCCGCGGGCTGTATGTTTGACACCTGTGCCCTAGAGGATACCAGGAGTCATTATATTATCAACATATATTTCCTGAGCTGATAAGCAAGAATCTTATTCTTATCTGCATCTTTGAGGTTACCTTTAATTGCCTGTGACTCTCCTATTCATCTCATATGTGGTATTTTACACTAAAACACTTAACAAGGTGTTATGAATCATTCATGAATGAGCTCAGTCTTTCAATTATTATAATGCAACCCTGAACAAAATTCAAATGTATTCAGTTTGATCATGACTTCAGCTGCACGTTTCCAGGTTTGACCAAGAAGAAATATAGCTTCCGACAGTCAATGTGAAAGGTCAGCAGAGAATCCATACGAGGTGACATTGTTCCACACTGAATATTGATCTCTGTAACCTGCTCAGGGAGTTTCTCATCATCCTCAGCAGCAAGGCTCCTGCAGCCAGCTGTCAGCTGATGGATATCCAGGAACAGGAGTCCCCGCCCTGGGCAGCAGGACAAGGCTTCCCTCCTTGCCTACTGCTCTGCTGGTGGTCTCTGTCATGGAGTCCAACCATGTCATTACTGAGGCCCGGGTGGGAGGGTCTGCACGCGGATACCATTAACTTTTCATCAGCTTAGAGAAGCTTTTTTCTTTACAACAGCCCACCATGTACTATATATACAGTACATCTAAAGGAACAACTATAAATATACTCCTCTATGCAATTGCATTTGTCATTTGAACATCATGGACCTTAACTGCCTGAACAAAATCTAGTTTATTCTTTATTTAAAATGTGAAAAGTGTAACAGTCATGTAGAAATCCCAGGAGGATCGATAAATACCATCAGTTCATTTTTATTCCTTAGTGTAACAGCAGGTTGGCGAGTTGTGGAGCGACTGATGATGAATGATGGATGGGAGGTTTCCTCCTCTACCGTGTGCTGCTGTTCACAAGAATATATGTACAAGTCTGTCGTGTGGTCAGGTGTACATCATTTTAAGTTATCCTTGTATAAAACAAACGAGCTGCAGAATAAATACACCATAATAAATAACTGAATTTTATAACAAAGCTGATGTTACACAGTCCAAAATATACATGGACTGTAAGTAAACACTCACAATGTGGCGTCTTACACAACCTACAACACCTCAGGCATTTCTATAATGAACTGGCAACATTACTTCCATAGATTCCTACAAATGGGATCTATGGCAAGTCACACTATAACACCAGCACCTCATACAGCCTACCTACACAGAGAACAGGTCTAATCCAGGACTCTCTGATGGGTGGTTACAGTAAACAATAAAATCCTTGACTGCATGGAGTGGAAGTGATGGGATAAAAGATGAGCCAGTGGAGTAGCTTCGTCACGTCTTATTGAGTGAATGAGCTGAATCACCAGCCCAGACTGAGGTCAGATAAAGTTGAATATCTCTACAGAGCAGGGTTTTGTCCTGGACTGGTCTGTGTTTCAGTTTTTGTGCTCTGAATTTAAGCAGCTGATGGCTCTCCGCTCTGAACCGAGGGTGACACAGGAGTGGGGTTTCACTCCTGTCCTGCTCCAGTCCCATGACAGAGTCCGGATATATAGATCATTGTTCTTCTCTCTGCAGCGCTGTTTTCCCTAAGTCTGACTCTATTCATTGTTGGCATTTAAATTTGAGTCGCTGCTCTGTGCTCTGTACGTCGACAGTCCACACGGCTCATGCACTGGTCAGGCGACAACCACCAACCAGGCAAGAGACAATACAAAATAAAAGACAATTAAAAGCATTAGCCTCCAATTCAGATTCACAGTCAAATGTTTTTAGCAGGAACTAATAACGATGCCCAGTAAATCCACAGGCTAAGTATTGATTATTATTTGTTTCCATTTCATTCCACTTAACATACATTTGGTGTTTACTTCCATTTCATCTGTTCTGAAAGAGGGACCTCTGCTGCTCCTGATGTTTCTTCCATTATTTATCTGAACCAGGGGTCTGTTAGGGATTCACATTTTTACCCCCACATAATGAGTCCCACCTTAAGCATAAAGTTCCATAAGCAGCATAGCATAAAATGATGAACATGAAATAGCAGAATTCAGAGCACTGATAGTTTTTAAAAGGTTCAGGGAAAATACAACGTGGCAGCTGTGATACTGGATATTAAAGATCTTACAGGTTCCCAAGCCCACCGAAAAAAATAAAAGAGGCATAAAGCCTTAACACATCTTAAATACCCATTTGGACTAAACCATCTTAGAGATCCAAAGGTTGAAATAAAAACAACCAAACCAAGAAACTATAAATGTAAACAAAGAGGTTTTTAAATTAAACCATTTTAAATAGAATAACTTCAAAACAAATATGTTAATTTTAAATGAATGTTACTAGACTATACAAAAGAAAGCAATCCCCTTCTCTCCCCCTCTAAATACTAGATTGTGCAGTCCAGATTGGAAGCACCTGGTGGATATGTGACGTTCAAGTGCACCAGCTCCAAACAGGAAAACCTCCAAAACAGAGAATGATTAGAAATCAAACCAGACAAACACGGTGAAACAAATACTCGGATGATCCATATTTAGTTAAGCAACACAAAGAAATACTCTAAATAAAAGTAAATATTCAAATAAATAAACAAAGAGCTGACCTGACAGGTGAGGGAGTGAGTGCAGCTCCCTCACATTGTCTAAGAATAGAGTGTGAGTGTGCGGTGTGCAGACCACAAAGCCCCTTGAGGCAAATTTGGGATTTGATTTCCTAACTCTGTCCTTGAAAAATGCTACATAAATAAAATTCTTTTCATTATTATTAATATGCTCTTCCTATCAGCTCGCACAGCCGGGTCCCCAGGAAGAACGTCTGCAGCATGAGTCTTCTCGGATGAGACAGGAGCCTTGAAATAGAGAAAAAAACAAAAACAAAAAACAGCATTTTCTAATCTGCAGCAGACACTCAACGAGGTCTGATGGAGTTTTGATTCATCTGTGTTTAGTGTTGGTGGGATTGAGCCTCCCGATTTTCTGCAGTGAGGCAGAAACACGTCAACACACCCAGCCTGTTCTGATTCTTCCAAGCAGGAGAGGTGTGAAATGGCAGTTTGTGATCGTGTGCGTGTGTGTGCGTGCGTGCGTGTGTGTGTGTGTGTGTGTGGGCGGGCTCTGGCCTTTTCCCCTCCTCTCCCACGTCCTCCAGCTCTGCCGCAGCATTAGCATGCAAACAGCAGCTGCAGCGCTGCACCCCATCGCTCACTTCAAACAGCAGCACAGCCTCAGCTCCCCCACACACACACACGTGCACAGCGTCACATTATGACCATGTAGTACAGTTCATATATCACAACAGTAGAAGAAATAGCACTTTGTACATGTCAATGAGATGCATTCATTTGACATTCAACCCACGCAGTCAGGGACACACGTAAACAAAGAAAAACACACACACGCAGTGTAAGTACTGCACACATAGACACACACACACAGTTTCTCTGCAGAACCAGTTCAGCTGTTTAGGATGTTTTCTTGGTTCTTCACATTATTCCCAAGTGCAAATACGAACTGCTTAAGTCTGAGAGCAGAGCTGGATTTAAACTCGTACATATGGTGGTAATGGTGCAAAAGTAGATCCCATGAGCCTCTGTAGCTATACCGCAGCCTCATAAATACTCATAAAATACACCTCTTCAAAAATGTAGAGATCAAAAAGTACTTGTTTGACTCTCAACACTTATACACATGATCTGTATTAGTAGGTTCTTCTTCCAGGAAATAGCCAGAGCTTTTTAAATCAAGCTGAATCTACACAGTTGACAATATGCCATAAACAAGTTTATTTCTCTATAAAACTCCTGCTACCAAACCAACACCCACAAAAATATGCAATTGTCTCAAAGTCCACCCAGACCCACTGACTTATGTGCAGTTTAGACTTCTGCATTAAGTGGACACAGAGGCTATGGCGACAGCGCACACACCTACGCAGAGCAATAAAGAATCGGTATGGTTAACTGAGGAGGTTTGGAGATATTTCTATGACTCGTGTTCGGCAAAATTTCAGCGAAAGGTTCAGTCGCCATTGTTGAACGTGAAGCAGGAAGTAGAAACCAAAATTAACCTGACTGGCAAAAAAGACACAGCGCCGACTTGCGTTTGGGTGCTGTTGTTACAGAGCGAGCAAGACTGACAAGCACATGTATAAATGGCTCGCACCGGCGTAGGCTACGTGCACAGGTTACTGTGTCTAGGTCCCGAAGTACTCTAAAAGTGCCTTTAAGACTTGTATTCTAACAAGGGGGTCAGAAGTATTGCTGGGCAGTGCATGTAATTATTTGGTGTGTCAAGGTATAGTAGGTTCAACAAAGACCTGAGGAATTAAGTTAATTATAACAAATGAGTCAATATCTACACGTTGCAGAGCTTTTCTGTGTGTTTAATTCACATGGGTTGACATCAGTTCCCTGATTTCCACTGTGGGAATCCACATAATTAATATAGCAAAACATTAGGACCTCTTGCAAAGGAATAAATTTCAGATGCTGGTTTTTTACATCAATCATGTTGGATGTGAGAGAAATGTGCAGGTGTGAAGAACTGACAGACTTTGACAAGCACCAAATTATTACAGGTCGGAACATTTCTGAATCTGCAGTCAACAGTGGCGAAGACATAGACGGCACACATCCTGAATCACAAACAGGATTTTGGATATTGTGCCAGAACATGTCCATCATTAAATTATTATTAGAAAGGTCCAACCAAGAGTGGGGGCTCGGAAGATTTTAGGAAAGATGGGCTGTAAAGACATTGGTTGTCCAGCGCTGCTACATGATTCTCTGCTGAAGGACAAGATTTAGAGCTATATAAAATATTAATATGCAGTATAAGGGTTGGTTTTGCTCCCATGGTACTTCCATTAAAAAGTAGTTTTGTTCAGTAACTATTAGAAACCTATGACCTACACAAGAGTTAATGAGACTTGTAGTGATAAAAACCAAAAAGACTAAAACAGACACTTTGACTCTGAATATTCATCCTACCTAAACCACTGACTGAATATGAAGATGGACAAATGTTAGGTGTCCTGAGGAGTGGTTTTGAAGCTTAGTGTGGGGGTTCTGGTCATTGCCATCTTGGCACTGCCTGGCTACATCTTCCAGGTAATTCAAAAAAGTGTAAAGAGAGGAGATTAAAGGGGTACTTAAGACTTTACCATCAAGCAAAGCACCTGGACCAGACGGCTTCACTGGGGACTTTTTAAGAGCTTTGCAACAGAGTTAGCTTCACCTTTACTAGAAATGTATAAGGAGGCGCTGGGGGTTGAGAGATTGCCACCGACTCTGAGACAGGCACTTTTTAGTCTAGTTCCTAAGAAAGATTTGGATGAATGCGAGAATTACCGTCCTATTTCATTAATGCAGATAGATGTTAAAACTATCTCGAATATTCTAGAAAACGGATTAGACAGTGTGATTACATCATTGACCCCTTATTGACGAAGTGCGGTTCATTCGCGGTCGTGGCTCCTCAGATAATATTGGACGCTTTGTTGATGTCATGTGGTCGGTGGCTGACGCCCAGTCCCCAGTTGCTGCAAGTTGGGTACTTACTCTAAATTCTGGAAGAGTTTGGATTTGGTATTACCTTTATAAAATGGATCCATGTATTATATAAGCATCCAGAAGCAGCTGTGCAGCCTAATGGTAAATGATAACCTGTGTGAGATTACATACATACAAATCCCATTTGACTTTAGATTATTTGTTTTGGGTGGTCATTCAGCTCTGACAGGACAGGATAAACATATCAAAAGCTATGTCCAAACCAGTATTATGATTGGTAGACAAATATTTATCAGGGGGTGCCAAAGACAGTGATGGTGCACTTCTACACTGCCATCCCTGAGTCCATCCTCACCAACTCCATCACCGCCTGGTATGCTGCAGCCTCTGCCAAGGACAAGAGCAGACTGCAGCGTGTCATCTGAAGTCTCTCAACGAGCTGTATGCTTCCAGGACTCTGTAGCGTGCAGCTAAGATTGTGGCTGATCCCTCTCACCCTGGACACAGGCAAATATTTAAATGGCTCCTGAACGGTTATATAGTGGAGAGATGCAAGTTTCCAGTTATTGTGGATACAAACATGCCTGTGCTGCTTCTTTATATTTTTGCACGTATGTCATTTTATTATTATTATTATTATTATTATACCGTTGTTATTATTGTTACTGTTGAAATAATGAAAATAAAAAATGTTAATCACAAAAAAATGGGCATAGAGGTGGAGCGGAAATGGATATATGCATCCACTCACCTGTGAAACGGCGTGTGAATGGTACAGTCATCTTGTTGTATGTGGGAGAAATGTGCAGGTGTGAAGAGCTGACAGTTTTGACAGGATCAAATCATTACAGGTCGGAAAATCTCTGAAACTGCAAGGCTCGTGGGTGCTCCTAGTCAGCAGTGACGAGTCCGAGACGGGACACAACATGAACCACGGACGGGATTTTATATGATGTACCGAAGCAAATCAATCATTAAGTTATTATTAGAAAGAGCCAACCAACAGTAGACGCGGACTTGAGGACAGAACATGACCATCTCCAACTCTGTATAGGCAATATTCAACATTAGGTTGCGCTGACATAGCTAAAAAGTTGTGTTCAGAAGCTGCTGGAAATACCAAGGGAGGAAAAAAACTATAACATGTTGACCCTGATTATCCTTTAAGTGTTTATCTAACACACTGACTATATATAAAGACGAGGTAAACCTTCATAATGTCACCCTGAAAAACAGTTTGAAGCTCAGTGTGGGGGCTCTGGATCATGGAAAGACCTTAGAGTCTAACTCTGTATCAACTATATGCAGGGTTCAGTTGTGCTGCTATACTTAAATAGCCTTGCTCAGTAACTACTGGACCTATACAGGAACCTGTGCAGCCAGGAGCCACCCTCAAGTAGTCAACCTTCAGATTTCAGAAGAGTGGTTTTGAAGCTCAGTGTAATGGCTGTAGCCATCGTCACCTTCCTCTCTCAAAATGTACAAAGAGGTATGAGATCATGAGGGGAGCTAAGGCAGATGATACCCACTTGTCACTCAAGGTGGGCACACCCTAATTTATGCATAGCTTTAAGTCTTGATATCATTTTAACAGCCGAGTTACATTTTAATTTTACCAAACAGTTGTCATTGACAGATAAAATTAGCTGTAGAGACCAAAAGAGTTTTTACATCAAGCATAAACATTAGGGCTAGGTTTAAAAAAATCAATCATCTAATTAAAATTGATCTTGTTTTGAAAGATCCAATATCGATTCATTAAATCTCTGATAGATTTTAAAATTCAGTTCAATTAAATTTTATTTATACAGCGTCAATAACAATACAAATTGCCTCAAGGAGCTTCACAACATCTGGTCTGAAACTCCCAGAGCAAGGACGATGGTGGCAAGGAAAAACAGGAACAGGAAGAAACCTTGAGCAGAACCCAGCTCATATGGAGGGACCCATCTGCCTAAGGCCAGCCAACAGAAAGAGACAGAAAAGATAAATGCAATTTCCTGCATCTTCTCGTTATAAATCTTGCTGTGGTCTCACAACACTGGTTTCGCACAACAAATCTCACAAGACCGGGTAACAAGATTAATCCACGTGTGAGGGAGATACAAAACACAACAGAAGCTACAACTTTGAGAGCACCGTCAGACCTGAAAGATGATTGGATTTAAATAGTATGATGACAGAGAAGACCTGGACAAAAGCAAAGACACGTGAAAGAGGTGAAACTAGAGGGAAAATATTGTGGAAAAATCACAAATCTCTGAAGCCAATGATAATGTTAGGCTAGCTTTGTGAAAATCTCTTTTATAGCTAAGCACAATAGTTTAGAAACTGAAGTATTTCTAAATGAACCGATATTGAATTAAAACGGGACCCTGGGAATCAAATCAGTAGAGATACCCAGCCGTAGTTTCTGCCTTAAAGTTGTACATGTAAACATGGAGGTCAATGAAGACTGACTCATTTTTGGAACCAGGCCCAAGCAGCCTATTGAGAAACTTCTCACTTCCGCGATTGCCTCATTTTTCAGGAGGTTGGTGCTTGATTGTAATGCCATGTTCATCCATTGAGAATACCTGGAACTTGCACATAGCATCACCTCCAGCTCTAGGAATTTGCAAATAAAGATGGTGACGTGCAATGGAAACAAAGGCAGAACCTGCCTACACAGGTTACACAATGTTTTTGTTCACTTCTTTTCAGTTATAGAACTATGACTGGTATTCCTGCTGTCCGTCAAGTTTGAACACTGTTTCAGTTTGGTGGAAAGATTACTAACTGGGAATCCACACAAGATGCCAGATGTCAGTGATGTGTAAGCTTTCAATCCATTGAGTCCACAGCTGTCCTGTCAGCAGCAGTAGGACAAATGCTATTCACTGGGATGAGTAAAAGGTAGTAAAACACACTTGACCCAGCCACTGAGGGATCAAAGGATCAAACTCTGGGGTAAACATGGAGATTAGCCTGCTAATGCTAGCTTGGCAAAGCCTCATCTTGCACGTCCTAGCAGTCCATCAAGACTGCACCAAGCTAGCACGATAAGACATGTAATATTAACAGAACAAATGAAAGCAGTCTGCCGTTTGTTAATCATCATGCAAAATCTATGGATTCATGTGTGTGTGGCCTCGGGATTGATCTCTGCTTCGACACAGATGGTAGTTTCTAATTGCGCATTCCCAACATTTGTGGGGCTGGTGGGAACGAGAGTGGAGCGCATTAATTAGCGAACATGTTCAGATGGAAGCTGCTCTTTAATGAAAGTCGTGGAAGTCCTGAGCTGCAGATAAGACAGAGATCAGTCAACTGAGTGTTGCTGATGAGTCTCACTGTTTGCGTATTCAGTACATTGCTTAATGACCACAAGAGCGTAATTGCTCAGTAATAATTTCAGCTGACTTCACTCTCTGACGTCAGACAAACAACAATCTGTTCCCTAGTTTGTTTGCAAACGTTTTAATTACTATGAACTTAACCATGAACATAAACACTGAAGCAGAGGTGTTAGCCTTTTCTAAATGTCTGTGTGCCCACTCTAAACTGACCTGACCACAACAAGAAGCTGTGACATTAGTTCCTAAACCTATGCTGTTTAGATACAGTGTCTTTATATAAAAATCTGGTCCGTGTGGAACCCAAGTGAGAGCTCTGCCTGTATCCTCTGCACCAAGTCAAGCACATTTTTAGTGGGTGTCGGATTCCACAAAAACGGCCTCCTGTCTAAGGTTCTGTTTATTTTGGACAGGATCTCAACGCACAGCCAGAGTGAAGTGGATGTCTGGTATGGGGACCCTCAGAATCACATTTCATCTTTTCTTTTTTTTTGCAGATGATGTGGTTCTGTAGGTTTCATCAGACCATCAGCACACATTTGGACGATTTGCACCTGATGAGAGTCAACTCTGCTCTCCCAGAAAACAATGAATTGCTCTCTTCACTTTGGGAATGAGTTGCTGCTCTATGCCCCATGCAAAGGAGTATAAGTGATGGTAAAAATGGATTAAGAGAGAGACATGAACTGGCATTTTAGTGCAAAAGCTGCAGTAATGTGTGCTGTATCCAACCATTGTGGTGAATAGGAAGCAACGCCATAAGGAAAAAGTTTGGATTTACCAGTAGATTCATGTTCCAACCCTCAGCTATGGTCATGGCTCAGGTTTAGGATGAGTAGCTTAGACATTTAGAGAGAGCTCAGAGTAGAGCTGCTGCTTCTTCGTGTCAAAAGGTGGTTCAGGCAGCTGGTGAGGATGCCTCCGTGGTGCCTCCCTTTGGAGGTTTACCAGGCACGGCCAGCTAGGAGGAGACTGCACCCAGAATTCACTGGAGGAATTATAAATATCTTGTCTGGCCTGGGAACGTCTTGGGATTCCTCACGAGGAACTGGAATGTATTGCTAGGGAGAGGGACGTCTGAAATACTGCGCTTGGCCGGCTGCCACCGCCATCCGATCTTGGACAATACATGGAACTGATGAAGTATGCACAGCTTAAACAATGTCTCTGCATAAAAACACACAAAACAAACATTATACTTGACACAAATGTACATATATGGAGAGAGTACACATATGTATTCGTGTATTTTGTATATTATACGAATCTAAGCATCCAGTCATTTCACAGCGACAGCAGATACAAAATACAGTCTTATGCATTCCCTCCCTCACTGTAACACACACTTCATATATAGTGTGTGCGTATGTGTGTGTGTTTGATTCAGATGTGACTGTGCCACCTAAATCATGTAGGCGCTGCAGCAGAGTGTTACATATCGACTCCATGGCAACAGTACAAAGCTGTGTGGTTACGTAAAGATGATCAGAGTTTCAGAGCGAAACAGACAAACTGATCAGAACCAGAAAAAGACCCTCCTGGGGAACCGCTGCTCTCGTCTGATCCAAGCCGATGTGCTGGGAACGGATCGGATCTTAGGCCCAGTTTAGCACCTTCATTCATAGTAGCATAAAATTTTTAAGTGGGATTCATCCAAGAAATATTCAAGAGCGAACGAAGGCTGATAGTTTGAGAGAGCAGCTAGTCAAATGTTGAAGTGTAAATGCAAATGTCTCGAACAAATAGCTTCACTCCCCCAGGTGTCACTATGTCAGCATGTGATGTGAAGAAGGTGTTTTTACATCAGCAGCCAGCAATCACTTAACTGACACTCATTTCAGATAAAAAGCTATTTCTCCCTCTTAAAGCTACTGTATGTTAATTAATGCTAATCTAAATGAATCACTTCCGGTTCGCATCATTCCTCGTTAAAAGATTTTCATATGTGAATCAGTTTCAGGAAACATATTATTAATCCCTAAAGCTAGTGAAACCAGCTCATTAACAACTAAAAACTTCTTATTCTTGACTGTCAGGATCTTCTAACCTACTGTGTTTGTGTGGGCGCTGGAGTGGGCAGTTTGTTTACACGGACGCTTTTATTCATCATCATCATTATCAGAACAAACTCAGATCATGTCCAAGAGGGTTGTATTACTTTAATATTGTGCACAGAGCAAACAGGGGGTCAATTTTTTACAAAATAACAGGGAGTAAATAAACACAGGAAATATGTAAAAATGAACTTGTTTGAGTTTTAATGGGGCGGCACAGTGGTGAGGTGGTTAGCACTGATGCCTTCTGCGTGGAGTTTGCATGTTCTCTCTGTGTCTGCGTGGGTTCTCTCCAGGTACTCCGGCAAGTGTCTCAGGTACTCCGGCAAGCCAGTACTCCAGCTTCCTCCCACCGTCCAAAGACACGCTTGTTAGGTTCGTTGGTGATTCTAAATTGGCCGTAGGTGTGCATGGTAGTGTGAATGGTTGTCTGTTGTCAGAAGATGAATGAGTTTTAATGAAGACTTATTATCATGCGCTAGGAGTTGCACGTCTTCAGATACTTTAAAAGTTGACTGTTATGTGATGAAAGTCAAGTCGGCACTGACGTCACCAATAAAAACACAGTAGAAAGTAATGCTTTGCAACAATGAAGTCTATGTATAGCCTGTATAAAAACAGGTTGCAACTGAGCGCCATCAACAGCATTCAATAGTACTCAACAGCATGTTGCAAGAGGGGATAGTGTAGCTGGGATTAAACAAAAAATGTATATCGCAGGGCGTTTGGGGAAGTTGTTAACTGACTGCTGTTGAGAGGATTTGAACCGTTCCCCTGCTAGCGTTACTGGATACCTTTTTTGTGCATTGCAGTAGTACTGTTGTTGTATATCAGACTTGTATTTTGCATGCCATGCTAGTATGGGCTTCATCTTTAGTGAAGTATTTCCACACACTAGATAAACCGCTGCTAGTTTGCTGCAATGACCCACTGGGCTTCTAACCTGTCTCCATGTTATTGTTGTAACATGATCAGTGACTAGTCGACATGGTGCTTAAACCGTCATGGCACAGCAGTGAAGTCGACAAACAAACTTGTCGACTAGTCTGTACGACATCTGTTACTGAAATGGCTTGGAGCAGCCACTTCACTAATTCAAGGTATCAGGCACCTGGTTCCCAGTGACATCATGGAGGACATAAAAGACGTCAAGCTACAGTATGGTTGCTCAGCGAAAAATGTAATCTGTCATGTGTCCCAGCAAGAATTTATTATTCTACGCTGTATAATCTCGTCATTAGGCTGCTTTTGAAAGGTGTTTTGTATGCAGTGGCTAAAGGACGTGACAGAAGCTGATGCTCAGCCAATCACTGTCAGGTCAAAGGTGTGTCCTGCACCGTTGGCTCTAGTTAGACTCCTGTCCTCTTGTCCTCCTTTTATCCATGTCAAACACTTCATTGCAGTGCTTTGAAGTAAAATTTTCAGCTCAGATATGTTCAACAACATGCATTGATATTAAATACATAAAAACTAAATACTCATCTGCCATTTAGAAAAAAAAAAGAGAGAAGTGAAATCTGACGTTCAGTGACTGATACTGCTCTGACACTTACCTGGTGTTTAGTTTTTCTGCCCAAACGTCCCTCAATCACCCAAATACCTCTCTATGTTTAGAACAGGGTTGTTTGTGTGCTACAGATTAAAAGTGCCCCTTCACTGTAACAACGGTAAGCATAAGCAGTGATGGGACTTAATCACTGATGGAAATTTAATTAAATGTTAGGAAACAGCCAAAAATGTGACCCTGTATGACTCATTATGGTTGTACAATTTCTGGGCCATGACCCAAACAGGAACAACACAAGGCCTGAGTTTCACTGTAGATCTGCCCCTTCAGTTTAAAAGTCATTAACTATTTAAATGTCTACACTAACACCACCTTTAAAATGAGCATGAGTATTGGTACTTTTTGTTCACTCACACTGCTCTCGGAGTGTAGTTTCCAACTCTAAAAATGATTTGACCATGACCTGCTTAACACCACAAAGCAGCTAGACACAGTTAGAGACAACCTGGTGAACACTGTAGATCATGTGAACCGCCAAAGAGCTAAATATTTCCATTAGGAGTTGATAGAGACCAAAAACAGAGAAAACAGGAGTGAGTATTTGTGTTCGTAAACACATAGAAATTTTGCTTTGTAACTGCTAAGGCAGTCAGCACTGATGCCTCACAGTGAGAAAGTCCCGGGTTCGAATCCATGGGCCGACTGGGCCTTTCTGTGTGGAGTTTGCATGCTGGTTAGGTTCATTGGTGATTCAAAATATGTCCGTAGGTGTGAATGTGAGTGTGAATGGTTGTCTGTCTCTCTGTGTTAGCCCTGTGATAGACTGGAGACCTGTCCAGGGTGTACCCCGCCTCTCGCCCGATGACAGCTGGGATAGGCTCCAGCAGACCCAGCGACCCTTAACAGGAATAAGCGGTTGCAGAAGATGAATGAATGAGTGAACTACTAAGGCAAGAGACCTCAAAAAAAGTGAACCTCATGACAGCTCCTCAAAAGTGAAGGCAAAGCACGTAGAGCTTCCCCTGGTGGCCTTTTTTTACAGTATCTGCCATAAGCTCCACCTCCTCCATGTTAGTGGGCGGGACTTTGGCCAAACTAAAACACTAAAATATTATCATTTTAGGTAGTTAATATAATGCTGACATATGTTCAAGTGCCCGTTTTTCTTATAAGTTTGCATTTTAGTTATTTGATGCCATCAAAACAGGATGTGACAACGTGATAGCTATGTGACCATTCCTTTTGAGGATTTTTATTGAGCAGGAACAACAACATAACTTTGACTGTCTAAAACCTACTAAATCAGTAGTTGTGCTGCAAACTGTGCTGAGAAAACCTCAAGGATCTGAGGGATTGTTGCAGCTTTTCTGTAAGTTAAATTTTAGTTTTGTGAGATTGTAAATGAATTAATGTAATTAAGTAGTTAGCTAAAGCAACAGTCCAGCGTAAGCTCTGTGGGAAAAAAAGTCAGCAATTGGTTTTTAGCATTTGCAAAGTCTGAATCCATAATGGTGCTTGCTTTAAAAAAACAAGTGCAGTGTATAATCCAACTTCTTTGTGACTGGCGGAGATAGAGCAGAGCACAGTATTAACCAAACACAAATGCCAGTGAGTCTAGAGGAAGTGTGGGCGGGTCATCGATACCACGACTTCACTCTTGGACTGTACTGCTCTGACGCCAAACTTGTAAGATGGCGCCGCCTGTATAGGTGGAGTTTCAGCCTCACTTTGACCAAAGGGAGGAAGTGGAGACGTGTCATCCATTTTTATTATTTTATTTTTTACAGTCTATGGCTTAGACACTGTTATGAGGTTAAACAATCGTGCTTGCACACGGTGCTTCCCCATCGATGACTATTGTTTAACTCTGTTTCTAAAAAAGAAAGATTCTTGGCGTATTCATTCATTCATTCATTTTCCATTCGCTTATCTGAGGCTGGGTCGCGGTGGCAACAGGTGGCCCCAGACGTCCCTCTCCCCAGCAAAACATTCCAGCTTTTCCTGGGGGATCCCAAGGCGTTCCCAGGCCAGACGGGATATATAATGTCTCCAGAAAGTTCTGGGTCTACCCCAGAGTCTCCTCCTGGCTGGCCGTGCCTGGTAAAGCCCCAGGGGGCGAACCACATCAGCTGGCCCCTTTCGATGCAAAGGAGCAGCAGTTCAACTCTGACCTCCCTCCAAATGTCCGAACGCCTGCAGTAATGGACCCAACTGTCTGTCCATCTCTTGCTCAGTTTGGGGTAGGAACTCACCCCCAACCCAGAGGGAATGATCCACCATTTTCTGGCAGAGCACCTTGGACCTGGAGGTGCTGACCCTCATCCCAACCGCTTCACACTCTTGGTGTAGTTAAACTTTAAATGGCAGCAAGTGAAGTGGCGAGACTTTAAGAGCTTTGTTCATTAATATAGACTTTTATTTGGCCCTACATTTAGAGAGTCCTCTTGTAGGACGATAAATATTTTACTAGCCGTCAAAGAGTTCACTTGACTTCTGTGTTTTGTATATGAATCTTGTTTTTCGGAGCATCCATCCAAACACACTCACCTGTTTCCAGGGAAGCACTCATGAATAATTATCTTACACTTTCCAAACACTCAAGCACTTTAGTTTTGTACAGACCCTGGGAGCTGGCCTGATTATGCTGTTTGCTTGTTTATGAACAACATTGCCCGGCAGTCTCTGCAGACGCCCGCTTTCTGCCGTCTCAGGAGTCTGCTGCCGTCCGGATGCTGCCGCTGCTGCTGCTTCTCCTTCTTCCTCATCCCCCCCAGAGCTGAAACAGGCGCCTCCTATTCTCCAGCAGAGTTCACTGCCACCGTAGGAGAATGTATCAAAGCTCTGCTCAAGAATAAAAATAAATAAATGTATTCATTGTTTTGCCTCAGGGATTTTGCGCTTGCTGTATTATACCACATGCATATGAATAAGTCTGTCCTGCAATCTGAACACATGCTTTTCACTTTCATATCCGTCCTTTTTAACGTAGACGCAGGAACAGCGCAGCGGTGGCTGTCAGAGTCAGTTTACAGTTCAATGAAACCAGCAGCGCTGTAGCACTAACTTTATTCAACACCTACATGTGTCGTACATTAGCCTATATATTTAATGTGGAAAGTGTGCCAAAAGGTTGTAGATATTAATGCCATTTTTTTCTGTGACCTTTAAATCAGCCCTAGACAAGTGAAAATAAATGTCAGAATAATACGTGACTGAAGTCTAAACAGCTGTGAGGTTACACAGGAACTGAGCAAGACAGAGTCAAAACACCACAGAGGCCGAGTTATATCAATCACCCATAAAGGCTGAGACAAGTCAGAGTGAACAAATCAAAAGACCCACAGGACGAGAAAAGTCCACGAATGGACTCCAGTACTACAGCTCTGTTATAGTCAAGAGTTTGTATATTGTTGTGGCTTAATGACCTTTTGTTGGTGATTCGATCAATACTGGAAACATTTCATTTCGGTGTGACTGCAGTTCCAGCGCAACATTGTATAATCTGAATGTGGAAGCAGTGAAAGAAAAGAGTCAATAAAACGAGGAAAGTATTCGAGGTTCGCAGCTGACTCAGTGACCTTTTGCCGACCTTTGCCGAACATGTTGCTGAATGTGGGTGATGCTGCTGCTCCGATCGATAGCGCCCAGAGGACGCATCTCCAGCCTGGGTAGCTGACAGCTGAGAGAAAACCTTTTCTGCAGCAAGCAAGTTTATGTGTGTGAGTTCGTGTGCGTGTCATTCATTTTTTTCCCACTTTACACAGTCTCCATCACACGAACGTCTCCTCCAGGCTGCGAGTCGGGTGCAGCTACAGCGGCATCAGTCTAAAGTCCTGCTAGTGTCTCCTAGAGGCTGCAGTGTTCACTACAGCCACATCATGAAAGTGTTGAACAGAAAACTGGAGGGACTGAACCTTTGTCGCCTTTCTGATTGGTCTGCTGACCACCAAGCAGAGAGCTCCTACCTTGACTTCCTGTGTTACTGTTGCTAGGTTAGATAAACAATAGCCATGCAGGGGTCCAGTCCCATAGAAAAGTATTTAAAATCTGTAAGCTAGATGTAATGTGAAGAAGATATGGTTAATGTCAGACATTTGAAAAATTATTCTTTCTTTTTAACCACTTTTCAGGTTTTGGGTAGTTATTTCCTCAGCTGTTTCCTCTGTCATGATACTGAACATCAATCTTCCTTTGCTTTGGGCTTTTTTGTTACGATAATATTATTGCTAGTTTCAGTTTTGGACTTTTATTTGGTTAGGGTTTTCATGTGTGTTCTTCCGGTTTCACCTTGAAAAGATTCTTGTCCTTGTGTTTCTCTGTTGTCTGGCTCCTCCCTCGTGATCCTCACCTGTGTCCTGACGACTCTCCTTCCTTGTCTGTAGTGATTAGTTTCACCTGTCTCCCTTTACCCTCCGTGTTTATATAAAGCCCTTTCTTTCCCCTTGTCAGTTCGCCTGTTCGCTTACCCTTGATATATCTGTGCCTACCTAATTTGAACTTGGCAGTTTTAGCTGTTATTTTTTGGTTTATCTTTTGTTTGTTTAATTTTGTTTAGACTGCATTTGGATCTTTACTCTGTTGTGACGTGTTTAGTTTGACTTCATTTTGATTTATCCTGCTTACAGACGGCAGCACCTTTTGTTTTCTAAGCTCCATTAAACTGTTAGTATTTCATCTGGTCTTTCCTGCATTTCAGTCTTACCTATCTTTATTTAAACCTCGGATTGTCACTTGTTGACTGTATGTACTTGTTGTAATAGCCCACTAGTAGGCGATCAGAAGGCCAACAAAGGGTCCAGCCTTTCAGTTAGGGATGTCCTAGTCAAGATTTATTTATTTATTTATTTATTTTTGACCCCCAATCTGATTATTTAATATTGAGTATTGGCCAATCTGAGTCCCAATCCTATGTTAAATAATCAAAAATACCTTCCCCCTGGAGATTCATACAAGCTTTTCTTCTCTTCCTTGTGTTCTCCTTGATGCGACTGTATTAAGTCGAATAAATATTGCTGTCAAAGTTAATGTAGTGTGGAGAGGGTAGCTTGTACCTTGGATCCAGAAAACTTGTATTCTCTACTCCAGAAATGTTGTGGTCATCCAACACCATGAGCTCTGTAACCTTCTCTGGACTATTTATCTCCTTGACGCTACCTCAAAGAAACTTTTCTTTTCTTTTAAACACAGCGCTCAGTGTTTGTTGTTGTTGTTTTGCTGCAGCCTTTGCCTGAGTGGACTCCATGTATTCACATTTGAGATGTTTTATGTGTAGGTGAATGATGCAGTATTGAATGATGATCTCCACTACAACAATTTGCACATTTCTGACTGACTGAAGTACAGATCAGGACAGTCCTACTTACAGTCTTATAACGGATAAACCATGGCCTGGAAGACTGACCACTTTCACAAACACAGTCTTGTGTATTGTTACAGAGAGGTTATGGAGTCTGCACCACTCTAGAGAACAATAACGTGTTGGGGTCAATACTTAGTCCCTTACTATTTACATTTTACTTAAATAACATTATTATTTTTATTTTTTATTTTTGTAATTAGTGCATCGTGTTAGTTGGTGTGGGAACCACACATTTTATTTATTTTTTTTAAATCAGCCTCTGGTTCCAGACAAGCCCAGGCTTTTACTAAAGTAAATTATAAACTCATTGCAGAACTGATCAAGTTCACATTGCTCATGACAAGTACAGCCGACACTTAAAGCTGGAGACGCCCAGAAAGGGCTGATGTGCCCTGAGGGAGTTATTAGCTGTCTGAGTCAGAGTAAGTTTTTTTTTTTTATGGCACAGTGTGGACTCAACACGTCTGTTTATTGAGGCTACTGATGAAGCTGTGTTGATTATTTAAGTTTCATGTGCTCACAAGTATAGGTGGTTATTTTTCAACGGTCTATGTCTTGTCACTGGCAACCGCAGGTCAAACAGATCCCTGATCCTTTCATATGGCTGTAAAACACTACAACAGGCTAAAAGCTTAGAAAGAATAATTTACTGATTCTCTGTCTTTCTCTTGGCCAAGAAGTTATAATTTCAAGAAAACCTTTGCGTGATCAGGTGCTGATGAACAAAGACTGAAAAATGGTAGAGCCTCAGCTTGTCAGATTTCAGGGAAGTCTGTGTGGGTGCGCTTTCACCATAAAAAGTGATGGAAATATTGCAAAACACAGCTGCTGTGTGTTGTGCATGCTAAGCTGTCGAGCTGCTCCAAGCAGGTGGGCGGCAGACAAGGGGAAAATAGCCTTGGTGCGTCCCAGGGAAATAGGAAATGCCAGTTTACCTGCTGTGTGCTGGCATCAAAATAGAGCCTGTACTAAGAAACACTGACAACTATCAAAGGTTTGCATCTTATCCTCTGTTAGATGTTTAAAGCTGTTTCCTTATTAAGTTCCTGACAATGTTAAATCCATAGAGTTTGAGGGAATCAAAAAGGATTTAAAGTGTTGTTAAATAAATCTTATCATCGTCATTAGTGTAAATTAGATTATTATGTTAATGTAAATATTACAACACTGAATGCGTGGAAGCAAATGAAGCATGTCCTGTGAAGCAGCACTGATGAGAAATGAAGTGAAAACAAAATTTGTCACCAAGAATGAAGGAATGGGCTTCTTAATATAGTCTCTGATCAACAACCTTGCAGGCTTTTTCCACACCAGTTTTCTACCCATATACAACAGGTTGCACAAGCGACGTTAAATCTGCAGAGTTTGAGGGAATCAAAAAGGATTCCATTTAAGTGTGATTACAGAAATCTTATCATCGACACCAGCGTAAATATAAACATAACCACACAAAAGAATGCAAGGAAGCAAATAAAGCATGTCATATGAAACAGGACTGATGAGAAATGAAGTGAAAACAACATCTGAAAAGGAATGGGCTCAGTGTGTGGTCAAAACACATCTAACAGGCTCCAGCACATCCAGACACACGTTTTTTTTTCTCACTAATTGTTGGTGTAGTCTCTGATCAATAACCTTGTAGGCTTTTTCCACACCAATTTTCCACCCATATACAGAAGCAACAGCCTCTACAAACTACTCCGGACATGACCTCAGCGCCCTTGGTAGCAGTATTGGCAAACGTGTTAAGAAACACCCACAGTTTTCATCGAGGTCTGTGTGACATCTGGTGAAGCACAATTTCCCTTTTCTCTTTCCCATCTTGGAATAAAAAGTTGAACAAAAGAAGAAATCCTGCGAACTTGACTGCTCCTTGTCCTGTTAGACTTTATACTTTTGGGCACTTGGAGGAACACCGTCAGCTCGTTGATGGAGCCGTGAGCCGGTTCATCACACATACAGAAATATGACAAAGGTGTTGACATGTCGTACATCAGACAGCCTTCGACCTCTATCAGACTCTGCAGGCCAGAGCGGCGCTCTGAAACACACACACACACACACACTGACTCAGCGTCTTCTTACATTCAGCAACCTTAAAAACAGCAACACGTCATGTAGACAACTTACATGCAGTGAAGGATGACCTGACGTCCTCCTCGTCCTGCTCAGGTCCAACGGGGGCAGCCGATTCACATCCTGCCACATCTGCCCGGTAACATGACCATTAAATCTCTGTGCCACAACAAATCACGATCATGTCATCACTGCCTTCAACACAGACCTGTGAGTTCTTTCTTCATCATGTTCTACAGGAAACAGACTGGCTCCATTCAGACTTTATCTCACAGGAAATCAGCCAATATTGTGAGCTAAACAGAAAGAGATTTGGTTGTCAAACATTCGTGCTACATGTTATCTTTCATGGACTCCATGATAGCAAATCAGAATAAGTTTATTGTGTTAGTTTTTTCAGTTGTGACGCAAAAGTACTTGTAAACACTAAAATATAAGACAGCTGTTGTGATGTGACTCTAGATTTAAAGGTCTGGACACAACACAAAAAGTAACGAATGATGACTGTGACATTGTTTGGACAGAAATGTTGCACCTGAATACACGCCAAATGATGCAGATAGGTGCGAGAAAAGAAATCATTTCCTACCAACAGGTGGCAGTAGTCTGTGTTCACAATTCAAAAGGGGAACAGGCAGCGCTAATATTAGTTAGCTGGGGAGAGCTACAAACAATCGTACAGAACTAGCCTCTGAATCATGTTGATCAGTTGGTCTACAGTTTATTGAGTGTGACCTTTGAACTTTGTTATGTTGTTCTCTGAACTAAACAGCTAATCAATGTGATCTCTCTCACCAACTCATTCCAAAAGTCAGAACTGGCTAAAAAGCCACCAACGGGGGTAGGGTTGCCAGTGGTGCAGGACACACCACAGGTGCCAACAGGCGGCCCGAACCTGGCCGGACCTGTGTTACGGCCATGTCCTCCAAACAGAGCTGAATGAGATTTCAAAAATTAAAAGGAAAAATTAATTAATTCATTTATTTTCGGTAACTGCTTGTCCTCTAGAGGGTCCCGCGGGTGTTGGAGCTTATCCCAGCTGTCAATGGGCAAGAGGCGGGGTACACCCTGGACAGGTTGCCAGTCTGTCACAGGTCTGACACAAAGACATAAACAACCATTCATGCTAACATGCACACATACGGCCAATTTAGAATCACACAAGATGGCGACAGCTAGGAACAACCCAGACTGATCTTCTACACGGTTCCTCAGAAACTATGAGTGACATCTCAATCATCTTAAAACAGCCCTATAAAATTAGTTAGTAAACATCAGTGTTAATACATTTGCTCTTTCAATTCTTTATCAAATACTGTACCACTTGCACCAGCAGTAAATGTTAGCCAGATATAGGTCTCCACTGAAGGCTCAACTCACTAATTAGCTTAAACTGACTGCAGCTCTCTCTTGTTAACTGTCCATCAGGTGACACTGAAACACCCTGCAAGGGAAGCATAGGATGTATGTGACATTAGTGGTTCAGCCATGTAAGAATAACTCAGGGCGTCGTCGTCCAGGTCACCCTAAAAACATTAAAGAAAGGCAGCTGGACTTGTGGAGTTTCTTGAAGACATTTCGTCACTCATCCAACTAGTGTTTTTTTAGGTTGGAAAAAAAAAAAGTCGATCTAACATCTGTGGGTGTTACCCATCAGAAACATGCTTGACTAGCGTCTGTTAATGACTAGATACTTACTTGTTATTGTTGACTGTTTGGACCGGTCCTCTTTCGTCTTCAAGAAACTCCACAAGTCCAGTTGCCCTTTCAGCTTTTTTGGAGAATCACTCAGTGTGTTACTAAAGTGGCTCAGAAGAACACTGGAGGATGTCGAGGGGGACAGTTGTTGTAAACAAAAGGTCAGAAAGGGCTCTAATTAAATTACAAAATTGACTTAAAAACACATAAGCTCAGAGAAATCAGGTCACATCCTAAACCAGTATGTTCTCAGATAAAAACATTTAGTTCCTACGGGCCACAGCCTTATTTAAGAAACATCCTTCAGTGATAGAAAGACGTTTTAGTCTTTAGTGACAAGATATTTCCTCCTGATTTGTTATATTCAGAGGCTCAGTGTGGAGTGAAGGGCCCCGTCGTGTCAGGTTTTCCTCAACAATACCGTGGAGCAATTCCTCATCGATCCCGATGAGTAATCTGCCGGCCGAAAAAATATTCATAATTCAGAAATGGACTGTTTAAGTCTACGTTCTGTATTTGACAGGAGTATTTGGTGAGATATTACACAACTTTTTTTCTTTTGGCTTTTCATTTATCAGGGGAACAAAGAACAAGAATAAAGTGGCATTGATTTTGTCAAAATGATACCACCATTTCTGCGACAGCCCAATAACTCTTCAGCTTTAGCTTAGCTTTTTTTTTTCTTTCTCCCATTTCAGCAGATTTCCTTTAATTTTGTCACTATTTATATGATATATTAGATTGTGGTTTCACTTCTTTTGAGGAGGATTTATGTGATTTGGGTGTCTTAAAGGTTTATCTGTAGATTTGATTGTCAGTTATAGTAAGTTTCTCATTTAATTCCTAAACTGGAGCATTTGGTAATAAACTCTCATTACAAACATCTCGTCAGCTAATTTACAGAACAATAACACAATCAAAAACGTTTCTCTCACGTTAAACGTTACACCGGGATTTGACAGTCGACACACAGGCCTCTGAAGTGTGTGTGTTGTCCGAACACACCGAGGACACGCAGAGTGGTACGTTTAGTACTCTGTGGCTCGATCCGCTGCTGCCTCCCCTCCTCGCCCGTCACTGGGTCGACAGACTGATTGGAAATCCATGCAGCCGAAGCCTCTTCCCCCTGTGGCTGCGTGCTCATCGATTAGCTGTCAGAGAGGAGAGTGTGAGAGCAGCCCTGGGTGAGAGACAGAGAGACACTGACAGACAGAGAGAGAGAGGGGGATGATGGGACGAAGGAGAATGAAAATGGGGGAGGAAGTGAGGAGAGATGCCCTCCTCTTTCCTGAACAGGCACATCAGAGTTTTACTTTCTTATCTCAGATTGTTTCTCTATTTTCTCTTTGAAGCAGAAAAGAATAGAATAACCTTTATTGTCACTGCACAGTGAAAAACAGCGACACTTGTCTGTGCAGCCTCTAAAACAATACCCGCACTCACACTCTCACACCTACATACACACACACACTCATACGTAAATACTTCTGAAGGGGATTGGGCTGTTCAGTTCTGTATTGGTCCTGGGTTTTGCAGTCTGGAGCCTCTAGCACCTGGGAGCAGGGAGAAAGGGTGGTGCGTGGGGTGTGTTTCATCTCGCAGATACCGTTCACTCAGCAGAGGCAGCGGGTCCTGAAAATATCAGTGAGGGCAGGGCGACTCCAGTGATTTTTTATTTTCTATTTTTTTCCAGCAGTTCCTATGATTCATTTGAGAGCCTTCTTGTCATTCTCTGTGCGGTTAGCATACCATGCTGTGATGCAATAAGTTAAAACAATCTCGAAGGAGCAATGACAAAAGGTCTTTAGCAGCTCAGCAGACAGGTTATTTTTCTTGAGAGTCCGTAGAAGAGAGGAGAGAGTGATAAGCAAAGTTTTATTTGTAGGTCACATAAGCAACGGTTGGTTACATAGACACTGGTGTTCCTCTAACAACCAGAATAAAAATGTCTCATTTCACCGCTTCAGTCACAACAGACTTGCAATTCTTAAGAAAAGGTGTGTTGTAAACGTTTAATAATCTGTTCAACAGGAGAATATTAGCTCCTAATAACCACGTTAACACTTAATAACCCAATGAGTTCTCTCTGGATTGAATAAATCCACTCTTTCTGTGCACGTTTGCTTCACATTTGGTGAACATGAGATAACGTGAAGAGTTTCCAAGAGGGACAGAAACACGCAGGCAGAAAAACAGCAAACTGTTCAAACTGTTTTTAAAGAGCTGCAGCATTGAAAACATGGGTCGGTCTTGATCGTCTCCTTCCATTTAATTAATTAATTAATTATAAACATCTCCATCTGTCATATTTCTGGCTGATTCAATGGTCGACAGCAGGCAGGACTTTGAAAAGTTTTATTGTGATTGTTGTTTTGGGTCATTTAAACAGTTCATTTAGGGTCCATGTTAAGAGATGACTTAGACTCTCTACCATACTGAAGTAAAATATAATCTAGTCCATATTAATTTAAAACACTGTAATGTTGGGAGTGAAGTATCAGCTTGTGGATGAACACTTGCAGAGACGGTGTAGATGAGGCGGCTCCAGCTTCTCCAACATAACGAACTTCAGAGACAAACATGAACAGAGTTTTTTGGCGTGTTCTGGGGTTTTTGTGTCAGAGTTCAACAGTTTGTTTGGGTCGGGAAAATCACCTCTGAAATCCTGCAGCCTAAGCCTGGCTTAAGAAGGGATGACTGAATTCACAGCCCAGGGGTAAAGGAACAGCGAGGAGTAGTGGTGCAGCCACCTGGATCAGGTTAGAAACCATAACCACCATAGAGGATCTGGGGAAGATGAGATGAGATAGGGAGCAGCAGACATCAAGCTGTATGTAAGTAGGTAAAGCAAAGCAAAGGAGGAAGTGAGGAGATGCTGTTATAGACTAACAAGTCTGCATAGGAAAGAGGTTGGGGTGGATCGAAGGGTCAACAAAACATTGGACTGTGCTTTTTTTTTGTCCCAAGCCTACTTTAGCATTATGCATGTTTGGACTTTAGTCCAAATGCAACACAGATTTACATTCACTTGTCAAATCATTTGTGAAAACGAATATATTCTGATGTAGCAGCCCTGCAATAAGTCCTAGTTTCATGAATGTTAGAATATTTAGTTTATGTTGAAACTTCATTGGTAAGGTGGTCATTTGAAAGGATCACTATTTTGGAGAATGTAGTTTGTGGGACAGGACGGGGCCTACAGGACGGGCCTACAGGACGGGCCTACAGGACGGGCCTACAGGACGGGCCTACAGGACGGGGCGTGGTGGCCAAGTGGTAAGGCGTTGGTCTTGTAAACCAAAGATCATGGGTTCAATTCCCTTCCATGCCTAGTCTTTATGGGGGAACTCAGGAGAAGTGTAGTTTTGCGTGCCAACACTGTTTACCAGTACGACTCTGTAATACTACAAACCAAAGCCTCCAGAATCAAACCATTTTAAATAAGTTTAGTGCACGATTGTTACAGTACATTAAATTAGTTTTCACTAGTGTACCTAATGAACTAGCTAGCGAGTCAAATCCAGTCTTCTGACCAGATGATTCAAATCAGAAACTTTTTTTATGTGTTACTCTAAATGGTATTTTTATTTTATTTTATTTTATTTCATTTGTCGGTTAATCCAAACCTTTCTTCCCACCAGAATCAGTGAATGAATGAATAGATGGATGGATGATAAAAAGAAAAGTGGAGGGTTTTATAGGCAAATGGATTCATAATTGGATTTATAGATTAATGGACATATGGAGTGATGACTGAATGATGGGTTGATATAGGACAACAAACACACAGACAGGCGAATAAATGGGTGTTAATAGACGGATGGATGGATAAATGTACGACAGGATGTAAAACAGAAGAACAGAAATTAGGAGGATGGATTACTGCATAAAGGGAGGATGGATAGATGATGCATGGGGTTTAGAGATTTATGGATGTGAAGAAATAAAGGATTAATTAATGGACCTTAAATGGCACTAGAACGGTTGTTCGAGAATAACATGTAAAACAAAATGCGTGAATGAGAGTTTGGAAAGATTAGTTTGTGCACATTGTATATAATTATTAATATTATATCACAGACATTCAAATATAAAATGAGCTTGATGAGGTGGGAAATATTTTCAAAACTCTCCAAAAGTTATATATTTATATATTATAGTCCACCCCAAAACAGCAGCATCAAAGGGGAAATGTATGAAGTTATAGACGTTGGAAGGAGAAGTTTGTGGAGTTTCTGCTGGATTTGGGGACCTACAGAGAGAATCTGAGCTGCTCAGTGATGGAGGATAAAGCGTGAATGTAAATGTCAAATGTTAATGAGATTAGAAAAGGCAGGGGAAGAGTTGAAAAGAGGAGGTGAAGCAGCAGGGCGTGGGGTTACAGCTTCCCTCTGATGTATCCCAACTATCATATCTGAGCTTTAATGATTCTCTCTGGATGAAGGAAGGAGACACTAAAGAGAGATCAAGGCAGCTGAGGGGGAGAGGAGACAAGGGGGGGACGAGGAGAGGAGGAAGAAGAAGTAGTGAAACAGCATGAGCAAAGACAGAAGTGCCCTTGCAGATGTACTTATTCTGAACGCCATCTTTTTTTTCTTTTCTTTCAAATGTATTAAAGTTTAATTTTTTATGTTAAACTCTGCAGACTTTCCTTCACACCATCATGAATCATGAAGTTGCATCAGAGGAAAGACTTTCATGGGAACTAATGAGATTAAATCCAGTTTTTACTTAGAGATATGAGGTGAAATTGAACCCTAAATCACCTTCTTTTTTTTTAAGCAGCTAAATACAGTTTATAATTATTTACTCAAAATGTATTCCACTTTTTATTTTATTTCTATTTTTTGTGCTGTTTTCTAAACATTTCTAAGCCAATAATGACTTTTCTTGCCGAAGTTTTAGATTAGATTTGATCCTCTAATATTTAGTAATCTTTTATTGTGAAATATGTGCAGGAAGTCTTGAGGCTCGCTGATGGAGGACAGCTGAACGTCCTCAACACCGTTCTTGACAATCCCACACCTCGTGATTAACGTCCACTGAAGGAAGTTCTCTCTGTGAATTGGGAAGGGAGGACGTGGAGGTGACTGACAGGAAGATGAAGTTAGCCGGTGGGAATAAGCTGCGTGAAGGGGGATTCATTAGCACCCTCAAAGGGCTGCAGTCATTTATAATTAAATGCTGAGGCTGATCAATAATAGATGACCAGCAATGAGTGTTTTCCGCAGAGCTTGAGACAAAATACAAAGAGGGAGGCAAAGGAAAGAGCAGAAATATCTAACGTTCGAGATGACTCAATGCGATCTCACATTAAAAATATATAGCGTTCAGAACTGTGATTTCAGGCTGTAAATAATCTACTATAAACTTAACATCTTTATCTTTGAATAATTATTGTGAAAAATGATTTATTTAGAGGAACTTGCTGTTCCCTCTTTTACCCTGCTGCCCTCTAATCTTTGTCATCACAGCTACGCGTCTAAAAGCCCTGATATTTACCAGTGTTGGTCGTTGATGAACGTCTGTGGTCTGAATTTTTCTGGTGTGACCTGCTGGCATTTGAACAAGCAGCGGAAGAGGTAGGTCAGAGAGATCACCCAGTAACCAGCGCACAAGGAGGAAAAAGGGACGTAAACAAGATGACGAAGATCGGTGGCCACACCGAAACCTCTTCATGTTTTTCGTCTTAATCTCATCAGAACAAACACACGTGTTTTCCCTGTAGACCGACTGAGAAGCATGACCCCTGCGCGAACATCAACAGGCAGCCGTTTCACCTAACCCTAACCCAGCCAAGCCAAAGTGAAAGCGATACGGCAAGAAGAGAACTTCAAATTAAATGAAATTCAAAGAGTTGCGTACAAAGTTGAACTAATCTCAATTTTGAGGCAACAACAACCACAGCTGGTTTGAGATGATGCAAACAGAGTTCCCCAAACATTTACTACAAGGAAACAACGTCCACGACTTTGGTTCCTTCTACCAGATTCACTGTGCTGACAGCGGACACGGAGCAGAAAGAAGAGCTTGCTCCGTCTATACACCAGGATTATTTTATTTGCTGCTTGTTTCACTTTAAAATATTTGGTTCGGGAAATAGATAGATAGATAGATAGATAGATAGATAGATAGATAGATCGATAGATAATGATATAAGAGGTTACCTAGGCAACCAGAGCCTGGAACATCCACTAGCAACCACCTGAGGAAATTGCTCATTAGTTTCAGTCACATCTGAATAATTTTTATCTTTCATAGTTTCAGTCATTGCATTTTTGTCAACTTTTAATTATTATTACATTTAGTGAAACTTCAACTAGCAACATTCATTTTAGCAGCTATTTCATATGACGTCTTTAGACAACATGGTAATAAGAATTTTTCTCACTTCAGACCAATTTAATGAAGCTTACACATATGTACAAGAAATCTGAATCCTGACTTCGTAGTTAGCTTACTGACCATGATGGAGTCTGCATCGATAGCAGATTGATGCGCCTTTAAATGCCGTGTTTTTCCCACTTCGGTTGTAGCCACAGGGCTTGTGATAACATGCTAGTTTAGGCTGCTGTCAATTGCCTTATCCAATCCAGCGTCGTACATTTTGAAAGACAGTCAGCCCGTACGAAGAGATCATGTATTTTGAACAGTGTATTTTGAAACTTGTGCGTTTTCCGCCACCACAAACACCTAACACAAGACATAAGACTAAAAAAACATATTTTCCAATATCCTAAAGGTTATTGTTGTGGTTGTTATATGTTAGCATTTTGACTGTTAGCATTAGCAAATGACAGTTTTACAGAGACCAGACAAAATTATTAAAGACTAGATACTTTGCCTTGTTCTCAAACCTGAACACGTCACTCTTATGTCTTGTGATTTTTTTCCACAGATTTTCTCACACGGATCATGTTGTTATTCTCTCTGCAGAGACTTTAAAGAAGAAGTCTTTCTTTTTCCTTCTTTGTGGTAGAAAAGGAGAGTGATGCTCTCCATGTTTGGCGCTCACAGACTTAGGTTTGGTCCACATGAGGTCCTTATTTGGGCCCTTGGCAGCTAACCCATAGTAACCAGCCCAGCAGCCCAATCACCATAGTAACCAGCTCCAAGAAACGCGCCACATGTTCATCATTCTGTTTGTTAATACCATTAACACAAAGGAAACTTTTACATTTAGAAGTAATAAATAAACAGAATTTCAAGAAGCAAACACAGCAGAAACAGAAGCTCCACGTCTGAGGATCCAGCTGAAGAACAAGTCATCGCCTTCTTGTCTAGTTTGACAACAGTGAGACAAATGAGCTGAGGACCTTCTTTACAACCACCAGGGGAGGAGTTTTATGGAACAGATGCAAGGTCACTGGCTAAATTGGTAACGCTTCGGTGGTCGTGATGATATTGGAGCTGTCAGAAAGCACCAGGGAGCTCTAATGCAAACAGAGAGTAATTCTGCAGAAACATTTCCACACGCTGACGCACGCTGATGAACATGTTGTCTGGAAGCCGATCTCCAAACACCGTCTGAGGGAGGAAGCGTTTACTATTCATTTCTTGGAAGCGATATGCGTGTGCTGTACATACAGTTTGTGTTTAAGTGTTTTTCCCTCTGAGTTCAATGGCCGCAGCCCAATATGAAATGCTGACTGGCAGTCGTAATTCTTCCAAGGCACATTTCATGCGTCCCTCCCCCATCATGTCATTTCTCTCAGGACCAATTTCTCTCTCTCTCTTTCTCCATCTCCTCATTTTCTCTCTCCATCAATCGCTCCTGTCTCCCACCATACTTTCTCTCTTTGCTTAAAGACAAATTTGTGCCTCAGTGGGTGGAAGCACCAGGGGTTTGATGTTGATGATGGCGTTTCATGTTCTTGGGTTGTTCACTTCACATGTCTGCATATTAGTGGCAGCCCTGGCCCACACGGGCCTCGCCGGAGCTGTCTAGCCAAACCCTTAGTTTGTTGAAAGGCTGACTTATCTTAGCCTGAAAACATTCATTCAACCCTGGAGCTATAAGCATCATGTCGACTAGTCACCGATCACCTGACAATAACAACACGGACGCCTCCTAGAAGACAAGTGAGGAGCCCAAAGGGTCATTGCAGCAACCTAGCAGCGGTTCATCAAGTGTGTGGAAATACTTCACTAAAGATGAAGCCTGTTCTACCGTGACATGCTAAATATGTAAGTCAGTCCTGAAATACAACAAAAGTACCACTGCAATGCACACTCATCCACTAACACAAGCAGAGGAACGATCCAAATCCTCTCGACAGCAGTCATTTAACTACTTCACCAAATGCCCTGCGGTAACAGAGAGAAGGAGGCTGCAAATCAACAATTTGCTGGTGTATTGCAATGTCGAAGTTCCAGACCTTTAGCTGCAGTATACGGAGAAGGCTTCAGAGAAATACTGCATTTTTTATTATTATTATTTTTATTATCCCGGCTACATTATCCTATCTTACAACATGCTGTGGAGTTCTATACATATCTGCAGCGCAGTATATAGCACATGAGCTGTCTTTTCTCAGCATATGTGTTCAGGTCAAGAATCTAGATTTTATTGTTGCAGAGCATTACTTTCTACTGTGATTTTATTAGTGACGTCATCAGAGACTGGTCGGGTGTCGACTTGACTTTCACCACATAGTAGTCGACTTCAAAAAAAGTCCTGCAACCCCTAAGAACTCAATAACTTTGTCATTAGTTGCTTTTATATTTCTGAAAGAAATATAAAAGCAGAAGAAGTTTATTAACACTGAATTCATTCAATAGAAGAAGGTGACCAAGCCGGAGCCGCTGTCCACATCAATTCAGTCTTTTTCTTCTTTTCAAACACTTCAAAAACAACGGGATATATTGCTACCTCCATGTTTCTTTCCCTCCAACCAGAGAGAAGTAATCAGATTACATGGTTATTAGAAGCTAATATTTTCCAGTTGAATGGATTAAGTGAAATACTTAAGTGCCTGGTGATGAGGAGATTTACTGTATTAGACATTCTCCCAAATGTCTCTTTTCCATAGAAAAGAGTTCAATTAAAATATATTTAAATGAACAAACAGGAAACTCATAGTTTAGGCTTTAGACAGCCCTGCAGCCGTACCAGCTGCTGTAAGGCTGCAGCTAACAAGCATGCCATCACATGCTTCATCAGTTAAGGAAACTCTCATTACTGCTAAAGATTGTAAAATGCTTGTGCACTAGTACAGTCAGTGACTTTCTGCACAAAAGGCCAAACAACCACAGTTCCTGAATATTCAGGTGGCCTGCTGCTCTGGGTGAAAAAGGGAAATTTAAAACTTGGTTCCTCTGGTGGAGGAGTTGTAGCTACAGGAACTGAGCTCCTCGGAAAGTTCCTGTGGCTTCTATTGTTCCCTCTTTCCCTCATCCAGACAGCTTTTGTTTGTGAGAGCAAACTCTTCAGCCATTTGAGGTCAGAACGGAGAGTGGAGAGTGGAACTGAACACTGCTGACTTTGCTCTTATAGATTAGGGAACCACTTTCGCAGGACTTTCCCAGGGTTTCCGCTACGTGTGTCTCCAGTGCATAAATCCAGAGCAGGTCTGAGGCTCGTTCCCACCATAATTCATCACACCTGCAGCCTGCGGGAGGATCCTAAACACAAGTTTCCTGAGCAGATTAGTTAAACATGGGAGATTGTCTACGTTCCAGATTCATCCGTGTCCTCCATGTTATGAAAAACATTCTGTAAATTGCCTTCCATCTGCTACACAAGATGGCAAGAAGACAGAGATTAAAAAAATTGCAGTTCTTTTCGCTGGAATCTAATGGCGTCATCTGTGAGATTTGAGTCTGAACTGCAAGAAGAACACTAGTTTTAAATTTTCTTCACCACTGCCTTCTGCTGTGATCGTCTTCATCGTTTCAATCATATTGGTGAATTAAAAAAGGCAAGCACACGTACTAGTTACTTGATTATTACTTCAAAGTAGCACACCCACCATTTTTAAGTCCTTCTTTCAACTGTATCTCCAGCTCTATAACGATAAAACCAACACATTAATGGATGGAGATACTGGTAGGAGCCAGGGAAGTTATTTGTCACTGTTTTCACTTGTTATGCTAAGCTAACAGCATCCCGACTCCAAATTCATGCTTTAATCACAGATGAGAGTAACATCGAGTTTACTTATCTCGCTTTCACACAGAAAGAGAATCTCTCAAAATGTGACCCTGGACGTTTAAAGATAAAATCCCAAAACAGAATAACATAATACTAGATAAAGCAGTAATGTCATTTGAAATCCGAAATACTACTGAGAATATGTAATTTTGTTCAAGTTACTTTTGACTCTGTGAATGTATCTGTTGTATCTTCCTGTACTTTCTGCTAGCAGTTTAGCAATATATGTTTCTTTATACTGTGTGACTCCACAGATATCAGTGATTACATTTACATGGACACTGTTTCTGATCAGAGATTCCAACTTTTACATGGATGGACAAAGCTCTGCCCACTGACGATCATGGAATCTGACAGGAATATAACAGAGGAAGAACGTTCTTTGACCCCAGCAGTACTGACAACACTGAATTCGAGACTGAATTCACTCAGTAGAAGAAGACGACCAAGACAGACCTGCATTTTCAATTTTGCGCATCCTTTGCATCCTTTTAAATACTTGGTTGTTTTGGTCCCTCCATGTTTCTGGCCCTCCTGGGAACTCATCACCTGGTGTTTACCCCACATGGAGCACAAATGCAGAAAGATGTATTTATTCCCGTCAGAGAGAAGCGATCAGATCCAGTGTCTACTATTTGGAGGTAAACTTTTCCTACTAAACCAACTGTCGAAGGTTAACCAAAGGACACAGTTATCCTCTGGACAATGTTTATACCTTTTTATCATTGCATTATCCTGTGTTATTCTTTTTGGTTATATTTCTTTCTCAAGTGCCGTCCCCGTGGTCATGTTATTTATGGTGCAATATATGTTTTTCAAGAGCAGTCCTCCGGTTGGAGTTTGTCATTATGCATGACAATGAATATGACTATGTACGTTCAGCCTCCAACTCTACCACCTTTTATATTTTGTAGTTTTGTATCTAACTTGTATTTTTGGCCCTGCCACTGTAAAACCTTGATTTCCCCACGGGGTTCAATAAAGTCTTATCTTTACTCCACCTGTCTCAATCTAATTGAAAATACCTTCAGTCTGTTCTGACTGAGGTGGCAACATCAGGCTTTTGAAATCTGGCTGTACTACCATGAAACCCACTGCATCTTTATTTAAGCTTAGTGCATGTAAACCTGCACAGAACAAGCGAAAGAGTGTATTTTTGGGCAATTCAAGTTCCAACCACGGAAGACGTGTTTACCACAGTTGTTCCAGCGTTTCTGGGCCACAGGTTGAGCTGCGCTGAGAGCAGGTATAATGTCAACAGGCTGCAGAGCATCATCACCCAATCACCGCAGCAGAACGCTGAAACAAACCCACATCCTGTCGCGGCTTTACTCAGCTGTGCCGCAGAGGGGATTCCTGCCACTGTGTGTGTGTGGGCGTGTGTGTGTGGGTGTGGGTGTGTGTGCTTCAAAGAGGGTGGCGCAGTACTTATTTATATGTCCATTGCAGCATCTAGCTTCAACAAAGTGCTGCAGTCACTTCTTAGCCCACCCTCCCCCAAACACACTCACAGGCACACACACATACAGTCCCTTGTTAGTGCACACGGTCATGCGATACATGCTTCTGCATGTGTCAGGGCTCAGCTCCTATAATCCACATTGATTCATGGTGTAGAGAGGAAACTGATCCCAGGAGATAAACCCTCAGGGGTGCTGTGTCCATCAGCAGATGTTTGTGTGTCTGACTTCAAACTGAACGTGTTTCTGACAGCATTTTCATTTTTTTTTGTCGTTGTTGTTGCTAAAAGTGTGTGTGTTGAATTTGAAGAGAGCTGGGTGGAGGTTTGGGAGCGCTGCAACTACATCAGGGAGCGCATCTTTAAAAGAGCACCATGGTTTCATCTTGGGAGGGTTTTAGTTCAAGTGTAGACTTCGGGCGAACATATGTACAGACAGAATTTATAATCAGGTCATATTTAACTGAATATTATAAATTCAAGTGAAGTGTGCTGCGGTTATGTCTTGAAGAAAAATGTACTCATACTATAAGAAAATTATTTATATATTATAATTTTATCACATATCTCTAAATTATATAGGGATAGTAGATGGATTAACGGATGAATAAATGACTGGATCAATGGAAGGGACAGTTTTAATATGAGTAAATGGGGATAGATGGACATATGGTAGAGAGGTGCTAATTGCATGGGTAAATTAACAGATAAATGGATGTCTGGATAGTGACTATGTTGTTTTTCTGTAGCTGCTAATCTTGACTATACAAAAAATATAAAGTGCACCCACATTAGTCCAATAGTAAGCAAGATTTTCAGATTTTCTGAACCACCTGCATGAAGTCGTGTTCACGTGAGAAAGCCTAGATGAATGTAAAGTGGAACTGCAGAACAAAAAAAGAGAAATCTGCTCTTTCCATGCTGGGTAAATGCACTGGACGGATGTATCCGACAACAGATAAAAAAAATACCTCTTTCTTTTATACCGACAAACACATGTTGCTCAGAGCCACGGTTGTTTTTTTGTGAACAGAGACACTGAAGGCTGCTGTAAATATTCAACCAGCCCATTCACGGTTAGACAAACGGCAAGACGAGGGAAGGCTATAAATCCACAGTTTATGGTCTGTCCGTGGACCAATAAAGAACTGCGAGCTGCGATATCTGCTAGCAGGCCAGAAAGAGAGAGGGGGGAGAGAGATGGAGATGAAAGAGGGGAAGGAGGTCAAACTGGTGCAGGAGGAGGAGGGGGGAGGAAGGAGGAGCTTGGTGGTAATAGCCTTGAATCATTGTGTTTCTTACAGCTCTCCTGTGTCTATCTTTCTGTCTTATAGATTTTAGTGGGGACGGTTTACATAAAGCAAAAACGCAATGCTTTTGAGGACCGGATTTTTATTATTTAGATATGTATTAACTGGGATTTTGTAAAACACATTCTGATTTACAATTCATTCTTGGGTTGAAAGCCGTCCCTTAGCTGTACTTACTCATCCATCAGAGGGTTTCTGGGGCGTCGGCTGAAGCCTGACCCAGCTCACATTAGTAGAGAGGTAGTCAGTCACAGGGAACGACAAACACTCACACGAGAGGTCAGTTTAATCTGAAGACATTCGTCCATCTCTTTGTAGCCGACACTTGGTTGCTAGTTTTGGTTGCCTTGGTAACTCTTTTGTCTATTTCTTGTCTATAGTATAGAAAAATATAAAAATACTGCTAAGATATGGACGGAGCTAGCTCTTCGTGCCGCTGCTGCTCCCTATCTGAAAAGAAAGTACATACTCCAGCTTCTCGTTCTGGGTTCACCTGACGCTCCAAGGCTGCTAGCAGCACGGTGAATTCATGCTTCTTTTGCGGTGAACTCTTTGCGTCATATATCAATCAGTTGAAATTAGTTCAACTTTTTACCCACCCATCTTTGCATTAACAAAGTTTTGTTTTCCTCCTATCATTGCTCCTCTCTAAATTTCCTTGATGTGGTTTCTTGTTGCCACATCACTCCTCGTCTCTTCATGTCGCGACACCCACTGCAGAGTTCACCAGACCCTGAATCCAGGGAACCCACAAGAAGAACATCACATCACAGAAAAGCCCTGAGCTAAAACCCAGGCGCAACAGCAGTGACAGCAGTGATCAACCCACCACCACAGGTGTGGGGGCGGTAAAGCAGTAGCACAGAATTGTATTACCTCTTTCCAGTAATATAGTGAAGCTCATCAACTTTCTGTGTGCAGGACAAAAATTTGACTGAACGTTTGTTTGGACACTTTTTTGAAACTGAATCTGGTTTCCGTTACAGCACCCGCATTACTGCAGCCGCCGCGCCAAACCAGACTTCTCATCTCTCGCTTCATTGTACCATCACTCGTGAAGAGGACCCTGAGATACCTGAACTCGCTGTTTTACGGCAAAAGGTGAATCTGGCTTCCCTACAAGAATGAATCTGTCTAAACCTAAGATGGACGGCCCAAACATCTTTATATTTTTACTCAATCTACATCTATCGCCAGTGACAATGATGCTAATGGCATGGAGGTTAGTCCCAGGAGGTTAGTCAAGCATCAAGTTATAGATTAACGTTGCTGGTTGAGCAAGTTTCTGTCACAAAAGTTATTAAAATGTAGCTGTTTTTTCTTTCAGCCTGTTAACGTCTGTGAGGAAAACAGAAACAGTGGAGATAAGTTATTTATACAACACAGGGATGACGAGCTGCATTATATGGAGAAGGCAGGGCAGACATCTTTAAAATGCTCTAGGCCTCTGTGAGAAACTGTCGCTGTGTGAATAATGTATTAGTCATATAAGGTTTTGCTCTTATGGCCATGCATATTTGACCAGACCTGCTGTTTCTGAGAGGCAGAGGTAGCACGAAGCACTCAACATGCAGCATGCATATGTATGTACACACAGTCAACACAACCCCGGCCCTGTTCTCTAATTCAGCTTTAATCCAAATGTGGATGTATTCTATATATAATCTGGTAATCACTTAAAAGCCAGGCGTCAGATTTTGTAACACAAACATAAAAAGGACAGCTCCAAGATACAGGCTGAAAAAAAAAAAAACAAGGGTAGGTATAATAAATAATAATAAAAAAAAATCTTTATATATTGAATCCATTTCACTGTGTTAGCGTGTGTGTCTGTTTCACTTGAGAAGATGAAGTCGGCAACAACTCGTTATGTTAAAAGCTTCCCTACAAGTGTTAATCTGTCCAAAAACCAAAGATGGATCAACGTTGTCTGTCCCAATATCTGGAAGTCAGGACAAAACATCTGTGTGTGCTTTTTTAACCCAGCCTGAATCCAGTAAAGATGCTATTATGTTGCTAATGGCAGGACGGGAGGGTGGGTTGTAAACCATCAGTAGAGTCTTGTAACACAAACTTTTCAAACTTCCGTCCACTCAACCTCTAGTGAGCTTTTAATCTAAGAGTGCGAGACAGAGTATTGAGTTTGTATTGTTTGTCACTAACTTCAAGAAAGTAAACAGGAGTGGATCGAAGCTACTAAAACACCACCAGCTATAGATCCAATCAAAATAGCTGGAACTAGAAATAAAGGCTTTGCTATTTCCAACGCTTGAAGTAAAGTCCCTGTTAGTAAAGTAACTATTTAACATCATACCAACCAAAACCAAAACCAATAGAAATACTCACATATTATTACTGCGTTTGTAAAATGCAGCGCTAGGCTGAGAGTTTCCAGGCCATGTTGTGACTCCAGCTCATACTAAGAACAAAAGTAGATCAACAAAAAGTTTATCTTTGAGAGTAGAGTCAAAAGAGACCATTAACAGACCTTTTTGACTTTTCTCAGGGGGCACATGGGGAAAGGACAGCTGTAAGGTCAGTGTCTTGAGACAATTTTGTTATTGATCCTATATAAATAAAATAGAAATTGGACCTGGTCAGAGAAACAGCGGGTTGCTACAAATCTCGAGCAATGCTGGCAATGTTGCTATGTCTACGGTTACCTGTTAAATTAACAGCAGGCTATTTCTATTGATTTGAATAATTTGGTTTCTGTTGTTCAACTCTGGTAGCAATACCACAGAAAACCACTAGATGGCTGTTAATTATCAGTTCAGCAGCTTTAATACTAATGAGAAATGAAGTGACTCAGATCATCATGTTTCATTTTATGTTCAACACATCCAGAACAAGACGCAGTAGCACGGGGGTTGATTAATTAAAACAACTGCAATTCAGCCATTCCACTTAATATACAAATTATGCATTGGAATAAGTCACTAATTAAATTACATCAGTCAGTGACAACTAGCTGTGGTTGTTGATTGGCGGGGGCATCGCTCAAATGGAGAAACCACCCGAGCAGGGAAGTCACAATTATTCATAAACACTCTGTCTTTGTTTCCGACTTTTTGGACATACCATGACCTGGATGACTGAGAACCTTAACAGACAGACTCTTACATTGTTGTTTTCGTTCTTTTATATGAAACAAAATGGAGACTAGGACTCAAACACGCCACAGTGTGCCTTTAACACAGGAGCAGCGTCACACCGTTTCATTCCTGAAATAAACACCAGCCCTGAAAAAAACAGAAGAAGTAGTCAGCCCGAGACATCAGGATACAGGAAGGGAAAATTAAACCATTGCACTTGAGCCTATAGGAGCCACCTGACAGTTTCTTTGTGCACAGACCTCAGTGTCAACAGTTATTTTTACCGAGCGTCCCAAACTGTCAGTGTGTTCCGTTGGTTATCCAGAGCAACAGGGGCACATTTCCTGGAGAGACGTGTTGCTGTTCAGCCTCTTAAATATAATCTCCCGGCACTCAGACGCAGTGTGGATGTGACTCGCATTCAGCCGGGCTGCAGTAGCAGAGGGATCCCCTATTAAAATGCTGCTTGTAATTATTGGATTATTGAAGAGTGGAGGAGCTGGTGGCCAATCTGAGCCCCTTCACACTCATGATCACAATCACAAACATCAATACTCTCCTCCCTCGGCTGCCATCCATTCTGCAGACCCCCCTTCCCTCAGCCCCTTTCCTCTCCTCTCCTCTCCTCAGACTGCTGAGTGGAGGAGGGAGAGCTGCTGGGAATCCCACAGTCATACATTATATAACCAGCTCTGTGCTGCAGTCATGGTGCTCAAGCTGTGACACTGATTAACCGGTGGCTGTTCTTCTAAATCTAGCAGCTCAACCTCCACATGGAAAATTAATCATTTTTCCCATCTACTTGAAGATGCCCTCTTTGATTTGGTTGCTGCACAAAGTTTTAAATGTCCTGTCAGTGTGTCGTTGTTAAGACATCAGGCTATCTTTGTAACATCCTGAAACAGATGAAGGTCAGGTGACTGAACTGGTGTCAGTGCAACACAATAATCTGAAAGTGTACACCTCCATCTCTTGCATTTAACAGTCAGAACAGGTGGAGGAGGTAATTTGTCCCTCAGACCAAAAGCTCTTCAACTCCTCCCTGTGAGGACCTAACAGGACTAAATCTAGGGAATTTGTAAATTAGATTTTCTCTCTCTCTCTCTCTCTCTCTCTCTCTCTCTCTCTATCTATCTATCTATCTATCTATATATCTGTTCTTGGGGTTTCCCTGGCATGCCTTTATGCTTTTTCTTTCTTTAACTGCGTATTGTTAACATACTTTCGGTATTGTTATTGTGTTGTGTTTTTATTGTATTTTATGTGCCAAATAAAATGAATGAATGAATGAACAATAAAGTTTAGATAGCTATGAAGACTGCAACCCCATAATATCTAATGTATTATATATACGACCAGATATCTCTCGATGATCTGCTGCTTTTTTCTTTTTTTTTTAATCTTTTAAAGATGCAAATTAACTTTAAATCAGTTGGTGAACACAGTTTTAACAGATTTATTGTTAAATATTCTTTCATATATTCACTGAACACCTCCACTTGCCTGTGTGTTTGTTTGTCCGGAGCGTCTCACAGCTCTTTTCATTCCTCTCCTGTCTTTGCACACCAAGTCTATTTTTTGCCTAAGGAGCTTACGTCTCTGAAGCATGAAATCCACTCAATAACAATGTATGTGCTGTACATAGAAGTATCTAGGTTTCCTGGCAGCTGACTTAAAATTGGCTTAACATTTAATTAAGAAGACTGCCGTCCTGCACCAATGACATGATAAGTTGACTGGGGTTGTGGCAAAAGTGAATCGGGAAGTTGTGAAAACAGAGCTTAGACAAAAATAATTAGGCTTGTTTTTTTTGTTTTCTTGAAGAGGCAAAATCACTTCTTTAAACCGGGGAGTTACATTTTCACTGGGAACATCTGTAGGTTGTGCACATTAAAAAATCCACATGATGATTCAGTGGAGGACTTCCGGTTGGTGAGCGGGATGGAGTAGCGGTGTTTTTCTAGGCTCCTGCCACACACTTTCTGTATTGACCACTATTCGTTCAAATCATCGCAATTAGCGACTGCATTATACTAATTAGTGCTTTAAAGTGTTTTGCCAGCCAGCATGTCATCCAAGCCAGGCAAGTCGGACAAGAAAAAACAAGAACAGGCGGCTACCGCTAACTCTGCTGTCGATAATGCTACCTTAGCTAGCATGCTAGCCGACCTACGAGCGGACCTGTTGACCAAACCTGACTCACTTTCTGTCAGATTCGAAAACAAGCTTGCTGCCATTGATACAAAGTTAGACGGGATACAGTCCACGGTGAATAATCATGAGCAACGTATCTGCGATATGGAATCTGAGCTGAACCGTTTGCAGCCACTAGAAACACGGCTGGCTTCTTTGGCTGAAGATAACGCAAAGTTGAAAGCTAGGCTCACGGATTTAGAGGGGAGAAGCAGACGGTGCAATGTGCACCTCATAGGAGTGCCTGAAGCAATCGAGGGTACCGGGCCAACAATGTTTTTTTCTAAACTTTTGGTTGATGTACTGGGAGAAGACGTGTTACCTTCTCCTCCGGAACTCGAGAGAGCCCATCGCGCACTCAAACCCAGACCAGCCGAGGGAGAGAAGCCCAGAGCAGTCATCATCTGTTTCCGCAAGTTTCAAACTAAGGAAGCTGTAATTCGCGCTGCCCGTCGGTTGCGAGGTGAGCTGAAGTATGATGGTAAGCCGATCTACATATATGAAGACTACTGCCCCGAAGTGCTGGACCAGCGTGCGGAGTATAAAGAGGTTATGCACCGGCTCTACACTCTCCTACTCAAGCCCTCACTGCTGTACCCGGCACGGCTGTTCATCAGGGCTGACGACGGAGGCAGACAGCGTTTGGACATGTGATTTTTTTCACATGAGATTTAAATTCCCAGATAAAAAATCCTTTTCTTTTTTTTCACATGTCCATCATTCCTATTCTAGAATAGACTTTTTTCTCTTAGATAACAGATTACTCTCTAATATACAGTCATGCGATTACCATAGTATTGTAATTTCAGACCATGCTCCTACATCATTGGACATACATTTTCCTACTTATAGACGTCCTCTAAAATCGTGGAGATTCAACTCACATCTACTAGCTAATGACCCTTTTGTTGATTCTTTAAGACCCACTATACAGTCATTTTTTGAAATGAACGACACCCCTGACGTGTCAATAGGCACTTTATGGGAAACCTTCAAGGCATGTCTAAGAGGTCACATAATTTCCTATACAGCTCACCTTAGAAAACTGACTATGTCCAGATAATCAGAACTAACACAACAGCTCCTGGAAGTTGATGACAATTACTCTAATAATCCAGACCCCGCACTCTATAAAAGGCGCCTGCAACTTCAATCTGAGTTAGATCTTTTAACTACAAATGAAACAGAACTACAAATGCTCAAATCTAGACAACGGATTTATGAATCAGGGGACAAGGCTGGCAAACTCCTTGCCCAGCAGGCCAGGGCTACAGCTGCCTCTAGACTCATCCCAAGTGTTAAGTCACCATCAGGCATCACCCTCACCGATCCAAAACATATAAATTAAACATTTACCAAATTTTATTCTGATCTATATGCATCAGATCATCCTCAGATTGACGTGGCCAATACGCTCAACAATACTGAATTTCCCAGAATAGATGAGGAGTTGATAGGAAGTTTAGCCTGCCCAATTTCACCAGCTGAGGTTGCGAACGCTATTAGAGCTTTACAAAGTGGCAAATCACCGGGTCCTGATGGATTTACAGTGGAATTTTTAAGAAATTTTCCCCACTTCTTTCCAGGGTCCTAAGCGATGTATATAATGAAGCACTGTCTGTTGGCCGACTCCCCCCAACCTTGACTAATGCTACTATTTCTCTTTTGTTAAAAAAAAGGCAAAGATCCTTCACTTTGTAGTAGCTTTAGACCCATATCACTGTTAAACGTGGATTACAAAATTCTTGCCAAAATTTTATCCCTTCGTCTTCAGCAGGTTTTACCAGGGATCATCTCATTAGATCAAACAGGCTTCATGTTAGGAAGACATTCATTTCACAACACCAGAAGACTTTTCAATATACTTAACATGCCCAGCTCCAGCACCCCAGAGGCTGTGGTGTCACTGGATGTGGAGAAAGCCTTCGACAGGGTGAAATGGAACTTTCTCTTTGAAGTGATGGACAGATTTGGGTTAGGCGCAGGTTTTATTTCATGGGTGAAATTGCTATATTCATCTCCTGTAGCGTCTGTACAAAAAAATTACACAATCTCACCCCCTTTTCAACTCCACCGTGGCACAAGACAAGGGTGTCCACTATCCCCTTTATTGTTTGCCATAGCTATTGAACCTCTAGCCATTTGGCTAAGATCTGAGCCAAAATTTCAGGGTATCCTTCGCCAAGGTACTGCACACAAATTGTCACTTTATGCAGATGATCTACTCCTTTACATATAAAATCCTTCCACATCTCTCCCAGTAGTCTTAGACATTCTAAAACAATTTGGCCGATTGTCTGGCTATAAACTCAGTTTTGGAAAAAATGAACTATTTGCGATAAACAACTTAGTTGGTGACCTTCCAGATAATATAGCTCCTTTCAAAAGAGTGGATGAAGGTTTTCAGTATTTGGGCATATTTATCACAAGGACCCTGGCAGATACTTTCAACAAAAATGTTGTCCCCTTACTTAATAAGGCTGAGGAGGACTTTGCTAGATGGTCAACTTTACCCCTGTCCTTAGCTGGCAGGGTGAACCTCATTAAAATGACTGTTCTGCCAAAGTTCCTTTACTTTTTTCAACATATTCCTGTACTCATCTCAAAAAAGTTCTTTGCTAAATTGGATAAATCCCTGTCAAAATTTATTTGGGCCAGTGCATGCATGCAGAAAAAGATATTGCAGCTTCCTAAGCAGGTAGGGGGTCTTGCTCTCCCCAATTTTGTGTACTACTACTGTTCTGCTAACATTCATAAATTGTTATACTGGACTGACGAATCTATCACCAATCAGCCTGCCTGGGTCCAAATTGAAATGTGTTCATCTCAGACCTCATTGAAGGCATGGCTGTGCTCTCCACTTTCTGTGTTAACCTCAGATGTAAGCACTAACCCAGTAGTCAACCAGTCGCTCAAAATCTGGTTGCAATTCAGGAAGCATTTTGGCCTGCAAAACTGCTCTATTTATGCTCCCGTGTTGCACAACCACAATTTTAAACCATCAGTTATGGACTCTGCCTTTCAATTTTGGTCTGAGCGTGGCATAACCTCTATTAATGATCTTTACAACAATGGTACTTTCATGTCCTTTACTGACCTGTCGACCAAATTTAAGCTCCCCCCCCCCACCTTTTCCGTTTTTTTCAAATTAGGCATTTTGTCCAGAAAAAATATCCTGACTTCCCAAATCTCCCCCCACAGACATTGTTAGATACTCTTCTTAGGATGAACCCCAATCAGAGAGGGAATATTTCACATATTTTTAGTGCCCTGGACTCCTCTACTTCAATCTTCCCACAACAAATAAAAAAACTATGGGAACAAGATCTAGGGCTAATTCTTGAAGAAGAACAATGGGACAACATTCTTAAGTTAGTACACAATTCCTCTATCTGTGCCCGACATGGGCTAATCCAATGCAAATTCATACACAGGATCTACTATACTAATCATAGATTGTCAAAAATCTATTCCAGTGTTGCAGACACCTGTAATAGATGAAGCCAATCCCCTGCCGATCTCATGCACATGTTTTGGTCATGTCCAAAACTGACAGACTTTTGGTCTAAAATATTTGATACCCTTCACACGGCCTACAATGTTGTGGTCGACCCCCATCCTCTCCCTGCTCTTTTTGGTATCCCATACACCAACACTTTATCAAGTGAAGGACAACACTGTATGGCTTTCTGTACTCTATTGGCTAGGCGTTTAATTCTACTTAACTGGAAACACACTTTACCTCCATCCTACAGCCGATGGGTCAAGGAAGTCCTGTTCAACTTAAAGTTGGAGAGAAAACTGAAAATGTGAGCATTCTGTGTTTCATGTGGGAAATATTTTTTTTCTCCCCATTTTCAATCTGTGGACCTATATTGCTGATGCTCAATAAACATATTGAGAAAAATAAAAAAATAAATCCACATGACTAGCATCAATAAATTTGTGAGATCAAACCAAAAACAGGCCTGTGTGAGATTTTAGAATAAACATAACAGATATAATATCACTGAATCCATCTGCTGTCTGTGAACAGTTAAGGAAGCGATATCGCAATCTGTATAAGCAATGTATAGTCTATATTTATGAGATCATTTTGTAACTATGGTAACATGTAAATGTGTCACCACATGGGTGGAACAGAAATTGAGTTAAAAGACTGATGTTTCCACAGAGGAATATTATTGATATTACATCCAGTAATGTTACAGGAAAATGCCATATTTCTAACACCCTCAACTAATAAAGCGTAAAATCAGATATTATCAGAGCTATAAATAAGTGCAGCATTCACCTCTTATTTATTTATTGAGTGTAGTTTCATTCATGCCATCTCTTTTGCGGACACAGTCAATTCAGCAGCACAGGATACTGCAGTGTTTCATCACTAGCCCCCTATTGCTTTTATTACTGGCTACATGTTTCCAAAACTTGAAGGCGACAACACAACTTCATGTTTAAAGCCTTTGGTTTGGGTTGGTAAAACCAGTGTGAACATGATCATAACTAAACAGAACTAAAGAGCAACAATGGATAATTTTATAACTCATGCAGGAGTGTCACCATGATTAGATTTCCCTTTCCAGCCTTTATGCTAAGCTAGACTAGCCATGTTGTGACTCGAGCTCCTTCAAACATGTGTAGTAGATTTACAAAAAGTTTATCTCTGAGTGTGGACTTTTTGACTTTTCACAATAGGCACAGGGGGAAAGGACAGGTGTATTAATGATGGCATCATTCCACTTTGTGTAGATCCTGCTTTTGTGAATGCTTGACTCTCCTCATGCCCAGTAGACCTTTTATATGGTGTACCACAGGGATCAGTTCTTGGTCCTATTTTATTCTCTATTTATCTACTGTTGGGTCAGATAATCCACAGACATAACATACATTTTCACTCTTGTGCTGACAATACACAGCTTTATGGGTTAAGGTCAGGTAGTGACAGATTTTCTTGTGTATTGCCTAACTGTTTGAAGTGGTTTGTAGCTCTTAATAGCCTCCCAGCTAATCATAGCTTTTGTAGTTTTTTCTTTTGAGCGATGACTACAGACTACTGCCACCTGCTGATTCGAAGAGCTATTTCTTTTCTTGAAGGTGCAGAAAATGTATATACTGTATGAGCTGGCTGTTGGCTGTAGCAATGTGTTCATGTGTTTGTGAATGAGTCTGTACCTAAAAACCAAGTTTTTTTATTTTATTCAACCTCCCACAAACTACTTTTGATTTGAACAAGAATCTTGACAACCTCTTGACTCTGAGCTTTCCTTTTTTGACTTGCAAATCTCAACAGTAACTAAATCCTGCTTTCTCCACTTGATCTGGAAACAGTCATCCATGCATTTTATTTTCACCACACTGAGGCTTTTGCAACTCCTTGTATTCATCTCCCTTTGCTAGCTTTTTTATCGCATTTTTTTTCTCTAGTTCTTATTTTTTTTTATCTGGTTGTATATTTTACCCTGTCTTTTTTTAAATGCAGTTTACATTGATTGTGTGTACATTTTTTCTTGCTCTGTAAAGCACTTTGTAACCATGTTTTGAAAAGTGCTGCACAAATGAGTCTTATTATTATAACTGAGCCATCACTGTCAAGTCAAAATGTCACCTGTATAAAAAAGAAGAAAAAATATATATTATTTCCCTGACTCTCTGAAAGCCTCTGACAGTGCAACACTTTAGCTTCGCCCCAGCTTTAATTCCACATTCAGACGTAGTGGTGGTTTATGAAGCTCTGGCCGAGCGCCGAGTCTCACTGAGAAGCCAACAGCAGACAGGATGGAAACCGATGGAAGGGGTTAATGTATAGGAGGCTTAGCGGTGTGGGTGTGAGGTCACGGCTATAATCAATACAAAACAGTCGGAGAAAGTTAGAAAGTAGACGGAGAGACGTGGAGGGGGCAGGTAGAGAGGAGGTGGGAGACAATAACGCTCAACTGATTTGAATTCTATTCATAATTCTCTGCTGGGAGGCTGGTTAGCTGAAGGCGGCGGATGATGAGAGATGCAATGAAAGAGGGGGAGAAGGTGTGGGAGGAAGAGAGAGAGAGAGAGAAACAAAGGGAAGGACAGGATGGGATGGAGTGTTGAGTCTCTGAGGGGGAGGGAAGCTAGGAATTAAATGCAGCTCGGCTTCAAACACAAAGGTAGAGAGACAGATGGAGTGAATGAAAGACGGACAGAGAGGGAGAAAAAGTGTAGGACAGAGAGAGAGAGAGAGAGAGGGAGCTGGTGTCTCTGCTGTGTGGCGGTTTGGCCGCTGATTTACAGCAGCTGCTCAGTTTGATTCCTGCAAATCAAAAACAAGAACATGAGCCATTATCCTCCACACACAACACACACATGTACTTCTGTCCAGAGCAGTGGGTAGAGGAGTGTTACAGTCATGTGATCACTGTTACAGGTTACTGGTTACAGTCGAGAAGGGAAGTGTTTGGACCCGGGGAAGAAGTGTGATACGTGTGTGCTGTTGCTTCCATATTAATGCACTTTTATATTTAACTTTCATAAATCGGTTTGAGTAAAGCATCTCTGTCATGCGTCTTTATTTTATTCGACCCATTAGTATCTCTTCACCACGTATTGACTTCCTCATCCAGTTATATTTTGTTTAGCAGTTGGGCTAAATCAGGATCACTTTATGGCTCCTCTTTTATTTTTCTCCCCAGATTTTTCTTTATTTCAGATTGTTTGTCTCAGACTTTCAAACCAGAGCTCTGAGAAAACGCTGCCAACAAACGTCCTGACTGTGTGTTATGATTTAGAGTTTTATTCTGTTTTTGGGTTGTGCTTCGCTGTTTTTGTTTGTAATCTGTTGCGTTCTTGTGTTTCAGTCACTTCCTGCCCTTGTGATGGTTTGATTGATCTCCCCTGTGTCTTGTCACCATCTCCTTCCTTGTGTTAACTTAGTCCATGTGCTCCTCCCTCATTGGTCTCACCCGTCTCTCATTATCCAATCAACCCTTTGTATATAACCTCCTCTCTCTCCCTCCACTTGGTCGTCTGTTTCTCTTCACGTTTGCCCACCTGTTTTCCTCCGTTTGTCTTTTTGCGTTTTTCTGAATAACTTCTGGTTCCATAGTTGTTCGGCTTCTTTTGGTTTGTGGATTTTATTTTATTTTTTTGTTGGACACTGCAACTTATTTTGTTCTCACCTACAGAAAGTTTAAGGTTCACCCTGCCTCGTTTCACATGTGCCCTGCACTTGGGTCTTCCTCTTCGCCTTCATGACTGTTATATTGTTCACTTTACACTGAAACAGCATCAGAAAGGTGGTAATTCAACTGTATGATCATTATGGAGGATCTAGTTTATGGTGCGGCTAAACTGGATTGAATTCAAAAAGTTAATTCATCATCTGTAACTGCCGGGTCATAGGAAGACAAATAACCGCTCACACTGATGTGCACATCTACAGCCACTTTACAATCACCAGTTACCCTAACGAGGAAGCACCAGGAGAAAACTCAGGGAGAACATAGAAGCTCTGCACAGAAAGGCCCCGGCCAGCCTTCCTGTTGAGAGGCGTCAGTGCTACCACTACAGCCCCGTGCCACCCAGAAATGTTTCTGTTATTTAGCCTGGCACTCTGACTGAAATGGGGTTGTCAAAATAATAGAAACAAGTGTCGGTACAACACAATACAATTCAATGATACTACAAACCACAGCCTCCAAAATAAAAACAAAAGTTGAATCAACAGCTCTCTGTTATTTGAAAAGCAATGTTGAACACCAGAACCTTCATTTAGTTCAAGACTGTTACATTAGAATGAATTTATTTTCACTGGCGTACCTAATGAACTGGTAAGTGAGTGTACATTGTAAAACAAACTAATACACACGGGTTGTCTTAGGTATAAATAAAACTGAGTTGTTCCGAAACCTTCTGCAGACTTCCATGAGCTCAGAAGGTTTGGCCTAAAAGAGGACAGGTATACATTTTAATATGTGTTAAAATGTTTTGGACAAAAAAAGTCTAACATAAAATATTTGCCTAGAAGCCTTTAAAACTTGGTGACATTTTCAAAATTAGATTTTGAACTTTGAAAACTTTTATTTTGGATTATGACATGATATTATTCCCATATATGTGGAGCCACAGTTCAAGTGAAGTTGTCTTCACATTATACAATTGATTCCTTTGAGTTAATTGCATTTTTTATTTTTTTTTCCTCACATGCAGTTATGTGTTAAAGTAATTTGTCTCAGCTGTGCAGTTTTATTTGTGTCAGAATGCTAGGGTATTTAGACCAGGGCAGTTTTATAGATAGATAAAGAGACAATAAATAAGTGGATTTACTTTTTTGTTTTTTCATTGGAGAAAATGAGCCGGAACAAGTTTACATAACTTTTAGCTCTGAAGATGAAGAGTGTTGAGGCTTGAGTGTAGGGTGGACCCAAAATGCAGAGAGAACGGTTGGCAGGTTTAACAGGTTGGCAAGTTTATTTTCAGCTTTCTCAAAAAAGCAAAAAACTACAAACTCAAAAAGTCACTTAAGTTAGCGGTGCACAGCAGGTGGTGGCGACTGGAGGCTGGTGGACAGCAAGGAACCTGATGCAGCTTGACAATGGAATCATCTGACATTAGTGTCGAGGGTGAACCGGGCTTTAATGGTGTGGTGATTGCAAGACGGAACTCAGGTGTGCTCTGCAGTGATCCTAATGAAAAAGTGGGCCAGCCACGCCTCCGAGCCACCACCTGCACTGCTGGAGAAAAAAAGAAGGAAAACCTGAACATGGCCACAAACTATATGAACATAAGACAAAAACTCAAACCATAACAAAGAGGAAGCTAACGAAAGTGACCATGAGGTGGAACTGTTTCATTCCAATACGATTTTCAACAAAGTTTCAGACCACAGTAATCTGCGGGACAGAGAAAAGAGTAAAGCTGCTGAAGTTGGTCAGTTTTTACCAACTGAATTATTTTATGTAGTTATAAAATCTGCATGGAAGCTGTAACCTGTCAGATAGTTTGATGTACATTCTTGATGAGCATCAATACAAGCTAATATTTATGAACCTTGGTCAAGACCATGAGCTCAGAAGGTTTGGACTGAAAGAGGATAACAGATGTATCTAGTAATTAATCATATGTGGAGCAACTCACTGGACAAAAGGAAGCACACTGACTACAGTATAGAAGTAGTGTTTTCTGTGTTCACCGTAAACACGACCCCATTTAAATGCAGCTAAATGTTCTCATTTTCAGGATCTAAAACTACAATAGAACAAACTCATTCAAGTTTTTACATTTTCTTTAATTGCAGACCTAAATGTCACAATGTGATTGTGTCAGTGCGCACACACTCACACGTGGACACACACACACACACCATATGCGGGTATAAAATGCTGGGTTGTGTCTGGTTGTCATAAACAAGCAGAGCCGTTGGAGCTGCTGAGAGTCTAAATATGGACGTTGTGAGCTGGTCTCTGTTAGGACTCCTGTATAAACATCCAGCCTTCACATCCAACACACACACGCACACACACACACACACACACACACACACAATCAGGACCTGATGGAAAATCCTCAGCAGTAACCTTCTCTAGTAAACTGTGTTCTTGCTTTCTAACAACCGTCAGGCACAAAACTGTAGATGATTTACAGTTTGTTGCTGCAGTCAAAATGAAACATCTTAGAAAGCTCTGAAACACGTTCATGTGTTTCCGCAGGAAGAACTTCATGATCAGTTTGAAGGATGTGCAGCAGTTTACACAGTGCTCAGCTGTATTTCATTCCACAGAGAGCTCCAGCGTCACTGATACTTTACTACTAACTTGTCTGTTTCTGTCTTTTACTGAGTCCTAAAGGTACACTGACCAGCCATAGCATTATGACCACTGCCAGGTGAAGTGAATAACACTGATTATCTGGTTATCATGGGTCCTACTATCAGTGGGTTGAACATACACTGCCAGGCCAAAAAAACTCACCACCTGGATTTAACTAAGCAAATAGGTATGAGCCTCCTATTGGATTATTACTGCATGGGTGATTATCTTTCAGATGGCAACAAGTTATTTAACCCCAACTGATGCAATGAGTAGCTTCTTATTTCTTAAACAGCCTTGTTGAAAGACACATCCCGTGGTCATGGAAAAGATGTTAGTCTGTTTGAGAAGGGTCAAATCATTGGCATGCATCAAGCAGAGAAAACATCTAAGGAGATTGAAGAAACTACTAAAACTGGGTTAAGAACTGTCCAACGCATTATTAAAAACTGGAAGGATAGTGGGGAACCATCGTCTTTGAGGAAGAAATATGGTCGGAAGAAAATCCTGATTGATCGTGATCAGCGATGACTGAAACATTTGGTGAAAACAAATTGAAGAAAAACCACAGTAGAGCTCAGGGTTATGTTTAATAATGAAAGTAAGAGCATTTCCATAAAGGGAACTCAAGGGATTGGGACTGAACAGCTGTGTAACCTTAAGAAAACCACTAATCAGAAGCTTGACTCAATCGTATTGCCCTTTGTGTGGGGTTACAAATCACACAGGATATTCAAGGCTCACTTTCAAAAACCTTCCAAAAAGGGTGGTCTGGGACTGCCTGTTTTTAAACACTACTACTGGGCAGCCAGCTCCAGGGCTCTTACCTACTGGAAGTGTGAAAGTGTTAAACCTGAGGAGAACCCTTTGTGTTCCTCACTTCCTGTTCTTTTGTTTTCTGACTCCGCCCCAGTAGCCAAATTAATTCAACGAAACTTCACCGCAAAGAACTCCTTGCGAATTTTAAATCAGATAAAAGTGGCTTGCTGGGTTCCCAGTGTCTCCATACATGCGCCCATATGTAAAAGTCATTCATTCCTGTCTGCCTGGTTGGATGGGGGTGTTTGAGATCTGTACATTAACGGCCAGTCAGCATCATTCACTCAGCTAAGCAACAGATTCAGTCTTCCAAATTCACACTTTTTTCGCTACCTCCAAGTCAAGAAACTATGTCAAGGAGAACTGGCCACATTTCGATTCCACCTCCTTCACCCATCCTTTCCTTGAGACCCTCCTGCTCCCTCCCTCCCTCCAAACAGCTAATATCAAAATTTGTGGGTTCTTTTGCTAATTAATTTACCTCTGATTTTATTAGGGAAGCTTGGGCCGTAGATTTGAGCTCTGAAATATCGGCAGAACTTTGGGAAGAGGCACTGTCTCGGGTCCATTGTTGCTCTATTAACTCACGTTACAGGTTTATTCAGTACAAGGTGTTGCACAGATTGCATTACTCTAAAACAAAGCTAAATCGTATTTTCTCATCTGTGTCTCCTGTATGTGATAAGTGGCATATTGCTGAGAGTTCACGAGCGCATCTTTTCTGGTTCTATCCTAAATTGCTTAATTTTTGGTCAGCTATATTTGAGCAGTTGTCAAAAGCCTACTCCAGAGTCTGACCATGACCTGGCCATCCTTGGATGCTCTGCCAAGACTCTTCCACAGGACATGCAAGTCACTCCTAGGGATGGTGGTAGCTAAGAAACTTATTCTCCTAACCTGGAGAATTCTTTTTCCCCCTCTCTTTTCTTTTAGTTTTGACTGTTTCTCTTTTGTGGAGGGTATTGTGTACAGTTTTGAAAAGTTAAAAAATGTATATAAAGTATTTTTTTTTAAAAAGTGAGGCTAAAAAAGGCTTCAATTTGCTAGGGAGCATAAAGATTGGACTCTGGAGCAATGGAAGAAGGTCATGTGGTCTGATGAGTCCAGATTTACCCTGTTCCAGAGTGATGGGGGCATCAGGGTAAGAAGAGAGGCAGATGAAGTGATGCACCCATCGTGCCTAGTGTCTACTGTACAAGCCTGTGGGGGCAGTGCTATGATCTGGGGTTGCTGCAGCTGGTCAGGTCTAGGTTCAGCAACATTAGGTGCCCAAAGAATGAGGTCAGCTGACTACCTGAATATACTGAATGACCAGGTTATTCTATTAATGGATTTTTACTTCCTTGATATTCCAAGATGCCTGGCCCGTGTGGTTCAGTCCAACAGACAAGCTACTAACGTAAGCATCATAACTGGACCACGAGCAATGGAAGAAGGTGGCTTGGTATGATGAATAAGGTTTTTTTTTTTCATAACGTGGATGGCTGGATGGATGTGTGTCGCTCCATGGAGAACACATAGCACCAGGACCCTCTATCTGAAGCCAGCTTATGCAGTGTTACTCTGACACATATCACTAACCTAAACATTGTTGCAGACCATGTCCACGCTTTGGTAGTAATGGTATTCCCTGAAGGCAGTGGCCTCTCTCAGCAGGATAATGTTCCCTGCCACAAAGCAAAAATAGCTCCAGCAGTTTGAGGAACACAACAACAACAGATCTCAATCCAGTCGAGTCTGCGTGAATCTGTGGGACAAACAAGTTCAATCTCCACCTCACAACTTGCAGGACTTGCAGGAATTACAATGCTTTTACAATGTCATGTGTTCCAAATACCGCAGCACACCTTCTGAGATCTGGAGGAGACCATATCTGGACGGGTCAGGGCTGCTTTGGCAGCAAAAGGGGAACCTACACAATATTAGTCATAATGTTATGGCTGATTGGTGTAGTAAGGTTGGTTTTGGCTATGTACTATTTTAACCGTGAATGTTGTCACTCTCACTGTGGCTGTGATGTCCTCTGATGTGGAGTAACACTGCCCCCATGTGGCAGAAGAAACACAAACAACACTTCTAATACTGATGTCACATCAGACTACACAAAGATTAAACATCACTTTGGGTTTATTAAAGGAGAATTGGGCCTTATATGTTGTCGGTTTAAGCGTGGCAGCAAATCCCAAAACATACAATATGAGGCATAAAATACTCTCCTCCACCACATGAATTCAATAAGTCCTGTGACAGACGGTAAAACTTCTATAGAACCATGAACTACACACAGTGTAGTCATTTCAAGATTACATGAAGACACAGAAGACACAGAGGGTAGACCCACCAAATGTCGATTTTATTTGGGTTGTTGTGTGTTACAGGATTTGTATTCAATAAACAAACAATGTTTGTGAACGCATCCTCACTTCACTTTATCATTTTGCAGCTTGCACAGTCCTGGATGTCCTCAACAGTTTTGAATATGTCGCCCAGCCTTAAAAACACAACGTTAAACTGTATGTTTTCCTATTTTAAACAGGGATAATATAAAACAGATACAGCCTCTAACTTTTGCGTCACAGTTTTTAAGTGCAAACAATCCAAAATAGATTTTTTATGGTGTCCGACACAGCTCTGCACATTGCTATCTAGAGCTAGATTAGCTACTAGCTATCTATTTTGACTTTTATAAAAGCATGGATTTCTGCCCCCCAAATCTTAATATCCTGATGAATATTCGTCACTCATTTTCTACCTGTCACTTCATTAACAAGCGTGCATATTTCCCCCTGTCCTTGAATGTTCTGTGTTATTGACCTTGTGTATGCAGCATGTGTTGAAAATATTTGTGGTGCAGGGTCTTTGGACCCTTGTGTGTTGTTGGCTTTGTGGATGTTCATGGTGCAGGGTCTTGGGAATGAACATCCACACTTGAATGAATTGGGCCATCCATTTAATTAGTGTCGTAATGTATTTCAAATATATTGATAACATCAACTGAGAGAATGAACTTTGTGTCACAGCCCTCTCCACATATTGGACATTCTGGGGGCCATCTCTTGGAGACGCAAAATGGTTTAGTCTGCCTATAGACAGCAGCCGGCGACAAGTACGTCAATTAGCCCAGGTTGAATGACCTGGAGGCTAACTGTCATCATGTGAACCGAGTTTACTTGTTGTGTAACTGCATCCAATTAACGTTAACGTTGTCGTAGTCCAGAGTCAGTAAATTACATCCTTACATCTCGTGTAAGGCTTTAGCAAGGCTTTATTTCTTTTTGCAAGCTGAAGAACAATTTTATTGAAAAATGTGATGCACTGGCATGGATAGGGGCCCACTGACATTAAGAGTGTACAGGGCCCAGAATTTGGTGCTACGCCCCTGAACATCATTACACTGATTTGAAACTGCTTTCTATGTAACACATGATATAAAGTGGTTAAAACTGTTTATATTACTAATAAAGTGTTATCAGCTTAATATACACTATATTATTATAAAAAATAACTCAGGTTTCTAACAGAAACCTGAGTTATTTGTTCAGTTTGCATGTTGTCCCTGTGTCTGTGTGGGTTCCAAAGACATGCTTGTTAGGTTAACTGGTGATTCTAAATTGGCCGTAGGTGTGCATGTGATTGCATGTGAGTGTGAATGGTTGTCTGTCTCTCTGTGCTAGCCCTGCGATAGACTGCCGACCCCCCGCGACCCTTCACAGGACAAGCGGTTACAGAAGATGAATGAATGAATGAATGACTTGTCCTGTGCTTTACCTCACATATCCTCTTAACCTCCTGACTACCAGTAGTTTAAATTTGTCCTCTGTGGAGGATATTTGTAAACCTGAATATCTCCCACCCACTGCATACTACTGAATTAACTCATTTTGCTGTCTACAGAGGACATTTAGGGCTTTTCAATGATACTAAATGTGAAGGGGTGAAGTGGCTTTGGTTATATTCCTGGTAGTTAGGAGAATATGTTTGGGAGATTAAGTAATTGAAAAATAAAAAGAATAATAAAGTGAATTGATGTAATTTTAGATAATAGGTAAATAATGCATTCACGCTTTATATCTATATGAAAAAGTTGATGAATCCTGTCATGGTTTAACTTTCATATTCAAAAATTGTGAATAACAATAAAGAAAAAAAAACAAAGAATGATTTACTTTGAGTTAAAGCTTGTTTGACGTTTTTCTAGAAGGATCTCCTTTGGATTTTGGCTTTTTCCTGTGTGACAGTTCTTGTCAAGTGAATGAAAGCTCTGTTTGCTCAGCGCTGAAAGGGACCCCCAGTGTTTATTTGTGGGCTTCACTGATGTTTCCCATGTCCTCTTAAAGGGCTCACAATAAGGAAGTGGCCCGGGGCGGCACCCCCCGCATTCAGACTGCCGGCGAGCCTCCGGTCGACTGCCGTCCCACACTGGACAGAACCAACTGGACCGCTTCTGTGTTCTGGTGACAGAGAGAGGGAAGCATCCGGATACTCTGGTCCTGATGGGGGGTTTGGAGCTCAGCGGTCTCTGTGGACTCCAGCATCAAGCAGGGACGGACCACTTCCTGTCGAACTAAAGTATTAAAAGAGAGCAAATACCTGACATGAACAGACCCTGTTCAAGAGTTGTTCTGTTTGAAATATTAAATAAATGTTCATCTCTATTTTCAGCACAATCACCACTTTCTAAGATGGAACTTTTCCATAAAAGCATCTATATTATAGATATAGGTATTATAAAGCGTAGTAACGCTTGAGTGTGAATGTTTGTCTGTCTCTCTGTGTTAGCTCTGTGATATACTGGCGACCTATCCAGGGTGTACAACACCTCTCGCCTGCGACCCCCCGGCGCGACCCTTCAGAGGACAAGGGGAAGATGAATGAATGGATGAATTTAAACTGAAATAATAGTTAATAAACTTATGAAGGTGTCAAATAAAGGAATTTACAAATATTTGATTGCTTAACTGACTTGAATATATAGACACATATATAATTGATTGCTTTCATTTTTACTTCTTTGGTTTGTGGTGAAATGTGATATTTATTTTAACACTGGCAGGTTAAAATGAGGCTGAGGGTGACGGTTGGCGATGGTTGGTTGTGGGTATCAGGTAGGAAGCAGACTGGAAATGACAGGCCTGGAGAAAATGAAGTGGTGCTGAGATGAGCTGGAGATCTGGAAATTGAGAGGACAATTGGTGATCCTGGAACACAGAAGTAGACAGGTTACAAAAAGTCAAGCGTGGATACAAAGACAAAACCTAAATCTTTAAAAACCAGGATCTGGAAGTTACCGCACAGGTAGATACGACGAACTGGTGAGGAGTAAATGAGAGACCAGGGTAGATAATACTGTAGGAGCAGAGCAGGAGCTGACTGGTTTAAATACCCAGAGACTCACATAAACTCAGGTAAAACAGAGATAAGAAACATGAGGGAGGGACACACCAGAAACACAAAGATGAGAAACACAGAACACTGACAGATATGTTAAATCAACTGTTAATGTAGTTTGAGGAAAACACACATCATGGAGACGTGTCTTCGATACACACTTTTACATTCAGTCTTCAGTCTTCAAATCACATCTAATCATGATGTTTGAAAGAGAAAAAAAATAGCAAATCAAACTGTGATCATTTCATTTTAGGGAGAAAATCTGATGATGCTGTTTTTCAGAATGATTCAATATTTAACAAACTGTTCAACTGAGGTTGAGTTTTAAGACAGAAAGATCATGTGCACAAGAGCTGTAAGCACCAAAACTTAACAATGCTTTTGAAAACTGTCCTCTTTGGATATCTTTATCCAAGAATATTAAATTGAAACAAAAACAACTGGACTGGAGACTGTACTTGAAGATATGCTGCCGCTCATCCAAGTAGCTTCTTCATTTTAGGATTAAGTCCACAAGGTGTGTGTTGAAAGTTCAAAAACACACCTATGGACACCTCTAATGTTCCCCAGGTAACATGTGTCTGTAATTAGGAACATCAAAGACAATATCAAAAATTAGAGAATCTTAATGTCCTCATAAAATCAGACAGTTAAACACCATAAATGTTAAAATGCTGTCTTCTGCATCCTGAGAACCCACTCAGTTTTGCAGATGCTTTGTGCTGGCTCTGCAGAGCGTTTCATTTGTGGACAGGACTCTGTCAGCATTGCTGATGAGCAGCGGGCTGTCGTCTTGGTAATGGTCGCTTCAAGCAGATATTGTGCTGTGTGCTTCCTCAAGCCTGCTGGGGCCGGAGGCAGAAGAAGTACCAGTATGAAAACACAACTGTCAGAGCATGCAGAGGAGAACCACGACATCAGTATAATACACACATGCAGGCTCTTACTTTGAAATGTTGTGCATTTTCGAAAACGGACCCTTAAGTAGTTTTCATCATTAAAAAATGATTGTGTTAACCTGTTGTTGTGTCAGTGTTTTGCACGTCTGATCACACTGAATGTGTGTGTCTGTGTGTGTTACTGTTTGAGACTTTCCAGCAGAATCTGCATTGTATAATTTAGTCATTTTAGATGATTGAATTATACAATGTAAACATCTTCATATGAGCCCACTGACACACAGCAGGACCATGCAGTGCCCACACACAAGCCTCAGTCTGGTTCAAACTGAGGACTTTGTTGGTTTTAGGACCGTATTGCTAACTTGAGGCCACCATGCTGCTGTTTCTCAGCTGGTTTCCAAGGCAACCAAGAAGAGAGGACTTTGGGTTTTGGCTTATCTGGGCGGACCACAGCAGTTTTTCCTCCCCTTGCATCTCAGCCTTCTTTCTTCTCTCTCTCCTCGGTGACTGGGGCAGCTGGTGGGAGACGGTGGGTGCCGCGTAGCTTAGCAACTCCCTCGGTGGATGGCGATTGATATGCAGCTTTGTTCAAGTGTCTCTCTCTCTCCAAGCCAGAGAGGGGGGACGCCGGAACAAAGCAGGCCTTATTGAAGCTTCCCCTCCTCCTCCTCTTTGCCCAGGCACAACAAAGTGGGAGGACAAATATTTCAGCTCAAAGGAACTGAGACGCAACTTACAGCAGCGGTACTTAAAGTGCAACTCAGAGACTGTCTGTGAAGAGGCTCCAGGTGTTCCCAGGAAATTAATACATTAAAGCCTTTATTGAACCCAAACTGAAGTAGCCTATTTACTCCCAACATCTTAATTCACTTCAATGTGTGTCTTCGAGTTGGAAACAAGCTGTGGCAGACTAAACCTCAGCTTTTTATCAGGTGAAAACGATGAAATTCAATGTGCAGTCAACACCAAACTCAGATGAGAAAGTTAGATCTTTGAAACATTTCTGAAAAAATAGGTGCTACCTCCATCCCTACGTATCCAGTAGAGATTTGTCTCTTTGATTAGTCTTTCATTACTCCTACAGTTAATTAATGGCACCAAATCTGTCCCAGTTTTCCAGCCAAGTAGGGCCATGAGACATTTGGAACAATCGCATGTTGTCTGGTCCAGGACGAACTCTAAGCCAACTTCAGTTAGACCTGCCAGAACCAGCTCTAGTTTGGAGAACCTAACAAAGTTAAAGTGAATATTTGGCAAGCAGTTGTATCAGTGTGCCTTCAGGTGGTGTTGTGTTACTGTGCTCATGGAAAAGTGTCTTTAAATCATGAAGAGTTTCTCGAGATCACTAAAACCCACTGCTGTTTATTTTGACTCGCAGATTACTACATTTCTTCAAATGTCAAAAATTCTTCTGCAAAGTTTTATGCTCAAATTTAAAGTAAAACCTTCAATAAACTAAATGTTTTTTTTTCACAATCAAAGACTTTAATGACAATTTTTCATACTTCAAAGATCAAATAATCTGACATTTTTGTGCAGCTGACCGAGTTCGATCATCTCTTGGTAAAATTAAGACACTCTGATGAACTCAGTAACAGGAAGTGTCCATCCTAACTTAGCACTTAAGCTGGAAATATTGACCAAATGTAGAAACAGAAGTAAAAACTTTCAAGGCGATTTTATAATTACTTTTAATACTTTGAGCACACAACTTTTTTGAGTCACATTTTCATCCAGTCATTATGTGCAGGATATAGGGTGTCTTGTGATATATTCATATATCATGTGCATGTAATATAATAACAAACAATATCAGATCTGTATAATATTCTACTATCCACATCTTCATTAATATAATTTGTGTCCAGGAATTTATATTGCATGCACAAGACAATGACTGTATCGCGGTATGAATCAGGTAATGATGAAAAGTAACATATCAATAAGAATATGGAACTTGTCAGATACTGTATAAGATAATTTTTTAAATACATAGGGGTTTTGTGCCAGTCAGATATAAATTTAAAAGACATAATTTCGAAGTTAATCTTGTATAAAAAATGACTGACTGGACTAATGTTAATGCACAACAAATGCATAGCAAATTCTTAGGTCAACAGGTTAAAAACAAAAAAATAAATGAACTATGAAAGTTCTGAAAATACTCGGCTGGAAGAAAAAAAACAAAACTTGGGTGAACCAGGAATTCTTGTCTGTTCTCCCGAGCAACTGGCCACAGAGCGACTGTGTTCATTATGTCTGCAGAAACTCAAAGGCCAACTGTTATTGTGAAGCTGTGACCTTCAATAATTGAATAATGACAAAAAGGAGCGTCACAGTCAGGCATGAAGAGCTTTCTCCTCCCGTGGGTGTTGGGAGCGTCGCTGGGATGCATTCCTTCCAGTGAAGATCAGCCGTCTCTCTCTTTCTTTTCCAAATAAAATTAAGTTAATCCTCTGAAGTTTGTGTGGTGTCTCTCTCTGTCTTTTGGCTTGTTTTTCTTCCATTGTTTGTCCTTGTGTTATGTTTTTACTTCTTTTATGTCAAGTTAAAGGATGTGGCTTAAGTTATTTCATAGATTTCCAAAACTCAGCGGCCAGGCTTTTAACCAGAATCAGGAAAAGGGATCACATCACACCAGTTTTAGCAGATCTCCGCTGGCTCCCAGTATGTTTTACTGGATCACTTTTAAAGCTCTTCGTGGATGTGCTCCAGACTCTTTTAAATCGCTACTTAAAACATACTTTTATCGGAGAGCCGTTCTTGGTCTGACTTGAGTTTTAAGAGTTTTAATTATGTTCTTAACTGTACGGCGTTTTCTTTTAACTGTTCTAACTTTATTTTATGTGCCTGTTTTCAAATTGCAAATTAGTCTTTTAATGATTTTGTGAAGCACTTTGTAACGTTGATTTGAAAAGTGCTGTACAAATAAAGATTATTATTATTATTATTTCTCATTGTCAGTCTCTGAATACTTTTAATAGGCACTCTAGTCTTTCAACAAACATTACTCAAACAGGAGGAAATAAAGCCTTTGAGTCTGAGACTATTTTCTATGGGCGGATTAATCTATATTTTATACTCTTTTGTGAGTTGCTGTCTTGCAACAGGATCGTGTGCATGCAACTGAGTCAAAATAAACCACAATGTTCCTCAGCTGTGTGGCTTACTGATGTATTTTAGTTGTCTTTGGATAATTAAATGGAGATCTATTAAGTTATAAGATATATGACGTTTGTACTACTTATTTGGAACAGTTCATCACTGGTTGGGATCTTTTTATTGAATGTATTGATTGACTATAATACAAAAAAGTATACCAAAAAATAAATTCCAAACAAAGTCATAAAAACTTCAAAGTCTGATCAGAATGGACTGACAAGGCTCACTGCTCTTAATAATTAGTGGAATAAGGCTTCTGTAACAACACTTCTACTGTAGCAGACATTAAAAAACACAGTGAGAGTAAATAACACTTTGAAAACACAACCCTTTTCTTTGAGGAAAAGCTTCATTTTATTAAAACAAATAGTAAAGTAAAAAAAAAAACATTGCTTAAATGTTTGATTGATTTTTCAAGTGATCACAAACCTTTTTTAACTTCCTGGTTATTTCAGCTACTTTGAATTTCAGCTGTGATGTAGTATTTATCACACCCTGCGCAGACTGCATAAATCAGGTATATACGACCCATGTACACCGATCAGCCATAACATTATGACGTGAATACTGGCGGCCAAGGTGGCGAACAGGGCGCATGTGGGGAACAGGAATGATTTGAGGAACACATCGAGTTTAAGACTCGGCCTCCAAATTCCCCATATCTAAACAGATCAAGCATCTGTGGGATGTGCTGCACAAACACGTCTAATCCACGGAGATCCCACCTCTTGACTTGAAGGACTTAAAGGATCGACTGCAAACATCTTAGTTCCAAATAGCAGAGCACACCTTCAGATGTGTAGAGGAGTCCACGCCTCGATGAATCAGGACTGTTCTGGTGGGACCTACACAATATTAAGCAGGTGGTCATAATGTTGTGGCTAATCGGTGCATGAAAAACAACAGTAAAGTCATAGTGTTCACAAACATCAGTCTGCTGACATCTTTAAACTCACATGAGCCAGTGTTTCACTTTCATACAGTACTTAAAAAGGAAATCCTAATATCCTGAAACAGTATTAGACTATTCACTAAAACATGTCAATTGTACCATAAAAAAACTTCAAAATGCTCCCTTAAGAGAACACACGCTATAAAATGCACCATGACCTAATTCTATACACATTCTGGTCTAGTGTGGCTCTATCAGTTTACACAGACTGACATTAAAGGATTGTTACAGTTTATTACAACAATGGATTTATTTGATAATTTTGTCCATAATCTCTATCAGTCATAATAATAATGTAATCGGTAAATGACTGCTGAGCTCTGAGGAAATATTTGAACATGTATATAATCAGGCAACATCAGAGAGAAAGAAAAACTAAGATTTGACTAAAAAAAAAGATTGATAAATCAAGAAATCAGGATTAGAACGGCTGGAGAGAAACATTCAGGTATGGTAAGATTTCATTCATTCATCCATTTTCTGTAACCGCTTGTCCTCTGGAGGGTCGCGGGGCGTGGTGGCTGGAGCCTAACATGACAACTCTACACAGAAAGGATTCAAACCCAGAACCTTCTTGCTGTGAGGCATCAGTGCTAACCTTGATAAGATTTGAAAGAGAAAATAACAAGTCACCAGTGAACACAATAGACATGTTTATGAAGATGGACAACCACAGCTTTCCTGAGGAGCAGTCTTGAAGCTCAGTGCGGTGGTTTCAGCCGTCGCCATCTGACTCCCAACTAATGCAAATGTGGTGAACAAGCGTGAGTGGAGCGGAGGTGGATGGATGGCACAGAGGCACACAGCTAGCAACATGAGATATCATGAATGAAGAAATTAGTTACAGAGACTAAAATCTTTTTTTGTACCAGGATGTAAACTGTTTATTTCTGCTGTAAAGTTTTAACATGGATGTTTTATGGGGATCGACTGGAGCCAGCCTCAAGTGGATAAATGAGGAACTGCAGTTGTTAGCACTTAACGTGTTGTCTGTGAAGATTCTCAGTCATCTCAGTAAAGAAAGGCAACTGGACTTGCAGAGTTTCTTGAAGACGTTTCGCCACTGGTTGAAGTAGCAGTTCTTAAGTAAAGGCTGCTGCGTGTCATAGTATTGCTGAAATTCCTTGATTTGATCTAAGAAACCTAAATCAAAATCAACCAAAACAGACTGGAACATGGATGTCCTCATACCTCTGGCCATATAGTCTTATCTAGGTAATGTTTTGCAATCTGTGTTTCCCGTTCTTTTGGACTTCTTTTTCTCAGATCTCAGCTACTAACTTGAGTAGTAAAATGTTGTTATTTAGAGAAATGTAGGACAAAACTACCAAGACGAGCACCAAGTTCCAATAAACTTAAATGACCCTTTAAAGTTAATGTGTTTTTACTGCAGTTCTGGACCTCAGCACGGCGTCCCGATGACTGCAGAAGAGTCTTTCACTTTGTCGTAGACTGCAACTTCTGTCGGCAACACGATCTTCATGGTCTCCTCCTTGCTGGAAGGAGACAGGGAGGATGGTGAGGGCGATGTGGGGGAGGAGAGGGTGGAGGTGGCGGCGGTAGAGGCAGAGGAGGATGAAGAGCAGTTGCCATCGGGAAGGCACTCTTCACAGCAGCAGCAGCAGCAGTCCATGAAGGCCTGTCCCAGCGAGCGACAGAGACACAGCAGCAACACCGGCGTCGCTGAGCAACGCACAAACAGCAGGAACTGTCCAATGAGACCCAGCGCGGGCAGAGCCAGTGCCGGGAGCGCAGCAGACACCGAGGCAGAGATGTACGCCAGGGTGATGTTGCAAATGCTCTCCGGTAGGTTGCATGCGATGTACAACACAGTGAGTGCCATGACGGTGGAGCGAAGCCTCTGCTCCCTCACAGTCTGCTTTTTCTTTGTCGAGGAGGAAGACGAAGAGGAGGAGGAGCACCTGACAGTCACTTTGTCACTGCTGCGTTTCTGTGGTAGCTGCTGCGCTAACACCTGCCTTGTCACCAAGTCGCAGGCCAAAGTGAAGAGCAGCGGCAAACAGAGGTAGCACCCAAAGAACCACCACATACGGGCCTCATGGTAGGTCAGCACCAGAGAGTAGATGTTCTCTGGGAGCTCCACAGACGGCTCACGGACACAAATATCCACCTTAAACACATCAGTTCGGGCTCTGAAGGCTGCCATCAGCGAGCCTCCGGCCTGGCTTTGCTGTAGGTCAGCGGGCAGCGTTGGCAAATTGACAGTTTCCTGGAGGAGCTGCCACAGCAGCAGCTCAGGGGCGGCTAGCACCAAGGAGCCCACCCAGATGACGGACAGCTTGGACAGGATGGACTGGCAGGGCTCCACCTTTGGAGTCTGATGGGGCCCGGGGCCAGTGGCTGCGTGGAAACGATCAATACTCAGAGCACAGAGGCTGAACGTGGCCACGCCCAAGGAGGTCACCTGACAGAGAAATGAAGCACAAAAAAAATGACTTTATTAAGACACTTAATAAGAGCCAGTCCATGTGACAGACAGACAGCCATTCACACCATTCTGCTCTCATCCATCAAATCCAAAGCTAAACTAGGCAACTACCGCTACTTTGAGATTATTCTAAAGGAGAAACAAGTGGGGCTCTATTGGCAGGAACTGAAATGAATTATCACAGTTACGTGTATCGTCACCTATAACAAACAAAAATATATATACATTTTTCTTTCTTTCTTCATATCTTCCACAGAGTCTGTCATGTGTTTGCTACAGTAGCCCAGAATGGACAAACCAAACACTGTATCTAAAGATGGTCTTTTGCTCTTCAGTGTTTATGTTCTCTTTGCTCTCCAAAAGTATTTAGTTGTTTACAATCTACAATCTCACCACTAGATGTCCCTAAATCCTACAAACTGGTCCTTTAAGTTGCTGGACTTCAACATGCTGAATCGACTGAATGCCCAAATAGTGCCAACAGTGCGGGACACACCTCTAAACCTATGTTCACCTACGGCTAGACACCAACAACTAGACTTGGCACGGATTTTTTTGTCACCAGGCTTGGATCTTTGACTTCACTGATGATACAGTAACCAAACACTAAAGAAACTGCAGCTCCAGTTTCCAACCAAATACTTAACCTTATATTTATGGCTACTATAGCAGCACTGTGCCGCACCTTCAGCAGCCGGCTGCTTCAACCCATGTTACTGCAGATCCTTCCTTCCTTCCTGCTGCTGTGAGATTGAACAATCAGCCCTTCTCCCAGTAGACCACACACACACTGGACTAAAACATGGACAATCCCAACACAAACCTCAACACACATACAACTTCCATTGTATTTAATTTTCCAATTTTTGTACTTTTTTTATTACTTCTTTTTATCTCCTGCTTCAACACTGCAAATTTCCCCACTGTACCTTATCTCTATCCTTATTTTATCGTATCTTATTTATTTATATTTTTTTACCTCATCTTTATTTTACCGTATTTTATCTCTCCACTCAGAATAAAAGAAACACAGAAATTAAAAGGCTCACAGAGGGAAGAGGGAGCCATTATGTTGTAACACCTCTCCGCCTGCAGACTGGGAACAGTTATTGGTGCCTCGAGCACATTAAAGTCTGTTCTTTTGGCCAGAAACACGGACTATCATTACAGAGACTTGTCCTCCCTCTGTGAGTGCTTAATGACCTCAAACGGTTAAGACACAACTCAAGATAATTAACACTGAGCTTTAATTAGCATGAAAATGGTTGAACTAACAGAGCACAGGGGCAGTTGGCAGCCTGACCTGCTTTAAACACTGCTCAGTAAAAGAGCATTTTAAAATACGTTAATTAATTAGCAGGAAATTAATTCAGCTATTAGCATAAAAATAGGTGCAGCAACAAAGAACAGAGGAGGCCGGCAGCCTGACCTTGTTAAAGACTGCTTCATACAAGCTGTTATTACGAATTAGAAAAACTCCACTTTGCTGATCTGAAGCTCTGTAGGAAGACAGAGCTGGTTCAGAGCCAAAAACAAAGACTCGGCAGGCTGCTGGACGATGGAAGATGTTATTAGAGCTCTGCTTCATTGATCTGTGAGGGCAAATCTAAATTAATCAAACTGTTTCTTGAGCATTTAACTTTCCAATTCTCTGGACTGTCTGCATGAACAATAAGTAATTATTAGTCTGTCAACTTTCAGCAAAGTCATCTCACAATGATAATTAGAGTGGAAACGAGTGATTGATTAATCTATTTATTAATAAAAAATTCCTCTATGCAAGTGCTTTCTCATTCACAAGCTTCATCTTCAAAAATGTATCTCTTTTCTTTGTGTTGTGTTGTAGAAATCATATTTTTAAACCATATTCTGCCATTCTATCGACTAAATAATAACAGATCGATCATGAAAAGGATTTCTAGTCATAGATGTGATCATTTATCATAATTCATTTGACAATTCATAATCACATATTCAGAGCAGGGTCTTTGGGTCTGCGGTGCAGAGAAGACCCCTTAGTTCGCTGACAAATAGGCTGGTGGTTCAATTCCCAACTCTTGCTGACTATGTCTCAAAGGGTTTGAGGGTAAAACGCTGAACAAGGAAGAAATTTGGACATAAAATATTTCCTACTGTTTGGGTGTGAGTTAAAATGATTACGGCTCTTTGGACGAAAGCCTTTTAAATAATTGTATGTCCATCCATTATCTGTAACAGCAGGGAGATGCCAGCTGGTCACCAGTCTATCACAAGATTAACACAAAGAGAAAATCATTCACACTCACATGAAGACCTACAGCCAATTTAGAATCACCAATTAACCTGATATACATGTCTTTGGATTGTGGGAGGGCAAGGGCAGACGGGGAACCCACACAGCCACAGGGAGAACATGCAAACTCCACACAGAAAGAGCCCATCTGGCCAGGGGGGTTGAATCCAGACCCTTCTTGCTGTGAGGCAACACACAGCGCGAATATCTCAACATATATATTATATTCCTATTAATGTTGTGATGATGATAAAAACACAATATCTCTCAGTATTATTGGACAATTTGTGGTGTGAGGACCCTTTCTACAGTAGGGCTTTCCATTTTCCAGTTATCTCACAGCAGTTCACTTGTATTTTTCAAATTAGTACCACAAGGTCACCAACTGCCAATATGTAGGCTAGTCTAATATACTATAACCAACATTGATCAACAGAAAAACATCAGTAACTATTTGGATAACAGTAAAAAAGCCAAACGTTCTGTAGTTCCACACCCTTGGTTGTCAGCATGCGTTACTTTTCCTACTGTTTTATCCAATTCTAGAAATACTGAATCATTGCTAAAACTCTAATAAGCATGGGATGTAAACTCCTTGCAGCTCTCTAGCTCAACTTCTGAGCTGATATCCTGGACTACAAATCGACCTCTCTCTGTCTCACAGAGAAGTCGAGGCCCAGACAGCAGCACCAGTGTTAGCAATAATTTCTCTTTCATTACTGAGACTTAGTTTGGATCGCATACTCTGCACCTGCAAATAGACACCCCATGAGTTTCAGATAACTACTGTGTCGGGTTCTGTGGTTTGAGGAACAAGAGTCGCTTCATGTGGGGCCCCTCTGGCCCTGCCTGACGGTTCATAACAGACAGCTGAAGAGGCCAAACAGACCATAACAGCAGATTTGTTCAAAGACCGTGGAAGCCAAAGAGGAACAAAGACACAAACAGGCCATTCATCACAGACCTGGAGGTCTCTGCATTAAACTGGAAATTAATAATGAGTTATTTATAGGGTGTAAAAACAGAACTAATGTTAAGATGTTTATGTATACATCTGGCTTACATCTGACTTTTAATACAAATACAGAAAACTAACAAATTTTGATTACAGCAAGTTTACTAGCTAAAAAAAAATCCAAATATCTGGCAACAACATTAATGAATTGACTGCTTGAGTAAAACAAGAACGATCCTCTATTCACAGCCTCCACATTGTGAAGAGTTGCTGTTTATAGATATTTTATGTCACTAAATGATTTATTCGAAGGTGTCAATTTGTGCTGTATTTGAACTGTTGTGGACTTTTCCCCAAAGTCTAGCTTACAGCAATCCATTTAAAAGGATGAAAACATTAGAATATCATTAGAATAAAATGAAACTGTACTAAGGATTGAAGACAACAAGGTGTAAACTCTCAATATTAGATTTGTTGATGACTTAGAAAGCTGTTAAAAATAACAAAAAACATTTGATTCTTCATATTTTCTATAATTGTGTTATATGTGTTCAATTAATTGATTAATTGATTAACTGATTTATTACTTTACTGTTAGATTCATTTAGTAATAGTATTTTAATGGCATAATCGAAATTAAATGCCATTTCAACATTTTTGGTCATTGTAGAATACCAGTAAATCGAGTACCAATTCTTTACCTGGTAATACTTTACATTAAATCTTCCTGTTAAGCATCGATAATGTTTATATAAATGTTTAATTAATTGTGTATATTATTAACTATAACTAAAGCATGCCTTTATGACTGCAAATAAATACTTTAAAATATTTTTATTGCCGCTCAAACTAAACTTTAAAGAGTTATCAACGGTTTATTACTTCCTGCTTTTAAATGGTAAACTGAGGAACACCTGCCCCTCACCTCCAGGTACGGCACTAGCCGGCACGACAGGTCTCCTAGCAACCTCTTCAAGGTGAGCTCGTGGAAGATGACCACGGGAAGGCAGAAGAAGAGCACGAGGAAGTCCCAGAAGGCCAGTCCCGCCAGGATGCAGTTCCACGCGCTCTTCAGGTAGAAGTTGTGCCACACGATGCACATGAGCGCGAGGTTCCCCACGATGCCTGCGGCGAACAGGACGAGCGCGAGCAGCATGACCGCGTACGCCCAGTAGGAGCCGTCGGTGACCGGGAACAGCGGGTTGAGGAGCCCCGAGCCCCGGTCGCTGGAGGAGGAGGAGTTACCTGGCGAGGTGCGCCGGTGTGACCGTGGGGTGGTAAAGTAGCCGCTCGGGTCGTCGTACGGCCGCGGCTGCCCGTAAATGTTTGGGGGAGGCGGGTCTCGTTTTCTCCCATCTTTGGCTCCCCGAGGCACTCTCTTCACACCGGTATGTCCAAAAGTCTCAGTCTGGTCCAGAGCGCTTTTTTCCGGCGAGAGAGACATCTCCGTCTCCGCTGCGCCAGCATCCTCCAGCGCAGACACCGACTGGTCTGTGTGGACGTGACGGAGCTCCGCAGTCCGCAGAAAGAGAAGCAAAAAACACCAAACCGGGCTCATTTTTTAACGAAACGTGTCTGGTCCGTGTTATCTGTCTCTGTAATAGACATGTGCTGAAAGTAAAAACTTGACTCCTGAAATAAAAAATGTCCAAAACAGATTGTCTCACAGTCCGTCCTCTCTCCGGTCCTGACGCAAAAGTTTAGAGTCCGCAGCTCACTTCAGCTCTTTGTTATTAATTCAACAGTCCCACCACTGACTGGACACAACACCGAGCTTCCGGTGTGACCTTTCAAAATAAGACATACTGCTACATCTACTTTTGTAAAACACAAATACATTCCCCGCGTCTTCAGTTTCTAAATGCAATTATACAATTTGTGGAACTGGTTTCTGTCAACTACATTTCTAATCATATTGGATATTGATTCAGTAAAACAAACCATCTGTATTCAAAGCAAGGGCCTTTGATAGTGATTGAGGTATTTTGTCTGTGATAATTTCGTCTGTGATGCATCACTGAAGCACAAAGATGACTAGGTTTAGCAAACAAAGTTCAGTTGAGGCTAATTGGACTGTTTGCAGTTGTTCAGACATAAACTAAGAAACTGATTTTAATTTTTACCAGAAAATTCAGAAGATCACCAGCTGTAAGATATTACGGTTCATCCTGAGATGAAGCCTAATTTCCCTTAACAAACAGATGTCAAAACATTTCACTCAAAACTATAAATGTGAATCTCATTGTAGTGCAAGAACAAAAGTCCCCAATGTCTGCACTAATTTGAAGTGCGTGTGGCTAATTAATTGGACACGGTAATTATTCCCACAAACTGAAACCTTCTTCATATTCAAATAAACAAAATTCTTTTTATTTTACAAAGTGACAGCGAAGCTTCTCTTCAAGTCAGCTGTCACGAGGAACAAAGTTCACAATGAGGCAAGGAGGCAACAGATTTGAAGTCTCTCAGAAAGATGAATGACAACTGTGGTACCAAGAGTCAATAAAAAAGTCTCTCAGAACCAAAACTGACAAGAACACCACAACAGATGCTGTTTAAAGAGGAAGTTCTGACCCTACAATATCTTTCAATAACTACTCAAACAAGAAATAATTCTGATACTCTGAAAGATCTTAAAGTTTCATATGATGTTTGCGTCTTCAGCAGCTATCTGTGTTCTCCTTCCTGACCGTTACAATCAGTAATCAGGCACTAAGGAGCAATAATCAGTAAGTCAGACGATTCTTGAAGTCCAGGCGAGTGAGAGCTTCACTTCATTTCCCATAATCCTCAGCTCTTCATGGAGGACGTCAGGCTCCTTCGTGCATACTTGTGTTTCTTTCGGTACTCCTGAAAGACAGTAACAGACAGACAAGTAGAAACATTTTTCCAAAATATATCTTCACTCAATCTAAAATGAACAATAATTGGGTTTAGTGAACAATAAAAAAAAATTGTTCCTCTCTTTCAACTGGGTGTTTTTGATCATGTGACTTCTGATCTGCTAAAGATATGCAGATGTTTGTGAAGAGCTTTATGTTGCCTGACAGTAAATAAACTGTATAAGAGGATCAAGAGGTCAATATATCACATTAGATTAACTTAAATATAGCCATTTCAAACACAGACACACAATCTGAATTTACCAGTGAAGAATTCTTCTGATCGGACCAGTCTGGTCTGACTGAGGTGGTTACATGAAACACTTTGTTCTGATTGGGCTGTTATTCTGCTAATTAGTGTAATACTAATATCTGTGTTACCACAGCAGTTGATTAGCACATTCAAATACTAGTTTACTAGTAGTGGTAGTAGTGGCTTTGGTTGGTCATGGAATTTAAAACATCAGATTGTTTTCTTGGGCTAGAGAAAAGACTGGTGTAAACTATAACACTGCTAATGACTGTGCTCCTGTAAACCCATATGTACCTGTCTGAGCGCGCTCCTCCTTTCCTCCCACTCCTCCCTCTGCTCCTCCAGCTGAGACATGCGACAGAACAGCCTGGGACCCTCTGAAGGAGAAAACAGAAGGTAGAGACCACACAAAAACTGCTTCATCAACCTTAAAGAAACAGAAACATTTTTTTTTTTACTCTGAAATGCTGGTTTCAGGCAAACATTTAATCTCAATCTCAATCATGACAATAAGAGGTTTCTGAACGTTTAAGGTCGGAGGTAAGAATTAAATCTATATATTAATCATTATCCTACCTGTCAGTCTGTTGTCATCAGGGAAAAAGAAGAAAAGATCGGTCTTTGAAGCAGTCGCCTCCCTGGGAGCAATAAGAGAACAACACACACATTCAGATAACATTTACGATATGTTTACGCAGAGATTGGTTAGCTGTGTTAAAGTTCCCTCTTTCTATACAAAACAGATTTTGCTTCTTTAAAATGTGAATAACAAAGTAAAACAACTCTTCCTTAAACAGTTTTTCTATTTAAAATAGTTGCTCATTAATAAAAAAAAATAATCTTTCTGATGAAACGTTTTTCAAACGGTGCCAAACAGTGACTGATTCTAACCTCTCAAATGTCAGGATGTGCTACTTTTCCCGGTCATAAATTATGCTAAATTGTATATTCTATATTTTAGACTGACTTTTTCACAATTTTTTGACATTTTATAGATAAAATTATGACTTAAGGGAATGAAAACTGTTCGTTGTTCTTGTTCAAACTAACACACACTAAATTTTAATTTAGATTTTCACTCACTCTGTGGTTTCAATGGTGGCAGTGCCTTGTTCACCATCTTCCTCATCCTTCTCCTGATCGTCGTCCTCCTCCTCTGAGCTGCTGTCATGGAAACGTGGGTCTTGTTGCCATGACACCTTTGGCGCCTGGATGCTCTCCACCTTGTACTCTGCTGTTAAGAGATGGAAAGATTTAAACATGGAGAAAAAGTTTCTGTCAGTCTGAGGTAAGTATTATGGATTTAATTTACCCGTCTCTCCACTTCCTGTTTCTGTGTTGTCTCCAAAGAAAGAAAATTTAAATCCAGAGGAATCCTCTTGCTCTGTGCTGGGATTAGTCTCGAGGTGAGATGTCAGCGGGGCCTTCTCTTCTTCCTTCTCTTTTGCCTCTTCTTCCTCAACTTGGTCCCAGTTCATCTGCTCTCCACCTCCATCGATGTCATTCTTCGTCTGACCAAACACGGCCTTCAGGTCACCAGACACGTCGTAATAAATATCTTTAGAAACTTCAGGAAGCTTCTGAGCCTCTTCCCTCTTCTTCCTCCTGGTCGACTTGCTGTGAACACAGATCACATGACACTTTTACTGGAGTACAGTCAGAGCGGGTAGGGTGGATATAGGACGATACTTAAATGGTCTTCTGTGTGAATATTAAAGGGTAAGAGTTTCTGTCTTATGGATGGTGAGATATTAGCGCCGTTAATTAAGTGGTGTGCCCCAAGGCTCAATTATGGGTCCCATTCTGTTTTCAAAGTACAATTGTTTTAAATATATTCTGACATTTTCACATTCACATTTTATGAACTACACGAATACATTTGTTGCAAATAAAAATTTAAATAAAGTAATAATATAATAAAATAACTATTTCATAAAAAACACTTGATGTCAGTACTGGTGCAGGTAAAATGGCTTTCTGTGTTTGTACCTCTCTTTCTTGGTCTCATCTGTTTTGGTCTCAAACACAGCGTGTTCCTCTTTGCTGGGGTCGTAGTGCAGTGCTGACACATCTCTGAAAAAAATCACCAACTGATTAATTTCTACATTTTGTTCGTATTAAATATCATGTTCGGAGGAGCCTGTGATTCAGGCTGCATATGAGGCTGACCTGAACTTCTTGGCTTTCACAGGAGTCTTACTGCTGCAGGTTTGTTGGCTGCTGCCAAGGACACTCTGCAGGATAGACAGGGTCTTCTTCTTCTCCTCCTCCAGAGCCTCATCTTCCTCAGCTGGGCTCCCTTTTACTTCTGAATCACAAGCAAATACCACAGTCTATACCATAAAGAGCATCTCAAGCCAAAATGCACCAAGCTGGGCAATTACCAAACTCTGTGTTAAGGTAACAAAATATGCTTTGCATCATGAGGAGTTGTTTAGACATAATCTATGTGAGAAAAGTGACATTTTAACTACTTTATCTTAGGTTTTTTCTATTTTCCGACAAAAAAAAACATATCACTCAGCCACAGAAAACATGCATCCTGAAGTTGGAGGTACTAGATTGGGAGTTCCAAACTACACTGTATCCACAGCCTCACCTGTCTCCTCCTCTTTGTCCTTGTCCTCCTCCAGGAAACGAGAATCCATTCGGAAACGCTCGTCTGTCCCAAAGCGAGACTGCAGCGCCATCAGCTGGACAGCACACAAACAAACAAACAAACACACAAACACCATCAGAGGCAGGCGAGAGTGGCTATATATAACGGATGTTCACTGAGCAGCCAAAACATTATGATCACCTGTGCATTATGCTATCGGTATTAGTCTTTCTGCTGCCAAAAGCTTGACGTGTACAAGACTTTTGAAGGTACCCCGTCATATGAGGAACCAAGATATGTTGTAGTTACACGATCATTTTAGTTTTATTTATTTATTTTTTTCACTTATTCATCCTCATGGGGAAATTCTCTTTCAGCATTTAACCCATCCATTCGTACACACACATTGAGTAAACTGGGGAGGGGGCTGGAAGCAGTGAGTACAGATCCTTAATTTTTTTTACCTGGCCCCTTTATCCTCTTAAACTCTTGGCCTCTTTCTCAGACTTATAAAGATAATTTTTTGTGTTTAAGTGTAAGAATCAGAATTACTGGGTGAATGAGGATCAGCAGCATTAACTGTACCAAGACTGATGGTAATAAAGTCAAGCAGAGAAGCTTTACAGAGGCTTTAGTAGGTTTTGTGTGTTTATGTAAACCCTCTAAATTGGCTGTTTTGGCACAATTTAAGGACCAACACTAACCCTCAGTACCTTATTAAAGGTTAAAATATTTCATTTCTACAAAATGCTTTTCTTTTCCTGTGTGCACTTACCTCACCAGTAACATACAGTGCACTTAAATAAGAATATAATAAATATAGATGAAGAAAATCCTGTATGGACACTTTTCTCACCTTCTGTCCTGCTCGACCTTCAAACTCAGGCCTGATGTCAAACCTGCTGCCGTCCTCCTCCTCCTCATCACCATCCTCCTCCTCATCCTCACTGCCGCCAAACAGCTGAGGGCCCGAAGGCTTCAGATGCACCTGAAAACACACAGATGGTAAAATATTCTGTCTATAGTGACTAAACACAGACATATATATATATATAAATGTAGAGGCAGAATCCAAGCAATCTGAACAGCAGCTGACCTCAGACCAGTCTTCACTCACCTTCTCCTCTGTATTGGCTGTTGCTTCATCACCGGTGTCCTCATCTTCTGATTGGCTGTCCTGGAACAGGGTCTTCTTTGATGCGACGAGCTCTGACACTTTCTGCTGCTTATCTTCATCATCGTCCTCATCATCAGAACCAAATACAATGCGTTTCCCTGCTCCTGCTGCTGGAGCATCCTAATAAACAATAATCCTATTATTATCTGTTATAGACCAGTTTTATGATTATCTGCAAAGGGATGGTAAGAATCATAAAACATGTTTTCCTCCTTGACGCAACAATATCTCCTTTTATTCTGGATCTGGTTAATCTGTCCCTAACATTTTTATTTAAGTATCAATGACTAGTTTTTCATTTAAAGACACTCACCAGGTTGGCTAGAGCTCCCTTGATGAGCTTCTTGTGTTCTTCAGCCTCTTTCTGTCTCTGCTGGACAGCAGCCAGCCTCCTCATGTTGGCCTTCCTCTGCAGCTCCTCTTCCTCCTCAGCTCCAAGCACCACCTTGCGAGGGGCTTGCAGCTCTTCCTCCTCCTCTTCCTCACTGTCGTCTTCCTCAGAGGAGCTGCAGGATGAAGGTGAAGCCTTTGCTGTAGATTTAGTTGTATGGACAGTCTGACCGGTCTTCGTCTCCTCCTCCTCCTCCTCCTCCTCCTCCTCCTCCTCCTCATCATCATCACTGCTAGAAGAGGAGCCAGTCTCAGCTTCCTCTGAGTTAACTGGAACCATTTTTGAAACTTTAGGAGTAGACAAATTGTTTGCAGCCTGACCCTTTTTCTCCTCCTCCTCCTCCTCCTTCTCCTCCTCCTCTTCTTCTTCTGTTTCTTCTTCTTCTTCTTCTTCACTGTCTTCTTCGTCTTCGCTGTCCTCCTCGTCTTCATCTTCTTCGTCACTGCTCTCCGATTTCTTTTTCTCTGTTTCAGTGAGTTTCAATCCATTTACACACTTGCCATCTGTTGCTTTGTGGTTCAGTTCTGGAGCGTCAGAGTTCAGCTTTTGTTTTTTAACCTCGCTTCTTCTTCTATCCTCCTCTTCCTCTTCTTTTTTCAGTTTCTTCTGCTGCTCATCTGTTGGCGATTCCTCGTTCAGCGCCTTCGTACCCTGGAAGGCAGGCAGCGGCGTTGCCATGACACCTTTTCTTTTCTTGTTTTTCTTCTTCCGTTCGTCCTCGCTGCTGTCGTCTGCCATGATGGCGGCGAGGATGTCCTCTGGCATGGTGCCTTTCTTAGGAGCAGGTCGCTCTGCGGGGCTGAGCTTAGCCTCTTGTTCGAGGCCGCTGCCGGGGATGCTGGGAGTGGTAGTCTTGGAAGTCTGCTCAGCTTCTTCAGCGAGCTTCTGTAGATCAGCCAGGGAGATCTCCAGATGGGTGACATTAGAAAACATGGCTTCATAATCTGAATCTGAACATGAACCAGCTGATTCGAACTCCTCATCGTCGTCATCATCTTCATCACTACTTGATTCTGAGCTGGAGACTTTTACTACAGGGAGGACAGCTGTTTTCTTACTTTGCGTCTGTTTATTAGAATCCCCTTTCTGCTGTGTAGTGGAAGGTTTCCTTGAGATGAGTTGTTCTTCGGCATCTGTGTCCTCTTCCTCCTCCTCTTCTTCAACAGCTTTTCTTTTCTTATTTGTCTTTCTCTTTCTGTCTGTGTTGTTTCCTGAGAGGTGTTCTGCTGTTTGAGGAGCAGGTTTCTCCTGAGGTTGAGGAGGAGGAGGTTTCCTGGCTGCAAAGAGCTCATCTGTGTCGGCGGAGTCATAGTCTTCCTCGTCTTCGTCACATGAAAGAAAGAAAAGCTTGATTACACACAAAGCTTCTCGTATTGAAGCCTGATCATTGGATGGGATTCATCCTCATTTATTATAATAACTATTTACTGTAGCATTATTTGTAATGTAAAGGAAAAGTTACTGTATTAATATATCATCATTTAAAAAATAGTTTGTCCAGAAATCATCACAGTGTCAACTGTAATTACATATTATGGCCACTATTTTTAACAACCAAACAATCCTGTTTGGAAAAATCTCAAAAATCCTACTTCAGAATTATACAGATTAACAAAGAGTCTCTTTCTGTTTCTTTCAGCCTCTGTTCCAGCAGAATATTCCACTACAAAGACAAATCACAATCCGTGGAAGAAGAGGAGTCCCTGCTTTAAACATGTCTCTTACCTTTGTGTCTAGATTTCTTTAAGTAGTCATGTCCGACCACTTCCAGGTTATCCTCCTCTGCCTCCTGTCGCAGTGAAACATGGGAGGTCTGCTGAGCTGCCACCAGTCGGCGGATTTCCTCGTCTGAATCACTGTCATTGTAATGCGTCCACTTCCTCTGAGCCGGTCTGCGGTTGGTTTGTAGTTCAAATCCATTGGTGAACTGATGAGACTTGGTGTGACTGACAGAGGTAACGTTGTTCTCGGATCTGAGAAGGAAGCAACAGCGAGGAGACGGACTTATGTCTGTGTAACAGAAGTCTTCAGAGAAACCTAGAAAACAGAAATGGTCAGAAACAATCTGATGCTTACCTGGTTCTACCTGCTGCATTATGGGAGTTGACCACATCTGTGCGACTTTTCTTGGGTCTCGACGGCTCAAAGGGCGGGAACTCTCCACGCCTCTTCTTGCTGATGTCATCGTCCCCTCCCTGTACCTTCCAGGTGAGCTGGGTGACAGGTGTGGACTGGTCTGTAGCGTGTCGGTCCAGCTTGCAGATGTTGTGGCTGTATTTCGATGGGTCGTACTTCATGGTGCGAGCTTTGCTGCCTTTCTGACACTTGAGCTGGAGGACGGGAAGGACTCGTCCGAATTTACTGACCACCCAGTCCTGAAAACAGAGCAGCCAGCCAGATCATCAACATCTACAACCCTATGTAGTTTTGTATGATACTAATAAACACATGTAATGATAAGTCACATTTTTAAATGGGGAAAATAGGAAATCCCTGGTGACCACTGGTGCCAAGGAATTGATTCTTATGAAATATTGTTGTAACACATCATCTACATATAACAACAGATGTTTTCCAATTTTTAAATTCTGAAAATAGTTTTAGACTAAAAACAGAAAGACTCCCCACAATGCTGCAAACAGATTTATGTCCCCACAAGTTTACTAACACAACCACGACCGAAACAGGTAACAGAGGAGGACTGGACCTTGTGTCCTGGTATTTCGGTCCCCGGCACCGCAGCCTTCATGGTGAAGTTGTCCACCCCGGCTTTGCTGAAAGAGTCCAGAATCTTCTGTGTCTTGTCCTCTGCTGCAGGCTGCTGCTGCTGCTCTGCCGCCACCTCCCGCTCCTGAGCCAGTCTAATACACAAACACTTCATCACACTTCCATCGCCTACGACTGTTCTGTGAGTTAGGACAGATTGGTTGTTGCCACGCAGGAATAGGTATAGTTTTAGTGAGTAAGTGGTGCAGATGAAGATGCAGAGGCTGTGAATCAAAACCTCTGTCCAACTCCAACTCATCCTAAACTTACATTTTCAAACCAAACATTGTTTAGGATCATCCATAATGTGCTTGGTTTGTCACAGCTACTCCTTATAAATGTAACCAGCAAAATCACAGCCACAGATTAATCAGCAACTATTTTATCAGTAATTCTAAAATATTGAATATTTCCTTGCTTTGAGTCTTTGTAAACTACAGTATATTTATACAAGTTACTATATAATGGGCTTTTGGAAAACAGGGAAACTTTGCAACACTTTACAATTTATTAATTAACAGGAATAAATATTACATTATTATATTGAGTTCAGCCCTAATTGAAAGGAAATTAAATCATTGTTTAATTATGGCAATTTTCTCTTGTCCACAGTCATGTCTGTGTTGATGTTACATTTTCATGGTGAGGTGAACATGGCCGTACCTGTGGAGGAAGCTCTCTTTGGCGGTTTCAATCTGCAGAGTTCCTCCTTTCCATTTGGATTTGTTAAGCACTGTCAAACCTGCAGAGGGAACACGCTGATTTCAGGCTGATGATACAACACAAGCTCTGATGTCAGAGAGTAAATGCAACGTATGTCCAAGGGTTAGTTCCCCTGAGCATAGTCTGGGGTTACTGGAAACAAACCAAATATGATTCGGACTGAAAGCTGAGCTGTCCCACAAAGAATCTGAATAAACATTAGTTAAACAGAAACTGTGAGCAGTTCACTTACATTTCTTCAAGTCAGCATCTGAAATATTGATGTTAATGTAGCCGAATGTTTTGTAAGGAACACCTGGAGGAGATGGGTGAGACAAGAAATGAGGAACTTAAACAAAGACAAATATAAGACAATTGGAAGTGCAACAACCAATAATAAAGCATAAAAACTTCCATCAATGTGCATGTACTTTATATTCACTTAACATTTCCATTATTCTTATATAAACGCATGTCAAAAAAGACATGCAGATCCTGTGATGTTGATGATGAGACTTCTGAATTAATTCATTTATCCATTTTTAAATTAATGTATCAATATAGGTTAGTTATTCTTAGACTAAAAATTAGTTCTGCAAGTTTACAATACAAATGGTTCAAAAATCTTTTCAATTTTAGTTTTCCTCCAGCATAAATATGCTGCTGGTTAAAAGAAACAGAACAAAGCATCACTGTCTTCTGCATTCCTCACCATCCTCGTCCCTCCTGGTTCGGAGCTCCACATCCTCCACGTCTCCAAACTTTCCAAATCGATCCTTCAGATCCTTCTGGGTGACCGTGTGGCTCAACCCGCCGACGTACAGGCGCCGCATTGCTGTGGGTCCACGACAACACTATCACTGAAGGGACAACAAACACCAGGGTCACCCATCTTTCTATCAATTTATAGACCGTGGACAGGTGATGACTTTACAATAGATGCACGTGAAACAGCATGATCATTCACTGATTAGGACATTTGGGCTGTTGGTTTATATATCTGCTACTGAACAAGACTCACTACTCTGCATATATTTATATAGGTTACACACATTTATAATTTATTCTTTGTCTGAATGCCTAGTTATTCAGAAAGAAATAGGAAAAAAAAGCATAGTCTGGTCTGTACATATAATGACACCACATAGGCTACTGTAGGCTCAGATTTATAACTAGTAAGAGCTTTGAGACTCTTACAGCAGTGTATGTTGGCCCGCAGCTAGATAAGACCTGCATCCATATTCTGTACTGAATTACACAGAGAAATGTAATATTATGTCTATCTGCATCAATGAAGGCAGAAGACATCTCTCAGCACTATGCAGTACAATTCAACAATAACACAGCTTTCACAATTACAACCAAGCTGAGCCAAACTCTCTCTAAAGCAATGTCAGCAAAGACATTATACCCTTCAGACTGATTGTAGTGTGGTTGTTACTCAGTTTTAGCTCAGTGGAAACCGAATTTAAAAAACAGAAATTTTTATAGTATGCTATAGCATCCAAACGCCCTAGACTGACAGACTGTTAAGAAAACAAAAATAAGTCTATTTTAATGTTGGTGACTAATGAAATTAGTATTCTGACATTTCATGGACTTTAATGTTTCCATCCAGCTCATCCTAAACCTCTGCGCTAAATCGTAGGAGGAAATAAAACAACGTCATACATAGTCTAGTATAGCTTCTACTTCTAAACGGCTCGATTTCAAACTGATCTGATATATATCAAGCTTAAATTACAGACTTAATTTGTACGGACAGAAAAGACAACAAATATTTACCTCACATGTACCCAACTGGTGTTACCACAATCTGCGTCCGGGTCTGCATTCCTACCGATATTTCCTTCCGCGCTTGTTTCTGCAGTTCCAAAACGTTCCGCAATAGTTTCAGTTAAAATCAATTTAAACAACAGCAACTTATAATTAGAAAATTACACAGAGGATCATTTGCTTGTATGATAGCCACGGTAAATCAACAAATTATTATTTTCCCTTGGTTTGCACAATGTAATCACACTGCATTACCCGCATCTGTTACTTCCTACAACCTCACGTATAAAGGGGGTTTTCATAAAACTCACATCAAGGACCTTTTCTCAAAGTGCGTATTAGCAACACAAAAGCGCCAACGTGTACTTTAAAGACAAATTTAACTTGAATTTGTAGCGTTTATATCGACGTACGTTGGCTCTCCGTCTGAATCTTCTTTACAGCAATAGTCTCTTCCACCCTTCCAAGAGGTGAAAATGGTAGAGTCCAGAGGGCGCGAGGCTGCAAACTGTTTTGGTTGCCAGAGTGAAAAAACGAAAATCATTCAGGTGAAGAGAAACTTCAGTTTTTTCCAGTTAATTTGGACAACGCTCTGTTATTTTAGTGGTTTTATCACTCTTAAATAATTTGGCAGAACAATGGAAATAAACACGGTAAAGTTAACATTTGACATGATAATTTGTTATTGTTTTAAGTCAGTTACAGAAGCTAGCTAGCCAGATTTGACTAACTTAACCCAACTAGCGTTATTGACAACACATTTCTTCAATAATTTAGACTGCCAGCGTCACTTTTAAAGCGTGGGAAGTGCAGTCATATTCCAAAATGCTAGAAAAGGCCTCTAGTAATGCCAGAATCAAAACTGGGAGGTCCTTTACTCACTTTATTCTTTTTACTCGTTCAGCAAGTTTTGCCTTTTGCCTTTTTTCTCGGTGTTTGCTCAGACACAGCTCATCAGTGTTGCAGCATTTTAAAATCAAGTCCCACTTGTCTCGCATGTCCTGCATCTAGGTTATTATTTTGTGACAGTTGGCTCGTTGGCCTAACTATGTTCCTTATCCGGTATTTATTGATGCTGCAATGTTTTTGTATTATATTCTGGAGGTCTTAATTAAAAGCTTCATGTGTTTTCAGCTGAATTATTTTGTGTCTTTTCATCCATTTCAAGATGGAAGAGAAGATGAACGAGGAGAACACTGAGGAAGTGAAGGTGCTGGAGGCCCAGATCAAGCGTCTCCAGGCTGAAGTTGAAGCACTGCAGTGCCAAAAGCAAGACACATCCTTCCACTTCAAAGGACCAATGCAGGATGCCCTGTGAGTTTTAATTTTTTATTCTTTATTTTTAAATCCACATCATGGACATCTTACAAGTGTAGTGGTTTGTCTCCACAGGGCGTATATGTGTGAACAGAGACAGGGCGGAGGGAAAGAAAGGGTGCTGTCCAGGTTGAACGAAGAGGTGCAGGAGCTGGAGGAGGATCTGAAGAGGCAGACACAGATGAATGGCATCACTCTGAACAGCTGCACTACAAAGACTCTGCAACGCAGTAAGTTTGTTAAATCTATACCTGCTGGTAGGTCAACATGGATAAAAACAATACAGTATTGAAAATATTATAATACATATAAAAAATATCAGTTTTGTTGAAATTTTATGAGAAAGAAAATACATTCAACACATTTGTAGACGTCAGTGTTGCACACATCACACCTTACTAAAGAAACATAACCTTTGTATGCACCTTTAACTCCATCCCTTGTTATGTAATTATTGTGTGTTTGCTAGGTGACAGTAAGCTTGTCCAGCAACTCTGTGTGTCCGGTCACATCTCTGAACTATCCTTCCAAGTGGAGTTCCAGCTGTCTGAGGTCAAGGTGGGTCTTTTTTTTGTCAAATAATCTTAGATAAAAGATTCAGTCTTGTTTATGGAAGTCAGTCAGTTTTTTAGTGACTGACAAGCTTGTCATCTAGTTCCCGGTTTGATTTCCCCTTATCAGCCAGCTTTAGCTTTCTCTGTGCCAATCTGGAATGTCCAAAAAATGTTAAAGAAAGGAAGCTGGACTCGTGTAATCTCTCTACTCTACAAGTCCAGTTGCCTTTCTTAAATGTTGAGAGTCTTCACAGACAAATAGTTGGGAAAGCTAAAATTCCAGCAATCAGGACTTTAGCAAAAACTTAGTCTTACACTATATATTTCAAAGTATTAAACTGAGCTGAGCTGTGTACACGATTTAAGAGATTATTGTTGGTTCTAGACCCATGTAAATGAAAAGTAATCAAAGCAAAGACTTTTGTGGAGTGTTTGTCACAGAAGGGGTGCTGAGTCTAGCCAGCAGAGGGGGACAGAGAGCCATATTCATTGGTTGACTGATCAGGCATCACGTGTGACATTCGTATTTTAACTGCTGGCTAAGAATTCAAAACACATTTGAAGGAACTTTATTAGTCAGACATCAGACCAAACAATGTAAACAACCTCGGTGGAAAAACAGCGTATGGTTCTATTGGGCACAATCATTGGCAGCAACCCTGGCAAGAATAGCAGAAAGGAACAGTTTGGGTTTAATAAAGACAATTATTACTGTTTTATGCTCTGCTCATTTGTCATTATTTAGATTTTGCACCTGATCATATTTAAAGTGTCACAGTTGACTGCTTAAGTTGATTTTTTTCAAAAACTTGTTGTATTGTGGACTGCATGCTCGTAGGCCTGACCTGATAATTGATACCTTCATTAGTCAGTGTATATGCTAACCCAAAATGCTCTCTCTAGTGCAGACTGTTTAATGATAAATTATATGAAATAATGTGTTTTTTATCTACTGAGTAACTGATGGTGTGTTTATTCTGCAGGAAGATCAGAAATCTGAGAGAACAATTAGTGATCTGAACGTGGTGCTGGACTCCAATGACTTGCAGAACCTCAGCAACTTCGTGTCTCGGTAAGAATTAATATTGTAGATTGACGTGAAATCAGTAATTTTATCTCTAAAATGAACATTTTTTTCCAACACTAAACCTTTTCCAGAGTGATCAGCCTGTAGGAGATGATCGTTTAGATACAGTTTTTTTGTAAAGCTCACAATATACCGTCTATCAATCAACAATGTACATAAACTTTGTTCTGAACTACTACAGTTAAGTAGTATGTGTAGTGAAAAGCCTTCAATCAGAGAGGTAGGAGATGTGAAAATCATTCAAATATAGAGGTAATGCCTATTATGCCTATTTGTGAACAGACATTTCTGAAAGACATCTATGGTGTTGCGTTTGGCTGTACACATTAAACGTGACAGAAATAAATAAAAGTCTAATAGGCTGTCACTTGCTCACCTGGTAAATCACTGTGGTCAGTTTGTATCATATATGTTGTGTCATATTAAATATTGAATATTATTTTTCCTGTCTGTTCAGTTTGCTTTAAGTGTTTATTGAAGTAGATGAAGATATCCATTAGCAGTCGTTTGTCATCCAGCTCAAAGTCCTCACTCGCACATCAGCTCATTTTCAGTCCGCCTGCTTTATACTCACAAACAACAAACCTATCTTAAGATGGACATTTGGCCTTCTCAAGCACAGGTGTAACTCATTACATTCATAATGGTTGGATTCCATTTTGGTGTGCTAGCATACTGGCACACCTAACTGTAAATGGAGCAGAGCCATTATTAATATGGGTTACACCTGTTCTTCTCCCGCTGTGACTGTATCTGAGCTGAGTCGGGTCTTATTAGGTTTGGAGCTTTAGTCACTCTTTAATTCCATACCAGGTGCTTTTTACACGGCAGAATAAAACGTTAATTGCTATCAAAGCCAGTGGGATGCAAATTATAATTTGCCTCAGAATCAACCTGGATTTTTGAACAGTCTTAAAGTAGTGTTTGCCCTTGGCGTCCTCTATCAGCTGCCCAGTGTTGGAAAAACAATTTTCTTTCACTGTGGTCCGGTGAGATCATTGGTTTTAATTATTTATGTATTTTTCAGAAACAGTCCATATTTATTAAAATAGCTAAATAAGGGGCAGAGTTTGTCAGAAACCTATTTTGTTTTATGGTCTGTGAAGATTTTCAGTCAACCAGGTCAGGACATATCTTAAAGAAAGCTAAAACCAAAGGCAACTAGACTCGTTGAGTTTTCTTGAAGATGTTTCGTCCAAGTAGTTTCTTTATTTCTTAAATGACTGGTGGGAGTTTAGGTTTTGATTTGAAACATCTCTGTGTGGAGTTTGCATGTTCTCCCTGTGTCTGCGTGGGTTCTCTCCGGGTACTCCGGCTTCCTCCACCGTCCAAAGACATGCTCATGAGGTTAATTGGTGATTCTAAATTGGCCGTAGGTGTGTGTGTGTGTGAGTGTGAATGGTTGTCTGTCTCTCTGTGTTAGCCCTGCGATAGACTGGCGACTTGTCCAGGGTGTACCCCGCCTCTCGCCCGATGACAGCTGGGATAGGCTCCAGTAGACCCCCGCGACCCTTAACAGGAATAAGCGGGTACAGAAGATGAATGAATGAATGAATGAATGAACATCTCTGGATGGCGCCCACCTGAAACTCTCATGACTAGGGTTTGTTGACTACCAGCTACTTACCTGTAATTGGAGGCATTTGATTAGCTTCTTTTAAAACATTTTCTTGTATATTGTCACCTTGAATTCTCTAAAATGCTTTGTCAACCTACTGCATTATTGTTATACGCTCATTTAACTAGATTATTGTTGTTCTCTTTATCATGCAATGTACAGGAATTTAGTGTTCTGTGATGATGCTGATATCAAGCATGTGAGAAGTAGTTCAAATCCCAACCAGTGCTAACAGCTTGCATCAGTGACATACAGACAGTGTTTCTTAATTACTTTCGAGCTTTCTTATGACAGCTCTGTATTGATATGTCTCACTGTAATTATAAGCAGTTAGTTATAGGTCTGATAAAGTAAAACTCAAAATGAAACATGTGCCCCTCTTCCATTATCATCCATTAAACAGATTAACTTATTTTAGTTGTTTTATTTGTCTTTAAGGGCTCTTTTGTGCATCAAAAAGTACAATTAAAACGTTTTAAGCACATTCCAGGAGAGAATCTCATTAATTGCTTCACTATGTTGATACCACTAGTAGTCTTAACTTGTGTCAGCTCTGATTATTAAAAGAAAAAAAAAAACCTTCTGATAATACAAACCACATTTTTTTAGTGTTTTGTCATGCAGCAAAGCCCCGTAGGACCAAAGTGATGCTCCCTCTGTTGTGGAATATAAATTAAATGTGGGTGTGTTTATATGCCCAGGTGCATTTTCTGTCCCCTTAGTCACAATCTGCCAGAAAGCATCTGGTCTGTTAGTGGATCTGAAACACAGAGCAGGAGTCTGATTTGCTCTATATCTGAGGCCAAACCACATCTGGATTGTATGGCCCAGTCTGAAGAATCTGGCAAACAACACATGGAAAAATACTGAAGATAATGATTCAACACACTGCTGCCTTGTCAGAGGCTGTGTGTGTGTGTGTGTGTGTGTGTGTGTGTGTGTGTGAAAGAGATGGAGAGCGAGAGAGTCAGTTTTACAGGTCTAAATCAGCCTGATAATCTTTGTTAAAGCGATCTGGTCTGAACTGTTAAAGATAAATGCTGACACTAAGAGTTTTACTGGTTATATATTTTCAGCAGACGTGCGTTGTATCCACACCTGTCCTCCTGTATCCCTAAAGAGGTTTTTTTTAACTGTGAGAGCTTGAAGGAACACAGTGCTGCTCTGTGGCCACCCATGGTTTGGCAGTGCTCACAGTCCAATACAGATTTTCTATTGTTACACATGTAAGGTCAATGAAAAATTCTTGGAAGCCTTAAAGGAGGCTTCAGGTCACATTTTTTGATTAATGATATTAATGAATGAGTCATTGCCAGACCTGTAGACGGCTATTATCAGCCAGATGTCGTGTCTGGAGCATGTTTTGACATTAATGGTATCCTTGCCTGCAGATTAAAATCTATCTTTTTAATTTTGTTTTTAATATCTTCATGTGTTCGTTAAACTATGATTTACAGGCACAACCTGCCCCTATAAATCACCTGTGTTAGATTTTCATTTGTTCTGTGTGATACCGTAGCCTTTTACTCATTCATAGTCAGTGTTAAAGAACATTCAAAACCATGATATTCCCAGGAAAATTTTGAATTTGTAAGTAAATTAGTAGGAATTTTGTAATTTACTATCAAGGTCGTGCCAGCTTATGGACAGTTGTTTGTCACTGTATGACTATTTTTAAGTGTCTGTTGTAGATGCACTTTGTCCTATAACTAGTTGGAGCCCTGTGGCCTGCTTCCCTGCCTATTTAGCATGTTGAGTTGGTAGAAGAACAATTTGGATGGACAGATCACTCTAAATGGCTGTTTGGCTTAGAGAACGAGGGCACGAGAGGAGAAACGGAAGTGACGAAAGCGATTAAGTTCAAAGGACACACTTCAGGAGAGGCCAGCTCTTCCTAGCTTCCGAGCCTCCCAGCTAATAGTAACTATTCCAGTTCTCCTTGTAAATGTGAAATACAGACTACTGCTACCTGCTGGTATGAAGAGTTATTACCTTTCACAGATGTAGAACGTATGTACCAGCTGTCAGATGGCTGTTTTTTGGCATTTTCAAGTGCAACTTTTTATGGTTAAGACATGGATTGGGCACAGAAACATAACCTGGTAGACAGAACTGAAGAAGCTACTCGGATTAGTGGTAAAAAAAAAAATAATCTCCAAGTCCATTTGCCTTTCTTAAATGCTTTTTGGATAACCAGGTAGAAACTGGTTGGTAACATTTATTGCGTCTGTCTACCAATGTTCCACTGCACCATATTATACTTTATTTGTAAATATAAATATAAGCATCCATTATGGTTGTTAAACTGACTGATATTGTTCTGCAGAAAAATATGAAATAGATTGAATGCATTAAAGTACTTAAAATGGCACATTTTTCTTTAGTACAAATTGCAGATTAGTCCAGAATATAGGAATATCATTTTACGAGATTAATTTCAGGGTACAACATATTTCCTACTTTACTGTAAAGTCTGTGAAGTTTGTACCTCGGATTCTTCAAGTATCCACTTAATACATGTGTGTACCAAATACTGGACCAAGATTGTCTTTACTATTTGTTATCTCACGGAGCAGGATTGTCGGCCCTATCAGATGTTCAGTAAGCACAGAGGAAACCTAAACTTTCACTGGTGGAAGTGAAAGCATTCATCTAGTGTCAGATTCCATGTATACATAATTCTACACAGTCAAACATCAAACTGCAGGAAAAAAGAAAAAAACATATTTGGAACAGATTTGGACCTTAAGGCGTTGGCAAAAAGATGTAACGGTAAATATGGTTTAAATCTGCGTGTCTGCGATCACTGACTTTAAATGTCAATACAACTAAAGATTTATTTGGCACTGAGATTGGCTTGATTAACAGGAAACGGTTATGAGCTGTAGTTTAATCACTATTACAAATTGTCATCATTTTCACACAGAAACTGCTTTTTAAAAATGAAAAACAACTCGGTGCTCATCAGTGGAACAGCTGAAAGCTCTTGTATCCCAACAGTCACTAAGTAATGTGGACACATTTTTGATGCATTGCGTTTAAAGGTTGACTGGATTATGTCAAACAATCTTATTTATGAGTCTCTGCCATTGAAATACAGTGCTGCTCTTGTCATGTGGGAATCCAAGTTAGCTGCTCTGTGAAGCATTTTGACTCCCAGCCTTCAGCTGATGAAACACTGATCCAGGCTGTTGGGTTGCTCAAGTACAGTTTGTGTTTCATGGTCCAAGCCAGTCTGATAGTGTTAGTCCAAACTGTGCTGAGGTCACAAGAGCAGCAGGAGATGTGTATCGGCTCCAAGGCTAAAAGGCAGATCTGTTTTCAAGACAGTTGTTGCTTTAAATACGTGGCAACTCCAGCAGTCCTGTATATACATGTATTTTGGACAGTGTACTTAATGGGAACGTGATCTGAAACTGATTTTGTGGGAAAGGCTGCAACATGTGGTTATTTGGAGAACATGTTGTCATCAAAGTCAACCCTAACCCTCCCTTAGTCATGCATGTAACAATGACATTTTATGATGACAAGTGTGGATGAGTTGGAGGCAGCAGCGTTTTCTCTTGTAAGTCGCCTTATGTCGACTCATTAATCAACTTAGTTTTTTAAAAGACGTGACAGACATTAAGTTAACTGTTCCTGGAAACCACAGCTCCTGTATTGCCTGAGGTCAACATTGGTAAATATGTTGACTGGTTAGAGGTGTTTATTAGGCAAAAGGTTCAGGTCTCCTGACGACCATCGAGGTAATCTATTAATTTGGTCAGTATTTCATATCTTTTTTCATCCTGTTGGTCTTAAAGGGATGTTGATCAGGGTCGTGTGTTTGAAATTCAAAGTGTCGTTAGAAAGTATGAAAAAAATAGATGTGTATGTTTAGGTGATATAACTGCATATTGACTGCCAGACATTGTTTATGGTGCAGACCAAAATGTTTTTGCAAGGCAGACTATCCAAAATGGTCAAATATTCTATGCTGTTTGTATAATTTCAGCTTTTTCCACTGTTTAGTGAAAACAAGTTTTATTGCTTCTTTGGGATGGTAAACCGAAAGCCACCACTTAAAGTTTCCGAATCCACACTTCTCATTAGAATTGCTACATGATAAGGTTGTTGCCTTTGCAAACGATGTAGTTTAATTAGTTATCCTGAGGATTTAATCTATATCATTCAGAGTTCAATATAATATCATCCAAGGGGTCAGTCTGTCTCACTCTGTCTTTTTGGTACTCCTCCATTATATGGCAGGGCGCTGCAGTATTTCCATCAGCTCTGTGTGGAATAACAGTCATCTGGAAACTTAACCCGGCTGCCGTCTAGCCCTGGGCCCCCATGGAAAACTCTGGAAATCCTGTAACAGAATTTCTCAGGCTCACTTAGACAGAGCAAACCAGACCAAAACAAATGATTTTTATCATTGTGATAACTTTCTCTATTTGAGGAAGCAAATGTTTTGTGACCTGTGTCTTAAATATTTTGATGTGTGTGTGGTTCTGAAGGAACTTGTTTTTTGTGTGAATGGGAGAACATTTGAAGAAACAACAAAGTTATGCTTTTGGACACATATCTTGTCAATTCATTACAACATAATAATGTCTGTAATGTTGGAATAATAAATGTATGACATTTCAGGTGTTCAGGTGTGAGTGTGAGTGTGAACGGTTGTCTGTCTCTCTGTGTTAGCCCTACGATAGACTGGCGACCTGGCCGGGGTGTACCCTGCCTCTCGCCCGATGACAGCTGGGATAGGCTCCAGCAGACCCCGCGACCCTTCACAGGAACAAGCAGTTACAGAAGATGAATGAATGAATGAATATGTATTCAAACTGACCTTTCTGCAGTGAAGACTGCCTGCCTTTGTTAATAATAATAATAATAATAATAATAATAATAACTGATACTGTATTGATCCCACAAGGGGAAATGATCTCTCTGCATTTTGACCCATCCAGTCGTTCACAATAGTGTGAACAGTCGGAGCAGTGGGCTGCAGCCTCTCAGGACCGCGCCCGGGGAGCAATTTGGGGGTTAGATGCTTGCTCAGGGCACCTCAGCCATGTCCAAGCTGCACCTCTAACCACTACTCTCCCCCCCCCCAAACCCAACCTGGAGTTTGTATTAAAATACAGATCGCATAATTTAATAACAAACACCTCGCTTACATAAATTGTGGTTTATGATGTTGAGTGGAAAGCAAATTCTGGATTGCAACATATCCTCTTTTTCTGAAGGTTGTTTGAAGTGCATCCAAAACAAATGGATTGTCAAGACGGGATATATATCCTACTAAACATCAGCAGTAATCGCTGCACACATCAAGTTTTTTTTAGGCCATAGTGGAGACCTGATGGTTCTTAATGTTAGTCTTTGTTTTGAAATCCTAAATAAACATTTATCCAAATCCATGATTAAGACCAGTAATACTAGCAATGGGCAGAAGAGAAACAAGCAAAAGGTGGTAGAGACACACAACATGCAACATAGGTCTTCAAATACAATAAAACCATTGATATTAAAATTGTGTGTAACCATGTGCCTTCTGACATACTTAAACAAACTGTATTAATGATGTGGGCAATGTAATTTCAGGGTGGAGGAGAGCAGGGATCTTCTGCTGTTCTTTAGGACTCTGAGGAGTTTCTCAAACAGATGTGAGGACCGCTGCAGAACCTTCCAGCACTTCCAAGTGAGTTAAGACAAAATGGTTTTCAGTCTGACAGACTCGCCCTCATACTCCTGCTTTTATAAAGGTGGTGATGCTGGATTTAGCCAGCTCGGCCTTTTTGTCCAGTGCAATGCTATTGATGACACTAATTCATAAACCATGTCTTTGTTGAAGCATCCCGAGCCTAATGAGATCACCACAGCTTTCTTTAATTGTTTGTGTCTGAGTTCACAAACATGAGGGAACATTTTGGCTTGTTGCTTAATGATATCTTTGTATCGTTTGGGGCGATAGTAAGCTTCAGTCCGTCCTGAATTCCTTCACTGGGGAGACCAGATGGTCGGTCAGTCAGTCAGCGTGAGGACAGACAGACCTACTATGGCGGCTTCAGGTTGGATTTAATCTTTAACCTCTGCTGGGTTTCACCCTCATCCATCAGTAGAGGCGTCTTGTTGTTGTGTCCAACTAGAGGTCAAAGGGTGAAAGGTCTGGATTTCTCTTTGTGGCCCACAGTGGACTAGCTTCAGGTTTTATATTTCAGAATGGCACTATAATTTTGCTGTGCTTTTCCCACTGTCCTACTCATATGTGTTCTGGTTAAATATTGACAACATTTTGGAAACATTTACGTTGAACCCAAACTTGGGTAATAGAGCAGAAAGAAACTGTAGAAACTGACTAGCTCAATGGATATAGATGATTTCATTTAAAGTGCTAGTCGTCTTTGTATGTGGTCTTTCCTGGTATGCAATAAACAAAGGTTATCTTTGTAAAGTTACAAGGTGGTCGTCAACTCTTGTCAACCTCAACGATGCGTAAATGCCTCTTTATACAGAGACTGATGTTTGTAAACTGCTCAGATTTGGAGTGATGAAAGAATAGGGAATAAAGGCTATTGCAGTAGGTGTGAATTACTGTGGGTATGGTAAACATCAGCGTGTGACTTAACTGAAGAGGTAGCAGTAAAATATCAAACAGTACATTAAACTGCAGAAGCAATATGGAACCAATTCTGTTTACTTGGAGAATGTGAAGTTCTGCCAAGTTGGCTGGGCTCAGAGGATTAACCCACATTTTCCATACTGGCCCATGAGCTCCAAACTCCTATTTTGCTTTCCTTGCATTTTCTTTCAGTGTTGCTGTGGAAAAATGTCATTCCCATTGTAACTATTCTGCTGTAATGTCTTCCATGTTTTAATGACAGGCAGACACAACATGTACTTAGATGAATAAACATATAAAAATGAAAAACTCAAGAGCTTGCATACAGTCCAGACCAGAAATTGTAGACCATGGCATTCACTGCTTCAAAGGACAGCAGATGATGACTGGCTACATACAATCACAAAACCACAGACATTTATGAGCATGTGGCCAGTCACTGATTGGCGTCTCCGCATGGCGGACACATTGGTGCAGATGTCCTTGCACGCAGATTCACAAACATACATACACAATAGTTAGCAATGGAGAAATGTGAAATGCAGTTAGTGTTTTTTTATGCTAGCAGTGTTGGTCAAAGGTACAACAGTTTCAGTGCCTATAAATTTGGCTATATTAGACTATTCTAACAAGGATTCCAAACCCATCTTAATTAAAAAAAGTTTAACTTTATTAAAATATCTTCAAACATAGCCATGTCACATACGCATCTTCCTGTACACCACTGTCTTATTCACATCAGTAATAACATCTTAAGTGATTTTTATTACTGGAAGGGAAGAGTAAGGTACAAAAGCATGACATTGTAAATGTAGACAAAAGCAAGAGGAGTTACTTTCACATTACTATAGCTCATAGATACATTGTTCCCCAGTTCACTTCAACTGGAGTCTATAAATTAAAAAAAGTGTATCTAAGTCACAAAATACTTCAGAAAGCATTGCCATCGTCCTTATAGAAAAGCGTTTTAATGGAATTATTGATCCACACAATGGCAGAGCTTAGTCCTCTTTTCACTTAATAAGAAAATGATTAACTGACCATTATCCTTTCAAGAAGATCTAATGTTGGTCTAATGTTTTATCAATGCTTACTTAACATTGAGTCAGCTGGGATGTATTTGACAAGCAAGACGTCTCAGAGAAACTTACAGTTAATGTAAGTTGAAATGTTAATGCTCACGGGATTGTGTGCTGTTAAACTTTGACATTTTCTAGTTGATGTAAATATAACTAATGATTAACATTTTGGTGTAAAATATATTTTTGTATGACTGAAATTACTTCAATCCTGCTTGGCCTGTTCAACGTATTTAAAAACATTCCCTACTAATCATAATCCCAGGCTTGAGCTTCCTTTGAATGCCTCGTTGGACATGTCGCCTCTACTTTAAACTCTGGCTAAGTTCAAATGTTTAACTGACTAAGATTGTCTGTGCTTCATTGCAAACTGCTATCAGTTCATCAGGCTTGTTGCTACGGTACTTGGTAATTATGCATTGGATTAAACTGACATGAACAGATGTCATGTACAGCTGACAGTTTCACTAAATAAAGACAACTAAGGGGCAGCTCATCAGGAGGAGGTCCTTGAAGGGATAGGATTTTCTTAAACTAATATTTTAAAACACTGATATGTGAGACAAAGCTCTGTTTTAAAAATATATAATCTTAAAATGAAAGCTTTTAGTAGGACAGCTTACTAGTTTAGATGAGCAAAATCTGCAAACCCATCAATAGCAATATCTTGGATTAAAAAAAAAAGTTCTTTACTTTGCGTATTGTAATAAAATGCTTCCATTTTACATTTCATTTGACAAATATTGTGAATATGTTGGGCTGTTGTTAAAAACTAGTAGATACAAACAACCCTGCTGACTTGTGCTGGTTTGTGTTGGTTCAATGTCACAAACCTTTTTGTGTAGGTTTATTGATTCAGGTAGTAGGACGTCGGGTCAAAGTGAAACAATAAATTGGACTGCCGACAATAAAAGAGTCAATGTCTCAGTATGCCTTAAACAGTCTCTGTGGAATTGAAGGCTGTGACAATTCTTATAAATTGTCCAAAATGGACAATCTGCCAACCATTTCCACTTAGTGTGGTGAATGGCTATGTGTGTGTGAAACACTTTCTGAAAGTGTGTTTGAATCCCTATTTGTAGACTACCACAACAAAGAGATGCAGCTGGATGCAGCCAAGAAGTCATGACTGCAGGCTTCTCAGTCCATCTTTCAGTCAGGACATTACGGGCAGAAACACAGATTTTAAAACTGGTTGTACTGGTTAGTAAGTACTAACTTGAAATGCCTAGTGCTCCTAAGCGGTCAGTAGCCCCTGGATGAGTTGAGAAAAGCCTTCAATTCCGCACAACCAGTCCATTAATTGGTTTCATTTTGACCTGACAGTGATGCAAGCTGTTTGTAGGTTTTCTGAAATAAAAACATTGACACCTGTGGGGCCAGCTCCTCAAAATCCAGAACATCATGGTATATCCCAGCACATGTTGTGGGAAAACTGCTCCATCAGCAACAAAGGGGCTACAGTAAAGTATCTGCCTTCTCAGCGGTACTGTCCGACAGGCAGTACTTTCATACAGGTGAAGCTGTCGGGGTACTTGGACAACACCACTGGATTACCATCCATACGGACCTCACTGAGCTTTGGTCGTAGATAGTAGGTGTCATTGGACCTGCAGAAGGTGTCTATGTTGACATCCGTGATGTTGTTATTCTGGAAAAAATGCAAAGATGTTGAGACAGTAACAAATGACAAACCTAATCATGAACACAGCATTATGTACAACAATTGGACGGTATGTTAGGGTTAGGGTTCATGTTTATTAGTATAAGATGGAAACCTGTAGATGTAAGATCCGAACACTCTCTGGGATGTGTGGAACAGCTTCCAGCTGATTGTCGGAGAGGAACAGGTTGGCCAGCTTGGTAAGTTTCTGTTGTGGGGAGAAACATTTCACCACAGTGACACAGTAGAGTTAAATTGTCAGTTTTTTGTGATGAAAGTGAGGTGTTCTTGTAAATATACACAAAGTGTCCATTATTATAGTCCCCACATAGTTTCAAAGAAATATACTTTGGTATCAGGAAAGACGTGACTTTCAGTTAAATTGATCACGTTGTGAGATGAAAAGATTTAAATTAACTTAATCTCTGTGCATTAGATATGAGTGTCGCATACTGTGTCATGATGTACAGTAACTTGAAGAGTGCATTATCTTAAGATATGTTGTACAATATTTTCAATTTACAAGGTTCGCTGTCAGTTTGGCCATTTCATTAAAGTCTTCATCTTTTGACTCTTTTTTCTTATCAGATCACTCTTAACAATAGATGAATACTTTTGCTGATTATTAGTTAATGCCTTGATTTGCCCCTGTCTCCATTGTTTATGCTAGTTTGGACTAATGGTAGAGTTACTGTTTATGATGTTACCTTGAAAGCGTTAGCCTTGACACCCTTGGTTTTGAGGAGGTTGTGGTTGGCGTTGAAGGATATGAGCTTGGAAGGGAGCATAGGAAGTTTGACCAGTCTATTTTCAGCAAGAGACAATTCCTCCAGCAGCGTTAGCTTGGAAAATGCCCCGTCTTCAATCTCTGAGATCATGTTGCCTGTCAGGTCAATTCTCTTCAGAGTCACTGTTCACAGATGTGGGGGAATGCAGACACATTGATCATATGTTAAATTTACACAGTTTAGTAACTTATCCTTATGATTGTAGTCTTTCAGGATGTTACACACATCGTCAAGTAATGATCATCAACCACCTTGTCTCTCCCTAAGTGTAGGCATTGTGGAAAAGTTTAAAAAGAGGCTCTCCAGTGATTTTTGTTTTTACTTCCATGAAATTTAAAATTCTCTGCAGCAGAGCCTGGAATGTCCCAAGCTTTTTGGACATCAAAGAATGTTAAGTTCTACTTCTTCTATAAAGCAGCTTCATCGTATCTTTTCATTAGAGCCTACCTGGGAAATACACAGATCAATTCACATCAGTTATTTTTAAGACTGTGTACAAGTCAACTCATTGTTAAATCCTTCACTAGTCCCTACTATTTGATAAATACTCAGCAGTGAGCAGTAATCTGATATACTCTGACTACTATTTGACAATTTATGTTTTGTTGAAGTGCACAAATATAGTGCACTCTATATTAAGGAACTGAGGGGATCCAGCTCATGATAAATTAACCTTGACATCCCAAAACTGATTTTCACCTGTAAAAGTATTGGACTACCCCTTATTACTGACTACTACAGTATACAGTGACTTTCTCAAAATAAAAGATCACATATCATAAATAAATATTTTCAGTCAGTAAGTCTCAAAGAACCAAACTAATATTCCTACAAAAGCACTGGCTGAAAGCTTTCAGTCTTTGACCACTTGACTTTGCTGAGAAATCGGCAGGTTCTGAATTAGTGACAATCTCAATCAGACTTACCAACGTCTGCAAAATCTTTGGAGCTGATCTTTTTGATCTTGTTGAAGCGGGCATACAGATAGGAGGTTTCTTTAGGCAGCGTGGGAACCACGGTCATGTCTGGTGTGACCTCCTCACAGTACACTGAGCCAGTCAGACACACACACAGCAGGCAGGTGGGAAGGTCTGCAACACAGAGTTACCACATGAAAAGAGTTGTGGGCGGGTTGAGTTTGACCATGGCTGCAATGTCTGAATCCCAAGCTGACATCTTCAGATGTATTGATATGTCTGACCAATAAAACCAATAAAACCCCCAAGATGTTCCTTTTATGTTACAAAAGTCCTCATCCAAGAATCCAAAAAATTGTTCTTTTGGTATAGAAAGATGATTTAAAGAATATATTGATTTGCAAGGGTTAGTAGATAAATATTAAATTATTTTATTTATTTCCCAAAAGCCCTACACTTGAATGTACTGGATGAATAAATCTGACCTGAATTAGTGTTAGGATGCTAGAATGATTAGCTTACACTTTCAAGTTTTCTATTTGCTGCAAATTGGACAATTAAAAAGAAAAAAGAAGATTATGGAAATTCCTGTCTACTTTATTATTGTTGCTGTTATTTATGTGAAGGACTGTGTTTAAGAACAGGATAGCAGCACTGGGCACGAGTTCCCTGAAACCTACAAACCTGACCTTTGAAATACTCATCAATTTTGTTGTTCTAGATAGTATAAACCACACTGACGTGTAGTTGTCTGGCTCAGCATTTAAGAAATTACCACTCAGGTTTTTGTACTTGCCGTTTGACAACATGTGCTCCTAGGTTCAAGCCCTACACTACCCTGTCTATCTTGTTCTCTGAAGTTTGTCTTTTAACTTCCTTTCTCATTTGACATTCAAACCACAAACAGATTGAGTCAAAACAAATCCAAAGCAGTTTTAAACTTCTCCTGTAAACTAGAATAGATTTTGTCTGTGACTAGTTGGAACTGAGAACATTTTGCTCTTACCGGAGACGTCTCCTCCATCTGTGGCTGGGCTGTCATCAGCTTCGTCCTCCAGAGGCAGCGCCCTCTGCGGGAGAAAAGATGGCTTGTTCATATACCGGCCAGCTTATTGGACGGAGCAAAACACTGACACTACCAGAGTAAGGAATGCAGCTTTGGTAAATATGCTTGTAGTGTGTTTTGGCTCAGCCTGGAGTCAGATTACTAACACTGACTTTAAGACGTCAATACAAAACTGATTTTCAGCCAGTTAGAAAAAGTGGTCGAGTAATTAGCTTGGACAGTTTACAGCCACCCTTGTGTGGACTGGGATAAACCCACTGTTTGCTTTGTTGAAGGTTGCTATCAGTGTTAAGACTTCATTGTAACTGAATATGTGATGTTATTCGTTGGAGAACAAGAGTTTAAGTCTGTTAGGATTCCTGTTGGGGCTAATAAACTATGGCTGAGTGGACATTCAGACTGTAAACACCACTGCGGTCTGTACTAGTAGGGGTAAGATGGGTTATGGTCCAGGAGGTTCACTCACAGTAACAGATCCATGAGTTAAAATATTTATCAACTCTGACACACTGTATAACAGTTTATAACACCATGAGCCAAATATTTTTGACTCTGGTAAGCTGTCAAAGGTGGATACTAGTATTGCACCATCTATATTAAAAGACGCATATCAGGAATGGATGATTAGATTTATTTGATTGGCCAGTCCATCGTGTTGTTGGATGATGTTTCATTGGGTTCCACAAAAGTTTTGCCAGGTTCAGCTTTTGGCAGCAGTTGTTGCATCTCGTCTATCTCTGTGCCAACACACTACTAACTGCTGGCTGAGCAGAATTAACTGCTGCAGTGTGCTTAATCCTAGTTTTCAGTGAGATTTAGTGCTATAAATATTATTTGTTTTTTTGATTGAACCTGTTCTTCCTTGTATATGAGTTGTTTTGTATTGGTCATCATACCTGGTCCATACATTATTTCTGAAGTCTCTTTTTACTTGAAGTGACCAATGACCAGGCGTTGATCTTGTCATGTGGAAGCCGGGTTGCCATAAAGATTATGTGTCCACATAAACAGTACGTTGAGGGTTAACACACATTAACAGTATTTACAGGTGCTTATTATAAAGCATGAAGCTGACCTTCTGGCATCAGGAAGTGCGTCTTGTTGTTTCTGCTCAACAACATGAAAATATCAAAAAAGTTTGTGTGACCATTTACTTTTCTGGTCCAGTATGTCATCTTTTGTGTCATTTCCATGTACATCCTTACAGGGGTTTAGGCAGATGACAAGATGAATGTCACGTTGACCCCTCCAGCTGTGCAGATGCAGAAATCATAAGTTGGCCTTTAGCCCGTGATCTCAGGAACCTTTGGATGTGGTGACACATTCCATCATTTGCCCTGAACACACCTTCCGGCATATTAAAGTCTTTAAACTTTCATCTGCATCTGTCAATGCTGTTGAAGCAAAAGTTTTCTCTGCAAACGTCCAGTCTGAGAGAAGGGGCCTGCAGTGCTTCTATTAAACTAACTACTAAGTCGGAATCCTGCCTCACTACTGGTCTAATGTTTTGTTAGTTTATCTTCCATCATCAAGGCCTGCATTCTCTTCTCTTGAGTGGCTGCACCCAGGCAAAGTGTCCTTAAGTAAAATACCAAACCCAACCCTCCTGGGTCTCAAACAGACCTAAGCCAAATGAAGGAGACAAAACTTTGCACATTGCAGATTAAAAGTTTAGCTTCATAAACCTAGCATAAATAGGTAGTTGTGGCATTTCAGAAGGTATGGGTCCCATCTCTGAAGGGTCTGGCACTGATGAAATTTTATATAAAAAACAGCTGGTCCCAGATGAAGTTCATTAAAACTGAAGTTACTTTCCATAGCCGTGTAGTCTCAGCCTTCCTTCCTTCTCACTATGTGGATTGTTTGTGGGGTTTTCTCTTTCTTCAAGTGTTTCCCGAAGGACAAATCAGACCAGAGTTTGGTTTTGGTTCATCCAAATATTTCTTGAAGGGGTTAGTGTGGTTAGTTGACGGTTATTGTGGTGGATTCAGGCCAGAGTTGGTCTGGTCTAACACAGCACAGGAAGAGGGTGTGTGTGTTTTGTGCAGTATGTGTATGTTGGAACTGAATGAATTATTGTTGGCTAGAGGATGAGGGCAGTGAAATGAAGTATTGACAGGTTTTGTTGTTACCAACTCTGAGGAAGTAGATTAAAGTATTAAAGTAGATTGTGGCCAGATAGTTGAGTTTGTATATTGTCAGCTATTCTGCAAACTATTCCTCCTCTTTGGTTAAAAATTATTTGCATTGTATCCCATGTTTCATCTGTTTTTTTTAATGCTCTATTTTCATAGATCAACATAAAAACATATAAAATATTCTGATCTGAGCAAAACCTTGACAGTGTATATCTGTGGTTACATTTACTAAACTAAGAGAGGAAAGTTTGTAATTTAATGCCATGCACATGATTTTTATTAGCATTTATAAATATCTCTTTATGTTAAAAGTCACCATTATTTATCACCATTACTTAACAGGGAAAACCACAAGGGTCTTCTCAAGTAATGCTTAAAAAACTGCTGATCGAAACTGTTTACTTTCTGATATTGCACTTTAAATAAAAGTTGAGTCCCCTGCAATTTACAAAGCATTTTCTAAGAACATTGTTGATGAATCGTTTTTTGCAGAGATGTATGATGCAAATAATAAAGTTCTCACCCTTGCTCTCCTTAATTTCAAATGGTCACTGAAGTATCCATTCTGCTGGCTGCCAGGTAGAGATCCTGGAATCAGCTGTGAGTCTTGTTCAAACCTGGCCGATGCTGCCACCAGCCACGGCACCAGCACACAGGTGAATAAGAGAGCCTTCATGCTGTCCACAAAGGTGTGATGCCGACACACCAGCTCGCCTTATAGCCCGAGTTTGGGTCAGCAGCTGCTCTCGGCTACAAGCCCCTGGTTGGATGCGTCAAATGACTGTATTTAAAGGCTGAACCAGTAGCTTTCAGCAGACTCTTAACGCAGACTTTATGGAGCACAGCACTTAACCCTTTCCTGACCACCCACCATTCATCTGCTGTGCGAGAGAGAGAGAGAGAGAGAGAGAGAGAGAGAGAGCAAAGACAGGATGTACAGAGAGAGACACACACACACCAGAAAGTGACACATATGGAAAAAGACAGAGTGTAAGAGAGAATAAAGTGTCTATTTTTCTCCTAAATGTCCCCTTAAGGTGTACAGGGAAAAATGTGTGCAGCTAAAATTGCAGAGAAAGCAGAAAAGCTGAAAGTTGACAACCAAAGTGTGAGTGTGTTTTGTCAGGAGGAATGTCTGTGGTCTCTGCCCGGTCACTCAGTAATGACTTATAATAACCAACCTATCTTTCATTAGGCTCTATGAGTGTTTTTCTTCTTCTCTTTTGGCTCTGCTTTCCTCTTGGCTGATGGTCAGACAATTCATTTAGTAGCCATTAGAGAGACACTGATTATAGGCTAGAGTTTGCATGATTACATTGCACTGACCAATAGTCAAATTCTGTATGTGGTTCTGGACGACTCCTCAGAAAGACTGGTGTTTCAGTTAAGGGTGCTTCCATCTCCTTCAAAGTATCAACAAATAGTGAAGCTTGGTCAGAAATGGCAACACTAACATGAAGTCTGTATACACAGCTATACCTACAAACAAAACTAACCGATGTCTAATAGAATTTAGAGAAGAAAGACACTTTTTAACATTTTGTTCTTGTTCCCTCCATTGGTTGTATTATAATTCTGGAGATAATATTCAGACATTCTAGATGTAAGATTTTAATTCAAGTCCCGGTTTCTAGTCAGGGTTTCTGGGACCTGACATCAACCTGAGTATTTTCATCTTGTGAGAGAATACAATACAAATGTAGTTCATCTTTCCAGTTGTCTGTAGCTTCTTTGGAGGCACACAGTAGAATGACCCTCACAAATAAACTTTATAATAGGTTTTATTTTCATTTATTACCCATCTCTGTGCAAGATTCCTGCTACAGAGGCAGTTCTTTGTTGTGGTAATTGATGTGAAGTGATGTAAACTGCACACAGATTGTTAAATTGATTTGCGAGTTTACATTTTGTATTAACTGCCTGATTTAATGTTGTTTCATTCATTTATTCATGTGTCTTCTGTAACTGCTTGTCCTGTGAAGGGTCACAGGGGGGCTGGAGCCTATCCCACCTGTCATCGGGCGAGAGGCGGGGCACACCCCGGACAGGTCGCCAGTCTATCGCAGGTTAATGTTATTCTAAAATGAGGCTTTATTTTAGAAAGCTCTTTCTAAACTAACGGAGGGCTCGTGCCTTTGTGAAACTGGACCCAGGACAGTCCCTCAAGCGGGAACGTTTGGTTTTCTTATTGCTTCCTTCCTGAGGTCGAGTTGTCTTGAATGAGAATTTTGTTCAAAGGTTCATATGCTTCTCATCATTGAACATTTCAGTATGAACTTAAGTCTTAAGTTCTGTTTTCTGACATGTGAAATGAATCGTGTTGTTTGATTTTTGATTCCTAGAGTAGCTGGTTGTGTTTCTGCTCATCTTTACAGACTTAGCCAGATGACTCTGCACCTATCCTTTCGGGAATGAATGCATTTGAAGTAATTGGAAACTGACTGATGCACACACACACTGCAGTTGTGCAGAAGAACACACAATGCTTTGTGTAAAATGACATAATTTGTGTTGAGTTGAGATTTCTTGCCTGCATAGTTTTAAGACACATTTAGGTCTTAAGGTCTTGGCCTCTATGGTTTTGACAGGTCATCATAAATGTGTCAAAGCAAAACAAATGAAAAATTTCCATGATGTGGTAAAACACTCTAAATATCTCTAAAATAGCTAAAGAAAGACAACTGGACGTGTAGAGTTTCTTGGAGATGTTTTGCCTGTTACAGCTTTTTAATTTTTAAAGGACTGGTTGGGAGTTGCGGTTTAAATAGGAACATCTGTGATTGTTACCCATCAGAAACTCGTTTGACTAGTGTCCATTAACGACTGGATACGTATCTGACATTGGCGGAGCCTGTTTGACCCTGTCCTCTTTCTCCAATGAACTCTAATAATCCATTATCAGTCAGAGGCTCCGGTGTGAATGGGGTGAAATTTCTTGGGGACAGAAATTCAGACTGTATTGTAGATTAATGGCATCCACCTCCCCTGTTCAGACAAGGATTTTCCAATTTGACATAGATGCTTCCTGTACTGGCTAAAATGTGCACTCAATGTTGCCTGTGATCGAGACATCCAGCCATGGAAACGTATTTAGGTGCATCTGCTATTTCGTTATTTTGGTCTGTTGGTCACTACATGGAGCTTTTTCCAACAATTGAAAGGACTATCTTGCTGGTAAATTGAGTTTCATCTTCAAGATTGACAAGCTTGACAACAGATTGTCAGCAATTGTTGTCTTGTCGATCTCATGTTGCGTCTCTTCGTCATTCAAGAAAAATACAATCATGACCATAACATTCACTGCAGTTTGTTCACATTGATGTTGTGTGACAGTCTGAAAAACTAGCCCAAAGTAACCTGCCCACAACATTTTAGTGGGGGAATTTTGGTCAGGGGTCATTTCATTTGAAATTCATTATGCCCAACGAAGGTCAATCAATCAAAATAGTTTGGACTGGCTGTATGCAGTGATCGAGACGTGTCACAGTTATTTATACACATCATCTGAGTGCCCTTAAGTTGAATTTGTTTACTACAAAATGTTTTTGTCTGGAGAAGCAAGATGTTTAGATCGTGTCATGTGAAAGACAGTGATAGAATACTAACTTTAAAGGACAAACATTCAACAGCAATTAATTTTGTCGAGAAGGGTGCGTCACATAATTCATTGCTCTGTTTGGTTGTCGGACTATCCAATTATGTGCAGAGGTTGTTTTTATTCTCTGCATTGGTTTAGACACGCAACATAATGAAATCAAAGTGGCGTGTTAAACCAGGCAAATGCAATGACAATCTGAACCAAGGTTGAGACCTTGGCATTCCTATGTACAACACAGTCAGTTGTCAGTTGTGACCTCTTAGTTCAGGGGCCCAATTTGATTTCAGGTGGGCCAGACCAGTAACATAATGGCATAATAATCTGTAAATTACAGCTACTCCAAAATCTTACCTTTGTTTAGTGCAAAGAAGAACATTTAATGAACTGTTCTTTTACAAAACGAAATTTCTAAATAAAAAATTTAAGTGCAGTTTTGGCCCGCCAACCATATGTTTGATACCCCTGGTCTAACTGCATGTCTGTAACCAAACTCAAGTATCTCAGCCTTATTTCAGCTGTTTGTCTTTTTAGTCACTATGTTTTAATATGTTTCAGACCTCTACAGTCTTGCTGTGCTGAAGAGTGATGAAGTGCTCTCCTGGCTGTATCACATCCATAAATAACAACTTATAACACAGAAAATGCCAGATATTGGTCAAAAACAGAATTACAGGAAATCAGCAAAGAGTATGAGACAACTTTCCAAAGCAAAAATCCAAGAGATTCTCAGTATTCTAATTGAAGAGATTGTGTTCACTCAGTGTATTCAACAGCTGTTGAGGTCCAGCTGTTCTTGGGTTGATTTCAACCTTCGTTGTCAAACCAGAGAAATGTTGGACTTCTCCAGAGCTGCTCTTAAGAATTTACAGATTTTTTTTTTCTTTTGCATTGTCCCTAGACATGGAGAAATAAAAAAAAAAAATAAAGGGGGACAGTATTCTCAGTATTCTCTATAAACAAGCAGAGCAAAAAAGCAAAGGCTAAAGTTTAACAGCAAAACAGTTAAATAGAAAACATGTGACTATTTCAGCCTTCAAGAGGAGAGGAAAAAGAAGGGGGCCAGATATAAACATCCAAGGAACATGAGCCTGGACTGTTACAGGTGTGTTAGCAATTATGAACACCTTTAAACTTTTATGACTCTGGGAAGAGGGCCAGCAACTGGAGAATGTTTTTACTGTCACTAATTTTCTATAGCAAAGTTTGGGCTGTCAGGGTGTTTCACTGGTATTTCACTCCCCAATAAAGCAAGTCAATGGGGAAAGCCACCCACAACAACACACTAAATACACATCATTCCTGTCACGTTGAGCTGTTCCTGTAAAGCCCAACTTGTTTGTGAGCATGAGTGAACCCTTATAAAGCCTGGAGCTGCTTTGAATTCTTGTGTTTGTGTACCACAACAGAAATGGACATATATAGAAAACAGTTTGCCTTGTTGTCTGGTAGCAGTAATTGGACAAGAGAGGACTTCATACTTCATAGGATGTTATTCTCCTGACTATCAACACCAACATCTGGACTCGGACATGGTTTAACTCGGTTAACTCCGTTTGTGATCAGATTTACAAATAGCCACCCAGTATTAATGTTGTAGGTTGTATGCCCCCTTCACCTTAAATCATTAGCAAGTCTTTGAAATATTTAGTATTGTTTACTAGTATGTTAACTCTTGCAGTATTATTCACTGTTTTTGTTGTTTTTCTTTGACTTAATAATACTGTTCATCACAAACGTTAATATGCATTCTGTGTAGACATAGTAAGAAATTAGATTTTTGTTGGAAATGAAGCTGTGTCATTTAGTTGCTTACACCCACATAGAACATAACATGGATGTTTTTTAGTTTCTAGATCTCTGTACAGATAAACTATGCACAACTTGTAACTACACTGAAAGGCAGGGCTGCTGCTAACCATTACCCTCTGCTCTAGCAGTCTTTTGAGTTCTTGTCGCAACAGCGACTCTTTGAACATGTTGTGAACATGTTGACGTCTTCTCATTTTGAGTTCACAAAGCCAGTGGATGTTCTCTGGTGCAATCCATCCATTTTAATAGGTCCCTGTTTTAAGAATTGACACTGTTCTGACAATCGGATTCAAACTTTTTCAAAAACAGTCATTTTTAAACATTGTAATGCATCATTGCATTAAGGTCTACCTTGTGCCTCCTAAACAGTTATGACTGTTATGTTATAGAATGGACATGGGTCTCCTGAGGGTGTCCTGTGGTGTCTGACAATAAAATCTGGTTAGTGGGGCCCTTTGGGTCCTATGGGTTGTGGGGAGCGGCCTCTGTGGATCAGGCTTGTTCCAGTATGTCCCACAGATACTTGAACAGTTTGGGATCTAGTGAATTTGGAGGCCTGGTCAACACCTTGTGCTGTTCTTCATGTTTTTTTGAGTTGTTCCTAAGCCGTTTTTGTGTGTGTCAGTGTCGGGCTGCGTCCTGCTGGGGATGACTGCTGCCATCAAGGAGTGTCATTGCTATGGGGTGGGGGTGCCTGGTGCCCCCTAACCCATTTATTCAGGAAATCTCATTGAGATCAAGATCTTATTCCCAAGAGGCAACATCACACACAGCCACTAATCAAAACTGTCACAATTACGAGTAGAAACATAAGCTAGTAACATTTTACAGTCTCCAATGAATGAGGCTGTTTTAGTTTCAGCTGATTCCAATAGTAGTAATACCAGAAACGAGTTCAGAGTTCACATAAGCCAATCTTTCGTGAGAACTGTTGCCACGATTATTAGCTCTGAACTTAAAAAAAAAAGGATGTTAAATGTTTTGGCAGAATGCATGTCCTTATACTGTAGAGTACATGCAGAAACTGATACTCCAATAGACCAACCAACCTTTAAATAGAACTCACACCATCAGAATACAATAGTACCTGTGGAATGAATTAAATGGCATCATTACAGGCAGTATTAAGTGGTTTAAAGGATATCTACACAAACTAGTGCCGACTGTGTGGTGGATTTTTTTTTCTCCTGCTTTTCAAAGAGAAATAAGCTGATGTTTCAGTAAGAAGCCACAGGTATAAACACTTTGAACTTTGTATGTGGTTTGAAGCATATCAACACCTTTAAGATTGTAATGCTAAAATGTTCTGTCAAACCACAGCTGTTGCCAAACTAACACAACACTCTTTGAACAGCTACTTAGAAATGTAACAACAGATTAACCCAGTGGATCCCATTACAATCTCACATTGTAAAAAATAAAAGCAACCATGTCTTGTTTCATGCTGTGTTTGGTGTAAGTAGTTTTATGCACAGCAGCAGTAAAAGGAGTTTCTTACCTGCTGAGGAATCCCCTGCCTCCAACTCTTCATCTAACAGCTAACTGCAGCTGCTCCTTCTTGCTCCTTTCCTCTTTGTAATATTAGAAACTTGACCATGGCCAAAAGTAAAGTCTTGTTTTGTCGACGCATGATTTAGGAATGATTCATTGTTTCGGAAGAAAGAATAAATTAAAGGCTCGCCTTACATTTGGTGAATGAGTAGATAAAACAGCAGACACTGTTTAACATCCAAGTACTGTATAACACTAATGTTCCTGATGTCCTATGTTTCTGTTTTATTTGGACACTGTGTACTTTCTGCTCACATTGGTAATATTTATACTGCTTAATACAGCTAAAAATTATTTCAGTTTTTTTTTTAAGGTACAGATAGGAAAAAAAAAGTAAGAACTAATCCTGTTGTTGGAGTAGGTTTGAGTCATAAAGTGCTATTTGTCAGCAAACAGGTAAAAGAGAAACACAGTGTTGTTGTAATTGCACTATTTTTTTGCACATGTAAACACGGTGATTAGAAGTGTAACCTTTTTTCTGGCTTGTTTCTTCAGGCAGCTGTGGTTGACTTGACAGTGAGCTAGGTCTAAGGGTGACAGGTGTAAGTGAGCGATAAGTAATGGCAGACTGAACCCAGCCTAGACAAAACAACATACGTCAGTGGAGTTCCTCCACGCACAGACATTCATTTCACTGCAGAGTAGCTTTCAACACAGTGGACCACCTGGCTAGGCATTAAACAGCCTGGGTCTGCATGGTTCTGGCTGACAAGTGACATGATGTATTAACCCACCGCTGAGAGCTGTGTGTTTTGGTGGTGACATAGCCACCCGCTAAAGCTGGGCTGCTGCCAGCAGCTGCAGACTTGACAGTGAGATGTTTTATTTTAGCCCAGAGACTTGTTATGTAATGAGTGTTACATGTTTTGCGAGTGAAATGGTTAACACAAACCTTCTGCCTTCAGTTCCTTTATTAGGCTTCTTAGTGAACGTAAACACAATTTATGGAACTATGGATCTTGGAAAAAGTTGGCAGCTGAGATTGGAGGCCCTTACATATGCAGATACATATACACTGACGCCTTATAGATGTCAGAGATGACCAACCAACCTTTTAATGAAATCCCATCACAATCTGTCAGCTCTTGTGTAATGAATTTAATGGCAATATTTGTTGGCGGCCTGTAGTTGTCTAATGGTTTAAAACAAGTTGTTTTTTTTTTCCCTGGTGCATTTTCTTGAGAACAAAATAGTTTGTGTAAGAATTAATATTCATTCATGCTTTGTTCAGAGGTTATTTCAGATTGGTCATAGTGATACTGGCCTTTTTTCAGAGAATCCATTGAGGATGGTCATGAGCGATCCACTTTAAATGTAGTTTCTTTGTAAGTATCACATTAACATGTTTCTGTTGTTAATTAAATTTAATCATGGCAACAGGCTGCTGACTGAAAATTTAACACGTCCCTCATGTTACCCAACATAAAAATTAGTTCTATGCAGTTTGTTTTTAATTTTGACAAATAGAGCATGAATACAGGTCCTGTATGGGCTGTAAAGTTTTAATTATTGTGGGAAGTCTGTCTTGTAAATGAGAGATAGAGATAGTTTAGTTACAGTACAGTGAATGTGCTGCCTGTGGTTAAGTGATTTATTTTGCTGTAAGATTTTGTTAGATGATACTGTTTGAATAATAATTGTGTTCTTGTTAATTGAAGATTCAGAGTATCAGTTGACATTGTAAACTTTACTAAAACTGTATCACTCAAGATTGAATGATTTGTTGAACAATGTTTTGGTGCAACAGTCAGAACTGTCCTCCTGGAGAAACTGAAATCACTAGGTGCAGTCCCTTTATCAGTAACAGTTTCTTCAAGTTTTCTTCAGGTTTTCCTAAATTAGAGCTACTCTGCTATCAGTTGTGTATTTAGGGTATTATCATGGCTGTATCAGTGTTACTGTGCAGATGTAATATAAAGGGAACAAAGGCAAATATTGTATTTGGTTGGTAAATGCTTACTAGAAAGGATTTTCCTTCCTCTTACATAGTGCCATCACCTTCTGACATGTTAACACTAACATCAAATAGAGGTTTTGTTTTGGGCCTGTTCAGTTTTGTTTCATCATATTGAAAAAATGAATGACCAGAATACTTGGTCATACTCAACTAGTCTGATGACTGTTGAAGAGTGTGTGTGTGGTTGTGGTTATTTTAAGCATTAAGTTTGCTTTTGTTGTCAAAATTACCACATTGGTTATGGAATTGCTTTGCACCAGAACCAGATGTGGTTCTGATACATCTGCTGTCAACACAATTTCTACCATGCTAAATGTCTACTGATGTTTAACAGTGATCACTCAGACGATCTGGATGACTGGATAAGTCATTTTTGCACATCCAAAAATGACTCATCCAGTACTGTACACTTGCTTAGGCACTATATGTAAATTGAGAATGCTACCAAAATCCAGTAAATGGCTCTACTTCTTTTTGGTACACTTGTGCACCGTTTTTGAAGACTGGTTGTTCCAAGCCTTATCGGTTCTTGTGTGGATTTAGGCTGTATCAGTGTCTTATTTCTTTTTTATATAATCCCATGATGTTCATATCAGGACACTGAGGCGCCTATACCATCTATTCATGTTTTTCTTGTTGCTCAAGATAATTCTGAAAGAATTTGGGACAACTCGGACACATCTCCAGGGGTATTGTGTAATGGAGAAGAATCTAAACATGTAACTGACTAAAGACTTTGCGTACTATTGTATGCTACATATGATATATAATAATATATAATAAAAGTGGGAAATAGATGTGATCTGTGCATCTCTGCAGGGTTGAATGTTTGCTTGGATGTGTTTTAAATTTAAGAGCTTGTATGACTCTTTGTAGTCTATAGATTGCTCCATGAGTAGGTTCAACAGTTAGTATTTTTGTGCACTTTTTATTGTCTTAAACATAATTAGGTTCTAGGTCTGTACTGCTGTTGGATTATTCTTTGTTCCTATAATCTTTTGGAATTAAATTCCAGTGCAGTACAAGTATTCTGTCTTCATATTTACTGTAGAAGTCGTGAGTCCTTTTCCTTCTGCTTAGCCTTGGTTCAAATACTGGCAGTCAGCCATGGAATTTAGTCCCAGAGGATGACCTGATGGTTAAAACAGAAAAACTGCAGCCTCCAGAAGGAGACCACCACTTTAGTTTAACAAACAACAGGTCCGTTTTTAATCTCTACAGCATTTCAGTCTTTTTATTTTTGCATTTAGGGTTACATAGAAAAGTTTAATATCAATTAACTGTAAGTTAAAAGGTTTATTGTTTTGGGTCTGCTTTCTGTACATTGCATTAACATGAAGCTCTATTAAAGAATAATGTAGAGATGCTGCTGGAAACTGGACAATGGTTATATTCAGAGTCATTGCATGGTTCTTGTTGTCAAAGCCAGATGCAAAGCAGATGTTAGGAATGCTCAGGGAAGGCAAGGATTTAACATTTGCTGTTGTGCATACAACTTTGTCATGCTTCATGAGTTATTCTGTGTAAGATGGCTGATAAATTGATAAATGTTTGAAACAAGTGTAGGTGCAGGAACTGATGTCAGGCTTGGACTGGAGCATGGTTTCAATTATCTCCCAGTTAATTTGATATGACGGCAATCCCATGCCAGAAGGTTGTCCCTGTTTGAATTTGGAATTGGAAAATCCACATCCTGAGTTTAATGTGTACTCTTCCCTGTTTTGTTTCATTATATAATCAGTCCAACATATTCATTTGCCTTCAAGAATATAAGACTCTTTCCTTGTACTTTTTGTTTTTTAGTCCACCCATCTCATCTTGCTTGTTTTTGGCCCCAGACTCCATCAAAAGCCATTGAATTCAGCTGTGGTGAATTATACAAGATCTTTGGTTCATGTCATGTTGTGGACATATCAGGATATGCTGTCTTTGTTTAGATGCTGACTGTTTACTGTAGGGAGACCTTCATGGTTCTGAGTCTGGAGTCTGGAAGCTCTTATCCCAGCATGAGATTCATTCAGCCTCCCCCAAACATAACATCTTTGCACCCAAGTAGACGGGTTTTCCAGTGGATAGAGTGGCTGGCCAGGCAGTTTCTGTAATTGGTTGGTTGACCAAAAGGATTTTTAATGTTTAGATACTATTATCCAAATTTCAAATGAAAGTAGTTTAAGTCTTGGATGTAAAGCAGGCCCAGCATAACCAAGTCAGAAAAAAAACTCTCATTAGTTATGATTGGCCGACTTTTATGGACTTTAGGACCATTTAAAAAAATAAATAAATAAATAAAAAATCCCCTGTGGGGTTTATGTAGAGTTTAGAGAAGTAAATAAGCTCTCACACTTGTCTTGTATTGAAGGATTACTAAAATTGCTTAACCAGGATTATGGTGTGTTTGTGTTTGCAGAAAACAAAGAATAACACCTAACCCCCTAACTGTCCACCCTTCCAGCTTCTCACAGGAGCCAGTGATAATAACAATCAAACCCTCAATTGCAGCAAAAACATTGACTTGTGCCATAGTCAAATAAATACCATTGAGATCTGTCTGCTTTGGAGGTTTAATTTTTTATTTTTTTAAACAAATCTGTGTAGTTTTATATTTTTGTGTATGAAAATGTAGGTATGTTGGGGAAAAGATGTCTCTGTGTTTCAGTGCTCATATTTATTACACTTATCATGTATGTACAGGTGTATTTATGTAAAGTTCGTGGGACTTTTAGGAAAATGTCCAGATGTGTCCTAACCAGTTAGCAGCTGACAGAAAAAAATACTCATGCTTCAGATGAATAGAGACTGCAGATGAAGGATCACAGTCTAAACAAGAAAGTGATCAATGATGAGGAAAAACTAATTGTTATTGATGTGGCATTTCCTTTTTGGAGAGCGCAGAAGGCCTTACTACTCTTGAACACGTTACAGTAAAATTAATTTAAGAAAATATTTTAAGAGCTTATGTGGTCATCAAACTTACTCTAACTAAATAATTGTCTTGGAACTGTAGAAATGTTTCTGAACATGAGCTTGAACTTTCTAGCACCAGTTGCACTAATATTCTAATCTAGAATATTTACCTATAGACACAAAGCGTCAAATATAATGCCATCTTTTCTCATGTTTCAGTTCTAATAGGCAGATGAATGCACACAAATTCTGAGTAGAATTGTTGTTTCTATTGTAAGGCTCATTGTAAGGCTTCTTTTTGGAAAGTGTGCCAAAGGATGACAATATTTTCAAAGTGCATTCTACATTATAGCTTTGCTGAGAAAATGTGATCTCTGCTATGGCTCCACATTACATTGCACAACAATGTTATTCTTGCTGATGAATGTGCTAGCCCAGAACACAGGCCTGTCTTCCTGTGTTTAATTTCTTTCTCTAGTACCAAACACCTTTGTGACTGTTCACTCATGGTTTGTAGCGATGCATTTCAGTTTGCTTGGCTTTTCAGTGTGTGAAAAGAAACCAAACCAAGGAGAACAGACTCCAAGTCATTAACTGATTTGGACCCGAGCACTACGTTTATATGTTTGTGCAGAGAATGAAACTGGAGGAATCATCGTGATACAACCAATTAAATGTTGCATAAAGCAGTATTGTCAACATTTTATCAACAGCAGAGCAGATGGTTACACAGAGCCAGACTGCAACATTTATTGGATCAACCGCCTGAGAAACTCAATTCAGAATTGTATGGTAACTATTGCAGATTTTTTTAATAGCAAAAAAGCAAAAGTTAAGAATCAAACTACTTTTTATAGCCTATATGGAGACATTTTGGCAAATAAGACAAGTGTTTTTGTTCCTTTTAATCCAGTCTTTTATTTTTCATTGTCTGGTTGCTGCGTTGTGTCAGCAGTGTTGGTGTCTTGATGATGGTCTCTGTTGGTACTGTGCAACAGACCGCTTCTAATTAAACTGTCAGCTGGGACATAAGGGTTTGGACTAAACCAGAATGAGACATATGGAGAGTATTACTGGCTGAGTGGGTTCCAGTGCGTGGTGGTATTGGATGGTTGTTCTCTGTTCTCTGATGACTACTGGATTTGTTACCCCAGCATTCCTAGCATTTTCCCTCTCCCAGGGACAGTTTAGCTCAAAAGTGATCGTTCTTTGAATCAGTGTCAACACCAAATATCAATAGTTTACAGTCCATCTCTTAGTTATTCTAGTGTCCCCCTGGTGTTTTGGTGTTTTGAACAAGATTCCTTTGTCTTTAGATTTTCCATGATCTGTGAGCATTTATCAGTCAGAAGAAACAGAATGTGACTTAAAGCTAAAATGAACTGCGTGTGGTCTGTATCCTGCTGAGAGAGGTAACTTATTGTCAGCATGTGTTTTCAGGTACCATGCATCATTGTTGAAGCTGAGGAAGATTAATATTTTACTAGAATTATCCACAGTAAAATGATTTATGTCGACAAGATCTGATTAAAAATTAATGTCTTGGTGCCCTGATGTTAGGGGTTTGACCTGAGGCTCTGACACACCAAAATGATAGTAGCTAGTGTCTGACTATCAATGAGTGTCTGTGGTAGGGATGTCCCAATCAATTTTTTTTGCCTCCCAATCCAATACAGACCTTTAATATGTATCTGTGATCTGTGCTGTATCTGTGATCTGAGTCCTGATCTATTCTTAATTAAACAAAATTATTTTTTTGTGGCAGTTTGACGCTAGCCAACCACTCTTAAACCATTCAGGCCTAAATACTCTTCTGTAAACCCCCTCTCAAAACCTGAGGTTTTTCAAAATATGTCAACGCTTACTAAAACCTTAATTTCTCAGGCTCTGTAGCAGATAAAAACATGAGATAAAAAGCATTTGACAGCTTACTTCTTTGGCTTTCAACTTCACTGACTTGCTAGGGCATAATCTTCAAGTGCATTGTTTTAAAAAATCAATAAACACCAAAGATTTTTAAAATTTTGAAAATCAGTAAAGATCTATTTTTCCAATTACTTCGTCAATATCACTTCCTTCACTTGAGTCAGCCATGACGGATCACTAGCACGGTGTTTAAAATTTTCGACCAAAACATACTCCACGTGTAGGTTTATTTCGACCAATCACAAAGCGTTTTATTAGTCACATGAGTTAAAAAAAATCCCTAAGCATCTCTGTCACTCGCCCCAAGAATATTTCAGCCAATCACAGTGCATATAATTGGCCATGTGCCTCGAAAAAGACGGCAACGCTCAAAATGACACAGACGCATTTCTTAATGGTAACTACGCATAGATGCGTGATCCGGTCTTAAAGGTAAACACGCACAGATGCGTGATCCGGTCTGAATGGGTTAAAACAGAGGAGGACGAAGAAATTTTGACGTGTGTGATTTGGTTTATGGCAGACCTAAAATAAATGACAACAAAAACAAGGTTTGGTTGAACCCTCATACCGATTTTAAAAATGCCTGGATCGGCCCCAATACTGATCCCCGATACAGATCGAGACATCCCTAGTCTATGCCCCTAGTTTCGTGTGTGTGTCCTGCACCGTTGCCACTTGCTCAACCACTGACAGCATTTAGCGTGTTGAAATTTTGAATCGGTGGCGGAACGACTCGGTCGGAGACATAACTGTAATTGACTGATCAACCTAGCCAACTGGTTAACAAGGAGAGGAGAGAATGACGACGGTAAACAAAACAATGAAAGATATACACACACACAGAAGGCTCTTCCCACTTTATATCTTTATCTAATTTAAAAATTCAAGTACACAAATATTTTTACAGCATGATCCTCTACAAGAAATAAACTGTAGTAAAACTGATCAACATTACTCAGGAGAGGCCTGCTCTAAATGACGGTTTGTAGCTCTTCCACCACCTGCTGATATTACAAACTGTTTCCTTTTATGCAGGCACAGTTCTAATGTAAATTTTTAGTCCACACATGTGCGACAAGAGGTAATGTCACTGGTGATCTTAGTTGCCGGTAATTCTTTGATGTTGGTTTGGTGTGTCCTTGACCCATGTGAAATCAAACTGCTGCTTTAGAACAAAAACTTTGTTTTGTTCATCTGAAGGCATCACTTATTTTTTGCAAAGTATGGCATAGGATAGCATATTGATTTTAAAACATTTCCACAAAGTGTAGTCTACAGTATAGTTTTTACAATTGCTAGGAGAAAATGCAGTCTCTGCTATGGCTCCATGTTAATTCAATTCAATTTTATTTATATAGCGTCAATAACAATACAAATCGTCTCAAGACGCTTTACAAAACCCGGCCTGAAACCCTTGCACAACAATGTTTTCTTGCAGATAAATGCACTAGTCCAAAATACAGGACCATCTTTCTGTATTTAATTTCTTGCTTTAGTACCAGACACATTCGTGACTGTTCATTCATGGTTTGCAGTGATGCATTTTGGTTTGCTTAGCCTTTGCAATGATTTTGTAAACTCATTAACTGATTTGGACCAGAGCAAATAAACTATATATGTCATATGTTCTCAATGAGAGTGAACCTGGAGGAATCATCATGATACAGCTGATTTAGATGTTGCATAAAGCAGTAATGTCAACATTTTATCTACAGCAGAGCACATGGTTACACGGAGCCAGACAGTAACCTGTTACAAATCATAAGGCACACATGGTCAACAGGCGACTAACCAAACATTCATCAGGGAAAAGTACCCTACTAACTCTACTTTGAAGGCTAGATATCTAATTACCTTCTCAGGCGGGGTGCATTGTTCTCCTTTTTAATAATACAGTACTATTACAAAGCACATGGACATTATTTTAGACCGAGTGGATGACTAAATGTGATTAAATGTGGCTCTGTTTTGATTTTCATGGAGCTGGTGATGAATCAGCTTATTGCTTCTCAGCTTAACTACCAGTACTAAAATACTAGCTAGGGATTCTTCAGTTGGTGGAAACACTTGTTTATTCAGTTTATTTTATTTTGCTGCTTTTAGGGTTTGGGACCGATGTGCTTCACTGTATTGGCATGTACAAAACATATGTCATCTTCATTTATTTTAGTTTGATGAATCATACACATCCAGTGGTACAGTAGCCTACTCTGTTTTCTACGTACTACAGTTACAGTTCATTGATGTTATTGTTTGCGGTTAAAGTAAATGCATTTTTCATGTGTTTGGAGGCAGGGGAATTCTGGGAAGTTCCCATGTTAATGTAATTATGTCTGTTTAATAGGACATTGTGGTCTTGAATGTTTCCTTCTGTGCTAATTGTGACGAGGAGAGCACAACTGTCTCCTCAGCAGTAGACTCCATCTGGATAAAATCTCTTTTTACTGGACTGCTCTTCAAAAGCTCTGGCTTTAACATCGCTACTGGCTACAATAACAGTGTGATTCTGGCTATGACCGCCTGTCTTTATATTCCTCTGTCTGTTTCTCTCATTTCTGCTCTCTTGTGTGTCCTTGTGCCTTTTGTAATAGTACAGCATACATATCACACATGTTAAGGCAGTTTCAGGCATAATTTTAACATTATAAGCCCCGAACTGTTTTGCTCTAATGACCAGCAAACGATTCTAATATTTGACTGTCATTTATTTTATATGCATGCACCTCGATTAAAGTTGGTATGAAAAACTCTTGCAGAATCTAAAGAGGCTCATTGACTGTATATAAGGATGTACAAACCTTGTGTGACGTCACCTGTAAGGTTTCTGAAAAGCCTCTTTGAAGCTCATTGTGGTGTTTATAGCTGCGGCTAACTTGGCAGTCCCTGACTCTACCTAACTCTCGGCCAAATAAAAAATGGTCAAGGAGGTGGAGTTTGAGTGGAGCAAGTTGGGCGTGTTAGGCAGACAGCAAACAAATTAAACGGGTGTGTTACATAAACAATGGGGAAATTAGCTGAAGAGTTAATTTCGGCTCGAAAGTTGGACACCATGGAGGTATGTGGGGGCTGTCCCTCTTATGGAGCCAGCATCAAGTGGTCCTTTGAGGAACTGCAGTTTTTGCCAGTGTTGGCTTCAGATTCTTTTAGTTGTGGGAGTTGACGCTTGGACAGTAATCATGTCTTCTTTGGTTAAACTGAGGGACAAACATCAACTGTGAACCCCCCTGGACTAATACAGTGTTTGTTCTGGATAAAACAAACAACTTCTCACATTATGAGAAATAACAGATAGATAAAACCAGTTTAAAAGTCTATGTTTTGAAAGCAGGTCCTTCTATTACACATACAGATTACTCAGTAATGCATGACAGTTTCCTGTGTAGATGTTACTGAGAGTTGTTTACTGCAAAATATTTTACACCTGTTGTAGTCGTGCGCCACTTCTATTTCGTCTGTACCGTGTAGCTCTGACGTGCACCTCCCCAGAAAAGTAACCTCACATCGCAGGGATGTGGGCCACAGTGGTTGCTTGACAAGCGCAGAAAGTTCTCACGTCTTCAACCTCGCCTCCTATGCACCATCAGATGTCTTCTCTATATTCTGTGCTGCAGCGATTTCAGTAAAAGTCATTGTTGATTTACATTTACTAACTTCAACTCCGGCATGAGCCGCTCAGTTCCAGTTGCCATTGTGTGAAGTAAAGAGTGAAACTCCATGCAGATGAGGCATAATTACCGAACAATGCTGACACACTAAGGCACAGATATAAAGGCTAAATCATATTATAAACTTTACTGTGTCCACATAGATTTAAAACTCTTCTGTTGAGTTGTTTTTTTCTCTCTCCAGTTTTATCTCATTCCACCAAGAGTTTGTATACCAAGACCTTCGTTACAGAAGACTTGTACAGTAGGTTTGGTAGAAAGTGAACAAAGTGTTGAGAATAATGTGAAAGTAAGTAAACGTAGTGTTGTTTATACTCAAATTTAACACCAAATCCAAGTTTGGCTGGTGCAACGGGTGGCTGCAGTCATTGTCCATGCACCTCTTAGCATCTAAAGGATAGAACAGTAATAAGATAAATAGTTGTAAATCACTAATGACGGCTTCAAAGTAGAAACACAAATTAGAATCAACGAAACAACCAACTTTTCATTTGTTTTTACATTTTTCACTGATGCTTCCAGTTACATCCACAGATTTTTCTCACAGTCACAGTATTACACAAATTCATCATAGACCAGGTTTTTCCACTCCAAAGCCAGACAGCAATTGGCCCGTTGTCCTTGTTGCTCATTTTTCATGTCAGTCTTTTCCCTGCAGAAAGCATCACTGCTAAGATTCTCCCACATGAACAAACAGGCCTTTCAGTCCTTGCCTCTAAACATTTTAATTTCACTGGCCTCATTTAGCCTTGGCTCTGTTCTGGATGAGTTGGTGGTGTATGTTTCAGGTTTGTCTGTGTGCGTGTGCTTTTGGACTGTAAATGTGTGCTGAGTGAGCTCTGACAGCCTAAATGTCCAATTTTATCCAACTTTTGAGAGTTCTTCGCTCTGAATTTGGCATCCTGAAGTGTTTGATTTTTCCCTGAAAGCGTCTGCAGCAGTCTGGGGAGACTCTGTGCCTCATTAGTTGTTTGGGTTTGTTGGCAGTAACAGAGCAGGATTTGCCATGCACTAATAAACGTGAGGATGTGCTGGTGGAGAGCAGCTCTCAATTGACGATGTTCCGTAATAAACAGAATGGCGCTATATAATAATTGTGCTTTAATGCTTAGGGAAAAAGTGAGAATTTCTAATCATAATACTTATGTGAATCCTAAAAGGTAAAGAGTCTTCTCTTTGCAGGGACTGTTCATGTGTGAATACAATTTACTGTAGGAAGGACAGCTTAATGCCTTTATTTCTTCCTCCTTTTGCAGACCTTTGAAATAGTGAAAGTTTTTTCACAGTGATTCTTTGGGACACTTTTTTAGTTTTGCAGTCCATGCTGTATTTGTTCAAAATAATGTCCTCTTCTTTGCTGTTGTTTTTTTAGTGGGCACGAATGTTTTTATGTGTCTTTGCACATTTGATAAGGAATTATTTTTGTATTACACAGCTAGTGCCACCTATAAATGCTACAAATCCAGAGTCTGTGATTTAAAACCGAAGCCTCCTTTTCAGATTTATTCATCCTGGACACAGTTTTCAAAAAGTCAAAAAATGACTTTGGATGTGGAGTAGAGGGAGAAAAAAAACTGTTTTCAAATCAAGCTGGTGTCTTTTCTTTTAATGGGTTGGGTGTTATCCGTGATGATTTTTAAGCCAGAATCTAAAGTGTGGCATCTAAAGTCTGAAAATTCTACTTATTGTTGTTGATCCAAGTCTTTGCCAATGTTGCTAAATGTTTTTATTTTATATAACATCTTGGGTTTACATCTTGATTTGGGAAAACTAAAAAGAAGTGTGACTGGCAAGAATCACGAGTCGGATATGAAACAGCACTGACACGAAAGAGAAAAAGATGAGCTGAAAATGATCTATTATAGTAGTTTACCAGAGCTCTTGCATCAGCTTTGACCTAGCTTACTTGCCATGACTGTGTACAGAGAGTTCCTATACATTAAGGTATTATTACCAACATAATAGTGGTCACTTGATCCTTTTTCATCTTAGGGGTCCATAGATGTTGCTGTGTAGGCTGAGGCTCTACTCAGAACTTTGGCAAGTGTTGATGGTTTTTGGCAAGACGTTTAGTATTTACATATTTTTGGAGTTGGACAAATTTGTGTTGAAGCAAATGAGAATTAGGAGGTAGAGTGATATTTCAGTAGCCTTGAATTAATAAATGAGCTGTTAAGGGATTGATGAGGTTTTAGGGTCTCCAATCAGACGAGTGGTTGAAAGCAGTTGCCTTCTTCTGCTTAACGACCTTACCATTGCCCACTTGGTCCTCAGTTTACACACTGGGAACCTGAGCTCCTTACGTGGCTCCTCTGTCTCTTTTGTTGGCCTCTAACCATCTTCTTCCTGGCTCACATTATAATCATAACCAATCACCATATTCCCTGGAGGAAAACACGTCAAAAATAATTTAAAAAAGAGCAAGCCATGAAAGCCCAATGTTTCTTTGATAGGAAATATTTCTGACACTTTGGGCATCAAATATCTAATTATCAGCAACTCAAGTTCATAGGATTGAGGGCCATTGTACTTTAGTCTCAAGATTTTTTTCTTTTGCCCGGAATAATTCTTGTGTTTTTGCAGTTTGGTCATTACGTGTTGTATTTTTGTATCTTCATCTTTCGAACTATTGTTTTAGTGGGGAGGGAATCCTTGATGATCGGAAAATGTGTTAAAGGACCTCATTTGTGTGCGATCCTCGCAGAAACTTAGTAATTACAGGAGCATACAACCATTTTTCAAGAATCGATATATGCAGATTTTTATCTGGTAAATGGGTTGAAATGGAAGCAAATATATATACTGGAAAACAAAGAGTATAAGTGTCTTTATTAAGTCACTTTGGCTGTCGATACCGAAGTTGCATAGTCTTGTTTTTTTAGATAGCCAAAAGTTTTATATTTTATCAGTCTGGTACAAACAGTGATAACAGCTGAAGTTTTATGACCACTTCAACATTTTTGTGACTATATTATTTTTTTACAGCTACCAAACCAAACTTTTGGCAACTAGCTAAAAACATTAGTCAGTTTAATGAGTTGGCTCACTCACAAGAGACGCCAGATGAAGCAAGGAAGTAAAGATTGGATCTAAGTGATTTAAATGTGTCTCAAGCCCACGTCACTGTAAATTGCTGTCAGTAGTAGTAATGTCTTTATTATGATTCATTCCAAGTCCATCCGCAATGGTTTTGCAATCAAATTATGAAAGTTTACTGAGTCCGATTGCGCAGTTAGCTGTTTCCAACTCTCATTTGTGACATGGATTTTGAGGATTTTCCATCACTCACTAATAATGGTAGTAGGTATCCGATATAACACTCATTTTGGGTTTGAGAAGTTGGAGTGGCTGGAACATTCATACAGTAAATCAAATCCAAACTATTCCTTCTCCAATTGTCACATTTTCAAGCTCACATGCTAGACAAGAATTCATGGAAACAGGCTATGTAGAAGTACGTTTTTAATAGTTTTTTGATGAAAAAGAATTTGGGCTCAGCCGCTGACGGAGAATAGTCCAGCCAACAACAAAATGCAGCCAAGTTTAAAAATTACATCTCCTCAGCTGTCAAGTCAGTTATGATGAATCAGACTGGATTACAAACTTTACGAATGGCACATCTGATTCTAACCTAAGTTTTTAATGAGATTTATCTCAATGCTGTTTATTTTACTGCTCTACAGTCAACATAATTACAGTATAGTCCAATATGGTGTCTTATTAATACTGTCTAATGGTCAAATGAAGCTGAAGAAGGAGAAAGGACTGGAGTTTAAAAAAGTGTTCTAAATTTATTGTTTTTGGAATTTGAACATTTTCACTGCAGAGAGAGACAAGCGATTTATTTCCCCAGTCAGTTAAACGGCCTCCAAAATGGATATGGTCCTGAGAAGAAGTGATAAATCCAGCACATAACACAGAGTTGGAGTTTTTACCAAAAAAAAACTAAGAATAAATGAAAGAAAGTCTCAGCTCTTTTCCTGAAATAACTTACTAAGGCCTTGTGAGAAGGAGCCAACAAAAATAAGAAAAAGAGCTAGAAAGATGAGACTAATCTTTGTGGGAATATTGCATCATCACTGCAACAGAGTTAGGTCCGGAGATTACAATTTATATCACAAATTGTTAAAAAACAAATATCTACACGCTTTTAATGTCCTGCACTGATTAATTGCTGTAGTATAGAAACTCATGATGTCAGAACTTTATTTAAACACCTGAACTTTATGTCAGGTCTTTCAAGCCAGGGAGAATAATGACAAAATGCTATAAAACAAACATTGTAATAACATGGACATGTGACAAGTTTCTGACTATAAACTGAGAAGGATTAATGCCATACTTTCTAGCACTCCATGGATTGTTGTATAGTGACTGTTGCAATTAGGATAAATGAACTGTGTCATGTAAATAATTCAGGGAAAAGACAGCTGCCTTTCAATTAAGCTTTTATAAGCCTGGTTGTTCACACAAGGAGGCGGCAACTGAACTGGGGCATAACTAATACGATGCGCGTATTAGCATGTGAAGCATCATCTGTTTATTTTTCCGACTAACTTCACCGGCTGAAATACACGGCTGTGCAAGATAGGAAGCAGGCAGAATGGAGTCATAGATGAAGGAGAAAGTGGAAGACAGGCGAGGTAGATGAGTAAGAGGAGTGAAAGCAGAGGGTGAAGAGAGTTAAAAGCCTGAAGTTAGGACCATGTGTGTGTGGCTGTGAGACGTGGCAGAACGAGGCCTGGCCAACTGGCAGATCTGTTCCATATGTTTCCTGGAGACAGGGAGAGAGGCAGCTCCCCTCCACCCCACCCACAGCACAAGGAGTCTTCATTTAAAAAGACAAAACAGTCATCCCCAGCGCTTTGTTGTGGTACTGTACCGCAGCTCATTTTCTTTTGACTGTAGATATCAGTTTCAGGTAAAGATGAATCCCACGAAGGCAGCCGGCAGGTGTTGGGTTTCTGGGAGTCTGCAGGAGCTGGCTGCTGTTTGGCCTCCCAGAGAGACTGAGAGGGCAAAGAAAACACACAGCCTGTCATGTTTTCATATTAATTTCATCACATTCATCATTCCTCTGTGTGTGTGTGTGTATGTTAGCTTGTTTTTGTCAGCGGGGAGTGAATGAAGAACTTTTTGTGTCCGGTCCCATTGAACAGTACCTTCCAAAATTTATTCTGAAACGTCTTCCAGAAAACTCATTTTTGTGGGCACTTACATTTATTAGAAAAATGATAAATGGTGTCTCACCCTCTCCATAACTGACCCACTGTTTTACACAAGATGGATCATTCACCAGTTTTTGCCAATGTAGAAACAACCTGTTTAAACTGGAACATCTTTATTATATTGCATTAGGCACATTGTGAAACCATGTACAGGTCAGGCTTTGAATCGATGAAAATATGTAATCATGATTGATGGCATGATTTCCATAGTTAATATAAAAGTGAGATCATTTTGCGATTAATTAAAGGGTGAGGAGGACTCTCGGCATCTCCTTGGTCCGGCGGTGGCTCAGTTCATGCCGATCGTAAATACATGTGATTTTGTTCTCATCAGGAAAGCCATTTAATGGGGGGTTTGAAGCTATGGTTACCATTCATAGGACCCTTTTCTCTGTCCGTTTCTGCTTGTGGAGGTTTGTTTCTGCTTCCTGATTTCCCTGCGGGTTGGGTTGAGGCTCAAATCACAGGAATGCTCATAATTTTGGCGTCCCTAGTTTATACTTATAACCAGCTCAGTGTTTAAAATCCTCTATGCTCACTGTTTTGAGACTAGCTTGTGAAGAAGATGGAACATCTAGCAGATGACGAGTATGTATATTTAAATTCCTTGGTGGAGACCAAAGCAGAGCTAAAAGGACAGTTATTGTTATTGTGTTTACAGCTTCCTGAGCTGACCAAAGCATACATTTAAACAGTTTATGTAGAGTGCAATACAGTAGCAATACTGTATGGACTATGACGTACAACCCAAACAAATTACACATTTAATCTAAGTCTAAAAAAAACATAAACTTTTAAATTAGAATATAAATAAAACAAAGTAACATCTTTTCTCTTCAGTTTACTGTATAAGCTGATAATGAGGCCAGTCCATTCTTGTATCTGTGAAACTGCTGCAGTAACTCATAATCGAATAGAAAAACTAAACATGCTGCCCTTATCTGTCTTAACTAATCTGTAGTGCGTGGGTAGGAGCGTGTGCATGTTGACATGGATATGTCTCATGTCATGTTTGTTTTGGTTGATAACTTTCAAAGATTAAAGATACAAAGGGAGATGTTTAGAAGATGAAATGTAGCTGATTGGTGCTTGGTTTAGAGCACATCATGATAGTCACCACATTTTATGCGTCGTGACATTTCAGGTCATGCTGTGTGATTGGTTCTGATCACGGTTTCTTCTGAAGTGACCTTTTAAAAAGGATTAATTGATCAACATTCAGTATCACGCATGCATTGAAGTTCAAATAACAAACAGGCGTTAATGAAGCAAACTTCCTTTAAGGGTGAAAATGGTTTGATAGGTGGAAAGCACATGATAAAGCTTTTAAGTTTACAATGCATTGGGAATGGTGACCTTATCATCTAATTCTCTACAAGACATAAATAAGCACATTTCCCGTAATTTGTTTATATTTTAAATATTCTTAATGCCTGAGAAGCAGGACTGTAATGCAGACCACCTCAGCCCTGGATTAGTGCTACCTTTAATCTTACCAGACACTTGACCGACTCCATCTTTTACAAACTGAATTGCAGTTTCCTTGTGTTTACTGGTACAGCTCTAAGAGACATCGAGACATAAGAGTCTTCAACATGAGTAGTTACTTTAAGTCCTTACTTGTACTGTATTAACAGCATGTTGTAGCTCAATGTAGAATGGAAAAGAGTTTTTGTGAGTTAAAATTTACTATAAATAATTATTTAAAGATTTATAAGACCACTCATCTTTTCATTATTTTTCCCCAAGTACGTTTGAGTAGTAACTTTATATAAAAGTAGCCTCAGACTTGGCAGTTATAGCAAAGTGCAGAAAAACCATATAAAAAATTGTCATTAAAGTTGTAGCGTTAAATTCTGGACTGGTCTCCAGAGGTCCACTGACTCCTAGAGGGTTCGCTGTAACTCCTTATCATGCAGTGACATCTGCTGGTGGAAACAGAAATAACCCAGCTGCTCAAACAGCCACCTACCGGGGAAATAACACATGGTCCCAGTAATAACATTTAGCTGGAATAGTAGTGGAAAATACACATTTTCTGGATCTAATGTCACTTATTATTACTTATTGTACGCAGAAAGAATCTGCCATAATATTTTTATGATAAACTAAACAAATCCTCGTCTATACTATCTATAGGTTATTGTCCAGGACTTTCATGTAAGTTGATGAATTGATCATGATCACATTCATTATTCAAGCATTAACTGATAAAACACGTAATATGAGTGTGTAAAAATATATGAACTCTGGTTTTGTTTTCTGACTGATCAAAAAACAGTTCCAGTTCCAGATAAATTCCTGGAGAACATTTTTTATAAGACTGTAATTAAAACATGAATTTGATTTAACACTTATAACTATGTAAATTATTGGGAGGAAACACATTTTTCAAACACATGTTCAAAATTAATCATGCAATTAAATGAATATAACTGTTTTTCCAAGAAGATCATAACAAGATCAAGTATTCCTGTTCAAACGTGCAAAGAAAACAGTTTAAGACATAAATGTGGTGGTGTTCCAGGTTTATTTAAAGGCATCCTCAATAAATATAGCACCGTTTCAGAAGAGCAAACCTAGGAGGAAACATGAACATGTTTGTACAGAAGATGCTCTCAGACATTCCAAGATGGCATTACACTACCTATTTATAATTTTAATATTTATTGTATTTCATTGGGATGCTATAGTTCAGAAGGATGTTCGGGGTATATTTCGTATTGGTTACAGATTATACATCTATCCCCAGCTCTGCCGAGGACATGTTTACATCAAGGACGATGTATGATCAAATCTGACTTGAGGCTTCCGACTTCTAAATAAAGACAATACAAACATGCAAACAAAAACAAAAAATCCACTAAAAGACAGTCAAAGTGACTTATTGCACCTAATAATGCCAACGTCATTCATTGTCTGTATAGACTTCTGCTGGAAGGAAAATGTATTTCAATTTAAAAGTCATTTTTAGGCTCCTGTCATGTTACAGCTCTGGTCTGTAGTAACTCTTCTGTCGTGTGTATTTAAAATTATTTAAAACAAAAAAAAAAAAAAGAAGAAGAAACGGCAAATGGGAAGAGGTTTGTTTTGTTGGATATAAAGACAACTACAGAAAGTTTTCTACTCGGCTACATCTCATTAAATATTACATTATTTTTAAACTAGAAATTAAAGGATGGATCTCTTAATTGATATCTTTTGATAATGATGCTTCAGCACATACAGTAACACCACTCAAGTCAAGTCACTGAGTGGTTTTGTGTAAAGATTGACCAGGAGGAGGCGCCTTATTCCTGGGAAAGTTAAACCAGGAAAAGTTGGGAGACAATGAATCCCCTTCATGTACTTTTTATTCTGCTCTATACAGTTTATCACCACTGAAAACATCTCCTAGTGTGGTAGCTTATGATTTAATTTTCATTTTCAGCATTATTTTTCCCTGACTGAACTTCTATATGTAAATTGTATTGAACAAAATGTGCTACAAGTTCTAATATACATTAATATAATGAGGATTTATCTTATCTCTCAAACAGCTAGCCCTTTAGGATACAGATCTATCTATCTATCAGAATTACTTCCAGCTCCTCTCTTATAGTGTCTCGATGATACTGGCAGTTTTCCATTTTTGAACCGTCTGGAACTCATAATTTTTCTCTTCCTACTTCTTTCTGAAGTTTCCAAGCTGAACACCCCTTCGCCCGGTCACACAGCGGAAGGTGGCTGGCTGTATGTCCCAATATTTAACAGGGTTGGCAAACAGACTGATGCCTGTGTACAAGTTCTTCTTGACACTGGCCCTGATGGGGCAGAAGTCGTTGACTCCCACACTGCTGATTTTGTTGCCATGGAGGAACACCACCTGAACAGACAGAGAAGATTTTCAAATTTTCTGCTTTTTCATCAAAGTTCATTTAGTGTGATATTAGAAACTTTCAACCAGCCAAAGAAGAGGGATGGAACAAGCCTTTGTTACAATTTGTAAAGTAAGATATTATTTTATAGCCTCACTTTGCTTAGGAAACAGATGTTTTTGAGAAATGTATTCTAACAAATAAGTTCTCTCTAATTCACATTGTGAAAACACCTGCAGAACAAGGATTGCAACACTTAATTTATTTATTTATTTATTTATTTATTTCAACATTTGTGGAAATTCACTTGTTTGCTGTTCAGCCAGCTCAGTGATTAAGAGTTAGTTCCTCCTCAAAAGGCCCAAACAAGATTGCCAGATTGTCTATGAACTACCGGCCTGACCTGTGTCAGGACCAAAAGTTTTACTTGAACACACTGCAAAGTCTCATTATTGCCGACACACTACCAAAATTAGGGTCACAGACGTACACAGAAGGCCCAACACTGACCAACAGCCATGTGGAAAAAATGTCAGAGATCGTGTGAGGTTAAGGTAGAATACAACATTGGGGGTAAAAATTAAGCTGTGCCTGAAGATAAAGTTCTCAATTTAACATAGTGGCCTTAGGTTTGAGCCACATAAACAGATTTGTAAATTATGTGAATCTCACCTGGAGGTAGCGCAGGGAGCTGAGACCTGGTGGGACCTTTTTCAGACGGTTGTTGTTCAGGTGGACCTCACGGAGGTTTGGGGTGCTGATGAGGCTGCCATTTTCTACATACTTGATCTGGTTGAAACCTAGTCCTAGCCTGCAGAAACAATATAATATAGTTAATAGTGTCAGGTTATCAGGTTATGCTTCAGATTGATGGGTGTATTTTATTTAAGCTTAGGTTAAATGACAGAGATTATGTTGTATTATGTTTTCATGTTAGGAAGCTGTGTTAACGTAAACTCGGTGGCTCTGAACCTCAGGTACAGTATTGTCGGACTGCTGTGGACTGATAATGCAATGTAATGGTTTAGAGTGTCATTATCTAGTTTTTTAAATTAAATTCAGATCATTCGCACGTTTTTTTAATATTCATATTTTAATAAAGCGTCCACGTTCTTAAAGGACCAGTGTGTAGGATTTATTCATATCTAGTGGTGAAGTTACAGATTGCAACCAACTGAATACCTCTCCACCACCCTTCCATTTTCAAGTGTGTTCGAGAATGAGTGATGGCAGGTGACAGTGACATATAGTTACTACTTCTGCAATAAATGAAAGGCCATCTCTTAGGTTTGGTGTTTCTGTTCTGTTGTAGTAACATGTAGGCACAGCACGACAGTGTCTGTGGAAGAGGACCTTCTCCTTACAAGGTCCCATTATAAGCCAACAAAAACACAACTATTCATCGGCACAGGTTAATTGTACAGTATACTGTACATAAAAAACATAAATGTCAATACCACATTTCATCGATGCTAATAGATCCCCCAGAATCATACACACTGGTCCTTTAAACATGAGATCAATCATCAAAATTTGGTGATTATATATTTTTGGAGTTTTGAAAAACATTCCTGTTATTTGGAACAAAAATTTGTTTAGGATAACGTGGCTGGTTTTCACCTTTGCAGGTTTTTATATCTGATGAAGTCCTCTATTTCCACCTTAGCAATCTTGTTGTAATCCAGACTCAGATCTGTCATGGAGGATGGGAGTTCTGTGAGAGACAACACACCAGATATAACCAATGTTAATTGGACATTAAGCTTCTTCAGCTGCTAGTTCATTTAACCTGTTAAATAAAAACATCATATAAACAGACAATACTGGCTTCAAATCAGTTTAATTCAGGTCCAGTGTAGTAAAACTTTAGGTGAAGAGGAAGAAAACTAAATGTGTTTAAACCAGCAAAACATGAAGTGAGTGATAATCCTACCTTTTGGTACTGCTGTTAGTTTGGCCTCTGCTATACCGACATACAGAGCAGACAAGCCATTAAAAGCTCCCAGCTCTATTCCACTGTTGGCCAGAGGGTTGGCACCCAGCTCTGTTTGGATATGCACAATTATGAATGATTCTTTGTTATAATAGAGAACATACATCACGTTAATTACGATAATATTGAGATGACACTTTCATCAGTTGTTCATAGAAATCATCTTAATGATCCGTTGATAACAGGTCAAAGCTTGACTTTGTTGAAATAAGATATTATGGTCAGTGTGACGTCGGCCATTTGAATCTGTTCCACCATTATTTTGTTAATGAGAAACTTTACATGGCTTGTTAGCCAGTGATGAGTTGGACTACACTGTTATATGAACCTTTAAGGCTCATTTAGAGTACTGTGGGACATAGACGCCGGTACATACGCACATGGTCAACACCGGTGCGAGCCATTTATACTCTCTTGTCAGTCTGGCTTGCTCTGTAAAAACACCACCCAAACGCGAGCTGGCACTGTGTCTCTTTTGCAAGTCGGGTTGATTTTTGTTTCTACTTCCTGCTTTAAATCCTTTCTGTACACAAAATGATGTGGTTGTTAAGGACAGCAGAGCAGATATGCATTCAGATTGAACATACTTAATGTACATAAATGGTACGTGCATAGTCAGCATGGCTGTTCTTTGTACAGGATCTTGTAGACATGACAAGATTAACCTTTTGTCACATTGACCTTTGCATATTTGCAAATGCAAAAGTTTGGAGTCACACGACTTAAACATATCATAGTCAAACCTGACCATGAAGGAAACTGGGGTGACACCTTATGACTGAACAACCTTTTCATTACGTTAAACAAAAAAATAAACAATACTTTTAGTTGCCAAAGTGTAACTGCACTTTAATCAGTACGATATTTCTGGATGACTCTGTGGAACCTTTCCTGAGGCTTATCCAAGGAGTTTGAGTTTACCACACTTGTTTGGGAGGCAATGATGACCACCCTTTTTTATTTTGTGGGTCTGAGAATGTGTTAATGTTTGTTTCTCTGCTTAATGTATTGTCACAGTAATGTAATTAACTCCTGCAGTATTTGGGTTGAATAAAAACCTATCTTGACAAACAAATTTTACATAAGCTAGTTATGCTACTCTGATACAGGAACCTAAAACCTGGTCTTACCCAACACATGGAGGTAACTCAAGCCTTTAAATGCATCCTTCTGGATCCTATTGATCTTGTTTTCATGGAGGCGAAGCTCGATGATGTTAGGAGGCAGATTTGCGGGGATCTCAGTCAGCAGGTTGTAGGAGAGATACAGTAGTCTGAGTTGGTCCATGTTCTTAAAGGCCTTCGGGTGAATCTTAGAGATCTTGTTGTTAATCAGAAACAGGCCCTGTTGTGGAAAGAAAGGATGTAAAAAAGGAAAGATTTTCACTAGGCTGGTGTTGGGATATACCACTCAAGTAAAATAAACAGCGATTTAACATTTGGTCTGACTTTTTTGATCAGATGGTCAAATGTTTATTTCTATGTGAAACCTGTGCTTGGTGAAATGTTTTCACCAAAAAGAATCACAAATGCGTTTACAGTGATGACAAATTCTAATGGCAGAATAAATCTGCTTAATGTTTGGATTTTATTTTGGTTTGCCCATGCTGTTTTTTCTTTTTCTACTGCAATCATAATTAAGATCTGATTCAGAGAAATACAGGTCAGCTGCACCATAAACACTTGATGACAAACTACTGTATTAGTACAAAGATGTACTTGGAGATTGTTCCCACTGTTTCCCACTTTAATACAGTACAGTTTTAAGCCTTGATGTGGTTTGTTCCAAGCTGAGAAAACTGCAGCTGGATCAAAGACGATCCTTCTCCTCAGCTGGGAGTTTAGTTCTTCCAAGGCTGCGGGCTGCAATTGTGTGGCATTATTAGTGAACCATTTCTTCTTATCTCACAGCCTTAATAGCTGCAAGATGGTGCAGTCATTGCTTGTAGCTTTAAGCTGTGATCCATTTTAAAGCTCTAGTTCAAATCTGTTTGTTGCTATAGTAGGAGAGTCTGTTGTTTTCTGTTTACTGTTGTTTTCAGTGCGGGGATCCAGATGCTGCACAGTGCGTGCACGCTCCAATTGCCCTGTAGTTAGTAATATAGGCAAGTGAAGGTACATATTATATTTTCTAACTGAACTGTTAACTTTGCAAAAGAAACGGTGAATATATTTCACACACCACTTTCCAAAAATTCCAACCAGCTCAAATGAGTGAAGAACTTCTAAAGTTTTACTTCAAAACCTATTTAAAGCATCGGATCGATGAAGGTGTCTTCTACACCTCCACTACACCTCCACACCTCCACCTCCATATTAATACACATAGACCAAACATTGTTGTCCAAAAATGTTTAACCAGTAACTTGCAAATTTTTTTTTTCTCAGACCTCTGAGGCGTAATCTGTGTAAGGACTGATGCTAATAAAAGGAAGCAGAAAATGTTTAGAGAGGGTTTGGGAAAAACGTGTTTAGGTGAGCTCTCCAAATTGGCACGTGTGTGTAGCTGTCTGCTGCACATACACATTCATAGTTTGAGGTACTTTATGTTATGTCTTATGTGTTGGCAAATCAAAATTTCATCTGTTTAGTGAAATATTAACACATATTACACAATGGACTGATAAATAACAACAGACAAGTAAAGGCCACTTATTCTCAGCGACCTCAACTTGCTCTTCTGGGGCTTGGGCTGTCCCTCATTTGCACCCCAATTCAGTCAAAAGGTCAAATGAATAATTATTTTAAATGCTGATACCAAATTACATTCTTACAAGCATTAGCAGAAGTTTGTAATCTTCTCTTATTAGCACATATCCGAGTAGTGCTACAATAAGCTAAGATGATAACAATGTTAAAACAGATTTAACGTGTTGTGATAACATTGACGTTGCTGACTTTTTAAATTCTGTCTCAGGTGTGTCTGATAGAATTGAAAGTAGTTTTAATGGTTGAGGAGAAAGACGGATACTCTCACTTATCCCTTACACCATCAGCATTGTTCAGACTTGCAATATCTTGCAGCACATGTCTGGTTCAGATCTGATCCGGAGATGTAACTGGAAGTTATTTCCTCATGTAGTTTATCAGATGGATCACTGTCATGTTTTTGTTTACCGCCCTAACTCCATACATGTTTCATATTTACGTCTGCCTGGTGGTAACAAGAAGGAGGTTGTGGTGTTCTCTACTATGTACAGACATCGTTCTCTTACATAAAGCTTGTTGAGGCCTTTAAAGTCGTCCTCCTTAATGTCGGTGATATCATTGTTTTGGAGGTCAATCATCACAGTGTCTTCGGGAATCTTCTCAGGAATAGATATCAGACCTGTTGGCAGAAACACAAATGCCTGAGTAAAGATGAGAGTTGAGCCAAAAGGAAATGAAAATGAGAGGTCAGCTAACCTCTGTATGTTAGGTATAAAATACTGACATATACAAAGGAAGACGTAATGGGGGTCTTTCAGACTGCTACTCAACCATCCCAGGTCTCATATAATAACTGTTGACTGTTGTTGTGCGTGATAGTTTAAGAAATTCTGGTTAAAAGAATTACTCATCTAATATTCATAACATTCATGGCATCAAGACTTTTTCATAGTCTTAGCTGGTTGTGGTAAATTTATGAAGGGCACTTTTTAGTGTGTGTAAGTGGAGCTAAAACAAGAAGAGTATTGGATTCAAAATCTTCTATATTAATCCAACTACATTGTTTGCTCATGTTAATGTTCATGTTTGACTCGACCACTGCTGGAAATTAATGTGATGAAATAGGGCCTGTCCTGTCAGGGATTTTTAGAATGGTGCTCAAAATGGCAATTTATCTATCCCTGACAATAGCTCTCACAGATATAATCAGTTTGAGTAACATTTGCTAAAAGCCATTGTGTAAACTGATGTAGGTAATTACTGAACTTTTTGAAAACTATATTTTATGAGTCATTTTGAAGGATAAATGACATAAATAAATACAGTATACAGTCAGAACGTTTGCGTAACTGCCACAAATAAGAGCAGGGAAGTTTTAAAGTATTGAGAATCAGTCCTTGTTGGTTTTAGACATAAGACCATTGGAATTTTTGACAAGATGTTATATGATGAATTTGACATTTTTGAATGTACTGTAGCTCAGCATTTGTGTAGGGACGCCGATGTATTAACAGTTAACATAATATTGTTCCGGATATGTTCAGACCGAATGTGTGTTGTCTAACCCTGATCTGAGCACTGCACCACTCTGGGTGAGCAATTGCAATTGGCTGGACAGTTCTCATCTTCATAATCGTCATCATCGTCATCATCGTCGTCATCATCATCATCTGAATCCGCCATCATGATGTCATAGTTTTTCATGATGTCCATGACATTGACAGGCTGATAGGGTTTGGCGTTGCCTAGTGCCAGCAGGCAAAGCAGGAGGAAGATCCTCATGGTTTTATTAGAAGACTGGTTAGTTCAGTTGTAACCAGGGAGAGCTGTAGGAAAAGAGAAGCAACATGTATCGTTTTATAGTTACGGTTCAGTATTTTTATGGTATAGCAGAGAAAACGTTTGTGCAGGAAGGCCAAATAAAACACTCAGTGTGACATTATACACTGTACAAAATTCATAAAAGTCGGACAGCGTCAGCCTCTTTACACACTAACCCTGATAGTAGCATGTTATAGCCAACATAAAACTGGTGCACAGCCGAAACACTCTAGGTAGAAGACACACCCTAGAACTTGTGTTCCAGTATTGAGACTACATAGACATAAAAAGACTATTGATTGGTGGAATCGTAGGGTGTAAGAAACCGAAGTCTCATGCCAAACAGTTCACGATTAATACGTTTACCATTACATCCCTAGTTATGAGAGGAAAACTCTTCAAGCAGGGTTTTGCTTTCATTGTAACATCAACAGAACAGATATTCAAAACCTACTTTGTCCTTTCACTAAGTGTAATGGCATTCACAGTAAAATATTTGAACCCAGTCAGACTTGATGTCCAAACCAGTCTCCGGGAACCATGTGAACCTGTGAAGCCCTCTTTGTTGTTTACTCATCTCCCATTGTCCAACACACAAACTGTCATTTCCACTGTGCAGCCTTAAATGAATATCTGCTGTAGTTTTTTAAAGCAGTGGTGCCCAATCAAGCAGATGAACTTTAGGAACCCTAGGAATCCCATCATAATAACACATTTGAACACACATTGATTGATGCTGTTACTTTCAATCCCACATTTTCCATTGTGCTCAGCAATGCTGCTAAGTCATACTCCAACAAAGTTTTTGTTCAGTTTCATTTTTCTGCTTTATTGAAGAATATGTTGCTAAAACAGTACATGGTAAAAGGACATGCAGAGTTCCTAGAGGGATCACTTTCAGTGTGCTGTTCTTTTTTCAACCAGTGTTTTCATGAAACTCTGAAAACCTCCATTGGAAATTGCTTTTTGCAGCCAATATAAATGTTTCTCCTGCTTTCACCTATTCACCATCTGGGGTGATTCACAGAATGATTTATACGTCTTCCTCTATTGCACATTCACAAAACCAGCGGAGAGAGGCACAAATCGTCTGGTTGCGTGCTTCTGCTAATCTTGATGGATTCTGAGCACTTCAGTAGAACGTGTAGTCCACCCACAAATATGTGGTGGTTGTCGAGCATCCTGCTTCGCCAGCAAATACTGCTCAGCACAGACCCCTCCTCTGCACCCAGGCTGTCTTTGTATTCCACATGTGCACATATAGCTCAAAAAGCAGCACTCTGTTTTCTTGATGTTTGCTTTGCAGCTTGGCAGAAAGGTGGTCTAGTTGTTGTGTTGTTTTTTTCATTGAAAGAAGCACGTCTTGAAAACCAATTAGTTTCATTTTACGCCGGTCAGACTGGTGCAGACAAATTCCACTTCTAAAGAGGGTTTGCATTTCAAAAGAAATCTAAACCAGAGGCACGTCATCAGCCTTCATTCCTCTCTGATGTCAGCAGCCTCCATCAGGACTCATAAATTAGAATTCCATTTACGACTGCTATGAGTAATTATCTCATTGATGATCTCATTTATTTCTACGGTTGTTTGTTTAATTGTGTAGACATGAAAATGTCAGAAAACACTTGATCTGGGTTGATCAGTGCTGAAGATGACATCTTGAGTTGTGACTGACCATATGTCCAAAACCCAAAGACTCAGTTTACAGTGATATAAAACGAATGAATCAATAAATTACTCATTGCCAGAGAAGCTGGAAACCATAAATATTCCACATGTTGATAACTGATGTTTTAGAAATCATAATTAAGCAGGCATGGCACAATTTATGTTCATAATCAATTTCATTGACAACAAATGAACAGCTATACAATTTTCTGCCCATAAACTTATGAAGTCATTATGGAACTTTTGATTCTAATAATTTCTCACATGGGTTTGTATTTATGATTTAAAATGACTATACTTGATGGCAATTTTCTTTAAAGTTTTGTCCAGTGAGATCAGTAAACCAAGACTCTGCAAGACTATGCCATATTCAAAACAACCATTAATCATCATCATCATCTTCCCTTCAGATTTTTCCCAAAACATCAGGGTCAGACTGTAAATCAATCTAGATGCACGCAAATCGAACTCAGAAATGAAAGCATTTTAAATATCATGTTGTCCTCCCATAGAATCTAATTTTTATTGTACTACAGTTTGCAGCCTAATTATATGGCTCCACTAAATGCCTGCAGCTGAAGTTTTGTTAACTGACCAAAACACCTCAAAGATGCTGTATTCTCTAAAAGTAAAACCTCTCACATCAGCCAGTTAAAAACATATAACAGTTAAGTTGTTTCTTTGTTAGTAAATCCAGGGTGTGTCCTACCTCAGCCTTCAGGTGTGTCTAAACCTCACGCAGTGAGCGGAGCAGCAGCCGGGTCCAGCTGGAAAGCTCAGAGTCAGATTCTCAGTCAATGCATTCCCAGTGAATGAAGAACAGCATCACCCTCTCGCTGCCGAATAAAAAAAAAAAGAAAACCTGCACACCCCAGAACACCCCCACCGATGGAAAACTTCTGCTCTTAGGGTGAGAGCTCTTGCCTTTCTCAGTGATCAAACCATCTGTACGTTGTGGGGACTAGATTTGAAGCATTGTTAGGACCTTAGTCATGTGCTTTCCATCTAGAGCTTTGAAGTGATGCCAGTTCATACTTCATACTCCTGCAGGTTTTTATATAGAACACACTGGTAGGTCTATCACCTCCCCTCCTTTGCCGCTGACTCCCTTTACTTAATGTTTTACATGAATGTGAGTGGTTCCTACAGCGAGGCCTGATGGCACTGAGATAAACAAGGATAGTGGAACTGTACAGCTGCTGTTGCTGTTTGCTTTTTTTTCTGAATGGAACATCAGTATAATTTTGGTGAGCCTGCTCTGCTGGGAGTTTTTTTTTAGGGCGATGCCATCTGTTTTGTTTGAGGAATTCCTTAATCTGGATGCCTTTTTAGCAACTGACTTACCCTAAGCAAAGGATGCTGACGTGCAGTACATGTAGATACATCAGATCAATCATCTGTGATCAGTAAGAGGAGGCTTTTTGAGAAGAGCCTGCCAGGATAATGCACTGATAATTATTGTGCTGCTGCTCTAAATCTACTTTTCACTAAAATGTTTATGCAAAAAAGTGCAAATATCATAATATGGGGACTTTGCCACACTTTCTTGAGCCAATGCATCTGGAGGGAAAAAGAGGTATATTACTAAATCTGTGAATCATATTTTAATAGATGAGTTTTTAATATATGAATCAAGAGTCATTTAAAGGCATCAGCTTGTGCTAGGAAATATTAGATTGCACCAGACCTGTGTTGTGGAACCTTTAAGTATTTTATTTTTTTCCTCAGACATAATTGTTAGATTATCACTCAATTACTCATACTCCACAAGTATCAGGGAGATTTACTCAATCAGATCAGTTTGTAAAAATATTTTTTGTGTTGCGCTCTGCATGATGTGTGTCTTAACAAGGCACAAGAGGAAATGCTTCAGCTTTACATTTGAGGCAGGAATGAGAAATACCTCCCAAGAATGGAAAAGCTAACAAGAGCTCGCTCCCTCAGGGGTTTGAGTGTTATACAATTCCCTTTTCCATTCAGTGCTGGTATTTTCTGCTGAGCTGAGCTGGAACGGCGCAACTTATGGCAGAGTGAGACTATCCAAATATGCCCTGGTTTGGCAGTGAGACGAACCAAAATGGGTTTGGGTCTGTGTTCTGGTTTCAATGCATCTTGTCAATGGGGAAATCATATTTTCCAAACCATCAGAGAGCTGGTTAAATGATCATCTCCTCAACAAGGAGCCAGCTGAGCTCATTCTTGTTCAATATACTCTTTGACAGAAATTCATAAACTTGAAGGACTTTAACCAAAGTTATGATTTGTTTGACTCTCTGCATAAAGAAAACTGTAATGTAAGCTTTTAATCTCAGATGGTTCCTTTAAGCTTTTGGAAAACTGAAGATGAAATTCCAGTTGTATTAAAAAAAAACAAAGCCCCAGGCTACAAAACAGTCTTGTTTCTATTGTGTTTTTACCTGATGCTGGAAAATGTGGATGTCTTGTTCATGCATGCCTCTTGGATCCGTGATTAGTACACAGTAAGATTTATCACAAACAGTAATGTCCTCACTCTTTAAACTCTCACCTGAGCATAAGTTTCAGGTGTACCGTTCATTTTACATCATCAAACGTGCAAACATTTGAGGTGATGACTTTTAATTTCATAGTTCTATCTATTTGGGTCATTAGTTTTTTTAAGGGCACAATCTGAGTTTTGTGATGTGTTTTTTATACGTATATAATTGGCTACTTTGTGTATGTATATATTTTTCTTGTCATTACTGTAGCTTGGACACAATAACAGCATTTAATCTAAGAGAGGCTTTCTCTGGTTAACATATTACTAGTAGAATGCCAAGCAGAAGCAGTTAGGAAGCAGCACTTGATGAATATTACATGGTCATAAATGCAAAATAGAATACAGCTCTGTTAAAAGACAAAAGCTTTTCATTAAACATCAGCATTTTTTTGGTTTCACCAACAGAGATAAAGAGGGAGATGCATGGGCACAATGCGAGTTTCTTTCCTCTTTGCAAGAGACATTTTTTTAAGTGTGTACCTTGGTGACAAATAACAGTTTTGACAAGCACTTTGAAAAGTCCACTGTAAGTGAGTCCCTGTTTATGGTCCTCTTGTTAAAACCTCAGACTCAGTTTCCAGTTGCTCACAGTCACAGCTTCAAAAACGCGTGCTGAAACAATACTTTGGGATTAGACCAAACATTGCTGGGTTTGATTTGACCCTGCTAGAGAGTTTTTTTGTTTTTTCTGTCCATTGAAAGGACACAGGCTTCGTTTGTCTACATTGGAAGGACCAGGAGCTTCTGAGTGTACTGTATTGCATTGTTTTGTTTTGTTTTTTTGTTTTTTTTTATGTCACGTACCTGGTGATCCTTTTACCCCCAAAACAAAAGTAAACAGTGCATCTGGTTGTGCTGATGTTCTGCATAAATACCTCATACTTCTCAGCTGACTGGTCTGCCACAGAAAGATTTTATTTGTAGCTTTTATAAGTCCAAAGAGGGAAATTGGTTTGTGGTAGTGAGAAAAATGTATGCCGTAATTGTTGGAATTACAGTATTCAAACTGCAAATTAACTGTTAGAGATTATTTCCTGATGGGAGAGGGTCATGATGTCTGTTCTCTCTAAGGATCTCATACTTTCCAACCCATCAGATGTCTGCGATGGCTCTGGAGCGGCTGGAGCTTGTTGTGTTCTCGTGTTGAGGAGAATTTCCTCCGTCTGGGCCTTTTCAAAGCTGTAAGTCACCGAGGCAACTAGCAGTGCGACTGTGCCAAGGAGTTGCCTCAGCATCGTTGTTGATTTAGTGCCAGAGGAACGTCTTGTTGCCAGGAAACATTTTAATAGAGCCATGACCCTGCTACTCGGCGTGTTACCTGCTGCTGGGAGTGTTACCCAGCCAGGCTGCACAACAGACCAGTGTTCATCACCCTCACACTCCACCATGACTTCACCCCGCCATAAATAAAGTCCAGTTAGAATAGCTGTTAATTTTCTCCAGTAAATTTTAGGCACCCTTGCTTTGTTTTACCTCCAAGTAAAGTTTTTCTGAACTTGCATGGCTTTTAAACACACCTGAATCAAGCTAAATTGAAGGTCAGTTTTATTTATACTTGAAAAAGTATTTGCTGAGTGCATAGGATTGTCTTTGTGATTTACTTTCCTTTGCTGTGTCCTCATCCTCAGGAACATTGGTGAGGTCATGTGACTTATAAGTATTATATTGTTCTTTCATTTGTGTTTGATATTTGAAACTGATGAACAAAGCAGCTGTTAGTGTTGGCAGATGAGAGGAATCCTCTTCTACTAGAAAACGTTTCATCTCTTGAGCTTCAGCTCATGAGAAGCAAGTTTTCCAGCTGAAGTACGACTAAATGACGACTATGATTTCTGATTGTTGCTTTTATTGCTTTCCTACTTTTAGATTTATATTTTCTCTGCATACAATTATCTAATATTTCCAGCTTGTCTTACCAGAAGAGAAGCTGAGGTTTTTGTACTCTTCATCTTTTAGTTTTCCTGTTCCAGTCATCCTTTAGATGTCTGCTCCTGAAGTAAATGGTCCACAACCTCAGGCTTTCAGAGGAAAATATTATGATTAAGTTGGCTCCTCCAGCTCTGATAATTACAGCTTTTACTGGATGTGTATTGCATGGCAATAGAAGACATGTGATGCAAAGATTGCCACATTTTGTCATCACTCATTCTGCGCTAGTCATCATGACTCTACGTTCTCCCTGGAGCCTGAGGTGTTAACTTGATAAAATGGAAGTTAAGTGTAAGGGATCCGGGAAACCAATGTCACTTAATCTAACTTCTTGCTCTGGTATGCACCTCGCAGGCTGAGTATTTGCATTCACTATCAACATTCATCTAATCCTTAAAAAAAAAATTAAAGTAAACTACAGTGTTCCAGATGGAAACATGAAGCTTGTGTAACCTGGTTCCAGATGTTTGAATCATCACTGTGATTTTTTTATTTTTTTTTGTTCCCCCAAGGACTCAGATAGGTCTGGTGGTGTTGTCCTCATTCATGGCTGTTTTCACGGTTTAAAATATACTCTACACTAAATGTTTTGTTGTGAATTTAAAGAAAAGGTCAGAATTAACTGTAAACTGAGCAAGATTTGGATATCAGTACACTAACAGTTCCTATTTTGTTATTAGACACAGCAGAGATTCAATGATTTTGGTTATGAGAACTAGTTAATAAGCATCTATGGATCACAATATATTTTTAGATGGATTCACACATCAGAGAGTTGAGTGCATGGTGAAATGGTTTAGTTGAGCTAGAGTAAGTTGTGTGAAGTCTGTAGATTCTCAGTTATCCAAGCCATGTTATTTTTTTCCTATAACAAACAGAACAGTGGACACCACCTGGATGAGTGGTGAAACGTCTTCAAGAAACAAGTCAATTTGTCTTTGTTTTCCACAAAGCGAAAGCTTTCAAAGATTATTCTTACAAGTTAGAAACTCAAAACATGCATTAGATAGTCTACAGCAGTGACACATTTTCAGTTTTTACACTGTAAAATCCTTTGTTCACTACATGTCTTGGTCACAAAATTGATGTGTTATGTGTTTGATAAATACTGGATTTTCAATACATACAAAATGGAAAAAAAAAAACACAGAAAAGCAGTTGTGTGCAGTTTTGTCAGTTTTATGTGACCCTGAAAGATGTGCAGCAGATGACATTACCATGACTCAAGGACCCTTGCCATGCCTTATTCCTTTATTCATGAATACATAATGTATTTCACCCTTGAAAGATATGTTGAGATGTAGAGTAGTGACCAGAACATATGATTGCTGAAGTGTCTTTATTTACATGAAGTGGTGAGTGTAGGTGAGACAGGTAGGCAGTAATGGGAACATAGTAAAGCTTATTTGAATTGTATTGAACATTATGTTGGATATGATGTTCACATATCAAATAGATTATCATGTAAATAAAGTGTGTTGGCCAGCCAAGAACTAAGAGAAAGACAGAATGTTTAAACCTTTTTGAGATTTGAATAATAAAAAAAAAGGTTCTTAACTGAAACAACAAAAACTAAAAACAAAGGTACAACCTATGAACACTTTCAGAGCCTTTCATCCATGTCTCAACAGACGTTTTCTATAAGAAGCAGAGAACTTCTTGTATTCACTGTATGAATGATGGTGTTGGGCTATTAACACATAACGCCACAGTTGCATGAGCTGGTAGTTGATGAACAGACAAGGACATGGGGTTAAATTAATTTTCAAAAAAACTGAAAGGAGCATGTGAAGAAAATACTCAAATACAAACTCCCAGCAAGGAAAATACTTCTAGAGTGCCCACCATCTGCACAACCTATAATTTCTTGACAGACCCTAAGTGCTGTCCCAGAAAAGATGTGTACTCCGGTCGATCCATGCCCCAATCAGACTGGTTTGTTCTATGTCTGTTCTATGTGAGAGCGTTTTTCTTCATCACAAAAAGTTAAATCGCAAACAGTATGAGTGTTGTTCAATGAGAGAGTGGGAACGGTCTGGCGTAGAGTGAGTACAACCGAAAACTTGGTTTATACTCCTTCATGGGACCTATGTAAAGTTGGTGAAAGTATTTGTGCTTGTACGCTGGTGTCTCTGCATCATTCTGCACTTATGCAACTAAAACCCAGTTAGCTGTGTTGAGTTTCTGCGTTCTTCAAACAGTGTTGACAGGAAACTGAGCAGCACATGTTGGAGGTTGACTTAATAGGAGGAGGCAGATGCAGTAGGCATGACAGAGCAGAAAAAATCTTATGCCAGACTGCCAAAACATAAATCTGACTTTAGACTGCATCATCCTCATTGATTTAGCAAATTCAATACTAGCAAATTTCCCCAGTACTCAGTGGTGTATCAAACTATTTGAAGAGGGTGACTGTAAATAAACATTAAAAAAACATATAATGGTCTATTTAATAATAAGACATGGCAAAGAAGAACGTCACCTAGATTTAGCTCCAAGTAATAACTACTGTATGTACATGGTCCATCGTCACTCTTTAACTCAAATGGAAGTGAAACAGTTTCTGTGTGAAATTTAACTGGAGCACCACATGGCCTGATCAGGTTTAATGCATGCATCTAGTTGTGTTGTAAATCAGAACTGACACCTTACAGCAAGACTCCAGTGAATCCCTTGTGCCAAGCATAAATCTGCCACAACTGCACCAGAGGAAGTTACTGTCTTGTCTGTCTGTTCACTTAAAAAAAAAAAGAATAGAAAGAGATTAAAGAAGTAATCAGACATAAGAGGAATTAAATCTTCAGCAGCGCTTGCTTTAACTTTGTCATTTGAGCGGCTATTAATCGTTAACATAAAGCTCTTGAAGGATGTATCACACATGTGAGCTCACACTTTTTCCCATGTCAGATGTTTTTTTTTTTTTATGGAAGTAGGCATTGGAAGAAATGGAGCTGAGAAATGGAACATGAAGGTGCTGAGGTTGTTAAAAATAATGTGTTGTGCTTGTGGTCTCACTTCATAGGATTCCTTCCATTTCTTTACTAGCATTGTCGATTTGCTGTTTATGGTGTTGGAATTCTTTCCATTTTACAGAGTAGAAAGATGTTTTTCATTTGAAAGTCTGAAGGAGTTTTGTCACCTTCGCGCCAGTTTCAGGTGGGCCAGGTGACGGCACAAAACTATGTACCAGACCTAAAACATTACATTTGAACCTCAGACAAAGAAAGTGTTACTCACGGCTCGTAAAGATGTCCAGGAATATGACAGGACAGTACTTTCCCGTAAGGCAAATTACCTCAGAAGTAGCTGTGTTTTGACAGTTCATTCATCATATTATGGGTGTTATTTCATAACATACAGCGTCAGAAGAAGATATTTTGACTTCTTTCGAAAGATTCAAATCCAAAATCTTAACCCTGCTTATGTCAAATGTCTCTTAGAATTTTGTTTTTGTGTAGACTCTGGTCACTTGGTTTTCTGAGGTTTTAAGATCACACCTGAGGAGGAGCGTACACAGGAGAAGGCTGACGGTGAGACCTTCTGTGGGTCAATGTAGTTGTTTTCAAGCCTCAAGGCCACCAGAGTGGAGTCCCCGCTGTGGCTCGGGTCACAGATGCCTTCATCTGGGATACTCCTGGGGGATGGAGTATAAGGATGGAATTAGATACACATGTTTTATCTTTAGCTTATATTTGAGGACCAAAGCTGAAAGTAACAAATATATATATATATATATATATATATATGCTTCCTCTGGACAAAATTATCAGTCATTGTTGTGTAAATAATACCCAATTGTATCACTTTATAACTGCACAGTGCTTTGTCCCCACAGAGTAAGAGTTTCAGTTTCCCGAATTTAATTTTGAAATGTTGATTTACAAATAAGGCATGCATGCTTTTTATTTCAAGTTATTGCAAGTTATGCAGTTATCGTAAGTTCATAATACTTAAGCCAGGATTTAGACTAATACTTAGCAAATAGATCACTCCTCACTCATGTCCTGGCTAGCTGTATTTTTTAACAACTAATTTACAGTACACCAAATAAACTTGGTGTTTTGGAAAATAAATCAGAGTTAGACCGTTTTAATCTGTTTGTAACCTCCCATCTGCAGTGTCAGCCACCTTGGCTCTGAAGAAGGAGCATATTGTCTAAACTATAATGTTACTCTTATATAAAAGCTACAATCTGGACTGCACCATGCTCGGACCTGTGAGTGTGTACTGAGGTGATTCAGGTGGAAACTTGAATCAGCTTGTTTTGTTTCTTGTCGTCAAGGCAACTCTCCATCCAGTGAACTTTTAGCTTAATATTGTCTGGCAGGCTGTCATGAATGAGTCAGTCGTCTGGTCAGGCTCTGGTCTGTTGTGGGACCTCTGCTGATGATCTTGAAGGACAGTTTAGCTCTGTCTTCTATCACTTGGTTCTAATCTTTCTTTTTTCAAGTTTTTAAAAATATGTGCAACATACCAACACTTCAATCAATTAGTCTTGTCAAATGATACATCCAGTTTATTGGAAGAAAAACTCAAATTATTGAAGTTATAAAATCACCAATATGAATAGATGAATATCTACGAATGGTGGCGTCATACCTGATTTTGTTGTTGTTGAGTCTGAGGAAGTGTAAGTTTGTCATTTCGTTGATGCCAGAGGGCACAGAGATCAGCTGGTTGTGGTCCAGACACAGTTCCACCATGGAGTGGTACGAGCCGAAGAACGACTCTGGTTCAATTCCCTCCCCATCCAGTTTGTTGTAGGAGAGGTAGAGGTACTCTATGCCAGGGTCCATGTGGGCAAAGACCCAACCTGTTGAGGTATTTGAAGGAAACGATTTAACTAGGGAAGACTGTCATGCTATTTTTCTACTGTCTTCTAGGACTCTATTTAACATTTATTTTCTTTATAAGCGAGTGTGAGACGGAAAACAATGTTGAAGCTGATACTGTTCTACAACTACCATTCAGTTTTGTTCCATATTGGTCATACTCCTCCAGACAGTTGAAGCAGTAAAATTGTGGTTGCTGCTGTTTGTTGTGACCATAGTCACATCAAACTATGGTGAAAGAAAGTCATTTTGAGAATGATTTTCATGTTTATAAATTGGCTCCATTCACGTCAACTGTCAATTCAAGATGGCGGCTGCAAGTTTTTTTGATCTGCTGCTTCTTATTCATTACTGGGGATAATGGCTGCATTATTCTGAAGGACCTCAAAGTACATAGCAAACATATTATTTAAACACTATTAACTGTTACAATACATGAGAGTAATTTAAAGGTGACAGAGAATGAAAAAACGTTTTTACCTTGTCTTAGTTGAATAACGGTAGTCTGCCCGCATTTACGAACATACGAAAAGTGCTAGACATTCTGAACATCTCCGTTTCATAGAAATTCCTCCTTCAGAAATGTCAGCCAGAAAATGGCCCAATCTGAACAACGGATACATATTACGTAAAATGCATCTCACTGCCCCCCCACTCTCATTCAATTCCCTCCCCTTCAAAATAATTTGCATACATCCGCCCTCTCGCCTCCAACGGGAAGTACATTGCAGCAGTGCTTGCGGAGTTCAAGGCGAAATGGCGAGTCGCGTTCCGAGGTGTGCTCTTCCAGGCTGTGCAAGCGGTGTGCAAACTTTCCATTACATTCCCACCGAAAGAAATGCACGAGATGCGTGGCTGCTGTTCATTTATAATCGGATTCCAACTACATTCAACCACAGACTGCTACTTCGTTTGTGTGTCACTCCGAACCTATTCCAACTTTTCTATACACTTTCAACTTTTAATACAAAACAAGCATCCGCCTTTGAGCGAGCCTCTGTCTATTTTGATGCTCCTATTGTTACAGTCTAGTTGAAACGGTTCTATTTTCGTTCTGCTCGAATGGTAGGCTACCGTCAGCCCAAGACCCAAACAGCCTCGGGCAGGTTTATGCAGTAGAGTAGAATTAGTATTTATTCTCAATGTAATGCTGCAAAAGGATTAGGCTAATGTCCAAATGGCCCGTGCTATAACTTCGTTAGGACACTTTGGGCAAGGAATGTATTACGCTTGAAACAAACAAAAAAAACATTCAAATAAACTTAACATTCAGAAACGTTTAAATCCAGCCTTTGCTGGACTGGTTCTTCTTCCTCCGATTCAGTGTCCTCTTCGGATTCGGGCTCAAACATATAAGGCTGAATCTGTGAATGTGCCAGATAGCGAAGTTTACATGAGTGGCAGCAAATGCAGCCAATCAGCGTCAAGTGCTTGCATTTCATAATGAGGTTGCCAGTTAAGCCCGAAGGGGCGCCAAATAGGTGCAAAACCACGCGTTTAAAATCCCCCACCCTAATATAGCTTTCTGAGAGAGGTTTTTAGGAAGCTTCTAAGGCATTACAGACCCAACCAAAATTTTGTTGTCTGCATGTCACATCACAGATCAAGGATAAATACCCCGTTCAATCATTCTATGTCACCTTTAAACAAAGTTTTATGGCATAGTCAAATGTGTAAGGGTTTAAAATACCGTGCTTGTCAGATATATCAGAACTTTTAGAGAAATCCCTCTCTTCCACTTGTAATTATGACTTAATGTGAACACTGCATCAGAATCAACTCCTGAGTCATTTAGTTCAAAGACCTCAACCCAGAGCAACCAGAGAACAGTGGAAACAAAAACAGACGCAATGAAAATAAATTTTACGGCACATTTCACCAAATGAGCTTCAGCTGAGCAACATTCATGTATGACTTTATAAGCACAGTTCACGCAGAGCTCCTACATTTGTTTCATGAAATTACTGTAGTAGTTTTAAATGTATCGTCAATATAATGTTATGAGGTTTAAAAAACTGGACTTGTAGAGTTTTTTGAGATATACCATGACCTGGATGACTGAGAACCTTCACAGACATAATGTTATGAGCTATGATGTGCTACACTTCATATTTGGGTGGCTTAAAAGTTGTGGAGGAAGTCTTCCAGGTAGTCAGCCATTCTATCAACAAAAACATCCTAGCTGCTAAGTTTCTTAGCTTGGTGTACCATTAGGATGTCCCACCTACCAGGTATCCTCTCAATGTTGTTTCCCACCAGCACTAAGTGGACCAGAGATTTGGGTAGGTAAGACGGAACCAGGTACAAGTGATTATAGGAGAGGTCGATAGATTCCAGATTTCTGCAGAGGAGGACGAGCATGAAGAGAGGAAAGTTTTGTAAATAAATGGCAATCGTTTGAAATGACCACTAAAAGACACTGCTAGTAAATTTCAGCTTCTTTTCATCTGACCTGTGGTTGATCCAGGCCATGGGGGCGATCCTCGTCTCATCCAGCTTGTTGTGCCTCAGAGAAACTACATTTAGATTGTTGGTCTGATTGAAAACTGTCTCTGAGATTTCCTCGATCAGGTTGTTTTCCAGATACAGCTCCTGAAAGACAGACCGCCACAAAAAAATAAACCAAATGTTTGGCAGCATCAGACACAGCAAGGAAAGCGTCCTGATTAAAGTTGAAGTCCAATCCCTGTTTTTAATTAAATCAGTATGAAAGTAACAGTAATGGTGTCAACAGGGTTTTTGTTTGGTTTGCAGACAAGTCTTTGGTTTGTTGGCATTGCTTAAGATCCAATCCATTATCCACCACAAAAATGTAATTCATACTTATTCAACCTAAAAGTCTTGCAGGAAAAGTGGCAACCCAATTAGATTAACAAGAAGGCAGGGGATAATCACCAGACACATACTGACAGATTCTACATAATCCGTAAAGCCTTTTCTATTCAAAGGTTAAATCATTTTAATAAATTCAGTCCAAAATCTAATTACCGTAGAAAAAAGAAAAAAAAGTTTACAGCAGACTACAATCTGATTAAATAATGCGTTTTGAATGTGCAGAGTGTGTGTAAAACCTCTCCAAAGGTCATAAAATGGAGTTGGTGAAAGGTGAATTTATGGTGTTCTGCGCTATTTGTGGTTAACCAGAGGCCATAATTAGTGGGCGTACTGGTTTCCCACAGGTAGAAGAGTAGAGTTTGAACATTGGAGCCAAAAAGAAAATTCTGATGCATCAGCAAACCTAAAGTCAGAATGCATCAAGCTGCTCAGAGAGCCTCTGATAATCTGAGCGATTTTATTTAATAAATATGTCAGCAGTGGGCTTATTGACACATTTATTGAAAACTATTGAGAGGTGTTTTACATAGTTTTTTGCCTACTGGTGTTCAAAATGTCCAGTAAACTGCTCAAATTCTATGAACTTAAAATCATATGAAACAATATTATGAAAAAGGAGTAAGAATAAGCTTTAAATCTTCTTTTTAACCCTGATGTTCAGCCCTTGACAAAATAAAGGTTTATTTTGGAACCATATCTTCAAACCAAAAGAAGTCTGTAGTTGTTAAAGGCTTTTTAACCCAAATGAATTCTGACATGGGCTTTTAAAACAAGTCTGGCTTTGTGAACTGTCCCAGTGTGAGGAATGAGGGGAGATAGCTATTACTTCATACCAGCAGTGACCTGGGAAGGCCCTGTGGTACAGTGCGGAAATGGTTTCTCCCCAGTCTGAGGTAGGAGAGCTGGATTAGTGGAGCGAAGGCCAGAGGATCAATGTTCCCCTCACTCAGCAGATTCCCTTCCAGCTCCAGAATCACCAGACTGTTCAAATCTTAAAGATAAAAAAATACATAAACTTGTCATTAAATATCCAACAGCATAAAATCTGCAAAACAGAACAGCATATTTTTATTTCCATTTTTCTTTTTTCTAGTTTTATTAATAGATGCATTTATAACATTACTGTAATGAGCTGCGTAGATCAGAGATGACGTTCATAGAGTAATAGAAAACATTATGACTACCCAGAGTGGAGAAACACTGACGGAAAGAAGCTTGGCATCTGGTAAAACATGCCATCCAGATTGTTTTTCGTTTCCACAGCCTTCAATCAAATGTCAAAGTTTAAATTGACTGAACTTTGGGCATAAAAGTGAGGTATAAAATCTGAGCAGCAGCCAGCCTGTATTTTAAACAAAGATTAATTTCTCATAGTAAGAGTAGGGCTTTTTATTATTATTATTTCTAGGAAACGTCCCTGGCCAACATAAATACAGACACTAACATGCAGAAGCCATCATAATTAGCTACTAGACAGGAATTTGGCAGTGAGAATTATCATGTTATAATCATTCATTTGCCTTAACTGTAAACTGTATTTTGGGTGAATCTATAAACCATCCAGGTGGTTGCATTGTAACAGCGGTGGCTTGTTGGTTTGTTAAGCTGTTGAATATGTGTTTTGTTTTGTGACCTCCAATTTTAACGGGGCGCATTACAGGACGCCATATTAGTACCTTGGAAGTCGTTTTTATTTATCCCTCTCAGTTTGTTCTCATTGATCTTCAGCTCCTGCAGGGTGGGCGGAAGGTCAGAGGGCACGGCGTCTAGAAGGTTTCCATCCAAGTACAGACGCTTCAGCATCTTCAAGCCCTGACACATGCACAGGGAATTTGTAAAAGGGATATTTGCATAGTTGATTTATGTTAAGTCAAGACATATAGGACGCCATCAAACTTGTCACTAAGGTTAAACTGTTTTCCAGAGAATTGTTGGATAAACAGCTGGAATCTAGCAACAAGTGTAGGGCTGCAGGGATTGGTTAACTGTGTCAGTATGTCTTACTCTAAAGGCTTTATCATCAATGCCGGCAGAGGTGAGTTTGTTTTTCTTTAAGTTGATCCATTCCAGGTTGGGGATGCCGTTAAAGGCTTCTGCTGGGATGCTGCTGATGTTGTTGCCTGCAGGTCAGAACAGTTTCAGTCAGTTAGTACCGCGAGGAGAGCACCCGGCAGGATTTCTGTATTCACAGTGTTTTCAAAATTGTTTGTGTTGTATATATTTGTTTCTAATTGCAAATAGTGAAAAGTTCTGCACTTAATCACAGTTTCGATGTGCTCATTTTGAAAGCCGCTCCTTCATAGATTTACTATTTCTCTTTCTGTAAAATGCTATCAAACATCACACAGATGAGTTAAAGAGTCTTCTAGTCGCAGTACGTGGGTCTTTCTGGCTCTGTGTCGATGTCTCTGAGGTTGACTTACCCTCCAGACTGAGAGACTTGAGCTCAGGGATGGACAGAGGAGGGAAGTGGGTGAGTTTGGCGTTCTCACATGTCACAATAACGTCAGAGATGTCGCAGCCTGGGGGAAGGCTTGCTCTGTTAACTACCGCCACATCCCTCTCTTCACTATCCTCCTCCACATCGTCCGTGTTCACCTCCTTCAGCTCATCTTCTGAGACAGAAGGAGGTCTCGGGATTGGAGCAGGGAGGATGTCGTGCTCTTCAGGTTCCTTTGGGGGCATCTGAAACACATCTCCTCTCAGCCACACCTCCTCCTCCACCTCCTCTTCCTCCTCATCAACTAGAGCCAGGAGTTTTTCCCTCAGCACCTCCTCCTGCCTCCTCCTTTCCTCCTCCAGCTTCCTTTCTCTCTCTCTTGCTTCTCTCTCTGCTGCTTCTTTCCGCCTCCTGTCTTCCTCCTCCTGTCTTCTCCTCTCCTCTTCCTGCCTCCTTTTCTCTGCCTCCTCTATCTGCCTCCTCCACTCTTCCTCCTCTTTCTCCACCTGCAGCCTAAGTGCCTCCTCCTCTTGCCTCCTCCTCTCCTCTACTATCTTTCTCTGTTTCTCCTCCTGCTCCTTCCTTTGCTTCCTTCTCTTCCTCCTTGCTTCGTCCTTCTTCCTGAGGCGCTCCTCCTGCTCGCGGTGTTCCTCTTCCTCTCGCCAGAGGATTCTCTGGATCTCCTCCTGGGTCAGCGGGGTCACAGGATCACTGGGGTCACTGGGAACTGGGAAGTCACCAGAAAGGTCAAGGCTGTAGTCGGAGTCTGGGGTGGGTGCATGGTGGTATGGGGAAGCCAATCAGAGGGCAAGAGGGGAAAAAGGCGATGGTATGGAAATAGGAATAGCAATAAGACAGTAAACACAGACAGACAGAGAAGAAGAAGAAACATGAAGGAAATTACAGTAAAAAAAAGAATCAAACAGGATGGAAGTGAAAGTTGATAAGGACAGACAGGCAGGATGATAGTTGGACAGACAGAAAGATGACTTTGTGTTAGTGCTGTGGACAGGCAGACTTCTACAGACAGATTCAAGACCGGTTTGTTGAAGCTACAGAGCAGACTGCTGCTGTAGACCAGTCTGAAACTAATCCTTCTAACATGTTTTTGGGTAAAGCTGGTCTTTGATCTGGCACTAAATCAGTATTAAATGTAAATGTGTCATTATGTCAGGCTGTTAATGTCACACACATGTCTTGGTCACAACTGAACGATATAGTGTGTTGTAAAAATTCTTCTTCCTCTCCGGCCTAAATAAACAGTTGCACTGTAATTAACATGCAGCATCATATCATTACTAGATCTGATTGAATTCATCTCATTCCTCTACTTGTCTAACTATCCAACTAGTCATGGACCAAATTATTTCTTTTGAGGTACTGGACACAATTCATAAACTCTGTTGTTCAAAATATTGTCAAGTTATATCAAACAGCAACATAGTTCAGCCAAATAATAAAAAATACTTCCTCTAAGACAAACCTGACTTCACACCAATGCTGTTTAATAGTAAAAAAACAAAAAAAACAGATGCCTATGGGAACATCCAGAAAATATGCCACACAAGAGACAAACAAACTGATGATTGATTGTATAAAAGATTAGGGTTTAGACTTCTTAATGGACTGTCCAACATTTTGTTTAGTTTCCTGGACTTTCTTGTTACTTTCTTGGGATTAGTCTGGTTGAAACATCCAACCTAGTGACTGACTGAAATATCTAAAAAAAGACTAATACTGCAGCACTTTAACTACAATAGGGAAACTGTTTATGGAAGCTTTGGTTTTCTTCTGCTCCATCTCCGTACATCCTCATTGTAAGTGTGCAGTGTTTGACTGCGATCAGTAAGTTAGGAACTGTCCGTTTAGCGCCTGCATTTTACTCCCAGAAGTTGAATATAGGGTTCCCATTTACGACAGGGGACATACAAGCAGCAAGGAGGTATAAAGCTGAGTGCCACAGTGTTATAAATCAGTAAAATGATAGTGATAAGTTTGTATGTGCCAGTAAAAACAAGCCTCAGTCTGTTGGCTCTTGCTACCCAGAATACAAATAAAGTTGGGTTTTAAAGAAACCGTACAGTAGTTGCAACTAAAATCTCACTCGTTCTGGTTTGTTTTCAGCCTCTAACATGTACATCTCAGTAATATTGCTCAAATTAAATTCAGTTGTACGTTCAGTCTTCTTTTTGATGAGCTGAAATTGGCATTGACGTGAAACGCGTCCCTGACATGTCAAACAACATGTGGTTTTTCCCAACATACATGTTACATGTTAAAACTGTCACAACATGTGAGTTAACTGATCCAAAATGTGCAAACCACATTTTTAACACCATGATGGAAACACGGATCAACATGTTGAGGCATCAGAGATGGAAACTGTATAGTTTGATGTCTTCCAGGTAACAGTGACAAGTTATATACTGAACAAAAAAAAAAGAAAGAACTTTTCATGAACTACAGAGTTGGACTAGAAGAAACAGCGTCATTTCTGTTGCCTCTGAATGTTGCACCATGGCCTTGTCACATGTTGTGTTTCTACCTGACTCAATGCAGACGGGGCAGCACTCCCCAGCAGGGGTGAAGGGGAACAGGCAGTGAATTTTGGGACAGGAGATCTCGTCACAAACCACCCGTCCTCTGGTACACAGACAAGTCACACAGGCCTTTGGAGACCAGACGGCCTGGTCGAACATGGTCAGACCTTGGTACACACACTGACCCTGCTTACCTGAAACAACACAGAACCAGGAGAGTCAGTACATTGTCAAAAATCACTCTGAATCAACTCTGACTTATTGGCTTTCTGGGCCACAATATCAATGGAGGAAGGTCATATGAATTATGATGCGGTTAGGGGTTCAGACAATCCTAGTTATGGGAAAAAAAATAGTAATTTTCTTTTTCTTTTAAGAAGAATTGTCCAAAGATGGGATGTAAATGTATCCCATTAATAGAAAAACGGAAGTCAGTGTCCACTTCTGAGCCTTTTCTGCAGCTGGCAGCACTTATGTCAAACCCTGCATTAATTATCTCCTATCACATGACAGTTCACTGTTTATCATGATGATAAATGTAGCATTTCTATGATAGCTGAGGAAACTCTGTCTGCAGATGAAGACTGAGACAAGAATAAAGGTCCATAAAGACAGGCGGTTTGTGACATAGTGGCTTTGTGGGCCAAAAGATCAAGGAAGGAAAGTCATATGACATAGAAAATAGATGTGTACCACAGGGAAGCCTATTGGGTCTCCTTACAGTTTTATTACTATCTCTGAATACTATAAATCGATTAAACTTTTCTTTTCTCTCTTTCCATGCTTAAGGACATTAAAGTATTCCCAAAACGAGGCAGACAGTGGACAGGAATATGTCTCTTTTTATAGTACATACGCAGTGGGCCTTTGCAGCCTGCACAGCCTAAAAATTCTCCGTAAGACATCTGCATGGACTCTTAACAATGTGGGGACATGGCAAAAGTTCGGTTTTCTGCACCACAACTGTGCAGATGTTGAAATTATAAATAAAGCATTTAAGCAAGTAATCGTTAAAAAAAAAAAAAAAAAAAAAAAAAGCCTTCTACCCAACACATAACACAATGTTTACTACACAACAGCATATGAGATGATGACCCAGATGACTTTCTTTCATTCACATATTGAATTGTATGTGAAACTTGTGTCTTCATAATCAAAGCAAATACTGTAGAGAATCAGTCTGAAGGTTCAGTTATGTATTTTTGAAAGACGGCCATCTGTTGTTTACCCCCGAAAGAAGGAGCAGTTAACATGTAACTGCAATTCCCACTGACGTCTTTTGTCTTAAACCTGCCAACAAAGCTCTACGATTAATTTCCCATCCAAGGGAACGGCTGTTAGTGAGCACAGCACCAGGCCAAACTGAATCACCAAACAAATCTGAAGCGTGGGCAGTGAATCAGAGATGTGTAAGCAAATAACCCGTGGACCTGTACGTCTCAGTAGAAGCAGCAACAGCGGCAGGAGACCCAGGTGCAATAATTGCCGTGTGTGTCTAGTCAATTCTAAAGCCTGTACTTTACCATAAGAACCAGACAGAGCAGTGATTTGTAGCGTTTCCACTCCTCCCTCTGCATTAAGTTCACCTTCAGTATTAGACCAAGGACAAGGCAAGGCTGTGACTGGCAGTGAGTCAGTAGGAAAGACTGTAAACCACTATGATACAGCAGGAAGACACTCTTCGAGTCTTTTTTAAGTCTGTCCTGTCTGTCATCTATCCTTTCTAATGGTATGGTCTTTGTTACATCTATAGTAACACAGGTAGTTAAGAGGCTCAGGTTATTTCTCTTAAACACTGTCTCTCTATTGTCTCCGTCCATTTGACTGTGAACAGTGGGACGGTCACCCTGTCATCTCCACTAGAGCACACATACTTTAGAGCTTTTCTTTTCTCTTTAAAATATTGCCTCGCTGCCATAGAATCTCTTTATTGCCTTGTAAATTGCAGGGTTTGGTTTAAATAACACATATAACACTCTTATATGGCACCCTCATACTGTGGTGTCCAGTGCACATTTTCATGAATTAGTTATAACAATCAAACCCTGGCAAAGGTCTTTTTTGCGCTGTTCGTCAGACAAAACATGATTTGAGCATTTGGAAGTCCTGAAATGTTTTCTCTTATGTTGCTTGCATGCATTTTCAAACTTGGCTAAAAAATAATGTCTCGATAAAGAGAAGTTGCAGTGAAGGCTAATGAAAATAGCTGCTTCCAGTGAATTATGATGCCGTTAGAAAGCATTACATTTTATGTCATTTTAAAGAACCTCCTTCAGAATATTCAGCTAATCCTAGATAATGGGGGGAAAAAATGTAATTTTCTTTTTCTTTTAAGATTTGTGCAAAACTGAGATGTTGCTGTATATGTATCCCTTTATGACATAAACTGAAGCCAAAGCCTCATCTCAGATTTTTCTGCAGCTGGCGGTGCATTAATCATCTGCTGTCATATGAGGACAAACATATGATGAATGAGCAAACTCTGTCTGTAGATAAAGACTGTGAGACAAGAATAAAGTTCCATAAAAACAGTAGTGGGTTGACGTCACGCCAAAGTATGCAGCAATATTTGTAAAGTCGGTATTGCCATGTTGATGGTTGGATGGGCTTTGTAATTATCACAAAACCAACATATATTAAAGAAATCTTCCTGTGATCTGCAGTGTGTTGGGTCGCCTTCATATTACAGTCAGTTAAAACACCAAACAACTGTGAAAACAGAGCAAAAATAAAAGTCATTGCAGCTCCCAACAACAGCTTGCCGCCACCACCACCTTCCCTTCTAATTGCATAATGCTGACTTTAATGTGTTAAACTGAAGGCTTTCCATATGACTTGAGGTTTTTCTTTGACTCTTTGTCCCCCTCTCTGTGGGATGTTTCGGGACTGCTTCCCTGACGAGTTCTTTTCCCACAGATGTTTTCCCCCTTCTGTTAATTATGGATTGTGAAGATTTGTCATTAAATTACTGAGCTGCAATAACAGGAAGCTTTCTTATGAGAACAGGATTAAACCTCTTAGCTGAGCGGTTCTCTGACTCCGCTCATACACCCAGCTTCATTAAAATGCCTTGTTATTATTCAGTAACAGATTCTGTTTTTATTATGATTTTATTGACCAGAAATTTACTACTTTAGCGTTCCAGTTGCATAAATACACACTCATTCTTTCCATGCTGGTTCTCACATTTTGGAAACCAGTTACGTTTTCTGCAGATTTGTGGTGCTTTCTAGAGTACCATTTCAATCTGCATTAAACCTATATGTTTTTATTTGCTAAACAGTCCTTTGGACTGTTGTTTTTGCACATGTCAAACAGAACATAGTTTGTTTTTTCATATATTTTGGGTATACTGTATCATTAATATAAAAAATGTAACTCCATTGGATTTCAACACATTTAAATCACACCATTGGCTAAACATTATTGATTGATTATTAGATCAGCAGAAGAGATGTGAAGCACCTTTAACCACTCAACTTTAGCTTTGCTATGTTTGTCCATATTAATCTGATTAAGATTAATACCTGCAGTAAATCTGAACTTTTCTTCTCCCCAGCCTTGGTTAGGCCTGAGTTAGTGATCTAATCAACCTGAGTTAAGTCTAAAACAAAGCTAAAACAAAAACAACTGGACTTGTTTGAGGTTTCTTGAAGACATTTCACCATTCATCTAACCCTGAGTGGTGAAACGTCTTCAAAAACCTCTAAGCAGTTCAGTTACCTTTGCATTAGCTCATGGTTGAGGTGACGTTAGCGTTCTCACTGACCTGGGATAACGTTGTAGCTGGAGTGCTGTTCTTGCAGATTCTTATAAGATTTTAGGAACGTGTGTCCTTGGTTTTCGGCAGGCTCCATAGGGATGCTGGGCCTAGGAACTAGTCTGATCTTCAAAGGTCTGGAGCGCCCCGCTTTGGCACGGCCATGACCTGCAACACATGGTCAAAATCAATCTACATCTGCTTAGAAACGTGTTGGGGTACAGGTGTTGTTTTCTGATCTTCCTAATTAATTATCTACGTATTGTATTTCCATTGCTAACTGACCAAATTAAGCTATATAAATACATTTTCTGCATAATAAAAATTAAAATAATGATAGCGGACCCAAGAGGCTCCTCTGTGGGACTGCGCATATTATAGCTTGATGCTGTTTTCTTGTACAGAGATTTGTAAGTAATAAAACAACTTTAAATTATACACACCAAGGAAACATAAGAAGATGGTGAAACAGATCACAACTGGAAACTCGTCTATGGCTTCATGATGATACATGCAGTCATTGAGTCTAGTGGTTATTGTTCAACACAACAGCTTCAGTTTTAACTACTGCTGAAGGCACGTTATCCCCTTTTACATATAGAAGGTGCATTCTTTTTTTTCCACTTTTTTTCCCCCCTTACACTAGGCCAGCAACCCTGCGTTAAATGTTGTGCAAAGCTAGGCAAAATACATCCTTGACCCTTCTCTGGTCTGAGAGAGATTCTCGCAGACTGAACAGTAACAACAAATCAAAGAGTCTCACCCTGTCCGTCCCGCCTCCTCTTGCCTTTGCGATTCTCTCCGTCCTGGTTGTGAGGCCTGCTCCTGGCTTGAGCATCAGGGATGGTCAGGACGACCAGCAGCCACAGACTGGCCACCACCAGCCACCACCTCATCCCTGTAGAGCAGCACAGACCAGGTTTAGATTCAGACTGACTCACAGCTTTTCACGTTAATAGGGTTTGGCTATTGATAGGTTTTGATATTAGTTTACAACAAACAAAACTTAAGTTTTCAAAAGTTAAATGTAGTCTAAATGCAAGCAGCTTTATAGCTGATGATCTGTACTTGATGTTAATGCTCAGCTTTTAACTGATTCCAGCCAGTAGAAGGGACGTAACAAAGTTAAGAGGAAAATACAGCATTCCCTTTTTGTTATTAGTACCTTTCTTTTTCTTTAAGTCATTTGTTTTAATAGTTAAGAATAGTAACTCCTACAGAGACTAGCGGCTAAAACAACTGGAACCAAAACAGACAGATCTATGTTTTTCCTCCACCCACAGAAAATAGGCAGCACAAGGACAGAGGCTTTTACCTGCAGCAGCTTCTCAGGAAAAGAGCTGCCGCTGTGCTGCCGGCCCTCATATAGCTCACTGCTAGGGTCTTAATGGTTGGTTCCTTATGTGTGTCTGTGTAATGACTAGTCTACACACAGCAGTCCTGTCATTATTAAAGCAAAGAGATCTAACACGAACACACACCTGATAGTTTGTCTTGTGTCTGTTTCTCTTTCTGAATCTCTGCATCAGCCTCAGTAATGGTAGTAAATATGCTGCGGCTGTGCCCTGGTGTTTGATGGGACTACTTGATAGTGTCAAATCTATGAATTTCAGATTTTTGTCCAGATGTTTATATCAGTCTGGCTGGTTTATTATTCCACTATAGATAATTCTCATTAAATCTGCTGCCCCTTAAACTGTTACCTAAAAAAAGACCCAATATTGGACCTACAGATGGTCACAAACACAACTCCAGTGGGATGGTAATGTAACTCCATATTGCAATTTGTCTTCCACACGCAATCGATTAAATCAGCTTTAACACAAGCCACATTGACCAAAACGAACTTTAATTTCTGAAAGGCTGGAAAGTTTCTGTGCATTATTATTTTTTTTTTATTATGATTTGAGGGATCTGAATCTAGACTGTTCTTCTCTCTGATAAATGCGTTTTATGATAATGGTGTTGCTGTATTATTACTTTCAACATGCAGAATTAACACGTCACCACTTGTAGCTCCTCTGCTTCAGACAGAATAACAGCAGCTCTCCAGTCGTATCCAGACAGAAAGGCTGAGCCCCTTCAACTTAAAACCTTGATCCTGTATCAGGTTCTGACTTGGGACTCCGAATTTTAAATTAAATAAAAACACAAAAAATCCACATTAAACTGTAATGACCAGACTAAAAATCCACCTTTAATTAAATTCTGCTCCTGGTTTTGTTATAAAACATTTGAAATGCACAGTTTAAATACTGACTTTCTCTATTTACATTTATACTTAGTGCATAAAGTCCTTAAATGCTATTGAATCAGCTCTGATCTGTATGGATGAAGCACTGGCACGAGTGAAAGCCTGTTGAGACAGCACACCGTTGTCTATCAAGGCACTTCATCCATGTCTTTGTATTAGCTGGTGGATAATTGCTAGTTACCTGCCAGAACTGTTGTTGTGGTAACTTAACTCACAGAGGTACAGAAAAACAACTATAGTCAGATTTGTGACCTGGCCAAGAGAGATGTACACAGTATCAGTGAAAAACATTATTCTCAAACTCAAACCTTTGTTCATGCTTCCTCTCCTAGCTCTGTACGAGACACACAGACACTCATTTTGTTCCATTGCATCCCACAGATACTTGATCAGTTTAGGATCTAGTGAATTTGGAGGCCAGGTCAACACCTTGTGCTGTTTTTCACATTTTTTTGAGTTGTTCCTAAACTGTTTTTGTTTGTGTGCCTGTGTTAGGCTGCATCCTGCTGGGGGTGGCTGCTGCCATCAAGGAGTGATTGCTGTGGGGTGGGGGTGCCTGGTCTGATCTAGGTGGGAGGTACATGTTGAAGTAACATCCACATGAATGCCAGGTCCAAACGTTTCCCAGCAGAACACTGTCACAAGATGATCAATGTTATTCACTTCTCCAGACAGTGGTTTTAATGTTATGCTTGATCAGTGAACATAAAAAGTGACATGTTCCAGATGCTGCATCGATTCACACGCAGACCTTCAAATAAAAAGATAAACATTCATTATCTATTACCGCTTGTCCTCTAGATGCGGGGGGTCTGGAACCGCATCGCATTATGTGAAAGGTGGGGTATCTAAGACACAGTAAGACAACAACCATGCAAACTTGGTCAGTGCTAACCACTACACCACTGTGCCGCCCCATAAAAAGATATAATTACATTGTATACGGTATGTTACTCAATGCAGTAAGTAGGCAGCGTCTTCAGAGGCCCTACAAGGCTTTTCAGGCTTGAAACAAGGAGCATCAGTATTTGGACTATTACAGTGAGTTTTGTCTGTGCCTTGGTTGGTGGTCAGTGCCTGGGAGTCGTCAATGTGTCCTCAACTACTGTTTCTCAGAAAAGAACTTAACAACTATCTGGAGCAGATGCTAAGAATTAGTATGGCAGCGCTGCTTTCCATTTTCTTTTTCAAGTTGTATTTTCAATTCCGATTAGCACAATACGTTTCCTAATGTGGTCTACACTGGATAAATCTCAACTTTTGTGTTAAATAGTTTCGTCAAGTAAAGTCTAAAATGGGTTCTTCATTCATTGATTTCATATAGAAGTTTGTTATTTTGAGAAAATGTATAAAATAAAACTTAATGGATGAAGTTTGCTGTTCAGTGGTGAGTTAACGGAGGAGGATTAATCGACTTCTTAAAACATAATAGATCGATTGAAGGAATAGTAATAATTAGTAGTTCTAATGACCTGATTATCGTTTAAAAACTACAGCTCCCATAAGGTTTCTCACAACATTAGCGCTCATATTGTACGTCATGTTATTCTCTTTTAATAATTCACATTTCTAAACTAAACTTTAGTCTGCAGCTCCACAGACTGGAGGTCTGAACACATGTCAGCTCAGAGACCCTCCCACCCCTGCTCAGCTCCCACCAATAACAAACCAGAGCTCAACAGGAGACAAAGAGAGAGAGAGAAACTCGTAGGATTTGAAATGGAGGGGAAAAAAAAAAAAGAAAAGGAGGGAGGAGGGGGGGAAATGGAAAATATTGAGCAGTTCAGTTTCTGGATGAGCAGGCTCAGATGGAGAGACTCCCAGTATGAAGATAAAAATAACCAGGAGGCTAATGAAACCCAGGCTGTGTTCGAGGCTCATGCTTTGTTCTGCAGCTGTTTCATCTCTACTGTGTGATTCCTTCACCGTTTCACTCATTCAGCTGTTTGGGGGAAATAGTTCAAATTATTTCAGGACTACTTTTTAAACTTCATTTCCTGCATATTTGAAGTGTGACATAAACACACATTCAAAAACTCCTCACACTGAAGGGTTGGTTCAGGGCCGTTAGTTGTATAACAGCTTTAATACCTCGTCTCTACTGTTGGCTTGTTCAAAACAAACCTTTTCTGAATCCTTTTCTGTCCGTTGCTTGGTCTATAAAGTGAAAGTACACTTAAACCAGCTTGTGACATCTCCTAATGTCTCCCCAAAAATTCAGCTTAGCCAGATGTAAACTGTAGAAAAGCAGCAGATCATTACACTGAGAATTAAAATAGTCTCTTCTGACTGACTTTTAAATCACCTGACCAGACGTTTTAGTACAACGAATATCCAAACACATGCTGCGGGACATGTCGGTTTGTCCAGTCCATGTTGCTCTTCTTGGTCGCCTGTCTTCATGTACATGCAGCTGTAGGAACAATGTGGTTATGGTTGAGTTTGTTGCGATGTAATGTCACATCAGCTTGACTAATCACAATCACCAACAATTAAAGTATGAAAGTATAAAAAGCTGAACCCAAATTAAGTTCCAGGAACTCTTTGTAGTTGCAGCAGTGTAGTGAAGTAGGAACCAGAATCAAATAAATGAATGTAACATTATGTAAAGTCCCTGTAGAGCTAATGGAGCCAAGATATCTACTGTAACAACCCTGAAGAGCAAGCAAAGAATACAGTCGACAACCTGCACGTTCTGCTTAGTAGACAATGTTCTTAATCAAAAAAAAAAACAGCGTGACTCTGGTTTAGTTTGTGTTTTTGTCAGTTTGAGACGAGGCGTAGTTTTCTGCAGAACTGTACGCTGCTGTGATTCATTTGAAACGGTCTTATCGTGTTCCCAGAAAGCGAACGGATAAAAAGTAAACACCACTGACCAAGTTTTGATTTGCTAAATGAGCATTGACGCCAACGCTTTGCGGGAGCAGTACTGTTCAATGATTAAATTATCTTTAACTTTCCATTCTCCGGATTCTACTGACAAACGCTCAGTAGAATCATGAAGAAAGATGCAGATCTCCACAAACGTCCAGATGTCGTTTCATATCGCAGCAAATATTCTGAAACAACTGTTTACAAACCACAGACAGACAGACAGACACAGAGGTGGGTGGAGCAGAGGACAGACAGACATTAACTCTACTTTACCAGCAGTTTGAAGGCGGCTGCAGGACTTGAGGCCAGATTCTTCCACCCTCTTTTCTCCTCCTCTGGTTCTGCAGGAGCTGCGGGAGAGGTGTGTGAGTGTGTGTCGCTGTGTGATGACACCGCGTGTGTCTGTTTCTCGGCGTGCCTCCGAGCGCAGAGCAGTTGTGTAGAGCAGAGTGGGATAATGGAGCTGTGAAGGAAAGCCAGGATTTGTCATGCAGCTCAGACAAAACGAGAGAGGGAGAGAGTGAGAGAGAGACAGGTCGGACATCTGTCTTCCTGCCCGTGTGTGAGGACATTGCCAACATGCTGCAGGATATCTGAGAAAGACTTTACATATCCACATGTTGAACAGTGAAAATGACAGAAGCATGTCTGAGTGAGCAGGTTTATGAAGACGAGCTGAGGCAGAGTATAAAACTTAAATCATGGTTCAGCTCTGGGGGGAAAATAACCAGGAAGAGGTGAAGTTTACATGTAGGTCAGAGGTCACACAAGACCAAACATCTCACTTCAGTGACTCCTTCAAGCGCTTCATGTGAAAACCTAAAGACACTCTCACTCTGAAGTAAATCTGAAGAACTTCTCTTTTATAATTAACTACAGTTTTTTCCCTTATTGTCTTGAGTGTCTGAATCTTATGAGTGAAATGTGACGCACCTAGTCAACGGTCGGCCGTTCACCAGTGTCGGGCCGTCGGCACTAGTTGCATGTTGAATCGGTGGTGGAACGAGTCAGTCTGAGAGGTCGCTGTGATTGGCTGACGAGCTTAGAGAGCCAGAGACTGAGAAGAGAAACGGAAGTGATAAAAGTCACTTTATTGTCATTGTACAGCATACAATGAAATGGAGGTAGCAGTTCTCCACATTCAGTACGATTTAAAAGTGCTGTAGCTATAAAAGTAAAAAATATTGCACACATTAGTGTCTTTGAATGTTGAAGTGTTTTCAGGATTGTTCAGAGTTTAGTGCAATGACAGCTCTGGGATAGAAGCTGTTTTTCAGTCCGTTTGTTTTGGCCTTGATCGCCCTGAAGCGCCTGCCCGAGGGCAACAGTTCAAACAGGTGGTGACCAGGGTGGGATGGGTCTCTGAGGATGCTGTGGGCTCTCTTGAGGCAGCGTGTATTGTAAATATCCTCAAGAGATGGAAGCGGGCAACCGCACATCCCAAAGATTCTCAATGGGGTTAAGGTCTGGACTCTGTGGTGGCCAATCCATGTGTTAAAATGATGTCTCATGCTCCCTGAACCACTCGTTCACAATTTGAGCTCCATGAATCCTGGCATTGTCATCTCGGAATATGCCCATGAACATCAGGGAAGAAAAAAATCCATTGATGGAATAACCTGGTCATTCAGTATATTCAGGTAGTCAGCTGACCTCATTCTTTGGACACATAATGTTGCTGAACCTAGACCTGACCAACTGCAGCAACCCCAGATCATAGCACTGCCCCCACAGGCTTGTACAGTAGGCACTAGGCATGATGGGTGCATCACTTCATCTGCCTCTCTTCTTACCCTGATGCCCCCATCACTCTGGAACAGGGTAAATCTGGACTCATCAGACCACATGACCTTCTTCCATTGCTCCAGAGTCCGATCTTTATGCTCCCTAGCAAATTGAAGCCTTTTTTTCCGGTTAGCCTCACTGATTAGTGGTTTTCTTAAGGCTACACAGCAGTTCAGTCCCAATCCCTTGAGTTCCCTTCACATTGTACGTGTGGAAATGTTCTTACTTTCTCTATTAAACATAGCCCAGAGTTCTACTGTTGTTTTTCTTCAATCTGATTTCACCAAACGTTAAAGTGATCACTGATCACCATCAGTCAGGATTTTTTTCCGACCACATTTCTTCCTGGAAGACGATGGTTCCCCACTATTCTTCCAGTTTCTAATAATACGTTGGATAGTTCTTAACCTAATATTAATAGTTTCATCAATCTCCTTAGATGTTTTCTCTGCTTGACGCATGCCAATGATTTGACCCTTCTCAAACATCTCAAAGAGTTTCTTGAAGACATTTCATCCAAGTAGCTTCTTCAGTTTTAAATGACTGGTTGGGGAGTTGGGGTTTAAATAGGATGTTGGGGTCGGATCATCTGTGGGTGTTTGCCCCTTCACAAACGTAAGGCTCCACAGAGGAGAGCCAGCTCTTCAGACCAGGACTGACCATCTACAGCTGAAAGACAAATAACACTCCTTTGAAGACAACAATGTCCACGTGATAGCCAGAGAAGACAGATGGTCTGAAAGAGTAAAGGAAGCCAGCTCTGTCAAACTAGAAAACCCTTCTCTGAACAGAGCAGGTGGACTGAGATCAAATCTTCACTGCATCTTCAACACAGTCTGAACATCTGTACAGTGGTTTGTATGTCTTCCTAGCTTCCTAGCCTCCCAGCTAATAGCAGCTCTTCCTGTTTCTTCTTTTGAATGGTGAACGCAGACTACTGCCACCTGCTGGTATGAAGAGATTCCCACTCATGCAGGTGTTGAACATCACATTAAGATGCCTTAACTTTCAATTTTTAGTGGTATCCTTGTCACATTCTCTTGCTCCATGCTGTGGTCCCAGTGTCTTCTGCAGCTCGTAGCTCCCTGATAATATTCTCACTGTTACCTTTCAAAAGAAGCCTAAACAATGTCTCTGCTCCTAAATACAGTTTAATGACAGCAGCTGTGCTGACTTAAATGAGTGTTCTCATGACTGAAGAAGTGGAAAACCTGATATCAGCTCCATCAGTCGACCATTATGATGAAAAAAAAACAAACAAAAAAAAAAACAAGACCCTGCAAGTTCATCACGTTTCTGTCTCGGCTTGTCCGAACTTACTCAGCCAGACTGACTTCATGTGTAGTGAGAGAAATTAGGTTATAAAATGTCATAACCTAATCATCACATAGTCCTGTTAATTTATGATGTAGAGACGAGCTGAGACAACGTGTTGGGAAGTTAGATGTGGATGTCTGACTTTTAGATTTCAGTTTTTAAATCGTTCAAACTTAAATGTTTACCTTCAGCAGAAATGTGTAAATTCTTCTTTATGTCTAGACTGAAATGTGTTCCTAATGTTTCTTGAATCCATGACATTTTCTTGAATCTATAGTGACAAAGTCAAACTTATGACTGAGTCGGGGGTGAAAAAGAGAACTTATGCATTTGTATAATGGTTGTTTAATTAAACGGCACAAAGATGAATAGAGAGTAAAGAAATGATGGGCTGCATATAAAATATAAAATGAATGGATGGAGAGAAAACGAGCTGTGTTCAGGTTTAGTGTGGACATGAAGTTAATCTGAACTGGTTTTATTATCCTCCACTTTTCTCTCTTGCTTTCCTTTGAGTTTTATTTGAAGATGTTTCCTCATCATTCAAGTGACGTCTCCGCTTCTAAATGACTGGTGGGGCTTTAGTTTTTAGAACATCTGCAGGCGCTGCCCACATTTAGCTTGTTTTAGATGGATTTCCCAAAGATACCAGACATAAACATCAGAGGAACTAACAGTGAGCGCCCGCTCAGTCAAACACAATAAAGATTTCCTTCTGGTCTCGCTCAGAGGGTTGAAACGTTCAGCAGCTTGTTTCTGGTTCCAGGCAAAAACACTCGTGCTGCTGCAGATGTCTCCCAGCTGAGTCACCTGGACACACCTCTAATGATGGAAAACGCTGCCTGGGGGTGTGTGGGGGGGTGTGTGTGTACGTGCGCATGTAAATAAATCAGATTTACAGTGTGTTATTACACTGATCAGATTTCCAGAGTCATCAGGCGTCGTTAAACTAAACACGATTTCTTTTAAAGCTCGTAAAGTTCTCTAATGTTCTCTGCTTCTGTTTCCTGATGAGAAACAAAACTGGAAACTTGTAACTGGAACTGAAGCTGCGTTCATTTATTAATATTGAATCTGTGCATCTGATGAAACGACAGCGAGACCTCCCGCTCCATTCACTGGTTTTCATCACGCTCTTACAGATTCATGTGTTGGTGAAAAGTTAGAGTGAAGGTCAGAGATGTTCAGCAGATGTTGTAGCGCCGCCTGCAGGACGACTGATGGACAACAGTAGTCGTTTCACCAACTCTCTTTAAATAACTCTACTGATTACAGGCCAGGAAATAACTAATAATAAATAAAGAACACCAAGAAATGTGTTTCCAGAAATAAACTAAGACAGTGTTTTAAGTTCAGACCCTCCAGTATTTTTTTTTATGTCTTGACTTTAAGATAAATATCAGAATAAATCCTTTATCTCCACGTCATTTCTTGGATTAATATTATTACTGTGACATTTAAGTATCTTGTAAGAATTTAATAATGAACAAGTAAAAATGAGAAATTGTTGTAGATAAGCAAAACAAAGAAAACGCCAGTTATCTTTCAGTGTTTGTTATTTTTCCTGCCGATGGAGGAACGTAATGGAAACTACTGGATCTCTGAGAGAAGTGAGGTCTGGTTGGTTTAAAGGACTAAAGGATGATAAACTTTAGACTGAGGTCAGACAGACAGACAGACAGATTCTTAGGGAGCTAAGGGTCACTGTTTTTTATATTTTAAATGAAATCCACAGGCCCCCTGTTCATTAAATGTTGCTGCAGGTTCCATACTACAGTCCTTCCTCTGTGTATGAATAAATCCTGAAGCTGATATGAATCTTCAGCAGCTGTTAAATGAACCGAGTGCAGATCACAAAGTGTTTCTCGTCTGAAATTCCCTCGTCGTGTTTATCTGCAGGAATAAATTTCATACTTTAAATTCTTGACTGTTGCATTTATACACAGAACTCCACCACTGCTTTAGGAAGAACGCTACCCTACCAGTAAGGGCAGAAGGAAACACTCTTTAATGTACATACAGATACTTGAGTATTGTTTTAACCCCTGAACATTCACATGTGTACTTACCATGTACTTTGTTCACATGACTCTCATTGAGCACTTGTCTTCATAGGCGTCAGAAAAGGAAAACGACTGTGTTTACTGTTGTATATTGATTTATTTACAACTTAAATCGTCAGGTTTTGTGCTTTCAAATAACCTGATTGAGAATGGACTCACGTGTTGGAGGGTTATAGGTTAAAAAAAAACTGATTTGCTTCCCTCTGTGGCTCAAAGTTTAATCTGTTTCACCTCTTGTGAAAAGTGATAAGAAAAGGATATCACTGATATCCTGAAGCTGATATGAATCTGAAACCTCCAGAGGTCTGAAGAGATCAGGCTTTAAAGAACTCCTGAACTTTAAACTTCAGGACAAAAATGATCCTTCAGTTTTTTTTTTAACATAACTAAAAAGCCACACTGAGCATGCTCCGACGGACGGCAACAGATCGAAACATTTCTAAACTCATTTAAATGATTTAATTTTAGTGTGTCTTGTCTTCATTCTGTCTCTGTAGGAGAAGTATCCGTCCGTCGTCTCTCTTCCTGGAGGCCCCAGGTCCGAGGTCATGACCCTGAATCACCCAGAGCTTCCTGGGTAAATACTCGTCTCATCCTGACAAAGCACAGCTATAAAATACAAAAATAAATTAATAAAAATTATAGAAGCTGAAATCTGTAAAGTCATTTTTGTTTTTCATTCCCAGCTGTGTCCTGTTCGTTCATTGGTCAGTTGATGTTTCCAGAGAAGGAGCCGTCGCTCCGAAGATCGACCTGCTGACAAAGATCCCTGAGACAGGTGAGACTTTACCTGAACTACGGTCACTGTGGACGTTAAAACAAGTCGCAACATCAATGCTCTGTAAACTTTAGTTTAGTGATTTTAAGTCACACACAATAATTAATAATCCATTATGGATGTTTTTTTGTTTCAACAGCATTACATAGCAAACCCCAGTCTAACATACATACAAAGTAAATATCAGTATTATTATTCTGAATAAATATCCTGAGGCTTTTCTCTAAACTCATCCTCCTCAGTTTAAGCTCCATAAAATAATAAAATAATTACAAATGATCTGTATTTTGTCTGTGAGTTATGTTCAGGTTTATTCTTCTAAAATATTATATTTAAGTATTTAAATAATGTCTCTCTCAACAAACACACAGTAAGGAGGTGATATTTGTTTATGTGAGTTTTGTCTGCAGGCAACTCAGACAGGCTGCTTCCCAAATAAATTAATTCTGAGGCACTCACAAGGAATATAAATTAAAAAGCCTTTATTTAAACTTGGCTATCCATTAAAAATGCCAACATGTTTCGGCCTCTGTGGCCTTCTTCAGGGCAAATTCAAAATGGCAGTCTGTAGACTGCATGCTGTATATCTGCATGTGGTCACATGACCTAGAAGCACAGGTGCTCATCTGCCCAGGTGTCGCCTGTCAGAGAGCAATTACAACAAGTTGCTTTAAATAAGACAAGTCACATTTTCAATATTTTACCACTTCTCACATCAAGATAGTTTAAAATATCAATATAAATAGATACATATCGCAACAAGTTACTTTACCAAAGACAAATTACAGAAAAAGGTTACATTGTGGAAAAGGTTTAAATTCATTTCATGATCTGATAAATATGTGCAATAACACATTCCACATCACAATACACTTTGAAATATCAATATACTGTAGATAGATACATATAGCAAAACATTGATATGTGCATATAGTCATTTACAAAAACGGAGACAGATCCAATTCTAAGTTTAGGCCAGGGTATTGATTAGCTTTTAGAGTATAAATCCAAAAGGATTCTCTCTGCAACAGTTTTTTTAGTCTATCCCCCCCTCTTGGTGATATTTTAACATGTTCTATCCCAAAGATTTTTAGAGTGTCGCTACTTCCACGGTTCGCCTCTTTGTAATGTAGAGCCATAGGGTATTGGTGGTTGCTTGTTCTTATAGCATATTTGTGCTCTGCTAATCTTTCTTTAAGCTTACGCTTAGTTCTTCCAATATAAAAACAGCCACAAGGGCATTCAAGTCTATACACAACGAATGAGGTATTACAATTAATAAATGAGTGTATACTGTATTCACGATTTGATGTCACATCTTCAAAAGTGTTGGTCTTAACCATATTGTTACAGTGATTACAGTTTCCACACTTATAGTTACCTCTTTTTTTGTCTAGCCAGGTTTTGTTCTGTACAGGAGGCATATAGCTTTTTACAAGACTATCTTTAAGAGTAGGGGCTCGTTTAAAGGTGATAGTAGGTACCTCCGGGAGTGCATCTCTCAAGACGGTATTACTTTTTATTATGTCCCAATTCTTCTTAATTATTTGCTTAATCTTATTGGCTTGACTACTGTACTGTGTAACAAAGTAGACTTGGTTTGGCTCTTGTTGTCTCAGACAGGCTGCTGTTGAACTGTTTCCAGTCTAAAATACATTTGGAGCTTTTTCCTCCAACTGTAGCAAATACATTATTCATCCAAAGAAAGAAAAGTGAGCTTTGAGTTCCCACTGTTAATCTTAGATTTTCTCACCATTTCCATCTGTTTCCCCGAAGAACTATGAAGAATGAAAGACACAAAATATGTGCGGTTTTTCATTAATGTTTTTTATTTTTTTTCAAAAACCATTACTGATCCTCACAAGTAAACACCTTTATTCTCTTGAAATTCTAAGTTTACCTGTTGATAAATCTTCCATTTGTTTCCCTTCAGCTTGACCTGATCCTCGTATTCAGCAGCTATAGCTCCAACTTTGTCATTTTTATTATCTAATAATAATACCCTGCCAATCTTTCTTTCAATTTATCCATGAATAGTTGTTGACAATAAAATGCCAGACGATGGCAGCAACACACAATCTGGAAACAAGAGTTTAATTATCTTGAGAAGTGACACAATCAACTAATTCAGATATTTATGATCAATTGACTCAACTAATTTAGTAATGAATGGCTGAAACTTGATAAGGGATTTCATTAATTATTGATTCTTTCTAGGGCAAAAAATAAGTGGAATAATCTCAAAGACTAAACTCTGAGTTTTGCTCAGAATAAATTTCCAGGTGAGATGATGATGATGATGATAGTTTGGTTCCTCTTGTCTCTGCAGCCCTGCAGCAGTTCCCCTCACAGGCGGTAGGTGGCGCTGCTGAGGCCTTTCAGAGCCTGCTGAGGATTCTGGGACCTGAAGCAGCCATAGAGTCCATCATCAGAGCGGTCAGCCTCTCTCAGGACATTTAACTTCAGACTTCCAGACTGTGTTTTCATTTTTATTTTAATGTCAGTTACATTTGAATCTGTCAGGATGTTTCTGCTTCTCGTAAACACACAGAAGAAGGACAACAAAGGGTTTAGTCTCTTAGAAATCTTTATTTTAATAGAAAGAGCACGACTGCAACAGCTGTAACAGCGGAGCTCATCGGTCAAAATCTACAAAAATAAATAATTTAAATACAAAATGCCAGACAGCAGTGTCGCCTTTGTATTCTCAAATAGTTTTCTTCTCTCAGCTATTTACACACACGTAGTTATTAGAAGTCTGTAGGTATCACAGTGCTGGGATGTTTCAGCGGACCAACGCTCAGGCAGCAACCGACCAATCGGAGCTTCGTCTCTGTGGACAAACAGGTCTGGACGTTTCTTAATGTTTGTGTTGATGTTTCTATGGCCCATGAGAACATTTCCTGCCGTTTTTAAAGTAGTTCCAGGGTTGATAAAAACTCTTATCAAGGTGAAAGTACCTAACTGTTTATCCTCAACTCTACAGGTCATGTAAACCAGAAGTGATTTAAAGGAATTAATCCAAATTAGAGCTCAACATCTTACGTTTTTTCTGGAGCTTTCAACCACGGGACATAGTTCACTAGTTGTCCCACTGCTCTTCGGTGTTGACTGTAAAGTTTAATTTATTTACTTTGAGATTTTAACTGTGTGACATGTTGTTCTAGTTGCTAAGATTAAGTTTTAAACTCCTGCAGGTGTTTAACCTTCAAAACTAGAGACATATTGAAAGTTAAAAGTAAGTCGAGCTGGCCTGTTGAGGTATTACTTTGTTAGTATTTTCTGGTATATTATATTTTCCCTCATCACAATGTATTTGTATTTCTTACATTCTACAAAATCAACAATAGATTTCCATCTGGATTAAAAATTATTTTTTTTGCAGTCGACAACAACTGTGTTTTGAAACACAGATTACCAACTAGAAACTTGGATTTTTACTTCCTGATCTGATTTATCCAATTAAAATGACCTTGAAAAAGATCTAAGGTAAACTGAACAAAGTGTTTCACGTTGACAAGACTGTAAAATCAAAATAGATGTTCAGATTTTAATGAGTAACATTTTCCTTTCAGATGTAGCTGTAACATTTTTGGACGTTTTAGAAATGACATCAGTATGAGTCCAGACCTCGGTCGTCTCACTCGGACATCCCACCCTCCTCCCTCCTCCCTCTGACTCCCATCAGCCATTGCTGCCTGTGGCATCATCATTTCAACAGAACGATCAGTGGTTGGTTCAGTTCTCTGCTGTCCACTCTCCAACCTCTTACTCCTCTTTCTCCCAGACGTCCACTGTGGCTGATGTCGTCCGTTAAAGTCCGTCCTGTACAGGGCTTTTGATGGAGACGGTCTTCAAACTGATCTGAACCTTTTTAGTGTTTGGATTCAACAGATCACATCAGCTCCAGACGACACGCCTGATGACGGAAACGGAGTGTGGAGGATTTTTTGTGTAGTGTGATTAGCTTTCAGACGTCTGATTGGCTGATGGAGGTGGTGGAGGTTGGAGAGTGGACGCTGTAAACGGGAACTGAAGTCAAGTGTTACCAGTTAGTCTAAAGCCTCTGTCAGTGCTGCTGGCTCAGGAGGACGCCACTATCCTCAGAAACCTCCCAGCGCTCCTGAACGCATCGTTTGTTTATTTTTCCAAACATCAGTCGACCCAGCGGAGCTCCTGTTTGGGTCGTGAGGAGTTTGAGGTACCAAGAGTTCACCGCTGCGTCCACAGCAGCTCAGACGCTGATCTGAACGCAGCCTGTAACAACTGAGTTATCTCAACGCACAAGCACCAACCTGTCCTCCAGTCCTACCAGAACATTTAGGCACATGAACAAACGCACATCACAAACAACGACAACAAGCCACTTATGGCACAAAAACCAGCAGAGCAGCAGCATGAAGCTCGGCCTGTCTGAAGACGACTAATCTGTTACCCAGCAGCCCTTTCTCTGGTGAGTCGGTCACATTTTAATCTTTCTGGCCGAGACTGTTCTATCTCGACCAGACGTACGGCCACGTTCAGCCTTCAGTTCACTGGAATCGCTCCACACGCCTCTAAAAACAACATAGTAATGATTAAATACTGATCAGAGCGATGAAAGTTTGCAGTTTGTAGTGATGACCTCTCAGCTCCTTTACCGTCAGCGTTTCTGTCTGATTAAAGGTGAATTCTGACTCAGGCCCATGAGAGACGGAGCAGACGATCAGAGAACTGAAGCCAAATGAAACCGTACCTTTGCTATAACTATGTTATCACCGCGTTAGTGAACAGAGGAATGTTAGACGACCTCTGAGAACAATAAGAGTTAAAGTGACGCGTCTCTCTTCTAAACAAGAGCAGGTTTTATGTTGGAGAGGTCAGAGGTCACAGCTGAACATTAAAGGGTCAGTTTACCACAATCCAGTACAACAGCTGTTAGAAATAATTCTTCGTGAAGCTCAGTGTGGTGACATGGTCTGATCATTTCTCATATTCTCTCCTGGATAAGTGGATGAAGCAAAAGAAAGGATTTTTCAAACAAACAGGAAGTGATTCTTATGTCCCACTGTTGTACTGGATTTCCAGTACAACAGTTTGTTTTCTCTCCTCCCTCTCGTCACGCCTGTCCCGTCAAATAGATGGTTTTGTTGCTGCCTTCAAACCGAGTCATGTTTACTGCGTTCATCACGGGACGATGCCAAATAAACGGCGCCCTCTTGTGGTATTCACAATCTCAACATTTACACAGTGTGACGCGTTCACTGACATCTTCCGAAACCTTGGAGATTAACTCTATTGTAATTTAGTTGTAAAGTTTTAATTTTTAAAAATATCTGAGGGAGATCAGATCCCAGATTTGATACATTAAGTTAATGACTCATTAGTTTGCTAAATGCAGCATTTTAACAACCTTTAAGGGTACTGGCTTCTTACGATGTAACTGAGCTTAATTTGATGGCAGCATTTGTTCTTGTTTTAGGATTTCTGCCTCATAAACTCAACACAATAATGGAGAACAGAATTTGGTTTGTTTTATCAATTAAAGAAAAAAAATTCAATCTTTTTCATTAACTGTGACTTTAACGTCTTTAACAGATGTTTAATATTATTATCTGATGGACTGGTGGCACTATTTTTCCTTTTTTTTTTAGGGTGAACTGATCCTTTAATGACTCTCCACTCCCTGATAAAACAGAATAACGTTACAGTTTGACCTTTAACATTTCTACAGAAGCCTGATGAGAGACGCCGCATCGCCTCATTGGTTAGTTTCTGAAGCGATCACTCCGACTCTCACCAACTGTTTGGCAATCAGATCCACCACGTTGTCTTCACCACTTCTCTGTGGCTACGGAGAAGACCACAGTACTTCTGTTACCATGGTGACCCCAGAGGACACAGACAGACCACGCCCACATTCAGGAAACGACATACGTCGGCACAGCTCAACAACCAGCTTCTCTCATCACTTCCACTCTACTTTCTTTCTTCCCTCTTTCAAGCCTCTGAAGCGTTGCCATGGTGAACAAGCAGGGTCAGAGCATGTTGCCACGACAACCACATACATCCATTCAGGAAGTTAATGCCAACTCTTTGTCACCAAAAGAACAGAACAGAGCTTCCTGTGAGGTTTTCTAATAAATACAACTCAGAGCGGTGGTGATGTTGGCATTCTCCTCATGGCTGGAGCGAGAAGTTGGGTTGCCATGACGACACAAGCGCTCTTGAGTAACATATCTGATGAAAGTCGCTTGACATTTTTTTGTTGCTGAGCAGCAGCCAGAGCCGACACCCGTCAACACGAAGAGAAAGTGCTGCAGCAAGACAAACAGCCGATTCATCTCTTCTCCGTTTGAGGCGGCGTCGGTCAGTCCTCGCCTATCAGCGGCCAGACCGGGCGTTCACATCGGGTGGAAGAGCAGCGTGCAGTCCTCTCTCTCTGCAGCCGCAAAGATGCCGGGGTACGGCGACAGGGAGCCCTTTGGCAAGGCACCGCCAGTCTTCAGGTAGCAGGAGACGATCTTCTGGTCCAGACGCAGCTGGCGGGGGATGCTGTCGAAAGGCTTCGGGTCCAAATCCAAGATGGAGACAGAGTAGGAGAAAGCAGGAGGTCTAAAGTCCCTGAGCCGCCTCTGACTGCAGAGACAGGATGAGAGGAGGAGGATTAATGGACAAGAAGGAGGTCTTTGACATCACACACCGGTTCATAAAAACAGAACATGTTGCTCTCACTGTAGCTCTCCCCTGTCCTGTACAGTTTATCTCAGCTGGTACAGCAGCTTATTACAAAGGAATGCACCAACAAACAGGGACCAGGAGAATGTGAGTTCAAGGAAACGGAGAGAATCACCAGCGAACAGTTTCATTCAAGCTAAAAGTTGATCAAACATCATTTAGTTTCTACTGATGATGGATTCTTACCCTTCATCATCATCCTCTTCCTCACTGCTCGGCACGAGGGCGATCATGATGGAGCAGTCTTTGGCTGTCATGGCGACGCGATACTGATGGACCTGAGGTGAATCAAGCAGCAGTTAGAGACGCTAAACAAATGAACTAAAGCAGACACATCTGATAACACAGTTAACTTCAGCTGTGAGTGTTTGTCCTCAGTTTGCTAAAACTGAATAGATCCACAGTCAAAAGGATGTTTTCTCTCTGTGACTCGGCTTTGGTTATTTTTATAGTGAAGCAGCTCTGTGTGTTTGTGTCTTGCTGATCTTGTTTCCATTTTTTCCTAAACTTGAGTCAGACCTTGGCAACAGCGTACTCCACGGAGCCGTCGTCCTCAGGCGAAGATTTCTGCATCTTCTCCAGGAAGACCTCGTTGTACGGTCCGTCTATCTGCAGACGTGTCCTGACACAGACATGAAGTGACGTCAGAAGCCAGAATAATCAGTGATTCACCTGTGAGATTAAGAGTTTTCTTCTGGTGCTGTTACCTCTCCTTGGGGAAGTCCTGTAAGTGCTGCTCTACTCTGCGGTAAAGAGGATAAAGTCCTTCAATGTCCAGAGTGTCCAACATCTGAGTCTGAAGGATCCTGAACAAAACACTGTCGCTGGGTAAACCCTGAGAACCTGCAAACACAGACGTAGGTGTTATAAACCTTTGAATGTGTTTCTGCATCAAAACAACTAGCACAAGCAACAGTCTGGTTTTAGCTTTCACACATTTACATAATCAAATTCAGATGTTCTGGGCAAATGTTTGTATTAGAAGATCAGTCTTGTTGAATGCAAATGTCATCCTGTGTTAAGAGGAAAGAAGAACATGATAACAAGGGGAAATTTTACAATATATAAAAATGAGGGGACTTTTTAATCATTTATATGACTGCACAGATTTTCAAATGGCCCAGGCTGTGCTGCTGAATGAATGAATCAGTCACACAGTTCAGTAAAGTACGAGATCAGAAGGAGCACTAAGATCTAACGTTGTCAAATACTAACAGCTGTGAGTTAAAATCTTCTGCTCATGGGACAAGAAACGATATCTGTAATGTCAGCACACCACTTGACTCAGAAGCCTCTTCTTATTTTACATCCATCTCATTTGAATATTTAAATATTTCTACATGAACATGATTATCTAGAATGAATAAACTGTAGACCAAATGATCAGCGTGACTCAGCAGCTCTTCGTAGCCTCCCAGCTAATAGCAGCTTTTCCAGTTTCCCCATTTAAATGATGAATACTGACTACTGCCACCTGCTGGTATGAAGAGTTATTTCCTTCCACACAGGTGCAGATATGTGCCAGTTTATGGTACAAACCAACTTTTAGGTCCAGACACAGATTAAGTCATAGTTCTTTGCCGTTGGTTTGGTGTCTTCATACCTTAAATACTAAGACTCCTCACGACTGTTTTCATTATTAGTTTATCTACAGATTATTTCTCAGTTATGTGAGGATTATCTTATCTTAAAACCAACAAATGACGACACCGTTGTTTAGTTAGCTGACTAATCAATTAATCATTGCTGCTCCAGTTTGGATGTTAAATAAACTAGAACTAATGCCGTCTTTATCATATAAGTAAACTGACCAACTTCAGATCAGTGAAGCAGAAAGAAAACTACTGGAAATCAACAGAGAGCTTCTGACCGTGACGAATCCTCTCCTTGTTGAGGAGACTCGCTTCACAGAAGCTCCGCCCTTCTCCTCGTCTGTCCGTCACCATCTCTCCATCACCTCCTCCTCCACTCAGGAGGGCGTTCACCAGGACCTAGAGAGGGAGAAAGAGAAGTTTTCCAGTAAAGCTTCACTATATAGTTAATGAGGGGGCGGCTGTGGCTCAGTAGGTAGAGCGGGTTGTCCACGAACCAGAGGGTTAGCGGTTCGATCCCCGGAATGTGCCACATGCCGAAGTGTCCTTGAGCAAGACACTGAACCCCCAGTTGCTCCCAGTGCGTGGCACTGGTGTGTGAATGTGTGTGTGCTTGTGTGAGCGAATGGGTAGATGTGTCTATGACTGTAAAGCGCTTTGAGTACCAATAGGTAGAAAAGCGCTATATAAAAGCAAGGCCATTTACCATGAAGTCTGGTAAATGTGATTTCTGCAGCAGTGTTCCCAGCTCTATATATTATGCAACGTTGTGTGTCTGTGCTGTAGTTTTAGTATTCGTGTGTAGCGTGGATTTACCTGGATGAAGTCGTTCAGTACGGCCTTGCTGGTGATGTGACTATTGATTCGATTGTTTCCGTAGAGGAAGTAAGGTCTGAGGTGATGCAGCAGAGAGGTCAGGTCCACCGCGTCGTCACTGCCCTCCTTACTGCTGAAGACACATTGACCACCCTGAAACACACACACAGGCCTTACAATAGCTGCTTCATGTTGTAATCGAGTGTAAACAAATCTAATGATGAATTTCTCTTCACTTCATTTAAATCATTTGAGGATTCATTTTTAGTACATGTCACAGATCTGGCGCAAAAGTGTGAAGATTTAACTGGCGACTTTCAGGTCAATCTCAGGTTTTTGAGTCTGTTCAGTCGTACAAAATCTCTTCAAACCTTTCTATAACACCATCATGACGTCTGCACAGACCGGACTGTTATCAGTTTTTGTTAAACCCACGACATCAGGATGTTCCAGCTTTTCTGTTAACACCTTTAGTTTTTATCACCATCAATTGTTCAAACAAAGCAGATTTCAGACAGACAAAAAAAAAACCCACATGTATCATCACAAGCCCAAAAATAATTCCACATTTCTGCTTCTGCTTCAGTTCTTCCTTCCTGAGCAGCAGAGTCAGTAACACAGAGTGAAACTTGCATTGAAATGACAGGAAGTTTGGAGGATTATCACTGAAACGGAAAAGATGTTTTACAGAACAAAGACTGTGGGATTCATTCTCAACTTAAAATGAACGTAATAACACTGACCTGAATTTGAGTGGCACAAAAATAGCACCAAGAGTCACACAGAGTCTCACCTTGAATACTTTGAAGTTGTTCTGAGGTTCTTCTATCAGGTGTCTGATGGCAAAGTGCATTCTCTGTCTGTTCCTGAACAACAAGAGAAAATCATGTTCAGCAGCAGATCAGTGGAGTAGACTTATTATCAGCAGATGACTTTTTCTGTGGTGGTAGCCAGAAGTGAACACTGTGCAGGCTACAGCTTAAAATGTTAAAATAAATTTTCACTATCTAGAAATAAAGAAACCTTATGAAAGGCAGTAAAATCATTGGTTAGAGATAATGCGTGTGGAGCACATATCCAAAGTTTAGACAGCTCTGGCTGAGCTATCAGAGCCAGTAGAAGGCTCCCAACACAAGTAACCTCACTATAACTAACTAATAACTAAGAGGAGCACAAATAACATTAACAAGTCTCCTCAGAATATACCAGACAATATAAACACTCACTAGCCAGTTCATTGGGTACACTTGTAAAAATAAATCTGTTCTAATATAATAAACAGCTCTGAACTAAATCTTAGCTTCTTGACTGTTGCGGTGTTTAGTTGACGTTGAAACATCATCAGAAAGGTGGTTATTCAACTGGATGATTATTCTAGAGGGTGGTGTAGTTTGTGGTGCTGTTAAACTAAAGTGTTTCTATTACTTAGTGTAGCCCACTGGCTACAAAGGGGTTGTCAAAAGGACAGAAACGTGTCAGTACAACTCAATACAATTCAATAGCACAACAACTACAGCCTCCAAAATGAAAACACAGTTGAATCGACAGTGTTTCAGTTATTTTAAATAGATGCTCAACACCATAAACCTTAATAAAGCTAAGATTTATAGCACAACTGTTTTATTAGAATGTCTTCATTAGTGTACCTAATGAACTGGCAAGTGAGTGCATGATGCAAACGCAGAGTTCAGCAAGGAATCATGGTCGACTTTGGTTCCACTGTGCTGATAGCGGAGCTTGAACTCAGATGGAGCGGCAGCGTTGACGATATTCACTTTTCAAATACAGAGCAGTAACAACAACAAGAGCTAACTCTGTCTAAACACCATCAATATGTTCATGCTTTCCCTCAGCCCATCGGACCCAAAGGCCCCCACTAACAACACTCTGTTGCCAGACACCACAGGACAACATGTTTTCAGACTGTATGCAGCGTTGTTATTGGCTTTGTTGCCATTTTTCCTAATTGACGTCCACTGGCCCTGAACGCAGCAGTTTAAAAGAAAAAAAAACACAGCAGCAGTGATCTCACCCTGAGAACAGGTCCAGAGGACAGTACAGACTGCGTCTCTTCCACTTCCCATTGGCCACCTGGACAGAGAGATAACAAAGGAATGAAGGAAGAAATGTCAGAGACGGAAATCACCAAACATTTCTCGTTCTGTAGTTGTAGTGTGAACTGATCAGCTTTCTAACCTTCTGATTCAGAGTATGATTAAATACTTTTATCCTGATCTGATGCTTCTTTTAAATCACTAGTTACATTTGTTTAAGTTTTTTATTACATGTTGACTGGTTTCGGTTTAGGTTATTTTTGCTTTTTACTTCACAGTTTTTCCAAATGTTTTGTCATTTGAAGCGTCAATGATTTTAATGATTGGACGGTTTTTCAAAAAAACAAAACAAAAAAAACAACAACTTTGTAACAGGGATGTCCCAATCAAGTTTTTTTGCTCCTCAATCCGATACCAATCTTTTAATATTCAGTATCGGCCGATCCAAGTCCTGATCCAAACTTAAATAAACAAAACGTCTTCCCCTGGAGATTCATAAAGGCTTTTTCTTATTTGACGTATTCTCCTAGATCACATGTGCACAGCGTGACTATATTTAGTCCAGTAAACAGGACTGTCCAAGTTATTGTAGTGTGGAAAGACATTACACAATTTACAAATTTCTGTCTGACTGACTTCATTTTCCAGAGGAAAGTTCTTCTATCTTACAGACATGGTTCCCTGGCAGCGAAGAGGAATAAGAAGTTTTGACGCTACAAGAACATAGTTTAGATTTATTGCAGACCTAAAATAAATAACGACAAAAGAACTGACTTAGCGAAAGTTAGATATCGATCTGATCCGATCACTTTAAAAATCCCTCGATCAGCCCGATCGTACCGATTGTGACATACCTACTTTGCAACTTCAATCTGAAAGGTGCAATATAAGCTACAAGCAGTGATTAACAGACCACCAGACCCTTGTGATCGCCTGGCTGTTCTTACTTGTCACTATCCGTGTCCACAATGTGGCACTACAAAACACCCACTAATTACATCTTTCTGTTTACATCGAGAAGAATTCATTGTGCGATTTTGATGCATAGTGGGTGATGACTTACTGTTGACAGCAGGTGGCGCTCAAATGGATTTTAGTCAAAGTGACATAGATATGTTCATGTTGTGACTCTCATCAAACATGTGCAGATTGTTGTACAACTGTTTTGTGTTGTACTGTACTTACCTTATAGTGTTGGTGCATGCAGAAGCGGCACACTTTGGTCTTGATGTCTTTGCTAACGTGTTTTGGGGACGGCAGGAAACCACATTTAGGCTGAAAACAAAACAGGAAAACAAAAGTCAGCCGAGTCACTCACAGTCACACTCGTGGTCTGTTTACAAACCAGTCTGAGGTCTGTCCGGGAAAAAAAAACAAATCTGAAAATGTGGCAGCTTCTCAGGAGGGAGAGCATCGGTTTTATTAACATGAAACATTAACAAGGAGACAAATTTACGTTTCTTTATTAGGAATACATGTTTTCTCCTTCTTCCCTAAATACCAGCACTATTATTACATCAAAAAGCCAGAGAGGGCCTATTTTAGCCTAGAAAAGAGAACTACAGCACTGTGTGCATGAGTGTGCAGTTTTACAGCCATCTTTCAGAGTTTCACACCACTGGACATTTGTATGAAGTGACGACATTTTGGCCAGTCCTCACTTCTTTACAAAGCTGCTTGAGAGTCAAGACGTTTAAGGGTAGAGGTTACAATTAGGTTATGGTTAGGGTAAGGGGCTGGCGAATGCAATATTTCAATGAATGCGTGTGTGTGTGTACCTTGATCTCGATGCAGATCGGAGGAGTGTGTGTCGGCTGGCGGAGGGTTGGAGATGTCAGGTCGGGCAGACACAGAGCACAGCCGCTGTAGATGTCCATCACTTTATCACAACGCCAGGCTGAAAGACGCAGTAAGAGACAACGTTCTGAGATGATACGATATATTAGTCATAACATTATGACCACCTGCCTAATATTGGTCAAGTCGCCCTTTTGCCATCAGAACAGCGCCCACCTCTGAAGGTGTGCTGTGGTATCACCATTACCAGCAGTTCTGATGCCAGCGTGCCATTGTAAGAGCTTTCATCAGTGGACAGTGATCAGCATGGACACCTTGACTGGTCTGCAGCTACGCAGCACACAACCAAAAAAAACCACTATGTGTTCTGACTCCTGTCTATCAGAACCAGCGTTAACATTTCAGCAGACTGAGCTCCACAGTGTTTCCTCTATGTTGATTTTGGAGCGGCGGCCCGCCATGGTTTAATTTTCTGCCGCCGCTGTATCAGAAATGGGGCAGACGCACAATAGTCGCGGTTGCCTTTTAAATGATCCTGCCGACATAATGCACCCCCCGTTGGCTGCCGCTCACATTGCAATTTAACAAGTAGAACTATTCAGAGGTTATTGGGGCTGTCCAGTTTAACTCCACATAGCCTACTGTTGTGTTGATGTAGCTTTTTGTCAAAACGTTAGCTTTCTTCTGAGTCGACTATTAAACTTAACAGCTCCACCAAAAACGTCACCGCGGTGGGTCCGTTTTAATTGGACAACGTTCAACTTGTCAGTTCTGTCAGCTCACGTCCTGATATCAAAGCATCTGGAAACAACGGTAAGTGAGTCACTAATATAATACCAATTGGAAATAGTCTATAGATGTAGTAATAGACGTAATGATGTTAAAGTTAATAGTTGTGTTGTATTAGCCTACACAGAAAAGTTTAGGTTTTAATGAATTAGGCTACACACACGCACAAAGGCCGCACGACCGAAACGTTGTTACCCCTGATGCTAAATGTGAAAATAAATTAGCAAAAAGAAACGATTGTGAAGTGCGATGAATTAGGCTACAGAATGCTTAGCCTATATGTCAAGATCAAATTAAGCAGACAGTGTAGCCTACACGTGAGTGTCCTACCCTAATCTATAGGCAAGGATAGCCTAGCCTACTGACAATTTACAATAAGTTGTTACGTATTTGGCAGTAGCCTAGCCTATTTATGCCATTTAGAACATATTTTATGAGTGGAAGGGGTCTCTTTAAGTAGCCTAACCTTGTTTCTTTAGTTGAAATAGGACGAAAATATGTGCAATATTACATTAGCTATTAGACAGTAGACAACGCTGGTGTGACCCATTTATAGTTGTGCGCTCGTCAGTCTGGCTCACTCTGTAACAACAGCACCCAAACGCTATTCGGCGCTGTGTCATTTTCGTTTCATACTAGGCGGGACGGGACCAGGCGGGGGGTGGGACCGGGGGGCGGGTGGGACGTTTCGGGGGGGGGGGGGTGCTTTCGGCAGGCCTGCCCCCACTGCTAAATAAAAAACCTAGAGGAAACACTGGCTCCAGTAGGTCCTCTGTTGGTTAAGACCAGGGTCAGCCTTCGCTACCATCATGCATTAATAATCCTTGTCAGCTTACGGCCCTGTCACCTCTCTTCCTTGGACCGCTGAAGACCACTGCAGACCAGAAACACCCCACAAGAGCTGCAGTTTTGGAGATGCTCTGATCCAGCTGTCTATCGTCACGGTTTGACCCTTGTCAAAGTCCTTCCACTTGTCCATTTTTCCTCCTAACATCAGCTTGAGGACAAAATGTTCATTGGCTGCTTGACACATCCCACCCACTGACAGATACCATGAAATGGTTCACTTCATCTCTGGTCATTATGTTATGGCAGATTATTCTATTATATCATATAATGGACAAAGTTGGGATAGAAGAGTATTTCTAGCTGTATAGAAGATAACACTCTTAAATGTGTATGCAGTGAATGCTGTTTATATGTTTTACCTATCCAGACATAATAGGTTAACTGAGAAGTAAATCTTTTAATATGTGTGACTTGAAATAATATGTTAGAATATGTCAAGTCTTCTTTATTTACTTACCTTTTTAGCTACTTTGAGCATGATTGATTCATTTAAATAATAATAGTTGAAATATAATATGTTGCTATATTGAACATATTATATAGTGAGCTCTCTAGTGAGATTTTGTTTCCATGTTTCATGCTAAGCTAACTTCAGGCTGGAGTTTTATACTGATGTTACTTTAGAAAAAGTCTAAAGAAGTGATTGTTAAATGTTTTAGTCTTACCTGGTCTCTGTTGTTGAACTTTGATTGACAGTTGTCGCACAAACTCCAGAGGCAACTTAACAACTTCCTGTAAAGAAAAATAAAGTCACTTTAGATTGTGAACATAACATTTGTGGCTCAGCTACTAACTGTCTATGTAAATCATTATATAGAGCAGCCAGTGTGATCAGCACTGGTTTATTATAGAAGTGATTATGTGCAGAGCCAACTGAGCCATACTCAACCGCTTCCATCAGCTTATTATACAGAATTTAACAATCACATTCATCACTTTGTCTGTATTTAATTTGGAGCATGAGCCAAAGTAAGACAACCAGATTCAGCAGTTGAATCTAAAATTAGGCTTCATCTGACCTGGAAAATGATGCTCATGTGCTAAAAGCCTTCCAGACTTCCAGACAACACTGTAACTCATTTCTGGTTTTTCACATGACTGGATTACGCATTTTCAAAAGAGCTTCACATTCAGGCACTATTTTTACGTTGAAATGTGCTGAACTGAACTTTTTTTCTTCACCCTTGTCTTGTCACAGGATTCACAGTTGCTGGTCAAAGGTATTATTTACTGATGGACAAGATATATAAGCCCTGGTCCCGAGGTTTAGGCTTACGTCTGTGTTTATAACACAGATAAAACAAAGACAACTGCATGGAGGTTAGAGATGTCTTCAGGAAACCTCTTGATGTCAGTTGCCTTTGTTTTAGCTTTCTTTTTGGTAGTCATCATCTCTACGGGTGTAGAAAGCTTAGATCTTGTTGCATTGTGGGTAATGTGTGCATCAGGTTTTGACAATTAAGAATGTGTGGTGTAAAAAAAGACAACATGTATCCATTTTTACCCTTTTTAGGAGTGCAAAGTTTAATTTGTGGAGTACCATTAATGTTTGGTGAGATGAAACTTATGTAGAAGTATTTAAAAATCTTACCCCACTGTGGATGAACTTCTCCCCCAGCAGACTACTCATAACGTTGGAGCTGAAGTCAACAATGTTCTGGATCTGCCTGAAGGCCTGCTCAGCTGTCTGCAGGACAAACAAGAACAGGACGGAAGGTAAACAGCATGTTTGTCCTTTTTTGACAATTCATGTCAAATCTTACAACAGAGGTGGAGTTATTTGTCCTCTATGAGCTCACAAAGACACAAGACAAAGTCGGCTCAGTGTCCAGAGCCGATCACCACCTGACTCTGTTCACGATGAGCTTGTTTCCTCTTTGTTTTTTCAGTCATCAAGACAAGTCTCTTATTGTCTACTGACAGAAGGACAAACAACCGAACACTTTGTAAACAAGATTAAGGAGTAAAACATTTCCACAGAACTAGCTACAAACTTTCATAGCTAATAACTTCACCAAACATACAACATGAAATGGACCCAGCTGTTGGGAGAGCCATGATTCAGGAGAAGACAGCTATGTACCATGGTTTGTAGCTCATCCAAGCTTTCTAGCTAATAGTAGCTTGTCCTGGTTCCCCTTTTGAATGATGAATACAGACTACTGCCACCTGCTGGTTTTAAGAGTTATTTCCTTTCATGTATGTGCAGAACACGTACCAGCTGGTCATGGCTGTCGTCTTTGTGGTGTTCAAGTGCAACTTTTTGGTTAAGATAAAGGCGGTAATGAGGCAATGCCACCCGGCTTTCATTGCCGGTAGTTATTTGGTGTATCTATACCCTAAAATCACATTAGGAACCACAGCTGTCAAATCAACTAGGACACACATTTATAACCGCACACATTTTGTGACTCACAGCTGACTGGTGAGGAGGTGGTGCTTTCATGTATTCTGATCTGTAAGCCTGAACAAACACTGCTCCTTCTGCATTTGTGCCAAGGAGGCTAAAATGGCAGAACTTTATTTTTCTATTTTCTCCCATGTGTTTCAAGTGTGTTGAGTTGTTGTATTAGTGTTAGTCTTGGTATAATGACAATCACTTTTAGCGTGACAGAAGCTGACAAGCAGCAGTTGATTTGAATCTGGGTTTGGGCGAGGCCACACTTTGCTTTACATTTGGATCAAGGTCTAACCAGGATGTAAAATAACTATAGTGAATGCAGCTTCACGTAAATGGGTGGCGGCACTAAGAAACTCTGACTGAAAAAACATTTCTATTGCAGGTGGACAGGTGTGAACCAGAGGTTAAACCTCATCTTCTGTTTACGTGTCAGCTCAGAGCCCAGCTTTGTCCTCTCAGACTCAGTCAATCAGACTGACATTCAGTTACAACACACCACTGCGAGTTATTGACAAAAAAACCTGTCTGACTGCATTACCTGTGCAAGAAAATAGCTGCACATTGAGAACATCACGTGGTTTTAAGCCAATTGCCTTGTTTGATTTGGTGATGTGTTGAACTTTTACTTAATAAACACCAGAGACTTGATAAATATCGGTGAGGATGTTGCCCTGATAATTTGACAAAAGACCACTTGTTATTTTCTGTAGTGGGCCAGTTATATCTATGACATTTGGTTAACTGGGATTCTCTTTAGCTTCAAACCCAAATCTTTTTTTACAGTAAATATGACCGTAATAATTCTTTTGTTTGGAGCATAATTCTGCTATTTCCTGTATATTAACTCTGCTCACTACTCATTTTGATAATGCTTTCTTCAAGATGTCTGTGGAGGTTCTCAGTCATTCGGGTCATGGTATATCCAAAAACGTTAAAGAAAGGCAACTGGGAATGCATGTTTCTTGAAGAGGTTTCGCCATTCATCCAAGTAGCTTCTTCAGTTCTAAAGGAGGGGTGGGGGTTGGGGTTTAAATAGCAACATCTGTGGGCATCATCTATCAGAAACTCGCTTGACTAGCGTCTGTTAACGACTAGATACTCACCTGTCATTGGTGGAGACTGTTTGGCCCTGTCCTCTTTCTTCAATGAATGGTACTCAAATGACCCATGATCAGTTAGAGGCTCCAGTCTTAAGGTTAACATAGGCCCAGTTGGGACGTCTTGAGTGTTTGTTTGATGCGTTTTTGGTCCTTTTGCTTGCCGTCCTTCCTTGTGTGTACAGTTTTTAGAGTTCTAATGACCCTCAGTTTGTGTTCCAGGATGTGGTGGGAATCAAATAATAGATGCTGGTCAGTATGGGTGGGTTTTCTAAACACTCCAATGTTGAGGCTTCTGTCTCTACAAGTGAAGTTGTCTTCCTTTAATATTTTTTGCTTAGTTTCTTCAAGAGCAAAGTCTTTCTTAGTTTCACACTGAAAGCATCGGCGGATTGGTTCTGATATGGAATAGCACACAAATACTGGCTCAAAGTAAAGTAGTTTTAGTGCAGAAATCCGGTCTAGACCTGGCACAGTCCCAAGGTTCAGCCCAGATTATCTTGTAATGTGAGTTGTTTAGGAATATGCTCTTAAATCTCACAAACTGCTCCCACACTAATCAGCGTAGGCACTAAACACCGCCTGCATCGCCAAGAACGTTAACAAACGAGAGGCCGTATTCAGCGGACATCCCTCGACATCATCTCCACCACCAGACAGAAGAGAGTGGATAACGTGAGCTGATCTTAAACAGAGGGCAACAACAAAACAAACAAAAGATGGAACCACAGGAAGTTGGAAAATAAGGAGAGTCTATCAGCTCTTTAGTGAAAACTAGAAGTAAACTCAGTTCAAGGAAATCAGATCAACTGAACGTCAAACACCAATCTCATGGAAAATACTCTAAAATTAGAATTTGACCCAGTTTGGTGATTCAATTCTGGCTTAAATTGTACCGTGCTTCTCTGGCTTATTTCCAAATGATTACATGTGTGTCCATTGCAAAATATTAAATAAATAAAATCAATAAGTAGGAATTTACAATGAGATGTGAACATTTTCCGTTTGTAATAATTGACATGTAGACTTTAGTTACCTGGGGTGGGTTTTCAGAGTCCTCGGCCGGATATTTGAGCAGACGCAAAACTCTGGAAAGCTGAAAGAACAGAAACAGGACAAACGCTCAGGTAAGTTTAGCGGAACTACAGATAAGCCGTGTCCTCAGGCAGGTTGAAATATAATCAGTTTTCCCACAGCGCAACAGGAACAGGGAGTCTATTCTGCAACATCTGGGGTGCGTCAGTTAAAAAACTTGAGTGGGCTTTCACAGCATACCAAGGACTGTAATCCTACAAATATTTGCGTCAGAATGCAAGTCCAGTCTTGACTCTGTCTATAGAACAATGAAGCACAATATGATTAAACATTAACGGTTAAAACTAACGACAGTGACTGCTTGTTTCAGGGTGTGAGTACTTAGGAAACATCCATGTACCTGAGAACATGTAGACACAACAGACACCAGATTTTATGTAACTGTAGTAATCGGATTACAGTTAAATTCATATTTACATACAATAATTCAGTAATTAGTTCTTATTATAAGACTACCAGAACTTTGAAAAATATAACAGGTTATTTTAAATGGTTCAGTGTGTCTGATTAAAGGCAGATTTCCTGGTTCTCAGATGTACGCCGTACTCATCACCATCTTACACATGGAAATATAACTACACATTTCAGCAACACAGAACAAAACAATTGTTTTTTCCCCCGTTCGTTCAGGTCTCTCAGTGGCCAGACAACCACATAAATTCTCCTTCTGCCTCCTACACATCATCTACTCAGACATCTTCCCGCTTTTCTGTTGCAGTGATTTCAGTAAAAGTAACTGTTGGTCAGTGTTTATTATCTCCAAATTCAGATGTGAACACACCCAAGACACAGTGAGATCCGAACTCTGACCACATTTGGAGGTGATCTGGGTCACATGTGTCCACATTTGTCCGCATTCCTTTGGTAGTGGGAATACAATGTGTCTTGAATCACATTAGGGACCTCTTACTCAACAGGGATGCTCCTGCGTCAGCAGAGTTTTGTCTCATTCATTCAGGAAAAAACACACTACCGCTATTATAAATGATGGAAAAAGCCCCGTAAGTGAGGTCTGTTCATTGGTAATGAGACTTTTGAAATATTTGTCCTTGTAGCTGTTAACTAAATAAAATAAATATAAACAAGAATTGATAAATGAAAGTATTTAATTAGGGGTGGGACTCGATTAAAATAATTAATCTAATTAATTAGAGGCTTTGTAATTAATTAATCTCGATTAATCGCATTTTAATCGCATAACAATATTTGCCCCAAAAAGCAACATTTTTCAATTTAAATGGATATTAGTGGATGACTGAATCAAATAATAGACACAGACGTGAATATTGTAAACTCAAGCTCTTTTGATGTCTGGAAAAATGCATTTAATTGCATTTCAATTCAAAACAGTGGAAAAAGAAATGGTTTTAAATGGTTAAAAAAACAAAACAAACAAACAAACAAAACAGTTTGGGCTGCCAACATGTCTTGTCTGTACTCGGACGGGGATTGCTAGCGCTAACAGCTCCGACAGTTTCTGTGCTCACTGCAACATGCTTTCCATTTAGATGGCACCGTAGTGTTGAAGTGCTTCGGTGGCATAGACATATATACATGTATATATGTCTATGCTTCGGTGGTACCTTCCATCAGTCCTAGCAATGTGCTTTCATCCGATTCCTCCGTTTTGGTAGCCGTTAGCCGAGCCCTGACGTGTGCATCAGTGTAATTGGTGTACCAGGAAATCTTGCACTAACAAACGTTCCGCATTGTTTGGAATGCAAACTGCGATTAAATGCGTTAATTATTTTAATGCGTTATTTTTTTTGTAATTAATTAATCGTAATTAACGCGTTAAAGTCCCACCCCTATATTTAATATGAGTACACAAATGTGATTCTGTCATTAAATAATGTATCAGCATGTGGTTAATTATCGACGTGATCATGTTGATGTATAAGGAGTCGTGTGTGATTGAGTTACGTATTTCCTCAGTCAATGATGTATTTATTTATTTATTAATTAATTACGTGAGATTACTGTGCGTATGGAAGATTCCAGGGTTGGAATTCTAATCTGAGTTTTGTGCAAGTATAACTAACGGGCAGGGCAGAGATCAATAAATATGTCTGCCAAAAACATGACACACACATAAAACAGTGCTGTTCTTAGCTCTGGAGCAGCGGTAGTGATCCATTACTGTTAAATACTCTACTGGGCCCCAGATGATATCAATACTTAGAGGACTTAATTTGTGTACAATCATCTATAACTACTAACTGTGAGTGTTTTGCCAAGTCATTCTACATGTCTGGAAAGGGACGGGTATTCACTTGGTTGCAGTCTGCAACCTCACAATTAGATGCCATTAACTTCAACACATTACTTCTTTAAGTGTTTTATGACCTTTTTTTTGACTGATGACACCGTAAATAGATGGTTGTTCCTTAACAACCAAATGTTTTCGAAGGTAAAAATTGATAAAGGTGAACTTTTCTACGTAATTTACCGTCAGTTTAGTCCTGTCAAAGTCATACTTTCCTTGTCTGGACATTTCCTGTTCTGCAAATGCTCACATAAACACTGATTTTAAAACTGATTACACATCGCATGAAGAACAAATCTACCCGATGAAACCGTGTTTCTCTACTCTGAACACAGACACTGGGTTTCTTATTTCCATGAATATCACAGCAGGAAAATCCACCGTATAATTCAGGAATGTAGACATTAATGGCTGCTTAAGCATGAAGGACGCTACTGCCCACCCCTAACTCCCCTTCAACAGGACTGATAACGAAAGAGTTAGATACCCGAGCAAGCATAGACAACTCCAGTCATAAATATGTTGAAATACCAGGTATATACTGTCCCACAACAGCCAAATAAGGACATTTTTGTTTGGGGACTTTACCCATTTACCCTACGGTTTGACATGTGACTCACCCTATTATCCATCTGTTTATGCTACTTAGTGATGGTGAATCAAAATTACGCCATATGTTGACATTTAATTCAGGAATGCAAACATGACGTTGAAGGATGGAAACTGCCAAATGTAAATGTTTTAAGAAAAATATTACTGTAACAGAAAAAAATACCGACTTCCTTTAATGATACTTAGTTTTTGTTTTAGTACTAGTTCCATAGGAATGCACGCTGACAAAAATATTCAAGTTGATACTCTACACAACAAATTGTATTGCTGGACACTGACAAATATCTGTGTTTAACGCCTAAAAATGTCTTTATTACAACTTTAAAAACGCATGTAGTGTCAGATAACAAAAACTTCACCAAGAGAAGCAGAGTACGTGAAAGTTCACTGCTAATAATCATCAAATAACTCTGATCATATTGGACTGAGTTCATTTATCAAACATTGTTTGTGTTCAGATCATTTAATACTCGACTATTTCTGAACATAACGTGCTGGAAAAGTGGACTGAAACTTAGATATCTAAAACCAAGCCATATGCAAAACAAAAACTTGAAATACTAGTGTTGCTCAGTTTCCTTGATGTCAGTCACATTTACTTGATTCATACCGTGATGCAAATATTGAAGACAAAACGTGTTGTTGAGATGAATATGATAATGCTCCTGCCCACATAACATTTGCTCAACAACAATATGAACAGACCGGTTCAGTAAAGAACACGTTCCTAATTTCACATTCCTTTACCACTACCATAGAGGCCAGAGCTGGGCATGTCAGTAAACGCACCACTCGCCTCATGTCAGTTAGCAGCCGGAGAGTTCTTCAAAGTAACCTCGGGTCAAGCAGTAGCTTCGTAAAAGGTTTCTGTCGCCGCGTCTCTTCTACCAGCTGCTGGGTGGAAAAGCTGAGACAACTGCTAGCGGCTAAATTAGCTCAACAGCAGTCCGTCAGGTTTTTATATATTTTAATACACAACGCCACACAGACATTAAGTGACTCCAGCGGGACAAGAAACTACATGTAACGCTGTCATGCTCTAGCTATTACTGGCTTTATAAGTGCTGTTGTTCCAGTGTAACAACCTTAAGAAATGGTTGAACTAATTTGAACAACTAGCTGTTAGCTAGCAAGCCGGCTAAGCTAGCAAACACAGGCTAACGGTAACGATGATAACGTAAATCTTGGCAGTTGACTTTTCACTTTTACTTACTGGCACATTGTCAAAAGGTTTACAACAGTCATCAGCAGCACCGAGCTGGGGCTTATCTGAAGTTGGCAGCAGCAGAGTGTGAAAGCGGACGGTGGGTGTCACTTCTCCAACTTGGACTAGCTCCGTGTTAGCTTAGCTCACTCACCTGTACGTGTGAGACCACCAGGCTCTTGTTTCCTTCTCCGTGGTACTTCCAGTCGTTTTCGTCCATTTTGTCCAGTTCCATCACACCAGCGGCGACAAACCGAGATCACGTCAACGGCCAGAGAGGGACGCGCTACGGCACGGCGACATACAAGTACTGCGACCTGTCCTACTGTCCGCTTGCAGTAATTCAGAAGTACCAGGGCAGACCGAGCTGCTGTTGCCCCGGACGACCAAGTCACCTATCACAATACTACTTCCAGATATGGCTTTAAAATAAAAGTTAGAGCTCACTTTCGAAAACGTCATGAAATTTAAAAATAAAACAAAAAGTATCTTAAGTAGTGCTAAACTATTAAAATGTGTTCATTTTTGTTTTTAAATACTAGTGGCAATTATACCATAATCATCTTATTATTGCAACTTTCTATTACTTTATTTTGACAAAAACGAAACACAAGCATTTCTTTTTACGGTTTCTTCCCGGTGTTTCCGGTTAAATCTTTCCAGCTTGACTCGATCTCTGATGGGCACATAGAGGAACCGCTCCCTGTTGTCCGCTATCCGCTGAGGGCCCGCCTGGTCGGCTGTGATTGGTCAGAGAAGACGGGGAACTGGGCTGGACAGGTGGGTGGGACGGAGGACAGGAGGGGAAGTTAAAAAAAAAAAAGTTGTCTCTTTGACAGCGTGACAAATGACGAGGGATTCAGAAACAGAAAATCATGTGATGAATGAGTAATAACGGCATGCATGAGAAAAAGAAAGGAAAGATTATTGATTTGTTCAAACTACAATTTTGGCTAAAAAAACTACTAAAAAAGTTCAAACTCTTGTACTTTTGTAACGGAGTGTGTTTATATTTGTATTTTTAATTAAGGGGCTTAATACGTCTTCCACCAAAACATGCGAAACAGGAAGTTCTTTGTTTGAACTTCAAACAAGTACTCTTTCATTTAATCCGCATGTATTTGTTGAAAAGTCAGTGTCCTTGAGAAAATAACTAGTAAAACAAGATGTTCATGCAGATCCAGTTATACACTGTAAAAAATCAATACCCCCAAAGCAATGAGAAAACAGGATTTGGTGGACTCATGATAATTTATCGAACCGTTCTGTTACTGACAGATTATTTGAGATTAAAGTCTGATTTCCACAAAAGTTTATTTACGTTTGTTCGAATATTAGCTGCACTATGCACATGCGGTTTTCACCAATGTCCAAGTAAACGACATGCAGAGAAATCTGCATGTGCAGGAGGGTTTGTGTCTGCAGGATGGGAGACAGATTAACACCAGTTTTGTACTTAGTGTGTACACAAAAAGTTTAAAACCAGGGCAACTAACTTGCTGAGTTTCTTTTAGAATATAAGAAGCTACGTAGATGAGAGGTGAAACATCTTCAAGAAACTCCACAAATCCAGTTGTCCTTATTTTCAGCCGTTTTTGGAAATACCATGACATGGATGACTGAGAACACTTTTTAGTTGACTCGGTACACTAGTCAAATAGAGAATAAGAAAATTCTTTAAGAAAATATATTTCCCACATTGGACAAAAAAAGAGATTTAAAAAATTTGCATGACATAAAATCTGAATTTGCAATATATCACCTGTGAATTAAGAGGCAATACAAAAAATAAAGCTAAAACTAAGTGACTTCTTCAACCACTTGGATAAAGAATGAGAGAATTGAAGAAGTTACTTGGATGAAATGTCTTCAAGAAAACACCAACAAATCCATTTGTTTTTGTTTTAGCTTTGTTTTTGGGAACACAATGACTTGGATAACTGAATCTTCAGATATTTTGTAGACAGTGAGTTTTAATTTAAAAAGTCTGGTTGAAAATCATCCGATTGTTGCCAGGCTTTAGCTTCTTCTGATGGGTCTGATTCATACGAAGAGTTTGCCTACAACCCTGTGTCTTAAACTCCTACCAATGTCCTGTATTGTGTTTATATCCATCACCTGTCAGGAGCTTCAGACAAGTTCAAACCAAATAAAACCACATTCAGCTCATTATTTACAAACCAGAATGTTTAATACGTATAAAAACAAGAAAGACAACACACACACACACTATCAGGACACAGGTGTTCTATACATGACGAATCCTACAGAGACAGAGGACGTGTGATCTCTAATGTGAAGACTCGGCGGCTTCATGGCTCCTGTCGGTGGTCCGAGCTGCGATGTTGGTCTCTGGTCGGGAGAGTAAAGAGTCTGCACACCAAACAGGCCGCTCAATCACAGTCTGTACATGACATCTGGATTTGTGTCTTTTTGTACGAGCCAATTGATAATCCTCCACAAATATTAACGTTCAGTCCATCCCTCCAATGTCATGCTGTTTGTACGACTGAGAGACCAGACTGCCTGCAGACAAACACACTCAAGGTCAGACACACACATCATAAACAATACAACTTCAAATGAGACTACTGTAAATTCTTAGATTCCCTTTGCTAATTAAATCTACATACAGGTGTAATTTCCATTTCTATCGATGGTCTGAAACATTGTTCTCCTAAAATAAAAATACTGTTTTCAGTCACAGGTGAATTCATCGCAAACTATGCAGCTTTGTTTTGCTACTGTCAACACATCCTGCAGAAGTTTCAAGCAGCTGAAAGGATTTTTTGCATATAACATCTGTGCAGGAAGTCTCTTATAGTCACATAAGGAACAGCAAAGTAGGGGCACATTAAAATATGTATTTAATCCATGTGGTTACGTGGTTATTCTAATGTGTTTTCACTGTGCAGAAATTAACTTTGATTCAACAGCAAAATTAAAATGAGATCAAATATAGCAAGCACAGGTCTGGTTTTCTCTGCAGTTTAAAATTAACCACATGGTACTTTGCACGTCATCAGCACGTTGAAACAACTAAGATATGAACAATAATATAAATAAAAGAAAACAAGAGGTGACAGTCTGGCTTACTCTGCAATTGTCTGGTTTGAAAATGTCTATATTTGACATTATAATGTATTATAATCATTATAATTTACATTATTCTGAATGCAGCTGGACATAATTAAAACAAAAATTCATCATATAGAAAATATATTACCACAGATTGAGTCATTCAGTGTCAGCTTCAAAACAATAATTTTATTTGGCTAAACATTTTTTACTCTAATTAACCCCGTTTTGATTTTATGGAGGAATAACAAAAAAGAAAAGCCTTAAAATGGCAACTGGATAATTTTTATAATTTATTGTTAGAATGGTGTTTAAGGAAAACATTAAATTAAAGTAGTTCCAACATTTTAAAAAATATTTGACAGAGCCACAGTCGGGACTGTGTTAGCCTAGCATATTTTAAAAATCAGAAGCTAGCTTGTTTCTCTCAGCAAATCTCTTAAATAAACAGGTGTTATTGTTTTGTTTTTTTATCTCTACATGGTCACCACTGTAAAAATGACACAAGCAAGAGTTGTTTTTCAATTAAAATCCCCTGAAATAAATTTTATCCATCACATATCTTACATATATATATATACATATCTAATATAGATCATCTCTTCTCACTCCTAGGATGAAAGCTAAGTGCAGTTCCCATATTGTTGAATTATTCCTTTCAATATAATTTATCATTCCCTATATTCACCCGTATTAGCTGTATGTATTACTCTGCTGTTCTGGACAACCAGTGAGTAATCAACATAACATGGTTCATATATTAATCTAGTCCTGACTAGTAACTGAGCATGTGTTTCTAATGTTCATACCATGCACATACAGGTTAATGTAGCTGTAACAGAACAGTTGATGAAGTACAACCATCAGCACCGATAAATGAACATTGTCACTCCACGTTTCTGTGACATCCACACACAAACAGAGAGGACGAGACCCGAGCATCACTGCTGCAGACAAACACTGATGTCACACGAAAAGCCCAGGGAGCGAGGCGGGAGTGGGAGCAGGAGGGTCAAAGGCCAAGCAGGAAGTAGATGTAGACTAGTCAGCTAGCCTGCGGGGGAAACAAACTAGACCCTCCCACCTTAAAGGCAGGTCAACACCCATCTGCCAACCACAGCCCAACTTCACCAAATTTATATGACGCCAAATTAGTCAAGAGTGAGGCTCTGGTTAGCAGAGGTTTTACCGGTAAAAGCCACAGTCATGGAGGGATAACATTATGTCACTGGGGATATGCCTCTCTTGAGGTATGGACACACCAAACCAACATCCAAAAACTACCAGCAACGAAGGCTCACTGTGACGTTGCCTCATGTCACACGTGTCTGGACCAAAAAAGTTGCACTAAAATGAAAAAAACTCTTCATACCAGCAAGCGGTAGTTGTTTGTATTTGTTATGAAAAAGGGGAAACAGGAGCTGTTTCAGATGAACTTAAGATGAAAAAAGAGCCCTCAGAGTGTAATTTTCTTTGCTTTCACTACTTACATTTTTCTTTTTGTGTTCTTGTTCTCTAATCTAATCAGCCAATTGAAGTGATCTCTCTCACTACCTGTTCTGCCGCTGATTCAAGGCGCTGGATCGGCTGAAAAGCTGCCAACACTGGTCCAACTAGTGCCGACATCCCCCAATACTGGGGCCACAGATGCTGGAAAAAACAGCGAACCGTCGGTTTGATGTGTCTCTGCCTTTAGAGGAGGACTAACAGTCTGCTCTAATCATACAAGGATCCCTACTTGTGGTTTAATGCTCACTGTTCTTTACACATGCCTGCATTTCAAGGTGTTCTTAAATGATTTTAATGCTTTGTAATTTGGCAACTGTCAAAATTCACTGATCTAAAACAGAGGCAAGTCTGGTCAATGCAGCCTGTAGAGTTTCTGTGCACGTCTTTGTTCACTTACTGAGCTGAAACACCGGACTCTAATCCGTCATTTTAACCTGGGAAGCAGCAGAAAGACGTGTTTGAGTCATTCTATGGCTGTAACTGTCTCTCAACATATTCACTACACAAACACGCAAGTTCTCACATGCTACGAGTGTTACCTAAAAGAAAAAGGGAGGAGATGTTAATAAGAACTCCTGTGACAATCCAGGAAATTCAGTTCTCGGTATGTATCAGACTGCAGGGCGTCTCCCACAAATACAAATGTGACACGTACAGTCTGTCTCAGGGACTGTAACATAAATAATGATATCTATCATTACCTTTAACAAGACAATATACAGAGCCAGTATTTCGCAAGCCAAAGGAGGATGTGTGAGAACTGGATCGTCCACAAACAGGTAGATACGATCAGATTGAGGAAACGATCTGTGCCTAAATGGAAGGTGCTATCATTAGGTAAATATGGAGGTTATTCAAACTTATGTCGACATATACTCCTGTAGCTGCACCGCTGAAGAACAATAAGAAGAATTTATGATGAATACTTAACTGAAATAATATCAAAATGGCTTCTTTCACTAAACCTTTTCAGTTTAGTCAGCCATGATGTTAACAGCACTGACTGCGATGTGTTAACGAATTTACGTTATGACTACACTGTATATGCTGTCAACAAGTCAAAGTGGAAGTAAACATGACACTGATTGTACCTGCAGCGCGGCGCTTGCACCAGATGAAATGCATCAGAGTCTAATTCAGCTTATCACAAGTGCTCAATAGAAATCGGTCACATCACAAAACTGAGAGAGTTGGACAAAACTGGAGGTAAACAACTGATTTACAATCAGTTCGAGATATAGCAAATATATCTTTCAGTATATGGATATTATTATTTTTAGGACACGTCACTCTTATAATCATGTTACTCTCAATGGCTTCAAGAATCAGTGTGTATTTCGTCACTCTCTTATTAAAAAATTAAAGAAGACTATACGATCACGAGTTTCCTCCTATAAAGGCCCAGTTCAGTACACTACATTAACATCTGTTCTGGACAATCGGATCGCAATCGGACAGCTTAAAATACGTGTCACCAGCCAGCACTGGAGATCCCGTCTTAGTAACACGCTCTGTATGCAAATAAACTGATATCATTTGGTTTGCAGCAGAATAATATACCAGCTGTTTTCTCTAATGGATTTCTACCTACGGCTGTTTCAGAACCATGAACAGCTGTTTGCTGTGCTTATGGTGCTTTTGTCTTTTCTGGAGACCATTTATAAAAGTGGTTCTGAAAGAATGAGGAAAAACTCCACTGACGCAAGAGCACCCCTGCTGAGTAGGTGCTCTTTAATGTGACTTGGGAAAGCATTGTGCGTTTGTCAGCGAAAGGAATGCGGTCAAATGCGTCCTCAATGTGTCCAGGGTGTGGTCACATGTGTACTTTAAGCTGTTCAGTTGTGTTCTGATTCCCGGGGATAGATGAACAAGGCCTTTGTCACAGCACAAGACGTCTGGCATTGTTTAAGACAGACTCGCTAACAAATCTCATCATTTCTCTGTGAAACCAGATTTCCATGTTTTCACACTGGATCCGATCTAACCGAATACCACACAGTGCATGTTCTGACCTCCAGACTGTGGCTTTACAGCAGCAAGCTGTGTGGTTGGGGGTGGGGGTGAAAGCGGGGCAGGGGTCGGATGCTTTGGAGGCAGGCCGGGGCTGATAGGGTTTCAGTCAGACTAGCAGGGCAGCATGGCTAGCAGAGCTCCCAGACTCAGCAGCAGCAGGGGTGGTGGCATGCTTACCTGTGGCCAGGCCCCCCTCTGCCCTGCCCTTCATCCCTCCTCCTCCTCCTCCTACACCTGGACCAGAGCTGCCCAGGGCCTCAGGCACCACGGGAAAGGAGGGCCGTTCGCCCCTGTAGGGCTTGGGCCTGAAGGGGAAGTCTTTGTCTTTACCTTTGGAGCCTTTGGGTCGGCCGGCTGTCTTCTTCTTTGACTTGCCATCCCCTTTCACGCCCAGTAAGGGGTGCACCTCTGAAAAGACAGGACAGAAAGATAATGTTTGGGGTTTTTTAAACAGTAAAATCACAAAAAATACATAAATAGATGATTTGTTGGCAAATTTTTTCTTTTTGATAAACACTATGTAAATAATAAGAAAGCTAAAAAGTGCTAAACACAGGATCTTATGATAAGTTTGATATATTGTGTCGTGTCATGTCATTCTTTTTTAATAACAGTACAGTTTTTAATCATGGTGTATTTTTACTTTTACTTAATATACTTTTAAACACTAACTTACTCTGAAATGAAGGCCTTTAACCAAGTAAACCAGTTTGTGACAACACACAATAAGATCTCACCGTCACTGGGCACCCCCTGCAGTTCAATGGTGGTGGTGCGAGCCTTTTTCTTGGCAGGGCCGCCTTCAGAAGAAGGTTGCCGCTGCTTCTTGTCACCGCCAGCCAACGCGTCCTCTGGACCAGCAGCCTGGACGGAGGCGTCTGGCGGTGGACCGAAGGGGTTCTCTTCCGGATCCTCAACCTCGGGGGCGATGGGCAGATACAGCAAGGCCTTATAGTCCTCCAACTCCTCATCACTGCAAGACACAAAAGAGACGAGGTACTTCACTTTGACTGAGGAAAAGGTGTTAATGATTCAAGGATAAGATCAAGTTGGTAGTGCTTCATGGAGGAAACACAATTTGCATTGGTGTATTAATTTGTCTTGTTTTTTTTCTCACCTGCTACAAAAAGCAACTATGGGATCAACAGTGGTCACATCCACCTCTTCGTCCTCTGCAGCGTCCGCGCCTGTAACAAGAGCACAAGTTCATATCTGAGGTATCAAGAGAAACCAGTGAAACTATGAAGACCAGTGCATGTCACAGGGAAACAGACATTAAAAGAAGAAAGAAATGGGCATGGTACAAAGCACCATCTGCTCAGTGAGGAGCTCTTCACTTTAATGCCCAAACAATATGTCTCTTATGTACCTGTTTGCTCAGGTTCACTCTTGTCTTCATCCTCAATGTCAAATTCAGACTCTCGCTCCTCGTACTCCACATTCTCGTCCAGCTCTTTAAAGTCTGGGGCAAAAGCACTCCAGTTTTCCTGCAGAAAAACCAAACATTTGCAACGGTGGCAGCAAGTTACATCTACTCCGCTGGTAGATGGTTCATAAAAAGCCATATGTACACATTTTTGAGCATAATGGACTCTGGTGCTGAATATTTGACACCGAGTATCACAAATTTAAGAGAATTAATCCTGAAAATATTCCCATTCATGATTCTTTTCATTAGTACACATCCAGCTCTTACTACCACTGTCCACTTACCACTTGGTTCTGAGCCCAAATGGACACCACTCCACTGGAGATAGAGGCGATGATCGGACGAACAGGATGCCACTGGAAAGAGGGCAAAGGGGAAATGGATAAATGAATCAATTCTAAACAACACAGCATCTCAACATGACTGAAAACACTTTCATTAAAGCGTCAGTATTTTAATGCATCCACATTGCACAGCTAAAATCACTGTTTCAAGATCCTTACAGCGACATCCAGTAGCAGCTCTCCTCTGGTTCCATGCAGAATCTTTACTAGGTTACCGATGCTCTTCTCCCAGATGTAGAGGGCGTGTTGCCTGGCTGAACCGGCCACAATGTACTCGCCATCCCCAGAGAAACAGCAGCGCTTCCACGGTGTCCTGAGCACAGACAGGCGAAGGATATAAACAAACGCAGACAGATGCAGTGACACAAAACGTTAACTGGCTGCCTGATCAGTCACTGCAATGTCCTACATAAAAATATTCCTGTTCAACCATATCTTAACCATGTAAACATGAACTCCAAACACATGTATGTTTACGTACCTGTTGACCAGGTCCTGTAGTTTCTGCATGGGTTCTGGTTCCCCATCTCGCCCACAGGTCAGGATCTCTCTGCCGTCATACACCCTGATTATCCGGTCTGCTGTGTTTATAAGGAAGCAACTGAATAAAACAAACAGGACAGAAGTACAATTAGAAAGGGAAGTGCTCAGCTTTTAAAGATGAACCCTTTAAAGTGAATTTCTTTGCATCCTTATCTGGCTCCCATACACATACTGTAATATTGAGTCAAAGTCTGTAACAAGAGATAGACAACCCCAAGTGGACTTGCGGTGTTTAGATTGGTATTAATCAGTCCAGATCAAGATATAGAAAGACTTCCTGCAGCCTCTCACCTGCCCTTGCGTGCAAATTCAATAGATTTAATGGCAGTGGTGTTGCTGGTGCCAGTTGTCACTCTGAAAGAAGCCACCAACTCCTGAGTGTTTGTCCTCAACACCAGAATCTGCAACAACAGGCAAAGAGAGACACGATGGTGAAGAAAAAAAACAAATGACACTGGATGGCTTTCATAATACACAAGGACTCTTTTGAGTGTAAAATGTAAGTGGAGGGAAACTTTTTAGAATTCATCAAACATTCAACAGATTTGTCACTGAGTAAAGAATTGGTGCAGAGTATGTGGAGAGGTGTTCACATGATATCTGATATCTACCACACTGTGGTTTTAGATTCTATCACCAGGAGTAAAGCAATAATTTTTCTAACTCAACAGACATTAAAGGTGTACAGTGAATAAAGTCCGACCTTTCCTTTGGCATTGCCAGTGTAGATGTACTCGCCCCGCCTGTCAAAGGCCGCAACCACATTGAGATCCGAGTCGTCGTCAACAGGCAGGACAACATGTTTGGAGTCTGACAGTGTCAGCAGGACTGGGGCTGACTTCATGGGACACACCAGCACCTTATCCCTGAAATGAAAACATCGCTAATAAAACCATCCTGGCTTGTCATCCCACTTTAGACGTTGGCAGGTCACTCACATGTCTCTGGGGTGGCACTGCAGTTTTAGGATGGGTGAGGGGAAGCGGAACCTCTGGTCACAGTCTCCAGTCAGGACGTCCCACTGCGAGACAATGTTGTCGGTGGAGGCGCTCACCAGCTTGTGGCCGTCTCGACTCCAACTGTACACAAACACACAGACACAAATACAAAGCATTAGCATTATCAAAATGCTTGTGGTGTCTGTCAAGTTACACCCTCCATAAGATTGCTCATTTCAAATGTCAAGTTAGTTGAGCGCACAGCACATGTGATAACCTACATTTATGTTGATTTTTCAAGCAATAACATGATATAAACTAATGTGGACAGGAAATGACTGGCTGGTAATTACGTAGCATTTCTAAATAACCAATAACTCACTTTCGCGAACTTATTTTATTGTCTGAAACAGAAAAATGTAAACAAACACAACTAAATACAAATGTGGATTGTTTTAAAACACAATTGAAGTGACAAAAGGTTAAACCAGATGAGACATAGCAGAATAACCTTCTTGTGTCTATCTTACTCATTAGCAGATGTTGGCTGTCACGTTTTGATAACATTTTATGAAGTTTGGGGAAGAAAAGATTTTGCAATTTACCAACTTCTGAGTTGGTTCAGTATAGACTAACACTGACCAAAAGCTACCTGGAAAAGCTTAGTGCACACTGTAGTCTAACATGAAGTAGTAAGGGAGGGTCAATGATGTATGTGTCTGTGTACTAGTGCATAAAATGAGACATTCAACAGAGATGACCAAATATACACAATGTATGATGTGTCTCACCATAAAGAGCAGACTGGGTGGATGTGTGCGCTGATGATTTTGGCGATTCCTCGCGTGAGAAAGTCCCAGATGACGATGCGACCATCGTTGCAGCCCACAGCCAGCAGAGTGCCCCAGCGGTTGAAGGTGCAGGTAAGGGCCATGCTGATACAGTCCAGAGTGCCATCTGCCTCCTTTCAACAAAACCACAGCCAAATATTCAGAAGTCAGAACACTGGTGTGTTTGGATGATTTTCGATGCACAAATATTACTAATGTAAAGCTCCTGTGCACATTAAAAACTAGAGCCTTACCTCTGGATAGTTCTGCCCGAACGATTCTAGGAGAGAAGCAACAAAGATAGATTTATGATCAAATAAATCAAATAAGTGGCTCAATCAGCCACTAAACCACTTCCACTAATAATCATTTAATTCTCTTTAAAACAGTAGATAATCAGGGAATTAAATTTCTGACTGGTTTTCATTACAAATCTCAGACATACCCATTGTTTCACAGCTTAAAATTATTAAACGCTACTATAGTTCATATTAGTGATATCAACGGTAAAGCATTTCTCCAGCTCGACTTCATCAGACCAGCTCAAAACATAAAAAAACACGCCATGATTAGATCAAATGAGTAAAACCTTGATTTAGACATGATTCTTTATTCCATTTGTAAAAATAAACGATATTTTAATTTCACTGCTTCTTCTTTATCCACACATTTACAAACCAAACATACGTCCAAGACCACTTTATTCAGAGTTGTCCGACCTGTATTAGATCGTATGGAAACATCTGCTTTTACGTTTATGACACCTTAATTATATTTGATAGAATAAAGATAGAAAAAATAAAATAATTCCATACACCCCAGTACCTCATTTCTTGTTAAATGTATTTTCCCCTTTAATAGTAAAGTCGCTAGCTCAAGCTTTGTACTATTTTTAGTTCCACATGGTCTTAAAACAAGTTCAGTTGATAGACTTGGTGGATTATATGTACATTAGTAAATTACCAGTAAACCGTAGTACATGGTATGGTTCTAGTTAAGAAATAAAGACACATTTAATTCAAACACAAAAAGACAACGTTTCGACGCTAAAGTTAGCTAACTGTCACTTCGTTTGCTCACATTTTATAAAAACGCGCATACTTTAATATTTATCAGATACAATATGAAGGATTTTAATTCCAAGTGTTTAACAGAACTTAAAAATGTGAATATAATAATATAGCTGATTTTAATTTTATTCGTATCCGTTGCTATTAGCATGCTAGGCTAACATACGATGCTAACCACAACAAGAAAACAGGAATAGCAATGAAAGAAAAGTGAGGCGTGCAAAAAACAAACAAATAGATTTAATCTGTTAATTACCGAGCAATTCCAGATTCATGGCTGCAAGTTTTAGTATCCAAAGTCCTTCGGCAATTAGATTTCACAGAAATCTTTTACTCGTATTTACTTCTACTGCGCCTGCCGCGGAGACTGGCGCCGCTGAGCCTGCAGCGAGGACCCCAAACAATGCAGCGAAGAATGTGCCTGAGCAAAATTAGAACAATTTCTTTAGGTTGCTTCATTAAATTGTTAATCAGTGTATTGTGTATAAAAAAAAAAACAAAAAAACAAAAAAAACAGTGATGACAGTGTTTACCATACTACAACAATGATGTGGTATAGTTTTTTAAACTGGAACTGATTTACTAAATAATGTATATATTTATTAATTTATGTATTTAGAGCATTTTTTCCCATTATTGCATTGTTCAATAGAGTTTTCGATAAAAAATAATACATATATTCAAAATTTTATTTTTCCACTTTCATTTCTTCTCTCTTTGGATCGCTTTAGACAACAGCTATTTTGTGACTACAGTTTTGTGCTGTTATTTAAGCTTTATTTGTATAATCATGTATAGACTAGTGTAGGTTTCCAAACATACACTGGTCCTCTGGAGGGTGGGGTACACCCTGGACAGGTCGCCAGTCTATCAGGGAAGCTCATTCACAATCCAGTAAAACTACTTTAAAATAAATCTAATCTCACTGAAGCCCACTATAGCAACTATGATACTTTTATTTATGATATAAATATATTTTCTTTTTAATGATAGTAGGTATCATCCAAAAGATGATGAAAAACATCATCCATTACCAGCTACTTTTTGAGTCACAGTAACAAGACGAACTGTATGCAACTGTATCTCAAGATCAAGATCAAAATCAGTCCAGTTATCTGTGTAAAATGTAAATAGTTGTCATGCTGGGTCTGATCCTCTGACTATATTTTAATATTGAAGCTCTGTGTGATGGATTTAAATGTACTCTGCTCTGTACTGGGTGAATGTTGCTGCCAACATCACCATGTAGTATTTGACCCTTGACTCTTATTTCTACACTATGTTTTATTTTATGGCTTTAAAGTTTTTATATATTTATGCGACTGCATTCATACTTTCTTGAAAATCCCGTCAAATGTCACTGTACTGATACAAAAATGCAACACAGACAGAGGGAGTAGCAACACTCAGACATTTACCTACAACAGTCACTCACAGCTGTTGGTGATGCAGGATCCGGAGATGGATCCGGAGCTGGAACTGTAACAACCGCCCACAGGCTACTTCCGGTTTTCACAATAAAGTCACAAACTGAAGTTGCTTGATCAGTGTCGATGAGAAGACTTTGTGTCATCATTTACAAGGGACTCCAACTCCAGAAATTAAATAAATGAATGAATTAAAAAAAACATTCCCGGTTAATGATCAGATATTTATCAGTCTCAAAATCTAATGGTCTTTTTTCAGAAATGCAGCATCTTTATAAAACAGATATAGTCTTTGTTTGAATTCAGTGTGTCATCATTTGTGATCGCTGAAGAACTTCACATTTTAACTTGTTTGTTTATTTTAATAAGATAACGATAAAAACAAAAACAAAAACAAAAAAACATTTAGAATAAAATCCTGTTCACTGAACATGCAACAGTGCAAGTCGTATTCATGTTGAGTGGACTGGTTTACTCTCACTTTATTATTTTCTCTTTTTCTTATACTACAAGTTGAGAGTTAACAGGAACAGTAGGTAATTTAACTGCTGGACGCAGCCTGATCCAATGTAAACAAACAAGATAAAGACAAATTATGTCCCAGTTTGTGTCTCTCTGTGTTACCTCAGGTCAGGAAGTGTTTTTCAGAACAATAAAGCCTTTTTAAAAAAATAAATAAATAAATAAATAAATTCAAATGAAGTTCCTCACTGTTTTTAATGGTTTAGTTTATGACACATGTACTAGAGTTCTCAAAGACGATTCTAACCTTTTTAATCTAAACATAAAAAAGCTAATAACTGTACAGCACAGCACAACATATTTTATTTCCCAGTTTTCCTCTCCTTGCTAATCCAGTTACATATTGTTGTTTTTTTTTGTGTGCATTTTTAAAATTCAACCACCAGAGCAAGCGCTGAGATGACAATGACAGAAGAAGAAGAAAAACTCAGAACCCAGCTCGTGTGGGGGGACAGTTTAAAGCTCGGTAGAAAGACAGAAAAAGAGAAAGGAGGGAAGATGAGGATGAGAAGAGAGCAGATACATCTTGATAAAGCATACACGTGGCATACAGACATGACACAAACAGGATAACTTGACACTTACAGGTGGTGTCTGGTACATGGAAGATGATAATATGGATGACAGAGCTGGATTAAAAGAACAAGCAAAAGCCCATTCACAGATATGAATTTGTTTGTTTGTGTTTCAGTATGTTTATGTTTGCAACATGTTTATTTGTCATTAATTGCAATGTTTAATTGTCTCGATCTATTATTAGTACATTTGTGTATTTATTTTATCACATTATCTTTCTCTCTGTGTCAGACATTGCAGTTTCCTGAAGCTTGAATCTTGATCTTAAGGTGATGATAAAAGTGTGGGTGGAAGTCAAATCATCTACACACCCTTTGTCTTGTAGCAAGATTGTTCTAATTTACTCCTGATTCCTCATTTTATTTAATCACCCCACCGCCAAAGAAATTCAGGCTTTTATTTTGAAGGTTTATAACGGAAGTTCAATGTGTTGCTGCGTGTCGTTTGACTGTGTGTGTGTTTGTGTGCGTGAAGGCGCCACGTCGGCAGAACCAGCAGAGTGAAAAGAGAGCTACGCAGCTCTGCGTGTCCAAGAGTGTGTGAGGAGAAGTTAGAAAGCTGCACATTGATGTGACACAGGCCCGAAAACCAGAAGAAGAAGAGGAGGCCGCAGATAAAGAGAGAGAGAGAGAGATCTGCTGCTGGCTTCACACAGAGACATCAAGCATTAAACTACAGCAGAGTTTGACTCGGAGGTTGAAACAGAAGCTGCTCCAGCCTCAAGTTTCTCTGTCAGGTGTGTTTGCGGGAGAAGACCTGAGAACAATGGTGAAGGTAAGAAATCACCAGTATCTTTATTGATGTTAAAGTATGTGACAACACGAGAGAGTTACAGGGTTTTAGCAGGATCACAGTGGTATGACGTGTTCTTCACCACAGGGATGCATGAGTGATGATTTGGGATTTGAATATCATAACCATTTAATTTTATAGAAGTATCTGTTTCATGTTTTTTAAAGAAATACATTTTCTTTTAAAGAATCATTGAAAGATGTCTTTCTCTGCAAATGTCACTTAAACTCCGACCCTTTAGAGCCACATCTTAAATTCAAAAAATGTTAAATTAGGTAACGTTTTCGAACCCACAACAACCATCAGAAACACAGATAAAATGCAGCTGTGGCTTTAAACTTCAGGATCTGGGGCCTTTTTGTGGTTCAGAAGAAAAAAAAAAAAAATAGGGGTGGAGTGAAGATGTTTTGCAAGATTGATTTTAGCTGCAGTTCTCTACTTTGCAGGAAAAGAAGGAGCCATTGTTTTAATTTAAAGGGTCAGAAGCCAAAAAGGTTAACACCACGGTGTCATGGCCACATCAACTGGAGTTATTTGCTCTTGTTCAGTGTTGCAGTCACGTGTTAAGGTTCATACACCTAAAACATGAATAATTGTAATTTCATCATCGTTAGCTGAGAAGATATGCAACTGTACTTTGAGATAGCACAAATGGGGCGAGTATGCACTTAAATATATATAAATAACACTATCTTCAACGAATCCATTTATAACCTCAGCTCTGAAGAGAAGAAAGTATGTCAGATAATTACATGTTCAGGCATGACTCCCAGCTAGTAAGTCCTCAATCTGTAATTCAGCTGAAAACAGGGAACGAATTAAAGAGAAAAAAGAGTCACAGAATGACACGTTTCCCCTTCAGTCTGCATTTGACATGCTGAGGAACGAACATTCAACATCAACACCCACATTCATACTGGATTCCTGGGAGACCCGATGCCAAAATTAATGAGTTTCGTAACAAGAGCACAAACAGTGAGTGAGGCTTTCAGAGTGTGTTTTTCATTTAGGACATAATTAAAAGGAATTTGTCTTGAACGTGCGGCTCTGACTCAAACTGTAAATATGTGACTTTAAACATATGCCACCATATTCTAAGCTCCCATGTCAGAATAATAACTTATCCTCCTTGCTGTTTCCCAAAAGAAAACCTAATTCTCAGATGATAAATTCAGTCTATTGTGGTTCAGATTTGCACTGACATAAAGAAGGGGTCAGACCAAAAGCAGTCAATATAAGACTTCCAAAAAAGCTCCTACCTTTCCCATCATGCAACACATTAACCTTCGGTAAATACCTTAGATGTTTAAAGAGACTAAAAGTTGCAAAATGAAAAAAACGTAAATGTTGCTAGTGTATGGACAGAGCTAGCTCTCCTTGTCATCCCCTCTCCCTGCTTGAAAATAAAATACCGCTCCATCTGGGTTCACCCAACACAAACGATTAACTGTATATATCCCACAGGACGCTTCACAGAACGGTTGGCATAGCAACTGGTAGTCATCATGATGTCACATCCAGTTTCTATAGTGTCAACTAACTAACCAAAACAAAACACATCAGAAAAATGGATACTTGTGTATGCATCTGTATTATATTAACTAGCTAACATGACAGAAACTAGCCTTAAAAACATGGAGGGGGCTTATGACCTATACTGCAGCCAGTCTCCAGGGGGAGCTCTTCTTACTTTGGCTGTTCTGTTGTCTATCTTTATACAGTCTATGCTCCAAACCGTACTATGCTGTTTTTTCTTTGTGACTTTATACGTGAATAAATATTTATATCTCCTTTTGCCGCTACAAGTCACTGAATTTCATTTAAATTACATGGTCTCTTGTCGCCACATCGCTGCTTGTCTCTTCTTGTTTGTACGCCCCTTTACTGCCAATGTTGCCCCGTGGTCATTTATGGTATTGCAACAAAATAAAATCCACATGACCCGAAAAGAGCTTTCCCCCAAGAGATGTCTGTAAAACGGTTAACGGGATGCTTTTAACTGCAGACTTTTTTCACCTTGAATTTGAGGTTTCATAGTTGGAAAACAAAATCCCAGCACCTACATAAGAGAGTTTATTTTGGTGGCATAATCACAACGGTAAGTCAGGCGATTGGGAGATGCAAGAAAATCTTAATGCGACAGGTGAGCTTGAGTCATCTTAAAGAAATCCATGATCTGTAGCTCCAGTTTGTGATTTATAAGGTTGCTGACAGCCCTGTTGACATAATTAGGGTTATTTTCTCAGACTTAATGTTACGTAACACTCCTACAGAGCCACAGAACACATTATGCAACTAACTAGTCTACAATTGGGAGAGTAACTCTTCACGTCGTCCAAATAAAGTAAAAACAAAATTAGAAAATTTCTAAGATTGTGATTGAAATCAGAAGTGTCTGATCCACACACACAACTACAGTAAATATTAAGGTTCAAACTCATGCGTACATTTAAGTATTAAAGGTGGAGGAGTGCTGTGAGCCTTGGTGTATTCAGAGTAAAGACAACCTCAGGCTTTCCCATGTTTTCCAGAATGTGAACAGCGTCAACGTGGAGCCCCAACCTGGGACCAGCGTGGCCTCCGATGAAGCTGAACCCACCAACAGCCAGTCTACAGAGGGTAAGCAGTGAGCTCCCCAGGCTATGGCTAAATGCTGGAACATCAGCGGGGAATTGTGGTGCAATCGGTGCTCAGTTGTTATTTCACTGCTATTTCAGAAACAGTTGGTTTGTCAGGGGAATATGTTTGTTTGTGTAAGAGCGGCTGCAGCTCGAACCTGCTATTTGCGTGCTGACTCTGAGACACTTTGCTCCAGTTTGGTCTCCTGCTGCGGCCCTCAGACAACTTTGCTGTTGTTACTCAGTAAAAAACATTCAGCATCTATAGAATCGATTGGCCAAATACTTTATCTGACGTAATTGAATTGGTAATTCTACTTGTATAGCTGCGAGCACTTTAACGACTAAATTTCTCGGGGAAAAAAGCAGATATTAGACATTAGCATTGTTGCTAACCCTATGCTAATGTTTGAAATTAGCCCAAAGCAGCACTGGGGCTAACTGCTGCATCGCAGAGCTTTAAATTTTTATATTAACTTATATCTTTGTATTGTTTACATCCATGTTTGCTAACTCCAATCTCTCGGTCTTCTTCTCTGCTTTGGTGATTGCACTGATTCAATTAAAAGTAAAAAAACATAATGACACTATCCACAATAGCGGTTTTTAGTTTTTAATTATTACAAAACCATCATCCGTCTGAATCGCCTTCAGTTAAACAAATATTTTAACACTTTGGGAAGTTAGCTTTCTAGTACTGTAGATTAGAAGATTCCTGCAAAGATACTAAAAAAATCAGCAGGCTTGAGAGAGCAGAGATGTGATGAACATTAATCCGACTTAATCATCACATGTTAGGGTGTATTCAAACCACCAGAGGAAAAGCAACAGGCAAGCAAAAGTTATTTTCAGTGGAAGCTGGTGATAGCAGGGCTACAAACTGAAGCCTTGACCTTGTCACTGTGTGCTCTGCAAAAAATCAAAGTGGAGCTGGCTTCAACGATGTGGAGCATAGTTAATCAATCAGACGTGTTTGTTTCACCAGTTCATTGTTAAGTGGATGTTGGCACAACAACAGCATCAACGAACACTTAAATGGGGTAGCTAGTCCTGCTTGGCTGTTTTGTAAATGGCAACGTGTTAACATTTAGCGTGAACTGTGCCAAAGTACAGCCTCACAGTGCTGCCAGTGTGTAGCTTGTGCTCTTATTCTCAATAAACAAAATGTGTGGTTCCTGATGTTTAATGTGAGTTTACACTCGATGCAAACTGTTTGAAGGTGCAAAGTGTGTTGAAAGAAGACAAACTGTCCTCATAAAAATTACAAGCTTGACTACATTCAGCATGTTTTCTTACTTCTGTATTATATAAACAATCTTCAGATCCAAAATGCCAATTATCATCTGCACATCCAAAGTCTCATATTTATTTATATCTTATTCCTCTGAGGCATAATCTAACATATATCCTCCCTGACCACGAGAGAACACCTTATATTGACACTGTCTGCTGTCACATAATCACCATAGACCTGAAAATGCAGTAGTCTGAAAATAGTCCTCATTAACTATTTCCTCCTGTTTAAGTAACATTTGGTGTGATTAAAGTGGCATAGCCAGGAAGCCAATCTGAATTTCACCCACTCACTAAATTTTAGTCTGAGTCTCTCCATTTCATTTCAGAATTCACTTGCAGGGATCTGTCGGGCTAAACAAAAAGCTCAGGCATGCATTGAACAGCAGATGAACAGCGACATACTTATCTGAGCCCCACGGAGTTGAATTTGTTGACAACAAAATGGCTGCTGTCAGATGATGAGATGTTTACATACTGCTATCACATCTATTGCAAAAGATATTGAAAGAAAAATAACTTACAGACAGTTCATCAGTCTGTATGGGCATTTTTCAGTACAGATGAGTTAATAGCTTTTGAAAATGATCACTGGATTTACCATTAATGAAAATAGTCTTTAGTTGCTTGCATCCATGTGTTTAATAATGGAAACACTGAGTGAATATTGATGCTTCATGTGTGTGATTTGCTTACAGACTCTGGTAAAGACCATGAGGCCCCTGCACCTGGCATGGTCTGGCGAGTGACAGGTGGCCTCTTCAACGTCACCAAGGGCGTCGTTGGTGCTGCGGTGGGCGGCGTGGCCTGGGTGGGCGGCAAGAGTCTGGAGATCACCAAGTCGGCCGTGACCACTGTGCCCTCGATGGGGGTGGGGCTGGTGAAGGGCGGTGTGTCTGCCGTGGCCGGGGGCGTCTCCACCGTGGGCTCGACGGTAGCCAGCAAAGTCCCTTTCACATCTAAGAGGAAAGACAAGGCAGAGTGAAGAAGAGGAGGAGGAGGAGGATGGTGATGATGATGATGATAAAAATGATTGATGATTGATGATTGATGATGGACTTGCCCCGCCCTGAGCCAACAGAGACCAGCTGATCTCTGTCTGCCAATCAGACACCACCGTGCCTTTTTTGGTCTTGAACATAGTTCACACTCATCAGCATAGACTCTAATAAATATACTACATCCATTAAATAAAGATTCAATTGTACTACGATACCATGGCAACCCAGAAATAGCAGCAAGAGTCACCGAAATGCTTCATACAGTCCTTGTCTGTCCTGGAGTGGAGTCTGTGGCTCCAGGCAGACTACATGTACTCCAGCACGTGGTGGACTTCATGCTGAATATTTTTATCTGTTTACAGTCGAGACTGAGGCTGCTCCTGTCTGCTCCTCACTCTCTCCAATACAGACGTTTAGTCCAAAGCTCGTGAGTTAAAGTCATGATTTTTAGTCTTCTTTTTCTATTTTGCAATAGTATTGAAGTAATATTGACAAGAAATGTGTGTGTGTGTGTGTTGAGAAAAATAAAATGTTTCAGCGTTGGAAACGAGGGATCAGCAGCGTTCCTCAGAGAAAAGTGTGGAGACTTCTCTGTGTCTGACCTTTTTTTTTTTTCTTTGGAAGAGCCTGGGGCGGTGTTTCCTCCCTCCTCTGCAGCCTTGAATCTGCATGCACGAACATTTCTGAAACGCATGTCTGAAAACTGTAGACACAATCACGAGTACACCAACTCTGGGCTCAGGTCTTCTCCACAACTATGTCATTGTGAAATATTTTAGTTTTTTTTCAATATGTGTTAAAATGCTGCACAATGACTTTTGTCAGATTTAGAAACATTCAGCAGCATTTGATTCATTGATGGTGTCTGATGTCTGTTAATAAAGGTGGAACTGTACCTTTAATCAGAGGGTTAACACTGTACTGTAGTGCAGGCTCGTAAAGGTTTATATGCAATATCAGCATTTCAATGCAACGTTTGGAGAAAAATGGAAGCTCTTGCTGAAGGGACTAAACTATGTGAATGTCGTGTGTGTGGTTTTTTTTTTTCTCCAATATCTCAATAAAGTAGTTTGAAAAGTTAAATATATATCGAAGATGCTGACTTGAATCCCTCCCGCTGTCTTGGTCTCTGAATATTTGTGTGTGTCCTGGTTTATAAAGGTAAGGTAAAGGGGCCCTTAAGAGATTTTTTTTTTTTTTTTTTTTGAGAAATTATTTGTTTAAATTGTTTAAATTGCTTTTGTAGCTATGAAGATTTCTTTGAAAGATCTCAACAACTAGCAGATTAATTGCCATGAGAGTTTTACAGGCGGTCACAGTCCCAAGATGATAAGTTATTATTTCCTGCTTAGGCTGTACAATTTGTTATAATGTAATGAAATCATGTAAAGTTATCGAGTTATATGGAATTCAAACCGTAAAATACATGTGGCGAACACTAGGGGGCAGTGAGACCCAGCAAGCTTAAATCTGCTGCAAAACCTCAGACGAAGAAGAAAGGCGGAAGCAAGGCGGAAGTAAGGCGGAGTTTACCTCTGATGTGTCCACATGTTCTGCTTCTTACACATGATGTCTAATGTTACAGGAATATATATAAAGGCATAGAATGGAAATGTAAGCCGGAAAAGTCCTATGACTAGTTAAAGGTAAGATCATTTTATACAGCAAGCTGCAGTTCTTTGATATTAGACACATTCAGATTTCACGTAAAAGTTTAGCTAAAGGGTTTGGAAAGCCTCTCCTGAAAGATTTATCTCGTGTGTTGAAAGAAAGTAAAGTATCTCCTAATTAATTTAACTTTAGCTGAAGTATCCAACATTATATGTGTCCGCCATAGCAGCAATCTACTTCTAAAGATGTACTTTAATGCTAAAGTAAACAACTCCCTGGACTTAGCCTTAGTTAGCATGGAATATTTACAGTACATCCTTTTTGTTAACAACATTATTGCTGCAGTTGGGTTGAAATAACTGCAGATAAGCCTGTATTGTTTTATGACACAGTTGTCATCAATTTGCCCAGATCTTCAGTGTACTGACTGAAGAAAAATAATATAGAAACATATAAATGTATGTGTAATAGTTTCTCACATCTACACAGCTTGTAACAGAATATAGTTTCTTGCATAATATCTTATAACATCTGCATAACACAGCAGATGATCATAAATCACGTACTTTTTTAAAATCTCTAATAAGTTCTTAACACATTGTGCATTGAAAGTTTTAATTTTATGTGTAGAGATGCAGCAGTTAGTTGATTAATCGATTGACAGGAGGTTAATCAGGGCCTTTCCTCAGAGGTGATGTTTTGATGCTGATCTTTGTTACACACGATAATAAGCTGAGAATCTTTATGAATTTGACTGACGGACAGACAAAACCAGACACACCACCAGGGCTGTGAAGTCAGTTCAGAAAATAATTATCAGTTATGAAAAATGAAAAATGAAATTAAGTGTTAGCTGCAGCCCTGGTCTGGAACTATACCAACTTCAAGTCTGTTTACAATTAGTCATAAGGTAAAGGAGTTGGACTGAAAATATGTTTCTTCTGTTAGAAATTGTTGATTTCGCTGAAGACGTCAACAAAGTCAAGCCTGAGCAAAGTTTGGACGCCACACCAGTCCAAACTCCCCAAAAGAATCAGTTTACCATTATAAATAATAAAGAAAATCCGCAGATGTTCGCTTCTGAATACAAACAAACAAACAGATTTTTGGTATTTTTGTTGAACCAATTACATGAACAACTGGTCTATTACCAGAACTGTACACATGAATTTTCTTTTTAATTAATCAACAAATTGATTTATCATCAATAGTTACATCTATTTAAATGTATCTTTAAATTATTTCAGGCTCAGTATTTATTCTCACAATCCTCACAATCTGATCCAAAATGCATTATCTTGTCAAACTCACCTATAAATATTACATTAAAAAATACATACAGTAAAGAAGAAACCTTTTATTCTGGTATGTTAAACTATTAAGGTTTTGATTCAGGATCATTACAAAAAGCTGGTAATAAATGTATCATTATTAGACAGTACTGCTGTGAGAACTCATGACTGATTGTGGTTTTGTTGATGTGTATCAGACACAGTTACAAGATGCTGAGTGATTCTGAGGCTGCAGAGCTGCTCTCCTTCCTGACCCCCAGTACGCGTCCTGATGTCAAAGGTCGGGCCACAGAGTACATCCTGGGACTGTCTGGACACAGGTGGGAGGATGATGTAATTAGTTTCTGTTTACAGAAAAAAGTTCTCAGCTCAGATAGAGACGCTAAGGTGGTCCTGACATGAATCACATCACACTCTGGTGCTTCATTTTAGTGCTGTTCATGTTAATCAGCTCTGGGAAGTTTAGGATCTTACCAGCTAACTAAGAAAACGATTTGTGTGTTTTCACACCATAGATGACGATCAGGCAGAAAAAGAAAGAGGCTTCAGATCTTACAAGATACTCTGCACGCTATCGGTAACAGTGTAATAGTAATTATCGGTGAAGTAGGTGGAGGCTGTCTCACTTTCTGTCATGTATCATGCTCTGAGACCCCCCTGTTCATTCCTCTGCTAATCTCCTCCACAATTGAGGCTCCAATTCAAAATACAAATTACTATAATCCTTGTTATTTTCAGGCCTGTATTTACACAAACCAGTGTCAAACTATCCAGTAGCAGCAGAGTAGCAGGGCAGCCTCTGAGGAAGGAGGTTGTGAAATATTCTGGTTGTTGCCTAAACGGTATCCTGTATTCCTTAGCCACAGAGCACCAGTTTAAAACCAGTCCACCACATAGAAAGACTTGTTTTATGTGACGTCTTGCTTCCTCTGTAGCACTGAGGACTGATGCAGCACAGATATCTGGAAGATAACTTGTGGTTGGTCCAGCTCATTCCTCCAGTGTTATGGCTGAAGGAATAACACAGTTTTTACACATTGGCAGAGGTAGCTAACTACCTGTTTGCTCTCACAATAAGACATTTCCCTTTTTGTTTGTTTTCAGGGATGGGTGTCGCTTCCTCCGCTCTAAACCTGACATAATTGTTGCCCTGTTTGCGCTGACCTCTGATCCTTCTATCGCCATAGTCAAGGACTGCTACTTCATCCTCATCAACCTGTCAGCTGACGAGACTCTGCACAAGGTGATCAATGGGGAGCAGCCTGAAGGAACGCTCTACAAAATAAAAGAACAATACAGCCCTTAAAGATTTTGTGTGTTCAGTTTTTCAAAGACAAACACATCAGAGGTGCATGTTCTTGGTTCTCTCAGGTTTTGGTGACAGATGTCAAAGTTCTTCCAGTGTTGTTAAAAAACCTACTGGATCCAGAGCATCCGTTCTCTGATCAGATCTCCACCATCCTGTCAAACCTGACTCGCCATGAGAAGACCTGCAAGACTGTGTTCAAGGTGGGCTCCGTCTGTGAAGGCTGATGTGTTCGGTTTAGCTTTGGTGTGGATATAATTACTGGAATTAAGGTGACATTAATGGCATTACTTGCAGAAAGATTAAAAGAAACGGAAGTAAAAATACGTAAAACCTTTCCTAACTACCTTCTCATCATGGCAGCATCTTATTGTCTCTTGTCCTGACAACTGTAATCCCTTGGATTCTTGTTTATGCCAAGATGTTGCACTACATCACATATTTTTTTTTTTAAATGTTGTTCCCATACTACTCTGTTCTGTCCTCACTACACTTGCTTCTTGTAAATCTTAGGACTAAATTGTTCTAGTTGCTTAAACTGCTCAAAATGCTGGACCTTAACTGATGAAACACTTCTTTGCTGTTTCAGATCCTGCAGGAGGAGAAGGTCAGTCTGGCTCAGCTGGTGGACATCTTCTGTACTGAAGGTTACAACAAGAAGGCTAAACTCCACTACCTGGGTCCTCTACTGTCCAACCTGACACAGCTGCCTGAGGCCAGGAACTACATAATGGACAAAGAAAGGTGAAGGCACTGACTAGAGCTGACGGCCAGCTGTTTTCTGTTTGTTTGTTTTTTCAGCAGCAGTTAGTCACATATGCACAGGTGCGAAAGCAGACAGAGCTCCACAAAGGGCTTTTCCATATTTCATATAAAAACCTTTTCAGGTTCAACCGGTGCTCTGCACCATGTCCAGCATATCTTTCATCTGTATTAATACATGCTGATTTGAATTCATAAGTGAATTCACACTAACAACAACATCTAGTAAGAAGCTGAGTGTAAAATGCTGAGCTAGTCAAGCATAGCCAGACTCAGTTCAAATCTATGACGCTCAGATGACTTGTATCCTGCCCAAATTATTTGATTGGCTTGATTGTTTTGTAACCGCTCTAGAGGGTTGCGGATGGCCTATCCCAGCTGTCATTGGGCGAGAGGCAGGGTACATCCTGGACACGTCGCCAGTGGGGCTAAGACAGAGAAACGGACAACCATTCACATTCACTCAGAGAACCCACACAGACACAGGGAGAACGAGCAAACTCCACACAGAAAGGCCACAGTCGGCTGATGATTTCTAACCCAGAACCACCACATCACTGTGCCGCCCCAGCAAATATTTGCTGGAGCATAATCAGTTCCTAATGGAGCTACTCCAGACCAACGTTTCAGTGGTGAAAGTCTGACTGCTTTTCAGGATAAAACTAGACACCTCTCACCCTCAGGGGACACCATTTTGGAACTGGCAACCAGTTTCGATACTTACATGTTACACTTGTTTACACAAAATGTTTATTTTTCACCGTACTGCTCTCAGATAGAAAAAAATCAGTATGTTAATTACATCATTTTACTTTGAGTCTGATTGAGTCTGTCATGATTCAGTACTGCAAAATGCAGAAGTCAGATGTCAGACTTGCCATTTTTGCTTCGAAACAATGTTACTGTGTCAAAATCCACGTGGGTGTATCATCTGAATTGAGACACACTGCTGGTTTATTTCACTTTTGATTAAATGAAGAAAATCTAACATGAAAAGTTACAAAATGGTCAAGATTGACCAGCTGCACCGTCAGCAAATGATGGATTAAGCATTGCTTGACCACTGGTTGACGCTGGATATCGTAATCTGTGTAAAAATGTACTGGTGGGCGCCCCAGTAGCTCACCTGGTAGAGTGTAGGTTTGATGCCAGCCTGCCCCCTTTGCTGCACGTTGATTTGTAGTACTTTACATCCATCACACAGCAACAAGTATCTGGTGTAAACCTGTGGCTTCACATCTCCAGTTTCTTGAAAAATATCAAAATTAAGAGGTTAAATTATTAGTAATATTTTTTTTCACAGATGGACTTAACCCAGGGTCTAAACCCCCTCGGAGTGAATTCAGTGAATTCAATCAGCATGTACCATTGATGCTTATGTGTGTGTTTCAGGTGTGTAGTCCAGAGGTTGTTGCCCTTCACTCAGCACCAGTCAGTGACGAGGAGGGGTGGGGTCATAGGCACCCTGCGCAACTGTTGCTTTGACCACGGTGAGACATTTTCATTTACTAATAAACTGAATTATACTAGATGTAAATGATTAATGGGTGTCCCACCACAATTACCTCCAGTTTAGATTTGATTAAATAGAATAAAATAGAATATTTCCTGATGCTGCAGATAAAAAAAAAGAAGCTTTCAGAAAAAGGATTAGCGTCTAAAATAGGAAGACAAACATAGATTAATTTTGGCGTGATTTTCCCCGTAGGGTAGTAAAGGATTGTCGACTGTTTTTGTCTAATTAACGTTCTGCACAGCTTTGAGTTGTTTGGTTCACAATAACACAGAGCAAATTTGAGTTAATGTGTGTCAAAAATAACTGAGCCCTTTTCCAGCATACTGATCGATCTCTACCTGCATGCAAGACTTGCTGTAGCAACGATATTGTGGAGGGGGCGTGGTGCATCAGCTGCAGGAGAGAGGTGTGGAGAGGGCTCAGGATGAGCAGCACCAGGTGAGAGTGAAGGCCATTCACAACCAAGAGACACAGGCACACACGGATGTCGGCAGGAAGAGAACTGGAGAGAGAACGCCTGCGAACGACATTGTGAAATGTGTGTGTAGGGTTGTGACATAAATAAAGAAAGTAAAAGTCATCGCTGTCCGAGTGAGTACCTGTTGAAAGAACCCAATGTGGCGTGCTCTGATGCCACTGTGGGTTCTTTCAACAGGTACTCACTCGGACAGCGATGACTTTTACTTTATCTCTTGGTTGTGACTGGCCTTCCTTTCAGGTCCAACACGCTACTGTGTTAAAAGGGGAGAGTGATTAGTCTAACAGGATGCAGGTGTGCCAATCACTCTCACCTGGTGCTGCTCTCCTGAGCCCTCTCCACACCTCTCTCCTGCAGCTGATCCACCACGCCCCCTCCACAGATATGTAGTTAAATTTTCGAAGAGGCAAATGTCCTGATTTGGAGTCTGTACATATAACTACTGTAGACAACTCCTTAACACAAAAAAACAAGTTAGTGACCTCCAGCTGTCTGACTGAAATCAGATCCTGCTGAGATCAGTGTCAACACTGAACCATCCAGTCATCTGATCCAGACCTCTGCTTGCTCTGTCCAGCTCATCATGAGTGGTTGCTGAGCGACGCTGTGGACATCCTGCCCTTCCTTCTGCTGCCGCTGGCTGGTCCAGAAGAACTGACAGAGGAAGAAAATGAAGGTGAGTGTTCATAACCAATAAATTATCTTTATATTCTTATATTTTAAAGAATTGGGTAAACATCCAGAGAATGGACATAAAGATAGTGGACTCTTATAAGTACCTGAGCGTTCGCATGAACACTGGACTGGACTCTACCTGCTGAGGACACCTGAGATCCTTCTATGACTCATCATAGCATCTGTCATCTACTACGGAGTGGTCTACTGGAGCAGCAACATCTCAGTAGCAGACAAAAAGAGACTGAACAGACTGGTGAAGAAGGACATACTTTTCTATAGCTTCTGATCGCTTGGATTGTCTTATCTAAGCTTGATATTAAGATGAGATAAGATAGGTTGTATTCCTCTGTGAGGTAGAGCTCCAGTGTTCAGGAGAAACTGTATAGGGTAGTCTTGAACTGTTGAGAGGAGGTTAGATCACTGGTTCTGACTCAAACAGAAGCTGATATGATGTTCAGGTCTGCCCGTGGACCTGCAGTACCTCCCAGACGACAAGAAGAGAGAGGACGACCCCGACATCAGAAAGATGCTGCTGGAAACACTCTTACTGGTAGGCGACTGCAAACAAACACAGACCTATTGTATATACTTGTGTTCTTATGTTGAGCTCTTCACTGTTTCCTTCTCGTGTAGCTGACAGCGACGAAAGCCGGCCGACAGACACTAAACGATAAGAACGTTTACCCGATCATGAGAGAGTTTCACCGCTGGGAGAAGGACGCCCACGTCACAGCAGCCTGTGAGAAATTGGTCCAGGTAGGAAAGATCTGCACGTGTTCAGAGGTAGAACACAAAGGGTTACGGTTAGTACTAACGGGGCAGCTGTGTCAATTTCAGAGTTAGACCGGTGGTTTTAATGTTGTGGCTGATTGGTGTATATAAAATTGTAATTCACTGGATTGTGGAAACCTTGGATGGAGTATAAGACGCAGATCAGTTTGGATTCAACAGTTGGTGGAAGGCCCTGGTTCCTGGTTTAGGTTGAATTTAACCGTTTTTCATTTGTGTGTGTTTTATCTTAAAAACACGTTTCAATAAAACAAAAGAGAATTAGAAATGTGTTGCATATTGTAGAAAAATAACATTTCGAACACAGTGCAGCCGTGTTTCTTCTTTCCAGATCTGCCTTGTCGACCCCAGTTGACTTCACATCACCCCAGTGGAAGATCGGCTCAAATTAAAGTGAATAAAAAATATCCTTCATCACTACAGGTACTGATAGGAGACGAGCCGGAGCAGGGGATGGAGAACCTGATGGAGGTGGAGATCCCTGAGGACGTGGAGGAGAAACTAAAGGAGGGAGATGCCAAAGAACAGGAGGAGCTGGCGAAAGAGCAGGAGAAGATGAGACAAGAGGAGGAGGAGGAGGAGAAGAAGAAGAAGATTGAGGCAGAACAGACAGACAGCGAACAAGAGAGAGGACTGATACAATAAAACTAGTTTTAGACATTTCTGCCTTCACAGACTCTCTGTTTAAGTGACTTTTTGTTTTGTTAGACAGATTGACCGAAAGAAACGGTACACTCTGACATTTGGGAGGCTGCATCCGTGATTCAACTTTAAACCCAACTATAAGTATAAAAGTATAAAATTCATCAGCTTCAAGATTTTATTTTTATTCTTATCTCACCACACACTCACTTGCCAGTTCATTAGATACACAAGTAAAAACAAACACATTCTGATATTACAGTTCTGCACTAAATCTTATCCTTATGGAGGTCCTGGTATTCAGCATTAGTTTAAAATAACTGAGTAAGTTGCTGATTTAACTTTGTTTTCATTTTGGAAGCTGTGGTTTATATTAGACCTGAATACATAGGAGGCATATTCCTATTATTTTGACAACTCCATTGTAGTCAGTGGGCAAGGCTAAATAACAGAAACACTTTAGTGTTTAATTCAGTCCAGTTTAACAGCACCACAAACTACATCCTCTAATATGATCATCCAGCTGAGTTACCACCTTTCTGACACTCGTCCATTTTAGATATGTCATTCTGACTGATGATGATGATTTCACTTAGTTTCTCATAATAAAGTTACCAGAGTTGCCAGTCATAAGATGAGTAAGCATGTTTGCCAGCTGTTTACCAAAATATATTGAAGTTGAAGCTATACAATAAATATGGACTCTCTTATCTGCAGAGCTGCATGTTTCTCGTCTGTGGTCCTGGCCTCTGCTCTTTCTTATGAGTTGATAATTGATAAAACTGCCACTACTGCTCAACCACCTGATTAAATGGTAGGCCATGTAAATTACGATCAGTAGCTAATGTTTCATGGCCTTCAAGGTTCTGTTGAGAAGAAAACTCAGGAAATATTTATGTGTTTAAAACCATGATTGATGGAGAAAAAAGATCAAACCCATAGATTAATGCAAGATGAATGTATCTGTTTTAACCACAGGAACAATATTAACTATGTTAAGTTCCTTTTAATTATGCGGGTTATTTTTTATTTTGCCTCGTTTTAGACTGGTGAACAGACAGCACCAAACATAAATGAAAACCTTGAGTGTTTATATTATTGTTATTTCTAATTCATACTAGTTTGTGCATATTTTTAACATTAATTCCCTATTTATCCAAAAAGCACTTAAAAAAAATGGACTTGTAGAGTTTTTGAGAAGACAAGCCAGTTGCATTTTTTAAACGCTTTTTGGATATACCATGACTGATTTTTAGACACTTTGTAATATGGTATATCAATTATTTTAGACAGTTCTGTGTTCTCAGAGACAAATAAATGTTTGGCAACATGATTTTCTTTCTCTAATGTATGTCAAAACAATGTTTGCGTAGTATTACGCACCCACAGACAATTTAGTCACCGTCAGTCTTTGTGACTGTGTAATGAATTTAGTTTTTTAGTTTGCCTGAAATAAAAGCGACTACAATGTGTTGTTGAAGTCAAACAGGTTTAGTGTTATCTTTAAGAAAACAGTGGTTTGAATTCAGACATGGGGTCTCATTATGGCCAAACACATTAATAAGAAAGTAAAGAGACACAAGTAATAACACTGTGAGGAAGGAATTGTACGTCCGAAGTACTCTTCATGAATCTATAGCAAGGTATAATCACCCATGAGTGAGTTACATGTTCATCTTTGATTACCGATTTCGAAAAAGAACAAAACCATACCATAAAAGAATAAACCTATGAATTATAATCTGCACAAATGCATTAAAACTTCCTGATGTAAGCCGTGATAAAAGCGGGGTTTTGTGAAAATTGCATACCACCGAAGCACTTCAACCTTACGGTGCCATCTAAATGCAAAGCATGTTGCAGTGAGCACAGAAACCCCTGAAGCTATTAGCAGCAGTCCCAGTCCGAGTACAGACAAAACATACTTTTTGGGCGTCCATGCAAACTAGATTCAACTTTATTGCCATTACACATGTACAGGTACAGAGCAACGAAATGCAGTTTAGCATCTAACCAGAAGTGCAATAGGCAGTAAGTGCACGTGGCATAAATTATTATTATGATTAATCATATTCTGCGTAGCTAAAGTGTCTGCCCAGGACATACTGCAAGGACAAAAGGCATCAAACCTGGTAACTTGGTAGAAGTCCTAGCATGTCACTTTGCCAAGGTGTCAATGGAAGTACTCACCAACGGTAAACTCAGTGGTGGTTTGTTTTCTTGTATGAAGATGTCTGTCACCTCCGTGACAGGCTAATGCCTCCATATTCATCCGTGTTGATGAATATGGAGGCATTAGCAGACTGCAGTTGATCTTCAAAATGCAAGATTCAGTCATTGAATTGTGGATCTGCTTGTGGAAGGAACAGGGTAAATAAACATTTTTTCTTTTATCCTGGTGGTAGATTGCCCTGGAAGACAAAAACATTTATTGTATCCATGAGCGTGTTCGCATACAGGGTGATCAGTAAGGGATGACACAGTTTACATGTTTCACTAGAGTTAGACTGAAAAACCAGTTTAACAGAACAGATTAACATATGTTGAGCTGAAGGTTGGTATGTGAAATGTGATGGGGATTGTGACATTAGAATCAGAAATGTAGAGGATAAAACCTGCAGAGCTCATTATTTTACTTTAAATCAAAGGGACAGGAACTGGAACTCTTGGGAACTTGATAGAGAATACCAGTGTAAAATAAAACATGCTTTCTCACCTTTATCTTCATAGTACTATTTAGCTGTAACATTTAAAATATGTCTGCCATTTTGAGACCTCCTCAACCTTAAAGAAAACCAGATATTTCAGTAATAATTTGTTGTTCTGTCTGTCCACATGACCTCCATTATGTATATGAACAAGCACTGCTGCAGTAAATCACTCCCATCAGATAGCCATAATAAGTAGATGAACTGGTTGAGGAAAATAACGCACATCTTGAAAAGTCTGTTAAATAATAGATGAAATTTATTTGACATTTATTTTATATTCATAAGAATGTAAATGTTTTTGACGTGATATTCCCCCCTCCCAGATTTGACACTGTGCTTGTATACTGTATTAAATTTCACACAATAAGACATATCAGTCTCAGGACAGCAGAGGGAGCCACAATCTTAAGAATGGAAAAACAAAGCTCATCTTAAGAAGCAAACCACTTCTGCAGAACATCAGAGGGAAAACAGTTATGGGCACATGGGGCTGAATTATAATTTTTACACTTCCAACCAAAGTCTTCCATCAAACACACTGAGAAAATACTCCTCAACTTTATATCTACAGACGGTAAAGGACATTATTAATTCATTAGGCAAGGGTATTCACCTGATAACCTTGTGTATAAACAAGCATGAGGAACTCGTTTATTATTCTTTCTGTCTGAAACACAAACTGAAGAGACCTGACAGGGCTCTTTAAAGACTGGTCTGTATTCTGTATTTAAAGAGACAAAATTAGTTGTACCCTCGCGTTGTCTTCGTGTTTACTGCGCACCGGGTCAGTTTGACCTGGTTTGAACTGGTAAAACTCCTTCTTTGACCTCCTTTATAAAATAATAAACACAGAAAAACAGTGTGAACGTGTGTGTGTGTGGGTGCGTGTGTGTGACAGACAGGCTGTTGGCCCGACAGGGAGCTGTCTTCCATTTACAGCTGTATGAACTATATATGTGTACACAATAGTGTAACCAATTGCACCACTAAATATAACCGGGTCAAACTGAACACACATTATTTAACAAATATTGTCATAATTAATTTGACTTGCAAAGAGCATGGTAGGGGACCATCCATGTCATTTTCAGGCAATTATATGGAAGAAAATCAAAGTTACAGCAATACCACCAACCACTAGATGGCGACATAACACAAACCAAACCCCATTAATGGACCGTTACTGCATATAGTTACAGTTAATGCATTATGTGTCCTGACAGTAGGAAAACAGCAAATGCATTTAATTAATCTCATTACTAAGATTGTCTTACCACGTCTACATTAAGTACAATTATGAGGAAATTAGGTGAAATATCACATTCATATTCACTTATGGCTTAAACTGAAAACTCATGCGACTGAACCTCTTGTGAATATAGGAACACTTTGAAAACACATAGGATCTCAATTGGGGAAAAAAAATGCATTAAAGTGTTCCTTTATTTATTTTATCTGTCAACTTTATGTTTACTGACATGTAGACTACGGTTGGTTTTGAATTTGCTAGCTAACTGGCTAACTAGGCAGTAGGCCCGTTGACTTAAAGGCTAACATAGCCATCTATATGAATAGCCAGTGTATGTTCTGGTCATGTGTGGTGATGAACTGAATGTCTGCAGGTCTAAGTGTGTTACATAACTTCCTCTGGTGTTTCTTGCCAGTCGGGGACACTTGCTGCATTGTCAGCAACTCGGTCTTCCCAAGTTTCAACCATATCTGTAGGGAGAGCAGCCACAAAGCCAAAGAAAACAAACCAGCTTATATCATACTTCATCTAGTGAGACTGAAGAACTGCTAACGCTCTGCCTTCTCTTTCTGCACTCCTGCTTCAATATTCTTAAATTGCTTAAGGGAATTCACCAACAGACCACAGGATGTGAGGACACATGACTGTGTGTCTGAAGTGGTCCTTTGTAGCACTGGAGCTCCTCAAGGAACTGTCCTGGCTCCCTTTTTTTTCTCCCTCTACACTACAGACTTCAGACACCTTTAACCCAACTCTCAGATGACTCTGCAGTCGTCGGCTTCATCACATATGAGGAAGACAGGGAACAGAGAGGACTTTGCAGACCAGGGACAGTGAAACTACCTTCAGCTAAATGTGGGTTAAACCAAGGAGCTGTGGTGGATTTCTGCAGGAACAAGCTCACAAAACACACACTGGTGATCATCCAGGGAATGGACATCGAGATAGTGGACGCTTATACTTTGGTGTTCACTTAAACAAGAAAGTGGGCCATACAGACCATACAGATGCATTTTATAAGAAAGGCCAGAAAAAGACTCTACCTTCAGTGCAGGGAGCATTCCTGAGGACCTTCTATGACTCTGGTGGCATCAGCCCTCTTTCATGGATTGGTCTACTGGAGCAGCAGCATCTCAGTGGAGGAGACTGAACAGAAGGCCAGCTCTGTTCTGTAATGTAGTAATGCAGTTTAAATAGTCAATGTGTTTTAAATGCATTTTTAATGTTTGAATCCCTGTCACATTATTAACCCCAGATCCACTGCTCTTATTCTGGATATTCTGCAGCTCAATGAAAATGCTATAATAATTTATAATTTTATTTTTCATAAATACTAAAGTAGTTGTCTTTATATGCAAAGCTGCTGACTTGATAAATTGATACCATGCGGTTTGTAGCTTAAGTGTTATGTTGTCTTCTTGTAGTGACGCTGTGGTGGTATCGCTACCTAGTTTGCACAGCAAACTGACAGCAGCTAATTTACTACTGAAAGGATCTATTTGTCACTGAAACAACTACCTTTCAGAGATTCTTAACAGAAGCTGCCACAGTCTACAGCAATGCAGCAACTTTCCAATTTTCACTAAAGAGGGGTCACACCAGCTCTATAATGCTCTATAATGCTCATATGTTCAGTTCTAAAAAGAGTTACGGTGTGCTATGTGTTGAAGCAAAACTTTTGTTGTTGTCGGAAATCCAGCAGCAGAACTGACCTGATGAGATCTGTTGACCCTTGAGCTGGGTCACATAAATTTATCTGGCCCTTTAGTTCGGTCAGATAGAGCAGCATCAGGGTGGTCATGTGAGCTAAATCTCCTACAGAGAGCCCGTGAGTGTGTGTTGATCACAGTCAAATGCTTGTGTGTGTGCACTGTGGTAAAGGCCAGAGACAGAGATGTGGTTGGGATCACAGGTCACCACGCAGCATCACTTCTAATCTCAGGCACATTAGGTTAGGCTCATTAGGCTGGTTTCTTTCTGTTCTTTGTGAACTCATGTGAGCAGCATTTCTCTGCAGCATTAGTTTTTTTTTGGCCGCTACCTGATGGTTTAAAAAAATGAGCTGATGAAAAACTGTGCATGCTAAGACTAATAATAATACTTCCCTCAGTCATTAGGTAGGTGGTTTGCTGATAATTTCTCCAGTCAAGAACACTGTCAGGTTCCGTTGGCTCTCTGGTCATAAACTGGTATGAGGTTGTACCCTCCACACAGGCACCTCCTGGCAGTCCTCTCTCACTCCTCTCAGCCCTCCCACTCTGCTCACCACCTCCTCCTCCACTTCTTCTTCTCCAGAGCCAAACCCAACACGCCTCCAGCTCCTCCCCTCCTTTTCCAACAACAGTCAGCCTCCTGTTCCTCCTCTTATCAGTACCCTTCAGTCACTCATTCATCTCCTCTTTCTATATTCCTTCATCTGTGCATGAAGCATAATGATAATACTGATACTGTCAGCTGAATATCTTTTAAATGACACAAAGTGCTTTACTACTTTCTGTTGTAGATTTAAAAAAAAGTCATAATTTCAGTCCTGATTGATTTGGTTTCTAATGGGAGCAGCAACTGCGGTTGTCCATATTGTAGAGATCACAGAATTCTGCAACAACAAAATAAACTGTCATTTTAGTTAAGACGTCTGAGGTCAGTTATGGGTGGTGAAACCAACTTATGTACATGAGAGGAGTTTTGAGAAGGGGAGGTTATATAAGGGCTCTGTGTGCTCCGCTCAGATTCTTCAGCTCTCAGACACACACTGCGTTTACGTTTGTTAGAAATGATCTGTGTGAATCCTTGGTTTTAAATCATCCAGCTACTGCAATAAGGCACTGTTCAGACCTTGCATTAACTTCTGTCCTGAGGAATCTGATAGCAAGTGACCAGCACAGATGTGAACACACCCAGAACACATTGAGATTACAGCTTCTAGGGTTGTAGTTACAAGCAGGTCTAACTAATGTCAGGGTGGAGATCAGTGAATAATAACTTGACATGTGTGTCAAGTGCACTAAGTCATGACGGACACACATAAGACAGCACTGTTCTTCTTCTGAAACAGCAGAAGAGAACCATTAGAACAATTAGAGCCAGTAGCTGTTACAATATTTTACTGCGCCTCAGATGATGTTGGAGTTTATGTGCATACAGAGTGCGAACCTGAGATTGGAGCTAGAGAGCTGGAGACACATGTGGAGAAGCATTGTAATGCTGGATGTGACCACATGTACCCTAAAGCTGGTCACTTTTGATCGGATTTCCCAGGTTCGATATTAATGCAAGGTCTGAACAGGGCCTAAGTTAGTTTGTACTGAGTGATTCTTGGATGCCTGTGTTTAAATGTACACGCTGCTCAGAGGTTTGATGATCATGTGAAAATCATCATGTGAACAACAGTCATTTGGTTTTATGCTGCACACAGAGCACATTGAAATTACTGTAAGATAAGAGAGAGGTTGTGCAGCTTGATGTCTGCAGCTCTTCATCTAACAGCTCACTATAGTTGTTTCTTCTTGTTCCGTTACTCTCTAAAATATTTCAAATTCATCCGCTGTCAAAATATTACAAAAATGACAGTTTGATTAATGGTAGTTGTGTCACTGACAAACACATTGACTTTCCTGCGACTAGTTCCTAATTAAAGTCAACTTGTGTATTGCCAACTTAATGTATTTCCAAAAAAATGTTTAGTTTGACTTAGCAGTTTTTTGTCAAGCCAACAGCCATTGTCTGATGATGAGTGGAGAAGACATCTGCACTGATATCCCAATATTAGTGTACAGAGATTACACTAGCTGTAACCAGTGTGGTGAATAATGTTAGCCAATTTTTTACAGGTTGCCATGTCACAAATACTATTACATTGATTTAGCTAATATAAATAGCCAAAATGTTTACTATTTCCAAGTTAAAGGATTGATTTACAACCTCCAAGTCCTCCAACCTTCTGTTGACACATCCAGCCACCTAAAGACTCTATGGCTCTGCAACATCACATGATTAATCATTACAACTACTAGAGGGCAGTGACACCTGGATGTAAATAATTGTGTTATAATAATTGGACATTTGTTGATTACAGATTACGGATGTTGTCTTACATGACCACTAGAGGGCACTGAACAATAAAATTAAACTATGTTCAAATGAAAAAGATTAACAAACAATCAGAGTGAGTCAGTGTTTGCAATGTGTGTGTGTGTGTCTGTGTGTGTGTGTTAAAGAGACAGATGCAAAAGAAAGACTTTAAGACATTAAGACAGCGTGACATGTATGACTGTTCACATGTATTTGAATGTACATGTGACTTTGTGTGTGTTCGTGTGTGTGTGTCACTAACCTTCCTGGGCTGTATTCCTGTGGGTAAACGCTTCCTGTCAGGAAACAGACTCACTTTCAGAGTCAACACTGCTGAGCATACGCACACACAGAGACAGACACACATGCAAGCAGCTGGATACATACTTCAGTACTGTAGACACAAATGTTGATGTAATCCTGAAAGTCTTGCTAATGCCCTAAATTGTGTAGATTTTCTTTAAAGTAACAGTGGGACACTTAGTGGTCAATGACATGACATATTTTGCTTTCATTTCTTGATCAATACTGTCTCCAGTCCTGGAGCATCTTCTTGTGTGAAACTCCACTGTCTACGCAATAACCATCCATCCATCCATCCATCCATACATCCATCTTCTGTACCCGCTTATTCCTGTTAAGGGTCGTGGGGTCTGCTGGAGCCTATCCCAGCTGTCATCGGGCGAGAGGGGGTACACCCTGGACAGGTTGCCAGTCTATCTCAGGGCTAACACAGAGAGACAGACAACCATTCACACTCACACCTACAGCCAATTTAGAATCACCAATTAACCTAATGAGCATGTCTTTGGACAGTGGGAGGAACCCGGAGTACCCGGAGAGAACCCACGCAGACACAGGGAGAACATGCAAACTCCACACAGAAAGGCCCAGTTGGCCCATGGATTCGAACCCGGGACCTTCTTGCTGTGAGGCATCAGTGCTAACCACCTCTCCACTGTGCCGCCCCTACGCAATAACTGTTTACTTTTTCTACACTCAATTTACAAAAATCAATCTGTGAGTAGATCATCGATCTGAAACTAGAAAAACTAGAACTAGAAATGTCAATTTAACAGCAACAACACAAGGCTGTTGAATCAGACTCAATTTTAGTGAGGTGTACCTAATAAAGTGGAAACAGAATTTTTTTCTTATATTGATCTGATCGGGTTGGGTAGTCAGCCAAAAGCAGAATTTAACTCCTTTTATCTTTACATCAACATTTTGCTACAAGTGAATCTATGTATTCTGTAACATCACTTATGAGTCCTTGTGTTAACATTCATGTGTGTGTTCAGGTTTTTTTTGTCTTTGAGTGTGCATTCATGTTTTTATTACATTGTGGGGCCCACACACTTGCAGGATAACAACGTTGTGAGGCCGTGTTGTCCTTATGGGGACATTTTTCTGAACCTGTTAAGACTTGGTTTTGGGGTAAAGGTTACAATTAGGTTAATTTTAGGATTAGGGGGTGTCCATCATGTCTATGGACAGTCATTTAAAACATGACATGTTATTGTTTCGTATTAAGTTGTGGGAGGCAGACTCATTGCGGAACACAAACATCGTGTGCCCAGCCCTTGTGGGTTTAAAACCTGTTAAGACTTAGTTTTGAGGTGAAGGTGGCAGTGCATTTTGTCAATGAAAAGTCCTTTGAAAGATAAAAAAGCAAGTTTGTGTATGTGTGTGTGTCTGTCCGTGTTTTAATCTTTATGGGTTTTGAGAGTTAAAAGGACTTGGTTTTAGGATAAAGCTTACAATTAGTTTAGAGTTAGGAACTTAGGTGAGAGGGTTAGATAGAAACATGTGTCAGTGTTCTTGGTTTTATTAAGTTGTGAGGGCAAAAGTCTTGCGGAATACTAACATTGTGGGGTCATGTTGTCCTTGTGAGGCCATTTTTCTAGGTTTGTGTGTGTGTGCGTGCATTCTCCCATAGGTCCTGTGGCATTTGGTTCACTGGTTGACAGGAGGATGCGAAGGTCAGTAAGTTCCACTTGAGGTCAACAGTCATTAAAACACACATTGTCGTCTCACAGTGGTGGGTCTATTAAAGAGGCTTAGCGTTAATATCTGGTTTCGTTTGTGCAGTTTAAATTAAAACTTGCTCGACTGTTTCTCTCATTATATCGGGATACGAGTAACAGATAAAAATCCTAATGAGCTGAAATGTTTTTGTAATGTAATCTGGGGTCATTAAGCAAAATAAAATCAAACATAACATGAAATCTTTAATTACATCACACCTTAACCTGTACATTATGACCAAATACTGGTGAGGTGCTCGCCATGTTTTACTTACGCAACCTCCCAGATGGTGTCAATGAGCACTTAGCTACATTTCACAGTAATAAAAAACCTGTTCCTCTGAAACATCTGTCTGCCAGACGACTGTTTGCACTCTCTGCTGCTGACAGGAAACCTGAACCGGAAAGACATCAGACTGTGTTCAGTTGAATGTGAAGAAATGTGCTCAAAATACAATTCTGAATAAAATATGTCAACCTGATTAAAAGAGCCAGCCCTCCATCAGCCCACATGCCAGTTGAGTGCCTGAGTGAAGCGCCACAGAGGGTATTTCCACATCCAGGTGATTTTCAGGATCCAGGCTGCTTCAGACTTGTTTGACTATTTGATAATGATGGATGATATTTGCTCTGAGCTCGTAAAACATTTTCAACACAAAGATATGAGGCGTTTCATGTCTGAAGAGACTCCTCCAGCTCACAGTCCTGCTCCATATATGACCCTGGACTGTCTGTGTATCCGGGAGAACTTCTTCAGATGTGCCCTGAATCGCCAGGGTAACTGTCCCTTACACACACACACACACACACACACACACGCATATTATATTGTGTATATACACGTATTATATATTGACTTGCATTCATCACACTTACTCTAAATGTAATCATTTAATTATTTTATTTTGTCATCTGAAGGAATTTGAGCTCCCACAAACTGACTGTACAAACACATTTCTGTCTCCACCACAGTAATAAAAAAACACACACAATCCAGTGATAAATGGGATATCAACCTCTGATGCAGCTGTTACACAAACATACACATGCCACAGATAAATGCTTAGAAAGTCTTTGAAAAAAATCAAATAAACCCCTTATTATATAACCAAACACACACAGATATTTCCCTGTGTGGCGGTGAACAGGAGGAATGTACATCTGTATTTGTTCTTGTCAGGACTGGACTGAAGGCTTGTTTGTATGTCGGATGTGCCGGCTGACACAGATGAACAGAAATGTCTGGAGGAGAACCTGGTTACTGTTGCTGTGACCCCAAAGAAACCTGTTAACGTGAAAGTATTTGTTTGAAATGTAAAGTTAAATTCATACTTTCTCTTGCTGAAGTGTGTGAGATCTGGTTTTCTTTCGCCATGACATGTTGTAATTCAACAAACTTTAAAGTCTGTAGGTACAATTAATTAAATCCTGACTTTTATACGTCAAACTCTTTTTCTGTTCTTCAACTAGAATTATTAATGAATCCTGGGCAGGATAAATCTGACAGTCGACTGATGTCGAAGAAATTGTCTAAACTTCACACTCCTCTGTTCATAACATATTCTTAACCTTCATCATTAAAAGTACCTTAAAGAACAATTTACAAGTCTGCTGTGGCCAACTCTGCATCCCCATAATTATGTAGTTCTCTGTGAATATATGACAGATGTTTTGACACACCGAGTTGGCCGAAGGTTAACCCTCCTAGAATCCCAGGCGCTTCATGGCAAATGCTTGATTATATTTTAATTAACCGCAGATAAATCAGACAAACCTGTTGAATGTTAAAATGTCCAACTTTACAACAGAAATAAAAACACGTTTACAGCTGATAGTAAAGTTGTGGTCTCTAGAGTTAATTTTCCTCCTGTGTGAGGAAAATATTTATAGAACTCTCCTGTTTAAATTTGATTAACCCTAAGAAGCCTGACATATGGAATAATAGTCAAAAAGTCTGACTTATATTGCTCATAGGAACTTTGTATCATATTTGACAAGTCGGGTGTTTATGGAAATTTGCTTACCATGTTTTTATTTATTTGTTCATTTTTAATTTAAAACTTTTTTCAAACATTTCTTTTGGTTTGGTTGCATCCTTTTCATGACCTTTTGATTTTGAAAAACATGTTTGTGTCCAAAGATGAAAAACAAATGTTTGTGTCTTTCAATTTCTTCTTTGGTAAATATATATTATGTAGGCTATGGTAGTCATTGAAGAGTGTTGGTAATTAAAGGACAACAAAAGACAATAATTAACCAAATGAACCTCTGCAGCATTAGCTTAAATAGAAAAATCATATAAATATCTAAATAGTCCACAACTATGTAATAAATGTATGCATATTTTAATGGATGATTGTAATATTTTTTTATAATCAGTTTAATTAAATCAAAACAATACTTGCAGTTTCTAATTTGATACGCAACTTTTCAACACGATTTTACTGTAACATAATGTATGAAGTATGAAGTGCATTGCGTCAATAAAGAATATTTGCTATTTTTAGAATAACCTTTTTTCAAAATTAGCACAGATTTCCCCGAAGAAGACTCGAAAGTCCATGAAAGCAAACAAAAGCCAAATATTTAATATAGTTAAATCCACCAGGCGTTGGATGACAAGTATCAAATTGTAAAAACATTTATTTTTCTAGGAAGTACCGATTGTTGGTGACTTCTCAGAAACTCATGTGTCTAATATGAAAAACTTGGCATTACTGGATTAAAGTTATGCAGAAATAATAGCTGTGGCTGATTTGAGTGGCTGGCTGTCTGCCTTGGCGTCATCCACCTGGCTCACCGCCACCTCTTTGACCATTTCCGATTTAGCTGGGAGTTTGGTGGAGTAAGGCACTGCCAAGATGGAGATGGCCAGAGACGCAACACTGAGCTTCCAAACCACTCGTCCAGCAGCATATGAAACCTTTCCATTCATCAGGTGAACAGAAACATGAATATAAACTGTGTGTGCAACAAGAGGCAATTGTTTGCTCACAGCTTTTCCACAGTAAATTTACATCATAATGATGCATTTGTGCTTTTGCTGACTTTAAGTCACCAAAAAGTAAATCTGCTGTTGCTGCTTTGAGGGACATGTTATCAGCGAACTTCTAATAAACTACATGAGAAGTGCTGCAGGTTAAGAATAATCTTGAAAAAGCAGAGTCAGATGGTGGCTAGAGGGAAACCGTTAAATACCAAAGGCAGCTTTTATCTGGATTTACTGGTAAGTCAATCACAGAATTATTTCATGGAAAAAGCAGATGTTTTGAGGACTTCATCCACTCAGTGTATACAGCGTGCTTTGTCCCCAACACTCCCACCTGGGTATAATCTCTATTAACCATCATTAGCATTCCTCCCATAGTTCTCATGCTCCGTTAGCTTCCAACAATTAGCATTCTGCTCATATTTCTCTGATTGCTCTGACAGGAAGATTCCTCAGTGACAGCTCCTGTCACCACCGGCAGCCGAACAGCTGTGAGCAACAGGAGATGTCCACTGGTGATCTCTGTCTTATTCTCTGAGGAGACGATAACAGCATCTCAATGTCAGACTCATCTGTGTCTGTGTCCCTGTTCGGCTTATTCTGCTTTCCTAGATATAACTGTTGTCCCAAACTCGTTCTTTTTTCTCTTGCCTTAAAACAAAACTTTTGTATAGCATTTTTTCTGACATTTTCTCTTTGTTGCCATACTTTCTGCCTCTGCTTGTCTCCTGTCTCTCTTTTCTTCTCCTCTCTCTGACCTCCCTTTTATTCGCCTCTCCTCATCTTCTCATGTGTTCTCTTGTTATTCTCCCTGCTGCCTGTCCATCACAGTGATGTTGAGGTGATGATATACAGGAAGAGGACTGTGGTAAAGCAGATCAGGGCAGGACAGTAGGCTCCTTTATCCCACTGTAATACACAAAAAGAAGCCGGAGGAACTGGGGCCCCTCGACCACACTGTGAAGGATATGAGTGCTGAAACTGCAGGGAGAAGGGCGAGGGCCCCTCTGTAATACTGCTCCCAGACACACGCTGACTTCAGCCCTAAACTCGTTCTTAACCTCAATACTTAAACTAATCTTAATTGTAACCCTCCATCCTAAACCTTCGCCTTAAAGGGACTGTAGATCGTTTATTCTTGTTTCTTCTCGTGTAGCATTACAACAGCCTCAGCATGTTTGAGCATGCCCATTAATGGTTTCTTTCTGGCATAGTATGCACACAGAATGTGAATCCCTATTAGACACTAATATTACTTTTAATTGAATAGAATTGTATACTGGATTTCTAAATATAATAATGTTGGTATGCTGTTGGTATTACTATTAGAGTTAAACATCAATTCAGTGTGCCAATGTCTAAAAACGCTTCTTTTTTGCTTGTTTTGACTATTAAAGGTCAGAAAATGTCCTGTGAGCAAGTACTTGTTTCCATTTTCCCAGAATACCTGGAACCTTTGATGTCTGTCAATTATTTACAATTTATTGCAAGTTATATGAGTGAAATAAACTTCCTGGAGTGGGGCAAAGAAATTACTGTGATGACACCTTAGTGGCTGTAAAGCACAAGGTCTCAGCTTTTAGAAACTGTTAGAAACAGTGATATAATTACAGTGATCCAACGCGTGCTTGCACAAATGTGCCGCGGTAAACACATTAGGTTGTAAAGGGTAGATTTACCAGTGAGTGGGTCACCTTAGCCGTCATTGCAACAGATGATACACTGCTCTAAGATAGTGAGCAGGTGCATGACCATGTGGAATCCACTGTCAAAGTAAGTTACCATATTTAACTTATGGCAAAAGAAATCCTACCACAGGCAACAGGCAGCCTGTCAGAACTTGGGGATTTTAATCTCTCCATCAACTCCACACTGAAGTCTGATCAATAAACACTGCACTTTTGGTTAAAACTCAGCACCATGTTTGAGTTATATATAACACAAAGAAAGGCTGTTTTTTTTTATCTTATTATCTTAATCAAAACAATTATTGAACAGAGCCACTCTTCTGATTTTTTGATGACAAGCTGTCCTTTCTTTTTTAGGTGGAAATGAAAGGCTACATTCAACAGAAAGGGTTTATAGTCTTTATGTAACTGAGTGGAGGAGCTGAAGAGAAGAATGAAGGTGTGTTCCTATAGATGGAAGCATAAGAATGGGCTCTTTCATATGGGCCCTCATTCATCAGGATGTAGGGAAAACGTGGCGGGCGTCAGTGTTTTGGGCACGTGAATCTCTCAGTTTGAAGTTTCTCCCACATGATAGAGATTAGGAGCCCCGAGATCGCATGGTCTTGTGTTTCCATCCGTCTCCTTCCTCCTTTCTCTCACACATGTTTGTCTTGCTAATGATGAGGAAGAGGAGGAGAGGAAGGGAGAAAGAGTGCAAGAAGAAAGACACATGCAGCTCTGTTCCCCTCAGAACATCAGACGTGTGAAGTGTGAAGCGGAGGTGAGGGCCTCGCTAGGCTGCCACATGGCCGACCAAGTCTGAGCACTAACACCTAGAGTATTTTGTTGCTGCTTTCTCCCTCATTACAATAATTAAAGGAAATTTGCCATAAGAGGTGCTGTAATGATATATAATATAAATGCTCTTTACATTTTTATAACAGGTGCATGTTGCACATTATATTTCAGTGTAGTAGGGGTTGCACGACTTCAGATTGTTTTTACGGTCGACTGTTATGTGACGAAAATTAAGTCGACGTCGACTAGTCGCTGATGACGTCACTAATAAAAACACAGCAGAAAGTAAATCTTTGCAACAATGAAATCTATATTCTTGACCTGAATACATATGCTCAGAACAGACCGCTCATGTGCTATATACTGTGCGCCTCAGATACACGGATCAGCCACAACATTATCTTGTGAAATACAATGTTCTGATGGGAAACTTTTGGACCTGACATTCGTGTGGATGTTACTTAGACATGTCCCACCCACCTAGACCAGACCAGGCACCCCCACCCCATAACAATGACACTCCTTGATGGCAGCAGCCATCCCCAGCAGGATGCAGCCTGACACAGACACTCACACAAAAACACTTTAGGAACAACTAAAAAAAAACATGAAGAACAGGACAAGGTGATGACCTGGCCTCCAAATTCACTAGATCCCAAACTGATCAAGTATCTGTGGGATGATCCACAGAGACCCCTCCACTCAAACCATAGGACCCAAAGGCCCCCACTAACAACATTCTGTTGCCAAACACCACAGGACACCCTCAGAAGGCCCATGTCTATTCTCTGATGAGTCACAACTGTTTTGGCGGCACAAGGGAGACATACACAATATTAGGAAGGTGGTCATAATGTTATGTCCAATCGGTATAACATCAGTTTTTAATTCAAAGATGAGTTTTTGCAGCACTGGTCTAATTCTTCGTGCTTTTAATCTGACTTCTTCTTTTTTTTTTTTTTTTCTCTCTCACTAACAAACAGACATAACTGAAGTGAGTTCATCTCAGGTCATCACTGATCAAAATGTTTGACTGACGAGTGTGTCTCATTATCACACATATTAAATCAGATGACCTGTTGTCTGTGGACTGTGGTGAAAACAGCCGATCTTAAATGAGTCTGAGCTGATGAAAAGTAACCACGTCAAGAATGGGAAGAATGCAAAGAGAATGAAAATTTGGATTTACTACAGACCAGTGAGGCCGTGAGGGAGGTCCCGTCATGCTTGTGTGATTATCTCCTGCTTCACTTGATCAGAACAAAAGAACCTCTTGGTCATGCTTTGACCACAAACTTAATCACTCACATCGTCCAAAGATCAAACGTAGAAACAAAGCGCAGAAAGGAGTCAGATTGGCTTTGTTGGGTTTTGAAAGTTTGGCTACAAGCAGACACTTTAATTGTCTGGATTAACATAATAAGCATTACAGCGTAAAGGGACAAAGTGTAATGAATGTATCTTTCATCACTGACCTCTGTGGCACAGCCCGGACTTAATCTACCTGAATTTTTCTCATGTCTCTGACGTCACTCATCAAACCTCTGATGGTAAAGTAATTGAAAACATTCAGAGCCCCTCTGAGAGCAGCCCATACTTCAGTTTCACTGCTGAACCCGGTGAATTATTACAGCCACAGTTTGGTAACAAAGTGCCTTTCAGACACACATGCTGCACCGGCTGACGAGCCACAGTTCAGCTTCCGTCTTTTCACAGAGTGTTGAGTTGAGAGCTGCCTCTCAGTGGATCACAGTGTTTCAGTGCTGCTTTCTCTCACTACACTCTACCCTCCAGAAAAAACATCCTTCTGCTCAGTGCATTCAGCTCGTCTGTCACGCTATAGGTGCCTCTCTTCTCCTGTGATGCATGCACAGTTCATTTTCTGTTATTGACTGTTTTACTGCCCTCACAAGACACTTAACACACCACATATATACAGTATACAGTGTGGCCACACACACCAGGACAGTGATTACTCCAGTTTTTTCTCACATTTGTATATCAGTATATAGACATATTTTTACTGATGGTAATTTAATATTAGATGCTTCTAGGTACTCTTCTTAGTGGCCTTCACAGAGGTCAAAGGTCAGCATCATTGTGGCACCTCATATTTTGCTCCACAGGGGACTGAATCCAACTCTGCTGATTGAGAGTCACGAACCACAGGCTCAGTCTACAATATCTGGATGCCTGTGACAAATGGTGTCAATGCTAAAAAAATTGAATCAATTCTTATCAGAATATGATTCTAGGTTTAGGAAAAAAATACATTCCTGTAACCAATAATTTAACTCCACAGCGCTGAGATGATGTGTATAACTACATTGCTGTTACTGTGTCCGTTACTATATAAATCCCCGCCCAAATGATTTGATTGGACTGGCAGATCTTTACAGCAGCAAAACCAGCTCCCAACAGAAAGACTCCAGATCAACTTTCTGCAACAAAACAACATTTGTGGCTTCCAGGCTAAAAAAAAAAAAAAAAAAAGTTGACAGTTGTCGGCACAACCTGAGCTGATAGCTTGTGAGGTTTTCCAAAGTAAAACATGAATTATGTATTAAAATGAATGTCTTTACTCTTTTGAATGTGTCATTGAATTTTTTGATTGCATTGAATTAAGAATGTGAACTGAAAATCAAAGGCTATCATATCTCTTTTCTTCATAACAGTAAACAGGTTTTCATGATAACTTCAGAATGCTAACCATTCTGAAGTTAGCCAGACACCTTACAGTTCACCTCTTGTGAGAGACTTGTTTATTCAGATACTGTACGTTGATTTAAGATGAAACTCACTGGCCAGGAGCGCATTATGTCAGGGATGTGAACCTTAGCATGACACTGGCACTAAAGCCAAGCAATGTGGGCGGGCTCAGCACCAAAAAAGTGCCACACAAGCGAGGAACTCTGTTTCATAAAATTCACAAATCATTAGTAACAAATTTATAAATTCATGTTCTCAATACAGTTAGCAGTGCTGTTGTGAAAAGGACGTTGATACCATTGGCATAAACTTATGTAAATATTTCTAAAACAATGTTTCTATATAAATTGTAAGAATAGGACAATAGTTATTTTCTAGTTCCCTTTGCAGCTATAACAGCTACAACTCTTCTGGGAAGGCTTTCCAAAGGTTTAGGTGTGTTAATGGGAATTTTTCACTGGAACTAAGGGGCCAAGTCCTGCTCCTGAAAAACAACCCCACACCATAATCCCCCCTCCACCAAACTTTACACTTGGCACAATCCAGTCAGACAAGTATCCTTCTTCTGGCAACCACCAAACCAAGATTCGTCCATCAGATCGCCAGATAGGGAAGTATGATTCGTCACTCCAGAGAACACGTCTCCACTGCTCTAGAGTCCAGTGATGGCGTGCCTTACACCACTGCATCCAACGCTTTGCATTGCACTTGGTGATATATGGCTTGGAAGCTGCTTGGCCATGGAAACCCATTCCATGGAACTCTCTACGCACTGTTCTTGAGCTAATCTAAGGCCACATGAAGTTTGGAGGTCTGCAGCAATGGACTCTGCAGAAAGTCCCGTCAGTTCGTGGCTGAGTCACTGTCATTCCCAGTGGCTTCCATTTTGTTTTAATACCACTGACAGTTGACTGTGGAATATTTAGTAGTGAGGAAATTTCACGCCTGGACTTGTTGCACAGGTGACATCCTATCACAGTACCACGCTGGAATCCACTGAGCTCCTAAGAGCGACCCATTCTTTCACAAATGTTTGTAGAAGCAGTCTGAATGCCTAGGTGCTTGATTTTATACACCTGTGGCCATGGAAGTGATTGGAACAGCTGAATTCAATTATTTGGATAGGTGAGTGAATACTTTTGGCAATATAGTGTATCTTAGAAATTATTCATGATCCCACACACTGATTAGGTTGAGAGAAGCTTCCAAAGCTGCAAGAGGAATAAAAACAACTGAGCTTGAGAGACTTGAGCTTGAGAAACAACTGAGCTTGAGAATTCACAGTAAATGATCTGAATATTTAGGAAATGTTTTCATGGTCATTTATTTCTTTATTTAAATCTTATAATCCCACATGATCCCACAGTAGGGAGCTTTGTTCTCCGCTTTTAACTCATCTGTTTGTACACAGACCGGTGAGCACATTCGATGCAGTGGGAAGCCACTGTCTGGGTGCAAGTCTGGGAAGAGGTGTTATGTCCAAGGGCACTTCGGCCGCTGATCAAGGCCACGGCTTCCCCATTTAGTGTCAGGAATTAATAAAGTTTACTTTCTTAAAACTTAATAAAGGGCAGACGCCTGAAAGCAGCACACTTTGGCCTCCATACTGAACTATTTTAAGAATAAAACATTACTTTTTGTCCTTTTAAGAATGTTGTTATTGGGAAATAGTGCTCTGAACAGTTTGGGTACGCAAGTAGACAAATTCAGATTTCTGTCCCTAGAATATTGTGCATTAACAAAGATGAAAATGACACAGTAAATGCTAGATCGGAATCTGCACAGGCTTAATCAGGCTTTACTTTAAAGATTCACCTGAAGACTCCACCTCTGCCGACGGATCAGTTAACTCTGCATGAAGAGGTGAAAATTGGCTCTGGTGAACTCCTGATGGATGGTTTCTAACAGGATGTCGTCCTCCTGGCCTCCGTCCATCCCTCCCTCTCTCTTCGTTCCTCCTCCTCCTCCTCCTCCTCCAACGGCTCCTCGGGCAGACGGAGGTGGCAGGAGCTCAGGCGTGTATGTGAAGCTGAAGGATGTGCGATAGATCAGGCCGTCTATTCGGATGAGAGACAGGGGCACGGTGATGGTGCGCCGAAGACAGCGCCAGCTGTTGCTGAAAACAGAGACATCGGGAACAACGCAGAGCAGAGACTTGGGAGACCTGCGAGGACAAACAGATGATGACAGTAATGTTTCACTGTCACAGCTGGATGTTATAAGGCTACATTTAATTAGACAATATTAGAAGGAAGGAAAAAAAAAAAGAGTTTTAGTATCTTTCAGCTTATTGTTGTGCTTTTTTAGCCTGAAACTTGTTTTTCAGTTTCACCACACACATCCAAAATCTTGATGCAAAGACGTCTGAATGCTGGACTTTCATTCACGGTTTACTCAACTTTTTTAAAGAAAGTATGGAAGATTTAAATTACTGCAGATTATTTAAGTGATCTGCCGATTAAACAGAAACATCCAAAAAATATATATAAACAAAACAGACAGTAAACAATGTATATAAAATATACTAAGAGAAAGAAAACAAAAAAAAAGTGACTTTCCAGGAGGTTGTTTTAAGTTAATCAGCAACAACAGCAAAAAATATGACAATCTAAAAAGTGAAAGTAGATAATTACATGATAACGTGACAGACTAAACAGACTCCTGTGGCTGACCTCGTGAACGGCCTTTTATGAAGGAACCTATAGTGCTCCTTAGACTCGAATTGGCCATGAGGGATCATGTTTCTAATTGGCTGCAGCTTCTCGTACAAACACCACACTGTGGATGACTGTATAATTCACAGACATCTTTCCTCGACGCTGCAGAGCTGCTGGAGGATAAAGGAGTATTTGCAGAAGCCCGTGGCGAGCTGCTCTCAGCCAGAGACCCTGACTTATGGCGCCTCAGCACTTCAGGTGTGGGATCTGAGGTGGATTCTGACGTCAGACGGGCTGTCTTGCTTTGAAATGCGTCACATAAACTCATATGTGAGGGGACACCTAAATGTCAAGTTTCTGCAGCGCCCTCCTTTAAAAACAGACTCCTGCACGAGACTTAGAGAGGGGTTTGTTCGCTGTCAGCCAAGCCGAGTCGCTCTCTGTGATGTTTGAATCTAATGTAAGCCTCTTTAAATGTCGCTCAGGTCCAGTCCTGGCTTGGTCTCATCAAACGGATGAATGCAGGTAAATGTGAGAGTTCAGTAAAGTGGCCATGACTGTCAGGAATACTTTTAATCAAAGCTGTTGGCAAACTGTCCATCCTCTTTCCTCAGCAATGTCCAGAAATGTGTCATATGCTTAAATGAAGCAAAACAAAACAAACCGTGTTAAGAAGTGAAATGGGAAGAAAGACTAAAACGATGACTTCCCCCATCCACAAAATTTAGTGGGGGAAAGTTGGTCTGGAGCCCCTGGGAAGTGATTATGCCCAAATTGCTTGGCTGGATAAATGTCCCTGATTGGATGGAGGACTGTATTTTTTCCTCTGTATCAGTAGAAACATGATGACAATTCAAAATGAAATCCAGATGGAGTGTCACCAGATTGACCAAATATTTTGTCTGGCTACACCAGGTGTAGAAACACCAAAAATGACTGAATCAATTATTAAATTAATCAGCTGCAAACTAACAAGCAGCTATTCACATAAAACCCCATTGGCCAGTCATTACAGCTTCTTCAGGGTGAGGATTTTTTAAATTTTTTAAAAAATCAATGAATCAATTAACCAAGAAAATTATAATGAAAGAATAATAAGAATAATCTCTGTCTGTAGCCTTGGTGTATTTCAAGTAACAATGTATCATTTTGGGAAATGATACACTGTTACTTTTCTGTAGCTTAGTTTAGCATAAATACTCGAAACAGAAAGGAAACAACTAGCTGTTTACACTTCGGTACTTGTAAGGGTGCTCTGATCAGATGGAACAAGAATCCTGAGATAATCTCCAACTCCAGACGGACCTGAGCAGCAGAGAGTAGCGGCCCGGGACCCCAGAAAAAGTCCCGTCAGAAGCAGCACGACTCTACTTAGAAAGAGAGAGACTTTTCAGCTCTGCACCTCTGATTGGAGACGAGAAGAAGATTGGTTTTAGATTATTTTATCAGTTACTGAAATTCATTTTTTTATGGCTTCAGAATACTTAAACTTATTTTAAAACTTGGAATTCTGTGCACAATCAACTTTTCTGTTTTTTTAATTTATGAAAAATATTATTTTATTCCAGATGAAAACAGGACTATATTTCTTCTGCTCTTTGTGCTAAGCTAAGCTAAATTAAGCAGCTGTAGGCTCCAGGATGTTTAGCAATCATCCAATCATAATCAATAAGTATATTTTCTATTACTATTACTTTGGCAGCACAGTATTCCGAAACAGCAACTAATAAATATCTATATATATTATGTAACATTTATACAGATGTGGAGGACAACAGGAGGATATATATATATATTCTGAATTTTACTGAAATTCCACAACAAACAGCATAATAACCTCTTTCAAAATCTGGTTCAAATGGTTAAACCTGCTTGGTTACATAATATCTGCTCTGTAAGTGCCACTTAATATTTTCACATGAAAATGCCATAAAAATGTTCATATTTAGGTCGACTTTTACAAGCGGCCGGCCTCAGCAGTCTCACTTAAACGAGACTAAAACTTTAATTTGCCCCTTGTGCAGCCCAGCTCCACACCTGGTGTCTCCGCAAAGCAACATGAGAACGAGTAGCATGAAACAGTCACAAATAAAAAGATGGGGCCTCTGAGACTGATTGTTAACCTAAAACCAGAAGTCACTCATGCCAACAACTTATATAACTCCAGTGGGATTACTGAATGATCAGCATGTTGAACAGACTGATTGTGTTTTTGCCACATGGCCTCCTTTAAATGATTAAAGTAGACAGAGCAGGAAGCCATCTGTGTGTGCGAGTACCTACAGGTAATACTGTACTGGAAGTTTGCTAGTAAACCTCTGTTTATGTTGTTTTGGCTTTCTGGGTCAGCTTCTTCAGATACGAGACTTTAGTGATAAATGATGGCTAAGGAAAACTAGCAACAAAGATTAGGGGCATCCAGTCTATGTGATGCTTGCTGAGTTTTATGTCTTCACGAGACCTAAAAGCACGTGTTTACACGCCCACAAAACAGTCACTAGAGAACTTTACCGACAAAGTGGTTCTGCTGCTGTGGAGAATCAATTCTGCTAGAAATAGAACATAAGATTTCCCCAACAATATTGGATAGTTGGAAGGAGATTTTCCAAGATGTCTCCACGTTTCCAAAGTTGCTGTCCACATTGATTCCGGTTTCGTTCATCTTTTCAAACACTTGTTTGAACAACAGGTTGTTTTTCTACCTCCATGTTTCTGTCCCTCCTGATGTTTACCCTACATGGATCAAACATGATCAGAAAGAACGGATTTCTTCCAACCACAGAGAAACAAGCAGTGTTTACTTGGTTATTAGGAGCTAAAACTCCCTTTGATCAGTCTGTTCTGACTGAGATGGTGACATCTGTCAGTTTTACTCTGATTATGAGTAGAATACTAGTGTCCATGTACAGTCACTGTTTCAAATTTCTTTGACCGTCTCTCACCGTCTTATCTGTCCACAATTTCACTGTGCGTTCACCTCAGTAAACCTCCTCCTCCTCCTCTCACATGTTGCCTCCCTGTCAGTGTCTTCTTAACTCACTTGAACATGGTCTCGGCTTCGCTGTTGCCAAACCACACTTTGAGATGTGGACTGAAGTTTTCTCCATGGATCTCCAGCATGGCAACGTGGCCTCCACCATTCACCTGCAGTCACACACACAGCATGTTTTAGTACATTATTTTTTTCAGCATGGCATTACAATACACCGTTTGTTATCTTCATTTAGAGTTTGGAAATGTTTAGATGTTTGATAGGATTGTGTCTATGTCAGGTGGGTGGGACAAAAATGAGAAGCATATCCTTCTCTTAGATGTCTGCCCCTCTCACTTTAAGAAATTTTTTGTTTCACATTAATTTAGTCTTTGTGTCCGGGCACTTGACAAACTCACCTCTAACCCAGTGATAACAGGAAAAGGACTAACTGGCGTCTGGACGCAGGCCAGACCCTGATTAAACGTGAACTCCACTGCTTCAACTCCGATGATGGTCCAGCAGGATCCGTCGTTCAGCACCACTCTGCTGGGGTCTTTGACACTGGCCGGGGCCTCGAGGAAAAGAAAGGATGGGGGGAAAGACTCATAAAGCACTTGAAGCAACTTATCTGCAGCAATAAAATCTACTAACAAACTCCTGGGCAGTCCAGGTCTATCATCGGGTTACCAAACATAGAGCTCAATTACAGTGCTTCGCTACATCTTCTTCCATGGTGCCCTTCTTCTTGCTCCACCGGGTTGGATACCATCATGAGGACATTGACAGTAAATATGTCTATGTGTTTTATCAATTGCTGACCATTTCTCCATGAGTTGAAAGAGGAATTGAAACCCAGAGCAGATAAGAAAAGTGAGAGTGAGGCAGTCTCACCTGGTACTGTATGATGGTGTCATTTGACAGACACAGGTAGGCTTGAGCATTGTCTCTGAACTGAAAGGCACACTTGTGGAGCTGAGAAACTGGTTCGTCCACGTCCAAGATGGCGTGCTGCTTGTTGACCTTTCGAATCACCTGGAGGAAAGAAAAGTCATAATTTCCTCGGCATAATTTTCCGAGCTCTCACTAAGATACAATAGTTATAAAGAACCGTGTATAAGGATGGTGCACAAACTGTACATCAACCAGGGAGTCTGCATACTGTTGCTGGTTGCACAGTGAGTTACCTCTGGTGTCTCCAGGGCTCGACTCCGAGTATTAACACACTTAAACATATCTTGAACTCCACTGCACACAGAATACTAAGCATCTCAAAGTCTGCTGATGCAGTTGAACCTGTTGGTCCACCTTCACCTTTTCAGTCACCGAACGTCAACCGCAACCAAAAACCTGAGCTGAGCAGCCCGTCGCGCAAACGAGTCAGCAGGAAACATTTCTGTAGCTTCAAACAAACCACGCAGCAACCGGCCTCAACTCCAAAAATATATACCTTAACCATCTTCCAGCAGGCCAGGAGTTGAGCTTGTTATGACAGCAGTTTAGGAGGCACTGAAAGGGTCTGCTCAGCAAAAGGTGAAGGATTCTGCTGAGAGGTTTGTCTGAGTAGAACTTGAAGTGGACCATGGGAGGAACACCAACATCATTTTAGGTATTAGAGAGTTATGAAACACCAGTACAGACACACATGTGCAAGCCATACAGGATGAGGGTAGAAATTTTAGCTGGACTAACGTAAGTGGTCAAATAATCAGGCAACACTGCAGTGTGAGCACCTTTTCTCTCTTCTCTTGTTATTGGCAATTACATAGAGCTTGTTTTGTTGATACAAGTTCTTCTCCTTAAAATAAGGTTGAAACTTCACACATTAAGTTTTTTAAGTCTCCTAAAAGTTGTGGGAATTTAATGTCTCGGTCAGGAAAGATTCAGCGGGGAAGATGCTTGAATTATGATGATTTAAAGGAGCAATCTATATAAAGCCATGATAAGATTGTGGACTTCCTCTGCAGAAATGTTAATCAGCTGTTTTTTAGCTTCGTATGGATCTCTTTGTGTGGCTATGTCCTCATCTTCAATTCATCTTTAAATTCAGTCGGCTCTGAGTGGAGAATTAGCTCCGCCACTAGAACCAGCTGTTCATCACCTCGTATTCTCAGAACATTAGATGGTATTTAATTAACTGTTTCTTTAAATTCATTGACACATAACTCTAAATCTGAATATAAACTGGTCTGAAATATGAAACAAAGTGAAATATTCTTCCACTCTAGCAAAAAACATACCAAAAGTTTGTTTGTGACTGTTTTTTGTAAACTGCATCTACCACACACCTGCTATACAATGCATTCACACATGTATACAATACATAACCCTAATGTGTATGTGTGTGTGTGTGCGTGTCTTACCATGGGAGGCAGAGCTACTCCAGAGTCGGTACACACTAACTGGACCACACAGCCGTAACAGATGAAGCTTTCGCTCAGCACAAAGCCCCCTTGATCAGCACGCTGGTCCTCCACTACACACACACACACAGAAAATTGTGTTTGAATATTCATGCAAATTGAAGGACATCTTTCGACAGTAACACACACGCTTTGTAGTTTAAGAGCAGTTTAATGTCTGCACTTAAAGTCAGTGAAGTTTAATTAAACCCTATGAAATAACAGATGAGTGTGTGTGTGTGCGTGTGGTGACAGTAAAGAGTGCTGATGAATGACTGAGGTTTTGGTGGTGGGAGGTCCGTGCACACCAGCCACCGTTATGTTAAATAAACAACCTTTATATGTGCTCTTCCAGACGTGTGTGAATAACGGCTTCAGCAGTAACTGTATTTATACAGGGATGCTGTCTGATGACTAGAGGATATGAGTTTGATTCCACTGTTCATCTCTGAGTCAGTGTCTCTGACAAAGACCTCCATATATTCACTTCAGCTTCTGGACACCTCAGGATGGTAAGATTTATGAAGCAAGGAGCAGCTTTCCTATTAAACATTTACAGTTACCGAAATTCAGTCTGACAGTAAACTATTTTAAATATTGATAGAAACTAAAATCTTTTCAATAAACCCTGCACCCAGGCTGGCCTTGGTGAGAGTGCTGACAGTCATTAGCAGCACATTTATATCCCTCTGAGAGATGCTAGTGTCAGTGTTTAGCTGTGTCCCTGTAGCCTGGCAGCAATGATGATGTAATCAATTATGTCGATATATATAAATATGTGGATTTGGCATCTCCCTCTGCCAGGCATGCTTGAAATTAGACTTCATCCAAAAAGGCCTAAACTTGATTGTCAAGTGTGAGGCAAGTTTTTAAACATTACTGCTTAGTAAAAATGAAACGGCCTACCACAGCAGCACAGCCACTACGACAAGCATCTTCACAGAGAACTTCAGCTTTCCAACACCAAGCCAATGAGCCAGCAGTGTTTGGACTACTACAGTTTGTTGTCTGAGCCTGGGAGTTGTCCGCGCTCATCTGTTGTGCTTCAGAAACAACAGAGACTCTCTAAAGCAGATGCTAATGATGTTGCTAATGGCTAGCCTGGCAGCGCTGCTTTTCAGCAGTTTGTTTCTGCACATATAGATCTATGAAACTAAACCAGGGAGTTTTTCCATGAAACTGATGATACTATTGATGAGAAAGTTCAGATTTATTCAATGTAATTAGGAAAGACGTTGTTCCCTATATTCTGCCGTAGACTTAGAAAACCAAACCAGGTCCACGAATGTTACGCTCTAAGTGAGAGGACGCAACCTTTAGCCTTGATCAAGAACATAGCTTCATTTCACATTACAGTTCAATCACACTCCACACTATGACAGTTACTGGCAACACCATGTGACAGTCACTGTAGCAGCTGGTACCACAAACACACAACCTCTGAGCTCACATACAATCTATCCCTCGCTCAGACATATTAACAAAATTTTTTATTTTTTTAATCGGGCTGTTCTTAAGCTAATAATGTTGTCATGGAATATCTGAATTCTACAAACGTTTTTGATCCTTTAAAGTCAAAAGAAGACGGACCACATTTTGACCACTCTAGTATGCGCCCTGAATGTCTGAGAGTGAATAAGTAGCTGTGAATATACTGTACAGTTAACACACACGCGCATTTACCTGTGGTGATGGTGAAGGCCGTCCACTGTCTGGCGCTGGCTATGAAAGCTCCTCTGTCCACTGAGAGGTAACGAGTGCTGACCGTCTGAGAGCGTAAACGGTTGAACAAAGCAACTCTGGAGCAAGACGAGATACACACTGAAAGCACACACAGAAACAAAGACACACTACAAAGTCACAATGTTAAGACAAACTGTAAAGACAAGCTTAAAAACCACTATGTAAATACACAAGCAGGGGCGAGAAGCCAGTTTGGTTTTCATTATGTTTTCTCCTGTTTGGTGGCGAAGGAGCCTCTGTAAGGTGCTCTGTATTTTATACTTTGTTAGTTGCTCAACCCAAAGATTTTCCCATGTGAGAAAAATAAAACATTCATACAGGTTTCCTCTGGTTTCAGCACAGAGGCTCAGACCTTGGGCTTTTTTTTAATGTGAGGATGTTTCTTTTACTGGTTGATGCATCCTTTGCAACCTGTGAGACACATAGCTCATGGTTTCCATGTCTGCACATGTGACTGATGGAAATGCAGTGTAGGTGCAGATGTACATTCGCCGCCCAAAATTTGTAACTATAAAGACTTTCTCCGTAACAAGACTCCCACCATGCAACATGCAATAAACTGTACACTTGTTTTGTGCGCTGTATGTGCAGCTGACATCCCACACTCACAATATTGAAATAAAGAAATCGTCTTCAGCTATTGAAGACACCTCCAACTTACTCAACTACTGGTATTTGTAAAACTGTCATTATTAAAAAGATAGTTTTATTGTTATGATGTCATAATAAATCTATTGGCAGAGCAGAACAAGAACATAGAAACCATAATCACACCAGCCTTTACCTAAACCAAGGCTGGACTTACAAATTGACCATATGAATAAAATGTTCTCCCTTTTAAAAATTAAAACTCCCTCCAGCGCTCACAGTTAAGGGATGGGCCTCGCACAGAAGCCAGAGCACACTGCAGTCACCTGATCTGCCCTCTCTGCTGTCAGCATGATGTCTCCTTAGTGTGTTTTAGTGTTTGTGTTCTTGTTTTTAGTCATTTGTGAGGGCAAAACTCTGGTGGAATACTAACATTGTGGGTTTGCACAATTAATTTGTGGGTTAAAACCTGTTAAGACTTGTTTTTTAGATTAAATGTTAGCCTTAGGTTATGGTTAGGGGTTAGGGAATACTTTATGTCAATGAAAAGTGAAAAGTTGTGTTCCTCACCATACTACAAAATACACTATAGAATAACTACTGCTCCAAACTATGAGGTTTATACTTGTACTTACATAATTCTTTACAACTTTTACTTAATTATGAATGAAAATACAATATGTTACAAAACATACTGTAAAAAGGCATCATTTAGGAAACGCTAGAGCAATCTTAACACCAAATGTGACTTAAAAATAGAATATCAACCAGTTACCAAATATCGGGTTGGAATGAAACAGACAGTACACAACAAACTGCTTCAGGAGAATTTTACTATTTCTAGACCACCAGTTCACTCTATTCTTTGATTGCACTGAAGAGCAGTTGTAGAGCAACTTCCCTTTAAAGAAACTGACACAGTTTCAATGATAGTTTGCTGAGAAGCACTAACAAGCAGTCTGAAAGGTCTGAAAGACACAATATTTATAAATGGCAAAAATCACACTGATTTCTAATCAGTAATGTCTAATGATGTAAAACGTATTTATTATTGTATAATATACAGAGTTATAATCAGTGAAAGTGCGACTCACGGTCGGCGTTCTTCACAGACTGTCTCTTCTGTGAAGGTTTGGAGATGACTTTGATCATCCTGCTCTGGAAAGAACCCACTTCCTGCCTGTTTCCCAGGAAGAGTCGCAGCAGCAGGCAGAAATGCTTCCTCTTGTCCTGATCGGAGACGAACAGGGACTTGGCACAAGCAAACATCTGCTGCAGAAACACAGAGACAGTGTGAGTGTGTGTGTGAAAGAGGGAGGGATGTGTCTGGAAAATGTCAGCTGGACTGAGTGGATATGATTTAATCCACGTTCACATGGAACAAAGACATGGACTCTTCAGTAATATTTCACTCAGTTTTTTCTTTCTTCTAAATAACTGTTAAATTGTCTGACGCTCTGTACGGTAATGCAGATGTGGGATGTCTGTTTCTTGTGTTCTCGCTCAGGAAGTTAAAAAGCGAGAGGCCACTGAACACACACAGCGTGTTTACAGCAGCGTAGCTGATTTCAGTCTGTTTGTCGAGACAACGGTGGCCTATAATAAAAGAGGTGATGGTCTCGTCTGGGTAAACACACAGAGCTGTCCGAGGCTCAGACACAACAGCTTCCCATCGTTCACTCATCCATATCTGACACATAGACTGTAAGACAACCAGGCAGAATGAATCACATTTATCCACAATTCAGCTCAGCAGCATACAGTTTAGGATTAAGCGGAAAAACTGCAGTTCCTCTAATGTCCACTAGAGGCTGGCTCCATCAGTGAGTCAATACCCATAGACCCTCATGTTAAAATGTCCAAATTTACAGCAGAAAAAAGGGGCGTAGCTGCTTTGAGTGCCAGGTAGTTGTCCCCACAGGTTTGCTAGCTGTCTTTTGCCTCAGGTCCACCACTTCTTTGAACATTTTAGAATTAGCCAGTAGTCAGGTGAAGTCAGGAATTGACAAGATGGTGACGGCCAGAGACCCCACACTCAGCTTCTAAACTGCTCTTTAGGAAATGAACTGAAAGCTTGGAGACTGCTTTGTTAGGTCATTTCCAGCCTGTTCAGGATGCTGACACTGTTGATGGGTGACCCTAAATGATTTTTCTCCATAATGAAAATATTAATATTGGTTTATATCAATAACAAACTTATCGTATTTAAACCGGAATAAATAAAGTGTCGGTCTGTCTGTCTGTCTACTTATCTATCTAAACTTGTGAGTTCTGCAAATATAAAACCACATACAAAGTTGGAATAATTTTATTTTCAGATACATTCCTCTTTTTATTCCTCTTCATTTATTGATTGATTAATGACGTTTTGTGAAGATATAATAAATCAGATTGTCACAATCATTTCATGAGAAGTGGTAAAAATATTTTATTCCAACTTCATGGGCAACAGTGTATATGATTTGGTTCTATATGCATTCTTTGGATTTATTCTGCTTCCACAGCAGCCATCACTGAACACCTGCTGTTTGGAGAGGAATTTAGAGGATATTTGCACTGGGACAAGGGCCTGGGTAAGTTTCAGAAAATTGGTTTCTCTGACTGACAGGGAAGGAGTGTGTAGACGAAAACAGTCCTGCAAGACACAACAGACAGGTATGCACATGACAAAAGATCACAGTTCTCTCACCCTGGAGTTTGGCTGCTCGTCAAAGACCAGCTTAAATGAGTCTGCCTGTGACTGACTGGAGCTGTCCAGACACATGTAACCACACACTCGATATACAGAGTCTCCGTAACCAGCCGCTGGAGGGAGGCAACAGGGAAAAGAAAATAACACAAGAAAGATGGAGAGCAGGGAAAAGAATGTAGGACGAGGAGACAGAGGAAAGCAGATGTCAGAACTCAGAACTTTTATTCTAAAATTGATTGATAAAAAGTTTTTTTGTTCTTTCACCTTTCAAATGGTCCTGCGTGACTCTCCATCCAGGACCACTGATGTAAACACAAGGTGGAGGGCAGAAGAACCTGAAGCAGCAACATGGATTTAAACAACAGATTAAAAAACACTTTACATCATATCAAGCCAGGAGACACAAGATCTTTTATTAGCTTCATTAGTTTCATGCACTAAATACTGGATACAATAACGTGTATTATCTAAAGGTAAAACGATTAGTTGACAGACTATTTACCAGAGAGTTTGGTTTATAGCAACTGCTTAAATTATTTTTCAATGCAAAAAGGGCAAACATGACTTTTTCAGTTGTTTTCTTACATTTTCTGTCTTTTTTAAATTTTTTTTTGCTTTTATTTATTACAGACTTTATAGATCAAATCAAACAGATAGAAAGGACTGTTTGTTGTAGCCCACATATTTGGTCATTCTTCTCCTAATCTTATCGTCTCTTTTGAGCATGTTTATTCAAAGTTATCTCTCAAAAGAGGCATGACCAAACCTCTTCTCGTTGCCGTAGGACTTCTGAGCGACCTTTGCGTGCAGGATGATGATGGTCTGGTCTGCGTGGGCCTCTCTTCCTGGTTCCCTCGCCGTTCCCAGTAACTGACAGCCTTGGAAGCTCGGGACAAGTCTCCTGATTGGACAAATATACTGTCAAAACTACGCAACCATGTCTTTAGCTCTGTGATGCTGCATCCAGTCAATCTGTAGTTTCAACTCAGTGCTAACAGCAGCGTGCTAAGAAACTCTAAATAACAATGCTAATATGCAGATGATTTGCACATGGAATGTCTACAGAATCAACGTAAGATAAGACAAGATAATCCTTTGTTTATCCCACAGTTGAGGCTGATAAGAGGCCAGGCTGATTTGGAGCTGATGACAGTGCATTATGTGGGAACCCTGAACACATGTAAACTTTTACTTTTATTCTGTTGTCTTATGAGGACAACAAAGCATGTGCTATGAAGGAAAGAAAGAAGTGGTTATAATACATCACCATTTCTGGCTGCTGTTCATTCTGCTGTATTTTTTTTGCAGCTTCTCTGTTTAATTTGCTGCATATCACAAAAACAAATGAGTGGCTAACCACATCGTGAACTAACACAGGTGGAAGTGGTTGAGAAAAACCTCCTTGTTTCCTTCAAAGAACGCTGACTGACACAGGAGCTAACCAGACTTCAGTCTTACCACCCTGTCATAAAGAAACAACTCTTACTGTACTGTGTCTGCATTTTCTTCAAGTAGCTCAGACTAAACACAGCTATCACAACCACACACTCAGGCCATCTTCATAATGGACTTAGCAGCAAAAATAAATTTGAGCCAAAGGCAGTTTCTGACGGGATGATGGGGTGGGACGTATATGGCAGGACATTCCTCCACTGCTTGTATTTATATAGCACTTTTCCGGAGTAGCCTTCCGATCGCTACAGGACATTTACACAAAGAAGAGATATCAGGAGAGCCCACAACATCACCAAGGACAATACACACACACAACACAACCTCTTCACACTCCTGCCGTCGGTTGGCGCTACAGTCCATCATAACGATGAAACACATAGGATTAATTGTTGCTTCACTGGGTCACTGGAGCGCTGAAGAAAGTGAGGCCAGCTCAACTTTACTTTATTGCGCTGTTACTCAGCAACATGAGTCAGGCATCAGCTGTAAATGCTTTGTAGCCTGCTGCTTCTCCACCGGTACGCTGACTGCACTGTGGAGAGGAACGTCTGCGTGGTGAGCCGCACACTGGACGTTTTGTTCATATATGAGGGGGATCCCACTGACCCTGTACACGTCTCTTCACGGTTCACATGGCTCTCTCTATGTGTATGTGTGTGTGTGTGTGTGTGTGTGTGTGTGTGTGTGGTCAGTCACCAGGGTGCCAGCAGTAATCTAAATTAGACCTTCAGAGGTCAGAGGTCAGTGTGTCAGGCGCTCCGACCTTCTGGTATTTCACACAGGGAACAGAAAAAATGGACCGAAGGCAGGAGTGGGGGAAGGGAGGAGAGGAATGTACTTTCACCTCCAAAAAAAAGTACATCTCCTGGTCCAGAAGCTGTTCTGTTAGAAGTGGCTGAAGGTTGTAATGACTGCAATTAACGTTAGGTTTGTTAGTGGGCACGACTCAGCAGGTGTGACGGCTGTAAAAACTGACGAGAGGAAAGCTTCTAGATTAGGATTTTAAAACCTTAATCCGTGTCACCCAGAGGTCTCACCACAACAACATCAAGAACTTCCTGTTTGCAACCAGTGTCACTAATTTGCTACAGGTTACTTTTTAATACACTGTATGTTAATAAAACACATATTGCAAAATTGCAGTATTTCAACTGTGTTTCCTAGGATGATGAGAAACGTCAGCCAAAAGTATGATGCCTTCAGGGTTCACTCACTTCTTAGAGCTGGAGGGTATCTGAGTTTCTGGGGTCTTATGGAGAACCGTGTGCAGTCACTGAAGCTAAGCTAGCTGCTACTCGGTGGTAAGATCTTCCACTCACTGCTCACTGTCATGTCTGTCTCTACATCTGGAGGACTAAAACAAGAGACAAGTAAAGTAACTAATTTCTTTTGAGTTGCTATTTGATTGAGTATTACATAAGGAGGAAGTGAGAGCAAATTTCAAGTTCCCGACTAAAGCCCTCTTTATTGTGTAACACTGCTGGCTTAGTGTAACTGCACGGAGATGACTTTTAATCATTCAGACATTATTATGACAAAGTGTGTTCTCTTCATTCAGGCGTGGCAGGACATTAGCAATTAGAGTCAAGTTATCCATGGAATATTTGGCAACAAGGGAATGAGAGGCTTTGGTGTTGCTGGAGGAGAAATATCCATAAAAGTTACAGAGGAACAATCCACAGCTCCACTGACTTATACCACAGTGAGTGTGAGGGACACTAAGCTCCTTTTTTAACAGTGAAAAACTGAAAACAACAACGTTTTCCCACTTTTTCAGGAGGAATCCCAATGCGATGTGATATACAATCAGCTGGCCACTCACAGACACACACCTTAATAACAGAAACCAACATTTCAGCAGATACAGTGGGCGAGAATCTCAACAGACAAACTTCAAAGTCTCACATTGGTTTAAGGAGTCCTCTTTGATGGGTGCACAGAGAGTTTGAACTTCAAGCCTCTGGAGAACCAAGGGCCATCTAACATACTATCCAACTGTGGACAAGTCAGCTGATTATTAGTTTTCTGTACAATGATGTTGGGTGATCAGGGTGATCTTGATTCCGTCATGCTTAACCATAAGTGGGATGACAGCAAATGAATTTATGAATTTATGATCACTGTTGTTTTTTGTCAGCTCATTTGGGGTTGTTAAATTTTGCCTTCAAATATGTTCTCATGTTTTCTATTCAAGTCATAGTTATCAATTGTTCATATTTCATATCAGACAGTAAATTGGCACCAGTCGGACAACACTAAAGAACTTATTTAACTCACATTTGCTCCAACAGTATGGAAACCGTCTGGTTGAATATAAATGAATCTCTTTATATATAAATGAGAAAGCAGATTATGGTGATAGCAGAAATGTTGTGGAGCTTGTTTCTAAATATGAATTCGGTTATCAGACCTGAAGGTCAACAGTATTATCTGGGTTGATGGGTTCACTGGACATTTCCTGCTACATGGGGTTTGTTTCTAATTACCATTTAAGTCTAAAAACTCCTCCTACACAGTTACAAATAAGACAGACTGCTCAATGTTAATGGTAACTATTCCCATCACGTCAACAAGGAATATTTAATGGAAAATTGAGGTGTAATTTAGGCAAAGTGAGAAAATGAACTATTCGTTTTTGAATTTTTATCTGAGAAGATTACTTTTCTTTTTTTATTCTGTAATTGGTTGTTTTTGGTCAATAATCACAACAGGATGAGTGTGTCACTATATATTGATTAGGAGAAATGATGGTGTAGATTAAACTCTATAATCCTCTAGTCATCATAAATAATAACCAGAGTTATTACAGAGTAAACAGTCAATCATAAAGAGATGACCATATTAGATAAAGTGTATAGATATTTAAATGTATTTTTGTGTTTCCTTCTGAAGTAATGATGTTGGTGACACAGTTTTAATAGTCTTCCATTACGTGTGCTCCACCAATACAATCTATTAGTGTTAGAGATTAAAAACATAAAATCCACTTCTAGGACTACCGAAAGCTTAGATGTGGCCTTTATGGAATAAAAAAAAAAAAAAAAAAGTTTAAGACTAGATGGCTATGCCTGAATTCATGCGCCACGCTGCGCTCTGTGCGCACGGCGAACCTCATCTCTCCAAACTTCTCCAAGCTCTCCACGTTGTTCAGATTTCAAAGACAGGGGGTGGGGTCTCTTCCTTCAGAAAATACTTCTCCTCCTGGCATTTTAATACCTCCACACCATCTCTCCACCACCCCATTCCACCAGTGAACAAAACCGAGGGAAGGTCACGGAGCGACAGAGAGTCGAAGCCCTGAACGCATTTTCACGTCCAAGCGCTCATTCCTCTCGGCACGTCGAGGCTTTCCTATTGAGAAAAGTTTGGGATAAACTACAGCCAACCTCAACTTTCCTAACCCGGGACATTCTGTGCGTGTGTGTAATTCGGGAGTTTTTATCTCGGAGGTCTACCCAGCCGGTTACCCGTCTTACCTGTCCCATCCGCCGGTCCTCGGTGCGTCGTGTCCAGACAGCAGCGTTCCCAGGTGAGTCAGCGGACTGACCGGGTTGGGGGACGGAGTAGGGGGGTATAAGAAAGGGGTGTCAGCCTGGGTGAATCCCAGCTGGTGCATCGATGTTTCTGTCAGGACGAGAAGAACTGAAGAATTTATAGATGTATAACATAATAATAATTTAATGAGACAAAACATCCAAGATAAGTTTACTATACTGGAAAACGGGGCAAGTGCATTGTATGACCATTAAATGACGAACCATTTGAACTACTGTACATTTGAACTCTTTGACTAAGATATGTGAAGATATCAGAAGGTATGTGCTATGGTGTGAACTGCAAGTTTAACCCAAGTATAAATGAGACCAGTGATAGAGATGCACCAGCATCTTCAGACCCCAACCATCTCTAACTACTACTGATTAATAATTTAACTGATCTGCAACTTTACTGATGTCTGATTAATAATTAAAGTCACTTTTCATCCTGAACTGTAGAACAGTCATTGATTCCAGGACCTGAAATGGGATCAATGACTGCTTTTAAATTAAACAGATTAATTGATAATTCCAGGAAATAATTATTGAATTAATTGTTCATAAAAAATTGTTCCATGCATAAATGTTAACAAAAGAAGCTTTATAAATGCACGTTTTTTATTTGTAAGAGAGTCCGCAGCACTGTTTGAGCTGCAAACAGAGCTGCAATAAATATCCTTGCAGTAAATGTGTGAAATGAAGAAAACGGATACAATACAACGTCCCATCAGCTATTAGTCCTCTAATAAACATCAAGATAGAATACATGAAGATATGAATGAATGTGACTGAGTGAGCGTGCATAGGAGGGGAGACGGAGGGTAATGCTCTGGGTTCACACTGATTGCCTGGAGGTGACGCTCTGTGCAGTGCAGTAAAGAGACGGCATTCAGGAAGAAAGAGAGTTCAGTGGCAGCGTGCCTGAGCAGAGATGGAGACAGCAAGTGTGTTGTACAGGCAGATGAACAGTCAAACAGGTAGTCAGTGAGCTTCCTTAGAGATATTGTAGATGGTCTTCATTTCACACTTGGATTAGTCCCGTGCATGTTTTATTAAACTGAATTTTCCTTAAGTAGCCTGAAGGTTGTTAAAATAACTTTAGTCCTTTGTAGATTGAATAATGAGTTAGCAAGCTACAAGTCATTTTCATTTGACTGAGAGTAAGCAGAAGTGACTGAACTCTGCCACATTATAAGAAGACGAAGCAGCTCAGGTCTGCTGCAGGTTGAATGCTACTAAAAGATTTGTACTGTTAAACTCTTTGCTGGAATATAATATTAAAGTGTTTTAGTGTCTGTTGAATTTGTCCGGAGACAAACATTTTCGGGATAGAGTTTGCTTAGTCAGAATTCATGGCATGTTAGTCTTACTTAAGAGAAGCAGAAGATCAGGCATGTTTCTGCTTCTAACTCACCAAGCAGGGTATGTGCAGCCTGATCTGAGTCAGTCTGATTGTGTTGTTACGAAACCACTCTCCGGTAGATATACGGCCAGGTGAAAGAGTGAGCCACTTCATACAGAAAGTAGTAGCAGTGAGACAGGCAGGCAGGTAGACAGTAAAACAGTCAGGCAGTCAGTGAAAGTGCTAACAGTAGCAGAGTCAACATCTGGTTCCAATCTGAAGCCACTAACAAGAAGTGCTGTGTCTTCATCTCAGTATGGGATCCAGCTGTCACTCAAATCCTAACCACCTACAGTACCGACCACAGACTCTCTGCCCCTCTCACTGCACAGATCTACCACTGTCTGTCCCTGTCTGTCTTAGAACATGTGGTCTCTGTCCTCCATCCTGTCCCTCTCTCTGTTTTCATCTCACCATGAATCCAAGATGTCAAACTTACATAGGTACTATATAACTCACACATGACCTCCATGCCTTCCTCATCTTCTTCCACATATAATTCTTTTACCTGTTGCTTGAATCGCAACCTGAGGAAAGGGTCATCTTCAGTCACAAATGAGCTGGCCGCCATAATATCCAAAAAAAACAAAACTGAAACAGTTTTCAGGTGGGCAACACCCACAGATGTTCCTAATATAATCCCAATTCCCCACAAGTCATTTAGAACTGAAGACTTGGATGAAACGTCTTCAAGAAACCCAACAAGTCCAGTTCCCCTTCCTTCATCTTTGTCTTACCATGACCTGGATGAATGAGAACCTTTTCAGACACAATACGGGAACAATTAGCCTCAGATACCACAAAATCAATGGTTCTCACATGTAAGGACTGCAGCACTGGTTCCCATTTTGAAACAACTTTCCTGTGTTTCTATTCGTGAGCATTCATCAAAAACAACAGGCTGGGATCAGATAAAGTTTTTACTTCATCTCAGTCGACTGTGAATAATTGTTTAGTGGGCTGAATAGGTAAAATTAAGCAAACCAGGCTCAAAAAAATAAAAAAAAAAATAACAAATTAGCAACGAAAGAGAAATTATTTACCTGACAGATTGACATTAATAATTATAATGAAATTACTATAGTTACATTTAGACACTTTCTGTTTAAGGTTTGTGGATAATCTGGTCCACAGAGACAAGAGACAACAACCTGTTTCCCTACATTGAACCTTTTCCTGACCCAAACCACAGAGCCTCTGTAAACCACAGAATTTATACACTTGCCTTCCATCTTGACCACCTCCAGTCGAAGGGGATGCAGCTCATCTATATAAAAATGTAAATCCAGCCATTAATTATAATGGAAAAACACAATACATTGTCTATAAGCATAATTTCTAAAAGACAAGAGTTGAATTCATGAGAAAATGGAGATATCATGAGTCTGCAGCATTACAGGTCCACGGTGATACCTGCACAGTCTCATCATTTCATTGTGGGGCATGTTTCAACTGATGCAGAGAAAGAAGACCTAAAATAACAACTGGATAGATCTACAACTAATCAGAGCCACAGAGCTCAGATAACGTGTATGACTTTGTCGCTGTTACTCTTCTGTCCATCATCACATAAAGCCCCGCCCAAAGGATTTGATTGGTTCAATAGATCTTTGCGGGAGCATAATCAGCTCCCAAAGGAGAGAGTCCAGAACAACTTTCAACTCCAAGAATTTTGTGGACAGTGGACGTTGGTCTGGCATCTTGTAAAGCAGACATAATGCTTAACATGTTTCCACAGCACAGCTGAGGCTGATGGAAAAGACATTAGTTTTGAAAAGGATAAAATAAAGTACTGAATGAACTGAAACTTTAACGGTTTTAAAGAAGTGGGAAATATTTCCATCTGGACCAAAGTGTTGAGGAAACAGACCAACACTACCATCCATGGCATCAAACCATTAACATGGCTAAAAAGCACACTTTAAATAAAAGCCTGACTGCCAGGAATCATTTTTATCTATTCTTTTCAAAAAGAAAACTGTATGCTTAAATGGAAATGAAATCAGATACAGAAAAAATCACAAGGACAACCCTTGCCTTGTCAGACACTGTGTCCTCTAAAACATTTAATGAAGTCCTTCCTTGAATAAGTCGTCCTGCCTGTGACAAACTGTGGAGCAGAAACCTTCCAACAGGACGTCAGCATCAGAGTCAAATATCTGTCACCTGTCACCGGTTCTCAACCTCAGGGTCACGACCCCAGCAGGAGGTCAGTGGATGGTTATCAGGGCCCACGGCTCAGATAACCGATAGAATATCATTACTTGTAGAATGCTGCATGTCAAATGCTGCTTTTATTTATTTATTTTTTGCCATTTTCTCGTGAGCAGCAGAAAACAAGATTACGACAGCTGCATTCAGTAAATGTGCCAATCTTAACTGTACTTATTTCATTTTTTTTTTTGTCAGAATTTGTGAGAATTGCTGAGAGGTTGCTTCATATCGCAGCACTCATAAACACGAAGCGGGACGGACTATCATATGCATTCATCGAGCAAAGTTCCATAGTCCTTCTGTCAGTTCAGCATCTGGTGTTGGACAGTAGATGTTATGCTCCACAGGGGCTTGGATCCAACTCCGCTGATTGAGAGTCACAAATGACAGGCCAAGTCTACAGTTACTGGATGACCAGGACAACTGGCAGAACTGCAGAAAAAAATTCTAGTCTGGTGTCGTAATTTGGATTTTACTTTGGGGCATGTTTCAACCGATACCGCAGCACAAAACTGGATAGTCCCCCAACTAATCAAAGCCATTCTGTTGTGAACAACTCCATGGAGCTCAGATGATGTATATGACTACGTCGCTGTCTCCTGTCTGTCACCACATGAAGCCCTGCCGAAACCATTTGATTGGCTAGACCAAATCTTTGTTGAAAGAGTATTAGTTCCCAATGGAGAGACTCCAGACCACCTTTCTGCCACATACAAAAGAGAACTGTGTGCGGTGGAAGTTAGTCTGGCCTTCAGGCTACTACCTCTGTGTTTCACTTTGGGAGGCTGAGGATGCTGAACCTTCCCCTGTTGGCCAAAGAGCCTTACAAATACGTTTAATAAAATCAACTATTGGCAACATCATCTTCTACTCACCTTTCCTGCCATCTTCCCCAGAGTCCAGCTCCTCCATGGTGGGCGTGGCCTCTGCTGATATTAAGACATTAAGACTGCTGATATTACTCAGGTTCACGGTTGCTGCGCTTTCACAAGAGTTTACAAGTCCAGGGTTAACTGTGTAAGAGCTCTTTGCACATGACAGTGATCTAGCTTTAGTAACAAATGTCCGACAAATTGCTAACAAAACAAAACCATCACTGTGCAGAAAGACAAAGAGCTGTGTGATTCAGTTCCTGCAGCTGTTGACTAAACACCAGCTTGGCTTTGTGCTGCAGTTTGATGGTCTGTTGAAGTCAGATGTCTTTCTGCTGTTGGATTCACTATCTGTGTTAACTCTTTATCACTGAGGACAACACTTTGAATTTGAGTGAGACCAATAATAGAGCATGTAAACTTAAACAAGAGGTACATATTCATTAAAACATAGTCTTTAAACTTGTAAAATTGAACAACAATAAATACAGACCTGATATGAAGTTGTTATTCTGTAGCTTCTTGGTTAAGACACTCCTGCAGTTCTTCTCATTCTGGCTTCAAGTGCAAACTTTACTGTGCTGGAGGTTGAGTTTCTGTCCATCTAGAAGTTTGATATGCTGCAGTACATCATGCACATCTTCCTCAAATGATCACTCAGCTTAACCACAAACAGCAATGCTTTCCGTCCACCTTACAGCCAGTCTACAGTAAAGAAGCTTTGGTGAAAAACGTGTGTGCATGTTCATAAGCGTGTTCATGTTTGCTCTCCATCCTGGACCTGTTATCTGGTCTTGGTGTGTGCGTACATTACAGTATCTCTCGGTTTGTGTGGAGAAGGAGATAATCACCTGTTCCTGAACGGCAGCTTTCTCACACACACCTTTCTCCTGGGCAAACACTGCAGGCTGATTTTCATTTTCATTTCCGCCGTGTAACTTTCTGCAAGTTGTAAACTATAACTTTCTACAAGTTATACTGTTGGTCAAAATGCAGTTTGTATGTGTTTTTATTTAGTTTTTTCAGTTCTTCAGTTTATTAGTCTTATTTATACCTATACACAATTGCAATTGTTCTAATGTTCAGTTGATGGTGAAACAGTGTCAGAAATGGTAATTCAACTGGATGCAGTTGTTTGTGCTGTTAAACTAGGCTGAATAAAACACAGTGTTTCTGTTATTTAGCCCAGCCCACTGACTACAATGTCAAAATAATAGGAACATGTGTTGGTACAACATAAGCGACAGCCTCCAAAATTAAATCAACAGATCTTTCAGTTGTTTGAAACCAATCCTGAATAAAAGAAACATTCATGAGGACAAGATTTAAAGCAGGACTGTTATGTTTTTTTTTTTAATGTTTTCACTAGTGTACGTAATAAACTGGCAAGCGAGTGCGCGCTTCAAGATTTGACAGATGAATAAAATAATCCTTCTCTTTGAATAATAACTAGCAACTACAAAGTTTGTTTAAAAGAATGAGTGTTCAAGTTTTTACCCCATACTTGGATAACTGCTGCCTTTTTATGAGGTCGTGTTTACTGTGGTCATGAGAACTGCTCCGTCTCATGGTATTCACATTCAAGTTTTAGAGGAGGGGGATGATTATATATTGTAATTTAGTCGTATAGAGTTTTAATTCTCTAATACAGTAAGTCTGAGGAAAATCTTTGACTGCGTCTTCACATTTCCTACATTATGTTACCTAGCCGTTAGCTTGCTAACTGTTGGACTTGTGGCTTCTAGAAGCCTACAGTTGCCTAGCAGCAGAGTTTGTACGACTGACTGATGTTACCACGTGAACCCAGGAGTTCCATTTGAAGGCCCCATAGTTCTTGGCTAGTTGCTGACTGATGAGACACCTCATAAAACGTCATCTGGTCATATTTACCGGTCAGTTTTCATGTGGACTAACAAAAGAAGGTTTTGCTAGGCTAGCTGTTTTGTCCTGCTTGGTCTTTATAATACAGTAAACTTGATATTCTCATTGTGATTTCACCATGAAAGTGAAAAAAAAGCGCTAAATTTTCCACAATGTTGAACAATCCCTTTAACAGTAATTAGTGACACAGCAGCTGATGAAGACACTCATACAGCTGATAATTTTGTAGTTATTCATGCACGTTGACCTTTGAGTACCTCCATGTTAGAGGCCGACGTGTCTCCCTGTGTCACTGTCAGGCTGCTACAAACATCAGTTTGTCCAAAACAAACAGGACTTGACAAGATGTCTGTGTTTTCTATCAGTCAGCAAAACGACAAGGAACAGCCTCAGTGACTAGAAAAACACGTACTCGACACATTCTACAGGTCACCTTATTTACTGCTAGCTCCCACTACTGGCTTTTTAACAGTTCTGTTAAAGTGCTTTGTTTGGGTTTTGTTTTGTTTATGGAGGAAGAGTAATCTCAGTCAAACTTAATGGAGCAGTGATTGACATTTTGGAAAGCAGGGATACTGACTCATCCAACCCTAACTGAAAAATAATCAGTGTTCTGACTGAAATACGTTGGGTCTATCCTTTTGTCTTGGCTCTGCATGACCATCTGCAAACTAGGTCCAAACAGGACGTTGTTCGTTTTGTTTAACCGTTCATTTTAACCATTTATAAAACTCTGCTACATCCTGTGAAAGACAGAGAGAATGGATGAGATTCTTACTTTTATGAACCAGGAAGTTAAATGACCAGAGAGACTGTTTTCAGTTTTACTTTCATTAAAGTGCTAGAATATATTGGCCCTGCAACCAGAATTATATTTTGTTAAACAAAGTAAAAAAATTAAAAAATAACTAGTTTGTCTAGGCTATATTAAAATGGGTGTGGCCTACATCTTCAGATGCATCTGAATTGAAGAAACACAGTGATGTAAAGCACATGCGACGTACTGTGTGTGAAGAATTTAACAAAAACCTTGTGGTTAACGTGTCAATATTTTCATTTCAACCATTTGTGCGGCATATCATCTTCAAGTAAAGTCTAATAATAATAATAATAATAGTTTCAGTGGTTGGACCCTTAATTATATCTACCTAAAGGATGCGATGCTCTCCTCTAGAACTGAAACTATTGGTTAATTACAACAACTCTCTTTTCCTCAAACCCATGTTTAATCCCATGACCCAACACATCCGGCCTAAAGCACCTTAAACTTCCTCCAGTTCAATGTGTTCCGCAGAAGTCACCAAGTGCTCATGGTGTCAGGTGAGAGTTGCCTCTGTCCTCTGCCTGCAGCTTGAGAGGACATCTGGGAGAAATCTGGAGAATGCATTGCCGTGCTCTTTTCTCTAGGGGGCGGCAGTAACAGGAAATCCAGGCCTGATAATGGGCAGTTGTTTGATAGAATGAAAACAGAACTGCAGTCAGGACAGAGATGCCAAAAGTGAACATGTGTCGTTGCCTTTTTCTGGATCTCTATTCTTTGATCACTAATCTTCTCTGCTCATGTTTTGTTCACGTTAACAAAAAAAACAGCACATAGCCTAAAGGAACTTTTAAAAAACTTAACATGTCAAACTAGTCTCAGGCTTATTGCAAGGACAGAGGTCTTTCAAAATGAGCGGAGGTCTAGATGATAACATGGTAACCACATTCCTTTTCATGTCACTAATTTCTGTGATGTGCCTGACAAACGCACGTTTCGTTAATAATGACCAACTATTTGCATTTACTGTCAATGGGGGCTACATTTTTGCCGGAGCACCTCGCATCTCAAATACTACTTGCTGGTCAAGCATACAGCCCCCTGAAGGCAGACCACACTGGACAGTTTGCAAAGCAGACACAGGATATCCTCTGAACATGCAGCAGCTGAGGTTATTCTGGAGAAAAGTTTGGATACTAATATTAAACATACATTTGCATAAAGCAGCATATTTGTCCACTGCCATGTTGATAAAATTGATACAATCAGATAAAAATAGTGCAATTAATCACATGTTAACTATGGACAATCATGCAATTAATCACAATGTTTTTATCAATTGACAGCCCACTTTATACTGTCACTTTACTATAATTCAGAGGGAACTGTGTGTTATGTGACCCCCAGTTACTCCTTACCTTGCAGATTTTTTAGAATATAAATAAAAAAATAATGAATAAAATGGCAGTTGACTATAGATTTAAACTACCCAGCATTATATAAAGCCCACTGCCTCATCCGCTGAGCGTCGTCTGGTGTCTGGAAGCTAAAATAAGGTGATTATTTAGTTTGACCTTTCACCCTCCTGTATTTCTGCTACAACCAATATTAGACAGGAAGAAATCCAGAGGTTTATTTTTACTGCCTGGACCTGAAAAGAACTTTTAATAAACAGCTCCATCAGTCGTGGTGATCTCACATTCGAGCCAACAATAACTACTGCTCCTGCTCTTTGACCGTCTCTGTAAACGGTATGGTTGGTTAAAACTCTAGTATGTGGCATCAAGCTGCTCCACCAAAAGCTTTCCTGTTGTTACTTTATATTTAAGGCCCATTATTCTTTTCAGATTAGACAATATAATGCCATGCAGTTATTTTCTCTCAGTAGAATGTGAAATTGAAGAAAATTAATATCACAGTTAAGATTTATGCGCATGAATAAAGCGTTTGTGTTACCAAAGGTGAGAGAGCTGACACAGTTTTAATTTGTTTAGAGTGTTAATTGAAGGATCTCCGTTTCTGAATTTAACAGTTAACTCTCTCCCAGTCGCCACAAGCAGCAGCCTTCACCACCATCCAGTCAATGAAACGTTTAACAAGAAAATATTGGGTAAGAGCTGAATGATTCTCTTTGTGGATAATTTTAGAGCATGCGTCGGCCTGTGAGCCACGCTGAGCTGCAGCAGTGATGTGTGTGTATGTGTGTTTGTGTGTCTGTGGTGTTGCACTCTGAGGGGCAGCAGGATCGCAGTAGATCATTGTTCGGTAAGCGGACGGTGAGGGAGACAGGAAGAGGGGAGGTGGGGGGGCTGTCGGTCGGTTACTGCCGTTAAGGAACCGAAAGTCAGACTGAGGAGCCTTTGTGCCACACGCACACACACACAATACACCCACACACGCACACACACACACACACACTTTTTTTGCCTCATAACTGACTTCTGCAGAAACCTCTGTGTCTTAAGTATTGATGTGATTTGAGGTGTAAGTCGCAAATACGTGATGCTAATAAAATGTTTCAAGATTTTTTTCATATTGGAGTTGAAGTTGTTCAGAGAGACAAGAGACCATAAATTCAATGAACCCAAGTTAGATTTTTTAACTCTCCTCCATACTGCTAGCTGCTGTACTCTGCCTCCATCACTGTAGTCGCCCCACTCTTCACCTCTTGACAAACGATCCTTGCTGGTTGTCATAAAATGAATTGCTACCAGTGCAGGAATTGCCACAGAGAGCTGATTTAAAACTCTGTTATCCTGTGAAACACAGACAGACTGACCTGATTACACTGATCACAGTTCAGTGAGCAGTGAATTCCTGACGATTAATTTATACACAAAAGACTCGTTCTCTGGCTTTAATGTTTAGGGTGAACTCAATTGTTTTATCACTGAGATTACATTAGTTGAAACTGAGTTGAAATAAACGGTCTAAATGTATTGTTACTGATGCTACATAAATAAAATAAAATTAAAATGTTGGATTAGAAGGTAAGAGTGTGTAGGCATTTGCTCTGTTCTCTGCCCTCTGGTCTGTGAAGAGATTGTTTTAGTGTTCAGTTGGATTTATCATCCTGGAGCAGTTGTACATACGTGAAGCCGTTCTTTGGATCTCTTGAAGTAATGCCATTCATAATAATATAGGATATGCACTCTGGTATAAAATGACCTGATCTGATGGGAAGAGGTGACGTTCCCATGTGTTCAGGCCAAAGCATGAGCAGTGACCTTTTGTCTTGACTTTAAGAGACAGGTATCCCTGCAGCACTGTAAGCTTTATAAGAGCTGAGTGGACTCATAAAGTCAGGCCTATACTTCACAGGTAGAAGGAAATCAAGGATATGTGTTGTATGGGGGCTTTTACTGAGGTCAGGTCACTGCCAATATGTAAAGAAATAACCACAGATGACTCTTCAAAAACATACAGTAGGTGCATGAATAATGTGCACCAAACATTTGGCTGAACTTCCATTCACAGCAGAGATGCTGCTGAAAATATGTGGATGAGAGAAAAGCGAGCAACAGAAAACGACAAATAAAGACAGAAACAGAGAAAAGAGCCTTTGTGCTCCAGTACATGTGTTGACTCATTACTAAGAGGTGAGCCAGTGATGACCACAGACTCTGGCTGCCAGTCAGACAGTGATAAACCCCCGAAGGACCCCTCTGAGGGCCAACAGAGAGAGCTGGCTTTGGTGCTGCCTGTTTGAATTGACTGGGTTCCCTGAACATAAATACTTGCCAGACATTATCATTATCCCTCTGCTGCTGGCAGTGCTGATAGCCTACAGGGACGCTGACAGACACACAGGCAGATTAGGGACTCTGTGTGTGTTTATCCACAGCCCTCCATTAGCAGGAATTGCTGCACACCTTATCCAGGTGTTTGCAGGCGAGTGTTTTACAATGAGGCAGGGCCGGAATGTTCCGCTGCAACGCACGCACGCCCGCCACGGTCATCATTATCACTTTACAAACACAGACAGCAGGAATCTACTGTTTCTACACTCTCTAATTACTCTGATGAGCGTCAACAGTCACTTGACTACACACAGAGAGTAGAAAGACCTAATCCTGCCAGAGTTACAGTACCAGGCCAGAGATACAACACTGCAAACAAACTGCTCTGGGGAGCAGTTGCATGCAGGCTGCTAGCACCCTCTCTGACAGGGTTCAGCTCGGTTTATTTGTTCCAGGACGCAGTTTGATTGCTGCGTTCACACCAGTACAAACAAACTAACCTGGTAGGGAAACGCCCCCGGTTTTGGAACAATGACCTCATGTGAACACACTCTAAGATAGCCCATCCGAGACAGCCTGGAAGTCAGACAGACTTTCCCCAGCCCCAGATTTTATGTGGTGGAAAGTTGATCTGGAGTCTCTCTGTTGGGAACTGATTATGCTCCAAGCATAAACTAATATTGCCAGGGTTACCAGACTGAAATTTAAAATATGAGGTAGCTTATATAATATGTGCTCCCATTTTGTTTTTTGTGCAAGACAACACTGAGTGTATGTCCATTGGTTATACATTGAAGTATTCCTACCTGATTTTTGTTTCCCAAAGTTTTCTTCTACTCTGAGAATTTGTTAAAGTTTAGGCACAAGACAAGTTGGTAGTATTAGAACAAATCACTGTCTAGATATTCTTTCTGGTTCGTGAAAGATCATGGAAAAAACTGAAACATTTGTCCAATTTTGCTTTAAAATGAAACTATTGTGTATTCAAAATCTATAAAAAGAATCTATGAAAATAATTACAGTTCTTAGTACTGAGAGTTAATTCCAATTCACTCTGCAGAGAGATATTGATTCAATAAAACCGCTGAAAGTCAAAAATAAGATTGTGTGAGATTAAACCCAGTCCAAATTTGTGTGTAAAATTACAAAAACAAGATCTGAAACTTAACATGATCTTTGTGTTAAGGAGCTGCATTGTTACTTATTAAGTCCCACTGAAAAGTCCAGACAACGTCCCATAAGACACATCAGACACAAAGTGGACCAAATTCTCTGTCCTTCTTCTGACTCACCCGCAGCGTCTTCCCTTCACAGAATCTGATCCTGTTCCAGTTCGGCCGCGAGCGACTCATCTAGATCGGTATCATCAGGATGAAGATGAGACAGCTTGGAGCGCTGTGTGGCTTCGTTCTACTGACCCTGGCCGTCCTCGCCACCGCCAGGCCGAAACTAGGTCAGTCCACAGACACCGTGAGAGATAACAGAAAAACTAAGACAGACAGGGAGAATTTTTTTTTCATTGCATTCTTCCGTAATATTCCAAACTGGGCTTTGGGTTTTCTTTCTTTAACGGGAAATCGTTAAATCAAGCACAAAATATAATGTTCATGACATTTAAGAGGCTGAAGCTGCCGAAGAAGAAACCAGTTTTTGTGTTTGGTATTTGTGCTTTAGGTTGTCACATTTCATCATTCATGACTTAATCTCAGCAGACGTATAATGTCAATACATTTGGATGCCGTTTACATTAAATCTCCAGTTGACTTGATTTACTGTATATGGCCAGAAAATTACAGATTTGTAGGATGTTACAAACCGACCATTGTTCTGTTTGAAACTCAACAGTCCCACGTGTCTCCTCAAGCTGACTCCGAGTCTCTCCTGTTATGACGTCCAGTTTCAGTTTGGCCTTTGTGAAGAAATTCTGGAAGTTCATTAATCAAACGATCTCTTTCCAACTCATAAAGCCACGCCACAAACACAGGCTCACCTCATACCTCATTCACGACTGCAGCGTTTTTGAACCTGGATGATGTTACAACATGAGAGCGCGTCCCGAAAAATTAAAGACAAAACCAGGTGCTGTGTGGCAGCTGCAGTAACAGAGAAGTGAGTTCAGGTGGTAAATAATGTGAAAGACATATGAGGAAAGCCTCAAACAACACACACGCAGCTAAACTGACACATTTGAAAATCCACAGAGGGAAAAGTAGTTTATCTTATAATGTATTACTGTATGTTCAGTAGGAGACACTTTGTTCACAAGCTGTTGCATTATTTATACATGACCTGACTTCACTAACTATTTGGACAGTTTTCCTTTTAGTTCCAAATCCCGCAAAGAACAAAGCCACTGCTGAAATTTAGATATCAAAAATATCAAACAGGAAGCGTGATTTTGCATTTGTTGAGGAAAATGTTTGTATTTTACAATAACTTTGATTCGTGTACAAAAAGATTTAGCTTGAAAATGCCAACCATCGTTATTGATTTCTGTCCTCTTCTTATAAAATCAGTTCAATCGGTTTTAGCTCAGGAGCTCGCTGACTTCTCTTCTGACTTGCCTGATATGTCTTCCAGGTCCTGAGCAGAAGTGTAAGTCTGGTCCGGTGGATCTGGTCTTCCTCATCGACAGCTCCCGCAGCGTAAGGCCGCACGAGTTTGAGACCATGAGGAAGTTCATGATTGACATTCTCAACACGCTGGACATCGGACTCAACGCCACCAGAGTGGGAGTGGTTCAGTACTCCAGCCAGGTACTGTAGGTGCACAGCTTCTGGACCTTCTTTAATGTTGCATTATCTTATTGTTGATGATCTTCAGCATTTGTCCATGCATTTAGAGAAGCATAACTTAAACGTCTTTATTCAACAATAATCACATCCGAGGATTAAACCCAATAAGAGGACTGGCATACAGCCTGCTTTCTCTGAGCAGCTACATTCATATGGACACTATTTCTCCAACCTGATCATAGATTCGATGGCTAAGATTCAACGCTAAATAAAATGATCTGATCAGATGCATGAGGTTGCATGCCCCAAAACATCAGAACATTTTAGACAAATGTGAAATAAAATCTGCAGGAAATATAACGAAAAATAAGAAAGAAGAAAATATAAGAAGTTTTTCCTCCTACTTTGTCTCCAGTCCTGAACTGATAGAGTAGAAGAATATGACCAAGATGTCTCCACGTCTCCAATGTTACTGTCCACATTAGTTCCAGCTTCGTTCATCTTTTCAGATACAACTGGTTGTTTTTCTACCTCCATGTTTCTGTCCCTCCTGGAAACTCATCACCTGATTTTTACCGAACATGGAGCAAGCAAGCTTAGAATGAATGGATTTATTCTAACCAGAGCGAAACCAGCAGATCAAGTGTTAACATAAAGTTTAACACCACCCTCTATATCTGATCAGACCAGCCCGTTCTGACCGATGTGGTTAGATGAGCCATTTTTATTCTAATTATTAGTGGAAGATTAGAGTCATTCGAACACAATACCTGTCACCACTCTCCCCTCTGTTTTCAGGTCCGCAGTGAGTTCTCTCTGAAGACCCATGCCAAGCTGGACAGCATGGTGAAAGGCATCAATCAGATCATCCCTCTTGCTCAGGGAACCATGACTGGGCTCGCCATCAGATATGTGATGAACCAAGCTTTCACCGCTGAGGCTGGAGACAGGCCAAAGGTACTGCAAGTCCTACTGGACGTCCCAGAGTCTGAAACAATGACATTTATTATTTGGAGTACACTTTCTTTTTGTAGTTTGTAATATTTTTACTCCATAGTTTTGATTTGGCTTCATTTGAAATCTTTCCGCAACACTTAAGCTTTGTTTTAGTGGCAAAGCTTTTCTATTTTTCTTGACCTTGTTCCAACTTTAATACCATCCCATTAATACCACCAAGCCTCCTGCCACACCTTAGCTCTGATCCTGAGGGTTTTCTTCCCCTTTAGGTCCCCAACGTGGCTGTGATTGTGACAGATGGACGTCCTCAGGACCGTGTGGCTGAGGTGGCAGCCGAGGCCAGAGAGAAAGGCATCGAGATCTACGCTGTGGGAGTTGCCAGAGCCGACATGACATCGCTACGGGCTATGGCATCCCCGCCCTTCGAGGACCACGTCTTCCTGGTCGAGTCCTTTGACCTCATTCACCAGTTCGGATTGCAGTTCCAGGACAAGCTTTGCGGTAAGACTGCTCGGCAGGAAATGACATCCCTGTTTTTACAAACACAAAGCAGACATTATGGCTTTCCTTTACTGTATTTTCTAAAAAACACTTTTCAATCCAAACAGGATTAATTCAGGTCATCAAATTAGTTCACGTCGGTTCTATATAAACAAAGAATGCAAAATGAAAACCTTAATGAGAACATTAACGATCTCATCAAAGTCTCATTCTTTGTGGATTTGACATCCTTTTATTTTTCATTAAGTCCACATCTGAATCTGGTGAAGACCTGCTAACAAACAGATGAATGCAGCTAATGGATTACTGTTATTTAAAGTAATTTTGACGTCAGTAAAAACCTGCAGTCAAGTCTCTGGAATTCAAATTTAATGCAGATGGCTTCATCTGTGGCTAAACCAGATTCGTTATGTAATTAGAAACACCACACAGAACCTGACACTCTTTCAAATCAGCTTCGCTCAGATCCCTTAAGCACAAGATATCTCCTCATGCAGGCCATCAGTCTAACCTGGACACATAAACCTAGCATAAAACAGTGAATCAATATGTAATTGATCGACTACATGTAATTAATATGTAGTTTTTGGTGGAGGGGTTATGGTGTGGGTTTGAAATCACTCACACACGATTGCAGACATCCAGGGGTAGCTGACGTTCCTCCACATCTGAAGATGGTGAGATAATTTCCTCACTGTATGTGAAGATGACATGAGAAACTAAGGATGTATCATCTCAGATGTATACATATATAATTTTTTTCATTCTACAAAGAAGAGATATATGCTCCATGACTGTTAGACAGGGTGTGTAAATGTAGAGCTTGTCTTGGATTTCCAGAAATCAGCATTAATGTAATTATCAATGTAAAAATGGTGACCAATAAGATGTTTTGTCCTGATTTTCCCCCCGTGTTGCCACCATGTGGGCTTCTTCGGGTAATAAAACCTTAAGATTACACAAAAGCTATTGTTGTCCATTTTCTCAGACTGGAAAAATTCTCTTACCCAAAACAGAGATACCACTAAAATGAGATGAGTTGAACTGTACATACCAGAAATCCCCCCTCATAGTCTCATGGATCTCCTCTGCTCTACAGGTATTGATATGTGTGTGGAGTCGGACCACGGCTGTGAGCACATCTGTGAAAGCTCCCCGGGCTCCTACCACTGCCTCTGTCTGCCTGGATACACCCTGAATGATGATGGGAAAACATGCACAGGTAACAAATCACTGAGCAAAGTCAAGCTACAAGAAGCACTCTTTAAGCCAGAAACATTTATACATTCGTGGACATGTTATTTTAACATTAATAATGTAAATTACTCTGCACTATACAAAAACAACCAACACATTTGCAGAAGGCAATACCTGACATTGCTAAAGGTGCAAATTTGTAACTATTTAATTACCCCCACTTATTGATAATGGAAAAAGTGACTCCACAAATTGTGAATGTGTGTGTTTCAGCCATAGATCTGTGCGCAGAGGGAAAGCACGACTGTGAACAATTGTGCATCAGCTCCCCTGGTTCCTTCACCTGCGACTGCAACAAAGGATACAAACTGAACGACGACAAGAAGACCTGCTCAAGTTAGTCTCACACACTCAAACAACACATCATATAATCCTCACAAGAGAATTCATTGCAGGCTGAAATGGATTCTGTCGATTCCTCTGCTGCTTCATGAAGTGAGTGTGGGTTTGCATTTTGTTCCTCTGTCTGCAGTCTGTCTCAGTAAAAAGAATTCGCAGGACACCGATATGTTTAAAAGTTGAATATGAAATTATTAATACTCCAGCTTGGAATCACTGAACTGAGCACAGTCAGGATACCCCTTTATGAGAGTCCAGCCTCAAGTTAACAGTTATTCTCTGAAACTGGAGTTATAGCTTTCATAGCATATAAAACTTATTTTTAGAAGTTGGGATCTTTGCTTGTTTTAGGTGAGACTAACTGTGAGGCAAAAGGAACATAAATGCAACCGCGCTCATTTTGCTGCTGCTCTTTCTGCTGCTCACGGCCTTGCTGCTTTCCTCCCTTCAGTGATCGACTACTGTTCGTTTGGGAACCACAGTTGCGATCATGAGTGTGTGAGTGTGCTCAGTGGCTATCACTGCCGTTGTAACGAAGGATACAGGCTGCTGGACAACGGCAAGACCTGCCAGGGTAAGTAGCACCAACATGGAAGAGCAATCATCTGAGAAAAAGACACGCACTGCTGCTGCTACAATGGAGGTTTTATGCTGCAGCTAATGTTAATATCATATAGGCAAACTGGAGTAAAACAAGCCTGAGATAGTGCAATTGTATTGAGATTCTTAAAACTCATGAGTCTACTACTGTCGTATCTCTGGCAGCTGTTTTCCTCACGCAAATCATAAAAAAAAAAAAGCTTGGCTGAAATCTTGCTGGCTCCGTCATTTGGTGCAAACCCAAAATGATGCAGTTGCAGCACAACTCATTCGCATATCCCTTTTCAGTCTGACGTGATGACAATTAAAATGTTATTTTCAAACACGTTTGTCCTTTCACTCAACCAAGGGGCGTCTCACCATGGACCAATAAGGCAGAGCAGAGCGCATGCAATAGCCAAGAATACCAAACCATTTATGTAATTTATCCTTTCTTCTAAATTTATTATTTTCATACTCCAAAGTGGTTTGGAAAGAACAATATGATGCAGCTGGTTAGTGAAGGAGGATGCGTTTAGCTCAAAATCATTTTGGTCAACACAAATGAAAATTTCCAAATATTCCAGTATCCAAAAATTTCCAGTATTGGCCTATCAGTGATTATATCTTTGCCTGATTTATTTCTGATATTTGCTATGCCTTGAAATCAGTTCCTTGTAATTAGAGAGAAGAGTTACATTAAGCCACCGGAGAATACTTGGCATTTCATTGCAGTATTCAGCAAAGACATTTTTCAGCTAGAACAGGATCTTCAAAAATTGGTTGATTGCCTAGAAGTTGCTTCTGAAAGAGAAACATACCATCTTCAGACAAGAATGAGGATGAAATGTCAGGTCATTTGAGGTTTAACTGTATTGGTTCATGTCAGTTTTATGGGAGCAAATAATGCAAAATGAACAAAAACTCTGGAAAATTAAACCATTTTAGTAGAATAAGTAAATAAGTTTTCATTTGTTGTGGGTCTGACATCCTGTTTTTTCTAAAAAACCCATATTTGAAACCGATGAAGACGTTTGAATAATAAATTACTAATGAAGCAAAAACCTGCAGCCAAGTCTCTGTAATGACAACTGTGTCCAACTGGCCTCTTTATTTAATTAACCTGAAATAAAAAACATCCGCACACACAGTGCATATTCTCCAGGAAGCATGTCGTATGCACGGTAAAGCAAGCCATCAACGTGTTTGTACATATTCATGCATGCTGCACACTAATGTACAGATGCCTCAGTGGCACTTACATGGGAAACAGCTGCAGTACAGGATCCTGTTGACAGAAAACTGTGAAATTAAGACAATTTACAACCTTTGCGTAACCAAAGACTTGCTATTCCCTTGAAGCCATCCAAATCTTCAAAGCTCCAGTGATACACCATGTAATTGTGTCGTCTGTTTAACCCAAATACCACAGCAGCATTATGTGCTTTAAATAATACACTATCAGCTGTTCTTGGCTTTTTGAAAACACCCGGATAACTCACATTTAAATAAACAAGTTATTTAAAGATTAGAAACGACATCATGTTCTTGTGAGTCATAATAAAATATAATTTAGACCTTGATTCAAACGTATTATTTTCATCAAAATCCAACACAGAACTCACAACTTAAAATTGTTCATTGGCTCTGATGACAGTACATTTTCTCAGAATAATATCTACAACACACACACACACACACACACACACACACACATTAACCCAATGTGCGTGTGTGTTGTTTAGCCATTGACCTGTGCGCTGAGGGGAAACATGACTGTGAACAAATCTGTGTCAGCGCGCCCGGCGTCTTCACCTGCGACTGCAACGAAGGATACACACTCAATGAAGACGAGAAGACCTGCGCACGTTAGTCAGGCCCTCGCACAAATACACGCATTCACGGGTGTACACGCACTAGCAAACACACACCTGGTTTATCTGTCATTCACTGGAGGCCAGCCTGTTCCTTCTCCTCCTACAGTCTCTCCAGTCTTCTCAGATGTGAAGGCTGGGGAACTGAAGCCGCTAGAGTCCTGAGACTAATGGTCAGGACAACACACGTCACTTTAACATTACACCATAACATCAGATGACAAATATGAATTAATTAATGTAAATAATATATATTTTCATCACATGATCCTCTAGCGTCTGCTTGTGCTTATAGAAATGCAGAACCACATCCACACAGGAAAACAACCCAGACACAATGTTCCACTGTTACTATAAACGGAGATGACTTTGTGTGTGTGTTACACAGCCATTGACCTGTGTGCCGAGGGAAAGCACGACTGTGAACAAATCTGTGTCAGCGCACCGGGCGTCTTCACCTGCCAATGCAACAAAGGATTCAAACTGAACAAGGACAAGAAGACCTGCACAAGTCAGTGGATTTCACACACACACACACACACAAACTAAAAACTTTTCTCATCTTGTGTTGTCTCTATTTTATTGTAACTTTATGAACTAAGAAAAGGAGAAAATGCAATTCAGTTTCTTGGCAGTATAACCACTCTGAAGTAAAAGAAAAAAAAAGGTTAAAACAGAAAACTAAATCTCACTGAGCTGACACTATGTTGTTTTTCACATTTATTTCCTGTCCATTAGCCAGATATCATCTTCTGAACTATAGCATAACAGTAATGGTCCATTAACAATCCAACTAAAGTAGGACATTACCTACAGAGGTAAATGCATGGCCTGGTCTGCATGTGCCTGTATGTTTGTGTTATATTTACTGTTTATGTATCTGCAGACATGGACCTGTGTAACACAGTGGAGCACCGTTGTGAACACCAGTGTGTGAGCACTCCAGGATCTTACTACTGTATCTGTCCCGAGGGGCAACTACTGCAAGATGATGGCAAGAGTTGTGGCAGTAAGTTGAACTTGGATCAATAACCTGAATGACCGCTGAAGTACAAACTTGCCAGCCCAGACAAAAAATACAATCTGTGCAGTCATAATCTTAAAAAGAACTTTATCAGTAAGCTTAGTTTCTAGAAGCACAAACCTCTGAAGCAGAAGGGTGATTTAGATCCTGTTGATCCTGCAGGATCAACCTAAACGTTTTGGATTAAGGTGTCAGGAGGTCCGCATCACCGCTGCATGTCAGATAAATCAGAGAACAGGAAACAACACATACAGAAGAAAAGAGTCGTCTGTGCATAACCTGCATTACCATCAGCCATCACTTAAGAAAGCTGTTATGAATCAGGGGTCAGGTCACCGCTGAAGGGAAAAAACGTGGAGAGCAGACGTTACAGTCAGAGTAAGAAAAGAGAAGTTATGTTTCAGGAAATGAAATAAAGATGCTTGAGAAAATGAACCAGATCTCGTCCTGATGTTAAAAGCAGCTCAAATATGTCTGAGAGAAACTGGCTGGACGAAGATGAAGACTTTCTTCTGGATGTTCTTTCCCTCTGGAGAGGAATCCAAAGTGCCTGTCAGTAACATTCACACAGCACCTCCACCTGATGATATGTGGCAGGAGAGAACACCTCATTTATCACCCTCGAGAAATATACTTTAAGAAGACTCAAGTGAGCAAATCAGAATCAAAAATTTAATTGACTGATCAGGTGCTTGTTTTAACTTCTCCTCATTAAATGATTTTTAACTGACATATTCTACCCAAATAGGTCTGAAATTTGATTATATTGCTATAACATCCCCATTGCAGGTCACTGTAACTTCAAAACACAAACATTTCATTGTTAAAGCACTGAGACCAATTTTACAGATGAAAAATTGTATACATGTGTGAATAACTGCACCCCCATAGTATATACATTCGGGGTTTTTTTCTCTGCTGAAATATCATCTGACTCTGAAAGTCGGTAGTCTGCACCTGTAAAACTTCACTGATACAAAGACCTGTCAATAACAAGTAAAAATGTAACTTTATTTAAACAAGACATATAAAAATGATCTAGTATCTGTATTATGTGAGTATTCATTTTCTTTTTCTTATTCTTCAGCCTGCAAGTCTGCCAACATCGACCTTGTGCTTCTGATCGACGGCTCCAAGAGCGTCCGACCCCAAAACTTTGAGCTGGTCAAAAAGTTTGTTAACCAGGTGGGGCATGTCCCAGTATTTTGGTATGATACCACGGCTCAAATAAAAACCAAAAAATGAATACAAAAACAAGCATTTTCCTGCCCCATATAATTTCTCTACATTAAACTGAACATTGTATTATTCTACATCGTGTTGTTTTGGATGGTGGTGACATGGTTACTGTAGGTTTGCGTTTGTCTGAGCCAGAAACTAAATGCAAAACAAAATAAATACAAATAAAGTGCAGATGTGACTACAGCTGAATCAGATGAACATCCCTGACCTCCTCCTGTGCTGCAGGTCGTGGACTCTCTGGATGTGTCTGCTCATGGTACCAGAGTGGGTCTGGTTCAGTACTCCAGCCGGGTCAGGACAGAGTTCTCTCTCAACAAGTACCACACTGCTGATGAGATCAAAGCTGCCGTCATGAAGGTACCAATGTCGCAAAGTTCAGTTCTACATGTAAACACCACAAGTCTGTGAAGGTTCTCAGTCATCCAGGTCATCAATATCCAAAAAGCAAGCTGAAACAAGGGCAACTGGAGTTCCTTGTAGACGTAGCTTCTTCAGAACAGTCCAATCAGAACTGAAGAACTGAAGAAGCTACTTGGATGAGTAGCAAAAAATCTTGAAGAAACTTCAATTGCCCTTGTTATAGCTTGTGTTTTGAATGTTAACACCAGACATGTCACAAAGAACCACAAGCCTTTAAAGCACATAAATAAAATGTAAAGCTGGAGTGAACGTGTGAGACTTCACAAACAACTAAAGTACAACTTCACAGTCACCCAGTAGAAACAGATCTACAGGCCCATTCTGAATATGAACATGTTTAAGACATGCTGGATGAAGAAGAACAACTCATTGGCCCCAAACACGACTGAAACATGATTAATGTTCCCGTTTAGGTTGAATACATGGAGAAAGGTACCATGACGGGCCTGGCCCTAAAGCACATGCTGGAGAACAGCTTCTCAGAGGCAGAGGGCGCTCGTCCTCCCAGCCGCAACATCCCTCGAATCGGACTGGTCTTCACAGACGGACGCTCGCAGGATGATATCACCGAGTACGCCAAGATGGCCAAAGAAGCTGGTGATTCATTTAATCCTATGTACTCTTTATATTTTATTTCACAGGAAAAGATAATAATATGATATGTAGTGAAAGGAAAGACAAAAAGTGCCGAAATGGCTCCCAGTGTGTGGCACTGGTGTGTGCTTGTGTGAGCGAATGAGTGGATGTGTCTGTGACTGTAAAGTTTTTTGAGTACCAATAGGTAGAAAAGCGCTATATAAAAGCAAGACCATTTACCATTTAATAGTATTAAACAAATGTTATAGAGAACAACAATTTAACTCTAATAGTAATAAAAATAGAGCAAAGTACGGTCTATATACCTTGACTGTCTCCTGAGCAAAAGTAATAAAACATATCATTGTGAATGAAGCAAATAAAACATGCATATATGGTGGGTGCACAAAGCAGCTTTTGTAACAATTTATAGAGCAACAGTTTTTCCTTTTTTTGCCAAATTGGAAAAGCTGTTCCCTAATTTGGTATCTTTAAATCTTAGTGAAGACTGACCTCTGCAAGTTAGAACTTTGGCAGAATGAAGAGCTAAAGGCAAATCGCATAAATGTGGACCTGTAAATTTTTTATTATATCTTGAACTGGTCAGAAATATTCTCTTCACTCAAATGTCATTTGTAACATTATGATCTGTAGTTTCTGAAATAGAGAAGCAGGTGAAATGTGTGACTCTGAACCACGTTTGTGGAGAAGACTCAGCTGTGAATTCCACAGCTTGATTTCTTGATCTAGATCCACAGTTCCCAAACCCTTTTTGCTTGGTTTTTGGTTATATTTCTCTTACTCAACTCTAATTTTGTCAACCTCAGAATACCTCATGAACCCACTGTGATCTTTGGCACTCTGACCCCAGGTTAGGAGCCCCTGGCTCTAGACGATGGTGAAGATTTATCTCTGTAACTTGTTCTTTCTGTGTAGGTATCACCATGTACGCTGTGGGCGTCGGCAAAGCCGTGGAAGATGAGCTCCGTGTGATTGCGTCTGAGCCTGTGGAGAAACATTTCTATTACACCACTGACTTCACCGCCATCAGCACCATCGCTGAGAACCTCAAACTCAATGTGTGCCCAGGTACAGTACTGTCAAGCACCACAACACAAATTATTAGCAGTTCAGAGGAGCCGCACATAAATAAAGTAGTTCTTCACCTATTAATAAATGTTTCATTAGGTGACCCTGTTTTTTTGTTTTTTTTAAGCAGAAAGTCCCAAACTGATCATCCCGCTAATCACTCTATATAAAGTATATGGCTGCATATATGGAATAAGTAAAAGCTGCACTGTTCACAAAAGTGGCAGTATCTTTAAACCTCTTATCCGCCACTTGTCAGAGGAACATACTGCATATTATATTCACTTACATCATTTCTATGTCAAAAACAGAATGAAAACTATAAATAGTTAATTATTATACCAGTTTCAAAAGATTTTGTCCACCGTAAAGTAAAATCCAAAAGACCAGACTTACATGTAGCTGTAAGGACGTCTTGATCTTTGTCACCATCTACTGGCAAAAGCACACAATTACAGTTGTCGAAAATGCATTCAGATGTAAAATGTAATATAAAAATATGTGATCCAACATAAAGACAAAACAATAAAAGGGGCAGCTATTTACAGTTTCAACTTTTAGATTTTCCACTGTGACATTAAAGCTTAATATTTATCGCTAAAGTTTAACACGAGCAGTGCATTCTGCTGTATAATCAGCCTCTAATGCCTACACATACAGATAAATAAAAAGATAAATGCACCTTCAAAATAAGTTTGTGTGAATAAATAGTGTATTGCATATTTCATTTTATCCTCCTGTAGAGGAGAGCCAGGGGGAGATCGAGGTGAAGGATCCATGTGCCTGTGAGAGTCTGGTGGAGTTCCAGCAGGCCACCATGAGCAGCCTGGAGCAGCTCACACAGAAACATATCCTTTAAAAAAATATCTTTATACACAGGGTAGTCTTTTTACCTTGAGGTATGAAACTGTGGTATCGTGGTGGATATGTTTGGATTGTAAACAAGTTATTTCTTTGTCATTTTTATGCTGTTGTTTTTTGAAATCCTCAGTGACTTATAAATCTTGAGATTATGACTTGGATTTTGTTAACATTTCTTCCAACTTTTCTCAAATTTAACATGTGGGAGTCTTGACCCAGAGATAGAGATCACTGGCCTAGAGGTTAAGGTGTTGCCCTCAGTTCCTCATCTTTCTCATCATGTTTCTTCACACAGACTGAAGGGGTATGAGGCACAAAAAATGGAGAGAAACAAATAGAGTTGGGTCGCCTGAAGGTGGTGTCCACCTGAAACTCACATGACTTGAGTCTGTTAAAGATCAGACACTCACCTGTGATTGGAGGAATCTGTTTAGTTCTGAATAGTACTCTAATGAACCATTAATGTCCAAGGACAAATTTTCCTTATAAATAATTTGAACGTCTTCAAGAAACCCAACAAGTCTAGTTGCCCTTGTTTCAACTGTAAATGTGTTCATATTTCCTTAACGGACTGTCCACTGGCTGGAATGACAGCCCGTCTGGAGCAGCTGGAGAACCAGCTCCTCTCCAGGAAGTGATCTGGTCATCACTGAGAGCAAACAGGATGGTACAGAGGAGGAAGAAGAGCAGAACGAGAAAGAGGAGGGCACATCATGGCAGAAGCATTAAAGGGGGAGATAAAAAAAAACTCTTCCAATCAGTGGACAAGAAACCAAACTAAAGTGTCTTTTGACAAAGCGCTTTGTAGCTTCAGAGGAGTGTGAGAGTGATCTGAAAGTTTGTGACATAGAATCAAATTTCTGTTATAATTGTAAATGACATAATTATGTTCACTTTTTGCCTAAAAAACAACAACACATCCCCTTTCCCTGCTACCATTAACAGAGCAGCTGTTACAAGATGAATAACAGATGAATATTAAATCTGTTAACTTTGAGTTTTTGTTCGCAAATTAACAAGAACACATTAAAGACATTTGTTTCTGACCTCTGTGTAACACGTACACCTCTATCAGTGCACAAAGAGGATCACAGGCATGTTGCGATCTTTGTAAACTACATGTAATCAGTGTACTGTAGATATTAGTGAAAACACGATTAGCAGTTTCCATCACACTCAGTGTTCATTCATTTATCCTAGTGCCCTATTTATACTTGATCTGTTTTTATACAGTTTGTTGAATATAATGTATTTATAGTCGATCTGGTTTTCTTTTTTTTTTGTTTGTCTGTTTGTTACCAACAGTAGAATAGAAAATACACGTCAGACTGGTGGAGGGCAGGAGAAAGAAGAACTAAGTGTTATTACCACTCCCAATACCAAACAGACTTGGCTCATTTTATAATACAGTCATTACTCTCTCATTTTCCCTCTTAGGCCTGAATGCATCTGCTGAAGAGGAGTTAGAATAAAAAAAAAAGGGAATTAAAATGTATCACTGTTAACTAAAGCTGTAGTCTGTTGATAGAGGACGATGTGAGGGTTTTAAAGGAATCAGTACACACTATTCATTAGGAATAAATACAGCCTGTCTTTCATGCGTCATCTTGACTCTGCACTTTCTAGACTAGATGATGTATCAGTTTACACACAGAACAAGTCACTCAACTGGTAAACAGCAAAGGAAGATCCATCTCTATGACATAATATTCAAATAATTCTCCTCTGTTGTCTCAGAAGCTTTCAACTACGACAGTGTCGGCCCTCTAACACTTTATAGCCCTTTATATTTGACCCCTGTATGTTTTTGTATATTTTCTCATAGCTTTACATTTTTGTATTTTTCTACAGAATCCCTGTATCACGGCACAGAACGCAATAAAGGAGTGAACTTTTCACTTCTGAGTGGTGGTGTCTTTTTGGGAAAGAGTTTTCATTTCCTGGTTTGAGTTTTTGCTTTGGCATCACATCATTATGTTTTATTGGCCCATCTTCCGTCTTCGCTGAGACTGTGTAGGCGGATGTTGAGTGCACACAGCATTTCTAATAACACACACCATTTCTTGATGCCCCTCATGAAGGCCACGAGCTGAAACCCGTCGGTCTAATAAAGTTGTTCCAAACGATAGAGATGCTGCTGGAGTCTTGACTTTTCTACAGCCATACACAGCAGCGATGCAACGTTTACTCAGACTGCTCCAAACAGCTAGTGTTGTGGTTAGCTTACCAACTACCAGACAAAAAAGTCACAGATTAACAGACACAGACAGCTGTAATTAAACAGTACCTTGAAATAAAATTAGAGGAGCAAATCAATCATACCTTTCAATATTTCACTTGACTTATGGTGGATGCAAGTGTGAGTGCGTTTATGTGGATACAAGCATCTCTAGTTATGAGTTTTTGTGAAGTTAAAGTGAAGTTTCTATGGTACATAGAGAACATGTATAGTTCTTCATATCCCCTTGTACATGATATACAAAATACAGTACATGTTTCCTAATTTTAACTATATATTTAAATTTTTCGTAATCAAAACATTAAATTTAAATTAAAATTTAATTAAGTAATAAAATAAAATAGTATAAGCAAAAAATGTATGGAATTAGCATATGAACAAATGTACAAGAAATAGAGACGGAAGAATATATATTATATACATAGGAATGATTAATAAGGTGCAATAGTGTCCGTAAACATTAATAACATGGAGTTATCTGTTACAGAAAGATGACTTGTTGATACAGCTGGACTGAGAATGGTATGAAAGAAGTCCTGTAGCGTTCAGGGGAGCGGAGCTGGATCAGTCTGTTGGATGAGTAATGAGCTCCACTGGCCCTCTATTGTCTGGTCAACTCTCTGCCAATAACATGACCAACCTTTCGGATCAATTTGTCGATCCTACTGATGTCCTTTTTGCTGGTATTGCTCCCCCAACAAACCACAGCAAAGTACAAAGCACTCGCAACAACAGACTGGTAGAAAATCTCCAGCAACTTGCTGCATACATTAAAAGACCTGAGCTTCCTCAGGAAGTAGAGTCTGCTCAGGCCCTTCTTTTACACAGCTTGTACACCGACTGGACTGTTGTCCCTCCAGTCCAGACTGCTGTTCTCTTCTCTCTTTTCTGTCTCTACCTTGCAGTTTTTCCCTGCCGCCATAACCTTCATGCTTGCTTTGGGGGTTTCAGGCCAAGTTTCAGACCGGATTTTGTAAAGCGTCTTGAGACAGTTTGTATTGTTTTGGATGCTACTGTATATGAATAAAACTGAAGTGAATTGGACTGGGGCGGCACAGTGGCGAGGTGGTTAGCACAGCGAGAAGATCCCCGGTTCGAATCCATGGGCCGACTGGGCCTTTCTGTGTGGAGTTTGCATGTTCTCCCTGCGTGGGTTCTCTCCGGGTACTCCGGCTTCCTCCCACCATCCAAAGACATGCTCATTAGGTGAATTGGTGATTCTAAATTGGCCGTAGGTGTGAATGTGATTGTCTGTCTCTCTCTGTTGGCCCTGCGATAGACTGGCGACCTGTCCAGGGTGTACCCCCGCCTCTCGCCCCAGCAGACCCCCGCAACCCTTAGCAGGAATAAGCGGGTACAGAAGATGAATGAATGAATTAATTGGACTGAACTGAATTGAGGGCAGCACAGTGTTGTGGTGGTTAGCACTGATGCCTCACAGCAACGCTTCATTAAATAAGTTCAAATCCAGGCCGACTGGGCCTTTCTGTGTGGAGTTTGCATGTTCTCCCTGTGTCTGCGTGGGTTCTCTCCAGGTACTCCGGCTTCCTCCCACCATCCAAAGACATGCTCATTAGGTGAATTGGTGATTCTAAATTGGCCGTAGGTGTGAATGTGATTGTCTGTCTCTCTCTGTTGGCCCTGCGATAGACTGGCGACCTGTCCAGGGTGTACCCCCGCCTCTCGCCCCAGCAGACCCCCGCAACACTTAGCAGGAATAAGCGGGTACAGAAGATGAATGAATGAATGAATTGGACTGAACTGAATTGAGGGCAGCACAGTGTTGTGGTGGTTAGCACTGATGCCTCACAGCAACGCTTCATTAAATAAGTTCAAATCCAGGCCGGCTGGGCCTTTCTGTGTGGAGTTTGCATGTTCTCCCTGTGTCTGCGTGGGTTCTCTCCAGTACTCCAGCTTCCTCCTACTGTACAAAGACATGCTCGTTAGGTTAATTGGTCGCCTTTCGTGTCCTTAAACATTTTCATTGTCAGCTAAACTGGGACTGTGTCAGCAGAGAGAGATTCACTTCATGTCTTTCAGAGACACGGAAATACTTCCCTTTACATTTCCTCTTTAGATGCAAACAAGACGTTATGATGTTTTTTGTAGACTGACCTTGACCCTACATTTCCACAGGTATATGGAAATGTAGTGTTTCAGTATATGTGGGCTGACAGATGCACGGCAGTGACATTAACTCTGGGAGCATATGCTGCATTTCAGAAAGCTGGGATGTTGGATTTACCCCACTTGGAGTGTACTAGACGCGACCTCAAAGAGTTCCAGAAGAACAAAGTTGAACATAAACAACAAACATGGCCGACGATAAGATAGTATTTGTTTCCGAAGTTACTGACAATGATTGAAATTGAGGTCTCACAAAGTTTTTCCACCAGCAATATGTAATATACTTCTCTCTGTGCTGAAAGCAGTAGACGCTCAACAAACCTCCTCTCTTTTTGTCAGACTTGTTCATTATTGTTTTTTTAACGTTAGGCTACACTTCATCTAATAACTTTATGCAGAGAGATTATAGCAACATATCCTATTCTGTACTGATTTATCTGGTATGAAATTTCAGACTTCCCAGTTTTCTGGGATGAAGCATTCATGTACTGCATCTTAATAAAAAACATGCAAACTAAGAAAACATCTTGACCAATCTGACAACACACACATCACAAGTCTGTTATTTCAAAAGTTGTTTAGCAGAAAGAAGAAAATGAATTACAGCTGCGCATGTAAATAGACATGGCCACCATTTAATCCAAAATGCATCTCCAGACATTATGTATTTACAGTGAATAAACATAAAGTTTGTTCCTTATAAACTGTACGTTGTTTTTTTACATGTTGGGCAGATCTACTGTGCACTAAATAACCAATGTAAGCTAGTTTGTGTAAACTAATCCATCAGAAAAACATCAATAAAACGCATCTCTAAATTCCTATAATTAGTCTCAAAATTATATAATTATTAGACATGTATTTATATTATGAATCATTTTTACAATTCGTTTAAGCTATATACAGTACGTGTAAACCTCAGCTCCAGGGACACTTTGACCTTTTTATCTCTTAGCTGACTTTGAGAACGCAAAAGTGTTTAAGACTATTTTCTGGTCAAACAGATGTTCAAATGGTGTATACTTAACGCCCAGTGTCCTCAAACTGGATGATGATATTTTCTGGTCAATACTGTGAGATATTTGTGTCTCACCTAAAATTATTGATCTACATCATCAGAATGAACACTGGAGCTCTACATAATTAAAAACTATAATTACAAAGGTAGGGTTTGCCACAAACAAAAGTCTATGAGAAATGGGCTGAAAGCAGGGTTAAGGGCCAGTAACTTTACTAAACTTATCTATGGAAGACGATGGCGGTGAGAGTTTGCACACACGTACCCTAATGACAAAAGTCTGTTCTCAGTGGATCACCGGTAAGTTTAATTTTTATCAATGGCATGCAGACATGAGAGAAACACAGAGGAACAAAGAGAATTCCTTGTGGGCTGCCACTTGCTGCGTTTAAAGAGCAGCTCCACGGGGATCACTTACTGCCTTCAAACAACGAGCTTCATTACTAACAGTGACCTTCAGCACATGTTCTCTGCAGACTGATGCAAGGCATGTTTGTCCCAGTAGATTCTTGTTTGTTTTGAGAACAAACTGAACCTGATGACGTCTGGTAAAGGACAGTTGGCCTGCAAACATTCTTATGTTTTATAACTTTAGATCTTCAATGTAAACTGTGCAAATACTACTCGTTGTTTGAGCTAGCAACTACAGTAGACTGCTGTTTACTATTTCTAGAGTATGCTGGTGTAAAACTGTAAATGTGTACGTCATTGGTACGACCTAGCTCATTATCATAATTCATTCATTCATTCATCTTCTATACCCGTTTGGTCCTGTTAAGGGTCACGGGGGTGGAGCCTATCCCAGCTGTCATCGGGCGAGAGGCGGGGTACACTCTGGACAGGTCGCCAGTCCATCGCAGGGCTAACACAGAGACAGACAACCATTCACACTCACACACACACCTACGGCCAATTTAGAGTCACCAATTAACCTAATGAGCATGTCTTTGGATGGTGGGAGGAAGCCGGAGTACCCGGAGAGAACCCACGCAGACACAGGGAGAACATGCAAACTCCACACAGATATGCCAGCCGGCCCATGGATTCGAACCGGTGACCACCTTGCTGTGAGGCATCAGTGCTAACCACCTCGCCACTGTGCAGCCCTCATTATCATAATAATTTAACATTACAAAGTGCTTCAAAAAAACATAAAAATATGCAATTTTGAAAGCAGGTACCTAAGTCAAACTTATCTCAGTTAAAACTCAATTAAAACCAGGAAAGGCTCTGTTGAAAGTTTGTGTTAAGTACAGATTTGAAGGAGATCACAGCTGACCAGAGTTCCATAGGCAGATCATTCTGCAGTCGTGGGGCCGTAGTTGCGTACGTCCTGTCCCCTTTTGTTTTCAGACGGGCCCTGGGAACAGAAGGCTAGGGAAAGTAGTGCTTGAAGATCTCAAGGTATGTGCCGGCTTCTCTGATGCTACAAGGTCAGTGATATAGCCGGGGCCAGGAAGAGCTTCAAATGTAATCAGTAACATCTTAAAATCAATTCTAAGTAGAGACTAAAACTGATATGATGTTCTGGTTAAAAGCATCTGCTATGTCCATTTCCACACAGTTCCAAGTTTACATGTAAATTTACATTTAACTTCTAATTGATCTATCTTTTAATTAATTATTTTTTCCAAATGTTACATTTTCCTAAGGCACAGAAGACTTCATCAAATATCTTGTTCAGTTTACAAACAAAGAAATGCCAGATAATATAAATAAAAAACTGAGATGAACCCTCCAAAAACAAAAATGAATTAAAAGATTAATTAATCATCAAAACACTGCTCAAAGGATATTCTGCAGTATGACTGAATGGATTAATAATTCTTGCTCTAATGAAAATATCCGCTTTTGTCCAAACAACAGTTGGAGATATTCAGTTTAAGAGAAGATTCAACAAGCTAATTTTTAGTAATTTTCCTTTTAGCAGCACAAAATATCAGATTATTAAAGGTGCTGCAGAAACATCGACTGATCAATTAATATTGATTCTTAAAACAGATGAACAGGAAATTAATTTAAAAGCACATTTAATCAGTTTTGTAGAACACATATCTTTCTTTGATTGAGAAGTGAAGAGTTTGAAAGAAAAGTTTTGAAGTGCTTGAAAGTTTTCAGATAATTAAACAACAAAACAGACAAGTGAGGACAAGATCTGTTCCCCTTGTGAATTAGCATCCGTCCAAAGAGAATATTTATTTTGTTTTCTAACCACCTTGTTAATGTCCATGAACTTAATCACCTCCACAGAGTATACTGCAACGTATTTTAATGTTAATGATGAGAAACTCTCTCAGAAAACACGTCTAATAAATCCCTTTGATGCTGTGTCTATGAACTTCATGCTGAATGCTACATAACAAGCTGCCCCAGTGTGCGTGACCTTTACTGTTAGTTCCTAATGAGGATTGATGAGATGCTTGCTCATTCTGTGCCCTGCAGCGGGACTCACTCCCTGAATACACAGAGGATCAATGAAAATGTCACGAAGTCCCGGAAGTCATTGTTGTGGAAAGTGTCGCTTACAGTAAGTCTACTCAGGAAAGTCCAGAACTGAAGAAGTGTGAGGTAAACTTTAACATATATATGATTGAAACATGTTCTAGTTTTCATAAAAGACAGCCATTTTTATCCCCTTCATACTGAATGTCAACAAAAGGTCTGCCAGAATCAGACAGAGTGACCAGTTCAGACCTATACAACACCGTCTGTCACGCACTGTCTCTGAGGATGGACACAGCAAACAAAGTGAAGCACAGAAAATGGCAATTTTTACTTGAAACTGGGAACTTCCAAATTTAGGTAGTGACACATGAAACCTGATTAGAGCACATTGCTAACATGTACACCACCATCAGTGTGTTAGCTAACACAAAACATGCAGCTCACTGTACACATTTTACTTAACGCAATAATTTACGACTATTGTATCAGTTACTCACATAAAAAAAAAATATATCATTAAAATTGACAGGAGAAGAAGTTATAATTTAAAGCTAATGCACAACATTAATGTCGGTGGAAAAGTTTGTCTCCCCCTGACAAATCTCAGTAAATAACTGTTATACAGCTATAATGCAGCTGATTTAAAATGTGCATTTAACTGGAGTTGAGTCAATCACCCTGCAAACACAGCTGCACACTTACTGTTTAAAGCCTGTGTTGGCAAATGTACTTTGGTTTTTAACTAGCCAGCTTGTAAAGATGCTAAGAGCTAGTTACTGTAGCTCCTCACTCGGAGCTCCGGTCGTCACATGACTTTTTTGTTTTTATTGACACCGCCATATTGGCAGGAAAACTCTGAGGAAAAATGAATGGCACCAGCACTGATTTCAGGCCGTCAGAGTTTACTGTGTGCTTTAAACAGATTGACCAGAAATTGACCAGTACAAGGAAAAACTCGACGGATTATATATCACGGACCCTTATCATGGCCCAGGTGATCCACATTATAAACATTAGTCTAACTTGCCTTTATGAAAAGAAATCTGTTGGACATCGTGTTAAAAACATGCTAAATAAACAAGACATTACACTTGGAAAACGCTGGATTCTGTACCTGATAATAAAGTGATCGCTACACAAGCGAAATCTGTTTCTTGAGGGATCCCACCGCTCAGTTTTCTTTTTCCAGTTTCTTGTGGGTTTTATTGCAGTAATCCACATCTGCCATCTTGCGGGATCTTTGGGAATATAAAACAATTTCATCTTTGCTTGCAAGGTTATTTTCATACTGCTAAATGTATGCACACGTGCAAACACACACACACACACACACATACACATATATGTTTGTAAGGCTATCTCTGTGAAGATATTCCTTTATATAATGCATCCCACGGCCTGTATGCATTAACTTCCTACTGTACATATGTATACGCAGATCCAATATTTCATTCATTCATTCATTTATTCATCTTCTGTACCCGCTTATTCCTGTTAAGGGTCGCGGGGGTCTGCTGGAGCCTATCCCAGCTGTCATCGGGCGAGAGGGCAGATCCAATATCCCGTGGGTAATTGGTAACCACACCGCATATAAAGTCTGATGCAACACTGTTGGTTCTTTGGTCTAAATGCACCAGCTGAGGTGAGTACTGTGTAGTTATGTAAATGGAGATATGACACTATAGAACATCTGAAGAAGTGAAACATTAATGTGACACTTAATGACTTAATGTTGTTTTAATTGCTTTAAACTGTTCTCAGCCTGCTACCCTATTCTTTATATACAGTTCAGATTCAGACAAAGCTGATCCATCTACTGTATACTATTTACTGTATAACCATTTCAGAACCAGGTATGCTAACACAGGCCTGTTTGCAGTTTGTTTTATTGATCTGTTTTCTTAGTAGATGCAGAATAATGAGAATAATTCTGTCATTCAGATTTACAATTTAGAGTCTGCTGGACGAAAGTGGCTGATAATGACATAAATATTCAATTTAAACTATGTTTATGTCATAATTGTGAGATTTAAATTACTGCGTATCTAATTCAGTGATGGTGTAAATAAAGAGTACATGTAGCATTTATTTGCAATAGCTAGTTTGTGACAGCATGCAATTAAAATGATTAAATTAACTCATTTCACATTGTTATTTCTCAACGTGTTACTTGCTAAACTAAAACTATTATTTATTATGTTGACGCAAAAATGACAGCAGATACATTTGAAGGAGAACTGTGGAAACTATCACGATGTAGTAGAGATAATGTAATGTGAAGTGGTGGTAACAGAATCTGATTCACACAGGTGTGCATTCTCCGTGACCGTCTACAACAAATTACGACACGTTTGTTGCATGTTTTATTTTCTCATTGGTTTTTCAGCCTTCAAGAGATGAACGTGTCATCTGCCAATGTGACCATGGTTTTACAGTATCGTGACTCCTTCACTAAAGCTGTGACCAAGAATGTGATTGTTGTGGTCATTGGGATCTCAATCAACTACATCAATGCAGGACTCATTCAGACCTTCCGCAAACACCAGGTCTGATAATTCCTTGAATGAAAAATACTAAAATGTTCATGTACTGAAAAAATATGCTAGAAATAATAATTTGAATTAGTGATCAGGTTTTTGGCCGTTGTTCAAAAGCATAAGGAATACAAATTAAATGTGTATCTGGCACATTCATTAAACAAGCTTCTAGATCCCACAACTGGATCCTAGTTTAAAATAATAATTAAAGCTGAATTGATCACAATCATAAATTAAAGTTTTACTGGGTGAATGTGTTTTCTGAACATGTTTTGACATAATCAGTCTTTATATGATTCACTAAATGATTTTATTTTTTAACTTAAAGACATTCAGTACAACCCCCAGAGAGGAGTCAAAACACTTTTCAAATCACCATTTTCTGTCTCTAAGTTTGTAAAAGCAAACATGTCTAAATACAACATTAACCATGAGCCTCGTCATTGTTGACATGGAGAAGAGGACGCTCACAAGTCCTTCCCAGAATTTCAAAATAAAAAGACTGAGTTTTATCATTTGATTTTGATCTCCACGAACAAACACAGTGATAATGACGGATGTTTCTCATCAAAATGCAACTTGCAATTTGCAGGATGTTTCATATCTGCAGAGTTCCAAATCATTTGTGCAGATAGTTTAACCTGAAAGTCTCAACCTAAATCAAACTACCATGCAACAATGTCTATGAAAAATCAATGTGACTGTGTGAATTACCCATTATTAATTGTATTCAGTCATAAATTCATTACTCCAAATGAACCTCAATTTCATTCCTGTGTGCTTTCCTACCTACCCTCCAGATTTTCTACATGAACCCTCGGTATATCCTGTTTTTCCATCTGGTGGTCAACGACATGATCCAAGTGATGCTGACTGTCCTACTGTTCATCATCAGCTACATCCTCTACAAGATAAACGTCTCCATCTGTTGCACTTTCATCCTGCTTGCTCTGTTCACCACTGAAAACACTCCTCTGAACCTGGCCTGCATGGCGGTGGAGTGCTACATCGCCATCTGCTTCCCCTTTCGTCACGTTCAGATCTGCACCATCAAAAGAACATTAATACTGATTGGTTTAATCTGGGTGACCAGCATGTTGTCTGTTCTTCCTGATCTCTTCATCACCTTGGCTACACAGCCTCTGGATTTCTTTCATTCTCGTGTGTTTTGCCTCAGGGAAACTGCATTTCCAAATCCCCACATCATCAAGAAGAGGGACATTATATATATTGTGTATCTAGTTATAGTTTGGTTTGTTATCTTTTACACTTACTTCAAGATCATGTTCACTGCAAAAACAGCAAGCAAAGATGCTAAAAAGGCCAGAAATACAATCATCATCCACGGGTTTCAGGTTTTGTTATGTATGGCTACATATGCAGAACCTGTGTTGAAACAGGCCCTGATGCAATGGTTCCCTAAGAATGTTTCAGATTCCCTGTTCGCCTGTTACATTATTATCCAGGTCCTGCCTCGCTCCATTAGTCCAATCATCTATGGTGTAAGAGATAAAACTTTCAGGAAGTACCTAAAAAAGTATCTGACATGTAAAGTTAATCCACAGTAAGAATTAAGTTATGGAGGACTTTCAAAACTATGAAGACATGTTGGTTTTAACCCTTGTGTACCGTTAAAAAAACACTACCCTTTCATACGGTTGGTGGCTGAAAACAGCCACCAACTTTTAACTGCTGTAAAAATATATCAGATAAATATTTTTTTCAACTTTTTTTGCATAAATCTGTTAATCAACCTCAGTCCTCATCAAAACTGCAATATATATATATAAAAAAAAAACAATCAGGATTTTAACCCTTTAAATGCCAATTTAAAACATAGAGTCACTGATTTTGGGTAGGGAAAAACACAAAACTACATATTTTCAATATAAAAAATTATTGGAGATGGGAGATTTTTTTAGGTCCTTTCCACCTCCCCACAGTCTTGGATATGTCAAAGGTTAGTAACATGATTGACTTTGAAGCATATTTAATTTTTGTGCAGCATCTGATTTTCAATAAAACTTCCTTTCATACGGTTAGTGGCTGAAAACAGCCACTTACTTTGACTGCTGTAAAAATGTATCAGATAAATATTTTTTCAACTTTTTTTGCTTAAATCTGTTAATCAACTCCAGCCCTAATCAAAACTACTAAATATTAAATATATGGAGTTTATGAGAATATTAGTGTGTGTGTGTGTGTGTGTGTGTGTGTGTTTGGTAATTTTACTGTTGACCACCAAATCCCATTACATGGGCCTGTTGTATAAAAAGATTAGTTTCTGGATAACAAAGAACGAAACGATACTGTACTTGCGAGGTCATGTTATTTTATTTGTCTGCATGTTAGGGGTGTGTGTACTGACATTGAACATGTGTCTGTGTGTGGGTGGGACTGTGTGTCTTCAGTCTTTAAGCGAGACTTGCATCATGTCACCCGGTGCACTTTGCATGTGTGTTCTCCACAACAAATGCAAGTGGCGACCATTCTCCTTTCAGTCCTTTGCACAACGTGCAGGTTCCCCTCTTCCCTCCTGAGCTGCTGGTGGCTTCTGCTGGCTCTTGCTCTGGCTCTGATGGGGCAGTTGCAGCAACCCGCATTTCTCTCAGCAGTGCAGCAGCAACTGGTGCACGAGGAAGGCACTCTCCTTAGAATTGCTGGAGACACCAAAGAATTTCCCAGCTCTTCGAAGGAAAGTCTCCTCCTGAGGTGCTTTCCCTGGTTCCAGAAGGGATCCACAGCAATGAAAATAACAAAAGCATTATATGCACCATGTTAAAAAATAACACCTGAGGCCACCGCTTCGTCCTCCTTTTGATACTGTAGGTGCCAACAACCTTTGAAGATAATAGAACAAGAAACCAATAAGTAATGATTTCATTAACGGTAAGTATTTCATTTTATTCTAAAGCTGCACATGACAGTGAGAATAATCATGCAAACATTATCAAAACCCAAAAATACATCTTCTAAATGCATCTCTTACAAGCACACAAATTCAGTAAAAATTTACAGGAATAGGATACATATGGTAAATATGTTCCGGCACATACCTTGTCCAGATTGTCGACACCACCTTTGCAGCGGTTGTAGGCGACAACGATCTCTGGCTTCTTCTTTGGGCCTTGTGTCACCGCTGACTCCCGGTGCCTCGTGCTGAGCAGGATGACATTCCTGATGGATCCTGCAGCTCACTGGCATGGGTATTCAGGCTCCATAATAATTTTGAGTGCTTCTCTGACGCTGAAGTGCCTCTTCATGTTTCCTCTTGCTCTTCTCATGAGCAAATGGCCACCGGGACCTTACATTGACTTACTTTGTTTGTGTTTACTCTATGTAGACTGTCTGTAGTTCTGAGTGCAAGGGCTACTCTTCTCAAGATCAAAAGGCCAGCAGGCCAGCAGGTGCATAAAATCACTTACACTTTGTTTTTGTTGACTTCGTGTAGTTCTGAGAGCTGTTTTGGTTATATCAATGTCAGTGCACAAAGGTCACACACATAATTTGAACTCATGCTCCTGAGGACAGCCCTGCAGTCACTACTTTAACCCTGTCCTTTCCACCTCCCCACGCCACCAACACCACCACCACACTTACACTAATATTCTCATGAACTCCATACATCAAATAGAAAACTAAGCTTTTTATACAACAGGACTATGTAATGGGTAAATGGCACGATTTGGTGGTCAACAGTAAAATTGCCAAATTTGAGTCCTTCTGAACAGGGGGAATCACCAGGATTGTAAAATGCATTGTTATTTAGTGTCATGTCTGCATTCAAATAATGTGGTTATAATGGGAGTCAATGGCGCAAAAACAGCCACTGACCGTATGAAAGGAAGTTTTAATGAAAATCTGATGCTGCACAAAAACTAAATATGCTTCAAAGTCATTGATGTTACTAATCTTTGACATATCCAAGACTGTGATAACAGGTAAAAAAAAATCTCCTGTCTCCGATCATTTTTTATATTGAAAATAGGTCATTTTGTGTGTATTTTTTTTCCCATATCAGTGACTTTATTTTCTAAATTGGCATTTAAAAGGTTAAAATTTTGATTTATTTTTTAATATTTAGTAGTTTTGATCATGGCTGGAGTTGATTAACAGATTTAAGCAAAAAAAGTTGAAAAAAAATATTTATCTGATCTATTTTTACAGCATTCAAAGTGAGTGGCTGTTTTTAGCCACTAACCGTATGAAAGGGTAGTAAATTTGCCCACAGTGTATTATTGGCCTACTGAAAATTTTGAGATCATATTTTGATCACAAAATTGATGTAAAATTAAGGCTCCTCGCCAAAAATCAGTTCATCTGCTTCAATAGAGTGAAAGTTATGGTCAAATGAAGAGCAAAAAAGTGACTCCAAGTGGCTGTTTTCATCCCCAACCGTACACAAGGGTTTAGTTCATATAATGATGGCATGGTTGTTTAAAGTGATGTGTGAAGATTGTTTCAAATCTCAGCACTTTCTTCTTCTTCTGTAACCGCTTTTCCTGTGAAGAAAACTAACCTCATGAGCATGTCTTTGGACGATTAGAGGAAGTCGGAGTAACTGGAGAGAACCCAAGCAGACACAGGGAGAACATGCAAACTCCACACAGAAAGACCCAGTCAGCCCATGGATTTGAACCTGGAACCTTCTTGCTGTGAGGCAAATAGAGAAATATATATTTGCTGTGTAAACTAGTCGTGAGTCAATTATTCTCAGTAGCGATAAACATGGGGGCATTAAATGAACTTCTAATCCCAGAATATTTTTCAATATATTCAATAAAGTACATCAGCTGCAAATTTTCTTGTTATGTGCTAAAATACTTTCACTTTATATTTCTGAATGAATCTAATAAAAAAGATTACGCAACTGAATCCCACTAATTTGCCCTGTGTATGAAATGCTCAACTTGACAATGATGTGATGTAATGTGTTAAATGTTCAACATTTTCTATGTATATGTTTGTGCAATAATGCTAATTACAGTATAGTTACACACCTACGGCCCACGTGTATGGGACACGTAAACATGTGCACACACCCAGTGAATCTTGACTTGGCACATATAAAGTCTGGGATCTTCTGGAACCGTACGATTAGTGTTTCCATGTATTAACTACGGTAAGTGCTGCAGATAACTACTTGCTTTAAACTGGGTCCTGACTCGACTGACATGTTTCCCAGTATTCCCCAGATCAGACTCCCATGAAGACCTTTGCTTTTCTGTGTTAGTTTCTATCTGACTGAAGAGTGTCTGGAATAGACTTGATACTGCTCCTTATTTACCTGCAGTAATTCTAATTATTCTTTCAAGTGCAGGGTGTTGTGGTATTTCTGACAGTGTTGATTCATGGGTCTTTATAAAATTTCTGATCTGTAGATAACGGAAAAAATGCGAGACTGGAAAATTATACTTAGTTTTCATTTGTTCAAAAGACATCAGGTGCCCACCCTCATACAGATCGCTCAACCCCCCCCCCCCCAACGAGCAAACACTGGGTCCGCAGCAGAAGGTTTGAAAGCATGATTGTCACAAATTGGCGCATCCCTGTACATATCTGGGGCCTCTAAATATGATTTAATCTGATTCCAAATTTTTATTGAGTTATGTATCATAAAGTTACCCTTGTACAGGGATTTGTCAGTTTTGATGGGACTGTTCAATAGGGCTGTAACAGGACTGTTTGTTGTTGTTTTTTCTCTTGTTCATTTATGTTTTTATCTACTGCTGACTACTTGTTTAGAACAAATCTAAATAAACTGTATAAAAATGACTGAAAAGAAAAAAGATGGTTTTAAAAGAGCTACACATCATTCTGTATATAAATGTTTCGAAGGGATACACATGGGATTACTATCACAATTAGACAAACATATGTCAACTATTCATTTATTGATTGTCATGTTTTAACTGTTTTAAACATTGTAATGTCCGTTAAAGTAATATATTGATAATGAAGTTGATAATCCAACAGTCAAAGGCGAGAATCTTTTTCCTCATGTAGTTACTGAGTGGTCTTGTGCAGGCGTCATCACTGCAAACCTTCAATGCATTACTACAGTTCTGCAGTGTCCACGATGTCAAGGTCCATAGTTGAAAATGAAATATGAACAGTTGTTTAAAAGTGAATGCTACAGATTGAAGAATTTGAGCAGACTTTCTATGATGTTGCCTATATGTTGGATAAAAACTTAAATTACTGTATACCTACCCCAGGTTCTACACTCTGTAGATCCAGAATCATGAGGCAGATGTAGGATTTTATGATTTAAAAGATTATTCATTGTGAAAAATATTTTTTAAATTTTCTTTCTAGCTTTAAAGACATGAACGCCTCATCTGCCAACGTGACTGTGGTTTTACAGTATCGTGACTCCTTCACTAAAGCTGTGACCAAGAATGTGATTGTTGTGGTCATTGGGATCTCCATCAACTACATCAATGCCGGCCTCATTCACACCTTCCGCAAACACCAGGTCCAGTATTCCTCCACTGACCACTTCGATTGGATATAATGAATTTTTCAAATGTCTCTCTTTTCATGGCCTGTCCTCTCTCCAGATTTTCTACACGAATCCTCGGTATATGCTCTTTATTCACCTGGTGGTCAACGACATGATGCAAGTGATGGTGACCATCATTCTGTTCATCATCAGCTACACCATCTACAAACTCAGTGTCTCCGTCTGTTGCATTTTCATCCTGCTAGCTGCATTCACCTCTGAAAACACTCCTCTGAACCTGGCCTGCATGGCGGTGGAGTGCTACATCGCCATCTGCTTCCCCTTTCGTCATGTTCAGATCTGCACCGTCAAAAGAACGTTAATGCTGATTGGTTTAATCTGGGTGACCACCTTGTTGTCTGTTCTTCCTGATCTCCTTATCACCTTGGCCACACAGCCTCTGGATTTCTTTCATTCTCGTGTGTTTTGCCTCAGGGAAATTGCATTTTCAAATCCCAACATCATCAAGAAGAGGGACATTACATACATTGTATATCTAGTTATAGTTTGGTTTGTTATCTTTTACACTTACTTCAAGATCCTGTTCACTGCAAAAACAGCAAGCAAATATGCTAAAAAGGCCAGAAATACAATCATCATCCACGGGTTTCAGGTTTTGTTATGTATGGCTACATATGCAGAACCTGTGTTGAAACAGGCCCTGATGCAATGGTTCCCCAAGAATGTTCCAGATTCCCTGTTCGTCTGTTACATTATTATCCAGGTCCTGCCTCGCTCCATTAGTCCAATCATCTATGGTGTAAGAGATAAAACTTTCAGGAAGTACCTAAAAAAGTATCTGACATGTAAAGTTAATCCACAGTAAGAATTAAGTTATGGAGGACTTTCAAAACTATGAAGACATGTTGGTTTTAACCCTTGTGTACCGTTAAAAAAACACTACCCTTTCATACGGTTGGTGGCTGAAAACAGCCACCAACTTTTAACTGCTGTAAAAATATATGATAAATATTTTTTTCAACTTTTTTTGCATAAATCTGTTAATCAACCTCAGTCCTCATCAAAACTGAAAAAAATATAAAGAAAAACTATCAGGATTTTAACCCTTCAAATGCCAATTTAAAAAATAAAGTCACTGATTTTGGGTAGGGAAAAACACAAAACTACATATTTTCAATATAAAAAATGATTGGAGATGGGAGATTTTTTTACCAGTTATGACAGTCTTTGATATGTCAAAGGTTAGTAACATCATTGACTTTGAAGCATATTTAATTTTTGTGCAGCATCTGATTTTCAATAAAACTTCCTTTCATACGGTTAGTGGCTGAAAACAGCCACTTACTTTGACTGCTGTAAAAATGTATCAGATAAATATTTTTTCAACTTTTTTTGCTTAAATCTGTTAATCAACTCCAGCCCTAATCAAAACTACTAAATATTAAATATATGGAGTTTATGAGAATATTAGTGTGTGGGTGTGTGTGTGTGTGTGTGTGTGTGTGTGTGTGTGTGTGTGTGTGTGTGTGTTTGGCAATTTTACTGTTGACCACCAAATCCCATTACATGGGCCTGTTGTATAAAAAGATTAGTTTCTGGATAACAAAGAACGAAACGATACTGTACTTGCGAGGTCATGTTATTTTATTTGTCTGCATGTTAGGGGTGTGTGTACTGACATTGAACATGTGTCTGTGTGTGGGTGTGTGTTGGACTGTGTGTCTTCAGTCTTTAAGCGAGACTTGCATCATGTCACCCGGTGCACTTTGCATGTGTGTTCTCCACAACAAATGCAAGTGGCGACCGTTCTCCTTTCAGTCCTTTGCACAACGTGCAGGTTCCCCTCTTTCCTCCTGAGCTGCTGGTGGCTGCTGCTGGCTCTTGCTCTGGCTCTGATGGGGCAGTTGCAGCAACCCACATTTCTCTCAGCAGTGCAGCAGCAACTGGTGCACGAGGAAGGCACTCTCGTTAGAATTGCTGGAGACACCAAAGAATTTCCCAGCTCTTCGAAGGAAAGCCTCCTCCTGAGGAGCTTTCCCTGGTTCCAGAAGGGATCCACAGCAATGAAAATAACAAAAGCATTATATGCACCATGTTAAAAAATAACACCTGAGGCCACCGCTTCGTCCTCCTTTTGATACTGTAGGTGCCAACAACCTTTGAAGATAATAGAACAAGAAACCAATAAGTAATGATTTCATTAACGGTAAGTATTTCATTTTATTCTAAAGCTGCACATGACAGTGAGAATAATCATGCAAACATTATCAAAACACAAAATACATCTTCTAAATGCATCTCTTACAAGCACACAAATTCAGTAAAAATTTACAGGAATAGGATACATATGGTAAATATGTTCCGGCACATACCTTGTCCAGATTGTCGACACCACCTTTGCAGCGGTTGTAGGCGACAACGATCTCTGGCTTCTTCTTTGGGCCTTGTGTCACCGCTGGCTCCCGGTGCCTTGTGCTGAGCAGGATGACATTCCTGATGGATCCTGCAGCTCACTGGCATGGGTATTCAGGATCCATAATAATTTTGAGTGCTTCTCTGACGCTGAAGTGCCTCTTCATGTTTCCTCTTGCTCTTCTCATGAGCAAATGGCCACCGGGACCTTACATTGACTTACTTTGTTTGTGTTTACTCTATGTAGACTGTCTGTAGTTCTGAGTGCAAGGGCTACTCTTCTCAAGATCAAAAGGCCAGCAGGCCAGCAGGTGCATAAAATCACTTACACTTTGTTTTTGTTGACTTCGTGTAGTTCTGAGAGCTGTTTTGGTTATATCAATGTCAGTGCACAAAGGTCACACACATAATTTGAACTCATGCTCCTGAGGACAGCCCTGCAGTCACTACTTTAACCCTGTCCTTTCCACCTCCCCACGCCACCAACACCACCACCACACTTACACTAATATTCTCATGAACTCCATACATCAAATAGAAAACTAAGCTTTTTATACAACAGGACTATGTAATGGGTAAATGGCACGATTTGGTGGTCAACAGTAAAATTGCCAAATTTGAGTCCTTCTGAACAGGGGGAATCACCAGGATTGTAAAATGCATTGTTATTTAGTGTCATGTCTGCATTCAAATAATGTGGTTATAATGGGAGTCAATGGCGCAAAAACAGCCACTGACCGTATGAAAGGAAGTTTTAATGAAAATCTGATGCTGCACAAAAACTAAATATGCTTCAAAGTCATTGATGTTACTAATCTTTGACATATCCAAGACTGTGATAACAGGTAAAAAAAAATCTCCTGTCTCCGATCATTTTTTATATTGAAAATAGGTCATTTTGTGTGTATTTTTTTTCCCATATCAGTGACTTTATTTTCTAAATTGGCATTTAAAAGGTTAAAATTTTGATTTATTTTTTAATATTTAGTAGTTTTGATCATGGCTGGAGTTGATTAACAGATTTAAGCAAAAAAAGTTGAAAAAAAATATTTATCTGATCTATTTTTACAGCATTCAAAGTGAGTGGCTGTTTTTAGCCACTAACCGTATGAAAGGGTAGTAAATTTGCCCACAGTGTATTATTGGCCTACTGAAAATTTTGAGATCATATTTTGATCACAAAATTGATGTAAAATTAAGGCTCCTCGCCAAAAATCAGTTCATCTGCTTCAATAGAGTGAAAGTTATGGTCAAATGAAGAGCAAAAAAGTGACTCCAAGTGGCTGTTTTCATCCCCAACCGTACACAAGGGTTTAGTTCATATAATGATGGCATGGTTGTTTAAAGTGATGTGTGAAGATTGTTTCAAATCTCAGCACTTTCTTCTTCTTCTGTAACCGCTTTTCCTGTGAAGAAAACTAACCTCATGAGCATGTCTTTGGACGATGAGAGGAAGTCGGAGTAACTGGAGAGAACCCAAGCAGACACAGGGAGAACATGCAAACTCCACACAGAAAGACCCAGTCAGCCCATGGATTTGAACCTGGAACCTTCTTGCTGTGAGGCAAATAGAGAAATATATATTTGCTGTGTAAACTAGTCGTGAGTCAATTATTCTCAGTAGCGATAAACATGGGGGCATTAAATGAACTTCTAATCCCAGAATATTTTTCAATATATTCAATAAAGTACATCAGCTGCAAATTTTCTTGTTATGTGCTAAAATACTTTCACTTTATATTTCTGAATGAATCTAATAAAAAAGATTACGCAACTGAATCCCACTAATTTGCCCTGTGTATGAAATGCTCAACTTGACAATGATGTGATGTAATGTGTTAAATGTTCAACATTTTCTATGTATATGTTTGTGCAATAATGCTAATTACAGTATAGTTACACACCTACGGCCCACGTGTATGGGACACGTAAACATGTGCACACACCCAGTGAATCTTGACTTGGCACATATAAAGTCTGGGATCTTCTGGAACCGTACGATTAGTGTTTCCATGTATTAACTACGGTAAGTGCTGCAGATAACTACTTGCTTTAAACTGGGTCCTGACTCGACTGACATGTTTCCCAGTATTCCCCAGATCAGACTCCCATGAAGACCTTTGCTTTTCTGTGTTAGTTTCTATCTGACTGAAGAGTGTCTGGAATAGACTTGATACTGCTCCTTATTTACCTGCAGTAATTCTAATTATTCTTTCAAGTGCAGGGTGTTGTGGTATTTCTGACAGTGTTGATTCATGGGTCTTTATAAAATTTCTGATCTGTAGATAACGGAAAAAATGCGAGACTGGAAAATTATACTTAGTTTTCATTTGTTCAAAAGACATCAGGTGCCCACCCTCATACAGATCGCTCAACCCCCCCCCCCCCCCAACGAGCAAACACTGGGTCCGCAGCAGAAGGTTTGAAAGCATGATTGTCACAAATTGGCGCATCCCTGTACATATCTGGGGCCTCTAAATATGATTTAATCTGATTCCAAATTTTTATTGAGTTATGTATCATAAAGTTACCCTTGTACAGGGATTTGTCAGTTTTGATGGGACTGTTCAATAGGGCTGTAACAGGACTGTTTGTTGTTGTTTTTTCTCTTGTTCATTTATGTTTTTATCTACTGCTGACTACTTGTTTAGAACAAATCTAAATAAACTGTATAAAAATGACTGAAAAGAAAAAAGATGGTTTTAAAAGAGCTACACATCATTCTGTATATAAATGTTTCGAAGGGATACACATGGGATTACTATCACAATTAGACAAACATATGTCAACTATTCATTTATTGATTGTCATGTTTTAACTGTTTTAAACATTGTAATGTCCGTTAAAGTAATATATTGATAATGAAGTTGATAATCCAACAGTCAAAGGCGAGAATCTTTTTCCTCATGTAGTTACTGAGTGGTCTTGTGCAGGCGTCATCACTGCAAACCTTCAATGCATTACTACAGTTCTGCAGTGTCCACGATGTCAAGGTCCATAGTTGAAAATGAAATATGAACAGTTGTTTAAAAGTGAATGCTACAGATTGAAGAATTTGAGCAGACTTTCTATGATGTTGCCTATATGTTGGATAAAAACTTAAATTACTGTATACCTACCCCAGGTTCTACACTCTGTAGATCCAGAATCATGAGGCAGATGTAGGATTTTATGATTTAAAAGATTATTCATTGTGAAAAATATTTTTTAAATTTTCTTTCTAGCTTTAAAGACATGAACGCCTCATCTGCCAACGTGACTGTGGTTTTACAGTATCGTGACTCCTTCACTAAAGCTGTGACCAAGAATGTGATTGTTGTGGTCATTGGGATCTCCATCAACTACATCAATGCCGGCCTCATTCACACCTTCCGCAAACACCAGGTCCAGTATTCCTCCACTGACCACTTCGATTGGATATAATGAATTTTTCAAATGTCTCTCTTTTCATGGCCTGTCCTCTCTCCAGATTTTCTACACGAATCCTCGGTATATGCTCTTTATTCACCTGGTGGTCAACGACATGATGCAAGTGATGGTGACCATCATTCTGTTCATCATCAGCTACACCATCTACAAACTCAGTGTCTCCGTCTGTTGCATTTTCATCCTGCTAGCTGCATTCACCTCTGAAAACACTCCTCTGAACCTGGCCTGCATGGCGGTGGAGTGCTACATCGCCATCTGCTTCCCCTTTCGTCATGTTCAGATCTGCACCGTCAAAAGAACGTTAATGCTGATTGGTTTAATCTGGGTGACCACCTTGTTGTCTGTTCTTCCTGATCTCCTTATCACCTTGGCCACACAGCCTCTGGATTTCTTTCATTCTCGTGTGTTTTGCCTCAGGGAAATTGCATTTTCAAATCCCAACATCATCAAGAAGAGGGACATTACATACATTGTATATCTAGTTATAGTTTGGTTTGTTATCTTTTACACTTACTTCAAGATCCTGTTCACTGCAAAAACAGCAAGCAAAGATGCTAAAAAGGCCAGAAATACAATCATCATCCACGGGTTTCAGGTTTTGTTATGTATGGCTACATATGCAGAACCTGTGTTGAAACAGGCCCTGATGCAATGGTTCCCCAAGAATGTTCCAGATTCCCTGTTCGTCTGTTACATTATTATCCAGGTCCTGCCTCGCTCCATTAGTCCAATCATCTATGGTGTAAGAGATAAAACTTTCAGGAAGTACCTAAAAAAGTATCTGATATGTAAAGTTAATCCACAGTAAGAATTAAGTTATGGAGGACTTTCAAAACTATGAAGACATGTTGGTTTTAACCCTTGTGTACCGTTAAAAAAACACTACCCTTTCATACGGTTGGTGGCTGAAAACAGCCACCAACTTTTAACTGCTGTAAAAATATATGATAAATATTTTTTTCAACTTTTTTTGCATAAATCTGTTAATCAACCTCAGTCCTCATCAAAACTGAAAAAAATATAAAGAAAAACTATCAGGATTTTAACCCTTCAAATGCCAATTTAAAAAATAAAGTCACTGATTTTGGGTAGGGAAAAACACAAAACTACATATTTTCAATATAAAAAATGATTGGAGATGGGAGATTTTTTTACCAGTTATGACAGTCTTTGATATGTCAAAGGTTAGTAACATCATTGACTTTGAAGCATATTTAATTTTTGTGCAGCATCTGATTTTCAATAAAACTTCCTTTCATACGGTTAGTGGCTGAAAACAGCCACTTACTTTGACTGCTGTAAAAATGTATCAGATAAATATTTTTTCAACTTTTTTTGCTTAAATCTGTTAATCAACTCCAGCCCTAATCAAAACTACTAAATATTAAATATATGGAGTTTATGAGAATATTAGTGTGTGGGGGTGTGTGTGTGTGTGTGTGTGTGTGTGTGTGTGTGTGTGTGTGTGTGTGTGTGTTTGGCAATTTTACTGTTGACCACCAAATCCCATTACATGGGCCTGTTGTATAAAAAGATTAGTTTCTGGATAACAAAGAACGAAACGATACTGTACTTGCGAGGTCATGTTATTTTATTTGTCTGCATGTTAGGGGTGTGTGTACTGACATTGAACATGTGTCTGTGTGTGGGTGTGTGTTGGACTGTGTGTCTTCAGTCTTTAGCACTTTCTTCTTCTTCTGTAACCGCTTTTCCTGTGAAGAAAACTAACCTCATGAGCATGTCTTTGGACGATGAGAGGAAGTCGGAGTAACTGGAGAGAACCCAAGCAGACACAGGGAGAACATGCAAACTCCACACAGAAAGACCCAGTCAGCCCATGGATTTGAACCTGGAACCTTCTTGCTGTGAGGCAAATAGAGAAATATATATTTGCTGTGTAAACTAGTCGTGAGTCAATTATTCTCAGTAGCGATAAACATGGGGGCATTAAATGAACTTCTAATCCCAGAATATTTTTCAATATATTCAATAAAGTACATCAGCTGCAAATTTTCTTGTTATGTGCTAAAATACTTTCACTTTATATTTCTGAATGAATCTAATAAAAAAGATTACGCAACTGAATCCCACTAATTTGCCCTGTGTATGAAATGCTCAACTTGACAATGATGTGATGTAATGTGTTAAATGTTCAACATTTTCTATGTATATGTTTGTGCAATAATGCTAATTACAGTATAGTTACACACCTACGGCCCACGTGTATGGGACACGTAAACATGTGCACACACCCAGTGAATCTTGACTTAGCACATATAAAGTCTGGGATCTTCTGGAGCCGTACGATTAGTGTTTCCACGTATTAACTACGGTAAGTGCTGCAGATAACTACTTGCTTTAAACTGGGTCCTGACTCGACTGATATGTTTTCACACAGATAGAAGAAAGCTGGTTCTTTGGATATTGTCATAATCCACAATATGAATGTGGGTTATAGTAACAGGACTGTTTTTGTTTTTTTTTGTATATTCTTTTTATTGCCAAGTGGGCATTGAATAGAATACATGTTACTTAAGAAAGCAACCATACAACCTGGGTACTGAATACCATCAGTATCATCACAGAGTCATCCTGAGAAATCGTTTATATATTGGTCTCTCTCAAGTCCTTCAGGTATTTCAAGACTGGCTCCCATACTTTATCAAAAATTTTCCGTCTGCCTGCATTTTTATATCTACGTTTCTCCATACATAGGGTATCACTAAGCTCCCTCATCCACATTTCAAATTAAGGTACATTATCCGACTTCCAATGTCTTAAAATAAGTCTTTTAGGCAAGATGGCACCAAAACATAAAGACTGTTGTACAGACTTTGTGCTGGTCGAGTACTGAGTCGAGGCACCTGCCGATCCCAGAATGGCCATTAAGTTCACACAGCCTGTTAAATGCCTTGGAGTAAAAATCAAAAATTGAAGACCAGAGTGAGTGAAGACTGGGACACGTCCAAAGTTGATGAGTGAGTGTTCCAATCTGATTGCTGCATTTGTTACACAAGGCTGATACGTTAGGATACATCTTGTTAACTTGGAGCTTTGAGTCGTGTAATCTATGTATTATTTTGAATTGAATTAGTTTGTGCCTTACATTAACTGAGCATTGATGAATATTCGAAAGACATGTTTCCCAGTATTCTTTGGAAAGGGTCACTCCCAGATCAGACTCCCATGCAGACCTTTGCTTTTCTGTGTTAGTTTCTATCTGACTGAAGGGTGCCTGATATAGACTTGATACTGCTCCTTTTTTACCTGCCGTAATTCTAATTATTCTTTCAACTGTGTTGTGGTATTTCTGACAGTGTTGATTCATGGGTCTTTATAAAATTTCTGATCTGTAGATGAAGGAAAAAATGCGAAACTGGAAAATTATACTTAGTTTCAAAAGACATCAGGTGCCCCCCTGATACAGACCGCTCAGAGATCTCACTCCCTTCTCTCTCCAACGAGCAAACACTGGGTCCGCAGCAGAAGGTTTGAAAGCATGATTGTCACAAATTGGCGTAGTATCCCTGTACATATCTGGGGCCTCTAAATATGATTTAATCTGATTCCAAATTTTTATTGAGTTATGTATCATAAAGTTACCCTTGTACAGGGATTTGTCAATTTTGATGGGACTGTTCAATAGGGCTGTAACAGGACTGTTTGTTGTTTTTTTCCTTGTTCATTTATGTTTTTATCTACTGCTGACTACTTGTTTAGAACAAATCTAAATAAACTGTATAAAAATGACTGAAAAGAAAAAAGATGGTTTTAAAAGAGCTACACATCATTCTGTATATAAATGTTTACAATCGATACACATAGGATTACAATCACAATTAGACAAACATATGTCCACTATTTATTTATTTGATTATCATGTTTTAACTGTTTTAAACATTGTAATGTCCGTTAAAGTAGTATATTGATAATTAAGTTGATGCTCCAACAGTCTAAGGCAAGAATCTTTTTCCTCATGTAGTTACCGAGTGGTCTTGTGCGTTATCACTGAAAACCTTTAATGCATTGCTACAGTTCTGCAGTGTCCAACGATGTCAAAGCCAACAGTTGAAAACGAAATATGAACCAGTTGTTTAAAAGTGAATGCTACAGATTGAAGAATTTGAGCAGGCTTTCTATGATGTTGCCTATATGTTGGATAAAAACTTAAATTACTGTATATCTACCCAGGATCTATTCTCTGTAGATCAGGAATAGTGAGGCAGAAGTACGATTTTATCATCTAAAAGATTATTCATTGTGAAAAATAATTTTTGTATTTTCTTTCTAGCTTTAAAGACATGAACGCCTCATCTGCCAACGTGACTGTGGTTTTACAGTATCGTGACTCCTTCACTAAAGCTGTGACCAAGAATGTGATTGTTGTGGTCATTGGGATCTCCATCAACTACATCAATGCCGGCCTCATTCACACCTTCCGCAAACACCAGGTCCAGTATTCCTCCACTGACCACTTTGATTGGATGTAATGAATATTTCAAATGTCTCTCTTTTCATGGCCTGTCCTCTCTCCAGATTTTTTACACAAATCCTCGGTATATGCTTTTTATTCACCTGGTGGTCAACGACATGATGCAAGTGATGGTGACCATCATTCTGTTCATCATCAGCTACACCATCTACAAACTCAGTGTCTCCGTCTGTTGCATTTTCATCCTGCTTGCTGTGTTCACCACTGAAAACACTCCTCTGAACCTGGCCTGCATGGCGGTGGAGTGCTACATCGCCATCTGCTTCCCCTTTCGTCACGTTCAGATCTGCACCGTCAAAAGAACATTAATGTTGATTGGTTTAATCTGGGTGACCACCTTGTTGTCTGCTCTTCCTGATCTCTTCTTCACCTTGGCCACACAGCCTCTGGATTTCTTTCATTCTCGTGTGTTTTGCCTCAGGGAAACTGCATTTCCAAATCCCCACATCATCAAGAAGAGGGACATTACTTACATTGTATTTCTGGTTATAGTTTGGTTTGTTATCTTTTACACTTACTTCAAGATCATGTTCACTGCAAAAACAGCAAGCAAAGATGCTAAAAAGGCCAGAAATACAATCATCATCCACGGGTTTCAGGTTTTGTTATGTATGGCTAATTATGCAGACCCTCTGTTGAGACAGGCCCTGATGCAGTGGTTCCCTAAGAATGTTTCAGATTCCCTGTTCGTCTGTTACATTATTATCCAGGTCCTGCCTCGCTCCATTAGTCCAATTATCTATGGTGTACGAGATAAAACTTTCAGGAAGTACCTAAAAAAGTGTCTGATATGTAACGTTAGTCCACAGTAAGAATTAAGTTATGGAGGACTTACAAAGCTGAGACCAATGAAGACATGTTGGTTTTCATAATGATGGCATGGTTGTTTAAAGTAATGTGTGGAGACTGAGTTTCAAATTTCTTTCTTCTTCTTCTGTAACCGCTTTTCCTGTGAAAAAAAACTAACCTAACGAGCAAGTCTGGACGATGGGAGGAAGTCGGAATAACTGGAGAGAACCCACACAGACACAGGGAAAACAGGCAATCTCCACACAGAAAGGCCCAGTCGGCCCACGGATTTGAACCCAGAAGCTTTTTGCCGTGAGGCATCAGTGCTAACCACCACTCCAATGTGCTGCCCCTCAGTACTTTTTCTGGTTACATAAATAGAGAAATAAATATTTGCTGCGTGAACTAGTGGCAAGTGTCAATTATTCTCAGTACCGGTAAACATGGGGGGGGGGGGGATTAAATGAACTTCTATTCCCAGAATATTTTTCAATAAATTCAATAAAGTATAACAGCTGCAGATTTTCTTGTTATGTGCTAAAATACTTTCACTTTATATTTCTGAATGAATCTAATAAAAAAAAGTTACACAACTGAATCTCACCAATTTGTCCCGTGTATGAAATGTTCAACTTGACAGAGATGTGATGTAATGGGTTAAATGTTCACCATTTTCTATGTGTTTGTGCAATAATGCTAAATACAGTATAGTTACACACCTACGGCCCACGTGTATGGGACATGTAAACATGTGCACACACCCAGTGAATCCTGACTTAGCACATATGAAGTCTGGGATCTTCTGGAGCTGTACGATTTTGTCTCAATGTATTAACTACGGTAATTGCTGCAGATGACTACATCTTCCTTTAATGTCGGTCCTGGCTTTGGTTTTCAGTATTGTTGCCCGACGCTTGACGGAGTTCCTCTGTAGGAACGGATACATCGACACCTATGTACAGAAGTGGGGTGTCCCAAGGGTACCAGGGTGCATCGAGCACACAGGAGTTGTCACCCAGCTCATCCGTAAGGCAAGAGAGGGAAAAGGAGACCTGGCAGTCCTGTGGCTTGACCTAGCCAATGCTTATGGGTCAATCCATAATGCCCTGGTCTATCCGCTTTTAAAAAGGCCCACTTTGGACGCCTCAGTTTTAAACAATTTTAGACCGATCGCCAAGTTGCCATTTTTATCAAAGGTTTTAGAAAAAGTCGTCTCTACATAGCTGATTGCCTTTTTAGATAATAATGACTTGTTTGAGAAGTTCCAATCAGGCTTTCACTCGCAGCACAGTACTGAGACTGCTCTTATTAAGGTCACAAATGACCTATTGCTTGCAGCTGACTCGGGGCTCTGTTCCACCTTAATTTTACTTGACCTCAGCTCAGCCTTTTATACGGTGGACCATGATATTTTAATTAGCCGTCTGGAACACTTTATTGGCATCAGTGGTGTGGCACTTGACTGGTTCAAGTCCTATTTATCAAACAGGAGACATTAAATGAACTTCTATCTCCAGAATATTTTTCTATAAATTCAATAAATTACATCAGCTGCAGATTTTCCTGTTATGTGCTAAAATTCTTTCACTTTAGATTTCTGAATGAATCTAATAAAAAAGATTACGCAACTGAATCCCACTAATTTGCCTTTTTCCATATATATATTTGTGCAATAGTGCTAATTACAGTGTAGTTACACACCTACGGCCCACGTGTATTGGACATGTAAATATGTGCACACACCCAGTGAATCTTGACTTAGCACATATGTAGCAGGATGAGATGCCCCATCCTGGCTCTCATGCAGGTGAATGTGCTGCTTGGCTCTCTCTCTCCACTAACCAATTAGCGCATGGGGTTACCCTATATAGGGGGGCAGTGTTATCTTTTCGGCCTCTTGCTCTTTGGCTCTGAGGTCCGCCCACTTCCGGTTTGCCTCACTTCCTCCGACTCGCCGTCGCCTGTGCAGGTAATGTGGCGGTAGCTGCCTCGCTTAGTGTCTGTGTATGTAATTTTATATTTGTGCATGTCACCCAATTACTGCTTGTCTGCGTGTAGCCCTCCGACACGGTCCGTACCTGACTGGCTCACGGGAAATAACCGGCCAAATGTGCTTGGCCCGTGTTCGGCGGCAGGCTCTTACGACGGCTAATAGAGCAGGAAGCCTTCTGCTTCTCTCCTGTGTGTGTGTGTGTGATCTGACGCCGCCTGATCGGTATGTAAGGTTAATCTTTTAGCCTCTGCATTAAGTGTTTTTTTATATTAATTTAGTGCATTTTATTTTTATAGGACAGACTGACTGGTGAGCAGTGGGATACTGCTACCACAACCACTGCTGCTTTGCTGCCGTTTTATTTCGGGTTTGTTTAGCTGTGCGGGAACTACCCTCAGTTGCGCAGCTCGGCTTCTGGTTACTCCACTGTGATACTGTCGAATTGCTCGCTTTGGCGTTGGGTTAATTCCTTTATTTTTTGTTTATTTGACTTGATTTCGTTTCAGTTTTGTTAATTTTTATTTGCCAAGTTGAAGTTTGTTTTTTTTCTTTAGTTGGCAATAGTTTAGGTTTTGTTTGTCCAGCTGCCTGCGGGTATATCAATGTACTGCAGCTGGTTCTTATAATTTTCAACTGTTGTGTGTATTGTTTATTTGTTTCCTTTTTGAATTATATATATTTTTTTCTTATTATTGGCAGCTAAGTTTTGGTTTGAATTTGATTGCTGCCACCCCTAAGTTGTTTATGATTATTAATTATTTTGTTTATTGGTTTATTCTTTTGGGATTTTTGGTTGCTTTGAGTTTACCCCTCTTTAACATTTTCCCCTCTCCTTGCAGGTGCTGGTAGTTTACGGTGGCGGCCCTGGTGTCCTGGTGGTGGTGTCCCCTTATTGTGTGCTGTGTGACCCTTGAGTTTTCATTTTTGTCTTTTCCTGGGATCCTTCACTCCTCGTTCCCCTAGCCTCCCCACTGGTAAACTCCAGCCCTGCCCTTGCACACCCCTTCCTTAACTGTGTTTTAAAATGATATTGTTTTAGTAAAATTTGTAATAAAGTGTATTTTAACTGGAACCACGTCTTCTGCTCGTTAAGAGAAACGAACCTGAATGCCTTCCTTTTTTTATTGGTACAAACACTAAAAACTATTTCCTTGGGCGAAATTCCCAAGGTGGCGTTGTCTGGCTTGTTTGGGATATTTACATCAACCCACAGTACCCCTCCCACTCGAACGTGTGTCGCCACACATATAAAGTCTGGGATCTTCTGAAACCGTATGATTAATGTTTCCATGTATTAACTACGGTAAGTGCTGCAGATAACTACATCTTGCTTTAAAGTGGGTCCGGAATTGACTGATATGTTTTCACACAGATGGAAGAAAGCTGGTTCTTTGGATATAGTCATAATCCACAATATGAACGCAGATAATAGTAACAGGACTGTTTGTTGTTGTTCTTTCCCTGTTCATTCATGTTTTAATCAATTGCTGACTACTTGTTTAGAACATATCTAAATAAACTGTATAAAAATGACTGAAAAGAAAAAAAGCTGGTTTTAAAAGAGCTACACATCATTCTGTATATAAATGTTTAGAATGGATACGGATGGGATAACAATTACAATGAATTACAATTCATTGATTATCATGTTTTAACTGTTTTAAACATTTTCATGTCCGTTAAAGTGGTATATTGATAATGAAGTTGATGCTCCAACAGTCTAAGGCGAGAATATTTTTCCTCATGTAGTTACTGAGTGGTCTTGTGCAGGCGTTATCACTGAAAACCTTTAATGCATTACTACAGTTCTGCAGTGTCCAACAATATCAAGGTCCACAGAAAATGAAATATGGAACAGTTGTTTAAAAGTGAATGCTACAGATTGAAGAATTTGAGCAGACTTTCTATGATGTTGCCTATATGTTGGATAAACACCTAAATTACTGTATACCTACCCCAGGTTCTACACTCTGTAGATCCAGAATCATGAGGCAGATGTAGGATATTATGATTTAAAAGATTATTCATTGTGAAAAATAATTTTTATATTTTCTTTCTAGCTTTAAAGACATGAACGCCTCATCTTCCAACGTGACTGTGGTTTTACAGCATCGTGACTCCTTCACTAAAGCTGTGACCAAGAATGTGATTGTTGTGGTCATTGGGATCTCCATCAACTACATCAATGCCGGCCTCATTCACACCTTCCGCAAACACCAGGTCCAGTATTCCTCCACTGACCACTTTGATTGGATGTAATGAATATTTCAAATGTCTCTCTTTTCATGGACTGTCCTCTCTCCAGATTTTCTACACGAATCCTCGGTATATGCTTTTTATTCACCTGGTGGTCAACGACATGATGCAAATGATGGTGGGCATCATTCTGTTCATCATCAGCTACACCATTTACAAAATCAATGTCTCCATCTGTTGCATTTTAATCCTGCTTGCTGTGTTCACCACTGAAAACACTCCTCTGAACCTGGCCTGCATGGCGGTGGAGTGCTACATCGCCATCTGCTTCCCCTTTCGTCACGTTCAGATCTGCACCGTCAAAAGAACGTTAATGCTGATTGGTTTAATCTGGGTGACCAGCATGTTGTCTGCTCTTCCTGATCTCTTCATCACCTTGGCCACACAGCCTCTAGATTTCTTTCATTCTCGTGTGTTTTGCTTCAGGGACACTGCATTTCCAAATCCCCACATCATCAAGAAGAGGGACATTACATATATTGTATGTCTGGTTATAGTTTGGTTTGTTATCTTTTACACTTACTTCAAGATCATGTTCACTGCAAAAACAGCAAGCAAAGATGCTAAAAAGGCCAGAAATACAATCATCATCCACGCGTTTCAGGTTTTGTTATGTATGTCGACATATGCAGACCCTCTGTTGAAACAGGCCCTGATGCAATGGTTCCCTAAGAATGTTTCAGATTCCCTGTTTGCCTGTCACATTATTATCCAGGTCCTGCCTCGCTCCATTAGTCCAATCATCTATGGTGTAAGAGATAAAACTTTCAGGAAGTACCTAAAAAAGTATCTGATATGTAAAGTTAGTCCACAGTAAGAATCAAGTTATGGAGGACTTACAAAACTATGAAGACATGTTGGTTTTTATTTAGTTCATATAATGATGGCATGGTTGTTTAACGTGATGGATTCGAACCCAGAAGTTTCTTGCTGTGAGGCATCAGTGCTAACCACCACTCCACTGTGTCACCCCTCAGTACATTTTCTGGTTACATAAAGAGAGAAATATATATTTGCTGCGTAAACTAGTGGCAAGTGTCAATTATTCTCAGTACCGATAAACATGGGGACATTAAATGAACTTCTATTACCAGAATATTTTTCAATAAATTCAATAAAGTACATCCGCTGCAGATTTTCTTGTTATGTGCTAAAATACTTTCACTTTATATTTCTGAATGAATCTAATAAAAAAAGATTACGCAACTGAATCCCACCAATTCGTCCCGTTTATGAAATGTTCAACTTGACAGAGATGTGATGTTAAGTGTTCAACATTTTCCATGTATATGTTTGTGCAATAGTGCTAAATATAGTACAGTTACACACCTACAGCCCACGTGTATGGGACACGTAAACATGTGCACACACCCAATGAATCTTGACTTAGCACATATAAAGTCTGGGATCTTCTGGAGCCGTACAATTAGTGTTTGCACGTATTAACTACGGTAAGCGCTGCAGATAACTACATCTTGCTTTAAACTGGGTCCTGGCTCGACTGATATGTTTTCACACAGATAGAAGAAAGAGATTTTTTTTTTTTATATTGTCATAATTCACAATATGAACATGGGTTATAGCAACATAACTATTTGTTGTTGTTTTTTGTTCATTCATGTTTTTATCTATTGCTGACTACTTGTTTAGAACAAATCTAAATAAACTGTATAAAAATGACTGAAAATTTTCAGCATTGTTGACCGACACTTGACGGAGTTCCTCTGTAGAAATGGATACATCGACACCTCTGTACTGAAGTGGGGTGTCCCAAAGATACCAGGGTGCATCGAGCACACAGGAGTTGTCACCCATCTCTACCTCCCTCACTCATCTGTGAGGCAAGAGGGGGCAAAGGAGACCTGGCAGTCCTGTGGCTTGACCTAGCCAATGCCTATGGGTCAATCCCCCACAAGCTGGTGGAAACCTTGCTTGACCAATGCCATGTTCCAGGAATGATCAGGGACCTCATCATGGACTACTACAGCAGATTCAGCCTGAGAGTCGCCTCTGAAACAGTATCATCTGCAGTTCAGCGGCTAGAGAAGGACATCATTACAGGATGCATTTCAATGGTGTTGTTTGCCTTGGCACATGTTAGTGAAGTCAGCAGAGGTGGAATGCAGAGGGCCTCTCAGTAAAACAGGAACGTGGCAGCCACCAATCAGAGCATTTATGGAAGATCTGACGGTGACCACAACATCGATGCCAGGCTGCAGATGGATCCTCCAAGGCCTTGAGAGTCTTATCAGCTGGGCCCACATGGGTTTTAAGCAGACCACGTCACAGTCCCTGGTTGTGAAAAGGGGGAAGGTTACTGACAAGTTTCAGTTCTTCCTTGGGAGCGCCAAGATTCCATCGATCAGTGAGAAGCCTATTAAGAGCCTGGGCAAGATGTTCGACAGTACCTTGATGGACACTGCAGCACTCCAGGCAGCTGGCAGCGAGTTGGGGACCTGGCTCGCAGCGGTGGACAAGTCAGGGCTGCCAGGTAAATTCAAAGCCTGGATGTGGAGGGGGCGTGGTGCATCGACTGCAGGAGAGAGGTGTGGAGAGGGCTCAGGGGAGCAGCGCCAGGTGAGAGTGATTGGCACACCTGCATCCTGTCGGGCTAATCACTCTCTCATTTTAACACAGCTGGACCTGGAGAAAGAATACCACACACGACACAGAGAGAGACACACACGGCTGTCGGCAGCGTGGAACGGAGAGTATGCCTGCGAACGACACCGAAAGATGTGTGAATATATTGTGATCTGTAATAAAACAACTAAAACGTCATCGCTCTCTGATTGATTCTCTGCTGAAGAACCCACAGTGGCATCAGGACATGCCACACTGGATTCACCAGCACACCATTTTACCATGACTGCTCTGGCCACTGCTGGTCTACCAAGTGCCAATGACCACCATTGAGGGCTTTGAGTGGAAGGTCAGCCAGTACCTGTGTAGGTGGTTAGGCCTACCTCGGAGCCTAACCTCTATCGCCTTGTACGGAAGGAAGAACAAGCTTCGACTACCCTTCGGTATCCTCACGGAGGAGTTCATGGTTACCTGGGCAAGAGAGGTACTGCTGTATAGAGACTCTAATGACATCAAGGTCTCCTTGGCTGGCATAGAAGTAAGAACTAGCAGGAAGCGGAGGGCTCAAGACACAGTTGACCAGGCTGAATCACGTCTGCAACACAGTGTGCTGGTGGGTGCAGTGGCATCAGGGCGGGCTGGGCTTGGCAGCAACTCAAGACAACACTTCAAGAAGGTCCAGGGGAAGGAGTGACGCCAGAGATATGCCAGATGGTCAAGGAGGAGGTCCCAACAGGGATGGAGGAAGCCCGTTCGTGTTGGAGTGTGGGGATGCAACAACAGGGCGCCTGGACCCGACGGGAGCAGGCATTGGACCAAAAGATCTCGTGGCCAGAGCTTTGGAAGTTCGAGCCACACCGGATAAAGTTCCTTATCCAGTCGGTCTATGACGTCCTCCCCAGCCCGTCTAACCTCTACTGCTGGGGCTTGGCAGAGACTCCAACGCGCCCACTCTGCATGAGAAGAGGATCCCTGGAACATATCATGAGTTGCTGCCCAAAAGCCTTGGGAGAGGGGCGCGACCAGGTGCTGAAGGTCACTGCAGAGGTCATCGGCTCAGGGATTATTAACAGCAGGCAGTAGCAACCAACAAAGCACGCCATCGCTTTTGTTAAGGCTGGGGAGAAAGTGCACCAGTGCTCAAGCTGAGCAGGGGGGCTTTCTGCAACAGCTCGGGACTGGCAGCTGAAGATGGACCTAGGGAGACAGCTAAAATTCCCAGTCACCATCGCAGAGGGGTGACGGAGGCCTGCTGCCGCTCCAGGTACTGCAGGCGCCTCTGCTGCTGCTTGCAGTGGGCTTCCTGGGAGTCACCTGGAAAATAAAAACACAAGGCCAGCGCACAACGCACGAGTTACTGTGCCGCCGCACAACCACACACCAGAGCATTACTACGGCCCATAGGGAGAAACTTACCCACCAGGCAGAGCGCTATGCTCTGCCGCTGCGAGTACTTCGTATTGTAACGCTCTGTGGTTTCTTCTTCTTTGCGGCCGGCACACCCGCTGCCTTGGCTTGTTTCTCAGCCTTCTCCTCGTTCTCGTCCCCTCGTGCCGCCCTGACGTCCCTCTGGCGTCCCTCTCACATGTTATCACTCTCGTGACGTCCCTCTCACATGTTGGCTCCTGTGGCTAGTCCGTCCATCCTCCATCTTGGCTCTCCTTCTTTTACATGTTACTTCCGGTGCCAAGTCCGTGCCTCTGTCTGGTGTCCTTCTCCCATATTGTCTATCCTCCGCTCAGTTTGTGCCTCTCTCCACTATATATCCCTTGAGCCACTTTTCGCTTCTGCTGATTGGCGGCTGTAAAAGGGCGGTGGAATCTGTGGAAGACTGCATACAAGCCCACCAAATTTCGTTGCTTCCGACCTGCCCGACTCTCATTCACTTGTCAGCCAAAGAATTCCTCCGCACATACATTGCCTCCAATAACTTTTGAAGTATTCACTCAATCCTTATGAAACTTAGCAACCGTCATTATAAAATGCTTGCATACAATCATGTCAAGTTTCGTGAAATTCGGGCTGAAATTTGACAATAATAATCTGTGGATGACTCCTTACAAGCCCACCAAGTTTTGTGCAATACGGTCTATAGGGGCGCTACTGGTAACTTATGCCTCTGCATCCTGCTCGGGGACGACTTCGCCACAGCATGGACCCCTTTATGATCGTTTGTGATCATCTAGTTTTGTTTATAATTATTAAGCAGAGTAACAAATTGACAATTTAGTGAATATTATGAGACTGATTTGATGAATTGGCTATCTTTTCCCTTCTCAGAAGGGTGGTGCCCTGAGGTGATCTAGTAATTCAAACCCAGTTATTTAATAATTAATAATTATTTTTGATAATTATTAATTATTCATGATAGCCAAACCCCAATATTTAGTGCCCTTAGTACACAGGCCCAACACAGGGAACTGTTTGCACTGTTCTTGTAACAGCAACTCTGGAGTTAGATAGCATGTGTTCACTCATTCTACATGTTTAAACCAGCACTCATGCAGGGACATAACCTTTGACTTTTCTGGTCACACTGTATAGATCAATCTCAGAGTGAGCGTAAGCACCGGCACACGAAGAACAGTGACACTTCCCATAAAGTCTGTTCAAAATTGATAGCTGTATTTACAACATTGACAAAAAAGAAGAGAGAGAAAGGTGGTACTGAGTTATGATGACACAGGTTTCAAGACATGAATGGAATCATACTTGGGCACAACCACAGTCGTAATTCAGTCAGACACACCCATCTGCAAACCAGATGCATGCAACACTGTAAATACACCCACACATGATAAATACACTACATATAAAGCTTGACTCTTGGTGTTCAAGTAATCAGCTGAGGTATGTGCCACCTAATGTACATGATACTAACGGCATATTTAAAATAAAGTATTGACATACTATTAAAACAGGGTGGTACTCTAAGCCACTCCTATAACACTATATTATTTTTACATAGCTGTTGGATTATGTTATAAAGAAAATATGGAGCTGTCATTTATCTACACAAGCATGTGTCTATAAAAAGGTTCACAGTCACTATTTTTCATAAGTAAATGAGAGTAAGTTGTTTTCTACTGTGCTTGTTGCAGACACTGGACTGTGTAACATCTTAATAATTGTGTGTTCTCCAACTTTTTCAAGGCTCAGCTTCAGCCTTCAAGAGATGAACACCTCATCTGCCAACCTGACTGTGGTTTTACAGTATCGAGACTCTTTCACTAAAGCTGTGACCAAGAATGTGATTATCGTGGTCATTGGTATCTCCATCAACTACATCAGTGCCAGCCTCATTAACACCTTCCGCAAACACCAGGTCAATAATTTTTATAGAGATATAATTAAATGCATCTCTCAGGTTAGTGCTTTTGTGACTGTCGATGTCTGATAGGACTCAAGGACTGAAACCTGTTTTGATTTGTCGCGTTTGAAGGGATGGATTTTTGATTCAAATCTGATAGATTTTCAAGCCTTCAAGTGTTTATAGATTTGGATTCTTGTATTTTACTGTATTACGTATATATCATATTTTTATCTGTATTTGTTTTAATTTATATCACTTATATTTCTTTGGGCCTCTCACTTATTAATCATTTTCTCTGTTCATCTGTACAGATTTTCTACACAAATCCTCGGTATATACTTTTCATTCACCTGGTGATCAACGACATGATCCAAGTGACACTGACCATCATTCTGTTCATCATCAGCTACACCATCTACAAACTCAATGTCTCCGTCTGTTGCATCTTCGTCCTGCTTGCTCTGTTCACCACTGAAAACACTCCTCTGAACCTGGCTTGCATGGCGGTGGAGTGCTACATCGCCATTCGCTTACCGCTTCGTCACATTCAGATCTGCACTGTCAAAAGAACGTTAATGCTTATTGGTTTAATTTGGGTGACCAGCATGTTGTCTGTTCTTCCTGATCTCTTCATCACCTTGGCTACACAGCCTCTGGATTTCTTTCACTCAAGAGTGTTTTGTCTTAGGCAAAATGTCTTCCCAAACACCCTCATCATCGAGAAGAGGGATATCACATATTCAGTGTTTCTAGTCATAGTTTGGCTCACTATCTTTTACACATATTTTAAGATCCTGTTCACTGCAAACGCAGCTAGCAAAGACACTAAGAAAGCCAGAAACACAATCCTCCTGCATGGGTTTCAGCTGTTGCTGTGCATGGCTTCATATGTGACTCCTCAGTTAAGCGATACTCTGCAGCGATGGCTTCCTAAGAATTACACCGACTCCCTCTTTGCGATCTATATTATAGTTCAAATTCTGCCAAGATCCATTAGTCCAATCATCTATGGTGTTAGAGACAATACTTTTAGGAAGTACTTAAAAAGGTATCTGTTTTGCAAAGTTAGCAAACAAACATTACAGTTAGATCCAAAAGGATAAAACATTTGAGAACTATAAGCTCGATCCTTCACCGCTACGGAGTTCCTTCATCTAAGCAACTTGCAGATGACTAAACCAAACACACAGGTATCATGTATGTAGATAGATAGATAGATAGATACAGACAGACAGACAGACAAGTTTGCTGCTGCTCAAGCAGGGCCTTGGTGGCCAACAATCAAGCCAACAAGGGAAGTGTTGAAAGTGCAGTTTTTTTTTTGTTTTGTTTTTTTTTAAACATATATTTATTAGTTTCAACATCCAACACTTAAAATATCATGAACATATGGCAGTAATGAAAATAATAATTAAAATATTAATAATACTGAAAGGTCCAAAATAACTGAATAATTAAATAAATGAAGATAGCAAACAATACAAATAAATACAATTTCAAAAAATAAATAAATAAAAATAAAATTCTTAATGTCGGTTACATTGTACATTCCCAACAACAAATCAGACGTTTTACATTATCTTATTATTATCTTATTATCTTATTCTCCCACCGCCTCCTCCAAATTTCCACTCCCCAATAGTTCCAGAAATATCTTCCAAATGTTGTAAAATTCAGAAGCCTTCTTTCTAACAATACAGGTCAGTTTCTCAAGAGCTAAACTCGATGTTAAATTATTTAACCAGTGGTTAAAAGAGGGGCAACCAACATTCTTCCAGCATAATGCAATACAGCGTTTGGCCTGTAGTAAACAAAGATCAAGCATTTTTCTTTCCTCACACGATAAAGTACAGTCATCTGGACACATGCCTAAAATACATAACTTAGGGCAAAAAGGTACAGGGGAAGTTGTGATCTGAGGGATGTACTTTAACACTGAACTCCAAAATTTTTGAATCTCTTCACATTTCCACAAGCAGTGATATAATGTACCCTGGTGCCTATTACACTTATGACATAGATCAAGTATATTAGGATCAAATTTATTTAATTGTAAAGGGGAGATGTATGTTCGCATTATCCAGTTGAATTGTATCATTCTCAAACGAGTGTTAATGGTTTGAGTGTGTGTTTTTAAACATATTTTACTCCATTCAATAAGTGAGATATCTTCTTGTAAGTCACGTATCCATTCCTGTCTTTTACCATCAGAATTTTCCTTATAGTTTTCAACCTGCATGTTATAAAACTGGGAGACCAGTCTTTTACCAAAACAGTTTTTTGTAACATGAGTTTCTAAGACGGAGAATGGGGGTTGTTGCACTGAATTGTTTAAGTGTGCCAGAATAAAACTTCTAAGTTGCAAATGCTTAAAGAAGTGTTTCTGCGGTATATCAAACTTTGCCCTTAACTTACTGAATGACATTAGAGAATATTCCTCATATACGTCCTGTAGTTTCATATTGCCCTTGTTCAACCATGCTTTAAAACCCATGTCGTTCTTAGCCGGGGCGAAGTGTTCATTACCCCAAATTGGGGAGAAACAGGACAACCCTGGAGACTCATTCAACATTTTTTGTACTTCATGCCAAACACCAATAGTGTTTTTTACAAAAGGATTAGTAGTACTTTTCTTTAATGTTTTAAAAGGTGCTGAGTATAGATAACTATTCAGTGACAAACCTTTTGAGGACATTTTTTCAATTTCTAACCAGGGCAGGAAAGTATCTTTCGAAAACCAAAACATTGTGGTCCTCAGCTGAGCAGCCCAATAATACCATTCCAAATTTGGCAACTGTAGCCCTCCCCTATCATATGGTAAATATAAGAGGGAGAGTCTGAGTCTTGGCTTCCTGTTGTTCCAGATGAAATTAGAAAGAAGCTTTCTGGTCTTAGAAAAAAAAGAAGGAGGAGGGGCCAGCGGAATTGACTGAAAAATATATAAAAATTTAGGTAATATAGTCATCTTTACTATGTTTATTCTTCCCAGCAAAGAGAGCGGCAATGTTATTAATCTAGTGATCTCTTCCGACACCTCTACTACCATGGGCTCATAACTGGCTGAGCTAAGATTACTTATCTTTGGAGTTATTCTGATGCCCAAATATGTAAATCCCTCTGTGGCATTCACAAATGGGTGGGATACAACTGGTTTCTTCCTCTCGTTTACATTTAAAAACATAACAGATGACTTTTCTTTGTTCACTTTGAACCCAGAGATACTACCAAATTGATCGAACAACTCCATGAGAGATGGCATTGATTCTGCAAGATGTGATAAAAACACAATAGTATCATCAGCGTACATTGCTGTTTTGTGTACCATATCCCCGGTCTTAATACCATGGATTGAGGGTTGTGATCTAATCGCTATTGCTAAAGGTTCCATGGCTATTACAAAAAGTACAGGTGAAATTGGAGACCCTTGCCTTGTGCCTCGAAATAACTCAAAAGGCTGAGAGATGAGGTTATTGGTAGATACCATTGCAGAAGAATCAACAAGTAAAATTTCGACCCATCTACGGAAGTGATCACCAAATCCAAAACGCTTAAGCACCCTGAGTAGATAGGGCCATTCGACCCGGTCGAATGCCTTTTCCGCGTCGAGTGATAGTATTGCAGTCTCAGGTGACTCTTCACATTCGTGGATTATATTAAGAACGCTCCTCACATTGTGGAACCCCTGACGATTTTGCACAAAACCATTTTGGTCTCCATGTATAATGGCTGGTAGAGCCCTCTCCAGCCTCATAGCCAGAGCCTTAGCTATTATCTTTGAATCAGAATTTAAAAGTGATATGGGTCTGTAAGAACCGCTTTCGGCTGACGCTTTGCCTGGTTTTAGAATGAGGGTGATGAGAGCACTACGTAATGAAGCAGGGAGACAACCTGTTTTAAAGGATTCCAAATAAACATCTAATAAAGGGGCTATTAATTTTGCTTTAAATAGCTTGTAAATATCTATCGGAAGCCCGTCAGGACCCGAAGCCTTACCTCCTCTCATGTTTGTAATGGCATTAGAGATGTCATTGAAATTTATTTCCCTCTCCAATTCATTTTTTGTACCTTCAGAAATACAGGGAAAGACCAATCCATCCAGGAAACTGTTCTGGTTTACCAGGTCTAGTGGGCTGTCAGAATTATAAAGGGTTTTATAATATGAGACAAAGGTGTTATTATCCGTAGATAATTCTCCTCGTTCGTTCCTAATTATATTAATGGCTCTGTCAGATTCAAGTTTCTTTATCTGCCAAGCTAGCAGTTTACCCGGCTTTTCACCCTGATCATAAAACGTTTGTTTCAATCTTATTAGACCATCTTCAGCTTTAAGCATAGAAAGCTCCTCGTATTTAGCTTTAAGGGTCAATAATTCCTGTTTTTTTTTTGTGTGTGTTGAATCATCTATGATAACTTCTCTCTCTAATTCTCTAATTTTAGTGTCTAATTCATTCATTGTCTGTTTGAATTTGTTAAATTTAGAGCTGGTGAAACTTATCATTTGTCCTCTAATATATGCTTTAAAAGCTTCCCATCTAATGGCTGCCGTTGTTTGATTCGTATTTATTGAGAAGTAAAGATCAATGTGTTCTCCTACAAACTTTATAAAGTCAGAATTTTGTATCCCTTTAGGGTGTAAGCACCAATTATTAGAGCGGGTATTCACTTGCTCTACCTTGTAAAATAGTGAGGTTGGGGCATGATCTGACAAAACAATACTATCATATATACAATTAGTTACACTGGGTAGCAGAGATGAGGAAATTAAAAAATAATCAATTTGGGAGTGGGTTTTAAATACTGCTGAGTAGCATGAGAATTCCCTTTTGTTGGGGTTTTGAGTTCTCCATGGATCACAGAGATTCAGGTCTTTCATATATTGTTGTATTTTCTTGTTTGAGAGTGTGATGTGTCCATCCCTGACGAGCGGTCAAGCTTCGGGTCCAAAGCACAATTTAAGTCACCTGCCAATATTATCTTACCAGGAAGGGTGGCCATCAACAGAAATAGATTCTCAAAAAATTATGGGTTGTCATCATTAGGGCCATAAACAATAACTAAATTGATATTTTCTTTCAAGAGAGTTCCTTGAACCACCAAAAATCTACCAGCTTTATCATAAATAGTGTTGTTTACCTGGAAAGGCACTGAATTATGAATTAACACCATAACCCCTCTCGAGTGAGAAGGGCAACAGGATGCTAGCACTTTGCCTGGCCATCTCCTACATACTTTAACCAGGTCCTCTCTGAGTAAATGAGTCTCTTGGATAAACACTATCGATGACTCAAGTTGTTTAAGCCTGGTAATAACCTGTTTTAATTTAGCCAACTTTACCATTCCTCTCACATTCCAAGAAGTATATTTATAATTCTTGTTTGAAGTCATCTAATCTTAGTAATACATCAGATTGTGCAGCATAGCATCATCTTTTGGTTGTTGGTAAACCTTTGAGTATCTGTGTTGTGTTGGGAGTACACCAGTAAAATGCAACAAGTTGTGAAAAATATAAAAACACAAACAAACAACATAATATCTGCCATAAACGAATCCCCTTAGCTGTCAACCTGAACAGGACAGCCCCTCGCCCTACCCCACCCTCCTCCTGACCTTGGGGTGCAGTTAAGTGCACACACTGATCCAATGTAAACAAGGGAGCAGCTAGACCGAACCGAGCTGTCATTATAGTCAAACAAAACTAAACTAACAGGACAATTGTGTCCCCTGGCAAAAATGTATAATCTACACGAACGAGTATATAATGTTCATCACAGACTTCCTTGCAGCATAACTCTCATCCAGAAAAGCCGACATTATGGTGAACAACCACCACTTAAATAAGCAAATGAAAGCCCACTTAACGAGTGGGCGTGGCTGTTTCTCTATAAATAGTAAATGAAAAGCCCATTACATCTGAGGAGATTGAAGGAATGGTAAACTAAAGTAAACACAATAGAAAAGTCCCCACAAAAAAATAAAACAGCAAAGAATTATTTTTTTTCCTCCACTGGATTTATTTACTGGCCAATAAATCCAGCAATTTCAAATTATAGCTGTTATAGGCAGATAAAGGATTCAGCAGTTCACATTAGTTAATCTGCGAGACCTCTGTATTCTGCAAACCTTGGATAAATTTTTCGGCATCTGCTGGGGTTTCAAACTCACGCATTTGTCCATCAGACGACACTCGTAGCTTCGCTGGGTAAAGTTTACAGGATTTTACTAGAATATCGCCAGGAGCTCACAAAAAGACGTGTGCCTAGTTCAGCGCCATAACCACGACCCCCTTGAAAGTGCAGTTTGTCTAATGTTTAATAGACCGTACAACAGTGACACAATCCCCATAGACCTCCATGTTAAAATGTCCATCTTTACAGCAGAAATAAACATGTTTGCAACCTGGTACAAAAAACTGTTTTGGTCTTTATAGTTCATTTCTCTATTCCATGACACCTGTAAGGGGGAGAAGTTTATATACCTCATCAACTCTACTATTCGACTTCAAGACTTTACTGTCGCACGCTTTAAACAGGAAGTCGACTAGTTGCTGATCACATGACAGTAACAACACGGACACCTCCAAGAAGACAGGTGAGGAGTCCAGTGGATCATTGCAGCAAACTTGCAGCGGTTCATCAAGTGTGTGGAAATGCTTCACTAAAGATTAAGCCCATTCTGCCGTGACATGCAGAATATGCAAGTCAGTCCTGAAATACAGCAAATGGAAATGGAAATACAGCAGAGGAACGGTCCAAATTCTCTCAACAGCAGTCAGTTAACTACTTCACAAAATGACTTGCGCTAACAGAGAGAAGGAGGCTGCAAATCAAAAATTTGTTGGTGAATTTCAATTTCTAAAGTTATTAGACCTTTAGCTGCTATACACGGAAAAGGCTTCGGAGATGTACTTTTTGTTTTATTTCGGCTACACACCCAGCTCCTCTTATAACAGCGCACAGCACTGATAAGCGCATGTGTTTATGTTCAGTTCTGTTGTGTTCTATAAGTAGACATTGTTGCTGTGGATTGTAGAGCGTGTATTCAAAACTGTTAGCTGTATTTACAACATTGACAAAAAAGAAGAGAGAGAAAGGTGGTACTGACTTATGATGACACAGGTTTCAAGACATGAATGGAATCATACTTGGGCACAACCACAGTTGTGATTCAGTCAGACACACCCATCTGCAAACCAGATGCATGCAACACTTCTTTAAATACACCCACACATGATAAACAAACTACATATAAAGCTTGACTGGGTGTTCAAGTAATCAGCTGAGGTATGTGCCACCTACTGTACATGATACTAACGGCATATTTAAAATAGAGTATTGACATATTATCTTGTGTTAGCTCATGTTCTCTTTTCAAAGCGTTTACCTTTTCTAGTGCATATGATCAGGTCATCATTGGTCTTTAGACTGCGTGTTTATTGTGTGATTATTCCTGCTCATGATGTTTCTTCCAATTACTTGTAATGTGATCTTGTTTTACATTTCCAGTGCACTTGTTGACATTTTTAGAAACTGTTCTGACTGCTGTTTGAGACCATGATTGATTCTTTGCAACTGAAATGTAAAAATGTTTTAAAGCCTCTGGGGATGCCTTTGTTAACTATTTTACATATTGATCAATTAACCTGAAAGATCAGTGTCTTTCCATAAACACAATATTAGGCTGATGCTGTTTTCCCTCTTTATCACACGTCAATTACATGAGTTTAAATACAATTTCATTTCATTTAATGATATGGATTTTTATATTTCAGGCTGATGAGACTCTGTCATTGCTGAACGCTCCACTGTCTTCACCAGCTAACACTGTTTTTGCTGCTGTTTTTTGCAGAGCAGGCATTGCGCAGTGGGTTTGGGGCCAGATAAACAAAAGGCTAAAACTTCCTATAAACGTCCGTAAAGCTGAGGAGGTACATAACTGGGTGATAAGTCTCTTGGTCCATCACGCCACTTCTATAACACTGCATTATTTTCACAGGGCTGTTGGATTGTGTTATAATGAAAATATTGAGCTACAAGCATTTATTTATAAAAAAAAAAAAGGTTTAGTTTGTTTTTTTCACAGTCACAGTTATTCATGAGTAAATGAGAGAAACTTTTATTGTGCTTGTTGCAGACACTGGACTGTGTAACATCTTAATAATTGTATGTGTTCTCCAACTTTTTCAAGGGCCAGCTTCAGTCTTCAAGAGATGAACACCTCATCTGCCAACCTGACTGTGGTTTTACAGTATCGTGACTCCTTCACTAAAGCTGTGACCAAGAATGTGATTGTTGTGGTCATTGGGATCTCAATCAACTACATCAGTGCCAGCCTCATTCACACCTTCCGCAAACACCAGGTCAATCATTCTTATAATTTTTATGGCACAGCTGAAAGGTGTGAGTTCAGAGAAATGTATCTCTCAGGTTAGTGCTTTTGTGACTGTCGATGTCTGATAGGACCCAAAGACTGAAACTTGTTTTGATTTGTCATGTTTACAGATCTGGATTCTTGTATGTTCATCTATTATGTGTGTATCATATTGTTATCTGTATTTATTTTCTTTTATACCACTTATATTTCTTTGGGCCTCTCACTTACTAATCATTTTCTCTGTTTGCCTGCACAGGTTTTCTACACAAATCCTCGGTATATACTTTTCATTCACCTGGTGATCAACGATATGATCCAAGTGATGGTGACCCTCATTCTGTTCATCATCAGCTACACCATCTACAAACTCAATGTCTCCGTCTGTTGCACATTCGTCCTGCTTGCTGTGTTCACCACTGAAAACACTCCTCTGAACCTGGCTTGCATGGCGGTGGAGTGCTACATCGCCATCTGCTTTCCACTTCATCACGCTCGGATTTGCACCGTCAAAAAAGCTTCACTGCTGATTGGTTTAATCTGGGTGACCACCTTGTTGTCTGCTCTTCCTGATCTCTTCATTACCTTGGCTACACAGCCTCTGGATTTCTTTCACTCAAGAGTGTTTTGTCTTAGGCAAAATGTCTTCCCAAACCCCCTCATCATCAAGAAGAGGGATATCACATATTTAGTGTTTCTAGTCATAGTTTGGCTCACTATCTTTTACACATATTTTAGGATCTTGTTCACTGCAAACGCAGCTAGCAAAGATGCTAAGAAAGCCAGAAACACAATCCTCCTGCATGGGTTTCAGCTGTTGCTGTGCATGGCTTCATATGTTACTCCTCAGTTGAGCGATGCTCTGCAACGATGGCTTCCTAAGAATTACACCGACACCCTCTTTGCGATCTATATTATAGTTCGAATTCTGCCACGATCCATTAGTCCAATCATCTATGGTGTTAGAGACAATACTTTCAGGAAGTACTTGAAAAGGTATCTGTTTTGCAAAGTCAGCAAATAAACATTACAGTTAGATCCAAAAGGATAAAACCTTTGAGAACTATAAGCTTGATCCTTCACCACTACTGAGTTCCTTCAGCTACGTAACTTGCAGATGACGAAACCAAACACACGGGTGTTCTATATGTCATACATTATTATTAATTATTAATTATGATTGAGTAAGTCCAGTTGTGCCTATTCATGCAGAGGCTGTATGTCCAGTTATTTAGTTCACAATTGTTCAAGCAGGGCTGTCACAATGTTCTGTATGTTCACAGCATACAGAAAAATTGAAAAAAATTAAAAGTTTCTCTCTCTCTCTCTCTCTCACACACACACACACAAAAAAAAAAATCGAAATGGACAAAATGTGAAGGACTATAGTAAGATGAAAAGAGATACAAAATAAACATTCTGGATATAGAAAAATATAGTGAATAAATATAAATCAGCCTATGTACAACAGTGCAATGCACGGTCTCAGCTTGGGTTTACCTAGTAAGGTGCAAAGGTGCAGTAAGGTGCAGATAACTGTCAGGCCAGAGTCCTTGTGTCTTTTGTGTTAGGAAGGCAGGTGAGGTAGAGTCCCTGTGTGATAGGTGGGTTGTAGTCGGGGGGTAGGGGGATTGGGGTTGGGGGTTGGGAGAGATGGGCAGAGTTCAGCACCCTGATAGTCTGGTGGACGAAACTGTTCAACAGTCTGGTGGAACATTTTCCCCAATGGCAGGAGACTGAAGAGGGGATGTAAAGGGTAGGAAAGTGTCACCGTCAATGATGATGGCTCTGTGAGTGAGGCGGGTGCGGAAAATGTCTCTGAGGGAGGGCAGAGGGGCATCGATGATCTTGCTGGCCGTGTTCACTATGCATTGCAGTGTCTTTCGGCAGGAGACAGTGCAGCCTCCGTACCACGCAGTGATGTAGCCAGTGAGGACACCCTCAATGGTGCCCCGGTAGAATCATGACAACTTAGCAGATGATTAACTGTCATACACATAATTTGTCTAAATGAAACTTTACATAAAAAAAGAGATTCTAATTAGTCTGGATCACGTTTTAGCTGTGTGTGATTTGGGCAGTAACTGTACAAAACGTGTAAGTGTGTAATGTCCAGATTTATAGCAGAAATAAACACGTTTATTAGGTCTATATAGCAATTTTTTTCCATTCATGACAACTATGGGAGTAAAATATTTTTACAGAACTCATGTGTTTAAATTAATGTATATAAAGGCATCTTTCTGTTCCACCAGCTATACTTGAGGCAAAACACAGATAAATCTGAAAGCGTTAAGGCTGCACCAAACAAGTTACAAACTAAAATAATCAACCTCAGTTTGACACCTCTTCATAAATGAACAAAAAAACATGAAAGAATATATTTTGCCTTAAATACACAGTGGGAACAGTACATTTATTGTGACAGACTGTGTGTTTATCAAGCTGCAACTTTGAAGGCCAACGTTTAAACCAAGGAGGAAGTGTCAAAAACTGCAGTTCCTCTAATACTCACTAGAGGGTCAGAGTAAGAGTAAGCACTGGCGCATGAAGAACACGGGTCAGTTTGCCCAGTGACACTTTCCATAAAGTCTAGTCAAAATTGATAGCTGTATTTACAACACTGACAAAAAAAAGAAGAGAGAGAAAGGTGGTACTGACTTATGACGAAAAAGGTTTCAAGACATGAATGGAACCATACTTGGACACTTGGATCACAGTCGTGATTCAGTCCCATCTGCTAACCAGATGCACGTGTAACGAAGTTAATAGCATGTGTGATTCTACTTGCCACCTCTCACACTGTTTGTTTTATTAATTACAGTTTTATTTTATTGTCATTAAACGCAGCAGCCCTGCTGACTAGGGTCGTGCTTCCTGGGGAGATAGCAACAGTTTTGCTGCGCTGTCTCCCTGGTGAGTGCACACGTTGTTAGCCCCATAATTATTCTATGTTATAATGTTTTTGTAATGTTTTTGTAATGTTTTTGGCTCCCTGTCGGTTGAGCACATCCATTGTGGGAGTGACAATGTTTTTACTTGTTTGTCGCATGACTAGCATGTGGTGAGCTAGTTCATTTGTATTTTTTTTTGTTTTAGCTTCACAGTGTGAGAGTTTGAGGTTTGGGAGTTTGTGATGAGACTGACTGTATACTCTGCTGCCAGGAATAAACGGCCAGTGGCAGCACTGGTTTGGTCTTTGTTTGGTCATAATTAACACAACACATGAACACTTCCACTACACATGCAACACCTTAAACACACCCACACATGATAAACACACTACATAAAAAGCTTGACTCTTGGTGTTCAAGGAATTTCAAAGCGTTTACCTTTTCTAGTGTATATGATCAGGTCACTATTGGTCTTTAGACTGCGTGTTTATTGTGTGATTATTCCTGCTCGCGATGATTCTTCTAATTACTTGTAATGTGATCTTGTCTTACATTTCCAGTGTATTTGTTGACATTTTTAGAAACGGTTCTGACTGCTGTATGAGACCATGATGAATTTTTGCAACTGAAATGTAAAAATGTTTTAAAACCTCTGAGGATGCCTTTGTTAAATATTTTACAAATTGTTGAATTCACCGATTGATTAGTGTCTTTCCATAAACATAATACAGGGTGACACACTAAGCCAGTCCTATAACACTATATCATTTTCACAGGGTTGTTGAATTGTGTTATCATGAAAATATTGAGCTGTTATTTATCTATACAAGCATTTATCTGTAAAAAGGATTTGTTAAAGTTTTTCAGTCACTGTTATTCATCAGTAAATTAAAGTAACGTCTATTGTGCTTATTGGACTGTGTAACATCTTAATAATTGTGTGTTCTCCAACTTTTTCAAGGCTCAGCTTCAGCCTTCAAGAGATGAACACCTCATCTGCCAACCTGACTGTGGTTTTACAGTATCGAGACTCCTTCGCTAAAGCTGTGACCAAGAATGTGATTGTCGTGGTCATTGGGATCTCCATCAACTACATCAATGCCAGCCTCATTCACACCTTCCGCAAACACCAGGTCAATACTTTTTATTCTTTTTATGGCATGTCATTTGAATTCTTGTAGCTTACTGTATATAAGGGGTTGAACGACTTCCGATTTTTTAAAGTCAACTAATATGTGGTGAAAGTCAAGGTCACACATAAAAACCCAGTAGAAAGTAATGTTTTGCAACAATGAAATCTATATTCTTGACCTGAACACATATTGTATTGGTTCACACAAAAGAAGCTACTGAGCCTTTTCTGCGTAAACACTGCCAGTCTGACACTTTTAATATGCGGCTCTCACTCGGCACATGAGTTTATCATACAGTGCGATGCAGATATGTTTAGCCTATATAAATCGATACAGTGTTATTTTTACGTGATCAGCGACTAGATGACTAATCGGTACAACTCCATGTATGTACGCATCATATTTTTATCTGCATTATTTTATTTGATACCACTTGTTTGGGCCTCTCTCTGTTCATCTGTACAGATTTTCTACACAAATCCTCGGTATATACTTTTTATTCACCTGGTTGTCAACGACATGATCCAAGTGACACTGACCATCATCCTGTTCATCATCAGCTACACCATTTACAAACTCAACGTCTCTGTCTGTTGCATCTTCATCCTGCTTGCTCTGTTCACCACTGAAAACACTCCTCTGAACCTGGCTTGCATGGCGGTGGAGTGCTACATCGCCATCTGCTTACCGCTCCGTCACGTTCAGATCTGCACTGTCAAAAGAACGTTAATGCTGATTGGTTTAATCTGGGTGACCAGCATGTTGTCTGTTCTTCCTGATCTCTTCATCACCTTGGCTACACAGCCTCTGGATTTCTTTCACTCAAGAGTGTTTTGTCTGAGACAAAATGTCTTCCCAAACACCCTCATCATCAAGAAGAGGGATATCACATATTCCGTCTTTCTAGTCATAGTTTGGCTCACTATCTTTTACACGTATTTTAGGATCTTGTTCACTGCAAACGCAGCTAGCAAAGATGCTAAGAAAGCCAGAAACACAATCCTCCTGCATGGGGTCCAACTGCTGCTGTGCATGTCTACATATGTAGCGCCTCCGTTATTGAGTATTCTGCAGCGATGGCTTCCAAAGAATTACACAGATTTCATCTTTGCTTACTATGTTATTGTGCAGGTCCTGCCGCGATCCATTAGTCCAATGATTTACGGTGTACGAGACAATACTTTCAGAAAGTACTTAAAAAGGTATGTGTTGTGTAAAGTCAGCAAACATTAAGCGACCATTCAAATACTTAATTATGGAGGTCTTCCCAAGACAAAAAGCATAAAAGCTTTATACAGTTATTCCCTCAAATCTTTTTTTTGCAAGCATATGATTTTCAAACTTCAAAACAGGGGTTCAAACAGGTTACTACATGTGATTTTCAGGGCAGTCTTGAGCCCATTGAGAGGACTGAGAGGTTTTTAGGTATTTAACTTTTAGTTCATCATTGATTGTTCCTTTTATGGTTTTAATATTTTTACATTTTGTTTTTGCATTTTTATTTTGTTGGACATGTACAATGAAAATCAAGATATTCTGCTCTGTGCTATTTTATTATAAAGGGTTCCTGTATTGATTTGCATATGATCATAAGTGTTTGCTATCAGCTATTCTGATCAAAGGTCATTTTAAGAACAAAAACTGACTGGATTAGTTCCAGTCGGATAAGGAGATGTTGGATGAACTTGTTCAAGAAGCTTTTTTTTTTTATTTATTTCATATTTGTATTTTGTCTGTCATGGATTAGGATGTCAAACACCAGCGGCAGGTCATGTCAGCAGTCACTGAACTTTATTCCATGAGCTACGCAACTCTCTCTGTCTCTCTACATTTTGTTCTCTGCCAAAGAAGCGTCATCCTGCTGCCACTGCTGAGCAACAGAAGACTCTTCACATCAGTTTGAAGAGTCACTGTCCTAGTTATACTTTCATCAATAATTAATGTAGGTTTATAAACCTAACCACTCAACCAGAGATTTCTGTATTTGCACCAAGTAGCTTGTGAAAAATAACACTCAGATCAAGGCGACAGCTGTTATTTCTCTTCTGTTCTGCTGCTATTATATATTCTCCAAGTTCATTTCAGATGTGGAACCATCAAGTGTCATTTACTGTAGTGAACCGTAAACTGATTGTAGTAACTTGTATGAAAATCCCACAAACAGATTAGAAAGCAGAAAAAAACAGGTATGATACATAATAACAGGGTGTTGACGATCAGATGTTTCTGATAGATAGTTTTCCAAAGCAAGTATGAGTACAGGAATTTATTTCCACAAAATAATATCCATATACAGTACAATCAAGTTGTGGAACTATCTAGTTCATTGTTGTTAACTTTACACACATCTAGAAATGAACATTTACTGCGTCACAAATTCACACACACCCACACAATGCACATATATTTGCGGGACGAACAGTATAAAGCCACTTCACGAGCAATTCTGCAGCACAGTCGCATTATCTCCACATCAGCATCAATTATCTTCAAGGGTCAGTACTGAACTGCTTTGCTTCACACCTTAATTGAGAAATGTCTAAACATGTAGGGTTGTAAGAATGTTTTTAAATGTAGCTGAAGTATCTGTTTATATGTTTTTGATTTTTGTCTGTTCCGTTCATCAGAAGCTGACATGAATTTGACACATGGGGACAGCAACGTAACTGTGGCCTTGAATTATCGGGACACATTTGCTGCAGCTGTTGGGAAGAATGTGACTGTTGTCATTCTCGGCATCACCATCAACTACATCAATGCCACCATGATCCACACATTCAACAAGCATCATGTGTGATAAGTTGTGTTATTAGTTAGACATATTAGTAATTAAGGTATTCGCGTGTAGTACAATGTACATGAGTGCCACTTAAAAGTATTTGCGCCATTCAGAATCTTCTACATTTCTGCATAAGAATGACTCAAAACATCAGCGGATTTTCACTCAAGTCCTGGAAGTAGACAAAAGGAACCCAATCAAACAAATGAAGCAGAAAGATTATGTTTGAGTATTTGTTTATTCAGGAAAATGTGCCAGTAATACAAATCTGTAAGATGCAAAAGAAGGTAACCAGATGTCAGTACCTGGTGGCTTTAACCACTCTTCTGTAGAACGACTAGTGTTTTTGGGGTAGTTGTCTTACTGCATGACCTAGTCTCTCTTAAGGTTCAGCTCATGGACAGATGTCCTAACATTTTCTTTTTGAATTTGCTGGTATAATTAAGAATCTATGGACACTATTGTAATTCAGCGTTCACGTGATGGAAGATTCATAAACATAACCATTAACCAAAGTGAGAGAAGGCTTTAGTTGCTTATAAGTTACCCTGGATTCCTTTGTGACCTCTCAGACTAATCTGGTTCTTTCTTTTGTGGTGATCTTTAAACCACCCCTGTGAAGGAGTTGTCTTAAATCTGTCTCACTGTGGATTTGTAGATTCCCAAGATATGAATAAACAAATACTAAAAGTATAATATGTTATTTTCATTAGTTTAAACTGGATTCTCTTCGTCTACATTCGTGACTTGTGTGAAAAACCTCTGATGTTTTGATAAACAGTTTTGCAGAAATACTGAAAATTCTGTTGGGTAAAAATAATATTAAGCAGCACTCTTTTCTTTCTTCTATTCTCTTCTCATATCTACAGTTCTTACTGTCAGTGGTTTTGTTGCTGGGCAAAATTTAGGATGGCTATATTATAACAGAGACTTTTATTACAGTGTCAGTTCAACAACGTATCAAATGTAAAAACCATTTAACAACCCCACCTTAGAATTTTGGAAATGCATTTAGTTTTCAAAATATGAAAAACTGTCCAACTAATGGTGGTGCAGAGGTCGATGAACAAACACTGCTGATCATATCGTGGCATGCTTACAGACAGATGTGGATGCATTCTGTGCTCTAACTCCCAATTCTGTCGATCATTTCAGATCTTCAAGTTGAACCCTCGCTATATCCTTTTTATCCACCTGGTGACGAACGACATGATCCAGCTGACAATGAGCATTTCCCTCTTCATCTTGGCCTACATCTTCCGAACCCTCTACGTCCCCTTCTGTGTGCTTCTCATCTTGCCGACCATCTTCACCACACAAAACACTCCTCTGAACCTGGCTTTCATGGCAGCAGAGTGCTACATATGTGTGTGTGTTCCACTTCACTACAACTACATATGTACAGTCAAAAGAACATATATTGCCGTTGGTATAACCTGGGCACTGAGTTCCCTCTCTGCCCTGCCAGATGTCTTCATCCTCTTGGCCACTGAACAGCTGCAGTTCTTACATTCAAGAGTTTACTGCAGCAGAGACAGTGTGTTTAGGAGCATCTACAGCATAAAGAAGAGGGATGTATCCAACATACTGTTTCTGGTTGTGGTTTGGCTCACGCTGTTCTACACTTACTTCAGAATTATATTTGTGGCTAAAGCTGCAAATGCAGATGCTAAAAAGGCAAGAAACACCATCCTGCTTCATGGATTTCAGGTGCTGCTGTGTATGACGGTCTATGTGCAACCAATGTTGATCCAGTTCCTTGTGTCCTTGCTACCTGCAGCACTACATTCTATAAACTTCTCCTCTTTTATTATATTCCAAATCCTTCCTCGCTTTATAAGTCCTATTGTTTACGGGTTACGTGACAAGACTTTCAGAAAGTATTTGAGAAGGTATCTGTTTATTGTTAACAGTGTTAACGCTGAAGATGCCTTCTTAAAATAGCTCTCAAAATATTTCTCATTATGTTGCCATGTAATCTAGCATTTATTCCCATCTGACACCAAAATATCAAATAGAAACCTGATTAGTACAGGGAATTACTCATAGTTATTGTCTCAATCAGCAGCTACTGTTTATTCAATGTCCTCTGGCGCCATCAGATAATTAACATTACCAATCAGTTTGTAAAAGTTAAGCTGTCTTCTTTAAAGCTGCGGTTGTCATAGCTTCACTATAATTAAATTATTATCGTTGGTGATCTGGCTACACAGACTGTCTGAGAATAAAGGAGTTTCACATTCCTTACAAATGTGGAAATTAGGTTGCGTCACAGTTTACAGATAGACTGTAGCACGGTTAAAAAAAAAAGTTCATCTCTACACAGTATTAAGTTTCTCTGTATTTTCAACTATATCCTGAGTGGCACAATACAATGTGGAATTTCAGAAAACTGTACCCGATTTTTTTAATTCTTTCTGCCTCAGTTTTAGTGGCCCAGCCTGTGCAGTGATCCAACTTAGACCAATCTCCAATTTAGACCTTATTTCAGCACAACATTATTATCATAGTCTGGTCTTTTAATTAACTTTGTGTGCATCAACTCAATAAACAAAGTAATGTTGTTGTTTTGCATATTATCATCGTTATTATACCTTTGAGCTATATGGTTTAAACCTGCAATGTGGAGTGTTTGTCTGCCTCTTCTGGCAGAGAGAGGAATTACACAAGCCTAAAAAAAATGTGCTTAACAGATCTGAAAAGGACAGTTCCAGGACAATAATCTATTATTTAATGTAATTGCTGCATAAGCTACTGTCTAAATTTTACAAAGGCTGCACCGGTTTCTGGTTGTTTACACAACGAGCAAGTTTCAGTAGGAGGTTCCTATTTAAACCTCAAATTTCCCACCAGTCCCCTAGAACTGAAGAAGCTACTCGGATGAGTGGTGAAACATCTTCTCCCAAAAAAAAAAAAAAAACCTCTACAGGTCCAGTTGCCTTTTTTAAACCTTTTTTGGATATACCATGACCTGGGAGACAGAGAACCTTCACAGACAACAATAGAAGACGGATGAGATGGAGAAGGTTTCAGAAAGGAGGCATCTATGGATAGAACCTAAAGATCTATCCACATATAAAACTATTTTCACTAAGGGCTGCACGACTTCAGATTTTTTAAATTTGACTGTTATGTGATGAAAGTTAAGTCGTCAACGACTAGTCTCTGATGACGTCACTAACAAAATCGCAGTAGAAAGTAATGCTTTCAAACAATGAAATCTATATTCTTGCCCTGAATACATATGCTAAGATCAGACAGTTAATGCGCTACATAATGTGTGCTGCAGATATGTATGGCCTGTATAAAAACAGGCTGCAACTCAGGACCATCAATAGCCCCGCTTGCTGTTTTTTTACACTGCCCTCTGCTTGAAAAGAAAATACTTTCAACCAGAGGTTGCGCTAGACTTTTTCGTTGTCCGTCATTTTGACTGACAGGGTCATAAAAATCCCGTCATAATCTATTTTTACCCGTCATTTTAATTTTTTAAAATAACAATAAAGACATATTCAATAGCATTTAATTTTCATTAAAGTTTCATTAACTTTAAGTACTTTTTTCAGAACAGTATTGACTTTAAATGGTAACAAAAAACAACAACAACAACAAAAAAAAGGTTTCGGCTGCCGACAGTCAATGCTGCCGACACGTCTTGTCCATACTCGGAACGGGACTGCTAGCGTAAACAGCTCTTAGACCGTACCGCAGGGTTGAAATGCTTCGGTGGTATGCAAATTCCATTTTGGTAGCCGTTAGCCACATAGACATATATACATCTATATTGTATAGACATATATACACTATAGATGTATATATGTCTATACAATACAGATGTATATATGTCTATGGTTAGCCGAGCTCTGACGTGTGCATCACAATAATCAGTGTACCAGGAAATCGTGCACCGACAAAAGTTCCATGATGTTTGGAACCCAAAAACTGCGATGAGAGACAAGAGCCAATCAATAAGGTCACTCGCCACCAAGTGGTCAGGGATGTGAACTGCAATCTGTCAAAATGACGGATGACCTTCAGATTTTTCCGTCACATTTTTTAAAAAACCGTCAATGACGGAAAATATTCGGTTAACGCGACCCCTGCTTTCAACATCCACACTGCTCCATCTGGGTTCACTTGACACTCCCACTATTAGCATCGTGGATAAACTTATGCATTTCGCGTCACCAAAGTTTTTTTCTTCATTCACTGGTCTCTGGTTACCATATTACTGCTAGTCTCTTCTTGTGTGTACAAAGAAATACACAAATTACAAATGAAACCAAGGTTCTATGATTTCACAGTTTCTGACAGTCGAACAATGAAACTAATGGTGGTTCCTACTACAAGTGACAAAAGCTACAACTCAGCCAGCATTGCCAGCACCATAGAGACAGAGTCAATGACTATTTATACAACGGGAACGGGTGAAGCAGCCAGATACAATTGGTTGGCGCTTCACCGCGATAGTGGAGCGACAAAAAAAAGTTGAAGCCAGCTCATGCTGCATCTCTCACCCGACACATAGCAACAAGTGTCCGATGTCAGCCTGTTGCGACATATCATCGACTTCCATTGAAAATGTGTGGTAGCCTGTTGCTCTCTTGCTGCTAGTGTGAACATCGCATAAGAAGTATCTAGTAGTGATAATCCTTAGCCGTACAGGACAGCCTGCACTTTCTAAATATATATAATTATTTACAGGTAACACTTCTTCTGTAATTTCATACTTTTGTTCAAAATTTAGAACTTACAAATTATTGAGGTTTCGTGTTTTAGTTTTCTTGACTGCGTCCAGGGAAAATGTGTTAGAAAATATGGTCAGTGTAATCGTTTACACCAGTTAATTCTGACTGAGTTTCAGCAAGCAGAGGTCCAGTTCCCTAAAGACAACTAACTCATTAGCATTGACATCATTTCTAACATGCATCAACCTTCTTTCTTCTTTATAAAATAACTTCCCACTCATTTCCAGACAGTCAGAGTGGAAACCTGAGGTAAGATGGTCTGTCATTCTGTTGTTCTCATTCTTCGTTATCACACTATAGTGTAGTATTTCAGTATCCTTTTATGTGCATGTACATATGTTTGGTACTTTTTCTCCAACAATGATAATTTTTTTTAAAACTCCTAAATTAATCATTACAAATGATTGTTATATTTCATACTTGTTCACGTAGCATTTGAACGTTTTAAATACCAGTTTTTGATGCAAATAAACACACATTAAAAGTTCTGAACATTAAAGTCTTATATATCTTTCTCTCTTCTGTAAAAGATGTTTGCAGGATCCTTAGATCATCTCCATGAATTCCTCGTCTGACTTTAATGCGTCGAGCAGCCTGAGTTATCGAGACTCCTCAAGCACAGCTGTGGTCAAAAATGTGATAGTTCTGTCTCTTGGGATTACCATTAACTATATCAATGGTACACTGATTCACACCTTCAGAAAACACCAGGTGAGAAATTAATATAATTATTGTTGTTGTGATTAGTGTGAAATCATCATTGACTAATCTCAGTAGAAGGAGAAGTTGAAGAGATTCAACTAATAAAAGAAAGATGTTTGTTCTTCCTTTCAGATATTTTATATGAATCCTCGCTACATCCTTTTCATCAATCTGGTGGTGAATGATATGATCCAGCTGACAACAACTATCAGCCTCTTTGTCTTGAGTTATGTCTTCTACAAAATTCATGCTTCCCTCTGCTGCCTCATTATTACCTTTGCTGTCTTCACTACCTTCAACACTCCATTAAATTTAGCTGTCATGGCAGTGGAGTGCTACGTTGCCATCTGTTTGCCGCTGCAGCACGGACAGCTATGTACCATCAAAAGAACATGTTTTCTGATAGGCTGTGTTTGGGCTTTGAGTGCAGTATCAACTCTAACAGACATCTTTATTATTCTGGCAAAAGAACCTGCACGATTTTACTCCACAATTTTTTGTGAGAGGGATAACCTGTTCCGAGACCAAATAAATCTAAAAAAGAGGGAGGTTTCTTACATAATGTACCTAATTGTTGTTTGGATCACGCTCTTCTTCACCTATTTCAAGATCTTCTTTGCAGCTAAAGCAGCAGATGGAGATGCAAAGAAGGCCAGGAACACAATCCTGCTTCACGGCTTTCAGCTTCTGTTGTGTATGTTAACCTATATAGCCCATGAGATAATAACGGCTCTAGTTTACTGGTTTCCAAAATATTATGTCCAGGTAGTTTTTGTTTGCTATATCATCATCCAGATTCTTCCCAGGTTTATTAGTCCGATTGTTTACGGGCTACGAGACAAGACATTTAGACTGTATTTGAAAAAGTATCTGTTGTGTTCTGTGTGAACAAGAAACACTCTATAGACTGACACACAAAAAAAATAGAGTTAACAGGTCATGACTTTTCAGAGTTAAAGTGGACAAGAACGAGTACATTTTATCGGACCTTGCTCAAATTTCTTTTGCCCTCTGTGTTCCCAAATACAAGGATGTAATTTCACCCTATTAGGATGTGCAAAACTCAGACCTTCTTATTGTACTGTCGACTGCAGGTTTCTAATGTAAAATACCTTTTCATTTATTTATTTATGATGAGTGCTGGCACATTGCTGCTTTATTATTTATAAAGTATCTATCTATCTATCTATCTATCTATCTATCTATCTATCTATCGAATGCACTACAATGGGTAAGGATTTTGCATTTGAACTCATTTCCATATGTTTCTTCATTTCATTTACTTATTCTAAAACCACACGATACATTTGACCTATATCTTGCTGTGTTTTCTTGCTGTATTTCTCTGAGTGTAGTTGTTTTCCCATTAGAAACAATGTTAATTATATTAGTTAGAAAACATGGGTGACTGTTTCATCTCACTGTATCTTCCTTTAGCTGTTTGATGAGGTTACTTGGTGTAAAGCGCTAACATGTACACCACATGGGTCTGGAGGTGGTTATTGCTGTTTCTCTTTCTCACTCCTGTATGTTAATCCTAACGGCAATACAGCCGGTATATTATTACGCATAGTTGACATTGCACTGAATCACAAGGATAAACCTTAAAGACAAAGTCAGAGGATTGTCAGGACCATCAGACTTTAGTCCTCCGAGCACACTGGATATCAGTGCCTAATTCCACAGATATTCAACCAACCGTTGTCGTCAGTTTCCATTTTCTTTCATGTTTGTGAGCTTGTACAGAATTTCATGTCAGATTCGGGACACAAAACTTACAAGGCACACAATTTTAAGGCTGCCTTAATGCACTGAAGTCTCACATGCAACATTAAACCGTTGACTGTTCCTGATCCCATGAAATTCACATAACGTAACTATTACATATTGAAATATGTCAAAGGCTTATTTTATCTACTGTATATGAACTATTTTACCTTGTTTTTCTGTTATCGACATAGGATGTACTGATATTTAGAGTAGTAATAGCATTATAAAGATTTTGATTAACAAGGTTTGAACGTTGCTCTGCTGTCAAATATGAATTATAATGCACTGAGAACTTTTACTACTGTGAAAGAACTTGCTTGCAGCTCATATTTACAGTGGCTTAGGTATAAATTAATAATATGCATGTAAATACACAGTATATGCTTCTCCCCAAAAAGCAATCAAGTTCATCCTTAAGACACACAAAGGCTAAATAAAGTGAAATGTTTCTGAGTGGCCTCAACTGCCGCTGTCTTGTTTTATCTGAAAACAGTGAAAAATCCAAAAATATTACTATTACTACATTATATTATCTTCTATATTTATTTTAATACCAACTGTTTTATTTTATTTTCTGCCACTGTTCCAGGTGTGTCATATAATTACTTTATAAATATTTACACATCATCTTTTCCTCCGTCCAGTTCAGATTCGGTTTAACTGATTTGAGAGAGTCAGTCAAATAAAAAGATGCAGATTTGTTACAGCATGGAGGATTTACTACTTAGAACTGCTATAAGCATTGGAACCTGGTGAAATAAAGTGATGCTTTGTGCTAATAATAATAACACTGAGCACTGTGCAACTGATAATCTGCCATTCATGTTTAGTCAAGCTGAAAAGATCCCCAGTGGATTCACATGCGTAGTTAATCGGTACAGTCCTAACAAAAGAGGTGTGTAACAGGAACCCTTCCATGTTTAGTGTTAAAGAACAGAGGCAGATTGAATTCCAGCTATGTGAGCATCTGAACACTACCAGCATGGTTGGAATAAATAAAAAGGAATTATACTGAAAAAACACCAAAAAACACTATCAACACCGAAACAGCAAACAAAGTTAGGATTAGAAAAGGAGTGAATATTAGCCTTGAATTCACCAGACTACACAAGCGTGCTTCACTCAGTGTCTACAAAGGAACGATTAATGCAGAGGTCAGACAGATTCTCAGTAAGCATCCTTAAAAGGAAAAAAATTAACATTTTAAGAAAGGGTTTTTTTGTTTGTTTTTTTAATAGTGAAGCAAGAAGACTCATATTAACCTTATTCCTGTAATTAAGTTCAGCGGTGAGCCTAGCTTAGCATAGAGGAAAAACAAAGGAGGAAACACTCTGGGGCTCAGCTCACGGCTAAAACCCACCAGGACCTATATAACTCAATGTCGTGTACCTAGTTTTATTCATCTGCACTCAAAAAAAGTTCAAATCAATTAATTATTTATTCATCTGTCTGGAGCTGTTCCTTTAAGATGACGACAGGAACACACACACACACACAAAATAGTCCAAAAAGTGTTGTCTCCCAATCAATATAAGTTCCTCAACCCCCTCAGCAGAGTGGTGTAATGTGACATCCACCTGGGTAAGTGCAGTCTCTTCCTGGTTATGGTTATTATTGAGTGTGTGCTGTTATATTTATCTTTTAATTATGTCATTATATGTAATATGTACTTTTTCTGTGATTTTGAAACATTACCACAGAAAATGAAAGTTCCCTGTAACCTACTGGCTGTTTAGTATAATGGTGGTGGTCGTTCTAAAGGGCTTGTACTTGTACTTATTACCCTAGACAAAGCTCCGCCATTGTACTCAGAAACAGCTTCTAGAGTTTAAGAAACTGAACAGTTTGGAAGGAAGTAAATCACAAGTCTTGTTTTTAAGCAATAATATCAAATGTATTACAGATATCAGTGTGTCTCAGGGCGCTGTGGCTTTTGTCCTAAATTCTTTTTAAGCTTGTGACAAAATAATCTGTTTCTGTTCCTCTCGGACAGGAAGGATCTTGTCATGTCGGACACAAATCTGTCATCCATCAATGGTTCTTTTAGTGCAGCAGGGAGTCAACGGGACAGCTTTACCACAGTTTTGACCAAAAACATGATCGTCGCAGCCCTCTGCATCTCCATTAACTACATCAATGGTATTCTGCTCCACACCTTCAGAAAGCACCAGGTCTGAACTTTTGCATTGATTACGTGTACAATGTGTGAAAAATCAGGATCCCAAGACATGTTCATTCTCTTTGCCTCGTCAAATCCCCTCATAACCAGCTTTTCTGAATTTATTTCTACGGCTACAATGAATCAGTTATCAGAAAGAATTAGAGATAGACTGGCCAAGAGAAAATGGTGTGCCTTGTCTCATTTAAATGTCTAGAGTGATAGCAGGTTAAAAGAAAGCAGTTTATCAGTTTGAAGCAAAGAAACTACTTTTAAAAAATGGATAGATAATATTCATCTGGTTTATCTCCATGTTTCAGATGTTTATGTTCTCCGTTTTGTAACTCGGTCACATTCAGTAAAATCATTCTTGCTTACCATATAATAATTATAATAATAATTTATACTGTATTGATCCCACATGGGGAAATAATTTTCTTGCATTTGACCCTGCCTCTTTTGTGCCAAGCCCAGGGAGCAAGTGATGGCTGGGCTGCTTGCTCAAGGCACCTAAACCATGGACATGGGGCAGCCAAACCGTGACCCTTCGGTTCCAAGGCTGCTTCTCTAACCCCTACTCTACATTTCCCCAAATAGATTACAGACATCATTATGTGTAGAAATCCTCCAGTAAGACCATAGCTGGTCTTACAGTAGTGTAACATGTCTATTACAGCTGACTGCGTGCTTTTATTGCCATGTGGTTAACTATTACCTTCTTTGTGCTGTTGTCGGAACAACTGCAGTAGAAAAAATGTTATACCTACCTGAATAATCTAATTAAAACTAAAAGTATATTTTCCTTCTCTTCCTCTCCTGCGTTATCTCACAGATCTTCAACTCCAGCCCCCGTTACATTCTGTTCATCCACCTGGTGATCAACGACATGATACAGCTGATCCTGGCAACTCTTCTCCACATCATCAGCTACGCCCTGCACACGATCACTGTGCATTTCTGCCTCATCTTGCTCATCGTTACCATCATCGCCACCCTCAACACCCCACTAAACCTGGCCTGCATGGCAATCGAGTGCTACATCGCCGTCTGCATGCCCCTCCGTCATGGACAGATCTGCACGGTGAAGAAAACCTATCTTCTGATTGGTTTGATCTGGGCTGCAGGTTCTCTCTCCATCCTGCCAGACCTGTTCATCCTTGTGGCTACGGAGCCTCTGCACTTCTTTCACTCTAAAGTGTTATGTAGCAGAGATTACGTGTTCAGAAGCACATACAGCCTGAAGAAAAGGGACGCCTCACACATTGTTTGTCTTGTCCTGGTTTGGCTCACACTTTTATACACTTACTTAAGGATTTTATTTGCAGCCAAGGGAGCGACTGTGGCCGTTAAAAAAGCCAGAAACACCATCCTCCTTCATGGTTTTCAACTGCTGTTATGTATGCTCATCTATGTGAGGCCCATGTTTGAAGAAGGTCTGATCCTCTTGTTGCCAAAACAGTACCGGGCCATACGCTTTGCTAACTACGTCATTGTCCAGATTCTGCCACGGTTTGTTAGTCCCATTGTATACGGACTGCGAGACCAGACCTTCAGGAGATATGTGAGCAGGTACCTGCTGTGTAAAGTCAGAAGCAACCACCCAGAAAATGTCCCCAATGTCTCCAAAATCAGGCCTTCTGTCAAAGTGCAGTAAAAGTCTCTTCATTTCAGACCACGCTCTCAGACCACTCTAAATAAATAAATGAATTCCATTGAATAGATCAAATGTAGAGGCAAAAGTTAAAAAATGTTCTGGTTTCTTCACAAAAAAAAATAAATAAATAAATATCACTAAGATTAATCAAAAACTTACACAGTACATGAACACACAGCAATTTGTATAATTGACATGATAAGCCACGTTATTTAGCCTGCTCACGCTTTATGTCCATATATTGTTTGTTGCTGAGCCAATGAATTGATTAGTCGATTGAAAATAAAATGTGATCATTGTAACAACACTTACATTTACTCTCAGATGTAAAATCTTTGCTGTTTTAATGTCTTTGTGTTTAATGTGTATATTAATTATTTTCTGATATTACACTCGTTGTGTATTGGTTAAACAAATAAAAAAAAAAACATTCCAAATGAAAGCCTTTAAATTAAATAATAATAAAATAACAAGAGAAATTGAAGCAGTGACATAGTGACGTCTAAAGATGCATCATAAATCACAGTAACTTGATGCACAATGATTTATCAGATTCAACGCTGTGTTTAAACCATGCCACTGAATTAGCTCTTAAACTGGTTCAGTTCAGTTCTTGGAAGTTTGTTGTAATTGTTTCTATCCGTTTTAAACAGAGACACATTAATCAAAGATACACAAACATAAGTAAAAAGATGATAGATTGCATCAACTATGTTTTTAGTCTGTATTACAGATATTATTTTCTCTCAAATACAGGGGTTGCCCAACTGCTCTGAACACTTAGAAAATTACTTTTGTGAACCGAAACTGTCAGTGTGAGGTCTTTATATACAGTGGGGAAAATAAGTATTTGATACACCGCAGATTTTGCAAGTTTTCCCCCTTATAAAGAATGGAGAGGTCTGTAATTTTCATCATAGGTACACTTCAACTGTGAGAGACAGAATCTAAAATAAAAATCCAGAAAATCACATTGTATGATTTTTAAATAATTAATTTGCATTATATTGCATGAAATAAGTATTTGATACACTAGAAAAACAGAACTTAATATTTAGTACAGATCCAATTACAGAGATCAAACGTTTCCTATAGTTCTTGACCAGGTTTGCACACACTGCAGCAGTGATTTTGGCCCACTCCTCCATACAGATCTCCTCCAGATCTTTCAGTTTTTGAGGCTGTAGCTGGGCAACACGGAGTTTCATCTCCCTCCAAAGATTTTCTATCGGGTTTAAGTCTAGAGACTGACTAGACCACTCCAGGACCTTGAAATGCTTCTTACGGAGCCACTCCTTAGTTGTCATGGCTGTGTGCTTCAGGTCTTTGTCAAGCTGGAAGACCCAGCCACGACCCATCTTCAATGCTCTTACCGAGAGAAGGAGGTTGTTGCCCAAAATCTCGCAATACATGGCCCCATCCATCCTCTCCTCGATACGGTGCACTCGTCCTGGTCCCTTTGCAGAAAACTACCCCCAAAGCATTATGTTTCTACCCCCATACTTCACAGTTGGGATGGTGTTCTTGGGATTGTACTCATCCTTCTTTTTCCTCCAAACACAGCGAGTGGAGTTTATACCAAAAAGTTCACTTTTGGTCTCATCTGACCACATGACCTTCTCCCATGCCTCCTCTGGATCATCCAGATGGCCATTGGCAAACTTCAGACGGGCCTGGACATGTGCTGGCTTGAGCAGGAGGACCTTGCATGTGCTGCAGGATTTTAATCCATGGCAGCGTAGTGTGTTACTAATGGTAACCATTGAGACTGTGGTCCCAGCTCTCTTCAGGTCATAGACCAGGTCCTCCTGTGTAGTTCTGGGCTCATCCCTTACCTTTCTCATGATCACTGACACTCCACGAGGCGAGATCTTGCATGGAGCCCTGGTCCGAGGGAGACTGACAGTCATCTTGAGTCCCTTCCATTTTCTAATAACCAACAGTTGTTGCCTTCTCACCAAGCTGCTTGCCTATTGTCTTGTAGCCTATCCCAGCCATGTGCAGGTCTACAATTTTGTCTCTGGTGTCCTTAAACAGCTCTATGGTCTTGGCCATGGTGGAGCGGTTGGAGTGTGATCGATTGTGTGTGTGGACAGGTGTCTTTTATACAGATAACGAGTTCAAACTGGTGCAATTAATACAGGTAAAAAGTGGAGGACAGGAGGGCTTCTTAAAGACAAAGTAACAGGTCTGTGAGAGCCAGAATCCTTGCTGGTTGGTAGGTGATCAAATACTTATTTCATGCAATAAAATACAAATTAATTATTTAAAAATCATACAATGTGATTTTCTGGATTTTTATTTTAGATTCTGTCTCTCACAGTTGAAGTGTACCTATGATGAAAATTACAGACCTCTCCATTCTTTATAAGGGGGGAAACTTGCAAAATCGGCGGTGTATCAAATACTTATTTTCCCCACTGTAGGTCATGTACAGCTGCACGTAGGCTTGTTACATTTAGATGAATTTACCAGCTCATATTTAATATATAATGTTGTCTATAAAATGTCAGATAATAAAAAATTATATATATGCAGTATATATTCATTATAATTTCTCACTTGGCCACATTAGGCTTGAACCAAACGATTAAAATTAAAATAATGAATTCAAACATTTGCTCTGCAGGTTTAAGTATCTGAGCTCTGTAACGTGTCTTGTGAAGGTTTTGATTGTCTTTTGTGCTAAATCATTAAAAATGAACTTAAACCTCGTATGAGAAGAAAAACAGCATTGCAGAATGAAAAAAAAAACAAAAACAAAAAAACCTCACTGTCCTCATCATAAACCATCATCGTCATCATCACCACACCCTCCCCTAACTCTGGAGGGTATACAAAGGCTCGTCTGTTGAGCTGTTTGACTTCTGCGTTGCCCTGGACTCAGGTAGGTAGATCAGGTGAGAGGTCATGGAGAAAGTCTATTCACTGTGAGTTTGTCTCTTGCTCGTCGGCAGTTATTCTATTTAAAACTAGGATTCAAATTCTACTTTGAATCAACATTTTAACATGAAATGAAACATACTTGTTTATTAGTATTTGTTCTTATATTTGGAAAAACATACATGCAGTATGCTGTATGTTGACAGCCAAAAAAACAGTGGCGTTACTGTTAATGCATTTTAATGCTTTATTTTAATACCACTTATTATGTGACCGTTTATGATTTTGTGTTTTGTACTTTTGACTTACATTTTTGCAAATGTGAGTTTTAAAATATAGCACTTAAAGGTAACCAATGCTATTAAATATTAATTTGACCACCTTTCTTGCATTAGATAATGTAAGAATAAATCAAATAATAACAAATGTTTATAATTTGAAATCATGTCAGATAAGTGGTGAGTGGGAAACAGACTGGAGATGAAAACTGCATGTCATGAATTTAACCAGACATTTTAGGTGGTTATAAAATGTGTTGCTCTGTTGTTTACAGTGTCTTTAACAAGATAAATATAGTTATTGTAGCATTTATCCGAGAAAAAAACAACAAAAAAAACCCATCTTCCTCACTGCATTTTAACAAATGTACAATTCATTTCCCAACATTTTCTACATTGTACTAATGATCTCACTCTCAGGTCTGTGTGAAGTATGAGCTCATCAGTGGGTCTTAGAGGAAACGTGACGTTTCCTCTTCAGGTGTGTTGGCCAAATGAATCATTCTATCAATGAAAATGTGAAACTCCTTTTAATATCATGTTAACGCTCATGTTCATGTCTATGGGTCAATAGATCATTTATCAAATGTCTGCTCCAGCAAATTTAACTTTTATCAATCTTTTATCAAGTTTGTGGCCTGGTCCACATGACTGATCTCCTGACTCACGGATGAGCTAATATACACTGAGTTGCAAGTTCATTAGATAAACTAATGAAAATGAAATCGATTCTACTATAACAGTATTGCATTAAATCCTCCTTCATGACTGATCTAATGTTCAGTTTTGACTAGTGTACCTAATGAACTGGTAGGCGAGTGTATTTACTGTGCATGTTTGCTGGTGTCAAAGTGAACAGTTTAATGTGGTTATAGAGGAAAAGTTTCCTGATGTCCTTTAGAAACATATGACTTTGAACCTATTCCTATATTAAGTCTTAAAAAGTCACTAGAAAGAGGACTTCAGATAAATGACTGTATCTGAAAGTAATTATTGTTTCCTTTCCTCTGGCTCTGTCGGTGGATCAGCTCATGCTCGTCAGAGACACATTCACCACAGCATTTGTGAAGAACCTCATCATAGTTGTGGTCGGTCTCACCCTCAATTACATCAATGCTACCTTGGTGGCCATCTTTTTCAGACACCAGGTAAACACACACACTCATATGTCATATCTCATTCACCATATCACACAGATACTGTATTTACTGAGCCCAGGTTTTTAATTCCAGAGTCTGAAATGTGAGCAACTGAATATTTTTACTGTACATGCATGTAACCTTTGACTTCAACATATGCTCAAGGGCAGCCACTATTTACAGACAATTACCTGAAAAATAAATAATCTAGCATGTAAAAAGCAATTTTTAAAAGAAAAAACTATTTACACCATGCTGAAAAACAAATACTACATATTAGAAAAGGACACCTGTAACAATGTGCCAGCACACAGCGGTTTAAAAATAATGCAGAGACAGAATCTGATCTATGGTCTAAGATATGGAATATTGTAAAGTTATGTTTACTGCTTCGAGAGGACCTTACTCACAGCACTGTTGCAGTAAAAAGGTCTTCTTGTGCTTAGGATATCGTTTTCAGAGGGGAATTGCCTGAGAGCTGCTGACTGAGCAACAGATTAGGTGCTGACTTTCTGTCATTTGTTTGACTTATCAGCTACCAACTGAGGAAACAGAAAGCGTGATTGACTGTGGTCCACTGGGGAACTTATACAAAAGTCCTTAAATTTACAGTTTAGAATTGGGTGTTTGTGGCAACGCCAGTTGGAAAAACACACCTGCAATCACTACTTATTATGGAAAGGGCTAAGGAATAAAACAAAACAGAGATTGTCTACAGCTATCAGCTAACAATTATTTAATTTTTTTATTTATCTGCTGATTATTTTTAATAATTGCAGTTTTACTTGCAGAATGATGTCTTCAGATCACTTATCATGTCCCTCCATCATTCTAAAGCCAAATGATATTAGGTGGGGCTACCAAACTTTTAACACTAGTTTATTAACACACGATTAAAGCATGCGCGTTCTGTTATTAAGACGTCCACCCAACCTTAGTTTGGAAAATCAGGAAGTGATCAAAGCAGCAGTAACACTGTGGAAAGCAAGCATAATCTAAAGTGCAGTCAGGGTGAACAATTTTTACCATGTGGAAGGTAGTAATACGCCCTGTAGCATTTAAACTCACAAAAATACCAAAGAAAGACAAAAAGAAAGCAGCATTGCCGAATCGGGCAGTTTCACAACCATTTGAGCAGTTTTTAATATTTTTTTGTGGGTAAAAAAAAAAAAGAGTTGGTCGGGTGAACAAAAAAAATGTGTGTGTGTGCCTGCATGCGCGTTCTGAATGTGAACAGCTTGTACCGCTTTCTAAAGAATACACACTTGAACAATATCAGTTTACGGAACATCAGATTAAAAAGTGTCATTAATTTGTGCTAATCGCACATTAACTATGCAAATAATGCGATAATGTAAATTCTTACATCTGAATAGCTGGACTCAAGAATGTCACTCATTTGTGCTCCCTAATTAATTTTCCATTTGCACCTCTAAGGCAGACAGATTTACTGTAAATGTTAATAATTTAATTGTAGCTATCTTAGACTGTGAGGATTCTTTTTATCAACACATGCTGATCAAAAATTGGCATTTTACACAGAATACATCTTTTCAGCATGGTTAATGATGCCGATTAGACCTTTTTATTTCCTCCAGGAGTCATCATCATCTGACTCTCATATCATGAACTATCGATCTATCCTTTAACCGAATGTATCGCTACTTATTTTGCTCTCCTCTCCCTCTGATTTCCTGCAGACCTTTTATGAAGACCCTCGTTACATCCTCTTCATCCACATGGTGATCAATGATGCTATCCAGCTGACTGTTACCATCACACTTTTTGTCCTCAGCTACATCTTCTACAAGATCAACGTGTCTTTCTGCTGCTTCTTTATCCTGGTGGCAGTCTTCACCACCAGAAACACCCCAGTCAACTTAGCTAGCATGGCCATAGAGCGCTACATTGCCATTTGTGAACCGTTACGGCACAACCAAATCTGCACAGTGAGGAGGACTTACATTGTCATTGGCTTGATCTGGTTAATATGCGCGGCTCCAGATATTACAGATCTGTTTGTGACACTGGCGACGGAGTCCCTGAGCTTCTTTCATGAGTCTGTGTTCTGCTTACGGCAAAATGTGTTCAAAGACCCAATATTGGCGGTCAAAAGACAAGCCTTCGATATCATCTATTTCTCCTGTGTGTTTCTGATTCTGGTCTTCACCTACCTGAGGATCCTGTTTGCAGCCAGGGCTCTCTCCACTGAGAAGGTGTCAGCTCAAAAAGCCAGAAACACCATCCTCCTGCACGGGGCCCAGCTGGCCATGTGCATGCTCTCCTACATCTCCCCCAGCGTGGAGATCGTCCTGCGCATCCTCTTCCCGGGCCGAATCCTTGAAATCAGATTTGCAAACTACCTGATCGTCTACATCCTTCCCCGGTTCCTGAGCCCAATCATCTATGGAGTCAGAGACAAAAAGTTGAGGAAGTATCTCAAGATGTATATTCTGAGCAACAGGTGCAGGACCCCCGCACAGAAAGTGGGGCCCTTGGACAAAAACAACTTGTAACATATTATATAGCAAGAGCATTTGAACAAATATTCTCTCTTTGATGAATACAAACCTTTTTTATTTTTAATGTTTTGTTTGCTAAAAATTAATAATAAATAATAATTGTATTGTATAAATATATAATTTTATTTTGTACATGATTCTTCTGATGTCAATAATTGTCTATATTAAATTTGTATTGGCAATTTAATGAAAAATATTCTGGTTTTGTCAGAAGCACTAGTCAAGAATGATTTTTAATGATTAGTGTGTAGAGTTTACACTTTGCTCTACATACGAACAAAATATTAGATACACTTGTCCCTCAGGAGAGGCAACTGTGCAGGTGCCACAGTGAGCAGAGCAAGAATGGCATGGATCTCAAGCAGGAAAAACACCACCTTGTGGCACAACCTATTTATGGATAAAATACTTGAACAGAGTCATTGTGACCGGTTACGCAATCTGAGATCAACTTTACAGTACAACAGACACAAACGAATGTCATAATTTTATCATATTCGCAGTCAACACCCACTGTTTTGTTCACAAACATGAATTTCTTGACTAAGCAGTATGATGTTTATTTGAAACGTCTCATATATCCCTGTATAATACTAATATTTTTTTAGTTTCACTGGGTTCAATAACAAACCAGCATCTTGTAACCTAAAGTCTGCCAGACATTTCCACTGCTGTCTCACATCTAAATGCCAAAATACACCGATCAGGCATAACATTATGACCACCTTCCTAATATTGTGTAGGTTACTTCTCCTGTTGGTGGTTTTAATCTTCATGTGTGCGCTGCTGTGTGTTTTTATTTGTAGATATTGTAACTTTTCTTACAGAGCTGTTTTCAAGTGACAATAAACTTCTAGAGACAGAAAAAGATAGATAAGAGAGATGAGGAGGACAAGAGAGGATCCGGAGGAACGTACTGAAGCAAGCATGCTATATCTTTATGCAGACGACACCATTATTTATTGCTGTTCAACCTCTCTCACTCAGGCTTTTGAGTTTTTACAAGTTGCTTTTAGTGTTATCCAGACTCGTTTAGATGATCTTAAACTGGTTTTAAACACAGATAAAACCAAGCTCATGATTTTCTCTCAGGCAAAGGTGCTACCACAGAACATTACAAATATTTTAACAACCAAAGGAAAACCTATAGAGCTGGTCTCGAACTACAAGTATCTGGGCTTTACCCTAGATCAGGAGCTCTCATTTAAAGCCCATATAAACAAGCTGGTCACTAAACTTCGGGTGAAACTTGGGTTCTTTTTCAGAAATAGAACCTGCTTCTCTCTCAGGGTCAGAAAGAAAATTGTGACAGCAACCTTCTTGCCCATTCTTGACTATGGGGACGTGCTCTACTTGAATGTGTCATCCAAATGTCTCCAGTCTTTGGACACCGTTTTTCATTCGGCACTGAGATTCGTCACAGGGTGTAGTCGCCTCACCCACCATTGTGAATTGTACTTGAAATCGAACTTGCCTTCTCTGAGTGCACGCAGATATGCACATTGGCTGACTTTAATTTATAAGGCTCTCTTAGGCTTGATACCTTCCTATTTGTGTGTTTTATTGCAGAAAACAAGCAGTTCTTATGCCTTGCGTTCCTGTTCAACCCTTGTTTTAACTGCTCCCCGGGTAAGGACCGAATTTGGGAAAAGAGCATTCAGCTTTGCCGCCCCTTTGGCATGGAATACTCTACAGACTGAGCTGAAACTCTCTAAACTGATTTCACTTGGAGCCTTTCGCTCTATCCTGAAAGACAGGCAGCAGAAATTCATTGAACAGTGCCTGTGTTTCAAATCTTGATTTGTTTGTTGTGCTACTGCTCCCACGTCTCTGACTGGGACTGCTGTTGCATCTCTAGGATTGCATGTTTTGTTCTGTCTGTTGCTCTTTGTGGTCTGTGTTGACATGTGCTGCTGTTGTGCCTCGTGCTGCTGACCTTTTTGGCCAGGTCACCTTTGTGAAAGAGATCTTGATCTCAATGAGCTTTTATCTGGTTAAATAAAGGTTAAATAAAAAAAAATAAATCCTGATTCGAAGCATGATACAAAGAAGAGTACAGGATACAACTGATCCATATTACATGAGAGGCTGATAGTCAATAAAAAAGGAATGGGTAGAGAAGGATTTAGCAGGTGCTCATAAAGTTACAATAGTAGCTCTATTACAGTAAGCTGATATAATATAAGAATATATGAAAATAAGAGAACTGTGGAAGGAGACACGCTCATTGCTGCAGTTATTTGATGATATGATGTATACAAGCAGTAATATCACAGTAATAGAGCTAGCATGTGCCATGATAAGAGTTTATCAGGATTTCTAAATACCATATATAAATTGTGGAGCCCGATAGTAGGTTGGCCTTCTGTTTAAATCAATAAAATACTGAATTGATGAACATGTTCTTCTTCTGTCTGCGTCTGTCTGCTGGTTCAGGGATCAAAAAGCTCCCTGTGATTATTACGGGGAACAACAACAACACCTATGACAACAAGACCCTTAGCCTATCACTATGGCGCTCTTATCAATACACTCACACGAACGCTCCCTGGAAATGTTTATATAAGACCAGCAGTCTGAGGAGGTTGCTGACCTCTTCAGTGACTCAGCAGGTGAGAGTCTCTGTCATCTTTCACATCTGATCAGTTATTGATGCTTTATAGATGCTGAAGACATCGATTGGTCTAATTTATTATTAGTAGTAGTATTTTAAAATTTGAAAAGGTTATTGTTGCTCACTTTTTCCAGCTGTATTGATATTTTGATACCTAAATGTGGGATATGTGTTGCTGCTTGCATGAACACAGAAACTAGTTCATTATTTTATGTGATGTGTAATGACGATTTATTCTGGTCTTATTTCCAGTACAGACTGCAGCGTGACAAATCATGAGCTGCTGAATGAAGTAAGTTTGTGCGTACTATGTTTTTTTGTAATGCATTTGAATATATGTATGTTGTAAATCTATTGTGTTGTGCTACAGTGTGACTAAAACTAAACATACTAATGTGTCCCGCAACATCACTAGGTGAAGAGTCACTCTCTGATCATCTTACCACAAATAAAATCTACCTGCAAGGCACAGCAGACTTTTATTTTGAAACAGTAACATAAGGTGGGTTTAAGTTATTACTAAAGTAAACAGCTTTCAGATTTTCCAGGTGGATTTTGTTTGCGTCTTAACATGATCTGTCCATCCCCGCAAATAAACTCTTTTAACTTTTAATCACATAAATATGCTTTCTGATCTTCCTGTAGATTTAAAAGCTTCATTTTAAAAATACTGAGTCATGACATCCTGATCAACTGTGAAGAGGATATCTGCGGTTGTTTGTGTATACAGGTAAGGATGTTTAGAAATGTAGTATTATTATTAAAATACACTCACCGGACTCTTCATTAGGTACAACAGTGAAAACAAATCCATTCTACTATGACAATCCTGAACTAAATCCTCCTTCATGACTGATCTAATGTTGATGTTGAAACAGAGTCAGAAAGGTGGTAATTCAACTGGATGATCATTTTGGAGGATGCATTCCATGGTGGTGTTAAACTGGATTCAGTTAAACACTAAAGTGTTTCTGTTATTTAGCCTAACCCTCTGACTGAAATGTCAAAATTCAAATTCAAATGTCACAGTCTCCTCAATGAAAACACAGTTGAATCAACAGCTCTATCAGGTTTTTTTTTTTAAACTAATGCTGAATACCAGAACCTGAAGAGAAGATTTAGTGTAGAACTGTTATATTAGAATGTTTTCACAAGTGTACCTAAAGAACTGGCAAGTGAGAGTACTTTGTTTTTCCAATATAATTTATGTACTGACTGTGTATAAGAAAAAGTAATAGTAAATTTTAGAATGTGTTGCATAATGTGCTCATATACATTTTTCTTTACAAATGATTTGTTTCACTTGCTAATGTTACTATATGTATAGATTTATTATTGTACTTCAAACTTATTATCTGTGTTTTCCTTCGGGTAGAGGGAAGGACATGTTGGTGATGAACTCCACCTCCTCTGGGCCTCCAGACCTATTGATGAGTAATGCCAGCTCTGTACTGACAGGGGGCGCTGTTTCACTGCCTAAAGACAGCTTCTCTAATGCTCTGACTAAGAACATAGTGGCCATGTTGGTATGGCTAACCCTCAGCATCATCAACAGCAGCATGGTGCACACCTTCCTACGACACAGGTACGCGGAGCGCTTGGTTCTGAGCACACTGACCGACGCCATAATGTCACAATGTTAACATGATTCTAGTTATTTAATCAGAATCCCATTTCTTGCCAGGTATTTGTCTCAGTGATCGGTGCCATAAACATAGGCCTAAGTAAGAAATAAGAACAATTTAAAATATAGAAACATATACAAAACGTCATAATACAATACAAGGCTACGAAGCTCATTTTCTACTAAAATCACAGACACCGGTAGACACAGGTTGTGTGTGTGGCTTAGTAATGTAACATATATGGACTTATGAGCGAGTATAGGAGTCAGTGCATGTGTGTAAAGGGACAATCATTTCTGAATATGAAGCAGATTAGTCCAGAATAAAAGTAAGCATTATCTGCATTATACTCACGAACACACCGGTGTCCATCTCTTTCTGAGCTCTAGTTTATCTCCGACTCTAGTCTCTTCTATGAGAACCCCCGGTACATCATGTTCATCTGCATGGTGATCAATGATGCGCTGCAGCTGACCCTGGTAACAGCCCTCTACGTGGGCAGCTACATCTTCAGGAAGATCCACGCTTCCGTCTGCTGCTTTCTGGTACGTCACTATTAAACCTGCTTAAGAGACGCCAGCCTCTGTCAAACACACCCCACGGGATTTTCATGGACTTTCCCTCTCCCATTGCTAAAATATTAAGATGTTTGTAAGGACATCAAGACAAGAAAGTACTAAGTAGGAACCACAAGGAAAGTTTTTCTCTTTCCTTAAATATTTCACGTGTCTAAACTCAACATCCTATCAGTGATCCTGGACTGTCGAGTGTATATTATGAGAAGTAACAAGTGCTGCATTTCTCCATTTCTCTGCATTTGAATCCAAGTGAGACATGGCGCAACTACAGAGAAATCATGTTTAAATGTGTTAAAGCCTCTAAAAAGCTGACTGAATCTCCACCCTGCTGCTGCAGTAACAGCGTGGATCAAAAAAATAATTCACTACCACTTTGCCACCCTCAGATCATGACGGCCGTCCTCACCACCCGCTCCACCCCCCTCATCCTGGCCGGCATGGCTGTGGAGCGCTACATCTCCATCTGCTACCCCCTTCACTACAACCAAATGTGCACGGTCCCCCGCACCGTCCTCCTCATCAGTGTCATCTTTGTCCTCACCGCCACCCCGCCCATCACCGACCTCCTCATCACCATCGTCAAGGAGCCTCCAAGCTTCTTCCACACCACTATTTTTTGTGACCACTCGCTTCTGTTTCGGGACCGGTCCATCTACTACAAGAACTGCGTGTTTGATGGGACGTACCTCTCCTTCGTGGCCCTGACGCTGCTCTACACCTACTGTAAGATCATGCTGGCAGCTCAGGCCGCCTCTACAGGCCTGGCCTCAGTGAAGAGAGCCAGAAACACTGTGCTGCTTCACGGAGGGCAGGTGAGTATCACAGGAGAGCTAAAGCAACCGTACACCTAATATGACACCTAGCACCTCTTCTCTGTTCAGGTTAGCTAAGGAGTTTAATACCAAACCACTATCTACATAGGAGAAGACCACAGCTGCAGTTGTTCTTTAGTTCATTATATATACTGAGGTAAACAGTCCAGTAGATCATATGAAGCTGTACAATTCAGACTGATGCAAAGTAGAGTCACAATTTATCTCATAATTACTTAAACAATTAACTGAAGAATTGTGTGGTAGGAACTTATTAAAGAAGCACTTCAAAAGATGACGCCTTTAAACCTCTTGTTTGGTCAGACCCACATTAAAAGCTACTTATTCATAATAACACATGCAGCTGTTAGCTGAGACAGAGGCTACTATTACAGAATAGATCACAACCAATCAATTTTTGTATTAACTAATTTTGCTTGAATGGGTTACACAAATTCTTGCCCTATAATTAAAGGATGAATAAGGATGAGTAGTCTGGTGGCTCAGTATTTGACACACAAAGCTTTCTCACGTGCTTAAAGTTTTTTTTAAAGATTGTAGCATAACTCAAGCTGTTCTCCTGATCCACCCTCAGAATTACTGCGTATTACTAAGTGTTGGATCTAAGATTTTTTTTTTACATTTTGCCCTGCCCTGCTCTCTTGTTTCAGCTGCTGCTGTGCATGCTGGCCTTCGTGGTTCCCTCCCTTCAGGCCGCTCTGATCTCCCTCTTCCCCCGACTGAGCCTGGAAATCCGTTACATCTTCTTCCTGCTCGTCTACATCATCCCTCGCTTCCTGAGCCCAGTCATCTACGGTTTTCGAGATGAGCAGTTCAGGCAGTACTGGACGCGGTATCTGTCATGTCGGAGCCACAGCATCGTCCGGGTCAGGCCGTCTCTGCTGAAAGTGAACCTGCAGGTGAAATGACCACATCAGGCAACGTCAGGACAGGTCCACCTGACCGTCAGTCTGCTCCGCAGGTTCACTTCAGCTTCCTTCGGCATCATGAGTTTTATTGCTCTGGTGCATTTGGTTTGGTTTGAATTTGTGGCCTTCTACAGATTAAGCATATGACTGATTGGCTCAATGGTTGGAAATATTTTCAGAATATAGCTTATAAGAAAGGACTGAGACACTTCAACAACTGAGTGCATCCATAAACTGAATACTATGTGGAAAGTACAGATCTAATTTGAGTAAACGATGTTAAAAATATTTAACAGAGAATGATGGGAAATTATTATTATTTAAAAGGGCAATAATAATGCTTGTGTCTATACCACTAATCTGCACAAAGATACTAGTATTTAAAACAGCAGCCATGCTTTAAATACATCCTCCTCCATGAGACAGTAAGTAAATAGGAAATATTATTGCATGTACAATACTGAGTTGAACCTTTATTCAAACAACAGAAGCCAGAACAAAACCAGTTTAATTTATTTAGAACAAACAGTTACATTTTCCCTGAAACCAACAGCACTCACGGGAAAAAAACAATCATCAAATGTAACTTTAATTAACCTGCAAATCTGAAGCACTTCAGCGGTATGGTTGACAGGGTAGTAAATTCCACTACAACTTGTTTGTATCAAAAAGAAATAACGCAAAACAGATACATGAATTATACTTCTCTTCAAAAGTATAGTGTCTCATTTACCACAACATTAAGATCACTCAACTGATTCGTATTTGTATTCTAGGACATAATAATTAGTTTTATTATCATTGACTCTCTTCAATTAACCATCCTCATTCTCTCCATGTCGAATTGAGGCAGCTCAGGAGCTGATTCAGCTACAGACTCAAAACATTTAAGAGGCTCTCTCTTGTCAACATCCATGAGGCTAGATAACACACCATCACCCATTACCTCCAGCCTCAACAGACTCTGATGCCTTGTACTTTCATCTGCCTCAAACAAACTGTACATAATCCCCTCACATATTTACTGTTTATACACACTGTTGTCTTTTGGACTGTCCTGACCACTACTGTAGATACTGTATATATATATATATTTATACTTATTGTGGACAGATTGCAGATAATCATGCGTGCTATTTACTGACGCTGTTGTCTTTTCGGCTACCGAAAACGCTTGGAAAAGGCAACTCCTTCACCTATGCTGTGTGAAGGAACATAACCCCTTCACATTTCTTACTGCTGCTGTGAGGCTGTACAACCAGGCATGCTTCCAGACGACCATGCACATACTATTTTTGTATTTATTTAATGTTTACTTTTCCCTGTCTTGTGCACTGTCCTTAACCACTATGTTGCTGCAACATGGCAAATTTCCCCACTGCGGGAAAAAAAAATAAAGAATTATCTTATCTTATCTTACAAGACCAGTTGCCTTTCTTTAGTGGTTTTGTTAACTGAATATTCATATTTATTGTCTGCAGATTGCACATGGAGTTATTTATTGTGCACAATAACAAGTTTGTTGCTGTCTCTTATTGTATTACTGCTGTGTCATCCGGAATTTCTCCTATGGGGATTAATAGAGATATTTCATCTTAATGTTCATTGCAGCCCAAAGCCACATATTCAGTTGTGCTGTTTTGTGCTGCTTTTAAAAGCCCAAAACATATCATCTGGATAGACAGAATGCCTTAACAGATTCATAAAACATCCGTTTCCTTCTTCCTCCTTCTTCATCTCACAAACAGTATGTAGTATGTGGGCTCTGTCAGTCAAAAACAGCTGGAAAATGCAAAATAAGGAAGAGCAAGAGAAACCGTATTACTCCTATTCCATGAGCTCTGACTAAAGCAGCAGGGAAGTGCTTGTTTCTTGAGATTCCAATACTAATAGCTAGCTCTAAAACCACACTAAAAAACAGCTAACATGCTGCTTTACTGCCCAGCCTCTTTATAATAAGACATTATGTTCTCTCTCTCTCTATATATATATATATATATATATATACACATATACACACACACACACACACACACACACACACACACACACACACAACTCTTTACAACATTAAGAATGACACTGATAACTTAAAACAACAGAAAAGGGGAAAACAAGTACTGTGCAATCTGAACAAACTACAGATGATCCCATATTCAACAGCCCAGACAGGCTCTGTCCATGGTGCTGAGTGTGTGTCTTTACTTGGACACAATGAAACCACCACAGACTGTACTATAATCTAAAAGCTTAGTCCAGCCAAACCAAACAATCAGGAAGCATGACACAGTTATAGAAAATTTTAACTTTGACAACTTTTTCATTTTTTTAGGTCGAGTTCAGATTGAGGATATTTAAGCCTGCATGACCATATAAACAGTTTTTCAACTGGCTGACAGTATCACTGTGAGATTGAAAGATCTAGACAAAAACAAAAGTGTGTGTTGTTGTTTTTTTTTAGCCTGACTTCCCTCGCCCAAAAGATTTATGCATCAAAAGTAGATCTGGAGTCTCTCCATTGGGAACCGATTATGCTCAAAGCAAAGGTCAACTGTGCCAATTAAAACGTTTAAGTGGTAAAGTAAGGCTTCAGTAATATATTTAAAAATACATAATGGAGCATTAGAATCTAAAAGAACTGCTCAATGTTGTAATGTAACGACTGGAACAATAAGATACGAACAGCTCCTGGCATGTATTAGTAATCATTTTTAATCAGTTATCTAAGTGATACAATATGAAAATAAAATGAAAATCCTGGGTCAGATTTCTAATTTGTAAATGCAATAATTTCAAATCTCTGTCTGAAAATAATCTCCAGCAACAGAACTAATGAGTGCATCAGATTTCTTTGTGTTTTCATGAATACTGACTGCCACAGGTGCCGCTGCATGAATACATACTAAAACAATAATTTCATAGTGGATTACAATGTGTATTTATTTATTTATTGCAGTCACTTTAATACAAGTCAATTTCAAATACTGAAGTCCGTCTGGTAGGTGTCACTCACTGTGTTATTATATTAGCATGAATATCTATATAACTACTTCCCTTCCTGTTGCTCTCATCACTTGCAGAGAATACTTGGCCGGCCCCGTTCCTCGACTCAGGTCTGACCAGAGTGGTGCTGAAGTAAGCTTGTTTTAGCTGTATTTTTCAATCAGTAAGAAGCTTCGTTAGATTCACTGTTTGCTTTCTTTTAACATTTACATTTTTAATAGTTCTATGTGAAGAGACATGTTCCTAACAGAAACTAAGATATGACTGAAATGACAAAATGTTTGCAGGGCAGATAAAGTTCAGTCAGTTTGTTTTTTAATTTGCCTAGCCTTGACTGTGCAAATGTTATAAGTATTACAAATTCAATTCAATATCACATTTGACAACTTTGCATTTTATTATAGCCTTTGATAAATCTGATATTTTAATGTTCCAAACCAAACAAGTTATTATTTCATTTCATGCTATGTCATATACGTTTAATCAATCATTTAATTTAATATTATTAGTTCTTTTGTTGTATTTCTTCTGTCTTAACCACAGGAGGGTGAAATGTAGTTATTAACATGATTTATTATTTTTAATTATTATAAATGAGACTTTTCGATTTGTCTGTGGAAATAAACTGAGGTGGTTTCAGCGCGACATGAACTCAACCAGACGTCAGGACAGCTTGAACGAAGCTTTCACAAAGAACTTCATCACCTTCGCTCTCGGCTTCATTATCAATTGCATCAACGGAGCTTTTGTCTACACTTATTTTAAGAGCGAAGTCTTCCCGCAAGACCCCAGGTGAACCCCAGCAGTGTGGTACAATAACAACAATGATAATAATAAAAAAAAAAGCTGATGAGATTTAATACTGACATCTGCTGAACTGGACAGAGTTTATTTGATGTTTCTACATCATGTTTTGACCAATTTTAGAGCAGAGGACCATCTGTCCTCTTGTCTTATTCCACTTGTCCCCTGCAGGTATGTACTGTACATCCACCTGGTGATCAACGACATGATTATGCTGACAGTTTCTGTGGCACTGCAGATCCTCACCTACACCATTCCCCTCAACTTTGCTACCTGCTGCATTATACTGCTCATCACAGTCACCACCAACAAGTAAGAGTGTGTCTGTGTTGTAGTCGGTGTAGTTTTGCTAAATGTGTGAGATTCTATCTGGAGTCTTTTGAGGCTTGAGCGTTGCCACCACTCACAGTAAATATTTTATTATGTGTATTATGTCTCTGAAATTTGTCTTGACAGGCTTTTAAAATGTGGATCTCATGAGCAGAGAATACAGGGAGGAAACATGCAGAGTGGTTATCAGCCAGCTGGTTTTACAGAGTACGAGCAAAGACCAGAAACAACAAGCTTTTGTTGCACAGCTTCTGTGAAAAAAACAAATTAAAAAAAAAAGATGAAACAATTAGGAATGTCTAGATCATATTTTTTTCTGCTTGTTTTGTTTTGGGTATTTTTTTTTTCTGTGGCCCTGATCATTTCATATTGAGTAGCAGCCAATATGTCTGAAAAGCTCGCCAGAAAATCTCTTAAATTAAAGCAGTTTATGTAAACTGCAGACAATACAATGCAATCTGAACATGTTCACAGAGAGCCTGGAGTAACAAGCTTGTGTCACATCATATGTATTTTGTAGCTGGGTCCCTGCAGCCAGTTAATCTGATTAATTCATTCCTGTGAAACTAAAGGAGTCGTAAACGTCTAAATATACATATACATACTTTCTAGGGAGAGTGAAACAGTCAGGAACATGTCTGACTTTAATGAGAGCGTAACATTATCAGCTCCAGATCCACTGCTCTTTATTCTGGATATGCTGCAGTGCTAAAGTGAAATGTGATGAACTGAATAGGATGATTGTGATGAGTCACTTTATTTTTCAATACTAAACAGAGTTGTCTTTGAACTGATAAATGGCAGCCATCAGTAAGGCCAATATCAGTAAGTAGGTGTCTTTTAGTTTGTGTTATGTCGCCATCTAGTGGTTACTAGTGTTAAGCGAGTTGAACTGCAAAAAAACAAAGTGAGGACAGTATAATTAAGCTAAAATGACATATAGCAGGGAATACTCACAGTAGCCTGGTGGAGAAAAGGTAATCCTCCAGCTCTCAGAAGGCCATAGGATAATAAATCCTTTGGGAACGGTGACAAGCGTGCAGCGGACTTATGTCACCTAGTCCATTTAACAAACGTCCGGCGAACAGTGTCGTCCAACAAGGTTAACGTGACAAACAGCGAATACATAACAACAGAGTCTTGGTCATAAAAACAGCTGACGGACAGAGTCCCCCACAGCCGTAGCAGGAAAGTCAATTATTCCCTACCTACACGTCGTTCTTGGCTCAGATAAAATGGTGGCACACAGGCTTAATAGTTTAAACATATCGTATTAGCATTAGCATTAGCCAGGTGTTTCCTGAGTCACCTGTTGACTTTCTGCCAATTTACAGCGACCCAATCAGGGAAGGTGCGTTAGATTTAAACTGAAAGTAATAATACCAAACGCCAACTTTCTTTTTACCCTGGTAAAAAAAAAAAAAAAGTATTTTAAGATCTTTTGAATATCGACGACCTTGCTAAGAAGGGAGCACACAAACAATAAAACACAGAATATTATTTAAAAAAAAAAAAAAAAAAAAAAGATTTAGCTACTGGTGATGATTGGTTAAGAGTCGCCACATAAAGAGAAATGATGTTCCAAACAATGTAATATTACCTATTATTATATTGATTTTCTAAAAAAAATATTTAGATTAAGCAATAATTTTAATTGGTCAGTTTAAGAAAGACGTGTGAGAGAATAAGGTATTGAGAGAGGTTAGGGTGGTTGGTTCATTTGTTGGTTGGTTTGTTGACTCATTGGTTGACCCATTGATTGGTCGTTTGGTTGAACTGTTGGTCAGTTCATTGGTTGGTTGATTGACTGATTTATCGGTTGGTTGGTTGGCTAGTTTATTGGTTGAATGATTCATTGGTCAGTTAACTGGTTTGTCGCTTTCTTGGTTGGTTTATTGGTTGGTCGGTCCATTCATGGGTTGGTTTATTGGTTTCTTCGTTGGTTCATTGTTTGATTGGTTGGTTGTCTTACGCAGAAGTGTTTGTGTGAGAGCACATGATATTTGAAGTTGGCGTTTTCTTCTCCATTCATTTACATGTGTTGCTAAAAAAAGACCCTAATCCCTAAAGAATCCACATAGTTGTAGTATTAAAATTTATTTTATGAATTGATTGAGGAAATAGTCAATATAAACAGTGATAATAGTTGTTAGTTGCAGCCCTAGTTAGCATAGTTGGATATCTTGAGTTCAAAACCAGCTCCTCTCTCTGTGTGTTACAGTTTAGAATGAATATCAAGAACAAAATGCACAAAGTAGAAGATACATAGAGTTTTAATTATAGTTTGGCTAGATCCAGACACCTAATGTTAGCTGTGACCTGTAAAGGTCATTAAACCTCCGATACAAACAGAATGAGCTGTTTTTTTAAGACCAGTCCGATGCTGCTTTAAGTAAAAGATCAGCTACTTGTATGTCCAAAAAAGTTCTCTCATTTGACTGCAGATGTTCACCCTCCTTTAAGATTTGAACTGTAAATTAGTGTTAAAAGAATTTAAAGCTTGTGTGTTTTTTTTGTCTTTATTCAGGAACAGTCCTTTGAACCTGGCCGGCATGGCAGTTGAGCGATACGTAGCTGTTTGCCGACCTCTACACCACACTCAGATCTGTACTGTGCAGCGAGCCTATGCTCTAATTGCTCTAATCTGGGGCATCTCCTTCATCCCCTCCATCACAGATGTCATCATCATCCTTGCCACCCAGCCGCTGTCTGTCTTCTCAAACAGTGTCCTCTGTTACCCTTCCTATGTCTACAACACACCGTACCACAAGACACACAGTTTGGTTGTCCAGGTGAAATTTATTTGGTATTTGTGTTTACTGTGTATTTCATGAAGCAGTTTGTTTTTCTTCGTAATTTAATGATCTTAAAGTGGCAAAGTTCCTCACCAGAGTTCTGTTTCTTCCATCTTCCCTTCAGGTCCTCCTGTTGTCCTTCGTCTTCCTAACTCTAATCATCACCTACCTGAAGGTGCTCCATACTGCACGGGCGGTTTCTGCTTCTGACCAGGCCTCGGCCAGAAATGCCTGCAACACCATCCTGCTGCACGGAGTCCAGCTCCTCATCTGCATGTTGTCGTATGTGTCCCCCTTCATCAACCTCATCTTAGTCACTGCGTGGCCCAATGACGGCACCACGATCTTCTTCACCACCTACCTGTTCACCAACGTCTTTCCACGTCTGCTCAGTCCGCTCATCTACGGTGTCAGAGATAAGAAGTTCAGCAGCCACATGAGGCTGCACTTCTGCTGTAAATGCAGAAATCTACAGAAAATAGGGAGAAACTGATGGCTGGACCACGGAGGAGCTCCAAACATGTGCTGCACTGACTTTTAACAGACTATACTTGTATTTTTTCATGTTATGGCTCCTTATCCACTGACCATGTAATCTTGTTAAGATATAAAATTAAACCTGCAAGTTAATTAGGTACATTTGAGTAGCAGCCAATATGAATCCTGACCCATTTTCATTCATTCATTCATCTTCTGTAACTGCCTGTCCTGTGAAGGGTCGCGGGGGGGCTGGAGCCTATTCCACCTGTCATTGGGCGAGAGGCGGGGTACAGGTCGCCAGTCTGTCGCAGGGCTAACACAGAGAGACAGACAACCATTCACACTCACACTCACACCTATGGCCAATTTAGAATCACCAATGAACCTAACAAGCATGTCTTTGGACGGTGGGAGTTAAGCTGGAGTCTAACCCATTTTTTAATTTGATTTATTTTTTTCATGTTTTAAACAAAATGTTCTCCCCTAGGACATAGACATATTGTCCTAACAGTATGTATGAATGAATGCTGACTTTTCCAGTCTAAGGTGCAAAACCGGAGTCTGAACACTAGATGGATCCATCATCACAGACAAGCAGCAGTGTGTGACGTTCCACTTCCCAAGAAATGGAAATAAATGAAATAAACAGATAGCATATGTTAAATCCTTGTCCTGTGCCAATGATCAGGAAGATCCTGTTACAACAATTGTTGCAAATCAATCAACATAAAATGTACTAATGAGATCTGGTTTGTCTCCAGAGTGAAGTTATCTCCAAAAACATAAAAGCTCTGTGTATAGTTGAGATGTTTTAACTCACAATTTGGAAAAAGGAACTTAGGTTGGCTCAGTTATGTATATTTATACCAGGTAAATAAAACAAAAAATTAAATACACTTTATTGTGTTTGTTCTGTAACTCAAGTAGAATAAAAAAAAAAATGTCTCATGTAAGAACTAATATAAATAAATATCTGAACAATGTCTGATGAATAAAAATGTTCTGTTGGCTTATGAATGACTTATCAGTTGACAGAAGTTGTTGTTTATATTTCCCATTGCCTTGGGTCATGTAATCCCATGCAGTGTGGACCGTTTTAATAAATAAAACCTTCATCCATTTTTCATGAAATCAATAGGACCTTTTGCAGCCTGTTTCCTTTTTAAAATGTCATGCATTGTGGGTGTTAGGGAGGAGGTGTTTATGTTCTGTAGTAAGTTTATCTTAATGAGGATAAAAATGAAACGTCAGTGGGAAGTTAGTGGGAAACTCAAGGAATGTGTCTCTACAGAGGAATAACGCTGTGATTAAAAATTTAGGAGTTCATTTAATGACACCTGAGATTTCACTAAATTTCATCAAGGACTAAACTGCATTAAAGTCCCAGTAGTGAGATAACAGGAATATTACAATCATGCAAAATTATAGGAAACTGGATTAAGAACATAAAGATCACTTAAATATTGTTGACGTCTGGAGACTCAGTCCCTGAGGAGATATAAAAATGAAAACTCTACGATTAAACACCATGAGAACAGGTACAGTACACTCACTTGGCCAGTTCATTTGGTACACTAGTGAAAACATTTTAACATGAAAGTCCTGCACTAAATCTTGTATTCATGAAGGAAACAAAACAACCACAAAAAGACAAAACTGACCATAAAGATATAAATATGACTACGAAGAGACAGAAACAACCACAAAGAACTGACCACAAAATGATCAAAATGACTACAAACAAAGTGGCAGGCAGAAACAACCACAAAAAGAGACTAGACGACAACAAGGAAACAAAACAACCATAAAGAGAAAAAATACCACAAAGAAATAAATAAGACCACAAAGAAACAGACATTACCACAAAGATATAATAAATACCACAAAGACACAAATGATACCATAAAGAGATAAAACGACAACAAAGAGACAAAATTACCACAAATGTTTCCATTGTGGAGGCTGTGGTTTCTAGTATTGGCACGTGTTCCTATTATTTTGACATTGTAGTCAGCGGGTTAGGCTAAATAACAGAAACACTTCAAACCACTTTGACAGCACCACAAACTCTTCAAAATGATCATCCATCTGAATGACCACCTTTCTGAATCTGTTTCAACATCAACTGAACATTAGACCAGTCATGAAGGAGGATTTACTGCAGGACTGTTGTATCAGAAGGAATTCGTGTTTACAAATGTACCAACTATTTTGGCAAGTGGGCGTTTATTATATCTGCTCCTCGTTCCGAGATGCGAGCCTGCTTCCGGAATGAGACGGAGAAAGCCGAAGACCTCCTCCGAGCTGGAGGACGGACAGAGAGAGGTTCGGATGGAGGGAAGCTGCGCTCCCACAGCTGTTATCTCCGCCAAACACTTTGTTGTTGGAGGCGGAGGGAAGGCTGCGTTAGAGGTCTTCATCAGGGGAAGCTCGGAGACAGTTTAATCAGTTTTAGAAGCGGAAGAGTAAAACTTATCAGCGCATCATGGGATGAGTGAGACACGTGAGGAGGATGCTGATCCAGTGATGAGAGAGTATCGTGACAGGACTCAGAGGTAAGACATGATAAACGGCACTCCCTGTGCTTACACTGAAGCTTGTAGTTTCGTGTAGTGGAATTAACTAATAAATTAATTACTTGGGCTCAGTTTTACTCTGAGTTTGTTTCACATCATGTGAAGTTTCACTCCCTGACTTTTCTGTGTGAATTGTTTGTGTTTGATGGAGTTGGAAGCTGCATTCTTCCACCGCTGTGATTTCAAGCAGCAGTGTTGAATTATAGATCAACTTTATTTCTGTATGTGCAGCATGGCGGTTCCCATGAGAGCTCAGCATGGCCATCCATGTGATCACTGGCACACAGAGAGAGTCACACTGTCACGTCTTCTCCTTTTGTCTGGTGCTTGTATAAAAAGTTAATATTAGAGACAAAAAGCAACCATTCTGAGTACATCTTTAACAACAAATTTAATGCAGAACTCACATTTCTGTTTATATTGACTACTTAACTCAAGTGACATTTTTATTAATATTGTATTAACTACTGTCTCTTATACATGATTTCAAATGACTGGTTACAGTCAATCGAGACATTGGTTAAAGCGAAATTTTGCAGATCTCGTTTTGTGTTTTTGGCGCCAACTTTGGCAAGAAGTGGTAACAGCAGGGGTGTTTTTTTAGACCTCAGTCCCAGAGATCAAAGCATCATCTGTTAGCCGAATATATGCTCTGCCTTCTGTCTTTGACAGAAAAATAACTGTAGCGTGACTGAACCAGCATCGCAAGGTCTGTGGTTTGGTCCCCACACCTAGTAGTTCCAATAGTGTAAGGACTTTAATTTAATCTCATCAGACGCTCAGAGATTCAATTGACACAAGATAGTTCTAAGAGTCCAGATTCAGGGCAAAACAGTTTGAATGTTTGTTTTTTTTCCCAAAAATTATTATTATTTCAATGGTACATTTTGTTTAAGGAAGCCTGGGAGTCAGACCACCTTCCTCTGCCCTTCCTCTTCCTTTTTTTTTTGGTTGGGAAAGTTAGTCTGAAGTCTTACTGCTGGGAACGGATTATGCTCCAGCAAAGATTTGCCAGTCCAGTCAAATTTATGTTGTTTACGTGGGGCTTTATGTGGTGATGGACAGAAGAGAAGAGTAACAGCGACGTAGTCATCTGAGAGACGTGGAGTTGGAATTTGTTTTCAGCAAAATGGCTACTGTGAAAGAAGCGAGCTGTGTAGATTCTGTGTTGAGAAGGCCTCAGCTGCATAATGTCACATAGTTTTTTAGTTCTGATTGGTTGGAGGACTGTCCAAATGCATGCAATGGTATTTTCCCTTCCTCTTTAGGTTGAAACACATCATGTAATAAAATCCAAATCCAGACCGTGCCAGGTTAGCTCTAAGGATGAATGAAAACTGTAGAATGAATGGGGCTGAGAGTTCAGATAATTACTCCTTTGAGCTTTAGTTTCCTCTTCAACAGGAGTCAGCTGGGATAAAGTTGACAACAAAAAGACAAAAGCATCCACACAGAGAGAAAAATAACAACAAAAAGAAACAAGAACATTTACAAAGACACCACAATTGCCCACAATAGACGAAATGAAGATATAGGAGAACAATTGACAATAAGAAAATAAAACTCACTCAACCTTTCTATTGTCCTCCAGGTCAAATTTGAATGTTTCTATAGCACATAATTTGATATAAATGTGGTCTACTGCACATGGATTCTGAAAACAGGTGTACAACAAACTGTACAGTAATTAGTTGAGAAGAAGTTGGCTAAAAATATGTAACATAGAATTAGTTGATACACGTATTTGATTTTAGGCTTACTATAAATAGTCAAACAGACCAAGGTCAGTTTTGACTGGAAGGACAAAGGTGGCATGCTCGACGGGAAGACAATACCAGGGGTAAAACAAGATGACTACAGACAGACAAAGACACTGACTACAAGCAAGCAAAAATATTACAAGGACACAAAAAGACCACAAAGAGACAAATAGCCACAAAGGACACAAACACATCCAAAAACAGACAAAAACGTTCGCAAAGAAACCACAATTCATTACAAGAGACAAAATGAACATAAGATAAAAATCACTAAAAAGAGACACAAAAACATTAAGAATAAGAACATTAAACTCAACTAAAAAACAAAATACAGCAACAAGGAAAAAGAAACGGGCCACACAAAGAGATGCAAAACAACACGTGCTATATTAAATTGAGAAATATTATACTTTAACAATAAGAAATTTAGTTGTGAATCGACTAAATGTTAACATGCGTCCTTTAAAATACGCCCGCCATCGACCGTCAGTAGGGGCATGAAGAAGTGACAGATAAAATACCAGCAGGAAGAGAGAGAAAGATTGGGGAACAGATGAAGTCAGACTGCTCTGCCTAAAACTCCATTACGTCCACATTAGGTTAACACCTGCCCGTGATTCCTCCGGCCATTTCCTACATTCTGCAATCAGAGACTATATAACGTCATTACATTACATTACAGCTTCACTTTATCTGAAGAGAGGCACTTACTGCAGGAGAGAGAATATCAGTCCTGTGCAGAGAGAGGGCAGCTGTTTGGATTTTTCCAGCAGGAGGAATCACTCTGATCAGGAATAAAAGACAGCTATAACAGTAATAATAACACTTGATAATATGAGAAACTTTTGAAAGTTGAAAGCAGTCACTGACATAAGAAGACGCTATAAAAAAAAAAAACACAAACACACACAAATATCCAAAATAATGATCGAGATATTATCTTCATTCCCTGAAACTTGACTTGTTGCTAAGCAATAATAAACCAACCTTTGCCAGCTGAGCTGAATTGTTTTTTCCTGGCAATAATATTAACATTGTACCATGAATATATGAAATATATTTTAGGCAACAGGATGGGCGTTTGAGAGTGACTGAAAACAAGACTTTCTGCAGTTTTAGAGTTCACTGTGATCTTTGTTATTTATTCATCTGTTTATTCATTCTTTGTGTAGTTTTTCTTGCAGCAGCGTGTGCACCATATGGGAGATCCGTACTGGGAGTACAGTAAATGAACATGTGTGGGAGTTTTGGACACCTCTCTGTGTGTTGTTTTTTTATACCGATCACTTGGAGAAACTTGTTTCTAATCACAGTTAATAAATAGTGGATAGAAAGAAAATGAAAAGGTTTGAGCGAAACCTTAAAGTTAAAGTAAAACTTTAGGGATGGACTTTATGGCCTCAGTTTGGGAAAACTTAAAATCCTGAAAAAGCCTTTTGGCTCAGAACCAATTGTGTAGTCAACATTAAAAAGTCTAGTACATCAAATTAGTGTCTGGCCGTCTGGTTGTAGAAGTGCATTTAGCAGAGCAGATGGAATTAGAGTGCCCACGCTACAGAAAAGAAGCTCCAGCTACAACGGAGCCTCCTCCTCTTCAGAAACTCTCCATGTGGGTTTTAGTGATTGCTGACTCAGCTTGAAAAGAAGATGACAGAGCAGCAAGAGCTGGATCTCACACTGGCTGTAATTCAGAAAGGTCCTGTGAAGCTGCACGTTTAATGTCACAGTGTTTACTGCTCCTGTCAAAAATACATATCTGCAATTAAAGGATAAAGCTGACTCTGTATTCTGTTAATAATTATAACAAATCCCACACAAAGATAGAAAATGACTACTACATTTCTACAGACATTTAACTCAGTTTTTAGAGCTGTATTTTCATTAAACAGCTAAACACTGAAGTTGTAAAAGATGAAAATGTACATCTCCTAGGGACTACTTCCAGAGGCCTGTATATGTTATCCTGTAGAAGTTCACTATCAGTAACAGTCTTGTCTATGTGAGAGGAAACACAGCAGACACAGGGAGAGACCAGCAGGGTTGGAACCCACAACCTTCCTGCTGTGATGCTAACCACTGCTAAAGGTTGCTAACACTCACTTAGAGCACGGAAATCTACCTGGTTTAGTTCTATAGATCTATATGTGCAGAAACAAACAGTTTACAACTTTTAAATGTGCTGGGAAGCACTGGTGCCATGCTAGTATTTAGCATTCCCATTAGCATGTGCTCTTGAGTCTCTGTTGAGTCATGAGTCACAGAGTCATAGTTTCAAAATCAGTAAGTGTACAACCACTTTATATTCTGGCAGGTCTGAGTTCTGGCAGGTTTGAGTCTCCGGTCGTATTACTACAGTCTGCAAGATAAGTCTTAACGATGAGAAATGTCTAGGTCTGTGTCTAATTAATTTCCTACTGACTACACCTCAGCTACAGTTTTCCCAGCCACACCAGGGGCCACCCCAGTGTTATCATACAGAAAACAATAAAGTGGTGATGGTCAAACCAACACTCAGAGGCTTTCTAAACCAAGCAAGTTCTAAAAAAAAAAGCGAAACTTATCTCATGTGGCAACATCAGGTTGAAAGACTGAACAGGTGAGACTCAGCTGGAAAGTGGTGTCATCTTATGTCTTCCCAGTCACACCTACTTAAGTGTCACTGACTAGGACAATTAAGCCACTAAAAGACACTTTGGACTGGGTTTCTGCACCCCCACTGGCCTTGCAGATGTAGCAAGCTTGAACTACAAAAGTCTAGGGGTACAAAACTGCAAACTAACTTTTGAACAGCCCCCATTCTCAGCAGAAGACATCCAGTCTCCAAATGAAATCCTAGGCAAGCCCCAGTTTATGTTGCAAAACAACATAAAATGGAGACATGACTAAAGCATTAAAAAGGCCACACAGTGAGCCTCTGCACCTGCGAGCTGGGCTCTTTCTTCAGCCTCTCCAGCCATGAGAATTTTACAGGTTGGCAGGGCTTCAAAATGTTAATCTTGTTTTTATTAAAATGATTAAATCGATGAAATTTTATTGATGCGTGGCAGGAGCTGAGTCAGCAAACGCACAATGAATAACACTACAAAAATAAAAGAATAGGGTAAATACTAGGACACAAAATGCTGCAAAATAAATACATGTAGTTTAAGAATAAATGTAAGATATGAGACAAAGATTGAATGATCTATGCTGTTGCACAATAAAGAAGGGATTCTCTTACATTTCAGCATTGCTCCTATCAGACTGTGGTTATTGTATATAATGCCACTCTCATGTAACTGAATCTGCATGAGAAAGATCACATGTACTCTGGAAATCATACGTCGATAAATACCCTTCTGAAGCAGGACATAATTACATTTTAATGCTTCTTGTTTATTTCCAGTTATTATTTAATTCTTTGAGTCACAGATTCAGTTGCAGAAGACAAAAACACCACATTAACATCCACCTCTCTGTTTCATTGTTTGTTCTGGGACTAAGGTATTACGTCTAAATAGGAGGAGCCATTTTTCAGTTTTTGTTTTACTCTGCTTCTGCATCCAGCAGCATTATTCTTCTAATGGTGTAAACTCTACTGAAGAGCTAAACAAAGATAGGGTATTTATGTCCCCTGGATTTAATCATTTTGACTGTACTTCGCAGTTTTATAAATTAAGCAGCAATTTGTGAGTGACTCACACTTTGTGAACTGCTAGAACAGAGACGTGGCTCCATATCTTGGCATGTGGTGAATATGTAAAGAGGCACAGGCTAGGTTTTACACAGATATGATATACAGTAGACAGATCATGTTTCAATGGGACTACACACCATGAAACTGGAGAATTATCCATTTGTGTTACAAATGAATAACTGGGTAGGTGTCACACATTGTTAATGGGACTGTAAATCAGGTATAACTTGGAGTAGCCAGATGGAGCGTGTTTCAACCGATACAGAGAAAAAAAATACCTCTGTATCAATTACATAGCCCTCCAACCAATGTCTACAGCTGAGTGGAGGCTAAAGGCAGCTAGCAACCAAGCCATGCCCTTAATCATACATAACTTAAAGCTTTGATATCATTTAAACTCATTTCTCCCCGTACAGTTGTCATGATTGAAGATCTTTAATCAGCTTGTGTTGCTGGTATCAATGTGACATCGTCCTGCTGTGATTATGTTATTGTTTGGACAGCAGAGATCAGTGTTTCATTCATTCATTCATTCATCTTCTGTAACCGCTTGTCCTGTGAGTGGCCTGGAGCCTATCCCAGCTGCCATCAGGCGAGAGGCGGGGTACACCCTGGACAGGTCACTAGTCACAGGGCTAACACAGAGAGACAGACAACCATTCACACTCACATGCACACCTACGGCCAATTTAAAATCACCAGTTAACCTAATGAGCATGTCTTTGGACAGTGGGAGGAAGCCGGAGTACCCGGAGAGAACCCACGCAGACACAGGGAGAACATGCAAACTCCACACAGAAAGGCCTGGATTTGAACCCAGAGCCTTCTTGTCGTGAAGCATCAGTGCTAACAGTGCCGCCCCCAGTGCTAGTTTGGTTTCTTCCAAAGTTTTTACTGTGAAGTTCTCTCTTTGTGTTTCTTACTGAGATGAAGCAGAGGAACAGTAACGACCACTGCTGTAACTTTGGAAGATATTCATTTTAATTTGTCTAACTCAAACTGGTCCTATCACTTCCACTGGAAACACATTTGAAAGATTAATTAAATTGCCAGGATGAACAGGATGAACCAGCAAGTTTAGAACAGTTTCATTGTTTACAAGAGCACCTGATTATCGTTTGAAAGAAGAAAAAATGTTCTGGGCAACCATGATCTGCAGCACCCCTGAGTCCAGCAGGAGACTGCTGCATGTCTCAACCATTGCTCTCAACTGCAAGATGCAACTTCTAATTGTTGCCGTAAACCTTTGGAAATGCTATCTGGAAGATCTGGATTCTGCAAACATTTCTGTAAAATCACTGCACAGGGATTTCTTCTGCACCACCTTTGTTTTTTAAGCTTGTCACTGTTGTGTCTCAGCGGATATAACCATGGTGAAGGAGAGTCTGCCCAGCTGGATCAACCAGGACCCCGACGAGGGTCTGGTCCACGTGAATGTTGGAGGTCTGAAGAGGAGCCTCTGTTCCAGCACTCTGAAGAAGTTCCCAGACACCAGACTGGGAAAGCTGCTGGCGTGTGATTCAGAGGAAGATATACTGCAGGTGGGTCAGCTGCTTGAACGTCTCTCTGTTCTCCATCCTAACTTTAATCTTCTTCACTCGTCTCATTTTTCCTGTCCACCTCCCTGCTGTAGGTGTGTGACGATTATGACGTGCAGCAGAAGGAGTTTTATTTCGACAGGAATCCCGGCCTGTTCCCATATGTCCTCCACTTCTATCAGACGGGAAAACTTCACATCATGGAGGAGCTGTGCGTCTTCTCCTTCAGGTCTGACCAACGCCGCCTTCCTGCATCATCAAACCGGACATCAAACAGCACATTGACATAATTTATCATGTTTTTAATTTAACAAAGACCAGGAGTTGTTTCAGCATCCTTCTTGTACAGCTTAGGTGTGAATAGAAGCAGAAAAGCAGATAGTTGAATGTGTCTGAAGTGACTAATTTGACTTAAAACAAAGACTCTTTCACATAAATGTGTTCACTGTAAACAGATACAGCAGCTGCTGTTTGATTTTCTATAACAGAGACCTGGTTAAAACAGAGATAAATGAACTTTTACTGATCCTTGTCCAGAAGAAGAGGGAACAAACGAAATTCAATCCCTTTCCTTGTTTTTCTATGTAATAATTTTGACAGGATTTGGGATGGAGCTCTGTCATTTAAAGTCCTATCAGAGTGTAGCTGGTGCTCAGACTAACTTGATTTGGCTCCTGTTTCCCATACAGTCAGGAGATAGAGTACTGGGGCATCAATGAGTTCTTCCTGGACAGTTGCTGTAGTTACCGTTACCACGACCGCAAGCTGGAGAGCAGCCGGCATCGCAGCTGGGACGACGAGAGCGACGTCAGCAGCATAGACACGTCTGTGGACGAGATATCCGACTTAAACAGGTGAAAGAGTCCGAGGCACTTCGTATCTGTGGCTCTGTTTCTGCTTCGCTCTGTCGATCGGTAACCTTCGTCCTCCATCCTCTCAGGGACATGCAGCATTTCCAGGAGGTTCGATACGGGAACATCAAGAAGTGTCTTTGGCTGACGCTGGAGAACCCTGGATACTCCATCCCCAGCAAGCTCTTCAGCCTGCTCTCCATCGGAGTGGTGCTCACATCCATCGCCACCATGTGCATTAACAGCATCCCAGAGTATCAGGTTGGTCCGGCGAGCTCAAAAAACTGAAGCCAAGCTTTTAACAGGGAGCCAGTTAATGGACGGGAGGTTCTAGTTCCTGGAGCTCATGGAGTTACTTAAAGCACTTAAAGCACTGTTTGCGTCCTCAGGGACTGTAACAATGTTGTGTTCAAACACCTATAAGACATAAGACATAATGCATGTTTGTTTATCCCACGTATTGGAAATTACCTTGTCACTGTAGCGTGGAATTTGGAAAAAATATATACAAACACTTCGACAGGAGAATTACCAAAAAAAAAAACACAAAAAAATAACAACACTGAAAAATATATAGAGAAAAATAGAAATATAAAGACATTCTGTATATACAGTGTGGTGGTGGAATAACTTTACAAATAAATAATTGCTAAAACTTTAAAAACTATAAGATGGTGAGGTAGTGGTTCGTGCAAAATAAGGCAGTGCAGAAAAGCAGATTTATTTCTGCAATAACGACTGTAAAAGCCAAAAACAAAGCCAGGTCTAACATGCGGGTTATTGCTGATTCAGCCTGATGGCAGTTGGAATGAAGGACCTGCGGTAGCGTTCCTTCTTACAGCGTGGATGTTGCAGTCTCCTGCTGAAGGAGCTGCTTAGGTGTGAAACAGTCTGATGCAGTGGGTGAGAGGGGTTGTCCATGATTGAATTGATGATCCTGTACTTTAATATGGAGTTTGTACCTATAATAGCTTCTATTCTTCTTGGAAGGATTATCATTCTGTAGAGCATGTATGAGGTCAGGCACTGATGTTGGACATTCCAGTTCATCCCAAAGGTGCCTTATGAGGTTAAGTTCTTCCACACAAACTCATCAGACTATATCTTTATAGTCCTTGCTTTGTGCACTGGGACAGTCATGCTGGAATAGAAAAGGGCCTTCCCCGAAATACAAAGTTGGAAGCATAGCATTGTCCGAAATGTCTTGGTATGCTGAAGCTTTAAGATTGACCTTCATTGGAGATAAGGGGCCAAAACCAAACCTTGAAAAACAGAACCCATACCGCCATTATCCCTACTTCACCAAACTTCACAGTGGGCAAAATGCAATCAGGCAGTAAGGTTCTCCCAGCATCCACCGAACTTCGCCCATCTGACTGTCAAACAGAGAAGAGCGATGCATCACTCCACAGAAAACGTTTCCACAGTCCAGTGCTTTACTCCACTGCATCCGATGCTTGGCATTGGACTTGGTGATATGAGGCTTGCATGCAGCTGCTCGGCCATGCAAACCCATTCCATGTAGCTCCTGCTGCACCATGCGTCTTAGCAGTTGTTGACCCCACTCTTTGATTTTACGTGGCCTTCCGCTTCATGGCTGAGTTGCTGTTGTTCCAATTCTTCCATTTTCTAATCATGTCACTTACAGCTGGCATCCAGCAGAGAGGAAATTTCACAAACCGTCTTATTTGAAAGGTGGCATCCTATCACAGTGCCATGCTTGGAAGTCACCCATGCATGGGCAGACTGCTTGGTTTTATACACCTGTGACAACGGGTCTGACCGAAACTTCCGAATTCAACAATTAACACGCGTGCTCAAATAGTTTTGTCGACATTGTATTCTCCACATTTATTTGTGCCAAATTCCCCCAAAACTCAACTATTTACCCCAAAATTTATAATGAAGCAGAACCAATACCAACCCTGAGAGAGGTACAAGAATCAAAGGAGGAGAAAGTTTCTTACGTTGCATGTGTTTTGAGATTTGTGTTTTGAGTGGCCACTGTACATCCCAGATATTTTAATGTAGCGAATATATCATTATCAAGTAGAATGATATAAACGTTGAATAAATGTCAATAAACTAAATGTATTACCGAAAACGCCTGCATATGGGACCCTTAATCACTCTCCTTTTGTCTCTCAGACTTTTGATTCTGATGGAAAGTTGATCGAGGACCCGACCATGCAGGCTCTGGAAGTGTTCTGCACCTGTTGGTTCACTTTCGAGGTGAGGAGAGAAAAAACAAAGCCGGTTCATGGTTGATTGGTATCAGCAAAGACAGAAGGTTCTGACTATTTCTGATCTCTTTGAGGTTGTGACGCGGCTGCTGCTCGCGCCGAACACGAAGAAGTTCTTTCGTCACCCTCTGAACATCATTGACCTGGTATCTGTCGTTCCCATCTACATCACGCTGCTCTTTGACATGACTGTGGGGTCGGAGTCGGAGTTGGGAGACCTGGGACGACTCATACAGGTCAAAGCTACTGTCTGTATTCTGTATGTGAATATGCATGTTACACCACTGCGACTTGTTTCTGTCTAATAACATCTACAACCCTTTATGGGGCGAGGAACCATATTTGGTAACTTCATTTTAAATTGCTTCCCTGTGCCTCTCAGTGAGGTTTAGAAGCCATGATTTTCCCCCAGCCAATCAGTGAAGATCAAGGAAACATTCTGAGGTCAAATCAGGGTCAAATGTGGTCTGCAAGGTCCACCTCTGCATGAACACTGAGTATAGCTGCTCTATTAGGTACCATGAAGAAGTGGCCTAATGTTGTCTAATGTGATCATGTGTAGGCTGACAAGTGCCTGAATCAGCACTTATGTTCTAATGGTCTAAAATACATGTTTACATTTGTTTACCACTAAAGGACAAGGAACCATATATGATAATTTCATTGACGTTGATTTTCTACATGAAAATGAAAGTTTTTGAAAAATGTGACAAAAGTAAAAAAGTCTTATGTCCATTGATAAATGGTCGTGATAGTTAATATCTCATCAAGACGAGCAGATTGTTGTTGCATAAACCAGCTCAGGATGTTCAGATAGTCTAAACATGTTAAGACAGTCTTGTAAATATTCACACTGAATCCAGCGTTAAGTATAATAAAAAAACGATTTCATTTATACAGCGTGCGATATAGCTGATGCATGTAACATGAAAGACTGAAAATGAAAATAAACCAGATCATAGAACCATAAAACTGTAAGAGAAGCGGTTCTTCTATTACAGGTGAATTAGCTTTTATAATGATTGAATATAAGAGGTATCATAGGAGTTGGAGAATGATGCATTCAGGAAGGCGTGGATTACTACAGGTTATATAGACAGGGCAGTTTGACCAGATCAGGACCACAAATGAGTAGCATGGAGCTCTGCAGGTCAGAAACACATTTTGCAGGTGTCATCAGGTACGTTGCTGTTCCAAATTACAGAATGACCTTCCTACATCCTCCAGAATCAAACTTGTCAAGTACGAACTATCAAGTGTGATGTGAACTTCAGACTTTATAAACGCCCCACCTAACAGCTAATTCAGCTAATTCAAAATGAGGCGCAGCATGAGTGGAGCTGAAGCTAAAGACGCCCACCTGTCACTGAAAGCAGCCACGCCCCTCAATTGCTGTTCGAGTTGAACATGTCAGCTGCCTGTTTTTTGGACTGCAAGCGTCGTCATCATCAGGGTTACATCCCAACAAAAATCATGTTTTTTAGCTGCTTGAAACAAAGCTTAATTTTTCAATCTTGAAAGTTGCTGCTACAGTTGCACAAGAGACAGCGACAAGTAAGGGGAAACACTTGTATTCTGCACACTGACTAAACAACTGTTGTGCCACTTCACAATTTACAGACTATTTGCATTATTACCAGTACTACGGATCACTCTTGCACTGCTGAATTTGTTCATTTGATTTTATTTAATAAGCTACTGAAATAACTGAACTAGTATTTGCCATCACCATTTATACATAACCAGTCTGCTGCTGCATATTTTTAAACTGTGCTGAGCCAGTGCAACAAAACTTTGTTCTGTGTACACTTGTATCTTTGTATCTATGAAAATGCATCAAGTGTGGACATCACAAGCTGACTAAATATGGGAAATTGCTCCTTACTGTTTATGATCATAGCTGCTGTTCCAGACGTTTCTGAGACTCATCCTCCACCTGTCATTCTCTCAGGTATTCAGGTTAATGAGAATTTTCAGAGTTTTGAAGTTGGCCCGACACTCGACAGGCCTGCGGTCCCTGGGAGCGACACTGAGGGTGAGTCAGAACGTGTGCAAAAAAAAAAGAAAAAAAAAGAAACTGTACTGGATGAGGCTGTGTTATTGCAGAACATCTAGGATGGTGTTAACATTTCAACACAAGATCAAAAATTTATTTAAAGAAGGGCAAAGAGATGAATGGTGATAGGTGTTTGGATGGACAGGTGGATTTTGCATGATTTCTAAATATAAAAATACATAAATTAAATATAATTTAAGGCAACCCAAAGGTCACTATTTTAAATGGGCAACTAAATGAAAAGCTGACAACTCACTAATGTATCCATTTTCTTCTTAATCTTCGCATAATACAGGAATCTAAAAATAAAGAGGTTGACAACTGATGAACGTCATCAAAACGAACAAATAAAGGGAATTAAAACGTCCATTTTACTCACAGGTTTTTAGAGAGTCTTATTATAATAAACAAGCTAAAGTTTCTCTTGACTAAAGTGCACTGCGGTGATCATCTGTCAGGGGAACAGCAGGACTGATCATTAGATGCATGTGAACACTACAAAGAAAACCAGGAGCCACTTGTTAAAGCTTTGCTCTGTGGTGCAACAACTGGTCAAAATCTCAACAGGGTTGTGCTTCTGCATCAGTTTTATCCCGTAGCTTAAATTTTCTCTCTTTCTTTAGGTGTATTAAACCATTTAATCAGCTCTAGCTCGTTCTGTGAAGCACACACGTTAGGTGTTATTACAGGTTAGGGTCCTGTAAATGAGCTTGGCACGGTTCAACCTTACCGGCAGTGAAAGAAACGGGTTATTTTAAACTTAAGGAGAAGCAGAAGACAGTAAAAGTCTATTAAATGAAATGTGCAGAAGCAGAGAAGAAGAAGAGGCAGAATCATCATCATCATCATCATCATCATTATCATCATCATCATCATTATCTGTATAGCACTTTTCAAATCAATATTACAAAGTACTTAACAGCAACATAAAAATCTGCAATTTTAAAAACAGGCACATAAAACAAAATATAAAAATACACTTAAGAACTTAATTCAAATCTCAATTAAAACTCACTTAAGAATCAAGAAAAAATCCAGGAAGGCATTCCTCAGCTGTGGGGCCCTAACTGAGAACGCCCTATGTTTTCCGCCGGGCCTCTGGAACAGACAGTAGACCTTTACCCGAGGCTGGATAAATCAGTCCAACTAAAGAGTGATCCAAAAGAAGAATACAAAAAAAAAAAATCCTTTGAAAAGCCAAAAGGGGAAAAAAATAAAGAGAAACACAGTGAGCGACAGAGAAGCACAACACATGAACAGACATAGGACTATACAAGGACTATATGAACACAAAGGCTAATGAGACACAGGTGAGAGTACAGAGGGAGGAGCACACAAGGAGAAACCAGTCACCTCATCAGACAGGAGAGGAAAAACACACAGACAGGAAGTAAAGCAAGGCACGAAGCAAGACCGGAAATAAAAACAGGAAACACAAGACGAAATCCAAAAAGGATTACAATAAATGTTCAAAACTCAATCTCATGACACAAAGACTAAATCATTGCCTACGTTCTCTTGTGAAGTGTATCGGTTACACCAGAATCAGTTTCCACAACTTACGACTGAGCAGCTCCTCCTGGCTTTCATTACAACAGCAGGTCGTGTTACAGTCTCGCAGGTTTGCTCTGTCCAGCAGAAGGAAGAGGAGAGGATCATCAGCGTGTAAAACATCTTTATGCATCAGATGTAACCTAAACACTGTCCTCAGTAATTTGCTGTGCTTTGTAAATGTATGTGCTCTATCTCCTGAAAATAAAATAAAAAATCTGCTGGGTTCTATTAAATAAATATCTTTACTAAATTATTGTATAGTTATCTTAAATTTTGGGCACTAGTGTTGACCCACACTGAATGTGCCAATGCACCCTGTTGTTTCATTTTAATTATAAGTCAAGTTCTGCCTTAAAGGAATGTCATACTGATTAAATACGACCATTTTTACTTTGATAATTTGTTAATTTACTAGGAGATAGTCCTTAAAGAAACTTCATAGAGTAAAAGCACAGTATATTGGTATATTAATTATTTATGAATGTGTTTAATTAATTCAATCGTCTTTTCACATCACATTAAACTAAGTAAGGGATTTAATTTTGGGTTTCACAGTGCAGCATTAAATTAATGTGCTTTAGAGGTCTAGCCTGTGTTTTATTTTTAGTTTTATTTTCTTCTTCTCTGGTGTCTCCAGCGTCCCAGGAGAGAGACCGGATTACAGGACATTTTCGAAATAGTTCCCGTCCTGTAGTGGAGTGTATTATTGTGTTTCATGGATTTGTCAGTGCTCTGTTGATGTTTGCAACCGTTGGATCACATTAAAAATGATACCTCCCGCCTATTCTTTCGTCCTCAACCTGGGGATGATGGTGTCTAACCAGTTGTCCTCTGTCTTGTCTCTGCAGCACAGTTACCGTGAGGTCGGCATACTGCTGCTCTACCTGGCTGTCGGAGTGTCCGTCTTCTCCGGTATCGCCTACACCGCTGAATATGAAGAGGTAGAGTTAGAGGGATGTTTGTTTCTTTACTTTATGTCTTGATTACCCAAATTTTGGCCGTGTGAGCAGGATGCTCAGTTGCTCGGCCACTGCAGTCATGGTGATGGCGCTACCCATCACCATGATTGCTATGAATCTGTGTGCAGAGTATAAACTGTTATTAACCTCTGACTTTGATCTACTGCAGTAGCTGGGTCAAAATATTAATATCTTCATGACTTTGCTTAACAACCAGATGTCTGACCTTTCCCTCAGTCTCAGCTGTGCTCTTGGTTTAGTTCAAATAATAAGTGTTAGCAGGCTAACATGCTAAACCAACATGGTGAACATGGTAAACACGCCAGCTCCTACAGAAATTAAATGTTTGACATTTTTTGGAGGACGACACGGTCCACATTTTATCCAGAGAGGACAGATGGTTTGAAAGAGGATTAAAAGGAAGACATCGACCCTCATGTTAACATCCAGCCCCAAAAAGTTTCACCTCCATTCACACTTCAAGTCTGGGCCTACATGCCTTTAATGGGTCATGAGAGGACCACCCAGGTGAATGTGGACAAACTCCTCCAATTACAGGCGAGTATCGGGTCATGAAAGTTTCAGGTGTGCACCGCCGATAGATGTTCCAGATAAAACCCCAGCTTTTAGAAGTGAAGGAGCTACTTGGACGAAACGTCTTCAAAGCCATTAAGTCCACATACCAGTGGTTTAGCTTGTAGAGATAAAAATAACTGCCTGGAAAAGCAAAAGTCTGATTTTAAAAAAGAGCTGTCAGTCTGGAGTCACTCTGTTGGGAGCCGATTATGCTCTAGCAAAGATCTAGAGGGACGTAGTCATGTAATATTGTGTTTTTATATTTTATCTCACATTATCTAATATAAAATTCCCCTCCTCTCTGTCTGTGTCCTCAGGATGTGGGTCTGGACACCATCCCGGCCTGCTGGTGGTGGGGCACGGTGAGCATGACTACTGTGGGTTACGGGGACGTCGTGCCCGTCACAGTGGCGGGGAAGCTGGCGGCCAGCGGCTGCATCCTGGGCGGCACCCTGGTGGTGGCGCTACCCATCACCATCATCTTCAACAAGTTCTCCCACTTCTACCGCCGGCAGAAAGCCCTAGAGGCGTCGGTGAGGAACAACCACCGCAGGAAGATGAAGATGAGCTGCGAGAGCAAGCCAGAGGAGGAGGACGAGGAGGACGAGGGGTCGGACGGGGACAGCCGCTGTCTGGACGACGATGATATTGACAACTTTGAGGAGGATGATATAGATTGTGAGGATGACGGAGGAGTGATAAACTATAGTTATGTGGAGCATCCGTCCTATACGTCGATGATGAGGAAGAAGGAGCTGCATCAGCTGTGAAGAGAAGACGGAGTTCATATTGCAAATCTGACCCTGATCACATTCACCTCCATGATCTTTTTCAATCAGCAAGTTGATTTGGGTCATTTTCATATTTGAGCATGACTTCAGTGTAGTGTGAATTGTGAGAAAAGTGTCCATGACCGACCGCTGTTATTGAAACTCACTGAACAAACCTGGAGGACAAAGACCTGAGAGGGCTGCAGCTTGATCAGGCTTTGAGTAGATGCTCCTTAAAAATGTCAGAGCTGGAGAGACTGTGCTGTAACGTCTGTAAAATCTGGGCTTCCATGACCGACTGCTCCGACATGATTCATTGTGCATGTTGGCTGTTTCCAGGATAGAAGTTTGCTCATTCTGATGTTGGACTTGTCGAACTATTAACTGAACAACCTGAACTGCACTGGACTGGAGTGAAGTAGCATGCACAAGTATGAAATGCAGCTAAATAAAAAGCAATCAAACAAAACTGTGAATCGTACTTTTGTGGACCCACAATGATGACATGTTTAAAGGAAACATCCCAGAGATCTGTTTGTTAAATAGAAGGCTGGTTAGCTTAGCTTAGCAATTAAGACTGGGAACAGAGGCTAGCCTAATCGATCCAAACAAAACTAAGTCTGTCCGCCAGCTGCAGATATACTTTGAATGTGGGTACTAGGGGTTGCGCATACTTTTTCAAGTTGACACAGACTAGTCGTTGATGACGTCACTAATACAAACACAGTAGGAAGTAATGCTTTGCAACGATGAAATCTATATTCTTGACCTGAATACATATGCTGAGAACAGACAGCTCATTTACTACATACTGTGCAGTGTAGATATGTATAGCCTGTATAAAAACAGGCTGCAACTCAGCTCCATCAATCGCATTTAACAGTACTCCACAGCATGTTGTAAGATGGGATAGTGTAGCCGGGTTAAAAACATGCAGTATTTCTCTGAATCCCTCTCTGTGTACTGCAGCTAAAGGTCTAATAACTTCGACAATGAAATTCACCAACAAATTGTTAATAAGTGGATGGAAACGGATGAACAAAGTGATTAATGTATTTGTTGTACAGTGTGCACTACTGCAAGACTTAAATGGAAAGAGAAACCTGATTACAAAAAATTAAACAGAAAACCAAAAACTGGATAACAAAAGGTACTAAAAACACAATATTATGACAATTCTGAGCCTTTTCACCACCTCTTGGGGTCTCATGGACTTTCTGTATTTGCTGCCGTCGTGAGTATTTGCTGCCGTCGTGAGTATTTGCAGCGCACGTGTTGCGAATTGTTGAGCTTTATTGGCCACAATCTCACACAGCGCAATTAAACTGTTGTTTCAATTTAGTAAAAAGCATTGTAGTCGGTGTATGTTCAGTATCAAACTGATGCTGAAAGACTTTATACTGAGCAGTTGCTGAAGATTTTGCTCATTATAATCCACAGAAAACTATGGTGGTTGTAGAGATCTAAAAAAAAAAAACTGTTCAGAAACTGACGGAAATCCAATGAAAACTAAACTGTCTGCATGATTTTCTATAGATGAATCGACCCTTTAGGTCCAGATCCCCTCCTTCCAACCTTTTGTTCTCAAAGACGAGCAGGAAGAAAAGTTTGTGAGTCTCAGCCAGAGCAATGACATTAGGACTGTTCTGCAGCGCAGCTTGTGTTTCACTTAATGGATGTTTGTGTAGAGAGGACGAGTCTTCCGGCAGTTTCTTTCCTATCGAAAAGCATTACAGCAGAGAGATGATGTTAACGCAGTGAAGCTCTTCAAGGATGAATCGGACTGAAAGCTGAGTTATCTGTTGGACAAGGTAAAGCTGAAGGTGGTTTTATTAAAAGGTAAACTTTTCTCTTTTTTTAATGTTTAATTGTAATTTTAATGAAAAAATAGTTTTAATTAGTTTTTAACTTAAAAATCAACTATTACAGTAGATGGGCTGCCAAAACTATTCACAGAAAGTCATTGTCCCTACCAGCTGGTCAAAACTTTCACTTATCATGTCAAATAGCTCAACATCAGCTGCAGGTATCCACGGTGCTGGTGATAATCTTTTCAACCCCTGAGGCGTCTTTAAAATGAACTACCGGATTAGTTCTTAAAAACATCAATATTCTCTAGAACAAAGGAGGCGTAAAGCTGGCGCTCCACTAACCTCATCTTCTGATCATTTCATGGGATTCCTTCACAGACAACAGGCTGACAACTCTGCTGACATGTTACAGGATCAGCAGGAATGAGCCACAATTCTTCTAAATTCTTCTTCTTCGCTGTAGACGACAGACCAGCAGTTGCCGGAAACGTTTATTGCTGCACAAGGTGAAACAGGTGGTGTATAAACCGAATGGCAGCGTTCAACTGTTTAATCAGGCAGCCACAGGCAGGCAAACAAGACCCAGGAGGACGATGGCAAAACTCTTGGTCGTGAACAGAAAGCTAAGACGGTTTAGCGGGAGGCAGACGGACAAGGTGAGTTGGAGACAGGCATGGTCAGAACTGGGAAGTCAGGCAGAGGACTGCTGGAAAGTCTGGCCTGGCAAAGAACAATCTGGCCAAGGAGTGAATCTGGAACTGGTGAATATACGCTGGCCTTATTACAGATGATAGTGAGCAGCTGTGTGCACAGGTGAGCTAAGGTGACTGATGAGGCGAGAGTGGCTGGCAGGCTGAGTGAAGGAGAGGCAGGGTCAAAGGAAAAATACTGAGAGCAAGATAGGTGACTGAGCTGTGGCACAAGGAGGTTACACCAATTTACTGAAAACAGTGGTTCACTTACTTCTTCATTAAAAGTATATTTTGAATAATTTTATGTGGAAATGTAAACAATTTGGAGGCGTTCAAAAACCTTTATGAGTATTTTTTCAAGCTGATCAATCAACCTGATGCCAACTAAAATGATCTAATCAGATATGTGTTTACATCAAGATATCAATCCCTATAGAGCGTTACTGACAATATGGTTCTGCTGCTGTGGAGCATCTTTCCTTATGTACGTATGATGATCTCAAAAATACCCAGAAAATGATTATACCCATGCAGCTGAGAGGAGGCCCTCCACAAAACAATTCAACAAGGTGCAAGAGAAATCTGTTAAACGCTAAAAAGCTTAAAACCTGAGTTTAGAACGTGTTCTGTCCGACAGATCCAGATCCACAACCATCTGTTGACAAAATATAAGGAAGAAAGTAAATTTCTGCCACCAGAATATTTCTTCCACACATATCAACGTATGTTTTCACAGTAAATGTTCATTCTGTCCTTAAATCAGGCTTTTAGTTTAAGCAGAAGTTCTGAACACTGGTTTTACACAGGCAGCTACAGAGAAAAGGAATGAATAAAATACAAAATAATCAGCAGCAAAAATCACAAAGACAAGTTGCTTGTGTTTCCTCAGTTTTTATTATCTTCTTTATCAGATTAGCAAACAAAAATAAAACGCACAAACCAAACAGCAGTGATCTCAGACAGACAAGTGGAGAGAAATAAATGAGGGAGAGTTTGCCTCTGGATGCCTGGATGGTCTGCTGTGACTCTTCACTTGAAGTTATCACAGACTCCTGAAGTTCTTTTTATTGCTTCTTGCAATCTTAAAATGAACATTTTATAAACACAAGAACAAAACTAAAAAGAAACTCAAGGTTCCCTGAAGATGAGAATGAATAAATGTAACGCCGGAGCAGCGTCAACAGTCCTCGCGCTGCATATGTTTCAGCAGGTCTGACACAGTAACTGATTCACTCCTTAAATAAACTGGTTGTGCAGCAGAAATATTGATCACGTTCATTCTTTTCCAGCAAAAATAAATTAAATCACAGAGGAATTAAACACCAGATACACCAACAATCCAGATACGTACTATTAAGAGGAATGAATCCGCGGTTTATAAAAAAACAGACCACTGCATTAAAAGTTTAGACGGTCGTTCAAATAAAAGGCAAAGAAGACAATTTCTCTTTTCTCCAGTGATTTCGACTTCTGGCAGCTAATACTTGCCCTTTTCTCCCCATCAAACAGAAGTAAAGTGAACAAAAGCAGCTTAAAAAACAAACAGTGCTTCCAACATTAAGGCAGAAATAATCCCTTTAGCTTTGCTTGTAACACAGGACGGGAAATAAATTGTGCTCATGAGTCGTTACCTAACTGAGAAACAAATTTTACAGTGTTTAATTTTCAGATGCAGCTTAAGGTTTTTCTCTCCGGGGTCTCGTTGTTTCTTGATCGAACCCTCAGCTCATCAGATGAATCACAACATCCAAACATGCGGCCCAGTGTTCTCGTATATACAGACGTGAAATATCTACAGTAATGTCTCATTTTACACCCCTGAGGAGTTTGATGACCTGAGAAGCTTTTCTGACTGCGTCTCCACTAAAGCCCTACGTATAAAAATATAAATCCATTACTCTGGGTGGTGCTGGAACAGATGAGGAATGTCAGAAGTGGACCGGGGTCTGGGCAGACGCCAGCTCTTGGCACTTTTTGTCAGGAGGGGGGGAGGGGCGGTCTCACCGAGTCCGCAGTGCCAGATCAAACTAATGCATCCAGAAAATAAAAGCTTCGTTGGATCTGTTCCAGACATTTGTCAAAACTGAGCTTGATTAGGAAGAAAAATAGATTTAAAATAAAAAGTCTAAAAAAGAGCACTGGTGGTTGAAAAAAAAAAAAAAGAAGGCAAAAATCACTAAATTCCCTTTAAACATTTTTATATATTATGTATTAAAATTTACGATCAGACATCAAGATGCAGGTCTCTATTTTAGCGCCAGCAGATCCTAAACATTTTGGTTTGCGGTGCATCAAATGACGTCACGTTCACCTGTGAGTAAGTAGGGGCTGCAGTATAAACAGACTGAGTGAAATGATAGTAAAATACATGATTCGAAATAGAGCTGGGATTTTTGTGATTATGAATTGATCTTCATTTGAAAGATCTGATATCAATTCATTAAATCCTAAGTTCACACTATTTACTGCAGTCTCTCGTTAGAAATCTTTCTGCGGTCAACTGTCACGATATTACACGATATTCACCGGGATTAGTCCCAAGTGTGAGGGAGATCTTAAACGTGACAGAAGCTCCAACTCTGAGATGATTGGATTTAAATAGTAAAACTACTTCAAAACTGAAATATCTCTAAATTAAATGATACTGAATCGAATCAAGAAATCAAAGTGATGTGCAGCCCTGATATGAAATCTGTCCTAAAGTTATTAGTGGACAAATAGAGAGATACTGTGTCTTTATAGTGTGTTAGAAACCATTTACTGAACAGATATGATATAGAAATTTACTTTTGCTGTCACTGAACTGAATCTTTTAACTCAGGTTCAGAGACATGCATTATCATCATTATTCTCATTAATAATCTGTAGATTGTAAATATTCTTCTGTAATTAGTCCTGTTGGTTAAAAAGGAATGAATAGCACTTAAAAGATTTTATATTAATCTCCACCAGATGCCCTTAAAAACAAACTTTTTTTTTAGAGATGTTTAAAGAAGTTTCATGATAATTCAGACATGAAGTGTAACTTGAGTAAACAAGGAGCTCTGTGGAGGAAAAACAGAAACTAGACCCTACTCTGAATAACTGCCTTTTTCTGCCTCTTTACTGACGTTTTTATGCAGTTTGACTCGATGTCGAGGCAGAAAACATGAGAAAAACTGAGACACAAACAGGGTTTCCTATGTAACATCAAAGACATCTGCCGAACTAAAACATGAGCCAAACCAGAAAGGTTTTCAGAAGCAACCTGCAGGGTGAAAATACATGAGTTAAGAGAGGAGCTCATGTGTTGGAGCATATCAGTAATTTTGCATTTTCAGCCTTTTGTGCATTTTTCTTTTTGAGAATGTGTATTTTTTCACAGTCTGGAAAAGAAACACGGAGACATTCACCAGCATCGCTGTTTACCAACAGTGACAGGAAAACACTAAATGAATAGACAAGTACCTAAATGTAATTAGTCAGCAGTTAAAACAAAACTGTACCTCATGACTGTGTAAAAAAAATCAACTTTAAGAGATCTGACTTTTCAGTGTGGACAAGACATCTGTGTGCAAGCATGAAATAAGAAGAAAGCTGCTGATGATATCAAGATGAAGCCCTCTTAATTGTTGTTCCATAAATTGTTAAAAGCAGAAAAGCGACGAAGAAACTCCAGATTATCTCCAGAAGACAGACGAATAGAAGGAATCTCTAGAACTTCCTGTCGGACTGAGCCCTTCGTTCAGAAAGGCAAACAAGCAGTCTGACATCCAGAGTGACGATCATTAAAATGTCACTTCCAGCTGTATCATCTCTTGATCAATTATTAGAAACTTCAGCACGTCTCAGAGACGCTGTAGGAAACATGAGATGAAACTTTCAGTTGTCGCCACTCAGCAGATCCTTCTCAGAAGTTCTGCTGCCGTCGCTTTTTGGCCTCGATGGCGTCCATGATGGGCTGCCTCTTGGCGTGGTAACGCTGGCGGATCTCCTCGATCTCCTGCTCCATCTGAGGGTCCAGAGAGGCCAGTCTCCCCCGGAGCTCCTCCACTGTCCACGTGCTCACCTAAACAAGGACACAACCAAGTTTGAAACATTTTTATTTCCTAGTAATGTGGGTTTCAGCTGGACACTACACTCAACTGTTCCACATAAAACATCAACACTTGGATGAGCGGTGGGACATCTTCAAGAAACCCATCAAGTCCAGTTCACTAGCTTCAGCTTTGTTTTTTGGATATACTATGACCTGCACAACGGAGAACATTTATGAACTCACTGCAGGATGTTACATAATCGTAACAGCATGAGACATCATTGTCACACATGGATTAGCCACTACAGAGTCCAATCTTTGGAATGTGCTGGAGAAGGCTTTGTGCATTGGTCAGACTCTATCATCATCATCAATACAAGAGCTTGGTAAAAGTCAAAGCTAAGGGCGGTCCAACGAAATATTAGTGTGTGTGACCATGTACAGTTTTTATATATAGTGTACAGTTGTATATATCAGTAAATGTGTACATTCATTGTATAGTTAAAAGTTCCATTTGTAGATTCTGTTTATTAAAGCTTTTTGTATTGTGTTGTAATATGGTGTAATGTAGTAGACAGAGAGCCGAAGTCCCACCCCTCTACTTCCGGGTCATGGGACCCATCTTTCGGAAAAATATGAATGGCAGTCTATGGAGAGATCAGAATTATTTTTTGGTCCCGTTCAAATTGTGGCATGAATTTCACATATGATGTGTGTGAATTTAAAAGATAATTTTTCACGTCAAGAGATAAATTATTTGACGTAAATAAGCTGAACAACATTAGGTTTTGTATGAGATCGCTTAGTGAACTACATCTCTCGTCTGAGAACTATGGCTGTCTCCTTGTTGAGCTTTACCGTCTTCTTCCAGGACGAAGGCAGAAGCATCAAACGAGGTGAAAATCATTATAAATCGGGTCATGTCGAGAGCTGTAGTTACACGAAGGGAGTTTTGGTCGGTTCTGTACGCGCCAGCATACGGGACTTGTAGTTCGTTTAATTACGTATTTTCCATAGCGTTTTACTTAACTATCTTGCGACAAACTGTGACATTCTTGACATGTAAAATCATTTTTTATTCTGAAAAACAACATATGTATAATCCAAGGCACAAGTCGATTGGGACCAGAAAATAATTTATCTTTCGCCATAGACTGCCGTTCATATTTTTTTTTGCGAAAGATAGGTCCCATAACCCGGAAGTAGAAGGGGCGGGACTTCAGCTCTCTATAGAGTAGTGCAGCAGCAGTTGCAGTTATAGTAGTTATTGTGTGTGTGTGTTGACAGTATTTCACACCTCTGTATGTTTTTATTACCATACTGAGTGTGGCAATAAAATACTTGAATCCTGAAGAATGAACTTCTACAAAAATGGCTTAACAATCTCTGTTGTCTCTTTAATCTGAAGTCACTCATTTAAATTTTCAGCCATAAAAATATTTCAGATTCGCTGCATTAAAGTTTAAAGTCTAAACCTTAAAAGACAAGTCCAACTCTCCTTGTCAAACCTTGACTTGTAAATAACTGGACCTGGAGTTCATTTCTGCTGTTGTTATGAGCTGAAGATCTGAAGACTTTAAGTTCAAACATCTATAGGCACCAAGTCCATTAAAGAACACTTACAAAAATCTTAACCACAACCTCAAAATATCTCACACATGATAGTAAGGAGCACGGTGTCTGATAAGAGAATCTATGTCAGCAGCTTTCAAGGGCTCCATCTATTGACATTTATTCAATCTCCCTCTCGTTTGTAGCCTCAGATAGGGACCTGCTGCCTGCTTTAGCTTCTCCCCGGGGGATTCCCCCTCTCAGCTTTTACCAGCAGCACTAAGCTCTCAAGCTATTTATTACCCACAATCAATAGAGCTAAAATAACACGGCCGTCCTAGTCCACTAGACGACCTGATATAACCAGGAGCAGAGGAAGCTGGACGACACCAGGGTCAAGGTAAAACAGATGCCATGGGATGAAACCTTTAAATCATTACTAGAGCTTTAAAGTTTTTGAGGCCACGGAAAAATTCACTGTTAATTTGTATGTAATCAATGAAGATTACCGTTTACTGCAGAAATAGTTAATGGAACAAAGATATTACAGATTTTATAATCATTTAGCAATGACAACTTCTTGCAAAATAATAAAAAAAAAAAAAAAGATTAATTGAAATAACTGATTATTAAAACAGACAACTGATTTACAGTCACGATTAATCAGTTGTTTTCAGATCTACAGTGGAGCCATGTCAGAGATTTCTACAGTTAATACACTTGGAGCTGATAAAGATGATTAATCATATTGATGATTTAATATAAGAGGAAAATTTAGAAGATGTCAGCTTTGGCAATGTCAAACAAAATAGGTTTATAAGCTACCTATATACACACCTCAAGCAATAATGTTTAAGTTTGAGGTTTAAAACGCTACATTCCAACAGTCTAAAAATCTTCCTTGGTGGCTCACACATGATTTAGACCCCAGGATATCATGTCCATTTTAATCAAACTTGAACCAGCAGAGTCCCCAGTAAACGACCTGTCCACATGTCAGGTGGAGGTTGAGGAACACCCGACTGATGACTGATTCATTAACTGAATCTGAACCCACACACTGAGATGTGACTTTCTACAGTGGTTTGTAGGAGACAACTGTGGATAAAAAGCAGTGAGTGTGTGTGTGTGTGTGTGTGTGTGGGGGGGGGGGGGGGGGGGGGGGGCTGAGAGCTCAAATGAAAGGAAACCATTAAAAGTGAAGAATAAAAATAGACAGAGGAAGATGAAATAGAGAAAAGAGGAAAGGACATATTGTATTGGGAGACTGGTTGTTCTACGTCTGCGTCTCATAAATAATGGAGGTTAGTGCTTTCCCACCACATGGTCTAGGTGCATTGTCACTACACTGAACTGGCTGAAGATAAAGCCCTGAATGAAAATGAAACATATTACGTCAAAGCAGCTAAATTAGCTTCAAACACTATATGATATACTGTAAGAACATGTCCTAATGTAGACATGAAAGAGTGGTTACGCTCAAAGAGATTCAATGATAAATCATCTACAGATACCAAAAATAAATGTGTTTTAAAGCTAAATCTACACTAACATCTCACTTACCAGCTCATTAGGTACAATAAAGAAGGTAGTGATCCTGATATCCTGAATGGTCCTGATTCAGTTTGATTCAATATCAATATATTTAGAGATATTTTAGTTCCAAAGCTATTTTGCTTGGTTATGAAAGAGACATTCATAACATTGTCATTGGTTCCAGAGATTTGTGGTTTTTCCAGAGATATTTTTTCTCTAGTTTCACATCTTTCATGTGTCTTTGCTTTTGTGCACCTCTTCTCTGTCGTCATACTTTTCAAATCCAATCAGCTCTCAGTCGTGACGGTGCGCTCAGAGTTGGAGCTTCAGTCATGTTTTGGATCTCCCTCACAGAGGGACTAATCTCGTTTTCAGTTTCAGTTCAGTAGTTCAGTTCAATGTTGAGTGAAGCCAGTCTCACAAGATCGCAGCAAGATTTCTAATGAGGGGATGCAGGAAATGGCGAGTAATTTAAATAAATAAATAAATAAATAAATAAATATTGATTTGAACTGGAAAATCTATTTTTCAAAACTCAGCCCTAATTGTAATGCAACAGTCCTGCTCTAAAGCTGGTTGTCATGAAGGTTCTGGTATTCAGCATTAGTTACAAATAACTGAGAGAGCTGTTGATTCAACTGTGTTTTCATTGTGGAGGCTGTGGTTTGCAGTACTATTTAATTGTATTGTTTTGTACCAACACTTGTTCTTATTAGAAATATAAGAGTATAAACAACAAGCTAATCCTGAATAACTACTTCTGATAGCAAAGGACAAAAATAGAGTAGACATATCTAAAATTAAACACAGTCAGCAAGCAGCTGTCAACTCGCTGCCGCAACTTAAAGATGCCAAAAGAAACTTTCTTTTTATCCTCACATTTGCAAGTCTAATGGAACAATAAATACCCCAAGTTGGATTTGTGTCTTGAAGTAAAGCCTATTTGATGTTGCTCTAACTGAAGTAAAAAGCACACTGATCAACAACAATCAAAATGATCATGAAGTCTGCTCCTACTCAAATATTTATTTATAGTTTTTCTTTTCTTTTGTGATTTTAAGCAGAACGACGAGGTATCTCCTGAATATCTGAAGCTGAGCAGGCAGCTGAGTCTGCTAAGAGTATTTAAAGGTCACATATTTAATATTTAATTCTGGCAGCAGCCATTTGTCCTGTTTAGATGTCTCTGAGATGTGCATGTTTCATTCACTCTGGTACGATTTCTATCAGCTGACTGCCCCTAAATGTAAAGGCAAGGCTCAAGAAGGTGAAATGTTAAATTTGAATTATTTAATGCTTTCTCAGAAAGATATTTACCTCTACACAAGACAACTATGTAAGTGAGATAAATCAAAGCTTAAATATCAGCAGGATGGTTGTTTAGAGTTACTACATGAAAACTATCACAGTGTCTGTGTCTCTTTTTAATAATTTCAAAAGGAAAATCTAATCTCCAAATAACCATGTAAACACTTGATCAACTGATCAGGTGACCAGTTTCCAGGAGGAACAGAAACATGGAGGTAGAAAAACTACCAGTGGTGTGAGCAAGTCTTTGAAAATATGAACGAAGCTGGAATCCATGTGGACAGCAACACTGGAGACATGGAGACATCTTGGTTTTCTACTGTATCAATTCAGGCTTGGAGACAAAGATGGAGGAAAAAAAAAAAAAATGTTCTGAACCTCTTTGTCAATAACACTCTAAAGTGATTGACGTTCTACTGTGAACACATATCTGACCAGAACGTTTTATTTAGTCTTAATGTAAATCTCTGATCAGAATGATTGATCAAAACATGTGACCAATAAACTTCTGAATTTGACTGAAGAAATATTGTCCATGTGAACACAGTCAGAGGATCCACAGAACTGGAAACAGTTAAACCCTCAGTCCCCTTTCTGACGTCAGAAAGAAGAGCGTGGAGGGAGTTTCTGATGCTATCTGGTCATTTTGGATAAAGCATAAAACCTGCTAAAAAAATCAGCGACATGGTGAGTAATAAAAATAAAAAAGCTAATTAGGTCAACAGTACATTGAAAATGTGAGGCATATTTATGGATTGGACGTCATTAGATTTGATCATTGTCAGTGTCATTGTCAATTCTGTTTATCAATCCAATTCTTTATCGATTCCCTTATCGATGGTTTGAATGAAATCACAGCCTTGCACTGATGGCAAATGATATAATGCTCATCTTGTTAAGTCAGATGTTGCCAAGCATTAGGTCTAGGGTTGGGTTTTAGCAGAAATCTCTGGAACCAAAGACAACATTAGTTTTAAGTAAAATAGTTTTGTAACTGAAATATCTCTAAATGAAATGATATGAAATCAAATCAGAATCTTGAGAATTGGACTCAAATTAATTCAGGAAGTCGGAGGCGATGCCCAAGTCGATACCCAAGCCGATACCTTTCTCTCTACCTTCCTTGTTGAATCCCCTCAAAGTCACAGAGTGTGACGTCATGTCAAGAGCATCATTTAATGGAAGTGATAACGTTAAAAGTGTACAATTCTGATGGGTTGTAAAAATTTGACCCAGTTCAGAGTTGGAACCGTTTTTTTGGCCCACCCCTAAAGCACACTGTTACCATGAGAATGTGTCCTTTTAGTATATAATAACACCAGGATACCAGCACACAGATGAATGTAGACCTTTACTGCTGACGAGCAGCTACCAACTCACCACTTCAAGATCTCCCTCGCTGGGCAGTTTGCGGTTGTCTGCGTTGTTTTCTCCTCTCCCTCCTCCATCGTTGTGACTGTTGGCCTCCTTCTCTTTCTGCTCAAAGTACTCCAGGAAGGACGGCTTGGCTGGCTGCATCGTCTCATCTCTCCCTGTAAAACACAACCAATCAGTTCAACAGTCACACAACTACAGAATATGCACAGGAGTCGTAAACCACGTGTGCAGTTAAAACACAAAGACACAAGCAAGAAAGATTTATAGGAACTGATACAACAGTCGACTAAACATAATTGCTAGTACACAAACCCCACCTACAGGAGGATTTAGGCTTGGCTAGCATATTGGGTTGGTTCACTTTAATATTTCTGGAGAATACAATGAAAAGCTCTAAGTGTTTAGACATGTAAGGCATCTAGTGTTGCTACAAACGACCAGTGAAGCATTGCATTATTAAAGCGGCAATAAGCACGGAACAAGATTACTATAACATATCTGCAATAATGTGGTACAGACAACAGAGGCTTCAGTGTACCAGTGGACAAAAACAACACAAATACATGCAACAAATAATGCATGTTGAAGCAACTACGCAACATGCAGCTGAGCACATGTGTTGCAGATGTAATTAGGTATTTATTTTACTGATAGTTGTTATCTGACATGATTAAAAGACCTTGCTGAAGTGTCACCAAGACACTCATATTTATAGCTGACCGTAAACAAAATAGACGCTTGACAAAACTCAATTTTGAAAATAGGAAAAGTCAGTATAATTGTAATATAGCAATATAAAGATATTTCTGAGTGACCTGGACGGACAGATTATATCTCAGATGTAAATGTTGCTGATACCTTGAGTGAAGCTGTAGAATGTAAATGCATGTAAAAATGACGCAGTTAATTACCTTAATGTGTCTTTTAAAGCCACTGAGTCACTGTGAGATGCCATGAGGGCCTTAATGTATTTTGGAACTCAAGGAGATGAACACAGTTTTTTTAAGCTTTAAATTATTTTTTAGTAGCATCTACATTCATTATTAACTATAGTGGATGGAAACATGCAGTGATTTGTGCTATATTTGGACGAAAGCTATAAAAATGTATAAATCATTGATTAGTTGAATTAAATGGCTGTACTTCTTGATTTTACATCACAATAAAATAAACACTTGAGGGGCGGGGGAGCATCTAGGAGAATACAAGGAAGAGAAGGAAAGTCTTTATGAATCTCCAGGGCAGGAAATTTTTGTTTATTTAAGATTGGGTCGAGACTCAGATCGATTAATTTCAGACTTCATTGAATTTCAACCTTTTAAAACATTCTTTATGCAGTGTTGAATTATGCAGTGATTTTAATCCTATAGTTTTGGAGTAACGGTCAACAAAAGCAATCTTGCCCATGAACCACAAAGCAAAATAAATTCCACAAAAAATGAACAGGTGACGAAGTTTCTTACTGTGAGTTTGTTTCATTGTGTGTCTGCCTCCTAAAGATCCATCATTATACCACACCACTAAACAAGAAAGCCATCAGTCGTTTATGTCAGAAAGACATCTGATGAATATTTCCATTCCTTCATTCCATTCATTTGTGCGCCTGGCTTGGTAACGATGACTAATGCCTAACATCTCATTGGCGATCTCACTTGTGGCTCTGAGATTTGTTTCCATTCAAGCACAAAATCAATTTAGAGTCTGGTGACGCCTCTGAAAAGAATTAACGACTGTTTATTCTTCATTTGTGCTGCCAGGGGCCTCCACGGTGAATCAGGCTGCCAAAGAGCAGACGTTGGAAAAGTCATTGTTTAAACAATGGAAGCCTGAGTTTTCCCAATATGGAGATTTTTTTTCGACATTATCAGATGACGGGAGGTCAGGCCCATAAACATCCATGATCTAATGTATCTTTGATTCCACTTTGGCATCTAGTGTTGTTTGGTAACTTGAGCAATTATTTGACTGGTCAAAGACTCATTCCAACTGTGCTTCACATTGTTGGAAGCTGTGACCTGCTGTGCTTTTTTTTGGGGGGGGGGGGTTGCTATGCTGACTCCCTGTGGAGGCAAGGACGTTAGTGAGCAGTGTTTGTGTCTATTGATGTTGTTTGTGTAACCAAGACCATTCCCCATTTAATACTTTTACCATCCCATAGTAAATGTCCAAATACAAAATGATTCGCTCATTGCCCATTGCTACAATAGTGGATGTTCCAGACTCCAGTTGCCAAGATAACCATCCATGTGTGAGGGAGATCCAAAACATGACAGAAGTTCCAACTCTGAGAGCACTGTCCAACCTGAGAGCTGATTGATTTAAAAAGTCTGATGAAAAATTCACATGAAAGATGTAAAACTAGAGGGAAAAATACAGTGGAAACACCACAAATCTCTGGAACCAAAAACAACATTACTTTTAAGTAAAACTGTTTTGGAACTGAAATATCTCTAAATCTCTAAACCCTGTGAATCGTAATCTTATCGATCAAGAAACCAGTAGCGTACAGCCAACACCACTATCGCTCCATCTGGGTTCACCTGACACTCTAAGCCCGCTGCCAGCATGGTGAATTCAGTGATAGGAACTAAAGTAATGCACAAGGTTTCCTTAAAGGTTTGCAGAACTCTGTGTTTGAATCATATGTCGATCAACTAAATCAGTCAGAGTTGAGATAAATTGAACTTCGCCCACTTCACGTCTCAAAAGTTTTTTTCCTCTATATTTGCTACAACTGTCTGAATTTCATTAACATCCACGGCCTCTTGTTGCTACATCCCTGCTCATCCCTTTCTTTACCCAGAGCGGCTTTTCCCTCCTGTCCTTCAGCTGTTCCGGCTTTTATGTAAACCAGTTTAAGAAGTGTTTTGGGGCTTCTACTCCAACAAGTTTCTTCCAAAAACCATGCGACCTAAGTGTTAGAGTCTAAGTATTTAAATGTGCTAACAAACCACAGGAGGTTTTTAAACATGAGTTTTCACTATAAACTTGAGCCTGAGAGCTCAGAGGAGGGGGAAAAATGTAATAGTCAAACTTTTATGGAGCCCAGTATAAAAGTTTTATAACATCCATTATGCACACTTTAAATAAATCAGACTTTAGAGCTGATACTCAAGCACACACTGAGCCACATCTTGGTCCAAATCCCATCTCTGTGTAGCTGAGAGATCTATCTATGAAGCAAACTAGAAACAAAACAAAAACTCAGACTACTAGGCGACCAAAGGAGGACATGCACTATTCTATTTTTTCCTCAGCATTTGTTCAAGTAAGGAAACATGTTTCCATATACTGTATATAATTCTTCCTTTGCTGTCCACAATGAATGCCAAAAAACATAAATCTAACTATAAAATAGATAAATAATAATATGAAATAAAGACTTTTTTGGGGTATACCACATCAGCTGTGTGTGCGACAGCCAGCAATGAGTGAGCAATTATACATGTTTGACCAGTAGACAGTCAAGGCAAAGAAAACAAAACTGATGCAATGCAACAAAAATTCATGTGATAATTTGACCAATTCTGCCACAGCCGCACCTTCAATAAAATATTCTTGTGACAATCAGGCTGCAGACAGAGAGGTCAGGGAAAAGACGACGGTGTTCAGAACTTTACTACGACAAACAACAGGCACCAGAAAACTTGCAGCTGCAACTGGGCAGATAATTGTAACATTAAATTGTGGCACTGGACGGTTTGGCCAGACTGCCTGACTCTCTCTGCTGATGAGGTCCAAGCCATAGGGACAGAAATAAAAATAGGAGCAGCAAAAAACTTTCGGCTATTACCATTTCCTCACCCACTGACAAGCCCATTATTTCTGAGCACTAATCTGCTCTGCTGTCCGACCACAGCAGGCACACTGGAGCAGGACGGTGAAACTGTGGTGGTGTTTACTTTGAGTTAAAAAGTAGAACTTGGCAGAAGTTTGCAAGTTTTAATTTGCTTATTTCAGTTAAAGGAAGCGCAGAAATCGGGCAGATGACATGTTCAACTCCGGGGGCAATTTTCAAATTCACGTGGACGTCTAAAAAAATTGCAGTTCCTCTACTGTCCACTAGAGACAGCCTCGGACTGAAAATCCATTCCCACAGACTGATCAATATGTGTCAATATATGTTTACAGCCTAGCAGAAATATGTGTTTTGGTCTTTAAAGCTAATTTCCCCATTCATTCCAACTGTACAGGGAGAACGTCACACTGAGCTTCAAAGCTCAGGACACCTATGGGCAATGTCACAGTGGGTTTGTTCAATTCAAATGTTATTTTGGTACAGGCCTTGGTAGATTAAACGCGCTCTCTGGCAGTGTTACTTCTTTGTTCTACCCACAAAATGCTGCTGTCTCTAAAACTCGAACATAAACCAAACGACTGAGTTTGAACAGTTTGAACTTAAAGTGAAGACAACACTGACTGGAGTCTTTAGGACATTCATCTCCTCCTGCAAAATGCAAAATTAAATGTTAAGTAAAAAGCTGTGTCAGATGAGCAGCTATTCAAGCTTTTTAAATGAGCACCCAAAATACTGTTTTAATTTGAAGACAGCACAAAGTTCTCTGTGTTGTCCGCACTAAATAAGAACAAACACACTACCTAAAGCAATTTGAGTATTAGAGACCACTGTTGTAGCTAAGAGAGATGGGAAACTCCATTTAAATAATTAATTTTGTAAACATAATGTTCCAGCTGGATGCATCTCAAACAACAAATGGAAAGTTCGAACCACTCTCACTTCATGCTGCCAGCTCATGTTCATGTAAGATTTGAGAGAACAAAAGTGACCAGTGTAGTAACTGCGTCTACCCATTTTGTGTTCATCACGGCCTTCGTCTAATTCCTGGAGGGAGTAATAACAGAAGAACAATCTACATGTTGAAATAACACTTCTTATCAGCTTGGCTCTGATTAATGTCTGAATTGTAGTTGTAAAACACCAACATCTCATTAAACGAAAAATTACAGTACGACTCAGAAAAAAACATCACTCTACTCTAGAGATCAAAATTACCATGAAGAACTGCAATTATTAACTTAGGTCAGGTTAATACACCAGTCTGTTTTCATAAAGCTCCTGGAGACATTTATTTATTTCACATCTGTATCTTTAGTTACTTTCTGCCATCTGTCTGCTATCAGCTTTCTAACAAAGGCAGATGCTTATATACTGTATGTGAACTAATTTGCCAGTTCATTAGGTACACTAGTGAAAACATTATATAACAGTCCTGCACTAAATGTTCAGCTTTTATTTAGCATTTCTTTAAAATAACTTAGCGAGTTGTTGACGTATTGTGTTGTACGGACATATGTTCCTATTATTTTGACATGTGTTGTACGGACATATGTCCCTATTATTTTGACATGTGTTGTACGGACATATGTCCCTATTATTTTGACATGTGTTGTACGGACATATGTTCCTATTATTTTGACAATTCCGTTTCAGCCAGTGGGCTAGGCTAAACAACAGAAATGTTACAGATGAATTACCACCTACCAATCAACATAAACTAAACATGAGAATAGTCAAGAGTGCATTTGGAAATATTTCAGTTTTTAAAATATTTCACAAAACTAATGTCATTAATTCCACAGATTTGTGGGATTTCCTCATTATTTTCCCTCTAGTTGCACATCTTTCATATGTCTTCGTACTTTTTAAATCCAGTCATCTTTCAGTCCTGACAGTGCTCTCATGTTGGAGTTTACATGATGTTTTGGATCTCGCTCACACGTGGACTAATTTCGCTGCGTGGTCTTGCAAGATTTGTCACGTGAAATCAAATTCTAGCAAGAGGATGCAGGAAATGGTGTGTATTTTAAAAATCCATCCCAGGGTATTATAAATCAATATGGGATCTTTCAAATCAAGATCGATTTGGATCGGAACATCAATTTAAACCCAGCCCTACAAATTTATCACTTAATCACTTGGCCTGTAAAAAATATGTCTTTTATAATGTCCCAAACCCAGCACTGACGTTTAGATTGTTTGTTTAATGGCTAACTGTCCCAATTTCCCAAAACTGTTTATGTTCGAGAAGTTGGAACCGATAAATGTTTGGAATTTACTTCTAAAAAAAAAATGACTCAAAACAGCTGAAACCTTACAGAAAGATAAATGTCTCATTAGTCTGTTGGAAAAATAAACCTTAAAACTCCATTCGCCAGGAAATCCAAAGTGTGGAAATAATATTTTTATTCAACCATTTTTTTCTGAATAGGTTTTCAATATATAAATCGTTCTGGGTACATTTGTATCTTTGTCATTTAACAAACCCATCCTGACTGTGATAGAGCTGGAGAACAAGAGAGACTGGAGGTTTCTACTGTGGATTCTTGTGAGACAGGGTTGGTGGTTAATCAGTGTAAATTAAAAGGCTTTTTATTTTTCTCTACCATTAGGGAGGATCAATATGTGATCTAATACCCTGATCCTCAGGGCTCCTTCAGCTTCAGACCATGGTCATTAGGTTGGGACACACAACTTTAAACAAAAACGCACAAACGGTAAAAGACACAACAGAGAAACACAGACGCGCCACAAGAACTGAAGGATACTGGGGTTCTAATGAAATTAAGAACTCAAATGCTCCTGTGTTAATGCAGTTTAAGCTGCTGCCAGTGGAGATCCATACTAACACAATAATGGGACATCAGACAGGAGACAATGTGAGTGTGTATTTATGAGCGTGTGATCAAGTTTTTTAACTGTGGCTGTGCATGCATTCATATTAACTGTGGTCATCTTTAAGTTGAGTCCAGCTGTTTGAGATGGTTCCCGATGATTTCAGAGCTTTTTAACTGACTCAGCAGAGTGACTCAAAGCAATGATCAGCATTCATGTGTTCCTTGGAAGGCAGAGACACACCATGCAGACAGTTGGCCGCTAACCAGTGTTGGGAAGTTGAGGAGCATCCATGGCTCTAGTTTTGGTTTAATTGTAGGGCTGGGTATCGTTACTGATCTCCTGAATGGATTCATTTTGATTCAATGTCGTTTTATTTAGAGATATATCGGTTTCTAAACTATTTTACTTAAAACTTAAACTAATGTTGGCATCGGTTCTAGAGATTTGTATTATTTCCACAATATTTATGTCACACTTTTTAAATACAGCCAAAGCATGTGGACCTCCTCCTGGGGCTGGCTGCAGCGTAGGTCATATTAGTGGATGAGACATGGGCCAAACTACAAGACTAAAGTACACATCAAATATTTGTTTTTCAAAGATAGTTTCTGTCATTTGAGGTAGTTAATATATTGCTGATGCATGTTTACCATGTGCATCATCCATTTTCTCTGTAGTCAGGTATGTACCGGGTGGTGGTTGTCTGCAGTCTTTGTGGTGTGTTTAAGTGCTATTTATTGGTTTAGACAAGGCGATGTGGCAGTCAAGCTTTGTTGGTGGTAATTAGCCGACGGTATTTAGTCTGATGCTGGTTTAGTCAGGGCCTTTAGGGGCAGTAAACGTTACAGAGCTCACCTCATTAGATGCAGTGTAGCCCTGATATTATGACAAGGCACAATGGCTGTGTTTTCATCAGGAAGTATCCTGGTGGCGTTCAGACACTTGCAGTGTGTGAATTACAGGAGTCACACAGAGCAAAAGGCAGATAAACTCACACATCCAAACTCGCTGGGCTTTAGTGTCTCACTGGGGTTAATTCTTTGCTTACACAAACAAACACATAAAAACACACCCACAGAATGCCAGCACTGATGAACTGATTCCAACTCTTACTGAAACTCACTTCCAAAGGCACCCGATACATCCAACGCTTCTAACTCCCACATCGCAAATAGACTCCAACAGACGCTCGCTGCATTAACATATTTGCTCAATAAATGACAATCCAGCAGAAGTTAATGCATTCATTGCAACAACTCCGATTCTGTCTGAAGTTGTATGTCATTTTAACTTCTGGGTACGTTTGCTTCCGTCAACCTGCGCTACTAAATCAAACAGTAGAAACAGACATTTACTGCTGCAGATTGCAATAATTAACCAGTGGGGTTCAGCTCATTATAATTTTATAATTTTAGTAATTGCAGTGATACAAACACACATCTGTCTCTGAGAATTATGTATAAAAATCCAGTAAAATTCAGGCCCCAATCAAAGGGGACAATTCTCACCTAAACAACACAGCAGGGACCCAGCAGAGCTCTGGTGCTGAGGATGAACAGGCTCAGAAAACCATTATGCTGCTATTAAAATGTCAGAACAGACTTTGAAAGCCATTAACCTCCGTTATTGCTGGATGAGTACATTCATTTCCTGTGTAAGAAAATAAAGTAGGATGCAACGCAAACAACAACACAGTGATCTTTCAGTGGCCACGTGAGGCAGGTGATGGTTACACTGCTCCCCCTCGTGGATAAAAGAATATCTACAGCTGCTCTTTCTCTGTTGACAGTAAAAATACTCCACGTAACATGCATTCGATCAACATAATGCCACCGTTGCCTTCAGGCTTGCTCTGGGGGGGTTATAAACAAAATAAAGCTGAAACTATGCAAATTTAAATTGTCCGAGGTTGGATTTACAGTGACGGAGAAGTTAAAAATCTATTTTAAATTAACAGCCAAATGTTTCTCTTTAGAACAAATGTTTATAGAGACCATGCAACGCTATCAGAAACAGCTTAAAATGTTCTAAAGTTTACAAAAGAACAAAATGCATTATTTTTATGTCTAAATATCAATCTAACATGAAACAGGGACTTAAAGTGCTGAGATTGAAATTCAGATGAACATCATCCTGTGGAAATATCTGACTGATCCCAAACTCATCCTGTATAATGTGACAACAAGCCCTAGAATAATGAGTCCTGTGTTTTTCACTACACTTTGTCTGAAGTTAGTTGACTAAAAAAGTTTTTCATGGCATCATGTACAGAACCATTCTCACTCTGGCTTTGTTGCCTAAATTCCTCAAGATTTTTTTTAAATTTAATTTGATTAATCAACAGAGACCTAACTGATAACTGCCGGGTATGGGGACTTACTTTTCATAGTACCAGCTTCTTCCTCATCCTCGTCGTCAGAGTTGATGACCATGGTGCCCAGCTGTGACTGCATGGTTCCCATGTCTTCGTGTTCAATCATAGTCCGTGCTGTACCACTCGCTGATGAACCAGCAGCCCGGATGGTTCCTGAGTCCTCTGTTCCTGCCCGCACCATCGTCCCCTGGTCGACCTCATCCTCATCCTGCAACACACAAAGAGTTAAGTGACTTAACTCTACTCCAGCTGCAAGTATAAATTTATTACATGGTTTATGCCTGAAAGGTTAAAAATCCAAACCAGGTTAATAAAATAACAAATCGTCTGTTAAGTTTGTGTCTTTTTCAGTTCCAGGTCCATGTTTTGTAAAAGTTTAATCAGGAATGTGGTCACAGGTCACTCTGTTGTTGTAACTACACGTCTCTACTCTTTTTCCTATTACAGTGATATCAGCAAAATTTCCTGTTCAACAGCCTCGAGTAGCCAACTCGTATTTATTCAGTTCTTATCACAATCCAAGTCTGGTAACACTCCATCTGGATTTCATTATGAGATGTGTTTCAACTGAAACAGAGATAAAAAATACCAATCAGAGCCTTTTAGCTGTAAACAAATTCAACTCCACGCCGCTCAGGTGACGTGTATGACTACATCAAACTATTTGATTGGCCCGCGCATAATTTGTTTCCAACATAGCGACTTCAGACCAACTTTCCCCCACAAAACTCTTATGGGTGGAGGAGGTCTGCGAGGAGGTCTGATTTCCATGCTAGTCGCTCTACATTTATTAGCTACAAACTCAAACATGAGCCGCTCAGTTAACATAGTTGAAACAATCAGAGAAGCTCAACACAGCTGACTGGTCGCATCTAGTGTTTCAGCGGCTTAATTACAGAACCACAACCTTACACCAGTGCAGAACGTTTCGGCGTAGGCTTTGTGTAGATTTGTTGTAGGAGTATAAACCCAGCTTTAGTTTGGGTGTAAATCAGTCTCCAGCCTCAGAGAAAGTCTCATCTTTAGTGCAATACTTCAACATGACACTCTCTTCATTTTCAAGCTTTCTGTTTATGATTCTTTAACTCTGTACCGAATTGTCATCATCATTTTCATCTTGTTCCCTCTGCTCCTCTAGCTGCTTCAGTTTGATCTCCATGGCGTCTGTGATCAGGGTTCTGAGGATGGAGTTGGGCTTGGCCGACTTGATAAATGGATGCTAAAGGAGAGAGAGGCAGAGACATGACATATTTTTTCCTTTTTTCCTGACAAGCACAAATACCAGCTAATTTTAAAAATGCATATAAACATGTACTATAATAGCCCAAATATTATTAAGAATGTAATTAAAGTTATTTAATTTGATTTGGTGGACTCTCTGACCAAACACTGGTTTGGTTTCATTTACAGTCAGTAAAACATGTTGAGTAACTGGATTTTACCTGCAACAGCTGCGTGGCTGTCGCCCTGTTCTCTGGGTTTTTCACCAAACACTGGCTGACGAACTCTTGAAACGACGGAGACCACAGATCTGGGTTCCGAAACGTTGGTGGAGGGTTGGTGGGAATCATGAAGATGGCCTGGAAGAGGATGCCGTACAGAATCAGAACAAAGGCATACAAAAAAACATAAAATCTGAATCTTGTCTTGTATTCAGGCCAAAGCAGCAATAAAACACACTTCCTTCCTGTCCTACTTTACACACATAAATACACCGTGACACTCTTCCTCACCCTCATTGGGTGGATGTCGGCATAGGGTGGCTTTCCCTCGGCCATTTCTATAGCTGTAATGCCCAGAGACCAGATGTCAGCCACACAGTTGTAACCGATCTCCTGTATGACCTCTGGAGCCATCCAGAACGGCGTGCCAATGACGGTGTTTCTCTTTGCCATGGTGTCCTGGTGTAGAGAGAAAGACACACATGAAATAATAAAGGGTGACCATGACAGAAATTTGAAACAATGTCTTTTGGTACTGCTGGCTGAGCTACAGGGATTGTGCATTAACTGTGTTTTATTAAGGGGTGCGTGCAAAATGTGTTGCTGAATGTGTGGCCTAGGGGGCTGTGCAAGATTTAACTTAATTACTGTTGGGACTGGGTGGTTAGTTGCGACTGTGGAGGCGTCTATGCAGAAAGCACTGGAGTCCAAGACAAATTGAACTATAAATAGGACTATCCCTAAGTGATAATAAAGTATATTAAAGAAAAGTCTCTACAGTTATGGACCTAGAGAACTGGTGTTAACATGACTACTGTTCAAATAGTTCATAGTGTGACATAAACCAATTAAGATGTGGAGTGAAAATATTGGGGAAACAATATAAATACAGTGGTCCCTCGTTAATGGCGGGAGTTACGTTCTAAAAATAACCTGCAATAGGCGAAATCCGACGTAGTCAGCTTTATTTTTTACAATGATTATACTGTATATGCAAATTTGGCTAGCTGAACGCATTCTGTACTGTACAAGAGACACCGTACGGAGGAGATTGATTGACAATGGTCTACAGTCCCTTAGCCAAGCAGGACGCAGAAAACAATGCGCTGTAAAAAAAAAAAAAAAGCATGCAAAATTGCACTAAAAAATCCGCGAAACTGCGAGGCCGCGAAAGGTGAACCGCGTTATAGCGAGGGACAACTGTATCTGGAACCGATGAAAATTGTTTCAAAACCGGAACCTCTCTAAATGAATGGATTTTAATGAATCTAGTCAAACGAGTAACTTGTGAATCAGAATCAAATCAATTCAGGAAACCGTTAGGGATACCCAGCCCTAGTCAAAAGAGATGTTATAAAAAAAAAAAAAAAAAAGCACATAAACAAAGGTATAATTTTTTTTTTTTTCCTCACAGTGAGCTGTCCAGCGACTCCAAAGTCAGCCAGTTTGGCCTGACCCTCTGAGTTCAGCAGGATGTTGCCTGCTTTGATGTCTCGGTGGATTTTCCTCATGAAGTGGAGATACTCCAGACCCTTCAGAGTCGACTGCACGATGGTGGCTATCTCCTCCTCCGTCAGCTACAAGGTTCACACGAAACACAGAGAGAGAGATAAGGAGAGATCTTGGAACACTGTAAAACAGCCGGTTCCATTTGTCTTAGATTCAAGTTTGTAAAATACTCAGATTAAATCGCATTATTTAGTTTGCACTAGACTGACTAAAAAAGGATGTTACAGTTGCATTTAAGAAAAAAAAGGCTTAAAAAATGCATAATAACTCAGCGGCTTTAATAGAAAGGGTCCAACATTTACAAAAGAAGAAGAAAATGCATTATTTTTAAGTTTAAATAAAAAAATGTTTAAATAAAACATGCAACATGGACTTAAAGTATTGAGATCAAAATAAAGAAGAACCTCATCCCTGCTCATTATTTTCTTTGCTACTCGATACACACCATTAACACACATACTCAAAATCTCATGGACAGTAAGAGAGTGTCTGTGTGTGTTTGAGCATCACGTTACCGTCTTGTTCCGTATTCGGATGATATCAGACACTGATCCGGCACCGCAATATTCCATGACGATCCACAGGTCACTGTTTTTGAAGTAGCTGCCGTAGTACCGCACTACATGGGGACTGAACAGAGAAATAACCACAGATTTATAAAGACACATTGACAGTGATGCAGTCAGTTCTTGTCATAATCAAACAAAATGCTTTTCCAAATAATCAAGCTTTCAGTTGTGATTTAAAAACGCAACAAAAGGACATACCTGATAAAAAATACGCTCACTTGCCAGTTCATTAGGTACACAAGATAAAACATTTTACTATAACAGCCCTGTTCTAAATCTTCTCTTCATGAAGGATCTGGTATTCAGCATTTGCTTCAAATAACAGAGAGCTGTTGATTCAACTGTGGATGGTAGTACTATACTAGTAGTACTATTATTGTGACATCCCCATTATAGTCATAGGGCTAGGCTAAATAACAGAAACACTTTAGTGTTTAATTCAATCCAATTTAACAGCAACACAAACTACATCCTCCAAAATGATCATCCAGCTTAATTACCACCTTTCTGAGACTGTTTCAACATCAACTGAACATGAAGCATGAAGGAGAATTCAGTGCAGGACTGTGACATTAGAATGAATTAACTAGTGTACCTAATGAACTGGCAAGTGAGGATATAATGGTTAAAATGACATGATATCCATCAACACTTAATAAACAAAGTGTGGGTTTCAATTTAAAGCTGGCCTTGGTCAAAACATCTGTGTAGACCGCTTTTACTCACACTTTGTGGAACTACCGGTCTTTTGCTTAGTAGCAGCGGCATTCAGGGGAAACTTTTTTAAAGTCACAAATGAGCGTGTGGTAGCTGTGTGTGTTTACCACAGGCAAGCAGAGTTAGTGGTTTTTTTTTGTCAACAGCTATCTTTTCTAAGGGGTGGAAGGATTAGCTTCTGGAAAACCCCCCCAAAAACCTGATCAAAGTCTGACAGGTCAAACACCTGACAGATAATTGTAAGTGCATTAACCGTACACTTCAATAACAACTAAACTAATCTACAATTCAGTGAAGGTAAACAATCTACAGGAGATGAGCCTGAGATGGTTTCATGTCACACCGGTGATGCTGTCAGAATTGTAATCCTATTTAATCTCACATGAGATGCACAGGAGTACCTGTTACACTGCTGCATAATGGAGATTTCCTTGATGATCTCTTGAAGATCGGACTCCACCGGAACTTGTTTGATGGCAACAATCTCCCCCGTTTCTTTATAATTGGCCTTAAACACACAGCCATAAGACCTGTAAACACAAAGAGAAAGAAAAATTAGGGTTATTCACTACAGAGTTTCTGACCAGTAAATCAATGATAACAATCAATCAATCAATCAATCACTACTTTTTTCATAGTAAAACACTAAGTGATGTTGGTGTTCACTAATCCTGTATTCTCCAACTTAAAAGCAGGATCATTTTACGTTAGAAGTCTTTTTGCATTTCTGCAATTTTACACAAACCAAAGTGACAGTTATCATACACTGTATGGAAAACATTATTATTATTATTATAGAACAATCGATAACGTGATGTTTTTTCTGGACATCCTGTCTGAAAAAGTGGAAGTTGTGTTATACTGTAGTGAAGGATCAGAGACCTATTGTGAAGAGGAGTGTGAAACGCAGGGAAAACAAACAGAGAGCATTTTTTATGCATTAAAAAAAACTGTAAATATTAGAAAGAACTGTGTTTCTTCTGGGTTGAATTGCAGTTTGAAGCTGGTGTTCAAACTAGAGTTGCACGGTACCCACGGTACCAAATCGTAACGGTTCCTACTATACTAGAAATTCTACACGACGGTACTACCGTGGATTACTATAGTACCGGTGCCAGTTTCTGCTACATAGTGGCCGGCTCTACTCACCTCCCGGCTTCTCAACGCATGCTACTCCCTTGTAAACAAACCCACATCGCGACCATGCAACCGAACTACACAGCTGCTGAATGATTGGCAGTTTGCCTGTTATTGGTGACGTCCAGGGATATGATAGGTTGTTTCCGCACGCTGGGTCCGCCCGTCTGTTAGTCTGTTAGCTGATTGGCTGTTCGTGTGTTTCTGCCGGCACGAACGAACTCCATGAAGACAGCTCCGCTTAGATAGAAATTCGCTTCAAAACAAACAACAAGCTAAAGTTCTGTCTCGCCCAGACGCGCGCGCGGCTAACAGTCACAAACACGAGACAACACACTCACCACGGCAGAAGCACCGGGCCGGCATCGTCAGTGGCACCACTAATTTTGCTCAACATTATAAGTAATTAATAAGTATTTATAACTTGTACAAATACATTGCAGTTCATAGAAATAATAATAATAATAAAAAAAGGCTGCAGTATCGCGATAATACCCGGAACCGTGATACTTTGTCTGGTATAGTATCGTGGTTACTCATTTTGGTATCGTGACAACTCTAGTTCAAACTGTCAAATGGTGAATAAGTTGGAACTTGTCATTCATTTGTTTCATTGTGGAAAGTTATTGGAAAAAGTTGTCTAACTTCTGTGCCAATTTATTGAACATAAACTGCCACAGACGTACGCTTTAGCGCGTTGTTCATGATTGAAACCATTAGAGGCAAAACCCGTGTCTGTCAGCCGCTAAGGCACAGTTTAAACATGAAGCCCAAAGCTCAGTTAAAAAGATGAAACATGAATAATTGCGTTGCAGGTCGATTTAAGGTGCGACTCTAAGCGCTCCTGAAAATGTTCAGTGAAGGGCCACAGTGCTCCAAGTAAAAAAATTAAATAAATGTGTGGAGCCCTGTGTTATGATACTGTATTTTGTTATGCTAGGCCTTCTAAATATGAGGAAGTAAAATCTCTCAGCCGTTTGTCATTTTAATGTTTTATCTGATGAGTTTCTCACACCTACGTTGGATATTTTATTTTCACACTTGTTCAGAGTCTCTTCTCACCTACATAAATGAACCCACAAAGAGAAAGTGTCCAAGTTCCAATAAATAAATTTACAGATAAGTGGAAACACTACAGAGTCTCGTGAACACTGGGGCTGCTGGTGGAAAATGAAGATGGATTTACTGGAAGGTCATTATGTTGCTTTATTTGTTGTTGAAATGACTGGCATCGAGCACAGAGTCAATCGGCCGCTCAGAACAGGAAGAGTTGAGAAACAGGATATGAAGAAGAAGTGTTTACGTTGACAGGCCCCAGAGACGGGAGGAGCTTAATGTTGAACGGGGAGGGGAGAAGAAATTAGATGTCGTGACTAACAGAATAAGACGGGGAAAAAAAAGATGATTAATGCAAAAACTAAGGTCCTGTTTAAATGCACAAACACAGACATTTGGAAACTCGGGCTGTGCCTCCCATCAGGACTGACTGAGTTTACGGATGTGTGAGTAAATGACCCACCCTTCACCCAGCTTCTCCAGGACATCAAAGACTTCCTCTGGCTGCTTGGTGAGACTGTCCTCGCTCAGCTTCTTCAGCTGTCTGCAATGACAGAAAGACGTCAGTGAGGAGAAGGTCTCAGTGGTGGGGAATGACCAAGAAGTGACAGGAGATCAGCTAATAATTAATTCATTACCGATAAAAAGCAACAATAACGTCCTTAATCCAGTTATAAGTCTACAAAAAAAATCATCTTCTCTACATGAGTGACAGTAATTATTACTATCTGAATCCTTTTTATCCAAAATAAAACTTCAACAACTTGATACACACATATTCATTAACTTCAATATACAAATATATATTAATTAAACAGTAAAAATACTCTGAAATCTCAGAGCCAACATTTAAAGGCCGTAAATGAAAGAATTAGACGGTCAGTATTCTTCTTTCTTACATATTTTATATTTAATTCCTCTTTTATTTTTAGATGTTACTGATCACTTTTGCTTGCTGCTGAGATGTCAGTAGTACTAGCAAACAACTGATGGATGTTTGAAGTGAAGAGACAAAAATAGTTTTGGTATAAAAACAGGAATAGGTCCAAATGTGTCCTAGATGAAACCCATGAAAGGCGAGGATGACTTAGGATGGCTGCAGGAAGGAGGGAGGAAATATCAAATTAAGTCTAAACTGCTGCGTACAGTCAGTCGGACCACCACCGTAAAAAAAAAAAAAACAATTACAGTCAGTCTCAGCTGTTTAGTGACAAGTAAATAACATCTACTAAATATCAAGTTAGCACGAAGAAAATAAAGCATAAATATAGATTCACAATTCTTGTGAAGTTTATTGTGTACACCAGTGAAAACGTTCAAATAAAACAGTCTTGCATTAATCTTGTCTTTATGAAGGTTCTGGTATTCAGCATTAGTTTCAAATAATTAAGAGAGCCTATTGTTTTGACAACCAGTCATAAGTGTCTCTTGAGTGTCAGGGTCTCTGTTTAATTCATTTTTTTATTAATTTATTGTTTTGATCATTTGGGTTCAGGTTTTTTCAGCAGGCATTGCCACTCACTGATGTATTTAAGTCGTGGATGACGTTGACAAGTTCTTGCAGCCCTACTGCGGTGTCATCTTTTATTCCAAGTATTGCCTTCCCTTCTAAAAATCTGGCACCTACATTACCCAGAATGCAACCTGATCACAGACAGTTAGGTCATAGATCCTCTCTCTATTCCCTATACATATTTAATTAAAAATCCTGCCAACTGTTGGTTTAAAGCTCTTTTAATCATTCATCGATAATTGCTCTGCATAAAATATTTTTTAAAACATTTATCAAGACTACGAATAAAATAAATTGTATTCAGTTTGAAAGAATTTATCAAACAAAAACAAAACATTTAACTAGGTGACGTATTACAGAACAAACAAGTTGAGTTTAGAGATTAATTGATAATGAATTGTTATTTATTGGGAACGCATTTGTCTAAAATAAAACAAAAAACTAATTTAATCCACACCTAATTCAAACTTATTAAATATGTGTTTGTTTTCCTCTGTCTTTAAGAACAAACCCACTGTTTATGGAAGTCAAACAAATCAAATGTGTGTGTGTGCCTGTTGAGAAGCTCATTAATAGAATATCATGCTGCTTTATTGTTTATTGAAGGAAGCTGTTCGCGAGCTCAGTGTGTTTGACAGTAGGAACTGAGGAGTTCCTTTTCTGTCCACTTATCAAGAGGATGTCAGTAAACCACGTCGCTCGGTTGTTATCGTGTCCACTCACTCGTCCACTGTTTCCTCATCGAGTTGACATGAGAGTGGTGGTTTTAATTTGATCCCTTTTTACTGAAGCAAGAACAAGTTAGGATTTAGGTTAAATTACATAAACTAATGTGGTCACTTCTGAGATGAGAGCGGCAATTTTGCGTGACTTGATTTAGGTATTGAACACCTTATTTACGTCCGTTATGTCCGGAAGAAGACCACTTCAACATTTTAGATAAATGAGGCCAAAAAAATAAATACGCTCACTGGTCAAAATATTAGGTACCTACGCTAAAGCCTTCCATCTTTATGACTGATCTAATGGCAGATTGTTGTATGTCTATGCCTTGTCTTTAGTTTTGAATCCGATTATTTGCGAACAAATTGACAGGACTGACCTCACACACATACACTTCTTTCTCATTTAGATTCAGGTGTATCTCGTATTTTAACTGACATAAATCGTTCCAGTGGCCTAATTTCTCTGCCACACCAGAGGTGTGTTCTAATCTGGTTTTACACACCAACCTTTCTGTAGCTGCTCTGAGCTGATTCAAATAAAGGGGCTGAGATTAAAAGACGAGACCTATAAACAGAATAAAGACAGATCTCCACGGCTCTGTTTGTGACAAAGTCTCCGCTAATTTAATAAGAGATAAACTCATGTGAAATTTATGGGCCGATATCTTGATAATCATTTCATCTAGAATTGTTTCTTTGACTTTTGTGGAAGATAAGTAAATATCATGCCATAGTTAGTGGAAACAGACATTCTGAGGAGTTACTTTGGGAATATCATAATACTCATTTCATTTCTTTCAGTCTAAAACTCCAATAAGAAAAAGACCAGATTGTCATGGGAAATTAAAGTTTTCTAAACCCTCATGTTCCGTTGACAAGCCCAAAATGTTCTCTTGAGCTGAGCTGCAGAAAATGTGTTTTCTTAATGTTTTACATTAATAGTCAGTGAGTCTGTTTAATTTAGAACTGGTTGTGTAATGTTATCCACTTATAATAAAATGTATTTCATTTACAGAAGAGCAAATAAGATTGAATTGTTATTCAAGGGGACATGCCAAAGAAAGACATTATGAACATATGTCTTCCCAGTCATCCAGTTCATGGTATAATCAAAAAACAAAGCTGAAAAGAGGGAAACTGGACTTGTAGAGCGTCTGGAAGAAGTTTCATCCGAGTCTGCAGAGCTAAATATCTGGAGTTTAATGCACATCTCCTTGGTACTGTAGTCCCTGGTCATTAATGGGTTGGTAGAGAACCACTCATTAGGGAAAGAAAATGGCATCAAAACAAATTCCTAAAATGACAGATATTTTGTATATTTTGTCATGAGAGTTTCGAGTGAGCACCACCTACAGATATTCTTAATAAAAAGCTAAACTCCCCACCAGTCATTTAGAACTGTAGACTATAGGAAACATCAAACCCACAACAAACCCAACAACTCCAGTTTCCCTTGTTTCTGCTTTGTTTTTGGATTGTTATAAACATGTTTTCTTAACATTTACATTAATTTCCAGTGAATCTGTTCAATTTAGAGCTGGTCATGTTATATTGGCTAACGTTTTTATTAGATAATAAGATGTTAAAGGCTGGATATTTGGCAAATTCTCAGACCACCACCAAACTTCACCAACAGTTACATATAATCAATGAGACGAGATTTCATTTTTAGCATAGCTTTACCTGCGAGGGTGATTCCTCATCTGAACTTTGTCCTTGTTCTCCATGCTGTCCTCCTCAGCAGATTCCGGTCTCTTCTAAGTCCGGGCTGCAGTCAAACTTTAGCCGCGGTGGTCAACGTTTCTAACTAGACACTCGATGCTAACACTAGCTCCGTCTGCTAGCGCGCTAACTGGCTAGCAGCAGCTCGCGGGACGGCTAGCCGCTCAGGCTGCTAACGCTCCTGCCGCCGCTGTCTGGTAGCTGCGAAAAAACACAACGTCTCTTTATCATTTTGTAGCTCGGGGTTAACAGGTTGTGCGGGATTCATTCGGATGACGGATCCTCACCGCTGGGTTCATCCTCCTCCCGTGTCCGCACAACTTTAGGCTTGTTTGACAGACCCCTTTGGCAGCCGCTCTGACATCCAGTAGAAGAAACCAGGAAGTGAAGAGTGGGCAGGAAGGCGGCGCGAACAAAGGCTGCTGTGCCGGACGGTGCCAGAGGGGCGCCACAAACACTCATATATTTATTTTTTTTTGTTTAAAAAAAAGCAGCTGTAAATAGATTTGTCTTTCTGCATTTGAAGGCTGACGCGTACTCACTTGCCAAAACATAAAATATCTTCATAATTTATTAACTAGCACATTTATCGCATGTTCTGATTCTTAAAATGTGTTTTCTCTTTGATATATGAGGAAGTTAATGACATATCATTGGGTTTATAGACTGTTTATGGAAATATACATCATGAAGATGTTACTTTCGCATAACCATCAAGAAAAGATTCATGTATTGCAGTTTATTTACCTGTTTCAACCCATTTTAGTCAAAAAATGACAAACCCAAAATGTTCCCTTGAGCTGAGCTGCAGAGAATGTGTTTCCTTAATGTTGTACATTAATTATCAGTTAGTCTGTTTAATATAGAGCTGGTTATGTAATGTTATCCATTTATCTATGGGAAAGTACATGGGAAAATATCTTGATAATCTATTAAACTGGAACCAGTTACAGTAGGTACACTAGAGAAAACTAATGCATTCAAATATAACAGTAGTGCACTACATCCCTATTCATAATAAGACCCTCCCCAAGGGGAAATGTAGGGGTTACAATTGCAGGTTACGGTAGTGGAAAGATAGAAATAAAATAAGGTTAGAAAAAATATATAAAACAGTCATTGTTTAATAACTAAACTAAATTGGGAAAACACAAATAAATATAATTAGTATTGACAACTCTAATATTGCTCTTAAGAACCAGAATAAGACAGATAAGACAAGACGACTCAAATCCTGTCTTAGGTCAGTTAGGATCACTTATTTCTTTTTCTTTTTCTGATGACTGTCAGAATATAACTAATAATAAATTAAGTCTTATTTCAACTTTTATGTATCCCATTCCCAGTGGGTCATTTGCATATATTTAGTCAGTATTTGGCTGCATCATCATTAAATTGTTTTAACTTAGATCAAATGTTACATGTACACAAATGATTATGTGCATGAAGACACAGCCAGCGGGTTCTTTTATTTTTTTTAACTTTTAATTTCTGAAGTCTGACACTGTCCACACAGTTCCCTCCTCTGATTACAGACAGGGCTGATATAACCTTCAAGTCAGTCGCTGACATGCCCCTCCTGTGGTTGAGATAGTTACTAAATAAACTATGGGATATCGAATGAACACCACATACCACTCAAGGTTCAGATCCAAGGTAGAGCATTCAGTTAACTTTAAATGTTGAAAAAAGTCAGTGGTATTTTAAATTATGTTTTTGGTTCTGGACTAAAACCTGGGCATTTCAGCACTCTGCAGCTGAAATGATTAGTTAGTAAATCTTTTATTAAACTACAAAACTTTAAGACATTTTAAAGCAAATGTGGATTTTCTCTCACTTTTCTGTGACAGTAAGTGCCACATTTTGGGGATTTTGACTGTTAAGACAACATGTTCAGGATATGATTAACATTTTAAGTATATTCTCACTTTTATAATAAGTGTTGGTTCGTAGTACACATAAACATTTTAGTACTGCAAAGTCTGAATTTCTGCTCCTCAAACCAAACTCATTGGTAGTTAACTGTTATAAAAGCTGAGGCAGAAAAGACAGGAGTATGTTTGATGAGATTAGGAGCTTAATGTTCATAGAGCTAACACAAAGACAAGTTGGCTCTCACATTCATAGAATAGTTTATTTCACGTAAAGCAACAAAGCATCAGAGCATCAGAGCGATGTTCACGTCTGATCGGTAAATAATGTCAGAGGGGATGAGAGGGAACCATCTTCAGACAGGAATGAATGACAAAGAACCAGAGCTGCAGGAAAGAACGAGAGATATGAGACACAGATCTAAATGGTTTTCTCTTAATGTTTCACATCGAACAATATTTAACATGCACATGGCCTCACAGACGACCTGGTGGTCCATTAATCAGACTCACGGTGGTTTTACTCCCCAGAGGGCCGCACGCTCTGGAAGACGCCGGCTTCCCTCATGGCATTGAAGTCTTTGACAGAATCATACTGCTTGTAGAAGTCGGCGTAGGCCTGTTTTCTTGGCTCTGTCACCCCGTACTGTGGGAACAAAAGACACATCGGTTTGTTCAGTTAGCTAGCAGGGAAAATGCTAATGTTAAGCTTCAAACACTGATCTGAAACAAGAGAGAAGCTTTTGACTAAAATAAAAGTAGTAAATACAGCATTTATAGATTATTTGGTTTCACAGTTCGCAGAGATTTAAGTTGGCCCGGATTTCTACACTGAGGTCCTGTTCAGACCTTGGATTAAAATCCGACCTTACGCAACCAGCTCTATGTGCCTGTGGTCAGACCTTGCATTAAAAGGTGTCTCCACAGACAATTCCACCTAGCACTAGAAATTTCGGTTTTGTGCTGTTTCAGCTTTTTTTGTGTACTAATAGTTTGTGTCTTCCTCTCACCTTAAAGGCTACTGCAGCAGAAATAGCCAAAGCAAAAGCAAGGGGCAGGTGAAACCTCAGACGCTTTGCCAGCATCCCCCTCATCACTGGCTTTGGCAGAGACATGGCTGATGTCCTGAACAGAAAAGACAAAAGGTGTTAGCACACAACCAAGAGAAACCTACTTCCGACAAAACCAGATGAACTAACATAGATGTTAACCTGCCCCAAAAGGCTGACATCTTTTATGATGAAAGCTGGGCCAGTTAGTTTATGAAGTGAACCATGGAGAGAAGCTGAGGTAGAAATTGACAGAAAGTAGGGATGCACCAAATTCGGCCACCGAAAATGGCCCAAAAGTGCATTTTCGGTTTTCGGCCTAAAGACTTTTATCACCGAAACGACACGGCCAAAATAGGATGTTGTGATGACGCAAGCAACAACCGCAGCCAACATGGGCCAGTCTGCCGTGTGGACGTAGTTCAATATATAAAGTATTATATAAATATTATATAAAGACCCACTGATAGCAATTTGCAACGTGTAATGCTAAAATTTCAAGAGGCGTGCATCGGCAAAGAATTTCTCCATGTCGGGTTTAATTTATCACCTGAAATCCAAACATCCAAGCCCAATACGTCGATTGCGATCGTGCGGGTAGATCGCGTGCCATTGAAAAAAAAAAAAGTTTTAAATATTAGTCTAATCATTTATCTGTTGCACCACCAAAACAAACAGCAAGACAAACGTTCATCTTTTTGTTTTGTTTCTTTTTCACTTTTTATTGCAACATGCCCATTTGGTGGCACACACCCACAGCCATGCACAGCTTCAATTAAGACTACCGTGTTTCTTAAAGGGACAGCGCTATTTTTTTTCACCAATTTTTCTTAATAAAAATAAAAAACAAATATGCTCAGTCTAACTGCACAGTGGATCGATGCTGATTTCCAGCTGCAAAAGCTTCTGCTCCATTATTATTTAATGTACACATGAGTGGGGTCAAGTTAAACATTTTATTTTGAATTGTGCATTGTTGGAATGTGCTAAATAAATATTTTCCTAATTTTGTAACTGATTTATTCTTTGAAACTTTACTATTAATTTATGCAATTGTAATGCCTTGAGTTTAGTGAGGTTAGTACACAGTCATAGCCATAAATGCAATGGTACTAATAACTGTCATAATAATTTCTTTCGGTGTTTCGGTTGTCGGCCTTGGTTACGTCATTTTCGGTTTTGGCCAAGAATTTTCATTTTGGTGCATCCCTAACAGAAAGAATTTGATGGTCCAAAATAAAGGCGCTTTAGTGATTCGAACAGTACCCTAAAATAAGTGCTGGAAGGAGAATTGAGCTAGCATGACAGCACTGCTTTCCAGCAGTTTGTTTCTGCACATTTAGACTGATAATCATGATTGCTTTCATTTTCAAACGCTTTAGCAGTGTGGTCATGGTGCAGTTTGGGTACTTTTTTATTAGACAACAGAAAGTAAGCAGAGAGAATGAGGAGGAAGAGACAGAGAAAGAAAACAGCTCACGGTCAGAGTCCAAACCTCAGAAAACACCCGTGCATAATTTCCTGAGTCGACCTTAAATGATGGTTTTATTTTTTCAAGTCCGTCTTAAAACAGTCAGGTGTAGATTTGTCAACTGTGGCAGATTTTGCTTCCTGTGACTCTTATTTCCTATACTGGCCTCAAACAGATCGATCACCAAATTAATCTGAGTAAGTGTTGGGGTGTTTTCAGATATAACTTTTAAAAGTATTTTTGTAGTGAAGGCAAATCCTTCAAATATATAGTTTTGCTCAGAGCCAAATATTCATTTTACAAGGACATAAAATAGACGAAAAGCCACAAATCCTCTCCTCTCATCTGGGACGATGAATCTACAAAGTTAGTTTTGCCAAAAAATATCACTCATACAATGTATTATTTACAGACTATCTTTGTGTCAAATACAGTTTGTAAAAAAGTGACAAAAAAATTCAGTCATCTAAAGGTCAACTAACCTTAGCCACAACGAATTCTGCCTTTTTATTTTAACACTTCCTCCGCACGTTTTGAGAATCACACAATGAACCAATTGGTACAAACTGATATCAATAACGAGCCACATTTGTAATAATCATGTGTGTATGTGTGAAGGCTGTTCGCCATCATTCACGGCTGCCAAGTCAGGTCAGCACTCAGATCGTATGACCTCCTGTCAGTGAGAGTGTAACCTAAAGAACAGCCTAAAAACGTGTGTCCTGCTTCATACCGACAGACACGCTACAAGTATTTAAATATATTAACATTAAGAATGTCACTCAACAGAGTAATGGTGACCATTAAATGTAAAAAACGTACGTATAATAGACGCAGTCCAGGCGCAGGGTCAAAGTGATAGTAGCTAGCACAACACCTGACACAAAATACCACAAAACCGACGTCTATATTCTTACTGTTGGGACTTATAACAATAACAGGGGAGAGATATAAACTATACTACTACACAATATGCACAAGTAACATTAATATTCTGCCTTGACGTTAACGAACATAACGAGTTTCCTGTTAGCATTTGCTAACGTGGGCAGCATGAAGAGCTAATGTTCGCTAGGTCGATAACAACTAACCGCTAAGTCGCTAGCTACAAATGAGGAGAAAAGCGGCAAAATGAGGGGGAAACACAAAAATCCTGAAGTCATTGTTAATTTGAAATGGCAGGACATTATATCCTACATTTAAACAGTTTACATTCTGCGAAATACTCACAAGTTGGACTTACGACCTTCACAAAAACCGCTAACACAATTCAGCTGCCTCTCTCTGTACCGGAAGTGGTTCTATAGGAGCTGTACAGGGACAAATTTAATCGAGTAAAAGCGAAGTCCAATCAGGACGGTTGGGGACGGGGGACACCGAGAACGAAGTCAGGCAAGAGAAATAAAAAAATCCTGACACATTCATGTTAATTGTTTTGTTTGATGTGCTCGAGATATTTGTTTGGGTTCTGACGTGTTTCTCAATAAATCTGCGTAACAATTTATATTGACTTCAGTGTATTATTAACATGTGGTAACACACTCTGACCACAAGAGGGAGACAGAGAAACACGGAAGCTTTACTCTAAGTTCTCTTTATGAAAATACTCAGAATTTTTTATTTAATTTTCCTACCTCTGCTGTGTTTTGTATCATCATACTATATATATGTGCGTACATGCTTTCTGATAGTTTATTTGATTGCTGTTTAAATTTTATATTTTAATTTGGAATATATATATATATATATATATTGTATTGTGTAGTATTGTATTTCCTGGTCTTCTGTGACAAATAACAGGGGTAAAAAAAAAATTGCTGGCACTTCATGTATGTGTACTTTTTTTTATTTTATTTTTTTTAACAGTGGATTTCTTTTGAAAACAAACCTGGGACAGATTCATTATGCAGAGTTTTGCTGATATTTTCTCTGTTTTATTGATCTCCTCTGGGCTTAATCAATACCTGATGCACACTTTTTAAATTTTACATCTCTTCAGATGATAACTTATGCAAATATTCTGAAGCAACATCTACCACAGATGGAAATAGAGACAAGGTTACAGTAATTTACTTGTAAACCTAAAAGAAAATCTCTCGAACTAATAGATTTTTCTCTGCAGTTTCATAAGCACTGTTATAGAGTCAGTTCATGTAGGATTAAGTATCGTAATTTCCTTTGTGCTTCACATTTTTAACCTCTCACTATTTTTATCTCTCTTCTCTCTCTGGTTGTTTAAATTTGTGGTATTAGTCTGAATAGTTGTGCATCAGGAAAAGCTTAAATCATCATGTATCAGTGAATGTGTCGTATAATCTAATATACTGGAACCTGTATTCAACCTGCAGCTTCCGCATGTCATGAGACTGACTGGCTGCGTCCTGTATGTTCTGAAATGCAAAAGTAAATTGGACACAACAGATTTTATAACAGATTTTATTATACAAAATACTGAAAATTGTTTAGTTTCATTACACACACGTATATCTATAAAAAAAAACAAGGTTAACACAGAAAAGGTGAAAACTGTTGTTATGATCTTGAAGCAGCCTGGACACAGAACAACACCCAGTAACACTGAGGGCGACAGTTACACCACACACTCCATCTGTCCTCATCTTCTCTTCCATAAAGTGCAATTTAATAAGAGCAAAGTGTTAATGCAAACAAATAAAACATGATAACTTCACTCAGAAATGTTTTGTTGTCATGTAACAAACTTAATCTACTACAGTTTCAAGGAGAATGAATCTGGACGAAGACGCAAACTTTGAATCACCACATTTTGTGAGGAAACTCATAGCTATGAAGATTATCTAAATACTTTTTTTTGTTAAAGGAACAGTTCAGCAGGAAAATTCCTTTGTTTGCGCTCCTGAAAAGATTGAGATGAAAGAAGAGATACAAGTCTCAGTTAACATCAGTTAGCTTAGCGTAAAGACAAGACACAGAATTAAACTCCCATACCATCAAGGACTGCTGTTTTTTTCCAACACATTTATGTGCATGTGAAAAATGAGATAATAGACGTTAATCTGTAAGCTCCAGAGGTGCAGTTAGGTAAAATGTTGGTTAATTTGAAAAGTTATGAGTTAGCTACTTCCCCTAGTTCCCAGTCGTTATGCTAAGCTAAGCTAACTGGCTGCTGGCACCAGCTACGTGTTTGCAGTTCAACATTTTCATCCACGTCTTAGCCAGAAGATTTTGAAGAGTTGAATAATTCCTTTAAAATTTTGCAAACCCAAAGGCTGCTTTTTGAACATCTGGAAAAACGTACAATCCTTAAATATTATAGGGACATCAGGCTTAACTGATACCTGAAAACAAGGTTTGGAAGAATTCACTTTCTCTTCTAGTTTTCTGCTATTTTATTTGTTTTGTTTTCTTTGCTATATAAATATAATTGACAAACAAAAAAAGTTATTTAACAGATAAGGAGTTTAAGTTTAAATAAAGACATCTGTGGGTGTTATCCACCTGAAATTCATCTGAGTCCAGATACTTTCCTGGAACTGGATAAATTTGATTTGAGCCTGCTTTCTTTCCTTTGTGGATGGTACTGTTGTGTTTCTTGAAGACCTTTTACCATTCATCCAAGTAACAGTTGGCTTTGCTTCAGCTTTGTTTTCGTAGTTTTTTTTTTTTTTTTTTTTTTTTAATGTTTTATTCAAATATGCCGAGACATTTATGGAGTCTGTGTGATACTTGAGAAACTTAGCATTATAATAAATGAGACACAATGTTCTCATCAAGCTCCCTGGTTTACTCGTTCTTGAATGAAGGGAAAAAAGTTTTCTGATATTGGTGCATGGACACATTAAAAGGGCAGATAAGAAGCTTTAGTAGCTAAGTTGCCCTTGTGGTCAATTGTGGTATTGCATCCGAACAAATAAGGCGCCTGTAAACTGTTGACAGGAAACCACCTTTCAAACAAGCTTAATTTATCTTTATGAAGTTTTTCCTCTAGAGAGTCAACTTTATTTGTCTCAGCATTATAAAGTCTAGCTTAATTTACGACACTTTGTCATAAGATAAATTTTAGACTCAATCGCCCATTCATCTGGAGACGTGATCGGTGTCTGTCTATATTATTCTACAATGTCTCGCATGGGCAAGTGTAAAGACAGAAAAGTTCAGATGAAAATTACAACCAACCACTGGATAACATAAACGTGTCCTGTAACTCTTTAAATGTGATGAAGGGAGGATTGATTTGGACTCCAAAATCAAACAAGTCCAGGTGGTTTGGATTGGAAAGGGAATTAGAGCCAGATTTCTTTGTGTCAGGATCTGAACTCATAAATCATAGAATTCTTTACTCATTGTCCAGATTTTCTACATAAAACAACAGGGAAAAGCTTTTCGTGTGTGCTATTTCCCTCTCTGTCCATTTCATTTGTTTCTTTCTTCTTGAAACGTTGCCATAAACAAAAACATTATTTTGCGTCCATCAATGTATTCAGTCTGTTAGTCATTATTTCTTGAATAATAATTCATCTTAAAATGTTCAATCTCTCTCCAGTTGTGTGTCTCTTAGTAGCTATCCACCAGTTTCTGTTTATTAGGCACAAAGCTTTGCTTTTACTCAGAAAAGAGAGTTCGGGATTAGCTGGTGAGCTGTTTCATGATCTCTGATGTCCATGTAACATTAGTGTCTGAAGAAGACTATGGAGAAGACGGTGTGGTCCAGTCTAATATGTGGACCCTCCAGGAGCTCTACAACAAACCCAAACCACAGGAGGAGATGCTCAGGGGAGAGACAGCTCTTCCTGCAGGACGTCATGTCGCGTTGCTCCTGATGATATTCCAGTTTATCAGTAGCCAGACGCATCCACTCTTATATGCTTATTAGAATATGAGTTTGGTAACATCTGAATTTCCTTACGGGGCGTGTTTTAAACAGAGAAAAAAAAAATACCTCTGCATGCAATTGGATAGTCCTCCAACCAATCAGAGCTAATTATTTGGCAACTAATCCAACTCCATGGTGTTCACATGACGTCTTTGTTGTTCTTCTGTCCATCAACACATAAAGCCCCGCCCAAAAAAACTTGACAGGCCCAGTAGAACTTTGCTGGAGCATAATCGGTTCCCAATGGAGAGACTCCAGACCAAGTTCTGCCACCATAAAAATGTTGTGGGTGGAGGAAGTTGCTTCCAGGCTCATTAGATCAATCCTCTGTCTAACTTGTGGTGACAGTTGTCAGCTGTCAGCCATTCATTGTTCATCGATGAATAGAGCTGTGTTTATATTAAGTTCATAGTTCACACTTCAGTTCTCATTTTCTTCAGTTCTCATCCTCTTCAATTCTCATACAATCCACAGAGACTGTCCGACTGTCCTGCCCCTCCTCATCATTTCATAACCTCTACATCTAAGTTCTTCTGTCCAGGGCTGTTGGTCTGTTGTGTTCTTCTTCATTTTTATTTTAAAACTACAAGACAGTGTGATGTGCCTTCTGCCAAGAATCAGCACTGTTAAAGACAGCAGCTAATTATTTGATCACTTAATCCATAACCTTCTGGTCGGTACAAAAAAGTACGAGCTCATTAATTAGATTCCTTTAATGTAGTTGAAAACTAGAGGGGACATCTTTGAAATCTCTTTTAAAAACAGATGTTTATGGAGAATTATAATGTTTTATAAATCTGTTTTAACAGCCAGTGTTAATATACACTCACTTGCCAGTTCATTAGGTACACTAGTGAATTAATATAACAGTCCTGCTCTAAATCCTGTCTTCATGAATGTTCTGGTATTTAGCATATTTTCTAAGAGATACAGAACCTGGTGGACTGGTGCTCAGAAAACAACCTCTCTCTGAACACTGGAAAACCAAACGAGTTCTTCATCAACTTCAGGAGATCCCAACTTTTAGGACTTCACTCAGTCAGTTAACTGTGAGGGTAACTCCTTTGTTTTAATTTGCCAAACAATGTGAATCTTCTGTACATGAAGATTATTAATATTATTGTAAATCTTTATTATTATCTGAGCAGCTGGTGTAAAAGTAGTTGTCGATTAGTTTTCTGTCTAGTCAGCGCGGTTTTTGCAGGGTGTACCTGAATATGTTTTGTAACGGAATCTGTCATGTTAAAAAAAGGCATTTTGATCAGGTCTGTTGATGATGACATTTTTAATGTACGAGAGGCTCTGAAGAAGAAGAAACCGTGAAGCTTCTCCGGTGTTGGATTCTATAAATGTCTTCAGATGAGAACCACTTCTTTTCTAGAGTGATCCGTCCTTGGTGGGTTATGAAAACAAAGCCCCAGACAGAAGAAGAAGTAGTTAATGTTTTACAGTTATCTCTTGAGTTGCAGAGTTTGCTAAGGTCAGGAAAGTGCCATGTTAGATCCAATGGGTGTTCTAGGACTGTACCATCACAGTGCTGGTGCATGGTGCACATCTTGAGGAAGGCCTTTAGAGGACAGATGGGTCGAACTACCAAGGAGGAGGAGGGGCTGCTGTTAGACTTTAGAAGTCGTAGGGTCGTACCATCATGGAGGTGGAGCGCAGGGAGTAGCTGGGACCTCGGAAGTGGTGCCACTTGATGCCGTTGAGCTTCCTGATGTTGTGGCCGACGTTGTAGTAGATGCCGTTCAGGTTGGAGAAACCGCAGGCGTCAAACCACCAACCTGATGGAGGGAGAGAAAGAGAGGGAGAGAGGATGATGGAGGGGAATATGTGTTCAGTGAAGGAGAAGGAGAAGAATGAGGTGAGCGTAAGACAATTGGAAACAGGAAGGAATAGAGACAATTGAGAGGAGATGGATGGAGGAGAAGAACTGTTGCAGGTTTGTGAAAAGAAAAGGAGAAAGAGGAAGGGATGATGAGGGTAAAGGAAGGGAAGGAGTGTCACCAAAAGAGAGAGTAAAGGATGAAAGGACAAAGAGACAAAGTGGAAAATCAGAAAAGAAATCACTTGTCCCTCAATTTTCGTGCACTCTTTTCTTCACCTTTTGTTTCCCTCCTTTTATTTTTTTGATTTTTTGATAAAACCTACCAGTGGCTGGAAAAGGCTGGACTTAGAGACAGCACAGAGGCACTAATCATGGCAGCACAAGAACAGGCCCTAGGTACAATAGCCATAGAGGCCAAGATCTACAAGAATAGATGAGACCCAAGGTGCAGACTATGCAAAGATGCCCCTGAGAAAGTCCAGGACATAGTGGCAGGGTGTAAGATGCTAGCCGGGTCAGCGTACATGGAGAGACACAACCAAGTGGCTGGAATAGAGTACAGGAACATCTGTACCCAGTATGGAATAGAAGTACCCAAATCCCAAAACCCCACAAATTCATTACAAGCAAAGAATTTTTATTGCCCTATTAGTCTTTACTTTGATCATTTGACTCTTATTAATCTCCATATTTTTTAATTTGTCTGGAGATTGAAAATACTAACCACTGCATGTTCTAGATAGGTCTATAAATGGTTGGGAGACTTTTTTATTTTAGCTGTTTACCAAAATATATTGAAATTAAAGCTATACAATACATATGGACTTAATGGACTTTATGGACTCTCTTATCTGCAGAGCTGTATGTTTCTCATCTGTGGTCCTGGCCACTGCTCTTTCTTTGCATCAACTGCTATTGATAAAACTGCCACTACTGCTCAACCACCTGATTAAATGGTAGGCCATGTAAATAAGGATCGGTAGTTAGTGTTTCATGACCTTCAAGGTTCTGATGAGAAGAAAACTGAGGAAATATTGATATGTTTAAAACCATTATTGAAAAAAGATCAAACCCATGCAAACTAAGATGAATGTATCTGTTTTAACCACAAATAGAACAGACAGCACCAAAAATAAATAAAAACCCTGAGTGTTTATATCATTGTTATGTCAAATTCATACTAGTTTGTGCATATTTTTTAAAATTTTTTCATTCATTTTCATTTTCAACATTAATTCCCTATTTATCTAAAAAGGACTTGTAGAGTTTTTGAGAAGACAAGCCAGTTGCATTTTTTAAATGCTTTTTGGATATACCATGACTGATTTTTAGACACTTTGTAATATGGTTTATAAATCATTTTAGACCGTTCTGTGTTCTCAGAGAAAAATAAATGTTTAGCAACATGACTTTCTGTCTATATGTCAAAACAATGTTTCCATGGTATTACTTTGACATTTTAAGCACCCACAGACAATTTAGTCACCGTCAGTCTTTGTGACTGTGTAATGGATTTAGTTTTTTAGTTTGCCTGAAACAAAAGCCACCACAATGTGTTGTTGAAGTCAAACAGGTTTAGTGTTATCTTTAAGAAAAGAGTGATTTGAATTCAGACATTGGGGTCTCATTATGTCCAAACACATTAATAAGAAAGTAAAGAGACACATAAGACTAGCAATAACACTGTGCAGAAGGAACTGTACATCCGAAGTACTCTTCATGAATCTATAGCAAGGTTTAATCAGCCATGAGTGAGTTACATGTTCATCTTTGATTACCGATTTCAAAAAAGAACAAAACCATACCATAAAAGAATAAACCTATGAATTATAATTTGCACAAATGCATGAAAACAACTTCAGCTTTGTTTTTTCTTAAACTCAGATTCTGTCACGCTACTTTAAATATTCAGAATTTATAACTCAACTTAGAGAAGAGATGTGTAAACATTAGTGTATGTTGTTGTTTTTTTTATTTTTGTGCTGTTAATGAAACCATGAGGTATATTTCAAAAGAAACATTCTGTGAAGTTAACCATTCATAAGATGTGGACCAAGGCAATGGATAAAGCAGTCAGTGTGTATGGTAGGGTTAGGAAATAGACGGTCCAACAGATTAAGAACAGAAGAAGAAGCAAAGATAAGGTACAGTTGAAGAACAAGCGATTAAAGGTCAGGTGTGGAAACGGCAAATGTATAGGTTAATGTTTGGAGACAGGAACTTTGGAGTTAGAAAAGTAACTATTAAGTTGAGTGTAAAGATATCTTTTCCATGAGTAAGGAATTCTGTATGTTTTCCATATGGTGGAGCGATGACCTTATTTCCTGATGTTATGTATCTAGATAAACATGTTGGGTATAAAAGGAGACGACCGGAGGAGATCGGGAGAGTCTCCATTTGGCAGAGGGGCTCTCCAAGCAGTTGCAATGCTTGTATTGGACGCTGTAATCTTTTGTAATAAACCTTTCTTATATGCAATGGAGAGAGTGTCAGCGGAGATCTTTTCCTTCATCATCTTCACATCATCACCGACAAATAAACAACAACCATTCACTCACTCACTCAGTCATTCATTCATTCATTGTCCGTAGATGGCTAGAGCATATTGCTATTGGTGTCTGGAGCTTATTCCAGCAGGAAATGGACAAAAGGTGTTTTTGTCCAATACCGTAAGGACAAGCTGCAGGTACATCACAGGATTAACACAGAGAGACACCAGGCCACTCTGGACGGGGCTCCTCGCCATCACAGGACAAACACAGAGGGACAAACAACCATTTACACTCACATTCACACACACAAAAACACAAATGGGGGTTTGGGTTAGGGGAAACGGATGGCGGGGGTGGAGAGGGGTTATAGGCTTGTGGTTGAGGTCAGGCTGAGGCTGGGTCTCTCAAGTTCTTTTGAAATTTTTGAGGATTCGCTTCTTCAGAGATTTCTTCTTCACTTTTTTTGGCGCCTCCTCAATCTGCTGTTCTAGGTGTTGCAGTCTGTCCATTGACTCTTTTCTGACTTCTTGATGGCCTCGGTCATGGATTGTAAGCGGTGCTGGAGGTCGGCCTTTTCCTGGTCCCACTGTCTTTTTTCGTTTTCCAGGTCCTCCTGCATCTTGATGGCTGCAGCCGTCATTGTTGATGTTGTCGCTATGTTCTCAGAAACGTAGTGGAGCTTTTCCTCTTCCACTGACGTTGTTGCTCATCCATCTGAGTCTGCATGAGAGTCAGTGAAGCTTTAACTTTAGCAGTCTCCTCCGCTTGTTGTTGAAGACAGGCCTCTGCTTCCTTCCTTTTGTTTTCTTCTGCCTTGAGAGCTTCTTCTAACCGTTTACCATGCAGGGACACATTTTCATGCATCTTCGCCTTCTTGCTGAGCTCCTGATGAAGAACAGCCATCTCCTCTTTTTCCTCTTTTCCTTGGGCTGTGAGCTGTTCTTTCAATTGCTCTACTGTAACTCTTTTCTTAGAGCAGCCTTTTCTTGCTCCAGTGAAGAGATCTTGTCTGTCCTTTCGGCCAGAATTTTGTTAAACTCCAGTTCCGAGATCTGAAATAGAGTGTTTTTCTTGATCCCAGCACTGGTGGGTTCAGGCTGGACAGGCTGAAATGTCTCAGCTGTGTTTTCGTGCAGCATTTGGAGAATCGGATGTTCTTTAATAAGAATAATAAGAATAAGAAAACCTTTATTTGTCCCACAATGGGGAAATTGCAGTTTGCAACAGCATGCAGAAATGACAGAGACAGAATAGATGATAGACATATTGCACAGACACATATTAGGAGTGCTTGTTGTGGAGCCTAACAGCAGCAGGAAGGAAAGACCTATATCTTTCCTTCACACATCGAGGGTGAAGCAGTCTGTCACTGAAGCTGCTCCTCAGCTCCGCCAGGCCACCATGCAGGGGGCCGGAATCATCGTCCAGCATGGAGGACAGTTCAGCCAGAACTCTCCCGTCACCCACCTCCCCCACCGAGTCCAAGGGGCAGCCCAGGACAGAGCTGGACTTCCTGATGATCTTATCCAGCTTCTTCCTTTCCCTCTCTGCTATGCCATAGCTCCAGCAGACCACTCCACACAGGATGACCGATGCCACCACAGAGCCTGCAGAGTGCGGCCAGTTCGAACATCATGGTAACGGAGGGGAGAACAGCGCTGAGAAGTGAAGCATCTCTTCTTTTCTTGATGTTGTTTTCCTGCTCTAAATCTACGGCGGGTCATACGAAGTATCTCCGTGGGGATCTCATGTCTGTCCCTAGGGAACACTACAGCGCTACGCAGGGCGATCAGCCACTCCCTCCTGTAAACAATGCACACGCTGGCCGCTTCTTGCATAGTTATGCCGGCCGGTCTGGATGTTGTTAAAAATATTGGCTATGGCGAGACTCCCAATAAAAAACAAAACTAAAAGAGTGCAATGCTATCTGAAAATGTATATACAAAAGTAATCTCCACAAAAAGGGAAGCAAAAAGTGAAGTGAATTCGAAAAAAAGAGAGATTGAGTAAGAGCTGTTGCAAGCAGCTGCCAGCGGCGCCGCAAAAAAAAAAATAAATAAATAAAAAAAAAGCTGCTGCTGCTGCTGCAGGCTGCTGTGTGGGCTCTGCCATGGGAGGCAGTTTGGCAGTGACAGGTATGTCTGAAGCTGCAGTTTGAGGCCTTATCGGCGACGGCACTTCAGGTGTCAACTCCAACAGTTTTGGCAATGCTGAAGGTTGCAAATCAATCCTTATGATAGTGCAGCTGGTACGTTGAGAGCAGCGACAGGAATTTGTGGAGCTGCCCCATGTAAAAGGGTGGCTGTGGCGGGCACTTTTGGAGATGCACATTGGAGCATGGTAGTAAGCTCCACTTTGGGTGTTGTCTCAGCCCGTTTTCTTGGTGTGAATTGCTGTAATTTAGGTGTCCAATCCATCATTTTTGGTAGTGGTTGGTCTTTAGGTCTTGTGTCCATCTTATTAAGCCACATGGAAGGTTGGTCTTCATGTCTCGTGTCCATCCTATTTGGCTGTGTGGAAGGTTGGATTGGTCTCATGTCAGGTGTCCAATCCATCAGTTTTGGTAGTGGTTGGACTTTAGGTCTCATGTCAGGTGTCCAATCCATCAGTTTTGGTAGTGGTTGGACTTTAGGTCTCATGTCAGGTGTCCAATCCATCAGTTTTGGTATAGTGGTTGGACTTTAAGTCTCATGTCAGGTGTCCAATCCATCAGTTTTGGTAGTGGTTGGACTTTAGGTCTCATGTCAGGTGTCCAATCCATCAGTTTTGGTAGTGTTTGGACTCTAGGTCTCATGTCAGGTGTCCAATCCATCAGTTTTGGTAGTGGTTGGACTTTAGGTCTTGTGTCCATCTTATTTGGCCGCGTGGAAGGTTGGTCTTGATGTCTCGTGTCCATCCTATATGACCCCGTGGGAGGTTGGACTTTAGGTCTCATGTCCATCAGGGCCATATATGATGCGGCTGGCACTTCTGGAGATATGGCAGGCACTTCTGAAGATGCGGCAGGCACTTCTGGAGATGCGACAGCCATATCTGGAGATACGGCAGGCACCTCTGGAGAGCCGGCAGGCATGTCTGGAGATAGGGAGGGCATATCTGGAGACACGGCAGGCACTTCTGGAGATGCGGCATTCACTTCTGGAGATGTGTCAGGCATGTCTGGAGATGCGGCAGGCACTTCAGTAGCTGACTCACGTACTGTGGGAGCTTCGACAGGAATCCCTGGAGCTGCAGCAGGTACTGTGAGAGCTGTGGTAGGTACTTCAGTTGCTGTGGGTGGTATCTCGGCGGCTGTGGGGGACAGTAAAGGTGATGTGACAAGCCATGCAGGTTTGGTTGCCTGTGTGTTTGGCGCAATCAAAGCGAAGGTGATTTTGACTGCCATCTTGTCCTTTTGTTTTCGGAGTCCCCTTTTCAGGTCAGCGGCCTTGGTGTTCTTCTGTGCCTCCTGTGCGGGGGGTTGAGTCTGCTCTGTCTGGAGCACTGGAAAGTCTTCATTGTTGAGCTGCATGCTGAAGTTTTGCTCAACCTCCTCCTGGAAGTTAGAAGTTTTTTCCTGGAGTTTGTTGGCTGACACATCTCCTGGTTTTCCTCTGCAGACGTCGCGGCAGACTTCATTGGAATGAAGACTTGGTGCTTAAAGTCACGCAGGATGACTTTAAATTTACCTCTATGAACCTTGTTGAGGTTAGGGTTTGTAGCTCTGGTCTCCGTTTGAAATCGAGTAGTGTTTACTGTTTGATTCTCTGACTGTCACTGTGTTGAATATGAAATAATCTTCACATTCGTTCGCTGTGTGTCTTGTGGTAGGTACCGATTAAAAACTTGTGGCTGTCAGGAGTTGAGCCCTATTTAAACTCACAGCAACATTCTACAGATCAAAGCAGGGCTAGCTGGCTGGCTAGCTGGACAAATAAACAAACTTGCTAAAAAAACACCTATCCAGCCCACATCACCAACAAATGTCTTACCTTTATCCTTTTACCATTTTTCTGCGCCACTGAGATAACTTCTTTTTGATGCCATTATTGTGTTTGTTTTGTTTAATATTCACGCCAACGGGAATGATGAGTAGCTGTCAAAAGGCAGGACATTTTAATTCTCCTCAGATGAGGATGAACATGCAGCTTTGGGGCCCCTCTGGTGGCTTGGGGGCCCTAAGCATTCACCTAGTTCGCCTATAGCAAGAAGCGGCTCTGGTAAAACTTGAAGAAAATCTGTGGTTGAGTTTGTTCTTTTCTTTCATTCCCTTCATGCAAACTTTTATCTCCGCTACTCTTTTTTATTCACTCTTTCTCTGTGAAATGCTGAGATTTTAAATGACTCACTGAGTAATGGCAACCGGCCGAGTCTTTCCCCCAGAGAGTTTGAGGTTTTGCCGGAACGATTAACTTAATCGTCGATTCCCGGCTCGTTGAGGGGAGGCTACAGAGCTGTTTGTCTTGGCGTTGACGCAAGGTGAGGGGCAGTGCACTGACGGCTGACAGAGACATGTTTGGAAGGGCCAAGCTTTTGGGAAAATATCGCTTATTTTGATCCTCAGCAGCAAAATATGTATTTCTGGACTCATCAAGTATTTACTGATATTTGCCGTGATTTATGGCAGAGAGAAACTGTCTGATGAGAATTTAATAAACCTTAACAAACCCTCATTATCTGTGGGATTCCGCCCCCTGAAATCACATTTAGAAATGTTCCTCCCAGTTGAATTCAATTGTTTTATCAGAATCTTGTTCAGCTTGTCTTTCCTAATATTTCCCTTTTTTTTTTTGATCTATTTGCTTTACCCAGCTCAATGTAAAGGACATAGGGAGAAGGTTCACCTCCAGTGAGCATCAGGGCACATTTGCAGTGGTCACAGTTGTCATTGTCCTGGTCTCGGGTGCTGAAGCCGGTCCCGTGGGTGGTCAGGCTGCTCTGCCGTCCTGCTGTCCCGCTGTAGCCTCTCAGATACAACCTGAGTGAGCAAAGACAACCCATCAACCGAATGTAAAAGATTGAATCTTATGGACAGAATGCATGAGGGAGTTAATGCATCATCTGAATGTTATCTCCTTCTGGGCACAAACAAATAAATAAGGTGTTCAGTACCTAAATAGAATCAATAAAATTGACTTTAGAACCTTTCTTCATGAGTTATGACTATAACCCTGTTAGGTTTCTGTTGTTTTTCCTGTCTTTATTTTGAAAGTCCAAAATCACAATCATGATTTCAGATGTAAAGATTTAGATAAAGCATTCAGAGAAGTAACCAATCCTGGAGGACACTGACTCTGATACCGTTATTTGATTGTGTAAAACAGTCTAATACTTAAATGCTGCTGTGTCTTCATCAGAGTGGACCAACATTTACAGTAAATCAGCGTCCTCTTTTCCTTTGGAAGTTTTCTGTCTTTGAGAAAACCATGAATCCACTGCAAGATATGCAGAGGATCCTGCTTTTATTCAACGTAAGACACACATGAGTCAGTTTGTGCGTTTACTGCAGGTGTTACCTGTACTGCTGTCTCTCACCGGTCAGCGTAAACCGGTCGTACTGGGCGTAGGCCGAGTTTCCCTCCCAGTCCCTCAGCTCCACCCTCAGAGAGTACTGGCCCTGACAGGTCAGCAGGTACAAAACTTCATTACCCAACCAGTGCTCTCCCGACACATCGCCAAAGCCCTGTGGGGGGGGGTCAGGTGAGGTGTGAACAGACTGGACCAAAGAATTTGTCGCGTTAAACTTTGCTGTGATTCTCCTGAGACAAACGAACCATTTTGTACTCCATCCAGCTCTTCTGGAAGTCTAGGCTGCCGTTAAATCGCTGCTGGAAGACCGTCCACCCTCCGCCACTCGTCTCCATGTCGCAGTACACCTTCAGATGAGACGAAAAGAATTTAGATCAAAAATAGAATATGGCAGGAATAAACTATATGAAAGTACTGAAGGTACTAGAAATATTTACAGTTGCTGCATCAAGCTTTAGTAACTAACTACACTTTCAGTGTCCTTTAAAAGTATTTGCATCCCTCAGAAATTTCTACATTTCTGTATAAAAATGACTCAAGACATCAGCGGATGAAACAGAAATATTTGACTTGTGCATCTGTTTTTTCAGGAAACTTAGACAATATTATATATTTGTAAGGATCAAAAGTAAGTGCTCCTCTAGGATTACAAGTTCATTTCAAGATCAAATTAGAGTCTATCCGTTCAGACAGTTTTCCAGTCAATGTAATGCATTTGGTTTTAGAAAGAGATCAGGAATTGTAATACGTTCTCTTTTTCTTTTCTTTATTGCACCAAACTCAAGAGATATTCTTTGTATGTGTGGCCATGTGGCAATAAATTCTATTGGCTCTTCTGGAGGAACCAGTTAACAGAACTTTTGTCTAAAATAAGTCAAACTGAACATATTTAAACATCATGGCTGCCGGTCAGTTGAATTTACCTGCACAGGCTCCGTACTGTTGCCTATGTAGATCTGATACAGGCCGCTGACAGAGTGACCGGCCTTGTAAATATCCGCACAGTCCCTCCACATCTGGTTCCTGGGAGGTGATCCTGTGCAGCAGACGGTGCAGCAGAGCTCGTGTTTGCACATTTCTCATTACATGTAAGCGTGCAGTGTGAAAAGTTTGACCCTGTACCTGTGGTAGTAGCCACCATGTTAATGAGAGTGTGGACAGACTCCATCAGCTGAGCCTGCTGCCTCTGCAGAGCCGTGTTGTTGCTGCTGGCAACTCTCAGCTGCCTCTCTAAAGACTCGATGGCCGCCATCTGAGTCCTGATGACAGACTGAGACAGAACGGTTTCTCCTGTTTAATCACGTTGAACTAACACATGAGATAATGAATGAATCTCAGGTGAAAGATCAGTCAGCTGGTCCTCCACTGTCAGTTTCATCTCCAATCTCATCATCACTTCCTCTTTCTCACTGTTAAAATCACTTCAGTTTCATCAACACCACTCTTGTCCGATGCTAAGATAATGAGATAACAGAAGTCTTAAAACATTTTAGAAGTCATTTCATATCACCTGCAGCCTGTTCTTCTCCACCCTCATGCCTTCCAGCTCTCCTCTCTGCTGCGACTCCAGCAGCTGAACTTTACTCTCCAAACGGCTGAAACACAAACAAAAGACAAAAGACGCTGAACCCTCAACTCGTGGCAGATTGACAAGACTTTTAGCTGAGCAGCTTTCCACTGTGAAAGGTAAAGGTATAGTTAAGAGAAACCCCAGAGAAAGTCCCACCAACTGGCTCCTTGCATGTTAGGTATGCTGGTGTCAGCAGCTGAGCATCATCACAGATTAACATCTACTGCAGGGCCAGTCGTCCCTCAAAGTGGACAGATTCTTTTTGATCAAAAGCAGCACGTCTACGCGTGAGCACCGTGACCAAGTGGAGATAGAGACAGACTTCTCAGTTCTGCAACTCTGACTTGAGAAGACAAGAGGGCTGGTTTTAGTTTCTTCTATCAGCTACTGGAATTTGTTTTTGTGGTTTCAGTAAAATTTGGTGTTCTGTTCATTTTACTTTAAATTGTAATGGAAAGCAGGATTCTATTTGTTCTGCTTTCATGGGTTATAAATGTGCATGCTGATCTACTTTCCATCAACTATCCAGGTTCAGCATGTCTGTGGAACTGATTTTTTATTTTTTAAATTACTTATTGGAACCACACTCTGAATATGAATGAGTCAAAAGTAGTATTTTTTGTTTCAGCAGCTTCAGACAGACCCTTGAGACCGCCAATAGCGCCTCCAGCTTTTTGCTGTCGGTGACCGGCTGCAATAATACTGATCAGAGCACCCCACTGATCAACTGAGGTGGATTTTGTGCGGTTTTATCCACTTTTCCTCACATAAGAAACAGTACTCACTGGGAACAGACCCTAGTTTTGAAACAACATACTGGAAGAGGAGGACTCAAACGCACAACCCAAGACATGGGTGGTGGATTAAAGGCTTTACTTGAAAAAACAAAGTCCAAAAATCACAAGGAACAGATGGAAAGCACTAAGCATACTTGGAACTGACTGGTTCGTTTCCAGCACCAAGTACAAAGACAAACTGGCGAAGTGGGAAGGGAACACAGAGGCCAAATACAAGAGGAACAATGAGACACAGGTGAGATACATCAAAGCAGGGCAAACAATCAGGAGCAGAAACTGAAATCTGAAATGAGAGAGTTAAGGAATTTTCAAAATAAAACAGGAAATGCCCCAAAAAACAAGGATACAGTTGACCATGTCCAGGTGCTGCAGAGCTGGATATGACAAGTTTAAATTAAAATGAATATTTAATCGAGGTTAGTGGAGCATCACCAAGAAGATTTATAGCTATTTTGGAAAAAAGAAGGTCAGTGGAAAGTCAGAAGTGTTCTCTAATGTTAAAGTCTGATGTTTTATTGACCCATCATTCCATCCCAGCCTCCTCCCTGACTTTTGTTAACCTTGTAAAATGTACTTCCTGATTTTACACACACACATGGAAACATACAGACGAAGATATAGGTTTTCTGAACAAAGTAGTAAGTGACTATATCTCAAAGAAGAAGAAGAAAAAGAAGACTGTTAAACATGGAGAAATCACAAATCCAAATTATTTGTACAGCAAATCTGTCCTTTATGAACTGCTGAATTACTCCATCATATTAGAAAACACTGAAATAAAGATTAATAACTGGATGTCATTCTTCCTGCCAAGATCGTACCCCAGTTCCCGTTATCTCTGCAGCTGAACCAGCAGTACAGCCGCCGAAAATAGCCTCCGGCCCACAGTTAGATCAACACCGTACGAGCCAAATGAATGAAACCTGATGAAGGAGTGGCAGCGGCTTCGGATGAGGACGTGACCAAATGTCCAGTTAACACATTTCTGGGAGTACAGAGAGTGACGGTCTGCAGTAGGCGGGTGGGAAAACCCTCTCTAGTGTTTAGTGATTAAGGCTCGTCGTCAGTTTTCAAAGGGTGTCTCACGCTGATGTTTACACACATTCAAAAGTTGTTATTTCCTGCTGCTTGAAGACACTAATGTAGTTTACTGTAAACCTGGTCCCAATGCAACAAGTTCCCTGTGAAAAATGAGCTTCTGATACTAAATCCAGACTGACAGACCACAGTAGTGACTCTATAGGGGCGTACGCAAGTCTTCACAATGGCAACATGTGTATGTTCACCACCATGTTGTAGACAAATGTTGACCCAATAAGAAGTATTTTTTTTATAGCAAATAAGAATTCATTCAGGCGGATTAAGACTTTCCTAATATCAGTATTTTAACACCCAACGAATAGAACATCTGCTAAAATGATATTTTGTAACCAAACTGGAGCACCAGCAGTTCAGTTTCTGCTGAAGTGTAGCTGACAAGAGTTGGACGTGACCCTCCGTCGCTGGGTATCAAGCAGCTCTTTTACACCAGTGAGTGATGCTATTTGACGTTAGCAGGTGAGACTTTGGTCACATTAAAAGCCACAGCACGTTGTGAGCTCCTGGTTCTGATCGCTTCAACATGCTGACCTGCAGGTGAACAAGGAAACGTTATTAAATGTGGTGCAGACTGATGAGGAGCTACTGATTGTCGTGGAGCTGTGGTTTGTGCGGTGTGTACGTTTGCGTGTGTGTTTGCAGCTTCATATTGCAGACTGGGAGCTGTGGAGTAGCAGTTGGAGATGTGGACTTCAGACGGTAGGGTCACTGATTTGAATCCCCTCTGTCTGAAGGGCCCTTGAGCAAGACCCCTAACCACTAAAACTGCTCCTCAAGCATCTGGTACGGCTGCCTGTATTGCATAGTATATACCTTTATACATTGATGGCTGAGTAAAATGAATACAACATCAAAAAATGTGAATCTAATATTCTTAAATGTGATTAAAAAACAGCAAACAGCAAAGCATTATGGGAAGGGATGTTAAGGCCAGCTGCAGGGACAACAAGACACATATTTCTTACAGAATAATCCTTCCACAGGTGAAAACATATACACACACTGGTATTTATTACCGTCTTGTGGTTCATGTACCAGAGTTCTGTCCCAGTTTCAGAACAACAACGTCGGTCTGCAAGCATGCTTGCACTGCCTGCTCATTAAAATTTAATCTACATATAGCAACTGACCATATGCAAGTACCAAGATGGCGGCGCGTACGGATGCAGCAGCTCCTGGCTCTCTGTTAAGGTGCATACTGTTAGTTGTGGCATGTGTGAATGCACGTGTAAATTGCTACATCCATGTTCGGGCAAAACTCGTTTAAAGCATACACTGTATAAATGTGGAGTGCGTGTTTGACTGTATATGGTCACCACCTTGCACTGGGGATACGGGGAGCGCCATCTTGTGACCTTGGAGCCAGAGTCTGAGCAGTACGGTCCGAGGGTGAAGCCACGTGGGTGGAATCACGATATCGAAGATCCGGCCACACTTTCGCCAGACTCACTTGCGTTTTCATTTAATTAATACTACGCTCTGCTCTACCTCCACCAGTTACACGGAAATGTTGGATTATACACTGTACTTATTTTTTAAAAATTGTTTTTACGACTCTCACGGTCCCACGGGATTGCTTTACGGCACGGCTGGCATGGCAACTGGTGGTCGCCATTATGTCACATCCTGTTTCTAGCGTCAAATAACTAACTAAAATTAAACCTACACAAAAAACTGTCACTTGATTATTCATCAACATTATATTAACTACCAGAAACCATCCTTGAAAAAAAAAAATTATTTCACGTGTATTTTATTTTTATTTCGGCCCAAGTCCCATCCACTAACATGGAAGAGGTGGAGCTTATGATCTATACTGTAGCCAGACACCAGGGGGAGCTCTACTTGCTTTGGCTGTTCCACCGTCCATCTTTATACAGTCTGTGGTTTACAGACACTTTAATCGATGGAAACGTATGGCACTTTGTTTCAGCAGTAGCTCTTACTCCACTAAAGGCCTCATACATCTTATCTACAATCAGAAGGCAGAACGTTTCATGTGCCTTCTTTTTGTATTTTGTACCCCATGTGCATTATTTGTACATACTTGTAATTTTTGTATTTATTTTTATTTTGTCTTCCTCGTTGTGGCTTCCAGCAACACACGTTCAATCCTCCATGTGTCCTGTATGAATAACATATAGCAGAACTGACTTTGACTTGATCCAGTGTCAGACAGAAGCATTAACACACAGAAAATCACACACCGCAGCCACACACACGCTCTGAGCCTCTCTGTTTGTCCTGTATCTGTTAATGTAAACCGAGAACACAGTTGATAATTACTCTGCATGTTTCACCACACGGGTCACCGTCCAACTTTACCACTCGATGAAAAATAGTCAAAATATTGTGATTCCAAATATTGGTGTCTCGCAGCAACAGCTGTGGACGTGTCTCAGACATCTGTGATGACTTGCTTGTAATTCACATGTTCTCACCGATAAGCTTCTTGTCTTTTTTTCTTCCTTCAGAGCCGGCTCATATTTAGGTCAGAGGATTACATAAAGAAACGTGTTTTCAATGTTAATTTTTCTCTGTGGAAACAAAATAACAGCAATATGTTGCTGCGGCTGAGCTTCACAAACAGGGCTGAGCTATAGTCCAGTGAAATCTGGACTATTGCTTCAGAAGTAGAGGAGATTTCTGAAATGTCAGCACATACCAAAGGATTTTGGAGACAAAACTATTTTCTATAATATTTATCTGGAACCCAACACTACTGTATATTAGATGGTGTGATTATTAATTATTAGATTTGGATCAAATCATTGTCCATCTGGGGCCATACATTTTCATCCTCTTATCTGAAACTGGAGACCAGTGGTAGTTTGGACTTGACAAGTTAGAGTATGAAGTACAGACTCTGAATCATGGGATGGTCATTCTGCAAATGGACCAGCAACGAACATGATGACGCCTGTGAAATGCATTCTGGAATACCTGGTTGTCCTAAGTCCACACAAGTTACCTCCACCCGTGTCCTCAATATAATGGGTGGTTCAAGTATACATCCGAGTATCTGGACTGAACTGGTTTGCTTTAGGCAGAAACTCAAAGAGACCAATCCACCGTTTTCTCGAGTCTGGGATCTTTTTAGGACTTTGAATAATAACGTACAAATTTAATAAATTTTCCAGTTTAACCAATACTGATAATGAGTTGTCTACCTGTTCTTGTCTCTCAGCTGGCTGATCTCAGTGGTCTGCAGTAACAGCTCCTTCTCCAGCTTGTTGGTGGATAGAGAATTCTCCAGAAGCTGGATCTCAATCCGAGATGTGTGGTTGAGCACCTGGTGGAAGACAAAACTTTGAACAATAAACCCAGAACATCTGCTTTAAAGTGACACATTTAGCAGAGGGCTAACTCGTTACCTTGGCTTCGACCACGCTGAGTTTGCGTGTCTGTTCGGCAGTGTGTGTGAGGAGGTTCGTTCCGATCTCCAGCATCGTGGCTGTTTGGTTGTGAACGACGTGTGACGGGATGTTAGCGGCGTCACGCCTCAGGTTCTTCTGAATGAAGTTCTCCAGCTGCAGAGAAAAAGTGATAAACACAGCGTGAGTCTTTGGAGTGACTTTGAATGTGAGAGGAAGATTTAGGCCGAAAGAAACCAAACCAAACTTCGTCCAACAATGATCATAAAATCATAAATTTTACTGTATGTCACATGCAGTCCGATTTATGGACAGTGAGTGACACATGTTCAGAAAATGCAGTCAGATGTGTTTAAAGGTGCGTTTAGCCTGTTTTACTCAAATCATTACAAAATGGATTGAGTTTCACTCCGTACTTCACACAATGGTGAGTGGAAATGAGTGGCTCACGTTGCAGTTAAAGTTAGTAAATGTGGTTCAACACAATACAAAGGAAAACTTTCTGTGCTTGTCTGACCCCTGAGAGAACAAGTAAATGCGTTGCAGACAAATCACAGGTTGCATCGCTGCATTGCGCAGTTACATTTCTGGGGAGGTGCATGTCAGGCTACACCGTAGAAGCATAGACTGTATACAATATGGACAACGCCTCCACACTTCCTTCCATTGGTCAAACTGAGCTAGCGCTTCTTCTATTTGAAAAGAAATTACCGTCAGTGACACAACCACTTGATTTGTGTTCACCTGAAGCTCCAAGTCCTCTATCAGCATGAGATAAGACAAGACAAGACACGACACGACACGCTGCCACAGGCCGGGACAGGATAGGACAGGACACGCCACGGCACAACATGATACGACACGATACAATACGATGAGGCTTTATTTATCCAACAGTTGGGAAACAGTACAAGGACAGTGCGCACAGGAGATAAAAATAGAAGTGAACATTAAATAAGTACAAATATCAGTAAATTTAACGCAAAAGAAGTTGTAATATAAAATAGATTTGAAATATTGCACATACAAGAATAAAGAATAACATAAATTTATATAAAGTGTAAAGTTATTGTACATGATATTTAGTATAGAAAAGTCTGTGAATTTGATGGCAGGAATCAAATTAATTGTGAACGATGTTTCCTTACGGTAAAAGTTTGAAGAGCTTTGTGTTTGAGTCGATCAGCCGTATCAGGTGCTCCATTGAGATGAGTTCAACTTTGCCCATTTCACATCTGCAGTGGTTTTCATCGCTACAACTCTGAATTTCATTAACATTCATGGTTTCTCTTCTCACTCAGTGGTAATTACTCATCAGTGCCTTTCAGATTTGTAGGATTTTTCTAGTTCCTGCTGCTTGACCTTTTTGACCTTTGTTTTGTTATTTGTTTCCAGTTTGCTTTGGTGAGTCAAATCAACTTGTTCCAACCTCTGTATTCAGTCCTGCTCTCTCCAGACCTCACTGAAACTACTACCTGCCTACAGCTGCCCAGGGATGCCCATCTCTGACCATTTTCAACCTCTTGTTTTTTTTTCTTGCTATTAAACTGTTCAATCGCCTGGCTGTGTGTCAGTCTCTGCATCTGAGTCCAGTTTTGATGAAAACTAACAGTGTGCACCACTACAGAGTCTTAATACCATCATCCTCGAATATATAGATATACATGGGTGAATGTTTCAGTTTTGTCTTTTGGATTTAACACAAACAGACGAAGTAAAATAAAGTGAGATTGTTGAGTCTCTCCAGTAGCTCTGTGCTGAGTTGCTGTATTCTGAGCGCAACAATCACCCGCTCAGTCCAGCGAGTTCACCAAATCAGACATGTATAATGAAACATGTCAGAGGGTCTGGTATATAAAGAAGCAGGTCTCTCCATCTCTGGGAACGTCAGCCGATGCCAGCTCGCAGTGCCACGTTGCAACCCTCAACCTCTGACAAATAAATAATCTATCCATCCATCCAGCCATCTATTCATGCCTCAGGACCACGTCCTCAGGATATCAGTGCCACTGAGAAGCAAAGGGAGTTGATAAATATACCGCTGGACCAACAAACAGATTGGTCCCAGTGGGACAGCCAGCAACCAGTGAGGCAAAGTTCAGCCCACTACGCCCAAACCACAGTCGAATCTGATATCACTTTTCTTCCATGGAAAACTTATTTGTGCTTTTAATTTTCAAACATTTGCCCTTGATTTGACTGATGGATGTGGGGAGGGGGGTCGCATTTTGAGTTTAAACAGGTGAGATTTTAATTTAGCTGTAAGGTTGACATCAAAAACAAAGTCAGGAAAACAATGCAGCTTTCAAATGATGCGTGATAATAATACATGAAGTTAGTTTAAAGCACAGCAGCAGAATTTTGCAGAGGAGTTTTAGCCTCTACTGGCTTCCAGTATGTTTTTAAAATTGATTTAAAGAGCTCAATGACACACGCACGGAAGCAAGGCTGGCTATGTAACTGACCTTTTAGCACCACACAGGCCATCACGTACCTAGAGATCCTCAGGCAGAGATTTACTTTCAGTTCCACAGGCCCAGCTGAAAACTAAAGCATTGGCAGTTAAGGCACTACGGCCGTGGAATGATCTGCCCCAGGAGGGTAAAGTCAAAATAAGTCAAAATGTTTAATATCAGTATTTAATGTACAACTAATGACATATCAGATGTGCAGCAAAATGTGATAAGAATCCAACTTTTAATATCATAATGTCAAATGATAATGCAACATACAAATTTGACAGTCATGTGACAGGCTGTTTGTCTTCAACTCATTCATTTTGTTTTCAGAGAGACTTTCCTGGTTTAAGGTTTTAAGAGTATTCACTGAGTTTTATCAATTGATTGGTGTATTTAATTGTTTCAATAGTTTTTATTATCTTCGTTTTATCTGCCTGTTTCTAAAACTGATCAATCCGTTGCTTGAGCTGTTTTTGTATCTTGTTTTCCACGTCGTGCTGCAGTGGTCACATGTGCCTTTAATTGCCAAATAAAGTTTTCTGAGTCTGAAAATGGAGTAAAGATTATTATGACTGTTATTATAATAATTATTACTATTAGTGCAAGTCTGAAGAGGTTAATGTCAAAATGCTGAATTTATCCAACTATTGACCTCATAATGTCAATAATTCCTTTAAATAAATATGGATATGGACCAAAAACAACTGTTATTTCTGGATTTCCAGCCAAACTTGGCTCCAAATATAAAAAAAAATCTGAATTTACAACATATAAGACCAAAACTCTCCTTGTTTGTCTTGATCTCTTTTGTTTTGACTGCTAAACTCTGACAGTCTGATTCATTTTTGTGCTGACTAAACCTTCAGCTCCACCAACGTTATTATTTCTTGGTTTTATTCCTTTCTGCTGCTGATCTTATCCACTCTGACGGACCCTATCACATTCATCGTTCTTCACGCATGCTGACGCCACTATTACTCATTTTCACTAACCACTTAAAGCCATTTAAGTGCTATTATATTTAGTCTGCTTCAATTGAGATTCAGATTAAACAAGAATCGCTCTGTTCAATCAGAAAATGATTTTACTAGTGGGGAGATGAGTATCAGAGCGGCCTGAGCAAACCTGGAACAAAGAGGGAGAAGTTAATGAAATAATCAAACGAGGGGGAAAATAGATGGAACGAGCCGCTTGGTTTCTGCCTGCTGCTCTGCTTCCTGAGATGCTGCGCAGATAAACTTTGACGAGAGCCAAAACCTCCACCTGGCTGCTGCACCGTCCAGGCGGCTGTGCGAGAGAACAGAGGAACAGAACTAGAAAATAGCTGCTGAACAGAAATATGCCGTCTCTTTGTGAGAGTGAATAAATTTGAGGTTTAAAATGAGAAAGTGAAACAAACAAGAAAATTAAAGTTCTTCTTTGTTGAGTCTCCAGAGACAAAGTGTGCTAACCTTTGATTTGACCCTTACTTCCTGTTCTGTAGAACCACACACACAGCACATAAAACATCTTTTCTCGGACCAAAGACACACAAACTGGCATCCAAACACACACACTCAGGATTATGACCAACACAAGCCGAGGCTCACCACTGAATTCTTGGGATACGCGCACAGGCCCGCGTATGGATGGCTTGTTTCTGAGATGCTAACTCAAACCACATGTTGGCTCTGCTGTGATCTGGCCCTCTGGGGGACTTCACAGGGGGACGGGGTGGAGGGGAGTAGGGGGAGTCACCAAATAGGCCTGATAACGAGACTGACGCAGAGGCAAGTAGCGCCGATAACGATCTGGGGTAACAAGTGCACCGTGAGACGCTGGAGTGTGTCGGGATCTGAGCTGAGGACGTGAAGGTCTGACCGCAGCGGTTTATGTTTAGTGCCAGCGAAGGAAGCGCTATGATGTCAGAGAGTAAGAGGTGCAGAGGGCGGCTGAGTGGACGGCTACACAAAGAGACCAACTCACCGTCCTGTTTCATTAGGTAAAAGTTTGAATCTTCACTAAGAGGTTTCATGCTCAAATACGTCATGAGAAAATCTCTAATGGTGGAAGTTAGGGTTTTTATTTAGTGGCAAGGGAATTAAAGGATTAATCCACTACTCAGGAAATCAATAAATGGATTTATTTAAAAGAACAGTAATCTTTTGCAGCATTTTTTTTAATGCTTTGGAAACACCTAAAGACAGGCTGAAACCATCAAAGACCAAACAAAGTGGACTTACATTTCCTTAATATCTAAATGTCCACCATTCCCTGCTTTCTTTGACTTGAACCTCGCCAAACTGAACTGAAGATAAAAATGCAGACACACTTTTGTCTTGTTCTGTTACCACAGAGTGTCTGTAAGTACCAATGAGCCAGGATCTGAGCTGAGGACGTGAAGGTCTGAACTCAACGACTGATGTTAAATGCCAGCGAAGAAAGTGACATTAGAGAGAGTAAGGTGCAGGGGTCCGTTGAGTGGTCGGCTGCACAAAGAGATAGCCTCGCCTCCCTGTTTCTGAACAGTTTCTTTCCCCATGACCACAATCTTTTCACAAGCTTGAGCGGTTAATGTCACACTCCGTGAAAATCTTATCATCTCTCAACCTCTCACCTCAGTGTGACTGAAACATACAAACCCTACGGAAAGAAACGGGTGCTCATTAAAGATACGTCAGACAACACACCGTTCAGTAACCTCCTGAGTTTAACTCTGGAAATCCCGCAGGAAAACACATGCAAAAAGATAAAACAAAAGCAAAACTCACAGCAACTGCAAATACATGCTGTGTCCTGCAAATACTCAATAAATGCACAGCAAGAAGCAAAAACGACAACAGGAATGTTACCAGGGGAACCCAGAAAAATGTTGGTAGAGGCTCAGGGTCTTTTGGAGTTGTTGATGATTGCTTTTGTTTTAACATCCAGATCATTCGTCCAAAAAAGCTAAAACAAAGGCAACTAGACTTGGAGACTTTCTCACACCTTCACAGACATCCTGATCACATGATTCCTTATCAGCCTTTGCTTTTTATTTACTTCTCAATTCCATCAATCTGACAACACACAGTTCATTTACAGGTCGACAGCATTAATAATGTCTGCACATTTATTCTAAACCTCTTCATCACTTCTTGTATTCCCCTGGAAGCATTTCTGTTGTTGCTTCTTGCAGAGCGTTTCTGTTTTTTTGTTGTTGTGAGTATTTGCAGAGCATGTGTCGTCACATTGATGGAGATGTTTTCTTCGTTTGCTTGTGTTTTGTCTATTTGCATGTGTTTTCTTTAGCTGCAGTGCAGTTGAGCTCTCTAGGCCACCGTACCTTTGCCCTGAAAAGTGGGACAGATGTTGGACAGAGGGCCGTGTGGGACCATAGAGTCTGTAGAGGAAACTGGAGCTGAGCGAACCTTATTAAAAGCAGGTTTAGGTCTTTTCTGGGCTGCAACCACCTGTCTGAAATTTCAAAAGTGCTTTTTTAAAATGAATTTCCAAGTTGTGAGCAGTTTGTTTCACAAATGGACCTATAAAACTAAACAACTGGAAGCAACTCGTAGCCCCTTTAGCCATCACTCCTGCTTCTGTTAATTCACATCTTTTTATTGCGTCCCTTCGTCTTGAGCCTCCTTCAAACTGAACTGAGGATGAAAATGCATACGTGCAGAGTTTGTTCTGTAACAGCAGCGTCTCTTTAAGTAACAGAGAACGCAGATGTATTGGCTGCAAATCAGAGTGTCATGAAGAAGCAGAACAAGAAAACAGCCTGAGGCTCTGTTTCACTCAATGCACTACAGGGAAACATCTGCCTGTGTGGTGCCAGAGCTTTACTCTCTCAGTTTAACCCTCACCAGCTTTCATCATTCTTCCTCTCTTTGCCTCATGTATGAACTCGACTTGAAGGTCTGAGTATTTACTTAATGTCTATCTTTGGATTGGACAACTTAAATAAATGTACTGTGTTTATTAGTGAGGATCTTTACTCGATGAGCTGATGAGTGAAGATTTTCTCTGTGTGTGCCCGAAGCTTCAGACAGGAATCCCTAACTGTAGTCTGACAGATTTCATTTCCTCGTGAAGCTTCACAGCATCGTTGCTCAAAGAGACACAGTGCAGATAAGGAAACGTTCAGATGAGGACTGACTGGAAGGAGCTCTTACGTTAAAACTAAGTTGTCTCAAAAATGTTTGGGTTTTTTTAGGCCAAATGTGAGGACGTGACCTCAAACTAACCAACTCGTATACTGGGAAAAAAAAAGATTCTCAGTATACAGTAAGGATTTTAGCTGCTGTTTTAAAACATAACTGAGACACTCTTTCCAGGTCGATTCAGCACAGCCTCTGGTTTGTTGTGCAGATTTATAAAACAGTCACTGAATTCAGAGGGCGGTAAAACTATGACTGGGTCCCAACTCATCTTTCATTTGAGCCAAGCATCATCACTGCAAGAGTTATGGTTATAGTTCACTGTGCTCTCCAAAAGTGCAAATACATTTATATGCACAGCCAAAACAAGAGACAAAAATGAGAAAAAGTCATCACAGAAGTGATAACTCCTCCCAGTTCAAACAAATCCCCAAAAGATTTCATTTAGTATCTGTTTAAAGCCCAAAGAGCCAATCCAAGTATCAATAAAAGATCCAAAATCATGATATTTTTCATATTTTTAATCTCTTCTGTTTTCTCATGAACTAAAGGCTCAGATCAACCCTGTAATTCTTTGGAGGAGGTACAAATATCCGTTCCACGACTCCATGCGCTAATACTACACTACTACATACTACATAAAATGAAACATTGACTTTGATTAAGTTTATTCTGCCAACAAAATTGTATTAGGTTATTTAAAAGCAAAGAATATATATAAAGGTTATATAGTTATAGGTTATAAGTTAGTGAATGTGATCGTGATAGTGAGTTGAGCCAGCTAAAAAAATAACTTACCTTAAATTAAAGCAGTTATGGTATTTTGACTTAATGAATACGGTCAGAGGACATAGCGTAAAGTTGTCCTTCTAACATATATCTTATCTGTCGCAATTAAACAAAAATTTTAAGACATTATTGTAAATAATGTTACACTATTGTAATATAATATTTTAAAAGCCAAAATCATCTGGTTTTGATCTCATAAATGTGATTTTTTTTTTCAGGTTTCTTGAATAAACTGAATATATTTGGATCGTCAACTGCTGGCTGAATTAGAACTATATAAAAATATATATACAAAACATAAACCATAATAAAATTTAAAAAAATCTCCACGGATTAAAACAACTGTTGTAGCCCTACATATGTACATCATCATTCAGCACTAACAGATGTAAACTGTGACAACAAAACAACAGTTTTCATCATTGTATGAAACAATCTAATAATGTTGTACATAATAAAATAAAGTCAGACATCTGAGTATGTGTTTTTTTCTTTCTGTTCCTTCACGAGTTGTGGAAACTTCCAACTTGAAACCCTCAGACATTCACATTAATGTTCTTTCCAGTGAATTTTTATGTCTCACATGTCTCCTATAACCACGATACATTCCTCTCTTCGTGTCAGATACTGATCATATGAAAGCGCTGCCATGTTTTTTCACCTGTGAGCGTTAACTCTGACGTTCCTAACATCGGGAAACTGACCTGCTGTTTTTCATTCCTCGTGCCTCATCTGCTCCCTCTTTAGCTCATCTCCTGACAGGTGTTTTCTAAAACGTCAGCCAACTGAGGAGAAACTCTACACATGTTCCTCTTTGGGAAAACATCACGTTTAGAATTTAGGATTAGTTCAGAGGATGCACCAAGTGTGATTTTTACCTTTTTATAGGAGTAGTAGCCACTTTGCGCGCTTGTATATACTGAACTTGTCCCAGTCAGAATTTAAAAATCCTCTGAACATGTTTCATTTGGAACCATGAAACTCAGACTCACCTGAAGCTTTGAAAGTTTTGAGAGCCAAAACTATTATGACTGTACTTCATGTACAAGACAGAAAAGTAAACTTACATTTTTAAACAACAGCTGTATCCAAAAACATAGTTTACAGTTCAGTCAAACATGCAACAAAACACTTTCTGTGTAGACGATGGAATTTTTAGGCACTCTACAGGAGGGAATTAGTGAATTCTCAATACAGGACTTATGGTTGTCTGTGTTAGCCCTGCGATGGACTGGAGACCTGTCCAGGGTGTACCCTGCCTCTTGCCCAGTGACAGCTAGGATGGGCTCCAGCTACCCCACAACCCTCCAGAGGACAAGCGGTTACAGTAAAAGAGTGAATGAATGAATACAGGACTTTGTCCATTTATGATGTGGCTGCGCCTAAGGGTGCTCTGATCAATACATGATCACAGGATTCAGGAGATAATTCCCCAAAACATCCTACAGTCCCAGATACATGGCATGCTTTGTGACGTCTTGGCCGCTAGACCGGATCATAGCTGTCCCGGGCCCCCAGAGAAAGACTCATCTACTGGCTCCTTGCATGCTCTGTATGCTGCATTAGCAGCCGAGAATCATCCCTGATGAACATCGACCTATCAGAGCCAGTTGAGGGGACAGACACTTGTTTTTGATCAGAAGCAGCACAAGTCTACGTCTGAGCAACGTGACCAAGTGGAGATAGAGAGAGACTTTTCAGCTCTGCAGCTCTGACTGGACAAGACAAGAAGACTGGTTTTAGTTTATTCTGTCAGCTACTGAAATTTATTTTTGTGGCTTCGGTATTATTTATTTTCTGTGCCCATTTTAGTTCTGCATTGTTCTCAATGTGTACCCTGAGGAACTGATAGAGAAAAAACACATTAGGGTATTTTTTGTTACGCCTTGAAAGACACACTGTGAATAGAAATGAGTCAAAATAAGTATTTTCTGAAGCTACAGTCAAACCCTGTGATTAGATTGGCTGCAGATATGCTGATTGGACTCGCCTAGCTGCACAGATAATTTACTAATTACAATAGACTGTAGTTATGACACAAAGAAACATGACTAAGATATTAGTTAGTCTTTTTCAGTCAGACAGTCAGTCAGTCAGTGGGACCTCAGGGTCACTTGGGGGTCTTTTAAATCCTCATGGAGCTCACAGCTGCTTGTTTTGGTACCACGCAAGGAGTCCAATGGAAAAATCTCCAGGGGACGACATTCTCTTCAGCCGCTTTTTAACAGACCACTATGTGTTTATGTTGGCCGCCTGCAAAAACTGTCAAGCCTTCAAAGATCCCTCAGAGGTAATGTCTTAACACTTAAATGTAAGAATGAGGTCTGGAGCTGTTTGAGCACATAACTCATGTACCAGTGTTCCTCTCTGGTTTGTAGGAAGAGTGAAATGACAAACAGATGCAGATTCAACTTTCACTTCTTAAGTAGCTTTTAATTGTTTTTATGGGAAAGCTAAACTTGTAAAGGAGGCAGTAGTGGGAAAGCAGCGCAGAGGATCCAAGTATGGCCCCTTGTTTCAAATCTTGTTCCCAAAGGATGCCAACATGAGGACATGAGGCACCAAACACTGGACAAACACAAACCGCATAGTTCCATATAAAATGCACAGAACTACGCAAATGAAGTCTGAATCTTCTGTGTTACTGCATGTCCTCTTATTAAAAGTGGAGAGTTGACTCGTTTGTTGTAATTAAAGAAATAATCCATCAAACTGAAACACAGTCAGCATTCAATGGGTTAAAGAGAAAACAAACAGTTTTGTCCATTTTCAGATTTTCATTTCTGTGTTTCTGGTTTGGTGCAGCCAAAGGCCAACCGATCAAGTAAAATTGATTTGACATATGGTGCAAACACAGAGTTCTACACAGACATTTACCTAAAGGAAGCACCGTCCACCACGTTGGTTCCTACCACCATATTCACCATGATCAGCAGCTTGGTGCATGGGGTGAACCCAGCTGGAGCTGTCTTTTCAAATAGAGGAAGAGCAAGCTCCGTCCATACACTAGCAATAGTTTAACATCCTGCTAGTTTCATTTGAAAACATTTAAGGTGGGGAAAATAAGAGGCAATCTTTGGTTTCTGGTGTGTACAGCAGATGATGTTTAATACAACTGTTGTCGTTTTAATTAAGAACTCAGACTCTAATTGTCCTTTTGTCGTCATTCTTTAGAGGTACTTTATACATGGAGGGGGCAGAAATAAATAACAGTTTATACTTTGTCTTCTAAAGAAGTTTAGATCATGACTGTGACTCACTTAAAATTCCTGTAAGTGGAGATAAAGTCACAGCCAGGATAACTCACTGGCTGTAAAATAAAGAAACCCATGACGGGAAAAGATAAGAAAAAAAAGAGAACAAAAGAAAAGCTTCCTGAATGTGTTTCAGATACAGTTCATCACAGCTTTATGTGTCCAACATAGTTCTCTCCTGTGTCACTGACTTAAATATTACAGTATAATGACCTCCTTACTGTCTGCTACATGCTGGATCTCCTACGCTGACAACTAACAGTCAAAGCTGTGTGTTTATACATGAATGAGTGAGTGCATGTGAGTAAATCCATCTACGGTATATATATGCCTGTGTGTGTCTCAGTTAGCTGGCCGGGTCACCACTACGCCCCCGCAAACGAGCCACGACAAATATCTCAATCATCTCACCACAATCAGGACCAGATGGACTAAGTCAACACTGTGCTGTGTGTCTGTATGTGTGCGAGTGTGTATGAAGTTGTGCAAGTGCGCAAATGCAAGTTTTTAAAATGTGAGAGAAGAGTACAGCCTCACAGAGGGGTGAGTATGACTGCAGAGTCTGCAGAGGCTTGCGCTTCATGAAAGTCATGAGAATCTGAGGACAAACACACAGCGGGGAGAGGAATGGCTGATTGAAAAGAGGTTACTGCAACGGATGAAGGCCACAACCTGTCCTGCTGTGTGACGTCTGCTTCAAGGAAAGCGTATGAAAAAACCCACAGGAGGTTAATGCTCTCATGTCAAAAGTGGGTTTCAAAACAAGGAAAAGAATGAAAACAGAGAAACAGTTTGATTGGATTACAAATGTAGTTAAGCCCTGAATTACGGCTGCAGGAAAGGTGTAGGGTGAATAAATAAATGAAGAGAAGCAGCGGTAGTTTCCGCGCTCACTGTCCAGAGCAGGGCACTGCTGAAAGATAAGTCTGTAACATTACCTGCATGTCCTAATCCGTTTACTATGACAATAAATAAAGCTGGTGTTTTATATTAACGCCCGGTGCTGTCGTGATCGGTTGTGTATGAACAGATGTGTGCTGGATGGACGCCACTCGATGAAGGAGTCATTCTCTGGATGATAGACAGTGTGGTTGAAATTGGTTTGGTAAAGCAAGATGAAAAAAGTGATTGTGGCCGCAGATGTTCTCAGAGGAGGAGATAGAAGAAAAAGACAGATACTCCAGTGGTACAACAACACGACTTAAAGTTGTTGCAGATGTTTCATTTCCTATTTCTTTGAAGCAGGAAATATCAGTATTTTTATGGATTCTATAATGTGCACAGTGGTAGAATTTGATGATTCCAGGCTAAATAAAATGGCCAAAGGTTGAATTGTGTGTACATTGCCTCTTGTAGTTGGAACAAGTAGTATCTTGTTGCCAGATTCACTTTCAAGACGTAAAAACTCAATGTGGCACACTTTGGGTTACAGTAAAAAAAAATGTACCTTTGTCTCTTGGTTTATCATAAATTAATCCGGTATAGGAACAGCCACAGTGTTACTAATAATGGAAATCAACTCCCCTAAGTCTTACCTGTCCATGGAGACTAGGGTCATGCAAATGGACCTGATGCTTTATGAAGTGTTCCTGATTCATTTTGTCTTTTTCTGTGAGCTTCACCTCCACTCACCCTAAAGTTTAAGAGGTTCCCCATAACCCTCCCACAGACAGATGAAATAAAACAAGTAGTAATGACAGATGAGTATAATTTCACTGAAACACAGAGATGTTGAAGAGCATACAAATCGGAGAAATGCATGTTTTATGATGGTCAAAATGAAGCCTCTTATCGAAGACAGAGATTTGGGTCTTAATACAGTAGGACAGAGACCCCAAAGAGGAGTTCACAAATGACAGGACCACTTTATAAACAGTTATATTTCAAGTTCAAATTGGCCGGATAAAGATTGTGTAAGATCCCCTGTTCTAATCACGTAACTGCAGCGTCCTGGGCTTGACTCTGGTCCAAACTTTTGTCTAACACGTCTTCTCCCTCACACTCTCCTCCTCCATTCTTTCTGTTTCTCTTCACTGTCAAACTAAGAAAGGAGAAAAAGCCGTACATCCTCTGCAAATGATTTTCATATGTCTGATTACAATCAGGGTTTTGGTTTTGACTACCTGCAGTCCCCAAAGAACCGAGGAAGGGGAGAAGAGAGAGAAAGTTCTGAGTTGGCTAATTTTAAGGGGAATAAAAAGGGAAAGTTTGAGTCTCAGTGGATGTGGTGCTTGCCCTCACGCCAGCATGAGTGATTGTGTTATTATGCTATTGAGGGTCCTGGCTTAAGTTTTGGATTAATATCTCAGGTTGGATATAGTTTTGGGATAACGGTTTGGCTTTTGTAGTTGGTTCGAAGGGTTTTTTCTTAGTCCATGACAAGACCAAAAACAACTACTGATCCACTAACATTGTTCTCCGCTCTCCTGACTTCTCCCACCAACAAAGTTATTGCAGGTGAAAGATGGACTGGAGTCTCTCCGTTGGGAACTGATTATGCTCCAACAAAGATCTGGCAACAAAAGCCATCGGCAACGTCGCCTGTGTCTGGACCAAAAGGCTGCACAAGAACACACCACAAAGACTACAGCCAATAACCAGCTGGTTCATATGTTCTGTCCCTGAGAGGAAATAACTCTTCTTACCAGCAAGTCTATATACATCATTTAAAGGGGGAAACAAGAGCTATTATTAGTTGGGAGGCTAGTAAGAGCTACTGGTTGGGAGGCTAGGAAGCTAGGAAGAGCTACAGACCGTTGTACATAGCCATCCTCTCCTGAATCATGCTGATCTGTTGGTTCACACGTTAATTCATTCTAGACCATCAAGTTGTTGTGGAAATATTTGTGAATGTTCAGACGATATGAAGATGAAGAACGAGAAGAGCCTTGGGTTCGTCCTTTGAACTTTGTTGGTTTTCTATTCTTTCATTACTTCCTGTTTCTCTTCTTGTGCTGTGGTTCTCAAAACTGGCAGATGTCCAGCTAGTGCCAGCCCCATGGGACACACTGGCCTGTGAAGGTCTTAAAACTGGAAACCATTCTACTGTTGGCTTGGTAAGCAATGACTCAGAGGGCAAAGAGGAAGCACCAGGGTATTACATTTAGCTCAGTACTTTGACAACAGTGGAGTTGAACACACTATGGAACTATCTTCCTTTACCTTTAAGATTAGCATTAGCATCTAGGGAATACATCATGCCAACGAGAGTCCTCAGAAAGGCAGAGGTACAGGTTTGTGTGAGATCTTTGCTGTGGGAGTATTTTATTGGTTGCGGTGGAGGGGAGCTCTGGGTGGTTGTGGTCAGATTGGCACTCGGCCATAAGTCACTGGGACTCTCTCCCTCTTTTCCTCCCCCTCTTTCTTCCTCTCCATCTCTCCATCCAGTCCTCACACCTCCTCACTTTCGTCTGAAATCTCAGCCACCATCTTTCCAATCCTTCACACATCTACCAACTATTTCCTCTCCATCTCCTCCTCCCCCTCCTCTCCTATGATCTTCTTTGTCTCTCTTACCCCTCTATTTGTCTGTCCTCCCTTCGTCGACTTCCATGGCAACTGAAATCCCCCACAATGCCAACTCACAGCTGTATGGAGACAAATGACTCTTTAAAATGGGATTGGAAAACAAAGTGACACAGTGAAGAGGAGGAGGAGGAGTTCTTCATCCCTGTCCAGCTGATAAAAGCCTGTCTGCTGCACTAACAAATTCAGTGGCCTTTTGAACACAAGATGAATCTCACTTAAAGTCTCTCTCTCTCTCTCTGTCCTCCTCTTGACTGTTTGTCATCCCATGTGGTGGGTCTCAAAGTCTGGCTCGGGGCCCCACAAGGCCCACAGAGACACAGCAGCTGGGCAATGGGGTCAGCACATATTTTAAGAAATGAGAGCTTGTTGCTGGTGAGATTCAGTTTAGATTTTAGCATGTAAATGTTCTTGCTCTGGTGTTGTCGCGCTGCACATCTTAGTGATTAAATGTCAGTCAAACAATGTGGGCGCTCTTGTTTGCTCAGTCAGTGCAGTTATTTTCCTCCCGGAGAAACCCGAGCGCATCACTTCCACAGATATACGCAAATAAAGAAAGAAACAAAAACCTCAGAGTAAACAGTTTATGCTGCAACACAAAAATGCAGAAATAAATACTGTCTCTTTATGACATGAAGTAAAAAAGTAAAAGTAAACTCACTTGTCATTAGGTATACTAGTGAGAGAAAAAAAATGTCGCTTAGCTTCCAGACTGAAAATACTTCAGCAGTTCATCTGAATCTGGGAGTATTTTAACACAACTGATTCCATAAGAAAACATATTCAGATACATCTTGGTAAAACTGCACTAACAGAAAACGAACATCTGTATTTGGTTTTGGCATCTGTGTTGTTTTCAGCTACTTATTATTAATAATCTACACTTACAGAGGAGTCACACAGCTACAGGGAGGCTACACCCGCTTGTCAGCTCATTAGGTTCATTCATTCATTCATCTTCTGTAACCGCTTATTCCTGTGAAGGGTCGCGGGGTCTGCTGGAGCCTATCCCAGCTGTCATTGGGCAAGAGGCGGGGTACACCCTGGACAGGTCGCCAGTCTATCACAGGGCTAACACAGAGAGACAGACAACCATTTACACTCACGACCAATTTAGAATCATCAATTAACTTAACGAGCATGTCTTTGGACAGTGGGAGGAAGCTGGAGTACCCGGAGAGAACCCACGCAGACACAGGGAGAACATGCAAAATCCACACAGAAAGGCCCAGTCGGCCCATGGATTCAAACCCAGGACCTTCTCGCTGTGAAGCATCAGTGCTAACCACCATACCACTGTGCCGCCCCGGCTCATTAGGTGCACTAGTAAATGTATTCAAATATAACAGTCCTAAATCCTTCATGTTCAGTTGATGTTGAAACAGTTATCACTTACTTAGCCTAGCACACTGACTACAATGGAGTTGCCAAAATATCCAAAAAACAACGGTGAAACAAGAGAAATTGGACTTTCTTGAAGACATTTCATCCAAGTAGCTTCTTCTGACTGGTGGAGAGTTGGGGTTTTAATCAGGAACATCTGTCCAAACTTCTATTACTTGGGTGGACCAGATACTCACCAGTAGTTTTAAGTAGTTGTTTTCATCTTGTTTCCTTCCCCTAATGATAAGTATTATAATGATCCTTCTTGATAAGTGGTGAAATGCCTCCGAGAAACTCTACATGTTGAGTTTCCCTTGTTTCAGCTTTGTTTTTTGGATATACTTTGACCTGGATGACTGAGAACCTTCACAGACACATGGCTGGCCACGCTTGTTTTTAATCTTCTGTAGCTTGTAGGGTGAACACAGCATCAGCACTTCTTTGAAGCATGTTGTCCCAATTCGGGTTGTCACTGACATAAATTCAATTGAATTGAACTGCAAATAACTGCAGTATATTTTACATTTGACCAGAAATATCCTGACAACTGCTACAAACATCTAAACACATTGGTGGAACCTTTGTTTCAAATCACTGAACAAATTCAGAATTCTTGAAGCCCACAATTGACAGTTAAATTAAATTCATGTGGCAATAATATTGTTTATTTTCTCTAATATGTTAGAAAACTATGTGGGAAAAGGAAGAGGAGAAGAATAATGTTTGCTCAGACCACACAGTGTTGACTGATGGTTTTATCATACGTTGAACTCCTGCTGCCACAGATTTCCTTCACAGAGCAGACGAAAAAATAAAACCATCAGCTGAGATCACGATCATGAAACGACTGAGTCTCAGAATCAGTAAAGGGAGCTTTTTACATCAATTTTTACGACATTTTAAACAAAATCCTGCAAATCTTGTTGACAGCTGCTCTTATAATCTTGTGAGGTCCACAACACGGAGTTATGTGAGTCCAATATTTGTCTAATGGAAGCTGTTATCAGAGAGAAACTGATGGCCGTAAGCTCACTCATCAAACTCTTAGAGGAAAAGCAGCAGATTTATTCACAGTCTGGGAGCTTTAAAGTTTTTAAATGCTTACACTCACCCCTGGACATGTGTTGATCCACTCTGGATATAAAACTATTAAACTTTTATTCGTGATGAGCAGCATGAAGAAAGCTTCTCTGACGGAAAGATCAGGTGAGGCAGAGATGAATCAAAAATAAGGTCAACAATTTGGAGGGCAGATGAGTCCTCCAGGGGAGATTCAGGAACATTATCCTTTGTTGTTACAGTCACATCATCATTTGTGTTCATCATTTATTGGTCATAAAGGCAGCTGCTATTCTTATCATCTGGATTTCACTATAGAGCGTGTTTCAACCGGTACAGAGAAAAAAAATACCTCTGCATTACCTGGATGGTCCAACTACTAATCAGAGACATTTTATCTAATCCACAAGTTACACATGTCATGGTGTCTGTATTTATTGGTTCTTATGTTCTTGCAAAATTACACAGCTCTAAAACATCAAATAAAATCTTTATGGCTGCCGACAGATGTTTTCCCAGTGAGTTTGAGGATCACCATTTTGGAATGTTTTTGTGTTTTCTAGGTTTTTCTAATTAAATATGTTTTCCTGTTTTATTTTCAAAATGATCCTTTACCCTGTGTCTCTTTTACTTCCCATCTTTGTCTTTAGCTTTCACCTGTCTAATCTTGTGTTTTGTCTGTGTGGTCCGATAGTTTGAAAGAGAGTAAAGGAAACCAAAAATTGAAAAACTTCTCAACACAGTCTGAACATCTGTCACACCTTGAGACTGGACTCTCAGTACATTGATGAATGTTAGAGAACTGTTCATTGGAAACAGGACAAAACAGATTCCTCCAGGTACAGGTGAGTAGCTGATGTACCAATGTGTAGTTAAATAGGATATTCCTGTTTATATCCCAAATCTCCACCACATCTTTTAAAATTTGAATAAAACATGTTCAAGAAACTCGGCCAGAGCTGGGTACACTGGGGCAAAGTACAATAGTCAGCACTCATCACTTCATCATCTCAAGACCTCAACAGTACAGTGTGACAGTAACTGATCCTTTGTTATTTTTCATGGTTTTCATGGTTCTGCTGTCCTGTTTGTTTTGAAGCATCTTGTTTAGTCCTCAGATGTTGGTGGTCTCGTGGCCTGTAGAGAAGCAGCTCTGTTTGCTTTACCACAGCAGTCAATGAAATTATCACATTCCTGAACCCCCACCTGCTCCAAGGATGCTGATACCATCAGACAACAAATCAGCACGATATTTTGCAGGAAGGATGTTGTGCGGGACAAATACACCTGTCAGCCTAAATTACAAAATTGAAACAACACAGAGTCTGAACTCATCATTTGTAATAAGTTTAACAAAGCTTCCTCCTGAGTCCATGTTGGTTAGCATTCTGTGTGGAGTTCAGTGAATCATGTTCAAGCCCAAATGAAACTCAACTAGAACCTAAAAGGTCATATTTATATTATGGGTTTGTGATGGTGCTCCTGTCTCTAAACTAACTTATGAGACTAATATAGATAGATTGTTTTACCTTGAGTGATTATTTTGTTTTACGTTCTTTACAAGCATATACAGTATTGCACCCTTTGGAATTTTCTACATTTCTGCATAAACTCAAAACATCAGCGGATTTTCACACAAGTCCTTCAAGTAGACAAAGAGACCTCGATGCATTCAAGCATCAGAACCTATTCCTGTTCAAACAATGTTCTTGTTTGGGCCTGTTTTGCTGCATCTGGGCAAGGATGACTTGCCATGAACGATGGATCAATGAGTTCTGAATTATTCCAGCAAATTCTAATAGAAAATGTCAGGACATCTGTCTGTGAGCTGAACATTGAGAGAAACTGGTCCATGCCGCAAGACAATAAGCCCAAGCACACAAGTCGTGCTGCAAAAGAACAGTTAAAGAAGAACAAAATGAATGTAATGGAACAGCCAAGGCAAAGTCCTGATCTTAATCCAATAAAAATGTTGAGGAAACCCACCAACATCTCAGAACTGAAGTGGTTCTGTTCTCAGGAATGAGCTAAAATTCCTCCAAGCCGCTGTAGACGACTGATCAGCAGTTACCGGAAACATTAAGTTGCTGTTATTGCTACACAAGGGGGTCACACCAGATACTGAAAACAAGCGTTCACTTACTTCTGCAACTCACAGATACAACAAATGATTCATGTTCCTGAATAAACAAATACACAAGTATAATATTACTGTTTCATTGGTTTGACTGGGTTCTCTTTGTCAACTTTCAGTGCTGAAAATCCACTGATGTTTTAAGTAATTTCTATCCAGAAATGTAGAAAATTCTGAGGCCCCCTCAGAATCGTTTGCCCCCTGCACATGCCCAGTTGACATCACAATGAGGTAAAACAGATTTCTGTATTTTGTGTGAACTAATCCTTTAAGCCTGCTGCATGGCTTCTAGAGGTTTTGCTGTAGGTTAAGCATCCACTTGATACTGACACTTACTGTCCAGAAGCAACCTTCCCTGAGGTCCTCACAAAGTGAAACACAGACACCAAACCTCTCTGTCCTGTTTGTTTACCCTCAAGACAAACACTTTATTGCAGAAAGTGCCGTGAGCAAATCAATAAACCGAGCATCCTGCAATACGCACAGAAATTCAGTACTCAAGATTTTCTACCAGACGAGCTGTAAACACTTCCTCTGCGTTGTTTGTTCATGTGGAGCAACTGATTTCCCCCCAAAACACGCTTCATACTCATGTCCTTTACTTGTAATTACATGGAGGTGCAGGGTTAAGGCTACAGTTGATTGCGCCAGCAGATTCCAGCCGATTAATTATGTGTTATCATAAATTTAGGACCGAGCCTGAAGTGGATTTTCTGTTTTCTTTGCAATTCAGATGGTGCTGGCTTCCCCCAAACTGGGCCTGAGTGCTTTGACCCGGCGACTCAGAGGGAAAGAGCAGCGGCGGGCCAGAAGGAGAGACTCCTCTCTAGGACTCGCATAAACAAACAGTGACTGGTCAACAGCAGAGTGAGGGAGAACTGGGAGAAAGTACTGGAAATAAAGAAGTAATGTCACATCAGAAAGCAACAGGATGTGAAAATAGAAGAAGAGTCTTTAAGATGGATTTCTTTTCAACAAGTAGGAGATTTGCTCTTTACCTTTAAACCAAACAATCCATTCATACAAGCAAGCTGCATTCAGCGTATAAGGAGCATATGACGTAGGGTTGGGTATCATTACTGATTTCCTGAATCAATTTAAATCTGATTCACAAGGTCCTGATTGGATTTCAGTTTTGGAACAATTTTACTTAAAACTAAAGCTGATGTCATCATGGGTTCCAGAGATTTGTGGTATTTCCACAATATTTTCCCTGTAGTTTCACATCTTTCTTTGCTTTTGTGCAGCTCTTCTCTGTCATAGTTGGAGCTTCTGTCATGTTTTGGATCTCCCTCACGCATAGACTAATCTCGCTTCTTGGCCTTGTGATATTTGTCCTTTGAGACTGCATAGAAATTTTATTTCAGATGATGCAGGAGATGACATGCTGAGATTAAAGATCAGTCCGAGCATTCGGAAATTCGATTAATAAAATTACTTAAACCCAGCCCTTTACTTAATTTTGTTTAGTTTTTTTATGTAAAGATGACCGTTTTTTTTTTACTTATTGATCTCTTCTGTACTTATTGTATATTGGTTTGGAGCCTACTGCATCCATGTTATGTACCTTATTTTTTAACAAAGAAAATGATGTTAAATAACTTTTAACAATTACCATTATTGTAAAAAATACAACTACAGAGGGAATAATTACATTATTTTCCGTCACAGAAACATCTGTGGGCGTTGAAAACAAGGATCAAAACATTCTCTTCCAACTACAAGTGAGTAACTGATCATTAGCAGACCCTAGGCACAAGAGTTTAAACCCACACCCTAACACACCCAAAACACAAACTCCCCCCAGTCACTTAGAAGTTAAAACTTGAATGAAACATCTTCACGAAAACCATCATGTTTTTTTTTTTGATATACCATGACCTGGATGACTGAGAACCTTCACAGACACGTAAGAGTCACACATGTCATGTGTTGTTGCATCTATTTAAAGGTTGCGTAAGTGTGAGTCAGCTGTGTGTTCGTTTCTCCAAAAGAAATGCTTCCCTCAGTGTGAGTCCTGCGTCCTGCTCAGTCGTTGGGTGCCACATTGCTTATTTGTGATGCTATATAGGTCTTGGTGTGTTAAACTGTAAAAACAAGCATGCATTAGCTGACAATGTGGAGTCTGTGCGTGTGTGATACAGTACTGTCCTTCATCCATGATCAAGAGTAATTGCTTTTCATTTCACATACTCTTTCCAACCTGCTGCACAAAAAACAATAAAATATCCTCTCCACAGCCCACAAACATACAAATAACCCAGTGGGCCATCTTATCAGCTCATCACTGAGGCACTCCAGTTAACGATACAAAAAACTTTATCTGAGCCACAGACCATTTCAGTATATGTAAGTGTTTCTCATTCCATTTTCCCTGCACAATTCAGTCACCTCAGACTAGATATGACTAGACATTGACTATGACTTCCATCTTAAACTGAGCCAAACATTCATTCATTCATCTCCTGTAACCGCTTATTCCTGTGAAGGGTCGCGGGGTCTGCTGGAGCCTATCCCAGCTGTCATCGGGCGAGAGGCGGGGTACACCCTGGACAGGTTGCCAGTCTTTTGCAGGGCTAACACAGAGAGACAGACAACCATTCACACTCACATTCACATTCACACCTACGGCCGCACGTATCACCAATTAACCTAATGAGCATGTCTTTGGACAGTGGGAGGAAGCCGGAGTACCCGAAGAGAACCCACGCAGACACAGGGAGAACATGCAAACTCCACACAGAAAGGCCCAGTCGGCCCATGGATTCGAACCCGGGACCTTCTCGCTGTGAGGCATCAGCGCTAACCAACTCGCCACTGTACCGCCCCTGAGCCAAACAACTCCACACTAATCCAGCTACAATATCCAGGCTTCTGCAATCAAGCTAAGCACCTGCACAGAGTCTATTTTGCAGCCTTCAGCAATGGTCAGTGCATTTCAAACTGAGCAGCTCATGTTGGAGATGAAGTTAATAAATGTTGAACAGCTACTCACTGCAAATCACTGCAAGCCAGAAAAGAAAGTAGACATCTGAATATATGTTGTGTAGGAGGCAGAGTTTTCTGTTGCTGCTGAGAGACGAGGACGAGGAAATTCAGTTCAGACCGATCCCAGTTGTTGGTGGTCTATGTCAACACACATGCAAACGTCTATGCCAGAGTTTAGGGAGTTACGCCGAAGCCTGCGGTGTAGGTTTGATGCAGAAACATAATTATAGCTTGAGATGTTTATATGTGCAACAACAAGACACATACATATATGGAATACACGTAAAAATACTCAGTGTTATGACCTGAAGTAGAGAGACACATGACAGAGTTAAAAAAAAATAAGGGTTTATTTCATCAAAAAGAAAAACATAAAGGCGACAGGTGAGACATGCTAAGCCTCTGCTGCTGAAAAGTGGTGTCTTAACCACGGTTTATGCCTCTGCGGGACATAGACGGCATAACCTACGCACGTAGTCTACGCCGATGCGAGCCATTTATACTTGTGCGCTCGTCAGTTTGGCTCGCTCTGTAAAAATGCCTCCCAAACACTAGTTGGCACCGTGTCTTTTTTGCCACTAATTTTTGTTTGCCGCCGAAGAAGAGTCATACAAATGTTTGTATCTCCTAACCTCCCCAGTTAACCTTTTCTCGATGTGTTCCATCTTTATTGATCCAAAACAATCAGTTCGAAAACTGCGGAGATGGAGAAGCAGCTACGGTGTCAAATTGATGCAGAAACATAAACTGCGCATTAATGCTCTGCAACAATACTCTGTATTCAGTCTTCTTAGGTGTAGCCGGTTCGGGTAATTAAGCACAAGTCAAACACTTCCACTGCCTCTGCAAGACCAGTGGAGAGGGGTGTAACAGTCACATAAACTTCCTTTGGAGGACAAGATGACAAGAGAAACATCTGTTGGTGGCAGAAACATTTGCAATAAACCCCAACAAGTCTTTGGAAGTAAAACATGAGATTTACTAGAGTGGTGGCCACCGAAGCACGTAGACCATGCAGCACCGTGAGGTAACTGAATACGTTGGGGTGGGGGCACATCAAAAACAAGACAAATCCAACTGTGAAGTCTCTGTATAGTGTTTGTAGAGGAATAAACACACGCCCCAGTTAAACTGTGTTTTGTCTTCGATTAAACTCTGATTAAAGTCACACATCTTAGCGACAGCTGTTGGGAAATAACGCCTGTTCCTGGAAGTATTACACCATTAAATATCAACAGTGCATTACTACAACAGTTTCATCCGCTTTAGCAGCAGCAATTAATTTCTGTAGCTACCTTAAACCTCCCCATGGTCGCCAAACAAATAATTTTATATGTATATTTGAAGTCTTCAAAATGTCCCATTTACATATTTACATGTGATTAACTGTGTTGCGCAGTTTGCACTCTGTCTATTGTCAACTCAACACAAGGTTTTCTTTGGATCAGAGAGGTGAAGACGTTTTTAAAGCAGCCAATGTTTATCACTTGGCCCCCTGAGAACACCAGACTAATGACCAAATAATGATTTTCCAAATTCCACCCGAATGTGTTTGGATGGTTGTGTGTTTATGGGTGAGGAGTTGGCTGAGCATGTGTTTCTGAGTATGTGTGTGTCTGCTCACCATTACTGAGAATGTGTTCTAACCTTCAACCAGACCCTTCCATGGATTAGCATGTTGACCAGGCAGCATTACCTCTTTATCTGTTGTTGAGATGGAGCAGATGTTGGGACCTTGTTTCCCTTATTGTATTAGTAAAACAGCCTTCAGCATGTCCTCTAAACAGATTCATCCCTGTTTAAGTGATTAATTTTAGGTCTGTAGGATTAACTCCTAGAGGACCTTTTTGTTGACTGGGGCCAAAATACAGTACTGTAGATATAAGATGTGTATAAACATCAGACATATCTGCACTTTTCATCCTACAATGCAATGCTACTGAAAATCAAAGAAACATTTCATAGAGAAAAAAATTAAGTAACTGCTTAAATGTGCACACCCCTGAACGAATACTTTGATTTTATTGCAGCACTGTTTGGTGAAGTGTCCATCGGTTGGCACATCTTGATTTGGGAATATTTTTCCACTCTTTGCAAAACCGTTCCAGGTCTGTCAACTAGTGAGGGCATCTCCTGGACACGGTTCTCTTCAGGTCCCCCACAGGTTTTCTGTAGGATTCAGGTCTGGGCTCCAACAATGTCCCACTGGAGAGACTAAAGCCAATGGAGTCAAATGGCCTAATGAGCATGAAAATGATATGTATCGTATGCTATGGTCTTCACAGTCATACTAAACCCAGTTGGACACCAATGAAAAATTTTGGACCTACACATCAGTTTGAGGGTGAAATAGGCCAGTGGATGTGACTATTTGTCATATTACCTGAAAACCTTGTCCTCTGGTGTACGAAAGTATTGTTTAACCAATCTGGCTCTCCTGTTCCACCTGTTTCTCCAATATGCCCTCTGTCACAAACTGTGACTGTGTGTATGCCCAACAATATCCAAGTGTTTTGGACTCCATACTCCACTTACTCTGTGTTATGAGTGTAGAGAACAACCCACACAACCGGTCACTAGTAGCGGTTGTACTAGTTGACTAGTCAGTTTGTCGACATGTTGACCGATGTTGTCATGTTGACTAGCCACTGATCATGTGACAGTAACAACATGGACGCCTCAGAGAAGACCGGTGAGGAGCCCAGTGGGTTATTGCAGTAAACTAGCAGTTGTTAATCAAGACAAGGCATCTGCTAACGCTAGCAGAGGAATGGTCCATATCCTCTCAACAGCAGTCAATTAACAACAGAGAGAAGAAGGTTGTAAATCAGCGATGGTGCTGAGTTGCAGCCTGTTTTCATATAAGCTATACATATCTGCTGCACACAGTAAGAACTGGAATTCATATGTATTCAGGTCAAGAACCTATTTCATTGTTTCTTCTTTGTTTTTATGAGTGATGTCCTCAGCCAGTAGTCGATTTGACTGTCGTCACATAACAGTTGACTTTAAAAAATCTGGAGTTGTGCAACCCCTTGTCACCAGTCAGCTCACAGCTTTGGATGCTGCTCATCAAGCTGTTACCAGATCTGAGCTGTAGCTACTTAGTTGTTTTTACTTTATTGTCTTTTTCACAAAGCTCGGCTTTGCACTTCAATGGCCAAACACAATAAGTAGAAATACACAACACAACGATAAACAACAGTTACAAACAGATGAAAACCTATGTCAGAATGTAAGTGAAACATGTGGGTCCTCATTGGGTCATATAAGTGGAGTATAGAGTCCAAAACATTCTAGGGAAAGACGCTTTCAAACATCAATGAAAAGGAGCCTTGAAGCTGTTTTAAATAAAGCTGTGCTCCCAGCAGAACTAAATGTTCGGACGTTACCAACTCCAACCAACCCATCTCGTCAGCTTAGAATCTCCTAGGTTGCCTCAGGGGAATCAAAAAAATTAGTCTTATCTTTTTTTATCAACTGTTTATATAATTAGACCAAATGAAAGCTTAATGAGAGCCTTCTGCTGCTGGCATTGTCACGTAGCGCAGAGTGGCCTGAATTAATGGCTTAAGGAGTTGGTGACAGGTTGAATAATCATTACAAACACAAACGGCACGTACTGTTTTACTCCAACAACACAAACACTCTCCAAAAGACGTCAGCGGTGAAATATCAGCGTCTATCTTGAAAGTTGGCAGGCTGTGTTTGTTTGTCTAAGTGTGTATTGGATAGCATTTTATGTGTACACTATTCATTTGTATTCAGTTAAGCACATATTTGGCCAGAGGTATCAAATAAAACCACTTTCACCCTTAGTGCTGCTCTTAATCCTGATTAAATAACATAATATCTTTGTTTGATTTGGCCACCTGTCCCTGAAGCAGAGGCAGATTCTATCCCAGCAGGGCTTCTTGATCCAATTTGAAATTAAACTGAGCAGTTTAATTCACAGCTCTGCTACCTGAAGCGCCACAGTTGGTTCTATTACATTCTGCCGTTCATCTATGAGACTGAACTAGAATCAATAAAACCTTTAATAGTGTTTGTGAAGAAGGAAACCTGGCAGAACCAAGGCGGCTCAAATGGGGATTATGGGAAAGAGATACCATGTACCCAAAAAAAGAATCTCACTGAGACTGAAAGTTATAAAGCGAGGCATTGCAATGTAATAATATAAAGCAGCAAAAACAAAAGTAGGACGAGAACGTGAACTATTTTCGTAAATTAGCAACTATAATCAAATAATCAAACTTTCAAAATCTAAATTCTTCTTCATTCATTCGTTTATTATTGACAACCGCTTATCCTCTGGAGGGTCGTGTGGAAGCTGCAGTCCATCCCAGTCACTGGGCAAGACATGTGAATGTCTGACGTTAAAGCTGAAAGTCGTGGCTACATTGCTACTAGGCAACTGTTTCCATCTCGAAGCCATCATGCTAATGCTACGTTCACACTCGCAGCGAGAGAGCAACAGACTACAACTCATTTCACTGAAAGGCGGGGAATATGAAGCAACAAGTGGACGTCAAACACTTACGACATGACGGGCAAGGTGCGCAACATGAAAGTTGAGTTGGCTCTATTTGTTGTTTATCTGACGTGGTGACGCATCAACCAGTCATGTGCGATTGTTTCACCGGTTGTCATGTTATAAATACACTTAACGCCCATGTCACCATGGAGACTGATTATATTGATAATCAAGAGACACTGGCATGTACTCCAAACAGGACTTCTGTAAGTGTCAACTGGCATACATAAAATCATTCGACCTACACCTGAAGGACAGAAGACACTCCTTTGAAGACAACATCCAAATTTAAGCCAGAGACAGATGGGTTGAAAGGGGAGTAAAGGAAGAGATGTCAGAATGGAAGACTGCTCTGAACAGGGGAGGAGGACTGAGATATAATCTGACATCAATTAACATCACAATCTGAACATCTGTCCCCAAGAAGTTTCATCCCCATTCACATGTTAAGACTGGAAAATAGTTTCCTCATATTCCAGAAGAGTATCTGGTCATTAATATAAATACCCCAGAGGTGTGAAAACACCAACAGATGCACCTATTTAAACCTCAACTCCCCACCAGTCATTTACAATTGAAGACTTGACTAAAAGACTTGTCTTCAGGTCCAGTTGTTCTTGTTTCATCTTTTTTTTTTGGATACACCATGACCTGGATGACTGAGAACAAACACATGACCATATTAAGGCTTTTTTTACACATGCAAATAGTATTTTATGTGCACACCCCCACACACACACACATCCACAGAGTGGAGGGCAGTAATGGGAAAGTTGCTGACTGTGTGTTTGTTTCTGTTCCAGCTGTTCTGCTGACAGCAGTGTTTCCCTGGGAAAAGCTAAGTTACAAATGAACCCAGTAAATATGGACATCCAAAGGGAATCACCACAGCTGATTGGAGACGGAGGCTGTGCGTGTGTGTGAGTGCGTGTGTGTGTATGTGTTGATCCGTCGAGCATTCTTTGTGTGTTTGTTTTTCTGTTCTCACAAACTTATGTGTGACTGTATGTCAGTCCATCTGTACTTCATGTGTACGTACATGGTTTAGTGAGAGGGAGAGGGAGCGTATTGGTGTGTTTAACGGTGTTTTCATATATGGGTGTAATCATGGTCGTTCCTTGTGCAACAGATGAGTTGATTAGAAGAAAAGTGTGTTTACGTAACGTATCTCCGTATCTGGGTTTACTTAGGCTTTGTTGAAAAAAAAGGCTTTTTAAAAATCAGCAAGACGAAAAGCAGCTGCAGAACATAACGTGGAGAAATTATTAGAAGTTATGTTACACTCTCACACACACACAGTTGTGTTTGCATCACTTCATAGGATTTTATATCAACTTGATTTATCAACAAAAAAATAAATAAATAAACAGCTGAAACAAAAGAAATGTTTGACTTTTCTAGAAGATGTTTCATCCAAATCTTTGGTTCTAAATGACTGACGGAGAGTTTAGGGTTTACATGGAACATTTCTGTGTTGTCCACCTGAAAATTGCATGACATTAACAACCAGATACTCGCCTGTATCTGGTTGCCTTTCTTTTAGTTTTGTTTTTGGATATATGACCTGGGCAACTGGGAATCTTCACTGACGTGAAGATATATTAATTCTATGGAAACTAATCTATTTTAATAATAACCTCAATCTTAAAATTTACAATATGGGTGATTTCTGTCCACAAAAGGAAGTTGGGGCCCTTACACACTAAAACATGTCCTCAAGAAGACCTATAAGATTATGATTGATCCCACCCATGTCCTCTGTGCATTTTATACTGGTTGCATGTCAAACAGACTAAAGGATATTTTTATTCCAGTAGTTGTTGTGCCTTGTCTATAGTCAAATAAAGGATCTAGTAACTGCGACATCTGCCCTTGTTTTAAGCCTCTGTGATTTTGGACCTTGCTGTAGAGGAAGTTGTTATAGATCTGTGTGTATTTATAAGTTGTGTTGTTGCATTGTTGTGCTTTATTTCCAAACTCGCTGCCTCAAGATGTCCCAATAGGAACACATGTTCCTATTTAAACCCCAACTACCCACAAGTCTTTTAAAACGCAGAAGCTACATGAATGAAACGCCTTCAGTAAACCCAACAAGTCCAGTTTCCCTTGTTTCAGCCTGTTTTTTGAATATACCATGAGCTGAATGACTGAGAACCTTCACAGACAAACTACACCTAAGCTACAAATGTGAAGATCTGCTAAGTCAGGAACAAGTTAAATAAAAATAGTGAAAATAGTACAAAAAAAAAAAAAAAAGGCCCCGCAATGTTTTGAGGGTTTAAAAATGTTAAGGCTTGGTTTTTGGTTTAGGGTTAAGGTTAAATTTTAGTTAGGGCTGTGGGGTTAGAGAATCCATTTTATCAACTGAAGGTCCTCACAAAGGTGGAAACATATATATATGTGTGTTTGTCTTACAGCTGAGATGTTTAGCAGCTGGTGGACAGTAGATGGAGAGTCTGCGGCCCATGTGATGTTCTACAGTAAACTGCTGCTATCACTATCCATCGGATAAACTGATAAGGCCCCATATCTGTCTCTTCTGCTTTCCTGATTTAACTTTCAGTATTTGCTAATATTTCGTTGATACACTGTATTGGCGTGGATATTACACAGCATTTCTTTTCCAACATCTGCTTTTGTGAAGCAGATGGAAACACTTTGATAGAGATCTCATTTCTTTTTCTCTCGTGCTCTTGTTCAGTGAAACATGAAATACAGCAACACATAAAACCCACGTTAGTGAATCTTGTCCACAGAGGAACAGATTCTCTCTGTCAGAAACATTTAGTCCTGTCTGTCTATTTGAGCTTATGATCTGTGACGGATGTAATTCTTGGCTCCGTTTTTAAAAAGCCTCCGACTGATTTAAGATGCTGCAGCGAGAGCATTGACGGGAATAACCAAGAAAGACCGTATTACTCCAATTTTAGCTTCTCTTCATTGGCTCCCTGTAAAATCCAGATGAGAATTTAAAATGAAGGCCTGTAAAGACCATCTTATTTTAAACACCTTATAGAAATATCACCCCAATAGGTCACTTTGCTCTCAAAGTTCAGGCTTACTTGTGGTTTAATGTAGAATTAGAGATAGCGGTTCAGCTATAGGACCCCTATCTCGTGGAGCCTGCTCCCAGTTTCAGTTCTTTTTTGACAAACGACCCTGAACCATCCATTAGTTATGCTGCTATAGGTCTAAGCTGTTGGGGGACTTCCCATAATGCACTGAGCACCTGTCCTCTACTTTCTTCTCTCTTGCTATTTAATCATCTGTCGGCTACTACTGTACAGCATGTCATTAACACAGTGTGGCCCTTTCTCTACTGAACTTAATTTTAAGAATAATCATTTAATCATCGACATTAAAGACTGAGCAAAATGCCATTAACTTCAGAAGATTCCAGTTGTCATGAATTTATTTCCTCTGTGGCAGAACAACGAAAGAGCAAAGCCTTCAGAGCACCCTGCAGGATTAACTGATCTAACAGACACATTAAGTACAGACTGAACTTCACACTATGAAACAACTGGAAAGAAATGTAATTGCCTTTAGGAAACAATTATAATTGGGTCATTGCAGTCGTAAATAAAATCTCTACTTCTCTACTCTCTTTATTTTCACTCCCTCTCCCCTTTGTTTCTGTCTTATGTTTCCTTTCACCTCCCTCCCCTCCATTTATCTAAGTTAACTTTATCTCTCCCACCCTCTTTGTTCCTCTCCATCTTCAGTGCAGTGATTTATGGGTAAAGAGTCAACTAATCTGGAAGTGCTGAACTATGTCTTCCTCCTTATTTCATCCTTTATTTGCTTTCTCTCTGTCTCAGACACTTCATCCTATATTTTAACTGTTCTCCTCTATTTGTCCTGCTTTGCCTCTTTCCCTTTTGAACTACAATCAGCAGTTTCATTGTGACATAAAGCTGAGTCGCAACACGTCTTATTCTCCTCTTGAATTCAGAGTAACTAAATGTAGACGCCCCAGTGATACTTAAGCACTTTCTGCAGAACCTGTTATCAGCTTAGTCTTATTAGAAACAAGCCTCTCCCTGTGACTCTTTCAGGCTAGTTTCTATATGAATCATTATTGTCAGTGACTTGATTAGAAAAGCTGATGCGTATTTCAGAAAGTCTGAACATGAATTTTCAGTAAAATGCCTGTTGTATCCAGACTCAAGTCTTATCAGAATAGGTTTTTGCATCTTTTTTGAACATTTGAACATTTCAACCAATAAAACACCTCTGCATCAGTTAGACAGTCCTCCAACCAATCAGAGCCATTTAGTTGGAAACAAACTCAACTTCATGTCCCACAGATGACGTGTATGACTACGTCTCTGTTACTCTTCTGTCCGTCAACACATAAAGCCCCACCCAAACGTTTTGATTGGCCCAGTAGATCTGTGCTGGAGCATAATCAGCTCCTAACTGAGAGACTCCAGACCAAATGGGAGCCACAAAAACATTGTAGATAGAAGAAGTTGGCCTGACTTCCAGGGAAGGAACATCACGTAACAAGGAGATGCCAAGATAATTAACTCTACCACGTTTTAAAGCAGAGTTTTACATATTGTCAAGCATGTTACTTCAGTTCAAGAAGCAAAGACTAGAGCTACATGGACCATTAACAATGTAATTCCTCCCAGTGTTTACATTTATACCGAAGTGGCAGCTCCTGCAACCGCCCATTGCATTGTTAAGCTCCCAAAATGGATGCTCTCTGAAAATGAAGCAGCCAACAACAACACCGCAGCCGCTATGAACAAGCATCTCAACAGAGATAATCTAACAGCTGTCTGACTTCAGATCTGATCTCTGGGAGTTTCGGGCCAGGTTTTGTAAAGCGTCTGGAGACCATTTGTATTGTTTTTGTCACTATATAAATAAAATTGAACTGTATTAAATTTAATTGCGATCAATGAGTCAGCAGAATTGAATTTAGTCTGATTGTTGGCTGGTGGTCAGAGTCTGGGAGTTGTGATTGTGTCCTCATCTGTTGTGATTCAGATGCAACGAAGACTTAGTGCTGAATCAGCAGTTTTTTAACAGATCACCTCTGAGTTTTAACTCTATTCTTTTTGGTGAAAGGGAATTAACTTTCTGATGCGACTCTAGTCCTTTAAAGGAGCCACAGTTTCTTCCTTTTCTGTTTCTTTCTTCCCTTCCATCCATGTGCTCCTCCGCCAGCTTGTTTGAAGTGTGCCTCCAGTCAGATTCACTGTGTTGATAACAGTCTCGCAATCAGCTGCAGTGATGCAGAAGCTGACCTGGCTCCCGCTAAAAGGAAACTCCTGTAAACTGATGTGTTTCTTTTTCATCCTTTTCCTCTTCACAGGGCAGTAAAATCCTTCGGTAACCAGGTCTGAAAATGAGCCACATGTGGTCCAAAAAGCAGCTGCAGTTATTTTGCACTGATGCTGTTGATAACTTGACAAGAGATGCAAATAGTAGCAGCCAAAGATTCCAATGCAGTACTTGGACTTTGATGATATCTTTTAATGCTGGCAACTCATTTCTTGTTTAATTTCTTCCGGTTACATTGTGTAAGTCTGGTACTATCTAGATTTCATTATGGGGCCTGTTTCAACTGATACAAAGGATTAAATACCTCTGTGCAAGCCATTTTATTTTTAACAAAACTTTCAGATGATGCATATGACTACGTCGCTGTTACTCTTCTGTCTATCCTCTCATAAAGCCTCGCCCAAACGAGGTGATTGGTCCGGCAGATCTCTGCAGGAGCATAATCACTTACCAACAGAGAGACTCCAGACCACCTTTCGGGGTTGGTCTGGCTCCCTTCCTACCTGTGTTCAGCAAAAGAGGCAGTAAGCCCTGTCATACCATGATGGCAAACAAGCTAACACGCAATGTTTGTCAAGCAAATACTACACCTTAGATGGAGCACCTGTAGAAATTTTTATGAGTAAACTGTCGTCGTCTCTCAACTTCAGTGCCAGTCTTGCATCTGAAGTTGCCGGTCAGACGTTGAACAATGATCAGTACATGCAACAGGCCTTCATCTAAGTTATCAGACCAATGGGTTCACTGATTGCCATCATATTCATATCATACGGTGTTTCCTTGATTTAATCATATGAGGAACTCTGTGTTTGTGTCATATGTCAGTCAGCTGTAACAGTCGCTCTCATTTGTCATCGCCCCAAAGTTGAGGTAAGTTCTACTCTGCCTCTGTGTACAGCCTCATTGTGTTGTTTTTTTCTTTCATTGTCAGGCATCTTGATGTACTGTATCTATTTGCAAACCCACCCAGGATTCAAATTTGTTAACCAATTTAGCAGAACACAGTTGTCCCCAGTTCTAATTGACTGATTTAATTTAATAGCCACATGTGCAAATCTACTCCAGTTTGCAGAATGACATGTTGCACACGATGTTTTTACATTTCTACTGTGTTCTTTTAACACTGACACAAACATTCTCTGTCCACAGTCATATCCCTTGCGATTTCATATCCTGATTTTCATGTTTCTAATTTCTACTTACAAAGCTTGTGGATCTTGTTTTATTATGTTGTGCAATTCAGTGTCATTTTTAATCTTCATCCCTGTAATATGATTTTAAAAATACTCAGAAACAGAAAAAGACTCATATAATGATGTGTTTTGTTTTGAGGTCAGTTTTCGTAGTTGTAATGCTGATTTTATTCTTGTTTCAATGTCACAAACACTAAACTGTGTATCAGAAGCACATGGCTGAGACTCCGGCTTTTACATTATCATATTATAAACCACCAGCTCCTCCAGCCATTGAGGTCAAACATCTTTGCGATCTGGTTTAAAACAGATCACAACACACTCCCATCACCTCCCAGTAGATCTGCACAAAACATATTTTATGGGGCGAGGAAACATATTTGGTAACTTCAGCGCACACTTTAAATTGTGTCCCTGTGTCCCTCAGTGAGGTTTAGAAGTGTGGGGTTTCCCAGCAGCCAGTCAGAGAAGGTCAAGGAATCATTCTCAGGTCAAATCAGGGTCAAATGTGGGCTGCAAGGTCTACCTCTGCATGAACGCTGAGCATAAGTGATTTATTAGGTACCATGAAGAAGTGGCCTAATGTTGCCTAATGTGATAAGGTGTAGGTTGACAAGTACCTGAATCAGTACTTCTAAAGGTATATGGTATGGTAAATATGTGGTAATTTCATTGACCTTGATTTTCTACATCAAAATTAAGAATGTTGACAAATGTTTCAAAAGTGAAAAAGTCTTCTTATGCCCTTATGAAATTTAACATTTCCAAGTATTTCAATGAGTGCCCTATAAAGGGTTAAAACCGTTCCCCAACATTCCCATCGCTGCCTCCAATTCTCAATAATCATTTCCCAGTTATTCCCAGCAGGGCAATAAACTCTGAGAGGATCTCAGAAACAAAAACTTGCAACTATTAATTCAGACTTTGCGGAGGACTTAACGACAAGACTGCAAGCTATTAGTTCTATTGTTTTAGTAATATGTTGGTTTAGGCTGCAGTGTCTTACTTACTTCGTCTGTCAGCTTATTTTAAATACTGCAGCTGCTTTTTGAATAGTCACCACTGGGATGTGAAGCCTGGATCAAATATTTACTAAAATAGATGCAGGATTTTGTTTCTTGAACTCAAGATTCCGGACATTTTACTTCAGTCATTCAGATTTCTAACTCACGCAAATCTTGAACTTAAACTAATTTCACAGCAGAATGACAAATAGTTCATGTCACCATATCAGCTGATACCTTGGTACAGACATGTTGGTGTCGTTTCCGTATCGAAGCACTGAAAAACTTTTATAGCGTAAAATGCACTGAGGTCATAGTCCTTTGCAAAACAAACCAAAAACATCAGTACTGTAATGTTTTATGTTTTTCAAAATGATATTGGTCCTATCTGCTCACTGATAAATATTTTGACCAACTCTCACCACAAAATCTTTGAATCCAAAAACTCAGGATTCCTAAAGCAAACGGGACAAATTTGTTTGACTATGATATAAACTGGGCCACCGACTCTGGTCACTGTGTTGTTCTGGTTCTGTTGGACCTAACAGCTGCCTTCGACACAGTGGACCATCAGATCCTCCTGTCTCGCCTGGAGAACTGGGTGGGCATTCGTGGTCATGCCCTAGATTGGTTTAGGTCCTACCTAACCCAAAGAAGTTTTTGTGTCCATGTTGGAACAGCTGAGTCCAGTGTAGCGCCCCTTAGCTCAGGAGTGCCCCAAGGCTCTACTCTTGGCCCACTTCTGTTTTCCCTCTACTTGGATCCTCTTGGATCAATTCTAAGAAAACATGACATTGCATTCCACTTTTATGCTGATGACAGCCAAATTTATATGCCCCTCCGTCAAACAGACAACTACTCTGCAAATCAACTGCTAGAGTGCTTGGCAGAAATCAAAGCATGGCTGGCTGTAAATTTCTTACACTTGAACAGTAACAAGACCGAGGTCATGCTGTTTGGGCCTAGTGAGGCCTCCAAGGTCCATGCTGATTTGGGGCCTTTAAATCAGCATTTAACACAGACAGCAACTAACCTCGGTGTACGAGTTGACAGTGATCTGAAACTGGATGCACAGATAAAAACAGTGGTTAAGTCCAGTTTCTTCCAACTGAGACAACTGGCCAAAGTAAGATCATTTCTTTCTCTCCACCACTTCGAGATTTTAATCCATGCTTTTATCACAACTCGTTTAGACTACTGCAATGCACTTTATGTTGGACTTAGCCAGGCGTCACTGTCTCGACTACAGCTCATTCAAAACGCTGCTGCTCGACTTTTAACTGGTACCAAAAAGCACAATCACATTACCCCAATTTTAGCAGAAATTCATTGGCTCCCTGTCCGTTTCCGGATTGATTTTAAAATTCTTTTATTTGTATTCAAATGTATTCATGGCCTCGCTCCTCAGTATCTGTCCGAACTGCTCCAGCCGTACACTCCCTCACGCTCTCTTAGGTCGGCAGATCAGTCACTGTTGGTTGTCCCAAAGACAAAAAGGAAAATGAGAGGTGACCGGGCCTTTGCAGTTGCTGGCCCCAAACTGTGGAACAACTTGCCATTGCACATTAGACAGGCCGACTGTCTTCCTCATTTTAAATCCTCCCTTAAAACACATTTTTTCTCTTTGGCTTTTAACTCAGCATGAGATGTTAGTTCTTATTGTTTACGTGGTTTGATTGGTTTTATGATTTAAATCCTGTTTTAATCTTTCTTTGTGTTTTTATATTCTCATGTCTGTGTCCAGCACTTTGGCCAACCTCGTTGTTTTTAAAGTGCTTTATAAATAAAGATTGATTGATTGATTGATTGATTGATAAACTGGCTTCAACTTCTGTTGTCGCTCATCCGACGTGGTGACGTGTCAACCAATGTGTTTGCTTTACCTGTTGCCGTGTTATAGTTACAGTCAATGCCTGCTGAAGAATATTACAGCTGCCGTTTCTAATGGAGCTCTGCCTACTGTTGTTTCAGAACCATGAACAGCTGTTGGTTGTGTGTGGGCCATAACTCGGGGACGTGCGACATATTTTCAGTCAACGTAATGCATTTGTTATATAAAGCTGACAACGTCGCCGACTGCTCAAGTGTCACTCCAATGGCGACTATGTGACGGTGTCACTGACACTGAGTTGTAGCCTAGTTGCCCATAGCGTGAACGCACCATAACACTGTTCATCTGGTCCATTGATGGAGACAGTGTCAACAGTCAGATACGATGGGTAAAGAAACACAAACACTCAACAGGATGTTAAATAAATATGAATAAAGAATCATTCTGGAAAAAAGGCTTTTGACAAATTGTGGAAAGGTTTTTTTTATGTTTGTCGGTGAAACTATGATCATTTCACTGCTCGTGGTTTTCTAGTCGAACTCATCCCCGCTGAACCAATAGAAAAACTATAAAAACGATCAATTACAGAAAACCTCTGACTAACTACTTTTACTTCCACTCGGTAGTTCTACTGAGTTTCTACACCAAGCTTTTTACAGTGTATTTGAGAGCCAGTGGCAGCAGAATAAGAGCTGAATTGTGAGCAGTTGTGTTTAGACTGAAGGAGGCTGCCTGGCAGATAATGGCCGTCATTAGGCTGTTATTAGTGCTGTCAGTGGACTCTGCTCAGAGCTGTTTGATGTGAGGCTGTGAAGGATGATGGAGCACAGAGCAGCAGCTCACAGACCAGGTGTTTCTCCAGACGGAGGTCAAACTGTATCTACAAAAGACTCTCCAGTATAATTGGTCATTATTCTGCTCATATCTGGCCTGGAATGTTTTTACATATTTTTTTGTTTTCCTTACCGGTGTTCGCTCTCTGTTCCTAGTAGGCGTTTCTTAGTTCTTTGTATTTTTAGCCTTTTTTTTTTTAGTTTTTGGATTACCTGCTCATCATGATAATATGTTTTCATTAAAGTTCCCTTTGAGTTTCCTGATCCTGTCTAATTCCTTCACATTTGACGTACACGCCAAACAGTGGAAGAATAAAACCAAAAAAGCTGGGACGTAAGAACTCCAGCACAAACAGATGCCCTTTTTGTTATGTCACTCAACATTTCCCAATTCACAGCCAGCTGTTTCATTTTACATCCGTTTTAGTCTCCACCAGCTCCTGCAAAAATAGAGAAATGTACTGTATACACTTTCTTGTATGAAAACTACAATCATCTATTTGTGGTGTGTGCGTCATGACTTAAGGAGATGATACACATTTTGGAACGAGCTGTGTAGTCTTTGTCACTCACTGAGTTCCCACACGTTATTTATTTTTCCCTACCTTGACATTAGTTATTTTTGAAACCTGCACAAATATCACATATCAGTTACCACCAAGGTCAAGCTGTGCAGTGGATTCCAGTTTGAGTTTTCATTTTTTGTTTAATTTTTTTTTTTACCAAGGAGTAAATGTTTCTTTACTTCAAAATAGTTCTGAGCCAATGCGAGTCAAACAAAAAGCTCCACTGAGCTGCATGTTAATCTCCATGTTCAGTTTTCCAGTGCAAGTTATCTCCTAAACATTTCACTATTAACATTAAAAAATAGCATTGTGTAGTTTTAAGGTATTATAAGGTGTTGTTTTGAGCATTACACATGTGTTAAAACATATATAAAAACTATGGACGCAGTTGTGGATCACTGAGTAAAACATTTAAAGACATCCAAATATAAACTGTGATAAAGATTTATAACTGCATTTGATTTAAATTTTTAGTTTTGGTCTTTTCTGCTTCTTATTACATATTTTGTGGAATCTGTTCTGGTATTTCCTTACCCTTTCTTAACATACAGATGCAGAACAGATGCTTCTGTCTGTAGATATTTAGCTTTAAGCAAAACATTTTACCCGCAGCAGTTAAATTACAATGAAATCATTTACTAGCAACAGTTTTGATCATAAACATGCTTGTAACTGGGCTCATAATGAGGCCCATATGGAGTACTTTCACAATATATGAATTGATATTTCCCATAAATTGTAAAATATTCTGACGTCTGACTGACTTTATGAATATTATTCTACACTCACAAACCTCAGTTTCCCTACTTTCCTCTGTCTTATCCATCAGGTTTTTTTTTTGCAGTCTGTCTTTGTCTCTGCAGAGGGTTATCATCAGTATAACCTTTGACTACATCAAAGTGTAGTGTAGCAGCAGCAGTTGATAGGTGGCCTGTGATCTAGCCAACCAGCTTTCCTGTTTCCCTCAGTCTCTCAGGCACGGGTCCATTTGAAGTCAGTCATTTGGCAGAAAACTAAACAAGCCCCCTGTTAACTACCTCACTTACTGCTGTTTACAGACCCACTCCCTCAAAAACTTGTAAACCGCTGCAGAGGCCACACTTCCCCGTGAAACCAAACAGAGACTAAAGTGAGTGGTAAAACCTGAGACAAACAAATCTTCACTTCACTGATGCTGGTACATAGATGTTTTTAAATTTTTATTGGGTTTTTTTTGTATTAATAATTGATTAATCAATTAATTATTTGTTCAATTAGTTGATCAATTTATTGAGTGTTTTATCAATTAGTTGATTATTTTTTTATTTTTACAGTTGATTCATTTATAGATTTTTTTCGATAATTTTATTGATTTTTTTTTCAATTAGTCAGTGAACCTACTGATTTACTTTTTTACTGTTTTTTTAATTAATCCATCAGCTATTTTCTCAAGTTGTTGATTAATTTGGTTTGCCACAGAAATATTCCCAAATTAAACTCTTATTCAGACACAGTCATAACAGCCATAACCGTGGCCCTAACCCTATTCTGTAATATTTTTACACCGTTAAATAGTGTGCATAAAAATTAACAAGTGTATCTATTGCTGAAACAGTCTCTTGAGGATTGACATTTTAAGAAAATCGACAGTTTATGTTATTGCCCTAGTTCAGATAAATTCGATTTTGAACTGGCTAAACAGAGAAAAGAAATCTCAGAATATCTTATTAACGGGAGCATAAAAGACACAACAGAAAGAGCTCTCTTTCTCTAAAGGGTTAAATCTATGAGTAAGGGGGTTTACTTTCATCAGGGAGGAGGAGAAAGGGAAGGACAGAATCCGAGACAGAAAGGCAAAGAAAGTAAGAAGAGATGTAGTTATATCTGATAAGAACATGGATTTATCTCTGATGAGACAACAGTGACAAACATGACTGATGTTCAGAATGAGAGACTGATCAGATATTGATGGTGGGCCGTCACTGAACCCTGAAGGTGAAAGGTCACCCTCTTGTCTCCTGTCAGACTGCTGCAGACCTCAGCTCTGGACTTGACCCACATCTCCTCTGAGGGTTAACAGTGTGGGTGGTAAACACACACAAGCCTTCAGGCGTTTATAGACACACATTGACCTCACACAAGTTAAAAGTCCCTGTGGTCTAATCCAGTGAAGCATTTTGAATTCACACTCTGTCCAGATTAACATCTTTACAGAAAGTAATTCAATCCTCCTTCAGCCACTAGAAGAAAGACATCAGCTCTGGTGGGCAGCAGAAATAATGAAGTTCTCACTTGCTCCATTGACTCTGGAATGTATCTAAATCCATGTATCTATGTAATCTGAGCAGATCTCCATCAAACTGTAACAACGAGGAGATTTTATTTCTTTGGTTGTAAATGTGCAGACTTTGAAAAACTACAAATATAAAAGTCTGTATAAATAGACTAAAACAATGTGGATTCATTTAGATACCAGAATAAAATTGGAACAAAATGACCTTTGGACCTTAGAGATTTGATATTACAACATCTAACTGAACTAGTAAGTAGACTAGAGACAGTGTATGAATGACCTGCAAGCGATTGTGAGTGTACTTTCTCAGTGATGAAAAAAATTTAATCTATAGGTTTCAGTTTCTTATGTACAAAAAACAGGTTCAACAAAATGGCGCCATATATAAAATTACATTTACATAGGATGAGAGTGATAACACACTAAATGTTAGATTTACTGTGCCACTGATAAATGTGTTTGTCAGATTGCAGTTGTTTAGTTGACAAGTATTAACACTTAAGGCCTGGATACATCAAACTGACATCAGGTAACTACTGACAGCAAAGGCCAACTGTGACGTCTCCTGTGTCTGGACCAAAATGTTGCACTTGAACACACCACAAAGACTGCAGCTAACTACCAGCTGGTACATTCTGCACCTGGGATGAAATAACTCGGAAGAAGTACTATAAAATGGGAGGCTATGAAGCTACGAAAGGGTACTATTAGCTGAGAGGCTAGGAAGAACTACTATTACCTGGGAGGCTAGGGGGCTAGGAAGAGCTAGGAAGAGCTAGGAAGAGCTACTTTTATGTGGGAGGCTAAGAAGAGCTACTATTAGCTGGGAGGCTAGGAAGCAAGGAAGGGCTACTTTTAACCTGGAGGCTAGGAAGCTAGGAAGAGCTATTAGCAAGGAGGCTAGGAAGAACTATTATTAGGTGGTAGGCTAGGAGACTAGGATGAGCTACTATTAGCTGGGAGGCTAGGAAGCTAGGAAGAGCTACAAACTGTCATACAGAGTTGGCTTGTCCTGAATTATGCTAATTATCATGTTGTGGAAATACTGCATTTGTTGATTTGAATGTTGAAGAATGAAGAAGATGAAAAAATAAAGTCTTCTGAGTGAACTTTTAGCTTTACTTTCATTACTTCCTGTTTCTCTTCTCGTGCTCTTGTTCTCTGATCATCCAATCAGAATGATCTCTCTCTGACTGAAGTTCCACCGCTGATTCAACATGATGAACAACCATCAGCTTGGTGTGTCAGCTTTTATGCGTATGTAAAGAGATGTGATCAGTCCTAAAAGTAACACATCTAAGCAATGGTGTCACTATTTATGAACTCCAAGAGCTGTGGTTGTTCATTTCGAGTTGCCACCCTGGGTGTTTCTGAAACCAGGGGAAACTGATGCAAATGTTTGGGAAGTTGAAGAAAGACTCAGCAGGCTTCTCTTTTTCTAAAAAAAGCCAATACACTACAGACCTACAGATCTGTGTACAAAAGTCATTAACATTTATCTTCCATGTGATTAGTTAAGAAAGTAGTATGTCAACCATGATGTACAGTATTTAGCCAACATTTTCAGGGAGGTAAATACTGTAAATCTGCTGCTAAGTCAATGTGCGTTTGGTAAATTATGATCCTAAAACCACTGGATTTTTCATGCAGAAGCTCTCATTCTTCCGTAAGGTTTAAATTATTCTAATGATGATGAATGGGGACTCTGCACACAGATTCCTTTCAGAAATGATTCACTAATTTGATTTAATGGATCAAAATCACCTGATGCACGCAAATCATTTCAATCTGCACATTAGCAGGAGTCTGACTAAAGGCTGAAGGGTCAGGAGATGATGAAATCCAGGAGGACGCTGTGTGGTCTGAATGTGTACAGTCTGCAGAGGCTTCTGTATTTCCTCATGTTTGCACACAAATTAGCATAGCTCTCAACTTATCACTGTTTATTCACTTTGAAAATCATAAGCAAATACTAGTGAATGAAGGGTTTGTCCACTGAATTGTAGGTTCACTCATACAAGCAAACGTTTTCTTTTAACACAATGCTGCAGTGTTTCCCATCTAATTAGTTCCACCATAGTTTCAAGTGAAAGTTATCTTAGGAGATATTTAGTTGTGTCGGAGTCGGGCATGTCCACATCAGTGCTGCTATTACATACCAGGCTGTCGTAGCTAGCCTCAACTCTTATCAGAGTCTGGTAACGCTCCATCTGGATTTCATTACGGGGCATGTTTCAGTTGATATAGAGAAAAATACCTCTGCATCAGTTAGATAGTCCTTCAACCAATAAGAGTCATTTAGGTGTAAAGGAATTCAACACCACAGCGTTCATATGACCTCACTGTTACTATTCTGTCCATCATGAAGCCCCGCCCAAATGATTTGATTGGCCCGGCAGAACTTCGTCGGAGCAGAATGAGTTCCCAGTGGAGAGACTCAAGACCAATTGACCAAAAAAACTCTGAAATTGAGCGATTATGACCAAAATCCATTTAGGTGCAAGAAGTCTGAATCCTTCAAGGCCCTCCAACCTTGTTCAAAACACCTCTTAATACGATCTTTATGACGCCACTGCTTTAGAAACCATGAACACGATACGGATACTCAATAAAATCGTAGACAGGTATCTCATATGGCCAGATGAATGCCATTACTAAAGCAGGAAACTCACTTGGAACAATTCAAGTAGTCTCCTCTCACTCACCGCAGCCACAGCTGTGCAGCAGCACCACACACATCAAATCCAGCAGAAGCATCCATTTCGACCCAATAAAATGGCAAAAATATACATTAAAGATGTAAATATAATTCATTTTACTCACCAGAACTTAAGAAACAATTTTGAGTTCTCCTCGGAGCCTGTCAGCCAACAGTAGCATGCGTAGTTCCTGAAAGTGGGGGACACACCCTTTTCCCGGCTGGGTCAGGCTAGCTAGCTCCGGGATTGGACGTACTTTCCCTTCAAAGTCTGCTGTGAAATGGCTTTCTAAGAAGACCTACAACAAGGCTTCTCCTCCTTCCACCATGGCGGGATTAAAAAATAACTATCAAAAAGTTAACAGGGACGATTTGGTTGTGCAACTCGCAACTGATAAACGTGAACCACTAGCTTGGCTTAAACAGAGGATTAAACCCTCCAATCAGAGGACGTTAAAGCACTGATGCTACCGTAGGCTACAGAGAAGGCCTAGGAATGCGTACTTGAAATGTGACTGGTTAAAGGATCAGCGTCATTACAATGTATTTCAAGTTTCAGCCACCTGCAGTTTTAATTGTGAAGGCCCAGATAGATTCCTTTGACTCCGGCAACACATGTTGGCTGAAATATGACTGGACAAAAGCTCTAATGCATAGTTACACTGCCAGAAGCACCGCAGCTGAGAGACAGACAAGCCATAACATGAAAAGAATAGGCTATTGGGAATAATTTAATAAGATTAATGGGAAAATATTAAAATATAAGTCAGTGACTGATAAAGGTCAGCAGAAAAGGCTTTGCTGGCCCTGGCGGCCCACTATTGCTCAAACGTTAACATTACAGTGCGTCAGGATAATAGGAGGGAACACAGTCATTTTTTCTGTCCTGTATATACAGCCAATGGCCCTGACTGAAATCAGCTGCCACATCTCCAGAGTCACAACCAGAAACACTGATCTCTGTCCTAGAGATCACCGACCTGCCAACTCAAGAACTCAAGGCATCTTGAGTTGTTTGACGGGAGTTCAGTTCATATTTTTGTAGTATTTTTTCATTTGTCAAATGATTAAAGGGTTCAACAATATGGCATCCATCAACAACATTTGGTGACAAACCCACTCTGTAATTTGGGTTGCACCATTATGAAATCACAAAGTGGTGAGGCTTTTCTTTCATAACGTGAAAAATGTGGGAATAAAAACATAAGCTCTTACATAATTACGACAGAATTCTACTACTTTGTTTGACAAAGTTTTTGGTGAACATAAATAGCACGTGTTTACCTCTATTACACACCAGTCAGATTATGTTTAGTGCATCACATCAAATAGAGAGAGAAGATATCAGTTTGTGTCCTACCTTCTGTAACCACTGCGTGTTGTTCTCCATCGTGTTCTCCAGGCGCTGTAGTTTCTGAGTCGACCAATCGGCATCTACAGGTGGCGAGTCTCTCTGCACGACACTTGCCCCGCCACGAGAGCCGCCATATTGCTCCGTCTGTGATCCTCCGCCCTGGCACGAGTCCAGCTCCGGCAGGATGAAGGTGTAGCTACACTGGCCATGCTGGATGCGGTGAAACCTCCTCTTTTTCTCTGAACCTCCTCCTACCCCGCCGCCGCCACTTCCTCCTCTTCTCTGGCTTCTTCCAGCTCGTCCTCGCTCTGCATTCGCAACGCCGGCTGCATCAGTGATGACTGACAAGGTCCAAAGCAGCAGAAGCACCAGCAACCCCCAGCGGAGACTTAAGCCTTTCATGACACTCTCTTCAGCTATATGAAAGTGTTTTCTCTCAGTGAGGCAAGGGTCAAGAGAAACTCGTTCACACACTTTGACCCCAGTTTACCTTAGGGAAACATCTGTGCGCAGGATGCATGCACAAGGCTCTACATCTAACAGTTAATCCATGGGGGCAGATCCTGCAACGAGTTTCTTCAGCTCCTAAACATCAACACCTGTTCTTTGGTCTCACGCTGTCCTCTCAGATCACCTCAGCACGTCTTTGTCTTCTCGTTATTAATTGTGTTCTTTGATGATGAAGATTTTTCAGGATGGATCCACTGGCTTGACATTGGGCTGATAGTTCGTGGTTTAGTTGAAATTCCTGCCCTAATGTATCAGCTACAAATCCAAATCCAACCAAGACAAAAATATGGATGAGAAAGTTAAGTGTACAAAAAAAGGAAAATTAATAAAGTAGAAGTGAGGATGCGAATTAATGATGTACAAATAAATTGAGAGAATTAAAGAGATAGAAAAAAAAAGTTAAAATATAAGACAAATAATCTTCAAATATCCAAAAATAAAAGAAAACAGAAAATTAAAAAGAATATTTTTTTTTTTTTATCTCCCACCCTTCTCTGGTGGCTCCACTTTCAGAAGTGGCTGGGGAGAATTACTTCTGCCCTCTTCTTATCTGGGGCTGGCTGAGAAAAGAAGGAATGAGCGAGGGAGGGAGGGATGGAGGAAGGAGGAGGGAGGGAAGAGGAGGAGAGAGAAAAGACGAAAGAAGGAGAGGGAGGAGTGCAGGGACAGGAGAGCTGAGGGAGGTCTATTAGAGCACCCTCTCTATTTGTGGGCTGAGGCGAGGCAACAGCAGGAATGAGAAGTAGCCAGAAAAAGAAAAAGGGGAAGAGAAGAGAGGGGGGACAGTAAAAAGAGACAGCAAGATAAGAGATAAAGGCTGAGAATGGGAGGGCAGAGAAAGAAACTGCTATGTTGACAGAAAGAGGAAAGACAGAGAGAAACTGAATAAGAATCTAACTGAAGTCCAGTAGCTGCTGTAATCTTCTTTCAGTTCTGAAGCCTTGTATGGTCATCCAGACCGAGTTGGCAATAGAGGCTGAAGATTTTACTTGTTCTGGGGCATCATGGGATATCAGAGGGTCCATGGACTTTAAAAAAAAAAAATCCTCAGACTGTCACAGGATGTACCTCCTCACTGTCTCTCATCTGTCCTGCTTTTCACTCTGCATGGAAGCAATATACAGAGATTAGTTCCAGACAGATGGCCTTGTCCCAGGATTATGAAACGCTACATGTGGAGGGACAATGTGAGTTTGTCAGTGAGTCTCTTTGCACAGTGATAAACCGGTCTGCAGAAGTTGACCGATGCAAATGCAGACAGGAGATAAGAGACAAAGATGATAAAATGATGTCAAGAGAGGCAGTAATGGATATATTTCTTGTTTCTGCACCATCTAAGATAAGAATCTGCTCTCAACCTCCAACATCTTCTTTATTTTGACATGATACAGTCTTATTTTCAGCATGGCCTGGTCTCACCCTTCTGTTTCTGCCGCGGCATACGTCTTCATTTTTGCTGGGTTGCTCACTTAATGTGAGCCAGTTGGTCCTTTGGGGGAAAGCAGAGAGGTTACATAGTGAATGGCTTCTGCCCCAACTGGAGATCATTCTCATGGGAACGTGGGTGGAGAGAGAGTCTGGTGCACAGAGCTGTGACACATAGAGTGGCTGTTCCTGCTCAAAATCCTCACATTGTATAATTTCTGGATCACAAGTTAATTTTCAGGAATTCAGGGTAACTTCTAAGCAACTGAAGGCCTCTCTCACATTGACTAATGTTAATGTTCATGAATCCACCATCAGGAGAACACTGAACAACCATGGTGTACATGGCAGAGAGCGGCAAGAACAAAGACACTTCATTCCTGCATCAGAACCTCATCCTGTATGTGAAACATGGGGGTGGTAATGTCCTTGTGTGGGCCTGTTTTGCCACTGAATTATCCCAGCGAATTCAAGAAGAAAGTGTCTGTGAGCTGCATCTTCAGAGCAAATGGGACATGCAGCAAGACGATGAGCCCAAGAACACAAGTCGTTCAACAAAAGACTGGAAGAAAATGAATGATCTGGAGCGGGAAAATACACGTAGCAAAAAACAAAAAGACACAGGGAATTTTTCAAAGAGACACAAGAGGTAAGCAACACGTGAAGTAGAAGAACACAGAAAATAAATATGATGTTTCACAGTAAGAAGGTTCTGTGTGAATGGTTGTCTGTCTCTCTGTGTTAGCCCTGCGATAGAATGGCGACCTGTCCAGGGTGTACCCCACCTCTCGCCCGATGACAGCTGGGACAAGTTCCAGCCCCCTCCAGAGAACAAGCAATATCCAAAATTCCAAAAGGTAAATCTCCTAAAATCTTTAAAGAGATTTCAGATTGTTATTTGTTGTCATTTGTTTTATTTGGAAATACTTTTATGCTTGCCACGTTGGGAAAGACAGGAGAAAATGTCTGTGAAGAACGGACAAGAAACAGTAGGTATTATGTTTTATCGTATTCGTGTTTCATTTTTATGAGAGGAAAAGCTTTGATAACAAGGACTCGGTGTACCACAGGGAACCTTTCCCAACAAGGCAAGCATGAAAGTGTTTCCAATTGAGTGTCCAAAATGTACACCTGCCAAGCCCCAAACTGAGTGTATATTTTGGGTCTGGCAAATAAATAAAATGGGTTTACAAGGGGCATGGTCAATAAACTGTGTGGAATTACAACGCTGTGATTTTTATATGTGCCATCTGAGATTATTGTGATGTCAGGATATCAAATAAGAGCAGCTTACTCATATTTGGCACTTCCTTCAATGTCTGTGTTTCACCTTTACATGTAATAAGAGATGAAGTGACACAATTTCAATGTTAAGCCAACAAAAAGAATATATATATACATACATATAGGTTTATATGCAGAGGACATAGGACTTAGAAAAACCTAGCATCTAGATTAACATCAAAGCAACTGCAAACTCAGTGTTATATCGGCAAACGGCAACTTAATTTTGAGATACAGGTGAAATAAACTGAGACAGGTACAAAGAGCTACTCAAAGTGACACACTGGAGACAAGTAAAGAGTTGATGCAGCCTTCAGGAGATGTCTACTTTTGTTCTGGAGAAACTTTTTCCTTGTTTTTCCTTGTAAATTCAAATTACTGAGTCATTGTGGGAACACTCTTGTTTCTCTTGTTAAGTTACTGAAATCACATCATATCCAATACATGTAAACCTTCAAGTTCCCATCTTGATGTATTACAAAATCATAGCTGTAGACATTTTAGAATGGGAGAGAAGATTAGCGCAACATGCCATGAGATATTTCTATCCTCTCCAGCTCTGGCTCTTGTGTTGTCTGTTCTTTCTTTTATTGAGGCTGATATCAGGAGTAACAGAGGGCACATGAGTCATGAACCCGCCCTTTCACCTTCCCTCTGTGGGAACGGACGGACGGATCAGGATGTGTTTTTGTTTTTTTTTATTCCAGGATTTGATTTCAGCTATGTGTCTTTTTTTTGGTCCCTTTCTAAACTTAATTCACGTCTTTGTTTGTTCATCTGGCCTCTCTACTCATTCTCATCTCTTGCTGTTGGGCACAGTTTGGTTGTTTAGTCGTGTGTTTTTAGATCATGACTGAACGGTTCAGGCTGTAATGTGCACAGAATGATAAAAGCGTCTCTTATTTAAAAGACAGCAAAAATAATTAGTGACAAATTCCAACTGGCACAGTGGCTTCTTGGAAGTAGTTTTCTCTTAAATTTTCCAAGCGGCACAAATGGCTTACGCCCAAACTGATTTTACAGCATTGACAAAATACCACATAAACCTAAAAGATTGTGATCAATGCAGACGAAGGTAGTAAATCCAAATGGTGATGGAGATTCTGCCTCCACATGCTGTCTGCACCCCACTAAGAGGGTTTTCTAGCCCCTTTTCTGCTACACAACAACTGGCATGGCCCGACCAAATGGAGTGCAGCCAAAGTCTGAAAGTAGCACAAAGCACCAGGTCCAGATGGTTTTGGTTGTTAGGGCAGTGCACAAACATGGCACACAGAATAAAAGCCGTGAGTAATCTGCCATAGACTCTATGTTTGAGCCAGATAACCTGAACACAACCCAAAATAACTTTCTACACTTGCTGGATGCAAGTATCAGATAACCCATCACCTAAAACCATTTCAGTGGCAAAACACAATCTGTATTTTTCTATCTGTATTTAAACAGATGAAAGGGATTTATTATGTCATTCATAGTTAACCTAACACTGTGAATGTTCTCAGTCATCCAGGTCATCCAAAAACAAAGCTGAAACAAGAGTAACTGGACCTGCAGAGTTTCTTGAAGACGCTTCATCCAAGCCTTCAGTTCTTAAAGACTGGTGGGGACTTAAGGTCTAAGTAGGAACATCTGTGGGTGGTGTCCACCTGAAACTCATCTGACTAGTGTCTGTTAACGATCAGATGCTCTCTTTTTTCCAGAGACAGCTCACCCACAACAATATCCACATTTTACATAGAAAAGGCCATCAAGCTACAACACAATCTTAACATCTGTCTCATCACTCTGAATTCTTTTTTTGTTTCTGTGTTATGAGTTTCAGTTTTGGACTTTGATTCGGTTTGGGTTTTCATGTAGGCTATGTTCTTCCTGTTTTACTGTGTCTTTTTCCCAACCTCACTGGTTTCACCTGTGTCTCGTCAACCCACCAGCCTTTGTCCTGCCTTTCTTCTTGTCAGGTTGTTTCTTGTTCCTCCCCGTTTTCTCAGATTATGCATACCATTGATTTTGCTTCTCTTTTTGGATTATCCCCGCTCTCTTTTGTTGGATTTGTGTTTTGTACTTGACCTGCTCACCCCCGCAGCAACTTTTGTTCCTTATTTTTGTCAGTAATGATTAAATTGAGTTGTTCAGCCTGCTTCTCTTGACAGAGGAGGTCTTACATTCCTTGCTGCATCCGTAACTTCCCCAAAAAGTTTCACCCACATTCAGTTCAATTTCAGGTAGGAGTGGATACCTGCAGGAGGCCATGAAGACTGGGCGGATTGATGAGACCACCTCCATACTACACCAAACAGATGTAGTATGGAGCTCCACAGGAAACACACAACTCCAGGCCATTCCAAACTGGAATCTGTCAGACAGATTCGACCCAGTCTAATGCAGTTCCTTTAATCTTGATCACACTTTCAAGTCTAGTAAAATATTGTGATCAATAGTGTCAAAGGCAGCACTAAGATCTAGCAGAACAAGTATAGAGACAAGTCCACTGTCTGAGGCCATGAGGAGATCGTTGGTAACTTTAACCAGAGCCGTTTCTGTACTGTGATGAACTCTAAAACCTGACTAAAACTCTTCAAACAGACCATTTCTGTTTAAATGGTCACACAACTGATTAGCAAGAACTTTTTCTAGAATTTTAGAAATAAAAGGAAACTGGAAACTGGTCTATAGTTGGCTAAAACATCTGGGTCTAGAGTCTAGACTGTTTTTTTTTACCAGTCACACCTTGAGAGTAAAGTCTCTGGACATTAAAGGCTCATATCTGGATGTTACCAGACACTAGTCACGCAGTTTTCAGGTGGGCAATACCCAAAGATGTTCCCCACCAGTCTTTTAGAACTGAAGACGGATGAAATTTCAAGGAAACTCTTCAAGTCCATGTGCCTGTGTTTTAGCTTGTTTCTTTAGCATTAACCTCCTGTTTGTATCAGTAAACCCAAAGTTGCAGCTACAACATTTGAATGTATGCAGGTGACAGTTTGTCTGTAGATTCATCCTGTAATAGTGGTGTATCGTTCAGCACTTTACAGAATCAGATTATGAGATTTTCAGCAGGCCAGATACTGATACACTAAGGCCTGAATCTGGAGTTTTCTGTTCACGCTCTCCCCCTCTGCTGCCTCAGTTACTCCACTACACTCTGTATACTGTTAAGAAACACCGAGCATCCAGGCCACGGATGAACGTCTGAACCCCTGGTGCCGTGATGGATGGGGTCAAGACCCGTCTCACACTTTGCAAAACTCAGCACCTGCAAAAACACATGATGAGATGTAACCTGAGATTCTTTAACTCTTCAAAAACAGAGTGAAGGTTTGACACATACGGACTGATTGAAGGGAGAGATGACAGGATGATTTTTTTTTGTCACAGGGGTGTAACATGGAGGTAGGACCCTAATGTGAAAGATAAAACTATATGTACTCGTGGGGGGTGATTAAGCATGAAGACAAAAGACACAATACAAAGATATCAAGTAACCTAAACACAGAGAGGAAATCACAATAAAACAGGAAATACAAGGAAACCAAACTTGATAACAAAAGCTACCAAAACACAAAGTCATGACATTTATATGGTCAAGTTAATTTCATCACTAGTATGTTAAGGACATTGCTTCATTTGCATATCATTCATTCATTCATTCATCTTCTATACCCGCTTAGTCCTGTTAAGGGTCGCAGGGGTCTGCTGGAGCCTATCCCAGCTGTCAGCAGGCGAGCATTTGCATATCAATTATTTGAATTATTGGAAAGTTATCTGCAAGATACTACTGCTCTGAAGGCTTCCTTACTGATGCTTTATACGTTAACAATCCTCCACCAAAAACAAAAAGTTAGCAGGGAGAATTAATTTATTAAGTGTAAAATAGTGGGTTATAAATGCAAATTATTTTGACCGGCGTTATTTTTTTAACACACTGTTAACACATGTACGCTCTGTTATTATGACCTCATCAAAAAACTGAATTTGGGAAATCAGGAAGTGATAAAAGCAGCAGTAACGCTTTGGCTGCATTACAAGTGTCAAAAAGAAGCAAAAGAAGAAAGGAAGCAGAATCTTTGTTACACAGTTCATGGCGAAAACAAGGAGTACAAATAACTTGCTCTTGAGAAGAGACACATCTTTTCAAGAGAAGCTTGATAACTTGACAAGACCAAAGTCATCTGTATTTACTGTCGATGTGAACTGAGCAGGGAGCTTTCTAAGCAGCTGAGATGTTAACAGTGATAGAACTTGAAATATACAGTTTCAAGGTACATTTAAAACAGATATTTAAAACAAAACACCTAATTAATGGAAAACATGAGTTACTTTTAATCACCATCCCTAGTATGAGATTATCAGATCAGTACTGAAGTCCTTTAACAAACTATCACACAAATAAATAGTCATGTGTGAATAATTCTATCGGTCAAATTGTGTTACTACTAACTGCCTTCATACTTGATTGTCACAGTCATCCTGTGTCACCCCCAAACGCAAAAGTTTATTTTTAGGCTGAAGAACATCAAGGAAACCTTTGACCAGAGTGCCTATGTTATGAGTTTATCTTCAGGGTCTTAAGTGCTTCTAGTTTATTTCATTAAGGTCATTTAATCATATTCATTGAGCATTTCTGACTTTGAGAAAATGACTAAAAAAGATGAAAGACATTATTTATCAATTTACTCAAAGCACAGATGAACTGAGCAGCATTTTAAAGGGCCGACAGAGAGTTCATGTCTCAGAGCAGAGCCGTTCATCTTAACCAAACGTGACGTTAAGAATGTTTTGATCTTTCAGTGATTCCTTCAGTAGGTCTCAGATATTTAAAATGAGATATATTATTGAACCAAAGCCAACACTCTGGCAGGTTTAGTGTTAAATGAGATTTAACTTTAACTGAAAAAGCCGATCATCTGAAGTCAAGTCGAGGTGGCAGCGGCCTGAGCGTCATGTTCCAGACGTCTGTCTTCCCAGTAGCACTCTCTAGTTCCTCATGAGGAATCCCGAGGAGTTCTCACGCCAGTGGAGATATATAATCCCTCTAGTGAATCCTCAGTCTATCCTAGGGTCTTCTCCCGGCTGGCCGTTAAACCACCTTGTGGAGGTGCCCAATCCTCAACAGGTGCCGAAACCAACTGGCCCCTTTACACTTTTGGTGACGTATAAAATACTGCAAATTCTTCTGTGTCAGGAAACCATCTGCTGTAATTGCACCAATATTCAGCAGCTGATCTCAGTGAAGCAGAGAAGAATAAAATAACAGCTCCGTATAGTATAAAACCTGAATGACATGAAGACTTTCTTTTACTAAATAATAAGCTGATAACATCTCAGGACACTGAGTGATACACTAATACTTTGAATCAATGGTTTCTGAGTTGAGAGGCAGGTTCCAAATGTACTCATATCGAGAATAATATTTACAATTTAAAACTTTCTCACTATTCCCCGTGCCGGTCCATCAGAATCAAAGAGCAAGGGCCTTTAGTGTCAACTTTTTGCTATTACACATGTAGATTAAAAAAAAAAAAACAGTAGAGAGCCTCCATCAGTTGCTGCATTTACATGGACACTAGTAATAATCAGAATCAGGAATGACTCATACTACCACCAACCATTGATAATCTGATTTCCTGTAATTACCATGTAAACACTTGATCTACTGGTTTCTCTCTGGCTGGAATAAATCCAGCATGTTTGCTCCATGTGGGGTAAACTGGAGCCTATCCCAGCTGTCACTGGGCGAGAGGTATATCCTGGATAGGTCGCCAGTCTATCACAGGGCTAACACAGAGAGACAGACAACCATTCACACTCATACCTACGGGCAATTTTAGAATCACCAGTTAACTGAACAAGGATGTCTTTGAACGGTGGGAGGAAGTTTTTAAAAGATGAACCAAGCTGGAAGCAATGTGGGCAGCAATGTTGGAGACATGGAGACATCTTGCTCATCTTCTTCTACTCTAGCTTGGAAATAAAAATGGAGCCAAAACTACTACTTCTTTTTTATTTCCAGCAGAAACGCTGAAGTTGTACAGTAATTGATGTTTTGATGTAAACACATATATCTATCCGATTTTTTTTTTTTTTTTTTTTTTTAGCATCCATGGAAAAGGTTAATGTTTGATCAGAACGACTGATCAGGTTGGAGAATTACTGACCATGAGCAAAAAGAATTCTGGGAGATGTAGGTAAAGACTTAACCTGGCTGGTTAATGGACATATTTCTTGTGATCATTACATAGTGATCATATCCAATAAAGAGGGGTTAATGATTATTTTAAAGGACAGTTTTTCCAGTTAAGAAGTGTGGGGGCCCTATAGAAGAGCTCAAACATAAAATTAAAAGGTCAGTGTTTTTCTGCATTGAGATAATAATTTTATTAAAAGTCTCTGTTTATACAGTAGCATGTGAGAATATCTTCTTGGAGGAGACAAGAATGCTTTCAGCGAGGGAGTGTAAGAACATCATTACTTTGACAAAGGGAATTTACAGCAGAGTACATCTCCAGAAAGACGTAATCTGTCCAGAGATTTCAAAAGCTTGGCATGAGCAGAGGAAGATATCCCACCATTAGTGATGATTGTGTTTATACTGTATTATCTGCTTCATTCTAACTGTATCACAAAAGCCACTCAAAGCCTAAGAAGAGCAGCTAGGAAGACTAACAGGGTCACATGCAGGGAATAAATTATACAGCAAGGCTGTTAAAACAGATCCAGATTTATCTGTCTTCCTCAGGGATGGAGAAATGAAGCATATCTTTAATGAGGGTCAGGTTGTAGGATTATTTCACACATTATCAATCAGTTGCAGAGCGCCTGTGCTTATTGTGGGCTAATCAGTGGCTGGGGTTAGACCTGTGGCTGGGGTAAATCTGTGTTTTGACAGTTACAGAGTGGTGTTCGCAGGAGGTCAACCTGCAGCCGGCGGTTACTGACAGGCTTTTAAATCCCTCAGTAAACACACTACAGCTCCCCTTAGCGTAGGGTGACGTTGACCTTCATCAATCAAACTTCACACGCTCAAACACATCAGAGGCCGAACATGTGCTTCATACTATGCAATCAAGATGTCACACAGACTTTTAGAGGAGCAAATGTCTGACGTCTATGAAAAACTCTCTCAATCACTGGAGAAAAATTAACAAATTTATATTTTATATATTTTTTTGTTTGATCCGTACCAGATGTACACTGGTCAAGGCTACTGTCTTTGTCTTTGTATCCAAAACTGTCAATAACAGGTGAGAATCTGATCATTAACAGACTTATTCACGTGATTCTCAGATGGACACCACCCACAGATATTTTTTATTAAACCTAAACCTCCTACCAGTCTTTAAGAACTGAAGACTTGGATGAAACATCTACAAGAAAGTCCATTTGTATTTGTTTCAGCTTTGTTCATTTGGAAACATAAAACCCCTTCACTACTTTGGCTATCAGCTGCTGGAATTTTAAATTAAACTTTACACGGCTGACTGCGTTTGCTCATCTTAAAATGCAAATGTTCATCCTTCTGTTTTTAATCTTTTTATTTCCCTACAAGCCCTCAGACTCACATCACTCGCTTTTTCCTCGCTTTTTCCTCGCTTTTTCCTTTCTTTTATTGTAACTGGATCTGCGTATGTTCAGTAACTGGTTCTGTGTACTGTTATTTTATTTTTTATTATTTTGAGAATTTTCTTTTTCTTTTCCTTTTTCCTTTCTTTTATTTGTAACTGGATTTGTGTATGTTTTGTAACTGGATTTGTGTAATATTATTTTACTTTGAACTTTTGAAAAGGACCCCAGGAAGACTAGCCTGGCGTTTGTGCGTCGGCTAATGGGGATCCTCAATAAACAAACAAACAAACACTCCAACATCCGTTAGTTATGCTGCTATAGGCCTAGGCTGCTGGAGGACGATGCACTGCACTCCTGTCCTCAACTCTCTTCTCTCTTGTACCGAGCACCTGTCCTCTAATTTCTAATCTAATTTCTTCTCTATTACTACTCATGCAATTGTGTGCTACTGCTGTATAGCTTGTTAACTGCTGTGTGTCCCTCCCTCCATCTGCAGCCCCACCCAAACGATCTGATTGTCCTGGTAGATCTTTGCTGGAGCAGAATCAGTTCCCCAAAAATGTTGTGGGTGGGAGAGTCAGCTAGTTCATCAGCAGACTGGATATGCCTATTGTTGTGAAGAACTAGATAATGAAGTCAAAACAATATCCTAATGCCTCATTTTGAATTTGCATTTTGCTGGATGATACGTCCTCAAGAAACCTCAAGCAAGTCCAGTTGCCTTTGTTATGGATACACCATGACCTGTATGAATGAGTATCTTCACAGACATACTATTCCCAGTCATTTGACGTGCCCACGCTGAGTACATTCTGAAAAGACTGACTTGTGGAGAGCTCTATTTCCCACATACTTCAAAATCATCCCTGTCCATTGAAAACAGAGTTATCTCCAAATCTGGTGATTTTAAATATCTCGGAAAAGCTGATGGATGAAGTGTTCCTTACTAAAACATTAAGTCTTCTTAAGCCAATAAAACCATTTAAAACCAATCCGTTGTGGATGATATGCTGTCACAAAGCTGAACAAACTGTTATTTTTCTTTTAGTGAGAGACGTGGACGACCATTAAATGACTGGACCTTCTGGAGAGCTGAGACCCACAGATTTTAGGGCACAGTGTCAGAACATCTCTAGAGGTGTGTCACACAGATCAATATCCTTAATGTGCATCTTGATAACTGGTTAGGAGATGGTATAAAGTTATAGCAGAGAATTCATAGGAACAAAAAGAAGATCTTCTCAGACCACCACAGGTACAGATGCTTGCGTCTTTACAGTTACCGAAAAAGTTATTTCAGATTTTACTCAACCTTGTAAACGTACTTCTCACCTACAGGTCGTCAATAACTAGAAAGCCTCAATAAATCACAGCCGGAGTCTTCATAAACATCAATAAGCTCTGCATGTGTGTTTATCTGAGCTCTTGGTGTTGACTCCAAACCTTAAAAATCTCTATCTTATCTGTGTTTTCTTTCCAGATTGCATGGCAGTCACACCGATCGCAAACACACTCATAAACCATAAACACACTCTCAGCCATTGTTCCATGTTTCACTTGGAGCAGATGACGTACATTATCGGACTCCAAAACCCACGACATCGGCCAAAAACTGTGAGCACATAAGATGGGAGTCTTTCCCCCGTCCACGCAGCCAAGATATCCAGACAGCATGGTCAGGAATGACGTGTGTTATTATTTGTGAGAGAGGCTGTAAATTGTAGGATTCAACACAAATCAGCACCCCTCTTTGTCCGATGGTGCATGTGAGGGTCAGGATGCTCCTTCAATAGTCTGTTGTGAAATCTTTGTAATCATATTTTTATAGCTGAGTAGTGGACTAGTCTTCTGTGTGTTCATTAGTGACGTCATCAGCAACTCATCTGTGTCGACTCAACCCCTATCACACACTGGAGAGTCACATTTTCCTAACCAGCCCTGTAACTCACTCTTTCTTCTTGGTGGTGTCTTTTCTTGGCAACAATATCATCTTCAGCTTCAGCCAAAGATTTAAACAATGATTTGATGTTACTGGACTAACCTTTCTCCATGCAGAATGTTTCCAGTAAGTCCGGTTGGACAATCAAAACAAAGTCCCAGAGACATGTGCTGCGTTTTAATCTTGTTAGTTTACTTTCTCATAGATAGGTATTGATCACTTTGGTTGTAGTAAGTTAATAACCAGTCTGGTAGTCATGAAGCCTTGTATTCACTGTCATGTTAACCCTCACAGCCACTAGGAGGCACTGCTGGATTGACATTGCTGCTTGTGTTGCTGGTGATGTCCAGTTACTACGACCAGGCATAACATTATGACCATCTTCCTAATATTGCTTAGGTCTCCCTTGTGCCTCCAAATCAGTTCTTTCATTGTAACGAGATGGTCAGTGTTACCTACTCATCCTGTCAGTGGTTTTATTGTTGAGGCTGATCGGTGTATATTCATGATGATGTACACCAGAGACATTATAACATACTGTATATCACTGTTAAACTGTTGATTACCTCTTCTTTAGGTGTGCTTTTATGTTGCTGATTCAGAGTTAATGTCCATTTCCTTTCTGATTCCCTTTAAGCTCTTTCTGCCAAATCAAACAAATCAATATAAAGCTTTGTTCTGATGTGACAAAGCTTAATGTTTGGGAAAGCCTTGTGCAAACAAGTCTTGTTAAAGGTTAAGGACTGGACAAGAGTCATAATTCCTACAACAATACAAATAATTTGCCACTTGAATGTAAACATGTTATTTTTCAGCACTCACTGACTGTTGTTGGCTGGTGATTTTATGACTTTTAAGTGGTCATGACCACTGCTACATAAATTATAAGAACTTAAACATTGCGGGGTGGCCGCAAAGCATTTGATATGCAGCACACTTGGAGCGGTGAGTGGACAGGAACACATCTGTTCCCAACATTAAATTGGGAAAGTGGATAATTGACTGTTTTCCGCTGAATTTGACCATTACATCAAACAGCATATGACCTAAGTAAGTAACAAGTAACAAGTAATGGATCCGTGAATCATTTGTGAGTCGCCAGGTAAGTCAGTCCGAGAACAAGTCCTTGAGCTCACTGAAAAGTTACTGATATAATAACTGATAAAATATCCCTGCCAGCCTTTAAGATCACACTTCTAGTATAGATGGTAGATGGTCTGTGTACAGTGTTATGGCTTACTGTCCTTACACAGGATTATACTGTGTTCATACCAGATTAGAAGTCCAGTTCAAAAACTCAGATCTTACAGAAGTTAGTGGTTCAACCACATGCTATTTTTACAAAGGGATTTCAAAGAAAACTCTAGGTCTGAGGGTGGCTCACATATGTGTTAATGACTCACTCCATTACAGATGGTTCTTTTTTTCGCATTCAAGTGTACAACACGTCATCCTATTGATACTGAAGGTACAAATTCAGTATATCAGGCTTATTTATTAAATACAGGAAGACAATCATTACAAATAATTAGTGAAAATCTTACTATATCACATGTGGCACTAAAATGAGATATGCCTTAAAATATGTATACCCACAGTGACACCACAGGAACTGTCACACATATAACTTCCTGTTTGTCCTTCTACAGAAACGTAACTGGGAAAAGTAATTGTAAGGTACAAAAATATAATGTCACTATTGTGTTATCGGAAATTTAAAATGGTTTCTTAATCAAATGTAATGAAATATGAATTGGGTATATGATACCACTGACTCACTTCACCAGCAAAATTTGGCTTTTGTGTATCAGAAAGCAGCTGCTGCCTTAAAGCAGACTTTAAACTTTAAAGTGGGCGGCTGTGGCTGAGTAGGTAGAGCGGGTTGTGTGAATGTGTGTGTGTGTGCTTGTGTGAGCGAATGGGTAGAAGCGTCTGTGACCGTAAAGCAGCTTAAGTACAAAAAGGTAAAAAGGCGATATATAAAAACAAGGCCATTTACCATTTACCAAAGTTGGTAATGTATTGTTGTACAATAATAGTGGGGGTGTATGTATCGTCACTATTCCGCTAAGTCATAGATTTCTAGACAGTCACTCGCTCTCACACCACACATTTCCTGATTACTGTCCATGCCAAGAAGCAAAGGATAATGAGGAAGTATACGAATTTAAATTCTCACCCCAACGTAAAAGAGACAAACCGACAAAAGGAAACCAACCGCAATTGAACAGTTGAGACTTCAAAATTCAGAATCCAAAACCAACATAATGAAGACTTTTCTGCTGCTCATTCTCCCACTGATGGCAGGTAAAACATTTAAGAACACCTGATTACAGATTTTATAATTACATTATATGTATAGATTCTACAGGGTCTAGTCTAGTTTGAGTTATTTATTGCTTTTGTGTAAAGTGTAACATGTAAAGTATATGAGTAGAAGTCAGAATTGCACAGCACAGCTTGTTAAATTCTCAGGCTCACAAACTCAACCAATGTTGTCAAAGCACACTGTAATATCATTGAATTTGTTTAAACACCTGTTTTGCCGTAGTTATTGCTTATACGTAGTTACATAGTTTTCATTTCTAAAAGATTCTGAGAAAACAAGTATAGAAGAGGCAGTGAGGTTTTTTGTTGTGTTGTGTTTTTGAACATTCAAAAAAACTTAAAAATATTAGTCACAGATGTATTGTGTTATTATACAAATGCATTTTTATCCTGAATATTGAAGCCACAGTGATTTAAAATATCTAGTGTTGGTAGCTCCTTGTAAAGAATACAACAACACCCAGTTTAAGTAGACATCAAAAGATGAGGGGCACTAATGACCACCTGCATATTAGACTTAGACTTATTGTCATTCAAAGCTAGACACCAGCAGACTCAGACAAACAGGCTCGGTACCGGGACGTCCATCAGACGAGTGTTAGAAAGACTCACGTGGCAAAGGAGTGAGTGTGGAACTGGTGAATATATGCTGGCCAGATTACAGGATGAGGAGCAGCTATGCACATAGGTGAGCTGAGGTGACTGATGAGGTGAGAGTGGCTGGCAGAGTGAAGGAGAGGCAGGATCAATGGAAAAATACTGAGAGCGAGATAGATGACTGAGCTGTTTCAGTTTTAGATAAATTTAGATCAATCTAAATCTAAATTTCACAAACAGTGTGACAGAACAAGCACATTAATTACACCAAATGTAATGTATCTTCTGTGATTCTACAGATAAGGACTACCTCACGTACCAAACAGTGTTGTAGTTCTCTATACCCGTCTGAGCGCTCTTTCACAAGAAAAGATTGTCAAACACATACTCAAAGATTAAGCGTCAATAAATATTATGGAAACTAAAACTAAATTAGAAAAAATAATCTGACAAACTTTTCTAATAAATCATATAAATCTGACAAAATATAAACTCTTCTCTTTGATCTACAGGATGTGACAAACCATCTTATGTGAGTGCATGCGGAGGAGGATGGGTTGACTTCACCTGCAAATATCCTAAAAGAAATGAAACATATAAAGAGGTTCAGGTATTGACTCCCAGAAGAAGAACCCTACCAATCTCTCAAACTGATGTGTGGGAAAGACACAACAGATTTCTTCTCTACCATGATACAAAACATAAAAATCTCAGGGTGGTCATCAAACATCTTGAACAGGAGGACTTTGGGGAATACAAGTGTAAATTTTACCAACAATCTCACTCCAACCCTGAAGTAACAGCAGTAGATGTGTCTCCTGGTAAATATGACATCTTTTTTTCATTATTCTTATTGTTTCTCTGTCTTTAGATGTTGCTTTATATAGTTTGTTTGTCTCATACTAGCACATTAACTATAGTTCAGAAATTAAAGCTTTAATAGTTCTTTACTAATAATAGAGTACTATGTAAAATTCCACATTCAGTCAAGACAACTTCTATTTCAGTTCAACGTGAAACAACAACAACCTTTAAAATGTTTCTGTCTGATTTACAGGTGGTCAGAGTTGTGGGACTGTTAAACAAACTGTGAATACAGGAGATAAACTAGACATCATGTGTTATTATCCAAGGAACAAATACACGTCCTGGGTCAAGTTTTTCTGCAAAGAGAACGATTTCGTCTGTGAAGATATTTTATCAACAAAATCCGCTCTGAAGACAAACAAGACATTCACTCTCACAGTCACCAACAGAAGCTTCAAAGTGTCCATCAGTCAGGTGTCCTCACAGGATGCTGGAGTCTACTGGTGTGGAGTTCAGTCATCTGACGGAAATATGAGAGCTACACTCAGACAAATACAACTGGAGGTTAAAGGTGAGAAATACACTTCTGTTAATCACAACAATATTAATGCAGTGAGAAATGTAGAATGTAAAATGTAGAAATAAGGTCGACAAAGATTGTGTTTTTGATTAGATGTGTGTCAAGTCACTGTGGACTATAAATGTAATTATAACATCAAGATATTTGTGACTGACTGAAAGCAGTTAATGAGGACATGTTGTTGTGTTTTGTTGTTGTGTAAAGGTAAAACAGAATCAAGCCCTTCAAAACGTATTTGTTGTTTAGAAATGTCATTTCTGGGAGACTGTTGGATTTAAAAAAATGTTATGACATCAAATGAGCCGAACCACTTCAGGCCAGTAGTCCTGACCTCTCATCTGATGAAGACCATGGAGAGGATCATCCTGGGCCACCTCCGTCATCTGGTGAACGACAACATGGACCCGCTGCAGTTTGCCTATCGTCCAGGCATAGGTGTGGAAGACGCTGTCATCTACCTGCTGCACAGATGTTTTTCCCACCGAGAGAACACCGGTAGCACTGTGAGAGTCATGTTCTTCGACTTCTCCAGTGCTTTCAGCACCATCCAACCATCACTGCTCAGGGGGAAGCTGGAAGGAGCTGGAGTTGACAGTAGCCTGGCTGCATGGACCACCGACTACCTCTCCAACAGGCCGCAGTATGTGAGGCTTCGCGACTGTGTGTCTGATGTGGTAGTCTGCAGCACGGGGGCGCCGCAGGGTACTGTGCTCTCTCCCTTCCTCTTCACCCTGTATACATCGGACTTCAGACACAACACTGACAGCTGCCACCTCCAGAAATTCTCTGATGATACAGCCATTGTCGGGCGTGTGTCTCAGGGAAACGATCTGGAGTACCTGGAGGTCATCGCCAACTTTGTGGACTGGTGTGCACTGAACCACCTGCACATCAATGCCAGCAAGACAAAGGAGGTGGTGATTGACTTTAGCAGGAAACCACAGCTGACTGCACCGGTGAACATCCAGGGCTTGGACATCGAGGTCGTGGAGGAATACAAGTACCTGGGTGTTCACCTCAACAATAAACCGGACTGGACACATAACACAAACGCCCTGTACAAGAAGGGCCAAAGTCGTCTCCGCCTGCTTAGACGACTGAGGTCCTTTGGAGTGTGCAGGACACTGCTCAGGACTTTTTATGACTCTGTGGTGGCTTCTGCCATCCTATATGCAGTGGTCTGCTGGAGCAGTGGAAGCTCAGAGAGGGACAGGAAGAGACTGAACAAGCTGGTCAGACGGGCCGGCTCTGTCCTGGACTGCTCTCTAGACTCCATCGAGGAGGTGGGTGAGAGGAGGATGTTAGCCAAGCTGACATCAATCATGGACAACCCCTCTCACCCACTGCATCAGACTGTTTCAGACCTCAGCAGCTCCTTCAGCAATCTTTTAGCAATCTATTTATTTGTAAATTTTTTATTCCACCACCACAGTGTATATACAGAATATCTTTATATTTGTTATTTTTATTTTATATATTTTTCCAATCAGTACTTGTGTTTTTTATTCCCCCGGTAATTTTTAAGTCGTCACTGTTTTGTATATATTTTTGACAAATTCTGTGCTACTGTGACAAGTTAATTTCCCATACGTGGGATCAATAAACATGTCTTATCTTATCTTATCTTATCTTAAATAACTATAACTATATATTGTTTCATTGAGTTTTGAAGCTGATCTGTAGCCTCCTTTACGAGTTACACTAATAATGTCAGCTTGTTCATTTATTCGTGCACATCTTCACTGTAAAAGTGTTTCCAGTGACTCCAAAGATGACAACAGCCTCCATCACCTCATCCACAGCTCATCATCCAACGTCAGTTACTGCCGAGACTCAGGGTGAGAAGTTATTTGTTGTCTAGAAAGGTGCTATAGCAGGAAGTGGAGGTCAGAGGTTACTGGGTTTCTGCTATTACACAGAGTTTTGGATGAACTTCATGGTGTTTAAATTAAATCAGAAAAACAGGTTTGTACACGTGATACAACCCAACAGAACAGCATCTGCATGCTGAAAACTTTGCAAAGCGAGGAGCAGCCACTGATTAAATACAATACTTATACTTAGTTCAGGCTACAAGCGTCAACGCTGTTGATCACTTTCCTGTGTCATATCACCACTGTCCATTGAATCAACTGTAACCTGTTGCTTTTTGAACGCAGCATTATAGGTGGTTTAAATACAGCTGGCCATTGTCCTTGTGCTTCATTTTATCATCTTGTCTTACAGATGGCTCTTGGCTGACTGAAGTCATCACTGCGGCCGTCTTTTTAGTGATGCTGGTGATTCTGGTTATTTCGGCTTGTGTCTAAACGTAAGTTTTCTCAGACCTACAGCTGGACATTAAAGACTGACACACAACTCACACAACACACGACACATATCTTCACTTCTTAGTTTTTGTCCATTAAAGGCTTTGTAACAATCAACATCTACCACGATGACAGAGGTTCATAAAGACTCTTTGACATCTTGTTAGTTTGCTAGATGCTCACTGGTTGAGGTGAGCTAACTCAGAGCTGCTATGTTCACTTTCTTCCTAATAAATCCCACCCACTGACAGGTGCTGTGATAACCAGATGATCAGGGTTATTCACCACACCAGTCAGTGGTCATAATGTTTAGGCTGATTGGTGTATATGGTACATACTGTATATCAGGGGTTGAAAGACTCGGATTTTTTTAAGTCAAATATGTGGTGAAAGTCGAGTCGACGTCCACTAGTCGATGATGTCGCACTTAAAAACCCAGTAGAAAGTAATGAAATCTATATTCTTGACCTGAACACATATTGTAGCGTCTCACACAGAGGAAGCTATGGAGACTTTTCTGTAACTGAAGCTTGAACAAGGGCTACTGTCGGCCGTAGCCCACGTGAACACCATAAACACCATCAGTCTGACACTTCTAATATGCGGCTCTCGCCCTGTAGCCTGAATTACTACTGACTTCAATAGTTCAGCATTTTGATACTGCCCAAACCTAGTCAGCAGCCAGAGGATGTCAAATTGTCTTTAAGAACCTCTTTATGGGTACTGCTTACTGTCACTGGGTGGATTACAAACTATTTGTGTGTTTTCTCTCAGACAGGATCATGTCTTTGTGGAGATACAAGAGTCCTTCCAGAAGTCAGACACAGGAGCTGCAATAAAAACGGTTCATGTTTCTGACAACTTTCCCACAAACCCCTCTGTTTTTATGGATTACTCCAAAGTCAAATTTAAAACAGCTCTGGTGAACTTACTGGTGACACACTGTGCATTATAATCGCCAGTTCATGAGGTACACTAGTGAATTCATTCTAATAGAAGAGTCCTGCTCTAAATCCTCCTTCATGACTGATCAAATGTTCAGCTGATGTTGAAACAGCGTCAGAAAGGTGGTAATTCAACTGGATGATCATTGTGGAGGATGTGGTTTGTGGTGCTGTTAAAGTGGATTGAATTAAACACTAAAGTGTTTCTTTATTTAGCCTAGCCCTATGACTGAAATGTCATAATAATAGGAACATGTGTCAGTTCAATATTACTGCAAACCACAGCCTCCGCAATGAAAACACAGTTGAATCAACAGCTTTTTGCAGCAGCAGCGGCTTTGTTAATGTTTTTTAGTTTTCGTTTGTTGTTGCCTTTGCTGCTTTCGTGCCATTGTGATACGTATTAATGTTTGAATGGCTGTCTTAACTGGTCTGGATAAAGGTTATAGGTATGGGTATATTGTTACATGAATACTGTGGATCAGCTGCCACCCAGTTGTCAGTTGCCCCATTCTCCTGGGGCATTTCTAGACGTCTTAGTGGACGCGCCAATTTATTTAACTGCAGAGTGTTACCAAGAGATGGCGCATTCTTCACAAAAACCCACTGATACAATGATGACAGCCAGCGGCCACGCTACAGTACAGAGTGTATTATTCCTAGTCCAAGGCTCCAGTAGTTCCTGGAACTTCAATAATGTTTGCCACTGCCCTGACTGGTTCTCTGTTGTACAGTCAAAGATGGAATGGGATGTTTGACGACAAACTGTTCATTCAGTGTGGACAAAGGTGTCGTGAAATGCTAATGACGTTTGGGCTTTCTCCACTAGGTAAATAAATAGGAAGTGTTAGTGAATGCTCAGTAAAAATCTGTCATTTTTCTGAGTCCATGAGTTAGGAGAAGCTTTATAAACGTTGTGAAAACGCTGCCTATGACAAATTCTCAATCATTTAATCCTGTACATTCAGAATATGTAGTTCATTGAGTCATTTCTTTCTCTGAATAGAAATCTCACACTGTAAATGCATAACCTGCTGTAACTCATTTAGTTTGTTGAAAGGGATTGTGTACCATAACTATCTCAGAGCAAATATATTGTACAGGCATCTGGATACACGCTGGATGGAAAAAAACATTTTCCTACAGCTTGTTGCACATATGCTGCATGTACACCATGGTACACCTTGTTGTTTCTTACTTCTTCTATGTGTTAATTAAATCCATATTGTTTCATTTGTCATGCAGTTCTGTTGAATAAAACATCTTCTGGGCTTTTACAGCACAAAGTAAACTTAACACAGGGAAACTAAAACCAGCAGCAGAAGTTTGTATGTATTCACATAAATTACAGGTGTGTCATGAATTGACCCATTTTACTGTAGTCCATTGATATTGCTGAATGCTTATTACGATCTATTACTTTCTATTAAAGTCATAGTCAGCTTCCACTGCAGTTTGTTTTCTGTGTATCTTTTAAACCTACATGCCATGACATTTCCCATGGTCCATGTACAATATTCAACATTAAGCAACATCCAGTTGTGTCATCATTACAAAGTAAATTTGTGTGAGATGTTGTAAGGAACAAGTGTTTTGTAACATATTCTGTGAATTCAGTGTCTGAACATGTTGAGTGTAAGTGACTCTCCTGAATGACCCATGTAGGTATTTTCTGACCTGATTTCACATCAAATCAACATCAGTCGTACCTTCTTTAGCTGTTATAACATAGGATTCCTTAAGTGAAGTCACTCAGGTGAAAATAGTCAACCAGAAACATACCAAACACAGGCCTGAATACTGTAATGATGTTAGTTTAAGGGCCCAAATGCAGACGGTTCATTTAGTAGAACTTACTGATTAATGTTCCTCTGGGAAACCTGGGTCCTGGCATTTATGTACATGTTAGTTTGATATGTACCACCACCTGAACATCCCCTGAAAAGCCAAGCACCCGTCCATCCATATGATGGAAAAGAAAACATGATATGATTATGGGAACACCCCAAAGGAGCTGCAGTTCTGGAGATGCTCTGACCCAGTCGTCCAGCCATCACAGATTGGGCCTCGTCAAAGTCTCTCAAATCCTTCCATCTAAACTTATTTCCTGCTTCTAACATCAACCTTTGAGGACAAAAAGTTCAACTTGCTGCCTGATATATCTCACCCATGGACAGGATAATCAATATGTGTCTCTGATCCAATTAAAGTACCATCTGACCAAGAACAGTCCAAATACCAGGATCTGTTTTATTGTGGTCACATCATGAGGTAACTTGTGTGGATTTGGTACAGCGATATGTCCCAGAATGCATTTTCCAGAAGTCATCAAGCACCCCGCTGTTCCACTTCCAAAATGACCGCCCTGCGTTTGGTATTGATAAATGGACACACAGAGAAAATAAAGTCCAACAACAAACACCAGGGAGGAGACGTTTTTAAATTAAAACAGGAAACAACACAAATAACCAAATCTAAAAAACATAAACAACTCAACACTACGACAAATACCAGCTAAACATACCCGACAAAACCTGGAAGAAAAATGAAGACAAGTGGAAATAATTTAAGAGGATGTAAATTCATGGACCTAAAATAACTGTTCTTTGAGCAGTCTGAAAGAAGATAAACATGATTCACATCCTACTGGCTGTAAATAGACTAACTTTGATGCAATGCTGCAAACAACATGCACACAGCTAGTGACGTGTCGTCACTATCTTTATATTTATTAATAACCGTCACCACAGTTGACGCTGGTCACAGAACCACAGCACTGGTGATGAAGCGACTACAGATACGAACCAAGAGAAATCGTCGAGACCTCAAAGCTCAGAATCCAAAACCAACATAATGAAGAGTTTTCTGCTGCTCATTCTCCCACTGATGGCAGGTAACAAGATGACTGATTATTGATTTCAGAGACTGATTCATGTTATAAGTTACATAATAATAAGTTTTCTACAGTGTGTTTATATACTTCACAAAGTACAAAGTACAAACAAACACTTATAATATCTATTGACAATATTTAGAACGAGTTAAAGAGGAGGTGACCACATTAGAGCACGTACTCACTGTTCAGGTTAAGAAAAGACCGGTGTCACATTTAGGGTTCCACTCTTGAAGAAATCATTTTTCCAAGACAACGCTGGTATGACTGAAATCATAAGAGAGTCTACACGTTCCTGCATGTGGAAGTTCCCTGTTGCTTTGATTTAGGATTCTGTTTGATTCAAATTTTATTTTCAGTTCGAGGATTATTTTTCATCCGCACTTGACATTTGTCCTAGGGTTAGGGTTAGGGTTAGGGCGTCCAGAACATCTGCACAGTGCTGTATGTATTCATCTGTGTCTCTGCTATTAGAGGACAAGAACTGATGACTAGAAGTCTGTCCCACTTTCTTTTAAATTAAAAAGACTATACAACACCTCCCTGTGAGGAAATAACTGGACTTTGCTCATTGCTGCCAATACTGTATATATTATATATTCATATTATTATATTTTGAGGTACACAGATAGAAAAATATAGAAGAATGTAGGGATTTCTGTTAGCTTTATATCTGTTTCTATGTGATGAAGCTACAAGACACCAAATGATCTATCTGTCTATCTAATCTAATCTAATTTACTTTAATAAATGCCTGATTATTAATCATTTTCATTTTCGAACAGTTTCAGAGATTAAGTCGAGGAAAAGACTGTAGAGACTAAATCTGAATCAGTCTGACAAAACTATAATTCTAATAAATAATATAAATAATAAACTCTTCTCTTTGATCTACAGGATGTGACGACTCATCTGAAGTGAGTGCATGTGGAGGAGGATGGGTTGACTTCACCTGCAAATATCCTAAAAGAAATGAAACATATAAAGAGGTTCAGGTATTGACTCCCAGAAGAAGAACCCTATCAATCTATCAAACTGATGTGTGGGAAAGACATGGCAGATTTCTTCTCTACCATGATACGAAACATAAAAATCTCAGGGTGGTCATCAAACATCTTGAACAGGAGGACTTTGGGGAATATGAGTGTAAATTTTACCAACAATCTCACTCCAACCCTGAAGTAACAGCAGCAGATGTGTCTCCTGGTAAATATGACATCTTTTTTTCATTATTCTTATTGTTTCTCTGTCTTTAGATGCTGCTTCATATAGTTTGTTTGTCTCATACTAGCACATTAACTATAGTTCAGAAATGAAAGCTTTAATAGTTCTTTACTAATAATAATAGAGTACGATGTAAAATTCCACATTCAGTCAAGACAACTTCTATTTCAGTTCAACGTGAAACAACAACAACCTTTAAAATGTTTCTGTCTGATTTACAGGTGGTCAGAGCTGTGGGACCGTTAAACAAACTGTGAATACAGGAGATAAACTAGACATCATGTGTAATTATCCAAGGAACAAATACACGTCCTGGGTCAAGTTTTTCTGCAAAGAGAACAATTTCACATGTGAAGATATTTTATCAACAAAATCTGCTCTGAAGACAAACAAGACATTCACTCTCACAGTCACCAACAGAGGCTTCAAAGTGTCCATCAGTCAGGTGTCCTCACAGGATGCTGGAGTCTACTGGTGTGGAGTCCAGTCATCTGACGGAAATATGAGAGCTACACTCAGACGAATACAACTGGAGGTTAAAGGTGAGAAATACACTTCTGTTAATCACAACAATATTAATGCAGTCAGAAATGTAGAATGTAAAATGTAGAAATAAGGTCGACAAAGATTGTGTTTTTGATTAGATGTGTGTCAAGTCACTGTGGGCTATTAATGTAATTATAACATCAAGATATTTGTGACTGACTGAAAGCAGGTAATGACAACATGTTGTTGTGTTTTGTTGTTGTGTAAAGGTAAAACAGAATCGGGCCCTTCAAAAAGTAAGTGTTGTTTAGAAATGTCATTTCTGGGAGACTGTTGGATTTAAAATAAAATGTTATAACATCAAATAACTATAACTATATAGTGTTTTATTGAGTTTTGAAGCTGATCTGTAGCCTCCTTTACTAGTTACACTAATACTGTCAGACAGCTTGTTCATTTGTTCATGCACATCTTCACTGCAAAAGTGTTTCCAGTGACTCCAAAGATGACAACACTCTCCATCACCTCATCCACAGCTCATCATCCAACATCAGTTACTGCCGAGACTCAGGGTGAGAAGTTACTTGTTGTCTAGAAAGGTGCTATAGCAGGAAGTGGAGGTCAGAGGTTACTGGGTTTCTGCCATTACACAGTGTTTTGGATGAACTTCATGGTGTTTTAATTAAATCAGAAAAACAGGTTTGTACACGTGATACAACCCAACAGAACAGCATCTGCATGCTGAAAACTTTGTAAAGCGAAGAGCAACCACTGATTAAATACAACACTTATACTTAGTTCAGGCTACAAGCGTCAACACTGTTGATCACTTTCCTGTGTCATATCACCACTGTCCATTGAATCAACTGTAACCTGTTGCTTTTTGAACGCAGCATTATAGGTGGTTTAAATACAGCTGGCCATTGTCCTCGTGTTTCATTTTATCATCTTGTCTTACAGATGGCTCTTGGCTGACTGAAGTCATCACTGCAGCCGTCTGTTTAGTGATGCTGGTGATTCTGGTTATTTCGGCTTGTGTCTAAACGTAAGTTTTCTCAGACCTACAGCTGGACATTAAAGACTGACACACAACTCACACAACACACAACACATATCTTCACTTCTTAGTTTTTGTCCATTAAAGGCTTTGTAACAATCAACATCTACCACGATGGCAGAGGTTCATAAAGACTCTTTGACATCTTGTTAGTTTTCTAGATGCTCACTGGTTGAGGTGAGCTAACTCAGAGCTGCTATGTTCACTTTCTTCCTAATAAATCCCACCCACTGACAGGTGCTGTGATAACCAGATGATCAGGGTTATTCACCACACCAGTCAGTGGTCATAATGTTTAGGCTGATTGGTGTATATGGTACATACTGTACATCAGGGGTTGAAAGACTCGGATTTTTTTAAGTCAAATATGTGGTGAAAGTCGAGTCGACGTCCACTAGTCGATGATGTCGCACTTAAAAACCCAGTAGAAAGTAATGCTTTGTAACAATGAAATCTATATTCTTGACCTGAACACATATTGTAGCGTGTCACACAGAGGAAGCTATGGAGACTTTTCTGTAACTGAAGCTTGAACAAGGGCTACTGTCGGCCGTAGCCCAAGTCAACACCATAAACACCATCAGTCTGACACTTCTAATATGCGGCTCTCGCCCTGTAGCCTGAATTACTACTGACTTCAATAGTTCAGCATTTTGATACTGCCCAAACCTAGTCAGCAGCCAGAGGATGTCAAATTGTCTTTAAGAACCTCTTTATGGGTACTGCTTACTGTCACTGGGTGGATTCTAAACTATTTGTGTGTTTTCTCTCAGACAGGATCATGTCTTTGTGGAGATACAAGAGTCCTTCCAGAAGTCAGACACAGGAGCTGCAATAAAAACGGTTCATGTTTCTGACAACTTTCCCACAAACCCCTCTGTTTTTATGGATTACTCCAAAGTCAAATTTAAAACAGCTCTGGTGAACTTACTGGTGACACACTGTGCATTATAATCGCCAGTTCATGAGGTACACCAGTGAATTCATTCTGATATAAGAGTCCTGGTCTAAATCCTCCTTCATGACTGATCTAATGTTCAGCTGATGTTGAAACAGCGTCAGAAAGGTGGTAATTCAACTGGATGATCATTGTGGAGGATGTGGTTTGTGGTGCTGTTAAAGTGGATTGAATTAAACACTAAAGTGTTTCTTTATTTAGCCTAGCCCTATGACTGAAATGTCATAATAATAGGAACATGTGTCAGTTCAATATTACTGCAAACCACAGCCTCCGCAATGAAAACACAGTTGAATCAACAGCTTTTTGCGGCAGCAGCGGCTTTGTTAATGTTTTTTAGTTTTCGTTTGTTGTTGCCTTTGCTGCTTTCGTGCCATTGTGATACGTATTAATGTTTGAATGGCTGTCTTAACTGGTCTGGATAAAGGTTATAGGTATGGGTATATTGTTACATGAATACTGTGGATCAGCTGCCACCCAGTTGTCAGTTGCCCCATTCTCCTGGGGCATTTCTAGACGTCTTAGTGGATGCGCCAATTTATTTAACTGCAGAGTGTCACCAAGAGATGGCGCATTCTTCACAAAAACCCACTGATACAATGATGACAGCCAGCGGCCACGCTACAATGCAGAGTGTATTATTCCTAGTCCAAGGCTCCAGTAGTTCCTGGAACTTCAATAATGTTTGCCACTGCCCTGACTGGTTCTCTGTTGTACAGTCAAAGATGGAATGGGATGTTTGACGACAAACTGTTCATTCAGTGTGGACAAAGGTGTCGTGAAATGCTAATGACGTTTGGGCTTTCTCCACTAGATAAATAAATAGGAAGTGTTAGTGAATGCTCAGTAAAAATCTGTCATTTTTCTGAGTCCATGAGTTAGGAGAAGCTTTATAAACGTTGTGAAAACGCTGCCTATGACAAATTCTCAATCATTTAATCCTGTACATTCAGAATATGTAGTTCATTGAGTCATTTCTTTCTCTGAATAGAAATCTCACACTGCAAATGCATAACCTGCTGTAACTCATTTAGTTTGTTGAAAGGGATTGTGTACCATAACTATCTCAGAGCAAATATATTGTACAGGCATCTGGATACACGCTGGATGGAAAGAAACATTTTCCTACAGTGGGTTGCACATATGCTGCATGTACACCATGGTACACCTTGTTGTTTCTTACTTCTTCTATGTGTTAATTAAATCCATATTGTTTCATTTGTCATGCAGTTCTGTTGAATAAAACATCTTCTGGGCTTTTACAGCACAAAGTAAACTTAACACAGGGAAACTAAAAACAGCAGCAGAAGTTTGTATGTATTCACATAAATTACAGGTGTGTCATGAATTGACCCATTTTACTGTAGTCCATTGATATTGCTGAATGCTTATTACGATCTATTACTTTCTATTAAAGTTTGTTTTCTGTGTATCTTTTAAACCTACATGCCATGACATTTCCCATGGTCCATGTACAATATTCAACATTAAGCAACATCCAGTTGTGTCATCATTACAAAGTAAATTTGTGTGAGATGTTGTAAGGAACAAGTGTTTTGTAACATATTCTGTGAATTCAGTGTCTGAACATGTTGAGTGTAAGTGACTCTCCTGAATGACCCATGTAGGTATTTTCTGACCTGATTTCACATCAAATCAACATCAGTCGTACCTTCTTTAGCTGTTATAACATAGGATTCCTTAAGTGAAGTCACTCAGGTGAAAATAGTCAACCAGAAACATACCAAACACAGGCCTGAATACTGTAATGATGTTAGTTTAAGGGCCCAAATGCAGACGACAGAGGTTCATTTAGTAAAACTTACTGAATAATGTTCCTCTGGGAAACCTGGGTCCTGGCATTTATGTGGATGTTAGTTTGATACGTACCACCACCTGAACATCCCCTGAAAAGCCACACACCCGTCTATCCATATGATGGAAAAGAACATGATATGATTATGGGAACACCCTAAAGGAGCTGCAGTTCTGGAGATGCTCTGACCCAGTCGTCTTGCCATCACAGTTTGGGCCTCGTCAAAGTCTCTCAAATCCTTCCATCTAAACTTATTTCCTGCTTCTAACATCAACCTTTGAGGACAAAATGTTCAACTTGCTGCCTGATATATCTCACCCATGGACAGAAGCCATGAGAACCAGATAATCAGTGTTATTCAGTTCACCTGTCAGTAGTCATAATGTTACGGCTGATTGGTGTATAGGGGTTGATGGGATAACGAGACAAAGGGGAGACCAGTAAGGGAGTTGCAGAGGGAGGACAAAAGACAAGGGGCCTTTATCAATATGTGTCTCTGTCCCAATTAAAGTACCATCTGACCAAGAACAGTCCAAATACCAGGATCTGTTTTATTGTGGTCACATCATGATGTAACTTGTGTGGATTTGGTACAGCAAGATATCCCAGAATGCATTTTCCAGAAGTCATCAAGCACCCCGCTGCTCCAGTTCCAAAATGACCACCCTGCGTCCTGAGAATCAAACTGGTTAGGTTCAAACATCCAAGTACGCATGTCCCAAGTTCACATACTTGATACTGATAAATGGACAGACAGAGAAAATAAAGTCCAAGAAGAAACACCAGTGAAGAAATGTTGTTAAATTAAAACAACTCAACACTACGACAAATACCAGCTGAACATACCCAACAAAACATGAAAGAAAAATGAAGACAAGTGGAAATAATTTAAGAGAATGTAAATTCATGGACTTAAAATAGCTGTTCTTTGAGCAGTCGGAAATCAGATAAACATGATTCACATCCTTCTGGCTGTAAATAGATTAACTTTATAGTTTTTCATGCAATGCTGCAAACAACATGCACACAGCTAGCGATGTGTCTTCACTCTCTTTATATTTATCTATAACCGTCACCACAGTTGTCGCTGGTCACTGAACCACACCGTATTCTTGTCATTCTCACACTGCATATTTCCCGTTTACTGTCAGTTAGAGGAAGCAAACAACAGAACCACAGCACTGGTGATGAAGCGACTACAGATATGGACCAAGTGAAATCGTTGAGACCTCAAAGCTCAGAATCCAAAACCAACATAATGAAGAGTTTTCTGCTGCTCATCCTCCCACTGATGGCAGGTAACAAGATGACTGATTATTGATTTCAAAGACTGATTCATGTTATAAGTTACATAATAATTAGTTTTCTACAGAATCTAGTCAGGCACCGTGTTATTTACTGTGTGTTTATGTACTTCACAACAACAAACAATGTCTTGGATTAAAGCAAAAACAAACACTTATAATATCTATTGACAATATTTAGAACGAGTTACAGAGGAGGCGACCACGTTAGAGCACGTACTCACTGTTCAGGTTAAGAAAAGGCCGGTGTCACATTTAGGGTTCCACTCTTGAAGAAATCATTTTTCCAGGACAACGCTGGTATGACTGAAATCATAAGTGAGTCTACACGTTCCTGTATGTGGAAGTTCCCTGTTGCTTTGATTTAGGATTCTGTTTAATTTATGTTTTATTTTCAGTTCTAGGATTATTTTTCATCCTCACTTGACATTTGTCCTAGGATTAGGGTTAGGGCGTCCAGAACATTTGCACAGTGCTGTATGTGTTCATCTGTGTCTCTGCTATTAGAGGACAAGAACTGACGACTAGAAGTCTGTCCCACCTTATTTTAAATTAAAAAGACTATACAACACCTCCCTGTGAGGAAATAACTGGACTTTGGTCATTGCTGCCAATACTGTATATATTATATAATAATATTATTATATTTTGAGGTACACAGATAGAAAAATATAGAAGAATGTAGGGATTTCTGTTAACTTTATATCTGTTTCTATGTGATGAAGCTACAAGACACCAAATTATCTATCTGTCTATCTAATCCAATCTAATTTTTGCTTTAATAAACGCCTGATTGTTAATCATGTTCGTTTTCAAACCGTTTCAGAGATTAAATCTGAATTAGTCTGACAAAACTATAATTCTAATAAATCATACAAATGATAATAAACTCTTCTCTTTGATCTATAGGATGTGACGACTCATCTGAAGTAAATGCATGTGGAGGAGGATGGGTTGAATTCACCTGCAAATATCCTCTAAGAAATAAAACATATAAAGAGGTTCAGGTATTGACTCCCAAAGAAAGAAGAACCCTATCAATCTATCAAACGGATGTGTGGGAAAGACATGGCAGATTTCTTCTCTACCATGATACGAAACATAAAAATCTCAGGGTGGTCATCAAACATCTTGAACAGGAGGACTTTGGGGAATATGAGTGTAAATTTTACCAACAATCTCACTCCAACCCTGAAGAAACAAAAGTAGAAATGGATCCTGGTAAATATGACATCTTTTTTTCATTATTCTTATTGTTTCTCTGTCTTTAGATGTTGCTTTATATAGTTTGTTTGTCTCATACTAGCACATTAACTATAGTTCAGAAATGAAAGCTTTAATAGTTCTATACTAATAATAATAGAGTACTATGTAAAATTCCACATTCAATCAAGACAACTTCTATTTCAGTTCAACGTGAAACAACAACAACAAGATTTAAAATGTTTCTGGCTGATTTACAGATGATCAGTGCTGTGGGACTGTTAAACAAACTGTGAACACAGGAGATAAACTAGACATCATGTGTAATTATCCAAGGAACAAATACACGTCCTGGGTCAAGTTTTTCTGCAAAGACAACGATTTCATCTGTGAAGATATTTTATCAACAAAATCTGCTCTGAAGACAAACAAGACATTCACTCTCACAGTCACCAACAGAGGCTTCAAAGTGTCCATCAGTCAGGTGTTCTCACAGGATGCTGGAGTCTACTGGTGTGGAGTCCAGTCATCTGACGGAAATATGAGAGCTACACTCAGACGAATACAACTGGAGGTTAAAGGTGAGAAATACACTTCTGTTAATCACAACAATATTAATGCAGTTGATGACAACATGTTTTTGTGTTTTGTTGTTGTGTAAAGGTAAAACAGAATCGGGCCCTTCGGAAAGTATTTGTTGTTCAGAAATGTCATTTCTGGGAGACTGTTGGCTTTTAAAAAAATGTTCTAACATCAAATTAAAAGCTGTAATTACTACTGATATAACTATATAGTGTTTTATTGAGTTTTGAAGCTGATCTGTAGCCTCCTTTACTAGTTACACTAATACTGTCAGACAGCTTGTTCACTTATTCATGCACATCTTCACTGCAAAAGTGTTTCCAGTGACTCCAAAGATGACAACAGCCTCCATCACCTCATCCACAGCTCATCATCCAACGTCAGTTACTGCTGTGACTCAGGGTGAGAAGTTACGTGTTGTCTAGAAAGGTGCTATAGCAGGAGGTGGAGGTCGGTGTTTGCACGATAAAAATGCGCTACTGGGTTTCTGTTAATTCCGTAACACAGAGCTTTGGATGAACTCCATGGTGTTTTAACTGAGTGTAGCGTTAGTTCAGGCCAATATACGATTGATATTTTGTTTAGTACTTAAACCACCCACATTTGTTATTCTAGCGTAGCCTATCATAAAAAGCAATACAGGGAAAGCATAGTAATCATACAGCCACAGACTGCTGCAGCCCACCACAACCACTCCCTGGCTGCTACTACCAAAGCACTTGAAGACGTCATGTGATTGTCTACTCTTCAGAAAGGGGCAGTTAAACTGTACCAAACACTGCTTGTAATGTGGAGAAAGTCTAGTAACAATTCAAAAAGCGTCTTGCTCTTTGCACAAACAGAGCTCATTCAGTGCGCTCGTGCACACACAGACATAAACACAAACAGCAGAATTTGTAAGATCCTTCCTTTGCAGAACAGTCTGTGCTGTCTGCAGCCTGTCGGAGTGACTCGGAGCTGTTCAGGAAGGAATAAACGCAATCGGGTTTTGTTTCAAATCAGCTTTCAAAAGTAACTAAGAGAAACCACCAAAATGAACCCATACCAGACTAAATCCGCCAACACTGGTTCAGGCTGATTCAGCTGATGTTAATCTATAAACCTGCCCATATTTGCTGATAGCTCAGCTGAGGCAATCCCCTGTCATATCTTCCCTGTGCCCCCTCACCTGCATTAAACATACCACAGTTTTCTCTATCATCCAGCACTTTAAGTGTGCTGGTACACTGGTGTACAGGGACTCACAAGCAGTCTGTTCCCTCTACTGACGATTCATAAAGTCACCTAAACTACAGTACCCAGGGGGCACTGTGTGTCGCACGCCTCCAATTTCGACCGGCGGGGAAAAACGGAAGAATAAAAATCTGTTGTCCTGAATTCAAAAAAGGCACAAAGGGAACACAGACTGGAGCAGAGCTGGATGATGACATATTTGTTGAATACATTTATTAAAATCAGCTTTATCTTCTCGTATACTTTATTCACTGTAGCAATTCAGAACGTGATATGTAGCCTGATTATTGCTGACACACACAAACAGGTGAATAAGTAGAGAACCAGCACTTATTTCTGTCCAGCTCAAAGCACTGCTGTCATCATCACCAACGGACGACTGAGGTGTGTTAAAATTCAGCACCTTGAGTCTCAGATGGTTGTGCCTTTTGTGTTGAAGAGAACTTTGATGTCAAACATGCCCATCTCCAGCCACATGTCCGTGTAGCTTTAACATTGTAATTGCGTGCATGCTGGTATGTATGATATTTATATTGACTGATAAATATACACTCTTGTGGGTTTTAACCACATTAGTGACAAAAAAGAACCATAAAAAATTATACTGTGGCTCACTGCAAGTAGATGAAAGTACCATTTCATCATGTTGACATTCAAAACCTTCTTGATGCTGCAACTGAGTTGGTTTTAAAACAAATTGTACAATCCACTGTATAAAACAATCACGAAAAAATTATTTCATAAATAACTCAAAGTCATTAAACGAAGAAAGAAGCTGAAATGTTCTTATGGGGTTAAGCAATCCTAAATGTAATGAACAGTGTTGAAGCTGTAGCTATTTGTAGCTTCTGTAATTCTTTCTAGATTTTCCTCGTATGTAATCACAGCTTGTTCATTTACTAATGTTTTAATGCACAACTTCACTGCGTGTTTGTTTCCAGCGACTCCAAAAACATCATCTACGACTCAGCGCCCAACGACTACATCGTTCTTTCCTTCAACCCATCATGGTGAGAATATACTTTTTCTAGAAACATTCTGCAGCAGCGAGAAATGGAAGATGGTTGTATGATTAACAGAAAAAATGTATGTGTTCAAAGTGATTTAAATACAGCCGGCCAATGTTTGTCTGTTTGATTTCGTCTTACAGATAACCCTCAGTCAACTGTGGTCATTACGGCGGTCACCTGTGTAGCTTTGCTGGTGCTTGTACTTGTTTTGGTTATCGTCTACAAACGTAAGACATTCAGCACTCACATGCAGACATGAATGCCTACCTTATTTATGCATGGAAATGTCTGGACATTTGTTTGGTTTTCGGTGTAGGGACACAATTTTTCAAGCCTTAAAGTCATATTATATGAATACAAACTGACAAAGGTAAACAGATGTGAATCATTGGTGGTCCTGGATGAGCATGAATCAGATCTGTGTTTGAAATAATGTTCTCATTGTCTTCTGTCAGGATGTGAGAGTTCAAAGAACAGAACTAAAGGAACTCAGAAGAAAGAGGTAGGTGTACATGTTTATGTGTGAGGCATAAATGATGACATAGCTGTTTATATGATTTCAGATTTATATGTTGCACATATCTTCACTTCTCAACCGATCTAAAGGTTCATAAAGACAGTTTGACGTCTTGTAAGTTTACTAGACGATTATTTCAGGCTAGGGTGCGCTTTTAATAATTTTAATTTATAAGAGTCTTCTGCTCTCGTCATGGAGCAGTGCTTTTAACTAAAAGCAAGAGCCAACACTGACATTGAGGTGGCCCATGTCTGAATGTCAAACAGCCATTACTTTAAAAACAAACATATAAACCTACAATGTTATGTTTTGTCTTGTATGGTATGTCTTCAAAGGTACCGTAACTTTAAGGACTTAAATCACAAAGTAATGTGTACAGAACAAAATGGTGCCAGTTCAGTCTACGTGTGTAAATCTTTGACACTTCACAGGGTCAAAGTGAGAGTAAAAACTGGTCCAGGACTTTTGGAAGACCCTTAAACACCAAAACCCTCCAAAAGGGGAAACACCATACTGCTGTGTACTGTGTATATTAATGCAGGTAGTTTAGTTGTTTATCCTAAAAGGGAATATTTAGCAAAATATTACCGATAGCATTTATCTGGTAATATGAACGTTAACACATGGTAACAGTAAACATACTAGCCCTCTATGCTAACATTAGCTGGCATACTACTGTTGGCACATACAAAAACTGACAGTTAAAATCTCACTACCAGTTACTCTTTCACGCTTGTTTAGCCTTCTGCTTTTTTTTCTCAGTGCATATATACACTGCCTGGACAAAAAAAAAGTCACCACCAAAAAAACGGTCACACATTCTAATATTTTGTTGGACTGCCTTTAGCTTTGATTACAGCACTCATTCACTGTGGCATTGTTCGATAAACTTCTGCAATGTACCAGATTTATTTCCATCCAGTGCTACATTCATTTTTCACCAAGATCTTGTATTGATGATGGGAGAGTCTGACCACTGCGCAAAATCTTCTCCAGCACATCCCAAAGATTCTCAATGGGGTTAAGGTCTGGACTCTGTGGTGGACAATCCATGTGTGAAAATGATGTCTCATGCTCCCTGAACCACTCGTTCACAATTTGAGCCCCATGAATCCTGGCTTTGTCATCTTGGAATATGCCCGTGCCATCGGGGAAGAAAAAATCCATTGATGGAATAACCTGGTCATTCAGGATATTCAGGTAGTCAGCTGACCTCATTCTTTGGACACATAATGTTGCTGAACCTAGACCTGAGCAACTGCAGCAACCTCAGATCATAGCTCTGCCCCCACAGGCTTGTACAGTAGACACTAGGCATGATGGGTGCATCACTTCATCTTCTTACCCTGATGCGCTGGTTCCCCACTATCCTTCCAGTTTTTAATAATGCGTTAGACAGTTCTTAACCCAATTTTACTAGTTTCTTCAATATCTTTGTTTTCTCTGCTTGATGCATGCCAATGATTTGAGCCTTCTCAAATATATTTTCCACGACTTCAGGATGTGTCTTTCAACATGGTTGTTTAATAAATGAGAAGCTACTCATTGCATCAGTTAGGGTTAACTAACTTGTTGCCAGCTGAAAGATAATCACCCATGCAGTAATTATCCAATAGAAGGCTCGTATCCATTTGCTCAGTTAAATCCAGGTGGCGACTTTTTTTTTTGGCCAGGCAGAGTATTACAACTTTACGGCACGTAGTTCACCACAGTATTTTCTTCACAACCACAATGGGATCATGCGAGGTGGTGCATTCAGTGCTCTCAGATCGGTTACTGTGCATGATGCAACTTGATTACAAAATCAACCCTGCTCTGTCATTTTATGTGGCCTGCCACTTCGTGGCTGAGTTGCTGTCGTTCCCAATCGCTTTCACTTTGTTATAATACCACTGACAGTTGACTGTGGAATATGTAGCAGTGAGGAAATTTCACGACTGGACTTGTTGCACAGGTGGCATCCTATCACAGCACCACACTGGAATCCACTGAGCTCCTGAGAGCGACCCATTCTTTCACAAATGTTTGTAGAAGCAGTCTGAATGCCTAGGTGCTTGATTTTATACACCTGTGACCATGGAGGTGATTGGAACACCTCTATTCAATTATTTGGATGGCTGAGTGAATACTTAACAGCAGAAGTTGGTATAGTGTATTTTGCATGCCACCAGCGACACCCTCACCTTAATTTCGTTGTACCTCTACAATGATAATAAAGACATTCTATTCTATTCTATTCTATTCTCAGTAGATATTTATCTCGCATTTTACAGTGAACGGGCACCTAGGTCAAAAAGATAGGTCGATTTAAAATTAAAATAAATTTTTGTCTTAAAGACTATGTACAGGACACAATAGACAATACTCCAAAATGGAGCCACAGAGAGTTTGCCACTGCATTTCAGCATGACCTCCAACAAGTACTCTGGTTAGAGAAAGTACACATTTAAACTGGAGTACATAGGAATCAAGTCATGTTCATCCAAAAGAATTCTCTCCAGAAGAAGGATCTTGTTGTTAACCACCGCCGTCTACAGCACCTGTGCCTTTCTTCCTGTGTTAGAGTGAAGTTACCCTCTGTTTCCCATCTTGCTTTAAGTATGGTTGTTTCTTTTTGAGCATAGGTTTTATAAGCTTTATTTAAAAAATATATATACATAGAATCTCTCCTCCCACTGTAATGTCATCTTGTGGGAGATTCTTGCCAATAAAGTTTCTGATTTTTAAGTACATTCAGTGATCCTGATTCTAAAATTATCCTTAAGCTCCTGAAAGATTAAAACTCTACCTAGATTTCTAAGAGTACAATAGGGAGTAAAGCCAACTCTGATTGAAAAGGCAAACCATTTGAATATTTCAGCCCTGCCCTTCAGTTGGTATTTTCTGATTTTCAGTGCTTAGCTTTAATGAGCTGGTTATCAAGGGGTTGAAGGAGTCTGAAAGTCGGCTAAGTAATTTGGGGTCTATTAAATGGAAGACACCGTTGAACTTTATGTCTCTTCCATTTGATCTGTAGCTGGGTCTACACCACACGACCAGTGGTATGAGTCTACAGTAAACCCTTAGAGAAGGTAGAAGGTATAAAATCTCACTGATTAATAACCAGCACAACTGAGATTATACAGAGCCAAAAATACTTCATATTTCTAGAAATAAGTTGATGCTTTTTGAATGTACTGTTCTGACATTCTTTAAAACCAGCCTCTAGAGGCCGTCTGTGACATTCAACTTTGTGGTATCTATCTCTTTCACAAGATATTTTGTCTGCTGTGGAGTCACGCACTTTTACTGTTCATGTTGTGTTAGGAAACACTGATGGAGACACAGTGACTGAAATGAGCATTCATTGTGTACGCACTTCACATTTTAACGGGTCTAGACATGTGAAGTAACCCTAATGATGTCAAACTGTCTTTACAAACCTCGGTATGTGTACTGCTGACTGTTGCATTTGTAAGACTCTGTTGTGTGTCTTTCATGTTGACAGAATCACGTGTATGAGGAAATAAAAGAGTCCACCAAAGCGTCTGATACAGGAGCTGCAATGAAATCAGTTTATGTCACTGCCAACTTTCCTACAAACCCGTCTGCCTTCACAGATTACTCCAAAGTCGGCTTTGCCAACCGCCCTGGTGAGGTAAACATCCCTACCTACTCTACAGTCACTCACCCATCAGTTCCTGAGGACCCCATCTACTCTACTATCAACCAGATGACTGAACAGGGTGAACATGAGTCGAGGCTGGATGACTCAGGCATTTATTCCGGCTGAGATGATGGTGTAGTACTGCTATGTAAAACAGCTAATACGCAGCATGCAACATTGGCTAGGCTTTTCTAGCTGGTATGGGCTTCATCAAACATGCCAGAAACAATAATTCAGATGACTTCATGGCTGTTGAGCCACCTTATGAATATTTATACATTTCAACAGTTTAATTTAAAAGTATGAGTGTTTTGCAACAGTGCAATAAAATCAGTTTTTTTTTTAGTTTTATTGGACTATCTAAATATACAAAATAAACAATATCTAATTTAAATTAAAAAAATAAAAACTACTAAATGAATATTAGGATAGTCAAATATTTGCTTCAAGCTCTACAAGCGCTATTAAACTATTCACTTTGTTTCTTTACATAAGTACTGATATACTGGTCTAACATCAACTACCTCAAGAAACCTCAGGGGTGGCCAGTAGAAATAAGTAGGTTCAAGTATTTAGCTTTTTTGTAGCAAGTTTGTTATTGTTGTTGTATGTTGTAGCTACCTTGACTGCTTTTGCGCGATTACGATGAGTTGTTTCTGTAAATATTCATGTGTCGGTGGCTTGTTTGGTGGGGATAAGGTTATACTGAACCCACTTGACTGTAACATACTGTAGTATTGTTGAATGCCAAAAATATTTGAAGTTGTATTAGAGTAACAACCAAATTCGTATGAAGTTGTACTTTTACTGTTACTGGCTTTGTATAAGCGTCTTTCCAGCCTGGATGTCATTACATTTCCCCACTCTACATATTTCCACATGTACAACATCTAGTCCCTTCATGGGACTTTTTGAAAACCTTCTTTTTTCAACAATATAATGCATCTGTACACATAGGCGCCGAAACCGTGGGTGCTCCGGTGCTCGAGCACCCACGGAAAATACTGAGCACCTACGTGTGCCAGACAGGTGGCACTGATTCTTAATTTCCCACGAAGCTGATCGCGTTTAGTTCAACCTTTCATCTCCAATCCTATCTGTATTTTTGAAGAGTGGGCTGTCCTGAAAAATAGCCTACTTTACGGCTTTAGTATCGAGTCTATGCGTGTGTGTTCGTGTCGGCCGCTGTCCATTTGCTAAGGTTCTGAAATGCGAAACGGCTGTTTTTTTTTTTGTTTTTTTTTAAAGGGCGTGCGCTCATGAGCACCCACGGAGGAAAACATAAATCGGCGCGTATGTCTGTACATCTTGATTTTGTGGTCTTCTCAATTTATGTACTGAATGTATTTCATTTTACAACGCAAAGCAATGATACACTTCAACTCAAAGTACAGATGTATTTAATGTAAATATGGGGGGGGGCAGCTTTCATAAGGCAAGAGGCGAGGTACACCCTGGACAGGTCTTCAGTCTATCACAGGGCTAACACAGAGAGACAGACAACCATTCACACTCACATTCACACCTACGGCCAATTTAGAATCACCAGTTAACCTATCAAGCATGTCTTTGGATGGTTCGAGGAAGCTGGAGAACCAGGAGAGAACCCACACAGACACAGGAACATGCAAACTCTACACAGAAAGGCCCAGTCGGCCCATGGATTCGAACCCGAAACTTTTCGCTGTGCTAACCAACACGACACTATGCTGCCCACAATTCCAAACTCATGTGGAAAATAAAACAACTGGGCAGAGACTGTGGTGTCACTCTAAGTGGGTTGAGTGTTACGTTGGAGCTATATATTTAGTACTTATTACTCATTAACCAAAAACTGAATAGAGGAAGTGAAGATGCGGAAGTTCTTCTGCTCATCCTCTCACTGGATGAGCAGACTAATAATGAGTAAAAATATGTCTAATGCCTCAATGCTGAGACCTGATGCTAAGCACTTTTCATACATAATATGCGCCTGCAGAAATAGTGGCAACAATATTCTCAAGACGCATTTCACTTCTCTGTTTATACACGTAACAGCAGAAGTTCAACTGAATACATACATCTGTAAGGGAGAAGATCCATCAACATGTATCTAGTAAACACCACAAAGCCTGATATGAATGATGAAAGATGACAAAACAAAGAAAATAATCATCCTAACAGCGGTCCCAGTTGACCTGGATTCAAACCCGGAACCTTATTGCTGTCAGGCATCACTGCTAACCACCATACCACTGTTCCACCCCACATTGCCCTATTTCCTCCCTAAAGAACTTACTTTGTTGCTACTTGTAGTTTGTATATAATGTAAACAGGATGCCATTTGACTTCCACTGAAAGCTCTCGTGACAAAACTATTAGAGAAAACTAAAATGTTCTGCGTATCACTTTCACTTTATTTGGTGTCAACTTTATTTTGTGCCACTTCATAATGGGAAATAAAAATGTGTGGCACAAACCTGTATTCTAAATTACTTTGATGACTTTGTTTAATGTATTCATGTTTTGTTCATCTTTCCATGTTTTACTGCTCTGTCAGTTAATGCCAACCACACAGAATAAAGATTAATGAGAAATTCTATTTGCAGTTCTACTCTGGTGATGTTGCATACCACAATAACTAGTGTACCACAGTAACAATAACCTAATTACTTTTTTTGGGTTGAGTTTTTTAGTTGTCTGTTTATTCACCAGTCGTTACAGGTAGACTAATGAATCTTAATCCTTCATCCTCAAACAAAAAGTAGAAATTTGTTTAAAATAAGCAAATCTTATGTATACAATAAATGTCAACATTTACAGTTTTAGCTGATGGTCTGGGTTACACTCATTGTGTAAAACAACAACAACAAGAATCAGTATATATCCCACAGCTTATAGCTTTTATCTGAATACACAGCAGTTCATGTTTACAGATACAATAATACAGAGTATATACAGGAGTCAATTAACAGTCAGGTCTCCAACTATGCCAGTCCCATAGGGCACAGTACACAAGGCTAAAAGCACTATTTAAAAAAATGAAAAAGTCGTATATATTCAGTCCTATATATTTGTGCTCTTTGTCTTATTACTTTTACACAGATCAGCCACAACATTAAAACCACTGACAGGAGAAGTAAATAACATTGCCCATCTTGTGACAATCCAATGTTCTGCTGTGAACCTTTTGGACCTGACATTCATAAGGATGTTACTTAGACATGTAGCACCCAACTAGACCAGACCAGGCACCCCCACCCCATAGCAATGACACTCCTTGAAGGCAGCAGCCATCCCCAGCAGGATGCAGCCTGACACAGACACACACAATAAAAAACAGTATAGGAAAAACTCAAAAAACATGAATGACATTTTCAAAATGTGCGCTGGACTTTTACAGTAAGAAGGCACTTTTACGTAACTGTCCCAGCCAAATCCCAACAACCCATTCAAGGAGGTGTATAAAGACTTAGCCAATCCATAAGCTACCTACAGCTTGTGAGGTCTGGTCTGAAGTAAAGAAATGCAGAGAAGATAAATTTAATTCCCCTAAAATAAGTTGTACATTTAAAATGGCCAAACGCAGAATCACAAGAGACTCTAAAAGAACTCTAAATGTGATCATCGAACATGGGGACGTGTTTCCAGAGTGTAATTCACAATTGACATCATCATCAGGCACAAAGAAACTACAGATTGAAGTTGGTGAGAAGCACTCAGTTTTTTATCCAAGTCCTGCATCAGAGTTTAAAAATAATTAGAAGTCAGTACATTTATGAGACGTACAACTGTGAATATAAGAATTCCTACCGGGTGTTGGCTGTGTTACAGTGTTAGATCTAGAAATTCTTTTTATATTTCTGTTCTATTTGCAGAGGATAGTGCATCTGTGCAACCGTTTATTCAAACCGCTTACAAAACAGCTAAAACCCCCATCACATGTGACCCAGGAGAAAGAAAAAACAAGTTTGCATTTTTCTGCAAAGAAGATGATTTCACCTGTGAAGATATAACAATAACAATATAAGTGAAACAGAAACTTATATTTCTCAATTGCACAAATACTTCAATAGAAAATTTGAAAATCACACTTAAGAGAATCCAGTTGCAACTTTTGCAATTACAACAGGAAACACACTTTTTAAGGTGCACAATCTCCACCGCCAACAAAGGTAGGTAGATGGCAGGTCTTGTCTAGCTGGGGAGGTGGGTGGCTCATCCTGACCAGTGGCAGAGGATGCTCCAAAATATTTTGCCCCTGAAATTGCAATTGAAACTGACATCAAAAGACCGTAGACTACAATATAACTCTTCTACAAAACATCCATGAATTGCAAATTTAAATAAACAAGCCCTTACATGCTAAATGTCTGTCATTAGACGCTATATTAATCTATCTTTCAGGGAGGAACAATTAGCTCCTTGGTTACTGCCTCGAATTCTATGCTTGGCACACTTTCAGTTATGACTGGTTAAACTATGTTTGACACGAAATAGAGTCGTAGCAAACGGCAAATGTTCATCTTTGAAACTATCTACAGATATGAAAAATCCGTTGGCTAATTACAGGACCCAACGCTGCCTGCCATGACTCGCTGCCGCAGTCAGAGAACAGAGCAGAGGAATGAAACGGTTATTTAACTAGTTAACAATGTAGAGTTTTCTCTGTAAATAACTAAACTATGTCTTGCTTTGTGGCATATCAGCTAATATTAAGCAAGCCAGGTGGCAAACAAAGTTAATGCAAGCCCAGTAAAGTTAATGGTAACTGACAGTTTTCTAGAGCCATCCACTGATTTAGATATTATTCAACATTATCATTATTCTTTTTGTTAGGAATGAAAAAAGAAGAGGCAGCAGAAGACTGACTTATTTTGTAAGTCAAGTTGTCATGTAAGTGGTTATGTGACAGGAGCTAGCTGTCAATCCATAAATGCACTAATTCAATTTTCTATTAGTACATTTTCTTATTTTAATGCCATGTAGGTGTTCATTTACGTAACTTAAAGCTATTTGTTGGAGCTTAAAACCTTCTTTTCAATGAAGAAATTCCCCTACATCAACTCATCCTTGCTGCTCTCAGAAACTAGAAAAAAACAGAAATGAAGACAATGAAATGTAATAAAACTATAAAAATCTTAAATAATAAGAGCAATAAAATAATAATATGGAGTATGGTAAAGGCTAGGATGAAAGATTAGTTAAAACAGATTAGAACAAAATATATGTGAAATAATTAATAAAAAGCAGATAAAAGAACAAAAAAAGAAAGGAATGTTTCCTCATCAAAATCAAGGCTGTAGAGGTTTGTTCTAAGTTTACATCAAATATTTCAACACTTCCATAATGTTAACACTGAGTTCTTTATGTAGGATGAGGAAGGGAAGTCCAGGAATCAGGATGAAGGGAGGGACACACATGAGGGAGAGAACAGGAGAGAGAAAAGGGAGAGAGAGCACAAAAGAAGGAGAGAACATGAGAGGAGAGGGAGGGAACACAGTGTTCTTGTCACTTACACCTGTTCTTTAATAAAACATATTTAATTGCTTAACACCATGGTATGTGATTTCTTGTGAATATATATCTTGGGTTAAAGAGCATTGTGAAATGTACATTTTGAATGTAATATTATTTGCATATCCTCATGAAGAAAATCTAAAAATGCATTGCATTAGTTTTGGAGACTGAAACATCTCACACACAGCTTCTGTGCACGGCCCCTTCTCAGCAAGCAGGGGCGCCTGCAGCTGCAGGGGGCGACAATTTGCCAATTCCCCACACAGATATGACAGATTGTTACCTCCCGAGTATGTAGCCAGGGGATGAAGGGAGGAAAACAAAAGAAAATTGTTTCCGGGTAAAAGGAAAGCGACACAGAGACCGATAACTGTGTGTAAAAGAATGTTTTTTTTATTCAAAAACAAAATACTAATGATAACTAATAAAGCTGGTCACGAAACTAAACACAACAGACCAGAACTGACAGCCACAAACAAACTAAAGGCGCCACCACACCTGGGGGAAAAAAGACAAAACGAACCAAAAGAGCCACCACACCTGGGGGGAAAAACCAAGAAAGATTAGTACCTCACCGATATGACAAACTTCCAACAAACTAGCCAACCTCACACTTCCACCACTGTGGTCCACCATCTCTCTCTCTCCGGGCAGCACCTCTCCTCCACTCTTTAACCAGGGTCAGCTGATTACCTGAGTGGGAACGGCTGCTGGTCGGAGGAGGGGCGATCACCTGGAGGAGGAGGAGAGTGAGAGAGAGAAGGGGATAAACACACCAAAACAACCATAAAGGCACTAAGGCCGTAACACAGATGATAGAAAACCATGTAGCGGTGCAGATTTATTTATTTATTTATTTATTTATTTCCAAGTGCTCGTGCCGCCCCCCTTGTGTCATGAAAAAATGTCGCCCTGGGTGGCTGCCTGGTTCGCCCGTGCCTAAAACCGCTACTGTTGACATATACTTATTTTCTACAGATATTACAAAGTTCAAAAGATTACCAATGGCTGGACAGAACTTCACATATGGTGTGACTACAACAATGTTAAAGATATCTCATCCTTAAAGTTCATCTGTAAGGGAGAAGATCCATCAACATGTCAACATCTAGTAAACACCACAAAGCCTGATGTGAACAAAAGGTTTTCTATGAAAGATGAAGAAACAAAGAAAATATCACAATAACAATGAGAGAAGAAACAACAGATGACAGCGGGACATACTGGCGTGGAGTAGAAACAACTGACAATCAATGCAGCAACACATTCATCAGCAAATTTACCATAACTGTTGGTGAGTCAAGCTATTTTACTGTGGATGCTTTCTGACCCTGGTTCTGATAATATCTGTCAGGAAAAGAATATGTTTGATTATTGCTGAATGCACATTTGATCTGTAATGAATAACATGGCTTGTATTGTATGTGTCAAGACTCCACAATAGCTAATAGTAGCTATTAGCTATAGTAGAACAGTAGAGAAGTAGTGAATGTCAGACTATATTAGTTATTACTTATTAGTTCCTGACTTCTGCTGCTTTTAAAAGTAAATTAGATAACTATTAGATGGAATCTGTGCTATAGGGAAATGTATTCATAAACTCAACTACTCTAAGAAGAAGTTTTTTTTAATGCTTTTGTGTATATGCTCTCAAATACTACTTCAATGTACATTTTTTTCTTTTAGTCTTAAATCCATAAACACACACACACAAACACACCCACATATATATATATATATACATATATATATATGTATATATATATATCGTTGCATTTCTAGAGTGTGTATTTCTTTGGTTTCAATACAAACACCATTCACATTTACTGTTGTTTCAGTCCAGGCAACTACTGCACCTGCAGAGAGTCGTGGTAAGAAAGTACATCTATGAACTATAGCAAGGGCAAAGACAAATATGTTTCCATTTCTGTCAAATTCCTCTTTAAGTTCCTCAACACAGGGAGCTCCTCAGGAAAATGTTGTGTTGACTGTGTCTTAAATGATGCCAGATATTTCATCAGTGATTTACCTTGCAGGTGATTTTAGTCTAGTCATTGCTGTGATCGTCTGTGGAGCTGTGTTACTGTTTGTGATAGTTTGGATCCTTGTCTACAAACGTAAGAACATTCATTTGTACAACATGAAACATATCTGCACAAATCTTCACCACTTCCTTTTGTGCGCAGATGACGTCTAAATAAAGCCACAGCAGATTGTGTAGTGTAGGGGTGTCCAAACTTGAAAGGGAAAAGGTGTATATTTCAAGATTGTTATGCAAATAAGTAATTCGACTTACTAACACCTGAATACTGTGGAATATATTTTTTAACTCATTGTTACTTGTAACAGTGTTGTTGGACTGAAGGATGGTTGGCAGGGCAGGAGGAAGTTTGGTGGTTGAGATGTGAAGGATGTCACAGACATAGCTGTTGTCATTGTGGTTCTCAGTCTGCTTTTCTGTAATGCAAAGCAAGTTATTGTTAACCACCATGATAATAAATCAACGGCTGTGCAGTGTCTGTGGAATCTGTGCTCTTATCACATGCTTTTTCTCCGAGCACATTCATCCTGAGACTTTAGTGAGGCACACTTCTAGTCACCATCTGAGAAAGGTTTCCCGTGTCAGGCAATGAGTTGAGAATCTCATAACTGGCTATTTAGGCATTTTCCTGTGTTTTGTTAACAAAACCAGCCATTTGCTGAACTGTCTGCTCTCATTGGGTGTTCTGGTTACATAGTGTCGTCTTATATTATACTCTTTTATCACAGCAGCAGTTTAACTTCATATAAAATAGACACACTTCCCCTCGTTTTCTGTGAAGAAATATCAATTTTCCCGCCACGTCTGAAATTTTCTGCACCAACTTGCTATCTGGCGTTTCTTTTGTTCTGCTATTTGTGATCACCTGTGGCAAAAGTCTTTGATTACAGATTGTGTTAAAGATGCTAGCGCCACCTACTTTTAAAGCTAAATAGTACCATACAGTCAAATATAACTTCCATGTCTGGGCCATATTCCATTACATGTTTAGAAGTTGCTGCGGGCCAATTAAAAACAGACCGCAGATCGTAGTTTGGACCCACCTGGTGTAGTGACTGCAGCCGTGACTAGACATGGCTTTTTCAAATCTGATAGTTGATCAACTCAGCTAATTTGATTTAAAATAATAATAATAATAATAATAATAATAATAATAGTGTGTCTTTGTGTCTTTCTGATTGTTTAATTAATTTTGCTTATGCCCCTTTTCTTTCTGCAAGGATGCTCACATTCAAGTAACACTGGAAATGCAGCAGGAGCAAAGCAGCACAAAAAGGTGTGTGTATAAATGTCTGTCTCTGTGTATAGCTGATGTATAGTGTAGTGTAATAAGAAATACTTTTAATAAATCTATTAATTAAACTTGAACTTGATATGATTGGATATCAACTGATCAAATCATATTTTTATTCCTCCCTTGAAGAATTATGTCCATGAGGAGATAAAACAACGCCTCCATAACTCAGACTCCAAAAATACAATGAACACGATTAATACGACTGCAAAGCTTTCTACAAAGAACACCACCATGCTGTATTACTCTATCATCTACTATAAAAGCAGCTTAAAAAAAATGGTAGTAAAGCACTGGTTCCCGAACCCAGCTCATCGGTCTGCCCATATTCTACTGTGAAGTACAGCCAAGTCCAGCCTACTTGACTGTCAATCAGCCATCCAGACCTACAGAGGATGCTCTCTACTCAACCATCAACCAGACAATTATCTCAGACTCTGTGTTGTTACTTATGGATGGACAGACTGCAGTTCAAAAATGCCAATAATGTGTTTAATGTTTTGATGTTTTCTGAAGAAAAAACAAAACTGTGTTGTAAAATTACATTTTTTTTTTGTGACAAACTTTTTATTGAACAATTTAACATCATATTACAAACATAAAGCCATTGCCTTGCCACTAAGGACGTTTAAGGAGACAAAAAAAAAAAAAAAAAAAAAAAAAAAGGGGGGGGGGGGGGGGGGGGGGACGGTTGCAGACCCATCAGTGGGAACTCGATGCATTAGATGACAGAGAATCTTTCAATCAGACAACATAATTCACAGTAACACCTTATATACGAGTAAGCAATGTTATGTCAGAGAGAGAACTAATAAGAGCGTCCCAGGCCTGCACAGTGGATGCTCGCGCTTTATGTATGACAGCCAATGACCTTTCTAAAAGAGCAATGTCTCTAAAATGATTTAGCCATTCCTTTGCCGATGGGATGTCCGGAGAAAACCATGAATGAATTATAGTCTTCTTTGCGGCAGTCAATCCTGCAAATATAACTTTCCTCTGTGCCAACCTGGTATTGCCACTAAGAACGGAGTCATCATTGAATAGAAGTAGGGGGAGATGCATAGGAATGGGAAATCCTAAAATATTTTCAAGGCAACTATGCACCTTGGACCAAAGGCCAGACACTGAGGGACACTCCCAAAAAACATGAAGGTATGTGCCAACAATGTTCTGATCACATTTTGTACAGTTGGGATCATCTATCAGTTTCATTGTAAAGCGTCTGTACGGCGTGGCATAGTATTTGTGCATAAACTTGTAATGAATAAGTTGATGTGCTGGATTCTTTGATGAAATGGGAATGTTGGTCCATATATTGTCCCAGTCCAGATTATAACCCTGACCCTCAAGTTCACGGTTCCAAGAACTGATCACTCCCAAAGGTTTAACGCCTTTAGAGAGCAGTTCATTGTAGATGACGGACACTAATCCAGTAGGAGGTGTTCGAGAAGAAAACAAAGTGTCCAACGGATGAGAGGGCACAGGTGTATCCCATGGAACTCCATGGGCACGAATTGCAGATCTCAACTGGAAATACAAAAACCAAGGGAACCCAGGGAGAGAATAACGTTCTTTAAGCACTTGGAGTGAAACCAAACCATTTCTGTCCTACAGATCTTGGAGAATGTGAATTCCTCTAGAAGCCCAACTGTCATTAAAATAGAGACCAGAATGCTGTAATAAATTGTAGTTATACCAAACAGGAGAGCGGTCACAGAGCCTTACGTTACATCCCATGTAAAATTACATTTTCATGCTAAACTGAAAACATTGATCTTTTCAAACCAAGGTTAAAACCTTATTCCTTAGCCATATTGCTCAACATGTTTTGAAACATATTGCCCTATTTCCTCCCTTAAGAAATGATTTTGTTGTTACTTGCAATTTGTATATAATGTAAACAGGATGCCATTTGACTTCCACTGAAAGCTCAAAACTTAAATGTTCAGCGTATCACTTTCACTTTATTTTGTGCCACTTCATAATGGGAAATAAAAGTGGGTGGCACAAACCTGTATTCTAAATTACTTTGATTGTTATGGTTTGAGTTTTTGTGTTATGTTCATATAGTTTGTGGCCATGTTCAGGTTTTCCTTCTTTTTTTCTCCAGCAGTGCAGGTGGTGGCTGGGAGGCGTGGCTGGCCCACTTTTTCATTAGGATCACTGCAGAGCACACCTGAGTTCCATCTTGCAATCACCACCCCATTAAAGCCTGGTTCACCCTCCAAACCAATCTCTGATGATTCCGTTTTCAAGCTACGTCAGTGTCCTTACCGTCCGCCAGCCTCCAGTCACCGCCACCTGCAGCGCACCGCCACCTTAAGCGGCTTTTGAGTTTGTAGTTTTTTGCCTTTTTGAGGAAGCTGATAATAAACCTTTGTTAAACCTGCCAATCGTTCTCTCTGCATTTTGGGTCCACCCTGCACTCAAGCCTCAACACTGATGACTTTTAATGTATTCATGTTTTGTTCATCTATCAGTTAATGCCAACCACACAGAATAAAGATTAATGAGAAATTATATACTGAAGAAGGCTGCAGTTCTACTCTGGTGATGTTGCGTACCACAATAACTAGTGTACCACAATAACAATAACCTAATTACTTTTTTTGGGTTGAGTTTTTTAGTCGTCTGTTTATTCACCGGTCTTTACAGGTAGACTAATGAATCTTAATCCTCCATCCTCAAACAAAAAGCAGGAATGTGTCTAAAATAAGCAAATAGTATGTATACAATAAATGTCAACATTTACAGTTTTAACTGATGGTCTGGGTTACACTCATTGTGTAAAACAACAAAACAACAACAACAAGAATCAGTATATATCCTACAGATTTCAGCTTTTATCTGAATACACAGCAGTTCATCTTTACAGATATAATAATATAGAGTATATACAGTAGTCAATTAACAGTCAGGTGTCCAACAATGCCAGTCCCATAGGGCACGGTACACGAGGCTAAAGAGCACAAATAGGACTTCAGTCCTATTTGTGCTCTTTGTCTTATTACATTTACACAGATCAGCCACAACATTAAAACCACTGACAGGAGAAGTAAATGACATTGACCATCTTGTGACAATACAGTGTTCTACTGTGAACCTTTTGGACCTGACATTCATGTGGATGTTACTTAGACATGTACCACCCACCTAAACCAGACCAGGCACCCCCACCCCATAGCAATGACACTCTTTGAAGGCAGCAGCCATCCCCAGCAGGATGCACCCTGACACAGATACACACACAAAAACGCTTTAGGAACAACTCAAAAAACATGAAAAACAGCACAACGTGTTGACCTGGCCTCCAAATTCACTAGATCCCAAACTGATCAAGTATCTGTTGGATGATCCACAGAGGCCCCTCCCCCCTCAACGACCCAAAGGACCCTTTCATGGCTGATTTCAGACGAAAAGTCCAAATGTTAACACAAGAACTTGATATAATAAAGTAGTTAGGTCACTTTGAGGAAAACATGATTAGGTTCATTAGTTATATCAGGAAAAAAATATTATTAATTAACAATCCTGCACTAAATCTCCTTTCACAACTGTTTGTTTGGTTTATGTTGAAACAGCCTAATAAAGTCGGTAATTCAACTAGATCAGTGATTCCCAATCTACGTACGCGAAAGAGTTGATTCTGAACTCAGCCTGATTACATTTTGAAAATGAAAAAAATGGATAACGGTTTGTTTTCTCATTTTTTGATTCTCCACCTAAATGAAAAATCAAAAGACTGTTTTTCATGTGAGTCAATTATGTTAATAGCTAGATTAAATGAGAAAGACGCAGATTCCCTGAAATGTCTGTGATTGGTGGGCAGGTGCAAATCTCCTGATGATATATAGCTATACTCGCTACAGTTATTTTCCCCCCAGAAACAAGCAAATCTCGTTCCTGATTGGGTCTTTAAATTGTGTCGTCAACAATCCTGATAACTTTCTGTCATTTGAGCTGTCAAGTCATCAGTCTGAGGTAAACTAGGTCGCCCGGCTGCCAAAAATGGATAAATGGCTAAAACGGATACATTGCCCTTCCAGAGAGACCTCAACTGTTACCACCAGTCAGCCCACAGGCAAAGATGCACATGAGATGCCTCAACTTCTATATCTAACTTTGACCAGGATGCTATAAGCAGTGCAGATGTGGCTAGCGAAGCTGCTAGCATAGCCACGGACAGCGATGAGGAGTCTGAAATGCGTGAGAGTAGGGGGTACATGGCTGGAGGTCAAGTGTCTGAAGGGGTACGGGCTATGATCATTTTGGAGGATGCAGGTTGTGGAGCTGTTACACTACACACTGTAACGAATCTTTGTGATTTCCACAGTAAGGTACTGTATTATGGACAGTGCATTACTGTGATCCATATTTACAATAAAGTATTGTGATTCTACAATGGACTATTGTAGTATTGACACTAATTTACTGTAAATGTTTTCACATTACAGTACTGTAAATCACACACACTGTCACAGTAACATTACAGTCTTTTACTGTAAATAATAAGTATATTACTGTGAATTATATTACAATATATAACTGTAATTCTGCAAATAGTTACCGTATTATGAGCAGTGCATTACTGTGATTATCCAACAAGTTAATGTGATCAATGTTTACAGTTAAGTATAGTAATTCTACAATGGACTATTGTACAATTGGCACTAATTTACTGTGTATGTTTTTACAGCAGAGCACTGTAAATTACACATACTTTCACAGTAACACTACAGTCTTACTGTAAATAATAAGTAATTTACTGTGAATCATATTACAAAATATAACTGTAATTCAACAATAGTTATGTATTATGAGCAGTGCATTACTGTGATTATCCAATGAGTTACTATGAATGATTTTTACAGTATATGACTGTTAATTCCACAACTGGTTACTGTAATACATACCATATTTTACTGTGAATGACTAATATACATATTTTATTGTTTGGTGGGTGTGGGGTGAAATGATAGTAGGCTAATTGTAGGCCCATTCCTGCACACTGGGAAAAGTAGGCTCTGGCCTCTGCAAGTACTCCCCACTTTAGTTCATGTAAAACAACCTATGGGTGAGAGGCGACCTCGCCCTTTGACGTCTTTATCAGACACACAGACACTGATGACATCAAGGATCTCCACACTGTAAAACATTCCATGCCAGTTCAACTTGCAAATCAAAGTTCACTTGCTGCCTTTAAAACGGATGTTAACTCATTTTGAGGTTTATTTTTGTTTCAACTCGTGAATTAAAGTTTAAAAAATGTATTGTGCTACATTGTTGTAGTTGACTCAACTTTGCTTTTCAAGTTATGAAAATTATTTAACAATTTATCACTTGCTGTCTTAACTTGATAACTTGAGTTAAAACAAACAATCTTTGTAGAAGAAAACTGTTATTTGTTTGTTGTGTCAACTTAATAATGCAAGTTAAAACAAAAAAATATTAAACTTCACCAATACAAGAACTCTGCTTAGCTAGTTGATCAAACCCGCATTTCTGCGTGCTATATTTTTTTGCAACTTCCCATTTTAAGTTAAGAGGATTCAAATTTAAAATGTGTTCTAACTTATACTGTATTTTACATGATAGAAGAAAACAAAAGTATTGCATTTGTCCAAAAATACCTTTATTGGTAAAACATTTCTTGGGTTACATTGTCAACATTCCACCCAGCTGTTTACCACAGCAAACACAGGGTGTTTCTCAAACAACATTCGGGTTCAACAAAGTGACACTTGATATAATTAAGTAGATTGTAATTACAGATTGATTAAAAACTATTGATTTAATTAAGCAAAATTACACAAAACTTTTAAATACAAAATAATGAAATCATTGGTTGAAATATTTTGGACTTACAGTAGCCCTCCCAGAAGTGCCTCAAAATCGGGGTCAAAGTTCACACCGGCGCCAGGTTACTTTTATGGCATTTTGGGTCGCCCTGCAGCCTAGGAGTGACACAGAGACAAACAGACACCAGATTTTGAAACTTTGACTCACCAGGTACAAATGATGCAAATTTCATGACTGTAGCCCTCCCAGAAGTGCCTCAAAATCGGGGTCAAAGTTCACACCGGCGCCAGGTCACTTTTATGGCATTTTGGGTCACATTTTGGGTCACCCTGCAGCCTAGGAGTGACACAGAGACAAATGGACACCAGATTGTGAAACACTTTCCAAAATAAAAAGAGTTCAAATGCATTTACTTACCATTATTTCAATTCTGCATTCTCTTTTTAAGACATTCAAAGGGGGAAAAGGCCAAATCACTCTGAGGCACGAATTGCAGGGGTTTGCCAATCATTGTAAAACATCTAAAATTATGAGGAAGTTAGAAGACATTTTCACAAATGTGACACGTGACTTTTTTTTCCCCAATCTAATTAAAACTTACAATTCCACTTCATGAACTGGACATCCCTGATGTCTTCTGTGAACAGAAAAAACAAATGTAAATTACATGTATGAAAAATTAAACCAATTTATTAATGTATTCATTTAAAAAAAAAAAAGCAGAGCTGCAGGAATTACTCTACTGTAGTGTCATTAGCTGGCTGTGACAGAGCGCTGACCTGCAGTCACCACAGAGGCCAAGATGCAGCTGCATTTTGCCTGAGAGTGGCTATAAAGGAGGCCTGGAACAAGTGCAAATTACAGCTAAACTAACAGAAGTTGTTACTGAACACGTACATGCTTACATTTTATCTGTACTGTGAAAAATGACCGAGGTGTGGCAGTTTGAACACAGTTGTCTCAGCCAAAGAATAAATATTTTATTAACTTATTGGGCGGTTTCCACGTCAATTAAGGTCTAGGACTAGTAGTGCGGAAAAAGTGTCAGGGAGAGGAAGAAACGGTGGAAAATAACTATAGTGGCTCGGCTGGAGGACTGAGCACCGAACTGTAGCCCTGAACTGTAGTGGCAAGTTGATGTCATTTGACTGGAGACTGACAACTCATTTGCCGTATATGGGAAAAAACAAAGCTATTTATAAAATTAAACCTTCAGGGTAATACAATGACGATGTATTGACTGAACCTAAGCTAGCTCGCACAAGCTAATTTGCTAGCTCAAGTTCGGCCTTGAATTCAGCATTACCAGACTATCAAAAAACACAATCCACAGTTATTACATTACCGCATCTACTGTTAATGGAAAAACATTTTTTATTAGAGACGATTAAACTCACCTTACATCATCCGCTCCGCGAGTCACTCTCCTCAATTGTTGCAGGTAGCGTAGATCAATGTTCAGCCTTGATAGTGGTAATGGTGGGACGACAGATGAGATGACTGAATCCTGTCCTTGTTGATGAGCAAATAGAAAAAGTCCTATAGGCCTATAGTTCTTGGCCAGTTCTGTAGAACAGCTCATAACTGATGGTGTGTGTGATTTGAAGCAGACAGCAAGAGGGTACTAGATTCCTCATCAGTAAATCACTACTTTGTCATTTTGTATTTGGTATTGTTGACAATCAAGCAGAATTTTGCATAATCTCAATAACATTAAAACCATAAAACCACACAACACAAATAAAAAGCAAATCAATAGTATTAGGACTTGTGCCCACGGGCATATAGGTGGGAGTGGGATTCACCCCCACTGAATAATAAACTAGCAGGATGCTACAGTATAGTTCCAGAGCATACTGTCACAAAATATGTTGAAATTAGCACAATGAAGTTAAAAGATAACTATCCTTGTGGTCCTCTCTGCTTATTTTTTTGCATCAGCCCACTGTTTACATGTCCAATGAGGCACCCATGTGCTCTAAATGTAATTACAAAGATGCACTTTAATTAAATATACATCATTAAATACAAATATGTGGTGTGTTAAAAATTGCCACAATATTTCTGTGCTTAAAAAATGATAAAAGTCTTAAGAAAAAAGAAATAAATGTTTCTACAGTAACATACATTAAAATCACACTAGTATAGTGTAAGTTACTGTAGACTGAGGTGCATTGTGGGAAGACGACAGTGGATTGTGGGAAGAAGACAGTGTTTTGGAGGGAAAACAGCGTAACAGGACATATTGTTCCTTCTCTGAGCTACAGCACTGAATGCCCAGAGAGAGGCTGCAGAGGCAATACATGAAAACAAGTGAGTTTATTCTTTCATCTATAGATTAGTCTCATTCAGAGAAGTCAACATTTGCAAATATAACAAGCTAGATTTGCATGATGTTTGGTATGTTTAGATAAATGAGAGAAAGAAAGTCATATAGCTAGAGCATGCTACCTGTAAATAAAAGTTGTTAGAACTCCTCTTTCAAAACGAACATCATTTAAATCTTGTGTATACGACGGAGTATTAGGGCCACATTAAGGAAAAAAAAAATCACAAACTTCGAGAATAAAGTCGTAATTTACGAGAATAAAGTCATATATTACGAGAATAAAGTCGTTATTTATGAGAATAAAGTCGTTATGTACGAGAATAAAGTCATATATTACGAGAATAAAGTCGTTATTTATGAGAATAAAGTCGTTATGTACGAGAATAAAGTCATATATTATGAGAATAAAGTCATATATTACGAGAATAAAGTCGTTATTTATGAGAATAAAGTCGTTATGTACGAGAATAAAGTCATATATTATGAGAATAAAGTCATATATTACGAGAATAAAGTCGTTATGTACGAGAATAAAGTCATATTATTACGAGAATAAAGTCGTTATTTATGAGAATAAAGTCGTTATTTATGAGAATAAAGTCGTAATTTATGAGGATAAAGTCATAATTTTTGAGAATAAAGTCGTTATTTATGAGAATAAAGTCGTAATTAATGAGAATAAAGTCGTAATTTTATGAGAAAAAAAGTAAAACGGAAGTAGGTCGAGACGAGAAAAGGTGAGCAGGTAAGGTTGCTGTCGGCTAAACGTTTATTAAACTGTTCTGCTCACTGAGCAAACCTAGGTTTTAGTTAACCTACAGGTTAACGTTCGTTACATGTTGTTTAAGAAGTCGGGGTAATGCTGTCTGGCCAACGTTACTCTTTTGCGTATCTCCGGATGGTAGCGACTAATGAAACCGGGAGATGCAGCCTTTATATGCCAAGCCGTGAAGCTCCGGGCAAATTCAACCTGGGGGGCTTAAATTGCCTAACATTCTAAGCATAAAAGAATGAATGATGTCGACCTTGTTGCAATATGGTTTTATGGGATGTAAATGAGCCCATTATACGCAGCTGTGGCGATGCAGGGAAGACAGAACTACTGCAGGATAGGACACATTAAAAAGAAAATCTTCATAATCATTCTTTTACACCTACAATGTTAGGAAACTACATGGGTGTATTATATGGATAATACATCCATGGTGTGTATAATACTCCGTTGAATTTGCCCGGAATTGTCCTTGAAGATCGGGTATCCAATAGGAGACCTGTGTGCCGTCACACGAGGAGCAAAAATCCAATAGGAGACCTCTCTGCGGTCACATGATTGGTCAAAGATCGTCGATTTATATCACGATGGTTGCGCTGTTGCTGTTTATGATTGCTATACCCTCGGAAAATCGCCCGTAAATCCTAATAAATACTGCACAGATGACCATTCACACATTTTACACAAGTTGAGACCAGTAAATGAACCTGTGTTTAATGCAGGAAACGTGACAGAAATGTCTGTGAAGCTCCTGTAAATGTCAGGACCCCCCCCCCCCCCCCCTCCCCCCACACACACACCTTTTTTGCAATTAATTCTCAATTTAAACTATAGGCCTATACTGTCTTTTATTCTACAGATCCATGATGGCAGAGAAATTGTCAGAGATCACAACTTTCTTGAGAGGTAGAGGTGTCCCAGAGGAAACTGTCAACTTAATTGAAGAGCAAAAGGTACTGAATGTAGTGATTTTTTTTTTTTCTTGGTGGCTCATGCACCCATTTGTCAAATATGCTGAATCATAACTTAAGTATTTTTTCCACAACAGTTGATGAATGCCTTGTATTTTGCTTTTTACTTTGCATATTTAAGGTTTATTGTTCTTTTGCATGTGAAGATGATAATCTTCTCTCTGTCCTATCCCTAGATTGACAGAGAGGTCATTCTGCTCATGGAAGATGCTCAACTGGCCCAATATCTTCCATCATATGGAGACAGAGTTGCTCTGTTCAATTTTTGCAAACTTAACACAAATTCATCAAAGCGAAAACAGGGTCTTTTTGAGAAACTAAGAGAGAAACTGAAACTTAGAAAGGAAAACCACAGAGGCGAAGAGGAGCCAGAAACATCACATAAAGCAAGAGGTAGACCAAAACAGTCCATGAGGAATGTTGAAATAGGATGGATTCACACTGACAATGAAGTGACAAAGCAGGTCAGAGCAAAACAAGGTGGAGGTACAAGAAAGGTACCAATTGACATTCAGTCAGGTTATGATGAGATTCTGAAACAAGGAAAGGCCCTGTTCTTTCCAGAGGGCACATCTAGCAAAGGTCAAGAATCTGACTTTGAATTTGATATTTGGGACTTCATGCAAAATCCTCTTCCAAAAGATGTTTTAATTGAAAGCATTTACAACACAGTAAAACTCCCAATTTTGCGCTTCTACTTAGCAACTAAACCAAGACTATTGCTGAGTGAGTCTGATGATGAGCTTTATGCTATTGATGTGTCTGAGTGTGCTGCAGTGCCAGCTGATGAAGGGTCCCCTGAGGTGTTCTTTATCTCTGAGTCACCAAGAGAAAATCCAACAAGCTCAAGTGATGTTGCAAGCACACTTCTAAACATCAGTGATCCCATCACTCTGGACGTCATTTTAGAAGATGACCCTGAAATCATAATTGGTGCACAGCAAACAGCTAATGATGAGTCTCTCAGTGACACACTGCCTTACCAACCTGATGAGTTTCCTCCAAGCCCTCTTCATACTTTGCCTGAAATGACGTTGGTGTTACACCACACAAACAGCTTCAGTGAAATGATAGAGGCTTTCTCTGACCCTGAGATCATGAACAAAACCTTGAAAGTAAAACGTTTACTTCCTGACAACTCAGTGGAAAACGGCCGCGGTTCTGGCGTAGTCAGAGACAGCTTCAGTAGCTTCTGGGAAGAGTTTTATGAACGGTGCACCCTTGGAACAACTTTGAAAGTGCCTTTTCTTAGGCATGATTTCAGTGCAGCCACATGGAGAGCAATTGGACGAATTCTTCTGAAAGGATTCCAAGATTACCAGTACTTGCCCATCAAGCTAGCCCCACCTTTTGTAGAGGAAATGCTTTTTGGGGAAATTCACAGTGATTTGAAGACAAGTTTTCTTCAGTTTGTGAGCTGCCAAGAGCAGGATGTCCTAAGACAGGCTCTAGATGATTTTTCATCTGTTGATGCTGATGACCTTCTCGAAGTGCTGACCACCTATGAATGTAGAAAGAAGGTCTCTGCTGATACCCTGCCAGACATCTTAGATGAGATCTCTCACAAGGAACTTGTACAGAAACCCAAGTTTGTGATTGACTGCTGGAGGGAGATCACACAGCCACAGTTGCATCTGAACCTTGCAGAACTGACCAAAATGTACAGTGACCTCAAACCAACGCCAAGGAAAGTGGTGGGGATACTGAACTTTCCTACTGCGATGACACAGAAGGAAGCAGAGGTCTCCCAGCACCTAAAAAGATACATCCGAGAGCTTAACGAGGAAAAGCTGGGAAGATTTTTAAGGTTTTGTACTGGCTCTGATTTGTTGGTGTCTGGTCATATCAAGGTGGAGTTTGCTGTTCAGAGCAGTTTCACAAGACGGCCCATTGCCCATACATGTGGAATGGTCTTGAAACTGTCTGACAACTATGATCATTTTCCTGACTTCCGCAGCGAATTTAATTCCATTCTAGAGAGCAACATCTGGATAATGGATATTGTGTAGGCAGGACATGTGGGGTCAAATATTACTGCTGACTTTTTACTCTAAAATATTGTTACACAGTTCACTACTTCCATACACATGGTACAAACAAACACATGCAGTCATCAGCACAGATGTTTAATACAAACATATTAAATGCACACATCTGTCAGAAAAAGGCATTTCAAACAGAATGTTCAAATGTATCTCTGTTACAGAAAAAATGTATTGATCGGTTGTGACAAACAGGTGATCAGATTGTTTACAGAAGTATGTTGATCTTGACAGGTTGCTTATTGTTTACAGAAAAATGTATTGATGTGTTTGCATCAAACCAAAGTTTTTATTGTTTATAGAAAGAAACTGTATTGATGTGTTTGCATCAAACTGAAGTTTTTATTGTTTACAGAAAATGTATTGATCTGTTGTGATCAAAGCCACGTTATTATTGTTTACAGAACGTATGTGTTGATCATTTGTGATCAAGTTGTCATGGATTACAAAAGTAAGCCAAAGACATTGGATTTCTTGAGGTCACTTGAAGATGTTTGTATGAAGAGATTTTATTCTGTTTACTTACTTGTGAAGTTATTAAAAGATATGTTTGACACCATTGTATTTAAGTCATTTTGATGAAAACAGGCATCTGCTGAACATTTCAAAAGTTAACTCATCAGTGATGGAATAGAACTGACTACCTAAACTTAGTTGCTACACTTGTATATTGTGGTACGTGCACTTTACATGAGTATTTCTATTTCACCACTATTCAGGTTTTATTTTACAATACAGAGAAAAATATTGCATCACACATGTAGACACTAGGCTACCGGTATTTTCATTATTATCACTCTTACAGAAAAAAACCTTCTAGCCATTTTGCTGATAACATAGCATTTGGAATGAATCTTTTATATCTACATGGGTAGAAGGTCCCCTTTTATGGAGGATGCCATGTTTGTAGAGTAGCATGATGTGCATAAAAATGCTTTAAAATAATAGCTGCACATCAGTACCTTGAGTTGGACATCTTTAGTAGGTTATACTGACATTTTAGATGAATGTGACAGGATGATGTGTTCAAAGAAGAATCTTTATGTACACACAATTTAGACCCTTATTTGGAAAGATGCTGTAGGTATGTAGCATCATACTGAGGCAGCCTCTTATGAAGTCATGTCAAACAGTCCTAACACAAAAACAAAATGAACATTGTGAAACTTTTATAGATTTTCGAGTATTTCATTTCTTAATAGTGAATACAGTTCTGTGGCACTGTATGCATCCGTAGGAGGACTCCAAACATTTTCAGCCATTAGGAGAATGCAGAGCTCGAAAAGAGTCTCATCACAGGGGAACTGCCCTTTTGGGGTGCACTCCTCCTTGCAAACAGCAACCTCCTCAGGTAGTACACATTGGAGTTTGTCCTCTGCTGCATAGAGCTGTGGCATAGAGTACATGAGAATGGGGCGTCCTCTCTGCACACCATGGGCTGGTCTTGATCTTATCTGGTGTGTATTCCATATCCTGACAACCTCGTCAAGTTCATCCTGTAAATAAATAACCATTTAACATTAATTGTAATATATATACTACTATATACAACCACTGTTAATAAATACAATATATAATATAATAAAAATACTATACATTTTTAATGTCAGATACTTTAACTTTACTTTCACTTTAACCAAATTATCATTTAAAAATTACACTAATGGCGATACTTTTAATTTAAGAACAACTTCATCCAACACTGTACCTGGATTAGGTTGAGAAAACAGAACTGGACCAGGGATTTGTCCAGAAAGTCCCCCGAGAAGAGCCCATCATCTTTGAGGGTCTGAAGTATGTCCATCCAAAACTGGACACTCTGTCTACGCAGGACCCCCCACCACGATTCTATCCGCTGATTGGCAGTGCTGCATCCATAAATGAAGCTCCCATCTCCCGCATGATGGTCCGTGTGATTCCTCCGCAGGAACATCTGCATGTCCCTCACGTGTCCATTTTCCGTACCTGGGTCGGCCCTCAGCCGCTGTGGACAGCCTCCAATGCGCATCACAGTATTTATGAAGTAGTCAGCTATTACCTTGGGGTTGCTGTTAGTTGTATATGCCTCCATCCACATTATGTGGCGACTAAATCCGTCAATGCAGCCGTTAATAGCAATGCCATAGGGCTTTAGTTTATCATAGGAATCCATGTGCCATAATGCGTTGGGGCCTCTGCAGGTGTATTGCCGGCGTCGGAGACGCCGTGCTCGCCGGAGCTCGACTCCCTCTGGATCCAGAATCTTAATTATTTGTCGGATTGTTTCTTGGGACACCACGAAACCCCTCTGAATGGCCCGCTGATGCATCCAGCGATAACCCTGCAGTTGACCAGTTCCAGCCATTTCCCCCTCCACAAAAGCAGCGACTTCCTCCAAGTCCGTCTGGTTCTTTCTCCGGAAAAGATGCATTTTCTTGCATATTCTTTTTAAAGTCCTAATACTTATTATGATGTGATGCTGATGTGCCAGAAGATTAAGTATCTCCTTGTTTGTGAAACCCATCCTAAAGTACAACTCCACAAAATCCTCCACAGCCCTCATTTTACCAACTGTCTTCCTCTAAAACAACAGGTTAGAATAATATGACTTTATTCTCGTAATATATGACTTTATTCTCATAAATAACGACTTTATTCTCGTAATATATGACTTTATTCTCATAAATAACGACTTTATTCTCGTAATATATGACTTTATTCTCATAAATAACGACTTTATTCTCGTAATATATGACTTTATTCTCATAAATAACGACTTTATTCTCGTAAGTTACGACTTTATTCTCATAAATAACGACTTTATTCTCGTAAGTTTGTGATTTTTTTTTTTCCTTAATGTGGCCCTAATACTCCGTCGTATGTGTATCATTTTACTGGCTATACTGTAACTGTGCTAGTCTTTCATTTGCAATTTCTTTAGTAGGCTATAGCTCAGATATGTTTGATTAATTCAGCTCCATTTTGGTTCCTTCATGACAGGAGAAACACATGCAGCTCAGTGTGTACTGTAGTTAGTTAAGCAAACTGCTTATATTTTGCTGTAGTATTAATTAAGCTTCTCTTTTGTTGTCTATATATCATTTAATGTTCGTTTATTGTCTTTCATAATTCAGGGAAAAGGCGGATTTGAAAAAGACGGATTTGACCATAGTCTGGAATTCTCACAAAGGCTGCAGCTTACTTTGGTAAGTCAAATGAATGTAAACTTGCTAAAAAGCTGCTAAACTCAAGTTAAATATCAACTTTCTCCTTTTTAAAACTGACTGCTCATCTGTTAATTAATATTAACTCTCATCCATTAAAGATAACTTTGTTTTCTAAAATGATGGTGCTTACAGTATATAAGCACAGCAGGCAATTACATTACAACTGGTAGGCCTAGCAGCAGTTTAACTCTAATTTAGTATTTTTATTTGGTCAGTGTGTGCTGTAGTTAGGGGAGCAAACTGCATATACTGTATTTGGCTGCAGTATTAATTCATCTTTTATTTTGTTGTCTATATATGCTTTACTTAATGTTCATCATTGTATTTTATAATCCAGGGAAAGGGCAAATTTGAAAAAGACAGATTTGACCATAGTCTGGAGGACATAACTGACTGCTCATATTAACTCTCATCCATTTAATTTAACCTTTTTTTCTCTGCAATGATTGTGCTTATATAAGCACACTATGCAATTACATTGCAAAACTGGTAGGCCTAGCAGCATTTTAACCTGAATCTTGCATTTTATGGTGGTTAGTCTAGTTGTTGTTTAGTTGTCTGTTGGCAAGGCAGGTAATCAAAATGGTCAACCATTTTGTCTGCAAGCAGTGTCATTTATCCACAGCGACTCTTACCACATTTTATCAACATGTTAAGATGCATAGACACCTGGCTAATTCCAGGTTCTATTGTGGTCTGCCTAGTTGCCCTTGCAGTTTTCAGACATTATTGGCACTTAAATCTCACATGCGTCGGAAGCATACACAGCCAAAGGAAACTATCCATAGACCTGCTCAAGCCAGTGTGAGGACCTGTCAGGTTGAGGGATGCACGCATACATGTACCAGTCAACAAAGCTTTTGTGAACATTTAAAAATGCACATAAGAAATGGGAAAAAGGTTGGCTGCCCCTTTCCCAACTGCTTCAGGATGGTGACATTGTTTTCTGCACCAGCACACCGCAAAGAACAGTTCGATGCGGGTGTTATTATACAATATAGCCATTTTAATGAGAAGCTCGGACGCTCTTGTATGTGTTGAATGATATTTTATTCGAACAGTGGTCCAACAAATAAAAGAAATCACATTTATTACTGCCCCGGGGGTAGGGAGTGGATAAAACCTGTTGAAAGAGTGTCCGCCCGTATGCGACGCTCCTCGAAAAACAGCCAACGCACCCGTATACAAACAGGGATCATCTGATTGGTCACTACCAGCCGGCCTTCTATTGGTTGACAGCGTTGATACACCAAAAATCCGAGAGCAGAGCAGAAATCCGTGAGCGCAAATGATCCGAGAGCGAGCGCAGGAAATCTGCGCGAGCAGCATCGTACCCGAGTGCGTGGACACAGTTTGAGCACGCGCAGAGCAAATTTGAGAGCGAGGGCAGAGTTTTGAGAGCGAGAGCAGAGTTTTGAGAGATAATATCACAAAATCTGAGAATGAAATCGATAAATTCTGCTCTCGAATCAATGTAAAATGCTCTTGCATTATGATAGTAAATTCATTCCATACAAAAGCACTAACAGACTATTTCTTCTGCTTGCAGGTTTTTCCTGAGGATTAACCCTGAAGGCTCGAAGTGTACGTCCAAGACACAGGTCAGCAGGAAATCCGGCAAGAAGGTGCAAAGAAAGAGCACAGGTCTGAATCGCCGCGTGGCCACTTTGATTAGGGAAATTGTAGAATTTGATTTGCAAAACTATTAAGGATGTGTCACAACTTAGGTGAAATTCTCTCTTTGCAGGCTTTGCAAAATGAGAAAAGAGGGGTTGACTTTCTAGGATTTGTTGACAGCCTAGTATTTGAGGTCTTCATAGTATATGTTCTGGCATATACCTTTTTTCATTCTTTATTCTTATTCCTTCATGCCGCTCCAGAAAAGTTATAGCAAACGTTTTAGAAGGATGCTGCACAGCTGATAGCTATGATACAAAATTATTAAAATAGACACCTTTTAGGGAAAAGAGTGAAAACTCAGGAAAGGAAGGGAGACTACCCCTTCTATAAAATGTTGTGTTTGATTCAAAAGAAAACTTATTTGCATTGTAGCTGTGCCACCTCCTCCTTTTAGGTAAAATTGCAACTGCCAATGTAAGCACCTCAATATTTGTTCAACTTACTTGAAAAACAGAATGTTTAAAAATGTAAGTTAAGTTAATTTAGTGATTTGTTTTGTAAGAGGAGTTGTGTTTGTACCTTCATAGCACAGACTGGTCTAATCATAGCTAAACTGAGCTAACATTTTGTACAGTGTTTACAATGATGGTGTATGGTGGTTATACTGTGTACTTAACAGTACCTCACCCCACAATGTTAATTGATGTTTAATGTTTATTGTTAAAAGCCACATGGGAAACAAAGTTTTTAGGCCCATTGGCCATCAGAGGACATTTTATAGATTTTTAAGTGGTTCTTAAAGTCTGCACTTTAAAGGGTTGTTACAATACTCTGTGTTATTGCTTTCCTGAAGAAATAAATGGCATTTTACTGTTAAGAGCTGTTGTGTAATATGTTACAGGAATTTTCTAGAGCACAGTGAGATATTTTAAGATGCCAATAATATCATTGATTACAACTATGTACTGTAATTGGGTTCATAGCAATGAAGACAAACACTGATTTGTATTACAGTAAAGAAAATTAAACTGTAAAATTACAGTAACATACATATTTTGAGTTTACAGTAATTTAAATTTTCACAGCTGTGTACTGTGATTAGACTTACAGTAAATTAAATTTTCACAGCTGTGTACTGTGATTAGATTTACAGTAAATTAAATATTCACAGTTGTGTAGTGTGATTAGATTCACAGTAAAGAAAATTAAACTGTAAAATTACAGTAACATACAAATTTTGAGTTTACAGTAATTTAAATTTTCACAGCTGTGTACTGTGATTAGATTTACAGTAAATTAAAGATTCACAGTTGTGTACTGTGATTAGATTTACAGTAAATTAAATTTTCACAGCTGTGTACTGTGATTAGATTTACAGTAAATTCAATATTCACAGTTATGTACTGTGACTAGGTTTACAGTAATTTGAATTGTCACAGTTGTGTACTGTGATTTAATTTACAGTAATACAAATAGTACTGTAAATGTAATCACAGTAAACATACTGTGAAATATATTACAGCATTTTACTGGCATCGTGCTGCCAGTAAATTACTGTAAATTTACAGCAAAATATTTTACAGTGCAGCGTTCATGTTATTTAGCTAACGTTAACTTAATACACCCGTTCTCTTATGTTCCCACGTGTTGGTTAGAGAAAACTAACTAGCCTAACTTATGTTATGCCTTATCCTCAGCCACAGATGCCAGAAGTTGATGATTATTAGCTATTACTAGTCAGGTCTAAATAACATTATGCTGTCATAAGTTAACTTAATGTTAGACAAAGAGGCAGATATCATTAATACATATATATACACACACACACACACAAACAATTCCCTCTCCTGGAGATATGGTGAGGACTGTTGGAACTGATCTTTGCTTCAAGAGCAATCTGGAACCATGACCTGTGTTGTACTGACTCAGATTTGTATAGCAGTCAGTCAAAATGGTTGACACAAACTACCACACCTTATTGTTATAAATATTTATCCTTACTCTTGCCGTAAGTCTGCGATTCCCAAAATGTGGGCTGGACCATTACAATAGTTACGTAACTGCCCCAGCCAAATTCCGGCAACAACCCATTCAAGGAGGTGTATATTAGTGATGGGAATTCCGGCTCTTTTTGGAGAGCCAGTTCTTTTGGCTCGGCTCACTAAAAAGAGCCGGCTCTTTCGGCTCCCAAGTGCCTCCTCAGATTTTCTGTTGCTTAAAGTATATTTATCACCAAAAATAATGCAAAACTATGTGTAAAATGAATTACTAATGTAAAAAACATACACTATATCAAATATTTATCATTTATATGGCTTTATTTAGCAACTGAACACACTCAAACTTGAACAGAGAATAAATTTTTTTAACAGAGAATAAAAAAATAAATAAACTATAAAGTATGCTATAAAAAACAAAGACCCATCCAGGGCTCAAAACTCCTTTTTTCACCAGTTTAAAAAACAAAACAAACAAAACAGAAAATTCACTGGTTCCACATGTGCAAGAAGATGGACTATTTACATTGAAGCATTTGAGCTGCTTATAACATTGAAATGGGTCCAAATTTTACTACGTTTCCTGCTGCTGTCGCTCATTTTCTCACCGTTTCTTCGTCGTTCTCTCTCTCTCTCTCTCTCTCTCTCTCTCTCTCTCTCTCTCTCGCTCGCTCTTTCGTCCTCTCTCTCTCTCTCTCTCTCTCTCTCTCTCTCTCGTTCGCTCTTTCCTCCTCTCTCTCGCTCTCTTGTCTTCCTCCGTGTGTGTGTGTGTGTGTGTGCTCACTGCTGTGTGTGTCTGACCCTCCCTTTCCCCCGCCCCTACTGCTCTTTGTGTGGACACTGCAGTTGTCGCCACACATCTTGACCAATCACTGTGTGGCTTTCACCAAAACAAGCGGAGGAAAAAAAAAAAAGAAAGAAAAAAACTAAATCGGCTCCCAATGAAGAGCCGGCTCCCGTCGTTCACTTCAAAGAGCCGGCTCTTAGAGCCGTCTCGTTCGCGACCGACACATCACTAGTGTATATAGACGTAGCCAGTAGTGTTGTAATATCGAGACCGGTCTCGAGACCGCATTTTCAAGGTCTTGGTCTTGTCTCGGAATCGACTGCATTTTTACTCGGTCTTGTCTCGGTCGAGCTGGACTTGGGATTTTTTGTCAAGACCAGTCGAGACCATGTGATTTTTGTAATGACGTGAGCTGGGGCGCCGAAAGGGGGGGCGGGGGGGTAAAGGAGACGGATTCTAGGGGCCCATGATTGAGGGGGGCCCAGAGAGGCCCCTGATGATGATGAAATTATAATACAGAAAAAATAATGACACTAAGTTATTAACTAACATATAATCACAAATGTTTTATTTTCAATGTCCTGGTAACAATAACTTTATTTGTTTTGGAAACATCAACGCCTGCAGGCCCCCCCCCCCTCTATTTATGTAAAATGGTTCAGTCCGACTGGATCAGCTGCAGGTAGCGCACCGCCGCACCGGCGGTTTGTCACACAGCACCACAGGTCTCAGGAAAGACTTTGCAGTCCTGCCATGCTGTCAATTGAGAGTCAGTTGGCTAGAAAGCTGGAAAGCAGGTTCAACAAACTCTGAGTCTATCCCTGAACTCTGAGTTGACTTACTCTGAGTCGGGAAACTCTGAATATCCGGTTCCAGAACAGCTGATCTGAGTTAGTTCAATCAACTCTGAGTATGTTAACCTCGAGTTACGCGCGTGCACAACCATGGGTGCAGATCCCGGGGGGGATGGGGGGGACATGTCCCCCCCAATTTGTGAAAAACATGAATTGTCCCCCCCAATAAAAATTATTCGAAATTGAACAAATGTATTTTCAGACTTCACATTCTTCACATTTTACATTCACATCTAAAAAGAAATGATTGGTATGGTGCCATGGTATGAGTTGCATACCGACAAAAAACAAAAATCACTTTTGTGTCCCCCCCAATCCTGACATCGGATCTACACCCCTGTGCACAACCACTATAAAAAGCCATCATCAATGGAGCCCCGATACCACGAGTCACCATGACAACCGAGAAAAACAAAAGATCAACTTATTTCAGTGAGAAGGAGTTGGACATCCTTATGCTGGCCTACGGAGAATATGAGCACATATTTCGCCGCAAATGCAACACAGCTGCAGCAGCGAAGGAGAGAGAGACGGCATGGGAGAAAATTGCTGCCCGATTCAACGCGTAAGTTTGAATGTACTATTCCATTGACGTAACAATTAACCGTAAGATCGTAGCATAGCCTATAGTTATGAATATAAGTAGGAATGAAATCTGAGTTTTTCATTTAGGTGCAATCCAACAGGAGAAATGAGGACTTGGAAGCAGCTCAAAATGAAACATAAAAACATCATTCAAAAAGGTAAGGCATATCTTGCTAGGCTATGATTGCACCTCACTTTGATTTTTTTTTTTTTTTAATTGACTTAGGCTATTAAACGTAAAGTAAATATTAATTCAGATTGCAAACATTGAGTTCTGCTCAGCCAACAGAAAGAAGGCAGAGGCCCGAAAAACGGGTGGAGGGCCACCTCCACCACCTCTGACAGAGGCTGAGGAGCTGGCTCTCAGCCAAAACAGGGGTCGCCCTGTGGCTGAAGGCATCCCCGGGGGAAGCTCATCTGAGCCTGTCACCCCCCAGGACACAAGTGCCTACATCAGATGCAAGTATACACTTATGTAGGAGGAGGAGGAGGAGGAGGAGGAGGTGGATGATGATGATGATGATGATGATGATGATGAGGAAACGCTGTCTGCTGCCACAGGGAGAGATCCGGAGGGGCCTACTGAAGTGTGTCTTAATATTATGTATAGCTACTGGCAGTGCTCTACCCATTCATATTCATTTACATTCTTGAGTGGAATTTGGAGTTTGACATGTACACTGAAGTGATGAGCATAGATAATGGACAAACTAGTACATTCTTGTCCTTCAACAGAACATGGCTGGGCATCACCAAGAGGAGGGTCCATCAACTTCTAGAGCACAGCTTGACACAGTGAGATTTTCGGTCAATACCATGTTAAATCTGTATGTAGAACTGCAGGAATTAAATGTCGTCCATATGTTTCCCAGTTGCCGGTAAAAGAGTTGTACAGGGTGCACCTAATGAAAACCATTAAAAAAAAACGAAAAAGAAATGGTGTACCTGGACCGGCAAATCAGAACAACAGACTTGGAAATTCTATTACTTGAACGCCAGTTGAGGTGGGTGCATTGTCATGGTGAAACAGGTGAATATGTGAAATGGTTGGAACTATATTACAAATCCTGACTGTTGCTTTTGTACTTTTAGGGAATAAAGAAGAACCAAATCACATGTGAATTTGTCTTTTATTTTTAATCAAAAGTGGTTTCGGGCGATGAGGTCCCTTACAGCCCTTCCATCCTGAACATCTGCAGGGATGGGATGGTCATCCTCAGCGTCGTTGATTTGTACGGCAGGGTGTTGCTCTCCTCTAATAATTGCAATATTATGGAGAACAACACATGCCACAATGATGTCACATGCCCTCTCTGGGGTGACCCTGAGTTTACGCAGGCACTGGAACCGGGATTTGAGTATGCCTATGGTCATCTCAACCCGGGCTCTAGTCCTGCAGTGGGCCACATTAAAACGTTGTTGGGGCCCCGGCTCAGGGTCAGGGTAAGGGGTCAACAGAGAGGGCTGGCATGGATAGCCTCGATCCCCCAGCAGGTAGCCATCAAACTCTCCTGTAATTATAGAGGACACATTTGAGTGCATTTAGAAAGGGAGACAAAGAACATTTGTACAAAGCTTTAGCTTCCTTACCACGTGCAAATCTGTTGCTCAGACTACACTCCCGGTAGATCCGGGAATCATGAACTGAGCCAGGCCACTTAGCTTCTACATTTGTAATAAGAGAAGCTGCATCACATATGATCTTTACAGTGCAGAGAATGACATGAGTTAGTTGTATTGTAATGTATACATTTTCATGTACATATTTTTTAAGATGGTAGGTCACATACCTGGACATTGATGCTGTGAAAGGATTTTCGATTCACATAGTCCCCTTCATTTTGTGTAGGCGCGGTAATAGGGATTTGTGGAATCCTAGCTTGGAAAGCTAATTTTTATTCTATATTCTATATTTATACTTTTGTTTTTTTGTTTCTTTACTTATGGCTTGAATCGGGACCAGAGTAACCAATTTCGTTCCTTCCCATGTACCAACATGTGTCGTAATGACAATAAAGAATCCTTGAATCCTTGAATCCTTGTGTCCCATCTATGCATCCTATCACATTTGGAAGGCCTGCAAAATGACAGCTAATTAAGCTACTGACCCCACTGGCCGCAGCAGAATGTAGGCCTATATCATAATTTAAAATAACAGAATATATGATTTCTACATCAGTCACAACCTGCAATCCTGTGGAATTCCTCTTTGATGGTGCGAACAGGTTTGTGTCCGGGGAACACCACCATCACTGGTAACAGGCGTTTCAGTGCGAGGGTTACCTTCCTCACAGCTCTACACACTGTTGCCTTTCCGTAATGCTCTGCATCCCCGATGTTATAAAGAAAACTGCCGTTTGCAAGAAAACGTTGCGCTATGCATAAAGTTTGCTCTGATGTGAGTGCTCGTCCGCGGTGTGTGAGGTTGGTGATATATGGCCGGAGAAGGTTATTGAGATAAATGACACTGTTGGATGAAAAGCTGTAGCGTTCAAAAAGAAAATCCTTGGGAAATGATAAAACGTCTAATCTGGGTCGGAAGATTCTCTCACGACGTAATGCATTTCTAATCAATACGGCTTCAATGTCGATTGGATTTCTAATGAATGGGCAATCCATGTCTAACTGCTTTCTTCGTGTGGGAGGAGACAGGTAGAAACTCTGGGTTTCTTATAGTAAACCTGCCAGCGAGCAGGTTATGTTCACAGAGTAAGTTACCGCAGTAACAGACCCAGAGTTTAAGTTACCTCTCTTTCTGGAACGGATAACTCAGAGTTTCCCTCATCTCAGGGTTAACAAACTCAGACTTTTCACATAACCCGCTTTCTGGAATACCCCCCTGATAAGTGATTTTGCACGTGAGAAGGCTCGGCATTGGGCTTTTGGTGAGAAAAGTTGAGTAAGGACCAGTGACTGAAAGGTTGCAAAAGGAAGCTTGACTCAGTCGGCAACGTTATATATTTGCCATTCTTTCATATATTAAGTTCTACTTAAATGATGAGAAATCATATGTATTTTGATGGTGTTTTTGTTTTTGCTGAGATTTTTTTCTCTCCACTGATTATAATTGCTATTTTTTCATTCATCGTCTAGACCCTTAGTCCTGTTAAGGGTCACGGGGGTCTGCTGGAGCCTATCCCAGCTGTCATCGGGCGAGAGGCAGGGGTACACCCTGGACAGGTCGCCAGTCCATCGCAGGGCCAACACAGAGACAGACAACCATTCACACTCACACCTACGGCCAATTTAGAGTCACCAATTAACCTAATGAGCATGTCTTTGGATGTTGGGAGGAAGCCGGAGTACCCGGAGAGAACCCACGCAGACACAGAGAGAACATGCAAACTCCACACAGAGAGGCCAGCCGGCCCATGGATTCGAACCGGTGGCCTTCTTGCTGTGAGGCATCAGTGCTAACCACCTAGCCACTGTGCCGCCCGCTATTTTTTCATGGAAGAGTTTATTTCCAATTTAAGAATCAGTGTTGCAGCAAATAAATGAATCAAAATGAATTCCATTGTATCCAGAGTGCTCAGTTCTTCCCCTACTGTACATGTCAACTGTCATGTTGTTCTTCTTTCACAAATATGGTAATGATAGTCAAAAATACCATTAAAATGCATCATTGTATGTAAAATAGCATCAAAAAATTTCGCCGCTGTGTTGGCCCTATAAAGATTCTTTTCATGGGGCCCAAAATCCCTAGCGGCGCCCCTGGACGTGAGCAAAACCCGCAGCCAGCACCCGTGGGCTTACCTGGAAGGGCCAACATGTCTGCGGTGTGGACGTATTGAATATATCTGAGAAAGACCGGATAGCGATTTGCAAAATGTGTTATGCTGACATTTAAATCGGGGGTGCATCTGCAGAAGAATTTCTCAACGTCGGGTTTAATTTATCACCTGAAATCCAAACATCCAGATCGCTATGCTGAATATGTGAGGGATGCGGCAGCGGCACAGAAAAGGAAAATCCCTCCGAGCACGCCCACTCCACAATTAACGCCAGTTATTTGAATTAAATTGCAATAAAGGTACACACGACCCACAACAAAAAAAAAATAACAAAGAGCATAGGCTCAGGAACAGATTTAAAAATAATAATAATAATAATAAAATCCATCTGAGGATTTTCAAGAGCAGCGCAGGTAGCTCAGCTAGGTGCGCATATACAGTACGTAGAAGAAGATAACTTCTTCGCCACCATTACATTTTTCATCTTGCTCACCCCCTAGAGGCAGCTCGCACACCCCCGCCACACTTTGGGAATCCCTGCCTTAGATCAATGGTTTTCAAAGTGGGGGCCGCAGCCACCTGGGGGGCCTCTAGGGGGGCCTCAGACAATTGGAGGGAAGATAAGAAAAAAATTACAAAAATGAAAAAAATATAATCGAATCATTTTTAACCATTATTATAAAATATAATCTAATTATTTTATGAATCATTATTATAAAATATAATTAATAATATATCATATCTAAATGTTATTTGCCATGCTCATCTTTCTGATTCCCTGCCAGTCAAAACATCGTCCATGACCTCATAATCTGTGTAGACCTGGCGGTTTGCACCATTTATCAAGCTGCTTTGCTAGCATGTAGCTATCGCAAAATGGACATGTTTTTGACAAGAAAGAGACAGAAGGAACAGACCAACAACCCTGTCGTGGAGGACACTGCTGCAAAAAAAAAAACCTAAGAACTCCTGGCCAACTAAAATAAGAAAATATGAGGCAGCACTTATGCTAAACAAATGTAATAGTTGTTGAATAGTGAATAAAAGTAAGAAAAAAAATAACGTTTCTTTACATATTTTGTAGCATTGTCTGTATGTTTGCAAAGTGGCTCCCCGGCCAGAAGCTAATGCTGTTTGGGGGGCCTTGGCATGGAAAAGTTTGGGAACCCCTGCCTTAGATGATCAGCCGTTATCTGTTGTAGAAGATGTGGGATTTCGTTGGCATAATAATTTCTTTCTGTGTTTTGTTTTTCGGTTTTCAGCCTTGGTTTCCTCATTTTTGGTTTTCAGTTTCGGCCAAGAATTTTCATTTTGGTACATGCCTTATATAAAACAATAACATAAAGATAATTAGATAGATAGTTTAGATAGATAGTTTCTTTATTAATCCCAAACTGGGAAATTTCACTAAAGGTGGGCTGCCACTTGTGTAGCACCCGGAGCAGTTTGGGGGTAACATTGCTTGCTCAAGACACCTAGGCCATGAACATGGGGGGGATGTGAACCTGTGACCCTTCGTGTTACGGTTTTATCCAGGGGGGAGGTGAGGTAGGACCCAAAGTGCAGGACAAAAAGGCGGCGAGGCAGGAGTAAAGGCGGCGAGGCAGGAGTAGGCAAGACTGGAGTTTAATTAAACAAAAGGAAACAAAAAGCGCTGCTGGAAGAGCAGGAATTCCAAATTCCAAAGGAAAACTAAAAACTCTCAAAAGACAAAAATGCAACATAAGACTCGAGACAAAAAACAGGGAGCACTAGAGACACACGGGAGTAGCAAAAACACTGGAGCAAAAAAACACTAGAAGCATGGAGACACACAGGGTAACAAACCATAGGGAATGACGCGACAGGAACAAAAGGGAAGGCAGGGCTATATATGCACACACGAGGAACCAAGGGGTGACGAGACACAGGTGACAGAAATCAAGAGACACAAGGTGAAACCAATTACCTAATCAACACAGAGAAACACAAGGAGTAAAACAGGAAATCAAAAACTCAACAAAGTAAAACAGGAAACGGGGAGACAAGAAACATGAACAAAGCTCAAAACGTGAACACAGAAACCAAACCATGACACTTCGGCTCCATGCCACATCCTTAACCACTGTACCACAGCTGCCCCCAAGTTAAAATTGTTCAACCAATGTATAGGGCTATGTGTGTGTATAACCATCTGAAAAATTTGGTACCTTGATACCCAGGGCTCTCAAGTTATGAACTTATAGCTTGGAGATTTTCTTTTTGTTTGTTTTTTGACGGGGGCGAGGGTGAAGTGTGTTTGAAGATTGGCCAGTTGGCCTTACCAACAGTTTGAAATAAATTTATTTTTCAATATGACAAATAGACTAATGCTTCTGTTTATTCAGTTTGGTCTCGGTCTTGGACTTGGTCTCGCCCCTCCTCGGTCTTGGTCTTGACTCGGTCTCGCCCCCTCAAAGTCTTGGTCTTGTCTTGGTATGCTCTGGTCTTGGTCTTGACTCGGTCTCGGGTTAGGTGGTCTTGACTACAACACTATTAGCCAGTTCATAAGAAAATACCTGGGTGGTCATATTTCACAGTTTCAGTATCGGTAACCACTCCAAATATACAAATGTGACGCAAAAAAGTCTTCCTTTCATAATACGAGCCCTTTATCTTTGATTAAAGTAAAACCAGAGTTGTACTTTTATTGCTGTAGGTTTTGTATCAGTGTCTTTTCATCACAGATCCCTTAACATTTCCTCCATGCTACATACTTTCTGTGTAATATGTCAACTAGATTTTATGTAGTTTGATATATAGTTAATAATCATAAACACAAGGCAGTTTACTTTACAAAATGTTTAAAGGGTGGAAGATATTTGTGATCTAAGAAACAGGGGAATATTGGCGTGAGTCCTGTACATGCATACAGTATATCATCATGACACCTCTTCAACAGAAAATAAAGAAAGAGGAAGAGGTGAAGGGGCGGATAACCTTGAATATAACCCCAGGAAATGCTGTTGTGTAGCTATAAATCAAGGACTGAGGAGGAACTGACATGTTTTTACAATGTCTTCAACCATGTCTTATAAAATGAGGAGCTTTTCTTTACTCATCCTTTCACTGATGGCAGGTAAAATTATATCTACTACCTCATTACTGATGTTATAGAGTGATGGATAGTTAGTAATAGTAATTGTTCAACTTATTCTAGTACATCTGCGTTGTAGTTTCAGCTACTGCTGTTTTTGCATTTATTTAACAAGTGTCACAGGAGCAGACTACTTGCAGCTAATTTAATACTAAATTAAACATAAATATTTAATGCTTTTCACAGTGAGAGACTGTAAAGACTGATGAATCAAAAGCTAGTATTTGCTGTTACTGTATATAGTTGATCTACTGGTGCAGATATATTATGTTTGGTTATTAAAAAAAAAGACTGCTTTAGACTATTACATGTTCCTCTGGGATTGTTTTAGAGTCTGACATGATGTGAACATCTGTCTTTGTCTTATCTACAGCTTGTGAGGTCTGGTCTGAAGTAAAGAAATGCAGAAAAGATAAATTTAATTCTCGTAAAATAAGTTGTACATTTAAAATGGCCAAACGCAGAATCACAAAAGACTCTAAAAGAACTCTAAATGTGATCATCGAACATGGGGACGTGTTTCCAGAGTGTAACTCACAATCGACATCATCATCAGGCACAAAGAAACTACAGATTGAAGTTGGTGAGAAGCACTCAGTTTTTTTATCCAAATCCTGCATTAGAGTTTAAAAATAATTAGAAGTCAGTACATTTATGAGACGTACAACTGTGACTATAAGAATTACTACCAGGTGTTGGCTGTGTTACAGTGTTAGATCTAGAAATTCTTTTTATATTTCTGTTCTATTTGCAGAGGATAGTGCATCTGTACAACCGTTTAACCAAACCGCTTACAAAACAGCTAAAACCACCATCACATGTGACCCAGGAAAAAAATACAAGTTTGCATTTTTCTGTAAAGAAGATAATTTCACCTGTGAAGATATTTCATCAAGAAAATCAGACAAGAAATTCTCTCGCATGGACACCAACACTGGCTTCAACATGTCCATCAGTAATGTGTCCTCAGAGGATGCTGGTGTCTACTGGTGCGGACTAAAATCAAATGCCATAGAATATAAAGTGCAACTCAAAAAGATCCAGCTACATGTTGAAAGTGAGTAATCCACATCTACAGCCTCTTAGGTTCATTATATATGAGGCATGACTAAAATATGTTGACATATACTTATTTTCTACAGATATTACAACATTGGAAAGATCACCGAAGGCCGGACAGAACTTCACGTACTGGTGTAGCTACAGAAAGGTTAAAGATGTCTCATCCTTAAAGTTCATCTGTAAGGGAGAAGATCCATCAACATGTCAACATCTAGTAAACACCACAAAGCCTGATGTGAACAAAAAGTTTTCTATAAAAAACAAAACAAAGACAAATATCACCATAACAATGAGAGAAGTAACAACAGATGACAGCGGGACATACTGGTGTGGAGTAGAAACAACTGACAATCAATGCAGCAACACATTCATCAACAAATTGACCATGACTGTAGGTGAGTCAAGCTATTTTACTGTGGATGCTTTCTGACCCTGGTTCTGATAATATCTGTCAGGAAAAGAATATGTTTGATTATTGCTGAATGCACATTTGATATTTAATAAATAACATGGCTTGTATGTGTCAAGACTTTTCCACAATAGCTAATATCAGAAGAAGCAGTGAACGTCAGACTGCATGTGAAGAAGAAAAGCTAAACCTTTACAAAAGAGGAAGTGGTTTAAATTTCTGATCAAGTGATAGAACAGGAAAGGCTTTTACATCAATTTCATTTCCTATGTTTACACAGCAGGCAAGCTTTTTTACTCAGTTTAAAGCTTTTAAGCTAGGCTAAGAATCAGGAAACTTCAGATAAATGGAGCTCACCATCATTTTATTTTATTTGTTCTGCTTGTTATTAGTTCCTGACTTCTGCTGCTTTTAAAAGTTAATTAGATAACTATTAGATGGAATATGTGCTATAGGGAAATATATTCATAAACTCAACTACTCTAAGAAGAGGGATAAGTTTTTTAATGCTTTTGTGTATATGCTATCAAATACTAATTCAATGTATATATATTGTTGCATTTCTAGTGTGTGTATTTCTTTGGTTTCAATACAAACACCATTTACATTTCCTGTTGTTTCAGTCCAGGCAACTACTGCACCTGCAGAGAGTCGTGGTAAGAAAGTACATCTATGAACTATAGCGAGGGCAAAGACAAATATGTTTCCATTTCTGTCAAATTCCTCTTTAAGTTCCTCAACACAGGGAGCTCCTCTGGAAGATGTTGTGTTGACTGTGTCTTAAATGATGCTGGATATTTCATCAGTGATTTACCTTGCAGGTGTTTTTAGTCTAGTCATTGCTGTGATCGTCTGTGGAGTTGTGCTGCTGTTTGTGATTGTTTGGATCCTTGTCTATAAACGTAAGAACCTCCATCATTCATTTGTACAACATGAAACATATCTGCACAAATCTTTATTTACATACACCACCACTTCCCTTTCGTGTGCAGATGATGTCTAACAAAAAAAAAAAAAAAGCCACAGCAGATGGTGAATTACTTTTTTTTAAGTAAAGGAATTTGTTCCACTTTGTCTTTTCTTTCACTGTGTCAGGATTTTCACATTCAAGAAACCCAAGCAATGCAGCAGCAAGACAGCGTTGCAAAGAGGTCAGTGTATAAATGTCTGTCTCAGTGTACAGTAGGTGTTTAGTGAAGTATAATAAGAAATTGTGAGATCCTTAGGAGTAAGAGTAGGAATTAATTGGACTGGAAAAGTTTGAACAAACCAACTGATCAAACCCTAATTTTCATTCTTTCTTGGAAGGACTATGTCTACGAGGAGATACCGGAACGCCTCCACAACTCAGGCTCACAAAATACAATGAACACAGTTTATGTGACTGCCAGCCTTCCAGCAAACGACCCTGCCTCGCTGCATTACTCTACCATCCACTTTCGAAACAGCTCTGATAAAACGGAGGCACCAATCCCCAAACCCAGCTCACCTGCCTGCCAATATTCTACTCTAAAGTACAACAACACACCAGCATACTCGACTGTCAATCAGCCATCCAGGCCAGCACAGGATCCTCTCTACTCAAACATCAACAAGACACCGCAGCAATAAACATTTTCTAAAATATATGGTCAGTAATTCAGGTCATAACTTCGTGGTGTGGTTGTTTAAGTCCAGACTTAGAGAATTTCACCAAGCTATCACTTAATTAGAGGAATCACTTAATTGCTGTTTAAGTCAGAAAAGGTTTATTGATTGTTCTTTGGCAATCATCAGTAATCCAGCTCAACATTAGAAACCCGTCGATACTTCAGTGTGGTTAATATCTGCTGATATACCTCCACAGATATTTAATAATAACGGTCTTTGGCAACAACATCAGTCTATCTGTTGGATTGTTTTGTTTTTAATTTAAAGTTTTTTATTATTTTTCATAATTATAAACAAGACATATGAACAAATAAAACAGACAGAATGGAGGTAACGAAAAAGAAAATAAGAAACAAATAAAATAACAAGACATCGGCAGGTAGGTAGGTGATTCAATAAATAACAACATACAATCGGATGTAAGGGGCATTATTCAGGAAACACTCTACCTGAATAATGGCCTTAATGTAGTACATATCAATACAAAACAATAAAGAATATCTATACATGGTTTAGCTGTTCTCTCTTGATATATATTTACCAAAACTATCCCACTGTTCGTTTGTCATGTCATTTTCACTATTTAATCTCCCCAACATTTTCTCACATGCAATAGTTTCCATCATCTGAGTTCTCCACATATTCAGCTTGGGAACTTGAGGCTCCTTCCAACACCTTAAAATTATTCCTTGCACAAGTCATTAGGCCAGTTTTTAAGATTCCAAAAATATGTTTATTTAAGTGTGATACCATAGTTCTGTCTCAAAGGAGACATAGTCTTGGTGACCTGGGAAGTTCACAATTTACCCATTTGCCCATATAATTTATTATATTTTCCCACAGGGGGAAGATCTTAGAAGATTCCCATAATGCATGTAGAAATGTGCCACTTTTTCCCCACACTTCAAGCATAGGTCATTGTTTAGTAAACCCATTCTATTCTATTCTATTAAGTAAACCTATTTTATTTTGATGGGGTAAAATAATATCTGTGAATTATTTTATACTGAATAAATTTGACTCTGGCTTCTCTTATGTATTTTTCAGTGTTTGAAAGAATCCCCTCTCATGTTCTTTCATCCAGCGTGCAAGACAAATCCTTCTGATGCTTTATGATACATTTTAGGTAGCTGTAAGTAACACTCAACTGGACTCTTATCCTGACCACCGGGAACAACCTCTTTAATACAGTGTCTAATTTGTAAATATTTCCAAAAGTGGCCTCCACCCTCTAAGTGAAAATTTTCTTTAAATCTGGTATATGGAAGGAAATTACCGTTTTCAAATAAATCATCTATTATTCTAATATCTTTTCTTAACCACTGAGCCCAATAAATAGTCTGTCTATCTTATCTGTTGGATTGTTATCTGTTGGAAACTTTATTGAGCCTTCATTCATAGACACGATTCATTTTGTCCAATACATTAAGACTAAATATCTGCATATATAATGAAAACACAATTAACCTCATTTAACTGTCTTTGTTTTTAGTGCTAATGTCAGCATTTAAGATGACCAACATACTTTCTTTGTATAATCATTGTGAGCATGTTAGCATGCTAACAACAGGATTTAGCTCAAAGCAGGTTGGTCCCAAGAACAGTTTCATAGAGCAGGTAGCTCTTGTTGAACACTGAAATGTTTTGCTTATTATATAGCTGATGACTTGCACTGCCTGCACTGGTGCCTTTTATAAGCTTCATCAGTAGTGAAGTTTAAATCTTATGTATAGTAAACCTGAGTATGCCTGATCTGCCTGTTCAAAAGTTCACAACTATAAAACTGGTACAGAGTACCAAGCGTGAAAGCAGCGTTAGAGTCTCAGGTCTGCAGATGTGATTTTGATTTGATTAAATGTTTACTCATTTTTAAAGTTAAGTTTCTTCAAACAAAGAGCAGTGGTACATTGACTAACATAAAATATTACATCTTCGAAGTATGTTTGTTGTGCAGTTAATCTACTCTCTTAAATGCAGGGATGTGCTGCGATCACATTTTCACGGTAAACTGAAAACACTCATGCTTTCAAACCAAAGTTCAGACCTCATTCTGCTATGCTGCTTAAAGCATTTTGAAACATGTTTGAACTGATGTGACTTGTGGTATTCTGTAATGCAGTTTATCGTTGCCTATTTCCTCCCTAAATAAATGTCTGAGTTGTTTGTGGTTATTTGTCTTCATATGTAATCGAAACTGAATGCCATTTAATTTCCGTTGCCTGCCTTAGCGACAAAGGTATCAGATAAAACTAAAGATAAAATAAAAGAGATGTTCAGCGTGTTGCTTTTACATTCCTCTTTAAGTGAATTAATAATAAATATATAATAATAAGCAGATTCTGAGCAAGCATCTAACCCTCAAATTGCTCCCTAGACGCAGCACAAAAGACGCAGCAGCCCACTGCTCCGAGTGTACACAATGTGTGAACGAATGGATCGGTCAAATGCAGGAAAATAATTTCCTCATGTAGGATCAATACAGTATGAATTATTGTTATTATTGTTATTATTACACGTCCACGTCCAAATCCAATGTTGCCTCTCTCAGGATCTCAGACAGGGTTTACCCATGACAAAATCTGCATGTTGTAAAGTACAAATTAATGTTGTAAAGCTGAAGGTAATCACTTAAGGACTCTGATTGGCTGATGATTTGCTACATTTTGTCAAACATCACCTTGGTCTATGAAGTATACCTGGTATTTTCCACTATTTGCTGGCAGTGTGTTCTCAGACCCGAATATAAACATTAGCTGCAGATACTGATATCATGTCAGCATATATATCACACCTACATTATTCTATGTAGTGAAACAATTCAACTGATATTTCAGTATTACTTTTAAACCTCTAAACTCAGCCTGAGTATCAGTATAATATAGTAAATGCAGTAAAACAGAGTTAATATGCTTAGTATAATATAGTATCACTGAACCATTGACTGTATACACTGGACCTTAAACCACTAAAGGCAAACAGCTTTTAAGCTAGCTCTAACATCAAATAAAGTGATGTGATTATATATTTAAATATTAATAAAAATGCAGTGTTGTCATGAAAAGAGGCCTTGCTAAAAACAGAATTGTTTTAGATGTTTTTTTTTTATACATATATGTCGGTTTCAGTCAAGTTGAGGACCTAAAGTTTAGCAATCGCATTAAGCTAGCCTAGCCAGAAAAACAGCACTCACCTTCAAAATTCATTAAAATATTCACATTTTTATCATCCTCATTCTTTCGACGAACGTTAGCGTCAAATGTGGCCATGACAATAATAAAACATACAGTATTGGCAGAGAGGGGTTTTTATTTTGTTCGTGTCGTTTGCAGTAAAGAATTTAACGGACCAAGTTAACGTTAGCATTAAGCTAAGACCTTGGTAAAGCCCAACACTCACCTAAAAATTATTTTGTTAAAAAATGAAAATGATTTCCTCCTCAATCTTCTGATGAACCACGGTGTCTCTAAGTAAACCTGCAGTTTACCATTATGAACTTGAGAATAATGCTAATTAGCACTCCTCGTTCTCCTTTGACAGCTCACCGATTCTTGAAAAGTGCTAATTCTGTTGGAAATTCATAACATTTTCATGAATAAAAACAATCAAGGTTCTAATCAGGGGGTCCTTTACACGCATGTAAGGTTCTTTTATAGGTTTATTTTTATTTTTTATTAATTCAATGATTACATGCTGGCCCCTTATTGTCTACAAAATCAGTTGTCCTCGGATAGATACCAACTTGATTAAAAAAACAGAAAGTAATAATTGAATTGAATACTATCTTTACCACATGAAAGAGTACATTGTAATATTTATTAAAAACTACAAACAGTGAGCTTTGAACAATATTTACTATTATTTTGTGGTTGCTTAAAATGTGTCCCAAATATTTGTCACCATCATCAGATATTTATAAAAAGCAATAAAATCAGGCAACTACAAGGTCAACTACATTTCTGAGGACACCATTTTCAAACCTTCAGCTCTACTGCATGCTTCAAGATCACTCAAGCTCCTGTAAGTTTGCTACTGTCACACTGCTACTGTCACAACCGTAACGTGTCAACACCGTCTCTTTTGTATAAAAAAATATTAGATTAGATTATGACAGAAATGTACAGTTTTTAAGAAGAGGTCTGAAGTAGCTAGCAACAGAGGGGAAACAAGATGGCTAATGTGAACAACTGATACATATCATGTGAAAGAGCTGGTGTTTGTCACCACCATCAGACTTAACCACCGTCAGGTTTTCTTTCTGACAGTGGTGACGTACAGTATGACGGTGCTGACAAAAACCTCCAAATGATCCTCAATGGAGGCTACAATATATAATATAAACTGAACAGTATATAAAATGCTTCGTACCATTTGACCATATTCTGGTCAAATTTATGGAACCGTCATCACCAGATTGTGAAGCAGGACAAGAGAGATATATAATCTGTCTGCTGAAGTCATGGACTTCATAGAAGAGAAACATATACACCATATACTCCCTGATAAAGCTAAATGAGTGGTGGAGTGATGTAAAAAAAAAAAGCCAGGGAATACTCACAGGAGTTCACACATGAATTATTATTTTTGTGCCAGATGTGTTTTGTGGTATTTACACAGAATGCTTTCGGTATTTTGAAACATTTCAGTTTATGGAAAAGGACCTCAAATAGGAGCTGAACATCAGTGCCCTAATTAAAAGAGTACCGCAGAGGATGTACTTCCTGCAGCAGCTGAAGAAATTCAACCTGCCAAAGACAATGATGGTGCACTTCTACACTGCCATCACCGAGACCATCCTCATCAACTCCATCACCACCTGTTATGCTGCAGCCTCTGCTAAGGACAAGAGCAGACTGCAGCGTGTCCTTTGCTCTGCAGAGAAGGTGATCGGCTGCAGTCTGAAGTCTCTCCACGAGCTGTATGCTTCCACGACTCTGAAGCGTGCAGCTAAGATTGTGACTGATGATTTAACAGACTCCCCTCTGGCAGGCGGCTACGGTCCGTTGAGTGCAGGACCACTCACATGGCGAACAGTTTTTTCCCCAACCACAGTGAGTCTGCTCAACAACGTCAAGCCCCCCATGAACACATTAAACCCACCACCATCCCAGTGTAAATGTTCTGGATTGTTGTATATACAGTCTATATCCAAGTTCCATATTTAATATTTACTATTTTATTTTATTTTATTATGCATACTGTGTGCAACAACACCAAAACAAGTTCCTTGTATGCACAAACATACTTGGCAATGAAGTCTTTTCTGATTCTGATTCTGATATAAACTGACTTTGACCACACGTCCTTCCTGAGTAAAAGACACAGTTGTTTGTGACGGTACTGGATAGATTCAGTGTAATTTAAACTGAAGTGCCTAAAGACTCTCTTAGTAGATTGAATAAATCCATCAGATAATGTGAAACGTCCAGAAAGATGCTTCGTCAGTTTATTTGTCAGCTAAATTAAACTCATTCCATACTTGGACAAACAAAACGGAAAAACGAAAAGTTCATTTGAGTCAGTTCATCACATGTTTCTCATTAAATATATTTTTGTCAGAGGATGTTTGTATTAATATGCCCAAAGTGGAGCTGTAAAATGTTGTTTTTAACTTTTTAACAAATCTGAACAAGCACGGTACAATTTATTTGCTGTGTCCAAGCAGCTTCTATAAAAACATTACAGTAAAACACCTTCTCTGTCAGCTGGTGTCTAGCTCATATCCATGCTCTCTGAGGGTCCTACAACCCCCCCATCCCCTCCCTGGACGCTCTGGTAGATGGAGGCCATGTCGGCGTTGGATCTGATCTGGTTGGCGAAGTCTGCCATGCTGGGGCTCCTCTCCACCTCGGGCACCGCCAGCAGGGCAGCAACAGCACGCATTGCCGAGCGCCGCAGCTCTTCCTGCTTCTCAAACTCCTGCTTCACAGAGCCGGCCTTCACCTACAGATGGTCAAAGATGGAGAGCACGATTAACTGTCATAGTAAGCTTATTTACAACGTACTCTCAAACACAGAGTGTGACACAGATTTAAAAGAAAAAAATACATGAACACTTTAAACAACTCAACAGTTTTAAGGCAAAGAAATTATCAGTAAATGAATATGAGTAATCTGGTGGACAAATCTAATAAGTCTTTTCTTTCCCCCAGAAATAAACAAAATGAGGAGATCATCAGTTTGTTGACTGAAGTGACTTTATCAGCTGAAGTTTTTTTTTTTTCTGATAACAAACTGAGCTGGAGGAAGTGTGGGCTGGGCCTACATAGGAGACTTCTCACTCTTCTCATCTCTTGATCTTTAAACCTTTTGAGTCATTGGCATGTAACCTGGTGTTGTGTTCCTTCCTGGTTGTGGCTTTCTGTGCCAACCATCATTTCTTATTCTAGGGAGGGGGATGTTGTCAATTCTAAGCCTCAGATTATGACCGACATTAAGGCAGCATTTTAAAAAGGAACAGTGTGGAAAAGATGCCACAACAATGAACTGTATTCATTCATAACAGAACATTCTAATATCACTGTTATGTCCTTTACACGGTGCACACGTGCACACATGGCCGGGGTAAATGTACTGTGTGGGTTAAGGTTTACCGTTCTAAAACCTTTATATAAGCTAGCTAAAACTATTCCATGTCACAACACATCTTTGCTTTTATATGAATCATAATTTTAAAGTGAATTACTGTGTTTTCGTACCTTGGTTGTGCAGGTAGCTTTAAGCGGCTCCACCAGTCTGTCCAGTCTCTGGAGAACAGCAGCAGGACACAGAGAGGCCAGTCTGGCCAGCATCAGGAAGGTCAACATCTACAGCACACAAAGAAGAACAAACCAGAGACAAGAGTTGATTCATGAAACACTATGTAATCTATAAGACTATATAGTCTGAACTCTTGTAGTTATATTTTTTGCCCACTCTGATATCATAGTGGTCTTTGAGTCCTTCCTCTACGTGATCCAGGAACTGCAGGACGTCCAGTCCCTCCAAACAGCTGTCCAGCAGCGTGTACATACACTCAAATGCTGCCTTGCGCACATCCAAACCATCGTCCACTGTATGTTTGAAAGGCCCCATCTCCACCTGCAGGACACATATAGAAATACACATCAGAGCATAAACAAACACCTGCAGCTTCTCAACCAGTGAACCCACCTCTCTGATGAGGTCCTTCCTGATCTGGGTCTCCTTGTAGAGGTGAGGCAGCACAGCTCCCAGGAGACCACGGATCAGAGTTGGTTTGTTATGAGCTGCTGAGTTGAACATCACCAAGGCAACACGACGCACATTGATGTCTTCATCCTGGAGAGTTTTCAGGAAGTCACCTGTCAAGCAGAGATGACATGTAAAGAAGACAAGATGTGACTGTGTAGACATCAAAATGTAGAAGTGTAATGCCAGTTTGGAGAGGTGGACTAGTTTGGTTTCTCTCAGTTTAGATTTAAGGTGTTTTTAACAAGGGTGCTCTGATCAGCATCTTTACAGGTGATCACTGATGGCAGGTCGAGGGACGGACTTTTGGCCAATACAGATCACTGTACAGAGTGTGTTACAGTGTGTGGTTCCAGTAAGAAGTAAAAAAAAAAGGTTCCTCAATAAAACTGAACCTGGATAGTTAGTAGAAAGTGGTAAAGCAAACACACATAATGCAGAACAAATATAGCCCTGCTTTGCTGTGGACGACTGGTAGATGTTCATCTGTGATGATGTTTGGCTGCTGACGGCAGCATACATAGCAAGCAAGGAGCCAGTTGGTGGGACTTGTACTTGGACATGTAGCAAAAAACACAGGCTGGTTTTGAACTCTGTGGTGAAGACTATAGCTTCAGTTTATTAATGCACCCCACAGAACACAAATTTTAACCAAAAGAGACACTCCTCCGAACAACTTCAAACATAATAGATCACATACAGCTTTATTAGTGAGAAATGTTTTAAAGTTGGGAACAGATTCAGGTTTGTCCTAGTTTTGGTTCTTACCTATGCAATCTTTCAGCAGTGAGTCTATGGGAGCAGGATGGTCAACGATAGTGAACTTAATAGCCGTCACCACTGTGCTGCGAGCCAGAGGAGAACCTGTACGAGTGGTAGAAGAAAGATTTTTTTAAAATTGTGAATAATTTTAAAATGTATAGAATCGTCACATCCTCACACATCGTACCAGCTTTAAGTTGCTGTTTAAGTCTGGGCAGAAGCTGTGCAGGGTTGACTAAGGTCAGTTTTCCCAAACATTCGGCCACCAGGTTCCTGGTTCCCTCCTCCTGACACTCGCAGTTCTGGAACAGCAAGGTCCAGATAGACTCCACATGGGGCGAGAGACTTGAGGCTGGACAAGCACTGAACAGAGAGACAGAGAAGGTATGCAAGGTATCTGTTTTATTAGCATACATATTAAAATGGGGCTGAAATAGACAGAATCATACACTAAATAAGATGTATTGAATTCACTCATTTTTTACTTCTTGATTGGTTAATACACAACTCTTCTTGATAATAAATATAAGAAATTCAGGTTGTAAGATGTTGCAGTAAGAACAGCTGTGTGGAGAGCTGTGGCAGATAAAACACGTGTCTTAAAACACAACTGAAGGAGATGAAGGCACACCTGATGACTTCTTTGAGCGAGTGTAGGAGCAGGTACTGTCTCCGTGGCTGAGCTGAGATCTCTTTCAGCAGGAAGGGCAGGTAGTCGTTCAGGCTGCCGACCGCCATGCTGCCTAATGCACAGGAGGCTGCCGTCTTCACCTGAAACCACAAACAAGATACAAAGCCAACCTTCTCACTTTCAACCAAAATCATTTGGTTATAAAACCCAAAACTAAAGGAAAGAGACTGCCCAACTAGTTTAAAGGCACGTAATTTTCACTGCAATCAACATGAATCTTTAGTTATTTGCTGAGAAATTATCAGATTTTCTCTTTTATAAAACAACAACTTGGACAAAATCAGACAGTGTCTTACCTCCTCACTGGTGGAGGAGAAGGCCTCCAAGATGACTCCCTGCACCTCTTTGCTCCCTCCCAGACTGCCACTCCTCCCCACCTCCCCCAGACACAACAGAGCCAGGACACGAGCTGATTCCGAAGACCCGGGATTCTTTACCTGAGAAGAGGAGAGGAGAACTGTAATAACACGAGTATGTTAGTACTGAAAAATGTACAGTAAAATATTTTTGGGATGTTAACCATGTTATTTTGATGGGCTTGGCCTTTCAAATTGAGACCCCAAGAATTTTAACTCTATGTAGAGGATGCAGGCATTGATCTGACTACAGTCGATAATAAGATATTTCATATCTACACGAGCGACTTTCTGACACACATTAACCATTCTTGTAAATAAAGTAGTAGATCTGTGGTCCAGTACAGTCCTGGTTATCTGAGTGAGACATCTCCAATGTCCAACGTAAAGTACAGGTGTACACACACACAGACCACATGTAGAGGTGGTCTGAGACATATTTACACATTTGACCTCATTTCAGTAAAAAACACACTGTTATAAATGATCACCTGAAAAGGAAAAAATCCTTATGTCTGATCTTTAGTAATGAGAGCCTTTTAAAATAGTCTGTCCTTGTAGCTGTTAATTACTAAATAATAAATAAATATAAATAAGAATGAACTAATGAAATAATTTAATATGAGTACACTGTGTGTAGTACAAAGCAGTTATGCAGAGTGAGGCCATCGTACTTTCTCAGCAATGACCAGTGTCTTTATTTACATTTATTACCGGAGATTTTTCTTTCTCTGCTGCAGACAGCTCAGTGGTGAAAATACTCTGAGTATAGATGGATTTAGATAGATAGATGCTTTCAGGGTTCAGTTATAATCTGAGCTTTTGGGGATCAATAAATAAATGACGTGTGCTTTGCGGCTTGTTCCAAAATGTGTGCAATTATCCGTGTTTAGAGCACACAGAACAAACAGCTGTTCATGGTTCTGATCCAACGGTACATCTATCAGCAGCAGCCGTTATAATAATCTACTGTGTCACAAATTAAGTTGAAATTTATTTTCATACAGTGTGAAACTACAATCGATATCAAGATACATTTAAAATTTCAGGTCATGTCAGTCAGACAGGTCATGATAAATCAAACAGGATCCAAGTAGCTCCTTTAGTTTTACAAGAATGGTGGAGAGTTGGTGTTTTAATAAGAACATCTGTGGGTGTTGCCCATCAGGAACTCGCGTGACTGTATTTGGAGCTGGTTGCTTTTCTACCTATTGGTACACAATCACTTTACAGTGACAGACAAATCTACCCATTCACTCACACAAGCACACACCGGTGCCGTGCACTAGGGGCAACAGGGGATCCAGTGTCATGCTCAAGGGCACTTTGGCATGTGGCATGTTCCGGGGATCTAACTGCTAAGGACAAGTCGCTCTACCTACTGAGCCACAGCCACCCTGTATTGGTTTACATTTTCACATGCTCTGCCTCTACACACCTCCTGTATGAGACTGGCCACAGTGCCTGGTGTCTCTTTGGGAGACGCGGAGGACAGAGCAGCCACACAGCGAGCGACAGAGTGGTAGGACTGTCTGTGGATGATGCTGCTGTCTGCAGACGGCCGAGAGCTGTGAAACGGCTCCGTGAGAGACTTCAGCAACTGACTGGAGAGGAAAGAAGGATATTACATTATATTATATTAAATAAATGCAGTTAAAGACAGGGTTTGAAAATACGCTCATCCCGTTTGAGGAAGTCACATCCAAAAATATAATGTCAAAGAACAAAATAAATCAAAAAATACTGTAGCAACAGCTCCTAAAATCCAAATTATCTCATCTAAAAAGCAAAAAACACACACTGAGAACTGTAAAATAGGACTGAGAATCGCTCATAGATAAATCTACAACTGTGAATTTAAATCTTCTTTAAATCTTCCTGATCATGCAAGTCTTTGTTTTTCTAAGCTAGACTTGCTTTATTGTCATCTAGATGGGAAGACACTCAAATTACACTTTTGTTCACAAACACATTTAAGGTATCATAAATTTAATACTTTGTTTTAAACTGTTCCTAGAGTCTTGCTTGTTCAACTCCAGGTTTAATACATTTCTCTAGAGTTTTTTAGGTAGGGGTGTTGTCACTTTGTTCTCACCAGCTTTATTTCTTGGAAAGAGTGGGAAGCTGCAGATGGATCGGCTTCACTGTCACCATATAAGGCCAAGAATATTTGGTTAAATATATGATAATCTGAGGTTGTATCATCCAGCTGGTTGTATCTGGTTGTATCTGGTTGAATTCTGCGTAAGTCGTTATAATACTGCCTGTGGTTATTTTCTCAGACTTGACAAAGCTTTTCCAGAACCACAGAAGACATTACACCGTTCTGCCAGACTGAGTATTACTCTTTGCGATTAGTGATCTTTATCTTTTGAATCAGTGGAGTTCCCCTGAGCTCTGACTCAGAACGACGTCCACACTCAGACGTAACTTAATCTAGACTTGTGACTTGAGGGGATCTCTGTTTAGGTTTCAGTGTGCAGTGCGTACTGTATAATTACATTTGTAATACGATATAATGGCTTTAATCACCTTAAGGAATTTTAACAGTGTGGGTTTTGGAAGGTTTTCATGTCACTTGTTAAGATAACACCTGTTTACAAGCCTGAGGGAAACACTGCTTTTTTGCACTACTGCTTTTTTAATGTTGGTTCTTTACAACATAGATTGAAACTACTAGATTAATATCAGCAATTAAAAAAAACTTGTGGGTCAACAAACACATCACAAACAAGCCATTAGCAATCATCCTCAACCCCAAACAGCTTTCCCATCATAAATCTGTCCACCACTTCAGTTTTATATTGTAGTGGGGACATTTGGGTCCAAGACACAGCTCATCATGACACTCCATCCTACCTGTAGCCCAGGTTACTGGTTTTGGACAGCACCAAAGCCTGCAGGAATTCCACTATGGCTGCCAGCGCGCCGCCCTGCAGCAGTGGAGAATGGACAAGCCTGAAGACTCCTGGCAGCACAGAGGAGCTGATCTTAGCCAGAGAGGAGGGGCAGGCTTTGGCCATGCAGGTCAGCAAGGCAACAGATACCTAAACACAGATGAACAGTACACCAGAACATGCATTATGTAATGATTTCTATATTCACCGCTTAGGTTATCAGAAGTAACGTCTTATATAATGTCTTCTTTTAGAGGGATTTAATCTTTTCTCATAACTGTCTTAATTTGTCTCAGTGGGGTTTTCAATCTTTTTTTCAGCTTGAGATGACAATATTATTATAAGTTTAACTGGTGTCTGGAATAAAGTTGTTTTTAACATGAATAGGTTAGGTACATGAAGTTACATTTGTCACATTTTAGTGTTAGATATTATTCTATACTCTTATTCTCTTAATCTTATTCTGTATATTTTTTGTTTATAGATTAGCAGATTGTGCCATTTAACAGGATGTTGCGTGTTTTAATACAGGATCTTAATAACTGGAGCAGGACCTCAAATATCCTCAAATGTCCTCTATCTGTATTACCCACAGTGCAATTCAACTGCTAACAGTTCTAGTAGCCTCTAACTTAGCCTGGAGGCTACAGAGGTCTGGTCATTTCGCTTTTGTCCATGACTTCTTCTTTTACACAAGTAAAAGTCATTCAAGTGATATCTATAGCAGGAAATAACAATAAACTTTTATTACTTAAGCATACGAATCCTTTTAAAATTGTAGACATATGTTGATGAGTTCTGACGCAGGCGGTATCCAGACATTTGTAAAGCATTTAACGTTTGGTTTATTGAACTACACATGAATCTACACAGCTTCTCACTTCTTGAAGACATTTCAGGAAGGATGAGTTAGATAAAAACAAAGAAAAATTAATCACAGGACCTGGCCTCTTCTTTCTCAACTGTTTGGCCACTATTGTCACCACATTTGCAACATACTGTGTTTAGATAAGCCCTGAAGTTTATTTTCCTGACCTGTTTTATGTTAGTTATTTTTGAAATACACAATTTTTTTGGGAAGTTTATGCCAAATAGTTCATAACATCCTAAGGCAAGATCAACAATTGTGATCACATAGATATTTCATCACTAGTGAATCAAGGTTTATAGTTTTTACTCCCTGTTAAAACATAATCCTTTTATCTATTTATTTATCCGTTTATTCTGCAAAAATCACCCTAACTGTCTGTCGCTCAGTTAAGTCTACATGTACAATATCTTCTACATTTTTCCCACAAGTAAAATAATAAGTCATTAAGACGACTGTCTGAGATATAAGAAGTTCATCGGGAATGTGATTAATGTATGTCTGTGTTAGATTACAGTGGAGTACCTGTGACACATGCATGTCACTCTCATCCACCAGGGCGGGAAGTTCACTCAGGACGGGCTCCAGGGCTGCAGGTTTGATGCTGGCAGCATGATGTGTGACCAGTGATGTGAGACAAGCCAGCGTGCCGAGCTTCAGAGCCCGCTGGTTCTTCCGCAAGAAAGATCCCAACACAGACAAAGCTTCAGGCAGGATGGGTGACAGGTCAACCTGGAGAGCGAAGTCAACTTTCAAAACAAAAGTCAAATAAATAAATGTGTTCTTTCCAAAAATAAAGTCTCATAACAAACCTTTAATGGAGAGGCACAGACAAGGGTAATGGTCCTGACTGCTGTCAGTCTTGTGATCTCATTTTTTAATCTCTCCAGAAAGATCGCCAAGACTCCCCGCAGCTCTGCCACCAGGTGGTCGCCAAGGTGACACACCATGTGACCCATACAGGAAATAGCCCGCTCTTTCACTTCCTGGTCGATATCTGTAGCTTTTAGTCTTTTCATGGTTACTGAAAACACCTTGAGAGTAAAAAATAATCAATGACAGGTTAAACACATATGAGCACAAACAGCTACTAGTCCACGTAAAAAAAGTAAAAGCAATATAATATTGAAACAAAGGAGCAGAGAGTATACATAACATGAAAAAGAAGCTCTGAATCATTTTATGTTTCATCCTACATTAAAAATTGAGAACAAACTTTAGAAAATCTTGCTTGGTAATTGACAAATATTCCAAGAAGTAATACCAGGCTTAGGGGCGGCTTGTTGATACTTTTTTAATCCTTTAGAAAAGACTATGTGAATATTGATGGGGTAATTAATAAATAAATAAGCTGAATTATGAATGTGTTATGAAGAAATAAGATGAATTGTAGAAGCAGAATGCACCATCAAACACTTATCTTTCAACATTATTCCGTTTTAGTGCTTCTTATCCATGCTCAAACTTCTGTACACACTGTACGATAAGCTATGATATTACTATAGTAACACAATAAACAGTCAGAAAAATGTAGAGCAAATCAGATACAACACACATCCGACACATATCAGAGGAGGAAACCTTTCAAAAACCCATGGTACCTCCTTAATGAATGGTTTGGGGTCGAATCCTCCAGCTGAGGTGGTCACTCCCTGTGGCCTCATCACTCTGACCAGCTGCTGGGTGACCAGCAGAGCCTCTGAGGTGATCTTGTAGAAAGTGTCTTCAACACACGCCACCACCGGAGGCACCAGCACCTGCAGAGACCAAAGCAGGAAGTCTTGACATTGTCACTGAAAGCTGTTTGGCTTAGAGTTCAAATTTATCTCTCAGGGCAAATCATGTGGAATATCAGAGGGATGCAGAGAGTATGTGAGACTATGTCTATTTCTGACTGCTACTCAAAAGTTAAGCCAAAGCAAGTAGAGCTCCCCCTGGTGTCCGGCTGCAGTATAGTCCATAAGCTCTGCCTCCTTCATGTTAGTGGATGGGACTAAAACACTAAAACAGGAAAGGTTTCTGTCATTTTAGGTAGTTAATATAATATGGATGCATGTTCAAATGTAATTTTTTTTGGATAGATTTTGTTTTAGTTCGAAAAAAAATTAAAACAAGTACAGTGTATAATTTAACATTTCCTTGTAAATGGTGGAGGTACAGCAGGGTGCAGTATTTATCAAATGAAAAGTGAGTCTGGCGGAAGTGTGGTCGGGTCATTGATATCTGCGTGGCTCCACTCTCAGACCATACTGCACAGACGCTGGCTCCAAAGTCGCAAGATGGTGCTGCCCGTATCCCCGGGAAAATAGCGTCAGTTTGGTGAATGCAAGGAAGCGGTGACGCTATACTATGTCCATAGTCTGTGGTTCAGAGGAGGGCCCTGTTCTGCTGAAAGTTTATCGTTGCACACATACTGAGATGGATTTCCAGTGATGTTGCAGACATTTTATAAAAGTTTGTATATATTTTGATTCTGCATAGTGTGTTTTGTACATCTATGAACATATTAACAGGTCAACAATTTAATATTTTTATTAGGGTTATCAAAAATACAGGGCTGTGTTCAGTGTGCGTTTCATAACGAACTAATATTGTCTTGAAACTAATATCTCTAAATGAACTGATATTGAAATGAATCAGAATCAAATCAATTTAGGAAATCAGTAGCGCTACTCAGCCCAGCAAATTCTTTTTTTGCACCCTTAATATATTCATTCATTCATTCATTCGTCTTCTGTACCCACTTATTCCTGTTAAGGGTCGCGGGGGTCTGCTGGAGCCCATCCCAGCTGTCATCGGCGAGAGGCGGGGTACACCCTGGACAGGTCCCTTAATATATTTACTTTTATATATATTTTTTTTCTTTTTTCATTATTATCATTTTTTTCTAACTTGTTTATTTGCACTGTCTTGACCTTCCACTGTAATAACTGAACTTCCTCTTTAAGATCAAATAGTGTGTTGTTTTTTTTTAACACGTGATGTACTTATGCACTTTCTGTTATTATGACCTTGTCCCAAGCCTTAACTTAAAGGAACAGTATGTAAGAAATGTATTTCAATTAATCATAAAATGGCCCTGATATGTCACTAGACATGAAGAAATCATGTTCATTTCAAATACTTATATCACTGACAACAGTGGTCCGGCCAGGATATCGTCATTTAAAAGTGAGAGTTGCAGCCCTCAACTGATGTTATTGTTGTCATGTTGTGTTTTGGTCTGAGGCGCCACCCTCCAGCTATCTACCAATCACGAAGTCAGTATAGTTTTGTCTTCCGGGTTGCCAGCTCTGCTCTAGTTACCGCAGCTGCAGCTACGAACGTGTCGGATAAAACATGTATAACGTTACGAAACCTAAGACCTCGTTATGAATCCGAAATACGTCGTGACAAAGTCCGAAATAAAACAAGGATTTGTATAGGAGATGCCTTTGAAAGATGGAGACGGCTGAAAACGGAGAAGAATTTGAAGACAGACGCCAACGTTGCTAATTTTCTCCTGGACAGGTAAGATTCATCTGGCTAACTTACTTGTACATAATGTAAATGGACATTTCAAATATTCACGACACGATGTTCGTGCAAAGTAACGTTACGTTAGCGCATACAGAGGAGGTGGGTCATCGAATTGAAAAGGTAAGGAATTGTTTGGGAAATAAAAACGGCGAGACGTCATTGCTAACATTAGCAATGCATTATGAGCCCGTTTCTCTGTCATTATGCTGAAACGCCGAGGAAAACAACATTAGCACGTCGATTATGGCAATGTGAAACGTAATTGAGACGTATTGAGTAGCCTAACGTTACCTCGGTAACCTGGCAACCTCGAGTCAGGGGGGAGGTTGGAGGGGATACACCGTTCTACAGTATTTTGAAAGTGATTGCAGTACCAGTTTTGGCCAGTTTTCGCCACAATCTTACATACTGTTCCTTTAAGGAATCATGAGGCATCTAAGCAGCACTAATGCAGTGGAACGCAAGCAGAATCTGAAGAACAGTTGTAGTAAATCATTTAACCAGTAGGGGGCAGTAATATTCCCTGTAGTGTCAAAAGTTCCAAAAGAAGCAGAAGCAGAAACAAATGAGCAGAAACGATTGAGTAAGTAAAATAAATAAAATAAGGCTATTCAGTTTGTTGAATAAAAGAACAAGGTATGGTTTCTATTGGTCTAAATACTTGTATGTTCATTTAACATATCTGTTTATGGAAAGGTATTTATATTAACTAAATTATTATTCAACTGAATTTGCCCATATAAGCATCAATATACACTCTGTAAATCTCATCTCATCTTAACTTATCGTAAACTGAAAAGCAAAACTTTAAAATGAGTCTGAGGAACCTGCATGTGTGGCTGAAAGGCTTTAGGGGGGTGGGAGAGGAGGAGGACGTGGAAGAAGGAGAGAGCATCGATCCTCATGGTGGAGGAGGTGGACTTGTCTGTCAGGGAGAAGACGATGCCTGGAGGAGGGAGGGAGGGAGGGGTGAGGAAGAGGAGAAGAAAGAACGAATGGAGGAAGTGGGGAAAGAGAAAATTAAGCAGCTGAGAGGAAAAGACAAATGGATGTTGGGAGGTTTTTAATGTGAGGAATACAAAGAACAGGAATGACTGGGGTTCTTGTCTAGCTCTGTGAGGACAAATTTTAGACCAAGGAATTAAGGACATTGTTGGAATGTTTCAGCCGGTATTTCAAAGGGCTGTTTGATATGATGGACAGAGACTGACTTGATCAAAATAAAATTAATAAATATCAGAACAAATAATAAAAATAAATAATAAATAAATAAATAATAATAAAAATATTGAAAACAAATGTAGATGTTAAATCATTTACAAAATGTGTCATGAATTAATATTTCTGTTGAAAGTTCCTTCTGTTTGTTTAAAGGTTACAGTTAGGATATGTTATGGTTATGGTTAGGGGCTTAGCTGAGATAGTTAGGGTTAGGGTAAGGGGCTAGGGAAGGCATTATATCAATGGAAGGTCCTCACAAAGATAGAAAGAGAAGCCTGTGTCTGTGTTTGTGTGTGTGTGTGTGTGTGTGTACCAGGTATTAGTGCAGGTATGTGCTCTTCCAGACCTCCAGGTACAGTGTGAGCCAGCTCAGTGAGGAGACAGAAGCAGCCCTGTCGAGATTTAATGCTCTTCTCCTTCAGCTGTCTGTGGAGAGCCTTCACAATCACTGGCACCTGGACACATGGACACCAACACGTTTACAAAATTTACCCTGAAAATAATGTTTCCCAGCATCCTGGAGAGACAAACTGGAATCCATGTTTCATGCCACACCTTTGCCTTTGGCTTCTTTTTAAGGAAACCTAACTCAGTGCTTTTTAATTCATATATTTATAACCTGTTTCTTCAGTAAAGCAACTGCCGGCTCGTCCTCCCTGCTCGTCCCTGGGTCTGATGTGGTTGTGATAAGGCCATGGTGACTCGATCCCACCCGGGTTTGTCTCAGCAGTGTCGAAAAGGCCGCAAATACGTCAGCCCTCACGTTCTCCTCGCGCTCCTTGAACCGGGCCAGCAGCGCAGGGCAGATGGAAGAGTAGAAGGAGAGGAGGAGGTCACGTCGAGTGCTGATAAGCGCCTCCAAACACTTGATGGACGAGCGCCGCACCTTCCAGCTCATGTCGTCGTCATCGCTGTACTCTTCATCTGATTCTGGGTGGAGTTATGACGTGAGATGAGAGAATATCACACTGACAACATACACAGCACAGATATTCACACAAACACAAACCTTCAAGTCCTTCCTCTATGTCCATGCTGTCCTCCTCCTCTTCCTCATTGTCATCATAGTTGTAGTTAGGGTCAAATGTCATGAACTTAAGACAAAGCTGAGTCACTGTGGCAACGTGAGGTGACATCTCTTTTGGACACCTGTCAATCATCGGTCATATGCGTGTTACATGGGTAACAAAGTGAGGACTGTGTGTGTGTGTGTGTGTACTTATATTACTCATATAGCGGGGAAGTAAATCTGTTTACACACAGCCAGCCATCATAATGTCAAACATTTTACTGTGAAGAAGTTCCCCACCCACTTTTTTGTTGTGAGGAATTTCACTCTTGCTTTGCTGTGATTCACATAATTCTTTGCTCTGGTTGGTTGTTGGACAATCCAATTGCGTGCAGAGCTCGGTAGTTGGTTTGGAGTGACTTTAAGTTACAGGAAAATAATATCTGAAGTGATGGAAACTGTGTGTGTGTGTGTGTGTGTGTGTGTGTACCTGCGTATAAAGGCTTCAAAGGCCTGGAAACAATACTCTCTGAGCTCGTCGTCCTCCACGCTGGTGAACTTTACCACCATGGGGATCAGCTTCTCTAAATGCTCACCTATAACACAACTGAACTTCAGCTTTAGCGTTTAGCTGCACAAAATATCACCAAAAAAATAATACTCCCATAACAGCTCTGTGAGAATAACATCAGGCACGGCATCACTTAAATGCTAACGTTACAATGCTAACATGTTCACAATGACAATGATAACATAGTGATGTAAGACCAGTGATCTTTACCATGTTCACCATCTTAGCTTAGAACATGTAACCATGCTAATATTAGCACTAAAATCAAAGTATAGATGAGGATGACTGAACATCAATATTTTTGCAGGTATTACACTATTAAACTTTTAAAGGAGTCCAAAGCTTTAAAATGTGGTGAGGACTAGATTTTAGCCGGCAGGATGATTTTTCCCATTTTGAACGCAGCATACATCAGCTACAGATCTCACCGACTCGATGGCCGCCCTGGCGACTAATGGTTGCTAAGCACTGGATGTACGTCCTCGTCATTGATGTGGGCGGTCCCTTGGCCAGCTCCGTCAACAGGTGTTCAGTAAGCTGGGAAAAGAGGGCGGGGCTACAGCAAGGCACCAGGTGGCCGAGAGCCAAGATGGAGCGCTTCCTGACCGCCATTCTGGGGCTGGTTAGCTGGCGGAGAATAAAAATGAAGAATGAATGAATTAATATGTTGTATAAATGAATGAACAGATGAGTGACAGTGATGCTGGCTGAGTGTTTGGTACCTGAGGCAGGAGGCTGGAGAGCAGAGAGCTGTGAAAACCAATCAGTGCACCACTTAGCCTGCAGGAGAATCACAAACACAACAATTAAAGAAAATGTCACCATTTTATCTTAGCAGAGTTAATCATATGTGTTACCAATTTATTTTTAATTTTACGACTGAGAGGAAATTTATAATTTAGGTAATGTGAAAACAACGCCCAAGACCCCACAGTTTGGGTCAGACCCGTAATTACCTTCCCAACATGTCAGACAGGATGTCCAAGGCCTCTAACTGAACTGACACGTCGTCTTGTTTCCCCATAGCACCGATCAGCTGGGATGTAATCTTCTTACACACACTGGCTGTCAGAGTCAGACCTGTCAACACGGAAATACAAGAACCACCAGCTTATTTTAACTTAATTTTAAAGTTGATCCCACTGCTCTTTGTTGTTCTAAATTTGGTGTCAGAAATAATGTGTACCCTTTTTTGGATATACCATGACCTGGATGAATGAGAACCTTCACGTCCACAAATAATGTGGTTTCAGCACATTTGGATGATCATCAGTTCCTCAGGAATACTGAACTTGGATAGTTGATAGAAAGTAGTACAGTGTACACATTTATAACCCACAAAACACAGACCTGCTTTCATCTGGAATAAAATATTTTTTTTATAAATTAAAAAATAGAAAAAAGATAATGTGAGCAGAATACCAAGAGTGAAAATAAAATAAAATTTTATGGAAGCCACAAAAATAAATAAATAATTCCAGTAGCTGATAGAAAAAACTAAAACCAGTCTTCTTGTTGTCTCCAATCAGAGCTGCAGAGCTGAAAAGTCTCTCTCTATCTCCACTTGGTCACAGTGCTCAGATGTAGACTTGTGCTGCTTCTGATCAAAAACAAGTGTCTGAAGGACGACTGGCTCTGATAGGTACAAGTTCATCAGGGTCAATGCTCGGCTGCTGACGCCAGCATACAGAGCATGCAAGGAGCAGGTTGGCGGGACTTTCTCTGGGGGCACCGGGTCGATACATTCTGCTGCTCTGGTCCAGTAGCCAGGACGTCACAAAGCAGACCACGTATCTGGAGCTGGAGGGCGTTTTGGGATATGATACCGATAAGGAGAAGTCACCTATCAAACTGTTTAGTGGAGTATCAGCTGATAGTGGTGGGTTTCACATGGTGGTATTTCAATTCAGGCATATTTATGGACAGTTTCTCAAAAAATAAACAGATTCGACGACTGAGTTTGCGAAATAATGAATGAAGTGAAACATGAAAGTTTGTCTAATTTTTCAACTGTAGGCGCAAAAGAGATTTTGTATTTCTCGCCACCTCGTCCTCATAAGGAGACGCCTGAGACGACAGTCAGTCCCCACCTGATGAAGACAGTGGCAGCTCAGCGATCACAGTCTTCAGTCCCATACTGGAAATGTCTCTCAGCTGCTCCTTGTCCGACGTCATATTTGAGCACAGCGTGTCCACCATCGTCTCCACCTGAGGCTCCTTCACCTTACTGACCAGAGGGGCCAGGCTGAAAATCAAACACAAGTAAAGCTCAGTCAAACATTTTCCTTATTGATTGTTTAGCTGATTTAATAAACATTTAAGACAAAGGTTTTTACTTTTCAAAGGATTTGTGAGAAATTGAAACCAGTAAAGTTTCGGCATTATACTTTGAAAAACAAGGAGCTATTTCATGAATAATTAACCAACATGTAAGTCAACTGCAGTCAGACACCACAGAGATATAAATATATATAAATATTTATCTCTGTGGTAGATGAAACCCAAACCAAACTGTGAGTATAAGTTGTAAGTTTACCATTTCACGGCCAGGTTCTGCACCTCTCCATTCTTGTCCTCCAGCAGTTTGAGCAGCATGGTCACCACTTTCCTTTCACTGTCCTCGTCCAGCTTGATGCTGTCCTTCTGCAACTCCAACATTAGGTCATTCGTGGCCATGAACCTAGAAGCACACACACAAATGGGGATTCAGGAATGGGCTGACTTGGCACAGACAGGCTAATTATGCATCTCATAAATAGTTATCTTATAAAATATTTTATTTATTCATTCTTAGGCAAAACACAACTGTTTGCAAACTTTTCAAATTGAGAATTTGATGCTTTTCTTTAGTATACACTGATCAGCCATAATAACACTGATTATCTGGTTATCAAAGCTCCTGTCAGTGGGTGGGATATATCAGGCTGCAAGTTGAACATTTTGTCCACAGAGCTGATGTTCAAGTAGATCAAGTAGATATCACAGTTTTGTCCTCGTCCGAGCATCTCCAGAAAAATTCTATAATTATTAGATCAGCAACGTTATTCACTTCACTGGAGTTTTAATGTAGTGGCTGATCTGGTTATACAGTGAATTTATTGTGTTTGTGTTATGAACTGCTTGTCAAAGATGACATCCTTCTCTATAGGAAATGAAATCAGGTTTTTTTCACAGTTTTACAGAAAAAGTAAATGATTTATTGAGGAAATCATTTGCAAAAATTATCACATATTACAAAATGCACACTTGCTCTTACCAAAAAATACACACACTTTCTGATCATAAAATTAATTAATTAGTTCCACAGAGACCATCTTCTGATAATCACTGACATGTATGAAGTCATTTTGTTTCCCAACTTTTTACATTGAGGATTGATGCTTGTCTTAGTCGTACAGATGTTTACATACACTGTGTTAAAAGACACATAAACCCTTTTTCCTCACTGTCTGAAGTTAAATCAGACTAAACCTCTCATGTTGTAGGTCAGTTAGGATTACTAAAATTATTTCTATTTGCTAAATGCCACAATAATGAGAGAGAGAATTTCTTAGAGAATTTTTTATTATTTTATTTTATTCTCTTCCTGATATCTTGGCTGATTTCTTTAGATTTTCCCATGATGTCAAACAAGGAAGCAGTGTGTTTGAGGTGTAGGCTTAAAATACATCCACAGGTGTGCCTCCAGTTAACTCAACTGTTGTCTGTTAACCTATCAGAAGCTTCTAAAGCCATGACATCATCATCAGGGCTTTCCTTCTGACTTTGAAGAAAATAATAAAAAAAAGTCTCTAAGAAATTCTCTCTCTCATTATTGTGGCATTTAGCAAATAGAAATAATTTTAGTAATCCTAGCTGACCTAAAACAGGAGAGGTTTAGTCTGATTTAACTTCAGACAGTGAGGAAAAAATGTTTTTGTGTCTTTTAACACAGTGTATGTAAACATCTGGTTTCAACTGTATATGACGATAAATTCAATGCAGTCATGTTATGTCAACTTGGCCTGAAGGATATTGTAACATTTTCACTGCATTTCACAGCCAAAATAAATACATTATTGTGGAAATGATTCTATTCATTCTCAATGAATATAACTGCAGATTTACAAAATTGATTATTAGAGCTACAGAAAAACTGTTTTGATAATTAATGACTTGTATTAGTTAGTTTAACATCATGATTTGTTGTTTTAATCTTTTTTTTCTTCACGTCCTAATAAAAAAATCATATTTGTGTTTTCTACTGTTTTTATCTGTGGGGAATTAACATGTCAAATCATTTTATTTTTTTACTTTTTCTGGCTGTTGTTTGAGTTGCAGTTAAAAGTAGCCTTCCAATGTGATTGTCCGTTTAAAATTAACTTTCAATAGTAAATAAAAGTCCCCTGTTGGTTAAAATGGCCCACTCACTGCTAGTGTTATTTCACTAACTGATTCTTACCTGAAGTCTTTGTCAGTTGATGTCATTTTCTCCAACAAGTTGGAGATGTGGTAGGACACGCTCGACATTTTGGTTCTTTAACAGATAATAAAGTTACTTTACTGTAAAAGCAGAACACCGGAGCTACAGATTTAACAGGACAACATGGCGAGGCAGCGGGCGGAGAGGAGAGCTGACTGTCCGGTGGAACCTGACACTCGGTGGGTTCAGATAAAAATAGACGAGAGGAGAAGGAGTTTCAGGTTTATGGCGCCGCTGTGTGGAAACACGGAGTCTAACAATCGAGTCTTGGTCAGTAAACTGAAACTAATCTGACATTAAAACGCTTTTTAATCTTAGATTTTCCGTTAATTAGCCTAAAACGTCCGTTGGCTATGTTAGCCGCTAGCTCTACTTTAAAAAAGAACGTAACGGTTTGAATTAACGGTCTTAAAAAACTTTATTGAACAAAATATTTTTTTTCTTAATGCTAAACTTTATTTGTACCATGATGTCCCGTCAAACCAACATTAAAAAAATAATATTCAATAGAATAATATGGATTTAATAATAATATCTTATTTTTAGTTTTTAAATGACATTTAGGTAAAAATACTGATGAAAACAAACAAAAAAAAAGTTTCACAAAACAATGTCAAAAATGTCTGTCTGTTTTGTTCCCTTTATTTAATCATTCCCCGATTGAATAAAGGTTATAGGTTAGGTTAAAGGTTAAAAATGTATCTTTATGGAGGAAAGAAGTTTAAAACTGTCTTTTTACAACTGGAAAGCACAACTAAACTATGGTTAAATATTTGGTTTAAAAATAAAGAAGTTAAAATATTTTAAAATGTACTTCTCCCTCGCTGGAGATACTTAATCTATGATCACCACCAAGTTTTACTCTGATGAATACATTCTGTTAACTTTAATCGAAGTAATCTTTATTAAATGTGTGTAATTAAATAAAATATTTCGTTTGGATTCATCCTGCTTGTTAATTTCTTGATTTAACATGTAGATGTCATGATTTGATTATGTAATTATTTAACCAAACGGTAGTTAATCAAATGCGAAGACGCCTTTTTAACAATATGGAACCTTTGTCGGTGCTTTGTCGTTTCCGCCGGTAGGAAATGCGGTGGGACGCGGTGGGAAGCGGCTCCCGAACTTGTTGCCACGTCGGAATAGTGGTTGAATCTGGTTAATTCATTCTAAAGATAATAGGGAATACATTTCTGGAGGACTTCTGGTTTAACAGCAGTCATGGTGAGTTCGACCACTTTTAATTTAAACTGTAGTCGACGCTACTCGCTGAACTTTATGTTTTTTTGCGTTTACCGTTAGCTGCTGACGTCCCCAAGTCCCTAGCTCGTTAGCAGATTGGCTAACGGCAGGAGGGTAATCACTTAAACTGTATGCATCTACGTGTAAATGTAATGATTATTTATTTGATTGTGTATTTCAGGTTTCTGTTATTAACACTGTGGACACCTCCCACGAGGACATGATCGTAAGTTTTCAATTTGTACCTCTTCTTCCTTAACTACAGCTAACGGATGCTAACGTTAGCATCCGATAAAAAGGCTTAAACTGTTTTAAATGAGACGGCTGTTTACTATGCAGTATAAATAAAGATGTCCTTATCCTATTTTCCTGTGTCATGCTCGTATGGTCATGCTACATATTTGCCAGTAAGTTCTCCAGCTTTAAGGCATAATTACCTTTAGACACAAGCTAGCTGATAGCTAACGCTGGATGTCACGTCAGAACTGATAACTGATCGATAGGTTTAAGCTCCCCACTGATCTGAAAGCGTATTGTGTATTGTTCTCTGGTTCTTCAGTGCAGGATTTGCTGCTGTCATTTCTCTGTAATTCTGATTTCGTTAGATTAATAATTATAGCTGATTATACAAATAGCAATGAATTCAAAATGGAAAATCTTCGTCGGTCTTAAGATCTTAATAAAAGACAGCTGTGATAGCTTATTGTCCACTTGTTGGAGCATTGACGGTTCAATCCCTGACTGGTTGAAGTACTTTAATCACCCAGATTGGTGAGCCTGCCATAAAAAGCAATGCAGTTGAAGCACAGAAGTTACTCTGCTACAAACAGATCCACGGATAGTGCTTCTCTACTCTTTAGAAAGCAGCAGCTCAAACAATTGCTTACACACTACTTGTCATGTGAAGGCATCTTACCTGTACAAACAGAGCCTATTCGGTGTTTTCTTGGAGGCACACACCTACACACAAGCATAGCAGAATTTGTAAGATCCTTTCTTTGCAGAACAGGCTGTGCTGTCTGCAGCAGTCTGAGTGATCAAGTGCCTCAGGAAAGAGTAAATGCACTTTTGTTTCAAATGCCAAAGTTATTCCAAACTAGTTGTGTTCACCCACCCAACTCTATCTTAACCTACAGAATAAAATTCATAACCAGCCAGTTGAGCGTGAAACCACCCGACTAGGCAATACTGATGGCAGCTTCCAGCATCGATGTGAGTTTGTGCCCGGTGCTTTGAGTACTACTAAGGGAGAAAAACGTTAAATAAGTACAGAACATTTACCATCAGTCATTAACCGACTCGTTAGGATGCAGGTGAGCTGATCAGTAATCATGGTCACCTCTGTGCAACGTAATGAAAGGTTATAAAATGATACCAGACCACTTCCAGGCTGCATCTTCTGGTGTTTGAAAGAAACAGTCGGCAAGATGAGCCGATGAAGCCAAGAAAAGACCTACACATCTTCTGGGCATAAAGACAAAGTTAAACCTCCACGCTGACGTCTTGTTGCTTCATTTGTCACAGCACGATGCCCAGATGGACTACTACGGGACTCGACTGGCCACCTGTTCCTCTGATCGCACCGTCAAGATCTTTGACGTCAGGAACGGAGGGCAGATTCTGGTGGCAGACCTCAGAGGGTAAGATACCAGAGATTCAAAAAAAAAAAAAGGAAGAAGCTACTTGGATGAGTGGTGAAATATCTTCAAGTAAATCTACAAGTCCAGTTTCCCCTTTTTTTTCTGTTTGTTGTTTTCTTGGGGGATAAACCACGATCTTCACAGACATACACTAGGAGTCATTTTATTTACGTATTTGAGTGTTGGTAAATTATGTTCCTAGGTAGTAGGTTTGTCTCTTGTCTCTCTAGCACATTTAAAAAAAAATATATATATATATCTCTGTGTTGTGTAGCCACGAGGGCCCTGTGTGGCAGGTAGCGTGGGCTCACCCGATGTTCGGCAACATCCTGGCTTCCTGTTCCTATGACCGCAAAGTCATCATCTGGAAGGAGGAAAACGGAGCCTGGGACAAGATGTATGAGTACACCGGGCACGAGTCATCAGGTTGGTAGCTCACTGTGTGATTATCCTTCTGGATTTTCTTCTCCAATGTGTCCATGGCTCTCTAGAGCAGGGGTGTCAAACTCATTCTAGTTCAGGGGCCACATAAAGCCCAATTTGATCTCAAGTAGGCCGGACTAGTAACACTATAAATAACGACAAGTCCAAAATTTCCGCTTGTTTTATTGCAAAGAAGTACATTGTGAAAATACATTTAATGAACTGTCCTTTCACAAAACATTTTATCAACAACCTGAAATTTCTTGAGGAAAAATATTGCTTATTGCTGCCACCTGCTGTTTAGTTCTGAGTCTCAGTGTTGTGTTATGTCTACACCTCTGACTAAAACAGTGCAAGCCCAAGTGGACTAAATTTGGAATAACAGTTAATTTTACTGAAAAATTGTAGTTAAAGTCTATCTAAATTTCACACTTTGCAAATTCACCCCGCGGGCCAGATTGGACCATCTGGTGGGCCGGTTTTGGTCCTTGGGCCATATGTTTGACACTGCTGCTCTAGAGGAAAGGTCCAGGTGATGGTAAGGGTCTATCAGTACATAATCAATTGTAGACTGAAGACCACATGTCAAACGATAATTCAACATCAAAGCTGCTCTAAGCTTTCCCCTAAACTCTGCATTAAAATGAGTCTTTAGAAAACTGTTATAATGAATTACATTTAAGCCTTTTCTTTTACTCTCTTGTTCTTAACTCCACTCCTCTGTGTTTACAGTGAACTCTGTCTGCTGGGGTCCATATGACTTTGGTCTAATTCTGGCCTGTGGCAGCTCAGACGGAGCAATTTCCCTCCTCACGTTTACTGGAGATCAGCAGTGGGACGTGAAGAAGATCAGCAATGCACACACTGTGAGTTTAACCCTCAGCGCTCAGATTAAATGGTGTCTTAAATGTTTGAAATGTCTGCTACACTCAATCATTGATGAGTCAGATAACTGAGCTGTCATTTTTTCTGCAGATTGGATGTAACGCAGTGAGTTGGGCTCCTGCTGTAGTTCCAGGAAGCCTGATTGATCAGCCGTCAGGACAGAAACCAAACTACGTCAAACGCTTCGTCTCCGGAGGCTGCGATAACCTGGTTAAACTCTGGAAGTGAGTTTAGTTTGACAAAGTTTTCTGTTGCTCTTTTTTCAGTGTAATGTTTAGTGACTTAAGTTGAAGTAAAAGTTACATGGTGTGAAAAGCAGAGTGACTGAGACACAAAGGAAGATTCAGGAAGTTTAAGATGTTTACCAGTAGTTAAAATTCATACAGCATGTTGTGCCAAAGCCCAAAAAATGTTAAAATAATTTGCGGCTGACATATGGAGTCTCAACTTTTTTGTCGGCCCATCAAGTGTAAAACCTCAGGAAATATTGCCCACAGAACACCCGTGTTCATGCCTGGTACTGAAATGTGTCCCCAGCAAGCGCTTGACATCTGATCTCAGTTTCTCTGTAATAAACAGCTCCATCATCTGGTCAGTAGAATATTATAACGGCTGAGTGTCTCTAATGGATCTCTACCAACTGCTCTATCAGAACCATGTACAGCTGTTTGTTGTGTGTGCGTCATGACTTGTGGATATGATTCTTATTCTGATTAAAGTACAGAAAATAAGGGAAATTTAGTTTTGGAAGTAGATTTAGACTCATTACATGGTAAGAATATAATTACGTTAAAGTGAATATTTCAGTAAAGTAAAATGAAGGCCAAGTGAGCTGATGCTTTGTGGCCCTGCTGTCTCTAATTGTCCCTTCCCACCTGCAGGGAGGAAGACGGTCAGTGGAAGGAGGACCAGAAGCTGGAGGCTCACAGTGACTGGGTGAGAGACGTCGGCTGGGCTCCTTCTATTGGTCTTCCTACCAGCACCATTGCCAGCTGCTCTCAGGTGAGACTTAACAGAGGAATTACATATATGTTCAACTGACAATACATTAGGTACAATAGTGAATTTCTTCTAGCATAACAGTCCTGCTCTTAATTGATGTTGAAACGACGTCAGAAACGTGGTGGATTGGATGATCATTTTAGAAGATGGAGTTTGTAATGCTGTTAAACTGGATTTAATTAAACACTAAAGTATTTTAGCCTAGCCCACTGACTAACATGTAAAAATAATATGAACACGTGTCAATTCAATAGAACTACAAACCACAGCCTCCACAATGAGGAGGTTACTAATGCCGAATACCAGAACCTTTATGAACATAAGAATTAGAGCAGGACTGTTATATTAGAACAGCGGTTCCCAAACTTTTCTGGCCGCGCACCCCCTTCTATATCCCAAACGCGCTGACGCACCCCCAATCCCCCACACCTTAAAAAAAATAAAATAAATATGGCTTTATATCTCTAATATGGCTTTTTTACAGCCATATTAGAGACAGCATGTTTGATCATGCTCAAGTTACCAGAACACACATATAACAAAATAATCACGTTCACAACAACGCGCTCTCACATGTGAATTAAACTGAAACACTGTAACATTTTCCATAGTGTTAACCATTCCTGCTCGGCTCCCAGACCGTAGTCAGGAAGCACAGGGGAGAGTTTCCTCCGGGGCCGAAGTTGACGCTAACTTCGGGGCTAACCCCCTTCACTTTATCTCCAGCAGTGGCAAACAACACACACGGAGGCTCCCTTCTGTCCTTGAGAAAGCGACAGCCTTTATTCACCAACAACTATGACACAAACTGTACATTTATTGCTAAATTCCCTAATAGCTGTGCTAACCAGTCTCACTGTTACTGCCATTCACCGTCGCACTCGCTCTACTCTCGCTCTACCACCCACCCACACGTTACGGTCGCACATGCGCACTGTACTACCCCCTTAACACTAGAAGTCCCAGCATTTTTTGCTCTACCTATAAAACCCAGAGGGCAGCCGATCGGCTGGAAGGCTTTTAGCTAATATCCTAATCACCTGTGAACCCTCCTTTAGTTATGTAAACAAGGCAATCACTGGGGCACCACAGGAGGGGACATGCTGAGCCACTTCAAGGAAACCCGTGGGGAGGGGAGGGGGAGTGGGCCCAGAGAGTTTATGGGGGAGAGGGTGGCTGTTCACTTCTAACCTGGCAACACCTTGAGACAGAAACTGGTTCATCCCAAAGACAAAACACCTTGACATAAAATGGGGGAGGTGGAGAATCGGAGAGGAGCAGGATTGCTGGGGGTTTGGAGGCCAGAGTGTGTGGGGGAGGGAGGCACACCTGAGGGCTGTGAACTCATTTGCTCTGTCCGGGCTGCTAGTGACTGTCTTTCTTTCACCAGTTTCACCAGGTGGCAGCCTGGGCAGAACAAATGAGCTGAATCAAAATGTAATATATGTAGAAGGATGTAGAAGTTATCAGGACCCTACAACACTGGGCTTCCAACATCCCCACCAGACACATAGGAAAAGTAAAAGAACAGAACCACATCAAAAAAGCACTCAAAATCTGTGGTTATCCCAACTGGGCCTTCATGATATTTACACATATTTACAAATAATAATAAAAAAAATGCATTATCAGGATACAGTGTTAGAGAGTGGAAGTGAGTGAGACTTAGACTTAGACTTAAAACTTTATTGATCCCTTTGGGGTGACTCCCTCAGGGAAATTTGAGTTTTCTGCAGCAGCAAGCACGCAGAGCAGTTTGCAGACAAACAACAGCAGTGGTTTGCAAATAGTTATAGAAAAAGTGATTGAATAATAAAATGGTGAACATTAAATAATGAACGGTGAACTTCCTTTGAGTGGGATTAAAATAAGCTGTAGTAAAACTCTAGTAGGGAAAAATAAACAGTAAGTAACAGTAAGCTCGGGTGGGGACTGACCGGACAGAGACGGGCGAAAGATGGCACAGTGTAGTGTGAAGAACAGGTGGGGACAAGTCTCCATTTCACCCCTCCATCTCCATACGACACAGATGGAGAGCCAACGGCTAAGGCCAGGAGGTCCATCTTGAGTCGTCTTCAGAGCTTCCTGTGTTTTATCACTCTGGAAATGCTTGGTTCCATTCGAGACTGTACTGTTGAACACACACAGCAAACGGAGCATGTGGACTGGTTCATGGCCCTCCTTGAACTAATGGCATTTATTGCTATTGTCATCTTGCGGGGGCTGACCAAGGTTCCATCACTGCGTGACTGCTGGTCAGCAAACCTGGGAAACCCCCAGATCATTGCAACTATGTCCCGAAATCGCTTCCAAGACATCATGCGACACCTACGCTTTGATGACAAGGACACCCGCAGTGAGCGAGCAAAGACAGATAAGTTTGCTGCAATTTCCGGTGTGTGGGGATCGTTTGTCACCAACTGCATCACATCCTACAACCCTGGTCGACACATCACCATTGATGAACAGCTTTTCCCGTCAAAGACTCGCGACAAAACCTGACAAGTTTGGGATCAAGTTTTGGGTGGCTTGTGACTTGAAATCCAAATACATCTGCAATGTCCTCCCATATCTTGGAAAGGACCCCAGTCATCCCAGTGGGGAGAGACTGTCCGAGAATGTAGTTATGAGGCTGATGGAACCATTCCTGGACAAGGGCAGAAATGTTACCACGGACAATTTCTTTACATTGCTGTCACTTGCACAACGACTGCTTAGCCGGAAAACCACCATTATCGGCACAGTCAACAGGATTCGGCGAGAAATTCCACAATCAACAAGACAGAGGGACCGCGATGAATTCACCACTCAGGTATATTCAACCACTGGTGCCACGCTGATGGTGTATGCGCCCAAACGGAAGAAGACAGTCTACATTCTCAGCAGCATACACAGCATGGTTCAGACTGAGAATACCACCAAAAGGAAGCCAAACACTGTCACCCTTTACAACACCACAAAGTGCGGCGTTGATGTGATGGACCAGATGGTGCGGGAGTACACTGTCCGCACAGGAACACGGCGCTGGCCAGTCGCTGTGTTCTATAACATGATTGATATGGCAGCACTGAATGCATATGTGCTCTATCAAGCATGCACCGGGAGGCATGCAGAAAGGAGATGGCTTGGCAGTGCCAGCATTGTGCGTGATTATTGAAATGTACTCACCTCACTCACTGTTACTTACTGTTTATTTTTCCCTACTAGAGTTTTACTACAGCTTATTTTAATCCCACTCAAAGGAAGTTCACCGTTCATTATTTAATGTTCACCATTTTATTATTCAATCACTTTTTCTATAACTATTTGCAAACCACTGCTGTTGTTTGTCTGCAAACTGCTCTGCGTGCTTGCTGCTGCAGAAAACTCAAATTTCCCTGAGGGAGTCACCCCAAAGGGATCAATAAAGTTTTAAGTCTAAGTCTAAGTCTCACTCACTTCCACTCTCTAACACTGTATCCTGATAATGCATTTTTTTTATTATTATTTGTAAATATGTGTAAATATCATGAAGGCCCAGTTGGGATAACCACATATTTTGAGTGCTTTTTTGATGTGGTTCTGTTCTTTTACTTTTCCTATGTGTCTGGTGGGGATGTTGGAAGCCCAGTGTTGTAGGGTCCTGATAACTTCTACATCCTTCTACATATATTACATTTTGATTCAGCTCATTTGTTCTGCCCAGGCTGCCACCTGGTGAAACTGGTGAAAGAAAGACAGTCACTAGCAGCCCGGACAGAGCAAATGAGTTCACAGCCCTCAGGTGTGCCTCCCTCCCCCACACACTCTGGCCTCCAAACCCCCAGCAATCCTGCTCCTCTCTGATTCCCCCCCTCCCCCATTTTATGTCAAGGTGTTTTGTCTTTGGGATGAACCAGTTTCTGTCTCAAGGTGTTGCCAGGTTAGAAGTGAACACTGCTCTGTGTGCTTACCCCGTCCCCCATAAGCTCTCTGGGCCCACTCCCCCTCCCCTCCCCACAAGTTTCCTTGAAGTGGCTCAGCATGTCCCCTCCTGTGGTGCCCCAGTGACTGCCTCGTTTACATAACCAAAGGAGGGTTCACAGGTGATTTAGGATATTAGCTAAAAGCCTTCCAGCCGATCGGCTGCCCTCTGGGTTTTATAGGTAGAAAAGCCAAATGGCTGCTCTCTGGGACTTCTAGTGTTAAAGGAGTCACGCTACTCTTATAACAATATAATGAAACAAAGTTACGTACAAGCTTCCACTTTTAAGAGCAAAGAGGATGATGACAGGATCAGAGGCAGAAAGCAGATAAGTTGGGGGAAATATGGCTAATATTTTCAGCCGAAACAAAAATTGCATCAACTGTAAATGACCGTGGAGCTAACACAACGACGTCATCATAACACAGCGGTTTTGGAAATAAAATTAGAACGCCAGTAATTTTAACTAAATTGTAATAAAGTTACACAAGACCCACAACATAAATAACAAAGAGCATAGGCTCAGGAACAGATATAAAAAATGAGGATCCATCTGACGATTTTCAAGTGCAGCGCAGCTGGCTCTGTTAGTTGCGCATATACGGTGCGTAGAAGAAGATAACTTCTTCTTCTCCGCCATTGCATTTTTCATCTCGTGCACCCCCTAGAGGCAGTTCACGCACCCCCAGGGGTGCGCGCACCACACTTTGGGAATCCCTGTATTAGAATATCTTCACTTATAAGAGAGTGTATTTGATATTTACAGCAAGACACTCAACCTGTCCAACATGTGCTCGTGTTCAGCAACATCTTAATAGACTCTAATGAAGGCAATCTCCATAGAGTCTCATGAAATTACTCACCTGTAACACTACATGGAGTCCGAGGCAGCACTCAGTTTCATCATCATATCTATGATATGATAGCCCCACTTAATTCTTATCAGATCATGAGTCTGGAAACATCTAGATTTCATTAATGATCGGAGCCATTTAGTTGTAAACTAATTTGATCTGTGCGGGAGCATAATCGGTTCCCAACAAAGAGACACAAAACATGCTTCCTTAGAGCTTTGATGAATAAAACCCAACACAATCTGTCTTTTTGGTTACATGCAACGTTAGTTAAGTTCTGGAGCATAAACGTAACGCTCTGGTTTCTTTGCACCCTCCTCCAGGACGGTCGTGTGTTCATCTGGACGTGTGATGATCCTGCAGGAAACACCTGGACGGCCAAACTGCTCCACAAGTTCAACGACGTGGTTTGGCACGTCAGCTGGTCTATCACTGGGAATATACTGGCTGTTTCTGGAGGAGACAACAAGGTATAAAATTCTCAGCCGGTTTCCACCCGAGGTGTTAGTTTATATATATGTAATTTGATTCAAATATTAAACAGTGGCTATGTTTACTTGGACTCTTTAACGTGATCAATCATTCTGATCAGAGATTAACTGTTTACATGAACGCTAAATAAAATGATTGGATCAGATATATGTGTAAAAACTGTAGAACTTTGACAAAGTGGTTCTGCTGCTGTGGAGAATCAAATCTACTAGAAATAGAACAGAAGAAGAATGAGGAAGGAGGAGAAGAAATGGAAAAAAGGAAAGCATGAAGAAGGGGAAGAGAGGAAGAGGATGAGAAGGAGTTAGTGGAGGAGACGGAAGAATAGAAGGAGGAGGAACTGAACAAGGAGGAGGAGGAGACGAAGAAGGAAGATGAGTAGAATATGTTAGAGGAGAAGAAGAAAGGAGAAAAAAGGAGTTGCAGGAAACAAAGACAGGAGAAGAAGGAGGAGTAGGAGAAATGGAAAAAAGGGGAGGATGAACAAGAAGAGGGAAGTGAAGAGATTGAGTTCAAGGAGGGGGAGGAGAAGAAGACTAGAACAAAGTGGAAGAGAAGGAGGAGGTTTTGCTACCTAAGTTTTACGTTCCCTCCTGGAAACTCGCCGCATGGACTAAACATTCTCAGAAAGAATGGATTTATTCCAGCAGTTTGTAAAAGGTTTTTACCATAAACAGTATAAAGATGGATGGTGGGACTGCTCCTCAAAAGTGACGTCAAAGCAAGTAGAGCTCCCCCTGGTGACTGGCTGCAGTATAGGTCATAGGCTCCACCCCCTCCATGGTAGTTGATGGGACTTGGGCCGAACTAAAACACTAAAATACAGGAAATACATACTTCAGGGATGGTTCCAGAGCAGAGCATAGTATTAAACGATACGTGAGTGAGTCTGGCAGAAGTGTGGTTGCGTCATCGATATCGCAGCTCTGCATCGCTCCACTCTCGGACCGTACTGCACAGACTCTGGCTCCTAAGTCGCAAGATGGCGCCGCCCGTATCCCCGGGAAAATAGCATCAGTTTAGCCAATGCAAGGAAGTGGAGACGCATTGTCCATATTTATAGTCTATGGTTTATACCACCACTCTACATCTGACTGTAAACCTTTTAGTCTGTTCTGATTGAGGTTTTATTCAGATTATTAGATGAACACTGGCGTCCGCCGCTGAGAAGTAACCCAGGTTTATTTCTGACACTCTGCAGGTGACGCTGTGGAAGGAGTCGATGGACGGTCAGTGGGCGTGTATCAGTGACGTCAGTAAAGGCCAGGGCGCCGTCTCCACCATCACAGACACGCAGCAGAACGAGCAGTGACGCACACGTCACAGTGACCCTTGACCCCTCGACGATTAATTAATACAACATGCTGGACATTTGGACAACAGGACGCTGTCCACAGTGATGGAAGTTGGTCTGTAATCAGGCCTGTAACGCACCTGGATTAATATTTCTAAATTTCATCAGAGGGCAGAGAAACTTTCCCAGTTCAAAGATGGAGATTCAGCGTTTATTGTTTCTGTTTTCGATGGTGATTGAAAATTAAAACACGACTGATAATTACTGTTTTATCAGAAGCACTCCACCATTTATGTTTTAGTTTCCTCCCAGTTCACAATATTGTCAAGTTGATGAATGCCGCTCCAAGTAAATCTTCTACACTCACTTGCCAAAACATTAAGTACACTAGTGAATCCATTCTACTGTAACAGTCCTGCACTAAATCTTAGCTTCATGGCTGAATGTTCAGTTGATGTTGACACAGTGTCAGAAAGGTGGTAATTCAACTGTTGTGTTTCTGTTATTTAGCGAGGCCCACTGACTACAATGTCAAAATATTAGGAACGTGTCAGTTCAGTAGTACTACAAGCCACAGCCTCCACAATGAAAACACCGTTGAATCAACAGCTGTCTGTTATTTTAAACTATTGCTGAACACGAGAACCTGCAGGACTGTTGAATGCATTCACTAGTGCATGTGTGTGTGCTCCTGAAACATTCCACCTCCATCTGAACAACCAGAATGATCTCGTCCTTCCGCTTAAACCTCATATTTTAATTAGTGATTCTCTCAAACAAGCTACACGTCGGCCTATAAATGAACCGTCACGTTCTCAGAGCGTATAAATGATGGCCAGGCTTTAAATTTAAACTTAATAAATGATTTATTTAGTAAACTATTAACAAGTACACGCTCTCAGATCCTGCCCTGATGTTCCTATGGCAACCAGGAGTGAATAAATCCACTTGTTGCCGTGACAGCCATACATACAGAATGATTTTAAGTTTGTCAGTTTTTGTTTCTTCCCGATGCAAAATCAGAAACCATGGATGTGTTTTACATATTTGATGTAATAAAATAATTAATGTTAAAACAAAGTACTGGGTCGGTTTATTTAACTTATATATATTCACTGCCTGGCCAAAACAAAAGTCGCCACCTGGATTTAACTAAGCCAGTGATTCCCAATCTGGGGTACGCAAAGTGATGTAGGGGGTACGCGAAAGAGTTGATTCAGAATTCAGCCTGATTACATTTTGAAACTGAAAAAAACGGATAACGGGTTGTTTTCTCATTTTCTGATTCTCCTGACTGTTTTTCATGTGAGTCAATTATGTTAATAGCTAGATTGTAGGACAATGGCTTTGAAGCTATGTATCAGCTTGCTGCTAATGTAGCTAGCGCTAGGTCACCTAATTAAGAAAGACGTCGATTCCCTGAAATGTCTGTGATTGGTGGGCAGGTGCAAATCTCCTGATGATATAGCTGTACTCGCTACAGTTATTTCCCCCCCGGAAACAAGCAAATCTCATTCTTGATTGGGTCTTTAAATTATGTTGTCGACAATTCTGACAACTTTCTGTCATTTGAGCTGTCAAGTCATCAGTCTGAGGTAAACTAGGTTGCCCAGCTAACTGCCAAAAATGGATAAATGACTAAAACGGATAGATTGCCCTTCCAAAGAGACCTCAACTGCTACCACCAGTCAGCCCACAGGCGAAGATGCACATGCCAGTGACAACAACCAGGCTATTCCTCAACTTCTATATCTAACTATGAGCGGGATGCTAGAAGCAGTGCAGATGTGGCTAAGCTGTTAGCATAGCCACGGACAGCCATGAGGAGTCTAATGCAGAGCCTCCTGATGCGGGAAAGCATGCAGCGCCAGCCTCAGGGAGACTACCTCGTCAAAAAGGCGCAAATATGATGAGAACTACATCGCTTTGGGGTTTACTTGTATTAGCACTGGTGGATTTACTCGGCTACAGTGTGTTATATGTGCAAAGGTACCGTCTCAGAACTCTAGCTGCTACAAGTGCATGAGAGTAGGGGGTACATGGCTGGAGGTCAAATGTCTGAAGGGGTACGGGCTGTGAAAAGTTTTGGAACCACTGAACTAAGCAAATAGGTACGAGCCTCCTATTGGATAATTACTGCATGGTGATTATCTTTCAGCTGGCAACAAGTTATTTAACCCCAACTGATGCAATGAGTAGCTTCTCATTTCTTAAACAACCATGTCGAAAGACACATCCTGTGGTCGTGGGAAAGATGTTAGTCTGTTTGAGAAGGGTCAAATCATTTGCATGAAATCAAGCAGAGAAAACATCTAAGGAGATTAAAAACTGGAAGGATAGTGGGGAACCATCGTCTTCGAGGATTGGTTGTGATCGGCAATCACTTAAACGTTGAAATCATATAGCAGAAAAACAACAGTAGAACTCAGGGCTATGTTTAATAGTGAAAGTAAGAGCATTTCCACACGTACAATGTGAACTCAAGGGATTGGGACTGAACAGCTGTGTAGCCTTATGAAAACTACTAATCAGTGAGGCTAACTGGAAAAAAAGGCTTCAATCTTCTAGGGAGCATAAAGATTGGACTCTGGAGCAATGGAAGAAGGTCATGTGGTCTGATGAGTCCAGATTTACCCTGTTCCAGAGTGATGGGGGCATCAGGGTAAGAAGAGAGGCAGATGAAGTGATGCACCATCACATCATGCCTAGTGTCTACTGTACAAGCCTGTGGGGGCAGTGCTATGATCTGGGGTTGCTGCAGTTGCTCAGGTCTAGGTTCAGCAACATTATGTGTCCAAAGAATGAGGTCAGCTGACTACCTGAATATACTGAATGACCAGGTTATTCCATCAATGGATTTTTTCTTCCCTGATGGCACGGGCATATTCTAAGATGACAATGTCAGAATTCATTGGGCTCAAATTGTGAAAGAGTGGTTCAGGGAGCATGAGACATCATATTCACACATGGATTGGCCACCACAGAGTCCAGACCTTAACCCCATTGAGAATCTTTGGAATGTGCTGGAGAAGGCTTTGCTCAGTGGTCAGACAAAGCTAAAGGTGGTCCAATGAAATATTAGAGTATGGTGGCGACTTTTTTTTTTCCTTGTTTGTTTTTTTATATTTTTTTGGTTTCATGTCAAAGCTACTTCAAACTCTTCATAAGCTTCATGAATCCAAAACTTCCTAAAACTAATATTTAATCTAACAATTAAATAAATTATTTGTCACATTAATTCTCCAGTTAACCAGAACGACATCAGATCTGCTGCCAAATTGCAGACCTGGTGTCAAACTTGTAATTAAGACAAAAATGTTGAGGTAAAATTTTCACTTCAAAGTAAAACTTTTCTTTCTAGTGACAGAGCTCTGTAGGGTTCGTGGGAAATGCCTCATACAGACAGGAAACGCTCACCGCCGCTGATAATACAGGCGACTGGGCGGGTGGTAGTTGACATGCAAATGTTGTGGGTGTTATATGTGCGTCGCTTCCTGGAGTGTTACCAGTTTTTTCTGCAGTCCTTCAGTTTGTTTGCTGTAACGTTCACAGCGGCTCCCCATTGTTTATTATTTCATCCTCAACGGTGAGTTTCTCTTCTGTTTCTATTATTCTTCTGCTTTAATGCAGTAGGTTTTTCTACACATACCTGAGTATTTTAATTTTAAGTTTCTTCCTACTGGTTGCACATCTCTCTGTGAAATACAAAGAACTTTTAACTCAACTACATTTTTCAGAAGTCCCTGTACTCCAGATAAGGACATTAACTGAAATGAATAAAATATAAATAGAACATGGGCAGAGACCATTTGGATATGGAATTAACACTTTAATACTTTAAGTACATTTAACATGAGTACTCTTTGGAAATGGGATTTAGATATTTATGTTATTTATGTTTGACTCTTGCACAAAACAATATCTGACTGCTAAAGAATGAAAACTGAAACTAGAAAACTGCTGTTGGAGTTACTTTACTGTGGAAGCACAGCATGTGCAGCATGATGAGTTGTATGTTCACTCTGCCAGTTTATTAGTGACAACATTCAAATATAACAGTCCGGCGCTAAACGTTGTCTTCATGAAGATTGTGGTATTCTGGTAACATTTACTTTGAGTCATCAGCTTTTAAAAATATACGCAGATACTTAAGTACAACTTTGAGGTATTTTACATGCAGAACATGTCATCATAATAAAACTTATACTTCAACCAAAATCAAAACGTGAACCTGTGAATGCATCCGTAATAACTGTCTGAACCTTGTCTTCATTTCATCTGTTAACTCAGGTTTGTGCTGTAGCCGTTCCCTGAGTATAACGCTGTCCTGTAATCGTCTGACATTTTCGCTTTCAACCTCAGTTTCTTCTTTTTCAGCTTCTGTTCTCCATTTTCTTTTTCATTTTTTCTTGTTTTTATATTGTTTAAGCTTCCGCATGAACACTTATTCTCTCATATTCCTCTAAAACACTGAATTATGTTCCTTTCGAATTAAAGTCATAATGAAGATAGCAGCCTTCAACGCCAAGAACCTGGGAAAGAAGAAAGTAAAGAAACCAACGGTCATCCACTCACTCACCAAGGTAATAATCACTTCATCAGCACTTCAAGTGGAAGGTGAATAAAAGTGCAACAAAAAGATCAAATGTGTTTGTTCCAGATCATGTCTCAGTACAGCATGGTGGTGATTCTGGAGGTGATGGATCAGAGCGGCAATGCCATGGACACGTTACTTCAAAAACTCAACAGCACACAGTGAGTTCTCATTTTTTTGCTTTTAAAGAATTTGAGATATTATCTGAATATTACAGTAACATTTAAAATGTAGCATGATGTGGATTAGCTTCAGATTTGAGGCGTCTGTGTGAACGTGGTCAACATTACACTGGTTTAGCATCAGCGCTGTCACTGTGGCCGTTAGCATGTAGCGCAAAGCACCACTGCAGCACCCATGACCCTCCAGAATGTTTTTCAGGCCATGGACCCCCAAACTAATAGAGAGATGAGTCAAGGACCACCTATTATATATATATTGTATAGTGTGTTTTATATTAAACTGGGACTTGATTCATTCTTGTTAGAGGATGCAGGTTACAGATCAATATCAGCACTCAGTTAAGGTGTGGAGTTAAGTTGTGTTCTCCAGCACCTCTGTTTACAGCCTCCTTATTGATACTTTTGTGTGTTACATCCATCTGCACCCTCACTGGAGGAGGTCCAGATGGATGGCTCTTGGGCTTCATTAGGAAGCAGATTATAGACTCTGAGTAGAGCATACTCAGTTCCAAACAGAGAGACTCCTGACCAATTTTCCTCCACAAAAGAATTTGTGGATGGGGAAGTCAGGCTGGTTCCAGGGTACAAAGGTTCTGCATGCTCAAAAGATATGGTGTATCTACGTTGCAAACTATCCAGCATAGTGTAGCTTTGGTGAGGGGGAGGATGACGCTCTGTATCAGTTGTGTGATTGGTCAGTATTTTAGACCCAGCTTACTCTGGTGGTATCTCAGTTCACGGTGACATTAAATGTAAATGGTTTAGTTCTTACTGAGAGACACATCCAGAAGAACTTTGAAGCTGAACTTGCTGTTCAAAAGACCATTCTTCATCCATTTTAGCTCAAGGTTTCTGCTGCGTGATCAATTCACAGGACATGCAATAAATGAGTGGTGTTATTATCCCAAGGCAAAATAATCAAAAAAAATATATATATCACAAATCTGAGGCCCACACAAACTTCACATAACCTCACGGTTGCATCTTTTCATGTCGCACTAACAGGAAGCACGTCTACTCCATGATCTCCAGCGACCAGTTGGGACGAGACACCTACAAGGAGAAGTTTGTTTGTTTCTACAGGTGGGAGAGTCCAGGTTCACTCTGCATCAAGTTTACTCCAACAATAAAAGCATTATTAAGTCATGACCAACGATGCAAGTTGGAAAATAATCTGTGGATCAGGTGTGCCTACTGTGCAGGTTTATCCCACTAACACTATAACGTGTGTGTCTCAGAGAGGATGACGTTAAGGTAACTGGCTCTTACCAGTATGAAGACAATCAGGTTGGAGATGAAGATGCCTTTGCCAGAGAGCCCTTCGTCCTGCGCTTCAGATGCCCCTCTACAGGTCTGTAACACAACATCAGGTTTTGTGTACTAATACATACTAGGAGGTATACAGAGCTACTTAGTTGTTTTTCCACCCCGAATTTTCTATATTTCTGCATAACATGACTCAAAACATCAGCAGATTTTCACACAAGTCTTGAAAGTCAGTAAAACCATGTTTCAAAAAAATTATTTTAAGCTTAAGGTACAAACTCAGTACTTAAAACAAGTAGATGTTTTCTAACTGCTGGATAACTGTTCTATTTTGTTGATGTACATAGAAACATTTTTGCAGCTGTTCATAAATGTCCTCACTTCTTTTGCTATGATCAATGGACAGATACAGAATGTGTAAAAATGTATGATGGTCGCTGCCTCGTGTTTCCTAAACTGAATCACAGTCGTGAAGGACCTGGTCCTGATCCCAGTCCACACCAAACCTGAAGATGCAGAGAAGGAGCTGGATGAGCTGCACGACGTGGTAGATGCTGTCAGGAAAAGATGGAAGACTGATGTGAGTTTGACACTGATAAAATGTTATGATCAAATATTTAAGGTGACGCTGATTAAATTTGTCGATTTACATTTTTATGATGTCCGTGAAAATCCTCAGTCAAGCAGGTCATGGTATATCTTAAAAAACATAGCTGAAACAATGACAAAGGACTCGCAGGGCTCCTTGAAGACTTCTCAAACGTTCTTCAGTTCTAAAAGACTAGAGGGGAGTTTAGGTTTCTATGTTGAAAGTAGAAAACAGTTTTACTGAGAACATAAAGACTCCAGTTCTTAAGGCACAAACACAGATTTTCATCTTATATTTGACATACCTCTATTTGTGCAGAATTCACCATTAAACCTGAGACAGAGCTGTTTTCTTTCCTTAAGCAATACAACGCAATACGCCTTTTATCAGTTTGTGACTGTTTTTATATTTTAATGAATCCACACATGCTGTTAGTGTAGTAACCATACTTTATTACATGTAACTTAATTCTGGGCTCAAAGTAAATGTAAATAAACTTTTAATTCTGTAGTCTCAGACCTTACTCACACAGGATAGTGTTCTTCCCTTTCTCCGTTCTATTTAGGGAAACTATTTTCTGGGATTGTTAAAGTTTAATTCTAATCTACAAATCTTTGCAACTTTTCTCAAGCTAAATGTAGTTTTATGGTTATTTTCTGGAGGATTTTGGACAATTCTCCCTGAAGTCAGACCTCAGGTGTCACTGTACACAATCAAAGGCAAGCTGATCTTTTCTTTCTATCCTGAGAATATGTTGTGGAAGAAAATCCTCCCTCACCAAGGTCCCGTTCAGATCTTCCGTCCTGGGCGATCTGAGCTCAAGTGGCCAGGTTTAAGTGCCTGTGATCACACCTGGTATAAAAATATGGTGACAAGTAGTTTGCAGAGGAAACAGTTAAGGTAGGCACTGGCAGGCTGGAGAAGCTTAAATAAATCAGCGTAAATGAGATTTACCATCAGCTGTAACTGGGCTGGAAAGTTGAGCTTGACTCTGTGGCTTGTCTGAGGTAATGCTACGCTCAATTTTCCAGTGACCATGACCTAGATATGACTAGACCATGTCATGTTAGTTAGTTACCCTAGTTGTGTGATTTTGCAGTTGCCAGCACCCACAGATGTTCTTATTTAAACCCCAACTCCCCACCAGTCTTTTAGAACTGAAGAAGCTACTTGGATGAAACATCTTCAAGAAGCTCTGGAAGTCCAGGTGCTCTTCTTTCAGCTTGTTTGTTTTTCTGGGTTTCATTTGACTTTTACCAGTGAAATGACTGGTAAAAGTTATTGAAATGCATTATTCTACCCAGCTGTGCACATGCTCATTTTACACCTGTAATAAATGTGTGTTAGTGCTGTTATGTACCCTAACACCATCAAATGTTATAGCTGGGTTGTTAGTGGCTCACTGTTGACAACATTGTTGCTCTTTCTCCTGCAGGACATCATGATTTTAGGAGATTTTAACGCAGATGGACGATATCTCTCCAAGAAGAAGAAGGAAAAGATCCGTATCTACTCTGCTCCCTACCATTGGCTGATAAAAGATGACGTCGACACCACGAGTAGTAACTGTAACGACAACACCTACGATAGGTGAGGCACGTGTTAACGCTGCTATCCGAGTGGAGACTTTTTTTTTACACTAATCTGATGTTACCAAACTCAGTTCTTGTCAGAATCTAGTAAGAGGTGATCTGGATTTTATTATGTGGTGTGTTTCAACTGATGCAGAGAAAAAAAATACCTCTGCATCGACTAGATAGTCCTCCAACCAATAAGAGCCATCTAATTAAACAACTTCAACTCCACGGTTCTCAGATGACATAAAGCCCCACCTAAATTATTTTACTGGCCCAGCAGATCTTTAACAGAGCATAATTAGTTCCCAGTGAAGAGACTCCATACAGACTGTCCTCCTCAAAACATTTTATGGGTGGTACTAGTATTTTTCTTGAGCCTGGTTGTAACATCATCTATAGTCCTGGTTGAAGAGTGTCTTCACTGTTTTTAAAGACTGTGATGCATCTTGTGCAAACAGGATCGTGGTGTATGGAGACACCATGCTGGACGCCGTTGTCCCCGGCTCGGCAAAGTCTTTCAACTTCCAGAAAAAGTTCAAGCTGAGCGATGAGGAAGTAAGACGACTCATGTTTGTGTTGATGATGTGCAAACCTTGAGTGGCCCAGAGATAACTGAACCAGTGTTGTCATTCAGTAACTTTCTTTTCTCTACAAGACTCTCATGATTAGTGACCATTACCCAGTGGAGGTGACGCTGAAGACCGACCCAAAGTACAAAGGACCAGGTAAGACAGCTGTGCCCCGGACGACAAAGGCAACATCATCCAAAGGAAAAAGTCAGAAAAGAGGTGACTTTTAGTTTGATATTTTTCTATTTACGTAATCTAATGAAACAAATGTAGTCTGATGTGTCAGATGTTTTTTTATTCTGGGTCAAGTGCATGTTTCAGTTATTGTCTTTCTAATGAAATCAACAGGACCACAGAAGAAGAAGGTGGCTGCCAAGAGGAAGCAAGGACAACAGTCCAACACGTCAGCGAAGAAAAAACGTGTTGCATAAACAAGCTTTCATGATCTTGTCTCAGCTAATAATTACGTTTTATTAGAATTACATCCAGAACTCATTAAAAAAATATTTGTGTCTGCTTTGTCTATCTTTTCTGGATTTCAGATTGACAGACAACAATTCACAGATATCAGCATTAAATGGAAATGGGTTTTTTTTTCCATAATAATTGTGTTTGTCTATACAAAAGGGGGAAAAAAAATTGCTTATGACAGCTTCATGTGATGTTGAAGCAATTGTTGTTTGATTTTTAATTAACGTAGACTTTTATTTTAAACACTGTTAGGAAAGAAATTTAACGTCCCTTTCCACCAAAATGTACTGTAAAATCTCATTGTACATTTAATTTCCATTAAATACAAAATAATAAACTTATCTTATTATCTCATTGTGATTATGAAACTTTGTTTTAACTCGTGAGTTATTGTTGAGTTGAAATGACTAAATTCTAAATGAGTTGTTAACTATATTAATTAAGTTATTTAAAGACTCCTTATTAGCATATAATTCTCAGCATCCATTGCCTTCTCAGTCTCATATGAAGCAACAAAATGGAGGTAATTTGTCTTCTTTAAAATGTGTCTCAGGGCATTTATTCCTATCAAAATTATAATGATGCAAACTATGATGAAAATAAATCTTTGGAACAATATTACCGTCAACGTTAACTAACCTGGAACTGGATATTTGACTAACTGTGAGTTGTAGCAACAGGTTAACGTCATGTTTGTACGATGAACAATCTTCCAGAGCGCTAAATTAATGTTAAATTTGTCAGTGATGTACTTTGTTGTATCTGTGACATGCCTTACGGAGATGATACATATTTTGGAACAAGCTCACAGAACTTGTGTGCAAATAAACAATGACATCATGTGGTCAGTAGAATACTGTAACAGCTGTTGTCTCTAATGGATCTCTACCTACTGCTGGATCAGAACCGTGAGCAGATGTTTGTTGTGTGTGTGTGTTTTTCTCTGCTGTGCTGTTTGAAGCAGTGATAGAAAAATCAGCGGTGATAGAGGTGAGTAAAGACAGAGGATTATATACTTTCAATGCTCTCATTACTAATGATCAGACATCACTTATGGTGATTTTGTCATGTGATCATTTATAATCGCAGTTGTCTCTTTTTTTCTGAATAAATGAGTTAAACTCCTCTTCCACTGATAACCACTGTTGGGTAGGTGGTCTTTAGTCACACATGTGTGATCTCAGACTACATCCACATGTGTCCTGGGTGTATTCCCACTTGTAATTTAAGTTGGATACTTGTGATCAGAGGATGTTAATGCAAAGTCTGAACGAAGCCTCAGGTGTGGAGGAAGTTTTGTTTAACCAGTCTGAAGCAGTGAAAACTTTCACAGATAACTGAACAGATAATGTTTGTATATTTGGCCTAATACACATTAGACATCCGATACGGTGGCTCTCTTTAGCTCCAGGTTCTCCCCTCCTCTTCTCTCCTGACTCCACCCTGTAGAGGTTTAAAAGACACCTGAGATGCCTCACTATGTTCAGATATCCTCTGCTGTTTCACTCCTGCTCAGTTGGGCTGTTTTCCAATCTTGTGTTTTAGTCAGTCTTGTTTCTCCTTCACCTTCTTCTTCACCTCCTCACATTCAGAGCTCCACCTTTTAGTTTTTCTCGTCCACCATGAGTCTGAGTCGTACCAAGCGAATCAGCTCCAGTAACTCCGTCCGGAGCAGCAGCGGCTCCAGGAGGCTGAGCGGTTTTGGTCCAGGTCAGGGGGGTTTCAGCGGCGTCTCCCTGAGCAGCAGCTCTCTGTACGCGGGCACCAACGGGCATCACCATGGCCTCGGGGCCCCGCTGGCGTCCCTGTCGGTCAACAAGAGCCTGCTGGCCCCCCTCAACCTGGAGATCGACCCCAGTCTGTCCATGAGCCGAGCCCACGAGAAGGAGCAGATCAAAAGCCTCAACAACCGCTTCGCAAGCTTCATTGATAAGGTAACAAGACTCGAGCCAAGCCCTGAAGAATCATTTATATCATCCTTCAAGTAAAAGGTACTCAGAGTCCAGCTTTACTGGCCATTTCATTAGGTACACTAGTGAATTCATTCTAATATAACAGTCCTGCAGTCTTGTCCTCATGAAACTTCTGGTATTCAGCATTTGTTGCAAATAACTGAGAGAGTTGTTGATTCAACTGTGTTTTCATTGTAGAGGCTGTGGTTTGTAGAACTATTGAATTGACACATGTTCCTATTATTTCAACGTTACAGTCAGTGGGCTAGGGTTAATAACAGAAACCCTTAAGAGTTTAATTCAATGCAGTTTAACAGCACTGATGCTGTTTCAACATGAACTGAACATTATAACAGTCATGAAGGAGGGTTTAGTGCAGGACTGTTACATTACAATGGATTTGTTTTCGCTTGTGTACTGAATGTCTTGGCAAGTGAGTGTATTTTTGAAGATACAGGTAAGTTTCTGTTCACATTAAACCCTTTTTAAACCCACAATAACTTTTTTTTGGCTACTTGGTATCAGCAAAAAAAAATTACTAACATTTTTTATAGTAAACTGTAAATTAGTTAACAGACATTTGCTTAACTTATAAATCTGTCCCGTGTAAAGAAATATTACCATTAATCTATAGTCGTGTTTGTGCCGGTCGATGGAACTTTTGCCCAGTATTCACTCTCTTTTAGCTCAGAGTTTGGTCTACCCCAGCTCCTGAGGGAAATATACGGCTCCTCAGCCGATAAAACCTTGTTACAAGTCCAAATGTCAAAAACCAAATGATTAACATCAACTTAACAGGATTAAGGACTTAGTGCAGAACTGTTATATTATAATGGATTCACTAGTGTGCCTAATTATCTGGCAAGAGAGTATATGCTGTATAACTTTTATTCTCAGACCACTTCAAACCTGATAAAATTATTAAATGATTTCTACATCCAAACTTCTTCGTGCTGAATGAAGAACTGACAAAATGTAGACTGACTTTTAGCCTCAAAAGCCCAAAACAAGCTTTTTAAGCAAAACAAAGGTCTAACTGGAAGAGACACCTCAGTGACCTGTGACAGTCAATGTGACAGCCATTTTTAAACTTCCTGTTTTAGACAGAACAATGAAGAGCCTACACTGGTCAGTAGTTATATAGTTGAATATAAACCAAATTAAACCTCAAAGTCAGCACTTCCCACACATCATCACTCTTTTATTTTTAATATCTGTCCCAGGGAATAGAATAAATTTAATGTAGAAAGAAAGCTATCCTGGCTAAGGGTGGTTGTCCTGGTTAACTCTTATTAACAAACAACTTTTATAATACATGTTATCCTAATATCTAAGAGCTTATTTTATGTTATGAAACATTAAAAAGGGAAGTGAAAGTGAGACGTAGCATGGCTGAGGTTCCTGAAGAAAACATTTCCCACAGAAAGAGTGACCGGCTCTGTGATAATGCTGGACATCGATACCCTACTTAGGGAACATCTCTGCTTTCTCACGGAGTGGGTAACATTCTCACAATAGAGGCTTTGTTGGCATTCTCACATCAGCGGAGATACACTTCAGGCGTACAGACAGAGAGCTGCACTGGACGGACTCCCATTTGTGCAAATGTCCAAAATTAACTTCCTCTGTTTTTTTGCAGATTACAATCAAACAATCAAAAATATGGATCTGAAAGGTTGTTTGAAGTCTTTGGTATGCCCTGTGATTATTGTAGAGCAGAACACAGAGCAATTTTAATGTGTAAGCTGCACATAAGAAATTACTTTATTAATCCCAAAATTACTATTTATGGAAATACAAATACTGACATTCTTTTAAGATGCAAATACATTACAGCGCCTCCTTAATAAAAATGAATGCTGTAAATGCATTTATGTGAAAAATCCAAAATATTTAAATCTACAAATATTTGGCAGTTTACATTGTCAGTGTCACATGGGAACAGCAGCTGGAGGCAGTTTTTCATGTAATTTATCCAAGTTTGGCACCAATTTTTGATCTGAAACTTGTTGTAACCCCAGATCCTTAAAGTATCTCCACCAAAATACACTTGTAAGTCTGTATCTGAGAAAGTTAGCCTTTGAATTTGTATTCTCTCTTTTTAATGAACTATCTTTCTCATTGTTCATCTTGATGATTTAACCTCAGAGTTTGGGAAATGCTTGAAGAGTCAGTCATGTACAACTCTGTGGGAAAAAAACAACAGGATTGTACAGGTTTCACAACTCCAGAAGCCCAAAATGTTGTGAAATATATGCGGAAGTTAAATACAAGTTAGATCATTTACATTAATAATACTATGCTATGAGAATATACAACAGAAATGGAGGTGATTACATGACATAAAAAATAGCTAAAATCACTGTAGTGCTCTATACAATAAAGTAAAGTAAATAAAAATAAGAATTTCAGTGGCTTCTAGTTAAAATTCCGGAGCAATACATTTACATGAATACATAAAGAAACTGGTAGATGTTGGAGAGCCAGCACAAATATTCTAATTTAAATTATTCATTGTCTATTTAAAGTGTAAGATCCTGCAGGTATTTGCCACAACACAAAATACTGTGAAACCTTTTCAGAAGACATATTAAGACTTCCCAGCTAAAGATGTAACTCACAGAAGAGTGCCTGGGTTTGTCGCTGGAGCTTTCAGACACAGAAAAGTCAAAATGTCAACCAGGCATTTGTGTTTCTGAACATGACATGAACTCAGACCAGTTATCACTAACGCTGCAGCCATGTGTAAAGAAAGTCAACTGATCAATGCGCTGACCCCTGCTATTAGTGGTGTAATACAATCCCACCCTGTCCCGGCTCTTTGATGAAACTTTAAAGAGCTGCTCCCCTCATGCAGAGAAGTAATCAGTCAGATGCAGCAGGCAGACAAAGTTTGACTTGTTGCAAGATAGTGAGCCAGTTTAAATTTAAATGACAGTCATTACACTGAAGAAAATACCTCCTGTTAGATCTACACTCAAATTTAAACCCCCCATACTCATAGCACAGAGAATGCACCTGGGATTTGACCTGATTCAGCCTGAGTCTGTGGTAATGGGCTGCTGGATATCTAAGCTATCTGCCCCATTTCCGTCCCTTTGAGTTGGACTGTAACCCGATAAATCAGGTCGGACACGGTGTGGCCGTGTCTCAGAGAAAGATTATTCTGCTCTGAACAGAACGCTGGCTTTGTGTTGGGAGGGATAATAGGTGGCGGATAAACCCGGCTGCTGGGCAGGAAACATGAGCTGTGCAGATACAGGCCTGGAGTACAGTCAGGTGTTGACACTGAGCGAGAAGGTTATCTGGTGGAACGATGGCGTTCCTTCGACCTCTGGTTATCAATGGACAACATTATTCTACAGCTGTAGCCACCAATTATTCCCATTATTTGTAAATCTGCTGGTTATGGTCTCAATTAACAAATTAAAAATCCAACAATGAACAGTTGCTGAGCCAACTTTGCTAATCTCTGTGATGGTTCTCAGTCATCCAGGTCATGGTAAAACCAACAAACAAGCAGAAACAATTGCACTTGTAGAGTTTCCTGAAAATGTTTCATCCAAGGCCTCAGTTCTAAAAGACTGGTGGTAAGTTGGGGATTGATAATAGTTGAGATTTCCTCGAACTACAGGTGGTTATTACACTAGTCATGCAAGTTTCTAATGGACACCCCCCACAGATGTTCCTATTTAAACCCCAAATCCCCACAAGCCTTTTAGAACTGAAGACTTGGATGAAACGTCTTCATGTAACCCATCAAATCCAGTTGCCCTCGTTTCAGCTTCTTTAATGGATGTAACATTGCTGATATTTAGCCATCAGACCTTCAACTGTAATATGAAATGTGATCCTTCGGCTGAACACCTTCTAAATGTATTATCTGTTTTCTTTTGTTTCCTTTTGTTCTGTCTCCTTCCCTCAGGTTCGTTTCCTGGAGCAGCAGAACAAGATGCTGGAGACAAAACTGGAGCTGCTGCAGGGTCAGGGCGTGGGCCGATCCAATGTGGAGCCACTGTTTGAGGTCTACATGGCGGGTCTGAGGCGCCAGATGGACCTGGTCAACAACGACAAGACCAAGCTGGACGGGGAGCTGAGGAACATGCAGGGCCTGGTTGAGGACTACAAACACAAGTAAATCGTAGTTGTGATATCCCACTCTACATTATTTGAGTCATTAAATGCACCGCCTCATCGAACTGTACTGCTTCTGCTACAGATACGAGGACGAGATTAACAAGAGAAACAACCTGGAGAATGACTTTGTTATCCTGAAGAAGGTACGTTCACTCATACTCATTGATGTAGGCGTGGCGAGTAAGATGAACCTTACCATTGTCCTGTCTCATTGTCCTAATTGTCTGGGTTGCATTCACATGTGCATCAAAATCTATAAATATGTGGCAGCTTACATTGTCAGTGTCACATGGGAACAGCAGCTGGAGGCAGTTTTACATGTAATGTATTCAAGTTTGGCACCAATTTTTGCTCTGAAACTTGTTGTAACCCCAGATCCTTAAAGTATGTCCACCAAAACACACGTGTAATTCGATATCTCAGCAACTGTACTCACCCTCTAAAGTTTGAATTTGTATTCTCTCCTTTTAATGAACTATTGCTCATTGTTCATCTTGACAATTCAACCAGGAGCATTTCCTCAGAGTTTGGGAAACGCTCAAAGACTCAGTCATGTACAACTCTGTGAGAATAAAACAACGTGATTTTACAGCTTTCACAACTCCAGAAGCCCAAAATGTTGCAGTTTTTGTGGGTGTAAATGGGCCTCTGTCTCAGTCAGTAACTTCATATATTTTATGATATTGGTTTTACTATATAACAATGGAGAGGAGCTTTTATTAAATTTGCAAAAGACAACAAGGAGCTAAAAACCTGCTGTAATATCCATTTCTAACAAGCTAGCTAATGGGTTCTGAGTTTTGGTTTCGGCCAATCATAGGTTTTGTTGAAATATTAATTTTGATGAACATTTTAGTTATGGAGTTTAATATTCAACAGAAACCCAACAACATCCATTTTTTTTTTTCTGTTTCCAGTTATGTACCCGCTAAAGTTGCACTTTCCTTTAGTTCATTGTTCTATCTTTGTGTCGTGACTCATCTGAGAGTCGACTTCCTACATGAGCTGTGTCTGGAATGTTTTTTGATATCAGCCAGCGGAAATCTTTGTTGTTTTTGTTGCAGGCTATGTGGAGACCTAAAAAAGTAGACAGGAAATATTTTCAAACCATTGCAGCTTCACTGAAATATGCCCGGACATGCAGGTGTTAAGACATGGACCATTTGGACGATAACTCTAAAATCAATTACTGATAAGAGCTACCTATTAGGAAAGGTAGTTCTAAATTTGTCAAATGTTGCACATAGATGAACCCTAACCCTGCTAAAGGTAGCTAGCATAAGTTACAAGCTAACAAAAAATAAAATAAGTTGATAATTTGATTTCCACCAATTTTAGACAGACTTTTAATGACATTTTAATTTGTTAGTCCTCATAATTAAATTAAAGAGCAGCTAAACAAAAAAAAAAAAAAAAACTGCAAAACTGCTAAATGTAGCTAGCAGACACTAAAAGGCTGGCCTTAGCAAAAACTAAAGCTAAATAAAGTTGCTGATGACTTCCTTCCTGTGGTTTTATATCAATAAATAACAGTTTACTGATATAAAACCAAGTTTTAGAAGTCGAAATGCTCATGATGGAGATGAGTTAACAACTTAAAACCTGCTAAAGATAGCTAGCTGAAGCCTTAGCAAACAATTAAGCTAAGCCAATGATTTTCTTCCTTTTGTTTGTTTATGATAAATCCTTAATGTCCATTTTGGACATTATAATACGTCTTTCCACATAATTGAGTAAGACAGCAGGAAAAACTTGTGGTAAAAGCGTATCTAGCTTTGCTACAAGGCAAAAACTGAAGCTAAAGTTAAGTCATTAACGATTTTTAAATGTACATTTATTTAGAAGTCCTGGCATTTTTGTTTGTTGTTACACATAATTACATAATTAATTAATTTCATAGGGCTAGCTTAGGAAAAACTAAACCTTAAGTTCAGTTCTCTTTGTTGTTTTCTGTAAATAACTAATGTTTTTGAAAGTTAAACTCATAGATAAACCAATAAAATAAATGTTTTGACTTAAAACAAAGTGCAATATCTCCCTTAGGATTGTATACCTGAATAAAAAAATTGTGTTGAGTTACTTGCTGCAGTTTTTATTTTAGTCATCACAACAGATTAATAGTGATCACAGCTAAAAAAGCACAAAGATTTCAGTGCTTTTATGGTGTTTGCTTCCGCGTGTGTCTGTTCCAGGATGTGGACTCAGCCTACCTGGTCAAGGCCGATCTTGAGGATAAGGTCGGAGCTCTGACTGATGAAATCAACTTCCTGCGGAACATCTATGAGGAGGTTTGCAAGTGTCTCCATGCTTCAAAACACTTATGTCTTTTATGTCTCATTTATGTCTTTGCAAATCCCCTCCAGGTTTCCAGTTATTTCCCCGTTAATGCTGCACTTTCCTTTGGTTCATTGCTCTATTTTTGTGTTACGACTCTCAGATGAGTTGACTCCATACATGAGCTACCTCTGGAATATTTTTTTATGTCAGCCAGCGGAAATCTTTGTTGTTCTTGTTGTTGTCAGGCTACCTGGAGACCTTCAGTGGTTAAAGCAATAAAAAAACGTATATTTTCAAACCACCACAGCTTCACTGAAACATGCCTGGCCGTGCATGATTCATTTGATAACTTAGAGATAACTAGTTGAAAAATTGTGCTTTATATTCAAAATATAATGTGATTTTTTCAACCATCATGCAGTTGCAGGTTCATATAGTCCATTATGTTAAAATAATCTCAAATTAGTCCAATATGAGCTCAGGTGCAGACAATAACTTAGGGCCAAAGCTGCACATGGATGAATCTACAAATCCATATTGCATTTTTTTTCTAAAATGTTTTCTAATGGATTTGTGTTCATTTTAACAACATTTCCCAGTTTAAAAAATGTTGCATTTTTATTATAACTGACTATGTAATCATAAAATAAAGATAAAATATCACACAAAACTGCAAAAATAATAATAAATGTTATAAAGTGAGTCATTCTTTTCTCAGCCTTGTTCCTCTTGCATGGAGTATTGGTGATAGCGTCAATTCCTGAAGTCAGCTTGTTTTTGCTGCAGATGTGTAAGACGTCTCCTTTAATCCAGAGATGAGAAGTCTTTGAATATCCTTCCATCATAAAACTATAATCTGTTCTGTGCTGTGCTTGTGTGTTCGTAATTATAACACAGGTATGAAAAGTCAAACAAGTGAGAGGAAAGTGTAATTTTCCATTTAAATCTTTGTCATTTTGACATTTAAACTGAGTTTTTCAAGTCTTTCTTTTCAAGTCAGTGCAGAATATCTTCACCTTCCACTTTTATTTTGTGCACCTTAACCAGGAGCTGCGTGAGCTGCAGGCCAGCATTAAAGATACCTCAGTGGTGGTGCAGATGGACAACAGTCGCAGCCTGAACATGGAGCAGATCGTAGCTGAGGTCAAAGCCCAGTACGAGGAGATCGCTGCCCGCAGCCGAGAGGAGGCAGAGTCCTGGTACAAGAGCAAGGTGAGGACGAGGAAAGTATACTTTCATGTATACTTTGTCACTCACGCTGAGCAGAGTCAAGACATGTACGTCTCTGTGATTTGTGTGATTCTTTTGGTAAAACATTTTTTCAAATAACAGTTGAGATTCAGTTGAGATTCCTCTGTTTGCAGTTCGACCAAATGTCGATGCAGGCCACCCAGTTTGAAGATGAGCTCCGCATGGTGAAGGGAGAGGTGGCCGAGGTCAACCGACTGATCAGCCGACTGCAGAGTGAGATAGAGGCCGTCAAAGCTCAGGTACAGTCAGGTGTAGCGAAATATGTAATTCCTAATTCAGATCCAGCATGGATGGCTTCTTAACCCTGTCTGTCCTCAGCGTGGCAGTCTGGAGAACCAGTTGGCTGAGGCAGAGGAACGTGGAGAGCTGACCGTGAAGGAAGCCAAAGCCCGGACCAGAGACCTGGAGGATGCTCTGCAGAGAGCCAAACAGGACATGGCCAGACAGCTGCGGGAGTACCAGGTAAAGGAGAGGGAAAGAATTTAAGATGCACAGTGAGAAAGAGTCATCAGAAAACAATCAAATATAAAAGCCCTGTTAAGTAAAAGTGTCTTCACCTGCAGGACCTGATGAACCTGAAGCTGGCGCTGGACATTGAGATCGCCACCTACAGGAAATTGCTGGAAGGAGAGGAGGACAGGTGAGAGAAACATGTGACTAAGACTATAGTCCCATTCAGGCCTGGCATTAACATTAAATCAAAAGTACAGGTGTGAACACAACCAGGACATGTTTGAGTGATGATCTCACACCACATGTGGAGGTGGTCTGGGACTTATTCCTTTATTAGTGTGAACACACAATGAGTCCTGGGTCACATTAAAGACCTACTCAACAGGGGTGATCTGTGGAAGAGGAGTTTAAATCATTCATTCAGAAAAAAGCACACAACCACTATTATAAATGATCACCAGAAAAGGAAAACTCACCGTATGTTAAGTTAAGTCTGTTCATCAGGAATGGGAGCCCTGTAAAATATTCTGTCCTTGTCCTTTAATTGCTTAGAAGTTACTCTGGGTTCCTTTGTGACCTCTCAGACTATTACAGGTCTTGTTTTTGTAGTGATGTTTGTGGGTCGACCACTCCTGCGGAGGGTAACAACCGTCTTAAGTCTCCTCCATTTGTTCACATTCTGTCTGTCTGTGGATTTGTGGATTTCAAACTCTTTAAAGATGCTTTTGTAAACTTCTCCAGCCTGATGATCAACAACAACTCTTTTTCTGAGCTTCTCGGAAAACTCATTTGACAGTGCACTCATCACACACTTCCACGAACATGTGTTATGAAGATCTGACTGTGACTTTTTAAAACTAAATGAGGCACTGAACAACACCCGAGTCTCTTTACATTGATTGAAAACACTTCTGAACAGATGGATTCTAATTTGGCCTTGAAATTAACTTGTAATCCTAAAGTGCACTTACTTTTGCACCTCACAGATATGTAATATTGGGTCATTTTCCTGACTAAACACATACACAAGTATAATATCTCAGTTTCATTTGTTTGATTGGGTTCTCTTTGTCTACTTTCAGGACTTGTGAGAAAATCCACTGACATTTTCAGTATTTTTTTATGGAGAAATGTAGAATATTCTGAGGGGTGAAAATACTTTTAAACAGCACTGAATACTTTCATTCACGTATTGTGGAAGTTACAATAAACATGACCTGAAACTTGAACATTTCAGAACGGAGCAGGAAACATTCAAACTAAGCTTTTGTTTCTTCCTCTGCAGACTTGGACAACAGTCCATCCTCAACATCCATGCCATCTCCAACTACAGTAAGTAACAGACCAGACTTGTCCTCTTTCCACCTGGGGAGGGTACATCTGTCAGAAAAGGTGGAACCACTGCTCTAGACATCATACTTTAAGAAAGGAAATTTATATCTAACCATTTTAATCCCTGTGTTTCTGTCCAGGTACTAAAAGTACTAATGGCTACCACAGTAACAGCAGCTCTCCTGCTCCAAAACTGCTGATAAAGACGACCGAGACCAGAGATAGCAGCAGATACAGCACTTACTGAGAGCGCTGGAGTGATGACAGGCTGCATGTCGGGCATTTAATCACTAACTTTCCTGAAAATCATGGAAAAATTAAACATGGAAAATGAAGTGGAAATTAATCTGGGAATGGTTGCTTCTAATATGAATAATAATAATAATAATAATAAGGTTTTTACTGTAGTCACACTGAGATAGACTGCTGTATTATTATTTTCAATATAATCTGTGATTGGATCGTGAGAATATTGTAGTTTTGCAAATCATTTTAGAGAACTGACTAGACTTTGGTTTCAGTAATGATAAGCTGTTTTGAATTTTTTATGCTGTTATCGATTAGTCTTCCTCTACAGATGTGATCATTGGGACTAAATTACTTTATTACTTCTCTGCTGGTGTCGCAAATAAACTGAACTTGAACAAAAAGACGCCTGTGTATTTTTATTTCCTGTGAAGAAATCAAATTATCATTCATTCATTCATTCATTCATTCATCTTCTGTAACCGCTTGTCGTGTGAAGGGTCGCAGGGGAGCTGGAGCCTATCCCAGCTGTCGTCGGGAAAGAGGTGGGGTAAACCCTAGTCCTAGTTGTTTCTTAACTGTTAAGAAGAAGAAATGTTAAAATCTTGGCTCAAAAGTTTTGTAAAATCATCATATAATAAAAATCTAAAATATCTATCTATTTTATTTTTTATTTCGGCGTTCTTGATGTGATTTATCTATTTCAACTTCTGGATCATGTTAGAAATTACATCATTTCCAAACGTGTGTTTAGAAAAAAAATATAATTATTAGTTATTCCCACCTACTGAGAAGAATATGAAATATACTAAAGGGATATCTGATTAACTGAATTCTGTTAAAGAAAATGAAACTTTAGCATGAGTGATAATACAACTTGTATTTTAAATAAAAGTGCGTTCAAAAGAGAAACTACTACAAGTATTTACACATTGAAACCACTAAGAAATCTAAGATAATGTAACACTGCCCCTAGAGGTCACGTTATGCAGGTGCACATGTCAGAAGGACGGGGTTTTCTTTTGTAATACTTTAAAATAATAAGGCTTCCCTTCACGTAGGCTAATATATCCACGATGAAAATGTGGTAATATTTCCTTTTTCCACCATTAGTCTATCATTCAGAAATCAAACGGCCTCTATCCCAGTTGTAGTCGCAGCAAAGTAAATACACAAATATATATATAAAAAAATAAATAACAGGCTAATATAGGCTAAATAATTTCCATTTTTCCTACTTCGCTTAACTGATTTTTATTTATTGTTTGATAATAAGGCTTAATTTTACTACAAGTATAAGCTCATTTATTTAAATGGCATCAATAACAGTTGCAGTCGAAGCAAAAATAAAAAAGTAAAATAAAAAGCATTTGTATTTTTTCTTTTGCTTAACTGCATTTTTTAGATATTGTTAACACAGTGAATACATGTACGTTTATTTTCTATTCTTACTTTTATGTTGTATTTAATTAGCGGAAAAATATAAATAAAAAATGTTTCTAGCAGTCATCGATAGTATGGGCCTGGGAGCGGTTGCTTGGTAACCGTTGGCTGGAGGAGCACGAGCTTGTAGGTTATAGAGGGCAGACCAGACACTGTCGGGTGGTTGGGGTTGGGGTTGGGGAACGGTTCTTCCCTCTCACCTCTGATTGGCCAGAACCGTGAAGTTTTCGCGCCAACGCGTTGCATTGTGGGGATTGGTAGCGGAAGTCAGCAGGTCGAGGGGAAGCTTGGTGGCTGTGGTGTTGTTTGGATACAGCCAGAGGGGCTTCGTGTTTTGGAGTTTATTTATTTTTTAAGTCCGGGGGCATTTTAAACTAGACCGAAACTGTAACCGTTACTTTGTGCGAATGAGGGGCGAAGAGTCGTCGGATTCCGAGTCGGGGAGGATGGAGGAGAGTTCAGTCCGGAGGAGTTTGGAGGCGTTGTGTCAGGAACTAAACATGGACGAGGAGACTGCCACTGAAGCCATGGACAACTTCACAGCCATATGGAATACTTACACTTTGGAGGTGGATAATGTATTCTAAATAACCAGTAGCCATTTACAAATTGAGACTTCAGCTAAACTCAGTATTATTGTTTAACTTTCAGCATACAGGGAGATCAGACAGCCGAAACCAAACGCTGCTGTTAAAGGGCTTCAGTTCCTGTTTTCATTTGGCTGTGTTGAGCCCACACGATCGATACATTCAATCTTCACTAAATCAAACTATATATAAAGAAATACTCGTGTTGAGCATAAATGCCTATTTAAAATCCAGTTTTACAACAGCCACTTAACATAGACAGCGAGGTAGGTTAAGATAATTAAGAATAAATTATACAAAATAAAGTAAAATATGAACTATAAATGTTACAAGGTCTACAGTACTACAATACTTTACATAGAGTCTGTTCAAATTACAGTGTCAGGAAGGTGGTATATCAACTGGATGATCATTTTGGAGGATGTCGTTGTGTTGCTTTTAAACTGGATTGAACATTTAGCCTAGCCCACTGACTACAATGTCTAAATAATAGGAACATGTGTCAGGTCAACAGCACTACAAACCACAGCCTCTAGAGTTATCAGTTCATTGAAACTAAGGCCGAACAGAAAGATAATTAAGTCCAGCTTTGAGGTACCTTTCATACAAAACATGCCATCATCTTATAAAATATGATACAATATTACCAATTAAAAAAAATCAAGGACCTGTGCCCCAAAAGTGTCGTGGACATCGGTGTTTTTCTCACTACTGTACCTAATGAACTGGCAATTGAGTGATTATCACATGACATTCTCAGAAAAATGGGATTTTTCACCATGTAGATTTCAGTTGTGTCTTACAGAATCAAGGTTGTACTTAGATGTATGTAGGTGTTTTTAATATTCTGACTGATCCTTCTAGTGTCTGGACGTCTGGATGTTGTGTAAAAATGTTGTCAATCTGATGCAGATACTGTGCCACACCACGTTCCTAGTGACTGACAGCCTGTCTAGATTCACTTCCCCCTGTTAGATGAGTGCAGTGCTGGCCCTGTGATTTCATTATCCCCGTCCTCAACGTCACTGAATTGAGGGATCAAAGTGATTTTACAGCCTCATCATTAATCACATCATTGCTCCAGGGTGACAGATAAGAGAGGAACGGAGCAGCTGCCACATGCTGGTTAAATGCCATTCAAGGCAACTGTTGACTTATTTATCCAGCCTGCTAACAGCTGCTTTGGTCCTGAGTGACATTTACCATTTGACACTGTGGCATAAACCTTTTGACAAAAGTATATACATGTTTTTGTAAAGCAGCAAAAAACAGTGTTACAGTGGCCAGCGCTAATAATGTTTAAAGCACAATTAAATAATAATAATATTTTGTATCACATACTTTTGACAAAGTTGCAAGGAGCATTGGAAAGTAAAATTTAAATATAAAGCTTAGGATCAAAGATGCAAACATAAATATTAAATATAGAGATTCAAATTTTATAAACAAGCAACAAGAGAATAAGAAGCCTTAATTTAGGGCTTTCGTATGCCCTGATGTTTACAACCAACATCAGAAAATACACACGTTTGAGAAGCCTATAACTGCAAAAATTTGCCACTTCATTTTGAACAGGGATTAACTCGCCTTCATTTTCAAAACGAAGGTCATGGCAAAAACAATGAATATTGTGATGATTTTGGGTGTTAGATTTGTTAAGATTTTCATCCATTAAACAATTTTAGACTGGAAAAATCAGTAATAGCATTGATCATTTTAATGAATGTTGAAATAATTTATTTTCTTTATGTCTAATGTGTACTGCCTGTTCCTGGTGAAGTTTGTACTACTGCTTGAAGGGCTCCAGCCATTATCAAGCTTTCTGCATTTTAAATGGTTTAAACGGAGTGTTTCTGTGTCTTTGCAGGGAGAGGTGGTCCACTGGCTGGCCTGTTCGCTGTACGCTGCCTGCAGGAAGGGCTCCACTCCCACAGTGGGGAAAGGCCTGATGGAGGGAAACTGTGTCTCCCTCACCAGGATCCTTCGCTCCTCCAAACTCAGGTCAGACTCCTCCGCAGGACCCAACAATCTGTAATGTTCAGTTGATGTTTAAATGAAGCGTCAGTAAGGTGGTAATTTAACTGGATGATCATTTTGGGGGATGGAGTTTGTGGTGGTGTTAAACTGGATTTAATTAAACACTAAAGTGTTTCTGTTATTTAGCCTAGCCCTCTGGCTAGGCTAAATAACATGTCTTATAATAGGAATATGTGTCATTTCAATAGTACCACAAACCACAGCCTCCACAGTTATCAGTCATTTGAAACTTATGCTGAATACCAGAACCTTCCTGTACATGTATAAAGAGATTTTTTATAATCATTAATTTATAGTTGTATTTGGACCGCTTGATGGATATTTTTCCAGTATTCACTCACTCTGAGCTCAGAGTTGATCAGTATTATTTTACTAGTGTCTGTCTCATAGTAGGAGGTATTAAAAATGTTGGGAGAAAGTTAAAGAAATGAGTCTGTTAATTATACCCCCTGGTATTTTATCGAGTTTGGGCTGCAACCAATTACTATTTTGATTGTAGTCCCACAATCTTTAAGTCCCTGATTATTGATTCAAGTAAAACTAACATCTGCAAATGAAAGCAGCCACAGTTTCAGTGTGACAGCGGTCACATTTTGCCATCTGCCTTCATTACCAGTATGAACTTTATATTACAAATAAAGGCTCTATCTAGCTAAAAGCAAAACACTTTAAAACTATAAGCTGCTTTGCTTTTCCCTCCATTTAGTTTAAACTTCACAAACATCTGGATGTGTTGTTCTTTCCTTCTGATACCATGTCCGTGTGCTTGTTGTTCTTGTAAACTCTTGTAAACTTCTGACACTTCTGTCCCTTTCTCAGTCTCATCCAGTTCTTTTCCAAGATGAGCAAATGGGCCGACATGTCCAACCTCCCGCAGGACTTCAGGCTGCGCATGGAACGGCTGGAGCGCAACTTTGAGGTCTCCACCGTGATCTTCCGCAAGTTTGAGCCCATCTTCATGGACATGTTTCAGAATCCGCAGGGAGGCGAGCCACCAAGGCAGCCGCGCAGCCGGAAGCACAGGCACGACACAAACACTCGGATCAGCTTTTTCACCACAGACTAACCATAACTACTACGTATCCTCACCTTAAACCAAAACCTCAGTCTAAAATGAGTTTGATTTTGAACCTGATGTTTCAGCAGCTTCAGTTTTCTAATCACACACTTAACCAGTCAGTACTGAAGCTGAAAACACAAGGCTTTATACTCAGTGTCATGTTTAGTCAACACACAGTCTCGTGTTTCTGTAACCTGGAAGCCAGACCAACTTCCATCCATCAACACATTTTTTGATAAAAACTGAACCACACACGCAAACGTCTAACAGTGTGTCCTCTCTCCAACTCTGCAGGCGGCTGCCCTGTCACATCAGTGATGTGTTCAAGTTTTGCTGGACTCTGTTTGTCTACACCAAAGGTACTAACAAAATATCTTTAACTTTCTACTGTTGTATTGACTTTGATCTTGTCTTGATGAAGGTTCTGGTATTCAGCATGAGTTTGAAGTAACGGAGAGAACTGTTGATCTAACTGTGTTTTTATTGGGGAGGCTATGATTTGTAGTGCTACTGAACTAACAAATGTTCCTATTATTTTGACATTGTAGTCAGAGGGCTAGGCTAAACAACAGAAACACTTTAGTGTTTACACAAACTACAATGATCATCCAGTTGAATTACCACCTTTTTGATGCTGCCAGCAAATTGTGGGCTATTTCTCTTGAAAAATTACTAAGTCATCAAATTTGTTCAGACAAGCTACGCAAATAATTCTCTTCTCTATCTGAATGAAGACCCTAGTCTCTGTGATAAGTGATGTAACTGTGTGTCTGTATTTGTGAAGGGAACTTCCGTATGATCGGGGATGACCTGGTGAACTCTTACCACCTGCTGCTCTGCTGCCTGGACCTGGTGTTTGGCAACACTCTGCTGTGTGCAAACAGGAAAGACCTCATCAACCCGACGTTCAGAGGTGAATCCAGACTGAAAGCTCAACTCAACTTTTATTTGATTTATCTGGAGTTCACTGTCAGGGAGTGTTTATTTAATGATGTGTGTTTGCAGGACTGCCGGCTCTGTACCGCGTTGACGGCCAGGTTTCCCCAGATGCGCCTCCTCCCTGTGTGTTGGACAGGCTGTGTGAGCTGCATGACGGTTTGGTGGTGGAGGCGAAAGGCATCAAACAACACTACTTCAAACCCTACATACAGAAGCTGTTCCAGAAACATGTAAGCACTCTTTCTCAATCTCACAAATGCAAACATTTGTTTTTTATTTTAGGGATGTCCAGGAAATTCATGGCTGCCATAAACTAAAACCTAAGGTTAAAGAACAGTTTCAATATGAAATGATGTGAAGCACATATATTTTATTTCACCAGTCTGTTCGTGTTAATCATGTTTGTCCTGATCTAATTTGAACAAACCAGATCCTAAAAGGTAACGAGGAGTTTCTGACGGAGATGTTGGATCCTCAGAACTTCATTGATAACAAGTGAGTCATGTTCTGTCCTTCGCCATCTATCTCTTTCTTTCTTCATCTTCCACTCTTATGACAGGTTTTGTGTAGTAGTGTGTAACTGTATTTTTCTGTGTGTGTTGTGAACAGTAAAGCCATAAACAGGGAGTATGAGGAGTACGTGTTGACGGTGGGAGACTTCGATGAGCGAGTGTTTCTGGGAGCTGACGCAGACGAGGAAATCGGGACCCCCAGAAAGGTCGTCCAGGAACCATCAGGCAGCCAAACAACTGCTCGGAACCAGCTGCAACAGCATGTGGAGAAGGTGAACACACAAGGGACTAAAGGGGGGAATGGAAAACCAGTTCCAGTTTTCCGTCTTGTATGTCGGAGAATTGTATGTGTCCGACGTCATTGACTCCTCTAAACGATGCTCCTTTGGGGATTTTTAGTTGTGTCTGAGTTGGACATGTTCACATCAATGCTGCTACCACATCCAGTATAACATCTGTCTGCCTAACATGTTGTTAAGAAGGTGGTCTATATGCCTGTTTCCTTATTTTTTTTAAATATTTGTTTGCACAGTCAAGTCAAGTGTCAGGAGGAGATATACCATAACATCTCTCTCTGTCTGCAGTCTGGATCTCTCGCCCCGTCCACCCCTCTGACAGGACGAGTCTACCTGAAGGAGAAGGATCTGCTCGTCACGCCGGTCTCCTCGGCGACGCAGAGTGTCAGCCGGCTGCAGAGCATGGTGGCCGGTTTGAGGACGGCCCCCAGCGACCACCTGATGCAGATCTTCAAGTCAGTCCTTATTTTTGTCTCTGCATCCTTTTGCTTCCGTTGTTTTTGTCTTTCACAGTCAACTAGGACAGAACAGACCCACAGTGAGTGGAGGAATATTACAACTGAGTAAAGATCAGAAAGGCAGTTCAAGAGACAGAAACTAATTATGTGGAACCATAACTGGTCCAGTGAGCATCTTTTAATGAATGGTTGTACTGAGTAGATCAAGTATCATTGTGTTCTGTGCTGGTGCTGTTACAGATCCTGCTCCAGAGATCCCACAGAGTCCATCTTGGCCAGAGTTAAGACGTTGGGACAAACCTTCAAAGAACATTACACCAAGGATTCTGAGGACACGCCAGGCTCTCACATAGGTACAAAAACAAAATAATGTCTGTTCATAGCTCCACAGATGTTGAGATGTGTAATATGTGACCATATCTGTTGTCTTATGTTCCAGACTTTGCAGAAAACCGTCTGAAGCTGGCCGAGATCCTCTACTACAAGATCCTGGAGAACGTCATGGTTCAGGAGAACAAACGACTACATGGCAAAGACATGAGCGTAAGCAGCAGCGTTTTAATCATGGATTAGCTTAAATGTGACCTCTGAGATAAATAATGAAATATTTAAATATTTAAAATAACAAATATTACTGATTACTTTGTAACAATGTCCCTAAGGAGCTCGAGGAGACATAACCCTGAGATAAAAGAGCATAATGTAAACTGAAATATGGAAGAAATTTAATACAGGGTTGTTATATTGGAATGAAGTCACTTGTGTACCTATTAAAGTGGCAAGTGTGTATTGGTCTGCTTACTCTGTTCTACCCTTTAAAACATCTAATGTATTTTATTATCTCAGTCCTATGTGCTGAAATGCTATAAACCAAGCCACACTATTTCCCAGATCCACTAATATCTGGTGTGTTTATATCTACTGCAGTGCTATTGGTGGATGAAAAAGGAAAAACATCTTTATCAGCCTCAGAAATACAGCGCGAGACATGCAGTCATTTTTCTTTTCTATCTACAACTTTTCACAAGGTTCTGAGTGAATTTAAATATGTGTGTGCTGCTTTCAGGTTTTGCTCGAGCAGGACATCTTCCACTGTTCCTTGATGGCGTGTTGTTTGGAGGTGGTGTTGTTCTCCTACAGCTCCCAGAGGACCTTCCCTTGGATCATCAACGTCTTCAAACTGGCCCCATTCTACTTCTTTAAGGTATCACACTCAGTTTTACTTTCATCAGTATCTGATCAGACGGAGACATTTATCTCTGATCAGACTCCTTCATACACAAAAAGGTCTCTTACAGCAGAAAAAGCCAGGCAGTGTTACTGTTTGTTCAGCAGCTAAAAGGATTTTAATATCCTTCTAGAGGATACTCATGTGTGTCAAGAACCACTTCAGTTAATTTCATATTCTGATAAGAATTGATTGTAGTTACGTTAGGCAAGGTCATTTCTTTGCTATACCACTTAAAAGCAGTTGTGTAAAGTGTGTTGTTCAGCTGGCTTCAGGTTTAGTGCTGTAGGTGAAAATCCCCAATGAAGCGAAACACAACCATAAGCACTCACACCCCATTCATTCCTGGGAGTCATGTAATCACATGGCTTGGGGATTGCTCAGGTCAGATGTTAGTGCAAGGTCTGAACATGGCTTAATATTACAGTAGTATGTGAGCATTGTGACATTTTTCTTTGGAGACGTTTCCTTTTTCCAAACCTGTGTCTTGCTCCTTAGTAATGTGTATGACTTGGCGTTTATGTGCAGGTGATCGAGGTGTTTATCCGCTCAGAGGAAGGCCTGTCCAGAGACATGGTGAAGCACCTGAACTCAATCGAGGAGCAGGTTCTAGAGAGCAGAGCTTGGACCGCAAACTCTGCCCTGTGGACCGCCTTGCAGGCTGCTGAGAACAAGGTCCCCACAGTGGAGGAGGTCAGAGGAACACACACACACACACACAATAATAATAATAATAATAATAATAATAATAAACCTGTTTAAGGATGTTGAGATCACTGTGTGGGTTGCTCTAATAAAATGTAAAAGTGTAAAATGTCTTCAAGTATTAAGATTTTACATTTTGAGGTGATGACTAAACAAAATTTAGATCAACCTCCAGGACTTCAATGAACCAGCAAAACAGGCATGCAAACTCCTCACCTTTCGGCGAAATTCGCCGTTTTCAATCCAAATTGGGTGACTTATGTGATTCGTGCAAATCCGAGGAGAAAATATTTTGGGGGGGGGGGGGGGGGTAGCCTACTCGTTGACTTTTATTTTAATATATTTTAATAATATAATAATATAATGTTCTATATACCGTAAATCCTCTAATATTGGCCTGTATTCCATTAGCGGCCGGGTCTCCAACATTGGCCGGTCTCGCTGTCAGCGAAGGTAAATAAAGGCCGGTCTCTAATAGCGGCCGGGGCTATTATTAGAACCATCTCGGCGGGTCAGGGTTTCGGCGGCACGGTGTGGGAGGATCCCCTCAGCGGGACCTCTCCCCGGCGTCGGCCGGCCCCCGCCGGGCGCATTTCCTCCGTGGCGGTGCGCGGCCTGTAAGTGCTCGGGGCGAAGGTGAGTCCGGCAGCGGACTCACTGTCCTCAGTGCGCTCCGACCGCGTCGCGCCGCTCATTTGTTGTTAACTAGTGCAGTGCCCGTCGGAAGTATGTATTGGGAGCTGAAGAAGATTTTTCAGTTGTGACCATTGTCGTGACCCATGTCTCCTCCCCACAAAGACATTAATTGTAGTGTTTTTACTGGTGGTTTTAATTGTATAACGAGACACCTGCCCAGTTTCAAATCAATCGGGCCAACGGTTCGCGAGATATGCCTGCCACAGACAGACAGACAGACACACACACACAAACACAAACTCACCAAATAAGTTAAAAGAAATTCTTGATTTATAGATAGATGATAAAATCACTCATGTTTTGTCTGTCTTGCTGTTGCGATGAATAAACTGTAAAATAACGTTGAGTCTCCGTTGCCATGGTTACCATCTAGCGTTTGAGCCAGCGCAATAATAATTCATCAGTTAGAGCGGAGAAAACCTATTTTACCGATATATTTTACATAGCAGTGCACATCTTCGTGCCCGTAGCGAGACACCTGCCCAGTTTCAAATCAATCGGGCCAACGGTTCGCGAGATATGCGTGCCACAGACAGACACACAGACGCTTCTTGATTTATAGATAGATAGATAGATGTTCTGTATGCATACCATGTTATGGTAACTGTACGTTTTCAATAAATGAACCTAGTATTTTATAGGTTCAAATATACACAAAATCTTGTTTTTATTAATTCTACTCGTAGTTCGTTTTGCTCAAATAGAAATTAAGGCCTGCCTCTAATTCTGGCCTCCTTCCAATAAAGGCCTGGACCGCTATGCGCTTGAGTAAAATAAAGGCCCGGGCCTGTATTAGAGGAAATACGGTATATATAACCGCTGACTTTATTTACAGACGCGAACACATATTGAAATGTGTTGTCAGAGCCCCATGCGTAGCCCCTATGTGTTTATTAAACATGCACAGACTTTACCCGCCACTTGCAAGCGCTATGCACGTCACCGATCAATACCGCAGTAGCTACGTTACAGCAATTCATTAATTCAGTCTTCGACAAGGGAGAAGCAAAAGAAGACGTTCAGACGCCGGAAATCTCTCTGTTTTTCACGGCCCCAGAGTTGAATCCTCGTTCAGTCCCATGAATGAGATTATTGACGGAAGAAGTGGAAACATGAAAATTGGCACATTCAACTCCATTCAGACAGTGAAATATGCCCTTCAGGCCCGAGGAAAAACAGCCATTGAGCTGTTCAGGCTCAATGGCTCAAAAGTTATTTTTTTGGTAAAAATTAGTGAATTTGTAGTCTGTTGTCTTTGTAAATCTCTGTTTACCAAGCGGGGGGGGGTTCGTGGCCATTTCCCTCTTTGAGCACTCTTCTCACCTTTTTGACCCCTGACCAGTTTGCATGCCTGGCAAAAGACTAGAAATTGAATCTCTTATTGTCTTTCACTTTCTTAGTAAAAAAGGTTTTAAAGCATTGAATTTGGTTTCAGAAAGATCCATCAGGTACATTTGCTATTTGACCTGACCTCATCTCATCTCTCTACAGGTGAATTTTTCCTCAAGTCTTGATACAGGTTCTGGTTCTGCCTCTGGTTGCACCACTGGAGTTCAGTCTCATCTGCCTCTGTTGACCCTTTCCCCCATCATCCACCCCCGTATCAGGGAGTTCAGGTCAGGCCTGGGCAGTGCCCGTAAAGGTGGGTGTGAACGTCTAGTATGTCTGTGTTTATACTTTCGATGTGAAACCAACTTTAGTGTTTTATTCCACCTCTTCCAGATGTGCCTCCCTCTCCGCTGTCGGTCCACGACAGGTACAGCTCGCCTGCAGCCGGCAGCGCCAAACGCCGACTCTTTGGCGACGATTCTCCGACTCCGGTGACAGGCCTGACCTTCAGTGGGAGTCCAATGTCGTCTCCAGCCAAGAGGCTAACTTTTGGCTCAGGCACCACCCTGAAGATCGGAGGCCAGGGAACTCAGACCACCGTCCTGAGTATCCCACTACAAGGTCACTACACATTTGTACACACCTTTTAGCCCTATTTACACGGGACTAGTTTTACCTGGGGGCCTCTTGAAATTTGTAATAATTACAGAGGTCATCTGTGATCTTAATCCCGTTTGAATCGGCCAAGTCCACATAAAACACACAGAGTTTCTGCTTTTTACTAACTGTGTCTTTGTGTGAATACTGTTCTCACTGACTACACATGATTCCTCTGTTGCAGTCACTCAGTTCCTGCTGACCACCTCCCCCAGTCGGCCCACCGTCAGTGTCGCCCCAACTGCTGAACCCCAGGCAGGAAATGTGCGGCCGCGCCGTACCGGCTCACTCGCTCTGTTCTTCAGGAAGGTAGGAGAACGGATTCAACGTTCAGAACAGGACTTAAATCATCATTCAGTATTTAGTTTTTCATGTCATTTTTGACCCTTTGCTGGTCTGTCTCTGTTCAGGAAATAAACAAATGTTCGCATCAGTCAACCCTATAATGAGTAGAATCTTTTCCATTCATATTCCTATTAAATATTCTGTTGGTAAATTAATCAATTAATTGACTACTTGTTGTTGCTCGCCTAAAATTTAGAGTGTGGAAAGATTACAAAGCTGAAACAGCTCTGTTATACGCTTCCTGGCAGAGAGTCGAAGGCATTTTTTTAAAATAAAACATATAAGAAATAACTACATCTGTTCGTCATGAAAAATGTATGCAGGAGAAGGTGCACAGTGAGTGAAATAGATTTAAAATACAGAGCCGAAGAAATGAAACTACAGTGACTGAACTCTAGAATCAGTCATGTGCCATCTGCAAGCATTATGCCAAAGAGCCGCCCATACATGGTCAAGACTTTTCTCTTTACACCTGCCTCTGACCATGGCTTGGTCTCAGATGTAGCTCTACACTGAGATGATGCAGCCGGTAACAGAGGTGTTTTTGTATTTATGTTATTTATTCCTCTGATAAGTAGAAGGGGATTTCCAGATCATAGCTGTTCATCTTCTGCTGTGTCTTGTATCTCAGCACCTCTCCGCTGGGTCTGCAGCCTGTTTTTCCTGCTGTTGGATATTTTTTTTTCTTTTTTGACGAGCTCGTTCTCTCCGACTGATTTCAGGTTTATCACCTGGCCAGCGTCCGTCTGAGGGATTTGTGCGTGAAGTTGGACATCTCGTCGGAGCTGCGAGGGAAGATCTGGACGTGTTTCGAGCACTCGCTGGTCCACTGCACCAATCTGATGAAAGACCGACACCTCGACCAGTTGCTGCTGTGCAGCATCTACATCATATCCAAAGTGAGAAAATGTCTGTGAAGGTTCTCAGCCATCCAGGACATGGTGTATACACAACAAAAAAACAAAGCTGGAACAAGGGCGACTGGACCTGTTGGGTTACTTGAAGAGATTTGCCCACTCAACCACTCTGGTCGTGTGAGTTACAGGTAGACAACTCCCGCTTATAAAAACGTACCCAACAACTGAAGTCCAGTTTCCTTTGTTTTAGCTTTTGTACGTATTTGTGAAAAGGGATCCTCCTTCTTGAATTATTAGTGTGGTGAAGGTGGCACATTGATTTTTTTTTTTATAGATAAACGTTTGTGTTTATGAAGAATTTCTCAGTCTTAAGTTATTGATGAAGCAAAAAATTGCTCAGACTAAGAGATAGGATGAGGAAGAAGCTCAGAGTACAGCCTCTACTCCTTTGTGTCGAAAGGGGTGGTCCGGGTATCTGGTGAAGATGCTTCCTGGGCCCCTCCCTTTGGTAGTTTACTGGGCTCAGCCATCTGGGAGGAGACCCTGCGGTAGACCCAAAACCTGCTGGAGAGATTATATAACTTGTCTTAGCCAGGAATGTCTTGGGATCCCCCTGGAAAAACTGGAAGGTGTTGCTAGGAGAGGAAGATCCGGTATTCCCTGAATAGCCAGTTTCATTGCAACTTGACCTTAATGAATAAACAGATAAAAAATCATTAATTTATTCATTTTCATCTAAGTTAATATTGGTGGATTTTTAGGCCTTTCCTCTTCTACCAAAAGGTGTAAAGGTTTTCCACCTGATATCTTGTCCCTGCTTTGCTAGTCTGTATCAGCCAAGATACGTCTCCAGTATTATCAGGGAGTGGTCTGATGTAGACCTGGTCCCCTTTACTGTTGACTGTAACTCCTGTGATTCCTTCCCTACAGATCACCAAAGAGACACACACCTTCCAGGACATCATGAAGTGTTACCGCAGCCAGCCACAGGCCAGCAGCCATGTGAGAAACAAACACAAACTACTTTAACTACCAGATGAGAGAAGTCACATTTGAGGAGGCTTACTCTTTGTGTACGTCTGTATGTGTTTGCAGGTGTACCGCAGTGTCTTAATCCGTCACGCTCCCAGAGAGCCGGTGGCTGATGAAAACATGGAGGTGGATTCTGTTTCAGGTGGAGAATGTAAGATCAGGCATAAATAACTTCATAATCGTCTTGTAAACTGAGAGGTTGTGACTTACTGACCTAATGTAGCCAAACTTCATTAGATTGTCCTCCAACCAATCAGAGCCATTTAGTTGTAAACAAATTCATACATCTCAGTCCTCACTTTTTTTTACCTGGCTAATTTTTGACTTTCAAAGGTCTGAAGAGTTTTTGATCTGATGCACCTTTTTTTTTTTTTTTTATAAGACTTTCTTTTTTATCTTACTACTCTGCACAAATTAAACAAAAAGAGAGAAAGAGTCTAATCCTAACCCCAGTGCATCCTTTGACCCATCAGACTTTTCTCAAAAGGATTCTGACAGATACACATTGGAAACCACTGACTTCTAAAGTCAGGTTTATGGTCCACATCCCTTCTTCACCATAGACACTTCTATAGAACCATACGCCGTAGGCTGATGTCCACCTTCTTAAAAATGTAACTCCACATCACAGTGACGCAGAGCCCATGATTTCTTTGATTGGCCTGAAATGTCGGTGGACAGACAGAAAATTATGCCTCTTACACATCACCTACTCAGACGTATTCTCTCTTTTCTGTTGCAGTGATTTCACTGTTCATCACTAATCAGCTACCACTCCAACATGAGCAGTTTGAAGTCAGAGGAGTCCCTTAGGGAGGTCTCCTAAAGTTTGTTAGCCTTTGGTGGCCCTCTGCTGGCCTTGGCCCCCAAGCAGTTACCTGCCTTCCCTGTTGACAAGCTGCGCTTTAGTTTAAAGCACACAGAGAAACTAATTTATTCGGACACACCAGTCCACAAATATAAAATGTTTACATCGTCGTAGCCCCCTTAATAAGGCTTTAGTCCAAGTGTTGGACATAAATGACAACCACGTTCCATTTAAATTGTAGGAATCTAGATTAACTCATTAGTGATTAGTATTTATTTCTTTATTTTCTTACATGGATTTCTTTGGATTCAGTTGACGTTGATTTGATGTTGATAAAACTGTAAATCTTGACATTTGAAAAGCCACACGCCACGATAGTTATATATTTTCTTTTGATTAATTCCTCAAACAGTTGATCTGTGTCTTTCTTTAGCTGCAGAGAAAACCAGTCATCTCCCGGGAGACACAAACTCCAACCAGTCAGGAGAGGAGGAACGTGGTGACCTCATTCAGTTCTACAACTCCGTCTTTGTTCTCAAGATGAAGAGCTTTGCGCTGCGATACGCCACCCACGATAACCGGGTATGACACTCACTCAGCGTGGTTCTGTTGTAGAGAGTTTAGAGAACAGTGTTTAATGATGTGATCACTTAATTTTCCAGTCCGATGCTCCTCCTCTCTCCCCGTTCCCGTCGGTCCGGGCTCAACCTCTGTCTCCGCGACGAGTCTCTCAGAGACACTCGCTCTACGTCTCCCCTCACAAGAATTCATCAGGGTGCCTCACCCCGAACTCCTACACCTACAGGATAAACAGCAGCCCATCCAAGGCAAGGACACACCTTAAACACACCACCATGCCATTTTACACACTCTCAAACACCGTAACACATTTTAACACACTGTCACACTCTTCAGGTATCTGTGTGTTTTGAAGATATAACTTAAAATCTGCTTCTTTTTTTTTTTCTTTTTTTTAAATCGTTGTTATGATGTGTTTAAAAATATGACAGATGATGATGAGACTAATCAGCCACAGCCCTGTGCTCCGATGTTAAGCTCACCTAAAAAAGACAAAATAAATCAAGAATAGCTTCAGAACTGTCAGGTCTGTATACATGGGCCTGGTCTCTATGGATAGGAAAGACTTCCAACATTTTTACACTTTTATTCCCACCTGAACTTTCTTTTAAATTAGATAGTAGGAAATAACCTGATAGCCCCAAAGAAATGCCACAAAGCACACTTATTTTTACTTAAAATAGTACCAGGGAGACTCTCCATTTGGCCATTTGGATAACCAGAGTACCCAAACTGTGCTTTTACCTCTGGAAAAGGAATCTGGCTACAATATACTTCTGATTCCCACTATAGGAAGCAATGCACACAGAATTCAAAGTTTGGCTGTGTGTTTTCTCTGTTAGCCGAGGCTTGCTACCAATGGAAAGAGCAGCTTCTTTAGTTTCAAATGAGAAGCAGAGTGGATTGTGTGTCCTGTGACGTCAACACTTTTTGAATGAAAATACACCCAGACACTTGTTTTGATAGATAGATAGATAGATAGATAGATAGATAGATAATTTATCCTGTGGGAAATTTGGTATTTTGTATCATTACACAGAGACAGGAAGAATTACAGTCAGCAAAAAGGGCACAAAAATAAAAATATAGTGAGGTAGAATGTATAAAGAGTATGTATAAAACATACCAAGATGTACTGTATATAGTGATAGAAAAATATAGGGCAACCTGGGTTCATGGGGTGGAAGGGGTCAGTAGTCATATTGAAATGTTTAGATGCCTCTGTCCAAATGACATGTTATTATTTTAAGTTGCTTATACAACATACATAGAAATAAATGCACACTTAATTTTCCTCTGACAAAATCTAAAACATTAAAAAGAAATACTTTCTGTCTGCCTCCAGGAGTTATCAGACATCAACCGGATGATCCGACAGGGCTGTGTGAGCAGGAAGAGGGCCTTCAACATAGAGGGAGATGTGATGATGTCATCAACCTGCGACTCCCCCAGTAAGAGGGCGTGTCCAGAGAACGGCAGCAGTCCAGATGTGCTGCTGAAGCGTCTGCAGGACGTCGTGTCGGAGCGGCAGAGTCACTGATCATTACCAAACCGTTGATCAGTTCAAACAGCTGACGGTTTGTTTTTCTTTCATCACTGCTTCTGGTCAATCTTCACATTATGAGCCTAAGGTCAGAGAAACCAGTGTGATTCATTCATTTTCAGTTTTTTTCACTTCCAGCGTCACACCCCAAAACTTTCTGACTTTGATTCCAGATAATAACAATAATATCTAAAATATGATATTATATTAGAACAAGTCTGTCCACGAGGACGGTCATCATGTTCTCCAACTGCTCCGTGTTCCTTTCTGTTTGGATCGGTGTAAGGGACTCTGCTCGGTTTAGTTGTTACGGTTTTAGGTAACTGCTGAACTTCCAGCTGTAAGAAATACAAAGCGGTACAACAGTCCCTCTGAGAGCGCTGTAGGTCATGTGGGGCCTACAGTTGTCCCTAGAGTTGCTAGCTAGCTAGGATAGCTAAATTGAGCTGCCAACCCTCACATTAGTGGAAACCCCAAGAGCCATGACTGCCAACATACTAATATAGTATGTTTTGATTATTTATGCCTAATAGTGCAACAAAAATCACAGCAGAGTCCCTTTGGCTGATCCAATATGGCAATAAAACGAACTGGATCAACCAATCAACTGTTTCGAAGCTCAGGTTTGTGGCATTAAGTTTTGAATTTATTAAAAAAGATAATCTTCCTCCATTAAATTAACTTTTAAAACCACATGCAAACAGACAAACAGTATACAGAGTGTGTGAAATCAGTTGTGCTGAACATCAGATTTTATTCTGTGTACAGCTGTCGTGTATTTGGAGCCACTCTACCAGCAGTTATCAATTTTTTTTTTCTTCTGAACATCATGACATCGACGTGACGGATAATTCAGTGTCCGTGCAGTGAATATGTTTCACTCTGCAGGAATTAATTTCCTCTAACAGACTCCACCTTTAACCATCTCTGACCAACTTAAAGAAACATCCCATAGTTCAACACACTCTTGACTCATAAAGAATATCCTCTTGGCCTCAAATAAAATATTATTCCACCAATTTCCAGAAAACAAATTGCGTCAAAAGTATTTATTTGGATACAGCCTGACATTGGATTTCATCGCTGCGCTGCTGAATATAGAAACACTCAAAGCTTTTTCTGTCAGGCGTCCTTCAGAATTTCATTTTCGGTTTCCCTGTCATTTCACTAAAGTGAATTCCCAAATTTTTGTTGTCATGGCGCCGGTGAAGCGTTTTCATGGTCAAATCTGCCATCCTATCAGTGTTGGTGGCTTGTTTTATGTGTCTGCAAACAAATTACAGTATTTAAAATAAATTTTAAGTAGTGAGTAGTCTTTGAAAGAGTTGTAGCCACTTGTTCATAGTTTCCTCTAACATGTCTTCCACTACAGTGTCTTTGTTTGGAGACTTTATATCTGTGGATAAGTTTAATTCAGTTTTACTTTGTTTTAATATTGTCTTTTGGGTTGTATATTGTTGTAATAACAGGCTTAATGCTAACATAATGCTTGGTAAAGCAGCATTTGGCTATGATTAAGTGTGTAGTATCTACACATCCTTTTATTGAATTTAACATTTTACTGACTTTGTCTTTACTTTTTAAAAATTACATTTTTTCCGTTACATGTAAAGAAGGAAGTGTCAGAAACAAAGTAGTTGTAAAATATTTCTGTGAGAACCTGAATATAATAATGAAAGGGACTCTGCTTTTCTGAACTCTCCACTTGACGTCATGTTTGTATTTTCTACAAGTTTTGTACAATAAACGGTACTTCACTTGTTTCACAAAGTTTGTCCAGTTTCACTCTGTTTTACTCATGTACGTTAATCCTCGAGTGTGGAAATCTAAAATGACTGCAGAAAAACATTACACCCGGTTTGCATAAACACTGTTTTCTGTTGTGCCGAAGTTTAACAGGTATTATATTCTATTACGTAAACATGTCGCATATGGTGGTATGCTAAACTTCATCAGGTATGTTTAGCATGCGTCCCATGTTAGCTTAGCATGTTGGTATTCTGACATTTGCAAACTAGAGCTAAGCCAGTTTTTTAACCTGATAATGTTAACGTATTTATTCTAATAGCCTACATTTAAGACCATCAGGTATAATGTAACCCATGTTAGTTTAGCATGTTGCAATATTTATAATGTTTAGCTCTTATTGGCAATCGTTTAGAGCTAAACAACATTGTTTAACCTGATCACACTAAAACCATTGGGGTGAAATTCTCACACCAGCAATGCTAATATGTTGGAAAATATGGTAAACATAAAGCTATGCATCTTAGGTTGGAGTGTTGGCATGCTAACATTTGCAAGAGAATTAACATTATTCACAGTTGAGGTTGATGGAAATGTGACTTGGTCCTAAACTTATTATCTTTTTGGTACATTTTGCAGTAGAAAGTAAGAGTAATTTAAGGGGAAAATCCTAAAAATCCCTTTTAAATTACTTATTTATTAGTTGCATGTATGAAATATATCACTGTGGACCAAAATGGTGGACTTATGAATCGACATTCCCAAACCAAGAACCAAGCAGTTAGTGTGGGCTGTAAGTTAATAGCCTGCTGTGAACAGGATTACATAAACACTGGGACACGATGTTTGGCTGTTGGATATGGGGTTTATATCCACTGGAAACAGACCTCTACATTTTGGCCCGAGGAATGTGGAGCTGGCAATGAATGAAAAAGACGGCAGAGGCGAAATCGGCTCCTGGAAAAAACCATCGGACCCATGAAATGTTGAATAATCTCATGTCACGGCGACTGAGATGAGTTTCTTCGCGGTCCCGGGGGATGATCACAGCTCACCTTGTGGAGATGTAAGGTCAGAGTGGCAGTTTAACAGGATGAGAATGGATTGTGTCCATGGTGATATGGAGCATTATGGGTTTCTTTTTATTCCTCACAGTGTTTTAAAAAAAACTGAGAACCAAGATTTTACTTTATTAAGTGTGTGTCAATTTAACACCCTGCGATGGACTGGCGACCTGTCCAGGGTGTACCCCTGCCTCTCGCCCGATGACAGCTGGGATAGGCTCCAGCAGACCCCCGCGACCCTTAACAGGAATAACTGGGTATAGAAAATGAATGAATGAATGAATTTAACACCAAAATAAACCAGAGAAAAGTAAACTTGCATCAACAGACTGATACAATTATTTTAAATCTAATACATCACATTCAATGTGACACCTATGACTGCTCTACTGAAGGACACCAAGACATCTATGTCTACTCTGATGGAGGACACAGAGACACCTAAGACTACTCTGAAGAAGTTCAAAGCTTCGGCAGATGAGATTGGAGAGACTTTACATCCACCAACTGTAACGTGGGAGACAACGAGAAATTAAATCTTTACCAGAGTTCGCCCAAAGAAACTTGAGAGACTCAGAAATCAATTAAAAAAAAGGTTCTTTGGTCCGATGAGACCAGAGTTGGGCTTTTAGATCACTGCTTGTTGGATACCAAACTCTGCACATCCCCACTGTGAAGCATGGTAGAGGCAGCATCATGCTGAGGTGAGGCTTCTCTGCAGCAGGCCCTGAATGTCTTGTAAAGGTGGAAGGTAAAAAATGTCAATATCAAAGTTATACCTTAACTGGTTGCGTCTGCTGACCAGTAGAAGAAAAACAAGACAACAGGTGTGACAGTATTTTTTAACAATCACATCAAGTTGCTGCAGTGCATTCTGGTCTTTTGAGACAGATTCCTCTCAGCTGTTTGCGTCTCTGCAGAGATAAAACCCACCAAAGTGTTTACGGGCAGATAATATGTGGAGATCCGCAAAAGACACAAGACTGATGTCTTCATGACTGCTGCTTTTATCACAGTTCATGTCTGCACTGGATATGTGTTGCTATGGTAACAGTTATGGAGATTATAGTCTTTGCAAACCAAGACGAGGCGGCTTTTTCCACCGCTGAGCGAATCCTTTTTGATGCGAGGAGGTTCAAAGATTTCAGAGAAGGCTACAGTGATTCCGTGACGGCTTTTCTTTTAATGCAGTTTGAATTGATATCCAAAAAAGGTTCAAAAAAGACAACTGGACTTGTAGAGTTTTTTGAGCAGGCGTTTCACCACTCATCTGAGTAGCTTCTTCAGTTCTAGGGGACTGGTGGGAAGTCTGAGGTTTAAATAGGAACTCCTCCTGAAACTTGCTTGTTATGTTAACAACCAGAAACCGGCGCAGCTACGTGTACCTTTGTCCTTCAGGTGTAGGACTCCTTTGAAGATAACAACGTCCAAATCTTAGCCAGAGAAGACTGATGGTTTGAAAGAGGAGTAAAGGAAGCCATCTACAGTATGTCAGACTGGAAAAACCTTCACTAAACAGAGGAGGTGGACTGAGATTTAATCTGCCATCTATTTACAATACAGTTTTAACTTCTCTCCCCAAGAAGTTTCAACCTCATTCACACCTTGACACTGGAGCCTTTGACGGACAAGAGTCGTTAGAGCACCATTCATAGGGAAGCCAGTCCCCTAGAACTGAAGAAGCTACTCAGATGAGTGGTGAAACGTCTTCTCAAAAAACTCTACAAGTCCAGTTGCCTTTTTTGAATCTTTGTTGGATATACCATGACCTGGATGACTGAGAACCTTCACAGACAGTTTGAATTGAGTTACATTAAAAGTTAAAATGAATTAAATAATCATTATAGAGTTTAATTATTTGTAGGTTATTAGCGGTCTTTCTGTGGGTTTCAGTAAATGTAACAGTTTTAAACATGTCTTTAAAGTCACACTGGAAACTGGAAACAGTTAAATGAAAAACATTTTTTCATATGTATTATTAAGATATGCAATAGTTTCTTGTAAGTACATCCTTCTGATGAATCTGTTGACAATTAATCACCCCTCAAACATGAGAAATTGGTTCCTTTTCTGGTCTTATTGTCATGGTTCTGGTTTTTTGATTCCTGTGTTCATGTTTTGAGTTTTGTTCACGTTTTTCAGTTTCCTGTTTTATTTTCCTGGTTTCCTGTCTTGTGTCCCTTCCCGCCTTTGTGATTGTCTTTCCCGTCTTGATTGGTTTCACCTGTTTCTCGTCACCTTCCTGTCCTGTGATTTCCCACCTTTGTAACTGTCTGCCCCGCCCTGATTGTTTTCACCTGTGTCTCCTCTGCCCCTGTGTGTGTATATATAGTCCTGCTTTTCACTTTGTCCTCTGTCGCGTCATACTGTTTTTTCCATGTCTTGTCATATTCAGATCGTACTTGTCTCATGGTTTATTTTCTTGTCTTGATTCTTGTTACTTGTCTCCTTGCCATTTTTTATGTCTCGTAGTAGTTTTTGTTCTCATCCTGCCTTGCCTGCAGTGCCTTTGTTTTTGTCTTTTTTCATTAAATACCTTTTCGCCAACTCCTGCCTCATCACCTGGTGTCCAGCATTTGGGTCCTACCTCACCCTGAAAACCCTGACACTTATTCTGCAATAAATAAAATACTTGTGTTTTTTTCTGGATCATTGTTCTCGGAAAAGAATTAATACATTTGATGCTCTCTGAAGCTCTGACCGATATATTATTTTCTGTTTTCCAATTATGCACGGAAAAAAATCAATAAATTATATGTATATATATATATATATATATAAGGAACATAATAATTAACTACAAACCCTAAGGACAAGGATTCATAATAATTTTATTAATAGATTATTAAATGGGACATGAACCTGATAATCAGCAGAAAATGGATGGATATCTCATTGATCTGATTCTTTTGTTCATGTGCCTTGTGTAGTTGTGTCTCAGAGTGGACACGTAGGATTCATAACTGGTCTTATACATGTAGATGGAGTGAGAATTAAAAAAAGTTTTTTCAACCATGCTAGCAAGAGCCACCTCAATCTGCACTCAGTCTATCGCCTGCCAGTTCATTAGGTACAGTGAATTCACAACAGTCCTGTTATACGAACATTTACAAAAATCCAATAGAGCTGTAAATGTGCAAGAATTAAGCAATAGGCCATTTTTCCATCTGTATACCTGATAGAAACTGAATGTCAGATTTAAAGGACAGTGTTCTCGAGATATTTTGTAAACATAAAAAGCAGTAGGCTAACACATCAAACTGTGTATATTAGTCTGTTTTACTGTTTAAAACGTGCAATAAAGAAGCAGGTGGCAATGAAGATGTGTTTTATCCGTTTACTGAGACTTCACAGACACTCTTTCCCTCAAATGCCATGATTGTTGTCGTATTTGGGGGCGCTGCAGCTTCACTAGATTAAATATGTTAAAGTGATGTAGGTCAAAAGGCACAGAGGCTCCCCTGACTCCGCCAGCACAGAAAACCACGGGCTGGTTGTGCGCATGGTCAGTCTGGTCCTCCCTCCTCTCCATCTGCCTCTCTCTCTCTCTCTCTCTCTCTCTCTCTCTCTCTCTCCATCCTCCTCAGTCAGCATCCAGCGTCCGTCTCTCTCTGGACGTCTACAGCCGCCTGATTCCCTCCTCATCACGGCATCATCAGCACCAGGTAAGACACAACCCCTCCCCCCGCCCGGCTGTCATGCCCGTCTCTCCCCTCTTCCTCTTCTTCTCATCGACGCGTTTCAATTAAGGCGTTCGCTCGGACGCAGCAGCTCGGGGTGGATGCTCCATCCATCCATCCATTCCCGGTGTTTCCGTCCGGAGGGATCGGTACTTGTGTCACCGTTTGTATAATTTGTCCCCCCACCCTCCCTCTTCCCTGAATGCGACCATACGTTGGACCCGGACTCTCCCTCCCTCTGTTAGTCCGTGATCTGAGCCGTGTGGTCGGGGGTGGTGGTGATCGGTCGCATCAGCACCGGCACGTCCTCACATTACATCCCCACACACCGTAGCTGTCCACGTTTGGGCATTTTGGCGCATCACAAGGTCACGGCGATAGTTATGGTGACAGTAATGGGGATGGGGATGGTGACGGCCTGACATGACAGCTTGCTCATGAGCACTCAGGCTCCCCGTGGGCTTCATGTCTCATGATAAATGGAAAGTGTGTCAGTGGGCTACTTCCCCGAGATAAATAAACAGAACAATGCGAGGTGTTTTTTTTTCTGCAGGATAAAAGAACAAATTAAAGAAAATAATAGTTTTTACTATATAATTCAACACTGAAGAGTTCTAACCCTGCTTTAATGTGCATCCTGATTCTGCTGCTGATGCTGCTGGAGATCACACCCAGGAGTCTGAGGTGTTAACCAGCAGGAAGGAGGTTTATCAGATGTAGCACAATGTCTGTAAATTATTATTCTGTTTTCACAAGCTGCTCTTTCAGGACCAGTCTGCAAAGGTTCAGGTTCACTTACCAGTTCATTAGGTACACCAGTGAATTCATTCTAATATAACAGTCCTGCACTAAATCCTCCTTCATGACTGGTCTAATGTTCAGTCGATGTTGAAACAGCATCAGAAAGGTGGTAATTGAACTGGATGATCATTTTGGAGGATGTAGTTTGTAGTACTATTAAACTGTATTGTGCTGTACTGATGCATGTTAGTATTATTTTGACATTGTCGTCTAGGCTAAAAAACAGAAACTCTACCGCTGAATTACCACCTTTCTGACGCTGTTTCAACATCGACTGAACATTAGACCGTTCATGAAGACAGGATTTGGTGCACAACAGTTATATTACAATGCAGTCCAGAGTGTACCTAATGAAATGGCAAATTTCGGTCCTCAGAAAAACAGAACTATAGTCACCTGTCTCTGTTTGGTATCTGTTAAGGATTTATTTTAACTCTCCATTGGGCTTAACAGGAAGTGACAGTGCTAACGGGGATGAGAGGAAGAAAACATGGAACCAAATAACCACCAAGGTGAGACGCCTGTGATTCAATGTGAGTCTGTGCGCAACTCATTAACGAACCAGACTGTGAAGGTTCTCAGTCATCCAGGTCATGGCATAACAAAAACAAAGCTGAAACTAGAGCAACTGTTACAAAGCATCCTCATTCTTTGTGGTGCACCTGTCACATATTATCGGAGTTATGACTGACCAGTTACCATGTAAGCAGCATTTTATTGTTCTTCACATCATTTCAACTAGTACCTATACTGATGAGGTAATCTATGTTTACCACTCGGGGTTCCAGGGCCACAAGATAAAGCTGAGACTTGACAACAAAGGGTGTAATCTGATGAAATAAAATTTGGCATCAAACAGGAAGTCATTTCGTGTTTATTAATATGGACTTCATCTTTAGTGAAGTATCTCCACACATTTGATGAACCGCTACTAGTTGCAGTGACCCACTGGGCTCCTCACCTGTCTTTTTGGAGGCGTCCGTGTTGTTATTGTCACATTATCGGCGACTAGTCGACTTGATGCTTAAAGGGTCATGGCACAGCACTGAAGTCGACATACAGACTAAACGACTAGTCTGTACAAACAATGGCCAGGTATTTACCCTTGGGATCTGGTGGAGACCAAATGTGGAGCTAAAAGAGATTGCAACGCTGTAGTCCATCTGGCTTCCAGGCTAAAGTACGACTTTAAATCTGTTTGGTTAATAAAAGGACATTTAATGCACAAAATAGAGCTACAACTAAAATAACTGCTCACCGCTGACATCAGACAACACGTCCACGATGATATGTTGTTCTTAGTTTGACCATATCTACATGTTGCTGGTGTTTCTTGTGCCTTCAGTCATTATTTATTGTCATTTAGTGTGGATGAAGCAGAGACGAGGTCCTGTGAAGACATGAGCACACACCGATGGAGCCCTCTTTCAACGCCGTAGAGCTCCGGGAGATCCGGGGCGGAGTGGGACGTCGGGGCCTGTCTCCGACCCACAAACCGGGTATTGCCACCCAGGGCTTTGAGAACGCATCCTACCAGCAAGATGAGGACCAGACCCAGAACCAGAACCAGCAGCAGGAGCAGCAGCAGGTCAGTGGGGTTCGGTTTGATGGTTGCTGCTTTTATTTGCTTTTTATTTATTTTCTTTACCTCCTCCTCTCCTTCTCTTCTCTTCCTCCTCTCCTCCAGCAGCACCAGGAGGTGTCTCCCCAGTCCTACGATGAAGAGGAAGGAGGGACAGGTGTAGGTGGAGGACAGGAGGACTGTCAGGATTTCCCAGAGTTCAGTTCTGCTGATGACCACTCTGCAGACTACGGCTTCGTCTTGGCGCTGGTCTTCCTGGTGAGTGGGATCGTCCTGGTGGTCATCGCCTACACCATACCCCGGGAGGCCAAGGTGGACCCAGACTCGGTGTCGGCGCGGCAGATGGAGAAGCTGGAGATGTACTACGCCCAGCTGGGCTCCCACCTGGACAAGTGCATCATTGCAGGCCTGGGCCTGCTGACGTTGGGGGGGATGTTCCTGTCGGTGCTGCTCATGGTGTCCATCTGCCGGGGCGAGATGTACCGACGCAGGGCGGCGTTTGTTCGGCCAAAGAGGACTTACGGCTCCATCAACCTGAGGATGAAGCAGCTGGCGACCGGGGAGGCGGTAGGAGGCGACGGCGGGGATGGAGGTGAGGAGTTTTTGGTGGAACGTGCAGAGACAAGGAATAACCCACAGCCAGAGCCAAGCCGGGATTCCAAATCAGAACCAGGACCAAGTAGACATCCTGCTTCTCCTCCTCCTGGAGTCATCTAGCTCTGCTGGATCTTCTCTCTGCAGCTGATGCCTTCCTCTGAGCAAGCGCCCAGATTCATTATGGGGATGCAGGTTCTCTGTGAAGCACATCTAGAGCACAAGGCTTCCCGCTGGAGCAACCCAGCGTTGACCAGGCAGTTTAAGGGACGTATGACTTTAGATGAAGGGAGGTAAGCGTGCGGCGGTGTGGATAAGAGCACATCCAGAGATGAGTGGTTAGAGTTTCAATATTAAATCCTCGTATGTTAATCAGAGATTGAGTTCAAAATGAAAAGCACAGTTTAATGAAATGCACTGCAGAAAGCAAAAGGTTAAAACTTTACTGTGACAGTTTGGTGTTCAGCCATGTTTTCAACACTAATCACAAGTTAACCTCAACGCAGGGCGGGAGATATTTGTCCTGCTGCTGTGAACATATATTTATCGTCAGAACAAAGTGTGATGGACGGAAGTGATGCTGGCTCTTGCACAAATAAACTGAGGCAACATTTTCAAAGTCTGGTGTGAAGTTTGCACTCAGCAGTAAATGTAGAGAAAATTAACAGTCCAGTCCATAAATATTTAGTTAATTAGGGGGTGAGAGGCTCTCTTGGCTCATTAATGTCACTTGATCCTCATTGTATGGATTTTTTTTAGGGGTGACGTTACATTTTCTTCCTCGTAATTTTACTTTAAACTTTAAAAATTTGCGCCCATAATACGAATGTAAATCTTTGTCGCTGGTATATCCTAATCTCTAACTGTGGCTGCCTGCTGTTTGCTTTTTAGAGTTATTCTCTTAAAGCAGCTTCCTCTTAATGCTGAAAACTTCAGTATGTGAAGTACAGTTGTGGACTGCTGGAGCTGAAACTCTATAAAGCTCTGTAAAAGCCTAAATTTCCTTTCAAATATTCAGATTTTTTTTTGGACTAAAGTGGTGTAACTAGAGATGTGCAGACCAGAGACCATGAATGAAATAGCTGTAGCGATGACAAGACCTGAGGTGGCCAGGTTAGAGTTAAAGTTGAACAACCGTAAGGTGACGACCAATGGGAGTGTCCGATTAACGACGCAAACACACCTGTCCACGACTTTGGTTCCTACAACTAATATGCCTCTGAAGATTCTCCAGGTCACAGTACGTCCAGAAAACAAGCTGAAACAAAGGGCAACTGGATCCAACGTAATTGCAAAATATCCATCAATAAGAGAAAAATAAGAACCTACATAAAATACCCTGCAATCTCATCCACAGACAGAGGCGGTAATAAATATTAAATATATTGCACAAAATTAAAGTATTAAGGTGGGTTTTATGGTCACCTGGATGGCTTTGGTAAAGAAAAAGTTCAAAGTCTGGTGGTGTGTGTTTTTATGGACCTGTATCGCCCCCTAGAGGGCAGGAGGTCAAACTGGTGGCGGCCAGTCCACCCACATTCATTCATTCATTTTCTATACCCGGTTATTCCTGTTAAGGCTCGCAGGGGTCTGCTGGAGCCTATCCCAGCTGTCATTGGGCGAGAGGAAGTCGACAGTCCATCGCAGGGCTAACACAGAGACACTCACACCTACAGCCAATTTAGAGTCACCAATTAACCTAATGAGCATGTCTTTGGATGGTGGGAGGAAGCTGGAGTACCAGGAGAGAACCCACGCAGACACAGGGAGAACATGCAAACTGGCCGGCGACCGGATTCGAACCGGTGACCTTCTTGCTGTGAGGCATCAGTGCTAACCACCTCGCCACTGTGCTGCCCCCAGTCCACCCACAGATGTTCCTTTAAAAACCCCAACTCCCCGCTAGACTTTTAGAACTGACGACTGAAATGAAATGTCTTCAAGAAACTCTACAAGTCCAGTTTCCCTTGTTTCAGCTTGTTTTTTGGATAATCCTACGATTTCACCACACTGATACGTGGGCCTGGAGCGGCGGATGGAGAAGAGCTAGCTAGCTAGCTAGAAGTTTACAATTAATGGAGAATTTTTTTCTTCTCTGTATCAGTTGAAACACGCCCCATAATGAAATCCAGAGAGCATGTTACACCAGGCTAGTTGATTCATGTTTCTGTGTCGAACAAGCTGCTGCTTCCGCACACCATCAGTCCAGAAAATAAAAAAATACCTCTCCACACGTTAACTGAGCAGTTTGGCAGACTTGTTGCTGCGTACTAACAGGGTCTTAAAAGCATCTATAACCATCCTGAGGTCAAAAATTGCTGAATGCAGCTTTAACATTTGGACTTTTAAAGGTCAGTAAGAATCGGCGAGAGGTAGAAGGTAACGATTAGAGGTGTGCTGTCGTGAAATGAGTCACAGCTGAGAGAAACACATTAACCGTAAAGCATTGCATTAAGTGTCCAAGAGTTTGGTTTGAAATCATTTGTTTTACCTCAGGGGAAAGTAGATAAAGGGAAAACGTGGACCAGAAGCTAGATGAACTTCCCTCAGCCAAAACCTTTTGAGGATCAAAGTTAGTCTGGAATCTCTCCTTTGGGAACTGATTATGGTTCCAAATTTGGCCGGCACGTTTGGTCGGGGCTGATTGGTTGCTTGACTATACAATGATGCATTGGTATTTTTCTCTCATAATGAAATCCAAATGTTACCAGTTAGACAGCCAGGTTTACTACTTAGTTAACATTTTTTCTAATACAATGTATTTAACATGTAAAACGTCCTGTCCAATGTCTCATGCTGCGTCACCTAAAACTGTTGCCTCATGTTTACTTATCAGCATTTTCAGTGAGCATCACCTTCCATCGATCTTTGTATCACAGGGGAAGTAGATGTCCTCTACCAGCAGCTGTGTCTCCATAATGTGAAGTGGAGCTTGAATGATCATATTTATCTGACATCTAAAACTGTCCTCTGCTGCTGCTGTTATAAAAATAAACTGTAAAATTCCAGCTGCATAGTATTTATGGTCTCATGTAATCAGAGGTATAAATTAACTTTTACAGACGGAAAAGGGATTATAATCAGAGGTGGTGAAATATTAAGTGAAAATACTCATATCTGACTCAAAGTCCTGCAGTGAAAAGTGCTTAAGAAATTGCTTTTATGTAACGTATAGTTAGGACTAGTCATTATTTTGAGTTTGGTTTGGAGAAAAAAATCAAACCTCCGAAGAATTAACAAACAAAAAAAAAATAAAAACAATTCAAGTAATTTCACGTACAGTATGAAAAGCTCAAATGAAGAATATCTGGGAAATCAAACTTTATATTTCCTGATCTCCTATGAGGCTTTCTTAGCAAAAATGTACCTCAAAGCTATACTGGAGTAAATGTATTTAATAACACACCATCACTGATTATAATCTGTAAAAGGGCCGGACCTAAAGCAGTTTAAACGAAAAAAAAGGGTAATTAATTAAAAAGAAAAGGCCCGTTAAGATGTGTTTTTTGTGGCGCTCAGTCTGGACAAGAAGCTGTTACTGAGTGGAATGAACCTTTAAGGGTACAGCGCCTACTAATTTGTATAATATGTAAACTGTAACATATTATTTATGTCATGTAAGGATACGATATGCCTTAATGAACAAACACACACATTGTAACTTGTGTATACACTCGTGTTATTATGCTAATGTATAAAGGTCTGTATAGTGAGCCAGTTAGCCAAGGGTAATGTAGCCCCCACACACACAGATGATACTAACCCCTAGCTGTTTGTTGAAGAAGTTTTATTTCACAGTACAAATATACTGTAAATATTACATGCAGACATGTCAGCAGAAAATATGCAATACAAACAAAACACAGCTTTATTCAGAGTTTTGGTTCAACATTTAGCATTCAGATTAATTATATAATCTAACAAAAGATGAATTTGTTTTGTAAATGGATCGTTGGCTTCACAGATTGTCATAGAATGGGCGTCCTCCCATATTTGTGTAATCAGTTTATGAAGTGTTCAGGCTTTTTTGCTTAAACAATGATGGAAACAACAACAAAACAACAACTCATCGTGAAAATACTTGATTGGTCGTTTAAACTTCTTGATTAACTTGAAAATTGTGAAAAAGCACAAAGAGATGGAACAGATGAATGTTTTTTTTTTTTTTTTATGAGTGGCTAAAACCAGATATAATATTAATGTTGTTCAAATTAATTCATCAGGTAATCTGTGCTAAACATACGGATGATAAAAACAGAAACTGTTGATTATAAAACTGATGATTCAGACGAAAAAGCACATAAAGCTTTCTCAAACTGAGAATTAAGAAACTTCACATAAATAACTTGCCTGGTATTATTAGAATATTTTTTTTTTTAAATCCTTACTCGCAGGTTCGATCACCGCCATAGTCCAACTCTGCTGAAGTGTCCTTAATTAAGATAAGACGCTGATCTTGCAATGCACTTCATGGGAGCTTCATGGTTAAGATCGGGCTAACGACATGCGGGGCAGAAGATAACCTTGGGAAAAACTAGGCTTTTTGTGAAGCTGCTTCTCTATTATCAGTGGTCCAGTCCAACTGTCTTAAACAATAAACACCAGAAGGAAAATGGTTTTAGGGAGGTCTTCTACTGTCATTGAAAATTTAGCACATTACCACCGCTGTAATTTAAAGTTTCTTGTATCAGGTGGAGGCCCACTAGGGAGGTTTCCTACTGTTATTGATGTCCTGAAGTGTAGGGTTGTAGCTCACGACTGTTTTCATTTCATTGGCGGTACTGTTCTGAATATAGTGTCGTCAAATCTGAAAAGTCTTTCAAAGGACCGCACACACCAACAATAAAAAAGCCACAGGCAATGAAGGCTGACTGTGTTTGGACTACAGCCAACAGTACTTTCTGAACCTGAGAGTAAATAAGTCTTCATACCAGCAGGTAGCAGTAGTCTATTCATCATTGGAAGGGCAAACAGGAAGAGCTGCTATTAGCTAGGAGGCTAGGAAGCTGGGTAGAAGTAGGCTAATGTCAGCTAGGAAGCTACTATTAGCTGGAAGGCTAGGAGGAGCTTCAAACTGTCACACAGAGCTGTTCAGATGGAGATGAAGAATGACAAGAGAACTTCTCTGTGTCCTTTGTTTACTTTCGTCACTTCCTGAGCTGATGAGCCAATCAAAGTGATCTTTCTGACCGACTCACCTCAAAAGCCGGTGTGAATGGAGGCGAACACTAGAACGAGGGTCGCAACACTAAACCAGCGGCCGTCATCTTGTCACGGCCCCACCGCCACACCGCCACGTTGATCCAGCTTCATATGAGGAACTCTCTGATCTATTATCTATCAGAGTCGAGCCCGTTGTTGCTTTTTTAAGATGCAACATTTGGTGTTGAATCTCTTTTAAACCAGCAGAGTTTGATGCTGTTCATCAAGGGTTGCTTCCTTCTCACCTCCACAGCTTTAAGTGTGATCACACTGGCTTACTGTTCGTAAGATGTCTCTCTGCCTGATGAGTCGTTTTGGCTCTGATGTACTGTTGATCCAGCACAGCTGACAAACTCTGGTGTTCATATCCCTTAAGTCTTCTATTGCGGTTTTGTTCCGGCAGTTTTATATCAACTCATAAAGGCACTTGTACGTTAATATTCTCACCTGCTTAGTGAAACTGAAGAGTGTTTACTGAGCTGCTTCCAACAAGTCTGGTGTGAACACAACCTGTTATCAGTGATAACACTTCAGAACCCTGGTACTTGGTATTTAGGTACTGGTATTTAGAACCAGCCCTTACACTACCATGGTCCCACAATGATTTACACCACTCTGAACAGATTTAGATTTGCTGGCTCAGACAAATGACAAACAGCAAGTGGTAAATGACCCAAACAAGGTCCTAATCACAGAGCAGAGATGATTCTAGAGTATATTGGGGCCCCAGGCTAAAACGTCCACACTAGAGTTGGTCACGGGACAACAGAGCTGGACACAATGGTCGTCTAGCTAAGTTAGCTAATGTTAACATTATTTTTAACAAAGAACGTAATAATGATGCTAATGGAAGTTATTTTATTCAATCATCTCTCCCCAAAGCTATGTAGTAATAATCAACATTATCTGTTTCACCGTCTTGCTTTCTTTTCTCTTCTTTCTCTTTTATTTTGTCACTCCTAGATAATGTCTTTTCATTTCAAGTTGTTGCCACACAGAACTACTTTAAAGAGTCATGCACACGACATATAATGGGACTGAGTGTAGAGCTGTGACAGGTGGGGACCCCTAAGGGAGGTCTTCTATACGGTCAGTGAAAACTTAGCACATTGCTACTGTTGTAGTTTAAAGTTTCCTAAAACACCTGATCAGCTTTCAGCCGTTGTTACTCAGAGAGGAGGTTTGTTGTGGACTATTTTCAACAGCGGACTGATACACATTTGGTGCCATAATGAACAACTGAGTTGTGGCTCACTGAGTAGATTTTGGAGCTCTGTTGCTGGTTCTGTAGTTTGATGGATTCTGTTTTAGTTGGTTTGGGTCTTTTAATGTTGGTTTGTTGCATAAAAAATATAGACAAGGACCTGAATAATAGAGCTGTAATATCGTGTTGACAATGAGAAGCATCAACATGCGGATCTAGTATGATACTAGCTGATACTAGAACGATGCATACTGAGCTCTGATGCAGCAACGTTAATCCAGATGTAAAGAGTGCAAAGGTTAAGGAGTGATTTCAGTGTGACTGTGCAAGTGGAAGCAAAAACAAGGAGAGGAAGAAGAGTTATTTTCTATGAGGGTGAAAGTAAAGTGAGTGTAGGAGGAAGAAGATGGCGCCGTGGAGTCGCCGGGTGACGTGAGGTGATTCTTGAAGAGGTGATTTTCAGCTCGCAGGAAGAAAAAGACGAGAACGAACACACAGAAACGACTCAGTTTAAGGTTTTAATGAGCATGAATGGCGGTGCTCATTAGAGGGGGAAACAACACAGCAGCGGAAACACAACACGATATAGAGGGAATGATTGTTGCTGCCGGTTCACTTCTCACAGGTCGGATGCACAGAGCTGGAAGAAAGAGGTCTGAAAGCGTTTTTAGTTTTTGTCACGGATGGATGAATGCAGGTGAGGAGGAAGCAGAAGCTTCCTTTTTCCACAAAAGCTGATTGCTTTTGTGGAAAAAAGCTGTGGATGGACGGAGGACATGACTTTTTGAAAAGCAGAACTATGTTTCAGTTCCTGTGTGACAATGTCAATGTCAAGACCGAACACGAGCACCTTGACCAAAGACACCAGAGAAAATCAATCTTCATTCTGTCGGCAGTGCGGTGACTCTGTTACCATAGAAATGGTCTATTTATATCGAGTAGTGGTTCTCAGGTGTCATGGAAAGTCCTTGTGAGGACTCGACAGAGGAGAAAGTCTCTCAAAGATTGTCCCTTCACAGTCCACAAATATAAATAATAAGTTCTAGTATGAATCATTTCTAGGCGGATGTTTCCTAAGAAGCAGAGGATTCATTCAGTCTGGACCAAAATTTTGCTGAGTAGTCAGAACAGTGCAGGACACGACAAAGTAGACAAATAACCCCGCTTTGCTAATGAATAAAACATTAGCTGTTAGAGTCTGTTAGATTTAATTTGGTTTCCATATAACGAGACATAATACTTAGTCCTTCTATGTCTCAGCTACACTTCTGATCCATACCATGTAAGAAATAAGTAAGCCCAAGGTGACAACTTTAAATGTTCAACCAATGACCTGAAATTCCAATTTAATTCCATTTACAAAAAGAGGTTGCCCTACAACATTAAAACACCTGGAAAAACCGTGGAACACTAGACCAAAAATAAGTGCAGGCACATTTCAAATTTCTAAATTTTCAGTTGTTTATTTGGCTCCCATCACAAAACACGTTAATATGTTTTGGGACTGTGGTACTCAAGTTCAACCCAGTTAAGGACAGAGTTAACACACAGCTGATGGTTACCCCCAGTTATTAGGAGACCAATCACTGTCTTTATCCATGACTCTGGTTATAGTCAGTACCAACCATAGTCTGTACATTTCACAGGGCTACAGACAATCGCTGATTTAAATAACATCCTAAACTGAATTTGTCATTATGTCTATTTGGTGTCATGGTTTTGATTTGGTATTGGTATAAATTTACAGAAATGCAAGAAAAGAAACTAAGTAAAAATAGCTGCTACAGCAACTATTTATGAGGTGAAACACAGCCAAACTAAAGGACAGTGTAACACCTGCATTTCTCACCTCTGTAAAGAAATGCAGCTAAAATAACATATACACAATCTCTTACCTTCTGATAGCCTTTTGTCATCACAAAGATATATCCCGCCCCCTCTTCTCCACACTGAGGTCAGAGGTCAGCAACAGCACAGCATTGTTGCAGCTGTTTTGGATTCAGAACGTTACTCAAGGACACTTCAGCAGCGCTGCAGGGTTTCGACCTCAATGTTTAGTCTCATTAATCACGACACATATCGCTGCCTCAGAACAAATCCAGCAAAGGTCGCCGTAGAAACAAGCAGCTAGAAAATAAGTGTTCACAAACCGCCTGCTGAAAAGCCCCCTATCTTCCCTTTATGTACAGTAAACAATATGCATAACACACAGCAGTAGCATTTTACTCAGAGACTCGGTGAATGTACAAATAATGCAGGAGGTGGCACGTCTCAGCGGTGTAACGTCACGTCATCCACACATGAGTCGTCTTTTACAAACAAGTGTAGAGTTAATCGATGTGTATTTAACCACTTAAGGCGATGTTTGACACAGGACTAATGTAGACGTGTGAACAATGAACAGCTGACCACCACTGCTCGTTTTAGAGGGGCAATAATATGGAACCTCTTTTAGCAGTTTATGGTTGTTTAAACTTATAAAAACTGGATTTTTTTTTGTAATGTCCCTTTTAAACTAACGACCATGGAGAATTTAACAGCTTTTGGACATGTCGCCCCAAATCTTATAAAACCAGGGCAGTGAAAAATGCCCCGGGGCAGCTGCCCTTTCGTGAATCTAAATGTAAATTGTAAGTTAAAAAAAAGTGTCCAAGTGAAATGTCACTGTCAGAAACAAGAATGAAATTATACATATTTAATAAAGTCTAATGAAATGTACAAAAAGAATGAAAAATACTACGTGGCCTGAGAAAGGAGTTTGTGTGTGTCTGTTGTTTTGCAATCAATATATGACAATGAAAGTAACGTTTAGCACAATATATGATAAGAATGAAGATTAATGGGATATATCACTTGGATTTTATGGTATTATAACGAAAATAAAAAGATATAAATATCTGTAGATATATGACTTACCTGAGAACCAGGGTCTCTGAACTCTAAGCAGATAGTGGTTCATAGCTTTTATAGTTTTACACAGATTAAATTTATTCATAGATCGTGTTTTATTAATTGTTTTAAACTGATACATTACCATGAAGACTTTGAGGGAGGTCCATTTAAAATTTAATGTTTAAATGTTTCCAAGCTGCTCGTTAGGGCGTCAGACAGATTATACATAAAGATGAATGACATGACAGCTCTGACAGCAGAAGGGAAGCCAAAATATCTCAGAAAAGGGCGGGTGTTGCTTCTTAGACAGCTGGCAGTTTATGACTGTACACGACATGTAAGAGTATCACGTAACCAGCAACAGTTTAAGATGCTGGGTTAGCTGAAGCTCAGCGGTGCTCCGGTTGTAAATGAGGTCACCAGCACAAGATGGTTGTGCCCATTTCTACCATATTTAGTCTTCACTTCTGTGCAGTCTGAGGAAGTGGTGACCATTGATATAAAGATGGATGAAACTCACGTATTTCCTGAAAAGTGGTTTTGAAAGTCAGTGTGGTGTCTCCAGCCATCTCCACCTTGGAATCCCACCTTTCACTCAAAGCGGCCACGCCTTTTTTTCTGCAAAACTTTAAGCCTTCGTTTATTTAAAACGGGTGAGTTACATGAAACAAATTCTTTACACAGTTTTAGAGACAAGACCAGGTTGTAAACATATGTATTTCTATTGTAAAGTTGGACATATTAACATGGAGGTCTGTAGGGATTGACTCACTTTCGCCGCCAGCCTCTTGTGGCCATTTTAGGAACTGCACTACAGCATCATCCATCTTTATATACACTGATCAGGGTATGTTCATGGTGTTGATTTTAATTATTTTTTTCATTTCTATTTTTACCCTTTCATGTGTTGTTTTGTTCCCCTGTATTTACCAATTGTCTGTAGATCTTGCGTAGGATCTTATACTCTGAAAATGTTTCTTGTCCACCTAAATGGTTTCACCTGCAGAGACACCTGGTTTTCTCAGTGGTGTGTTGGAGGAGAGCACAGTGACGTGTGTACAGCATAGCTGAATGACGCTCTTAAAGCTACACCATATCATTCATAACTAATGTTAATGTGAGAGTTATTCATCACAGTTTTATAAATCTTTGAAATTCTACTCACGAGCCTTTATAAACTAAATTAATGCTGTGAGAAATCCTCGTTAAAAAAAACCAAACAAAAACAAAACATCTCATTTGAAACAGTATGAGGATGAATGTAAGAGTTTTAAATGTCACATCTCTTGGTTTTGTTCACCACACATAGTTTTAAAAGACGCTGCTTTGTGTGCCTCTGGAGGCCGGTGAGTCTGCATGTTATTAGTGTGATGCTGTAAAGGTCCGATGCCTTGTTCCTGTACATACCGAGGGGCTGTTTTTTGAGTATGATTTTGTTAATGTGACAAATAAAGTTTCTGTTTGGCTGTTGTTTTTAACACAGTGTCCTGCTTTGTGTGTTTTGGAATTTTTATTTCGGCAGGAGAGAAAAAAAGCATCTTAATCTTTAGCTGTGGTCAGGTAGTGAAGAAAACACGTTGCATCATCGAGGTGCATTATCAATACCAAAGTTACTACAAGTTGTCAAAAGTCAGCAGAGATCATTAACAATAGATCCAAGATCAGTGCAACCTTCATGGTTCTCTGTAGCATTTCACACATACAGAGAAAACTATGATAATATTTTACATTTAACATTTTTGAACAGTGGTGGTTCTTGGATTTCTTGACAAAATGGCACAACTAGAACCACTGACTGTGATTTACATTTTCCAACAGTGGCCGAAATAAAATACAACTGTATGCAAAGCCTAGCAACCACATACAGAAATCCTAGCAACCATAAACCAATTGTATAACAAGACCCTAGTAACATAGCACTGCATAAAAAACTTAGCAACCACATAGCAACTGCATAAAATGATCATTAGCAACCCCATTGCAAACCCCGGCAACCATACAGCAATCACATAGCAAGACTCGAGCAACATAGCAACTGGAAAAAAAACAAAAAAATAAACTAGCAACCACATAGCAAACTCTGGCAACCATATTACCAACCATAGTAAATTCTGCTTAATAACCACATAACATGACACTAGGAACACAGCAACTGCAAAAAAATAAAACTTTAGCAAACATATAGCAATTGTATAGAAAATCCTTAGCAAAAACCCACATAAAAACACATAGAAATTGCATAAAAAACATTAGCAACCTCATAGTGAACCCTAGCAACCATACAGCAATCGCACACCAAGGTCTAAAAACCTTTATAACCACATAGCAAAACTCCATCAGTCAATCAGTTTTATGTTCCACTGCTCTTCAGATTCCATCATCAGTTGTCCCCATGAGTAGTTTATTGCTTATTTATTTATCACAGATTACTGACTGATTTCGTAGAGTAAAGATGGCCGCCCTGCAAAGAAAACTTCTTGTTCTTTTGGTCTTCACCCTAACTTCGTGATGATAGGTAAAGGCACAGACTGTTGAATAAAGAGCTTTACTTTGTGGCTCAGGCATCAGATGATAATTTTGGTAATCTGGGAGAGGCTAGAGGCTAGAGGCAGATAAGACCCACTGCTCCTCAGCATCAATAGGAACCAGTTGGTAAGGAGTACCCCCTGGGTGCCTTCCTTCAAAGTGTGCTAGACAAGACCAGGTAGGCTGAGGTCCAGGACTCCCTGGAAGGACTACACCTCCCAGATGCAGCTGTGAATTCCCCTAGGAAGAGCTGGTGGTAGTAGAAGGAGACAAGGAGTTCTGATTATTTCTGGTCCTGCTGTTGCTAGCACCGTCTTGAATTGACTATGGAGTTAGGAGAAGGAATGAAATACTTTCTATGTCTTTTCTTCTTCAGTTTCATGACATTTTAAAAAAAACATTTTAGAAGTCTTTCTCCTGCTGTTTCTCCCATTATTCGTCAGATTTGGATTTGAAATAGTTTTTTCACATGTCATTCTCTCTCTGTCGCTCTCTCTAATTATGTCTCTCTTTGCTGTTTTTCTCTGATAAGTGTGGCAGTTCTGGTGTAAGAGAAATCCTCAGTCAGGAGGATGGCTGTCACGATTGTCACAGAACTTCCACTAGACAAATTCAGATCCTCTCTTTCTACACAGACAGGAACATTAGTTGCGACCACCTGCTGACTGAAAGGAACATCTGCAATTGGAATTCAATGCAATTCAACAAGAAACACTGTGAATCAGACTGAGCTGTGATTTTCTTCCCACCCACTCCACGATTAAGTCGGGGTCAGCTTTGTCCCACAACCAGCCCCTTTCAATGCAAAGGAGGAACCTCACTTTAGCTCATTGAATCCGCGAGGCCATTCTTTCAGTCACCACCCAAAGTTTGCCATAGATAAAGCTTCGGACTAGGCATGTCGATTGGTCGAAAGCTGCCAAAAATCCCAGAAGAAGAAGAAGAACCACCATGTGACAATCACTAACAGTCGGACAGCAGTTTGTAAATTGTTCAGTGTGGATGTTTGAACTACCAACTTGATTCAACACCTTCAAAAAAAAAATCACAAAACTGAATACGTCATGTCCACTCAGACAAAGGCTGCACCGAAACAACAACAACAACAAACACTGAACACTGCGTTTAAAAGAAAAGTTTCCTAGAGATAACATCAAGGAGAAAATTATTCCAGGGAGGGTTAGGGAGTGTAAGGCGTTGGATGACCAGAACATTTCTAGAGTAGAGAACACAGGTTTTCTGGAGTAAAGGTACAAACTACCATCTCCTGTAGCTACACATTACATTAACTTTGACAGAACTATTTATTGCACTGAATCCAGTCACATGTAGGTGAATACAAGGAAGAGATGAAAAGCCTTTATGAATCACCAGAGGAGGAAATTTTGTTTATTTAAGATTGGCTCAGGACTGGGATCTGCCAATATTAAATGATTGGGATCAGATCTTGATCGGGACGACTGGGCCTTTCTGTGTGGAGTTTGCATGTTCTCCCTGTGTCTGCGTGGGTTCTCTCCGGGTACTCCGGCTTCCTAACACCGTTCAAGGACACGCTCGTTAGGTTAATTGGTGATTCTAAATTGGCCGTAGGTGTGAGTGTGAATGGTTGTCTGTCTCTCTGTGTTAGCCCTGTGATAGACTGGAGACCTGTTCAGGGTGTACCCCGCTTCTCACCTGAAGACACCTCCCTGCGACCCTTCACAGAAATAAGTGGTTACAGAAGATGAATGAATGAACTTCCTGTTGTCTCACCATTTCTTTCCTCTTTTAACAAGCACCCGAGAAGGACCAGATCATCAACTACCCATGGTGCCCGCTGCTATATTTACCTCCCGTCACACCCTCGACGGATAACGAGAATTGATGAGATGTCTGTTTGTGGCCTGCCAGCAAGATGAATAGCAGCTTGTTGAGCTGAACGAGACAGAAACTAAAACTAAAAAGTAAGGGATTTCTGAGGACAGTTTTTGGACTAATGAATGGTTAGAGGGGAAAGTGAAAGTGTCACATGGATCACTGGTTTTATTCAGCTGCACTTTCCAGAGAAACCCAGCAACAAAAATAACACACACCAAAATCTAAAGTCAGGTTTTTATTCTGGCATGAACCAATTAATCAACCATGTTGTTTCAATCAACAACAATCCAAACAAAAACAAGCTTAAAGAACTATATGTTAAGCTTTTTAATACATCCACAACAGAATTACAAAAAAGAAATTCATAAATGAATAAATCTTGATTTTAGGATGCAGTTCAATGGCGATGGTAGGAATCTGAACAGATGGCTACTCTTTATTTTGTTAGAGAGACGATGGGTTTTCACTTTTACATTTGGTTTGTTTGTGAGTGAGCAGCTACACAGCAACCTTCCAACCCTGCAGCGAGTCCTAACTTCACCTCACCACCTCACAATGTCTGAAAAATAATAAAGCTCACAAATATTCAGGTATTATTAGTAAGCACATCATCTTTTCCTCTCCAGCTGGTTTGATGGCATTTTATTTATTTTTTTTAAAAACGATGAATGAAATGAACAATCCCAAGAGGAACCCTCCTTCTCATAACACTGAAGAAAATCAAAACTTGAGGGCCACTAAACTAGATGAAACCAAACCCTCAGGTAGGTGAAGACGGCAACTATTGGCAGGAAGCAATCAGGAAATAGAAAAGCAGGAAACACTTGTGGACCCTACATGAACATGTCGTCGTAGCCGGGTGGAGGCATGTGGTCTGGATCTGGCCTAAAAAACATAAAAGACAAAGTACGGTCATCATGTTTTTCATTATACTGACATTTTTCTTAATGTAGCCAAAGGCCTATAGTTGCTTAGAAGTTACTCTGGGTTCACTTGTATCCTCTAAGACTATTATGCAACATGCTTTTGTAGTGATCTTTGTTGGTAGACCACTCTAAATCTCCATTTGCTCACAATCTGTCTGACTGTGGATTTGTAGGTTCCAAACTCTTTGGAGATGGTTTTGAAACCTTCCTATTAGCATCTCCATTAGCACCTGCTCTGGAGTTACCGCTGAGTACTTTTCTTTCTTTTCTTCTTTGACCTCATATCCTCAAGTCCAAGGCAGCTCCTGCGTTGCTTCGTTCAATCTTTAGTTCATCTTTGCAATCTTAATTCCCAGTTAAAATATGAACTTCTGAATGTTGTATTAATTTATTCATTTAAATAAATAGTGCTTCAACTTGTGGACATCTGCGTGTGGAACTTTGACTATTTATTTTGGATGAGGAGCGTTAGACACCATGGTGGTTATCAGGAGAAGAAGTAACAGAGAGCAAAGTCTTCTTCTTTTGGGATTTTGTCATTTTTGAGTTACTGGTCACACTTGATGTTTTGGTTTGGGCTTCTTCAGTAAACACTGTGCTGCACTGATATCTTCCACACTAATAGACATATTTCCCTAATTGGGAATGTCAATATAATGTTAGACATATTATAAAATGACAAAATGTATTAACCATCTACCATCTCCGAAAGTAATGGTAGAAAACACATCACATCTAATGAACTCAGACCTTATCACAAACATAAATACCAAAAATGGACTTCATTTTTATGGAACTTATCGTGAACACGGTAAACATGACACCATATGAAGGCCATATGATATTAAAATCGATCCTGCCTTCTTTTTATTGATTTTACATCAGATTGGGTAGAATGCTGTTGAAAAGTAATTTTTGCTTTACGTTTTTTTAGGTCTCATTCTGGCCTGGTGATGAGAACACAGAGATTTATTAAGCATTTCACAGTATTTCAGTGGTATTCTCTTGGCCTCACGATGGAGATGTCAGTGACTTTATTCATACAGAGTGGGAGCGGTTCAGTGTCTCACCCTGGTCTGTGGCGTCCGATGGGCCCAAACGGGTCGAAGCGAGCTCCCGGGGGGACAGCTCCAGGAGGCAGGATGTCTGGTATGCCGCTAGACGGGTCAAAGCCAGAGCGAGGATACCCCTGCCTTAATGGGTCGACTATCATCCCTCCACCACCACGGGATCTGAGGAGAGGGAGGAGAAGAGGAGGGATTTAAGAAAAGGAAATCTGTATTTTTTTTCCTACATCTCAGTTTTAATACATTTAAGTCAGTGAAATATGGCTCAAAAATGCTATGCTATGATGTTGACATTTTGGCAAATTTTCAACAAAGTCTCTCAAGATAAGACCCACTCAGTTTGGAGGGTATTGTCCAGCTCATAGTACATGAAGAGGAAAATGTATGTAACTTTATAGAGCACCTTTAAAGACCAAATGTCTCCAAGTGTGTCTCAGTCAGTGTTGCCAGATAGAGGTGACTGTTTCCTGCCAAAAACTTGTTTAGTACTTTAACCCTATACCGTCAAGTGTATCATTTTTTTCTTTACCTAAAGAAAAACTGTTGTAAACAATAATGATACTTGTCATCTGCCCCCTAGTGGATTAATCCATCCAGTAGCTTTTGGCAGCCATTTCCAAAATGGCTATTACTATTTTTTTTTTTTTCAGGGAAATAATTTTGAAAGGTAACATTAAGAATATCATTTATGTTGGTACTGATATTTCAATATGAATATTTACTTTTCTGAAGCACCTTCAATGACTTCAAACTTTAAACGTTATGTTATAGTAGTACATATGGTCATTTAAAATACATGTCATGATGCAGTCTGTATTATGCCTGATACGTTGCTATTTGTTATGAATGTTTTTGTGTATTTTTCAAACTTAATTAAAAGTGATTATTTAAAAGATTAACATCTTATCTGCATACATTTATTTCATATTAGTGGAAGTTTTAGGTATTTAACTGGGATTTTTCTATGTAACCTAATGTTGCACAGGTTGACCTCTTTTGTTGTCTGACTGCTCGTGAGAACTCCTGGTACACCAGGGGGGTAATTAAAAAGCACAAGCTTTGTAGCACATTCAGTGCATCTTGGAAAGAGCAAATACACTCTGGTGTTGTTTCAACACTGTGAACACTGTTCACAATAATGACAAAAATCTAAATAATAGTGTAAAACTAAATACTAAAAACTGACATAAATAGAGAACATTTTGAACACAATTTCAAGGAAACCTGCAAAATACAATTAAAGTTTTGATCCACTACCACTATGCAGGGTATTTCAATACAAAACCTGTGTATGAAAAATGTGTATGTTCAGATTAAACATCTGCTGCCTCTGATATCTGAAGTTAAAATTTGACATTCAGCTGGCAGAGGGAGTTCGGATAAGCGCCAGTAATCCACTGCTGTCTGTCAGTCATTATGTGGACCGACCTTCACTCCACAAATCCCAGATTAGAACAAAACTAGAGCGATGCTAAAATATATGTCAGATTCCCCAAAAAAATAGGTGAAGGATTTGTTGTGAGTGAGGAGAAGGACTCACCCGAAGGGATCCAGATCTGCTCCTCCAGCTGCGAACGGAGGAACCATGGGATCCGGCCTGAAACACAAGCACATAGGTGTAAAATTCAAATCGATGTTATTTTGGAATAACATTTTAAACCTTTTACTAACAGCAGTTTGGTTTCCTGTCATGCTGACTCACAAAGCAGTGAAAGAATGAAGCCTACAAATATATATTAAATACTTTATTTAATTATTTAATAGCCTGATGTAGCCAGACTCAATTCTTGAGGGTAATCATAGTCTGGTAACATCTGGATTTCATAATGTGGCATTGTTTTTTTAACAGATACAGAGAAAAAAACCGTCTGCATCAATTGGATAATCTTCCAACCAATCAGAGCCATTTAATTGTAAACAAAATCAGTTCGCTGCTGAGATGACATGTATGACTCATCTGTCCATCACCGCATAAAGCCTTGGTCTTGCATCCATGCTAGGTCTGCCACAGTCTAGGTATCTGATGACAATTGAATTCCCTACATGCTAACATGAACTTCAAGTTGAACCCATGATGCTGTGTTATGAGTTATGGAAATAGGCCTTGAATGAAACACTCCTGTAATAGTTTCTAAGGACACTATTAACGTATTGTAATCTACCTTTATCTCATCATTTTAAGATTTTGGTCTGTTGCATAGACAAAGCAAGCACTTCACAGATGTCTGCTTGGGAAACCAATCTTTTTGTCAATATTTTCTGTCTTTATTGTTCAGAAATGTCTTGCTTGATCAACAGATTGTCCGTTGCTGCCTTACTCTCCTTTCTGTCTGATTGACTGGATGAAGGAATGAGTGAATTACCATCTCACTGGTTGGCTGACTTGTTGAATGACTGACTAAAGTTGGTCTAGACTCTAGAAAGGTCATCAGGACAGTACTGTCTTTTTTGTCTGTCTTCCAAATGTCATGCCAGGCTCTCCTCTCGTGTCTTATTTCTTTCTGTCGGTCAGCAGAGCAAGTCGGGGTCAACATGGTAGTTGGATGCTGGTGACAGCTGATCAATTCTTCCCAAAAATAATCAATTAAAGTGACGTGAAGTGATAGACACAGGCCCAGAGGTCCAACAAGTCATCGTACAGAATCTCTGTATAAAATGTCTCCCACAAGTTCAGAGAAGAGACAACTGACAAAACAACAGGAAAACAATCAAAGAGACACAAAACCACCTAAAAAGGCAAAGCAACCACAAAGAGCTACAGCCACATTTAGAAGGACGCCCAAAAACTGACTCAGAAGACTCAAAACAGGCCCAAACAATGCAACTGTTAGTTGTGTGGATGTAGACAGACCTAAAACAAAGGAAACTGGAGATGTTTGAGGTTTCTTTAAGACGATTCGCCACACATTACCTGTTATCTAATTAGTAATTCTAATTATTCAGTGAATTACAGGGGCAGGCGTTGAAGAATACCACAGGTAGAGCTCTTCTGTGATTACATTTGTCTTTACTGTTTTCTTCTGGATCATCCCTGTCCTCTCTCGTCTTTCCTGACCGCCACACTTTCCGTTTTTGCATTCTCATCCCTTATTCCTTGTCTCTTCCACTCCCTCGTTCACCCTTTTCTTATTTTCTCTCTCTCTTATCCAACCCTCCTCTCACATTATTTGGTTTACTTTCTCCCCATCTGTCACTGGCTTCTCGTCCTTATCTCCTCCCCCCTTTCTCCGTTCCTCTGGGGACAAGGAGGTGACAGCAGCGAGGTTGATAAAGTGCTGACATCACCTCGCATCGCATCTGATTGGGTCACGACTAGGAGGACGGGGAAAGAGGACAACGGGAGGAGGAGGAGGAGGAGGAGTGGGAGAGGCTGATGAGGAGTGAAAGCAGAGTGAATGCATCCTGCAGCTCCCTCTTTTGTGAAAGAAAGAGACATCAGTTGGTTTTTTGTAATTCCTGTGTTTAAAAAAAAATTTAAATTGAAAGAAAACAGTAGTAATCAACAAGTAACTGAGTCTGTCATGTCAAACTAAAAATGCAGCCTCATTTTTTGTCAAGTTGTTCTAAAAGCCAACTAGCCTAACTAAGCAAAGCAGAAGTAGCTGCTAACGAGACTAGAGGCAGTTTTCAAAAGAGAGCCAAAAGTGAAAGTCACTCCCTAACCCAAACCCTAACCAAGTTTTACCAGGTTTAAACCCTCAGAAAATCACAGGGCCAAGAAAAATGGGTAGTACTCCATGAAAAATCGAGCCCCACAACATAATAAAAAAGACACACACACACACACACACACACACACACACACACACACACACACACACACACACACACACACACACACACACACACACACACACCTCTGGATGTGGTGAGTTTGTGGCTTGTTGAAAGTCTAGACAGAGCAGCTGTTAGTCGACTGCAGCAGAGAGTAAATGAGGCCAGAGCTCAGCCAACTTGGGAGAGTGTATGCGTAGTAAATACCAAAATGACATAAATATTAATAACAAGGTTTCATGCCATAAAATCTCAGGCTGGTTAATTTACTGGTTTATCGTTACAGTTCTTCAGATGGTAAACACTTGTCTAAGGCACTTTTATTAACTGATTTGTTATCATTTAATGTGAAAATATTTTGTGCACAATAATGCACACCACGTGGGAGAAACCAGAACAAATCCCAAGCCTTCAGCACATTTAATCCAAAATAAAACAATGGATACTAGACCTGGGTTTAAAAAAAAAAAAAATTACAATTCAAATCGATCTTCCTTCGAAAAGACCCGACATCGATCTATTAAATCCACTAATCTATTTTTCAAATACAGGCCGTTTTGAAACTTAAAAATCATAAAATGAATTGATACTGAATCGAAGACGAATAGATTCAGGAAACCAATAGCGATGCCAAACCCTAATGGATACTACGCTAAAATGCCAAGACTCAGATTAATATGTTAATTGACAGCATTACTTCTTCTACTTAAAACTGTTTCTAAATTTAATAAAGAAGACAATTTTAGGCATTGGATTTATTCCAGTAGTTTAAAGAGATTCTAAAAAATTGAAAGCCTGCAGTTAACCCTCATCCTGTCTGTTTCTGTCTATCGCTGGGAGACAACAGGCGTGTCCTGGTTTTCACTTCTGTCCTGCACTGCAGTTTCCTAGAAGCAGACAAAGCAGGGAGTGTACGTGCCGCTCGGTGGATTGTATGAATAAATAATATTTTTTTTATTTTAGACCTGCAGTCTTTTTTTTCAGTTTGTAACTTTAAATGTGTTGTTGTGTTCCTCCAACCATCCTGAACCATCGTTGCTTTATAGCAGGGAGCATTATCCTGCTGAAATAAGCCACTGGCATCAGGGAACTGTGAATACTGTTTCCATGACAAGGGTAGACAAACCACCACACTGTCTCCACCAGTTTGTCTTCTCCCTATAGTGCACCCTGGTGCCATGCGTTACATGACGTATCAGACCAGATCACCTTCTTCTTCCATTTTTCCGTGGTCCAGTTCTGATGCGTCCATCGTAGAGCTTTCGTCAGCGGACAGGGCTCAGCATGGACACCCTGACTGGTCCACAGCTACACAGCCCCAAACTAAACAAACTGTGATCCACCGTGTGCTCTGACTCCTTTCTATCAGAACCAGCATCAACTTTTTTCAGCAGTTTGAGCCACAGTACCTCGTCTGATGCATCAGACCACATGTCCATCAACGATCATGTCACCACTTCTCTGTTTTTTCAGTCTCTCCATTTTCAGTCATATAGCCATCACAGTTTGGTCCTCGTCAAAGCCTCTTAAATTCTTCCACTTTCATATTTTTCCTGCTTCTAACGTCAGCTTTGAAGGTAAAATGTTCAGCTTGCTGCCTGATATATCCCACCCACTGTCAGGAGCCATGAGAAGTAGATGATCAAGTGTTAGTCTCTTCACCTGTCATAATGTTATGGCTGATTGGACAAATGTGAGTGAACTTTTGTTTTACTCTTTTTGGAGTAATGTTTTGTATAATTACAAACCAGCGAGGCTGTGTCCCATGGTGAGGATGTCTGCTGGGCATGCGGAGGGGGTCGCTGTCCTCCCCTCTTCTTCTCTGCTCCTCCTCTTCCTCCTCCCTCCGACTCTTCCTCTCTCCCCTCTGTCCTTTTGGTCTGTCCTGGGAGGGCAGCAGCTGAGTCTTCACCTTCTCTGACAAACTGTCAGTGTCTTTGAAGACGCTGCAGAGAAGAGACGACGCTTAACTTCACTTTACAACTTAATTTCGTTCTAAAAGCTGGTTAATTGTTTTTTTTTTTTTTTTTTTTTTAAAGGTGTAGAAATTCTGCAAATATTTGGTCATTAATCAAATGAATATATTGATCTATTATGATGATCCATTAAATAAATAATAATGCAACCTGTTTTTTAACAGACAGACAACATGAGTCTGAGCTTTATTGGTGGTCGTCAGGTCTTTTATTTGCTATTTGTAAGAGATCATTTTGTTTAAATGTTTGGTTTTGACCCGAGCTCTTCATTACCCATAAATGAATACTGTTGTTTTTCCACTGAGGTCGTTAAAATGAGCCCCTGAACCATTATGAAGAAATCACACACAAACCTGTCGAACGTGTGCAGCTGGTCGGCATCCACATGATCGCTAATGTTCACCGTCAAGTCTGTCACCTGCTGAGTGCTGGAGTTCTTCACATACACATACAGTACATGAAAAAAAAGACAGAAACAGACACATATACAAAACATTAACATCTGTTCATTTTATCAAGATTCTAACAGAAATAACAGATTGTAATGGAAGCTCTGCAGGGTAATGTGAAATCTGATCAAATCTTACAGTGAAACCAGATTAATTCATGAACTTCCTGAACAAGTGACCACAATTGTTTGGACACTTGTTGAGTTTTCTTGAAGATGTTTAATCCAATCCGGGACCTGACAATTAGCTGTCATGGGAGGACTTTATTATGGTCCTGACTTTTCACCCCAATGAATGGTACTCCAAAGACCCACTGATGTCCAGAGACTTCAAACTCAAGGTGTGAATGGGGTTGAAACTTTTTGGGGACAGTTGTTAAAACGGTATTGTAAACTGATGACAAATTACATCTCAGTCCACCTCCCCTGTTCATAAGATGGATTCCTCCAAATCCACCTGAGTATCTGGTCCTTAACAGACCCTAGCCATGTGAGTTTCAGGTGGACAGCAACCACAGTTGTTACTATTTAAACCCCAACTCCCCACCAGTCATTCAGAACTGCAGACCTGGATGAAACGCTTTGCTTTTGTGTCTACCGTGTCCTGGGTGGCTGAGAACCTTCGCAGACATATTCCCTGTGCTTACCATCAGGTTGAAGATCAAGGTGGAGTCGACAGCGATGGCTTTGAGCAGCATCTGTGTCTCAGAGTCACCGGCTTTATAACGTAGACTGTACAACTCCTTACTGCTGTTCCAGTCAGAAGGCAGCAGCTCTGACTTCTTGTCACTGCTGCGAGGCTGCGAACAATAACAGAGAAACGAAGAGAAGACGTAAGGACAATGAGAGTGCATCATGATAACAGATCTTGTGGGGTTTGAGTTTGATTGATTTGGTTAGCCAGCTAAAGGTGACATGACAGATTTTACAGCTCGTCAAGTCTCTATTTTAAAAAGGCTGCAGGTTCAAACAAGACATCTACTTTTAACTATTAAAAACACCTTTGATAAACTGTTAATGTCCACAAGATAGCGTGCGTCACACACAGGAGCAAATGCTCATTTATGAAGCTAATGCTAATCTAAATGTTAGCTTAGCCTAGTTCAGAAATCCATTAGAAAAAACGTCAGTTTAATTTTTACTTAAATAACAGAGGCTAATAACATACAAATAACAGAAACGAAACATTCCCTGAATACTTTAATCTCATATTTTAATTCGGGGTATAAGTCATTCACAAAAACAACTGGTGTATCGGTGCAATGTTCGTTTAATAATCATTAGTTACAGCGTTAACGTAATACGCTAACGTTAGCTAGAGTAATTTACCTCGTCTCCGGAGCCGATACACCGGTAACCATTCTTTATCATCTCCCAGTGAACGAAACACACCACGGCATCCTGTGGGCAGCTGATGCTACCTGCGACACAGGTGTACAACACCTCCAAACCCGCCATATTTCTTTACTCTATCGACATCGGCCGAGTTTCCAGCAGTGAAATGAAAACGAAATGTTTGACAGAAGCTTTACAGCGTCAAGTTCCCTAGCAACAGCAGCCACTTCTTGTCTCCGGATTTCAAAGTAAAAGCATGAGAACAGACTCGACTTTAAAAACAAAACAGAAACGAAACCAATAAATAACTTTTTTTCTTTTTTAGCAAATACGCTTTAAAACTTACAGTACAAAGAATACAATATAAATACATTTAACAAATGAAAATGAGCTATAATAATTATTATTATATTATGTTTAAATAAATAAATAAATAAATAAACACAAATGTAAGCTACCTTTTGAAGAAAATAAATAAGAAAAAAAATAAGCGCAGCTTCAGCTTAAAAGCCATCATAGAAGCTATTAAATGATGATAATGAATCCTACTAACTGTATCTAAGATAATGATGAATTTGCTGAGTTTTTAACTCGTAGCACATTTAGTTTTAATAAAGGCAAAGTATGTTTAGTAGGAAACTGGTAGTTTACTATTTCTAGCTTTACATAGCTTTATCGGTTTTGTTTTGATCCAACACATAAAGAGCCTCCGGCGGGAAACATGAACGGGTTTACTTGTTCCGTCTTTTAAGACGCGTTCTCTCACAGTACTGAAGATTGCAATGTAAAATGAGTATTCTACCAGTAGCCAGCAAAAAATACATGCCCGTTGATGTATATTAGTAAGTGAAAAATCATGAAGACATAGGGGGAATAAAAGAGGTACATTGTGCTTATTTATCATATTTAAAACACAATTAATTTCCCTCATGGTTATATATATATATATATAGATAGATAGATAGGTTTTATTTGTCACATGCACAGTTATACATAGTACAATGCACAGTGAAATGTATTGTTGTACCTGCAGCCAGTAGTAAAAAAATATAAGTACTACAGTAAACAGTAGTTTGCACACAAGGTAAGCAATATAAGTGTAATGTACACCGATAGAGAAATAAAATAAAAATAAAAATAAAAATATAGACTGAATAAAAATATAGACTGGTAAACTTAGAGGGGGGGGGGGGGGGTAGTTGTATATGTACATACATTTCCAGTATTTAGCAGCTACATGAATAAAGTGCATATATATATATCTATATATATCTATATATATATAGATATATATAGATATATCTATATATATATCCTGGAAGGTCTTGGCTGCCCAGAGTTTACTTCTGAGTCACTCAATTTCCTACAATTAAAATCAAACAAATATTAAAATCTTTCATCATCTCGTACATTTCAAACAAAGAATGTGTTCTTATCTCGTTATGTAGCTACTCAATAACTCTTCCTCTTCATAAAATGTGTCCTTCCAGAACATATTCTAATTAAAATAAAGTAAAAAATGATTTGTCATTAAAAATGTTCCAGAACAACCTCGACTGACATTTGGGGCAATCATATTTTATTACAAAGTCAAAAGGTTACAGATACTATTAAAATCTTTTTGTATCATTATTATTTTCAATAATAACTTTTAGTTAATAAAATCATTTACCATTTGTTTGTTTTCGTGTTGATATTTTGAAATAATACTCATAATAATGCATGTACTGATATTGCTATTACTACTGTTAATATAGATATTAACGTGTTTTATTATTATTTATTATTATTTATTTATGCTTCCGTTTTGGGGTTTCCTACAACAACATTTCCCGTCATGCCCCGTGCAGGGCGGAGAGAGCGAGAGACACAGCTTCCTTGTCAAGATGGCGGCTCCCTTGACTCTACTTTTGATTGTAGCTGTTACAATCCGTGCGGCTCTCTTCAGATCCAGTTTAGCGGACCTGATCGCCGAGCGGGTGGAGGTGGTGTCTCCGATCACCGCCTGGAAGAGAGGTAAGCCGGGGTCCGGCAGCTGTTCCGAGCCCCGTTGTTGTCGCTAAACCGCCGCTCGGCTTCCCTCCAGTCCTGCTCATTCACCTCGGCTGTTAACCCAGAATGAAGTCGGTAACGTCAAACTGGTTTTGCGAAGAAAAATCTGAACCTCTAATTCAGAGGTTTTAGTCAACAATCAGAAAAATAAGCTTTACCGCCAATGACCTATTAGTACCAGCACTGTCATTTCTGCTCGAATAACTAGATCAAATGTCCCTCCACCCTTTTAAATTAATTATTTTAAATCAGATTAAACTAGATTGCATAATTACTACTATGTCAATTGCGCTGTGGAGTTTAAAAAGGATTTGTATCATAGTTTTGTTAAACCCTGCCTTAAAAACATGTCACAAAGGTGGATGTACTGCATTTTACTGTAAAAGTCGTCTTTAAAATGACAACGAGGATATTAAATACGTCCTAAAATGAGATTGCTTTGGGTTATAGATCAACCTTAATAAAACCTGAGTAAAACGTTCCCATCCAAATGAGTCCACTCAGATGTAAATTACTGCCTGTCACTGAATCTGATTCATCTAAACTGAAGCTGCTGATTTATTACGACAGATGTGCTCACAGATCTTCTTCATTCTGAAGAAATGAGGCTTTGCAAATGTAAGGTCTCAAATTTCCTAAAAGCAATGTAGATTCATCATACGGGGCTGCGTTTGTCCATCTTAAACCGTCCAGTGTGGGTGAGCCTCTGTCCACTGCTGCAGCCTCAGACTTCTGGTCTTCTTCTGTTAAGAGTTCATCAACCTCCAGGTTGTCGTGAGTCTGAGCTGCTTCTCCGCTCAGCTGTAAAGACGTTCTCTGAGATACTGTAGCCTTTCTGTCCTCTCTAACCAGTCTGACCTCTCACCAACAACCTATAATGGATAAAATCAGTTTTTAACTCATTTTGTTATAATAATGGGAAAACAGTTCTCCCTGTGTCTGCGTGGGTTCTCTCCAGGTACTCCAGCTTCCTCCCACCATCCAAAGACATGCTCATTAGTTTCATTGGTGATTCTAAATTGGCCGTAGGTGTGAGTGTGAATGGTTGTCTGTCTCTCTGTGTTAGCCCTGCGATGGACTGGAGACCTGTCTAGGGCGTACCCCGCCTCTCGCCCGATGACAGCTGGGATAGGCTCCAGCAGACCCCCGCGACCCTTAACAGGATTAAGCGGGTATAGAAGATGAATGAATGAATGAATGAATGAATGAATGAATGAAAAGGGAAAACAGGATTTCTTGTTCCGTTTTCTCAAGAGAAGTGTCGGTTCTCCAACAGCACGATAAAGTAAACTGAGTAATCTACCAATATCCAGCAAAAATGTAGATAGACAGATGGACAGACTTCCCCACCTTCCGGCTCAGGTGAACAGATAAGGAGGCTCCATCCCAGAAAAGCAGCTGGCCCAGATGGAGTGCCCCCACGATTACTCACAGCCTGTGCTTATGAGCTATAGGGGAACCCCTTCAGCATGTATTTAACTTGAGCCTACACCTTTGGAGGGTCCTCCTGCAGTGGAAGACATCCTGCATCATCCCTGTCCCTAAGTCAGAATTAAGCACAGTCAGAATTAAGTATGAAGATAGTAAGAATGTGAGTAAATAGATAGAGACAATATGTTGTGCAAATAGTGCAACAGTGTGTTGTGCAAGTTGTGCAAAATGGTAATACGATGTCTCCACTCCCCCCAGTGATCAGTCCAATGACTGGTGTCGGATGTGATCTTTACGATGCTAGTGCTGGTCTGTGACGCCACACATTCACAGATGAAGAGTGTGTAGAGCAGCGGACTGGACATCCGAGCTGTAATCAATAAATATCATAATGTGTCCTCACCTTCTTAGTGTGTGAGGTCGGCGTTGACAGCATCAAAGTACATCAGTCTATTTTAGTACTACTCCTGTTTTTAATAATTAAGTGCATTTGAGCTCTTAAATGTAAAAAATGTTTTTAATGTCTAAATGTAATACTGCAAAAAGCCAAAAAGAGGTTTTTATGTGTAGCACAACACATGGACAAGAGAATAACATAGGAACACTGCAACCCTTCATAGGCTTCATTAGAAAGCAGTAACAGGAAGTTGCATTATTAAAGCCCTGAAGCTGAAACTGTTAAGAGAATCCATCCACAATGATCACAAATGTGGACGATGACACGTCTTTCTGCTGTTTGTTTGCAGTTGTTGAAGGTTTGGCTCTGCTTGATTTGGGAGTTTCGCCGTACTCTGGAGATGTTTTCCATGAGGTGAGAGATGATAAACACACACACACACATACAGTGGGGTTCCTTAAAAGTTTCTTTATTTTCATACACTGACTGGCCCAAAAAAAGTCGCCACCAAAAATAAAATGGTTCACACTCTATTATTTCGCCTTTAGCTTTGATTACAACACACATTCACTGTGGCATTGTTTCGATAAGCTTCTACAGTGTCACAAGATTTATTTCCATCCAGTGTTGCATTAATGTTTCACCAAGATCTTGTATTGATGATGGGAGAGTCTGACCACTGCACAAAGTCTTCTCTAGCACATCATAAAGATCCTCAATGGGGTTAAGGTCTGGACTCTGTGGTGGCCAATCCATGTGTTAAAATGATGTCTCATGCTCCCTGAACCACTCTTTCACAATTTGAGCTCCATGAATCCTGGCATTGTCATCTTGGAATATGCCCGTGAACATCAGGGAAGAAAAACTCCATTGATGGAATAACCTGGTCATTCAGTATATTCAGGTAGTCAGCTGACCTCATTCTTTGGACACATAATGTTGCTGAACCTAGACCTGAGCAACTGCAGCAACCCCAGATCATAGCACTGCCCCCACAGGCTTGTACAGTAGACACTAGGCATGATGGGTGCATCACTCCATCTGCCTCTCTTCTTACCCTGATGCCCCCATCACTCTGGAACAGGGTAAATCTGGACTCATCAGACCACATGATCTTCTTCCATTGCTCCAGAGTCCAATCTTTATGCTCCCTAGCAAATTGAAGCCTTTTTTTCTGGTTAGCCTCAGTGATTAGTAGTTTTCTTAAGGCTACACAGCTGTTCAGTCCCAATCCCTTAAGTTCCCTTCACATTGTACGTGTGGAAATGCTCTTATTTTCACTATTAAACATAGCCCTGAGTTCTACTGTTGTTTTTCTTCAATTTGATTTCACCAAACGTTTAAGTGATCACCGATCATGATCAATCAGGATTTTTTTTCTGACCACATTTCTTCCTCAAAGACAATGGTTCCCCACTATCCTTCCAGTTTTTAATAATGTGTTGGACAGTTCTTAACCCAATTTTAGTAGTTTCTGCAAGTTTCTCCTTAGATGTTTTCTCTGCTTGTTGCATGCCAATGATTTGACCCTTCTCAAACAAACTAACATCTTTTCCACAACCCCAGGATGTGTCTTTCGACATGGTTGTTTAAGAAATGAGAAGCTACGGATTGTATCAGTTGGGGTTAAATAACTTGTTGCCATCTGAAACATAATCACCATGCAGTAATTATCCAATAGGAGGCTCGTACCTATTTGCTTAGTTAAATCTTATTAAATAGACTTATTTTTTGGCCAGGCAGTGTATAAACCTGGAAATAATCAAGTTGGAGATTTTCTACAGGCAAAAGTGTTTCTGGTTCTCACTGCTTTATCAGAGCCAGTTTTAGCCAGATTATCTGAAAACATTAATTTGACCCGGAGTGTGTTTTACTGTCTCTTTTCATGTGTGTGTTTCTGCTCTGATGCCCTTCTCTTTTTTTTTCTCCTCAGACTCCTCTCATCATTTACCTCTTTCACTTTCTGGTGGACTTTGCAGAAATCACATTTATGGTGAGTAGGGAAGACCAAACAAAAAGCTTCATGCATTTATTTAAGCATATAAAAAAAGTCATATTTTTTGGTCTAAATATTTTTGAGGAAGAAGTCTAAACCTTTTCTGTTTGTTCAGTTGGCGGATGTGATCACTGCTGTGGCTCTCTACATGGCGGTAAAGGACTACAATAAACAAGTGGTAAGAAAATGCCAAAATGTACTGAGAAAATGGTAAATTCACTATTATCATGTGTTATCTTTGTTCAGTGGGTAATGATATAAAAATGTGTTCTACGGTGCCACTTAAAAGTTTTTGCACTCTTCAGAATTTTCAAGATTTCTGCATAAAAATGATTAAGGGGATTTTCACACCAGTCCTGAAACTAGACAAACAGACATTGGCTAATGTTCATGAATCCACCATCAGGAGAACACTGAACGACCATGGTGTACATAGCAGAGCAGCAAAAACAAAGACACGGCTCTCCCAAAAGAACTTTTCTGTCCATCTGCAGTTTGATCAGCGTCAAGTGGACAAGCCAGAAGACTATTGGTGAAATGTTTTGTGGACCGATGAGACCAAAGGAGAATACTTAGGTTTAAATGAGAGGCGTCATATTTGGAGATGAAACAATACTTCATTCCAGCATCAGAACTTCATCCCGTCCATGAAATATGGGGGTGGTAATGACTTGTTTGGGCCTGTTGTTTTGCATGTGGACCAGGATGGCTTGTCACCATCGATAGCCAATGAGTTCTGAATTATTCCAGCGAATTATAAAAGAAAATGTGAGGAAACCCACCTTCATCTCAGAACTGAAGTGGTTTTGTACTGATGAATGGACTAAGCTTCATCTAAGCTGCTGTAGACGGTTACAGTTACCTTAAATGTTTAGATCCTGTTCATGCTGCACAAGGGGGTCAGACCAGATACTGAAATCAAGGGTTCGCTTACTTTTGCAATTCACAGATATGAACAAATGATTTGTTTTCCTGAACAAATAAATGTAAAAGTACAATATTTCTGTTTCATCTGTTTGAGTTCTGTTTGCCTACTTTCAGGACTTTTGTGAAAATTCCGCAAGTCAAATGACCCTAAATGTCTCCGTATGTCTGTTAGGGTGTTTGTAGTAACAGTGCTGTGATGCCTTTGATGTTGTTTCAGTTCAGAAAGCAGAAGTTTGCCTTAGAGGCAGACCGCTACCCTCTGGACTGTCTGGAGCTCATCAGAAGCCCCAGCGAAATGTATTACATCCCCCTGAAAGTGGCCATGTTGTAAGTATCATCAGTCAGAGGGTGTTCAGTCCATACACTGTGAATAAAGATGAACGTAGTGAGCTGGTTTGTATTGGAGCCACTTAAAGCTTAAAACTTAATCATTCTTGTCTCACAGTTATCTGTTGAACCCGTTCACCATCTTGTCTTGTGTTGCCAAATCGACCTGCGGCCTGAACAACGCCGTCATCAGCCTCTTTATCCTCACTACGATTAAAGGTAGAGTACTGCCTCTTATTGCTATCTGAACAGAACTAGACTGCCGTCTGTTGTTCTGCTAAAACTTTTATCCAGTTTGTTTAAAAAAGAAATTAACTTAAAGGATTACTGAAATATTACATTTAGTAATCACTTCAGTAGCACATAATAAAAAGTAGATTTCAGACAGTTTGCTTATTGGTGGTGTTTTGATTGTCTTTGAGTAACTTTTTGTTTGTGTTTCAGGAAATGTTTTGCTGAGTGCCATATTTCTGTGCTTGGCCACTTATCAGTCCATCTATCCTCTTACTCTGTGCGCTCCGGCAATGCTGTACTTGATGCAGGTATGTTGTGCATGGATGCATTGGTTCACTGGCTACGTTTACAAGGACAATATTTCTCCAGTCTGATCAATCATTCTGATCAGAGACTCCAAGGTAACTGTTTACATGGATGCCATAGAGTGTAGAAAAAATGGAAGATGCTTCTCCACCTCCTCCAACTAAAACTAAACTCATCAGAAAAATGAACACTTGAACATACATCAGAATTATATTAACTACCTAAAATGACAGAAACCGTCTTTGGAAAAATTCATTTGACAGTGTTTTAGTTTGGCTCAAGTCCCATCCACTAACATGAGGAGGTGGAGCTTATGACCTATACTGCAGCTGGAAACCAGGGGGAGCTCTACTAGCTATGGCTTCACTTTTGAGGAGCTGTCATGGTGTCCGCTTTTCTACAGTCTATGATAGACGCTAAAAGAAATCATCTGATTAGATACACTGCTGCTAAAGATTTTGCGCCCCTCAAAATTTTCTGCATTTCTGCATAAAAATGACTCAAAGTAGACAAAGAGAACCCAATCAAACAAATGATGCAAGAATATTATACTTGTGCATTTAATTAAATTAATAATGTGTGCAAAACTCTGAGTTTCAAAAGTAAGTGAACCCTTATTTTCAGTATCTGGTGTGACCCCCTTGTGCAGCAAGAACAGGAACTAAACGTTTCTGGTAACTGCTGATCAGTTGCCGACACTGGCTTAGAGGAATTTTAGCTCATTCCTCAGTTCAGTATGAATCCACACAGATTTATTCCAGCCAGTGGAAAAACCAGCAGATCAAGTGTTAATTTATCAAAGGCTTACACCACCCCTCCTAATCTGATTGAAAACTTATTAGAGGAAGTGTAGAATCCATGTAAATGTAGCAACTGCCTTTATTTATTTTTTTCTTCCCACTGTTTGAAATCCCTTCTCACTACATCTTGACGACCTTATTTTAAAACATTTAAAAGTAGAATTTCTTGAATTTTTTTTCATTTTCTTAATTTTAATCCTTCTGCATGTTTATGTTTCTCCTCCAGCGTCAGTACATCCCGGTGAATTTTCGGCGCGCCAGCTTCTGGTGGTTTGTCGTGCAGTATCTCTTCATGTACCTCGGCAGCCTGTTTGTCCTCATCGGTCTCTCATTTTTCCTGCTCAGCTCCTGGGACTACCTTCCTTCTGTCTACGGCTTCATGTGAGTGGAGAGGTTTTAACAAGTGTCTGCTGCACAGAACAGCACTTGAAATCCATGAAGCAGGATGGTGCTTCTTGCCTTTGTAATTATACGCTCACAGCTTTTCTCTTTGAAGCACTGGGAATTCGTCACAACAGGAACAACTTCTCCATCTTCAAATGAAAACGTTAACCTATCTTCTCTCCACCAGAGGGCACTGTATAACATTTTATGTTTTACTGTTGAAGTCACTCTTAGCACAAATCGTGGTCTCAGTTCCCTGATAATTAAATTAATTATAATGATAATAAAATGACATCTGAAGGTGTTTTTCTCTCCCTCCAGTCTCTCAGTTCCTGACCTCACCCCAAACATCGGCCTCTTCTGGTATTTCTTCGCCGAGATGTTCGAACACTTCCGCCTCTTCTTCCTCTGCGTCTTCCAGATCAATGTCTTCTTCTACACCATCCCTCTGTCCATCAAGCTGAAGCAAGTCCTCCCTCTAAATTAAACCTTGTTCTCTGTTCTTTCTCAAACTCAGTTCACTTTGTTAACCCCAGCGTGTTTGTGTTTGTGCCGCAGGGAGCATCCAGTGTTTTTGATGTTCATGCAGCTAGCGGTGATCTCCATCTTTAAGTCTTACCCCACGGTGGGGGACATCGCTCTCTACCTGGCCTTCCTCCCTGTCTGGAGCCACCTGCACAGATGTGAGTGTATACGTCAAAAAATGCATGTTCGCCGACTGGACACATTATTAGGAACATTTCAGTCTGGTGCAACACATCTTTCATGATTTCTACTCACAGGAAGTTTCAAAGAGCCGAGTTTAAGTTTATTGTTGAGGAGGTGTTTCTAATATTTTGGCCGCCTCTTTATGTCAGATTGATGAAGTGTTTCTTAATTAATTTCTTAAATTAAACTTTTATCTAGAGGCTTCTTACCAAAACTAAGCTGCTGCTGTGTCCATATTTGAAATCGATAAGAGTGTTGAGATTCAGACAATAGCCAACCGTGAGCTAAGTGACTCTAAAACGCTATATAGAGCTGTTGCTAATGTAAAAATATTGATTATAGGCCTTTTAAATTATTCATTATCTGTGAGAAATATAAAGACTACTTAACAATGATAAAACCCAGTGCAATTAAATGATCCATGAAACACTACGATAAGTTGAGATGAGTTTTGGACCTGAGGTTTTGGTTTAATAAGGTTTTTATGTCTCGTTCAGTCTTGAGGAACATCTTCCTGGTGTCCTGCGTCCTGCTGGCCTGTTCGGCTCTGTTCCCCGTCCTCTGGCACCTCTGGATCTACTCCGGCAGCGCCAACTCCAACTTCTATTACGCCATAACTCTGCTGTTCAACGTGGCACAGGTAGGATAGTCAACAAGTCAACAAAATGTGGTTGGTTTGAAAAACGTATCATGTGATGAGGGTGTGATTTCTCTCCCCTCAGATCCTGCTGGTGTCGGATTATTTCTACGCTTTCCTGAGGAGAGAACACCACCTCGCCTACGGACTGTATCTGAAGAGGAAGGACGGCTCTGAGGCCACGTTGGTGCTTAAATAAAACACATCTCTGCGGGGGAGGAAGAAAACTGCTCGAGGTCTCCTTTGTCCTCAGAGAGAACAAAGACAAACTGAGGAGAGACTCCCTGGTCCTCGGACAGATCAAAAGCACACATGCAGGAAGTGTGCTCGGTCATATGCAAACCATACTACATGACAGATGTGGGATGTTGACACGTGGCTCCTTCTCGTCTGGGCTGCTCTTATTTCGAAGCCTCCACCTGGAACTTACACCTGCACGGGTGACTTTTATTTTGAAGATTTTTTACCCTTTTTGTCCCTCAGCTTTTATTTTGAAGCACCAACTCTTGCACAAAAGGGGAATGTCCATCTGGGGTGGGCTTTTATGTTGAATCTTTGCTCCTTTTTGTTATAAAAATGTGGAGAAATGTGAGATACTACTGTTTTGATAGTTCCTGGGGCCCAGCTTCCCCGCCCACGTTGTTCTGTAACGTTTCAAATTCACATTATTACATTTGTGTTAAAACCTGTTTCCTTTGTGGTGAGAAATCAGCAGAAGAGCGTTCTGTTTCTCAAGACTGGCCAACCATTTCCTTTACACCCACATCTTGTTCTTTAATTAACCAGTTCTCAGAGTCAGGCTTCTATAAGGTACATAAATTGTAAAACCTATACGGTGAACTGCCTGAAAACTGAGATATTTGGCAATGAGGTCAAGGTTTGGATACTCGGATCAGTAAACTCCTGATAATTAATTACTGATTAATATATGGACCAAGTTAAAGTTTAATATTTACCCGTAGAAGCCTCCGAATGAATACGCCATTTTCTTCTATTTCTGCATGTAATCAATTGTTTAATGAAGTCATTGTTCAAATGAGACTTGACATTTAAAGTGAATCTCTCCATATGCATGCAGGACATCAGGCGAATCATCAAACTAAAGTAATAGTTTGACGTTTTTGGAAAATATGCTCTCCTGGTGGTCATGAGATAAGAAGAAAACTGATGTCTGTCTGATAAGTATGAAGCTAGAATGTGGTTAACTCGGCTAAAAGATAGGAACTATGCTGTGACTGAGAAATAGTCAGACACGTGACTACACCCAGGAAATAGACGTGATATTTCTTGTTGATTTATTTTTTTTATTTCTAGACGTGCTGGCAGGCGGAACAGAGCTTGACTGGCTGTTTTCCCCCATTTCCAGTCTTTAAGCTAAGCTAAGCTAACCATCTTCTTTATATTCAACATACAGACGTGGTTCCAATATTAACGCTCATCTCTCCACCAGAAAGTTTCTCAACTTAAACCCTTCGTTAGACTCTCAGCATGTCTCAGATCCAGACTACACACTAACTCTGTTCAGTGTTTACTACATACTCATCATCATACTATACTGATTTAACACAACGTAGATGATCAGTTGATTTATACTAACAGGGAATGATACGATTAGTTCAACATGGTGGTTAAATTGGCTTTGGACCTTTACTTACTCAAACCCTGCACAGAAACCGTGTGTATTGTGGAATTAAATCACTGTTTTATATTTTCATTTAATTCACCTTCCTCCTTAATCAGAAGTCATTGGGACATCTCTGCCTTCACAGCCTTCATTCACAACCTTTAGAAAAGCCTTAAACAGCATTGGAAGTGATTAAAAGACAAAACATTTTTAAATAATTTGCTTTCTACTATAACAAGAAGTCAGATTTGAGTTTCGGTTTATAAATTGGTTTATGTAGGCACCAAGAAAATTCAAAAAGCCAACATTAGACTTTTATTTATGTGTAGATTCTTACTATAAACTGGTTTACATGTGAAATTAAGTTTGAAAGAGAAACAACCCATAAATATTCAATTGTTGAATTGTTTCTTCTTCCCCTCACCTGTTTGGGCAGATGGCGGCCATTTTGATACCAATGAAAAATTTTATTTATTTGTTGCACTGAAAACTGCGAAGAGATTTAATTCTTATTGTTATTATTTGAGAGAAAGGAGGAGCTTTTTTTTCTTCTTTTGCTTTTCTGTTGTTTTGATACTGCTCTGTATCTTTCATCGTGTTTAGTTTGATTACATTAACATTCAGGGTTTGAAAGGTTTTTTTTTGATGAATGAGTGAACATGACATAAACGTGGATTATTAAACATGAAGTCTTGCCTTTTTTTGTCTTTTGGTTTTTCTCACAAAGACCAGTGACGGTTCATAAATTACAAATTAAATATGGCTGGATTCATGCCACAGTAAATACAAACTAACTGATGAACTAAACTTTATATGATATCTAAATGCAGATGGACCTGTCACGTCAGGGGATCATTTTCACAGGAGACATTTTGTCTTAACAAAAACTGCCACTGTCCTGAACTAAATGGACTAAATGGCCCTGACACCAGGTTCCAGGTTTAGTTCAGGACAGTGGTATCAGTATCAGTGACACATACTCCAATATAGGCATTAAACTACCTCCATCGTTCTTCTATATGACTGTAGTTTTACTGTTGTAGCCGCTCCGAGTGAAGATACATTGTCTTGTTACGTTTGTGGTTTCCAAACCTTGGGTGTGGGGCCTTTCAAAGTGTCGGAAAGTACATCTGAGGGGTCGTGAGGAGATTAATTGGAGAGGTAAGTGGAGACAATTGACAAAGCAAAATAACACAAAAGGTTCTTAGACCTACGACCAAGATTAGGAAATGAACAGCTAAACATGCAATAGAAGTTTTACTGATAATCTGATCTCCTAATAACTATGTGAACACATGATCTGCTGGTTTCTCTCTGTTCTTTCTCAGCACGTTTGCTCCACGAGGGGTAAAAATCAGGAGGGACAGAAACATGGAGGTAGAAAAACAAGTTGTTGAAACAAGTGTTTGAAAAGAAGAACAAAGCTGGACAGCAACACTGGAGACGTGGAGACATCTTGGTCTTCTTCTACTCTTATCAATTCAGAGTTGGAGATAGTGTTTGGGGGAAAACTTCTTCTCTTCCTCCTTCTTGTGCTTCGTCACTGTCATCCTCTTCCTTCTACTTCTCCTTTCTCTACTCCTGTTTCTTCTTTTTCATATTCTTTTTCTTCTTCTATCTTATCCAAGAAGTCATGATAAGGCAAGAACAAAAAGACTTGACAGGATGTGACAAGAAGAGTGAGGGAGAGTGGGCTTGGTCATGTGACAGCAGGCCAACCAATCACATACATCCACATATATATAGGTACCTAAAAATGTGTTGGGCATATCTTCATGTGTTTTGACATTTTGATTCTCCACAGTAGCAGAAGTAGGCCGCCTTCTACGCTGATTGATGTTTTAATCTGAACACATATTTCTGATCAGATCATTTTATATCCCAACCATGTAAACAGTTCATCTCTGATCAGAGCGATTGATCAGATTAAATAAATAATGTCCATTTCTGTTTTTTCTCTTCTTGTTTTAATCCTTTTTAATCCTTTTTTTGATGATGAACAGGTGTCTTCAAACAGAGTCATTTTCACCATGTTCACAACTTAACGTCATGTGGTCTGTCGTCCCCCTCCTGTGGCATTCACAACCTTGCAAGTGGAAATTTTTTATAAGATCTGAAATCACGGGGGGTGTACATGACTTTCCCTGTGGTAACCACAACTCACAAGTTTTATTTGAAGGCAGCAAAATACACAAACACATGCAGAAACACTCACACTACGAAGCAGACGAAGTTATTTAATGCCTCAACACAAAGCATTAACATTCATCTGCAGTATCTACACCATGAATGCACCAAAGAAATTTTCAAAGGAAGGGTTTTGCATAATCTTTAAGGTATTGCTGACCTTAACATAAATAGTTTGGCCTTCATGGAAATAAAAAGTTCCACCGAGGTAGCTGGTTCCAGATTTTGTGCTCCCAGACTTCATGAGGGTTGTTTCAGGATCAAAACGCATGACACAGTGGTAAAATGTACCACCCACAGTGAAGGAAACTTTGGAATAAACATGGTAATATCCCTCCTTCTGGACTTCAAGCCTCCCGTCTCTGTAGTCCATGCCATGAAGAAGAGAGCGGCGTAAGCTCCAATGCATGACCTGACTTTCATGAACTACTATTGACACATCTGTAGGGACAAGAAGACAAAAGACAGATGCAGTAATGTTAAACTGAATTCTGATCAATGTAACCAGAGTCCACAGCCTCAGATTTATACTGACAGGTCGTAAAATTGCTTTTCTTGCTTTTTATTCATAGGTGCACAGTACCTGGCTGCTGCACTGTAAAAAAAAAAAAAAAAAAACACTCGGTCATCTCACCAAACAGATGTGCCATCGGTTTTGAATGCAGAACATGGCTGAGTCGATCTCGTCCTGTGACGGGAACTGAAAAGTTGTAAAGAGTTACATAGAATAGTGAAATTAATAATGTGGGTGAAATGCAATGAGAGTTTCTTCACCTGATGTCTTGTTAGAAATCAGCTCTGAAACAGCCTGCAACAGAGGTTTAAAAACAAAAAACATTTAAAAATCATCCGTGCTACACACATCTGTCACGAGAGCTATAGTTTTACTGGAAGGGAATTAAATATTCCCTTCAATTCAATTCATATTTTTATTGTGTCTCAGTTTATATATAATAGTGAATTATTTCAGCTCTGACAAACATTTCAGGAGAAGAGCTTGTTTTTCATTCGTAAACTGATGTCTAAATATATTTCTATATATTTCTGACAACCTATTCTTCTCTTTCCCTGAATTTATTTGTTAAGTGACCAGGTATTTTGCAGATTCAAACTAATAATGTGACCACAAACAGACAGATTTTTCCTTTTGTTTTCCATAAGTAGCTTTAAGGTGGTTGAAAGCATCTAATGACGGAGGTGATACTCACGGGTGCAGAATGGATGAGGCAGCTGATGAAATAGGTCTCTGTGGCGATGCCACACATCACCACACTCAGCATCACAAACAGCAGCGTTTGTGAACCCTTGGTGCCGCGTCGCTGCTCGCCTGGACTCTGAAGCAGTGAGGAGTTGACAGCAGTGCCATCCACTTCATTCCTGCAGCGCTGCATTCCTGCCAATATACAATAATTGACAAGAACTGTATTTCCAATGAACAGATATGCAGTCACCCAGCAGAGAAAAAGACGCACCTCCTGCTATATCAGAGAAGCACACTTCCGCTCAATCTCACAGCTCACGGCTTCATGCTGATAAAGTGTGAGGTTTTAAGTGTAACTTCATAATTAACCACATCCTCTTTTTCTCGCATGAAAATGACATGAACTCAAGAATTAACTTTACTTTGTACAGTATGTACTTCATTTTAATCGTCATACTAAACTATTTTTTTCCTAAATATTTTTATTTAAAACACAGGCGTGTGCCTGCCTAATATGCAGAGGTAAACTGTTTTGGGGCTGGTGTGAGAAAGAACGATCTCCCCTGTGCTTTAGTCCAGTCCTAGGGACCACCAGAAGACAGTGGTCAGCAGACCTGAGTGACCTTAACGGGACGTGTGGTTGTAGGAGATCACAGAGAAACATAGGAGCCAGTCCTTTTAGTGATTTATAAGCACTTAAAGTCAATCCTAAAACATACATTGTACATACAACATACATACACACATTTCTATTGGATTAAGGTCAGGACTTTGACTTGGCCGTTCCAAAACATTAATTTTGTTCTTCTTCTTTAAACCGTTCTTGTGTTGACAGGTGTCGGATAGATATCCTGACTCTTTCTTTTAGAATTTACTTCTATCATTCAGAATGAATTGGTCCATTAATGATGAGAGGTTACCCTGGCCCAGATGCAGCAAAAAAGGCCCAAACAAGGACACTACCACCCCAATGTTAAATGGACTGGATGAAGTTCTATTGCTGGAGAATCTGCCACATAAGCAGGACTGGCTGGGGTCAATGATTGTGCAATGCTTGATTATAAATGAACTTGAAGAGAGGAAAAGAGGATATGGTTGGTTATGTTGTGAAATTTAAGAAAACAGTTCAGCTCACAGGTTTTTCTCTGCATGAACGAGACAGTGTTAGACACTGAGAAGAAATGTGTTGTACTGATATTTGCAGTATGTGTATCAGGTGTTTCTATCCTCCCTTCATCTCTACAAGAATATGTGTTCATGAAAAATACAGCTTTTCTTCTTACCAGTGGAATATGGTTGTCTGTCTCTCTGTGTTAGCCCTGCCATAGACTGGCGACCTGTCCGCGGGTGTACCCCACCTCTCGCCCAATGACAGCTGGGATAGCCCCCCACTGCGACCCTTCACAGGACAAAGACAGAAAAAGAAGGGGAAGGTTTACAGTCATTAATAATGTACAATGAGCGAGATGGACTGCTCAAAAAATCATAACCTGGAAATTTATAGGGGATGCGTGCCATATAAGTTCCTCATTCCAAGCCGGTATGTGTATTAAACTTCATTTGTCATGCTGTTTCGTTTGGTCAGTGTGTGTTTGAGTCAGATCAGAGCAGAAGCAGAAACTACAACTACAGATGCAAGAAGACTGGGAGACTGGATTACAAGGATACTGCCGCTTCAATGTGTTGCTGATTTCATGTTAGAAAAAGGAGTTTCAAAAATCAAGATCAAAGTGAAAGATATTTTTTTAAGGAACTTCCTCAGAAAACGGTATTCTATTTTATGACTTTTGTTTTTCACTCTGAGACAAAATGACTTTCCAGTCGGAAGACGATCTCTCCTGTCCTATCTGCCATGACATCTTCAATGATCCTGTCATCCTGTCATGCAGCCACAGCTTCTGTAAAGACTGTCTCCAGGGATGGTGGTCTGAAAATCAAATACCCAGATGTCCAGTTTGTAAGAAGATCTCTCTGTCGAACGAACTACCTCGTAACTTGGCTTTAAAGAACGTGTGTGAGGCCTTCCTAGTGGAGAGAGAACGGAGTGCTTCTGTAGGGTCTGAGTCTCTCTGCAGTCTGCACTCTGAGAAACTAAAACTGTTCTGTCTGGATCATAAACAGCCAGTGTGTGTCGTCTGTCGAGATTCAAAAACACATGCTGACCACAAATTCAGGCCGATTGATGAAGCTGCACAGAATCGCAGAGAGGAGCTCCAGAAACATCTGAAGCCTGTACAGGAGAAACTGAAGATCTTTGAAGAAGCTAAAGAAAACTTTGATCAAACAGCAGAACACATTAAGGTCCAGGCTCAACAAACAGAGAGGGAGATTAAGGAGCAGTTTAAGAGGCTTCACCAGTTTCTACAAGAGGAAGAGGAGGCCAGAATCACTGCTCTGAGGAAGGAAGAGAAACACAAGAGTCAGATGATGAAGGAGAAGATTGATGCTCTGAGCAAAGAGATAGCAGCTCTTTCAGACACAATCAGAGTCACAGAGAAGGAGCTGAGAGCTGAAGACGTCTCATTCCTGCTGAACTACAAGGCTGCAGTGGAAAGAGTCCAGCAGCGCCCCCTGATGGAGGATCCACAGCTGGTCTCAGGAGCTCTCATAGATGTGGCCAAACATCTGGGCAACCTGACCTTCAACATCTGGAACAAGATGAAGGAGAAGGTCTCCTTCACTCCTGTGATTCTGGATCCAAACACTGCTGAAACACACCTCATCCTGTCTGAAGATCTGACCAGTGTGAGGTTTGGAAACAGACAGAAGCTTCCTGACAACCCAGAGAGGTTTAACCAACACCCAGTCATCCTCGGCTCTGAGGGTTTTAACTCAGGGGCTCACAGCTGGCATGTTGAGATCAGAAATAATGAATACTGGGGTCTAGGAGTTGTAAATGAGTCTGTTCTGAGAAAGAAACAAGTACAGATTGGATTTTGGGAAATATATTTTCGTGATGGAAATTGTGTAGCGTCCTTCCCACCACACCCAGAAAAAGTTCTGTCAGTGAAGAAGCTCCAGAAGATCAGAGTTCATCTGGACTGGAACAAAGGGAGGTTGTCGTTCTTTGATCTTGATGCGAACACACACATACACACCTTCAAACACACTTTCACTGAGAAGCTGTTTCCTTACATTGTCACCAAGCATAAAATACCGATGAAGATATTACCAGTCTCTGTAACAGTGGAACAGCACACAGTCCCTACATCAACAGGTTTTTGGTCTAGTTTCAAGACGAACTAAACTTTATCTTCACTGACGTTTCACGGAAACAAAACTTTTATGGAGTTTGAAATAGTTTTAGTGTAGAAATATGTTGGTGTCGATGTATCAGTGATGTCAGAACTATGTTGTGGAGAATATGATTAACTGTAAAAATCCAATAACAATATACTGGCTGATAATATATGCCACCTTTATGTAGTAACTAGAAGGACTGAGATATTTGTGTGGGAACAGCAGATTTGAATGCTCCAGGTTTTGTTAAAATTCATCATGGAGGACTCAAATGGTTCTTCTTTTGCATGTATTCCTTTGTATATATTATAAACTTGATTTGACAAGATTAATGATTTTTGTGGCAAGGGTAAAAACAAGACTAACAATGGCACTCCCCAAAAGGAAGAGGTAGAACTAGAACTACATACGCAGTGTTTTCATTTCTGTAGAGTTTCCAGATGAGAAGTTTTATGACCGGCAAGTGTCAGTGAATCATTGTTGAGGCTGTTTTTTTTTTTTTCTTTTTCATTTCTACTTCTGTTTTTATCAGACCTGTGAATTTTCTATTAGGTGCAAATTTGTAAACGGTATTAAGGGGCTAAAGGAAAGTGATAAGTCTGCCTCTCTGTTTCATGTGTGGCCTTTTTCCTCCAATAAAACTCAAATGTAACTAAAAAAAAAAAAAAAAAGGGAATGTTTTAAAGTTTGCTCTGTTGAAATGTGGATTATTTTTAATAATTCTGTTGAAATCAATAACATCTTTAGAGCTCCTGTATCTGGTTAAAGACTCATATTATCTAGGTCAGTCAGAAAGAATATCTTATATCAATCCATCTGTGACACGATTATAAAAACAAAAAGGGAACATAAATAGCAGCTCGTTTGCTTTTTTTTTGTTGTAGTTGCAACATTTGAACAAATTATACAAGTTCAGTGTCTTACTGCTCTTGACGGGAAAAGATTACTGGACAAAATCCACAAGGAGGGGACATGTGACACATGTCTACATTTTTGTTTCAGTTTCTCTGTGTGTCCATGTTTAAATGAATCAACTGTGAAAATCTGAGATATCCAGAATAAATTAAAAAAGTCCTCAAGAGTCGCTGCTGGATGTGAGTTGGCACATATGTGTTATTGGAAAGAAGTGATCAATGTTGTTGAGAACTGTAAATACATTCCTTACATGCATTCATACATAGTCATTCATGTAATAATAATATAATTATAAAGTAATGTATCATTGTCCTGTCTAGTTCAATGAGTTTTAAGAATTATCATATATTATCTTTTCTTAAATGCGCACTTTTTATTTAGTTTCTTTCAGATGTGTACATTTTAATTTTAGTTTCTCTGCATGTTCATGTTAAAATTCATTTACTGTCTCAAAGATTTGAGATTCAAGTTAAAAATCATTATCAGGGAGAACGTTAGTGGGAAAGAAAAGGTGAAACTTGAGATCTTCACATTCAGCATTATCAGAGAGTAAACTAAGGGTTTTCAGGATCTACGCTGTAATATTTAATAAAGGTTAACGAAGTAGGTAGTGAAGACACAGTGGATATCAAAATCTATAAACACCAGTTAAAATAGTATTTAAAAAAAAAAAATCAAACTTATGTAATGCCACTGAAAACCATGGAGAAACATTTCAGAGAAAAATATGTATGTATGGGTGCAAGTAGTGACGCAGCGATTGAAGACATTGAATGTACTTTTGTTGTTTCCTCCAGTCTCTTTCCTGTGTGCCTGCTGTGTTTGCAACTTACCCATCTTTAGTTAAACCTTAGATTTGACAACCTTTTTTAATATTTAGGACTTTTAATTTTCTGGTCATTTTTCAGTCTCAGTGAGATAACAGAAGTGTTAGTGTCTGCTAGTGTCGGGATTTAGCAGCGACTGCTTTTGAAGAGAAAACAACGCAAACGTTCCATAAATATTCATCTGTAAGAATACTGCAGCGATTTTGTGTCAGGAAAAATGGAGAGAGCCTGTAAAATGAAGGCATCGGAAACACTGACATCAGTCCCCAATAAAAACATTTTGAATGAAACCATCTTCACCCTGCCCCTACCCCTCCTCTCTGAAAGACAGACAAAGCTGAAATAACCCTCATGTGTAACGGTCAGACTGGTGCCAATAATCTGATCTACATCTGTAAAATATATTTATTAAAAAGAAGAAGTGAGCCGTGTATGTGGTCAGTAGATTATATTATTCTCTTTTAAAAAAAGACTTTATAACAAGAATTTACTTCATTCATCCAAACAGAAGTCTTGACAAGTTCAGATTATTGTTCATCACAAAATGTTTCACAACTCGCCGCTTTGTGTTCGAGCCGACAGAAACGAGGACGACATCCAGAAAGCTTTGACAGTAGTTATTTTACTTTATCACCTAATTATATAACGGTAGCCTACCTCGCTTTTTACAACAAGGATAACAGATTAGAAACTAACCCTGCCCTAGCAGACTCTTCCCTTTGTTAATACATGTCATTCCAAGGATTGAAATTTGAATCAGACATTCAGACTCTCAGTTTAATCTAGTGCCATCTAGTGAGTAAAGAGTGAAACCCCAGCGCCCTTGGCTTCAGATGAATGCTAAAAGGTTATGCTAACATGCAAAACGTCTGCATGTGTGTCACCACTTAGCAATGAACAAAATCAAAGTACTCACTAGAAGCTAACTGTTGGAGATGCACGTCCAGTTTTCCACTTTCCACACAGTAGTGAATCACTGTCGTTCTAAATTTTCATCTCGGCCAATTGTGTTACAACCAAAAATACACGACATTCATCAAGTCCTTCACATTTTTCTACAGGTGTTTGCAGGTTGTTCTCATGTCCCATTTACTAAACTACTGCTGCATTATCTGGCTCTCGGCTGGGATTTCATTGTGGGCCGTGTTTCAACCAATACAGAGAAAATAACACCTCTGGATCGACTGGATAGTCTTCAAGCCAATCAGAGCAAAGTGTGTGGCATTAGGTGATTAAGGCATTCTAGACAGAAGCCTCAATCACTGTTAGTTGTTCATCCTTTAAAGTATTTCACTGTCAATATCTTTGTAACTCTAAACCACTCACTTCTCCAATGGCAGCCGTTTTGCTGTAAACTAATTCAACTCCACGGCTCTCAGATGACGTGTATGACTACGTCGCTGTTAGTCTTCTGTCTATCCCCACATAAAGCCCCGCCCGAACAATTTGATTGGCCCGGCAGATCTTAGCTGGAGCATAATCAGTTCCCAACAGAGAGACTTCAGACTAACTTTCCACCACGAAAGATTTGTGGGCGGGTGAAGTTGGTCTGGCGTCCAGGCCAGTGAAATCATCAACCAACAAAAAGATCCACTGATAAGTGAAATGTTTTACATATTGTCAAGAATCTTGCTTCTCTTCCAGATGTCAAGAATGGGGCTTCACAGACCATTAACACTTCAATTTGTTGCAGTGTTTTCATTCATACCCAATTATTGCATCTTTCCAACCTCAAACCAACGAGACAGCAGCATCAGTATTTGGATTATTCTAGTGAGTTTAGTCTGATTGTTGGTTGGTGGTCAGAGCCTGGGAGTCGTATTTGTGTCCTCATTTGTTGTGTTTCAGAAAATCACTCAACTAAGACTCTCTGGAACAGATGCTATCACGCTTCTTTCCCAGCTGAGAGGCTGCAGACCAACTATCCACCACAATGAATTTGTAGGTGAGGTATCTATGACCAATACTGCACTTTGTATTAATAAGTAATAATCTCTGTTTGATCCCTTAGCATCTGTTCAATGAAGCTGTCCAGGAAGTGTAAATGCATAGTCAATCCAAACAGCAGCCTAATCCCTACGCCCCAGAATACATCACGCCCCCCTTTTACCATTTGTCACATTCAAGACATAAATTTCATTAGTGTAAACCTTTCTGCTGTCTGTTGCTGGACCATCGTATCTGATGGAAGTTGCAGCGGAGCAGGGCTAAAAACTGAGTCCAAACTGAATTTTAAAGAAGAAAACAAAAAAGCTCCCTGTTCTTTTTCTTCTCATTCTCCTCCACCACATTCGTCCTCCTCTGTGGCACAGTTTTGAGTTGAGTCCGTATAAAAGGCCCAGTGCTACATGATGATCCGTGGCTCTGGGACAGACTCGCTGATGGACTTGTGAGGCAGGACGTTGGCGCCGTTCAGGTAAAGCTCGTCGTTAACGATCACGTCCTCCCCCAACACCGTCACGTTCTCCATGCGCACCTGACGACACAGATTAACCCGGTCAGGGTGTTTCAGATGACGTGGTTCATGCTCGGAAACTTCCAGTGACTCCTCTACTCACCCACTGGCCTACAGAGGAGCTCCACCCGACAATGCAGCTCTCCAACCAGGAGTGCGATCGGACCCTTGACCCCTTCAGCACCGTGCATCGTTTTATCCTCACGCCGTCCTCCACGATCACGCCAGCGCCGATGGTGACGTTCGGACCGATGGTGCAGTTCTCCCCAATCTGTGCTGTTGGGTCCTTTGAGAGGAAAACACAGAGGATCGTCATCGTTTAGCACAAACCCTCACATCATGTGAAGCCACAACAAGTTGAACTCACCACCAAGACGTTGCCGAGGAAACCGGGTCCCGTGCGTAGCCTCTCCGGAGCATGTTGTCTTAGCGACTGGAGGTACATACACATCCCAGTCAGGAAGTCTTTAGGCTGACCGATGTCCATCCAGAAACCTGAAAACAGACAGAGAAAGAAAGAAAGAGAGACAGACAAACAGACGAACGACATATAGAGATACAGACAGTAAGTTAGTAACTACAGAAACTACCAGGAGTCTCTAGCAGGTGAGTTACTGAAGACTTCGCCAAAAATCAAGTGTCAGTCAGTCTGTAGTTATGTGTTTTAGGTCTGCCGTAAACCAAAACCACATCCCTGTAGCGTCAAGCTCTGTTCTAATCTGAGCTTTGTCTCTAAAATAACTAACGTCAGGGCAGAGATCAATAAATAAATAATAACTTAATATGTGTGAGTGAGAGAGGCTTTGAAGCTTGTTCCAAAATATGTATCACCCCCCCTAAGTCATGATGCACACACAACAAACAGCTGTTCACGGTTCTGATAAAGCAGTAGGTAGAGATCCATCAGAGGAAACAGCTGTTATAATATTCTACTGCACATATGGTGTTGGTGTTCATTTACATCAGATCTCAAGTGCTGAATGAGGACACATGTGGAGACACATTTTAATGCCGGGTGTGAACACGGGTACTTAAAGCTGGACACTTTTGGGACAGATTACCCAGGACAGATGTTAATGCAAGGTCTGAGCATCTACTGAGGGTAGACAGAGAGACGGTCTGTCTGTCAGGACTACAGGAAGGGAGGGAGGTTTCACTGCTCATCTAGGTGGTGCCACCGTTTCTGACAAAGCCGACGAGAGGGATGAGGATCTAGAGAAGCACCAACAACAGATTTTTCCTCTGGTTGGTTCTGATCTGTTCATATCTTCATCTGAACTCCCCAAAATTATAAAGTTGTACATAAAGATCAACTGATCTGCAGACAGACTTCATGTTTTCTTAATTTTAATGGTGCTTCTCTACAAACAATTCCTCTCCAGACCTACATGATTTTGGGTGTGAAGAAAAACCCAAACACTTACGTCTGGTGGAGCTGTGAGCTGCAGAGACCAGAGCGAGCACACGGGTCAACTTCCAACAATAAACTACGTACATCACACAGATATTAACTAATGTTTCTAAGTAGGGCAAAGGAGAGGTTAACGCCGTGTTTCATCAGTTACTACCATGCAACGTTCTGTTAAATATGATCTCCTTCAGGCACTTTTTAAAAACTCAGCTTGCACAAGCCGCTGCTCCCTTCGTCCAATCAACAGAGGTTATTTAAACAAGATGACTGGGCTGACAAAAAAAAGAGAAACCTTGTGCAGTTCTAATTTACAGAACTGCACAAGACATTTTTCCTTGAGAATAAACATCTCAGAGTATTTTCTTACTGATAAGATGTAAAATTGTAATACTTGTTACGTTAAAAATGCGTTTATTTTGTTTTTTATTTTAACATCCCGATGACATGATTCATTATAAGCCTTTTGGTTTTTATTAGCTTGTTAAAATAATCTGATGACATACACAATTCATTTACAGATTAGTGCCATTAAACAACAGAGACATTGTTTTACATTTATTCCAAAACCTCCAAAATCCTTTTGAATGTTTGCAATTTTGTAAAACAAATTCTAATTTATGCATTTCTTTAGTTTGGACGTTTAGTTTGGACAAATACTATAACATTACTTACAAATAAACTATATTTACTACATAAACTCTCTTTTTTCTCTCTGTAAAAGTAACAAAGCTCATTTTCATAAAAGTGTACGGCCCCCCAAGGTTGATCCAAAACAAGCTCACATAAATTAAATTAAATTATTTGGAATCAAAATGAAACCATATTATTAAAATCTATAAAATTAAATAAATCTGCTATTTTAAACACGAAAGGACATAAATGTTTTGCATGAGAGTACCTCACCTTGTTCGGTGTATCAAAGGTTTATAATTTTAGGAGGAATTATGATCATGTGGTCAGAGGTTTATTATGGCGCAGTAATAGTTACCCTGCAGCTCCATGGCGTACAGCTGTCCCTCCTCTGCCATGACGGGGAATATTTCTTTCTCTATGGATGTCGGTCTCAGCTGCACATAAACAGACACAAGAGAAAGACACAACCATGAATAAAAAATAAAAAAAAACTATATGGCATGATGTACAAATAGAAACACACTTTCTTTTACAACTACTAATACAACGTGTATGTGTGAACCTCACCTGGATCCTGCTGAGCATGCTGGGATTGAAGATGTATATGCCAGCGTTGATCTTGTTAGAGACAAAGACCTGAGGTTTCTCAACGAAGCGATGGATCCTCCCGCTGTCTGTCTCGAACACCACCACGCCGTACTTAGAGGGCTCCTCCACTCGCGTTACCTTCCGTCAGTCAGGTAACACACATCAGTCTCATACCAAAACACATTCTCTGCTCCTCTGATACAGATTTTATTGTTAAATCTAAATGAAATCTCTTCAATTTCAGTTAACTGTCCAGCTCTACACATTGAACCCACCAGAGGGCAGTAAAGCGTCAATTCTCAGTTTTCATTACATCCTAATAATTTGTGGCGTAGATGGTTTTATTCCAGCTTGGGACATTAGTTGCAAGTATACTGCTGTTTTCTGTCTCTGGTTATCAAGTAAAAAGCAGTGTAGTTATGAGTTATGAGTTATATTTTTCCTTTCATTAGACTAACCATAACAAAATAAAACATCAGATGGAAGTTAAGATGATAAGAATAAAGATTTTCATTTGGTCACTTGCATTAAAGCTTATTTATGTTTATATTTAATTAGTTTTTAATGTCATCTTCACAATATTCACTTGTCAACATCAAATTTAAGGAGAATTTATTTTAGCTACTATATTTCCAGCTATTATATCTATTGTCTAAAGCGTGTCTTTCACTCTTCATTTATCAGATTTAAAATCCTTGAAAGTGAAATCTCTCTAAATGAATAGATTCATGAAATCGGTAGCAATACCCGGCCCTACTCAGGACAAGAAGCATGAGCTCCCTGCAGCTTTCCAAACATTTTTTTTATATGAATCATTTGAAATGTCTGATTTTGAGTCTGACTGAATCCTTCACTTTAGCTCAACCTGTAAAAACCTGGCAGGATAAACCTGCAGCTGCTGTAAAAAAATAAAAACTTTGTGTCTCTGTCTCTCTCACCACGATGGTTCCCTCCTTGCCGTGGTTGCGGTGAAACTGCAGCAGATCTTTGAAGGGAAAATCACAGATGACGTCCGAGTTGAGGACGAAGAACGGCTCGTTGTCTATGTTCAGAAGCTCTCGAGCCAACGCCAGGGGACCCGCTGTGCACAAAGACACACGTTCAGTTTCAATTATTTTTTTCATTAAAATGTAAGTTTATGTCTTAAGGAAGCTTACACTAGAAAACTGGCTAGGACTCTAAAAACTATGTGGCTTAAAGTATCTGGACAGGCATGGATTAATTTCAGTCTGGGTCTGTTTCTGCTTTGTCCAGGACATTAAATACAGTTAGCTGACCGTGAATCAGTGACATGATCAAGCTGAACTTCGCTGTGAGGTACAAATAGTTTCCTGTCTGTTTGGTTTTGTCTGATGTGAAGAGAAACTCACCGGTTCCCAGAGGCTCCTTCTCATGAGACAGAGAGATACGAATTCCGAGCTGAGGAGGAAGCAGTAAATCAGTGAGTATGGTGCAGACTAAGATCAACAATTATATCTATCAGACGTAAAACACAACAGACGAGTGTTCAGAAATGGTTGAACTGTGAGGGAACATCAGCTGAATCCTGATCACAATAAAATCCTTTATGTCTGATCAGGTTTTACCAGAATCCCCTTTGACATGTATAAAGAGTAATCACTAACTCCTTTTTTTATTTATTTACTTATTTTTCTTCTGAAATGAACCTGGGACGATCAAAATAAAACAGATGGTGGATTAGACTATTTTATGGAAATGTAATCTCTTTATAGCCTGGAAGCCAATCTGAACTACCCACCTACGAATCTTTTGTGGTGGAAAGTTGGTCTGGAGTCTCGGGAACTGATTTTGCTCCAGCAAAGATCTGCCAGGACTATCAAATATTTTGGATGGGGCTTGATGTGGTGATAGAGGAGCATCATCTGAGGGTCTTGGAGTTGAATTTGTTTACAACATACTGGCCTGAGATTTATTTCCACAATATTTTCCCTCTAGTTTCTGTCCTCTCTGTCGTCATACTTTTTAAATCCGATCATCTTTCAGGTCTGACAGTCGTCTTAGAGTTGGAGCTTCTGTCATTTTTTAGATCTCCTTCATATATGGACTAATGTCATTGTGTGGTACCACAGGACCACAGAGAGATTTCCAGTTTAATTTTAAAAACGATTTATTTAAACTCAGTCTTAGGTCACTCTTTAAAAGTCAATCAATCATATCATCGTGAACATAAATACGAGACCCAGTCTTGATTCTGTCAGTACATGCTGAACAGTGTCGGTTTGTTGTACGTACTCTCTCCTCCTGGACTCTCATCTCTCTCTCCAGCAGATCCGACATGTAGCTCACCGCCAGAACCACGTGATTCACCCCGGCCTATGAACACACACACAGTAACCAGTCAATACAACACAAATGAACATGTCAGCAGTACAGGTAAATCCTGCCAGGTGTTTTCTCCGTACCTTGACCAGGGCCTCCACCTGGTGCAGCAGGATGGGTTTGTTGCAGAACTCCACCAGCGGTTTGGGGACGCTCAGTGTGAGCGGTCGCAACCGAGTCCCGTACCCCCCGACCAGGATCAAAGCCTTCATGCTTCTGCCGTTAGCAACAGTGACCAGGACAAACACAGTTCATCAATAACGATGAACAACCGTCCTGAACTGGAAAGAAGAGAGTGACAGCGAATGACAAAATGCACTGTAAATGTTTTTATTTCTGATTCTTTTATTATACTAGTGTGAAGACACATTTTCAGTGTGTCTCCTGTCACAAGTTTATCCATCTTTTTTCTCTGTCAAGAAAACAAGTGATTAAAAGGAGGTAGAGTATACGGTCCACCCAGTTCTTTGCCCCTGGCTTTTCCTCCTGGATAACTATTTCACTCCACAGAAGACTTCTCTAGCCCACTCCAGGTAAGTGATGCGCTGAATCATTAGCGACTGTGACACCCAGTCCTATGTAACAAACATCATTCTCTGCATCTACAAACTTGAAAATCAGGTTAAAACTACTTTCTCACTATTGGCTCTTAAACCCAAACGGGGACAAAATATAAGTAAAGAAATTACGACGAGGTACGGGATGATGTTCTTCTGCAAATCCACTCTTTGTCTATATGCGTTTAACATAATTTAATCCAATTTAAAATTGTACACTGCACTCACTGGACAAAACTTATTTATTCTGACTGGATTTATTCTGACTATCGCAGGTATTCCAGGTTTCATTTGATCCAGTGGCATCAACAATACTTTTTGGAATAATACCAGTCACAGTAACGCTCCCAAAAATTGAAGCAGGCCTTGTAGCCTTCCTGACTATATTAGCCAGATACTACTTCACTAGAAGTCTGCTTCTCCTTGATCTTATGACACTTGGATCACAGATGTTCTTAATTTGAGTATATTAAAACAGATTAAGGTCCACTGATACGTTTATATAACTTATGATTAACTTATATACGTTAATCATGGCAACCTATTTTGTGTGTCTGTGTAGGAGATGTACTGAAACAAACTGTAAAGGTTGGAAATACATACAGAACATCTGTAAACTTCGAGATTAAAGAGATGAAACGGAAACCTGAAGGAAGTACTCCAGGAAGTATGATTATCATGTTTCTCTGATTATTTAGATTTTGCCAGACCTGGCCCAAACACAGATCATCCATCCATCAATCAGCTTTACCTGCTTATTCTTAGGAGGATGCCTTTTACATGGCACAAAGACAGTGACAATTGCATCCTTGTTTGGGTTAAAAGACAAATGTGCACCTCATGAAAGTAGCTGTCACTGGACTCCAACTTTGATTGAGCAAAAACGGAAACAGGTGAGTTTATAATTCCATTATAAATATGGCTTTTTAATGTTTCTTGACGCACCTGTCACGCTCTTTAAATAGTTTATTCTTTGTATCCCTGACAAAAGTCTCAGCTTTAAAACAAATGATCCCGTATGAGGAATTTAAATGTGTCCTCCTAATGAACCAGATCCTGGCTGTTAGTCATGGTGTCACCACAGATCACAAGATTTTATTCATTCTTTAAGGAAGTCCAGCTGTACATCCGTGATAACGTACGTAAATTATTTTACTTTCGATACAGGGCCAAAATTAAAATCAACAACAGTGACCAGGCAAACACAGCAATAAAACGAGAGCATTCAGATTAAAATGGTAATAATTTCATCAAAACATCGGCAACAGCTCAACAACACAATAGTTTTCTCTTATAAAAAATATAGTGACAATTTATGTATGAAAAGTTGCACGTTTCAGTCTGAACAGTGAGTTAAGAGTCGAGATATAAATAAAGACTGAACTCATGTTTTGGTCTCTGACTCCACTAGCTAGCTCACGTTAGCTAACGCAGCTAACCTGCTTTAGAAACTGACCAGTAACTGACTATAACCCGCGTGCTAGCTAGTTAGCACGCAGCTCCTAATGTTCAGAAGTCTGTCCGTGAGTGAATAAATGTGAACAAACTTACAGGGATGTGTTCTCCGAAAGTCTTCAGCAGATTTCTGAATCACTGAAACTCTGGGAATGACACGTAAGATCATTCAAACCCGAATTCCTTGTTTGGCTTCCGGTACAGCCACTCTACGTCAAGTCAGACGACGTCACACGTGTGTTATCCGATTCTGCTTTTCAAAATAAGAGACGTTTCAAACTTTTTATTTTTTTACTTTTTATTTTTTACTTTTATTGAAACGTGCTCACCCGAGACAGCTTTTATGAGCATATTGTGAAGAAATGAGAATATTAAAATTGTCAGACCACATATTATAGATAGAATTTTACTTTCTTATTTAACTGGGGCCATTATTTGGGCATATGAACACTTAATGATTTCTCTCATTTAGTGTGGTATTCATTTGTATTATCTTTATAGAGTAATCCAGGATTAGGAATATAGACCTTTGATTGGTTATGTCGCTTTTTAACAGTATGAGGTTGTACAAAAACCCTTGAATAATCTGGATTGTCACTAATTGTTTGATGCTGCAGGGAAAACTCCCAACTGGACTGGACATACGTGATACCGAACCATGGAAATTCAAAATAAGCACATAAACAAATACTAAAGACGACAATCAAAGACAAACATAAACATAATCAAAGATCTTTCACGAAATGCTATGATAATGGGAAAGCAAAGCTACAAAAAGAAAAAAGGAAACTTTTTGGTTGAATTCTTCCAAAATCATATGTCATCTGTTTAGTTTGCCTATGTCATTCTATTTATCATTCACATTTTATATGAAAACGATTTTTGTGGCTGCAAAAGAAGAATTGATTCAAGAAAGTACGCTTCATTTTGTATTTTAAAGGCCAAATCATTCTGTTTCCGGTGTGGATGAGTAAACCCTGGTAACCTTGACGGTCTCCTCTAACTGCTGTCACTGACTCGGGGATGTTTATCTAACCGCAGTCTAATCTGAAATCGTCAAAATAAATAATAATTTATAAAATAAATTAGAGACAAGTGTCGGTTTTGTAATTCGGCCATGCAATAGGTCGAACTGTTACGATTGTCACTAATGTTCCGTAACTGTTATGAAACATTTTTATTGCTTCCTGACGATACTAATAATGGTATGTGCCACTCATTCTGCCCTGCCCCCTCCGGTACTTCTGACCAATCAGAGAAAAACAGCGTGGCGATGACCGGTGGATAATCCATCAACGATTTGCATAAAAATATGATGGAAAAAAATGCCACTACAGTAATTGATTTTACAATCTGGTCGTTCTTGTTTGTTTGCTGACGTTTTACCGTTTCCATGGAGACCTTTCAGTTGCGTTTAAGAGGCGGAAAATGTCAAACTTTCCTTTCAGGGAAATAGCAAATGAAACAAACTAATTTTCCAACTGGTTTGGACATTTTGTCATGAAGCTGACTATAATCTGAAAAACTGAAAAGTCAGATATGTACTTCTGTTCTAGAAAACACGTGGGTTTGATTCTTAGATGTGCCAGGCTATTTTGCCTTTTGATAAGACTGTGGTATTACCGTTTATGCATAAATGTGTTAGATTTAATAAATATAGTTAAAAAAATAAACAAACAAAAAAGGTCAAAATGAGGCAGTTTGTCAAAAACAAAGAATGCAGAAAAAATATATAAACAGGGCTTTTTTAAAACAACAACAAAAAAACTCAATAACAATGTTATTTTGTTAATTTAATTTGATGCACCTTCAGTGTCTTCCTGTCCATCACCAGATTTATTGCAAACCCAGTGTGCAACAATGAGCCAACGATTGTAGAAGTCACTGCTGCAGACTGAAACTTTATTAAAACAATCTTAAAGGCACCAAGAGCAACACATCTGTCATTATTAATAACAATAATGAGGATGATAATAAATATAATCACATTAAAAAGTTAATTTGTTTATTGGTCATGTCACAGAGCTGTTCAAGAGAAAGAAACCGCAGGAGTTAATATGCAGCTGAGGACAATTATCAAACCAATATGATGTAGTGATGCCAGTAGTTGCCAAAGTAATGAAGTCCCTTTAAAACAAACAACGTATGTTCAGTCAGTTCTGTCTTTTTTCACCCAAAACTGAATATCAGTGATGAAAAGCATCTTTCATTAATCTGGACAGTAAATAATGCAACACAATCACAACATTTCCATCATGCTGTAGTTTAAGACAGTTCTCGTCTGGTGTGAGATTATTTCTCTTTTTGTGGTTCTCCATTAAACCTGCAGGAACACAAAGGTCAGAGGTCAGGGGTTCCAGCGGAGGTCACAGACCAAGGCGATGTGGTCGGAGGGGTGAGCCACGCTGGGCAGAGCCTCGTAGGTGGTGACCTCCTGGTGGCTGGGCAAAGGAATTATCTGCTCCACCTGCACATACACACAGATGTTTTAGTTTCAGCCAAGCTGGTTTATCATTTCTACGATTTACTTATTTTCTATTCCTTGAAAAAAAAAATAATAACTGCATATACTATGTACATAGTATCTCTCTCTGACAGCGGTCCTGAATTACAGCAACGAGTCAACTTGTTGAATATTTAAACACATATCAATTAATGATACAGGACACTTGATAAATTTAAAATACAGGTTTTCATACAATAACGTAAAGATTTCTAAAATGGAACATTTAAGACGTATTTCCCATGTACTTAAGCTAATAACATCCTTTATACTACATTGTTTAATAGCTTCCAATTTGAAATTAAATAAAGACTTTATTCATAAAAAATAAAAAGATAACCAATACTTTCACATTCAAAGTAAACACATAAACAGCAGTCTAACACAGTTACACATTTTGAAATACACAAAAAAATAAGCTATAGAAGCAGCAGGACAATTAAATATTACTTTAATACAAATGTTAAGAATTTTTCCTTCACCGCAGTTTAGCAGTGTTTGGAATAACCTTCGTTACCTAACGCCGTTCTTTTAAACGGCGTTAGGTAACGACGTTATTTTTTCAGTAACGGGGTAATCTAACTAATTACTTTTCCCGTCGTTACAACGCCGTTAACGTTACTGGAGGTTAAATGCGGTGCGTTACTATGCATTGATTGAATAAACTGTGTAATCCGAACGCACCCCTGGCTCACCGCTAGTGAGGAGGTGGGTTAATAACGAGGTAAGCGATTATGATTGGCTAAGGCAGAGTCATGTTTCATGGTAGCCAATCAGAGCCAGTGGTTTTACACACATGCCAGCACACGTGCCACACACACACACAACAGCTAAACAGAGATTCGATGAAGCAACAGAGATGGCGAGTCAGGAGCAATCCGATGAAAAGTTGGCATTTTCAAGGTGGAGATATAAGCACTACTTCAATAAATAAAAAAAAATAATTGTGGTCAAAGGGAGGAACGTGCATGTAAGCAACTCTAATTCAATGAAGCATCACACAACGACACGCATCTACAAAGCTAGTGGCCAAAAACATCGATACCTCCACCACAGATGATAGCTCGCCGTCTAAACCCTATCGAAATATAAATATTATATATATATAAATATAATATATATAAAATATATATATATATAAATATCGAAAGTTATGTACAAACATCTGTCTGTTCTACTCATTTCAACTGACTTGTGAAAACTGCTCTAAAAAAATCCAAATTCTTTGACATATAGCAACTTTGTTTTTTTTTTAACAGTAACGCAAATAGTTACTTTCCCTGGTAACGAGTTACTTTTATTGTAGAGTAATTCAGTTACTAACTCAGTTACTTTTTGGAACAAGTAGTGAGTAAGTATAACTAATTACTTTTTTAAAGTAATGTTCCCAACACTGCAGTTTAGCTTAGCTTAGCATGGACAGTCAATTTCATTTATTTTATGTCAACGTAAGGGAACCATATTCTGTATTGTAGTCCATTAATTTCAACATGTTGTAACAGTAAAATGTTGCAAAAATAACGTCTGTGGCTCTGTAGGTATAAGAGGTTGTCCACAAACCAGAGGGTTAGTAGATTGATGCCCAATATGTTGCTCCCAGTGCTTTACATTGGTGTGTGAATGAGTGTGTAGATGTGTCACTGTGACTGTAAAGCACTAATAGGTAGAAAAGTACTTTATAAATAAATGTAACTGACATTTCGTTCAAAAGTCTGACATTGTCTTCTCTTTTAATTGGCTACACAGGCTGCAATGTGGCGACAGAGAGATGCATCTCAAATAACGATCAACAGTTTCTGACGTCAGGAAGGTGTGTGGAAAGTTTCAGATGCTATCTGATGTGAAATTCAGACAGAACAAAAATGTATGCTTTACAGGAACAGTGGCCTTAAAATGGCAATACTGTAGTAGTACCAGCATTATCAGTCTCTGTACCTGCATGCTGTCTGGCTGTATAAAGACGTAGTCCAGGCAGCCGTGAAATCCTCCCACGTAGTTGGTGTAGGCCGGCTGACCGCAGGCACTCAGCAGAGGGGGAAAGGCAGAGAGAAGCTCCATGTTGCAGGACTCCTCTGGCCCCGAGCTGCTCCAGTCTGCATGCTGCTGAGGAACCAGAGCCTCCGAGAGCAGCTGGGATACACCTGAGACAGGAAGAAAACAACAAACAGGATTCACACACCGTCAGAATATAAAGACACAAGACAAACATACAAACCTGCAGGTGGGAGATGAGTTAATGACAAGAGCATGACATCCTCAAGAATAGGTGAGGAATCACCAGTGTAGTCTGTGCTGGTATAATAGGTACTGCTTGACGCTTGCAACTGAGTATCAGTCTGGATACACTGGTGGGTATGTATGTGTGTGTGTGTGTGTGGTCAGTAGGTCAAAAACGCACCACCACATGTAAATGGTAAGCAGCAGGACTCCACATGCCATGCCACATGCAACTCCTATAATTATATAAACCGGTCAATCCTTTGTCATAACAAATACTGATAAACGCCCACTGTTGCTTTGCCTTAAAGCCCGGTGAGGGTTGGAGTTACCTGAGTTTGGTGTGGAGTTTAAGTCGCCACAAAAGACCAGCGGGGCTCCAGGCGCAACTTCCGCAATCACACGGCTCAGGTGCTGCAGAGCCACGCCCATCTGGACCAAGCGAATGTTCCCTCCTTCAAAGAAGATGAATTCAGTTTTTAGTTTGTTCCTGAGATCGTCACTCTGCCGTCTGATCTGTTAAGAGGAGTGAGCCGTTTTACCTTTCGGGTGCCAGTACAGGTGAGTGTTGGCCACACAGACCTTCCTGCCTGGTTTGTTCAGGTCCTCGAGCACACTGACCTGGAGAGAAGTCAATGATTCAGAGAGAGGCGTAAATAAGATTTGAATTACTGACCAAAATGTTGATTTTTGTAATTCTGGTGGAAAATCTTTTTTTTTTCTTGCAGAGATTTGTAGCATGTTTTAAGACATTAACCACAAACTGCCTGAACTCCAACATGACCATAAACAGTTAAGAGATATTAAACAAGGCACAAAACATACTTTATTGGAATATTTCAAAAAAAACAAACAATGAATTTAACCATATTTTTATGTGATATGTTACAGAGGACGTGACAACATCCTCAGCCCTGTCCAGACCTTACATTAACATCCAACCTGGACAATCCGAACACTAATGACCGGCATTAAGTACCTGTGTTCACAACTGGCATTAAACTGACACCATCTGGTCAGTAGAATATTATAACAGCTGTTGTCATTAATGACCCTTCACAGGGCAAGCGGTTACAGAAGATGAATGAATGAATGAATGAATGAATGTTGTCTCTAATGGATTTCTACCTACTGCTGTATCAGAACCATAAACAGCTGTTTGTTGTGGGTGCATCACGACTTAGTGGCTGACACATATTTTGGAACAAGCTGCAAAGCCTCTCCCATTCACAGATAATAATCCTTCTATTTATTTATTGATCTCTGCCCTGACGTTACATGGACGGACAGAATATTTGAAGAGGCTGTCATTATTTAATGAACAGACATCAATTATGGTGCTTTTGTCTTTACAGGTGATCATTTGCAATAATCCATGTTTATTTTTTTGAATGAAAATATATAAATAAACTCCTCTTCCACAGATCATTCCTATTGAGCAGGTGGTCTTTAATGTGACACAGGACTCAGTGTATGTTCACACTAACAAATGAATGAGGTCAAATGTGTCTCAGACCATCTCCACATGAAGTCTGAGATTGGATCAGCCAAATGCAACCTCAAAGTGTCCTGTACATTAAGCTGGTCACTTGCGATCAGATTGCCCAGGACGGATGTTAATGAATGAGGCCTAGGACTTTGATGTTGGGTGTTTCTGCTTTACCCGTTTCAGTCCATTTCAGCTGGTATGAAAACCAGTGTTTGGAATAACGCCTTTTAAAAGAACGGCGTTAGGTAACGACGTTATCAACACTGATGAAAACACACTGCCTTCCATCACAAGATCTTGTAAAAAGTATGTGTTTGGAGCCCAAGTACAACTCAACAATATTGAAACAGGTCTGTGACGTCTTCTATTCATATGTCGCTTAGCAGGTGAGCAGCTGTACCTGCAGTGTAGTGGACCTCTTCAGGATCCTGTCCTTCAGGGAGCTATTAGTAGAAACCTTGTCCAGCAGCTCAGAGTGCACGGGGTCAGAGGTCAGCGCCTCACTCAGCTGGATGTCATGACGACTCAGCAGTCGAAACTTTGACCTAAAACACAACAAGATTTACTTTACAAAGTGAACGACTTACTTTCATTTTATCATCGTCACACCAGAGAGGAACGGTACTGATGATAAGAAGAACATACAGTAGACAGCTCAGTCTGTAGATGGACTCCTACCAACAGGTTAACCTGAACAACAACCTCTAATTACAGGTGAGTAACAGGTGGGCAACACTCACAGATGTTCCTAATAAAAACCTAAACGCCCCACCAGACATTTTGATCTGAAGACTTGGATGAAACGTCTTCAAGAAACCCTAAAGGTTTAGTTGCTAAAGGACCATTGATACTGATCACAGGGTCTGAACAATAATCAGACGACCAAACTGTGGCTGTAACAGATTGGCATAAAGACATAATCCATTAAATGCAGATGCTGGCTGATGGTTGACCTGACCTGCGGTAGAAAGTTGCCAGTCCTTCATGCTGCTTCTCTTTGACCTTGAAAACACCGTCCAGGCCAAAGGCATCCAGCGCTGGCGTCAAACTGTCCATGAACACCCCTGAAGAAAATATTTTAAAAACCGACTTGAGGATTTTATGAACTGATAACGAATCTTTAAAATAAAGATTGATTTAAATTGGAAAATTGATTTTTTTTTTAAACCCAGCCCTAGTTATGCCAGGCAAGCTCCTACAGCTTTCCAAAAATATTTTTCACATGAATCATTTTTAAAGCTTACTTTTGAAGCTTTAAATATGACAGAAACTAGCCACCTGAAGTGACACTTTTGCTAGCTGCGTTCAGCATCTTCCTTCAGGAACACTTCCTACAGTATTTGGACTAATTAACCTGCATATTACTCTGCACACACCTGAGAAACGTAGCCAGCACTCACACTGGAGAATAACAGAACAATCTGGAGTGATTACCTTTGTCAACCTCCTGCAGACAGATGATGTCAGCATTGTATCCGGCCAGCTCCTTTTTGATCAGGTTCTGCCTGTAGTCCAGCTGAAGGGCGTAGGGGGCACAGTACGGGTACAGCACTGTCTTGGACAGGTCCGTCTGGGCGTAAATGTCAGCGAGTATGTTGTAAGACACCACCCTCATGACCGGCCAGTCCGCCTCTTTCACAGTGTACAGGTGGCGGTTGTCAAACGTGCACACCCCTGGTCCAGCCTCAATTGCTCCCACAGAGACCAGCTCCTTGGCCGGACCACTGCGGCTTCCGTCTTTGGGTGTGCAGCTCAGTTTGAGCCGGCAACCGATGTCCTGATTGGACGGGACGAGGACTCGCCCACATCCAACTTGTGTCCAACCACTGTCCTCACCCGTAACCTCCTTAGTGGCATCAGACCTGGAACGAGAACAAAAATGTCCTCAAGCTCATTCATGACACAAAGTCTGCAGATTTTCTTTCCTTTCAACTAAAAACACATTAAGTGAACAACTATTTTTGGTATGGAGCCTTTGGATTTAGTTATTAAAGAGTTGTTACTAATATATTTACTTTCTAGTATGTTTTATAGTTGAAAAATAACCTCATGGCTTTCCAAACCAATGCCAAGTATTTTTTACAAATTAAATCCAGAATTGCAACAAATAGTCGATAAACTAAAGAGTCCATTGAACTAATCTCTAATCCTGTGTATTAATGAATGTTATGATAACTGAATAATGGTTTCAGATATGTTCAAAGCTCGTTTCAGCTTATGAATAACAGTTATATTTGACTTAAGATAAACTTCTTTGACTACTGTCTTGGAGATAAAACAAGATATTTAAACACTTTAGGAGACAAAGAAAAAGTCATTAGGTACACTAATGTTACATTCTAATATAAAAGTCATGCACTAAATCTCTGAGTCTTCATAAAGGTCCTAGTATTCAGCATTAGTTTCAAACAAAAGAAGGAGCTGGATCAACATTTCCGTTTTCAATTAGTCAGACTGGAAACCGTGGCTAGGCTAACAACAGCTAAGGTTAATCAGCAGAAGATAAGAGCCAGATTGAGACTGTTAACTGACTTTACTGTCATCTCACAAAACATCACACATAAATATACATTGAAGCAGCACTTGTAAACAACAGGCAGAGCATCCAGGAATGAGGCTATTCATGTTTATAAACTAAAAGAAGAATATGTTCAAGGGCATATGCTGCATGTGGAAGAAGGGCCTATTCCCATGTGAGATCGGTATGTGCTGTGAGGGCAGAAGTGGCACACCATCGGTGGTGAATTTCTTCAAATAAACGCAAACAACGGGCAAACATGACACAAGATGAAAAGAGCAAAACAACTACAAAGAGAAGGACAATGCTACTCAAACTCATAGTCTGTTGTTGGTTTGTGTCTCCTTTACTATATTACTATAAATTTACTATATAATGTGCAGTCCAGTGAGGGAAAGACAACCTATTTGAAACCACAATATAACCAGATAAATCTGATTGCTGAGTAAATAGTATCAGAATAAAGTGCACACCTGGACTGTTGGAGCAAAAGAAATGAAACGTATCACTGAAGCAAATAAAACATGGACAGGTGCACACGGAAAGGATGTTACAAGGCAGTTAAATGATCATTTAAAGCTTCTTTTGTAACATTCGCATCATATGATCATAACGCCTCATTGTATGTGTATTTACCTTGTGTTCGGCCTGTTTTCTTTGAACCATGTGAACTCGCAGTCCTGCAGGTTTCCAAACTCCACCTCCAGCTTGGGGCAGACGGGGAACCCGGACAGGAGGGACCCCGGCAGCTCAGCGGTGGTGAAAGTGGGGGCGTTCCTCTGCACCGAGTATTTCACGTCTCCCACCTGCAGCACAGCTCCGTCCTGCCACGTCTCCGAGTTCAGCACCGTGTCCGGCACCTCGTCTCCGCCGTAGAGCAGCTTCACCACGGCAGGTTCCTGCTGGGGTTCCTGCTGTGGTTCCTTGTTCTTTTTAGACTTCTTCGCCTTTCCTTGGTTCTTGGCGATGGACTTGGAGATCCGGGCCAGGACCTTCCCCAGCGGCTCGTCCTGGTCCCGCAGCATGTGCTTGTGGCTGCCGTCCAGACAGAAGGAGATGGTGAACTTGGGCTCCCCGGGGATGCACCTCACCATGGCAGCCTCCATCCCACCGAGGAGGCGACAGGCTCTGGTGAAAGTCCTCGGTGAGGAAGAGAGCAGGCGGCGGGGTAACAGCGCTAAAGCACCGGAGAGGTGGTTAAACATGAAGCCCCCGATGCAAGATGAGAACAGCGAGGTTAAATACAGTAGAATGAACTGAACCGGTCTCAGCAGCAGGTAGCGTAACCCCGACCCTCACGTGACCAGATGGGACCGTCTGACAGCTACACCGGTTAGCCAGATGCTAATTAGCCAGTTGCTAACCGAAAAAGAAACACATTACAATGTCGCGTTTAATTCATCCATGAGCGATTTCGTTAAAACCTAAACAACGCCGGACTTGGAAACAAAAAATACTAATTTAAACACTTGTTAATAATCACAAAACATTAGTAAGTTTTGTGTCAGTACTTCTCTCATGTCAGCGTAGGGTCTTCTTTGTCTAAAATAGATGAACGGTTGAACCCTTCTACAGAAACCAGAGCGCCCCCACCGGACCGAAATAGAACTACACCAGGAGCAATGTTAATGTGTGGGAGAGTCATTTTACATCATTTTAATGCTTCTGTATCAAAAAATAAATAAATACATAAAAATAAAAATGAGCTAAATCAACGACACTTAAATGTTTTACTCTTATTGGAGTTTCAAATCAAATCAAGCTTTTTTTTGTCATTTTGAAATACATAAAACAGCAGATAGAATGAAGGCATTTCTCTCTGGGATATGTGCATACTGTAAATAAGTAAAGACTTATCTAAATAAGTAAAAGAGTTAGTTAAATAAGTAAAAGAGAATAAATATATATATGTTAGTAAAGTGCACATCCCGGATCAGATCAGCAGTTCAGCAGCTTGTGGAAGATGGCTGTTGAGCAGTCTGTTGGTTCTGCTTCTAATGCAATCAAGTTGATTGAGAGGATGAGAGGGGTTTGTAATTATTCATGACATATTCAGCCTCCACAACCTCAGCATTTTAATTAGCTTTGGTTGTTTTTTCACCAAACTGTAGTTGTTATTATTAGTAGTAGTTGGAGAAGTAGTAGTCTTATCTTCTTTATCTTATCTCATAACGTATCAATGTACATTTATTTAAATTCAGTTTTAAAATACAATTTCTTTTCCTCACTTTGTATTTACTAATTCAGTTGAGTTATAAAGTTTTTATTTGAAAAACTACAGAATGTACCCCAGCATTGGATAAAAATATGGATGTCTTGTGTTGGAAAGTGCAGTTACTCTTTCCTTTTCATGCCACATTATCACTTTCTTCTATTCTGCTACAATTCAGAGACAAATATTACACTTTTTATTTTACTGCATTTAGTTTTTCAGTACTTTACAAGCTGAATTATTCATATACAAAAGGTATGAAATATAAGTGGAGTTTATAGTAAATGATCCTTTGCTATAAATTAAACAACTGGTGGCCAACTCATTTGTTCTTCTTGTGGCTGAAGTTAGCTGAATATGACTGCACTATTATCTAATTATTATCTTTTGTGTTTCTTATTCAAATCCTTAGTTTTTCCTTCCATCTAATGGTTGTCTGTTATTGCACACCAGCCTTTTTCAGTTTTAAGATTATGCCACCCTAAATTCCACTCATGTGTTCATGTATATAAGTAAAACTTTATATTTAATATAAACTAAATGCACTCAAATAATAAAACAATAAGCTGTGAAGTCATACATTTACTTGACCCATGAATACAAAATGTTTCATCCTGCTTTCTTCAAAAATCATTTATTCATTGTTGGTCATTCTTCACATGAACAGGATTTGGAAAGAGGCTACTTCGAAATAAAAACTGTAAATAAATAAAATGAACACGTTATAAACTGAAAGTTGATTGTTGTATCATCGTGTTTTTAGTCTTTATTCATTCAACAGCCTTTGCTGAAGTTGTTGTAATTTTTACCACATTTGGTTTTGACATGCGGCTGGCAACGAGTCTGCACTACTGGGAGACAAACCAAACACTAGAAGATTTAACGAGATTAAGAACACAATAAAAGTGAATTTTTAATCAATATTTTTATTAAATTTGTTAAAAAAACAAATACAGAAATTAAATGGGTAACTTACAAAAGACTACAAATATTTGTTTAGAAAAATTAAATCCTATGCCAGATGTATGTCACTTCATAAGTTTAGTGCCAGGTATCAAATCAGGCATCTCTCTTTTTTAAGCAGTCTATAATTATCTCCCCGTTTACTCTACAGAACACTTTTCTCAGTGATGTTTTCCATGCCACACTGTTCAAGCTCTTCTTCTGGGTTGTCTGGGAAGTAGACGTCGGCCTTGTGCTCGTCGTCGTGCTCGATGTGTTTCAGGTGGATGACCATGTGCAGGGCGTAGGCCAGGACGAGAAGGAGGATGAGGGAGGTGACAAGGCCCATCAGGATGGCAGGTGTCAGGAAGGTAGCGCAGTCAGTGGCAGGAGAAAACTTACCAGAGGAAACGTTGAACGCCTGGATCTAAGATGGGAACGGAAAAAAAGATTTATCATCACAACACAATGTGAGAATCCAACTTATCTGAGAAAGTGAAATTATAACCGTGCAAATACAAGAGTGATCGGTTTGTGTTTTGGATGCCTATAAATTCTAGTAAATAATGACCTTCATGCAAAATAATATTTAAACATCACATTAGGTTCCTCCCACTAATGTTCAGTCATCATAACAGATATTCTTAATCTGGTTTTCATGTGTGACTCACACAATAATCTCCTATATTTTTCACCATACAGGTTGCCTCTTGGAGAGTATTGTGTTAAACACAAATTTATTGTTCTCCTTTAGTCTTTTTTCTCAAATTGTGACTGACAAATGGTGAATTTTCTGTCAGCTGTTTGTGTTTCTGTGTGCTAGCTGTTGGAGGTGTTGGAGAATAGCAAATGATCAGAGAAAGGGTTTAATAAACGGTCAATTTAAAGACAGAGTTCCCGACTGATAAAGAATATCAACACTAGCATTTAATATGCTTATGAAATAGTGTCTGGATCACATCAGCCCTTTATTTTTACTGACACGCAAAGCTTACTCCAATTGCTGATTGCTTTAGTATTTACATACAGTCCAGTGAGGAAATGATCAACCCCACTCATTGCATCAGACTGTAAAATAAAGAAATAAAGGTTTTAAATTAAGATAGGGACATATAAGCTAATTTTTTTATTTATCCTAGAGTGGGGAAATTTGCAGCATTGCACCAGCAGACAGCTTACATTGCATACACAGCGCACATGAGATAAAAAAGAGTAAACATTACATAAATTTGAAAATTAAACACAAAGCCATAACTTTAGCAATCCTTTTCTGATGTTTCCTTGTCCTGTTAGTTTTTTAAACTAACTATTGTTATCCTCATTCCTTGCATGGGTCCTACCTTCCTTCAACATTTTACGTCAACATCTGAGCCACATTAAGATTCTCTGTCTGGACTTCATCCTCACAAACCCTCCAGTGTGGTGGTACTGAAGCTGTTCTTTTAAGAATAGTGGTCCAGATTCCACCACAGCAATGTCACCAACTAATTTATCAAATTTTTGTTTAACTATCTGACAAAATTTAATATCTGACACAAACAAAATTAGAAGAAATCAGGAGGAAGCGGCGTATTTGTTTTACTGTTCTGTATAAAGTGGTACCCTTACAATGTTTTGGGTCGGTGTACCTTCCTAGTCCCACTCCTTGAGTTTGCTGGGCAAACAAACAGATACCTGGAAGTCGGTGAAGGTGACAGACCAGCGGCTAGCGTGGTCGGTGCTGGGCAGCAGCAGGGCACTGTATCGCTGCAGGCTGCTGACATGGAGGCAGCGGAAGGAGGAGGAGGCTGGAGCGTAAACCTCGCTGGCGTTGAACACTGCCTCCTCAGAGGTGTTGTAGAGCAGCGAGACGCTGTCCACCGAGAACCACCACTGACCTGATGACTCGTAGAAAGTGTTGGAAAGCTGCAGGCTGGGACAAAAAGAGAGAGAGTCAAACTGTGCATGTACAGTGTCACCTAAAAGTATCTGCGATGCAGGGAAATGATGGAGTCGTCTCTTCATAACAGAAACTATCACTCGGTGGTTGGCAGATTGACAGTTTGACTCACCTGATGGAGAGACCTCTTAAATCCTCCACGTCTCCAAACCTCATGACCAGTCTGCAGAAGAACAGACAGAGGGTCACACTTCAGTGACAAAGCCATTTGAGGTTTTGATGCCACCCGTTGCTGTGGGACTTTATCTTCAGGCATAACTTATATTTGAACCTTTTGTTTATAGACATACTGTATTGGTTTATGTACATCAGACGGACAAATGGGTAAACAAACAGGTGTACATACCTGGCTTTGTCCTGGCGGCAGACAGACTGACTGGTGTCGACATGTTTCTGTGGAGAGAAGGCTTGTTCCGTCAGGTCCAGTTGCTTCTGCTTATCGTAGCGGAGAGAAAGCTTCCTGGCCTGGAACAACACACACGGCTCCCCATTGGACAACACCTGGAGGACGGAGACAAATGTAATATCAGAAAATACCTGAAGTAGTAGTGCAGTGTCATGGCTCTCCTCTAAAATAAAATCAAAAACCAACTTTTCAAAGTCAAACTGTCAAACTGGTGTGTTTTTAATACGTAGTGTTGCATGTGTACCACAAGGCACAAGCTTTTTACTGATAAAAATGTATATTTAATAGATGTAGAAAAGAAAAAAAAATTCATGGTTTAAATGTACGTAGAATGCATGATGTGATGTATTGTGGTTAGGTGAAAGTTAATGATGTGGAGACTACGCCACCTTGAGAGGAGGGAAGGGAACTGCAGCCCCTGACATCTGAAGTAACTTCCTCCGTGATCCATCCGGAGACTGGAATCAAGGTTGGTGACAAGAACATATGACGAGGAAAAGGGAGAAAATAAAGGTTAGATATTTCAAATGTCTGCCTATAAATTCATCATTATTAAGTTAATAACTGCCTGACGGTCTTGATTTTTTTGCGTCTCTTCCTACTTCCTCTTCCTCCTCCCAACAGAAGAACAGAACCAACTCAGCTCTCCTTCGAGTCATGAATAACATCAAGTCAAATCGGGCTGCAAATAGTTCATGCAACTTTCAGTAGCACAAAGCCTCAAAACACTGTTGGGACAAGGAATATACACTCACTTGCCACTTCATTAGGTACACCAGTGAATTCATTCTAATATAACAGTCCTGCTCTAAATCAGATATCGAATGCAAATATTAAGTGCTGAGGACAGAAATCACTTTAATCAATGGTTTGGTGGATGCATTTCTTGTAGACTTTGAGACATCAGACACACTCTTCTCATAAAGGCTAAAGACGTGGCATTTTTAATTGCCTTAAAAATCAATAACATTACTTGAATGTAAGACCATTACCTGCCGTCGGCTGAGCTGCTGCTGTGAAACAATCAAACGCTCCTCCATCTTCATCTTTTCACTGCTCCATTCATCTGGAGAAAAAACACTGAATTAATTAAATTGTTTTATAAAATGACAGATTTTATATATTTTATAGTTGTTTGGCTATTAAACAACTTCAGATATTTACTTTTGAAATATAATGTTGAAAATAACCCAATTTCCTTGATACTCAACTAATGATATGTTGGAGAAACAGAGGTTCACCTGATCAAAGTCTGATTACAGATGTTGGCTAGTGCATCTGTGAAAAGTTATTTGTTATTTAAAAGTGTTTTGTGGCTTTGTCTGAAAGACAACGTGTGTATTTAAATAAGCAAATTGGGTAAGAAGGACCTCTCCTTCTCTGTGCTTCAACTTCTCACTGCACTAGTTTATGATTGTAAAAAGAAATGATCAGAAAATGACTATAAACTGTTAAAGCTTGATTAGAAACATCTGCATAATTCATTGAATTTCTGATTAATAGATCTTACCACGATGTGGAGCGATGGCAGCACTGTGAACAGAAGCAAGAGGAGAATCATTTCAGTGTAATTTTTTTTCTCTACCTATTTTCAAGTCAGTCGTCATTTGAACATCGAGTTTTATGCAGCAAGGCGATCCCATAGAGAAGATTAAATAAGATTACAGTATAAATGTATATTATAAGTTATTTTTTTTCAGTGAATATCGGTGATTGTATCTCACTAACAGTCTATAAGGAATGGATCTAAACTGGTAAAATTAAAAGAAATCAAGCAAAGACAAAGAGAAATACAATTAATTTGATTTCCTTTTCAACACGAGTCACTTACAACTAACTAAAATACAATAGTTAAATGATGATGATCTGTGCTCATCACAGAAAAGAACAGTGTCTCATGGATGTGTATTAAAGTTAGTACATTAGTTTTAAATGTGATAAAGAAAGAAAGGCAGACAGTGAGAGAAAGAAAGGAAATAAGAAATAAAGGTAAATGATGTGTGTGTTAAACTTGTTATACTATTACTAATTTGTAAGAAAGAAAGAAAGAAAGAGAAAAGCCATGATGCTAAATAATATATGTTTATATAAATGATAAAGATTTAAAACAGAGGAGAATTGACCTTCAAGGATACCCAGAATGCATCTGAGCAGAGCAGTGACTCGGCTGCTGACCCGGTGGATTAGTGTTTAAGGTAAGAGACACAGTGATCCGTCTGATACAGAGGTAGGACAGGTGTACCTCTGCTGAGAGGACTCACTCTGACCTAGATTGCTGAGACCGTGACAAATAATGGATTGGATACGAGAATCAGGCTGTTTGTGCAGGATTGAGCAAAACAACAAGAACATCATCCTTCTCTATTCTTTAAAATAACACAGCTAATCTGCATCAAAACTACTGTGTGGATAGATCCGACAGCTGACTTCAATTAATTCTTGAGTTTAACGTTGATGACGATGATCAAAGTGCACATTCTTAGGAGGGAAAACTACATTTAAATTCACAAAAACCATAAAACAGCGCAGAGCAGAAGAAGATGGGCACCAAGACGTTAGCAGCAGATCCTTTAAGTCCTGCTTTAAGTTGAGAGGTGGAGCCTCCATGGACCGGGCTTGTTTGTCCTGAACATCCCACAGATGCTGGATTGGATAGAGATGGAGGCAAAATCATCATCAAACCATTCCTGAACCAAGGAGCATTATCCTGCTGAAATACTGTCACCCTGAAAGGTTGGACATGGTCTGCAGGAATGCTTAGGTAGGTGGTACGTGTCAATGATCCTTGTCCATCCATGACCGTGTCTCTGGTTCTTCTCCTTCCTTGGACCACTGTTAACTGGTACTGACTACTGCAGACCAGGAACACCCTAAAAGAGCTGTAGTTCTGGAGCAGCTCTGTCCCAGCCGTCTATCCATCATTGTTTTGTTCCTGTCAAAGTCTCTCAAATACTTCCACTTGAACATTTTTCCTGCTTCTAACATCGACTTTGAGTTCATGTGCTGCCTGATATACCCCACCCACTGACAGGAGCCATGAGAACCATTCACAGGTCCACATTTATTCAACTCATCAGTTTTTCATTCTCCTAAACATTCTCCTCCTCAGCAGCCACTTTTAAGTCAGTTTGACAAACTCTGCTACGGTCTATAGGTTTCTTGATTCAAACCGTTTGATAACACCACATCCTCAGTTAATGATGGAATTTCATTTTCTGTTGTTTTAAGGGGACACATCACTGACATATATATGAGACTGTATCTCTGGTCAGGTATGAAGGACAGTGTGGCCTTGTGTCTGAATAATCCAGTCTGGAGCCAACTGTGCACTACAAGGCTGTCTGGGGATAAATGTACAGAAAAAAAGACAATGGAGCTGTCAAATCCTCCCTGATTCACCGCATCCTGCAGCCAAAAAAAAAAAGAAGCTTTATCTGCTCTTACCGGGTCAGAGCAGTGGATTGTGTGGATGGCACTGATTACACAATCATACACTCACACACAGATACGAGGTTGTGAAGGACGTGGTGGCTCTCGGCCAAAAAGGAGATTTTACAGCTTCTCAACCTGAACAGCTGCACACACTACAAATAACTGTGGGTCGACTCCAAAACAGTGGGGACAAAAAAAAAACACATATTACATATGCTCAGTTATAATATAAAATTCTGCCACTTCATCGGGTACTGTAGTGAATTAATTTGTAATATAACAGTCCTGTACTGAATTGTGTCTTCAAGAAGGTTCTGGTTTTCAGCATTAATGTAAAATAACTGAGAGAGCTGTTGACTCTCTGGTTTGTAGTACTATTGAACTGACACACGTTCCTAATATTTTGACAATGTTGTCAGTGGGCTAGGCTAAATGACAAAAAACTTCAGTGTGTAATTGAATCCAGTTAAATAGCACCACATCCTCCAAAATGATCATCCAGTTGAACTACCACCTTCCTGACGCTGTTTCAACATCAACTGAAAAGTCAAAGTCATTTTATTTAAAAAGCACATTTAAGAACAACAAACGCTAACCAAAGTGCTGTAAACACAGTCAAAGCAAAAACAAAGGAATAGGAAGGGCTTAAAAATGCTAAATTAAAACACATCTTGCTACAATACAATGTAAATCCAAAAAACAAGCTGAAACAAGGGCAACTGGATTTGTAGAGTTTGTTGAACAAGTTTAATCCAAGTGGCTTCTTCAGGTCTTAAAGACTGGAGGGGAGTAGGTGTTTTAAACAGACCCTAGTCATTCAGATGGATAACACCGGTCTTTTAGAACCACAGACTTGGATGAAACGTCTTCAAGAAACTCTGGACTTACAGAGTTTCTTGAAGACTACGCCCTCGTTTCAGTTTTGTTGTTTTGAATAAACCATGACCTGGATGACTCAGAACCTTCACAGACATCTTCGCAATAAAAAGAGCAGCTCTCAAACTGAAATAAATGCCAAAGAGTTTTAAGATGGTGGTATCTAAAAACAGACAGTGTCTGAGCCTGCCCGATGTGCAGAAGCAAACCGTTCCAGAGTTTACAGGGGAGCAGGTGCAGAAGCACGATCTCCACTGTGCTTCAACCAGAAGAAAGTGGTCAGCTTAACCTGAGTGACTTTATGGGAACGTGTGGCTGAAGGAGTTCAGAGAGAAATGTTGGGGAAAACATCAGGCGGCGAGTTTCCAGGAGGAACAGAAACATGGAGGTAGTAAAACAACCAGCTGTCGAAACAAGTGTTTGAAAAGATGAACCAAGCTGGAATCCATGTGGACAGCAACATTAGAGACGTGGAGACATCTTGGTCATCTTCTTCTATCAGTTTGGTGTTGGAGATGAAGTTAGGGAAGACAACTCCTTGTGTTCTATATCCAGTGGACTTGATGCTCCACAGCAGCAGTTGTCCATAAAGTTCAGGATGTTCTGATGTAAACCACAGACTGTAAAAAAAGATGGACGCCATGACAGCTCCTCAAACGTGAAGCCAAAGCACGCAGGGCACCCTTGGTGGCTAGCTGCAGTATAGGTCATAATCTCCTCTGTGTTAGTGGATGAGCCTTCGGCCAAACTAAGAGTACACAACAGTTTTTTTCAGACGTAGTTGATATAATGCTGATGTTTGTTCAAGAGTCCATTTTTCTGTTGAGTTTCATTTTAGTCATTAGTCAATGGTAAAGCGGCTTCACTCTCAGACAGTACTGCTCAGACTCTGCCTCCAAATTCACAAAATGGCGTGTCCCGTATCGATAGTAGCGACTGTTTAACTAATGGGAGGAATTGAAGACTCATCGTCAATATTTTCTACAGTCTGTGATGTAAACATATAAATCTGATAAGATTATTTAATTTAGTCTCCACAGAAACAGTTCATCTCTGTCAGAGTGATGGATCGGGTTCAAGAACTATTGTAAACGTAACCAATGATGATAGATGAGGCTTTGCAACCAACTGCAGACCAACTTCACACACCCACTAATATTTACTGTGGTGGGATGTTGCTCTGGAGTCTCTCCATTGGGAACTGATTATGCTCCGGCAAAGATCTGCAGGGCCAATTACATAATTTGGACAGGGCTTAGTCAAGCGTAGCGTAGTCAAAAACAGCTTCAGCAGAAACTATTGGAACCATTCAGTGGACATAAATCACAAGGTATGGATGCATCAACTACAAACCTACAGAGCGTTCTCACCAGCTCTGCAGGTGAACAGAGTTTTTTTTTTTTTTGCCTCTTTTAGCTAGTAGTTTTGGTTTTATAGCACACTAGCTGCAGCATTCAGGCTCAACATCCCCAGCAGATGCAAAGCAGATGTTTCAGCTTGTTCCTCTGTCCATAAGCAAAAGATGCATTTCATACGTTTTTTTAAAACAATGCATAATAACGATCAACAATGCTACTCAGATCTGGTCAGTGGAGGCTCACCAGTAATGCTGGAGCTGAATGCATCAAGAGTCAAAGATTAGAAAGTCACAGTGAAACATCTAAGCAAACATGAAGCTAAAACCACAATCTCTGTCCATTTCTATCTCTACTCCTACCTGTCAGCCGGTTGTCGATGGAGACAGGAAGACGACTGCAGACAGACTAATAGGAGGATGAGGAGGAGGATGCAGCAGCGTTTCCTCAGTGAAGCCATTGCTGTGATAACCGGAGACTGATTCCTGCACACTCTCTCTTTCTCCCTGCCCCATCATAATCTACTTTAATCAGCCCACCATCTTTAAGCCCCCCCTGAACGACTGGGGAATCAGCCAATCAGGATAGAGCAGGGACTGCAGAGTGGAGGGAGCCCCGCCCACTGGTTAAACACTGTTTTTTCGACATTCTTCGTTATTTTTAGTCAAAATAGTAAATACATCTAATTTCTGCACATTAATGATCATATCATAGGAATAATGATAACACTGACAAATTACTGGAAATTGTGATAAAAAGCGTCAAATCTACAATTTGGTGGATACAGATGAATTAAAAGCCCTTTTAATACATAGAATATAAAAGACATAGCAGCTTTCAGTAATATCTGTTTATGGGATTGAATTTGGGCACTACATCACTGGTAGTCAAACAGTAGTCCATAGACCAAATATGGCCATCAACAAAATCTTTTGGCCCCTTTTTTAATGTTACTGTTTTCATTTCTGTGCTCTGATTTGTTTTGATTATTAGTTAACAGTGCAGTGATCAAACAGTCTGATGAGTCTGAGCTTGACTGCTGGATAAAACATACGGTTCATACGGTACCTTTATTTATTTTTTGTGTTTTGTGTAACCCCATGAACGGACAAAAGTCAAAGGGCTAGATTAATCTGTGTCATGCTCCAGTATGATTGTCTATTATGTTTATACAGTCTCTACAGCTAACTTTACAAGGCATGTTAGTACTGCTTTTGTTTCAAATGACAAAAAGGACATTTAATGCAGTCTCATCTATCTTCAAATTCCATCTGTTATGCAAGGAACATGATGTGAATGTTGAGATCTGCTTCAGATTCCTGAGGAGACAACGTGTTGAAATGTTTGAGAACACAACTGAGACCATCAACAGAAACTGTTTTCTGATTTTTTTTTTTTTTTTTTTTTACAGCTAGTTTTCACACCTGGTGTGTGCTCGCACCAAAGGCTCGTACCTGATCTGGACCTGAGTCACACAAGCAGGATTATGAAACATCTTGTTGGAGTTTAACGGTATCAACTAATATTGTCTCATTTACTTCACACAAATATGTAGATGTTATTACTTTTACACCATGTCTATGAAGGTTCCCAGTCATCCAGGTAAAACTCAAATGACTAGGGTATGTTAATGTCCAGATACTCACCTGTAGTTGGAGGAAACTGTTTTGATTCTGTTTTTCGATCACAGGATCAAAACAGTTCAGAATAAAATTTAGCTGACTTGCGATTTAGACAAGGTGCCAAGCTGATATGAATCACTTATTTCATTAGTAACTTTTTTTTTAATTGTCCACCAGAGGGCACAGACATGTTTATTTTTACACTTAAAAAACACAACTCTCTGTACATCTTTTGGTTGCAATTTATTTGTAGTACTGAAATATCAAGAAGTCATCATTAGCCAAGTACTATTTCCACAATTTCAATAAAAATACACAGTTCAGTTTTTTGTTGATACTAACACTAACACTAATAGTAATATGTAAAATAAGCAATAAACAAACAAACAAAATAGCATAAATGTAATAAAAATTTCAAATCATGTCTACAAACTGAAAAGCGAGTAACGCCTTAATGATTAAAATGAATATATGTGCTCTTTGTATTTTGTATGTATGTAAAAATGAAACCATTGTCACTTTTTGCCAATTTTAGTCAGGCATTTTAGTAGACTGGCTTAGTCGGGGTCCTCAGACTAGACATTGCCGCGGTGCATCTTGGGTCCTTCCTTTCCATCCCAGGCTCGCTTCTGCAATCATGGGTACGGCTCAAACTTCACTCAAAACACAGAATAATTGTGTTAGTTGCGCACATTTTTCATATCGGTGTCGCACATGAGTATCTTATAAATCGTTTTCGATGTGTTTGTCTCGTTCACGCTCAACGTTGAAGTATAAAATTAACCGTTTTTACGGATCTCTTTCCCCGCAACGTGGAGCGGCCATAACATGTCTCGGGTGCTTGCGGCATGTTAGCATTGGCGAGTTAGCATAGCGTCCGCTCTGTTTAGATCCTGATCTGTCTTATCCTCTCATAGCGTTGTATAAAACGGCAGAACGGCGGATTGACATTCACGATGAACTATAGTTAGGGTATTGTAACGTATTAAGGGAAAATATGTGCCTTTATGCGTTATTAGCCTAGCACTAGCCCTGCTCGCAATTAGCGTTGTGATACGTGAATTTGGCTCCGTGCAGTTTACGCTTAATCTCATATTTCGAGCAGTTGGGCTCATAAGAGTGTAATTTCTGTGAGGTGAAAGCAAGTTTGTTCTTTGTGTTTATTAAAAACTAAGTTAGATTTAGTAAACTCCTCGGTAGAGGGCAAACTCAAAACCGGTCAATAGGCCGGATTCAGGCAAATTCCGCTTAACGAGCTGTTCCACCTCTGGAGTACTAAACTGGAAAGTATAAAACCATGTGTTACGTTTGTTACTGTCCAGTAGTAATTTGTAGTTGCAATTTGCGAGTTTGTAATAACCAGTTGTATACATGTTTGTGTTACTAATTGCTCATTCTGGCAGTTTCTCTTGTGTCTTTAAGTCCACTTAGATCGGATCGGCAAAAAATATTTTGCTATCAATGTTTGTTCTGGTTGGTCTTGATAAAAGTGAGCTGATCCTGACATTTGTGATTTAGTTAACTTAAACTGATGAGCGGTTCGTCATTGTTCAGCTTTGAAAGCTGGTGTAACTACCTGATTCTCTATCAGACTTGAGTTTATTCCTTATTGAGGTCTGCTTATCACCTGGCCTGATTTTAGGAGACAGTTCTTTTTTCTTTTTTTTTTTAACTGAGGAAATTGTTGTTTTTGCAAGATGCCGAGATAATGAATCACTTTGCAAAACGTTTAGAGATGTCAGTGTTGTATTGTTTGGCCTTCATAAAAGCTGTTATTCCTGCTGAGAGGAAGGCTCTCTTTCTGTGCCGGTTTTGAATGTTTTTTATTTGTTGGATAATTATCATGAGTTCTTTAATTTCGAGTACAATTGTGTGGTTGTAAAATGAAATACTTTGCTAACTACAGCATTGATGTGAAAATATCTCCTGCTTCATCTTTTAGGAAAGTGTCGTGGTCTGCGTACTGCCAGGAAGCTCCGCAATCACCGTCGTGAGCAGAAATGGCACGACAAACAGTACAAGAAAGCCCATCTGGGTACTGCCCTGAAGGCTAACCCCTTCGGAGGAGCCTCTCACGCCAAAGGAATCGTCCTTGAGAAAGTGTGAGTACTGTCGGATCTACTGATGTTGAAGCTTTTTAAAAATATCGAAGGGCAGATTAGAAGAAGTCTTTGATCAATACCCCCTAAGAACAATCTGATCATGTATCTGGATGATGTCGGTACGTGGCAGGAAAAAGCACTGTTGAAATATTTCGGTGTATGAAACCCCTTAAAAGCTGTTTTCAGAGACAAATGTTGGTGTCCATTTAAATGTCGTTGTACTAATTTACTGCTTGCCCTATACATTGAAATGGCTATTAAGAGGAAATATATGACGATATATGACGAGTCGTGGCAGGTGTTTTAAAAGTATCATCTGATGCCAATTTCCACAAGTTGATATGTTTCTTTCATGACTTGATGGAATCTCTGTTACATGCTTTGGGTAAAACTTCTCAATGATTTTGTTAAACTGGCTCCAGTTCCCCAGGTCAAACAGCCCTTTTCACAGTGAGCCGCTTTGATCGCTCTCTTCTGAGAATGCGCTCTTGTAACCCCGTCCCTCTCTCCGGGGAGATACGCCCACGCAGGACCTCGATAGCATTGCCTCGGCAAAACACTAAAATTTGTTAACAGAGATTCTCACACAAACTGTACACTAACTTTACCAGTTAGAAGACAACGGGCTGAATGAGTAAGACGACTGGTCCATGTTAGCACACACGGCAAACAGACGACTTACTAAAATATAAATGATACCACTACAGCTAAACAATTAGATAAATAACAGCAGCATCTTTAACACAGTCATAGCATGCTAACTTAACCCCGTGGTTAGCTCCACTCCACCGTAGAGTAACCACCACATTAGCCCCACTAGTCTTGTCTTATTCTGGCGTCAGTTCATACTGTGGACTGTTGATTTCACAGTGTCTTATGAAATATAGCATCGTATGGGACCCAGTTGGTACAACAGTAGAGGGGAAAGTGTTTGCAACACACCCGCACCTGCTTACATGCCAGGACCGCTTCATTGTTGATGTGTACTCTCAGACCACTGATAACAGACTGACTGCATGGCTTTTTATCAGCTTTTGAGCTGTCAGACAGAAAAAGTGAGATTTTCATGTTGTATCCGCTTTAACATTTTAACTGACTGTTAACTGGCACTATAAAGGAGAAATCAGATCAACCTGAAAGTTGAATGTCTCACAGTTTAAATTAACGCATGTTCTGTTTCCATTGTGCAGCGGTGTGGAGGCTAAGCAGCCCAACTCTGCCATCAGGAAGTGCGTAAGAGTTCAGCTTATCAAGAACGGCAAGAAGATCACCGCCTTCGTCCCCAACGACGGTTGCCTCAACTTCATTGAGGTAAACGACAACACCATATTCGCTTTTTAAAAGCAATACATTGTGCTTTATATGAAGAGTACTGTAAGACAATCAAGCTAGAATTAAACTTGATAAAACCTGTCTAATTTGATATTTAAACCTTTCAGATCAAGATTTTACAGCTTGTACTAAACTCCATTGATGATGGGAGGAGTCCAGTCTAATTGAAGTCTTTCCTTATATGTAGATTACACTGGATCTATCTTGTATGCCTGTGCAAAATGTTTATCTGGTCTTTTGTTCCTGAAAATTAACCTGATCTGCAGGACATTTAAGAGAATTGGTCTTGGTCACCACATGTTCATCTGTCCCCTCTCTAACGTCCTCTTCTTGTCTGCTTGTGGTCCTGCAGGAGAACGATGAGGTTCTGGTGGCAGGTTTCGGACGTAAAGGTCACGCCGTGGGTGACATTCCTGGAGTTCGTTTCAAGGTGGTCAAAGTGGCCAACGTGTCTCTGTTGGCTCTCTACAAAGGCAAGAAGGAGAGACCAAGATCATAAACAGTTGATGCAGCAAATAAAATAAACAGTTTTCAATTCCACTCTGGTTGTTTGGTGTTTTTATTTTTCATTTGTTCCCAGAAGAGATTCTGGCTTCCATTCATTAAGGACATACTGTATATAAAGAGAGTTTTCTGATTTTAGACATTTGAACTTAAGATCAAAGCATGACGAGACAAAAGTAAAGACTGGATTTAGATTTTAGGTGTTCAAAATGAAGTTAAAGTTGTTGTTTTTTTTGTACAAATGAACCTTTTAAGGAACTGTTTGACACAGTGCAGACTTTGCACTACACATAATGAGCTTTAATAGTGTATTCTCCAACAGACTAGGTGCTTCACAGTTCTCCCATCACCTGGGGGGATTAAAGGGCTTAATCGCGCTATAGTCTGGCCTGCATCGTCACCGTGACAGTGTCTGCTGATAAACTCATGTCGAGTGTGTAAATATAGTAACAGGTGTCAAATCCCCGTGCATCCAGAGCGCTGCAGCCACTCAACTGAAACTTGGCCTCGCAGACACAACCCATGTGGCCGTAGAGTTCTGTTTTCAGAGACCTCTGTTCTGGCCAACGGTCAGCGTCATCTACTTCATAGAGAGACTCCACAGCCGAGTACAGCAACAATCCAACCAGACGCCGCAAGGTCAGCTAAGAAACCCTTTTTTTTCCAGCTGTCAGTGTGTTTTTAAAATCTCTGCTTAAGGTCAGGAAAATCTGAAGGCTTTACTGTATGAGTATTCAGAGTTCCTGCTTCCTGGTACTAAAACAGTAATGTTTGCATCCTTTGTGAACTTTTATTACAGTTCTGTTTTTGGTGGTGAATGTTAATGCTCCTGCTAATTGTGTCATTGTGTGAGAGGAGAATATTAAACACTCAACACAGGTGTCAGGCCTCCCTTTGCTTTCTAACAACCTCAGCTTTACAGGTTTTAATAGAAACCTTCCTCTGAGCTTCTGCTCCACATTGACAGGATTCATCACATCATTTCTGCAGAGTGAACAGCTGAACAGTCACTCTGACGTAACTGCAGGATAATGTTGCAAAGGTCAAGAAGCCACTTCAGTCGTTAGTTTCCTTTGAGTTCAGTTTGAGGAAACTCTTTTCTGTTTCCTTGAGGTTCCTTTATGCACAAAGTGAGATCCAAGGTTTGATTGCAGCGCTGAAGCTATTCACAATCTTTGGAGTGAACCGGGCTTTATTGATCTCAATGATACAAACAAACCAGCCATAACATTATGACCACCTTCTCTAGACCTCTGAAGGTGTGCAATGGTATTAGGGACCAAGATGTTAGCAGTAGATCCTTTAAGTCCTGCAAGTTGAGAGGTGGGTCCTCCATGGATTGGACTCCTCATTGTTGTTCCTCAAACTATTCCCGTATCAGGGAGCATTATGCTGCTGTAGGAAACATTCAGGGAAAATGTTTCCATTGAAAGGGTGGACATGGTCTGCAGCAATGTTTAGGTACTAAGCCACATAAATGGCAGGAACCAAAGTCTCCCAGCAGAACATTGAGCATCACACTACATCCTCTTCATCTTCCCATCGTGTATCTTGGTGCCACATGTTCTCCAGGTAAATTATGATCCATCAATCTGATCCAATCCAATCCAACTTTATTTATAAAGTATATATATTATAAAAACACCAATGTGCTGTACAGAAGAAATAATTTAAAAGACATGAGTAAAAAAGACAACAACAGTCATACAATAAAAACAAACATGACATGAAGTCAACACCTTACAGGGTGTCAAAGACCAAATAGAAGAGATGGGTTTTAAGACTGACTTTAAAACAGACAGAGAAGAGGACGGTCTAATGTGCAGAGGAAAATCATTGTGTAACTGCAATCACACCAGATCACCTTCTTCCATCCCTGCTCAGTAGTCCAGTTGTGATGCTCAAGTGTCCATTGTAGGAGCTTTCATCAGTGGACAGGGGTCAGCATGGACACCCTGACTGATCTACAGCTACAGCCCCAAACTAAACAGTGATCCAATGTGTGTTCTGACTCCTTTCTATCAGAACCAGCATCAACTTCATCAGCAGTTTGAGCTACAGCAGCTCATCTGTTGGATCGGACCAGACTGGTCAGCCTTCCCATTGATCCTTGGCCTTGGTCCATAAACATATCTCTGGTTCTTCTCCTTGCTTGGACCAATGTGGGTACTGACCAGTACAGACCAGCAACACCCCACAAGAGCTGTAGTTCTGGAGCAGCTCTGACCCAGTTGTCTAGCCACCACAGTCTGGTTCTTGTCAAAATCTTTCAGATCCTGACACCTGAGCATTTCTTTTTTTTTTTAAATCTGAAACCAATAGTAGTGGTTTATCCAGAGCAGATTCATTCTAATGGTTTGGTGTCCACATACTTATGTCCATCTAGTGCACAATGCTCTCACACATGGGTTTGGAGAAAAGTGCTCTTACAGATGTTGGTCCTTTTGATCAGAGTGCAGACGTCATGGACTTGGATCGATTTGTGATTGAGGATGAGGATGATGAAGATGACGCAGCTATTCAGTACATGATCGAACAGAGTCTGCTGGAGAGCAACAGACAGAAGAAAATCTGCAAAGATGAGTGGAGGTGAGTCCAACAGAAAGCAGGTTGAAACATTCTTAGATTATGCTTTGTCTTGATTTAAGGGGAAACGGTGTCAAAGTCTGGTCCTTTTCTTTTTGGTGGTTTATTGGTGTACAGTAAAAGCTTGGACACAGATGTTTATTCAGTATTTATTGTTAATTACTATCAAAACTAGTTAATAACACACGTGTTATTAATGAAGTGTTGAGAACAGAAGTGAATGGACAAAATATATTTTTACTTTAAATAATTAAAATAATTAAAATGTATTGTAAGAGGAAAAGCTTTAACCTCCAGTTAACAAAATAGTTTTCTTTTCATCACTGAACAGCTGATAAAGTGATTTAATCAGATGACCTGTGTAAAATATTATTTGTGTGTCTTATTTGCAAATCACGTGTAATTAAGAACCATGTTTATTTTTCATCAGCTCATTTTAAGTTCCAGCATTCAGAGTAAAATCAAGTTATTTATGTTACTTATTTGACATTTAAATACAGAGACAATGCGGTCTCAGACGGTGAGGGAGTCTAAAGTTTCATGAAGGTGTTACTGTTGACTTCTCCCGCTGTGTTTCACAGAACATACTTTCATTTTGTGTTTCCATGCAGCTCTGCAGACATCAACACCATCTTCACCGCCATCAAACAAGGTGAGACCAGATAAATGTTGCTGCTAAAGAAATTAAACAGTGACATGTTTTCCAGATTTAATGGTAGTAATATGATAGTTCCTCATTATGAAATTCATTATATCTATACTTCTATCAGAAGTTTTTGTGAAAAATGTGGCTTCTTCAATAGAGATTCAATGTCACTCGGTATGTCCACAGACACCAGACTCACCAGTGACATACTAAGACTTTAAAATACTTATATACAAGTCCTGCATTTCATTTTTTTCACCATTCTTAATCTTATTTCTCTATTTTTTAATTGAACAGAAATACCGTCAGGACAGAGACAAAGCCATTTGTACAGCTACAAGAACATAATATTTTGAAAGCTCTCATTGCTAATCAACAGACATCACACTCAGTGCTTTTGTCTTTTCAGGTGACCATTTATAATAGTGGTTGCATGTTTTTTTTCTGAATGAATGAAAATTATGCCTATGTTTCCCTATCGCATAAATAAAGTAAATTTCACTAATCACCTATTTTACTGAATCGTGAAGGTGGTTCTGGTGCTGTTCTGTAGCTGAGTTGATTCCATGTAAGACTTACCTTCATTTTTGAGCTGGACCACTCTAGAGATCACATCCATCCATCCATCCATCCATCCATCCATCCATCCATCTATCCGTCCCTTTGTCCATTCAGGTAATGAGAAACCCCTGAAGGCTCTGTGTCTCCAACACAGAGACTTGTTCTTGCAGACAGACAGCAGAGGTTGGACACCTCTCCACGAAGCAGCAGCTCAGAGCAACCAAACCATCCTGGATCTCACGTTGAAAGGTTTGTATCGGCTCGGTTGGTTCTACAGTTACATGAATGAAGAATGACAAAGACAGTGTGTTGGTTCTCCAGCTTCAGGCCCAGACTCTATGGAGAAACGTACTCTCCGTGGTCAGACTCCTCTCTTCCTGGCAGTAGAAGGAGGTCTAATAGAAAACGCCTCCTTCCTCCTCAAACATGGAGCCAAACCAGACTGCCAGGACCAGGACATGGACTCCCCACTGTTTGTAGGTAGGCTCGTCAGCATTTCACCACCTCAAAGCTTGGTTTGGATTCAGTCCTCGAAGCCAAGCAGCCATTTAGTTGACACATATGACTTACTCTTCTGTCCATCACAACATAAAACCCGCACAAACGACTTGATTGATCCGGATTGAGCATGATCAGTTCCCAATGGGGAGATTCCAGACCAACTTTCAGACACACATACATTTTTAGGATGTTTAGATGTATTTTGAGGTATTTTCCTTGATATGCTCCAGTACGTCACATGTGATTACATTCCAGGTTATATTTGAGGCTCCAGGGCTCCAAAATGTTTTTGACATTTGATCATTGATCAATCAGCTCACCAATCCTTTGTCTCTCTGAAGCGATCCGTGCAGACCGCTCTGACCTGGTGAAGCTGCTGCTATTGCGGGGCTCCATGGTCAACCAGGAGGGCATCAACGGCCGTCGCCCCCTGCACGAGGCCTCTCGGCTAGGAAAAATAGGGCTGGTCACTCTACTGCTTCAGGCAGGAGCACATCCGGACCCCCGCAGCCACTATGGCCTCACACCACTGGCACTGGCTGCTCAAGGAGGACACCTGGAGGTGGTGGAGACTCTGCTGAAGAGAGGTGAACACTAAAGGATGGACGGTAAATGGTAGAAGCTCAGGGGTCTACGTTAGTTAGCAACTAATAAAGAAATAAATGAAACAAACACCTTATTAATATAAAACTTACCCATTACTGGATCCCTTTTCAAAGACAACCCCCAGACCCCTCTCATTAGCGTCCGACTTGGGCAATACCAACGCAAGTTGTCAACTTTAACTACCTGTGGTAACACCTGGGATCAAAATGCATCTCCAGCCATCACTTAGATGTGATCTCAGTTTCTCTGTATGTAAATAAGGTTGTGGTCTGAGAATACAGACGGAATTGCATCCAAACACAGTGCCCCTAACAGTAAGTATGTTGTTAGCATGTAAACATGTCGGCATGTTGTTTGTCCTGCAGGAGCAGACGTCCTCTCTCAGGCGTACGATGAGGCGTCCATCTTGTACGAAGCGGCTACGACTGGAAATCCAGCCCTCATCAGTCTGCTGCTGGAATATGGCGCTAATGCCAACGTTGCCAAACACACGGGACACATGCCGATCCACCGCGTCGCACACCGAGGACACCTTCAGTAAATGCTTCACTATATTCTTTCATTCATTGAGAAAACATTACTGTTCCATCATGTTGTAGCGTGTTTGCTTCTTAAAGGGTTAATTCAGCCCAAAGAGAGGGTCAAAATAAAAGATGGTGTAAGGTAGAAAAGGTAGGATGTTCAAAAGCTCAGGACTGAAATATGTAAGCCTATTGATGCTCTTTAGATTGTGACCACCACCAGAGAGCTATTTTTATTTTTATTTTTTTCAAATGTAAGTGTTTCTTGTTAAAACACTCTCCACTGATTGGTCAGCTCAAATGGCCTGAGCAAGCTCCGCCCAAACATACTGGAGCTGAGAGCTGAATTAAAGGAGAGCTTCAGAGCAAGGGAGGGACAGAAAAACATAAGAGGGCATGTCATTGGATGCTAGAATTAGTACGAACCCATAAGTGCAAAATGAGTCATCAACATTTTTCAATCGAATTTTCCAGCAAATATCAAACAACATTGCAATTTTTTAACCTTCGAAACAACTTAGTCAGTTTTGGGAGAGATACTGTGATATACCCTCACTCACCAGTTCATTAGGAACACTAGTGACTCCATTCTAATATAACAGTCCTGCACTAAATACACCTTCATGACTGCTCTAATGTTCAGTTGATGTTGAAACAGCGTCAGAAAAGTGGTAATTCAACTGGATGATAATTTTTTCATTTCGACTTGTAACAAGGTTTTATCTGCTGAGGAGCCAGATACTTACTTTAACAGCTGGAGGAGACCAAAATAGAGATAAAAAAGAGTGGATACTTGACAAAACATCCATGAAGCAGCGCACGCAGAACTGTAAACGAATGATAATGTTTCTTTAAACATGATGGTTGTATAATTTAAGCAAGTGCTTGCTGACTAATTGCCGACTATAAAAGATGTTACCAACCTATTTCTCCTGCCACCAAGTAGCCACATATATACTGACTTGCCAAAACAAGTCAGCCCAGAGTGCTGGTGAAATTTATACATTCTAATATAACAGTCCTGCACTAAATCCACCTTCATGACTGATCTAATGTTCAGTTTATTCAACTGGATGATCATTTTGGAGGATGTGGTTTGTGGTGCTGTGAAATTGGATTGAATTAAATACAAGTGTTTCTGTTATTTAGCCTAGCCCACTGACTACAATGTCAAAATAATGGGAACATGTGTCAATTCAGTAGTTCTAAAAACCATGGCCTCCACAATGAAAACACAGTTGAAACAACAGCTTTCTCTGTGATTTTAAACTGTTGCTGAATACCAGAACCTTCATGAAGACAAGATTTAGTGCAGAACTATTGTATTAGAATGTTTTCAGCTGTGTACCTAATGAAGTGGCAAGTGAAAAGTTGATCTCACGCAGAGTTTCACTACACTTTCTAAATTAGTGCAGTTAAATTATTATAATATTTCTATAAACACATTCACACTTTAATTTCTGTGTCCATTAACTACATTTAAATTAATGAGGAAATGATCTTTCTTTGTGTGTGTGCCCGTTTATTCGTGCATTTGTTGTGCGTGTGTGTTTGTCAGAGCTCTGAAGCTGCTGATTCAAGCCACCTCTATGTCAGAGGTAACCAACAGCGGGATGAGTCCTCTTCACTCTGCGGCTGCAGGAGGACACACGCAATGCATTAAGGTGTGTTAGTCCACAACACGACGACCACAGAAAGTCTAAAAACAGCTCTACAGATCATTAAGATAAGAAAAAAGACTTGAAGCACTGAGGGCGCTGACCTGACACCTCATATTTTTATCACATTTACATCATGGTTTAATTTAAGTATTGTCCACATGCTCGTTCCCCCATTTCTCTCGACTCCCATCAGGCTTTGCTGGAAGCTGGGTATGACCCCAATTATATGCTCCATCCGTGGATTCGGCGTAGCTACGACGATGAGAGGAAGTCGGCTCTCTTCTTCGCTGTCTCCAATAACGACATACCGTCAGCTAAACTGCTGCTGGAGGCCGGAGCCATGACCAACCAAGACCCGGTCAAATGTCTGCAGGTACTGGGGAGGGACTCTTAAGGAGCACTAACGTTGAGGGGCCACATTGGGTAAAAGCTAGGGTTTGGCACTTCAGTGTCTTTATTGGATCGTTGAAAGACAAGAGGATATTTAGGGACAGTAGACATACGTTGTTTGTAGTTTTCAGTGGGAACATGTGGTGACCTGGAGGGCAAAACATTTAATGGTGGCTGACACTGGACTCCCCATAGAAATGCAGCAAAAGCCAAGAATATTTAGATCACCTCTAAACTGAAGAAAAAGTAACATAGAAAGACAATCTGCACATGTGATTCATATACAGGACGGCATGGTGGTTAGCACTGATGCCTCACAGCAAGAAAGTTCCGGGTTCGAACCCAGGCCGACTGGGGCCTTTCCGTGGAGTTTACATGTTCCCACCGTGTTAGTGAATTTTCATTCACAAAAAGAACGATCATCAACCTTAATGCTCTAAAGAGAAGTTCAGTCGTCTTTCTTTCTGAGAGCGAGCAGGAGTCAGGACAAAGACAGGTAGCAAAGGGAAACTGTTAGCATGTCTCAACACCTGTAAAGCTTCCCAACTAATTCATGAGAGATCTCTGAAGTCTGAAGTTGCCAGGTTTGTTACTATCCTGCTATAGACATGTATGTTTGCTGAAAAGTGATTTTAAAGCTCAGTTTGTTTTCTTCAGCCATCTCCATCTTTCTTGCCGGCGTCTGATCCCATCTGACACCAGCTAGTTAAAAAATGGGCCAAAAAGGTCGAGCATGAGTGTCATGAATAGAAAAATTAACTATAGAGACCAAAAGATTTTTTTGTATCAGGCTATAAACGTGTTTATTTCTGGTGTAAAGTTGGACATTGTCATATGGAGTTCTGTGTGGACTGACTCATTGTTGGAGCCTCTCGTGGACACGAGAGGGACTGCAGGCTTTGGCACTTTGTCTTCCAACTGCATGTCAGGAAATAACAAAAGATTCCAATGCTGCTGATTCAGCGACTGTTTTTATTTTCCAGGTTGCGCTGCGTCTTGGCAACTACGAGTTGATCAACATGCTGCTGCGGTACGGTGCCAACGTCAACTATTACTGCAGAATAAATACGACTCACTTCCCCTCGGCTCTGCAGTATGCACTCAAAGACGAGGTGAACTGTCACTTCACAAACCTTTTCCTACTGAACTCAGCAGCTGCAGGTTTACTAACTTTACTGCCGTTGTTTCCACCCTGTGAGCTAGGTGCTTCTCAGGATGCTGTGTAGCTATGGTTACGACGTGGAGCGCTGCTTTCACTGTCCCTATGGAAACGGGTCCCACATCCCGGAAGACTATGAGGGATGGAGCAACACTGTGATCAAAGACACTATGGTAACAAATTTATTATTCATGGTAATATAAAACACTGAGTATCTGAGGGTAAGATGTCTATTGATAACTTCTTCTTTTCCTTTCGTCGATCAGTCCCACACATCTACCCCGAAACAAACACACCCCTATATTCTTAATATAGGCCCAGAATTTTGCAGACAGAACTTTCTGGTTTGTGTTAAATAATGAAGTCAATACAAAAGCAATGTGGACACAATCGAGGTGAATTGGTTTAATCCTGACTCTTGTCTCATGGGTAATGGATTCTCCACTGCCACATTCACACCATGAGGAGTGAATAATTCATACCTTTAAAAGGTTTGCTGCTGTCACCTTTTTATGAGTACAGTGATGATGATGAGGATGATGATGATATTCTGCATGTAGTAATGAAATAGGATGGATAGTATAACTATATTAACATGTTGCTATGTTGCTTGCTCACTATATTCTCACACCGCGACAGTTTTTGTTGTCTGTCCAACAGTTCAGGCTGTTTTTTAATGATAATGCTGGTACAGGCTTGTAAAGCTGTGGGGGTGCGGCATTTCTGAAGTTCGCCCAGTGCTCTAAACAGACTAGAGCCGCCTCTGCAGCTAAAGCTATCCAGTGTGTCTGTCTGTCAGCGCAGTTCTGCGAGGTGATCACCGTCTCCTGGCTGAAGCACTTGTCGGGTCGCGTGGTTCGTGTCATGCTGGACTACGTGGACCATGCGGCTCTGTGCTCTAAACTGAAGGCGGCTGTGATGGAGCAGAAGCAGTGGCCCGACATCTCCGGGCTGCAAGGTGAGTCACACTATCCATCTGACCCGAGGGGAGGAAATAAACTTCACTCATCATGTTTCTTTCCACTCTTTCTGGGCCGCCAGAAAACGCCCGCAGCCTGCAGCATCTCTGTCGCCTGCGGATCCGCCGGTGTCTCGGCCGCCTCCGTCTCCGGTCCCCGGTCTTCATGAGCTTCTTGCCGCTGCCGGAGCGGCTGAAGGACTACGTCCTGTACCGGGAGTTTGACCTATATGGCAGCACTCTGAGCTCAGACAGCAGAGGGAAGAAGCAAAAATGTCCTTCATCTATTTATTAATAACCAAAGTGCCAGAGAATAAATTTGTGTTGTGCTGCTTCTACACTAGATCTGCCATGCCCCCTTCTTTCAACACTATATTGCTTGTTTGGACTTGGGAGTGCAGCACACATACGTCTTTTTCTTAGGTCCCCCAGAACCAAAGATATCCACTACACATGGTGATGTGGTCCTTTTGGCTTGGCCTTACGTGTGGCTCATGTTGTGTAGGGTTCAGACTGTTAACTACCAGTAGGAGCTTTGTTTTCTCCTGCCTTTTGTTGTCCTGCCAGGGAGCCAGCTGTAGGTTTGTTACCTTTTCCATTCCTTCTAGTGTTGGCTATTTGTATAATTATTTTCTAGACAGGGGCTGCTGTTTTTGCCTCGGTTCTCCTTGATGCCATATTATTCTCTTTTCGTTCAAAGACTGGCAATAAACTTGTCTTGGAATGGCTCACCTTATCTCCTCTGACTTGTTGTAACAGTCTGTAAAATGTTATTAAGTATTTTCTCAAACAGAAAAATGGATGCAGAAACAGATTTATTAGTATTGTGGCAAAATAATCATAAATGTCCATCCATCTGTCATCTGTTACTGCTATTATCTTGTGGAGCAGGGGTGTCAAACACACGGCCCAGGGGCCAAAACCCGTCCTGCAAGAGGGTCCAATCTGGCCCAGCGGGATAATTTAACATAAAGTGAGAAAATTACGCTGAAGACTTTAACTGCGGTCTTTCATTAAAAGTAACTGCTATTCCTAATTCTTCTACTAGGGGTCGCACTATTGTATTAAGTGTTGCAAACATAACGCAATACTGACACCCAGAACTAAACAACAGGTGGCAGCAATGCACCAAAATTGCACTTATTTATTTTTTTCAGTTCATAAAATGTTTTGTAAAAGGATAGTTCATGAAATGTGAACATTTTCATAATGTACTTGTTTTTTTTTTGTTTTTTTTTGGCAGTAAAACAAATGGAACATTTGTCTTTATTTATAAGTTTATTGTGTTACTATTCTGACCCCTTGAGATCAAATTGAGCTGTTTGTGGCCCCTGAACTAAAAGGAGTTTGACACCCCTGATCTAGAGAGGGTCAAGACCTATCCCAGCTGTTATTGTCTGAGAGGTTGGTTCCTGTGTCTAAATTAAAATTGTGGCGAAATAAAACTTTTTTTCCCCAAGTCATTGTTTCCTTGTTTAATTCTACTTTGTGCTTTATGTTGTCTTGTTGTACACCTCTATGTACATAAAAAGCTAAAAATAAAATCAATCAAGATACAACATGTGTATGTATTTATCCACATGGCAAAGTGAACCATGATATTTAGGGAAGTTTGTCAAAAAAAAACAACAACTATGTTTTGCAAAACGACATGATGTAAAGGTATTTATGGACAGCACAGGGCTCTTTGTGATGACGAGGTAGGCTTAATAACTATTTATGAACTATTACTGTAGTATTTTATTACACTATTGATATGGATAAACAGATCTAATGTTCATATGCAAATATAAACTTAGGAAACTTTCACTTCTTCAGTCTATAAAGATGGTACATGATGGATTCTCAATACTTGCAGCGATGCAGCTTGTTAACAGATAAGGCAGGAAATCACTTGGGGCCCCAGGCCAGTAGAGGGCCCTCGAGGGCAGACAAACATTAAACATCTCAAAGCTGAAGGAATGGGATAAAATTCCTGTTATGTATTGCTGCACAAGAGGTCACACAAGATACTGAAAACAAGGGTTCACTTAGTTTTTAAACTCACAGAGATGAATAAATGATTAAACTAAACTGTGTACTGGCTTTAAGATATATTGCCGTATTTATAACCTTATTTAAAGATGGTGGTACTAGCACATGCTGAATTTAAGCGCATTTTTCTACATTATAAGGTTCTTTGAGGCTACATACTATATTTACTTGTTCAAGAAATCTTGGCATGTCAAATTTTCTTGTTCTAGTTGGCAGATCATTTTACTTATTTTAAGGACTATATCCCTCATTTTAATACTATTTTTATTTTGTTTTTGCAAAGTGAAATGTTAAGAATTAAAGTTTTAAGGAGTCTCTAAGAGTCTCTTCAGGGAACCCGGTGACATTGGATCCTGTGATGATCCAGAGGTTTCTGCAGTGGCAACTTCACCTGTCGAGAGAAACCCTGAATGTCAGGAAACACGACGCAAGCCCAAAAGCTTCTGAAAAGATTTAATCTCATTTACTTTCACTGCTCTAACAAACAGTCAGGATAATGTCAGATGCAGAAAATGCTGCTAAATAAGTCCGATCAGTCACTGAGAGGCTAATATCCATGATCTGAGAGGACCGCAGCACGGTGACTCAAACAGGAGGACGTTGATGTGCATGCAGTTCTTTAACCAACTCCTTAAATGTGAAGTGAAACAAACCAAAGACTAAAGATGGCGTCTACATTTTTTTTTCTAACACACACACACACACACACGTTGAACAGAGCTTCCCGCCAGAGCTACAGCTCCACCGCAGTCTGAAGTCTGGATACAAATAATACTGTTCCTGACGTTTCACACCATGTCTCTGATGCACTTACATTTCTTTACATTTTATACATTTAGGGGCGAGACATGTAAAAGACAAAACATTTACCCGCACACATGGGTAAAGGTACGATAAAAAAATAAATTATCACCTTGATAAACCAAAAATAAAATATTCATATTTGCTCTCTTTCTCTGTCATTCCAGCTCCTGGGGTTGAGTTCCTGCTGCCGTCCAGCAGGGGGTGCTGCTGCATCACGGCCAGCCACAGGTCAGGGAAGCATAAATGGACAAATACGATTGGCTAACACCGTCTTATCTGGGCCAATCAGAGGAAACACATTGTGTCCAACTCTGCTGACAGGTACAGGATGGGTTTCTTCATATATATATATTTATATTTATATTATTTTTGAGGCAGGGCTGGGCAATAATTCATTATTATTATTATCTACAAAATAATCTTCAACAATTAAAGGATTTATTCATGTTTTCCAAATTATAGTTGAATAAATTAGTTGAAAATGAAAAGATATACTAGATTTTTCTAATTTTTTTTAAACAATGATTTATATCAGATATATATTTTTGTCTATATAATTTATATAAAAAATATTATTCTTATTAAATATTCTTGTTTTTCAGCCATATAGCCCAGCCCCAACACACAGATTAAAGCTGGTGTTACTCTTTATTTTTGTTACTGTCAACAAATCTTATGAAAAGATCCAACAGTGTGACTGAATAAAAAACACCCCGAGGTCTGTGACGTGACTTTGATCAGGTCACACGATCCATTTTTTCACCTTTTTAAAAGCTCTTCTTGTCTGACCGACACTGAAGGTTCAGACAAAACATGGTCTAATTAGTAGCTACAACATGGATGGTAAGTCCTTAAAGGAATTTCCTGAAGTGATCAGACACCTCCTTTTCTGAGACACTACTCAGACAAGAGTAGAGCGGGCTGATACGCACATGTTGCTCTAGTGTTGCTCATTTACAGCAACATGACGGTGTGTTTAGGTGTTTGTCATAATTTCTGGACAATAAATCTTTAACGGTTTTGGAGACACGTTAAAAACTGGTCTTTTCATGTTGACAATAATAAAAATATGCCTTTGTATCACCACATCAGATTTGGAGAAAGTGACACTTCAGATGTTACACAATGACCCAGAGGATGATTTTCACAGGACACGACTACTAATGTTTTCTGAATTATTCAAAAACTGGACACACAGCATTTTTAAAAATGATCTATATTCTCTCCATAAAGCCTACGTCTACATGTCCCTGTCGATGCCGTCTCTTGTCGCTATCTGTTGCTTCAGCAGTTGCTTAGATGTGTTTCTGAGAGCGTTTCAAAGATAACGCTGAAAGAGTCCAATCACCTGTCCAGGTTTGGAGTGAGGAGGAGGAGTAGTAAAGTGATGGCTGGTCAACTTGGCGGTCCCTGGGATTCAGCTGATTGGTCGATAGGGACGCTCTTGTCATACAGCTCCATAGACAGCTGTTCCCAGGATATTTGAGCATGTTTGTCTATCTTTGTGAGGACCGATGAGAGGTTTAGACTTTGGGATTGAGGACATTTGTTGAGGGCAAAGTTTGTTAAAGAGAGCTGATTGTTACTTCACTGTGCAGACATTTTCAAATTCTGAAGGAGGAACGTTTGAGTTTAAATATGTTCTGCGACAAAAACATTCTGCTTTGGTCTCAATGTACTGGAAATAAGATGTTTCCAACTTCCAAGTGTGAAATTAGTTTTCAGTGCATTCCCATCAGATGCTTCAGGTTTTCACATCAGATATGTCTAAGGTCAAACCGGTTTGATCATGCTTGCGTGTCTTTAGACACGGACACACCAAACCGATATCAGCGAACCACCAGAAACTGACTGTGATGTCTACCGTATCTTCGACCTAGAAGTTGGTCTTGAATCATTCAAAGGTGAAACAGGAAGAGCTATTGTTAGGTAGGAAGCTAGGAAGAGCTACAAAACGTCACACAGAGCTGGCCTCTCCTGAATCATGCTGATCAGTTGGTTTAAAGTTTATTCATTCTAGATGAAAATATCATTCAATGAAAATTCAATTGAACATTGTCATTTTTTTTATTTTTGTCTATACACAGGAGCGTTCGGTTCTCTGTTTGGTTAGGTTTAGGTAATGATCTGGGCTTGGACTGAACGGAAGAATGTCCTTGTTCGACTTATCAACCCATGGTTATGTTTGTGAAACAATCACAGTAAAAGTAATGAAAATCAATATGAAACTGTAATCAAACAGCAATGGTCAACCCATCCATCCACCCCTACCTCCTCAAACAACAAAGAACTACTGGCAATGAAGGCCGACTGTGACGTTGCCTCAAGTCTCCTGTGTCTGGAAAGCAGTTGGACTTGAATGCACCACAAAGACTACGACCAGCTGGTACGTATGTTCTGCACCTGAGAGGAAATAACTCTTCATACCAGCAGGGGGCCGTAGTCTGTATTCATCACTGAAAATGTGAAACAGGAAGAGCTGCTATTAGTTGGGAGGCTAGAAAACTAGGAAGAGCTACAAACCATTGTACAGAACTGGTCTCTCTTGAATCACGCTGATCAGTTGGTCTAAAGTTTATTCATTCAAGATGATCATGTTGAAAATATTTGTGGATTTAAATGTTCAGACAAGAACTCCGAACTCTGTTCTGTTTGGTTTTCTTCCATCACGTTTGTCTTCTCATGCTCTCAGGTTCTCTAAGCAGATCAGCCAATCAAAGTGTTCTCTCTCATTGTCACTCTGTCATACCGAATTGCCTGAAAAGCTGATGACTGAGGTCCGACCAGTGGCGTCAGCAAAACTTTCCACCATTAATTTAATCATTCTGCACAGTGATGAAACAAAAAATCTTAAAACATCTACTCGGTACCATTATGCTGATGGGAAGGAATTAAAGCCATCAGAGCACGATATCCTGTAATGTCACAGTGGTTAGAAAGCTGCTCAGAGCGAGTTAATTTACAGACGAACACAGCGAATATAAGGTTAAATGCCCTTATAAGGTAATGTTGTTGTTGTTGATGTTGTTTAGGCCTTTCATTGTGACAGTTTGTATGTCAGTGAGGGTCCTCACAAGAATAGAAGTCCAAACTATGTGAGTTCTCAATTTCTTCCTAAACAAGGAGCCATTTTGGCTCCACTGTCCCATTTCCTGTCTGTTGCTATAGTAGCCATTTTCCTGTATGATGCTCATGTTGCCATGGTGACGTCCTGGCAAACCCTGTTCTATATTTGCTGCCGAGACGAGTTAGTTCTCGAGATCTGACCTGAACAAACTCACAACCAGCTATGTGTGTGTGTGTGTGTGTGTGTGTGTGTACTGTATGCCTATCTTTGTGAGGGCCAGTTTGACTTTGGGCTGACTGAGGGTCCTCACAAAGACAGAAGTTAACCTGTGTGTATTACTGCAGCTTCTCGTCCCGCAGGCTCTCCAGAATCTGGATTAGGCTCTCCAGTCCGAACACGTAGCCCCGGTCCGGCCCATCGTGCACTGCGGTGTCGCCGCGGAAACCCTTGAAGGTGGAGTGGGCGAAATCGATCATACGAACGTCCACCAGAGGGGGCTGCTGGGACGGGGGGGCGATAGGAGAGGGGAAGGAAATTAAACTGGGAGCCGGGGAGGGGGAATCTGGACGTGGGTGTGGTGAGGGGGGGCAAGGGAGGCTGGAGTGGCAGTCTGACTTAGTGGGCGGGACTTGTGTGGGAGGATGAGGGGAGGGGGAGGGAGGAGCCATCAGTCCAGGTTCCTGAGAGGACAGCGACCCTGGCTTTGGGTTCATGTCCGTTTCACAGGGAGCTTCCGGGGGCGGAGAAGGGAAGGACCCAGGGCCACAGTGGGGTTCTGCAGGGGCCGCAGGGGTCTTCTTTTGCCAGGCTGCATGCTGCCCAGAGCTGAGGACCGAAGGGCCCTCAGGTTCCTACAGATAACCACGGAACACAAAACATCAGAACCGGAAATGTTTTCATGTTTTAGTTAAGTCACATTTGTCCACTCCAGCAGAAGCAAACACAACTGAGACATATTACAGAATGAGCTGTTGCTGTGTTTTGATTTGAGGGATTATTACACTTCATTTGTGTGGTGTGACAGTGTTCATGTAGATGTGTTCCATCTGGAAGCCAGACCAAATGTTTTGTTTGTTCCAATCACATAGTTTGGGTGGTGATTCATGTGGTGATGGACAGAAAAGTAACAGCAGTGTAGTCATACATGTAATTTGAGCATGAGCACAGTGGAGTTGAATTAGTTTAAGTTGTGAAATGTGCCACCAGCAACATATTCGGTTTTTAAGGTTTAAGATAAGGGTTGAGATACATAAAAAATAGATTTAAATAAAGTCCAATTAACCATGGAAGTCATGTGATTTATCACAATTAATTATTTTTAATTGACTGACAGATTCCTAATAATATACTAATTATTGAAACCAGTAAGACTGAAATGTCACTTAAGTTTACAGGTTTGTTTTTTACTGTCGAAGACTGAAGATGTTAAATGATATTAGAAGTCTCCAGCACATCTAGTCTGGTCAAATTTACTTTCGAAGAAGCTAAAAGTTGTGCAGCTGTTTCCTGTGGTTCATTCTTTGAGATGATTGTTAATTAGCTTCAGAAGTCATTATTGAGCACAGTTCTCACCTTTCCCTCGTAGATGATGAGCAGTGAGGATGAGTAGAAGCGATAGGATGCCTGCCTCTCCAGCACCGCCTTCAGGCTGCGAAGCTTATTCAGGATTGGCTCAAAGAGGTCCCGCCTCAGGCCCTTTCCGTTGTGCATGTACTGGTAGAGCGCCTGGCGGAAGCCTTCGATTGACAGGCCGCGGCCGTAGTACTTGTTCCTGCAGAGGTAGTGGCCGGTGTTCATCTGATACACCTGCAGAGAGACGAGGTGGGACAGCACTCAAAACATGTCATTGATAACAGCTGTACAACTGTTCATTTTCTATAAAAACACATATATTTAAATTAATATCAGACCACAGTTATAAATAAAAATAAATTATTTTAGCTTATATACACCTTTGCTGGAGCCTACATTTTATTATACAGCTGCAGGAGGATACTTGATCAGTTTGGGATCTAGTGAATTTGGAGGCCAGGTCAACACCTTGGACTGTTTTTCAATTTTCTTCCGTTTTTGTGTGTGTGCCTGTGATAGGCTGCATCTTGCTGGGAATGACTACTGCCATCAATGTTATTTATTCTCCTGTCAGTGGTTTTAATGTTGTGGCTAATCCATTTATATTACAGAGTTGTAATAATTATTCTAAATGTGCATGAGGAATCCTGATATTATCCTAAAAAATATTACAACTTTGAGGTGAACTCTGATATGTTCTGTCTGAGTCGCCGTCGTCTTTCTACCTGCATGCCACAGACTCTGACTCCCAGCGTTGCTGAAGTGCTCTGTTCACATTTCTTCATCTGTCTGGCTGCCTTCTCCTCAGAGGCATCGTCTCCGTGCTGCCGGGTGCCCATCTTCAGGTCCAGGATGCAGGGGTAAGAGAAGTGATGAACCACATTCTCCAGCAACAGAAACTCTGGGTAAAAGCTGCAGTTAAGGAGCAAACTGTCCCTCATGTCGACCCAATCTATCCATTCACATATTCATCTATCCGTCTATCTATATTAACAACCAACCAGGAAGTGAAGGATCGTGCCCTGCTACTGTAAAGGTTTTAATGTACAACATCTGCAAGAAGAGTGAAATCAGAAGAGGATTAGACTGATTCAGTCTAAATTAAAAGTCATTACAACAAAAGTCCTTTTCACAGTTAGTTGCTGTAGCTATAAGAAACGAGTCACATCTTTCCAGTGTCTAATTAGGGAGTTTCTGTGTACGTTTCTTTCTTTAACTTTCCAAAACTTTCTATGTGTCAGTCTTGTGCCACTCTATAAATATTTCCATGGAGGGGCTTCATCTGAGCCGAGTAACAAATTAAAAATGGCTCTGTCAACATTGGTAAAACAAGACCTGTCATCCATGTCAACACCAGGTTTACACACAGGCTTATTTAACAAGTAACTCCTTTTCCTTTTTTATATTGTCTGATAATAACCCTTACATTTGGCAGGACTGAAGGCAGATTTTCTATAAACAATGTGAATGTATCATGTGTCTGAGCGCGCTGGAGGTGACAGCAGTGTATTGTCTCTGTTTTGACTGAGGGCAGATGGACCTTGTTGAGAACAGTGTGTGTTGCTCAGTCCTTCTCTGCTGCTGTTTTTTTCCAGACAGCTGCAGGCTGCTCTCTTTGAAGCTGCAGATCAAAACATGACCTTTAACCCGATAACCTCAGACATCACAGACCACTGTTATTCCTTCCCTCATCTGCTCAGTGGAACTCACATTTGCATGCCTTGTATTGTACGACAACCTAGCCTGGAAACGAGACCAAGTTCCCTGCCTACAATTTTTTGTGGGCGGAAAGTTGGTCTCGAGTCTCTCCGTTGGGAACTAATTATGCATTATGGCAAAGATATGGCGGGCCAATTAAATCATTTGGGTGGGACTTTATGTGAGAAGAGTAACAGCGACATAGTCTAATTAGATGCAATGTGTCTGTGAAGATTCTCAGTCATCGAAAAAACAAAGCTAAAACAAGGGCAACTGGACTTGTTGAGTTTTCCTGAAGACCTTTCATCCAAGTATTTTCATCAGTCCTAAAGGAATAGAGGGGAATTTAAGTTTTTATTAAGAACATCTGTGGGCAGAGCCCACATGAAACTCAAGTGTCTGTTAACGACATTGAAGAAAAATCTGAGAAAACCCAACAAGTCTAGTTGCCTTTGTTTTACAACAGCTACAATGTTCATACATTTTTTTAGCTGTACATAAACATCATTAGTACGAGACTGGCTGAAGAAGGATACTGAAGAGTTTACGGTCCTTGGACTCGGACCTCATGCGGCTGAGCTGCTGTTTGTGGCAGCGGAGGCTCCAGGGATTGTGGCTGATCTTCTCTGATGTCAAACCACTGTTCCAGTCCAGCATCTGGAAGGGAACATCTGAGAGGATCTTTGGGTCGAGTCGGGGACTCTTCAGCTCTCCAAGACTGTAGGGACCAGGAGAGAGGACCATTAACATTGTAAAAACATTACTGGGGATTCTATCCAATTCTAACACTGGAAAAACTACTTCTTTACCAGTTTCCCGTTTATATGTTTATATATATGGTCATTTCTTGACACTTGTCAACTCGAGTTTTAATGCCAAGTCCACGGGTGTCAATGTTTTTCAATGGATACCCGCATTGCTGTTGTTATTCTAACCTAGCAAACATAACTTAGGAAGTGGGGATTTGAGAGAGGGTGACTCCCACTTACTTGTCAGAGTTGTCGGCGTCATGCGTCTCCCTCCTGTCTGATCGCTCCTCCTTGTGTTCAGAGGAAGAGGAAGAGCGATGGAGGCTCCTGCGGGAGTGTTTCCTCCTTGGCTGCTCCCTCTCTGGGGGGTCACGGTCCTCGTGCTCTCCAGTTCCCCCCTCCATGTTGCTCTCCACATAGGGGTAGGCTACCAGGTTGATGTAGCCGTCGGAGTCACCCTCAAAACACACCAGCACCACACCTGACAAGATGGAGCAGAATAAAGACAGGATGTTCACAAATATTTCAGTAATAAAAGACAGAAGAAATGTCACCCAACTGCTAATATGCTCTAGCCTGGCATAACACTCTATTTGGATTCCATTATGAGACGTGTTTCAACCACCACAGAGTAAGAAATGCTTGTGCTGAGACTCCAGACCAACTTTAGGAGAAGTTTGGGCTCGCCTCCAGCCTAGGACATTTGGTTGTGCACCACTTACAGATGTTCTTAACAAAACCTAAACTTCCTTCCAATCATTCAAAACTGAAGAAGCTACGGTACTTGGCTTTCAAACTATCAAATAAAGCCCATCCTGGGCTGGCAGATCTTTGCTGGAGCATAATCAGTTCCCAAGAGAGAAACTCCAGACCAACTTTTCACCACCAAGAAAAATAGTTGGAGCATAATCAGTTCTGGCATCCAAGCTAAAAATACTCTGGAATTTCTAGTGTTTAGAAAAGTTATAACCCTGCCACAGCAATGGAACTCACCAAAGGAAGAACGACAAATTTTTAAAAGTCAGTCCTTTGTAGCTGAGACCAAAGACAAGTTGGGCCCGGTCCAACTTGTATCCACTTGTGGCAGGGCCTTCCTGTACTGCTGCAGGTCTGTGTTAATATATTTAACACCAGAGAGGATCCAGACAACTCAATGATCAGCTAACACTGGCTGGTATTCATACAAGAGCAAAGCTGGAGCAGCAAAAACCTTTCATATACTTAACTGATTATGGGTGCATTGTCAGATCATGTGCACCAACATCTGACTAATACACTCAAAATAGTTTTTACTGTCATTTGTCATCCATCTGTATATCAAGATTAAGATACTACTCTTGAAATGTAATTGAGAAACTGTTGGTAGATTAAATAGGCAGACAGAAATGTCTTGAAAATGATTTATTTAAGACATTACAGTATTTTTAGCTTTATAAACAGGGCAGATAATCTCATCTTTGCTATACTGAGACACTGCACACCCTCCACATTTGTCCAAATTCAATTTTGCTGTCAGTTTGCGCACAAGTGGAAAAATACACCCTACACATTAAGCCCAAACTGAAAAATAGAAAGTGATCTCTGTCCACAGTAAAACTTCACCAGCTCCACAGTCACAACCCAAAGTGGAATTTAATCAGATAACAGTGTGTGGATGAAACAACCTTGGCCGATTCGGAAAGTCGTCGCTGGGCAGCTGTCTGTCTGTTGGTCTGTATGTGCTTATTTAATCAGCAGGACAATGGTAGTGGGTAGAGATCTAAATATAGACGTCTTGTGGGGAGCTGTTGTCATGGCACTGGGGCCCAGAACACCAGCACAGTGGACTGGTGGGAATACAGATATACTACCAACTGCAGGACACAACTGGGAGGATGTCCAGCAAATCTATTGTAAAGTAGCCCCACAACGTTAGAGACTTTAATGATAAACTACAAAACAATTTGCAATATTTTAATGTAAATATGGATTTTTTTCATTGTCTGATTAGACTATAAAATATCAAAAACATTATAAAATTTGTAATTCTTATAAATTATATAAATATTTACTTTATAATACCAGAGACAGTGGAGATAAATTCCATTATCATCATTTTAGCACTGGTTCAAACTACCGTTAAGCAAAAGAAGAACAAGTCATCCTGGAAGACCAACTTCCCCGTCCATAAATCTTTTTTGTGGTGGAAAGCTGGTCTGTTGTCTCGCTGATGGGAACTGATTCTGCTCCAGTAATTATCTGTTGGGCCAATCAAATTGTTTAGGCAGGGCTTTATATGTGTTGATGGACAGAAGATTAAAATCTGAGGGTGGTGGAGTTGTAACTAAATGGCTCTGATTGGTTGAAGGGCTATCCACTTGATGTAGAGGTATTTTTTTTCTCTGTATTGGTTAAAACATGCCCCATAACAAAATCCAGATGACGTGTTAACAGACTCTGATTCTGATAAGAAGAGAGTCTGTCTACAACAGACAATGAACAAGTCATTTTTAGAGTTTCGGACCAATTCATGAAAACATAAACAAGCAGTACTGATGATGAACTGATCTCATATCACACCTATGATGAATTGTTATGGTGTGTTCACATTACAAGCAACTAGTCAAAAAACACGGTGAAGCATGGCTACACTGATGGCGAGTTGCTACCTGACTGTGAAAATCTACAGTCACACGGATTGTAAGGCTCAACTTGTTCTAAATGCCAATGTTAGCATGCTAACACACTGATATTCAGCAGATAAAATGTTTACTTGCTCAGTTTAGCATGATAGCATGCTGACTTCTGCTGATTAGTACCAGGCTCAAAGCTGAATGGAGCGTTTTTAGTTTGTTACGTGTGATATAGTTTTTGGATTTATTATCTGTAGTGAAATCTTTGAAGCCTACAAATTGCCCATTGGATATTGTTCCTGCTAGAGTTTTGAAACTGGTTTTTAACGCTGTAGGGCCTGGTCTTGTGGTTTTTATCAATAGCTGTCTTAGTCTAGGAACCGTCCCAGCTGCTTTTAAACATGCCGTGGTTAGGCCCCTTCTTAAAAAGCCTAACCTTGACTCCTCAGTGCTATCTAATTTTAGACCCGTTTCCCATCTTCCCTTTCTTTCTAAAGTTTTGGAAAAAGTTGTTTTTATACAGTTACAGCCCTTTCTGGAAAACAACTCTGTCCTTGAAAAATTTCAATCCGGGTTTATGCCTCGTCACAGCACTGAGTCTGCATTATTAAAGGTGCACAATGATACTGCGCTCTCTGTTGACACCAAGTGTCCTGTTGCCTTAGTGCTGCTGGATCTCACAGCAGCCTTTGACACGGTGGACCATACAGTCCTCCTGTCACGCCTGAAGCACTATGTTGGCATCCATGGTACTGCACTTAAGTGGTTTATGTCATACCTCTTCAATAGAACCTTCTCTGTGATGATTGGTGACTTGTCTTCTTCTTGTGCTTCTCTCTCCTGTGGAGTCCCGCAAGGCTCCATTCTTGGCCCTATTTTGTTTTCATTATACATGCTACCACTTGGGTCAATTATAGCCAGGCACAACCTATCCTTTCACTGTTATGCAGATGATCTGCAAATCTATCTGCCACTGAAGCCTGGTAATGCACAAAGTACCTTAGTTGACTGCATTGCGGACATTAAGCAGTGGTTCGCCCAAAATTTTCTGCACTTAAATGAAGATAAAACTGAATTTATTGTGTTTGGAGAATCTGTGTCTAACGGATTTGGTACCTGGCCTTCAACTGCCAGTCAGACGGTAAGAAACTTAGGAGTGATTTTTGATAGTTCTTTGAAATTCGACAAACAAATTGACAATGTTGTCAAGTTGAGCTTTTTTCAACTGCGCCTTCTGGCAAAGGTAAAATCCTTTTTAAACCGTCATGACCTCGAGAAGGCTATTCACGCTCTAATAAGCTCCAGACTGGACTACTGCAATGCCTTGTATACTGGTGTCTCCCAGTCCTCTGTTGGCCGTCTTCAACTTCTCCAAAATGCAGCTGCCCGTCTGTTAACGAGCACTAAAAAACGAGAGCACATAACTCCGATTCTTTATTCCCTCCATTGGCTCCCGGTCCATTTTAGAATTCATTTTAAACTTTTAATGTTTGTTTTGAAAGCTCTTAACGGCCTCGCCCCATCTTACCTATCTGATATGCTGACCATTCGCGATTACGGTCTAACTTTGAGGTCGTCCAATCAACTTATGTTGGAAGTGCCCAGGTCAAAACTTAAACACTGGGGAGACCGAGCCTTTTCAGTTTCTGGACCTAAGCTCTGGAATAAGCTCCCCAGTGAGATGCGTATCATTACTGACCTGGGCCTTTTTAAATCAAGACTTAAAACGCATCTTTTTAAAATGGCTTTTAGTACCCAGTAGTGTGGTGACACTTTTATATTTATTTTTATTTATTTTTATTCTATTTTTATTTTACTTTTTATTCTCTCATTTGTTTTTAGTTTCTTTTTTAGCTTTGTTTTACTACTGTACTTGTTTTCCGGTGTGTTGTTTTAAATCGTTGTTTAATCTGTTGTAAAGCACCTTGGTTCACCTATCGGTCGATGTAAGGTGCTATATAAATAAAGTACATTTACATTTACATTTACATCTGCTGCATGGCTGTGGATTGAAAGCTGTTATTGACAGCTCCTTTTTGAGTTTTGGGGCTTATGTGTAAAAATTAAACAAGCATTTTGATTCAGCCGTGCAGCTCTGATGCAGCCCGCTGTTATAAGACTCAAGTCCAGACCAACTTTCCTACAAAAAAAGTTAATAAGCTGGAAGTTACTCTGGTTTCCAGCCTAGGTCTGATATGTTTCTGGCTACGGAGCTACACTAACAAAACCCTCAGAGGATGTTGTCAGTTTGTACTTTATTATGATATCGTCCTGTTAGGACAATGATGAATGATGATATGTGGTATGCAGTGTGTGATTGTGAAATATGTGTTGGTTGATTGTACAGTATGCGTGCTGCTTATGTTGTTGACTGTGTCTCTTGTCCCTTGAAATTTTGAAATAAGCTACTACAATGCGCCCTTTTAAATTGCCCCTTGGGGACAAATAAAGTGCTTTGAATTGAATTGAATTGAATTGAATAGAAATGTTAGCTAATGTTAGCTGGTCTTAGATAGAGGTGCAAGCACAATCCTTACTTGGAAGGTTTTGGCTCCAATCAGAAACAAGCTACAAGTCTGGGCTTCAAATATTTTCAAACCAATGGTTGACGTGACATCTTGTGATCAGTCATATTTATGTACAGCCTGTGGTCTATGAACTGCTTAAATCAGTATGTAGTGTCAAGATGATACTGTCCACTGTTTCATTCCAGCCAAGTCTGTCCCATGGTAGACACTCTGACGTCAAAGAGAGGTCAAACTAATGTATCACAACAGTGACTGCTTTCCATCTGTAAGTGTTTCAGGACCAAGGTGCTTCTGTCTGCTGGCTCACAGCCATGATTTAGGTGCACCTAAATGGAACAGAGTCATTATTAATGGTATTAGACCTGCTTCATCCACCATCAAACTATCTCTTTATATACATGTTGAAGAGGACAAGATGTGTGTGTGAGTGTGTACAATGGCTGTCAGCGTTTGTTTGGATCTCCTACACTAGCGAAAGCCAGCTCAAACTGTTACACATTGTGTGTCAGAGACGAAGAGCAGAGAAGCTAAACCACTTCACTTCCATTAAACATCCGTACATCCTTCCTTCTCTTCTCTCTGTGTTCTTCTCCACCCGCCAATAAACACAGGACAGATTATTTAGTACTAAAGTTCAAATTACTTAGTCTCCTAAAAGAGACCTGAGCTTCTTTCAGAGTAACAAAAGTTCAAGTTTGGGGGCCAGCTAAAAAACAAATTGCAAAATTTTTATTATTATTATAACCTTTATTTAACCAGATAAAAACCCATTGAGATAAAGACCTCTTTCACAAGGGCAACCTGGCCAAGAAAGGCAGCAGCACACGTCATAGTGATCAAGACAAACAACAAACAGTAAAAATCAAACATAAAAATAAAAAATATTAAGATGCGAGAAAGAAAATATGCGAGAATTCAACATTTATATTTGCCATTTGCCAAAATATAAGTTCCTAAAGCTAAATCGTTAGCATTATAGTTGAGCTACATGCTCTCATAAAGCTTGAACCAAAATCCTTTCCTCAGTTTTCATTAAACAATACTGTGCATCATGTATCGTCTGAGTTTTGAGATTTATCTTTTTTTTTACTGAACATTTTCCTGCTATGTTCTTCCCTGCAGCAGATCCTCCATCTAATAGTAACAAACATTTTAAAAGGCAGGAAACCAGAACAGAAACTGCATCTGCCATGTCTGAAGCATGTTAGAGACATTATTTAAGGATTTAATATTTATTTTTTAAAGGAATTTTTTTGAATTAAATTGAACCTTCTAAGAACCTTGTGTGAACTACTAAGCCTCGAAGTCAGCCCGAAGATCCCCCCCATCACAAAACTTTGGTCTGGAGTTGTTTTGTGGAAATTTCACAGATCTGCAGGACCCATGTGGTGATGGACAGAAGAATAACTATAACACTGTAAATAAAAACTGAAAACTGGTAAAAAGGTAATTTTTCCAAAATCTACCAATGTTAGCACGGTTGCTAACATTAGCTGTCACCTCGCCTCAACGTTACCCCTACACTGCCCACATATTTTTTTGTGTTGGAAAGTCGATTTGGAGTTCCTCCAATAGAAACAGATGGTGCTCCAGCAAAGATCTGACTGGCTATTTTTATGTGGTCATGGACAGAAGAGTAACAGCAATGTGAAGTTGAATTTCTTTACAACTAAATGGCTCTGACCGGTTGGAGAACTATCCAGATGGGTACAGGGGTAGTGTTGTCTGTAATGGTTGAGAAAACGTCTCATAATGAAGCCTAAATAGCACTAGGCTACTCACCTGTTAAGTGAGTTTTAGGTGGGCAACAACCATAGATGTGTCTAATAAAACCAAATTCCCCACCTGTCATTTAGAGCTGAAAACATGGATGAAAAGTCTGCAAGAAACCCAACAAGTCCAGTTGTCTCTGCTTTTAGTTTATTTTTTGTAAATTGCAATAATGGCAAAATGGCTCAGATTGATTAGAAGACTATCTAATTGCATGCAGAGCAATTTTTTCCCCTCTGTATGAGTTGAAACACCCCCAATAATGAAATCCAAATGTTTCCTCACCCTAGTCCTAAATAAAAATGAAAAAGCACGACTTTACATTTGCTCTTGGAGAACTGCTTATTATTGTACTACTGCTGTTTCCCAAAATAGGAGCTTGTTAACTGATCTAATTAACCGCTTTACATGTTTTTGTTCTCTCTGTTAAAGTCTGTTGGGCTCATTTGGATCATGTCTAATTATCCTTGGGTCAGATCTGACTGTACTCGCGTCCTCCCATAGGATTAGGTCTCAGATGAGTTCAGGCAGATTTTTCACTTTTCAGTTTTGGATCATAAAGACCACTGATATAAAACATCATCAACAAGATCAGTTGCTGTAGATATGATTAATGTGTATTGAAAGGTTTAAATATACAATTAGGGTACATTCACCAATGATTATCAGTGAGCTGTGACTGACCTTTATACTCTGGAGTAAATTCCTTCATCTCTGGAGGCAGAGATTCGTAGAAGCGCTGCTCTCTGCTGATCAGAGGTTTGCACACAGTGTGATCATCATAACGCATCATACTGGTGTGACCCCCCACCTGCAAACACACACACACATATATACGTTACAAAGAGCAAAATAGGATGCTAAACTAAAATGCTAATATCTAATGAATAATTAACGGAAAACAACTGTTAGAAAACTGTTAGCTCTTAATTTCTTGATGTAAAATATCACTATAATGAGTTTATTCTCCATCAGCGAACTGGACCTGGATAGTTGATATAAATTTGTACGCTATACTACTTTGTAACACATATAACTAAAATCTAAAAAATATATAGTCCAGCTTTCCTCTGGAATAAAATAAAATAAATTAAAATGAATTTTTTTATATGAATGAACAAATAGAATAACCTAAAATGTGCACAAAACACCAAGTTTGAAATTAAATGAAATTTTACTGAAGCCACCAGAATAAATTCCAGTAACTCATAATAATAACCCATAATTTGTTTCCATTAGAGATGGGTTTTTAGCCAATAATAAAAGGATCTGCAGCAACATAAAGATCTACCTTGACTACCTGAGTCTCGATCTCACCCACCTGGTGTATGAAGGGCTCCAGTGGAACGCCACCTGGTCGCTGTCGAAGTGAAGCCCCTCCCCCTGGCCCCGCCCCCTGTAGCTTGCTGTCCATGTTGTTGGTGTGAGGGAGGCACATGGCTCCTGGCGGACGCACCACGCCTCCTCCTGCAGAGAAGAAGATTTTATCCAGGAGGTGACAACGTGAACTCTCCTGGACGTCTGCTTGTGTGATTCACAGTGAAGTCTGGTTCACAGTTTGGGCAAAGATGAAACCTTCAACATGCAAGATCAACTCAAGCAGAATATTTTGAGAAACCATGAGAGTACTACTACACTGCCATCAGAGACGCAGTGAGCATGTTAGCTTCTTATTCTGAGGAGGAGCCTTGAGGTGATGTCAGTCTTGTTTTATTTATTACTCACTACTTATTCTGTTGACTGCTTCTACCTCTGCTTGAGAACTTCTACTTGAAACTAGTGATACTTTAACTTGCGAACAGTTTACTCTAGCACCTCTGGTTAGAACTGAAGTAGTTAAGATAAGCTTCTGGTAACTTCAGTTTCTTAAATGATCTGTTTTATAGGTGGATAATTAGGATAATTACAATGTTGTTTACAGTGGTGTGGTTTCGGTTGTTGCCATGATAATAGAGTGAGTCTTGGCAGCAGTTCATGAAGAGTTCAAACTTTATTAAAGGAGTGTCCGCACAGGAAGCATTTGTCTGATCTGATTTCAAAACACATGTGGAGGTGGTCTGGGACACATTTGACCTCATTTGTTTGATAGTGTGAACACACAGGAGTGACTTGTGGAAGAGGAGTTTCAGAAAAAAATAGACAACCACTATTATAAACAATAACCAGAAAAGACAAAAGCACCATAAGTGATGTCTGTTTATTAGTAATGAGAGCCTTTAAATATACTTTGTCTTTGTAGCTGTTAAATAAAAAAGAAATAAATCTAAATTAGAATGAACTACCGACAAAATGAATAATGTCAGTACACTGTGTATGATTCTGTCATTAAATAACGTATCAGCATGTGGTTAATTATTGATCATGTTGAGCCGTGTGGAGTTAAGTATATAGGTTATAAGTTTTCCTCAATAATCACCAGTGTCTTTATTTACCTTATCAATGTAGATTTTTCTGTCTCTGTCATAGCCTTGTCTCTAAAATAACTAACATCAGGGCAGATATCAATAAATAAATAAAAACACAATTTTTACAGCTTGTCTGTCACCTTCTTTTCATTCTGCTTCCATCAACCTCAGTGGTCTAAATGTACCTTGACTTCTTCACAGTCACACTAATCTAAATTTGATCTATAATTTAATGTGGCTTTTAAATGAGTCACTTTTTCTTTGTGTTTTAATGAATTTTACTGAAAAAAATACTATTTAATATATATATTTTTTTAATTTTCAGTCGAAGGAAATTATGTAAAAACCTTCATCTTGTTCACAACTCTCAGACTGCTTGAAAGAAAGAAGAAGTGGCTTTTGTCTGAAGACCTTCTGCTTCGGTCCAGTGAAAGGAAGTCAAACTAACAGGTGAAAGCACAGAAGAAACACATCGATGTCCAGGTGAGTAACTCCAACTTACCCTGGGCATGGGCTCTGGTGTGCAGTGACGGGGAGGAGGGGGCACAGGGCACCACGGGCTGCTGGGAGCGCACGCCGGCCCCGGGGGGAGGCGGCGCCAGACCGAAAAACCACCTCGCAAAGCCTCCAATTAGAGTGCTCCAATCCACCGCCGGCAGCACTGACACCCAATCAGGACAGGGGGTTGGGGAGCAGAGATGGGGGGATGGCAGGAGAAGCAGGGTGTCAGTTAGGCAGGATCACCACTTCCTGCAGAGAGAGAGAAAAGTGAAATTGTTTAGTTTATGCTGAAAGACACGTCGTTTTTTTATTATTATTTTTACAATAAAACACTGTAAAAAGAGAGATTAATGCACCTTTAACCTGACCAGTACTGATTTGTGTTATGATTTAGAAACAAATGGTAAGTCTGTGAAAGTTTTCAGTCATTTAGGACATGGCATACCCAAAAACCAAAACAACAAAACTGGAACAAAGGCAACTGGACTTGTTGGGTTTCTTGAAGACACTTCATCATCAGAGTCTTCAGCTCTAAATCAGTGGTGGTGAGTTGAGGTTTTAAAGAGGAATATCTGTAAGATGAACATCTTCAGCAATGAATAATACTCTTATGAACAACAGCTCCAATCAACTGAATCTGAATTGGACAACTTCCCTTTACCTTATAAAAGTAACACCAACAGTTGACATTGAATGTTTTAGCATGTAGGCTTCCACCACTCTCTCTCACAGACACACGTTTTAATTCCCTCTGCAGCTCAATGAGTAAGGTCAGAAGAAGTCCCATTAATGACTAACTGAAGGCTTTTTCCACAGTGGAAATTTTCTTACCACTTGTTGCTTTCTGTCACGTCACAAACTTTAGGTATGAGGACCTTCAGCATCCCCTCTACTCCCAAACAACAAATGTGTCCATGATTGTGTTTTGCTCTCAGATGCTTCTTGCTGAAACTATTCTGAATTTTAAAATACACCATGATTTAGGTTTATTCTCTTTTCATAAATACAATAAGAAACAGAATGAAATCAAAGCCTGCCTGTTGCTGAATAACGTACGCAACAAAACAACGGAACAAAACACAATTATGAGCGATTAGCATGTGAAACAATCTCAGTGGAGATGAAACCAATGAATGCCGGATTTGTTTTTGGAATTACCACATCAAACAGACAAAAGTAACAGAGCTTGTTTCTAATATTTAGTCAGGTGGATGTCATGTAAATCACCCTGCATCAATGTGTGACCTCTGTTAAGCTTTTGTGAACAATCTCAGTGTGAAATGCAGCTGTGTTATTGATCGGTTAAAGGGTGTGTCCACCTGCTGGAACATTAACAGAAATCTGCCTGGTTTAGTTTTATAGGTCTATATGTGCTAGCCATTAGCATCTGCTCCAGAGTCTTTATTGAGCTCCTGTCTGAAACAGATGAGGACACAATGATGTCTCCCAGCTTCTGACCACTATCAACAATCCGATTACACTCACTGGAAAAGTCCAAACACTGATGCTGCTGTCTCTTTGGTTTGAAGTTTTGTGAAGCCAAATTTGTTGGACCCTCTCTGTCTGCTGCTGTGGTGGGTTGTTTTATTTTTGGTAAGTGTCCAACTACCTGTGTCTACATTTCATGAATTCATGTCATTATTATGTTTGAATAAAATTTATTAGGAAAGATATTAGGAACTAATTGATTAGACGACAATGCGACAAAAAAAAAAATCATTTGTTGCAGCCCTAACGACAACCTATTCTATGCTAATTTATGTAATAGGTCGAAAAGTTGCTGCAGTCCTACAGCAGAATGAATAATATCAATAGTTTTGGAGTAACGTGTTCAACAACCACCCAGCCACACCCCAAAGCTACCCCACAATGACTCACTGCTTGCCTGAAGACAAGAGAGGAAGACTGGGAGTAATGAAAGAAGAAAAAGAGTGGAAGACATTAATGATGCCTGTTTGTGTGTGTGTGTGTGTTCCTGAAGGCATCATCTGGTCAGTGTCAGAGCTGTGGTGAGGCATGACACTTGCTCATGATATCATCACGATCTGAGCTCCAAATAAAGGAGTAAAAAACACAGTCTGCGTATTTAACAGCTTCGACAGAACCATGACACAAAGACAATCACAGCAGCAATAAAAATTTATTTCATTTGTTTTGTTATTTCTGGTATCAGATTTGGTATTGATCATGATGAAATTTAAGTAGTATTGTCGTCGACTCATATATGTTCCTCATTATACCAGTTGTGGAACATGCAAGTTTTACGGTAGGACCCTGTGAGTGGATTATTGCTGCAATGATCAATTTAATCACTTTGTCACTCAAATGATGGAAATAAGCATTTTGATGAGCATTTCACTATTCTGGACATTTTATTGAATAAACAATTACTCAGTAGGTTAATTGATAATGATAAGCGCTAGCAGCAGTCCCGATGCGAATATACAACTGAATGCACTGCAGTCTGGAAACACGGACACCAACATTAACGATAAACTACAGCATGCTATTACGGTATACTGAATCCATAAAAAAGGGGATGTATGCCAACGGATGTTTGGTGAGGTGGTACTAGGAGATCATCATTCATAAAAAAGACTGTTTATTTGTATGCTTTCAGGTAAAGGCTGCACCAAAACAACAACAACAATAACTGAACGCTGCGTTTAAAAGAAGAGAAAGATTTCCTGAAGACAGCATCAAGGAGAAAAATATTCCAGAGATGGTTGTGGAGCTTATGGCATTGGATGACCAGAACATTTCTGGAGTACAGAACAGTAGAGTTTTCTGGAGCCATGGTACGAGCTACCTTCTCCACAATATATAATCTTTGACAGAACTATTTATTGGACTTTATACAGTTGCATCTTGGAGAACACAAGGAAGACGAGAAAAACCTTTATGAAAGTCCAGGGGAGGAAAGTTTGTTTAATTTAAATTAGAATTGGGACTCAGATCGGCTGATACTTAATATCAAAAAATTCCCATCTGATATCGAGTCAGAAAATCCTCTTATCAATTGTTTTTTAAAAATACATGCCTTTGTTGCATCCCCTCATGAGAAATGTTGCTTGTCTCATGTTTTGAGAAAACATGGCACAAGCTCCGAAGCAGAGACCACCAAATACTGTAGAAATATCAGAAATGTCTGGAACCAATGACAACATTAGCAACAATGTAAACATCTCTTTTATAACTAAATGAAATTGTTTAATGACATTTCTTGATGAAATTCATCAAATTGATTCAGAAAATCAGTAGCAACACCGAGCCCTATTATTATGACCAATAAGGTTTGCTAGGAGTGTTGGTTCAGATAAGAGACTCCTTTATTTATCCCACAGTGGTGAAAATTACAGCATTGCAGCAGAACCTTAACATTAGAAAACAAGTGTTTCACCTTAATTTAAACTTCTTTTAATAGAACCTATATTTTCCTTTTTTACTTATAAACAACCAACACACAGACAAACTGAGCTGCTCAAAAGAGAAGCTGCAGATGCCAGACACTTCCTGACAATGATGAAAACCTCAAACCTCCAAACATGTCATCAAGGTAAGAAATGCCTCAAACTGCTGTGTTCCTGTTATACACAAACCACACTCGCACTAGGCCCCACATGAAAGGCTGCTCATCAGACATCACAAATTTAACCATGGTGGAAATTCAACACGCAGGAGTCAGACCTCAAGTTACGATCCAACCTTGACCAAGCCTCGGTTGCATGCTGCGGCTCACGCACACACACTGAACATAAACAAGGTTTCCCCATGAGCAATGAGTTCTAAAGTTAGAAGAAAACTGTAAACATCAGGGCACATCTGCTCGGCAATCAGTGAAGTCATCCTGAAGATCCACATTCCCCTGCACTTGACAGTCTAACACTTTGAGATGTGTCTGCTGAGAAGCAGATGTATACACACACTAGCCAGTGAAAACACAACAGTCCTGTACTAAATCTTAGTTTCATGAAGGTTCTGGTATTCAGCATTAGTTTAAATAGCTGAGAGAGCTGTTGATTCAACTATGTTTTCATTATGGAGGCTGTCGTGTGCAGGGCTACTGAACTGACACATGCTCCTAATACGTATTTTGACATTGTAGTCAGTGGGCTAGGCTGAATAACAAAAACACTTTAGTGTTTGACTGAATCCAGTTTAACAGCACCACAAATTACACCCTCCATAATGATCATGCAGTTTAATTACCACCTTTCTGACGCTGTTTCATGCGGTTTGACCCCTTTACATTGAGCTTGGAAGCATTTTCTTACAGCAAGACCATCCAACACTCCAAGCCCGCTATCAGAATGGTGAATTTGGTGATAGGAAATGAATATCCAAAAAGCATCTAAAAAAGGCAAGTGGACTTGTAGAGTTTTTGAGAAGACGTTTTGCCACTCACCCGAGTAGCTTCTTCAGTTCGAAGGGAATGGTGGGCAGTAGAAGTTTACTGGACTCTACAGTTGCCTTTGGGTTTAAAGAAGGCAACTCTACAAGTCCATTTGCTTTCTTTAAACGCTATTTTGATATACTGTGACCTGGATAACTGAGAACATTCACAGACAACAGGAAAAGAAAGTTGCAGACGTCGTTTCCTTTAGACAAACGTTTGTTGAACTCTGTGTTTGTGTCATCTGCCAGTCAAATAAATCAGTTGTCCCTTCGGTCATGGACTCAAAGTTCAGATTAGTTCACCCGAGTCACATCCCTTTTTTTCTCCAATCATTACTACAACTGAATTTCATTAACATTCATGGTCTCTAATTGACATGTCACTGCTTCTCTCTCCCTGTGTCTATGCCCTTGAGGAGTCAACATGTGATTAAGGGTTTTGTACTTTATTTCATGTATTTCATACTAGAAGAATGTAGTTGTTCGCATTAAGAGTTCTGACAAAAAAGGAAAGGGGAAAGGGACACCTCTAACAGTGCGTTCAAACTACATTCAAACCAGTAGCAAAAGAGCAACAGGCTACAATTTATTTTTAATGGAAGTTGGCAATATGCAACTGCAAGTTGACATTGGACACTTGTTGCTATGTGATTGGCGAGATGCACAACATTCTGTGTCGTTTAGATCAGATAGGTAGAACAGACGTGGATATCTCCTGCACACCTGTAGCCGTTGATGGCTTGATTTCAGGACTGACTAACAATCAAAGTGACCACAGGAGTCAGTCCACAGTCCAAACAAACAAGCAGACAAACAACTCAATCTCTAATTGCCCCCTCTCTGTCGTTCCAGGTGTGCTGAAGGACCCAAGCAGCCAGCCAATTAGCTAAGCAGATCTGTGTGAGCATAGCTTACATCATCAGCTCTGGGCTCACTACGGCTTGACAACATCAACAGACTGATTAAGATGCTATTTATGACCAACTGGCCACGAGTGTGTTCTTGCTTTTATGTGGTTGTGGGGACCTAACTGGTGTGGAATAATAACATTGTGACGCCATGTTGACCTTGTGGCCCCTACAACATTTTAACGATTAAAACCTATTAAGACCTTTAAGGTTTTAGGGTGATGGTTACAGTTAGGTTATTTGTTAGGGATGTCCTGATGTCCTAATCGATCCAGGCATTTTTAAAATGATCGGTTCGGGATCAGGCTTTAACCTAGCCCATTGTTTTCGTAGTTATTTATTTTAGGTCTGCCATTAATAGAAACCACGTCCCTGTAGCGCCACAGCGATATTCAAGAGAGCGTTACAGTGTTTATGATGCTGAATAACCAGAACATTTCTGGAGTAGAGAACACAAGTTTTCTGGAGCCATGGTACGAGTTACCCCCTCCACACTACATTAACTTTGACAGAACAATTTATTGGACTAAATCCAGTCACATCTAGGAGAATACAAGGAAGACAAGAAAAGTTTTTATGAATCTCCAGAGGGGACATTTTGTTTATTTAAGAACGGATCCGTACTGTTATCTGTCGATACTCAATATTAAAAGATTGGGATTGGATCAGGGAGCAAAACACTTGATCAGGACATCCCATGTTATGCCTATAGTTACAAGTGCGGGGTGATGGAATGCATTATGTCATTGGAAGGTCCTCACAAATATAGAGGCACAGAAGTTTGTGTGTGTGTGAGAGAGAGAGGGAATCTTGTACTTAAGTCAGAGATGAGAGAGCCAATTACAAACGTCCAGGAATACCTGAGAGTAGAACTGAGTAGTTTGGCACCGAGTTGTTTCTGTGTTGAATTTTAAGGGTTACTGTGGATTTACAGGACGCTTTGCCGAGCAGAGAACATGCCTTTATGTACTTCTTGTGTCATCACATCAACTATTAAAACTTGCTGTAATGACAATAAAATGACAATAACTGCTGTCAGTGTGATCAAGTGAAGTAGTTACAGATAACGGCTGGTTTGTACTATGCTCCTGATCATTTAATTTTGAGTATGCCAATCTGAGTCACTATTAGATTTTTGCTCACCCCTTTTTTTTGCACATTTAGCAACTAAACTAAATTATGTGTGCAAGTGTATTAAGTTCAATAAGCTTCAAAATGAATCCAGTGTAAAATGTAATGTAAATTGCATTAAGAAAAGAAATGCCTGCCTAAAAGCTGTTTACAGACTACAGAATTTACCTTTTATTAGTAGTAGAGGCTTCTTCATTGTCCAAAATAAAAAAAGGAACTTTATAAGTAGCTATGTGGTATATGGCTTAACCTGAACACTGTCACAAAAAACACTAAATCACAGTTCTGCTTAGACTAGCATTATAAAACTAGACATATATGACAAATACTTCCAGCTAAACAGACATGTGTAGTATGTCCAATATAATCATTTTAAAAATGCCTCGTTTGGCCCAAAAATCAATCGGGATATCCCCCTAGTTTGCATCTATAATACATCCAACACAATCAAACTGAAGCTATTTTTTGGGGAATGAAAAGAACGATTGGATAGGGTATGAGGACATGGATGATCCAGACTACAGGATGGATGGATGGATAGAGAATGGATACCCGGATGGATACCCGACCCCAGCCCGACGGTACCCGACGGGCCGGGCCGGGTTCGGACAGATATTTAGAAAGGATGCTCGGGTTCGGGTCGGGCTCGGTCACATCAGCGCGATAAGGCATTGACCATTTAAAATTTAAAACTGCTTATTATGTAGGTAGCCAATGGGCCTGTTTCACTGATGCAAAGGTTCGTTTTTGTGATTAAAATAAAATATATCCCCAAATCCGTCTTCCTGTGTGCGGAAATGTGTCAAACTAGCCAGGACAACGAAAGACGTGCGTATTAAGCTACATGTGTGCGCCTGTGTTATAACGGCGCTTTTTGCCCCGTGTGCGCTGATGCGCTCATCTGTTGACATTTCCGAATAAAAGCGGGCTTTCCACACAAAAAAGTGCATGTGTCATTAGTATGAGAAAAAAATTAGATTTGAACTGTGTCGGGCTGGGGTCGGGCTCGGTTACTGCTCTGTCGGACGCGGGCCGGGCTCGGACAGAAAAATGCGGCCCGAACCGCACTCTAATCCAGACAGACGTGGTGTGCACGGAGGGGAGGGGCTGTGTGTGTGTGTGTGTGTGTGTGTGTGTGTGTGTGTGAGAGAGAGAGAGACGCGTGAGTGACAGAGAGACGAAGAGAGAGCAGGGAAAGGAAATGCAGCTGAACGAAAACGCTGCGTGTTTTAAATAGCGTAAAAAAAGAATAACGAAACGCAATATGTGACGGTCGGTGTTGAATCTGTGGCGGTCGGTGTTGAATCTGTGGCGGTCGGAGTTGAATCTGTGGCGCACCGCCTATTTGTCTCTGCTCTGTTCCCCAAACACGTAATTTCAGCAGACGGTTGACTCCATGAGCTCATAAACAACAAACAGACCTGCTTCACCAGCATTAAAATCATCTGGGTTAATCGGATTATGATCAGTCAGACGTCAACCTCATCGACATACTTGGACAGACTAGGGGTCATCATCTACACTCCACGCTGGCCTCTCACTGGGAACTCTGACAACCACAGTAACCCCTCATGCATTTAACAATTTTTTCTCCTGGTTGAAAGAAAAAAAACACCAGTAGTTTCTATCTTTGACTTGTCCAGATTGATCCAAACTAGCTTGGACACCATGCAAACATCAAGAACTCACAGGGTCTGCGATTTTTAGAGCCAGACAAGACCGAAGGGCATGATGGGAAACATCTGGCCTCTGCTTTCATTGGTCAGATTTGTCGCAGCTGTATAAAAAATAAGGTGGATATGAAAGACGTGACCTGATCCATCTTAACAGACGCAGGGCATTTAGTCCAAGGAATACATGCTAATCTCAACTATTTACTTCTTTTGATGACAGCCCTAGTTATGATGAGCACAGCCTATGTAGCATTTTAACAATCTACCCTGCCATACGGAAGAACATAATCAAGACAATTATTGGAAAAAGCTGAAAGTTGAAAAGACTAGCTTGATAACACTTTATTCAATCTGGATCAAAAATAGTACATTTTCTTCTTTGACTTTGAGACTGTGACGACTGCTGGAAACTGTGCATCTAAATCACTGCTTTCTTGCCCCTGCCCGCAAACCAGCCGATTGACACCAGTAGAAATGTGACAAATGTAGCTGTAGAAGTTAGCTCTTAATTCAAACATATTTCTTCAGTGGACAAGACAAACGTCAAGGCACTGTTCAGACCTGAGTGATCTTATTGCAAGTGGCCATCTTTTAGTGCAGGTGTAAAGACACCCTACATGTTTATTTGCATATAGAGTGGAACTGTGATCATATCAAAAGTGGTCCCTTGGTACTAGTTTTAATGCCAGGTGTGAACCCACACACTCCGTGCAGTCCACTTGTGATCTGATCACCCAGGACACACATTAGTACCAGATCTAAACAAGGCCAAACTGCTCTCACTAACCACCAGCGCAGCTTTGGGGCACGATGCCTTGACAGAGAGTTCGTACTAAAACTTATTTATTTTGGGGGCTGTGAACTGGTAGCTACAGGAGCAGCTTTGAGGACTGCGAGGTCACTGGTTCAACCTCCTCTTGCCTTGAGCAAGCACCTACAAACCCAAAACTACAGTCTATAGTTTGGAAACGCTTCTGAATAGATGGACCCTATTTTGGCCTTGAAATGAACTTGTAATCCTAAAGGTGCACTTATTTTTTCAACTCACAGATATGTAATATTGGCCCATCTACCTGTATAAATAAATGCGCAAGCATAATATTTCCGTTTGATTGGATTGATTCATTTGTTTGATTGGGTTCTCTTTGTCTACTTTCTGAAGACAATTCTGACAGGGGCAAATACTTTTTTTAAGTTGCACTGTATGATAAGGTCGCTGAAGGACATAGCAGTTTAAAAGAAATACTTCCCTTCTATCTTTCAACAGAGAAAACTAACTTGAACAAAATGTCTGGACAGCAAAAAATCTGTTCAGATCTTCTTATCTGATTACCACTGGAGGACAATATCACCTGTTCAAGAACTGCTTGCAAGACAAAGCTGGTCAAGCTATTTTGTTTAACGTCATGAAAACTAAACCCAGACGCTTCCTATCAGGAAACATAAGCATGAGCTCCATTAAACAGTCTGAGGATACTGACAGACCAAGCAGAAGTATATCCTAGTATATCCCAGTTACATGGACTTTTACTGTTTAATAAATATATAATTGTATGTACAATTGTAAACATATGAGTGTATATTGGCACCCCAAACCATCCGCTCAACAACTTCTTCAACCACTTTTCACTTTTTGATTTCCGATGTGGTGGCGGTGTGACAGCCTGTGCAAAAGAAACTTTGCTGGGCTTAATGTGCCTTTCAATTTCAACTTCATCTTTTAACAAACCAGTGTATTTAACATACTTCAGAAAGAAACCACCAACCCTGTGACGTAGACAGTAAAGTTATTCCAAAATGGTGCGTAGCTTTTTTTATTTTATTATTTACTGGTTTCCATCTTCAGTTTCAGAATGTTCTAGCTAAATAAAAACACGATCAAAACGTCACTATCAACACCCTCATCGTAATGTCCCACCTCAGCTGCTTGTATGTGTTTTATTGCTGAGTGGTTGATCAGTGTAGTGTAGCAGAACCAGCCTAAACAATGCTAAATACGGGCTGATGGTTGCTACTGCTGACACAACTCCCGTCCCTCTGGGAATCATACAAACACCAAGAAACCCTAACCCAGGATCCAGCAGACTCTGGGTGGACTGACCGAGGTTCAAGTGTAATCAAAATAATCAATCAGGCAGTGTGGGATCAATAATAGTGACAGTAAAAGCAAAGAAGTAAAGGAGGAGATCATTAAGGAACAGGAAACAGAGGAAGGAAAGGAAATTGCCACAAAAGAGAGAAGACAACCAAGATGGGAGGTCAGAGGAAGTAATTAAACAAAGTATTGGATAATGATAATGACATGAGAGGGCGTGGAGGGAATGGAGGCAGTTTGGGTAAGAAAGATCCAGCCTTTTCACAGTATCATGCAGTCCTGAGGGAGGCAAACCAAAAAAAAAAACATCTGTCAGTTTCAAAAATCACAAAATACAACTGGGAAAAACACAAGAACAAACACACACAGCTGCTGCTCATGTCAACAGCTGCTGAGCGACAAAAACACACACAGGAGAACTATTTGTCCTATCAACAATCCCCTCGGCTGAGACGACACCTCACGACCTGAGACTCCAGGGTTACCGCGGCAACCAAAAGTCACGTCAGTCAGCCGATCGTCACCCAGCTCGCCTCAGGGTTTAGGTCAAAGCTGGTTGGCGCTGGTGTAAATGGACATCTACTATGGACAAGATGGGAGTCCGGTTTAACCCCTACTGCAGTGGCAACATCAATAACACATATAGAGTTGAATTAATTTATGTTTTGGACTAAAAGTGCACCTAAAAAAGTGAACACTGGGTGTATAAACTGCTGTCGGAGAAAAGTTTCTACTGCTGATGTAGAGAAACTGCTGACAAATCTGTGTGAATAAACTATTGAGTTCTCATTTTCAATATACTGATAATTTTGTTCTATTATTTATGCCGGTTAGCACCTGATAATTCTAAGCAGGAATACTTATTTATATACTGTCACCTGATTTCTGATTATCATGTTGTTTCCCAGGGCCACACTGTGAAATCTGTTACTACAACTTCAGCTTGTTTTTATAGCAAGAGACGTCCAGCTGAGGCTTGTTTACATTCTGTGAAAGAGACTGCAGCATGTGGACAATATGTTTTTCTACATTCTGATGAAATGATAAACGAAATAAATGGTTGAGGTAAATTCCATTAAAAATACACCACAATTCTGTAGTGGTTAGCACTGATGCCTCACAGCAAGAAGGTTCTGTGTTTGAGTCCATCTGGGGCTGTGTGGGGTTTACATGTTCTCCCTGTGTCTGCGTGGGTTCTCTCCGGGTACTCCAGCTTCCTCCCACTGTCCATGCTCGTTAGGTTCATTGGTGATTCTAAATTAGCCGTAGGTGTGCACGTGAGTGTGAATGGTTGCCTGTCTCTCTGTGTTAGCCCTGTGATAGAGCTCCGGTAGCTGACGTCACCCTGCTCCGGCAATCACAACACCGCCACATTGGCGGGAAAGCGCGCTTTTCGAATGACTATTTGGTTGACAACTGCAAGCAACTAACTAACTTGTCCATGTACCAGTTACATACGAAATGGTCGACAGCTGTTGTGCCACAGGATGCCAGAATAGTCGGGGACAAGCAAAGGGGAAATCATTTTATAGGATTCCCAAAGATCCCGCAATTAGCAGGAATGAGAAAACAGAGCGGTGGGATCCCTCAAGAAACAGATTTCACTTGTGTAGCGATCCCTTTATACCAAGTACAGAATCCAGCGTTTTCCAAGTGTAATGTCTTGTTTATTTAACATGTTTTTAACACGATGCCCAACAGATTTCTTTTCATAAAGGCAAGTTAGGCTAATGTTAATAATGTGGATTACAACGGGGTGTTGCTCATTCGGCACTAAAACTACTCAATGAGAAAGAAATTCGGGAAACAGTTACTTGTTATTGTAGTTGCGTTACTGTCATGAACATCCTCAGAAAAATTCTTCAATATATGCTTTCAGTGACTCACCAGAGTAGGACGAAGGAAAGTTAATGAAGTAGTTATATATATCAGGATACTGCAGGTCAGGAACATTGTCCACGCCGGCTGTTTTAATGCTTGAAAAAAGCAAACCTGGGGCATGATAAGGGTCCGTGATGTACAATCTGTCAAGTTTTGCCTTGTACTGGTCAATTTCTATCTGTTTAAAGTACGCAGTAAACTCTGACGGCCTGAAATCCGTCAGACGACATTTCCTCAGAGTTTTCCTGCCAATATGGCGGTGTCAACAAAAAAAGTCATGTGATGCCCGGAGCTCTATAGACTGGCGACCTGTCCAGGGTGTACCCCGCCTCTTGCCCAATGACAGTTGGAATAGACTCCAGCCACCCACGACCCTCCAGAGGACAAGTGGTTACAGAAAATGCATGAAAAGAATGAATGACCCTTGTTATTATTGCTTGTTATTAACTCAATATGGCTATTTTGCATACATCAACATGATCCGGTCGATACACTACACACAGTATAATCACATTAAATAATTTCATTTGCAAAATGAGTCAAAACTCCACTTGAACAGGAGGACGGCGGTTGATTAGGTGTTCCTTAATGTGACCCAGGACATATTGTGTGTTCGCACTGCTGAAAGAATGTGGTCATAAGTGGCTCTCCAAATGTGGTCTGAGATCAAGTGTCTTTTACCCATACTTTAAGCTGACCACATGTAATCAGATCACTCAGGACGCATGTTAATACTAAGTCTGAACAAGGCCTAAATGTTTTTCTTGTCAACTGAAGAAATATGTCGAATTAAGAAATTTTACTTCTGCCTAGCAGTTAACTAGGCAATCCTTAATGTGACCCAGGACTCATTGTGTGGTCACATTACCACAGGAAAGTGGTCATATATGTCAGAGACAACCCCAATTGTGTTCTGAGATCAGATCCCTCAAATGTGTTTGGGGTGTGGTCACACTGTACTTCCAGCTGGCCACTTGTGATGGACTATTCAAACACCCACGTCTGAACAGGGCCATAAAATTGTGACAAAATGACGGATTAAAGAATAAATAGTTAATAAAACAGTAAATTCCTCACAAGAAAGTGGCAGAAAAAAACCCATAACACACATCTTAAATCAACTTAAAAATGCTGTATTGTAATTTGTATTTGCCTATCTGAAAAATATACCGTAAATCTGTGAAACCTGCAGAAGTACTGGTCAGGCTCTAGTATTGGGTTCAGCATTAATATTTGTAATCAATAACCAATCACCACGACACTCCACTTACCGGTCCAGCTGATATTTCACAGTTCCTGTCTTCAAAGTTTTTGCCAGGAATATTTTTCTCAGCAACTGAGCCCATGTCTATTCACAGCTCTGATACCTGCCGTCTGTAACCATCCACAAAAGCAAGTGCAACAACAGACGCCGCCTACACCTGATATCAAAACCGTCAAATCAGCATCCTTTACGTCTCCAAACATTTCAGGGAAAGCAGAAACTCGTTGAGACTTTCACACACAAACACCAGCGTTGTTGATGCCAACGTGGGATAATGATCTCAGGTTAAATCCTCATTTGACATACTCACAAAATAGACGTCTGTCGCTAGTTAGTCCCTGTCCACTACAGTTTGCAAAGCATGTTTTGTTCCATAAACATCATTACTACCACAAATTATTAAAACGAGACTGCATGTAACCACTTTTGCGACAGAGAAATGTTGACTTTAAGTGTTAAGTGTTTGCACTAAATCAAAAGTTCCTTTGCAGCTGTGAAGACTAAAACCAATATCTTCTACAGAATCATTTATCTCCTTCCCTACTTTATAATGTCTTATGTCTCGGTTACAGAGCTACACATCTGTTTTCCTTGCCATTAAAAAGCTTATATCTGCATGATTTGAAAACACTTCTCACTGCTTTGTTGTATATCCAGGATTCTCTGAATATTCTTTCAACCATTTAGATAAAAAAATATTCTGTTAATCTTTTTAGATTATTTTTTAAGATCAATATTATACACCATCAACTACATCTTCTAAAAAGTTCATCCAGTTGAATTACCACCACTTTGATGCTGTTTCAGCATCAACTGAATATTAGAATAGTCATGAAGGAGGATTTAGTGCAGGACTGTTATGTCATAATTAATTAATTTTCAAATTTTTCTCTGCGTTCTCTTAAGTAATCTTGTTTCATTTTATTAATATTTCATTAAATATATTAATATTTTTGTGCATGGCAACAACAATATTAATTTATTGTATAGTTAGCTTTTGTACTTACAATTACCATGTGTAGTTGTTTATGTTCTGTTTACATATTCCTTTGAATTTTCTGCGACGTAATATATTTTATTAGTTAGAGTAGTGGACGTAGTCTAGTAGTGTTTGCAGTAGAAGTATTTCTGTAGCACAGTGGGACTAGGGGAAACAGTGTTTCACACCTCTGTATGTCCTCCTTCACACATTGTGGAATCAACAATAATAATTCTTGAATCTTGAACTATAGTTGACAAAATCAGGACAATACTTCTTATTAATAGTGACTTTATACTGATCAATAACGGAGGAAATTAGACGCACCGGAATAATATTTTTCTTTTTAACTTTCAAACACAAATACAGCATGAGATATTTCTATGCTTCTTTGTTATAATACTTATATTTACACTGATAGCAATACAGGCTTGTGAATGTGGCTCAGAAATAAAAATAATAAAATGTTTCATGTATAATAAGGTCATAGTAAGGTATAATTTTGGTGCATGCTACATACATGTAGCAGTACATTAGTTATTTGCGGTTAGTATCTTAAGGAAATAGAGCCTCAAACATAGGAATTATTTAAATACAAGAAAGTGTAAAATTATAGTCATTACAAGTGAAATTTGGAAGCCTTGACACATGCCGTTGACTTCACTAGAAAAATATGTAGATGCAGAAAAAGCAACCTCTCTGCTCCGTCAACATGAACTGAACACTATAACAAATGCATTCGTGTTCACTAGTGGACCTAATGAACTGGCAAATGAGTGTATGTTGCAATACAGTGGTCTGCAAAAGACACACACCATCTCTATTCTTGTTTTTTTTTTTATGGTCCATCTTGTCTTTCCAGCAAGCAGCTTAGTTTGCATTAGAAAATAAAGTCTCAAATTTCCCAAAACTGGAGCTAAATTGACAGGTAATAATCCTGCAGCAACAATAACGATTATACTTAATAATGCAGATTATGTTTCTATAGAAAATCATAGTCATTACTATAAAAACATCGAGACCTGGACACATGCACAGAGAAGAAAAATGTAGACAGAAAAATACAACCTTCCTTTTCATTTGTTATCCAGCCAACATCAGCGCAGACAGGTTGTTTTCAGCAGAATATTAAAAAGTAAAAGATGTGAAGTAAAAACATTCACATCTTCTGTGAAGACACCGGTCACAGAGAAGTGTCCGGTTGATGAGCCTGTTTACTAGCTGACGATAATGATAAAGCAGTCCCGCATCCGTAGCGTAACAAATAAACCCAGCAGGCAGCCAGGCCATCATCACACCCATTATTAACCCAAATTTGGTCAAGGCTAATCCTCCACAACATGTCATAATAATCTGACACGAGGAAGTCTGGATCCAAGGAACAGCAACCTCTGTTAAGATTATATTTACACCAAGCTAGCTTCCAGCTAATGAAACTTTTAGGGACCCACCTCTTAATGTTGTAAACGACAGCAGCCCAGTGTCCGATGATAACCTGACTACAACCTTAGTGCTGCTGTTATCTGGTAGCAGGGTGGCAAGCTGCCACATAACACGTTTATAGACCCGGGTACCATATTAGTTAGCGTTAGCTGTCAGACTGGCCAGCTTCTTGACCTTAGCCTGACAACATGCTAACTAGCCAGCTGGATTCATTTATAATCCGCTCAGTATCAAAATAAACCCGCACACCGTCTCATTCCATCTTTAAACCTCCCCTCCTCTTCTTTAACAGCAGCTCAGTCCTCGGGCTTTAGCCGAAAACCGTTAGTCCGACTCCTATATGCCGTTTAAAGTAGCCTAGCATGCTAATACTGGCTAGCTAACATCACGGCTTGCCGTTACGCAGTCTCTCCGGTTAAAGGCACGGAGCTGTCACGATAACAACACACCTTCAGGTTTGCCGAGTGGACACCGGGGAGACGGCGGAGGTCGCGGCGGATGTGTTTCAGAGACTGAAGAGGTTCATGGATGTCGGTCCCAGGCACCAAAACTGGTTAACGGCGGAGAAAAACATCCAGGAGGCTAACGTCATAACAGTGAAGCTAACGCAGCCAGTGTGGATTTTACAGTTCAATGTACACGGGCGCTGCGCTTTGGCGCCATCTACAGACTACAGGTGGAACTGTGCCTCCCGCCCCAGCTGCACTCACTCATGTTTTTATCAGAATAAACTTTATTTCACCATGTATACACACATACAAACGCTCTAACTCGGATTTCGCATTGCTGTCGGTGTACTTAAATAATGTACATGTATAATATGGTAAAAATGAAAGGTGATCTGTTTTCTATAGAATCATACAGTAGTTTACATCATCAAGTATAATCAGGATTTTTGCTACAGAATGATTACTTGATTATTTAGCAAAAGTTTGAGGCTTTATTTCCTCATGCAAACATAAATTAATACAGAATAGATCATAAAAACCAAGAATACAGACAATGTATGTCTTTTGCAGCCCCACATGCACAAAATCTTAGCTTCATGAAAGTCATAATGTTCAGTTTATGTTGACTGAGTAGAGAGGTTATTTCTCTGTGTCTACATGTTTTTCTTCTCAGTGCAAGTCAACGGCATGTATTAAGGCTTCCAAGTAATGACTATAACTTATATAGAAGCATCATAAATCATAAGTATAATCAGGCTTGTTGCTATAGAATCATTAATTGATTTTGTCCATGTTTGAAAAGTTTTGAACATTGTTGCAGACCATGAACACCCCCATGGTAACAGCAAGGGGTGTTACTTACACTGTGTGCACAGTTGTAAGGCAAGTGAGTGTTCTGACAATATCATAATTTTTATGCATACTTTCCAACCCCGACCAAAATAAACCTGAATGCCTATTGGATTTACTAGGTGATGTGCATTTGTGTAATGAGGGAGGATGTGGCCTCATGAGATCAACACCCTATATCAGGTGTGCACAATTATTAGGCAGCTTCTTGTCCTCCGGCAAAATGGGGCAGAAAAGAGATCTAACAGACTCTGAAAAGTCAAAAACTATAAAACATCTTTCAGAGGGATGCAGCACTCTTGAAGTTGCCAAGATATCAGGACATGACCACAGAACCATCAAACGTTTTGTTGCAAATAGCCAAAAGAGTTGCACGAAACATGTTGAGAGAAAAAGATTTGAGAAGAATCAAATGTGAAGCTACCAGGAACCATATACAGTCAATGCCAGGAACCCATTATCCTCCAGTGCTGTCATTATCCAGAACTGCCACCTACCTGGAGTGTGCAAAAGTACAAGATGTTCAATGCTCAGAGACATGACCAAGGTAAAACCACTGAACAAGACACACAAGTTGAAACGCCACGACTGGGCCAATATCTGAAGACAGATTTTTCAAAGGTGTTATGGGTTAGGGTGAGATGAGAGTGGTTCTTGACAGACCAGATGGATGGGCCCATGGCCGGATCATCAATGGGCATAGAACTCCACTCTGACTCAGATGCCAGCAAGATGGAGGTGGGGTACTCTATTGGCTGGAATTATTAAAGATGAGCTTGTTGGATCTTTTCGGGTTGAAGATGGACTCAAACTCAACTCCCAAACCTACTGTTAGTTTCTAGAAGACACTTTCTTCACACAGTGGTTCAGGAAGGCCATGATTCGTATGCAGGACAATGCTCCATCTCATGCATCAAAGTATTCCACTGCATGGCTAGCCAGTAGAGGCCTTAAAGATGAAAGAATATTCACATGGCCCTCTTCTTTACCAGACCTAAACCCTACTGAGAACTTGTTCTAGTTCTTGGGGTCATTATTGATGTCAGCTGTACAATGAAAAGAGAGAAAAAAATAGATAGGCATGAGAAGAACTAATAAAATCAGAGAAACACAGAAGAGATCTTTGGTAGTAATGTATACTTCAAGGGTGGACACTGTTTAAAATTTCCTGTTTTGTAATCAAATACAATCAAATGAAAAATCCAAAAATGTGTTAGTCTGTATCTAATGTTTTTCAACTTCCATATCCTTTCCTAGACAGTCTGTGGTTGAGGATTTTATGTCCACCTCTTGTAGGTTAAGAGGAAGGTTAATATTCATCCATGTTTCTAGCCTCCCTGTTGTCTCCACTACCTATCTAGGAATATGTCTGGCCATTAAGTTGTAAAATATTTCACCAATGCACATAATTCCTATTTAAAGTAAAAACAGATTTCTACAATTGAATGTAAGCTGATTAAAAATATATAATATAAAATAACTGCGCAAGTGTTCACCCCCTTCAGGTCAGTATTGAGTAGATGCACCTTTGGCTGCAATCACAGCACTGACTATGTGGATACGTCTCAATCACAGTTTTATTCCATTTGTCTTAGGAGAAACTGCTTAAGCTCTGTCAGGTTCAACAGGGCTCAGGTATGACCAGCCCGTTTTAAGTCCATCCACAAATATTCTATTGGATTGAGCTCTGGGCTTTGACTCAGACACTCCAGAACATTCATCTTATCCCTTAGTCTTGTTTTACAGACTGGATCAGATTGTCCTGTATCTTCTGCAGCATTCATTTTACCATCTCACTTGAGAACCCGTGATGCTGCTAGACCTTGTAGAGAAGCTTTAAAACCGAAAGCTTGAGTTCACTTTGTAGACACTCAAGCAAAATTCCATGTACAAGACAGCTCTGTGTGATTTACTCATCTGTTATTCCCTGGTCATCTGAAAACCCTGATTTGTTGGAAGTGGGGATGTCTCTGTAAAGTCCCCCCCCCCCCATCAGATCCCGATTTAACATTGAGTTCTGGCTGATCAAAGTCCTGATCCAATCTTAAAAAAAAAAAAAAATAGAACATTTCTTCCTCTGGAGATTTATAAAAGCTTTTCTTATCCTTGTAAATTCCTAGATCACGTGTGCACCATGCAACTGGACTCAGTCCAATAAATAGTTCTGTCAAAGTTAATGTAGCGAGGAGATAGACAGAATACAATTCCACTGAGTTGGCATTTTAATTGTAGATAAAAAAAAAAGGTCAAGTGTACAATATTATTTTGGCCAAATTATGTTGTTTTTGAAAATTGCACTGCTGTTTTGTGTCTGCATTAATGAGATGTTGTGTTTCAAGAAAACACTCAAATGTGTTAAGTCCAAAAAAGCCTTGTATGTGCACCCTTAAATGTTTTGATTCCTGACTGGACCTAAGTATTTTTCTCTTGTTTCTATTTTGTTTTAAGTTTTATGTTGTGCAGTCATGCTCAGTCTGGTTTCGCTGTGCTTTATATGTTTTTTGCCTTTCTTTAAAAGCCAGATTTTGATTCTAAATAAAGGTGTAAAGAAAACAAAATGATCCTTCTTCCATTGTGATGAGAGACAGTCAAGTTCTGTTTTACATTTGATTCACTCATCTGTTTGAACTTCCTGAGGAGGGAAAACCTTTGTAGATAAAATATAATATATGCAGTACAGTGATATTAAATGAAATCAGACCATAGTAAATAATTTAAAAAGATATTACAAATAAATATGATTTATATCATGAAAACAATGTTTCATTAATAAGTGCTCTATATATTTTACATTTTACTTCATCACATGTATTGTATGGACATAGCTAATATTTGCTTGGTAGATTCAACTTTTCCATACAATACATTAATAAATAAATAAATAAATAAATAAGCACTATTATTGTTGTTGTTGTTGTTGTTGTGTTCTTTCTGCTACTGTAAGAACATTTTATGGCTATTGCTAATAGCATTTTGAGTTTCAGACTTTATGTGTAATTTTATATTGTGGGGCTTTGACCTTATTGGTCCCCGCTGTCTTTAAATACAACACCGTTTGACGAAAACATTCATATGAAGACATTTGATTGGCTCTCAAATTTAAACGCGACAAAGAATTAGCCAATCAGAGAAGCTGTTCTTGGTCGTTGCCAGCAACGAACGTACACAGTTAAATATTCAGGAAGTGGCGTGTGGCGGTGCGGTCAGTCAGAGCTGGTTTGAAGGGCTTGTATTAAATGATAAATTATGTTCTAATAATCAGTTTATTTTGTATAAGGTTGTCGGTAAACGTGCAGCTGTCTCTGTCTTTTCTGTTGGCATGAATCTCGGGTGAGTCTTTAACGGTAACAATAGCTAGCTAGGCTAATGCATTTAGCGATGTGTCGCAGTTCAATTCAATTTAATTAATATAGCGTCAATAACAATAGAAATTGTCTCAAGACGCTTTACAAAATCCGGCAGTGAAATTGATTATTTTTTTTATCAGCGTGCGAAAAAACACACAACATGTCTGGTGATACAGATGATAGAAAGATATTAATGTGTAAATATGAATTTGTCCTGATTAACTCTCCTGGTTTTTACCACGTGTTAGCAAAAGATGAATGAAAATAATTAGCTGGAAACACTAATGTGACTACAAATCCCATTAATAAGAAAGATTACAAGAGTCCAGAGTCTGGTAAATGAGCCAGTTTGTTAAGTATACCTGTCTGTTTTAAACCCAGCCCAGTTCAACAATAAATTAGTAAATGTTCAGTTTTAGTTGAATCTGGGTGGGTGATTCAGCTGCAGTGAAATTTTAGAGTATGCTGAACTTGAGCTCCAGTAGCTCCTCAGTAGGATCAGACCAAAACATCCATCAATGATTGTTGGTTCATGACCCTAGGTACTGACCACTACAGACCAGGAGCGCCCCACAAGAGCTGCAGTTCTGAAAATGTTCTGACCTAACATCAGCTTTGAGGACAAAATACTCACTTGATGCCTGATATATCCCACCCACTGACAGGAGCCATGAGAACCAGATAATAAAGTTAACTTTAAAACTTTTGATAAACCTTACAGTTAGGACTGGCCCAGTTGACCCTGAAACATCCTTAAGCTATACTAGTATAGGGCTGGGCTTGGATACTGTTGGACTTCCTATGATGCACTAAGCTCTTGTACTATAATTCCTTTTCTCTCGCTATCCATGCATTTGTGTGCTACCACCGTATACCATGTTAGTTGCTGTGTTCCCCAGCACTGAATAATCTGCTTTATTCACTTCATCTGTCAGTGGTCATAATGTTATGGCTGATTTGTTCTCTGTGTTGCTGTGCTCTTATAAGTTCTCTTTTTGTGAACAGAGACGGTCTGCTGTTCGAACTTGAAAATGGAAAACCCCGGCTGTTTTTACTCAGCCACAGTGAGTAAATTGCTTGTGTTACAATGAATGAATGAAACATTCACTCAGTTATTTGTTCTTCTCTTTGGATCATAACTTAATGAGCAAGAAATATTTATTAAACTGATTACTGACAGTGACAATAGATTCTGACTTGCCTTTAACATCTTAAGTTAAATATTTTGAAAGTTTTCAGTTTGTTAACCATTTATAAGGCACTCAATTAAATACTTGGAAATTCAGCCCTAGAGTGTTATTGTAGGGCATAAGAAGACTTTTTTACTTTTGTGCCATTTTTCAAAATATTTAATTTTCATGTAGAAAATCAAGGTCAATGAAATTTACCATACATGGTTCCTTGTAAACATGTATTTTAGCCCATTAGAACATAAGTGCTGATTCAGGCACTTGTCAACCTACACATTATCACATTAGACAACACTGGGCCACTTCTTCGTGGTACCTAAAAAAGCGGTTATGCTCAGTGTTCATGCAGATAATTAGAACTCTGTAAAACATTATACATCATGATCAAAAGAAGAACGAGCCTGACTGCTCATGGTCATCTTTCCCATTTTTCTTGTTCTGCAGGAGCTGAAAAAAACCCGGTAAAGGTAGGTAGATCATCCGTCCTATCTGGCCCTCACATTTCCATACATACAGTGGGGAAAATAAGTATTTGATACACCACAGATTTTGCAAGTTTCCCCCTTATAAAGAATGGAGAGGTCTGTAATTTTCATCATAGGTACACTTCAACTGTGAGAGACAGAATCTAAAACAAAAATCCAGAAAATCACATTGTATGATTTTTAAATAATTAATTTGCATTATATTGCATGAAATAAGTATTTGATACACTAGAAAAACAGAACTTAATATTTAGTACAGATCCAATTACAGAGATCAAATGTTTCCTACAGTTCTTGACCAAGTTTGCACACACTGCAGCAGGGATTTTGGCCCACTCCTCCATACAGATCTCCTTCACATCTTTCAGGTTTCGATGCTGTAGCTGGGCAACACGGAGTTTCATCTCCCTCCAAAGATTTTCTGTTGGGTTTAAGTCTAGAGACTGGCTAGGCCACTCCAGGACCTTGAAATGCTTCTTACGGAGCCACTCCTTAGTTGCCCTGGCTGTGTGTTTCAGGTCATTGTCAAGCTGGAAGACCCAGCCACGACCCATCTTCAATGCTCTTACCGAGAGAAGGAGGTTGTTGCCCAAAATCTCGCAATACATGGCCCCATCCATCCTCTCCTCGATACGGTGCACTCGTCCTGGTCCCTTTGCAGAAAACTACCCCCAAAGCATTATGTTTCTACCCCCATACTTCACAGTTGGGATGGTGTTCTTGGGATTGTACTCATTCTTCTTTTTCCTCCAAACACGGCGAGTGGAGTTTATACCAAAAAGTTCACTTTTGGTCTCATCTGACCACATGACCTTCTCCCATGCCTCCTCTGGATCATCCAGATGGTAACTGGCAAACTTCAGACGGGCCTGGACATGTGCTGGCTTGAGCAGGGGGACCTTGCATGTGCTGCAGGATTTTAATCCATGGCAGCGTTGTGTATTACTAATGGTAACCATTGAGACTGTGGTCCCAGCTCTCTTCAAGTCATAGACCAGGTCCTCCTGTGTAGTTCTGGGCTCATCCCTTACCTTTCTCATGATCATTGACACTCCACGAGGCGAGATCTTGCATGGAGCCCCAGTCCGAGGGAGACTGACAGTCATCTTGAGTCCCTTCCATTTTCTAATAATTGCACAAACAGTTGTTGCCTTCTCACCAAGCTGCTTGCCTATTGTCCTGTAGCCTATCCCAGCCTTGTGCAGGTCTCTGGTGTCCTTAGACAGCTCTATGGTCTTGTCCATGGTGGAGCGGTTGGAGTGTGATCGATTGTGTGTGTGGACAGGTGTCTTTTATACAGATAACGAGTTCAGACCGGTGCAATTAATACAGGTAACGAGTGGAGGACAGGAGGGCTTCTTAAAGACAAACTAACAGGTCTGTGAGAGCCAAAATCCTTGCTGGTTGGTAGGTGATCAAATACTTATTTCATGCAATAAAATACAAATTAATTATTTAAAAATCATACAATGTGATTTTCTGGATTTTTATTTTAGATTCTGTCTCTCACAGTTGAAGTGTACCTATGATGAAAATTACAGACCTCTCCATTCTTTATAAGGGGGGAAACTTGCAAAATCGGCGGTGTATCAAATACTTATTTCCCCCACTGTAAAAGCACCCAGCACCTCATATAGCACCACACATGTTTGTGTGTCAAACTGTCCTACGTTACAGTGATGTGATTAGTTGTGATGTATCTCCAGCAGCCTCCCTTCAGGCCCAGAGCAGCTAACATCCTGAGCTGCAGGCAGCCGTCCTGTGTGGAGGAGGCACAGGGAGAGGAGCATCCACCTAGGCAACCGGCAGGGAGGCACAAAGAAGCCAGACATAAGGCTGGAGGAGCTGCTGCCTCATGTACCTCAAACACTGAGTGGAGAAGCACCACCTTGACTTCATTAAAGTCACAGGATCATCACAAAGGGAGTGGAGTTAAATTAGTGCCCAAGGTAAGGGTTATTATAAAGTTATTCTCTTGAAGAGCTGGTACACACAATATCTGACCAACAAGTTCAGACGCACCTACTCATCAACAGATTTTCTAATTCCTACATTGTAGTCTTGGTTTCTCAGTAAATGCTCAATAGCAAGATTAGGAACAGCAGCAGATCATTTAAGTCCTGCTTTAAGTTAAGAGGTGGGGTCTCCGTGAATTGGACTTTTTTGTCCAGAACATCCCACAGATGCTGGATTGAAATGGGATCTGGGGGATTTGGAGGCCAAGTCAACACCTTGAACTTGCTGTTGTTGTTCCTCAAACCATTATTGAACTGGGGAATATTATCCTGCTGTAAGAAGTCATCAGGGCATCAGTGGCTGAACTTTTTGACACGACCACATGGGTCAGCCTTTGCTCCTCACGTCCACCGTTAATCCTGTCCATCCATGACCCTGTCTCTGGTTTTTCTCCTACCTTGGGCCATTGATAGGTGCTGTACACTCCACAAGAGCTGCAGTTCTAGAGATGTTCTGACCCAATCATCTAGTTTGGTACTTGTCAGAGTCTCTCTAATCCTTCCAGTTGAACATTTTTCCTGCTTCTAATCAACTTTGAGAACAAAACCTTGAACTTGCTGCCTGATGTATCCCACCCACTCACAGGAGCCATGATAACCAGATAATCAGTGGTTATAATGTTAGGGCTGAGTTGTGTTTGTATGTGTGTGTGATGAAGGTGAAAGGAGACAAACACAAACATGGCGGTACTGTCGGACCCCAGAGAGCCAATGGGAAAACAGCACAGAGCACTGGGGGTCAGGCTGGCAGAAAAGCGGGACGTAGCGACACGCTGAGCGGCGAAGACGCAGGTCTGAAGGACAGCGTAGTGTGTCTGACCAATGAGCAGCTCCAGCAGATCCTCAACTCTATCCAGACCTCCAGTAACAACGAACAACCAGCAGAGGATCAAAGGACACAAGGTAATGATGGTAGATTGGTGATGGTAGAAACAGCCATAGTGGAGGCCTGACGGAGAACTGGAAATTATAAAAACTTAATTTTCCTTTCTCTGGTAGGAAATGACACCAGCTCAAAATGTGACTCCTTGGGGAATGGAGGAGAAGGAAGAGAGGCAAAGGAGGAAGACAGAGGAAGGACAACTGAAAGCTCACAAGAAAACCACAGGTGAGGAGCCTATCATACAGCTTTTTTCTAGATGTAATCCCATAAAGAGGACAGGGAAATGTTTATTTTTACAACATGTAAGCATTCAGAAATCTGAGTTTGAAACGTTGGTTAAAGTCGGATGTTTCTGCTGTGGTTCAGGCCGTCCGGATGTCTGTTGAGCTGGATGGAGGGACGACAGTCGGACAACAGGAAGGCCATTGACGCCAAGAAGGCTCAGTGGAAGAGAGAACTTGGTACACACACTCAAAGATATTTGATTTATTGTAATGACAAAGGGAGTTTCAGGCCCCCTTCTAGGTTTTATGGCATTTTTATTTTATGTTTTTGGCCAAAAAAAAAAAAAAAAAAACAGCAAAGGAAACACATTACTCATTTTGCTCAAACAGCAGACAGATAAAGGTAGTAATAAAGATCAGGACTAACAGAAGAACTGATCAAATATAAGATTAGACTTTATTGATCCCCGTGGGTTAGTTAGCATGATGCCAGATGTAAGAAAATCATGTACAAAAGTGTTTCAACTGATACAGAGAAAAAAAATACCACTTGACGCTGTTCAGAGCTGTCTGGCTGCAAACAAATTCAGCTCCACGGAGCATTATCAGTTCTCATCAGAGAGACTCCAGACCATCTTTTTGTGACAGAATGTTAGAACTTCATCTGACTTCCTGGCTAACGTTCACCTGTACAGCTGCAAGTATCTCATGTGTCTGTGTCATAACGCAGAGGTCAGACTGGTTTCGTGAGCCAGGAAGCACTTTATTAAAAAAACTAAATGAGATTTTGTGTGTTTTGTGTATTTTGTAGATGAACAGCTGGCTCTGAAGCAGCAGCAGCAGCAGCAGCAGCAGCAGCGTTCAGCTCCTGGCAGACTGCAGGTAAGGCACATATTTCAGCTTCTCAATAGTTTGACTTGGTTTGTTGTTTTAATCACAGGAAACTTTTTTATGAGTATCAATTCATCATTCAACAGATTAGTTTTTCATTAACAGTTCGTGAAAATAATTCTAGCAAGACAAACAAATTTGGACCCACATAAGTCACAGTTTAGGTCAGATATTTATGCAGGATTTCTGCTAGTTGTGTTGAATATTAGACGTTAACAACTAATCAATAATGAAGTAAATCATTTATTTAAGTGATTTCAGAAGTTAAATATTTCATGATCTTTCTTTGTGTTTCAGGTTGAGGAGGATGCAGAGAGTGTGTTATCAGTCCAGAGCTCAGTCAGCCACAGAGAGCAGCCGGCAGCCATCAGATCCAGCCTCAGACTCGGGGTAAACCTTTAATAAAAGCGACCCAGGAGGAGGGGTCATGTCGTCCCCTGACTGAATTATCTCTTTCCACTTCTGCAGCTTAGTTTACAGAAGTTAATGAGCTGCACAAAAGCCAATTCAAAGAATGCACACCCACTTTACACCTTTACACCTAAGCGGACATGGTTTGTAACAGAGAATCCTCTTTGGAAACGGCACTTTCAAAAAAAATACTTGCAGATGATCAGATGAGTGTCTGTAAATGTCTACCATATTTAAACACAGCAGGCTGCAGTGTGGGAAGCTTTGAAAGCTAGCAAGCAGACAGTGTAGCTATCAATGTAGCTAGCATGACGGCATGATGAAATAAAATCATGCACATAAAAAGAGCTCTTACTTGAAACATGCCCAAACCTGCCAGTAGATTTCTGCAGGACTAACACGTCACTCAAATCTCTAGAATCCAGCTGCCTTGTAACACATCTGTAGTCTGGTGTAACGCAATATTTTGATTACATTACGGGGCATAGTTCAGTGCATAAAACTGGATAGTCCTACAACCAATCAGAGCCAATTAGTTGTAAACTAATTCAGCTCGATATCTCTCAGAAGATGTGTATGACGTCTGTGTCTGTTACTCTTCTGTCCTTCTGTCCACATAAACTCCTGCACAAACGATTTGACAGGCTCAGCAGATCTTTGTTGGAGCATGATCAGTTCTCAACGGAGAGACTCAGATAGTCTGGCATATATTTCTTTTCCTTCTCGACGCACCTTGGAAGTGGATAAAGAAATATAATTTTATCTACAGTTTTTAATCAGTAAAAATATGAATTTTCAAATCTTGCCCTGAGCCGGTGACGAAGAGACTTATTATGTTGCAAAATACTTCCAAGACCTGTATGTTTAGGTTGGTGTGAAGTAAACATATTCTTGACTTGAGTAAAAAGCATCAACACGGCAAAGAAAATTTTCTTAGTACTTTAACCCCTTGATGCCTAGTGTAGCGAATTCGTGACGCACTGTTTCCGCTCAGACTGCAGCCGAAATAACGCATGTAATACTCCAATGTTGGTTTGTGCACATTCAAAAAATTCCTAGGAACCTTTTGCAAGCACTAGTTTCTCGTAGGACCGGTCGGAGTGGTAGGCAAAAACACAAATAATTAATTTCTTTATATAATTGAAAAATCAATTCAGGCGTTAAGGGGTTAAATGCATTATAGGTCCAGTGTAGAGGACTGGCATCCAGTAGTCAAATTCCAGATGTCAACCAACCAATTACTCACATTACACTCGTCGTTTTCTACCAGTGAGTAGTGGATAATATGAATATGAATCTGTACAATTTATAGGCCGGGAGAAAGACTGGTACAGGAAGCTTTATGGTTTCTATTTGTAATCTGAGTAGTATGGACTGATCACTTTTCAAGCAGGCTCGATTTCATCAGCATTCATTTTCCAAAATGGTGGTGACTGAATTCTTCTAAGCCGAAATTCAGAAAATATCTTTTAGCCTGAAGGGGTTAAAGCAAATAAAATCATTTAGTTTTGTGCAGGTGAATTTAAGGATCTTTCATCAAACATTGCAAAGGGGAAAATAATACTTCTTGTGTTGTTTCTGTAGGAGGTCACCCCTATGGAGGAGGTGCTGAGCGTCAAGAGGAAAGAGGAGCAGAGGAGACGCTGGCTAGAGGAGCTGGACCGCCAGAGAGAGGAGACGACTGAACGCAGGCGACGAGAGAAACTGCTGCAGAATCAGGTGCAGTAGAGGTGGGTGCAGGAGATCCAGTTTTGTCTTCATGGGTAACATGTTTGTGTTTCTGCAGACGGAGGACCACGAGCTCTGGGCCGCGCACTTTGACTCGCTGCAGAGGAGGCCTCTGGTCCGGGCTGCAGCTCCGTCAGCTCCTCCTCTGGCTCAGTCCAGTGGCTCCGAGCGAGGAGAGTGGGAGCCCTCGTCCAGTCTGTCGCTGTGGGAGGCCACGAGCAGCTTAGGAGTGGAGAGTGTCGGCGGAGCCAGCATTGATACAACTAGTGGATACCCGACCAAAACCAGGTAGGAGGGAAGGTACTGCTGCTCTGGAAGCCGGATAGTCCCTAAAGTATTTGGGTATATATTTGGTTTTTCTTTGTTTCATACAGTTATCTGAGGACCATGACCTCCCTACTGGACCCTGTCCAGATAGAAGAGAGAGAGAAGAGGAGGCTCAAACAACTCGAGCAGCAGGTAAGAGGAGGTGCAGAAAACAAAAAGGAAAGAATGGTGGTGGAACTTGGAAAATAAGAAATCAGAACACTGTGGTCTTTCTGTGTGTTTAATTCAACATCTGCAGATGGGCTCACTGCACAGACAAAGAATGAGCAGAGATTCCACAGTGTAGATCTGTTTTGTTCTACTTATCTACTGGAGGTCACATTGTTCACTGCTTTCAGCTATCTGTCTGGCTCCCAGGCACAGGCCCTGAAAGAACACGAGAATACTGCACATGATATATGCCTCAATAGACTTAGAGTTTAAAATAGCATCTAAACCAGGAATGTCAAACATATGGCCCACAGGCCAAAACCGGACCGCACATAGAACATCGTAACTGCAATTTTTCAATAAATGTAACTGCTGTTCCTAATTTATCCACTATTTTAGAGTGAGATAGGGACATAACACACCATCCAGAACCAAACAGCAGACAGCCATGTGCTGAAATTGTACTTATTTTTCTTAAGAGATTTCAGGTTGTTCATGAAATGTTTTGTAAAAGGAGAGTTCATCTCATCTCATCTCATCTCATCTCTGTATCTTCCAAATCCTCCCCCAGCGAGCAATCGAGGCCCAGGTGGAGGAGCGTCGGCGACAGAAGGAGCAAGAGGAGGCAAAGAAGAGACAAGAGGAGGAGGAGGAAGAGAGGAGGATAGCGCTGGAAAGAGAGATGCTGCAGAGACAGTATGAGCTGGACACACTGAGGGAAAGGCAGAAGGTCAGAGAGCATTTTATTTTATTTTATTTATTCATAATTGTTCTGCACGTTGTCTTATATGGAAATATTTTCCCTTAGAACATTTTGCTTTACTGTTTTTGCACATGTTTGACTGTGTGTATGTGTGTGTCCTAAGGAGCAGCCTGTCAATGAAGAAGAGCAACCAAAGAAAGGTTACGATGATATTGGAGTGCAGGAATCACCGGAGTCTAGCGGTGAGTCAAGCTACTACAGTACTACTGCTATTACAAACACTACAGACGTTTAGGTTGGTGTGAAGTAAACAGATTCTTAAGTAAGTCTGTCGTAGTCATACATGAAGTTATTTTAATCCTAGTACTTGCGTTAAAGGTCCAGTGTAGAGGATTTACTGGCATCTAGTGGTGAGATTGTAGACTGCAAACAAAAAAAAAAAACATCAGTAGAAGAGCTCGGATCAACATTTTTGCAGCCGATCACAGGGGTCTGTCTGGAGCCACTTAAAAAAATCCTAATTTGTATTCCATTAGGAGAAAATCATTCGCCAGTGAGATGAACACCTTTACACATCACTTCTACGCTGTAGCTTGACATTCACCTTCCCAGTAATGTAACCCACGCATTGCAAATTCCAACTGCTGTGATTGGTGTAGATTTCATCAGAACAGTCTCCATCAGACGTCTGCTCTCTTTTCTGTTGCAGTGATTTCAGTGAAAGTAAATGTTATTCAACATTCATTAGCTCCAACTCCAACATGAGTTGCTCAGTTTGAAGAACACACAGAAACCCAACACAGATGACTGGCGGCTTTCTTGCATTTTAAATTGTAAAGTATAAATGTTTAAAACACCTTAACCCTCCACGGCGTCGACCTACGGCTGGAGCATAAACCCAGTTTATAAAAATGAGTCAAAATAAGTATGTTTTTTTTTAAGCGGATTCAGACAGACTCTGTGATTAGTATCGACCAATAGCGCTTCCCACGTTCAGCCATTGGTGAGCGACTTCACAAATGCTGATCCAAAGTTTCTGATGAGCAGTGCTTCAATCTTGTGCTCTTCGTGACATTGTGCCTGGTCAACAAGTTAACTTTTAGTTCTTTAATGCATCTTGTCAAAATGCAGGTTCTTTGATCGCTCTGCTGTTTGTTTGTGTTCAGCAGTTACCACACGAGCCGAGGGTTTGGAGGACGGCGACGGTTCGGCCTCTTCTCACAGAGACACAGCTGTACAGACGGGTAACACAACCAATACTGAAACTAGTACAGCTGTCAGGACGTCTACATGAGTGTATTACAACAAGCTGTTAACTGATTTAAATTCCGTTTCCAATCTTCTTAATTATACAGGCACTTGCCAGTTCATTAGGTACACTAGTCAAAACATTCTAATGTAACAGACCTGAATTAAATCTTGACTTCATGAAGGTTTTGGTATTCAGCGTTAGTTACAAATAACTGAGAGAGCTGTTGATTCAACTGTTTTTCTTGTGGAGGCTGTGGTTTGTAGCTTGTTGCAAAATATGTATCATCTCCTCAGTTTAATCCAGTTTAACAGCACCAAAAACTACATCCTCCAAAATCATTATCCAGTTTAATGACCACCTTTCTGACGCTGTTTCAGCATCAACTGAATATTAGATTTGTCATGTAGGAGGATTTAGTGCACGAGTGTTGTATTAGAATAGATTCACTAGCGTACCTAATGAACTGGTAAGTGACTGTACAATGGTTTAAGTTACTAATATATCACAAACCAACACATGGGTGAAACTCACAACAGAACAGAAACTTAATTAAATCAGTTTTAATGTAAAACCAAAAACTGCCTTTGTCAAAACATCTGTCACACAGCCTTTACTCATACTTTGTGGAACTACAGGGCTTTTATTTAGACGCGGCAGCACTCAGTGAAAACTTTATTTTTCTGAAGTCACAAATGAGTGCATGGTACCATGCTTTAAATCCTGCTTTAAATCCTCTCTCTCTGTGCAGAAGCCACTCCCAGTCTACCCCTTAGAGTTCAGACTCCGGACGTCACACAGCTCCAGCCGCCTCCAAACGGCCGGAGCCGAGCGCTGAGGACGGGGAAGGAGAACGTCTGTGTGACGGCAGGAGGTGACCCGTACGAGGCGTTTGCCAGGACAGAGAGGAGCAGGAGAGACAAGAGGAGGCCAGAGTGGAACACACAGAGGTAGTAAATGACACCATCTTTAAAGACCTTTAAACGAAAGAACTGGATTTGGTTTCATAAATAAATATCAGTCTTGTATATTTCAGGTGGTCTTTTTCATGGATTTTAAGTAGGGCTGATTTCCAACATCGTTTTGATTCCGATTCAGTATCAATTCATTTAGAGATATTTCAGTTTCAAAACAATTTTACTTGATAATAAAACTTCCAGAGATTTGTGGTATTTCCACAATATTTATTCTCTAGTCTCACATCTTTCCTGTGTCTTCACTTTAGTGCAGCTCTTCTCTGTGGTCATATTTTTAAATCCAATCATCTTTCAGGTCTGACGGTGCTCTCAGAGTTGGAGCTTCTGTCATGTTTTGGATGTCATCATCGACTAATCTCTTGGCAAGGTGTTGCAAGATTTGCTGAGCGAAACAAGTCTTGATCCGAGGACTTTATGAACTGAATCTTACAAATTTGAATGGGAAAATCTCAAACCAGGACATCACCATGTTTTATGGACATCTCTCATCTGTCCACAAAAGATTTCCCCAATAGTCTTCTGGCTTGTCCACATGTTGTTGATCAAACTGCAGACAGGCAGAAAAGTTAGTTTATTTTGTTGGACAGCAGTGTCTTTGTTCTTTGTTCTTTCCACTCTGCCATGTACACCATGGTCAGTGTTCTCCTGATGGTGGATTAATGAACATTAACATTAGCCAGTGTGAGAGTTTAGTTGCTTAGAAGTTACCCCGAGTTCCTCTGTGACCTCTCAGACTATTATGCGTCTTCTCCTCTGATGCTCCAGACCCAGCCGTCGCTTCGTTCCAGCCTCGGAGCGCTACCCGGCCGCTCTGCAGAGGAACAGGCAGGAAAGTCGATTAAAGAGACAGGCGGAGCTCCTCGCTCTGCAGGAGAGGACCTGTCTGTCGAGGATCGACCCACCTCCTCCTCCTCATCTTGCTCTTCCTCCTCCTCAGCAGCAGAATGAGTCTCGTCTCGGCCCCAGCGTCACAGACACCAGGACCAGTCCCTGCAGGAAGGTAATCATACTTCTTCATACTTAAATAAATATAGATTATTCAGCTTCAACATTATTAGGCTGAGCTTCATTGTAAACGTCTGTTTCAGGTGGAAACTGGTTCCAGAGGACACAGCAACGCCACCGCCGCCAACACTGAAAGGTGAGCAGCACCACACAACACTGCCTAAACAAAAAAGAAGAGTTTCATCCTGAAAATGAAAGTCAGAAATCTGACAACAGGAAAAACGAATGTTTTAAAATTTTACAGACACAATTTGTTTATTGAACAAACAAAAAATCAGTTACCTATAAACTGGTCAAACGTTTCTCTCATTTAATACAAATAATGAACTGAGACAGATTTCATATTTATGTTAAGTTATAATTAATCATAATTACAATTGTGACCCAGATTATGTCATTTACTGTCTTTTAGTGAAAAAAAAGTTGTGTTTGTAATATTTAAATTCAGTTGAACTGTAGTTTTCTGACTCACCTTGATTCACAAACTTGTTTACTGGCAGCTAATTGATGGTGTTAGTGAGTCTGAGCGCCTGTAGGGTGATTTAATAAAAAATCAATAAAGCTCAAAAACAACAATAAATTGACTGAACGAGGACAGAACAAACTGTTGAAGATGCTGGAGATGAGATTTCAGATGTCATAACATCTGTCCCAAAGTTTCATGAATGGAAACAAAATTTAAACTGATCACAGAAAGGAAATCAAAAGTGAGGATGTCAGAATCTACTTTTTTTTTTAATTTAATTCATTTTAAGGACATTTTTGTTTCTTGGTGTTTTTATTAAATTATTATGTCACATGTTACTCCCTCATCCTTCGGTCCGCTGCCAGTTAAAACCAGACGAGCAAAGTTAAATGTAACGTAAATGCATCAGTGAGGTCAGTGGAGAAGATGTACTCGACCAGTTCAGTTTATTTATTTATTTATTTAGAAATAACTTGACCTGGACGACCAAGAACCTTCACAGACCTGTAATGTTTAGTGTGGTCATGTCCTCCAGGGGGCGCTCTCCTCCCATCCCTGCAGTCAGACACAGAGGTCCGGGTCAGCTGGCGTCCTCTCCTCCTCCTCCCCCTCTCCTGGAGTTTGTTCCTTACGTCCGGACAGATGAAGTCTTCAGCCTGGACCCCCTGGAGCCCGCTGACACCCCTCCACCTCTCACTCACTCAGGTTAGACTCTTTAAAACTTTATCATCGTTTCAAAACGCATCATTTACTTCAGAAAAGTTGGAGCCTGAATCTTGTATGAGTCATTTTACAGTTTTTTGGTTTTAAATGTATGTAAATAAAAACAGAGACAAACTCTTTAACTGCTTCACTTTAGTTATTAGTGTTATCAGACTGGAGAATATATCTCTCTCTCCTCATCATCTATCCCTCTCTTCTCATATTACCCCTTGTCTAGCTCTCTCTTTGTCTCTCTTTCTCTCCTCTCTCTCTTCTTCATCTATTGATCTCTATTCTCATGTATCCCCTCCCTCTTCACGTCTATCCCTCTCCTCCATCTGTCCCCCCTCTCTTTCTCTTCTCCACTATCCCTCTTTCTGTCTTATTCAGAAGAGAGAGAGAGTCCTACACCCTCTAATCCACGCCCATTATACTTTAATCATTATTTTTATTCTTGACTTTATTTAAGTTAGTTCTTAGGCACCCTCCAAACTCACACAGTGAGTTGTTCCTATTTAATCTCGCTGCTCCTCTGCACCTGTAACAAATAACAAACCCGTGATTTTTAAAAAAAAAAAATTAATTTAGTTGTCACACTAGTCTCCAGTGTCAAATTACAACGGGCTGATTTCACTGTTTATTAACAGACCAACATATTAATTACTTAGTGAATTATGGTTAGGAGCAGTAGAGGAGGAGGAGGAACAGTAGAGGAGGAGGAGGAGGAGGAGGAGGAGGAGGAGGGGAGCGTATTTCAGGGCGGACAGACAGGAAGTAGATGTGTTGCGTGCGTTGGTGTCTGAAAAAAGTGACTCTCTCTTGGTTGGCAGCTCCTCCCCCACATGGACACCACCTCCTCCACCCAGAGCTGCTACGAAACAAACACACCCACCGACAGCAGGAGATCCTCAGAGGACTGGCTCAGCTACGACAGGTAACACACAGACACACAGGCTGACTTTAGTTTCATCTAAAGGTTTAGTGTGTCTCTTTCTCTCATGTATCCATCTCCTCGTCTCTCTCTCTCTCTCTAATCAGTTAAAGTATCTCTCTCTTCTCTACAATCAGTGACGTTGAGAGGTAGTAGATGTGATTGACAAGTCAAACTGCTGCATCTGTGACTTTTATCCACCGCAAGCATAAATAAAAAGGGGGACTTCGGTTTCAAGCAGCTGAGTTCAGAAAGATCTCTTTGATTGTTTAACATTCAACGTGTCTGACCTGACATAGGAAGCAGGATTAAATCAGCTGTTCACATTCAGTCAGACTCTAAATCAAAGACGTGTAACTCCTCAATTACCTCAGTTTCTATAAAGGACAAGTCAAAGAGACATGTTCATGTGATCAAATGGTTTTCAGTGAACCAAACGAGCTGGATGAGAATAAATGGGACAGTTTACATTTATTTCCTCCATGTCTGATCTAAACTCATAAGAACGTAGACACATTTAATGATGTACAGTCCCTTTTCTTGTGTGTTTTTAAGGGTTTACTACAGAAGCAGAGGGAGCTGGAGACGGATCTGAAGCGCCGTGACAACGAGCACCGGTCGCCCTCGACAACACAGTGACCTGTGAGTCAGGATGAAGACGTTTTCATTCAGCAGGAAACCTTCAGACTCATTAATCGCTGAGGATCAGTCGCCAACTCAATGTGCCAAAACATGATGTGCTGGTGTCCAGGTTTTAGTGCGTCTGGCAATAAAATGATGTCTTAAGATCAGAAAAGAGTTTGTCTCTCTGTATGCAAATAAACACAGACAGTAGAATATAATAACAGCTGTTGTCTCAAAACCACACCATACCACTGGATCTTTGATGTCAGCTGTTCATACTCGGAACTTAAAGTTGGCCACTTGTTGTAATGTTCAGTTGATGTTGAAACGGTGTCAGAAAGTTGGTAACAACTGGATAATGGTTTTGTAGGATGTAGTTTGTGGTGCCGTTAAACTGGATTGAATTAAACACTAAAGTGTTTCTGTTATTTAGCCTAGCCCACTGACTACAATGGGTTGTCAAAATAATAGGAACATGTGTCAATTCTACAGCACTACAAACCACAGACTCCATAATGAAAACATAACTGAATGAACAGCTCTCTCAGTTATTTGAAATTTTGTTTTAGTGAAGGACTGTCGGCTGGACTTTGTGAAGCCCAAGTTGTGTTTGTTCATATTTGGGCTGAGCAGGAGGCTGGTCCCGGGTAACGCATCTCCAACCTCCGTCATCTCAGTGTTCTCTTTAAATGTCTTTTTCTACCTCTCAAAACTCAACACCACCTAACAGACAAACTTTCCTCCTGCTGCTCACGGGCTGAATCTAAGAGGTTGAGCAAGACGCTGGGAAGATTTTATAGTAAAGTTTGTTTTTAACGCACTTTGTATAAGAATGTCACTGGACCAGTCTTCACATGTTTTATACAGAGAAGCTCCGTCGACCTGTTTACACTAAGACTGAACGTCCTTTTCTTGTTTCTGCTGGTCGAGGGGTTTCTGTTTGTGCACCTGTGTTTTTATTGTACCTTTTTTTTTATTTATTGTAAACATAATAAATAATGTATTAGTGTTTTGATTGTTTGTTTTCCTTTAGGCTGTTTGACAAGAAGAGCATATTTGTGAGTTTTACAGTTCTTAGAAATGAGACTAATGTGTTTGCAGTCTTTTTACAAGTGATTTAGAATCATTTAAATCCAAATCAGACAAATCAAGAAAAATATTATTTGTGTTGGATATTTTCGATAACGTGAATTTATAATGAATTTCCTTATTTTTTTTTTCAAAAGTCAGAAAATGATTAAATGAGATCATCATGGTGCACACTTTACTTTTACTTTAGTTATTAAAAGCAGTTTAAACCGAATGCTTTTTAAGCTGTAAACTCGGGTAAATAGGCTAGTCAACGCTGAAGTGCCAAAAACTGCAGTTCCTCTAATGTCCACCAGAGGCTGGCTACAGAAGTCAGTAAATCCCCGTACAGGTACAGCTCAGAAAACTTCAGATAATGAAAATCCAAAACTCAATGTCTCAAATATTTAGAATATTACATAAGATCAATAAAAACTGGGATATTTTAAACACGAATGTTAATACAAATATATTTAACGTGTTATGTCCATATTTTAGGGGCTTGCTTGAGGGAGGTTAAGCGGACTATTCGTTGTTTTTGTTTCATTTTTGTCATCAGAAAATAAAGATGCTTGAAAGTGCAGCAAAACGCCTCCTCCCTCCTTCTCATTCAAAAATAAAAGACATTGCAGATGGTTACACTGGTTACGTTTAAAGTTTTAAAATATTAAAGAAAAAGTTCTGATTTATTTTAACTTATTTCCATTGTTTCATCCATCCTACTATCTATTCACAGAAGCCGCTGTCGGCTTAGGGCTCCATTCTCCCCACGAGCTCTTGCAAGGCTTTTCATCTGAATAATATAATAATAAAATGCTGTTTTACATTAGTATAAAATATAAATATGAATAGCTTTAGTCCTGTTTTTTTTTTTTTTATTATTTTATTTTGGACTCTCTGCCATTTTATAGACCCAACTGACAAATATAAAAACAACCTGACTTGAAGTGTTTTAGCATGTTACCTAACCAGGCTCTGTGTAGAAACTTTTCTTTACTTGAAGCTTCAGGTGTTTTCTACCAAATTAAACCGGGCTGCAGACTCTCTGTGGCGCCTTGAAGGGTATTCAGTCTCAGAACAGAATAATCCTGAAGGGAAACTCGACTCAGGTTTGTTTTCAATCAAGACAAAAGTCAGAGCAAACTATAACAGAGTTCATGTTATGTAGTGGACGACTGAGGCTGCGGTAAGTGAATACTCACAGCATGCTGTTTTTTTTGGTCATTAATTTAAAAAAGTTTAAACTGACATTAGGGCGGCACAGTGGCGAGGTGGTTAGCACTGATGCTTCACAGCGAGAAGGGCCCGGGTTCGAATCCATGGGCTGACTGGGCCTTTCTGTGTGGAGTTTGCATGTTCTCCCTGTGTCTGTGTGGGTTCTCTCCTGGTACTCCAGCTTCCTCCTACTGTACAAAGACATGCTCGTTAGGTTAATTGGTGATTCTAAATTGGCTGTAGGTGTGAATGTGAGTGTGAATGGTTGTCTGTCTCTCTGTGTTAGCCCTGCGATAGACTGGCGATCTACCTGTCCAGGGAGTACCCCGCCTCTCACCTGATGACAGCTGGGATAGGCTCCAGCAGACCCCGCGACCCTTAACAGGAACAAGCGGTTACAGAAGATGAATGAATGAATGAATAAACTGACATTAAAGAGTCTTGTTCTGTTAATCAGAGCGATGCGTCTGTACTTTAAGCTGGCCACTTGTGATCAGATCACTGAGGACGCATGTTACTACAGCTCTGAACGAAGCACGATCCTCCAAACTCCGTTAGTTCAATCAGACATCGAGGCAAAGTGTCTCGTTTGTGCAGGCAGTTTTAATACAAAAACCTGTTGTAAAAAAAAAAAAAAAAACAACAACATAGAAAATGATTTTCAAGTTAAAACCAGTTACAGAGTCTCATTCTACATACCACAACAAACTGAACACAGGGTAGCAAACCAAACATTCAGTACAAAAAACTTAATGGCTTTTTACAAGATATAAACAGTTTCTAGTGGAAGACATATAAGGCAGTCTGTCTTTTTTTTTTTCTTACAGCATCAGTTTCCACAAATAATGTCCTTGCTGTAGAAAACGTCTTTCATAAGAAAAATGTACTTCTGTGTCTGGAAAAAAAAAAAAAAAAACTTTCTCTCTCCTTTCCCAGAGTGTGGAAACAAACCGTCAGGGTTTTGGTGCATTCATGAAAGCTGGGAGAGAGCAGTGTACGTTAATAAAACAGAAGTCATATTAAAAGCCCAGAGGCTCTTGAACAGATTAAACCTGAACACCAGAAATTAACATATGTACATCTCAGTGCTGATCTGCTTCTTTTTCTTTTGCCTACATTTAAATAAACTGTTGTGGTCGTTATCTCCCACGTACGTCTAAAAGCTGCGCTACAGCCTCGATACAGGCTCGTCTCTTAGTGATTTTAAGGGAAACTAAACTGGTTTCTACAATGAGGCCCAACACACGGCAAACACATACACCTCTATGAGCACTCAGTCTGCAGAGTGATCCAAGGGATAGCTTTTATTAAAACTAAATTGAAGTGGCGCTCATACATTTGAGGCTTTCAGGGAGGTTATCTAGTTTTTAGGGGACCTTTTCCTGTTCCTTGACATTTCAGTCGCTCACGGGTTCATGAGAAATTACAGGATTGGCAGAAAATGTCTGGCTGGGAAACGAGGTGATTCAGTAAAGCCAAAAAAAATGTTCTCTTAATCTCCAGTAAACATGAGTGACAGTCGCAGCTAATGATGATATCTGTGGTGTTGAAAATGAATAATCAAATAATCAGTTACCACAAAATTAAATTGCTAATTAAACTGGCAACTGCTGTTGTTTATGAGAAACTTTCCCCCATGCTGTTTTCAATATCTTAAATGTGAAGATTTTAAGCTTTTTAGATCTGAAAATAACCAAGTCTCGTAGGATGTTTTTCTTTGGCACGTGGGGAATAACGACATTTTTCATTTTTCAGAAAATAAATCCATAAAACAAATACCTGCGTTTCCACATTTTTTCACAGTTGGTTTGTGATTAGCCGTTTAGCACAGCTCGTTCTTTAAATCCTTAAAATGTTGAGCAGATTTAAAGCCACAGCGTCACACATTTGTGTCCCCCTTCTGTCCTTGTAAGTAACTACAAAAACACTGTTTAACAAATGTCTGCAGGCGCCACGTAGCTTAGGTAAAGGAACCTGCTCATCATGTTTTTCTTATTTTAAATCCAACATCAGCTCTTTCCCAGCTTAGATATAACATGAAACTTTTTTTGTTGAGTTTGTATTTTAAAGTTATTGAACCCTGAGTGAGTGAAACATCCAGAGTCATGGAGAAGCTGAACCTCTGGAGCTGCAGTGTGTGACCATGCATTCATTCTGTCTTCAGTCTAGTTCTGGTGTGATGTTTTGACTACACTCGGATTCAGCTGATAACCAGGCAGTTTGATTTTGGTTTTCTACCTGATCAGCTGACGTTACATCCCATTGAAGCCGCCCCCTCGTTGGCCCCCTCTGTATCTGTTGCTGCCTTGACCCCCAGAGCTGTGGTACCCTCCCAGCAGCCTCGGCCCGCTGAAGTCCCTGCCGGTTGGCTGGAAGCCCCAGACCAGGGCGCCAGCACCTGTGGGGCCTAAACCACTCGGCCAGACAGGTGCAGGCCCCAGGAGGCCTCTTATCCCCCCCAGGGCAGTCAGGGGCCCCAGCATGGGGCCAGCAGAGAAATGCTGGCTGTGGAGTCGAGGCAGTTGAGGAGGCTGCAGGAGCCCGACGCCCCGCTGCTGGTTCTGGGGACGGAGGTGTGGGTGTGACGGTCTTTGCTGCTTGCTCAGCTGCTGCAGGTGTCGGTGCTGGTCTGTTACCGTGGTGATACCTTCTGCTACCTTGGTTCCACCAGCTGAGCTGTTGGCCGGTGCTGGTGGTGCTCCCGCTTCTCTTACTGGCTGTTCCTGTGTCTCTCTGCAGGAAGGACACAGGAAGAGATTCAGCAGCAGCAGCAGCATACAGGAAGTCATGAAAACTATCTGGGGGGAGGGTTGATAGTAAAGACGAGTAGAATTTACACTTGTCTTTACTTCTGAGTTTCATGAAGATGTTTCATCAGAGTCTTCAGTTCTAAATGTCTGGTGGAGAGTTTAGGTTTTTATCAGGAACATCTGTGGGTTTTATCCACCTGAAACTCATATGACTTGAGTCTGTTAACACCCAGATACTCATCTGTGATTAAACATCTTTAAGAAACCCCAAGTAGTCCAGTCACCATTCTTTCAGATTTGTTTTTGTGGATATATTTTACTCTTCTTGCAGCTGTTTGTGTTCATGTAGCATTTGATAGCTCTGGTTTTGTTTTGTTACCCCTGAACATCCACCATGTTTCAATGACGGTCAACATTTACAGAAAAGGTACCTCTTACTTCAAAGTAACTTTCTATTCTTAGGCTAATAGCTTTATCTTAATGTAAAGTTTGGCACAATATTCACACCAATCAGCCATAACATTATGACCTCCTGCTGAATATTATGCAGACATGGACTCTTCTAGACTCTGAAGGTGTTGGTATCCGGCCCCGAGACGTTGGCAGCAGATCCTTTAAACCCTGCAGGTTGAGAGGTGGAGCCTCCATTGGTTGGGCTTGTTTGTCTAGAACATGCCACGATACTGGATTGGACTGAGACCTGGGCAAACTGGAAGCCAAGTCAACACCTTGACACCATTCCTGAACCAGGGAGCATTATCTTGCTGAAATACTGTTGGACATGGTCTTCAGCAATGCTTAGGTAGGGGGTACGCATCAATGATCTTTGTCCTTGGTCCATGACCTTGTGTCTGGTTCTTCTCCTTCCTTGGACCACTGTTGATTGGTACTGACCACTACGGATCAGGAACACCCCACAAGAGCAGCAGCTCTGGAGCAGCTCTGACCCAGTCGTCTTGCCATCAAAGTTTGGTTCTTGTCAAAGTCTCTCAGATTCTTCCACTTTGAACATTTTCCTGCTTCTAACATCAACTTTGAGGATAAATTGTTGAACTTGCTGCCTGATATATCCCACCCACTGACAGGAGCCATGAGAACCAGAAAATCAGTGGTCATAATGTTATGGCTGAGATGTCTGGTCTTTTTCAGGCACATTTAAATAAACAGACACACAACAAACCAGATTAACATGTAGTGCAACAAGCAAAGAGGGCGTACAGTGAGGAGATTAAAGCAACATTATCAAACTATTTGAGTTTAAAACAACAGATCTGATGGAGGGGGGTTGTTGCCCCCCCCCCCCAGTTAATGTTTATGGCTGATCAAGTATGATCTGGTTACTGGTAACTGCTAACGGTTGTTCTCCACCTCTTGCCTCAATACACTGAGCAGCACACAAAGGAGAAGCAGAAGCCAGTGATGTCTGCTAAGCTAGCCGGCCTGAAAACAGCACATATAGTATGAAACCAAAAGCTGGAACAGAGCAAGTGTGTGTGCTACAATCTGAGACATTTAGCGAAACGCGGAAAGATAAATCTGAGAACAGCAGCGCAGCGCCAACAGAAAGTGACACTTACCACAACGGCAGACGTCCACATATGTCAGTATCTGTTGCTGTGGACAGTAAAATGACTGGTTTGTATTTGGATGATTGTTGTGCGTTTGTGTTTTGGCTTATTTTGTGGCTGATAGGAGTTCCCTCGAACAAAGCGGAATTCAATACTGGTATTGGATCATTCAAATGAACATCAATTTGAATCGGAAAATTCATTTCTTTAACCCCAGCCCGATCCTGAAGCCTGTAATTACTGCATTTGGCCACAGAAGCCGCTGTTCCCACTTCTAAACAAAAGTCACATTGTGTTGCTTTAACTGGAAAGTTCTTGGAGATAAGGTACCGGTAAGTGCTGCCACCATGAGAAAAAATAAATCAGCTCAGTATCAGAGCTTAATATAAAAGAATGGCTCAATGCCCTCTCTGTGTAATAAATGTCACTAAATGGTGACACACTGGTCCTTTTAGAAGACGAATTTGGACGATAATTTGGAGTTTACAGACTAAACAACGAAACTATATCCATTCTTGGGATTATATCTTTTCAAATTAAACTAAATTCTATTAAATGAATAAATGATCTTATTATACGGACTAGCCATGTTTGCCTGAGGAAACTAAAAAAACACAAACACCAGTTATACTTGCCATAAGGTGAAGTTTCTAAGTTTTAATTCTTTATCATTTTTATGACTTTTTTCTTTGTTACATCTTTGCTGGTGAGTGATTATTACGTAAGCAGTGAAGGCGCCTCTTGTCTGTACGAACCAGCATTCATGTTTCAGGATGTTAAAGACACAGACCTATGATTTAAACGTCACAGATTCCATCATATTTTTAATAAATCGTAGTTTTTGTTTCACTAACCTTGATCTGTCGCCTGCTACAGGACAAGCTGTGGTAGGGGCGGACGCTGCATCCTGTTGAGCCGCTTTTGAAAATATCAACTCTCTTTGTCGATCCGAGTTTGTGTCTCTCTGGTCGTTGGTGGAGTGTGTCCATGTGTTTTGACTGGATAAAAGAGTAGATGTGTCTCCCGCTGCCATCACCAGAGAACTGTCTTGATGTCCTCTTCTCCTCTGTCCCTCCGTGGGACAAACCTCCATGTCCTCCCTCCTCTCCTCCTCCTCTGTCAGCTCTGGCTGCAGCACAGAGTGAATTAACTCCAGAGTGGCCGACACCGCTTTCCTGCCCTGAGTGAGTTGGGGTAAGGCGGCGGGACCTCCCTGAGCCAGAGGAGGGGCGGTGTGACTGCTACCTGGACAGATGGTGTTAGAGAGGAAGCTTTTGAGAGGGCTGATGCTCAAGTCTGCCTGAGACTCCAAGTGCTGCTGCTGTTGCTGAAGGTTCTGCAGCTGAGCCTGGCGCTCGGCCCGCAGCTGTGAGATGGCCAGACGAAGAACTTCGTAGTCTGTCTCTGAATGATGCGGCGCCCCGTCCTTACAGGAGGCATCCGGGACGAGCTGGTCAGATGTATGAGGGAGAGAGGAGAGGAGGTCAGAGCTGGGCTGTGGGAGGAGGTGTTGTGGTTGGCTGCCGGAGGAAGAGAGGGAGGGTAGGTGCTCTGGGAAGATGGAGGGGGACCGATCAGAGCCCGACACCGAGCCCCCGTGACTCAACTGTTTGCTGAGACCTGAGGAGAGAGGACAGCACTGAATAAAGGCACACAAAGATAGTAGGACAGAATGAGAGACAGTAGGACAGAGTGAGAGACATTAGGACAGAGTGAGAGACAGTAGAAGAAAAGACAGTAGGACAGAATGAGACAGTTGGACAGAATAAGGACAGTAGGGCAGAAACAGACAATGGAAAAGAGGGATAAAAAGTCGCAGACGAGGATAAACTGACCTTTGGAAGCCAGCAGATCGTCCATAATTGGCTGCTTGTCCTTGATGTCATGGCAACCAACCAGTCTGGTGAAGTTGTGCAGAATGTCTTCAATACCAGCCACAATGATTCCTCCACTGGAGTAGGCAGGGAACTTCTCACAATTATCCTCTGATTTAAAAAAGAGAAAGAAGTTAGATCAATAATTCATAGCAGTCTATACCCAGGTAAGCAGCATGTTCACTATGAAGACATGTACTTAGATGTTAGAGTTGATTAAGAACCTGCAGCTGACATGTACGTACCAGTAAGGAAGATGGTGTGTCGGTACTGAGTGTATCGTGCCTGGAGCTCAATCAGACAGTCCAGGTCTGGTGAGCGATGGTTCATGTCACATTGATGATATGGGAGGAACTCTACAATCTGCCTCTTCTGATAAACCGACAGCACATCCAGCAGGTTCGCTGCATCTCTCCTGAACCTGACAAACAAACAAACAAACATTAACTGACCTACATTCAAGGCTCAAATATCCTTCATCGAAATAGGAAGACGTATTAGAGTCTATGTTCACTGTTTTTCTTTAAACACTGGAACTGACCTAAACTAGTTATTCACCAAGTTATTTTAATAATTGGAGAAAGTAATGTGTGCTTTAATGAATTTACCAATATTTCCATTTGTTTATAGTGCGTTTTATTTCCTTTTGGTGAACTTTGCATTTAAATTTCAAAAATAAATCAAAATGCTCAGTCCTTATCAGAACTGTCACTCAGTCAAATCTGAACACTTAGACAAAAAAAGAACCAAGAATAACATCAAAATAAAAACCTCTTGTAATTTCTTTGTTTATATTTATGTCAAGATGTTTCCTTAGCATTACAACAATTCGGCTGACAGTAACTTTTGTTTTCATGCAAAGGCAACAGTTTCAATGCGACTTCATGATGTAAGTGAAAGAAACAAAGGCTCCGGTGCAAGATCACAGCTAAGGGACCGCCTGGCAAAAACTCAAAACATGTTCATCCAGTAGGGAAGTAAGAAAATAGTAGGTAACGATATCTGTAAATGTTTTTAAGCTTCATCATGTCCTGTTCAGACCCTGTATTAACATCCGTCCTGGGCAATTCAATAACAAATGACCGGCTTAAAGTATAGATGGTTTCACCATCAGAACCATGAACAGCTGTTTGTTGTGTGTGGGCCAGGGAAGATGATACATATTTCGGAACAAGCAGTGAAGTCTCTCTCTCACTGAAAGCACACACGTTGAAGTTATTATTTATTGATGGATCTCAGCCCTGACATTAGTTGGAGTTCAGATTACCCTGGAAGCTTCCATACTCTCTTAATGTAATGTCCCTGCTGAGCTGTTTGAAGCAGAGAAAAATAATCTCCAGTAATAAAAAGGAAATTAAGGCACCAGGCACTAATGAGGAAATAATTTAACTCCACACATCAACATGATCGCATCAATAATCAACCATATACACAACTGCACACAGTGCTATGAATACAGTGCCTTGCGAAAGTATTCGGCCCCCTTGAACTTTTCGACCTTTTGCCACATTTCAGGCGTCAAACATAAAGATATAAAACTGTAATTTTTTGTGAAGAATCAACAACAAGTGGGACACAATCATGAAGTGGAACGAAATTTATTGGATATTTCAAACTTTTTTAACAAATAAAAAACTGAAAAATTGGGCGTGCAAAATTATTCAGCCCCTTTACTTTCAGTGCAGCAAACTCTCTCCAGAAGTTCAGTGAGGATCTCTGAATGATCCAATGTTGACTTAAATGACTAATGATGATAAATAGAATCCACCTGTGTGTAATCAAGTCTCCGTATAAATGCACCTGCTCTGTGATAGTCTCAGAGGTCCGTTTAAAGCGCAGAGAGCATCATGAAGAACAAGGAACACACCAGGCAGGTCCGAGATACTGTTGTGGAGAAGTTTAAAGCCGGATTTGGATACAAAAAGATTTCCCAAGCTTTAAACATCCCTAGGAGCACTGTGCAAGCGATAATATTGAAATGGAAGGAGTATCAGACCACTGCAAATCTACGAAGACCCGGCCGACCCTCGAAACTTTCAGCTCATACAAGGAGAAGACTGATCAGAGATGCAGCCAAGAGGCCCATGATCACTCTGGATGAACTGCAGAAATCTACAGCTGAGGTCGGAGACTCTGTCCATAGGACAACAATCAGTCGTATACTGCACAAATCTGGCCTTTATGGAAGAGTGGCAAGAAGAAAGCCATTTCTTGATATCCATAAAAAGTGTCGTTTAAAGTTTGCCACAAGCCACCTGGGAGACACACCAAACATGTGGAAGAAGGTGCTCTGGTCAGATGAAACCAAAATCGAACTTTTTGGCAACAATGCAAAACGTTATGTTTGGCGTAAAAGCAACACAGCTCATCACCCTGAACACACCATCCCCACTGTCAAACATGGTGGTGGCAGCATCATGGTTTGGGCCTGCTTTTCTTCAGCAGGGACAGGGAAGATGGTTAAAATTGATGGGAAGATGGATGGAGCCAAATACAGGACCATTCTGGAAGAAAACCTGATGGAGTCTGCAAAAGACCTGAGACTGGGACGGAGATTTGTCTTCCAACAAGACAATGATCCAAAACATAAAGCAAAATCTACAATGGAATGGTTCACAAATAAACATATCCAGGTGTTAGAATGGCCAAGTCAAAGTCCAGACCTGAATCCAATCGAGAATCTGTGGAAAGAACTGAACACTGCTGTTCACAAACGCTCTCCATCCAACCTCACTGAGCTCGAGCTGTTTTGCAAGGAGGAATGGGCAAAAATTTCAGTCTCTCGATGTGCAAAACTGATAGAGACATACCCCAAGCGACTTACAGCTGTAATCGCAGCAAAAGGTGGCGCTACAAAGTATTAACTTAAGGGGGCTGAATAATTTTACACGCCCAGTTTTTCAGTTTTTTATTTGTTAAAAAGGTTTGAAATATCCAATAAATTTCGTTTCACTTCATGATTGTGTCCCACTTGTTGTTGATTCTTCACAAAAAATTACAGTTTTATATCTTTATGTTTGAAGCCTGAAATGTGGCAAAAGGTCGAAAAGTTCAAGGGGGCCGAATACTTTCGCAAGGCACTGTACTTTCATTTGTTAATTCTAGTTTAGATTTTAGATTTAGGTAGTTAACAGTTACAAGGACAGAATATTTTAAAAAGGTTCTCTTTACTAATAAACAGATATCACTTAGGGTGCTTTTGTCTTTTCGTGTTTGTGTGTGTTTTTTCCTGAATGATGAGTTAAGCTCCTCTTCCACAGATAAGCCCTGTTGAGTAGGTGGTCTTTAATTTGACCCAGGACTCACTGTGTGTTCATACTATCAAAGGCATTAGGTTAGATATGTCCCAGACCACATCCAAAACTGGTCAGTCAAATGTGGCCTGGGTGTGTTCACACTTAAGATGGTCACATCTAATTGCCCAGGACGGATGTTAATATGAGGTCTGAATGGGGCTTCATTGTGTTTTTATGATAACACTGTAACACTTAGATAACACTGAAAATGAAGATCTATTGTATGAACTGTTTTCAGGCAGAAAATATGTGTAGTTCCAAAACCAAATAGTGACAATGATGGGACTTGAGTGGTTTATCACAATCAGAAAATAACAATATATGACATGTAGTGACAAAAAGACAGACAACCATGCAAAAAAAATAAAAAATGCAAGGGTAATTAAGTTGAATTATCCATCAATGGGGCTAAAACTATGGATTCAATTAAAATATTAATTTTGTCTGTTGTGTTATGGGGGAGTATATTATACAGTGAGATGCAGAACTGGTACCTGGCTTGTTCTTTCAGCTTTTTGTGGGTTTTGCAGTGAATCTTCCACCTCCAAACACTGTCCAGAGAACTGTGCTGTTCCAGGAACATCAGCAGAGCAGCAAGTCGATCTGCAGAACATCATCACAATAATCAGCACAAACAACAGCGATGTATTCCATTTATAATTTGCAAAAGAACAGCATTAAGACAGATTTTTCATTAAAATGTACTGAAAATACATTCTGAAACTGCATTACTGGATTCTAATCCTTGACTCACCACAAGTGATGACGTCGGGATTGAGGATCAACTCATCTGAGACGATGCAGCCTCCAGAGACAAACAGCTCATTGTAGCTATTGTTCTTGATGTCGTCCAGAGTATCGATTCCCACAAACGCCACAGAGGAATGTTGCTTCAGAGACACCAGACCTGGGATCTGACATAGACACAAGCACATAAACAAACCCATGTTTCCCATCGACCATCTAGTTCAGACCTTGCATTAACATCTGAACGCAAGTGAATTTCATTATAGGGCATGTTTCAACAAATACAGAGAAAAAAATACCTCTGCATCAACTGGATAGTCCTTCAACCAATCAGTAGCATTTTGTTGCAAACTAATTCATCTCCACGGCGCTCAGGTGACGTGTATAACGATGTCGCTAAGATCTTTGGAGGAGCAGAATCAGTTCCCAATGGGTAGACTCCAGACCAGCTTTTCAAGAAGACTAGTCCATGACATCAATACTATTTAGGGTTGCAAAATTCCGGGAATTTTCAAAGTTGGAAACTTTCCATGGGAATTAACGGGAATATATGGGAATTAACGGGAATTAACGGGAATATATGGGAATAAACAGGAATAAATAAGAAATTTACAAAATTGAAGGTTGGCCCTTAACAGGGAACTTAAATATAGTTGGGGGAAATATATTGTAGCATAGTCTTGGCTAAAACAACCAGATTTAATGCAAGTACACTCCTCAATCACATGCACACAGCACACTGCTTACTGCAGGGCTATTGAGGCCACGCCCCCTACATGCACTGTGCATTCCTCCATCACATGCACAGGTGATTTCTTGAAGCCTGGAGGCCACACTTTTGAGCTCAAAGCACAAGACTATTGAAGCCACACATTTGAGCCCGCGGACTATATAAAGTCAAGTAAGTTTTGATAATATCATGGGGTAAATATATTTGATCTATAACGTTATTAATGTTTAACTTGCAAATATTAAATAAAAATGTATTAATACAGTAGCTAACTATCTGGTAAGTTAGGTGCTAAATGAAAGATTAAGAGTATGGGCAGCACAGCCAATGGTTGTTATACACTATATTACCAAAAGTATTCGCTCACCTGCCTTTACTCATTCTATGAACTGAAGTGCCATCCCATTCCTAACTCATAGAATTCAATATGATGTCGGTCCACCTTTTGCAGCTATTACAGCTTCAACTCTTCTGGGAAGACTGTCCACAAGGTTGAGGAGAGTGTTTATAGGAATTTTTGACCATTCTTCCAAAAGCGCATTGGTGAGGTCACACACTGATGTTGGTCGAGAAGGCCTGGCTCTCAGTCTCTGCTCTAATTCATCCCAAAGGTGTTCTATCGGGTTCAGGTCAGGACTCTGTGCAGGCCAGTCAAGTTCATCCACACCAGACTCTGTCATCCACGTCTTTATGGACCTTGCTTTGTGCACTGGTGCACAGTCATGTTGGAAGAGGAAGGGGCCCGCTCCAAACTGTTCCCACAAGGTTGGGAGCATGGAATTGTCCAAAATGTTTTGGTATCCTGAAGCATTCAATGTTCCTTTCACTGGAACTAAGGGGCCAAGCCCAGCTCCTGAAAAACAACCCCATACCATAATTCCTCCTCCACCAAATTTCACAGTTGGCACAATGCAATCTGAAATGTACCGTTCTCCTGGCAACCTCCAAACCCAGACTCGTCCATCAGATTGCCAGATGGAAAAGCGTGATTCATCACTCCAGAGAACGCGTCTCCACTGCTCTAGAGGCCAGTGGCGGCGTGCTTTACACCATTGCATCCGACGCCTTGCATTGCACTTGGTGATGTGTGGCTTGGCTGCAGCTGCTCGGCCATGGAAACCCATTCCATGAAGCTCTCTGCGTACTGTACTTGGGCTAATCTGAAGGTCACATGAAGTTTGTAGCTCTGTAGCAATTGACTGTGCAGAAAGTCGGCGACCTCTTTGCACTATGCGCTTCAGCATCCGCTGACCCCTCTCCGTCACTTTACGTGGCCTACCACTTCGTGGCTGAGTTGCTGTTTTTCCCAAACGCTTCCATTTTGTTATAATAGAGCTGACAGTTGACTGTGGAATATTTAGGAGCGAGGAAATTTCACGACTGGATTTGTTGCACAAGTGGCATCCTATGACAGTTCCACGCTGGAATTCACTGAGCTCCTGAGAGCGGCCCATTCTTTCACAAATGTCTTGTTTCACAGTCTGCATGCCTGAGTGCTTGAATTTATACACCTGGGGCCAGGCCAAGTGATTAGAACACCTGATTCTGATCATTTGAATGGGTGAGCGAATACTTTTGGTAATATAGTGTATATGACAGGGGCATTCTCTCTGGAGAAGAGATTGTTGAAATCTCGGCTGTTGAAATGTCATGTTTTTGTATTATTTTGCATGGATGTCTGCTTATGACAAAAAATATTTACATTTATGTTTGGATATGATACAGTTTGTTTAAATTACCCCCAATTTCCAGTTAATTACCATAAATTCCCAATAATTCCCATAATTCCCATGGAAAGTTTCTAATTTGGAATATTTCCAAAATTCCCCAGTTTAACTTCCCATGGAAAGTTTCTGGAAATTTACCGGAAATTTACCGGACATTTTCCACCCCTTTGCAACCCTAATACTATTACAAAAGTAATAGTCCTCAACCAGTTCTTGAATCGCTTTACGGTAAATTCACAAGGCCGACACTTAATTCAACTAGTCAGTCTTTAAATCTTCATCCTCCAAAGGTTTTAGCTTGCAGAGGTCAATCTTCACTAAGATTTAGGGGTAACAAATTATGGAGCCGCCTTTCCCATTTGGCAAATAACTATCACTCTATAAAACTCTACAAAAGATACTTAAATAAAATCATTTAACTGCTCTATTCTAACGTTTTTCTCTTGGTCACCTGTGTATATAAGCATGTTTTATTTGTTTCATTCAGAGTGATATGTTTATTTTACTTTTTCTCAGAAGAAGGTGCAAGTGTATCGACCTCCAAGATGCACACTTCCCTCTATTTTGTTGCTCTTTCATCAACTATCAGAATTCATTCATTCATTCATTCATTCATTCATTCATTCATCCTCTGTAACCACTTGTTCCTGTGAAGGGTCGCGGGGTCTGCTGGAGCCTATCCCAGCTGTCATCGAGCAAGAGGCAGGGTACACCCTGGACAGGTCGCCCATCTATCGCAGGGCTAACGCATAGACAGACATCCATTCACACTCACATTCACACCTACGGCCAATTTAGAATCACCAATGAACCTAATGAGCATGTCTTTGGACAGTGGGACAGTGACATTGTCGTGTATGTCAATTTAAACAAGCTCATAAGGGCATTCTGCCTCTTCCTGCACTTAATACTATATTGTTATCTTTGCCTTTTTGTTAATTTTTAATTGTGCAACATAAAATAAATACACGTCCACAGTGACAGAGGATAAGTTATGAACACAACTGTTGCGAGGACATTCACTGTGGAGAACAGGATGGCGTCGACTGTCTCACAGCAGATGTTAGAGCTGATCTGAAGCCCCTGAGGGATGTTCGTAGGTACGACTGGTTTATGTCAGTCCCACAAGGGCCCAGCTCAATTAGCAATTGTCTGTGAAGGTTCTCAGTCATCCAGGTAATGGTGCATGCAAAAAAAACAAGGTGAAAACAAGGGCAGCTTGACTTGCAGAGTTTCTCCCAACACATTTTATCCAAGTAGCTAACAGTTTTGATCCTGGTTTATCTCCCATTATCACACACAGAAACTTGTATCCAACCTAAATTTGGTGCCACTTTGCAGAACATTAAACCTCAGTGAACACAAAGGTTTGGTTTCTTGGACTGGATGGCTAGAGGGAATAATAGTAAGACAACCAGCATAGGTACTGAGACAAAAAAAAAAGGGTGCTATGGGTGCTTTAACATCTAGGTTGTTGTTCAGAAAACATGGTGTGTTTATTCTTCAGCTCAAATGATTTTATTCATTTCAACATAAAAACAACTCAAAAGATCAGCAGATTTTCACACAACTACTGAAAGTAGACAAAGAGAACCCAATCAAACAAATTAAACAAAATATTATACTGGTGCATTTGTTTATCTAGGAAAATGAGCCAGTGTTACAGTGTATCTGAGTTGCAAAAGTATGCGCACCTCTAGGTTTACTAGTTAACTTCAAGGCCAAATTACAGTTAATCTGTTCAGAAGTGTGTATCTGATCTTTGTAATGAGATCCAGGTGTCATTTAGCGCTGCATGTTGTTAAAACAACAACAAACAAAAAAAAGCAGGGATTTGTCACAGTCTGATCTTCACAACACATGCTGGTGTTTGTGTTCACACCAGATACTGAAAACAATGGTTCACTTAATTTTGCAACTCACAGATATGAACAAATGATTCATTTTCTTGGATAAGTGGCCTCTCTTTGCCTACTTTCTTCGCCTCTTTGCTCATGTTTTGAGTCATTTTTATGGAGAAATTTATATAATTCTGTAGGGCACACATACTTTATATGCCATACTGTTTTCTACCTGTAGCCTAGATGTTTGATCAAACGTTGATCTTACACAGAACTGGTGCATGAACCACACTCACTCCTGATGCTTCATGTTTAAATAGATTATTTCCTGAAATCCGTTTTTTCACAAAATTGTTTGTAAGAAAATACTGTGGGAAACCACAGCTTCCAGTCCATTGGGCGCACGCAGTCGCAGCGGCTTAGGACCAACCCTCCATCCAACCATGTAATTTCGTTGTATAAAGCACTTTACCTTACCTTTACAATATCGTAGGAATATTGTTGTATGTAAGTGTAAATGTACCTTCAGAGTCCAGATAAATGTCAGTGTGTAGAAGTAAATACCTTGTGTACATGTCCTGCTATTTCCTTGTTCTTAATGACGACCAGCAGTCTGCTGTCAGACGTCTCTTGGTTCAAAAAGGACACAGGACTCTGCTCCACGTTACCCTGCTTTAACAGGTGATCCTGCAACATGACAGTACAGACAAAATTTTTAACCCTCTTATTAAACAGTGTTGTCATACAACAACAGACACGTGGTTTAAATTTTACTAAATGACAATGACACATAAAATCTTTTTTTTTACTGTCTAACTGTGAAAATTTGTCTTTTACTTATTTGATTATAAATATTTGATCACATCACATAGCCAGTAAATCCTTCTTGTCACCACCTTTTCCACGGACATGTGACACTGTACAGCTCATGTCTGAGGTCACAGAATTTTTTTTTTATATTTAGGAAAAAAATCCTTCATTTAGAGCTATGATATTTTTCACGTAAATTGCTAAAATTATCGTGTTGTCATATGGGTCCATGAATATGGATGTGAACTGTGTGCACTGAACCTAATAGACTGCAACTGAGGTATAGAGCACTAGTCTACTCTGGGACTATGTTTAATAATTTTGAGTAACAAAAACATATTCAACTAATTTCTGTCATAATTCATAATTCATTCAATAGATTAAATAATTCTATAACAATTAATCTTCAAATGCAACTTGTCACATTCCTGTTTGGACTGAATCCTACACAGGATTATTAAACTTTGTTTAAATTATTTTATTGAGGTTTTTTTTAATGCTGTTTTTGTCATTTTGTTTTAAATTCAAATAAATAATAACAGATGTTCATATGTATCTTGTCCTCCCTGCTCATCTGTTCTTGTTGGATTATCAATCCGGGAGGACTGAGACGTCCCACAGGTTACCTTGACGTCTTCATAGACCTGGTCTCCTGGCTCTGTGCAGTGGAGGTAGAACTGCAGGGAGTTCTTCTTGATGTCTTTGATGATCTCCACCAGGTTGTTGAACACCTCTGGCTGCAGCTGGCTGATCAGGGAGCTCAAGGCTGTGGCTGGGGGTCCCGGGCCGGTACCAGGCCCGGGGACGGAGGCAGATGTGGAGCTGGAGACTGGCTCTGAGGGAGAGAGGGAGTGGGGAGGTTCTGTCCAAGGCTTGGAGACACCGCCGAACCCTGACAGACTCATGTCACAGTTCGTACTCTCACCTTCAGCACTATCATTACAGAGTCCTGTCCTGGCAGTGTTTTGTGCCACTGTGTGACTTTGTTGTGGTTTCCACTGGGACTGTGACGATGTGTTAGGAGAACAGAGGGCATCTGTGTAGACAGAACTAGATGCAGAGGTAGGAACAGAAAAAGTTACATAAGAAGTTGGCAGATTTCTACAGTTTGTTGTATCTGGCTGCAATGCTTCATTTTGGTTTTGACTGACTGAAGCACCGACGTCAGCAGCTGTCAGTCCACCTAAGAGAGCGGGGACCTCATCCTCTGTGTCTGTTTTAGCATTAGCTGCTCGGACGCTGGCCACAAAAGCACTGACTGTGTTAGCCAACGTGGTGTCGGCACTAGTCCGGCTCGTGTCAGCCTTGTGGCCTGGCCATTTGTCCTCAAACTCCGTTAGCATGCTGTTAATGCTGTCCTGCAGTGAGCTCACATAATTGTGCACTGTGGGGCAGGGGTTGTAGAAAGACACATACTGTGAAAAAGGAGCCACCGAGACGTGTGGGAGCATGTGTTGTGGTGTGGTGGCGTTGGGGTTTATAGTGGAGTGTGGCCACTGTGGGAAGCTGTAGTGGACGCTCTCCTCCTGCAGGAGGAGCTGTACCTCAGAGGAGAAGTCACCCAGATGTTGGTCAACAATGCTGTCAATGTCTCTGCGAGGACACGCAGCAGTTGAGGAGACAGAAGGAGAAAACAAAGAAACTCCAACCAGTTCCTTCACGTTCCCCCTTTGCTCCATTTCAGTAGATAAATCCGTCATGTGCGTCACCTCGCCCTTGGTTTCTCCTTTCTCAGCTGCCCGTTTCTCTTTTTCATCTTTCAAAAGTGAGTCAGTGGGAGATGGCGAGGAGTTAGTCCTCCGCTGTGGAGCTGAAGTGTGGGATGGATGGACGGATAAATAAATATATGGCTTCTCCTGAGGTTTCTCTTCTTTGTAACTGCAAACTCCTGAAGGAGGGAGAGTTGTGTTAGACTAAACGACTAAAGAAGCATGGGTTAGGTCCTCACTGACCTAACGAAAAACCTGAGACGAACTTGAATAATAAGCTCTGTGTGTGAAGTGAAAGACTTCAACAACGAATTATCCAAGATAAATATCTGTTTTCAAATTCTGAAACTGCATTAAAGTCTAAAATGAAGAAATGATTAAGTAGAGAGTGATGTTACCTGCAAACTCCCTGGAGGACTCTGGTGCCAACTGCTCCTCGTTAGCACCACTTTGGTTCTTATTAAGTGGGATGAGCTCATTAGGCTCCAGGGGCTGGCAGTGTGAGAAAGAAGGGGGAGGGCTGGTTTTAGGGCACAGGGAAGAAGATATTGTTAGGGAACTGGGCTGTGGAGATGGGCACCTGAAGGGAGACGGAGGAGGGCTGGGCTCTGGGGACGGACACTGAGACGGGGAAGGCGGGGGGCTGGGCTCTGGAGATGGACACTGGGACGGTGAAAGCGGTGGGCTAGGGTCAGGTGACGGGCACTGGGATAGGGAGGGTGGAGGACTGGCCTCGGGGGACGGACACTGGAAGGGGGAGAGAGGAGGGCTGGGATCGGGAGACAAGGTGGGGCTCTTCCTGGGAGGTTTGGTTGTCGTACTGATGCTTGTTGTCATGGCAAGGTGCTGGAAACGGGGATCCTGAGGGATGTTCCTGTCGCTCTGGGTGTACCTCTCCGAACACAGACCTGCAGACAGAGTTCAGTTTTCTGTCTTGTCAGAATCTGCACTGCAACTTAAGCGCAACATTTTTTTTTTCACAAAGCTCTGCCATCTTGTTACATACAAGTTCATATACAGCACCGCTTAAAGATCAAACAATTGTCAATTAATTTGTTTGTCAATCAAACAAATGTAATGTAATGTACTTTCAGGACTTTTTTGACATATCTGCGGTTTCCAACCAGTGTAATGAGACTCAGGTATCATTCAGTGTTAAGCATCTTCTTTTAAACTATGAAATTATAAAAGAACTTTGTTTATTAAATGTTTTATCCTCCCTAACATTTCAATAAAAGATGTGTTGAGCTGAAGTAAAGATCTCTGAAATGTTTCTGACAAAATATATGTATGAGTAATTTATTAGATAATAATTATTATAGTATAATATTATTTTTATTCAAATGCTAATATCTTGAATGAAAAAGACACAAATCAATAAAACACAACACATCTTTTTACATGATCTAATATCCTTATTTAATAAAAAGCTGATCAAAATAATGGAAGCTAATATGACACAATGACTATGCATAGTGATGATATACTGTTCAGTAGGTGCACTAGTGAACTCATTCGAATGTGACAGTCCTACTGTACCTAATTCACTGGAATGTGAGGTAGAGGACTCCAGACTTAATCAGGCGTAATTTCAGTTTTTTTCTTTTGCTTTGATATGATGTATGGGATGAATGCAGGCTGAGTTAATGTTTGTTAATTCAAGTGTCCAGTGAATCAGTAAGAATAGTTAGTTTTGTCTTTTGATGTAACCTGTGTGTCTTACTGTATTGTTGGCAGACAGACAGACCTGTTATGGGGATAAGGACCCACGGGATCTCCCCCTCTTGCTCCTCCTCTTCGTAAACTCCTGCTTTCCTCCCCGACCCTCCTCTTCCTGCTGCTAAGTGGTAATTCATCTCCCCGTGTTGAGAGCCGGGACTGAAACCCTCCAAACTGCTTACGCTGCCCGCCATCTGTTCCTACAAACACAAAAACCCACAACACCTTTCAACCCAACGAAATTTCCTCCCGTGGTGATTCACATGGCTTTTCTCATTTCACACCCAGTTCAGACCTTCCAGTAACATCTGACCTAGGAAATCCGACCGCAACTGGTTAGCTTTAAGTATCGACATTACCACCTGGCATTAAAATGTGTCCCCAGCTACCACTTGAGATCTCTGTATGTTAATAAACACCAACATCATTTTGTTAGTAGAAAATTATAATAGCTGTGGTCCCTAATGGATTTCTACCTACGGATGGATCAGACAAATGCAGTTTTAGGGGTTATTGGAAATACATTGCCGGGCCAAAAAAAAGTCGCCACACTCTAATATTTCGTTGGACCGCCTTTAGGTTTGATTACAGCATACGTTCGCTGTGGCATTGTTTTGATAAACTTCTGCAGTGTCACCAGATATATTTCAATCCAGTGTTGCATTCATTTTTCACCAAGATCTTGTATTGATGAGAGAGTCGAATTGCACAAAGCCTTCTACAGCCAATTCCAAAGATTCTCAATGGGATTAAGGTCTGGACTCTGTGGTGGCCAATCCATGTGTGAAAATTATGCTCCCTGAACCACTCTTTCACAATTTGAGCCCCATGAATCCTGGATCTTTGAATATGCCCGTGCCATTAGGGAAGAAAAAATCCATTGTTGGAATAACCTGGTCATTCAGTATATTCAGGTAGTCAGCTGACCTCATTCTTTGGACACATAATGTTGCTGAACCTAGACCTGAGCAACTGCAGCAACCCCAGATCATAGCACTGCCCCCACAGACTTGTACAGTAGGCACTAGGCATGATGGGTGCATCACTTCATCTGCCTCTCTTCTTACCCTGATGCCCCCATCACTCTGGAACAGGGTAAATCTGGACTCATCAGACCACATGACCTTCTTCCATTGCTCCAGAGTCCAATCTTTATGCTCCCTAGCAAACTGAAGCCTTTTTTTCCAGGTTAGCCTCACTGATTAGTGGTTTTCTTAAGGCTACACAGCTGTTCAGTCCCAATCCCTTGAGCTCCCTTCACATTGTACGTGTGGAAATGCTCTTACTTTCACTATTAAACATAGCCCTGAGTTCTACTGTTGTTTTTCTTCAATTTCAATTCAATTCAATTCAATTTTATTTATATAGTGTCAATAACAATACAAATCGTCTCAAGACGCTTTACAAAAACCCAGCCTGAAACCCCCAAACGTTTAAGTGATCGCCGATCAAAATCAATCATCCCCACTATCCTTCCAGTTTTTAATAATGCGTTGGACAGTTCTTAACCCAATATTAATAGTTTCTACAATCTCCTTAGATGTTTTCTCTGCTTTTCTCTGCCAATGAATCGACCCTTCTCAAACAGACCAAGATCTTTTCCACGACCACAGGATGTGTCTTTTCGACATGGTTGTTTAAGAAATGAGAAGCTACTCATTACGTCAGTTGGGGTTACATAACTTGTTGCCAGCTGAAGGATAATCACCCATGCAGTAATTACCCAATAGGAGGCTTGTACCTATTTGCTTAGTTAAATTTGCTTAGTTAAATCCAGGTGGTGACTTTTTTTTTAGCCAGGCAGTGCAGAAGAGATGTGAACCAGTGACCTTAAAAAAAAAAAAAAAATCACCTTTTTTTAACCACTAGTCCACAGCTGCCCTAATATATATATATATATCATGACTATGTGGAAAAAAGACACCATTAAATTTAATATTTTTAGTTACCTCCAGCTCCTCCTGCTTCCTCAGGTCAATGTCACAGTTGGGTGGGAGTCCCAGCTTCGTGGCCAGCCTGTCAAACGGAGCTGACTCTCTTTGCCGCTCCTCCTGCATGTCTGAAAGGCTCTGATTTGTTATTCCCCTGGCAGCCAGATTGAGGCCTGTAGATGTGCAGAGAAAACAATAAAAACACTCTTAACACAATCAAAACCGATGTCCTATGAATTACCCTGTGATCTAAAATGTGTTTTAATGTTTAACTGAAATAATGTGGTGTTTGCTCCCAGACGGGAAGGAGTTACTGTGTGTTGTCTGGCAGAAAGCCTCAGTGCTCAGTCACCTGTCAGCAGGCTGATCAGTTTGGCTGCTAGTTCAGATCCGTCTTCTCTCAGATCAACGTCCCTCAAACCCACCGAAGCGATCACAGACGCAAAAGAGACAGGAGAGGAGGGGATGTGGCCTCCCTCAACTAGGAGCCAAAACCAGAGAGAAAACATTACAACAACAGATCAATTGTTGACGATGAGCTCAACAATAAAAAAACTAACTTGTAAGGTGTGTTTGGATCAACTGAAAAAAAATAAATTAGAGGCAAATCAAGTGCGTGACAGGTGAATAAAAAAAACAAAAAAAACAAAACAAGAGGAGCCCCAAACACTGAACTTGATAGTCTAAGACTTACTGGTGAGGTTTACACTTTAGCAGGAAGGGTTTTTTCCGATTCAAACCAGTCTTCATTTGATAGATCTAATATTATATGCATATGCAAGATGTGAAACTAGAGCAAAATGTTGTGGAAATACCACAAATCCCTGGAACCAATGATGACATGAGTTTAAATTTTAAGAAAAAATGTTTTGAAACTTAAATATCTCTAAATGAGATCAAAAAGCTGCTGGTGTTTCCACGTTTGTTTGATAACGCTCACCTTGGATTTTGTTGTGCTTTCCGGGTTCCTGCGATGCTTTCAGGAATTTAAGTGCCCTCTCTGCCGTCTCCTGTTCCATTTTCCTCTTCCTTCCTGCTACCTTCGGTCCCTCTCCTTCCTCCCTTTTTACCTCGTTTTCTGCATTCCTCTTACAGGTCAAAACGAGGTCTATCAGCTGCTGCATCTGAGCAACAAAACACACATGTCAGTTCACTCTGATTGGCTGATCAGCTTAGAGAATCAGTACAGGAGAAGAGAGCCACAAGTACACAAAACCGCAAAGTTCAAAAAGCACACAGTTTTTCATTTTTATCTGAACATTCAAATACACAAATATTTCCACAACATGATACTCTAGAATGACAAATCAAGTGCAGACCAACAGATCAGCATGATTCAGGAGAGAACAGCTCTGTATGATGGTTTGTAGTTTAGCTAACAGTAGCTCTTGCCAGCTTCCTAGCATCCCAGCTAAAGGCTGTTACATACATGAGAAGCAAGAAATTTGTTCTCACACCTAGGGCTGTGTGTGGGTGCATGCTGAATGAACGGCATGATCCGATGGACACAGTTGTCAAAACGACTGGGCGACATCTTAAAACAATAAGAAAAGTGCTTCTCGTCGTCCATCCCCCACGTCTCTCACAATGCTTAGCGTGTGTGAAGCTTATAGTAGCTCTTCCTTGAAACTATTTTTCTTAGTTATGAAAAAGATTTTTTACTAAACTAAACTCACAATATTTTCACTCTAGTATCTTTAACGTATCTTTGTTTTTGTGAAACTCTTCTCCGTCTTCATACTCTTTAAATCCATTTTTCAGGTCTGACAGTGCTTTCAGCGTTGGAGCTACTTTCAAGTTTTGGATCTCCATCACATATGGACTAACCTGGTCTCATGAAATTTGTTGTGTGAAACAAGTTTTGCAAGACTGCAACAAGAGGATGTGTGAAATGGCATCAATTTGATCTGGGGATTTTATGAATCGATATTGGATGTTCAGAATCAGAATCAGAATCAGACTTTATTGGCCAAGCATGTTTACACATACAAGGAATTTGCTTTGGTCCAAAAGAATAGACCGTGGCTGCCCTCCGCGGAGCCATCTTGGAAAATTGGGGGCAGGAAAGGGGAGAAAAACAAGAGGAGAGAAGAGGAGAAAAAAGCAGCTCCCAGACTACACTCCTCTGGGGGGAGTACAGTGTGGGACCAGGAAAAAACCTCAGCAACATAAGCACATATGAGCACACTTTACAACATAAGAAGTCAAAACAACTTGCACCGGGGGAGGGGAAAGGGGGGTGGAGGTGTTCCAGCGTAGCCACAGCCAACTACGGCGTGGCCTTCGGACCCCGCCTGTTGCACTGGATGGGTAAAGCTGCGAAGGTGTGGGATTGGGGGTAGGGAGGTGAATTGCCAATGTGCATGTGTGTGAGTGTCCTTGTGCGCATGTGTGTACATAAGCCTGGAGAGTCGCTTCGTCTAGCCTGTTTTAAGATCGATTTGAATTGGAAAATCAATTTATTCCAACCCAACCCAATTGTCCAGTAACAATGTTAAAGATTTCACCACAGACACACAAACCATCTGGAAAGCCACCAAATCTGGATAGCATCCTGATGTTCATTTTCACCTTTTGAGTGTTGCTATGCCCGTCTCTTGCATTGCCTGTCGCCTCCTTCCCCATCGCCTCTCTCTGGCTTCCATAACTCTTCCTGGGCTTCACCTCATGATGCGGCTGCTCGGGGCCAGAGTGAGCCTCCACCACCTGCTTGGCACGGGCCAATGACAGCAGGTAGAGGGCGGGGCTGTACAGGTATGAGCGTAGGTAGCTGTCCATGTTCACCCGATGTTTGGGAGGAAACAGGTTTTCCCCCTCCTCCAGTCTGGAGTCATACTCACCCATGGGGTACTGTCGAACCTGGAGAGCAAAGAGAGAAAGATTTAGATCGTGTTGCAGTCTTGTGAGCAAACAATGGAGATCTGTCCAAAGAGATGTTCAGACCTTGCCGTCTTTCAGACCACTCAGGTAGTCTCGTGCTTGACGCTCCACACCTGCTGACAGCTCAGGTGGGGGGTTGGCGCGGGCTTTGACCAGGGCGTGGTGCAACGCTGGGATAAACTGGTTCAGCTGTGGCATCACTATGGCCCCAGACATCTGTGACTCTGAGGCGTCATGGGAAGAAGAGGCACGCTGCGGTGCTAAAGATAGAAACAGTGAAAACACCAACATTTGTACCATGGTGATGATTTCCAGGTTAAAGTTCCAACATGTTTACTGATTTTAGCCTCCCTGTGCGTGCAACACAATGACAGCAGGACACATGATTCTTTGTAATGTGAAAGGTGCAAACCAGTTGCTATATTTTATTTGAGCAGATTTATTCTAGAACAAGCAATAATAAAACAGACTGAGGAACTTTGAGACATATCTGAACGAATAAAATTGAAAAAAACTGAATGTACTCACTGGATCTAGCAACATCTCTGGTCTCTGGGAACACAAACAAGGCCTGAAGGCTCCTCTTCCAGCTCTCTCCTCTCTCTGAAAGCACGTGAACATCATTATTGTTTGCTGTAAAACCCTCTTTAATGCACCGTTATATCTAAATATAATATACTGACAGTTCACTGACATGTAACAATATTTCCTTTGTAGAAAAAAAATGCTTACTTTTATTACAGTGATATTGTTTAAAGCTAAAAATCTGTGTTTATATTCACTGAAACTAGTTTTACACAGAAATATGCAATCACAATAATGATCAGCCATAATATTGTGACCACTGATTATCTGGTTCTCATGGCTCCTGTCAGTGGGTGGAATATGTCAGGCAGCAGGTTGAACATTTTGTCTTCAAAGTTGATTTTAGGTGCAGGACAAATGTTCAAGTGGAAGAATTTAAGAGACCTTGACAAGGATCAAACTGTGATGGTTAGTTGCTGCACCTACAGCTCTTGTGGGGTGTTAGCGGTCTGCAGTAGTCAGTAGCTATCAACATTGATCCAAGGAAGGACAAGAAGTAGAGACAGGGTCATGGCCAAGGATCAGTGAGAAGGCTGACCCGTGTGGCCTTCTGAGAGTGTCCTGTGGTGTCTGACAACAGAATGTTGTTAGTGGGGGGCCTTTGGGTCCTATGGGTTGAGGGGAGGGGCCTCTGTGTATCATCCCACATTTACTTGATCAGTTTGGGATCTAGTGAATTTGGAGGCCAAGTCAACACCTTGTGCTGTTTTTCATGTTTTTTTTTTTAGTTGTTCCTAAACTGTTTTTGTGTGTTTGTCAGGCTGCATCCTGCTGGGGATGGCTGCTGCCATTAAGAGTGTCATTGCTGCGGTATGGGGGTGCCTGGTCTGGTCTAGGTGCATTGGACAAGATAGATAGATTAGATAGATGGATACTTTATTAATCCCAAACTGGGAAATTTCACATAAAATAAAATGGTCAATTTTATTGACTTCTCCTGTCAGTGGCTTTAATGTTGTGGCTGATCGTTGTATATTTTGTCCATTTGTGTTCCTGCTCTTTTATTTAACTTCTGCTCTTTATTTCAATTACATATTTTCCAATTTCCAATTTCTTCTAATAATTGTATGTTACAGTTAATTTTGTCAAACCAAGATCAAAAACTTTAGCTTATGGTTTCCCTAACTTGTTGAGCTTAAAAGTGTACATGGCAAAATGTGAATAAACAAAGAAACCCTTTATTGTTTTATTAATGCATAGTGTTGTTGTTAAAGTGGTATTATTATGGGGGTTATTAAGCTTCACTGCCGTGGATTATATTTTAATAACCACGAGTCTCATCAAATATTATCCCGAACATAATTTACAAGCACCACCCATCAGAAAAACAACATCCTACCGGTGGGTGTGGCCATCTGGACGCTGGACAGGAGGAAGAGAAAGCCTCTCTCTGTAAGTGGAATCACCACAACCTGCAGGAAGAACAGACCACTGTGGATCACCACTTCCCATCTTCATGGTTGTGTCTGCAGGTAATGAAGCTTACAGCTGCTATTCAAAAACGTATATGCACTGCACATGGCATCCTGCTAATCCTCTATGTAATTTATCCTCCTGTATTGTATCTCAGCAACTGATTTACAATGTTAAAAATAAACCCACCACTCTCTTCTGCTCCAGTTCCTGCAGCAGTCTTGTCACACTGGTCGTAGACCGATTCCTGTCAATCACCTCTAGAAGACTGCAGCAATGTCCATCTGTCACAACTACACAAAGAAAAATGCACTGACATCACCAATATTTAGACAATACACCAGTGATACAATATACGGTAAAAGGCCACGCTTTTTTTTTTTTTATCATACCTGAAGAGATTTTGGCAATGTGTGAGAAATTTAACATTTAAAGAATATTATTTAACACCAACTCAAAATTATGGGAGCTCAGATCAACATTTCTGTAGCCGATCACTGTTCACAGGGTCTGTCTGAAGCTGCCTGATTTCTATTCACACATTGTGGATCCAATAAGGGTTAAAACAAACGTAATATCATCAGTTCCTCAGGTATACTGAACCTTGATAGTTAATAGAAAGTAGTACAGAGTATACATTTATAGTACATAAGAGCAAAACCTATACAGCCCTGGTTTCCTCTGGAGTAAAATAAATATTTTTTTTTATAAATTAAAAAAGTAAATTGTGGACAAAAGTTTAATCATACTAAAGCCATAAAATAAATTCTAGTAGCTGATAAAAGAAACTAAAACCAGTCTGTTTATCGTCTCCAGTCAGAGCTGCAGAGCAGTAAAGTCTCTCTCTATCTCCACTTGGTCACAGTGCTCAGAGGTAGACTCTAGACTTTGAGGGACAACTGGCTCTGATAGGTAGAAAAACCAGCATACATAGCATGCAAGGAGCCAGTTGGTGGGGCTTCCTCTGGGGGCCCGGGACTGCTATATTCTGCTGCTCCGGTTTTGCATCATCATGGCCGATTGATCGGAGCACCGTGACCAAAGATAGTGGCTGTTTATAACTTCTGCAGCGTGATGTGCAATGAAACTCCAAAGGTTAATCTGATCTCACCTTCTTGGCTGCTGTTGTAGAGGTTGTAAGAGAACAGGCTAGATGGGAGGAGCTTGGTGACCTGTTCAAGCCTCAGTAGATGACCTATTTCCAACTTCTCTGGTCTGAAAGGTGAGATACGCACAGAGAAAATCACTTTAAGAGTTGACTGCGGATTATCCTTTAACCATACATTTTTCAAATATGCCTAAAGGTAAAATTGTATGCCATCTGGTAACTAAAGTTTTCTCATTATGCAGCCAAAGGTTGGGACCTAATGATTAACACCTGTTGGTCCCCACAGATACAGGACACCACATAGGAAAAGGTCTTGTATTGTCGTATCATATTTCAGTAGAGACTAGACATCAGAAAGTTTACTGAATATGCTGATGGTCTACACTCTATCATTATTTAACATTATCCTAATTTTAGTGAACTCAGTAAGCCATATGACTATTATACTATCTTTCATTATACACCAATCAGCCACAACATTAAAATCACCAGGTGGTGAGGTGAATAACATAGCCTATATCATTAATGTTCTTCTGGGAAACCTGGGTCCTGGTATTTATGTACACACCCCCATGGCAACGAAAAGCAGGTATTTCTCACACCCTGGTGCCACGTGCTCCCCAGGTAAGTGATGCACCTGTCCATCCAGGTGATGTCAAAGAAAACATGATCCATCAGACCAGATCATCTTCTTCCATGTCTCCTCATGGTCCAGTTCTGATGTGTCCATTGCAGGAGCTTTTATCAGTGGACAGGGGTCAGCATGGACACCCTGACTGGTCTACAGCAACACAGCCCCAAACAAACTGATCCACTGTGTGTTCTGACTCCTTTCTATCAGAACCAGCATCAACTTTTACAGCAGTTTAAGCTACAGTAGCTCCTCTGTTTTTGATCAGTACTGACTGCTGCAGACAAGGAACCCCCCACAACAGCTGCAGTCCTGCAGATGCTCTTAACCAGTTGTCCAGACATCAGAGTCTGGACCTTGTGAAAGTCTCTTAAATCCTTCCACTTGAACATTTTCCCTCCTTCTAACTTTGAAAACAAAACATTCAACGTGCTGGCAGATACATCTCACCAAAGGTGGCTGTGTTGTTATTCACTTCACCTCTCACTGGTCATAATGTTATGGCTGATTACTGTTTCATATAGATATCTATTTATTTCTGTAATGTGTTTAAAGACTTATACAAAAGCATATATTAATAGCTAACACTGTAATTTTATTTTTTACCACTACATTGCAGCATGAAGGCACATTTTTAGAGTTTCAGTTTAGCTTGAACAGTCTGAGAAGTTGGTTTAGTACTCACAGCCTGCGGGGCAAGAAGGGAGGAGAGAAGGAGCGAAGGGAGATCTGAAAGAGAACTTGGTCACCTTTCACCAAATCTCCAGCCCATACTGTGAACTGAGCACGTTCTGAACGAAAACACCACAAAGAGAGAGGTAGATGAAAGTTCATCAACATCCTGTTGTGTCTTTTGTTCAATCTGTGATGACCCTCTACTCACCTTTACTACCATCCACTGACTGACTGTTCATCCTGCCAGAGAACACAAACAACATATTCTTTAGGGCTGGGTTTAAAAAAATAAACGAATCAATGTTTCTATTCAAATCGATCTTCATTTGAAAGATCCAATATCGACTGTAACAAACTAATCTCAATTAATCGCAAAAACAATAAAAACAATTTTGCAATTTTAAAAAAAGGTACATAAAACAAAGTCAAGAAAAGCAGAACAGTTAAAAGAAGAGATGAGTCCACATGCGAGGGAGATTCAGATCTTGACAGAAGCTCCAACTCTGAGAGCACCGTCAGACCTTGAAGCTGACTGAATTTAAAAAGTATGACAACAGAGACGAGCTGGATAAAAGAAAAGACACATGAAAGATGTGAAACTAGAGGGAAAAAATTGTGAAATTACCGCAAATCTTCAAAACCAGCCAACAATAGTATTGCAAACATCTATAACTAAGCAAAACAGGCTTGAAACTGAAATCCAATTGATTCAGGAAATCAGCAGAGCTAGTATTTATGCAGGTATTTGGTTTTCTCCATCAGCTCAAATCTGATAATACTGAAATACATTTTTCTCCATTTTAAACAAATCCTAAATAATTCACATTAGTTTATAATGTAATCAAAGATTTCTGGACTGATTTGAGTTTTTATCTTGCAGGTCAAATCAACGTGAGATTCTAAACTTTCTTTTGTGGCATAATTTACAGCAGTTTTCTGTTGTTTACACACGCCTTTATCTAACTTGGTATTTTTCTGTTTTGGCGTTAGTCAGGATGACTCCCTGATCAGACTTGGTTATTTGGATGTGTTCTCTTTGAACTGGTCACAAGTAACCAGCTGAAAATAATACTGAACGTGTCACCTGACATTTGCCCTGTAGAATATTATAACAGCTGATGTCTCTAATAGACCTCTACCTATCTATCTAATGGATCAGAACCATGAACAGTTAGATTTTTTAACATGCCAGATCTGCGTACCTGATGGGTGCTAAGGGTTTGCTGGGAAGTGGAGAGTCTTTTCCTTTAATTTGGAAGGAGACGACAGCGTACGGACACACTTGGCGAGGCCGCGGTCGCAGCTCGTCAAATTCATACTCGTAGAAGTATTGCTGGAATAAACAACAGTTGAATTATTTGAAAGAAGAAAACCTCTTCAGCCCTAAGCAGTAAAACAGGATCTTAGGTGTTATTTTGGTCAGGCATTGAACAGACATGTGGCAGGGCTTCTGTATGACTGTCCAAAGCCATATTTTTATCGACACAATCTAAAAGTACTTGCACCCCTCAGAAATGTTTACATTTCTGCGTAAAAATGACTCAACACAGTGTCCTGAAAGTAGACAAACTGAACCCCCATGTTCTTTTTGTGCGTTTACCTGCGTGAGTTCGAAGGCGCGGTATGAGTTGACCGACGTGACTTTGCTGGCATTCTTGGAGACATGGCTGTCAAAGCGAGGCGTTGGATCAAGAAGGTTCTTCATGTTTTCATAGATGCTCTTCACTTTACCCTGAAACCAAAAACAGAAATGATCCCAATGTCAAAAACAGATTATTATCATTCCTATCAGTACATACTGAATACCAAAAAAAGTCAGTCTCTGACTGTGTCCCAAATAATTTACTTTTCACTACACAGAACCGTCCACTCATGTGTTAGACAATATGTCTAAATGTCTGGAGTGCTACTTGTGTCTTAAAATGATCCATAAAGGAGTAAATATTAACAATCACTGATCTGAGCCCTGTCAAAAATTGTATTTTGTACAAATTGTCTGAAAAGGTGATGCAGTCTTTTAGATGAAGAGTCTCAGTTGATTTTGTTTTAGCTTTGAGACGACCCAAATGTTTTGTAATCTGGTATTTGCTCATCAGAAGGATGCAATTTGAGATGAGATCAAATCCCTTTATTTTACCAACAATATTTTCCCTTGCATATGCAGCTAAATGTTCACGGAGCAGGTAAAAGGACAGGCACACTGCAACACTAGCAGGCCAAAGTAGACAAAACACAGAAGAGTTAACACCTAAAGAAAGGATCAGATTTTAAGAGGAAAATACTCCTGGATCAGCCCAACATCATTTTAAAGAAATCGTTTTTCCGATTCAAATCAGTCTTCATTACAAAGATTTGATGCTGATTCATAAAGCTCTTGGATTATTTATTTATTTATTTTTTGCCATTTCTTGCTTCCTCGTGTTAGAAATCACGCAAGACTGGTGTTAGAGAATAATTTCTCTTCCCTATGGATAGTTTGTGTGGTAAATGTGTGATTACTTCTGGCGTCAGTTATCTGCCCTATTTTCTCTTTGAGGAACATACCAAGACCAAGGTCCCTCTTATTGGCGTCTTCCATCTCACTCTCTGGGGGATACTTTGCATTACAGGCATAGCTGTAGAGTTAGATGATAATGCCCTCCGTCACTATCTGACAATTTGTATATTGGGATATTGACACATCTCCCGTTTGCTGCCTCGGCCTGGCTTGCTAGTATAAGAATCTGAGTTCACTGTTTGTCCCTTAGAACTGAGGTGGACTCATGCACTTATGTTGTGATGACGAAGCTTCTGTTCTCCTCGTATACGGGCCTAAATAAACTCCTTCAGGCAATAAGACATACAGGACTCTGGTGCTTCTCCTTCTTCATCGGCATCACCACAAATTCCTCCCTAACAACTGGCTGCACATGACTCGTCTCCAGAGAGCCCAACGTGATTAATCCACATGTGAGGGAGATATGAAAATATGACAGTAGCTCCAACTCTGAGAGTGTTGTCAGACCTGAAAGATCATTTGACTGAACAAGTATGACGACAGAGAAGAGCAGGACAAAAACGGAGACAAATAAAAGAACTGAAAATTCCACAGATATACCACAAATCTCTGAAAATCTCTTTTACTACCAAGTAACATTGTTTTAAAACTGAAATCTCTAAATAAATCAAATTGAATCATATTAATTAGAGAAATCAGTAGCGATATCCAGCCCTAACTTTAAGGCGACGACCGATGGGAGCAACTGATACAGTTGTTTAACATTGCATGAAACAGCATCCACCACTTTGGTTACTACTACCAAATTCACAATGCTGATAGCGGGCTTGGAGCATCGGATGAACCTACATGAAGTGGCGATGGCATTGATGGAATTTTCTTTTCAAATAAACGACCATCAGCAAGCTGATTTACCTTCATCACTTTGAAGATGATGATCTCCCCCGTGGCTCCAGGGGTGAAGAGGTTCATCTGCAGCAGGTCTGAGTACCTGGACAGATACACACCTGGAGACATTTGCAACAAAATTATCCTCACAGGTAATTTTATAGCCAGCTAAACTTAATCAGATTTTATCTTTGTGACCTCTTTCTTTAGCATCCAACACAGCATGTGTGAGTGTATGTTCATCCTACCTTTACTTGGGTTTCCCAGCACCGTTATCCAGCTCTGACTTACTAACAATCCTTTCTCACAGATCTGGGGAAGCTACAACAGAAAAATGATTTAAAAATTAGGCATTAGATCATAAATCCAGATGAGGCTGATTGACAGATACCAAGTGATTCCCACTTCATCCTACTGAGAGGCATACATTTTCAGATCAAGGAAATAAGTGGATCTCCTGGTATAAAGTGTCTATGTCACAAGATAAATGCCAAACAAAAATAAAAAAAAAAAAGCAAGAGCACTGTGTATAGTCTCTCTGTATCCAAGGCTACATAGACTTTGTTATTTGGATGTGTTCTCTGTGATCTGATCACAAGTAACAGAATACTTTGTGCACAACTGACATTATAAATGCATCTCAAGTTCCAATCACAGTTTGGCGTTCTGCATGTAACGAAACACCAACATAACTATAATAGTTGTTGTCTCTAATGGATCTCTACCTATCACTGCATCAGAACCATGAACAGCCATTTGTTGAGTGCGCCATGAGTTGGAGAGTGTTTTTTTTTTCTGAATGAGTTAAACTCCTCTTCCACAGATCATCTCTGTTGAGTAGGTGGTCTTTAATGTGACCCAGGAGTCAATGTGAGTTCATACCACCTCAACATGTGCTCTGAGATCAGCTCTGTTAAATGCGTCCTCAATGCGTCCTGAGTGTGTTCACACCTGTATTTTAACCTGGTCACTTGCGATCAGATCACTAAAATGACTAGGTCTTAACAGGGCTAAGATCTCATCCTGTCCCAACAATTCATTCAGCTCACCTTGGGAGAATCGGCTAACAGGAAACAGTAGCTCTCCTCCAGCTCCTTTTCTGTCCTCCCCTCTGCCTTCATCTCCTTCCTCTTCTCCACGAACTGAAACAAATCCAATCAATCAACCAATTACTCGCAGTGTATCGGAGTTTGCTATATTTCTCATTTGATAACAGAAGGAAATCATCACCATTTTCATTCCATCCAGACATAAACATGAACCCTGCAGCCAAATGTAACGACAAGGGGACATACGCTTGCACCAGAGTATATATAAATGGCCAAGACTTTCCAACTGCTCACTTCTCACCTCTTTCTCGAGCAGCTCACTGTGGACAAGCCTTGGTTTGGTGTAGGTAAAGCAGCCTGTAGAGCTTGTGTCAAGGTAGCTGGAGGTCAGGATAGTCATCATGTCCTCATACTCCCTGGACTCCGTGGAGATGTCCTGGAACAGAGCTGAAAGAGAGACAGGAAAGAAATGTCACAAGTGATGCTTTGCATGTTCTTTAATTCACTTACACGTGGGCACAAAACACATAAGCTTGACTGCAGACAGTGCAGCCATACATGAGAGTTAAACATCTATGCAGAGTAATGCCTACCTAACCCTGGGTATCAATCTGTTGTCTTAATCGTCCCTAATCTTTTGGTTTCTGCAAAGATTTGCTCCCATTCTGCCACATTAGCATTAGTGGGGTTCATGGCTCTGAGTCTGAGCTAAGCTTGATTTACATAGCACCCACACTGGTGTAAGCATTTATACTTGTGTGCTACTGTGTTGGCATCACTCTGTAATGCGGCTGATAAAATGCTAGTTGTTGGCTAATCAGCTGTGTTTTTGTTTCTTTGCGTACTTCAAACAAGGCTGAATGGAGCTGAGCGGCTCGAGTTGGAGTTGGAGCTTATAAATGTTGATCCACAGATACTTTTACTGAAATCATTGCAACTTTAATGAGATAACCCATCTTAGTAGATGGTGTATAAGATACAGAAGGAGGGAGAATTTTCTGAGTTTGAGAGACGTGGAAGAAGAAATATATTTAAGACCAGTTCAAAATATAATCAGTTGGTATTGTATTAAGATGATTAAGGATCCCAAAACAATTGTATTTTGTCAAATACTCAGTTCTTCTAAAAGACAGGGAAGATTTCTAGGATGCGACCTTATTGAACTGCCCTGAATTAAAACATTCAGTTTCTTTCAAGGATGTCTGTCTGTATATTGGCATTGATAAAGCGCATACAGTTACAGGTACAGGTAAAAAGATGGACCTTTTCATTCACGTAAATTCATTAGATAGATTGCTCCATGTTTTGTGTTTTCCATCATTTAGCCTTGAGGGGACCCGTGTCTATGACTCTGAGAAACAAGTAAATAAAGTAAGTCACACAACACTTTTTTACTAATTTACTCTGTGTTGTGAATAATGCTGTCAGTCTTTTATGTTGCTTTCAGTCTCATGGGTGGACAAGGAGCCCACAAGAAGAGTCGCTAGTCTGCCTCAATTAAAGCAGAAGTGATGCAGCCTTTTTAACAGCGAATCCTCAGGAGACCAAACAATGTGCAACAGCTGTTTCCCCTCAGTGTGAAAAGGTCTCAGAGGAACTTCAAACTCCTCAGAGGTGTGTTGTGGACGTCCAGACAAATCAACTGATGATATAAATTTAACAAAAGGTCCTCCAGTTATTAAAAAATATATTTAAAAAAAAATAACATATTTTTGTGAGAAATAGACACAACCAGTGTGTTTCTAAGTGCCTGGAAGGAAATGACTGTTTCTCTATTACACTCATAATCAGGAAACATTCAGGCTTTGGAAAATACAATGATGAAATGATGATGATGAAACGAAGCATATTTCAGAAATGATGAACACGGTTTCAATTTACTTTGTATTGCGACTGCTTCATAAGGTTGGAATCAAATCGTATATGGACACACATACAAAGAATTTGTTCCCTGCATTTAACCCATCCAGATGAGTACATGGGGAGCAGTTTGGAGGGAACCTCAGCCATGGACACAGCCAGACTAGTGACCTGCTTTTGCTGCTTCTCTCACCACTAGTAAGGAATTTAACCTGAACTTTAACCTCGGTTCATGGGACGCCTGATCAGTCTGGTGAGCTACAATGACAATAAAGCGCCTCACAACCTCTTGAAGAATAAAACAACATGCACGCTTAGTTAGAGGAGGAAAAGGAAAATAAAGTGCGGACTTCTCATTTGAGACCTTGGGACCTGAACACCACATTTAGCATAAACATCTATAACTGTACTGGATTTGATTAAAAGGGGAACCTAATTATAGTGTCCTAACGGAAAGTTTAATCTCATTTCAGTGTCAGTTTCCAAACCAGAAGAGCAATCAGCACAACTATCTCAGATGTAAACAAGGAGGCGGTTACTCTAGCTAGCCGTTGTTTAAAGGGAAGCTACCGTCTAAAATAAAAGCTGATTTATATATATATATGTATATCTACATATACGTCCGTGAAAATTTACCTTCACTCAACAACAATCTACAACTAGACAGACAGTGACAAATAAACGCCATTTAGTTATTTCTCGTAATAAAGTTCGTAATAAATGGCTAACCGCTAACTATTAGCAGCCTTGACTTGAGCTAGCCGCTACTTGAAACACATCACAGCTTGTATGGGGGTTATCCCATTGAACAATATCGATCATATTGATAACAATGGATATAAAGAAACACGTTATGTAGTAGATATGTGCAGCGCTGTCTCGTGAAACTAAGCAAACACATCTAAACAGCACAAAAATGGACCTGTCCGAGAACGGACGTTTAGTTGTCCGATAATGGAACCTTTCAGTTGCCCCCAAAAACTTCACTTGATAGCAACGGATGAGATTTAAACTAAATCAAAATATTAAATAAATAATTGTAAATAAAGATATACAACTATAGCACAAACTTAAAAGTATGAATAATGTGTGACAATTTACCTCGGTTTTCCTTGGTTTTTCTCGGTATAGGGAACTTGAGGGGCCCTATCGGCATGTGCCGGTGGTGGACCATTTGCGGTGCCGAGTTCCTCCTCTCCATCCTCCCCGCGACCGCACTCAGTCTGTCAGCCCCGGGTTGAGGATCTCTGGCCGGGTACAGCTCGAGCACCTCGACATCTTGCAGGCTAGCGTTAGCTCCGAGCTCCGCGGCAGCAGTCTCCCTCCTCCTGCGCGGACGACCCGCCTCTCTTCGCTGTGGGATGTCGTCCATTGTCGAGCTGCGGACCGAACCGACGAGTTCTCTTCCCAACCGTCACTTCCTCACCGTTTCTCTGCTCGAGTCCCGCGATGACACCGCTGTTCACCCCCTGATCCCGCAGCGGAGGGAATCAGACCAACGCACAACACGCGCCATGTTTCCTGGAGATCAGATCTTCTTCACTGACTGAAATTTAACTGCAGCATATTCATTAAGTGCTATTCTACCGCCACCTTCAGGAGAGATTTGTGTGCTGCCGCTTTAATCTGGTTTCCATAGGAACGTCATAGAAATAGGAATACAAATAGAAATAGAACATATAGAAGAGGAACGATGAGAAATTGTTAATCAAAGAGATAAAAAAGTAAATACACACCTAATAAAAATAGCATCAAACAAAACAGTGAACAAGTCTTATCTTCATGAAAAGTTGTGGTAACATCCTGTGGAGGCCACTCAGACAGTAACACAGCTTGTTGTTACAGAGCAAATTGTAAAACACTAAACATTGCTAAACAAGGCTTCCAAGGATCTAAATGAAGCACAAACTATAAAGCAGAATTTTATCTGGAATATTTAACTGAAGATGAACATGACTGAAAATGAATATATCAGTCACACACTAAATCTTCTCACCATGATGGTTCTGGTATTCAGCATGTTGAGGAGGTTCACTTTGTAATTACTGTGATATGTCGTCCTCAGTTTTCACTAATGCAATTTGATGACTATCATACCCTATAATATATATACGTATATATATGTTTATCAGTTTACCAATATTAACTCAGTGACGCAAACATTTTTTTTTTTTTTTTACTCCATCTTTGCCAAAGCAATGACAGAAACTGTCTTAACCCTTTTCAACCAAAACACAAAATAAAACATATATATAAATAGGATCCTGTTTGGAAAAAAATACAACCAAACTAAAAGAAATGTTCAAGATGTTCCAAATTTGTTGCTGTTCTAAAATAAAAAAATATAAATTTCTATTATTCCACATGCCAGGCTTACTGGGGTTACCTTTTTATTTTATCTTGACATGGCACCATTTTTTTTTTATTTCACCAATAACCATCCATTCAGTGACTTCTTTGAAAATAGTTTATTGATGCTTTGGTTTGGGGACAATCACACATTACTTGATATCTCAGCTAAATATCAACTTTTCATTTTTACACAACATAGTCAAGAGTTTTGTCCAGGAATTTGTTTTTCCTCTATTTGTTGTGTCTAATCAAGTTTACAGTGGATTTGATTGTCTTGATGCTGCAATCATATTTAAAGTGTGTAAGCACATACAGCAACAATTAGACATTCTTGGCTTTGTTCCTATGTTCATATACATATCTGTATACCTCCTATACATTTTTTACATACATACAGTTCATGCACAACAGACTTCTCCTTCAAGACTTTTTAGATTTTCATGACAAATCGCTGAATGTTTTACTTGGCAGTTGCTTTGTAATAACACCTACACAACACTATGGTAAAAACTGTACAGATATTAAATATAGCATGATAATCCATTGAGATCATTTTCCAGTGATTTTCCAATGATTTAAAAAGTTTTAGAGTAGATGAAAAGACTGAGTTAACCCTTCAACCGTCGAGAAAAAGAATTAAACTGGAACAGGAGAGAAAAGTTTAAAAAGATAAACTGACAGTGATTGAGATCATTCTTGCTAATCGTGTGAAACAGAAAGCAGAATATGAAAAATGTATAGATACACCAGACAGCCACAACATCATGAACATCATGTGTTTTGACTCATTTCTGTCAGAACCAGAATCCAGCTCTGTTGGATAGGACCACACATTAATGATCCTTGGCCTTGATCCATAACCCTGTCTCTGCTTTCTTCTCCTTCCTTGTGCCACTATTGACCAGGAACACCACACAAGAGCTGTAGTTCTGGAGATGCTCTGACCCAGTCATCTAGCCATCACAGTTTGGTCCCTTGTCAAAGTCTCTCAAATCCTTCCATTTAAACATTTGTCCTACTTCCTCCTAAAATGTTCAACTTGCTGCCTGATGTATCCCTCTCACTGACGGGTGGCACGATAACCAGAAAATCATGCATGGTCATAATGTTATGGCTGATTGGATCAGAGCTGGATGGGAAATCCCAGAATTATCACTGAGTTAATGCAGACTGTTCATTTTGTGAAAAAAGTTTTTCAGGATGACCAGTGTAGACACCCCTATATCTAGAGCGTGCACCGTGCAGATACGGTCCGTTTTGTGACGTCACAGCAGGTGTTTTGTTTGCTGCAGGAAAGTGAGGGGAGGTGTGTTTCAGCCCATCTCACTTGCCAAACATTCTAATGCAACAATCCTGCTCTAAATCATGTTTTCATGAAGGTTCTGGTAGTATAGTACTATAGTACATTAGTTTAAAATAACTTGGTGAGCTGTTGATTCAACTGTATTTTCATTATGGAGGTTGTGGCTTGTAGTACTATTGAATTGTACTGTTTTGTACCAGCACATGTTCCTATTATTGTTACATTGTAGTCAGTGGACTAGACTAAACAACAGAAACACTTCTGTGTTTAGTTCAATCCAGTTTAACAGCACGACAAACTACATCCTTCAAAATAATCATCCAGTTGAATTACCATCTTTCTGATACTGTTTCAACATCAACTGAACTTTAGATCAGTCATGAAGGAGGATTTACTGCAGGACTGTTATATTAGAAAGAATTCACTAGTTTTCCTAATGAACTTGCAAGTGAGTGTATATCACTATAGTCTCTGAAGTTTATTTAAATTTTCTTATCTATAGTCTGAAGTGATCTGTTCCCGTTTCTGCTACAACTGCAAAAATGATGCTACCGTTCTCTTTCTACTGAGCGATGCCACGTTTGAGTCCAGTATCCATGAAGATGATCTAACACAAAGGACTGGGCACTGACAGAAATGCTGACAAGATACAGACTGGGTCGTTCCTTCATGGTGTTGGTTTTCTCTGATATCATGTTTGGTTTTCCTTGTTTCCTGATTTATTTTGAAATGGTTCCTTAACTTTTGTCTTTCAGGTAGTTGTACTTCCTGTTTTTGTCTACATTCCCTCCTCTGTGATTGGTTGCTCCTCCCCAATTGGTCTCACCTTTGTCCTTTGTGTGTCTGTTGGTTCAGGCTGGATTTACCCATGCTCTTTCCCTGGATGTTTTTTCCTTGTGGTTCCGTGTATATGTTCCTGTGTTCTCTGAGCATTAACGCCTTTTTGTTTTTTAGATTATTTGGATTACCCTGCCTCTTTCTGTAGCTCTTTTTGCTACCATCATCGTAAAAATCTATATTAAACTTAAACTTTATTATTTCTTTCAGCCTTGTGTCTTTGTGTGTGTTTTGCATTTGTGTCCTGCATATGGGGAAATAAATAACATTAATCTGAAATACGTTTAGGAAAAAGTGGAAGCACATCTTGTTTCTGAAATGTCTCTGGTCTTTAATTACACCTGTACTCTAGATGCAAAGCATCTGCAGGGTCCTAATGAAATTGGTGCTACTCCAGAGGACTGTGGTCTGATGTCTATCATGAGAACTCATTGGTAATAGGTCTTTAAAAAGTCCTCAGTCTGATCGGCTGCAGTTCTAGTGCTGTTATTTGGAGCTAGGATCAGCACCGGTGGGTCAGCTCCTCTTCGCACAGCAGAGAGTCAACATCGCTGGTGTCCATGCCAACCTCCTCCTCCTTAGTACCACTCTGCTCCTCCTCTTCCTCCATCACCACCTCTTCCTCCTGACTGGAAGACGAGAGCAATGAAGTGGGAGCTTCAGCACCACCTCTGCTGATAGTCTCTCCCTCTTCATTCATCTTCTGATCCGGAGAAACCCCTGGTCTGTCCCTGATCTGCCCTCCACCACCCTGCCCAGCTTCCATCTCCTTCTCCATCCCTGATTCTCCATCCAAACCCACCTTCACCTCCCTACCTGTCATTATCTCTGGAGTCAAACAAACCCCATCCTCTTTACCCAAACTGAGATCTTTCTCTCTATTCAGACCTCTCTCTCCTCCCTGACCCAGACCCATCTCCACCTCCCCCCAAGTCCCCTTTTCATGTCCAAGCCCTGAATCGCTGCACAGACTCAGACCTGTCTCAGCAAGTGATGCTACATGTCCACCCAGACCCTCTCCAGTCAACGCTGCAGCTTCCTTGGCTTGTCGGATGCAGTTGATCCACTGCTGTTTGTTGAAGGCGTCGCTGGCCTGGAAGCAGTGGCTCTGCAGCTGTCCTCCGCTACGGTGCGATACCCGGAAGAAGTTTTTTGCTGTGAGGAGAAAGTGAGAGATCATGGTTGGTTGTTTGTGTAAATAACTTTCTTTCTTATTCATATTTTGTAACATAAAGACACAGATTCTGTTCTCAATTTCCATACAGAAAGTGTACATATGCATCCATAGTCCTATATTAAGGATTTAAAATCTGATTTTAATGTTTGTTTGTTTTTTAATCGGGGTACGAAAACAGGATCAAAATAGTTTCCTAATTCCAGTGAGGATTTGGTCGTTAACAGACACTAGTCATGCAGGTTTCAATGTTTTACATCATTCACACCATGAGACTGGAGTTTCTGGTCAATTATGGGTCATGAGAGTACGGAAGCGTATTGCTGCCACACTGTAGAAAAAAAAGGCTCAATATTATGTAATTACATGAAAGTTTCTTGTTATAACATGATATTTTTCACGTTTTAACATGATAAGTATCACGTTATTACATGAAATTATCACGTTATTTCATGATAATGATATTTTCATGTTATAACGTGAAAATATCATGTTATTTCAAGATAAAATATTTTCACGTTTTTACATTAAATTATCGCATTATTTCATGATAATGATATTTTCACGTTATAACGTGAAAATATATCTTGAAATAACATATTTTCACGTTATAACATGAAAATATCATTATCATGAAATAACGTGATAATTTCATGTAATAACGTGATAATATTTTATCTTGAAATAACATGATATTTTCACGTTATAACATGAAAATATCATTATCATGAAATAACGTGATAATTTCATGTAATAACGTGATAATTTCATGAAATAACGTGATACTTATCTTGTTAAAACGTGAAAAATATCATGTTATAACAAGAAACTTTCATGTAATTACATAATATTGGGCCTTCTTTTTTTCTACAGTGTGGCAGCAATACTCTTCCGTATGAGAGTACTATTAAATTGAAGAAGAAGAAAAAAATGGGACAGCGCCCAGGTTAATGTGAACGACATCCTCTAATTACAAGTATCAGGCCAAGTTGTATCTTAAACTGTTAAAAAAGTTTTGAAGTCGCCTATTTCAAACTTGGTATCATCTCTCCACATGTTCAAAGTTTTCAAAGTTGGACGCTGACGATTATCAGAAATGTCATTTTCTTCTGTGGCATTACGGTACGGTAATGTTTTTAAAAGTACTGACTCCGCTCGTTGTTGCTGAACGCCCCTCTGATGGACCCGCCCACTCTCATCTCTCCATCCAATAGGTCCTCCAGGTCCAGCTGACGGATGGGGATAGGTTGGCGGCATAGCTGGTAGCTGACTGGCTGGTCGTTCAGGGACATAGATCTGGTTATGACCAGGACGTCCTGGAACAGAAACACGTGGAGTTTCTGGAAAGAAAGGTAGAACAGACACACTTGGTGAATCTTCTAATCTGGGTTTTATTAATTATTTTATTTAGTTTATGTTATATTTTTATGTTATGGAGCTTTAAAGTACCCAACATCACATCACTAAGAATCAAAAGACATTATTTAAGGCAAAATCTTCATAATTTGTTAAACAGTACACCCACTTGACAAAACATTAGGAACCCTATTGAATCCATTTTAATATAACAGTCCTACTCTAAATCCTCATTCATGACCTCCTTCTCTCAGTTACTTGAATGTAATGCTGAATAGCAGAACCTTCATTAAGGTCTCTTATATTAGAACGTTTTCACTGGTGTACTTAATGAAGTGGCCAGTAAGTGTGAAAGATGAACGCAAGATGTGTGTCTTATTTGCACCTCACTGAAATTTATACCAACCAGTTGTGAGGCTGACTTGTTAACCATGCTAGTGCTTGAGACGCTAACAATCTGAATGCCATGATAATCTTGTTTTATTTAATTTATAACGATGTCAGTTCATTTAGTTCCCTTCAGACAGAACCATGTTAGCTGTGTTCAGTCTTTTTGCTAAGCTAGGCTAACTGGCTACTACTGATAGCTTCATATGTAATGATCAGAGTGACACTGATCCTTTAATCTCTGCTGCTTGTGGTCTAACTCTGTCATCACCAGTTCTTTTTATCTTTTTAGTGATCTGAAACACAAGTGGTGTCACTTTCAAAGTGCACATGATCTTCAACCTAAATGGATGAATTAAGGGGTAGGGGTTGTAAAACAGTATAAAATGTACTAACAAGTCCTCTGTTGTTCTTCAGCTCTCCGTGACAGCTAAGGGTCTTTGACCGGTCGATGAGCTCGTCTCTCTGGCCGTCCTCCGCATACAACAGCCGGTCCTTGTAGTACTGACACTCGGACTCTCCTGTCCGCCGGTTGATGTCTGCCACCACGCTCTGAACCATTAGCATCTGTAGAGGAGACTCACAGTTTAACCCTTATTGTATAGCCTAGCGAATGTGGTCCACCGAGTTAACTGATCTGCTGACTTTTACCAGCGTTTAATTTCCAGCTGGAAGGAGTGAGATTCAGACTCTGTGTACAGTGCCGCTTAGGCTTTTCTACATTTCTGCACAAAAATGACACAAAACATCAGCGGATTTTCACACAAGACTGGAAAGTGGACAAAGAGAACCCAGTCGACAAATGAATATACTTGTTGTGCAAGAAAATTAATCACTTGTACATATCTGTGGGTTGTAAAAGTAAGTCAACCCTTGTTTTTTTGTAACTGGTGTGACACCCTTGTGAAGCAACAATAATCTGGTAGCTGCTGATCAGTCGTCTACAGCAACTTGGAGGAGTTGCATCCTTCCTCAGAACAGAACTTCAGTTCAGAGATGTTGGTGGGTTTCCTCACAAGAACTGCTTGCTACAGGTGCTTCCACCATATTTTTATATCAGAATCAGGTCAGGACTTTGACTTAGCCATTCCAAAACATTAATTTTGTTCTCCTTTAACCATTCTTTTGTAGAACTCGTTGCCTCGCTGGACAGCCCAGGTTCTCTTGAGATTCTCTTCACAGACAGATGTCCTGACAGGCCCAAACAAGGAGAGTTTTAGAGTTTTAGAAGGGGAAGACATTTAATCTCCAGGAAGCATGAGAGTGCGGAGTGGAATGGATTATTAGATAATATGAAATTTTCTTACCCAACAGGCTGGTTTTAGTGGCTAAACCATAACTATACTAAATGATACCCATTTGTTATTGCCAACTATATGCCACACCTTGAATCTCATTACCGCTTGTCTCTGCAGCAATTCGACCTGATCTTAACATCTACATATAAACCCCTGCTGCGTTTACATACAGTTCCCTCCCTTCCTTTTGTTGTTTTATTCTGAGTGGGCTTACCCCACCACACCCATCTGTATCTGTAAGCCTACAGTATACTGGTATACTAATAAACAACCCACTACAGTATCTTCTTCTTCTGTAACCACTTGTCCTGTGAGGGGTCGCGGGGGGGCTGGAGCCTATCCCAGCTGACATCGGGCGAGAGGTGGGGTACACCCTGGACAGGTCGCCAGTCTAACACAGAGAGACCGACAACCATTTACACTCACATGCACACCTATGGCCAATTTAGAAACAGTGGGAGGAAGACGGAGTACCCGGAGAGAACCTGTCGGGTGTCTGAGAAAATTAACAGCATTTTCACCTCTGGAACTAGCAGAGTGAAATAGATTGTTTTTAGTCAGTTATGCAAATTCACACATCTCCTCTGAACTTGATGCAAATGATTCACGATTATCATTTGCATCATGATGCAAATAATTCTTCCTCCTATGTCAGTGTTGTTTGCTTTCCTCACCGCCTCGTCCAGGTGTTGCCGGTCCGGGTGGTCGTTTGCCGTGTGCTTCAATATCTCCCTGAGCAGCAGCGGGTATTTCACCAGCCGGCTGCGAGGGATGTCCAGGAAGTTCCACAGGTCCAGCTTCCTGCTAAAGGGCGACTGGAGACAGCGCTGCAAGAAGTCCTGGACCCGTCGATCCTGCTTCTTCTGGTCCAACAAGGCCTTGGCTTTGACCTGGTTACTGCAGTATGGAGTGTAGGAGCAGAGACAGGGCAGCTGCAGGGACATAAACACAGGGGCCTGGTTACTGCAAAGTGTCGTTGATTCCTGAACTTTAGAATAAATAACATGCCAGGACATAACATCTGAGCTGGTCAGAAAACTACTCACCCAGTCAGTCAAGATGTGTCCAACATGTTCTGTGGACCCGTCAGGTTTTCTGGCATCTCGGAGGCGACTTAGCAAGTCTGAGGAAACAATTAGATGTTAACTCTTTTAGCAGAAGCTGCTGTGCATGAAGTGAACGTGCAAACTGATCATCAGTACAGCTGGATATTATTGGAACTGTTTTTGTTAATCATGCTGATTTCATTTTATGCTAAATCATGATGAGAAAAACTTCTCCTGAATGATTCAGGTCAGTTTTATGTTGACAGAAACTTGACTGCTTTGAAGCTTTTAGTTTGATTCAGTTTAATACCAAATCCTGATGAATAGGTTTAACTCCAAACCTACAGCTAAATGTTTGTCTGTCTCTCCTGAACTGAAATCAGTTTACCTTTGGCCAACCATGAGCACATTAAAAACCAAATTATTGTTTTTAGATTACAATAATCTTTGCCTGATGGAGAACACAAAGTTGTAAACAGTGCATGATTAAATCAACTGCATCACATCTGCAGAAAGACTCAGGAGGTATCTGTCCACATTTGTATGCCAGTCGTTCTCTGCTGCTGGCTTCACCTAAGACCCCATTCAGACCATGAATTAACATCCAACCCGACCACTTTTGGAGGTGGTCTGAGATCAGATCTGACCTCATTCCTTTAGTAGTGTGAACATAAGTCCAGGGTCACATTAAAGACCACCTACTCAGTTAGGGGTGATTTGTGGAAGAGGAGTTTAACTTATTTATTCAGAGAAAAAAAAAAACACAACCACTATTATAAATGATCACCTGAAAAGACAAAAGCACCATAAGTGATGTCTGTTCATTTGTATTGCGTTAATGAGTACACTGTGTGTGATTGTGTCATTAAATAACGTATCTGCGTGTAGTTATGTAGTTATTAATGTGATGTTGATGTATTGACATCGGAGCAGAGTATTTTTTCTCTTTGAAAACCTGATAATAAAATTCAAATTTAGTGGTACACCCAGTAAGTCTGGTGACATCAGGGTTAGCTCTTCCTCTTTTCCATTTTTGAATGATGAATACAGACTACTGCCACCTGCTGGTATGGAGAGTTATTTCCTCTCAGGTGCAGAGTGCGTACCAGCCAGTTGTTGACTGTAGTCTCTGTGGTGTGTTCAAGTGCAGTCTTTTTAATAGACATCCAAGTCGTGCCCTTTGTTGCTGGTAGTTCTTTGAAGTCTATTTGGGGAGTTTGTACCTTATACAGCACTGGTTAACCTGACAGCATTAATTTCAGACATGCTGATTGCAACTAAGATTGGTCACCTTAACATAAAACTTAGTAAAGTGCCATCACATTAAGTCAAAAGGAAGTTTTACAGTAAACTCTCACACATCTTGTGCACTTCCATCAGACTCCAGCTCCTACCTTCATGCAGCGGTATCAGTGAGTCCAGAGTGCCAAAGATCTGGTTCAGCTCCTGCTCGGTCATGATAGACAGCTTCAGCATCGGGTCATGGTAGGCCTACAGCGGGACAAATACTGACATGAAACGTTGAACATACTGGAATAAGCGTAGGAGAAACATCAGAGGGTTTGTTTACCTTCTTGGCCAGCTTGAGATCCTCCACCAAGTCCTGCTCGCCCTGAGCCAACTCGAATATAGCCTTCAGAGAAAGAGAGCAATTAAAAGGATTATCAGAGAGCACCATAATGAGGGCAAAACAGCAAAGACGTTTGCAAATAAAGAAATCCAAAGTCCAGAAGCAGGTAGATTGGCACCTCTTGTCGTTTTATCTCCTTGGGGCTCAGAGGTTGCGTCGCCCCCAGTCGGACGTCAAACGTCTCGCTCCAGAGCTTGCTGTCACGCCGCTTGGAGGCCAGAGCCGTTGCCGTGGAAACCCGTGTGGCAGTCGTGGAGGATGATGGGTTGGAGACAGTCGATGAGGTAGCACGTGTCTTCATTGTCGAGGAGGAAGGAGGAGGAACAACTCTCTCTGCTCGACTCTCGTTCCGAAAACTGATGGAGCGCTGCAAACACACATACTGTTAAAACAGGAAAATACTACCGATATTTATCTCAGGTCATTTTCCTTTTTGCATTTTATTTTAACTATCTGCAACACAGGACTTTTTTCAGGAATACCACAAGAGAATTTACCAAGTACTTGGCGGTAATTAAATCAGCTCCACCTTTACCGATGTGATGAGCACATTAATACATTCGCGATTTTGTTTTCTGATGGTTTGAAGTTTTTTTTTTTTCTGTGAATGGGTCTTAGCGGTGGGCGGATCAATCCAAATATCGATAATATCGATACCAACGTTGGTATCGAGATTGATCGATACCAGTGTAATAAGATCGATACTTAAGTTTCAGTTTCTCTCGTTTCATCAAAGAGGCGACCTGACTCTGTCTAAATGCCGCTGCTGTCACAGAGCAGAGCAGGCTCATTTTGCTCCCCCCCCCCCCCGTGTGTTTGTTGTAGCGTCACGTGACTCCGCGACGCCAGGTGACCAAACACCGCCCACTGCTACCAGCAGGAGAATAGCAGAGATAAAGAGTAGGGCTGTTTGGTTAAACGATAGCAAGTTGAACTGTTTGTAAAAAGGCTGTAGATACAGTGGTAACATAACAAACTTGCATAAGCATATGGAAATTTTTAAAATCCCCAGCCCCCTGGCCCCGACAGATCCCTGAAAAGAAGAAAAAAGTGCACTAAAGGGGAGAAATGTTGTCTTATTCTTGTATTGTATTGTACTTCCTAAACACTTCCTTACATTATTTATAATATTTGTTGTGGAGTGATACTTTTGTACATCCAAATCCAGAAAGAAGTGCAATGAAGGGAGAGATTTAGTTTTATAATTGTATTGCAGGTTCTGAACACTCTGCCTGAAAAATAATTTGTTTTTACTTTATTTATTTGTCCTCAAGGGATCATTTTGTGTTGTTTCTGAACAAAAACTTTTATTGTGATTTACTTTGCCCAAATTCTGTACTGGATTTTAACTGATTAATAATCCAAAAGGCAAATCACACTTAAATGTCATGAACATTCAGAATTGTATTGATTCAGATTGACAATGCATCCACCGTAATTATTCAAAAGTATTGATATCGGTATCGGTATCGATATCGGTGACACTAGCCCTGTATTTATTTGGAATCGGATCGATACCAAATCTAGCGGTATTGCACACCACTAATGGGTCTCCATGCTCCTTGAGCTTGACTTTGCACCATAACATATGTCCAAACTTTGATTAATAACACAGCCTTCAATATTCACAAAAGTCGCAAATCAAACAAAACAAAAAACTAAACAAAAAGTGGCCGTATCAATAACATTGAAGATATCCTTACTGGAGTAAAAATTAAAGACTCCCTCTGTCCACATTAAGTGACTTAAATGACTTAAGGAGAGATCCGATTGGTGGTTCACCTGCAGGGTCTGACCAATCCTCTTCAACGGTGTGGTCTTAACGGGCGGCAGCAGGCTGACCAGAGACGTCACCCTGGATACAGGCTTACTGCGCTTGGTGCTGGGCTCCTGGAAGAGAGAGCAGAGTGCTCATGTTTTAAAATGACCATTTATTATATGTGGAAACGAGACCGCTGTGAGGCTCCACACACAGACCTGCAGACGACAGCTCGGACTATTTTTGTTTTTGTTATTTCAGTTATTCGTTTGAAATGGACAGGAACAGAGGAAGCAGCAGAAGGCTTATCTAATGTTCTATAAATGTGACAAGACAGGAAGCAGTCGTTAAAATATATTTTACTACTAACAGTACAACAAACCACATCCTCCAAGTGATGATCCACCACCTTTCTGAGGTTTGATCAACAGTCACGGTCATGCTCTAAATCCTCCTTCATGACTGTTCTCATGTTCAGATGATGTTGAAACAGCCATGTGCGTCACATAGTTTGTGGGACTGTGTGTTGTTGAATGGCTGCTTATTAAACAATAAAAGATAGATAGATAGATAGATAGATAGATAGATAGATAGATAGATAGATAGATAGATAGATATGTGAAATCACATGGAATGAAAAGTCACTTCTGATGACATTGCTTTTCCTTTATTAAGATCCTTTGTCCTTAAATACTCAGTATATTTGTTTTACTGTGAGAAGTTTCCATCGGACATGTTGTAATGGGTTTCAGAGTGTGATGTTGTTTCAGCTGATTCAATCTGACACTGATCAATTCAGAGCAGTTGGTCACCAACAGCCTGGTTATTGAACTGCAGCAGGTTCACAGCTGACCTTTAAACGGTGGCCGACAGAGCTCACTGCACTGGTTATTTTATACAGAGCGTTTGTAGCACACGTTGAGACTGATGAAGATGTTTTCTTTCTATGCCTGTGTTTTCTCAGCCTCTGCACCGTCAGGACAGATTGAATCACATCTCTTACCTTCAAACTTTTTGTCTTTACTGACATCTAACACAAAAATGTGACTTTGATTTCTTGTCAGAGGAATAAAACGACAATGCATCTCCACAGGAGGCCAAACTTTCCTTAAAGGAACAATAATTCCACTTTTTCTTTTTTTCTTTTGGCTTTTCCTTTAGTGGCTTTAACACTGCTAAAATCATCATATTCCTCACTGACAGTTTAAATCTATTATCTGAGTAATGAGAGAGATAAAACAATTAGTTTGAATAGAAATGGATTATTTTAGATTAAATAAAATTAGATTAGATTTGAAACTGATTATATTATTTTAATTTAAATGAGATTAGATCAGATTACATTACATTTCATTACATTACATTACATCACTTTAGATTGGATCAGATTACAGATTACATTAGATTACAGATTAGATTCAATTAAATATAGATTAGATAAAAATGTCACAGTAAATTGAAATATGTTAGTTCACATCACATTGTATTTAAACAGTTTAGATCAGATTACATTGGCTATGTTTGCCAGATCAGACAGTATTAAATCAGAAAAAATTAAGCGGTACTAAACTATGTTTATCATGAACTCATGGTGTGAAAAGTATACATATTAAATTACTACACCTAAATACCCTCACACCCCCAACATGGACTGTTCTCACTGCTGGCCTCTGGAAGGAGGTTTTGCAGCCTACAGAGCAGAACAGCCAGGTTCAAAAAAAGCTTCATCCCGTATGCCATAAGACTGCTTAAAGCATTATAAATAGTAGCCCCCCCCCCCCCCCCCCCTTCACCCACCCACTCCCATTACCCTGCAATTCAAATGTGCAATAATATTTATCTACATTTTTAAGTTTTTTATATGTATATTTATTTTATTTTGTATATACCGTTCCTGTAAATTCTATATACCGTTTCTGTTCACTATCCCTGCTGTACTCTGAGCCATTGCACCGAAATTTCATTTTGATGGAAATCTAAATGACAAATAAAGTCTACGTCTAAGTCTAAATAATTCCTGTTCATATTAATTAATCCACATTACCAGGCTGTACTAGAGAGCAAATCCTCCATCTTACCTCCACGTCTTTCCCCATGTTGTTTTTCTGTTTGCTGAGCTCCACAGAGCATCCAAAGTTAAACTGCTGTACCAGCAGGATGAGGGGCCTCTGCCCCAACACCATACTGATCAACCCAAAGGTCTGAATGTCTGGAGGAAGGTCTTGAAATAGGATGAAATGTCCAGGGAGAGTTTTTAAAAAAAAAGTTTTTGTGTGGTACTGATAAAATAATAAATACCACAAAAAGAGTCTAGAGAGTCTGGTAGTCTGGTAAAACCAGTTTAGTGTTGTTAAGATGTAATGTCCAGGGATGTTCAAAATGTTAAAAAATAATAAGCTTCCAGTTTTTCTTCTGCTTTTAGAATCAAAGAACATAAATATATCAGAACAAAACACCAGTTGAGACGCTATCAAAGTCTTGCTGTGGAAGTGCATCCAGAACGAATCTGGTGCCAGTGTTTGGACGGCCCCTGACGGTAGTATCAGATTGAATACCGGGTCGATAGCAGTTAAGTATCTGGATCAAGCCTGCAGCATTTCCACAGTCCAGCTCTGGCAAAACCCCGAAAACACCCGGTGCCATCAGAGAATTGCCCAGGGCAGAGTATCCGAATCAGGTTTGGTGCTCCTGGTGGTTTGGTGATGTCTTTGGAGTCCAGAGAGAGAGTCCTGCCCCCGTCTTTATCTCTCAATCCTTTGTTTTGTGTCTGATGGCCGTTCACTCATCCCACTTCTACTCACTCTGGTTGAGGACTCATGCTCTCTCACCGCCTCTCTCACACTCCCTCTGATGTATTTCCTTCCTTTCTTTTCACTGTGCCCACTATTTTCATTGTGTTCCCTGTCCCTGTACTCATGTATTTTTCATTGTCAACAAATCCCATAAAATGAGCCCAACACCAACAATAATCTGGGCATCCTCCCAACAAGTATTCTTGGCCTGATATAGCTTATCCCTCTGTGTCATATAGCTCTATTGACCCACACATTTGTACTGATTGATCTGCTGCTGGATATACACCATTTTCCTCGGCTCAGTGCCAAACCTATCAAAAATATAGAATTTAACAACTATTCTCACTTAATAGTTCAGGTCTTACAAGTTAGGTGAATATATAAATTCCTCCTTTTAAGTCTGAACTGTAATTATTAAAGGCAGAGCAGTCTGGAGTCAGCCATGGCAGTGTCCCGGTTTTCTAATGGATTTCAAGTCAATTACTGTGTGTGTGTGTGTGTGTGTGGGTGTGTGTGTGTGTGTGTGTGTGTGTGGGTGTGTGTGTGTGTGTGTGTGTGTACACTTGTGTTAATCCTGTGGTTTGTGTGGTTAATTATTTTACGGCATTTGTATCTTGTGTCCCCATGTCAGTGCACATACAACACACAGTGCTGTTCATTGTTCTGAAACAGCAGTATCATATTATAACACTGTTTTATGATCGTTGCTGTCTCTAATGGATCTTTACCTACCGTTGTTTCAGAACCACAAACAGTGCTGTTTTATTCGTGTGTGTTATGATTTGTGCATACACGTTATTATTTATCGATTTCAGCCTTGACGTTAGTTATTTTTAAGACCAATGCAAAGATTCTCTGTTCTCTAATATCTATGTGTACTCACTGAGTTTTGGACTGTAAGATGACATAAGGCAGCCCCAGGAAGACTATTATTGACATTTGTCTTACTTCACATCACATTAATCTGAAGTGGGCAAAATCTATGAAGTGAAATGCTTAAAACACACAGAGCAGCTGCAGGAAGCAGGTATCACAACCACATTACATAATTTTTAGACATATTTTTCTGGTTTCCTTTAAAAGCTGTGACTGTAGTCAGAGTCAGAGCATCAACTCTGATCGCTGACACCTCATGGTCAGCTAACAAAAGCTTCTCCTCTGACTCAACATTGTCTGTAAATCATGCAGTTCATGGTTCGTGGACGCCCAGACAGGAAGAGACTCGACTGTCTAGGACAAACCCGCCTTATTTCATCTGTGACTCATCGACTGTATTCTAAAGAAAGTCATTGTTATGTTTAACAGACAATTGAGATGTCAAACCAACACAATTAAGATAAATCATATGACCGTAAAAAAATTAACCACACACCAATCAGCCATGACATTACATTATACTGCATAATATTGTGTGAGCGTGGGCTCCTCTAGACCTTTGAAGGTGTGCTGTGGTATCTGGCACCAAGACGTTAGCATCAGATGCTTTAAGTCCTGCTTTAAGTTGAGAGGTGGAGCCTCCATGAACCGGGCTTGTTTGTAAAGAACATCCCACAGATGCTGGATTGGACTGAGATCTGGAGGATTTGGAGGTCAAGTCAACACCTTGAACTTGTTGTTGTTGTTCCTCTAACCATAGGTAGGTGGTACCACATGAATGGCAGGGCACAAGGTCTACCAGTTGAAAATTGTACCGGTCCATGACCCTGTCACTTGTTCTTCTCCTTGATCTCCACTGTTGATTGGTACTGACCACTGCAGACCAGGAACACCCTACAAGAGTTGTAGTTCTGGAGCAGCTCTGTCCCAGTCGTCTAGTCATCACAGTTTGGTTCTTGTCTAAGTCTCTCAAATCTTTCCACAATTTTTCCTGCTTCTACCATCAACTTCAAGGACAAAATGTTCAACTTGCTGCCTGATATATCCCACCCACTGTCAGGTGGCAAGAAATACAGTGTCATAATGTGTCTGTATGTCAACATATTCTGGTTTGTAATTTACATCAAAAATGAAAATCATTAATATATTATTCTACACATATACATTTATGCAAATTTTGTGCAAATTTACTGTGTTTATACATTAAGTGTTTATGTGTCATCCGTTTTTTCATAATTATTACATAAATTGTACCTGTGATGTGTCTAGGTTGGCTTCGCAAGGTGTGTATTGAACCAGTAATCAAGAGAAGAAAAATGTCAGTAGAGTAAATGGATGATGTTTTTCAGGAATATTCTAGTCTCTGATCTCATTATGTGTTTTCCAGATGAATCTTTGCTCTTGGTTCACTAAACCACATCAATAACTGCTCTGCTCCACAGTGAGAGCCTGAGGGTCTTAATTAACCAGTAGAGAAAGAAATCGATAATAACGCTGGAGCCAAAACAGAAACCTCCACAACAAACATGTTACAGCTCTGAGTGACAATAACAGTCCTCAAACCTTCTGATTTATAATAAATCAGTCAAATAATCAAATAAACTGTTATAAAAGCAGATTGATGGCTTCAGTTAAGATGTCTTAACACGTCTGCTGGTTTCTCTCTAGTTGGAATAAATCCATTCTTTCTGTTTATTCTCTTCCTCTCTTCCTCCTTCTCCTCCTCCATCTCTTTCTAGATCTTCTGTTTTCCATTTCTCTTCCTCTTCTATTGTTTCTTCTCCCCCTCTTTTAACTCATTCTCCTCCTCTTCCTTCCCATCCTCCCTTCTTCTTCATTTTCTCTTTTTTCCATTTCTTCTTTTCCCCCTACTTCTATTCTTTATTTTCCTCCTCTTTCTCTCTTTCTCCTTCTTCTTCTGTTCTATTTCCAGCATCTATTTTGTCTATACAGTTCTACGGTGTTTGATGTTTTGATGTAAACACATATCTGATCACATCGTTTTATTCAGTCTCCATGTAAACAGTTCACCTCTGATCAGAATGATCAGGTTGAAGAAATATTGATCCACGTGAACGTAGCTTTTTTAGAGCGCTATATTTATATGGTTTTGTATAACAGGCTCTGTAGTGTCCTTAATTTCCTTGCAAATGTGCACCAACAGTAAATGCAGTCATCTGAAGTTGTTAAAATCATTTATTATAATTTGTTAAGTTGTATGTATATAATGCTGTTAAATAAATGTGACAGATTGTATCATACTAGCTCTAAACAGTTCTGCATTGAAGTACTTAAGTAAATGTACTTTCTAGTTTAGTATACACTTCTAAAAACATTAAGGATTTACAACATAGTGCATTTATAAATTAATTAACCTTTAATTTAATGTTATTGATCTGAAGTCCAGATAATGACAGAGCTGTTGTTGCGACCTCTGACCTCTGAACCACTTCAAGTAGGTCCTTTAGTTTCAGTAAGAACACAATAAGGCAGAAAAAGAAACAACTGAGCTTAATTAATTGAAGGTTCGATATCAGGCAGTGTTGTGTTCGAAGAACAATAAGACCAACGGTGTGTTGGGGTCTGTTTGTCCGTCTGCGTTGAACAGGGTGGACTTCCTGTGTTCAACTGAGCAGAGAAGGGAAACGCCCGGGAAGGAACGAGCTACTGGCACTGTGCTAAAAATACAAGACCTGGAGGAGGAGGGGCCCAACATGAGGGTGGAGGGCCCCCGAGGGGTCAGTGTATGATCTAATTCTGTACTTTTCTGAAATTCCAGGAGGATTTTTTTTTTAGATTCAGGATCCACCTCTGAAGGTTCACAGCCATCCAGGTCATGGTGTCGCCAAAACACAAGCTGAAATGAAAGTAATTCAACTTGTTGGGTTTTTTGAAGACGTTTTATCCAAGTCTTCAGTTTCTAAATGACTGATGGAGAGGTGCACACCTGAAACTCATATGACTATGGTCTGTTAACAACCAGATACCTACCTGTAACTAGACAAATATGTTTTGATCCTGTTATCCGTTATCTTTTAGCTTGTTGTTCTGGTTACTAGTTTACTGTAATGGGCACCAGCCGTATGCAACTTTTTACTCGTTGTTCTGGTTACAGACGTTCCCAGTAACTGCTGATCAGTTATCTGAGATCTTGGTGGGTTTCCGCACATGAACTGCTTGCTTCAGGTCCTTCCACAACATTTCTATTGGATTAAGGAGTGAACCAATAAAAGGGGCCATATTATTACCACTGGTTTTATTCTCTGTTGGCTCCCAAGGTGTTTTATAATTGATTTTAAGATCTTACAGATTACTTTTAAGGCTCTTTACGGCTATATCACCAAACTTTTAGCACCAGTTCAACAACGGCCCCACATTCACAGATAGAGCCTCACAGCTGTGGAATGATCTATCTAAGTAAATCAGGACAGCTGACTGTGTGATCTCCTTTAAATCTGTCCTTAAAACATACTTTTATCTCAGAGCCTTTCCTCTTTTTTTATATATATGTGTGTGTGTATATATATATATAGTATATAGATATAGATATATGTGTGTGTGTGTGTGTGTGTGTGTGTGTGTGTGTGTTAGGGTTTTAACTGTTTTTATCAGCTTTGTTTTATGTGGCTGTTTCTAAAATTGCAGAGTTCTATTTGTCTTTGTTAAACACATTGTAATGGTGATTTGAAAAGTGCTATAGAAATAAAGATTATTAATATTATTATCTGTCTTCTCTGGCTAAAATGTGGATGCCGTTGTCCTCAAAGGAGTGTCCTTCAATTGGTGGACAGCTGAGTCAAGAATTTGTTCTGATTGGTTGTATCCAATGTATGGCCATCCAGTTGCATGCAGAGATATCGCATGGTTTTGACGAGGAGGAAGGAAGGAATAAAACATTTTTTCTTTCAGCTGTTCATTGTGAGTCAATCAGTGTGGAATTGAGTGAAAATTTAAAGGCAACATACAATTTCAAAGATCTACGGATAAATATCGCAACTCCTAAACAGAGACTGGAACAAATAAATAATAAATAAATAAATAAATGAATAATAAAATTCCTTAAAGTGCTACAGAATGTAAAAACTTTGCTTTCGATTGAAAACATAGACAAATGAACTGTATCACTTCCTGAGCTGCAGCACACTATCAGTTAGAAAGCAACCGAATGTTTCAAATCAAAATAAACAACAAACGTCAAAATAGAAGACAACATTACTTACGTTGATGTCCAGACTGCAGAGACTGAGGGAGTCTGCATCTCTGCTGGCTTGCTTCCTCTTCTTCTGCAGCACCAAAAGACACAGCAAACAATTTGTTAGAAAGACAACAGATGACTGTGTGCATCAAATTATGTTCTTAATTTTAAGCTAAATTAGATTAATATAATGTGAAAGTTTACTTGAACCAGATAAACAATACTGTAACAAGCTTCAAGTCCAAATCATTGAAAGCTTAATTTGTTGTGACCATAGACTATATAAAGATCAACGACAGAACAGCTCCTCAAAAGTGAAGCCTAAGCATGTAGGGCTCTCCCTGGTGACTGGCTGCAGTTTAGGTAATAAGCTCCCTCCGTCCATGATAGTGGGACTTGGGCTAAACTAAAAAACTAAAATACATGTCAAATAATTTTTTAGGTAGTAAATATAATACTGATGCATACTCAAGTGTAATTTTTTTCTGATAAGTTTCGTTTTAGTTGACATTTAGTGGAAGTGTGGCCGGTTATCGATATCGCAGCAGACTCTGGCTCCAAACTTGCAAGATGGTGCTGCCCATATCCCCGGAAAAAATAGCGTCAATTTGGACAATGCAGGGAAGTGGGGATGCGTTGTGCATATTAGTAAATATACAGGCAATGGTTGAGATGGACACCAATTCTGCAGCTCTGTGCAGCTTTTAGCTCGTTCCTCTGGGTATAGATTCTCTATATTAATTGTTTTTCTCAGCTAATCGGTACATAACTTTTCAGAAAATGAAATATGCCCATGATGACGTCTTCATATGTTGTCCAAACACAGTTCCAAAATTAAATATATTTTTTTCTTTCTTAAATCAATTTATTCTCAAGCAAAGTTTACAGGGTTTTTATGCCCTGAGTTATGTCTGCAGGCCTCCTATCAGGCTAAAGGTACAACTTAACAGTAACCAGGAAGCATCTTGAGAGTCAAAGCCCAGTGCAAATTAGGATTAAATGTTATGTACCCCAAATGTTTAGGTAACTACGGCAACAACCCATTTACAGTATTTTTTCTAGTCCTATTAATCTGAAGCAGTTTTGAAGGTTTTTTCAGTGGTAGGCCGCTACAGCCTCTGACTCCTCAACAAGTCAGAAAGAACTTGAAAGAAAAGGGAGAGAATCCTGAGAGTCAAAACTGAGTGAAAATTTGAATAAAAAGTACTGCATCTCAGCATATGGTTGTAAGCTCACGCAACTCTGATATCCACTTTTTGATTAGCCTACTCACAACTGATTCTGTTTAGGTAACCTCTGTAGTCGCTATGGCAACCAACAAGTTACTGTAAGTGGCGGAAAGCTGAGGAGGTGCAGCAACGGGCTGAAAACAGTTCCCGTACGCTGCCACGGCGACCAAAACAGGAAGAAATGACAGAAACACCTGACGAGCCAAGAAGAGGAGAGGAAGTGAAGCAATGGGAAGAAAGAAGGAGGGAGAAGAAGGACGAAAAGAAGAAAAAACAATAGAAAAAATGGGAGCTCAAAGTGAAGAAGAGAGAATAACCTCCTTTACAGTCACATGAAAAGAGAGAGAAGTGGAAAACGAGGAGAGAGGAAAAGTGAAAGAAGGAAGGAAAGCAAAGGAACAAAAAGTTCAGAGATGGGGGAGGTAAAGAATGAGTCTGGAAGAAAAGGAAAAGAGGAGGGGGATGTGAAGCGAGATAAGGAGGAGAAGAAAGACAGAAGAGGAGGGAGGAAAGGAAAGGAAAGGAAAGGAAAGGAGGAACGGAAGAAGAAAAAGAAGAAAAAATAAAAGAGGAAAGGAAAGGAAATAATCAAAGGGAATGGGAAGATATGAGAAGAGAGGAGAGGAGATATAAAGAGGAGAAGAAAGGAAGAAAATAGAGAAAACGTGGGGTATAGTCAAAGAGATGTGGAGGACATGATGGGAGAGGACAGAAGGAGAGGAAGGAGAGGTGGGAGAGGACAGAAGGAGAGAAAGGAGAGGAGAAGAAGAGATGGAGAGGAAGGGTGAATAAGAGGAGAAGGGGAGAACTGAAGAAAAAAGGAGTAGAAGTAAAAAAACAGGGGTAGACGTAAAAGGAGGAGTAGAAGGAGGATGTTGGGATCAGCAGAGTGCAACAATAGCAGGAAGTCTGCTGTTTGTTCAGTGTTGTGTTGAGACTTTGTTGTTGGCCGGACGTTATATAACCTGGCAGACTTTACCTTTAAGTCACCGTCGCTAGGGAAACCAGAGCAGGAAGTGTCATGTCCTCTAGTCCATATAAGGTCAATGAACTTATCTTCCAACATTTACAGACTCTCCACAGTTTAAAAAAGGTCTGTCCATCCATCCATCCATCCATCCATCCATCCATCCATCCATCCATCCATACATCATCAATCATCCATCCATCCGTCCATCCATCAACATCCTTCCATCTATAATCCATCTATTCATCCATCCATCATCAATCATCCATCCATCCGATCTTCCATCCATTAACATCCTTCCATCTATAATCCATCTATTCATCCATCCATCATCCATCCAACATCAATCATCCATCCATCCATCCGATCTTCCATCATTAACATCCTTCCATCTATAATCCATCTGTTCATCCACCCATCCATCCATCCACGCATCCATCCATTAATATATCCATCATTCATCTATTCATCAATCCATCCAATCTCCATCCAGCCATCTTTTCATCGTTGCGTCATTCCATCTATAATCCATCCAATCTTCTATACATCCATCCATCCATCCATCCATCCAATCTTCCATCCATCAACAACCTTCCATCTATAATCCATCTATTCATCCATCCATCCATCCTTCCATCCTTCCATCCATCCATTAATACATCCATCATTCATCTATTCATCAATCCATCCAATCTCCATCCATCCATCTTTTCATCATTCCATCATTCCATCTATAAAACATCCAATCTTCTATCCATATATCCATCCATCCATCCAGCCATCAAATCTTCAGCTCCCAATGGAGAGACTCCAGACCAACTTTTCTACCCAAACAATTTGTGGGGGTGGAAAGTTAGTCTGGCTTCTGGGCTAGTCCAGTCATTCATTTACTTCTCTTATTCCACTTTTTGAATAGAACCTTTAAGTTTTATACAGTAGGTTTAATCTCAGGCGCCACCGCTCTTAAGAACAACATAATACTTCCTCTCACATCTCTTCTTGCAATTTTAATTTATATTCATATGTAAAAATGTAGACATCAGTTCAGTTCATCAATCAGTTCCCAATGGAAAGACTTCAGGCCAACTTTCTCCCCCAAAATGTTTGTTTCTTCTACAGAACTGTGTCCAGAACAAATAATTGGGAAACCAGACAAAGATACACAGGAACGACTAAATTTGCTAATTTGATTCTTAGAACCAAAAAAAGCTGAAAACAAGGGCAACTGGACTCAAATGGTTTCTTCAACAAACTCTACAGCTTCCCCAGTCAACTGAAACTCTACAAGTTCAGTTGCCTTTCTGAAGCGTTTTTTGGATATAAGCAGAAGAAATGCTGAAAAAAGCTAAAAACAAGCTGACGATGACCTGGATTCATCCTTTGATTCTTGATTTAACGTACTCTTTTAAGAATAGATTTAGTGGCATACATTTTGTTTTACTGGTAATGCCTCCCAATCAAGTTCAAACCACATCCTCTGGTTGCTCTGTGGGGAGGTGAACCTACAGGTCAGGTCAAACTCACCCGATAATAAACAAACAGACAGCAACCCATCATCAGGATCTGATCTGCTCCTCAAGCACAGTTAGTCACTTCACTCTGGAGCTCCTCTTCCTCTTCCTCCTCTTCTTCTTTTTTCTTCTTTTCCTCTTTCTCCAAGTCACTTTCTTTTCACCCTAAAGTCACATCAGCGCTCCGTCTTTTATCTCCTCCTCACATCCCAGTCGACACTTGCTTCTCCTTATTCCTCTCACCTCCTGTGAATCACCTCCTTTACAGTCACATTGTGTCCCACATCGTTTTCTTCCTTAAAACTCTAGTTTGTCTTCTTCACCTCCTTGTCTCCTCTCAACCCTTCTCTGCCTTCGTCTCTCCACTTGCTTTCGTCCTCCTTCACCTCCTCAGGCACAGTGCAAGCCGCCACTCTGAGTGGATCTACAGACCCTCAGGAACAGGAACCCCCCTCACAATGTCTTTGTGTATGTGTCCACTCAGTTCCCACTGGACAAACAGGAAACTGGGGGGTGGGGGGGGCAAGATGCCTATAATTAGGACCTACAGGAGACATGGCGACAATGGTGGCACAAACACTGACGCGCAAAGAATAATCACTGATTGATAAGAGCCAGTCGATCAGACAATATTGCATGACAAGTGAAGTACATTCAATGCCCTATCCCTAACCACACCAAACAACACGAGGAAAAAAATCCTTTATTTTGCAACTTTGATCTTATATTTTATGTCCTCTGTCCTCATATGATGACTGTTATTTTTCTAAATGTGGCTAAAAAAACTTAAGTATTTGACTTTTCAAGCAACTGTAGGCTAGTCACTGACTCATTCAGTTGGTCACTACAATTCTTAGGCCAGTAACATCCCTAGCCAAGCAATTAACTGTTTCTAGGCTAGTCACATTCATTGATTAATGATTAGCTTCCATATTCTGGCAAACAACATTCCTAGGCTAGTCAAGAGCCTCCTTAGATGAGCAAATGGCTTTACTGCTTTACTATCCTAGCAGTAAGCAAGCCTAGGCTAGAGAATATCATTCCCTTGAAAGCAATTAGGAGAAAATGTCTCTGCCACTATTTCAGTAATGAATTATTACATTTTTAAAGCAATATAACCTGATGTTTAACAGTCTAAAATATATTCCATATTCCTCATCCATGTGATAGTGAACTAAATTCATGCTAGTCAGACAAAACAAAGTGACTATGTCAGCTTGGCCTTAAAAAAATGTAATTGGGATTTCTTTTTTCTGACAGCTGTGTTGCGCAAAATGCTAATGTCAGAATGCTAACATGCTAATAATAATAATAATAATAATATTTTTTATATATATATATAGCAACTTTAAAAACAAAACTCTTTACAAAGAAAAACAGAGCAACAAATAAAGTAGCTCAGACCACAGTGTTTCTGCTAGCTAGCATGCTATTTGTAGAGCAGGACTGGAAACTAAGTGGAGTTATTGCACCAACTTGATGCTAGAAGACTAAGAACATTAATGAAGATTGGCCATTAGAAGGCACTAGCTAGTGTCCCTAGGCTAGTCACTAGCATACCTAAGCTAATAACTGACCTTCCTGGGCTAGTCACAAGCATTCTTTGGCGGTGACCATCATCCATATACTAGTAATTAGAATTCCTAGACAATTACCTACCAGCATTATTAAGCTAGTCACAAGAATTTGTAAGCAACCAGCATTCCAAGGCTAGCATCTCTAGGCTATAGCAACTACCATCGAGGCAAGGTACCAGCATTGCTAGGCAACCATACCAAGCGACGAGCATCCCTAGGCCAACAACTAGCATCAATATACTAGCTACCAGCACTCCAAGGCTAGTCAACAGCATCCATAGGCTATACACTATATTGGAATAATATAACTTATTCCAAGGTTAGCAGCTACCATCTATAAGCAAGATACCAGCATTTCTAGGCAGGCAACAAGCATATGATGCAACCATGCTTGGTAATAAGCAAAAGGCTTGCAAATACCACCTTTAGGCGACAGACATTTAATATATAACTAATAATGTGTTGTTAAGGAGCACATTGTAGATTTTCTGACACATGTTTTTAGCAATATGTATATCAACACATTCATTCATTCATTCATTCATTCTTCTTCTGTAACCGTTTGTCCTGTGAAGGGTCGAGGGGGGCTGGAATATCAACACACTGTATCATCTAATAATTGAGTCATTGCAACTGAGTTCTTGCAGAGGTTAATGTAGTGAATAAAATGAATCAGTTTGTTCTTACCCCTCTGAGGGACCAGCCATCAGGAGACAGAAGAGAAAAGGAGGAGGTTTTCTTCTGCAGCCTCGACCTGAAACAAGAAAAGAAGGAAGGAAGAGGACACAAACAGACAGGGAAGATTAATTCAGAATTTGTTTTTATGGGTAAAAGTGAGAAACATCCTGCACTTAGTGTGTGATTTTTAATAAGTACAATTTTATATTTCTTGTTATTTTATCACCTAATTTATTTTATATGAGTGGCATGTATGTTGACATGTTTATTACACGTGCTGTTTTTGTATATAATATAATGAGTTGAGATGAATTTTTATAGCTGCACTGATAAGTCAATTAATCCACAGGTTGATCAACAGAAGATCAACTGGAATATTTAAAACTATTTAATTTATTTTTCAAGTAAACCCAGCTTCTTGTTTTTCTTTCTCTCCCTCATATGATATTGAAATAACTTATTTTTTTGTTTAGAACAATCAAATAAGATTAACTAAATGATTAGTGAACAATGAAAATAATTTCTATTAGCAGTCACTTGCCCACACTGTATATGACGATATTTCTAACAAAATACTATTTATTTTTATTTTTTGGTTTCCTTGGTGACTGACTTTTAAATTTATTTTATTTCCCTAGATTTTTTAAAATATTCATTGTCACTTTATTTAAATATAAGGATATGCACAGATTTTTACTCAGGGGAAAATCAGTCAATGTGGAAAACGCTGTCCACCTTCTTCTTCTGTGTGGCTACAACTTACAGTTTACTCGTTTATTGCAGTAAAGCTCCACCTAGTGGTTTCTTGTGGTCAGTACACCCTGAACAAACCTTGACATGGATGAAAGGTTCTAGCAGTGATTTCCAACTCAATAAAGTTAACATTTCCATGAATATATTCTACATAGATGGGAATATAGTTTAAGGCTCCAAAAAAGAGTATTTACTGCTTCAGTAACTATAAACTAGTAGCTGACCATAAGACAACACTCCAACCTGAGGTGTGACCGCAAGTGTACACAACCAGAAACATCAAGGAACTCAGCAAATGATGGATAAATGACAATAAGTGTCTGCCTATCCAAGAGCTAGAAGAACACAGACAGTCCAAGTCTATAAAAAAAAAAAGGAAGGACGAAACAGAAAGTTGGAGACACCATCTCACAACCACGACTGTGTGAAAGAGTCCGAAGTAAATCAATAACACAGAGACGGACACCAGTCCTGTTCTGTTTCCTGCCCTCGGTCAACTCAGGAAACACTGTTGAAAACTGGTGCTGTTCCTTATAGGGATGTCTCAGTCGAGTTATTTTGACCCACAATCCTATCCTGGACATTTAGTATTGAGTATTAAATCCCAGTCCAAATCAGATTTTAAATAAACAAATTGTCCTCCCCTGGAGATTCATAAAGGCTTTTCTTCTATTCCTAGTGTTCTCCTGGATGCACCTGTATTAGGTCCAATAAATAGTTCTGTCAAAATGAATGTAGTGTGGAGACGGTAGCTCGTAACTGAGCTCCAGAAAACCCGTGTTCTCTACTCCAGAAATGTTCTGGTCGTCCAACGCCATCAACTCCCTAACCCTGTCTGGAATATTTTTCTCCTTGATGCTGTCTCCAGGAAACTTTTCTCCTTTTTTTAACCTCGTCAAACATCAATACACTGAACAGAAGGACAGAAGAAGAAGAAGAAGACTTCACGCTGCAGAGATGTGCACACATCTCAGGCGTGCTTTGATGATCTTTTTTTATGTGGAAAAGTGCTGGTTCTCTATTTATCCACATGTTGCTGTATGTCTGGTAATCAGTATCAGGCTACATATCACATTCTGAATTACTACAGTGAATTAATAGTAGAGGATAAAGCTGAATTTCACTACATAAATAAACTGTACCATCCCACTACCCGACACTGAGTGACACGTTATCTCAATGAAGGATCCCCACAAAGATAGAAACATGTGTTTGTGTGAGTGTATATGTTTAAAAGTGTGACTCATTCATTCCTTGCGAGTTTTTTTCCAGTCGTAAAAATCATCCCTCCCTGTATTCACTCATTCACACACACAGTTCTGTTTCCATCACTTCAGAGGACATTACATTGACTTACATTCATTTCCTAGAGACCTTCACCGTAACCACATAACTACAACTGGCTGTACTTTAACCTCAAACCAAGCCTTCAAAGTAAAAGATTTTAGTATTGACGTTAAAGGGACTTCCTTTATGTCCCCAATGTGAGGCGAGTCCCCACATCGTCGCTATTTACAAGTGCACACACACGCTCCTACAGAGCAGATCAGAGGTGTGTTTGGCTTCAGTGCGTCCCTCTGCTCTCCTGTTGAGTCCTTCACCCCCCATCTGTTTTTAATATCTCTCCTCCGTGTTCAGTTTTCAGTGTTCAGAAAGAGGCTGAAGTTTCTTTAGCCTCAGCTCAACTCACGCTCCACCTCTTTTTGAGTTAGCTGTGTTAGATGGAGTCAGGCACTGCCAAGGTGCCTGGAAGCTAGCCGGAGACGCCACACTGAGCTTGAAAAGCGAAATTAGATCAGTTGTTTGACGGAAACTTTAGTGACACGTCAGCAAACACAACAAACTTCAATTCACACTTCAACAGATAATGTAAATAATGTGAACTTGCCACTTCATTAGGTACACTAGTTCATTCTAATGTAACAATCCTGCAGTAAATCCTCCTTCTTCACTGTTATAATGTTCAGTCAGAAAGGTAGTAATTCAACTGGACGATCGTTTTGGACGATGGAGTTTGTGGTGCTGATATTAAGCCAAGCCTGCTGGCGATGTCTAAATAATAAGAACATGTGTCAGTTCAATAGTTCTTCAAACCACACCCTCTACAATGAAAACACAGTTGAATCAACAGCTCTCTCAGTTATTTTAAACTAATGCCGAATACCAGAACCTTCATGAAGACAAGATTTAGTGGAGGGCTGTTATATTAGAATGAGTTTACTAGTGTACCTAATGAAGGGGTCGGTGAGTGTATAAAAACTGTGCTCGGCAGGTTGAATGATATAATTTCCTGCTGTAGAAAATACTGAACATGGTGTGAGGACAACATTCAGGAAACAGCAGAGGAAACGCTGCTCCGTCTGTCAGAGGATGAGCAGAAGCTAAACGATCTCCAGGCTGATCATATGTCTGAAGATCAGTCTGAACTATTTCGACTTTAGAAAAGCTCCATGACAAGATAATTTCTTTACTTTTTCCAAAACAAACAAGTTATTTGACGACAGACTGGTGTGGTTGAGCCTTGAGGTGTTTCCTTTGAAAAAACAACTGCAAATCCACTGCAAGTAAAAAAAAAATCAATTGTAATTTATTTACTACATTACAGAGGAGTTGTGGTTCCATAATCTCAGGTTGGACTCTTGCCTATGCTCATGCCTTCATCTGGGACTCAATGACGACGCTTCTCTTCTGAATCTAAACACCGAATTCTTGTTAGTTCATAAAATTTTGCTCTGTATTTCCAAATGATAGTGTGAACACACCATGAGTCATGATTGTTTTTTTTACTTTCTCTGCTTCAAACAAGGTTCGGTTCTAATCTAAGCTTTGTCTCTGAAATAACATCAGGGTGGAGATCAATAAATAAATAATAACTTTAACAAGTCTGCTTTTGGTGAGAGGTACAGCTTGTTCCAAAATATGTATCACCTCCCCAAGTCATGACACACACCCACACAACAATCATCTGTTCATGGTTTGAATCCAGTGGTAGGGAGAGATCCATTAGAGACAACTACCGTTAAATGATGTTGCTGTTAATTTTCATACAAAGAAACTGAGATCAAATCTCCAGTGGTGGCTGGAACTCAAGGTCTGAACGGGGAACTTCTACAGATTACAACACACACACAAACTCTTGTATCTATTTTTATGAGGAGCTTCCACTCCAGCCCTCAAATAGCATCTGCTAGCCCGTTGCCCTAACCCTGAGCTCTCCAAACCTTACCCTATAACCAAGTCTTAACAGGTTTTAACCCTCTAAAACAAGACTACACACACACACACACACACACACACACACAGAGGCGTCTCCTATAAACCGGCAGAGCAGCATACTGCAGATGGAAACATGATGACTAGGAGACAGAACAAAGCAGCAGAACAAACATCAGTTGAACAACATCTTCATTGTTCCTCGACAGCAGCAAAACCACATTCCTCCCAAGATCACAGCCTTATGCTACGGCTGAACACCAACGTACGTTCAACAGATGGTTGTTTATGTTTGCATATTAAAATCTAACATCTGACAAACTGATCTATGGGCCACAGAGCCACCATCAGAGTCTTACCGGAGGAGATAGTGACTGTTGGCATTCAGGCTTCACAGCAGAACAATTTTCAAATTGTCAGAAACTTTGAAACATCACTATAGCACCTTACTAACAGTTCTGCTCATGTGAAGCATATATTCTGCTAGAAATATAACAGAAGAAGAAACGTTTTTTGTCCCAGCATTATCTCCAACACTGATCTGATTCAGCAGGAGAAGATGACCAAGATGTTTCCAACCGTCCACATGGATCTTTGTTACCAAAAGAGGTGATTTAAGGACAAATTAATGTGCATCATGTAACACAAGGCCAAGAAAGATTCTGCTCAACCTCTTCTAACTTAGAAAACTCCAGTTAATCATTTATTTAGAATTTGATAACATATATTTCCTTTCAACACTTGCTGATTGTAACAGTAAGGTCCTGTAGAGAGTTACCATTCATACTCACGGTGATGCTAAACACTGCTAAAGGTTGCTAACACCCACTTAAGAGTGTGTGCAGAAACAGTCTGCTGGAAAGCACCACTGCCATGTTAGCCACAAGCATTCACATTAGCATTCCCATTAGCATCACTATTAGCATCTACTCAAGAGTCCTTTTTCTCAACAACAACTGATGAGATCACAACAACAACTCACCGACTCTAACCGCCAACCCACCAACCGTCAGACAATAAACAGAGATATTTACTGTAAAAGTCTGAATATTCAGCGGCTCAGCTACAGTTGGGAGTAGTTTCAATTCAAGTAGTTTCAATTTTAGTAAGTGTGCAACTTCTTCCTCTTCTTTTTCTTCTTCTTGTTTTGGGTTTTGGCAGGGTTTTTTTTTTGGGTCTGTTTAATGAATTTCCTTCCTTCTAACGTTTCAGGTTTTGGGCTTTTCCCAAAGTTCCATCAAAGTATTTATGAGTTGTTGCAACCCTAAAAGAAACCAACAGCAGACAGAAGGATGCTACTGTACACCAAAGCCACAATGAAACCTGCTGCTGGAGTTGGACACGTGCAGTGAATGAACACCGTCCTTCATCCAAGGGGAATCTGACTCCATTCTTCAGAGGCCTGCTCTGGTTTGTGGGGAAGGATTCATCCCGCAGCAGGATGATGTGCTCTAACACACCTCAAGGAAGAAAAAGACCACAGAAGGAGTAATGACTGTCATGGACTTCCTTAACCTGGAAACCAAACCAACTTCCCCCGTCCATAATTGTTTTGTTTGTTTTTTTTTGTGGAGGAAAATTAGTTTGGAGTCTTTATTTTGGGAACTAAGAATGCTCCAGCAAAGATCCGCCAGGCTAATCAAATCATCTGGGTGGGGCTTTATGTAGTTGATAAAGTCATACAGAAGTCATACACGTCCTTTGAGAGACATGGATTTGAATTAGTTTACAACCAAATGGCTGTGATTGGTTAGAGGATTATTCGTTTGATGCAGATGTATTTTCTTCTCTGTATCAGTTGAAACACGTCCCATAATAAAATGCAGATGTTACCACACTCTGATTCTGATAAGACATGAGCCTAACTTCCTCCAGCTGAGCACTGGTGTAAAGACTAAGGTAGACAAACATTCCTGACACGTAGAAGCTCTTTATACAGGGATAACATCAGCTCTGATCAAACATGTTGAGCCACGCCAGCTTCCCTGCATCACATTTTTAATATCACTTGCCAGGAGGAAGTATCTCCAGACTTTTTTTAGAACACTGTGAGGACATTTCAGAATTTTCAGAGGACAGAAAAAGTGTCTTAAATGCAACATCAAAGCGCTACCAGCACAAAGGCTAACGGTGACGTCGCCTCAAAGAGCTGACTTTTACTGCAGAACTATTCCAAATAGATTTAGTATCATCATTGCGTCACTGAGGGTTGCCATGCAGAAAGAACATCTTAAAAAAAGACATCAGTAAACAAAAAGTGAGGATCTGAGTTTTGAAAGTGCTGCAGATATAAAGTCAGGCCTACACTGGGATTACATTTTGGATTATTGTGTTTATTCTTGAGATGGCTAATTTGAGTTTTAGAGCTTTAAGGAGATATTTGTAGAAAAGTAAAGACCTGGTTCTTGGACAGAGCTGTCAAACTCAGGTCTAGAAAGTGAGGACCTGCTTTTAGGGTTCAGTTTAAACTCAGGTCTAAATTATGATTCTGAGTATCAGGATTACATCAGTGAGGGTCCTTTACAAAGATAGTAAAGACACCATGTGTTTGTCTGTAGAGACTATAAGTCCCTCTGAGACAAACTTGTGACTGTGCAGCCATTAACCTTCTGTCTCCCCTCTCTCTCTCTCTCTCTCTCCCTGACAGACTGTGTGTTAGTGTCTCTCTACCACACTTCATATTATTACAACCATTAACTGCCCCTCTGTCACACCCACACTTCATCTTCCTTCTTATTTCACTTTAAAGTGATTGATTAAATTTATCAGAGACGCTCAGTGGACATGAACCTCACCTTGAACCCCGCTGATATCCATCACCTGCCTGCATCGGACTGCAGCTCCTCCCAACGATCCTCAAACAGACTCACAATCAGCTGATCCGACAAACAAACAACAAAAACTAACTCACTCACTCAGCTACTTCCGGATTTTTGTTTAACTCTTACGACGAACAAAAACAAACAGAAGTTAGTTTTTCCCCAAAGACAAACTTCAGATTGAGCTCAAAAACAAACTGGGAGTCGCAGTGATTCCTAAATCCTTCCCTTTTTTTCGAACTTCAAGTTCCGGTGCCGATCTTCAAAATAAGAGCAGTTTTATTTTGGGGAGAAGATTTATCAATTTATAAATAAATACATGAAAGCATATTAGAGGTCATAGGAATAGAATAAAAAGGAAAAAAATAAATAATATATGAATAATATATAAATAAAAATAATAATTATTAGAATTGGCTAATTTACCAACTGGTGACCAAGCTCATCAATTTAAAACGTTTTTGCTTAGTTTTTTTTAAATGAATTTGATTTGGACTTCATCAATTTTACAGCCAATATGATCTAGAGTAAAAATTTTAAAAGACTAGCAAAATTTTCATATTTTTTTAACCCAAAGCAAAAAATAAAAACAATAACGAAAACTGAAAAACGGGTTTATTTTGATCAAAAACTATTTTAGAAAATATGAATAAGAATTATGAGTTGAGACAATTATTTAGGTTTTAATTCATTGCTCCATGAGTTCACTTTGTGCTTTTATTTTGAAGGCAGGCTGTGTCTGGACTTGGTGCCTTTGAGCCTGTTCTTCTGTGAGCTTTAGCGGCTCCTGTTGTTTCAAGAATTGATGCCTCACGGCTCAAACACTAAAGAGCTGTCTGCTGCTCTTTACGTCAGTGAAGTTTGTTTTTTTTCCCAGAAGAACCTAAAACCTGCTGATAGGCTTCAAGCTGAAGAGACGACGAACAGTAAAGAAATTTAAATACTTACTGTGCTGCAACATTTCTCCAAGAATTCATACTGTAGTCAAGAACGATGTATGAATCCCTCCGAGTTTAATATTACTTTATTATTACTACAACCATAAACTACTTGCGAGCAGTGAACAGAAAAGATGAAGAGGAAAATTTTATAAGATGGATTTATTTTCTACATAAAGTACTATAAAACAGTACATGTCTAAAATAAAACGATGTAGAAAAACACTAACTATACAAAACTGAAACAGACCAGTGAAAAATAAAGGTAATATTTACAAAGTAGGAAACATAGATAAACCTTCTCTTCCAACAGACAGAAAACTGAATTTAATAAAACTTAATGTCATGGTTTTCTCATCCAAAGACAAAACAAAAAAAAAAAATGACTGCAATCATTAAGAGTTTTATTGTTATAAAAGATGCACCAGGAATGAATAATGTATTAAACATGTTTTGTCGTTGTACGTAAATATGTTCATTTATTTTCTCTGACAGAAACGGGCAAAGTGTCACTTTTCTGTAATGCCCTCATCTTTGTGCTTCCTGCAACATTAGAAACAGAAATAAGTATGTAACTAATAAATGTAATGTTAATATTCAATACTATATGAACTCAAAAATAAAAACCATGCTACAGAGAATCATCTTCTAGGATGAGTTTGAATATTATGGTCTGGATTTTTCTTAATAAAAACGCAAAGAAAAGAAAATTTTAGTTTAGATAAATAACTCTCTTCCTCCGTTTTATATCACATTAGCAGGTTTTAGTACCAACAGTTAATGATTCATTATTAGACAGGAGTCGTCACTGCTGCTCTGACAAACCGAAGACGTTTATTCAATGGTGGAAGGAGAATAAAAAAAGATGGAGAATAAAAAAACTTTAATACAGTTTCCCTTTATAATGAAAGATGCTTCTCTTAATTAAAAAAAGGCACATTTAGATGAAAACAGTTTTCTCCAAGTTGTTTCATGTTTAGCTCATGTTAGAATATGACCTGTAGCCATGATAGGAATCATGTCCTTCAGCTGTTGAAATGTTCAGCAGCTTCTAGATAAAGACGCTTTGATCCAACTGGATGTTGCACGGAAACGTCTAAACCTGTGTCTTCTTGCACTTTCTGCATCAAAAAAGTGTCCGAACAAACAGTTTTGGTGCCAAACATCAGCTCATACACAAATCAGCTGTCTATCAGCCAATCAGAGCGCAGTGCCAAGGCCGTTTTTGGTTTCAACTGCTCAACCAGCGTCTGCAGATCTAGTCCTTCAAAAATACTCCAGCCAGAAGGCGCACCTACACCTGACACCACAGACCAGTGTTCTGGATGCTATGTTTGCCATAGTAACCAGGAAGAGCGCTCTAGGACTACCTCCAAGTGTTTTAGGAAGTGGTTACCATAGTTTCTGGAAAGTATTGTTTCTAGAACCCAGCGGTTGCCATAGTTACCTGAAAGTAGTGTTCTTGAATTTGGTGGTTATTTGGTCACCAGGAAGTAGTGTTCTAGAACTCAGTGAACTCGTTTCCAGGAAGTAATGTTCAAAAAAAGTCAGTGGTTGCCATAGATACCAGGGAGGCAGTGTTGTAGAATACAGTGCTTACCATAAATGCTGGGGACTGGCAATAGTTACCATAGTTACCAAGTACAAACATTACAAATCACCTCAGGGAATCAGTGATCACCATATTCACTAGGAAGCAGCGTTGCCAAAGTTACCAGTGTTCTAGAATGCAACGGTTACCATGGCCATCGAGGTCTAGAGTTCTAGAACCCAGCTGTTACCATTATCTGCCAGTGTTCTTTGATTCAGTGGTTACCATAGTTCCAGGGCCATGTTAATAGGGACTGTTGGTCGGGAAGCAGTTACCGTAGTTACATGTGCTCTAGGCTGCAACGGTTACCATGGTTTCTGAGGAGTGGAGTTCTAGAACCCAGCGGCAACTGTACCTGTTCTTTAGCTCAGTGGTTACCGTAGTTACTAAGGACCAGTTCTAGAACAGTTCTCCACATGTGCTCCACTGCAATGCCAGTTAATTTTTCCAGTTATGTTTCCATGACGATGGCGAACTCTTCCACTTCTAATTAATAAGACCGGTATATTTAACATTTTAGTGATGACATCTTGTTTGACTGGCCGTCGGCGTCCCCTACAGTGATGCCACAGGTGAGAGAGTGTCGCTGTGTTCCAGGTGATGGTGGTGGTGGAGCTCAGCTTTACAGATGGTGGTGGCGCTGCAGTGCAGTGAAGAGACAGCAGGAGGCTCCTCGTCACCTGGGAGACGACATGAATCACGTGACAAATTATTTAAATCATTATAACAAATTATAACGACACAGGGAGATATTTTAAACATCAAACATCCAGAGAAGTTCAACGATTTGACAGTGAAACTTTACCGAGGCCAGAAGAAGACGATTCGCTCTCGGCCAATGAGCAGCAATCTGCCTGGTCATGTGACAGACCCTCCATCAGAGGAATGGAAAGCTCCGAGGAGGGAACAGATGAATCATAGATGCCTGAATCACGAGGAGGAGGGACCTCTGGAGCGGACAGACAACCTTCTTCTGCCTGGACAGGGACAGGACATACATCATCCTGGAGGATGGAAGGAGCTGAGGAGGAGGAAGAGGAGGAGGAAGACTCCTCAGGTAAAAACCCCGATATTCCAGAAGTGGACCTGAAAGAGACAAAAAGCAGCAGCAGTCAGACCAGCGAGTTTCAGTGTACTACACCTGGAGGTCATAAATTAATTTATTTTTTACCTTGACGATGGTCCCATTGTGGACAGAGAGCAGTGTGGCAGGACGGGACTAGGACAAAGATCTGGGCTCGGACCGGGACCAGGACTGGGACTAGGGGCTAGGAGGCTAGGACTGGAGCCAGAGGCCAGGAGGAGCAGGTTACTCCTCACTGCTTGGTCCTCGTCCTCCAGAGGCGGCATCCTCACCACCACCTCGTTTAGCACCAGGCCAGAGTCAAACCTCTGCTCCAGCTGAGAAGACGAGGGGGAGCATGACTGCTTTGGGGGAGGGCTTGGAGCCGGGGCAGCGGGGAGAGGAGCATGTTGGGAAGAAGAGGAGGGGGAGGATGAGGAGGAACCTGCTGTAGGAGCCAGCTGCTGCTCGAACCAGTCGGGGTTCTGGCTGATGTACTGGTGCATGTTGCATATGGAGACGTAGAGCGAGCGTCCAGACTTGCTCCTGAAGTAGTTCCTCCTGGAGATGTTGAGCGGCTGCTGCTGCTCTCGCTCGGCCAGACTGGACAGACTGGAGTGGAGGCGACTGAAGAGCTGAGGCAGCTGGTCCATCAACTTGAACCTGGAGAAGATAACAACGGATCAGACTGCAGCTTAATCTATTCATTTATTATAATCTTCCCACTGAGAGCTGCGTCTCTACCTGGGAGCCAGACTCAGGACGGTGGGGATGTCGCTCTCTGTTGAATAGTCGAAGTAAACCGCCATGTAGCGGCTCAGCTCCGGAGCCCCGTCACTGGCTCTCTGCTTCGCCAGACGCAGCTTCTCTGCAATCATGGCCACGCCCACGATGAACAGGTCACCTGACCCACCGGCCGGAGAGCTGCTGCTGTTACCGCGACGACTGACTGGCGCCTTCCCTCTGCGGCTCTTCTTCTCCACATAGTAGCTGCAGGACGGCAAAACATTTTTAGAAATAGATATACTATATTAAAAAAAAAAGTTATAAACTAAGTAAAGACCGATCAGCCATAACGTTATAACCACACTGATTATCTTGTTATCATGCCTCTGTCAGTGGGTGGGATATATCAGGCGGCAAGTGAACATTTTGTCCTCGAACTTGTTGTTGGAAACAGGAAAAATGCAGAGACCTTAATCTACAAATTAACTTTGTTTGTTTGTTTGTTTTTTGTCCTGTGTGGTCACTACCTCTACGGCAGGAATGGATTTTACAGATATGGGGCAATGAGGATACAGGTAAAAGGAGGGAGTAAGGAAAGCATGAAGGACAAAGAAAATGGAGAAGAAATAAACAAGGTCCGAATGAAAAGATGATAATACTTTAAAAAAAAGATCTGACAATCAAGCAAAATAAGTCCCTCAAACATACACTCATTTAAGCATTAATGTCTTTTAACTTTAAAACAGCTTCCAACAGAAAGTAACTACCGAGTGTCTTCTCTTTAGCGAAAGCAGCATTTCAGCACCATCTAGTGGCCACTGGTGAAACTGCAGCTGAAAGGCCATTTAAGCAATTTATCTATTTATGTATTTAAATAACAAACACAGCATATCATAGTACCGTAGGCCTTTGGAGCAGACAGTGATGATGAAGTTTGCTTCGTCCAGCTGCCTGCTGAGCCACGACATCTGACCCTCTTTGCACATCTCCAGGTGTTCCCACAGGTCCAATACGACCTGAGCAAGCGGCAACAAGGATTTTTACAATTTTAAATTTAAAGGGCAACTTCGCTCTAAAGACCTATTTCATTTTTTAAATAATATTTCTTCTTTGTCATCCAGTCATTACGTGGTTTGGGTGTCAGAGTCTCACCTCGCAGCCGCAGAAGTCCTGCAGGAAGTAGGCGAAGCTCTGGATGACACTGGTGTGTTTTGGACAGTCTCTGTTGGAGTAACAGATGAAGACTTTGGGGCGGGGCCACGGCCGCTCTGTGTTCAACGCTGCGCTTTGATTGGATGACTCGCTGCTCTCCTCGTCCAGCTGACTGTAGATGTTTTCTAAACAGAGAAAGAGAATTACATGCAGCTGCTAAATGTAGATCCAACCCGTCATGAACTTGAAATTAAAAACCACATGCTGACAAGATTCATCCTCTGGGTACCATGATTGTTTGTACAGTGAATTTCTACACAAGGCTATCGTGTAAATATGTGAAGGCAGACTGGAAGGAATGTAAATCTGAAAAGTGATAAGATTTGTGAAAATAGTGAAAATGGTCTCTCACCTTGCTGTTTCTTGCGACACATGACGGTGAAGAGGGTGGCAAAGGCAGACATGATGACTAGAGGCACTGTGATGGCCATGGCACGGATAGGCCCTGCCCAGGGGGAGTGAACTGGAGGACGAAGCAAATACACCCAGCATGAGACATCTGACTCGGACAACTGATAATTGTTTTTAACCTCATAAGCAGCAGTTATGATGCTGCATCTAAACCTCCAAACATAAAGATGAACACAGTGCTTCACATGGGCTTTCACGCTCCATTGGGCAGTACTGATACTTCTTAATTTGGACCCTCTGGTATACTGGGGCCTTATCTTTCATACCAGGACTTCTCACAAGCAGTCCATACCTTCTCTGTTGATTCATAAAGGCACTAAAGCTAAATTAACCAGAGGGCAACATGTGCTCTCGCTGGCATTATGCACCGTTCTCTAGTTTGTTCCAGCAAAAGTATAATGTCTTGCAATAACTCATGACTAGTGTCCTCCACATCCTGACCACGGGACTCTACTCAGAACACTTTTACGACACCGTGGTTGCATCAGTGACCTTCAGCGTTGTGGTCTACAGATGTGGTGGAATCACAGAGAGGGACAAGAAAAGACACAGTGACAGAGGATCAGCTGCGTCCTGGACTGTCCTCATCTCAGTGGAGAAGGTGGTTTGAGAGGAGGATCCTGAACAACCCCTCACATCACCTGTATGAGACTGTTGGGACGTCTTTCATTCAACATTTCTTAGCACTGAATGACACCCGAGTCTCTTTGCTTTGATTGGAAACACTTCTGAACAGATGGACTCTAACACTATCTTAAAATAAACTTGTGATTCCAGAGGTGCAGTTACTTTAGCACCTTACAGATGTAATATTGGCTCGTTTTCCTGAATAAACAAGGACACAAGTATAATATTTCTGTTCAATTTGTTTGATTGGGTTCTCTTTGTCTACTTTCAGCTGTGAAAATCCTGAGGGATGCAAAAACGCTTAACTGTAATTTCCAATTTCCAATCAATAAAAACGTATCCTATCTTAATGTATCGTGTCTTATGTATCCTATAGTATTACATCCTATTGTATAGTATCTCATGTTACTGTATTGTATTGTTTCGTATAGTATCTTATTATAAAGTAACTTATCTTAGATTTAGACATTTAACACACAAACATATGATAAACGTGTAGTGTGTGCGTCTCACCCTGGCTGACATGGTACTGAGTTTGTCTCCGGGTTGTGTTACTGTCGTCTCTCAGCTGTCAAAGAAAAGAAGAATAACAGAACAGAGAAAATTAATAAATCCAACAGATATTTGTATTTTTGGTAGGTAAATTATCAGTTTTTGCATTTTAATCTACACATAAGATGAAGAGTAGTTAAACCAGCTGACTTCTGCTGTGAACATCTGTTTATGTACCTCTACAGTGTAGGTCCCTGGAGTGACGTCCTGGAGGATGCAGGTTGTTCTGGGTTGGTTCATGTCCTAAAAAGAGTTATTTAGATTAAAAATAAAAAAAAAAACAGAATAATAGACTAAAAACTATATTATGGTATGTAAATAAATTACCACATTTTGAAAAATTTCAGAGTCAGAATTAGGTCCAATTACCGTTTAAAAACCTAAACATTTTGTCATCTCTACTAATCACAGTGGCTGTTTTTATGGTTCATTTCCCTCTTCCTCCTACCAGATGTCTGTCTGAGCCAAGACAATGAACCCCAAACTGATGGCTAATCCAGAGGTGAGCGACACAGTTTTAAGTTCTTTGTCTGCACAGAAAGTAAAGATGACCTTCTAAACACTTTAACAGCACTTGACACCCTGACAATACAATATCAGTCCTGTTAAGTGATTGGACAGCTGTGCAGAGGTCTCAGTCTGTCATTCTTCACACAGCTGCTTCATTCAATTTTCAACTAAACTTTGAACCGTTATCCTCATTTGTACGACTGGTGGTGCTGGGACAGCATGTGGCTTTAATAGTAATTATAGAAAAAGAAACTATATATTTCACTATTTTATTACATAAAATGTCAATAAACTACTGTTAATGAAAGCTGACGGTGAAATGTCTCTCTTAAGACACGAAGTTTTGTGTTCCAAAATTATTCCGACTGTCGTTCCTCCCTTTCTTTGTGCATTGTGGGAAGAACAGTTTTTAAGCTTATTCTACAACATACCAACATCTGGGACATATATATGTATAAAAAAAAAATGTTGTAGTAGTAAAATATTTTGCAACATATCCGGGACAGTCAGTCTTACCGGTTTGCAGCGCTGCAGTCTGAAGGGTCCGTCCTGCCGTAGTTTGTAGTACAAGTAGTAGAAGTGGAAGCCGAAGGAGGCCGGAGCCTGATCGAACGACACGTGGAGGTTTGACCCGAGCTGAGACACGTTCAGACTCTTTGGCTTCCAGACTACAAAGACCGAAACAACACACACACTCTTAAAGGGATTTAAATTAAACAACAAAATTATATAACAATATCGAACAATAAGAGCCATGTCATTTTTAGCACTCCGCTGGGAAAATTGGAAATAAAATAATAATAATAAATAATAATATTTGCATTTAAAAAAAGAAGTGTGGTGACTTCAGATTATTCTGAATTTACTTTCACTGTCATAATGGCCATTTACGACTTAATTAATTGAATTACAGTAACAATTAAGCCGTTGAACAAACCAATTATTCATAAATGATTTTAAAGTTTATGTCCTGTTTTTATTTGACGTTTGATTCAACATGGAGTGGTGTGGGAACGAGACTCTTACAGGTACTTACATGGTTTACAGACCAGGTTGTCTGACCCGAGGAGGATTTCACACGCTGTTAGAGAAACACACAGAGAAATGGTTAACACAGTTTCTCTGTTTATGTTCTTTTTGTGTTCAACAAATGTTAAGAAACAGTCTTAATATTATGGCCTTTCCTTTTTTTTTTTTTTTTTATAATTTCAGGACTGATATCAGATATCTGTGCTGAGTGCAGGAAAGGCCCAAGAAATAGCATAGAGTAAAAAATAAAACAGTTTGGGCAGGACTTTATGTGGTGATGGACAGAAGAGTAACAGTGACGTAGTCATACACGTCAACTGAGTGGCGTGGAGTTGAATTTGTTTACAACAAAATGCCTCCGATTGGTTGGAGGACTATGCAGCTGATGCAGAGACATATTCCCTCTATCAGATGAAACAAGTAACCCTAACCTAACCCCATGATGAAATTCAAATGACTGGTTAAAAGACTTAAATTCTGATGTAGAAACAGCATCAGAAAGGTGGTACTTCACCTGGATGATCATTTTGGAGGATGTAGTTTGTGGTGCTGTTAAACTGGATTCAATTAAACATTGTTTCTGTTATTCAGCCTAGCCCACTACCTACGTTGTAAAAATAATAGGAACATGTGTCAATTCAGTAGTATTACAAACCACAGTCTCCACAATAAAAACACAGATGAATCAACAGCTGTTATTTAAAACTAATGCTGAATACCAGAACCAGATTTAGAGCAGGACAATTATTTTAGAATTAATTCACTAGTGTACCTAATGAACTGGCAACCGAGTGTATAAGAAACTTGTAGAACTGTTTTTACTACTTATGCTGGGCTAAACACATCGAGGATATTTTTGTCTGGCTCGTGTGAAAATAAAGTAAAATTGTGCAGTTTTAACTACTGAAATGTCCAAAAAATAAATAAATAAATCTATTCATTCAGTGCTGGACTCACAGTTGGTCCTGAGGAAGGACGGAGGGAAGAAACTCTCGTTCATCAGAGACGGGAAAGGAACAACACGAACCATGTAGTCTGTGTCGAAAGTCAAACCACTGAACGGCTGACTGCTCATCTTCTGTGAGGAAAATATTAACACATCATATATGAATGCCACAAAGAGTCTGATTACAACAAGGAAATGGACCTGATGAACACTGTGTACTAATAGACTGGTTAGATATCAACAATGCACATGATCAAATGCGACAAAATGTTTGGGGCTGTGTAACTGTAGACCAGTCAGGGTGTCCATGCTGACCCCCCTGTCCACTGATGAAACCTCCTACAATGGAGACATAGACGAAAGCGGTCTGATCTGATGGATCATGTTTTCTTTTCTTTTCTGCAACAATGTTCAAGTGGTGGTACGTATCAAAGTAACATCCATATAAATACCAGGACCCAGGCTTCCCAGGAGAACATGAATGAGATCGCCGACGTTACTCGCTTCACAAGTTAGTGATTTTAATGTTGTGGCTAATCGGTGAAAGATGGGATAAAATAAATGCAACAGATCCAACAGAACAGGACGACTAACAATGAAGACATCTCTTTACTTCACATAATACTAGTGCTGGACGTACTAATAATAGTGGTGTTACTGCAGGAAACTACATGAAGCCAAGTAGGTCAAAATGTAAATCCAGATGGCACTGTCGTTATTTTTGCTCGTACCGTGCTCCTGTAGGAGAAGTTGAGTTGTCGTGGGTCTTTGAGGATGAGGTGTTGACACTGTTTCCCTTCTGGATTCTTGTCCTCCAGATAAACCCTGAAGCCTTTAATGTGTTCGATACCTGTAGAGAAGCAACAAGAGGTTCAGCCTCATCAAATCTAAACCAATCCATTCCTCTCTCCCATTTCACCTCCTCTGTCCTCACCTTTTTCCTTCCTTAGCCCCCTCCTCTGTTAATGTCTCCTATTCTATTCTTCCCTCCTCTGTTTATGTCCTAACTCCTTTCCTCTCTATGTTTCTCTTAATTTCCTTCCCTTGTCTCTTTGCTTCCTCTCCTCCTTTCATTCCTTTGAGGCCGTTCAGACCTGGTTATTTAATCGGATGACAAGTAACCAGATTGAAACACAGGTTCTGTTGTTAATATGTGTCTAATGATCCAATCTCTACCCGCCGCTGTATCAGAACCACAAACAGCTGTTGGTTGTGCTTGTGTCAAGACTTGGGGACAGTAGGTAGAGATCTATTAGATGGTATCGATGTTTATTAACAAGCAGACAAAGAGTCAGATCTCAAAACGCATTTGAAATGTCCGACGTGAACAAAGTATTTTCAGCTGGTTGCTTGTGATCAGGTCACAGAGAACACATTCAAATAACCAAGTCTGAAATAACCTCCAAATGTGGTCTGAGATTGGATCAGTCCAGTGTGTCCTAGCTGTATTCACACCTGAACTTTAAGCTGGCAAGATTCACTCTTGACTTCTCAAATAACCAGGTCTGAACGGGGCCTTTGTTTCCTTCTTACGTCACATTTCTTCTTCATCTTCTTCTTCCCCTACCCTCCTCTACCCTCCTCTCATTTCCTTCTCCTCGTTATCTCCACATGTCCCGTCTCCTTCCCTCTACTCTTAGTTCCTCCATTTGTATTTATCTCCTCCCTCCTCCCCTCCCTTGCTCTCTGAAAACTCATCTGTCTTGTAATTACACCTTTACAACGACCAGACATGTTTTTCCTATTAGCTCTGTGAGAGAGCGAGCAGCAGAACAGGTTTTTCTGTCTTGAGGCAGATTTCTGAACACTTCCCTCACCCTTGTAGATGTTTTGCATGTTAGCAGCAGCCGCAGCGTGTGCTCAGTTCTTGTTTTCGTTTATTAGCCAAATACCTCAATGGTATTTTTCAGAGCACTGTCTGCAGACATGTTTTAATATAAATGGTGCACTTTCGCACAACTTAAAGGTCTCAGAGATGATGTACTTGAAACCACAACTAGTAAAAGTAATGTAGAAAACCTAAAGGAAATAAATAAATATGTAACTTCTGTTTACATTACTTTGGTGAAGGCTGCATCTCTAACATGTGCTATACTTTATTCACAAAGTCTGTTTACATGGCAATTTGCTTTCATCAGTTTGTAAAGAAGAATAAAAACATTTGTTGCAATAATTCAAAACTGGACTGTGATTTTACCAAATTTTTATATTTCACTCTGAGATGATAGTTTTGTACAAACCAAATGCAAATAAAAACAGGCAGCCTGTAATATGCAATGGTATAATTAAATGTGTTTTCCTCTAGCACCACACTCTGGAGCTGCCATGGAACTTGGTAGACACATTTATGGTTTAGAGAGGATGAATTGTAGGGTTAGAAACTTGGATGAAACTTGCACAACCTTAGGTCTGTGAAGGTTCTTAGTCACCCTGGTCACAGTATATTAAAAACAAAAAATAACAAAACACATTTAAGAAACCCCACAAATGAAGTTGTCTTTGTTTCAGCTCGTTTCTTTTGGCATTTTTTTTTTTGGATTCACAGAGATGTTGTCTGTCAGCATGATTTAAAAGCATTCAGGTTCTTCTAGTGCTTAGTTGTAGCTATGTGATTTTTTACAGAGTGTGAAATATTCACTACTCTTCAAGTGGGAATATTATAGATGCTTTGTCCATAAAAAACTAAGCTCTAACAAAGGCAACTGGACTTTTTTTAAGTTAGTGTTATTAGTAAGGGAGACTTGCAAAGGAAAATTTTCACTGTACGATCTAACCTGCTGTTTTATACAACATATGACAATAAACATCTTGAATCTTGGTTGACTGAGAACCTTCACAGACCACAAGATGTTTTCAGTTTTATTGTATAATTTTAGCCACGTTAATCCAAAATTCAGCCTTGCAGATCTACTGTAGTATCTTTGGAGACACGTCCACTAGAATTTAAAACAAGGTTGGGCAAGTTTGATCAAAAATTGGTTGCGCAGCATTAGAATATGATCACTGGCTACTGTTTGTCAGTTTCAATAATGCACACTGGTAATCTGTACATTCAATAAGCAGAAACAGAAACACTAAAGAATCCTTTTGCAGCCATGATTGTTTTTTATATACCCAGCCTCGTACTGCTGACGGAGGATTTTATTTCAAACTGCAAAAGTTAAGATTTGAGTGTGAAGAGGAAAATTTCAGGAATATTTCTGCCTGTCTTTCTGTGTGAGGAAACAACAGGCTGTTCTGTCACTGAAAGAGAGAGAGAGAGGTTCACCTTACACTGAGCGAACACACATTCCTTCACGGTCAGATCGAGGTATTGTTGAGTGGGATCTCACTCTCCCTCACTCTGTCCCTCACTCTGTCCCTCACTCTGTCCCTCACTCTGTCCCTCACTCTCTCCCTCACTCTCTCCCTCACTCTCTCCCTCACTCTCTCCCTCACTCTCTCTGATCAAAGCGAGGCACAGAGTCGGCTAATCTTACAGATTTGAGAGCATTGAGGTTTTTTTTTTTTTTTTTTTTTTTTTTTTTACTTTCTTCGTCCCTAAACTTTTCCCTCTTCTCTCTTTAGACGTGTCTCTCTGGAAACAGGCGGTAAAGAAGTGAAATCAACAGACAGACAGTACCTAGTGGACTTGCAGTCCAGTGGACGACCACAGCAGCCTGGTCCTCACAGGCCAGATGACTGAAGGAAATGTTGGCGACTTCATGGATTACATGTTTTCCCAGTGGGTAGTTTAATGAGCAGTCTGCAGGACAAGAGACATGGACAGAGATGAAAACAGCAGCACATACAAATCACACAAATTAGTACATACACTGATCAGCCATAGCATTATGATCACCGACAGGAGAAGTGAATAACATTGACCATCATTGCTGGGAGACTTTTGGACCTGGCATTAGTGTAGATGTCACTTGCCATGTACCACCCACCAAGACCAAACCAGACACCCCCACCCCATAGCAATGACACTACTTGATGGCAGCAGCCATCCCCAGCAGGACATAGCCTGGTTTAGGAACAACTCATAAACCAGTTAGTTTCACATCTTTCAAGTGTCTTTGAAATTGTGCAGCTCTTTTCTGTCATCATACTTTATCAATTCAATCAGCTCTCAGGTCTGACAGTGCTTCTGTCATTTTTTGGCTCTCCTTCGCATGTGGATTAATCCTGTTGCTTGGTCTCATGAGACTGGTCACGCAAAACCTGCCTCATGAGACGCAGAGAGATTTCTAATGAGAGGGTGCAGGAAATGGTAGTTTTTCTTTTTAAATTTATCTGGGAGATTTTATTAATCAACATCAGATGTTTCAAATATTTAAATTTTAATAGTTTTTTTGTTATTTTTTTATATGAGTACTAATGATATAAAAAAATATATAATTTCTCTTAAGGACAATGTCAACTTCTCACCACTGTGACGGTCATTAAATTAGGATTGGTTTAAAAAAAAACAATCCAAGTCAAATTAATCCAATATTGATTCATAGGATTGTTAAATACACGACATTTCCTGCTTCCTCTTGTTAAAAATCTCACCGCAGTCTTGATCTTTACTTCTTGTTTTTTGAGCAGCAGTAAAGGTAAAAAGTTTTCTCGAGTAAAAGTCCAGACAAAGTTGAATATGAAACGCTCCTTTTTAATTTCTTAGTAAAAAAGTGTAAATGTCTAATAAAGGGTCAAAGGTGCTCCGCCTTGAATTCTCCTCCAGTGTTTTATGTAAACTGTAATGATACTGAAGCGTTTGTTAACAGTTTTTAGATGAAGCAGCAACTAAGATTTAGGCCTCTGGGTGGGAGCTTCCCATGAGAGCAGATTATCTGACATCCGAGACGCAGCGTGAACTTTTATGTTTGTGTTCCGATCAGAAAAGTCTCGGAGAAGTTGTGTTTGCCGTCTTTAAAAACTCAGAAACTATCTTGGGAAAGACAAAGATCGAGGGGCAGAGGAAGGTGAAGGAGGAGGAGGAGAAGCAGCCAGCCATGAACTGAGAGGGACTGGAGGAGAAAAGACGGACTTTGGATGTAGAAAGAAAAGTGGGCGTGAGCTCAGACACGACTCACTGCTCCCCTTTCCTCCAACCAACCACCTATTGACCAAGGTGAGGAGGAGGAGGAAGAGGAGGAGGAAGAAGATGGAGGGGGGGGGATGAGAGAAGAGGAGCTTATAAAAGGTTGGAGGCTGGCTGAGATGAGGCTAGGGGAGCATGGGACGTGATACGAGTCAGTGCTCCTCTTCTTCTCGCCTCCTCATCCTCCTCAAAGCGGGGTCATGTTCAGGGCTAAAGGAGAAGGTCACGGCTGGATGCTCCTCTTCCTCCTTCTAGATCCTCTATAGGATGTAAAGAGGAAGGAAGAGGAAGAGGTAGGTCACAGTGTTACCCCTCTTATTCCTTTCCTAATCTTCATCTTTCTTTATAAGACAAAGAAACGGAGAGGGAGAATGAAAGTTCTCTTTGGGTCTTATCTCTTTGTCCTGTTCTTCCAGTTTAAGACACAAAGCTTGACCAAGAGTCCTGGATAAATTAATGATGCTATAGTTTTATGTTATTATCATCTAAACATCAGAATATAGACCACCTCAACCAGGACTGAGAAGCTACCACATGCAGATTAGTGGTGTAAACCTTTAATAACCATGTAAACGTTTGATCTGCTGGTTTCTCTCTGGTTGGAATAAATCGGTTCTTTCTGAGCATGTTTGATCCACGTGGGGTAAACATCAGGTGACGAGTTTCCAGGAGAGAAACATGGAGGTAGAAAAACAACCAGTTATTCAAACTTCTCTTCTCTCTTTCTTCTTCTCATCCACCTTTGTCTTCTGTTCTATTTCCAGTAGATTTGATTCTCTACAGCAGCATTTTATTGTCTTTGGTGGCAGAAAAAATAAATCTATTATTATTGCCAGACTACCAGATATTTTTTTAAGGTTTTGCTGATCTCGTCACCTTTCGTTATAGAAATACAGGAGGTCAAAGGTCACCCTCCTCTATACTCCCAATGATTTCACTGCAAACAGAAGGAGAGGAAGCCTGTGACTCTTCATCCTCATCCATCCTTCATCCTCCCACCAGCTGGAGGAGAGGAAGCACTGAGGTGTGTCACCCACACACCACACATATACAATGAGTGATCTCTGATTGTCATGCTAAAACATCTCAGTGCTTTAATTTGGCTTAAAAAAATAAATAAATCAAGTGGATTTTAAGACGAGGTTGCATCATCATCACTTTAAAGTCACATGACCTCCTGACCTCTGACTGCCCTAGTATTAATGCTGACATAATGTGTGTTAAGATTAGATTAAAAGAAAAAAAGAAAAGGGGGAACCCCAGAGGAAACAAGCATCCATCCCATAATGCTCTGGGATTTAAAGGAGAAAGTTTGATCTACTGAGTTTCCTGCCAAGATTTAATCTTGGTTTATGCTCCTGCAAGGGATCTACGCCGTAACAAGCTATACAGGCGTTGGCATTTATACTCTCTGTGTCAGCCTCCTATACACCATCTACTCAGATGTTCAATTATCTAATCAAAGACAATCTTTCTAACGTTACTTCATCATTCTTCTAACTTTACTTCATCATATATAAAATTAAACACAACAACTTAAAAGTATTGGACTATTATTTGCTTCCTTAAAATATACAATTAATTAAATTCAGAAATCAGTAAAACAATAGACTTAATTAGAAGAGTTGTGATTAAGAAAGGAATGTAATTCTCTTTGGTTTCTAGACAGAAACTTAAAATAGTAATATTGGAGTTAGTCGTAAAAAACAGCAGACACTTTCACTCTCCCTCACACTGTCCACACACACACACACACACACACACACACACACACACACACACACACACACACACTAACACACAAAGAGGAATCTGAAAGTGCTTCCTCGCTCATGGTCACGGATAAAGGCAGGAGGCAGGGATCGGCCACGGCTCAGGAACTTGACTTTTGGAGACAAAAGAACAAAAGGAGGAGGATGGTGGAGGACGAAGAGGGAGATGCAGGGATGCAGATGTGGAGGGGAAGGGGTATGTAGACTTTCATACAAGATGGAAAATAAAAATGTAGTTTACACTGTCAGCTTTTGGACGTTGGAAAAAAATTATGAGGTGATTTCGGCTAATGCATTCTTCTGAGCCTGGGAATTCAAGCTGAACTACTCATCCGAGTAGCTTCTTCAGTTCTAGGGGACTAGTGGGACGTCTGAGGTTTAAATAGGAACTCCTACTGAATTGCTTGCTTGGTTAACAACCAGAAACCGGTGCAGCTAATTTCCATTAACGATTGGGTACTTACCTGTTGTTGAGGGGGGGCTGTTTTTGTCCCCCCTCAGGAGGAGTTCCTATTTAAACATCAGACTTCCCACCAGTCCCCTAGAACTGAAGAAGCTACTCGGATGAGTGGTGAAACGTCTTCTCAAAAAACCCAGTTGCCTTTTTACGAACCTTTTTGGATATACCATGACCTGGATGACTGAGAACCTTCACAGACTAGCTGAACTATAATAAAGCTTGTTCATCCCCCAGGCAAAAAATAATCTGTCAAAAGTTTTTAAAAGCACACATTTGATGTACAACATTCAATGAGAAAGCCAGGGGAAGCTGAAATGCAAAATGTCTTGTTTTCTCATAGACAGACAGTACAGGAGGAATTACAGAGAAACTCACTGTCTGCTCTGAAGGTGACGGGCAACCTGCGACCTCCATCTGCACCAGACTGCACCTAAATGAAAGAGAGAGAGAATTAATACCAATTAAATAATCTGTGGGCTAACATTTTTAATCACAGATTTGATTAGAATCTTTAACTCCAAGGACTAAATGCCCATGAACTTTCCAAGGATTTAAAGGTTCCTTTAAGCCATTTGTCATCTGCATTTCCATTGTTGTCTAAAGCCTGACGAGGATTAGGCAACTTGGTTAGCTGATGTTTGAAAAAACAGCAGCAGTCATTTCTATATATCGACATAAATGTTTATGTAGAGCCCTGGAATTTGTCATATATTAAACATCCAAGTTTTAGCTTTGTTCAATCACACAACACTGAAATAAAGGCGTTTGCAGGTACGATAAAAAGAGACAGATACAAATTTTGAAACAAGCTGAGAACTCAAGACAAATGAGGTCTGAGAGCTTGCATCAACATCCGACCTGGGCCATCCAATGGCAAGTGGCCAGCTTTAAGTATCGGCTATCTGTGCTATGATCTAGCCTTAACATGGTGTTAGAAGTGTGAAAGTACAGAAAAGAACAGCTGGATGAATGTTGGCGGTGGAGAAAGGGCAAAAATAATCTGTTTACTGAACAAACAGGACCTGGACATCCTCCACCCATCAGTCAGCTCTACTTAATACAAAGGACAACAGACAGAGTGAGATGAGCAGTGATATGTACTATGGTGCAGAGCAACAGTTACCTACAATCCTTTTCTCTAGGTCGATACACAAAGACTTGGATTCTCATGAGGCATGTTGGAGTCTCAACTGTTTCAGCAAGAGGCAGTTTTTTTACAGGTTTGACCTTGTTTTCATGTTGCCCTGCACACACACACACACACACACACACCTTCAGGCTTGTTACAGAGGTGTCAGCCTGTGGTCACACACAACAACCACATATATACACCTGTAACCAATCAGACAGACACCCAGCTGTGTGTTATAGAAGGTGTGCCATGCTTGTTAGCAGCCACTGTACCTCAACAACCCATCCATACAAACACACACGCACATACGCTTCTCATTATGTACTTGTGAAGTTCCTCATTGGCGCACCACGTTCCCCAGGCCTTAAAACAAACTCTAAAACCAAAGTCTTAACCATCAAACAAGCCTTTGAAGACGTGACGAGAACAAAAACGTCCTCAAAAACGGTGAAAAATGCAGTTTGATCTTATCATGTTCTTATTAATTATACACTTTACCTTCAGTTTGCCTGCACTGCCAACCTTTGACCTTTGAAGGTTTACATGCTGTGCTCAGACGTCCTGCTGGCAGCATGAATTAGGAGGCTAATTAAAATCAAGGGAAGTTTTTTCACTGACCGCACAAAAAAAGAGAAAAAAAACAGACTTCCTGATTTGTTGCATTGGGAGACGGCCCTTCCCCCTAAAAAATCCGGTTCTAGTGCAAATTCTCTGCAATGTGGTAGAGAAAAGATCACAGTGGTTGTGGAGGAAACAAACACATGCACAAACTTGGAGGATGTTAGAATACAATACAGAGAGATGGTTATCCTTCCAGATACTCAAAAACACAGATGCTTTTGAGTATCTGGGAAAAATTCCCTTTTGGACACCTATTAAACCCAGATGAAACAAGACCCAAAAAAGACCACGGTCATGGAATAGTTCAACAATGTTTCTTTAGGTACTACAGAATCAGTCTGATGGGTTTGAAGGCTTATCCGACACCTAAAACATGCACGGTAGTTCAAATAGTGTAAGACAGGATTTTACATGCACTTACTTACCACCTCAGTAGGTCCACTAGTGAAAGTGAATGCATTCTAATGAGTAGTGCACTAAATTCTCCTTAATGAGGAAGGTTGTAATTCAACAGGATCATTTTGGAGGATGTAGTTTGTGGTGAAGTTAAACTGGACTGAATTAAACTCCAAAGGGTTCCTGGTATTCAACCTAGCTCGCAGACAATAAATGTCGGAATAAAAGGAACATGTGTTAATTCAGTACTACTACAAACCACAGCCTCCAAAATGAAACAACACCTCTCTCAGTTTTTTTAAGCCAATGCTGAATACCAGAACCTTCCACCCCGGCATTTCTTAACTTAATTCTTATCAGAACATGAGTCTGGTAACATCTGAAATTCATTATGGGGCGTGCTTCAAATGATACAGAGAAAAAAAAAAAAAATGTCTGCACACCGCTGCATAGTCCTATAGTCCACAGTTCATTGTAAACAAATTTGTGTATACGTCGCAGTTACTCTTCTGTCCATTGCCACATATGCCCCCAATCTTTGCTAGGGAATAATCAGTTCCCAAAGGAGAGGCTCCAACTCCCCCATCTACAAATACACTGCCTGGCCAAAGAAAAAGGTCACACTCTAATATTTCATTGGGCCGTCTTTAGCTTTGGTTACGGCATGCATTCCCTGTGGCATTGTTTCATTGTGTCTGCAATGTCACCAGATTTATTTCCATCCAGTGTTGCATTCATTTTTCACCAAGATCTTGTATTGATGATGTGAGAGTCTGACCATTGCGCAAAGCCTTCTCCAGCACATCACAATGATTCTCAATGGGGTTAAGGTCTGGACTCTGTAGTGGCCAATTCATGAAAATGATGTCTCATGCTCCCTGAACCACTCTTTCACAATTTGAGCCCCATGAATCCTGGCATTGTCATCTTGGAATATGCCCGTGAACATCAGGGAAGAAAAAATCCATTGATGGAATAACCTGGTCATTCAGTATATTCAGGTAGTCAGCTGACCTCATTCTTTGGGCACATAATGTTTCTGAACCTAGACCTGAGCAACTGCAGCAACCCCAGATCATAGCACTGCCCCCACAGGCTTGTACAGTAGACACTAGGCATGATGGGTGCGTCACTTCATCTGCCTCTCTTCTTACCCTGATGCCCCCATCACTCTGGAACAGGGTAAATCTGGACTCATCAGACCACATGACCTTCTTCCATTGCTCCAGAGTAAAATCTTTATGCTCCCTGGCAAATTGAAGCCTTTTTTGCGGTTAGCCTCACTGATTAGAGGTTTTCTTAAGGCTTCTTAACAGCTGTTCAGTCCTAATCCCTTGAGTTTCCTTCACATTGTACGTGTGGAAATGTTCTTACTTTCACTATTAAACATAGCCCTGAGTTCTACTGTTGTTTTTCTGCGATTTGACTTCACCAAACGTTTAAGTGATCACCGATCACGATCAATAAGGATTTTTTTCCAAATACATTTGTTCCTCAAAGACGATGGTTCCCCACTATCCTTCCAGTTTTTAATAATGCGTTGGACAGTTCTTAACCCAATTTTAGTAGTTTCTACAATCTCCTTAGATGTTTTCTCTGCTTGATGCATGCCAATGATTTGACCCTTCTCAAACAGACTAACATCTTTTCCACAACCACAGGATGTGTCTTTAGACATGGTTGTTTAGGAAATGAGAAGCTACTCATTGCATCAGTTGGGGTTAAATAGCTTGTTGCCAGCTGAAAGATAATTACCCATGCAGTAATTATCCAACAGAAGGCTCGTACCTATTTGCTTAGATAAATCCAGGTGGCGACTTTGTTTTGGCAGTGTATATAGACGATAAAGTTGGTCTGGCTTCCAGGCTAGTGTAATGAAGCTAAGATTTAGTGCAGGACTGTTAAATAAGATTCTTTTAGTTAGTGTACTTAATGAATTGGCGAGTTAGTGTATACAGAAAGTTGTAATACCCAGATATTTCAGCTTTTGTTGACCGGTTTTACCTTTATGTTGTGCAGGTGTCAAATTTTTTAAATTGTGTAAAACCAAGTGATTTCCACAGACACATAGGCACAGGATGCACAAGTTACTCAAGTGAAAACAGAAAATGACAGAATAGGAAAAGGTTGACTCTCTCTCCAGAGTGAATGTGATTATTTATGTATTTATTAACAGTTTGTAATGTCTTCCGTCGGAGAAAGTTGTGAATTTCTTCACCACAGAACAAACTTCTTTTGAGAGCCGTTGTTAATTTTACCTCTTCGTCCTTTTCTTGGTTTATTTGAAAGAGAGCAATTAAATGTATTAGCTTTGTGAGTGATATGACAGCTTTTTCAGATTTACAAGAGCTCTGTTTTCTTGGTGGAACAACACAAGTTCCGTTTTGGAGAGGTGGTCAAAATGGCTTTATGTGGACAGGATCTGAGTGTTATTGCTGGAGCCCTTTGTGTTTGGACTCCCACTGGGTTAACAAGAACCTTGACTGAGAAGTGTTGTACAGGCGATCAGAGTCTGAACCCCCTTTCCACAGCAGGAAAAGAGCGATCCAATTAAAATAAAATGCCATGTAACCACCTCAACCAGGACAGGCCAAGGAGTTTTCAGTCAGATTTAGAGGGCTGGTGTCAAATCCCTTCAATGTGAATATCTGTTGCGTACAAGTGTTTGAAAAGATGAACGGAGCCAGAGACATTTTGGTCATCGTCTTGTGAATTCAGGTTTGAAGAAAAAAATCTTCTTTATCTACTCCTACTCTTTTTTTTCCCCTTCTCCTCATGCTCAGTCTTCTTCTACTTCTTCTTTTCCTCCTCGTCCTCCCCTTCATCTCCTTCTCTTCCTTGTCCCACTTCTTCTCATTCTCCTCCTTTTTCTCCTCCTCCTCCTTTTTCTGCCCCTTGTCCACTTATTTATTCTGCTTCCTCCTCCTTATTCTTCTACTCTTCTCCCTTTATTTTTTGATTTTTTCTCTTCTCCCCACGTCCTCTCACCTTGCTTGTTGTTCTTTTTCACCTCCTCCTTCTCCCTCCTCCTCCCTTGCTTATTCTTCTCTTCCTCCTCCTCTGGCAGAACCACTTTGTCACTACACATCTACAGTGATGTTTTGATGCGAACACATAAATCTGATCCGATCATTTTATTCAGTCCCCATGGAAACAGTTCATCCCTGATCATCACGTCAACGTAGTCAATGTTGCATGTTTCCGTCTTTCCTACTTTTTCTTCCTCTTTCAACCGTGGCCTTCTGGAAAATCTATAAAAGCGCTGTAAGGCTTAATTTTAAAAAAGCATCTATTATATTCAAACATATTCAAGTATTCAGAGCAGCAAGAGACAACTAGTCCAGGCTCTTGCAGCCTTTTCCAGATTTCTCCATTGATCTGTGTCAAAAACCACCACCACCACGAGCCAAAGTTTCATTCTTTACAGCAGACAGAAAGGAGTTTTCTTCTTTCCTGTTGCCAGGTGTTTCTCACTAGTAATAGTCATTATGTTCGCCACAAACACACACACACGCCCCGAGGCCTGAACAGAATGAGTCACATCGGTAAACAACTGGGAATAAAAGAAAGAAAAAGAAAGAAAAAGGATGAAAAAGGATGAAAAAGAACGGCTCATTACGGCCTACAGTGAAAGAACTGAGGAGCAGCTGTTTGATTTCCAACCACAAAGAAAATGTTGCAGCTTCAACACGATTCACTTTTTTAAAACATATAAATCTATAAACACAAGGAGTACAAAAACCTCTGAAGAATTTCCTCTGGGAATCCCCAAACGCACAAAAACAGACACAATCCGTTCCTGTGGTAATCAGACAGCTAATTGCAGGCTCAGTTGGGTGAAACACCAATTAATCAAAGCACAGGAGGGAAGGAAGAGGATGATGGGTAAAGTAATCACCGAGCCTGCAGGGAAGGAAACAGGGAAGGAAGGAACGAGGGAAGAGGAGAAGGAGGGATCTGATTAAACAGGAACTCCTTCAATTACAGCTTTCAGGGTTCAAGTACCAGACTTCTCCTCTGCCTCGTTGTGTTTGGGCCGACCAGACCAGTTCCAGATGTTGGGACAAACTCCCAGCTGACCTTTAATCAACATACTGATCATGAGCTGAGGTACAAACAGCTAGAAAGGTCCTGTTTGGGGAAGCAGGATTAGAGCTGGGCATTTGAATCACAGGGCTCAGACGACATTTTACTTAAAGTTAACATGCAGCTGCTTGTGATAAGACAATATTTAACATCATGGACAGCTGGCTTCTCCCGTTACAGTTTGTACTGTGCCAACCTTAACTGTGCCTACATTAGTAGTTATTATTACTAGGGATGTCACGACTATATTTTTTTACTCCTTGATCCAATACTGATATTTTAATATTCAGCATCAGCCAATCTATGTCTTGATCCAATATTAAATGTCCTAAAGTTCCTCCTCTGGACATTCCTAAAAGACTTTCTCGTCTTCCTTGTATTCTCCTAGATGTGACTGGATTCAGACCAATAAATAGTTCTGTCAAAGTTAATGTAGTGTGGAGAGGGTAGCTCATATCTTGGCTCCAGAAAACTTGTGTTCTCTACTCTAGAAATCAGATGGTCATCCCATGCCATAAACCCTATAACCCTCTCTCTGAGAGGCTCCAGACCAAGAATTTGTCAGCGGGGAAATTGGGGTAGCTTCCAGGCTCATTTATTATTACTCATAATAGTTAAACAAATAGAGATGTCCCAAGTCCTAAGGATCGATTGAGGCCGATTGTGTTCAGGCATAATTCGTGAGGCTTTTCTTTAATTAACTTGTATGCTGTATTGCAGTTTGGGTGATGTCGGCAAACAATAATCTTAGCATAAGCCTTACTTTTAATTTATTTTTTTTTAAATAAGCAACTTGTGTGTAAAATAATCTAAGACTGTTATTTCATTCACTGATGAAATTCCATCAAGAAATAACTTGTCCAGGACATTAAGGACAGCAATTAAATTGGTTAACGTGTGTTTTAAGTTTACATAAACTCCTTGTTCATTTTTTAATGTGACAAACAAAAAAAACATAAGTTATTATATTTTATATTAACTATCATTTACTACATTTACTATATTTAAAGATAAGTGCCCACTTCTCTCCATGGCAGCTCGATGTTGTAGAAACTACTACTATTTTATCCATTAATTCTGTTTCACAAAGATGCACTAATCTACTAATTTGTGGCACCAAATTGGCGTAACTTTATATTTATTCTTTAAAACACCATTAAGAATCTAGTTCAAAACATAGTGGTTCAACACTGTGTGTGTTGGTGTGAAGCTGATGAGGGTTTCATTCACGCAAAGGCCTCAGGGCTAAAAACTAAACGCCCTGTTCCTCTTAACGTCTTCCTGTCTTTTACACAAACAGCCACCTCCAAACACTACCATATGTGACGACATGGCTGAACAGGGATCCAATCGGCTGCAGATAAATCCAAATCCAAAGTCAAAGCTATAATCATTTTACGTTCTTGCCGTCTCTCTCTTTCCATCACTATTAGCTGTTCTCCAGTAATCTCTTCAAAAAGTTAATGAGCCATTCAGTTGTCAGCCAAGAAAACACACAAAATTGAAAATAAAACTCACTAACATCTGATCACAAGTGTCCAGCTTCAAGTACAGAATCTGAGCTTTGTCTCCAATACAACCAAAATCAGGGCAGAAATCAAAAAATAAATAATCATTTAACGTGTGCATTCAGTGAGAGAGACTTTACAGCTTACTAAAAAATGAGCATGTACAACTTGGTCTGCTTGGTAGTAGCGTGTTTCCACTTTAGTATTTCTAGCTGTTTCTCCATCTCTGCAATTTTTGAATTGATTGTTTTGGATCAATAAAGATGGAACACATCGAGGAAAGGTTAACTGAGGAGGTTCGGAGATATAAACATCTGTGTGACTTGTCTTCGGTGAAATTTCAGCAAAAGTTTCAGTCACCATTGTTGAAAGTGAAGCAGGAAGTAGAAACAAAAATGAACCCAGTTCACAAAAAAAGACACAGCGCTGACTAGAGTTTGGGTGGTGTCTTTACAGACCGAGCCAGACTGACGAGCACACAAGTATAAATGGCTTGCACCGGTGTAGGCTATGTACGCAGGTTATGGTGTCTATGTCCCGCAGTAGCTTAAAGGAGCCTTAAGGCCGGGTCTATCCACAGGTTCTTAAAGTTGGTCACTTGTGTTTGGATTGCTCAGGTTGGATGTTAATGCAAGGTCAGAAAGGGGCCTAAAGTTGATGGCGCTAGTCTCCCTTTTAATCCTTTGATTGTTAGCCACCAAACTAAAACAGCTTTACTTCTTAATGTTTTGGAGTTTCAGTGTGGACCGAGAAGGACATTAACTTTGTCCCTGCGCGGAAAGTAGATCCGTAAATCATCTGAGGTTCACAGTGATGGAAAAACCAGATACTGTCAGATCGAATGCTGCCACGAAGTGAAGTGCTTTTTAGAATCTCAGTCTTAAAACCATCCAATAGTCTACGATTTCCACACTTTATATTAAATATTGATAATGTGCATTTCTGTCAGTTCTTTATATTTACAGCTGTCGTAACAGAATGTTGCAGGACCTCAATAAAAATCATTAAACTGATACGAAGAGCTTTAAGACACTAGCTTCTGCTCATGTCTGATCCAATGTGTTGACTGGTCAACTGCTCAACAGAAACATGAAATCATCTCAGCTTTGCGGCAAATCCAGGAAGAAAGAGCTGGAAACAAAAGAGAGGTGTAACAATGCAAACTCTGTGTCTGAGTGTGTGTTTGGGAGCAGCCAACCAGAGATTTCCCACCACAGGAACAAAACCTGCAGCTTCCTCCTCCTGCATGACTGCTCCTCAATGACCCCCCACCCCTCTTCTTCAGCGTAACTCCTCCTCCTCACACAGGAGGAGCTACTTCACTCCCGCTGTGACGGTTTGTTCTTTTAAAAAGACTTTTTCTCTCTCGATCTCGTTACAGGGCAAATCCTGACTTTAAAAAAAAAGAAAGAAAAAGAAACTGGTATCAGGTCTAAAAACTTCTGCACATGTGCTGTGAGTCTGGAAAAGTCATGTGACCCATGATTAACACCTGAATGGTAGATGCAACGTTGAGTGCAACCAAAGGGAACGAGTCAGAAAAAATGCAACCCTGTCCAATAAAGGAACTGCAATCAGGATGAGTTTTGATCAGCTTAGCATGACACCCAGAATAAACCACAAGTTAAGCTCCACCAAAAGAAGAAAATATACACATTTTAGTTACTGGTTCATCCTGGCAGGTTTAGAGGACGGAAGATCAAGGACAGAGCTCAAATCTGGCTTTGACCTCTTAATACCTCTGCAGGACACAGAAGCCGTAACCTACGCACGTAGGCTACACCGGTATGACACCACCCGTGCTGTGTCTTTTTTGCCAGTCGGGTTCATTTTTAGATCTACTTCCTGCTTCACTTTCAACAATGGTGACTGAAATATTCGCCAAAATTTCGCCGAAGACGAGTCATACAGACGTTTATATCTCTGGCACTAGGGTCTGGACTGTCACCGTAGCCTCTGTGTCAACTTAACGCAGAAGTATAAACTGCCTATTAAAGATTCTGATAGACAAAGGATAATGAACAGTTTCAACACTTCATGTATTAAATAAAGAATAATAAAACCACCATGGCCATTACAAACTATTTATTTTAACAAAAAGTTAAGGATGGAAAGATGTTGTTTGCCGATTGCTATGTGAAATACAGATGATCTGGTAAAGGTTATTTCTGCACACTTAGAGCGCAACATCAGTGTTAATCTACGTGGTTTAGTTTTAGTTGTCTATACACTTTCTGGCCACTTCATTAGGTACACTAGTGAAAGCATTGTAATATAATAGTCCTGCACTAAATCTTCTTTTAATGAAGGTTCTGGTATTGAGCATTAGCTTAAATAACTGAGAGAGCTGTCGATTCAACAGTGTTTTCATTGTGGAGGCTGTGGTTTGTAAAACTATTGAACTGACACATGTTCCTATTATTTTGACATTGTAGTCAATTGGCTAGGCTAAATAACAGAAACACAAATGATCATCCAGTTGAATTACCACCTTTTCTGACTCTGTTTCAACATCAACGGAACATTACACCAGTCATGAAGGAGGATTTTGTGCAGGACTGTTTTATTAGAATGTCTTCATGTTCACTAGTGTACCTAATGTTTTGTCAAGTGAGTGTATTTTAACATGATCTATTTGAATGAAGAACCCATTTCAACCTTTAACTTGTTCCTAATAATACTGAAATGCAGCTGACTGATTTACTAAGGCTGATTCCACTCACTTAGACATTGGAAAATCTACCTGGTTTAATTTTCTAGGACATATAGATGCACAGAGATGTGCAGAAACAAACTGCTGGAAAGGAGCGCTGCTGTGCTAGCCATTACCATCATCATTAGCATCTGCTCTGAAGAGTCTTTGTTGTGTCTGCAATATAAGAGATGAGGACATGGCAACTCTGACCGTCCAGACCATCAGACTAAACTGGAACAGTCCAAAAAACGATGCTGCTGTCTTCTTGTTTTATATGTTCAGAGTCCTCTGCAGCAACACTATCAAACACTATCAAGTATGTGATTCATTGAGAAGCCACAAGAACAACAAGGACACAGAGGTTATGCCCCTGACATAGTCTGGATTACATAAAGAGACGAAACTAAAAGTTCTCCAAGATACTGGAACAACCTATCGTCCTTTATTGCCAAATACTTTTGACTATTGAGGACATTTCCTGAAAGGAACTTTGTAAAACAAATCTTTTCCTCAGAAATCCTTGGAGGAACTATGAAATTTTTTTCCCAGAGCTGTTTTTTATGTAGGAGGTGGCCACTCCAGCATCCGTCTTTCACCTTCAGCCCGTTTCGGCCGCCAGAAAACCAGAAAACACACGTGTTTCGCATCCGACACCCACCCAGCCGTGACGCCCTCTGAGGCTTTCTCTGATGCCAAAAACACACCGACGGCCTGGAGGATGATGGGATACGTGACATGGTTACAGAGTGGAAACCTGATTTAAAAATGATGGCAGGATGGAGAATCCAGAGCAGGACAGAGAGAAAGTGGAGGAAGCTGAATGATTTCCTGGTGCGTCTTCCTCCACTGAGACAGATGTGATGGTTTCAACAGATGTGTTTAAACAGAAAGTCTTCCTGCACCTAAATCATCCATCACTCTGGCTTTCTCAAACTCACAGAAAAAGAAAGTTTCCTTCACATGGTTCAGGAAGAAAGTGAGTTCTGTGTTCAAAGCGCCGACATTTCTTTTGGAGAAACTTAATTACTGTCCTTGCAGTTAAATTATATCTTTAAGTCTGTATAAAGGTCTGCGAAAAGAAATGACTAAAATCCTTTTATGGCTCCAGGAGGATCTGATAAAGTCTGAGGAAGTGATTTTGAGAATAAAAATTAACCGTCTGATCGTACCAGACTTCTTACGTTGACTTTCCACTAGCTTCTTCTAGCATAACACTGAGGAAGCTCTGTGTTATGTACATAACTGGGCAATCAAATATTTCAATTTTAACAGAGGAATATCACAAAATGTTTTCAAAAAAATTCACTACCAGTAAAATGGAGCAGACTATGCAAATATTAGTGATGACCTGTAGGTAAACCTAACCTTTGTGGAGCCGCACTAAACTTTTTCAGGTTTTCTGGGACGATGTAAATGAAGCTAAACAGAAAGAAAACAGAGGTGTAATGCAAACGTGAGGCTGATCCTCAAGGAATACTGCAAATTTGACATTTAGAGGGCTCTGCGGGTTTAAAAGAGAGAAATAAATCTAAGTTTTTGAAATTTTTCAACACATCCACCCACACCTGAGTATCTTCTGTTACTGTGTGCTGGTATTTGTGCAATTTTAAAGTCAAAAAATAAAAAGAGAGCAGGACAAAGAACTGTGAAAGCACCGTCACACTGGGGTGAGATGAAAGGACAGTTCATCACAGACACTTCCGCCTGAACAAGGCTATGTTTTCATGGGTGTGTGGTTTCAGGTACAGGTGAGATAATGAAAACTGATCCAGTAAAGGTAAGATTATTATTCAGCTCTGTCTAAATGGATCAGGACTGCTCTCTAACATCGACACCGACATGTAAAGTTAGAAAACGCACACACAAAGGGAAGAGAACGAGCGCTAATAAGCCAACACCTGTAGAATAGCAGGTCCTCACACCCCCATCCAGCCGCCTTTGATGTGTAAGTTTCTGAAAGAAGAGGGGAAGCAGGAGGGCAGGGGGTAGTTTTTTTGTGTGTGTGTGTGTGTGTGTGTGTGTGTGTGTGTCGGGAGGAGGGGGGTGGAGTTGCAGGAAGGAATGTTTCAGCAGAGTAAACAGTGTGAAGCTTCCTGTAGAAACACTTCAAAGCCAGAGAGAGGAAACCAGGATAACACAGGCACAGACACACACACAGACACACACACAGACACACACAATACACCACACGGATCATCAAAGGCAGGTAGGAGTCATCTATCAACACAGGAAAATTAAAACCTTCAGAGTCTGTACGCTTACAGCGACGCAGTTTTTAAACCTAAAAACTTTTGTTATTATTATTATTTTCTAACAATCTGTGTTTCTCATTATTTAATTGCAGGGGTTAATCAACTAAGACTAACTGAACAGAATAACTGAATTTCTCAAGTTCTCTCTGTCATCATACTTTTTATATCCAGTTAGCTTACAGTCCTGGTGGTGCTCTGTGCTGGAGCTTCTGTCATGTTATGGATCTCACTGGTTTCTCGTCTAGTCTCAAAAGATTTCTAATGAGATGATGAAGGAAATGGCAAATATTTAAAAAAAAAAAAAAAAAAAAGAGGCAAAAATGATTTTATGAATTGATATTGGATCTTTCAAACAAAGATCACTTTAAATCGGAAAAACCTATTGTCTCTATTGTGACAACTTTCTTCTCTTTAATAACAAACTGAATATCTTTCTTTTTATATAAAACCTCTGAAGGCGTCACTTTTAGGCATTACCTAAAGCAAAAACCAAATCATCTGGAAAATAACGGTCAAAAAGTCAACTCCACTTTACAAAGACAACTTGAAACAAGCTTGCACTAACTTCTAGAGTTAAAACTCACTTCAGTAAACAGAGAACAAACTGACGAGAGACTAAGGTGATAAAACACATAAGTATATTGACTGACAACTATTCTGATTAATCTTTGATTGTTCAGAAAAGCATCCAGCTTCAGCTTCTCAATGGTTTTCAACTCTTCTTTGTAATGTCATAAACTCAACATCTTTAGGGTCGAGACTGGTGGTCCAATAAAAAACCTCTGAAGATGTCACATTTTGTTCTATTTAAAGTATAATAAGCATTTTTTAAATAAAAAAAAACAAATAATGTGCAGATTAACAGTCAAAACATGAGCTCCACTTTTCTAAGACATTTTAACATAAGCTTGCCATAACTGCTAGAGTAAAAACTCACTCACTAAGATTTCCACCCAGATGGTCAGAAAAGTACAAGAAGAAACACATAGATAAGAAATTACATGAGAATACTGACCGACAACTACGCTGATCATTCAAAAAAGCCAAACATTGTGCAGTATTACCTTCTAATTGCTATGATTTCCTGCTATTATGAGCAGGAAATTATGAGTGTATTATCAGTATGATGATACACTCAATACCCTAAGGATTTAGACTCATGTTCAAACAAAACAAAACGTCTAAAGACGTCATGATTACTTTTGGGAAAGTGTAATAACCCTCGTTTTTAAATAAATAAACAAAATACCTGATGAAGTGGAAAATAAACACCAAAACTATATCATCAAAACATTAGGTCCACTCAGTAACTATTAAAACTGTCCCAACACAGATTTGAACATTGTAGAGATTAAAGATTACCACCCTGATTGAGTAGAAAACAGGCCACATCCTTTCCACATCATCTTTGAAAATGGCACTTTGATGAGATTCACAAACATACTGGATTCATGGAAATGTTTCAAGGTATTTGAAGACTTTTCCTAAAACGGAAAGTTTGCTTCCTCTCCAGAATATATACATTTTGAACTGCATAACAACCAGTGATTTGAATTGTGACCAAAAACATGGCTGTTGTGCAGAAGCACATCATCAAGTGAAGAGGCGCATCAAATGTTTTTAACAGGTCCCACAAAAGACAGGAAATGAGCTTTATTATCTCCAACTCACCTAAAACACAAAACTACTGACTTCTGGCTTTTGTTTTGCAAAACAGATTTTTTTTTATATTCAACTCTGTTTTGTGGATGATATAAAGGATAAATAAGATGCACCAGATACGGCAGTAATACATTAAACTTGTTAAGACTTGCAACGAAGAAAAAAAACCCTCACAATTCACATTTTATTTAAATTAGTTAGGTATAAAGCAGAAAGCGAGTCTTAGTATCCAAAGACCGGACAAGTACGATAGTTATCTGTGCATGTATCTTTCCAAAAAAAAAAACTCCATAAACATGACTTACGAATCAATTTTATTTTTATTTTTTAAGTTTATGACAGCCGCATCCTGCCTTGTCCGATGAAGGGGGCTGATAACAGCGTGGATTTGGAGAAAGGGCAGGCTAGGAATTATTTGATTGCATTGATTTTCTTGCCGAATTCAACAGGGTTTCAGACTTATTCAGAAAAAATTTTAAGCCCGTTTCTGAGGTGTGCAGATTTACTGTGAAGTAGATTTTGTTTAAATTCGCATTTTTTTATACTAGAGTTTGGTGCGTACAGTGTAAAACGCAGTGAAGCGCCAGCTTCTTAGACACGACAGGTAAGAAAGGTACCATGACTGGCGCAGCCTGAGTTTTGAAACACGGCACACTAAAGAATAAAACTGTATTTTCAGGCTCATAATTATTTAATTAGTAGTTTATTTAAAACCAACTGTTTATCTTTAGCAGAAGTCACCAAAAAATCGACAGTCCCCAAAATCTTAAAAGTTTTTTGGGAGACTTGCGAAGACAAATGTCGTCAAAACGAGAAGGCGAACGTTTCTTTTTTGAGTGTTTTACCTTGAAGCCGCATCGCTCCTGGTTCGCTTTCCGGTTTCCCGAGGTCGTAGATCCACAAGAGAAATATAAAAGCAGAAAGAAGCCGCAGAGAGAGGCGAAGACACTCCGAGGGGCCGCCATTCCTCCCTCACGTCTGAGCAGCTCTGAGCTCGAGGAGGACAGCGCAGGAGGAGGCGTGTGTGCGCGTGAGTGCGTCTCTACGTGTATGCATGTGCTTGTTTGTGTGTGTTTGTGAGGACCTGAGGGGGGGGGGGGCATTTTGGACAGGACAGTCTTTTAAGGGACAATTCCTGTTTATTTCAACCTTGCTTATGTCACATTAGTTCATCTACTGTGGCTCAATGGGCAACTTTGAGCTATTCACCACTTGGGCAACAACCACTTGAACAAGTTGGGCAACTAGCGTTAACTTCCTGTGTCTTTTTCGATAAAAGGCAGATTTTATATTTCAAATGTTTGTCTTCGAGTGCTCACTGTGAGCAGTGATTATATTTAAAGGTAAACAAGGTGTAGCTCAAGCTAACATGTGTAACAACATACAGCAGAATTAGTGACTTTACAACTTGTTCCAAAATGTGTATCATGTCCCCAAGTCAGCTGTTCATGGTTCTGATCCAGCAGAGATCCGTTAATTCAAGATTCAAGATTCAAGATTTTTTTCCCAATAAGTTTAGAAAAATCGAAAAAACGTTTTTCTCTTTCTCTTATATAAGAATTAAAAAAAAACTAAACGGACAAAATGTGAAGGATTTCGGTAGTGAAAACAGATACAAAATGTTAGAGACAGTAGCTGTTATAATATTCTACTGACCAAATGTTGTCAGTGTTTACTTACATACAGAGTGATCGGGTCTCAAGTGCACCATGAACATCAACATCTGACAGTCTAGCATATTTCCTCATGGTCATTTGTCTCTGAAAGTCAGCTCATGACCAGTTTTAGTGACAGTAATGGTCTAAACGGGATCCATAATCTAGCTAGCATAGAAGGGCAAATTTGGAATGAAAGAAACCGAAAAGACAATAAAAATACAGCAATCTGTATGTACTATACTGTGCTCTGATACAGTTTGTGGTGTTGTGAACTTTCCTGTAGAGACTCTGTGTTCTCTGACCAGTCCAGACTATTGTTAAGATGTACCCCATCCACTGTCTACCACTACCTCTGCCCTGAGTGCTGGAGGTCCTCCACCAGCTCCTTGGTCTTCATGATGTTGAGCTGAACCATATTATGAGCTGCCACACTACAAAACAACAAGTCACACAGTCTGAAGTTTGACTTGTAAACTAGAAAAACCAACCAAGAAATGGAAATGCATATGTTGTGTTTTTTTAACTAAAAATCACCATCTTTTAAGAAAATCATGTTTTGAAAATAATTCAAATATGTTATTTTTTTCCCCCTTATTTTTAAATCTGATGTTGACCTCTGCACAGATGACATGATAATCAATAAAAATGATGATAATAACAAAGATCCCATATATTTGGTACAAGATTGTTGATTTTATTTATTCATAAAGGTGTTGTCCAGGACATTTGGATGACTGATTTTAACCTTCAGTATATGTGTTCTTTACCGAGCAAGATGAATAGATGTCTCTTCTTTCAAAGATTACTCCTGACGTGAATCTTTCTTCTCATCTCTAAGCTTTCTCTCTTGTGTTCTATGCTCTTTTTCATTGGACTGTTTGTCTTATGCTCCCTCTTGTGGCAAAAGTTAATAACAGTGATTCTCCAGGGAAACAAACAATGACTATTATAATGTTGAGTTGATCTTTAAAGATAGTCAGAAAGGTGGCAGTTCAATCGGATGATCATTTTGGAAGATGTAGTTTGTGGTGCTGTTAAACTAGACTGAATTAAACAATAAAGTGTTTCTTTTATTTAGCCTAGCCCACCTAATAAACAGGCAAGTGAGTGTATTTCAAGTGTATTACAGAAAGTATGGAGTTCGGTACCTGAAGGTATTTAGAAAAAAAAGGGATTTCTTTGTAGATGATCAAATGATTGAGATACTTTAGCCACAAATATGTCCATAAAACTATAAATTAATTTTCCATGCCAGTCATGCCAGTATTTTTAATGTACATCATTAAACCAGTTACTGGAGTATACCTCTTCATCACAGAAGAGAGAATCACTACACTAGTGAAAATATGTATAATATAACAGTCCTACTCTATATCTTGTCTTTTCTGGTATTTCTGGTAAGGTTCTTCTGGTAATCAGCATTAGTCAAATAATGGAGATGCATGATTTTATTATTTTGACATTGTAGTCAGTGGGCTAGGCTAAATAACAGAAACACTTAAGTGTTTAATTCAATCCACAAATTGCATCCTCCAAAATAATCGTCCAGTTTAATTACCACCTTTCTGATTCTGTTTCAACATCAACTGAACATTAGACCAGCCATGAAGGACGATGTAGGGCAGGACTGTTATATTAAAATGTTTTATCCAGTGTACTTGACCATGAGTGTATGTGAAGACCTTTTATTGGAAGCAGGCAATAAAAGGTCTGGAAGAACCATATTAGCTAGATGTAACTAATGAACTGACATCTGTATGTTTGTTTCTATACATATAGAGTATGTAAATATCTATAAATATGATGCCAGTCAGCTGCAGTGGTGAGGCAGGTTCCAACTGTGACATCACAATGAAAGATTCTAAGTTCCGGTGAATGAGTTCTAAGTTCTGGTTCTTGGCAACCAAACACCTGAGACAAACTCCTCATGAACACACTGAACTGCACCTCAAAAATGAGCCAACTAGCAAATACTTGCGCTCACAGAGCTGCTATGGAGAAAAGGATGAGAGACATGATGTCCGCGGCGTTGGACGAACTCCGTCTGGAGAAAAAACTGTGTGACGTGGTGATCAAAGTGGGCCGCACCGAGTTTGACGCCCACAAGGTCGTCCTCTGTAGCTGCAGTTTGTACTTTCGGTGAGTAGGCTAGCACAGATGAGCGAAGACTAATCTTAAACTCTTAAAACAAGTTGGCAGAAAGCATTTACTCCATTCAGGTATGCCTTGTGGCCAGTGGTACTCCTCCTGAATGTTTGACCTACACTGTACAGATCAAATTCAGCTGCTGTAACTGGAATTTTTTTCTGAGTTTAAGAAATTTCTCTGTGGGATAAATTAAAGGATCATCTTATCTTGTCTCATTAGGTACACTAGTGAAACCAAACGCAGTCTTGCACTAAATCCTCCTTCTCGACTGATCTAATGTTCAGTTGAACAGACAGAGTCAGAAATGTAATAATTCACCTAGATGATCATTTTGGAGGATGTAGTTTGTGGTGCTGTTAAACTGGATTGAATTAAACACTAAAGTGTTTCTGTTGTTTAGCCTATCCCTCTGACTACTATGTCAAAATATTAGGACAATTCAGTAGTATTACAAACCACAGCCTCCACAATAAAAACACAGCTGAATCAACAGCTCTCTCAGTTATTTGAAACTAATGCTGAATACCAGAACCTTTATGAAGACAAGATTTAGAGCAGGGGTGTGATTTGACTGGTGTACCTAATGAACTGGCAAGTGAGTGTAGTTTGGGAGCTAATTCTGGTCCAACAAACTCTTTCCACCATGTGAAACTTGAAGGCTGCTTTGAACTGCTTTCGTGTCATGTGTTCAACTTGTTGCACCACGTGTCTTGGAGTAACGCAATGTCAATCTTGTGTATGTGCTGCACATATGATAGAATTGACAATAAAGCTGACTTTGACTTGACTTCAATCTTGTTTTAAGTACATTTGAAATGATAAATATTTCCATATGGCCACGCAACTATACAGCCAGAAGTTCAGCTCTCTGGAATGAACTAGCCAACAAACTACAAAGCTATTCCAATTAACCAATCAAGGGATGTAACTGGCTCTTGGGATGCCTAGATATCCATTGAAAACACTGATGTCCTCTTAATCCCACAGTACTCTCTTCACCGGTACATGGGCAGCCCCTGAAAAGGAGGTGTACACTATCCCGGGAGTGTCGCCTCAGATGATGCAACTAATCATCAACTACGCCTACACCCACTCTGTTCCCATGACAAAGGACAACGTGGTGGACGTCCTGGCTGCTGCCGACCAGTTCATTGTGCTGGGGATGATTCAGGCTTGCAGCTTCTTTCTGGAGGACCAGCTGTGTCTGAGAAATTGCATCGGCATCTGGAAGCTGGTGGACTTCTACCACTGCCCTGAACTCAGGCTCAAGGCTTTCCTCTACATCCTGCACCACTTTGAGGAGATTGTTGGCGTCTCGCAGGAGTTTCTGGATCTCTCAGAGGAGCAGCTGACTGCTGTGCTTGAGAACAATTACCTCAATGTGAAACGAGAAAACACAGTGTTTGAAGCCGTCCTCCGGTGGATCAACCACCTGCCTGAGCAAAGACACAGACGCATCTCTATGCTGTTGCCAAAGGTTGGTTAATAAGAGCCTACACTGGGCTGTGTAATTATGCCACCAAATTGCTAGGTAGTGACTAGTCTGCTGTGTTGAGTTTTACACTGTAGTTCACACAATGACGAGTGACACTGAGTGGCTCATGTTGCAGTTGAAGCTAATAAACTTAGCTCAACAGTTACTTTGACTGAAATCACCGCAGCACAGAACATAGAGAAGACGTCCGAGTGAATGATGCGTAGGAGGCTGAACAGGGGAGAATTTCTGTGCTTGTCTCCATTTCCTCCCATTGGTCAAAGCGATGCTAGAATTCCGGGGATATGAGCGGTACGAGAGTCTGATCAGTAAGGTCTGAGAGTAGAGCCACGTTATCAGTGACCCACCCATACTGCCTCTAGACTCACTCACGTTTGTGCTTGGTTAACACTTACTTACCGCAAAAACAGTAAAGATCCCTCAGATCCTTGAGGTTGGTTAGAACAGCATAATTACTCACTGAGCAGGTCTCAAACAGACAAAAAGTTTTTTTGAAGGTCCTACAGTACCATCTTTGTGTAGCAGTTGTTAATTGCAACTGTCAATCACAGCTGTCTAATCATGATGTCACATCCTATTTGTATAGAATCAAATAACAAACACTAGACTTATCAGAAAAATGTACACTTGATGGACAACATACATCAGCATTTTATTAACTACCTACCTGAGTAGTTAATATAATTAAGTAAGTAGCTACCTAAAATGACAGAAACCATCTTTGAAAAAAATGTATTTGACCTGTACTTTAGTGTTAGTTTGGTCCAAGTCCCATCCACTAACTTGGATGGGGTGGGACTTATTGATTGGGTCTAACTGAATTCCTTCTTTGTCCAGGTGCGCCTAGGCCTGTTGTCTGCTGACTACCTCCAGCACAACGTGATGAACAACACATTGATAAAGAACAGCATCGAATGTGAGCCTATCATCAGTGATGCAGTGACTAAATTTATGGATTTTCATGCTAGTGGAGGTCCAAAATACTGCTTCAGCAACCTGCTGAGCCGCCCCCGTCTCCCTGCTGCCATTTTGTTTGTCACTGGAGGCAAAGACGCCAGCACTGCAGCTTCCAGCGTTGAGGCATACGATGCCCGAGCAGACTGCTGGGTCACCCTGAACACCGGCATTTTCCGAGCTCATCACGGTGCTGCTGTCGTGGACAGCTTTGTGTATTTGGTTGGTGGCTGCAACCAAAACACTCACCTGGATACTGTGCAAAAGCTTGACTTCCTCACCTGCACGGTGCAGCCTGTGGCATCCATGAACTCCGCCCGCTGCTATGTCAGTGTTGCTGTGCACAACGGGTACATTTACGCCATGGGAGGCTTCAATGCAGAAACTTACTTAAACACCGTTGAGTGCTACAAGCCTGAGACTAACCGGTGGACCATGGTTGCACCGATGCGTGCAAAGAGATGTGGGGCCGGTGCCACAACTCTGAATGGAAAGGTGAGTAAAGCAGAGATAAGTGAGGCAATCTCAAAACTTAGTGTTTCTTTTAGAATTTGCACCCCTAATTTCTGTATAAAAACTACTCAAAACATCAATATTTAAATATGTAAATAGAAAGTTACACCCATAAGCAATTAACACCCATAAGCAATTAACTTCAGTCTTGCTCAGCTCTGAGTTTTTGCTACGATTGCCTTTTTTGATCTGGACGACCAGCAGATTAAGGTGACTAATGTGAAGAAATTTCTGTCATTATTGGGCAGAACACAAAGAGAAAAAATTATTTTAGTATGCAATTCTTAAATTATCTGTACGCAGCAATCAGTAAATTAATCCTGTTTGTGTTATCTTGTTTTCCCCAATAATGTGTTATTCCTTTCCAACTGAATGATATTATGTTTGCTTGTCTGATCTTCATGTTCTTCTAAGCATCTTTGTTTTTTTTTTTTAAAAAAAAGCTTTTTAGCTCTTATTTCACTTCTAACAGTAGAGGAATTCATAAGAAATGCAACTGTCTGCAGATATACATTTGTGGTGGTTTCAACGGACATCGCAGCCTCTCCACAGTCGAATGCTATATGCCAGATATCAACCAGTGGACCTCAATCCCTCCCATGCGGTGCTGCCGAAGTGGCCTGGGGGTCATTGCCTGCAAAGACAAACTCTATGCAGTAAGTGTGTGGCAGTAACACATGTACGCTAGCTATTTAGTATTGTGCTCTTAACATTATACGTTACCTCAGTCAGTTTACCTTGAGTATGTGTTTGCAGCCTACAAATATTTCACTTCAGCATACTCTTTGGATAAAGTAGGTTACACAAGGCTGTGATTTTATTTTCCTACAACTATTGGCTACCTTAATTATGACAGTCAGATGAGCTATGTACCCTACACTAGTACTCAGCATGCACCTCCCCAGAAATATTTCAACAAGTCACAGCGACATAGACCACAGCAGTTGGTCTAAAATATATCTCAACATCCACGTGTCCCAGCAGCTGCACAGGAAATCGCTTAGTTCAAGTTTCCATAGTTTGAACTGCACAGACAAACTCACTTCTAAATTTTACCCTCTGGTATACTGGGAGATTTCACAAGAAGTATGTAAAACTCCAGAGCTGCCAAATACAGCCAATGGTTTCTGGTCCAAAAGCTGTTTAAAAAACAGTGAAACACATGATGTTTCAATCCGACATTCACAACTACATCTAAAAATGCTAAATGCTAGCGATCCATGAGAAAAATAAGAAGCCTTATTTGACATTAGCGAACAACAGCTAGGTACCGGCACCTGTTCAGGATCAGGATATTGTTCGCTTGAAGCACAATCAACAAAGTTGTTGTTCTGAAAGCCTTTTTCTGTCTGGCTTGGTATGCTAGCACTTGGTTGTTGATGCTAGTTAGTTTAGCTACAGATACGGTAATGTTACCAGCAATTATTTTAACGTTATTCCGCATACGAAGCAGACATTAATGGAACATTCCATTCGAACATACAGTATGTGGGTATTTTTTTTACCGACAATAGCAGAGCTGGATCCACACAACCAAATGCAGGGGAGACTTTTCTCAATATTTACTGCTGGTTGCGTTCTGGACCAGTGTGGGTTCCACATCGCAACCTGGATATTTGAGTTACACATAGCCCACGCACAGCTTTTAACTGTTTTCCAGTTCTTAATTGCTCCTGTTCTCACTCTTGATTTGACTTTGCTTTGACAGTTCAAGATTTGTTTGTCTAATTGGTCGACCATTGCTCTGATTGGCCCATTGGTTGGTGGGTCATCAACCAATCAGAAGGCCAAAGAAGGGTCAGCTATTTCATTTAATGGTTTTTCCTTTACTGAAACACTCATATTCAAATTTCACTCTCAGGTTGGCGGCATTATTACCAGGAACAGCCACCTATGCAGTGTTGAGGCTTACGATCCCCCCACCAACAGGTGGACCACCGTGCCATCCATGCACATCCCACGCAGCTTCTTTGGCATTGAGGTGGTGGACGACCAGGTTTTTGTGGTCGGAGGACACAATGGCTCCAGCACCCTGTCAACTGTGGAGCGCTACGACGAGGAAGACGGGATGTGGTACAGCGCCTCGAACATTGAGGTTTCCCGTAGCAACCTGAGCTGCTGCGTGCTACACGGACTCTACAGCCTGGCCCAGGCCTTGTTCCCTCGTGGTCCCCTGGCGGCCCCCAGTGATGAGGAGGCTGCAAGCAAATCCAACTGAGCTTCAGCCCGACCTGACACATGTCATCCATCGTGCCATTTTAAACAATAATAAAAAACTTCATTTGCATGTCAAAACAAATGTTGTTATTATTCCATTATTTATTTTTATGTTTTTATTCAGACTATATTTATTGCTCATATTTTCTTTAGTATATTTGTTTTCCTACCTCTATCTCTGGTGTTACCGTAACATTTGACTTCACAGACTCAATAACTGAAAGATTGAACAAATAATAAAAGTAAATTACATGAAATTTAAATAAATACATAACTGATATGGAAACTGTGGAAATTAAATAAAAAGTAAATTACAGCAAAATTAAACAAAATAAAGTGGCATTTATCAGATGATTTATTTAAATAATTTTAATTTTGGTTTCTTACGTTATTAATATTTTCTATCAAAGATTTTCTTACGTTCTCACTGCCCAGTCGTTATTCGAGATATGAGGGAAGATCGTTTACATCCATTACAAAAACAAAGCATGACATAAAATTGTTTAAATGTATGAACGCGTTAATGACATACGAGGGTGAAAAGTTTTAAATATTACAAAAACCGAGTAAATCCAAGAAAACTGTCCATAAAAATTCTATAGCCAAAAAAAGATACATAAAGTATTGGCGTCTTCTATACAATGTTATATTCAAGATGGCGCCGACAAATTTATCAGTTAATATACATTAAATTATTTCCATTCATTCGGCTATGAACAATGGGGACCACTCACCATGTTGGCTCTGAGTTGTCTGCGGATGCAGTGACAAGGCGATCCTCGTCAGAACCAAAATGGCGCCTGTTCCCCTTTAAACAATAAACCAATCAAATTCCTGGCAGTTTCTCCTCTCCAGTCAAACTCCAGCTAGAGGGTGGGACACGTGGACGTGGGAGGAGTTGTTTTGGGGTGTTGTGAATTCTTGCAGCCAAGAAATCTTGAGTGGGAGTTGCCGGACCGATTTCTTTTGCGTTTTGTCCGTCGATCCGCACCGAATATCACCGCGCCAGCCGCAGCTATGCCCGGGATAGAGAAGCTGCCCATAGAGGAGACGCTGGAGGACAGCCCGCAGGTAACTCTGTCTTCTCTGGAGGCTTCATCTAGCATGCTAACATCGGCTAGGCTAACTGTCTTTGTAGGCTAAGTGTTTGCCTACCTCCAGCGGGGAGATGCCTAGTTCTAGCGGCATGCTAACTGCTAACGGCCCAGCTGACCACAGCTGTCAAGCACACAGCTTAGTCGGGATACAGCAGCTGTATTCGGTATCAGGAAGTTGGTGACTGTACCGATCCGCTGGTGGAAGGTACTCTGTTAAAATGTGAAACGGAGGCACACGAATCAGCGCTGCTTAGCACAGACATCAACTAGTTAAATGAACAGTTAGCCGGCTACTTCCTTAGCCACTTGGCTAGTCGTTTCGCCTCCCTGTAATGATAACAGTTAATCATCCGGCACAGCACCGATGTCGCCCTGCTGCTGTCTGTTATCGTCATATGCAAATGTCACTCAGGGCCGAAGGCTTCAGATGTGTTCAAACAAAGCTCCCCTCACTTTCCTGCAGCAAACCCGGGACGCAGCACCTGCCGTGACGCCACGCACCAGGGCGTGGCTTGAGGCACCTGTCTGTACGGTGCACGCTGCAGATATAGGGGTTGATATTGTTTGTTTGTGTTGGTTCTAGCCTGACACTGGTTGTCCTGATTTCAAATCCAACACTCTCCATTAAATCTGTGATTTCCTTTCCAGCCATAACATTATGACCACTGACAGGTGATGTAGATAGTACTTGATTATCTGGTTCAATCTCGCCTCTGTGGGATGTGCTGGACAAACAAGACAAAACATCTTGGGGCTAGATACCACAGCACACCTTCAGAGGTCTAGAAGAGTCTATGCTTACACATAGAGGCAGATGGTCATAATGTTATGACTGATCAGTCTGTGGAACACACCTTGATAGCAGAGTTGTTCTGTGGCAACAGGTGGCAAGTTAGAATTTAGATAGATAGCAGTTACACAATACATCATTTGAGGCCATAACACACTGAGATTTTATTGACAAGTCGGATGATGAATCAGCAACTTTATTTTCACCGGTTTTATTTTGCTTCCTGTACGTAGACTCGCTCTCTGCTGGGAGTGTTTGAGGAGGACACTGCAGCCATCTCCAACTACTGTACACAGCTTTACCAGGCCATGCAGAGGATTTACGATGCACAGGTAACAGCAGTGTTGCAGGTGTATGTAGAGTCTTATTCTGGATCAATATCTGCTGCTCAGCTGCCGCTGTTTTCTCTTTCAGAATGAATTAAGTGCTGCAACACACCTGACCTCTAGACTGCTGAAAGAGTACGACAAACAGGTTGGCCACTTCAAACTACCCACTAACAGCCCACACATAGCTCATAGTTTAGCACAGAGGTGAATTAAAGTAAGTGATTTCATAGTCTGAGCTCCTCCAGTACGTTGTTCCAGAGTTCATGTCTAGTCTTAAATCTAGACACAGTTACTGCTTCTTGTTTGTTTTAGAACCTCACAAGTTGAGCTGCTACTAATTATAAGATATTTTCCAACATCTGGTTTTACAAAAAGACTTTCTAAAGACACAACGCACTTCAACTCCTGTCCTCTTGAGGAAGATTTCCTAAGATGATATGAAGAAAAAACTACAATAATACAATAATGATGAAATGCCTTGAAAAATGATACTTTACAGTCATATACTCTGTCTCTGAAAGCGTCAAACATATTTTCTCTGCCTGTTAATTTGAGCTCCTCATCAGTTATGACAGCATCTTGGCTGCCTGACAGGTTGTCTGCTTCTGCAGCGAAGGCATCAGGAGACTAGTTTTTACTTATTATGAATTTATTTCTTCTGTGGCAGCATAACACACAAAAAGAGCCTCCAGAAAGTCTTACAGGTTAAACTGATCGATCAAAAACTTTCAGTGCGGATTCATTAACGCCAGTAGAGACATGTCAGTTGTGACGCTGAAAGCTGAGCTGGCTTCAACCTTTTTCCTAAAGCTGTATCACCAGTTTACCAATGTATATGGTTACACATTCGGCGTCAGTCAACTTCAGGTCACTCACCAGCCTCACAGCATTATGGCTAAAAACATCCCACAGTGCAACATATTTCATTCTCCCCATGGAAGAACGAGTACCTCAGGCTTACACAGAAACATTTAGCACCAGACAACAAACTTAAAAACAGCAGCCATTAGCGCTGTGACACTAGCTGTTAGCCTTCTAAAACGATCCATCCAACAATATAGCCCTAATTTTAGCTATAGTTGTCCGCCATTAGCCACTAGCATTATGACATTAACCACAACTTTATTACACTAGTCATATATCACTCACAGTACCATGCTACTAACTAATCGCTACATAAAATAGCCATCAGCTTATTCCCACTAGCTAACGGCATTAAACAGGCCACATTGTGTTATGTGGATAGCACTATCCCTCAACGCAACAGCAATAAATACAAGCTGGAAAAACACTAGAAGTCTGCTTCTCACCATCCATCAGTCTTATCATCATAGCCATTACCATTTTAACAAAAGCCACTGGTTTTATCTGTTAGCTCACACACATCTGACTTCACTACACCAGTGGTTATATGTTATACTGTTAGATTAGACTGTCAGATACACTGACTGCTTTGTATTTACTATTACCTAATCCATTCGTCCGTGTTTTTGCTGTTTTGTTGTATCTGCAGCGCTTCCCTCTAGGAGGCGACGATGAGGTGATGAGTTCAACCCTGCAGCAGTTTGCAAAAGTCATAGACGAGGTGAGAGAATATCAAAACGCATCCACTCTGAGTGCTGCTGTCACTGGCTACGTTTACTCGATCAATCAGTCTGATCAGAGATTAACTGTTTCCATGGAGACTAAAAAATAAAAACAACTTAAGAATCAAATTAGATGTATGTTTACATCAGTCACGTTATTGATAAAGTGGTTCTGCTGCTGTGGAGAGTCCGCTGGAAATAGAACAGAAGAAGAAGAAGGTGGTGGTTAGGAAGAGGAGAAAGAGAAGAATAAGGAAGTGGATTAGGGTAGGAGGAGGAGGAAGAAGAAAGAGTAGGAAGAGGATGAGAGGAAAAAAAGAGGAGAAGGTGAAGGAGAAGAAGAACCATGGAGAGGAGGAGGAGAAGGAGAAAGAGAAGAAGGGGGAGGAGGAGGTAGAGAAGAAATAGGTGGGGGTGAAGAAGAGGGGAGGAGGAGAAGACAAAGGAGGAAAAGGAAGAGAAAGAGGAGGAGGAAGAGAAAACTGGGGCATGAGGAGGAAGAGAAGAAGAATTAGTGGCGATGAAGAGGAGGAAGGAAGAGGAGGAGAAAAGAAGAAGGTGAAGAAAATCTTAGTTGTCTTTTCCAGCTTCCACTCCAACCCTTAATTTATTAAGCAGAAGACAACGACCAAGAATGTCTCCACATCTCCAACATTGCTGTCCACATTGATTCCAGCTTCGATCATCTTTTCAAACAGTTCGTTGTTTTTCTACCTCCATGTTCCTCATGTTTCTCTCCTGGAAACTCGTCACCTGATGTTTACCGCACGTGGAGCAAACATGCTCAGAAAGAGCTGATTTATTCCAACCAGAGAGAAACCAGCAGATCAAACGTTTACATGGTTATTAGGAGATCAGATTATCAAAGGTCTACACCACCCCTTTACATTTGCTCAGTTTTTATTACGGAGGTGTCCATGTGAACATAGTTGTCACCACTGTTAGGATTTCCATTAACGTCCCTCTTCTTTTCTTTCCAGCTGAGCTCCTGTCATGCTGTGTTGTCCACCCAGCTCGCAGACGCCATGATGTTTCCCATCACTCAGTTTAAGGAGAGAGATCTGACTGAAGGGTAGGAAAACACTCAGATATTTCTTATCTTACACACTGACCTCGGTTTTGTTGTTGACTAAACACTCACTGCATGTGGACAGCTAATATTTCAGCCAAGTGTGACAACATGTCTTTAAGATTTTCCAGTTTGCCCACTGATGTTGGGGTCAGGAGGCCAAGTCAAAGTCTTCCACACCAAACTAGGAAGAACATCCTGTTGTAATCATGTTCATCAGTATTCCTCTGGCAGACCTGAGGAGCCCAAATATGGAGAAAACAACCCTCTGTCTCTCTGTCTCTTTCCAGAAATCCTCACGCTCAAAGAAGTCTTCCAGATATCCAGTGATGGTGAGTTAAAGCAACTATTTACTAAATCTTTGGATTTCTTTACTCATAGCATTTTTTCCATGCCCTGGTAGTCATCCTCCAGCTGGTGGATCCACCCACTAGTAGCTTCTGTTGTGACATCAATAAGACTCCCACAATTACGGCCTGACTAAATATTCATCTCAGCTATAGGAATTAATTATATCAGTCCTACACTGAGGCTTCAGTCTGGTTATTGAAATAACCTTTGTCTGCTTGTTGATGGGATATAAAGTCATCAAAAAGCATCTTATCCTTATTTCTGATAACATATTTTTCTGACAAATAACCAGAGAGCAGTTTATACAAATAGTTTTCACCAGATTTTTTCCCTTAATATTTGTGATAAACAGCAGAGGCAGGAGTTTGTCGTGTTAAAGTTAAAAAGTTAAAACTTTACGGCCCTGTTCAGATCTGACATTAAATTGTGTCTCCACATCCGTCCTCAGCCAGCACTTGAGAACTGATCTCAGTTTCTCTGTATGGAAATAAACGCAGTCATTATCTGCTCAGTAAAATATTATAACAGCTGCTGAGAAGAATAAGAAGTTTTTATTGTCACTGTCTGGAAAAAAACAGAAACAAATGAAAAGCACACAGTATCGTACACATGAATGTAATAGTAACAGTAGTGAATTAAAGTGACATTGATATTGAAGAGTAAACTTGTATGTCACAGTGTTTCTAGTGTTTATATCCCTCTCTGGCCTGTGTTACTGGTGAAAAATGACAATAAATTAATAAGTTTTACTAGTTTTACCATTAAAACAAAGTTTTTGTTTGTCTGTTCCTGTCTTCAGATCACGACACGGCCATTAACAGATACAGTCGCCTGTCCAAGAAGAGGGACAATGACAAGGTAACGTCTCTAGGGACAGAAATACTTTTTTTTCATTCATCATTTCAATAACAAAGTTGGTAAATTGTTGTTTTACAATTCAGTTCCTTCTAAATAGTTTCTACAAAGTTTTCTCAAAAGAACTTTCCAATTTGTTTACATGGAAAATAGAAATAAAGCTCTGAAACGTTTGATTAGTTAGTGTTGATGAGATTATAAGGTACTGTCTGTTTCATCCCACCTGAAGGTTCATTTCTAAATTTAGCATTTTTGCACTTTAGGTTATGTTAGCAGTTAATTGGAATTTAATAACTAATTCCTGTCTCACATTTTCTTGTAATTATTTTGAATTACAGTCACAAAATTAAGTGGAAAATATTAGAAAAATTCAATATGAGCTAAAAAGACTTAAAGGCAGCCTCAGAAGAATATTTATGTTGTTGAATATTCAGTTTGTGTGAAGACACAGCTGCAAAAGTATGGTTTTAAGACTTCTCTAGTATCTGCGGCAGCCTGGTTTCAGGTTTCTCAAACCAGCAGCTTCCTGAGAGGAAGATGGTTTGGAGGAAAGTGCAGGAAAATGTCCAGATACAATAACCTGATAAAATGAATTCATCTCAGTAAATAATATTATTTGCTTCATACTGAAATACGAGTCTTGTGAGTTGCAGGTGCGGGCAGAGGTGGTGGAGGACGTCTACACCTCGCGCAAGAAACAGCACCAGACCATGATGCACTACTTTTGCTCCCTTAACACGCTGCAGTACAAGAAGAAGACGGCTCTGCTGGAGCCACTGCTTGGATACATGCAGGCGCAGGTACGAACACGGTCCAGTCAAAAACCCACGGACCAGATCTGAACCAGAACCCAGACACACACTCAATGCTGAACCCGAAACACACGCCACATACCTTGTCAAGTCTTTAAAGCAATTCCTGACTCGGAATAATATCCAGTCTGACATAGACAGTGAGCACAGTCCTACTTCTTCTCTTCCATCTCCTCCTCTTCCTTGAGATACGTGGAGACATCTTGTGCTCTGTCAATTCAAAGTTGGAAAAAAAACACTGAGACCATTAAACGCTTCAAAACACATTTAGACAAAACACGGCACGATCTTTTCAAACATTACGCTTCAGTTTTATTTACTTAGCCGGTGTTTTAAATGAATCTGACACAGTCAATTTCCCTGTTTACATACTGTAGTGGATGTTTGGTTGGACTGGTTCAGAGCTGTGACACAATCTGCTGATGTATCTTTATGTGTTTCTCTTCTGTTCAGATCAGTTTCTTTAAGCTGGGGTCAGAAAACCTCACCCAGCAATGGGAAGACTTCCTGGGAACTATCGGAACCAGCGTCCAGAAGTAAGAGTCCTACGTCCACCGCCAGAACTTGCTCCTCAGCCAGGGACTTCAACACGGCCTAATTTTCTAATGTGATCATGTGTGTGCAGTGTTCGTCGGGAGATGGAGGAGGAGGTGGGGCAGATGCAGGAGACCATCCAGCAGATGGAGAGGACATGTGATCCCCTTTACGCACCATGTGACCCGGACCCCGCCCACTCACCCGTCTGCCGCAGCCTGACCAGGAAGCAGGGCTACCTGCACATCCGCAAGTAAGGCACAAAATCACACTCAAGATTTTACTAATATTTTTATTTGTTTTTCATATTAAAACTTCTGCGAGGATATTTTTTTTACTTTATTTATTGTTTACATTCGTGCATGCAGGGCGACACCTAAAAATCCATCATGAATCTTTTTGAACTTTTATAACACTCATTCAAAGAGACTTACCGGTGACAAGAGTTCACATATAAACGCACTTATGATATACACACAGAAACTTGGTTAATGGTTAATACTAAAACCAGTGAAAATTAAGTTAAAAAAAGTGGCAAATGAAATGAACAATTCATTTTTACACCCTGTACTTTGCTTTAATTTAATTTCTTTTTGAAATTTTAGGGTTTTGTTCTTCCTTTCTCTCAGTAATCATAACTTTGTGCTGATCAAGTCGATAGCCGAGCACTGAAGGAATTCTGACGGATCAAAAACTTTAGACAACTTATATTTAAAGCTCTGTTTGCACCGGACTAGCTTAACTTGGTGACGTATTGTAATTTGCAATAATTGCGGAGGTCTCCTGTTAAGTACACGTCATGTCTGTGATTTGTAAAGTAAAAATTACACTGTTAACGTTATTATAATTATATGGTTTACCAATCATTTATCAGTGATTTCCAACACAGAAAAAACTTCTTGAAAAGATAAATACCCCCCGCCAATCACACAGATTAGTTTTAACACAGGACCTCTGTGTTAGGAGAAAGCTCTGTAAAATTTACAAACATGGCCGATTGTCACTGGACTAAGATCACAGACGACCTCCACAATTATTACAAATTACTAGAGGTCACCGGTTTAAACTTGTCACTATTTCCTGTTAAAACAGACCGGAAAATGACACTAAAATGATTACACAAACTATCTGTTGTAATCATCCATCACCCACTTCTTGCTTCACCTTTGACTTCTTCTATAGTCAAACTTTTTGTAAGGAGGGCCAGATTTGATAATGTGAAAGTGTCTGAGGGCCAACTGTCCCTGACAACAATAAAAAACAAACAAAAAAAAATGCACGTACATTTTTTTTGCAACAGACAGTGAAGTTACCAAATGTAAGCATTCACATGAACACATTAAATGAAGCTACAAAGACGCTGAAAACGTGCATTGAGTTTGTTGTTTAACGCTGCTCTTCCCTCTCACAGTAAGACGGGCCTGGTGTCGTCGTCCTGGGAGCGTCAGTACTTCTTCACTCAGGGAGGTAACCTGATGCACCAGGGCCGAGGCGAGGTGGCGGGCGGTCTGGTCACAGACCTCGACAACTGCTCCGTCATGGCCGTCGACTCCGACGACCGCCGATTCTGCTTTCAGGTCACTTCCTTCGATGGCAAAAAGTGAGAGAGCTTGTTTTTGTTTCTTTCACCCCTTTCATGCCCCTTTCAGACCTCGCATTAACATCCGACCTGGACAATCTGATCACAAGGTGCCAGCTTTAAGTTCACACCTGGAATTAAAATACGTCTCCACATTCGTCCCCAGCCAGCATTTGAGATCTGACCTGAGTTTCTCTGTTTGTAAATAAACACAGACATTATTTGGTCAGTAGCAGGATATTAACAGCTAATGGATCTCTACCTAACACTGTCTTGTGTCATGACTTGTTACGGAAATTCTTTTATCAAGAATGACAGAGTCACTGGAGTCTCGTTCAAAAGTTTTACTTTTACAAGAAGTCGATACATGCACTATAGGAAGTACAGAATAGTAAGGTTACGTTCACTTTTATATAGTAGGTCCTGCCCTAGAGACGGTTACAGAGAGACACCCTTGTTAGAAATCAGATAGTCATAACAAAGGAGCTGTAGACATGCTGGTGCGTCTGTTTCTTATCTGTGGGACCTTTCCCCTACTATTTAAAGCAAGATGAGAGTGAATATCTTTTTCAACAGTTTAATCTTGTATTTTTCCAAAATTCTCGAACAAGCTGTAAAGTTTCTTTAGCTGAAAGCATGCACATACCCTAGTTATTTGTTTCCTGTTTCCTGTAGTTATTTTAGAGACAAAGCTCAGATTGTAACTGAACCTTGAAAAATTCCATACACAGTGTAATTTCACCGCTGTGCAGTTTGAAGCAGAGAAAGAGAATCTTCTGCAATAAAAGTAAATAAAAACACTGGTCATTATTGAGGAAATGTGAAATTTAACTCCACCCAGCTCGTTATACATCGACATGATCGCCAATACATACAGAATCACACACAGTGTACCCATGTTAAATAATTTCATTAATTCTTACATTTATTTATAATTTAGTTAGTTAACAGATACAAGGACAAAATATTTTAAAAGGCTCTCATTACTGATGAACAGACATCACTTTCACAGGTCATCCCTGTTGAGTAGGTGGTCTTTAACTGTGTGTGTTCACACTACCAAAGGAATGTGGTCAGATGTTACCTGACATGCCTTGAGTGAAGAATTGTAAGGTAAAATTTGGCCACTTGTGTATGGATCGCCTAGGACAGATGCTAATGCAAGGCGTGAACAGGGTCTCAGATTCTCTATACATTTCAGGATTTTTTTTTTTTTCTATAAACGTAACTTTTTTTTTTTTCTTGCTTCGTTTTCTGTCAGAGTCGTGACGCTACAGGCTGAGAGCAGGAAGGACTGTGAGGAGGTAAAACAGTTTTCCTGTAGAGTTACCTGCTTTGTGTCGGCTGTTGTGTCCTCACTCTCTCTCTCTCTCTCTCTCTCTGCTCCCTCTTCTTCTTCTAGTGGATCGCCACCATCAACAACATCTCCAAGAGGATCTACCTGAGCGAGAATGCAGAGGTCTGTGTCTATCATCTCACAGGTCACAGTGGACATTTCATATTTTTTTATTGGTTTATACTGAGAGAGCTGTCCTCCTATTGGCAGGAACTGGCAGCCAGAGTGAACCAATCAGCTCTTGAAGCTGTGACGCCATCGCCGTCCTTCCAACAAAGACACGAGAGCATGCGACCCAGCAGGTAGAATTAACTTTATACTTTACAAGATCTCATAACCATAAGTCTTAAAGCTTTAAAGAGCGTGAACCCCTGTTGGCCATTCAGATTCACTGCTGTCTGTCTTTATTATAGTAAAGGACGAGCGGGCCGGGCGAGCAGTATCAGCTCTGTGGGCTCCGAGCCATCACCTGCTCTTTCTGTGCTTTCATTGGATGCTCTGGTTGCCCCGGAAACACCCATCCAGTTTGACATAATTTCCCCCGTCAGCGAGGAGAACTCGGGACATGGCAAGACAGCAGCACAGTCTGGCAGGTGAGGTGTATGTGCGCTTAACATTAATCTGGGGACATACAGTCTGATTACACACTGATATTCTGGGGTCTTGTCTTCTTTTTGGGGACAAAAGAAAAGTCCCCATAAAGTCAGGGCACGTCAGGTAAGAGTAAGTCCCCGAATTATAGAAATGAATGAAAGTCCACGTTATGTCTTTTGAAGAGATGGAAACACAACTGTGTTTGTGTCCACAGGAGGAGTAATCCGTTTGGAGAATCAGGAGACGGCAAATCAGAGGACAGTGAAGGTACTGTGCCACTAGTACCAGCCGTTAGGACCTCAAGTTTTTATTGTGTCACCGTTTTGATTTATGAAAATGTCAGTGAAAGAAATTGTGGACTCACCATCATGCGATTAATTGCGATTAAATGTTTTAATATTTTAATCTAATCTATCCCTGGTTCCTATTCATTTATCTGGAATAAACTGAATTCAAAGTCACATTTTCTGCAGCGGTAGAAGTTAGGTGTTCTTGCTGTTTTTTACCTGGAAAATATTTACTTTTGCTTTCAATCCATCACTGTTTTGGAGTTTTCTGCTGGTCAGAAGAAAGTGGATTTTATTTCTGTTATTGTGATGCTGTTAGTGTAATAATCTTGAACCATGTACTTCAGCGTGTTTTTTTTAAAGACATCTATTAACAATAGAATTTTCCTGACTTCCTTCCAGATTCGATCCTCCACCAGCTCTTCATCGTTCGCTTCCTGGGCTCCATGGAGGTGAGGACGGCCGAGTCCGTGGACGTCATCTCTGAGACCATGAGGCAGATCCTGGCCGCCAGAGCCATCCACAACATCTTCAGGATGACCGAGTCACACCTGCTGGTCACCTGCGACTGCCTCAAGTAATGTAACACAGCATGTGCAACTTGTCAGTCAATTAAAATATTTAATCACATAAATAGTGCATTTTCTTAATTAGTTTTAAATATAACTTGAAAAGATATATATATTCATGTTCTTCGTGGGACTGTACAAATATGCTTCGTTTAAACCAATGGATTTTAGTTGTATCAGTAGTATTGCAACAACTCAAAGCAATATTTAATCGCAATTAAGTGCAAGATTTAACTTTGTAAACATGCGATTAATGCAAATTAATCAAATTAAAAAAAAAAATAAAAATCTGTTTAAAATGTAAATTGAAGGGATATACAGTACTTCATGTTTTTTTACTCCTATCATCATGGGAGTGGAAGTGTTCTTTCTTTGTAATTTGAAGTTCAAACTGTGTACAGCAGGCTTCTCAGACAGCGTTGCCAAACATTAAAAAAGGAAACTAGCATCTATATATTTGCATTAGCGTACAGTCTTTGTTTGGAAATTACTTAAAACTCTTCAAGTAGAACAGATCTCACTCATATAGAATTCTTCTAATGTCAGATGCAGCGGTCTGTCTTTGTGGCTTTTAATATTAACATATGCATTTTTATTCTCAGGCTCATTGATCCTCAAACACAAGTCACTCGGCTCAGGGTAAGATACGATGCCATTTTCTCTGATTTGACGTGTTTCGCAAGGTTTAAGCGTCCTCTTGTCTTTTCTGACTGGTGTCCTCTGTCCCGTTGCAGTTCCCCCTCTCCAGCGTGGTTCAGTGTTCATCCCATCAGGACAACAAGAGGCTGTTTGGTTTCTTTCTGCAGTCGACCAGCGAACGGGGCGACAGCCGAGCTGTCTGCTACATCTTCGAGTCCAACAACGACGGAGAGAAGGTTGTGTTTCTGTTCGTCGGTTTGCCTCGCTGTCCAACTCTCTGTTCATCTGTCTGACCCTCTGTCTTCTCCGTGTGTTCCAGATCTGTGACAGCGTCGGCCTCGCCAAGCAGATAGCTTTCCACTCAGAGATGGTGAGGCTGAATCTGAGCATCTTACTGCTGTTACTGCTAAGTTGCTCACATTGATCATGATCAGCTCATTAGGGAGTTGTTGTTGATGTTTTGTTGTTGTTTTTGTTGTGTAGGATCGTAAAGTGCTGGAGAAGAGGAAGGAGGAGGACAAGGCCAAAGAGAAACAGCAGGAGGAACTCAACAAGCAAAGACAGATAGAGAAGGTGACCTTTAATTGAACTAATATTTGACCTTTAACCCCTCCCTGCTTCAGGCTGTTTAAAGATGAGTTTTAGGAGCCGACACACAAGAATCTCAACCCCCCACACACACTAGGAGATTAGACAATACTAATGATTTTATTTGGTTGTGCTGTTCGATTATCTAGGAGCACTGAATGCACCGCCTTGTATGACATCAACTTGCTGTAAATCAATTCATCCACACTCCAGTCCAGTAGGTGGCGGTATAGCACCTACAAGATGGTTTGCTAAACCTCAATCAAACCAAAAGGAGAAGAGCTCACTTGGAATACTTTTCTTTACTGTGCTACGTTTTCCACTTGGTTTTTCTGTTCTTCATCCAGAACTGGAGGTGAGATTTTATCTGAGCAAAATTAAAGCAATAACTAACATATTAATGATCACTTTCAACACCGCAGTTTTTCTTAAACACACGATTAACACACTCACGTTCTGTTATCATGACCTCGGGAAATCTGGAAGTGATCAAAGCAAGGAAGAACTACTTTTAGCTACTGGGAGTGCGAGGGAGAGCTACAAACTGTTGTACAGACCTGATCTCTGATTGATTAACTGATCAATTGTTAATAAAATAAATAATCTGCCCAATAATCAAAGAACCCTCAAATGATTCACTGATAATTATTATAAATGGAGACACAACATTAAAACCTCACATCTAGCCTGTGTGTTCTCTTTTTCCCTCTGTTTGACTTACAGGATCTGGAGGAGCAGAGTCGCCTGATCGCCGCCTCCACTCGTCCCGCCAACCCGCCCGCCTCTGACGGACAGTTCCTGGTGCTAAGCAACAGCCAATCAGAGGACAGCGATGCTGGGGAGGAGGGGAAAAAGAGGGGTGAGTCTGAAGCCTAGCGACACTCAGGGGATTCATGTTTTACCTCCCGGACGAGTCCCAGCTCAGGAATCAGAGGAGGGGAACAACACCCACCCACCCACCCACCCGGGCTGCCTGGGGACTGGAAAACATGTGCTTCCTCTGTGCTTAATAAATAAACCTAACGCACCCTCGCCATAAGAGTAGGAGCGGACGTGGACTTTTCTGTGTGTAAAGACGCTGCTTTTATATCGGCTCCACTATCAAGAGAAGACGTTAAATGTAGATTAACCTGTAAGTTTCCGTTTTTTATTTGGGTTTTATAAGAAGAGCGAACAACAGCGACGGACGATAAAAAGCAGGAGAACAAAAACTAGGATGTGATGGAACTCAGAAGATAGTTTTGGACAGTATCAACGTGTCTTGCTCAAGGGCAGCATGACAAGGGCAGCTGATTTCTGATCAGTGTACAACAATGCTCTTAAAAGAAAGGGAGTCTTATTTTGAAGAGGCCTTCCTGTTTCCTTCTTGACAGTCACTGGTTTCCACCCATCTCACCACATCACAGACTATAGAGATTAGAAATTAGAGATTAATTATCAACAGAGGATTAATAACCGATTGACAGACATGTTTCAGGTAAAAACGCCAAATATGTACCAAGACGCTTTTTTTTTTTTTTTTAAGGAATGTGCTTTTATTTTGCAAAGACACGGTAAATGGTGTGGGAGAGAGAGTGGACGACACGCATCAGATGGCGCACACTGGATTCGAAACCACGCTGAAGTTAATGTCAGAATTTGTTGAATAGCGCGATACCTTTAATATTTTGAGCTTTTATTATTAATCTCTAGACAAATGTGGTCATATTTTTCAGACACTGCATGATTAACTGTCAGATTATTTAAATAAAAGCTGCAGAAATGCATGACGGTGACCACTAAAGTCCTAAATCTGAAAGGATGTGAGAGCAGATTGGAGGGAGAATGAAAAGGCTGCAGACGTTAACGTTCATTCATACTGTTTTGGTTTCAGCTGCGTTTTACTGATCAAAAACATTTAACTCCGACCCGCTTCAAAAATAAGATCTAAACTTCCAGCTCAGAACAAACTGATGTTTTTAAAGTGTGTTTTTATTTTTTTCTTGTTGTTGCCTTGCAGTAACCTGCAGAGAAAGGCGGACCTGAGTTATTGGGATTATAGAAAGGGGCAGCACGCCCTCAGCTGTGTCTGTCAGGCACCATTAAGGCAAAGAGTTTGGCGACTTTGGCCTTTACATGTCTTGAGTTCAGCAGTAACTGAATGCAGCAGTGTTAATGAACTCTGTGGTGTGTTGGTGGCACTCTGTGAAATCAAACAGGAACATCTGGACACATCCAGAGAACCACAGCAGCAGCTTAAGTCAGAACAAAAGGACTCCAGACGTTGATTTTAAAATCCAATAAAGACCCAAAAAAATATACTAAAAATATCTGATAAAAACACTAAGAGATATGACAAAAATATATTTAATTGAGTGTAACAACGGTGACAGAATATTTACAACACTATTTTAACAACATTAACTGGATGTAAAGTTGGTTAAATCTGTATCTTCTATTTACTGACCAGGAGACGGTTGAGTTTGTTCTGTTAGAGACTGATGGAAAAACACTTGATGTTATTATATCGATTGGAAATGTTACACCGCTGAAGAAAGAATAAAGCTGAAGTCGCTCCATTAACGACACCTGCTACCTCCATCAGGCCGTGATTTGACCAAAAGACGTTCAGGAATTTTTTCCTCTTTCAGTCGATTTCACCTGTGAGTGCTGCTTCATTCTAACCTGCTGCAAAACAGTGAAATTGTTTTGACAGCTGTCATGTCTGTTTTTTTAACGGTCCGCTCTGATTTAACGAAAAATGTTTTGGAACTAAAACAACGTTAAAGCCTTCGTCCAGTTGCCAATGTTAAAGGAAGGGTTCATGTTTTTGTTCATGTTTGTCTCGGTAATATTGAAACATCAGTGGAGATACTCTCACTGACCAGACTGTTAGGTACACTAGTGAAAATGATTTACCATAACAATCCTGCACTAAATATTTTAATCTTAATGGAGGTTCTGGTATTCAGCGTTAGTTTTTAATAACAGAGAGAGGCTGTGGTTTGTAATACTGTTGAATTTATATACTGCTTGTTCTAAAATGCGTATCATCTCCCGACCCCAAGTCACGATTACAGAGCCAAAATGGCCGCCAGGGAGAAACGTAATCGCTTGAGAAAGTAATAATGAATAGTTGCATGAAAGTGAGGATTATGTAGCGTTTAAATGGGCACACATTTCTTAAAGGTCTCCAGTTGGACAAAGGAGACTTCAGCTTTCTTATTCATCCAATAAACTATGAGGACATTTTTCATTTAGTGTTAAACCACGTGTCATAAAATCAGTTTTTCATGCTTTTGGTTGATTTTATTGTAGAAAAATAAGCTTCATTTTCAGGGCCGTAGGCGTGTCGGGGTGTCTCTTCATGTGTGGGGAAGTTAGAAGTTAAAAGCCTGAATCAGCGTTTACAGACGATGATTTAATTTCCTTGTTTTTTGGGAAGCTGTTCTCCTGCTGTAACCAAGTGAAGGACTCATGCTGAAGGAGCTGCACTTTACTGAGAGGAAAAATTTAAAAAAAAAAAAGTTTTAGAGAGCTGTAAATATGTGATCAATGTTCCAATGTCATGACTAATAATGAAAGGCTTTTTGGTGATAAATAAAGAACTAACTCCACCCGCCTGAGTCCGCCTGCTGTTGTGTTCAGATCAAACAAACCCCCAGGACAAGCAACAAGAGCTTCAGGAAAAGTTTATATTTGTTTATTTTCATTTTCACTTTTGCTTAATTCATGTTTTATTTGTAAAAACATTACATTCAATCAGAGGACAGCATCACTGTCAGGCTAGATGTCAGAGGTTTGTGTTGTGTGTTGTGTCTCCATTTATAATAATCATCAATTATTTGAGGGTTCTTTGATTATTCAATTACTGACTAAATGAATTGTTTTCTAGGACAAACAATGGTACATCATTTTATATTTATTTTTTAATTCACTCATGAATAACTGGACTGTGACAATACTATTTTTTCCCCTTTTCCACATTTAGTAATTTCCATTTTCTTAAATTACTTCAGGTGAATAACAATCTTTACATTTTTACCCAGAGCAACTACAGAACAAATATGGAACCACCGACCATGGGATAAAATAGAAGAAAGGTTTATTTAATTAAATTAATCAGGCTGGCGACCTGTCCAGGGTGTACCCCGCCTCTCGCCCGATGACAGCTAGGACAGGCTCCAGCCCCCCTGCGACCCTTAACAGGAACAAGCGTTTACAGAAGATGAATGAATGAATGAATGAATCAGTTCAATAAAAAGGCACAAACTGGCCATCACAGTAATTGTATTATAAAACTAATCAGTATTTAAAATAAATATACATTTTTTTTTTAAGATTTATATAATACATGAAAAATAACATCCGACAATGATGACAATCATTCAGCGAACAGGAAACAAAGTGCAAAATCAAATTCTCAAACAAATGAAAAGAGTCAGTGCAGTTAAAATTTAAAAACTTCTAAAACGATGCTTTCAACCCTGAAGACCAAAACTGAATCAGATTCATCTGATAAACAAAATAAATAGATTTTTGGACACTTTCTCCTCATCAGCGCTCTTAATTCTTCCAGAGGAAAAGAACTAAATGCAACTCGTTTACATATTAAAATGACAACACTCCTGATCAACATTTTGATCTAAACCACATTCAGAACTTAGAAAGATTTAACATGGACGCTGTGACGACCCCTCCCCTCTACCTATCTGTTCACCTCTGCTTTTTGTTGCAGGTACGGGGAGTGGTTAAGGGGTAGAGTGGGAGGGTCGTGATTATACCTGCCCATGTGGGCTGGCCTCTTCAGAGGGCATAAAAGACAGCCTTCTGCATAGCCTCACTCTCTCTCAGCAGGCTCCAGACCCACCATTTGTTTCTTCTTTTGTTTGGTTTGTCGCATTATACAACACACATCTCACCATATTGTCCACACATCCACACACTGCTGACATGACTGACTCCTTTCTTACCTACATACCACATTCATTTGTAAATAAGTTGATTCGGCTATGTTAAAATAAAACTACTTTTCGTGCTTTATCTGTGTGTCGCCTCCCTCCTTGTTGCCACCTTAGAGCCAGGTGGTAAGGTTTTACAGATTTAAAGGAATCCAGGATGGAAAGGACTGAACAGCTCATGTCTGTGACGGATCCTTCGTGAGTCATCAGCTCCGCTCACAGAAAACGAGATGGAGGCGCTCAGGGACTCAGCAGAAAACACGGTAAAGCACAATGCTCAGATGAATCGGCTTCTAATGTTTGAGGATCTGGTTGGAGAGCCAGTCCAGACCCTCGACCAGACCGGTTCCGCTGACAGCACAGGAGGCCTGGACAAGCCACTGCAGAGACACACAGGAGGGAAAAAAATAATGAGAAATAAAATAAAAGTCAAAGGTTTTCAGATGTCTAATCACTCTGATTAGAGATGGACTGTTTCCATGGAGACTAAATAAAATGATGTGATCAGATACATGTGTTCACATTAAAACATCTATCACCGTAGAAGTTTGTTGACAAATGAAGAAGGGGGGAGTGAGGAGAATGAGGGAAACAGGAAGAGAAGAGGAAGAAGGAGAACACCGTAGAGGAGGAGGAGGAAGAGAAAAACAACAAAGAGGAGAAGGGCCAGTAGAAAAAGAAAGAGAAAGGTGAAAGGAAGTGAAGGAAGGAGAACAAGGAGAACAAGGAAGAGTACGAAGGAGAATAAGAACCATGGAAAGGAGGGGAAGGAGAAAAATTTGGAAGAGGAGAAGAATATGGAAGTGGATGAGGAGCAGAAGAAGAGGAAGGAGGTGGGGAAGTAAGAGGAGAGAAAAGAGGAAGAGGAGGAAGTAGAAGTAAATGAAGAAAAGGAATGGGAACTGAAGAACAAGGAAGGGGAGGGGAGAGAACCAACAACTGGAAGAAGGAGGGGGAAGAGGAGGAGGAGGAAGAGAAGAAGAACAATGGGAGGAGGAGAAGGATTAAGAGAAGAATATCGAAGTGGATGAGGAGAAGAAGAGGAAGAATGGGGAGCAGGAAGGAGGACGATGAAGAGGAAGAGGGGAAGGACAAGGGGAGAAAGAGAAGGAAGGGAATAGGGAGAAGGAAAACAAGGAAGAGGATGAGGAGGAAAAAAAGAACAACAACAAGGATTAGGAAATATAGAGGAAAAGGAAGAAGGATGGAGGGGAGGGGAATCAGCAACTGGAAGGGGGGATGAAAAGAAGAAGTAGGAGGAGAAGAAAAGGAAGTGGACAGAAGGAGGAAAAGAAAGGGGAGGAAGACGAGGAAAAAGAACAAGGAAGAGGAGGAAGAGAACAAGGAGGAGGATACGAAGAAACATCAAGTTAAATGTGTGAAATATGAATAAAGTGAAAGACATGTGGTGTTTGTAGCCCGTGGGATAGATGGAGGTGACCTTACCGGCTGTGAGACTCCCGATAGGCGGAGGCCCTCTGTGACATCACTGACTGACATGGCTTTGGGCAAATCCTGTTTGTTGGCAAAGACCAGTATGGCCACGCCCCTCAGCTCGTCCTCTTCCAGCTGCAACGCAACAACGTGAGTTAAACCAATCAGTGATGACTCTGTCAGGTAACATTCAGGTTAATATGTAGAGATAATTAACAGATAAAGACATCTTAGTTCAAGGGCCACATACAGCCCAATTAGATCTCAAGAAAGGTGGTAATTTAACTGGGTGGTGATTTTAGACTTAGACTTGGATAAACTTTATTGATCCACAAGGGAAATAGCCTCGTCACAGTACCTTAGTTGCACATAAAAAACACTCTTAAGAACCACAAGTAAAAGAAAGATTAAATAAAGTAAAATATATTTTATTTAATGTTAAAGTAGATTGAATTAAACACTTAAGTTTTTCTGATTTTCTGCCTCGTCCTCTGACAACAATGTCAAAATAATAGGAAAATGGGTCATTTCAAAACTACTAAAAACTACACCCTCAGCAATGTAAACACAGTTGAATGAACAGCTCTCTCAGTTATTTGTAACTAATGATGAATGCCAGAACCTTCATGAAGACGAGATTTAGTGCAGGATTGTTATATTAGAAAGTTCAGATCAGTTCAAAGTAGCGGACTCACCACGCTGTGCAGCACGTCTGCAGCCTCTTTAATCCTCTCAGGGTCGTTGCTGTCGACCACAAATATCAAACCCTAATGAACAAACACAGGCAACGTTTTAAAATGACCTCCTTCCTCACACTGAATCATATCTGTAGCATTAGCAGCAGTAATGTCACCTGTGTGTTGGTGTAGTAGTGTCTCCAGAGAGGTCTGACCAAAGACTGACTACCAACATCCCAAACTGTAAAACTGATGTTCTTATAATCCACCGTCTCCACGTTAAACCCTGCACACAGACACGTATTCATTTATTTCATGATCTTATATTACTTTATGATTTCCTTCTATCACAAACAGACAGAGGTTAGAAACACTGACCAAGAGTCGGGATGGTGATGACGAACTCGCCCAGCTTCAGTTTGTACAGCAGGGTGGTTTTACCTGCAGCGTCCAGACCAACTGCAACAACACAAGCACACATCAACAATGTCATTACAAAAATTAACCCTATACTCATTTAGCTTGAGGTGATGGACACAAGAGTAACAGGGACGTCATATGAGCTCAGCGGAGTTGAATTTGTGTCTAACGATCTGCTTGGTTGTAAATTGACAAATAATAAATATAGTTTGTTTTAATTTTAGTTGATTTCCATTTATTTATTTTTAAAAAAATAAAATCTGAATAAATCCAGAGGTTACAACAACAACAAAAGTACATTATTATTTATTTATTTTATTTACTTATTTATTTGATAGGGACAGTGCACATTAATGAACATCTATTCAGACAGCAATAGACGTAAATATGCCGGATTATAGCAACAATGCTAATAACTCACTATTCACTTTCCAGGATATAAAACGAAGTGCATTTTATTTATCATTTACTTGGTAAAAGACTAAAAAAATATATCTGTTATTTAAAAAACACTAAAAGATATTTGTAGATTAACCTAATATTTTCTCACATTTTTATTTTTAAAACAACAAATGAGGCTGTTAGTTTATTGACTCATCACTAGTCCCTTAAAAGTGAAGAACCTACTCGGATGAGAAGCGAAACGTATTCAAAAAAAAAAAAAAAAAAAAAAGTCCCCAAAAGTCCCCAAAAAGTCCAGTTTCCTTTCTTTAAATTTTTGTTGTATATAACATAACCTGGATGATAACCTGGAACATAACCTTTCGGAATTTAAGAACTATGACAATAATAATTAAAGCTGCAAGCAGCGTTGAAGGGGCCAAGCAGAAAGTTCAGCAGTCCAGATTTGCCATGTAACTCAATGCAGTTGCATCAGACATATAGCATTAAGCAGTCACAGCAGGTTTCAAGTCAAACAACCCAGGATTGGTTGAGATATAAGGTCACTTCCTGTTTGGCGGCTTCGGCACCGATTTCGATGGGCTGTTACGGGCGAATACTTTTGCCAATTGTTCCAGAAAGCAATGCATTGATAAGGAATGGTCTGAAGATGGCCTGTGCCAATTTTGGTGAAGATCAGATGAAATTTGTGACCTGTGAAAACTTTTTGATGTTTCTGATTAAATCCAATATGGCGGCCGAATCAATTACGATGACATCACAAGTTGGCGTGTGTCGGCCTAAGGACGTCTAACAGTATTACCAGACACCATTAGTACATTTTAATTTCAAACACATCAACAGCTACAGGCCAAAATGCATTTTTGCTAATTGCAGCGCTCCCTAGAGGTCAAAGGTCACCAATTTTTTTGACAATCGTCCTGATGCGGTCCTGAGTAGCTGTACCAAGCTTGTATCCCCTTCGTCGCCTTCGCCGTCGATTTTGATTGGCTGTAGCGGCCAAACGGTTTTGAAGCTGAAGACGCCTTATAGTAACTTTTGTGCACATTGGTGAGAAGACGGCCTGTGCTGATTTTGGTGAGAATTGGACAAAATTTGCGAGCTCTGAAAATTTTGTTTCACTTTCAACAAAATCCAATATGGCGGAGAATCCAATGGGGCGAAATGAACATCATAGGTATCGTTGATCTCGGCATGATCCAAGGAGTCCAACAGTACCAGGGTTTTGAATATTAGGCATACGGGTCAAAAGTTATAAGCAAAAACGCAATTTTGCTAATTACATCGCCCCCTAGTGGCCGAATGACACCAAATTTTTATTGCGCACTTCTAAGGGAGTGTCGAAGCGTGTGACCAAGTTTGGTCTTTGGAAGTACAAGCATCACCGAGATATAAGAAAACTTCCTGTTTGGCGGCTTTGCCGCCAACTGCGATTGGCTAACACGAAAAGTTGCCATGAACTGTCACTGGGGCAACCCACGGTATCTGCGGATATCACAATTTCATTTCAAATAAAAACGCATCAAGAGATATGAGCAAAAACAATGTTTTGCTAATTATAGCGCCCCCTAGTGGCCACAAGACACCAGATTTTTTTCGTGCACTTGGGACAGGGTCTGGAAGCGTGGTACCAAATTTGGTTTCATTGCACCAAAGCGTTGCCGAGATATGAGCTCAAATGGAAAACGCCGCGGTCCCCGCCAATTTTGATTGGCTGTAGCGGCCAAATGGTTTCGAAGCTGAAGACGCCTCATGATAACTTTTGTGCGCATTGGTCAGAAGACGGTCTGTGCCAATTTTCGTGAGAATTGGACAAAATTTGTGACCGCTGAAACTTTTTTCGTGTTTTCGACAAAATCGTAAAATGCGAAGAATCTATGATGACGCATTATGACGTCATAGGGTGCGTTGAAATCGTCATGATCCAAGGATTCCAACGATACCTTGTTTTCAAAAATCGGACATATGGTTCAAAAGTTACATGCACAAATGTACTTCAAATTTTGACCAGTTGGTTGCGCTAGACCGTGCTTAGTGCTTACATGTAACTCAGTCAAAGTAATATTGAGACTGCCCTTAAGCTATGTGCCAAATTTCACAACTTTTTACCATACGGTTCTATGGGCTGCCATAGACTCCCATGGCGGAATAATAATAATAATAGGGAAGAAAACGTACAATCACAATAGGTGTCCGACGCAGCTTCGCTGCTTGGCCACCAATAAAGAAGAAGAAAGAACCAATAATACTATGTACTATGTATAATAATAAAGTTAATTTAAAGTCAGAGCTCACCCATTAAAATCCTGACGGGTCTCTTGGAGGTGAACCTGGAGAAGATTTGTGAGATGATGACTCCCATGGTTGACTGTAGAAATGTTCTCGGATAAAAAGTCTCTCAGCTCGCCGGCTCTCCGTGTCTCTGGTTGTGTGTGAGTCGGTGACTGTGTTGTCGGTGGTTTTTATAGCGGAGCACCAGCAGGTTGTTTTGCTCTGCCTGTGTGTTATCCATGTTGTCATCCCGGCTGCTGTCAAGTGTGTTCACGCCACGGTGGAAGTGTCGACAACACCGGAAACACTGCATCCCGGAAAAAACAAACAACTTCCGCTAATTCTGCCTTCAAAATAAAAGCGCGTTCTTTCTTTTAAGTAAAATCTACTTATATGAAAGCAATTTAACATCAATTAGATATGTTTTTATCGTCACCAATAATAATATCTATAAAAAGCAGCACCGAGATATTAAAAGAAATACTTCTGCACGTTTTGGGATAGTCCTCCAACCAACCATTTTGTTAGCAAGCCTGTGGCTTAGCAACACTGACCAAGTTGTAGTTTTTGTCTATCACTACATATAGCCACGCTAAAACGATTTGATTGACCCGGTAGATCTGTGCTGGACAACAGCATAGATCAAACAAATAACAAATTAATTTGGAGCCAGTGGAAGTTGGTCTGGCTCCTAGGCTGTAAGATTTTCATTTAAATAAATGATTTAAGACAATAATAGCACCTTGATAATTAATTGTTTACATTTAAATTCTGCACAAATTATGGGCAACAACTTTCTAAAACACTGAATACTTAAGTTACAAACAACAAATGTTTGTTGTTTATCGTTCATTCATTCATCTTCTGTAAGTTATTCTTGTGAAGGGTCGTAGTGGATGCTGGAGCCCCAGCTGTCATTGGGTGAGAGGTGGTGGGGTACAGGCTGGACAGGTCTCCAGTCTATCACAGGGCTAACACAGAGAGACAGACAACCATTCACACTCACATGCACGCCTACGGCCAGTTTCAGCTGCGTTTTACTGATCAAAAACATTTAACTACGACCCGCTTCAAAAATAAGATCTAAACTTGCAGCTCAGAACAAACTGATGTTTTTAAAGTGTGTTTTTATTTTTTTCTTGTTGTTGCCTTGCAGTAACCTGCAGAGAAAGGCGGACCTGAGTTATTGGGATTATAGAAAGGGGCAGCACGCCCTCAGCTGTGTCTGTCAGGCACCATTAAGGCAAAGAGTTTGGCGACTTTGGCCTTTACATGTCTTGAGTTCAGCAGTAACTGAATGCAGCAGTGTTAATGAACTCTGTGGTGTGTTGGTGGCACTCTGTGAAATCAAACAGGAACATCTGGACACATCCAGAGAACCACATCAGCAGCTAAAGTCAGAACAAAAGGACTCCAGACGTTGATTTTAAAATCCAATAAAGACCCAAAAAAATATACTAAAAATATCTGATAAAACAACTAAGAGATATGACAAAAATATATTTAATTGAGTGTAACAACGGTGACAGAATATTTACAACACTATTTTAACAACATTAACTGGATGTAAAGTTGGTTAAATCTGTTTCTTATATTTACTGACCAGGAGACGGTTGAGTTTGTTCTGTTAGAGACTGATGGAAAAACACTTGATGTTATTATATCGATTGGAAATGTTACACCGCTGAAGAAAGAATAAAGCTGAAGTCGCTCCATTAACGACACCTGCTACCTCCATCAGGCCGTGATTTGACCAAAAGACGTTCAGGAATTTTTTCCTCTTTCAGTCGATTTCACCTGTGAGTGCTGCTTCATTCTAACCTGCTGCAAAACAGTGAAATTGTTTTGACAGCTGTCATGTCTGTTTTTTTAACGGTCCGCTCTGATTTAACGAAAAATGTTTTGGAACTAAAACAACGTTAAAGCCTTCGTCCAGTTGCCAATGTTAAAGGAAGGGTTCATGTTTTTGTTCATGTTTGTCTCGGTAATATTGAAACATCAGTGGAGATACTCTCACTGACCAGATTGTTAGGTACACTAGTGAAAATGATTTACCATAACAATCCTGCACTAAATATTTTAATCTTAATGGAGGTTCTGGTATTCAGCATTAGTTTTTAATAACAGAGAGAGGCTGTGGTTTGTAATACTGTTGAATTTATTATTTTGATATTGTAGTCAGTGAGCTAGGCTAAATAACAGAAACACTTCAGTGTTTAATTAAGTCCAGTTTAACAGCACGACAACATCCTCCAAAATGATCATTCAATTATTTATGTTTACTAACTGAGAGTTTTCTTTGCTGTCAGTGAGTGAGGGAGACTTTACTGCTTGTTCTAAAATGCGTATCATCTCCCGACCCCAAGTCACGATGACAGAGCCAAAATGGCCGCCAGGGAGAAACGTAATTGCTTGAGAAAGTAATAATGAATAGTTGCATGAAAGTGAGGATTATGTAGCGTTTAAATGAGCACACATTTCTTAAAGGTCTCCAGTTGGACAAAGGAGACTTCAGCTTTCTTATTCATCCAATAAACTATGAGGACATTTTTCATTTAGTGTTAAACCACGTGTCATAAAATCAGTTTTTCATGCTTTTGGTTGATTTTATTGTAGAAAAATAAGCTTCATTTTCAGGGCTGTAGGCGTGTCGGGGTGTCTCTTCATGTGTGGGGAAGTTAGAAGTTAAAAGCCTGAATCAGCGTTTACAGACGATGATTTAATTTCCTTGTTTTTTGGGAAGCTGTTCTCCTGCTGTAACCAAGTGAAGGACTCATGCTGAAGGAGCTGCACTTTACTGAGAGGAAAAATTTAAAAAAAAAAAAGTTTTAGAGAGCTGTAAATATGTGATCAATGTTCCAATGTCATGACTAATAATGAAAGGCTTTTTGGTGATAAATAAAGAACTAACTCCACCCGCCTGAGTCCGCCTGCTGTTGTGTTTCAGATCATCTGGACTGTGACAATACTATTTTTTCCCCTTTTCCACATTTAGTAATTTCCATTTTCTTAAGTTACTTCAGATGAATAACAATCTTTACATTTTTACCCAGAGCAACTACAGAACAAATTTGGAACCACCGACCATGGGATAAAATAGGAGAAAGGTTTATTTAATTAAATTAATCAGGCTGGCGACCTGTCCAGGGTGTACCCCGCCTCTCGCCCGATGACAGCTGGGATAGGCTCCAGCCCCCCTGCGACCCTTAACAGGAACAAGCGTTTACAGAAGATGAATGAATGAATGAATGAATCAGTTCAATAAAAAGGCACAAACTGGCCATCACAGTAACTGTATTATAAAACTAATCAGTATTTAAAATAAATATACATTTTTTTTTAAGATTTATATAATACATGAAAAATAACATCCGACAATGATGACAATCATTCAGCGAACAGGAAACAAAGTGCAAAATCAAATTCTCAAACAAATGAAAAGAGTCAGTGCAGTTAAAATTTAAAAACTTCTAAAACGATGCTTTCAACCCTGAAGACCAAAACTGAATCAGATTCATCTGATAAACAAAATAGATTTTTGGACACTTTCTCCTCATCAGGGCTCTTAATTCCTCCAGAGGAAAAGAACTAAATGCAACTCGTTTACATATTAAAATGACAACACTCCTGATCAACATTTTGATCTAAACCACATTCAGAACTTAGAAAGATTTAACATGGACGCGTTTTACAGATTTAAAGGAATCCGGGATGGAAAGGACTGAACAGCTCATGTCTGTGACGGATCCTTCGTGAGTCATCAGCTCCGCTCACAGAAAACGAGATGGAGGCGCTCAGGGACTCAGCAGAAAACACGGTAAAGCACAATGCTCAGATGAATCGGCTTCTAATGTTTGAGGATCTGGTTGGAGAGCCAGTCCAGACCCTCGACCAGACCGGTTCCGCTGACAGCACAGGAGGCCTGGACAAGCCACTGCAGAGACACACGGGAGGGAAAAAAATAATGAGAAATAAAATAAAAGTCAAAGGTTTTCAGATGTCTAATCACTCTGATTAGAGATGGACTGTTTCCATGGAGACTAAATAAAATGATGTGATCAGATACATGTGTTCACATTAAAACATCTATCACCGTAGAAGTTTGTTGACAAATGAAGAAGGGGGGAGTGAGGAGAATGAGGGAAACAGGAAGAGAAGAGGAAGAAGGAGAACACCGTAGAGGAGGAAGAGAAAAACAACAAAGAGCAGAAGGGCCAGTAGAAAAAGAAAGAGAAAGGTGGAAGGAAGTGAAGGAAGGAGGACAAGGAGAACAAGGAAGAGTACGAAGGAGAATAAGAACCATGGAAAGGAGGGGAAGGAGAAAAATTTGGAAGAGGAGAAGAATAACGAAGTGGATGAGGAGCAGAAGAAGAGGAAGGAGGTGGGGAAGTAAGAGGAGAGAAAAGAGGAAGAGGAGGAAGTAGAAGTAAACGAAGAAAAGGAATGGGAACTGAAGAACAAGGAAGGGGAGGGGAGAGAACCAACAACTGGAAGAAGGAGGGGGAAGAGGAGGAGGAGGAAGAGAAGAGAAGAGAAGAGAAGAAGAACAATAACAAAGAAGAGGAGGAAGAGGATGAGATGTAGGGGGAAGAGGAAGAAGGTGACAGAGTTAGAAGAACAATGGGAGGAGGAGAAGGATTAAGAGAAGAATATGGAAGTGGATGAGGAGAAGAAGAGGAAGAATGGGGGAGCAGGAAGGAGGACGATGAAGAGGAAGAGGGGAAGGACAAGGGGAGAAAGAGAAGGAAGGGAATAGGGAGAAGGACAACAAGGAAGAGGATGAGGAGGAAAAAAAGAACAACAACAACAAGGATTAGGAGATATAGAGGAAAAGGAAGAAGGATGGAGGGGAGGGGAATCAGCAACTGGAAGGGGGGATGAAAAGAAGAAGTAGGAGGAGAAGAAAAGGAAGTGGACAGAAGGAGGAAAAGAAAGGGGAGGAAGACGAGGAAAAAGAACAAGGAGGAGGATACGAAGAAACATCAAGATAAATGTGTGAAATATAAATAAAGTGAAAGACTGAACACATGTGGTGTTTGTAGCCCGTGGGATAGACGGAGGTGACCTTACCGGCTGTGAGACTCCCGATAGGCGGAGGCCCTCTGTGACATCACTGACTGACATGGCTTTGGGCAAATCCTGTTTGTTGGCAAAGACCAGTATGGCCACGCCCCTCAGCTCGTCCTCTTCCAGCTGCAACGCAACAAGGTGAGTTTAACCAATCAGATGACTCTGTCAGGTAACATTCAGGTTAATATGTAGAGATAGTTAACAGATAAAGACATCTTAGTTCAAGGGCTTGGATAAACTTTATTGATCCACAAGGGAAATAGCCTCGTCACAGTACCTTAGTTGCACATAAAAAACACTCTTAGGGTGTATTCACACCTGCCTTGTTTAGTTCGATTAAAACGAACTCAAGTTCATTTCCTTGCTTGGTTCGGACCTTTTTGACTGGTGTGAATACAATCACTCGAACTCTGGTTCGGACCAAACAAGCGGACCGAGACCCAGCTGAGGAGGTGGTCTCGGAGCGGTTCCTACCGAACCCTGGTGCGGTTCCTTTATGGTGTGAAAGCAGCCCGACCTCGATCTGACCCAAGTTGCAAAAATCTACCTTTTTGGATTTGACGAGCTCCCGTAGTTTCCCGTAGTTTTCGCGCATTATGGGAAATGTAGGATAGCCCAGTGACACACACAACAGAAAGAGAGACGTGAAGCAAACAAACGCAGGTAGGTTAGGTAGAGATGAGCCGTTGCAAAATAACGAGCATGATATGGTTAAAATCATGTTGCATCAAACGGTCTTGACGCTCGAGCACAAGCTGTAAGTTTATAAACCATATTGCTAGCATAATAACAAGTAGACCTACAGTACGCAAAGTCTCCATTGTAGCCTATTTACGTGGGACATTTGGCTTCCTTCTTTACCCCGCCTATACGTTTACCAGCCAATGGCTGAACGACCTTAGCACATGTGTTTTTGTTTATAAATTCTGGTCCGGTTGCAATTAATCACAGTGTGAAAGCGAACCGCACTAAAAAAAAAAAAAGAAAAAAAAAATTGGTCCGGACCAAAGCAAGTGAACTAACGGACCTTCCTGGTGTGAATACGCCCTTAAGAACCACAAGTAAAAGAAAGATTAAATAAAGTAAAATATATTTTATTTAATGTTAAAGTGGATTGAATTAAACACTTAAGTTTTTCTGATTTTTTGCCTAGTCCTCTGACAACAATGTCAAAATAATAGGAAAATGGGTCATTTCAAAACTACTAAAAACTACACCCTCAGCAATGTAAACACAGTTGAATGAACAGCTCTCTCAGTTATTTGTAACTAATGATGAATGCCAGAACCTTCATGAAGACGAGATTTAGTGCAGGATTGTCATATTAGAAAGTTCAGATCAGTTCAAAGTAGCGGACTCACCACGCTGTGCAGCACGTCTGCAGCCTCTTTAATCCTCTCAGGGTCGTTGCTGTCGACCACAAATATCAAACCCTAATGAACAAACACAGGCAACGTTTTAAAATGACCTCCTTCCTCACACTGAATCATATCTGTAGCATTAGCAGCAGTAATGTCACCTGTGTGTTGGTGTAGTAGTGTCTCCAGAGAGGTCTGATCAAAGACTGACTACCAACATCCCAAACTGTAAAACTGATGTTCTTATAATCCACCGTCTCCACGTTAAACCCTGCACACAGACACATATATATTTATTTCATGATCTTATATTACTTTATGATTTCCTTCTATCACAAACAGACAGAGGTTAGAAACACTGACCGTGAGTTGGGATGGTGGTGACGAACTCGCCCAGCTTCAGTTTGTACAGCAGGGTGGTTTTACCTGCAGCGTCCAGACCAACTGCAACAACACAAGCACACATCAACAATGTTATTACAAAAATTAACCCTATACTCATTTAGCTTGAGGTGATAGACACAAGAGTAACAGGGACGTCATATGAGCTCAGCGGAGTTGAATTTGTGTCTAACGATCTGCTTGGTTGTAAATTGACAAATAATAAATATAGTTTGTTTTAATTTTAGTTGATTTCCATTTATTTATTTTTTAAAAAATGAAATCTGAATAAATCCAGAGGTTACAACAACAACAAAAGTACATTATTATTTATTTATTTTATTTACTTATTTATTTGATAGGGACAGTGCACATTAATGAACATCTATTCAGACAGCAATAGACGTAAATATGCCGGATTATAGCAACAATGCTAATAACTCACTATTCACTTTCCAGGATATAAAACGAAGTGCATTTTATTTATCATTTACTTGGTAAAAGACTAAAAAATATATCTGTTATTTAAAAAACACTAAAAGATATTTGTAGATTAACCTAATATTTTCTCAAATTTTTATTTTTAAAACAACAAATGAGGCTGTTAGTTTATTGACTCATCACTAGTCCCTTAAAAGTGAAGAACCTACTCGGATGAGAAGCGAAACGTATTCAAAAAAAAAAAAAAAAAAGTCCCAAAAAGTCCCAAAAAAGTCCAGTTTCCTTTCTTTAAATTTTTGTTGGATATAACATAACCTGGATGATAACCTGGAACATAACCTTTCGGAATTTAAGAACTATGACAATAATAATAAAGAAGAAGAAAGAACCAATAATACTATGTACTATGTATAATAATAAAGTTATTTTAAAGTCAGAGCTCACCCATTAAAATCCTGACGGGTCTCTTGGAGGTGAACCTGGAGAAGATTTGTGAGATGATGACTCCCATGGTTGACTGTAGAAATGTTCTCGGATAAAAAGTCTCTCAGCTCGCCGGCTCTCCGTGTCTCTGGTTGTGTGTGAGTCGGTGACTGTGTTGTCGGTGGTTTTTATAGCGGAGCACCAGCAGGTTGTTTTGCTCTGCCTGTGTGTTATCCATGTTGTCATCCCGGCTGCTGTCAGTGTGTTCACGCCACGGTGGAAGTGTCGACAACACCGGAAACACTGCATCCCGGAAAAAACAAACAACTTCCGCTAATTCTGCCTTCAAAATAAAAGCGCGTTCTTTCTTTTAAGTAAAATCTACTTATATGAAAGCAATTTAACATCAATTAGATATGTTTTTATCGTCACCAATAATAATATCTATAAAAAGCAGCACCGAGATATTAAAAGAAATACTTCTGCACGTTTTGGGATAGTCCTCCAACCAACCATTTTGTTAGCAAGCCTGTGGCTTAGCAACACTGACCAAGTTGTAGTTTTTGTCTATCACTACATATAGCCACGCTAAAACGATTTGATTGACCCGGTAGATCTGTGCTGGACAACAGCATAGATCAAACAAATAACAAATTAATTTGGAGCCAGTGGAAGTTGGTCTGGCTCCTAGGCTGTAAGATTTTCATTTAAATAAATGATTTAAGACAATAATAGCACCTTGATAATTAATTGTTTACATTTAAATTCTGCACAAATTATGGGCAACAACCTTCTAAAACACTGAATACTTAAGTTACAAACAACAAATGTTTGTTGTTTATCGTTCATTCATTCATCTTCTGTAAGTTATTCTTGTGAAGGGTCGTAGTGGATGCTGGAGCCCCAGCTGTCATTGGGTGAGAGGTGGTGGGGTACAGGCTGGACAGGTCTCCAGTCTATCACAGGGCTAACACAGAGAGACAGACAACCATTCACACTCACATGCACGCCTACGGCCAGTTTCAGCTGCGTTTTACTGATCAAAAACATTTAACTCCGACCCGCTTCAAAAATAAGATCTAAACTTGCAGCTCAGAACAAACTGATGTTTTTAAAGTGTGTTTTTATTTTTTTCTTGTTGTTGCCTTGCAGTAACCTGCAGAGAAAGGCGGACCTGAGTTATTGGGATTATAGAAAGGGGCAGCACGCCCTCAGCTGTGTCTGTCAGGCACCATTAAGGCAAAGAGTTTGGCGACTTTGGCCTTTACATGTCTTGAGTTCAGCAGTAACTGAATGCAGCAGTGTTAATGAACTCTGTGGTGTGTTGGTGGCACTCTGTGAAATCAAACAGGAACATCTGGACACATCCAGAGAACCACATCAGCAGCTAAAGTCAGAACAAAAGGACTCCAGACGTTGATTTTAAAATCCAATAAAGACCCAAAAAATATATACTAAAAATATCTGATAAAAACACTAAGAGATATGACAAAAATATATTTAATTGAGTGTAACAACGGTGACAGAATATTTACAACACTATTTTAACAACATTAACTGGATGTAAAGTTGGTTAAATCTGTTTCTTCTATTTACTGACCAGGAGACGGTTGAGTTTGTTCTGTTAGAGACTGATGGAAAAACACTTGATGTTATTATATCGATTGGAAATGTTACACCGCTGAAGAAAGAATAAAGCTGAAGTCGCTCCATTAACGACACCTGCTACCTCCATCAGGCCGTGATTTGACCAAAAGACGTTCAGGAATTTTTTCCTCTTTCAGTCGAATTCACCTGTGAGTGCTGCTTCATTCTAACCTGCTGCAAAACAGTGAAATTGTTTTGACAGCTGTCGTGTCTGTTTTTTTAACGGTTCGCTCTGATTTAACGAAAAATGTTTTGGAACTAAAACAACGTTAAAGCCTTCGTCCAGTTGCCAATGTTAAAGGAAGGGTTCATGTTTTTGTTCATGTTTGTCTCGGTAATATTGAAACATCAGTGGAGACACTCTCACTGACCAGATTGTTAGGTACACTAGTGAAAATGATTTACCATAACAATCCTGCACTAAATATTTTAATCTTAATGGAGGTTCTGGTATTCAGCGTTAGTTTTTAATAACAGAGAGAGGCTGTGGTTTGTAATACTGTTGAATTTATTATTTTGATATTGTAGTCAGTGAGCTAGGCTAAATAACAGAAACACCTCAGTGTTTAATTAAGTCCAGTTTAACAGCACGACAAACTACATCCTCCAAAATGATCATTCAATTATTTATGTTTACTAACTGAGAGTTTTCTTTGCTCTCAGTGAGTGAGGGAGACTTTACTGCTTGTTCTAAAATGCGTATCATCTCCCGACCCCAAGTCACGATGACAGAGCCAAAATGGCCGCCAGGGAGAAACGTAATTGCTTGAGAAAGTAATAATGAATAGTTGCATGAAAGTGAGGATTATGTAGCGTTTAAATGGGCACACATTTCTTAAAGGTCTCCAGTTGGACAAAGGAGACTTCAGCTTTCTTATTCATCCAATAAACTATGAGGACATTTTTCATTTAGTGTTAAACCACGTGTCATAAAATCAGTTTTTCATGCTTTTGGTTGATTTTATTGTAGAAAAATAAGCTTCATTTTCAGGGTTGTAGGCGTGTCGGGGTGTCTCTTCATGTGTGGGGAAGTTAGAAGTTAAAAGCCTTAACCAGCGTTTACAGGCGACGATTTTTATTTCCTTGTTTTTTGGGAAGATGTTCTCCTGCTGTAACCAAGTGAAGGACTCATGCTGAAGGAGCTGCACTTTACTGAGAGGAAAAATTAAAAAAAAAAAGTTTTAGAGAGCTGTAAATATGTGATCAATGTTCCAATGTCATGACTAATAATGAAAGGCTTTTTGGTGATAAATAAAGAACTAACTCCACCCGCCTGAGTCCGCCTGCTGTTGTGTTCAGATCAAACAAACCCCTAGGAGCAACAAGAGCTTCAGGAAAAGTTTATATTTGTTTATTTTCATTTTCACTTTGCTGAATTCATATTTTATTTGTAAAAACATTACATTCAATCAGAGGACAGCATCACTGTCAGGCTAGATGTCAGAGGTTTTAATGTTGTGTCTCCATTTATAATAATTATCAATTATTTGAGGGTTCTTTGATTATTCAATTACTGACTAAATGAATTGTTTTCTAGGACAAACAATGGTACATCATTTTATATTTATTTTTTACTCACTCATGAATAACTGGACTGTGACAATACTATTTTTTCCCCTTTTCCACATTTAGTAATTTCCATTTTCTTAAATTACTTCAGATGAATAACAATCTTTACATTTTTACCCAGAGCAACTACAGAACAAATTTGGAACCACCGACCATGGGATAAAATAGAAGAAAGGTTTATTTAATTAAATTAATCAGGATGGCGACCTGTCCAGGGTGTACCCTGCCTCTCGCCCGATGACAGCTGGGACAGGCTCCAGCCCCCCTGCAACCCTTAACAGGAACAAGCGTTTACAGAAGATGAATGAATGAATGAATGAATCAGTTCAATAAAAAGGCACAAACTGGCCATCACAGTAATTGTATTATAAAACTAATCAGTATTTAAAATAAATATACATTTTTTTTACAATACATGAAAAATAACATCCGACAATGATGACAATCATTCAGCGAACAGGAAACAAAGTGCAAAATCAAATTCTCAAAAAAATGAAAAGAGTCAGTGCAGTTAAAATTTAAAAACTTCAAAAACGATGCTTTCAACCCTGAAGACCAAAACTGAATCAGATTCATCTGATAGACAAAATAAATAGATTTTTGGACACTTTCTCCTCATCAGGGCTCTTAATTCCTCCAGAGGAAAAGAACTAAATGCAACTCGTTTACATATTAAAATGACAACACTCCTGATCAACATTTTGATCTAAACCACATTCAGAACTTAGAAAGATTTAACATGGACGCGTTTTACAGATTTAAAGGAATCCGGGATGGAAAGGACTGAACAGCTCATGTCTGTGACGGATCCTTCGTGAGTCATCAGCTCCGCTCACAGAAAACGAGATGGAGGCGCTCAGGGACTCAGCAGAAAACACGGTAAAGCACAATGCTCAGATGAATCGGCTTCTAATGTTTGAGGATCTGGTTGGAGAGCCAGTCCAGACCCTCGACCAGACCGGTTCCGCTGACAGCACAGGAGGCCTGGACAAGCCACTGCAGAGACACAAGGGAGGGAAAAAAATAATGAGAAATAAAATAAAAGTCAAAGGTTTTCAGATGTCTAATCACTCTGATTAGAGATGGACTGTTTCCATGGAGACTAAATAAAATGATGTGATCAGATACATGTGTTCACATTAAAACATCTATCACCGTAGAAGTTTGTTGACAAATGAAGAAGGGGGGAGTGAGGAGAATGAGGGAAACAGGAAGAGAAGAGGAAGAAGGAGAACACCGTAGAGGAGGTGGAGGAAGAGAAAAACAACAAAGAGGAGAAGGGCCAGTAGAAAAAGAAAGAGAAAGGTGGAAGGAAGTGAAGGAAGGAGGACAAGGAGAACAAGGAAGAGTACGAAGGAGAATAAGAACCATGGAAAGGAGGGGAAGGAGAAAAATTTGGAAGAGGAGAAGAATAACGAAGTGGATGAGGAGCAGAAGAAGAGGAAGGAGGTGGGGAAGTAAGAGGAGAGAAAAGAGGAAGAGGAGGAAGTAGAAGTAAACGAAGAAAAGGAATGGGAACTGAAGAACAAGGAAGGGGAGGGGAGAGAACCAACAACTGGAAGAAGGAGGGGGAAGAGGAGGAGGAGGAGGAAGAGAAGAGAATAGAAGAAGAACAATAACAAAGAAGAGGAGGAAGAGGATGAGATGTAGGGGGAAGAGGAAGAAGGTGACAGAGGTAGAAGAACAATGGGAGGAGGAGAAGGATTAAGAGAAGAATATGGAAGTGGATGAGGAGAAGAAGAGGAAGAATGGGGGAGCAGGAAGGAGGACGATGAAGAGGAAGAGGGGAAGGACAAGGGGAGGAATAGGGAGAAAGAAAACAAGGAAGAGGATGAGGAGGAAAAAAAGAAGAACAACAACAAGGATTAGGAAATATAGAGGAAAAGGAAGAAGGATGGAGGGGAGGGGAACCAGCAACTGGAAGGGGGGATGAAAAGAAGAAGTAGGAGGAGAAGAAAAGGAAGTGGACAGAAGGAGGAAAATAAAGGGAAGGAAGACGAGGAAAAAGAACAAGGAAGAGGAGGAAGAGAACAAGGAGGAGGATACGAAGAAACATCAAGTTAAATGTGTGAAACATGAATAAAGTGAAAGACTGAACACATATGGTGTTTGTAGCCCGTGGGATAGATGGAGGTGACCTTACCGGCTGTGAGACTCCCGATAGGCGGAGGCCCTCTGTGACATCACTGACTGACATGGCTTTGGGCAAATCCTGTTTGTTGGCAAAGACCAGTATGGCCACGCCCCTCAGCTCGTCCTCTTCCAGCTGCAACGCAACAAGGTGAGTTTAACCAATCAGTGATGACACTGTCAGGTAACATTCAGGTTAATATGTAGAGATAATTAACAGATAAAGACATCTTAGTTCAAGGGCCACATACAGCCCAATTAGATCTCAAGAAAGGTGGTAATTTAACTGGGTGGTGATTTTAGACTTAGACTTGGATAAACTTTATTGATCCACAAGGGAAATAGCCTCGTCACAGTACCTTAGTTGCACATAAAAACACTCTTAAGAACCACAAGTAAAAGAAAGATTAAATAAAGTAAAATATCTTTTATTTTATGTTAAAATGGATTGAATTAAACACTTAAGTTTTTCTGATTTTCTGCCTCGTCCTCTGATAACAATGTCAGAATAATACGAAAATGGGTCATTTCAAAACTACTAAAAACTACACCCTCAACAATATAAACACAGTTGAATGAACAGCTCTCTCAGTTATTTGTAACTAATGATGAATGCCAGAACCTTCATGAAGACGAGATTTAGTGCAGGATTGTTATATTAGAAAGTTCAGATTCAGATCAGTTCAAAGTAGCGGACTCACCATCCTGTGCAGCTCGTCTGCAGCCTCTTTAATCCTCTCAGGGTCGTTGCTGTCGACCACAAATATCAAACCCTAATGAACAAACACAGGCAACGTTTTAAAATGACCTCCTTCCTCACACTGAATCATATCTGTAGCATTAGCAGAAGTAATGTCACCTGTGTGTTGGCGTAATAGTGTCTCCAGAGAGGTCTGATCACAGACTGACCACCAACATCCCAAACTGTAAAACTGATGTTCTTATAATCCACCGTCTCCACGTTAAACCCTGCACACAGACACATATATATTTATTTTATGATCTTATATTACTTTATGATTTCCTTCTATCACAAACAGACAGAGGTTAGAAACACTGACCAAGAGTCGGGATGGTGGTGACGACCTCGGCCAACTTCAGTTTGTACAGCAGGGTGGTTTTACCTGCAGCGTCCAGACCAACTGCAACAACACAAGCACAAGCAAACAGTGTTATTACAAAAAAATAACCCTATACTCATTTAGCTTGAGGTGATGGACACAAGAGTAACAGGGACGTCATATGAGCTCAGCGGAGTTGAATTTGTGTCTAACGATCTGCTTGGTTGTAAATTGACAAATAATAAATATAGTTTGTTTTAATTTTAGTTGATTTCCATTTATTTATTTTTTTTTAAATTAAATCTGAATAAATCCAGAGGTTACAGCAACAACAAAAGTACATTATTTATTTATTTATTTATTTATTTGATAGGGACAGTGCACATTAATGAACATCTATTCAGACAGCAGTAGACGTAAATATGCCGGTTTATAGCAACAATGCTAATAACTCACTATTCACTTTCCAGGATATAAAACTAAGTGCATTTTATTTATCATTTACTTGGTAAAAGACTAAAAAATATATCTGTTATTTAAAAAACACTAAAAGATATTTGTAGATTAACCTAATATTTTCTCACATTTTTATTTTTAAGACAACAAATGAGGCTGTTAGTTTCTTTACTAGTCCCTTAAAAGTGAAGAACCTTCTTGGATTAGAAGCGAAACGTATTCAAAAAAAAAAAAGTCCCAAAAAGTCCCAAAAAAGTCCAATTTCCTTTTTTAAAATTTTGTTGAATATAACATGACCTGGATGACTGAAAACCTTTCGGGATTTAAGAACTATGACAATAATAATGAAGAAGAAGAAATAACCAATAATACTATGTATAATAATAAAGTTATTTTAAAGTCAGAGCTCACCCATTAAAATCCTGACGGGTCGCTTGGAGGTGAACCTGGAGAAGATTTGTGAGATGATGACTCCCATGGTTGACTGTAGAAATGTTCTCGGATAAAAAGTCTCTCAGCTCGCCGGCTCTCCGTGTCTCTGGTTGTGTGTGAGTCGGTGACTGTGTTGTCGGTGGTTTTTATAGCGGAGCACCAGCAGGTTGTTTTGCTCTGCCTGTGTGTTATCCATGTTGTCATCCCGGCTGCTGTCAAGTGTGTACACGGTGGAAGTGTCGACAACACCGGAAACACTGCATCCCGGAAAAAAAAAACAACTTCCGCTAATTCGGCCTTCAAAATAAAAGCGCGTTCTTTCTTTTAAGTAAAATCTACTTATATGAAAGCAATTTAACATCAATTAGATATGTTTTTATCGTCACCAATAATAATATCTATAAAAAGCAGCACCGAGATATTAAAAGAAATACTTCTGCACGTTTTGGGATAGTCCTCCAACCAACCATTTTGTTAGCAAGCCTGTGGCTTAGCAACACTGACCAAGTTGTAAAACACTGAACACTTAAGTTACAAACAACAAATGTTTGTTGTTTATCGTTCATTCATTCATCTTCTGTAACAGGTTATTCCTGTGAAGGGTCGTGGGGGATGCTGGAGCCTATCCCAGGTGTCATTGGGTGAGAGGTGGTGGGGTACAGGCTGGACAGGTCTCCAGTCTATCACAGGGCTAACACAAAGAGACAGACAACCATTCACACTCACATGCACACCTATGGCCAATTTAGAAAGGGTAAGGGTAAATAAGGGTTTAATTCTGTGGTTGTTAAGAGTTTCACAGGCTTTGGTAGAACAGAGTTAACAAATTCAAACTATTTCAAAGCCTTAAAGTAAAGTCTCTACTGTGTTTTCTTCATTATTTTTGTGTTGACTATTTCTCAGTGTGAATAAAAGCTTTTTAAAAACCTTTCCACTCCAATTCAATTCTCACAGTGCAAATATCTTTCTGTTGTTGCTTTGTCTAAACAGATGAGATTCATGCAAAAAAAAAACACACAGAGGATGTGATACAGTGTTGACACAGCCTTTGCACACAGATTGCGCCAGAATTGTTAAAATCACTGTGGGGTGGGACATCACATGGTCCTATTTTGCTCCACAACAGGCTGAGCTGGATTCTTCCATGCAGACATTTACTGCACTTTTACTTCCTCATCTGAGCTTACGAGAAACAAAGGAGTCTGAGTTAATCATATCAAGGAGATATTGTGAGTTTCTGAATCACTTTGAGCTGCAGTTCTTTTATGGAAGGCACAACATAATCAAAACCTTTGTCAATAATTGTCTGTAAAATAATTAATTAAAACTCGTCTTGTGGTATTTGCAAATAAATGTACTTAAAGTCAAGAATTCATTGTATTTGTCAGTCATCAGCAAAACCATGAAATACAAACACTGTTAGGAGGATTATTGTTCATCAAAAGACACATTAAAGGTACAATCAGTAATGTTTTCATGATATCAAATCCCGTCCTGATACTAAGGCCAGCATTTTGTCTGAACATAACCTTGTTTTACATTTTTTTGTGCATGCTTTGTATGTTTTCTGGGTATTTTGTGGTAGTTTTGTGGATGTTTGTGGTCATTTTGTGTTTGTCACTGATGGTTTTGTACATTTTAAGTTGCCATTTGTGGGTTTTGTGCTACTTTCTGGGAGTTTTTCTGTAATTATTTTATTTATTATTTGTGGTTGATTGAGACTACCGCCTTCCTTGTGGATTATTTTGTAAAGTGAAGTGAAAGTTTGCCGAATTATCGACTTCAGATAAAAAAAAAAAGGCTGCTGCACTGATAACTTTCCAGACTTGTGATTCTCTCTGTTCTTAATAAACCTTAAAACTCACCTCTGACAGCAAAACAACAACAACAAAACAACACGAGCCGTTTTTAGTAATGGTAGCACGTGAACTGTTTGATGAAGAACTTCTGGAAGTATTTCTGACTCTGTTTAATGAATCATTTTAATATTTACGTCATACACACATACATATAATACTGTATATCAGTCACAACATCATGACCACTGACAGGTGAAGTGAATAACACTGATTATCTGGTTATCATGACTCCTGTCCGTGGGTTGGATATATCAGACAGCAGATGAACATCTTCTCCTCAAAGTTGATGTCAGAAGTAGGAACGGTGAGCACAGTGTTTTCACAGTTTGGTCCTTGTTAAAGTCACTACTAATACTTGTACATTTTTGCTGCTTCTAACGTCAACTTTGAGGACAAAAATGTTCACTTCCTGTCTAATATGTCCCACCCTCTGTCTGCTGTAGGTTAAACGCTGCATGAACTCTCAGCTGTTAGGTGTGGGAGTGCCGAGACAAAGAGGGAGGGTGTTCCTGTGTCCCAGAGAGACAGGAGGGCTTCTGTGCACTGAAACGAAACTTAAAGTGGCCTGAGCGAGGAACTGAAAACAAACTGTAACTTGGTCAGAGGGACAGCAGACGGATCAACGCTTCCACACAGCAAGGACACACAGACGGCGCACTGAAGACGATGAAGATGACAAAGCAGCTTTTCTTTCCCATGGTGGTGGTGACGGTAATCATGTCAGTGCTGGTCACGACTACAACAACTAGTACACCATCAACTGAATGGACGACAGGTAAACACATAAGATACTAAAGTAAAAATACTGATACACTAAAAAATCCTGCAGTGAAAATATTATTGTAGTAGGTCAAATGTAAAGAATTAATATTTCTGAAAACGTTAAAATGTAAGCAGCATTTTACTAATGTCAAAATCTTTTGCATATTACTGCAGCTAATAATTTGTCTCATAATGAGTCAATGTGCTGGTTATTTTCACAATGGATCAATCAGTTGTTTTGATTGCAGAAATTCATACACTATGGAGAGTGTCACTGTATTTTACTGTCTGCACCGGATGTTACAAATAGGTAGAGCCCAGCAGGCAAGGAAGTGAAAGTCTACTTACTCTTTGTATTGATGTTGTTTTGTGGCTCTTGTGCTAATTTTGTGCCTGTTTTGCATTTCTTTTTGATTATTTTTTATTATATTTAAAGGTCTTTGCGGTAATATTGTGTTTTTTTTATATATATATATATTAACTTTTCTCATTTACAAACACATTTTTTAAGAGGTATACAACTGTTCATTTCCAATGACCATCTAGAAATGAGGATGGGACAATTAGATTTCCATGTCACAGTAATACATTTTCTGGCTGCACATAAAGCAATATCCATGAATTTGGTTTGGGATTTAGTCAAAGATCCAGTGATTATGCAAGGATTACCAAGTTAACACAATTCTAGATCTAAGATACAATATGAATAATCTTGGATAAGGTGATATTGTGTTTCTTACTCACAAAATGATGGTGAGAACACACAAAACCACCACGAAGACATGCAAAACCACCACAAAATCTATGATTTTTGGTGACTGTCTTGTTGGCCTTTGGGGTTATTTTGTGGATGTTTTGTGCTTCTTTGTGGTTGATTTGAATGTTTTCGCAGTTTTTGTTTTTTTGTGGTAGTCTGCATTTAGTTGCTATTGTTTTGTATTTTCTCAGTGTCGTGTCGTGGTAGTTTTTTTTTTGTTTGTTTTTTAGGAGTCGTTCTGTGGATTGTCGTGGTCATTTAATGTTATGACTGGCTCCACATAAGCAGGACTCAAAAGCACGACTCCAACAAACAGTTTGGGTTTCAAACAAACACGGTTTACTTAGGGTGGTTCGATACGCGATAGTCAGTCCATACAGGCAAACAAATCCAAAGGGTGAGGCACAGGTTGTAGTCAGCAAATGGGGAAATAACCCCAAAACCGGGAAATCAGATCACAAGGAGTAAGTAGACTGCTGGAACGTTTGACACCGAGGTGCAAAGATGAACTGGCACAGAGTGGAGGAGAAACACACTAAATAAGAGAGGGGAAAGATAATGCGACACAGATGAAATAAATAAGGGTGGGGCAGGAAATGAAGCAGTCTGAAATGAGAAGAGAGGTACGTTTTCACAATAAAACAGGAGGCATGACACATGAATGAAAGAAAAACAGAGAGACATGACCTTAGGAGGAATGACGAGATGTCATTTGGGGCGTTTTTTGCATGTCGTTTCGTCATTATGCAGTTGATTTGTATTTCTTTTTGGTTCTCTTGTATGATTGTTTTGTACACTGATCAGGCAGAACATTATGACCACCTAACCATCTAATATTGTGTAGATCTCCCTAGTGCCTCAAACAGTTGTGACTCATCAGAGAATGGACATTCTGAGTGTGTCCTGTGGTGTCTGGTAACAGGATGTTGTTAGTGGGGGCCTTTGGGTCCTGTGGGTTGAGGGGCGGGGCCTCTGTGGATCAGGCTTGTTCCAGTGCATCCCACAGATACTTGATCAGTTTGGGATCTAGTGAATTTTGAGGCCAGGTCAATACCTTGTGCTGGTCTTCATGTTTTTTTTGAGTTGTTCCTAAACCGTTTTTGTGTGCGTGACTGTGTCAGGCTGCATCCTGCTGGGGATGGCTGCTGCCATCAAGGAGTGTCATTGCTATGGGGTGGGGGTGCCTGGTCTGGTCTAGGTGGATGGTACATGTGTAAGTAACATCTACATGAATACCAGGTCCAAAAGTTTCCCAGTAGAACACTGTATTGTCACAAGATGGTCAATGTTATTCACTTCTACTGTTTTAATGTTGTGGCTGTTCGGTGTATGTTTTGTTTTGTATTTCTTTTTGGTTCTCTTCTATGTTTCTTTAGTAAATTTGCGGTAATTTTGTGGTAACATTTCTTTGTTATTGTTTTGTATGTTCTCATTGTCATGTTGTGGTTATTTTGAATGTTTTCGGTCATTTTGTGTAGTTTTCTGTTTATTTGTGGTTGTTTTGTATATTTTGTGATTATTTTTATGCTCTTTTGTTATTATGCAGTTGTTTTGTATTTCTTTATGGGCTCTTGTATGATTCTTTAGTAAAGTTTTTTGTGGTTGTTGTCAGACATCGTGTTAGCTTGTGTTAGCTTGTGTGCTGCATAGGTAGTGTCACACTGGAACAGGTACATGAGCAAGATTTCTTATCATGCTGACAGTGTCTTTGTCTCTTTATGTTTCTTTCTCCAGGTTATCCTACAGCAGATTTAAATGGGAAGATGTTCACTTTGACTCTTTATCGAGGAGGAGTAACTTTCTTTCCGCCTAATTATTCTCCCCACTCACCTTATCCAACCAGAGGATACCCCTACACCACCACCTACCCCCCCTGGACCACAGCATATCCTGGTAGAGGTGAGTCCATTCACACAAGAAAATTACTTCGTAATCTGTGTCAAATTGTCTTCTGATTATTTTTTTGTTAATGAGTGATGCTGATAAAATGATATTGTTTAGATTATCGTGCATCAAGGCTGCATTAATTAACTTCTGACCACGAGGGGGCAGAATGACTTAAAGAAAAACAACTGTTTTTCAAGTTAATAAATTATAAGTGTCGTCACTTTATTATATTATCAGTTTACTCAGATGTTTTTAAAAGAAAAAAAACATAAATTCTGATTCTCAGATCAATAAAGAAATAAAAAGTCTAATTACTAGCAACATCATATTTTTTTCTTGTTTAAAATCAAGGAAAAATAAAAAAAGCGAAAACTGCAAAGTGTATTTTTTATGTTATTTTGTTTGTTTAGCAATTCTTGTGGTCATTTTGTGTTTGTCCACGGTTGTATTCTGGTTGTTTTGCAGTTGTAGTTGTTTAGTGGGTTACATAGTCATTTTGGTTGCGTTTTTGTTTTTTGTATAGTTTTATGTTTTTGTGATTATTCTATTTGGGGTATTTTTGGTTTCCATCTTCGTCATCAGCTTGTGTATCCTTGTGATGTTTTGGACGTCTTGGGATTATGCTGTGGTTGTTTTGCTTTTTTTTGTGGTAATTCTGTTTGCCTTGTCATTTTGTGGTCATTTCGCCATCATTTGTGGCTTTTTGTATGTTTTCATGATTGTTTTGCTTTCCTTAGTAGTTCTTGGTGGTTGTTTCATGTGTCTTTTTTATTTTTTTTTGCTTCTCTTTGTTGTGTTTCTGTAAAAATTTAAAACTCTGTGGTTGCTTTGTGTTTTTATGTGGTTATTTATTTGGTCCTGAAGACTAGTTTGTGTATCTTTGCGAACATTTTGTGACTGTTTTGTATTTCCTTGTGTTTTTTTGTTTGTATGTTTTTATGATTGTTTTGAATTTCTTGGCAGTAGCATTATTTTCTTTGTAGTCTTGTTGTTTTGTAATCGTTTTCCTTCTCTTTATGGTGGTTTTATACAACATGTCTTTTTTTGCGGTTGTTTTGCGTTTCTGTGTCTTTAACTGAACATCACCTCTTAATGTATCTTAGTTTTCTATAGTTTCATGTGTTGTATCATATGTTAATATTCATTACATCTGTTTCGGTGCACTGCTTATTAATTGGTTGGGTGGTTATTACATTAAGAAACATTTCGTCTGAAGAAGTTATTTATTTAACTTTGGTAAATATGTGAACTGACAGTCCCCATGTGAACCCCACAGGTGTTTCCGTGTGTCTGCGCTATGTCACTGACCTTGGAGAGATGGATTCCACTTCAGTCTTCACACTGAGTCCATCCACCACGCCTCTGAATCTAAGAATCAATTCCATCAGCACATATTATCTGACATTTAACAGTTACAACAGCATGATTCTGAAACCCAACATCAGAATCTGGCCAAACACTGGACAGAACATCTGGACCAGTGTCTGCATCACGGTGGACGCAGCAAAGAAAGTGGCCCAGATGTTCAGCGGATCGAACATGAGCATCAGGAAGGTGCTTCCTTCTAAGGTGAGAACTCGACCTGAAACTGTTTTTAAAACCACCTTCCTAATATTGTGTAGGTCTCCCTTGTGTCTCCAAAAAAGTTGTGACTCATCAGAGAATGGACATGGGTCTTCTGAGGGTGTCCTGTGGTGTCTGGCTAAGTAACATCCAGATGAAAACCAGGTCCAAGCGTTTTCCAGCAGAACTTTGAATTGTCACAAGATGGTCACTGTTATTTACTTCTCCGGTCTGTGGTTTTAATGTTGTCTCTGATCAGTGTATATCAGAATAACTGCCAGTTTTCATTTCAAATTCATATGATGATTTTATTTTTATTTTTTTTGTGGTTCTGGTCCACATGTTTCCAAGCACAATGTGTCCATGCACATTTTATTTTTTTTTTAAATTTTTTTTAAATTTTTTGCAGAAAAAGCATGAAGTATGAAAGCCTTATTTCCATCACACCTATACCTCTATATATTTTTTCTCCTATTAAAGCATAACTGAAGCTCCTCTGTCATCTTCTCCTGGTGGAAAATTAGCGCCACCTGCTTTTCATCTCTAGGAACTAGTTCCTAATGCTTACATAATCATAGCAGAAGAAACATTTTCTTTCGCCGATTTTGGTTCAAATGTGCAGACTGGATGGAGGATTTCTGCAAACACTGATGAATGGATGCAGATATGTACTGAGCCACCTGTTTGTTTACTTCTCATATGAGAAGTTCTGAATAGATTTGCAAGAAATCTTTAATCTTATTATGTTGTGATGTAAAATCCCTCTCTCTCTCTCTCTCTCTCTCTCTCTCTCTCTCTCTCTCTATCTCTCTGTGTGTGTTCAGTATGTGTGGTCAGGTGAGCCTGTGATTGATTTCACAGGTTTCACTGGTCAAGTGACAGATGTCCAGGTGTGGGATTATCCTCTCCGCTACAAAGACATCTTATACTACTCGTCTCCAGGATACTATGGGTACGACTGACAGAAATTTGACTGGTCCTTGCAGATTTAACTGCATCAGTTTCATAAAACCCTTCAACAAAGTTTAAAGTCTGGATTTGAAACTTTGAAGCTTTGTATTCTGTTTATTTTACATACTTGATGTTTACCTTGCAGTTATTTTTGACCAGGATATATCCTTTAATTCTTTCAGGGTATGGATTTTAAACATGTTTCTCTTGAATTTATTGAACACATTTCTTGGTAAAATCTAGGTTGTTGTAGCCAGACTTAATTCATAAACTTAACTGCTAACATCGGGATTTTATTATGAGGTGTATTTTAACTGATGCAGGGAAAAAATACCCTGCACACTATTGGATAGTCATCCAACCAATCAGAGACAATTTGTTCTAAACTAATTCACAGTGTTCAGATGACATGTATCATCTGAGCACTGTTGTTACTCTGATATCCATCACCCCATAAAGCCCTGTCCAAATGTTTTGACTGGCCCAACAGGTCTTTCCTGGAGCATAGTCAGTTCCCAGAGGAGAGACACCAGACTAAATTTCCTCCACAAAAAAAAAAATGTATGGACGGAGGAAGTACGCTAATAAAGTCGTAACACCAGCTTTAAGTCACGGGAACACTGCTGCTAGGCAACTGTTGGCACCTGGAAGCTATCAAGCTAACACTTAGCAAGCTAATGATTGTGTAACTTAATATAGCAAACGAAAAGGCATGCGAAATAATGAGGCCGATAGGAATATCAACACTTTCTTCAGACATATTATAAAATATGAATAAAATGCAACACATTCACTTCACTCCACCATTTCTGAAAATGTTAGCAAACAAGTAATAACTCAGGAATACAAACTGCTACTACACGGTAAACATCTAAAGGCACTATTGTCATTTGACCATAGATGGTGACTTAACAAACTTATATTTTCATATAAAAATTTTCAAGACTGACACTTCTAAGTACATTCATCCAAATGTAAATATCAGCTTCTCTTACTTTACTTTAATATGTCCGTTAATTCTGCTTTAGACACAAAGGGGAAAAACCTGGATTTAGTAATAGTAATTTTTTTCCCACTGTTTTTGTTGCTTTTCTCTTCATCTGAGACCTATCACTAATAAATTGTTTGTTTTTAGGCCGTACCCTGGCTCTGTCCTCACCTGGTCCAACATCAAGTACTCTCTGAAAGGAGACACACTGATGGAGGACAGGTATGAGATGCAGGCTAAACAGCCAGCCGAGAGAGGGGGACATCGCCTGAACGGAAAGATGACCTGGACGTTTTCCAGTATTGAGAAAAACGAGGGGCCAAAGAAAGAGGTTTAATGAAAACCTATTATCAGCACTAAAAGATAATCAAATCATAAATGAATTAAGAATCAATCATTTGTCGACACATTACATTTAAACATTTATTGTCATAAAGGTGTGTGATTACATTTTCCACACTGCTAATCAGAATCTATATGCTAGTATTTTGATTTTCACTAAGTGATTCTTTAATTTTGTGAGTCATAAAAAATAATAAAGAGCTGTTTGAATATTTTTTTGTTGAATTCTGTCTGTTATTGAATCTGATTGTCCTTCAAAGGAGTTGTATTTTGTGTTTACTAGTTTTGATATAAGAGAGAGTTTTCTGTTTCAGATGAAGAGAAACTGAATTTGGCTTCGCTGGTTCTGAGCAAACAGAAGTTAAATGAACAGACAGAGCTTTCAAACTACATTTTAAAGTTTTGCTTCACTCTCTCCACTCTCATTTTCATCCTGTTGGGAGCGTTTTCATCTGAAATAATCTTTTTAAAAATTGCTGCTGGACACAGTGGAGCATTTAACTGCTAAAGACCAAATAAGTCGTACAGGAGTTGGTGGAGACCAAAGACAGAGTTAAAAGCGAATAAATATTGGGCTTGAAATCATCACCTGGTCACATAAATAACTTTCAGTGAATAATAATGGAAGAATGGATTCTCTCAAGATTTAAACTTAGGAACTTTAAAGGTGATAATACTTTATAAATTCATAGAGTTTGCAGCTGTTTGGTTAAGGATCGAACACAGCCGGTTTCTCCACTGAGCGACACACCACCGCAGACAGAAAGATCTTTCAACATTCAACCACAGTTAGCAGTGACACTAGCTAACATCAGGTAACATATGAATCTATATTGCTCCAGATAATCTGAGTATTTTTTTATTATTACCAAAAATATAGGTTTCACCTTTGCTAACATAGGTAATAGCCTACCTAGCTAACATTTACTAGAACCCTAAGTGTACCTAACATTACCTAGTAGGCTACAAGCTAACCTTTGCTGACATTAGCTACAGGCTAAAATAGAGGCTAAAATTAGAACATATACATTTCATTATTACCCAAAAATATTAGTTTCACCTTTGCTAACATAGATAATTCATAGCTAATACCTAGTACAAGCTCGCCTTCACAAATATTAACAACAGGCTAAATTATTTAAATGTGAACCAATCTTATTCTGGATAGCTGTGACCAATGTGTTTATTATGACCTAATCAACATATGTTTCACTTTTGCTAACATAGCCAATACTTAGCTAACCGTACCTAGAGCAAGCTAACACTAGCCAACATTAGCTACAGGCTTAAATATTTAAATGCAAATCTATTCTTCAGAATAATTAGTCTATTTATGATTATCTAAAAAAATATAGGTTGCACCTTTGTTAGCATGACTGGTGGATTATTTTGTAAAGTGAAGTGAAAGTTTGCCAAAGTATCGACTTCAGATAAAAAAAGGCTGCTGCACTGATAACTTTCCAGACTTGTGATTCTCTCTGTTCTTAATAAACCTTAAAACTCACCTCTGACAGCAAAACAAAACAACAACAACAAAACAACACGAGTCATTTTTAGTAATGGTAACACGTGAGCTGTTTGGTGAAGAACTTCTGGAAGTATTTCTGACTCTGTTTAATGAATATTTTTAACTGTATATCAGTCACAACATTATGACCACTGACAGGTGAAGTGAATAACACTGATTATCTGGTTATCATGACTCCTGTCCGTGGGTTGGATATATCAGACAGCAGATGAACATCTTCTCCTCAAAGTTGATGTCAGAAGTAGGAACAGTGAGCACAGTGTTTTAACAGTTTGGTGCTTGTCAAAGTCACTACTGACACTTGTCCATTTTTGTTGCTTCTAACATCAACTTTGAGGATAAAAGTGTTCACTTCCTGTCTAATATGTCCCACCCTCTGACTGCTGTAGGTTAAACGCCGCCTGAGCTCTCAGCTGTTAGATGTGGGAGTGCCGAGACAAAGAGGGAGGGTGTTTCTGTGTCCCAGAGAGACAGGAGGGCTTCTGTGCAAACAAAGAGGGACAGCAGACGGATCAACGCTTCCACACAGCAAGGACATACAGACGGCGCACTGAAGACGATGAAGATGACAAAGCAGCTTTTCTTTCCCATGGTGGTGGTGATGGTAATCATGTCAGTGCTGGTCACTACTACAACAACTAGTACACCATCAACTGAACGGGCGACAGATAAACACATAAGATACTAAAGTAAAAATACTGATACACTAAAAAATCCTGCAGTGAAAATATTATTGTAGTAGGTCAAATGTAAATGTCAAGTGTAAGCAGCATTTTACTAATGTCAAAATCTTTTGCATATTACTGCAGCTAATAATTTGTCTCATAATGAGTCAATGTGCTGGTTATTTTCACAATGGATCAATCAGTTGTTTTGATTGCAGAAATTCATACACTATGGAGTGTCACTGTATTTTACTGTCTGCACCGGATGTTACAAATAGGTAGAGCCCAGCAGGCAAGGAAGTGAAAGTCTACTTACTCTTTGTATTGATGTTGTTTTGTGGCTCTTGTGCTAATTTTGTGCCTGTTTTGCATTTCTTTTTGATTATTTTTTATTATATTTAAAGGTCTTTGTGGTAATATTGTGTTTTTTATATATATATATTTTAACTTTTCTCATTTACAAACACATTTTTTTAAGAGGTATACAACTGTTCATTTCCAAGGACCATCTAGAAATGAGGATGGGACAATTAGATTTCCATGTCACAGTAATACATTTTCTGGCTGCACATAAAGCAGTGGTTCCCAAAGTGGGGGGCGCGCCCCGTAGGCGGGTCGCAGAGCCATTGCGGGGGGGCGCCGATCGAATTAGAGGGTGACAATTTTTCGTGACGCTCGCGAGTGTCCAGTGGTCATTTTCACTGTTGGTAACGTGATAGGGACGGGATAGAGTAAATAATCAACAGGAGCGGGCGGGACCGGGACGGAGCCGGAGATTAAATTAAAAAATGACGCTGCAATGCGTTGAATGCACCCAACTTTAGACAACAACATAGATCTTAGATAAGGTGATTGTGTTTCTTACTCACAAAATGATGGTGAGAACACACAAAACCACCACGAAGACATGCAAAACCACCACAAAATCTGTGATTTTTGGTGATTGTCTTGTTGGCCTTTGTGGTTATTTTGTGGATGTTTTGCACTTCTTGATTCAAATGTTTCTGTGGCCATTTTGTGGTAGTCTATATTTAGTTGCTATTGATTTTGTATTTGTATTGTCGTGTCGTGGTAGTTTTTTTTTTTGTTTGTTTTTTAGGAGTCGTTCTGTGGATTGTCGTGGTCATTTAATGTTATGACTGGCTCCACATAAGCAGGACTCAAAAGCACGACTCCAACAAACAGTTTGGGTTTCACAAACACGGTTTACTTCCAGAAGGGTGGTTCGGTATACGATAGTCAGTCCATACAGGCAAACAAATCCAAAGGGTGAGGCACAGGTTGTAGTCAGCAAATGGGGAAATAACCCCAAAACCGGGAAATCAGATCACAAGGAGTAAGTAGACTGCTGGAACGTTTGACACCGAGGTGCAAAGATGAACTGGCACAGAGTGGAGGAGAAACACACTAAATAAGAGAGGGGAAAGATAATGCGACACAGATGAAATAAATAAGGGTGGGGCAGGAAATGAAGCAGTCTGAAATGAGAAGAGAGGTACGTTTTCACAATAAAACAGGAGGCATGACACATGAATGAAAGAAAAACAGAGAGACATGACCTTAGGAGGAATGACGACATGTCATTTGGGGCGTTTTTTGCATGTCGTTTCGTCATTATGCAGTTGATTTGTATTTCTTTTTGGTTCTCTTGTATGATTGTTTTGTACACTGATCAGGCAGAACATTATGACCACCTAACCATCTAATATTGTGTAGATCTCCCTAGTGCCTCAAACAGTTGTGACTCATCAGAGAATGGACATTCTGAGTGTGTCCTGTGGTGTCTGGTAACAGGATGTTGTTAGTGGGGGCCTTTGGGTCCTGTGGGTTGAGGGGCGGGGCCTCTGTGGATCAGGCTTGTTCCAGTGCATCCCACAGATACTTGATCAGTTTGGGATCAAGTATCTAACACCTTGTCCTGTTCTTCATGTTTTTTTTTTTTTGTTCCTAAACCGTTTTTGTGTGCGTGACTGTGTCAGGCTGCATCCTGCTGGGGATAGCTGCTGCCATCAAGGAGTGTCATTGCTATGGGGTGGGGGTGCCTGGTCTGGTCTAGGTGGGTGGTACATATCTAAGTAACATCCACATGAATACCAGGTCCAAAAGTTTCCCAGTAGAACATTGTATTGTCTGTTCGGTGTATGTTTTGTTTCAAGACATAAGACATGTTCATTAAAAAATATGTACAAAAATAATAACGACTTCAACTGGAGAATTTTCCCAAAAAACACAAATACAAATCTGAAAAATATATACAAAAAATAACAACACTCTGAAAAATATATAGAGAAATATAAAGACATTCTGTATATACAGTGTGGTGGTGGAAATTCATTCATTCATTCATCTTCTATACTCGTTTATTCCTGTTAAGGGTCACGGGGGTCTGCTAGAGCCTATCCCAGCTGTCATTGGGCGAGAGGCAGGGGTACACCCTGGACAGGTCGCCAGTCCATCGCAGGGCTAACACAGAGAGACAGACAACCATTCACACTCACACGCACACCTACGGCCGATTTAGAGTAACCAATTAACCTAATGAGCATGTCTTTGGATGGTGGGAGGAACCCGGAGTACCCGGAGAGAACCCACGCAGGCACAGGGAGAACATGCAAACTCCACACCAGATTTGAACCGGTGACCTTCTCGCTGTTAGGCATCAGTGCTAACCACCTCGCCACTGTGCCGCCGTGGTGGAATTTTTTTTTTTTACAAATAAATAATTGCTTAAACTTTAAAAACTATAAAATGGTGAGGTAGTGGATCGTGCAAAATAAGGCAGTGCAAAAAAACATATTTATTTGTGCAAAATGACAGTTATTATTGACTCAGGCTGGTGTTGTACAGCCTGATGGCAGTTGGGATGAAGGGCCTGTGGTAGCTTTCCTCCTTACAGCGTGGATGCGGCAGTCTGCTGCTGAAGGAGCTGCTTAGGTCCCCTACAGTCTGATGCAGTGGGTGAGAGGGGTTGTCCATGATTGATGTCAGCTTGGCTAACATCCTCCTCTCACCCACCTCCTCAATGGAGTCCGGAGAGCAGTCCAGGACAGAGCCGGCCAGGTGGAGACAACTTTGGCCCTTCTTGTACAGGGCGTTTGTGTTGTGTGTCCACTCCAGTTTGTTGTTTAGAACACCCAGGTACTTGTATTCCTCCACGACCTCGATGCCCAAGCCCTGGATGTTCACCGGTGCAGTATGAAGTGGTTTCCTGCTAAAGGTCAATCACCACCTCCTTTGTCTTGCTGGCATTTATGTGCAGGTGGTTCAGTGCACACCAGTCCACAAAGTTGGCGATGACCAACTTTATGTATTTCTTTTTGGTTCTCTTCTATGTTTCTTTAGTAAATTTGCGGTAATTTTGTGGTAGCATTTCTTTGTTATTGTTTTGTATGTTCTTGTTGTCATGTTGTGGTTGTTTTGAACGTTTTCGGTCATTTTGTGTAGTTTTCTGTTTATTTGTGGTTGTTTTGTATATTTTGTGATTATTTTTATGCTCTTTTGTTATTATGCAGTTGTTTTGTATTTCTTTATGGGCTCTTGTATGATTCTTTAGTAAAGTTTTTTGTGGTTGTTGTCAGACATCGTGTTAGCTTGTGTGCTGCATAGGTAGTGTCACACTGGAACAGGTACATGAGCAAGATTTCTTATCATGCTGACAGTGTCTTTGTCTCTTTATGTTTCTTTCTCCAGGTTATCCTACAGCAGATTTAAATGGGAAGATGTTCACTTTGACTCTTCATCAAGGAGGAGTAACTTTCTTTCCGCCTTATTATTCTGTCCACTCCTACCCCTACACCACCGCCTACCCAACAGCATATCCTGGTAGAGGTGAGTACATTCACACACAAAAAAAATTATTGTGTAATCTGTGTCAAATTGTCTTCTGATGTCTTCTGATTATTCTTTTGTTAATGAGTGATGCTAATAAAATGATATTGTTTAGAGTATTGTGCATCAAGGCTGCATTAATTAACTTCTGACCACGAGGGGGCAGAATGACTTAAAGAAAAACAACTGTTTTTCAAGTTAGTAAATTATAAGTATAGTCACTTTATTATATTATCAGTTTACTCAGATGTTTTTAAAAGAAAAAAACATAAATTCTGATTCTCAGATCAATAAAGAAATAAATAATAACTAGCAACATCATATTTTTTTCTTGTTTAACAATCAAGGAAAAATAAAAAAAGCGAAAACTGCAAAATGTATTTTTTATGTTATTTTGTTTAGCAATTCTTGTGGTCATTTTGTGTTTGTCCATGGTTGTATTCTGGTTGTTTTGCATTTGTAGTTGTTCAGTGGGTTGCATAGTCATTTTTGGTCGCGTTTTTGTTTTTTGTAAGTAGTTTTTTATGTTTTTGTGATTATTTTGTGGTTGTTTTGCTTCTGTTTGGGGTACTTTTGGTTTCCATCTTCGTCATCAGCTTGTGTATCCTTGTAATGTTTTGGACGTCTTGGTATTATGCTGTGGTTGTTTTGCTTTTTTTTGTGGTAATTTTGGTTTGCCTTGTCATTTTGCGGTCATTTTGCAATCGTTTGTGGCTTTTTGTATGTTTTCATGATTGTTTTGCTTTCCTGAATATTTTTTGGTGGTTGTTTCATGTGTGTTTTTTTTTATTGTTTTGCTTCTCTTTATTGTGTTTCTGTGAAAAATTGAAACTCTCTGTGGTTGCTTTGTGTTTTTATGTGGTTGTTTATTTGGTCCTCATGACTAGTTTGTGCATCTTTGCGAACATTTTGTGATCGTTTTGTATTTCCTTGTGTTTTTTTGTTTGTATGTTTTTATGATTGTTTTGAATTTCTTGGCAGTAGCATTATTTTCTTTGTAGTCTTGTTGTTTTGTAATCGTTTTCCTTCTCTTTATGGTGGTTTTATATAGCATGTTTTTTTGTTTGTGGTTGTTTTACGTTTCTGTGTCTTCAACTGAACATCACCTCTTAATGTATCTTAGTTTTCTATAGTTTCATGTGTTGTATCGTATGTTAATATTCATCACATCTGTTTCGGTGCACTGCTTATTAATTGGTTGGCTGGTTATTACATTAAGAAACATTTTGTCTAAAGAAGCTATTTATTTAACTTTGGTAAATATGTGAACTGACAGTCCCCATGTGAACCCCACAGGTGTTTCCGTGTGTCTGCGCTATGTCACTGACCTTGGAGAGACGGATTCCACTTCAGTCTTCACACTGAGTCCATACACCACGCCTCTGAATCTAAGAATCAATTCCATCAGCACATATTATCTGACATTTAACACTTACGACAGCATAGTTCTGAAACCCAACATCAGAATCTGGCCAAACACTGGAGAGAACATCTGGACCAGTGTCTGCATCACGGTTGACACGGCAAAGAAAGTGGCCCAGATGTTCAGCGGATCGAACATGAGCATCAGGAAGGTGCTTCCTTCTAAGGTGAGAACTCGACCTGAAACTGTTTTTAAAACCACCTTCCTAATATTGTGTAGGTCTCCCTTGTGTCTCCAAAAAAAGTTGTGACTCATCAGAGAATGGACATGGGTCTTCTGAGGGTGTCCTGTGGTGTCTGACTAAGTAACATCCAGATGAAAACCAGGTCCAAGCGTTTTCCAGCAGAACTTCGAATTGTCACAAGATGGTCACTGTTATTTACTTCTCCGGAAATACCCTTATAGACTGTTTTAATGCCAGTTTTCATTTCAAATTCATATGAGGATTTTTATTTTTTTTTGTGGTTCTGGTCCACATGTTTCCAAGCACAATGTGTCCATGCACATTTTATTTATTTATTTATTATTATTTTTTTGCAGAAAAAGCATGAAGTATGAAAGCCTTATTTCCATCACACCTATACCTCTATATAATTTTTCTCCTATTAAAGCATAACTGAAGCTCCTCTGTCATCTTCTCCTGGTGGAAAATTAGCGCCACCTGCTTTTTATCTCTAGGAACTAGTTCCTAATGCTCACATAATCATAGCAGAAGAAACATTTTCTTTCGCCAATTTTGGTTCAAATGTGTGTCACGTGCAGACTGGATGGAGGATTTCTGCAAACACTGATGAATGGATGCAGATATGTACTGAGCCACCTGTTTGTTTGTGTGTGTGTGTGTGTGTGTGTGTTCAGTATGTGTGGTCAGGTGAGCCTGAGATTGATTTCACAGGTTTCACTGGTCAAGTGACAGATGTCCAGGTGTGGGATTATCCTCTCCGCTACAAAGACATCTTATACTACTCGTCTCCAGGATACTATGGGTACGACTGACAGAAATTTTGACTGGTCCTTGCAGATTTAACTGCATCAGTTTCATAAAACCCTTCAACAAAGTTTAAAGTCTGGATTTGAAACTTTGAAGCTTTGTATTCTGTTTATTTTACATACTTGATGTTTACCTTGCAGTTATTTTTGACCAGGATATATCCTTTAATTCTTTCAGGGTATGGATTTTAAACATGTTTCTCTTGAATTTATTGAACACATTTCTTGGTAAAATCTTGGTTGTTGTAGCCAGACTTAATTCATAAACTTAACTGCTAACATCGGGATTTTATTATGAGGTGTATTTTAACTGATGCAGGGAAAAAATACCCTGCACACTATTGGATAGTCATCCAACCAATCAGAGACAATTTGTTCTAAACTAATTCACAGTGTTCAGATGACATGTATCATCTGAGCACTGTTGTTACTCTGATATCCATCACCCCATAAAGCCCTGTCCAAATGTTTTGACTGGCCCAACAGGTCTTTCCTGGAGCATAGTCAGTTCCCAGAGGAGAGACACCAGACTAAATTTCCTCCACAAAAAAAAAAATGTATGGACGGAGGAAGTACGCTAATAAAGTCGTAACACCAGCTTTAAGTCACGGGAACACTGCTGCTAGGCAACTGTTGGCACCTGGAAGCTATCAAGCTAACACTTAGCAAGCTAATGATTGTGTAACTTAATATAGCAAACGAAAAGGCATGCGAAATAATGAGGCCGATAGGAATATCAACACTTTCTTCAGACATATTATAAAATATGAATAAAATGCAACACATTCACTTCACTCCACCATTTCTGAAAATGTTAGCAAACAAGTAATAACTCAGGAATACAAACCGCTACTACACGGTAAACATCTAAAGGCACTATTGTCATTTGACCATAGATGGTGACTTAACAAACTTATATTTTCATATAAAAATTTTCAAGACTGACACTTCTAAGTACATTCATCCAAATGTAAATATCAGCTTCTCTTACTTTACTTTAATATGTCCGTTAATTCTGCTTTAGACACAAAGGGGAAAAACCTGGATTTAGTAATAGTAATTTTTTTCCCACTGTTTTTGTTGCTTTTCTCTTCATCTGAGACCTATCACTAATAAATTGTTTGTTTTTAGGCCGTACCCTGGCTCTGTCCTCACCTGGTCCTACATCAAGTACTCTCTGAAAGGAGACACACTGATGGAGGACAGGTATGAGATGCAGGCTAAACAGCCAGCCGAGAGAGGGGGACGTCGCCTGAACGGAAAGATGACCTGGACGTTTTCCAGTATTGAGAAAAACGAGGGGCCAAAGAAAGAGGTTTAATGAAAACCTATTATCAGCACTAAAAGATAATCAAATCATAAATGAATTAAGAATCAATCATTTGTCGACACATTACATTTAAACATTTATTGTCATAAAGGTGTGTGATTACATTTTCCACACTGCTAATCAGAATCTATATGCTAGTATTTTGATTTTCACTAAGTGATTCTTTAATTTTGTGAGTCATAAAAAATAATAAAGAGCTGTTTGAATATTTTTTTGTTGAATTCTGTCTGTTATTGAATCTGATTGTCCTTCAAAGGAGTTGTATTTTGTGTTTACTAGTTTTGATATAAGAGAGAGTTTTCTGTTTCAGATGAAGAGAAACTGAATTTGGCTTCGCTGGTTCTGAGCAAACAGAAGTTAAATGAACAGACAGAGCTTTCAAACTACATTTTAAAGTTTTGCTTCACTCTCTCCACTCTCATTTTCATCCTGTTGGGAGCGTTTTCATCTGAAATAATCTTTTTAAAAATTGCTGCTGGACACAGTGGAGCATTTAACTGCTAAAGACCAAATAAGTCGTACAGGAGTTGGTGGAGACCAAAGACAGAGTTAAAAGCGAATAAATATTGGGCTTGAAATCATCACCTGGTCACATAAATAACTTTTAGTGAATAATAATGGAAGAATGGATTCTCTTAAGATTTAAACTTAGGAACTTTAAAGGTGATAATACTTTATAAATTCATAGAGTTTGCAGCTGTTTGGTTAAGGATCGAACACAGCCGGTTTCTCCACTGAGCGACACACCACCGGAGACAGAAAGATCCTTCAACATTCAACCACAGTTAGCAGTGACACTAGCTAACATCAGGTAACATATGAATCTATATTGCTCCAGATAATCTGAGTATTTTTTATTATTACCAAAAATATAGGTTTCACCTTTGCTAACATAGGTAATAGCCTACCTGGCTAACATTTACTGGTGTACCTAACATTACCTAGTAGGCTACAAGCTAACCTTTGCTGACATTAGCTACAGGCTAAAATAGAGGCTAAAATTAGAACATACGTATACATTTCATTATTACCCAGAAATATTAGTTTCACCTTTGCTAACATAAATAATTCATAGCTAATACCTAGCACAAGCTCGCCTTCACAAACATTAACAACAGGCTAAATTATTTAAATGTGAACCAATGTTACTCTGGATAGCTGTGACCAATTTGTTTATTAGAACCTAATCAACATAGGCTTCACTTTTGCTAACATAGCTAATACTTAGCTTACAGTACCTAGAGCAAGCTAACACTAGCTAACATTAGCTACAAGCTAAGATATTTAAATGCAAATCTATTCTTCAGGATAATTAGTCTATTTATGATTATCTAAAAAAATATAGGTTGAACCTTTGTTAGCATGACTTGACACAAAACTTCATAGTTGTCCAAAATGGCTGGTATGTATTTTTATTTTTTTAATTATAATACTGTATCAACAATGTCAAGAAAGGTAGTTAACATAAAACAGTTATAAACATCTTTGTAGTCGCTAACAGAAAAGACAAAAAGAGACAAAGAAAGTAGCTCCTCAATGAGTCTGATAAACTTGTATCCAAATTTTAGTCCCTCAGGTTGTTAGAGTGGTTTAAAAAAACAAAACAAACAAACAAACAAACAAAAAACAAAAAGAAGTTCATAATCATAATGGCTTCATGTGTTATATTAGCTTTTGCTGAGATTGTGAATGTGTTAATAATACAATATAGACGGTGCAAAGATTTTTAAAATATCAATCCTTTTTAAATACAGAGGTTATGTCAGATTATATTCTATGAATATAAATTTTTCTTGTCTCTAATGCTGTGTTCACTCGCCTGGTCGTCACCATCCTACGTAGAGCGAAATCAAATTTCGGGCGGAAACGTAGGATGGTGACGACCAGGCTATGTGTTCACACCACTAGCAACAAATGCTGAAAAACAAGGCCGGCTATATTGTCGGCGAGTTGCCTTGAGAAGTTGCCCAGTTGACAGTTTAACCGTTGACTGGTGAAACAAGTGGACTTGATTGGTTGCCATGTCATGACGTCTAAAAATTTTTAAAATCTTTAAGTCCGGTGTCTGTTTAAAGCTTCATATCGTCAGTTTTCTTTCAAAATATATTGAAGCTTGTTGCTATGTTGTTGCTAGTGGGAACGTAGCATACTGCTGTATGTTAGTTTACGGTTGAAATAAATGCATTTGTTTGGCTGACCAAATAAGACTTGGCTACAAGTTAATTTCCACCCAACTTGATACGGTGTTATATATGAATCAAATCTTATTAATTAGTTAAGAGGCTTTGCTGGCCTCTTAATAGGCTACATCAATCACACCTTTATGACCGCTTGCATGGCAATAATTTCCAAATAATGACAATGTTAGTGAGGCATTTCCAGCAAGACTCAATAAGAAAAAAAAAAAAGTCCCTGTGTGCCTCAACAACATTCATTCATTCATTCATCTTCTATACCCGTTTAGTCCTGTTAAGAGTCACGGGGGTCTGCTGGAGCCTATCCCAGCTGTCATCGGGCGAGAGGCAGGGGTACACCCTGGACAGGTCGCCAGTCCATCGCAGGGCTAACACAGAGACAGAAACCAATTCACACTCACACGCACACCTACAGCCAATTTAGAATCACCAATTAACCTAATGAGCATGTCTTTGGATGGTGGGAGGAAGCCGGAGTACCCGGAGAGAACCCACACAGACACAGGGAGAACATGCACACAGAAAGGCCAGCCGGCCCATGGATTCGAACCGGTGACCTTCTTGCTGTGAGGCATCAGTGCTAACCACCTCGTCACTGTGCCGCCCCCTCAACAACATATTCAAGTAAATTAAAGTTACATGGATTCATTCTCATTAATATCTCTGTATTTAGCATCTTTCTTTAATACCAAAATAATTATAGTACATCCTCATTTGTGGCCCATCGGTTATTGCAGCATTATTGCAACAGCCTTAATTCCCTACGGAGCAGAATAGGAGAATAGGCCCAATAATAAAAAAAAAGTGTAAAACTTACGTGGTTGCCCAACAACCAGATGTCACATGTATTTCCAACCAGTATATATTTTTCTTTACAATTGACCCTCCATGTTACTCTTTGCTATGCCAGACAAACAAAAATCATGAGCGGGGTTATCCCTGAAGAAAAACGATGAAAACCTGTAGATGTCGTAAGCACTGAAGTGTGTAACTGCGATTCTTAAAATAAAAACAAGAAAAACCCACAGTTGACAACTGTTGTTGTTGATGGGTGCAAAGGAAGAAATAACGTTAGCCATCTCGCTTCCACGTTAATACTAGACTCTATTAGCATATCTGGCACTAGGAGTCTCAAATAACTTCTAAATGTGGGCAACAGGGCCTCCACGGAGCACTTCTCAAAGGCAGCAGTCGGTCATCATGATGTCACTTCCTGTTTTTATAACGTCGAATAACTAAAATGAAACTTCTCAGGAAAATGAACACTTGAATATACATCAGCATTATATTAACTACTTAAAATAACAAACTATCTTCAAAGAAAATGTATTTGATGTGTACTTTAGTGTTTTAGTTTGACCCAAGTCCCACCCACTAACACTGAGGAGGTGGAGCTTATGACCTATACTATACTGCAGCCAGCCACCAGGGGGAGCTATACTGGTTTTGGTTTCACTTTTGAGGAGCTGTCATGTTATTCCCCTTTTTTTTTTTGTCTGAGATTCAAATACATTGTTATGTATGAACATATGTAGGAAGGTATTTTTAGCAACAGAAGTAGGGGTGTCGGCCATACAGCCAAAGCCAATGGACATATTTCTCAAAATTTAATTTTGATTTGGGGAAAGGAATATCGTGAGTCGCTGTTACAAGTACGCCACAAAAAGCTTTCAACCATTTTCCTGTTCTTGCTCTCAATTTGACTCTGCTTTATTGACAAAAAGATGTTACCTGCTCAAATTGTTTGTCTAACTGGATATACATTAACAACGGTAACCATGGTAGGAGCCCTCTGGTTGGTGGGTCAGTAGCCAATCAGAGCGTCAACAATGAGTCAATTCAGCTTTATGGAAAACAACAAAAATTACACAGTGAGTTTGACGAGTCCATCAAACAATGTTATATTTTAAAATGCAAACCTCAAACTATGTTCATGGAAACAAGTAATTTATTCTCTGAAGATACAACGTAGAATAATAAATGAGATAACCTGTTAAACCGTTATTGCCTTTACATCATTAGGTGTGAAATTAAATTAAGCTGGTCTGAAGAGGAAGAAGATTTGAGCTCAATTATTTTAATATCACAGATGGTTTTGTGCACCTTTCATTTGAATTTTTGTTTTTTACCTGGAGGTAAACACACTTCCTTGTAGTCACCGGGCGAAAACATGCAGCAGGATCAACAGACCCAGCAGTTTGGGTTTCTCTTTATTTGTTAGGTTTGTTTAGGTCTAAACATTTAGCAATGCATCTTTATCAATAGTCACTAGAGTTCAGTTTTTATGAGAAGAGACAGCAGAATAAATGTAGACAGGTTTTTAGTGCTGCTCTCATTCCTGTACAGTTCGCTGTAGTTTGGGTTTTCTGAATGTTGTGACTTGCTGGCCGCCAGTTTTCACTTTTACAGGTATTTGATGCAGGTGTGTGAAGGTGGGACTAACGTGAGGGCCGGTGTTTGTAATAATGACCTTAACTATCATAACTTTAATTTTTTTATGGCGTCCCATTTCTGCCAAGAAAATACAAATGACTTAAAAACTAAAATGTTAAAATCACTACGGCAGGTTTGTGTCACCTGATTAAAGGATGAGAATTCAGCTCAAATAAAAGCCTGGGTGCAGAATGAGGAGTCTTTAAGGCTCATTTAAAAAGTTAACCCTGTTAATGTGTCAAATAGACGGCCATACATATTTATATATTTTACATTCTGACATTGTGAAAAATGAATACCGGCACATTAGACAGATTTCTCACCAGCGTTTCTCCAAATTCAACCACCCATCCAGTGACAGCGGTCAGTTTTACATTATGGAACATTCAGTGTTGACTTTAACAAACATGTCAGCTGGGTGAGAAGGAGCAGCTTGTGTTTATATACAAATCTTGTTTTTAGTAGTAAAAGTTGATAGATGTTCAACAGTTCAAACTCCATTTAAAACATCTGCTCCTACAAAATAGAAGCTACTTTTTCAAAAATAATTTAAAAAAAACCCCTCAAAACTGTATTTTTGTCGATAATTCTTTGAAGTTTTTTCAAACTCATGTAACTGCTGCAAGGTGAAAAAGCGTATTGCATCAAGTTTCAAAATAAAAGCTCATCCCTGGCTGCAAAGGACATAAAGTACTAGAAATAAATACAGAAACTCTCTTTCCCGTTATTCAAGGATAGATGCTTAAAATAATGACCCATTAGTTTAGGAGTCTTGACTCAATATCTCACTATTTAAGTCACCATTGGAATATTTTTCTCTCACAATTTTGACGAATCATCTCCTAATTCTATTTAAATGTAAATTAAAAGGAGATTTTATGTTAGTGTCTTATAATTTTGTTTAGACTGTTTCTAATAAACCCTTTTTACACGACAGTGATGCACAGGATTCGGAGTCAGTCTTGAGAATAACACACAAAACTTTTGTCTTTTGTGATCGGCTGCACAGAGATCATGGGATGTGGACGCAGAGATGCGACAGGCTCCTGAGGATCCACACAGAAAGAGACGGGTTATTACAGGGTCGCTGGTGCTTAATGCTCTGTGTGCATTTTAATGGACAATGTTTGTTTCTAAAGCACTGCTTGGCTCTGCTCTGTCCAGTTTGTTTGCATAAAAGTGGTTGTGTGTGTTTGTGTGCGTGTATAATGGGCACACCAGTCCAGTTAGCAATGAAGTGCACTTTTTTTAGACTCAGTTTTTAAAATGGATGAAAAACCTCCAATATTTGTCCAGCCGGACTGTCGAGTTAAAAAATTTAAAATCAAAAAGGCTAAGAGGTAAAAACTGCTGAGTGGGTCAAAGGTCGGAGCAAGGGTCGTCTTTATGTTCCTCTCAATCCAGCTCACAACAGGCCCAAGCGGACATTTGGTGAAGCATCGAGCGCTCCTTTCTTTATGTCTCCTTGCCGTTTTTGAACACTGCTTCAGAAGAGTTTGTCCTGCAGCTCCAGCTCGTTTTAAATCCACATGATCACCGAGACGCCAGGGAGGCATTTAGTCTGACTCCCACTCGCTGAGCCTGTGTGCTATCATGATACATCCGAGCAGACCTTGAACTGACCCGCTAGCTGCTGCCCCAAAACTTTAAAACAAGCTCAAATTGGGGTTAGCGTTGCAGACTGAGAGGGGTTAAAGGTCAGGGTGTGGAGGGCTTGTGAAGGATGCCCTGCAGGTCCTCAGGTAAGGCTAGGATGACGGCCTCGATGTGGGCTCTCAGTTTAGACAACGTCCCCGGACGTAGTGGGAGCTGCTCCCTCTCCGCCTGACTCTGCAATAGAGAGCATTGAGTTAATACAGAGCATAAGTATTTGAACCCCTTTGAATTTTCTACATTTCTGCATAAAAATGACTCAAAAAACAAGATTAAAGAGTTTGGAAACTCAAATCCAGAGTCAGACAGATTAAGAACCAATGGAGGAGATTTAAGTTGACCGTTACCCTCCACAAGAGTGGTCGACCAACAAAGATCCCTCTAAAAACAAGACCCATAATAGTCTGAGAGGTTAGAAAAGGAACTCAGGGTCATTCCTGCATCAGAACCTCGTCCCATCCATGAGGGGGTGGTAACATTTTTGATTGGTTTGCTGCATCGGGAACAGGACGGCTTGTCATCATCGATGGACCATGAATTCTGAATTATACCAGTATATTCTAAAAGAAAATGTCAGGACATCTGTCTGTGAGCTGAATCTTGAGAGAAAAACAATGAGTACAACTAACTACTAATACAACTAATAATTATTTTTTTTTTTGAATAAATAAATACCATATATAAATAAATATTTCTGTTTCATTTATTTGATTGGGTTATCTTCATCTACTTCCAGGGCCTGTGTGAAAATCTGATGGTTTGAGTCATTTTTTATGCAGAAATGTAAAAAACTCTGAAGGATGCAAAAACGTTTAAGTGGCACTGCTATTGAAAGCCAAGACGACAAGCAGCAACAGCACAGTGTAAACAGTAATATTTATTTAATGAGTTGAACTGACCAGTTTATCTTTCAGCTTCAGAACCAGATCAACAGTCTCCACCTCTGTGTGCTTTTGGACCCTCTGCAGCAGATCCTACAGAGAGATGGAGATAAATGAAAGGTGGTGTCAAGTACCAGATTAACTGAACCTTAAATTCTGCACTGATCATTGTGAAACAAATCTTTAAACTATGTGGGAAGGTTCTCGGTCGTCTTTGACATATTAGAACAAAACTAAAAACAAAGGAAATTGGGCTTGAGTTTTCTTGAAGATGTGTTATCTTGCATCTTAAAGTTGTGTCTGGTGGGGAATTTAGGTTATTATTAGATTAGGAACATCTGTGGGCAGCCCTTTACTGTTCCACCTGTTCCTTTAAGATCTGCCAAACTGATGTAAAACCTTATCAGAACTCATATATAAGGCCATCATATGTGCTGCAATCATAATCATAGCGCAGGATATTATACACCTACCTAACAAACTCTCCACCAGTAGTACACCAAACCAACTACAAAGAACTGTCTCCTGTTTCTGGACCAAAGAGTTGCACTTGAACACACCACAAAGACTACAGCCAACGATCAACAGGTACATACGTTCCACACCTGAGAGGAAATATCTCTCAATACCAGCAGGTGGCAGTAGTCTATATGCATCATACAAAAGGGGAAACAGGAAGAGCTGCCGTTAGCTGGGAGGCTACGAAGCTAGGGAGAGCTACAAACTCTCGTACAGAGCTGGTTTCTCCTGAATCATGCAGATCAGTTGATCTACAGTTTATTCATTCTGGATGATGTTGTGGAAATATTTGTGGATTTGGATGTTCAGACGAGATAAAGATGAAAAATTAGACTTTTGTGTTCTTTGAATGTTTTGTTAATTTTTGGCTCTTCAAGTTTTTCTTATGTTTTTCTTCTCATGCTCAGATTTGTTGAAGCTGAACATCCAATCGAAGTGATATGACACACGACAAAAACTAGGCTGAGAGAGACACTCATTGCCAGTCCGGCACCATAAGACCTAATGGTGTATCACAGCCCTTGAAGGGAAGTCCGTCATGCTGATCAGAAACTTGCTCCAGCATTACTAACAAATGGAGAATGTCTCCTCCTTACCTCCTCACACAGCGCCTCGAGATGCAGCGCCTCCAGTTTCTGCGTCATCTCTCTCCTCCTGTTGCGGAACCAGCCGTCAAAGTTGGGAGACTTGAGGAAAAGTCTTCAAAGAAAACCACACAGAAGTCCATTTAAAAAACAAAAAAAAAAAAAAAAACAAGAAACGTTCTTTCAGTCAGTGAAACCACTCCTATGAATACATTTGCCCAAATCAACTAATAAAACAGGAGCTTTGTATTTGGCTTGTGTCTAAATCTGAGGTTGCACCTGTAGAGTCCGATCCAGTCTCCTTTCAGTCTGGACGTGAGCTGAGGTCCAGCTTTCTCCAGGGTCTTCATGAAGTCCTGCTGGATGAACGGTCGCAGCTGAGGAGGACTCTTCCAGGGACTGATGGACTTCTGGAGAGGCATCAGACTGGCCACGTAGCGCTCCTGCAACACACAAACACAGGTACGTTTATCCGTTAGCTGCTCAGATGGAGGTTTGAAATTCTCGAGCATGGGTCAGAGATAATCTCAGAAAACATCCTTGTTTACCCGTCAACAAAAACAGGAAATCTGTAGCTTTACAAAGACAGGATTAACTGCTGATCACCAATAAACAAAATGACTGATTACCAGTGGGATGATGAAGCTTTGTGTTAGTTCTAAGAAGTAGCGTCGAAGAATTGCATTTTGTGCAGGCGAGGGTCTTTTCTGTTGAACACCCTGAAAAACAAATATAATAAAAACAACACAAACATTACAAAGGCCAATATCCAATATATACATACATATGTGTGTGTATGAAGCGTCCATCTCATCTTACCTTCTGTAGCTGTTTGATGATTTCTTCATCTTTATTGAGATACGGCTTATATGCCGTGTACACACCTGCAATACACAGGCATGAGTTTGAGTTTGTGGTTCAGTTTGTGGTTTATACTCAAATACAAAACACAGAATATTAAAGCTTTACCAGGTTTAGAGTCCAGGGTTTTGAGGTTTTTCAGTTTCTTGACCTTCATCTGCTTGGCCATCTCTCCTGGGAGGAACAAAGAGATTCAAAGACCCTGTTCAGACCTGAAAACTCAGTTCTGAAAACTGAGACGTTGCACTTTACAGCCAATATGGTGTCATCACGGTAACTGTGTCTCTCATGGAAAGGTTTTTACACTCTTATAACATGCGGTAAATTGTAAATAACTGCCATGTATTGAAAGTACCGGGTAAGCTGGAGAAATAGGTAGAAGCACTTCCTGACAGGACATTTTCTAAACTTTTTATAGACAAAACAAGGAAAAAAGTCCAGGCGGACATTTTGAGGGGAAGTGCCTCAAATGAAACCAAGGAAAAACAAATTTTGACATGTGGTGTCCGCGTACTTTTTATGTTGATTCCAGAGGCAGCATCATATTGCAAGATTAAGAGTGTATTAATTAAAGACTTAGGTCTCATTTCACTGCAGCAGAAACGTTTACCTGCTTGCTTCATGTCTCCGATGCGGATGATGTGCGGCCAGTGCTGCAGAGTTTTTGCAAAGAAGGGATTGGTCACTCCCAGAATGACAGAAGGCCTGCAGAGAGAGACAGATCAAACATGACTCCACGGTCATGAACTTCAGCAAACACTAACCATTTTCATCCCAGTCTTTCTGTCTGTTAGCAGAGACAGGGAAAAGAGATAGGGAATTAGTTGCTTCCCAAGTAATTCCTTAATTTCAGGATGAGATGATAGTTTTCCAGATGCACCACCCTGTAACAGCACAGTACGACCATGGGACTGAGTTTTTCTGTAAACCTCAGGCAACAGTCCACAGGCAAACTTTACCCAAACGGATCAATGACCCAGTTAGTAGGAGGAAAAACAGCAAGCTGCAGTATATTTGCTCATATTTTGTACTCACGGTGCCTGTGTCCTAGTGGTGTACTCCTTAAACTCGCTGTCGTGGATGGTGAAGTATGGCCGGAAATCACTGCAGTAACGCAGAGGAGATATACAGCTGCGGAAAGAGGAAAGAGTCATTTTAATGTTTGAGGCAAAAAAAGACATCGAACAAAACCATTCACCATTTATAGATACAGCACTGTACAGTTTTCCAGGAAGTTGGACATAAATTCAGAATATACATGCGGCAAAATATCCAATTTAATTACAGATTTGCTGTATAAAAGCAAACCTGGAAATTTCAGTTTATCACATCATTCTGTATCTTCCAGTTGCTTCTCTCGCTCACCTGACCAACGCCAGCACGGTATCCGAGGACTCTGATGGCGAGGGCGCCATGACGACGAGCGCCTCCCCGAGCAACACCAACTCCCAGAGCATCTGGATGTGGAAGAAGACCGGGTAGAAACACCTGGACAAGAGAGAGAGAAATGTGCTCATTTTAACTTAAAATGCAGATAAGACATTTTCTTTTCCAACAGAAAGGGTTAAAAGATTGACGACTGTCTGTAAACATCCATTTGTGTGGATGCGGAGCTAATTTTCTTTCACAAAGTAGCAAAACTAACTCATTATACTACTGTAGGTCTTGAAATTTTTTTTCTTTAACATAGAAAAACCAACCAGAGGGCTTTTTGTCAAAGTCCAACTTCCTGTGTTAAGACTATAGTTTATGCAAGCAATAGAGCTATAGAGGTCAGTTTGCTCTTCTTAAATATTCTGAATATGTTCCTGTTTCTAAATTCTGTTTATAGTCATTTGAGAGCTGCCTGTAATAAAGGACAAAAATAAACAAATAAGCCTACAGGACATGGTTATTGTTCTTTTTTGACCTGGATACAGAATATGCAAATTCACATGGGGGAGTCAGAGCAAAAACAAAAACAATAACACTGACCTTTTAGTCATGTACTTGACTATTTATACCAGTCACACTAAGCCTGTGGATGTGAATCCCTGTATGAGTGAGTAGTCTGGTTTTAGACACCAAACTGGATATATTTTCATTTTTATTTTCAGTTTTAAAGGTATTTCTATCGCTTTCGTCCGGGCTGGGGTGAAGCCTCCACCAGCCACCATGACCGCCTCCTCTGGCCTGCTAGCAACAGCTCAAGACCGGGAGTTGAAAGTTGACCTGGGGAAGCAACTGAAATTCCCAGAAACTGTCGCCATCACAACACTGCGGCCAGACTTGCTGCTCATCTCAGAAGTGCCTACAAGTGGGCAGGAGGTGGTTTTTGTTGAGTCAGCTGAACTACCAAGTGCTTGCAGTACCGGCACTGAGCAGCAGGTGGTGAAATAAAGCAGAGAGCAGGTCTCACCTAAAGAGGTCGACTTCGTGGATGGTTGGAAGCACAATGGACACCAGACTGTCGCTCTGAAAAACAGACACACATTCTTTCAGCTTTAATCTTCACAGAAGTACTGAGGGGGAAAAACAGCTCCTTCATTTACAGACTGTGTGTGTGATCACCTGGGCGGACTGGACCAGCTGTGAAGTGCCTGGTTTGTCGTAACAGGTTGGGATGCGAACCTTCAGAGGACAGTTCAAACACTCATCAGAAAACACTTATGAATAGACTATAATATCTTTACTGTCACTGTAACATGTATAATGAAATCAAATGCGATTAATTTCTAGCTGAATAATTGTTTGGTTAATTTACCATTAGACAATAGCCACAACTTTAAACCATTAAATATGAATCCAAACATTTTCTCATAATAACGAAAAATGAAGAGACAATTTCAAACTCAGTGTCATCAGGAAAGAAGTTGTTTACTATCATTCTGTCATCAATGATTTAACTGTAATGAGAAATGCAGCTATATTATTGATTAGCTGATATCTGATATGGAGCCGTTGTTCTTTTTAATAGTCACACCTGTCCTTTGACTGCCGACACCAGTAAATGAAACATGTACCAGCTCCATGATCTGTGCACGTGTGTGAGAGAATACCTTGATGACCACGCCCATGATTGGCAGCGTGAGGATACGTCCAGGATGAGGCGTTGGCCAGCGGTCAATGTCATTACAAGCTGTCAATACAAATACACAGACAAGAGAAATTAAAATAAAAACAAAAACTTCATTCAGATAGAGATATTCACATTTATCAACCCTCAGCTGCCAGTTTATTAGGAACACCAAGCTAACACCTTGTAGTAAGTCCAATATGTATCAAGCTAACTAAACTTAATTTTCCCTTTTCAGTTTGTAGACAACTGAGCAGCAGTTACCGTCATCCAGCCTTAATCCAATAGAAATGTTGAGGATGGACCTGAAGCAAACAGTTCATGTGAGGAAACGCATCAAGAACTGAAGTGGTTCTGTACTGAGGAACGGACTAAGGTTACTCCCAGCCGTTATAGACGACTGATCAGCAGCTGCTGGAAACGTTTAGTTGCTGTTGTTGCTGCACAAGGAGGTTCCACCAGATACTGAACTACTACTGTTCACTGACTTTTGCAGCTGACATACGTACAAAAGAAATATTTTCTTGGATAAATGCACAAGTATAATATTTCTGTTTTGTTTGTTTTGTTGGGCTCAGAAAACGGCTGATACTTTGTTTAGCTGACGCTGAAGTTAGCCTGACTTCCCCGCCAACAACATTTTATTTATTTATTTTTTTTTTTACAGTGGAAATTTGGTCTGGAGTCTCTCCGATGGGAAATGATTATGCTCCAGGAAATATCTGCTCGGTCTATCAAATCGTTTTTTTTCTCTGTGTCAGTTGAACACGCCTCTTAATAAATGAAGTGTTACCAGACTCATATTCTGTCAGCTACACCAGGCTAAGTTGAAGCTAATAAATCGTGGTCTTGGTGATGGATGATAATAATTTAATTCACAGTTTAATTCAGCGTCAGAATTCACCATCTTTATCATCAGTATTTCAAATTAGTTGTTCTGACAGATCTTGCATGGATTGCCAGTTCAATAGGTAAACCACAGCCTCCACAATGAAAACACAGTTGAATCAACATCTCTCTCAAGACTCAGTGCAGGACTGTTATATTAGAACGATTTCACTAGTCTACATCATGAACTGGTAAGGGAATGTACATGAAACTGCACAGCAACTCTAAAAACTAATAAATCTTCTCTAGTTGTCAAACAAGTTGCTCATTTACAGACAAACCTCGAACTGAAAGTGAAATTTTAACTTTTGCAGAGCTAAAGGTCAAAGCTTCCCCTTGTTTCTAATATTTATGCTGAGCTAAACACATCAAAAATGTTTTTATCTGACTCGTGTGAAAATAATCGGTTTGCCCCTGTGTTCCTTTTAAATAATGGAATTCTTTATCTTTATCTTCATAATCTTTAAGAGTAAGGAAATTATTATTTGTTTTCAGTAGAGCAGCTAATGAACTGACAAGTAGACGTATATACTGTGATCACACTAATGAAAATCTAGTGATATCTAAGAGATGTCTCAAAATCTGGATAAAAAACTGGAAAAACTATCCACATTGATGAAATCAGTATGTGAAGCTCAGGCTTCGCAAAAAGTGGACAGTACAGACAGACAGGTAAGGACAGGTAAGGACAGGTGATCGGACTGACCGGCCTCCAGACAGGGCTCCTGTTTCTCAAAATATTCTGGAGCCATGATCTTCAACAGCGAGTGGAAGAAGGTCACAAAGGGCAGCTTACTGATCAGGACCAGAGACTGAAAGACAAGGGACACAGAGAAAGAATTTTCACTAATGCAAGACATCAGAAATCTGTCAGGCTGGTTGTGCAATAATTATTAAATCATTAGTAACATACTACTACTAAGGCAGTGACTAACAGTCATTATCATATTGATTTATACGCTTTCTTTCTGAGTGTTAAAAGTAGCTCTTCCTAGGAAGTGAGGAAGACCTACCGTTAGTTTGGAAGCTAATATGCTCGGAAGAGTTCCTATTAGCTGGGAGACTAAAACTTTAAAGAAGATGACTTGACGGACTTGTTCTGTCGCAACAGACAATTCTTATATGAATATAAGCCTGGCATTGCTCCAAATCAATTGTCCAAATTTTGAAAGATAAAGTAAATTCTGACACTAAATTAAATACTGAATTAAATTGCAAACATCCATCAACAAGACCAAGATTTGACTATTAGCTTCAACTTAGCCTGGTGTAGCTGGTCTGAATACCAGTCTAGTAACATCTGGATTTCATTATGGCGTTTCAACTCCAAGGCGCTCAGGTGATGTGTACGACTACATTGCTGCTACTTTTTAGTCCATCACAACATAAAGCCCTCCCAAATGATTTGACACTTTAAACCAGTGATTATTTTTCTCTCTTTTTTTCTATCACTGTTGAATAGAAACACTTACTGCTCAGATGCTCACCCTTAAAATTTGTCTAGCAGTTCAATGTGCAAATCTCACTTTCTCCCAGAAAGTGTTAAAATCTGCAGAGACTGCTTCATTAAAATGTAGCTTTAGTGAGATTTTAAAAAGCCTGAAAATAGAAGTGATTGTAGTTAATTAGCGGTGAGAACAAGAGCTGCGAGTATGATGGAATTATTGCTCTGAATTCATGTTATACTCCATTAAATACATACATTATTTGAGGAACTATATGAGCAAACTAAGTAAACATGACTTCTAATGCGTTTAGATGTGTTCAGGTTAAAGTGAAGAGGATGGAGATGGCCTGAGGTTAAATACTGACCTTCTGGAAGTATCCTCTCTTCAGAGATTTGTCTCGCACCTGACGGAAGTACACGTAACCATAATAATGGCCCTGCTCCCTCTGCAACACACACACAAAACTCAATTAACACATATAACGATGCAGCCATGTGGCTGTATTTCACTACAATGAACATTTCTTCTTCTTATCTTATTGTTTAGCGTCTTATACTTGTAGTTTTTTAATGCTTTTGATGTCTGTTAAACCCTGCTTTACTTGTACGGTGACCTTGGGCGTTTTGAAAGGCGACTATAAATAAAATGTATTTTTATTATTATTATTATTATTATTATTATTATCATTTGCACACATTAAATGCATGTTTGTGCGTCCAAACCTTCAGACAAGGAGGTGCGTCTCGGTCGGTCGTTTCTAGGAAGCAGCCGAGTGACGACTTCCTGTTGGAGCCCTGGCGGAAGCGGAAGCAGAACTGTGTGTCGCCAAGGCAACCTGGGAGGGCAACAAAAAGGATGACGATGGGTGGTTACTAGGGATGTCCCGATCAAGTATTGGCCTCATTCATTACCAAGCTTTTAATACTGAAGCTGAGGCCGATCTTAAATGTCTTAAAGTTCCTCCCCTGGAGATTCATAAGGTGATAGTGATATTTTATTTCTCTAGGTGCTGAATCAAGTTGGTAGTACTACATGATGATCTCCTACTACCACCTCACCAAATGTCCGTCTGACTGACATCATTTTCCACGCAGCAGACATATTTAGACACGTTATCTTTGTTCTTCTTCTTTTTCGCTAGCCAACCACCATTAAAAACAGAAGAATAAGGTGTGATGCCACACAGACATGGTTTTGGTATATGGTAGACCTAAAACAAATAAAAGATCCAATCATATTCAAAATGCTTGGACCAGCCCAAGCACTGATGGAGACATTGGTTCCCCTAGAAATACGTCAAATCTATCAGCACCAAGCTTTTAATTCCTCAGCCTCATAATGGACTTTGTATAAAGACAGACGAAAGGACAGCTCTCCAAAAATGGAGTCCAATATCTTGATCGATTACCTCTACCTGGTTGACCTCTACAAGATGGTTCCCCTTTCAGGTGAGCTGGGTTCTGCCACTGTCACCCTCATCTGTGAAGCATCTTTAGACATTTTCTTCACTAAAGAAGTTGGGAACCGGGGAGCCGGTCTGGCTTCCAGGATAGCGTCTTCCATCTTTTTATACAGTTCTTCTTTCATTTGTATTAGGATTGAGCAACTTCACTTAAGAGATATGTTTTGGAAGATCATCTGTTTACTTAACAAAAATGACATGAGCTCTCTGAAATGTAAACAAACTCTTCACTGCGGATCAACACAAATACATTGCAAAGTGATTCTTCTGTCACAATCTAACCCAAACCTGATTTCACCAGATAAATGCCAAAACTGATTAGGTAACAGAAACCGGGCAGACATTTTGCATTTGTGTATTTTCAGTGATTTCAACGTGCACTGGTCGGCTCTTGTACGGCGTCCTGACTTCCTTGGACAAACAGGAAGAGGAAAAAGGAAAGTAAGGAAACAGGAAGCGCAGAATGAGTCACCGACTGGCGTTTAACCTCAATATGACCTCTGTACATCCTTGGGCAGACACCCAGAAGGGCGTGAGAAGATAAAACGAGGGACTGACAATCACAGTTAGACACGAGACACAAACACTTCAGATGCCAGACTTGAAGGCATTCCAGCTCACAGGACGCACACAAACACTCCACGAACAACTCCATGATATCATGCAGTTGGGTGCGTTCGAGATCCAGCAAGAAATCAGCAACTCTGATTTAAAAAGGCACCAAATTTGCTTACATTTGAGTTTACCTCCACCAGAGAGTCAGAGACGATATCTGCCTTTTTAAACCTTTCAAATGAAGATTGATTTGAAGCTACAAAAGTTTACCTCCATATTTAAGTGATTATCTCAACTTTCTTTACACGACAGGCGGACTGTTCAGACCAACTACAAAGCCTCTGGTCTTCCAGCGTGGTTGCACAACGCGCCTGTGATGTAAACATCCTCAGACTAAAGTGTAGAGTCTGCATTTTTAATGACCCACTCACTACTTCCCTTTAAAGCCAGAGAGCCAGAGCTACAGAGACGTGACGACAAATCACGAATCACTATTTCTGAATTATCAAAGTGGATTAGAGGCAAATGATGCCAACTTTAATCAAGATGTGAGGCTGAATTATGGAAGAGAGAGAGAGCTCACAGTGTATTATATTAACGCAGCCCTGTCAGCGTTTTGTCCAGACCCAGCCTTTATACTGAGGCCAGCAGGTTTCCAAGCTTCACCTCCTGCTGACACACATTCAACCAACACACCTGCAGGCAAACAATCCAACAGAGACGTTTGTGCATGAGTATATGTGTAAACCAATCCACTCCTCACTGCGTCTTCAGTCTAGAAGCTCTAAAGAAAGTTAAAAAGATCAACTAAATGACTTTCAAAACAGCCTCCACTGTGACTCTGAGGTACAAAACTATAAGTCAATGATTGTTGAGGTGTAAAGCTCCATTTTTGTGTGGATACATTACCTGGTTTATCCTGAATCCATTCTAATATTACTTTCATGACTAATCTCAGACCTGTGGATTTTAAAGAAATAACAGAAAAAGGGACTACGGCTACTTCTAGACTGGACTGAGGAGATCCCTCAGAGAATATCTGCGCTTAATTTTGTTTAGACCTGGGCTATGTTAAGACCCGGTCAGAAAACTGAGCTCTGACACCATTAACATCCTCTTCTGACAACTATCAACTACTACTTTCAACTAATTGTCACTTTGGTAACCTACCAAATACCCATGTCTGGTCTCACTTACAGATGCATGAATAATTCATTTAATTGGTTCACTTGTCTTGCAAAATGGTGTCACAGGACACATATTTAAAAAAAAATAAAGCAAGAGAGAGAAAAAAGAGACAGAAAATATTTGACAAATTAAGTGTTTTAGTGATTTATGAAGCTAAAGATCATTTGGATTCAATCTGGCTTCTCTCTCTTGTCGTGGAAGAGCAATGTCTGATAACAAAATAAAACTGGATTGAATGAAACACAAGTGTTTCTGTTATTTAGTGGCCTAGACCACTGACTACAATGTAAAAATAACAGGAACACGTGTCAGTTCACAGTAGTATTACAAACCACAGCCTCCACAATAAAAACATAGTTGAATCAACATGTCTCTCAGTCATTTGACTAATCCTCAATACCAGAACCTTCATGAAGACAAGATGTAGTGCAGGACTGTTAATTTACAACGTTTTCACTAGTGTCACTAGTGTCCCTAATGAACTCCGTTATTGTCCGTTTGTGTTTTAATTACGCTGAACGAGGTATTGCCAGTGATCTGGATTTTTGTTAAACCCAGTCATATTTACCTCCGTATTTAAGTGAATATCATGTCTCTGGCATGGTTGGACTACACGTCAAATGAACAAGTCTCTGTATGATCTCCGACTGGTTCTGCTGCATTCAAAGACATCGGTTTAAAGCAGGAACTCACCTGAGTTGGAGTCAGGAAAGGAAAGGTAGCAGATGCTTGTTTTCTGAAAGGAAAAACAACAATATAGTTTTACCTATAATCTACCAACTTCTATCAGACCTCTAAGGCTTGGAGCCTACGGTGAATGTCTTAAAAACAAACCCTTCAGTCAGACTTACCTCTTTCTCAGACAGTTTGGAATGATGGGGATAAATGACCTGGAACAAAAAGATGAACACTGTTACTATGACAGCAGGAGATCATAAACACACGCCTAAAAACCTTGTTGGGCTTCGATAACAACTTAACATGAACCATTTTCTTACTAGAACATTTATCTCTCGCTTTAACATCCATCCTTTAAGGTTTGTAACTGTGTCTCTCCTTTTCACTATACTCTTTTCAACTAGGAATTGGCAGTAAGCATGAAAAACCCCTGATCAGCCACAACATTATGACCTCATACTGTGTAAGTCCCCCTTTTTGACCGGTCGAGGAGGCATGGACTCTACTAGACCTCTGAAGGTGTGCTGTGGTATCTGGCACCAATACGTTAGCAGCAGATGCTTTAAGTAAAAAAGAGAGCTGCAGTCCCGGTGATGTTCTGACCAAGTCCTCTACCTGTTACCCATCACAGTTTGGTCCTTGTCAGAGTCTCTCCAATCCTTCCACAAGTCCATTTTTCCTGCTTACAACATCAACTTTGAGGACAAAATGTTTAACTAGCTGCCTGACATATCCCACCCACTGACAGGAGCCATGTGAACCAGATAATCAAAGGTCATAATGTTACCGCTGGTTGGTGTATGTCAACTCAATTAATATTATCCACGTCCAAAAGTATCATATCCAGCCAATAAATCATAAGAACTTGTGCTGCTCAGTTCACTGAAGAAAGTGAAAGAGAAAGACTATTATGTGTAGAGTATAAAATTATTTTTTTCAGTACTGGTTATTCCCAGAGTCCAGTGACCACAACAGGTGTTTATTCTGTTTACATTAGTGACTCGAGTGGAATTCAAACTATTTCAAAGGGTTCCGTGTTTTATGACTGGGGAAAGGTTTAATTAAAAAAATAAAAAAAAGACTCCGTGAGAAGTTGTAGCCTCTGTGATGCTGTGGCTGCTGGAACCGACTAACTTCAGGGAAGGAAACTCAGTCGCTTCACTACAATGAACAATAGTGGGTAATAAAGACGGGGTCCCGTAGTAAAAGTGTTCTCTAATTTTAGTAGCATTAGTGTCTAAACATGCCATCAATGCGAGATCGGAGAACAACTAAAGCAGGGCAAACGAGAGAGAGAGAGGGTTGTACACTCCAGGAAGTAGTCGGGGCCATTAATAACTGCTAACTTAAGACATTTGTAGCCTCGATGAGTTTTGCGTGACCGGGCTGTCTCCTTACCTCCACTGCCTGCCCAAGCTCCAGGTCGAAACCGACCACACAGATGCAGTGCAGCCAGGCAGAGAAGCGATCCCAGGGTAGCAGGAGTGCATCTTCCGGCTCCTCGTCGCCTCCGGGCCCGGGAGGCAACGTTATCTCTTCGGCCGGGGAGATGCTACTAGCGTCCTGGTCGTCCAGATCCTCCGGCTCCTCGACCTGCTCCCCGAGCTCCTCCGGGCCTTGCAGAGCCATGGCTACGGCCCGACACTGGCGCTCAGACGCTCCGGAGAATGTTAACGGTCTCCTGGCTAACTTTACTCCTATTTCTAGTCCCCGTACCCTCGGGTAACAACAACAGGAGGTAAAACAGCGGTACAGAAAGTTGCCACTTAGCTAGCACTTAGCATTTGCATTTGAGCAGGCTTGTACGTGCGTCCTGTTGACAAAACGTGTAACGTCATCACGCACGTCTGTCCCTGGCACCCAGTTGCACTTGAGCCGGATCGTACGTGCGTCATGTTGATTAAACGCTCTACGTCATCACGTACGGCCGTCCCTGGTACTTGTGTTGCATTCACGTGCAGACCACAGACTGTTAAAAAGTTAGGAATATACTAAATCAAGATTATTAAAATATGCACAAGTAAAATATTGACTCTAAATTGAAATTACGTGATGTTTTACCAAATAATTCAGTTTTTCCTGGTAACACTGACCCTAAAGTTTTTTATTAACATCACCACATTTGTTTGTTGTTTCAAACTTGTAGCTTTTGCATATGTCTAAATAAATAAAATCTGAATTTTTGCTTTCTTAAAGAACAATAATAATAAATTCAATATATGAGCAATGTTGTGATACTTTTGGGAGAGAAAATTAAATAATTCTCAAAATTTCATAAAAATTGACACAGTTACTATCTTGTATGGCACCATTAAAGCTTTTTATGTTCTAATTGTTGTGACCTGCATTTATTGTGTCTTTTCTTTCTTCACTGAACCTCACACCAAATAACAGTCATATCTGTGTTCATTCTTGCACTGTTAGCCCACTGTGTGCCCTGTTTGCACTGTTCGTATTGTTTGCACTGTACTGTCTGCATAAGCTTGCACATGCACACTTTATGATCAGTGCCTAGTATTGTACTTAGTCCTATGTCTTCATGTAGCTCTATGGTCTTGGAGGAACACCCTCTCATCTTACTATGTATTACATCTGCTATATATGGTTGAAATGACAATAAAAACCTCTTTGACCTTGACCTTTATCCAAAGACATCCTGTCGTCCTTACTGCTGGATCGGAACTATTCCCCTTCACATCCACAGGTATAACTTGCATTATTGGACTGAATCTTTATTTACAGAGTGGCTCACAGTCTGAGTGAGGAGGCAGTAAATCAGCTTTATCTAAATCTTTTAATGGCTCCATCACTGAGCAAGCAGATGGATGAAACAAACTGGGGGAGGCTGAAAGGCCCGGCCCCCTGATGTGACATAAATCCCACTTATTATAGGTAGAAAACTAATTCAGATTTATTTGTACAAATTTAAATAGAGTAGACATGTTAACAAATAGGGAAAAAAATAAAACTATATAAATAAGATATACAAGGTTCACACACATACAGTTCTTGGTGTTTAGATTTTATTTTATTTGAACATTCAGCTCCTTGTTAAAAATGGAAATGAAACTAAACATGCAAAAATCTTTAATGTTATCAGAATAATACAAAGAATACACTCAAAGGAACGATAGAAAGCACTTTAAATTAGTAGATAATTTGATACCAAGAATGAAATCAGAAAACTGTAAACAAACTGCAGCTTTTATAAAAAACTAAAAGGAGTTCTAATGAATCTTATCTTTTCAGTGCTTTGTAACCCTAACATACAGCTTGTTGACTGGTCACAGTGGGCTAAGAAGCTAAACACTGTAAGATACTGTTAAACTTGGAATAATGGTGGAGCTCAGTGACAGCTGGTCCCCTGCTCGCTCTACAGGAGGTCTGGACAGGGACAATACCATGACCAGGACCTGGACCTGGGAATATGTTACATGAAAGCTGCAAGACCTTCAGAACGTCAGCCGACCAATGTGTCTGGTGCAGTTTACATCATGACAGCTTGCGTTAATCCTTCACTCTGGTATATCTGGACTGATAATCAGCCTGATCCTGAAGGGAAGCCTCTCAGAGTTTTAGCAGGGCGACATGTAGAAACGTAGAAAACAGTTTCTTGCTGGAAAATGTTATAAATTAATCCCAATATCAGAGACAGTGTTCTAGACTCATGCCGCTCTAATGTTTGTCAGGTAAATTTGAAGCTGGAGCCAGTGAGACTGACAAGCTAGCGGTTTCCTTTGCTTCCAGTCTTTGTGCTAAGCTAAGCTAAGCTAAGCAAACCAGCTTCATATTTATCATATAGAAATAAGAGTCTTCTCATATCAATCTTCTCATGTGACTCTCAAAGAGAAAAATAAACAATACCAATAAATAACACTTGCAATTCCAGACTGCAAAATCACTAATCAGCCATAACATTGTGACCACTGATTATCTGGTTATCGTGGCTCCTGTCAGTGGGTGGAATATATCAGGCAACAAAGTAAAGTAAAGTAAAGTGCTTTATTTGTCATTATACAACGAAATTTCATGGTTGGATGGAGGGTTAGTCCTGAGCTGCTGCGACCATGCGCGCCGCCACTGTGGGCCAACCTGACCCGACGCCTAGCACCTAGCATATTTTGATGATGGGAGGAAAACGGAGCGCCCGGAGAAAACCCATGCGAACACGGGGAGAACATGCAAACTCCACACAGAAAGGCCCTGAGAATCAAAACCTCTCCGCCCCGGGGATTCAAACCGAAGACCTTCTTGCTGTGAGGTACCAGTGCTACCCACTATGCCACCGTGCTGCCCAACAAGTTGAACATTTTACCCTCAAAGCTGATGTTAGACTATATTGGTTAAGAGTATCTCAGTTTTAATAAATAAATAGAATTAATAAAATACAAATGATATCAAATTAATAAGTGATCAACTATTTTTTTAAATAACCTTTCATCTCTTCCTGGTGAATTTAATAGACTGAAGCCAGGTAAACAATTTGAATGCTTGCTTCATTTTCATGTTTTAGGACATGTTTGTGAATTGATTTCTTCCAGCTTTATTTGTTTCACTTGACTCAACGTGCTGCTTAACAGAAAAACAAAAAGGCTTCAGTCAGATAAAGCTCAAAAACTGACACGTAATCATGAATATTTCAGTTTCATCTCCTTTTAAATAATGACAGACTTGAACAAAATGGCGTTCTGCGCTGTTCTACTGTCCCATCCAGCATTGATTTTGGTCTCAGCTGTCGTTCTCTAGAGAACAGCAGGGACGTTTCTGGAGCCATAAGCAGAATTTGATCTCCTCCCCACCCTGTGGCCCCAGTCCCTAAACCAAGCAACCTGAATAAAAACACTCTAACATAATTAGAAGATCAGAAAACCAGTTCAGAAGCAGTTCATTGCAACAAACTGATATTCTTAATAAATACTTATCGTACTCCTTTGACATCTGTAATGCCTTTTAACTCTCTATTACATGGTGTTTGCACATGACAACCGTTATTTGATCTCAGTTTTACTAAAAGGCGGTCATATAAAGTCCAAGTTTTTAATGTTTAATTGTGAAATTTACTCTAAAACTACAACTATTTGATATCATCAAATATCCAGGAAAAGCTGTTTGCCGCCAGACCTTTGTTCATGGACATGTGACACTGTACAGGTCATGATCTGAGGTCACTGATAATTAACAAAGTTGTGATGATCTGGGGTTAGTTAACTTTACAAATGTTTCATTTAAACCAGCTACAATGGGATGCAATTTTTGTGAAAAATGTTAAAATGAATTTGTTGTCTTATGCAAGTATGGAAGTGAAGTGTTTGCGATCCACCTAATGGACTATAGAGGAGTTACACAGCACCAGGCTACTCTGAGACTACGTTTAAAAGTATTTTTTTTTATTCAGGCAGCAATCAATACATCTGTCTTAGAAAATGATATACTGTGGATACTAAAAACACTGTGACATATAGTACAGAAAGAGATTACTGACATGCATTATAAACTACAATTAAACATTCATTGTATAAACATCAGGCTATACATTTGTATAAGTTGGGTTTGTTTAGTCTTGTTTTCATAATTTCACATAACATAACTTGTTCCAGTGTCTCACATTCAGTATATATAATCTTTGTAGACAACACTCACACTGTGAACTATCTACACTCTCTCTATAATCTGTAAATATTCAGTAAATAATCTGTTAATACTGTACACACTGTACATAACACAGCTATACATATACGTGCGTGTAGATACTGTACTATACTGTACTCAGCTCTATACTGTCACCTTTGTATATACTTGTTATATATAACAGCTTCTTTGCATTTCTGGTGAAATGCTAACTGTATTTCGTTGGCTCTACACAAGACAATAAATTTCCCTCTAATCAAATCTAACTGGCTCATTTTTATGCCAGTTTCCATAATTGTGCATCGTAGCTATAAGGCAACAATTTTCCAGCTAAACCCTCATTTAATTTATCTTCACAATTTAAAAATAATTTCAATTAATAAGGATTTTCAAGAGATAAAAAAAATCATTATTTTTTTCTATTAATTACGATATCCAACAAAGGTTCAAAAAAGGCAACTGCATAAATTAGAGATATTTTTCAGTTTTTATCAATTTTGCATAGTTGTTGTTGTTGATCTATCTATCTATCTATCTATCTATCTATCTATGGGTCCTATAGGTAGATAGTATAGGATGAAGTGAGTCGGACCGTGAACGCACCACGCCTGTCTGCTCTGTAGTTACAGTATGGCGGCCGGGACTTGCGGAGGAGGACAACTTCTTCTAGATTCCTCCCAGAAAACTGCAGGAAGGCGAGAGTTGTAACACAAAACCACCGCGGCGAATCAGAGGTGGACTGCGGCAGACGACGACGGCACAACTTGTGGCATTCACCGAGGCTTTTCCGGGAAGATAACCGGGCCGGTGTGATGCGTGAGAAGAGCCTCAGTCAAGAAACTCCCCTGATTTTTCCGCGTCTGTTTCGAGCCCTGACTGTCAGTTAGCCGGCTAGCTGCTAGGTAGCTCACCCTCCATGCTAACGTTCGCCTGCAGGGCTGTGTAGTAGCAAGGGAAAAACACTGCGCTAGCCCACAGCTTTTATTTGCTCCGGGAGACAGGGATGGCATATCGCATCCATTCGGTAAGCGAACTGGTTGGGAAGGGTGGGGAGAAAACATTTGAGGACCTGGATGATAACTTTGTCAGCACTCATCTTACTAGCTTAGCCTAGCCTAGCTTGCTGGTACAGCGCCAGAAAACCAACAGTTAACGCTTCGCCTGTCCAGTAGCGAGCTAGCTAATTAGCATTTTTAGTTGCACAAGACAACCTGCTAATCCCCAGTTCATCCTGACTGGAGTGTTTTGACCGACCAAATCCACACGAAGAGCGGCCACTGAATTAGTTGTCGTCGGCTAACCAGTTTAACTACTCAGGGGTGTTCAGTCTTTGCTAGGTGTCGTTAGCCTGGTCCTGTAGGTGTTCTCTGGAGGGAGTGGTGACGTTAGGTAGCTAGCTAAGGTTCCCTGTATCAGGGAAGGTCACTCAGATTATGACAAACTGTAAATCGACAAACAAATTACAGATTACACCCGATTGAACGCATGTAAACCGACTGGAGTGTTTGCCAATTAGGGATGCCTGTTGCTAGCTTGCAGCAAAACGAGCTCAAAAGCGCGCAATAATTTGATAATCTGCTCCTGATTGAGATTAAATTGACAGTTTCCTGGATTGGTCGTTGGCTGCTGCTGTTTCGTGGGGAATCGAGATCCAGTCTGGGACCTAACCGGTTTCCATCGCCTGCTTCTGGATAGTTTGATGGACGTGGGGGGCTGTTTGCCAGGCTGTCAGTGCTATACTCAGTCATGTATGTCTTGACACATGGCACCTGGGTCTGTACATAGTGCCTGTTGTCACATACAAACAGTCGTTATGTAGCTTTGGTGGACAGTCAGTGAAGGGAATGTCTTTTTTTATACATGTTGGTTTTTTCTATTATCACTTTTTCCAAACACAGGAGGGTGCGCACAGTGGACAATGTTTATTAGTTAGTGCCTAGACGATTTAGAGGGACTCTGAATTCTGCCTACATTAAAAGGCACAAAGATATTATAGATTATTCATCGGGCATTGCAACAGAAACCCGCCGCCACTCTGGATCAAGAAAACTTGCCCCTCGTGTCTGGTTGGAGTAACACTCTCAAGCCGAAATCAATGCCTTCAGCGCTGGCCGTGTTCGCCTGCCGACCTAACTCGCACCCATTCCAGGAGCGGCATGTGTACCTGGATGAGCCGGTCAAGATCGGCCGGTCGGTGGCTCGGTGCCGGCCGGCCCAGAACAACGCCACCTTTGACTGCAAGGTGCTGTCCAGGAATCATGCCCTGGTGTGGTTCGACCACAAGACCGGCAAGGTAAGGGCCCACAACAATAACAAGCTCACGTTTCATTGTAATAGACCTAAATCTTCACATAACTGGACAAGTTGACTTGTTCCTCTACCTCAGGAAGAGTTTTGGTCAAATTCAAAGTTACTGGCAGCGTTGTCACAAACACACACCCTGAAAAACCTCCCAGTCACATCCAGTTTGTTTAAGGACCCATGCTTGTTTGTTTTGGAGGGAATCATCAAACTCTAGAGTGTTTCCTCGAGCACAGGACTTCCCAAATACTTCTGTTAAGATAATCAGTCCTGTATTTAAATATATCTACCCTACTTGAAGACAGTCTCTTTTAACCATGTCCATGTAATCGTGATGTCTGAACGTGAATGAACAAAACTATGTTTGTTATTTTTCCTTGAACCATTCACAACTTCCTTAAGGTTACGATCCTTGCTCTTGTTTTTTGTTTCACTCTTAAACAAGTATGGAGGTTGGGATGTACACCAGCCAGTTCATTAGGTATACTAGTGAAATCATTATAATGTAACAATCCTGCTCCAAAGCTTGTCTTCATGATGGTTCTGGTATTCTGTATTAGTTCAAAATAACAAGAGAGCTGTTGGTTTAATTGTGTTTTCATCATAGAGACTGTTTCACTGGTGGGTCTAATTAACTGGCCGCTGAGTGTGTAGATACAAATTTTAAAGACGTGTGTAAGGGACAAAACATATTGAACAGTTTTATTTTGTTATCGGACTTTTTGTTTTTGTTTCACAAATAACCTGCAAACAGTTGTAGTTGTACTTTACTGTTAAATAAAAACAAAACAGAAACGAAAATAGTAAAAAAAAAAAAAAAAAAAAAAAAGAAAAAGAAAAAACTAATTTTAGGAAAATAATCTTTAGTTTCATAAATTTCACTTTAATCTGTTCATCTATTTTCTTGCAGCTGCCTTTAAAAAATAAAAAAAAAATGTGTCTTGTGATGTAATTGTACAAGGCATGACAGAAATCTTCTTGTTGATTTGTTTTTTTTTCTTTTTTTAGCATAAATGAACAGATTATAAATAGTTGCAGAGCTCATATTCCAGACAGGGTTTAAACATAGTCCAGGTCTAAACAATATGTAGTGCAGTCAGGTCTAGGATCAGCCTTAATCCCTTTTTGTGGTATTTCTTTAAAATCCACAGGTCTGCGATCTAAAGCGGACAGATCCAATCTGTGTGTCCTAGCATCTGTCGATGTGCGTCTGTAGTTTCTCTGTAGAACAGGTTGAACAGGCCGAGACAGCCACGGGATTACCCAGCTATGTGGCATGCAGGGACTTTGAAATACCCTGAGTGTGTTTGTGTGTGTGTGTGCACGGCATAAGCTATTTATAACAACACCAGTAGCGTCATCCTTTCCTCTCTTCAGGGATAAATGTCCACACATAGACACACAATGTCTTATTGGCACTAATGATTAAAAAAAAATACTCAGTTGCCACTTCATTAGGTCGACAAGTGAAAACTTTCTGTTACAACAGTTCTGCTCTAAATCTTGTGTTCATGAAGGTTCTGGTATTCATCAGGTTCAAATAACTGAGAGAGCTGTTGATTCAACTGTATTTTTATTGTGGAGGCTGTGGTTTGTAGAACTACTGAATTAACACATGTTCCTATTATTTTGACAACCGAGCATCAACTGAACATTATTTAGATTAGAATGACTTCACTAGCGTACCTAATAAACTGGCCAGAGAATGTATAATGTGTATTAAAATATGTTGATTAGTTGTTTGGGATTGTAAGGCTCAGACAACGTATGATACTTATTTTAGCTTATAGATGAAGTTAGCCTGATTTCCTTGGCATTTTTCTTACCGTGGAAAGTTCGTCTTGAGTCTCTCCATTGGGAACCGTTTATGCTCCAGCAAAGATCTGCCAGCTCTGATTGGTTGCACACTCATATTCTGATAAGACTTGAGACCAGCTACACCAGGCTAAGTTGAAGCTAATCGTGGTCTTATAATTTAATTCAAAGTTAAATTTAGTGTGAGAATTTACACTATCAGTCCTTGAAATTAATTGTTTTGACAGATCGTACACTCCCTACACACCACCAGTTGAATCAACAGGTCTCAGTTGAAACAAACAAACATTATTCGTGCTCAATGTTATTTACTTCTGCTGTCAGTCAGTTGTGGCTGATTGGTGTAAATACTGCAAACGCAGATAAACTGATCGGTTTTCACTCTTATCTTGCGAACGCTCACACAGACTGAAGTTTAGCAAACAGACCTGGCTTGCCTAACCAACCCCTCATAACTGTAGGTTCCTCTTGCAGCAAGAACTTTGGTCACATGACTGCGCAGTTTTGGTTTGTTCTGAAACAAGCCAGCAGTTTCACTTTACTCTAACGTGACGTTGGGTTTCTCTTGAGATGCGTTGACCTTTTTGGATCGGAAGTAGGACAAGGTAAATGTCGTTGTTTACTGCACATATTTACTCTTTCTGATGCATTTTATCTGTGAGAGATGAGTGTGTAGAGGAAACCAGGTGTGACTGGTCGTATCCTGTGATTGATGAACCACTCATTTGGCTCAGCGATCCAGCAGATTGCTTCATGATTGATTTCATCATGGTGTACAGGAGAGGGTTCTAACTCCTCAACGACTCTTTGAATCTGAGGGACTGACATCAAAACATGATCACATCTCGTCAGTTTTACTGTTTTCATTACATGCAGCCTCTACTACTGTGAAGGAAGGGTGAGCTAATTGACTCGAGCACAGCTGGTGAGATGAATATCTGAGAGGCCCTTAGAGAAAATAATGAAGTGTATTTAACCGGCAGCCATTATGGGAAGGTCAGAGCAGTCCCAGCTGCTTCTCTCTTAACCCAGGAGGTCCTGGGACTTCAGTTTGGGAACCAAGTTGATGTACGTGTGGGGATTTAGCCAGTTGGACATCCTGCAGTCGCTCAAACGATGTAATATTAAGATGACATGTCAGTGCAGTGTCATTTTTGGTTTCGTGCTTCTTCCTTCCTCCTCCGCCAAAAAGCTTGTTTGTTTAAATGAAAAAGACAGTATAATTATACTATATAGTAAATGCTGGACGCATGAGTTTTTACAGTAGGTCTTGGAGAGATTTCTTAGATAGTCCCCTGCTTAGTCTCTCCATTGAGAACTGATTGTGATCTGCCAAAGATCTGCCAGGTCAATCAAATTGTTTCGGCAGGGTTTTATGTGGTTATGGAAAAAATTAACTGCGTCATGCACGCTGTCGTGTTTAAATTTGTTTACAACAAAATGGCTCTCATTGGTTGGAGGACTATCCAATTGATACAGAAGTATTTGTTCTCTGTATAGATTAAAGATTCAAGATGTTTATTGTAGTATGCACACTAATAAAACTGCAGGTTCAACCATACATTAAAAATTCTTACTTTTCCGTAAGTAAGTTAGTAAGTCTCCCTTATTAACACTAAATAAATATAAAACCTACAGTGAACAAAATATAGAACCAAGATGCAAGAGAAATCTGTTAAATTAAATGCTAAAAAACCTGAATTTAAAAACTGTTCTGTACGCTGTGCTACAGATGCAGTGCATTAAAACACCTCATAATGAAATTAAAATGGCAAATTCACCCTTGTGGACGAATGGGGTCCAGACCTCACTTTGTAGGTTTGGCCCAGATTATCTGATGACGTGAAGAGAGATCTGCTCCGAAACTGTCTGAATTGTACGCAGACCTATCAGAGTTGTCATGATTAATTACCGTACATTGTAATCAAACGTTTTCTACTCAAGATTCAGTGTTTCCCCCAAAACTTCAAGAGACCCTGGCTTTTTGTTTTTGTTTTCTTTGTTTTGTGTGTGTGTGTTTGTGTTTATGTGCCATATACTGTAAACTATACAATATATGGCACATAGAATAAGAGGATGCATTTTGTATCGGTCAGTCTTTAAATTTCCATAATAACGAATATTAATAATAATATATAACATTATTGGATTTAGTGACAAATAGCAGCAGCCTGTGCAGTTTACAGGAAAACAAAACATAAGCTATTGAAACATGGCACTCTATTGACAAATGTATGTAAGATTAAAGTATCAGCAAATAAATATAATTTATAGTAAACAGTTGACTTTCAATGTAACTTTGCTAGCTAGCGCTTATAAAGTTTAGCTAGTTCACGTTACGTCTGGAGTCATTTCCTCTGGGTTTTGATCAACTCTTTAAATCATTTTAAATCTCCATGGTCTCAAAAAATCAAGAGTACAAAGAAATTGACGATAACGTAATTTTTTTAATTAATGAACAACACAAATAGCTTCACATGCTACGTGAGTTGTCTGTGCTGTTTTCTCCGTCAGGTTAAGAGCAGGTGACGCTTTCAGGAGAAATAGGAAAAACAATGCAAGAACAATATTGTTTGAAACGTGCAAAAATATTTCCGATTCGTTGTGAAACCACGGCGGAGCAAATTTGACCCTGGCGGGCCGCCATAGTATTAACATTGTATGGGAAACACTGAGATTTAAAGTCTGTGATTATGTCGTTATTTTTACAGTAACCAGTGAGAGAAACCGTAGCCATGTAGGGTAACGTTAGCTAGCATAATACTCCATAAAAACAGACTACCATCTCCAGTTTCACACTTGTTTAGCCCTCTGCTTATTTTTTTCACAGCATTTGTCTAACCAGCTTACAGATGTAGTACTGCCACCTATTGGACTGTATAATCAGTAGATTTATAGCAAGTTGTTGCATTACAGTCTTCACTTTCCCGTTATATCACAAGAGGTAGTTCATTGAATGCTCATTGATATCCTCTAGAACAGGGGTGTTAAACGTACAGCCCGCAGGCCAAAACTGGCCCAGTCTGGGTCCAGTCTGACCCGTGGAATGAATTTGCAAAGTGCGAAAATTACATAGAAGACATTACTGCAATTTTTCAATAAAAATTGGCACCTATTCCTCATTTGTCCACTATGGGTCCCACTGTTTTAGTCGAACATGACACAATACTGAGACCCAGAATTAAACAGCAGGTGGCAGCAATGAAATTGTACTTATTTTTCTTTAAAATTACAGGTAGTTCATAAAATGTTTTGTAAAAGGATTGTTCAATAAATGTGAACATTTTTATAATGTAATCTTTGCATGAAAACATCTGTTGTTATTTATAGATTATTATGCTATTATGTTACCATTCCAGGCCGCTTGAGATCAAATTGGGCTGTATGTGACCCCTGAACTAAAATGAGCTTGACACCCCTGCTCTAGAGTGTGTTGCCTTGTTATTTTTAAATCTTGTGGTGTGCACATGTTTTAGAGAATATCTATAAGGAGAATATCTGTGAGGTGATGCAACATAATTTCAGACTCATGCAGGATTGTAAAACCCCTGTAGTCTGAGCTCAGCTTTAGACTTAAAGTGGAATCTAGTACAGAAAATATTAGGACAAACTGAACTAATTGCTGTTTTTAGGTGTGTGGATTTGGTTTGAAGTCTTACAAAAATCTTAGTTGTGCTTTCATTTAAGATAATGAAAAGTGTTGTGCAGGACCTGAAACATCGTTAATGTTACGTCTGTGCTGTCAAAATGTCTTTAATTATACCACAGAATTGAGGCAGCATTAAACGACCAGCGTGCCAGTGAGCCATTCAGAAACCACTCAACAGTCCATCGGTCGAATGTGTGCACAGTCAGATACGTAGCAGATTAAACCAGATTTAGGACTCTCACTTGAGATCTCTGTATTCCAGCATCATCACTTAGATATCCAGTAGTCATTCATTCAGTGTAAGAGTGTGTATGCTGAACCTTGACGTGCCAGCTGACCTGATCAGACCAGGCTTATCCTCCTCTAGAGTTACATGGTTGTGTTAATTCGACTATTGTGGTCTTGGTGATGGCTGATATGTTTACTTATTAGGTAAAACTTCATTTTCTGATTCAAATTGATTTTGATTTAAAAGTTTTAATATAAATTTTTAAATTCGTTGCATCAGTTTTGATCTTTCCTAGCTTCCCAGCTAATAGTAGCTCTTCCTAGCTTCTTAGCCTCCTACCTAATGTGAGCTCTTACTTGCTTCCTAGATTACCAGCTAATAGTGTCTCTTCCTCTTTCCCCCTTTGAATGATCAATTTAGACTACTACCATCTGCTGGTCGGAAGAGTTACTTCCTTTCACATGTATAGAACATACTGTATGTGCCAGCTGGTCGTTGGCTGTTATGTTTCTGTAGTCTATCTGTGCAAGATAAACTTCTGCTGAGTAGGCCTTTCTGTGTAAGTGGTCCTTGAGCTTTGGAAATCAACTCTTTTTGTTTGCCAATGTTAAGCAGTTTGTGAAAGAATAATCAGATCTCAGAAACACCTCTTTCATAACTGAAAAAACTTGTTCTGAAATTGAAATATCTCTAAATAAATTGGGAAATCAGTAGCGATAGCCAGCGCTGTTAATTATATTAGCAGGGCAGCATATGCTTGTCGAAAGGAGAATGCTGAACTACTTCTCCTGCTTTTTTGTCCTGCTGGTGACTGCACACACTGCTGCATTAATCCTGCAGTGCGATACAACGTTAGAGCTAAATTTGTCTTCTGTTATCCTGCATGTTTCCTTGCTGTCTTACTGCCTGTTTGCCCCCTGTGGAATATCTCACAACAGTGTCTGCACAGTCTCTCTGCAGGCCAGCGTCATGTTTGGTCAGCTCTCTGTGCAGGATTTAGAGCTGAGAAGTGAAAAGAATGCAGGGCAAACCCAGACAGTGATTAAATGATGAATAAATGGTTCAAGAGCCTTATGTGAGCTTTGAAGCCTCTGGTTTACACAGGTGTAAATACCGGGTTAGCAAGTAGAAGCCTGTTCTGGGTATCTAAGAGGGAATATCTAGCTGAAAAACATCTGACGCCACAGTCAGTTATGTATTTTTTACATCTACTGTTAGCTAAGAGGCTAGGAAGATTTATCATTAGTTGGGAGACTAGAAACCTGAGAAGAACTACTGTTACCTGGGAGGTTAGGAAAAGCTACTATTAGCTCGGTGGCTTGGAAGTTGAATTTTTTTCCTGTGCTCCGGTTTTCTGAACTGAACTTAACAGCGGCTCAACAACAGAAAAGTGCTCCACGTCACTTAGTCTTTCGAGCCTCAGCATTACGGCTAAAATGTAGCATGCTAACATTCCTTGTTACAGCCTTGCTGCAATAGTATACCTACTGCATAATTAGTTCTTGTGGATTTAAGGTCAAGGTCGATTTCAATAGCTTTGCACCTCAGTCTTACTTTCTCATCCCAACAGCAGTTATTCTTGAGACTCACATCAGGCGTTGTTTGTGCAAGGTGAAATGTCATGTTATTGTCGTCCCTGGTAGTGTAGGTATAATGAGGACTCCCTTTACCTTGAATGTAGCTGCTGGTTTGAAAGGACGCCCTAACACTTAGCATAGACTTCCCAGAAGCAAAGCTTGTAGCTTGACCTTCAAACTATTATTTTTTTTAATGGAGTGAGCTCTTGATTTATTTTCTAAGTAGTCGATTAATCACGAAAGAACCCAATATAAGCAATAACCTTATGTTACTGTTCAACAGCAAGTTCAGATTATATTCAGTGTAATCAGGACAGATGTGTCATTAATTAGCATACACAGTGTTGAGAATGATGCAACTGTAAAGTGAACTATAGCCATATTATTCTGCTAAACGTTGCTTCCACTCTTTTAGAGTGTAACCATAATGGAAATCTGACTTTGCAAGTAGAGAGCGCTTGGTGACTGCAAGAAGTGCCTGAGCAATATTTTTCCTTGGAAACATTTGGGGTGGGAAATTACTTTAAACGTGGGTGGGGTTTTATTGAAAAATCACTTTTTTTGTCTTTATTATAGGGATGTTCCAATAAATTTTTTTTGCTCCCAATCTTTTAATATCGACCAGGGGCCGATTCGAGTTCTGATTCGATCTTAAATGGAAAAAAAAAAATGAAAAAATTCTCCCCTGGCTGTTCTTTCTTCCTGGTTTTTCTTCTATTGTATTCTCGTTGATGTGACTGGATTAAGTTCAGTAAACAGGGCTGTCAAAGTTATTATAGTGTGGAGAGGGGAGCTTGTACCTTGGCTCCAGAAAACCTATGTTTTAGTTAATGGCAGACCTAAAACAAAATACTGATTGGGATATGAGGAACTATCATCCCCTCTAATTTTCTGCCTGACAAGGTTTAGAAGAAAATTCAGAACCACCCAGACAGCCACTAACATTTGGATCACTGTCAATGAGCATGATCAAGACCAGAAAGATTCTTATTTTAAAGGGCTCTGGAAACTATTTCTGCAGTTTCGAGATAAAATTCCCAATCTTCACAATATTCTATGAATGCACCAGTTTTTAATCCAGTCCAGACCTTCACCACTAGCATTGCTGCAGCACTTCCACCCACTAGCAGAATATTTCTCTGGGAAACACTGCATCTCTTTATCCCTCTGTGGCCGCCTCCCTTTCTTTCTCGCACTCCTTCTTCCTCTCCTTTTCCTCTCTCCTTCATTGGTGTTAGCTAAATGAGTGGCATGTAATTGTTTTTGCATTTTAATTTGCCCTCTGCCTCCGAAAACAGGGCAAACCATCAGCTGGCAGCCGACGTGCACGACAGCCACTTAAGCAGTCAGCAGGTCGACACATGACACCAGTTTGGTTGGACACACAAACACACACACAAGCGTTAATTCAGAGAAAACTGTTGTCATCTGACAGTTAAATTCTCTCAAGGGTCACACTAAAAGAATTACATTTTTTCCATGCAGACTGAAATTAAATGAAATTAGTTCAATTATTCTTTTATTCATTTTAAGTCGGTTCAAGTCAAATCTGCAGCAGAAGTGGAAACTATGTCGACCTACATGTGCTGATATTGGGAATTAGGATGAAGTGTGCCTATGTCCTCATCTGTGCTTGAAGAATTGGGATTATAACAGTGACAGACGTAGACCTATGAAATGTGTAAAATGCTCCTTTTCACATTAGTAGCACACCAGGTGTTTTAAAAGTACAGTGTTGTAGTTTGTATGTGCAAACTGATTACACTGATTGTCACGGCTCCTGTCAGTGGGTGGGATATATCAGGCAGCAAGTTGAACATTTTTCCTTTTTTCCACATCAACTCAAGTTTGTGTAGATGTTTCTTTTTGTCAGCCAGATGGGAAGGTAGATAATATCTGCAGGTTTCCTCCATCCAGAGATAAGCCGATGTTCTTTGTTGGAGAAGTAGATAAAATACTTTCAGTCAAATCTCGGGCCAGTCAAGACACATTTCTGACAGATTTGATCAACTTGTTCCTGAAATCTCATGTAAAGCCAGAAAACTGTGTGATGCATGTGTGGACAAAATGCCATCAGTCAGCAACTACATATCCTGTGTTTAGTGCTTTGTTTGCATATGTTTGTATGGTCTTTATGGACAAATAATTTATTTTCTGTACATTTAATTTAGCTTTGACGGATTAAGCTAATTAATTTGCATCAGATAATCAATGTATGTAACTGTAAATGGACACAATAATAGAAAAAAAAGGGAATCTGACTATATGTAATATGAAAAGGCTGCATTAGAGATAGGTAACGATATAGTTGAGAAGATAACATATTGTGGAAGTGGAAGGTCAGATGCTGAACAAAACCATGAAACATCCGTTAATAATTATTGAAATATGAAAGGGCTCTTAGCGAGGTAAGGTGTTAAAGGATTGGTCACACCACAGGCCTAACAATCAGGCTTCTCTGTATTTTATTAATGAATGAATCTGTCACCTTGAAGGAAGTGAGTCGAGAATGATGTAAATCAGTACACTGTTGCAGAGCAGGGCGTGAAGGACAGAAGGACAGTTGTGTTGGTCAAGTTTTTCTATGGGGAATGATCTCTGATCAGTGCAGACCACCACTGACCAGCACCTACCCTTTGTCAAGCCTCAGCTTCCTATGTTACTGTTGCTAGGTTAGACAAACAATAACAATGAGGGTGTTCATTCCCATAGCTCCCACTCAGCTTGAAAAGCATTCAAACTCCATTGTATCTAAAAACTCGATTATTTCAGGTTTTCAATTTTTCTGTTAGAATGAACCTCCCATTACTATTGTATGTAACAAATCTAATTTTAGCAACACTTCATCTTAACTGATTATCCATTATCACATACTTAGATTTAAATTGAACCATATCCTTTGACTTGCTGTCTCCAGCATGTTAACTCAGGGCCTTTTTCAGACCTGATACTGAGCATTAAAAGGTTATAGAGCCTGTCTGAAACAGTTAGTTGGTCGTCGTGAGTGTCGTTGGAGAGAAAGAAACAGAGAGAAAGAGAGAGGCGACTGAAGCGTGGACTCCTGCCACCATTTCCAAAAGAGGCTGTTTGCTGCTACTGGCAAACAGAAAGAGAGTGTTTTATCAGCGAGCATATTCCTGCTGCAGAGCAAGTGCATTTCCTTGAAAGGTTAATGTTTGTGTGATTAAATGGTCACACTACATCTCTACAAAACAGGACAAGAATTAAAACAGTCAATCATTTTAGGCAACTTGTCGAGTTAAGGTTCAGATTTGTCGTTGGTTTTAGAGATTTGTGGTATTTCCGCCATATTTTACCTCTAGTTTCACATCTTGCATATGACTTGTTGCAGTTTTTAAATCCAAAATGCTGCCACACATAATCTTTCAGGTCTGACGTTGCTCTCAGACTTGGAGCTTCTGTCATGTTTTCGATCTCCCTCACACGTGGACTAATGTCATTGCCTCAAGAAAATGCAGGAAATGGGATATATTAAAAAAAAAAAAAAAAGATAATTGTATCTTTCAAAATAAGATTGATATGAATCAGAAAATCCATTTTTTTTTTAAACGCAGTCCTCGTTTTGCATCACTAGTCTCACAAGATTGCACAACAACATTAATCCATATGTGAGGGAAATCCAAAATATGACAGGTATGAGAGCACAGTCACACCTGAGCGCTGATGTGTGGATGTGCGGAACTATGACAGAAACAAAGCCATATGACAGATATGCCTACTAGAATTAAAATATTGTGAAAATACTGCAAATACCTGCAACCATTTATTTCAAAACTGAAATACAATCGAGTCAACTCAGGAAATCAATAGCAATGCCCAGTCCTGACAGGACATCATTTCATCAGTAAAAATGTGACTTCTCAGGCTTCGTTGTGGTGTCCTGCTGCAGTGTCTGGATGCCGTATTCCTTCTACATGTACAATGCCAACACTGAGTCTGCCAGGCTTTCTTTCCTGCCCACAGTGTCTTATTCCTTCACACACACACACACACACTCCTGTATAAAGAGTGTTACAGAGCTCTGTCCTGTCTGTGTGACGGCGTTCCTGTGTTGTGTTGGTATTCATACTGAGGCCATTACCATGCCGTGGAATACCGATACCAGACAACAGCTCTGCTCTTCTGTCAACACTCCTCACCCCCAGCTGCATGGTTGCCTGACTTTATTAGCTCTCTGGTTGATTTTTATCACATCCAAACCTCAAAAGTGAGGAAATTCATTAAACAGTGAGCCAGACCAGTTCATCAAACCTGCCAGAACCCCTCAAGAAGTAGACTAAATAGTATTTATAGTACTGTGTCAGTTTAACCTCATTGCTACGGGGTCGCCCCGGACCCTACGTAGGGCGCTATGGCGTAACCTGACGTGCACCTCCCCAGAAATGTAACTATGCGTTGTGGCGACAGAGACTGTAACGGCTGTGATTGGTCCGAAGTACATTTCGAGCACAGAAAGTTCTCCTTTATTCAGGCTCATACACAGCATCTACCCAGTCGCCGCCTAGTGTTTTGCTGGCATAATTACATGACAGTATGGACACGCAAGAGCACAGGTATATAATAGGCCTTTTTTTATGTCTGCATTAAGTTGACGCAGAGGCTACGGCGACAACGCAGACACGTACGCAGAGCCTTGTGCCGTAGCTGACGTGCACCTCCCCAGAAATGTAACTACGTGCCGCGGCGACGCAGAGCATAAGGGCTGTGATTGGTCCACTTGGTAGTAGGGTGTTTCCACTTTATTATTTCCGACTGCTTCTCCATCTCCGCAGTTTTCGAATTGATTGTTTTGGATCAATAAAGAATTGGTAAGGTTAACTGAGGATGTTTGGAGATACAGACATTTGTATGGCTCATGATTCCGTGGCCATTGTTGAAAGTGAATCAGGAAGTGGAAAGTGAAGTGGGAAGTAGAAACAAAAATGACCCGACTGGCAAAAAAGACAGCGCTGACTAGCGTTTGGGTGGTGTTTTTATAGAGCAAGCCAGACTGACAGGCGCACAAGTATAAATGGCTCGTTGACTATGTGCGTAAGTTACAGCGTCTATGTCCTGCAGAGGTATAAACTCTGATTAAATGCTGTCATCCGTGCAATCCCCTATGCTGTAGCGTTGCACATTGAGTGTTGCAGTACTTCATATTGAGCTTAAATGGTGGCACACTTACTAAAATTGAAACTGTAGCTGAGCTGCTGAATTTTTGGACCATTACAGTCTGATGGTTGGTTGGTTGGTTGGTTGGTGGTCATTGTTGTGTCCTCATTAGTTGTTTTTAAGAAGAGAAGAGACTTGAGAGCAGATGCAAATTGCATTGCTCATCGCTACCATGTCAGCTGTGCTTTCCAGTGCAATCACAAGTTGTAAGCAGATTGTGTCTGCACATATATACATATAAAACTAAACCAGGTAGATTCTCATGAACGTTCTGCTCTACATGTGTGTTAGCAACCTATAGCAGTGGTTAGCATCACAGCATGAAGGTTGTGGGTTCCAAGCTGCTGGCATGCTGGGGTCTTTATGGTGTTTCCCGGTTCTCACCTGTGTCTGCTGTCTTTCTTCTCACATAGACATGACTGTTGGGTTAATGTGAGTATAAATGTTGACCCTCTGCAGTAGGGGTCAAAATCGGCCCTCCAGAGGGTCTAATCTGGCCTGCAGCATGCATTTGCATGAAAGACTTTAACTGCATTTGTTTTAAGAAAAGTAACTGCTTTTCCTAATTTGTCCTCTCTTTTAGTAAGAGTAGCGGGCAGAACACCCAGAACTAAATGCCAGAATTGCACTTGTTTTTCTTAAGAAACATCAGGTTGTGCACAATGTTTAGTAAAAGGATAGTTGATTAAATTAACATTTTCATAACCTGCTCAGGCTTCTTTGCACTAAAACAAAGGGAAAAATCTGGTGTTGTTATTTAATGTTTATCACGCTATTGTGTTACTGGTCCTCCCCACTTGAAATCATACTGGGTTGTATGTGGCCCCTGAACTAAAATGAGATCAGACACCTCTGATCTACAGGATAATACAGCCAACTATACTGTTACAAGTCACAGAAGTTACATCATACTTAGTGCATGCTAATTAATGAATATAATAAAAACATCTTTCCTAATTACGCTCAATAAATCTGAATCTTTGTTGAGCAGTGTCATTTGGTAAAACTTTGGTATAGTCTCAGTGTTGAGAGTCCTGCTGTACAAACACAGAGGTCCCATTCATAAGAATGAAGGAGCTGCATGTTTTTTTTTTATGCAGCGTTATTGCCTGTCACAGCTTTAGTGCTGTTAAACTTACCATTTCACTGCTGTCATCACTTAATTATTACTTCCTGGTGACGTGGTGTGTCACTGATAATGCTGCGAAACAAGTAAAGGTCAACATGTCGAGTTTGTGCTCCGAGGTGTCTGAGACGAATGACACAAACTCGACTTTCCCTGGACTCAGACTCGACCACCAGTCGGGTGGATGATGTAATGTTTTCTGTGTGTAGATATAAGTGTGTTAGAGCCATATGTGAGGCATGTGACGCATAGTGTGTGTGCGTGTGTGTTGTTGCTGGGTGAAATGCTCTATAGTTAGGTCCCTCCCTCCCCTTCTCCAGGTTACCATGGGGACAGGAGGTAACGGTGTGTGGGGCTATCAAGAGCTGTGAATCAGTAGCTTTTTGTAGCACACTGCCGTCGGATAAATAGTGAACCAGTCAGTCTCTGCATCCCTCTCTCTGCCTCTCTCTTTTCCTTTCTGCTGTTTTTCTTCACCAGTCCCTCCATCTTCTTTCTCCAGTGTTCAAGTCTCTCTCTGGTAGAAGGACAGTGCTGTTCAGTCATGACGGAGAGCTGATGAATGAAACTCCAGGAACGACAGACAGATCAGATCGCTAACTGTGTGTGTGTTTGTGTGCACTGTTATTTTATATCTGCTGTGTCTGTGTGTGTGTTCTTGTGTTGGTTTTAAAATTGTGGGCTGTCTTTGTGTTTGAATGTTGGCTTTTAATCTTTGTGTCTTTCTGTGCTTTTGTGTTGTTAGTTAGTGTTTTCTGTGTCATATGAATGAAAGTCTAGTTTTGATTGTTGCTGTTTGTTTGTGTTTTCCTGTCATGGTTGACTGTGCATACATGCTGCTAAGTGGAGTCGCTGTGTCCTCAGTGTGATTATATATTTCTGGACTGTAAAACTTACAGAATAGCTTCAGGATTAAACAGCTAATCATGTTAGGAAAGGAAAGTAGTGACCACAGCTGTGAGTGGAGGAACAAGTACATAAAACTCTTGTGGTTGTGCATTTGTGGATAAATTTACGTGTTTTTCACATGGTTTTGTGAGTCTATGGGGGATAGGAGACGTGGTGCTTGGCTCATATACGTGATGAAAACAAATGCTAAATTAATGGGGTGTGATAGTACAGTGATGTGGACATGTCCTACTTAAACGCAACTAAAAATCACTAAAGATTAGTTTCACTTTAATTTCACCACAAAGCCCACGGTGGAATTTAGAGTTGGATTTTTTTTTATTTTTTTTTTAAAAAAAGCTGATTTTCGGATTCAAATCGATGTTGACCTGAAAGAACTGGAGATCTAAAACATGGCAGAAGCGTAAACTCTGAGGCCCCATTCAGATCACTGCATTAATATCCATTTTGGGCAATCCTTAGAAGTATTTGCATCCCTCAGGATTTTCTACATTTCTGCATCATGACTCAAAACATCAGTGAATTTTGACACAAATCTTGACAGTAGACAAAGAGATCCTAATTAAACAAATACATCAGAAATATACTCTTGCATCTGTTCATTCAGGAAAATGAGTCAATATTACATATCTGTGACTTGCAAAATGAGGTGAACCTCTAGGATTACGAGTTAATTTCAAGACCAAATTAGAGTCCAACTGTTCAGAAGTGTTTTCAGTCAGCGTAAAAGGACTCAGGTGTTGTTCAGTGCCCTGTTTAATTTAAAAACGCAACACATGTTTGTAGAAGTGTACGATGGCACTGACAAAGGAGCTTTCAAAAGCATCTCTAAAGAGTTTTAAGATTTAAGATGACTGTTTCCCTTCACAGGAATCGACGACCAACAAAAATCAATTCGAAATAAAGACACGTAATAGTCTGAGAGGTCACTAAGGAACCCACGGTAACTTTTAAGCAATTAAAGGCTCCTCTCACTTTGGCTAATGTTAATGTTCATTAAGGACCTAAAGCAAACAGTTCATGTGAGGAAACCCACCAACATCTTAGAGCTGAAGTGATTCTGTTCTGAGGATTAGGATAAAATTCTTCTAAAACCGCTGTAGACGACTGATCAGCAGTTACCCTTTAGTTGCTGTTCTTGCTGCACAAGGAGGTCACACCAGAGGCTGAAAATAAGGGTTTTTGCAACTCACAGATACGTACAAATGATTAATTTCCTTGAGTAAATAAATGCATACTGTATAACATTTCTGTTTCATTTGTTTGATTGACTTCTCTTTGTCTACTTTCAAGAGTTGTGTGAAAATCCGCTGATGTTTTGAATCATTTTCTATGAAGAAATATAGAAAATTCTGAGGGGGCAAATACTTTCAAGTGGCACTTTATATAACATAAACACTAGTATATGATGCATAGTCCTGAAGATTTAAACTTGAGTCTGTTTCAATTCAGAGAGTTATCTTACATACAGAATGTCTTATATTTCTAGTTATTTTTCCTCCCTATATTTTCTCAGAGTATGGTTATTCTTTTTTGATATATATTTTTTAAATTTTTGTATTTGTGTTTTTTGTGCTTTTTTGATAACCTTTTCCCTGTCAAAGTCGTCACTGTCTTCTGTATATATATTTTTGCCAAATTCTGTGCTACTGGAACAAGGAAATTTCCCACACGTGGGGTTAAATAAACGTCTTGTGTCTTATCTTTCCATGCCTTTTGTATTTGTGAGATTCTTTTCTTCACATTGTTGTCTTTGTGTTTCAGTTCTACCTGCAGGACACTAAAAGCAGCAACGGGACCTTCATCAACAGCCAGAGACTGAGTCGCGGCTCGGAGGAGAGTCCGCCCTGTGAGGTCCTCTCCGGCGACATCATTCAATTTGGCGTAGACGTCACTGAGAACACACGTAAAGGTATTAAAATACACCACACTCAAAGTGTACATTGAAATTTTTCTTTCTCTCCCAGTCTTGTAGTTGAAAATCCTGAAATCATTAGACTTGACTAACCCTTAAAGGTACCTTAAGGATAATTTTGCTAAGGTCCACATACTGCTTACACACACAGTGCAGAGCAGATATTGAGGTCAGATTTTCAGCTCCACTAATACTCATACTGGAAACCCAAAGGGCATTCACGCTGTATTTTAAATTCCTTTCTAAAACCTAAAACAAAGCTAAAGAATTAAAATGCACTTAAATGAAATTACATTACACAAACACCAATAATATGCAATATTTAATCTAGGATTTGTCTAAAAGAAATAGTACCATATAGCTGTAATGTTTTAATAAATAAACACAACAGCATGGTTCATGCTTAAGAATTAAATTATTTGTAGTAATCATTTAAAGTACACCTCACTACTGAGTAAGTCTTGAGCTGTCCTATAATGTCCAGCTTCTTTAAACTTTAGTTTTTATTTGGACAAAAAACAGGAAGCACTTAATTGTGGCATCTTGGAAAGACAAGTCCAAGATGGAGGATGGTGGACAGATGTAGCTCAGTTGGTAGATTGTGGGGGTTAAATCATTGTCTCTTTCATGTTGAAATGTCTTTGAGCAATGCTTCCTTCAAAAGGTGTAGTGTCTAAGGCGTTCACGAAAACAGTCCATAGGAACGGCACCCTGTTGTGATATTTGCAGTGTTTAACTGGAAATTTTCTGTAGGGTCAAGTTCAAGAGTTCTGACATGTCGACTGTGACACGTCTAAGTAGCTCAGATTTTTTTGGAGGACTGTCCAATTGATGCAGAGGTATTTTTCTCTCTGTATCAGTTAAAACACGCCTCATAATGAGTTTGATTCTGATAAGAAGAATGGTTGTCTCTCTCTGTGTTAGCCCTGCGATAGACTGGTGACCTGTCCAGTGTCTTTGTTGATTTATGATATGTATGATTCTTCTTTAAGGGTGTTTTAGGGTGTTTTATATTTTTCATAAGTGTTTTATTTAATTGTTGTGTTATTTATATGTGTGCCTCTTAAGCAGGGAGTCTCTGCAATATTTTGTTATGTTCTCATAATGACAATAAAGATATTCCCAGTGGCCTCATTCCCTACATTTACTTAGCTGGTCGTAAGCTTGATAAAACTACCGACTGACAGACAAAAACTGCAGCCGTTCAAAGATCAGTGAAAAGGTTGACCCGTGTGGTATGATCCAACAGACAAGCTACTGTAGCACAAACAGCTGAAAAAGTTGAGGCTGGTTCTGATAGAAAGGAGTCGAAGCACTCAGTGGATCATATTTTGTTTTGTTTGGGACTGTGTAGCTGTAGACCAGTCAGGGTGTCCATGCTGACCCCTCTCCTACAATTGACATGAGAGCATCAGGACTGGATGATGCAGGTTATGTGTCCCCATATAATTCTAATATTTTCAAAAGTCACTGTCGACCTGAATGATTTACTAGTGGCTGCAGTTAATAAGCCTTCCGGTGATAGTTTTGTTCAGGACTTCTCCAAAGTTTCTGTGTTTGCTGATGTAGGAAATATGTGTAAACTTAAACTTTTATTCTGACATGACATGGGCTCCGTTAATAAACAGTGCTGTAGTACTGATAATTAACATGACTGTCTGTCTGTGTCTCCAGTCACTCATGGCTGCATCGTGTCAACAATCAAACTCTTCCTACCTGATGGGATGGAGGCACGCCGACGAAGCGAGTAAGTACTGTCATTGATTTATGAACCTGCTATGTTAACCTCTTGCATATTGTATGCCACAACAAAACATCCTCCTTACTCCTTGTTCATTTTTATGAACAAATACTTGCCAGTTCATTAGGTACATTAGTGAATCCACTAGTGAGTCCTGCACTAAATCCCCCTTCATGATAACTCTCATTTTCGGTTTATATCAAAACACCGTCAGAAAGGTGGTAATTCAACCAGATGATCATTTTGGTCTATGTAGTTTGTGGTGCTGTTAAACTGTTTCTGTTATTTAGCCTAGCCCACTGACTATAAATGTCAAAATAATAGGAAAATGCATCAGTAAAACTCAATGCAATTCAATAGTACTGCAAACCACAGCCTCCACAATGAATACATGATTGAATCAACAGCTCTCTCAGTTATTTGAAACTAATACTGAATACTGTAACCTTCATGAAAACAAGATTTAGAGCAGGACTCTTAAATTAGAATGCATTAGCTAGTGTTCCTAATGAAGTGACACTCTGTAAGTGTGCACTGGGAATCCCAGTTCTATCAAACACTGACAGTAGCCTATTATTCACGCAACATAATGTTCATAGTAGTGACTGTTTGACTGTTTCCTTAAAAGCCACTGAGGTCCAGCTGCAGAGGAGTTGTGATGCTAGCTTTCAGTTATCAAAGTATTTATTGTTGAGACAAATTCAGTTTCCTCTTTCTTCTCTTCAGAATTGTTCACTGTCCATACACAATTTATGCAAATAATAAAAACCTGGAAGTCTGACACTGATGCCAATAAACTTCATGAAGTAACGATTCCTAGAGGACACAAAACAATACAAATACTCCCAGTTGCCAGTCTGTTAGATACACTTGTGAAAACATTCAAATATAACAACATGCTTTAAATCTTGTCTTCATGAAGGTTTTGGTATTCAGCCTAGGCCACTGACAACAGTGTCAAAATGATATGAACATATGTCAGTTCAGTAGTATTACAAACCACAGCCTCCACAATAAAAACACAGTTGGATCAGTAGCTCTGTTATTTTACACTAATGCTGAATACCAGATCTAGTGTACCTAATGCGCTGGCAGTTGAGTGTATGTATTCAGACAGAATGAACCAGTTACTGTTTGAATATCTCTCAGGTCAATATAAATTATGCCACCACTTCCAGTCTGGTTGCTTTTACACACACACTCACTAAATTTCTGCTTGCATAGTGATGTGATTATTGTCAGTCTAGTTGTTGATGAGAACAGACGTTCTGTTAACGAGCCGCGAGGGAAATGTTGCATTTGTGTTGATGTTTTCGATCGGTGCCGTATGAAAACTATTGTGGGTCAAGTGGTCATTGGGAAGTTTACGTTGATTCATGCTGAGTGTGTGTTTGTGTACAGTTAAATGGGCCGACCAGCAGCCAACCCAGCATGGAGCTTCCTACTGTACGAGGAGTCCCTGTGTGTGTGTGTGTTTGTGATTGGCTGTTTCTATGTGGAATGTGTGTGTTTGATGTCGGAGCACGGTGCTGTGGTGGGCAGTGCCATCTGCTGCCTTTCTGTCCAGCTTTCAGACTGGAAAACACTACACAAGCATCCTGACCTGCATGAATACAGACTGAAACATGGCCTCCTGGGTCGGCTTAGCTCCGGCTGTCAGTGTTGGCAAACGAAGAGTTGATTTCCGCAATTCAAAGGCCACTTTTGGAAAAACGTGTCATCTCACCAGTTTATCTTGAACAGAGTTGGCATTCTGTGTTGAGCCTCTGTGATCGTAGTTTTGGTGGTGTGTGTTGGTACGTTTCTCACATAGACTGTAGCAAAGTGGATGCCATGACAACTCTTCTGGTGGCTGGTTACAGTATAGCTCATAAACCCCACTCCCTCCATGTTAGTGGATGGGACAAGGGCCTCAAGCTAAAACACTAAAGTAGAAGTAAAATAAATTTTGGATTCTGTCATTTTAGAGAATTAATATAATGTTGATCTTGCTAAGTTTTGTTTTAGTGATTTGTTGCTATAAAAACAGGATGTGACATACTATGATTGACAGTTGCCAAGACAGAGTAGGACGTGGAGGAGGAATACCAAAATTGAAAACCTACTACAACCTACTAAATGAGTAGTTGTGCTGTAAACTGTGCTAACCGACCTCAAGGATCTGAGGGATCTTTGCTGTTTTTTTTCTGTGAGTTAAACTTTATTGAGGTTGTAAGTGCATTAATGTAATTAACTAGCTAGCTATAAAAGTACTTCAACATAAGCTCTGGGGAGGAAAAAGCCAGCATTTGGTCTGATTCCACAGCGGTGCTTACCTTAAAAAAATAATAAGTACAGTGTATAAGCCAACATTTTTTGTAACTGGTGGAGGTAGAGCAGAGGGCCGTATTAATAAACGCAAACACAAATGAGTCTTGAGGAAGTGTGTGCGGGAGGAAGTGGAGACAAGTCGTCTATGGTTCCTCACCGTTGTCACTCGTCAGACCCATGACCGTGGATATTCAGCACGTTGAAGTGGTTTTTCGGAGGCTGTTGGTCAGATAGATCGCTCTCAGAAGAGATGGAAGTGACAAAAGTTAAACAGTCAAGAAGGTACACAAAAAAGGCTTTTCTCGTTTTCCATCTTTATCTGAACATTCAGGAGTTTCCACAACAACTTCATCATGTAGAAGGAAGTTGCCGTGAAAATTGTTGAAGTGTAGGAGCTCGCTCTTAACTGAAATTCTGTTTCATAACATGCAAATTGTCTCTGAGCTAACCATTAGGCAATCAATAAAGAAACTAGTAGTTAACAGACATGAGGTCTGTGACACACCAAACCAACAGTCAGTCGATTTTTGGTGTCAGGCCGTCGGTGCATGTCCACGGTGTTAGTTTTTCTGAAGAGCTAGTAGCTCTTCCTAGCCTCCCAGCAAAAAGTAGCTCTTCCTAGCTTCCTAGCCTCCCAGAAACTCTTCCTGGCTTCCCATATTGAATGATGAATACAGATTACTGCCATCTGCTGGTGTAAAGAGTTATTTCCTCTCAACTGACAAGGTTTGTTTTGTACCAGCTGGTAGTCTTTGTAGCGCGTTCAAGTGCAACTTTGTGGCCCAGGAACAGGAGATGCCACCCTTCATTGCAGTAGCTTTTTGATGTCAGTTTCTAGACTTGACATAACCGTGATTACCATCTTGAATCTGTACATTACAATTACTTCAACAGGTTAAAATTTTAATGAACAGATATTGTCTTGAATGAAGGACAGCTTGGCTTATCATATATCTGTGCAGCTCTGTTCCTCATAAAGTGGAATGGAAGAATGTCTTTGTTCCCTGGTATAAAGCATTAGCCATCTGGACGTCTGCCAAACAGCTTTGTATACTGATTGTGTACATTGGAGAACATTTATGTTTTTCAAAACGTGAAACGGGGAAAAATCTCAATCTTGTATTTTAACTCTCTAAAAAATAAGAGTTGTCCTTTAAACATCTACATTTTGAGACATTTGCCTTATATTTATATCGGACAAAGATAGCACATGACCAAGCTTATACATTCACTTATGAGTTCATTAGGTACACTAGTGAATGCATTCTTATGTAACAGTCCTGCACTAAATCCACCTCCATTCACACCGTTAAACCAACAGCTCTCTCAGTTATTTTAAACTAATGCTGAATACCAGAACCTTCATGAAGTCGAGATTTAGTTCAGGGCTGAATGCGTTCACTAGTGTACCTAATGAACTGGCAAGTGAGTGAAAATCTAATGCGAAACACCTGCTGTGTCGTCAGCGGACGGGGTGCAGCCAGAAAACGTTTTGTAAATAAGCAGCAGCAGCTTTCTGCCTCGATGATTCAGTGTGAAGTTATTTTTTTTTTTCATGTTATTATTCATGTGGTGACACAACAACGCAAATTTAGAGCAAGTTGTGTATAATAATAATCTCCAACACAGTCATAGATATTGTTCAGTTAACCTTCCCTGTCTCCTGTGAAGAATAATTTGACCCTGAAATGAGTCCGACCTGTAGATATAACGCCTCCAATCGTTGCTTTGCTCGTGACAATAGAATAGCTCTCCTTTGTTTCCCTTATCGGCCAGTTATCACCACTTGTATTTCCTTAAAGCTCTCACACATACCCGTGGTCGTGTGGTTTGAAGGGCACGTTTCATTTTCGTGACCATTTTGAATGAGTATTTTCCAAATAAAGCTAATAACCCCACCCATCCTGGTATTCCACGTATGTGTCAGTTATCCAGGACACCTTACAGATCGTAAAAGTAGTAAAGAATCGTAGCTGCAGCAGAGAGGGAAACTTGTTTTCTCACACGGAGCTCCAAGAGGGGTGGAGCTTCAGTAACTTGCACAAGTTAAAAGAAGAAAATCAGCTGTTTTGCTTGGAGACAGGGTGGAGCCAAGAGTAGAAAGAAAGTTTGTGTTATAGGATGACTAAACTCACACACAGCGGAAAAGCAGAGCAGAATCAGTAACTCGGAAAATGAAGGAGAAGGGTAGGGTCGATTTTCTCACGGGAGCAGCTGAGTCAGGCTGAGATAGAGTCCGAACCGTGAACTTTGGCCTGCGACAGATCAGCGGCCGACACATCCAGGAAGAACACTTGACAGGTAACGTCTCCGCTCTTCAAAACTTCAGCCAAGGGTTTTAGGCTCAAGATGAGCCTCATCACGCTGGGACATGCTGCTGATATTTTGTAGAGCCTCACAGCTAAACACGGTCATGATCTAAAGTTAAAAAAACAAGTTTCGACTGTTGATATGTTTAAGTGGCTCTGAGTGATCTCCATGCTGTTATAAAAGGATTTATGGTTTGTTCAGGTGACTGTCGAGTTCCTGAATGCAGGTAAAACACTAGAGATCAAGTGTAAAGCATCCTTTACTTGTCTGGTTCTTTGCAGGGTACTGTAATTATGGCTTCAAGCAGGCTGCTCTCTGTTTAATGGACTAAATTTAGCTCATGCTCTGCTGCACAAATCTGTGGCGAGTAATAAGATTTGCCATTGCAGGTTCACAACCTGAAGGAGTTCAGTTTACAGTGATGTGAAACAGAGAAAATCACACTGTTGTGCATTTTTAGAAGCTGAAAAAATAAATTGGTCCAGTTGTAGTTTCAATGTTGTGAAATCCTGCTTGGGGTTTTTATTTAACAAATAAACTGTTCATGTTAAATGCTTGCTAAAAGTTAGAAGTTGTGCAAGAAACTTTAAAGTATAATCACAGATTTGCATAAAGAATGAGTCTACAAACAAGATCTGATATTGATTCATAAAATTCTTGAATACATTTCCTGTATCTTCTCGTTAGAAATCTCACTGCTGTCTTATGAGACATGTTTCACATGATTAGTCTTGTGAGATTAGTCCACGTGTGAGGGAGGCAGTATGACAACACAGAAGAGCTGGACAAAAGCAAAACCAAATGAAAGATGTGAAACTAGAGGGAAAATATTGTGGAAATGCCACAAATCTCTGGAACCAAAGACAATCTCTGTCATAACTAAGCCAAATCGTTTCAAATCTGAAATATCTCTAAATAAATCAAATCAGGACCTTGAATTAGAATCTACTTCCATCTAGCACATGGCGCTACTCTTTATTCATCATTCAAAATGGGAAACAGGAAGAGCTACTGTTAGCTGAGCGGCTAGGAAGTGCTACAAACTGTAGTACAGAGCTGAATCATCAGATAGTCTACAGTCGTTTTGTTTACTTTCGTCACTTCCTGTTTGTCTTCTCATGCTCTGGTTCTCTAGTGACCTCTTTCACTTACTTGTTACTCCGCTTCAACAAGATGAATCCTAGCTTTGTTTTTAGGGATGCACAGTTGTGTAAATCTACAAAAAAATGGTGGTATGCAGCTTTAGTGGGAAAAAAAAAAAATGTTGCTAAATGAATTGGCAAAATAAAAGAGTGTGTCGGCTCCTGCTGTGATGATGCTAGTGCCAGAACCCCCGACAGCAGTAGACATAAAAAAGACAACATTATGCATAATGATGAGCGTGACGGACTGATGTGACTAAATGAGTGATGCTGGAACTAATTCCTGAGACAACACCAAGAGCCTTTAAGGACAAGACGATCCTCCTCCATCCCGGTGTTAGTATCCAGCTTTCAGAAATATTTTATTACTTTGAATTGGCCATGGAAAAAACGACTTTTATTTCCGGTAACTAGTTTGTTCAGTGGACTTGCTCGGTTTCATGCAGCATAAAGGTTTTTCCTTTTTCCCTCAGAAATTTCTGCATTTTTGCAAAAACAGATTCAAAACATCTGAAAACAGTCAAAGAAAACCATTAATTGAAATATCAGTTGCATTTATGTAAAGCCCAACTTGCTCGTTTTGTCACTGTATTGTCAAAATAGTTGCTGGTCAAGTTCCTTTTAATTGCCTACTGGTTAGCTCAGTGACATTATGCATATTATGAAGACAGCAAGCTCCTACACGTCAGCAATTACCAACATTTACCAAGCAACTTGTGTTGGTTTAATATCTAATATATATATATATATATATATATATATTAGATATATATATATATAATTCAGCAACAGCTGATCTCATTTTAATGTAGTGCATTGTAGCAGACGAATCTGATGAATGATCAATATGGTAGGTTTTTTTAATTGTTGTGACTATCTGGTGGCTTAATGGGTGTATTGTTGAAAGTCAGGGATCTCCTATAGATAAATACATAAAATGTACTTCGATTACTTTATACTACACTTGTTTGAATTTGTTGAGAGAGCGCTGTTGCTGGAGCCGTTACACATTAACAGAGTCGAGTTATACTTCGCCCAGAGTCAAGTTTACCTTCATTCCTGAACTCTGACTGTTTCTAAGTAATCTCCGAGTAATCGTCACTCCCTCTGAAACAAACCTTGTGGTGCCTTGAGATCTCAGTACTGTGGATAAAGACAACACTAAGCGGCAGGGCAAGGCTTCAAGGTGACCCATTTTCCCCCCACACCGTGACTCAGATCATCTGTTGGTTTTAAAAATACCACATTGATTCTCCATGCAACTACTGTCACAACTTTTAGTGACTGTTAATACATGAGTGAATCCAACAGAAGAGCAGTCTTTTGAATCACAATTGGTTCATGTTGTTTTTGCATTTAGTTTAAATTTATGATTTTAAATGGAATCATCGATTCATCTATTATTTACTTTTCTCGTTGCAGAACCACAGTCCACTTTATGTATAGCTGTTTTACATTATTACTAGTCAAACTTTTGCAGTAAAAAAGCAAAAAATGTCTCTGAAGATAAACATAACCAGCAGCAGAATCGCTTTGAAACATTACAAACTTTTGTTCTTCCTCTTATGTCAAATTAAAGGAAAAGCTAGAGGAGAGTGTGTGAGCTGTAAAAAGCAACTCAGTTCCTCAGTAATACTGAACCTGGATAGCTGATAGAAAGTAATGTACAGCCCTGCTTTCCTGTGGAATAAAATAAATATTTTTAACAATTAAAAGTATTTAATAAAGTAAAATGTGCCCAGACCACCAAGTTCGACAATATATTAATTTTTTTTACTGAAGCCACAGAAATAAATTCCAGTAGCTGATAGAAGAAACTAAAACCAGTCTTCTTGTCGTCTCCAGTCAGAGCCACAGAGGTGAAACGTCTCTCTCTATCTCCACTTGGTCACAGTGCTCAGATGTAAACTCATCCTGCTTCTGATCAAAAACAAGCGTCTGTCCACTTTGAAGGACGACTAATTCTGATAGGTGGAAGTTCATCAGGGATGATGCTCGGCTGCTGACGCCAGCATACATAGCATGCTAGGAGCCAATTGGCCACTCCAGCTGCCAGGATGTAGCAAAGCAAACCACATATCTGGAGCTGGAGGATGGTTTGGGATTTGCGATTCTTGCATTATCTAATAATAATAATTCATTCTAATTAATAATAATTCTTTCTCTGTGTTTGGACCCATCCATTCGTTCAAACTTCAGTGTGTATACTTGGAGAAGTAGGCTTCCCCTTGGATAGTTTCAAAAACTGAACCTCATGAGCAGTTTTTTCTTTTTCTTTTTTTTTTTTACTTTAAGTAGATACGCTGTGGAAGTGACCTCAGGCTAAAAGGGTCAGTCCGTCAGATAAACACTGCAGTAGCTGTTGAGTGTGTTAAATTGGAGCGTTGTGGTTGTTGCGGTTGAGTAAATGAATCACAGTGAATCACTGAGCTGGACAGGGTTTTCCTTAAAGTGCTGCAGAATGTCCTGAACTTGAAATCACAGCTATAATAAACCCGTCAATGCATTTAATGAACTGTGAACTGTAGTTAAGTGTCTGTGTAAAGTGAGGGACAGAGACAAATCAGTTTACATCACCAACATGTGCAAAGTTTCAGTAAAAGCACCAGGAAATTTGCTATGCACACAGTACCATGAGATTAAAAAAAAGCATGTTTAGTTTATTATTTAAGGCAGAGGCAGAACGAGAGCTCACATCCTCACAAACCGATTCTGCCACTAATTATGCTGCCTGTGTTTACTGATGAACAAAGCTTCACTGGACACAAGCTCATATTATTTATTAGATGGTAAAATAATTTTTCTCCAGTGTGTCACATGGGGCTGGAACGTTATACCAACTTTTCTTATACATGCTTAAATCACAAATTCAGTTTAGTGTTCGCTCGGCTCTCACCCAAACGTAGGATTTTGCAGTTTCATTTGAGTCGCCAGCATGTTTGTGAAAACTGTTCATTGTCCAGTGAATTTGACGATTTATTTTTTTTGTAAACAAGGCGGTGAAAAACGAGTGCCAGTAGGCCTTCAACAACCTTCTTTTTGTTCCTTCTGTCGCCGTGGTTACTTCATGTGTCTTTCCTCCCTGCTGTTTCCATAGTGACAAACTGTTGTCTCCCCTCTCTTCCTCTTCCAGTGTCATCCAGGCTCCTATACCACTACCTGTAGACAAGGTAAGAACAGACGTTTGTTTGTTTTTTTTGTCCGGTCCCATGTCCACGTTGTGTGTCTCATGTCCACATGTACGTCTCATTGAAGCAGCTGAGGTGTGTGTCGGTTTAGTACACACACACACACCCACACACACACACCCCCCCACACACAGAGTGGAGTAGTCAGCTGATAGAGGAATGCAGGGGCTGCTGCCAGTTGGCGCTGTGACACTACAGAAATCTTTCATGGGAATCAGGAGGAAATGTTTAATTGTGGGCGTATACAGCGTTGACAGTATTTTGTTTTCAAACAGAAGATGATGATGAGCTGGCTTTGTCATACACTAGAAATATTTTTATGTTCTGATTCTTTCACATTTTACATGAACTATTCCTTTACAATTAGTGCAGATTACTGTTGATTTAATTAAACAAAACATTAAATAAACTCACCTGATAGTTCATTAGGTACACTAATGGAAATAAATCCATTCTAATATAACAGTCCTGCACTAAATCCTCCTTCATGACTGCTCTAATGTTCAGTTGATGTTGAAACGCTGTCAGAAATGTGGTAATTCAACCGCAGTGTTTTTTCATATTTAGTCTGGCACTGACGAAAATGTGACGGCCAAAAAATTGGGACATGTGTAGGTTAAACGCAGTACCACCATCTATTTGCAAATTCTGAATACCAGAAACCTTCATGAAAAGAAGATTTAGTGGCAGACAGTTCTTCACTTGTGTACCTAATGTTTTGGCAAGCAAATGTAACCATGACCATGTTGTGTTTGTTTTCCAGGTTGCAGCCAACACTCCCAGTATGTATTCTCAGGAACTGTTCCAGCTTTCCCAGTATCTACAGGTAATGTACTGACACCTACTGGTTGTGATCTGAAACTACAACAACAACAACACATCCTTCATCAGACATAGTTTGTACATACATACATGAATATACACATGAAAATACACACCGGTTGTCATGGCTCCTGCCAGTGAGTGGGATATATCAGGTAGCAAAGAACATTTTGTCCTCAAAGTTGATGTTAGAAGGAAGGAAAAATGTTCAAGTGGAAGGATTTGAGAGACTTTGACAAGAACTAATCCGTGATGGCTAGACGACTGGGTCAGAGCATCCAGAACTCCATAATTGCAGCTCTTGTGGGGTGTTGCTGTTTGTGTGGTTTTAAAGTTGTGTTCCTGATGCATTCTCTTACCTCCCTCCCTGTCTCTCTCCAGGAGGCCTTACACAGAGAGCAGATGTTGGAGCAGAAGTTAGCCACTCTACAGCGTCTATTAGCCACCACTCAGGAGGCCTCAGAGAGCAGCTGGCAGGTAGGAAACACCACCTTTCTTTCTTCAGCTCTGCACTGGACAGTTGGAACTGCTCACTAGTGATTAGAGAAGTGGACTTTCAATGGTTGGTTCACTAGTTCGAATCCTTTCTCTTTTACTAATGTACCTATCCTCTGAACTACTGCTCTCTGTGTGGCTGCCTTTTGCTCCGAATGTGCACTCTATACATGGTGTGTACAAATGGATGGGTTGAATGCTGAGAATCAATTCCCTGTATCTGCACATACACAGTTTGCCTTCAAAGTTTTTGCGCCCCTCAGAATTTTCTATATTTCTAAATAAAAATGACTAAAAACACGAGCAGATCACAAGTCCTGAAAGAGATTCAAGAAAATGAGCCAATATTACATATCTGTGAGGTGCAAAGGTAAGTGCACCTCTAAGATTATAAATTGATTTCAAGGCCAAATAAGAGTCAGTTTGTTTACAAGTCTTTCCAATCAATGTAAAGAGACACAGCTGTTGTTCAGTACCATGTTTTGTCAAAAAAAAAAAAAAATAAATAAAAACTAAATTTTTTGATTTATGCATATTGTTCAAATTAATAGTTAGAAGTTGCATTATTTTCCATTGTTAATGTGCGACTAACACAACAAGTTTTTATTACTTTTATTAATCTTGGCTCCCTGGAAAGAAACCTCTCTATTCACGGCTGTGATTTGGGCCGAGGTTATGATAACAGAACGTGCTTACATACATCTTTGCTGTTAAAAGGAATTTATTAGATCAAACTATTTCAGTGTTTTAGGTTTTGTTTTTCTTTTATCTTAAGCTCCATTTACAGCAGGAGTTTGTGAGACTTTCGTCATTGTCTTCTATGATATGGACTGCTATCAACTGAGCTTGTGTCTCCTCTAGGCTCTGATTGATGAGGACCGTCTCCTCTCCAGACTGGAGGTGATGGGCAGTCAGCTACAGGCTTACTCTAAGGTAATGAACACACACTGCTCTGTCAGAACATATTATGATAAATTAATAGATTTAAGATTTAAAAAAAATAATAATTATTTGTCTCACAGTCTCAGACGGAGGAAGGGATCCGTAAAGAACTCCTGGCTCTTCAGGAAGACAAACACAACTACGAGACAACAGCGAAGGAGTCTCTGAGGAGAGTCCTGCAGGAGAAGATTGAGGTGGTCAGGAAGCTGTCAGAGGTGGAGGTAGGGCACGAGCCATACGTGCACATGAAGAAATCTTTCGTCATTTTAAGGTTCAGGTGTGAAATCAGAACTTTTCTTGTGTCTGCTTTCCGGCAGCGTTCTCTCAGTAACACAGAGGACGAGTGCACCCACCTGAAGGAGATGTCTGAGAGGGGTCAGGAGGAGCTGAGGGAGCTCGCCAACAAGTACAACGCCGCCGTCAACGAGATCAAAGAGCTCACTGACAAAATTAAGGTACCTGCGCAGACACAGGATACTTTGTGATGTGTGCAGATTTATTTTGCAGATACAATTTAAATGCTCTTTGATCTGTAATCTGATTTCTGCTCTTCTGCTCTCCATCCAAAACACTTCATCTTTTCTGTTTAATTTAACTCTTCTCCTGGCTCCTTGTCTTTACCTCTTCCAACGTATTCGTCTTCTTCTTGTTTTATCCCTTCTCCTTCTCAGGCAGCGGAGGGTCGTCAGGAAGAGCTGACTCAGCGGGGGGCCACGGAGAAGAGGGAGATGGAGCTGCGGATCGAGGAGATGGAGGAGAAGGAGCAGGTTCTCCAGGCTCGCATTGAAGCTCTGACGGCTGACAACGACTTCACCAACGAGAGGCTCGCTGCCCTGCAGGGTACAACAACACAACACTTCAAAGGACATGAGTCGTTAACACAAACCCAATTGACTGGCCTTAACTTAACCCTGGCTCACCTCAACCTTAGACCAAGTCTTGAAGTTAATGTCTTTATCCACAAGTCTTCATAATGTGACTGTGTGACAGATAACAAGAGTACACACACACTCGAACACAGCCCTGTTCTAACTTTTAACAAGCTAACAAACACTTTAACTACCTGGAAGCACAGTAGTTACCATAGCAACCATTGTTGGGGTCAGGAAGTCTCATCCAAGCCTCCCGATTGGTCAACGACAGGTTCTGTCAATCAACGCTTCTCTCTATTGTTGTTGTTGTTGTTGTTTACAGTGCGGTTAGAACAGCTACAAGAGAAAAGCATTAAAGAAAACAACAGTCTGGGTGAGTCCACATGTCTCAGCTCCGATCTGGGACACACGTCCTCTCTCTTCGTTGCATTTTTTAATTTATTTTCTGAATCTCTGTGGTTGCTTACTTCACTTCCTCATCCTGCACTAATGATGCATGACAACTTCCTGCATGATGTCCATGTAAACGTTCTGTCACTCGCTGCTCTCGCTGCTCTCTCTTTGTTCATCTGTCTCTCTGTGTCACACAGTGGGAATCTGGCTGTCCATCTTCTGTTCATTTATCTTGTTTATGATTGCGTGTTATTAGGCCTCCAAGTGTTCAGGAGTCTGAATGCAGAATCCACAAGAGAGAATGAAGTGTGACCTTTTACTGGTTTAGAGTTAGATACTTATATGTTTGGTCATCGGACACATTTTTTGTTTATTTTAGCTGTTCATCAAAACATGTTACAGTTACAGTCAGAAATAGATAAAACAATAAAGACTGTATCAGTAAAGCTCTGAAAAAGAATCACTAAATATTAAACCAAAAGCCCATGGTATATCCAATATTTTTTTTTTTTTAGTTTATCCAAATGCATTCAAGCCCCTAAATATAGCAGACTGTGCTGTGAGGTTGCAGTATAGGTACAGACGTGACAAACTGGCATCAAAGTCCGACTGTGTGTCTGAGCCAAAAAGTTGCACTTGAACACACCATGAAGAATACAGCCAACGACCAGCTCAGGCATATATTATACACCTGTGTCAGGAAGTAACTCTTCATACCAGCACGTGGCAATAGTCTGTATTCATCATTTAAAAGGGCAATCAGAAAGACCTGCTATTAACTGTGAGGCAGAGAGCTAGGAAAAGCTACTGTTAGATGTGAGGCTATTGAGCTAGGAAGAGCTACGAGGAAGCTTAAAAACACACCATTTCCTGCATCATCTGGTTAGAAATCTTGCTGCGGTCTTACATAATAAACCTTGCCAGACTGCACAATGAGATAAGTCCGCGTCGGAGGGAGATCCAAAACATGACAGAAGCTCCAACTCGGAGAGCACCGTCAGACCTGAAAGATGATGAAAAGTCTGACAACAGAGAAGAGCTGCGCAACAGCAAAGACACATGAAAGATGTGAAACTAGAGGGAAAATATTGTGGAAATACCACAAATCTCTGGAACCAAAGACAACCTTAGTTGTAAATTTACTACTGATACTGACGATATAGAATCGAAACAAAGGAATTACGAAATCAGTAGCGATAAACCAGCGCTTATATGCAACATATACTATATCTAAGAATATAAAAATGTGGAATAAACACAGGAGTATATTATGATATGTATATCTAGATACTGAGGAATATATATAAAAATACAAAAATACAAGATATATGAACGATGTGTAAAGTATAAATAGTTGTTACACAGTCAGAATTTGGGAAACAAAGTCCGGTTCAGTCCTCGCAGGGGGAGTTGAAGACCTCTATAACCTGTTCGTGGAGTAGGACAGCTGCCTGTCCCTGATTGTCGTTCTCTGTTTGACTGTGGTGCTGTGTAGACGCTGGTGAACGTTGTTCATAATTTTAGTATCAGTCCTTTTAGAGGTAAAATCATTCTCCGGCTGAAAATACCGTTCTGATATTGCTGAATATTAATGGTTTAGAGTGGGGGTTGTACAGACTAGTCGACTAGTCAGTTGGTCGCCTTTACTTCTGTGCATGACACTTTGAGCATCATATCGACTAGCTGATCACATGACAATAACAACATGGACGCCTCAGAGAAGACAGGTGAGGAGCCCAGAGGGTCACTGCAGCAAACTAGTAGTGGTTCATCAAGTGTGTGGAAATACTTCACGAATGATGAAGCCCATTCTGCCGTGACATGCAGAATGTGTAATTAAGTCCTGAAATACAACAAAAGTACCACTGCAATGCACGCTCATCTGAAAAGGCATTCACTAACGCTAGTAGAGCAACAGTCCATATCCTCTCTACAGCAGTCAGTTAACAACTACAAACGCCCTGTTCGCCCTGCAGATCAACAATTAACTGGTGAATATCATTAGTTATTCGACTTTTAGCTGCAGTACACAGAGAAGGCTTCAGAGAAATATGCTATTGATGGTGCTGAGTTGCAGCCTGTTTATATACAGGCTATACATATCTGCAGCACACAGTAGGTAGTGTATGAGCTGTCTGTTCTCAGCATATGTATATAGGTCAAGAATATAGATTTCATTGTTGCAAAGCAGTACTTCGCACTGTGTACTGTGCGTCATTGTGACTCGTCTTTTATCACATAACAGTCGACTTAAAATCTGAAGTCGTGCAACCCCTAGTTGAGAGCAGTTTTTTTTCAGTCAGTGTATGTGATCAGTCTTTCTGAGACGAGGAGTGTCACTTGTGATTTTAACTGTGGACACCAAGCCACAGTGGAGCTACCTGCAATAACGCCAGCTGCCAGGCCGGACATGGATTTATGTCTTTCCAATGACAAAATGGTTTGTGTGAACACTCGGTGTGTTTGTGTTTGTCTCGGGGACATGGTGGCAGGTCTGAACGGGGCTTGTTGGACAATCTGTTTTTTCCCGTGGTTTCCAAACTCTCCACTGCTGTCTTTTCTTCTATGGTGAAAGAAGCTTTTGGTCACTGATTGACATCTGGTAATTGGATGACGGCACTGAAAATGAATGTCGCCCTCTCACTGCGCACTTCGCCACAGTTTGTGAAGGACTGACTCTGTTCTGAACATGTGTCTGGCTTCCAACGCTTCGACCAAATCGTATATATCTGATCTGGTCACATGACAGATGTCGACATTGTCTCCCATGGACCGGTAGAGGAGCCTGTCGAGGACAAACAAAGCCTGCAGACACCTGGGAGCCACGAGGAAGACGAGGATGAGGAGGATACAGACACCGATGATGGTGCAGTTGGTGAAGATGAAGATATTGATGGTAGTTTGATTATCTTAACCATAATAAACACTTAGATTTATACGTAGGGGGTAGGAACATACTGATAAATGAATATATATAAGAAAAGTTGACACCAAAATTAGATGTAAAAACTGACTTATGTTAACCTGGTCATGTGAGACGATTCTTGACATTACAGTCCATCTCACTTCAACCTTTCTTTACTGACACACTTTCAGTTTTTTCAAGGTTAATGTTCATCAGTTTGAGGTACAGGTTAGTGGTCAATCTATCGGGCCTTAAGCTAGAATTATGCTTGTGCGTCAGAGCTACGCCGCGACCTCCCCAGAAATGTAACTATGCATTACGGTGACGCAGACCGCAACATTGTGATTGGTCTGAACTGACTTTCCTTGTCTCTCAGTGGCTAGACAAATCCCTCCTCTTTCTGCCATCTTCTGTGTGATTTCGGTTAAAGTAACTTATTATCTCCACAACATGAGCTGCTCAGTTCCAGTCGCCATTGTTTGACATACGCTGAGAAAATAGTGTTTTAGCAGTGTGATTACAGAACACTGGTTACAGTGCACTGGTGTAATTCTTAACAATGGCCAAATCTGGCGAGTGATCTGATCACAAGTGGCCAGCAACACTTGTCACACTTCAGTCTTATCCTCATGTCAGCACTGTTCATTGTTTTGAAGCAGCGGTACATATTCAGTCATGCCAGGTGTTCAAATTTAGACTTTTTTTTTTTTTTTTTTTTTTTTAAATACCTGTGCATGAATTGAAAAGTCCTCCAACCAATCAGAGCCATTTTATTATAAACAAACTCAACTCCACGACACAGATGACATGTATGACTACGTTGCTGTTACTCTTCTGTCCATCACCACATAAAGCCCCGCCCAAATGATTTGATTGTCCCAACAGATCTTTGCTGGAGCATCAGTTCCCAACGGAGAGAAACCAGATTAAGTTTCTTCTGCAAAAACTTTGTAGGTGAGGGAAGTTGTGCCAGCTTCCAGGCTTGGACGTTTGTGATCAGATCACTCAGAACAGGACCTTTGATGTATGCCCAGTGTAGATCGGAAGCAGAATCATAAATCTAGTTTTAGTTTCTCTCCCTAGTTTTGTCTCCACCTCTCAGAAGCCATATGTCCAGTCAAATATTTATTGTCTCATTGTAAACATACTGTTATTTAGCAGCTGTTTCAGGGACTTACTTTTAGTCCTGCTCTTTTGGCAGAAATGAGCCTGATCGAAAAAGAAATTTCACCTTTTCAGAATTTTTTTTATCACTTTTATTTTATTTTTTTTAGGTCTTGGGAGTTGAAAAGGTTTTATCTAAACATCCCACTTCTTTTCTCCATCTGTTGTGCTGGGTAGCTGTAGTGTTAAGGACTTCTGGCATTGTACAACTTTTAGTATTTTGGTCTCGTCTCACGTGCAGCGGAAAAACTCACGTTTTAGTTTGACTTTGAGCGACTGTCATATTCAGAACCACTGTGTTATAACTTTATCCGTCTGAAAAGACCAGCTATAAACGGCCTTGATTTCTGCCCTGTCTGTTTACCAAGCATCTGTTTGTCCTTGTAGTCCTTTTATCTCTCTGTTGGCTCTGTCATGCTTTCTACATGCTTGTATTTGTCCTTTCTGTCTTCGGCTACACTCGTCTTCTCTAATACAGGTCTGGGTATTGAGAGCGTTTTTTTTGTTTTTGTTTCCCACACTTGTAGGAACAGTGAAAGATGTTTTTTGATTCTGCTTATTCAATCTAGAAAGTCTTATTTCCCTTTTCTTCACTATACATTCATCAATCAGTCATAACATTATGGCCACTGACGCTGATTATTTTTTAATAACTGACAGGAATCTAATAATTATTATTCCTTTTTGGGGGGAGGGGGGGCATTGGGTTCATCCATTCATGTGGATGTTACTTTGACACATGCCCCCTACCTAAGCATTGCTGCAGACCATGTTCACCCTTTGATAGAAACAGTAGACCATATTATCCTTTCAGCAGGATATTACACCCTGGTTCAGAAGTGGTTTGGAAATAACAACATACATAGCGTCAGAACATCCCTCCTTCCCCTGTACACAGGTAGCAACGATGCTCGTGAAGCCACATTTCGTTTGAGTTATCAAACATCGACAATGATGCGGTCCAGGCATGTAAGCTTCTCGGTGCTCGGCTGTAAAAGAAGGGATCACACCAAAACGGCTCACTGTGTAAAGGACTGTTTTTGACATGGTGAATAGGGTCCTGTTTAACACAATCATTGAGAATTTTTTATTTATTTTTTTAAAAAACATGTAACAGAGATTCCATCAAGTCATGAAAGAAACATGTCAACATGTGGAAATGGGCATCAGATCTCCCCTTTAAGGAGTTGACTTGGCCTCCAAATCCCTCAGATCTCAGTCCAATCCAGCATCTGTGGGATGTGCTGGACAAACAAAATCCGTTCCATGGAGGCTCCACCTCTGAACCTTCAGGACTTAAAGGATCTGCTGCTAACATCTTAGTGCAGGATACCACAGTACATCTTCAGAAGTCTAGAGGAGTCCATGCCACCATGGGTCGAAGTGGTTTTTACAGCAAAAGAGGAACCTACACAATATTAGGCATAACATTGGTCATATGTGGTCATAATGGTGTGGCTGATTTGGTGTGCTTAAGTTGTCACAATAAAACAGATCAAGTTTTATTTTATTTTTTTTGGGACGCAAATGAATCAAAATTGTGGCCAAGCTCCAGTCCACTCTAGCATTGATGAGCAGAATCAAAAAAATCTTGAGATAAATACTCAACTCCATCCTTACAGTGGTCATAGTAACATCAGTTCTCTGTGTTTCTATCAGACAACTGTCATGTTAACAACAGCGGAGGAGACTCGACTAGAATCCAACAGTTGATTGAGTGTCCGCGTGAGTACAAACACCATTCCTGCTGTATTTACACTTTAATTTAAAGACCTCTTCACAAAGGCCCATCGCTTTCCCTGGAAGAGATGTAAAAAATACCCTGAAAACCAAAGGCTTTTAATGCAGTCTTTCTTGTGACTTTCTCAGTCAAAGTCATAAGATCATACTTCAGACCTTTTATGTCAAACCCAAGGAATAAGTAAAAAATTGAATAGGTACTAATTTTCTCAATATCTAATTCATTTGATTTGGAGTCTTGGAATTATAGACTAACATAGTTATTCATAACTATGTAATTCATAGCATAATGCATTTTTTTCTGATTCAAAGTTATTTGATGCTTCTGTACCAGATGAACTGTCCCTAACGTGATCTGATTTAAGCCCATAACATAGATTTGTCTACATGTAGAAAAACTGTTTATGGGAGGAACAGATATTCAAGTGAGAGACAGATTTTATGGACACCTCCTTGCTGCTGAGGTATAACTGGTTTCTTGTCTGACAGGAAAAAAGTTTCTTAACAAGTGTGATAATTTAAAGCTGTTAACATTTTGTCAGTACAGTTTATTTCTGCATAATGTTTAGGAAGTCTGGTATGAGGTTTGGTCAACTAAGTATGTCCAAAGAACAGGTCAACTTAGTTCTGTTTTTACATTGCTGGCAGCTTTTGATTCAGAGTCTACTTGTTTTTTTTTCTTTGAGATGTCTGCCTTTGAAATTTCTCTCTCTCTATTTTCAAAAGAAATACGAATATCTTTGCAGCAGCATCTTCCTTTACTCTAGTTACTACAAATAGCAACTGTCTAAAAAGTTGCTCGTTAATCATAATCATAATAAAAAGGAAATAAAGGCAGGAAGTCATTTCTAAACTTATTCAAGTGAATTGACTCTTTAATGAAGGTAGTGGTGTCTTGCTGCTGGTTGAACTTTGGCTGGATAGATTTTTACTGCTCAGCTGAGCTTGTTTTGAGGAAATGGTTTTACAGGTGCTTTGATGAATTTATTGTGCTCTTTTTCGTCTTAAATGTTAGTTTGATAATCTTTTTTCTGTACATGCTGCTTTTCACTGGAGTATTTTACGTCTTTTTTTGGTTTGTTCAGTTTTTTATTTTTATTTATTTATTTTTTTAAATAAGCAACCATAATCATGTGACCGCTGATACTAATGCAGTTCAGCTAGCTAGTCTGTCTACATTTTTGATGTCATGATACCAAATGTCTCTTACGTTAATATGTTTCTGGTAATTTGATATATATTATATTCAGTGCTGCTTAAAACTTGTTCACTTCAGAATTTTACACATACATTTCTGTATAAACTTGACTCCAAACAATAGTGGATTTTGACATGAGTTGTGAAAGTAGGTAAAGAGATCTGACAGTTAAAATCTCACCAACAGATTTCTTTGAAGAGTAGACGACCGTATTGACCTTGGGTGTTCATGAATACCAATTATGCAAACTTCAGACTTGCAGACTCAGTAGTTTGGACTTGACAAGTTCGATTCTGAAATAGGGACTCAGGAGGATAGTCATTCTGCAGTTGGAACAGCAGTGTACTTGATGACATCCGTGAAATGCATTCTGGGATACCTGACTGTACCAAGTCCGCACAAGTTAACTTCCTATGTGTCTTCAGTTTAAAAACGGGTGGGGCAAAAACACATACAGGTGTCTCGATTGTATTTGGCCGCAAGAACAAGTACAGACAAGAACTCATACGGATGGCCCCTATCTCCTTGACTTTTTCACCATGCACAAGTTGAAGCAAGTTGTTGAACCACAGTTTATTGTTTTGTTTCCATCCATTTCCCAGTGAGATCACTTGATCTAGTGCATTTAGTTCCTTGATCTGCCACGATAGTGTTAATAATAATATTCCTTAGGATGAGGGCAAGTTTGAAATTAGATAGAAGAAAATCTGTGAATATTCTCCTTAAGTGTGTGATGCAACCTGATTTTAAAATTATTGTCACAGATTCTTTTCACATTCATTAGCAGTAAAGTTATTAAACTCTGACTTATCAACTCTACAATCATTTGTTCACAGAGTTTCTGTACTACACACTGGTACTAACCAAGCAGCTACTAAGATGACTGATAACTGATTCAGAATAAATTTATGTTTGACTGCTGGTTATTAACAGAATGTTAAGTTGGACATTTGAAGAGTTTGTGACTGTTTAAGAACGATTGATTCAAATTCTGTTTTCTAACTCATTTAAATCAACTTTATTCACTGATTCCTCTGGTTTTCTGTTTTCTTTCTGCAGCAGTCAAACAGCTGAAGGAGACTGTAACTTCTTCAATCCACAAACTGGCCAACTTTGATGGTAAATTAAGATCAAACTTAGTTTAAAAGTTTAATCTGTGAGCATTAGAAATCAGAAAAAATATAACTATCGATCTACAGCTGACTTTGAAAAGCTTTAAGACAATAAGATGAATTATATTCTGTCTTTACTGATAGGTATGGACTTGAAATTTAGACCTGATGTTTGTATCTGCATGTTTGTTTGTAGAAGTGATGGATGCCCACTTACAGAACAACCAGACGGCAGAAGACGACATCCTGGCCAGTCCTGATCGACTCAGAGGTGGAAAGCACACACACTGATTTAAACAGAACATACAGTGCGATTTAAACGTTTTTGCACCCATCAGAATATTCTACATCTCTGTGTAAAAATGACTCAAAACATCAGTGGATTTTCACAAAAGTCCTGACGGTAGATAAAGATTACATAATCCAACAAATGAAACATAAATATTATACATGTGCATTTATTTATTCAAGAAAATGAATCATTATATAATATATTTAATGCAAGGGCTTGACCAGAGTCTTATTGATACAGGCCTTAACATAAGCAGCAGTTGTATAAATAAAAGAGCTGCTAAAGTTAAACTAAGTTGAATTGATTGGTTTTATTTATGTCATGTATTCACAGTTGACTGTCCACTGTTTGCCAGAATCTTTCTAAATAATTATATATTAGTTTGACAAAACAATAAGAGGCTCCAAAACATTGAGAATATAAAAGGTCATCTGCATATATAATCGTCGGGACAATAGTTAACAACTGAATGGTGTTCCAGTTTTTGTTTATTAGAGGGTGCCATCTTATTAGTCATAATGATCAATCTTTATTAATCAGTTTTGACGTACTCCAGTTGTTTTACGAAGCTGCTAAGGCTTTGGCAAGTCGCTGTTAAAGTTTTGCTTAAACACTGAATGACATAGTTGAAGAAAGTTGGTGAAACAAACACGTGATTGTTTGTTGTGAAACCCTGTCTAAAGTATTGGAAAAAAGTTTGATATGTAGCGCGTCACGGGCATCAAAATGCGTCCATTACTGTCTGAATGAATTGTTTTGCCACTTGTGTAAAAGCAGCATAAGATCACTATGCTGACTTGCTTTGTGTGGAGGATCACAAAGGTAAAACTGCGGACGTGGAGAAATTCTTCCACATTGACCTACGACATTTGAACTCTGTCTGTGCTGTTGTGAGAGGTCCATGCGTTTGGACTCTATGTGGACACAATGCTCAGACATAGTTTGACAGGAGTTCAGTGCGGAGATAAATGTTCTGGAGACAAACCAACAAAGTTAGTCTTCACTTTCCAAGTTCAACCTTAATCAACTCAACGACAACTGTAAACCCTCAACGATGATACCAAGTCTTGAAAATCAGACTGTTGACGTGAGACAGTAAAAGAATGAATATTTGTGTGTTTTGACAAGTTCATTTTTATTTAAGTTCTTAGCTTTCTCTGAGTGATTTTTATCTTCTGGTTTCATATTGCATTCAGTATTTTAACCTGCTGTGTCTATCTTAACCTGTGTCTTTGTGTTTGTGTGTGTTGTGTTTTTCCGTCCACAGGGAATCAGATGGACGGCAAAGAGTCGGACATGTCAGACACTCTGAGTCCCAGTAAAGACCGCAGCAGTGACGACACGTCAGGTCAGTAAAACATGTCATTTATCTTATAACCAGACTTTTTCACGTCCCTTTAATTATTTATTGTTTCATCTGTCAGGTTTTTGGTCAGCTTTTTCATTTTTTTTTTTCATTTTGAACTTATGTGATCCTGGTCCAGATTCAGTCTTAAATTGACTAAACCTGGAGGCTTTTCTTCTCTTTCTTGTATTCTCTTAGATAGGACTGTATGAAGTCCAATAAATATTGCTGTCAAAGTTAATGTAGTGTGGAGAGGTTAGCTCATACCTTGGCTCCAGAAAATCTTTATGCTCTCCTCCTCCTTCTCCTTTTTCTCCTCCTCCACCTCCCCCCAAATAACTTGAAAGCATCAGGTTTGGAAATTTCCCAGTTTAGGATTAATAAAGTATTTGTCTGTCTGTGAGATCATCTACTCAAAAAGGTCATACATTATTTCCAGAGAACTAAATAATAACACATTTTGTCTAATGTGTTGATTTAAAATTATTATTACTTTTAAATAGCACTTTAATTTTATTCCTTTCAGTTTTACCTTTTTGTTCTGTTTTTCATCAGTACCATGTTTGTTGGTTTCAGACGGCAACATGGACGACCAGGAGTTGAATGAACCACAGAACAGAGTAGCTCTGCTTAAAGGTAACCATGGCAAAACCCTCTCAGCTGTGTACTTCTGTTAACCCTCTGGGCTCCAGAGTATAACTGACCATTTGTGGCTTCTTTTTGGTTTTACCTTTATATGTCATCTTAAAAACAGTTTGCCTTGCCTTGTTTGGTATCCTTCTTTTCAGTACGACCTCACATGTGTGACTTACTGACATACTGTATTAACACACTGGACCTAAAACCGTACTAAAAACATAAAATCTGATGAGGAAAAAGTTAGATTTTTCACTGTGAAAACCATAAACATGTTAAACGAACCATTCTTATAATTTCGAATGCAAATCTAAACTGTAAATTTCAAAAGCTTATGTACAGATTTAGCAAACAGTTATTTACAACTATTTACATTAAAATGCATGCAACAATCAGGTGTCACAATAAGTAATGTCTAAACGTCACGAATCTCTCAAATCTCAAAACTAGTTTCTCTCTCTTTCACTGCTGTCACTCACAGACTGAATATAGCGTCACTCCCACAACTTTTCCCTATTCCTTAGCAACCGTTGCTATATAATTTTTTGTTTTTGCTTTCAAGCAGTTGAAGCTGCCTAGCGCTGTCCGCTTGCTAGCATTTTCCTTTCCACCAGGAAAAAGCATGGCGTAAATTATTTATAATAAGTTTAGTTTTACTTGGCCTATCAACACAAAGTCAGCACTTTCTACACAAGTTGAAACGGAGACTCGGTGAGACTGCGTCTTGCTGCTACGTCGTCTTAAATCGGACATGTCATTTGGATGCACCAGGGGCGTCCATCGACTCCAGAGGGTTAATATAGTAACGCATTAATTGGTCATTAGGGGAAGCTGTTCAGGTATTCTGGTGGCTGCAGGTCTTTATGCACGTTATTTTGCAGGCGTGTGACACTGCCGTTATATGTGTTGAGTTTTCTCTTGGTAGAAAATACAAAATGTTCAATAACTCTTGTGTTTGTACGTTCAGCCGAGTTGCAGCGGGCCGGTCTAGAGCCTGGAGACACGGAGCAGGTCATCCACCATCTCCACAGAGAGCTTCTGGAGGCCCAGGAATTAGCCAACACCGGCAAGCAGAAATGTTTGGAGCTACAAGGTAAAAATAAAAAATAAATCACTGCTCCAGTTAATGTTTCCAATTTTCCGTCATCTCACCTGAAGTTCTAACATTGAAAGTGATTATTAGACATAAAATGACTTTTTAACACATCAGTGATATTTTACTCTCTGTAGCTCTACTGGAGGATGAGAGGAGGAGTAACTCCCAGCGGACTGAGGAGTCGACCAAACAGATCCAGTACCTGCAGAGTAAGTGTAACACACACAATCAGAATAAGATGCTATTATTATGTATGTGCTGTAATCTTAACTCTTTGCCTCCTTTGTGTTCAGCCCAACTTGGGAAGCTGCAGGCTGACATGGAGGCACTGAGGGAGCAGAGGGAGAGCACCATCTGCAGCACCAGAGAGGAGCTCTACTCGGCCCAGGAGGAGGTATCATTTCAGCTACCAGTTCCCCCTTCACTCCTCACAACTCCAACTCCACTTTGTGATAACTCCTCCTGACTCCCTTCCTGCCATTTCAGAAACCTCTCTTACTTCCCCTTCTATTCATACTAACTCTACCTCAAACTTCTACCAACTCAGCTCTGATTCCTCCTGACTGTCTTCATTCCTCCAGAAGCCCTGTGACCCTTCCTGTACCTGTCTCACTCCCCCCTGACTTTCCTCCAACTCCTTACAGAGAGGAGTCTCTCTCTGTACACAAAGTGCCCAGACATCCTTTGACCCACTAACTGACCTGTCTTTCTTCCCGTCAGATTCTCGTCCTGCGACACGCCATGGAGGCAGCCACGGCAGAGCGGGAGCGTGAGATCGCCGCCCTGCAGGCAGACCTGGGCGGTGTCCGCACTGAGCTAGAGCACTGGAGGAGCACGGCCGCCAAGTACGAGGAGGAGATCAGCCGGCTGCAGGAGGCCTTCACGCAGCAGCAACAGCAGCAGAACACTGCCAGCCAGCTGCAGGGTGAGAGCAGCGAACTGAAATGTGCAATCTGTCCCTACCTGCTGTGATTTTATTAGTTACTAACCACAGCTCCCCGTCCTCTCTCGCTGCCTCTGTCTCTTTTCTCAGAGGAGTGTGTTGCGTTGCAGCAGCGGTGTGTTTGTCTGCAGCAGGACTGTGACGGCCTGCGAGCTGAACGGAAATCTCTGACAGACAAACTGCAGCGCCTGGAGAATGAGCTGAGCAGGTGTGTGAATCCATGTATTTGGAGATGTTAGACATTGGTGATGAAAAGACCATTTGCAACATACAATACATACAGTTATAGGTGCCACTGACTAGGGACAAACCCCAATCAAGTTTTTTTTTTTCTCGCCCTGATCCGATCCCAATCTTTTTATATTCAGTATCGGCTGATCCAGTCTTGAATAAAGTAAAATGTCCCCTTGGAGATTCATAAAGGCTTTTTCTTATCTTCTTTGTATTCTTTTAGATGTGACTGGATTCAGTTCAATAAATATTTCTGTCAAAGTTAATGTAGTATGGAGATGGTAGCTCATACCTTGGCTCTAGAAAACCTGTGTCCACTAAACTCCCTAACAATATTTATCTCCTTGATGCTCTCGCACAGGAAACTTTTCTCCCTTTGCCTAAGTGAACTCAACGTCTTCTTGTCCTTCTTGTTCTTCTTCTACTTCTTCTACTCCTACTTCTCCTACTTTATCTTCTCCTCATCCTCCTCCTTCTCTTCCTTTGTCGTCTTCTCCTCCTCCTTTTTTCTTCTTATTCCTCTCTCATAACAAAGAACTAGTTTAAACTTTTACACTAAAATATGTTTTAAAAGAATTAAATGTTCTACCCTTTAAACTCAGGCACTGCATTGTGCTTCTCTAAAGTCTTACGAAAACTGGAACACATAAAGAACCTGCATGACTTTGAAATCGGATATTCAAGTCTAAACTTGACAGAGCTGATGAATAGTGACTCAGGACAGCTGACGAGAGCACAGCCAAGTCAGATCAGGTTCAGAATTTTTTCAGATTCAGCAATAAAGGACAGGCTAGTGATGAGACTGACGGGAGGAAATGTGGCGTCAGCTGATTAGGGCGGAGGAGGATGAGTTGAGGACAGATGACTGACAGATGACTGAACCACAGCGAACGGTCAGCAGGATAACAGACGGAGACTCACTATTCTCCATGGAGAGAAAACATTGAGGGAGTTTAGAGCTCAGCAGGATTTTGTCTGAGCTTCAGATGTGTTTTCACCAGTGTCCAATAAACCGTAGACGCCACTGGCTGCAGATTTTAAGAGTAAAATAAAGCATTGCTTGAGTAAAATGGCTGCTGCCTGCTGTCCCATCCTTAATGAGATACTGTTCAAAGTAACCAAGTAATGATTGAGTTTTTTAATTAGTTTTTACATTTGATCTGAGAGTTTTATATATGTACATGTTTACTGATGCAAGTTTGGTTTCCACATTTGTAATTCTCACATGAAACTTGCTTATGACAGCATTCAACAACATTTTAGAAACAGTTTGTCTATACTTTTATTCACATTCAAGCAAATGCTAAGACTTTAAATGTACAGTTTGTTGTTGATTTGGTGGAGTTCTTACACTATATAAAATTAGGGCTGGGTATCACTACTTATTTCCTGAATTGATGCAATCACGATCCACAGTTCAGTAACAATTTTTCTCTTCAAGATTATTTTCTCCCCCACACACGGACTAATCATGTCGAGCGATCTCCCAAGACTAGTCATCGCAAGACGGCAGTGAGATTTCTAAAGAGAGAATACAGGAAATGGCATCTGATCTATTCAAATCTGATTTAATCAGAAAAAAATGTTACTTGAAGAAATAGGTAGTTTTATGCATTAGATCATTCATTTTAGTTTTTTATTCAACTTTTTTTAACGGGGTTATTTCTTGATGAAAGCTTCTGTCATCTCTTGGCTAAACTTTTATTTATTGATTCTGTATCATTTCTTAACATCACAGGGAATTCTTGTAAAGACTGAAGGAGTTGCTAACATCAGTTGTCTGAGGTATTTGAGTGGTTATTGATCGGTGATGTGTGCTTGTGTTTGCAGCACCAGGGAGCAGAGTATTGTCCTCAGCACCAGTCTGGAGTCTCTGGAGAAGAGGGAGGAGGATTTGCAGGACAAACTGGGTTCTCTGGAGAACCAGCACCTGCAGGACGCAAGCAGACTGAAGAACCAGCTGGACCAGGCCCAGGCCCGGACACACACTCTGCAAAGAGAGGTACTTTCATATGTTTATACTTCTGTCTTTGTTAATGGAACACAGCATCCCCCTAGGCCCTCAGCCAACTCAACTACATACCTAACATGCCCTTTAAAGTTAGTCCAAAACAAGTACGCTCCCAACAATAGGAAGAGAAACAGGCACAGGCATTGTTCTTAACTGAGGTTTGGCCCAGATTATGTCATGATAATATGAGTCTCTACAGATCCACTTTTTGAACTCCCGAACTGCTTACAGACTCATTGAAACTGCCACAATAATTATCAAACAAGCTTCATATTTAGGATTTTAAATGAAACCAGCAGCTGACTTAACAATAACATAATTCTAGCTAATGAGAGAACTGAACTTCGGTTTTCTTTGAATAATGAACACACTTCATCCACACTCGTTGAGACTTCTGCTGAGTTAATTCTCACTCCAAGCTATTATGACATTACAACAAGTTAGTAATGAGAACCTTTTTAAATATTCTGTCCTAACTGAATAATAAATAACTCTAAACACGAATTAACTAATAAAATAATTTAACACTTGGAGACTGTCATTCTGTCATAAAATACGTATCAGTATGTGATAATTAGTCATGTGATCATGTTGACCCTAACCCCAGGCTTCAGATATAATCTGAGTTTTGTCTCTAAAATAACCAACAACAGGGTAGAGTTCAAGAAATAAGTGATAACTTTAATGTGTTAGAGAGTGACTTTACACCTTTTTCCAAAGTATTTATCACCTCCCCAAGTCATGACAGTCATTCCTTGCTTACCTGAACTGATGTCTTAAGTTTGTAGAAATGATGTGACGATGGTCTATGTGTCTCCATGCAGTATGAAGACACACAGTCCCAGCTGCTGGACCTCCGTCAGCGCTATGAGAGAACGGAGCAAGAGAAGCTGAACATCCACCAGGAGCTGGAGCAGTGCAGGAGCAGCCTGAAGCTGCTGCAGGACAAGAGCAGCTCTGTGAGTACACTACATCTTAAAGTCTTATTTGTTAAGACCAAAGACTATACGGACGAGTTGTAACTTTTTTTTCCCCCACGTCAGCTTTAAACCTTTGTTTCCTCCTCAGATTTTTTTTAGGAGGACATACCTTCTGTGTGGACAGTCTTGGACTTGCTAGCATGTCCACCGGTTCACAGCCGCACTTCTCACAGCTCACTTGTTAACTGGACACACAAACCTATCACAGCACTGTTATTGCTTTTATCTTAACAAAGAGCTAAATCCTCTGTGGTGCAAGTAAACCTGTGCTAAAATAATCAATGACTAAGCAGCAAAAAAAATTAAAATGGGATTCCAGTAAATTGATGAGGCTCAGCAAACTCTGAAATAGATAAACTTGTTTATTTGTAGCTGTTGTTTGCATTTTTCAGATCATCATATGTTTGTCCAGCTGAGGCGACGAGGTGCGGCCTCGTTACCTCTCTGTTTGTTTTGACTCTGATAAATAACCTGATGAATAATGACAGCTGTTAGTTTGTTTAATACTCTGGGAAACAAACCAGATAATCAGCGAGGCGGGGCAGCCTCCTCTTCCTCCTCTTCCTCTTCTTCCTCTTCTTCCTCTTCTTCCTCCTCTTCCTCTGTTACCTCCTCTTTTCTCTACCTGCCCCCAAACTCTTCATCCGCTTCAGTCATTTTTTTAGATGCGACAGCAGATGTTTGATCCTTTCCAGAGTAAATCATCATTCCTCTTCGTTAGAGCTGTGGTCTTATTTTCTGAGTTTTTTCATCATCATGTCTTTTGATTTTAATACCATTGTCCTCAAAGTTTAAAGCTGTGATTTGCAGAGGTAAATATGTGGCAAATCTAAGGCGGATTAAAAACAAAACTCCTGATTTGACTAGATTTATTTAGAAGAGAAGAAGAGAAGAAAAACATCCATCAAGGCTCAAAGACAAACTTCTGCTTTCTTTATGATGAGACAGAATAGTCCTATTCATCTTGCCTCATGTTCAGATTAACCTTCAGATAAAGTGGCTTAGCTCTAGATAGGGTTCTGCTGGATTCTGTGTTAGCATTTAACTTTGAATGCTACAGTTTTTAAATTATTATATTAACATTACAGCCTAATGAAGTGTAGGTCCCCCTTTCTGATCCATCAAGGCATGGACTCCTCTAGACCTCTGAAGGTGTGCTGTGGTATCTGGCACCAAGATGTTAGCAGAAGATCATTTAAGTCCTGCTTTAAGTTGAGAGGTAGAGCCTCCATCGATCGGAAGATTGTCCAAAGCATCACACTGCCCCCACCGTCTTGTCTTCTTCCCATAGTGCATCCTGGTTCACCTCTTCTCCTTCCCTGGACCATTTTTGATAGATACTGGCCACTGCAGACCAGGAACACCCCTAACATCAGCTTTGAGAACACAATTTTCAACTTGATAGATTAACGCAGCTTCATCTGGAGAGAAAGACTTGAGACAACTATTCACATATACAGTAGTGTGTCCAAAGACTTGTGACAGAAATGATGGACCAAACTATGAAAATAAGACCCAAGTTATAGAGTTTTTCTTCTCTTCTAAATAAATCTAGTCAAATCAGGAGTTTTGTTTTTAATGAGGCATATCCTTTATTTTTCTTCACTTAGTTTTACATTCTTTTGCAGAAAGTTAAACTCACAGTAGACTAGTGTCGCTGTGAAATCAGCTCGGTGACGGATGCCCGTTCTTCTTCTGTGGTGTTTTGTGAACGTGGCTGCTGAATGTGTAGAAACGGCTCTCTAGATACAAGCCTACCTTCCTACCCTTTATGCTTCCTCTTCTCCCTCTTTCATTCTCTCTCTCCCGTCCCCCGTCCCTCCTCCCCCCTTGCTGTAGCTGCTCCATCCTCCATGTTGGTTTTGGTTGATTTGCCGGCTGATTTCTTCTTATCCCTTCCCTCCCTCCCCTCTAGCCATCCATATTGCAGCCTGTCCAAGCCATATTCATGGGCCTTGTCCTGGCTCTGCTCTACTGGTGTTTCGGCCAGTTGTGGTAGAAAGGTACACGCCGACATATCATCAGTCTCTTGTCTCTCTTGTTCGTCTGTCCGTTATCGCTGGAAGGAAAGGTGACGGGGATGAAAACATCGTCCTTGTCTGTAATGAATTCAGGGTCACAGGTTACTAGTTTTTAGAAATCTGAACTTCTAGGATAGAAAACAACAACCCAACACAGGGGTTCCTCTGGCAAAAAACACAAAAAAACATGATCTTTGACCTTGAGAGAAAAGTCAGCCGATAAAAATAACAAGAAAAGAAGAAGAAAGAAACTGAATAAGAATAAAATAAAAATGTGATCACAGCAGTCAGTCTAGACACAATGTAAAGCACTGTTTAATGTTTATTACTGATTACTATAATATAATATTAATATTATATTTATAATAATTATAAAATGAATGGATTCATTATTCATTATTGAATTTATTAAATTGCAGGCACATAAATGTTACCCTGAATTCTGACCATCAGGACACTCTCTTCACCTCCTGAACTTCCTTCTTAAGACTGAATCATCTTCTCCATCATCTCAGTGTTCGGTCCTCGTCTTCTGGTTTGAACAGCTCTAACTGCATGGCTGTCGGTCAGTCTGTCTGTCGGTCACACTGCTTCTGCTCTGCTGATGCTAACGCTAAACTCTGTCCCACCATACTCAGAGCCTCCATTTAAATGCATACCTCAAGGAAGTGTCAGCACTCCCGACTCCTCCAGGAAAATCCTCCAGGCTTTGGTGGCGTCATAAAGTGCACATCATAATTGCTTTTAGATTTCGCTTTAATCATGGTGAGCTTCAATGTAGCTTCAATTATGGTATTCACAACCTTATAAGTAACGTCTTAAAGAGCTGTAACGTGTTTGCTGATGTTTTCAGAAAGGGTGGAGGTGGATGGTGAGTTAATACACAAGAATTTAGTAATTTTGTCTCACAAAGTTTTAATTTGATAATATGTCTGTGGAACACAAGCTCAACTGGACTCTTTGGGTTATCTTAAAGATGATTTGGGGTGGCTGTGGCTCAGTAGGTAGAGCGGGTTGTCCACGAACCAGAGGGTTAGCGGTTCGATCCCCGGAATGTGCCACATGCCGAAGTGTCCTTGAGCAAGACACTGAACCCACAGTTGCTCCCTGGTGTGTGAATGTGTGTGTGCTTGTGTGAGCGAATGGGTAGATGTGTCTGAGACTGTAAAGCGCTTTGAGTACCAAAAGGTAGAAAAGCTCTGTATAAAAGCAAGGCCATTTGTCCAAGTCTTCGATTCTTAAAGACTGTTGGGAAGTTGGGATAAGAATAAAGTTTGGATTGTTGAACACCTTAAAATGCTACAATCACATGTGAGTATCTGGTCGTTAACAGACACTTGTCTTTCAATTTTCACGTGGACAACACTCACAGATATTCTTGTTAAAACCTAAATTCCTCCCCAGTCTTTTAGAACTAAAGACTTTAATGAAACGTCTTCAAGAAACAATAAAAGTCCATTTGTCCTTGTTTCAGCATGTGTTTTAGATAAACCATGACCTGGATGATAGAGAGACATTTCCTACATTAAGTTACCTGCTCATCAACTTGCTAGCTGTTAGCCTCTAGTTAGCCATCTAAACGCCAACAGATGCCCAGCAGTTAGCACTGATTTTAGTACTTGAATGCCAAACATTTTGACAACATAACATGACAGGGAAAGACCAGGTAACTCAATGAAGAATATCAACATATTTTATAATCTCCTTACAATCAAATAACAATATATTAACTCGCCATCCACCTCCACAATTTCTGAAGACGTCCACAAACAACTCAAGTACTTGGATCTTACAGAAAATTTCACCTCACCAGGTTGTGAATACCACTAAAGGCCGCTGTTCATGTGAACATGATAAACGCAGTTTAAGTGATTTACTGTACGAGTGTATACTTGGTAGTGAAGGAATTTATGTAATTGAGACAGAAATGGAACGCAGTGGTCTCAAAGGAATGAGACGATACGGTTTATCTTGTTCATGCAAACCCTTTATAGGTGTTTTTTGTTCTGACCAAAGATTTATTCACAAGAATCATCCAAAACAACAACAAGGCAACTACACTTGTTGAGTTTTTTCAAAGAACTTTTTTAATGAAGGAAGTTTCTCCCTCCAGTCATTTAGAGCTGTAGACGGTGGTGAAATGTCTTTGAGAAAAGTCCATTTGTCTTTGTTTTAACTTTGTTTTTGTCTTTGATGACCGAGAACCATCAACAGACATATAGACATGAATTTAAATATTCATAATTCTTTTATTAGTCAACATTGAATTTAATTAATTCTCTCTCATCCTTTAGACGAAATTAAAAGTTTTACATGAATCCAAAGAAAAGTCCTGAGGTCCGAGGAGCCTAAACACAAATGATTGGTTGTCACCTGCAGAAACACAAAATTACATTTAATGAGAAGCTAGCGGCGGGTGTTGTGTGTTGTGAAGGTGAAGGTATCCCTTTAAAGAGTTGGCTCTGACGTTCGCGTTTTCCGTGAAAGTCACTAACTCCTCCCACATTCATTCATCTGTCCTCCGTCCCTCTCAGGGTTCTGGTGCTTCATTATTAACTGTACGCCTCATTTTTCTCTCAATCTTTTGCAGCAAAGTTTGTGGTTTATTTATGAATTCATTTTCGTGTCAAGCTGCTCAGCTCTTATTTTTCCATTTCATTCTACTTTACCAGTTACCAGGTTTGCACCGATTCATTCATCTTTTCGTTGTCTTTCTCCAGCCTTTGATGCTTTCTTCTTCATTTATTCAAGACGTCCATCATCCTGTCCACCGTGTTCGTCTTGTGTTGTGTTCTCTGCTTGTTTGTTTATTCGGTAATGCCTGACCAGTGTTTCCATTGTTTTGCTGTGAAGGAAATCTGGTCTGTAACTTTCTGTTTCTCTGCCCAGGTGACCTCCTCGGCCTTTGCTGCTTTTTATTTTACTTTCTGTCTCAGCTTTTTATTGTTTATTCTATCTCTCCTTCAGTCCAAAAAGAAGATATTTATTCTTTTATATTTTCTTTTGTCAGTGTTTGAACTCATCATCTCTTGTGCATACAGCTTGCCTCCTCAAAGTGGAAGGAACTCAACTTATATTTTAGTTCTTTTTTTTTTTTTTTTTTAAGCGCAAACGTGGATGCAGAAACACACCTGGAGTGTATTAAAAGAGGGTCAGACGATAAAAGGACAGCACAGACTTTACTGATGGGACGTATCTATGATGAATGGACCCGGAGCTCTTATTTCACAGAGATCAAATTATATTTGGCATGTCAGCCAAATGAGACCATTTATCTAAATTATTGGGTTGAATGCCAAAAAGAAAAAAAGCTGGAAGTTCTTGTTCACTGGACGCCATGAACTGAACGACACACAAATGAACTGATTCTCTCACACTGCGGCTACAGTTGATGTGCTTACATGGACGCTAGTATCCTCTTAGAATAAAAATGTCTCGGCTAACCTCCTCAGTGAGAACAGACTGAAGGGGAAGGAGTTGTTCTGAGCATGTTTGCTCCACGTGGGGTGAACATCAGGTGATGAGTTTCCAGGAGGGACAGAAACGGTGTCCTCCTCTCCACCACCACTTCAGAAGTCTCCGGTCTGCAGCCACTGATGGAGCCAGCCTTTCTGATTAGTTTATGAAGTCTGTTGGTGTCACTGGCTGCCATGCTGCTCCCGCAACAGACCACAGAGGAGAAAAGAGCGCTGGCCACAACAGACTGGTAAAAGCTTCTGCTGGAGATAAAGTTGGAGAAGATTCTTTTTATTCCCCTTCTCTTATATTTCCAGAAGATTTGATTCTCTGATCAGACCTGTTTAGCGTCCTTGGAAACAGTTCATCTCTGTTCAGAATGATGAATGATCCGCTCAAGGAAATCTCGTCCATGTGAACCGTGTTATACACAGTGCTTTTTTTTTACTTCAAGTCTTGAATTCTTTTTATTCATTTGATTCCTAAAACAGAAATGGTATGCAGCACGTTGTGAAAAGCATGCGTCCTTATAGACGGAGTTGATTAAAAATTATTTCATGAGAAAATGAAGATCTCTTGTTTGGATCATGAGTCTTTCAAACCGTGTTTAATTTGTCATTCTGTTAAACTATAATGCGTTCAGATGCAGCAAGATTTAACGTCACTGATTTAACTCAAACTTAAAATCAGATGTGAGAATCATCTTAGGTTTCTTTAGTGTTGCCAAACATGGAAAGAACAAATATCCTCTTTTGGACTGACAGCATGGCTTTCTTTTTCTTTCTGCACTCTTTCCTTCTCCTCCTCCTTTCTATCTTCTTTCTTCTCTCTCTCTCTTACTTGGTTTCAATCTTAAACTTCAGACTAACTTTTTGTTTCCCTGTGTCGTCATCTCTCTCTCGGACAGAGCGGCTGGAGCCCCTGGATGCCGGTCATCGCAGTGATGGTCGCCGTGACGGCCGCCGTCCTCTACCCCAACCTCTCCAAGAGCAGCTCCACCTAGTGGACAAACGGAGTGCTGTGAGGAGAGCATCACTGCTTTACTTGTATAAAGTCGAATTGTACATAGTTGTAGAGGGAATATAAAGGTTGTGGTTTCTACAGAGGACTCAGATGATTCTTGGTTTATTTTTGATTTTGTGTTTTTTTTTGTTTGTTTGTTTTTCGGCGATGGGGGAGTTTTGTTTTTATTCTCTCTCTCAGCTGTGGTGGGGGGGCTTTTTTTTTTTTTTGGTTTTCGTCTCTCTGCTGATTTCTGGGTAACAAAGCGTTCTCCCGCAGACCGAGCTTCCACAACAGATGTGTAAAAAAACTAAGTCATAAAGAACCGGGACAAATGTGGCGCTTTCCAGCAGCCTCGGCACTGTCAGGAGTCGAATTTACTGGTTGGACATTTTATTGCCAAAAAATATATACGTACATGTTTAGTTTTATTTTCCTTGTCCAGGTAAAAGTTAATTTTGGTTCAACACTATTAAGCCTGAGTATTTTTCAGTTTCTCTATTCGAGGCTAACACGGAGCCACTACAGTAAATCTATGTCACATTCCTCCAATCAGACTGGAGCTGCAGGGAGTTAAAATCAAGGTGTCTGTGCTATAGTTAAAACTGTGCAGCTGAGTCTGCTGGAAAGGTTATGGAAGTCCCGCTCTGCTCCGGTGTCCGGCAGCCATGTAGGATGACTTCGCATGGCGTTTTGTCTGTGTTTTGTTTTGTATCGTTTCTTTTTTCCTGGGGAGTTCGGGATCGGGTTTTAAAAAAACATTAACAAAAAAAACTTGAAGCCAAATTATTAAAATAAAATCTGATTTATTTTCATTTATTTCTTTCTTTTGATTATTTTTTTTCTTGTGGGAGGAGGAGGAGGGCACAGAAATGGGGGGTCAAAGTGCCTCTGATGTAACTAACGCCACAGTTTATGTACGTATGCGGACAAACACAATGACACACACACGCACACACCCACTGTTTACAGACACACACTGAGTTTGACTATTGGAGGCCCGTCCATGTTAATAATGTGGAGTGAAGCTGTGAATCTGCCACTCATGGCCTCACACAACCACTGGAGGAAATGTAGGCGTTCAATTGATAACTGTTTTTTAGTATTCTTTAATCTAATTATTATTCTGTTTTTTAATTAGTCAATCTTGAAAAACAAAGGTGATCTTTAAAAATGCTTGTTGTTGCTCGTTAGCAGCTCTTGTGATGGAAAAGTTTTATGTGTCGTGTCAACAGTTCGCAACATCCCAGCAACTCCATGATTAGGTTCAGATGTTCTTGGTCCCCAGAGGATAACATCTAGAGATGTTCAGTTTATTATCATACAAGACATGAAGCCTGTGAGAAAGCAGGAAGTAGCTGATCAACCTTCAATAGACTTGAAATATCTCAGTGGACCCTAGTTTTGACTTTGAAGTTCTTGGCCCCCAGAGGATGAATCAACAGCTTAACAGCTATTGACTCAGCTCTGTAAAAACACAAAAACATGAGCTAACATGCTAACGTTAGCTCAAGATGTATTTTGAGGTCAGTGTTGACATGCTAACTGCACATTTAGCCGTTTTAGCAGACATCAAATTACTGGGCTAAATTTGTGTCGTTACATCAACATCTTAAGTCGTAATTGCTGCTCGTAACTGTTTCCAAAAGCTGTGATCTCTCCAACCTGGTTCTTAGTCCTGGCAAAATGTGTAAAAAATCAAATATGTTTGACACATTTCACTGAATTAAACCCACAGACTCAAAGTTCACTCTTGACCTGCAGCTGTTGAGTTGTAAGTCAGAAACTTAAAAAAAAGGACTGGAGTCCTGTCCCAGCTGTCCATTAAAGAAGACTTTTTTTTCTTACACCTTAGTCCTTGAACTGTCTAAAAGCACATCACACGTTTCAGACCAGTTTAACACGTCAGACCTCGACTACAATCCTTTTAACAAACATTAAATTATCTCTAGGTGTGTGTGTGTGTGTGTGAGTGTGTGTGTTCACACTCTGGACTCTTGAGCAGCGTTTTGCCATCGTTCGTGTACTCCGTCTTGTCCCTGTGTTTAAAAAGAAATAAAAAAAAAAAGACAATGATCAAATAAAAATATTCCTGATGTTTAAAGAGAAAAACACTACAGTACAGAGAGAGAGAGAGATGTAAAATAAAATGTTACTGAATGACGTGCTACTAGACTTATTTTGTTAAAATTGTTTAGAGATATGAGAGGGAGCTATGTAGAGGTTAAGAGGATGATGATTATTGAATATGCAGAGCGATGTTTGGATTAAAGTTGTAGCAGCTGACCCACCAACACCTGCTTCCTGTGTCTTCATTCATTAAATCTGCATGAGATGATGTGAGAGTCAGGACTGTCTCGTCTCCTCCAGGCTGACGGGATGCTCTTATTTTGAAATGATAGCAGGAAGTAGAGAGTTAAAACCAAAGATTTTTATTGTTTATTCTTTTCTCACTTTCTTCTACCTTCTTCCTTGTTCATTTTCTTTTTTGTCTTCTTTACTCCTCTTCCTCCTCCTCCTCCCTTCTCCCCCTTTATCTTGTCTCCCCCCCACCTTCTTTTATCTCCTTTTTCTCTTCTGTCTCTTCTTTCTTGCTTTGTCTTATTCTTTCTTTCTCATTTTCAATTTCTTCTTTTTCTTCGTCTCCATTTCCTCCTCCTCATCATCCTCCTACTTTTCCTTTTTTTCCTCTTGAAGCCTTTTTCTTTGTTCTCCTCTCTCATTTTCCTCTTTCATCCTCTTTGTCTTCTCCTCTAATTGTTTCTCTCTCCTTCTCTCTTGCTTCCTCTTTGTTCCCCCCTCCCTTATTTTACCTTTTCTTTTCCTCATATCTACTTCCTCTTCATATTCCTCCATTGTCTCAACGAACCCGACAAACACAAAAGATTTCAGAGAAGGTTTTATTCAGAACAATAAAACTGGAAACAGACGTGTGTATTTGTTTTTTATTATAGAGATGAGACATGGGCTGGAAACATGAACTCACATCTGTTGCTGATAAAAAAACAAAAACATAAATCATAGAAGGACTTTGTCTTTCAGTTTCTTTAGCCTGCAGTCAGAAATACAAGACACTGTTGTTATACAAGACTCTTTTATCCTGTATGAGGTTACAGGTGATCAGAGGAGAAGAAATGTGATGGGAAATTAAAAAACGTTGTGATCAAAGATTAAAGCAGCTGGAGTTCATATTTTTAATCGAATGATGACGATAGCAGCAGCAGAAGAAGAAGACAGGCCTGTTAGAGCAATGTTTATCCACTACAGAGAAGATATTGGTGGAAACCAAACTAGGAGCTAAAACAGTCTGAACGATGACTTAAAGTTGATTATTGTGTTTTGTAACTGCAGGATGAGTAAAAATATATCAACATTTGTTAAAATTAGGTAACGGTTTTAAAAGTAATTTCTTCTTCCTCCTTACTTTTCTCCCTCTTCTCTTGCTTCTATTTCCGGTTTCCTCCTCCTTTCTCTCCCTTCCTCTCCACCAAAATGGTTAATAATTGTCTAAATAGTCTCTGTGTGTGTGTGTTTTATTTATATGGGGTTGAAATCTGAAAATGCTGTGCGGAGAAAATCACATCTAAGTTTATTGATCTGTGTGAGTCTAAAGGTAAAAAAAAAAAAAAAAAGCTACTCAAACTGACAAGAAACCAGATCAATGAGGAAGAAGGCTGACAGTCACACAGTGTCTACAAGGAGTAGGGTGCACCGCTCTGACACGTTTTGCAGGAACGGAGAATCTTCACACGTCGTCATAAAATAAAAAATAAAAAAACAGGCCTTGTAGTTTTTTTTCCCCCCAGACTTTCATTTGTTTATTTAGTTCTTATGAAGGGTGAAGATCAGAGCTGACATAAACCATTACTTTTTCAAAGGTTCTTCTCAGTTCGATTATTTTTTTGGTAATTCTTTCATTTCAGTTGGTGAAATGTACCATATAAAAACACTGCATACACAAGTAATGCACCTATAATACAACTCAGGAAATAAAACACCAGATTAATCTGGAAAAAGTAGCTAAAAAATAAGATAAAATAAACTTGTTGCAAATGATAAAAAATGTACAGAATCTGCATTATTGCATATATCAATCACTGAAGGTAATTACAGAAATTATGTCTGTTTAATAGTCAATAGTCAATATTGTGTTTATAGTTGAGATGTGTTTGTGTCTCTTAAAAGTCATGTTAATCACAGATTTTTTGTTTTATCTATTATTTATTTGTTTTCTTTTTTGGAAAACGATTGCCTTTGTAGAAAATATTTATTGACTCATATTTGTGTGTGTAAATGTAAGTAATCTTAATTTTTATTTTAAAGTATTTTTTTTTCATTTATTACTCAAACCGATGGGGGCGCTAAAACGTCACAGTGCCAAGAAATAAGGAGGGAAAGGGGAGGGGAAAAGAGGCTGGAAAGTCCGAGCAGTACTTGAATGCAGCAGCAGCCTCAGTCTCAGTGAGTTCCAGAAAAAAGTTCATACAAAGTTGCGGCAGCTCGTAGGAAACACCGCCGGAGGACAGAGCACGCTCACCGAGCCGCACGATTAACAAAGAGACCGAACAAGATTTACTACCGAGAAGCAGCGGGAAGAGCCGTTAAAGATGCCGGCTACAGAGAAGGACCTGGCCGAGGACGCTCCGTGGAAGAAGATCCAGCAGAACACCTTCACCCGCTGGATCAACGAGCACCTGAAATGCGTCAACAAGCGGATCGTGGACCTGCAGTTGGACCTCGGGGACGGCTTGAGGCTCATCGCCCTCCTGGAAGTCCTCAGCCAAAAGAAGATGTACAGAAAGTACCACCCGAGGCCAAACTTCAGGCAGATGAAGTTGGAGAACGTGTCGGTGGCTTTGGAGTTCCTGGAAAAGGAGAGCATTAAGCTGGTCTCCATAGGTGAGTTAACGGCGGTTCATTCATTTTGTCTGGGAAGAGTTTCCCCTCATCTGTCCCAAAATGAGTTTATCTGTTAATATAGAGTCCACACACTACACACCAACTGGAAATACTAATAATATTTGTCCCAGTAAAGTTTCCCCCCAGTTTCCAAGTTTAAAGCCCAAACACGTTTTTTTCCTCTCGCTTTGATCACGGACTTCATTTAATAATCCAGAGATTTAAGATTTAATTGATTTTTCCATTTAAGAAGAGACATCAAACCTCACTACTATGAGTGGCTTCTGAATGAAACAGTCTCACTCTTCAATACGGCATTCATGTAACAAACAAAGCAAAAAAATATTTGAAATAAAATTTCGTATTTTGTAAGGTGTGCACGCCTTTGCTACCGCCCACCTTGCTTCATCTTGTTTGCTCGGTGAGACTGCATTTCTGAAAGTTACGTATGTTTTGTTGAAATAACTTTATCTGTTAATATAATGTTTACACACCATAGACTCTCTGGTAGTACTTGTATGTCTTGTCCTAGTAATTTGTTTTCTCAGTTTCCCTAGTAGCAACACGTTTAACAACCCGTTTTGTCTCGCTCTAAGCACGGACTTAATTCAATAACATAAAGATTTAAAGGTTAATTGCTTTTCCATGCGAGCATAGACACCAAACCGCACTACAATGAATATCTTCTTCATGAAACAGACCCACGCTTTAATTCGGCATATATGTTACACGCATAGCAGCAGATATTTAATAAAAAATCTCGTGTTTTGTCAGTGGTCCGTGCCAGGAATACTGAGAATAGTAATAGTATTTACACCAGTAACGTTTCTTCCCTGTTTGTAGAACCCAAAACCCGTTTTCTGTTGCATTAAATGCGGACTACATTTTGTAATTCAGAGATTTAAGATTTAATTGTTTTTCCATATGAGTAGAGAAATCGTACCTCCCTAAAAACAGCATCCTTTCAATTAAACTGACTCGCTCTTTAAATCGGCATATATGTAACACAGTTGTTTAGTATAAAATTTCATATATATATTTTTTTAAGATGTTCATGCTGTTGCTACCAGCCTCATGGTAGCTTGGTGAGACCATAATAACGTAAAGCTTAAGGCTTTTCCACGTGAGTGAAAATATCAAACCTAACTTCAATGAGTAGTAAGGTCCAAACACAGAAGACATGAGGCAACAGCAGTCCTCCTTAGTTGTTGGTAGTTCTTTGATATGGGGTTAGTGCTTTAAACACCTGAATTCGGCTGTTGTGTACCTGAAGGCATCTCAGGACACATGAAGCCCTAAAAGTCATTACAAACATGTCTTATTTTGTTTTTGTTAAAAGAGATGCAGAGTTCTTTACATGAAATACGTGGTTCTCTGTGCTGGTTGTTTTATGGTTTATTTAGTGTCTTGTGTTAAGAGTTATGTTGGAAATCTATGATCTGACTGATGTCAGTCAGGTTGAAGAAATGTTGTCCTGGTAAACATAGCCACTGTACCCTGGAGAGTCCACAACAGATTGCCTGTCAACGCAGCCTCGGGCTATCTGTGAGATTCACAGTTTTATTAACTCATAAAACGATAAAAAGTGATCTCATCATCTCTGGTCTGTGGTTACCTGTGGGCAGGACCAGGTGTTTGTCTGCCGACTGTCTGTGTCACATCCTCGTCTTCTGAGTCATTTAAGTAAAATAAAGCAAAAGGTTTCTTCCAGAAGTCTGTGTGTCATATTTCCACAGCCAGTTCAGTTCAGTGTGTTCAGTTGTGCTAATTTCTCTGGATAAACTCTAGTTGAGGAAAATAAAGCCAACCAGTGAGACACTGAGCCCATTTGGTGACGGGAGTGAACCGAGGTCAGGGAGTGTTCAGCGACGTAAAACTGGTGGTGGAGCTTTGATTTTCCACACTAGAAAGGAAATGACTGACGGGGTGGGACACGGACACACACACCCACACACAAATGTGTCTGATCAGATCACTCTGGACCAATGTTAACACCAGGTCTGAATGGGGCCTGTATGTGTAGAAGTTACTTTATTTATACACTCATTCAGTTGATCTTTAAAGATGGATACAAGAAAAGATGAACAAACATTTTATCTCATTTTAACACCAGTGATATTTTATTGAAATACATTTTTTAAAACCCTCAGTTTTATGTCAGAACAGGACAGCGTCTTTTTATTGTGATATTTTATTGAAAAGCCCTTAAGCTCATCTCGAAGACATCTTGGAAAAGATCCAGTTTGGTCACAGCAGGTATCATCAATCTGTTAGATACCTCACCTCCATGACAGGAAGAAGGAAGGAGCGTGGGAAGGAGAGGGTTGCTGCTGTCGGACAAAGAGATGTAACTCAACGTCCTTTTCAACTAAATGTGTGTCAAAGTTAGCTGTGGTGTGTGCGTGTGTGTGTGTGTGTGTGGGGGGGGGGGGGGGGTCCTTTAAGGAGGCCCCTAGCTTTTGTCTGTCACATATACTGAGGCAGGCAGAGGAATATTTTATGTCTGTTCAGAGACTGTTTAGATTTAATGTTAAAGCTTTTTGTAATGTTTTTGGATACAGCAGCTAGTTGTGGTGCTTTCACTGTTGGCTGGGAGATTTGAAAATACGGGAAGCTGTACGTTCTCAGTCTTTGCAGATCTTCGAGTTGACTTTATATAAACCGAGTATGTGGAAAAAGTAGAAGCTCTTTCACTTGCTACCGACTGTTCTTTTGTATTTGCTGAATATGTGCAGCACATTAGCCTGTGTTGTGACCATAGTTAGACCTTGTTAGACCTCTAATTTAGATGAGAACTGTTTCCTTGGAAGCCAAGTTAAATCGGCTGATCAGACATGTTCACCTCCAAACATCAATCACTGTAGAACTTTATTGACAGAGTGGTTCTGCTGCTGTGGAGAATCAGATCTGCTGGAATAGAAGAGAGGGAGAACAAGAAAGAGGAGGAGCAGAAGTAGGAGAAGAGAGAGGAGATAGAAGATGGCGGAGGAGGAAGAGGAGAAGCGGTAACGAAAGAGGTTGAGGAAGAGAATGAAAATGAGGATGAGAAGAAAATATTTTCCTCCATCTTTTTCTCCAGCACTGAATCGATTCAGTAGAAGGAAAATGACCAAGGTGTTGTTGTCCAAAAAATGGATTTATTTCAAATGGAGAGAAACCAGCAGATCAAGAGCTAACATGGCTATTAGGATATCAGATTAACACCATCACTCTACATCTGATTGATCTTCCCCTCTGATTGTTCCAGTTGGATTATTAATTGAATACCAGTCTGGTGAATACGGAGGTAATTAGGACAGACTAAAAATATTTCAAATGATTCACGTAAAAATGAATGTTTGGTTTTCTGGAAACTGCAGAAGAAGCGCTCATGCTCACGGCCTCTTTGATGTTTTGTGCAGCTCTCTACAACAGCAGTAGAAAGTGCGCAAAGTCATTCATTATGATTACATTATGTAATTTAATGTCTTCCTCTTGTTTGTTTTTTTTTGGAACAGTTTATTTAGCCTTTTACTTTTACTTACTTACATACTTACTTACCTAAGCCTGTTAATCCTTGAAGGAGCATAGGCCACTGACGATATTACTCCACCTCGCCCTGTTCTGTGTCAGCCTCTCCAGGTCTTGCCATCTGCGTCCCGCTCTTTCCATCTCGGCTGTGACACTCCTCCTCCAGGTGTTTCTTGGCCTCCCTCTACCACGTTTAACTATCGTTCAGTGTTTCTGTAATCAAACATTTTTAACCTCTAAGCGGGGGATTGGCCTACCTAAAGGTTGCTTTCTCCCGGGCCACAAGGCAGCGGTTGAACCATTCTTGGTCTGCCCCCGCCCCGTTTGCCAAGGGAGACCCTACCAGGAACACCATGCTCCAGACAACATAGCTCTCAGGTTCATAGGGACACGCGAACCTCTCTACCACGATAAGGTGATGGTCCGTGGAGAGGTATTCAACCTTTAATGGTTTTAAATTCGCTTTATGAATAAAACTCAGTAGAGTCATGATGAACACCTTCATTTTCTCCTTAAACACGATAAAGTGAAAAGTCATTATTTGCCTCAACAAAATCATTCTTGAATGAACCTCTGTGCGATGTTCGGTCTGTCCGTCTGAGATTGCAGAACCTCGTGTGTGTGCTTTACGGGCCTGTTTGGACATTGGCCAGGTGTGTTGCGAGACAGGTGTGTGTGTGTGTTGTACAAAAAGGGTGTTGGCCGTCCGCTTGTGCAGGCGGGTGTGTTGCATCACCGCTGGAGTAGCGTGGAGACTTGAGTCTCTGTGCTGAAGTATTGAAACAATCCGTTGATCAGTCTCAACAGAGCACGTCTCTGATTCTATTTGCAGACGTATTAATCCAGTGTGAGATGGTGCTTCTCCTTCTGTTTGGACTCCACCAGCTCCTGAGAAACTTATTTGTGTCTGTGCCTGCATGATATTCCACTTTGCTCACCAGATCCTTAGTTCTTTAACTGTACCAAAAACCATGGAAATTCTTTAATTCTTAAAACAGTTGCTTGACAACAGCAATTAGACAAATCCACAGTGACAAACCAAACCTTTTGCGTACTGTTTCCAATTTAATATCTGAAATTCCCCCATCTCCTATTTTCTACTATATTTTCTATTCTCATCTGTAGGCTCTCAGGTTGTTCAGCTTTCAATCAGGTGTTCACTCTGTGCACAAGATGTCTTGCACTGTGTTTGGAAATGCAGAAGTAATTAATTAACTGAAATGTTTTGTCACCAGATTTGCTACGTCATCACGTGACAGACCCTGATCAGTCTGAAATCCGATCAGTGTTTATTTCCCTGCAAAAGAGCTGTGACATGACGTCCTTTTCGGTGCAGGTAAATTTAGTCGAATGCAAATGTAATGTGAGCCTGTCCTCTTAAAAGGCCAGTTGCTGCTTGTAGTTGCTGTCACACATCAGTGTGTGTGACACGGACAGGAACCACGAGAAAACGCTCAGAACAGGACTGACGGGATCTGTAGCTTTCGGCTGTGAAATCAGACGGTGTGACCTAAGTCTCCCAAAACAAACGCAAACCAAGTTATATTTTACTGAATGAACAGTGAGGATGTTGGCTGCAAACATTATGAGCAGCGCACAGCTCAACCTTAAGGCTAACTATAACCTGAATCTGAAAGTAACTATTGGTGAGTCACTATAGCTAGACTAAGCCAGCTAATGTTATCCCTTTTAGTAGGGATGTCCTGATCAAGTTTTTTGGCCCCCTTTCTGATCCTGATCTTTTAATACTGGTATCGACTGATCCGAGTCGCAATACAATCTTAAACAAAATTTAATTCCTGGTGATTCATACAGGCTTTTCTTATGTTTCCTCCAAGATTCTCCTAGATCATGTGTGTACCGACTGTATTTAGTCCAACGAATAGTTCTGTCAAAGTCAATGTAGTGTCAAGAAGCTAACTCGTACCTTGGCTCCAGAAAACCTGAAAAGTTTTCTTCTTCTAAACATTCAGTGTTTGTTGTTGTTGTTTCGGTGCAGGCATATTCAGCATGACATATTCAGTTTAGTGATTTTTTTTTTTTTCCTAGCTGCTGAATCAAGTTGGTAGTACTGAATGATGATCTCCTACTGCCACCTCACCACACATCCGCGTTGAACAATTTACAAACCTCTGTCTGACTGAGTTCATTTTCCAGAGTAAAGTTCTTTCATACGGCAGACATGTTTAGTCACGTCTTCTTTGTCTTCGTCTTTATCTTCTGGGATTTTCATCCCAGGCCAGAGCTAAAACAGAAGAAGTAGTTTTGACGCTACAGGGGACGTGTTTTTGGTTTATGGCTAGATCGAGCTTGGCTGAAGCCCGATTTGACCCGATCATTATAAAAATGCCTGAATAGACCCTGATATTGATCAGAACATCCATTGCGTGTAGCATTGGCAGGACAGATAGAGCTGTCACAGTCAATAAACATTTCAGGACATGAACATTCGGTGAACGGTTTGGGCTGTAGACATGGACGGTCCGTCCACATATAAAGCCATTTACTTGTCGTCCATCTCTTCGTAGCTGACACATGGTCGCTAGTGGACGTTCAAGGCTTTGGCTGCCAAGGTGACCATATTGTATATTTCCCAAAGCAGATCTTTTCTGAGTGAAACGAGCAGACGATATAGAAATATTGCTAGTGTGTAGATGGAGCACACTCTTCTTCTATTTAAAAAGAAAATACAGTCAACAACACTCCATCTTGGTTCACCCGACGCTCCAAGACTTCTCTCAGCATGGTGAATCTGGTGGTAGGAACCAAAATGGTGGATGGTGTTTTTCCTTGTGGCTGACAGCTGGTTGCTAGTGGACTCTGGTTGCCTAGGTAAGCTTGTTGTTAGTTCCCAACCCAATTTGCAGAATATAACAATGTTGCTAGTGTATGGATGGAGCTAGCTACCACCAACGCAGTCGCCACTCCATCTAGGTTCAGCCGACGCTCCAGGGTGAAATTGGAAGTAGTGGGGGATGGCATTTCCTTGAGGTAAACATTTGGGGAACCCTGTGTGGGATTAAACTTTAACCTTTGATGTGGTGCTGACTCCCAACCATTAATAATTTAATAGTACCACATATAACATATGTTATATAATATGTCATTGATGGGTTTTACTCTTCATCCTTTAAGCAAAATCTGCTGATAATATGTCGGTAATCAATTGTCGGTTGTAGTAGTTTAAAGAATCTGACTATATCTTCCACCACTTGATGATGGATCAGACAACTTGTCTCTAATCTGCTTGTTGTTAATCTCTAAATTTGTAGCTGACAGTTCCAGGCTCTGGCTTCACATAGTTATCAACAAAATCATAGTTTCGCAGAGAAATATTTGTAATGTCAGGAAGTCAGAGTCAACACATACGGATAACAACAATAGCATAACAATAAACAATCGTGATTACTTCCTTATTGCAAAATCAGTCATCACCAATCGTAGCTGATGTAGCTTGATTTTTATCAGCAAAGATGACCTCAACACCTGAGAACCCTGAGATAAAACCACCTTAGCAACAAATAAACATGTAAACAATCAAAAACAGAGACCAACACGTCGAGAGGAGACAGCTGAGCAGCGAAACCTTCAGACCAGACTGAAACCAGACGACTATCGGCTGTCACACTTCAACGAGGCGACCTGGCTGTTGTTGACATCCGGCACCATGGCAACAAGCGTCTGAACGAGAGTGAAAACGATAGTGTGTGTTTGTAGAGTGTTTTCACGTCTGTCCAGTCAGTCTGTTGGTTAATGTGTCACAGAAACGGAGGGAGAGTCAGCAGTGAATGAGACGTAAGACGACATGGTGTCAGAAATCCATATTGAACGAGCTGTCCAAGGATTGAGCCACGAAAACTTCCTGACTTATGAGAAACACAACTGAATGATCAAAATCAGAGCTGCAGAAGCAGAAATATCTGAGAAAGTTCTGTTTTTTATGAGTAAAGACCCAACAAAATGGATTTCCTAACAGCCCCTTTCTCATAGAAACCTCCCTGCATGATAAAAACTCTTAATTTGTAATGTTGTTCGTAATGTGAGTTCCACACAGAGGAGTAGATTGAAATTTGGGGAAAGAGTTCTCTGATTTTAAATCTGTAACTTAGGGATCATATAAATAACACTTAAACTCTGTATTTGAAGAGAAATCTGTGCTTTTTTGTTAAATTATTGACTTCGGCAGTTAATTAATTCCACTTCCCAGCACTTTAAATATGATTTAGGGATTTTCTGAAACCACGTCCCTGTAGCGTCGGAACGTCTTCTTCTGTTTAAACGATGGTTGGCTAACGTCAAAGCTGCCAACAAAGCCCAGAAGAAGAAGAACCAAAATCATGTGAATCCACACGTCTACTGTGTGGAAGACCTTTACTCTGGAAAATGAAGTCAGTCAGACAGCAGTTCGAAAACGTTTGGTGAGGTGGTAATAGGAGATCATCTTTCAGTACTACCAACTTGATGAAACTGAATACGTCAAGTCCACCCAGGCAAAGGTTGCACCTAAACAACAACAACAAACACTGCATGTTTAAAAGAAAAAAAAGTTAACAACGTTTATGGTGTTGGGTGACCAGAACATTTCTGTAGCAGAGAACACAGGTTTTCTGGAGCCAAGGTACAAGCTACCCTCTCCACACTATATTAACAGCCCTATTTATTGGACTGAATCCATTCGCATCTAGGAAAATACAAGGAAGATGAGAGAAGCTTATCTCTAAGGGAGGAGGTTTAGATCAAATCTGGATTCAGATCAGTGGAAACTCCAAAAAAAGTCTTACAGTCACAAATATTTAATCCTGTAGAAAAACGTTTCTTGTCCTTTAAAGTAGTCAATCGGTCACCAACTGCAGAAAAAGTTGAGCAGGTTTTATCAGATGATGCCGCAGTTTTCTTTCTTGTTAGTCTAAATTAGATTATTTTCAGTAGCATTATATGAATTGCCTCACAGGTTTGTACTCCTATCTTCTCTACAGCTCTCTGAAACCAATTAACATTCATGTTTCCTTGTCACCACATCACTCTGTCCATCTCTGTTTTATTGCATGTTTTTTTAAGCCAAGAACAATTTCCTCTGACATTTTTTTTTTTTCAATCACTCTGTCCTCATCACGTGGTTGACTAATGCAGAAACGAGCCTCAGTTTGTCCGGAGTGAAGACGGCGAAACCAGATTTAGCTGAAACTGATGTGGCGACATTGTCTTGATACCGATTGTTCTGTTGTGTTGAAACTGAACAAAGAGAAAGACCTCTCACAAACACAAACACACACAGAGGAGTGATTGATAACGCTGGGAGGGAAACGTCTCAAGGTCAGTCCAATGAAGTAAGGCGCATTCCACCTGTTGTCACAGCAACCTTTGTAAACAGAGCCTGTGATTGGCTGGAGTCTCCTCCTGATGAAGTGTCACATAACTCGGTGCGTTCAGGTGCTGTGAGAAAGATGGGAGATAAGATGATGTCTGTCAGTAGGTGAAGTAAAAGAGCTGCAGATAAGATGGGAATCACAGTCTTAGTCTGAATATGATTTGGCCACAAGCTCTTTGTCAGTTAGGTAAAGATTTATCTATGTTATGAGAAGGATAAACTGCCATTGAGTTTGTTTTCAAAGGGAAGTTCTTCAACAAAAACAAAATCTTCAGAAAAGCACCATGGGAAACAATCAACACATCATAGTAATCAGAGTATCTGTAAATGAGTCCAGGCTTGTCAAGCTGGCTTAACCCTCGCTCATATTGTTTTCCCGTCGACCATGCAACTTTTGTTCTCCCGGTCAAAACTGACCCGGTTTGTCTGACTATTTATAAAACCTCTGAACTAATTACTATATATTGTGCACTTCATTTTGGAATTCATGGCAGTAGGCCACATTTATATCTAATTATGTGATAATAGAACCATTCAAGATGGGTCAAATTTGACCCAGAGGAAATCTGACGGGTAGAGGACTGAGTTTATGACTGTATACTATGAATTAAATGAATGGAAGTGGTGTGTCAGCATCATGGCCTGCAGATTTCAACAGAAGCATCTCTCTAGTAAAATATAGTTTATATATAGATTTTATATTTTATATATAGATATGGATATTTTATTTGTTTTTTAAAGGTTTCCTGGTTGATAAGGCCGTGTATGTAGCCAAACAGAACCACAATAATTTCAAAAATGAGTTTGTCTTTTTGATTTTTCTTGAAACTAATTTCTAAAATGTAGTAATATGAAGTTTTTTGTAACCTGTAGCCACTACTGTGAAGGCAGGCTGTTGACTATGTAAAGATGTACGAACCCTGTGTAACATCAACAATATGTTTCCTGAAGAGTGATTTTGAAGCTCAATGTAGTGTCTTTGGCCATCGCCATCTTGGCAGTGCCTGACTCCACCTACCTCTAACTCAAAAATGGTCAAAGATGTGGTGCGTGAGTAGAACTGAGGTTAAAGACAGCAAGCAATCTTTTAAACAGGTGAGTTTAAACAATTCACCTTTAGTCCAGTTGTTGTCAATGGAGAAAAGACCAGTTGTTTGAGCTGTAGACAAGTTTATTTTTGCTTTAAAGTTGGACACTTTAACGTGGAGGTCCATAGAGATAGACTCACTTTTGATGGACATCAATGGAACTGCAGTTTATAAATACTTCCCATGTTGTCCCACTTGATGCCACTCAGATGTATGACCACGCCACTGTTACTCTTCTGTCCATCCCCACATAAGCCCTGCCCAAATGATTTGACTGACCCAGCAGATCTTTGTTGGAACATAATGTAAACCACTTCCATCCTGAGAACTAGGTTCATTTTCTAACATGACTTAAAATACGTTATTTAAGAGTTTGTTTCACACCGTACATTTAACGAGACGCTCAGTATAGTGAAGCAAAAACTTCAGCAAAATAATACAATTAAGTTCATGAATCATTTTCGTTTCCTTCAGAAATTTGACGCTCAGAGGTTCTTCTCATGCACATTAGCTGGCAAGAGTGTTTGAAACTTTTCTCTTGCTTCATCAGTTTCAGCTCTTTGGTGTCAGAGCTCTGGCCTTTGCTCTCCTTTTAGTTTTTTTTTTTTTTAAACTGCTACTGCAGCTCAAGTGATCTGTGTCAGCTGGTAGAGGAACATAAACATGGGTCCAGATGAGGCGGCCTCAGCCTCCTGTTTACTGCCTCCGAGGTGATCAGTGTTTCATCCCATCGTAATTGCAACCAGATCAATAATCAAAACCAGATCACAACACATGTAGCTTGCAGTGAAGTCGCAGCTAAACGAAGAATAATTTGATTCACAGGCCTGGGTATTTATTTTTATTTTTTGAAGATTTGGTTCTCCAGTGACTGATGGGTTTGGAAGAATTAAAGGAGCGTGACTCGTGGCGTTGGAACAAAAAACACATTTTTGGGGGCTAACAACAAAACTGCTTTCAGCTTGTAACTCGCACTTTAAGAAAGAGAGCTTGTGCTAAAACCCTATAAAACCATCGGGTGTGACAAAACGGCAACAGATTCCTTCCGTCTTCCTCTTGGTGGTATTTTGGTGGATTTGATTAGATGTTTCCTTCAGACTCTCAGAGGCCCCTTAAACTTTGAGCCATGTAAACCACCCACATTATTCGGTAATGGTTTCACAATAATGAACTTATAAAGGCTGAACTTCTGGACATTATGCTGTCCTAATGTTTAGTTGGCAACTGGAGTTACAAAGTGGGCGAAGTCTCTGGTTCTGGAGGTGTTTTTTTTTTTTTTTTTTAACATACTATGTCCCTGTTTAAAACTTGTTCTGCTTTCAGCACCTAACTTTGTCTGTGACTTATAAAATGACCTTAAAAGTGGATGTTGAGGCCACCAAGTTATTTCATTTTTCTCAGAATTTGGTTTGGTATAGACTGCTCTGTTAAAACATACATTATCTTCAACTTCAGCAATGAAAAGTTTCAAACATGGCACCATTACCCAAAAAGTTGATCTGCAGGGCATTCTTCCATACTTACATTTGCTAATTTGAGCGCGTGGTCAGTATGGCAACATTCCACTGCATCCAGGTATTCATAACCATGAGTACCAGGATGCTGTACTCATAGTGGTCACAAAGTTGAGTATCAAACAATGGACACTCCTCATTCTTAGTAGTCACCTTCTTGGCTACATAGAAGTTGGAACACAAGGTCTTAAAGATTACTCGCACCACAATGCAACAGCTAACCTTACCTCAGTCAGATGTTGGCAGCGTTGTTTCTGTTGAGTGCCTCACTTGCTGTGTTCAATTTTTAAGCAACTCTGTTCCATACTTGTTGGGTCTACATTGGGGCAGTACATGAAATGAGACAAAATGTTTGAATCCAAAAAAAAACTGAAGGTGTTTCTAGCTTTCCTGAAATATTTTGCTCCTAGAACTCAGCTTTGATTGGGTGTTTCTTGTTGAAATGCACCTTTTGGAGTTGTAGTTCATATGCTTCATGTTTAGTCTTGTACGGTAAAACAGTCTTTATTGATCACACAGTGGGAAAATGTACAGTGTTGGGTGCAAAAGTAAAAAAAAAAACAAAAAAAAAAAACCTGATAAAATTCTGTATTTATAACACACACACAAACTGAGCTCCAGCCATATTCCGAAAACAACATAAAATGACAAACCAAGCTAAGACATGTCATTCCTCTGCAAAAAGCCTCATTCAGGTGTGACTGACCCAGAAAGCTGCACTCTGTCTGAGGCCTTTAGAAGCAGCTAAAAAAAAACTGCATTCCCCAACAGCTTTGATTGGACATTCCCTCAGAGGATTAGATTTGATCTAGAACATATTTAGGGTATACACTGAAATAAAGGTTTGTGTTGTTTACCTTCACTGTCGGCATCCCTCCTCACGCTAATGTGTTTGAGACACAGGCCTCAGTGTTGCTGCAAAGAAGGTAACACGAGAGAGGATATAGACTTACGCACAAGCACACACACCTCCGCTCTGCAGAGAAAGCTCCATTGTTGGTCTAAATGCTGCAGCTTTTTGTGGGTTTTTCCAGTGTGGAGGTTCTCAGCCATCCAGGTTGTGGTTTATCAAAAAAAAAAAAAAAAAACTAAACAAGCCAAAACAACAGCATCTGGACTTGTAGGGTTTCTCCAAGATACCCTGCAAGTTTTTGGTATTTAGAGGAGCAAATGTTACCTGAAATCCACTTTATTGTTATATCTATGTTTTTAATGATTTTCATTCAACATTTTAGCGATTAACCCCTCCAACTTGACTTAAACTAAGATCTGTCTGTTAAAATAATAATTTCAGTTTATTTCAACCCGAAATATTTACTGTTTATATGTGTATTGTTGCTTGAAGTGTCACACTAACTTTGCGGAGTCTCATCGTTGGAACTGATTATGCAAAGGGGGCAAAGTGTGTTAGCTCCATGATCACATGTTAGCATGACCGCCGGAGCAACACATATGGGAAATAACCCAGAAGCATCCTTTTATGAATTAGCTTAGCACATACGCTTTCCTTTTGTTTTTAAAGCCTGCCTACAAAACCTGTACAAAAACTAAATAAAAAATAAGACATTTCTTGGTTGTAACTTCTTGGTCGCAGTTTAATTTTGAATTGGTTTAACAAATGAGACGTAACATGTTTATTAATAAGCATTAGTGGTGCTGTTTGGTGGACTTTGTTTGCCCAGGACAGAACAAGGCTTGGTGTTTCCTCCTGTTTCTGGCATTGTTAGAGCTGCTGATAACCTGATGAATCCAATTAAATATTTATAGTAGTCACCTTTTTAAAGGGCCAGTTCATGTGACTGATATAGAAATATGACTAAAACTTAGTCTAGTATTGTTAGTGCTGTGACAGATGGGACTTGTGATGCGAGGCAAGTACACTGTAGTCGGATGGAAAATAGTTTTGTGCTTCAACAGACCTGGGGGGGAAAGAAAAACATATGTTTGTTGGTCTTGTCTCTACCAGTCATCCTGTTGTCTCACGTTCATCTGTTCATGAAGCCCAATTGTTGTCATCATGTCGTCTGTGTCATTGTGAATTGGTGCTGAGTTGTCTTTGATGTCGGGGATGTAATAGCACAGATACCTTTGTTGTCTGGTTGGAAAGGCAGCAGACATGACGCAGACAGTCACTAAATACTTTGTTACTGATGATGATCAGACTGACAGGAAGAAGATACACGCTAAACCAATACACACTAAAACTCTATTGGGAAGTTGGGTTAGTTTAATTTAGAGGTTTGGGGGTTTTGTGTGCGTTTGTCTTGTCCTTACTTGTTTAAGGGTAAAAGACTTGTTGTAATGGTTAAACTGAGGTTAACAGGGTGGAATTCATTATGTCACGTGGTGTCCTCATAGGGGTAGAAGTGCAGACATGTGTGGTTGTGGTGGTTTATGAGGATTGTTGGGTGATAATCATGGCGGTGAACCTCCTGCAGCCTGGCTCGGCTACAAACGTCTGAAACTCTGCTCCCAGTTAGTCCTCTTTTCATCTCTAGCCTCTCTTTGGTTCTCTTTTGTTTCAAACCTCAATACTTTTTTTGGCTCTGACAGAACATATTTGTAAAAAAAAAATGACCTGGAAAACTAAACCAACCTTTAGCTTGTATTAAAACTGCAGCCAACAGTTGGTGGTTTTCTCTATTATTCACCTAATGATTTGTTCTTTTAAGCATCTGAAAAAATCGCATCCAAAACCCAAAGATACTCAGTTTAATATCACTTCCGTTGACTTGCTGACATCCAGAGAATGAGTATTGACTGTAATTCATGAACTCATTAATTCATTACCATGCTTTATTTTTAGCTTGTTGTAGCCAGACTCCACTCTAATCAGAATATGAGTCTGGTAACACGGTTTTAAGATTTCATTGCACGTGACTTTTGCATATCACGGTAGTATGGCCTTCATCTTTAGTCAAGTATTTCCACAGACTTAATTAACTGCTGCTATTTTGCTGCAATGACCCACTGGGCTCCTCACCTGTCTTCTCTGAGGCGTTTGTGATGTTATTGTGTCATCGGCGGCTAGTCGACATGATGCAAGTGTCACGGCACAGCAGTGCAGTCAACAAACCAACTGGTCGACTTGTCTGTGCAACCCCTCTTCACGTCATTTTGTTGTAAACAAATCTAACTCCACAGTGGTTAGATGACGTGTATGATTACGTTGCTGTTCATCGTCTGTCCATCTCTACATAAAGCTCACCCAGATGATTTGATTTGCCCGGCAGATCTTTGATTGATTTCTGAATAGATTCACTCCAGACCAAAGTTTCTCCACTAAATTTCTGTGGCTGTGGGAACTTCCTGGTGGCTTCCAGACTAATCGCTGGTAGACATTTAAAACCTTTGTTTGTGTTCTGGCTTTTCCTTCAGTCTCTCTCTCTCTCTTTTTTTTTTTTTTTTAAACTTTTCTTATTATTATCTCTGCCGTCCTGAGAGTCTAGAAGCACTTATTCTTAAGTTAAAGTGTCCTGATTGACCTAATAGTTTCACCCCAGGGTTCTTTGACTCTCTCCATCATTTCCCCCCTACTGTGTCCTCTTCATCCTCCACTTCACCCTCCTCTTCCTCACCACATGGCAGCTCTGGTCGTGGTGACATCATGGTGAACCAGCAGTGTGAGGTCATGCTAAACGCTGCAGTGTGTTTGTCAGTGTGTGTCCTGTTTATGCATGCAGTTGTCATGCCAGATGTTTGTGTGTTAATGACAGGGCAGCGTTGTGCTGGTTACTCTTTGTTCAGACTGATTTCAGCTCCGTTCTTTTCTCACTGCTGTATTGTATTTGGTTTTCCTTCCTGGTTACAGCTGAGGCTGTGTTCTGATGCTAGTTTAATTTGACAAAGTGTTTTTCAATATCGGGTTCAAATCATATCTTGGCCATTAAACCTCTACTACATGTGTCCACCTCTGATATCATTGTCAGAGCTGTCTGGTCCCCTAAATAAATGTGGGAACTCCTGATGAGTCTCAGCCCGAGGTCCTCTGCCTGCTTTTTGTTAAGTCAGACTAGCTGATGAGAAAGAACAAGACAGTGATGATAATATGTGCTCATGTTTGAGATCACAGAAGATATTATCTGAAGTTTGCAAATTGATTTCAAAATCATTTAAGATTTTAAAACTCCTGCAGTTTGAGCCCAGCTTTAGTAAAACTCTCTGCAGACTCTTAACGAGAACTTTGTGAGACCCAAGAAGAAGTTTTCTCAGTCTTTTGATCTCTCTCTCTCTCTCTCTCTCTCTTCATCTCTGCAGCTGTTTGTGTCCAACCAAAACCAGATTAAAGACACAGAGAGAGACAGAATACCGCTCACCCCTCATTACCAGAATCAAAGACATTAAAAGCCTCTTGCCGTCTTCCCCTCCGTCTATAATCTGGATTTTTCTTTTGGCTGGGATCGGCCCCTCTGAGCTCCTGGTGCATGACTCATGTGACTCTTATTAAGTGGCGCCGTTATTGCAGCAATGCATCAGGCGGTGATGTCATCAGTGGGTGCCACGGCTTGGGAGTGCTGACGTGACGTTCAGCGGTTCAAAAGATAGACCTCAAAAGTAGATTTCAAGTGAAACATGATACCTTACTGCCTGGAGATCTAAAGGTTCACACACAGATACTTCGAAGGGTAAAACCTGATGTATCAACATGTTGTTTTCATAGAAACTAGTTCCATCCCAGCCAGGAAGCCAGAACAACTTCCCCTCCTACACATTGTTTGCAGAGCAAAGTTGGTATGAAGTCTCTCTGTTGGGAACTGATTGTGCTTCAACAAAGATCTGCCGGCCTAGTCAGATTGTTTGAGCAGGGCTTTATTTGGTGATGGACAGAAGAGTAACGCTGACTTAGTCATACACGTCATCTGAGAGACGTGGAGTTTAATTCATTTACAACAAAACAGCTTCTGTCTGAGAAGCGAGCTGTCTAGATTTGGAGTCACATCTGTTGTAAAAGACAGCAAAACAACTTGAAAAGGGCAGACAGTTGACAGCGACTGAGGCATGTGTTGATACCGATCGGGACATTTCTAGTTTTAGGTAGCCATTTGTCAAAAACCAAAACATCAAAAAGAATTTGAAAAGTTTTTTTTTCCTTTATATCATGTCCAAAAATGTTAAAAAAGGCAGCTGGACTTGTAGTGTTACTTGAAGACGTTTCGACACTCATCCAAGTAGCTTCTTCAGTTCAAGATTAAACAAAACTACTATATTGCGACACAGATTTCAAAACACTTCCATCGGCCAAACCTTGACAATGATGAGGATGATGCTCGTCATCCCTGCTAACATGTGATTAATGTCTTGGCTCAGAGGAATGATCTCATACACCTGAACGTGTCTGTGTTTGCACAGTGTGTATTTTACTTGTTCAGTGTGTGTTGAGTGAAAGATGTGTTAATAACTGATCAGACAGAAGTTTGAAGAGGGTTCCTGCTGAATATGTCTTTATGGTTGAATTGGTTGTTTAAAGTAAGTGTGTGTGTGTGTGTGTGTGTGTGTGTGTGTGTGTTGTTCGACCCATATTACACACACATTCCTTTGGGGTGAGATCATAACTCCCCACCCCCCACCCCCCCACAAATCACCACCATCACCACCCCACTAAGGACCAATGGACGGTGGCCGACGAACAAAAGGCACAGACCCACACACACACACACACACACACACACACACACACACATGCATACAATCGCACACGGTAGCTCCATATCCTGTTTACCACAGCAGGTACCTCCTGTCCATCTTTTAAAGGGCATTTCCACTCAAACTTCACTTTATTCACCAGACTTGACATTCTTTTACAGCTCTTGTAAAATGGATTTTTACAGCATTTTCTGACCTTCTTTGGTAGATGTACTTGTGAAGGAAAAACAGGAAGTAATGGGTTGAGGGATGACACGCACAAAAGGGTGCAGGCCAGAAATAAATCTGCATCACTGCAGTGATGGGCTGTAGTATCGTGGACACCCCAGCTTACATCGACATTTGTCTTGTTCTCTCGCTGAGTTCCTAATTATTATTTAATGAATTAGGTTGTATAGCAACTGTGACGATGTATTTTCTTCTCCAGAGTATTTATTACAAAAATTATACAAACCTGCCGCTAAGTCTTTTGTGAGTGTTCTGAATCTAAATAAATCTGCATTTGATAAGTGTAAGCACAAATGTAAAGTCTGTGAATTCCTAACTGAGGAGATCAAACCTGCAAGGTGCTCAACATAAACCAAAAAATAGAAAATAATCTGAATAGAATTCCTTTAATGCAAATAATAAAACAAGAAATGTCAGGTAAACCAATAATTTAAGAATTCACTTCATTCACAATGTTTAGACGAATCAATGAATAACTGACGATATGGCATCTGTAACTGTGTTGGATGGTGAAGGTTGTGTTCATTAGTACGAGGATCTGCCTCAGGCGTCAACTGTTCTGTTCTTTTCAGCAGTAAATTGTTGGGTAGGAAGCAGAATATGTATGTCGTCATGCTAAGGAACAGCTGTTGTTATAAGCACAGTCGTTTGGGGGCAAGATATGTACTTAAATGAAGTGACAAAACAAATAAATAGTCATGAACAAATTTAAAAAATTCTGTTATGAATCCTTAATCAAGCAGAGAGGCAGAGCTGCTTTGGAAAATTGGTAAGGAGCAACTTCCCCAAAGTCACCCATGTAGTACCAATAAATAGTCAGATTAAATCAGTTTAAATTCCGAAATGTATATTTAAATTAGCATCAATACTGAATTAATCAGCTTTAACTATATTGTGTAACTTGTGGAGTTCTCAGGGTTCCATCCTGTCCCTTTTTCGTTCTCACCATTTTGTAAGTTTTAGAATATTTCAATTTCTTTCTTAATCCCTTCTGTACGTTACATAGTTGATTGACAGACTGGTTAGTGCAGGGGCGGGCAATTATTTTTCCCAAGGAGCCACATGAGAAACAGAAAATATCTTGTGCCCACAGGCTGAACTCGCTTCTGCAATTTGTAAAAAGCAATAAATTGCATTGTTTTGACAAGCTGCGACTGGTAAGAGTAAATGTTATGATTAAGCAATGGAAAAGTGAGACTGCCTTACAAGAAATTATTTATTCAATCAAATTCTCCAAAACAATGTAAACAAAATGTGAATGGTTTTACCATATGTGACTTGCTCATTCCAGTCACACACTTTCTGAGTTTCATACTGTTGAAAAGAGGATATTAAGCAGTCTAACCACCTCATCAAAATCAGGTTGAATGTCTGAAGTGAATATGCAAAGCACAGCTGACAGATGATCATCAGTGATCACGTCCTTTCGGCATCAGTCAAGTTTTTGTATTTCTCCACGTGTTTCGTCTCGTAATGATGATTCAAACTGTAAACTTTCAACACAGCAACATGCTCTCCACAAGCTAATCACACAGCTTTACCTCCGACTTCAGTAAAAAAATACTTTGTGGTCCAGGTTTTGTTGAAAACTCTGCACTCGGCATCGACCTTTCTTGTTCGGCATGAGCGGGCATTTTCGAGGGCTAACGTCTTGTCACAAGGTCACCAAGGGTTGTAATAACAAGAACAAAGTTCGTTTTGGCGAGGTCATTTATACTTCACAAGAAACTTGAGTGCCGAACTCCGGGGAGGTCTTCTTAGGCCCCTCCCACCGCAGGATACCTCACACACGCTTAACATTGTGGGATCCTCATTAACCACACCCACTCCAATTTCTGACCAATCACAGAATTGTTGTCGGACACCATGCAAGAAAAAAGTTCTGCCCGGATGATGTGTCAAGAATTAACAAGAACAAACAAGCTTTACGCGGGTCGGTCAGAGTCAGCCATATACGTATACGGCCTGCAGGTTGTGTCATGCCCAAGTCTGGGTTAGTAGGGTAAGGTAGTACAGTCACTAAATCAGGCACTTAGGCAGTCACTAAATAAACAAATCTTTTCACAAACACATTCAATTATTACGTATATTACATTTACATTACATGTCCCACAATATTTAATGATTTGTTTCATCAGATTTGAGTTAATTATGTTGTGAAACGTGAACTGACCTTGTGGAGTTCCTCAGGGTTCCATCCTGGTCCTCATTTTGTTCTCTCCATTTTGTAAGTGTATTTGAATGGCTTCTTTTCTTGTTTGAATGGCTGTGCTTCTTGTTCCCGTGTGTAAGTTAAGCAGTTAGTTGACAGAATGTTTTTGACCAAGTGGTTCTGCTGCTGCGGAGCATGCTGGAAATATACTGTAACAGAAGAACCAATTTTATTTTATCAGATATGGCTTAAATATTTTGGGCTTAACTCGAGGAGTCCCTCAGGGTTCCATCCTGGGCCTCATTTCGTTCTCCCTTTCTTGTAAGTTTTAAATATTTGAGCTTTTTTTTATTTCTGTCTGAAGTAGTGGACGATTTGACTCATTATAGGTCGGTTAGTATGTTTTTAGTTTAGCTTGCAGTCACAAAGGGCAGGTATTTTCGGAGTCTGCCGACTCATGATGTAACTTCCTGTGCCAGTGAGGGTGTGCCACGCTGATAAGGGAGGCATTTTGTTCCACCCCAATTCACCTTTGCACACACAGAGTTTAGCCCTCTCTCTCTCTCTGTCTCTCTCTCTCTGTCTCTCTCTCACTTTCTCCTCAAACATTCACTCTTTCTTTGTCTCCCTCTCTCTCCTAATGCAAACTTAAACCCTCCCAGCACCCACTTCTTCGTTAGTGTCCTTGTTGTCTCTCTGTTGTTTTGTCTCCATAGTAACTGGTCAACGAATCAGCAGGTATCGGCAGGAATAGCGGCCTAGATCCGGGCTGAATTAATCAGGGACCTTTTGTGAATGGATCTGTGGACAAATAAATCTCTGAGTGAGGAGTTGCTTCTTATGCTCCCTGTTTTCTTGATCCAGTGCTTATAGTTGCAAGCTAAAACCTAAAATGAGATTACCTACAACTTCATGCATCCCAAAATAGATGACACACTCATGGAATTAATATTATTGACAGTTTACCTGTTAATGGTAATGTTCAGACGAGACGCTGCCAATGAGTTTGTCTTTTGAAAGAGTTTGAGAGCTGCTTTCCAACAGTAACAACCTGAGGTGACAAAACGGAGCAAAGAAAGAACTGTTGTTTGATTTTAATCCATCCACTGAAATTACCTTATTAAATCTTGCCTTCGTCTGTGTCGGGGTCTTTATCCTGTCCAAATACAGGTTTTGCAAGCAGTCCTTGTTTTTATTTGAGATTAAGAAATATCAGGACTCTTCAACCTGCATTACTCTATTTGATTATTATCAGTTCCTTGACGACATGGAGCAAGTATTTGGGTTTACCTGCCCAGGTGTATGTGTGTGTTGGCAAGCTGCTAAAGCTGAGTATTTATGGCAATTTTCTTTGGACTAAACCAAGACCATGACGTCAACAGCGGAGATCCCCTTGTATAAAATATTGGTTGAAGATCTGTGTCTTTGTTATAGAAGATAACCGATTGCTACAGATTGTCCCGAGCAGACCTGTAGTCGTCAAATGAAGAGTATGGAAGGAAGAGATCAGGCTGTAAGCTGCAGGAAATAATGCAGCAGATTATTAGAACTATCAAAACCCTTTGTAACTCACTCACGCAGACAAAGCCTTCACTCTGAAGCTGGATGTAGATGCCACGAATACCTTTCTCTGTTGTTGCTGCTGTTGTTGTTTTGCTCCTTTTCTATTATCGCTTCAATTCAGTCTCACTGTTACTCTTGACCTTCATGTGAACAAGGTTACCATGGCAATAGCCTCATTACTCCCAGAACTGTATCAACAAAAGTGTACCAACACTGTCCAAAAATAGTGTTTATCATTTATTTAGTGTATTATTATTATAAGCAGAATTTCTAGCCCAAAAAGATTAACATAACACTTGAAAATGTTAGTTCAGCCAAGCTACATATCTGAAAACCTGAAAACTTTCACAGCTATTTGACAGTGCACCAGTGACTTCCAACATCTCATCATTGAGACCCCTTAAGGAGTCACAAACCTAATTTAAATGATCTGATCAGATGTACATGTTTACCTCAAAACATCATTCACTTTAGAAGTTTATTTTCAAAATGGTTCTGCTGCTGTGGAGGATCAAATCTTTTGGTTTTATCAGATATGTGGTGAAACTAGAGTCCATTTAAACACACTTACTGCGTCTCACTTATTGCAGCTGCTCATACTATGTCAAAAAAATAATGAGCTACAAACCATGTTAAAGCCCAGTATAGAGAGATAAGTGAGGAAAAACAGCAGCTTAAAGGTACAAAGGTTTGACTTTTATCCATGTCATGCATCAACTCAACAGTCTGTTTGTTCTTGTCCTGGTTTCATAAAGAAGGTGTCTGATTTAGTGTGACTAATCAGTGAGTGATCTCACCAGGGGACGATGTCAGTGGGGGTAAAGTCCGCTAACTACTGCTGCTGCTGCTGGCTGAAAGGATGTTTGACACTAACGCAGGTGTGGCATTACAAACTTAGAGCGAAAAAGAAAAAGATGGAACACTGGAGAGGAAAGAGAAATGAGGCATAAAGACTTCAAAGAGGTAGAGAGAGTGAAAAGGGTCGAAGAGGGACAAGGAAGAGTTCTTATAAACAATGAAACGTGGAGATAACTTTGAGTCTGACGAATAAAGAGAGATTAGAAATGTGGAAAGCAGGATGTTGCAATCTCTCCTGTGTGGATATTCAACACACAGTCATTATGCTGTGTGTAATAGTGTTGTGTCACTGTGGGTGAGGCAGCAGCTAACCCTCAAAAACTCCACCTATAAACCTGAGTCGCTGTAACATGTTTGGACCACTGCTGTTCTGCTGACTGTTTTAGACGAGCTGGAGCTGAACATGGTGGATTTCCCACACTGTGGAGGCACAGCTCATATTTGCTGAGCTCAGCGCGGTGTTAAGAACTGGCTTAAAGCTGCATAGTTACATAAGCAAAGAGACAGACACATTTAGTAACTCTGAAGGTGTAAAAGCTCCGGGAGGAGAAGTGCAACTCTAATGAAATGGACTTTATTTAGTCAGTTTGTGTCGTTAAAAGCCATCCTCCGCTAAGAGAGCTACTGCTGACATCCAAAGAAGTCTTAATAAAAACATTTTACGCTAAAGATGCTTACTGTATCGGGATCCTGGTTGAGTTGAGCAGGTGATCGATCACATTGCACTTTCAAAGAAAGTGTCAGAGCTGCACGATGCATTGAGGGGCAAATAAATTCTTTAAGAAGCGAGTAACTGCACACTCAGAGATACAGTCACACTCCATCTGGATTTGATTGTGGGGGTGTGTTTCAAGGAATACAGAGAAGGAAAAAAAACAAACTGCAACTGGATAGTCCTCCAACCAATCAGAGCAACAAAATATATTCTATATTCTAGACAAATCGCTGTGAAATGTTTATCTTCCGTAGTCAATATCTGTTTACAAGCGACGTGGTAGCCGACTCTAAAAGGCTTGCTTCTCCAATGGCAGCCATTTTGTTGAAAACAAATTTAACCACACAACGCTCAGATGACATGTTCGACTACGTTGCTATTACTCTTCTGTCCATCACCACATAAAGCCCAAATTGTTTGGGCGGAGCAGACCTTTGAGCTGCAGAATAAAATCCATAATCCACAGTGACTCCAGATCGAAATCCTAGACAAATATTTTGTGGCTGGAGGAGATTTTATGTAGCATACAGGCTAATTGATAGTGCAAAGTTAACATGACATGTGAAGCCCTGCCCAAATGCTCTGATTGGCCTGGCAGATTTTTGCAGGAGCGGAATCAGTTCCCAACTGAGAGACTCCACTCCAACTTTCTAGCTCATAAAGTTTGTGGGCAGGGAAGGTTGATACCAACAGTCTGACTCTATTCTCAACAGATCTCAAGAAGAGCCACTCATCTGATCCTCAACACAAAATTCGAGATCAGACAAGAAGTTTAAAATCATACGAGTGACAATCTTTTTGTTTAGATGACAATCATGTTAATAATCCTCTTTATATCCATCTTCCATGGTTTCAGTTATTGATAACGTTCAAATTGGTCATAGCTCTCTGTTCTTCTTCATTTTGACCAGAAAGAAATTAATCTAAAGGCTTTTGTTGACTTCTGTTTTCCTCACATCTCACCCATCTCTATTTCTCTAATAAACAAGAGTAAATCTCACTGTAAAACTGGAAAATGTGTCACTGTGAGAAAGACGGATTAAAAAATTCCCTCTGAGCTTGGTGTGCTGCACCCAGAGATGACCTAATATTGCTGTACTTGTGAGTGTGGCTGGTACAAGCTAGTACAGCGAGGTCTGATTATTGAGAAACATTACCCAGCGGCACTCTGTTCTGCTCTTCTTAAACAAATATGAAATTCATAGTAAACTGTGGAGCAGCTTCTGTTCACTGGCTGAACTCTGGCGTAAACTCTGTGACGCCATACGAGCTGCTCAGAAAGCGACGGATTAGAGCAGCTGTAATTACGGATGTTGGTGATAAGTCATGCAGGTCATGTTTTATCCAACAAACTAAACTGGAAACAAAAGCAACTGGTCCTTAGGGAGTTTATGTACCTCTGTGGGTGGTATACACCTAAAATTCACATGGCTTGGGTCTGTTAACGACCAGATACTCACCTGTAGTCGGAGGGATTTGTTTTGATCCCGCATCAAAGGATTTTACCGTTAACAGACCCTAGTCACGTTTACAACTGTTCCTAATAAAAAACCTAAACTCTCCACTAGTCATTTACAAACTGAAGACATTGATGCAATGTCTTTTATATGGACAATGATTTCCACTGGACTTATATTAACCACATGATCACAACTGTGACCTCTTGTTCCATCACCCACTTTCCCAAAGACCCTGTTCATATCCATTTCCTTTCATGATGTTTAAAATGGTGTTTGGTGTTTTTCCTTAATACTAGAAATTTGGTGTTTTCCTTTTGCTTTTTAGCTCGCCAGTTTGTGCATTAACAAGAGAGCCAACTGTAAACTGGCAGCAAGTTATAAACTGCCAATTAATTAATGTCCATGTCAGGAAATGGAAAAAGGCCAAATGCAGAATATGCATATACTGTGCATATGACCTGTATCAAATTTGACATAATGTCATATTTGGAATAGTGGAACATTAGTGTGTATTAAATTAATTGGTAATAAATAAATTCATTAATAGCTATTAGGTCTCAATATCGCTACTGATTTCCTGAAAAGATTTGATTCCAATTCTAAAAGTCACACATATTTTTAAAAATCTAAACGAAAATTTTATGAATCAATACCAGATCTTTAAAATCAAGATCCATTTGACAATGTATTTATTTATTTTTAAACCCAGCCCAAATAACTCCAAATATCTGAAACTCTGTGTCTGTATGAAAAGTATAGAAAACAAGGAATTAAGAAGATCAGATGAAAGAACTGATGTTGGAATATGGGGTCTGTTGCTGTGACGGATGTAGTTTTTGTAGATGATAAACAGCAGACTGACTGTGAAACTAACCTGTTTTTTTTTTTTTTATTTGTCTCTTCAGACTCTAAAGCCATCGTAGACGGCAACCTGAAGCTGATCCTGGGTCTGATATGGACTCTGATTCTGCACTATTCCATCTCCATGCCAGTCTGGGAGGGTGAGGACGAAGAGGTAACATCCACCATCCATCTCTTTGTGTCCTAACTTCATAACATCAGTTCCTCTGCAAAGAAACAGAAACTCTGTTCTTAAGATAAACTTGAAATGTAAAAAACGCAAAACAAAACAAGACCATTTATCTGCTTCCTAAGTCCTAATCTGTTTGTGTTCAGGCAGAGTCAAAGACTCCTAAGCAGCGTCTGCTGGGCTGGATCCAACATAAAGTCCCTGATCTTCCAATAACCAACTTCAGCAAAGACTGGAGGGATGGCAAGGCCCTGGGAGCTCTGGTGGACAGCTGTGCGCCAGGTACGTTTCAAGGCTGTAAAGCTGAGGTCAACACTGGGCGATAAGAGACATTACTGTTTTTGAGAACTCAAACCAACAACTATTGTTGCAGAATTGTCCAGCAGAGCTCTGACTGTTGTTGTTCTTTTTGACCCTCGCAGGCCTCTGTCCAGACTGGGAGACCTGGGATTCAGTGAGACCAGTGGACAATGCCAGTGAAGCCATGCAGCTGGCCGACGACTGGCTGGGCATCCCGCAGGTTAGATTCCCTCTGATGTTACTCCATGCTGATCTGAGTGAATAGATTATTTAGAATCAAAGTAAAGCTGTGTAGGGTTTTGAAATTATGGGTCAATGTGATTTTTAGAAAGGTAGACATTCATAACACTCAAACTTCTGCAGATTTTTCTATCATCTAACAATTCAGATATATGTTTTTGTATCTTTTTACACCACCGACATATTAAATCGGTCTGTATCCTGTAGCACAGATGAGGCAGAAATCCCTCTGCTTTGTTTTTTCTCCAGAGGTCAGGGTTCACCTGCAGCATCTCACACAGACTCTGTTTGGTTTCCTGAAAGTTTGCAGCACAGGAAACTGTTTTTACACCCTTTTTTCTGAGCTTGAGACAATGCAAGCCTCGGATTTACCAGCTGAAACGGAAATGGCTCATAATGCGTTACGTAATAAACAATTCCCAGGAAGTAATTAGTAAAGTGTTAATGTCAATGAAATGAGTAGCCGTTTTCTTTTGAGGTTTTTTCACAGGGTCAAATAAATAAAATATATATACTGTTTCTCTGAAGATACTAAAGCTTAATTTCTTTCTTCAAGAAAAAAAAAGACCATCTTAGCTAGCCAGATGTTTGTGTTGCTTAATTGCCTGAAATGTTGAACATCGGTTGTTAATGACGCAGAGTTCAGTGTCCTGGACTGAACTCAAGCGTTCGAGTTCATCACAGCCACATTTTCTCCATCAATCATTACTGATATTCTTTTACGTCACACACGTCTACTGTTTAGATGGTTTCCTTGACTTCAGTCCCACACAATGTGAAGCAATGATTAGTCAAATGAAGACCTAAATAAATAAAACTGTATTCACGTTTTGTTAACAATATGCAGTTACTCCAGATTGTTTCTGTAAGAAAATCTTTCTAAATATACACGCTGGGTTTAAAGCCAGCTGCAATATTCTTAACGCGATCTCTGTTGAGGCCATTTTAATCCACGTATATGTGTAGGGTTTCTCTAAAATTTAATGTGGTCAAAAGTATGTGGACATACCCACTCTCAGATTTCAGTGTACTTTTGGTTTGTGACTCAGGTTACAGGGGAAATCTTGATAGTGCAGCTTTTGTGCCAGCCTCTGTACACAGAGCAAGGTTTTTAAAGAAATCGACCTCAACCCCATCCAACACTTTTTGGATGACCAGGAGCTCAAACTGTGTGTCATCAACAAACATCAGAGTTGGACGCAGAGCCGACTCTAGCCGTTTTGGTGACTTAGGCGAGATTATGGTTTGGCGTGCACTCACCACCCCAAACATCAATGGACAACCACTGTATGACAGAACTTAGAGGTTTAATTGTTCATCAAACACACAAACAAACACACACTTAAATAAGATAAAGTAACATTATTAACAATAAAATAATAAAATAATAAATAAAATAATTAAATAAAATAACATAAATGAAATCAGAGTTCCTGTTCAGGTTTTGTGCAAATATTTGGAAAGTGCTGACCGCCCCCTCATATGAATAATAAAAATACGCTATGTTCAAACAATATAAAACAAAAAATGAGGTGCAGGTTTAACTAAACAGCTAAATATTCTACTGCGCTCCAAATGTTTATTTGCATACAGAGTGCCAACTGTGATCTGATCTCAGGTGATGGCTAGAAGCTGCTTTAACACTCAGATCGGATGTTTGCCGGAAGTTCAGGTTGATTTATTTATTTTAACAGCCCTGATCTGTGTGTTTGTGCGTGCAGGTGATCGCTCCAGAGGAGATCATTGACCCCAGTGTGGACGAACAGTCGGTGATGACCTACCTGTCTCAGTTCCCCAAAGCCAAACTGAAACCCGGAGCTCCACTTAAACCCAAACTCAACCCCAAGAAGGCTCGAGCATACGGACCCGGTAAACACGCACACATTGGAAATTTAGTGTCAGGAGACGACGAAGCGAACAACTTCTAAAAGGTCGTCATGTTGTTGGTTAAATAACAATCATAGTTGTTCTCTGTTAATGGGGGTAATGGAAACACTGATCTGACAATGTGAGGAAGTGAGCAACTTTTAGTGTGAACAATGAGCTGCACTCACATCTAAAACACCCACACACCCACACACACACACACACACACACCCACACACACACACACACACACACACACATACATATATAGTATATACTGGTATGGCCATTTGTTCTCTGTCTTGCACCGTACCCCTGAGAAGGAAATACCTGGAGATTCATGCAGAGGCAACGCAAATGCTCTCAAACTAACACATCCAGCAGCTGGTAGCTCTGTTTTCATTAGACGATACTAAAGTGGACAGTAAAAACAAGAAGAAGTTATATAGAGTACATGGTATACAAGCTAGTAGCCGCTGATAGACGGTAATAAAATGACACATCGGAACCTGTTGCTTTTTAATTTTTGATCAGAAAGGGAATAAAAGAACGTAAACACTGGCTACGTTTACATGGACACTACTATTCCTCTAATAATCAGAATAAAAATAGCCCAGTCGGACGGGACTGTTTTTACCTGGGGACGTCATGTGATTCAGAAATGACCCCCCTACGTCTGTGTTTCATGTGGCGCTTTCGCACGGGATAAGCAAACTCTATGTTTTACTCTGATTTACTATTCCACTGCATGTGAGAGGACATTTTACACTTTGGGACAGTTTTAGTTACTTTGCAAATTGATAATAAAAAATCTATTTTAAAAAATTAAACATGATGTAATAAGACTATTGATCCCGGGAAAGAAATTACGGACGACCTGGCAGCGACATCTCAACTTTGATTTACAGCACATCCTTCATAATTCTGAAGTAAGGCAGAATAAAATCGCATATCAAACAAAAGTCTTCAAAAAGTAAAAACGCACCCCCTAATCACAGAGATACTGATTCGCACTGGATTAGTATTATCACAAGACCTCTGGGGTAGGTAGAGAAGAAGAGGTAGAGGTAATCTGCAGTGTAATTTTTATTTTACAAATTACAGACATGGACGATCATCACAGGACTAAGATCACAGACGACCTCTGCAATTATTCCAAATTACCGGAGGTCCCCAGATAAAATTAATCCCATGCGAATAGGTTTAATGTCTTCCTTAACCACCTATATCAGAACAGACTGAGGAGTTTTTCAGTAGACTGAGAGCGGTGGTGTAAACCTTTGTTAATCTGATCTCCTAATAACAGTGTTAACACTTGATCTGTTGGTTTCTCTCTGGTTGGAATAAATCCGTTCTTATGTTTGCTCCACGTGGGGTAAATATCAGGAGAAGAGTTTCCAGGAGGTACAGGAACTTCGAGGTAGAAAAACAAGCAGTTGTCGAAACAAGTGTTTGAAAAGATGAACAGAGCTGGAATCCACGTGGACAGCAACTTTGTCAGTAATGGTCTATAGTGACTGATGTTTTGAGGCATGAAAACGCAGATCTTGTAATTTTATTTAGCGTCCATGTAAACAGTAAAGTTGGAATCTCTGATCAGAATGATTGTTCAGATTGAGAAATATTGTCCGTCTAAATGAAGCCAGTATTGCTGTTGAATTGTAGATTCACCCATTCAGTTTGTGGTGCAGTGGAAATCTGACTAAACTGTAAATCAGAACTTACAGAAAACTCCTGTTAATCCTTGTGTAGGTCTGTATGAAGTCAAGATTTGGATTAAATATAAGCTCCTTGAAGCAGTCTTTGAATTGCTTGACTATATTTACTGATTGTGTTCCTCTGTAGGTATCGAGCCCACCGGGAACAGGGTGCTGCGTCCTGCTGTGTTCACAGTGGACACATTCAGTGCAGGTCAGGGGCAAGTCACCATCTACCTGGACCATCCAGACGGCACCAGAGAGGAGGTACACACCAGATCCTCCTCCTCTTCATTAGAGTGTGTATTAAATCAAAAGTACTATAAGTGGCACATGATTTCTCTGTTTGTGTTGTCAGCTGAAACCGGAGCCTAACGAGGGAAAGAAGACCTACAGCGTCACCTACATTCCTCAAGTCATGGGGCCTCACAAGGTGACAGTGTTGTTCGCCGGCCAGCCAATTCCCAAAAGTCCATTTGAGGTGGACGTGGACAAGGCACTGGGCGACGCCTCCAAAGTCACAGTGAAAGGCCCCGGAATCGAACCTGTGGGAAACATCGCCAACAAACCCACCTACTTTGACATCTTCACTGCAGGTGATTTTAAAAAAAAAAAATGGGAAAGAAAACGGCAATGATCATTTAGAAATAAAAACATCATTAACAAAGGTTTCCTCTTCTTGGTTCTCTTTAGGAGCCGGTACAGGAGACGTGACGGCCATGATCCGAGACCCTCAGGGTCGCCAGAACGTTGTGGAGGTGATGATGGAGGATAAGGGTGACAGCGTGTACCGCTGCACCTACCGACCCACTCAGGCCGGACCTCACACCGTCATCATCACCTTCGGAGGGATGGGAATCCCCAAGAGCCCGTTCAATGTGGACATTGGACCTGGTGAGTTCTTCTTTAAATGTCAACCACATCATTCACATGAGCTAATGATCATCACCTGTTCACGTTGTATGCTGTCTCTTTATCTGGCAGCCTGCATGCCGGGTGCATGCAGGGCGACTGGTCGGGGTCTCCAGCCGACTGGGTTGAGGGTGAAACAGGTCGGGGACTTCAAGGTGGACACCAGGAACGCTGGCAGTGGAGAACTGAAGGTTCTCGTCAAAGGACCCAGTGAGTACAACTCAAACTGTAGAGGCTTTAATAGAACAATAGAGATGTGTTGGACGTCTGTAAAAACTGTAGAAAGACTAAATATTAATACTCATAATATTCATATGAGAGGAATGGTAGCTGTCCGTATACTTTTAGTTATCTTCTTATCTCTTTTAGTTATGCAGTTTTACTGTGTTGTTTTTTCTGACCAACTTCAAAATGTTTGTAACTGATCACTCAGTGAAAACTGTATTGATGAAGTGGATGATTATGTCAGAAAGCTTTCATAATTTTGGCTAATCATAACCGTATGTTGGATCTTGATTTCAGAATCATGTGGGAACTCTGGTAGACAGAGCCCTGCTTAAGCTAACATTTTCATCATCGTCATCACTGGCCGAGTTCCAATCGCCACGTAGTTTTCAGTTAAATAAAATGTGAATAAATGTGAGACGAATAGATGAACAGTTAGTGGTGCTATTAAACAACTGCAGGAAATGACACAACATTGTTCTGTTATGATGTTTAACTCATATTTAAATGCAAAGAACTCCATTTGTTGTGTGCCAGGTCAGTTTTTTTTTTTTTTACTGTAAACCAGAATATGACTTCTCTGTCTTTAGGCCTTGATTCAGAAGGAAAACAAAACTTCCTTGAAAGGGGAAAAACGGGATGAAATGAAAGGGTTGTGTTTGCAAAACGGCATCATGCAATATCAGAAACATCTGTGTTTGTGTGTGTGTGTGTGTGTGTGTGTGTTCAGAGGGAGTCGAGGAGCCGCTGAAGCAGACCTCCAGTCAGGATGGCGTGTTCTCCTATGAGTATCATCCTAACAGTCCCGGAAAATACGTAGTCTCCATCACCTGGGGCGGTCAGCACATCCCCAAGAGGTGAGCTGTACAATGTGTGTGCGTGAGTTTGTTTCACTGCGTTACTGCAACACATTACCTCATCTGATCTGAATGCTTGGATCCTCCGGGGAATTAAGACTCTTACCCTGGGCCTCGTGTTCTCGTTGTCACCTCTCTGTAGAGCAGAGTGGACATTAGCACAGGGAGTTCCTCACATTTCTGAGCAGCACACCAGACGGGAAGAGAAGCCAGAGTCAGACCTGTAACCTGTAAATAGATAATTAAATGTCATCTTGAGCGTCACCACTGTCTGTCTGTGTCAAGATGTGGGAGTTAAATAAAGTCCACTGATGTTTGCGTTCAGTGTAATGATTTAAATCAGAGTCGACCTAATTTGTGCTAAAAACCTGCTTCGTCTCTGCAGAAATGAAACAAAAATTTAAAATTCCTCTTTAATTATGTCAAACTTAGACTAATGAAGTAAAAAAACAAGACAGTGGTCGTTGGAGGAGGAATACTTAGAGGTAAAAATTCACAAACTTAACAACGGAAATGAAAAAAGCAAAAAAACAGCAGTGTGTCTATGTTATGCAGACGGTAAATCTCAACTGACAGTTTTATTTGCTGTGAAGCTGGTTTCCATCGGAGTGCAACAAACATTAAGACACACACACACACACACACATACACACAGACCTACAGTCAGTAACTGCTGAATATTGGATTACATTTCTGTGGGGCTCCGAGGTTGTTGATTTGTGTTTGTGTTGACAGCCTCATGACTGATTTCATACTGTGCCCCAACACGCACACACACTTGCACACACACATAGTAAGTAGCTTTTTGCTTTTCATATATATGTTGTGAAATTAGCTCATTTTAACTGAGAAGTTGTCAAGGAGGTGTACCGTGAGTGGAGCTGAAGGGGGTAGGTGGTGAATAGTAACCTGTGAGGATACACACCTGTCACTCTGAGCAGCCACGCCCTTAAGTATATATAACTTTAAGTCTATTTAAACAGGTGAACTTTTTAAAATGTCTCCTCTGTAGAGTTGTCATTAATGGGGAAATTAGCTATAGACACCAAAACTGTTTCTGTACCAGGGTGTGGACATTTCCATTTCTGCTGTAATATTGCACATTTTAACCAAGAGGTGTATGGGGATCAACTCACTTTTGGAGCTACAACTGCAGTTTTTGGCACTTGGCTCGATTTTCAGTCCTAGAAATTCTCGTTTGGATTTTACACATTTTGACAGCTGCTTTGTTTTTTATCCAGTCCGTTTGATGTGACGGTCGGTCCGGCGGCGGGGCCGCAGCAGATCAGGGCCTGGGGTCCTGGCTTGGAGGGAGGCATCGTGGGTAAACCTGCCACCTTTGTGGTTGAATCCGTCGGCACTGATGTGGGAGTGTTGGGTGAGTCTCTGATCACAGTAGGCTTAGTTTTTAATTTATCAGATTTACCAAGTTTAATCTTTTTATTCATCAGACTCTGACAAAGATTTAAAATAACATCTAAAACAAAGCCAAGAAAAAGGCAACAAGACTCGTTGCCACTGATGATGTGGCTTTCTTCAAAACTTCAACAGGTTCACCTTCTCAGAAAACCTCAGAACTGGAAAAAAAAAAAAAAACACTTGGAAAAACATCTTGAAGAAACCAGTTGCCTTTGAGACATTTAGGATTTAAATGTTGTCAAACCCTAACCGTACCTTACTTCCACTCTAACCCGATCTGCTGTGTCTTCAGGTTTTGCCATCGAGGGACCTTCTCAGGCTAAAATCGAGTGCGAGGACCAAAATGACGGGTCATGTGACGTCCGTTACTGGCCAACAGAACCTGGTGAATATGCCATCCACGTGACCTGCGATGAAGAGGACATAGAACACAGCCCCTTTATGGCATACATTGTTCCTGACAACAACACCAGCCACCCAGAGAAGGTCAGTAAGACTCAAAATCTGCTCTTGGTTTTTGTTCAGAAACGCTGACTGGCCCACCGAACTTAAACTGTTGATGGGTCTGGTTAGGTGTTGGGTGGAGAATAAATATTTCTGTTTTTTGTGGTTTTAGGTCCAGGCCTATGGGCCAGGACTTGAGAAGACCGGCTGCCTGGTCAACCAACCTGCTGAGTTCACCGTCAATGCTGAGCATGCTGGGAAAGGCCCTCTGAAGATCACAGCTCGGGTCAGACACAGGAAACCACACAAACTCAGTTACTAACAGACATTTAGTCCTTACAAAGAAGCCAAGAAGGTTTAATTCTATGAATATGATTGTCATGTTTCAGAACTAGTTCTGTGTGTCTGTAGTTTTCTCTTACATAAGGATGTTTATAATAATGGTAACAATTACACAAATTATCAATTTATCTGTAAATTATTCTTTAAATTAAATTCTGGAATAACTGAAACTAAAAAGTTCAAAAGAATAACACATTTTTAATGATATAAGAAGAATTCTTTGCAGCTTGAGTTTTATACTTCCTTTTTTCATTTTCCATATTTGACCATATTTTGAACTCTCTTGTTTTTTTGTTTGTCAGGACGCAGAGGGACTTCCTGTGGAGGTGAAGGTGAAGAGTAAAGGTGACGGGATGCACTACTGCTCCTACACCCCAGCCTCCCCTCTCAAACACACCGTGGCCATCGCATGGGGAGGAGTCAGTGTCCCCAACAGTCCCTTCAGGGTAAGCAGCCAATCACAGCTCCCTGTTACTGCAGGAAGTCAAACTGCCCTGCTCAAACCTGAGATCCAGTCAGAGCCTGTATTTAAGACGGAAAGCCACAGGGTTGTGCAATCTGAGCGGGCTGTTTCAGAGGAAAGCTTTGGGAAAGCTACGGTGAAATACAAAGATGGAAGCAGCAAATCAAAGAAGCCTCTGATTATCATCACCACATATACTGAGGAGAGGCACTGCTATTAGTTTTCTTTCACAGACCACCGGTAGATCACTTAAAACTGAATAAGAACAAATGTTACCTGTGCTGCTGAAAATAGACCTTAAATGTTAAATAATGTCTTGAAAGAAACAAAAAATAAATAAATGCTATAAGAAATTACAAAGAAAGTAGCCCATTAAAATTGCAGCCAATTATTTTAGAACTTATTTCAGGAGCTTCTATTAACTCAATAGTTTAACTTATAGTTAAATGATTTTTTAACATATACGAGTCGATTTAAAAAATATTAACACCAGTGTCATTTCTATACATAAAGGACAGAGCTGGTGTCAGTATGACCCTAGTCGAGCTTAAAGGCTGTAAACGGAGGTAAACATCAAACTCTGCTCTGTCCAAAGTTCAACAATTAGGTAAAGATAGGGGAGGTTTTTTTTTTTGCTTGAACTGTTTGTTGTTAAACAACAGCTGGTAAGGGTTTGTCGGTCTGATTCCATCGGATGTGACATAATAACTCAGACTCCGTTCAGGTCACCTCGCATTAACATCCATCCTGGACAATCGGATCTCAAGTGTCCAGCTTAAAGTACATGTGTGGACACACCACAGACACATTTGAGTGACCTGTCTGATGTGGAGGTCATCTGAGACTCATTTGACCTCATTCCTTTATTAGTGTGAACACACAATAAGCCCTGGGTCACATTAAACACCACCTACTCAACAGGGGTGATCTGTGGAAGAGGAGTTTAATTCACTCATTCAGAAAAAAACATAGATTATCGTAAATGATCACCTGAAAAGACAAAAGCACCATAAGTGATGTCTTTTCACTAGTAATTATAGGCTTTTTAAATATTCTGTCCTTGTAGCTGTTAACTAACTAATGATAAATTCATCTAGAATAGAATTAACTAATGAAATACTTGAACGTGGGTGACTCTGAAAACAGATTGGCACAAGGTTTATTACTGATGTATAAGGACCCGCAGTTACATATTTCCTCAATAATGACTGGCGTCTTTATTTACCTTTTATTACCAGACATTTCTCAGATTATGAATGCTTCAGGGGTTCAGTTATAATCTCTGGAAAAAAGAAGATCAATAGTTAAATAATAACTATAACATGTAGAATGTTGTTACAATATTCCACTACACCAGTGATAATGTTCAAGAAGAAAAAACTGAGTTCTGGTATCAAGTTCTAGTTGGGACGCATGTGGTAATATCACAATCGACCTTCATTGCCGGTAGTTCTTTGATGTCAGATAGGTGTGTCCCCACCTCCAAACGTAAATAGAAACTCTCATTTCTATTGTGTATGCATTAAACAGACAAGATACAACAAGTTACATAATGAGCGTTAGAAGTGTTGGTAGGTGTGTTGTTAACCTTGGCCAGACAGAGCTGTTTACAGTCCTTATGCTAACCTAAGCTAGCCATATCCTGAACCTAGTTTTATACTTAATACACAGACATGGGAGTACAGCCGTTTATTTTAGGGCTTAAAACACTTTCACTGCTGGTTTCAGTCTGACTGGAGACCTGTTTCATTTCTCCTTTCTCTAGAACAAAGGCTTAAAAATGCCACTGATCTCTTTATGAATGAAAACAAATACATTTGTATTGAAAGATGTCCAACTACTTTTTCCAGTGTGAGTCAATAATCACATTTGTTTACCAAAGGCACAGCCAGTATTAACAGACTGAATCAAGCATGTGTGTTTAAGGCGGTCAGCTAATTTAGTTAGCAAGCTAAGAAGCTGAAACATTAATTAAACATTTTACTGTTAACATACAGTATCTCACAAAAGCGAGTACACTCCTGACATTTTTGTAAATATTTTGTTATATATTTCACGGGATAACAACGACGATATGACACTTTGATACAATGTAGAGTAGTCGTGTACAGTTCATTTAACAGTGTAAATTTACTGTGCCCTCAAAATACCTCAACGCACAGCCTTTAATGTCTAAACAGCTGGCAACAAAAGTGAGTACACCCCTAAGTGAAAATGTCCAAATTGTGCCCGATTAGCCATTTTCCCTCCCCGGTGTCATGTGACTTGTTAGTGTTACAAGGTCTCACGTGTGAATGTGGAGCAGGTGTGTTAAATTTGGTGTTATCACGCTCACACTCTCTCATACTGGGAGTGTTAGTGCGATAGTCTCAGCACTGGTCACTGGAAGTTCAACATGGCACCTCATGGCAAAGAACTGTCTGAGGATCTGAAAAAAAGAACTGTTGCTCTACATAAGGATTGCCAGCACCCTGAAACTGAGCTGCAGCGCGGTGGCCAAGACCATACAGCGGTTTAACAGGACAGGTTCCACTCAGAACAGGCCTCGCCATGGTCGATCAAAGAAGTTGAGTGCATGTGCTCAGCATCATATCCAGAGGTTGTAATAGATGTATGGGTGCTGCCAGCATTGCTGCAGAGATTGAAGGGGGGAGGGTCAGCCTGTCAGTGCTCAGACCATACGCCACACACTGAATCAAATTGGTCTGCATGGCTGTCGTCCCAGAAAGAAGCCTCTTCTAAAGATGGTGCAAACTGTTTGCTGAAGACAAGCAGACTAAGGACATGGATAACAGGAATCATGTCCTGTGGTCTGATGAGACCAAGATAAACTTATTTGGTTCAGATGGTGTCAAGCGTGTGTGCCAGCAACCAGGTGAGGAGTACAAAGACAAGTGGGTCTTGCCTACAGTCAAGAATGGCGGTGGGAGTGTCATGGTTTGGGGCTGCATGAGTGCTGTTAGCACTGGGGAGCTACAGTTCATTGAGGGAACCATGAAAGCCAACATGTACTGTGACATACTGAAGCAGAGCTTGATCCCCTCCCTTCAGAAACTGGCCCGCAGGGCAGTATTCCAACATGATAACGACCCCAAACACACCTCCAAGACGACCACTGCCTTGCTAAAGAAACTGAGGGTAAAGGTGATGTACTGGCCAAGCATGTCTCCAGACCTAAACCCTGTTGAGCATCTGTGAGGCGTCCTCAAACGGAAGGTGGAGGAGCGCACGGTCTCTAACATCCACCAGCTCCATGATGATTCCAGTGGCAACCTGTGAAGCTCTAGTGAACTCCATGCATGAGTGAAGGCAGTGCTGGAAAATAATGGTGGCCACACAAAATATTGACACTTTGGGCACAATTTTGCCATTTTCACTTTGTGTGGTATACTCACTTTTGCTGCCGGCTGTTTAGACATTATTGGCTGTGTGTCTAGTTATTTTGAAGGGACAGCAAATTTACACTGTTATATGAGCTGTACACTGACTACATTACATTGTATCAAAGTGTCATATCTTTAGAGTTGTCCCGTGAAAAGATATAATAAAATATTTACAAAAATGTGGGGGTGTACTCACTTGTGTGAGATACTGTAACTGCCAGCCACTAACGACCAGTATTTCACCATTTAAACATTTGTACGTAATTTAAATTTGCATTTCATATGTAGAAATTTATTCTGCCTACTAATCATATTTTTTATCAATTTTTTTTTTTTTTTTTTCCATGTTGACTTTAGTGGAGATGATTTAACTACTACATACACTAATCATATTTTCTGCACTGTAACTGCTGTCCATGCACTTTTTTTGTATTTTTTATTAACACTTTATTTTGATTGAACTGCATCAGAACGTCACTCACCTGAACCTTTCTGGTCCCACCTACAAATCAGTGAAGAATTATATAAAATTGGCAATAGCCTTAAGTGGGAGGCATAATCAATATTTAAAAAACTAAGCACTAATTATAAACTGAATCTACTGTCAGTATCTTTTACTCAGTTCAAATAAAGTCCAGTCTGATTCCAGAGTTCCTGAATATCAGGTATGTTCACTGGAATTATGATCTGATTAATAAACTGGGAGAATGTGACTCCTGAAATTTGGCGGAAATTGATCTATTAGGTATCACTCTGTTGGATTTATTGCTGCAACTATGAAAACTTGTTAACCGATTGTACAGGGCTGCTATAGCCTTGTGTAGCTAGACTAATTTCTTATGTCGAGTATGAAGCTGATAACATGCCCTTTGGATTTCATTTCAACTGATGCTGAAAACAATATGCTTCTGCATGAAAAACAAAGCCATTTTGTTGTAAACAAATTCGACTCGACGGCGCTCAGATGAATGTCTACGTCGCTGTTCCTCTTCTGTCCATCACCACCCAGTCGATTTGATTTGCCCATCAGATCTTTGCCGTAGCATAATTCACCTTTGGCTAAGCCACACCCTAGAATGTAGATTGACCAGTCACAGCCAAGAGAGCTCCCACAGGGGTCCGACACTTTTTCACAGCGCTCCATTGACTTTAACGCAGGCGTCTCATATTATCGGTCTCGGCAGGCTATACTGTCGGTATATATCCAGGGTATCGATAAGCCCAATGATGTGCGCGCAAAACCCTGTGGAGCTAACCAAAACATCACCGTTACAGCTTAAGTTGCATAGTTGTTGATACGCTAGCACACGCTGAAGAAATACAACATACGTGCGTAACGTTAGTCCGTTTGCTTCGTAATAACGATTATAGAAGTGAATAGAGACGTACCCAGCTTTGCATGAACAGTGTTGCTCCTTGATATTGTCAGTCCCAGCCTCCGTCTCGATTAATAGGATATGCGGTGGTTCATTTTTTGACTGTGACCGGTATGCTTTTGCCTCTATTTGGATGCCTTGTTGTTCGTTGCGTTTCACTTGTATGTCCTGAATATGGCCTTCGAACGCATATTGCAGCCCCTTTTGCCTACTTCTATCGGACACTTTATTTGCTGCTTTATAAAAGTTTGACAAAAGTTCAGCAGGAAGAGCTGTCACAGCATAAGCCATGTTGATACCAGAGCCTTAGATAACCAGAAAACCACAGCCCAGAAGAGAATGTCGGACGTAGCAACAGTAACTAAGGGGGGCGGGGCTTAGCCAAAGGTGAATTGGTTCCCAGCGTAGAGACTCCAGACCAACTCTGCAACTTTGTGGGTTTTGTCTGTTCTCTAAGCTGGTGGTGTTATGCTGTGTTACAGCTACATACAACACAGTCGGCACGTTCAGCTACATTTTCGCTGAGTTGCCGTTGAAGTGTTGTGCAAGCAGCCGGTGGCGTTGTTTGTGACGCCATCCGTTGGAGCTTTAACTATTGGAAAAAGAAATTAAAAAAAGACAGATCGATTTTGCAACTTTGATATGTATCATGTAACAACAATTGGCAGGTGCCAGTTTGATGCTTCATATCACTTCCATTGTAAAATTGCCTGTAGCTTGTTGCTCTATTACTGCTAGACTGAACATTTATTACAAACATTTATTTGTGTGTTTTCTTAACATTTTGTTTTAATGGACTGCCCCACTTAAGGTTAACAACTTTTTGTTAATTAATTGTCCAATCAAGATTATTATTGCTGGTTGGTGAGACGCCAATGAGGGATCATGTCCTAGTCACTAGACTTTTACTGAATTGTGTTGTCCTTGCAGAGTAGACAGATTGGCTTTGATGGCATAATGTGTTGCATAGTGAAAAGTGAAGCTGGTTAAAAGCAGCTTGTGAAACATTTGGATCTGCCCACCACTTAGAAGACATAATGAGACTCTAAATGTAATCATTTGTGAAAGTTTTAAGTCATCTAGGTCATGGAAACGACCTACAAGATACCCAACAAGTGCAATTGCCCTCGATTCCGCTATGTTTTTGGATAAAGAAATCTGAAAGTGTGAAACAGACACTTTCAGATTTTATACTCGTAATATGGGAGGGTTGGGAGGTTCAGGTCAGTGAAACTCTGCTGTTATGTCAGCAGCACACGGTTTATTTTTTTGTGAAGTCACTTATGTCTCTGTCCTGTGAAAACGTTTTCACTTCACTTTGTATTTCAAAGTAAAAACATCCTCCTTTAGCGCATTTCTGATAATTTGAGACTTTTTATTTGACCTGACATTAGTCTGTGCACGACAATTCTTTTTAACTGGAGTGAAAAAGTTTTCTTTGTCATTGTTTGTTCACTAACCATTCTTCTATGCACTGTAACCACTTTTAATTTTTAATTTTTCAACCAGTATTAGGCATTTGTTTGCTTTGTTACTGACATTTGTTATCTGAATTAGTTTATCAGCTGACTTCCTTCCATTCACCCTGTCAGGTGTTTATTGTTTCACTTAAATAAGTCTCATGAGAATCATTCAGGAATTTATTTAATTATGCCAAGAGGCGTCAGGGGTTGGCTAACACATTCCTTTTTTTAGAGTTATGAGAAAGCAAAGTCCAATAAAGTCAGGACACGTTGATGCAGTTTTCAGAGACATTGCTATGTGATTATGTACAATGAATTCAAACTGTTGAGACTTGAACCAGTGCTTCATGAGCTTTTCTTGGCATTCAGTTGTTTATTTGGGCCAATTACTGGTATATCCACACTGGTCCATAAATCATTTCTACAGATTTGTAATCTGTTAACTCATAAATAAGTCTCTTGAGACTGTTTAGAGTCCTTGTGATAATTCATCAGTTTTATTGTGCACTGCCTGAGCTTGTAGTCAACACCGACTGCACCTTTCTCAGATTTCAGTGTTGATACAGTAGATGGATGGAAAGCAAACAGTCACGCCCAGCTCTCTGCGCTGCTGCAGCAGTAACGCCTTTTAGATAAAGTGTAGCCCCGGAAACCTGATGTGACCATATCTGTCCACTGCTGTGCTACTTAACATGTATTTTTGGTTCAACAGTACTAAAATGAACCATTTTGAAAATTATAAAGTTACATTGAGTTTAAGTTGTAAGAAAATAATAGGAGCCATAGTCAACATCAATTACTGTTGATTTCAACCTCGGATACCTTGGCCCTGTTCAGACCTGGTTATTTTTGGTGATCCAATCACCCAGACCATATTTGGAGTCAGTCAAGTTTCAAGTTATAATCTGAGCTATGAGTGGGTCTCTGAAATAATGTCAAGGCAGAGATAAATAAGAAATTGTGTGCTTTCAATGAGAGATACGCTGCATCTTGTTCCAAAGTATAAATCTTTTCCCCAAGTCATGGCGCACTGACAACAAACAACTGTTCATGGTTCTGAAACAGCAGAAGACAGCGATCCAGATTTCAGAGACTGTTAAAATATATTACTGACCAAATGATGACTGTGTTTATTTACATATAGAGTGTGAGATTGGATCTCTAGAAGTATTTAAAATGTCAGATGACAACACAGAATTTTCATCTGGTTACTTGTGATCGGATCTCTGAATACACATTCAAATAACCAGGTTTGAGCGGCCACTAAGAGACATGAATTTGCATGTAAAGCTGTTCTCTGGTCTGTAGTGAGGTGTGTCAGTGTTTGACTGGTACAAATGCTGTACATCTAGGGGGGCCTATCACGGCACACAATTGCTAGCATGTTTCTAAATTAATCACAGGTAGTTGTTACACAAATTTGCATCTTGATTCTTTTATTCAGTCTGGAAGGCAGCTGATAAATTAATAAGAAAAACTTTGCACTCACACTGTTGACTTTAAATCTATGTCATTTGGTAAAAATAATAAAAAAAAATGGAATCAAAGGTTTTTAGAAGAAAAGTTAGGTAATGAATGTCTGTGCATGCATTGTTAATTTAATTTTTTTGTAAATCTGTAACTAACATTCTGACTGAAACTTACAAGCTGTACTTGAATCAAAAGACACTGCTTCTATTCACTTTAATCACCCAGAGTGGACGTTAGATTGGTTTCCAAAATAAATTCTAACTTTTCATCTAAATGTTTTGCTGTGTTGTTTGGTTCATTTGCTTTAAAGACTTGCAAAACCTCCTGTTTTTGTTTTTCTCCCCATTAGTTTGTAATATAATTAAATACATAATCTAAGCTTACTCAAAGTGGGTGACTTAGTTCAAAAGAAATATGAGCAAACTATTTTCTTTAGGCTTTTACAAATTTAGGCAAGAGACTCTGACTAAACAAAAACAATATGACAATAAATACACATATATACAAACTACATTTGATAGATCTAGTTCACTGATTCCTCCACACACTGTACTTTTAAACTGTTGTAACTTTGTATGTTTTTATTTACAGCTCTGATTTTTATTCATTTATTTTTTGTTTGTTTATTATAAACTGTTATCTTCTTCATCATCATCTTCTTGGTTATCTTCTGACATTTTCAAAGCACAAGTTTGTTTTATTGCAATCTTGTGCATGTTTCAAAGGCTCATTGGGTTACACAAATTTAATGGTTTTGAATAAAATTGCATTGGCTTGTCATACTGAGATTGCACTGCACAAAATACAATTCATCAAAAATGTGTTAAGTATAAAAGGGATGCATGAATGCAAAAGAAAAGTAGAAAGAAAAACTGTGGATCCTGGTTGGAGCCTTGTGGTACCCCGTCTTTAGTGTTACATCATTGTAATGTTAAGATAAACAAAACTAGTTACCTGCTATGCATCTCATTGTCCGACAGAGAACATCCAATGTGCTTCATCCTCGAATAGGTGTTGTAAATAAAAAATAAGTGATGTCACTTCCTCTCCGGTGCTTGTTTGTAGGTGAATGTGGGTAAAGGCAGCCACCCCAACAAGGTGAAGGTGTTCGGTCCTGGTGTGGAGAGAACTGGACTGAAGGCCAACGAGCCGACACACTTCACCGTGGACTGTTCAGGAGCTGGAGATGGTAACAAACAAAACTCTCAACTAAGTGTCTAACCCTAACCATAACCTAATATTAACCTTTACCCTAAAACCAAGTTTCAACAGGTTTTAGCCCTTAAAAAGCAACAACATGACTCCACAACATTGATATTCTATGAAAATATAGCCCAGTAAAAAAACAAGACCATACACACTGTAATAATTAATGCAGGAAATCCCTACTGAAAATGATTTTATTTGGCTTCCAGAGTGGCACATTTGAACTAAAGACTTTGCCTCATGCAGACAGATATTCACCTTTTTGCACACTCCTTACTGTGGTATGTCCTGCCGATGATCTCAAGGCAGAAACATCCTGACAGGAAATTAATCACCTTTACCTTCCTGTTCAAAGGAACACACACACAAGATCACTTACTGACACAAGAACACAAATATTATAAATGTACATTAGTGCAGCAATAGCAATACATCTGGTTCATTGCTACATGTGTTTAAACTGCTAGTCTAGTTTGGAGAGGCTCTACAGATGGAGCAGAAAGATATGAGAGATAAAGATAAGTACATGGATGAACAGTATTTGATGGATTATCCAACTGATCCTAATCTGAAGACAGAATTCCCATTTTCTTTCTTGAAAAAAGGTAATAAAAACTCCTGTTGCACCAAACACTACAGGCCACAAGGAGTTTAGATTGTCTTAAAAGAAAGAAAGTCTTTGTTTCCATGGCATGCATCATACAACAAAATTACCCCAATCCACATCACAGCGGTGCTGCAGGAGAATAAAATACAAACATACATTAAAAAAATATATATATTCTACAACATGCACTCAGAGTAGTCTGCCTACTATTAAAGCCACTGTACTAAAACAGAAATAAGGAGATTCACAACTAGCTACTTGAATGAGTGGTGAAACATCCATTTGTTTCCTCTTTTTTATGTATGATATTTATTTTAAAAACACCTCTGTGTGCGATTCTTGCTTCAAATCTCTTCTTGGTGGATTTGATTTTATGTGATGAACACAACTAGTTTAAATCCTGGTGTTGGTGGTAGCTGTGTGCCAGTATCAAATAATATGTATTTGTCGTAAATGTATATAAATGTCAACACACTTCTGCACCATCCTGGTTCAAAGATACTCATCTTATTTTCAATGAGAAGATTTTATTGTTAGTTAAGGATTTTTATACTTTGTGTTTATTCTGTGGACCTAGGATAAATTCAAGTAGTTGAACATAACTAGCACATTGCTGTTTACTTCTTTTGCAATACATTTAACATCTTTAGTTCAGAATCACTTTTAGAATTAAAATATTATTTTATTAAAGTAGTTTTATAAAACTACTTTTATTAAACTACTTTAACGGTGTAGTTGCTAAAAAAAAAAAAAAAAAAAAGAAAAGAATATTAAAAGGTTTGAATACCTTTTCCACTCCCCCTGCAAATCAACAAAGCAAACTAAGTGAGTGTCAGATGATTCAGACATGGAACAAGCTTTAGGTTACCTGATGCTGTTGTCGGGTCTTGGTGTCAGCAGTTTCCTGCCCAGGATGACATGTTTCTGTGGTCTGTCACATCCCTCTCATGCTCTGAATTCCTGCGCTGTGATTGTCGACTCAGATCTGTCTAGCAGATTGTTTACGTTGGAGCAAGTGAGAGTGTAACATCCTGGGGCAAAACTACAGTGGCTTGAGAGAGAACTCAACGCACTGTAACTTAAGAAAACACATGGAAAAAGACAAAATAGAAGCAAGTTAAGTAAATGTCCTCATCAGTTTGATCAAACGATTACTTATAAGCCTTTTGCTTTTTATTATTTTGTCAATTCGAATAATCTGACAAAACACACAATTCATTTGGAGACTGACAGCAATAACCCTTTAAAACTGTATGTGTAGTGCAGGCGCACTTTGGATTACTGTAATGATGTCATGGTTTGTGGAAAACTTCCAACGGTTTCCTAAAGCTGAGACATTGTGCTTTACATCCAATATGGCATCATTACGGTAATTTCACTTGTGTCTCTCCCTAATGGTTATTACACTCTTATAACATGCAGTAAAGTGTGTATTACTGCCAGATATTGAAAGTTCCAGGTATTCTGGAAAAATGGGCATAAGCATTTGCTGACAGGACATTTTCTGACTTCTGTAGTCTAAATAAGCCAAAAAGATTAATAATATTAAACCATTTATTCCAGCCCTTTACATCACTTTATGTTGTCCCCTGAAAGTATTTTCTTTTGTATGTGCTACTTGCAGTGCGTTTCTCTATTTGCTGGGGTTGTGAGTATTGCATGTGTTGTCAAATTGATGAAGACTTTGTCTAAATTGCTTGTGTGTTTTCTTGAGTTGCAATTCATGAGCTGTCCTTGCCACCATAGCAAAGTCTTTCTGACATGACAAGAATTGAATGAACAAAGAGAAAACAAAGAATCCAACACTCTCTTGTGGCAGTCACTGTCTTTACCCTAAAACCATGTGGGGTTAAGTTTCTCAGCGAATATCACTATTACACTTATTATATAGTAATATACATCTTGTTAATTCAGGTGATGTCAGTGTGGGCATTAAGTGTGATGCCAACATGATCGGAGAAGAAGAAGCTGACGTCGACTTTGACATCATCCCCAATGCCAACGACACATTCACTGTCAAATATGTCCCTCCCGCCGCTGGAAGACTCACCGTCAAAGTCCTGTTCACTGACAAGGTACACATACACAAACACACTGAGGGTTTGTAGGTTTTCACATCTGGACGTTTCTGTGGACCTACAGTGATTTTGTTTTGGTGAATCTGTTGCACGCAGGAAGTTCCACAGAGTCCCTTCAGCGTTAAAGTCGATCCTTCCCACGATGCATCGAAAGTTAAAGCAGATGGACCTGGACTGGCTCGCACTGGTACACACATTACATTGACTTACATTTAGTTCCTTGAGACTTAAACCAATCTTAAACCCAGACTTCATGCTAAAATGTAATGGTTTACATGAGGTGACCAGTTCTCACAACTGTCTCCCTCCCCCCTCCTCGTACCTGTGCAGGTGTAGAGAGCGGGAAGCCGACTCATTTCACAGTGTTGACTAAAGGAGCTGGAAAAGCACCGCTGGACGTTTCCTTCTCCTCCCCCGTCAAAGACTTCGACATCATCGACAACTACGACTACTCTCAGACCGTCAAGTACACACCAGGGCAGCAGGTATGTCGGATACACACCTCTGCAGGATTAGCATCAAATCTACATCTCTAAATACGAGACAATTATGTCAAATACACACACGCAAAGCAAATATATGTCAAGAGTTCACAGCATGAACAAGACGCAGCACGACGGGTAGAAAATTTAGCACTTCGTTAACTTCATAGCATAATTGCCTAAATAATTTTTTGCCCACTGCTACAATATCAATAAAAAAATTCCAATGTGCTTGCTAAAAATTGAGTTTTTTTTCTTGTTTTGCAAAAATGTTAAAATATGACTTAGGCATTTATGCTATGAGGCTAACGATTTGAACAGTCACGCACTTGTGCAACAAATTAGCCTATTTCTCTGTGACTTTATCATCCCAAAATAATGATATAAACGTTTTTAGTCTCCATTGCTCACAGCAACACATTGATCACATATAAAAGTAAACACTCCTCAAAGTTGTGTTTACCTGTCACTTCAACAAACCCTTCATGTAGAATGGAAAATAAAAAGCCAATGTAATTCACTCATCTTATGTTACGGCATGTTTTCAGGAGAAATAAATAGTCCACATGTTGCATGTCTCTACAGGGGGAGATGACGATCGTGGTGAAGTTTGGAGGTGATCCCATCGCCAAGAGTCCCTTTACGGTCGGAGTCGCTGCCCCGCTGGACCTCAACAACATCACTGTGGACAACCTGGATGGAAGTAAGACCATTTACACAATGAGTGTTTAGTGCTAACTGGAACCTCCCAGAGGCTTTGAAAAGAGTCGGTTCTACATCATTGTTAAACTCGTAAATGTATTTCAGGGGTGGAGGTCGATCAGGAGCAGCAGTTTATGGTGGACACCAAGGGGGCAGGAGGTCAAGGCCACCTGGAGGTGTCGGTGGTGAGTGTTTTTTTTTTTTTTCCCCTGCAGATTTCAATGAGCTGACCATACCTAAACTGCTGGTTTGGACTTAGGATTAGAAAATTTAAAGAACTTCTTGAATGTTCCTCACCTTGTGCTGTTGTGTTTTATTAGTTGAGTCCCAGCCAGCGGGCCGTACCCTGTAAAGTGGAGCCTCAGGCTGGTAAAGCAGACAAAAATGTGGTCCGTTACACGCCCACAGAGGAAGGGGTGTACGCCGTCAACGTGTCCTATGATGGACACCCTGTCCCTGGGAGCCCCTTCCCTGTGGAGGCCCACCTGCCTCCAGACCCTAGCAAGGTAAGATTTTATTAATCTTCCTTAAATTCTGCTTCTTGAGGCTTTTACTCCATCTGGATTTCTTTTATTTTTTTTTTTAATTTAATGAGAAAATAATGTTTGAAATTAAGTTTTTATTTTTATGGTTATATTTGTCAGAAGTTGTTGATGGATCTTCAAGTTAGATCGGTCTCCTTGTTTCAGGTGAAGGCGTTCGGGCCCGGTCTAAAGGGAGGTTTGGTGGGAAACCCAGCTGAGTTCACCATCGACACCAAGGGTGCCGGCACTGGGGGCCTGGGGCTGACAGTGGAGGGCCCGACTGAGGCCAAGATTGAATGTTCTGACAATGGTGACGGGACATGCTCTGTGTCCTACCTGCCCACTGAACCTGGAGACTACCTGGTTAATATTCTGTTTGAAAACGTCCACATTCCCGGCTCGCCATTCAAAGCCGACGTCCAGATGCCCTTTGATCCCTCCAAGGTGGTGGCCTCTGGGTCTGGCCTGAAGAGGGCCAAGGTGAGACTCTACAGAGGAAGACTGAAAATAATAGTGTTTTTGGAAACATTGCTGCATTTAAGCAGATTATAAATTTGTTGCTGCTCAGTCTCATGGGTATTAGACTATTAAGAGCCATCCACAGTACCAAACAGTACCAGTACCATTTCTCAGAAACAAAGTTAAAGTAATTCTGACCTATTTAATCATGAAAAGCACTGAATGGAGTCATAGAAAATTTGGAAAAAAGTCAAAATGTTTGAAAGGTTTTTCCGCTTGGCTGAGATGGAAAAGTTGGTGTTCATACAAGTTCACCGGGTTCAGTTGGTTCCCAGTCGAGCTGATAAATCTAAAGTCTGACCCAGGTTGTTGTGTTTGGTGCAGGTTGGAGAAACCAGTGTAGTGAATGTGGACTGCTCCCGAGCTGGGCCGGGCCAACTCAGCCTGGAGGCTGCCCCAGAGTCCTCTGGCTCAGGTAACGCCAACACTGTTCAGATTAGTCAACCAAAACTTGTATCTATCCATAAAGGCATGTTACAAGTACAGTGACATTTTAATCTGCCTTTAGAGGCTGTACAAAAAGGTAATTGAATATCCAAAAAACAAGCTGAAACAACTGGACTTGTAGGGTTTCGTGAAGACATTTGGCCATCCTGTCTGGCCTCCATTTTTTTTTTCCATTCATTCATTGGGAATGGAAAATGGGATCAAAAAAGTTTTCTCCAGCTACAGCTCAGTCTCTGTTCATTAACAGACCCTAGGCATGGGAGCTTCTGATGGCCAGCGCCCACAGATGTTCTTATTTAAACCCCAACTCCCCATCAAATCCTGTATAACTGAAGGAGCTGCTTGGATGAAACATCTTCAAAAAAGCATTACAAGTCCAGTTGTCTTTGTTTCAGCTGTTTTTTTGGATTTTGGATAGTAAAAGTCATGTTTGTTCACTTTTTGATGAAGAGTGTAACGGGTCAGTACAGCTGGTGTGGTTCTGTCCAGTGATAACAAGGGTGGTCTACCAGCTAATTGTTAATTTCCAGGAGTTCTGTATTGGAATATTTCTTGCTCAGATGTGAAAAAGCACCACAATCCTACTCTTTAAAATGTTGTTGGGTCGTTTGTTCCAGGCATGAAAGCGAAGACAGAGGTAGTGGACAACAAAGACGGGACCTACACAGTGACCTACATTCCCTTGACCTCCGGCATGTACACCCTGATGCTGAAGTACGGGGATAAGGCTGTCCCTGGTTTCCCTGCAAAGGTGATGGTGGACCCTGCTGTCGACACCTCCAAAGTTAAAGTGTTCGGACCCGGAGTGGAGGGACAAGGTGCAGTATGGGCCATTTGAGCAGATCTGTTTGGTTTGAGACTGGCAAAGTTTTGAGTTCTCCACAACGGACATTATACAAACCAAGTCTCTTCCCTCCAGCTGTTTTCAGAGAAGCCACCACAAACTTCACAGTGGATGCCCGTCCTCTGACCCGGCGAGGAGGAGACCATGTGAAGGCGGAGGTCAGGAACCCGTCTGGAGAGCTGACTGACTGTGTTGTTACCGACAAGGCTGATGGCACCTACGACGTAGAGTACACTCCTTTTGAGAACGGTAAATCAGGACAGAGAATCTGAAAATCCAAAAACTGAAACCAAATTTTTCTGTGTTTTAACAACTGCTGTCTGTCTTGGTGAATATTTCAGGCGTCCACAGCGTCCAGGTTCTGTACGATGACACTCCGGTTCCTAAGAGCCCGTTCAAGGTTTCTGTGTCAGAGGGGTGTGACCCAAGCAGGGTGGTGGCTACCGGCCCTGGGCTCCAACAAGCCCTAACCGAGCAGCCCAACAACTTCAGCATCGTCACCAGGTAGTACTGATGAGCAGTTAGCACAATCAAATCTGAATCCTTTAAAACAATTTAAAAAAAATCTTTGTTTGGTGAATTAGCACATGATTTCCTCTTATTTAAAGTCAAGGCTATTGCTGATTTTGGGTTTCCTTTACCAGAGGGGCAGGCATTGGCGGCCTCGGCATCACCGTGGAGGGTCCGTCAGAGTCCAAGATGTCTTGCAAAGATAACAAAGATGGCAGCTGCAGCGTGGAGTACATTCCTTTCACGCCCGGCCTCTACGACGTCAACATCACCTACGGAGGAGAGCACATCCCAGGTGAGTCGGTTGGCGTTGATGGACAGAAAAGTGACAGCTGGCCATTCTGTCCATGTTGTAGTGTTTGTTGCTCATAGTGTGAACGCAGCGTAACACTACCAGTCTGGATCACATTTGCTCCGTTGGAAACAGATTTTGTTCTCCTGGGCCAATCACATTGTTTGGGCGAGACGTTATGTGATGATGGACAGAAGAGTAGTAGCAATGTTGTCATACACATCGTCTGAGTGCCGTGGAGTTGTTGGAGTTTTCCTGCCTGGCATTAGAACACATCTTGAACGATCACTTGAGATCTGATCATAGTTTCCCGCTCTCTGGACAAATAAACACAAACATTTGCAGTAGAATACCATGCTGCTGTCATAAAAACTACTTGGTATCTACCGCTGTTTCAAACCAATGAACAGGGCTGACATGAGGATATGACTGAACTGTGACCAACAAATGTAGCTGGCCCCCTGTGATCAGATCAATCAGGACTTCTTTTAACGCCAGGAGAAACAACAACAAGTGCCTTGGAGTTAAATTAGTTTCCAACTAAATGGCTCTGATTGGTTGGAGGACTAACTGTTCGTTGTCTAATATGAAATCTAAAAGGAGTTTCCACTATGATCACAAAAGTTCTTCTGAGACACGTCGTGGCTCAAATTTTTATATTTGTGAGTAGCTCTAAAAAAAAACACAAAACCAATAGTTTGTTTCTCAGCATGAAAAAGAACATATCAAGATTTGTCCTTTAACTTTCAATAGACATACACATGGACAGAAGAGGTTCACTAAGATAAAACGCTGTTTATTTCCTTTAATGTCACTTTAATAGCACTTTGTTGGCTTTTCTCTCATTTCCGCTAGAAACCACGGCTGATGTTAAAAGATGTGGTTAATGTTCTTCAGCTGAGGTTATTGGCTGATAAAACATGTGGTAGAAGTTACTGGCTCAAGTTAAAAAAGCCACAGCTCTGTTAAATTGACTTTTTTCAGGAAAAGCTCAGCGTGTTTCCTTGTTGGACACCTTGTTCAGACTTTCACTGTTTGAGGTACAGAAAGCAATCACTTTATGCTGTTAACCAGCTTCTGCTGTGAGCTACGGTAAATTAGACTTTGAAGAGTTCACACCAGTGATTTCAAGAGAAATTCTGAACAGTATTTTCCATCATTGGCCAATAATAATAATATAATAATAATATTTTCTTTACGGATCAATCTGTAGGCTATTTTCTAGAGTACGTGTCAGAAAAAAAAAATTCCCATAAATACATATGATTACGTACAAAGTCACTAAAGAAATCTAATAAACTAAAACAAAATTCCTGAAGACGTGAAGTTCGTTTTTGTCACATTTTTCTGATTGGCCGTTACACACGGTGCAGGTCAAACTATTTAGTTGGAATATCATTCCATTATTATCGGTGGCCGATTGATCGGAGCAACTTTACTTTTTTGTATCGTTATTATTAATTTATTTTTGCGTTAATATTTCCTCTTTCCAGGAAGTCCATTCAAAGTCCCAGTGAAGGACGTTGTCGACTCCAGTAAGGTCAAGGTGTCTGGTCCTGGAATAGGTTCTGGTGTCAGGGCCAATATTCCACAATCTTTCACAGTGGACTGCAGGAAGGCAGGCGTGGCTCCGCTGGCTGTGGCCGTCACTGCTCCGAAAGGTGTCGCAGTGCCCGTGGAGGTGAAAGACAATGAGGACGGGACTCACACGGTGTCCTACACGCCCTCTGTGGAGGGGCAGCACTCTGTGGCTGTCAAGTATGCAGATGAGGACGTCCCACGCAGGTACACAACACAGAAGGACTAACGTTAGAGTCATTTAACATAAAAGGTGAACCTGCTACACAAACCAGGTGATCAGTGTAAAGACAAAACTTATTGAACTTATTGCAGAAAATGTTATGAAATAGTTTGCTGCAATGAAGGAAGTTTGTGCACTCACTCTACACTACCTTTGTCCCTCATTACATTTATCAGTGAGTTAAGAGGGTAAACTTGGAATGAAAACTACTTTTAATTTTGCAGATATCACCTGATTTGTCTAAATCACTCTTCTGAAGAACTTAAATCAACAAAATGTGCAATTTTCTCTGGTTGCTAAAGTCTTATTTGTGAAAAAGACTGCCTTGTAGCAATAATTCAAAAATCAGAGCTTGTAAAGGCAAAAACAAAAACAAAAGAGCTGTTTAAAAAGTAAGTAATGGTTCCTGCCTTTGACGTCTGATGGTGTCAGTAGCTGTAGGGTTATGGTGCCTTGCTCAGGGGCATGTTAGCCCACAGATCAGTCTATGTAGTAACTCTCTCTGGTCTCTGCAGTCCCTTCAAGTTCCGGGTTCTGCCGACTCACGATGCCAGTAAAGTACGAGCCAGCGGTCCCGGGCTGACCAGCGGCGTCCCCGCCAGCTTCCCCGTCGAGTTTAATATTGACGCCAAAGATGCAGGCCAGGGCCAACTGAGCGTGCTCATCACAGTCAGTAACTCTTTCACATACAGTTATCGTCAGACACATCGACGAAGACGTCACGGTTTAACAATGTCTTCCTTCCTGTCTCCCACACTTTAGGATCAGGATGGCAAATCCAAGCAGTCCAGTATCCATGACAACGGTGACGGTACATACCGGGTGTCTTACATCCCCGACCGTGCTGGCCGGTACACCATTGTCATAAAATATGGCGGCGATGACATCCCCGCATCACCTTACAGAGTCCGAGCCACGGCAACCGGAGATGCCAGCAAGTGCACCGTCACAGGTACGTGACCGCTGATAGAAAAAACAATTAAATAAATGAAATAAAAAAAATAAATCTAACAGCATGTCCTCCCCCCAGGTCCAGGTGTGGGTCCCACTGTAGCCATTGGCGAGGAGCTGGGCCTGGTAGTGAATGCTAAGGGTGCCGGGAAGGGGAAGGTGAGCTGCGTGGTGGTTCAGCCCGATGGCAGCGAGGTGGAGGCCGAGGTGCTGGAGAACGAGGACGGCACCTTTGACATCTTCTACACCGCACCTGCTCCTGGCAACTACGTCATCTATGTCCGCTTCGGAGGGGAAAACATCCCGCGTAGTCCCTTCAAAGTCATGGTGAGGAAAGAACTCAAGAGAAAAGCCTTCACAAAACCTGGAGGCAAATTAAAAAATGATCTGGCTTTTTATAGACCAGAAACACAGATGTTATATATTCAGACCAGCTCATTCATGAAACTTGTTGTTGCTGCTAGTTATGGTCTATGAACCTAAAGAGGCCATTCTTTATGATCTCTATCTTGATTAATCAAGTTAAACATTTGCTCTTGTGCCTCTAGGTTACAAACCAGGATTTAAAATGTGCTTCCAGTTTGTTTAAGTGTGTGTTTGTGAGATTCCTCCAACAGCTTACTACCACATGAAGTCTTCCAAAGTCTTTCTAGATTTAGTTAATAGAAAACTGGTATTGCTCTATCCATCTTCTTCCCTAAAAAGTTGATTCAGGCCAGCTAGGAGCAGTACACCAGTCAGCCAGAACATTAAACCCAGTGATTTTTATTGATGTGGATGTAAGTCAGACATGTGCCACTCACCATACCACATAGCAACACCACTGGACGAGACAATGTCACCTCCTCTCCATAAGAAGAAAGGCTCAAAAACATGAAAATAGCTGATGGTATTGACACATCCTCCAAACTCCCCAGATCCTAAAATGAGAATCTACAGAATGGCCTGATCCACAGAGGCCTCTCCCCTCAACCCATAAGTCCCTCTATGGATCCCACTATCAACATCCTGGTGCCAGACACCACAGGACACCCGCAGTAGGCCCAGAGTTTGCTTGGTGGCAGAGGATCATCTTTAATCCAGTTATAATATAATATTTACAGTTTTGATTACCTCTTTCACCCCAGTTGCAGCAACTTCAGTGGCCGTAATGTAACGAAACCTTCATGTTTGAGGGCTGAATGGAAAGGAGCCTGTGTGTGTGATTAATCCTTACTGTCATGTCCTCAGGCCACTGATGAGGTACCCATGACGCAAGAGCAGACGTCACTACAGCAGCAGGCCGCTCCCCCTGGAGCTGGCTTCCAGCCATGGGTACCTTAATACACACACCTGCATACACACACACACACACACACATCACACAAATGTACATACGCATGTACAGGTGCAGATGTTTAGATTATTGTTAATAAGTTTTATGAGGGAGGCCTCTGATCACAAAAAAATAATTCATTCTCAAGAGTTAGAGATCTTTGACAGTCCACTTCAGAGTTATTTGTTGATTGAAAATGATTATTGATTCAATAAAAAGAAAGGAGAGCAGTTACATTATATTATACCCCACACTACCAGAATTGACTGAAGTTGTTCAGTGTTTATCGGTGCTCCACTGACACTCGGCACAAAGTAATCACAAAAGAGTAATTATTAATTAATTATTAAATCAAAAATACTTTTTTTTCTTTTTAATTAAATACACAATACAGCTAAAATATATTTAAGCTCAGAGAATAAGATTCTGATTAAATTACCCCAAACACCAGTAAACACACACATAATGCATCCATTATTCTAACTCTAATCCAGCTGTTACCTTAAAATCAAAGTTTTAATTCTCAAAAAGCAAAAATTTTCCCACAACTCTAGTATTCCATAGGAAACTGAACCCCACAACTTAATAAAAACAGGACCTCACACACACTGCTCCTCTCTCTTGCAGGTAAAATGGCTGCTGGTTTAACTCTAATTTCTCTCTCTCTCCTTTCTGAAGTGTACTCACTCAACCGCTTTGCCGCCTCTGATGTCATTGCTTCTCTTTTTTTCTCAGCCAATGGGATCGCAGCAAAAAACTTTCTAACGTTCATCCGTTTGTGATGCATTCCTGAAATTGTTGCTATGGTTACAGGGTTTGAGATTGGGTTTTGTGGTGGTGCTCTCTCTCCCTCGGTGCACTCTTCATCACTGTGGCTGCATCACAGAGTCACCTCATCATCATCATCATCATTATCATCATCATCATCATCATCATCATCCTCCTCCTTCTCCTCCTCTTCTTCCTCCTTCCTGCTACGTTTGCACTACACTTCCCAGGATGCCCCTGTGTGTGGGCGGGGCTTGGATGCTGCAGCAGCATGTTTGCAATTCAGGTTCCTGAGAGGTTGTTTTTGAACTTTATTGACACTCAGTTTGTGTTTCTGTCTCTGTCTCATCCAGGTGACGTCGGAAAACTACCAACAAATCAGCAGCAGCGTTAACGGCAGCGGCTTCAGGCCGTTTGACATGGTGATACCTTTCTCTTTCAGGAAGGGAGAAATCACTGGTAAGAAACAGACAGCTGGGTGTTTTAAAAACCTGCTGTAGAATGTTAGCCGTATCTGTAAGGCATGCAAATTGCAACAAGTACACTGTGCCTGAAATAAGTGATGGAAGTTTACATAGATAAAACAGATTAGGCAGGGGAATACAATAAACATTTCATTACAGAAATTGCTAAGACAATTAATCTTTCTTTCTCCCTCAGGTGAAGTGCTGATGCCTTCAGGTAAATCGGCTCAGCCGCTGATCACAGACAACCTGGATGGGACGGTCACCGTGCAGTACTCCCCTACTGAGGCCGGCCTGCATGAGATGCACATCAAATACAACGGCACACACATCCCAGGTCAGCACACACGCACATACTTGTATACTAGGAAAAAAATAGGTAATGTTCTTTCAGCGTCTTGCAGCGATGGAAAGAAGAGCAACAGAGACTTAGTCCTACAGGTCATCTAAGCGCTGTGGGGTTGAATTGGTTTACGACTAAAATGGCTCTGTTTGATGATATTCCAAATGGGTGCAGAGTTTTTTAGTTTTTTCATTTGAAAGACGCCCCATAACAAAATCCAAATGACGTGTTACCAACATCATATTCTGATAAGAGTTTGAGGCTCATGATCAGGCTTTAGGAAGGTAAAATGGAGACACCTGATGTCCAAAACAAGAACTGCAGCCTGTTCTCGTCAGAGGCATCAGTCTCTTGTCAAGATCTTCAGATACTTATGAAACGAGGAGACATCTGTGGGTGTTGTTAGTACTAAATTTAAACTCTGTTAGGAACTTGTGTGGTATGTAATGTGTGGCTTAAACGTGTGTGCGTGTGTGTGTGGATCTGTTGATCATTTTCAGCTAGCAGGAGAAAACCATTAACCACCAGTGTGAATTGACATCATACTCTGAGAATGTGTGTCTGGTGGTTCGGGTGATGTGACAGCTGACGGAGTTAATGTAATCTGATCCTCACAACACGCTCTCCTCTTCTGGTTTCTGAATTTTTACCAGATGTCAAATCTTTTGTTTGCTGAGAACTAATTCACTTCAGCCACTGGTGTGTTCCTGCGGTCAGACAATGATGTTTGGTGATTAGGTCAGAATCAAAGATCCAGTTCATCCCCAGCATGTCATAGTTGTGGCTAAGGTCCTGGCTCTTTGCATGAGGAATTATAACACAGAGTTGGAAGAACACTATAACAATACATAAGCACCTCCCTACCAGTTCATTAGTAACACTAGTGAAAACATATTACTGTTTTGCTCTAAAGCTTAGACTAGCAACTGACTTGCAGTTGCCACGACACTTCTCTTCAGGTTATAGTATTCAGCATTTCATTTAAGCATTTAAACAACGGAGAGAGCTGTTGATTCAACTGTGTTTTCATTGTGGAGGCTTGTAGTACTATTGAACTGACACATGTTCCTGTTGTTTTGACATTTTAGTCAGAGGGCTAGGCTAAATAACAGAAACACTGTAGTGTTTAATTCTATCCACTTTAACAGCACCACACACTACATCCAGTTGGATTACCACATTTCTTTCAACATCAACTGAACATTTCAGTAATCATGGAGAAGAGATTTAGTGCAGGACTGTTGCATTTATTAGTGTCCTAATGAACTGGCAAGGATTTAAGAGCAAATGTCAGCAAAAAGAAACAACTGACATTTGGCTCTTATCTCAACGGGGATTGTGTCTGATTTCTGTTTCCGCTGCGTTTACATAGAGGATGACCTGACCTGACCTGGAGAGTAAACACTCTCTTCTTTTTATGAGGACGCTCAAGGACAAACCGTTTCCACTCCAGAGTCATAATCTCATTAAACACTGCTAAATCTCGAACTCTTAAAGGGGAAAGGGCCATGTAATAATGTGGGGATATCTAGTGTGAATGTTCTGATGTACTGATAATTGTGTTCTTACCGTTGCAGAATCTCCACTCCAGTTCTATGTGAACCACGCCAGCAGTCCCAACGTCACCGCCTATGGTCCTGGTCTGAGCTACGGCGTGGCCAACAAGATGGCCACATTCACCGTCTTCACGGAGGACGCCTCTGAAGGTATGTTAGCAGAAGGAAGCACAGCTGAACATCAGTCAAGTTCAGCAGGACCGGTAGTTTGGATATCTTTAATCTGATGTTGTGGCTACAGCTAAGTATTATTTACATTATTGATTCATTATAACGTCTGCTTTCCTGAGCCGCTAGTTGTTGTGTTTTTCAAAACTGTAGCAGTAATTGAATTTGCTGTATTAGTGTTTGTTCCTTAAAATGGTAAACTATGACTTGAATCAACACATTTTTTTATTAACATCCTCGATCAACTAAATTCTGTCTGTCAGGAGGTCTGGACTTGGCCATTGAGGGTCCCTCCAAAGCCGAGATCAGCTGTGTGGACAACAAAGACGGGACGTGCAGCGTCAGCTACCTTCCCACGCTGCCAGGAGACTACAACATCCTGGTCAAATACAACAATGAGCACATCGCCGGCAGCCCCTTCACCGCCAGGATCACCGGTCAGTCTCCACACCGATCAATCATATCAGTAATCTAAAACGTTTACAAGTGCTCTTTAAATCAAATGGTTTATTCTTATTTCTGCCTTCCAAGGCTTTTTTTGTTTGTTTAACCAAAGAAACTGAGATGATAAATTATAATATTAGCAAGAGTTTGGTCTTCACTGAGGATTTTAACTGTTAGCTGTTTAGTGAGTCTGTCTAATAAATCTTTAGGAACGTCGCTCAGCAAGCAGTTTGCCGATTTTAAATAAAAGGTTTTGGTTCTGTTTCTGTTTTTAAACTATTAAACTCTAAACTACTTTTCTTAAAACAACACTTGATGATAGCATAATTTGTACATTCCTCCTTTGGAAAAGAAAGATGTGGTCATTTTAGGTGGATTGTCAAAACTTTTATCAGTGATTCCCTGGCTCCATCTTAATGAAGGACTGCTGCAGCCAGCGATGGACATTATTCTTCAACCTGATCAATTATTCAGTTCAGAGATTCCAACCTAACTGTTTACGTGGACACTAAATAAAATTATTTCATAAAATATAAATGATTAGAACAGTCAGATATAATGGAAATATAGCCTTTCTTTATCTCCAAAACTCTATTGATTCAGTAGAAGATGACCAAGATGTTGTCATGTTTTCTTTGTTGCTGTCCCCATCGATTCTGGCTTTGTTCACCTTTTCAAATGCTTTTTTCAACAACTTGTGATTTCGAGCCTTTCGAAGGTGTTGAGCGGTCTTTGACTCTAAATATTTCCAACAAAAAGATTTTTTCAGCCACAGAGCCGATCAAATTTAACCTGATATTCGTGGATTCTTTCTAGCTGTCATTTACTTTTATTTCTTTTTTTTTTTTTAATCTCAAATCGCATCATAAAGTAAGTGGTGTCAACTGCTTCTTTGTGTTATTTTTGTTTTGTTTTTGTACTTTGGAAAAACAGACCCATGCATATACATATATAATGACTGAGTATACTGTTGAAACAGGAAGTTGATAATAACAGGAAATGCATCAGGATCTGTCAGACTCGATGACTGTTTGTTTATCAAATCACAATTCACAGTGCGTTCTTAACTTAAAGCAGCATGATGCCCCTTCAGGATGACAGTTACAACTCTGAGAGTTTCCTCAAACTCATCATGTGCCAAGTGTAGTGGAAAAGGAGAGGCATAAGGAGGTGATATTTCATAAACGGTGGGTTAAACGAGTGTCTCACCTCTGTGTTTGTGTGTGTGTTTCAGAGGACAACCAGCGGCGCTCTCAGGTCAAACTGGGCTCTGCTGCAGATTTCTCTCTGGACATTAATGAGACGGACCTCAGTGTGCTGACCGCCAGCATCAGGGCGCCGTCCGGACGCGACGAGCCCTGCCTGCTGAAGAGGATGGCCAACAATCACATCGGTAACACACATACTTGGAGATAAGACACTGAATTAACATTCCTGTTTATTATATGCACCTTCACCTCTTTCCCCTTTCCGTTTCTCTCCTCCCCCAGGTATCTCCTTCATCCCCCGGGAGGTGGGTGAACACAAGGTCAGCATCCTGAAGAATGGCAGGCACGTCCCCAACAGTCCCATCACCATCATGGTCGTCCAGTCTGAGATTGGCGATGCCACTCGAGTCAAAGCTCATGGTGACGGCCTCATCCAAGGAACCACCTTCAACAACGCCAGCTTTGTGGTGGACACGCGAGAGGCCGGTCAGTAGAGTCTTGTCGCCGGTGAAAACTTTGGATTCTCTTCGTTAATTGTCACTAAAATAAGTGTGACTCCTTGTGTGTTCAGGCTACGGCGGTCTGGCTCTGGCGATTGAAGGTCCCAGTAAGGTGGACATCCAGACAGAGGACATAGAAGACGGGACATGTGGAGTCACCTACTGTCCAACTGAACCTGGGAACTACATCGTCTCAATCCGCTTCGCTGAGGAACACGTCCCAGGTAAACAACAAAAGGAAAAATGAATCGGTTATTGATTCGAGCTCTTCTGTGTGTGAATCAAACACATGGTCAGACGTTTGAAGAAGAGTGTTTGTTTGTCAACAGGAAGTCCCTTCACGGTGCGTGTGACCGGCGAGGGTCGCATTCGGGAGAGCATCACCAGGCGCCAGAAGGCAGCGTCTGTCGCCAGCGTGGGGAGTGTGTGTGACCTCAGCCTGAAGATACCAGGTACACAAACACAGACACACGTTTGTTACACTATCCCTGTGGGGACACTACACTGACATGAGACATAATACATTCACTGGCCCCCAACCTAAACCATGAAGTCATAACCTTCAAAATCAATCTGGACCCCTTGGGACCTCACTTTTGGTCCCCATGATGACTTTGGATCCCCATGGCCTGGTGTGGAATCAGGATATAAAAACAAAACAAATCTTCTTACTTAAAATGAAGCCTTGGCTGATTGGCTCTCTGCAGCGTGAGTCAGTTGAGTAATCGCAATAAAACAGTGTTTGCTTGTTTGTTAATTAAGAAAAATAGAGTTTATGTTGTGAACTCAAACATACAGTAAACTTAAAATGGCTCCTGTGTGAAAACGTCCCGCATCGCCAGAGTTTCTCATCATCTTTTCTATGTTTCCTGTCAGCTGTTTCTTAATGCTGCTGTAGTGACTGTAGTCTGTCATCTTTCATTTGTCCTTTCCTATTTCCTTGTTCTTCCATCCTTCCCTTTTCTCGTCCTTCCCTTTTTTATTTCCACGCTACTGCCTTTTTCCTGACTCTTTTTGTCCTTTTGTCCTCTGTCTCACTTTCTTTCTCTCCTTCCCTCTTCTCCTCCTCAGCTTCTCTTTATTTTCTCTTCCTCTGCCTTCCTCTTCCTCTTCCTCTGCCCTTCCTTTTCTTCCTTTTGTGTCCTTCCTGTCTCTTCATCTCTTTCCTCCAGTGAGTTGGTTCCTCCTGGTCTTGTCTCGGCAGCACCTTTCTCGCACCTCGTTCCGCTCCTACTCCTCCCTCTGGTGGTCTGGACGATCCAGCGGTCGCACGACTCGTCCCTCTGCTGCTACCCAGGATCAGAGCCTCTCTCCTGGGCGCGTCCGCCTCATTTCTGGCCTCTCTGGTCTGGTGCTGGCGGGGGGAGCCAGGGCAACGAGGGGCATTTGGGTTGTTGACGGTCACTGCTCGGTGGGCGGTGTCAGGGTGGAGGGTGCGTTGTGGAGCCCTGGGGAAAAAAAATATATGTATTAGCGGGATTTATTTGAACAAGGTCTGAAACATAACATGGTTTTGTAAGCTGCAGCTGAGTGTGAGAGACTCCACCTTAAATATGACTATAGAATAATGCGTTAAACTTCAGCCCCTTTGACAACTACAGCTTTGAGTCTTCCTGGCTTCTGTAACTTATGGATGTACAGTATTATGTTTCAAGTTAAGACAATTTTCTACCGCCACTGAAACTTTACCAATTACATTTTTATTGGCAAACTGTGTTGATCAAAATAAATCTAAGAACAGCACGATAAGGTCAACAGCAATATAAACAGAATACCTTCTCTGTCTGTCTTCGCAGCCATCGACATGCAGGACGTCACCTCCGAGGTAACGTCCCCCTCTGGAGCCACTCAGCCCGCTGAGCTGGTTGCTGTGGGGAGCGACACCTACTGTGTGCGCTTCGTGCCCACGGAGATGGGCGTGCACAGCGTGAGCGTGAGGTACAGGGGCGTGCACGTGCCAGGCAGCCCCTTCCAGTTCACTGTGGGGCCACTGGGAGAGGGCGGGGCTGCCAAGGTGAGGGCAGGCGGTCCAGGACTGGAGGGCGCACAGGCAGGAGAGCCAGGTACATACAACACCTGAAGTCTGTATTATTTATGTCAACAGGTAGTTTGTCCAAATGGCTCTGTGAAACATTATGAACTGGTCACAACTGTGACAATTTGCTGCAACATTGGAGCATTGAGAAAAGTTGAATCCAGCTTAACTTTGAAGCTACAAATGATTATTAATGGACGCCAGAGAAATGAAGCTTCAAACTGACACCTGGCACTTGTCGCTCCATGACAGGGCTACTCTCTCTCACCAGCTGAGTTCAGTATAGTGTGGATGTAGCTTTAGAAGTAGTTAGGAGCTCTTGATTACACAATGTAAACTAAAACAAGACATAAGAAAACTACCAAAACCACCTTCAAAGGCCGTCATTGTGTGAAAGAAAGATTTAGCATTTTCTTACATTGCATCTCTCTGACCAGCCGATTTCAGTATCTGGACAAGGGAGGCAGGAGCTGGTGGTCTGTCCATCGCCATGGAGGGACCCAGCAGGGCCGAGATCTCCTTCGACGATCGCAAGGACGGATCCTGTGGTGTCTCTTACGTCGCCCAGGAGCCCGGTAGATAACACACACACACTTGGTTCACCTGTTGAGTGTTCATTAAAGCCTCTCAGTCACACTCTGTTACATTCTCGCCCCCCCTTCTCCCCCTTCAGGTGATTATGAGATTTCTGTGAAGTTCAATGAGCAGCACATACCGGACAGCCCCTACCTGGTTCCTGTTGTCGCTCCAGTGAACGACGCCCGCCGCCTCACTGTTACCGGCCTTCAGGTGAGGCATGAGGAGACACCTCCACACCCAGCCTGCCCTGCTTGGCTAAAGGGCTCAGTTGCATAAAAAGCGTGACCTAAAGAGGGTCCGACTGGTTTGGGCTTGTGTTTGACAGGCAGGATAATTTGGAGTCATAGAGGTCTCTATAGCAACAGGTCTATAACTGTTGCTTTTCACAATTGCACTGAAATCCACTAAACCACAAACCCCATATTTAAATGGTTAAACATGATTTTCAATAGAACAGTAAATGAAGGAAGTGTATTTTCAAGAGCTATAGCCAGGGTTAGATAGTTTGTATGTGTTTTCAGAGCCATTACCTGCCGTCCAAAGTACATTTGTCCGTCACAACAAACAACAAAAGGCTGCTGCTTCTAAGCCTCTGTATTTTAAACAGCCCGTATCAGTTGGACCCTTCTAGTTTTACAGATACTCATGTTCTTTATGCAACTGGCCTCATGGAAATGACCACTGCCGGGCAAACAGTTTTGACATTTCGGAGGGTGAAAGAGCATGGAGTGTGAAAATTGTAAATGTTTGGACATATTCTTAATTTGTTTTCCAGTAGTGACTGTGAAACAACCAAAATATATTTAACAGAGGATAGATGAGAATATAAAACAGAAATAAAACTGGAAAGGGGAGTAATGATCAGCCTTTCTGTTTTGTAATGAAATTATTCATTGATTAATTATACATATTAAAGATGATGTCAGACACACTGGGGAAATTTCGATTTAGTCTAAATAAAATGTTAGGATGGTCTTGAGAAACCTTAGAATAGAAATTCTGGACATTGAACTAAGCTAGTGGAGTTAATGTCCTGAAAAGACAGACAAGTTTATTGCTCTCTGGTAATCACCCCTCTCTGGACTGTGCTGCCTGGCTCTGGTCATCCCTCCTTTTGTGTGGTGTGGAACTGTTGGTGTTTCTCTTGTGTTTCATTTAAAGGCTTTTAACAGCACAATCATCAGCAGCACCCTGGTTGTCTAGCTGCAGCAGACAGAGGCGGGCCTCAGCAGACTTCCTGTTGTCCTCGTGGAGTCTGTAGTTTCGTCTTTTGTCTGTAACTGGAGACGAACCTTTATTTATTTTTTTCATCTCTTTTTACTGTAGAGTCAGCTGAAGTAAAGGTTTGTTGGTACTTCATGAGTATAGTGTTGGGAGATGTAATGTATACAGTGAGGAGATGGAAATACTTTAATATCTTAAAATTACAATAAGCAGATTGGCTTTAGGGTCAAATTTAATCCACAGCATAAAATAAAATAAAGCAAAATAAAGATAAGAAGCTTTATTTAAAAATAAAAATTGAACTAATGTTATTGGCACTCACTTGCCATTTTATTAGGTACACTAGTGAATTCCTTCAAATATAGGAGTCCTGCTCTAAATGCTCCTTCATGACTGATCTAATGGTCAGTTGATGTCGACAGAAAGGTGGTCATTCAACTCGATGATCATTTTGGGGGATGTAGTTTGTTAAACTGGATTGAATTGAACACTTAAGTTGTTTCTGTTATTTAGCCCAGCCCTCTGACTACAGTGTCAATATAACAGGAACATTTGTCCACAAACCACAGCCTCCACAATGAAAACACAGTTGAATCAAGAGCTGTTATTTTCTTTATTCTTTTTCTTTCTATTTCTATATATTGCACGATTTAAAAATAACAGAAGGCAAAAATAACAATCTAATCTGCATTACGGTTGGAGGCCTTATTTGAAGTCTCCAGCTTAATAATATTGAAGTTTCACAACATTATCGAGAACACAGTATTAACATAAACAACAATATGTATAACTACACAATAGCTGATTAAACAGAACCAGAATAAAGCACAATTTGGCATTTCACTATGAATTAAATAAACAAAACATGGATATATTGACAAGTAGACAAGCAAAAGCAGGGACAGTAAAGCAGTGATGGTTTTGAGCATTTTTTGTAATATTTAAAAGAGGAAGACATTTTTGCCAAATGAAAAAATCTCATTCCATAAATCTTAGTGAAGATTTACCTCTGCAAATTAAAACCTTTGAAGTTGCGTTTTAAATTAATACTGAATACCGATCTGTGCAGGACTGTACCTAATGTACTGGCAAATGAGTGTAAATGACGATATGATTCAAATAACATTATCCTAGAGATGGTTGGGTACTGAGTCTTTTATAGACCATTTTATTTAGTCAAAGACATTTAAAGTTGGATTATTATTACAATTAATTTAAAAAATGTAAAATAGAACCACCTAAAATGAAAAAGATTTTTTGTGTTTTCTCCCCTTTGGAAATTTGGAAACAGTAAGCTAAAGATGTGACCTTGTAGTGACAGATAATAAACATTTCATAATGCATTTGGCATTTTTCCATAAATTATGGTCAAATTTTGCAAGAACCAAATTTAATATGACCTTATAAAAATGTATGCAAAACAATACCTACAGATATCATAGGGTTTTAGATTTTTTAAAATCTAAAATGTTGCAGCCGGTTTGTTACTTTATTTAAGTTCCTATATCTGTTAAGACTATAGTGTGTGGTCAGTGTGTCTAGTCCTGCTTTCACTATGGCCTTTTGTCTGCTGGAGCTGCAGCCAGAGGAGGTAAGAGAAGAAGTCTAGTAGAACTGGAGCAGAAAAGACTGGAGTAGAAACGAACGGTCTTGTCTGCAGTACTTTTTAGTACTGCTGCTATGAAGTGAGTGACCAGGTGTGTTACCTCAGTTTCTTCCCTGTGAAACCGTCCATCCTATCTACAGGAGTCAGGTCTGAAGGTGAATCACCCAGCATCCTTTGCAGTGCGTCTGAATGGAGCCCAGGGCAAGATGGAGGCCAAAGTCCACAGCCCTTCTGGAGCCCTGGAGCAGTGTGCCGTCTCAGAGCTGGAAAAAGGTTTGTGTTCATACAGCGGGATCACGACACAGAATATCCTCCAGAATCTTACACCTCATGTGATACATTTATTTTTTTTGGACTGCTGATGACAAACCTCTTCATGCTTGTCCCTCTAGACAAGTACGCTATCCGGTTCATCCCCAGGGAGAACGGCATCCACACCATCGATGTCAAATTCAACGGCTCTCACATCCCAGGAAGTCCGTTCCAGGTCCGAGTTGGAGAACCGGGACAGACCGGAGAGCCCGGTCTGGTGTCAGCTTATGGAGCTGGGCTGGAGAGAGGCACGACAGGTGGGTCGTTTTTTTCCCCCAGCTTTGGGAAGAATGACAGTAAGAACACAACATCTTTAACATTTTACAAGTTGTAAAATATATTTTGAATGTTCTTGCAGGTACCCAGTCAGAGTTCATCATCAACAACACAAAGGCGGGCCCTGGGGCCTTGGCCGTTACCATCGAGGGTCCGTCCAAGGTAAAGATGGACTGCCAGGAGGTTCCTGAGGGCTACAAGGTTCACTACACTCCCATGGCACCTGGAAACTATCTGATCAGCATCAAATATGGAGGACCAAACCACATCACTGGCAGTCCTTTCAAGGCAAAGGTTACAGGTACGTCGCTGAACATCAGTCTCTTAACTTGTACTCTATGCTATAAACCAAAAGTTTAATCCATTTTTTTTTGGTGGCTCAGGTCCTCGGCTGGTTAATGTGACCAACGCCAGCGAGACATCGACCCTGACCATGGATCCGGCAGTGCGGGCCTCCGGCAGCGGCTTCACGCAGAGTGCCATGCCCAGGCCAATCGACTCTGACGCCAGCAAGGTGCTGAGCCGAGGACCTGGCCTCAGCAAGGCCTTCGTGGGCCAGAGGAGCAGCTTCTCCCTCGACTGTAGCAAAGCTGGTAAGGACGGCCGTGATTTCAACGTTGACCTGTGGTGATGGTGCACAACAACTCAGAATGTTTTCTTATCAAATAAGTCTATAAGATCGGTCCTCTGATCGGAAATAACTCCATAGTTTAACCCAGGTATTCATTTGAATTATTTAGAAATAGAGCACATTTATTTATTTAACTGTAACCTTTTGATAAAGTATAAAACCTAAGGAACGTTTGCAACAGGCAGTTTGGAATCATAGACTTTACTCTCTGTATTATCTTTCATAATAGCATTTCCAAAGCACAGACTGACATGTTTTTGTAAGATTGGCATTGCAAGGTGTTGATGGTCCCCCATAATACAAATGGCATCGCAAACTGTATTAGAAACTGGAATAATGAGTGAATTACAGTGTGACTGCTTTCAGTTCAGCCTTGTGTTATAATAGTCCCTCTATGGTCTCATCAGATACGTCATTTTTGAAGATTCAAGTCTTACTTTATTGTTGTTTCTTTGAGAATCATTCAAATCGATCTTTATTTGAAAGATTCTACATAGATTTATAAAATCTGAAAATCAAATTCCACGTGTGAAGGAGATCAAAAACGTGACATATGCTCCAACTCTGAGAGCATCGTCAGGCCTGAAACTGGATTTAAAAAGTCTGATGATAGAGAAGAGCTGCACAAAGACAGATGAACGATTTTACAAATCTCTGGAGCCAATTACAATGTTTTGTGAAGATCTCTTTCATAACTTAAGCAAAATTAAAAACTGAAATACCTTTAAATAAATCCAACCGTTGTGAATCACGTTTCTATAAAACGATGCCAATGCAAGGACCTGAGGATGCATCTAATGCCAGTTCACCACACTAGTGTTTGGATGCTTCACTCACTTAATCTTCCCCTCTTGTTCCCAGGTAAGAACATGCTCCTTGTGGGTGTGCATGGCCCTCAGGTCCCCTGCGAGGAGGTTCTGGTCAAACACTCGGGCAACCTGCAGTACAACGTCAGCTACCTGCTGAAGGAGCGGGGCAACTACATCCTGGTGGTCAAGTGGGGCGATGACCACATCCCGGGCTCCCCCTTCCATGTCACCGTGCCTTGATGTGCCACAAAAACCTGCCACCGCTCCTCCAGCACCATTTTGCATCCCTGGTTGAGTTAAAGACCCATTGCCTGCACTACAAATAACTGTTCAATGAACAAGCTGCTCAACAAAGTTACTGCAAGGATTTATTGCTTGACACAACTGACACAGATGTTGAAATGTTTCTCAGACTGAACCTAATAGAAAGTGTCAAACACTAAAGAGTAAATGAACACATTAGTCAGTGGAGACGCTGAGTTCTGCAGCAAACTGGAGCTGTAAAATAGAGAAATGAGCTGATTGGGAATTAAATCTAATCTGTAGATTATTGGAGCCCCTGACAATATTAGCATATTAATTGACATATATTGCACTTGATGTTAGATGTTCTACTTAATTGGTAAATTAAAGATTGATGGTTTTACTCAAGTTGTTGGTGAGGATGTCCCTGCACACCAGCTTGGTGCGTCTTTCCAAAGTGTTAAACTGGATTTGGAAAAGGTTTGGACTGAGAGGAGGGAAGCCAAACCTTTCGAAATTTAACTGGAATTAAACAGCACTTTCCTTCAGTTACACTGCGCCACTAGCAAAATGAAAACAATGTTATTAATGGTTTGATTATGTATCAGGGAGCCAAATGGCCAGCTGCTGATTTGAATCCTTCAAGTTTCTTTACCTGGCCAGCTGCCATAGTAAACAAGCTAATAATAACCAGATCTGTGGTGATTTCTTTCTCGAAGGAATTGTCAAACAAAACGACTAAACATCTCAATTAAAGGAAGAAAACTAGAGTTCTCTGTTTAGTTTCTTGTCATTTTGTTTCATTAAAGTGGATGGACAGAATTCACCCCCAACAGGAAGTGTCAAACTGTACGCAACTACTGATGATTATTGTTGATTTCTTGCTCTTTGAGCTCCCAGAATCCAATGAGTACTTTAATGTTGCCATAACGAATCGATGACTGTTAAAGCTGCCTTCTACTGTTCCTTCCTGCACTGTTCCACAGACTACTTAATTTTGTGCTAGCATTTTTGGGTTCATTGCTACTCTCTGTTGTCCCTTCCTGTATTTTCACATGAACAGATGACTTTTGATCATGATATTAAGTCAAGTCTCATCACCAAACACAATGCATCACAGAGTAAAATATATGAGAAAAAAAAAAAAACGATCTGATCTGGAAAATTAGGTCAGATTTCTGCTTTGTGTGTAAATCTTGAAAACATCTACACAAATCTGTCTTTGTCTTATCACTGCTACTTTTGATACTTAAGGGATGAAAGGATTTTTGTACGGGGATGGGGGAAGCTTCTCATTTTGTATTAGGTGTTGATGTGAAACTAAACCCCAATATGATGTACATTTGATAATTAAAATAAACTGGAATTTACACGATTGAATTCAGTCTTTCATTCTTCATTCAAAGCAGGTTGGATATTAAGTTGTTGTGCTGAACCTTGATCTAATTGGACTTAAAATGAGAAATGTGCTGCTCTTTTCTGATGAAGCTCCACCTATCTGACAAAACTCAACCCACTCTCTAACGCACAGGTGTCAAACTGATCCGTGAAAGGGCCATGTGGCTGCAGGTTTTCATTCCAACCATGCAGCAGCACACTGCCTTCACGCAGTCATTTCAGGTGTCCTCTTGCTTGATTGGAACAAAAACTTGCCAGCCACACCCACTGCATGGGTGCTGCATGGTTGGAATGAAAACCTGCAGCCACATGGCCCTTTCACGGATCAGTTTGACACCCCTGCTAATGTATGCAACCAAACCAGGAAACATCAAGTCAGAGATATTCTTCCTCAGAGAGAAAAAGCACAGGCGGAACCAGATGATAAGATTCACTTTTGGATAAAACCACAACTTCATTTTACAACAGAATATAGGGGGAACAATGAAAGACGACTTCTACCGGCTGCAGACGCTGAATTTGATCACAACTCAAAGTGAAAGTAACTGATTCATTTCCTGATTTATCAGTCTGTCTGGCAAGTTTTCAGCTTCACTCGGACTAAAGATGTCTTCTCAACCTGAAAAGGGACTCTCCTGTCCCGTCTGCCACAACATTTTTAAAGATCCTGTTTTCTTGCTGTGCACGCACAGTTTCTGTAAGGCGTGTTTGAAGAACTGGTGGGTAGAGAAAAAAACTCAGGAGTGTCCATTTTGTAAGAAAGTTTCTCCACAACAGGATCCGCCCTGTAACCTGGTGTTAAAGAACCTGTGTGAGGCCTTTGTGCTGGAGAGAGAACGGAGTGCTTCTACAGGGTCTGAGTCTCTCTGCAACCTGCACACTGAGAAACTCAAACTGTTCTGTCTGGATCATCAGCAGCCAGTGTGTGTCGTCTGTCGAGACTCAAAAACACACAATAACCATAAATTCAGACCCATCAATGAAGCTGCACAGGATCACAGAGAGGAACTACTGAACACCTTGAAGCCTGTACAGGAGAAACTGAAGATCTTTGAAGAAGCTAAAGAAAACTTTGATCAAACAGCAGAACACATTAAGGTCCAGGCTCAACAAACAGAGAGGCAGATTAAGGAGCAGTTTAAGAAGCTTCACCAGTTTCTACAAGAGGAAGAGGAGGCCAGGATCACTGCTCTGAGGAAGGAAGAGGAGAAGAAGAGTCGGATGATGAAGGAGAAGATTGATGCTCTGAGCAGAGAGATAGCAGCTCTTTCAGACACAATCAGAGTCACAGAGAAGGAGCTGAGAGCTGAAGACGTCTCATTCCTGCAGAACTACAAGGCTGCAGTGGAAAGAGTCCAGCAGCGCCCCCTGATGGATGATCCACAGCTGGTCTCAGGAGCTCTCATAGATGTGGCCAAACATCTGGGCAACCTTACCTACAACATCTGGAACAAAATGAAGGAGAAGGTCTCCTTCACTCCTGTGATTCTGGATCCAAACACTGCTGAAGCACACCTCATGCTGTCTGAAGATCTGACCAGTGTGAGACTAGAGCCAAAGCGCAAGATTCCTGACAACCCAGAAAGATTTAACTACTTTCCAATCGTCCTCGGCTCTGAAGGGTTTAACTCAGGTACTCACCGCTGGGATGTTGAAGTTGGAGACAGCACAGACTGGAAAGTTGGTGTGTTAACAGAGTCTGTCCAAAGGAAGGGGGAGCCGCAATCTGGACTATGGCGGATCGGATTCTACAAAGGTGAATACTCAGTGCGCTCGCTGCCAGAATTTTCCACCATTCTCTTTCTGAAGACGAAGCTCAAGAGGATCAGAGTTCAGCTGGACTGGAACAGTGGGACGCTGACGTTCTCTGATCCTGATACCAACACAGACATACACACCTTCACACACACTTTCACTGAGAAGCTGTTTCCATACGTTAGCAATCTGAATAAAGTTCCACTGAAGATATTACCTGGAATGCTACCAAAATAGATCAGGGGTTTAAGGTCAAGGCAAGAAACATGGATAGTGGTGATGAAGTATATAGAGTAAATAGAGTAGTACATGGAGTACATGACTTTGTACGGGTGGCTGGTTGTAAGGGCTTTTCTTCAGTGTTGTGAATGTTAATCAAAAGCAACTAGTCTGCAAGGGTTTTTCACAAAAACTGCTTTTAGTACTAATGTGTCCAGTAATTGTCATAAAGTCTGTTTACATTGGTGTGGTGTAAAAATAACCACAATTAACCAATAACCTATTAGTCAATGACATCCTGACTGTTTATTTCTTAAAGATAGAGATCTGTCAGCCTAAACATTAGCTGTAAAAGCAGAAGTGAGAATTGAATCTAATCATCAAATTTCAGTTGTCAATAACTATTCAATAACTATTGTAGGGCTAAAGGTAGTTGTTTTAAAGTGTTTATTTTTATATATATATATTAATCATTCATTCATTCAGTCATCTTCTGTAACCGCTTGTCCTGTGAAGGGTCGCATGTACATAAGTAAATATCTGCAAATATCATTAGGTTCTTGATTTTGTGCAGGACCATTACATTACAATGCACTGGCAAGTGTACTTTGAGTTTAAGGTAATCAGTGTGATGAATTGTACATTTACATCGCTGACTAAATAAATGTATGATCATCTAACAAAGAAGTTTTGTTGTTTTGTTCATTATAAACGGGAATGCTCGATGCAGAAGTCAGTGTTTTAAGGGTTTTTCGAGCACTCCCTCTACTCATCCAACAGTGTTTATTTTTTAAAAGAAAACAAAAAAACAAGAATAAACAGAGGCAGCCGGTGAAGGGGAAGACTAAACTAATAAATGTATTTTGATACATTTATAAAAGTTGAAAGAATGTGTTTCAGACCTAGTGCTATATATGGAAATGAAACTGATTCCTGGTCTGATCAAATGTTTCCCATTGTCCAATTTGGGGGACCCGCCACAGACTTCACAGTCTTAATTTAAACCACTAGAGTTGATCAAAGTACAAATATGACCACAGCAAAGAAGGGAGAGGATACATGTCTGGATGAAATTCTGCCCCATGTGTTTTCAACTTCACCCAGAGAGAAAATGGTAGATCATACTTCCCTGTTACAGGTTTTCTTGTTGTTGTTAAACTTGTTGGCTTAGTATTACTGAAGTAGTAGTATTACTCTAATATTTGGAATAAAGCTGCCTCATGTAACCACCTCAACTGGAACATCCTGAACTTTCATATTACTAACCCCTGCTTCTTCTGTCTGTATGTGGCTCTCTGTAATGTAGCGGCATCGAACATAAACATACAGTATATATAAACAGTAACCGAGAGTCATACAGGGATACTGAGTGATTAAAAAGTGTAAAAAAAAAGTCCAGAGGCAGTCATGTTTAGCATAATAAAATTTGCTAGCAGCGTCTGTATTCATTTGCGCACATAAAACACAATACACACACACCCACGCACACCCACACCATTATCCAACATCAGTAGTGACACACACTCAACCAGGGCCAGTTCTCTCCTGAGCAGCACCTCTGTCAGTACGAAGGAGGTGAACAAATTGTCACAGGTAATGATGTGTCCCTGGAGCCCCTCTGTCATCTCCAGGACCACCAACATCCCCTGGTTGACTTCAGCAGCTGCTTTATGTACACCTGCAGTCTCCAGACATAGGTCAGTTTGAGATTAGAGTTTGCCTATATCTTTCTGATCTGTTTCTACAGATCATATATATATATAACACCAAAGGGTTGTGCATTAATCTAGTGAGGAAATAAAACGAATGAAAATTGTGGTTTGCTGTGACAAACTTCAGGGAAAACCACGTAGAATACAATGCAACACCATATAGATGCAATTATATAGTGAAAATATAATTTAAAATTTAAATGATGAAATTACTTACATTCAGCTTATCTCTATAACCGGTCGTTTCGTCACCTCTATAAAACGGATTAAAATTAAAGTAAAGTAAGAATATTAAGGGTACAAAAATAATTGCAGACTGTGTCAAGATTAAGTAAGTAATTAACTACAGGTTGGTAGAGAAGAGTGGAAGAAAAGGGTTGAAGTGATGGAGGCTGAATAGACATATTGATGTTCATCAATAAAGACAAAATCCAATAGGTAATATTTTTCAGTTTAGTTTCATACATTACTGTATGAGTCAAACGTGGTACTGTAAGTGAAACCAACTAAAGCATTGCAGGACTAACCCAAGCCAGAATAAAAGTATTTTCTGCCATTTAATAAGTTTAGTGGGAAGTATATGTTTTAGTTTCCACAGTTCTTTTTTGTGTTTTGAGATAAATATTTCTACAGACTCTACAGACTCTGCTGCCACACCGACGCTACAGTGGGTGTCTTTTCTGACCTCAACGTCCCAGCTGTGACTCCCTGAGTTGAAGGACAGAGAGGAAGAAAAACAACCTCTCTGGGTTGTCAGGAAGCTTCTTTCTCTGTCCGAGTCTCACACTGGTCAGATCTTCAGACAGGAAGAGTTCTACATTTGCAGTGTTTGGATCCAGAATCACAGGAGAGTAGCTGACCAAACTCTTCATCTTGTTCCAGATGTTGAAGGCTAAGTTTGGCCACATCTATGAGAGCTCCTGAGACCAGCTGTGGATCATCCATCAGGGGGCGCTGCTGGACTCTTTCCACTGCAGCCTTCCAGTTCTGCAGGAATGAGACGTCTTCAGCTCTCAGCTCCTTCTCTGTGACTCTGATTGTGTCTGAAAGAGCTGCTATCTCTCTGCTCAGAGCATCAATCTTCTCCTTCATCATCTGACTCTTCTGCTCCTCTTCCTTCCTCAGAGCAGTGATCCTGGCCTCCTCTTCCCCTTGTAGAAACTGGTGAAGCTTCTTAAACTGCTCCTTAATCTGCCTCTCTGTGTGTTGAGCCTGGACCTTAATGTGTTCTGTTGTTTCATCACAGTTTTCGAATATTTTCACTTTCTCGTGCACAGGCTTCAGTGATTTCTGGAGGTCCTCTCCTGTGCAGCTTCATCAATCAGCCTGAATTTGTGATCCAGACAGAACAGTTTGAGTTTCTCAGAGTGCAGACTGCAGAGAGGCGCAGACCCTGCAGACAGTTTCTTGTTTCTCTCCAGTACGAAGGCCTCACACAGGTTCTTTAATGTCAAACTAACCGGTGGTTCAACTAGTAACGGCGCTTCCTTGCAGACTGGACACTAAGGTGTTTGTTTCTCTCTCCACCAGTTTTTCACACATGTTCTACAAAGGCTGTGGCTGCATGACAGGACAACAGGCTATTTGAAGACGTTGAGACTGACAGGTCAGGTGAGATCCCACTCAGTTTGAGAAGCCATTTTTCAGAGCCTATAAAGAGTCCTTACTCCACGTTGTCTCTTCATTTGTTTGTTCTTGAAACTTTTACTTTTGCTTTGATGGTTGACGGTTTGTGCCGTTTCTTTATGAAAGCAGTAGAACCTGTATTTCCTCTGTTCTGATAACTCAGATAAAGGGTGGAGCTTTGTTGGGGATTCATGCTTTGACTCATGTGAGTCGGATCAGTAAGCATTTCATTGCTCATTTGGTTCCGTCTCTTATTGACTTAAAGTGTTTAAATCCAAGGCAATGTGACAAATGCAGGCAAACAGTGCAAATCATAAGGACTTTAAATGTGAAAGGGAAGTTGTGTTTCTCAAGACTAGAAACCAATGATTCATTTAATTAGCTTACACTGCAGCCAAACCAACCCTAAATTCCTCTCCCTGTAAAGATGATATTACTTAATGAACCTACCGCTGCCTTAAAAAAATAATGTCATCTGCCTGTAAATGTTTTTCACATCTTTTTTTCCCCTCAAAGCAACTGATCCAACATAATCTTGGCCGCTGTTCATCAGAGGTTAAAGGCTTTAAACACTGAATAAGAATAAGATTAATTAGATTGTGGTGGATGAACAGGGAGTGTTTGTGGGTCTCGTGTTTCCTCGTGTTACAGTGTGTTATTTGAGCCACAGCTCATTTCCACCGTGGGACGCTGACCCTGCACAGCTCAGACACACAAAAGGTAAATTGTGACATTTTGGATTTGAGAAATATTTGACTTAATTAGGTTAGAAAGGAATGTATCTGCTGTATGACTAATAGCAAGAGTCTTGTTGTATTTACTGTTCTGTTTGTGGTGCTGAGTATAGAAGAATATTGCCATCTAAATCAATGGGAATTAAATGGGGATTATTTTTGTTTGTCACTTCTTCTTCTTGTACAACTTAATAAACAGAGACAGCTCACATTTTGCTATTCAGACCCATAGAATAAATGCAAACTGAACAGAGACTTTTGTTACTTTTAAGAGACAATAAAATCTGATAATAATCTGATAATCTATTATAATATATAGTGCCACTTAAAAATGTACGCCCCTCAAAATTTCTCAAACTAACTGACTAAACATCAGTGGTCAAAAGTCCTGACAGTAGGCAAAGTCAGCCCAGTTCATATCTGTGAGTTGCAAATATATGTGTACCCTTGTATTCAGTATCTGGTGTGAGCCCCTTGTGCAGCAATAACAGCAACTAAACATTTCCAGTAACTGCTGAACAGTTGTCTGCAGCAGCTTGTGACCTCTCGGACTGCAGCTAAATTCAGTTTTCTGGCAGGAGATGAGAGGCCTGCTGACGACTCAGAGCCAGAACTGCTACAGGGAGCAGATCCAGAAGGAGATGATGACTCGTTTGGCCTGGAAAAGCCGCTACGCCAAGCTCTACACGTCCTCCTGCACACCTGGAGACGGCAGCACGGAGCCCACACGACTCCAGCCACTGCCTGCCGAGCCTCAGTGAGCTGCTTTAATCACAATAAACATGTGGCTTCATTATTATCCTGAATCCAGACGTGTGTCCCTGCTTTGCTTCGACAATATTCACAAAGATCTTTGTAAAATTCTGTTAATGTATCATGAAAACTATTGACGATAAACGCTAAAGTTTATCCTCCACCCATTAGGGCCGCTTTGCCTCCTGTTGTTGGGAAACGGAACGACCTTCCTCCTCCAACTCCTCCTCCGCCTCCTCAGCCTTCTCCTCCTGTTCTCCCTGTGGAAAGCCAACAGCAGCTCAGGGCTCCTCCCCTGATGAGGCCAGTTTCTCCCCAAACTAGACGTGCTCTGTACCAGGACTCTCACAATGTACGAATCTCTGTGACACCAAAATCTCACTTCCAAAGCAGCAGCGAGACATTTTGCAATTTCACTTCAGGAGCAGGGACAAGTTAATGAGTTGAATGGAAAGAGATGTAGAAAAAGGATGAATAAAGGGAGTGAGGATGGACGTGGAGGTCTTAATTATGGACCCCAGAAGGTACCTGAAAAGAAAAGGAAGGAATAGAGGGAATAGGGGGTAAATGAACGAGGTTGGGGCTTGAGAGAACGGAGACAAACAGTATTTTATAATGCTCCTGAACCTTAGTTAGCTTCATATATTTAACAGAAGTCTAAATGTTGTCTCCAGGGGAAAGGTCGGAGTCTCTACCTGCGGAGACGTGGCCACATTAGACCTGAGGAGAAGTTTGACTTCCCCCTGCTCTCGTCCTGGGAGTACGGCTGGAGGTTAGGTAAGATGGACGTCTGCTCTGGTGTTAGATGAACTTTGGAGGCAATGTTGAATAGTTCAATAAATTGGGGTTTCTCGTTCCATCTATAACATACACTGTGGTATTATCAGCAGGGAGTAACTGTGGACAATGTTTTCTTTGTGTGTCACTAGTGAATTCTTTTATATAATCAGACATTGTCTGTAAAGGTGTCTTGTAGAGTTCCTTGAAGACGTTTCATCCAGGCAGCTTCTTCAGTTCTAAAGGAGTTTACATAGACATAGCCCCAGTCATAGATGTTTTCAGTTCCAGCTTGAGAACAACAGCAACAGTTGATGCGAGTTTTTCTCTACATTCATGGCGTCTGCTTTTGCCCACAGGTGACTACACTCTGGATTACAGAACTCCGTCCAGCGCCCGGTCGTCGGTGGTGAAGAGCACCTTCTACGCCAGGAACGGCGTGTTCAGCAGCCCCTCAGCCACCGACACCCTGGGCTAAAGTCCATCTGTTATATAACAAACTTTCATGTGATGTGTTCAAATCAGGGTCTGTCTTCAAACTCGTTATCATCCAAATTTCCTTTCAAGCTCAGGTTGTTTTGAGGTATCATAAACCACGACAATCGTCAGATTTTAGGGCAGATTGGCTGCCAGAGCTCTGCAGGAGCATGATCAATTCTCAGTGGAGAGACTCCAGACCAACTTTCTACCACAAGAGGAAGGTGAGGAAGTCTGGCTGACTTCTAGGCTACAGCAACAACAAAAAAATCTATCTCTTTGTAGTTTTTTTCTGTTTGTTGGAGAGCTCTAGTTCTGACTTCCTTGACAACAAAACTCATTTATCAAATCTGTGACACATATTTATCTGGTGATCAGAGGGTTTGTTTAATCAGGAATGATGATGGGAGGATAAAATGCTCATGGAGGAGATAAATCCTCAACTTCCTGTAACCATGTCTGTTTACCACCCACTCAGCTGTAAGGTTAAGTGTCCAACAACCTGACACCGTGTGATGGATAATTAATAGACTCCTGGTCTGAGTTAGAAAGAACCAGCGGAACTTTATACACCTGATACCTGAGAGTTTTTTAAACAACGAGCCACCAGAGGAAATGTCACGTAACACCACATTAAATATTTGATTCCTAATCACTCATAATTATTTCTGTCTTGCAAACAGTGTGTTTCTATCGTACATATTCAGATATAGTATATACTTATGAAATATTTAAATATGCTTATGTTCGTCTTTGTGTTTTTCATGGTTTCCCAGGTATATTTACACATTAAAAGGTTTGAGCTGAGTGCTTTGAAATATAATTTTTTTTTTGTGTGTTCTTCTTCTTCTGTTATATTTTCAGCGGATTTGATGGTCCCCAACAGCATAACCACGTTGCCAATAAAGCTCTGTGTAGACTGATGTTTTGGGGCATGTAAACACACATCTTATCATTTTATTTAGTCTCCATGTCCAGTCTCCAACAGTTAATTTCTCATCAGAATGATTTCAATCAGACTCAAGAAACATTGTCCACGTAGACGTAATCAAAACTCTAAACGTAGTGGTAGAGTTTTTGTCTGAAGGACACAAACTAAGCTTCACAATCGTCAGAACACACTGAGCAACCTTTATTCATCCCATGCTGGAAAGAGACGTATTCATTAAAGAAACAGTTGTGTCCTCATACAGAGAACGAGACAGCTATGGTGGTCAGTAAAATATATGTACAGCTTTGTACATGCAGAATTTTGTATTTAGCTATGTCACAGACATAACTACTGGAGGATCCCACTAGAGGGCACTCCAGAAACCTCAGATTATTCTTACCTCTGATTTGGAAATCTGGACACAATTGGTTGTTGATGGACAAAACTGATTAGCCAGTTCAAGTGTGTGACATCTGACGGACCACCAGACAATCAGTGCCGTCCACACTCTATTTTTCCAACATTTTCTGCCGTTCTTGAACATAACAATCTCTGACTTATTTTTGCAGTTAAATGGTTAAATTGTACTAATTTCTCCCCAGCTAGTTTCACTGTGCAACAGCAATGATACACACAGATGCAGAACAGCTAGTTGCATGTAGGTATCGGATCTTATACAGATGTATTACCCGTGCAGAATCGAGCCTAACAGAGGCATGATATGCAACTGTATAGCTAAATGCAAGTTTAAATACCTGGCTGAAAACTTGGATAAAACACTGTCCCTTTAGCTGGAGAATTGAGAATTGAGAATGTGCGACCAACAGATGACAGACCTAAAACGACTTAAATTTAATGATGATGTTGCTCCATATCTGCAGGATGAATAAGCAAGTGTTCATAACTTGTTTCTAAGTTTATTTTTCCCATGCAGAATCGACGTTCCAAAATATACTCTATATCTTTAAAATATACTTCAAAATATGCAAACAAAGCTGGAAATCATTCACTGATCGATTTGATGAGCTCAAATACCAAAACAGACACTTGGGAAGTTTGGGGATGGTATGTAGTTAGCAGGATAAAACATGCAATACGCCAATCATTATTTATTTTTTTTATATGCGAAACACATAACTCTGTGTAATTTCTGTAAATGTCCCAAAACATTTGTGTTTTTATTAACTATGATATCATGATCAGCTAAGGCTTTAAGAGGTCGGGAAGATCAGGAAGCTGGTGAAAGTGTTGCTGGTGCTGGTCTGGGTCGTCACGATGCTGCTGTACCTGGTTGTTTGCAGCGAGACCGTGTCTCCGGGCTCCAGCTCAAGAACGGCCGACCCAGATGTGACCAGGAAACCCTCAGATGTGTCACACAGCGTCATCTTAATGTCATCTCCCTTCACCAGCTTCAGACACACCTACGAGAGCACCAGATAGTCAGGAACAGGCCAAAAATGGTTGACCTTTGGCTTGATGTGTCACGGCCTTAAGCACTACCTGAATGTTGTTGTGGGATGAGTAGGCTTCAGTTTAACTCACCGCTCTCTTTGCTGAGATGTGGTAGCTGAAGAAGTAGACGCCTTTGATGGCGCATGTGAATGTCCCATTTGTCAGACGTTCTCCTTGCAAATGTTGGTCCACGGTGGGCAAAATCTGACTGTGGATCATTTAAAGATAGATTTTATTGGTTATGTGTTACAAACATTTGAAAAAAAATATACTGTATATATATTTATTGTCTTATTTATAACAATTTTAGGGAGAACATGTAAAAAAATGTAAAATTACAGTTTTTCTCAGCATAATCTATATTAAAAGAATCTTTTAATTTAAACCTTTATTTTTACCCAACAGGGTTTCCAGTCACCCTTTCTCGATTAATACCACATTTTAACCTATAATTAAATAGTATTTCACTTCCTGTTCTCCATCTCAGTAGTTTATTTTTTATTTTTTTTGTTTAGATTAAAGTATTTACCGTCTTCTACATGACATTAAATATCGACCCCACTCTTTCTCTAAGACTTCTCTAAACCTTCACAGCTCTGACCTTACGAAATGGATGGGTGTGTCGACCTCTGGTGTTTGTGCGATCACATCTTTGTAGGAGAAGAAAGTTCTCTGCTGGTTGGAAGGGTTGAAGGGTCTTCCTTTCTCCCCTGGTCGGCCTGAATGTCCAGGAGGCCCTGGCATGCCCGCATCCCCCTTCATCCCTGGCCGTCCTGGGGGACCCTGTGGACCTGGCACCCCCTTCTGGCCCCTGATGGGCTGACCTGCCTCACCTGGGTCATATGTAACAAGGACGTTAGTGTCAACCACAACTGAGATGTAGCAAGATAATCAACTTAGCCAAGAAACTGCTGCAGAATAAACAAGCGTGGAGTTTCTAAACTTGTGCTCCGGTTTAGATGTATCTGACATGTCAGTGAAGTCAGAGCTCACCTGGGTCCCCCTTCTCTCCTTTAGGACCGTCCCTGCCATTCGGCCCATGTGTGCCAGGTATCCCAGGAATCCCAGGGTATCCCCCACCGCAGGACGACTGGGTGATGACTGGGGAAATGTGAACCACAAGCAGCAGCACTGCAGTACAGCAACTCAGCCAGTAAGGCGCCTGAACACACAGAGATACATAATATATGCAGTTCCTCCAAAATGCAAATTGATTTATTACTGGTAGGTGAATATTAACCACCGGACGCACTAAGGCAAATGGAGTGATTCCCCAGAACATAGCAAAGAGAGCTTTACTTGTGTGATATTGTCCCAATGCATGAAGACACTTTATTAGTGATACATACAAAAACCACATTTCCATAACAATGTATACAATTAAAAATGGACAGATTCAGAGTTAAATTCTTTAGACAGGTCCAGTCAAAAGGAATTATGGATCAGATGTATAGGGTGGTGTAGACCTTTGTTAAACTGTTCAATAGGGAAATACAGTCTCTTCTCCTAACCATGTCGTTTCTCTCTGATTGGAATAAATCCATTCTTTCTGAGCATGAGGCGACTTAATGATTTTCCAGAAGCGACAGAAACATGAAGGTAGCAAAACAACCAAAGATAAAGATCAACAAAGCCAGAATCTATGCAGATAGCAAAGATGGAAATGTGGAAATGTGGAAATTCTTCTGAATCAATTCAGTGTTGTCAATAAAGTTGGGAGAAAAACTTCTTCTTCTTCTGTTCTATTTTAAGCAGATCTGGTGCTCCACAGCAGCAGAACCACTTTGCCAATAAATGTCAATAAACCACTTTGCCTCTAAATGGAGGATGTGTCCTGTAGCTCACTCACAGCTGTTTTTCCGTTGTTAAAAAGTATTTTCATTAGAAATCAAATCAAATCAACTAAAGTGACATATCATGAAGCTACAAATGTGCTAAATGCCTATGATAGGAACCGTTTCCTGAGGAGTTCATATTTTAAAGCCACAATATTGAAATGTATCAGATCAGGTAGAAAAGTATTTATCACCTCATTACAAATTTAAAAAAAAAAATGTTCTCACCATTTGCCGGTAAGAAAGTCTCTTGTCCTGTGGTGCAGCGTTAAGTTGACAGAGAACGAAGCTGAAGAGCTGTTCTGCTCACAATGCACAGCTGCAGCTCAGTCAGGGAAAACAGGAAGTGAAACTGGTCAAGAGAGTAAGGTTGTTATCTCTGGGATACAACACTGACTGGTTACTGCAGACAACAAAATAAAATCTTTAAATTTTATGTAAAGGTGAGACATTACTTTCCTTACTCTTCATCTCAACTTTTGTTCTTCAGCTCATCTCATTTACTTCACTGAATGTAATTTACTGTAATCTATGTTTTTCATTTTATCTAAACTTCATCTCTTCTCACTTCATCTCATTATCATCTTCGTCATCTCATCTCATCTCATCTCATCTCTTTACTCCATCTCAAGTTCTTCATCTCATCCTGTGTGCTTCATCTAAAACTCCTTATCTCATCTCTTTTCATCTCATCTCACCTCATCTCTTTCATCCTCAAAGTTTCACATCTAATGATAACTTCAATAAAGTTGTAAAAAGTACAATATTTCTTTGAAATATGAATACAAAACTTGAGTGAGTAAATGGACCACAGACTTCTTTCACGTTTGAAATCCTGGTGCAGTGGTGATCTGTAAAATCATCATCAGAGGAAGTGAAATGGTTCAACACGAAGTCCAGGAAAACTCCTCCTGATGAAGAACTGATGATGAAGCATCACTGAATGCATCTGAATAAAAAAAAAAAAAAAAAACTTTCTTACAAATTAACATCTTGTTCTGTTTTTGTCTGAACTTCCTCTTTGTGTTTTCCAGGCAGCCTGTTCTTAACCCCCAGGCTGGATGTCAGTATCTGTTCCACAAAATATTTAATTTCCTCCATGGTATCTAGCTGATGTGTATTTTTTTAATAGTAACATCCTGTGAAATATGCTAGTTTGTCATTTTCTCTCTTTCTCAGATCCTCTTTCCATTTCTGATGGACAGACATGCTGTCTGTATTTGTTTTCTTACTCGGTCAATTTACACCTTCAACCTGAAGCTTTCCAAAAAAAATTCATAAACAGTTAAAGTTAACTATCGTTTTTACCGTTTTTATAAAGTCAAGCATATTTTGTTTTAAAATGCTGCACTGTTTAATATTTTTGCATATATTTGAAATTGTCTCCTTATGTATTAGTTTTTCTTTTGGTGATACCGTTAGCTATACCTATGCTGGATTGAGATGCACAAGGAATTTTCTGGAGAGACGTTTGATGTAACCTTCTTTTGTTAGTGTACTCAGCTTGATTGATACTCTTTCAATGGATCTGTCTAGAGCCTATGTTGCAGCTTATGAAGGAATTTACCACAGCAGCCTTTAAAAGTTCACAGATATGCACATTGTCAATATTTAAATTAAAGAAAAATATCTTTAGTAGCTCTTTGTCTTCTCATCAAGATGAGACAAAAATAAATAAATAAATAAATAAATAAAATAAGAAATAACCACACAACTACATTCAGGTTCTTTCTCAGCTCTTTGTTTTGGTTTATTGGGTATTAAGTTGCAGATTATGTGTTAGCTGACAGAGAAGGTAAAATCAATGATGCAATATCTTTAAATATGAATTGCAGAAATTTAGTGAACATTAACATGGGAAAAACAATGCTGCATTTATTGATAAGCCTGGCAAACAACAGCAGTCACATATGAACACATTTAAAAATCCATCCTGTGATATAAACACACTCTTTAATGTAAACGGTGGGTCTTTCCAAATAAAATGTTCATTAAAGGGTTTGAAATTGAAATAATAAAACCAGCTCAGTAAAATCAATTGAGCTCAAGATTTACGGCATAACTGAAAACATGCCATCTGTATTATAAAGTGTTACGGACAAATGAAGAAACCAAAACCAATATGAAGTTATTGTTTTTTTAACGTATGAAGGGTGCTGTTAAATTGTTTGGTGTTTCTCATCCCGTGGGTCAGTGTGGATGCAGCAGGAAGCCAGAAAAGATGCTGTTACCGGCCGGTTTTCCTCTCATCCCTCTGTAATCTTTAGTCTCCAACCAAACCTCCTGATCCATTGACAGGTAGACTGCCAGACCGCCCGACGTCACCTGCAAACACAACCAAACTAAGTAAAAATAACTTTAAAAATACCCAAGTGCTAGAAAACTCAGAAGTACTGTTGGATCCACATTTTCTTTCAATACATTTACTCATCATTAATTTAATATTACTGAGTTATTGTGTTTGTACAGGGACAAGTATATAGCTGGAATCAATACCACAACCTAAGTGACTCTCTATTAGGGTTGGGTATGGCTACTGACTACCTGAGTTTATTCAATCCTGTTTCAAAATATTTCAAGATCTCATCTCATCTCATCTCATCTCATCTCATCTCATCTCATCTCATCTCATCTCATCTCAACTGAAAACTGGAAAATCAATGTTTTAAACCCAGTCTTAATCCCTATGTACATGAACTTTAACATCAGGAGTGGTTTCTCCTTTGGGATGATTTTTTTCTCACTGATTTTTTTCTCACTGATGGTAAACTCATGGTAGTGTTTTATGTTTGTACCTGTCTCCTGATGCGGCGAGTGTCGCAGAACGACGTCAGCAGTGTGTTGTCCAGCTTCAGCTGTACACAGAGTCGTTCATCTAACGAGGCATGGTACACAAAGTAGTACGTTCCTGGGATCCGACACCTACACCACAACGGGAAAACTACAGTTACTCATTACAAGTGGATTCTTTTATTCTGAGAGTGACAGAATCTGGCAGTGTGAACACAATGGAAATTTTCTCAACATCCATCAACTTTGTAATCCTGGTCCCCAAAGGAGGAACCATAATGAATTTGATTCCTTGAGTTTTTTATAGTATAGTATAGTATAGTATAGTATAGTATAGTATCTCACCATCTATTAGCTTGACTGGACAAAAATCTGGCAAAGACAATCAAATTTCCCAGATGATGGATCCCAATGATTCTGGCAACCCTCTAACTTTTACCCATGTGACACCAATCTTGATTTTTAACAAAAGAATATCAACAAGTACTAAAGGTATTGTTGTGATTTGGTATAGGCATCCACTGGATACACTGGAATGACTGGTGATCCCTTAATCTGCCATCATCATCATGAGTTAAAAATGTAAGTGTGAATTACTTCATGGCCAAATACCTGCAAAATCAGTGAGGTACCCATGTAGCCATGTTAGTATTTAGCTCAGGTGCGGCCTCGCAGAGCTGCTAGCATGGCTGCCGACTCTTAAGGTGTAAACACACCAAACTGACACCAAGGACTAATGCCAATGAAGACCAGTGTCACCTGTGTAGTACTTGAACACACCACAAAGACTACAGCCGGGCAACAAACTGGTAAGCATGCTCTGAACCCGGTTCAGGTGGTATTTTTCATTCAGAAGGGGAAACAGAAGGAGGTATTATTAGCTCAGAGGCTAGGAAGACGGGAAAAGGTACAAACTGTACAGAGCCAATCAGTTGGTTCACACTTGGTTCATTCTAGATGATCATGTTGTTGTGGAAATATATGAATGTTCAAAAGATGAAAAATTGTTTGCCCTTTCACCTTGATTGTATTGTTTACATTCATTACTTCCATTTCTCCTTTAATGCTCAGATTAGCCAATAAATAGCCAATGAAAGAGATCTCTCTGGCCAACTAGTTACCTCTGTGATTCAACATAATGCATTGGCTCAAAATTTGACAACAGTATTCTGACAAGTACCAACGTGTGGATCAGTATGGAAAAAGTAGAGCCACATAGACTCACCACTGGGCCGATGTTGAAATTGAACATTGGCCCAGTTGAAATTTTGATGATTTCAACTCCTCTTTGACTTCATGTTGTCACCTAGGATGGAAAAACAAGTGGTATTCTCACCTGAAGTGTCCGGTCACTGTGTTGTAGTCGCCATTGATGTCGGTGATGACGTTGGTGAACCGAATGACGCTTGTTTTTTCCGGGTATTCGTTGGTTCCTCGGGCCACGCTGAAGGCCGCCTGCCGCTGGACTCCAACAGACCTGCAGCCAGGAAGACAAAACTGGCTGCTTTTATATCAGAAAAGTTTGTGCAAGCTTAACCAACCCACATTTACACCAATTTATAGCAAAACCACTGCTTCAGCTTAAAACTGACTTATTTTTCATTTACTGTACGTATCTATATTAACTGATCTTCTGTTCTCGTGTAGCCTCTACGAATTAGACACACGCTATGCTATCGTCAATGGTTTGTGCTTCAAGCTTTGTTTGTTTTTGGTTCTTTTCATTTAAAATTCCCTGGTTCCAAACCTGTTATTGTCTAGGAGCACACATTTCAAATATAGGTTCCTGAATCAGAACAGAATCGGTTCTGTGTTGGTAGACTATAGTGTGGTGCCCAAAGGCAGATTAACCTTGTAGCGCAGTACAAACAGGAAACTATATGAGCCCAAACTGAAACCTTGTTGTTGTCTTAGTTTACTCATCCTCAACAAGTTTCCAAAGTGACTGAAAAAAAAGATACTAACTGAACATTCAGAAAGACAATTAAAACACAATAATATAGAAATTGGTTAATAAGTAAAATTAATCTTAAAGTAAGAGCTCCACAAGGGTACCCTTCTCTTTTGTATATAAAACTTAATATATTAAAGGTATTACATTTAGATTTTGACCAGAGTCGTCTACATTGGAGGCCTTTTATATCAGGTGAATGTGTGTCGTTGGCAACCGTGATGAAATGTTGCATGAATAGTTGGTTAAATTTTCACTGTCAGGTGTAAGAAACAATGTAAACCCTGTATTTCATTGGATTTCTGATATTTTATATATATACCCGTGTTCCCCTGGTTCTCCTGGAGGTCCGGCTTGTCCTGGTGCCCCTGGTTGTCCAGGATCCCCACTCTGACCTCGTTTACCAGAGTATCCCCTCGGCCCCGGCTCCCCCTTCTCTCCCTTCTGAGGGCCAATGCCGCCGTGCCACTGAGCTCCTAAAGATAAAAACAACAAATGTTAGTTGTTCTGAGGATTGTGAAGTTGGGCTAATGCTAAGCTAGCTGCTGATTGTGAGTGTGTGTTGGATACCTCGATCTCCTTTCTGTCCTTTCTCTCCATCACGACCGTCTCTTCCAGGTATCCCGGGAATACCTGAGTATGGTCAGAGAGATAAACAAATAAATAACAACAATAATAACAACAATAATAATAATAATAATAACACATAACACAACACACGTGTACACCTTTAACGCACACACCTGGCATCCCGGGCATTCCTGTTGCTGGACAGGTCTCCATGGCAACCAGCCTGGGTACCGCCAATGAGATCAGGGCTCCGATTACAAGAAAACAATAAATGGGCATGATGGAGAACCTGAGAGGGACGAGGGAGGAGATGAGGGAAGGAAAGAACGAGACAAGAGAGACAAAGGAGGAATGAGAGTGGAAGAGGAGGGGATGGAAGAAGGAGATGAGATGACGAGAGAAGATGAGAGAAGGAGGAAAGAAAATTTTAGAAATTGCATGAGATTAGGAAACAGGAAGAGGAAACAAAAATAGGGATGAGAAGAAGAAATATGGAGGAAAGTTGGTTGGAAAAGAGAGGAAGAGGGGAGAGAACAGAGAGGCAAGAATGAGATAAAAGGAGATTAGGAGGTGTAAAAGGGGAGGAGCAAAGAAAGAGAAGGGAGAGAAAGGAGAGACAAGAGGAGATGAAAGGTAGAAGGAGACGAGATGAGGAGAGAAGGTGAGAGAAGGAGGAAAGGAAAGAGGACAAATTGCAAGAGATTAGGAAAAAGAAAGAGGACACAAAAAAAGAGATCAGAAGTAAAGGGGAGATAGGAGAAGGGAGACGAGCTCAAGGCAAGAGAGAAAGAGAGATGAGGAAGAGAGACAAAAATAAAAGAAAGAAAAATTAACAGAAAAGAAAGGTGAAAGTGACAGAAGGACGGGAGAAAGAGTTGATTGTGGAGGAAAGAGGGGAGGAGAAAGAGGAGTGAAGTGGAAGACAGGAGGCGAATCAAAACTGATTTTAATGTAAATAAAACTCATATTAATTAACTTCTTCTTCTTTTATTAATTGTTATAATTAATAATAAATGTTTAAAACTCACCAGAAAGATCAAACCCACCACTGCGAGTTTAAATGCAAGCTGAAGCTCCCGGCGCTCTGAGTCCTGAAGGAGCCGGAGGAGGAAGACGACTCAAAAACCAACGATTCAGCAGTTTTGACGTCACGACTGATTTTCTGAGCGTGTAGTTCTGCAAATCTGGGAGGTTACTGACGACTGACAATAAAAAAAACAGGCTAAAGAGATTTACACTGACCAGCCATAACATTAAAACTACCCACCAGTGAAGTGAATAACTTTAATCAGGTGGACAGGGGTCAGCATGGACACCCTGACTGATCTACAGCTACACAGCCCCAAACAAAACAAACTGTGATCCACTGTGTCTTCTGTGTCCTTGCTATCAGAACCAGCAGCAACTTACACAGTTGCTCATCTGTTGGATACATGTTCATCAATGATCCTTGGTCCATGTTCTTCTACCTTGGACCATTGTTGATAGGCACTGACCACTACAGACCAGGAACACCCGACAAGAGCTGTAATTCTGGAGATGCTTCGATCTAATCATCTAGTCATGCAGGCAAAAAAATAATAATGAAAAGAAGGGCAAGGCAACTACACTTTTACATCCAAGTAACTTTTTCAGTTCTATGATCAAACCCCATGTTTCTCTGTTCCTACAAGTGTGGCAACATTTCCAAAAAAAACTCTGTGAACTTAGACCTTTATTTGACAAGACAAGTAGAGCCAAAGACAGAAGCGACAAATATAAACATGTAGAATTACAGAGCTAATAGAGAGATAAACGGACTAGAAGGAAAGACAGATACAAATGGACAGGTCTGAAATCAATGTGGTCATAATGTTATGCCTAATTGGTGTAAAATCAGTATTAAAGTCAAACACAGATTGTTGCGGTTTATCCCGTAAATGTTGGGTTCAGGACTCTCCCAGAAACATTCTTCAATTCCAAACTCTTCTGTCAGAAAATGTTGCATAGAATCATGGATTTAGGTTCTTTTGAATTCCAAAAAACCTTTCAGAAAATGTCCAACCATGCTCTATCTAGACCTTAATACATCTTATTTATCTGTGGCACAGAGTTCCATTAATGTCCACAAACGGTTTAAAACTCAAGAATGAGACTCACTGGCGCACTTCATTTCACTTCAACTCAGTCATTTGTACACCTGCTTTCTTAAACATGCACCAAAACCACAAATGTGGATTAATCGGCCCCTGAAAATAGTCCCCCAACAAATGCACTACATCCTCCTGTTTTTGTAAGTATCCCTAAAATCCGGCTGCAGGGTCCGGCTGTTTTATCAAATTCCTGTGTGTTTTTGAAAAATGAAACGGTACATTCATAAAGTGTTTTTAAGGATTACATATGCAGTAGAAAAGAACTGAGAACAAAAAAAAAAAAAAAAAAAAAACATGGTTGTGCAATTTAATTAAAAATTAAACTTTCCAAAAACACACAGAAGGAAGAGGTCAGCCCAGGATGTGCAAAAGTGGCAAAAGTTTACAGAGAAGAAGAAGTTCAAAAAACCAAACATGTTTCACTTCCTCCAGAGGGGTCACGTGAAACTTTCCTATGTGATGAAGTTGAGAAAATTTGACAGCTGAGATGAGGTGAGGGATGTTTGAGACTCGTCTTTGTAGCATTTGAGAGAAGGGAAATATTAGGGATTATATTAGTTTAGATTAGTTTAGCTTCTGTTGATGTTCTGATACGACAGCAAACACCAGACTTCCCAAACGTCAGACTAAAACTTCCTGTAAGACGTTCAGAGCCTTTTGTGGTTTTTCAGCAGACGTCTTGGTCGTTTTGTTTAGGGCCATTTGTGTCTGTTTCGTGGAGCCAGAATAGAAACTTTACCACAGAGATGAAAAACACAGCAAGTTTGTCAGGAAGTCAGACTATGCGACAAGCCAGCCATGATTTTCTAACAGGATTTTTTCAGTCTAAGTGACATTTCTGAACACTTTTACTTTCTTACAAACAACTTCACCAGTTTCTTCTGGTGAAAATTCAAAAATAAAAGTTTTGTCTCATATTGTTTTAACTTCATAGTCTGCACTAATTTCAAAACATCGTCCCCAAAAATCTGGATGCGCATTAAAACTGTCTAGACATATTTTATTAGATGTATATATTTTTATAATTGAACGTTGGGATATCATGTGGAATTAGAGCAAGTAAGAACATCTGTGTGTCCAAATGACATGTGTATTCAGACAAAACCAGAGGCAGAAATATAACTGATGACACACAAAATACAACCGTTACCTCCATAGGTTTCAATAGTTGTGAAAGTACTGTCCATCAATGAATTTTGCAAACGCCGTGTCTTTCACTACCATATTCTGAATTAAACCGAACTTCCTGGATGATTATTATTATTATTGTCTCAGCACAAAAAATACATGCAGTCCCCTTTGCATGAATGCAAGGATGTCTCTAAACATCTTCATTTTTCTGCTCTGTTCCTTATTCACTACAATTCTACTTTATTATTAGGAATATGTACCAAGTCAAAGGACTAAGCTCTAAAACCTGAACCTCAGCTGAAATTTAACCAGGTGCTTCAGGTCCAGCCTTGTTTCTGAGGAGGTTTTTATCATTTAGAAAAATGAGCTATGAACTAAGATGATATTAAAGCGTGAACGCTGGGAGGACATGAGGGACTCTGGAAGCAAATCTCCAACTGCTTTTAAGATCTGTGTGAAACTGTACGAAATGATCTTCAGTTTTTTCAGTCAACATCCTCCTCTCCTGTGGAACCAGCTTGGGTTGAGGACTTCTCCCCTCCAGCTGTTCCCTGATTTCATCCATCTTAGATTTCCCTTTTATTTGCCCCTATTTCTGTTTGGATTGGATTCCACCTTTTGTTGGATTTGTATTTTTACTTCTGCAGTACCTTTTATTCTGGTCATCATTAAATTGACTTTAATTTGCTCATCCTGCCTCTTCTCACCTGTGGCAGCTGGAAGTTTTTTCCCCTACAACAACCTTTACTTACTCTGGAGGCTTCAGTCTCTGGGATCTTGTAAAGCACCTTGAGACAGATTCTTATTGGCTAAATATAAATCAAATTCAGTTGAATTAACAATACCAAACACATCCAGTAAACTTTAATTTGGCTTTAACAGACGGAGTCAGTGACCGTTTACACCATAAACAAACAAACAACTAAAGATAAGATGAACACATCTAAAATCAACTGCAGGTTTGAAGCCAACATGTTTTACAAATATTACAGCATTGTGTGTACTGTGTTATTGCCTAAAAACAAATATAATCACATATGCTAAATTGATAAGGTGGTGCAGTCTCCGACTCCACGCTGCAGTGAACTTTATTCAGGATCTGAGAAAAGCAGGAAGCCGTTGAAGATGATCCTTTTCTCCCGGGTGTCTCGTGCATCATTGCCCGTCTGCTGGTCCTTAAAGGACTCGAGCCAAACCCTCTGTCCGACCGTCAGCTGTAAGACCACGCCACCGGACAGCACCTGAGACATAACAGAGAGAGCATGAACCAAGAGCAAGGAGAATGAATATATGTAAAAAAAATAAAATAAAATAAAAAAGAATGTCCTTCTTGAGATCCTTTGCCATTTGTTGTCACATAAATCCAAGAAACAGATATGATATATTAGAAAATAAAAAGTTGGTTGGGGTCCTGGGACTTCCTGTCCATTGTCTGCTCTCCTTGGGGGAACGGTTGCACCATCACAGCCATCTTTAAACACTCTTCATCCTCATTCTGCATGGTGACACAGTCACTGCATCCTCTGGTGAACATTTAAACCGTGTATACAAACCGTGAACATTAAGGACTACTGTGGTTTAGTTATCTGCTGTGTTATACAAACATGTATGTGTAGACTTAAACACGAGTGTATGAAACTTTTGTGCCATGGTTGTTGTCTACCCCAGCGTAATCTTTCTCTTTTGTGTGCCTTTTAGGATTGTCAGCTTGCTCTCCGGCCGAGACCGGGTGATGTTCTTTGTTGTGTTTCTCAACAGGTGTAGCAGTTGCTGCTTGGTGTATCCCTCTTTTTCTCTCCATCCCCCCCCCCCCCCCCCCCCCCTTTTTCTCTCAACTCCTGTCCACTCTATCTTTCCTTCTCTTTCTCTCTCCGTGTCAGGTTCAGCAATATTATGTAAAGGTCCATCCACCAACATGTATAAAAAATAAAATAAAGTTTAACTGAGATTATCAAGAGGAGCCTTATCATTCATAAAGCTCCCCTTGGCAAATCAAAATCTGCTCAGCACAATATAAAGAACAGATCATTATTCTGCTTGCTTCGATGCTGGACAGGACAAAAAAAAAAAAAAAAAAAAAAAAGAAAATAAAAAGTCAAAGTGGGAAAAATGACTTCCATCTCGTCATGTTTCATTCATGGCTCTCTGAGTCAGGAATAATCAACAATTTATGTGGGTGCTCTATCAAAGATTTGAAAATGACCTGTTCGTTGTTTCTGTTGATGTTGCTGTTGCTGTTGTAATCACAGAATCCCAGCTTATTGGTCAAAGCTTCAGAGGCTATCTGCAGGCATAAGCTGACCTGCAAACACACAACACACAGCACAAATAAAATGACAATAATGGAGCTTAAGGTGCAGGTAACTCAGACAAGTTAGAAGTCTCTCTGCAGGTTTTTTTTTTTTTTCATTTCAACAAGCACAATTCACTCCACATTCCACTTTAGACAAAGAAACTACAGTAGCTCAGGTGTTGGAGAGGACCACACAGGTCAGTCTTCTCAATGATCCTCGATCTTTGGTCCATGCCCCTGTTTCTGGTTCTTCTCCTTGGTTCTTCTCCCACTGTTGATCAGTATTGACCACTGCAGACCAGCAACATCCCACAAAAAGCTGCAGTCCCGGAGATGACCCATCTAGCCATCACAGTCTGGTTCTCAAATCCTTTCACTTGAACATTTTTCCTGCTACTAACATCAACTCTGAGGACAAAATTTGCTGCTTGATATATCCCACCCACCAACAGGAGCCATGTTGGATGTATAGTGAAAAGAAGTGCTTTATCTGTTCCTACAAGTGTTGGAACAGGCTTCATTGCCAAGAGACGCTCTCAATACCCAGACCTGTAGTGAAGTAGAGCCAGACAGAAAGGTCAAATACAAGCATGTAGAAAGCATGACAGCTAACAGAGAGACAAAGGGACAACAAGGACAGATACATGCTTAACAAACGGACAGAGCAGAAGTGAAAGCCAATCAAAGGTTTTGGTTCTTGTCAACATCGCTCAAATCCTTCCTCTTGAACATTTTAATCAGATTGTCAGTCGATCGATCTGTTTCTCTTGGACCTTCACACCTTTTAACGTGCCTACATGAAAAGACCAAGACAGGGAGAGAAGCAGTGAAGACGTCCCAGACGCAGAACAAAGTCAATGTTCTACGTAAAAGGAGGAGTGGGGGTGGGTTGAAAAATAAAGGATTTAGCTCCAAAAGAGTGTGTGCGTGTTACCTTGGCCATAGCCTGGAACGTGAAGTAGTAAACACCAGGTACCCTGCAGGTGAAGTAGCCCGTGGCAGCGTTAAAGTCACCAGGTTTGTTGACTATGGTTTCCTGGTAAGTTATCACCTAACACACACATGATCAGTACAATCAGCTTTAACTCGCGGGGTCATCCAGATTCATTATATTTATTCAAGAATTTCCAGATAAAACATTTAGAAACGAAACAGGTGAGAGAGCCATAGGCGTCGGACTGAACCTGGTTATATAGAGGATAAGTGTTCGCCGTCCTGACCACGGAGAAGGCTGATCGGGCATCTGGCTGAGAGGACTGCTGTCCTGTAAGGACAAGGTATAAACATCTGAATGAAATAAATAAGAGGTGGATTAAGGATGTGGTCAGTCTGGTGACATTTTAGTTTAAGATTTAATGTCCGAGCCACTCTCAATCTCTACATGCCGTTCATGCTGGATTCTTGATAAGCAATCAAGAGGGAAAATAAAACATGCATGTTTTATATGACTAAGACAAATAGTTTAATATGATATATTCACCTTATTGTTTTGAATCTCATTACAACAGACCATCTGCCCATTAGCACATAGAGCCTTGCCCAAACAATTTGATTAGGGCGGCAGATAATAAGTTCCCAACGGAGAGACTCCAGACCAGAGTTTCAGACACAAATAAATCTTCCAGATTAGAGATTCATTCATTCATCTTCCAGTCTATCACAGGGCTAACACAGAGAGACAGACAACCATTCACACCTACAGCCAATTCAGAATCACCAATTAACCTAATGAGCACGTCTTTGGACGGTGGGAGGAAGCTGGAGTACCCGGATAGTAAATCAACTAAATCAACTTGAATAGACTCCAAAGACCCTCCCAGCTTGTGAAACACAGTCAAAAAGCAAAGAATAACCAAACATCTTTACCTCCAGGTTAACATAAAACCACTTTATGAAGATGTGGGGAAAAATTTACAAACATAAATATTCATAGTTGATTTAGTTTGTCAAATGCTCTATTTGTGTGAGTTTGCTGCAGTACCACGAATGGCCACTGGGACACATTAGCATTATGACTATGTTGAATTCTTTTAACACAAGCCCTGCAGCCCTGAATGTTTGCAGACATGACCTGGAGGAACTATTATGTAAAAGTATAAAGGACCAAGTCAGTCAGACTGGACATTAAGTGGACTTAACAGTGCCAGCTGTTGTCTTTTTTAGGACGTTAGCATGATATATGTTGTAAGGTCAGAAGTTGTGTCATTACCGGCGCCAGAGCTCTTTCCATCTGGGCCGGGGCGACCGGGGTGTCCGGGGAGACCCGCTGGCCCCAAGTTTCCACGGTAACCTTTGGGACCTATGACCCCTTGCGATCCCCGGCTACCCATCTCGCCCTTCAGCCTCAGCAGAACGCTTGCATCCACCGGACCGTCGACCCTCTCAGCTGGAGACGGACAGATGCATGATAAATAGAATAGCAATACCAATAGCAACGTTTTTGTCCACATGGTGGCAATAAAAATATTCAAAAGGATGATTATTTACACAACATCAATCATCTTGGCAAATATAAATCGCTATTCACTCTCTTTTAGCTCCATTTTTGGTCCCCACCACCTAATGAGGAACATATCTGGCTCCTAAACTATTTTATCTACCACAATGTGAATTAATAACAGGAACCAGGAAATGTCTGGTCAGTTTGTGATTACATTACAAAGGGAAGTTTAGGTTTCATGCAAAAGTGCTGTCTCATTAACAACTTTCACCTGGCTCTCCTTTCTCTCCCTTCACTCCGGGCCATCCATCTCTGCCCTTTGCTCCTGCCTCTCCTGGTCGTCCGTCTGTTCCTTTGCAGCTCACGTCACATCGGATGGTGGACAGCAGAGAGGCCATGCCCACCAGAACAGCCAATTTATAATAACCTCCCATGGTCCAAGACATTCAGTCAGGAATAATCAACTCTTTTTCTGTTTAAAAGATGAATGAGATGGTGTTGAGGATGATGGAAGCCAAAATGTAAGAAAGAGATTTAAAAAAGAAATGTGTGAAGAACGATTTGACACTGAGGTCACTCTGGTCTGGGGATTTTAGAAACCGTTTTACAACTAATAACCAACAATCAGCATCCATGTGCAGCAGGCTGTGATACAATTTACATCAATTTAAATGTATGAGAAAACAGTTAAGATAAAGCACCAGACATTATGTGGCCACTTTATTTATCTGCGCCATGGTGGGAAATTTGACTGAATTAACTTGTAATGTTTAAGATGCAAGGGATAAGTGAAGAAGAGATGAACGATTAAATATTTGATTAAAGTTTACAGTTTTGTGGTATTGTGTACGAACTAATGACGGCAAAACAAGCACTTCAGATGAAGACATAAATGTCAAGTCTCTTTAAGTTCACAAAGAAATGAACAGAAATTAATGTTCATCTAAAGGAAAACAAATTCATCTACAACTGATCTCAGTTAAAAATGTTTCATTTGTGTCTCAAGGTGCAATTTGAGGACAGTTGGTCCAGACACAAAAAAATAAATAAATACAAATTTGGTCTGTGAAGGATCCAGGTCATGGTATATCCAAAAGAAGTTCAGTTCAAAACTGAAGAAGTTACTCGGATGAAACGTCTTCAAGAGACTTGAAAAGTCCAGTTGCCCTTGTTTCAGCTTTTTTTGAATTTAATGTTTTGTTCACCCATGTGAAAACAGTCTAAAAACAATGCAGATGTAGATGGTGTGGACAGGACTGCTATTTATTTACATGCAAAAGATTTGTGTGTACGTAAACAAGATAAATAAATACATATCAATATATGCATACAGCAGTATTTACAGTGAAAAGTATTTGTACATTTGCATAAGTTAAAAGAAAAACAGGACAGTGCTGTTAAAGTGTAATACTAGTATGAGTTACTTTTAAAAACAACTTGCAGAAGCTTAAACTTCACTGCAGATATTGATCCATCTCTGTAAATGTTATGTCTTAACTAACAGTTGTTTTATTCTGACACTGAGTTTTGTAATTAATAGTTAAATGTTCATATTTTACTTACCAGTCAAGTCTTATGAGGTTTGAAACGGCAATGACGGGATTTCCTTCTTTTGCTCTGAACAGACTTCTTGTTGGACAAAAAAAAAAAAAAAGGTCAATGACTTGTTCAGACACACACACGCCCAAACTTGTGTTTCTATCTTTGAAAGGACTTTCCTAATTGTAAGCGCTACCCTAAATTCATGTCTTAATAGGTTTTAACTGTAAAAGCTGTGGGGCCCAGAAAAAAAGTTTTCCTACAACATTAATATTCTATGTAAAATTGTCTTCTTACAACTTAATTAAAAACAAGAGCACACACACACTGACTCTAAAACGAATCTGCAAGGAAATGAAACTCCTGATCTGACAGAAAGATTTTCAGATCAGTCTGACGCAAGTTCATTTCTCGCAAATAAAAAGATTTGCTTGTTTTAAAAACTAAACACAGAACTAAGAGCCACGTTTCCACGGTAAAAACTGAATACGCCCCACTAAAGAGATGAGGAGAACATAGTTTTTTTTTTATTTGACCGCGTTATCAGGCGAAGTAAAAGTAGATTGTGTTTCTGGTGCAACATCGCCCACTATCAAGGTGCGTGGAAAAGAAATGTAATGTAGTAACAAATGCAGACGGGCAGAAATGTTCTCTTTGGAGAACTGTGTATTTTGTCCTTGCCATGTACACCATGGTTGTTCAGGGTTCTCCTGGTGGTGGATGAACATTAACATTACCCAATGTGAGTGAGGCCTTTTGTTTACGGAGTGATCTTTGTTGGTCGACCACTCCTGTGGAGGGTAACAGTCCACAGTTCACAATCTGTCTGACTGTGGATTTGTTGATTTTAAACTCTTTAGAGATGGTTTTGAAACCTTTTCCAGACTGATGAACGACAACAACTCTTTTTCTTAAGTCCTCGGAAAGCTCCTTTGTCTGAGCCATCATACACTTTCACAAACATGTGAAAGTGATGAGACTGTTACAAATACCAGATTGTTTTTAAATTAAAATCATTACATTGATTAGAGACACTTCTGAACAAATGGACTCTAATTTGGTCATGAAATTAACTTGTAATCATAGAGGTGCATTTAATTTAGCACCTCACAGATATGTAATATTGGCTAATTTTCCTGAATAAACAAACACAAAAGGATAATATTTCGGTTTCATTCATGGGTTTGTTTGGTCTACTTTCTTTCAGCACTTGTGTAAACATCTGCTGATGTTTTGAGATATTTTTATTCATAAATGTAGAAAATTCGGAGGGAAGCACAAATTAAGCAGCGCTGTACCAGCCATGAGACACCTGAAAGTGAGTGTTGGATTTATTGTCATGAGCTTTCAGGTCAATCATTGGATCAGACTTGCAAAAGAGATGAATGGTCAGCATGGCTGGTAGGTATATATGTAGATGTATGTGAGTGGTCGGCTTGATACCACTTTACTTTCCTGTGAAGTTTCTTCTTAAACACTAGCATATTTCTTATTTCTAGTGTATTCTGTGTCAGAATATGTGGCCTTCAAAGTCTGCAACATGAACTTAAAACACACTACATTAGACATCAGACTGTGAGTCATTCAAGCCCTTTACATAACATCAGAACCATTTGACCGAACCTTTAAAATCAGTCAAATGTAGCTGTATGCGGAGGGAAGTGCATTAAGTTTTTAGATTGGACAACTGAAGACTAAAAGAGATAATTACAGAAAATTATAACACAGGAACACGAGAATAAAATTAGATGATATACATGAACTGATTAAACGGCTGACATGGATATTGTGCACACCACAAACCCAAAAAGTCTCATTGATCCTGAAGTTTCTGCAGTTTGGGCGCCCACGTGTGGTCATTTGATGCAACAACAGCAATTACTCATAATATAATTTTTTTTTGTGTATTTACCGTATACTGTAGCTTCAATACAAATGTCTGCATGAAGGAAAATTATTGCTGCCTATCCACCTATCAAGCTCTGTGGTATCTACTGTGGTCTACAGTTCCTTGTGCCCACCTGTTCCTTAACTTACTGACCCCGAGTGATTCAGAATAAAAAAACTTGTCCTCGTATTCTTACTTGAATGTTTGTAACCTGTTCCTCTTCATGTTGTGGGATTATCACCAGTCACCTGCTAGATCTCCAGTCCTGTTCAGCACCACTCTACCCGTTCACAGCTAGTTTAGTGTGCTTCCTACGTGCTTTCATCTTAACCCACCTGCCACAACCAACCATCGGCAACATTCAGCCTCAGTCTGGCCATTGATTGGAGATTAGTGAACCATTAATACCACCCAAGTTAATCACTAGTCATGTGAGTTTCAGGTTACCGAACAACTAAACTCCCCAGCAGTCATTTGAGGCTGGAGACATGGATGAAACATCTTGAAGAAACCCAGCTGTGAAAAACCAGTTGCCCTTATTTCATATCTAAATCATGACCTGAATTAGTGAAAATCTCCACAGACATAAAGTCAAGTACTCATTGGTTAACAACAACAAAACAAAAGATCTGATCTGCTTCAGGCGTGTTTTAAGATTTTAAGAGCCCTCCTATTTAGATTTGACACCTTTTACCTACAAATGAATCTAAACGAAAGCTAAAGAAACTCTCCACTTTTGTCTCATTATCGTGTTTTTTATTCCTAAAGTAGCAAAAAACATAATTTCCCTCTTCTGTTAACAGATTTTTGGAGGACACTGTTCTGGCTTCCTACCTGCCTTCATCTTAGCCCACCTGCCACAACCAGCCATCCCCAACGGTCAACCACAGCCTCATCTCTACCTGACGAAATTCAAAACAAATATTACTCTTCACTACAAAAGTCTGGAGATGCATTAAAACAGCTGTCCCCAGAAAGTTTTATCTACTCATACCTTTTTCATCTGGCCATTTATTGGTCGTTAGAGAACCACTGGTACCATCCAAGTTAATCTTAACAATTCCTCAAATTATAGGTGAATATCAGATGGCCAGCACCCACAGATGTTCCCAGTAAACTCCACAGCAGTCATTTGGAAGTGGAGACTTGGATGAAACACCTTGAAAAAAAAACGAAAAAAAAAACAAGACCAGCTGCCCTTATTTCAGCTTGTTTTTTAATTTAAACCATGACCTGAATTAGTGAGAATCTCCACAGACATAAAGGCAAGTATTCATTATTAGGTAACAATAATAAAACTGAAGATTTGATCTGCTTCAGGCATGTTTTAAGACTTTAAAAGTCTGCTTATTTAATTTTTTTACATAACAATAAATGTATACAAAAGCTAAAGAAAGTCTCCACTTTCGTTTCATTGTCATGTTTTGATTCCTAAAGTAGCAAAAACACAACTTCCATTATTTTCATTTTTCTCATTCTCATTGAGATAGATTTTAGACCAGATAAAAATGTTCTGCTCTGAATGATTTTCCATAATTCTCACTTTAACTACAAGATAATCGAAATGTGAAACATCCTGCCTTAGGGAGATTCATTTGAAAACAGCCTTCTAATGCAAAACTCTCGATGTGCATCAGTGCAAACACCCAAAAGAAACAACCAAAATACACATGTTAAAAGAAAACTTTATAAAAGCAGCAGTATCTGAACAGTTTTGGATCTCAGGGCCACACAGCTAGCACATCTAAATCCCCATCATCGTCATCATCCTCATAATCTAACTGAGGTGCTCTCTTGTTACAGAGACCTTGTTTGGTAAAATCTTCAGCGGGAATTCATTTAAAGTCCCCATGCATGGAAACATCCTGTCAATGAAAGTGTGTGTGAAGGTCTGGATGAGTGTGTTGGCATCAGGGTCAGAGAACAACAGCTTCCCTTTGTTCCAGTCCAGATGAACTCTGATCTTCTGGAGCTTCTTCTTCACTTTGAGAACAGTCGGCGGATCTCCCATCACACGTGAGCTGTATTTGCCGTTGTAGAACTCTATTTGCCAGAATCCAGATTTTACACGTCCCTTCTTCTGCACGGTCTCTGCTGCCACGCCCACAAACCAAGCCGCGTTGTCTCCAACTGCAACATCCCAGCTGAGAGTGCCCGAGCTGAAGCCTTCGGCGCCCCGGACAGAGCGATGGTAGTCTGTCCTCTCTGGGTTTTCAGGAAGCCGACGCCTCTCTCCGTGACTCACACTGGTCAAATCTTCAGACACAATGAATTCTGGGTTGGCAGTGTTTGGATCCAGAATCACAGGAGAGTATGTGACCAAACTCTTCATCTTGTTCCAGATGTTGAAGGTCAGGTTTCCCAGATGTTTGGCCACATCTATAAGAGCTCCTGAGACCAGCTGTGGATCCTCCATCAGGGGGCGCTGTTGGACTCTTTCCACTGCAGCCTTGCAGTTCTGCAGGAATGAGACGTCTTCAGCTCTCAGCTCCTTCTCTGTGACTCTGATTGTGTCTGAAAGAGCTGCTATCTCTCTGCTCAGAAAATCAATCTTCTCTTTCATCATCTGACTCTTGTGTTCCTCTTCCTTCCTCAGAGCAGTGATCCTGACCTCCTCTTCCTCTTGTAGAAACTGGTGAAGCTTCTTAAACTGCTCCTTAATCTGCCTCTCTGTTTGTTGAGCCTGGACCTTAATGTGTTCTGCTGTTTGATCACAGTTTCCTTTTACATGCTGAAAGATCTTCAGTTTTTCCTGAACAGGTTCCAGGAGTTTCTGTAGTTCCCTTTTGTGCTCATGTGCAAATTCATGGATGGGTCTGAACCTGTGGTTGATGTGTGACTTTGAATCCCGACAGATGAGACATGCTGGTTGTTGATGATCCAGACAAAACAGCTTTAGTTTCTCAGAGTGCAGACTGCAGAAAGGTTCAGACCCGGCTGACACTCTCTGATTTCTCTCCAGCAAAAAGGCCTCACACAGGTTCTTTAAAGCCAGGTTACGAGGTGGATCACTCCTTGATGATTTCCTTTTACAAATCGGGCACTCCTGAATGGGTTTACCTCTCCACCAGCTCTGCAGACAGTCTTTACAGAAGCTGTGGCTGCACGACAGGACAACAGGATCTTTGAAGATGTCCTGGCAAATAGGACAAGAGAGATCATCCTCAGACTGGAAAGGCATTAGGACCCGTGGGAGAATCATAAAAAAACAGGAAGTCAGTCAGTCATGGCTAATCTTCTTCCTCTGGAAAGTTCCCTGAAAGATACATTCAATAGTTTATTTTTTTGCTCCTTAAATTTACAGTTCAGAAATGCACTGAGGCTCAAGTTATTTGCTGCTGTAGCGTTCCTCCCTCGGGTGAAGTTGTATCTGGTCTGAAGTAGATTGTTGCAGTCTCTCTCTCTCTCGGGGTGTGTGTGCGTTTCTTCCTGGTGAAGGTGCAGCCACACTGTTTCCTGGTTTTTCTCAGATGAGTTATAGGTGGAGCTTTGTCAGGTGATCTGTGTCACGCTGTGGTGCCATTATCTTAAGGCACAAGTTTTCTTGAGCTGTTCATTAATCTCGTACAGCAGTAACACTTTTACTGTTTGTGCACTCACCAAGAAAACGACAGAGAAGAACTCCGCTATTATGTACTGAGCTAGGTGATTAGGTAAACTATTCAGAAATAGTATTTATGTATATTTGATACTTTGTTTCCCTTGCCGTTGTCATGTGGGTTTTCTTGGTCTGCAACAATATTCAAGTGGCGGTACGTATCAAAGTAACATGCCAGGACTTCCCAGAACATGAATGAGATCAACATTATTCACTTCACCGGTTTGTAATTTTAAAGTTGTGGCTGGTGTATTTTGTATTATATAATATAATTATAAATAAAAATGCTTTACAAAAATTGAAACGCAATAAAATCATAAAAAATTGTCACCTACATTAATAATGCAGTTGTAATTGTGTTATGTAGAGCTAAAATGACAAAACAACTGTCAGTATCCAAACATATGGACATAACTGTTTATACAGAAGCATGATTTATGAGAATATGTTAATTAGTATGCTAATAAATATGAAGGACAGCAACATTTTTCTTTGTGGTCATGCTGTGTCATGAACGCATCAGTGGAATCCAAAAACACTCCAATTATTTTTAATTATGGTTAACATAACCAAAGCAGACAAAACCAAAGCAGAATCATAAGCAAAATAAACATCAGTAAATATTTGAAAAGCTGAAATCACAAGATATTGTCAAGAAGGGTTGCGGGTAAGGAGGTTAGGACCCAGATGCACGACATAGAGGACCGAGGCAGGAGTAGGCGAAAATACAATAAATAGAAACCCAAGAAACTAATCAAACCATGACAGAAAACATGACCGATATAAATACAAAAAAAAGCTATAATACCAATAATTTTTTGAACATCAATAATAATCAATCCCAAGCCACGTAAAATGTATTTTATTGCCTAGTGTATCATGCACCAGCCTCCTCAACCTTGACCAAACTAAAAAGTCAAGAAGTTACATATTAATAACGGAAAACATGAAATGTTGTATATGTGTAGTATATTTTGACTCTGGTAGTATTATTTCTTGACTCTGGGTCAATATTGAAATCCACTGTAGGAGCTATAAATCCAAGTTAATAAAAGCAGCAAGCTTCAAACTTTTCAAACCCAATAGAATAGAAGTAGAAACGTGACCACATATCTCAAAATAACCTGTAACCACATTGTCATCACTAACTAAGCTGTTTCATTGTTGCAAAGATTTTCACTGGAGCTATTTTAAGTTGGTTTTCCTTCTTATTGCTGAAGTATGGAAACAACTTCTCAGTGAAAGTGTGCATGAAGGCGTGAATGCGTGTGTTGGTACTGGGATCAGAGAATAAAAGCTTTCCTCTATCCCAGTCCAAATGAACTCTGATCTTCTGGAGATTCTTCACTGGGAGAACGATGTGGGGATCTGATGGAGAGGCTGCTACATATTTACCATCGGTTAACCCAATTCTCCACAATCCAGACTTTATGTCTCCCTTCCTTTGGATAGACTCGGATGCCACACCCAGGACCCAGCCTGCATTGTCTCCAACTTCAACATCCCAGCTGTGAGTACCTGAGTTAAAGCCCTCTGAGCCGAGCACAATACGATAGTGGTCAAACCTTTCTGGGTTTTCAGGAAGCTTTTGTTTCTTTTCACATCTCACACTGGTCAGATTTTCAGACAGGGTCAGTTCTGGATGAGCAGTGTTTGGATCCAGAATCACAGGACTGTAGGAGACCTTCTCCTTCATCTTGTTCCAGATGTTAAAGGTCAAGTTTCCCAGATGTTTGGCCACATCTATGAGAGCTCCTGAGACCAGCTGTGGATCATCCATCAGGGGGCGCTGCTGGACTCTTTCCACTGCAGCCTTGAAGTTCTGCAGGAATGAGATGTCTTCAGCTCTCAGCTCCTTCTCTGTGACTCTGATTGTGTCTGAAAGAGCTGCTATCTCTCTGTTCAGACTTTTAATCCTCTCCTTCACTGCTTTACTTTTTTGCTGTTCTTCCTCTCTCAGAGCAGTGATCCTGGCCTCCTCTTCCTCATGTAGAAACTGATGAAGCTTCTTAAACTGCTCCTTAATCTGCTTCACTGTTTGATGAGCCTGGACCTTGATGTGATTTGCTGTTTGAGCACAGTTGTCATTAACTTTTTCAAAGATCTTCAGTTTCTCCTGTACAGGCTTCAAGGCTTTACGTAGCTCCTCTCTGTGATCCTGTGCAGCTTCATCAATCGGTCTGAATTTGTGATTGTTGTGTATTTTTGAATCTCTACAGACGACACACACTGGCTGCTGATGGTCCAGACAGAACAGTCTGAGTCTCTCAGAGTGCAGACTGCAGAGAGGCTCAGTCTTTGTAGAAGCTTCCTGATCTCTCTCCAGTACGAAGGCCTCACACAGGTTCTTTAACACCAGGTTACTGAGTGGTTCATCCTTTGATGATCTTCTGTTACAAACTGGGCACTGCTCTATTTGTTTCTCCCTCCACCAACTCTGCAAACAATCATTACAGAAGCTGTGACTGCACAAGAGGATAATGGGGTCTTTGAAGATGTCGTGGCAGATGGGACACAAAAGATCCCTCTCTGAATGGGAAGCCATTTTCACCTTGAGAGTACCTAAAAATACACCAGGAAGAAAGTTAGACTGGAAACACCCCTGCAAGTCTACTTACTTTCACTTTGATTCTGTTTATTTTTCAGCCAGTGTCGAGTTTAAATTAAGTAGTAGCATTCTACTACTGCATCATTTACCTCCGCTCCTTGAGTTGTGAAATGCTGTGGCCAGTCTCAAAGCATTCGTCTTTTCCAGCGAACAGTGAAGAAAAACGAACTCAGTTTCCTGCTTGTTTATGGTGATGTAAGGTAGGAGGCGGAGCTCTGTCAAACCACCGATGTGGTTCAGTTAAGGTAGCTCTCACCGGAGAGTCAAACAGTCACACTGCTTGGAAATTGGCTCATTGTGTCAGCATGCCTTTCATGGGAAGAGCACTGAGAATTCATGGCGAGTTCTGTCTTGCAGGGTCTCGGAGAACGCAAACCAGGTGTATTTACACTGGCATCCACATGTTTTGGAAGAAATCTGAAAAAACAAGGGATGACAAATGCAGTGACACCTTGGTTGCAGACCTCAACAGGTTTTCATTCATTCATCCTCTGTACCCGCTTGTTCCTGCGAAGGGCTGCGGGGTCTGCTGGAGCCTATCCCAGCTGTCAGATTTTCACGATGTAAAAATGAAATAAAGAACAAAAATAAACAAATACAATATTATTATTATTAGCTTCCAATCCACAAACTGCTCAATAAAAAAAATGTATTTAATCAAAGTGGAATCATATCAGAATTTTTGAATATTTATTTTAAAAATTACAAACTATGCACTGACCCTAAAAAGCATTGGGGAAAAAAATCAAAAGGTAAAAAAATAACAACAGACAAAAATGAAGATAAAATAACTGGACTGCCTAAATCTAGTTTAATTTAACTACACCACTACTTGGATAAGTGTCTACTAGCTTGACACATCTTGATTAGGGATGTGCCCTGGCTGTTTCTGGGCCATTCCAAATCCATCTTTTTGTTGATTTGAATGTGGATCATTGTCATGTCGAAAGTTGAAAGTTCTCTTTAATCTCAGCTCTAGAAGATTCTGTGCCATAACCAACCGGTACTTGGTGCCAAATTAATGAATCCCTCCATCTTCCCTAAAGCCCCAGTCACAGCTTTAGAAAAGCAGTTGCAAACCACGGTGCGTCGTCCTCACCGTGAGTGCGGTGTTGTTTTGTTGATGAGCTGTATTGTTGTCTTGCTTCACAATTTCATCAGACCATAACGTATTTCCTTTTGGTTCTGGGAGAGTGAGTCTATGTTTTTGGGTAAATCTAATCAGGCTTGCTTGTGTTTTTCATCAGAAAATATTTGCTACTTGTTGGATAAAGAATAGTGAGGTAGTTGTTACATATAGGAAGGAACCAGTGCATGTCAGAAAGAACTGCAGTTCCTTTAATGTTGTTGCCAGGCTCTTGACAGCCTCCCTCACTAGTTTTTTTGTTATCTTGTAATCAATTTTGGAAGGATTTCGAATTATATTTCCTCCAGTTTTTTATGACCATCTTATATTTCAACAATGAGATTGTGGCGGTGTAACCAGTAAGATGTCATAAAAATCACAAGAACACAAAGAGATTTATTTGAAATTAATCAGTCGATTTAGGTCAAGACGGGTATGCCCGACATGACAAGAATTTTAGCGCTGATGCCTCACAGCAAGAAGGTCCTGGGTTCGAATCCATGGGCTGACTGGGCCTTTCTGTGTGGAGTTTGCATGTTCTCCCTGTGTCTGCGTGGGTTCTCTCCAGGTACTCCAGCTTCCTCCCACCATCCAAAGACATGCTCATTAGGTTAATTGGTGATTCTAAATTGGCCGTAGGTGTGAATGTGAGTGTGAATGGTTGTCTGTCTCTCTGTGTTAGCCCTGCGATAGACTGGTGACCTGTCCAGGGTGTACCCCACCTTTCGCCCAGTGACAGCTGGGACAGGCTCCAGCAGACCCCGTGACCCTTCACAGGAACAAGCGGGTATAGAAGATGAATGAATGAATGAATGAATGAATGAATGAATGATGGGAATTTTATTCTGAACATAGCCAAATACTCATTTACAAAAGCATGTGCACACTCATGCTGATTATTTTTTAATTTTTAAAGTAGTCTGTTGTGTGATGAAAGTCAAGTCGACACAGACTAGTCACTGATGATGTCACTAATAAAAACACAGTAGAAAGTAATGCTTTGCAACAATGAAATCTATATTCTTGACCTGAATACATACGCTGAGAACAGACAGCTCATGTGCTACATACTGTGAACTGTAGATATGTATAGCCTGTACAAAAGCAGGCAGCAACTCAGCACCATCAGTAGCATTTAATAGTACTCCACAGTGTGTTGTAAGATGGGATAGTGTAACAAAAAAAAAATGCAGTATTTATTTCCTTAGAGCCTTCTCTGTGTATAGCAGCTGAAGGCTCTAATAACTCTAACAATAAAATTCACCAGGAAATTGTTGATGTGCAGCCTCCTTCTCTTTGTTACCGCAAGATGTTTGGTAAAGTTGTTAATTGACTGCTGTTGAGAGGATTTAGAACGTTCCTCTGCTAGCGTTAGCGGATGCCTTTTCACATGAGGGTGAATTATAGTAGTACTTTTGTTGTATTTCAGGACTGACATACATATTCTGCATGTCACGGTGGAATGGGCTTCATCTTTAGTGAAGTATTTCCATACACTTGATGAACTGCTGCTAGTTTGCTGCAGTGACCCTCTGTGCTCCTCACCTGTCTTCTCAGAGGCGTCCGCATGGTTACTGTCACGTAATCAGTGACTAGTAGTGAAGTCAACAAACCGACAAGTCGCCTAGTCTGTACAACCCCTAATTCACATTAAATTAGATCTAAGAACTGTACACTGTTTTTCTATTAAAGACTCTGCAGTGAGGAAAATACTAGAACTAATCAAAATAGTCAAGTTGCCCAACACACAGATCACCAAATACCTCAAATACCATACTAACCACAAAGTTAAGTGGAACCTTAAGAAAAATAAGTCATTGTTTGTTTTGGCTGCTCAGCTTCCTCCTACCTTTACCGAGAATCATAGTTTCCACACTACACCAGGACTGCTTGCATGCTCAATTTGTTTTTATTTGTGAACATCCCAGTGTGACGTTTTTCTTGTTGGGACAGGACACTGTAATGGGGCACAGACTAAGGGCCTGTCCTGTAATAACGCTACACAAGTAACTGCTGCTTATCAGTCACATGTTTACAGTTCACACAGTAGTGTGAGTACATTTATCTAGAGTGTTTTGTACTGTCTGTATTAAACTGTTTGTCTTTGCACTGTCTCCATAAGCTGGCTTACTGCACCTCCTATACAGTTAAAAGTATGACTCCTCAGATTTTTTTACATTTCTGCATAAAAATGACTCAAAACATCAGTGGATTTTCACACAAGTCCTGAAAGTAGATAAATGAGCTAAAATGACACATCTGTGAGCTGAAAAGGTAAGTTGCCCCTTGTTTTCAAGAGGTGGTGTGACCCCCTTGTGCAGCAGTAACCTCAACTAATTGTAACCTCTTACAGCCTGATGATCCAGCCAGCCAGCATGATGAATACCAGAGGAGCACTTACTTTTGCATCTCACAGATATGAAATATTGAGTAATTTTTCTAAATAAACAAATGCACAAGCATAACATTTCTGTTTTATTTGTTTGATTGGGTTCTCTTTGCCTACTTTCAGGACTTGTGAGAAACATTCTGTGGGCCCCAGCACTTTACATGGTTGAAATGACAAATACAATCCCTCTTAACCTATTGTCAAGAGATTATTCAAATGAGATTACTTAAAAAAACATAAACCTTGGAAATATTATTGTAGCACTTATAAATGTAGCATTTGCTGAGCTGATTAAGCACTGTGTATCTCAGACCAATACGTTTGTGTGTATTTAGGTTAAACCATTTCCTGTGGGTGTCAGCATGTTGTAGGTTCCTGCAGAGCTAGTAAGCTAAACTCCTCTCTCTCTCTCACGCACTCTTGAAACATTTTAATATTTTAGTTTTTGCTTTCAGAAAATACAGCCAAGCTGAAACAAACTTTGAATATTGTTTCCAACTCTAGACGCCAGATGCCAGCCACAGATCTTTTTAGAGGTATGCCATGCATAAAACATTACAAGGATGGGCGGGTGTTGGGACACATGTTGTGGCTTTTTTTTTTTCTCTCTCCAGCACCTGCTATTGGTTGGCTTTCGACCAATCACCCTCGCAGAATATTTTGCCCCAGGCAGCCAGGGAAGAACTTAAAGCGTTTATTGTGAAGTCAACAAGGTTCCTGTCGCCTTCCTGTCTTCATTTGACGTGACTCTTTAGTGCAAAGAAACAGGTCAGGCCTTAAGCAGCAGCACATTCATCTTCTCCTCCTCCTCCTCTTTCAGGTGAGAAACAGCTTGTTTGTTTTTGCTTACTGAATCCCTGAGAGGCTTTACATGTCTCTGAACAATGAAAGCGCCTGGTCAGTAAAACAGGTGGAAAATTACAGTGAGCTTCAGGTACACGTCTGATGTAATGTAGGAATTTTCCTTCTGTTTTTGGTACAAAAGAGCTACAAGCCTTATTACAACAACGCAATAGTAAAATGATTATGTTAAATCTGAATCATTTATTTATTTATTTTTTGTTGTTATGTTGTTCCATCAATAATTCAAATTTGAGATAATAACTCTAATACTGAAAAATTTGTGTCAGTGAGGAAAAACTAAGCTCTTTGTTAGAGGTTTAAACATTTTGTAGATAGGCTTGCTAGTTCATTAGGTACTCTTGTAAAAACGTACTAATGTACCAGCTCTGCGCTAAATCTTGTCTTCATGGAGGTTCTGGTATTCAGCATTAGTTAAAAATAACTGAGAGAGCTGTTGATTCAACTGTGTTTTCATTGTGGAGGCTGTGGTTTGAAATACTATTGAATTGTGTTGTGTTGCAGTGACACATGTTCCTAATATTTTGACATTTTATTCAGTGTGCTGGGCTAAATAACAAAAACACTTTAGTATTACCGTCTTTCTGTTCAACATCAACTGAACATTAGAGCCGTCATGAAGATAAAATTTAGTGCAGGATTCTTACATTAGAACGTAATCCGTATCTAATGTTTTGTCAAGTGACTGTTGACAATTGATGAATTTAAAATTTGGAATAAAAAGATAAATATTTAGTACTTACGTCTTATTTTAATTTTATTTCCTAATGTTCCAGCTCCTCCCACTAACTTACTAACTTACCGGTAAACACATTAGTCATATATTGCTTTGCAGAGTGCCACTCATGTTTACTTTGGTGTGTTTGCTGCTTTTACTTCTGCAGTAAATTTGAGTATTTTCCCGCGTTTTGGCTTTAACAGTGTGCAGCTGCATGACGATGAACAAAGAGATAAAATGACAGTGAAACCTGAAGCCCGCAGTAAATGCAGCACTCTTAAGTTCCCTATAGAATGTGTAAATATTTGCGCTTCACTGCAGATGGCCGGTTTAAGGATCAGAAATTTTACCCACATAACAGCTTAGCCTAAAGATCTAAAATAACTTTGCCTGTTCTTAGAGCCTAATGTCTCCTTTCTTTTCCTGTGTGGCATTTCAACACAGGAAATGCCATGTTGTTGTTAATCTTAATGGTTCATCAGAGGATGGTTCATCCTCTTTACACTGGCTATTTTAGGACATATCGCTCCCAGCATATCACATTTAGCTGTACCTCTCAGGAGTGTCGAGGATTTGTGAAATTTCAGCAAGAAGAAAATCTGTTAAATTTAGATAGATTTGCTTGTTCGTGGATAGTGGAGTAGTAGATGGCATGTTACACATTTCTAACCAGTTGAGTTCAATGGGGTAAAAAAACAGTGGCAGTGGAAAGTCAGTTGATTTGATGAACTTGTTAGAAGACGCTTTTTTACATGCAGAAGCTTTAGCATTCCTTTGGAGCCAAGTTTCTAAGTCTTCATGCTGTTTTTAGCTCTGGTTTTGGTCTCAACAAACTCCTGAGGAAATGTCTGGCTCTTCCTGTGGCTGTTAAGGCTTTTGCTGCAGCTGAAAATGATGGTGTGAGAAAAGTGAGAGTGAACCAAAACATACATGGATGGGGGAGGTCAGGGTGGATGAACGGGCCTTTCGCACAAGAGACTGCTGTTTTTATGCCTACCATAAGTCATCATTGTTTTTCCCAAACTCTAAGGACGAAGGTCTTCTGGCCAAGTCATTATTCTAACCAGAGTAATCAGCCATAACTAAAATGTTCTGAGCTTTAATGTTAAATATTAAACGCTTTGCCCTTCTGTGGTTGAGAGCAGTGAGATTGAACCATAACAGTAAAGCTCTTCAATCAGCTGAGATTCATTAGATGCAGGAAGCTGCGAATTTAGGCAACTTAAATAATGACCTTCAGAAGAAAGAGGAGAAGGTAAAGTAGACAGTAGTGTAGAGTCAACTACACTGTTGTGTTTTGTCCTATGTCCTACTAAAGGTCACATGTGACCTAGGATGAAGGCTTTCTTTATTTTAACCAATGCCATGGCCTGAATGGTTTTGAGCCAAAACATTTTGAAGTATCAGATCCTAATTATCTTTTGTTATTTTGTTGGATAGATGTAACATTTTGGGATCACCAGTATGATATGATTAACCTCTATTGACCGTGAATCCACCAGACTGAATAGAAATCTGTCCAGCTATTCTAGATATTTGACTTTGATGGATGGAGTGGCCAGCGTGAATAAATGTAAGTGGTGTCACACTATGAAGCTGATCATCGTACAGAGTTACAGTAAAAAATAAATGGTCTTTAGAGTAAACTGTGTTTTCATAGAACAAAAACAATGACGGTGGCTCTAAAGTAAAAAAAACATGTATATATATCACTCGCCACCATTTTTTTCTCTGGCTGATGCTGTGTCTTTTTAGCCTGAACCAGAGAGAGCTCCTGTTTCATCTGCTCTCACGGAAAACATCTGGCCCACATCCGGCTAGCTTCATCTGTGCCGCACCAATCACAATCACAGCTGCGTATCCAATGGGGGTTAGAGTGGGTTTGATCTTGGCCTGGGCCCGTTAATAATGAGCAATGGAAATTGAAAATTAAGATTCTGGACTGGAGTCTCTTGTGATGTTTTTGACGGGACTTCAGTTGCAAAGCTGCCATTTAAACATTTGTAACTCTAGAGGAAACACTCCCACTGGCAGAACCTTTGTTTACAACCTCAAGGAATGCTGGTCACGGGTGTTGACAATCTGGATGCTTGTGTTTGACTTTAGCTATTTACAGTTCCTCTGTGCATGATTGTGAAATTAAAATGAAGGCAAACATCATATTAAAGATAGAGTTGAATGTAGACGCCAGTAGTCCAGGTGTCAGGTACAGATACACCAAATCAACATCAGAGACTACAGCCAACGACCAGCTGGTACATAGATTCAACACCTGAGAGGTAATACCTGCAGGAGGCAGTGGTCTGTATTCAAAACAGGAAACATGGCTACTATTAGAAGAAGTAGAATATCATTAATTCTGACCCATCCATTTGTTCACTCTGATCAGGTAGCCCAGGGAGCAATTTGGGGGTTAGGTGCTCACTCAAGGGAACCTTCAGTCCAAAGCTCCTTCTCTACCAACAGCACCACAGCTCCTTCAAAGGACCGACACAATTAACCAGTGACTGAACCAGTGACCTTTAATTCTTCAGTGTAACACTTTCCTAAATGACCTAGTTTAGCTTAGCTAGGGATTGCTGGAAGGAAGCTAAGAAGAACTACTTTTGGAAAGAGCCGGCCACTCCTTAATCATGCTGATCAGTTGGTTTACAGTTTATTCACTTTAGATCATCATGTTGTTAAAACAACAAATATTTGTGGATGTGAATATTAAGATGAAGATAATTTTCTCTTTTTTTGGTCCCCTCCCTCCTCGTTTTCTCTGGTCTTCTCTGGTTTTCTAAGATGATTAGCCAGTTGATTTAATCTCTCTAAACAACTCGTTCCGCCAGTAATTCAACACAATGAATGGTCTGAAAAGCTACTAATACGGGTCCAACTAGTACCAGGTCACCCTGTTAAGACTAAATCCACAGACACGTCAGCCTTCATAGACCTTATCCAAACAAACAAGCTGAAACAAGGGCAACTAGACTTGTTGGGTTTCTTGATGACATTTCTTTCCCGTCTTTAATTTTAAAAGACTGGAGGGGAGTTGGGGTTTAAGTAGGAATATCTGGGGGGTGTTGTACATCAGAGACTTGCATGGCTAGGGTCTGTTACCAGCCAGATACTCACCTGTACTCAGTACTCTAATGACCCTTTTAAGTTTTACAGACAGTATTATAGTTTTTTACACTCTCCACTGAAATCACACAGGACATCACCTGTATGTGAACCATTTGCAGCTCCATACTGTTTCACAAGAGGTGAAACTCGTCAGGACAACACTGATGCCAGTGTTTACAGCGTTGTTATTTATCAGTGTGTGTGTTGACATCTCGTTGATGTTATCAGTGGTAGTAACCACAGATCACCTGTCTGAGCAACAGCACCAATGGAAACTTGTTGGACGACTTCCCCAGTTGCTACCGGGGATTTAGACCTGAATTATGACTCACATGTTAAACTACTAGGAACAGCAGACGCAGGTCAAAAAGGAATGTTATTATAAAGTCCATTATTATTGTTGTTGTTTTTTTATGTGGCCAATAAAGGCTGTGAAAAGGTTTCTCACTATATTCAAATTAACTTTAAGTTTGACATTGCATCATATACATTAAAACTAAATAAAATGTACATACTGACTTTAAAACTGTAAGTGGAAATGTATTTGAATTTTTGGAATTTATCTGAGATACATAAATCTATGGTACAAATATACACTGTTAGAAAATGTATTATTTATTCACAATCTGACTCATCAGTTTGAGGTCGGTTGGAAAGAGAGGCAGAAAAAAAGAGGGCGGTGGTGCAGAAGAGACGGAAGGAGAGGACAAGAAGCAAGTGGATGGACTTAAACGTGCATGTGAGGAAAGCATAAATACAGCATATGCACCAATCAGCCACAACATTATGACCACTGACAGCAGAATCCCATCCAGCCATCCCCAGCAGGATGCAGCCTGACACAGACACGCACACAAAAAGGAACAACTCAAAAAAACATGAAAAACAGCACAATGGGTTGACCTGGCCTCCAAATTCACTAGATCCCAAACTGATCAAGTATCTGTGGGACGCACTGGAACAAGCCTGATCCACAGAGGCCCCTCCCCTCAACCCATAGGACCCAAAGGAGCCCACTAACAACATTCTGTTACCAGACACCACAGGACACACTCAGAAGGTGTTGATGTAAAGCAGATGGGGGATCTGGGAAAGGGCCTCACAAAGACTCATACCAAACCTGTTTGGACAAGTATTCCATGCTAATCCTATGTAAACACTGACCTGTTAAGAATTCAGAAAAATACCTGTTCATTTAACTGTAAATAAAGAGTAACAAACATTTAAGGCTTTTAATGCTGATTTAAAAAGCAATATGGACTTTAAAACTTTTCAGTTTTATAAATAAGAATGAATAAAAATCAGACCAAAACCTTAATTGACTAAATTCGCCTTCCGCCTTAATTTACTTATTTTCCTGGTTTGTTTAGTCGAGTTTATGTCAATTTTCCTCACCCTGTTGTTTTGGCCTCTTCCTTTCTATTAATCTATTTCTCTATTTTCTATAATTTTTTTGCAGTTAATTTAAGAAAGTACTCCCACTATGTTTTTTTTTAATTTTATTTTTTTTAAATCTAATCATTTTACTTTAGTCTAAACATTGTTAAAATCCTTTTCATTTCCTAATTTCTGCTTCTTCCCTGGGGAAATGAAGTTAAAAAACACTCGCTGTTCAAAGGAATTTTTTTTTTCTTTATTGTGTGAATTTTAACCACAAAACATATTTGCTAAGCTCAATGTGTGTCGGCTTTATAGTCTCAGGCCTCAGGCAAACTGATTTGTAAAGCTGGTCTCTTTAATGAGGCGCTGTTAACACACAGGCGTCACAACCACACCTGCCTGTACACGCTCAGACACAATAGAGTCATTAAAATGCCAAAAATATTTCCGTTCTTTTTCTATTTCTGTTCTCCTCAGGCACCATGAAGATAGCTGCTTTTAACATCCAGAAGTTTGGGAGAAACAAGGTGTCGGATCCAGATGTGCTCAACACCCTGATTAAGGTAAAAATAAAAATGCACACATCTTATAAAACTATGAAGGAGTTACAGTACCATTGCCTTCATTTAGTCCTAGGGAAGAGACATTTGTTATTCAGCAGTTATTTCCTGTCAGACCTGGTATTAACATCCATCCTGAGTAATCAGATCACAAATGGACAGCTTTTAAGTATGCGTGTGAACACACCCAAGAGTCAATGAAAACACGTTAGATAACCAATTGCCCATACCAAGAAGATGGCCTGGGTCACTTCACACACAATGGCATTGTTGAGACCTTGCAATCTGGGCAATCTGAATGTAAGTGGCCAGCTTTAAGTTTCTGTTGTCACACCCACCTGCTATTAAAATGTGTCCCCATATGTGTCCTCAACCAGCTCTCTATGACTACAGATATTCAATGTTTTTCCATGAGAATAGAGCCCCGCATTGCTATTTTTTGTCTAACCTATCAACAGTAACACTGGAAGTCGGGACTTGACAAAGGGTAGGAGCTCTCTGGTTGACGGTCAGTAGACCAATCAGAAGGTCAACAAAGCATTAATTATTTTGTGGATTAACAAATTGGCAAATGCCTTAGTTTGGTCCGACCAATTGTTCAAATAATACAAATCTGTAAATCTTTACATTTGAGAACTTTTTTTAAAAAAAATGTTATTCTTGAAAAAAAATGTTTTGTGTCATTTGATTAAAGAACTAATCAGTTCAATGTTGGTTCAGGTGGTGAAATAAATATATATCGATTAACTGACGACAAAAACAACATAAATAAAAACCAATCAAAATAGAGAGTTTAAATCCTTTATTAGCCCCGCCTCTCGACCGATGACAGCTGGGATAGGCTCCAGCAGACCCCGCGACCCTTAACAGTAATAAGCGGTTACAGAAGATGAATGAATGAATGAATGAATCCTTTATTGGGTTTAAATGGAGAAATCACGGTTGTTCTGTTTTTGTCTCCCAGATTGTGTCTCGATATGACATCATTGTGATCCTGGAGGTGGTAGACGCCAGCGGAACGTCCGTAGAAACTCTTGTGGAAGGTCTCAATAAGTGAGTGTTGGCTTTATTCGTCCTCTGCTCGTATGTACAAAACTTCATCCATCAATGTCATTTCAGTGTGCACATCTCCAAAGCCATGTCTCTCCGCAGAATACACTTGGTGTTGAAAGTCAGCTAATTTTACTTAAATATTAATTAGATTATCTTTGTGCCCAGATACAACAGGAAACATCACTACACTCTGAAAATCAGCAGTCGTCTGGGCCGAACGCGCTACAAGGAGCAGTTCATGTTCTTGTACAGGTGAGAGTTCACCTTTTGTAAATGGGTTTAACAGCAGTTTATCAGAAAAGGATGTCAGTTTGCAGATGATGTTCAGTTCTTTATTCTTGATAGGAGTAAATATTACAGAGCTTTTACAATCCTTAACGATTTAGCACAGTACTCACATACCTGGCGTGGGTTGGAGAAGTCTTCTGTGGGGTGACTTTCTTACAACGCACCAGGATGTGTTTGAGGACGGTCATGGCTGTATACTGATGACAAGTGAAATAGCTTTTTAATGAGTTTGTGAGGTTGAATATTTTGGTGGTTAGACATCATAGAACAGAGTCCCAGATGAAGGTAGTAGAAGTGAATCAAATCACCTGGAGCAAATAGGGTGATGGAGACTTTGATTGAGACTCTCTGACCATCCAGGATGTGGTGGAGATGAGGAGGAGTAGGGTCTGAAAGGCAGAGTGACAGAAATACAATTAGTATAAACAAAACGGACTTGAATAGCTCTGAGAATGTGGGCGAATAAATCACTAAATAAAAATAGTAACTAATACCTGTTAGAGAATAATTTCTCTTCCCTACTGCTGGAGTCAGTTACCTGCCCTATTTTCTCTTTGAGGAACATGCCAAGGCCATGGTCTTTTGGCGTCTTCAATCTCACTGTCTGGCTGTCTACAGGCACAGCTGTGGAGTTGGATGACAGTTTGTATTTCCTAGTTGGTGTGAATCCTCATCGTCGTGTTTATGTATAGTACCCAATTGGATATTAACAAATCTTCCCTTTGCTGCCTCGGCCCACCTTTCTAGTATAAGAATCTGAGCTTCACTGTTTGTCCCTTAGAACTGAGGTGGACTCATGCACTTATGTCGTGATGACGAATCTTCTGTTCTCCTCAATCGAGCCTAAATAAACTCCTTCCGCATAAGACATACAGGACTCTGGTACTTCTTCTTCTTCATCGGCATCACCACAAATTCCTCCCTAACAATACCTCCTAATGAAGTTAGATAGTTCTCCAACCAATCATTTTGTTACAAATAAAATTAACTCCATAGTGCTCAGTTGATGTGTATGACTGTGTCGCTTTTACTCTTCTGTCCATTACCACATCAAGCCACCCGAATGATTTGATTGAGACTGTGAGACCATTTGGGGCAATACAATGTTCTGCTGGGAAATGTTTGGACCTGGATTCATGTGGATGTTACTTAGACATGTAGCACCCATCTAGACCAGACCGAGCCCCCGCACCCCATAGCAATGACACTCCTTGATGGCAGCAGCCATCCCCAGCAGAATACAGCCTGACACAGGCACACACACAAAAATGCTTTAGGAACAACTCAAAAAAACATGAAAAACAGCACAAGGTGTTGACCTGGCCTCCAAATTCACTAGATCCCAAACTGATCAAGTATCTGTGGGATGCACTGGAACAAGCCTGATCCACAGTGGCCCCTCCCCTCAACCCATAGGACTCAAAGGCCGCCACTAACATTCTGTTGCCAGACACCACAGGACACCCTCAGAAGGCCCATTAGAATGGTATTAGAATGGTGGTCATAATGTTATGCCCAATCAGTGCAAAGAGCCTGGGTAGCTCAGTTGGTACAGCATCAGACTTTTAATCTGAATGCACTGCTCTAAATGCAGTGAAGTTCTCTGTTTCATAGAAACACATTTTCTCTCTAATGGTTAGAAAGGCAGTTCTCTTTCATAATATTTCGCTCGATGTCTCACTATGGGATGCACGCCTCGCTGCAGCCCTCAGAAGCATTAATCTCATTACGCCAATCCTGATTGGCTGGTGAACGCGTCCGTCCGCCATAGGTAGTCCCACCTACCTTAAATAGCTCAGGCGGACGGCAACGCGCCATTCAAACACCTCTTCTCATTCGGAGCATATCTCGCGTCCAGGGCTAGCTAGCTAAACTGTCCACAGACGGATCTTTTTTAGCTTCGGTCGCCGGGCGCTTCTGGCCTTGGACGTGTTCTGCCAGTCGGTCACACCAGATCGACCCCAGTGCTTCCTCGCCCTCCACGGCCTGGTCAGCACTGTCCTCGACGCCTCACCACGGCGCTTCGAGTACCGAGTATTAACACACCAGTTAACTGCACCCGGTTAACACACCAGTTAGCTGAAACACCGAGTTAGCACACCAGCTAACTGCCTTGATTAGCCTTGCCGGCACACCAGCTAGCGAGGAATGGAGGCTAGAATCCCTCACACCAGAGGGCACGGAGACTCCGGGGCCCGTCCCTGTCGCTGTGGGAATAAGATCTCGAAAAATGATCCACACCAGGTCTGCTCGAGCTGCCTAGGGCTGGAACACGCCCGACTGGCTATCGATGTCCCCGGCTCGTGTCAACACTGCGCAGTGTTCACAATTAAGAGTCTCCGCAGACGGCTAGCCCGCCAGGCTAGCTTGTCTGGGTACGACCCCTTTCTCCCTCCCGACGGCGCCGCCGCAGAGGACGGAGAGGAGATGGCGGTCGCTGCGGTGGCGACTCCGAAGGCTAGCGCCAGCTGGGGCTCCCAGCTCGACCTAGCCGCGGATCCCCCGCAGGAGGAAGATGTTCTGGAACTGGACTATGGGGACGATGAAGATGCCGCCTCGGAACTCCTCATATCAGAAGATGAAGAAGAGGACGACGTCTTCATCACTCCGGCCCGGGCTGTGCAGCCCGCGGCCTCCGTCGCCTCTCGGGATGGAGAGGAGGGTAGCATACCAGCTTCTCCCCTCCCCAGCTCGGACATGCTCGACGTGTGCAAACGCGCTGCTGCCCGGCTTGGCATCCCCTGGCCCGCTGTCGTAGCTGAGACCACCAGATCCCGCTACGAGGGGAAGAAATTGCCCTTGGCCAAGAGCGCGACGAAGCAACTTCTCCCCGTCTTCCCAGAGCTGCTGGATGAGGTCGCGCGCTCGTGGAGAGACCGCCCTTTCAGCAGCAGGAGCCCGATTCCCGGAGCCTCGTCCCTCGACTGTGAGGCGATGGACAGCCTGGGTCTGCTCCGCATGCCTCCGATGGAGCCACTCGTTGCGGCGCACCTCCACCCCCGCCTGTCAGTGGTGTCCCCTCGGAGCCCCAGCCTGCTGTCCAAGTCGGACCGTTTTCAGTCAGCCCTGACTGAAAAGGCGTACAAGGCGGCTGCGCTTTCGGCCAGAGCGCTCAATGTCCTCTCCCTGCTCACGGCTTATCAGGCTGAGTTGTGCGAGGATTTTGCGCAAACTCAAGACCCAGCAACGTGGGAGGAAATACCGGTCATCACCGACCTGTGTCTCCGTGTCCAACGCTGCGCGGTCCAGGCCACGGGGAGATCGCTGGGGACCATGGTCCTGCAGGAACGAGCGCGATGGCTCAGCCTCGCCAACCTGTCGGACAGAGAGAAGGACGACATCCTGGACATGCCCATTGTCCCGGAGGGGATTTTTGGTTCCGCATTGGCCTCGATGCAACGGCGGTGTGAAGCCAAAAAGAAGGAGGATGAAGCTCTCCAGCTCTGCCTCCCTCGAAAGCCCCCAGCGCCCTCTCCACCTGCGCAGCGTAACACCTTCGCGCAGGCCGCTTCTCAGGTTTCGCAGTTCAAAATGCCGAAACAGCTGAGACCCCAGCCCGCCCCACCTGCCCCGCCTGGTCGGCCCGGCTGGCCCAAAAAACCCCCGGCCCCGACTGCAGCTTCGCCGGCGCGGCCCGCGCAAGCTGCCAGCAACCAGGCCAGGAAGAAGAAGAGAGCGGCCTGACCACCCCTCTCTCCACCGGTGTTGCAGCTGGAAGTTCCCTGTTCTCCAGCTCCACCTGTTTGGCTTTCGAGCGTGCACCTGGGGGTCCCCCACGCCCCCATCTCCCAGCTGCCACAGACCGTGCCAGAGCAAGCCGGGAGAGATGGACATTTGACGGCGGAGGGTTCAGCGGTTGCCCCTCTCTCATGTCCACAAGCACGCACACATACACAAGTTTTCACGAAGAAAATAAAATGTGTTCCACTGTCGCATCCAGGCCGCGGGCTAAGGGCGCAGTTAATAAAAGCCAAATTTGTCAAAATAAGCAGCGCGGTGGCGACACCCGCTGCTTATTCGCCCTATCCTGGATTTGCGAGCTCTGAACAAATATCTGAGGAAATACAAGTTCAGGATGCTTACACACGCATCCCTGCTGCGTCTTGTGCGTCAGAACGATTGGTTCACTTCTGTCAATCTGAAAGACGCGTATTTCCACATCCCGATCTATCCTCCCCACAGAAAGTATCTGAGGTTCGCTTTCCAGGGGATCTGCTACGAGTACCGCGTGCTCCCTTTCGGCCTGTCTTTAAGCCCGAGGGTGTTCGTGCGGTGCACGGAAGCAGCAATAGCCCCGCTGAGACGGCGGGGCATCCGCTTGGCCACGTATCTGGATGATTGGCTGCTTTTGGCACAATCGGAGCAGGAGGCCAGGGCGCACACGCGTATTCTAACACGGCACCTAGTCGATCTGGGTTTTGTGATAAACGCGGAAAAGAGCATGCTGTCCCCGGCGCAGGGCATAAGCTTTCTGGGATTATCCCTGGACTCGGTAACTTTCACGGCGCACCTGTCGGCGGAACGAGTGAAAGCTTTCAGGACGTGTCTCGCGCTTTTTCATCCAGGCAGGTCTGTTCAATTCAGATTGTGTCTTCGGTTACTCGGACTGATGGCGTCTGCCATCCTCGTAGTCCGTCTCGGTCGCCTCCACATGAGGGAGTTCCAGCTTTGGGTGGCCTCGTGTGGGTTGGATCCCGTGCGTCATGGCGCGCGGAGAGTGTTGGTCACACCGGAGTGCGCCAGGGCGCTGCGCCACTGGCGGGCCCCGTCCTTTCTGACCCAGGGGGTGCCCATGGGTTCCGTCCTGTCCAGGAAGGTGGTCACTACGGACGCCAGCCTGACGGGTTGGGGCGGAATTCACGAGGGCCGGTCTGTGAGGGGCCGCTGGGGATCGGACCTCCAGCGGGCTCACATAAATTTTCTGGAACTTTCAGCGGTGTTCCTCTCCCTGAAACATTTCCTTCCGTCTCTCATGGGTCATCATGTCCTAGTGAGGACGGACAATACGACGACGGTGGCGTATATCAACCGTCAGGGGGGATTGCGCTCCCGTCAGTTGCACATGCTGGCACGCAAACTGATCCTGTGGAGCTGCGGCCGTCTCCTCTCCTTGAGGGCGACGCACGTCCCTGAACACGGGCGCGGACCTGTTGTCCAGAGGCGCGCCGGTGTACGGGGAATGGGCTCTGCACCCGGAGATTGTGGGACAGATATGGTCCCGCTATGGTCGGGCCGCGGTGGATCTGTTCGCGTCGAGAGAGAAGGCGCAGTGCGCGCTGTTTTACTCTCTGCGCAGCCTGGATGCTCCCCTCGGCGTAGACGCACTAGCGCACGCCTGGCCGCACGAGCTTCTTTACCCGTTCCCTCCCCTGGCCTTGATACCCCCCACTCTGTCCAGAGTGAGGGAGCACGGCCTCGCACTGATTTTGATAGCTCCGCATTGGCCTGCGATGCATTGGCTGGCGGAGATATATCGGTTACTGTGCGCTCAGCCCTGGCAGCTCCCGCTGCGCAGGGACCTGCAGGGGGGGGGGGGGGGGGGGGCGGTCTTCCACCCGCACCCGGAACGCCTGGCGCTGTGGGCTTGGCCCCTGAATGGCTCAATCTGTCGGCTGTGGGACTGTCACAGCGTGTGATTTCCACGATTCAGAGCGCTCGGGCCTCCTCCACTAGGTCTTTGTATGACTGTAAGTGGAGAGTGTTTGAGGGGTGGTGTCACAGTAACGGCCACATTCCTTTTCAGTGTCCGTAGGAGTGATATTGTCATTCTTGCAGGACCTGATTGACAAGCGAAAAGCCTTCTCCACGGCTAAAGTGTACTTGGCGGCTATCGCCGCCTGTCACGTGGGGTTTGGGAAGCGAACGGCTAGCCAGCACCCTCTGGTTTGCCGTTTTATGAAGGGGGCGCGCAGGCTCCTCCCCGTTTCCAGACCGCTGGTACCTCCGTGGGATCTGGCTGTGGTTCTGGAGGGACTTAAGGGCCCTCCTTTTGAACCACTGGAGGGAGCAGATTTGAAACACGTGTCTTTGAAGACTGTGTTGTTGCTGGCTCTGGCTTCGGCCAAACGAGTTAGTGACATCCATGCGCTTTCGGTACATCCGTCATGCGATCAGTTCTTCCCGGGGGATGTGAGGATGATTTTGAGGCCCAACCCGGCTTTTGTGCCCAAGGTGTTGGGCTCATGTTCCCCTATTGACCTTGTGGCTTTTGCTGCTTCATCAGAGGGTCAGCAGTCACATGCGTTATGTCCGGTTCGTGCGGTGCGCACTTACATGGACAGGACTAAGGGGTTCAGGAGGATCGATCAGCTGTTTGTCTCCTGGGCTAATCCTCATAAAGGAAAACCTGTCACGAAGCAGCGCCTATCCCACTGGATGGTGGAGGCGATTGCTTTGGCCTATACGAGTCAGGGTTTGCAGCCACCTGTGGGCCTGCGAGCGCACTCGACTCGGGGCTTGGCCGCATCCTGGGCCTTATTCAGGGGAGTCTCTGTTCAGGACATCTGTGCTGCGGCGAGTTGGTCCTCGCCTCTCACGTTTGTCCGCTTCTATAGGTTGGACATCTCCGCGCCGTGCGTGGCACGCGCGGTTTTACTGTCCTGATGGGAGCAGAGTGTTTTTCCCTGTGGGTTGGTGGACGCTAGATAAGCTTGTCTGGCAATACGGGAGCTACCACATCCCATAGTGAGACATCGAGCGAAATATTATGAAAGAGAACTTTAGGTTATTTACATAACCCCGGTTCTCTGAGTAATATGAGTGAGATGTCTCACCAGACAACCCTTCTTGCTTGGGCGAGTAAGAAGAGGTGCTTATCTTGAATGGCGCGTTGCCGTCCGCCTGAGCTATTTAAGGTAGGTGGGACTACCTATGGCGGACGGACGCGTTCACCAGCCAATCAGGATTGGCGTAATGAGATTAATGCTTCTGAGGGCTGCAGCGAGGCGTGCATCCCATAGTGAGACATCGAGCGAAATATTATGAAAGAGAACCGGGGTTATGTAAATAACCTAAAAGTTTTTGTAACTTGAAGTAAGTTTCATTTGCAGCCAAATGTTAAATGACAAAATGTGATCCAACACTTCTGGTGCAGGTGTTTTTAACTCCAAGCTATATGCTGCCAAAGATGCTTTACCTTATTCTGTTTTTAATGTGTCATGTTGTCACAGATTTGTAATTTGGACATTAACATAACATAAACTGTGTCTGTAGGGATGACATGGTCGACTTGGTGGGTTCCTATCAGTTTGATGATGAGTTGAGTGGGGAAGGAGATGTTTTTGCCAGAGATCCATACATCCTGAGATTCAGATGCCTCAACACAGGTAGGAAACATAATGTGGTCAAGCTTGGGTGTAACCAGTGTAATAGTTAAGTTTGCGTCAGAGAACGTCTGCAAAGGACTTCCTCTCAGCTGCAACTGTCTAAATGTAATGATATGGGTGTGTCCCCAACACAGTGCTGAAGGATCTGGTGATGATCCCAGTTCACACCAAACCAGAGGACTCAGAGAAGGAGCTGGACGAACTCTACGACGTATTCCAGCACGTCAAGAAAAAGTGGAGGACTGATGTAAGGACACGATGTGATCTAAAGCTGTGTTCACACCAGCAGAGATGGAGCAACAAGCCACAGTTCAGGGGGAGTAGCTGTGGGTTAGTGTTTAGAAAGTGGTCTTTCTTCAGAGGCAGTAGTTAAGGAAAAACGTTTTAACATTTTGTCATACCTAGAATCGGATGAGAAGGTCTAACAGAAACTTTCCATCAAGCCTCTGTGGTCTCAACTCTGTGAGTGTTTCTGACCTGCTGCCTCTCTGCTGCAGAACATGATGATCCTCGGCGACTTCAATGCGGACGGCTCATACGTCTCCCAGAAAGACATGAAGAAAATCCGAATCCGTAGTGACAAGAACTTCCACTGGCTGATTGGAGATGACGTCGACACCACGGCGAGCACCGGAAACACCCACACATATGACAGGTAATAATATATAAGTAGTTCAAATCCTCATTTGAAAAAAAATCATACCACATGAAGGGGTATTAGCTTTTAAAAGTAAAACTATTTAGATAAATCAAAAGTCATGACTATACTGAGATTAACATTTTAATACTTTCAATTCATGGGTACAGAAATTACTTAAGTACTTTTTTTAAAATAAAAATCTGAAGGACCTCTACAAAGATAAAGGTGAAGACTGCTTACAACAAGAGAGAGAGAGTTTGATGTTCATCAGTCAAGCATTGTTATTGTGATTGGTCAGGGAGCTTAGCACAAAGTCTGAAAAACAATCTTGAAACACATGAGAGTTACAGTTTCCAGTCTTTGTGTCAAGCTAAGATGACTTTCTGCTAGCAGCTGAAGTGTATTTAAATCAGGAGATACTTCTTTCCAAGCCTTGAAGGGAACCCAAAGCACAACATTTTTGTTGCATAAAGTTAGCCTGGAGTCTCTTTGTTTGGAACTAATTGTGTTCCTGAAAATATATGTTGGGCCAGTCTAATGATTTGAGTGGGCTTTATGCACATTATACACATCTGAGTGGTGTGGAGTTGAATTTGTTTTCAACAAAATGTTGGAAGACTATCCAATTATTGCAGAAGTATTTTTTTCTCTCTATCAGTTGAAACATGCCCAGTAATGAAATCCTTAATCGTGTGTTGACAAACTTGTATTCTGATAATAATGTAGTCTGGCTACATCTCACTACTTGTTTAATAACAATTTGAATAAAAGAAGTGTGAGAGCCTTTGGCTAATTAAGATAAAAAACACAGAACTTAGCCACTGTGGGTGGTGATAAGAGTTTTTTCTTGCCACCGCTGCCTTTGTACTTACTCTCTGGCTTTTAGGACGTTTTTTTTTTTTAATTTTGAGACAAACTGTATTGTTTTTGATGTCTTATGAATAAAATTGAATTGAACTGAATTGAAAGTATGGAGGGATGGAGATCTGGATGGGATTATGAGTGGACTCTTGGCAATGTTTTGGGTTGGTTTACCCCCCTAGACCCATGCTTTGTGTCTGTAAGCTCACTGTATACCGGTATACCAATAAACATGCCACTAAAGCAAACTATAAGGGATTTCTTAAACAACCTGGACATTAGATGTAAAGACTGGAGGAGGGCTGAAATGACAATAGAAGAGAGCATGTTAACAGTTTGACAGCAATGTCATCGTTGGCTGATTGAGTTTTTTAAAAAATCTAAAGATGGTATGTTGGAAATAAGATGGGAGACGTATGAAGATGGTACATTGAGTACTTGGATGAAACATCCTGAAGAAACTTTACAAGTCCTTGTTTTTTCTTTATAATCTATACTGTTTTAATCGTTTTTTTTTTTTTTTTTTTAAATGTAATTATATATTAAGAGCTTTCCTTTCCAGCTTGAATAACATGAATAAAACACGTTGTGTGTGTTCAGGATCGTGGTCTACGGAGACGACATGCTCAAGGCCGTCGAACCGAACTCTGCCAAACCCTTCAACTTCCAGAAGGCATTCAAACTCACCGAGGAGCAGGTCTGTTGTCATGTTCACGCTTATCATGAGGGTCAAAATCTAAACTAATATATTCAAAGTGGCGCTTTGAATGTGATCAGACTGTTGGATTTTATATGTTTACTGATAAGACCAAATCTTTGTGGTGATGATTGCTCAGATGCTGTGAAAATGTTGTGTTTTCCTAAAGGATGAGCTACAGGAAAGCTCCTGGAATGGCTTTATAGAATAACAAGCTATTGCTATATTAATGTTTGCCCTAACCCTAACAGTAAGGGATGAGGTAGAGAAAAGCTCCTGGAGTAGTTTTGTAACGTGCATAAAATAAAAAGCTAAAGCTTAATCAATGCACACAATTGCCGTGATGTAATTGTTTGAGCTGGTTTGATTATCTCTTCACTTGGTTGACATTCATCTCCTGACATACTGTATGCAACACTGATTGTCAGTCAATAAATAACATTTATATTGATTATGTGTATTTTCCAGGCTCTGAAAGTGAGCGATCATTATCCTGTGGAGGTGGAGCTGAAGTCCATAACCAAGACGATAGACAAACCTGACGGTAACTCAAGTAAACTTACTACGCATGATCACGTACGACTATAATTCATTTTAAAAAAATCTATTTTCAATAGATAGCTGACTTATACATAGACTATAAATCAGCTGTTACACTCCCTAGACAGTTCATTAGGTATAGTGAAAACATTTGAATATAACTGTCCTGCAGCAAATCTTGTCTTCATGTAGGTTCTGTTTTTTTACATTAGTGACAAATAATTGATTTAACTATGTTTCTATTGTGGAGGCTGTGGTTTGTAGTACTATTGAACTGACACATGTTCCTGTTATTTTAACACTCTAGTCAGTGGGCTAGGCTAAATAACAGAAACACTTCAGTGCTTAATTCAATCCAGTTGAATTACCACCTTTATGACGCGGTTTCAACATATACTGAAACAAAATTCAAACAAGTTTAGCTGCCTTTGTATCTGCCGAGTATAATAGTGCATACTTTGAAACTACTAAAGGACTGGTGGAGAGTTGGTTTTTGAATAGGAACATCTAAAGATGGCAACTGAGCACATCTGCTTGGTTAAAGTTGAAGCAAGGGTGAACTCTGACCCGGACAACCATCGGATATGACAGGAGACTGGAGTGAAACAGGAACAGATGCTTCCTGATCTATCTGTTGTTCAATGGGGCTGGATGGAAGATGAAGCAATTATTAGTCTACCAGAAATGTAATGTGATGCCGCACAGAAACCTCCAAATAAAAACACACAAACAAACGAAAATAAAAAATGTGGAAATTATAAAAATCCATGAGGAGAAATTTTGAAGAAATCTTTCGTGAGACAACTGAGACCTTTGATGGACTCCATAGGGCTTAACCTGAGCAGAAATAACTGTAGGACTATTTCAGAGTGGATTGTAAGTTGTATTTATTTTTTTCTTCTCCAGGTGAACAGGACGAGGAGAAGCCGAGGCTCGTGGTCGTGGATGAAGATCTGCTGGAGCTAAAACGTGGAAACCTGCTGCTGGAGAGGGAGAAGCTCGGCCTGGAGATCCAGATTCTCCGGATGAAGATGGCCAAGATAAACCCCGTTTAGATGCAGCTCAGAACCAATAAAACAGAACATTAAACTCCTACTTGAACTCTTTACCTTCCAGAAACCTGTGAGCGTTTAACGCAGTTGTTCTTAATTTGCTTACATGTACCTCAGAGTGCTTGCTGGATTGCTACTCGTATCTGATCCTCTGGATGATTTCTAATATGACTTTTGACTGAATGAAAGTTTCAAGTTTGCCTGTATGTTTTGTCCATTTTTTATTTTTATTTTTTGTCTCATTATAAAGATTTTTGTGTAATTCTGATACAGATTTGACTCTCAACTCAAAACCAGATGTTATTTTCTTTTAACAAATATGGCATTCTTTCCTCTGTTTTAATCATTAAAAAAAGGGTTCAAATCTATTCAATACCAACTTTCACAATGAATCCTCACAGTCCTGCACAGAAAGAACTGGAGAAAAGTTTACTCTAAAGTGCCACACTGTAATAATAATTTAGTTGGACCAATAACCACAATAACAAACAACCAGACCGGCTCATGATTAGGTTAATTTCGTCCACAATACTGCACAGTTAATTTAATATCTGAGTTTAGTGTTTATGGAATGGGCTGGAATGTACCCTAGTCCCCTTGTGAGGTCTCCCGTCATTGAAAATTTAACACTTTGCCACTGCTGTAGTTTAAAGTTTGCTCTGTCAGTTTGGGGCCCCTTAGGGAGATGTCATGAGGAAGAAAACATTTGCGAGGTCACGAGGATACAGATCACATGTGAATAATGACAAAACATTTAAAAAGAAAAGATTATCACTACTGTTAAACTAATTATAGCTCAATATTTGAGGCCCTTTAGAATAAACCAAGAATTAAAATGACATATGGTAATTACAAAACTTTATTGGTATCTCCTTTATAATACAACAAAAACAGAAAAAAAGAACTTGACATAGTTGTGATTAATGTTTCACATCAAAGTAAATACAGAGATCAGGGTTTCCATTGCTAAATTTCTAAAGCTGCAAATCTGCATTTCTATACCGGGTTTGAGGGTTTTTGCTCATGTGACAGAGAAGAATACAGTGTGAAACCTCTAATTCAGCATCATTAAGGAACTATGATGCGTGTGCTGGGCCCGACTGATAAATGTCTTCAATATATCGTTAAATTTATTTCCTGTTCTCCAACGCAGAGGCAGGTTTGGAAATCGGGGTTCATAATGAAAACAACAAAATAACAGACACCCCACATGAAGTGGGGAGACCAGGAGCAAACAAATACCATCAGCATCAGATTTCACTTCTTGCCAGATTTTTTCAGACCAGTGCCACCTGGTGGAAACAAGAGACAGAAAATGAAGCATTTGGTGTTTAAGGCTCAAATTAATCCCAGCCGCACCATATTTGAAAATCTCAATACATGAAATTAGAGGTTGCTTTGAGTTCATATGAAATATTCAATGAGGTATAAATGGTCACACAGATCTTCTCTTCATGAGGGTTCTGGTATTCAGCATTGATTTCAAATAACAGAGAGCTATTGATTCATCTGTCTTTTCACTGTTGAGGCTGTGGTTTGCAGTACTACTGAAACTGACACGTTTCTATTATTTTGACATTGTAGTCAGATGGCTAGGTTAAATAACAGAAACACTTTGGTGTCCACACAAACTACAACCTCTAAGATGATCATTCAGTTGAATGACCACCTTTCTGATGCTGTTTCAATATCAACTGAACATTAGATCAGTCACGAAAGAGGATTTAGTGCAGGACTATTATATTAGAATGAATTCAAGTGAGTGTATACTTGTTCTAGTGAGCTGAACTTAGCTTTTTAAGGCCTGCCAAAACGAACCTCCCCATATGACGCCTGTTATACTGTAGATACGACTGGAAATTACTAACCCTAACCTTACCTTAACCCTAGGTAACCCTAACCTAAACTACTGACAAGACTTTGCTTCTCAGCTTGCCACCATCATTGGGGGAGGCAAATGCGGGTGCCAGGACAGTGCCCCCAGGGAACAGGGCCGTGAAAGGTAAAAAAAGATTTTCACATAAAAAAAAAAAACAATATAAAAATGAATCTCTTGCTGGTCTTACCTAGAGGTCCTTTTCCTGCCGCTTTGGCCTTCAGCGCCTCCAAGGCCTTCTGTTCTTCCTTCTGCTTCTGCTTGAAGGCCGCATCATCCTACAAAGACACACATTCAGTACACAACACTACCATAATTCACAGTTTTGTTCCTCTTCTACTAATATTTTACTATGTCAGTGCTTAAATGATCGGTCATGATAGTCCTAAAAGATTAATTTCCCAGAGCAGAGAGCGCAAACGTAAAATCAGCCAAAATACACTCAGCATTAACTCACTTCTATTTTATTTTTACAACATATATTCGATAGGAACTTTAAGCTGTCATGGTGAATGATTTATTTGCCACTATTTAGTAGTCAAGCAAATAATCATATTAATATCATAATGGACACCACAACACAGTGTAAAAGGACAGGACACTTACTTCATCCACGTCCCTGTTCTGTTTCTTGGGGGCCTTCAGTGGTTTCTTTTTACCTCCTGTGGAAAATAAACGAGAGAATATTATTGTATTATCTGTTAAAAGAGCTCAAATCATTAAGGACACACCATTTCATTTAAACGTTAAACCCTGAAACCTATCAACCATTTCAAATGTTAGAATCAACATCAGCTTATTTAATGCGGCTGGTTTTGAAATTAAGTGACAATGGTTTGGTTAAAATCTGTGTAAATTATGTCGCTTGAAAGATAAATTTAACGCCGAATATCTTGAACGATCATAGTAATTCGTACATGTCCTAAAACATTGTTTGCTTTACATCTTTCTCCTAAGAAGACAACAGAAAACGTAAATGTGGCAAATCGTCAGTGCAGTTTGGTAGAAGGAGAGAACGTTACCGGTCTGGCTCTCTCTTTAGCAGCCGCTAGCTAACTATCACACCCAGATAAACATGGCAATCTGAGTTCAGTTACACTGTGAACATCTCTTTCGCAATGAAAATATTTTTCCCGCTGACTCTCGGATGAAACGACATCTCACCTTCTCTGCCAGACATGTCTGTAATTGTTTTTATAGGTATACAAGATAGAAATAAGTGTATATTTGTGGCTATTAGAGCTGACTGTGGTCTTTCCAATCCGTGCTGTCAGGACCCCGGTGAACTGTGAACCGGAAGTAGTATGGCCGCTGGGTGCCTGAACGAAAACTCAACCAGCTGGTAGCTGTTTCATTTGACATCAAAATGAAAACTATTTAGCCAAAGGACGCATGGTACGTGTGACATGTATGCTCTGACAGCGCTGAAGGAAGCAGGTATGCTTATACCTTGTGAATAAAACTACGAAAGGAGATGGCAGAAGAGTTTTAAACTAATAAAAATAGAGTAAGCCGGCAAGTGTTAGCAACGTGGAGCTAAAGGCTAAAAGCAGCTAACGTTGGAGGTTAATTTATGATTTTAACAGTTTCCCATAAAGTATTTATTTTTTTCCTACAGTCTGTTGGGTTACTAATTTGATGCCGTATGTACAGGGCCCATATTAATCATGTTTTGCCTGCATGTTGTACATTTAGTAGCAGGTGAATAAGAGTGGGAAGTTATCTAACCTTGGGATTCAAATGTGATTTAGTTTAGTTGTAAATGTCAAATCCTAAATGAACAACGCATCAGGATTCTCATTAATTGAACTAATAACCATATCTCTTTTATAGATCGTTTAATGCATTTAAATTAAAATAAATTTCATCAGAAAATTTTGAAAAAGCTGGATACAGTAATTTTCCAAACACACACCTTTGCCTTGTTATCCTAATGAGATGCCTTAAACCTTACACAATGGATTGTTTATCTAATTTAGGTTTTTACTTGTTGTTGTCACAAGTGCATGTCCCAGTGCTTGCTCTGTAGCTGCAGTGACAGTGAAGTTTCAAGTTACTCCGAGGCTGCTCTTCTGACAGCTGCTTCTCAATGAGGTATGCTTCTTGTGCACTTTGATTGTGTTTAGAAATATACAGCACCAAATCAGATGATTAACACTACACTGTTTTTGCTGTTTCAGGTACAGAGGAGCTCAGGTGTATCTCTGGACTCATGGCTCATGCTGTCTGTCCCGCCTCTCCCTCCCTGGCAGAAATGCTTTGGTCCGGACCTACAGTGCTCACCATCAGCCTGGCTCACCTCCGCCTGCTAATCCCTCCCCTCCTGATGGGAAGGGGGGAGCTGAGGTGATGAAGGAGCGCACCCTGGCTGCCTTACGGGTACAGAAATGTCCCCTTCCAGTTAATTTTGTAATCACTGAATACTGCAGAAGAAAACCAATATGAACACTGCCAACTTTTTATTTCTTTTCCTTTTCCCCTGTCTCCCCTGTCCAGCATGCAGGTGAGTTGGGGCGGCAGTGGGGTCAGAGGTCGGCTCAGACTGCCACAGACACGGTCAACTACTGGTGGGAGAGGTACGAGGAGTTTGTGGGGCTGAACGAGGTCCGCGAAGCTCAGACCAAAGTCACTGAGGTCAGCAGACTGTAAGACCATTCTCCGCTTCCAAGTTCAGTCGACCCACACTCACATAGTGAATGAGGCAGAAAATAATCTGAGAAACACAATACAGTTTATAGAAAACTAGGAATTGCAAAAAGATGATAAAGTTGAATCAGCACTTTCAGCAGTGCCAGGTGTTTCTAATAAAGCATTATCAAGTCTTCTTACGGGTCTTGTTAAGTACTGCTGTTTGACTGATGTGTGTTTCTTCCAGGGTGAGGCAGCGTTCATGGTCGCCAGAGGGATGGTACGAGAGGCACACGCCAACCTGGAGGCCCTGCAGGGCAGGCTGAAGGAGGTCAGAGACCGACTGGACAGAGTCTCCAGGGAGGAGGCTCACTACCTGGAGCTGGCCACACTGGAGCACAAACTGCTGCAGGTTAGTAGAGGTGCCTGAAAAAACAAATAAAGTCAAGTGAAAAAACTGTTGCTTTAGGTTTGTCTTTGTGATCTGCATCAGTTGAGGTCAGATGAAGAACTAGATGTACATTTATTTTGCAGAATAATATCTAGAGTTGGTTACAACTCTTATTAGTTTAGTCTGAGAGACCTTTTGCATAATAATGACTGATTTACCCAAACGTTTAAACACATTTCTAGAAACTGCGGCTCAGTTTCTCAAAGCTTCAAACATGAACTGAAAAGAGATAACTACTTTGTCAAAGCCATAATCTTAACAAGGCACAAAATAAACAGTGATGTGATATATTTAAAACACGACCATTGAAGCTGTTCATGTACTGCATGTTTTCATAGCTTCACGAGGCTATGGTACACATTATGTAGCGTGCAGGAAAACTCAATAATTTCACCTCGTAAGTGCAACTAGAAACACTACAAAGGAAACTACTGCACAGATACTAAAAGGTAACAAAATAAATACTCATTACTGCCACACCAAGTGTTCAGCCAAACTGACACATGACAAAAATAATGATTTCATGTTCGGAGATTTGCACAACTGATTTAGAATAATAAATCCATTTTGTGTGTGTGTGTGTGTGAAATGGGGAGAAAAGATATTTCATGATAAACCACCCGTCCCTCTTGACCTCAGGAGGAGCGGCGTCATCGAACAGCATATGAGAACGCTGAAGGTGGGGAGAGGGAGAAATTCGCTTTGTTTTCGGCGGCCGTCAGGGAGAGCCATGAGAAGGAGCGGACAAGAGCAGAACGAACAAAGAACTGGTCTGTCATCGGCTCGGTACTCGGAGCCCTGATTGGGGTCATGGGATCGACATACATCAACCGCATCCGCCTGCAGGTGAAGTTAAACTTTAGTAGGCTGATACAGACTCTGGATGTTCGGTGTAACTTGAAGCATTTGACTGCAGTGAATCATTTTGGTACAGACTGCATGAGCAGCTTTTAGAGACTGAGATCCCTGCCATCAGCCATAACCTGATTGGTATCAGTTGCTAGCATGACTGTAGCTTGTTAGTGGTGCTTTTGTTTCTTGCTCTATATTATATCGGTAACAGAACTCCACCATGTTTTCATCTCATATCTGCAGGAGCTGAAGAGTCTGTTGCTGGAGGCTCAGAAAGGACCAGAGAGTCTGCAGGAAGCCCTCAAAGTCCAGGCGGGAAACCACCGTTCACAGCAGGATGAGCTCCGAACGCTCATCGACAGCCTCAGGTTCGCTCTGAATGACGTGTTCTCTCAGAAGAGCGGTGTTCTTCAGGCCAAAGGAGGTCCAACCCCGGACCAACCCACTTTGTCTCTGTCAGCCTTAAAAGACCTCCATGTCGGCAGCCAAAGGACAGAGTCCTTCCTGGAATCCCTCCCGCCACAACTGGGTCAACTAGAGAAAGGACTCGGTAGAGTTGAGAGTGAATTGTCAACGATGAAGAGGCTGCTGGAGACCAGGCCACAGGCTGAAACACGGCCTGGCCAGCTGCCGGCTGAGAGGCCAGAGGGAGGGGAGCAGTGGGAGTCCGAAATGGTGGTGAGGCGACTGGAGGAGACCCAGAGGACGCTGGGAGAACGAATCAGGACCAACATGTTTTATAACGCTGCGTTTACCTACACCGCCACGGCCATCACTGTCTCTGCTGTCTACCTGCTGCTCAGAGGAACTGGTTAGACATGATGCCTTCAGTCTGATTGAGTTCAAATGCACTGGGATCAATAATCAAACCTAATAATAATAATAATCGAAAATGCAGAATTAACCGACTGCAGGTGTTGATTTGGGTTTATTGCTTACTTTTGCTGTTTATTGCACTACTGAAGCTGAGATCAACAATTTATTAAAGACTGACTTATCAAGGAATTAAATTAAGACAAAATAATAATACAGGACCCACAGTAACGGATGGGGTTTTTATTCCAGCCACATAGGGGCAGCAGAAATGCAACAGTGATCACTTTTAAATTGGAGTGCAGCTGATTATTTACACATGAAACTTGGAAGGGGCAACATTGGTTTCATTAGGAGTCATGCTTCTTGTCATGCGGTGAATTTAAAAATCTGGATTTAAAAAATTGATTTTCCAATTCAAATTGATTCATAAAATTCCCAGATCGATTTTTAAACAATACACACCATTTTCTGCATCCTCTGGTTGGAAATTTTGCTGTGGTTTTGTGAGACTAGTTTCTCATGACAAATCTTGTGAGATAAGACCATGTGTGAGAGAGATCCAAAACATGACAGAAGCTCCAGCTCTGAGAGCAACGTTAGAATATGATTGGATTTAAATAGTATGATGACAGAGAAGAGCTGCACAAATGTACATGAAAGATGTGAAACTGGAGGGGAAAATGATAATCTCTGGAGCCAATGATGATGTTCATTTTGGTTTTAAGTAAAATTGGTTTAAAACAGAAATATTTCTAAATACATAGAAGCAGGACCCTGTGAATCAGAATCAAATCAGTTCTGGAAATCTGTAGCGATATCCTCTCTTGGGCTCTGTGTTTGTTCTCCACCATCTCCTGAGGGAAATATTTCATTCTTTGCCTTCTAAACCTTCAACTACATTGTCTTGGAAGTCTCCCTTACTGTGTCTATTGGCTATTAGGGGCTAAGGGGCTAGAGCTTTTTGTTGTTGTTGCTAAAAACAACACAGAGTGAACAAAAGCAGTAAACTTTTTACCTAACCAATAAGCTAATTGTCTGTAAACCAGAGGAGAGCTTTCAAATGAGCTATTTCTCTGTAGGTTCGTCGTGACGCACAGCTCTGTCCACATTATTGTAATCAAAATATTAATTAAAGGGCATTATTATAATTCAGACGTATCCCTCTCAACATATTTGGCCAGTTAATAATCTCTTTCTGCTAACCAACAGTCCAAAATGTAAAAACTGGAAATTGACTTAGGTTTAATTCATGATATAATAGAAAAAAGGCAGCAAATCCTTGCATCCAGATGAGTATTTCTGAATTTTTCATTTGTAAAAAAAAAGATGCTAAAGTGTGTTTCTACATTTCATTTAGTTTGTATCTTTTGTTCAGAAAGATTAAAAAAGGCCAAGGTTACATGTGACAGTAGAAATGATCAAATCTGGACGGATTCAGACATAATTCATTGCCTGTCAGTGTCAAACATGATATAACTGATGCATACATGTGTCCATGTTGGTTCAGTGCCAAGTGAGATTTTAACTTTGGTTCAGCGTCGTCAGGTGATGACCAGCTGACCTTCAGAGGGACCACTTCTCTTCATGATTCATTTCGAAGCCGCGTAAAGAACATTCTTGACATGTTCATCCAAAAATGCTTAATTCATCTCGTTTTTCAGGACATAACACAAATATGTGCCCCTAAAAGAGGGAGAATTAGAGCAACTAAACTGTAAGATTTCATTAAAATTTTCTCAAACGGCTCTGACTTGGATCTTTGATTGAATTTATTCCAAACTATTAAACATAGAGGAACAAATAAAATATGCAAATTGGAATTATTTTTCTCTCCTTCAGTACTTGATCATTTTGTCAGGTTTTATTTGGTCTTGTTATGACTTTGAGCTGGGTGATAATTACTCTGTTAAATGAAATAATAAAAAAACAAAAAACAAAAAAAACAAAACGCTTTTCTTTCCAAAAAGGTTTAGGATACTGCACTCTTAAATGCTCTGATCTTTTTCTGATCATTCTCATTCACAATCATTTCTTGACGATGAATCACTGTATATTTAATCTGCTACTAAAGATGCATGACTTTTAGGCTCGTTCTGTAATGTGACTGGTGACCTGCAGGGGGCAGCAGCTGAACATGTGATTTGCTTTGTTCTCTCGCTGCAAAAGTCAAGACATAACAACTTTGTTCATATCTTCTATCTTATTGCCAAAAGTTCTTGGAGGGGAACTCTAAAGCCTATTTATCTTTGGATATATATTTTTTAAATTACCTCCCCCCAAATTTTCCCTGTATCAGCTCCACTCCAACTTTAAGGCCAAAATAATCAACATTGAACTCTATAGATCAGAGACACCTCAAGGTATTTTTTCTTAAATATAATAAGTGCCTGTTTCTATATCACAAGGCCATATCTATTATATCTGGAAAAGATGTTCTAAAAAGTCTGAGTGGAAAACATGTTTAAGCTGTACCAGGTGTTGTCGCGCTGATAAGAGATACGGCCTGGTTGCAGTAAGGGGTTTGGGTGGAAATACTAAACTAATAAATATGTAAGTTTAGATAATATACCTCTGTGGACACAGAGGGGGCACTGAGCTTTACAATGTTACTAAAATGTTTTTTAAAAAGAGAGAAGTAAATACATAGAAAGGAGGCATTGTATTTAAATCAGCAGTTGATGTGTTTATACAGTCACTGGTATTTGATCAGAATAAAAATTACTTTTTTTTCCTTTTCTGTATTTTATGTCTCTCAAACTGGTCCTCACAGCCACACACATATACGCCCAGTTCTTTGAACCAATTGACCTGGTTATCATGGGATGACCCTGAACATACCTCCCTGTCCTCCCCTCCCCTCCCCCCTCTGCAGGTGAATTTTTCCACTCCTTCAAGTAAACGGTGTTTTGAGTCATGTGACTAGATAAATTAGTCACCAGTCAGACCCCCTCTGTAGATCTGGATTCTCTGGCCCAGTACACAAAACCATCCATCACAAACCTGGGGGTGAAAGTGGACTCCTATTAAGCTTGACAGTCAGAGGCAGTTGTTTAGGCTTTTTCCACCTGAGACAGCTGGCCTAAATAAAGCCAATTCTTTCGAGGCAGCAGTTTGAAACGGTAATCCGTGCCTTTGTCACTAGTCACTACTAGGCTGGATTACTGTAATGCATTGTATGTGGGGGTTAGTGCGACCTCCGTTGCTCATCTCCAGATGGTTCAGAAATCCTCTCCACGTCTTCTAACTGGCACATGTAAATACAAGCTCATTTCCCCAATTTTAGCCTCAGTCCAATGGCTGTTTTAAGTTCTTTTATTTTCTTCTAATCCCTCAATGGCCTTACACCGCCCCACCTCTCTGAGCTGCTACACCTTCACCCACTGTCTTAGGTCAGCTGATCAGCTTCTCCTGAGTGTGCCAAGGACCAAGGTCAGGAGGGGCCGTGCTTTTGCTGTTGTGGCGCCGCAATTGTGGAATGATTTGCCTCTCCACATCAGACAGGCCTCTGTCTGTTTTTAAGTCACTTCTTAAAATCCATCACTTCTCCTTGGCCTTTGACAATGTTCATGTTTTTGTTTAATTTGTATTTTTTTTATTATTATTATTTATGTCTTTCATTTGTTTCATCTGTACAGCACTTTGGTTCACTTTAATCATTTTTTAAGGTTCTTTATGAATAAAGTTGGATTGGATACGAAGATTTAACAAATGAGTTTTGTGTTATGCGAGCTGAAGTTCTGCCTAGCTAGCGGCAAGGCTGGAAAACAAACATGGATCAGGCTTGAGTTACTAACATGGCTGGGTAAGTAACCTACATCATGTATGGGTCCTATGCTACACAGGCTAATGGCTAAGAGGCCAATAAGATAGCAGTATATTGTTAGCTATGTTATGTCAGGCAAAGTATCAAATAAATGAAGCTTGCTATCGAAGTATCAGCATAGTGTATTATTTCTAACATTAGCCAACTTTCTAGTGGGAGCTAGCAAATGATGTTTTGTGAACATAGACTTACAACTACAAATAAGCTCCTCAAATGCAGTAATTTGTGCTTGCCCAGTCTTTAGAGGAGTAACCAAACATGCACAAGACAATACTTTATTTATTGTTGCTGCACAGACAAGCATTTCCAGAGGGGAAACTGGTACAATCTAAAAGTTAAGTGTGGAACTATTAACCTTAAGGCTCATTTAAGGTACTGCAGGACATGCAGATGGCGTAACCTATGCATGTAGCAAACGCTGATGCCAGCCATTTATGCTTGTGTGCTTGTCAGTCTAACTTGCTCTGTAATAAACACCACCCAAACGATAGTCGGCGCTCTGTCTTTTTTTGCTTGTCGAGTTCATTTTTGTTTCTACTTCCAAACGCAGTTTAACATGCTCATACATGACTTATTTACATTTTGCTCAGTTTGTTTAAAATTTGAACACAAAAAGACCACCAAACCCTGGTTTCTTTGTTTAAGATTTTTCCATCAAGTTGTGGAAGCTGGTGTCTGGGAGCTGATGAGCCAGTTGAGCTGACTGCAGCAACAGTCTGTCTGTGTGAAATGAAACAGTACTGGTAGAGCATTCATTTAGGTGTTTTTAGCAGAAGAAAAAAACTGCTAAACCTACCCGCATGCCACTAATGTCATATAACCGGATTTTCAGTGGGTATGGAACTCCTGCAGGGCAAGGATGTCAAATGCACATTGCTCTCTCTGTTCCTGACAACTGCACACAGAACTGTGTGTTATATAACTATTGTTATATAACTATTGTAAGCTTAAAGTTATGCATAATTAAGTAAGTGCTGTAGTACTGCTGTCAACTTTCTTCACAAAATTAAACCACACATTGATCATTTTCGCCCTCTCCACCTTGACTCCTTGTTTCCAGTAACAATGACGCAAGAGTCTGATGTCTTTGTTTTGCAGTGCTGTCACAAAAGCATGTAGGCATGATTAAAAGAAATTCATGACCATTAAGGTTCTCAGCTAAATCTGGTTCTCATTTTAATCATGATAACAAAGCATAAATTAATATGTCAAATGACTGTGAAAGCTAATGGGAAACTGCAATCTAGGCGGCAGAGACCAGAGAGTTTCAACTTTGTGTTGCATTCAAAGACATATTGCTGAAAGTCGTAAAGGTTTTTAAAGTAGACAAAGAGAACCCAGTATCAACAAATGAAACAGAAATGTTATACTTGAGTTTTTATATAGATAAGAAAATTCATAATTTCTGCGAGTAAGTAAGTGAACCCTTGTTTTCATTATCTTGTGCAGTATTAACAGCAACTAAATGTTTCCAGTAACTGCTACAGTTTTATCTCAGCTTCCAGCTGCAGTCATCTACAGCGGCTTGGAGGAATTTTAGCCCATTCCTGAGTACAGAACTGCTTCAGTTTTGAGATGTTGGTTGGTGTCCTCACATGAACTGACTGCCCTTCATTTAAACCAAACAATTCTACAAAACCTTTTCATAGTCTTCTGACTTGTCCACATAATGTTTAGCAAGCTGCTTAGAAGATACCCTTCCTTTGTGACCTCTCCGACAACTATGGGTCTTATTTTTGGAGTGACCTTTGTTGGTCCTGTGGAGTGTTACAGTCGCCTTAAATACCTTCTATTTGTTCCTCAATCTGTCTGACTGTGGATTTGTTGATTTCAAACTCTTTAGAGATGGTTTTGTAACCTTTTCCAGCCTCATGAGTGACAACAACTCTTTTTCTGAGATCCTCAGAAAACCTCTTTTGTCCGTGCCATCATACACTTCCACAAACACATGTTGTGAATATCAGACTGAGAAAAATCCTTGATTGTTTTATAAAAAACAGGGCACTAAACAACACCTGAGTCACATTGGTTGGAAACACTCAACAGACGGACTCTAATTTGGCCTTGAGATTAACTTGTAATTCAACAGGTGCACCTCACAGATATGTGATATCATGAATAAACACAAAAGCTTGATATTCCACGTGCTTTGTTGGGCTCTCTTTGTCTACTTTAAGACCTTGAGTAAAAAATCTGCTGATGTTTTGAGCCATTTTTATGCAGAAATGTAGAAAATGAGGCTTTTAAAAACCTGTACTGTACGGCACTGTACTGATGATAGTAGCCTAGTTCCAATACCACGACCTTAAGAATTTACTTTAACTACATTATTATATTTAAAAAAGCAACAAGGTTTGCAGACCAACATACAGGAAAGAAATAGTTTTGTATAACACTCCAGTAGTACAAATTCTCCTTCCTTCTGCATTATCTGTGTCAACAAAAAGGTGTACTCTAAACTGAAGTAGCTCTCTTAGATTTTTTTTTTTCTTTTATTACAACAACAATAACAAAGTGGAAATGTCTTATGGTCCCTGAGTGGAAAAGCTTCCACACTTTGACCCTAATTGCACTGATAACACGGTCCACTTTGCTTTAGTTATAATTGCAAACTTTATGGTCCATTGATAACTGGGTGTGACTTAGTTTAGTCATTTCACATCAGATGAGGATAAGCGGTCATTGAGCCACATCAACATTACAACATTACATCAAATGACATCAAATCTATCCAGGTTAAAGATCTCCTCAGTCTGCCAAGCGGCTGCTGCTGATAGATAATAATTAAAACCATAAAGTAGCTTATTACATTTTAAAGCTGTGCTAATCTCAATTCTGGAAATATCCCATCAACTACCGCCACCTTTAACTTTGTTGTTCACGTTCATGTTGTTGATTTTACTAACAAATATCTGCAAATCACATTCCCATCAGCCTCAGATGTTTGGAGACAGTCAGTGTTAGCACTCTCAACATTCAGCATGTTACATGTGCTAATCACCAGAATGTGAAGTAATATGTGTGAGCATGTTAAAGTCAAAGTGCTGCTAGTGGTTCAACATGCTCACCCATGACTTATTAACATTTTTTTATTTGTTTCAAATTTAAACACTCATATGACTGTGCTGTCTTGAAGAAGACAACAACAGTCCTGGAAATTAACAGACATTTAAAAGTCATGTTTCTGCACATGGCCTTTATGGAGAGTTTAAAGCTTGTCTTATATCATCATGGTGAATTTGGTGGTAGGAACCAAAGTAGTGCACAATGTTTCCTTGTGATAAATGTTTGGGTAACTATGGCCATTTAACAATACCAAGTATGAGAACTTCAGAGTTAGACGCAGGACTGTCACTCTGGAACTGGAGTCTTTGTACCAAGTCCACACAAGTTACCTCATGATGCATCCCTGCTAAAATGGGTGAGGCAAGAATACATCTGGGTGATCGGATTGCGCTTGGTCAGCAACTGATGATGTTTCACAATTACATTGTCACGTGACTTCACTCTTGGACCATACTGCTCAGACTCTGGTCCCAAAGTCACAAGTTGGCGCCAACTGAAAATACCGGCGGTTTGCCCAATCCAAGGAAGTGGGGACACACTGTGCATATTTATACAGTCTATGGTCTCGCCCGACACGTATAGTGACAAGTGTCGGATGCCAGCTTGTCGCGTCATATTGCTGGCTTCCACTGAAAATGTGTTGTCCCTGGTTCACTGCTAATGTGATATCTCTTCATAGTAGTAATAAGCTTGGAGGCTAAGAGGAAGCTAGAAGAGCTACAAGCCGTCATGCAGAGCTGGTCTTTCTTGAATCATGCATATCAGTTGGTCTTCATTTTATTCCTTCTGGATCATCATGTTGTTGGTAAAATATTTGAGAATTTGAGTGTGTGTCCTGTGAACATCACCGTTTTGGTTACTTTTGTCACTCCTGTTCTCTAAGCTGAACAGTTAGTCTTTATGCAGAGAGATCTACCACCAACTTGTCCTGCCACCAATTAAACATGCAGAAAAGTTGCAGACAATGGTCCAAGTAGTGCCAACCAGCCAAACTAGAGATACAGATGGTCACTGACTCCCAGACATCGTAAAATAGCCAACCATTGTCTTAGTGTCACCCTAATGCTCTGGAGGAGCAACATCCCTGAGCTAGAAGAAGCTGAGCTGGAAGCTGAGACAAAAAGCTGCCCTAAATATTGAAACTTTATGTAACAGCAAGACACTACATGTTACAACAAGGCGCATGTCCTCTTAAAAATGTTCTGTACTCAAAGGCAAATTCTCTTATTTAGGTCAAAAATGTGATGCTGCATTTGTTGCTCCTGAATGATCCTGTAATTCCCCCGAAGCCGTCCAGAACAGAATCAAACACGAGGTCTAATTCTGCAGAAAGTTTCCCTTATTCATAAATCTGCACAGGCCACAAAGAGGCTTACGTGGGGAGGGAAAACAGACCAACGGGACAAGTGAAAAACATCAAGAACAGGTTAATCAGCAACGAAGGTGGCCGGAAAGAAGAATGACTCGACCATCTGCAGCGAGTTCTGCCATTTAAATTTAACTCTTCAGCCTTAAATGAATGTTTGAGCACAAAAAATGCACATATAGGACAGGGACAACTTATAGAATATGAACCCTGAAGCCTGAGGGACTGAAATATAAAGACTGTTCTATTCTATTGTGCTCTTTTCTGTTCTATTCAAGTTTGAATTTCAGCTCTGGGGTCAGCAAGTTCAGCAGACTGAGGGATTAAACAAGTAGCGCGCGTGTGTGTGTGACCTGTGGAGGTCTGCTCATTGACACAGGGTCACAGGGTCAAACATGTGAGGCAGAGTGTGTGCAGACATGTTCTTGTTTCTCTGCCTTTGTGAGATCCAGTCTGAGCGGTGACGGGGACATTTTGTCTGAACGTTTGAGCGTTCAGGAAAAAGTTCCTAAATCTTCACGCAGGAGCGGGGTGGGTGGGGCATGCTCAGGTCGTCCTGCACATAGAGAGTTTAACTTGGCTCAACTTTTGCTGCCATACAGGAAAATGTGTTGCATTTGTCAGTAACATACAAAAACATTTATGATTTCGATGTGATTTAGGAAGTGCTTACAAAAAAACGAATCTTTTCTATTCCTGGAAGAAGTCATGTGAATCTAAATTTGGACATCTCAACACATTCTTCTGCTTTTGAATGTTACCAAACTAACTGGCAGCCACATAAATGGACGTACAGGCAACCTTAAAGGGGAACTACTGTTTTTTTACAACCTGGACCTTATTTCTAGCATAAAATACCATCATTTACTCACCCATATCACTTTTGTTTCATTTGCACTCGTTCAGGAGATAATTAGATCAGCGTATATCCATTTAGCGAGAGTGATCAGGGCACCGCAATGCAGCCTCTAAATAACGCATTATCTGCCGTGAAACTCGTTCATTTCACCAGTATTTTGTTATGATATGCTAGTGCTATTCCCCGTTTGGATATATGGATATACGCTGATCTAATTATCTCCTGAACAAGTGCAAATGAAACAAAAGTGATATTGGTATAGTAAACGATGGTATTTTATGCTAGAAATAAGGTCCAGGTTGTAAAAAACAGTCGTTCCCCTTTAATCAGTGTTGTGGATGAAACATGTTCGCCCTCGGAGCTCATAGCCCAAACAAACCTGTGGACTCTGATACCACTTTAAAGGAGAGATGAGCAGCGTGTCAAAGTAAGCAAGTTGAAAAAAAGCGTAATGTTGTTTAAAGAGTGAGGTGTTCCATTGGATTTCTTGAATATTAAGTTCAATGGCTGACCTGTAAATGTTTGTGTTCATTGCACATTATCAACCCGAGTGTTCCCTGCTCTTTATTCTGGACCTACTGCAGCTAAAACGAAATGGAGGTATTACTACCTGTCAAACCCGACTGTTTGATGCAGTATGACATACCTAATCAGCTGCTAATTTACCCAGTATCCCATTATCACCTGTATTATGAGTTTTGTAGTGATCATTGTTGGTTGACCACTCGTGTGGATCACAGAGACCTGGTGAGAAATGCAGCGTCCTCATCTGAGTTTAAGCTGTGTTCTTCAGAATAAGAAAATACAGATTGGGTCAGGCTTAAAGGAGAACTCCGGCGCAAAATGAACCTGGGGTTAATAACACGTGTACCGAGTTCGACCGTTCTCTGGTACTTGTTTTCATGCATTTGTTTTTTTAGTCAAATGTGACCAGTTTTCTTGCAAACCGCTAATTAGCGTATGACGCTAGCCTTCGGGGCACACTTACACATAAAAAGAAATCAAGTCAAGTCAAGTCAAGTTCATTTATTCGTCTCCCTTGGGAGAAATTTGGTTTAGAGACAGGGTACTGCTGCATAGACAGACATAAGACATAAAACATATAAACATCCAAACAAAGGAGAGGGTACATAACTGGCAACCAGATAGGGACCAAAGTGCAAGAGGATCTGAGCTGAGCTGTGCAATCTGCCCTACCTAATACTTGAAGTACATTGCTAATACACATTTAAAGTGCAGTGCACAGTAAAGTGCTAGTGCATGTTAACCCATAATCCTGCCCGCTACTCTGACCAGGTTGAGAATCTGTGATTTAAGTTTGACACTCAGATTACCAAACCAACTGGTGATACCGTACCGTAATATAGACTCTATTGCTGCCCTACAAAAAATTAACATTATGTTTTTGCTGACACCAAACAACCGCAGTCTGCGTAAAAAGTGGAGGCGCTGATGGATTCTGGCGCAGACAGTGGCTACCTGTGTCTGCCAGCTCAGGTCACTTTCAATGTGAATGCCTAGGTACTTGCATGAATTTTGTTGATTAATGTTATTGCCATGTATGGTCACAGGGCTTCGGTCACCAATTGATTTGGGATCAAAGAGCATTTCTGCAGTCTTACAGGTGTTAATCTGCAGTTTATGGTTGTCGCACCAGTCCACAAATCGCTATTTCTATACCACTAACAGGGCTCACAATATCACCACACTTACACGGTAGCATAACTAGGGTCTCTACATGTAAACCGAAGCATTGAGAACTTTGCAAGTATACAGGCAGTTTATTAAATAAGGAACACAGTACCGTTGGCGTCTGGCTCGCATATCCAGGTGGGCGCCATCTTGGGGAAACTGAACTCTCTTCGTTCAGTGCTTCTCTATGCTCTCAGTGCTTTCTTCCGGCAACAGACAGTTCATTTTCCCCAAGATGGCGCCCGCCTGGATATGCGAGCCAGACATGAACGGTACTGTGTTCCTTTTTTAATAAACTGCCTGTATACTTGCAAAGTTCTCAATGCTTCGGTTTACATGTAGAGACCCTAGTTATGCTACCGTGTAAGTGTGGTGATATTGTGAGCCCTGTTAGTGGTATAGAAATAGCGATTTCTTTTTATGTGGACTGTGCCCCGAAGGCTAGCGTTATACGCTAAATAGCGGTTTGCAAGAAAACTGGTCACATTTGACTAACAAAACAAATGCATGAAAACAAATACCAGAGAACGGTCGAACTCGGTACACATGTGTTATTAACCCCAGGTTCATTTTGCGCCGGAGTTCTCCTTTAAGCTTGACTTCCTCCACCCTCAGAAACATGGATGTTTATAAACCTGTCTCTTAGCAACACTGTTGGCTTTCTAACTGGATTTGGAGCAAACAAGAGTCCATTATGAGAGACAAAGGAGGCGTCTGCTAGGTTACCAAGATGGGCTGCAACATTCACAAAAGGTTTGCACAAAAGGAAACTCAACATACATCAGATCTGTCAACATCAGAGCAGCAGAGTCATTGCAACCAGTTGACATTTCTCTTTTCATTATGCAATGGTTAGTGACATTTAAAGACATTTGAACTTCCTTTAGAGAAAACCTCTTCATCTGCTTCCTGCTCAGAGAAAGAAGATGAAAGGTTTTATTATCTGGTTTACCTTACCAAACCACAGACAATTTTTGACAACACTGTTGAGTTTGTCTATATCTGCATGTTCACTTAGGCTCACTTCTACTTCTGGTTTTACATGCAGGTTAAGAATCTAGTCTAAGTAAACTTTTTGAGGGGTTGAGCTAATTGGTTTACTTTTATTGCAAAACTAACTGAAAATAGTTCACACAAGGATGTTAAAGTCTTCAATCCTCTGAACACGATTAATTAAAAAAATATTTTTTAATTGTGGGAAAGTTTAGTTTGACCTTAGGGGGCCAACCCTAGGAGGTCTGCACAATGAAACCAAGCTGCAACCTGCAGGGCTGAAAAATGAAGCGATGGAAGTATCAAAAACTGCGGTTCCGCTAATATCCACTCGAGGTTGGCTGCAATGTCAGTCCCCACACACTGGAGTATTAAAAGCTGCAGTTCCTCAAATGTCCATTAATGTCCACCAACTTTACAGCATAAAAGAGGGTGGCTGCTTTGGGTGACCGGTGGATGTCCTCAAAGTTTGCTATCTGTCTGCCTCTGCTCCACTCCCACTCCACCTCTCTGACCATTTTCAAATTAGCTGGGTGTTAGGTGGAGTCAGGCACTGGCAAAATGGAGACTGCCAGAGACACTACACTAAGCTTCAAAACTGAAAGGTGATGTCACAGAGGGTTCATTCATCTTTATGTACAGTTCATGCAATAATAGGTCACAAACAAAACTTTTTTTAATGTACATGAAAGCATCAAGGTTAAGCTATAGCAAATAGTTGTATTTAAATTGGATGTGGTATTCGACGACTTCATTGCCTTAATTTCCAAAGTGAAAATTGGATCAAAATGACAAGGTAGCAGGGCACTTGTTCTAGATGTTGCAATGTTCTGGAGGATTTTTTTTTGCAGGAAAAACACAAATAAATGAACCATGTAATATAAATTTCCAAGCTTGGAGTAAAATTGTTTTTTTCAGTGGGAAAACACCGGAAATACTATAGTCTCTTAATGACTAACAATAATAATAAGGACAACAGAGTTAAAAGTGTACTTTAGACTCTGACATGTTAATGTGTCAGAGACGCTCTGGACAGAGAGGACCTCTGCATGAAGGAGGGAAAATTACTGCAGAGATAACAGGAGTTCAACACTGAACAGGAATAATTTGAAAGAAGCAAAAAATTATGTGCACACAGTTAAGCGTAGGTTTTGTTTGGTATTTTATTATTTTTACACTTTTCATCGCTGCTTATCTTTAATCAAACACATAGGTTAAGTTCATTTTTAATTCAGGGTGTGCTACGTTGGTGTGTGTTTGTGACTCTGCCCATTAAATAAACACTTATTTTAACAGGGAGGGCAAAAATGAACAGTCTGCTTTGTCTCAGTGTTGAGCCATTGGACGTGTACAGGCCTGTGGAGCATTAGTAGGGTTTTAGCAATTAATGATGATAAAGCAGAAAATATAATTCCAATTTAGCAAACAGCTTCCGCTGCTAAAATGATGGTTTTACCTCACTGGTGTGTTCAGGGGTGCCTCTTCATTCTGGAAAATCACCAGAAAATAGCTCCAAAAATGCATTATAACTGCAACATGTTTCATGATCTTTGAGTTTACAAGCTTTAACACGTGATGAACACCTTGCACTGAATCAGGTTATGTGACTTCCACCTGCTTGTAAACCGGACAGAGAGCATGTTGCATCTGTTAACAAGAACAATCCAGCAGAGGTGGCATGGAAGGATTGATGAAAGCAAGATTAATGAAAGTAGGCGCAAGGCCAGATGTCTGAGGCCTATGAAGGTTTTTCTAGTTGAACAGTTGCATAATACTGCCAAGAAACTTAACACAGCTACAGCGAAACTCAAAACAACCACACATAGACTCAAAATGACGACAAAATTCCAAAAAAAAAAACAACAACCCACCAACAGACTCAACACGATCACACAGAAACACGCAATAACCTTGCAGAAAACAGTCAAAAACAACCACACAGAAACTCAACAGAAACCGACTGACAAACAGACTCAAAACAACCACAAGAAACAACACCAACAACAGACAAAAACAACAACAGAGAGACTGAACAAGACAGAACCGTCACAAACACCTCAAAGAATGCAAAACATTTCAGAGGAGCTCCAAATGACCACAAGTAAATTAAAAAGAACCAGATAAACAGAATAAGCAACACCAACACATTCAAAGTGACAAGATAATGATATAAAAACAACCACAATGACACTCTGCCAAGCTAAGCTAACCACACGCTGCCACAACACGCAGATATCAGAATAATATTTATCCTCTCATCTCACTCAGTGAGCTTGTGATGCAGCGTGTCTCCCCGACAGCAAGAAACTATTTGGAAGTGCTGACTGATGAACAATGATGTGTTGGTTGCATAACAAGGTTTATCATTCTCCTTATGTATGTTGTCTTCAAGGGATATACAGGTTCATGCAGGCTGCTGAAAGAGGCTGCTGACAGAGATATGTCACCTCTATCGTCTGAGTTCAAATCGCTGGAACATGGTGAGGCTTGAAGTGGAACAATTTAAACACCGGCGTCCACAGCATCCCCAGAGGGAAAGCTCTGCAGACACACCTACAAATGCTTCACATTTATGTGCAGTGTTACATTACATACAGATGGTTAGGCCTGTGTGTTAGAGTAGCTGCAGTGCCACTGACAATTTAAATACAAATGTGGGGAACTCTGAGAGCTTCAAACCTGTGAGGAAGTGAAAGATGTGGAGTAAAGCTCCGACATGAGGCATTATTTTAAAAGCTGAGGTTAATGTGGTTTGGCCAAATAGCTGGGGCCTATTAAGGTAGCAGTTGCAGCAATATAGCACCAAAAATTGTCACATTGATATCACACCCATGTTTTTAATGCTTTCTTTTTCTAACATTAACTTTGATTGCTAATGCAAATTGTGCAAATTGAACATATGCAAACCACACTAAAGTGGTGGCGGTAGAACGCATTTTCCTCTAATTGCTCGAGTGGCGTTTTGATCCCAGTCCTTCCATATACCTCCATACAAAGGGTTGAAATAGGAGTAGAAGAAGCCATCTATCCAAAATTGGAAAAACACTCTCTGAACAGGGGAGGTGGAAGGAGAAACCTTGTGTGTATTTATATATCATAGCTGTCAGCAGAGTCCACTGTGTCAAACTTTTGGCATAATAAGGAAAATGTTTAGACCTGCAAATATCTTTGTGATTTATCATTTCAGCCCTCTCCATTCAACCCGTTCAAATCACTGTACACATCAGAGATTCACAGGTGCCACACTTGACTGTGGCTGAAAGATAGATGTGCAGCATTTGCATTCAAAGGAAAAGCAGTGTTCCCTGACGAACATGATCCATCTTCTGAGAACAGAAAACGGATTTAAAGCATGTCAAACAGATCTTAAGCATCAAAGTTAATTTCATAACTGCTACCAACTGCTCTGATAATGGGTGGGGCAAGAAAACAAGCTGAATAATTGTTACATAACTTTGCAGGCTATAAATTATGATCTGGCAGCGACGATCAATCATAAACAGTCCACAAATGTATGTGTCTCAGCTTCGTGTTCAATGAAACAGTAATGACTCAGGGACACTAAACGGTTAGATTCCAGCACCTCTATACACCAAAGTGTCCTTGGATATCTGTCTTAAGATAAATGGTTTGAAAGATAAGCAAAGGAAGCCATCTATCTAAAGTTGGAAAACCACTCTGTGAATAGCTGTGTCTCTCTGAAATACCTCTCTACAAATGTTACCAAAAAGTTTGAATCTCATTCACTCTTTGAGTCGGGAGAGTTTCTGGGAGGGTCATTAGAGCACCTTTTACAATTTCAACTAATTAAGGAAAAATAAAAATACAGATTGGGATGGCAGATCATGGTCATGTGAGTTTCAGGTGGACACCGTGCACAGATGTGGAACAGAAGTAGCAACTTAGATGGGTGGTGAAATGTCTTTGAGAAACTCTAAATGTCTAGTTGCCTTTGTTTCAGCTTATTCTATGGCTATACCATGACCTGGAGGACTGAGACATATTCTTATTGCTACAACAATAACTATAAGAACACACTGCATACTCACTAAACTGTTCTGCAGTGCTATCAGTTCATTTTATCCATTAGCAATCTCCCAGGTGTCCTGTACTCTTGTTTATGTCTGGCAGCATTTATGCTTTATCTAGAATGTATGAATTTATCTGTTTGCTTCTGCTGCTCTCAAGCAGATGAGCCGCTCAAGGTTTCCTCCTATTTAATGCAGCTTTTTTTATTTTATTTTTTATTTTATTTTTGTCAGACCAAGGACATTGAACACAAGGGAAATCATGATCTGCATAATAAACACGATGAACAGACTCAGTTACACACATGACTAGTCTAATGGCTTGTCTGAAAGAATCAGGGCAGCATTGTATCTTCTTTTAAAAGTCACAGGGGGTGTTGGAGCCGATCCCAGCTGTCATCAGATGAGAGGCGGAGTACATCCTGGACAGTCTATTGCAGTGCTAACACAGAGAGACAGACAACCATTCACACTCACATTCCCACCTACGGCCAATTTAGGATCACCAATGAACCTAACAAGCATGTCTTTGGACGGTGGGAGGAAGCTGGACTACCCGGAGACAACCCACGCAGACACAGGGAGAACATGCAAACTCCACACAGAAAGGCCCAGTCAGCCCATGGATTCAAACCCGGAACCTTCTTGCTGTGAGGCATCAGTGCTAACCACTTCTCCACTGTGCCGCCCTAATTTATATTATTCTAAAACATATTCTAAATGTGCTTTTGAATTGTGCTTCAAAGTTTACTGGAATATTTCTGCAATATTTGTTGCAGAAATTTAGGAAAACTCCAGATCGAAACAATCTGACACAGAGAAGTCAAGGAATATAACAATAATGTACATGGACAAGAAACTGTCACAGCCAGTGATTTGAGTTCTGCTGAGCAAGGCACTAAACGGACTTCATCTGTTAATCCCAGCGGCCTCCATGATGCTGTTTCAGCCCCGACCACAAAGTGTTACGTCACCACCAATTAGTCAGCCTCCCTGCACAAAGACAGAAGTATTATATAATCTTATTTATGTAATGTGTTAATCCAATTGTCAACAAATGCTGCCGTCCACGAGAAGGTGTGAAACAGACAGAGGCTAGACTGCAGAGAAGAAGGGAGTGGAGGAAGGCGCCAGCAAGGCGAAGCATTATTGAAACTCACTGAGTTCTCAATATTCAGTATTCTCAGTATATTCTCAATATTCTTATTCTTTTACAATTGCATTCTTTGCATTCTTTTGCACAGCATACTGATTTATGTTTTTCTTTCCCTTGAGATCATAAATTATTTTATCCACTTATCTTAACCCCTTGCTCCTCTCAACATTATTAGCATCTTGTAAGCTAACAAATTATTTGAAATTTGAAGTATATAAAGATGTTTTGTGTAAAATTACGCATAATTAAAGGTTGCTAGCGGTCCACCTCTCTGTCCATTTTAAATCAGCTAGGTGTTAGGTGGAGTCAGGCACTGCCAAGATGCCGATGGCTGGAGACGCCACATGAGCTTCAAAACTCCTCAGCATTTGTTTAAAACAAATTCCAGTGATGAAGTGACGCTGCTCTTTTTCAACAGGTAGAGAGAAAGACTTACTGAGCATGTGTAACGCTCATCACTTACAATGAGTGTGGTGCAACTGCACAAATCCTGTAATCTATGTGTGTTGAAAATAAGCTCCATGAGTAATTACAGGAAAAACCTTGAATGGAAGAAAAAATGATGCGTGAACTGCAGGTTTGACAAACAACTAAAAACACAATTTTGTGATTAATTATCTGTATTTGCCTCAGAGCAGGCACAAATCCATAGATGCAGGGTGTGTTAAATCTTGAGCATCAGTCGTAGGTTAGAGCGCCGCACTGCTGTAAAACACCTTACGTAGCAAAACTGACGCTGTTTTCTTTGGGCTGTGTGAAGTTTAAAACCCCGTCCAGTGTCTGGCCACCACTGTACCTCACCATGTCTCTGTCTCTGTCCAAATGTTCTGTCTGTTCCTGGAAAAAAAAAAAGGAGGAGGAATGCTTTGTGTACTTTTAACCCTTCACAAGCCCTTTTGTCTGGCTCTGATCTGTTCATCCTCTGCCTGTGATCTCTGCTGTTGAAAGCAGATCCCAGTGACGTTGGCGTCAGGTTGACAATGGAAAGCGTCCTGAACAGGATTACCCGGTGACTCACAGACCAGCGTTGAGTTTCCCAAAGGCATCTTTGGACTCATACTGCTCTGCTTTCAGAGAAAAGGCAGTGGGAGCGCTTTATTTGAAACCTGAATCATTTCCTGCTGATTTCCGTAAAGTCAGATGATCTTTTACATGAACTGGAGAGTGACCAGTATTCAGATATGCTCATGAACCATATCAATGAACTTCACTGTCCCCATTTCCACCACATTTAACTGCTGGTGCCATGCAAATCCAATACCCAGAATCATTTAATGCAACTAGATCTGAGATTTAAGATTTAAGTCATGTTTATTATCACTTCCATATGTTAATGGTAAACATACGGTGTGAAATATGGTGCTTCATATGTGCCGACAACTATATTTTTGCCACTACTACTGCAGCTATTGCCACTCTCTACTGCCCTACTGCCACTACTGCTATTAAAATATAATACATCATAAAATACACAAACAAGTAAAAAACAGAACGTGTACAAGTGGTTGATGTTGAGGTGGCAGATGAAGACAAGGACGACAGTATGAAAACTATGCAGGTGAGAGCTGCGTCCATGTGCACAGCCATCTTAAGATCAATGCCAACTAAATTATGATTAGGATACAATGCCAACACTTAAAAAAAGACCTTTATTTTGGCCAAGTTTGCACATACACGAGGGATTTGTCTCCAACTACAGTTCCTCAATGTGTATTTACATTTACATAGTGAGTAAGTACTCGAAGCACTGGGCTGTCATGTTGCCTAGGATGCAGGTTAGGCATTAGGTGCTTTGCTCAAGTCCAGTTCAGCCATGGATGCAAAGGATTAACCCCTTGACGCCGAGTGTCGAGACACCACGTCCACTCAGACTGCTTTCGAGATGACGTATGCATTCCTCCAACGCCGGTTTGTGCACGTTCAACACGTACCTAGGAACCTTTTGTTTGCAAGCACTAGTTTCTCGTAGGACCGATCGGTGTGGGGGAACTACATCCGGTTAATGGAAGGTAACCATTCGGAGTAAATTTGTAAATTAACGTTTTCAGTTTAGCAGTCCTAAGTGAAAAGCTGGAGCTCTGCTTCAGATTGGATTATAATAGTTGGTGTTATAGTGTATAGTGTGTAATTTGAATTTGTAATAGGCCTATATTTGTACATATCGATTTTGTAATTTCAAAATTTAACAAATAATATATATTTTTTTCCCCCTATGATTGTAAATCAGTTCAGGCGTCAAGTGGTTAAAACTTGAAATAATGCTCCTAAATGTCCCATACAGGGAGTTGAACCCAGACCACTTGGGTGAAACCAGAAAATCGTTTTGACAAGAAAAAAAAAAATGAATTAAATAGTCAAAGTCGAAAAGGCTTGGAACAAAATCTGTGAATGAATTTTGTATGCTTTAAGGTTATTTGAACTGACACCACGAGTTGCACAACTTCAGATTCAGAGTCGACTGTTATGTAATGAAAGTCAAGTTGACACCGACTAGTCACTGATGACATCACTGATAAAACACAGTCGAAAGTAATGCTTTGTAACAATGGAATCTATATTCTTGACCTGAATACATATGCTGAGAACAGACAGCTCATGTGCTACGTACTATGTGCTGCAGATATGTATAGCCTGTATTTAAACAGGCTGCTACTCAGCACCATCAGTAGCATGTTGTTAGATGGGATAGTGTAGCCGGGTTAAAAAAAATCCTGTATTTCTCTGAAGCTTTTTCCATGTTCTGCAGCTAAAGGTCTAATAACTTTGCCAATGAAATTCACCATTAAATTGTTGATTAGCAGCCTCCTTCTCTCTGTTACAACGGGACGTTTGGTGTTAGCTGACTGCTGCTGAGAGGATTTGGACCGTTCCTCTGCTAGTGTTAGCAGATGCCTTTTCAGATGAGTGTGCATTACAGTAGTACTTTTGTTGTTTTTCAGGACTGATTTACATGTTCTGCATGTCACGGTAGTATGGGCTTCATCTTTAGTTCACACTTGATGAACCGCTGCTAGTTTGCTGCAATGACCCACTGGACCCCTCACCTGTCTTCTTGGGGGTGTCCATGTTGTTATTGTCATGTGATCAGTGACTAGTGGACAGGATGCTTAAAGCTTCATGGCACAGCAGAGAGGTGACACACTGACTAGTTGACTAGTACATTATTTGGGGTCCCCTGCAAACATTTCCATTTGCTCTTCTTGCAGCGTGTTTCCATATTGGCAGGTGTCGTGAATATTTGCAGCACGTGTCAAATCCAGGAAGTGCTAGAAATGTTATCTGTTGCCGTTTCAAAGTGGGTTGTGTTGGAAATTTGGTTGTTTTTGTACCATCATTCCAAAACTGTAAGGGCATCTTTGTTTAGTTAATATGGCAGTGTACACAGTGACTCTGCTGACTGACTGTCTCACAATGCTAGCTTATTCTGTTTATTCAGTTCAAGCTTATTGAAATAATACAAGGATAAAGAAGAAGAACAGTTACAAGTGTCTTGTTCAACTTTCTGCCTAGATATGGCTGCTCTTGTTCATCTTTGTAATGAAGCTAATTAACAAATAGAGTTTGAGGTTGTTTATTAAACTATTCTGGCTTTATACCAGTTGATAAAACAAACCATCAGTTTCTTCAGACTGCTTGTCTGTCACAGGAGATTATTTTCCTGGTTTTTAATTGTTGTGTGGGCTTCTTTAATTTGCAGTTGTCAGTTAGTGGGGACCTATGGGTCCTATGGGTTGAGAGGAGGGGCCTCTGTGGATCATCCCACAGATACTTGGTCAGTTTGCGATCTAGGCCAGGTCAACACCTTGTGCTGTTCTTCATGTTTTTTGAGTTGTTCCTAAAGCATTTTTGTGTGTGTGCCTGTGTCTGGCTGCATCCTGCTGGGGATGGCTGCTGCCATCAAGGAGTGTCATTGCTATGGGGTGGGGGTGCCTGGTCTGGTCTAGGTGGGTGCTACATGTCTAAGTAACATCCAAAAGTTTCCCAGCAGAACATTACATTGTCATAACAACATGGACCATCTTGTGACAACATGGACCATCTTGTGACCATCTTGTCACAAGGTGGTCAATGTAATTTACTTCTACTGTGAGTGATTTTAATGTTGTGGCTGATCGGTGAATTTCATTTTTACATGCAGAATATCTTCATTATCATCATACTCATTAACAGATGACAGCAGCAAACCGTTGTCTCTTGCAACTTTGTATACTGAGCTATGGTTTTTTCTTCGAAGTACACACATATAAAGGATCTTTGTCTTAGAATGGGAAACTACAATGTGAAAACATTATGTGGACCCCAAAATTACTTTTTCTATATTTTTTATATTTATGTATTTATTTAAACTGGCGCAGTGTGTTGTGATGTTAAAATGCTGCATAACAATTTATTGTTGATTTTTTCTAAACATTATTATTATTAGTATATTTTTTTAGGTAGATAAAGTCTGAATATGTACTTTGTACACAGGGTTCTAGTGCCTTCTTCAAAAGCCATATACATAGACGATCTTTGTAAGTTGGACGGACAAATTAGTGTAAAATAGTTTTGACATTATGTGGACCCGAGATTAGTTTTAACAATTTTTTATTTAATTGTTTACATTAATGAAATATATGTATGCCGATGCTGAAACGTTGGTTAATAATTATAAAAAAAAATAGAGTTTTAATGTCTAATTCATGCGACAGATTCTGATGCCTGGTGTCGACTCTTGCCTATATAGACGATCTTCGTACATTACGACAGCACGGCAGAGGGAGGGGGTGGGCACCGGGAGCGAGGCGGCTCCTGATTGGTCGGCGGTCTGCGGTATATAAGCAGAGACTATAGCGCTCTGAGCGGCAGCTGGAGGTTACCGAAGCACATGTACGGAAGAAGCCGGATGAAAAGAAATGAGTGACTGCTGAAGCTGGAAGAAAGAAGATAAATCCACAAAGCCTTGGTCTCTTCTGAGCACGCAGAGTTTCCCCGTGAGTTACCTACATCTTCTGTTCCCGTTACCAGTGCTTAATAACTAGGTGGTTTCGCTTTATTACGCTGGGTTTGTGCAGTGGTTGTGAAAGCAGGTGACGTGATGTGAGTCATTGAGTTGACCGGCGGGAGGTGGGTGGTCCAGACCGGACTCGGTGTTACATAGGCAGCCGCTAAGATGGACCTCTCCCACTGTTTCCTGCTAAATTTAGACTGCAGAGATAATTACATAAGGAAAGCTGCAGTCCTAGTCTTTATATGCAAAAATTCAAATGTAAATGGTAAAATAACTTGTAGACGCGTTATAATTGACATATTTAGTTTTAAAATAATGGAAATGCCTCCAAATCTGCCAGTGATGTTCAGGTTTTAATCTAATAAAAAGTCCAATTCTCATATTTTAGTAGAAACCTCTTGAAACTGTTTTAAAAATGACCAAATCTTCAATGATTCATGTTTTACTATCCAGTAAAGGTGATTTATGGCCATGCTTGCTCTCACATGCAAATAATTTGTCTTGGTTGGATGCAGTAAACATGAGAAATGACACAAAAAATACAAGAATATAAAAAAAAGTCTGGTTTTAAATAGCAAATGAACAGTAGAGTTTGTGCATGTGGCAGTGTAAAATTGATAAATTCAGACAGCAGTGATAATGGTTTCATACACAAGGTGGAGTACGTTTTTATTACACAAGAAAAGCTGCATTTCTAGATTATATTTGTAATAATGCAACCCTACAAGTAAAGTCTTTATAGATGCAATTATAATCTACTGGTTTGTAGCTTTAAGATGCCTGAAAATAATAAAAATTCCCCCAAATATTCCAATTTTAATGAAATAAACCTTTAAAATGTCACAATTTAGAAGAAAACCTAACATTTTTGCCATTTTTGTTACCAAAAGATGATTATTCCCATGTATGCTCACATACAAGGGCTTTTGTCACGGTGTAATTGTACAAAGACTACATTGAAAGTCTGGTTTTAAATAGCAAAGGAATGGTGCATGCATGTTCAAAAAAGAGCCAGGGAGTAGACAAATGCTCGCAGTATTTAGCTCAATTTTCACATTTTAGATGAAAGCATTACATTTTTTGATATTTTGGTTTTAAAAATGTCCAGGTATTAAGTGATTTATGTAAAAGTAAAAGTCTTTATGGATGTATTATAATCTGGTAGCAGTTCGTTATAAATAATCAGTTCATCAAAACTTACTTTAAGTCATGAAAGTAAGGGCACACATTTTGCAGAATGATGCGATTCAAATGTCGCTTTTGATGTGCTAATGTGTGAATTGCATTTTAATATTGTTGTCATGGAGAACTTTTATTTATTAAATCACAAGCCAAGTCTCCCTTGACCGTTTGGTGAGAGTGGAGAAACTTTTGATCGGAAACATGCAGCCGCAGAGGCTGAGTCACCCGCAGAGAGGTAAATAAATGCATGCAGAGTTAAAGGGACGATGATGATGGCTCAAGGCCGCCTGACAAAACTACCCACTTCAACAAAAAGGAAAGATTTTAGTATTTAAATTAAATCAGGGAAGGTGTCTGCCTCCTGAGCTCAAACAGGAATGCCCATACTCTGAGGTCTTTCATTCACATAGCCCCCTGCTGGGTGTTTCTGCACTCGTCTGGTAACACAAACTGATCTACACCGATCAGCCACAACATTAAAACCACTGAGAGGAGAAGTAAATAACATTGACCATCTAGTGGCAATTCAATGTTCTGCCAGTACTGTAGCTGCACGCATACTCGTCATAGTTTAAGGGCTTGTAGTGGACAGGTCGTTAGTTTCATTTCAAGAGTTTTTTTTACAGACCTGGAGATTTAAAAGTGCTAAAAACAACACAAAATTTTCTGCAGCTGTAAATGTCCCCCCACCTCATTTCCTGTTTATTATGGGGTCAGGTTGGTGGTTGGGTTTAAATAGCGGTTGATTAAGAAATCACCAGAAGTACATTTTGCACCCAGAACTAAAAACCTTGAAATTATGCTTTTGAGTATATATTTAAATTTAGATGACATTTGACTTCAGACATTAGATCAACCATGCAGTCCATAAAAGAATCCAGAAACCCAGAAGGTCTGCATCATTAAACACCAGTTTATAAGGAATATCTCTGGCTAGACGTTGGCAGCCTTCACAGACTCCTGCAGGTCTTTGCTGCTCGGCGTCCAGACGTAATTAAAATCCCATTAGCCGCCTGGTCCCAGTGCGGATGGGCAGAAGGCCCGTCCAGCCGCAGGATGATTTTAGGTCAGGACAGGTGCCATATGGAGGGGTTCTGTAGTATTTACCAGTCATGGGAGTCACAGGCTGTTACATAAAAAGAAAGAGGCGTCTCTTTATTAAAAAAGAGATAAACTGGGATAAGAAAAATTATATTTTTGTGCACCACCCTAGCCTGGAAGCCAGCCCTATTTTTCCCGCTCACACAATTTCTGTTGCCAGGAGTCTCTCCATTGGAAACTGATTATGCTCCTGGAAACCATTTGGGCGGGGCTTTATGTGGTGATGGACAGAAGAGTAATAGCGACGTAGTCATACGTCATCTGAGCTCTCTGATTGAATTGCTTTGATTGCTTGGAGGATGAGCCATTTCATATCTCTGTATCAGTTGAAACACGCCCTATATTGAAGTCCACTAGTGTTACCAAACTCATATTAATTCAAGCTTGCACCATCCTGCAAAACCCTGATATAAAAGTCGACTTTGATTCATTTTATGTCTCAGAAGTCTGTAAGTGGTTACAAAGCTAAATTAAGCCTTACTCTAGTTTTGCTTTGTGCTAGGCAGATTGTGTGATTCTTTATGGAGTCATTTAAACCTTACATCATCACCACAGGAAGTTTGTGTGAGTGTTATGAGGGAGGCTTGCATCACACTGTAGTTAAACACTTCTCAGAAGGAACTAGGGTTGCATCGTTGTTGTCATAGCTGTTATTCTGTATTGTGTGCCATATAAACCATAAACTTTCACCTACGGCTCTGAGTGTTAGAAACCCCAGTACTGTACGTGCCACGAGAAACCCGACGTGTCTTCGGATGAGCTGCAAATCAAGCAGAGCAAAATGCTTTGTCACCGTGGTTCAGTGTTATCTGGCTGGTCAGGGAAGAATGTTTGAATATTTGTCAGGATCAGCTGACACGCTTGGTGAAATGAAAACAGCCTTGACTGTAAAGTAAATACAGGAAGAGAAAGCAAAGGATAGACGAAATGCAGTTGCACGCTATTCAGTTTAATTTTGTGTAATTATGCTGTATGTTCAAAGAGGAGCCAGGGAGTAGACAATGAGCTAAATTCTCATATTTCTGATGAAAACATTACATTTGTTTTTTTGACATTTCTGTTTTAAAAATGACCGAAAACACAGTAATTCATTTATTTTTATTCATCAGCTATTTATGATGATTTATTGCCATATATTCTCAGATATACAAGGTTTTCATACACAGAAGATTGGGGGCACGTTTATTACACAAGACAAGTTGCAATTCAAGATTATATATGTAAAGATCCCACTCTACAAGTAAAAGCCTTTATAAATGCATTATAATCTGGTAGCTGTTAGTTTTAAGATGCCAGGAAACAATGAAAACCTCTCGAAATTTAACTCAAATATTGTATTTTAAAAGAAAACTTCATGTTTTTTTGCAATTTTCTTTTGAATAAATGACCAAATATTCAGTTCTTCATGTTTTACTAATCAGGAAAGCTGATTTTTTTGCCACACGTGCTCACATAAAAAGTATTTGCCTTGGTGTTTGGTGCAATAAACACTAGAAATAATATAAAATGTACAAAATACAGAAGGAATATATAAAATGTCGGTACAGATTTAGCATGCACGTGCAAAAAGATCCTTCCTGTTCGCTTAGAGAATAAAAAAATAAATAAAAACACACCCAAATTTGTCCTTTCAGTGAAAATCCAGCCATAATTTCCAAGGTGGGGTTCTGGATTTTATAGCGACTTCTTACTACATGACGTCAGTTTAACAACAGGAACAGAAAATGGGTGTAGGACGTGCTAACTGATGGTCACAGCTCATGAGAACACAGAGAAGACTGGTAGGTATCACACATGTCACACGATCGGTATGTCATGCAAGAATTCACGACCATAATCGCCCTACGTGAGGCATCAACCATCAGGTCTTGTTAGCTGCAGCTGCAGGAAGTAAAAAAAACAAAAAAAAACAAAAGCTGAAGGACAGGTGCGTCAACAAAATAAAAGGATGAGTGGAATGAAGAGAGGACAGTTTACTGTCAGTATTGGCTCAGATTGCAGTTTTAGAGACGGATTAACATTTCCTTGATGTTTAATGTAAAATAAACAGCTACATTCCAATCTCTTTATATAAATACTGAAGACAATGGGCTACAGTGACTCAGACGACTGTGCCGCACTGTAGATTTGGGCGTTAGTCACTTTTTCTTGGCGGACGTTTTAAGCGTTCAGTGCCAAAAAAACGAAAAAACCAAGGGAAACGAATTATCCCTTCAAGGAAACTGGGCTACTGGGGCTGCACGTAGTCATGCGTGGACAGTGTGTGTCTGTGTGTGTCTGTGCACTCCGGTAAACTATGAAGCTCAGTGGAGTCTGGGCAGGCTGCCAACCTCAGCTCTGCTCTTATGTAACCTCCTTTATCTCTCCCAGCCTCTCTTCTCGCTCGTTCTGGCTCATTCTTTCCTCTTTTTGCTCTTTGTTTCAAACTCCTGCTCGTCTTGACCTCCTGCTTCCTCTTTTCTCTTCTTCTTCTTCTCTGGTTTTTTCCTCTCCTGTCCTTCTCCCGCCTGTGTAAGCATGACTCTGCAGATTATTTAACTTGAGCCTGCCGCTGCAGCTGACCTCGCCTCGTATCGGCTCATGTGTGCACAGGAGTGAGATCACAGTTGACATAATGATCTATATTTTGTCCTCTGTCTGTATGCAGGGTGTCGGTGACCCCGTCTAATTGAGTTTTACTGAGTAGGACCGGGGACAAAGAGAGTTTGTTTCTGTGCAGGAAAAATGTGAATAATGAGCTCGGACTGGAAAGTCCTCACTCCCACTCGTGTTTGTACAGAAGAAAAACGTGCACGTCCTGGACCTGAATACTGGTTTTGGTGGAGAATAAAGGCAGTGAAGAACAATCTAAGTTAGATTGTCCCGCATTTAAATAACTTGTCATTTTAACTTTTAACATTGAAGAGCTTTAGGTTTTTCAGTAAATGACAAACAAACAAAAAGAGGTACTTATAATAATATGTAGAACATGAATCTTTGCTTTTCCAGTCAATTTAAAACTCTTCAAAGGTTTCTTTTTGCTTTTATTAGACAAATCTGTTGAAAGAGAGAGAGAGGCGATGACATGTAGGAAAGGCCACTGACTGGACTCAAACCTGAGTCACTGTCTCGATACCATTAGGTTACATAAGTTACCGCAGAACAATGTGACGCGGGCTTTCCAGGAAATCTGGTTACCCCGATGCCTGAAAGGCCTTCGATTGGGTTCGATGGGAATCCTTTAGCCTGGTATAGCCAGACTCAGTTCTCATCAGAATAATTGTTTATATGTCATTACGGGGCGTGTTTCAGCTGATGCCGAGACAAGAATAGCTCTGCACATGATTGGATCGTCCTGCAACCAAGTATGTGACATATGCCTCTCGATAAAAGCCTTAATCGCTGTTAGCTGTTTGTATTTTACAGTTGACATCTTTCCCAACAGATGCAGCCAGGTATCCCAGAATGCATTTTGAAGGCATCATGAAATACGCTGCTGTACCAAATTACATAATGACTGTCAAGTCCAAACTACCACGTGGGGACGTCCAAAGTTCACATACTTGATATTGCCGTGAAATTCCCCCACAAAAATTTAGTGAGAACATGAACTTTGTTCTGGCTTCAAGGCTATCTGAGGATCTGTATCTGACTCTTGGTAACTGGATGATTGAATTCTCTACATTGTTCTCTTGTAGCCAGAATCAAAAAGAAGTCTCAATTCTTTGTTAAATGAAAAGAAAAGGTCTTTATCAGCACTACTCTTACGTCAATAACAAAATGAAAGCAATTCAGAGATCATTCAGATTATCCAGTGAGTTAAAAAAAAATCTTCAAGGCCAGTGAAGATCCAGTCTGAAGTATCGGTGTCTGATAATTTCTCTGTCGTTCTTTATTCTCTGTTGCATAGACGAGGCTTTTTCCAGCTGTTTCCATGAGGCACCTGTTTCATTTAAATGAGCCTGTGCACATGCGTGTCGTGGTGAAATATGATCTCGTCTTCTGTCGGCGTGCCCTTGAGTTGTTAGTGTTCAGTCAATAGCTAAGTAAACTGCATCGGGCTTGTAAAAATGATGGGTCCGTGAGTTATTAGTCATATTCGTGGAGTCTGGTGATGATTTATGAGTTTAGATTAACTGCGTGAGTTCACGAATAGGTAAATAAGGTTTTTATTTTAGCGCAAAGAGTGGATTTTACAGGAGTTCCCCTCTCATATTCACCTTTTCAAGTTCTTCAGGTGAAGAAGAATTTAGTTAATGAGAATCTTTGCCGTCTGTCTGACACTGACATTCAATTCCTGTGTGGTTTGACGTCCGACCGCCATGGCTTTGTTTGCCTGAGGTCATGTTGCTTTGTTAAACTGAATTTGCACACGGTGAGGAAGTGTGTGTGTGTGTGTGTGTGTGTGTGTGTGTGTGTGTGTGTGTGTGTGTGTCAGAGGTGAATGGAAATGAACATAGTCACCATGACGGCTGCTGACTGGCCTTAGCGATTATTAGCTAATCCACCTCTGGTCCACTTTCTCAGTCTTATGTAACAGCAGTTGTAACATGAATGATAAATACGACTTTATAATAATAATCATCATCATAATAAAAATAATGATGTTTTTTTATCTTTGCAGGAAAATGGATCTTCATGATAAAGACATCCTCCCTGGAGACATTTTGCCTGTGGTGATCATCGGTGAGAAACACACAACGAAGCGTGCACTTTGTTTAGATGTTGAACAGCTGATAACAAAGTTTACACTTTTCACACATTTAAAAGGCTTTAAAGCAGACCTGCTGTTTGTTGTGTTCTGTCTTGTTGCGTGACCGGTGACCCTCAGATTACAGCGTAGTAAAAACTTGCCGGTGCGCAGAGTTGTCAGAGAAAGTGGCTGGAGACCTGTTCACACAATGACTTCTAATAATAGCCCACGGGCTAAGTAGAGCTGATATAAGCCAGAGCATGAAGCAGGGGGAGGAAGGTGGAGTTACACAAGATAAAGGGGTGGACGATTCAGTCAAAGTTCTTGTTAGCGTCTCGACAGAACAAGATTTGTTGGTGACCCTAGTTTTGGTGGCGTGTTTCGGTTTGTAGCTCATCCCAGGCTCCAAGCTAATAGCAGCCCTCCCTATTTCCTCTTTTGAATGAGGAATACATACTACTGCCACCTCTCGTGTACCTTCCTCTCATGTGCAGAATGTATGTACCAGCTGGGCACTGGCTGTAATCTTTGTGGTGCATTCAAATGCAACTTTTTGGTCCGGACACAGGAGACATCACAGTCGACACATTTTGGGGTGATTAAACCAGCCTGCAAGAAAATCTGAAAAACATGAATTTAGCTTGAGTATGTTCCTTATGTTAGATTAGTATGTGAAAATATGAGAAAGTGCATGTGTAAAATTCATTATTAGTCACGGTGACTAAGCATGTCAAAGGTTTTTCATTGCATTTTGTGTGCGTGTGTGTGTTCATCATGTTGTTGCTGACTAATGACTTTAATATCAGTCATCCAGTGATTGTGCATGATTTTAGTGGCTGCCGTCATTTTTGCATTTTAAATGAATTTATTCAAATATTTCTTTGGATGTTAAGCTTATTGTCAGTTTTCTGTCTGCAGGACTACGATTTTAAATAGCATAATTGAGAAGTATGCATAATCTTCCCTCCAGGTGAAACCTACAACATGTACAGACAGAGACAACAGCTACAAGCTGTCAGTGAAATCTGAAACCAACCATCACACTGATTAGCTACGACAACGTGACAGCAACAGCAGCAGCAACTTACCCCCCCCCCCTCTCTCTTTGTGTTTCTCAGGTAATGGCCCTTCAGGGATCTGTCTGTCCTACCTCTTGTCAGGTTACACCCCCTACCTGTCACCCGAGGCATCGCACCCTAACTCGCTGCTGCAGAGCAAGCTGGGAGAGCAGCCTCACCTGTCGCTGCTGGAGCAGGTACAAAGATTTGCGCTTTTAATTTCACTTTAAATTCAGTCAGTTAATCATAAATTGGTCTCTCACCGTGTTTCTCATCTTTGCTCTCAATCTTCAGGATCTGGAGTACCTGTGCGAGGGGCTGGAGGGCCGATCGTCCAATCCCGTAGCGGTGCTCTTTGACTCCCTGCTGCTGCCTGACAGCGACTTCGGATTGGAACACAGCTCTCCGCTGGAATGGCGATACGAGCCGGAGCGTGCGGTTCCCCATCTGGTGCTGGGGAAGGGTCCACCAGGAGGAGCCTGGCATGTATGTAGCCAGAAATACAGATGTTATACTACTCACTGGCCAGTTCATTAGGTACACTCGTGAAAACGTTCTAATTCAACAGACTAAGTCTGTGTTGATGAAGGTTCTGGTATTCAGCATTAGTTTCAAATAACTGAGAGAGCTGTTGATTGAACACACATGTTCCTAATATTTTGACAGTGCAGTCAGTGAGCTATCCTAAATAACAGAAACACTTTAGTGTTTAATTCAGTCTAGTTTAGCAGCACCACAAACTACATCTTCCAAAATGATCTTCCAGGTGAATTACCACCTTTGTGACTGTTTCCTCATCAACTCAACATTAGAGCAGTCATGAAGGAGGATTTAGTGCAGGACTAATATATTAAAATGTATTAACTTGTGTTCGTAATAAACTGGCAAATGATTGTGTACAGATTATTCAGGCATTGTATGTTCTGTGGAGTTTAATCAACAGATCTTTTGATGACGTGATAAACAAATCTCCCAACAGCAGGTTTGTCTGTCTCCATGAAAATGAGGATAAGTTTAGCAGACATTATGGTAATGTGTGCAAACAGCTGCGTATTCGCACACACTGACTCTGTGATGTGCACGTGGTCATGAATGTGACTCATCTGAATGAACAGAGCAGTTTTAAACAACATGCCCTAACGTTTTTTTTTGTTTGTTTTTTTTTGGTTTTTTTTGTGTCGCTCTGTTTGCAGGCCATGGAAGGCTCCATGCTGACCCTGAGCCTGGCTAACTGGATGGAGCTTCCTGGTCTCAATCTGAAGGAGTGGATGAGAGAAAAACGCAGGTGTGGTTATAAGAAAATCATCACATCCTGACTCATAAAATATTAAAACATCAAAAAAAGTTACATTGAGCTCATTCTTTGCTAACCTGAGCAAAAGCAAGTGGTTTATAATCTGTTTGCAGAAAGCTTGCTCACAGGATAAAGAGTTCTTAGCTTGTCGGCCAACTGGATGAAAAACGTCGTTAACCTGGATAAACATAGTTATCTGGCAGGAGGCACTGAAACTTGAACAGAAAGTTGTTTACTAGGAGAAATCTTAAAGGCTACAGTTGCTAGCGGACTTGAAACTAAAAGGACTTGAAGTCAGTGAACTGAAATCTCTGAGGCACACTCAGAAGTTCACTAGCTGGTAACTTTAAAGGACTTGACACTATAGTGAAAATATGAGTCCAACCTTAGTTTGTTTTCCAGATGACTCCAACTCACTTGACGCTAATTTAATTTACATAAAATGACAATTTATCACTGAAACAACTGATTTAGTATCATGTACCTTTCAACTTCTTGTTCACCTCTCTTTGACTTAAGTCTAGTTTGGAACTTACTATTTATTATTTATTTATCAAATCAGTTCAGCAGTAAATATCTGCCTTCTGCACCCTGATAATGTGTTGTGTAACATAGCTGCATGTTCTGTATCTTGTACTAAAATGAGTTTTCATCTTCTTTTTATTCCAGAAATGTACGAAATGACCGTGCAACACCAGCGGAGATCGCCTCCTACTACGAGCACTACGTTACCCGGATGTCCCTGGAGCAGAGCTTTGCCTGTGGAACCACCGTCACCTCGGTAACCAGGCAGCCTGGCAGCCAGGATGGGTCTCCAGCCTGCTGGAGAGTGACGGGACTGCAGCGAAGAGAAGGGGAGGAGCTGGCAGGTACGGTGGATGACAAAAACTTGTGATTAGTTTTAGGGGAGGATGTTTAGAAACTATAATAATAAGCTTCACTTCCTGTTTCTTTTCTCCTGCTGCTAGGGGGCTCCTCTGTTTCGGAGGAGGTGCCTTTCTCCGTGTTGGCCCACAATGTGGTGCTTGCGACGGGAACGCACGACATCCCGGCCCGGCTCAGCGTGGAGGGCGAGTCCCTGCCATTTGTGTGCCACTCCTTCTGGGAGCTGGAGGCCGCCATCTCTCGCGGCGAGCTCGACCAGTCTTCGGATCCCGTGCTGGTGGTGGGGGCGGGGCTCACAGCGGCCGACGCCGTACTGGCTGCCCACCACCTCAACACGCCCGTCTACCACGCCTTCAGACGCTCGGTCACCGACCCCGGCCTCATCTTCAACCAGCTGCCCAAACTGCTCTACCCAGAGTACCACAAGGTGAGGAGCGCTTGATACTGGAAGCTGCCATGGACGACCAAGCTATTTTTTGTGTCAATACCTGCAGAAAAGCCACATTCTTCAAACTATTAATTTAGTTCTAACCTTAAGTTCATTCTCTCTCCTCCATCGGCCTCCAGGTTCACCAGATGATGACTCAGCAGCAGCACCAGCGGAGCCCTCCACCACAGGACCACGCCCAGAACCTTCGCTCCACTCCATCGTCTCCACCCTCTTCCACCACCTCTTCCTCCCCATCCTCCTATCCGGGGTACCTGAGCTTCCCCCGTCACAGGGTCGTGGAGTTCCGACCGGACCGGAAGTGCGTTTTGGAGTCAGACTCTGGCGAGCGGACAGTGGTCCAGGTCTCCAAGGTGCTGGTTCTAATCGGCGCCCACCCAAATCTTTCTTTTCTGAAAGACAACGGCCGTGCGCTCGGCATGAACCCCGACGAACCGATCACCTGCCGGAGGAACCCCGTTGAGGTGGACCCGTTCACAAACAAGGTGGTTGCAGCTGACGGGCCAGGCATGTACGCCATGGGGCCGCTAGTCGGCGAGAACTTTGTCAGGTTCCTGAAAGGAGGAGCGCTTGCTATCGCTAGCGACCTCGCCAAGAGACAGAGGGCGGAAGGGGAACTGAGCACGGACAGATTAATGGACAGATGGGTGGACAGACAGGTGTCGGAAGCAGAGGTCCTGGACTCGTAGCAGGTTGACCAGGACGGAAGTAAACTGAAACTCTGAACACATCCTGGCAAAACCACAAACAAAAGCCACCGATATCACAGAGTAGGAAATCCAACGCGCTGCTGAGGTGTTTCTGGGCTTGCACTGGTTTGGACAGATGTGGTGTCTTGTTAGTCGTTCTGGTGCAGCAAAAATAAAATCCTCCAGATGTGAGGCAGCCTGTGGAGCAGCTCCGGAAGTGCAGAGGGCTGTGATGATAACATCAGAAACAAAGGGCAGCCATACTGTATGTTGATAGAGGGAGAGTGAGACACTGTAGTGAAGCAGAGGCAGATGGTACGTTTGGGTCATTGCTGTCAGTAGATTAGTTGATAGTATACCCCCCCTCACCCCCTCAAAAAAAAACACTGAAGTAAAGGCACATGTTGGGTTTCTTGAAGACCATCCAAGTCTTCAAGAAACCGTTATAAACGACTGGTGGGAGTTTAGGTTCTTATCAGGAACACCTGTGGGTGGTGCTCACCTAAAACACGCATGACTAGAGTGTGTTTACAACCAAATACTCACCTGCAAAAGTTGGGAACATTTTTTGATCCTGTTTACTTCTCCAGACCTGAATGACTAAGACCCATCACAGACAGTAAATACAGCGACGTTCATGTTTACCTTTGAAATTCTTTCCTAATGGTGATTAACTGTGTATATATGAGAATAAATCAGATTTTAATACAAATACATTTTTATGTAAATACCTTTTGATAAGAATCTTTTCTAACTTAGTTATTATGGGTTTGTGTTAATAAAAGTTACTTTACAGTGCCATCTAGCGGTGAGACGATGCAATTTACCACCAATAAGCTCCTTCACAAACATACCTGATATTTTTCTGCTGCAGGTTCTTGTCACTAATCGGGCGAAGCGTAAACCAACAATTATTGCCTGGTCTGTAATTTTTTTATTTTAAATCAAGTAGAACGACACGTGCAAAATCTACATGTATTAATTGTTTGAAACCTGCAGTGGAGTGACCAGTCGTAACCTGGAGAAAAAACATTACTAGGTGACGAAAACGGAGGTGAAGAAGGAAGAGAGAAATGTAAAAAAAAACAGAAGAGATTGTTTGACTGATTGTTTTCCTGTGATCACGCCAAAGTTTAATCAGTATCATACGAGACCAGACAACCTCAGTCTTTGTAACCATGACGTTAACATGTTGTTAAAAAAGTTTTTACTTGTTAGCAGCCTTCTGTTTTGTTCAACACTACACTGTCATAAATAGTTAAAACCTAATCTAATAATTTGCTGTTTCTATACATAACTCATGACGTTGCTGTTTGTATCTGCGGTGCTTTTGTTTTTCTCTGTATTTTTAATCATGTGACTGTACCTGACCCCTGTCTTTGTACATTTCTGATGATTCTGAAAAGATTTTATACTTCACAAAACAACAACAAAAAAATATATATATATATCTTTTCTAATTCGCTAATGAATATGTTTCATTCTCAGTGTTTGTAGCATCCAGTCTGTAAATCGTCACTATAACAAACTATTTTCTGTGATTTAGCTTAAAAGAAAAAGTCAAACATGGGAGCTAAACACGTCACCAGAAGTTTTAACTTCTTTGATTCCTTTTTAAAGCATTTTAACCTCAAATTTAGGTCTGATTTTAGAATATGGATGAGAGAAACTGACCTTTTATAAACTAATCATGACATTTGCTGTTAGTTCATTAATGAAGTTTCTCTTTTTATACAGACAGTGATCTGGTAATTAACATCGCTTCCTCTGTCTGAGAAATAATTTAAAAGTAGGTTGGAAAAAATCAGTTTAGTATAAATATACAATAAAAAGTAGTATCTATTTTTATACTAAATGTCATGAGCGTGTGTGACGAGTTCAACTCAGATGCACAAAAAAGACGCTGCAGAGAAGTTTCGCTGAGCAGGATGCCAAACAAAAGTCCCTCTGCAGAGATTTATATTTTTTTTACATCTGTGACGCTGTTAATGACAAAATATTTATGATTTTTCCTTTAAGGACTCTGTGGTACTCTGCTTCATCCTCGCTGTACTAAAAACTTTAAAAAGAGAATGAAAACATGGCGGATTAATTTATATTTGAGGCTTCAGTGAGGAATTCTTGCAGCAGTGATACAGACACAAAAAACAAAAACGGTTTTTATAACATGTTAACAATTTTACACAGTATAATTTGCACTATAGTGCATTGAATGTTCAAGACACAAATATAGAAAAGATTCTATACAGTGTCAGTGTATTCTATATCATTCACAGGAATAATTATCAATGAATCGTTGGGTATTGTTGTAAACATTGTTAAACACATGTTAAACACAAAATGATTTAAAATGTCCTAAATGGCCTGATTCAATTGATGTGATTAGTTTTATAGTCACTGGTAAAGTGATTCACTTTAGATGGACGTGAAGTTTGACATGAGTTTTAAACTACTAGGTATGTGGTTGTACACTCATTTGCCACTTCATTAGATACACTGATGAATCCGTTAGAATATAACAGTCCTGCAATAAATCTTGTCTTCATTCTGGTATTGAGCATTAGTTTCAAATAACCGAGACAGCTGTTGATTCAACAGTGTTTTCATTGTGGAGGCTGTGGTTTGTAGAACTACTGAATTGACACGTGTTCCTATTATTTTGACATTGTAGTCCGTGTGTTAGGCTAAATAACAGAAACCCTTTAGTGTTTAATTCAATCCAATTTAACAGCACCACAAACTACATCTCCACAATGATCATCCAGGTGAATTACCACCTTTCTTTCAACATTAAACTAAACATTAGAGCAGTTGTGAAGGAGGATTTAGTGCAGGACTGTTATATTAGAATGGATTCACTCGTGTACCTAATGAATTGGCAAGTGATTCTATATAGATTATTGGTCAATCAGACATAGTCATGGTACATTCTGTAAAAGCAGAATGATAAACACGTTTTAGTAGTTTGATCAACTGAATCTTTTATTTTTCCAGCCTTTATTTACAATCTGAGATGTGTCTTCCATGTATATTTCTTAAAAAAAAAAAAAATCCTGATGCAATAAACAAATCATGTCTGAAGATACATTTAGCGGACATGATGGTCTGTTGTATTAGAATTCAATCATTGTGACTTGTGTACCTAATGAAGTGGCAATGAATGTACTTTTTGTGGTGTTTTAAGTTTGATCTGTAATGATTAGTACTGGAGTGCCTTAAGACACATTATCCACACCTTCATGCTTTTGTTTTACAGCAGAAATGAAATCTGAATGTTTGCTTTGCAAAAAAAAAATCACATCCTGCTTGTCTGTCTATATTTTTATCAAAAGCAAGATTCATCTGAGAGCATAATTCTTTTTGGTCTGTTTAATTTTTTTAAATAGATTACATGTTCATTTTCAACACAGCAGGATATGTCTGAAATGTAAGCATTTATGGATTCAAAGTTTCAAATAAATGAACTTTTATTTCATTTATGTCTCAATTAATCTTTGGATTATTCACTGCACACTGACTCGTTTACTCGATACGACCTCCATAATCTGCCAAATTACTGAAAAACTGGTTTAGTGTGTTTCTCTGGTGCAGCGGCGTCAACTGCCAACATCTTTAGAGGAAGAACATCCACATTGCTGATACATGGAAACAGCTTCTCTGTGAAAGTGTGTGTGAATGTGTGTATGTGTGTGTTCGTATCGGGGTCAAAGAACGACAGCGTTCCTCTGTCCCAGTCCAGATGAACTCTGACCCTCTCCACTTTATTCACTGGCAGAAAAATGTCCGGACCAGGCAGTGAGCATGTGGCGTATTCACCTTTATAAAACCCAATTCCCAACAGTCCAGACTTTATGGGACCCTTCCTCACAACAGATTCTGCTGCCACACCGAGTCTCCAGTGAATATTGTCTCCGACTTCAACATCCCAGGTGTGAATCCCCGAGTTGAAGCCCTCAGAGCCCAGAACAATGCGGTAACTGTCGAACCTTTCTGGGCTGTCGGGAAGCTTCCTCTTCTGTCCGAGACTCACACTGGTCAGATCTTCAGACAGGATCATATCTGGATGAGCAGTGTTTGGATCCAGAATCACAGGACTGTAGACCTTCTCCTTCATCTTGTTCCAGATGTTGTAGGACAGGTTTCCCAGATGTTTGGCCACATCTATGAGAGCTCCTGAGACCAGTTCTGGATCATCCATCAGGGGGCGCTGCTGGAGTCTTTCCACTGCAGCCTTGTAGTTCAGCAGGAATGAGACGTCTTCAGCTCTCAGCTCCTTCTCTGTCACTCTGATTGTGTCTGAAAGAGCTGCTATCTCTCTGCTCAGAAAATCAATATTCTCCTTCATCATCTGGCTCTTGTGTTCCTCTTCCTTCCTCAGAGCAGTGATCCTGGCCTCCTCTTCCTCTTGTAGAAACTGGTGAAGCTTCTTAAACTGCTCCTTAATCTGCCTCTCCGTGTGTTGAGCCTGGACCTTAATGTGTTCTTCTGTTTCAGCACAGTTTTCTTTAACTTGCTCAAAGATCTTCAGCCTCTCTTGTAATTGATGCAAGAGTCTGTGGAGCTCCTCTCTGTGATCCCGTGCGGCTCCACCAATGGCTCTGAATATATGTTCAGCATGTGTCTCTGAATCCAGACAGACTACACACACTGGCTGCAGATGATCCAGACAGAAGAGTTTAAGTTTCTCAGAGTGCAGACTGCAGAGACGCTCAGACCCTGTAGAAGCTCTCAGATCTCTCTCCAGTAAGAAGGCCTCACACAGGTTCTTTAAAACCAGACTAACAGGAAGTTGATTCTTTGGTGATTTTCTCTTACAAACAGGACACTCCCGCATTTGTTTTTCACTCCACCAGTTCACCACACAGTCTTTACAGAAGCTGTGGCTGCAAGAGAGGACGACAGGCTCTCTGAAAATGTCGTGGCAGATGGGACAGGAGAGCTCCTCCTCTGATCGGGAAGCCATTTTCAGGAGTAAAGTTGCACCAGGCAGCTCAGAGGTTAATCAGATGCAGTTTCCTCCCCCATGTACAAAGTTCAATAAAAGTTACTTCCACATTGACTCCTGTATTGTTTCATAAATCTCACATTCAGTGTCAGAAAGTCAGAAAAGGTAGAAGCTGCATTATTTCTATTTACCCCACACACTTTCTTCACGGTATGGAAGTGATAAGTTTGGTGTGAAGGTAAATCTTACCGTCCGTTTGGCTCTCCTTTGGATCGGTCAGGTGAGAGGTGGAGTTTAATCTGCTGCTGCTCCTTTGACCCTGTAAACTCAAATACGGTGCGCAGACTGGAAACCAGTGCTCATGTACATGTTTCTCCATTCTTGTTAACTGATACAAAGAGCAGCTCAGTCAAGTCATCAGTCTGCACACATTTGTTCATAAGACTACCCTTCCAACATGATTTTCAGACCTCTTGTGCATAACATATCAGGAAACACCATATCATTATGACCACTGACAGATGAAGTGAATAACACTGATTATCTAGTTCTCATGGCTCCTGACAGTGGGTGGGATATATCAGGCAACAAGTTGAACATTTTATCCTCAAAGATGATGTTAGAAGCAAGAAAAATGTTCAAGTGAAAGGATATGAGAGACTTTGACAAGAAACCAAACTGTGGCTTGACGAATGGGTCAGAGCTGCTCCACAACAGCAGCTCTTGAGGGGTGTTGCTGGAACCAGAGATCAGTAATCCCCATGGAGTCCGATCCAACAGACGAGCTACTGTTGTGTCAGAACACACAGTGGATCACAGTTTGTTTTGTTTGGGGCTGTGTAGTTGCAGACCAGTTAGAGCGTCCATGCTGACCCCTGTCCACTGATGAAAGCTCCTGCAATGGACACTTGAGCACCAGAACTGGACCATGGAGACATGGAAGAAGAAGGTGGTCTAATCTGACGGATCATGTTTTCTTCCACATCACATGGATAGACATGTGAGTTGCTTACCTTGGGAACAAACAGAACCAGGATGCACTATGGGTAAGACAAGCAAGCAGAGGCAGTGTGATGCTTTTGTCAATCTAAAGCTTGGAAACCTTAGGTCCTGTCAGACCAAGTCCACTCTTTCATGGAGACGGTTTTCGCTGATGGCCTCTTTCTGCAGGATAGTACTCCCTGGATCAGGAATGGTTTGAGGAACAACAACAATGAGTTCAAGGTGTTGACTTGGCCTTCAAATCCTCCAGACCTCGATCCAACCCAGCATCTGTCGGACTTTCTGGACAAACAAGTCAGACCCATGGAGGCTCCAGCTCTCAACTAAAAGCATGACTTAAATGATCCGATGCAAACATCTTGGTGCCAGATACCACAGCACACTTTGAGGGGTCTAGAGGAGTCCATGCCTTGACGGATCAGAAAGGGGGACCTACACTATATTAAGTCATATTATGCCATGTTATGGCTGACTGGTGTATGTTTGCAGACTGATACAACTTTTGTTATTTTATCTGCTTGCCAAAAGTTAGAGGGAGGAATATAATGAACCACTGCTGTGCCTGAGTCACATCCGTTGTCCCTTTTTTGTGTGCACTATTGCACAGTTTCTGATAAATGCTCCATTCTCTGTGAAAGCGCTGAAACTACAAAAGATGACTAATGGGCAACTGTGTCATTTTTACAAAAAAAAAAGTTTGTGTCTCCAGCCTTATACATAAAGGATTGATTGTTGCTATCTGCCTCCACTCATCTGACCTCCATAGAGAGCCGAAGTCCCGCCCCTCTACTTCCGGGTCATGGGACCTATCTTTCGAAAAAATATGAACGGCAGTCTATGGAGAGATCATAATTAATTTTTGGTCCCTTTCGAATTGTGGCATGAATTTCACATATGATGTGTGTGAATTTAAAAGATAATTTTTCACGTCAAGAGATAAATTATTTGACGTAAATAAGCTGAACAACATTAGGTTTTGTATGAGATCGCTTAGTGAACTACATCTCTCGTCTCGAACAATGTACGTAACTAGAGAACTATGGCTGTCTCCTTGTTGATCTTTACCGTCTTCTTCCAGGACGAAGGCAGAAGCAAACGAGGTGAAAATCATTATAAATCGGGTCATGTCGAGAGCTGTAGTTACACGAAGGGAGTTTTGGTCAGTTCTGTACGCGCCAGCATGTGACGTAAGGTAAGCGACTTGGACTTGTAGTTCGTTTAATTACGTATTTTCCATAGCGTTTTACTTAACTGTCTTGCGACAAACTGTGACATTCTTGACATGTAAAATAATTTTTTATTCTGAAAAACAACATATGTATAATCCAAGGCACAAGTCGATCGGGACCAGAAAATAATTTATCTTTCGCCATAGACTGCCGTTCATATTTTTTCAAAGATAGGTCCCATAACCCAGAAGTAGAGGGGGCGGGACTTCGGCTCTCTATTTACCCTCAGAGCTTGGTCAGGTGATTCTTTTGTAGACGCTCAGCCATGAACTGTAATAAGCCGGAGTGTGTTCATGTGTCTTTATGTGCATAGTCTAAAGGTCCTTGATCAAATTACAAGTCAACGGCTCTGTTCTCCTGAATCTCTGTTAAGATTAAATTTGTATTTACTCTTGTTTTCGTCTTGGTCTAGTTTCTTTAGCTCTGCGGTTTCTGGTCCTGTTGTAATGTCCAGTGTCTTAAAGTTTTAAAGTATTTGAATGTTTGTTGTTGTTGCAATAAACTGTTTAAACCATGTGTGTTTTCCCAATATTCTCTACAACTTAAGAAGAAAACTAAACTGAAAGCATTCAGTGCCAGATTTTGACGGTTAAGGAGAAACCCCCTCCAATTCACTATGTGTTTCATAGCTCATACTCAAATAAGGAAACGGGCGTTGATGTTGCCGTTGAAATAAAGATGATACTGTTCCCCTTAACACAAAACCCACAACATCCACAGAGAGAGGACAGCTACAGGAGGAAACGCTTCAACCTGCTACTGATTTCAATCGGTGAACCAGAGTTTTCAGAGAACCACAAATCAAGATGAGAATAACTTTATAGAAAAGTATGTTTCCAATTTCAGGTTTTATCAGTGCCCTGTGTTTACAGCCTCACTCTGTGAAAAATGATCCCTGTATTAGAAGAAGATCTGACCTGTACAATTTGTCAGGAAATATTCAGAGATCCTGTTATCCTGACCACTCAGTGTGAGTGGATCAGCTCCAATCATAACAGTGGCAGCAGTGGTGGAACATCATTTCAGTACATTTACTTACTAAACACAAATATTTTTAAAGAATAAAACTGTATATATCTAATAGTTAATGTTTGTGCTTTTTGTGTTTGATAGTTTCAGCTGCAAATAAATCTGTTTGGAGAAAATAAATCTACATTTAAATTGTTTTATTTGGATAACTGTGTTTTATGAACTAATTCATGAAGCAGCTTTTTTATTTTCTCACCAAGTTCCTTCCAGTCTTATGTTAGTGGTTATAACCAGTTGTGCTTCAAGAAACTATACAGTGAAATATTGGTTCTACATTGATGCATCTGTATTAATAAAATAATTTATTGTCACTGGGCGGCACAGTGGAGTTGTAGTTAGCTCTGAGGCCTCACAGCAAGAAGGTTCCGGGTTCAAATCCATGCCAACTGGGTCTTTCTGGGTGGAGTTTGCATGTTCTCCCTGTGTCTGTGTGGGTTCTCTCCGGGTACTCCAGCTTCCTCCCACCATCCAAAGACATGCTCATTAGGTTAATTGGTGATTCTAAATTGGCTGTAGGTGTGAATGTGAGTGTGAATAGTTGTCTGTCTCTCTGTGTTAGCCCTGCGATAGACTGGCGACCTGTCCAGGGTGTACCCCGCCTCTTGCCCAAAGACGACCCTGCGATCCTCCAGAGGTTGCAGAAGATGAATGAATAAATTAATTTATTGTCAGTGTTGTGGTTTTGTTCTTGTGTCTTTTCCTGTTTTATTTTGAAATGTGTTAGTTTTACTTCCTGCAGTTCCTCTCCTTCTTGTGTATTTAATCCATATACTCCTCCATCCATCCATGTACTCCTCCCTCACTAGTCTCACCTGCCCTTTGTTCTCTCTCTCTATTTCTCTCACTCTCTCTCTGGTGAGAGTTTGTCTATTTTTCCATGGTCATTCTCCTACCTCCTGTCTTCAGAGTTTGGATCAATCTCTCCCTGATCAGTCTCAGCAGCACATGCTGTCACTCTCATGTCACCAGGTTTTATTAAATTAATTTCTGATGATATGTGGAGTAGAATTACAGCATCTCTCTTACTTACGTCTACTTCTTTAAATAATAATTAGGTAGAAGAATAAAGAGAGACAAAGCACTTATTTAGCAGATGTGATAATACACCACCTCCAGTGCAGGACAACGCCCCATGTTCTTTATGACTGTTATGCTAATCAGGAGACGTTGCTCTTCCTGCTGAAATGAAAATGGTAAAATTCCCCTTAAGACAAAACCAACCACTTCGACAGAGAGGAGAGCTAAAGGAGGACCTGTTTCAACCATCTGCTGACTTCAATCAGTGAACGTGAGTTTTCAGATCAAGACGAAAATAATTTTGTAGAAAAGTAAGTGTCTCATTTCCTGTTTTATGTTTGCCTGTGTTTACAGCCTCACTTGATGACAAAATGTCTTCCCTATTAGAGGAAAATCTGACCTGTACAATCTGTCAGGAAATATTCAGAGATCCTGTTATCCTGTCATGCAGCCACAGCTTCTGTAGAAACTGTCTGGATAGTTGGTGGAGACCGAAACAAATACCTGAGTGTCCAGTTTGTAACAGCACATCTGGAAGCGAAAACCCCCAGAGTAACTTGGTGTTGAAGAACCTGTGTGAGGCCTTATTACTGGAGAGAGATAAGGAAGCTTCTGCAGGGTCTGAGCCTCTCTGCAGTCTGCACTCTGAGAAACTCAAACTGTTCTGCCTGGATCATCAACAACCAGCGTGTCTCATCTGTCTGCATTCAAAGACACACGCTGACCACAAATTCAGACCAATTGATGAAGCTGCACAGGATCACAGAGAGGAGTTCCAGAAGTTCCTTAACCATATACAGGAGAAACTGAAGATCTTCAAAGACATTAAAGAAAACTTTGATCAAACAGCAGAACACATTAAGGTCCAGGCTCAAGAAACAGAGAGTCAGATTAAGGAGCAGTTTAGGAGGCTTCACCAGTTTCTACAAGAGGAAGAGGAGGCCAGGATCGCTGCTCTGAGAGAGGAAGAGGAGCAGAAGAGTCAGATGATGAAGGAGAAGATTGATGCTCTGAGCAGAGAGATAGCAGCTCTTTCAGACACAATCAGAGTGACAGAGAAGGAGCTGAGAGCTGAAGACGTCTCATTCCTGCTGAACTACAAGGCTGCAGTGGAAAGAGTCCAGCAGCGCCCCCTGATGGACGATCCACAGCTGGTCTCAGGAGCTCTCATAGATGTGGCCAAACATCTGGGCAACCTGCCCTTCAACATCTGGAACAAGATGAAGGAGAAGGTCTCCTACAGTCCTGTGATTCTGGATCCAAACACTGCTGAACCACACCTTATGCTATCTGGAGTTCTGACCAGTGTGAGATTTGAACAGAAAAAGGAGCTTCCCAACAACCCAGAAAGGTTCGACTACAATCCAATTGTCCTCGGCTCAGGGGGCTTTAACTCAGGTACTCACCGCTGGGATGTTGAAGTTGGAGACAGTACAGACTGGATTGTTGGTGTGGCTAAAGAATCTTTTGGAAGAAAGGGAGACACAGTGATAAGGTCAGGAGTGTGGGCAGTATTGTTGAGTGAAGGTAAATATACCACATTGTCTCCAGAAGATCTCTCCTCTGATCTTCCTGTGAAGAAGCTGCAGAAAATCAGAGTCCGTCTGGACTGGGACAAAGGAAAACTGTCCTTCTCTGATCATGACACTAACAAACATATACACACCTACACACACACTTTCACTGAGAAGATGTTTCCAGTCATTTGGACCATGAACAATCTTCCATTGAGGATATTACCAGTGGAATTTAATGATATGACCAGACAGTCTGATGATTGTGACAATGATAATAATGATAACGATGGTGATGATGGTGATGGAGGTGATGCTGATGATGGAGGTGATGGAGGGAATGATGATGACGTTGGTGATGGTGATGATGGAGGTTATGATGGTGTTGATTATGGTCACCACGGTGACGATGGAGGTTATTATGGTGTTGACAATGGTGGTCACGGTGATGATGGAGGTCACGGACAAGCACAGGTACGGGCTATTGTTGCTCGGGCAACAGCCCGTTTGGCCTTAGTAGCTGAGCTGCCCCTCTGGAGAGAGGGCTTTATTTTTGTTTTTGTTTTGTTTTTTTTGCTGTTGTGTCTGCAAGTGTAAAGTGTTAAAAATCTAAATAAATCACCATATAATTCAAACTTTTTTTTCTGTAACCAAAAACTTAGTTTATTTTAACAACGACAGCGATGCGCGCTGGCCTTCGTCACGTGACTTTCTGACACACTGAACACTGCGGGTGGGTGTATGAGAGCGAAATTTTGTCAGTCAGGTGAGTTTTAGAAGTTATGGAGATTACAAATTCTCTCTGAATAATACAAAAAAATCTCCACCTGGCCTCGAATAATGTGCAGTTCTTAACGTTTGTCTCACGTCACGCAACATTGCCTTTTATTAACGTTAGCATATCGAGCTACCGGGAAACACAGTAGTGGTTTTTCACTTGGTCCCATCCCAATCCCATGACAGAATAAAACAATGAATCTGCTCCATTGGATGTGATGTGATATAGTATATCCAGTGTTGGGGAGTCGTGAACTACATGTAGGCTAGTTCAGCTACTAGCTTAAACACATTTTGCAATTGTTTCAAAACTGACGAGACAACAGACCCCCTTTTTTTATATCAAATTTTTTAGATATTTTTATTTTATTTATGTATGAACTGTGAGGAAAGAAATTGCACTTATAGTTTATTTGCAATGAACGGGCCATTTATTTTGCTATAATTTTATATCATATGTTCATTGCCAATTTTTCAGTAGTTTGAACATTGCATTCTAAGTGGCTTTAGTTAACCAAACTAGATTTATCCGTAGAGCAGCTTTGCTGTAGTTTAACTTCTTCCAGTAATAAAGTAATGGTAGTTTGGAAAGAAATTCTTTCAAAGTAGCTTCACCAACACTGTTTTTATAAATTTTTTAATCATGCATTACATATTGCTTAAAGTCAATATGCTACTGAATTGGTTAATGTAGGCATACTTAACACATACTTTATATATACATTTATATATGTATATATATATATATATATATATATATATATATATATATATATATATAGACTCACTAATGTTAATTTTGTGTGCTTAAGTATGCCTTCACAACAGAGACTAAGAGAAAGACCTCAAGAAGGCAGCTAAAATAAATACATCATTGCAGAGCTGGGCAAAAACTGCCAGCAGGCCAGCTGCAGGAGGTGAAGCATTTTGATAACGATAAGACACCATCCTACATAATTTATTTATTGTAAAATAGGCCTATCTTATCAGAAGCATTTTCTGTAAGTTACAAACACTGCACTATACAGTATACAGTATGTGCTATTCATAGTATTGTGGATGTATAGATATGTTCTGTAGGGGGCTAACCCTGAAAACACCTGTCCATGAGAGCATTTGAGAGCCTAGTGATCAAGTAAAACAGCTGTAGTGAAATATGGGATGGTAAGGCCAGATAACAGGTTCACAAAGGCTTTATAATATATTGTGATTGTTCTTTATACAAGTAGGCAACACACTTTTATATTTTTTTAAATAAATAAGTAGATGTGTTCCAGTGTTTCAAATCATTCTATTTAAGATGAGGCCCAACCACAAAGCTCCAGACCTGAGAGTAAGCAATAGCCCCTCCAAATGTCTGTGCACGTCCCCGATGGAGGTTATGATGGTGTTGACGATGGTGGTCACGGTGACATGGCTGATGATGTGTCGAACCATTTACTACCTGTGTGGCCACAGAAACAGTGTAAAACCCCTCTCTTCACTACCCCTTGGAGACTCTGACTTTAGGTTTGAGACCTTTCTCCTCTACATCAGTAGATAACTACAGAAGTGGTAAATCCTCTGCAGGTCTTTTCCAGTTATCCATCTCTACCAAAATGTTGAGTATAGTTCTCAGATCTTCTTGTGGTACTTTATGTATTCATACATTATGCCAGCCTACTCAAATGCAATATCATAATAACTAGTGGAACTGATATAGTTTTGTGCTTCTGTGCTCCTTTATTAGAGCTCTGTGCAGCCACTGAGATGTTTTATAATTAATAACCCATGTATCATGCATCACCTAGTATCATGTACTCTTGTTTGTATCATGTATATAGCTTTCAGGTACAGGAATTTATCTACCTGCTATGTTTCTCTTCTATGATCAAGTGAATATCGTGCTTCAGAATATGAATACAAATGCAATGTCTGTTGCAGAAATATTTCCTTTTAGAAGTGTCATTTCAGTACATTTACTTACTACACATGTTGCTATTTTGTCTGACAGCTTTAGATACTTTTTTATAAAAAATTTTCATATTCAGATTTTAAATGCAAATATTCATTCATTCATTCATTCATTCGTTCATTTTCTGTAACCACTTGTCCTCTGGAGGGTAACTACTATGTGGTAGTGAATTTTTGTTGCTTTTTATAAATAAATCTGTTTGGAATAAAATAAATCTACATAAATAAATAATTCAAATTGTTTGATTTGTATTACTGTGTTTTAGGAACTAATTTATTTTAATTTTATATTATCTCACCAATAATCCTTCCAATATTCTCTACAATTTAAGAAGAAAATGAAACTGAAAGCATTCAGTGCCAGATTTTGACGGTTGAAGAGAAACCCCCTCCAATTCACTATGTGTTTCATAGCTCATACTCAAATAAGGACACATACGTTAATGTTGCCATTGAAATAAAGACGATACCATTCCCCTTAACACAAAACCCACAACGTCCACAGAGAGAGGACAGCTACAGGAGGAAACGCTTCAACCTACTACTGATTTCAATTGGTGAACCAGAGTTTTCAGAGAAACACAAATCAAGATGAGAATAACTTTATAGAAAAGTGTGTTTCTAGTTTCAGTGCCCTGTGTTTACAGCCTCACTCTGTGAAAAATGAGCCCTGTATTAGAAAAAGATCTGACCTGTACGATCAGTCAGGAAATATTCAGAGATCCTGTTATCCTGACCACTCAGCGTGAGTGGATCAGCTCCGATCATAACAGTGGCAGCAGTGGTGGAACATAATTTCAGTACATTTACTTACTAAACACATGTTGTACATTTGTTTGACAGCTTCAGATACGTTGTTTTTTTCAGATACAGTTTTTAAATGAAAATATTTTTAAAGAATAAAACTATCTATGCAGTAGTTGTTTTTTGTTGTTTTTTGCTGTGTTTCATAGTTTCATTATAAGTTATAATAAATAAATCTGTCTGGAGAAAAAATAAATCTACATAAAAAAAAGGATTCAAATTGTTTTATTTGGATAACTGTGTTTTATGAACTAATTCATGAGACAGCTTTTTCATTCCCTCACCAAGTTCCTTCCAATCTTATGTTAGTGGTTATAGCCAGTTGCGCTTCAAGAAACTATACAACAGTGAAATATTGAAACATTTCATCTGTATTAATAAAGTCATTTATTGTCAGTGTTGTAGTTTTATTCTCGTGTCTTTTTATTTTGAAATCTGTTTTCTTGTGTATTTAATCCATGTACTCCTCCCTCACTAGTCCCACCTGCCCTTTGTTTTCTCTCTCTTTCTCTCTCTCTCTCTCTCTCTCTCTCTGTTGTTTCCCAGTTTGTCTATTTTTCCTTGGTCATTCTCCTACCTCCTGTCTTCAGAGTTTGGATCAAACTCTCCCTGATCAGTCTCAGCAGCACATGCTGTCACTCTCATGTCACCAAGTTTTATTGAATGCATTTCTGATGATACATGGAGTAGAATTACAGCATCTCTCTTACTTACATCTGCTTCTTTAAATAATAATTAGATACAATAACCCACATGGAAAGAACCTATATTAACATATAGGTTTTAATATAGGTTTTGAATGTATGTGACATACATAAAATTGGCCGTTTTCATATATATGCATAAATGCTATATATATATGCAGCACATATGTTATCATATATGTGCATATATAACGTATATATGCAGCATATATGCACAGATAAACTGCATATAGGTTTCATATATCCTCATATACCCACACGAAATAACCTATATGAGGATATATGCGCATATATGAAACCTATATGCAGTTTATCTGTGCATATATGCTGCATATATACGTTATATATGCAGCATATATGCATATATATGAAAACGGCCAATTTTTGTCACATATATTCAAAACCTTTATTAAAACCTATATGTTTATATAGGTTCTTTCCGTGTGGGAATAAAGAGAGACAAAGCACTTATTTAGCAGATGTGATAATGCACCATCTCCAGTGCAGGACAACAGTTTTTGTTCAGGTGTTGTTTAGTGATTAAAAAATAAATAAATCTGTGATTTGTCACAGTCAGATGTTCACAACACGTTTGCGGAAGTGCACAATGGCACGGACAAAGTAGCTCTCTGAGGAGCTCAGACAAAGAGTTGTTGCTCATCAGGATGGAAAAGGTTTCAAAACCATCTTTAAAGAGTTCTGAATCCACAAATCCAGATACTGAAAACAAGGGTTCACTTACGTTTGCACCATACAGATATGTGCAAATGATGAATTTTCTTGTATAAACAAAGACAAAAACATGATAACTCTGTTTCATTAGTTTGATTGGGTTCTCTTTGTCTACACTCAAAAAAGTGAACTCTGTGAGTTGTTGAATTAAATAAATGATCCTATTTTACATTTAATTAACATTTCTGTGTTTGGTTTTAAAACCAAGTCCACTTTAACTTAAAATGAAAACTTGTCAAAGCGAAAGAAGGCAGCTAAGTAAATTCAACATAACACTGTTGAGTGAATTGCACAATCACACCGAGAATGTTCTAGATGGGTTTCTGAGCATGCTCAGAAGCTGATTCTACAAACTCCACTGTTGCTGTGTGAAAATTGACGGGTGGATGTGTTCGACCCCTGCCTCTCGCCCGATGACAGCTGGGATAGGCTCCAGCAGACCCCCGCAAACCTTAACAGGAATAACCGGGTATAGAAAATGAATGAATGAATGAATGAATGGATGCGTTCGGTCAAGAGCCTGATTTCATCAAATTGGCATCTATCTCTGTCTAAGTATATTTTTTGATGTTGGAACATTCGTGAATGGTTAGAGAGAGGTATTGCTGGTGCTACTACTTGTCTTGCGAAAATCTAGCATATATGAACACATGTTAGCTCACGCTAGCTGTTTGTTTGTTTTGTTTGTGTTTGTGGGCCCTGCGATGGACTGGCGACCTGTCCAGGGTGTACCCGCCTCTCGCCCGATGACAGCTGGGATAGGCTCTAGCAGACCCCCGCGACCCTTAACAGGAATAACCGGGTATAGAAGATGAATGAGTGAATGAATGAATGAATGAATAAATAATATTTTTCACAGAACTAAGGTGTTGTAATTTGAATTTACTTAACTACATTGTGTGGAAATTGTTGACATAACTAGATTTAGAAAGTCCAACATTAATCACCAACTTGATAAAAAGAAAACTATGTAAGTACTGATTATTCAAGTCAGTTAAGTTGGAACTACAAGGAGTTGTTCAGTTAGTGTTACTCAGTGCAGCTGAGTTACATTTACATTAGTGACTTAGGTCAGTGTAATGAATGCTTGTTATGTTAGCTGAACACTGCCTGATCAATTAAGGCTAACTTGACCAAATAATATTGAAATTACTTAATACAGTCTTGTTTGTTATTTACTCTGTAATAGCAGTATTAAATTAGTTATTGAACACAACACAGTTATGTGGAAATTGTTGACATAACTATATTAAGTACATTGAACAAATTATTTTTTTGAGTGTACAGTCAGGACTTCTGCTGATGTTTTTCAGTAATTTTTATGCAGCAATATAGAAAATGCTGAGTGGTGTAAACAGATTTATGCAGTACTGTAAGTACATAATACAAATTTTGCCAAGAAGTGCCCTCTGCTGGCCTGCCTTGTTCCTGTGTTCATGTCTTTGTTTCCTCTCTTTCTCTGCATGCTGAGAAGCATCCCCTCAGCATGATGCTGCCACCACCGTGCATCACAGTTTGGATGGTATGTTTGTGGTGATGTAATGTCTAGTCTAATGACCTGAAAAGCTCCATTCTGGTCTCATCAGATCAAAGAACCTACTTCTACTTGAACTTGAGTTTCCCACATGCCTTTAGGTGACCTTCAGTCAAGATTTAATCCATCTTTGCCACTCTTCCATAAAGCTTTGACTAACAACGTCTGTGAAGGTTCTTAGTCATTCAGGTCGTAATATATCAAAAACAGTAAGCTGAAACAAGTAACAAAAACACACAACATGTGGATATCCAAACTGGGCTTTTGTTGAAAAAAGGATAAACACTGTCATCACCTACGTGGCTGAAGCATCTGAGACACTTTAATAAACAAACAAGCAGCATTCCTGCTCATTTCAAAGCCGGTAACACACTGAGGCAGACACTTGTTCACCCCAAAGACAAATCAGCCAGACAAAAACAGAGAAATGTAGTTTATGCTGTTCAGAGCAGTGAGGAATGTACAGATTTATACACTAGGGAAACAAAACAACAAATCGAACACACGCGTGTCTCAACATCGGAGAGACATCTCGTCAGGAAACAATTCAGCGGTCCACCTACACCTGAAGGACACTCCTTTGAAGACAACAAGTCTGAGTTTCTGACGGGTAACACCCACAGATGTTTCTATTTAATCCTAAACTCCCCACCAGTCTTTTAGAACTGAAGACTGAAGAAACATCTTCAGGAAACTCAGTTGTTGTATGCGGAGTCTCAGGTGCTCTACTTCTTCAGTCATTCCGTTTGCGAGGATTTACACATGTGCCGTATTCCTTCCATTTCCTAATGATGGATTTTACTCCAGTGTATACATTCAGCGACTTGCCTTTACTTTTGTACATCCCATACATGGGTAAAGAATGACATTTGTGCAAATATGACTTATACTTTTCAAAAACACTTTTTCTCGAAATTGCTTGACGAGTTTTTTCCTCTTCGTTGTGTAAGTATAGCCAGGGACACTGATAAACCAGTTTTCAAAAGTTTTACAGTATTATCTTCTTGTGTTTAAGCCATGTATTCCTCTCTACAATTTTAACAGTAAGTTAAAAGTCTGCCAGACATGAAGAGGCACTCCTCCAGTGCATGACAAATCCTCACGTGTTTCATAACTCACACGCAAAGCAGGAAACGGACATTGGTCTTGGCGCTAAAATAAAGACAATCCGCTCCCCGTAACACAAAAACTGCAACGTCCACAAAGAGAGAACAGCTACAGGAGGACCTGCTTCAACCTGATATTGACTTCAATCTGTAAAAGTGAGTTTTCAGAGAACTACAAATCAAGATGAGAATAACTTTGTAGAAAAGTAAGTGTTACCTTACCATACCTTCATGTTTTAACTTTGTGCCTCCTGTTTACAGCCTCAGTCTGTGATAAAATGGCCTCTGCAATGGAGGAAGATCTGACCTGTACAATCTGTCAGGAAATATTCAGAGACCCTGTTATCCTGTCATGCAGCCACAGCTTTTGTAATAACTGTCTGAAGAGATGGTGGAGAGAGAAACAAATACGTGAGTGTCCCATTTGTAAGACTACAGCTGGAAGAAAACACCCACCAAGTAACTTGTCTTTAAGGAACCTGTGTGAGGCCTTCGTACTGGAGAGAGGTCAGAAAGCTTCTACAAAGACTGAGCCTCTCTGCAGTCTGCACTCTGAGAAACTTAAACTCTTCTGTCTGGATCATCAGCAGTCAGTGTGTGTCATCTGTCGAGACTCAAAAACACACACCAATCATAAATTCAGACCAATTGATGAAGCTGTACAGGATCACAAAAATGAGCTTCAGAAAACCTTGAAGCCTGTACAGGAGAAACTGAAGATCTTTCAGCAGGTGAAAGAAAACTGTGATCAAACAGCAGAACACATTAAGGTCCAGGCTCAACAAACAGAGAGGCAGATTAAGGAGCAGTTTAAGAAGCTTCACCAGTTTCTACAAGAGGAAGAGGAGGCCAGAATCACTGCTCTGAGGAAGGAAGTGGAGCAGAAGAGTCTGAAGATGAAGGGGAAGATTGATGCTCTGAGCAGAGAGATAGCAGCTCTTTCAGACACAATCAGAGTCACAGAGAAGGAGCTGAGAGCTGAAGACGTATCATTCCTGCTGAACTACAAGGCTGCAGTGGAAAGAGTCCAGCAGCGCCCCCTGATGGAGGATCCACAGCTGGTCTCAGGAGCTCTCATAGATGTGGCCAAACATCTGGGCAACCTGACCTACAACATCTGGAACAAGATAAAGGAGAAGGTCTCCTTCACTCCTGTGATTCTGGATCCAAACACTGCTCGTCCAGGCCTCATCCTGTCTGAAGATCTGACCAGTGTGATACTCGGACCGAAAAAGCAGCTTCCCAACAACCCAGAAAGGTTTGACAAATATCCAATGGTCCTTGGCTCTGAGAGCTTTAACTCAGGTACTCACCGTTGGGATGTTGAAGTTGGAGACAGTACAGGCTGGATTGTTGGTGTGGCTAAAGAATCTTTTGGAAGAAAGGGGAATTCCGGCATGAGGTCTGGAGTATGGGGAATATTGTTGTATATGGGTAAATATACCACATTGTCTCCAACAGATCTCGCCTGTGATCTTCCTGTGAAGAAGCTTCAGAAAATCAGAGTTCATCTGGACTGGAACAAAGGAAAACTGTCCTTCTCTGATCCTGACACTAACAAACATATACACACCTTCACACACACTTTCACTGAGAAGATGTTTCCAGTCACTGGCACCTTGAACTTACTGCCACTGAAAATATTGCCAGAGTCACATGATAAGGAAGAGGAAGACCATGAGGATGAGGATGAGGATTTGGAAGAGGAAGACGATGAGGATGAGGATGAGGATGAGGATGAGGATGACAGTGAGGATGACAATGAATGAGGATAATCTGTTCGGGTTCTGATAACATACATGGGTTCTAATAACCCATGTATGATGCATCACCTCATGTAATCTTGCTTGTATCGTGCACAGGGATGCTTTAATTAGTTGCACCTCTCACAATGTTTTACATTTTTGCATAACAATGACTCAAAACATCAACAGATTTTCCTGGAAGTAGACAAAGAGAGCCCAATCAACCAAATGAAACAGAAATATTATACTTATGTGTTTATTTAGAAAAAACACACTCTTAATAAAGATAGATAGATATAATTGATATATGCTGCATGTATGCTTCATCCAGATGATTAAGTGAAAAAAAAAAGGACCAAGATGGATTTAAGAAGGCATTTTATTATTTTATTTCAAATAATTGTTGGGCCCCTGGTGGCTTTAAGGACCCATAACAAGCTCATCTTAAGGGCTCAGTGGATCAGACTCACTGCTGTTGTGTGTACGTCTGTTCGCCTGTGGTTGTTTGCTGGATACGTTTCTGAGGATTATGTTTGTAGAATGACTCTTGTGTCCAGATAGCGTCTCGTACGGCCGCCTTGGTGCATTGCTGTTCATCGTTTTCTTTAGTTTTGTTTTTAAATGTGGTATTTTTCGCATCAAGACAAATTCCTTGTTCCTAGCATACGTGGCAAAAATTATGATTCTAAAAAACTGAGAGTTCCGTTTTATTTATGTCACATTAACTGATCTGTAGGTGTCAAAGAGGTCAACGTCTTCCTGCAGATTCCACTTTCCTCCTTGTCACTGCTCTACTACTGGCCAGGAGAACACTTTGCTTCACCAGCAGGTGTCAGCAAACGCAGACTGATAACAAACATGTAGGGTAAAGACTGACAGTTGTGCAAATATTACTTCTATGATTTTTTATTTTTTTTTGCGTGAATGTATGTTGAATAAACTATGTTCATGGCCTGTATGTATTCTTTGCTGTACTGTGTACTATAATTTGTGTATATTCACGTATCCTCCATTGTCATCACATATTATAGGAACACAGAGATTGTGTAACAACATCCACCTTTGCCTTAACATCGAGAAGTAGCTGATGACGGAAAAAGCGTCAGAAAGGTAGTAATTCAACTAGATGATCATTATGGATGATGGAGTTTGTGGTTCTGTTAAACTGGATTGAAGTAAACACACAAGTGTTTCTCTTATTTAGTCTAGCCCCTGACAGTATCTCTCTAATACTAAAACTATGCAATATACATGCATATTCACAATTAATTGTTGTCCTCCAATTTGATTAAAACTGAAAAGCAAGGACTCCAGGAAGAGTAGCCACAGTTAAACAGTCCATTGTCTAATGGTGATCTAAATTCAACTTAATACATTATTTTCATATGTCCTAAATTAATGCACGGCTTGAATTATGGTTTTGAGGATATAGGCTGTATCTCCTTTATTCTCTTCCCCCCATTAATGTTCCCCTTTCAGTTACGAATGAGTGACTTGTTCTGTTTAGTTCAAGCAGTCAGCCTTGGCTGCAGTCTCTCTCAGCAAGTAGTCTCCTTAAAACTATCAGCAGTATGTTACAGTAACAGTGAGCTGTCACAGTGAGCCATTTTCAATGTTAGATATCTTTGCATGTTGTCATGATCACATAATACTTGTTTAATCAGCTAAAGAGCATAGAGATAGTATCTCTCCCATGCTCTTTTTAGTGTCTACACTCTCAATTCAATGTACCCTATCAGGTAAAACACAGGCTACTTTTGCTTTTCACTGGCCTCTAACAAAAATATGAGGTGTGGACAATGATATGGTATGTTTTGACTCCATGTTACATTCTTTATGAATATGGGTTTCTATAATTCAACCATTTATATTGTAAGGTATGTTTCTGTACGGTATTTCAAATTGGTGCTCCGTGTGCCCCCTTTCAACTTTGAGCACCTGCCCCTCCAAAGGTCTCTGCACGGCCCTGCTCCAGTGTACGTTCAGCGACTTGCCATTACTTTTGTACATCCCTTCACTTATACTTTTCAAAAACACTTTTTCTCTGAGTTGCTTGAAGAGTTCTTTCTTCTTCAGGGTGTAAGAATAGCCTGGGACACTGATAAACCAGTTTTCAAAAGTGTTAAAGTAGTATCTTCTTGTGTTTAAGCCATGCTTCTTTTTCCGAAATTCTCTATCATTTTAGCAATAAGTGAAACTGAAAGCCTTCACCGCCAGACATGAATAGGCACGCCTCCAGTGCATGACAAATCCCCAGTAAAGTGGTGTGCGACACCACTAGATTTGGTACCAATCCACTACCAAGTAAATATAGGGCCAGTCTCGCTGATACCGATACCGATATTGAAACTTTTTAATAATTACGGTGGATGTATCATCAATCTGAATCAATCTAAATCTGAATGAATTTTCATGACATTTAGGTGTTTTTGTGATTTGCCTTTTGGATTATTAATCAGTTAAAATCCAGTACAGAGTTTGGGTAAAGGTTGTAAGTAAATAGAAAATATTTTATTATCACAATAAAAGTTTTTGTTCATAAACAACACAAAATGATCACTTGAGGACAAATGAAGACATTTTTTTTTTTTTTTCATAAACTACAATGCAATTATAAAACTAAATCTCTCCCTTCATTACACGTCTTTCTGGATTTTTTTTTCTTAAATAAAGTGTACAAAATGATCACTCCACAACAAATATTATAAATAATGTAAGGAAGTATTCAGGAAGTACAATACAAGAAGACATTTCTCCCTTTTAGTGCACTTTTTTTTCTTCTTTCCAGAGGTCTGTCGGGGCCAGGGGACGGGGATTTTAAAAATTCCCATATAGGTTTGTTGTGTTACCACTGTATCTTACAGCCTTTTTGCTAATTGTACAACTTTCGTTTCATTTTCGGCCTGAAAATATAACTAGACATTGCTCCGCTTTCTCTCTGTCATTCCCCGTCTCTGTGCTGTGTGTAATGCAAGGCTGCTTGCCGGGTGTGGCTGGTAGCGGTGGGCGGAGCTTGGTTACCTGGCGCCGCGGACTCACGTGACGATAGAACAAATTACACACAAGAGGGGGAGGAGCAAAGTGAGCCTGCTCTTCTCTGTGACATCAGCAGCAGACAAACACGGTCAGGTCGCCTCTTTGATGAAACGAGAGAAACTGAAACTTAATTATTAACGTATTAACGTATTTCGTAACTCGTACCCAAAGCAGGGAACAGAGCTTGCCGCTGAAATAAAGACAATCAGCTCCTTCTCTACAATTTTAACAGTAAGTGAAACTGCAAGCCTGCCAGACATGAAGAGGCACTCCTCCAGTGCATGACAAATCCCCACGACGTGTTTCATAACTCACACCCAAAGGAAAAGGACGTTGGTCTTGGAGCTAAAGACAATCCGCTCCCCGTAACACAAAAACTGCAACGTCCACAGAGAGAGAACAGCTACAGGAGGACCTGCTTCAACCTGATATTGACTTCAATCTGTGAATGTGAGTTTTCAGAGAACTACAAATCAAGATGAGAATAACTTTGTAGAAAAGTAAGTGTTACCTTACCATACCTTCATGTTCTAACTTTGCGCCTCCTGTTTACAGCCTCAGTCTGTGATAAAATGGCCTCTGCAATGGAGGAAGATCTGACCTGTACAATCTGTCAGGAAATATTCAGAGCCTGTTATCCTGTCATGCAGCCACAGCTATTGTAATAACTGTCTGAAGAGATGGTGGAGAGAGAAACAAATACGTGAGTGTCCAATTTGTAAGAGTACATCTGGAAGAAAACACCCACCAAGTAACTTGTCTTTAAGGAACCTGTGTGAGGCCTTCGTACTGGAGAGAGGTCAGAAAGCTTCTACAAAGACTGAGCCTCTCTGCAGTCTGCACTCTGAGAAACTCAAACTCTTCTGTCTGGATCATCAACAGCCAGTGTGTGTCATCTGTCGAGACTCAAAAACACACACTAATCATAAAATCAGACCAATTGATGAAGCTGTACAGGATCACAAAAATGAGCTCCAGAAAACCTTGAAGCCTGTACAGGAGAAACTGAAGATCTTTCAGCAGGTGAAAGAAAACTGTGATCAAACAGCAGAACACATTAAGGTCCAGGCTCAACAAACAGAGAGGGAGATTAAGGAGCAGTTTAAGAAGCTTCACCAGTTTCTACAAGAGGAAGAGGAGGCCAGGATCACTGCTCTGAGGAAGGAAGAGGAGCAGAAGAGTCTGAAGATGAAGGAGAAGATTGATGCTCTGAGCAGAGAGATAGCAGCTCTTTCAGACACAATCAGAGTCACAGAGAAGGAGCTGAGAGCTGAAGACGTCTCATTCCTGCTGAACTACAAGGCTGCAGTGGAAAGAGTCCAACAGCACCCCCTGATGGATGATCCACAGCTGGTCTCAGGAGCTCTCATAGATGTGGCCAAACATCTGGGCAACCTGACCTTCAACATCTGGAACAAGATGAAGGAGAAGGTCTCCTACAGTCCTGTGATTCTGGATCCAAACACTGCTCATCCACAACTCATGCTGTCTGACGATCTGACCAATGTGAGACTCAGACAGAAAAAGGAGCTTCCCAACAACCCAGAAAGGTTTGACTGCTATCCAGTGGTTCTTGGCTCTGAGAGCTTTAACTCAGGTACTCACCGCTGGGATGTTGAAGTTGGAGACAGTGCAGACTGGATTGTTGGTGTGGCAAAAGAATTTTTTGGAAGAAAGGGGAAAATAATCATGAAGTCTGGAGTATGGGGAATATGGTTGTATAAGGGTAAATACAGAACATTGTCTCCAACAGATCTCTCCTCTGATCTTCCTGTGAAGAAGCTGCAGAAAATCAGAGTCCGTCTAGACTGGGACAAAGGAAAACTGTCGTTCTCTGATCTTGACACTAACGAACATATACACACCTTCACACACACTTTCACTGAGAAGATGTTTCCAATCATTTACACCTTGAACATACTGCCACTGAAAATATTACCAGAGTCAGATGATAAGGGAGAGGAAGAGGATGAGGATGACAATGAGGATGAGGATGAGGATGATGATGATGATGATGATGATGATGATGATGATGATGATGATGATGATGATAAGGATGAGGGTGAGGATGATGTAATGTTGATCCAATGATGAAGGTGAATGATGTCATCACTTACATAGCTTTCTGCCTTGGTGCTCCTGTTTATTCTCATAACAGTAATTTTATGAGTGCACTGTATACCCACTAATGTGTTTGACATCTAATAACCCATGTATGATGCATCACCTCATGTAATCTTGCTTGTATCGTGCACAGGGCTGCGTTTATTATTTGCACCTCTCACAATTTTCTACATTTCTGCATAAAAATGACTAAAAACATCAACGGACTTTCCTGGAAGTAGACAAAGAGAGCCCAATCAACCAAATGAAACAGAAATATTATACTTTTGTGTTTATTTAGAAAAAGACACTATATGTCAAAATATATGCTGCATGTATGCTTTATCCAGATGATTAAGTGAAATTCATATTTCAGAACGTGAATACAAAAGTCAGTGGAAATATTTCCTCTGTTGCTGTCAGTATATTTTTTACTTTTTTACTTTTCCCTGTTGTGTGAAATGAACTACCTTGCTTAACTACGTGCTGCTGTAACATGGTAAATTTCCCCACTGATGTATAAATTAAAGGATTATCTTAACTCATGTCTTATGTCAAAATAAGTCCATCATTATCTTATTTTTTAGATTATATTGTCAATATATCAATAGTTTCTGTTGTACTTGTTCAGATTAATAATAACAATACATTAATTATGTTCATGAAACAGAATTCATTAATACATGAATTATTACTGAAATGATACATGATAACATGTGCCTTAAATGTATGTAATTAACTTATAAATTAGACTTTTGTTTACTTTCATATAAGTTATCTGCATCCTTTTTTTTTCTTTTTTTTTTTAAACAGTTTGATTTATATGCTAATCCAGAATAAAGTGCATACTTAGTGAAATCTGTGACTCTGTATTTGGATGCTTTGGTCTCCATGGAAACCACGCAGACACTTGGTAGATGGTGATCCGGTGACTCAGCACAGCAAACACAACTATGGACTACTGTGGCATGCAAGGTCACCATGGCAACGGGGCTGGTGGGATTGCCGCTTGTAGATGTGACTCAGGCTGGTTGCCGGGTGAAACTGTACAGCACACAGAGAACAGCCTGTGAGCATCATCATTATATCATTAGTGGGTCATGTGACAGTGGTTTCCTGCGGCAGACAGAGTATAAAAGTTTAACAGCATTTAGCATGTTATCACACACTGTAGTGAAGTTGGAGGCAAATCAAAGGGTGTTTTAAACATTTTAGACACATTTTATTTTATTTCATCCGTTTTAATGCAGTGTAAATCGCGGTTCATGCCATGAAGCAACACTTTAGTGTAGAATCAATAATAAGTTTCAGAGCAGTCACAATTGTGTTGAAATATACTTTAACAAAGGATTCATCTGGTATTACACTATTAATTCTGTCATTTTTTACTCCATGAAACAAAGACATAAAATACATGGCAGTGCTCAAAACACAAACACACTCACTTGTCATTTCATTTAGTACACTTGAAATTGAACATACTAATGTAACAGTCCTGCTCTAAACCTGGTCTTCATGAAGGTTCTGGTGTTCAGCATTTATAGTTTCAAATAACTGAGAGAGCTGGTGGTTCAGCTGTGTTTTCACAACGTTTATGTTCAAATCAGAGACAGATTCTTTCAGTTGTAAAAAATTGTAAAAAATAAGCAAACAAACAAAAAAACATGATGGGTTTAAGAAGGCAAATAGAGTTTTTTTTTTTTTTTTTAAATAATTTTTGGGCCCCTGGTGGCTTTAAGGGGCCCATAACAAGCTCATCTTAAGGGCTCAGTGGATCAGACTCACTGCTGTGTGTACCTCTGTTCGCCTGTGGTTGTTCGCTGGATACGTTTCTGATGATGATGTCTGTAAAATGACTCTTGTGTCCGCCTTGGTGTATTGCTGTTCATCGTTTTCTTTAGTTTTGTTTTTAAATGTGCCATTTTTCGCATCAAGACAAATTCCTTGTTCCTAGCATACGTGGCAAAAATTATGATTCTAAAAAACTGAGAGTTCAATAATTAAATTAAATTAAAATAAATCAGGAGTTATTGCCACTTTATGTTTTTTTTTTTTTTTTTTCCTCATGGTCCAGTAGCAAATGTTCAGTGGCCCTGCATTTGACCTCTAACCAGGTACTGGAAGCAATGTTTTATTTTCCTTTAATACAACTTTATAATATATTAATTTGTAATATATTTATAATACTGTTTGCAGTTGTATATCCTCGATTGACAATGAGTGTCTACTCTCACTGTCTTACTACCTTTTTCTGTTACACCAAACTCTTTTATTTTTCCTCTGCCTAGCTCCGCCCCGCCGGAGTGCCGCGTCCTCAGCCCAAAGCGAGCCTCCACCATCAACGGACACGCAGCAACGTCAAGTCAGCCGAACTCTGCGACGAAAGGAAGCTGCACAGACTTCAAAATAAAATTTAATGCGTTAAATATTTTAGTTTTTAGTTTTTTGCTTTAACGGTTGTTTCTGTTGTTCTCACTGTGCATGTACCAACAAAAGTATAACTTCCTGATTAAAAAATAAAGACTCTTTCAAAGCCGTTTTATTTATGTCACGTTAACTGATCTGTAGGTGTCAAAGAGGTCAACGTCTTCCTGCAGATTCCACTTTCCTCCTAGTCACTGCTCTACTACTGGCCAGGACAACACTTTACTTCACCAGCAGGTGTCAGCAAACGCAGACTGATAACATACGTACATGTAGGGTAAAGACTGACAGTTGTGCAAATATTACGTCTATGATTATTTATTTTGTTTGTGAATGTATGTTGAATAAACTTTTGTTCATGGCCTGTATGTATTCTTTGCTGTACTGTGTGCTATAATTCGTGTATGTTCACATATCCTCCATTGTTGGCTTCATCACAGATTATAGGAATACAGAGATTGTGTAACAACATCCACCTTTGCCTTAACATCAAGAAGTAGCTGATGACGGAAAAAGCGTCAGAAAGGTAGTAATTCAAGTGGATGATCATTATGGATGATGGAGTTTGTGGTTCTATTAAACTGGATTGAAGTAAACACAAAAGTGTTTCTCTTATCTAGTGTAGCCCCTGACTACAGTGCCAAAATACCTGTCAAGTGAGTGTATGTGTGCATCTATCTATCTATCTATCTATCTATCTATCTATCTATCTATCTATCTATCTATCTATCTATCTATCATCATTACAATAAAAATGTAACACGTCATTTGACTGGACGACTTTTATTCTGAAACGCTTCTCCGGATGCGGTTTCCGCCGCGTCGCCTGCCTTGACGCACGGTTCGCCTCACTCATTCACTTCAGGTCGGGACTCCCATTGGAGCATTAGGAAGACGAAGGAGAGAGCGGCGGCTGCTGTCCAAACTCGCCCGAAAACAGCGTGAAAACATTCGGATTTCACTTCCAGACAACCCGCGACCGGAGCATTTAAACCCGACCCGGACGCCAGATAAGAGCCGTTCATTATATAGTCGAACTGGATCGATCCAGAGAGGCGTGCGTGTGTCTGTTCGTGTGTGCGCGTGTTTATATGCGTGTGTGTTTTCGTTTGGACGCACACAGTCACAGGTTGCTAGCGGAGTTAGCCACGTTAGCTGCGGTTTGCTTTTCCCTTCACTGGAACCAGCCGGAGCCAAACTTTAAATAAAAGCTGTCAGACATTTTTTCCTTCATTTTCTTCTCTCCCCCCCCCCGAAACAGGGTTCCGTGTGATTCAGTCAGGATGTGGTGCTTTTACGGACGTTTATCGAGTTGGCCGGCGGGTAGCATCGGCTGACCGAAGCCCAACGTTTGGATTTTACCTTTTTTTTTTTCTTTCCCCCCTCTGCTGTTTTTAGACTTTAGTTTTAAAGCGGACTACAACCTCTGGGTGTTGAAACTAACCCCTTCTATTAAATAAAAAACATATTTGTTGGAGGATTTCGAAACTTCTCGGCTTTCAGTTTTTTATTTTTTATTTTGGGACGTATATATATTTGGAAAAAAAGAAAAAGTTGGGAAGTTGAATTTTTTTTTTCTTTCCCCGAGCCTGTGGAAAAATGGATGCGGGTATAGAGAAGGAATGCAGCGCCTTGGGAGGGCTCTTCCAGCTCATCATGAACGACATGAAGGTAATAAAAACAATAATCCAATTAAATACATTTTTATAATCCTTACAAGTGACCTCAGTGCGTGAATCACTTTTCAAAGCAAGCCTGCCCACAGTTAGAGTTTAATCTAATTTTCTACACCTTACGTATCATTCTTTACTTCTATACTAGTATTTTTATGTGTTTTTATGATTATATATGTTCATTCCTCCTAAAAAAAAACATTTAACCATTGGCTCCATTCATTCTTAATGTAGATTTCCAGGTTTGCCTCACTTTTAAACTTCCCTCTGCATATCATCCGTGTTTACATGTCACGCTTGACACGCAGATTTGAGTCTTAAAGTGAAGGAGGTGATTCAAACAAAGAGCCCTAGGTATTAATGAGTGGATCCTGAAATCTAGTGGCTCAGTGTGGACTGTCTGGATGTTGGTTGGGAGGTGAGTGAGCAGAGGTTCAAGCTGGCGGTGGGCCATCTGAGAGGCTAACGGCGCTGGGTGGGGGTGGATTTTACCAGCTGTGTGCCCTTTGATGTTTGTCAAGCAGCCCCCCCCCCCCACCACCACCTTTTGCTGTCTGTCTGTGTCTCACTGCTCTCACGTGTCCAGCGTTAGAGACTCTCGTTCGCTTATTTCTGTCTTAAATAGGCAGTAAAGCGTGAGCTGTTTTTGCGCTTGTGTTTTGTGCCAACTGTAGTCTCGCTTGCTTCGTTTATATGGACACTAGTATTCTAATAATAGGAATAAAAATCCTCATGTTACCACCTCAGTTGAATCAGACTGACCTGGACCTGATGATCCATGATAACCATGTAAACACACGAATCCATTCTTTCTGAGCATGTTTGCTGCTCGTGGGGTAAACATCAGGCGATGAGTTTCCAGGAAACATGAAGGTAGAAAAACCACCAGAAGATGAACGAAAAACGTAGAAACATCTTGCTCATCTTCTAGTGAGTGATTTCACTGTTGTCAATAAAGGTTGGGGAAAAAAACAGCTTTTTCTGTTCTGTTTCCTGCAGATATGATTATCCACAGCAGCAGAACCACTTTCCCAGTTGAGTTCTGTCATCTGTCATTGTTGATGTTTTTTGGGCCATGTAAACACATCATTACATTATGACCACCTTCCTAATATTGTGTAGGTCTCCCTTGTGCCTCCAAAACTGTTGTGACTCATCAGAGAATGGACATGGGCCTTCTGAGGGTGTCCTGTGGTGTCTGGCAACAGGATGTTGTTAGTGGGGGGCCTTTGGATCCTATGGGTTGTTTGGAACGGCCTCTGTGGACCATCCCACAGATACTTGATCAGTTTGGGATGTAGTGAATTTGGAGGCCAGGTCAACACCTTGTGCTGGTCTTCATGTTTTTTTGAGTTGTACCTAAACTGTTTTTGTGTGTGTCTGTGTCAGTCTGCATCCTGCTGGGGATGGCTGGCGCCATCAAGGAGTGTCATTGCTATGGGATGGGTGGTACATGTCTAAGTAGAACGTTGTATTGTCACAAGAGTCAGTGTTATTTACTTCTCCTGTCAGTGGTTGTGATGTTGGTGCTGATCGGTGTATATCTGATCTGATCATTTTATTTAGTGTCCATGTAAACAGTTCTCCGGTCAGTTCTGTGGTTTCTAAAGTATAATATCAAATGTGTACAGTAAACAGAATCCCAAAGCCCTAAAACTTCTAAACTACAGAATTGTACAGTTGTAAAACTATTGTACAACAGTTTTAATCGTCACATTGGAAATAACAAACAGATTAATTGGTAAACATGATCAGTTGCAACTCTAGCTCTAATAAAAGTTGTCCTCATAGCCACAGTCTGCCTAAAATAACCTTCTTTGAACAGATTGCACAGCTTATTCACTTGACGTCTGGGAAACTTCTTGTGTTTCATTACAGCCAAGATAAGACAAAGGCCCTGTCCACACGTACGAAAACGATCTTTTTTCTCTCCGTTTTCGACGTCATCGTTTCAAGAAATATCCGCGTCTACACGGGTCCGTTTCTGCTCGACCGAAAACGCTACTTCCTATTCCAGGCCTATAAGTGGCGCTGTTTCGGTTTCAGAAATTCACCAAAAATGGAGAGGAAGAGGCGGAGCATGCGCACAAAGCTTGAGCGCTGTTTACAAATCGCCTTTTTTGCTCAGCGTGGTGGCACAGGAGCATGATATTTTGCCCTGGTAACCCTAATAGGCTCAATATCTTCTCCAGCAGGAAAACTAGCATGTAGTCCGCCATTGTTGTTGATGTTGTTACGAGACGTCTCGCTCACGGGAGGTGTAAGGCTGCTCGGGGGGGGGGGGGGGGGGCATACGATGACGTCATCGTTTTCGTTTTTCTGTGTCCACAAGGAAACGCTAGAGCTGCGTTTTCAAATTTCTCCACCCTGGGACCCGTTTTCAGAAAAGTGCGTTTTAGGGCTATGCGTTTACAGGATACGTCTGGACGCTCGGCCAAAACGATTAAAAAAAACCTCCGTTTTGGCGTATTTGCGTTTACGTGTGGACAGGGCCAAAGTAGACCAGTGTTTCCACAAAGTGTCACTGTCACAAAACCTTTTTTAAAAAGCCAGATAAATGTCACCTGTTCTTGGTTTGATGGAGCATTGATGAGATCTAAGCATTAGTATGAAAACAACGTCTCTAAAGTTCAACCTTCTACTTTATGTTTGTAGGCTAGTTTTAGTCGCAACATGCCACCAAATGTATAAAGATGTGCAAGAGGACCGGAAACATCTTGAAAGTACTAAAAGTACATCTGCCACTTGTTATGTGATGCTCTACTGTGACTAGTGATGTCCCGATCAAGTATTTTGTCCACCAATCCGATTCTCAAGCTTGTAATATTGAGCATCGACCGAGCCGAGTTGTGATCCGTTTTAAGTAAACTAAAATTCCTCCCCTGGAGATTCATAAAGACTTTACTTTTCTTCCTTGTATTCTCCTAGATGTGACTGTGTTTAGTCCAATAAATAATTCTGTCAAAGTTAATGTCGTATGGAGAGGGTAGCTTGTACCTTGACTCCAGAAAACCTGTGTTCTCTACTCCAGAAATGTCCTGGTCATCCAACGCCATAAACTCCTTAACACTCTCTGGAATATTTTTCTCCTTGACATTATGTCCAGGAAACTTTTCTCTTCTTTTCAACATTCAGTGTTTGTTGTTGTTGTTCCGGTGCAGCCTTTGCCTGAGTGCACTCCACTGATTCTGTTTAGGGATTTTTGTAGGTGTTGAATCAAGTTGGTAGTATTGAATGATGGTCTTCTACTACCACCTCACCAAACATCCACTTTGCACAGTTAACAAATTTCTGTCTGACTGACTTCATGTTCCAGAGTTAAGTTCTTCCACCAGTAGACGTGTTTAGTCACCTCCTGTTGGTTCTTCTTCTTTTTTTATGGCAGACCTAACTAAAGCTCAAGCTTGAGCATCCCTGTATAGCACATTGTCTGATTCTACTACTCGAAGGTCACCTTGCTGTTGTCTATGACTACAGAGGAGCCCAAAGTTTGATCTATATGAGGCTGTTTCTCATTTCATTCAGAAGTTAAAAACGGTTTGCACGTAACGTGATGGAACTTGCAGACATCCTGTGGTGAGAACAGCGAGCAGTACACATGAGTCACTTCTGCGGTCAGATAACAGGGAAGAGGGCTGTTCATGGAGGACTGTGTGTGATTCAGCGCTTGTGGCATCATATCCTGGTATTTTACCAACCTGGAACAGACCCAACAGGGGCACTCCTGCCATCTGCCACACGCACAGAAGTCATGTCTAATTAAGTGGAGAGTTGCTGCTCAGATAAATCTCTCCTCAGGGCATCATAACATGTCCACGAAGAGCTCACTCTTTGAATGAGCCAATAAACATGGAGGCGCAGAGGCCTCTTCCAAATTGTAGGTCATTTTATGAAATAACCAAGCCGAAGAATTTTTAAAATGTCGTGAAAAGAATCTCCACAATATAGCCAAACGAAATACAGTTCAGATATCATTAACAGTTTCTGTTTGTCCAGATCTTTCAGGAGTTAGAAACAATACATGGCCCCTGGATATTACCCAATGCAGGTCAGATATTGAGTGTTGCAATTTATCTGGAAGGTCTTTCATAACATCGGATTGCGCATTGTGGGTTTTTTTCCACACTGAGCAAATGAAGGAATAGTCTTGAAAGAAGGAATTCAGTGGCCTCTTCTTATCGTGGTAAAAAGAGAAACAATAAAGGTTTTCATAATTGATTAGTTTGTGTCATTTCAACTGCTTAGAGTTGATCTTCCTTTTAGTGATTGAAAGATTTTAAGTTTAAGCCAAGAGTTGCCAAAAGTTCGTGAGGAGGGGCTACAATCAGTTTTGGTCCATTTCCCTTTGTTTTTAACATTTAGAGCTGTTTGTATAGCTAACATTTAACCTGCGTTTACATAGGTTGACAGTTGCCGATGCAGCGTTGTTGTATTTGACCAATCAGCTCTCCTATGCTTGGGAAGTGCCTCCTTTAGGAACTTAAAAAAGACAATTAAAATACCTTTAAAACTACAAAAACATCCTGTGGTATGAAAGTGGCTTTTTCCAGTAGGCTCCATATTTTTATCCTAATATTTTCTGTGTTTGTATAGACCGCCATCCTCACACACCTAAGTACTGGGGAAAATGACTAAATCTCATCTTTGACTCTTGTTCATTTAATGACAAATAATGTGGTCATTGTGGTCCTGTGGTCATCAGTGTGCGTTTTCTACTGCTTAATATTCTGCTTTTTACCCTAATACTTTGTCACCTGTGCTATCTGCTCCAGATCGATCTTGAGACTGGTTTCGCATGGCAAATTTTGGTACAAGACCCAAAGCCTAACACTGGCTCCAACTCTTTAGAGCACCATCAGGCCTTGGTTGATTTCAGAGATGCACAAAAGCAAAAACACGAGAAAAATGTGAAACTAGAGGGAAAATATTGTGGAAATTAGTGTTAGTTTTAAGTAAAATTCTTTTGAAACTGAAATCTCTAAACAAATTGATATCAAACTGAATCAAGTCGGGACCGAATCGATTCAGGAAATTGGCAGCGATACCCAGCCCTAGTTTTAAATTCTCAAAAACGGTCAGTGGAGACCACAGCAGCCTTGAATGAGCGTGGGCAATTCTCCCTCCTTCTGCCTCCTACACTCCATCTACTCTGGTGTCTGAGCTCTTTTCTGTGTGGCAATAATTTCAGGAAAATTCACAGTTTATCAACATTTATTTATTAGCGTTGAGCGGTCGCTCAAGGTTGTGTAAGGTGCACCGAGAAACTCGACAAATCTGACTCGTTAGTTTTAGTGGCGTAATTACAGAATGACGGGGACACAGCAGCTCTCAGGTATAAATGTTTTCACTGGTGTAGGCTCTGCTTGGACTGATTACGGGACTATTAGTCGTTCTCGTTGGCAGAATTATTAAAAGCTGATCAAGGAACGAATTAAGTCCACAAGCGAGTGAGGAGACATTAAGATGAGCCACGTTGGGGGAGAGGCGCTTTCAATACTTGGGAGTTTCCAAATTGCCCGTTATGTTTTAACGTGAAGTCATTCAATTATCACATCTTGTGCTAACATCCTGTTTGATTATAAAATGAGTCAGCGCTCGGTAGAAAATCTGTCCCGCAGCAGCTCTGGGGACCTTTGAGTTCCTCCGCAGAGAGACAGACAGCTTATTGATTTCTGTCTCGGCTATATCAGGAGTGACATTATGAGCCATCGACCTTCCACACTCCTCCATCTATCCCCCCATCCTGACATGCTTAGTATGTTCCTCCACTCTCTCTTTCATGCGCTCACTCTTATTCTCCACCCCCATCTCTCTTCTTCGTCTTCTCTCTTTCTGTTTTGTAGTTTTCTCCCCTCACTAGCTCCACCTTTGATATAATTCTCTGCTTCATGTTTTATGATTGAACCCCCCTGTTGGTTTCTGAGTGACCTTCTGTATGTATGTGTTGTCTTGTGTTTATACATACATGTTATATTTGTGTGTGTGTGTGTTACAGTGGCTGTCCTGTGTTGTGTACTGAAGGTGAACTGAGAAAGGGACAGTAGTAGCGTGTGTGTGTAGAATAGCAAGTAGTGTTCACTTTTTAGACAGACACTCATAGTAAACAACTGTCAAGTGCATTATTGTGTTTTATAATCTTTCACGTCTTTATATAATTAACCGTGGGTGTGTGAGAAGGCTTTCCCCACACACTGTTGGCCGTAATGCAATGCCGTGTCGCCAGCGTTTAGTCACACTGCTGATATGGCACTTTATAGTTCCTGATAGTTGGGTGTGTTTGTGGGAGTGCTTGATTTCAGAGTCAAGAGTCATGACTGACTGGAAAATAGGCAGCCTCAGGTGAAAGTGGGCGTCAACACACACGTTGAATTCTTCAAACACTTTGCCGCAGAACAGACCAAACTTTTATTTTTGTTCAATTAATTAATACGTCGATTACTTTTCGATCATTGTATCGACTATTGTCTGAGTACTCGTTAATCTTTTGGTAACTACTAAAATTTAACAGAGCTAAATTAATTCAAACATAATGATGACATATTTGAAAACGGCATATGAGTGAGGATATACCAAATGATACCATTCGATAAAAGTTCTGATTTATTGAGTGTAATTAGGAAGGATATTTTTACTATATTCAGTCATTAATTAGCATACACTGAGTATGATTTAAGTCCAGTGACTTGTGCTGTTTGTAATTAAAACTCCTGTAGTAGAGGGTCACCATTCATAGTAACGTTAACCTAACCTACATGTCTATGTGAGAGGAAACACAGCACAGGACACGTAAGACACAGGGTGAACATGGAAACTCCATATATACTAAGCCTGCAGTTATGTTTGTATCCTGAAATGTTGTGCATCATTTTCATCTCAAGAATTTAAACTTTCCAGTGGTGTATAACGTGTTGGCACATAGTCAGCGGGCTGAGTTAATCCCTGGTTAAGTTGCAAAAATAGCCGTCGGAACATCAATGGGCTAAACTTCTATTCAAATATAATCATGATGGGTACAAAAAACCCCAACTTGATTCTTCAAGCTGCTGTAGGGTGTTATGTTTAAACTGTGCGGTGTCAGCAAACTTCGTCAGACTACTGTATTGACTACTGACAGAGACGCTGTAACTTATGCACATAGCCCGTACCGGTACGAGGCATTTATGCTTGTGCGCTCGTCAGTCTGACTCGCTCTCCACAAACGCCACCCAAACGCTAGACGGCGATGTGTCTTTTTCGCGAGCCGGGTTAATTTTTGTTTCTACTTACTGCTTCACTTTCCACTTTGTGCTTCACTTTCAACAATGGCCCCTTTCAACATGAAGGAACAGCGGCTCTACTAAAAGCTTCTTCACCCTATGGCGACTAACTTTCGCCGAAGACGAGTCATGCAAATGTTTGTGTCTCCGAACCTCCTCAGTTAATATTTCCTCGATGTGTTCAGTCTGTATTGATCCAAAATTATCAATTACAAAATTGTGGCGATGGAGAAGCAACTGGAAAAACAACATTTCTGGGGAGGTGCATGTCAGCTATGGCAGTAGGGTCTGCGCAGGGTCTGCGTACGCTCTGTGCTATCGCCGTAGCTTCTGCATCAGTTTGAAGCAGAAGTCTATACTGCCTATTGATGTGGGGTTTGCCCTCCTTGTTTTCACCAACCAACTACATGCTAATGTAATTAGCATGGGTCTATGGCAGTTTACATTCAATAAATTAGCGTAGCAATCAGCAAACTTTTTCTGGTAGCTTTCCACAACAAAATACACAGTAAGCCGCTCAGGTTGGCAGATTGGGGAAATTAGATCACAGACATGGGAAGGCCGCAAGCGTATAGAGGGGAAAAGATGTAATGAGATATTCACGCTGCAAAACTGGAAAACACAGTGGGAGTTGCAGGTTTTCTTTAAGTTCAAACAATAAATAAGTAATTTAGATGTTGAAACTGTGGCTATTTCAACTTCTGTTATTATGACCTGTCTGTCCGTCTATCCGTTTGTCAATTTCCATGCGTGGGTCGGGTTGGAGTGCCAACAGGCTAAGCCAAAAAAAATCCAGACTCCCTTCTCTTGCTTCTCTCCAGCAACACATTCCAGTTCCTCATGAGGTATCTCAAAGCGTTCCCAGGTCAGTTAAGATATTTAATCCCTCCAGCGAATTCTTGGTCTACCCTGGGGTCTACTCCCAGCAGATTGTACCCTGAACCACCTCAACTGGCCCCTTTCAACATGAAAGAACAGCGGCTCTACTAAAAGCTCTTCACCCTATCTCTAAGGCTGAGCCCAGCCACCCTGCAGAGGAAGCTCATTTCAGCCATCGATTTAACAAAGCTAACGCCACAGGTGACCTTTGCACTCTGTGCATTATTGGATACTAACGGCCTTGTGATACAGTTAAACTTGGCTGGAACTCTGCTTTTCATATGAAGTGGCCTCCGGGATTGGACAGAACCGTTCCGACGTGCTGAAAGAAACACAGACTCGGGAGGATGGAGTTTATGAATCGAGATGCAGCCAGAAACTTGAACCGTGCATGGGAAGTTTAGAAGGAAGTGAGGGAGATGGATGGGCATGAGTCAACAGGTAAAAAGAGATGGAGGTGCTGAGGTGGTACGGATGACTGCGGTTCAGTAGAGGGTGTGGATTTATCTCTCGCACACCTGGGTATCCTCACACACTGATGGAGGTGAGCCGTGTTTTGAGCACCGTCATAGACATTCGGTGAGCAGTTATATGGAAATTTTAAAAATGCATTTGAGCTTTCAGAGATGTCTTTTTTTTTTTTTTTTTTTTTTTTTTTTTTTAGTGGAAGGTTGATGAATTTTCTTGAGAGGCAAGTGTGAGGAATTAAAATTGTTAAAAGTTGATTATTTTTCTTTTTGATCTTAAAAGGAATTGCAGAAGGTTTAATAGATATCGTAAATAAGTGGACGATTTCTCATGAAAAGTGAGAGTTTCGTCACTCAGTCTTAGATTTTACAGATTTCAAGATTTAATCGCTTTGTTTTGTAATGCTCATAATAACATTAAGCGATGCCTGATGATGCCTCATCACTAGCAGACTGAGCGACAGGACTAAAGGCAAATAGATACACAAATAATATGCAAAGACACAGAAATAGACTAAAATCACATGGAGATCAGCTGCTGTTTGCTTCCTCATATCTACACCAAGTTTGGAAAAAGACAAATGAAGAATAAAGCAAGCAGAAAATAAAAACACTTTACTGCTGGTTTAAGACAGGGAGACTCATTCATGAAGTATTTGCAAACATTTAAATGTTTGCTACCAGGCACGCCATATTCATAAAATATTTACTGGAATTTGTTTCACTCTTCAAACTTCAGCATGTGTAGGTTGATTCCATTAATAGGTATGCAGAACTAAAATAAATAACTACAAAAGATCAGGCTTGGTTGGTCTTATCCTGTTATTAACAAAAAAGGCCTGGATCAGCCCTGATTGAGACATCCCTAATTGTCAGCATCATAAACAGCGGAGAGAGCAGATTACAGAGCTCGTGTTGGCTTCCCGAAGAAATTTAAGAGAATTTGCAAAACCAAGAATTGGAACATATTAGAAGATGTGGAGCACTGATTTTAGTGGAACAAAACTGGCTTCTTTGGACTGTGGGTACAATCCTTTACTGACACAGCATAGCAGCAACACCTCACTTATAATTTCAGATGAAGCATGTTATCCAGTCTCATCAAAATCTGAGCAACACTTCGAGGTTTCATACTAAACATAAGCGCTTCTTAGATCTACTGCAGCACTCTGCTTGCTGTTGTTAAATGCTCGGGTTTGAGATACTTGCTCAGTAAATGTGACCTCAACCATTTGACCTCTGACCCTGCAGCCAAACCAAACTCATTTTAGTCAAGACTGTTAAGGACTTAAATAACTTGATCAAAACCAAGATAAAACAATGTGGCTGATATATAATTAGTCAGTTTTGCAGTATTAAAGCCTAAAGTTGTCCTTAAAATCATCTTCTTTTTTTTTCTGTGATCTTTGCCCGTGCAAATTGTTGGGAGCTGTTTAAAAAGTGTGATCAAAGAAGTGAGATTTATCCGTGTTTTTGGAAAGTTGTTATTCCGTAGACTATCTGTTTGCCGGTAGAGTTTTATGTCAGATGGTGAAGAGACAGACTGACAGCCATGCTTTACTCATCAAACCTAATGTCTTGTTGACCTGGTTGACCTGAATGTCTGAGCTCTAACTCGTTCATTCCTTTACTCGTCTCACTTCAAGCTGCATAGCTTCAGTTTTCACCAGAAGATTTTTGTCTGGAGATCATCTGATTGAGTCTGGCAGCTGAGAGAGGTGACCCCCCCCCCCCCAAATCAACAGACTTTGTGAGCAAATAGAGATATTTTCAAGCTGTCGCACCGTAAAGATGTGGTTCACAGCAATTCCCCAGAGCGGAGGACGACAAAGCTCAAATGCTCAAAGTAAAACGTTATGTGAGACCTAGGGAGGGTAGATAAAAGGAGGAACTGAAAGTGCATACTGTTTTCTGTCTGTTTGAATCACTTAATGACAAAATGTTTTCCCAGATAAAGGATCAGTTAGTCCATGGTGGAACACATTCACTGAACAAACCATTAACCTGGTGTTGACACACCCCACCCATTTACATTCAACTCTCTCTCTCTCTTTTTGTCTTCCTGTCTTGAGTCAACCAGTGTTGCTCAAATACGACGTCAAACAAACCATCAACCTGTTGTTTGAACAGTCTCTCCCATGTTCTCCGTTATGTCAGTGTGATGAGTGGCTGACATGTTTTTGTCAGGGAGTGGAAGAAATTTCTAGCTCCTTTTTTTTACTTTAATTCTCCTTTGTCTTTGGAGAACAAAACAAGAAAACAATTGAATCCAGTGTGGTGGTGATCAATGCTTGTCTTAGGCAATTTGGTTAATGCTTTGCAGATGACTGCTGGTCACTAGTAGCCTGGCACAGTCATACTAAATTCTTATCAGAAAGTGAGTCTTGTAACACACCATTTGGATTTCATTATGTTCTTGTTTCAACTGATTTAGAGAAAAAATATGACTTATTGCAATTGGATAGCCCTCTGACCAATCGGAGTGATTTTGTTGTAAAGCTCCACAGCGCTCCACAGCGCTGAGATGATGTGTATTACTAGGTTGCTGTTACTCTTCTTTCCATCACCGCATAATGTTGATTGGCCTGGTGGACTGACCCCAAACCAATTTTCTGATGTAAACATTGGATGACAGGCTGGCTTTCAGGCTAGGTTGCTATTGGAAGATCCAGGTTATGGTTACCTCTTGTATATAGTCCAAAAGATACAGAGTGAAACAAGTTTCTTGACATTGGTTGTCGCCTCAAAGTTGAAATTAGTCTATTTTCTTCTTTCATTACCTTGTGGCCATATCTCTGCTAGTCTCTTGCTGTGTGCACACCCATTTATTATCACTAAAACCTAAAGAAAACACCAAATGATAGAATGAGTATTGACTGCATATGGAAAGTGGTAAATTTCTGTACCTTTCAAGTAAATTGTCATGTTATGGCACGATCATGAACACAAGTCTCAGAATAGGAGATAAATGTGCGTTTACATGCTCTACAAATAAAACACACATTTACAAATGTGAAGAGTTTTTAAAGACATTACACTGTGAATGAACATCAGATTTGACTTTTTTACTGTTTTTGTATTTGACTTTAATGTATATTGAGTTTAAATGCTTGTGGATACCTCAGATATCCTTGTGTATATTATCAAAATGGGCAAATTTGTGTTCCTCAAAAGATTAAATGGCTCCTCTACAAATCAACATACACATTTGGTTTATATTTGCAAATCATGCAACATATATTAGCCACCGTTATTGAGTAATTTCTCTTCATGCACATACACTGTCCTGCTGCTGGAGTAACTCGATAGATCTCCAAATGTGGATTAATCTGCAACTAAAAGTAGTCCTTAACAAATGCATGATTTTCTCCTGTTTAAGTATTATTTGCTAAAGCTACAGTGAACAGCTGTTGTAGGAAATCACTTTTTAAACATTAGACTACACATGGTAAATTATTTGTAGTGATTTGTATGGTGAGGGATCCTTGAACAAATTGTTCATTTTGGACTGTTCATTGGATCTATTGGCAGTAAGAACACACATGGGGAGTTAATTCATAAAAAGGCCTAAACAGTTTTGTGCTAATAACAGGAATGTAAAACAAAACGTTTAGCTCCATAGAAATCAAGTGTAGTGTGAAAATTTCAGGTTTCATTTCCAACTGGCTTCTGAGGAATTTGTACCATTACATTCTTTAGGCAAGTAGCCCCCCCAAGGTGTGTATCAGTAGCCACACATGCATGTTGAGACTGGATATTTCCACTCCTAAACCAGTTAATCAGAAGTTGAGATGGGGGGGGGGGGGGGGGGGGGGTTAAAATTTCCTCTGGACACATCCCACAACGTCAGTTCCCCAGTCAACACTCAGAATTGCACGCGTGTGACGTCAGAGCCTTTTTTTTAATCAAATCAAGGACACGATGAAGGAGATTGTTTTGTTTCTGACAAGCTCGAGCATATGTCAACAGGCCAGTATCTGTGGTTCCAGCTTATTCTTATCGTCTATTTATGTGCCACATGGTGAAAGTGACAGGTCAGTTACGTGGTAAAAGTTTTAAGTCGGAAGTCATGGGTGACTGTAGGTTGCAGTAACTTTTAGAGGAGCTGTAAAATGAACTCTCCAAATTGCAGCAATGCTATGTGAAGGCCTTCTGGCCAAACAGAAAAATGTGTTGATCCAGTTTACTCTCTGGAGGGCCAGTTCGTAATAAAGCACGGGAACCAAACAGGACACGTTAAACCCAAATTGTACGGGTATAAATACAACACTCTGTCCGTAAGCAAGTAAACGTGCAAAGCAAGCGTGGCCCAGCTTTTAGTTTCAATGTTTCCTGAAGTTGAACTATAAAACCAGTTCACTGGAATTTACTTGGAACAAGTTTCCACTGAAAAATACTTGAGCTCTTCTCTGCGAGCAGTGCCCGCACGGACCAACTGTTATCGGTTTATCTGGGAGATAGCGCACTAAAAGCATACACAAGCAGCATTCGCTTGGCAGCAAGCGGCATGCATAGTTGCACATGTAAAAGACCTAAAGCAACAGTGTGCACTCACACACTCACATATATACACACACCAAAGGTCGTGAACACACGTTTTAGAAACCTCACGCAGACAAAGAAAATGAATGGCAGGCAAATGTTTTGTCAGTTAGCAGTTGCAAAAGACGCCCCTGTTTCTTGCATACCATACAGCAATATCGTTTAATATAGTCAAAGTAGAGGTTGAATGTCATAGACCACAAACAGATTCTGGTGAATGTTGAAACTCCATATCCACAATTTGTTCTTATGGCTTGACTTGACTTATGACTGGATTTTTAGTTCTTTTTTTTGGCATTGAATGTCTCCATTTTCCCAAGTCCTTAATACTGCTACTACAGTGTGGGCAATGGGGATGTGGTGGCCAAAACTCAGATCTGTACGAGGCGGGTTAGCACCAATGAAGGCGTGACAGAATTATGGCATGTGATTGCAGCAGTGTAGTGAACATATCCTACACAGATGCAACAAAAAAATCTATAAATACAAGATAAACTTTGGTTGGTTTCACTTTCACTACCACACCCACAATGGTATTTGGGTTAAGTGAGACATCTAAAACTATTTCCGGTTCAGTGAGGCTATGCTAGGGCTGATTAGACGTTGCTGCCATAGCCTGATCATTTTGATTTCATTATGGGGCATATTTTAACCAGTACAAAGAGGAAAAAATACAACTGCACACTTTTGGATAGGCCGACAACAAAATTCGATCCATTTTGTTGTAAATCAAACCAATTTTCCGACATAAACATTGGATGTCAGGCTGGCTTCTAGTGTAGGTTACTATTAGACGATCCAGGTTCTGGTTAATTCATGTATATTTGCCATGCCAAATGTTTCATAGTGAAACAGGCACCACATAAAAATGTTTGTAGTGTATGGACATAGCACTGCTCTCTATTTTGGAAACAAAATACCGTGAACGTCTGACACCCAGACAATTTTTTTCAGTATTTAGTGTCTTGATTGATCAGGAAGTGCTTGCTTGACCAACGGACAGTTAATTACAGCCTCACCTTCCTTTCTGTCGGATTTACTCGATGAAGGAATCCGTGAATTACCTTCTAACTGGTTGGCTGACTCTTTGAATGAGTGCCTAAACTTGGTCTGGACTCTAGAAAGGACTCATGTCTTTCTGTTGGTCAGTAGAGCAAGTCAGGATTACCATGGTAGGATTAGATGCTGGTGGCAGGTGACCACACTTACAGACCGTAGTAACTTTATACCTGGTCATGCTGTTTGGTTGACTAAGAAGATCGGATAACAGCTCTCTACATCTTGAATACACGGACAGCTCAGACTGTGTAAATGGAGTTTACTGTATCAATAGCAGTAGAGCTTGTAGACCGTCTCCACTCTCCTGAAAGAGCTTTAGTGTCTATAGGAATGTCACATGGGCATAATGGGCAGTTCTCAGGCCACAAACCATTAGACAATGAACTTCTCTGCACCACAGCTAACAAACCATGATTTTGGTAAACCTAACTTATGCTAGATTTGGATCATTTGAAAGGTCTGATGACAAAGTATTGGTTTAATAATTTTTGTATTTTTACATGGGAATATATAGCACTACAAATGTTTTTCTGATGATTAGGGCTGGGTATTGCTACTCGTGTCCTGAATTGATTTGATTCGGATTCACAAGGTTTCGATTTATTTAGAAAAATCTTAGCTTCGAAATAAATAAGTGCCTTTGGAGATCTGTGGTATTTCCACAATTGCTTACCTCTAGTTTTACATGTTGAATATTGCTTTGCTTTTGTCCAACTCTTCTGTTGAAATCTATCATACTCAGAAGTTTCAAACATAAACTTCCAGTCCTCTCACAGTTAGAGCTTCAGTCTTGTTTTGTATCTTGGTTACACGTGGACTGATCTGACTGCATGGCCTTACAAGACAACGATGCGACAACCATCATGCAGAGTTAGTGACGCAAGACTGCAGGAAATGGCATATAGGGTATAAGGGTGTTTACACTCATATTCTATTACGATTCAGGAAACTTAACATGGTTTGGTTCATATTCACAAGGCAATCAAGACAAAACAATCGAGACATAATCTTATTCTATGTGCAGATGTTTCATATACTGTAGTTTTTAATAGTTGGGATCGCATCACGGTAGACAGTAGAATTAACAATAATGTTAGCACCCTCAGGGTCTCAAAATCCTGTGGGAAAGACTGCTGCTGTATAATTCTAAGGTAGTCGTTTTGGTCTGTGGGTAACGTGTAAATTTAGATTGGTAAATTGATGTGTTTTTTTAATACATGTGGCCCTACCAATGATCTCATAAAATGTTTTATTAAAACAAGTGAAAAACTATGTAATGGGAACTATGTAATGTCAACAAACGCACAAAAACCAAAACGGATGGATTGCAGAGAACACCATGAATTTTATGTCTCAACATTTTTACAATTGCCAAAAAACTATGAAAGAAACTTTGGGAACTAGTGATGGTCGTTATTTTTGATGTTTTGGAGATTAAAACGGGGTTTTGTACCTTTCTAAAACCTGCATTTGAATTCAACACATTTGATGCCACTACCTTTGAAAGTCTAGAAATGTTGTGCAGTTCAGATGTAAAAATAGGCATCCTGCCAGATGAGAGTAGACAGTTGTTTTGTCGGCAGCTGTCTCAGGGAACCCTCTGGACACCATCGGTGACCCCTGTGGGTCCCAATACCCCAATTTAGCAACCACAGCTCCAAAGCTCTCAGTGTCAAGCTGCAGTGGACCCTGATACTCTGTCTGTCTGTGGCCTTTTTCGCCCTGCCTGTGGCAGAACCAGAGCTGGAATATTTTGTCTGTGAATGGCTGTGACATTCCTGGCAGTCGCAACAAATCCTGGCAGAATTTTAGCTTTAGACGAGAAGCGCGCGAGGGAACAAGAAGGGCCTTCTAAGAGCTGCACAGAGTGAAATACAAGCCGGAGTCACATTTTATATTGTACATTCTTGGTTGGTAGCTCGACACCGATGTCCAGAGTGACGTTCAGTGTCTGCTCAAGTAGAAGAAGTCTCATGTCTTATATAACAATCAGTCTACAAGATCATAAACAGAAACATACAATAAATGCAAAATATATTTATATATATATCGCAGTCTTTGTGAACATACAAAGAATATGAAGATAAGAAAGAACAGAAATGCAGTGTGATGCTGGAGAGAGAGCTGTGATTCTATGCAGGTCACGGCAGATTTAAACACGAGACAATTTTCCACACATGGATTTTCTGAAAGATTAATACAGTAAAAACCTCTGGCATGACACGAGGTTTTGGAAAGATGACAATATATCATGAATGCTGTCATTTTGTAAACACTCTACATCATATCTAGAAATGCTTTACTGTGAAATCTTGCTCTGAATTACCAGTTCAGTAACCTCTGATGATTTCAACTCCATAATCACTACTTCATCTTAAATGTTTACTTTTTGGCTCATCCATTTTTTCCAACTAGAACCTATTTTCCCCACATGTGTGGGAGCAGCCCGTTTCTATTCACTTCCTTCGTTTTCTGTTTATTGCATGTTCACTGTTGGTTGTTCACCAGAGGCTTCCAGCCGTTCACCTGCAGTATTTCATCACACAGTGCCAAATCCCCACAGCCAGTAAACCTGTCAGCCCCACGCTGTGTTCATGCCTGGCTAGCTGTGAAGCAGGGGTCTGGCTAACAGCTTTAGATGGTGTGGAGCTAAGAGGCTAACGGCATGGTGTTAGGGGTTAAATCGGTATTATCCTCTCTTTGGTGGACCAGCTGAGTTGGAGGACAGACAGGGTGACTGGGTTCGGGAAAATAAAGATGGAGAAATTGGGACTCAGACCAGGCCTCTGTTCCAACAGGACTTTCCTGCATTTTTAATTTAATAACCAGAATGCCACAAACCAGCAGCTGTTGGTCACAGATGTAACCTAAGGTCAGAGCCTGCAGCGCAAACCAGTCTTAGATTACATAATCGGTCAGCTGCTGTTCCAAAATACAGGTATTGAAGCAGATTAGGAGAAGAAAAAAGCCAAAAGGTTAAAGACATTTATATATCTGCAGACCGACGTATTGAAATCATCTGTTGTTTTTTAACAATTTATGGACTTTTACAGATGTGAGGAGATTTGGAGCTGCAGGGATTGGTTGATATAGTCAGCTGAAATAAAGTTTTAAGAAATGCCGCTTTTTGAATTTATTTCCATTGCATTTGATGTCATGTGCAAAGACACATGAAAAATTGTGGAAGTACCACAAATCCCCGAAACTAATGGCAACATTAATGTTAGATTAAGATAAAATACTTTGTAAACTAAAATATCTCTAAATGAATTGATATTGAATCAATTGATTCAGGAAATCAGCCTATAACTGAATGTCTAAATAGTTTTAAAGAAAAATATGAAAAATGTGCTGCATGACAGCAACCGTGGTTTGCTTGAATTAGGTCCTTCTTCCTTGTTTGTTTCTGTGTGTAGATGGTCGACCAGAGAATCCCCAGCTTTTCTCCTAATGTGCAGCCAAAAATAACACCAAGTCAGTCAGCTGTTGATTATTTTTTACGCTGCTCAGAGCTGTTGTCCAGAGAGATCAAGGAGGACTGTAAAACAAATCTGAAAAGAACATAAAGGTCCCACATTCTCTAGTGTCATTCTTCTTTTTATTTCATTTTGACCTTACCTTTTTTCCTCCACACTTTGTGATTTGCTCTTTTTTTCTTAGACCATGTCCCCTCGATTTTCATTTAGATCCAGTCACTAATTCATGTCAGTTTAGTCCTTTGACCCTCTCTTGACCTCTCATAGTGCAGCTATGTCAAAGTATCAATGAGAGCTTTTCTGTACATTGTGTTTCATTTGTTCTGCTTTTTAATCCTCACATGTCACTTGTATTTATCATCATAATGTTTGTTTTAACAACGTTAAATCCACCTCATAGATTGGAGTAAGTTCTGTTTGAGCCTGACAGGTTGAACTCTATTACTTACTTACTTAAATAATAGTTGTGTGTACACTCATTAGAGCCATAAGCCCGGCAGGATTATTGGTATGAGATGTGTATTGTTAAAGCTGTGGGGTTTACATTTCAGTTAGACTTTGGGAATCCTGTTGAGGTTTAGTGTAATTCGTTGTTTTCTGTGTTTGCAGGCCAGTTATCCTACGTGGGAGGACTTTGTGACCAAAGGAGCCAAGCTACAATCACAGCTCAGGTAAGATGCACATGCACACATTTTTGTAAGTGGCAGCTGGGGCTGGACAATAAGGCCTGAAAATAAAACCTCAGATTTTTTTCACACTAAACTAGATTCACAATAATTTTCTCTCCTTCCTAAAAAATAAAATACACAGCCTCAAGCTCTCTGCAGAGCCTTTGACACGCACAGTTGTACATGCGGGGCAACTTACGGCAAAATACTTGCCGCCTGGTAGCACATTCAAGAGACTGAACGTTTTCAGCATATGCATAAACTGTGTTTATCACTGTAAAAATGGGCACTGTATCTTTAACGAGTTTAACCCCATTCGCACGGGACAAGTTTTACCTGGGGATCCGTAGTACCTACAAGGAGTTGCGTGACTTCGACTGTTATGTAATGAAAGCCACGTCAACACTGACTAGTCGCTGATGACTTCACTAATAAATACACAGTAGAAAGTAATGCTTTGCAACAATGAAATCTATATTCTTGACCTGAATACGTATGCTGAGAACAGACAGCTCATGTGCTACTTACTTTGTGCTGCAGATATGTATAGCCTGTTTAAAAACAGGCTGCAGCTTGGCACCATCAATAGCATTATAATATCATAATAGTACTCCACAGTGTGTTGTAAGATGGGATAGTGCAGCCGGTTTCAAATAAATGCAGTATTTCTCCGTCCGTGTACTGCAGCTAAAGGTCTAATAACTCTGACAATGAAATTCACCAACAAATTGATGAGCAGCCTCCTTCTCTCTGGTGTCACAGTGCGATTGGTGAAGTTGTTAACTGACTGCCGTCGAGAGGATTTTCGACTGTTCCTCTGCAAGCATTAGTGGATGCCTTTTCAGTAGTACTTTTGTTGTCTTTCAGTACTGACTTAGATCTTCATCTTTAGTACATTATGTCCACACACTTGATGAACCACTGCTAGTCTGCTGCAGTGACCCACTGGGCTCCTCACCTGTCTTCTTGGTGGCGTCAATGCTGTTACTGTCAAGTGATGAGTGACTAGTCGACATGATGCTTAAAGCGGCACAGCACGGCAGTAAAGTCGACAAACTGACTAGTCACTGTACAACCTCTAGTGTAAAGTAGTGAGCTCAACACTGTGAATTAAAAATAATAAATCCGTGATTATGTTTGTTTTTGTGTTTCTTATATGAAAGGGCAAGCCATTTTTATGGTGCTATAAGGAACTTATTGAATCTTATTGTGGAATTAAAGTCTACATTAACACTTTGTGTGTGCAAATAATCCACAGCAAAGTAGCATTAAAGGAAAACCACAGTAGTTTGAACAGAATTAACGTCCTAATTGTGTGTGTCTGTGTATTTGTGTGTAGCTGGCTGACTGGCAGGGCTAATAGAGTGTGACTGGGTGCAGCAGGCAGAGTGATGCTTATCAAAGTAAACTGGCCCACTGGGAAATACAGCCATTATACTGTTATTACACAGAGCCAGCTCTGGGGTCACTGTGTATGAACGAAGGAATAAGAGTCAGAACATGAGCAGCGTTCATGTAAAATACAGAAAACAACAATAATACAGACACTTTGCAGGGTAAAAAAAAAAAAACTCAAGGGACAAGCGAACGGCCAGCTGGGGCCGTCCAAATGTGTTGATAAACTTGCAAATAAGTTTCAGCACCAAGTCTGCAGTTTAGAATATCATTTTCACACAAAGCGCCGAAGGAATAAACGCTGAATAATATTGACTGATGAATAAGTTAACAAGTTGATGTTTCCTGCAGTGTTGTAAAGTGAAGGCTCACCATTTCAGGGAAGATAATTTATGATCTGGCCAAACTGGATGCTGGATGGTTGGATATGTTCAGAAACACCCTCTCTCCTTAACACCTTTGTAGATAAGCAGCCCTAGTGTTATCTATTCCTTTCCAAAACCTCCAGTCCAACTCTGACACCAACTTCTTGCTGTGACTGTTTGGTCGTGTGGAGGACAGGAGAGCCTGACACTGTCTTTCAGTTTGTTACTCATTTGACACTTTAATGTGAACAACGTACTACAATACCATTACTATCTGTTTTAAATACTCTAGTCTACACCTCCTAAATATGTCTACATAAACTGAATCGAGTCCTTGTGAAGCCAAATCAAATAGATTCAGTACCCAGCCCTAATCATCCACCCACCCTAGCTCCACCTCTTTGCCAATTTTTGAATTAACCAGGAATTTGGTCGATTCAGATACTGCCAAGATGACGACGGTCAGAGATGAGACACTGAGCTTCAAAACCGCTCTGCAAGAAGACCAATTGCTTACTTCACACAGGGTTCATTCATCTTTATAAACGGTCATTGACCCATATATCGCAGCCTCACTGAACTGTCATCTCTCTTAATAAATTCTGAACGGAGTCGGACCGGGAAACTCTCAATCAGTATATTATGTACAGTTTTAAGTAGAATAAAATATCCCAGGGTAATCTGTACACAGTGCTTCAGATACAGCCACGTCAGATTAGCACTGCAGATTGGGTTAACATGACATAATTATGCTCTAAATGATGACTTTTATAATGGTGATAAAGCCAAGGAACTCAGAATGGCATTGTGATCTTGTAGAACCCAAAACTAATTGTGAATAAGTACATTAAGCATCCATGTAAATGAATTTCCTTCCACTATAAACCAAATAAAGATTTGGACTGATGCAACAGTGAAGCACATAACTGGCTCTGCTCCTGTTTAGACCGACTGATAGAGACATTGTGACAAAAAGGGACAGTTGGGTCGAATGAAATTAAAATGGCCCACATCTTAATTTGAATCCTTTAAGTTTTAGTATTTTATTTAAACATGAGCGATACTGGAAATTGTCTTTGGTGTTCCACATCAGATATGTAAATAATTAATGACACTGTCCCTGCTTGCATTAAGCCTCACACACAAATCCATAACTCTTTATTTTATTACCACCGCCCGCGGATTAAGATCTGCAACTGCATTTAATGAGGCTGTTTCTTACAGATCTTCAGAGAGAAATATTTTTCCTGTTTTTGTTGCGGAAGGATTTTTACTTGAAAACATTGTTTGAGGGTAGGAAGAGCTGGTCATGTTTGCTTGTGTTTTCTGCTGTGAGATTTCAAAAAGACAGACCCTCTCTGATCAGAAATTCTGTATCTTAACTTGAAAGCGGCTGAAGAGAGACCAAAAATTTGAGCTTCTGTCAGACTCCAATGGGATTTTTTTTTGTTTTCATGTATGTGGGGCTCTTGAGTTTTCCTGCAGCGCCACCAGAGTGCTGTGATACTGCGGTGGGGGATTATGGGATGGCATGATCAAACGTGCACGCACAAAACCTCAAAAAGGCACCGTGGTGTGTTAGATTTTTACATTATTTGTTAGCTATAACAGTAATATTGTGAAATCTGTGTTCTTTGCTAAACACAGACTTGAATTGTAAGGATGATGCACCGTGTAATAGAGAGAGTCAAGTCTTTGGTTTTAATATGAAAGAGAATTTCCACTGAGGTAACTCAATGCAAACTCTTGTTTCAATCTTCTTCTGTTACCATAATGTATTCCCTAGTCCCTTTGCCCTAACCCTAACGCTAGCCGCAGCCTAATTGTAACCTTTAGTCTTAACAAGTTTTAACTGTCAAAGTCAAAAAGTCCCCACACCATTAGTATTCCATGAAGAATTGGGCCCTACAACTTCATAAAAACAGGACTGCACACACACACACTATTGACAGCAGTGTCATCTGATCTTCTCAGTTAGGTTTTCAGGGGTAATGACTTTGTGTGGCTGTAGAAGAATAGACGCACACACACAGACAAAAGGTCCATTGATGAAGATGATGTGCGTCTCAGAAGGTCTCCAGTTTCACTCGTAACACTGGACTCTGAGGGCGACTGGCCCTCTGAGGGCGAGTGGAGGTTTTCACACTTCCCAGCAAACTAACATTTGTTTTCCCATGGTTGCGAAGTGGCTTATGGGAGACCTGCATGACACAATTGTAAGACTACATTATTAGTTTTAGAGCGTAACAGCAGTCCCTTAGTGTATATGTTAGAACCTGAATCATTGTTTCTTTACAGTCCAGCAGCAAATGTTTTGTGGCCTGATATCAGTCCCCGTGCATCTGGTTGGGAACCACTGATCAACATGGTTGTAGGCGAGGATTTTGTTCTCCAGGTCACGTCTAATTTGTTTGTGTGCGCGCGTTCTTGTTCTCCCAGTGAGCTGGGGCGTGACCACAGTTCCGCCCATCATGCAAAGAAGGATTAACAGAGAGACTTTTTGTTTTAAATGTTTCATAAGCCCTTTGAAGTGTCACTGTAAGTGATGTCTGCTCATTAGTAATGAGAGACTTTTATAATATTCTGTCCATGTAGCTGTTAACTAACTAAAGTAAAACATAAATCTAAGCGACAAATTAAAAATATTTAATATGAGTACACTCTTTATTTTACAATCGCAAAAAAAATGTATACGCATGTGGTGAATTATTGATGTGCTCATATTGATATATACAAAGCAGCCATGTGCAGTGAAGGATTGTCGTTATTTAAATTTATTACTGGAGATTTGTGGAAGCTTCCATGGTGCAGTGAGAGAGAGACTTTACAGCTTGGTCTAAAATTTGTGTCATCAAGTTGTATCGTGATGCACACACACATGATGCGCTTCATGGTTCTGATACAGCGGTAGGTAGAGATCCATTAGAGACACAAGCTGGTATAATATTCTACTGCGCCCCAAATGATCTCAGTAATTATGTGAGTGCAAAACTGTCACTGTGGTGCAGAATATGACTCTCGATTGCAAATGGGAGGCACTTCAGCACACATCAGCTGCATGGTACAGCATATTTAATGATAGTAGCGGTATTCCAAATGCAGCTGGAAAACTGTCAGTTTTTTTGACCCAAAGAGCTGTTTATTTACCCCAAAGACTTCTGATCAGACTCAGATTTGATCAATCCACTTTATTTATTTATTTTTTTTCTTGTCTTTCAGGACGACCATCGTGGTGACCGGAGCCTTCCTGGATGCCTTTCAGAAGGTTGCAGACATGGCGACCGGGACCAGAGGTAAACACTCACAGAAACACATCTCCTCAGAAACACAGCACAGGACGCACGCACTATCCTTATCTGCCTCTGAACGATAATCAGCAGCTTTATGTTACAGTGAACAAAGAGAAATGTTTCCTTCTGGGTCTGTGTGTTCCTCCCTTCTCACTGTGTGATCTTTCACTGTATCTCTCTTGTCATTATAAATAGTGAGACCATGAGGGAACTAATTAGCTCCATTATCTCTCTGTGGACAGACTGTGTGTGTCATTTAATATCATGTAGAAACCATTAGGCTCTGTGCTACTGCAGGATAAAATAGGTCAGGAAAAAAACCTGTAGCCAGTCGTCTCTCTTTTCCTCGTCCTTACTTGCTGTGAGCCTTTTGTGCTTTCATGTAGCTCTGAGTTACTTTGGCCGTTTTTATTTATTTTTTATTTCTGCTCTGAAGTGACACATTATCTTGTTTCACCCCGGGTTAGGTTTCACACTTTCTAAGTACAGTTCAGCCTCTTGTTTGCTTTCGTATATAGTGTTCACGGCAAACATTACGCCCACATGTAGTAGATGAACAGGTATTTCTAAACTGACTTTAAAGAGTAGTTTACTGATTAAACACTATTTAACACTGTCTCAGAACCAGAAATATCATCTTTTTTGATTCCAGGCGTTATCCTTGTTAAAACTTAAGTCAGCATTACTTTACAGCTGACACTTGGTCGCTAGAGGATCCAGACTGTGGTTGCCTAGGTAACCGTCTTGTACATATATATCCCACCGCATTTCAAACATTTATGAGTGAAACACGAGGAACATAATAATACTGCATTTGTATGGACGTACCTAGCTGTTCCTGGTGTCACTGTTCATCCGGCGTCAGCGCAGTGAATCTGGTAGCAGGAACCAAAGTGATGGATGATGTTTCCTTGATGAAGGTGTTGGGTGACCTCTGTGTTTGCATCATATGTCAGTCTACAATAAGAGATTAGCCCAACCACTTTGCGGGGCGACAGTGTTTTTTTCTCTCCTGTCATTGCTATAACTCGCTAAATTATTCTAAATATTCTTATAAACTATTACTGGAAAATTGAAACCAAAATTGAATGTAACTCTGCTTTTTCTGGGAACAAACTCTTCCCTGCTTGCTGCCATGTTGTGATTGTCTGTGGAAAGTAAATGCAGAGGGCGCTTACTGTGAACTACAGAACCCAAAGGGAAGAGTGAAGGCAGTAGAGTTAAAGAAAAATCTGATTTCCTTAAAAACAAATCAACCTAAACCACAGTGATCTATAAAATTGTGTTCATTTTCATAGTTGCAGTCTTCATCCCCAGCTTTATCGGTTTTTTTTTTCTTTTTTCCACGCATACAGTACTGCTTCCCCAAGACAGACTTTGATGTGTAAAACGAGGTCTTCCATTTTAATGTTTTATCTGCATTAACAGTTTTCCTTCTTCCGTGAAGACTTTCCACCAGATTTTGGAACCTGGCAGCAGGGAATTGCTCCCATTTAGCCTCAAGCGCATTAGTGAGGTTGCACACTGGTGTCAGGTGATAAGGCCTGGCGTGCAGGCTGCTTTACTGATCATCCTGGCGTTTGGGCTCTGTGTAGTCTTCCACATCAGACTGGGAATACAAAATGTTTATGGACATGGGGCACAAACTACCGCAAATGTGCATTAATATTCTCCTTCGTTTGACCACAGAGGCCGTATTTGTGGACAGATGTGTGTTTTAACACATTTACAGAGACGTTTTTTGCCTTTTTCACATCCATAAACTGACACGGGACTCTTTTATTTCGGGCCCACTTCAAGCATAAACAGATTATTCCTGCAAATAAAACATCAGCGTTAATCCCGGAGTGCATCCTGTTTTAATACATGGAGGACGGGGAGACGGCCTGACGAAGTGTGCTCAGAGCTGCAGTGCTTGTGTGGAGGGGCTTTAGTAACACACAGCCAGCTGCTGGTGTGATTATGTAACACAGAAGTCGGTTGGTATTTAAAGGAAATCCAGTAACATGTGGGTGGGTGTGTGTGGGAGCTCAGTCATGGCCACTCCCCTCCGTGGAAGCCTCGGCAGACCTGCTCTGCCATATTTTAGTGATTGTTTATGAAAAAAAATCAGAAGCATAGAGGGGGAGCTGTATGACTGCGCACAAAACAGAGCCAGAACGGACTCATGAATAGCAGCACAGTGCTTTTGATACAAATTTGAAATAAGCAGCTGCAGATCACATTTTACAGCACATGACATCACCTCATGGTATCATAAGGTACCGTCATGCATCTTATATCACGAGACATACTGTATGGTTAAACAGCAAGAGCAGCGGGTTTTGACTGTGTGTATCTATAGAGAGCAGACAGCACAAAAACCTAGAATGTCCATTGTGGATGTGTCTGTGTAGGAGTCAAGAAAGTAGTAAATAATCAGCAATCCCAGTAAACAAGGCTAAAACATTTGTTGGAATGGTTTCTCATGTTGACGTTAGGAGAAAGAAACATTTACTTCTAAGATTTAGGTTTCATTAGGAGTATCTGTGTGTGTGTGCAGGGGAGAGGAAAGTGAAAGCTGCTTTAGACAAAGAACATTATTGTCAGTGTAATAGAAAAAAAATGTCCAGAACCCCTGGACACACCCTTTTCCTTTGTGCCACACAGCTCATAAATGAACTATTGCATAATCCTTTGTGGGTCGACAGTGAATTGATCCGAAGCCTTTAGAGTGAGATCTGAGCAGAAAGTTTCAAAATATCCCAAGCGGCTTTCAATAAAGATTCCAAAGGTCACAGATAACACAGGTGTTGATGGTGCACGACAGATCCCTCTTGAATTCAAATAGTGGCGCAATGAATCGATCAGCTGACAGATAAGCACCACTGTTGGGAACTAATTAAACCTTTATGTTCTTTATTATCTAAACGTCCTGCGTTATTGGGTTACACTTTCTTTCATTCAATGAAAATTGATTATACGTCAGTTTTAGGGCGTTGATTGAACAAATCAAGACGCTGGAAGACGGATTCTTGGAAATGTATCCTGTTTTGTTTTGCTGTTTTGTAAGCAAGATAAAATATCTATTGAATCACTGCAAAAATGGGCTACAGTTAAGTTTATTGAACCAAGTGATGGTTCTATTTGCAGCAGCTCCTGTAGACTTTTCATTAGTTTAACAGATTGTAAAGCGTCGTCCATCTCCTTGTAGATGACTGTTGGTCGCTAGTGGATGTTGCAGGCTCTGGTTGCCAAGGTAACCCTCTTGAATATTTCATAACCATATTCCTAGTTTATGGGTGCAGCTAGCTCTTCTCGTTGTCGATACTTCGTGTTTGAAAAGAAAATACCAAAGTTATGGACAATGTTTCCTTGTGGTAAACATTTGGGGAAGTCCCTCCCACTGGTCGCGCTTCAGTGCTGAGATAAGTTCAACTTCAACCCACTTCACGTTGCCCGAAAGGTATATTAGTCCACCATTGAATTTTGTCTCTTGTTTATACATGAGTCTGCAACTGAAATCCAGAGCCATGCTGTGACCTTTAAGACGTGTCCTGGTTCAACTTGATTGTTTTTTTTCACAACTTGTTGGGTTGTTATGAAGCGTTGTTTTTCTGTGAGGAGGTCCTTGTTGATCTTGTGCATGTGTTTTTTACCAATAGTGTCACGCAATTCCACTGATATCTGGTCGTAACATGCCAAGACAAGTTGCAGTGCAACGAAGAAAGGCAGGGATGAACGTGATTGCAAACTAGTAAACATGGACGTAAGCAACGCTGTATTTAAAAGATTTAAGCAATGAGCTACGTAATTGTTTTATGAAGGAAATGCACAGTTTGTTAAACCTCAAAGGTCCAGGCATTTTTCAGTATTTCAAAAACTACTGATTTTATATGAACAGGAATTTTCGAGCAATTTTTCACGGATCGGTCTTCGTGCACGTAACAAATCCTTATCATGTTTTCTAGTATCCTCTGCTGTCTCATCATTGGTTCTTTCCCTGGTTTCATAGAAGCTCTCAAGAGACCTTTGTTTTTTGCTCATTTTGTCTTGGGTGAGCTTGACAGCTTCATCATAACGAGCATAGTTAGTTAAGTGCAGAAAACAGGTACAGACGACAGAGTGTCAGGTAGACGATCTGGTAAGTTCTTCACAATAAAGCACCCTGCAGAGTCCAGGATTCAATAAAAAAATGTATTCTTTCTGTGCGGCCCGGTGGTTGGGGACCGCTGGGTTGAACAATAAAAGGTAAATTTACTTGTTTAGCATATTGACTTTTTTTTTTTTTTTTTTTAAAAGTGTTTAAAATCAAACTTGAAATACCAACGCTGCACAGACTCTGAAGGATATGTGCAATGTGTTTGGTGACCAACACTGAATGAAACATAGTGTAAAGATAACTGGCTCGACTCTTTGATAACAGATCTCACACGCTTCAGTTCAGTTTTAAACAAGAGGTATTTGTTGGAGGATCAGGAATAGTTTTGATTTAACGCAGGACTGTTGACATCTGTTAGCAGTTAGCTCAACGCAAAGCTAATGTGGCCTTTACACACCACTTTGTGTGTTGACCGAGCACATTCCACTGATCTGTGTGCGTGTGTGTGTGTGTGTGTGTGTGTGTGTGTGTGTGTGTGTGTGTGTGTGTGTGTGTGTGAGAGAGAGAGTATATGTAGTATGTTTTGACAGCTGTCTCCTCCTCCTCCATTCTCTCCAGAGTCTCTCCTCGGCTTCTGAGTGTGTGTGTGAGAGAGACGACCAAAAGTGCAACAGCTGACTTTCAGGAGGCTACAAGTTGTCTCTCCTATAGATTTATACCAACACTCATACTCCTGGTGTTGACAAGTCTTGACACCAGGAAAAAACTTAATTGTTTTCCCCCTTTCAACCCCTGGTAACACCCGCAGGCGACTCTGTATGTCAGAACCGGTCTGGTGGGTCTGTGCGTGGGCTCTGTGGTTGGTTTCCACGGTAATGCCCCTGTTCTCATCTTTCTGCGAGCTGAGTGTTTTCAGACTGTTTACCAGGATAGACAGACAGACTGACAGGAGGACAGCTGGCTTCCCAGTTCCTTGCCTCAAAGACGTGTCAGTAGTTAACCTGCTGTTGAAGTTACCCTGTGTGGGAGCCTCTCGAACCACATTTCCGTGTCAGCTGACTATAAATTGTTGTTTGTCAGTGCACACATAGACACTGACAGCAAGCTCGTGTTGTGTCAACACAGATACCATCAATGCGAACACAGTTAAAGCCGTAAGGCGTCTAATATGAACCCACACAAGTAAATTATAGCCACAAACGATTCACTTTTAATCGGCGTCTTCTATCAATAGGACAAAACAGATTTTGAGTGTTTAAGCTAAACAGATGCAACAAAATGGTGTGTTCATGCTTGCCCCCATTATTCATACTGAGAATCTGATCAGATAGATATAGTTGTGGGCTGTTTAACGCCTATCTTGGAGTCATTGAACTATTGATTCATCACAAAGACTGACCCCTGATCAATCAGTGTCCATGAACAGAAGCCGTGAGGCATCGTTCTCTTTCCCTGGTCTCAGCGGCTGATGTCAGCTCTTCCTCTCGGCTGTGTTTGTGCGGCGGTTTACAGCAGATCGCGTTTACTGCAAATAAAATCACATGAGACTTCATTTTGTCATAATTCGGTAAACTGAGACGAAGCCTCTGCGCGGCCTCATAGCTGTGATCGCTGCACTCTCCGTCCGTCCGACTGTTCAACACTCGTAACATAATAAATAGTTGTCGATAAATGCAGTTATGTTTATAATGTTGATCATATGCGCAGTTGTCAGATTCAGGACTAGGCTTAAATCTGGTCACAATCAGCTGATTTTCAAAGCAGGTTTCTCTTGTCGTTTCTCTGGTGATTCCACATGACTGGTTTCCCTGGCAACCGAGAAACTGTTGACGTCTGTGGCATCATGGGGCTTTCAAAGCACACAGACACACACACATGAGTGTACACACAGATCACAAGACGACCTACTGAGTCCAGTCTGTTTCTAAGAGAGGTTTCATAAGGTCAGCTCTGTGCGTGCGTTTGTCGAGGTGAAGAGACGGTTGACTGGCTGACTGATGGACTGGTCAGCCGGTCAGTTAATCAATCAACTGAATCGATATAAAGAGGGAGGGAGTTGGTTGAGTGTGCGAGATGGGAGCTGATGCATGCACTATAATATCTGCACGATTTCAAATTGGACGAGAACTTTGTAAAAGCTAAGCAGCGTTTTTTTTCTCCTGTCACAGAATCAGAGTGACACCAGAGTTTAGGGAATTGAGTCAGAGTAAAAGAAAACACTGCAAACTAGTCTTTGTGGAACAACCTGCGAGTAGAAGAAACAACAGGGACTAATTCACTCATACACACTCACAGGCTTTTCTGAAAGGGCCACATTATGAGCAGTGAGGAGGAGCGCGAAGCTGGAAAATCTGGGTTTAGGAGGAGGGTGAACAGTTCTCTCTCTGTCCTTAGAAAACGGAGGGAAATTATAAATGACTGGAGTAGCTTTACATTTTCCACCCGGGGGAAGTTCATGACTGAGTTCACGTTTCATATGCTAGGCGGATTTTCCAGGGGAGACAGAAACATAGAGGTACCAAATGGATGACTTGTTGTTTAAAATTCTGCTGGAATCAATGAGCAGGTCGACTTGGTCTTAGTCATCTTCTACTAAAGTAATTACATTTTAGTCATTAAAGCTAAGGAAAAAAAAAAAAACTTCCCAACTTCTTCTCCTGTTTTATTTCCAGCAGATTTGACACTCACTCCACAGCAGCAACAGGTGATGTTACTAACACAGATGCATCTGCTTATAATAGCACTTGTTGGTGGATGGGATATATCAGGCAACAAGTGAATAGTTTGTCCTCAAAGCTGGGTCAGAGCATCTCCAGAACTGCTGCTCTTGTGGGGCGTTTCTGGTCTGCAATGGTCAGTAACTATTAAAAGTCCAAAGAAGGTGAAGAACCAGAGACAGGGTCATGGACCAAGGACAAGTATAACTGAGAAGGCTGACAAGGCTGACCCGATCCTACAGGCGAGCTACTGTAGCTCAAACTGCTGAAGATGTTGATGTTTGATAGAAAGGAGTCAGAACACACAAGGTGGATCACAGTTTATTTAGTTTGGGGCTGTGTAGCTGTAGACCAGTCAGGGTGTCCATGCTGACCCCTGTCCACTGATGAAAGCTCCTACAATGGAGACATGAGCAACAGAACTGGCCCATGAAGCAATGGAAGAAGTTGTTCTGGTCTGATGAATGCAATATGAGAAGAAGACAAGCCATCAGAGGCAGGTTGATGCTGTTTGGTCAGTCTTCTTCTGGGAAACTTTGGGCACTGCCATTCATATACATGTTACTTTGACAAATACCACCTACCTAAACACTGCTGCAGACCATGTCAACCCTTTCAGCGAAAATGATATTCCGGCAGTCGACAATGGCCTCTTTCAGATCTAAATTCATCTGTGGGATGTTGGGTGGGAGTTAAAGGATCTGCTGCCAACGTCTTAGTGCCAGATACCACAGCACACCTTCAGAGGTCTAGAGGAGTCCATGCCTCGACAGGTGGCAAAAGGTTGACCTACACAATATTAGACACGTGGTCATAATGTTCTGGTTAATTGGCGTACCTTATCAGATGATTTTATTTAGGCTCCATGTAAACAGTTTATTTAAAATCCAAAGAACAATATTTTTTTTTGGGTTATTGGAAATATTGTAAACAGAGTCTGTATTTGATGTCCACGGTTTTAAAAAAAGATAGTCATTAATCACACATGACTGCAGTGTTCAGGTCTCCATGTGCTTCTGACCATGCATTGTATATATAGGTAACTCCACTTAAAAAAGAAAAAAAAGTCTTGACGAATTGTCAGTGTGTAAATCTGTGAAGAAGCAGCACAAAACTAAATGTGAGAATCAAAAACAAACTCACTCCCACACCGAGTCTGTCTGATCTTGTCAGGTCACATTTTTCTGAAGTCATCTCTGCTCCTCACTGTGCTTTGCCAGACGTGTCTGAACACAAGTGCGAAGAACACCTGCGGTGTTCAATGCCTGGCACCACAATGCACACACAGTTACATACATGTTGTGTTGTAATTCATGTGTTGCTGAATGTTAAATCACACCCCGAGACTTAAAGGTTTTTTTTGCACGTCTGCTTTTATGACATTGGCTTAAATACAGCTCCATATATGCATTCAGTCAAAGTGAAATAAACAACTGGAAAGGAACGCTTTAAATATACAATTTTGGACTTACCTCATAGTTAAATAGGACTTTTTTTTTCCATCTAACTCCTGAGTAATTCAAAAGTGGGTAAATATGTGGGAGTGCAAGTAGAGCTGAGGCTGTAAACATGTTTATTTATGTTTTAAAGTTGCACATTGTCACATGGAACTCTATCGGGATTGACTCACTTTTGGACCCTGTCTTAAGTGACCAACAGCAGTTTTATTACTTCTGTGTTGGTTATATTTTTCAGCCCTGGAGGTTGGTATTTAGGGTTTTTCAGACTTACTGATGAAAGGTCTGAGCTTAAACTACAAAATCAAATCAAAACAAATTAAACCTGCTTAAGAAAACTGAGCTTGATTGCAGAGTAGGGTTGGTTTTAAAAGAAATAAGATTTTCCGATTCGAACGGATCTTAATTTAAAAGATTCAGTGTTGACTCTCATCATCAATTTATTTATTTGTTTGTTTGTTTTTTAAATACGCACTTTTCCTTGCATGGTCTCGTTAGGAATCTGGCTGTGATCACGCAAGACTGGTTCCATACAACAAATCTCACAAGGCCACACAAGTAAAATTGTTTTGATACTGAAATCTCTAAATGCATTGATATTGTATTGAATCAAGTCGAGACCTAATCGATTTAGGAAGTCGACGGCAATTCCCAGCCCTAGTTGTAACGCATGCGAGATGTGAAACTAGAGGTGAAATACCAATGACAACATTAAAATTAGACATTCAGATAGTGATTTTAATTGGTTAAAAGGAGAAACTCACATTAATCCAGACAAGATTCAATACACACACTTTCAAAACATTGCACGACAGGCTTTTGAAACATCTACTTCAGCTGCATTAAGATAATAACTCAGTGACCCTGAACACTGAAGTTCTCTGAGCAGAGAGGGGAAGGCAAAAAATGCAAACACACCTCGCCACACCTTACCGATTAACCTGGTACCTCAGTGCGTGTGTGTGTGTGTGTGGCTAATAATAAGTGTTTTGTTTCAGCACAGTTGTGCAGAATGGAGGAGGAAAGGAAGGCAGGGAGAGGAGGAGGGGAGAGAGAAGATAAGAAGGACAGGTAGAGGACAAAAGTAAATAGAGGAGCGAGATAATGAATAGAGGCAGGTGTAGCGATCGAAGGTGTTGTTGCAACCAAGGAGATCAAAGGGGAGAGAAAAGGCGAAGCGTCTGCTGCTTTAAGACATACACAACGTGAAGAGGGATGCACGTATGATAGCCATGACTCAGCTTTGCAGCCTCTGTGTGTGTGTGTGTGTGTTGTGTGATTGCACGTGTGTGCGGCCGCCTGCTTCCTCCCGGTGCAGCTCAGCTCAGATTTAGATATTCAAACGACAGTGAGCCAGTGAGAGCTCGCCCTGTTGAGACTCGGTGTAAATCTGCTGTGTCACTTCCATCGCAGCAGAGCTGAGAGATGTGCGTGAAATGTCACCGGATGTTCTATTCAGTGTCTGCGGATCATAACTAAAATCACAGATTCTGTCTCGAGCTGCAGCAGTTATTAATTTTATCGATAATCAAAAATGCTTGCGCCCACATTTATAATGATTTAAATCATTTGAAATCAGCAAAGTATTTATTTCACTTATTTCAACTAATTAATTATTGATTACATGTTTTCCAGCTGTAAGCAAATCTCATGTAGCAGTACTCATATATTCAAGCATGCTCAAACTACTTCAGTATTGCGTAGTTTATCAGGTTTTTAGAGCAAGATGGCTGTTTGTAGGGTGTGTACAAGAAGGCATGTAGTCTATATGGCTCACAAACACAATTGCGTACACAGTGGATACATTGATTTCACAATAAATTTAACAAATAAAATGTACAGTGTTGTAGACAGTCATGTTAGGCGGCAAACTGTTTTGCTTCAGTTGAACAGGAAGTGTCATCTCCGTGTACAGGCCGATGGCCACAAAGAAGCCATTATGACCGGCTCGGCTGTGTGTGGGTTTGAGGTTGACAGAGGACTCAGTGTGGAACTGATGCAGCTCTTTTCCTCAAGTCCTTCTCTGCCCGTTTGTGTCAACATTTGCGTGACCTCCCCAATGTTCAGAAAATATGTAATGAATACAAATCTTCTGCCGTCATTGTACCTAGTTTTTACTTGTTTATAGTTTAAAAGTGCTGCATCTAAGTTTGTCGACATCATAAACCTCTAACCAACAAGTCTTAAAAAAACAAAAAACAAAAAAAAAAACTAAATCTAATCAGACATTAATTTAGTGTTACGACCTGGCTCAAGGGCCGCAACATAAAGTGGAGACAAGATAACGGAGTTACAAGAATCAGTAGTTTATTTCAATTACATTAAAATAAAAGACCAGGCCACTGGGGGTGCGGAGGGATGTAACACTTGTATCTTTATCTGGCAGTGCTGTAATTCAAGAGTGGGCTGACATGAAATAGGAAAAGCATGTGCATAGACATGGATAAAGGCTGATTTTTTTGAAGCTCAGTCTAGTGTCTTCAGGCTGTTGCCTTATTGGCAGTGCCTGACTCCACCTAGCTTGATTGAAATTAAGTGTGATTGAAGCTGAGGTGGGCGGGTGACGCCAAGGCAGACCGCTAGCAAACCTGTGAGGACATCAACTTTATATTCTCCCCCTTAGAATTAGCTATAAAGGCCAAAACTACTTTTGTACCTGACTGTAAACATGATTATTTCTGATGTTAAGTTGAACATTTTAACATGGAGGTCTATGGAGATTGGCTCTGTTTTGGAGCCAGCCTCTAGTGGACATTTTTGGAACTGCAATTTTTCCCATTTTTGCTATAATTCATCTACGTCTCTACAAGTGCTTCCCTCTTCAGCTATGGAAAATAAGTCATTGCCGGTTCGCCCATTGGTAGCAAAATACAGAAAATTTACCTGCTGCGAATTAGCTTAGCTTAACTTAATTAGCTTGTATATTAGTATTGTGTGAATTTCTTTGGCAGCGGCTTGAATGTAACAGACTTTTGTGTGTAAAGTTGAGCACTGTGGTTCTAAAATGTTAGTCCATTTAAAACTCATTTAAACTTTATCTTTAATGACACATGGACTTCAGTTTTCCACCGGAAGAGAGTGAGAGAGATGGTCAGCTGCGGAGTCAAGTTGCTCCAGCCTGTGACTACGTGCAGAGATTGCTGTAATGTGTGTACACGCAGCGTCTCTCATTATCTCATGAGGTGGTGTTAGACAGTGTTTTTTATTGTGTCATGACTACTGGGTGGATCCTATTTGTGTGTCTGTGTGTGAAACTTGATATTGTAACCTCATACTAGCCCATGCTGGTTGTGAAAGGCGGTGGTCTCTTTCTTACATAAATAATTAACATAATGAGGCCCACACACACCTATTGTTTCAACATGCGTTACAACACTCTTCACAAGTTCTTAATAGGATTGATCCCTTAATACCACTTTATGAGGCAACGATGGCACACAGACACACACACACACACACAGTTGTTTTAAAGCAAGGTTTCAGTTCTGCTCCTGTTGTCCAGACCATAGCTACAACCAAGAACTGCACCCAGTTGCCAGTTCATTGGGTACGCTTGTGAAAACTAATCCATTCTGCTATACCAGTCCTGCTCTAAATCCTCCTTTATAATTGTTCTAATGTTCAGACTATGACTACAATGTCAAAATAATAGGAAAATGTGTTGGTACAACACAGTGCAGAGAATAACCAGTTCTTAGGAGATCCAGGCTATTTTTCCGACACTGAATTATTGTAGGCAAAGTTGATGTGTTGCTCTACAGAGTGAAACAGTTGCTCTTATAACACACAGGTGCAATGTCATATAAATGCTTGATTCACCATAAACTATAGGCAAATACTGAAACTAAGGTTCTATGTGTCTGTTTCTACTGTTAAAATCGTCAGCTGGCTTTTTATTTTGACGTTTGAGCTCTCCAAACTGAGCTTTATTCTCAAATGACATTTATTCTCACCCATCAAAAAAGTCAAAAGTCAAATTCTGTTCTGATTGTTGCAGGTGCCACCAAGGAGATCGGCTCGGCACTGACCAGGATGTGCATGAGACACCGCAGCATCGAGTCCAAGCTCAAGCTCTTCACCACGTAAGACGCATACACAGTCACACACAGTAAAAGACGAGACAGGTGAAGGTGTGTTTTATCTGTCAGTCTGGGAACGAGACACTTAATTATTCTCAACTGGCACATATAGTCACACACACAAGACGGCCAGGGGGTGTGTAGAGTTACACGTTGTCGTGATTTCACTCGTCATCACTGTCACTGCCGCAACATCGCAGTCGCTTCCCTGTCATTACTGTCGGCTGTCATTAGAGAAGCTGTCAGTCAGCGAATCACACATTCTCTCCGTCTCACACATGCAGACACACGATGTAAACACCCAGCTGCCTCTTTATATTCTGCCATGTATGGAAATGGAAAGGATAAAGTCATCCAGTAAAACACTAGTAAACATCATAATATGTACACGATTTCTACAAACAAAAACTGACGAATAGGAGTTATATAAAGGTTGTTGTTATGACAGGTCGTGTGTATTAGACTGTAAATGTGTGTCTGGGTTCAAATCCACTGGGGCCTTTCTGTGTGGAGTGTGCATGTTCTCCCTGTGTCTGCGTGGGTTCTCTCTGGGTGCTCCGGCTTCCTCCCCAACGTCCAAAGACATGCTGGTTAGGTTAATTCAACGGCTTCACAGCGGAGACAGCAGCACCACAGAGTTTTATAAGAAAGAATACACAGAGAAATGTTATCTCTCCAATTGTCTGAGCCAGTGTTTTGGACTGGAAACAAAAGTGTCCACTAAAGTTCTTCCCTCTTCACGTTTAAATAAATAATTATGAAAAAACGGATGAACCGGGGACTTATGACATGCTTTTAGTGCATGCATGTTGTTTATAAGTCTTATGTTGTTGTATTTTGAACTGAACGAACATAACAGTAGTGTGTAAAAGCATCAGATGCAAGCATTGCTGATGACTAATTCTACAAAAATACCACTCGAGTTTAAAGAACACATGTTTTGATCTTATCAATAGCTAAGGAATTGTTATTAGTGATCAGTGCTAAAATAATAAGTTGAATAATCATTGTTTTTAAATGAATATGGGATGAATGTCTTGTGATATTTTAATAGTCCTGGCTTCCAAAATGTTTAGTAACCCTGAAAAAAACATGAAAATCTGCACAAACTATCCGTGAGCTATCCTTCTCCACAGCTGCAGCACTCTTTTCACAGTGTTTTCTCCAACGTATCAAATTCGTCCCTCGAGTATTTGCTTGTTTTCCAGGTTTGCAACCTTGTAAAATGTGATCTGGAAAATTATTTTCAAACTTGCAAAACTCTTTTTATTCGACTTCAAGCTTTCAATCAGAGTTTCAACATTTTGAAGCTGTTTGATTATGAGATGTCAGCTTAGATTCAGCACAGCATTATTGTTGCCTGCCGGTTCAAATCCCGTGCTCACAGAAACATTGATCATGTTTAGTCTATTGTGATCATTTCAGAAAAGGCAGTAAAACAAATTGACCCATTAAATGTTTTTTTCTTCTTCTCTCAGAGCGCTGTCAGAAAGTCTCATCACTCCCTTAGAGTTGAAAATGGAGGAGTGGAAGAAAATGGCCAGTCAGCTGGACAAAGACCACGCCAAAGGTATTCCAGCATGCCAATACACACATGCACATTAACACAGTACCTCAACAGACGCAAACACTCCCTCACGCCTGGCTTTTTTATTTATTTTTTTCGTCATTCAGAGTACAAGAAGGCCAGAGCAGACATCAAGAAGAAATCGTCAGACACCATCAAACTGCAGAAGAAGGTTAAGAAAGGTAAGGAGAATCATCATCACCTTGAGATAAAAACATAAATACAAAACTGGCAGCAAAATTGTTTAATCTGTCAAAAAAACACTGCCTTTTACCCCGTTCACCATAAGTAACATATCAACATCATCAGGTCACAGACAAACATACAGAGGCTGCTAAAGGTCAGCAAGATAAAAACTAATGAGATAAGAAGGTGAAACAAATAAGAATAGTGACAATAACTGTTTACTTTCTTTAAAATGACTGATGTCATTCACTTTTGGTAATCTGACAGCGGCAGAATAAAACATTTGGAGTATTGTTGGTAGTATTCATCTTTGTATGACTCCAGTGATCTTTGAACAGATATTGAAGAAAGTAATCAGTTTTGCCTTGTCCTTAATGGTTAACCCATCAAACCAACTGATAAACAATAATGCTGAATGACAGACCATAAAGGTTGCTTAAAATCTGCTAATGTTAAGTTGAACACTGTTTCAAGATATCGACAAGACAGATACGAAAGTTTGTTTACTTGAGGTGAAGAAGTAGCCACCGGCTGAATGTGAAAACCTTCATCCACTGAGTGACATAATCCTCCACAGTCAACAGTCAGAGTCTGTTTGATCCTGCCCTCATTGTGCTCAAGTGTTTTCAGATCTCTGCTGCATTATGTTATGCCTTGCCTACTGTCAGTCAGCTCATGCCTTGAGGGAAGATAATAATCCTCCTGAAAGATATTTTTTTGCCAAGATATCCACCACATCTATGCGTATGTAACTTTGTCATTAGACAGGTTTCTTTCTGCTAGGGTTTGACATTTAACAGATCAACCTGTGAGTGAATCTTGTCAGTTTAAATTTTTTATTTGTTCAGGTGAAAAATATTATTTTTTCTTTTGTTTCCCTAAATTGTACATTTCAGCTCCTCTAAAGGACTTGTTGAGTGCACAGATAGAATAATATAAATACACCAAAAATGAGTAACATGATGTTTTTCCAGAGTGGTGACAGGTTTTTCCTAAAAGGGAATCAAACAATGGCATGAGATCACAAATTAGATCATACTCTGTACCAGTGGTTTCCAACCAAAGAGCCAGGAACCAAGAAGTAACAGGGATGTATTTAACTTAGAAAATACTAGAGAGTTTTAAGTTGGTCAGGACTGAAACGTCTTGCAGAGGAGTGAAATGAAACCACGTGAGCAGGGAACGTAGTGTGGGAAAAAATTGGAGACCAGGTGTAGTGCAGACTATAAAGACTATTGACAGTATTTTGACTTTGTACACCAAATGTTCTCTGGTTTCGGCTTCACTACATTTGACTTGTGACTTTTTTGACGTGGTATGACTTGATACCTTCCACAAGAACCTGCAGATGGCAAAAAAAAGTTATACTCTGAATCAGTGCCCCAGTAACCAATCACATTTGTGACTATTTTCTCTTTTTTGTAGGAACTTTTTGGTCTTGACCTGGGAGTTGTTGCTTTATCATTTGCTCTCATTTGTTCATATTTGGGACTTGTTGGCTGTAATTTAGGACAGTTCTCGATGACTCTGTATTACTTGAACTGTTTCCCGAAGAATGTCATGTGGAAGTCAGGAGTTATTTTGTCAAAATTTGTGTCATTAGGCAAGAATGTACTGCAGCACACAAGATGGAGGACTTGGCTCTTAATGGATTTTCCAATTTACATGTGGATTGAAGCGGTCTGCCCAGGACTCCATATTATTAGAGAAACCTTTTTTACTATGAGTCCTGTTATGGACTCTAGGTTTCTCAATTGGACCACAACCACAGAAACTATGGATGTCCCGAGTGGTCTATCCAGACATTTTTAAAATGATTGAATCGGATTGGCACCGGGCGGCAGTCAACCCTGATCTTTTGTAGTTGTTTATTTTTGGTCTGCCACAAGCTAAACATGTCTGCTTTGTGGAAGTACTTAACTCTAGAAAATTAAGTCGGTGAGGCGGCAAGTTGGAGGCGAGGTGGTAGAAGATTGTCATTCAATCCTACCAACTTAATTTGCGACAGAAAAAACAAACAAACAAAAAAAACGAAATACGCCCAGGCAAAGAGTGCACCAAAACAACTTCAAGAAACACAGAATGTTGCATTTAATAGAAGAGAAAAGCTTCCTTGAGACAGCATCAAACCAAGAATATTACAGTGAGGATTATGCAGTTAGACCAGCGTATTTCTTTCAAACAGAACACAGATTTTCTGGAACCAAGGTACGAGCTACCCTCTCCTCTCTACATGAACACTGACATTAGACTTAATGCAGTCACACGGGGTACATGTGATCTAGGAGAATAAGTAAAATAAGAAAAGCCTTTATGAATCTCCAGGGGGGGACACATATTAGTTTGGACGTCAGAGGTTGTTTATTTAAGATCAGATTGGGACTCTGGTAGACTGATACTAACTGATACTAACTATTAGTTGATCGGTGTCAGACTGAGGGGCAAAGAAACTTGATTTGGACACCCCTTATAGAAACACATACTGTCAGGTGGACACCAGAACCCCCTGTTTTGTTACTTAAACGTTCAGACTCGGGCTTGACCAGGGACTTGTTATTCTTGAGTTAGTCTTTGTTGGTTTGTTGGTATTTGGGGTCTTACCTTAGCCTTGTTTCCCATTATTTTCTACTCATTGGTTCATATTTGAGATTTACTGCATTTTGCCAAAGTAGGTCACTTTTTTTGCTTCTAGATGGGATACAATGTACTGCAGCGCACAAGATGAAGGGCTCCTTGGAACTGTATAATTTACATGAGGATTGAAGCTGTTAAGACTCATTCCTAAATGTATATGCAGCAGCTTCTGTGCTGTGAGGCTTGGTGCGTAATCTAGTTTTCTCAGTTGGAACTTATGCTATAAAAACCCAGACATACTGCCAGGTGGACACCCATGGGAACCTTTTTTATGACTTTATACACACACTTAAATGGTGCGTGTTGGTGCTGACTTGGAAGTTGTTGCTCAATGCTTTGTAACGAGTGGTTCATATTTGGGACTGGGGTGTATCCAGAAGATTGTCACATGGAAGTCAGAGGTTATTTTGTCAAAGCAGGCCACTTTTGTTTCTAGTTGGGCTGCAGTGCACAAGATGAAGAACTTGGCCCCCAATTAATATGTGGATCGAAGCTCTTAGCATTTAACACTCATTTCATACTGTTAGAGTAGTGTCTGTACTGTGAGTCCTGATACTGAATCTAGGTTTGTCAATATGACCGATGAAACTCATGAACCGACACTGGGGTGCTCTGTTCATGACTTAATACTCACAGCTTCGTACGTAGACTTGAATTGTTACTTGTTGGTCCTGACCAAGGCTTACCTGTGTGGAGAACAGACTTTTGTGTCTTGACTGGGAGTTGTTGCTCATTGCTTTGGTTCATATTTGGGACTTTGGACCTGTGCTTTTAATTCAGGACTACTCTTGATTACTCTGCGTCATTTGAACTGTATCCAGTAGATTGTCATGTTGAAGTCATCAGTCAAAGTAGCTGTCTTTTTTTGTATGTTGGTAAATGCAAGGTAAAAACAGTGGACATGACTGAATGTGATATGAACTGTATAATCACCGTGTGGATCAAAGCTCTCTGGGTCTTGTTACTAAATAAATACTGCTTAAACTGAATACGTATCGCAAGGCTGAAACTGGCTCCCAGGCTTGTCAGTTGGGCCGTTGCCACAGAAACCCACACATACTGCGAGGCAGACACCTGGGCCACACCCTTCCCTGCTATCAAACGAATACGCCCTGCAGTTGCCATGGTTGCACCTGGCCGAGGCATCCCATAAGCAGAGGCCGAGAGCTCGACAGCTCAACATAAAAGACTGCTGACTACCTTACACGGTAGAAACGGAACGGAAACGCCCCTAACAAGTGCACAAACACACATTCCTTCATGCATAAACACATAGAAACACTAAAGACTGAAAGGAAAACCTCGAGGCCTTTATACAAATACCTTCTCTGTCCTCTCTTGCTCTCTCGACAGATCCAATACGCAAATGCACATTTGACACAGAAATAGTTTTTGCACACATCACAAGTCTCATTGCTAGACCCGCCCAGGGTAAACAGGGTGATGTCTGATGTGGGTTTAACATCTCTGAACATGTTTTCTGCTACGTGAAACTTTTCATTCCCTATCCTCCATTTCTTTCCTCTTTCTGCATCATTTCTTATACTCACATTTCTTCCTCAGTTTAATCAACCATCGTGACCACAAACTGAATCAGTTTTAGACAGTCTATACGTCTTCTACTCAATGCCATCTTTGCTTATGATACCTCTCTCTAGTATGTGTAAAAGATAAAACTACATTAAAGAAATATACTGTGACTGCCAACCTAATTGTCCAAACCACTTTATCTGGAGATCAAACTGAAAGTGAGCACACCTGAAACAATAGAAATGATGCGTCATTGTGCAGGCAAGCTACGGTAATTAGGGACGGACGAACCAGGTCTTAGCTATCAACTAGTGCTTGCAGCGCTTGTAGTTCTGTTCACACTCGTAGATGTGTAGGAACAAAAAAACAATTACATACACTCTCTTAGAGAAACGATACGCAAACAAGTAAGCACAAGAAATTCAAAGATGGAGACGGAGCCACGGCTCCTCATGTTGTCACCACGTAATGACAGAGGACATGCACTCACACACACAAGAACACAGTTTTTTTTCCCCCTGCACAGTGTACCAAAACCGTTTCTGTACACTCACCCATCAGGGCTTCACGTTGTAATTATCCCTTCTGCACTGTGTGCTCTGTGTGTGTAGACACTATATAATAAGTAAGGACAGACAGACGGACTAACTGCTGTAGCTTTTGGTGGTAGTAGTAAAAAAAAAAAAAAAAAAAAAAAACAGTCTTAAGAAAAATCCAGTTATTTTTAGCCTAAAAATGTTTGTGAATTGCTTGCATTTAAAGACTCCCGCCCATTGTCCAAACATTGATATTGCCGTATCGCTACTACTGTACCCTTCTCTCTGCAGATCTTTATTTGTTTCTGTAGTTAAATCCATAACAGTCTTTTTCTCTCTTTTGCTCTTTTCTCAGATCGCTCAGATCACTTTATTCTCCTTTATAATATAGTAAATGACGGGAAAACCTCATAACACTTAACATCTGTTGTGTCACTAACCATCCCATATGATTCTGCCTGTGGGTGTGTGTATGTGTGTGCGCGTGCGTGTGTGTGTGTGCTTTAACTCTGTCATTATGTGGTGTTTAACCACTTCAGGACAGGGAATCTCCAACTACTTAGAAAGAGAGATGGGAGGAGAGTTGCGGAAACAAAGCCAGACATTAAGATGCAAGGTTTTTCCTTTCTTCTGTGTGGACGGAAAATGCACACACTAGGTTTGCCATGTGTTTTTGTAGCACTTTAACACGACTATCCGTCTTGGCAGCGCATGTAGAAGCGGTATGGTTGTTGAGATTTGATTTCATTTGGGAAAAAAATGCACAACTTTTGAACCCTTCAGACTGCAACCCTAACTCAAAAAAAGGATTTATAGTTCAAGATATTCTTTAGATTATCTGGTAAACTGCAGAGGCTGCAATAATTCTGATGTGTGAAAGCAAGAAAACTGGTGCATGCTCATTTGTTTTGATGCGACAGATATTTGAAGTTATATTTTTTTCCTTTGAGACATAATGTAGCTCTGGGTTCGTAAGGGCTCGGCAGCACTAGCTCGGATTTAGCTCGGGTTTAGCTGGGTCTGAGTTTTAGGCCTGTGCAGTGCTTTAACTGGAGCACAATACGTTGAAGAAGGGTAGAGATGAGAAAGGGAAGATGGATCATGATTGGATGAAATGAAGAAGAACGAAGGATCAAAGACTGTTTGTTTGTCTTTGTGGTTTTATAGATATGACGACCAGAGTTAGAAAGATTAGTTGGCGTCATACTTGCTCCATGACTCAACCGCACTTGAAAAGAATGAGTATGGTGCAGTATGAATGGAGGAGCCCAGAGGTTTATGGCAAAAAGAAAGAGAAAAGAAATTGTATTAAATTATAGAGGCAAAAAAAATAAAAATCCTCCTGTGAGAAAGGAAATGAAAGAAGATGAGGTCATAGTTGATAGGAGCAAAAGATGAATGAACTGATGATGGACTGGCTCTCAATTGGAGAGAGAGATGAATGAAACAGACAGACGAAGAGGACATTATTGAGGGAAAGAGTGAACGAGGAGGACAAGGAGAAGCTGATCAGTCAAACTTGGTGGTTTGGAAAAGGGAGAGAAGAAAAAGGACAGAGATGTTGAAGGAAAGGGGTTCGAAAGAGCTACAGTTTGGAGAAGGTTTGAAGGAAGGTGAGATGAAAAAGGGAAATAGGAGTAGGGTGACGATTAGGGAAGTCAAAGAAGGTGAAATGTCCTCTTTTGAATATCCAGGTGGATTTGCATGCAGCTGCTTCGTGTCTAGACCTGACTCCGAGGGCTCTGCAAAAAACATTGGAGATTTCTTGCCTGAAATGAAACACCAGTCTGATGTTGATGACATCATCAGTGTGTGACACAGATGGGCTAGACTGCTGGATGAATAAGACTTTGATAGATATTAGTCGTCGTCTATTAGAAACATTATTTAACAGGCAGCAGATGTCATTCCAGCCTGTTTACTGGCATCTGTTACTGACACACATTAGAAAACTACAAGAGCCAAACTCTGGGAGAGAGGGTTAAGAGATGAGTTGCATCTCTGCGTGGTTCCCAGTGTCTAATCACTGACTGAAACCTTTGGTGCTTGGTGTTCTCTTTTCTCTTTCTGAAGGGGTCATATTTAAGATATTTAACATGACATAAGTAAGTATTACTCCAATAATCAGAATAAAACTGCTTCATGCAACCACCTCTGTCAAAACAGACTGGACTGGTCAGGCGTAAACCTTTGATAATCCTCTCACGGGGAATATATTAGCTTCTAATAATCTTGTAAACACTTGATCTGATCGTTTCAGGTTTTTGAGTAAATCCATTCAGCTGACATGACAACTGTCCAGTTAGGGACAGAAACATCCATGTGGACTGCACCGGTCAAATCATGGAAACATCTAGGTCATCTCTTTCTATTGAATCAATACAGTGTTGTTAATAAAGTTGGGGCAAAAAAAGGAAAAACTATTTCAGTCATATTTGTCACTCCACAGTGAGCTCCACTTTAATGATTGTCAAAAAGGTTCTGTTGTGGATGATGTGTTGCGGATTGTAACTACATGGACCTTATCAGATCATTGTGTTTAGCCTCCATATAAACAGTTGGAATCTCTGATCAGAATGATTTCAGTCAGGTTGTCGTACACTTCATTGTGTGTACGGCACTTCATCGTATAGGTTGTGGTCAGTTTAACTTCCAGGAAGTCTGTATCAGTTCCCAGATCTGTATTTGTGTCGGATCACCTCTGAAACAGTATCACACACTAAAAGTTTCGTCTGAATCTTAGTGGAGCGCTTCAGTTATTTCTTTTAGCAATAATACATTTATTCATGTGCATAATGAACACATTTGTACCTTGTGAATAGAACTCAGGGCAGATTAGGTATGAAGTAAGTCTTAAAGGTCAAGGCCTGCAATTGGATTTGTCAGCAAATCTCGTGGGAAAGCCCAAAACAACAATGCGACCAAACCCTGATTTAGCTAATTCTTCCGTGCCATAGAGCTCCATTGTTGTCCAAAAATAAAAGGGCAATGAGCCACGCTGTTGCGCTGGGAGTAACCCGTCGCTGCAAGGAATATAGTCACTGACAGATGATGGACACAGCAATTGTCATAACTTGTCAGGTTAATAGTCCCTGCCTTCACTAAATTAATGAATGAACTTTGAAGTGATTTTGTTTGTTTGCTTAACTAACTTCCATACAAATAATGTTAAACGTTCTTAACATGAGATGTACAGTACATTTCCCAGCTGGTAAGAATTAGCTTCGTCTGAACTTGGCGTCACCTCTAACGGAGTGAATGAGTTGACTCTGTGCAGGATGGACAGCTCCTGAGTTCAGGTTTTTGTGGGTGGCAACCCAGAGTCCAACAACACGCAGCCTGTCTGTGTGTTTCCACAGAGGCCAGACGTCAAACTAACAGCTTGCCGACACTGAGCTTGTGTTTGCAGTGTGGAAACTACCCACTGTCTTCTCTGCGCTCTCACACACACCTGAGTGAACAGGCTGTGTTTAGGTTCAACTTCATGGCACAAAGTCTGCAGTGTGAGTGTGTGTGCATTGGCAGTGGAAACTGTTTCTCACAGGATTTACTGTCCACGTCTTTGTTTTTTTGCCTTTTTCTCTGTATTAAAGTTGGTTTCTGTTTGCACCAGGTTTGCTAAAAAAAGCGTCTCAGCGTTTCAAAGAGAATGATGCAGCAAAAATCCAGCGAACAGATAAGCCCAGAGATCAGTTCTGGAGATTTTCCTGGTGGTCCTGAGCATTGATTTCAAACATTAGATTGTTCTAAAACAATCAATGTAAGTGGGAAACTGACAGGAGAAGTTAATAACATTGACTATCATGTGACAATACAATGTTCTGCTGGGAAACTTTTGGACCTGGCATTCGTGTGGATGTTATTTAGATATGTAGCACCCACCTAGACCAGACCAGACCAGACACAACTCAAAAAACATGAGAAACAGCAGAAGGTGTTGACCTGACCTCCAAATTCAGATCCCAAACTGATATTAGGCAGGTGATCATAATGTCATGTCTGATCGGTGTATAAAAACTCTGGAAAGTAGAAGTCCTGCATCCGAATACTCCTGTGAAAGCCAGAAACTGTGAAGTAGTAAAACATAGTCATTACTATGAAAGGTGCCTCATGTGTTTTATTATTTGATGTTGGAGCTTGTTCAGAGGAAGGTAATCTGAACTAATTTACATATATTGTAGTAGTGTCCTAGTGAGATGTAGTAAAATAACAGTAGCATCAAAGAGAGTTGCACATAACTTGACAACCCTGAAAATCAAACCACTGTGGGAGCTGCAGCTTTGCAGTTTGTACCTAAACTGCTTTGTGTTAGCAGAGGTCTGTTCTCCCTTCTCCCGGCCTGGACTTATTTTTACACTCGGTGATTGTTGTTTTCCACAGCTGGGTGGTCTGCAGGTCAGAGCTCTGTCTGTCTTTTCTTACCTGCAGCTATGAAGCCAGTTCAGTGTACTGCTACTACAGCTCACTTTTTGTCAGTGTCTCCCCACATAGTTTGAAATTTAGCTTTAAGTCCTAAAGCTGATTATCTTTTATACACGTCTATTCAAGTTCATTTCAGCAGCAGTTTGGGCCAAAACTGTGGTTCAGACTGAAATATCACAGCAACTATTGAAATCAATAAATTATTAAGTAAGTGTTTTTTTTACTTTTCAATTACTGTGGTTTACTCATGGACAGGTCAGGAAGCACATGTGAGACAAGCAGCTGACACTCAGCAGTGTGTGGCCTGTGTTTACATCAACTGTTTAGTGTTGTGCTGACCCCTGCTGGTAGTTCCTGGTTAGGACCGATTACATTTCTGATTGTACTGAAATGAGTATGAAATAATTGTTTCTTATTTATTGTAATGTCTTCTGTCATGTTTTGAATCCACCTGGACAAGATTGCGGCAAGACTTTCAAAGAGGGGAGGCAGGAAATGTCTTGTATTTAAACATCAGTTCAAGGATTTTATGTATCAACATTGGATCTGTCAAATGAAGACCAGTTTGAGTCGGAAAATCCTTTTACTTTTTTTTGTTTGAATCTAGCCCTACTCATAGTCTCATACATCTGAGGCTGCAGATTTTTGCTGCTGTTTTGAAGTGACAGAATAATGTTTACCTGAAATAATTAATTAAGCTCTATTTGAAGGATATCATTTGTAAATTATTGTATTTCTTGACTAATTAGTTTGTTGTCTAATGGTCAACTTTACGATAAAGTTATGGACGTCTTTAGTATCAGCAAGCATGAGGAAGTTGGAGATGCTTCTGACTGAACTACCAGTTTGTGTTGTCTAGCAGAGGAACGGTCCAAATCCTCTTGACAGCAATCAATTAACGACTTCACCAAATGCGCTGTGGTAACAGAGAGAAGGAGGCTGCGAATCAGCAATTTCCTGGTGAATTTCATTGTCAAACTTATTAGACCTTTAGCTGCAGAACACAAAGAAGGATTCAGAGAAATACTGCATTTTTTTTAACCTGGCTACACTATCCCATCTTAAAACACGCTGTGGAGTACTATTAAATGCTTATGGTGGTGCTGAGTTGCAGCCTGTTTTTATACAGGCTATACATATCTGCAGGGCACAGTATGTAGCACATGAGCAGTCTGTTCTCAGCATATGTATTCAGGTCAAGAGTACAGATTTCATTGTTGCAAAGCATTACTTTCTATTGTGTTTTTATTAGTGACTAGTCGGTGTCAACTTGACTTTCATCACATAACAGTCGACTTTACAAAAAGACTTTAAAAGAGAGGATGAGGCTGTTGGTAGTATCAGCATTTTCCTCAGACATATAATAAAAGAAAACCTGTAATTGACTAAATCACAGTGTATTAACTAACCATCCACCTCCAACATTAAGTATTTACTAACTACAGTCAGTACTTAAGAACTTGTGAAAATTGCCACTAACGAGCTCTTGAATACTAGAGGGGGTGTTTATGTGAACTTCTCATGTGAAGGCAGCGACAGAACTGATGATTAAAGTAATAAACATGATGTTCCTTCCTAACTAGTCTCTATTCCCTCCAGCCTGACCCAAGTTTCCTGACATCAATTTCTCCTGTGTGTTTTATTTCAGGGAAGGACGAAGCTCGAGGACAGCTGGACAGCGCGCTGCAGGATGTAAACGTGCGTTACGCCTTCCTGGAGGAGACGGAGAAGCGAGCCGTGTGCAAAGCGCTGATTGAGGAAAGGGCTCGCTACTGCAGCTTCGTCAGCATGCTGAAGCCTGTGCTGGTCAGTGCTGTGTGTGTGTGTTTGTGTTCAAACCCATTTGAAACCTCTTAGACTGGAATTGTGCTAATCGTTTGTGCGTGTTTGTAGGACCATGAGATCAACATGCTGGGTGAGGTGACCCACCTGCAGACTATTCTGGAAGATCTGACCAACCTGACAGCTGAGCCCAGCAAACTCCCACCAGCCAGTGAACAGGTATGCTAAACTACTTCTGCTTTATTTTGGAAGATTTTTATTAGTAGCTTGAGGAGGCCACAATGAGTTTTACTAATATGGATAACAAGGTTAAGGCAGGTGTAATTCTACATTTCTATTCTCTGTCTCTATTTTACTTCAACCCCACAAGCATTGTCTTGTTTAATATTTAAATGTGTATTAATCCGCTGCTGAATATAGTCCCATAGTTATGTTTGCTAGAAGCTGCAGAACCTGGATTTTTTATGAAATCAAACTGTTTATGTGTGCGCTGTTTTTAAAGTTTTATGTCTTCTAGGAAAATGTAAGAAACGCAAAGTTACAATAGTTGTTATGTGTTTGTTTTTGTTTTTTTCTCAGGTAATTCTGGACCTGAAAGGCTCTGATTTCAACTACACCTATCAGACACCTCCGGCTTCACCCAGTAACACTCTGTCCAGGAAGAGCAGCATCAGCAGGTAACCCACAGCTCATACACGGACACACCATCCTTCTGGTAACAGCATTTCTAATAAGGTCACTCTGCTGTAGCTTTCTTTTCATTTGGCTGCTTTGCTCGCATGATAATAAACAAATACATGCTGACAGGTGTGTGCAGTTTTACAGAAACATGTGTTTTACAGACTGACAACCTGACAGTAAGACCATACAAATATAAGAAATAAAAAAAAGGTGCAGGCTATTGCAGGTGAAGAAAATATTAAAAAAAATATGATGAGAAACACATTGAGACAGTTTGAGCTTCTCTGACAGCTTTTCCAACAGCTCTAAGCATAAAAGCAAAATCTTAAACAGGACCAAATCAATCAGTTCCAAAGATGGACAAATCCTCTGTTGTGTCACCAGTAGTTTTCCTGAAGAGTGGTTTTGAAGCTTAGTGGGGTTCCTTTGGCCGTCACCTTCTTGACGATGATTAACTCCACCTAACTCCTGGCCAATTCAAAAAAGATCAAAGATGTGGAGTGAGAGGAACTGAGGTGGGCAGGTGACGCCTAGACAGCTAGCATCCTGTGAGGGCGCCTGTCACTCAAAGCGGCCACAACCTTAATTATGCATATGTTTAAACCTTGATATTATTTAAACAACTTAGTTTTATAAAAATCCTCACCCGTACAGTTTTCATGACTAAAGAAGTTAGCTAAAGAGACCAAACCTGTTTTGTGAACATGTTTATTTCTGCTGTGAAGCTGGACATTTTAACATGAAGGTCTATGGAGCCTCTAGTGGACATTTAAAGGACTGTGACTTCATATTAAATGCAGGTCAGATGTGGGTCTCTTAAATGCTGTATCTCCAGATCACAATTAGATTTAATACAGGTCTATGTATTTCACTTTGTCACAGATCGAGCTTGGTATCAACGTACTGAAAGGTGGCATTACGTGTCAGATCAGATTCAGGATCTTTTTAGTTTACTTAAGATTAAAATCATAAATTCACACATTTTGACTGTATCATTTAATAACTCTTTGTCGGGCTTTGAATGATATAAAAGGTTTGAGTTTGTTGCTCACAGCCTTAACTAAAAAAACATCTGAATAGTTTCAGACAATCATCTCTTTGTTTCTTAGAAAAGTTAATTATTATTTGATCACTTCTCAACTCTAATGTTTATGTTTCATAGCAACTACCAGTCTGGATCAGTGAGGCATGTTCCCTCTTTGGACTCCATCAGCTGTGCTGTGGATGGAGTACACATCCAGGTAATACACACATATAGAGACTGTTTTTATTGGGTTTTTCTTCTGAAACACACCAACATAGAACTTATAAAAAAAATAAAAAAAATAAAAAATAATACATTAAATGGCCGAAAGTTTGTGGTCACCCGGTCCCATGCTCATGTCCTGTTTGAGTCTCTTATGTCAGTGATGGGAAATCTTTTTGCTGACATATTTAAAAAAAACTTATTTTCAACAATATAGCAACTTTTTGAGGAATTCCCTCTTCTGTTTTAATACATTACCTGTGCACTGGCCCACGTCCAAAAACATTTTCCGTGTTTGTTGTTGCTGAACTTGGCTGGTCTGCAAAGATGTCTATCCAAAACTTTTTGGCTGAATGAGATCAACTCTGTGCTGCAAAATGTACAACCTTTCCCGAACTAGCAGCAGAGTAATGCACAGCTTTGAAGTCACATGTTCACCCAGTCCAGATCTCTCTAATTTGCGGTGTCCATATACTTTTGGCCATATATGAACATCAGTGATGCTAGTGATTTCCAGCAAACTCCACCAGTCTAGCTTACAGCTTAAATTCAACTAGATTGTAAACCATTTTAATATCTTAAAGGTACATGTCACTTAAACTTCAGATTCCCATAACGCTGCTTTTTGTGACTCTCTGCCCCCACCCACACTTTAACTGGTAGCTTTTACAAAATAAAAGCCTTTCACCCTCAAAATAACAAGAAGTGCAAGAACACACACACACTCTCTAACCCTCTCCTGTGTGTAGCGCTGCTCCTCCCCCTATCTGCTGATTGGCTGTGATGAAAGTGGCCGGTCCCTCAGCGAAGGGAACTCCCCCTCTCGCATCGGTCGTCAGGGCAGCCGTGGTCGTTACGGTTACGCAGCTGGCTATGGCCGCCATCCCGCTCAGAGCCACCGCGTTAGCCGCAGGGATTTGACCACCGTGAGAAAAAACTACAACTATTAACATTCCTCCCAACCTGAGCTCCGCCCTGTGTTTTCACCATTTGTCGTCCATCAGTTTAAATCTGAGTCCATTTCACGTTAATTCCAACTGTTTTGCCTTTTTATTTCCCATCAGTTCGCACCTGGAGATTTAACCTTTGAATCCTCCCCCTGTAATGTCTCCAATTTCCTCCACTCTAAATGTTTCAGCTCGAACCTCACATCTCAGATCCAGCTCTGGTTTCATCCCATAAAATTTTGGATTTCACTCCAAATCTCTCCTTTTAAACTTAATACCAGATCCCATTCCATAAAACGTGTATATTTGTGTCATGCGTACAGTGACAGGTGCTGTGTCAGTGTTTTCCTCAGCGGTATTTTTTATTTTTTCGGTGTCGTCTTTTAAAGTGTGTTTATGTCTTGTATCTCCAAGTGTGTTGTTGACTCTTCTTATACATTGTGCTTGTCTGTACGTACATGTTTAGCCTATACTTCAAATTTGATTAAAACGTATTGACTTTTCTTTTTTGACCTATATTCTCTAAACTACCCAACCCCTTCAGAGGCGTTTTACAAAGTACTGATTGATGGAACCTCAGTGATATTAAGTTCAGATCGATCTAAAAGAGAAAAGAGCTGCAAATTGTGGAAGCTGGAATCAGGCCCTGTTTAGACCGGGTATTAACATACGTCCTGAGTGTTCTGCTCGCAGGTAGTTTAAATGTCTTTAAATACACATGTACATAAGTAGGGGGTCCCCGCTCCATCTCTCCATCAGTTTGGGGGTCCTTGGCCTGGAAAACATTGAAGACCCCTGCTGTAGACTGTTTAAATATATGTCAGTAAAAAGTCAGCAATAACTTTATGTAGTGCAAAACAGCAACTTGAAAAGTACTACTGTCAACTGCCTGAGGTTAAATCAGCATACACCCCTTATCCAGTCCAATGACAGGAACACAGTCAGCCGTTCAAAGAGATCATGTATTTTGAATGTCCAATGTTCAAATAACATTTTAGTCCCGTCTTGTCTCATTAACAGAAAAGGGTATTTCATCATAGTTTTTATCATCAGTTATTAGTTTTGGCTCGTCAACGTCTCATCTTCGTAGCATTAAAAATAGTCGTTGACAAGTATTTTTCGAATTAAAACTGGAGTACATGGAAGATTGACAACGCATTTGGCCTAGACCTCCTCTTTTGCCTCATTCACTCAGAAAAAAACATAGGTCTCCTGTTACGAATGATTATTAGAAAAGTGAAGATCACTGTAAGTAATTTCTTAACTCAGAGAGCCTTTTATTTCCTCACTAATGACTGGTGTCTTTATTTTACTTTAATACCGCATATTTTTCTTGATGATGACATTAGTATGTGGACGCTTCCTGCATTCGACTTATAATCTTAGCTTTGTGTGGGTCTTTACAGCTCACTGTGTTCTACAATTTCTATCATGTCCCCACGTCGGGGTGCACGCACAACATCCATCGGAAACAGCAGCTGTTACAATATTCTGCTACGCACAAAATGACGTTGGTCTTTATTTGCATACATAGTGTCAAAAAAAAACTGTGTTATAGTACCAGACCGGAACACACCTACTTAAAGCTGGAAACTTGTGATGGGATCACTTGGGACACAGGATAATAACAGGTCTGAACAGGGCTTCAGAAAGTGTTTGGCTTAAAAAGTGACTGAAACAATCAATCATCCAAACTTTCGCTGATAAAATGTTTCGTTTTCTTCACTACGAACCACCTTATTCAATAAGTCTGAAGCTAAAAATTAGAATATGATGCGATTCCCTGCTGTATAGGGACTACTATATCCAACGACACGTGATCACGTCGCCCCTTCCTAGAAACCTTAAGCGGCCTTCATCCTGTTGTAAAGTTCCTTGTTGCATCTTTACAGAGATGCCCCGTCTGTTTCAGAAAGAAATTGTCACTGGTGTCTTGTTAGTGGCTCTGTAATAATGAATGTTATTTATGTGCTTGAAATTGAACTTGAGTTTATTTCTAAAGTTCTGTAAGGAAGACAAACCTAACAGGCCTCGTTAGCCTTTAAATGCAGCTCATTGACATTATATTTTTGGTGACGCCTTGTTTGTCTTCTAGTGTCAGCTCTTTCTTTTTATCCCTTCAAGGCTCTATTGATACACTGTAAAGGTGTGTTGGAGGCCTTTATTTAAAATGTATGTTCAGCCTCTTTATAGCTGCTTTCACGGTTGCTCTACATAGAAAAATAAGTTGTGAAGTGATGATGAATGACAGCTCAACAGGATTATACTGTGTTTACTTAGCCATTGATACTGCTGCTTACACCGACGGTGCGCGTTGGTTGACTCGTGACTGCTTTATTTCTGACAGGACGCAGTTGGCTCGACCAATCAGCTGGCATCCGGAGGGGCGGAGAACGGTCTTTTGGCGCCGCCACACAACGCCTTCGTACACCCTGGAGAAAGAGCTCGAGCCATGTCTGCGTCTGGGAAGGTAACGCACAGCGAGAAATTAGAGTGAAATTCAATGTTAAAAACTGCAAAAACGCGTTTGTCTCAGTGAGCAACTTCTCAAGAACACGTACGTACTTCCAAGTGGACTAAAAACAGCTTCATTGATGATTGTATAAGGAAATTACTCACACACAATAAGGAAAAGAGGAAATACGAATAAAAAAAGATTCTGAAATGTAATAATAGTAGTCATAATAACAATTATGAATATTAATAAAAACGCCAGTGAATGGAAAATGTGTTCAGTAAGTTTCCGGTACACGGTGCAAAAACAGAAAGGTAAATGGATTCATGATTATTTTTATAGGAAATCACATGACATGTATGACTATGTCGCTGTTCTATCCATCACCACACCTCGATCTGATTGGCCCGGCAGATCTTTGCTGGAGCATAATCAGTTGCCAACGGAGACACTCCAGACCAACTGTCTGGGGGAGTTGTGCTGGCCTCCAGGCCAAGTGCATAGTGGATAAATTCAATATTAAATTTATCAGAGAGTATATATCTGGATTCTATCAGCTGATTAGAAGTCCACATGATCCACTGGAGGGCGGCAGAGGAACAAACATCCTCTCATCTGAACTCCTCTTCTCGTCTTCCTCCGACTCTCTTTGTGTTCTTCAACATCAGAGGCCTTTGTTAGTTAGTCAGTTAGTTGAAAGTGTCACACTTATAATCTCAAGCTGCAATAATGTTTCTGCGTCTGCACCTCTCCAGAAATGTAGCTGAAAGTCAGCCCGAGGCAAACTGCAACAGCTGTGATTGGTCTGCTTTGTACACGTGTCTCAGTGAGCAGACAAGCAAAGAAAATTCTCCCTCCTTTTTCCTCCTATACATCATCTACTCAGACTCTCTTTTCTCTGTTGCAGTGATTTCAGCAAAAACAACATTTATTTACTCTCACTCCAACATCAGCCGCTCAGTTCCAGTTGCAATTGTTTGAAGTTCGCAGAGAAACTCAAGACATCTGACTAGTCTTTTAGTGGCGTTATTACATAACAATGCAGACACATCAACACAAGTATAAAAGCTTAATGGTGTGGGGCATTCACATAGTAACATCATCCACTGTCTCTCCCTCTCTCTCTCTCTCTCTCTCTCTCTTAGTCTTGTTCAGCCCGGGATCAGCTGGCGTTGACATTGGGTGCGTTGAATTCAGGCGCCCCGAGCAGCAGCCGGGACTCTCTGCACTGCTCCAGCGGCTACAGCACCCAGACCACCACCCCATCCTGCTCTGAGGACACCATCCACACACACAGTGAGTACAAAGACACAAAAACATAAAGCAACAACTCTTTCTTTCACGTTAATATTCATTATGCTTTTACAAATTACGTTTTATCGATCATTTAGCATCATACGAGATGTATTTGATCGCCTGGTTACACAGCTCAAATATGAACTAAAGAGGCAGATTCTCCGACAAAAACACTCACTGTCCGTCCGCCTCAGGTGTCCCCCCGTTTTATTTAGATTTCCTATTACTAAATCTGTTGAGCTGCCTGTCATCTGAATTGTGTTCTGGTTTCTTCAGTGTTTCTCTGGTGCTCTAGCTCCTCTCTGGTTCTCTGTTGTGTTTCTTTGGTTAAACTTCCTTCCTTCTCTTCCAGCTGTAAAGAGAGATCCTCCCCTCTATGGTAGGTCTCTGACTGCCTGTCCATTTATCTGTCTGCCTTCATGTCTGCTTACCTCCCGTGTAGTTTCAGGGTTCAGCTGCATGCCCTCACATCCAGCATGACGAATCGTTTTAGTCTGAGAATAATTAATCGGAAAGGACTGAGGCCCTGTTCAGACCTGGTATTAGCATGTGTTTTCAGCGATGCAATCACAAATAGCCAGCTTAAAGTACACACACTGAGGGCGCGTTTGAGAGCCAATCATTCAGACCACAATCCTGCATTAAATTGATATGTAAATATGTAATTCTCTGCACCTTCTCGTTAGAAATTCGACTGTGGTGTCATGAGACCGTGCAACGAGATTAGTCTCCATGTGATCCAAAACATGACAGAAGCTCCAACTCTTGAGAGCACCGTCAGGCCCGGAAAATGATTGGATTTAAAAAAGCGTGGCGACAGTGAAGAGCTGCACAAAAGCAAAGACACACGAAAGATGTGAAACTAGAGGGAATTATATAACACTTCTAGTCTATTTAAAATGTTATGTTTAAATGTCCCAGGCCCACAGACTGTAAGTAAAGATGGATAACACGAAGAAGAAAAGCCATTATGTAGAAAAAAAAATGTCACTTCTTTCCTCTTCAAACGATCTTTGGTTAATCACAGACCTCGGCTTGCAGAAAGGACCTATTAATACGACACTATGTGTTTACTGTTATTAGATTCTTCCCAGAATGAACATCATTGTCAGCTGAGATGACCTGTTATACCATTACACTGCGAGACGGCCTCGGATTATCAGTTTTGTTTTAAACCCAAGGATATTACATTTTCAGAATTGTTTCTTTGATTTATTTGTGTAATCGAGCTGTAAGACACAAATTGCACAGCTGTGGCCTCTGTGTTATCTATAATGTCGCCCCTCGTCCTGTGTGCGTGTTTGACCCTTTTTAATGTCATACTGTTTACGTCATATCCATTAAGTGACGTGTGCATCTGTTTTTTTTTTAACTTCATTATTCTGAACATTATGATGGATTTGTGCGTGTCTGTGGCCTAAAAGTAATTGGGTTGCATGCTCCCTGTTTTTGTGAGATAAGAGTTTCCACAATGATGCATCCCTGGTTCGCATACACCATCAGTGAGTCACTGATGTAATTACATGTTCCTGCTCCTTCTGTCATCTGTTCCTCAGATGAGGAGATGCAAACACTTTGAAACTGTCATCACAACAAGCCAACATTTTCTTTGTCTCTCTCTCTCCAGCTGATTACGAGTCCATCTCTCTCCACGGAGACGGCGACTCCATCTCCCTACGTCACCTCCCCCACGGCAACAGCCAGTCGGACTTTGACAAGTCCTCGACCATCCCGAGGAACTCCGATCTCAGATACCAGTACAGGGAGTTTGTTCAGGCCAAGCGTCCCGCCTCCACCGTCAGCCTGCTGGCGGAGTCCGAACTGAGTGGCGGCTCCGTCCGCCAGCTGCCGTCACACACGGCCACCATCAGACGCAAACCGTCCTCCAAGCCGGCGTATCGCAGGGGCACAATCAGCGGAGGGGTTCCCATCCCCATCAGCACCCCGCAGGTTCCCCTCAAAGCCTTCGGAGGAAACGGCGGGAGCGACGAGAATGTTTTCATAGCTCCCCCTGCTGGAGGAGTAGGAGGTTTAGGTCAAAGTAAACTCTGCACCTCCACACAGAGTCTCAGTGCGCTACCTCCCTCTTCCTCCCCGTACTACCAGCTAGTTCCAGGTCAGATGCCCATCCCTGTGCCCATGCCCACTGTACCCTCCGTGCTGTCAGAGCCTAGCAATACCAAACAACAACAGCAACAACAGAGACAGTACCAGCAACAGCTGCAGCAGCACCAACGCAATCAACTGCAGCAGCTCCACATGCAGCAGCAGCAGCACTGGCAGCAGCAGCAGCAGCAGCAGCAGCAGCTTCAGCAGCAGCAGCAACAGTTTCAACAGCCGCCACTGCTTCAGCAACACCAACAGGATCAGTATCAGCAGCAAGATCTGCACCGACAGCAGCTCAACCAGCAGCACCAACAGCAGCTCAACCAACAGCATCAACAGCAGCTCAACCAACAGCACCAACAGCAGCTCAACCAACAGCACCAACAGGATCAGTATCAGCAGCAAGACCTGCACCGACAGCAACTCAGCCAGCAGCACCAACAGATCTTTCCGCAGCACCAGCACCCGGCCTCCGCTGCCCAGGGAGAGCCCTCCGTTCTGGGCCAAATTGCTAACTATCCAGCTCCTCCACCCGCCAACCAGGACCAGAATCCAGAGCAGCTGACCCAGGAGGGAGGTGGAGGCGGAAATATGCTGACCCTCATCAGAGGAGTCAAGCTCAGAAGGACCCTCACCAATGATCGCTCCGCCCCTCTCCTGCCTCCACCAGCCAATCACAAGTGAGGCTGAACAACGGGTCGTTTTGCTTCCCTTGCTGGTGAGCTGTTATGTTTACTGGGCTCAGCACCCAAAGGTGGCACCAGAGTGTCGCCAGCACAGACTGCACAGAGCGAAATCACAACACACTGATTAATCCGCTGGAACTCGACACGTTTTATTTGATAAACTTCCGCTTCCTTTAAGGCGTTTAGATTTGTGCTTTAAATATTTTGGAGATTTAATTGTCATTTCCCGTTGCTGCTGCAGGGACCATCTTTTGCCTTTTTTCCTCTTTTTTTTGCTTCATGTTTGCATTTGGATTGTGTGTAAAGTTTTCGTGTGACTCAGTCTTACTGGTAGAACTGTCAGTTGTTTTAGTTAGCACTCACTTCCTTGTCGGAGGAACAGGAAGCTGTTAGTGTCTCCTCATCAGGCCCCCCAGGTGTGTTTGATTTGCTTCTTTTTTTTCTTTTTTTTTTTCTTGTCTAGACTCCCAAGGGGGTTTATTGAAAAGTCCAGTAGCTCCACAGTGTGATTGAACTGTGGTGTGTAGAGGTTTTAGTCTGCCGGCTGTGGGTCAGCGCTGGTCCAGTTTATTTGTTTGTTTGATTCAGTCATCTCAAAGAGGAACCGACCGCTTCTGCCTCTGGAATAAAACGTTGACGGGGTCTGTAGACTGTAAATATATTAGAGCTTCACCTGAGGAGGCTGGATGTTTCTTCAGCCTGATGAGTCACAGTTTGGACTCCCTCACTTTTGAGCGGTGGCAGTTTCTGCCTCCGGGATGCCAAATGGTGCCTCTTGAAAACTAAATCTGTTACTGTGGGCAGAAGTCTGGTTTACCTGTAAATAATTAGCTGGTTAGTACGAGGAAAGATGACATGAAGGCAGCAATTTGTCGGCAACTTTAAGAGGCAACGCTTACGTTTCAGGAGAAGCAGACTTGATGAGGTTTCTGCTGGGAACATAGCTGGCTATGATGAGCAGAACTGTCACTCGCTATCACGGCGGCCGTCGACACACAGGTCCTTAACGCATTTACAGGAGACTCACTGCCATGTTTGAAGACTTGATCCAAACCTGTGGTTGAAACTTTTCAGAAGCCAGGCTCATGTTGAAGACTGACAGAGGCCTGTTTAGTCTAAACATTAATTATCTTTCATTCTATACATAAAAGAGTCCAAAAACACCGTTGCATCTAGAAATGACGAGAAATGTGTTGTTTCGTTTAGATACAGCGTCGTCTTTTCACACTTTGTCTGCCAGAGCGCAGTTGCTAATCTATTTTTATTTCTACACCTTAAAATGATCAGTTCAGCACACGACACACATCTGATAAGCATTTGTTAAATTTTAATATTGGAGACAAGTTTAAAGTCTTAAATATAATTACATGAATTTCATTCAATGATGATAAAAGTTTTGCGTGATTATTTGAAGAACATCAGGCGATGATAACTCTGTTATTAGCCAGATATTTCGCCAGTAATATATACAGTATATCCCATCAGATGTCAAAATCTCATATTTCTTATTAATTTTACACATGAGCAGTTTTTGAATGTAGACGTGTGATTGTTTTTTCTTTTCTCCAACATGGTGGTATGTTTTTTTTTTTTTAATCTACTTCGAAAGTAAAAAGTCTCTGATGCTTGTAGTTTAAAAAGGTCGGGTAATAAAACTTAAATGTCTTTTTGTTTCAACAGACGAGGGAGCTGACGTGTTTAATAAAGACTCTGCTGGAATTTTTGTTGTTTAAGATAAGATAGTCCTTTAATTTACCTTGAATTAAACTATTTATCGACAGACTCTGCTTGGGCTGAAGTAGCTGGCTCTATTTTAGCTCACGTCTTTGATCGAGCGGCTGTTGGCTTTTCCCTCAGCTGAGTTTTCCAAGTCTTAAATCAGTTTATCCGCCGCAGCCTCTGTGTTGACGAGTCCCCCCTGATCGATGAGAGCGAGTTAATCAAACGCAGATCAGATTATTAAGACGTCAAGCTGCCTGTTTCCTCTTAAAGTTGACGATGAGAAGCAGGGCCGCACCCTCAACTGAGGCCTGAGGTCAACTTGACATTGTGACGAATCTAAATGACACGAGGAGTTCATTACGGCTGAATTGAATGCGTTAGTTACTCTTTTAATGAATCCAATAAACGTTTGGTCTAAAAAATGTCTGAGTTTACATTTGTAGAAGAAGAGAAGCAATGAGCTTTTTTTTGGTCTCAAGTTACCAGCGATTATTAAAATGTTGTTTTCGCTGTTTTAATGTTCAGCTTCACATTTTGACCAAATGCTTTAAAATGTGACTTTTTAGAAAGAAAACTCAAGTAAAAGAAAAGTTAACATTTTCCACCAGAATGAAACAACTGAAGCTGCAACCATGTAGGAAAATGAAGCACGATCAATTAATCAAATGTGGAAAACAGACACACAAGACGTTTGTTAGGAGCTGTGAGTATTCCTCAAGTCCTGGCTGCGGCCCTGCTGCCAAGCTGCCCATCAGAGATCAGCTGCATGCTGGGAAATGCAGTCCAGTCTCTGTTCAGCTGGTCCTGGTCTCTTCTCAGTGAAACCTTTGTGTATTTTTTTTTTCCATTCAGCCGCTGATTGAAGTCTTTTTATTGCTCGTGACACAGAGAAGCTGTACTCTGATTCCTCTTTATTCATATGATTGATTGACTGGACCCGATAAGCCCCACAGCAGTTGTGTATGTATATATTAGCGCTTCTATTCCTGGGAGAGATCTAAATCTATATATTAAAAAGTATGTATGCATATCCTGATCGTATTTTTCTGTTGATTTCTTGATCCGACGATGTGATCGGGCCCGGCGCCGCCGCCGACCTTCGCTCGTCGTATTTTTGTAGAAAAGCTTTAAAGGAGGAAACTTCCTGATGTTTGAGGATCTGGAGCCTGATTGGACGCCTGACTGTCGAGAAGCGAGCGAAGGAATACACGAACGAAAGACGTGAACCGACAGAATGTTGACATGTTGTGTTCTTCGCTGTGGGATCAATAATAATAATGATGATGTTGATGATGAGAAATGGTTCTTGGTGTTTTTATTGAGTCCTGTGTTTATTGTCTCTGGGCAGATGCAACAGTTACCATCAAGCATTTACTGGGATCAGTTAATATTCATTTACTAGATATTCTCATTAGTGAGGAAAAAATACCTCTGAGGTCATGGACACTGCTGCTGACCCGTCAGCTACAGAGTGTTGTGGTCAAGGGTTGAAACACTGAATGAGTGTTATTATTCATAGACTATTATGTAGGTATGCTACTGGTCTGGCCTGCTTGAGATCCAATTGGGCTGTATGTGTTCCCCGAACTAAAATGAGTTTGACACCCCTCATGTAATGAGCACCCATGAAAATATTGATCATAGAATCATTTTTTTTCCATCTTAATTCACAACGTTCATATGACAACCCAGAAAACCCTCATCCAGTCAGTTTCAGAGGAGCAGATACGATGAGCCAGCAGATCCTCAAACGTCCTCAGGGTGTAATTTAGGACAGGGTGGGGTGAACACCCAAGCACCAAACTCTCTCCAGGGAGCACACTGAGCACACTAAACCCTGTGTGTGTGTGTGTGTGTGTGTGTGTGTGTGTGTGTGTGCGTGCGTGCGTGCGTGCGTGCGTGCGTGCGCGTGCGTGCGCGTGCGTGCGTGTGTGAGTTTAAACCACTCGCAGCAGTAATTTATAATCTGTTCCCTCTGTTATCATGTGCTGTCACTCTGGGATCGCCTCAGTGAGTTATTTTCCATCTGAGAAACACATGCTGAGACGCAGACACCCTCAGTAACCCTCAGTGCAAATGGGATGGAGCTTAGCTGGTGTCACAGTCAGACTGAAACTGATCTGTCTCCAGGAAGTATACACAGCCTCTCTAATGGCAACAAATCCAAACAAGTGTTTACATGGACGCTAGTATTCCTGTAATTAATCCATAGTGCAGTGCCCGTCGGAAGTATGTATTCCTATAGTGGGAGCCTACAGGTGCTGTGTATGAGGATTAGTGGAAATATTAGAGCGGAGAAAACCTATTTTACCGATATATTTTACATTTCTTATCCAAACAACGTCAAACTTAGCAATGCACATCTTCGTGCCCGTAGCGAGACACCTGCCCAGTTTCAAATCAATCGGGCCAACGGTTCGCGAGATATGCGTGCCACAGACAGACAGACGGACAGACACACACACACAGACGCTTCTTGATTTATAGATAGATGGCGGACTACATGCTAGTTTTCCTGCCGGAGAAGATATTGAGCCTATTAGGGTTACCAGGGCAAAATATCATTTCTCCTTGAGTTTGGTTTCTTCTAAAGCCGATTTGTAAACAGTGCTCAAGATTTGTGCGCATGCTCCGCCTCTTCCTCTCCGTTTTTGGTGAATTTCTGAAAGTGGCTGTTTTTGATGCCATGGCAACCGGAGTAGTGGAAATATTAGAGCGGAGAAAACCTATTTTACCGATATATTTTACATTTCTTATCCAAACAACGTCAAACTTAGCAGTGCACATCTTCGTGCCCGTAGCGAGACACCTGTCCAGTTTCAAATCCATCGGGCCAACGGTTCGTGAGATATGCGTGCCACAGACAAACAGAGTGACACACAGACAGACGTTCCTTGCATTATTAGATAGATGTGAAGTTTGATGTAAAACTTCTCCTTCTGTTCTATTTCCACCGGATTTGGTTATCCACAGCAGCAGAACCGCTTTGTCAATCAAGTTCTATCTTGATTGATGTTTTAGGGCATGTAGGCTCACATATCTGATCAGATCGTGTCATTTAGTGTCCATGGGAACAGGACTGAATCGGGTTGAAGCTGCATCTCTCAGCTCCAAGAACAGCGGATTCCGTCACAAATACCTAGGTCCAAAAATCTGAATCTGAAATCTGAAAACAATCTCAACATTTGAGCATTTAAAAATACAAAAAGTGCAGACATCTAAATTTAAGAAGAGGTTTTTAAGATTCTGCTGCATGTCTAGGTTATCAGTCACAGTCATCATCAGCTGATTGGATCGATCAGATTTCCTTTTCTCTCCACTGAAGCAGAGTTCATGTAGATCTGATCAACTCATCAGAGGCTCGTTCAACTAAATCAACCTGCAGCCACTGATCACCCGTTAGAAATCTTTGGTTTGAATAACTGAACCTTAAAAAAATGAAAACAAAAAAAGTAGTTTAATGTGATCAGGAAATGGATCCATTCATCCATCACAACCTCCTTGATACAGTTTGTTTCGCTTTTTGGTATCTTACCAGGATGTACTAGTTATGTACTAGTTACTAATTATATATATAATTAAGTGGGTAATGAACGCATGATTAAAAATACGTACATATGTACACAGTTTTAAGACAGTTTCAAAACTTACTTTACTTTGTCCAACTTGACATCCAGTCATTTTCTAATAACGAAGATGGGATCAGTTTGTTGTGGAAGATGATGAAGGTCAACAACTTCAATATGATCAGTGGTGGGCGAGCGACAAAAGGAGTGAGTCAGCTCTCTCTCCTTTGATCGCCACGACATCAATGACTCATTTTTGTTTTGTCTTTTCTTTCGTCCTCTGTTCCTCCTGCTTTATGTCATTTACAGTCATCTGATGCTTGGGGGCAGCAGGTGGACGATGAGACTCCGATTACACACACACACACACACACATCTTTTTATCATAATGCAGCCTCATTAATCATAATATCAGAATGATTCACCCCCAAACAAAACCTGATTCCCTGAAGTCCACAATAGGCTGTTAGCTGGTGTTTGTAATCCTCACACAGATGCTCAGCTGGCCGTTGGCTGCAGTCTTTGAGGTGTGTTCAACATGGAAAGTCCCTCAGCTTTCCAAGCTTTAAAGATTTGAAATCCTCACAGGGCAGAAGTGTTCTTTACTGCAATAGTTCTGACCTAAAATCTATTCATACACCTTTTTGGTTTTGTGTTCCTGCTTTACAAGGTCCTGGAGTCAGTTTAACACACACCGCACATATATACAGTCACAATCTAGTGTTTCTATCTTTGGAAGGACTTTTCTATTGCAATAATAGTCGCTAACCATAACTAGTGATGTCCCAGTCAAGTTTTTTTGTCTTAAGATCCAATCCTGATCTTTTAATATTGAATGTCGGCCGATCCGAGTCCAGATCTGGTCATAAATAAACATAATTTTCTCTAATTCATAAAGACTTTTCATCTCTTCCTTGTATTCTTTTAGCTGTGACTGGATTCAGTCCAATAAATAGTCCGTCAAAGTTAATGTAGTATGGAGATGGTAGCTCGTACCGTGGCTCCAGAAAACCAGCGTTCTCTACTCCAGAAATGTTCTGGTCATCATAATCTCCCTAACCCTCTCTAGAATATTTATCTCCTTGGCGCCATCTCCAGGAAACTTTTCTTATCTTTTAAATATTCAGTATTTGTTGTTGCTTTTTTTTGGTGCAGCCTTTGCCTGAGAGGACTTGACATATTTTGTTTTGTGATCTTTTTTTTTTTTTGTTAGTTGTTAGTACTGAATGGTAATCTTCTACTACCACCTCACCAGACATCCACACTGCTCAATCCTTCCCTGACTGTTGGCAACCTTGACTCAAAAAGCACTCAAAAAGTTGTGGGGCCCAGCAATGGTAGTATTCCATGAAGGAAAACTCAACTCAATAGAAACCAGAACACACACAGATACACATTTTTACACGGCAAATAACTGTGAAGACATTGATTGACATGATGCATGTCCCAGCACCTTACACTGAAGCTTAATTTAACGGTGCGCGACACTTTGTACCCTGTGCTGTAACCTGACGTGCACCTCCCCAGAAATGTAACTATGCATCACGGCTACACAGACTGTAACGTTGCCGTGGGCAAACTGTTTGGCTCAAGGGTAACACTGGGTTTTAGAATTTTGACAGAAGAGCCGCGCCAGCAGCATACTGGTGGTGAGCAAATCTTAATTACTTGTGAGTAAAGACGATAGAGTCAGATTTAGCAAAGGTTGTTAGCGACTGCACTGCCTCCTTTAGTGGAATCACCTGAAACGAACTGCATTGCAGGATAAAGTCAAAATTAATGTGGTTGTTGGACACTTTTATAGTAGTTTCTATAGTTTGCCCACCACTGCTGTAATGGCTGTGATTGAGCTTAAATGCTTTTCATTGTTCACGCGTCTGTGGCCGGACAAGCACAGAAAATTCTCCCTTGCTCAGCCTCCAGCACACTCAGTTGTCTTCTCTGTTTTCTGTGATTGTAGTGAAAGTAACTGTTAATCCATATTTATTTAAGTCGCTAACCCTGAACCTAACCCTAAAACCAAGTTTTAACCCTCAAAACAAGACTTTCCCAAAATGTCCTCACTCTGATGGTCCAAAACTGAAACCAGTCCTCAGAAAGGTAGCTGTAAGAGAACACACACACACACACACACACACACTTGTGTTTCTGTGTTTATGGGGACCATTCATTGACTTGATGCATGCCTTAGTCCCTTACCTTCACCCTAACTGTCTCCCCACAACGACAAAATGGGCCCACAGCATTAGTATGACATGGAAAATTGGCCCCAACAACTAATTATACAAGACCGCACACACACATACGCAGAGGTGAGCTGGCACTTAATCATTGTTACATAAAGACTGAAGCAGTGAGTCAGACCTCTCACTGCTCAGTGACTCAGAGGCAACACCACAGTGACTTTGCACAAATCTGTTTCCGTAACCTGGATTGCATGAGTGTTACACCAGCTGCAGTTCCTCTCTGCACCAGTAGAAGGCAGAACAGACCACAGCAGGGTACTACTAGAGCATGTCCTCATACAGCTACAGATTCTGAGTCACAGTGTTTGGTTTCTGTGATGTACACTTCATGTAATCATGTTTTGAACACAAAGACACAGCACTTAGAATAAGAGTCAAAGTTTTATAATCTAAAAGTAAAACTCTAAAAGTTACCCTTTATTAATACATTAAATGTTTCATTCTGATCTGATCTGCTGATCAAACTGCATCAACGTTTGATCAACATTTTACCCTTGTAACTGGTCAAACTGGAGCTAGTTTCAAGTTCCAAATACCAAAAAATGCATTCAAAAGTAAATCCATGGATAATATTATTAAACAATTCACTTCAACAAATCAGTATCTGGTATGATCTGCAGCTATCTACTTATCAGTTAACTCCTCAGGCTGGGTTTAGGAGCCACACTTTACCTCTTGAATGTGGATCGCTGTCAGACATGTTGTTTTCTGTTTTGGGACATTAGGTTGCTAAAACAGGCAGTCTGAAGACAGCTAATGTTCCCTATCTGCACCACTGAATAAATGAATTTACAGCTTGAGAACGAGAACAAATTGAACCTTTATGTCCAACTTCACGAAACTTCATTTATTTTTATTTTTTTTACCCAAAACTCTTCAGTGCATGAATGAAAAAGAAACAACAGTTCCTCAAATGTCCACTGGGGACTGGCTCCAAAAGTGAGTAAATCCACATAGACCTCCACGTTAAAATATCTAACTTTTAATTATTAATTATTTAACTTCAATAGACATTACAGCCTTGTAAAAAAATAAATAAATAAAAAAATCAGTTTTAGTTGCTAAAGTGAATTTCTCCATTCATGACAACTAACTACATGGGGCGGAACTTACATAGAATTCACCTGTTTAAATTATATTAAGGATTGAAGTATTGAATAATTTAGGGCGTGGCTTCTTTGAGTGACAGGTGGGTTGCTAGCTATCTGCCTCAGCTCCACTCATGCTCCACCTCTTTGATAATTTTTGAGTGAGAGTCAGGTGCTGCCAAGATGGCGATGACCTGAGACACTACACTGAGCTTCAAAACTGCTCTTCTGGAGACATATAGTTGATGTAACAGGGGGTTCATCCATCTTTATATACAGTGAATGACTTTTCTCTTCCTTCAGTGCAAAGACACACATAGATGGATCGTGACTGTGTAGCCATAAAAGATTTCAGAGTGAAAATGTGAATAAATATTTGTGGGTTTTGTGCATGTGTTTCAGATGAAGTGTGTAATGAAAAAGGAAACATTTTGTGTGGATATATCCACTGATGACTCATGGTGACAGTGGCTGACAGAGAGATGACTTCTGAACATTTGATGAGAGCAGATGACTCACTCACCAAAATAAGAAGAAGATCAAGCTACAGCCCCTCTGCTCTTTGGCAGCAACTATGTTTTCATGGACACTAATAATCAGAATAAAAATACCTGTCATGTGTTTGCATAATTATTGGGGGCTAATATTTTCCTGACTGGACTGGATACAAGAGGGATTCTGACAATTTCTCCTATTTTATTTACTGCTGGTTTTATATGATAAATTCTGTCATGGGGCTTTCAAGCTCTGGTCTCTGATAGCTTCATTGTTTTTGATGCTGTATAAATACAATAGAATAAATTACAGCAGCAATTACCGTGTAATCTGTGGTCAACTCCCATTTTAATGAAAAAGATGGTCATGATTAATCAAACATCAACATTAATCAGAACTCAGTAAAAGAGGCAATAGTCAGATTATTATTATGAGCATTCAGGGGCTCTCTCCACATCAGACCATGGCAACTAAGTGTTTCTATGGAGGCTATAGCCTAATTTATTCAATGTCAGGTTCAAATCCAGACAGAATTTATCGCATAACGAGACACAGATCAGCAGATGTCATGACAGGAGAATACTGTCTCATAGAGTCTCAGGGAACGAGTAGTGTCTCTAAACCACTTCTCTGAAGGGAAACTAATTCTGGACTGAGACAGATCAGCATTTAACAGAAGATGATGCTGGTATTTACAGATATAGCTTGTATTCAAGGGCCTGTTCAGACCTGGCATTAAGATCCGATCTGGGCAATCCGATTGCAAGTGTCCAGCTTTAGGTATGTGTGTTCAGACGTGGCATTAACACGAGTCTTCAAATCAGATATCAGTTTCGCTTTCTGTATGTTAATAAACCCCGACAATACCTGGGGCGCAGCAGAATATTGTAATAGCTGTTGTCTCTAATGGATCTCTACCGCTGCTCCAGAAACATTCCTGACATCCTGGGATAACATGGCTCTGAACTAACTGGTGGTGCATGCAGCTCAAGAACAGCTACTGACTGTCTGTTGTGTACACATGCAAGACAACTGGAAGTCAATAAATTGTGGTGGGAATATCCGGGGCTGAAAAGTGAAGCCAGTGTGCAAGATACAAGGGACTGCATTCCCTTACTTGTTAAAGCTTCTGTAAAGACTGTTTGCAGAGATGGTGGAGAGAGAAACAAATACAGCAGTGTCCGGTTGGTAACAGAAGATCAAAAAAGGGTGGACCACCCTGTAACTTGGCTTTAAGGAACCTGTGTGAGGCCTTCATACGAGAGAGAGATCTGAATGCCTCTACGAAGGCTGAGCCTCTCTGCAGTCTGCACTCTGAGAAACTCAAACTGTTCTGTATGGATCATTCTGCTGTCTGTTATTTTACTCTATTTCATTCATTCATTCATTCATCTTCTGCAACCGCTTGTCCTGTGAATGGCCACGGGGGGGCTGGATCCTATCCCAGCTGTCATTGGCCGAGAGGCGGGGTACACTCCGGACAGGTCGCCAGTCTATCGCAGGTCTAACACAGAGAGACAGACAACTATTCGCACTCACACTCACACCAACGGCCAATTTAGAACCACCAATTAACCTAACCAGCATGTCTTCAGTCTTTAATCCATAAACCACAGGATTGTCTCAACTTGCAAATTAAGAAAGGATTGTGAAGAAGGAAATGTGTTCTGACTACTTAACTGAATATTCTGGATATAATAATACGCTATCTTGATTTAGTTCAAGCTAATGTGATGTCATCAGATGACTTGTGGACCTGTGTGGGTTGCTGGTTTGAATCTCCAGATGCTCTGTAAAAACCAAAGCCCACAGGCAAATGAGGTCGGTCGGTAAACTGGCTTGAATGATGATTATTCTGAAACACAGTGACTCACATGGCATGATGCAAACCTTATGTAAAGTGATAAGAATGTGGAAAGCAGAGTTGTCACTTGGTTAGGTGAATGTATTATTCAAAGGAAGATGAAAACCACAGTGGACTGTCGCTGGCAGATCTGTCGCTGGCAGATCTCAGCCAAAGTCTGAATAAATCTTGTCTTAAACAAATGACTCTCAGTGACACTTCATTCCAAAGACAAACCGCAGATTTAATCAGGGGCTTTTTCTTTTAAAGGTTGCGGCTCATTCCGTGCGACATTCAACAATTAACGTGAACTGATTCAACTGCATGACTGCAGTTTTTCAGCTTCCAAAATTCAGCAAAACCACAATGAAAAAAAAAAGTTATTTACATTATTTATCATATTGGTTATGAATAATATTGTCTATAGCTAGTAAAAGTTAATGGATCATTCTTGTGTTAAACCTTTGACAGATGATGTTTTATTTTACAAAGAAGTCCATGTTTCAATCTAGAAAGAAACAAAAACGAATTAATCTAACAGTTTTTAAAACTTCCAGGTTTTTAAATCGACACTAATTCAAGACTTCTAACAGTCTGGTTGAAAATAGACGCCACAGGGTTGTATATCTAATAGTTCCTGATTAAATTTCAGTGACATTTGTAATGCAGGACTTTTACCTTTACTACGAGTGTTTTAATGAGTAAAAACTGACCTGAATACGTCCTCGTCCACTGTCTGTGTGGAAAGCTTGCTGAAAAAGTGACCCCTAAATGATTAAATAATAAAAAAAAGTGCATTAGACTTAGACTTAGACTTTATTTGTCATTTAGATTTTCATCAAAATGAAATTTCGGTGCAATGGCTCAGAGTACAGCAGGAATTGTTGACAGAAACGGTATATACAATTTACAGGAACATATATACAAAATAGAATAAATATATATATATAAAACTTAAAAATGGAGATAAATATTATTGCACATTTTAATTGCAGGGTAATAGGAGTGGGTGGGTGAGGAGGGGGGAACTATTTATAATGCATTAAGCAGTCTTATGGCATATGGAATGAAACTGTTTTTGAACCTGGCTGTTCTGCTCTGTAGGCTGCGAACCTCCTTCCAGAGGCCAGCAGTGAGAACAGTCCATGTTGGGGGTGTGAGGGGTCTGAGGTGATGTTTTTGGCCCTTGTCAGACAGCGTTTCTTTGCAATGTCCTGGATGGGAAGAAGTGAAGTCCCGATGATTTTCTCGGCTGTCCTCACCACCCTCTGTAGGGACTTCCAGTCAGAGGCACTCCAAGCCCCTGACCAGACAGAGATGCAGCTGGTCACTATGCTCTCTATAGTACCTCTGTAGAAGGTGGTGAGAATGGGAGGGGGTAGGTTTACTCTCCTCATCCGACGCAGAAAGTGCATACGCTGATGAGCCCTCTTTACAAGTGTTCCAGTGTGTTCAGACCAGGTCAGAGAGTCTGTTATCTGCACCCCCAGGAACCTGGTGGTGCTGACGATCTCCACTGCTGAGTTGTTGATGGTGAGAGGAGTGTGGCTGGGCTGGTTCTTCCTGTAGTCAACGATGATCTCTTTTGTTTTTGAGACATTCAGGATTAGGTTGTTGGTCTCACACCAGTCCACCAGATGTTTCACCTCCTCTCTGTAAGCCAGGTCATTTGTTGTTGCTGATGAGGCCCACTACTGTCGTGTCATCTGCAAACTTCACGATGTGGTTAGTAGTGAACCTAGCGCAGCAGTCGTGGGTCGTCAATGTAAAGAGCAGTGGACTCAGGACGCAGCCCTGGGGGGAACCGGTGCTCACACACTGAGGTCTGTTGGTGAGGAAGTCCAGCAGCCAGTTACACAGGTGGGTGCTGAATCCAAGGGGGGCCAGTTTATTTATCAGGTGCTGTGGGATGATGGTGTTGAACACGGAGCTGACGTCCAGAAACAGCATCCGCACATGTGTATTTCTCCCCTCCAGATGCTCCAGGCTCCGATGGAGTGCAGAGGAGATGGCGTCCTCTGTGGAGCGGTTGGGGCGATAAGCAAACTGGTACGGGTCGAATGTTGGGTGGAGTCTGGAGATGATGTGGTCTTTTACCAGCCTCTCAAAGCACTTCATCATGATGGGGGTGAGTGCGACTGGGCGGTAGTATCTATCTGAAGGTGAGTTGACTATGACACATAGAATAGCTTGAATAGCTTAGATGGCTCAGAGACAAAAGGAGAATTTCTCATACAGATTAAAAAAAACAATTTTCTACTATTTTTGCTCAGTTCCATAAGAAACATTTCCAATAATTTAATTTCAGCAGGACTTTAACAAATAAATGATACTCACTGCACAATTAGTATAAGCACAGACTTTGTTATACTTGAGTGTAAAGTCTTAAACAAAAGACTGAATTGTGCAGTTCACTGGTGGAGCAGCCCACAAAGTAGCCTGAGAGACTTCAAATGTCAAAATAAAGTTATCTGATACGATGTGGAAAAAAAATGGTCTTGTTCTGCTGTTGATGTGAGCGACAGGTGTGCAGTCCATAAAGACTCCTGTACGGTTGGAGTCCGCCGTTAGCATTAAACACTATGTAAACCCAAGTATGTAACAGTTTTATGACACTTGTGTTTGTATCTGACGCACTGTTACTCCTCTATAGTTTCCTCTATAAAACACTTGTTCAGCAAGCAAACACTGAGCCTGAGAGATATGATCACACAGCAGCGGCAGCAAACTCAGCGCGGGTGAGTCACTTTAAAGGTTAACTGATAATGTGAAAATCAAACACTGTGTGCTCAACTTGCGACCAACTGTTATCTTAAACCAAACAGCGGCAGGACAAAGGAAGCAGGCGGACGCGGTTTCCAAGAACCCCAGTGATAAGGGTGGAAAAAAGAGCATCTGATATTTTGTCAGAACTTTATCAAGCCTTTTAGGAATATATTCAGTTTATGAAGCACATTTGTGATGTGGAAAGCATGCAGATCATTTAAGTTGGTAGCCATTAAAGTATTTTGTGGTGCATGGTTTGGTATCTCCCATAAACTGTAGAAAATATCGATGACACGTCTCCACTTCCTCTCACTGGTCAAACTGACGCTAGTATCCCAGGGATGTGGGCGGCACCAGCTTGGTGACCTGCCTTGTACTAGACTCACTGCGTTTGTGTTTGGTTAACACTGGGCTCTGCTCTACCTCCAATAGTTATTTTTTCCTACTCTCACGGTCCTTTGGGTCAGCTTCACGGAGTGGTTGTCAGTGGCAACTGTCAGTCGTCATGATGCTACATCCTGTGTTCATAGAGTCAAGTGACTAACAAAACTTATCAGCAATTTCACTATGGCTGCAAATCGTCCAAATTGCTCTCAGTTTTTGTTCCAACTGCAGATGCTGTAGTGCAATCTGAACAAGTTGCAGGAGGACTTGCAATGATGCACTATCAGCATATGTACCATTTTTTCCCCCAGTTGCTTTGACAGCCACTTAGCTATTGATCAAGGCGTTGCTGTGTAATGCACTTTCTCTACATGCTTTTAGAGAGAGAGAACTAATCAGGAACATGTCTGCTTCTATTGAGAGGGCAGTTAATCATTATACTGCTTTAAAGGTTTCATTTCAAGTGAGTAATGAAAGTGAAATGGAGAGAGACTTGAGTGCAAGTTGAATTGTAAATGTATTTTAATTAGTAGCAAATTATCAACACCAATCCAACTGCTCTTTATCCTGGATTTGCTGCACTCAAAATGAAATGTGATGAAATGAATCAGATGAATGCGAAGAGTCCCTTTATTTTTCATTAATAACTGAGTAGAGAGACTCAGTTCTTATCAGAATAGAGTCTGGTAACACACCGTTTGGATTTCATTATGGGGCATGTTTCAACTGATACAGAGAAAAAAATACCTCAGCACGTACTCAGATAGTCCTGCAACCAATCAGAACCATTTTATTGTAAACAAACTTGGCTACAAAGCACCCAGCTTCTGTACGTCACCACATAAAGCCCAGCCCAAATGACTTTACAGCCTAACACGGTGTTCTGATAAATCTGGTGGGTTCAGGTCATACTGCTCCCTAAGTGGAAAAGCAAAAACCAAATGTTCAGTGTAATGTGATAATATTTAGTTAGCCGTTGTTAATTTACCCATTGAATGGACCGCCCTAAACATCAGCAACCGTGTCAGCACTTGAGAGGTTTGGCAAGAAGTGTTTACTGCTTAATATTCTGGTTAAGTACTGGCTCAACTTCTGTTGCTCACAGATATTGTGTAGGAATCCTTGTGCAGCAGTCAGCAAAAGCTCAAAACAATATCTCAGCGGACATCTAAATGTAATATATCTAACTATTTATCAGCTAAATGTGCTTTTAACTATTTAAAAGCATTTACTACTTTTACTATTTAGTACAGATGATAGATTCCACTTATGATAAATATATTTAACATATTTGTTACTAATAATATTGTGTTTAACTAATTAAAGCTAATGGATCTTCATACATCATATGACACTTTCCTGTGTTAAACCTTTTTATTGATGATGTTTGATTTTACAAGGAAGTCCACATATCACAGAAGTGAGAAAGTTTTGGTTCTAAATAGAAAAAGCCTAAATGTATTAATCTTCAGTGGTATTCTGAATTTAGGACAGTTTCATTTAAACTTTCCAGGTAAACCTAACTGCAATTTGAAGCTTACCATAAACTTTACCACACCATACCTTATCTTACCCTACCATACCATAAGCTTTTATTTTGTTACACAACGTTAAAGGCTTTCTTTGTACGTGTGTTTTTTTTTCATGCTTCTGCTGAACATAATACCAAGCTGATACAAAAACTACTGAACAGAAAGGGATTGTGAGGCTGTTGCTGAATTAAAGGAGCATGTAATTCAAAGTTGGGGTCAGCTGAGCTTCGTCCTGCTGCCACCGTCTGACCGGTCTTAGAATTGCACCAATAAAAACAACATCAACATAAAGAATAAAATAACAACATGTGTCTTTTGTGAAACAGTTCTTCACATTTTTATTATAATAATTCATATTAGAAGATTAGTGTATGTGAGGGAATGTTAATAGATGTTTTGAGAAATTAATGTATATTTTATGGACTTGATTCTTGCAATTACACAAGAAAATAGATTTCTTAAAACAACAAGTGAAATTAAAAAACTTATAATTCAAGACAAGATGAGGAAAAAGTAGACTTTTGTCAGTATTTTGTTTCTTGTGTTTGCTGTGTTCAGCTGAATGTGTGTTGGAGTGTTTTATGGTCACACTGATGTGAGGACAAGTGCTGATAACAGATTGGACTCAGCACGCTGGACAAAGGTGACAAAACGTGTCCAGGTGACCGAGTTCACTCTCTGATGTCAGTCGGTGTTTACAGTGTCGAATATTAAACTGAATGCGCAATACACCCAGAGCGTTTCTTTCTGTACTTGTGAGGACACTCAATGACACAATAATTGTACTTCACCCAACCTTTATGATCTCTGGATGCCCAGATTAGTGTTATTACACAAGTCTCCACAGCTTTTGCAATCCTGGATTTATGTCATTCTTCCTGGTAGATCCTGTCAAGCTCCATCAGACTGGATGGACTTGTCCTGAAGCCACTCCACCGTTGTCTTGGTGGTTTCCTTTAGGCCATTGTGATACTGAAAGGCGAGCCATCATCCAAATCTCAAGTCTGCCTGTAAATGACTGCATTTACCCTTCTCTCAGTGAAGGACAGACTCCATGTGAGATTCTGAGAAGCAGCCCCATATCATGATGCTACCACCTCCATGCTACACACACTGCAAAACTGAGTCTAACTTTGATAAAATATCTTACATAAAGGCAAAATACACTTGTTTTTTTTGTTTGTTTTGTTTTTGTCTTAGAGCATTGCAGGACTAGGATTAGAGATTTTTAAAGATATTTTTCTCTGTAAGTTCCATTGGGTGCTAAATTTAAGAACATTTTTCTAAATGTTTAGAAAATAATTCTAGACATATGTGTTTGATTTAAGTCAACTGGTTTTAGATATGTTGCCTAGCATATTCAAAAAAAAAAAAATGCTGCATCATAAGATAATGATGATGCTTAAATATTTTCCTTGTGTCAGTGGAAATCCAACATTTTTTAGATATCTGTGGGTTATTAGAGGCTGGATATATTTACTGGTTTAAAAAAAATCTTGTCAAGTCAAATTTGTTCAAATCCTGTTCTATTGGAAGATCATTTTATTTATGTAATATAAGTATTTTTTTGTGTTTCTTGTCTTTTCTTGTTTCTTGTTTCTTGTTCAGAGCTATTAGTAGGTGATGAGCAGCGCCTGCTGTTCAGCAGACTTTTGGCCGACGTTTGGAGTTCCGTTTTTGACTCATCACATCAAAGAATTATTTTCCCTGTGCTCCCAGGCTTTAGCAGTTGAGTCATGTGTCTTTTAATCAACAGTCCTCTTTTCATAGCTAGCCTCACAAAGTCCTGATAGATGGAGAAACAATGTCAAACTCAATTAAGTTCAGTGAGAAATGGAGTCCAATCATGCTTAAGGCATATCTCACAGATGTTGAAATCAAACAACGTCAAACTGACTGCAGCAGGGGGTCTGAATACATTAGCAAATAGGCAATTTCATTATTGATAAAATTTCCCCCAAAAAATCTCTGTCAGTGTTTGTTACTGGGTGTAGATGACGAGGGGAAAAACTATTTATTCCAGTTATTTTCCAGTATTTAAATTTGCAACACAATAAAATGTGTAACAAGAATAATCGTTTAAAGGAACCCCACTTTAACCAGTAGTAAAATGCTGGCAGTGCTGCATAAATATATTAAATTTGGAGTTTTATCAGCATATTTATCTGAGTACATCGGTACTTTTACTTAAGAGAAATAAGTAAAAGATCTGAGCATTTCTTCTATCAATGCCAGGACGTCCCTCATGCAAAAACAAGAATCTGAGACCTTTGCATTTACATTTTATTTGTAACTCAAAGGTTCCTCCAATTTCCCTGCTAATGAGATAATTCCTTTATTATATTACATGACAACACACACACACACACTGTTTTTTTCCTCCACACAAAACAACAGATTCTCTTTCATTTGTTATCCATGCAGCCCGTGCTTTGTCCTTTTCTGTCAAGTACAATCTGCCGTCCTCCCTTCTCTTCTTTCTCTCACTTTTTCAGGCACACACACACACACACACACACACACACACACACACACACACACACACACCAACACACGCTTCCCGCTAAACCTGTCCTCTGGGTCATCCTTGCCAGGGGACTGCGTACCGGTCCTTTCAGTTGGCCCTCGCCATGGAAACAATTTGTCTCATGTTGCCGTGGCGCCATGTGACGAACGGCACTCTGCAAACACAAAACACACTCTGCTGATCTTGATCTTGGCGCACACAAACACACACATTTAGTATAATTTGGTCACATGTTTGTGCGTTTATCTCTGCTTCATGTCACCTTGCGGGAGGCTGTCATCGCGCACCAGACAAAGTGATGGCAGCAGAGTCAGAACTCCCTACTGTTCCTGTGTCTGACACTGAACAACCCACTTTAAGAGCAGGTGACAACAATTACCAACCATCTCTGAAAATATAGTGACACACAAAAACACCACTAATCACAGGGTTGGGGGGAGGATCGATCACAGAGGCCTCGTGTCCAGATGTTCACTGAACAAGATACTTGGTGGTGTGGCAGCCATCTGCATGTGATTGTGTGTGTGAGTGGGTGTATAATAATAATAAAAACAAAATGCAGCCAGTCATAAAACTACCACAAGTGACTGAGTAAAATATCCGTACTCCTGCAGAGATAAAACAAACATGCAGAACACTTTATGTTGTCAGTGTGTTTAAAAGGGGTTATAGTAATGAAACAAAGAAACCTCTAATAACGCCAGACATACAGTTGATCTTAATGTTCATAAACATTTAATAAATAGATTATAACACTTATTAATGAGGTTGCAAATTAATGTATTAGTAAACCAAAATTCTGGAGGCTGTAAACAATATATATATATATATATAAATCTTAAATCGAGTCTAATATTTAACTTTTTTAAGTACATATACGTAGTTAAAATGCCCTTATATTTGTTTACAAGCCCGTCATCAGCTGTTTATCTGTCGATTTCTTCTGAATGCTAAAGAAAGGAGTGAATGGAAAACAGAGAACAGACAAAACAAAACAACGATAATTAGCAGGTGAGATTTCCCTGAGGTTTAAAGTTGTCATCTGTAACCTAGAAGACGTGTTGGCTAGGATTAGGGTTAGCTTTTAATGGCTTTTAACTATGTGTAATCTCTTTTGGCCACAAGAGGTCATTGTTGGGTTTGCGGCTCCCTCCCAACTCCACGTCTCTCCTATCTGTTGACTGAAGGCAAACCCCCTCATCTGTCCAGCAAACATTCTGTTCCAACCTGTCTGCCAAGTCTCACCTCACTCTGTTTGCTCTCACTGATCTGGTGCTGATATTCCCTTTCTTTTGTCTTTCAGGGCCTCCTTCCAGCTGCTGGTTTGGTTTGGAAGCAGAGCAAACTGGGTGACCAGCTGCTGCTTTATTGGGGGGGGAATTAAATTTGGTTAACGGACTAGAAATACTAAATCAAGCCTCCAAAGGTTCCGTGATCACTCAGCCACACAGACTCTCTAAACATGAAAATACTATTGAACCTTGGTGGCCTAAATTATGTCTTCTTGTGATGAAAAAAACTTTGTAAAGTTGGAGTTTTGATTTGGCCCCAGTTCCCACTATCCATTAGTTTTTATCACATAGGGAGAGCAGTACGTCAGAATCTAATTCTTCTTTCCAGACATAACTCTCTAATTAGTTCTCTGTCCTTGATGGAGACAGTGGAGACAATATACTATATATATATATATACTGAAATGGGGTGCCTCCATTTCAAAATCTTCAAAACAGGTTCGACACACATCTTTTTATGCTGCAAACATTCACTGGAGCGTCAAATGTGGATTAATCAGCAACTGAAAATAATCCCCAACAAACTTCTTTCATTCATTCATTCATCTTCTGTAACCGCTTGTTCCTGTTAAGGGTCGCGGGGGTCTGCTGGAGCCTATCCCAGCTGTCATTGGGCGAGAGGCGGAGACAAATTTCTTTCTGTTTTATTAGATGTATGTCTTAGGTAGAAATGGGTAACAGACACATGTGATCATTCTCAAATCCACGGCGACTTCTGCAAAACGTCTGCATTCTATTATTAAAACGCAGCAGGTTTAAGCTGGTGTCTGTATTTATGAGCTCACTTCAAGTTTCTCTGAGGCTGCAGAGCGCGCGTGTGTGCTACATTTTCGTTTCCAGTTATAATAATAACCATGAATGAGCCGTGCCCTCACAGCAGTCGCACTGATGATGATGATGATATCTGATATAAAGAGCAGCATGCCATAACTGTTTTTTCAAGGTCAAGATATTTCAAAGTGTGAACTCTGATAACAAGTATCGCAGATGTGAACTTAAGTGACCTACTCCTGAAATAAACTGCCCGTATCATGCTTCAGTTCCACACGCTGTCTGTCTGATCTCACAGCCTCCTCGTTTGAATGTGGTCACATGCGGCACTTTTAATTCAGGATTTGAATGACATGCGTATTTTCAATGCTGCGGCCAAGTAAAGACAAAATGATTTGCATACATTTAAATGTGGAAATATGATTATTTCTTTCATATCTAAGCTTTGTTTTTGCTTCTTCTTCTTGAGAAAAGACGAGGGTTAAACTTAAAGAGCCGAGCTGAGCAGCTGGGTGGAGTGTATTTGCCATTTTAAATCAGTTGTTAAGAGTCCACCTATAGCTGCTCTTAAATTTAGTCCTCCAAGACAGAAAGCTAAGGCAGAAGTCCAGGTAGGTAACCACCTGTTCCCTCTGGTAATTAAAGATAAAGGTAAATGCTTCCACAATGTGTAACAGCAGCAGAAGCGCCTGGCCCATACGTTCTGTAAAATTAAGTAACTCTTCCTACGGCAGGTGCCAGTAGTCTGTGTTCATCTTTCAAAAGGAGAAATGAGAATAGCTACTGTTAGCTGGGAGGATAGGAAGCTGGGAGAACTTACGACCTGTCGTACAGGGCTGGCCTCTCCTGCATCGTACTGATCAGTTGATCTACAGTTTATTTGTCCTAGATCTGTGATGTCAAACCGTGGCCAAAATCTGCCCAGAGGGTCCAGTCTGGCCCAAGGGATGAATTTGCAAAGTGCGAAAATGACATAAAAGACAGAATTTTAACTGAGACCCAGACCTAAACAGCAGGTGGCAGCAATGTGCAGAAATACATTTATTTTTCTTTAAAAAATTTCTGTCTCTAAAATGTTTTGTAAAAGGATAGTTGATTAAATGTAAACATTACGTACTTGTACTTCTTTGCACTAAAACAAAGGGAACATTTTGGAGTTGTCGTGATTTGTAGGTTTATAGATTGAGATCCAATTGGGCTGTATGTGGCCCCTGAACTAAAATGAGTTGATCTAGATCATCAGGTTGTTGTGGAAATATGCGTGGGTTTGAATGTTCAGATTAAGATGAAGATTAAAAGAACATCAGAGAGACCTCCTGTGAGACCTTTTAACTTTGTCCTTTTGTTTACTTTCGTCACTTCTGGTTTCAGCCAATCATGGCGATTTCTCTGATCAATTTTTTCCGCCATTCTTCAGCAAAGGTTCTGACTAGTGGCAAGGTCCTTAAAGTAGCCAAGCAGTTACTGTCAGTTTAAACTGATTAATAAGCGATCAGTGAGTACCAGAAGAGTATGTTGGCAGCTGGAACACCCCTGAGACAAATATGTGTTTCACTGCTTTTTAATTCAGTTCTTTATTTTTTTTTAAAAGCTAGTCTTTTCTTAAAAACGTTTTAAAAAAAAGAATAACTTGTACCACACGTGTTTTCCCTGTTTTGCTCAATGTGCTACATGTGTGTGATCTATGAATGTTTCCACAGCATTATTTTAGATAAACTCTGTGATGACGCCGTCTCAAAGGGCTGGAGGTTAGAGCTCTTTACCCAAACTGAACTCGTCCATCTGTGGATCTGTTCATGCTCCTGCTGCTGCTGCTGTTGCTTTCAGCCTCTCTGGCCCAGCGCCGGTGGCCTGTTTACAGAGCAGGTTGTGTTCAGGGATGCGTCGCCGGGGGAACCACCCTGCTGAACTTTTGTTCCCGTATGTTGCCTGCATGACTGCGGCCCAGCGTAGTAGTCACGAGGAGCAGAAAAGCCCGCCAAAGCTCAGCAGCCAATCAGGAGACAGGGAGGGAGGGGCTGAGCGAGCAGCAGGGAAACAAGAGCAGCTGAGAGACCGAGTGACTGTGTGTGTGTGTGTGTGTGTGTGTGTGTGTGGGTGGGTGGTCACACACTGCAAGAAATGACACACTACAAATAAGTTTATGTCAGTATCATATGCAGTGTTGTGCAAGGTCACACTAAACAAGAACTAGTTCAAAGTTCAGTTCACACAGATAAAAGTGAACTAGCTGAAGTTTATAGTTAACAATTTTTTTGAACTAATCATAGAATGAATGTTTGCATTTGTTTTTTTTGTTTTTTTTTGTTTGTTTAATGAGCACTTTCTATTCTTGTTCAATAGACTCTCTGACTGACCTGCCCATCCATCCCCGGCCCGTGATGTTTTGTCCACCAGGATCAGTACTGCTTTTCCGAATAACCACTGACTGTAGGAAATAACTCAAATGTTTGTGTGGATCAGTTGCTTCTGCTGTGCCGGAGGTGGGTTCTCTGTCAGCTGCACCAGCCATGCTGTATGCCGTAAATCGCACGTCAGCTGACAGCTGTCGTAAAACTTTTTTTTCTTTTTTTTTTTTCCCTTAACGGGGGTGAACGTCGTTATTTCCCTCCACATTGAGCGAAACTTGCTCACAGTTGGAAAAATTATGCATTCAGTTCACAGTTCACAAAAAATATGAACGCGTTTGTTTGCGTTCATATGAATGGCTTCGGTGGCCTCTTTAGATAGCCAGTCACCATATATTTATACAGTCAGGGATTGACTCACTTTAGGGCCCAGCCTCTAGTGGACATTTGGGGAACTGCGGTTTTTGGAAGTGCTTTTCGCAGCAGATCTCTCCAAACGGTTTCAAGACATGGACTGATCATCATGCATATAACAAATCATAAAATCAGCATAAAAAAATATGTCTTTAATATGAACAAATAAAATTACTCTATTATATTACTCCAAAGGGTGCTTTGTCTCTGTGTAGTGAAGCTGTGTGGTAGGACTCTTAATATTTAACACCCTGCAGACTCTGATAGTGAATAAAATAACAACATCTCTTTGGTGGACTCTGCAGTGTTTACAATTTACAGATAATCCTTCACTTTTTGCAGTGTAGATGTGTGTGAGTGCGTTTTCCCGCCACTGAGACGCTTCTGGATCCCTTCCAAGAATACATTCCTCTGAGACAGAAAGAGAGAGAGAGAGAGAGTCTTTCATTCACAAATGTTAACATGCTCCTGGTATTATTGACTCCTTCCCTGTTCGTTTTAGAAAAAAAAAAAGAAAATGCTCATAGAGTTTCGACCGAAAGCGAAACTGTGAGATGGTGTACAAGTGAGAGACTGTTTGTGTGTCTACTTGTATGTCTAGCTTTGAGAGGACATTTATGGAAAGTGATGATATTTTGAGACAACGGTAAAAGTTAGCATTTGGTTAAGTGTAGTTGAAATTTGAGGGTTTGCATTATCTGAAACCTGTGAGTGTGTTTGTGTGTATGTGCATGCACTATTACACCACATACAGAAATACTTGTGACGTGTTCTTAGCTGCACAGGGACACACGTTGAGCAACTCACATGTTCATGTTCACACAGACACACATACATACACATGCATAAACACACATGCACACATGAACTCACTGAACTGTGGATGATGTGGCTTTAAAGTCGAGGTGCTGACAGAACAGCATGTCCTGTACTGTTGTCCATTGTATGGTTGCATATTGTATGAAGTCCATTTAAATGTATTGGTATTTTGTTTCTATATTTGTCGAGCTCTTGTATCTTCTGGCTCAAGTTTTCTGTTCTGCTGGTTAAGAAATAGATTGAGGGTTAAATCTGACCAGCACTTCTAGGAAAACTCTAGGTCTGACATGTGAAGTACGAGTCACACCTCAGCTGGAGGCATGCTGGAACCTGACCCCCCACCCCCACCCTCACCCAACACACACACACACACACGTATCCTGGAGCAGTTTAAATGTTTAAAGGTTACATGCTGTGGCGTTGGAAACTGAGCTTCACTTACATTTAAATGGGATGTGTGTGTGTGTGTGTGTGTGTGTGCGTGTGTGCGTGCACTTGTCAACCTGTGTGTGTGAGGCGTGTCACACTCCCAGCTGACCTACTGTGAGTAAACTCAGGTGTATTTGCTCTCACACTTGCAAATCTGGCGTGAACTTTTAAACTTTTATTTTCAACATGCGATGCTGTCTCTATCTCAGATTTCCCTTCAGTTTCCAGTTTGCGTAAATCCCAGAAAATGCTTTCTCCGTACTGCGGGATATAGACGCCGTAACTTATGCATGCAGACTGCGTTGGCGTGAGCCATTTATATGCTCTGTAAAAAGGCCAGCCAAGCACTAGTCGGCATTTTTGTTTCCATTTCCTGCTTCACTTTCAACAATGACAACTGAAACTTTCGCCAAACGCGAGTCATACAAATGTTTGTATCTCCAAACCTCTTCAGCTAACCTTTCCTCAATGTGTTCCATCCTTATTGATCCAAAACAATCAATTTGAAAATTGTGGAGATGGAGAAACAGCCAGAAATACTAAACCGGAAACACCCTACTACCAAGCGGGCCAATCACGGCTCTTGCACTCTGCGTCGCCGTGGCACATAGTTACATTTTTGGGAAGGTGCACGTCAGTTATGGCACTAGGCTCTGTGTAGGAGTCTGGGCTGTCGCCGTAGCTTCTGCGTTACGCAGGCCACAAAAAAAAAGCAGTCAGTTCAAAAGAACAAAGAGGGAAGTAAAGTAAAAGTTCATGTATGAAGCAGGAGAAGAGGTCCGTGTTTCTGCAGAGAACACAAAGAGGAAACTCCGGGTCACTGTAGTGCATGAGCTCAAAGGTCATCTTCAGACATGAGACAAGGGAAAAGGTCGAAGGGAGTTACGAGAGGTTTAACTTTTAACAAGCTGAAGGTTCCACGGTGCCAGAGGGAAGAGGTCAAGTTCATGTTTAACAGGCTGAAGTGGCGGAAAGATAAGATGTTATTAGAAATGACATCTTCAGCATGGATTTTAAAATAGTAGAGAATAACAGTATGTATGGATAGAGTTAAGCTGGTTGATGCTTCAACCAAGATTTGCAAAATTACAGATAAATCAATGGTTGATAAGATGGTTTAAAAGAAAGTTCCACTGCTAGCATTATGTTTGTTGAAATTAGGAATTTATGATTGTATTGTCTTCTCGTAACTCAGAAACTTTTCCCAAAATCTCTAACAACTCCTTCAGCATCACCAGCTCCAAAAAGGGTTTTGGAGCTGGTAAAGAGTTGGTAAACTCAGTGTGTTCTCTAAACCTGCTTCAGGATCCCTGTCATTAGAAGCAGGTCATTAGTTTATCGTTCAAAACCTCTGAGTGAAGCCAGGGGTGTGGTGATGAGAAGCATAACTTAGCGGTGACACAAAAAAATGTCTTGTCACAAAATCTTGCGTAAATGCGTATCATTGTGTCTTTGTGACGACACACACTGACATAATGCATCTCCTGCCCCCACTATCAAACACAATCAAACCTTCACAGCTTGGCCCCCGACACTAAACCCAACCTCATTCAGTGCAGAAATGTCTTCACGTCAACGTTTTTTGTCAAACTAAAATTTGTCCTCGCAAACATAGAAATGTGCGCACAAACACACCAAACACATGACACACCCAACAGGATTTCTCAGTGGGACAGACAATGCACCCATGTATGAACACGTGTGTACACACATTTATACATACAGTATACTAGGGGTGTAAAGGTACATGTATTAGTCCCGCGGTGTCACGGTACGGGCATCACGGTTCGGTACACGCAGTCACACGGCGAATACGTCTGAGTGAGTAGCCTATAAAAAAAAGAAAGACAAAGTCAAGTCCTCACTTTAGTCCAGGTGGCGGTAATGACCTAAAAGCTGCCAGCTAACGTTATTAGCCTACAGAAGAAGAAAAACAGACGAAGAAGAAAAGTAATGGTGTGGCGCATGGAAGGATGTACTAAGAGAAGTGTGGAGTTGGAAGAGCCGCCGGCTTCATTTAAATCACCAGTGTGGGAACACTTTGGTTTTCCCGGTGCAACATAACGGCGACACACAGTGTGTCGCCGTTATGTTGCACCGTGGGTTCTCTCCAGGTACTCCAGCTTCCTCCCACCGTCCAAAGACATGCTCATTAGGTTAACTGGTGATTCTAAATCGGTCATAGGTGTGCATGTGAGTGTGAATGGTTGTCTTGCCCTTCAGTGTTAGCCCTGTGATAGACTGGCGACCTGTCCAGGGTGTACTCTGCCTCTTGCCTGGTGACAGTTGGGATAGGCTCCAGCCCCCCACGATCCTTCACAGGAACAAGCGGTTACAGAAGATCATTCAGATCACATTTCTTCCACAAATTTAAGTCACAATGCAGAATTTTTGGCAGTGAGTGTAATAACACAAACACTGCAGAGCTGTAAATATAACATTAGACAATCTACAGTTTATTCTGTTCTGTCAGGGCCCCACAATAAGGATGAGCCACACTAACACAAATCAGTGTTTGTCCTCTCTGTTGATCGCTTTCTTTTAAAGCTAGATTCACACTTCTGTCTTGGAACAACAAAGAGCCTTTTTCAAGAGAAGCTGTCGGTTGAAAAGAGGGACATGTAAAGACTAGAGAGGGTATTTGGATGTTCACATTCAGGGTTTGGGACACGTTTCTGGAAGTTTTGGCTTCTTGTCTCCCTGGTTCTGGAGGTTAGACATGTCTTATAGGTAGGCATGGGTATTTGGATTGTGTGAGGCATGGACTAACTTCATAAGTGCAACAAAAAAAGGACGATAATTGTCTGTGGTTTGGACCGTTTCCGTGGCAACAGAAGTTGCCAGGGATGCTTCCAGAAGTAGAGCTGAGGGTTAAAATCCCTGAGATTGTGTCACATAATTTGGGCTCATCTCCTCCCTCCCCCAGGAACAACCAACACATCTGCACTGAAGCAACACAGGCTCCAGTTTGTTAGGAAATAAGAATTATAAAACACACACACACACACATATAGAGAACAGTAACTGCAATTGGACACCCTGCAGACTCTCCACTGCCAGCTTTGCATCTGGTTTAAAACTCCAGTTCAGGTTGCGGTTGGGAAAAGACAGACAGACTGAAGTTGGGTAAGAGCTCGAGGTTTGGAGAGTAATGCACATATTTCAGGCTCTTGCAGCACACAGCAGTTTTCATTCCATTAAAACAGATGATTCAGGAGTTGACATGACCTGGAGTTTGACTTTTGACCTCTCCCTTCCAGTATATTCTACAAAGAAAGAAATAATGAAGTACAGTAAGAGGACCTGAGAAGTGCAGCAGGAAGTGTAGGTGCACACATCTCCATTTCAAACTCTAGCGGTTTCTGTTCTGTTAACGGTTTGATATTGTGTCAGACTGTGTGTCCTATATTATATATTGTGTTTTGAAAAGTACATTTTAGCATTTTGCAGAAGAAACATTGTTGAAACCTGAGGTGGAGCAGTGACTTTGAATTTCCCAGAAGCCCCCAGGCTTATGCTGACAGTCAACAAGACCCTATGCCCTAATCTGACACAGACACAGTAGCTCAGGGCCAAGTTGGTTAAAATGTAGTTGTTTTACTTTATACATTTATTTATTTCTCTCTATATCACACACACAGACATATCTGCATACAACACCGGCTTCTTCTCAGATTGTCCACTCTGTTAGAGCATGATAACATGTAAACACACACCTACACACACCAGTCACTATGACCTTGCTCGGGTACATTGTGTTAACACACACAGCGGTTACACATTAACTCACAGTGTCGCTCCTGCAGCTCCAGAGTGCTGACGTGGACCTGAAACATACCAGCTGACAGACTGACTGATGAAGCAACACACAGCGCTGCAAGCACAGCAGGTCTGACCTGAGGGTGCCGCTAGAGTGATTAAAATACTATGCATCATGGTGATCCTACAGTTATGTGATGAGATCACTGAGCTAAGTCAACAGGTCATCATCGCCCCCAGCATTCATCCTGGTTTATCTGTGTAACATGAATTTCAATCGGCCTGTTAGACGGTTGACGTGTGGCAGTGATGGGTGTGTTACAGTTTGGTCCAGATGGAGACAGGGAATATTGCTCAGTGCGTCTTCCTGCAAGTGTCTGATTTCAGAGGAAATGACATGTGACAAATTGAAAAAGAAAAAGATTTCTGCTGAAACGTGCTTGTGTCTCATCTATCTCATCTAAGTGTGTGACAGGATGTAAACACAGCCTACGTTGGTAATATCATTAAAGCATGACATGGTCTAATCATGTACAAAACATCTGGCTAATGTTTCAGTAATGATATCAACAGGAAAAATATAATAAATTATCCGTAATTTCTGACTTTTCCTGTAGAATTTCTTCCGCATACCTTTAACATCTGATATCTGGCCAGTAGTTCTCTGGATATAAAATGTCAACCATGTCTCCTCGAAGTTACCTTTATATATTTCACCAAACGTCCTGTGGTAACAGGGAGAAGGAGCCTGCAAATCAACAACTTACTGATAAATTTCATTGTTAAATTTATGAAACCTTTAGCTGCAGTGCATGAAGAAGGCTTCAGAGAAACACTGCCTTTTTTTTTTTTTTTTTTTACTCCAGCTATACTATCCTATCTTCCAACATGCTGTGGAGTACTATTAAATGCTATTGATGGTGCTGAGTTGCAGCCTGTTTTTATACAGGCTATACATATCTGCAGCAACAGTATGTAGCACATGAGCTGTCTGTTCTCAGCATATGTATTCAGGTCAAGAATATAGATTTCATTGTTGCAAAGCATCACTTTCTACTGTGATTTTATTAGTGATGTCATCAGCGACTAGTCGGTGTCGACTTGACTTTCGTCACATAACAGTCGACTTTAGAAAATTAGAAGACCTGGAACCCCTACTTGGGACTGATTGAGTTGGGGAACGAGGACGAAGAGATCATTGGACAAGAGCAGTGACAATGAAATACTGCACAGGGAATCATTTATTATGCTTACCTTTCTTGTTTATTTGTCCTAAACAGCCAACAGGTTATTTTTATTGGGGGGGACAATTCATGTTTTTCAGAAACTGGGGGGGACATTATTCCAATTGGTCCAATTATTGACTCGACTGACTCGGGTTTGGAGACCACCTCAAGTTGCCATTTCAGGAACTCCAGTTTTTGGCATCTGTGTTCATTTCTCAGCCCCGGAGGCTGCCACTTACAACACTCTTGGAATAACTGTGTATTGAGGGATTGGGACACTGGGACAACTTTACTCCAGTCTGCACGCCCTATCTGCATTTCTATTACATCTGTGTATTTAAACCCGCACACTTGTCAGCTGCTGGGCAAATTTCCAGCTCCTTTTAGAATGTGACGGACATAATCACTACACATATATACTTGTGCATTCACACACACCTCTTATATAAGCCAGTCAAACGTTTACCACACGATGTGTTGGTTAACACCTGCCAGGTAAGTGTGACAGTTAGAGGGAAATTCTGTCTGAATATAGTAAATAAAACTTCCCTGTCCTTTAACTGCCCACGAACCATCACTTCTCTTATCTTCAGAGTCAAAGTTTAATTTAAACAGTGATAGCCAGATTATTGTCTTCCTCATTTCAATGTCGCAAACTGAAAAGGGGCTTCACCACTCGAATGCAGAGCTCTTATATTTAGCCTTTGCTAACATTAACATGCACAAGATGCAGGAGATACTTTAGATTCAACTTTCCCTAAGTGACATACAGTTAAATAACTTTCATTGTGTCAGATCCTTACTTCATTGGACATTGTCCTAATAAGTACTTCCTGTTCCTCATTCTTGTCAGGTGGGAAAATACAGTTAAATATCATCAGTTAAATGATTCACTTTCACCGGTGCAGAGTGTGTATCAATGGATTTATTGTGGATTTCCTTATTTGTTGAGATAGGTGTGGATTCGTTGCAGTAGGGGAAAAAAAAAAAAAAAACTTGGCTGGCCTTTAACTGACCTATTGTATCATTTGGTAAACAAGAACCGGAAATCCTGTTCATTTTCAAAGCACCCGACAAATAAAAGTTACCACTCCTTATTCATAACTGACTTATTAATATGTACTCTGTGCAGCTGAACTATTTGTTTTGCAACAGTACAGAGTTAACAGTAGCTTTTCAAGTCACCGACTTTTAAACGCAACCACACCATAAATGTTATATTCCAGTACATCCAACCAGGTCAACAACCAACACTGTAACAAATTGACTGTAGAATTTACAGTAAATACCTGGCAAAAAAAGTTGGCAGTAAAGTATTGTAAAATTGCCGTCAATTACTGTAAAAAGGATTACAGTATATTGCAGGATAACTTGTGCAGGTTTTTATTGTATATAAACTAAAGTTGCCAGTAAATAGCTGTAAATACTTCACAATACAATATGTTGTTGTGAATGTTTTTACAGTTAATTTTTGTTTTTCACATTAGCAGCTTTGCAAAATATATTGAATGAGACCAGGCTTGCTGTTACTCCAAAATTCTTCAACATTGCATTAGATTTTCTTCACCTGTTAAATAAAACCAGAGTCAGAGCTGCAACAAAACAAAACTTTTATTAAAACTCAATAGTTTTACAACATGTATCAGAACTCAGCTTTCATATGACATGGTGTTTGTATCTTTAGCATGAAGTAGCGTAATCGCTAGCGCCGATTTTGTGGACGTGCTCATTCGATTGGGTAAAAATGGTATCATGAGCTTTTAGCTTAGCTTCTTCCTGTTACGTGGGTGTGCTGCATTAATATGTTGCTACATGGTTAGCATGCTCTTATATGTATGATGCAGCTGCCCTCGGTACCGGGGTCGCTCGGGTTGAGAAGACTGATTCTTTCTAACAGTTAACGTCAGGTTCAAAGCACGGCTTAGCTAAAATAATCATTACAATGTTCTCTGAAAACTCTCTCGCTAACTTTCTTTGAGGACATGCAAACCAGGCTGATAACTTACAGTCAACTTTACGTTATGTTAACAGTTAACAAGTTGAATCATATTTTAATTCTGTAGGATATTTACGTTCAACTTACGTTTTATGGATGAGTGTTTGAACGCTGCGTTGCTCCTCTGCTTCCGACATCACGTGCTCCTCTTTCATATCCGATATCAACAGTATTTAACTGTAATACGCATCATCTACAGTCAGAATACAACTTGCCTGTCATTTTACAATATGTTACTGTGGGAAACAGTTATACTTTGTAAAATGACAGAACAAGAAGTTACTATAAAATTTTACTGTAGAAATTACAGCAATTTGTTACAGTGAAGGTCAAAGAATTAAGTCTCTGTCCGTTGAACCTACAATATTTGAGTGGCTGCTGTGTTTGTATAGTGATTTGTCTACATGCTGATGGCTTTTTCATCCACTGTTTGATACATGATATGATCGGATTGCTCTGGACAGATGAGGATGCGTGGTCTGAACGGGCTCTAAGATTTGTTTTTGGATGGATGAATCTGTTAGCAATTGTAGGAGACGTAAAAATGCAGTTAAAACAAACAAAAATTTGCCATGTTATTATAATAATGATCTATTCAAGGTTAAAAGCAGTGTTTATTCCACTTTCCTCACCGCTGATGGTTGGTGTGGAAGAAAGTGACCGCATGGCAAACAAGCACAAATCTTACTTTGAATGTGTGACTTTGTGGAAACTGATGTTGTCACTGATTAATCACGTGTCTCTTTAAATGTGGGTCACTGATCTGAAAACTTCTGGAAAGGTTTTGTTATCGGTTTCCTTTTCTCGAAATTGTACCTGTGACTTTTATGATGTGGTGTTGTAAAACATTAACAGCAGTACTATGGTCTGCCAGAGGTAGCTGAGCATTATTTGGTGGCAGTTGTTCTTAACCAATATTAACTTTTCCAGGGAACGTTGTACGAACAAGGTGTTGTTTCTCAGCCACACCCTCCATTCATAACCTTACAATCCTGGTGAGAACTACTGTCAAACACTTTACTCAAACACAAAGAGCACGGCCTTTAGACTCTGGCTGGAGAACAAATGTAGTTCTCCATGACGACTTTGAGAGACGTGAGATGGTCACATGAGCAGTAGACCAGACAGAACATGAAATAAAGTTTAGAGGCAGCATGAAAGATGATTATATCCAAATATTGCAGGTTCTCCCCGGGGCAAAGCAAACGGACAAAGCAAGGCATGAACACTAAAGGTGTACCATCGAGAGCCTGATGACAGGCTGTATCAAGAGCCTTTCTACCACCAGGCCATCAGACTCCACAACTCACGATAAACTAACCTCATAAACCCATCTGCTGGTACATTACAATGTCAAATATGACTGTCACTTCCACTTGTCATTTTTGTAGCAAGTCATATTTGTACTTAAATGTTAGTATTCTACTGATGTTCTGTTTTTGCTCTTACTACTTATGAGCTGGCCAGATCTCTCATCCACAACATTTCACTGTTAACCTTGTAACCTGCACATGACAAATAATCCATGAATCTGGTCTGATCTGAATCAGCTAATGTCTCCATGTTTGCAAATAAGCAGCAATGGTCTACCGCACGGTTTTGCTGAAATGAGAGGAATCTGTGTCAAATTTCACACCAAATCATTTTTTGTTTTTCACTGGTTTAGGTTTGGCTGCAGGGATTGACCTACATGAGTGGCCAACACTGTCAACTTTTACTAAAATCATGTTATTACTCATCTCACATCGAATGTCCACACTTGACTCCCAGGTTAGGATCAACTTACTGTTCCCCTTCCTGAAACCTGCGCTGGTTTTAGCATGACTGTGCATTCCTTCAATGCGTAACGCATGCTACAGGTCGCATAGGAATGACCTTCACTGCCCGGCCGTTTGTCAACTATTAACAGCAATCAACTAGTTTTTGGCTGCAGATTAAAGTTCAGACTTGTCCTAAATGCAAACAGCAGTCATTTACAACAGAGGCTTTGTGACACTGATGAGGTCCTATCAAACAAAAGGGTTAGGGTGAGAAAGTCACAATCTGGGACATGCACAACTGTTGTATTCTCCCAACCATCATTAAGGATGCCGCTACCCATGTACAAATTCTGTCAGTAGTGGTCTGTGGTTCTTCTGTGATTCAAACAGGAGAGCGGTGAGCCAACTCTGATTATCAGCATTAAAAAACTGGTTCAACAATGACTGTTACCAAACAAATGAGGTTTCGCCATGATTGTGTATTTGTGAATGGATGACGCATGATATAGGCAGCTGATGCAGGAATATTATGACTACCTGGCTGTTCGCCCGTTATTGACAGGAACAAATGTCATGCCTCCTTGGCAGCAGATAAAAGCCCAGATATGACTGTCTGTTTAGCGCTGCAGATAGCTGGGATTTTAATTTGGTGAGTTTGATGGTGAGTCTGCAGGTCATTTTACCCAAAGAGAATTTGAAGTGAGAGTTTTTTCCGAGTCTTGAAATGACATAAAACTCACAGTTGTGTTGTAACAATTGTGTTTTTCTAAAGGACAGTAACAGTGATTGGGATGAGTCAAATACCATAAATTTAACCTTGCTTTTCTTTGTGGTTTCCTCTGTTTCAAGGCTGTTTTATTATGTTTTACTCGATGAGCGTCCTGTTCTTGTCGGATTCCTGTTTGCTGCTCTTAATGCAAACTTGTAACAGCCGTCAATTCGAGCAAGGTTTACTGAGAATGAGATCATCATCATATATATCAATAGATCAGAGAGGAATCCATTATCTGGAAGACTGCTATGAAAACAGACTTTTTATGTCTTTTGATCATCTGAAAAAGAAGTATGATCTGCACAACAGAACTTTCTTTTGTTATTTCTGTTTTGTTATCCATAGAGTGATGGGAATCAGACTTAAATATAACAAATGAAAAACATCTTTGTTTGGATTTGTGTCAGGATAGTCAATCCACTACTATTAATGCTCTCTACATGCTTGTTCATAATAATTTTCTTCACCAACTATACTTAAACCCAGATAAATTAAGTCTAAACCTGAACTGTCCACAGTGAGCTTTAGATGTGGTTATGAGGTGGGCTCCTGTACTTGGTCCTGTAAAAAGGTAATACACTTTTGTGTTATTTTGCATTATATATCTTTGGTGTCTGTACTTGTGAAAAGCTAAAATAATAAAAAATAACTGCAAATGAGTTAAAATAAGCTGAATGAGTGGTGATGTCTTTGCTAATGTTACGAACTCAGCTGTAAGGATGGGATGTTGGAACAAAGTGTGATGTAGGCTGGACTGAAACGAGGAGTGGGATGGGGGCTTACCAGACGCTGATCTGCATGCTAACTGGGGCCCCGACCTGCTGCTCCTTCGACGCGCTGTTTCCGAGGCAAGCCCAAGCGGCTATACTGCGTTATCCATCTGGATCCGCGTTCAATTTAGTTAAAGAGTCTCTTTGATAAATAACGTTTATCAAAGAGACAAAAAAGAACCGAAAACAATTAGAGAAATCACATGACGACCGTCAGTGATTCAATTCAATTCAATTCAATTCAACCTGATTCAAGCCTCTCTCTCTGCGTCATCTGATCCACAGGTGTCTTCATTTCTTATGATGATCCCTGCCACACACAAACCCCCTCATCCAGTCCAGCCAATGATTGAAAAGCATGTAAGGTAGTGTGAGCAGGGGTCTCTAATGTGATCTGCACACCGTAACAGAGTTATTGGGAACCTATATATGTTGTTCAATCACAACACTAACATTTCCAGAAATGTTAGAAGTGGATTGTTGAGTTAATATACGGCAATCTAGTTGTGTATTTTTATTTGTAATTGAAAAACGATAATGTTGACTTTCCCAGTGACCTCATCTTTTCTTTATGCCTTTCTTTATGCCTACATTAAGTTTGGTGAGCCTCGATGGCTTTTAGATGTCAATAGTTACCCAGTAGTAGGTGTTCTCACAACTTATGGCTTATAATACCACTTGAACACCAAACATTTCATGAGCAAGGAAAACGAAGCTGTCTCAATTCCAAAGCCAAATTTCTTGTTGGTTTTCTGTGAAAGCTCAAAATAAAACTCCTCATTACACTGAAAAATATGTACTAAGACAACAGTACATGGTAGTTTATTTCTGAGTAAGATAGACTTGGATCCCATTTTTAGATCAGCAATCACAAGTTACTGTTTTTACAGCGAAAACTCAGTGAGCTAATACACTATAACCAAACTTACATAATGTAAATTGCATTGATGGATAAAAAACAAGCAGCAAAGAAAATCTGAAAAGTCTCAAGGTTTTATACTCCTCCTCATTTGAGCCAAAAAACACGTTGGAAGGAATCACAGAAAGTGATTTAGTTTTATAGTTTGCTTTGTCAACACACATCCAACTTTTTTTTATGAGATTTTGAAACAACAATCCCATAAAATCAGCCTGAAAATGGCTGCATCCAATTACTCTAACAGACTCCTAATGAGGAGATGTCACTAAACTCTCCTCTGAATATTTAAAAGCATCTTGACTAAGAATTGAGTCAGAAAATCTAACAATACAATAAAAGGTTTGACACAACTGTTCAGCCTCTGTATGTTTCTTCATGTAAGTGGTGACTGACTGGTATGTGCCCTAAGGTAGAAGGAATCAATTTTATAAAACCTAGTTCTGTCAAGGTAAGGACTTTTGTATGTTTTCTGTGACCCTGTTTTGTTTTACTTGTTTTTCCTGTTTTCATTTTCTAAGCTTCTGTTTCGTGTCTTGCTTTACTTCCTGTGTTTATGACTGGTTTCTCCTTAGAGTCTAGGGCAAATCATATGTAGATACATGAAACTGAGTGTCACCATAATGCAGGTGACACCCAGCTACATGTTAACCTGTTAAAGCTCAACACCACTGATGCCTCTTGTATCATGTCCTGTGTTGCTGAAATTGAAAGCTTGATGTCCACTAATTACTTGCAGCTAAATGAATCCAAAACAAATGTGTTTTATAATTTGAAAAGTTTGTTTTCAAAAGTGCTTTACAAATAAAGTTATTATGAATACAGCAGCGATGAGTGCAACCTCCACTGTACCTGCAGAGCTTCAGTTTATTTGTTACAATTTTCAAATACCGAAAACAAGTTAACTCCAAACTTTCTGTATAATTTCTCACAGATTGACTGCATGTGCATAACAAAAGCTGCAGTCAGTCACAACTCACGCCTAAATATAAACTCCGGTCATGACCTCTGACTTTACAGCATAGCCAAGCATGAATCCCTATAGTGATATCAGTCACGATGGATGAACGTCTTCCTTCCATCTGACCAACAGACAATTAATTTCCTTTTCCTGCGTGTGTTTCCCTTGATGTAACCAAAAGTCACACACACACAAACGCACACATACAACCTTGTATTTCTATCTTTAAAAGTAGGTTCCAATGGCAAAATGCAATCCCAAGTTTAGACTATTTAGAAAGACAACATGGCCCCACAATGTCATTATTCCATAAGAGTGTGGGCCCCACAACTTAATAAAAACAAGAACACACACACACACACACACTCACACAGCAGGGTCACATCAGACCCATATGAGGTCAGTGAAACGGCACTGCTGACTTCTTTTGTTCCAGAGTATTCAACCTGAAATGCAATTGTTCCCCTTTCATTGTGTGTTTGTTAGTGAACAGAAATAAAAGTTGACATATTGATGGGATGTGCGCCCTCACACACACACACACACATACCCACACCCACACACACACATACACATCAACAGAGACAATGAAAAGTTCATCTGCAGTTTTTCCTGTTTATCTCTGCCTTCCATAGTCTGTGATTACCCTCCTCTGTGGCTCTTCACACAAAGAGAGGGTCTCTCTCTTCATCTCTCTCATGTCCAGACATGTCCGTTTCCTCTCTGTTGCTGTTCATATTAATTAGCCATTTCGCACCATTCAGGACACAGAGATTTCAAAATAGGGCATGCAGTTATTTTTATTATCAGTTTATTTTTTATTGTCTTCGAACGTTAATTAATCATTTGGTCCATGAGACACCATACAACAGTGAAAAATGCTCTTCTTTGACCAAGTAAATTAGTAAGATTTGTCCTAAAGAAGATCAACGTTACACAGTTAAACACAACATGACAGCAAAGAAACAAAGAAACCTGATGACTTCAACAAATCTTTAATCTGTTTGGTTTAGTTGGCCAAAATTGAACTTCGGAATGGGAGAGCAAAATTAGTTTCCCTTGTGCAAACAGATTGTGACTGTGATCATTCCATAATCGTACCTGTCTATTATTTTAAGCATGACGGCAAAGATCTGAACCTAATCTTTCTCCTCATTTCCTTCAAACCGAACAACTTGCTCAGAGTCAAATGTTGTTTGACTCTTCCAGCTGTCTTTAACTCTCGAATCTTACCTTTTATTGCTATTTTCTTAAATTGCACACAGTAAATTTGATGTAAATGTGCTGCTGCATTTCAGACGGAATTAAAGCTCTGCTGTGGGGGGGATCCATCAAAATAACAAGAAAATATGCACTGAAAAGTGCAATGTTTGGTGCAATATCTGGGGTCGGGGTATGCAGCTCTCTGTTTCTCTTTCTCGATCTCTCAAGCTCAATCTGCATAATTAACTTCAGTGTCTCTGCCTGTCTCTCTCTCTCTCTTTATTCACAGTCACTGGGCATGTCCTGGCATATCCTCTGGTGGTCTATGGACTTCAGCCCCCATGCTGTGAAAAAAAAGATTTTGTGATGGGGGACTGGGAGGGGATCATAGACCAGTGAGTGCAGGCTAATTAACCCGGGCCCCGGTTCATAAAAGCGGTTTTGTGAATGCTGTTCAAACATATCTGAAATGGTTGCTGCAGCACATTTCGGTAAATGATTGTCACTCGTACGCTGAAATACATTTAAATGTACGTCTAGCTTGTTCGTGCGTGGGATGGAAGAATGTCATGTGCTTTATCTTGAGATAGAATCATCATTTTTACATTATGCAGCTTGCATGTTGCAAGTGATTCTGAACAGAGGTGACGGTGCTGATGGTTTTCAGCAACTTTAGGCTATAGTAAAGGTCAGATCTTCTTCTGACTTGCATTGGACAGATCTGACGAAGACATGAAATGTCAAACAGACGCCATTACATAAATAACTGGTAGTTCTTCTTGATATACATTACGCTCAAGTTTGGTTCTGCCCGTGGCTGAACGTGTTGCGGTTTCAGGGTTGCTGACTCTGAAATTCCACCGAGCTGCCACACAGGAGCTGAAAGCAGCTGAAATGTCGCAGCATGTGCAGGCCAGCCGGGAGTGTGTTCCTCTGTGTGTGTGTCTGAAAATGTGGTCTACGGTCACTGTGCTTATCGATCTGCTGTGTGTGCATGTATGTGTGTGTGCATCTGTGTAAATGAGTGTCGCAAGCTTAGCTGTTTTTTGACATTTATACAATGATTGATGTGCAGCGAGCGCGCCTCTGCCAAATTCATCATCCTGTTTCTCTCCGTCTTTCACTCGGTTTCATTCAGGCTCGGTGAATCCCGAGAATGTTGTGGAAAGTTCATTCCTGGTGGGGAAGAATTTGAGCATTTCCAGCTTTTTTAAAGAATTTAACAAAGAGTGTGTATTGTCACTGTCCTCACTGAACCCTTGTACCCCCCAAGTCAATGAGATAATAGAAAAAAGAGCAAGATGAATCCCTCTTCTTGGATGACTGGCCATGCAACAGATGCTGTGTGCTTCTGAGCTAACAATATTATATTACAGCTGTACATGTGCGAACACATCTGCCTGCACACAGACTCTGCGTCTTACACACAGACTACATGTGGGTCTGCTGTTCAGCCTGCATTTTGGACACAAAACAGTTTTGCTCTTTTGGCATGAAACGTCAGTCTGAATCTCTTTATTTAAAACATCTCACAGACATAAGTGAGGCCCTTTGGCCCGCATGTCTGTGAGATAAAGGTGTCTTATGGCAGTCTGCAGCCGCTGTGACAAAATGTTGATGACTTCCTGCTGCTGCGTGCTCTTCCTGTAAAACTGTCAGTGCTGCAGTGTAAAGCCTTTAACCTCCCGACCTCCAGTCTCTTTACGCCGTCTGCATCACCCCTTCCTCCTCTTTACCTTCCCCCTCCATACCTCACATACACCATCTGTCCACATACTGTACCTTTCTTCCTTTTATCCTTTCACACCTTTTCTAGCTCTCCTCTTTCCTTTCTCCTTTTTTTCCTTCCTTCCTTTCCTCTCTACATCTGTCCTGTCCCTCTCTCCCTATCTCTTTTCCAGAGAAATGACTTTGCTTGCAGCAGCTGTTATGTGCATGCCCTGTGCATTGGTGTGTGTGTGTGTGTCAGTGTGTGTGTGTGTGTGTTTGTGTGCACTGAAACATGATCTCATGGCTGGGAGAAACAGTTTTAAAAGTCTCACGTGTATCAGTGCAGTGTGTCACAGGAAGCGCCAAATAAGGCAGCTAGAAAACCCAGCTGTTAGTGTGTGTGTGTGTGTGTGTGTGTGTGGGTGGGTGTGTGTGTGTGTGTGTGTGTGTGTGTGTGTGTGTCGGGTTGGAAGATACAGATACAGCATGCACGTCTTTCTATTCAAAGGTAATTGGGCATAAATTGAGTTCCCCCAGGACTTAAAACTGGTTCGACTCGTAATCCATCAACATCTTTATGCAACAGAAACCAAAATTCATGTCAGCCTGTGTTTAAAAACGTCTTTCATTGATCTTTCTACAATGGTGAACTATAATATATATTGTACAAGTACACACTATAAATACATTTTTAAGCATGTATTAGAGTATCTGACTCTTGTGGCTCGTTATTTGGTACATTTTTGGCGCTTACATGTACAAAACAAAACAAAATCAAAGGCAGCATTTATGAGCTGGGAGGACTCTCAAAACCTCTAAAACTGAAGGACACTGGACATTGTTTTACAGCCGGTGCAGGCCACTGTTTCGATTAAAACTGAAATATATCTGTTCCAGTAGATGTGCATGAGACAGATGACTGTAAAACACAGCTGCGACGAATCCAGTGCGAAGGCCACTGAATGGATCGACGGATTGGACAGATTGTTTGAGACACATGGCATAAAGAAAGTGAAGAAAGCCACATAGCGCGCTGAACGTCTTGTACCACACACTTCAGGACCAACACATGAGACACTTGTTGTCATTGCAGGTGTTCTCTGAAATTATGTGTGGTGACTCTCTGCTCCGCAGCACAGTAAAAACAAGATAAGATTGGATTGCAAATAAGCACAATCAAAGGAGGTTATAAAAATAACGGTAACATAAAGTGAGGAAGCAGCAGTGCTGTCCTGAAAAAAAGCAGCAACAGCAGATTATAGGGCATGAGAATAGACAGAGAATAACTAACAGTGCATGGTGAGTTCAAGTGTTGCCCAAAAATACAAAAGTTATTGCACTGTTATGCAATTATTGCACACACTTTAACACACATATAACCTTATACTTTATTTTCAATGCTGCATTGTACAGTGCCACACTACATATTTTTCATATACTTTTGAAAATGTATCTGCATGTGTAATGATGATGTAAGTTTACTGGTGTTTACTCGGCAGGAAGAAGGAAAAAATGTTTTAGTGGAATCAAAGTCAGGAAAATGGAAATCACTAACTTCCAAAGTGGATGGAGACTTGAGAAGCATTTATAGTATGAAGAACAAAAACAGATGTCTCTGTATGATCATTTCGTAATTTCTTCAGTTCAGAAGATCATATGTCTGACAAATTTGAGAGTGTGTTTCTTCTTTGAGTGCACGGTCCAACAGGTCAAACTTAAACAGAGGCGAACTTTGATCTGCAAATTTTCACGGCTGACCAATCAAGACTGGGCTGTCTTAATGAATCCTGTGCTCAAAATGGAGCAGCAACTAATTCATGGTGAGCTGGCAACCCAACTTGATGTAACTAGAGAACAGGCTCATAAATTTGTAGCTCGTAGCACATGAATGAAACTGGTGACGTACCAGTTAATGTGAAACTGATGCCTGACTTATTCCACTGCCTAATATTTAGACACTTTCTAAACCAGAGACTGAGGAACTTTGTAATGTCAGTCAAGGATTAGTAGAATTAAAGCTCTCCCATCGAGACAGTCTGTGTTCTTTTATTTCTTTGCTGTTAAAACCGTCCTCTGTAGAATAATGGCAAAATCCCCCATGCTAGCATCTGCCTTGGTGCTACATTTTTGTGTCCATAGAGCACTGACTGCATTGATTTGCGGACAAATCCTCTTTGACTTCACCCATAGGTTTCCCTGAGTGATTCTGAAGCTCAAACATACAAAATCAAGAGGCCATTTGACGAACTGGCCACTTGAGGCTAGATGTTTGAGGTTGGGGTGGATGGATGGATCAACATAACATAGATATTTTGTTTCCTGTTTCTAACTGACAGCATGGATACGAGCACCATGCATCACAATCCGCAATGATTCCCCAACATTAACCAAGCACTTAACTAACCTAACTTAGATTTAACCATAGTTCTGTCATATCTGGTTAGGGCTAGGGTGTCAGATCACTCACATTTATTTTATTTAAAGGCAATACATACGTGAAAACCTTATTGTTTAGTCATCTTAGTGCTCCTCTAATCACACTTAGCATCTAAGATACCCCTGGCCCCACTAAAAATGGTACTAAATGTTAGAGCCTTTTAAAGGTTACAAAATGATCTGTTGATACACATCCGATTAATCCTATATTAAACATTTCAATTTGAAATGCTGCAGACTTCAAATTATAGTCACATATGAATTTATGTTCAAAATTTAAACCCAAATTCTTTGTCATTTGTAGGCCCTTTCACCTTGTAGTGTCAAGTCTGTGTGTGCTAACGGCTGAAACATATACTACTGCTTGATGAAAACTGCACAGTTATAGTTCATCCTTGCATGCAGTCTATAGAGTTGTGCAATATTTCAGATGATGAATCAAAGACATTCCTCACATGAAAGCACTAATAAAGCTGTACAGTAAAGCCCGGGGAGATTAACAGTGTGTACACCCGACATACAAGTTCAAGCCCGTTGTACAGATGTACAGGGGCAGAATTTTTGGGCTAACTGAGTGTTTGTCCAAGTGACAGAGAAAACTAATGATGGAAAGAGAAGTGAGGTGGAAAGAGATAGTGATAGGAGAAAAGGGTCACAGTAAAGGGAGAAGGGCAGGTCAGAGAGTAAGTGTGCATGTGAAAGAAAGAATACAAGGCTTTGCTGGCATGTGCGTCACTTGTGAGTGTGAGCAATTATGTATTTCTAATTGTTTGCGTGAGTGTGTGTGAGAGTTACTCTCTCACACACACATGATCATTTGAGTTGTGAAACTGATTCTTGCTCCCGGGGGATCGTGGGATACTTCCACACCCTCCATTCCTGACTGACACCTTCAACACTAATACACTTCTCCAAGGAGTTCACACACACACACAGACACACACCCACACACGCGCACACATAAATATTCGGGATTTATGCAACACAACTCCAAATCACATTTAAGGGACCTCTATTTCTGTTTAAATTTCTTATAAACCTTACTAAAACAACTTTGGACAGTCCAATGATGACTGTAAAACCAAATAAAAACTGCAGTTGGCGATTCTTAAAATTTGAAATTAGAAACAATCACCAGTGGTGATTGTTTCTTTGTCTTTATTTGAGGTGTGTCCTGCACCATTGGCACTAGTGGGACCCTGGTTGACAGCTTTTTGATCAATTGAAGGTGATGAATTTGGTGGTGGAAAGATTGACTTTGATTTACTGTTCACTGTTGAGCACCAGAACATGAGAGGAAAAACAAGTGTGACAAAATTACTTGAACAAGTACTTTGTTTAATTCTTCTGAACATCTCAACAGGTGAATATTCTCATTCTCATAACAATATAATTCTTTGGAAAGATAAAAACTGATCAGTGTGATTCCACAACGGCAGTCCTACCTCTTTCCCCTTTGAACGACGAATACAGACTACCGCCACCTGCTGGTATGGAGGGTTATTTCCTCCTGTGCAGGTGCAGAATCATTGGCTGTAGCCCTGGTAGTGTGTTCAAGTGCAAGTTTCTCGCCCAGCCAGTTCTTTAATGTCACTTTGGTGTGTTCAGACCCTAAGGTACTAGTCAAATGTTAAAAAGGCTAGTCTAACATTAGAAGGGCAAGACAAATGTTGGAGAAAGCGTTTAAATGTATGAAGGACATGCAAAATGCTAAAAGGATTAGTCAGATGATGCCTCAACTGATTGGTGAAGTTTGAGCTAGGGATTTGTGCATATTTTTATACTGATTATACTGATCTGACTATACAGATCCATGCTGTGCCTGGACAGCTTTTGTTTAAAAGCTAATGTGCCAAAACTGTGAGAGAGTCTGAGGGATTCTGCAAGTCTTTGAAGGTCTAGTCAAATGTCTGAAAAAACTTTAAAGGGATTGTCCAGAGAGTTATCCAATACACTTTTCTCCAGATTTAACCTGTCGAGTTATGCTTCCTTTCAGGTAGAGGTCCCAACAAGCTACTCTTAATATACTGTTTCAGTTTATAATTAGTATTTTTTTTTTTTGAGCATTTTTCTGATTCAAACTCACACACTTCTACAAACACTGAATACCAGATAAGCTGACAGTATGATTCACTCCTTCCTGAAATACTTTCCCATGCTGAACAATGGGAAAGGGCGGGATGCTGGTTACAGAGCTGGGTTGACAAATGACAGAGGCATCACTATGTCAGTAAAGCCCACACACACTCACACTGGCCAGAGAAACGGGACAGAGAGATCAGTGTCATAAGAATCCTTTCCTTCATATCGCTCAGCCAACCGTAGGATGAGTGTTTGGCTTCCAGACAGCTATGTATCACCCCTCAAACCAACACCACCAAGTAAAGGCCAATGTTACAGATACGCAGACTTGGGACCATCACATGGATGCTATGGTGGAGGTGAGGCTTTTAAAATTCTGACATTAGCATAAAGCAAATGTCACTCCTCATATGCCTTGAAGCGAGATAATCGGGATGATATGCCAGCAGGTGTGTGTCTAAAATGCTGTGGCCAGGTTAAGATGCTATAGCAGCGAGTAGCTTTTGAAATGCTGACAGTGGCGGTTGCAGAGAGCGGTGGTTGTGGCCTTCAGCTGTGTGCAGGCGCAAAGCAAAAGAATAAGCACTGACAGCTTAAGCGCACATAGCATAATTAAAAGGGTGTGCTGGATATGTGCTGCGGTGGAGCTGGGCCGCCTGAACCAACTCACAGGCTTCGCTTCATTTCACCAAAAAGAAATAGAAGATTACGTGTGTGTGGGAAAGACACACTGTTGAAACAGTTGGTTTGGAGAGATAAGAGTTGTTGTTGTTTTAACAGATTCTGCAGCAGACGAGTTTGTTCTGTGAAGAAAAAGTTCCAATTTCCAATTTGAAGCTAATCTTTGCTTCTGCTCAAAGATTCTAATTATATTAGTCAGTGACTCTTTGAAGCACTCGATTGCACCAGTGGAGCCATGCCTTATGGTTGACAAGATAATTTGATCTGGTCGTAAATTATTGGACATCACAGACTCTGAGGAAACATCACGATTACTGGCCTAAATGAATCCCGATAGCAGGAAGTCTTCTGGTGGGATGTGTGACAAAGATCATGACTAGTGAATTGTGTTTTCTTTGTTTATTTATTTATTTATTTTAATTAAAGAACATGTTGCCTCAAAATGTGAACAAATTACACTTTAACAGAAAAAAGATGATGATTGCTTCAAATGTTTTTTTAATGTAGTGTAAGTAGAATAATGCACACCTCAGAACATGCATTAAAAATAATGCATTAATTGTACTTTATGTTGCTTACACAGCTTTCTGTTATTGGTCACTTACAGGTCACTGAGCAATGTGCATTAAACGAAAAAGAGCAAAGACACAGAGAGATAAACATGCACTCACATGCACACCTACTGCCAGTTTAGAATCACCAATTAACCTTTGGACATTGTGAGGAAGCTGGAGTACTGCTAAGTTAGTAGTAAACTCATTAAAGGTTTTCTGTTGCTAAGTCTGTGAAATCTGATCTTATGACAAGCTTCAACTTTAACCCAAACCCTGTGCACATTGGGAGTTGTAGCTTCAAAAGTTAACATCTGTTTTTGTCAGTTAAATATTTTAACTTGGTATTAACTAGGAATGCACCGATACTACTTTTTTAAAGACCAAGTATTAGTACAAGTACTTACATTTGAGTACTTGCCAATACTGGGTACTGCTATGAGTACCATTACTGTTCATAAAATGACTTTGAAAACGCAATTTCATCAAATATTGTTTATTCTGTGACTATAGCTGTAAACTGATGTTGCTTATGTCTTACTATTCCAGCGGGTCAGTACGTCCTGTTGGAGTCTTTTTATTGGCTGGTGGAGCTGCACTTGAATATCTTGCGGGTGGGAATAGGCTGAAGCAGAATCTTCAGACAACTATTTCACATATGACTGCATCAGATACACATTTCTGTGCCTAATAGCCGGCTGGAGGTTGTGTGCAACACATGGCAGACAACCAAACCACAACATGAAGTGCCAAAAAGTGATATCGGGTGTTGTTGTATTGGAGCACTTGCATGATTATGAGTACAAGTACATGTGCACAGTATCAGACAGATACCGCTGGTATCGGTAATGGTACATCCCTAGTATTAACATTCTAACTGGCTATTAGCATGTGCTGCACTATTGCTGTAGATGTCTGGCTTAGCTGGGTTTGAACATTCACCATAGGATGCTCATCCTTGACATGTATCAAATAGCAGGAAAACGTGATTAAAATGGTGTGACACATTTAAAAAATACCAGTGAGGGATCAGTGTAATTGCTTTGAACGGGTATCTTAACATTGCACAGTTCCAAAGACAAGGGTTACATGTTATTTCTGTTGTGGTGGCGCTGTGACTTATATGCAGGTCACATCTACCACCTTTAGTCAACACCCACACAGCACAACTGTGTACACAATGCTTTAACACACTCTCACACACACTGACATTGCACAAGTTCATACACAGCATGTGCTCATAAAAAATAACTATGCATGATCAAAACAACCCGAAAAGTAATGTGCACATGAACTAACGTTACCTATGTTCATGACAGGTCCAAGCACTGAAAGCGGTTGGAAACTAAAAAACAGAAAAGAATGACTTTTGGTTAATGCTGGACGGTTTTGCTCTGTCTACGAGAATCTTTAAATTCAAACTGTCAAAGGTGGGAGTGACGATGCCAGTTCTGACAAAGGACGGAAGAATTTATAAGCAGCTTTGGAGGAAGAGGGGCTGGAATCAGGGTGATGCACAACCCTCTGTCCCATTTTGATTTTTTTGTTTCATTATGTTCTGGTGTTTTCAGTAGTAACAGGAAACTGAGTGGAAGGTGTTATTGATCTGTGCTGAGATAATGCTGTCTGGTACACCATGAAATGACACGCTGCAAACACACACTTCTAGGTCATAAATGAGTGCAATGGTAATGCCATAATAATGTTGGTATTATGGGCGTGTTTGCACTGGATCAAGCAGTTTCTGGTCTCTTAACTCTTCATCTACCCACACACACATACACACACATACGCACACACACGCGCCTCTCTGTGTATTAGATAACATGCAGAGATGAAATTGTCCCATACCTGCCAAACCAAACACACCCACACACTGATTCCCATGGGATCCTTTGTTTCAACATGTGTGTGTGTGTGAGAGAGAGAGTTTGTGTGTGTGTGCAGGTACAGAGTTGTGTTTAGGGTGTGTGTCAGTATCACTATTGTGTACGTGTTTTATGAGTGAAGGAAATGAAAGTTAAGAACAAATGATGATGGTGAAATAGTTGAAAATTTCCACTCTTGACTGAACCTCTGCTGTTATCAATCCAATTTATACCGATAAAGCCAAACAGAAATAAATTTAACATATCCTCAAAGTGTGTGGTTGCAGCGCAAGTGTCTTTTGTCTGGTGCATGGGCTTAATTAATTTTACCCTGTATACTGTATACAGTCAATGGTCTTACCAGATAAAAGACATGTCTGAAAAGGCCAGAATCTCACTATGATACAATTCAGATTCGTGGCTCTGTACGGTTGTATGGACACCTCTGGTTTTAGGTTATATACTTGTGCGTTAAGTTGGCACAGATGCTAACACGACAACGCAGACGCCTCCCCAGATAGCGCGGCAGTGACGCAGAGCGCAAGAGCTATAACTGGTAAGCTTGGAAGTAGCGTCTTTCTGCTTTAGTATTTCCGGCTGCTTCTCCATCTCTGCAGTTTTTCAAATCGATTGTTTTGGATCAATAAAGATGGAACAAATTGAGGACACGTTAACTGGGGAGGTTTGGATATACAAATGTTTGTATGACTCGCCTCTGGCGAAATTTTGGTCAAAGTTTCAGTCACCATTGTTGAAAGTGAAGCAGGAAGTGGAAACAAAAATGAACCGACTGGCAAAAAAAACCCACAGCGCCAACTAGTGTTTAGATGGTGTTTTTACAGAGTGAGCCAGACTGACGAGCGCACAAGTATAAATGGCTCACACCGGCGTAGGCAACATGCGTAGGTTACAGTGTAGGTTACGGCGTCTATGTCCCGCAGAGGTATAAACACTGCGAGGAAGGGGAGAGAGAAACTTGGTTAAGCAAGCCTTTATTTGCGTCTTCACTGCTGACACAGATATAAATACAGTCACCTTTTGCCTTACAAGCTGCTTGACAATAATACAAAAATAAAATCACCTTTTTTGGCGCATAAAAGAATTCCCTGCAGAAAAAACAGCAGTACAGGTTCATGCAGCTAGCACTCACAAACTTTCCCCGGGAGTCAGCTTCTCATAACGTTACACAGCCACTTATGTCACACGAAATGTCTCCCCTGTCACATTTAAAAAAAACTTTGATAAACCCTTTTTTTTTGTAACTCTTTCATCTGTCTCCACTTTATGTTGCAGTGCTCGAGCAGGGTTGATACAAAAGTGGAGGACAGACAACAAAGTTCACAATGTGTTCCATATAAACACCCCGTCTTGTGGTATTCACAATGTCGTATGTGGACATTGTGTTTGCTGATGTAGGTGTAGGTTGGTGGTTAGTAAATATATTTTAAGTTAGCCTTCTTTGTAATAATATGTCGAGGGAAAATGTTGGTATCTCCAATGGCTTCAGACTCTACGAGTCCAGTAATGGAGCTTCAATGTAATGCTTCCTGATTCAGTCCACCGTTGGCATAACTATATCCATAGTGTTGCATTAGACCCTGAGTATACAGTTGAGCTGAACAGCCTTATGGGTAAATAACAGACACATAATACTACCTGTATGAACAGTGGGAGTGCCTTCATTTCCTTTTACATGAGTTGACAGACAGCTGAAGGCGGTAAAGAGATGTGGCTTTAAGAAATGCGCCAGGCTCAGGAGTTTTTGTTTAGTTAATCTTTATTTACGCAGGGAAGGTTTGCTGATAAAGCACCTTTTCCCCCCAGCTCCTCCCTGCTATACATTACATACACTATATATACAGTACCAGCATCAGACAGCCAAGTACAGGTAATTAGCAGCTTTTCTTTGAAACCAATTTTCTATATCTTCCAAAGTACCCTGTAATCTAAAAAATAAAAATCAATAGTTATGCTTTGATGTAAACGCAGACATGTTGTGCAATAAGGTCATGCATAAAGTCAGTTTTATCCTTTTCCATAATTTGCTAGTTTGCTAATCTCAAAGCAAAATGTAAAAATGCATGAATCCTTTAACACCAAATGCTCAAAACATTCACCTGGACTTTTATTTGCTTATTTTAATAATAAAAAGGTCCTGTGTTTTGCCCATTTTTCCAGAATACCTAAAACTTACAGTATCTGGCAGCTATTTGCAATTTACTGCATGCTATAAGAGTGTAAAAAACTTCTAGGAGAGGTGCAAGTGAAATTACCGTAATGGCATCACATTGGCTGTAAAGTGCAATGCCTCAACTTTCATAAACCGCGACGTAATAACTGTAATCAAAAGGGCACTTGCACAAACATGCCACCAGCAGCACATTAGGTGTTAAAGGGTTAAATAGTACTGTCAGAAAAAGTAGGAAGATAATAGGAAACAGACAATGGAGTCTGTTTGATCTGAAATACTTCCAGATCCCTTCATCTGGGGTTTAAATGCAACGCAATCCAAATGTATGTTACCTGGATTCTGAAATGGATGTTGTTAAGTGTTGTTGTTTTCTTGTATGTTTATCTTTCTGGATGTTAAAATGTAATGGATATCAAGAAACTCTGAAGTGAACATCTAATAGTGAAGGATTGACTTCATCGGGAGGCTTCTCAATAACAGCTGTGAGACATCAAACCAACAGTCGGCAATTGAAGTCAGCTCTGTACAACTGTTTGTAGCTCTTCCCAGCTAATTCAAGCTAGTCGCAGCCCTTCTGCTTTCCCATTTTGCATCATGAATATTATTTCTGGAGAACGGGCAGCTGGCTGTAGTTTTTATGGTGAGTTTAATGGCGGCTTTTTGTTTCCAGACACAGGCACCGTCGACTTTTGTGGCTGGTAGCTGTTTGGTGTATCTGAACCAAGATTCAAGACAACCTGCCACGGAAACAAGTGTTGACCGTTTGCATCTTTCCTTTACTTCTTCTGAAAATAGCAGAATCAGTGAATTGTAGGTAACTGCTCCAGCCTTTTCGGGTATGCTACAGAGGATGCAAGCGCGCTCCCACGTCCCACCCCAAAGGACACCTAACCTCCCACTGTGTGAGCCTTACTCCTTGTAACCATGAATTATCACACTAACTAAATTAATGTAGTTGCCGTGCAAATAGACATATTGTATATCCGATTAGAGATAAGCATCGAAATAATCACATTTCTGTGTGGGTCAATAACATCAAGATTTTCTCAAGGTTCTTTACAGAGCCTGATAACCGTTGCCTCAGTGGCGAGTAAAAACTTCCTTTACACAGGAAGAAACACTGAGCAGAACCCAGCTCTTATCGCTGGGACCAATTTGGATTAGACATAAAATGAGAGAGAAGTAATGAGAGGGAAGCAGCAGAATCATTGAACAAGTGCAATAAAACCACTGAATAAGTAAATATGCAGCATAAGAGCTATAAAATCAAAAAGTACAGTACAAGATATAGGTGATGCATATTACATGAGAGAGAAGACTGGTGATTCAGAGTGGTTATTCAGAGTGCTCATGGAGTTAATGTTATAGGAAAAACACAGAGCAGAGTGGAATAAAACTGTCAGTAACAATAGTTTTATGCCACTTGTTTGCCAGAGATGGCGGCGCGCATGAGCGCAGCGGCTTTTAGTTGTTCAGCATGGTGTTTTTTCATGTGTATGGTGTGTATCCTGCAATGATCTTACTCTGTCTGTGAATGGGATTGTTTGTGACTGCATGTAGTAAGATTTTTCATGTATGTTTGTATTTTAATCTTCTTAAAATCCCCGCTATGATGGGTAACGGGTAGCTGACATAGGGTTTGAATGCATGAGGTGTCACAAGCAAGTTGAAGAATATTTAGACACTAAGCAATGGAAAATAGTAATAAACTGCATTATGCGAAATGGAGAGCCGTGCATTCTAGCCTTCAAATGGCATCTCGGCATCTGCGGCTTCATTATAAACGTTTAGATTCAGACAAGGCACCTGAATCCTATTTTTAACATCAATGCATTGATGTTAAAAATGTAACACACGCAGAGAATAAAGCAGCTAATTGTAACTGCAAAATGAGCTACGAGTTCCATGAAAAGACCAGGTGCTTCGTGGTCATGTCTGTTTCAAATGCAGCAAATTTTGCTTGTATCATTTCCTCTTATCTCATATAATGTTGGCGGGCGGTCTGCGTGCATGAGGCAGGAAACTGTCAGAAACAGGTGATGAAAAGAAACAAAAAAGAACTTGTGCAGACATCATAAAGTCTAAGTTGTGCAAAAGAATAATTTCAAGTTATACAAGACCAAATCAAGCCTGAACACAACCCACAACTGTTGCTTTCCTGTTTGGTGCGATGAAATTAACAGATTTCTTCTTCATGGGTTTCCTAGAAGTACAAAAGTACGACGACTCTGTCCACTTCCTCTCTGACAGGAAGTTTCCTTGCAGCTTGCCGTCTTGTGGCGGAGCAAACACATCACACAACGTGCTGGAAAGACACTACTGATGTCACGGCATGTGTCTGTGTGTCCACAGACCGCAGAAACAGGTGAAGCTGCTCTGTTTCTATAGTTACTACAACTTCCTGTCAAAGTCAAAACAAAGCTACAAAGATACAAACTGCCTTGAAGTTGTTGAAGAAGCAGATCTTTTAAGTGGTTGAGTCTTTCTGCAGTCAGCATCATGGCACGTAGAAAGAAAGAAAGAAAGAAAGAAAGAAAGAAAGAAAGAAAGAAAGAAAGAAAATGTGAGAAGAGAGAAATTGTGAACAGGCTTGAGGTTCATGGGAGCAAGGCACAAAGAAAAAGCAAAAGTGGGAGAGAGAATGAGAGAGATGAAAGAGAGGCGTGAAGAATGAATAGAGGCCCGCAGTCTTTTTTTACAGTGAGAAAAAAAGGGAAGGGAGAATGAGAAAAGCTGCTTGAGGAATTCCATTCAGCTATTTCTAAGAAGGCATGGGAATTTCTTGGAAAATCCTCCTCTGGGGACAGCGATGGGCGAAGAGGAAAAAAAAAACAGAGAAGGAATGATGTGCCTGGAGGGTCATATATCACAAAAAACTTTCCCCCACTTATCCACAGGCGCCTGTGTTCAGTCAGACTTTCTGCTAAGCACATACAGGGAGCAAGGATATCCAACCACATGAAAAGTGGTTTGCACCTAAGGAGAAAGTATTTTTTCATATTTCATAGCTGCTTGTTCATTTGTTATGCAAGAAGAGAAACTAGGATCACAGGCAACAACAAGTGACAAGTGCAACTAATCTGAACCAATCAAATGCTGTCATAGAAACATAGAGCAGATATGAGGTAAAGGAAATAGATCTACCACAGAAACTGCACACAGACAGATAAAGTTTGGCAGTCCATGCATACTACGGTGCTTTACAATCCCCTTTCTTAAAAGTATGAACCCAGAGCTTTAAAGGTACCCTATGCAGGTCGTGTCCTGTTTAGTTTGGGCACACATGCACGTGTAAAAGAAAAAGAAAAGTTTGTAAATGTTTTAAAAGGAAGGAAGCACGTGTCTAGTTTTTTCAAGAATACACACAGTATAAAAAAATCTTACAACTTACAAAACAGCTTTTTGCAACTTTGAGATTTTTATTAGTTTGTTCAACTATTGCTCACAGAACAAAATCAATGTGTTTACGAGCCCTCCAGCCACCCCGCTTGTCCTCTGGAGGGACACGGGGTGGCTGGAGCCTATCCCAGCTTTCAACAGGAGAGAGGACAGGTCACCCTGGACAGGTCTCCAGTCTATCGGTCACACAGACAAACAATCACACAATCAAACAATCACATGCACACCTATGGCCAATTTAGAATCACCAATGAACCTAACAAGCATGCCTTTGGACGGTGGGAGGAAGCCGGAGTACCCGGAGAGAAGCCACGCAACTCCAAACAGAAAAGCCCGAGATGAAATGAAACCCAGAACCTTCTTGCTGTGAGGCATCAGTGCTACACACCACACCACTGTGCTGCCCGACATTATTATTATTATTATTCTTAATTAAACACATTTTCCACAGCTTGCTGATAATGCAACTAATTCAGTGATAACGTGAAGACTTTTAGACTTGTATCTCATTTAAAGCACCTGACAGACATGAAATTATCAGCTACTGTAGGTCTCCAACACTCAAAGCATGGCTCAAGTTGTCTCTTGCCCAGAGGTGTTGCATTACTGAAGAATTTCTCAAAATAAGGAGTCAGACCCACAAACAGTTCACGCCCCCCCCCCCCCATAACTCCCGAATCCCACCCACCAGCAACCTTCACACAGGCTTGATTTAATGAGCTGAGGGTCCCAGGGTGAGAAAAAGAAATTTCAGATCTGATGTCCACAACAAGAATTACCCAGTCCCCTTTAACTGGTCATCAGACTGGCTCCACGAACAGCTGTCCTTGTTGTTAAAGGAGGGAGGGCAGAGGGCAGGAAGAAGAAAACAAAAATGAAAGGATTTAATAAAAACAAAAGAAAGACAAACTTAGAGAGGATGTGTGGTTTTTCTTTGAGGTCACCGTGTTCTTGATTAAAGGTGGAGCTTCCTCAATAACAGGAAATCTCTAAAAACATGTTTTCTTTATGCATAATTAAGAATCAGAAAAATGACTATTAGATAAATACTCCATTTAAAAAGAACACTACAACACAATGAAGTGGTTCAGTCTTTCACTGAATTATATCAGTTCCTTGGGGAGGAGTTAAACCTCCTCCTCTATGGCCCATGAAAGCAGGAACTTTCCCAGGAACTAGGCCCCTTTGGCGGTCCACCACAGGGTGCACGCTCTAAATTAACTTATATGAGGGTTAGTTCAAATGTACAGGAACTTTGGGGATGGGCAAGTACTCACAGCGTCTTACTCCAGGTCAATATCTGCAAATCAGATTTCTTGGTTCAGGCACAAGCTTAGCATTTCAGGCATTTTGAATCTGCTTTGCCTCTACAGCTCGTCTCTTTTGCAGTGTGGACTCAGAGACCCCATTTGCAAAGCAGTAAATCACTGTCAACAGTAGCAGCGCTTGGAATTTACCATTGCTGCAGTGTTGCCACTCAGCCCAGGGCGTTATTGTTGTATAGTCTTCTGCGTTACTACCACAGACCTGACTAGAGTGGAGCAGGTGGCTGTATCTTATATATATGTATATGCCAAATGAAATGATTTTCAAAAGTCTTCTGAAGAATTTGTCAAGATATGATGATGCCCAGTCACTGTCACAAATGGGATGCCGCAGGGGTCTATCCTTGGGTCACTTCTTTTTAATCTATAAATAGATACAACCATTCTTCCTACTGAGTACTATGTTATTGCTAGTTGCACAGTTTTATACGCCCCGAACTCCACTCCAGCCCAGACTCTGACCCGCCTTGGCTGTGCTTTGAGGACTTCCTATCCTTCCTTCTTAATCACAGGTTTGTTTTAAAGGCAAACGAGATCAAGTACACACATACATCTGTCTCTACCAGTGACTCTGGCCCTGTTGCTTCAAGATCTGATCTGGGCAATCTCATCGCAGGTGGCCAGCATTAGGTATGTGTGTTCAGGCCTGGCACAAACATGCGTCTCCAAGTGCGTCTTCAGACAGCTTTCCAGATCCAATCTCAGTTTCACACTCTGTATCCAAATAAACACCAACATCATCTGGGGAGTAGTAGAATAGAGAATATTTTAACAGTAGTTGTCTTAAATCTCTACCACTGCTCCAGAACAGCACAGTTTTATTTGTGTGCATCTTGAGTTTGACACGCTTTAAGTTAGTATTTACTGACCTCTGTCCTGACGTTAGTTAGACCTGCACAAAACTAGGATTAGGATCGCTAATCTATAAAGACTGTAATTTCCGATTATAAAGGTAAATGAAGAAATATTTAACTTAACCGCACATGGCTACTTATACATCAACACGACCGCATCAATAAATAACCACATGCCGATACGTTATTTAATGATAATATCACACTTGTATATGCAGAAGCACCCCTGCTGAGTAGGTGGCCTTTAATGTGACCCAGGAGGCATTATACATTCACACTATGTAGACACAGAGATCCGATCTCCAAATTGCCCAGATTGGATCTTAATGCAAGGTCTGAACAGGCCCTCTGATTATCCCCTCATTAAAACGTTTACTACCCACATCAGTCATATACGTGCAATGTTTGACATTTTACTTAAAAGATAAGAATCAACCATTTTGTGACTCTTGTAATTGTTGTTTGTTTGTTTTAGCTGTCCAATTTTTTTTTTTTGATTAAGTGATTAATGATTTGTGGTTGTCCTTTTTTTTTTTCCTCGAAAAAGAGCTCTCAAAGAGACTTACATAAAGATGTAACAATAATCCATAGCATCCATGTGCATCCATTTGTCTGCAATGATCAGCACTGACTTTTGTGAATCGACTTGAATCAAGAGAGTTCAAGAAGCAGGAGCTGAGCTTTCTGTTTTTGGAGTAGGAGGAAAAGTCCAAATCAGATAACATTTGTCAATGATCAAACCTGATCAAACCACACTTCATGTTAAAGACCAAACGGAATAGCCACATTTTTGATTTTAATAGTTTAATTTATATTTTTTTCTGAACTTTAATTGTTTAGAAATGCCATAAAAAATACCAAGAGAAAAATACCACTAAACATTTTTGTTGGTGTTTCAGAAATTGTTTGTGTGTGTTGTCATAGATCCTATATGATGTCCTCTTCCTCTCCACAACACACACATTCACACCCCATTAACCGCCATACAGTACCATTACACCCTGTGCGGAAAAACAGCCAAAACAGCAGTCTTGGAAAAACAGAGGGAGGATGAATGGGCCGGCGAGATAGAGTGATCCAGCAAGTGAAACAACAGAGTGAGGGAGAGAGAGAGAGAGAGAGCACACTGTATAAACATTAGTCCTGCAGATGAATGAGACTTCCATTGGCTTGTTATTCCAGTGTTTGGTCTGACAGAGACAGAGGATGAATGTATGAATGAGCGTCTGAGAAAAAGTGAGAGTGAATGAGTGAGGCGGAGAGGACGGTGGGCGGGGCCGTGAAGGAAGGAGGTGTGTCCCATTGGTGACCGAAACCAGTGGAGCTGCGACATCTGTTATTTAAGGCCTCTAGCGTTGTAGAAACACATGTCTGGTTCACTTTTGGGGGACAAAGTGTTTGGTTTGTGTTGTCAGTGCAGTCTCATCAGAGCTAATGAAGAAGAGGTGCATGTTTAGTGTTGACAGGTCTCTCTAATATGGAGAGATGGGAAGAATCCCACTCTCTTGCAGCTCCTGCCAGAAGGTAAAGAAACTAAACTCAGTGGCATTTGCTTTATTTTACAGAAATCTGCGTAAAAATTCAAGTGTTGATCAATGGCTGAAAGATCAGTTTGTGGTACTGTGAGCTTTAAAGCACATTAGTTTGTCACTTGGATTTAAAATTTAGACTTGTATTTGTAAGGTCATGTTAAAAAACATCCTAACCCCTGGAAAATATGAAGGATCGGATGGAAATTACAGAATATGCAAGGTCATAATTAATTTTATTGTAAGCGTAAGGAGAAGAGGCATTTGCAATGGCACATTTTAATCACCGTCAATGATAAATAAATAAATAAAGAGATTTGCTCTTGTTGTTACCCAACAATGAATTCACAGGCTGCATTTGCAGACAGGCTATGACGCCCGTGAGGTCAAAGGTCAACAGAAAGTTAAAGATCTGCTCACACAAGCACGAGTAAACTCACAGAATACGCACGCTTTAGAAGATAGACAAAGCAGAGCATCACTCAGTGTCTTTGTGTGAGACATGAATGGGAGAAGTGACTTTAAGCTGGTAACACTCTGCTGTTGAAGATAAATTCTTTCTTTCTTTCTTTCTTTCTTTCTTTCTTCAACAAGGCAAAAGCTGGGGAAGAACCACAGATACTAATACAAGACCTGAAGGCATTACTTGTCCAATAAAAACACTGAATGTGTGTTTCTTGATTCAGCAGTTTATTTCAAAGCTGCTCACAAACATCCATCCCAGTGTGGGTACTTCTGAGGATGACAGCCCTGAACAATGTCTTACAGGGCAGTTCCACAAGTTCTTGCAATGGGGAAGAATTATCACATGGTCACGTGACTTTCCCGCTTCATGTTGTCTCCTTCTCTGTTATTTTTCCCATGTCTTACTTTCTGACCTCTCTTTTCCTTCTTTTCCATTTTACTTTCTTAACTTTCTCTTTTGGCTTTGCTCTTTTGTTCATATCTTTCTTTGTCTAACCCTTCCTTTTTTCAGTCCTTATCTCTTCTGTTTTCCTCTGCTCTCGTATCTTCTCTTTCTTCTTCTCCTTATATGTCTCCGCTCCTGCCGTCTTGTGTCTAATTTCTTTGTTACATTTCAGAACTGATACATCATGTTAATATTTTGAAAGTATTTTCAAATCTTTTTACTTTAAATTTACGCTCTTGGATTTTATCCTGCAATGTTTTTTTATTTTTGTTGTTGTTTTTTTTTAACTTTGAAACTGCGTTCTGTCAAGCTCAGTTACTTCCTCTCTGCTAAGATGGCTCTGAATGTCTTTGTTTTTAAGGGCGTTTTTACACCTCACCTGTTTGCTTTTAGTTAAAATGAACTCTGCTTCATTTTCCAAGTAAGAGTAGTGAGACGACTGAGCCGTGGCGCAGACGCAAACAACAGACACAGACACTAGGTCCCAGTCTGCAGAAGGATTGTGGTGAGATTTTCAAATAAATTCAAAAACTAAACTGTTGGTCAACTGTTCAGGTGCCTGTCTTATAACCGATCTGTATAAGTAATCTGACCATATAACGATGATCAGTAAGTAGTTCCTGATTATCTTTACTCTCTGCCTGGTTGTCATGGCTGAAAATGCACAATAGATTTGCAGCTTTATGGAACAATTTCTGCTCATGCTCAGTTCTTTCTTAATGAGTTTTTTTGTGCATCTGCAACACAATACCTCCTTCAGTTACCTGTCAGTCTGTATGACTTTTTACTTGTATTTGTGAAAAAGGTGACCAGCATTAGGTACATGTGTTCACTATCTGATCTTAGATGATGTCGAGAAGGAGTCACGACCTGCCGTGCGTGTGTTGGGTGCCGATGGAGGCTGAGGTCAGAAGCTCGAGCAGTGCTAATGACGCAGCTCATAAATGAGCAGGCGCTAGACAGCCATAAAAATAACAGGGCTACCACTTATCACGTCTGAAAAGCTGAGATATTTTGATTCTAGAGAACCATGAGCAAGTCAAGGAGGAAGGTGAAAGGTTGGCTCTCATTCACTGTGTCTGTTTGATTTAGTCCTCCAGGTCCATGTTCTCAAAGTGAAAAACAAGATAAACTTCAAAGTGGCAGCCTTATCTAAACACTATTACCTAATTATTATCAGCTCTTATCTCCCAGGAACAAAAAGAGAAAGTTGTGTGTTCTACCCTAAGGGGCCATCCACACGGAGATGCTTTTTGGTTTAAACGCAGATGTTTTGCATCGTTTTGGCCGATCGTCCAAACGAATCCTGTAAACGCATTGCCTTAAAACGAACCCTGGTCCCAGGGTGGAAAAATTCGCAAACGCAGCCCTTGAGTGTTCGTTTGGATGGCGAAAACGCATACTTGCGTTTCGATAATGTCATTGCCACACCCCTCGAGCTTAGCCTTCCAGAGATCCAGAGATCGTTTTGGTACGTGTGGACTTGACCTAAGAGGAGATCTCAAACAGCTGATTCTGGTAGTTTTCCTTTTCTTTCCCTCTCCCTTCTCACTTGTTCTCTTTATTAATCCTTTCATTAATATTTTTACAGCTTTAAAAATGTCTTGGTTTATTTTCCACCTCATATTTGCATCCTTCCTCATCGCCTTTTATTTCCTTTCCTCTCTTTTCTTTGTTATTCATTTTCATTTTTTACTTTTCCTTGGAATCATTTGCCCAGTCCCAGGTTTTACTTGCATTCTTGCGCTTTTCCTCCTCAGTCCCATTTATGGACAACTCATACTCTGTCTCTCAGTCCATCTCTTGACCTTCTTTCTCATTCCCCTCCTGTCTTCTATTTCCTCTTCTCCTTATACGTCTTTCTTCTTTTTTTTTGCTTGTATTTCTTGTCTTCACAAAAGTCTTCTTTCTCTATCTCTGATCTCCATTCTTTTTGGAAATTAGGAGAACGAGAGAGAGAGATGTGTGTCATGTTGGAATATAGTGACGTCCAGTTGCCCTTATTTCAGCCAGCTTTTTGGATATCTATTATTTAGTTTTATTGTTTTGTACTTTTGTGGTTTTGTTGTTCCCTTTTCTATATTTTGACCTTAACTTAAGAACAATGTGTGCCTTTACCTTCCTTGTATTGTGGTTAAAATTCTTGCCAGCATCCGATGACTCAGTTTGTTCTGCCTTGACCGGGTGAATGAATAAAAAAGAAAAAAAAAACTGTGAAAGGGTGGTTCTACTTTGCCAGCTTTCCCGTAAGTAAATCACTTTTCTTTTTTTATCGCTGAGAAAAGGAAGACGCCTGTTAGTCACTCTGATATAGAATTACGCAGCAGCTTGAACCCCGTCCAATTCAAACGGCACCGGCGTTCCTTTCCAGCCAATCACAGCATTCCTCACCGCCCACAGAATTCCTATCAGCCAATGAAGAGCAGGCGTGGAGTGACACAGACGGTATTCCATTCATTCCTGGGCCCTGAGCGTTAAATGGGTGGTTTGGTGTTTCCATTTTTTTAGCATCTGTCCATCCCTCCCTTGTTCTTTCCATTGTGGGTTTTGAGTGTGTGCATGCGTCGGGTGCGTGTGTGAGTAGATATGGAATGTGTGGTGGGATGTGAGCAACTTCCTGTTTTTGGTTGTTAAGTACATCCCTGCGGGGTTTTACACTGTGTGTGGGAGAGAGAGTGCAGAAATTAGAGTGGCGACGAGATGTGGCCAAATGTAAGCAGGCACCAGAACATTTAACCGATGCTGTAAGTGACTCTTGAGCTATTATCAAGCTTTTCACCAGATGTTGAACCTTTTGGCTGAAGAAATTTTCTCCCACTGACCCATAAGAGTATTGGGGAGGTCTGGCACTGACACTGGGTGATGAGGTCTGGCTTCTGGTCAGTGTTTCAGTTCATCCATACCCCTCGTGCTACCCTTGGGGTCTCTGGGACCCCAAGCGAATGGACAGACAGAGAGAGATTATGCAAGAGGGTAGCACGAGGGATACGGAGAAACCACCAGGGTTTAAAGAGTCGAAAGTCGAGCTTTTTCCTGTCAAACCTTGAATAAACTTTATTTACAGGAGGTCATAGTCATGATGAAACGGGAAAGGCCCTTCCTCAAACTGCTGCTGCTAAGCTGGAAGTAATGAAATATCATAAGACAATATAATTGTATGCTCTAATATTAAAATGTCCCCTCAGCACTTCTCAGACGCCCAAACCATGAAAAACATCCTATGACCAAAAGTACAAAAACAATGCCCCTGTCCAGTTAAATCTGGCAACTTTACAGAAAGGTGGGCTCTAACTGTAAACTGTGTTTCGCATGTATTCCATAATCTGTTTCCTCAGAACAATTCCGTCAAGTTTTGAATGACTTCAATCCTGTAAAAATTAAACAAAAAGCCACAGAGAGCTTTATATAATGCCAACATTATTTAATTATTACTTACAAATCGTTTGTTTTTATCGTCTTGGGAAATACTTTGGATCACTTTATATAAATAAAGTTCAGGAACTAGACGACACGCCATGTCATTCTATTTCTCACACTATAAAGGTATGTCCTAACCCTTTCCCTTTCTGTTCATCTCAGTTCTCAACCCTAACCCTCCCAGTTCCTCTCTTTTCTGTTCTTCCGTATCCATCTTTCATTACTGGAACCACAGGGACAAGTTTCCTGATATGTGCCCCCCACCCTGAGTTTCACTCCCTGGGTTCCTCCACCATCGTCCATCTACACATTTCATGTCTTCCCTTCGATCCCTCTCATTCATCCTCTTCCACCCCTCTCATCCCTCCATCCATTCCCCTCACATCCTGCCGACCAATGAACTTTGTTGAATCAACTAAGGCTTGGTCTTTGTTGGTGAACTAAACATTAGAAAACATCATGGCTTGGTCTTATCGACATAAAGTTTGCCTCTGCATCAATGGGATTGCTCCATTTGCCAAAACAGCACTGTCATTCATAATCATAAATAAGGTGTTGTTGCCAAGTGTTGGCAAACGGCTCCCTACTCTCTGGGTGTATAAATAGATGTGTTAAATGCAGAAATGAAATTATTGTATGGCCAATTTAAATATTCATGCAATAGTTTTTTCCTGGTTGCAATACATCCATTGCTATTGCTTATGTTTGCTTCATGTGGAGGTGATCTGATGGGTTTCCAGGAGGGTCAGAAACATGGAGGTAGCAATGTTTGAAGTTACATCCCTAGGAAGGTCTAGAGGAATTTAGGGATGAACACAGGACAACCAATGTAAAAAGTAGAGTCTGGATGTAAAGAAAGCTTCATAGAATTTATTTGAATACAAAATGTAACTGAAAATCTGCTTGATCAAGAGCTGAGAGCCGAGAGTCGATCCTGTCACTGGATCCCTTTTAATGTAGGCCCTGGGTTGTGACTGGATGATCTGCGGCTTAACCAACCAATCAGCAGGCCCCGTCAGACTTCTCGGCCGCAATCAGTTGTGGAATCAACTGTGAACAGGGGAGGGGAAGAGAGAGAGAGAAGCAAAGGAAATACACTGCCCTTGTCTGGCACGTAACATTTAAAAAGATGAGTGAAGACAGAAATCCATGTTGAAAATCTGTCTCAATTGTCAATGAAATTGTGGGGAAAAAACATAAACACACATATCTTATCAGACCATTTTATTTAGCGTCCATGGAAACAGTTCATCTCCGATCATAATGACTGACCAGGTTGAAGAAATATTGACCATGTGAACGTAGCCAGCGTTTGACCTGACTGAACCATTTCTGTGTAGCTGTGCCTGCGACGAAGACCGATGAATGTGTTTACAGCGCAACTAGAACAGTCTTCAAGTGTGTCCAAAAGTCAAGTCCATGTTGTGCATGTATACTCTCTCTTTGTAATATTGCCAAAGGCTGAGTGTGTGTGTGTGAAGCATAAACACACAGCAGACTAAACACATAATTATCATGTGAGTTAGTTCAACACGCACACACTTTCAACCTGTTAACTACCATGTGAGAGAGAGGATGTGTTTGTTTTACGGAGGCCATGTATGTAAATACATCCGCTGCGTGGAAATGGCCTGTTAAATGGGTGGTTACACACACGCACACACACATACACACACACACACACTGCTGATCACATTAAACCCTGTAAGGACACCTTGGCTGAATGCTTGTATGTTATGTGTGTGCATGTGCATGTGTGCATGTGCATGTGCGCTTGTGTGTTTACAGGTAAATCCAGGGAAGAGGTCGGTTGGATATGAGCTGTTTCCAGGAAGACGCAGGTGATCATTTGCTCTGCGGAGGTAAACACTGGGAGCTGATCTCTTTCTTTACTCTGGGTTTGTTTGTTTTGTACATCAAGGAGCTGAAGCCTGTTCTGACCACAGCAGACGTCACTCTGAACAGTTTGTACAGATAGCATTAGTTTGTGTCAACAGGGCAGTTCTCTCTTTAGTGTGTCGGCACACAGCTGGTAGAGTTGAGGATGTCACATCTAATGATGTTTGCTGCAGTTTAATCAGTACTCACTTAAAGCTAGAGCAAGAATTACGCTAATGCTGAATATATTGCAGCATTTAGTTAAAAACATATGGTGTTTCTATGTTTTGGCCTTCCATCAAAGTGTACCACGGTCTACATGACATTTGGTCACACGCCCATGTTTTCAAGGGTCCAACACCTAAACTGTTTGATGTGTGACTGGACATGTCTCCACAAGTAAAAAAAATAGACCCTGTGAAATCAGTTCATTGTGACACAGTGGTTTGAACCCATTCCACCCCCTCCATCCTCTCCCTACATGACTCTGTTTTTGCTTTTAAATAGACGGTCCACCAGTTCAAGTTTCATTCCAGATGGGAAGCTTTGGAAGTGGGTTATAATGCCCTCCAGTACCAAATCTGACTTAGTGCAGGCTTACAAAGCAAAGTCACTGCAAGTGTAGCAACTGTTTTATGTCCAGAATGGAGGAAACTCCACACATCTAAACACGCCTTCTAGATCAAGTTCAAGTAGAAGTTCTAGTCCCAGTTTTTACTGTGTCCCACACCACAGAAGGCAGAGAGATCACTCTGACTGACTTAGGCCACGTCCACACGTACGAAAACGATCTTTTCCCTCTCCGTTTTCGAGGGCATCGTTTCAAGAAATATCTGCGTCCACACAGATCCGTTTCAGCTCGACCGAAAACGCTACTTCATATTCCAGGCCTATAGGTGGCGCTGTTTCAGTTTCATAAATTCACCAAAAACGGAGAGGAAGAGGCGGAGCATGCGCACAAATCTTGAGCGCTGTTTACAAATTGCCTTTTTGCTCAGCGTGGTGGCACAGGAGCATGATATTTTGCCCTAGTAACCCTAATAGGCTCAATATCTTCTCCAGCATGAAAACTAGCATGTAGTCCGCCATTGTTGTTGATGTTGTTATGAGACGTCTCGCGGGAGGTGGAAGGCTGCTCGGGAGTGTGGCGATGACGTCATCGTTTTCTCCGTTTGTGTCCGTCCACAAAGAAACGCAAGAGGTGCGTTTGCGAATTTCTCCACCCTGGGACCCGTTTTCAGAAAAGTGCGTTTTAGGGCTATGCGTTTACAGGATACGTGTGGACAATCGGCCAAAACAATGAAAAACTTTTTGCGTTTTTACGTTTCTGTGTGGACGGCCCCTTAGAGAAACCATCAACATGTCTTTTAGACCGCATTCCAACTAAACTGGAACTACTTTTTACTTTTTTTTTTACCATTAATTAACACCTCCATTTTACACCAGTTGATAATGAAATGAAAAACAGAAACCTTGCTATAATTCTGTAGTCTAAAACCAAATAGAAGAAGTTAATATTAAACTTAATTTTTCTTTCTACTAACGTGATTTAAAGAATAAAATGCAACAAGTCAAAAACGAACAAACAAAAAAAACATCCACACTTCCTTCAACTAAATCAGAATTGGCCTACCTTACATTTTATTGTGAAAGCAAGTGGCCTCAGTAATCATGACGAGGCAGAGAAGCACATGAGCAGTTACAGAGCCATTAAGATTGAACATTAACACAGTTGATTCATCTTTGACCGTATTTATTAAATCTCCTTTCAACCTAACCAAGCTGTATTTGTGCCTAAAGCTAATCAAATCTTTATTATAAAGTCATTTTTTTATAGTTGTCCAGCAGCCTCCTGTGGGCCACTTCATAGGGCAGGGACACACATTTGTTTTTTTTTTTGTTTTTTTCCCAGTTTGGGGAACTTACATTATTTGAGTATAGTGTAAGTAAATATATTTGTATCAGAGCCTTTAAGCTGTTTTTTACACCCTGAATTTGAGAGCTCTCCTCCTCTCAGACTTCCCCTCTAAAGTCAATCTGAGGTTGCAGACTTTTGTCCAGCCTTTGCAACCACTGACCTTTGACCTTCTGTTCGCTGACTGACATCAATGTTTTGTAATTGAGGAACTGGAGCTTGTAGTTCTGCTGACACACACTGGGTGGGTTGGGTCATTGACTTCCAGGGTAAATACATCAGTTTTTCAAAATGAGGCTGAGAATGACATTTTGACATTCCGGTTTTGGTTCTCTTGTTGTTATGTTTATGTTAGACTTCTATCTGAAGTCAAGTCTTCTTTTTCCTTTCTAAACTTTCCACTATATACTACCAACATATACTACTATTTATTGGTAGATATACTTTTGTATACAGTATATATATCTCCTCACCTGTCCAGATCTCTAACTGAAATAGCCTATTCATTCTTCCTGGGGTTGAAGGTTCATATTTCCTCGTGCTGAGCTCACAGGCTTTCCTGTTACAGTCTGTTGAGCAACAGTTCACTGCGAACTGTGTGTGCATGTCCTCTGGCCGTGAGCCCAATCAAACAGAAACGTCAAGTGTGATGATTTGGCACAGCCCGATGCCCAGTTTTAGTGTGTGTGTGTCAGCCTGTAATTGTGTATGTGTTTCCATTTCATTGTAATCCAGGGAATTACACTTTTTTGGCATCTTTTCCTTATAATTAACAGATTTTCTTTTCTTTTTTTTTTATTAAATCTAAACCTTTGTCCATTCAGCAATGAAAGTCTGTGTGTGGGTCAGTGTGGAAGCTGAATGAATATGCTGTGTTGGCCAAATAACATAGAATTTCTTTCTGTAAGTTGGAGGACAAGACATTTTCTATATTTTCAACAGCACATGTTCACTTTGGCCCTGTTCAGATCTTGTATTAACAAACCCTGGAAGTTCCAGTCACAAGTGACCAGCATAAAGGACAGGTGTTCGGAGTAGATTCGTTTTTCTATTGTGAGGCATACAGATTTAGTCAAACCCACATAAGTTCGGTTAAACTTGCTGACAGGCCTTGTAATGTCTTTTGCGGTTACAGAGAAGATAAATTCCTGACAAGTGAAAACGAGTTGAAGAGATCTCCCAGCATCCAGGCTGCAGAAATCTGCCCGAGGATCAAATGTTCGGTCAAACGGCTAAGAAGCAACGCTGTCAGTGAACGTCATGATGAAGAGCACAAACAGAGCCTGAAGTATGCTGTCAGAAAAAATATTTCAAAACCCAAAAATATTACCAGAAAACACTCAACCAATTAACATCAAATACTGTTGGCCAATCAGATATGCCCATGGGCTCATTCCTTGTAATTACTTTATGATAATCAAGATTGAGGACAACGTGATTGTCAGCGTGATAACTTGGAGAGTTGTAAATTCTTGTCTCGTAGAATCATAAACCTCTATGCAAATGCTTTGATATTCAAAGTTTCAGCAATATACAACCGTCACCCATTATCCTTTTCCAAAGAGCCGGTTTTCTGTTGTTGTTTCAGTCACAGCACCAAAGTTTTTTGCAACCAATCAAAAGGCAAAATAGTTTGTTTTCTTGGCTCAAACCTGTTGTCAAAACAGTTTCTGAAGAAACTCTGATCCTACTAATAGGTGACATAGCCTTGACACACCGGCAGCTTTAATGATGACAGGAAGGACGTCCTGCAGGAGTTAGCGGGAACAAGAGAACGCTTCTGTATCCCTGTTATTTATTTAACAGTGAAATCAGAGACCAAAAACACACATACAAACAGACACACACATAATTTCATGGAAATATGTTAGAGGAGTCAGGACATAGATCAAATGTATATGGTATGTATTCCTATTCCTAGTGTTTGAACTGCCTTCTGGCTCTGTGTGTCAGTACACTGTGTTACTGTCTACACCACCAGCTGCTAACGTTATGCATTTGGCAGTGAAAGTGAGTGAATCATGTTTCACTCTGCAACAGTAGTAGGCAGTGGCCTTGTTTCTTTGGTACTCAGGTGCACAAGAGGTACGGAAAACCTGAAGGTAGTCAACTAGGGGGCCCCATTCTCAGTCAGTGTTAATCTTGATTTTAGTCTTCAGACCAACAAACTGCTTATTAGTCACATTTTAGTCATTTTTATGTTTAGTTATTACATTTAGTCAAAATGCAACTAACAACAATCATTTTGGGCAGTTGTATATGTTGTCATCAGACAAGTTAGAATATTTATTTTCTGAAATTTCAAATTATAGTAAACACAGATGTTTAGAAGCAGTACAATGGCTGAACACATTCTTGAGATAACTTGTCTGTCAATGCATTAGAGAGTACTCATAACTATTAAAATAATTCAAGTACATACATAATAAAGTAAAACTATTCAAGATTGCACAAATTTTGAAGCTGAACAACATTTCAAGTCTTAAGCAAAAAAACACATGCTTAAAAACCTGCATGGTTTATTGTATTAATTTGTATTTGGACTTATACACAAGAAGGATTCATTCCAGGAACTACATTTATGGTCTATTTTAGTTTGCTAAATGCAAATCCATTACACACACTGTACACTGTGTAAATATGTGTCAGTAAAAAGTCAGAAGGCAATAACTTCAAGTAGTGCTAAACAGCAACTTGAAAAGTACGTAGATGAGACTTATTTAACTTCAGAGATGAATGAATGAATGAATGAATGTCATCATAGTTTTTATCGTCAGATTTTAGTTTTAGTTCGCCAATGTCTCATCTTTACTGACGAATATTTTTCATCATCATCTTCGTTAACAAAATGAATACTGTTCTCAATTGAGAAGCCTGTCCTGATGGTTCGTCCATGGTAGTAGTGTGGCTGTAGGGATCACAAAATTGTTGGTGTGGTGTTTTGGTTCAGATTTATGTGTGATTTCATACGCAGAACAATGGTGCATCTCTGGTACAGCAATAAATGCCAGTGCACATATTCACTGCCGATGCTTCATTTACGTTTTTAAAATATTTCCCAAATTTCTGAAATCCAATTTTTCAATCCAATTTTTGCAAAATTATGACAGAAGTGTTTGCAAGAACCTAGTGTTGAGGGTGCGTCAGAATTTTGTCTCCATTGTCCTGTGATTCCGGGTTAAAGAACCTCGGATAAATGCAGAGTTGTACACAATATTGTATGTATTGTATTGTAAAGAAACATAGGTGTGAAAGCACGCTAAACACACACATCATGAGACAACTGGACAATTCCACAAAACCTGGATTATCTTGGGATGACATTTTTTAAGTCCAGTGCCAGTGTTAAAAATCTAGCCTTCAACAAAATCTCTTTGTTTGGAACTACAGTTACGCTCAGTTAAGATTACGCAAATAGTATGAAAATAGTTTGCTTTGATATACAGTATAAAGGGCGCAGTATTTCTTGTGTTGTGTGGATCAAACAGTTGTCAGTTAATATTTTAAATGTCATTTTGTTCAGAGCGTCACGGCACAGAGTTTATTTCTTGTTCTGTAAAATTCAGTGAGACTGATTCATGGGAATCCTGCAGTGCTGTAATATTTGCTTTTAATATATTTTGTGAAATGTTGGCATGCTTCATTGTTTCTCTTAAAGTCTAGTTTGCTCAAGAGCAACCAGCTCATAAAAGCTGAAAACACTAAAGATTTAATTGAAAAAAGACTGCCAGACTATACCATTGAATGAGTCTGTGTTCTCTTTTTCAGTTAAGAGCACCTGGTCAAGTCAGGCCACGTCAAGCTTTAACACCTCCACCTTACACCTACTTTATCCCCTGAATGAAACCTTCCTGTCAACACTGTAAACGTCTGGAAATCACAGCTCTGCTGCTCTGCTGAAGGTGCTGAAAAGGTGGGTGATCAAAGTGTGAAACAAACTGACCATAGAGAGACATTTTCCACCAGGGGGATCTTTTGGCCTCCATATGTTTTTTTTGTTTTTTTTGTTTATTGCTTCACTCTGGGTTGAGTGAAAGACAGTCAGCCTGTTGCAATCTTGACAGAAACATTTGAATATGATTTGCATATCTGTGAACTTTCCTTCAGGGCGAAATCCACCAGAAGAGAGCGCTCTGAAAACTAGAGGTTCAGTCAGAGAGATTCTGAGGGCGTTAAAAGCACAACCACACAATAGATATCTTGATCAAGAAGTTTAACTGCTGCTTTAAGCTGTTACAGCTCACGTATCTCAAGGTGGAGGAGTGATGGTAAAATGGAACAAGAGATGGAGAGGAGGTTTGGTGCTAATGTGGGTGCTCTTCTGAACGGTTGTGGTGTAGAGGGAGCAGAGCTTTGATCTATGTCGTAACCCTCACCTATGGTCCTGAATGTTTTGGTACTGACTGAAAGAGCGGCACTGTGGATACAAGTGAGCAACAAGAGTTTCCCTACTAGGGTTGCTGGGCTTAGCTTTAGAGATAGGTCACGGAGCTTGAATGTCCAGAGGGAGCTCTAAGTTGAAAGGGGCCAGTTGAAGTAGTTCAGGCATCTGGTGCCTCCTGAATGGCGCTTCTCAGAGGTTTACCGGGCACAGCCTGCTGAGAGGGGAACGCAGGGTGGGCCCACAATTCACTGGAGGGGTTACATGTTTCGACTGACCTGGGAACACCTCGGGATTCCTCAGGAGGAACTGGGATGAGATGCCAGGAAGATGGACGTCTGGTATATCATGCTTAGCCTGTTGCAACCTCAACATGATTTCTGAAAAGCAAATGAGTGGATGCATGGATGGATTATAGCTTGCTTTTTCCTCAGAGATCACATAAATAAAATAAATAATACTAAGGTCCTTAACAGAAAGAGGAAAAAAATATATAATAAACAAAACTTGAAACTGTGAGAAACAAGTTGGCTTGGATTTGAAGAATATACTTGTTCCTGCATATCTATTAAGGCTATGGTTTGAGGAACCTTTATAGATTTATTTTAGCCACATGGAAAATCCCAGAAACCTGCATGAACCAGTGTGAGCCGTTAAAACAGCTTCTCATTGACATACAAAAAAATTCCAGAGAATTGCCCAAGAAAGAGGGTATTCAAATTCCCTGGTGCCGGATGATCCGTATTTGAATGGTATTTGCATGTGAGTGGAAGTCAACCCGAGGCGACCATCTGAGCTGTGAGGCAACCGAAACACCCGAGAACATTCCTGTCAGGGCAATGCTTATCTCTGCTGTTGCTTATCTGCTGCGGGCAATGAAAGGCTCTGTTTACACTGTCCTCTGTTCACTTAAACCAGTTCACAATCAGATCAGAAATAACTGTTATCACTGCTGTTCTGCATACCTGCTCTGAATGAACATGAGCGGATGCAGAAACGCACTGACAAATCATAAGGAAGCAGTCGAGCAATGATTTAATAATCCTGGTTTAACAATAGAAAGTATTATCAGTAAAGTAAATGTTTCTAGGTATGTCTTTCTGTTTATTTTTTCCTATGATAGAAATTATAATTAATAGTTTTATGTACTGTCTTCACTGACTATATGTAGGTGTGTTAACTGTTCTACTATCTTATTTTGTCACGCAGTAGCAGCAATGTACTTTTGGTTGTGTCCACCTTCACTCAGCGTATGTTGTGCAGTCAGTGATATCCTGCATTCACAGAAAAGACTTTGTTCTTAATTTTCCACAGTGAAGCAGAAAGTACTGTTTCTGTTTCATGAAAACAGAAACAGTACAAAAAAGTATGAAAGCCGAATAAAAAAAAAAAAAGCAGTGGTTGATCACTTATGAGGGTTAAATAAAGCAGTGCTTACATACGTGACCTTTTGCAGATGTGTGAATAAGTGCATGTAAACCTGCGTCATCATGGTAGCCAAGAAAATGCAGCATAAGCTTGCTGAAGATGACAGAAGTTTGCCATGTGACACAAGTACCAAAACTATGATCTTTTCCCAAACTTGCTTACCAAATAAGTATCTAAGTAAACCAAACCAAACAGAATGAAACTTCAGGCAGTTCTGCTCAACAGTTTGGATAACCACAGTCCTAGCACTTCCTGTTTCTTCTTTTGAATGACGAATACAGACTACTGCGACCTGCTGGTGTGGGGAGTTACTTCATTGTCCATGCTGGTTGGCTCCAGACACAGGTGACATAAGAGGTCTTAGACAGTTTGGTGTGTCTGGTACTTAATGAAATACTGGGACTTTTAATGAATGTTCCTGTCTGTTATTTTATCTCAATCAATCAATCAATCAATCAATCTATCTATCTATCTATGTATCTATCTATCTATCTATCTATGTATCTATTTATCTTTATTTATAAAACACTTTAAAAAACAACACAGTTGGCCAAAGTGCTGTACACAGACATGAGAATATATAAAACAAATAGCAAAATTAGAAACAAGATTAAAATCATAAAACCAATCAAACAATATAAACAATAAAAACCAACATCTCAAGCTGAGTTAAAAGACAAAGAGAAGAGAGCTTCTCCTGCTTTGAGTGTTTTTTTTTTTTTTTAGTGTCTCCCCTTCTAAAAAGGTCCATTGTAACACTAAGTACTTTTGCAACATGTTGCATCACATTTGAAACACTGAGGTCATAAATATATACTGCAATTCTAAAAGTTTAGTCTAATAGAATTCACATTTGTGGGGCGGGTGTCGCTCAGTAGGTAGAACGGGTTGTCCACAAACCAGAGGGTTAGCAGTTCGATTCCTGGAATGTGCCACATGCCCCAGTTGCTCCCAGTGCGTGGCACTGGTGTGTGAATGTGTGTGTGCTTGTGTGAGTCAATGGGTAGATGCGTCTGTAACTGTAAAGCGCTTTGAATAGCAATAGGTAGAAAAGCGCTATATAAAAGAAAGGCCATTTACCATTTCCTCCATCTGTGAGTGGCTTGTTGACAATTTTCGTCTGACAAAACCTTAACAGTAGATACTACATACATATACTTTCCCTGAATAAAGTAACTTGTACAAGATTCATAGAAAAAAGAAAAAGAAAGTCAAGAAAAAAAGCGTCATGCTCTAAGATGATAAGGTTCCCCACTGCGTTGATATCTTTCTCTTCAACAACTTCAGTTGTGGGTTTAAATCCATGGGCCGACTGGGGCCTTTCTGTGTGGAGTTTACATGTTCTCCCTGTGTCTGCGTGGGTTCTGTCCGGGTACTCCGGCTTCCTCCCAAAAAGACATGCTCATTAGGGTCCATTGGTGATTCTAAATTGGCCAGAGATGTGTATGTGAGTGTGAATGGTTGTCTGTCTCTCTGTGTTAGCCCTGCGATAGACTGGCGACCTGTCCAGGGTGTACCCTCCAGAGGATAAGTGGTTACAGAAAATGAATGAATGAATGAATGAATGAATGAACGTCAGTTGCCTTGAATGGAGGGGAGTGAGATGTGCTAGACTTTATGTGGAAAGAAACACTCCCCCATACTGCACTTTCACAGTTTACTATCTTAGATTACTGTGCAGTATGGAGCACTTAGTAATCTTACCTGATGATCATTTCTTGAATTGAGATGTTGATTTTGTTTGTGGAGCATCTGAGTTCAGTGACAGTCTGAAGGGGTTTTACCCGCCTACATTTTGACACAGGGAAAAGAGAAAACACTTCATCATCACAGAATCAGAGTGTGACGGAGAACAAAGATGAAAACTCATGAAAGCCTCGTAGACGGAAATAAAAGGCTATAAAAAAAACATCAAAGTCTCAAATGAGTCTGTTTTTTATTCTCAGTGGTTTCTGTTCCTGTGCTGCACATCTCTAGAAAGATCAGTCAAACCTGACTTACTCTTGAATGAAATACTTATATACTACTTAATATAAATTATATATTTATATGTTACCAAGATAATTACCAGCGTTGACAGCAACCATCATTGTTTCAGTTCAAATTACTGATCAGCCAATCAGACACCAGACTTACAATGAGAGAAATCTGATTGGCTGCCACATAAAGCGGACCTTCAGGCTGTGAAGTGGCTCCAACAGAGACCACCAAGACTTTCAGAATAAATGTCCTCTAGCTCTAACTCGGACAAACGCTGTCAATGATTAAACACACTTCACAGACACACAGTCACCTTCTGACTTTGCTGATTGACTCCCCTGTTCATTCTGGGAGACTTAATGACTCACACACACAAAGAGCTTCAGCAGCTGCTTTCAGCTTCACAGTAAAACGACAATACAGAGAATATGAATCATTTAACATGTATTTTACAAGCAATGTGGTTTTTGTGGTTTCTGGATGGTTTGAAGTGATTGATGGCTTTTATTCTTATATAAACTTCAAAACTCTGTTGCTAAGATGTTAAGATATCATGAAATCATAAATAAATGAATAATTAAACTCTACACATACTGCACTTTGATTACAAGCCGGGACTCACGTGAGAGTTTCCTCTTGACCTTGCAAACAGTAGTAAAGACACTCCAAGTTAATGTTTTCTGCTTCAGAGCTTTTAGTCGTAGCACAACACCATCCACAACGGATGCAATGTTCTCAGTTGACATGGAATTGTAGATATTTAGATGTTTGTGCATCAAATTGCTAATAATCTGCAGCGGAACATTATCTGCACTCCTAACGTCAGGCACCAGAGAGTCCGAAAGGCTGAAGTGTTGAAGCTTCTGGTCAGTGTTTCCACCGCAATGACCCAAAACTTTAGGTTTTATTATTCTATTTTAAAATACCGACCAGATCATTTGTTCCTGTTGCACAATGACTGCTTTATTTTCTTCTTTTCTGTTTATAGATACTAGAAATATGCTCATTCACAAAACTTCTAAAAAAAAATAAAAAAAAATAAAAATTTTAACAAAGAACTATGGTACAGGGAAATGAGAAGTTATAGTGTTCGTGAAGTGTGAAATGCATGCTATCTGAATGCATGCTATTTTTCAGTGAGTGACTTTGGAGAAGTATTCGCTTTCAGGGGCATAAAATGCACCTGGCATGTAGAAAATGAAGATCAGTGGAAGAGTTGCATACTTACAGTATACGATGGCACTTGAGGTATTGAAGTATGATGAATAAAAGTAAAAGTAAAAGTGCATTTTGTGGGGTCCCCGCTCTTTCATATTCCAGTTTTAATATATGACCTTTAGTCAAGAGCGTTTCATGCTAGTTTCTGAATGACTGAGCGATCACACTTGAGAAGATAGCGGTATCAGTGTCGATTAGACAAAGGGTTTCTGTTGTAGAGGAATGAGTCATCGAAGCCAACCAAACTACGCCAGGAAACGTTGTGTGTTTGTTAGAGAGAGTCTGATAAAAGGTGCATTGAGGACATGAACACCGCAGAGACGAGGTGAAACAAACAAACACACACGCACAAAATAACTGGGTTTCTATCTTTGTGAGATCCCATTAACATAATGCATTCCCTAGCCTCTTAACTGAACCATCCAAACTACTTAACCCTAACCATAATTGTATCTTTGACATTAAAACCAACACATTTCATGCCTCAAAAGGTTGTGGGACCCTGTGAAGTCCCTACAACATTGGTGTTACACAGAAAATTTGCACCCACAACTTAATAAGCCGCACACATACGTCTTAGCACCAGATATAAATACACAAGTACATTCCGTTAATCTTTCGAAACCTGCCACAAAGATGCTTCAGGGAGCACTGAAAATCTCATTCTGATTACAGCACTGTAATACAAGAAGTTTTTGTGTACTTGGAGGCCTGCCTTTAATTTAGAATAAAGTTATAAGGGGACAAGGGGAGGATGGGGTCAAAGGAGTGGACAGGGCTGGGGTACAGGGGCAAAAGTGTCAAGGGGTCAGAGGAGTGTCAATGAAATATCTTGCTCTGCCCAAAGGGCACCTTGGTCTTGCACATATGTTATACAGAATCTATTCCTCAACCCGTCACACAAGTTTGTTGTTGTTGTTGTTTGTGGTTTCCTGTTTCTCTTTGCAGATTTGTTATTCACCAGCCTCTCTCCCACCTGGTACTCATGTCATTAACATGTCATTTGGAGGGCAGAGGATGTTTACAAATGTGCGGTGTGAAACGGCAAAATTACTGTCATTTATTTATTACGAACAGTGGCAGTCCACTGGTGAGCTGCATTCAAAAGGTTTTCATTTCCCAAAAAAGCAACAATAAAGAAATTTTTCGTAGTTGGTGCTGAGTTCCGTAGTTCGCTTTAAATACTACAGCAGATAAGATACACTACAGATATGGTATACAAAGAGGTGTAAATGTTACCATGACTGTCAGTCAGTCCAAAAAATTTACCTCCCAGTTTAAAGATTAAAAAAAAAAAAAAAAAAAAACAACTACCCCAGTCCATGGGGAAAATGTCACCTCAAAAAACCCAAATTTGAACACATGAAGAACATGCAGATGAGGATGTGGGTGTTTTGCAGAACAGAGTCTTTTGTGTCATTGTGGTTGTGTTTCAGCAGTGCACAAAAGATCCCCTTTCACCCCCATGATCAGTGATGCTTACTGATAATCTGTCTCAGCCAAGAAGTACACCCTTTAAAGCGTACAGTATGTAGAGTAAGACTGCTATTAATAGCACCATAAGAAGTTCCCCTGGAAACATCTGATTGCCTTATTTTTCGCTTACAATAAAGGGGTGTGCTCACAGGAAGAGACTTGCAGAAATATGACAATAAGTTATAACCTTAGATAAACAAGCATTGGCAACATGAAGCGAGCATGTATCAAGTTGAACTAATCTCATCTCTAATCTTGCAATTGAAACGACAGCCAATAGGAGGGACACAGCTGATTGACATATGACAGGAAAACGGAGTTCCTCATGTTTTTACCCTAAGGAAACAACTTCTATGACTTTGGTTCCTATCAAATTCATCAGGTTGATAGCGGGGTTTGAGCGCTGGATGAACCCAGATGGAGCGGCAAGAAGAGATAGCTCCATCCATGCACTAGCAGTATTTTAATTTTCTACGTAAAACAATACACAAGAGGTTTACCTTGACAACCAGAGCCAGGAATGTCCACACAAAGCCAACTATGAGCTATAAAAAGATGAACGACGATAGAGATGCTTTACATGTGGACGGGCTTAAATCACTGAAGAATCATTGTTTTCTTTTGTTTGTTCCGGATGTTAATGGTTTTGCTTTGATCAAATAGCAATGGTCCACATTTTTCACATTACCAATTATACATTCTTCATGCGGCACTAGAGGTCATACTGTGCTTTAATGTGATGTGTGAATGTGATGACGCACAATGCATCAAACCTGACTCATGTTCCAGGTTGCTGAAAATTAAGCTTGTTTTATCTGACAAAACTAAATGTCTTTGTTTTTCAGATGTTTCATACGTTGCAGTTTCAGAAATAAACCATTTTCTGCTCTGACTTTGCGCTTGTGGTTATGGTTTAGACTACTCGTTATGGTCTGCCAGCACAACCACATGAGTCATCTGCCAAAACCTGTGGTTACCACCGGACAGTCTCTGTTCTGGTGAGTATGTGCACCGGGTAGAGTCCAGACACCACTGAAAACCACTTGACTTTGTTTTCCTTCTAATGAACTTTGGTTCTAAAAAGACTTCTTAGTGGTGATTTATTTTTTTCCAGACACTAAAGAACGTAATGAAACATTTTTATTCACACATTACAAGAATAGAATCATAGGGTACAGACACAACAAACCAATATCAAACAACTATCGAGAATGAAGTCCCACAGTGATGTCGTCCCACGTGGTTTGTGTCTGGACCAAAAAGTTGCACTTGAACACACAACAACCAGCCCATGCAGTACATCCTGCACTTGAGAGGAAATAAATCTTCATACCAGTAGTAGGCAGTAGTCTGTATTTGTATTCAGAAGGGGGAACTAGAAGAGCAACCATTAGCTGAGAGGGAAGGAAGCAAGGAAGAGCTACAAACAGTCGTACAGAGCTGGTCTCTCCCGAATCATGCTGATCAGTTGGTCTACAGTTAATTCATTCTACATGATTATGTTGTTGTGGAAATATGTGTGGATTTGAACCCGGAACCTTCTTGCTGTGAGGCATCAGTGATAACCACTACGCCACTGTACCGCCCCTCCCAATCATCAGTTGAAAATAAATTTTATTTTCAACTGATGATGATGACTGTTTCCTCTCAGTGATGGTCTGCCCACAAGATAAGCGCAGCACAAGTACAATTTACTGGGATGTTGATATGAAAGTGTAAAACTTCCCAATTTGTTTGGGTGTTTCTGGTTAAGTGGGTGGACGTTAATGATGCACAAACAGATGAAATTTCTGTGTGACGACAGAAATAACTTCAGTTATTGAGGTTTGTAGAGATGGAGGTGTTTCCAGGCAAAGTAGGTGTTTGAGCAGAAAATGAAAGTGCGTGTTGAGTCATCAGCCGAGAGGCCGAGAGATAATGTCTGTGTGAATGAGTGGGGTGATAAAAATGGAAGCTTTCACCTCCACTTTGGACCTATCAGGGTGTGTGTGTGTGTGTGTGTGTGTGTGCTGCACAGTGAAAATAAAACTGTTGCAGCTGCACCATCTGTCAATAAACCATATAAAAAATAGACATTTTTAAAAGAGCAACAAAAGCGTTTGTATAATATCTAAAGACAAAGGAGCGTCACTGTAACACAAAGAAACACAGGAAGGGTTTTATTTTAAGTGGATTTAAAGGATTCAATTCCTTTTGTTTTAATAATAAATCCTTTAAACTTTATTCTAACCACCAGCTGTTTCTGTTGTTACGGAAACCAGCCCATCTGCTTGCATACAGTAGAAAGTGATGGGCTATTATCATTCTCAAAAGAGAAAACAAGATAATCTCTCCATATGCTGTTTGCAATCCAATCAGTTGACAATGGAAGTGCGTTTCCGTCCCGAAAACTGTACTCATCATACATCTGTTCAACATAAAACACAGTAGCTTTGGTTCTAGCGGTTAACCGAGATGATAATGAAAATTCACACCCTTAAAGCCATATGTGTTCATCAGCTTTAGAATTTTATTCTCATATAAGTAAAGATAAGTAAGTAAGATAAGTAAAGAATATAAAGACATGATATTATCTTTTCAATGTGCACATGATGCTGTTTGTTTCTGTTATCTGCAATAATTGCTCAGAGCTTTGACACAATTATGACTGGAGTCTTGTCATCCACATATTAATTCATTAGAGAGGCCCGAAGGGGGACAAAATGACTGTTGGGGTCCTACTGACCCTCACATCTCCCACTCATTGTGTATGTGCCCCTGCACCTCCAAGCCCCCACTGTGAACAATGCACATAGTTGACCACACACGAGAGCTTCATCATTAAATCTTTATTATTTTCCCAGAATTCCTGTGCTGGTACATTATAACACCAACGTGGCCCTACTGGATTTTAGCATTCCTTTACAAGGCAAGGCCACAAGGCAGATGTTTGTTAACCATCCCACAAGTCATCCTTAGAAACTTTAGAAATACATTTTGGTATGTTACTGAACCAACTATCCATATGTCATGATGCAGCTTCAGTCAATCTGATCAACTAACCATATCACTTAAGCGGAGTTTATACCTCTGCGGGACATGGACACCGTAACTTCTGCACGAGCCTTTTATACTTGTGCGCTCGTCAGTCTGACTCGCTCTGTGACAACGCCACCCAAACGCTGCTCCCCACTGCGTCTTTTTTGCCAGTCGGGTTCACTTATGTTTCTACTTCCTGCTTCACTTTCCTCTGCATTGCCGTGGGGCATAGTTACATTTCTTGGGAGGTGCACATCAGCTACGGGTCTGCATAGGGGTCTGCGTTGTCACCATAGCCTCTGCATCAACTTAACGCAGGAGTCTGAGGAGCTTGGTCCGTACAAGGCAATTATTTATTCAAAAACAACAATGGTGTAGCTTCTTGCTGGGGTCACACCTTCAGTAGACCCTCAAAGAACGTTTCACGCTGCGCTAGGGTTTGAGTCCAGCCTGTGCCTGTGTGTCATCACCTCTCGGCCACCCATAACTTCCTGTTTCTCCCTACTGATCTGCCTTACAAAGAACCTCTGGGGTAATCTTAAAGCCTGCAAGATGGATTCCTTCGTGTTCTTGCAAGAATCCATAGCTCTGGAGTATATTACTGAATATTTTTTGCTGCCGCCTTCACACACACTTTACACTGATCTTTGCTTGCATGCTTTTAACATTTAAGCACCTTGTACCACTGGTGTGATAAAGCCACAAGGAGGGTTCAGATGGCCCCATCTCTGAAAGAAAACACATATTTGTAGCATACTCCTGTAGGCTGTGTGCTAGAGTCACGATGGTGCGACGTCACAGCCGTAAAGTGCTGGCCGTATGCTAAGTTAGTGTTCTGGCATTAAAATCATGTTCTGAAACACAGTCGTTGTCTGCGTTTCATTAGATATAACCATATTATGAATTGTCTATGTTTTGCAGAGTGATATGGAGAGAAGTGTAAAGGCGCTTAGTCAAGTTCAAATTGATTAGAGAGCACAAGATATTACAAAATGAGTCCAACGCTAACATGATATTTTGTATTTTAGAACATATGCATAGACAGAAAATACACAAACACCCATAACTACTATAAGTAAAGATAAAGTAACCTTAACGTTTTCTAGGAGTGCAGACATTCAAGATGAACTTGCTAAATAAACACTGAATGCTCTGCTTCAGTTTATGGGCTGTCTTGTTGTATACATTACAACAAGTTGTATACACCGTCAGTACTGGGCATCAAACTGACAGTTCTCTGGTGATTAAGGATCAGTATTTCTGCTTCTGCTGGGAGAAATGTTTCTCACTGATATGAATCTAGACATTATCTATTGATCAAGCATGCATGTATGTCGGTATGTGTGTGTGTGTGTGTGTTTGGTGGAAAGTTTACAGTCCAGTAAGGCGGTGACGTCAGAGGGGCTGCACAGAACTGGCTTCCATTGTGTATGACTGAAACCCAGTGGGGCAGAAAACACACACGCGCACATACGGCGCATCTGCTTCTATATGCTTAACCACAAACTTGCATAAGCGCTGTACATATACAATGTCATGGCGGAGAAGTAGAGAAAGTTCCCCTGCTGTGTTTTCCGGCCTGCGAAGCTCGCTCAGTGACTCACAGAGTGAAGAAAACCACACACTCAATTTGAGACTGATCGGGTTTTTTTTTTTTCATGTTCTGCTCCCATTCTCACTACTTAAACATGGAGAAAATGAACAATCAGTGGCCGCCCCAGAGTTCTCCCCGATACCGCTGAGCAAAGCGTCAAACCATCAACCTGCTTTGTTTATGAGTGTGACTGATGGTCCACATCAAAGGTCAAACCGTTTCTGAAGTGTTTTTAAGTGCTCACCTCCAGTTATTTCCGTTTAAATCATCCGTCACTGCATATATATACTATGTATGGTAGGTGACATTTAAATCCCTGCAAGCAATGTTCCTGTCGCTTTCTGTAAACTTTATCAGCAAGCGCACATGGTGCAGGTTCAGAGTGCTTCACGGGAAATAAACTGCAAAGAAGTCAAATAACACATACGAAAAGTTGATGAAAATCATAAAGGAAACACCATACGTACTCACTTCTTCAAACTTTAAATAGGCTGTAATGCAGTAGTTAGTCACAGAGGAAGGACGTTGCTGAAGGAGAAAAGTGTGTGTAATCCAAAGAAGAGGCTTCTATAATATAAAGAATAGTATATGTTTACCTGTATTTCTTGTCTTTCCGTTTCATGCTGCAGAGATAAAACTGAAAAAGAAAAACATGACAGAAGAGTAAAAATGGCAGCTGATTTCTATCTGTTACATTCGCAAGGCCACTTCAAAATAGTTGCATAAAACGGTTTTCATCTTAATTGCTGCCGGAACCTGAAAAGTTTCCTCTCACACAGGTGTAGTTTGCGTAGTATAACAATAAAGTAGTAAAAATAGTAGCTGTGTAACAAGCTCAAATACAAGGTTCCATGACACATTAAGCAGACGACCGGCTGCCATTAATGAGTGTCTGTTAGTGTCAGTGAAGAAAACGGATGTGACGAAAGTAGGCAAATGATGAAGTTTGAAGGCTCTTCTCTTTTTGCCTTTTCCTTTAACTCTGTGCACCTTTTTCGTCCAGGTACGGTTTATGTGTTTCTGGGCGTCAACATGTAACAGAAGTAACAATAAGGTAACACAGCCTTGCATGAGTCGAGCTTTGACCCTGAGGTTGCTGTGGTCTGCCAACTCACGTAAGACAACAAGTGTAACCCATAGTGACCCAAAATAGCTTCACTGTTCTTTCCTTTTTTAAAAGAAATCAGCAAAGGCTGAAATATTCTTTGCCTGCCTGGTAAACGCCAACATGCATCCAACTCTTCACTTTCATCCTCTCTTTAAATGTGTCGTTTCCAGACCCAAAGGGATGTGACGCCACTTCTACAAAACCACCTCCAGAACCACAGAACACACTGTTTCATTTTAAAAGATCAAACGGTTGCAAGCGGTTGTTTGAAAATGTGTTTTCCAATTATTTCTAAATTACAGAAGACAATTCAAAGACAATTGATTAACGAAGACAATTCCCCCAAGGAACCTGCTTTTTATGTGTTGCAGGAAGTGTTGGTGTTGCTGCTGAGTGTGTTCAGACCTTCCCGTAACAGATCTGTGACCCAGTTTGGGTCCAGACAGTCAGAACATGTTTGCATGGCAGTTTAAAGTATAGAGGTTTGAAGATTAGAAATAAAAGAAACGGTTTGCATAGTTTCTGAATGAATGGCAACAGAAACTATAAATGCAGAGTGAGTGTGTCTATACTAGAAACCACAGAGTGTGTGAGTGTGGTTTCTAAATGAACAGAGAGCATTTCTTGATATGTCTTGGAAACAGCAAGTATCCTGTAGGTGTGATTTGGTTGTTTTTTTAATAGCCCTGCGATGGAAGCCCACCGCTTGCTTAGACCCTCAAGACCCTGAGCATGATAGGCGGTAGACGTCTACATGTAGGCCTGGCTGGAAAGTTGTATCAACACAGATTATTTTTATCACCTGGTTTTGAAAATTTCCAAAGTGAAACTATGGAGGTTGGCTTTTAAAAGAAAATGTCACAAATTTTTAACTGGTTTTCACAGGTAATATAGGTTGATAGTCATTATTAAAGATTGAATGACGTTCCATGTTATCTTTATAGTCGTGATGAAAAGGTCAGAGAAGATGACGTTACTAACTTTACTAAGATATTTTAAGTCTAACACCTACATCTGCACCACGGTAGAGCTTTTACACCGAACTGTTGTCTTTCTGAGAAAGGTGCTGCTATTCGGTGCTGCTTAAAAAGATCGCTTTCATTCTACAAGCTTCAAGCCCCGTCCACTTATAAAGCAATGGTGGTCGTTCATCTCTTTGCAGCTGAAAGTTTGGTCACTAAGTCACGCTGTTTTTCACTCCTTAAAGGTTAAACAAGCAGCATAAAAATACTGCTAGTATAGGGATGGAGCTAGCTGTTCTTCACATCAACACTCTCTGTTTGAAAAGAAAATACCACCAACGGTACCGGCATTCTATCCATTAAGTCAGATTTCATTTTCATTTAAATAGTTTCTTTTATTGATCATTCTAACAGTGCTGAGACAAAAGCATAATATACTTCACATTATTATCACTCATGTATGAAGAGATTCAACATTCCACTAAATGTCTAAATAACCCATGGAAGCATGGAGCCTCCAGTCGTCTGTGTTCAAAACAAAGAAGACTGAAGACAGGTAGTACAGATCACACATTGTTAAGGACTGAATGGCGTTTCATTTTTATCTTCTTGGCACAGACGGCTCTCAAGCCTCAAGCCACTAGACTTACTGTATCAAGCAGTGGCAGTCGCTCATCTCTTGTAGTTGGAAGATGGTCACTAGGTAACCCTGTTTCTCACCCCAAATGTTAAAGAAGCAGCAGATAAAACGACTGCTAATATATGAACAGAGCCAGCAATTCTTGACATCAACGCTGGATTCACTAGATGCTGGTGGTGAATGTGGTGGTAGGAACCAAAGACATGGGTGGTGTTTCCCTGAGGTAAACGTTTAAGGAACCCTGGGTTTGCGTCATTTGTCAATCATCTTGGTTGTCAGTCACTCGGTGATCACCTCATAGTTGACACTATACTAGGTCTGGTGAACTTTCTGAATGTCTTTAACATTACGCAATCTCTCGTTGCCACATTGCTTCTAATCTCTTCCTGTAGGTTCAAACATTAAGTCGGATTTCCTTTTCACTTAAAGACTTTCCTTTATTGGTGATTCTCAAAAAGCTCAGACTCAATATGGATAGTTGTTTTTGTTCAAAGTGATAATATTTTCCACATTATTACTCATGCTTATCACATTCAACATGCCTAAATAATCCATGAAAGAATGGAGCATTCAGTCGTCTTTGTTCTGTGTTTAGAATCACCAGTCATTGTGTGAGTGATACTTGCTCTGTTTGTGACGGGCGTCTTCCACACCCAGGAGAAAGCCGGTAACGTTCAACGAGAATTCCTGAGAGAGGAAGCTTGCAGCTGAAAGGGCAGCCTAAACAGAAAAGTCCAGGGTCTATGTTGAACTCCTACACATCTACAGATGTCTCGACATGAACACTTGGTAACTAGATAAAAAAAAATGTAACCACCATTAACTGATTAGACTTGGTAACATTTCAATATAAACTACTTTCAAATCTGACTTGACCGGTGTCAGATGTATGTGAAAGCTCCAGCAGCAGAAGGTGAAAGATCCAGATAGAGAATAGATGACTTGTTCTTCACATCTTTAGAGAAATATATATATATATATATATATATATATATTTCCCACATTTCTTACTTTTTCGGCATAACCTGTTGTACACTTCCCCTGAAATGACAGGTCGTATTGATGCAGACCAAAAACAGCTGTGACTTCCTTCTGAGTCTTACACACCAACTGTTTTGCCATTTAGGAGCGTAATTAAAGAACAATGCCATTACACTAGCGCACGTGGGCTCTGCGTAGATCCGCTGCAGGAGATTAAATTAAGTTTTACGTATAATGTTTAGGATGTAGTCCAAATGAGAAAAGAAAGCCTTCTCACATATCACATTTTGCCAAATGTCACAGAAATGTCCTTCCATATTCCGACCCAGAAGGAACATTAACATAAAAATCATCTGCCTCTAAAGGACAAGTGTTTCACTTCAGCAGCCACAAGAAACCAGAAATGCCATGTCTGTAAAAGGCCTCAGTTTTCATCCCACATTCAGCTCAGTCGTGTGCAGAAACCTCCACTCCTATCTGTAGGGGTACCAACAAAGGCAGCCACTAAAAGTGATATAAAAGCCTGCAGCTGGATCAATTCACAGTTTACCGTCAGAGCATTTGTCACCAGAGCAGCTGTTAGATGAAGGAAATGTGACACAGACGTGTTTGGTTCAACAAACAAACGACAAAAACGCCTCTGACTTGGAATGACTTCCTGTACAGTGTGAATATTAACAGCTGATTCACACATCATTGTTGTTGTTTTGTGTGTGTGTGTGTGTGTGTGTGTGTGTGTGGTGACCCAGAAGACTTCTTGTTCATTAATAATCATCCTTCTCTGAGCTGTGGTTGGTATGTGTGTGTGTGTGTGTGTGTGTGTGTGTGTGTGTGCGCATATGTGTGTTGGTTCTTCCTGTGATTTGAGGAGTGAAAGTGTTTTTCTTCACATCTTTAGAGAAAGATAGACAGAAAAAGACACCAGCACTGTTGTTATGTTTCATATTATTCGTTGATTTCTTTTTATAATTGTATTAAACTAATAGTAAATTATTAAGTTTAGTATTAGAGGACATAATTAAAAGAAAACGCTGTCACAGTCTTGTATTAGTTTCGTTTATTACTTTACTCTTAATTCATTTCAAAGTAATTTAATACAATTCTTTCTGTTTATCTATGTATAGCCTTATTTTCACCTCCGTCTGTCTTTGTTTGTCTTTCTTCCTTCTCTTCAGTTCCTTGTACCTCTTGTTTTTCAGTGTTTTGAGATTTGTTCATCTCCACGTGGACCACCCCTACCTCCTCAGCACCCCATTGGCTGGGAGCTGAGCCTGACCAGATGCTATTGGCTGGGAGAGAAGAGGTCCCCCAGTGTCATTGGCTGGAGGGGAAACAGTTAAACTCGCCCCCTGCCCTCTTCTCACATGCAGCAGCACACTTGACATACAGACGCTAACACTTGGTACAGTGTGTGTGTGTGTGTGTATGTGTGTGTGTGAGAGAGTTTCTGGGTGATTCCTGGAAGAGTTCTTGTCTTCTGGCTAAGTGGAGTTCAACAGGTGTCCTGACAAACTGTTTCACTAACTGACTGCCTCACACACTTCTCATATGTGCTGCAATGATCAGATTTGAACCAAATCAACCTCACCGTAAACCACAAACACCTCACCCAGGGGTGTGTATCGTGTGAAAACATTTTTGCTCCAGTTTGCAGCATTTTCTTTCTGGTTTAACAGTATTTCCTCTTGTCAGTGCAGCATCCTGTCGAAGCCTATGAGACCAAAATCCACTATTACTGTGGCCGGAAGTTATGCTCAGTCACTTTAAACAACATTATGAGAGTCTCATCCTGGCTGACAACAATGTTCAAAAAGTAGAAAAAAACACAGGTATTGGCTGGAACTGATTTTTGGTCAATGCCCTCAATGTGAATCATCTGACGATACGATCAAAAACACTGGCCGACTGTGACATGCCTCACGTCTCCTGTGTCTGGACAAAAAAATTGCACTTGAACACAAAGACTACAGCCAAAGCCCAGTCCACGTGAGCGAAAATAACTTTTCATACATGCAGGATCTGCAGGAGGCTAGGAAGCTAGTAAGAGCTACAAACCATCATACAAAGATGACCTCTCCTTAATCATGCTGATCAATTGGTCTACACTTGTTTTATTCTAGATGGTCATCCAGTATTTGTGTATGTGACGATCAGATAGCCAACCCCAGTTCAACATGTTGAATTGGCATAGAAACCACCATCTGTGGTTCAACTATTGGCAAAGCTGCGGGACATGCTGCCAAAACTAGAATCACAGATGTTTACCAACTGCCCAACACTGGCAAACAGCTGACCGTCAGCTTGTTGCGTCACGGCATAAAGAATTTAACATAAATCCAAAGGGTTCATTCGTGAAATTGTGATTAAGGGCATTTAAACTATGGACAAGGCCTTGTGTTTGCAGTCTTTATATTAAACTCAGCTAATCATCTACTGCCATATTTACTGTACACACATCAGCTATTCATCCTCTCAAACACAAACCAAACCATTGCTAATATTGAGTCTCGTTTGTTTATCTCTTCTCTTCTACAACCTTTCAAATATCACAGACGTTTGGGGATTGAAGGCCACGATCATGTTTGATGATTTTCTTTGTCACCCACACTGACAGAAACACTGACAACCATTATAACAACCATATAATGAACACTGTGGCTCTGGTAGACAGCTCAGTGGTGGGGGGAAAGAAAAAAAACAGGGAATAGTGAGGGAAAGGAAAGGACAAGTGAGGAGGTAAAGAAAGAGGAAATCTATTGTCATCTTTTTGTGGCTCTGCCCCCCTACCTCTCCTGTCAGCCCCATTGTCCTCCATCATAATAGAGACTGTTTGATCACGTTAAAAACTGCTGATTACCAGTCAGAACGCTTTCAAGGTCCGACCTCAAAACAGACTCCACAATACTGAACAGAGAGGGAGTTCCTCTGAACAGTTTGGGCCCCTGCAGATTATAAAGGCCTCAGCTTTAGAGACGCCCCCCTTCTTCCTCTATACCTTCCCAAAAACACATTGGAAATGCCATGCTGCAGAGGATTGCGGTCGTGAGTGGTGGGGGGTACGAGCGACCGCGCTGCATTCCAGGAAAATATGGTTCCTTCTTGGAAAAAGAGGTGCACATGTTGGATTTCTTACAAGCTTATTTGTGGGCTCAGTGCTGGATATGGGTGTGTCCTATGGAACACGTCTGAAGAGTATATTATTCTGTTCATTTTTAACATTGCTTTCATTGCATTAAAGTTTCATCTGTGGTCATATTTAAACTGAATAGTGAGATGTACAGAAAAAATAAATAAAAAATAAAAACAAAAAACATGCAATTCAATGCTTCGATGCAGAGGAAGAGAGCAGTAACCCAGCCTGTGTTGTTCTGGGTTGTTTTTTCAATTCAAAACTGAATTCATCAAAAATGTACTTCAGTGTCCACACATCAACTGCAAGGACTGGATAAGAATTGAAAACAATACATCATTGCATGTCGAAAATCTTATTAAACATGCTTTGGGTAAACCATTTGGAATAATAGATCTATGAGTCTGAAAGTTTATGAGTTTGCAAAACACTGCACAATGCAACATTGAGGCAATTAAGGCAACGGTTATTGTATCTTGGATCTTAACAATGGTGAGGTAAACACAATAAAATCCGTTAATACCTGGAGTAACAGGCCAGATTAATATATTCAAACTGTGCCAATTTTACAAGAAACATACCCCACGTTAAGGGAAGCAACACTGCTGTAAGACTTTTAGTTTTAATTCCAATGACAAACATTGCTTTTACTATTTGTAGCGTTTTTATGACATTCAACTTTCTGGGCAGATTCAGTTTTTTCTTCAGGATGTGGTCACTCCTCACAAATCAGGTACTTTCCCGAGGACGCAGTGAATATCAGGCGGTAGGTTTGAATTTCTAAAGTTCTTTTCATTCTTCATATAATGACTTCCGTCACCAGCATACCTTCCAAACTGACTTCAAGTGTTGTCATGTACAGTATGTTTTTCCACACAACCCTCCTTCATCTTTGGTTCCCAAACTCCTCTGCTCTCTGGTTCTTTTCTGAAACATTAGGCACCCCTCATCTTTCAAATCGCTCCAAGCTGTCGCACTGACTCCTCTCTTGATGAAAATTTTACAAAATACTGTGACTAGAGGGATAATCATCTCTATTCAGGAATCAGGAGTTATAAGAACAACCAAAGTGCACCAATTTCTGTGCAATGTAAACACAATTACCACTTACTGTAAAGTATTTAAACATCTCTTAGTTTTGTTTCCAGAAGGACTGTTGAAGAAAAAGAGCTCTAATTTGGTCTTTTTCCGAACGACATAGATCACTTAGTGCTCTTCCAACTGATCTCACCCACCGGCCCTCCAGTTAACAATAAGCATTATTATGAATGAATGTACAGTAGGTAACCAACAAAGTTAATTCCTTGAACAGAGAGCAGATTTCATCACTAATGAAATGAAAAAAAAAGAAGAATAATCTTAGGTTTTACGTATTATGTACAGTATTGTTATGAAACCCTCATCCACACAAATGTGGCTTTGCATTAAGCTGTGAATCATTACACTGTAGTTTTTCCCAACAAATATATAAAATATGAAACAAGCCAATTATTAGCCAGATTCAGGTGATGCCAGTGGTTAGAGGTAGGTGTTGCACTACTTCAGATTTTTTAAAGTTGAAAGTTAAGTGATGATAAAAACACAGTAGAAAGTAATGCTTTGCAGCAATGAAGTCTATATTCCTGTTGCAGATACAGTATGTGTAGCCTGTATAAAAACAGGCGGCAACTCAGCACCATCAATAACATTTACTAGTTCTCCACAGCGTGTTCCAAGTATTTCTCCAAAGCGTTCTCTGTGTACAGCAGCTAAAGGTCAAATAACTTAACAATAACAAAAACAATGAAATTCAACAGCAAATTGTTGATTAGCAGCCTCCTGCTCTCTGTTACCACGAGACATGTGGTGAACTGTGAAGACCGTTCCTCTGCTCGTGTTAGCGGATGCCTTTCCAGATGAGTGTGTCACGGTAGTGTGGGCTTCATCTTTAGTGAAGTATTTCCACACACTTGATGAATTGCTGCTAGTTTGCTGCAATGACCCACTGGGCTCCTCACCTGTCTTCTCCATGTGTCCATGTTGTTATTTTCACATGATCAGTGACTGGTCTACAAGTGTCGTGGCACAGCAGTGAAGTCAACAAACTGATGAGCTGACCAGTCTGTACAACCCCTCGTCAGAGAAGCACCTTTGGGACCATGAGGTCACTGCTTTAATCCCTAATATGTCCATGGTTGAGGTGCCTTGAGAAAGCACCCAACCCCCAAACTGCTTCCCAAGCACTTGTGAGGCAGGGTGTGCTCTTTTGGATGGGTTACATGCAGAGATTTGTGGCCAGTTAAACTGATTTACAAATTGGCAGCTTTTGCATGCTGTTGCTGCCCTCCTAATGTGCCAGCAAGTTCATTGTTGGTGGCAAATTAACATTCAAGATTCAAGTCGTTTGTCACTTCCACAATATGTTAATGAACATACAAAGGTGTGGAATATGTTTCTCCTAGTCCCACTGCACTACATATATGCTGACAAGACACACGCAATAACTACTATAACTGCAACTACTGCTGAACTAATGTATTCACTACAAAGGATTGCTGTAGGTACAAAAGCTACCTGCGCAATGAATGAATACTGTTGTGGATAGATACAATTATACAGGCTAAATATAGGTACAATATTGCACTAGAGTTAACATCATTACTGACATATATACAGAATATGAGCATTATTTTTTCAGTTACAATTGCCACTGATGTGCGTAGTGCAAGATATCATAGATATATTTATATAAAAACTGTACAAATAATTGTGCAATATTTGTTGTCCAGGTTGGCTGAAAGTGACTGTTAATATGCCAACATCAGTGCCTCATCATGCCCACAATTCACTGTTTATGAACGCGAGCATAAAGTTTGAAATGGAGCTCTGACTGTCTCCCAAAAACACACACACGCTGTATGTTTGGATCCACCGTCCATCATTCTCCCTATAATTTTGCAGGCTGTTAGAGAACATTTATACGCACACATTGTAAAAACTTCTATGAAACCCACAGTTGGGCCCTATAATTTTATAGGCAGTGAGCAGGACACACACAAAAACATGAACTCCTCTGTCCTCAGAGTTATCCCTCTAATTTTAGAAAATGATGTTGAATTTATGCACACACACACACACATATATATGCACACATATATATACATAAAGTTTATAGACAAACACTCTTCTCAGAAGACGCCATCAAAACTCTGAGGAATGTGTATGAACAGATACTGTATGCAGGGAGGATGTGTGTTAAGAGTATAGCACATGATATTTGAAGCATAAAACATTCTGTATGATATAAAATAATACCTATTTATGTTCTGACTGACCATAAATAAAGATTGACTGGCAGGAGAATATCCACACATAGTCAACTGATACACACTGACTGTGTTATTATTCTGAATTTATGCATTAAGGCATGTTTGAGGTGAAAAGTTGCAGCAGTGTCCATGCAGCATACCTCCACTCTGACCACATAGCAAATCACTTAAAAACAATCAAACATAAAGAGGAAAAGAGTCTAAAGTTTTAAGGACCTTTTGAGAGGATGTTCACGGTGCTGCTCTTCACTGTGTCCTTAAAGGCAAGGTCTTTAAAGGCAAATAAAGAAACTTAACCTCAAGCAAAAACCAAATGATTTGGAGTGAAAATGCGATTCTCACTTATTTGTTTGAGGCACATCTGTTGGTTTTTGTATGAATAACAGTTTCCCATTTCCTCTGTAAAAAGAGGACACCCCCACCTGTGATATGTCACATTTGGATATGAAACTAAGTCTGAGGTTAAAAAATGGTAATGTGGGGTGAAAAAAAAAACCGCCCTTTATGGGAAAATTAATTCTGACATCTGAATTGGATACAGTGGTTGAACATCATTAGCTGCAATGAAATCATATTTAACTTTGATGTGATTTTATGACCATAGCCTAAAGATATCTTTTTGAAATGGGAACTTGATCGGTACATGCACTGCTAAATGACTTAACAGATCATTTTCTGATTGAATCAATACATTGCTACTGTCGAATGACACCACAAGGGAAAATTACTGCAACAGTAATGTCTTAAAGTCAGAAGCAGAAACTGCTGGAGATTGAGGGAGGGTGTCAAAGGTCAAATCTCTGTAGCTGAATAGACTGTTCCAGGAACAGGACTCCATTGTGTCGCTGAGGTGGATCCTCTAAAGACCTTTGACCTGTCAAGGGTTTAAGATCATTAGCCGGTGACCCCCCTCCCATCCCCTCAACACCTAACTCACCCTTTCACCCCCAAATCTCCCGACTGCCAACCCCTGGACCCCCTGAGGCTGGCTTAAGTCCTAACAGTGAAGTGACTCAAGATGAAGACTGTGTCCACACCAGATTAGCTATTCATCCACTCTCATTATTCAGATTCTAATGAGACTCGTTTCCTCCTAAGAGAAGTCATTTTGTTTTGATGAACAGCACTGGTCTTCCATGCGAAACATATGAAAGTTTACGGTTTTAGAGCTTTTAAATCTCTCCTTAAATCCTTAATTCAACCTGCCCTCTGTTGTGATATAAGACTGAAAACTAAAAGGGAGGCTATTGTGAAGCTGGTGTGAATCCAGCTTGATTTATACATCTGCAACGAATCTACGCAGAGCCTATGTGGTAGCCTAAATGAGTGGACGAAGCCATTGCGAGTCTTTATATTTGTCTTTTGATGCGTCAGCATCCTTCTGTAATTGTGCCACTAAAAAATTTGCTGAGGATTTCTGAAACTAAACCATGTTAGAGTTGTTGGAGTAAATGCATTTTGGACCAATCGCAGCTGTTGCTCAGACTTAGATGGGAGGATGATGTAAAAAATGAAGGCGGCAGACGGTTAGCCTAGCATAAAGACTGGAAACAGTATGAAACAGCTCCATTAGCCCCGTCCAAAGATTAAATCCCATTACTGGCAGTTTTTGTAATTAATACTTCATGAACCATGTTCCTGACCAGCATTTTACTGTTTTTTAATATTGTCAGCCAGGATATAACTTCAAACAATACAAACAGAGGCAGGCAGTTTGTACAGGGAATGCACTTTACATCTGTGCTCCACAATTACTCTTACGCTGTTTTTTAAATGAAAAATTTGAAATACATTTTGGACCAATCACAGATGTGGTTTTAGTCTAGACGTGTCAGGTTGTTAGATATTCGTCAAATGCCTTTCATCTTTGAGTGGAGACGAGTGAAGACAAGCCGGCTGATTGGGAGGGGTTGTTAAATGCACACCCACACCCACATTCACGTGGATTTGGTGGGATTTGTTTAGGAGGCAGGTACAGAAGATACAAATCAGGAAGTCCAGTTTGAGGCTACGTCAGAAGTAATGGTTTTGGCAACCATTTCGATGGTATGCTCATGAAGATGCATGGCACTCCATGTAGCGTTGACAATACCACTGGACAGGGGAAGTGTCACAAACTGCGGCACAGTTACTCTTATATTGTTAAGTTTGAAATGCATTTTGGACCAATCACAGATGTGCATTTTGATTTGATTTCTCTGGGTTGAACATTAGGTTAGTGCATAGTGTATGCAACTACTCTACCCGTGTTATAGAGCCAAAATCTATCTTGTCTGGATAAACTATTGTCACCGCAGTGGAGCACTTCTATATTCAGTTTTCAGCAAACCTATGGAGATGAACAAATCTTTCTTTGAAGTTTAACAACTATCAACTATCAATGGCAATGGTATCAAATGGCAGCTTTGAGAAGAGGTCTTTCTCCTTCAACCAACTCTCCTTTACTTCCCTTCAGTCTCTCTCTCTCCCTTTCTGTGTCTCTTATATCCACGCTCACTGTTTTGTAAGTAAAAGTTATGTGTGCATCTGTTGCCTCCATTCGTCTTGCTGTCAGAGACAAGGATCCCACTGTGTGCATGTGCAATGATTGACCAAACACACACACACACACACACCTGTTGTCACGCTGTGTGCAAACACATTGTCACACAGCAGTATAACCTGAATACGACCCCTCACCTGTCCTCTGCTCCTGCTCCACAAATCACCTTCTTTCAAACTTGTCGATCCATCTACCACTGATCAATCCGTCCGCTGAAGCCTGAAGCTGAAGTGCGACTGACGTCATCTGTTCAGAATCAGAATTATTGATGTCAGTTGTGCAGATGAATGTGTTCCAGCAGAGTTTGGCCTGTTTCACTATGAAAAGTCAGTTACTATCAGCAGCTGTGAAAATTTGTGTGTGTGTGTTTTGCATGTGATGACAAATTCATCTATATGGTCAAATGTCAAATGTGAGCTCACATGTCAATGTGCTCAGTGGCTGTTTTGTTTGGATGTCATGTGTGTGCATGTGTGTGTGTTGCAGCTGTGCCGTCATCCTTCACCTTGCAGAAGGCTGAAGATGGACTGCCACTGTCAGAAGGTGAAATGGAGCCATTTGGTATTTGACATATGGCAGCATGCTAACAGCAGGAGCTAACAACATCACATGCAAGCTAATGTGGTGTTGCTACAGGCATAAGGTTAACAGAAGAGTCAGCCTGAATCAGCTCACATACATCTGATGAGCTGCAAAAGAAAGTTTAAGTTAAAAAAGAAATCATGGTTACAGTAGCTACATTATCAAGAAATAACAACCCTTTAGTTAACATAATTAACAGTGCAGCCCCTAAACTGTCACTCCTAAGTTGTTAGCATGATACCTGCTATGCTGACGTGATGCGCTAACCTGTACATGATACCACGCACTCTTTAAAATCTTAAAAATGTTAGCAGGTTCATAGAATCATGTCAATGTTATGTTGACAACCTTTTCTAACCAGCCAATTAGCTTTCCTGCTTATGTTATCCGACTGAGGACCTGTCTTTATTAGTCTTAAAGGCTCATGTCAAGAGTCTTCTATTCAAACAGATGTACACAAACAGATCCTCTAATGAAGTACTTAAGAGTTAGAGTTCTGGGTCAGATCTATGCTTATGTAGCTTATGTCTATCATGCGCCTCCATAGAAATGCAAAAACCACACCTTGCAGCAACACAGACTGCAACAACTATGATTGCTCTGACATGCATTTCCTCGTCCACATATCTCAGTGATCATGCAAACACAGTAAATTCTCCCTCCTTCTTCAACGATGCCATCTACTCAGGCATCTTTTCTCTTTTCTGCATTGCAGCGATTTCAGTAAAAGTAAGCGTTGTTCAACATTGATTAGCTCCAATTCCAACATGAACTGCTCAGTTGCAATCGCCATAATTTAAGTGCACAGAAAAAATCTACACATCTGATTAGAGCTTAGCTGCGTGATTAGAGAATGATGACGACAACGGGGCACAAGTTTAAACCTTTCCTTTAATGCTCAGGGCACTTTCAGGTTTTAGTCTAGAGGTGTCAGGTTGTTAGATATTCATTAAATGTCTTTCATCTTTGAGTGGAGACGAGTGAATACAAGCCGGCTGATTGGGAGGGGGGTTAAATGCACACAAATACCCACATTCACAGGGATTTTGGTGGGATTTCATTGGGAGGCAGGTACAGAAGATACAAATCAGGAAGTCCAGTTTGAGGCTACGTCCAAAGTAATGGTTATGGCAACCATTTCCATAGTATGCTCATGAAGATGCATGGCGCTGCATGTAGCTTTGACAATACCACTGGACAGGGGAAGTGTCACAAACTGCTTCAACAATAGCCTGTAGAGGGGTATCACAATAGAAGCTGCAAGCAAGGTCACAGCAATGCCTGTAAATTGTGATCTAAGCTGAATTAAACTCTAGTAGTCAAGGTTAGACATCTTTGTTTTCCTCTGGAAACAAAGACAGATAGGTAGTGACTGATATGGCAGTCAGGAAGCGGACATGGGTGTTTGTGCCACTGTTTCCAAAAGTCTCAATTTATGCTCACTTGTAGGCGTTTATAGAGTCACAATGCACTCACAAAGATTTATGGCAGTGGTGAAGGTTCATTTAGGTACTTTCATTTTCCTTTTGCCTTTATTCAGACAACACAGTAGAGATAAAGAAGAAGAAAACATTAACAAAGGCAAAGCCAGATTTAATCCATCGTCATGTACAGCGTAGCCAGCCAATCATTGTGTGCCCCAACTTTAAATCTTATTTGTCTCATCAGACCATAGGAATTGCTATGGTGCAACATTGTGTGCCCTCATTCATTCAGTAAATCATTAATTCATTCATGCATTCGCTGCAATGACTGTGGTGAGCAGAACTAGAAGGTGTGGATGTTTGTTGCTAAAGAGAGATGACTGTTGTTGCAATCCCTCCCCACAAACACCATTGGCATGTAGCTCAGGCATGCAGTGACATTTCTGAGCAGCAGGGCTGATGTCAACGTCATCCATGCACATGTGGTAGCTACTGTAAGTAAGAGGTAAGTGGGTTTGAATAATTTACTTAGTCTCTTCAGAGAACGTACACATTAATCAGCAGTCCAGTTGGCAACATTTCTAAGGGTCCGTCCACACGTACGAAAACGATCTTTTCCCTCTCCGTTTTCGATCATCGTTTCAAGAAATATCCGCGTCCACACGGATCCGTTTCAGCACGACCGAAAACGCTACTTCCTATTCCAGGCCTATAAGTGGCGCTGTTTCGGTTTCAGAAATTCACCAAAAATGGAGAGGAAGATGCGGAGCATGCGCATAAAGCTTGAGCGCTGTTTACAAATCGCCTTTTTTGCTCAGCGTGGTGGCACAGGAGCATGATATTTTGCCCTGGTAACCCTAATAGGCTCTATATCGTCTCCAGCATGAAAACTAGCATGTAGTCCGCCATTGTTGTTGATGTTGTTATGAGACGTCTCGCTCACGGGAGGTGTAAGGCTGCTCGGGGGGGGGGGGGGACGCATACGATGACGTCATCGTTTTCGTTTTTCTGTGTCCACAAGGAAACACAAGAGCTGCGTTTTCGAATTTCTCCACCCTGGGACCCGTTTTCAGAAAAGTGCGTTTTAGGGCAATGCGTTTACGGGATACGTGTGGACGAAAGGCCAAAACGATGAAAAACTTATGCGTTTCGGCGTTTATGCGTTTCCGTGTGGACGGGCCCTAAGGCCCTGTCCACACGTAAACGCAAATACGCCAAAACGGAGGTTTTTTTAATCATTTTGGCCGAGCATCCAGACGTATCCTGTAAACGCATAGCCCTAAAACGCACTTTTCTGAAAACGGGTCCCAGGGTGGAGAAATTTGAAAACGCAGCTCTAGCGTTTCCTTGTGGACACAGAAAAACGAAAACGATGACGTCATCGTATGCGTCCCCCCCCCCCCGAGCAGCCTTACACCTCCCGTGAGCGAGACGTCTCATAACAACATCAACAACAATGGCGGACTACATGCTAGTTTTCCTGCTGGAGAAGATATTGAGCCTATTAGGGTTACCAGGGCAAAATATCATGCTCCTGTGCCACCACGCTGAGCAAAAAAGGCGATTTGTAAACAGCGCTCAAGCTTTGTGCGCATGCTCCGCCTCTTCCTCTCCATTTTTGGTGAATTTCTGAAACCGAAACAGCGCCACTTATAGGCCTGGAATAGGAAGTAGCGTTTTCGGTCGAGCAGAAACGGACCCGTGTAGACGCGGATATTTCTTGAAACGATGACGTCGAAAACGGAGAGAAAAAAGATCGTTTTCGTACGTGTGGACAGGGCCTAAGTGTCCCTTGGCCAGATGCTAAATCAGCCTCTAAAAAAACAATCGAACTACACTTCAGTTCATCCTGGAGGTGTTGAACAGGGTCGAGGTCAGGGCTCTGTGCAGGCCAGGCAAGTGCTTCCACATCAAACTAAGAAAACCATGTGTTTATGGACTTTGTGGGGGCACTGTGGTGTTCAAGTTCCTCAAGTTGTTGACACAAAGTTAGAAAAACACTTTTGCCCAAAATATTTTTGTGTGCTATATTATTAAGATTTCGGTTCACTGGAACTGAGGGGTGCAAACCATTAAAAACAGCTTTTAGCCAAATGTAAATAAAAGTTGTCGCTCGCTTGTGGTCTGTTTAGCTGCTGCCTCAAGTGTGTGTAGGTGATTTTGAGTTGTGGCAGAAGTTGACTCAAGTCAACCCTATGGTTTCTTTTTCCCCTTCTTTTTTTCTTCTTCTTGAATCTCTGTGGTCTCCTGAACAAGGAGGCTGCTGCTGCTGTCAGTGTGAAAACAGCCGTTACCACTCGTACACGACTTCATCCCCATCCGTTGGTGTTTACTCACCCGGCCCACTGCAAACTTCCTCACTTACATACACACACTGCAGCCCACTTTCAGTTCTGTATTTGAGTTCCTATCAGCACAGCAGGTCTTACAATAAAAGAGTCGGAGGTGCTATGTGTGGTGTGGGGTCTCTGTGATGTCTTCCTGTTTTCTGTGAAGATTTGTACCTTTTCATATTAGTCTAAAAGTAGACAACTGCCGTTTCACTGCAAAGTCCTTATGGCCGATGTCAAAAACCTTTTATTCAGAAAAGGCAGAAAAGAAACAAACAATAAACCCCACTAAAGGGGGATTTGTGGTTTGTCTGAGCTGCATGTCGGATGGTGTTGGAACCCCTCCCCCTCACCTTTCCAGCGTTGGATGGTGGAGGGCTGTCTGTCTCCACCATTTGCGTTAACTTTCCGAAAGCAACAATCCAACATTCGCTTCATGCTGTGACTAGCATGGAGGTGGGAGAGGAACGTGCCATTGCACCCACTCCCATTTACAACTGTTTGTGGCACTTCATTTATGCAACCCGCTGCAACACAATTAATAACTTTCTGGAGATGCTCTCTGAAAATGGCTGGCTTTTCATGTCAATCTAAAACTTCTGACTTGGGAACTACTGTAGTTCTGAGAGCTGGTGAAAAAATGTGTGATATGTCATTGTTAAAGAATTATCTCCCATCTGCTTTTCTCTCAGGGGCAAAGTACTTCAAAGAAACACTCTGCTCCAGTAAATTCCAAGAAACAAAAAGTACTACTCCAACATGTTTGACCAGTTGCGTGATTTTTCTCCCAGTGATCCTCCGGCTTCTTCCTGAGAAATCCCTTTTTGTTTGATGCTAAACACTCTGAACAGACAATTCATCTTCTCTTTAGCAGCTATCTGCTTGCTTTTATATATACCTTATCTTTTATTGTAACTGGAATCTTGATTGAGTGCACTGCATGGTGCATTTCACGTCATTTACATACTTACCCATGCTTCATATGTAGTGGAATTTATCCACAGTCCACTTACCTTAGTAAACCAAAACCTATTCTTTATTCTCTTTTTTTTTTCTTTTTCTTAGTTTTTTTATCCTTTCCACACAGCACAATATAAATCGACAGATACATTTGCCCTTAGACCATTTACTTCAACAACTTATCTCCTGATATGTTTAATTTAGTACAGTAGAAGCCATTTTAAACTAATACAGTGCAGTTACAAATGAAAACAAAGTAATAAAACCAAAATCTAATTGATTTCTAACCAAAAGCATAAGAGATAATTCTGCAACCTAACTTATGATTAGATTAATAAATAAGTGGACTCAGAGGCACACCTTGTCAACAGGCAAGGCAGGCAACTGCTTGGAGCCCCGTGCCGGTAGGGGGCCCCCGATTGCCGGTGGGACAAACGAGAATTTCGTCCATAGGGATTGAATGATGGATTACGTGATTTTGCGTGCTCCTGTCCTGTTGTACAAACAATACATCTGTGTATGCTATCTGACTGTGTTCAAACGAGTTCAAAGAATCCACACATATAGCCTATATTTTTTTTTAAACGACAGACATGCGCGATATTCTTACCATGTTTTGCTTAATTTAGCAACAAAGCTAGAAGATAGTTGCTAACGTTCACTGGTCAAGACGGCTGAAGTGCAAACACACAGTTCTAGTGATTATAAGAGATGTTGTCTCATCGTAGTGAAGTATCATGATACATACTTATGTAATCGATATGAATATGATTGTCACAAACATCTTTTAATGAACACATTGATTCTCGGATGGCCAGCTACACCCGGTAGATAAATAGCAACAGGCGAATACGTATCAAGGGCGAACGTAGAAAGGGCCTACTTAACACGAGTGCATATCAAAATTCCGATTGGATGGAATGTTGATTGACATTGGCTTTGCTCAGTCAAAATCCAGCCCAGGTGGATAACTTCCTCGTTTCGAAAATGAACGTAGCGAATGGGTGACGTTGTATCATTCAGTAACCTAAATTGGAAAATTAGCTGCAGGAAAATGAAGAGGAGCTATCCATCTGGTAGTGAAAAGAAGAAGAAAAAAAAAGAAGAAGAAGCAAAAAGAAAGAAAGACAGTGGAGCAGATAATGATTTACTTTAAATTTTGTACAAAGTTTATATTGGGTTGTTAAAGCAATTTACTGTATTTTATTATACAATTATTTTATTATTATTTTTATTTATTTATTCTTTACTTTTATTATTTTATATTTTCCAAAATAACAAGGTTGTTCATGTTTAGAACATTTGGAATTAAAAAAGGTTTTATTTCATACATTTTTCGTTGGTGTCAGATTATTTATAGCCTAACATAATGGTGATGAACACTGGTTGGTAGGGCCCCCTAGGAATTTTTGCTTGGGGCCCCCACAGACTCTAGAATCGCCTCTGAGTGGACTACTAACTAAACAAGTACCTGGATATTTCTTGAGCGGTGAGCAGATATGTCACAACATCTGTTCAGTTGGTGCCCAGATTTGAACCATTTTCTTTCATTTCAGTTGTAATCCGGCTGTGATTTTCTCCATTGCATAAACATTTTTCACTCACTTCATAGTAATTAGTTGAGAAGAAGTCAGCTAAAAACCTGTAACACTGAATTAGTTAAATTTTATATTAGGCCTTATAAATAGTCAAAAATACGAGGGTTAAGCCAGAAGAGGGTTTCAGGTAACATACCCAGTATACAAGCTTAGGATCATATTCAATATATATATTTTGAGGTAAGAAGAAGAGTACTCCATCTTTACCTTCCAGTCAAACTCCTGCCACTGTTTATCATTTTATGCCCTGTTTTAAATATTTCCCCTGATCCTCATCTTTTGTAACACTGCTTGCTTCCAGCTCACGTTTTCTCTAACTTCAGTCTTTCTTGCTTTATAGATTTTTGAGGTTTAGGCCACAGAACTGGCTATTTAATTGCTATTAGGTATATTTTCTTAAGCAAAGTTAAAGTACGTGCATGCACTTACACCATTTTGAAATGTGTCCCTGAATGCATTACCTGTGACAGTTTCAGAACAGTCACAGTTATTTTTTAGGTTCATTGTCTTGTAGTTGTCACATTGTCAAACTGAGATTCACAAACTGCGCTCAGTGATGGCGATGGTCGTTGGACAGGTTGACTCATGCAGAACCTCGAGTCATTCCAGCATTTGTTGGAGCCTTGATGTCAGCCTGGCCGTCGTAAATGGAGAGCAAGGGAGGAGGCTGAAAGCAGCTGCAATCGCCTCATTACCTCTGATTATTACCTGGATCTCTGCTCTCGTTTTCACAGCTTAAACTGACCCGAAGCAGCTGGTTTACCTCCTACCTGACCGTCTTGACGTGATTTGTTATGGATATTTTAAAGTTTATCTTTGTTCTGAGTGAGGGCAATTTTCGACATTTGGAGGAGTTTCCATGTTCTGCCGTCATGGGTCAATCATATAGTTTGACATGGTGTAATTCCATAGGATTTGTTTGAGGAATATTGTAACGTATGTTTACGGCATGGGAATAAAGCAGATTTGACAGAAGAGAAAGGAAATAGGAGTTAAGATACGAAGGAAGACGGAAAGATCTTCCCGCTGCTTAAACAGCAGGTCAGGTCTACTAAGTGGAAGAACATCATGCACCGTGGAGGTAGACACGCTGTGTTTTCTTTAACGTCAGAGCCCAATCAGGCCAATCAGAAGCAGACGTGCACCAACAGGCCCCGTCAATCAGGAAGAGCAGCTGCATTCAACGACCGTGAAATCAACTCTTAACTGCAAGAACTCCTGCTGCATTTAAAAGCTTTAGACTGTTATGTTTGAATATTTATTCACCTCTTATTTATGTTTAGGCCTGTGCAGTGATTTACGGGTTCTGACAAAACTTGTAAATTTCCTACTATTAACAGTCATAAATTGACTGAGAATAAAAGGATAATTTTTGCTTTTGTGTGTGTCTGTTTGTGCTTACAGTGAAACGTAGAAGATGCCCTTCTAGAAAGCTTCTGTCAAACAAAAATCTTGGTAATTACACCGTCTATCTCATGGATTTCACCCCTCGTCACTTTTTATTGTTTTACTTGAGCTGTGACTTCTGCTGTGCCCCCGAGGGCCACTGTAGGTGACTGATGTGGCCTCTGAGGGCAGTGTTCGGGGGTTGTCAGTGAAATAAGACGAGGGACGTTAGTGTGTTGGCGTTGCTTCAGGGTCCAGATTAGGGCCTGTCCACACGGAAACGCTTTTTGGTCTAAACGCAGATGTTTTGCATCGTTTTGGCGGATCGTCCATACGAATCCTGTAAACGCATTGCCCTAAAACGCACTTTTCTGAAACCAGGTCCCAGGGTGGAAAAATTCGCAAACGCACCTCTTGCGTTTTTGTGTGGATGGCGAAAACGGCGAAAACGGACAAAATACGGGCGTTTCGATGATGTCATCGCCACACCCCTCGAGCAGCCTTCCACCTCTTATATCCCGCGAGACATCTCATAACAACATCAACAACAATGGCGGACTACATGCTCGTGTTCCTGCTGGAGAAGATATTGAGCCTATTAGGGTTACCAGGGCAAAATATCATTTCTCCTTGAGTTTGGTTTCTTCTAAAGCTGATTTGTAAACAGCGCTCAAGCTTTATGTGCATGCTCCGCCTCTTCCTCTCTGTTTTTGGTGAATTTCTGAAACTGAAACAGCGCCACCTATAGGCCTGGAATATGAAGTAGCGTTTTCAGTCGTGCTGAAACGGATCTGTGTGGACGCAGATATTCTTGAAACGATGCCAGGGAAAACGTAGAGGGAAAAGATCATTTTTGTACGTGTGGAAGAGGCCTTAGAAGATGAACAGGAAGTTGAACATAATTTGATAAGTAAATCACAGAAAGTATAAGTTGTCCTTTGTGTAAATGCCAACAAGAGAGATAGCAAATTAGCTCCAGAAGTGTTTCTTAATAATAAAAGTTGGGTTCATTTTTTTTTTTTATAGATGTTGAATTTCCACTTCCAGTATTTATGTAGATAATCAATTTTAACACAAAAAATATTTAAAATATCATTGAACAGTTTTAGTCAGAGGTGAAAGAGTTGGCATCTAATGTATATAAAAAAGTGTCACTGAATGAATCAAACATGAATTCAAGTTTGAATTATTCATTTTCCATTAAATCCTTCTACTGTTTTAATATAGTTTAATGGCACTGATGGAAAAATTAGCTCCACCAAATGTTTATCTTCCAACTCCGAATCATGTAAATGTAATAAATATAAAAGCACATAAAACTGCTTTTGCAGGTTTCCACATGCATTATACTCGGATGTAAACAGACGTTTGGAGCACTTTAAAGTCTAGATGGACACAAAACTTTCCAGGGAATTTATACCGGGGACAAAAACTTGCAGCACTGGCAAGACTAATCCCACTTTACCATACTGCATTTTTCTCTCTTTGTCTTTCTGGGACGCCCTGGAAGAACCCCCCGCTGCACTAATACAGTGCTCTCATAGAAACGAATGAGGAGGTCTTGAGCTGCAGAGCTTTTGTTGATGCTGAGGGGCCATTAGTTAGTGTGCTAATCAGATGTGATCAGAGGAGAGCTGAGGATTTCTGTCTCGCTGGCAAAGGACTGACAGATCTTTGTTTTTAGGATAAAAAAGTCTGAGGCCGCCAGTAAAGATGATTTTCTTTTGCATCAGTAACAATAATCTCATCAGGACAGATATTTTCCTGGAATTTATTTGGATCTGCCAATGGACATGGTTTGTTGTATTGATCTTTTGATGGTGCTTTGGATACGACTGATTCAGTTTCCCAGTTTCCACAAAGTGTTTTAGAGTTCCATGCATTGCCTCCTTAGACCACCTCCAGTCTCTGATTCTTTGCTCACAATAGCAATCCAACTCTTTCACTGAGTTCTGATGCCATCAGAATCAGAATTAGAATCAGAATACTTTATTCACCCTTCAAGGAAATTGTTTTGTTGCTGTTGCTCCCATAAAGTGACAATACAATAGAATAAAAGTTGTACAAAAATATATAAAAATAAGTAAGATGCATTTAGAACAATATTGCACAAGTATTCACAAAATACAGAGGTAAGAGGTTGCAAATAAATGAACGGCATCTGAAGTGTTAAAAGTGAGTTACTAACACTCAGTGGGAGGAGTTATAAAGTTTGATGGCCACAGGCAGGAATGACCTCCTGTGGCGTTCTGTGGTGCATTTGGGTAGAATGAGTCTGTTACTAAAGGTACTCCTTAGACTGGCCAGTGTGTTGTGGAGTGGGTGAGATGAGTTGTCCAGGATGGTCTCCACTCTTGCCAGCATCCTCCTCTCTGACACTGTGTTCAAAGAGGCCAGCTCCACCCCGACAACATCACTGGCCTTACGGATCAGTTTGTTGAGTCTATTTGCGTCCGCCGCTCACAGCCTGCTGCCCCAGCATGCAATGGCGTACAGCAGTGCACTGGCCACCACAGACTCATAGAACATCCTCAACATTGTCCGACAGATGTTGAAGGACCTCAGTCTCCTCAAAAGGTAGAGTCGACTCTGTCCCTTCTTGTAGAGTGCCTCAGTGTTCTTTGACCAGTCCAGTTTATTGTCGATGTACACTCCCAGGTATTTGGGGCCCCCCGGATGGTAATGGGGGTCACCGGAGCCTTTTTTCTCCTCATGTCCACAACCAGTTCCTTAGTCTTCGTCACATTCAGCTGAAGGAAGTTGTCCTGGCACCATGTGACAAAGTTTCCCACCACAGTTCTGTACTCGGCCTCCTCACCATCACTGATACATCCTACTACCGCAGAGTCATCAGAAAATTTCTGAAGGTGGCAGGACTCTGTCTGGTAGTTGAAATCCATGGTGTAGACGGTGAAGAGGAAGGGGGAGAGGACTGTCCCTTGTGGAGCCCCAGTGCTGCTGATCACCCTGTCAGACACACCGTGTTGCAGCCGCACATACTGTGGTCTTCCAGTGAGGTAGTCAACAATCCAGGACACCAGGTGGGCATCAACCTGCATAGCTTTGAGCTTGTCACCCAGAAGACTCGGCCTGATGGTGTTAAAAGCACTGGAAAAGTCAAAGAATGTGACCCTCACAGTGCTTGCCAGTTTATCCAGGTGAGCATATGCACGGTTGAGCAGGAAGATGATGGCATCCTCTACTCCAAGTCGTGGCTGGTAGGCGAACTGGAGAGGGTCCAGTTGAGTGTTGACCATGTCTCGCAGCTGTCCCAGAACCAGTCGCTCGAAGGTCTTCATTATGTGGGAGGTCAGCGCCCCTGTAGTCGCTGGGGCTGCAGGGGCGTGGTGTTTTTGGCATGATGTCTTCCGCAGCAAAGGTACCCTCTGTAGGCTCAGGCTCATGTTGAAAACCAATTGAAAGACTCCACACAGCTGGGTGGCGCAGGCCTTAAGCACTCTGGGACAGACGCCATCTGGGCCTGCAGCCTTTCCTGCATGGAGTGTCCTCAGCCGTCCCCTCACCTGGTCAGCTGTGAAGCAGGTCGTCGTCATTGTTCTTGGTGGGGGGTTGCTGCCATGCCTCTGGAGAGGGCTGATGGAGGAGGTAGTGTAGGTGGGAGCAGGGCCATCAATAGGAGCAGGAGAGCTGCGAGGTGGGGGAGGGTATGGAGTCCACACAGAAGTTTATGTAAAAAGTTATACACTCCGTAAGCCCGCCAATGTCCTCTCCATGTGGCTCACTGAGTGCATTCCAGTCCGTTAGTTCAAAACAGTCCTGCAGTGAGTGGTAGGCCTCCTCAGACCACCTTTTCACTGTTTTGGTGGTGACTGGTTGTCTCCTAACCAGGGGCACATAGCAGGATTTGAGGTGAACCAGGTTATGGTCTGACCTTCCCAGGGGGGGAAGGGAGGTATATCTGTATGCATCCCTTACATTAGCATACAGCAAATCCAATGTCCTCTCCTCTCTGGTCGGGCAGTCAACATACTGTGTAAAATTAGTCAGTGTATTTGTCACTGGGCCTTCAAAGTGAACACTCGGACACTGTAGCACCTCATGAGATGGAGGATGAATTTCTGTGGTGCATTCATCCAAAATGGATTTACCTTTACCTGCTGACTTTATTCACAGTTATTAATTCCACCTCCCCTGAAGAGTTTTTCCCACTTTTTCACTAGTTTCGTTATGATTCAACCAGAAGTGCGAGTAAACAACAGTGTCCTCACATTGTCTAAGTAAGGAACTCCACCTCTTCACTTTCACACATCCTGAGCTGGTTGTGATTAGCAGTAGTGACTCATGCTCTTCATGCTTTGCAGGGATTTTCCCCCAAACCGTATCCTGTCTCTTGTTTCTCATCTCAGGAATGTATTGAACGACACACAGGTAAAGAGGTGGGCGTTTTAAGGCAGCAGCTTTAAGAGCTGATGGCATTATTAGTATGTATCCTGGTCTCATTCTACTTGTCTGCTCTCAGTTCACTGAGGTCTTAGTATGCTTAGATCTCTTATTACTATATAGACAGATACAAACACATTCTGTATCTCTATCTACCAAAAAAAAGGTCACACACTCTAATACTGTATGTCATTGGACCACCTTTAGCTTTGATTACAGCACACATTCGCTGTGGCATTGTTTTGATAATCTTCTGCAGTGTCACCAGATTTATTTCCATCCAGTGTTGCATTCATTTTTCATCGAGATCTTTTATTGATGATGGGAGAGTCTGACCACTGCGCAAAGCCTTCTCCAGCACATCCCAAAGATTCTCAATGGGGTTAAGGTCTGGACTCTGTGGTGGCCAATCCATGTGTGAAAATGATGTCTCATGCTCCCTGAACCACTCTTTCACAATTTTTCACATTGTCATCTTGGAATATGCCCGTGCTATCAGGGAAGAAAAAGTCCATTGATGGAATAACCTGGTCATTCAGTATATTCAGGTAGTCAGCTGACCTCATTCTTTGAAGACATAATGTTGCTGAACCTAGACCTGACAAACTGCAGCAACCAAGATCATAGCACTGCCCCCACAGGCTTGTACAGTAGACACTAGGCATGATGGGTGCATCACCTCATCTGCCTCTCTTCTCACCCTGATGCCCCCATCACTCTGGAACAGGGTAAATCTGGACTCATCAGACCAGTTAACCTCACTGATTAGTGGTTTTCTTAAGGCTACACAGCTGTTCAGTCCCAAACCCTTGAGTTCCCTTCGCATTGTTTGTGTGGAAATGCTCTTACTTTCACTATTAAACTTAGCCCTGAGTTCTACTGTTGTTTTTCTTCGATTTTATTTCACCAATCATTCAAGTGGGGCGACACAGTGGCGAGGTGGTTAGCTCCGATGCCTGACAGCGAGAAGGTCCCGGGTTCGAATCCATGGGCCGACTAGGCCTTTCTGTTTGGAGTTTGCATGTTCTCCCTGTGTCTGCGTGTGAGTGTGAAAGGTTGTCTGTCTCTCTGCGTTGACCCTGCGATAGACTGGCGACTTGTCCAGGGTGTACCCCCGCCTCTCGCCCAATGACAGCTGGGATAGGCTCCAGCAGACCCCCTCGACCCTTAACAGGAACAAGCAGGTACAGAAGATGAATGAATGAATGAATCATTCAAGTGATTGCCCATCACGATCAATCAGGATTTTTTTCCAACCACACTTCTTCTTTGAAGGCGATGGTTCCCCACTATCCTTCCAGTTTTTAATAATGCATTGGACAGTTCTTAACCCAGTTTTAGTAGTTTCTTCAATCTCCTTAGATGTTTTCTCTGCTTGATGCATGTCAATGATTTGACGCTTCTCAAACAGACTAACATCTTTTCCACGACCACAGGATGTGTCTTTCAACATGGTTGTTTAAGAAATGAGAAGCTACTCATTATATCAGTTGGGGTTAAATAACTTGTTGTCATCTGAAGGATAATCACCATGCAGTAATTATCCAATAGGAGGCTCATACCTCTTTGGTTAGTTAAATCCACGTAGTGACTTTTTTTTGGCCAGGCAGTGTATACGAAGACTTAAACTAAACGTAAGTAGCTGTATAGCTCAAACCCTCAAAATCATAGTTTCGTTGTCCACATGCACAGACAGATGCAGACTCTGAATGCACACATCTATTCCATGAATTATACAATGCGATGGAGACAGGTTATTTCCAGTATTGGCAGGCATGGCTAATAACCATGTTAACACTAGATCTGCTGGTTTCTCTCTGGCTTGGATAAATCCAATAAAACATAATAAAACATCCTCAGCATTATCCGGCAGATGTTGAAAGACCTCAGTCTGTTCAGAAAATAAAGTCGCCTCTGGTCCTCCCTGTAGAGTGCCCCAGTGTTCCTTATGACTCAGTGTTCCTGAGAAAAATGGTTCACAATGAGGTATAACTCTCCATGTCAACATTACCATTGATTAGACGCGCCAAGGGTTCTGGAATAATAATAAGCTGGAAATGTGTTGTGCAAAGTGGGTAGACATAGCAGAGGATTTCTGGAGAATTCCCAGTGATTGCTGGCCATCTAAAGCCATCTGTGTGTCCTTATAGTCTGTCAATGATGAAAAGTGGTGGATAAAGATAAATTAGTTGACGCAGCCTTTCATAACCAAATTTGCGCATATAGATTAACTTACTATTAAATATGTCTTCGTCTGCTGTTAGTAAGATAACAGCTGTTAGTAAGATTCCTGTCCAAATGACCAAAAAAGTGTTTTGGTGGCCTCGTTCTTTTATGTTACGATGACTTCTCCTTATATTTCAATATTAATCAGACTAATTAATCAGACATCTTTATCATCTAGCAAAGAATAGTTCTTCCATACACAACCATAGTGCACCTTACTATAGCTATCCCTAAACTAAGGCTTCATCCTAATGATTTACATCATGTGGACTTGAAAAGGGCCTAATAATGATAATATGCTCTTCAAAACAGGTTATCTATAAGATTTTTATTTCCCTCTATGGGCACTGATGAAGCAGGATGACGGCAACCAAATCTGTCCAATGAAAGAGTTTCACAAAAACACTTTATTTGTTTGATCAGGAAAACGTATGAGATGTTAAAAAATGCAATGTAAGCGACTTAATCAGGAACCGATTAGCTACTGTTTCAGGTATGAAAGCAATTTTAGATTTTTTTTTTATAATGTCAAGAAAGCCCACATGACTAAATCAAACACCTGATCTTACAGAGATCTAAACCTGAGTCTACATCTAGCCTTCTTCTCTTTCACTCTCACGTTCTTTATTTAAACCACAGAAGAAACAAGTCAGGTGTCAGGGGAATTTTCATGACTCTCAAGACTCTGCATTTGTTTTTCCACTCAGAGTGACACACAATGTGGGACCTCCCCTCGTGCTCGCATTTACATGCACTCAGTAACCCCGATTCTGTGAAGAAGCATTAAAGGTATCGGCCCGATCAAAGTGCACGATCAGCAGCAGCCCGACCTCAAACACCTGAGCTTGCACGCTTTGTTTGATCATCTGGTTCACACTGCAAGAATGTGTGACGTCTTTAGTCTGTTTTTATTGAATAAGAGGACGATAAAGACAAGTCAACCTGCAGGTCTTTACTTCGAGTGTCCATAAGACCACACTGCCCACTCCATAGCCTTTCACATTATTGCTGGTCTCTGTTATGAAAATCATCTCGCAGGAACATGAAAGTGCAAGTGCAGTGATCTATGAATGAGGACATCATGCGTCATTCAGCCAGGCAAGGATTGGAGAACTATCTTCAGGGTGTGTTCGGGTGCTTTTGGTGGAAAAGAACATATTCATTCATTTGGAAACACATACTTTTCTTTAAATGGGGAAGTCCGTCCATTTTTCACATCAGATTCTGTTTATTGTGTATGTAAAAACAATTGAGGGAGGTAAAAACCTTGACAATGTGTAAAAAGAAAAAAGGGGGGCTTTGTAGTGCTGTACACATCTGTTCTTCTTCTCTACTTCTTCCTTGTGGCTTCAGGCCACAGAAACTACTCCTTATGACTCTCATCACATGGCTCTTTGTCATGTTTCTGACATTTGAGTCCGATATGGACATGTGTATGTATCTTAATAGTTGTGCACCCTTTTCCAAAGTTGTTCATCGGGTAGACGGAAAGGGGCTGTGGAGTATTTCTTTAAGGGGGTTTATGTCATTGCAAAATGTACCAAAAGGTAGCCATCTGGTGCACCCCTGATCACTTATTTAATCCTTCGTCAGGCATCATATTCGCAATATGAAACAATATGAAACAGCATCAACTGCAATGACCAAAAAGTCTACTACAACGGAAGCCATACATTAAAAACATGGGAGAATTAACACACCAGAATCCTTCAATTCCTTATGTCTCAGACATTAAGGACAATGGGAACTTTATAGGAAAAACTAAGTAAATAGTAATATAATAACATAACATTTAAAGCAAATGTCACACTACATCTGCCTGGATTTGTGAAGCACTAACAGTGAAGTCAAATAAAAATATGAGGAACTGTGTTTCTAAGGCTGCGTTCAGACTGCCAGCCAAAATCCGATTTTTAGCCCATTCAGATTTGAATCGGATCTCGATTTTGAAGTCTGAACAGTGACAGATCACATGAAATCCGATTTTTGCCAAACGGTTGCAAACCACATCCAGAGGTAGTTTCATATCGCATTCGTATCGGATATGGACAGATGCGTCTCAGTCTGAACAGCTCCCAACACTCAGATGGGTTTTGACTGTCCGTGACGTCACTTACGCGACGCCAGGCCAGAACCAATGCGCCAGACCGCGTGCCTATTTCCGTTGTGGAGGAGCCACGTTACGGCCACGGACAGTGATATTACAGCTATCACAATGGAGGAGGACTTTGAAAACAATTCGCATTGGACAGAGGAAGAAACTGCATGCCTTATAAATCTTTACACTGACGTGACGTACATCCATCGTGTTGTTTGTTGTTGTTTTGCTTGTCGCTGTCGCAATTATATGACGTCTGACAAATACACGTGCTGAATGACGCTTCCGCTCGTTGCTACGGCAACCTATCAGACCGGTGAAGAATGTGGCCCAGTCTGAACAGAACCATATCCGATTTGGACACTTGCTAAAGGCAGTGTGAACAGTCAGCCCTAAAATCGGATATGAGAAGGAATCAGATTTGAATCAGATCCGTCTGCAGTCTGAACGCAGCCTAAATGTCATCAAAGCAGCTGGTCAATGCATGAAAAAAAAATTTAATTAAAAAATGTAATTAATGACGTGTTATTTTTTAACATTTTGATGTCAGAACCTTTCCTCTATTTGAATTTCTTTCGCTGAGAGTTATCATTTTTTTTCTCCTTTCTTTATTATACAACCGAACAGTGTTCCTTGTTTCCCAAATAAATTAATTCTGAGGCACTCACAAGGAATATAAATTAAAAAGCCTTTATTTAAACTTGGCTATCCATTCCTTGTTTGTTTGCGAAAGTGAAGTGGAATCAGCAGCGTGACCTTGGTTGTATATTTAATGCATCTATATGTATGTGCCTATGCAGACGTTGAAGGTCACTGTAACCCTCATTGAACTCAGAAGAACACTTGGGCCCCTGTGGATATGTCTGAAAAGCTGGTTTTCAGCTACAGGACTTTTGCAGCAAAACATAACCCCCAGTTAGGCTGCAGCTTCGTGTCAGAGATAATTCCTGAAGTCTGCTAAATGCTGGTGAACAGTCCACAGCTCGAGTTTGTGGTCTTTCCATCCCGAGCACAGTGAACTGCCATTACCACAGGATTCCTGGAGAATTGTGAACCATTTCTCATCCAGACTTTATCGCCTTCCTTGTGCACTTCAGATGATGAATTCTAAAGGTGTGGAGAGCAAATGGGCCTCACCACAAAACAAGCGTCCATGCAGTGAGTGTACCTACAGTGTGTACACCCTGCATGGACAGATGCTTGATGTCACACAGACTGTAGAAGACATGCAGATGCAGGAAGCATACGGTGGCCTTTAATCTGACTGCCTTTAATCTGGCTGCCACTTCCTGCATGGAAACACGAATCAGTTTGGATCTTAAGGAAGCAGACTCGGCGGAGTCTCTTGCACTTCACAACTATGACCCACTGACACCCAACACAGCACGGAGAATAACAATGTGTGAGGTAGACAGTGAGCTGCTCACTTTAGCATGCTAATGATGTGTCGATGTGAGCGATTTCACACGTTAGATGGACTGGAGGGCATTCAGGGAAGCTGGAGGTCAGGTTAAGTGAACTGAAGCTTCTAAACAATCAGGTGAAACCTGCGGCCGGCTCGCCTCAACTGCATTTACACATGAACACATGACCACTATTCATGCAAACAGCTATTAACCCTGAGGGCTTTAAAGTGATCGTTGAGTAGGTCTAGCTTGAAAATACACTGCATGACCAAATGTATGTGGACGCTCCATGTAATATTTTAATGTTGTGTGAACATTAATCGGTTGCTAGTTCTGTACTTCAAAGGAGAAGTGATTTTTCTTGCATCTTGTTCACAAGCTTGACTGATGGACTTGATACACCAGTGTGCGTCAGTGTGTTCGTGTTAAGCTCAGACTCAGAACTCATCAGGAACTCTTGTGTGTGTTTTTTTAAAGTTATTTGCCTCCAGTATCTTTTCTTTCTCCCCTCGTCTCGGCCCAGTTTATTAAAACAGATTACTAGAGCAAACTAAGGGTCGGTTGAAGTTGAAACCCTGAACACATGATCCCCCCTCAGACAGGCGTAGCATTTCCATCTTCATCGGGCGTCATCTACAGTACGTGTCTTTCAGACCTTCTATGTGACTTTTACGTTCTTCACAGCTCCAGTCAGACATGACAGCACATTTACAGAAAGAGCAGCGGGTTGGTGAGATATTTCGCAGCTAGTATGGGAGAGTGAGCAACAGCTAAATGCCTGTTTTACTATTTCTGACGGAACTATAAAAGACAGGATGCTAAGTCGGGGGCTCTCATTTAACTCTCATTAACATGTGATACACAATTATCCATTCAACTACGACTTGACCTGAGTCACATCTCGAGGGGAAATAGACTGCCATCCTTATAATTTGCTGTATCACTATGTTTAATATACTTTATTAATTTTTTTTTTTTTTTTTTGTATAAACATGACCCAGATGCTTCAGACCTGAGACCAACACATTAAAGAGGCATCAGGGTTTTCCTGAAACTTTCCTGGGAAGGCTTTTGACCAAGGCAAACATTTTCAGTTCCAGAAATACCATCATTTAAATGAACAATAATATCTCCACCTAACTAATTAGAGATTTCAAAGATTCAGATCAGAGATGCCCCAAAAACATGAATCAAAATATACAATTCTTTGTTGTAAAAAGTGGTTTCTGCCGCTGAGGAGTGTTGAATCTGCTGGAAATTTAACTGAAGCAAAGTTATTTTTCCCAGCTTTACCGACAACATTGGATTCACTCAGTAAAGGAAGCTGTCTCTACATTTTCTGCGTTGCTGTCCACATGGATTACAGCTCCGTTCATCTTTTCAGACACTTGTTTGAACGACTGGTTGTTTTCCTACCTCCATTAATTGGGTATTCTAAATTGGCCATAGGTGTGCGTGTGAATGGTTGTCTGTCTCTCTGTGTTGGCCCTGCAATAGATTGGCGACCTGTCCAGGGTGTACCCCCACCTCTCGCCCGATGACAGCTGCGATAGGCTCCAGCAGACCCCAGCGACCCTTAACAGGAATAAGCGGGTACCGAAGATGAATGAATGAATGAATGAACTTTGCAAATGAAATATTTGCATACTTGCATACAAACCAGTTATTGAGGAGTTGTCAGTGGTTCAAAGCCTTTACAAAGGAGACTTAAAGTCTTAAAGTAGTGCATTCATGTTTTCTGGAAGCCCACAGAAAATGTTATTTTATGAGATTGCATTTGTTTCTTTCTTCATTTTATACCAAGTGCACAGTTAAAGCAAATATATTTGTTTTGTATCGGCCTGTGTCATTCTTTTGAGAAGATAACTGAGTCTTTAAATCTCCTCGGTAAATGCTTTACAAGCCATAGATAGTCACTGAATGGTGAGAAAAACGGGGTTTTGCAGTGGCAGCGTGGAGGGGAGTGACTCCAGGACGCTGGAATTCACTGTTTAGCCTTCTCGAGGTGTTGTGGGCCTAACTTAAAGAAACATCAGTGAAGGGAGGTGCCCACTTGAAAACCCCAGTGACATGCTGCATACTGCTGTTGACTAGGCCAGGTATCTGATGTCTTCATGTTGGTTGGTAGCGATATTTCTTTGTTTGGTTAGCTGCTGAGTGGGCCATACAAGCCAGCAACATTTGGTTAGCTTATATTTCACAAGGTTTGAAATATCCTCTGCTGCTCTGTGGGCCTATAAGCCAGCAGCATTTACTTAGTTCATTTAGATTGTAGGTTAATCGTCATATCACATGACTATAGGTTTGTTAGGGTTTCTCAGTTGGACAGGGCCTCTAAATGTGTTTTGCCTGGGATCTTGGCACAAGGGATTGTAACATCTAATCCTGTGTGTTAACGAATGCTCTCTTTAGAAGAGCTCACGAAAACAGTTCACTAAATACCACTAAATATTTTATAACTTCCTGAATTAATCATGAATTACAGTAAGAATACGTTTATAAACCATGTATTAACACTTAGTAACTATTAGTACATGTGTGAATAACAAGATGTAAAAATGTGTTTATTAATCATTTCTAAATGATCATATGAACTACTGATAACTCATTAATAACTGGTCTGTAAATATTTTAATTTAATTTATATAGGATAAACTGAGCATTGGTAACGTATCAAAATATACATAGAGGTGCTTACGAAACAAGAGTAAAGCATGTATAACTACATATATAAACTGCTTGCTAATGTGTATTAATGTAGGAGGGTTTACTAATGCTTTACTAATGCGTCATAGTGTGTAGTTATGTAAAGTGTTACTAGATTGGATTTATTCCAACCAGAGAGAAACCATCAGGTCAAGTGTTTACATGGTTATTAGGAGCTTGTATTTCATTATTGAACAATTTATCAAAGGTTTACACCTCCCCTGTACATCTGATTGATAATTCCTTCTCATCATTGAGGTGACTGAGGTCGTTACATGAGACATTTTTATATTGATTATTAGCACAATAATACTTGTCCATTTAATTGTTTGCTTTAGCAATTGGTCCACATATTTTTTAATCAGTGAAAAGACATTCAAAACATTATAGCTGAACAAATAAGAGTTTGTAGAATAATCCAGTGATGAGGTCCAGGTCTTCAAGCCGGTTGTAGTGCACTTTAAAAATAGAGGAAACAGACTGCATCTCTGTGCAGCACCGTGAGATTTGTTAAACTGCTTTCAGATGTCGGTTAACAGAAACCGATGCCTGTAGGGGATAACACAGGAAATCACTCTTAAAAACTCTCCCCTGGCAATTCTGAAGTGATCCATCAGCTACTGAACGCAGCTTGGCATGATCAACACACTCCCAGTCAATTAATGATTACACATGAGAGTGGTGAAAGCAGGCTGGTGGAGGCATATCAGTCTGTACGGAGTATGAACTGCTCTGTAAAATGAAATAAATAGATCACAAACATTCATATTTGTAATCTTATGTCTTTTTTTTGGGGGGGGGGGGTTAAATGCTAATGTTTAATCTTTTACTGTATATATTTATTGGTCACAAATGTGCTGTCACTAAATCACATAATATTTTCTCTTCATTGCACCTTTAGGCAGTTGACATTCTGTCTCGAAAAGCAATTTTATCTTTTATAAGAATACAAGTTTTATGGCTCTGTGTTATTTTACCTTACAACAGGCTGATGTCAGCTAACTGACATTAAAGCTCTCTGCAGTAAAACCTGTTTAACAAGATTAACTACACACAAAGTGAAAAAAACAAAAAAACAACAAAAAACAACAACAAAACAACTCACAGACAAGCAAACAGACATGCATTCACACTTTCCTGGCATCCCCACCGGCTGCACTGCACTCACAGTGTGCCAGCCGTCCCGCCTCAGGATGTCGCACTCGTGACAGAGCTCTGATATAATAGCCTTATTATTTTAGCATGACTTCCATAACCGGTGACGTGCAGGCAGGAAACGCATCATCAGAGCTGGTTAACAGCCCTGAGGGAAGCTCCTGGCCGGGCAAGAGAGCAAAGGGTTCTGGGTAATGGGTTACAGATGAGGGGAATGTAGGGCAGCTGTGTCAGCCTTAGAACGAGCTAGAAAGACCGCTGACTTACTGGCTGTTGAGTCACAGCCGGGCTAAATGTGGATTTAAGATCTCAGCGTGAGCACATGATGATGAAGATGATGACAGAGAACAGATGCTACAAAATAGAGCTGTACAATTATTATCATTAGAAGAAGATTCTTCCAATTCTTGGAAGGTCCTGGTCTACACAAGAGGAAAAGGACTTTTTGCACAACAGCTACTTTCTTGTATCCTTTCTAATGCAAGCTCAGCAGGAAAATTTGAGAGCTCACCAATAAAGCTAATAGTTCAAACTCTCAAAACTGTTTGAGTTTTGACACTTGGCAAAAGGATCATGGCATGGAGACATTAGACTTGTATAGAAACTGATCATTACTGAGAAAATACTCTTAAACTTAAATCCAGATGGCTACTTCGCATACACAAACAACTCTCATACTGAATCGTTTCCTTTGTAATTTATTCATGTTTACACTGATTCCTGTATCAGCAATCTTCACCACCTTTTGCCAGTATATCCTTGTACTTCAGCAGAATTCCCTCTGATGCACGTAAACTAAATCCTCCAGATAATTATTGGATTTATTCTTGAAGCACTTCTCAGCAATGGAAAGTGTTTCATTGTCCAAAGCAGTTGTAAAAGCTGCGCGCACCAAGGCCCAAAACAATCTGAATACACGGCTTTTGTGTTTGACTAATTGGAGCACAGTGAGCTTGTAAAAATGCCGACAGAGTGAACTGTCGATTTCACCGTTGCCAGTTACATTTTATAAGTTTAACTGATACAAAACTCTTTATTTGCTCTCAGTAAAAGCCGTATCAGAGCTAATATACATTTTATTTCGCTCTGCAAGGCATAGCTAGCTGCTTAGATCTGTGTCACATGCCTGTGTTATTTTTTTAGCCATATAAGGTAATCCGCAGAGATGGCTAATTACGAGCAGCTAATTGGGAAAAAGTGCTCACATCTGCCTTGTGATTGTATTGTAGAGTCAGAGATATCAGATGATTATCTCATCTCTCATTTGAAGAACAACAAAAGTGTCAAATCCACCATCTATGTAACTACCAGTGGTAGTTACATCTGACTAAGGCCACATCCACACGTACGAAAACGATCTTTTCCCTCTACGTTTTCCCATCGTTTCAAGAATATCTGCGTCCACACAGATCCGTTTCAACACGACTGAAAACGCTACTTCATATTCCAGGCCTATAGGTGGCGCTGTTTCAGTTTCAGAAATTCACCAAAAACGGAGAGGAAGAGGCGGAGCATGCGCATAAAGCTTGAGCGCTGTTTACAAGTCGGCTTTAGAAGAAACCAAACTCAAGGAGAAATGATATTTTGCCCTGGTAACCCTAATAGGCTCAATATCTTCTCCAGCAGGAACACGAGCATGTAGTCCGCCATTGTTGTTGATGTTGTTATGAGACGTCTCGAGGGAGGTGGAAGGCTGCTCGAGGGGTGTGGCGATGACATCATCGAAACGCTCTTCTCCGTTTTTGCTGTCCACACGAAAACGCAAGAGGTGCGTTTGCGAATCTTTCCACCCTGGGACCCAGTTTCAGAAAAGTGCGTTTTAGGGCAATGCGTTTACAGGATTCGTGTGGACGATCGGCCAAAACGATGCAAAACATCTGCGTTTAAACCAAAACGCGTCTCCGTGTGGACGGCCCCTAAGGTTCAGAGTTTCCACTAATGCAATCAGATCAGTCAACTTTTTACTAGTTGACAACTGGCTTGCTACAGGACAAGCAAAGGGAGAAATCATATGCTCCTCCTATTCTGCTAAATGTTAACTGAATAAGCCACAAGTGGAGGCTGTGTGTTTACCCATAACGTGACATTACCTGGAGCTTTTTTTTGTATATTTTTTTGCATCTGCAGGCAACAAAATTATAACAGATACATAGAATACTATATGTAGCTATACTGTGGCATATTCTGTATGAACGTTTTTTTCTCCCAACACATTTCAATCAATCATAACTGCTGCATATTTTGGTTGATTCATTCTGCGTTCATACATAAAGAAGCAAGCTGCAAACTTTTTAAGAGAGCTGCAGTTCTTCAAATGGCCACTTGAGGCTGACTCCCGAAAGTGAGTCAATCACCACAGAACTCCTTGGTAAAATCATAGAACTGTTCTGGTATGAAGAACAGTTTTGGTGTCGATAGCTAATTTCCTTATTCATGACAACTGTATGAGTCTTTCTAGCTATCCGCCTCTGCGTCTCCCACCCGCCTCAGCTCCACTCACACTCCACATCATCTCATTTTTGAATTAGTCAGGAGTTAGGAGGTATCATTTACTGGCAAGATTGATATCACCGGAAACGCCACACTGATCTTCAAAACTGCTCGTCAGGAATCTTCAGTGACGTCCTGGACAGTCAACATACAGTCAGTGGCTAAAGCAGCATCGTGGAGTTCACTACAGACACAAAACATTACACACTTATGTCATGCGTGTGCTACACTGTGACTCAGGGTCCATAGCCAAAATGTGGTTTGGACTAACTTGTGCTAAAACATTTCTTTGAGGTCTCTCGTTATCTTCTGCTCTTTGGAAAGTAAAACAGTGTCAAATTGCAGCCTCCAAAGTCTTATTTTCTCTTTTTATTTGTCTGCCTGTCACCATTTGTCTCTCCATTCTCTACATATTTCCTCACTCTTTCCATCTGTTTCCTCTCCCGCATTCTTTTTCCATCTCTCATCAGCCATCTCCTCTTTCTCTCTGCTGTGATGTGGTGGATCAGAATGAATGAGTCAGAATATTTGGGTCGCACAAGGCACACGAGACTCAAACATGGTCAGCTACTGTAGAACGCCCTCCCATATACACAAACACATGCACTGGGCTCGGCCTGTTGGAGTTTCGCTTTAAAGAGACACTACACCCAAAATCATCTATCAAACATTCAGTTGTGTGGTCTCAAAAAAAGGTCTGCCCTCTCTCATGAGAGTACAAACTGTTTCAACTTCACAATAAATATATGAGAACAAAAGGAAACTCTACTTCTACTTATTCCAATTCCGGTTTATTTTCTAGCATCTTCTACTGAAGAAAACAGAGTCATGCCTTCTCGAGAAGAGGGAGTCGGCAAATTTCCTATATCCTTGTTTTTAGCGAACCACTTGTGTCATACCTACATGTTTGTTAGGGACTGTTTATAGAGATGGATTAACCCAAATTTGTCGCTCTGTGATTATTTGTATGTGGCATTCAAGGATGATATCGATTGGTTAGTCTAACTCCTGTTCAGCTCTAGTATTAACACACGCTGTAAGTAGATGTGTTCACAACTTCCATGAGTCAGATTTGAGATTTGAGATTTGAGATTCTTGTTTATTTGTCATGTGCAGTATTTACAACAGAGGAAACGTTGTGGACAAGAGAACTGGCCAGCTCAGCCATAAATATGCGTCCCAAGCCACCTTGAAATCTGATCACAGTTTTGTGCTCAATATGCAAATAAAGACCAACATTGTTGGGTCATAGCAGAATGTTATGCAAACAGCTGTCTCTAAAGAATGGATCACTATCTATCGCTGCCTCAGAACAATGAACAGTGCTGACTGTTGTGTGTACGTCTGGACGTGGGGACATGACACAAATTGTGGAACACCACGAGCTATGAAGTTTCTGTCACTCGCTGATCGCCGCTTTTGTCTTTACAGGTGATCATTCATAAAAGCCGTTGTGTGTTTTCTTCTCAATGAGTCCTATGCAGATGATGTCGGCAGGGTGATCAGATCTCAAATGTGTCCTCAGTGCATGCTGGGTGTGTTCACACACGTACTTAAGTTGGCCACTTGTGATCAGATCCCTAAGGAATAATGATAATACCCAGTTTGAATAGGGCCTCAGAGTTCTAAGGTAAGCAGCTGAAAAATTTATAATTACCTGTGACTGTAATATAAAACTGTATTATCTAATGACACAAATACAGCTTAGCCATGTCATCATTACATCTTTTTAACTGAGCAAGACTAGATTGTATGTGTGTGTGAATGTTTGAGTGAATTATCAGGCCTCTCCCTGCACTCTTTCATAAAGCAACAAGCCTAATCTCCCGCTCACTGATGAAAAGGCTTTTATGGCATCGGCACCAATCTGTTAGCAGTTATCACACGCACCTGACAGTCACATCCACTTACTCACCTTGGCCTAAATAACTGCACACACAAACACACACACACTCTCCCTCTTTCTCCCTTATATTACTTTATTACACAATTCAACACTTGACCAGTTGACAGTATGTCATCTAAAACTCTAAAACAAACGGATCCTAACCTGCGTGTTAACATTTGAAAAGTCTCATTCACATATAAAAACCTATGCACATAAGTTTTCACATAAAAAAACAAAGTCAGCAGGATTTTTTATTTTTATTTTTTTAAACTCGTTCTCTTAAAAGTGAATCAATTTCAGGAATCCTCTGGACTCATTCCCCCCAGTTTAATCCAAAGTCCGCACAGTAAACAAAACAAACAGGAAGCTGTCTGTGATTGAGAGTGCAACTGATTTCACACTTACTGTAGGATGAAAACACAGTAAATGTGAAATCCAAGCAAATGTGAAACTCTGTTGCCAGACAATCAAATCCTAGCGAGCCGATCACTTTTTCCAAGTTTGCCTTGGAAGCCTAGAGAATTTTGTATATGAGTAATAAATGACAGGCTACTCAATTAATGTGAAGTTACTGCTGAAGATACCAAAAACAAGAGTCTTTCTTATCAAATTAACCATGGACAGAGAAAAAAGATGAACGCTGATGTCTTGGACAAGTAAAGACATTCCTGAAGCAAATTTACCAGAAACACCTTTGCAGTACAGGAACAAGATAACTTACAAAGTCAGTCAAGCGTAACTCCCCCACACATACACACCCACACACACACAGACACACACCTGTCTGGCACATGCTCACCTATTGCATATGAACACTGCAACACATGGACTGAGCTCAGGTTGCACAACACATACCTGCTGCAGCCTCACACTTTGCCCTGAGAAAATGTTTGCGTATGTCTTCGCCTGGGAGGGGTGCTGAGATATGGGAAGGTGACAGGTGTGTGAAGGTGAGCAGCTTTACACAGAACGAGGGCTGTGGGTTTCTTGTGTTGCAGTCGGAGCAAAATTAGCTCCCTATTAATTCAGTCTCAGTCACAGATTCCAGTTCAGTCTAACAAAACGTATTCACCTCATCCAGCAGTAGAATATATGTATATTTGTTCCTGATACAAATGTAGAGCAAAATAAAAAGAAGAGCATAGTGAAGGGATGTTGCTTGGCAGTAGTGAACGCAAGCAATATTTTTGTGTGTCCAAAATATTCAGTTTCATGGCCTTTTTCTGAAAAAGACATGTTGCGCCCTACACACAGCAGAGTTTTCCCTAAGTTCTCCACGGAGGCAGACTTGTTTGACCATGCAAACACAAGCCTCCTCCTTTCACTCTTTCCACCACATTGTAGTGAAAAAGCTTCGAGTTGCGATATTCGTGCATATCCAAAACCCGGCTGATATCCAAGTATTTCGTAACGTGTAATAGTAGATGTGTTTTTCCTATTTTCCAGAAATGTTGGCATTTCTTTCGGGCATGCAAACTGTGTGCACCAAGAACTGACTGTACCCAGGAGTCTTAAGAAGACAAATATTCTGAATGCCCTAATACCAGACTAATATCAGGCGTATCCCACGTGCCTTAATGTTGTTTACATGAGTAAATTCTGAATATGACATAATAATAATGATAATAATTAGTACTGACCACAATGGGTTAATAATATCATTAGGAAGGTGAGAAATTTGAAAATTGCGGCGCAATGACGTTAACTCACTTGCCATGCATACTCCCATAATTCATGCTGTCAACACTATCTGTGCTATTTGCAGCACTGTGAAACGAAGAAGAAAGCTTTTCGCTGTGAGAATGAACACGAGAATTTATCACTTGAAAGGCTCTTCACACCCAAGCAGGTATTTTCACCTGTTCTGGCTGATTAGTTGGGTATGACAGTGCTGAAAATGACATGAGACAACCAACCTCCCTAATACATTTAGTCCACCTTAACAGGTGGAATGTAGGAGATGATGAAGAGGTCAAATTAACAAATACCTCTGACGATGTACTGCTTTGTTGTTAAACTCTTTGAGATGCAATGGTTAGTAGACACCAGCAACGAAAATGCAGTGCTCCCTGTTGAGCAGACGCCCCAGCAGTCTGTCCTAGCTCACTTTTTGCAACAACTCTATTTGTCGAACTTTTGCAAGTCAGTAAATCACACGACAAACTATGGGCAAACACAAATGTCAGGTGCTTTCATATCCAGTATGGTGGATAAAACAGCTGCAGTTGTGTTTTTGTAATGGTTTTACACATTAGAGCGTTTCCAGGTCTTAGGGAGAACTGTTGACTGAATGTCTAAGTCATTGGCTGTATATGTCAATTGTTCTGTGCTTGACCCATCCATTTGTTAACATAGTGGATACACTCAGAGCAGTAGGCTGCTACATGTGTAGCGCCAAGGCCCTTTGGTCCTCAGCTTCTCCTCTAACCACTACGCCACCCCAACACCTCTTAGGAAGTAATTTATACCCTTGACATAGAGATTCTTAATTCTTATCAGAATATGAGTCTGTTGGTACGCCATTTGGATTTCATTTTAGGGCATGTTTTGATCTATGCAGAAAAAAAATACCTCCTCCACCAACCCAGTTTTAACTACCATTCGTTTCTTCAGTCCCACTTCTCGTACTTTTGAAACATTTTTTGAAAAGTAGATCCTTTTTGACTGCAAACAATTTGGAGGTGGGTGGCACAGTGGAGAGGTGGTTAGCACTGATGCCTCACAGTGAGTAGGTCCCGGGTTCGAATCCATGGGCCGACTGGGCCCCTCTGTGTGGCGTTTGCATGTTCTCCCTGTGTCTGTGTGGGTTCTCTCCGGGTACTCCGGCTTCCTCCCACCGTCCAAAGACATGCTCATTAGGTTAATTGGTGATTCTGAATTGAATGTGAGTGTGAATGGTTGTCTGTCTCTCTGTGTTAGCCCCGCGATAGACTGGCGACCTGTCCAGGGTGTACCCTGCCCTTCACTCGGTGACAGCTGGGCTAGGCCAGCAGACCCCGCGACCCTTAACAGGAATAAGCGGTTACAGAAGATGAATGAATGAATGAATGAATGAATTTGGAAGCTGTAATCCATGCTTCCACCACACCCCTTACTGTAACTTGTTAAAACCTGTCCGGACTTTTACCTGGTCCAGAGTTGATGCTTGATTATATCTCCATGTTATAATCCATTTAGCCTGAATGCAGCCTGGGATCCTCCCAAAGAGGCCTCTTAGTAATTCCTAACTGGAGGCTAAAAACTAGAGGCGGGGTGGCCTTTGGCTTTAGGCACTACCAACTCTAGACTGACTTGCCAGAGATTATAGGTTCGGTTTACGATTTTATATGTCTTGATAATAAGCTTTTTTCAGAATAGCATTCTTTAGAACAATATTTGTTTTACTCTAACTCATTACTTCTCTATTATTTCTTCATTTAACATACTTTAATTCACCTAAATTGTTGTCACTTGTCAATGTTGATGGTACTGACGACTACAAATTTAAAAGTGAAAAGACTTTACCACTTTAATGGTTTGTTAGTCATATTATATAATGTGGAGTGTTTGGTGAAAATTCCATAGATGTAGAGTACTATAATGACACTGGATTAAAATGTCATTAAGTAGATCTCAAGTACTTTAAGCACACGTAATAATAACCACACAGACTTCCCAGTTCTAATTTTCACTTTTAATTACATAAAAAAGTGCTTTCTTTAAATTTAACAAAACTGAACAAAGAAGGAGAATAAAATAATTTATAATACAATAACAAAATTATTCATATTTAAAAGAAATCTGTACACTGTTGAACACAGAAAAGTAAAATTACCGGCCTGACTGCAGCCAAGTGGAGGTAGGTTTGCTAAGTTTAAAAAAAAAAAATAATAATAATAATCATCCCTGCTGTCTTCTTAAAACCTCACTGCATCTTTAGAAGGCAGTTCTTTGCGACTGTGAACCTTGACAAAATGAAACAAAGAGTTCCCTGAAAAACTAGCCGTTTTTGGAAGAAGATGTTTTTGCCGGATAGCAACATAGACAAGAGACAAGAGAGTCCTGAACAAAATGCATTTCAAGGCAAAACAGGTTTGTTACTATATACAAAAACCTCTATTGTCATTCCTGCAAACCAAGTTCTGTTCAAGTCCTTTCAGACTCGAGGAGGAAGAACTCAATACGAAAAAATATTCAATTTAAGACATTTAAACACAGGCGCCAATGTTTTCCATTTACACATTTCATTAAAAACAGCACATTAATGAATGAACACTGGCAAGTACAAGTTCTACTAACGCCTGATATTTAATGAATCCAAGCTGTTGGTGAACACATACAGCCTTTAACCTTATTCTAACCCTCTATGCTCTATGTGTATGCTTGGTTACACTATATGAGTTGGTGTTACTGCCCTTTTCAGAAGCCATTTTGACTTTTTAACTGGCCACAAAACGATGTCACTGATGGCTGTCCATCTTTCAAAACAAGGGAATGTTGGTCAAAGTCAGTGGCCCCTGCTATTGTCATCATAGACAAATAAATTATGTGTAATTAGTCATGGTGATACTTGTGCGATGAAGCCACACAATGTGAGATCATTTTTACTTTTTAGCAGGTGTAAAAACAAGGGCCACTGACTAATTACAATGATTAAATCTTTTTTTTTTTTTTTTAACAGACATGTAGCAAAGCGGCTCCACGAGTAATGCATCTCAGAGCTGCTGTTGCAGCTACATCCAACCAGATCCTTTAGTCCGTCACTCACATACAAGAATTATACGTTGAAGAGGTCTTATTTTGTCCCAACTTTGGCTGAGTTGCTACTCTAGCCGGGCCAGCAGCTCAGTTCACATTCCAGTTCTCAAAACCTGAATGCTGTTTAATATGGCTACCTTGGAGCTTAATGACAACTCAAGAAAACACACACACACTCAAACATGGTGAGTGAACTGGTGGTGAACTGAGCTGAGGCCAAGCATTGTTGTGTGTACAGTATCATACCTGGTCACTACAGTATTGTCACCGTTATGTCACCCTGGTAACAGAGTGCTGTTGGGCCCAAAGGGACCGTCTGAGGCCAGACAGAGCTGAACACACACTGAAGAAGCTTCGTCCTGATCAACTGCTGAGAATAGTGTCAGACTTTAAAGGCCCTATCGTCCAAATAACTGGAAGCCACTATCAAACACAGAGTGGAGGGATCACTGGTTTATATGGCTATAAGACATCCTGAAATCACAATATTCAAGTTTCATTCAGCTACTGAACACCGAGCTGATGTGACTTCCAGTTATTTGGTCCAACACTGACTCTGTGACATCATCACTGGTGCTATTTAGCATCCCCAAAGTAAAGACCTCCAGATCTACTGAAATGAAGACATAAACAATAACAAAGGATATGTTTTGTTTTTTTCAGTGTGTGTTCAGCAAGGAAAAAAAAAAAACTAACTCAATCTTTCTTTCAAATTTAAAAAACACCCTACACTCTACAACAGTCAGCAGTCAAGGCATGAGAATGATCAACTCTGAGGCAATGAGTGTGCTGTGTTCTTTGTCCGTGGAAACAGCGTGTGTGAGTGTACACAGTCCAGACCTACTGTCACAATAAAGTCTTTGAAATGTCAAACTTTGTGTGCGCTTTACAGCATGACGCGCCATCCTTTGTCTCTAGCCACCCCCCAGTCTTTGTACATAGTCTTTTCCCTTGTCCACCCTCAGGCCTTCCACAATGTCTCTAAACACCTAAGTATGCGCCCCATGTCCGCCTCTGGCCCATTAGCTGCGAAGCCGCTCTAGCCTGGCTTTCAGCTCTTCCTGTTTGGCTTTGAGTTTATCTCGCTTGGCTTGCAGTCTGTGGCCCTCGTTCTCCAGGCCGTAAATGCAGTCTCTGGCCTTCTTCAGGATCACCACCTTCGAGGCCTTGTCGTTGTGGGACAGCTCGGGCACGTTGTCGCGAAGGCGCATGAAGCAGTTCTTCAGCTCATTGCGCCGCTGCCGCTCCATCACATTGTGAGTCCGCCGCCGCTCCTCCTCATCCTCGGTCTCTGTTGAGTTCCGGGAGGAGTGGTGATGGTGGTGGCTGTGGTACCGTGATGACGAGGATGAGGATGACGAGGATGAGGAGCTGCGAGAGGAAAGGTGGAAGCGTGATGAGCTGTCGCTCCCTCTTGAACGTTTGTTGGATGTGGATGTTGGTGGCGGCGATGCAGGGCGGGGTGCAGCGTAGTTGTGCTGCAGGTGGATCTCAAAGTGGTGGCGCTGGAGAGCTCGCTGCTCCTCTTCCTGCTTCTGCTGGCGGACAGACAGGTCGGCCAATGAGGGCAGAGGGGAGGGGCTGGAGGAACAGCGCACCACCGTCACAACATCAATTTCCTCCTCTGTCAAAGAAGAAGAAAGAAGAGAAGGGTTAGATGATTTGTCTTTTTTCTGTTTCTCTCTGGTTAAGCTCTGTGACGTGATGATATGTCAAAGAGTGTAGTCACTGTATACAGCTCAGCATGTGGGCTTCAGTCACTAGTGGAAATCTTTCCATCTAGTGTAAACAGACAGATGTGCAGAAGCTTACAACTGTAAACTCTGAATAACTCGACTTAAGATTACAGCAAGAGGTAAATGTAATACCATTTTTTTTTTTTTTTTTTTTAAGACTGTAGAAAGAACTACATTTTAATCAGTGAGCAGCCCTGTAAATGTCAGCCTGCCCTGTCCTCTCTTGGTTTATAGTCAGGAATGCTGCAGAGCTCAAGTCGGTGCAATGACTCATTTAAGTTAATGGATTGAGCCGCAACAGTTACCGCTAAACATGAGTCACACACACACAGTCAATTATCTCTACTTAAACCTCTCATCTACTCATGTCAGTCAACAGCTAAAACCCCGCCCACACTACACCAATATCCTTCAATCATAAAGGCTTAGAGAGATTACAGGTGGGCGGCTGGCGTCCAGATAAGCTGAGCGCAAAGAACAGTTTGGGCTCAGTGCCACTAAACATTAACAGTGAGTTATCAATGAAATGCCAGCGGAGCTCTTCTGGGCGGGGTGTGTTTATACTGATAAGGCAGGATAACAACAAGGCAGCAGAGAGATTAAAGTGTGACCTGATTACCGGCACTAAAACTACATTTAAAAAATAAAGACCCTAAAGAGATCACTCATTAAAGACCCACAAAACAACATTCTGACTAAAGTATAATTAATGAACATTAAACAAGAATAGGTTCTCCACTCACCAGAGTCACTGGATGAACAGGTGGACAGCTCGCCACCAGTTGACCCGTAGTCCGATGTGGCCTCACTTGGCTCCTGTGCGTCCATCAGGTTCTGGCAGTCAAGCGTGGACCCGGCGATCTCCTCAAAAATGCTGGTGTCGATGTCAGACAGCAGTGGGCTGGAGCCGAGCATCGAGGAGACCAGTTTCTCCTCCAGACTCTTGTCTGATGCCAAGCACTGCCACAGGCAGTCCACGCCGACCTCCTCCTCCAGAGGGGAGCAGGGCTGGGGGAGCTCCTCGTCCTTCTCTGCAACATTGGTGTGGAAGAAGTCGCAGTTCCAGGTGAGCTGCATGTCATGGTCCTCCAGGAGAATGTCCGACACGTAGCTCAGCTGGTCCTCCTTGGACAGGGGCTTAGTGGAACCCAAGCCGGCCTTCATAGGGGGGGACTGTGGGGGTGTCGGCAGCGACTGGAGGTCCTTCATCAAACTTTGGCAGAACTCTTCGTCAAAGAGCAGCGGCTCCGAGTAAAACCAGTCTTGCGACTGAGCGAAGCTTTGCAACATGTTTGCAGAATCTGATAACAAAAATAAGGTAGAAAAATATATATCAGAGAGGTAGTGGAGCTTATAAAGTTGAAATCCAGAGAAACTGATCCAGTAGTGTGTTCAAAGCAGCGCAATTTGACCGGGCAAATCCGAACAGCAGCAACACGTGTTGTAGTGAAAGTTAAACCAGTTCCTCCACACTGAGACTCCGACCCGCAGTGTGCCACCTTTTATCTGTGTTTACATCACCATTGCCCCGCCCCAGGGCTCCCGGGGAGGCCCTAAATCACCCCAAAGATTAACATCCCCTCCCCATGACATCATATGAACAGCTGGGAGAGACAAGAGCAGAAACTTAACACCTCTTCCCCACTATTAGCATTTTTCCTTCTCAGAAGTTTCAGAAAAAGTCCCGCTAACGGAGCCCGGCTGCCTGCTGACATGGAAAACAATACCCCGTAAAGGAGGATGGGTGTCTTCTAACTCTGCTTTTGTTACATAAACACTACAGCTCTGCTGCAGAAAATCACAACACTTTCACAACTCCTTTGAGGATGGTTTTCCTATCTGCTGGATAGTTGCATAAAAACTGCCAGAGCGAATATTACAAACCATTCACAAATAATTTCTAATACAAAATCAAAGACTGGGAGAAGCAGGAGTAGACTGAGGCAGACCTGCGCGGTGGGCTCTTATGGTATGTGCATGTATAGCAGGCTGTGTATGGAGAACAAAGCAGCAGTGTGTGTGTGTGTGTGTGTGTGTGTGTGTGTGTGTGTGTGTGGTGCAGGCAGAGTGAGAGTTAAAAGGCTGCCTTTCTCTAGCACCACAGCCTGGGAAACCTGAGCCACAACTTAAACGCAGACCAGTCTGCGCCGTGACAACACAGGAAAAATAACTAATTAATTGATGACATTTCACCCTCTCAACATAACACCAAACCACTGTTTTAGTGCGCATGAATGCACACCTTTGACTTAAAAACACCCGTTAGACGTTTAAAAAAAAAAAAAAAAAAAAAGAACAGATTTCCAAATGTGAGTTTGAACGCATCACTGTCTGCTGTTAGGTCGCATTGACTGCATGCACCAGACTCCGATTATATAAAAATATGATTAGCACTAACGTAATGAAATTTCTAACAGTGATGCATGTAACATTTGATCTGCATGTGGACTCGACACAAAGCTCGAAGTCCTTAAATATCCAAAAGGTGAAGCGGCTCTGAGGAGGTCATTTAAAACCCCGCATGGGTTGAAGCAACACCGACTCCCCACGTGAAACCGGCATGTTCCTTAAATGCACCACTTTACAGCTGCACAAAAACGCACCAAAGAAATTGGCAAAAAAAATAAAAATTGTGCCATAATGTGCGTTCAGATGCAATTTATAACATTAGGTAACCATGCATGTAGCTGTCTTACCTTCAACTGTCCTTTTTTTTTTAGGGGAGAAATTCAAAGTGAAGAAAAACAACAGTCCGAAATATTCAATAAAGTCCACGGAGACGCGTCAAAACTAGAAATGTCTGCTTGGGTGAAACTTTCTGCGTGTGAAATTAAAGTTGGAACAAGGGAGCATTGTGTGAATCTCCTGCCTTCTTCTTCTTCTCCTCCTCCTCCTCCGCTACGATCAGACAGAGTAGGTGTGGCCGTCGGCAGTCGCTGGATTATATATCACTACGCGTTTTTTTAACCTTCCGCCACTGAAAAATCGCGCCAAAAGGTAAAAACCGACAACGGGGCAGTAACGGGAACCGAGCCCACCGCCAGTAAAACCACAGTCGGTCGCGGTTTCGATTTAGTCCGAGCGGAAAATCAAATGGCGGGGGCGATAATGGTTAATGTCGCGTTGAAGTGGCGGACTAGTTCGCGGAGTGATACGCATTCAGGATGGGATTCCTGGAAAATGGTGGCGGGTAAAAGTTAGGACAGAAACACACGTGGATTGTGCGAAGAAGCCGGGTGTCTTACTGCATGTCTGTCTGCCCGTCTGTCTCTCATCTGGACGACAGAACGAAATATAAAACCGCTTAAATTGTAACTTTTATGCAATATCATCTATAAAAAAAATAATACACAAAGAGCCCAGTCATGACAGTTTGATACACTGCAGATCAACTTTATTACTGAGGAATGTAGCGTAAGACAGGTTGGTATTTCACATGCAGTTTATAGCATGCTTCCTCCTCCTCTCTACCTTTAACTTGTAATATGAGAGCTGACACACAGACAGAAACTTCTAGAGCCACGTTGTCCTACAATTACAGCTCTTGCATGGGTGTTTCACCATCCATCCATCCATCCATCCATCCACAACTCCTCCTCCTGCTCCTACTACTATTACTACAACCTCAAACTATCCACATAGTCTCAAAGCACACTTTCAGCTTGTTTGTTAATACTGCTCTATGTATGCATATCTATGTATATGTATATATATATTTTTTATTTATCTTTCTCACATTCAAACATTTATCTTGTAACATGTCATTATATTTTCAACATAAGTATTATTATTATTTTTACCCGTTATATTTATCTCTATTTAAGTACTGGTTCAAATAAGGCTGACTTGGATTCTGAACAGTTCACGTTGCTTACTATTACATGCACCAGAATGCTTTTGTTGTTTTATTGTTTATATGTTATTTATCTTGCATTTTTGTACAGTTTTTTATTTTTATTTTTATTTTTTTTGCAAACTGCCCTAAAACGCACAATAAAATAAGCAAATGATAAAATTACAAATACATCCGTTTCGTTACATGTTCAAGCTATAGAAATGCATAGGACTGTTTTTGTTATTAAGTGGGTGAAAGGACTCTTCATCGGGATGAATGAACTCCAAACAGCCTCACTCCTCGGGTATACCGCAACCCTCCTCCTCCTCCTCCTCCCTCCTCTTCCTCCTCCTCTTTCTCCGACCCATCTCGCTTCTCTCGTTCACGTTACATAACGGACCAGGATTCGCCGGTACACGTGCGGACGCCTCGGCCAATCAGGGCGCGAGCCTGCCTCCGTTCACGTGAGTTCTCAGCAAGCTCCAAGGAATCTCGTAACATGAGATTACCCTTCATCATAGAGCAGCCCATATGCATTTATATCAAACCCTTTGAATAATGCACGTCTAAAGAGTCAAACTATAGTTACAACGCATTTATTATTATTATAATAACATTCTATACTCTGTACTAAATAACACCCTGATATTCTGATTTATGAGTAAAATGGTCGAAATATGAATGGAGTCTGGTCTAGACTTGCTGCCAATTAAGCACACTCACACCCCTGGGTGCGTCCATACATGTAAATAAACATCTGTTTCTTTGTTGTTATTCATGCATGTCTCTTCTGCATGCATGCTGCATTTTAATCACATCCAGACCACCAACAATTGTTAGTGGTCTGTTACATTCAAAGTCCTTCTGCCGAGTATGAAAATCCATGAGAGACAACAAACGACGACACAAGAAATAAGTGGGTTTGAAAATACGTGCTGGGTCTGTGTCTGCAGCAGCTGATGTAGGCAGGGCGGACCACGGCGGCAGAACAGAACATTTTGTTAAAGCAGCAGCAGCAGCGCCAGACACACAAAGAGGAGGGAGCTGATGTGAATAAGTGGGTTAATGTGCCACCTACAGGCCAACTGGCAGACTGACCGACTGTCTGGCCTGGTTTCAGCTGTAAATACTAAACCCCCTTCTCAGTGACTCACTTATTTAATTTCTGACTAACTGCTAAATTGTGGGATTTCCAAACTGATTCACAAAAATGCCACTAAAACAGATCCGCACCAGTACATTTGTTAAACTCTTTTCACAGAAATCAGCTGTCCTTTTGCAATCAGCTGAGTCAAGGGAGGTCGGCGTTGCTCGTTAACACATTCAAAACCAGATCAGATCAGATATATTGACACTATTAATTAAATGGAAGCACTTCTTTAAGAATAATTTCCGATTTATTTGCAAACTTCTCAGAATGAGTTTGATTGAATGTTCCTGAAACGACTCCATCTTCTTGACATGGTGATGAGTCCGATTAATTTTAGTCCGAAGAAAGAAGAGAAAAAAACATATGAACAAATGTACAAGAAATAGAGACTAAAGTAAACTTCAAGGCAACTTGCTGCATACAACTTGCAAAGACCTGAGCTTCCCCAGGAAATAGAGTCTACTCAGTCCCTTCTTGTACACAGCATCACTGTTGTCCCTCCAGTCCAGTCTGATGTTCACATGGACTCCCAGGTACTTATATTGATCCACTACTTCCACCTCCAGACCCTGGATGGTGATGGGCTCCGTTGGTGTCCTCTTCCTCCTGAAGTCAATGACCAGCTCCTTGGTCTTGTCCACATTCAGGAGTAAGTGGTTTACCTGGGACCAATCCACAAAGTCTCCGATCAGTGTCCTGTACTCCACCTCCTGTCCATCACTAATACACCCAACCACTGCAGAGTCATCAGAGAACTTCTGCAGGTGGCAGCACCCAGAGTTGTACTGGAAATCAGAGGTGTGAAGTTTGAACAGAAATGGAGACAGGACACTCCCCTGTGGTGCCCCCACACCAGCGAGACAGCGAGCCCCCCCCCCCCCCCCCCCCCAGCTGCACAAACTGGGGCCTGTCAGACAAGTAATCAGTAATCCAGGAGACAAAGAAGAACAAAAAATACATTTACAAAATGTCATAACTGAACATAATCCAGGATTTTGCAGAATCAGTTGCAAAACCAAATATGTGATAATCTGTGATGATACAGTATGTGATGAAAGTGCATTATTATTTATATATGACATATATGACAAAGTCTGGAGCACTTGTGTACAAATATATATTTTAAAAACTGGTACATGGGCTAAACTCTTCATGTATAATGTTAATTTGATCTCAAAGTCAGTGAAGGGTTAGAAAATGAAACTAGAAACATACCAGTAAGCATTCATCTAGATATTTTGCCAACTTCCAAAGCACTAAATGGTGCCAACATTAAACTGCTACTTGATGAAATTGTCATATCAGTCACGAAATGAAGAGGATCTCAAGGACATTGACCATCGCAATAGTAAACTTATAGACCGCTATAATCATCTTCTGCAATGTTTCCTTAGAGAATCAGAGAGTGGGTGTAACTCAGGGGATGCAAAAGATGACTAAGAATATCTATCACTTCCTTTTCCCACAAAAGATAGAATCCCATTGGACTTATGTTGTAGAGATCCACACATCTCAGGGTTAAAATAAATTTCGTTTACATTCGTGTTGGTTTAAAATCAATGTAGTTCATGCCACTGTGTCTGGAGCAGCTCGGTGAGAAAATGCAGCTGCTCTGTGTATTTAAAAAAAACAGCTCTGTAAAATCTCGCACTTTCACTTTTGCTGTAAAAGTCCCCAGAGAACCTTGGACTCCTCTGCGGTAACCTCAGACTCTCTGGATTGGTTTAAATGACTAAAAGCTGACATCTGTCTTTAACACTGATGAAGATAAACAACTGACTCACTTGCAGACTGACTGTAATTTGGAAAAATGCTGATCGGCCACCCGGTTTCCAATAAAATTACAATCATTTCATCAGCTAGAAAACATCTGTTCAATTGAAGGTCATTTAAGAAGAAGAGGCAAGTATGATGATGATCAGTTATTCTGATGCACGATCTGGCGTCATCTGTGTCACTATCTATTATTCAAATTTCTCACATCCTCATATTAGTCATAATGTTTTTTGTAAACTAGCTATGTAGTCAGGATAGTGTGGTATTAGTGTTTGCATTTTGTGCTTTTACTTTTTTGTGTGCATTTTAAGGAAGTGCTATATATAAATACGCTAAAACACAAACGTGGTTCATAATGCATGCTTGCCTTTGCACAAAAACATTATATAACAGTCAGATCAGCTGGAGCTGGGTTGCATAAGACATGCCTTATGACATGCATATGACATGTCACATGAGTTAGGACCATAATCTTCAAAGGCGTCATTGTGTAGTTTGAGCTGTAGTTCATTTGTTTCTATCAGTTCTAAATTGGCCGTAGGTGTGCATGTGAGTGTGAATGGTTGTCTGTTTCTCTGTGTTAGCCCTGTGATAGACTGGAGACGTGTCCAGGGTGTACCCGCCTCTCGCCCAATGACAGCTGGGATAGGCTCCAGCCCGCCCGTGGCCCTCTACAGACGACAAGCGGTTACAGAAGATGAATGAATGAATGAGTTTGTTTCTATCTAGATTGAACTTTAAAATATGACAGTAAATTAACTGGCTGACTGACTTACTGACCGACAAACCGACTGACTCGTCCAGTGAACTCTATGACATAAGAAAGCTATTAGGACACAAAGCCAAAGCCCCAGGGGTGAGAGACAGCCAGGGAATGGGATTACCACAGTGTGTGTGTGTGTGTGTGTGTGTGTGTCTTCTATTACGATCTCCTCCTTATTAGGACTCTTCATCCTGCATGCTTTAATTAGACAGCAGCAGCTACTGAATAAGCTCATAGCCAAACAAACCACGTACACTGACTCTGGTAGTTTTCAGTCTCTGGTCCGAGGTCTGGTTCTACAGGTGTCGTTGCATGAGGCTGGATACAATTCTCTTTACATGCTGAGATTATAAAAAGCTTTCATTTGACTGTGACTTATCCCTACAACTAACTAAATGCAACATTTGTTTGACCTCTTGGTTGACACCAAAGTGTCCCCGCTACCACTAGGACCCTCCATATGAGCTTAAGGCTCTGCTCAAGGTTTCTTCTTGCCACCATCACTGTAGTGCTTGGTCTGCAGGTCTCAGTTTGGGTTTTGTAAAGCATCTTCAGACAATACTTATTGACACTATACAATTAAAATTGAATTTAATTGAATGCACACTGACGTCTCAACTCTGCAGACTCTGGGGACCTGACAACTTCACCCGACACCTTCCTTTGCTCCTGACAGTCATGTGACAACTAACAGGCAGTTTAGACTTCTGCGTTAAGTCAGACACCTACACAGAGCCTTCGCAGAACCTAGCACTGTAGCTGATGTGCACCTCCCCAGAAATGTGAAGTATAAAGGCTCTTTTAGAGTACTGCGGGACCTAGACGCAGTAACCTACGCACGTAGGAAGTATATACTTGTGCGCTTGTCAGTCTGGCTCGCTTTGTAACCCCACCCGAATACTAGTCGCGCTGTGTCTTTTTTGGCGTTTGGTTCATTTTTGTTTCTACTTCCTGCATCACTTGCAACAATGGCGACTGAAACTTTCAATTCATTAAAATATCTTTATCTCTAAACCTCCTCAGTTCACCTTACTGATTCTTTATTGATCCAAAACAAACAATTCGAAAAATTCGGAGATGGGTAAGTAGCCGGTGATACTAAATTGGAAACACCCTACTACCAAATGGACCAATTACAGCTCTAGCTGTGGCGCGTATGGGGAGGTGCATGTCAGCTATGGTGTTAGGCTCTGCGTAGGTGTCTGCGTTGTTGCCGTAGCCTCTGTGTCAACTTCACGCAGAAGTCCGAACTGCCTATAAATGACTCACACCTGTGTAGGCTATGTGTGTAAGTTACTGCGTCTAGGTCCCACTCTAAAAGTGCCTTTAGAACAAACCAGTCCCATTCTCACATAGTGTAAAAGCTCATGGCTGTGCAATACTAAAGTTTATTTTTTAACAAATAATCAAATAATTAAAACTGTTAAAAAGTTAAAGTTCTGAAATGTGTTTTAAAAAAAGGAAGGATACGGATACAGGTCGGTTGGAGAAACACTGTTGCGCTTTTTGGTGATTGCTAGATGGAGAAATTCAAGAATAAAGTTGTAGCATTTAAAACACGGTCTCATCCGGTATCATCAGAAGAATCACAAGAAAAAGACAGTTCTCTCTGGTGCATTGTCTGCTTGACATCCTGATGTCTGGATGTTTCTAATTATCTGCAGTTTCATTTACATCCTTAACATACATTATAAACTAACTAGTTCCGACATAGTCTTGTGTTTTTTCCTCTTGTGGGTTAATTAAGATCTGAACTGCAGTGCTTTCACTAACTAATTTCACCACACCCCAAAATCTGAAAGTCAGACTGGTTAACAGCAGGATAATCCACTTAAAAATTTGCACACAATAATATCCATGTCATGGATTCACATCAGGGAGCTGATGAGAACCTCTGAAGAATATAATATTTCTTGAAGACTCTGGTACAAAAGCTGCCGTTGCATGAACTCTGAGCAAAATTTCAGGCAATTGTCTGAAAACCCGGCGTTGCCTTTTCATGCTCGCAAACAATTTAACATGCTGTGACATTTATTAAGATGAACCCCTGCAGCTCATGAAAGCTCCTCCAAATAATTCAGAACATGCTCTGCCATGTAATTAAAACAGGGCCGTTTAAGGGCTTTTTGGAAAGATAGATTTTCTTGATAACTACTGCTGTTGTGCAGACACATGGGGTTAGAGGCCTTGTTAAAGAAACACATTAATGGTGGAAAGGTGGAAGAAGATCAGCTCATTTTTGTTACTTCGGAGTTGAATGCACCAATTTTACATGCTGATGTCTGTTTACAGCTCCAGACGAGTCTTACAGCACATTAGTTAAATTGCATAAAGCTTCATTGTGACTCCAGGGACCTCTGTGAAGTCTTAAAAAGGATCAAGTGAATCACTGTTGGTTGGAGCTGAAGAATACCACTTTTAAAATGAATTCTCTGAATTCCAAAGTCCTGCCTTCACAGGACATCCGAATTCAGAGAATTGATGTAACACGAGATGAGAGTGATGTAACACAAGCACAAAGACAAGAAATCAATTTTGGGTTAATAGTTACATGATGGTCCGATGTCGGTGCAAGAAGCATATGATAGTAAGCTGACCAAACTGAATCCCATCCATGAAATTGGAATACTCCAGTCCATGTAAATACACTTTTACACCTTCTTTACCAAAAATTGGTGGAAAAGAAACTGTCAGTTTTTGCACATGACTGAAGTCACAAAGAGAAAGACACTCTAACTCGTCTTTGCCTCATTCCTCTGAAATTACAGCTCTCACAGCGTCACCACAGGATCTCACCAAACCGTGTAATGACAGACCTACACAAGCTGACCGACGGAATCTGTATATAAATTGGTCCTGAGAAAAATAGTTCACGCACACACGCAGCGTTGCGTTTAAAAAAAAAAAAAAAGTTATTTTAAAAACAGAAATGAGCGCTACATGCATCACGGTGTTGACGGTGAGCTCTGAGGACAATACAGCTCCACAGATGACAAAGAGCGGAGACCACACGTGAGTTGCATCTTAAAAATAAAAAGCAGACCAAAGTTATGAAGGAAGTTATTTTTATGACACATCAGTGGTGTCTGGTCGCAGCATTAAATTGGGGGGAAAAGGGACTTTGTGGATATGGTGTGACGCATTCATCAAGACAAACATGACCAAACAAAAGTCAGGACTGAATATATCAGAATATGAGTCTGGTGACACGCCATTCGGTTTTCATTAAGGGGCACGTTTCAACTGATGCAGAGAAGAAAAAAAAAAGAAACTCTGCACGTAATTAGATTGGAATGGTGCTCAGATGACGCGTATGACTATGTCCTTGTTAACTCCTCTGTCCATCCACATAAAGCCCGACCAAAATGATTTGATTCGCCCAGCAGATCTTTGGTGGAGCATCAGTTCCCAATGGAGAGACTCCAGAAGAACTTTTCATCACAAATAATTCATGGGTGGGGAAGTTTGTCTGACTTCCAGGCTACCACTCTTCATTGGGTTGTCTCAAGCCACCTCCTTTTTAATGTAATCAGTCTAATAATTCATATGTTTTAAGCAAATCTGATCAAATACCATATATACACACATATATACACACATATACACACACACACACACACACACACACACACACACACACACATATATATATTAATATGAAAACTTCAAGGTCAGTTCATCCAAAAAAACTAAACAGAAAAGAAGTCCCACATGACGATATGTGATTAGAATAGAATAGAATAGAATAAAACTTAAGTGTCCACCAAGGTGGAAATTTGGCTTCGGCTCCCCAACACAAAGTACTAAAATACCAAAGTTGACAAATACAGACAAACAGCATTACATTAACATAATAATAAATGCAGTAAGACAGTGAATGGCAGTTCAAGTCACTACATGTGGATTGGTCACTTGGTTGTGTTAAGAATGCCAATGGCATTAGGGATAAAAGACTCCCTTACATATTTTGTAGTTTCCTGCCTACAACCATGGGTTGATACCCTATAATTTGCATTTTTATTTTAATTTGATAACACAAAAATATAATTCCTTTATTTATGGCATTTGGTTAAAAATCTAAATATGCTGGTTGGTAATAAATAATGCATAAGTTGTAATGTTTTTTTTTTTTACATTTATGAATAAAATAAACAAATGATGCTGGCTTTAAATGGACCGCATGAGCTTGTGGTTACGACATGGGAAGCCCTGTACAGAGAAAATTTGCGAGAACTCTTGAAGGCTAATTGTTTAGCAAGCTAACGACAGAAAAATTGTTGTTGGAAATGCGAAGATCATTTCTATAGACTCTCATGAACACAGTCAACACAACTCCAGCTGAAGGCAGCACAGGATGCAGGTATGTTTCCAGGGAAGAGGTGGGCTCCTGCTGGAAATCTGGTCATTTGGTTTCAGTTTGAATTGGAAAACAAAAGATAAGTTTTAAATGAATGCCAGCAATCACAGATTATTTATAAAAACCTGCACAAAACCTGACAATTACTATTGTTTCACACCAGGAAAATATTTTCTTCCAACATACTGGAAATATCTGGACTTGACATCACAGACGGGAAAAAAAGAACAATACAACAAAAACACAAAACGGAGCCAGAAAATAGGAGGCCGACTACCAGCAGCTGTTTTTTTTTAAGAGGGTTTAAGCGGTTTTGGGTGGAGTTTTCCTTCAAGGATTTAAATGGAAGCGAGCGTCCGACTGACCTCAGTCAGCTGCTGGAGGAAGACAGAGGAGGAGAGGCAGGCAGCCGTGGAGCATTCCTTCTGGGAACTGCCTTCATGTGGTGTGTGTGTGTGTGTGTGTGTGTCTCCACATGCTTGGTGGTAGTCATCAAAAGGAGTAACCACAGCTTTGCCAGGAACATGGAAAAGTGCCTCCTGCTGCACTTTCGCCTGGGCTGTGTGTGTGTGTGTGTACTTTCTATGTTTGTAAGGACAAATTGTAGCTTGAAGCCATCCTTGTGAAGACATTTTTTTTTTTTTTTTTTTTACAAGTCGGTGAAATTTGGTGGTTGATATGTGAAGGACATCACAGAGATAGCTTTTGGTCATTCCAGATCTCAGTCTGCGTTTCTGTAATGCAGAGTAAGTTAACACCTCAAGAACAAATAAACAGCTGTGGGGTGTCTGTGGAATCATAAGTCTTCAATTTGACACACAGCTGTGTTTCTGGACATGGACATTCAACATTGTTGAATGCCTGCCTTTTTTTCCGCAGATTAGAAACATGTCCAGGCCAGAGACGAGCCCTAACTACGAGCTTGATCAAAAAAGGAAATTTGAGTAGAAAGTGTGTCTGCCTTCCGAATCCAAAAATGGAAGCTGGTTCTGCAGGAGAGATAGCTCCCGATAGCCGAATGCTCTGCCTCCTATTCTTATGAAATGTTTGAAACTCTGCTAACTTTGCAGTGACTTCAGTAGAAGTAAATGTCGTTCAACATTTACAAGCAAGACATGAGCTGCTCAGTTCCAGTTGACACTGTTGGAAGTACAAAAAGAAACTCAGCACAGTCGCGCAGAAGTCACACCGCTGACTAGTGTTTTGGCTAAATTACAGAACGATACAGACCCAGTGCACAAACATAAATGCTCACAGTGGTGTAGGGCACGCGCACAGTTTTAGAGTCTAGAGAATGCAAAATAGAAATGAGAGTCTTTAAAACTTAAGAAAACAGCTGTCATCGCATCCGTCTGAAAAGGCATCTGTTTACATTATACTTGATGTGAAGCTACACTATGATGTTAGAGGAGAGCTTGGGTCAAAAGTGGTGGAGAGTGGTGCAATTATTTGTAGAGAAAACAATATTTGGAAGGACAAATTTCTGTGTTTCCTCTATCACATCCCTCTTTGCTCATAATAACATAGAAAATGTCTTCATTCCTCTGTGGGTTGTTGTGTGCTTTTCCTGCTGGTTTATCGCTTTCTACTTCACTTCTGCTTTCCCACGCTGTCAAAGCCACTTCATTCACAATTTTGTCATGTGTTTCCAATGACCATTCGGTCTGACATCTTTGAATCAATCAGTCCCTGATCTTTAAACACTACTGCACTTGTCAGCTTAGGCAATTTCTGCAGCTCCATTCTCTTCTGCTTTCCCACACTGTCAGACTCATGTCACTCTCTATTTTAACAAAACTACTCTGATCCTGTGATCCATTGGCCAATGTTCTTCAAACCATTCAATCCCAAATCCCTGTTCTTGAAATTAGGGGCCATCTCCACCTCATCCTAGCTGTACATGGCATCTCAACAGAAGTCTCCATAGATGCCCAGCTGCTCCACCAGCACCAGCACCAGCGCCTTGACTACTACGATCTTGGTCTGAGTCGTCACTCGATGGTGTTGCTCCACATCAGAGCCTAGACACCAATGTATTTATTCTCACAAGCTCTTGTAACTTCATTAAATAGAGGATTTTACTTCCAAATGAATCTCCTTTGCCAACATGCCTTTCATGCCTACTACTGTCAGCCCCTATCCTCCCAAAAAACACTTAATTATTCTCGATATTTACGGTCAATCACTTAAACATCACCAGCATCTAGAGTCAAGAGGACCTTGTCCTATCTCCTATTTATATTACACTGCATTCACTGCATCTATTCTCTCGCATTATCAATTTGTCTGTGCACAACATAAATGTTACAACCCTGGTTCTTGAGCCACAAAGTAAAATGGATACAAGTGACCAGAGTTTACAGTTGACCCAGCTCGATGCCAGTGAGTTTGTCTTTTAATAAAAGTAAAGAAAAATGAAGCTCATGCATTACATTTGGCCCTGTTTGTTTAAAGACTACAACTCATTGGAGTCAGAACTCAAAATTCAATTCTCCTATTCAAGGAGATTTAACAAACATGTATCTCAACGAGAATCCTAAATCGACTTGATCTGAGATAAGAAACTGTGATAAACAGTTTTCTGTTAGGAGAACCAGAAGCAGAAATGGAAGGTATGATGCATAATGAGGGTGGATGCAGAGAGGCAATCCTACTATGATATCTTGAGCCAATGTGATTTGGTTGGGATGGCAGGAAGCAGAACTATCAACATCTTCACACAGGCAGCAGAAGGATCCTGAAGGCAGCGTTGGATTAGGTGAGGAGCCCTACAAGAGAGGAGCCTCCTCAGCCACAGCTGGGTCACCTGCGAGTCCCTGCAAACTCCTGAAGATCATCACTGATGATGTGTTCAGGTGCATTTTTAGGATGTTATTATCAGTATCATTGCAAACATGTACACATTAATGTCACTTACAGTGTAAATAAATGCTTTAAAAGACAATAAAGGCAGAAAATTAACGTGCAAAGTTAAAGAACATCAGTTCTTTAAAAACTTTTGTCGCAGTGCTGGAGTAAGAATGACATAATCAGATACCGGCTAATTGGTCGTTTTTTCCTGCTGCAGGAAACAGTTTAATAGTCTTTGTGTGCTGCCGTTGTGTTTCAACAGAGAGGAAATCAGTTGCTCTTGTGTGTGTGAGTGTGTGTGTGTGTGTAGGTCAGCTGCCTCAGGACAGATAAGTGAATCCCTACTCACAATCAATGGAAAACAGAGACACACTGTTTAACTCCTGAATGCTATCAGCAACGACACACGGCTGTCCTCACACACTCGCACACAAATCCCATTGATAAGAAAACTGATTGTACACTGCAATATAAAGCATCTGCTCACACACAAACACACACACACTATCACTTGGTTCCAACATGCATCCCACTTCCTCCAGCCTGCAACACACACACACACACAAACACACGCACATCCACAGACAACTGGTATATCAGAGTGAAACTCCTGACTTCTCTTTAAGCCAAGATACGTTAGAGAAAGTGGTTTTCGCCTGAAACTGCCCCCTCCCAGTATGAACAAACACACACACATATCCCACAACAGTCCACGATAAGAAAAGTGAATGAAGCTGACCATGTGATAGCAGTAGCCTGGTTTCCAGCAAAATGCAATGTAAATTTAAAGAACATTTGCAAAAGAAAATGTGAATTAATGGACCTTTCTATCCACTTCTGTTATGCAAATATAAGGAGTCAAAAAATAATCTTACCTAGAATAATACTTATGGGGTTTTGAATAAAATGTAAAGTCTTGAACTAAGGGGTCATGTCTTTCCATATTCATTGTCTTATAGATTTTGGGTCTGGCTGAGTCGTAACCGTTTAGGATATTTGGAGATGTGTTCTAAGGGGCACTTCAGCAAGCCCAGTAAAACTGTTTGGTGGTGAGTTAGGTGGGGCATGAACATGAAATACTTTTTTTCATATGAAATATATAATATAAAATAAGAAATATAACATTGTTGCCGCTGAACCTTTTTACTAATGATGCTGTTAATGATTTGAATTCAGGAATAAGCCGACACCTCATCCAGTCCCATGTCCCAGGTGTGTCTAACCCCACTCTCTCAACTGTTTGTTCTCAGCCCCTCTATCCTCCACCATCCCTCTCTCCTCTTCACTTCCCCTCCTTAATCATAGGAACCAGGGGGACAAGGAGCCAAAACCTCCGAAGACATGCCCCCAACTTCTTGCTCCCACGGGTTCTTCCATCCGCGTACTCAGCCTCGCTCATCCCTCCTTCTATTTCCCTGTCAACCAATAAACTTTCTTGCATCAGTTAGCGCTGACTGATTGCATCCATGGTTGACTCATGGGACATTTTGTTTTGGGCATAGCATCAGTGGTAGTATCAAGGTGTTTAACAAAATTGATGGAAATATGTCTGCTTTTTTATGGTTTTGTGCAGATCAGACGTTTTTGTCCATATATTTTTTTTTTTCTCCAGAGAGTAGACACTTAAAGTCCACATTTCCAGCAGCCCATTTGCTTCCATTATGCTCTCATTTTCCTTTTACTGAAACATATCTGATGCAAACTGAAGTGTGTGTGTGTGTGTGTGGGTGTGTGTGTGTGTGTGTGTGTGTGTGTGTGCATGAGCAGGTAAATATGGGCTGCTCTCTCAGCTATAGCAACCCTAGTGACCAAGATGAGAGTTGTGGCGGCGACGTCGGACGATCAGTCTGGATGCACAACTACAAAGCCTCCGTGCAGCTCTGATTCGCACCACACTGATGCATTTTTGCCGAACTTTCTGTTGCTAAGCAGCGGGTAATCGACTGTCAGTCCCCCTCTGTGTCGACAACAATCAGCAGCAGCCCCATTCAGCCAGAAACAAATCATTTACCTGAGACTAACTCTAGCTGGAAGTTAATTTAATGGTAAATTAGTTATAAAACAGATATTTGTCTTGTTTGCTCATTGAGCCTCTCAGTCCACAGTGAAGTGTCCTGTTGTGACTGTCTATGTCTCATCTGTGGAGAAAAATAATGATTCGAAGTGTCGATTGTGAATGTAGGGTACTGCGTGTGTTTTAAAAAGCCTGGAACCTGGAAGACGGGGTGCAAACAATTGTGACACATGGAGGATATAGATTGTGCTAGAAAGAAAACCTCATATGGTAGGAAAAGACATGGGTATTTCCAAGAGCGAACAAAGAAATGTTTTTTGAAAAGGGGATGTGTCCAACCCCTGTATGTAAATGAAGCACAAATGTACTTTATATAAACAGTTGCACAACACAATAAAATCAGTCAGACTTCGCATGGCATCCTGCACTGACTCTGGTTTATTTCTTTTTGAGAATAAACTTGGATCGTCTTAAGTGACTCAAGACTAGAGTAGATTCTAAAAACCTAGATTACATGTTGAATTAAAGAGGTATAGGCTATTATCTGGCCCTACCCTGTACCTCAAAATGTTTTTTCGACACTTCCTGACCATAGATTTCCAGCCACCCCTGCAGTCAGTATGCAGACCCTGTTTTATTAACCTGGCTGTTTCCTGTGTCTAAGCCTCTTTAACAGCCACTGATTGTAATGTAATTGTGATTACAAAGCATGTAATTTACTCTGCTTTACTTAACATGTGTCTGTACTTTTGCGTCACATGCTGAATTGTAGCCTGAAAGGAGCCTTCAAAGTGGTTCAAGGGACACACCAAACCGACGTCAAAGAACTACCATAGGAAATAACTCTTCAAACCAGCAGGTGACAGTAGTCTGTATTCGTCGTTCAAAAGGGGAAACAGGAGGAGCAACTATTAGCTGGGAAGCTACGACGCTAGGAAGAATCACAAACCATCGTACAGACCTGGCCTCTCCCGAATCATGCTGGGTTGGTCTACAGCCGATTCATTCTCGATCATCAGGTTACTGTCAAAATATGTCTGGATTTTAATGTTCCGATTACCTTTGAACTTATGTCACTATTTAAACTTTCGTCATTTCCTTTTCTCTTCAGTAGCCATTCAGAGAAGTCTCCCTGACCCACTTATTCCCCAGCTTAAAAGCCATGACGGGGGTCCAACTAATGCCAACAGTGCAGGAAACACTGCCTAAACTTAGGTTACAGATACTCGACGGCCCCACACCAGCACTTGATCAACTTGGTGTTTCACGACCTAAAGACAAACTGCTACATAAAGCAGATAATCTGTAACAGCAGACAAGATGTCAGTGTGGTGAGCTGTGTGCTGTTAAAACTGACAAAGAGGAAGCTGAAATGAGATGATAAGGCTGCTGCTGAAGGTTACTTTGCAGTTGTGTCTCAAATATCACAACATAAACTGCCAAAAAAAAGTCACCACCAAAAAAAATGTCACACATCTCTAATATTTTGTTGGACCATCTTTAGCTTTGATTACAACATGCATTCGCTGTGGCACTGTTTCGATAATCTTCTACAATGTCACCAGATTTATTTCCATCCAGTGTTGCATTCATTTTTCACCAAGATCTTGTATTGATGATGGCAGAGTCTGACCACTGCACAAAGCCTTCTCTAGCACATCCCAAAGATTCTCAATGGGGTTAAGGTCTGGACTCTGTGGTGGCCAATCCATGTGTGAAAATGATGTCTCAAGCTCCCTGAACCACTCTTTCACAATTTGAGCCCCATGAATCCTGGCATTGTCATATGCCCGTGCCATCAGGGAGGAAAAGATCCATTGATGCAATAACCTGGTCATTCAGTATATTCAGGTAGTCAGCTGACCTCATTCTTTGGACACATAATGTTGCTGAACCTAGACCTGAGCAACTGCAGCAACCCCAGATCATAGCACTGCCCCCACAGGCTTGTACAGTTTTTGCTCTTCTTCAATGCTTTTTCACCTTGCATGCTAAAAGAGCAGAACAAACTCTTAGACAGAGACATTTACACTTTCAGACAGGCACATGATTTCTCAGGAAGCAGCCCATTCAAGTTTTTGCTAAAAACAGAAGTCCGTAATTTGCAAGGTCATAGTGAACACAGTGTACTGAAAGACTTAAATATACTCCTGAATTCAGTGACTAGTGAAAATGGGCTAATGTATGCACAGATACTACTTCAAGTAGGTGGGTTAAATGCAGAGAACAAATGTCTTATTGTCTGCAGTTTATATATATCCATGTCCAACAACGCTGACTTCCATATTTGAGTTACTTCAAGGGAAAACTTTGGCACGTAATATCACAAAAGCAAACGTTAGGGAATTAAAATGCTCCTCAGTTGGTCTCATTTCCCGAGTTGGGTATAAGATAAGCTAAGATAATCCTTTAATCTATATTACCACATCAAGACAAGGAAAAGTAAACATAAAATAAATACAAAAATAGCTAATTAAATACAACAGTAGTTCTACATATGTGCTGTGTTGGGAGCAGGCTTGGTTGTACAGCTTCACAGCAGCAGGAAGGAAGGACCTGCAGTAACGCTCCTTCACACAGCATGGGTGAAGCTGTCGTCTGCTGAAGGCGCTGCCCAGTGATGTTACAGCTCCATGGAATGGGTGGGATTAGTTTTCTATGAGGGATGACAGCTTTGCTTCCATCCTCTGATCACCCACCACCTCCACAGGTTCGAGAGGGTGGCCCAGAGCAAAGCTGGCCTTCTTCACCGGTCTGTTCAGTCTCTTCTTGCCTGTCGCTGAGATGCTGCTGTGCCGGCAGACCACTCCATAGTGGATGGCTGATGCCACCACAGAGTCATAAAAGGATCTCAGTAGTCCTTCCTGCACTCCGAAGGACCTAAGTGGCCTTTCTTATGAAGTACCCTAGCATGGTCTGTCCAGTCCAGTTTTTTGTTCAGGTGAACACCCAAGTACTTCTAAGAATCCACTTTCTTTAAGTCCATTCCCTGGATGTTCACAGGTGTGTGTGGCGTGTGTTTGTGCCAGCGGAAATCCACCACCGGCTCCTTGGTTTTATCAACACTCAGCTGGAGGCAGCTTTCTTTAGCAAGTCGTGCACCAACATTTTTGTTGACTTTCTGAGTTGTTGAGGTGCTCTCATGGAGTCTTGAGACATCTGTTCATGTCAGTCTGACACTTGGTGAAAGGTTGAGAGGTCATCAAAGCCAGTGGCCTTCATCCACGTGGGACCACGCACACAACATGACTGCAACAACCTAAATAATTGATTGTGTTTTCACTGATAGATATTGAACGGAATTGTAGAGTTGTATGCATCAGCTGAAAAGAACTCGATCACTGACATAAGCTTTCTCTTGTCCTCGGTTAAGGGGTTGTGGTCAAACATTCGAAAAGAGCTTGAATAGAACTACTACTCCTTCAGGTTAAAGCAGTTCGTTGTTGGCTTCACATTTGATCAACATTCGTGTAGAGATATTCAAGGTTCATGAGGAACATTTGAGGATCATCTGGGGGAGAAGAATATCATTCAACCTGCTGCCGCTCCGGCTGAATTAGTGGTGAAAATGGATTGATAGATGGCAAACAGCCAAGATGAATGCTAATGCATGTTACATGAATTATGCAGATAGTTCATCAGCAAACGGTGAGTGAGTAAACTTTTACTGTGCACTGAATGGTTTCCTGTGGTTTGCTGTAGCTGTAAAGAACAGATCCTCAGCATGGTTTCAGGTCCATTTTTTTCCAATGTGACACGCCAGTTATGAGTGTTCACATTTTCAGATCTATAGACTGGTGAAGGATTTGCACCGTATGGGGATAAATGTGATACATTAGCTAGATAAGCCAAACTTTCAACGCATTCAATCATTTTTTGAATGAATATAAAGCATGAATGACAAGATATTAGCCTGCACTCCACATACACTACACATTCTCACCCATAACCAATACTTCTCCATTTTGTCTGCCAGGAACCTGCTCATTCATGAGTCTGCAACAGGATGAGCAGGACGAAGAGGAAGAGGAAGAGGCCTCCATCACCCCAACTGCCCGCTCTCACTTCCTCTTTCTGCTTAATAATAGTATGGGACGTTCTGGACCGCGGGTGTCGCAAGTGTTGTGAATGTGTTGCATGCAGACCGCAGATCTGCATGCAACACATTTTTACGGCATGTTCTTTGAGGACATGCCGTAAAAACGCCATTCAAGTCAGCAGCGATGTGTGAACAGTAGTTTAGCAATCAGTAGCATTTTCTTTTAAACCCCCGTTTCTTCCTCTGATTATAAATACCTCAGCTTAGTTTTCACATGTATATTAGACTAGTAGATTTTAGACCAGTTTTCTGACAACGCTGTAGCTTCAAATATATATAAAAAAAATCCAGAATCCAGTGAAGCAGGACTTCAAGGCTACACAGTGGTGTTAACGTGTCATTGGGCAAATCTGTAAAACAAAAGGTTTGACCTGTGAATGTGTACATGTGACCAGTAGAAATAGTAATGCACGTGTGATATAATGTCGTCACCACATGCAGCTAAAAGAGTGATCTCCTCTCCTTGTTATCACATTCAGGCTTTAACAAATGCATCATCTGACCGACAAGTAGTCATGATGTGTGCCTTGTCTGTGCGGCTTTTTTTTTCAGTGTGTACAACCATGCATGAAAACGATTCTTAAAAAGTAGAATTGTTGCCACTTTTCCTTGTCTGGTAACAGAATGCTCTTAGTGGCGGCCTTTGGGTCCCATGAGTTGAGGGAAGGGGCCTCTGTGGCTCAGGCTTGTGCCAGTGCATCCCACAGATACTTGATCAGCTTGGGATCTAGTGAATTTTTGTGTGTGCCTGTGTCAGGCTGCATCCTGCTGGGGATGACTGCTGCCAACAAGGAGTGTCATTGCTATGGGGTGGGGGTGCCTGGTCTAGTCTAGGTGGGTTGTACATGTCTAAGTAACATCCACATGAATGCCAGGTCCAAACGTTTCCCGGCCAAACACTGTATTGTTACAAGATGGTCAATGTTATTAACACCTCCTGTCAGAGGTTTTAATGTTGTGGCTTATCTGTGTATTATTTCTGCATGTTTCACCCCCGTATACAGTCAGTGGTGATCACCCAGTGTTTTTTCACTGTCTATCATTTTATCAATGAGACAACCTCATGTGAAGGCTGTCTAATCCATGGAGGAGAGTTTGAGTAATGGATCAGACAACAAGACTGGAGACTTATCACAGCAACAATCATTTTACTTTCATGCTGAGTGATTTTGAGTTAGACAGTAGAAATGTTGCGTTTACATTATATATAGTTGATCAGTTTTGCACACAGTGGTCTCATTAAAATGAACAGAGGGCTGTGGTAACGTTGCTCAAGATCTGAATGTTAAACACAACATCACTTTAAATACATTTGAATCTATGAGGCAACTTCTCACATTGATGATTGAGTTGGAAAAAAAAGGATGATATTAACAGTTTATAGTGAATTTCAGGAACCCAACAAAAATTGGCACCAAAGAGAAAGGGAAAAAAATAAAGACCTGTGTGGATCAGCATGATAAGTAATATTTTCCCTGAAAAAAATAAATAAAAATGCTCTGACATTTAAATTTGTTCCTGATACAACTTTTTATTTGCGGTATAATCAAGCCCCTCTTTTCTTTTTAAGATTATTTTCATGACATTTTACGCTCATTTTCGAGAGAATAAAGCGTCTGACACAGGATAGACGCTAAAAAAGCCTTGACCCGCCGCCGGCTTGCTGTGAATCATCTCTGCCTGCTGAGCCACCGGCCTGCCCCACTTGTGCTACAGTCAGTAGTTACACTGCCCCTATTGTCACTCAGCCAATATTGTGCACAGACATAAACAAAACACACTGTCTTATTGAGCAGAAGTTAATCCCCTGCAGGTCTCTGAACACGCAGACACAGATGCTCCTTTGTGTGATCGAATACCCATTCAGCCCCGTGGAGACGACTCTTTTCTGTCCTTTGAGCCTCTCATCACATGTTGGTTTTTCCGGTTGATTATTGTATTATCCAGGCCAGTAGCTCTGGATTTTTTTTAATGCCACAGCTCCTTGGGCGTCTTCGTTTGAGTACATTTTGTCTAAGGATCCATTTATTGTAAAACTTTTTATTTTGTATTTTTGAGGAATCCTCAAGTTAAATTCACGGCTGCAACAAAAGCAAAACAAAGACAAAAAACAGGCTTGGTGTACACATGATTATATGCATCCTATGGATTAGCAGGTAACTCATACATACGATACCTCTGGCAACAGCCGCCATGAGCGTACAGGCATTATGTTTTCAGGATGTCTGTCCATCCGCCTGGCTCATTATTGTGAATGTGGTATCTCATTTCCTCTCCAGGGAGTTTCCTTAAATCTAGCACAAGCGTCCATTCATGGTTCAAGGATACACTAATTACAATTATGCAGTCAAAGGTCAAAGGTCACTGTCACCTCACGGAATGTGTAATTATGATAAAATGGTGACGTGATGACATTTTAGATTGCAGCGTTGTGATATTTTGCAGATATTGTACAAGTTGTTAGAGACACATAGACATGGAGGCACACAGCAACTTGAGTGGCCGGTGGAGACTTATGTTCAGTTATGTTATAGTTGTTGTCTTATTTTAGCCAGACTCATTCATTCATTCATTCATCTTCTGTAACCGCTTGTCCTGTGAAGGGTCGCGGGGAATGCTGGAGCCTATCCCAGCTGTCATCAGGCGAGAGGCGGGGGTACACCCTGGACAGGTCTCCAGTCTATCGCAGGACTAACACAGCATGAGTCTGGTAACACTCCATGGGATTGTTGGACACTATGGAATGTGTTTTATCCAGAGGAAAAGAAAATTCCTCTGCACGTAATTGGATAGTCCTCGAACCAATCAGAGACATTTTGTTGTATCAAATTCAACTCCATGGTGCTCAGATGACATGGAAATAATCAGTTCCCAATGGAGAGACTCCTGACCAACTTTCCTCTCCAAAACATTTGTGGGTGGGGGAAGTTGGGTCTGGTTCCCAAGCTACTTGAAATAAAAAAATGTTTAGTGTGTCTTTTCAGTGTTTTGTGCCCAGTTCCCTGAGTAAATGTTCCCTGAAGGTAACTGTTTGAAGTTGCAAGAAGGAGAATTAAATACTAAATACACCCACTACTGGACCTTTCTGTGTGGAGTTTGTATGTTCTCCCTGTGTCTGCGTGGGTTCTCTCTGGGTACTCCAGCTTCCTCCCACTGTCCAAAGACATGTTCTTTAGGTTAATTGGTGATTCTAAATTAGCTGTAGGTGTGAGTGTGAATGGTTGTCTGTCTCTCTGTGTTAGCCCTGCGATAGACTGGAGACCTGTCCAGGGTGTACCCAGCCTCTCGCCCAATGACAGCTGGGATAGGCTCCAGCCCCCCACGACCCTTCACAGGACAAGCGGTTACAGAAAATGAATGAATGAATGGATGAACAGTAGGTTACTGCACTCAAATTACTGCACTTGTGACGTAGAAATAATAGCTCTCAGTGTGACGTAGAAAAGAATAGCTCTCTGTATAACAGAGACTCACAGAGAGAGGGGGTGGGTTAAGGTAGATGAATGACAATGAGAGAGAGACAGTCCAGTCTGTGAGGTCAGGTGTGTGATGTGATTGCTTGTAGAGATGTTTAGACTTAAACTACCAAAACCCTGACCATGGCCCTATTTAATCAGGGAGAAATAATGAACTCACACTTTCCAAAGTGTCCTGTAAGCCACAATTTTAATTAGTTGTTTTCTAAAATTGTCTTGGTTTCTTGCACCACATAAAAATGTATATATTTATATTGAAGCTCATCCCCTGGCTCTGATGTGCACGAGTTCTTATATTCGTACAAGAGTATTTCTGCATACTGAGCTCTGCTGTTATTCATAAAATTAACCCCGCGGAGCCGAGTCGAGCTTGTGTGACTGCATGCCTTGAAATCTCTGACAGCTTTCTTTAATCAGAAAAATAGCATGAAGCCTTTGGCATGATCGAGTATCGAATCAGTCGGTTCCTTGAGCACACACACAAACAAGCTCATAAGAAAAACTATTTGGTGTAGTTCTGCTGATGATTAAAAACGCCATAGGTTACCAGTGATCCAATAAAAGTACAATTTAAAGGTATCATTAACATGACATTAGAGACAGCAAATGCCAATAAATGACGGATGCATCAATGAAAAAAACTATACTTCAGAAAATACTGCATAAATTCACAAACTCGCCCACAAGCTGTCTACACTTGGACTGCACCACACACTCTGTGACTGGCTCCTGGACTTTTTGACTGGCAGGCCGCAGTCTGTCGGGACTGGGGACAGGACTTCAACCAGCATCTCCACTAACATTGGTACCGCACAGGGTTGTGTTCTCAGCCCCATCCTCTACACCCTGTTCATCCACGACTGTGTCGCCTCCCACAAGGATTACACCATCCTGAAGTTTGCAGATGACACTGCAGTGATAGGACACATCATTGGCGAGGACGAAGCAGCCTGCCGGAGGGAGGTGGCCAGTCTGGTCGCATGGTGTGAGGACGACAACCTCACCCTCAACACGGATGAGACCAAGGAGATGATAGTGGACATGAGGAAGGAGAGGAGCCCACATCAGCCAAAGTTTATCCGGGAGCTTGAAGTGGAAAGGGTGAGCAGCTTTAAGCACAGAGGGGTCCACGTCACTGAAGACCTCACCTGGACACTGAACACCACACAGCTGGTCAAGAAGGCTCAACGACGACTGTACTTCCTGAGGAGGCTGTGGAAGTTTGGTATGTCACCTAAGATGCCGCACTACGGCAGCACTACAGCCACAAACGCCTGCAGAAAGTGGTGAAAACTGCTGAGAAGATCACCCGGACTCCACTGCCCTCTCTGCAGAACATCTACCAGTATAGAGTCCACAGGAGAGCTGCCTCCATCACTAATGACCTCACCCACTCCCAACATGGACTGTTCACTCTCCTAGCCTCATGCCAGAGGTACAGGAGTGTGAATGTTGGACCTCCAGACTGAAGAAGTCCTTTTATCCCACTACCATCAGACTCTTAAACAGCTGACAGGAGTCTAGAATCATGGACTGCTCATGCTATAGGCTACTGTACAATGCACTGTTCACTTTTTCAGTTTCTGTTTACATTTCAGTTCATTGTTTACATTCCCATTTGCACATTGATATTTGCACTAGTTGTTTTATCTTTTTTAATATTTCTTCTTCTATTTTTTGTATTGTTAGTCATTTGGGTGGATGGTAAAAGAAGAATTTCATTGTACAGGGAAACTTGTTTCTACACTGTGCACATGACAAAAAACTCTTTGAATCTTGAATCTTGAAATGTATAAATAATAACTTTAAGTAAATAACTTTAAAGAGTCTGTAATATTATAAATCTGTCCTCTGTAAAGATCTAAGAGATGCAATTTCCTGGTTCAGTTATGACCTGCTTTACTTGCTGAGTCATATTTAGCAACACTTATCACATGTTCATATGTTCACTTTCTCAGTGAGTAGTTATAGGTAACTGGGTCAACCCCCCCCCAAGTTTTTGTAACTGATGCTGACCGTGGACGGACATGAAAACAAGACTCAGGTTACAGGAAGATTGAATAAGAGGCTATCGTATGCTTCTGTATACACGTGTGCATGCTCTGCGGCGTCTAATCTGCATTATATTCCTTTAGAAAGTATAAATACACTCATCTACACATGAACTAAAATCTCACTTTTAGACAACTATCACGTACAGACTCACTACTTGGTGTGAGGGGAGTCTGTTTGCTCACTGACCGGATTAGGTAACGCAAGGCATGTGTTTCAAGAGGCTCAACAACATCTGAGGTATGTATGTGTTTGTGTGTGGCTGAGGGAGAGAGCAAATATCATACCCAGAACGGTCAAGCTGTAAGTTATCATCTTCCAGGAAAGTGTGTAACACTTCAGTGGCACACTTTCCTTTAACTGCCACCAGAAACTGCACAGCACAAACATAATCAACGGCCAAGGCCAGCAACTCGAACGAGAATAAAGTGTTTTGACAGAATCAATAAAATATTAATGGTTTAGTTTTCTTCAGAGCAGTGGTTTCTATTGTGGTAAAATAAATAAGAAAGGTCCTAATTTAGACAGGAAGTGAAACAAATAAAATATACCCTCCAGACATGTCCTCAAGGTGACAATTAAGTGCCAAAGGAAAAAGGGTGGTCTCTTAGTTTTAAAGTCATTTCACAATTGAGGGACTATCAGATACAAATCAGGTGGACACAAAATGGAGGAGTCAGGATCAGGCAGGCTCGAGGTCGTTTAATCAGAGCAGGGTCAAAAAAAAAAAAAAAAAAAAACAGGAATCCAGGAATCAGGCAAAGGAACAATAGTCCGACAGGCAAAAACTCAGGTAATACAGAATAGCGAAGTCTCAATACCAAAACACTCACAAGACACTAGCTAGAACACTCGGGAAATCCTACAAGACGATCTGACACAGAAGGAATGGGGAACACAGCTTAAATACACAAGGGAGAGGGAGACAACGAGGCACAGGTGAAACACATGAGGGCGGGGAAAGCAATCAGAGACACTAGGCGCGTTCGACTTGATGCAGATCTGTCTGAGTCTGACTTGACGTGATGCATGCTGGGATGAACGCAATGCATGCTGGGATGGACGCAATGCATGCTGGTTAGAAATCCTGTCCGACTTGAGTCAGACGGGGAGGGACTTACCACTACGTCACCATGTCACATGACCTTAAAATATCGCGGGAGTCTTCGCCTGCAGACAGATCTTGCAGTTGCTCTCCAACGAACTGCACGACCGGAAACCCGCCCTCATGACGTCAGGTCAAAGACGTGATTGGGCAGTTTGGGAGGAATCTCCTCATGACGATTTTGACGTTTCTCGCTTCGTTATGTTGGAATATGCGAAAATGAACAGAAATGGAAGGGATACCTTCTTATATGTGATTTCTGCAACAATGGTAGGCTGGCCTACTGAAAACGTTGTACATCTGACTCCAGTTCAATGCAGTGTTCATTTCTTCGATTAAACAGTAAAAAGGCATTTTTAACATGTTGGTAACAGTAGAATAAGCGGGATAATGGACTTCACTGCATTACACTATAAAATAAAAAATAAAAATAGCCTGGGCTATTGGCTCAACTGTCAGCACGCTCGCCTCCCGATCCGAGGTGCTGCTGGTTCGAGTCCGGGCGTGTGCAGAGCCCGACACAACGCAGGTTACATTCTAAGGCTTCGCGTTGGGCAGTTTTACCATCTAGAACGCGTGCATTCAATTTGTAGAAGTGTCGTCCATTATCCTTTACTTATATCGTAGTACTGCTTCTTCAGTATCATCCTAAATTGGTTTAGTGGGTAACACGTCAGTCTGGCGATCGGCCATCCGTAGTTCGAATCTTGTTAACGGTTAGTAGATTTTTGGGGTTCTTCTTCACACCTGTCTGTCCAAAAATGAAAACAAATGGCATTTAATCTCCATCTCAATATCTTTCTGTGAATTCGTTTCATGGTTGAGTTACAGGTGCTAAACGACTTTGGGTGTAAAAGTAAATATTCAAATAAGTAGCCTAATCAGCAGTTTATTTTTGCCAAGATTGGAGACCAAAGCACTATGCTACTTAATCCTTATTCAGTAGATTTGCTGCTATTCACAATCCTTTGCATACAGCATGCTTGTTGTAACACGGGTATAAATTCCGGTAACTCCAAAGGTTCTATTTCGTCGGCAACAACGAATGCAAACACCGCGAGATCCGCCATTGTTTACACGAAGTTGACCATGTCCGACTTGTCTGCAGCCGTTTTATGCTCCACCCCTACAGTCGGCGTAAGATCACGTTGACGTATGCATCTAAGACTCAGACAGGCGCAGACAAGTCGAACGCGCCTAGAGCTAGACAGGAAGACAGATATCTAAGACTCACACCAAAAAATAAACAGGAAGTGACAACAAAGGACAAAACTGAACTTAAGAAACAACAAACACTATGTGGTCCTGACAGTACCCCCCCTCCTAGGGCCGACACCTGGCGGCCCAGGACCGTGAGAGGCATGGAAGTCCCGAATAAGTTGGTTGCCAAGAATGTGACGGGAGGGCACCCAGGATCTCTCCTCAGGACCGTATCCCTCCCAATCCACAAGGTACTGGAGTCCACGACCCCGCCGCCTGACCGCCAACAGTTTCCTCACAGAATAGGCTGGACCCCCATCGATGATCTGGGGGGGTGGAGGGGGTCTGGTGGAGGGAACCAGCAGGCTCTCCTTGACAGGCTTGACACGGCTTACATGGAAGGTAGGGTGAATTCTGGAGGACCTGGGGAGCTGGAGTCTGACAGCAGACCTGTTAATTTTGGACACCGGGAATGGTCCAATGAATCGTGGTGCTAACTTACGGCATGGGACCTTCAGGGGAAGGTCGCGGGAGGAAAGCCAGACTTTTTGTCCCGGGGTATACTCTGGAGCTGGGCGGCGGTGGCGGTCAGCAGACTTCTTGTATAACAGAAGATTTAAGGAGAGCCCTCCTCGCTCGGATCCAACTCCCTCTGCAACGTCGTACCATGGCCGCAGCAGATGGAACTGGGACGTCTCTTTCTAGGCTCTGGAAGAGAGGAGGCTGGAAGCCAAATACAGTCTGAAAAGGGGTTAGGCCGGTAGATGCAGAAGGCAAGGTATTGTGAGCAAATTCAACCCAGGGGAGTGATTTGGCCCAGGAGGAGGGGTTCTGAGAAGTCAAACAGCGAAGTCCTGTTTTCTAGGTCTTGGTTTAAGAGTTCGGTTTGACCGTTACTTTGGGGGTGGTAGCCGGAGGTAAGATTGGGTTTGGCGTTAATCAATTCACAAAATGCCCTCCAGAACTGGGCAATGAACTGAGGTCCCCGATCCGACAGGATAGTCCGAGGGAATCCAAAATCTTTAAACACTCTGGTCATGAGAACTTCAGCTTTCTTTTGCGGAGGGGAGTTTAGGGAGTGGAATGAATTCAACCATTTTGGAAAATCAGTCTACTGTTGTGAGGATGACTGTGTTACCTTGAGATTCAGGCAACCCTGTGACGAAGTCCACTGAAATGTCTGACCAGGGGCGCCGAGGAACAGGCAAAGGTTGGAGGAGACCAGCAGGGGGAGCATTGGATGACTTCTGTTGAGCACAAACTGTACATGCAGAGATGAATTCAATGACATCCTTCCTCATTTCAGGTCACCAGAATCTTTCAGCCAGTCTAAAAATTGTGCGTCTTACTCCTGGGTGGCCAGACAACTGAGAACAGTGTCCCCACTGAATTACCTCACTCCGGAGATTGGGGGGAACAAACAGTCTGTTGGGAGGCAAAGACACAGGTCTGGGAATTGTCTGGTTGGCTTCAATCACCTTTGATTCAATGCTCCAAGTGAAGCGAGTCTTTCTTCTGGTTCCTCTGGAGAAAACATCCGTGACAAGGCGTCTGGCTTTTTGTTCTTAGAGCCTGGTCTGTAAGACAGGACATAATCAAACCTTGAGAAGAACATGGCCCACCTGGCTTGACGAGGATTTAACCTTTTGGCGCTTTTAATATACTGCAGATTCTTGTGGTCAGTCCAGATGAGAACTGGGTGAACCGCCCCCTCCAGCCAGTGCCTCCACTCCTCCAGCGCCACCTTGACAGCCAGCAGCTCCCGATCCCCCACCGCATAATTTCTTTCTGCCGATGTGAGCTTACGAGAAAGGAAGGCACAGGGATGAACCTTTCCGTCCTCACCCGACCTCTGAGACAGGACCACCCCGAGGCCGACATCTGATGCATCAACTTCGACGATAAATTGTCGGTCCGAGCTCGGCAGGGTGAGAACGGGAGCTGCGGCGAAGGATTCCTTCAGGCGTTGGAAGGCAGCATGAAGGGGGAAGACCACTGGAAAAGAGTCTTGGAGGAGGTTAGTGCATGAAGGGGGGCGGCCACAGAACTAAACCCCTTAATGAACTTCCTATAAAAGTTGGCAAAGCCTAGGAAGCGTTGCAGTTCTTTTCTGGAGGTTGGAGTGGGCCAAGTCAGCACTGAATGAATTTTTGAAGGATCCATTTCCATCTTTCCTTCAGAAATCACATATCCCAGGAAACTAACACGGTCTTTGTGAAATTCACACTTCTCAGCCTTAACATACAATTTATTCTTCAGCAGGCAGGTGAGAACCTCTCGTACGGTGGAAATGTGCTCGTCCAAACTCTGAGAAAATATCAGGATATCATCCAAGTACACAAAGACCTTTTTATTCAACAAGTGACGGAGGACATCATTTAGCAAAGACTGGAAAACTGCTGGAGCATTAGTAAGACCAAAAGGCATAACAAGATACTCATAAAGTCCAATGGGAGTGTTGAAGGCTGTTTTCCACTCATCTCCTTCCCGGATTCTGACTAGGTGGTAAGCATTTCGGAGATCTAATTTGGTATAGATCTTAGAACCCTGAAGGATGTCGAATGCAGAGGAGATGAGTGAAAGAGGGTACCTGTTCTTTATCGTTATGTTGTTCAGTTGAGTGTAGTCAATGCATGGTCTTAACGTCTTGTCTTTTTTCTCTACAAAGAAGAATCCAGCTCCAGCAGGGGAGGAGGATGGGCGAATGAGTCCAGCTTGTACAGAAGTTTTGATATATTCCTCCATGGCAAGACGTTCGGGTGCAGACAGGGAGTACAGGCGGCCCTTAGGGATGGGGGCCCCCGGCAGTAGATCTATGGCACAGTCACTGTCCCTGTGAGGAGGAGGAGAAGTAGCCTTGCTTTTACTGAAAACATCCTTGAGATCATGATAACATTCAGGAACTCCCTTTAAGTCTGGAGAAGTATTTGGTTCAGGACAAGCAAACTCAGGGGCCTGTCTGGGGTGTCCCAAAAAACAGTCTTTACTGCAGTCTTTTCCCCAGTCCAGAATAATTCCTGAGGCCCAGTCAATATGAGGATTGTGAGAGACTAGCCATGGATAACCCAAAATGAGAGGATGTACAGCTGAATTGAAAAGGTGGAAGGATATTTGCTCTGAGTGTCCATCGGAGAAAGTGAGTGTAACTGGTGAGGTTTGATGTGTGACTTGACTCAACAGCCTTCCATCCAAAGCTGTAGCAGTTAAGGGCTCAGGGATAGGAACAGACTTAAGTCCCAATTGTTTAGCCAATTTAAAGTCCATGAGGTTAGTATCAGCTCCTGAATCTACTAATGCCTTCTGAGACGTGGTGGAAGTCACTGTGGCAAGCGTGACACAAGTTAACTGTCTCTGATTTAGTGTCTTGCAGTGTGTAACACTCACCAAGGGTTTGAAGGTGGATGAGGACACGTTACCTCGGATAGGACATTTGGCTATGACGTGCCCAAGCTGGCCACAGTAGATGCACCGACCCTCAATGAATCTCCGTTGACGTTCGGCCGGAGACAACCGGGTGTGGCCGATCTGCATAGGTTCAGGAGCTTCGGAACAGGGTTCCAACTCCTGGGTAGGAGCTGATGGGACGGCTGTCCGGGGAGTGGGTGCTCGGAAAAGGGGAGTAGTGGTCCTGCTGCGCTGTCGTTCCAGGAGCCTCTGGTCAATCCTGGATGCCAAGGAGACAAGGGCATCCAGCTCAGAGGGAAGATCGAGGGGAGCAAGGTAGTCTTTCAGGCGCTCTGTGAGTCCCTGATAGAAGGCATCAACAAGTGCAGATTGATTCCAGCCACTGTCAGTTGCTAAGGTGCGGAACTCAATGGCATAGTCCATAACCGACCGCCTGCCCTGCTTAATATTAACAAGAGCCTTAGCTGACTCTCTGCCTGGGGTGGCGGAATGGAAGATTTGCTTAAAGGTCTCAAGAAATATGGGTAGAGAATTACATACCACAGATCGTCTGTTCCATTCTGAGGTGGCCCAGGCCTTGGCTCTCCCGGACAGATAAGATATAATGTAGGCTATCTTGGCTCTATCTGATGGAAATGCGTGGGCCTGGAACTCAAAGTGGAGCTCACACTGAGTTATGAAAGGCCGACAGTCACCAGAATCACCTGAGAAACGCTCCGGGCTGGAAAGTCTTATGGAGCGGGGTTCTGGGAATTCAGGCTGTTGAGGAGCAGAGACTGGAGGAGCTGGAGCGTCCACAGCAGTGGATTCTGACGAGATGTCCAGTCTCTGAAGGCGATTGATGATGTGGGACAGCTGCGCCGAGACCGAGACACTCTGAGCTTCAGCATGTGAGGTGGCTTCAGAATGCTCAGAACGGATCTGTGCAATCTGTTGGTCTTGCTGATAAAGTTTATCTCCTTGCGCCTTCAGCGCGGTGTGGAGGTGGTTTGACTCCGATGTGTCCATGGTTTTTGGTCAGATCGTACTATCAGATACAAATCAGGTGGACACAAAATGGAGGAGTCAGGATCAGGCAGGCTCGAGGTCGTTTAATCAGAGCAGGGTCAAAAAAACAGGAATCCAGGAATCAGGCAAAGGAACAATAGTCCGACAGGCAAAAACTCAGGTAATACAGAATAGCAAAGTCTCAATACCAAAACACTCACAAGACACTAGCTAGAACACTCGGGAAATCCTACAAGACGATCTGACACAGAAGGAATGGGGAACACAGCTTAAATACACAAGGGAGAGGGAGACAACGAGGCACAGGTGAAACACATGAGGGCGGGGAAAGCAATCAGAGACAGAGCTAGACAGGAAGACCGATATCTAAGACTCACACTACAAAATAAAACAGGAAGTGACAACAAAGGACAAAACTGAACTTAAGAAACAACAAACACTACGTGGTCCTGACAGGGACAAGTAGGAGAAATTGTATTTCTGGTGCAACTTCACCTGCTACCAAAGTATGTGGAGGAGAGAGAGGAATATGAAAAGGTCAAGACTTTAGCAACAGTTTATAGACCACCTTTATAAGACCAAGGCTTGTGGCAAGGTCATCATGAAACACACGGAAAACAACATCATTATAAATAATAACTAAATGAAGTTAAAGAAAAACTACTGAAAAGAAAACAACCAATTATATACAGGCACATATACAATACATACATAATGGGGCGCCTAGTAAGTAGGCTTGGGCACGTAGTCATGTGGCTCCAGACCTACCAATTGCATACATCTACATATATCTAAACTAGCCTGGGACACCTAAAAATATGGGTTGGGCATATTGTGTTTATTATTGTCGCTTGACCTTGACCATTGACCATTGACCAACGTGCCGGTCTAATAAACTTGTTCCGTATATCACAAGTGTTGCTGGAGACCTGACCTTTTTACAATCTTGGAACAACAACTGAGACTCCTTGACAGCTTTGTAATTGGGATGTCTTGTCCGTCATGGGTCAGACAGGAGTGCATATTTTAAACCAGAAACCAAACATAACTGAAGATTTACTGAGTGAAACATCGCATCAGTGACAGGGGTTGAGAATGTGATACCATAGTTGTCTGCAGGGCAACATTTTAAAGCCCATGTTTCATTCATCCATTTCATTTATTTTTTTATGGTTTCCAGAGTTTTAAATCCTGAATACATTTCAAACTTCAAGGATCCAGTGAGAAGCACACCCGGTAGTGTTGCCTTAACAATGTTAAGATACTTTCAGGGAATTGACTCCATATACTGTAGTATGTGGAAAATAAAACAGGGCCAAACATGGAGCCTTGTGGTACTCCATGGGTTTTGTATATCATAACAGATTGCAGTGTCATGGAGGTAAAGGAAAGAAAAGCTAAGGTAAGGCATACCACTGAAGGGCACTGAATGCCAGCCAGCTACATGTCCGAGAAGATGATCGTCTAAATTGAAAGGATTTTAATGAATGCATAGTTGCACCATCAAACTTAATGAACTAAAAAAAATTGACTCTTGAGTCTGCTCCACATTAAAGAAGAGGGCTGTTCTTCTGCTGAGTCTTCCTACTCTTCTCAATAAGGATCCCTCATGCCTTTTCAAGACTGTTGATGTAAGCATCTTTTGATTTTGTCAATACAATGGTCAAAAGTCAAAGTAATTTCCCTGCCTTCTGTGGACTAAAGACTTTCCTTTAAATGTCTATAGCCTACTGAGAATTAGGACATATTCAAGGGGGGATGAAAGTTGGCATTGTGATGGTGAAAGAAGGAGAAGACATCATTGATGTTTCAGATGTCCTCGAGGAAGCACTCAACAAGGGTTGTTTAATTAAGATAACCATAGTTTATGTTAGAACAACATTTTGTATTATTTCACCTAACTTAAAATGTGTTTGATTTTACAGTGTGGATTGTTTTATTTGTCTTCCTTTTATACCAATAAAACTATTTAAAAATGCCATAATCACTTTAAGCATAACTGACATTTACAGCTTCTGTGTTTTCATCAGTGTGCACACACAATAGGCTGTTCTACTGTCAACCAATGAGGCAGCTGGACAGATGTGCAGTGAGCCAATCAGACAGGCAGGTGGACATATACGCTGAGTGTTTGGCAGCTGACGCTATCACATGGGAACTACATGTGAAGAGACAGGAGCAGAGCAGGACAATATCTGAGGCCAACCACAGTTTTCAGAGCTGGCAGCTTCTTCACGTTCCCAGCGTTCCCTGAAACTGTAACTGTGGAAGTTTCCAGGAACTCTAGGAACGAACGAGGAGGAGAAGAAGAAGAGGAGGAGGAGAAGGAGTGGAATCAGGGCGGGAGATCCGGGTTAGTGTGGTGGAGTGGTGTTACCAGTGGACTTTATTTTTAGGACTTCAAGACGAAAGGCAGAGAGAGAGAGAGAGAGAGAGAGAGAGAGAGCGAGAGAGAAGGCGTGTGCAAAAAACTGAAAGACCCTGATGCGAAATATGTATATTCATCTGAGCATTTTACCAGATGGTTAAATTTATTGTCAAGGCCCCCGAGTGACCCCTTGATGCTACGAGGTAGCTTTGTCACTTCTGCATTCAGCAGAAATGTGACCTTTTTGGTTTACAGACACTTATCTGAGTTTGCTCAGCAAAATAAATATTCAGCTTCTCCTTTAGTCTTCTTTAAAAGAAAACCAAAAGCAAGGCAGAGTGCTTGAGAGAGAGGAAGACAAAAGCACTACATGTCTGTCCCTTTTTTTTTTGTTGTTGCAGGGAACCAAAATTGTGTTTGGCTGCAAAGTGGCCAATATCCTGAAATGACCACTTATGGCGAGACACCTGTCGCTGTGACATGAATCAAAAAGAACCCAGTAGGAAGGGTTTTTCAGCCCCAGTTATTTTAACTTAAAATGGATGAATTTGCAGAAGCTTTTCCTTTTAAATTTGAAAAAAAAAAACTGCCGTAATTTAAGACAATTTGAAGGTTGTTTGTAGTGCAGTTTTCAACCGCCTTTGGGCACTCGTGTTTTTGAAAGTTCAGTTTTGAACGTGAGGGAAGCTGCTTTATAGCAAATGTGATCTCTGCTGTGAGCATTGCTTGGGCTTGCATTAAGAGATCGTTTCTTTCCGGTGTGATGGGGCATAAAACTCACACTCGGCATTCAGTGCATCTTATTTGAGGCTAGTCTTGGATCTTCCAATGGACAGACTTTTTAGTTCCCTGTTTGCCTTGTTCTATCACTCCACATCGCCCCAGCAAAGAAGACACCATGAGAGGAAGCACACACAAGGATATTCTGTATTAAAAAGACTAATCTAGACTGTCTTACTTACTCTAACATTGGAACAATGGATCTATGAATGGCCAGTATAGAAGAAGAATGAAATAATCCATTTGCGTCTGTTGATTTATCACAAAATTTTAAAATTAACTACTTAATAATAATAAAGAATACTTTAAATTCTTGTCAGGACTGTGAGATTCATCCATTTTTGTGTAATGTTCAGAAATCACATCACTTGACCACTTTATTGTCCGAAATGGTCTTCTAATCTATCGATGAAATGCATGTGATTTCAGTGCAGTCGAATTTTTCTTTTAATCTTTGGATAAAAGCAGGAGTCCAGGCCAGCATCAGCTAACATAAGTAGCGAGCACACACGCATCAGTTTGAAGTCAGTGGACATGTTTGGATACTCGTCTCCCCTCGCCATATTTGGCAGCCCTTTGCAGCCACACACACACTCACACATTCCCCTGCTGTTCCATCTCTCCACAACTGAACCCAAGAACCTGATGACCCACCTCCTCCTCCTCCTCCTCCTCCTGTCTTTCTCGGGTTCACTGGGTGATCTGATTCTGGGAATCAAAAGCAGCAGCACTGTTTTTGGACAGCTGGTTGGCGAGAGTATTTCTTTCTCTCCTCGGGTGAGGTGACAAAGTGTTCACAGAGTGGCACTGAGCCCGAACTGTGTTTGGCCGCAGCCGCTCTATATTTGTCGGGTTTAATGTCGACTCGCTTGTGCATCAAGATCACCTTGGAACAAAAAAGGTAAAGAGTGACTTGTTGCAGTCGCTAAGCCAAAAGCAAGCAGTGCTTTAAAATGTAAAGAGATTTATGTTCAAAGTTGTCTCACCTAAGGGAACTCCTCTAAGCTGAACTCTTACACTCCTGACCACGTGTTTCAGCAGAGGTGGCGCCAACTCCACCGATTGGCCAGCCGGGCTGCAGCAGTTGGCTCCGCCCATATGCTTTTGGGCGGCGGCATACCTCGTTTGGAGCGCGCAGTCCTCTCCGAGAATAAATGTGCTACTATGTCATCACTGAGGATACGATCTGTGTAATGCAGCTGAGTGGGTCAGGTCGGTGAAATCCTACACTCGCTCTATTTCAGGCAGGAATGTGTTGGCTGCAGTTTGCTGCCTCAACACCCCGGTGACCAAAGTTAGAAAAAAAAAAAAAAAAAAGATTTGTCAGGGTTCGTCACAAGCCCTGCACAATTTGCAACGGTCATCCACTTGAAGTGCACTTCACGCTGATTCTTGCTGGTCTCTAGATACAACTACTTACTATGGAAATAGCTAGTGGTTTTGAAAGCAATATAATGAAGATCAGCTCTAAACCTACTGCAAAATATCTGCTTGGTGTGTCTACGACATTATTTAAAGCACAACTGCAATTGGTCTGAAATGCATTTCCTCGTCCACGTCTCTCGGTGGCTGGACAAGCTCAGAAAATCCATCCTCCGACACGCCATCTACTCATTTCAGCAAAACTAACAGTTGTCCTAGCTTTGAAGCCAGGCCCAGTGCAAAAGTTCGGTGGCAGAAAGTTGATCAGGAGTCGTAGGGAGTCGATAATGCTCTGGAAAAAATCTGCAGAGCCAATCACTAGGACGTGGCTTTATGTGGTGATGGACAGATGAGTAACAGCAATGTAGTCATACATGTAATCTGAGCGCTGTTGAGGTGACTTTGTTTAAATTAAAATGACTCCGATTGGTCGGAGGACTATGTCATTCCACGCATTTTCTTTTACCAGTTGTAAACACCCCAATGGCGTGTTACCAGTCTAGAGTCTGATTATTCAAATTTTATTAACTTTAGCTCAACATGATCCTTTCAGATCCAGTCCACATTGTATACGGTAGTAACCACTGACTGGCGTTTCGGCAGTTTATTTACAGAACAATTTTGACGCACCAGCACACAAGTATAAATGCTTACAAGGGCACCGGCCATTTGCTTAAGCAAAGACGTAGGCTTTGCGTCCTTCACCAATGAGGAAAATCAAACCAGCAAGAATCCATGTTTGTCCACACTCTTCTTTTTTGGACTGCAAGCCTTCCACTGAATGAAGTTTCTTTTTTTATCTGGAGCTTTCTCTCCAGAGGTGGTGACCTCACTGAACACCAATAACTTAACTGCGCCATACTCCGACCTGCTGTGGGCTACTCTGTCGCTGCGGCTCTTACGCTCTTCATCTTTGGTTGCTTGAGGAAATGATGCATAAGCAAAGACATGGGATCAAGATTTTTCAATTTTTCAATTAAAAAATAAGAAAGGGAAAATATAATACGTCATAAAAAAACATTCTTCTCCATGGTCCAATTTTGGAAGGCGCTGTTAAGGCAGGCTGAAGGTGTTTGTCTACCACCATCATTATAAGCTGACTAAATACAATTAGTGGTTATATTAAGTCTAGACTGACCACAGTTACAAATAGCAAGAGAAAGAAAATGGTCAAATTATTGTACATTATGGTATTATTGGTATTGTTGATCATTCATACGATCATTTGTCCATTTTGCTGCCTAAACGCAACCACACACAGAACTGAGGCGTCTCTTTTAAAAAATGCTGAGCCCCTCTTCTTGACGTCTCAGTTTATTTGAGTTCAACTTTCATTGGGCGCATTGTTTAAGTTGTTGAACACCATATTTATTTGATGCTTCGATATTTACTGCAGGAAGGCACCGAGACTGTAACTCTCGGTGCACCAAAGGCGAAGAAGGAACCCTTTGAGGCCGTGCGCAGAGTTTCAGTGCTGCTTCACAGAAATATTCAGCACACATCTGCGTCTGAATTTAAGGTTTGATGATGAAATACGGACTCTGCCTGCTCCCTGCTTCTGGAGACATGCCTTATACAGAGCTCTTTAAAGAAACACAGCGCAGTGAGTCGGGCCAGCACAGCTGACGTGGCGACCGCATGACACGTGGAATAATGTGTGGAGAGAGGGAAAGAAATGCTTTTCAGCTGGAGGGATTTAAAGGGCCTCCTTCAAAGCTCTCTTTTTCACACACGCGCGTTTTGAAAACAGAAGCATTGAGACATATTCACTGGTAAAAGAAACACAACCTCAAGCTCAGGGTGACATTGTGTCACAGCTTTTTTCTTTTATTTCTTTTCCACTGTTTTTATACATTAGACATTACACTCAAGAGATGTGAGTGGGTTATTTTAGGTTGATCATTTTGCCCCTTCTCAGTCAAACTTTAGGGGTGGAGTCATTGCTTAATTCGGCTCTTGTTGGGTAGCCTGGATGTTAGCCCGACTTTCCCTACACACAATTGTTAATGTTAATCGAATTGTTTGGGCATGGCTTTATGTGGTGATGGACAGAAGAATAAACACAACGTAGTCATAAAAGTCATCTGAGCACCGTGGAGTTGAATTAGTTTAAAACTAAACGGCTCTGATTGGTTGTAGGACTAGCCAGTTGATGCAGGGATATTTTTTCAGACTGAACTGTCTGTTGCCGGAAGAAAGCACTGAGAGCATAGAGAAGCACTGAACGAAGAGAGTTCAGTTTCCCCAAGATGGCGCCCGCCTGGATATGCGAGCCAGACGCGAACGGTACTGTGTTCCTTTTTAAATAAACTGCCTGTATACTTGCAAAGTTCTCAATGCTTCGGTTTACATGTAGAGACCCTAGTTATGCTACCGTGTAAGTGTGGTGATATTGTGAGCCTTGTTAGTGGTATAGAAATAGCGATTTCTTTTTATGTGTAAGTGTGCCCCGAAGGCTAGCGTTATACGCTAAATAGCGGTTTGCAAGAAAACTGGTCACATTTGACTAACAAAACAAATGCATGAAAACAAATACCAGAGAACGGTCGAACTCGGTACACATGTGTTATTAACCCCAGGTTCATTTTGCGCCGGAGTTCCCCTTTAAGGGTGGTACTATTCTGGAAACACGCTATTGTGTAACTGGGCACAGATTTAACAAAAACACTTGGTCAACAGTCTGACCAACATCAGACAGACAGTTGTACAGACCCAGTCTGTGATATTAATATCGGATGAACAACTTTTCATGACGTCCTGACGTTTTTTTTGCCTTTTTTTTTGGTTTGTTTTGTTTCGGGAAAAGCCTGAACTTCCTCCTTTGGAACAAAAGATGTTAGACTGACTCACTGAAGAGTCGTCTGTTGCCTTCAGTTTGTCCACAAGCAAATGTGAAATGAGCAGGAGGAAATCACGAATCAGGCGTGACTCTCAATTCCTCATCTATAAATATAAAACAGCTCATGGTGATATTATGAAATGAAGCTCAGACTAGGCTGCCTCAAGCTGTTTCTTTCTCTTTTGTACAAATCGTTTCCAGTGACGGGTCAGACCACCATTGTTGTCAAACTGATCCTAAAAGACCGCTTGAATGGCTCAGACAGCCAGGGACTTTACATGCAAGATAATATTACTTTTTCTCAGAATACTAGAGAAAGTAGAAAATTTGACACAAGTCATATTTAAACAGTCATGTTCCTTTTGGATATTTCAAATTTGGCATTTTTCCATTTACACATACGGCATAGGCTGACATTATTAGGGTTTGTGCATGTGGGATGTGAGAGTTTTTAACTACTATTTTTGACACAAAAAAAAAAATGGGAAGGGGCCTCCAAGCTGGCTACCTTTTGGTATTGTATTGACAAAACTCTACATCTGTCTGGTTAGAAGAAGAAACATTTTAAACATTACGATGCGCACAAATATCGCAATCTCAACCTTTTCCAGAAGGTGAATAAAAGAGGGAGTCACCAGCGCCACTAGGGAAAAACTTCCTGCTGTATGTTAACAGGAATATTAGTGGAATATTCTTATTCATTGGTCACATAAACAGCTCAGTAGGAATGTTATCTTTGTCAAAATAAGGGCAACATCCAGAATATTTTCTGCGTGAGAACGTAGTCAGACCCCGCAGATTCAGGTCTGTGTTGAAATAAAACAAGCCTTGTATAAACGCTTGTTACGCTTGTAACCAAACATAAAGTCACCTTCCTTTATACAACTCTGAAGAGCAAGCAGCTGTGCATCAAAGAACTTCACAGGAAGCGAAGAACGAGAACTAAACATCTACGCTTCTCAATCTTTTCAGCTTCTGAGACCTGAAACCGAATCAGTGTGTACGTTTATAACATGTGAGCAAATGGAAGTGATTTTACCTCATTATATTAAATATTTTTTCATGAATAAAAAAATAAATAAAAAAATGCTAAAAATGCGTTTGTTTTGGAATCCCTGTGACCACCTCGTCACCTCTCAGGTTTATTGTTGGGCTCTGGTCACCTGGTATAGAATAGATTAGAATTATTCCTTCATTGATCCCTCATGGGGAAATTCTTTCTCTGCATTTCAACCATCCATTCATTCACATAGTGATGTGCACTCTGGGAGGAGTAGACTGTTGCTTGGGTAGCACCAGGGGACCAGTTTGTGAGTTGGGTGCTTGCTCAATGCACCTCAGCCATGGACATTGGGAGATGTGTACCTATGACCCTTCTCTAACCACTACAGCTCCCCTAAATCAAGCAGAACAACACAGGGCAGAGCTGGAATCAAAGTGGGCTGGAAGGTCTTCTTCTTCTATTGAATCAGTTCAATGTTGTCAGTTCAATGCTCAGAATCACTTGGTCAAAAAAAGTTTGGTTGTGATAGATAGGTCCCTTTTATCTAATCAGATAATGTTATTTAGTTCCCATGTAAACAATTAAGTTTGTTGGAAGAAATGTTTCCCATAAATTAGTACCTCTCCACCAGTTGTGAGCTCATATAGAGAGACGTTTTGACCATGTTCTGCAACCACTTACTTCAGTTAATTTTATACGGTTATGAAAATCAACATTAATTCATGGATGAGTCAGTCACAATAAACATTTGGCTGATTTTTATTTTTGTCACCGTTATGTGGTGATCCGACACCTGAGGACTGACCACCCATGTGTAATGAGCCCTGATGGAATGAGTCATGGAGAGGATAAGGTTTAAGGGTAAGTAGGTTTTAGACGGACTAAAGCAGTCTAAAGTTTATTTAAGTGTTTATTTAAATAAATACCTATAAACTATACCAAATGGAAATGGGAAGGAAATCAGTCTAAAGGCTTTAAAAATATTAAACCACCACTGTGGTCTGGTGACATTCACCGCTTCCATGAGCTTAGAGAACACAGAACAACCTCAGCGTGAGTCACTGTGGATCGGGAGCAGACTAATGCCTGAAAAAATAAAAAATAAATCAGAAAGAAAAGATGGTGAGCACTTTTTGGTGCGCTTTGCGTTCATGTTTGTTATTTTCCATCTTGCTGTGGAGGAAGTGAACCGGCTTTAGACAACACGATGAGTCAAATGAGGGAAGTGTCCAAACTTCTAAAACGGACTCCGTCTAGTTGGTAAGAGGGTATCGGCACAGGAAGTTCATCATCAGTAATCACATCAGTACACTCTGTCCACACTGTTGAGAGGCTGATTATTGCAGAGATCAGGCAAAAAAGACAGTATACAAATTGGAGAAAAGGTCCTACTGTCATACGCTCACAACTATGGCATGTTCTCTTGCTTATTCCTTGTGTTTCTGGTGACCTTTCACTGACTCCAGCCGATTAAGAATGAGGTTTATTCTCACTTGACTTTCTGTAACCGTGCACTCATCAGCTCCACTCCCAGATCTTCAGGCAGGCTTAGCATCACTCCACCTGCTCACTGCCATCTAACTCAGCCTGCTTCCTAGCCGTCTACACCTTGGCCGAACCTGACCCCAACCAACACCCGAGCCAAGTCGTCATTTCCAGATAAAAAAAAGAAAGAAAATGTTCTCCTTTTGCTCTGCTCTGTTACACCTACTGTCCATCAAGCATACACACTTGTAAAGCTTTAATATTTTGTTGTGTGGGGTGAATACAAGACCATTTGCATATTCAATTTAGTTTGAATAACGTAGACAAAGAAAACATTTGTTCCATTGTGGTTTTGGCTACAGCTCAGCTGACTCGTAGATATCTCACTAGTAAAACAAGGAATCTGTGTGTCATTGTGTGTGGGTGTACCGCTGGAGACACACACAGCTTGGAAGTTGGATGCAAGCGGCTTTATAGAGCCCCATGCTGCTAGGGATCCAACCACAGTGACCGCAACCTCCTCAGCCTTTAAGTTAAAATAAACGATTTGCAATGACATCTCAGTAGGAAACGTCCATAAAGGCCTACCCTTCTAGCTACCTGGCAGGTGTGTTGTGTCAGTTCAGCAGTTTGTTCTAATCTCGCTATGACGCTATGCAAAGTTATTAAATGGTAAAGGGTCTTGTTTGCTTATAGGGCTTTTTATCTATTGGTTCTCAAAGTGCTTAACAGTCACAGTGATACATCTACCCATTCCCCCATGCAAGCACACACACATTCAAGGAAACAAAGCAAATAGACTAACGACAGCCGAGTTTCCATTTGATTATTTAACGACATTCAGTTAGTCTACTTTTAATTTGAGTAAAACTGTGGTTTTACATCAGTAATGGTGCCATTAAATTATGGTAATGATGGCCTTTGAGCTACAGCATGTCTAGGGGATATGACCTAGCGTCCTGGCAGGTGTTGAGCTTCATTTCTCAGGATCTAACGCTGAACAGTAGAAGAAGTGATGTGTTTTAAATGGTCACCGCAGAAGTACGGTGAAATGAAATACAGCTATGGAGTTTTAAGAGCTGTTTTCTCTGAACTTTCCACAGAGACTGGCTTGTGCTTTGGCTTTCTTCTTGACTTGGCTAATCTTGGAGATCTTGTTTTTCTTTTTTTCCATTCTGTATGTAACTTCATGTGTCGCTGGAAGACATATGCAGTTTTCTGAGGCTGCTGAACTGAATCGTCCATCTGGGGATAGTTTCAAACTTGCATATGGAAAATGAACTCTTTTTTTTTTTTGCTAGCTGTAATTATTTCTCCAAAAAGAAGCAAAATCCACAGGTCCTCGCTTCTTATAAAAATACACTGTATTTCAAAGTTTAGCCGAAGCTAATATGAGTCTTTTGAGTGTCTTCCAGTTTCCAAGTTTTTATTTTTTTCTTAGTTTAGAATTCCCCCCTCTTTCCACGGTCAGTGTCTCCATGCCAGGCTGTGGTGGAGGGGTTGTAACAGAGGGAATTTTGTAATGAAACTCTAACTTCTGGAGGATTGCTACCCTCTTGATTTATATACCTCAAGTCTGCTGAAACCTTACATTAAACCCAGACGAATTAGTGTGTATTTTCTCACAGAACCAGGACTGTGGATTTCGTCCTCCAACAACAGCGAAGCATTTGTTCTCCATGTGCAGGGTGAGGTTCCAGTTCTGCAAATCAAAGAATGATATACTGTGGTTGCATGATATCAGGATGCCTATCTAGATATTAATCTCTTTGGTAAATGGTGCCTGTGTTGCGGCAAACTGAGGCTCATCTACACACTCAGCTGCAAGCAAAAGAGAAACAAAAGAGTCTCAGCTGATTTCAGAGGCGCTTTTGTGCCTTTAAGCGGAATCTGACTGGAATAATAAACTAAGAATAGTAGAAAAATGTGAATGATTGGTTTGTTGTTGTGATGAGACAGAGCTCACACTGTTATTTGCTTCAGCAGATTTAGCCATTACAAATGACCAAGTCTGCTGGGGATAAAATTGTACAGCGTGGTGTTTAAAGTCTGTTATTACCTAAATTCATTTTTATGGCTTGAACTGTGACCATTTACATATTGTATAGCATTAAAACCTCCTATGGCCTTTTAATTAATTCATTTTTTTTTTCAGTGTCTGTAACTGTTGCTCAACATCATTTAAATGACTATATTTAAATCTGTAGTTAGGACCTACTTTACACTGAAACATTATCATTTAAATGTCACAGAGACAGTGGTTAGGTGTCTCCCAAACATCCAAAGAAACATCCATGTCTCAATTTTAAACTCAATGTCTAGACGACTCTGCTGGACCTGTGAATCATCAAATCAGTGCTGTGCTCTGGGTTAATTTACTTCCTAGTGAAAAAGGGTAGAGGTGTAGTTTAGATAGGAGAGAAGATGTGGACAAACGGGTTGTATTGGCAGGATAGATCATTTGGATATAATGCTATAAGATGTTTTTTTTTTTCCTGAGTATCTAACCCAGCTCTGCTCACTGCTCCGTTACACATCTGATTCATAAACCAACACATCTGGTCAGCAGAACCACTGACTATGCCTTTTCCTTTCTCTACCATCGGCCCGGTGTCTGTGTGTGTGTGTGTGTGAGTGTGTTTAAATCCCAAAGCTAACATCCGTAGATTTGAGATTCCAGCTGACAGAGCAGTGGCTCGCACTGATGGCATCATAATCCAGAGACAGGAAGTAGGTGGATGAGTGTGTGAATACAGCGCCGACAAAGGGAAAGTATGTACTTGGTGTCCCCGGATATTTGGATACTGGAAGTGTGTATTACACACAGTGAGTTTTGTAGTTGTGTCCATTATTTGCATCAGTAATCAGTCAGTGGTCATAATAATCAACACTGCGCTTCTCAAATTAACAGCTGAGATTTGGGGATGTTATTATTCCAGTTAGAAATAATGGAGAATCTGTAAAAATGTGACCGAAGTTGTGGTTTAATCCAATTATGCTTTGAAGTCTGGAAACTATTCAGTTAGAGAAAATTGTGAAGTTATAGTGTGTTGAGGACACCACAGCTCTTCCAGGAGTTTTGTCTGCACAATAACCCATAATCAAAGATCGCACACGAACTCCCTGAGAGCGGATTAACAAAGATGGATGGTCAAGAACAACTCCTGGGAACTCTTGGGTTAGTCCGAGCTGAAATGGGAGATTCATTCCCCAGCAACATTTAGTCTTATCTCACTTGTTTATACGCTAGTGCCAGTAAATACGTCAGACTGTTGGACGCAGGAGGGATGATTCCAGGATGGGAAATGAGTCCGGTCTTACCAAATAAATCAAAAAAATGAAAACAGCTCTTCGTTTTTATTCCCCAAAGAGTGGGAGGGATTGTAATTTAGTGTCCGTAATGAGAACATTCACAGGATATCAGAGGATTTTTTACATTATGTTTAGATGTCAGGCCCATCCGAGGAATTTTTTTCTGTTTATCTTCATTCTTGAAAGCAGAAAAACATTCAGGAGTAATGAACGGTTTGGTGTTTGGGCCTCGTAGGGGGTAGTTGCTATGATCCAAGGATTAAAGAAGATGAAACCCTGCATGGAAGGTTGCATTGTAACAATGTTGTACCAGTTACTAAAATATAAAAAATACAGCCTAAGACACTGCTGGTAAAAATGTTGTGCCATCCAAGCCAACAGGTTTTGCTCATCAGTTGCTGCGTTGACACTGATACCAGTAGCCTAGCGTAGCCAGACTCAATTCTGAATGAATGAGAATGTGAGTCTGGTAACACGGCAACAAGCCATTTGGATTTCATTATGGGGCGTGTTTTGACCAATAGCCTCGACTCAACAGCGTTCAGCTGTTACTCTTCTGCCCATCCCCACATGATTTGATTATCCCTGCCAGAGCAGAATCAGTGCCCAATGGAGAGACTCCAGACCAACATTCATCTGGCATCCAGGCTAGGACTCTAGTATTAGACTCATGATCAGAATAAAAATGCCTCATGTTACAACCTCAGTCAGAACAGACTAATCTGATCAGACAGATCATTTTTGTTTTAGGTGAGAATTTCCAGGATGGACATAAACATGGACGTAGCAAAATAACCAGTTGTTCAAACAAGTGTTTGAGAAGATGAATGAAGTCAGGACGTGGGTCCGTGTACGTCGCCGTCATTCGATTTCCGTTCTCAGATGGGAAATCCAAAATCGGACAACGAGTCGTTTTCCGTTTTTCGTTTTGAAATCGGAAAACGAACAACGAGAAATGACCCTAACTCGGTCAACTCGTGGCTCCATCTTGGGCATCTTCATTTTCATTCAGTGTCACATCATCTTCTGTTTTATATCAGATCACTTTATTTCACATGCATGCAAACAGTTAAGTTGGAATCTATGATCTGAATTATTTTGGCCTGGTTAAAGAAATATTGTCCATGTAAACGTAACCAGTGATGTTGAATCCCACAGAAGACCAAAATTCATCTGTTCATTCATTCATTCATTCATCTTCTGTATCCGCTTGTATTGTGAAGATAGGATGACAGCTGGGATAGGCTGTCAGCTGTCATCGGGCAAGAGGCGGGACCCTGGACAGGTCTCCAGGTTGTCGCAGGGCTAAGAACAAAATTATCTTTTTTAATCAGTTCCAGTCTCCTCCACTTACTGCAACACACACACACACACACACACAAAACTCTGTCTGACCTTGCATCTGTATGTGTGGACCGGAAGAAAATGATTTCTGATAATGTTAGGCTATGAGAGCCAGACGAGGGCGTGTGTTGAACAGTGGGATGGTGTGCGAGATACTGGGCGTGTTGGTGTCTGATTAAAAAGATTTGCTGTAAACAGTTTAATTTTTTGTTTATGATTCACAGCAAGTAAATTAGAAATCAAGTCTTTTTTAGTGAGTCTGTGTCCTCAGTGGAGAGACATGACGTCAAATAAATGAAATGAAAGAACAGAAAAGACAAACCTGCGCTGAACAGAAGTCAACAATCTAATCAAAGGGTTGCAGACCTCTGTAGTAGACTGACTGACATCAAGTGGAAACCTCTCACTACCAAGAAATGGAGGGGGAGGAAAACAAGCCCCCCACACTGTCATAACATGTACAGTATTCATTTCAATATTTAGACATGCAATTTGTAATGTGTAGTCAACCGAAGAGAGTCATGGGGATTTGCAAGTTCTCTAGATTTACTGAATCAGCCATGGTGAACTGAACACACTCTACCTGGCCTTACTGGTCTAAATGAATAACAAATAAACATAAAGTTAGTATTTGCAGCATATAATTTTACCCATTTTAACCTGATTAAGTTATACTACCCAAACGCAAGGCACAAAGGGATGGGCGGTAGCAGGAAACAAAATAACTTTAAGGAAAACTTTAATGAAATCAGCAACAAAAAAAGCACATCGGTTGTGAAGCAGGTGGAGTCCAAAAACACAGCTCCAAAAAAATAAATGAAAAAAGAGGAGTGAAGACGAAAAACCAAAATCTAGACAAAAACTCACTGAACTAAAACATTAGGAAACAACAACAGGGGTAACTCCACGAGGGAAATCCACAGAGGAAACAGCACAGAGGAAAATACCACAGGGGAAATTACTGAGGTAACAGAAGAGATGAGCTGACAAAGAGAAAGGCCGGACTATATAAGCACACATGGGAAGAGGGGTGAGGAGACACAGGTTAAACAAATGAGGGAGGAGCACACAAGGAGAAACCAATCTAGCAATCAGAGAGGTAAAGCAAGACAAGACAAAAAAAAAAAAAAAAACAGGTAACACAAAGGAACCAAACAGGATCATGACAAACTCAAAAGATAAGAAACAACATCCAGAACTTAATTCCCATGTCTGGAATTAAGCTCCATCCGTCTGCTCTGATCAGCAGGTCTACCTCTAGAAGTGATGAATGTTTTCTGATTCTTACTGACTTACTTCCAGCTTGCTCCAAAGAAAATCCAGGAAGATTTTAATAGAAAGCTAGACCATCTCTCTCTCTCTCTCTCTCCTCATGGTGTCCGTTATGCTGAGCTAAGCTAAACAGCTGCTGGCTGTATGTGTAGCATTCATACAGCATGTCTAAATACTTCTCAACGTGCTCCCCTCTCCTCTGCAGGTGGACTTGTCTTTTTAAGCAGCTCAACCAAAGAGTACCTTTACCCCTTTTAGCGGGAATCTGATTTGTGGGAGGTTTAGAAAACTAAAGAGGTAAGAAGAGTCGTCCTGGGGCCCAATGGGAGTCTAGACCCAAAGTTAACTTTATTTACATCTGGAATTTATTTGGTATTTCTAAAAATCCTTGTTCTCATCTTATAAATTAATTTGCAGGTAGAGCAGACTCAGTCATGCAATCATGTCAACAGTCATGTGTTGTCACAGGTCACATGACCATATGACCAAGCCCACTTTGCTCTTGCACCATTGGCTCACATGATCGGTCGAATTATTTTAGTTTTAAACTTCATACATTAATTTAAATGTTCTTTGCAGGGCGCTGATGACTGCAGTGAAGGCCAAAACACGTCGCTGTACTGGAGTGTTGTCTTAATCTTAATCACATGTCCCTGAAAGCTCCACAACTTTGTAGATGAAGTCTACTAGAGGCCAGAGAACCAACAGATGAGTTACTGATGATCTTATAGTCAATTGTAACATGTTCTGTGTGAAATTGCACTTGCATCAACATGTTTTGCAGGATCCAGAAATAGACTCATTCTGCTTCAGGGCCGTGCTGTCGGCCGGAGTTACTTGCTTTCATGACTGTCTCACAAGTAATCAATGTGCAGGCTTGTCCTAGTTATCAGTCACAGAATCAAAACCAGACTCGAAACTATTCTGTTTTTTTCTTTTCTTTCCTTTCGCCACAATGTATTTCAAAGTTTCAGCAAGTTGTTCTTCTCTGAAACAATGTCATAGTGTTCCTTGTGCTGCTGTGTTAAAACCATGCAGTGAGTGAACGTTTGAGATGAGAGAGAGATGAGTATCTGGGAAGTTTCCCCAACCGTTTCAGACCTGCAAGTGTGAGCCCAGTTTAATTCAAAATTCAGACCATAGACCTCAAATCCTAGCTAAAACCCATTCATCATATCCTGTCACAACAAGAATCCAAACACCACTGTAACCATGAACCGAATCTAACGCAGAACAAAGTCAAACCCCTGAACTAAGGTCAGTTTACTGTCAGCTTCACCGACTGACTGTGCTCTTAAGATGTTCCACGTCATTTTTGCTTTGTCAAAATTAGGAACATCCTGTCTCAGAGTGATGCTGAACAACTAGTTCATGCATTTGTGTCTTCAAGGCTGGATTACTGTGATTCATTGCTGCCTGGCTGTCCAAATAGTTCTTTAAAAAGGCTCCAATCGATTCAAAATGCTTCAGCAAGAGAGGTCACATTACTCCAATTATGGCTTCCCTTCAGTGGCTCCATGTAAAATACAGTATCACTACAAGCCCTATAAGGCCTAACTCCATCCTGTCTTAAAGAACTCACAGTACCATGTCACAACAATAGATTGCTTCACTTTTAAAGTGCAGGCTTAGTTTTTCTCTACAAAAAGTAGAATGGGAGGTTTGAGCCTTCAGCTACCAGGCCCTTCTCCTGTTGAACCAGCTGCCAGTTTGGGTTCGGGAGGCAGACACCCTCTCTGCTTTTAAGGTTTGGCTTAAAACTTTCCTTTATGACAAAGCCTATAGTTAGGGCTGGCTCAGGACACCCTTAACCATCTCTTGGTTATGCTGCTATAGGCCTAGGCTGCAGGGGGTTAAGGCACTGAGCACCTGTCCTCTACTTTCATCTCTAATTTCTTCTCTCTTGCTATCCATGCATTTGTGCATTCAACTGTCCAGATCAAGGTGACCCAAATATTACAAAAAGTCAAACTTTGTGAAGCACAGAGGCTGCTCTATCCGTTTTTGTTACGACAGATAAATATTTAATCTGGACAGTTCCCAATACACAGAGATTAGATACAGAACAGTTCATGAGAAAACGGTCTATTTCCCAATATTAGGAACTCCCTCTTAAAAGTTCTTGGACCTGCACCAAAGCACGTTTGTCATTTGCCCTTGGCTGAACCTTCCAACAAATTTCTCTGAAATCTTTTTTTTGGGGCATGACTTACAGACAAACTCAGCAAAGAGACTAATTTGTATCAAATCAAATACCAGGGTCTCTCACGCATAGAAATCTCCCACAACCACGTGAAGTGACCCGACGTGAGGTCACGACTCGCACACTGAGATACTTCTCAATGAATCCAGTGACGTCTGTGTGCTCTTACGAGGACTTAAGGCGCGCGTGTGATGGATTTAATGTTTCATACACACACACAGACACAGAGCACTACGCCCCAGACATAATTATATTTCCAGTATCTAGCTGTTCTCTGTGGACTGCAATGCTGAACTGCTCAGTGTTGCGTAGCTCTGACACACACACATACAGTACAACCACAGGAAGTTACTCAAGTCGGCTGTAATTTTATTCAGATGCTCTGTTCTTTTGTGCATATGTGTGCGTGCATGTGTGCGTGTGTTTGCGTGTGTTTTTGAGGACAACGGCAATAACTTACTAGATGGTCTGGAGAACACGATCGCCATCTAGTGGCTGGAACTGGAAACAGTCATTTACTTTTGTTTGATTTTTTTCTGCAGCAATTATTTGACACATAAACCATTCAATAAGATTGAAAAATAAAAAATATTATTATTATTATTATTCTGCCCTCGCCAGAATAAAGCTGACTTCTGGCTTGGCAGACAGCTAAACAGTTTCTCAAGAAAAACACCGCAGTCTTCAATGAAGGTTTTGATGCTTTACTTAAAGAAGAACTGTGAAACTGCAATACAAAACATAGAAAAAAGCAAATGGTATATCATACTTCGTTATTGTCTGTATCTAATACATTCAGAAATACGACATACAAATATAAATCAAATTATTATTTACTCCATACAACAAAGGTGGTAAATAACTAGCGATTAGCTCGATGCTAACATAATATAGTAATTCCGATTCACGGGCTAGCGCATTAGCATCGGTAGCGCTATTAACTTTTACACACAAACTATAAACTAAAACGGGACATCGTAACAGGTAAGTCAGACAGGTAATTCATATATATTCATATATTTACTCACAGACTTATATCCTTTCAAGGTACAGCGAGAAGAGAAATGGACCGTGCTTGGAAGTAACAGCTTCGTTGAGTCTCTAGAGAGGAAGTACCGCATACCTGTACGGACCAACTGTGCGTCAGCCTAATCAATCCCCCTTCCTCTTAAAGGGGCAGCACACTCCCCGTCTGGTATAATACTATACCACTATGTACCTTTAAGTAGCAATATTAGATCTGTGGCGGGTCTTGAATATACCTTGGGGAAATGACCTTTAACAATCCTGATGTCAACTTTACAGACCCTATTGTCCTGACCTGGAAAGATGTTGACTACAAGTCTCTTCCCTCCCAGAATCCACAGTCCGGCACACCTGACGGCTCCTTCAGTGATGTGCCTGCCCTGATGTGCAACTTGCTTGTGATAATACTGCACCAACAGGGTCGCAATGTGGCTATTTTTTAGGGATGAGTATAGGATGTTTCTCCTCCCATGAGATTGCAGTTGATGTCAGGTGGCCGCCAATCCTTAGCACATCATCTGTATCCAAGATGGGGTCGAGATGCTGGAGAGAACTGTGTTTTGAGACGATATCTCCTTTGGCCAGGCTCCTGCAATCCTCTTGAAGGCTTCCTGCTGCATGTTTTGAACAACTACCTTTCTTGCTTGCATAAGCTCATCTGCTATTTGCGTATCTCCCTCCGGAGCTGTAACACAGGATCTGATCTTCTGAATGAGCTTGGCTAGTCCACTTGTCAGCCTTTCCCAGCTAGAAAAGCGTGCAAATCTGTGTGAACCAAGTAGCGTTGCAGAAGCTTTAGTAGCAAATGTTGCAACCAATGGACGCACGTCTGCATCCGTGTCTGGTTCAACGAGTTCAAAGGAGTCTGAGTGAATACGGGTAGCTCTATGGTCTTTCTTGAGAAAGGATGGTCCTGGAAACCAATTTGTCTCTTCCAGGAGGGCAGCTTGTATTGGTCGCGTGCCATGATCTGCAGGATTGTGTTCTTTCCTGTCTGTCTTTTTCTCAAGCATGTGGCGTAACGTCGCGAGACGCTTAACTGCTTGCGTTCTGTTGTTAGGGAGTCTACGCCTTGGTTCCCTGAAAGGTAGGGGCGCCACCCAACTGTTGGAGTCATCCATGAAGACCTCCCTGTCCATTATTTCCAAAAAGGCTTTGTCTTCCACAGACATGGCGAGCTTATCATCGTCTGGTGTCTGCTGGAAAACTCCTTTGCCAAGGCTATCTTTTTCATCGAATAAGTCTTTCGGCTCGTTAGCCTTTGGAAAGTGATGGCGATGTACTGAAATATCCAGCTTCTCTTTGACGTGGATACTGTTGGTACAAGGGTCAAAAAAAGATGTACGTCCATTACTCAGTACATTAGTTCGGTAGACGTTGGCGCAGTCCGATTTGTGGGCCCTTCCAACACATACCTCTCCTACGATCACCCAGCCCAAATCGAGACGCTGAGCGTAGGGGGAATCGTGGGGCCCATTGCAGTGTTCTCGAACCTTGTGTGCCCTTGGCGTGTCTCGGCCGAGCAGGATGAGGATAGATGCGGAGGGGTCGAGAGCTGGGATCATGTCCACAACACGCTTGAGGTGTTTATAATGTCTGGCAATCTCAGGCGTGGGGATCTCTGACTTGTCGTCTGGAAGCATATCACATTCGATTAGAGTGGGGAGTGGTATGTGTGTTTTACCATCTAGCGACTCCATGATGAAGTTGTTAGCTCTCCGCCCTGTGGTTCCAATGACTCCCGAGCAGGTCTTCAGGGTGTATGCTGCCGTGCCCTCTGTAATACCAAAGAGTTCAAAAAACTCTGATTTTGCCAGGGACTTATTGCTCTGTTCATCAAGAACCACATATGCCTTGACCGCCCTCTCCCTCTGACATGCTGGATACACTTTGACGAGACATATTTTGGAGCATGATCTTGACTTAACTGTCGATCCACAGATGTCAGTGCATTTCGATGTGACAGTTTGAAGGAATCTTTCATCCTGCTCCCCGCCTTGATCTCTCTTGGTTACGGAGCTCCAAGTCATCCATGGAGCCGGCCCTGGGTGTAATGCTGTTAGGTGGCTGTCGCTCCTGCATTCTCTGCACTGAATGTTTTTTACACAGTCTTTAGCTAGGTGACTAGTTGAGGCACAGCACCTATAGCAAATATTCTTCTCTTTTAGATATGCTTTCCTCTCATCCCAAGATTTGCTCCTGAAGCTGCGACACTTCCTAAGGGGGTGAGGTTTGTTGTGGAGTGGACATTGTTCATCTGGATCAGCAATAATTTTATTTGCAGGACTATTGTGGTTGCTGTCAGAGTCCGCTGAGACCTCCGTCTTTTTGACAGAAACAGATGTTCTTATGTTGTGTTTATAGGACTGCTCCACTTTTCCCCCACTCGAACCACCTGTGAGTTGAGCAAAGCTTGGATCGTTGAGTGTTCTGGCTTGATCACAAACAAACTTGGCAAAGAAGGAGAAAGGTGGGTATGGTATACGGTATCTGTCTTTGTATTGAGATGCTACAGAGACCCACTTGTCATGCAGGGAGTATGGCAGCTTCTGGACGATTGGAGTGATGCCTCGAGACGTGTCCAAGTAGTTGAGGCCAGGTAGAAATCCATCCGCCCTGGCAGCTTCAAGCAGCAAGAGAAGGTCTCCCAACTCTGTCAGTCGTTGATATTCTCGATTGGAGATTCTTGGGAAGTCATCCACCTTCTGGAGGAGCGCATTTTCTATCGCTTCAGGTGATCCATAGCAGTCTTCCAATCTTCGCCATATCATAGTCACACCTGCTGCTGCATCACGGATGTGAACTGCTCGTATTCTCTTTGCATGTTCACATGATTTTGGCCCAAGCCATTTACACAGCAGATCGAGCTCCTCCCTCGCTGTCAGGTTTAAGTCCACTGTGGAACTGTGAAAGGATGCCTTCCAGGCCCAGTAATTTTCAGGAAGGTCATCAAACCTCAACAGGCCCGAGCTTATCACCTCTCGACGTATTAAACACTTGGCCAAATCAGTTGCAGATGATGAACTGGGTTCGTTGGTTCTGGGAGTAGCACCAGTCTGCGATTGAGGAGGTTGGTAACTACTGCTGGCTTGTCTTGCGTTGTATGATTGCATCCGATGGCTGGAACTGTGAGGATGCTCTTGTTTCAAAGAGCCCATCCTAGATACACCTTGAGTGAAAGCGTGATGGTGATATGGAGTTGAATCATCCTCCTGTCTGAATGTTTGCTGAGCAGGAGGTAAGTCATAGTAGCTGAGTTCACAGTTGCTGACCTCACTTGGCTCGTCTTTACCTTCCCCCATGGTTTCAGCTCTCTCACCGTTGTCCATTGTTGGCTGGCGCGTTGGTGTTGCTGTAGGTTCTGGTGGCTTTGAGTCTTGATGAGGCTCAGGTCTGGGATTCTCAATGCACTGACGTTCAGCATATTCAGCTGCTTCCAAAACGCTAGCTTCAGCGATGGCTGCTGCGGCCTCACTCTCCAGCTTTAGTGTGTGCAGGCTAGCTTGTAGCTCTGCTTTCCTTCTGGCTGCCTCAGCTGCAGCCTTTTGTTGTTGCTCTTCAACATATGCTTGTGCTTTCATCACTTCTGCTTCTTTTTGTGCAAATGATGCTTTTGCACGTGCAGCCTCTGCTTTAGCGCGTGCCCTGGCTGCAATTGTGCTGGCTGTTGAACGCTGACTGCTACGTGAAGTATTGGAACACATTGACCTCGTCTCAAATGTGCCTTCATTGTCCTCCATCTTGTAGCTTTAATGTCAGGAAGAGACCGTGTTTCCACGAAGATCCACTCTCTGTAGGTAACCCGTCAGGCGAAAGTCTTTTCACTATTCTGCCCTCGCCAGAATAAAGCTGACTTCTGGCTTGGCAGACAGCTAAACAGTTTCTCAAGAAAAACACCGCAGTCTTCAATGAAGGTTTTGATGCTTTACTTAAAGAAGAACTGTGAAACTGCAATACAAAACATAGAAAAAAGCAAATGGTATATCATACTTCGTTATTGTCTGTATCTAATACATTCAGAAATACGACATACAAATATAAATCAAATTATTATTTACTCCATACAACAAAGGTGGTAAATAACTAGCGATTAGCTCGATGCTAACATAATATAGTAATTCCGATTCACGGGCTAGCGCATTAGCATCGGTAGCGCTATTAACTTTTACACACAAACTATAAACTAAAACGGGACATCGTAACAGGTAAGTCAGACAGGTAATTCATATATATTCATATATTTACTCACAGACTTATATCCTTTCAAGGTACAGCGAGAAGAGAAATGGACCGTGCTTGGAAGTAACAGCTTCGTTGAGTCTCTAGAGAGGAAGTACCGCATACCTGTACGGACCAACTGTGCGTCAGCCTAATCAATCCCCCTTCCTCTTAAAGGGGCAGCACAATTATTATTATTTTATTAGTAATTATCTTCCTGGTTACCTGTAATTACCCTCCCCTCATCAAGACACCCATATAACTTGTGTAAGTTGCAGTCGTTCGGGAGATAATTAGATGAGTGGACAAAGTCGATCCATATAGTGGGAGTGACTGGGGCACCGAAACACAGCCTCTAAATAACGCATTATCTGCCACGAAACTCATTCATTTCACCAATATTTTGTTGTCGTACGCTAGTGCCATTCCCCGTTGAGTCCGGAGTTAGCTGTCATCATCCCACGACGGTCGGCTTGTTTACCTGTAATTTGCTACTGCTATGGTTCGTCCACAACCTCAGAGTCGGAAAAATATTCAGGCATGTTGCAAAAAACTAGCAGAAGCAAATTACAGGTAAACAAGCCGACCGTTGCGGGTGCACGCGGCGCTCAGAGATGACATCATCCAGGTCAGAAGACATCATCCGGGGTCTTTAGGTCAATCTACAGACCCCGGATGATGATAACAGCTAACTCCGGATTCAACAGGGAATAGCACTAGCGTACGATAACAAAATATTGGTGAAATGAACGAGTTTCGTGGCAGATAATGCGTTATTTAGAGGCTGCGTTTCGGTGCCCCAGTCACTCCCACTATATGGATCGACTGTGTCCGCTCATCTAATTATCTCCTGAACAACTGCAACTTACACAAGTTATATGGGTGAGTAAACGACCGTATTTTATGCCAGAAATAAGGTCCATGTTGTAAAAAACAGTAGTTCCCCTTTAAAGCTGGCCAGTTGTGATTGTTATTGATCGTCAGGCTCTGTACTTCTTCTCATTAAATTTGGAATAAACTAACGACTTTTAAATCAAAGTGCCCAGTGCCAGCTTTAACTTGAGCGAGGTTACGTCTGCTTTGAAAGAACTGTGTGGGAGAGAACTGTGTGCCCAAATTGCAGGGTTTCAGAAGTAATTGGACACGTGGCTACTGAATGTTTCTAAATAGCTCACACATCCACAAGTGAAGAAGATTATAAATCGTAGAGGAAGCTATCTGAGGGAGAGTTGGTTTGCCAAAATCAACAGTTGAGGTTTATTCTAAAAAAGACTAGACAACTAAACTGGAAACAATGTGGTTGGCTGAGGAGTACGTGTCTCTGTAGGATGTAGGCCGGCCTGTTACCATGTCAACGATGACGATTAGATCCTCCAAAGATACTCAGATGCAAAGCCCTGGTTAAGTCTTATTAGACTGAGTGAGGTCATGCTCAGGGCTTACATAGTTCCATTATTTATTACCGCTTATCCTTAGAGGGTCACAGAGGGTCTGAAGACTATCCCAGCTGACATGAGGCAAGACGTAGGGTCACCAGTGTATCACAGGGCTGGCCTGCATAGTTGGAGAAGAAGATACCCTGAACTATTTAAGAAAAATCTAACTACAATAAGTTATGTGATTGAATATGCGATGGTTTATATGAGGGTTGATTTTTAACTTTGGCATCTAACATAGCAAGACGCCATTTTAGGAAACCTAGCACCAGAAAAACAATTCTTTTTTCACTAGAGTCCACTTCCTACATTCATGCACGCACTCCAGCAGCTGTGGAGCATATGGATAGTGGTATGGATAAGGGGGCGTTCACTGAGGAAAACATTTACAAAGGAGCAGGGCCACTCAGGTGAAAAGTGGTACAGGGCAAAGGGGTATGTTTCAAGCTTGAGTTATTAACACCTGAGTACTGTGGAATATACTTTTCAACTCTTTGTTGTCGATTGTTCTGATTCTCAATCCTCTGCACAGACATGCTAACGTTGTTGGATGCTGCTTTTTTTCCAGGCACATTCATTTCTACGACTTATTGAGGCACTCTTTTCTAAAGTCACCATCTGAGAAAGGTTTTCCCATGTCAGACAATGAGTGGACTTTTAACTGGCCACTGTGGCACTTTCCTGCGCTTTGCTAGCATGAAGAGAGACAGTTGTAGAGCGTCAGACTAGCTGCCATTTGCTGAATGCTCTGCTGTCGTTGGTCACCAGTGTAGGTCGTTGTATACTGTACTCTTCTATCACAGGAGCAGATTCATTTCATATCAAACAGGCACACTTGCTTGCGTTTCTTTGGTTCTGCCATTTTTTTTGTGGCAAAAGTCTTCTTTGATTATTTTTGCTTTGTGGAGAAACTGCAGCATTCAAGACGCTAGCGCCGCCCACTGTTAAAACTAATTAGTACAATACAGTCAAGTGCATGCTCCACGTGTGGGCCATGTTCCATTATATGTTTAAAATTTGCTATAAACCAATTCCAAATGGACCACTGGCTGCAACTAGCCCGTGTCAAATGGGACAAACTCATTAATCTCCCCTTATTAATCCAGACTTATTGTTGTGGAAAGCTGGGATCCCCAATAATTTGTCAAGTCGCCCTTGATGGTGACGTGACTTTGACTTAAACAGGCTCCTTGAACTACATTCATAAATATATTTACTGAAACCGAATGAACAAGGCGGCACGTAACTGAAGCTGTATTCAACATTTATTTTGTCATTTTAAAAACTGTCTGAGGACAATCAAAATATAAATACATTTCTCTCTTTCACCCTTACACACACACACACACACACACACAGCATCAGAACATACCCCCCACACACACTTGTGCACTTACACACAACCCCTGCCCCTGATTTAGATGTTAAAAGGTGCAACAACCCAACCATCAAGTTTAAGATCAAATGGCATTGATCAGACCTCAGAAGCTATAGAACAGAGAGAAGAGATATTTGGGATCATTGAGGTGTCTCGTTACAGCCTTAATACTGGAGTATTTGTTGTAGCCTGCCACACTGATGTGAGCATCAGGCAGATTACACCTGCTTCACATCAGTATACTGTCAAATAGACCAACAGAAGAGTCAGAACAGAGGGTGAAGTAAGTCCATGATAAAGGTTTGGTCCAGTTCTGCAAGGTCTAAAATAGCCTTGAGATGCTTAGTAATGACTTGTGACATTCAATTTAAATATACCTCATTATTCGGACAAAATCTTCCACGAAGGACTTCGGCAAGAGGAAACTTTGTGCAGTCTGTGTCCAGATTGTGCAGAGTGCATCTGAGCGCTTGAAGTCCAGATAGACTCTGAGAGTTTGGATTTCCAGTTCTCCTTGAACACAGCAAGAGAAAGTTCATGATTCAACCAGCAAGAATGAAGCAAAGACGACCGAGGGATGACTCATTATCTCAGACACCTTATATGAGCTAAAACCTCAGTGTATAAACTGAAGGCTCAATGTAAAAACGGATGGAACGCTTTTGAAACAATGGTTGAATATGACGTAAACTGAGCCTGACTCACAGTTCATGAGCTGAAACATCAGTGTGGGTTATTTGAGAAATGGCTTTCTTCACCTCTGAGTCTGCTTCTGTCTGTCTAAGGATTAAAAATAAACGCAGAGACACAAACATCTGGACTCAACATGTGAGCTAGGAACAAAGTCAGAATAGCGGTTTGGAGCTGCTTCCCCGTCGGCCCTGTCATTTACTGACTGAAGTTCATCTGAAGCTACTGGTTGTATGGTGGCTCTTTAACATCCGCCCACGAGCCGGAAAAACAAACAACAAAAAAAACAACTGTTGTTTGACAGCAGTTTATCAGGGCAGGTTGTGTTCTGTTGTCCCACAGAATAAAAGAAAGAATAGCAGCAGCCCTTTACAGATTATCTTAAAAGGAAATTAGCATTTAGTTGTTTCCGTCCCTTCTCTGAGGCAGTGATGGATGAGTCTGTACACTATTTACAACAACGAAAAGTGGTAAAATCACATCGTCTATTTGATTCATTTTCTGGTGGGGATCAGTTTAAAAGATCAAAAGTGAGCTGTTGCTTTAGGAAAAAAAACATTAAAGGTCTAAAATCTGCAGGTTGAAGAAAAGAAGGAGAAATCTGACAAATGTGTCTGACTACACTACAGGCAGCTATAGGGAATTTCCTGGTTGAGTGTGAACACATGTGGCTTTTTTTTTTTTTTTTTTTTTTTAAATACCTGGCTCCATTCACACTGCCACGAACTCATCTTGAGATTATACCCAGTCATTCTCTTATTTATTCAGTCCTAAAATCAGTTGTTCAAGCCACTATGTGCAGGATTTTAAACCCCCTGGCTCTGACAGAATCCAGTGATGTATTGGTAATACACACATTAGTGAGGATGAAACCCAGGTGAAAGTTTTTAGTCCTCCATGTCCCAAAATCAAGCTGACACAAGGACTCATGCGGGGTTTCTTGAAGACGAAAACTTTAAAGTGGTATTATTGGCACTGATGTCTGACTCATATGCTGCGTTTACACGGACTCTTCCACTAATAATGATAATAGTAGTTCAATAAGAATAAAAATGCCTCGTGTAACTACCTCAGTCAGAACAGACTAGTCCGATTAGAAGGAGTGTTCAATCAGATGTAGAGGAGCGGTGAAAACTATTTGATAATCTCTTCAACATGAAAATCTGATCTCCTAATAACCGTGTAAATACTTGATCTGGTAGTTTCTCTCTGGTTGAAATAAATAAATTATTTTTGGACCAATAAAGTTAGAGCAAATGTGCAGCAAATGTGACGCTCCATGGCATCAGAACCACGCTGTCAAAAATGTCCTCTCGAGCTTCATATGTGGAGTTATGAATAAAGACTACTGAATGGCAACATTAAAAATTGGCACAGTACCATGCTTTAGTAAGTCAATTTAAAAATACATTATTCTTGTACATGATGAGACCCACCAGGATGTGGTCCAGCTCTGCAGACTGACTGATTAATTACATGATATGGTTGTGCTTGGCAGTGATAAACCAGAGCAGGATGTTGTAATATTAGGAAAATTTGAAAACCTTTTGAGGATTCGTAGGAGTTGGGTAAAGCTGAGATAAGCAGCTCCATCAGTCATAGACTGACCTGTGCAGCAGGGAGTTTTTTTTCCCAGACAAATCAGACTGACGTCGGCCAAACAACCTTAAAGATACCACATCAGAGTCATGTTTCGTGTTGCTTATCTGAGTGTGTGGTGCAGTACGTGCAGGGGGCGATCATTTACTCAATGCACTTGCCACCCAGCCAAAAATGATTTGGGTACTGTGGTGACTAACAGTGTGAGTGTATGTGTCAAACCATGATCATTTCCTAAACCCAACCTGAATTGGCATCGACAGAAAACAGTGACACGAAATGAAAACAAACAAAAAAAAGATGACTCCCACACCGGCGTTACACCCTAGAGCCCTGAAAGAAAGCCTGGGACGTGGAGATGAAGGGGTTGATAGCAAACACAGACTGAATAAATCTGAAACTTTTTCTACAAAATTATGCCAGCAGAATAATTTGATTAAAAAAAAAAAATCTAAACATAGTGGCTTTAAACCAAGCGAGGACAAAGATCTGCCTGTGTAGTGTCGTTGTTTTAGCTGCTTGAATCTGGTTTCTCTTTGTAGGAACACATCACCCAGTTTTTTATTTTTTTTTTATCAACTACTCACAACTTAAGGCCTGGACAAAAAGTGGGTCAGATTACAAAATATCAAAATATCTCAAATCAGTCTTTAAGTACAATGATGGGTATTAGTTTGAATAGATCATCCAAAGTTGTATGAAAACTGGAATTTAATTAAATGTTAGCAATATTCAAACACTCAATGTAAAAGGTATATATGGCGAAAACTTATGATTCTGGCTATGTTTATTTTTTTTTTAAAGATCAACAAATCCCATATAAACCAACAATGTGTTGTCTGAACAGTACGCTTTGATCCTCTAATTTCTAAGCAGCAAACCGCACAGCTTTAAAACTGCAGCTCCTCTAATGTCCACTAGAGGCGGACTTAAAAGCCAATCAAACCCCGAGTTATGTTCAACTTTACAGCAGAAATAAACATGTTTTAAACTGTGAATTTTTATTCAACTTGGTAATTTAAATTTTATCAGGGCATTAAGTTATACATAACTAACAGTGTGGCCGCTGTGTCCTAGTAAGTTGCTACCCGTCTGCTCAGCTCCATTCACCCTCCACCTCTTTGACCATTTTTGAATTAACCGGTGCTGCCAAGATGCACCACCCAGATTGAGCATCAAAACGCTCCCAAGAATCTTATGGGTGATGTCTCGGATGGTTTGTCCATCTTTGTACGCAGACAATGGTAACTTCTTAAAACGGCACAGAAGACATCCTGCAGGTATGATCAGTTTATAGTTGGTTTACTTCTTGTGAGATTTGTTGATGGAAATAAACCAGATTTACCCTTTAATCTACAACCTAAATTTGTCCATGAGTCCAGGTTACATGAGGTGAGTAACAGATAAGAAAACAATGATTTGGGTGACACATTCCTCAAAGCGTCCATACCCTCTCTTTCCCACTCCTCCAGACGAGCGTCTTGACCACAGATCCTCTAACAGACATTCACGGTTGTTGATCTGAGCGCAGCCCAACGCGGGAGCAGGATGGAAACAGGATCACCGGAAATCAAGAGGCTTCAGTCGTCTGGGGCTGAATCAATGAGGCATCCTCCAGTCAATTTGAAATCTTTCTGATTTATAGCCTCTCTCTCTCTCTCTCTCTCTCTCTCTCTCTGGATTTTCTTTCTCTCAGTCTGACAGACAACAGAGAGGTGAAGAGAAAACAAACTCCTGCTTTCAAATGTCTCCCTGCGCATGTCTGTCCATCTTCTCTCTGTCCTGGCCTCTGTGTCAGTGTCCTGGTTCTGTGTTGCACCATGGAGGCCAGCGGGGGGCGCTGTTAAGACGCCTTGCCCAGCTCTATCTTCTTCTGGATGGCACGAGCTGAGTGGTAGATGAGCGAGTCGATCAGACCGGCCACTGCGAGAGTCAGAGGAGAGGACAGAGACATGGACAGAGTGTCAGACTTGATCTACTTCATTCAGCATCCATATTATGTTGTGGTGTATAATCTCAGGTAACACAGAGAGGGACTGACCTGTGAATACACCTCCAATAATGGCACAAACTCCTGTTAGGAAGTGTGTGAATGACCTGAGCAAAGAGAAAAGTTATTCAGTTATTCTCTCACGCAAACAGATGTCATTTTTCTTTAAGATGCAACTTAAATGAACTCCTTGAATCAGTGTAGTTCCTTTAAATGTCTTAAACGTTTTACGGCTCATCACTTAGTCCCATTTGGAACAATGGTGCAGCAGTGCAGATAAAACATTCAATTTGAGAGAAACAGCTTTATTTATATACCAAGCAAAAGAATGCCGAATGAGACAGATTTCATATTTACGAGTCTGTAGTGGATTTCCATGGATACACTGATAAACTGGTGTAAATTATACTGTGTGTTTCACTGTTACAACCTACCTGTGTTTCTCTGTGAATTTAACCATCATGGGTGACAGCTCATATAAAACAAAGACGCCCGGCAGCCCCTGGTCTCCTATTAGCCCGTTAGCCACTTTCTCGTGCCTCGTTACTGAGAACTGGTTCGTTTTTACCACCTGGAAAAAAAAAACAAAATGACAAGAAAACACTGATCCAGGCTGTTTCTGGTGTCATGGCAGCAACTTTGAAGGCAAACACACTTGAGAAGAGAACCATTTTTCTTTAAGGTACACACTCAAAATCATCCATAATTAAAGTATACTAATAAAACAAAGATGACAGCACCGTTTTCTCAAAGTAATGATTAAATCTAATCCTTTATTTTACTCTCACTTTCAGCTCAAAGGTGAATTTGAGAAATAAATTTGAGCAGAACGTTTGACTCACCTCTCCGTCAGTTTTCACGTAGATGGTGGGAACAATTTTCACAAAATACTGGTACATCATTGATGCTGTAAGAAAAAAAAAAAAAACACACACACATTTAAAACCAGCAACGTCAGAACCATAAAAGCAGCATAGTGTCTATGGCCATGTGGTTAAGGTGGATCATTTTCTTTACTCAAACATGTGAGTTTAAGGTGGATAACATCTACATCACCCTGGAAATAAACTGGAAACACGTTTGCCACCACTCATTTTGCAAATAAAAAAGGTATTTTTTTTTTTAAATAAATTGATTAAATTAGATGCTAAATAAAAAATAAATTGGCAAATAGTGATTTCCAGTAATGAATTGAACCACTGGGTGGCGCTGTTCACGTTCTCCTCGACGCTATTTGTCGTCTTTATCGACCTCCTCTGTCTTCTCCCTTCTTCCTGTATCCGGTTATGGAGGTCTGCTCGAAAGACATTTAAACGCCTCTCAATAATACTCGAAAACTATATTTACGAAGGAAAAGCACCCCCACTTTAAATAAATTATTCAAGGTAAGTTAGTTCGTGACTGAGTTATATTGAATCTGTAAAAACACACAAGCAGTCGGCGGAAGCGTGTCGTGTTTATCTGTCAAGGCCACAGGTGACGTTAGCCAGGTGGTTAGCATGCTAAGCTAGCACAACAAACGACCCGATGTGGTAAAAATGAAATTGACAGATTCTATTTGATCAGGTTTGATGTTTAAAGTTTACAGAAACAAAAAAACACTACGTCGTTATTTGGTTGTAAGTTGCACAGTTTAAAAATGGCGAACGTTCACGTAAATGGTCAACCGCTAACGTTAGCCTAGCTTCCGATTTGACAGTGATTAACCTCATCCCTCCTTACAAACACTCACTAATCTTACATGCATGTGGCGAGTACTGTCACTGGAAACGTGGCACGTATCCAGAAGGTCTGTGTTAAATAAATACTAGGCTTTAGTGCAGGTAATATTAAGCAGTAACACACCTTTGGAAGCATTAAAGCTAACTGTAGGTGAAAGCAGCAGCATGAACACAGTTTCAGCATTTTCTGGCATTTTTAGATCACATTATTAATAATTTACTTTAGTAGACTGATCTTAAATCAGTTCATACATATTAATCTATAGTTCCAGTGTTACTTGAGGGTGGGCTGTATTTGTCAGTCTGAAAGCAGAACCATAACAGACTACTGACAATCTGCCCTGTCTTTAAAAATTGTCCTTTACAGATGCCTGTAGCTGTAGGTCCATATGGCCAGACGCAGCCGAGCTGCTTTGATCGGGTCAAGATGGGCTTCATGATGGGGTTTGCAGTAGGAATGGCTGCCGGTGCCATGTTTGGCACTTTCTCCTGTCTCAGGTAACTTTGTGTGCATTCAAGCTATCGTGCTTTTAAATGAATCTGTATTTCTGATGTGAAATATTATATCGCACACTCTAGTGTACATCAAAGTTAAAAACGGTCTCTTCTGTCTGTCAGGATTGGCATGCGTGGCAGGGAGCTGATGGGAGGAGTAGGAAAAACCATGATGCAGAGCGGAGGGACATTCGGCACCTTCATGGCCATCGGTATGGGCATCCGCTGTTGAGGAACGACGTCCTTCACACAGCTATACAGCCATGGGACTTTTCAGATAACTACAACAACAGCTCTCTGTCCGCTCACTGCTGTCGCGCTCTCAACCTGCAGTCTAGTTTTGTCAATAAAAGTTCAGATTTGTCAAAAGGTCTTCAGAGTGGCCGTGTTATACTTTCTGACGCCGCCAATGTCCTGCTCGCAGGTAACTGAACCACAATAGCTGAAGACAAAAACTAAACTTCAATCCACATGGATGAAACATGGGATGTCAAACCAGAAGTGGGCTTTTATTCCTGGATGTTCAAATCTGTTGTTTTATATAAACTAAATGCTTAAGAGGTGCGCACACACAGGAAGAGACTAGTTGTGATGTGACGAAACAATCGAACATGAATGAAATTCATCAAGTTTTAGCAAAGTAGACAAAACATTTGGCGACGCAAAGTGCACAGCTACCAAGTTAAACAAATCTCAATTTTGGGGCAACGTATTGGAGGCAACCACCAAAGGGAGCAACTGACAGGGTTACATACACAGATTTCCACAAGGAAACACTGTCCAGATTTTGGTTCCTACCACCACCATGCTGATAGTGGACTTGGAGCGTTAGGTGAACCCTGACGGACAAGAAAAACTAGAGCTTCATAGCAATATTATTATACTCTGCTTGTTTCAGTCAAACATTTCGAGTGGGAAATATATAAAAGGCTTACCACGGCAACCAGAGCCTGTAACATCTACTACTGACTGTATGTTAATGAAGCGATGCGTGACAAGCAGATTCATTTATATGTGGACTGGGAAATGTAGCCAGAAGCTGAAACAGTAACTGCTTCATCCACTGCTGCTGTTGTGCAAGTAACTACTTCAGTGTTAGTTAGTGGACTCCTAAGATAGCAGAGTCCAGGATAATGTTAGACTGAATTACGTGATAAAAGCTATAAAAGTCCCTTCCTGATAACAGATGGAAAATAACACTGTAAAGACTGCTGTTCCTCAGAGAAGTCATAAAAATATCATTCAAGTGATGAATGCACCCGCTGCCAGCACATAAATATCCATGGAGACGTAATGATGTATTTTGTTACATAGATCTGCGGCACAGATGAAAGTGCAATTGCTGTCTGACAGCCTGTTCGGTCTCAGAGCGCAAAACTTCTGAACTGGAGTGAATACTCTGAAAGTAAATGTTAGTGTTGCACTGCTGTAGCCATTACAGAACTGACCTTGTGGTGCTGTGACGTCTGTCCCGTCCAGAGGGTTAACGATGCCGGGGTAATCTTTACCAAATGACAAGTGTTTTATCAGATGGGTCATGTTGATCTGTAGAAGACAGAAGAATTATGAGTTAAAATACTTAAGAAGCACCTCATAGTTGTGAGCAATAACCACAATACTTTCATTCACATCGTTCTCCCTGCAATCATCACTGACCCAATGCACTGATCTGACTCCCTAAAAGACAAGATAGCTTATTTATTTAATAGTAACAACCTCAAATTATTTAAAATGATTAAATCAGCATGGAAAAAACTATAGTATATATTTGTATATTAAGGAGCTAAAAACACATAGATCAAGGAAACATTTATGCTACTTACGTTGTCTAAGCCAAAGCTCTGCAGGTCGTGTACTGCAAAGAAACAAAACATCACTTTAACATATTTATTGAAAAATATATCAGTATACATCGAGTACAGGAAAAGAATTGCGAGTTACTGATCAGTTCGTGGTGGATTACTGCCTCTCGATTCAGCTGTTCAGTCTGATTAGTTTATAGATGGAAAGATCACAGTTACACAAACGTTAAGTTATATCAGAGATGGTCGCGGCCCGGTCACGTTCCATCTGCAAGATGTTGAGCCCCTGGCCTTCCTTAAATGAGACTGTATTTATAAACTTTACCGACATATTTGAGTCTCTGGACTCAAGATGGACAGATATTTTTCATTTTAAAACTTGAACTGTTCAGGACCCCTTGGTGATAACGTTATGTAGTTTCAGACTTTATCCAGCTCCCTCTGCAGCAAAAATGGTTTTATAAAGCCCTGTTCAGACCCGGTGTTAACATGCATCCTGAGTGATCAGATCACACCTGGCCAGCTTTAGGTACGTGTGATCACACCTGGCATTAAAATGCACAGAAAACTTTTGAGCAAACCGCTGCTGTATCAAAACAGTGGGTCTCTAGCTACCGCTGTTTCAGGACCACAAACAGCGCTGTTCGTGTCCGAGGTATCGTGGGGACATGATACCAAATGTGGAACAAGCTGTAATGGCTCTCACTCACCTGTCCTGTGTATTCATTTGATTTGATAATTCTTGTTTAGATTTATTTATTATTTAATTAATTAACAGCTACAAGGTCATAATATGTAATATAACTCTCACTACTAAGGAAGCAGCATCACTTACGGTGCTTTAGCTTAAGCTTTTTTGCCAATCATTCAAAGTAGCTGTTGTGTGTTTTTTTTTCTTGGATGAATCAGGCAAACCTCATGCTTATGCAAGAGGATGCAAGTTTTTGTGGAAACACAACTACACAACTGAAAGAATGAACCACCATCAAATGTGATCTGAGTGAGTCTTCAATGCATCCAGGGTGTGTTCACACCTGTACTTTAAACTGGTCACTTGCGATCAAACTACTCGAGATGCGTAATGACACCAGGTCTGAACTGGGTCGTCTACGCAGCAGGAATGCCACTGTGTGAAATCAATAGCATTCCAACTGAAATATAACATTTTCTTTAGTTTTAGTGGCAAGAAAAGACATTTCATTACTCACTAATTAATTATTGCTATACCATGATACAGTAGGTATGTCTATACACACAGTTTTGTCCTCATACATCAAGAAACAGGAGAATACAATAAATGAAAGCTGTTGTTTGAGAAAATCTGCAAAGAAAGAAGGACTTACTTTCCACAGCGTGCACTGCAGAAAGAAGAGAGAAGAGTCACTATAATGATGCAGGTAGACAATGAACCATGTTATACGTTAGTGTGTGTGAGGGGCTGCACAACTCTGACAAATTATGTTTTGTTATTTAATGTTTTTCATGCTCCTTAATTTCATAAATCTAATATATTAAAGAATGAAAATGATTAAATGAGGAAAATTAAATGTTAAAACACCTCTCTGGGCTGAAAATGAATGAAAATGAATTAAAATCTTGACTTAACTCCACTACACTTGATTTAACATGAAGTCAGACGATCTCACAGGCAAGGATTAGATTATTTTACTTCTGTGCCAAAACGTTTGATCCTCTTGTGGTTTAGAAAATAGTCAGTATGACTTCTGTCAGAGTAATCGTGCAGCCCCAAACACATGATGAGGTTTTTAACACTTTTAGGTCACTGGGCTAAACTGGGCTTGAGAGGATTTGTTTCAGCCTCATCTGAAGTCCTCCAGTGATTCTTGTCTCTTGTTTCTGCTGCTGAGCTTTTAAATCTCACATCAACTAAATCAATGCAAGTACTTTCAGTCGGTGAAATGTATGTATTAATATTCTGGCACCAAAGATGAGAGAAAGCTGTCGTATTCTGGGTAGGAAACTGGAAGAAACTGCTAATTTCACTATTTTACCAAACAAGTCGGAGTACTTGCTGTCCAAATATTAGCAGCCCACCAGTTTTACGGTCTTGTTAAATTGGCTGTTAGAGAAAACATCTAAAGCATCTGGTGGCTGGCTACTGTTAATTTCCTGCTCTATTTGAATGTACAGGCGATGGAAACATCTACATCAAGACAAAACGAGAACAGTCCAGTCACACTGATGGCAGGGCAGAAAAATCAGAAGAAGCAAGCAAAGGAAGAAAGGAACGGAAGGAATCAAAATGTAGACAAATTCAAAGGACAAGCAAAAGAGTGTGAGGAGGTTGTGCTTTTTAGGGTTAGACTAATACATCACGAGGCACTTGTTTGTGCGCTGGTAAAAACTGAAAACAATTCGACAAGGCAGAGCTGGAACAGATTTTATTTGTCAGCTCCTGAAAAACAATCAGTTTAGTTTGACTGTAAATCGATGCAGTCTCATCATGGCCTGCGTGAGGCTTTTCCTTGACTTAAGCCGGTCTGAACAGAGACCCTGCCAGCATTTGGAAAATTAAAGCATATTGCATCAGTCAAACCCCACTGCACCGCATCAAAGATGACATGAACGTCATCGGGCACACGAAGTCCATTTCTCTTTTCAGTCACTGAAAGGTACAAACTGTTTATGTTTTGTCAGAGCTTTTAAACCAAATTGAACTGTCTGATCTCTCCAATTATTTTTATTCTGCTAAATCTGGAAGCTAAACCAACTCACGCTCTGAGAGGGCCGGATGATGTTAAAATAATACTGACCGCTATAAAAGAGACTCAACATGCAGATCTAGATGTGAGGTGCTATGTAAAGGTTTGATGGATGCAGGGATGAAGAGAGACAAAATGATCATACAAACCAGTCAGAAGTCTCTAAACACCCTTTATTTATATTTGACAAGGAAATGTGAAATCTCTTGTTGAGATTCGAGTCTTTAAAGAAAGTCTCACGTTGTATAGCGATTAAATAGAGTGAACAGCTGTGGCTGATCTCAGATCATTGCAGAAACTGTTTCAGATATATAAGAGGTCATTTTTACCTCTGAAAACTAAAATTCAGCAAAGATGGAAATGTGTTTTATTTAGGGTCTGCAAAGTCTGTGTTTTGTTTAAACAAAGGGTGTTAAAAACCTTGAATGGTTTGGTCCGTTTATGAGCAGGATGAATGGACAGCTTGTCTTACCGTGGACATGGGACTGCTGGAAACTCTTTCCTGGAGCGAAGTGGAAATTTCCTGCCACCTGAAGCACAAAGAGGAGAGAAGGGTCAATAAAAAAAGAAAGTGACAACATTCAATATATAGACAGCTGATTTCAAGACAATGAACATTTATGATTTTGACAATAAAGTCACAATAGTTTGAGAAATTAAAACTGTAATACTGCAGGAATTAAGTCATTTGATGTTGCATGCCTTGATGGACAACATATCCAGCAAATGAACAATCTTCCTCGCAAAAGATGTACTCAAACACTGACGTCACTTTCACATATTTAAAAAAAGTCCCTCTAAGCGCCCTGCTGGAAGAACCATGAGAATCATAGCACCTTGTTGACTTCCAGGAAGCCGTAAACCTGACAGCCTTCGTTCTTCTGCTCCTGCATCTTCTGTGTGAAGCCCTCCCTCTTACACTGCTCGATGGTGTCGGCGTTCTTGAACGCCCAGCCTCGCCGCCGGTACGCTTCCCGCACGTCATCACAGGTGTTACAGCATCTGCACACACAAGGCAAGGAAATCCAGCATTACAGAGAATCACACAGACAGAAAAAGCAGAGATTGTGTGCGTGTTGGCGTCTCACTTGAGGTCTTCGGTCTCAGCTCCGTAGCAGCTCTCACATCTGTTGGGGTCCAGCGTACTGGGATCAAACACTTCACCGTCGTCAGCTTTACCAAGTTCTGAAACACAACATCCTCGTTTTGACTGCCGACCAACAAACATCCTGTGTTCTTTCTGTCTGATTATCACGCCGAGTCGTTCCTAATCAAAGTAGCCGCACATTAAAGGAGACATCAGATGCCCATTCTCACAGGTTGATAATGTTTCTATCATGACTTGGTAGAATCTCTGTTACATGCTTTGGTTAAAAATTCTCAATGGTTCTGATAAACAGGCCCATGTCAAATACAGGCCTTTTCTCAGCCAGGATGAAAATGAGCACCTGTAACCCTCTGTTAGTGTTGCCTTGAGAAGTGTATCTGTAGAGTACAACAGTGCTACGCTGTGAAGCCACATCAGTCCATATGTTTGTACCGGAGTTGAACCCAGAACATCAGGAGAGGCTTGAAGAAGTTTAGCAATAAAGGTTTGATCAACACATCGACACAGTCCAGTCCAGCAGTTTGTTTGTGGTGTGAATGTGATCTAACTCTGATTAAACCAAACTATTAAATGTGCATCAGCACATGGAATCAATGTAACTGTAGAAGTAACACTCCTTGATACTGTATGCATACTGTTTACTTTCTTGTACACTACCAAAGAACTGTAAATGCTCTCACATTACTTCCAGTAAGAGAATGTTAATCGCTGTGTGAAACAAAACAAAACCAAGTGGAACAAGTCACTCTTATAGCATAGTATAGGTTTAAAAATGTCCCAACTATTTCTGATGCAGAAGCTCCTCCAAGAAAAACAAAGGGCTTTCCAGAAAAAGTTTAAGCTCTCTGACGTTTTGCCATGTATCACAGCGTTAATCCAGGTGCTGTCTTATGCAGACACACCTTCCTGTTTGAATACCTTGTAGAGCAGCATTCTGCTAACTCCACTGTTTAAGCTCTGAGAAAGAGGAACAAACTGCTACTGAGGGAAACCTGCAGCTCTTTGTGTGCTTTGTTTCAACATGGCTCCATTCATGGTTTGAATGTCAGTCAGAAGCCGTCTAGCTGCGTCAGGTGGTTAGGGTCAGCACAGAGTCAGAGTTTACCGTGCTTTTCTGCCTCGAGGGTGACGGGTTTCAGATCTTTATCCAGCCGCTGTTTGAACAGGTTGTGTTCAACGTCCAGCTGCTGCTCGCCGGCCACGTCCATCGCATCTATACTGAGATCTGCAAAGGGAGGGGGAAAAAAAAGGGCACGTTTGTGTCTTGCTCAAAAACATCTGGCGTCATTAGCATGTTAGCTAAATGAGCCCGAAGTGCTTTGCTAAAGCAGAAAGGTAACAGCACTTACAGGCGCAGGGCATGTGAGGGAAAATGACGTCAATGTTGATTTTCAGTTTGTCTCCTCGCGACGTGTCGACGTACAGCTCAGGGTGGACCTGCGGGACGAGGACGCATTTTCATTCTGTCAAAACTAGTCTGACATTCATCACATGAAATGTTTAACTGGAGATATTTAAGGTGTGAGAGAACAAAGCATCTCCTTTCGACATTTATTTGGAAACAGAAAGTTATTCCATGTGTAATTTTTGCATGTAAGTAGAATTTAAAACAAAATACACTCGACTACACTCCTACTGGCATTTTTCAGACGTGCTTTTCTTGTTAACAAAATGTTCAAATGTCTGGGAAACAGAACTGCAATTGTCACTTGCTGCATTATAAAACCGTCTGATCTTTTCTGTTGTATTTTCTTTGCTCTGACTTTAAAGGTAAGAGTAAGTGTGTCGGTAATCTTTCATCAAACGACAAAAGACTATTTATTTCCCGGCTGTGTTTGCAGACTGCAAACCTTCGGCAGACTTCTTCACCATCTGTGTGACTAGACTCATCATACCAGTCAGACAAGAAACACCAGACAGACGTTATCGTCATTATTCTGCAATTTACAAATGAGGGCTTTCAATCAAATGCAGAAATAATGAATATATTCTTAGTCTTGGAAACAATTCCATGAATGTTGGATAGAAAATTATTATTACTAAATATAAATGATTCTTTGTTTTGTTTAGTCATTGAGGAGCCAACTGTGACTTTCCAGAGCTCAAACCGTCACTTTTAAACTGCTTGATATATCTGACAACAGGCAAAATAGCCATTTGCTATCATACATGATAACAACTAGCAGTAAATCCTCATCATCTGGAACGAGCACACGTCTGCAAGAAAAATGACTGGAATGATCAAAATATTAACTGATTGTAGGAACTAGTTTTGGAGGCAAAACCCGTTATTCCAAATTTTATTTCATGCTGAGGATTCCTCCCGTCTGAGGAGGATATCCGATAACAAGATCGCGAGGATCAACTCACCTCTTTCGTGAGATAGTACTGCAGCTCAGAGACAAACAGGATTAACATGATGACACCGCTGATGATAGTCACTGCAGAGACACAGGGGAAGGGTGCACGTTAGGAATCACTGGAGTTTTTTTAAATCCTGTTTCAAGGAGAAATCCTCTCTTACTACCCCCATCACTTTTTTAGTCAAGTTTTATGATATCAGAGAAAACTGAATGGGTTTTCTTAGATGCACTAAACCCTATTGTCCTCCTAGCTTGTGTTTGAGAAACACAGGAATAAAAAAAAAATGTCTTTATTTTATGAACTTTTACTTTCTGTTGATATAGTAATATAAGAAACTGATGATAACATATTTGGAAATAAGCCACAAAGTCAGTAATCTCAAATAATTCAGAAGCTGGCTTTCGGAAAAGACAACTGTCAATCATTCTACACAGTCTTGTACTTCTTGTATTTCTTGTCTTAAAGCGTTACGTGAAGCACTTGCTGCTGTTTGTTTTCTTTTCAGACTTTTCAGTTCATTGTTAACACGACTGCTCTGCCAACTTTCGAACGCACAGAAAAAAAATTCATTCATTCATTCATCTTCTATACCCGTTTAGTCCTGTTAAGGGTCACGGGGGTCTGCTGGAGCCTATCCCAGCTGTCATCGGACGAGAGGCAGGGGTAACAGAAAAAAAATGTCATCCCTAAATATCAATGCAGCCACTTCGCATGTGTTGTTTTAGTCTGACCAGCTGTCTACAATGCAAATATACGAAATGGACATTTGAATAAATGCGGCAAATCATTTGAAAGAAAGTCTTGTGGCAAGTTTTCAAGATGACCAGAACAAGTGTTTTACATTAATAAAGAAAACAGCTCTGCACTCAATCTTAGCTTCATTCGGCATTTGTTTAATATCACCGAGAGAGCTGTTGATTCAACTGTGTAATCACTGTGAAGGCTGTGGGCTGTAGTGCTATTGAATTATATTGTGTTGTACCGACACATGTTCCTATTATTTTGACCATTTTAGCCAGTGGCTGCGTTGAATAACAAAAATGATTTTGTGTTTAATTCAGTTCAGGTTAACAACACCACACACTACAACCTCTCAAATGATCATCCAGGTGAATTACCACCTTTCTGATGCCGTTTCAACATCAACTGAACATTAGATCAGTCATGAAGGAGGATTCTGAGCAGGACTCATTCATTTTCAGGTGAGTGAATAGTAACTTTTTATTTTCTTTTGTAATTAAACCTTTATAATATAATATTCATTTGATTTTACATATCTATTCTATTTCCCTGTTAGCATGAGTCTGTGCTGCTCTAAAAGTTTATTTTAAATACACCTTCTAAATCTAAAAAAGGCCAACATGGTCTGTAATGTAATCAGTGAACAAATGTAAAGTGTTTATTGTTTGAAGCAAACTGATTAAAAGCATCCCAAAAATAAAGCAGTTCAAATACCTTACAATTAGGTGATACCACAAGTTTTTTTTTTTTTTTTTTGCAAATACAGTTTCAGTTTGTGTTTAGATGTGCACATTTATCACAGAGCTAGCTGTACTGCTGCTGCACTGAATTGTAAATGTTACAGATGTTTATTCTGTTGGTGTTAGAGTTACCAGAGGATTTCTCATGGCTGCAACTTGATCTTTTGACCCTATTTGATCATTTAAAGGAGAAATTAAGCTGTTAGCTTTGTTGTTAGCCGCAGCAGCTAACACCCTGTGTGTCTGAATGGCTGCTGCTCCCTGATGAATTACAGCCTCTTACCGGTCGCTCCTCCCCACGTCTTCACTCGGAAATCCTCCAGAGTCTTGGGATAAGCGTCAAACTGCTTCAGCTTATTTAACGTGTCCATTTTCTAAGCCACTAAACCACCGCTACACACTAATGTTGCCGACAGATTGCTGCACTCCAGACACACATCAGTCCTGCGCTTCCACTTCCGGGACACACGGGGCACGGCTCGACCAATCAGCGCCAGCCGCGTATTTATTTATTTATTTTTCAGGAAATTCACAACTCGACAGAAAAATCTATGAGAAAATACAGAAACTGATCAAACGGTCTCAGACTGTGAACTTAATACTTAAAGTGTTACAACAAATAAAGTACACAAAAGAATAACATTAAAAATGACGTTTAAAAATACAATTTAACATGCCAGGATTTCCATAAAAAACTTTATAATGACAACTTTATTTTATTTAATTCATTTATTTTAGAGGTGGAAATGGATTTTGTTGTTGTTTTGTTTATATTTTTATGTGTATTTTTAATTTATTTTAAAAAGAAACAGAACAAGCATGGACTCATTTATTGCATATTTTTCTTACTTCCTTTCTTCTGTGATCGATAATTTAATCAATATCCATAAAAGCAGATTCGATCCATCATTTTATTTATTTATTTATTTATTTATTTTCATTTTGGAAACTGACTTTTTTTTTTGGTATTGTTACTGTTTTATTATTGTTTTATTGTTAAAACAAGTCACATGGTTTCCTGTAATCCATTAGAACAGTCTCAGGAAGATTTATTTAAACATCTGAATGTCTCCATAGTTATTTTTCAATTTCACATGTAAATGTTCACTTATTTGTACATGCATTTATTTATTTGTCTATTTAATTTCTTGACTATCCATGTTTATTTATAATTTATTATGTTCCTCAATAAATATAAGCTAAAATTAACAAGTTGATGAAAGAATATTCAAATAGATGATTTGGGCTCAGATGAACTTCATTTATCTGCAGTATTACAACTGATTTCATCTGAAAGAATATTGTGCAACAAGAATAAACACAGACATGCTTTAATATTTTAATTAGTTTTAAACAAAATTTGTACAGCTCAGAAAAAAAAAAAACCTATTCACATACTGAGACACTGTGAAATTAAACATAAAACAAACTACTTTCTCACAGACAGGAGTTTTTGTTTGTGGTCTGAATATCATTGGATGTGCCAGTAATGTGATGTGGGGGAAGACAAAGCAGAGGTGATGATGGACGATGTCTGGATGAGGATGACAACAGGATGAATGCTAAAATAGTTCTCAAGTCCTTCACCAACATCATTGTTCCTCTTCCTCCATCTGAAGCTGAAGATGAGACGCGAGCCGCTGAACGAGCCCCCGGTCACCTCGACCGTCCTGCTTAACCTTCAGTTGACCTGTGACCTCGCATCCAAGGTCAGCCACGGCCGTCTGGACCAGCTGCAGTCGGGTTTCTCTGAGAGAACGACGATGCTTGGCCCGCCGGTTCTGAAACCAGATCTGAGGGAGAGAGGAAGAGATGTTCGTTAAGTACAAGATAAAAAAAAAAGAGACAATATATTTAAAATATTAATAATCTCATACATAACTGATTGCGTATTGATTACTTTAAGTCTTCAAGTGAGACAAAATCTTACTATCAGAATAGACAAATTCCCTTTTAGAGTTGTGTTCCATAGATTTAGCATTTATCTCCTTTAACACTGTCACAATAACTGTCAGACTTATTCATCTTTTTCTCACTTTTACAAACCGAGCATGTGTGTAACACTAGTAAATGCTAACTAAAGTAGCCTCAAGCAGAGATGAGGAGCAGATTATGAAATCTTTCTCCACAACACAATTTTCTTTTTCTCTTTTCAACTTGCAGCCTTCAAAATCAACACTTAACTTTAAAACAAAGGTACCATTGACAGACAAACTGACGTTAAAGGAAGTGGAAACAACAAAACTTTCTCTCTGCACCTGTATTCTGTCCTCATCCAAGTCGAGTCTCCCTGCAAGCTGCTCCCTCAGCTGGATGCCTGGGTAACAGTTTACCTGAAACACTGTCTCTAGTACGTTCACCTGCAGGACACACGCAAAGATTATAACAACCTGAAAGCAATCTGTTCTTTTTTTTAAAAATCATCAACTTTTTGTAACTGAACAGACTCGTTGAATGAAAGTGAATCATTTTGTGCATGATCAGCTGATCACCTGGCTGTTGGTGAAGGCCGTGCGTGGTCTGCGTCCTATGTACCAGCTTGATGTGGGTCTGGGAGAGTTCAGCTGCTGAGGATGATGCAGTTGTTGTCGATAACACTGTTGTTGCTTCGAGTAAAGACTGTTTCCTCTGTTCTCCTTCTCAGCTCCGATCTCTGTTTCAGTGGGACGAAATGGAAAAGGAGAACAATCACTCACTGAAGACCATTTACACTGTATATGCGATGTTGGATGACATTTAAGATTATATGATGCAAACTAATTTTAAATTAAATATTTAATTTAATGTTTATCATCAAAGTGGAGAACAAAACAATCGAAATGCTTCTAAACTTCATTATTTACTGCAGCATGTGTAACATCAACCGAAACAGTGACACTGATTTAAAATCAAAGCAAAGACAAAGAAGAGTAAGAAACACATACAGTAAAATGTCTGCTCTCCTACTAAAATAAAAATCAAAGAATAAAGATTAATTTAAAGGAGGATTTGGGTCAGCCTAACGTACAGAGTGGAGTTGTGGGCCTCCAATTGCAAAAGCCTCACCTCTGCTATACAATTACACAACAACCAAAAGCAAGTGGGCATTTGACCCTAGTGTCCTTATAATAAATACATGACAACCTTCTTCTAGTGAATTAACAGGCCTGTATTGTGCTGGTCTTTGAAATTTAGTAGAAAGGGAACGTATAAAGTGAGGATCTTCTGTCTGAAACACATTTATTTTCTATTTTCCTTGACTGTCAAATACAGCACACTTCAGTCAGAAACATTAAACAGAATGGTACTTTTATGTTAAAAAGAATGATTTGTGTATCACATGCAGTAGGAGTGAACTCAGTGTGAACTCTTCAGTAAAAACCTTTTCTCCTCACCTGCCCACGGTCGGTGGAGTTTCAGGCAGTTTCCAGGTCTTTCCAGCTCCAAACCCAGGATCCGATCGATGGAAAACGGTGGCCTGCTTTCTGTTGTGACAGGAGCCAGAGTGGACGCCATAATGATGGTTAGCTGATCGGTAAACAGCCGAGAGCAGAATGCCCTCAGCGTGATGATGAACAGAAGTACGGAAAGAAACCAAGGCAAAGGTTCTTCTGATTTCAGTCTCAAGAAAAATAGTTCCACGGGTCAGTTTGCTTCTGGTTAAAATCTTACTGACATGCAAGTCCTTCACATTGGTCCTAAGCCTAAACTGCGAAGGTGAATGAGTGGTTTATTCTGAGGTGCATGTGAACCAGCAGGATGACAAACTGCTGCCTGCTGGTTTAAATGGGAGTGGAGGATTTACACTAGCCACCAATTAGAACTGAGAAGAGTTTTTCCATGTGAATGGGATTCCCTGAGGTTCCATACAGCAGCTAATCTCTGCTAATTGTGTGAGTTACCTAAAGACAGCATATTTAAATGTTCTGCAAAACTCTGCAAAATTCCAAAAAAAAAAGAAACAAAAAACTGCTTAACTTAACAGATTTGAGTATGCATGTTCCCCCGTGTGTGTTTTCCCTCCGGCTATATACAGTACGGGTGTGTGAGATCAGGAAGAAAAGCCTTTTTTAAAAAACCCATCACCATGACAGAAATACAAAGCGAAATCATCTCCTTTTCTTCTGAATTACCAAAGTAGAAAATCAGTTTGGTTTCAACACTAAAAATACGTTCGTCCTTCTGTTACAGGCCTGCAACTGAGTTTAAACTAATAATAATAATAATGATAATGATGGCAATAATAATGATCTGGGGAGATCCGCTAATGCCATTAGCCTAATCTGTATGTGTTGTGATGCAGATGAAGCTCGTGGTGTCTGAATGCAGTTTGAAGCAGCAGGGAGGAAAACCTTTTCAGGACCAGATTAGCTCCTAATGAAGGCCTGCAGCAGCTTTAAACCAACAGCACACTTGTTTATTTATCCCTCAATGAAAGGTGGGATGGATGCGAGGATGCGATGACTGCATGCGGAGAGGAAGAGGCCACCTAATCTCCACCTCGCTGTGATTGGTGGTGATACGGCTGAAGGAAAACTTCTGCAAAACTTCGCTAAAGAAGATTGGAAGCTGCTATATTTGTTGACAGATGAGACCAAAGTGGAATAGTCTTGTTTAAATGAAAGGCTGTTTCACTGCATCAGGTCCAGGATGACTGGCCATCATTGATGGACCAGTGAATTCTGAATGATACCAGCAAAGTCCTGTCTGTCCATTATCACATGAGTGTTTTTTAACAGTGGGTTTTAGACATAAATGCGTGGATCTCATGTGCATATGAGGAGCTCAGCAGACACCACTCGCTTTATTTAGAAAGTGTTAGTCTGCGGCACCTCAGTAGCCACATAACTGAGTCTGCAAGAGGCTCTTTGCTCCTGAGGACTGGAGGAAAAGTACAGTGAAGATACATTGGGTCCAGAAAACCAGTGTCTGATGGATGGATGAGAGACACAGAAAGGCCCAGAGGAGAGCTCTACCACCTTTACAAAGACAAAAAAAGGTGTGCTAAAGAAATGTACAAACGAGCATCATATAACTAGGTTCATCATTTGCTAGGATCATCTAAAAACTATAGCATATTTTCACTTGTGTGCATCAGCACATCACATCACACATCACTTCATAACCACAGTATTGTTTTAAGGGCTGTATTAGTAGCAGTGTTATTATTGTTGTTATTCTTGCCATTTATCTTAAATAAAAGGCCACCTCTGACAGGGATCACCACAGATTCATTTTTATACTACACTTAAAAAATGAAACACAAGGCATAGAGTGACTAGGAATTAAGTTAATAAAAAGATGTAACCCAACATCTCATGGTTATTATGGGTCCTCATAGATTTGTTGTCATGGTTTGACCAGTTTTAACCTTTACAAGAAACACACCATAATTTCAGAGAAAGACTTTGGTGAAGCTCTTTTTTTTTCCTCAAATGCCACCAGCAGACTGACATTCTTGACAAATACTAGAAGGTAGTGAATTATCATGACTGTCATTTCAAGGTAAGCCGTGCCATTTTCCTGGCAGGAGACAGCGCTAGTGTTGAAAGATGCCGCACGTCACAAATCCTGGACCCATTCCAGCAATGGGGGCTTGTGTCACTTTGTTATGCAGAAGCAAAAGAACCAATGAATGGAATATCAGCATTACACATCAGTATTTCTTAGGGATTGTTATTCTGTTTACTGGAACTAAATACATTCAAAATTATTACAGTGTGAGGGAATTTCACATTCAAATACAAAGACATGATCAGAGTCACAGAGAAGGAGCTGAGAGCTGAAAACGTCTCATTCCTGTGGAAAGACTCCAGCAGCGCCCCCTGATGGATGATCCACAGCTGGTCTCAGGAGGTCTCATAGATGTGGCCAAACATCTGGGCAACCTGTCCTTCAACATCTGGAACAAGATGAAGAGTTTGGTCACCTACTCTCCTGTGATTCTGGATTCAAACACTGCAAATGCAGAACTCTTCCTGTCTGAAAACCTGACCAGTGTGAGATATGGACTGAGGCAGAAGCTTCCCAACAACCCAAAGAGGTTTGATTGCTTCCGGATCCCCTCAGAGGGGTTTAAGTCAGGGACTCACAGCTGGGATGTTGAAGTTGGAGAAAGTACAGAGTGGTTCGTGTGTCTTCCTGCAGAGTCTGTTCAGAAAAAAAGAAATCCCCCGTCTAGTTTATGGAGAATAGGATACTTTGATGGTAAATACACAGCACGCTCCTTATCAGACCCATCCACAATTCTTTCACTGACGAAGGAGCTCCAGAGGATCATAGTTTATCTGGACTGGAACCGAGGGAAGCTGTCGTCTCTGATGTTGACACTAACACACACATACACACCTTCACAGAGACACTGTTCCCATACTTTAACACAGTAAACACACGGCCACTGAAGATAATACCAGTGAAGCTTTAGAGTGCCACCCTGAAGAAAATCCACATTCGTCCAGTAAAAAAAAAAACGTTTTGCAGCAATGCAGTGGGATCTCTTCAAGCATCCACTGGGAAAGCCTAAAATCAGATAAGTGCAATCAGAGAATCCATCATGCATCCACCACCACTGTGGCAGTGATCCTGGAGAACTGAGTGGTATGCATCATGAACTTAATTAATACAAAATTATAAATGTTTAAAGTGACCAATTCAATTTATATGCAAGTAGTGCTACTCAAAGCAATGGAAGGATCATTCCAACAGTATAAACCTTTGATTACATGCATGATTAAATAATCCAATGTCATCATTGTCTACGGGGTATACTTTTAAATGTACATTCAGACAGTATATATTACATATACAGTAAATATATAGTATATATCATGTTAAATTTTAGTGCTTATTGTACCTTTAAACAAAATCCAATTTTTTGTATCCTATTTGAATAGGCATTTATGGCACTTTTCTGACTACATTTCCTTTTTTGATTGATTTATTAAAAAGACTGCACACAAATCCAGTTGGTTACATTTATTGTGAATTAAAAGAATTACTATGGTGGAACAGGCAGGACTCAGAACACCGCTGGGGTGATCTAATAAAATTATAACCTCATGACAAGTTTGTTCATTCAGCAGTTTATTAAATATGTACATGACAGAGCATAGATGCGGCATCAACAACGAGTCAGAAATGATCAGAATGACAGAGGCAGTATTAAAATTGGTTGGGGTGTGTGTCATGTTAACTGCTGCTGGAAACAAAAACTGCCACACAGAAAGATTTACTTTAAGATAATTTATTTTGTACAGTAAAACAGAGGTTGCTTTGTGGAGAGGACGGGGAGGATGGATTTACATAGAACCAAGATGTTGTGAACTTGGAGGGCAACCATTTCTAAGCACTTCCATTCTTAGTGAGTATCTTACAGAGTTGGATAGTCAATCAACTAATTAGTCAGTTGTGACAAAGAGTCTGATACAAGATGGCGTGAACTGCTTTCACTGACTCGCTGCAGATCAAACAAGCTTTGCGGAGGGTGCGTTCAAGAACTCCACGAATCTCTGACACAAAATTGCTCCGTGACATTCCAGACAGAGGAATATTCGTCACATAACTGGTTCTGGCATGCCACCAACTAAAAATAAAGGCATTTTCTGTAGGAATAAACATAGTTTATGTACTCTGTTCTCCACCCCCTCTTAGAAAGGCATGTGTGTGTTTGTCAGTTATTGCGGTTCGTTAAGATCATTATGATGTGAGCATTGTGGGGTCATTGAACGCAGCCTTCTCGTTTTTAGGCCCATCTTGGGGTGTGCTTGTTTCCGTTTACTTGGGAGGTCTGTAGGCCATCTTCCTGCTCTTCATCACAGACCACCTGTGTCTCTTCATGTAGTAAAGCAGAGGGATGAGGATGGCTGAGCCCATCAGCAGCTGTAAGAGAATGAAAACAGAACGATTAATTAAAGTGGACTATTGTTTAATTACGTCTACGTTCTACACTCTTCACCAACACAAGAAACTTCAAATAAGAAGAGAGGCTGCATGTCATAACATTCTTTTGCCCCATGTTTCCTGTGTGCATTTTCATTATCCTGTCAATATCCCAAGGTCCCTTTTATTTGTTTAATGTGTGATTACAAGATTTGTCTAAAATGTGTAAGTTAAATCACAGTATCTTAACCATAGACCACTCTATAACTACTGAAAATGCCAAAGCTGCTTGTGTTTTTTCCTCCTGTATCTGATGCAGGTGGAGGTGGTTTTCAAACTGAAAGTAAGGATTTGATCACATCAGTAAGGTATTGAGAACATAATGTGTATAGACACCCAGCTCTACAGTGTGCAGTGTACCTTCAGTCCCATGCGTTTGCGGTGGTCGTGCTCCGGCTCGGCCGCCCACCTCAAGAAAGTACACACGTCCTTAGCAACCTGACTCATGGTGGCAGGGGTTCCTATGGTGACAGAAAAACATCAGCACCACAATTTTAACTTCAGTAAAGAGAAATTCTCTCTCCTGGATACAGCAGATAGGGAGAACATGCTTCAATCATGTACCACCATTTGACTAATTGTAAACTGCAATAACAATCTAGTAATGTTATACTCAAAGCATGAGACTCAAAAATGAAAAGGAAAAGTTAAAACAAAAGTTGTTAAAGCCTTGCTGTAGTCACACTCCTGTCTAGTCTTGAATAAAGGACATGCTTGTCAATCTGTGTCACACTATTTAAAACACAGACCTGTATAATCTGTTTACAAGTGGTAAGAAGTTTTTTTTTTTTTTTACACAATCGATTCCTCAATAAACAATGAAACAATGAATCACAGTGATTCTGATGTGCATGTTCTTGGCTCTGAGTTAATAGTTATAAAATAAAAACAAGTTCTCAAAAATGATTGCTTTCAACTGCACTGTTGAAGAAATTGCTTTCTTTTTATTGTAGTTTCAGTTTCAACCAAAACTGCAAATTCATTTTGTACAGGAAGTCACACAGAAAAATGTCTGTTTTTACACTCAGTAACCAGTTCATTAGCTGCACTGGAGAATTCATTCTAATGTCATGAAGGAAGATTTAGAGCAGACTGTTATATTACGATGTTTTAACTAGTGTACCTAATAAACTGGCAAGTGAATATATGCGGGTGACGACACAATCCAGACAAAAAAAGTTGTTACTGCATGTCATGTGTGACATTATGAGAAAGAGGTTTTGCTTTGCTGTTTGCACTCTCCATTTATGAATGAGCTGACTATACTCAAACAAAAAAAAGGATGTAACTTAATGAGCTACCTTGACAAGTTCTGTTCAACAAAAGCAGTACACAGTTTACTTACCATCCTCAAACTCCAGAATCTCGTTGTAGATGGGCGGGGCCATGCCGATGGCCTGACCAGGGAAGTAGGGGTTGTAATAGAGCCCTTCTCTCACTGTCACTCCTGCTGGAGGCTCGCAGTAACCCGTCAGCAGGCTGAACACGTAGTCCTCTCCACCGTGTCTGAGGAGGGCAGGGAAACACCACAGGTGAACACTGAGGATAAGCAGATAATTGGGCGTTTTCATGGCTTTCAGGTTAAACTGTGAAGTTACCTGGCATTGACAATGTAGCTGAGGTCTGGGGGCAGGGCTCCATTGTTGGCGGAACGAGCTGCCTCAGAGTTGGGGTAGGGCTTTGGGAAGTAGTCTGACAGCTTTCCGGGCCGGGTGAACATCTCACCACTCTCATCGGGACCGTCCACTACTTCAATCTGAACCCAACACACAAGACAAATAATAAGAAAAGCCGTTTGGAGCCAGTCGACTTTTTGCAGCTTGTATACAATAAGTATACTTTATGACAGTTATCACTAAGGACTAAAAGTAGGATTCAGCACATGTGGGTGCAAAGACAATCACATCAATTAATGAATTTGTGGTGGACTATCAGAACAACAGGAAGCCCCTGTTTTGGATAGCTTCCAGGGAGAGGAAGTAAATATGGTAACTAGATTGTCATAATTAAGTTATGACTTAAAAAAAAACTCAAAGTTAACATTACTGCCAAATTAGATTCTCTATAAGTCTTTAAAAACCTAGAAATGTATCCGCAGATACAGACCAGTGTCACCATCTACTGGCGGAACGTAGGATTACATTCTTAAAATAAGAAAAACAATGACAGATTTTAAAACTATACCTGCTGTAAAATATTAAGATGTTGTGTGATCACTTTGAAATTGCTCCATTCAGTCACTATCATAACTGCTAACATGTCCACACATACAACCTCACCTCCTCAGCAAGAACCTTGACCTCTTCCTCTGTGTGCGATACTCCCACCAAGTTTCTGAAGGCCAGGTACTCCATACTGTGGCAGGCTGAACACACCTGCTTGTACACCTGGTAACCACGGCGAACACTGCAGGGACAGAGGGGGGAAAAAGAAAGAAGAGACATTGAAAAATGCGGAAATATTGAACTGGTTACTTGATCAGCAGAAAAACTGTTCCGATATCGATTCATTGGTTCAGTCACGTTTCCAGCAGAAATGGTCATTTTATGATTCTTAAGCTGTAATATTTTATCGCTCTTCGTCTTAAGAGACATTTAACTGATCATTATCCTGTTTTGTAATCAAAATATAACAAAACAGGACATTCAATGACAACACCCCAGTCCTCAGAAACATGTAGACATTTTTTTCTGACTTTATCAATTGATTAAACAGTTAAACAGTTATTTGTTGCAGTCTCAATTGTGAGTGAAATTTAAGGATACAAATGGAAAGATAACACAGATAAAATGTATACATCACTTAAAGTACTATGTGGAGTTTCTTGTTATGTAGCACTAACAGGTCAAAATCTTAAGGTAATTAATAAAAATGCCTTTCTAATCATTACTGTATAAAGTCTGTTTCAATTAACCCTTTATAGGGCACTCATTGAAATACTGGGAAATTCAAAAATTCAACCCTGGAGTGTTATTGTAGGGCACAAGAAGACTTTAAACATATATTTAGACCATTAGAACATAAGTACTAATTCAGGCACTTGTCAACAGACACAATATCACATTAGACAACATTGGGACACTTCTTCGTGGTACCTAATAAAGCAGTTCCGTTCAGCGGCCATTCAAAGCTGGACCTTGCGGACCACATTTGACAACTTTATTTAAAAAAGTCTCCTTATTATTCGTGAATGTGGAAAGCTTTCAAGTCTTTTGAACTAGCAGACTTTTGTTATAAGTTTTACATTCAGTATGCTTCCTCACAGTGATTATGGTTAACAGTTGGATGTGTGTGCATCCATCCAACATACCTAGCATGGTCCAGGGAGGACAGAGGTCCAGCATGGCTCCAAGGGTACTGAGGAGGGTGGAGCTCCAAGTCAGAGGCTTTAACAGACTGGTGCAGCATCAGAGCGAGCCCCGCCCCGCCAGCTGTGACCACACCTAGCGTCGACAGGGCAACCTTCTTGCTCCGCGGCAAGCTGGCGAAGGACATGTTGGCCTGCAAAGGAACAAGGGCACAACAAGACACAAGTCAGTCACTCATTTAAGATGACACAACAGGTGAACATACAATAGGACACATTCATTAATATCCTGTGTTATTTAGATATTAATCAGTCACTTGTTTAATGTATTGGTCAGCTGACATGAGAACACCTTTATTTTTCAAGCAAAAATACCAGGATGTCATTCGCAATGGATGCTTGTTAAATTTATATGGCCTTCAATTTAAAACCTAATAACAGTAAAACATCCAAAAATAATTCAGGGCTCTGGAATCATTTTATTTCTTTAATATACCATTTTCTGAAATTTCTTTAACAAAACTATTTACTAAAAGTAACAAATGTGCAAACCAAATATTGTTCTTGTTCTTATTAAACTGGGCCTCATTTTATTTGAAAGTCTGTGCCCGTACGCACAAAATGTCTAAGACAGGACCATAATGTTGTTTTAAACTGCAGCTTAAATTAATAGGACATACAGTTTATAAGGAAAACTAATTATAGCAAGCAGGATTGCAGCTTTAATGGTTATAGTGTTTCATTTATAACATTAAAAAAAAAAAAAAAAAACATCCAATTTTGCAGACTCAAATATGACATCTACAACTTTCGTGTTTGGTAATAAAACCACAGGTTTTGCCACAAATGTAGGAACAACTGAATTTCCCCACAGAGATAAATCAAGTCCTATCTTAACTTAGGAGGATAAAACTGGAATTGTTTGATTTATTTAACTTTAGAGGATCATAGACGATAATAATTGGAGATTAATTGTGACGCAAGTGCCCGATGCAGTGACTCTTCCACATGCAGCTGTCAAGCCAAAGGTTTAACTCAGAACACAGATGTAGTGTATCTACATCATTTACTTCATTGCAATGCCCTTGATGTGTGCCATCTAATGGTCCTTATGAAACCGTCCTTCACTAGTGCTTTTGTAACCAGACGGTAGGCATCACATTACAGCATGCTGCACCAATAAACAACAACAAGTGTATAGAATGAAACGCTGCTACACTTAGCAAAGGTTACAATAAACAAACTTAGTGACCAAATGACTTACTATTACTATAACTTCTGTTTTATTAAAGCCATTAACCGTTTTAAACACACAGCAGGGAAATATGATCTGACATGATCCAATATCTAAGATGACACAGACCTGAAGCTTGAAGTTACAGCAATATGCGGCTAAAGACGGCTTTTCTTCACCGGAAGTCCTTTCAGTCCTTGAAATGCTAACTAGTTAGCAATATTAGCTAAATTACATATCAGTAGCCCTCAGACCGAAAATTACACAACACAGACCGGAATACACACAAACACGGTGACAAAACATTCCGACATGCAGATATGTTTCCCTGTATCGTTATCTAAGGCAGAAAATGTTTTTATACCGGGTTGCACGTTTGCCGGGTGGCTGACACGACATCATGAGTTAGCTAACCGACTAGCTCCCTTCAAACAGCGGTGTTAAACGTCTGTATCGTTTATTTGAAGAGTTGCTGGCGCCGTGTCGATGTCTACAGGTTAAGAATGGTCAAATAACACGAGGACTTAAATTACAAGAGTTGGTGACATCCTAAAATGTGTGGGAACACGAGTGACCTTGTCTCACCCCGCTGCCAGACACTTAGCTAACGTTAGCTCTCTTGCAGGACACACCAAAGCAGCGCCTTTCTATCAAATTGTTCGTGTAGACACTGTCTCCCCTGGGCGGTAAATACAACACTCATCTATCGACCTACCGTGGGGGTCTTGATAGTTTTCGCCGTGCTAAGGAGGGCTCTCCCACTCCCCGATAGCACCACGACTCGTAACGCCGCCATCTTCTCTGCGATTCTCTGAGCTGGAAAGAGCAGCCTGGACCAGAGTCAGTGGGGACCGACACAGCGCTTTTCCGGCCTGAACCTCCAAAATAAAAAAATAGCCTGCGTGAAGTCGCTTTAGGTTGTTTTTATAGGAACTCTGCCCTCCGACTCTAACTGCCAAAATAAAACCATTGACACTCAGTTCATAAATTTAACAACACACATCTAGCTTGCTGTTTTGCTTTGGCATTATCTGCATGTATAGTTGGAAGCGTCCACTTAAAATTAAGATCAGTACTTAATTAATCTCCAGAGAGCCTTCCGAATGGCTGGGAAGACACCCCTCTCACAAGAATTTCTTATTCAAGTTAACTTAAACTTGCACAACTTCACAAGGAGGCTAAAATTATTTCAACTTTTACTGCTTTATCTGACGGGCTCCTTCTTTTATTTTGAAACCTCACCAAATCACCGGAAGTACACAGTAATCCTGGCTAACTTGAATCAATCCTTACACAACCTGAATTTACACAACCTTTTTTTTTCTTTTTTTTTTTTATTGTTTGGTAACCTGCTTTTAAATAAAATATTAATACATATGTGATTTTTAGCAACTCCAGTTATTTTTCACAACCGATCTGTTTGTAATAATGTAAAGGTGAAAGTCTAGATTTCGACTGCTTAATCACATTTGACCTGGATTTCAATGTTGGTGTCAGACTGCAGATCAACAGTAACACCTTAAGGTAAACACATTTTTAGAAACCGCTTGCAATTTATAGCCACTGAATGCCAAAAGCACTTCTTTGGTAAATGGATCACACCTTGAACGCAAATAACTTTTGAAGAAAACTTTATTGAACCACTGAACAATAACAGGTGCCATCATAGGGCTGTCTGTTGTTTTCCAGTTCATCAGTTTAATTCCCAATATCTGATCATATTAAATGTCATTAAATTGTAAAATATTGTCACATGTTCTTAGACATGTATGTGTGTCTTGTTTTAACTAGTCCAAATAGACTGGAATGGTATGATGTTAACGTGGATTACTGTTATTTAACAGTTTTAATTTCTAACAACTAATTAATTGTAACTGTAATACAACTCGTTCATTTTTTTCCTTGTGTCAATATTAACCGAATAAAATGGGAATCCTCCAAAAGTAAGTAGACGTTTTTCTGCAAGCGTCTCAAACAGTGTTATTGAGTGAATTAACTGAATGTTGTTTTTTAACATACCCTCTTCATTTAATAAACTGGTTTTAATACTATAAAACTCTATTATAAATAACACAGAGTAACATTATTTACCCTGCAGCTTTATTGGAAAGAATCTTTTAATGGTTAGTAAGAACAGGATGAATGATTTCAACAAGCAAATTTTATTGTAATGTGCACAAGACTACCTGGCCATTGTTTTAAGGGATTTAAAAACCTGTGATGAAGTTAATCGTTTTCTCAGCATCACTTTCTCTTTATTGCAGAAGATAATACAGACTGAACCTGAACCTGAAAGTGTTGTAGCTGCCTGTAGCTTCCAGAAGGTGGAAGCAAAGTTTAAAAAAAATAAAATAAAAATTAAATAACAGGGTCATCAAACCTGCTGGGGCATTAGACCTCACTCAGTGATGTTCATACGAAGGAGAAGTAACAGATAAAAATATACATGTTTATATACTTTTATATATTCATTCATGTTCATACATACAGTAATATCCTGAAGTCTTGAACATGCCACCATTGTAGATAAAAGACAAACACAGAGAATTTTCTTGAGCCATTATCAAACAGTCATTCTGCATCTGAGGAGGAGTCCAGATGTAAAATAAAACATTCATCAAGGGCAAAGCTTGGAATTTAGGATACTATCATCCCTAAGATTTTGTAGAGGAAGGATACACAAGGGACAACGCAAGAAAGGAAAAATGGTGTTGTGTGTATTACTGTTGGTACCTCTGGTTGGTAACAATGGGAGGAAATCAGAGCCCAAAACTTTTCAATCAGTCAATATCCATCAGCGAAGGCAGACACAATCTAAATAATAAAAAAAACAAACATCCGGCTTGAAATAGTCAGATACATAAAAACAACCCAAAGATTTGAATGAATTGAAGTTGGTTCTGTGTGTAACTGCAGATGGATGTCTGCTGTTTAACAGCAGGTAGGTAATAAAGTATTCATCAGCCTCAGCAGTCACTGTCATCGCCTGTCATGTAGGCTTGACGGGAGGCCTCCTCGGTGGTGTACAGTTCAATGACAAATGCCACAGCTTCAGTTTAGAGTGAAAATTCAAACCAAACTCATCCGGAGTCATGTAGGAGCCAGACTGTGTTTGCTTGCCTAAATCCTGCAAAAATAACCGACTGGTAATTTAGTACACTATACTAAAAGTATAGTATATAAATCCTGGTGGGGGTTTGTTCAGTGGGTAGAACTCTACTGCCCTGAATAGCTGCTGTTCATTATTCAGACCTTTCAAGCCTTTTCAAATTCAATAGCATTTAATTGACCGAACATGGGGTCAGTACGTGAAAGGCTTTACCCAGTACCAGTGGGGTGTTATTTTAAAGTTGGTTCTGCTTCAGCTTCTTGAGCGTCATGTCTTAAGTGAATTTTCACCAATGTCTACTGGATGAAGCTAATTATTGTGTCAGTGGCATATCGGACTCGAACTGGGTTGACTTAAACCCAGTGGTTTTTGGTGTTTTCTGCACATGTGATATATTTAAATTGTATATAATTATGATAGAATGTGTAAGATATATGTGAAGGTTTAGGACATTTCCATTTGGACTAACAGCCACTAAATGTTTCATAACTACCTGAATTAATTATGAATTACAGTAAGAATACATGTTTATAAACCATTTATTAATTGTGTCTTGGGAACATGGTCTGTGATGGTGTATGATATGCATTAAAGTAAGATCCACTTAAAAGCCAGGGCGTAGGTTTCCCAGAGGAACATTTCATCGTAATGGGATCATCTGTGTTATCCAGTAGCCTACGTGGTTTTAATCTTGTGGCTGATCGGTGTATGATGGAAGGTTTTTATATTAATAACAGCGCTGTATAACTTCTTCAAAAATATCACATTAAAGATGTTATAACTAACTATACATGTTCATTTGTCATTTTTTAGTAAGTATAATAAACTTGAATTCATCTTCTATTGCGTTTATGTTGAATGACTCAGCTTTCAGGTGGGTTACTTACTACGCACGGCAGCTGACCCTGATGCATTATGGGATCTGACTGATGAGAACGCGATGCTGTCGTTAAACACTGCTATCGGATCGGGAGGATCCATCACGGCTGTATCTTTTATTTTTACTTGTCTGACAAGAGCCGTTTTTCAAGTCAAAGGATGTGTTTCAGGTTGAGGGTAAAATATGACACTTTCATTTTTTATTGCATTTGAACGAATTCAGAGGGGCATCGGTCATTTGCTCCTGACTGTGAGGTGAATTGCACCTTACTTTTAGAGCAACAATGAATCAGAAAAAAACAACTGCAACGTCCAAGAGCTTCAGTGAATGTGGCCTTTCAACACAGGAAGACGTCTCAATGCATACCACAAAAACCTTTTATGTTTGTTGAATATTTTATTCAAAAAAGATAAGGCACTTTAATGAACACAAGTGCTCATGTCCATTGTGTAAAAGTGGCAGATTATAGGCTGATTTTCATCTGCAGTCCCTGGCAGGTCGGAGTCACATAGAATACATACAAAGCACATTAATTTAGACAGAAGCACATGTCAGCTTATTAGTTATATAGCCTAAGTTGATGTTAGCAGTGCAACGCCAACGCTTGTTTGGTTTCTTGTTCAATAAGTTAATGTGCAGGATGTGAGTTAATGTGCATAGTGAGTTAATGTGCAGGATGGTATTGGTCGTAGATAAGAAGGAGACTCTAGTAATGTGTTAATATGATGTTCGGAGTCTGGGGCTATTGTGTAGCAAGCTCAGTGACATTACTGCCTTTCAAATGATTTGATTAGTAGCACAGACATAAAGTACATAGGCAGGTACTAGTATAGAGAGGAAACGAAATGAGACATACAGTACAGTGAAAAAGTTTTAGTCAGGTGTGAAAAATGCAGCAAACTAAGAATGCTTAAAAAACTATAAATAATAATTGTTTATTTTTGTCTTTACAAAATGCAAAGTGAGCGAACAAAAGAAAAATCTAAATAAAATCAATATTTGGTGTTTATACCCTTTGCCTTCAAACCAGCATTGATTCTCAGAGTTACACTTGTTCAAAAGGATTTTGTAGGATCGTAAACACAGTGGTCAGCCAAGGAAACTTAAAAAACACATCAAGCTTATTTCCCTTCGATATTGGAAGGTATCCAGCAGTGCCATCAGCTCAGAACCGTCAGAAACCAGTGGGAACCAGGTACGCCCATCTACTGTCTGGAGGAGCCTGGCCAGAAGTGGTAGTCATGAGTTGCAGCCAAAATGTCATACCTCAGACAGGGAAACAACTATGCACAAAAACACAGGAAATGGCAGAAGGTGCTCTGGACTGACGAGTGAAAATTTTAAATATTTTCCGTAGCAGAAGCAGTTTGTTCTCCAAAGGGCTGGAGAGCCTTACAATAATGAGTGTCTGCAGGCAATAGTGAAGCATGGTGGAGGTTTCTTGCAAGTTCGAGGCTGCATTTCTGTTTATGGAATTAGAGAGTTGGTCAGGATTAATGGCGTCCTCAATGCAGATACTTAACCATCATGCAATACCATGAGGGAAATGTATGATTGGGACCATTTTTTTTCTGCAGCAGGACTACAACCCCAAACATACAGTCAACGTCTTTAAGAACTATCTTCAGCATAAAGAAGAACTAACACAAACAAACACAGCTGAAAGAATGGGTGCAAATTGCCAGTAAATATGCCCTGTGTGTCACTGAGGTAGAGCAGGGTTTTCAGCACACTACCATGCTTAGCTGACAAAGTGACAGGGTGAAATGGGTATTGCAAATTGACAGGAGGTGGAGGAAAAAGTCAGCAAAGATTTAAGATGATTATCCGTGCATACTCCGGGGAGAAGTGAAAAACACAAACATGCAAGCTTCTACAGAAAGAGCGAAAGTATTGCTTTTGGGGAAAGTGGCTGAAATGAGCAGAGCTGCTGAAAGCAGAAGTGCACGGATCAACACCCACTTCCCTTGGAAATGTCTCATAAATGAACACTGATTCGGCTGGCATTAGCAGAAAGCGGAACTGCGCTTTCTATAATTGCTTCCTTTATGCGTTTATATATTCATATATTTATATGTTGCACTCAAGTGTCAAGAGACATTCATTAAACATAGCTTTCAATTAGCATTCAGATAGTGGCATGTACAATTCCATTTTCATATTTATGAATTCGTTTCTCTGTATGCATCTGTCTCTCTCTAGTGTGAAGAGACGGCAGTGGGTTGTTAAAAACAATTGAGCCCAAATCAAAATTGACGTTCGGAGCTGCTGCACTCATGTATTCTGTACAGCTTTGGTCCAGAGAGGCTAAATTCAATCAGTGTTCAAAAGACTGTTTTTGTGCAGATGCGCTAAAAGATGAGATCCAAGTAATTAAAACGAGAAGAAACTGGATTAACATCTGCACTCTGACAGCTGAAGTAATTGACACTGCCTACTTGCATATTTTATGGTGTTATGGTGTGAGTCCAGGGATGCAAATTTGGCTTTTTAATCAGCCTATAAAATCTTTTTCTTTAAGTGTTAATGCACAACTGTATTCTTTCGTGTTTGTCCCAGAGCGTAACTAAACTAATCTATTATGATGGAGTCATAAAGGAAAGCTTTTAGTTTTAATGTGGAGTTGAACAATAATCACAGAGCCGACAGCTGACGTAATTGTCTCAGATGGTTTTAATAGCGGCCACGGATACACGCTGTGTAATCATGGACCTGCTAGCTGTCATGAAGATTATGGGCTGTGCGCCGAGAGACTTGCAGGCATTTGTTCATTCAGTTTGGGTCTGTGCTCGCGTGTCTATCTGCACGCGTCACTTTGGTCGTGTCAGACACTTAAATCACAGTGAGAGGCTCTCTGACAGCCAAATGTCTCCGCGTTCCAAGTCCATGACATCTGATGCATTAATTACACTGGTGAGTGCAAACGAACACACATGGCAAGGGGAGGTGTAATTTAACCGGTGTACACGTCTTCCCTCACGAGCACCAGTAACCGAACCAATGACTGCAAAGTTTATAAAATACATCAGAAGAGTTTCCTGGCGTAGTAATATTTTAATCAATTGACCACATTCTAAATGCTACTTTGAGATTTTATCATGCATCTCCAAAGAATATTTATGTACGTACTGCTTCTTGTTTGCTTCTGCAGAAATTGATAAACGTTGTAAATGTCAGAGTGACTTTTCATCTGGACTGAAATGTCTCCCTCTGGCCCCTGATGCACAAGCATAAAAGGAACTTCAAAATAACCCGATACATGCGATGCACATTATGAGCACTAAATGTACCGTATTCCTCCGAGGCCGTGGAAGTCGCTGCCAGTGAACGCTCAGTGGTGTCCTTTGTTTGAAGCTGCGCTGGTTTTTTGTGCGCAGACCCAGTGATTTGGATTGAAGTCCAAGATTGCCAGGCAGCATTGGCTCATCATTAGCCTGACACATCACACTGTCATTTTCTTTTTCCATTCTTAAAAAAAAAAAAAAAGTACAATATATAAAAGACAACACAGTACAGGGAGGAGCTGAAGACGTGTAGCCATAGTCCATAGAGCAGGACAGAGAAAGCACTTTCAATTCAAAGTACACATCCGACCAAGTTCGGTTCAAATACCTGGATGTGTTTTTGTCCCATCCCAAGGATGTATTGGGGGGAACTGTTGTGGACACGGTACTACTACCAGAATGCTCCAGAGTCCACACTACTGAATCAAACTTGTTAAGTCGGACAGTGTGTCCATGTGGGCTGCCATGTTGGCTATATTCTGGTCTTCTTCCACACACAGTCCTCCGGCCAGACATTGTGCTGTGGTCAACCAAAGACCGGAAGATAATGCTGGTTGAGGTAACAGCGCCATGGGAGGAAGGCTGCGGAGAGGCCTATGAGAAAAAGCCCTTGAAGTACCAGTCTTTGGTCCAGGAGTGTAGAAACAAGGGGTGGCAAGTGTGGCTGTTTCCCATGGAGACTGGTTGCAGGGGCTTCCCAGCCAGGTCAGCATAGCATTTGCTGTCAGCTCTTGGCCTGGACGAACGGAGCAAGAAACAAGAAGCTCTGAGGTTGGGGGTTGGAGTAAGTGAGAGGAGGAAAGCTGGAGGCCAGGAGGAGAAAGGCAGTAAGCTGGCCAACACTGCCGGGCCACCAGCTGGAGAGTTTTAGTCCTGCAGAAGATGACTGAATGTAAAGTTACACTACATAATGAAATTATATCTGTTTGCATTTACATACTTGAAGATCAAATCCTCTTTGTTGACCACACAATGTGAAGAAATGGTGTGCCAGGCAACACAACAGACGCTCAACTGCACACTCCTACACACAAACCCTTCCTCAGTGACCTTGCATGACTCTCTGCAAAGTCCTTCGAAGTGGCACAGCACGCCAGATCAGTACATTTATTAATGAGCGCTGATGACTGTGGTCTGTTCGCAAGGCAGCATCCTTGAAACTCATAAGCAGGCCATTGTGTATTCGTGACCTCGATGGATTTTTAATTGAGACAAGTAGACTGAGCATCAAACCGTTGCCCCCACCTCCCAAAACGTCAATGAATAATTAAACCCGGCTTTCAGAGATGCGCATTGGAGAGAGGAAAGGTGGAGCAAAGATGGAGGGGAGAAGAAGAAGGAGCTGGTGGGGAAGGTGAGGAGGGAGTCCTCCCCATGGGCTCCTTCCTGTTAAAAGGGTGTTTTCCTTTCCATCGTTGCTTTCGTGCTTGCTCTGGGGGTTTCAGGTCAGGTGCTGTAAAGATCTCAAAATGTTCTGAGAACCCTTCATGCTTCTGTTTTTGTCCTTCTTGTCTTCGTATTGCTGCACATTTTGCTCATTGTCTTAAAAACTCACAGCTCAGTGTCTTTCTGGATCTTTGCATCGTCTGTCAACATTTGTGCTATTCCTAATTTTTGCTCATTCTCCCTGTAGCGAGGCAAACCCACTGACATATTGCAGTTTTTGTTTTCCCACCATTTCCGCTCTAAAACTGACGAAACACTCTGCAAAGTAGTGCAACATATCAGTGGTTTGTTGGACGGATACTACAAATGAGCAACACTGAGGATTCAGCCCGGATCTATTCTTTTATTTGACTTTGATTTTACATGTAATTGTCTGAGTAGCATGTTTTATTCAGATGGGGGAAGGTGGAGCCCGGACAGTCAAGGCTCTGAGCTGACGTGTGCTGAGATCTGCCCAGCAACAAAAGACACAGTGCAGCGCTTTGTCTCTTGAAGAGTGAATGTGAAGTCTTTTTCAAATTTTCATGTTGCACGGCTGGACCCATTAGACCAGGGGTGTCTAATCTGGTCAGCCCAATGAATTTGCAAAGGGTGAAAATTACATTGTATTATAATTACATGTATAATATTTCAATTTAACTGGGCGCCAGACAGGCAATTAAGTCTATGATTTAAAATCTCAGGGTAGAGAAAATATATTTAAGGCCTAAAGGAAATAAAAATCCAACCATACAAAATACACCCTCTCTCTCTCTCACCACACTGTGCAGCAGGAATCACTTGTCTGCAACAACTTTTACTGCAAATTTTCAATAAAAGTAACTGCTGACAGAAAGTATTTGTCCACCATTTTAGTAAAAGTAGCGGACAGAACACAACACCCAGAACAGTGCGGAAATTCCATTTATTTTTTTAAGAAACTTCAGGTTGTTCTTAAAATGTTTTATAAAAGGATAGTCCATTAAATGTAAACATTTTCATAATGCACTTCTGTGCACTAAATTTCTCCATGTGGGGTCAATAAGGAAATAATAAATAATTAAATAAAACAAAGGGAACATTTTGGTATTGTCGTTACTTATTTGTTATTATGCTATTATGTTACTGGCTCAGCCCGCTTAAAATCAAATTAGGCTGTATTTGGCCTCTGAACTAAAATGTTTGACTCAAACAGGTGAGTTTTAAATGTAGCACTCACAGAGTAAACTGAAGCCGAGTGCAGAGCAAATGAAAGGGTCATCGTTTGCACTCTCAGCCACTGCTGTGCCGTGATGGTTGTTCTCACCACACAGAGCGTTATTGCTGTCAGGATCTGTTTACCTCGCCTGCTCACAAGCACAATCATACAGATGCTGCCTTGTAGGCCATAGTTCTTTACTGATAAAGAGCAAGGTCACACATGGCAATTGCAGATAAAGAGGCAGGATGGGGTGACACAAACTACATAGAGAGGAAGCACTTTGTTATTGTGACATCATTATGGTGTTTTAGCTAGGAAGTAGGGGTTGCATGATTTTCTGAAGTCGACTGTTATGTGATGAAAATCAAGTCAACACCGAGTAGTTGCTGATGACATCATTAATAAAAACACAGTAGAAAGTAATGCTTTGCAGCAATGAAATCTATATGTTTGACCTGAATACTTGACAGACAGCTCATGTGCTACAAACTGTGCTCTGCAGATATGTATAGCCTGTATAAAAACAGGCTGCAGCTCAGCACCATCAGTAGCATTTAATAGTACTCCACAGCGTGCTGTAAGATGTGAGGGTAACCAGGTTAAAAAAAATGCTGTATTTCTTCTCCGTGTACAGTCTACAGTCATGCTACGTTAAACCCAGTTGTAACTGCAAAAAGGCTTCAGATGCATTACAAATATGTGACAATGTGAGTCCCAGGGTAGAATCGGAGCAACTGTAGCTAAATCCATTTGTTGTGCCTGTAGATAGCCGGTTGGAGCCAGATATGTACTGGAGGTGTGGCCTCAGGCCCAATTTTATCGAATGAATGAGGCAAATTTACATATGCTGCTTTTTTAACATAAGTAATGAGACATAAGGAAACATCACAATAAATTTAATGATCTGTGAACCACAGTTGAATCTTGAATGAAGAGGGAACCCAGTGTTACCCAGTTAAGACGTCACGAAGCAGGAAGCTTCAGAACGGTAACACTGGGTCAAGGTTACAAAACAAACTTCAGCACCCCATGCTATACTCAGTCCATCCATGGTAAAAGTTCAGGAGCCACAAAAATATTGGTTAAAATTGGTTAAGAAATTGGTTTTTAATAGGCATTTATAACTGCATTATACACTCTTTGTCACAGTATAACGTTACTATGTGTTGTAATAAGCTTGCCCGATTGTGTTTTAGTTGAATGGGACAAAAAAACTTAGAGAAGCACTGACCACCCTCACAGTATTTAACACATCTCCCTGTCCTAAAGTAAATTCTGCCCAGTTGAGCTCATGGCTACAGAGACAGAGCGGTGATTTCACAGTTTCTTCTTATTCTTCCCTCACTCATCTTTTATAATGTTCAAACTCTTGCTGCTGCTCCTTGTTGTAGCCCATAGGATTTAAAACTTCAGGCTGGCTCTGTTTGTCCTTTCTGAAGCACCACACTTGTTGCTATGCGTGTGAAATTATACTTGCAAGAGATGAGCTTTACGTCACATTAAAATTTGATATCAACACATTTGCCCCGCGTTTGGTTTGTTTTTTTCCTTTCAGAGACAGCCTGCAATGCTGTTCGACTACACTTGTATCTTAGACGTGTTGGGTGCACATCAGAAACATCTGTTTTCCAAAACGACCAGGCTGTGAGTGTCCATCTCTCAGTTGTGTTACACACTCAGATTTAAACCTGTAAGATCGGCTCATGGAATATTTTAACATTCTCACTGTGGCAACTTATTCAAAAATGTGTTTCCAGTGTTTTAGTTTAGCTCTTCATTTAGCTTCTTCTAGGCTCTTACAAACATCTACAGTGCTGCCTAAAAGCATTTGCGCCCCTCAGAAATTTCTACATGTTTGCATAAAAATGATTTAATGATTCAAGACATTGGCTAACCTTCTAACCCTAACCCTAAGTCCTAAAAGCAGACAGCACAGACATCAGCCTACATTTCTAAGGGGACTCATAAAAGCTACAATAACAGAAAAAGAGAAAAAACTTGATTTGTTGGTGCTGTATCATCATTGAGCACTCAGGGAGAATAAGTACTGTAATTGGCAGAAACTGTGCCTTTCACACAGAGGCACACAGCAGGAAGAAGGAAGCTGCTGCTGATGTCGATAGTGATTACAGGTGCAGGTTAAATCTCCTGAGCAGCGCACCGATTGAACCTGAAGCTCTCTGCAGGCCGTTGATGCCTTTCACAGGCGACCTGCTGCCTGTAATGCAATCTGACAGGTACGAGCTACCACGGAGAGGAAGACAAAGCTTTACCATGCACCTGCCTTGGTTCGGTCGCTACTACTCTACACCGCTAAGAGAATAAGGGACTTAAGTGCCACGTTCAGACAGTAGCTGCAGATTGTTTTTTATTTATTTGCCATTTACCATTTTTACTATATTAAACCCAATTTTTGAAATTGATCAGTTAAACCAAAGGAGGAATAAAAATTTCACCTGCAGCTCTTCATCTAACAGCTCACTGTGGCTCGCCCACTTCCTGAAACTGATCTACTATCAAAAAAAGCCAACAATAACTTTTATTTTTTAGACTGTAGAATTTTTGATTTACAATAGTGGTTAGCTCCAAGTTTACCAACAAACACATTATATTTACTGTGACATCTGTCACAGTGTGTAGCGAGTAGGTAGGACACAAAAGCAGGACGCACAAAAAAAAAACAATTGGATGGAAGTATAATTTTTAGTTTATTGAGACATATGATTGAGGTAAGAAAAAAAGAAAAAAAAAGAAAAAGCACTGCAGAGTGAGGCAGGGTAATCCAATAAACAAAAAGACAACTTGACATAGGACACACACACACACACACACACACTGCACAAGGGCTGATGGGTTGCCAAGACACAGGGGAAACTAATCAAACAATCAAAGGGGGGAAAAAACAAAATGCCAAGGAAGAAACTTTCAAAAGAGAAACAGGAACCGTAAAGAAAATTAAAAAGTTAATACCCTGACAACTGTTTTACAATAAAAGTAACATTAAAGGCTTGTAATGTGAAGCAGCAACAGTATGCGCCGGCTATCGGCTGATAGCGGATTAGCATTCATTCACATGTCTACAAATATTATATTAAAAGTAACCACTGACACCCAGTTCAATAATAAAAAATATAGAGATATTGCAATATCTTCATCAGCAGGCCATAGACTTAGTCACCATTATAGTACCTCATATGCAGACAGTGGCTTTAGTTCAACAATAGTAAAAGAAACAACAAGGAAATAATACAGTTATTACCCCGTTCATTGTGAATGTTTGTTAGACTTCCTGGTTCAAATGTTTTCTGCTTTGCTAAAAATACATATGTACACAGTTTTCCATGCAATAGTGGGATCATAACTACCGGTTCTAGTTTAGGTGACATGGCTAAACCTGAAGATGGTTTAAAACTTGAACCTCTCGTTCTCTTTGGACTAAAAATTCAATCATAGTGATAGTATTCTTGATGACAGCCATGGAAATAAGATCCACAATACAAACAAACACAAACAACAATAACAAATCATCATGTGCTTATTCACCATATTCAGGTAGAAAGAAAGACACTACAGTACTGTGAATGAGACACAGTAAACTGATGTCATGTCCACAGAGAAATTGTAGTTTTGCAACAAAAACAGAAATAATGGGAAATTATGGTCAGTGCCACTATGTGGACTGTACTGCCGGACTGTAACGTTGCATTAGAACTGGAGAATCGGTGATATCTTCAGCGGGTATGCGGTCACAGTGTTGAAGTAAGGAAAAAGTCTCTCTGTGAAAGTGTGAGTGAATGTGTGTATGTGTGTGTCAGTATCGGGATCAGAGAATGACAGCTTTCGGTTGTCACAGTCCAGACGAACTCTGATCCTCTCGAATCTCTTCTTTATTGGGAGCACAGTGGGGGGACCTCGGCCGGAGTCTGCTGTGTACTCACCATCACAGAAGACGATTTTTAATAACTTAGATGGCTTGGCTAACCTGCTCCATACAGACTCTGCTAGCACTCCCAACGCCCAGACTGGACTGTTCCCAACTTCGACGTCCCAGCTGAGAGACTCTGAGTTAAAGCCCTCGGAGCCCAGAACAGAGGGATAGAAATAAATCCTTTCTGGGTTTTGGGGAAGTTTTTGCTTCTTTTCACGTCTCACACTGGTCAGATCGTCAGACAGGATGAGTTCTGGGTGAGCAGTGTTTGGATCCAGAATCACAGGACTGTAGGAGACCTTCTCCTTCATTTTGTTCCAGATGTTGTAGGACAGGTTTCCCAGATGTTTGGCCACATCTATGAGAGCTCCTGAGACCAGCTGTGGATCCTCCATCAGGGGGCGCTGCTGGACTCTTTCCACTGCAGCCTTGTAGTTCTGCAGGAATGGGACGTCTTCAGCTCTCAGCTCCTTCTCTGTGACTCTGATTGTGTCTGAAAGAGCTGCTATCTCTCTGCTCAGAGCATCAATCTTCTCCTTCATCATCCGACTCTTCTGCTCCTCTTCCTTCTTCAGAGCAGTGATCCTGGCCTCCTCTTCCTCTTGTAGAAACTGGTGAAACTTCTTAAACTGCTCCTTAATCTGCCTCTCTGTGTGTTGAGCCTGGACCTTGATGTGTTCTGCTGTTTCAACACAGTTTTCTTTAACTTGTTGAAAGATCTTCAGTTTTTCCTGTACAGGGTTCAAGGTTTTCTGGAGCTCCTTTCTGTGAACTTGCGCAGCTTCATCAAAGGGTTTGAAGTTATGGTTGCTGTGTGTTTTTGAATCTCTACAGACGACACACACTGGCTGCAGATGATTAAGACAGAACAGCTTTAGTTTCTCAGAGTGGAGACTGCAGAGAGGCTCAGCCTTAGCAGACTTTGCCTGATCTCTTTCCTTCAAGAAGGCCTCACACAGGTTCTTCAAAGCCAAGTTACGTGGTGGATCACCCTGATGATTTGTTGTATTACAAACCGGGCATTTCTTTATTGGAGTAGTAGACCACCAGCTCTGCAGGCAGCCCTTACAGAAGCTGTGGCTGCAAACCAGGATGACAGGATTACTAAAGATGTCGTGGCAGACCGGACAGGTGAGATCATCCTTCGACTGTGAACTCATTTTCTCTGAGTGAAGATGAAGAAAAAACTTTAGTCAGTTCACTTCCTCGACTTCAGGACTACTTGAAAGTATTCTGGATTTTTTCCATATACTCCAGTACTCACTGTATTCCCAGTGTTCTTCACCGTAGCTCGTTTCCCCCAGCAGACTTCCTGGCTTTGCTTTGATGGTGAATGCAGTCGTGTCTCAACGTCTGTATGTCTTGTTAGTGGAAAAACCTGAATCTGAATTTCTATGTTTGTCTGAGGTGTGTCAGGCAAGGGGTGGAGCTTTGTTCCCACTTTTGTTTTCAGCACTGACTTGTTTCTGTTGCTCAGTAGGTGAGCAGAAAACCTGGTCAATTTGATCATGATTGTTTGTGTGAGTAGTTGACATTTTGACCTGAGAGTAGGAGGACATGTCTTTGAGGGCCCACCGTCTAAATGGTTAATCCTCTGGAGAGCATGGTCCATAAATCCTTTGACAATCTCTCCACTCAGTTTTTTTTTATGGAAACAAAGGATGACTGTCCTTAGGATGGCATGTTTAAGGAAATGTATGTTTTATGGTTTAATGGTTTAATCCTTTAGGGAAATAAATCCGCTCTATTCAGGCCTTGAATTAACATCCGACCTGGGAGATCAGATCACAACTGACTAGCCTTAAGTGCCTGTGGTCCCACCTGGCATTAAAATGAGTCCCCACATGCGTCCCCAGCCAGCACTCGAGATCAGATCCCTGTTTCGCTATCTGTATGCAAATAAACACCAACCCTAATTGGAGCTCAGTCGAATATTATAACAGATAATAGATCTCTACCTGTATCAGAGCCACGAACAGGCTGTTTGTTGTGTGTGCTTCATGATATGAAGATTTGAGGAGGTGATACATCAAGCTGCATCTCTCTCACTGAAAGCACACATGTAAGGTTATTCATTTATTCATCTCCACCCTGGTGTTACTTAATTGTGAGAGCTGCACAAAACTCAGATTATAACTTCCATACAAGCAGTAATTTACTGATACGTTTTTGATGATGGAACTACGACCAGTGTTCTCGTATTTACATGTCATTAGTTAATTCTTGCTTAGATTTATTTAGTTTTTCATTAGTTGACACCTACCATGACAAATTATTTTGATATCCTCTCAAACAGACATCACTTGCATTCCTTTTTTCTTTTCAGGTGATCATTTATAACTGTGGTTTTGTAGGTTTTTTTTCTGAATCTACGAATTAGACGGACCCCTCTTCTACAGATCTATCTGTTGAGTAGGAAGTGTTTAATGTGACCTAGGACTCATTGTGTGTTCACAAAACCAAAAAAAAAAATTGGTCAAATGTGTCCCACACCACCTCCAAATGTCGCCTAAAATCAGATCACTGAAATGCATCCTGAGTGTGCTCACACTGCATTTTAAGCTGACAGCTTGGGGTGAGATCATCTGGGATGAATATAAGTGCGAGGTATGAATGGGCCCATGGTAAATATATTTATTCCAGCAGGTAGTTGCTGAGACATAAATGCCGAGGTTTTCTGTGTAATGATGAAAAACTGAGCAGTCACATTAGCAGTGAGCCTGTTAGCTGCATGTCTGATGTGTCACTCCTCTCCCACCATTTTGGACAAGGTAGCAAATAATATTGAAATGTGTTGTCTCTTAATGTCTTTGTTGCTTCAGTTAACCATAACCTGTATTTCCTGATTGGCCTTTAGGTGATGCAGGTAATGGGTGGAGGTCTGACATAACAACTGGTATTTACTGAGTATTTTAGACTGATATAGAAGGAACATTGGTATGTTGTGACCTTAACAGTTCACATAGAGTACACTATACATATACTGTAAATCTTGACCCAAGATTCCAAAATAAAATACACAACAAAAATGACAATTCCAACTTAAAACTACAATGCACAATATACTACAATACAAAAAAATGCACTGAATTTTTATTTGCACATATAATCCAAACAGCTAAGAACGATGCCCGACTGCAAGGCTTTACTTAAATATGTCAGCTTGGGTTTGGTGACTGGTTGCTCAGGACCAACTGCCAGCTCAACATTTTTTTTAGACTGGAATCACAACTAATGAATCAGCGGTGGCACAGTGACAGTAGTAGACACTGAACTCAAACCACATTTGCAAGTTAATAGAAGTTAATAGAAGCTTGTTCAGTGATATAAATAGAAAACTGGACATAAAATTAGAGCTTATTACATCTACATGCAGGATAAATCATGTCCTAAATCACACTTGATTCTCAATACACAGTTCTAAAATACCCTGTTAGGTCTTTCTATGTGGTTTAATTACAGAAACAGTACACGCATGATTCACAGCCCACATCTTCCCACAAGTTAGATTTAACTTAAATTCAAGATGACAGATAAAGACACTTATGTCTTCATTTATTACATTTAGTCCAGATTTTCATTACCATTAATCAGATCCTGATACTCCAGAAGACAAACTGATTACTTGCATACTGAAGTCATATTAAAAAAAAGGCCACCACCTATATGCCTTGGTCTCTGTCTCCTTCACTGGTAATATCTTCAGTGGCAGTTCTTTGTCTGTGTTAAAGTATGGAAACAGCTTCTCAGTGAAAGTGTGTGTGATGGTGTGTATGTGTGTGTTAGTGTCAGGATCAGAGAACGACAGCTTTCCCCGGTTCCAGTCCAGATGAACTCTGATCTTTTGGAATTTCTTCTTCAGTGAGAGAACTGTGTCCGCACTTTGCCTTGACCATGCTCTGTATTCACCTTTATAGAACATTAATCTCCATATTCCAGACTGTAGGGCTGTGTCGCCCTTCTTCTGGAGAGACTCTGCTACCACACCAAGCACCCAGGCTACACTGTCTCCTACCTCAACATCCCAGCTGTGAGTCCCAGAGTCAAAGCCCTCGGAGCCAAGGGCTGAGCTGAAAGAATCAAACCTCTCTGGGTTTTTAGGAAGCTTCTGCCTCTGTGCATATCTCACACTGGTCAGATCTTCAGACAGGATTAGACCTGGATGAGCAGTGTTTGGATCCAGAATCACAGGAGTGAAGGAGACCTTCTCCTTTATCTTGCTCCAGATGTTGAAGGTCAGGTTTCCCAGATGTTTGGCCACATCTATGAGAGATCCTGAGACCAGCTCTGGGTCATCCATCAGGGGGCGCTGCTGGACTCTTTCCACTGCAGCCTTGTAACTCAGCAGGAATGAGACGTCTTCAGCTCTCAGCTCCTTCTCTGTGACTCTGATTGTGTCTGAAAGAGCTGCTATCTCTCTGCTCAGAGCATCAATCTTTTCCTTCATCATCTGGCTCTTGTGTTCCTCTTCCTTCCTCAGAGCAGTGATCCTGGCCTCCTCTTCCTCTTGTAGAAACTGGTGAAGCTTCTTAAACTGCTCCTTAATCTGCCTCTCTGTTTGTTGAGCCTGGACCTTGATGTGTTCCGCTGTTTCATCACAGTTTTCTTTAACTTGCTGAAAGATTTTCAGTTTGTCCTGCACAGGCTTCAGATGTTTCTGGAGCTCCTCTTTGTGATCCTGTGCAGTTTCATCAGCGGGCCTGACTTTGTGGCTGCTGTGTGCTTTTGAATCTCTACAGACAACACACACTGCCTGCTGATCATCCAGACAGAAAAGTTTGAGTTTCTCAGAGTGCAGACTGCAGAGAGCCTTTTCTCTCTGTTCTCCGTTCAGTAAGAAGGCCTCACACAGGTTCTTTAACGCCAGGTTACAAGGTGGATCACTCGGTAAAATACTTCTCTTACAAACTGGACACTCCTTTAATGGTTTCTCTCCAGACCACGTCTTCAGACAGTCTTTACAGAGGCTGTGGCTGCATGACAGAATAACAGGATCTTTAAAGATGTCGTGGCAGATAGGACAGGAGAGATCCTCTTGTGACTGTGAAGCCATTTTTTCTCTGTGTGGAAGAAACAGTGATCCTGTCAGTTGTCCTTTCTCTGCAGCTTCTCTTTAAAGCAAGTCTGCAAATGATACGAGACGAAACGTGTTATGTCCTGTGATGCCTCATTTAAAAATAACCAGTACTTCTTGTTCCGCCTTGGGCGAGGCAGGTTAGGGGTGGAACTTTATCATTCCAGTGTATTTTAGATGGCAACAGTTGGACAATAGGCCTAATATGAACCCATGTACATAATCGAGGTGACCAGGATCCAGCAGGCTGTGGTTTAGAATTTATTGTAGAGATGAAAACTACCAATTTTACTCTATTATTTCTGTCTCTGTGCTTCTGTCTGTTGATCAAGGGGTAACACCTAAGCGAGGCGACGTTATCATCAGTACGATCTATTGATCAATGTGTGTTATCATCTGTCAGCGTAGCGCCTGGCATTGATAAGGCTTCAGGTTCGGCTGCAGTCCCTGCCACCTATTGATCCTCCCTTCTCTCTAAATGAATACACACACCCGTGGGTATTGATAACAAAGAACTATAATTTGATAAGATGGTGGTGGTTATTGATCACTGAATCTAATGATGTTATCAAGCAGCAAAAAGCATCGATTACTGTGATGGGTGGGAAGTATGATTGTCTGTGAGGTCAACAAGGTGAGATCAACAGAGGGGTGATGGCAGTCATGACAATGCATGCGTATTTGTGTGTTTTAATTTAACGAGAGCGTTTGTGTGTTCCTGGCACATCGATTGCTGGTGCTGTAAAATACCATAAAGCACAAGCTTAGTTTGGGCCTGAACAGAACTCTGATATGCGGAAGAATGTGCTGAAGAATCTATGTCCAGGGTTAAAAAGACTGATGCTTGGAGCTGTTTTCAATATCAAGTCACTTCTCATCAACCTTCATGTTAAAATGTCCAACATTATAGCAGAAATAAACATCCCCACATGTTGCTAGCTATCTGCCTCAGCTCTACTTCCACTCCACCTTTCACTTTAAATTATTGACAAGTTAGGTTGAGTCAGGCACTGCCAAGATGGCGATGGCCAAAGACACGAGACTGAGCTTCGAAACTGCTCTTCAGGAACCCTATGGACAGCATCACAGAAGATTCATCAATCTGTTTATGCAGTCAACTAGAGAGCTCTTCAAAATAATTTAACAAGAGTGCTAGCGTGTGCCTGGCTTGATGATGCATTGGCTGCTATCGCTTCACACACACTAGAAATCACCAACGACCCCAGAAAATGTTCCCTGCGAATAACTTACAAAAAATTTAATAGCATATTTCAAAATGGAGCTATATTCAGTGAGATTAAGTTCTCACATACACTGAAATGGGCTTCACGAGGTAGCCTACCGTAATTTTCACATGCTTCTGAAATTTTGGAACCATACAATATAAGTGCTCTTCACAACCAAGCAAGGTGGTGAGCACGTGTGACTGAGATTCTTGTTGGCTGGACAAGACAAGACAAGACAAGACAAGACAAGACAACATGCATGAAGGACTAGTGACCACTGTACATGGTTCAAGCGGTAGTGAAGAGTAGTGTACCAGGTATTGCATTACTGATGAACAAATTACTGTGGTACCATGGTAAAATACTGAAAATATATTGCATATACTATTTAGGAAAAGAAAAAAAAATTGCAAAAATGTCTATTCTGGACATTGTACTAGACTCCATAGTTTCAATTTGAAAAATTATTCTCTTTGCAGCAACCTCCAGGAAAATTCATTCACTCCTTTTCTACTGATTGTGCTCAGGGAGAACACGTTTAGGGACAACGGTCCCACAAGGTGAATCCCAAAAATGAAGCAGGAAGTCATTCATTTCTCCCACGAGTAATGACATGAGTGAATGTGTGTGAGAGAGAGATGAGAGGAGGTCTTAGCTAATTACTCTGAGAAAATGCTGACAGAAGCTTTTCAGCTGAGGACCTCAGGAATCTCTATCAAACTGTATCATTCACTTTAACAGTAGGGAGGCCACTGTAGTCTTAATATTTTATCTTTGTACTGCAGTGGATTACTGGCAGTCACATAATTGTCTCATGTCGATAGGCCTTTGGACACCAGCAGAGCTCTGCGGAAGATAAGATTAACAGACAATCCTATGTTTAAAAATGCACAACAGTATAATGGATATTTCATTGTTTCTTCAGCAGTGGCACAGTTATAGTCTTAGATGTATACAATCCATTACAGTCTAGTTGAACTGTGCAGTTTCCTCCCATCAGTCGCTTTTCTTTGCTCACTGTCTTTTCTGCAGGCAATCCTTTGAGTAGACGAATGCAGTCGTTCCCGTCCCCTGACTGCTCAGCCGAATCATTTTCTTCTCACCGTCCTTTATGTTGAGTGGGGGCTGTTACTCAGAGTAAATGACATCTCAGGTCTCATCGCCATCTCTCGGGATGAAGAAATGAGCAGCGACCGGCGGCATGTGAAACAAGACGGATCGAGCGAGTCCATCAGTCAATCAATTTCTGCGCTGGTTTCTGTGAACTGCGGCTCTCTTAAGAAAATACGATGCGTAAAAGTTATTAGTTTAAAGTTATTATCCTTAAAATGCAATCAAAAGAAACATGAATGATGCGTGTGTGTGTGTGTGTGTGGCAGCAAATACTAAATGAGCAGTGTGGTATGTGTGTGTGTGTGTGTGTGACAGTTACCTGGAAGCTCTTAGAGGGAGAGGTGAAATAGAGGGCAACCTGCCTCTCTGGAACAACCAAAGAAAAGATGTAGAATGAGAAAGGATTTGACAGACAGACAGAAAGAGAGAGAGAGTAAGAGGGAGACAATAAAAAAGTGAGAGCGAGAGAAGATAAAGAAAAAAAGAAGGGGGAGGAATGAAAGACAAGGAGTGGCAAGGTGAGGAGAGGAGAGCAGACAAGCTGCCACCGGTGTTTACATCCAAGACAAGTGCCTGGCCTTCCCATCAAAGTTCAGACACACGCACACACACCCACACACACAAGGTGAAGATTGTCTCTCAGAGATGGAGGCTGACATGGTGACCAATCGCTGTCCACCACATAAAGAAGGCCAAGTGGTACTTCTTGTAGAGCAGCTACCTTTGCGCAAGCCAAAGAGAATACGATGCCGACGACCATCGTGTGTCATTTCATTGTGATGTGTCACCTCAGCACTAAAAAAAAAAAGAAGAAGAAAAAGAAGAGGCAAGGTAAATCAGCCCAGAAAAAGAAAAAACATATACCGTAGCTACTGAACTGAGCTTGAACGCAGCAACTCTCCCAACTTCTTTTTAGGTCAGAGAACATAAACTGCTTTGTTTTTGTTTTTAATTTAATCAGAAGATAAAAGGATCAAACCTCAGCCATCACTCGTACTTTGTCTTCTCACTCTTCCAGATGAAAGTTTAGTTTAAATATACGGGGGGTGGGGGGGGACCCTCTGATGTATAGCTTTATATTTAAGGTTCTTAATTTGTTTTCATGGATTAGCTTTATTGCATTCACAAAGAGACTGGAACACACCAGGGTGCATCTCTTCGTCATGGGATAAAGAACATAAATTCAGATTAAAAGTGAATGCAAAAGAATGCGACTTAGAGCAAGTGCAACAAACTCAAGGAAATTAGGTCACTGTGTGCTTGTCTGTGTATAAACACAAATTCATTAGATGTATATTCTGACCCCTTTTTTATATTTTATAAAAGCACTTGTAGGCCAGTCTTGCCCGGGCTGTTATTTGTGGTTAACAGGAACAGGTACCTGTCTAAATGAATAGGGAGTGAGTTATATCTTCACTGGTCAAAGGCCCCAAGATAAGGTGGAAAAAGCCATGCAGGAGCCACAGTTCAGTTTATTTACATATATTTCCCTATATCTATTTTTTCTTGCTACATTTCTGTTTGCAAGTGTGCACCCTAAGCAGTTCGGGAGGCGCACTATCTTGTAAGTTGCAGTCCATGGTTCACAGGTGGGTTATGCCAAATACCGTCATTGACTGGTTCCTGTCATTGTGATGCATCTGTAACACTAGATACAATTGAAGGACACATCTTAATTTCATTTTCTGTTTATTGTCTCCTCACCGGTCTTCTCGGAGGTGTCCATGTTGTTATTGTCATGTGATCAGTGACTAGTCAACTTGATGCTTAAAGCATCGTGGCACAGCTGTGAATTCGACAAACTGACTAGTCGACTAGCCTGTACAGTCCCTAGCGTGTGTGCATGTGTGTGCGTGTGTGTGTGAGAGAGAGAGAGAGAGAGAGAGGGAGTTAACAGGTGATTGATGCTGACAGCGCAGTCAGACCAGAGGAGCTAAATACATTTACTCACCATTCATTTTCTGTATATAAGTCTCTGAGAGGAACACACACACACACCGTCCAAGCATTTAAAAGCACACCAACATCCTTTTTCCTTAATTCCACTCTTGATTCATTCTCATTTATTTCTGTCTCTGTGATCGATTGCAGCTCACTCTTTGACAGTTTTTCTGGCTTCATCTTCAAATCTGACACTCACACTCATCATCCTTCATTCAGGCAAAACATTTATTTTCACCACTTTTTCTCTTCTCCGTGGCTCTCTACAGATGAGCATATCGAACACTTCAGTCCCAAGAACAGTGCTGGGATTTAGATTTGCTGTCAGGCAAAGGAGGCTTCAGGCTAACCACGTCTTTAACTTATTTCACTGCAGGTATATGCGAGTCTCCGACTGTGCTTTCACGCTGTCGCTGAAGTATGAGTCATGTATGAATTTGGCTGGTACCAGTGAGAAGGTCAGCTGTCAGGTCAGAGCAGACAAAGGTTAATTTAAAACATTTGTTCACGGCTCACTTGTGCTGATTGGCTGATGAAGTCATTCTATGGTCCGTCATCTGGGAATATCAAGCTGATGATTGACATAATGACCAACTATTCTCTGAGCACAAATCTGTTGATTGCTGGTTAGAGGCTTTCTCTTTTGACATCTGACGCTGATTTGGACTATCATTGGCCTGTGAATTAGAAAAAAAAAAGGAAAGTTATATCAGAAAATATATTAATTTAAAACCCATAGTGTCATCTATTAGATTCTACTAAAAGATAAAATAGATTTTTTTTTTCTGAATTATTTGTTCTGTAATTGCTGTTCAATTTAATTTCCAATCCAAGACGTTTTATATTATCGCACGTATACAAAAGTCACAGGGAGGGGGCGAATGATGGCTTTGAAAAGAACAGATTTTGACCCAAGTTCAGCTTAAATGAGACCCTATTTAACTATAAAAGAGCTATTTCACACAAGTCCAGACCAAAGCTAATATTTTGTTACACCTGTTACCACCTGGCTCTAAGGTGGCAACAAGGAGGGAGGCGACACACAGATAAAGCCCAAAAAGTAGTTTTATTTTAACATAACCGAATCAACTTATTTACAAATGAATGTGGTATGTAGGTAAGAAAGGAGTCAGTCATGTCAGCAGTGTGTGGATGTGTGGACAATATGGTGAGAGGTGTGTTGTATAGTGCGACAAACCAAACAAAAGAAGAAACAAATGGTGGGTCTGGAGCCTGCTGAGAGAGAGTGAGGCTATGCAGAAGGCTGTCTTTTATGCCCTCTGAAGAGGCCAGCCCACATGGGCAGGTATAATCACGACCCTCCCACTCTACCCCTTAACCACTCCCCGTACCTGCAACAAAAAGCAGAGGTGAACAGATAGGTAGAGGGGAGGGGTCGTCACACACCGTATACATTTCATCTGGTTAGTTTTGGTTTCACATTGCAATTTTATAAGAAGACTACAGCATGTCATCATAACCTACATGGGCTACATGGCAGATTTTACATTGATCTTCTACCACTGTTCAAGTAAATTGGGGAAAAAAATGAATGTGGACAGAACAATTTTGCCTTTAACCACCAGAGGAGAGAAACCATCTAAAAGGGCAAAATATCAAGAGTTGGTGGAGGATTGTTGGGGCAACGGGTGTAAGACAAGGTGCATACCATTGGAGCTGGGAAATCATGGATTCGCCAGTCGCTCTCTGAGCAAGGCCTACTGGAGACTTAGCACAATTAGTGCAAGGAAAAAAAGAGCCATCAGCAGTAACATGGAGGCAGCAGAGAAAGCCTCCAGAAGGCTTTGGTTCAGGGGTGTCAAAATCAAATACACCATGGGGCAAAATTAAAAACTGGGACAAAGTCACGGGCCACACTTGATATTTATTGAAAAATCGACTGCAAATGTGCATGTTTTCCCTTCTCTTCTCGCTCAAAAAACAAAGGCCTGTCCTTCACAATTATGAACAGGTTATCCGCCCCCCACCTGTCTTGAAAGCTCCTGTTTTCCATCTTTCCTTTGGCCATTTCTGGGGAGGGGTGGCTTAAAGTTTCCCAAAGTGACTGGTAGCATGAGGTTGCTAATGAGGACGTCGATTGGCGCACCAACGCACCTGCAAAGCATTCAAGGATGGACATTTGATATTATCTCGCAGGCCAAATAGAATTTCGCGCTGGGCCCGATTTGACCTGAGTTAGACATCTATGCTCAGGTTGAAGCAGAATGCCGCTTGGACACAGGCCAGGGTATGATCAGTCTTGGTCGGGGTGCCTGAATGAGGGGCCTGTTGCGAAACCTGAAACACTCAGTGACTCCATGAAACAACAGTGATAATGTGTCCAGCTTTGTGTGTTAGTAGATGCTTGACTAACCAAGTATCTATTACTGCAAGCATGACGGTATTGGTAATTAAGTAGCCATTTTAACATAAATCCCTATCCTTTCATAAAAACCAGTCCTGACAAACCATCTAACTTACTTACTTATGCTTTGAAGCACTGGAGAGTTTCCTGAATCAGCGACCATAATGGACCCCTGTGCTAGACTGGCGAACTGTCCAAGATGCAGTAAGGACAAACTATGGCAGTCTGTTGGAAACAGTGTTTTAAACTTTAAGTTATTCACTACTCCTCCTCATGGGCAGATGAAGTATTTCAACACATGTTGTTTAGGAAGCTACGTCATCACAGGGGATCTCATTCAAGTCACTGACTAAGTTGGGATCAGTGTGGATTTGTATTGGCCCCCTCATACTCTAGGAGATGGCTGTCCTAAAGAGAAACAAGCTGCTGGTGACCTTCTCCCACTCTCCTTTAGGGAGCATAGTGACATCCTGTCTCACACTGTGGTATACAGGCTGCTCAGCAGCTGATCAGAAAACTTCACAAACCTCTACCCTCACTACATGACACTGCAGATGCATGCCACCTCTCAATGGCAAAAAAAATTGTGAAGGACTCTTCTCACCTCGGCCACCACCTGTTTGACCTCCTGCCCTCTGGGAGGCGATGAAGGTCTACAAAAACCTGCACCACCAGACTAATGAACAGTTCCAATATAGCACATAACCTGACAGGTGACATCTTTTATATGTCAACATCTGTTTTCCAGGTAGTAGCTGAAGAACAAGAACAAGAGCATCCACATGATGTGCTAATATGTTTTGCTTGGCTGGTCAGATTTACAGGATGATGTAAGGCATGTGCAGATGAGAAGTGGGAATGTCTCCCTCGGGAATTGTGAAACCCTTTGCAAAGCAGTAATTGATGTTTGTGGTTTGATGTTCTTAATCTGGATCTCTGACAGTACCAGGGCAGCAACTGAAGTGTCAGCAGCTTCAGACTCTGCATTGTACCACCATCCCTGTTATAATCTCATCTGTTTTGTTCATGATAAAGATTAGTTAATGTGGTGTCGTCTGACATAACTGCATTTCGAAAGCAGACAGTTTGCAACAAACACAATATTGGTATCTTGTGTTGACGGACTGGGTTTGAAATATTTCAGTACTGCGTGAGTTGTAAAAAAATTTAAATTTAAATTAACAACATACAAGCAACATCTTGTCAGATTGAGTATACCTATAGGTTTTCAGGAAGCAGTTTCATTCAGCTTGTACTCTCAACAGATTAGCTGGCCTGTTAAACCTGGATCCAAAAATTACCTCTCTGCCTGGACGCTGGAGATTCTCTACTCAAAAACAGGTGGACATTCCAATGTAATAATGTAATTTATTTAGTACAGAAATAACCAGATAAATAAAACTTCCTGCAGCTGAATGTGACAAAGACAAAGGAGCTGGTTGAATCACTATCCGGGGAAGCCTTGTGAACATTTTGAGGATTATCTGGGAGTGCACATGGACAATAAACTGGACTGGAAGAACATTGAGGCACTCTACAGGAAGGGCCAGAGCCGACTCCATTATCTGAGGAGACTGAGGTCTTTCAACATCTGTCAGACAATGCTGAGGATGTTTGATGAGTCTTTGGTGGCCAGTGCCCTCCTGTTTACCATTGCATGCTGAGGTTGCAGGCTGGAAGCTAAGAGACTCAACAAATTGATCCGAAAGGGCAGTGATATGTTGTAAGTTTGGAGCTGGACACCCTAACCATAGTGTCAGAGAGGAGGATGTCAGCAAAAGGGAACAACTGGACAATTCCTCCCACCCAATCCACAACACACTGGCCAGTCTAAAGAATCATTCCTGTCTGTGGCCATAAAACTCCTTCCGCTATGTGTTGGTCACTCTTAACATTTCAGATTCCATTATATTATAATGTAATGTAATCATCCTTTGCTAATTCTAAATACTTTAAGTATTCCAGTAATCCAGGTGGTATAATCTCCTTGTGCAATATTACATTTTTTCACTAGGTAGTATTTGTGCAATAACACTTTACCAGCAGCATTTATTTTATTTTTTATATTTTATTTGAGGGCGGCACAGTGGCGAGGTGGTTAGCACTGATGCCTCACAGCGAGAAGGTCCCGGGTTCAAATCCATGGGCCGACTGGGCCTTTCTGTGTGGAGTTTGCATGTTCTCCCTGTGTCTGCGTGGGTTCTCTCCGGGTACTACTTCCTCCCACCATCCAAAGACATGCTCATGGTGATTCTAAATTGGCCGTAGGTGTGAGTGTGAATGGTTGTCTGTCTCTCTGTGTTAGCCCTGCGATAGACTGGTGACCTGTCCAGGGTGTACCCCGCCCGATGACAGCTGGGATAGGCTACAGCAGACCCCCGCGACCCTTAGCAGGAATAAGCGGTTACAGAAGATGAATGAATGAATATTTTATTTGACCCGCTACATTGGCATCTTACATTTTTTATATCATTTTTATAGTGTTATTTTGTTGTATTTTTATTTTACTCTATGTCCTCACAGCTGTCACTCTATGGGTGCAACTGCAACAAAATGATAAACTATTCTGATTCTGATATCAGAGAAACCCCTTTGGTTTCCTGTAAGTCTGTTCTGCAGCTTTTGAAAGTGAAAATCCACACAGCTGCTCCCTCTGTGAGCATCTCACATTGATATCCCCCATTAACCTCCAATTACATCTGATCGAGACAACTAGATAAAAATTGAGTGTCTTTTCCTCATCTGTTTGTTGCAGCGAGGCCACACACACAATAGCAATTGTATCTCTGTCACAGGCACTAAAACAGAAGCATAATTCACCTGCTTCCTTCATTAATCTCCTATCAGGACACACACGTGTATCGAAGTCTGACGTTGTTGAGTGGTCCCGAAGGAGCACTCCATTAGACTGTCTGCTAGCAATTAGCACCAGTGCTAATGGCAGGACAGTGACTGATGGTGCATGCAACGTGGATACACAAATGTATACACAAGAAAGGGATGTAAGTAGAAACACAAACCTTCCCCAGGACACACACAACTAAAATCGCTTCATCACTCATTCTATCAGCACTGATGCTAGCAATTAGCACCAGTGCTAATGACAGCAGAATGACGGAGGGTGCACATACAAACGCACACACAGGCACAAGCAAAGTACTTCATTATTTCCCCTGCTCCCAGTTAGCTTTGGCAGTAATCACAGTAACAACACACAAACAGAGCCCTGCTCAGAACTCAAATGTTGATCAATGATTACAGTGAGGCTCTTAACGGATTCACTTCCCTCTATGCATTCGTGCTAAATGACAACCCACAGCCAGTGATGTCTGAAGCGATCTCGCGGTCTTGGCTATGTGGATGCATAACAAACAGTAAATTTGACTATTTCTAAATTGGTAAATATGGTAATCAGTATTCAAGTGCATCCATCTATTGGGTGCACCTTCATTTCCAATAAATATATAATCCATATAAACACATACTGGAATCAGTAAGGCCTGTGGATATGAGCTGATTAAAGGATTGGCAGCACATGGGCACGATGGACGTTACATTTACTCTTGAAATAGTAATAAAAGTTGTTGTATTCTATTATCCTTTTAGAAACCAATATTTTAATTTTCACTTCTTGTGTATTAAAATGCATTTATTGTTGCACTGTGCACACTTACACAACGATACACATTGAAATGCATACACAGTACACGCAATGGAAATGTCATGTATGCACACACAGGAGCAGATCAATATTTGCTGATTGAGAAGGGACCGGGGAGAGTTCTTCTCCGTAAAGCAAATGAGGTTAACTAATCGCTGACAGATATACTGATCATTGTGTGTGTGTGTGTGTGTGTGTGGGGGGGGGGGGGGGGGGGGTGCATACTCCATCACCTTGACTCTAATTGCAGGCTGACGATGTAATAGAGCTTGTGTATGTGTATGGGCAAGATGTATTACCGCACTGTCTACCCTCCATCAATGTGTCTGTATGTGTGTGTGTGTTTGTGTGTGTGTGTGTGTGTGTGTGATTCCTCTTAGCATTTCAATTACTGCAGAGCTGAATCACTGCTTGTAAAACACATCTAAGGGCATTTCCACTGGTGGAATTTCTGGGAAACTTTTGGACCTGGCATTCATGGGGATGTTACACACACAAAACAGTTTAGGGAAAACTCAAAAAACATGAAGAACAGCACAAGGTGTTGACCTGGCCTCCAAATTCACTAGATCCCAAACTGATCAAGTATCTGTGGGATGATCCACAGAGGCCCCTCCCCTCAACCCATAGGACCCAAAGGCCCCCACTAACAACATTCTGTTGCCAGACAATGTGAGTCACAACTATTTTGGAGGCGCAAGGGAGACCTACACAATTTTAGGAAAGTGGACATAATGTTATTCCTGATCGTGTATATCATGGTACAGTGCATAACGTCTGCGGTGAAACCAATGATAGACTCATTTAAGGTAATCTACTCTTTGCACCAAACCCAACAAAGTACTTGATCACATTAATGCATACGCTGGTCAGCCATAATATTGTCAGTGGGAGGGATATATTAGAAAGAAAGTGAACATTTTGTCCACAAAGTTGACGTTAGAAGCCGTAAAAATTTAAACTTGTCGCCCTCTGTTGGCCTGCATCGTTGTCTGTCTGTCTGTCTGTCTGTCTGTGTTTCCTCTCTGCCTCAGGTGTGCTGATCAGAGCTGCTGCTGTGTGTTACACTGGGGCTGGGCTGCTAACTCACCTGCTTCTCATCATTCAGTCAAGCCTGGAACTATACTTAAGGGCTTTTCCAAGTCTTCAGTTTACCTTTTTTTGTCGACCTTAGAAGCACAGCTCCTAATGATCCTGCCTTTTCCCTCTTTGCTTTGTTTCTTTTGGGGACTCTGGTTAATTAAACTCTTGTTTTTGTGCCTAAACTCCTAAGTACTGTTCTTGGGTCCTTTACAGAGCTTTTGAGTTGTCTCAACATAACACTTGTAGTGACAGGACCCAAAAATGCAGAACAGAAGCCACACCGCAGGTCAGAGAGTTTATTTATGAACAGAGTTCACAAGGGTTTCAAAATGTGAAAATATCCACGTGAATGGCGGGTTGGAGAGTGGCATGCAGATGAGATCCTGAGTGGATAGATCTTCCAGAGGATGAGCTACAGGGAGCAGGGAAATCTGAGGCACATGGAAAAGAGAATTACTAAGAGACAAAAGAAGACCAAGGGCCTCATGTACAAAGACTTGCATGGATTTCCTACTGAAACGTGGCGCATGCTCAGATCCAGAAGCACATTTCCTTTGTACATCCCAATCAACGTGGAATTGACCACACACGCCCCCCTTTTACATATGCAAATTATATTTAAATTGACCCTGCACCTGAGATTCCCCTCTCTGCACAATCAGAAAATGATAACATAAGAATGAGTAAGACGGGAAAAAAGAAGAACTTCACAGAAAGCGAATTGGAGACGCTACTCAGTGGAGTGGAGGCAAAAATGTCCTCTTTGGCAGCTGTCCTCCACGTGCCACAATGTTGGTTAATTGTATTTGTGCATCACATATGATCTGTATATTGATTGAATGAAAATGTTTCATCATGTGATAGCGCTTTTATAGCAATGTGTGTGCAGTCGATAGCTCCGATTACATTCGGAAAACCGCCTCTCGCTGCAAATTGCGCTTTAATGTTGACCTGTTCAGATGCATTGTATGGGAATTTGATATACCTGGCTGACATGAGACACTCCGTCCCACACGGCCGGCATGGCTCTGCTCAGGGTGGACCGGCACAGTCCCAATCGGTCAGACTAATTGTTTTCACATCTATGACAGTTTCCCGGCATCACCTCTAAGTGTCGCCAAAGGATCAACAGCTCTAGAAGCCAGCATACGCCAGCCATGAGGTTGGTGTGAGGCACGTACAAGTTTGCGGTCATTTCACTTTTGATACATCTGAACTTTTCCGTGAACAAGAACGCCTGCACCTTTCGTACATGAGGCCCCAGGGCTGGACTTGCGTACTTGGTAGACTGGAGCTGACAAGTGAAGTACAGAATGTGGAGGATGGGAGGGGGCAAAAGGTAAATCTGGAATTGGAAAAACCAGCATTCTTGATGATGCTTGCAAAATGCATTCTGGGGTACCTGGCTGTCCAAAGCCCACACAACTTACCTCTCCAAGCAACCCTCAATAAGATAAAAAAGAACACATCTGGGCATTTGGAGCATTCTAGTAACTGAAACATTACTAGGGCAGCGACTGATGACTTCTCTCAAGAACACAAGAGCACAAGCACAAACAAGAACACGAATTGATTAACGCCCCAATGTTCTTAAGCTGTGAAGAGTCTGCACTCTCCAGTTTCTGGCAGATTTGAGTAACATCCACATAAATGCACGGAGCCAGGTTTCCCAGAAGAACATTACGTTGAGATCATCATTGTTATTTACTTCACAAGTTGGTGGTTTTAATACTGTGGCAAACTGGTGTACCATTCTATTAATCCAGCACTGCAACTCAGCAGGGCATCAAGAGGTAACATAGCGATGTCTTCTTTAGTCTGAGCAATTTCCTAGAATAAGGCTTAACTAATTAATAATTAAGATTGCCGGCGAGTGATTTACTATTAATGGACACGATTCAAGGCAGCTACTTGCTGCAGTCTAATCAAAATCATCTTGTTCCTTCGAATCAAATCTGTGAAAGTATAAGGTGTCAAGCTTCTACTTTGATTTTCTCCTTGCAGTTGAAGCAACAGGAAGTAAACAAGCTGAGCAAAAATTAAATCAATCTCCAGTGCTGTCAGTCTGGTAGTTGGTTCTGTTTTGGAAGCGCTGTTGGTACTTCCAGCCAAAAGAATGTCTTAAATAACAATGTCTACAAGAGAACTGGAGCTCATCAACTCAGTCAGCCTCCCGCATCCACAAGAAGCATATGCAACTATTGAATCAATGTCAACTCATCAGAGCAATTACTGATTAGATGGCGCTAATGAACCCTTGGTCTGAATGGAGTCTAATTGTAGTGGTCTTTTATGCAGTGGGAGCGTTGTGGTGAAGAGTTTGTTTTGGTAGATATGAGGCCTTCATGAATAAATGATGAATGGTTCTGGTTGGGTGCAACACAGGGGGAACAAATGATTGGAAATGTTAGGAAATGTATGTGCTTGGATTTAGGACCTGAAGACCATGTAATGTGACATTGGCAGGACTTTAAAATTCAAATTTCGCCCTCAAATGTTCTTCTTAAATCAGAATCTAATTGATTTAAATTGTTTATTTTTAATTCAGAGCATGGCAGCTGAGCTTGCAGAGTTTTGTGTTCCAGTGTATTTTATTCTACCACGTCTCACAGAGACTGATCAGGCCTCCGTTACCCTTTGTTTGTGCATCTCAAATATTAGTATTAGAAAAGTACTAGATTTTTTTTTTTTTGTAAAAAAACAGATTTTTTTTTCCACATGCCTGTGAGGTAATATAACTTCCTGCTGTCCAGATTCCAAAAACACTATATGAACAACAGTCTGTTTGCTGCACAGCAAAAAAAAAAAACAAAAAAAAAACAACAACAAAAAAAAAAAATTGGTCACCTGCGGTTATTGCACCTAACAAAAAAAAAAAAAAGGATTGTGCCATCTACCTTAAACCTCATCACCAAATGGACCACTTAAAAATATGTTATCCTGGCTGGTTTCAGTTTTGTGTGCATTTAAAATAATTATCAAAAAAATATTTTAATCCACAAAGGGAATGTTTGAGCAGAAAGCCTTATTCTTCTTATCAGCTGTGATTCCTTATTTGACGGTTTTGAGAAAATACCGTATCTGTACCAGTTTTATGGTCCTGTTTGAGTGCACATTTAGTGATTATATTGGCAAATATATACAGGACACACTCTGCTCAGTCTCTCAGTCTACTCATTCTCTCTGCTCAGTCTGATTAAATCTTTCGAAACTGTTCAGATCAAACTCGGTGCAAAATGGCTCATGGCGTAGAAGCTGCACATCAGTCCTTTGAAGCACAGAGGTCAACTGACCACCACTGTGTTTTCATGTTTTGCTCTGGGCCCCATTCTGACACACTGCCTCTGTCAAGTCTTCACCAACAATTTGAATTTGCATGTTTGTGGGTGTATTGGTGTGTGTGTGTGTGCTCACCTCAGCCGACTGTGGCGCTTATCACAAAGCTAATTGTGATGAAGTGTTAATTAAAATGGATATGCGTATGGATACAGCAGCTGCTTCAGGAACCAGGCCTGCCTGGTAAACACTTGACTAATCAGACGGTAAATACTTTAGCCTCTAATAGTTGGATAATAAGCAGCTCTGTGGCTTAATGGGGATGTGACGCATACACACACATGTGGTGTGTATGTGTATATTAAAGGTCATGGCTGTTGAAGTTGTCATGTCAAAGGCCTGTACTTGATTATTTCAATCAGGGTAATCACAGCCCAGGATGAAAGATCCACTTCACGTCATGAACAGTGGAAACTTCATGGAAGCAGGAATAAAAAATATTTAGGTCCCTTCAAATGAAGTTGTGTTTACAGTGTGGAAAATTTACTAAAAGTGATTGATTTGCGTGAGACAAAGTGAAGCTTTGTGCTAGTAATATGTCGTTTCTATGTTTGTAAGTGCATCAGTAGGGCAAATGGGATAAAGCATATGAGTGCAGACAAGTGTCTTTTAAATGTTTAAACTATAGGATAACTGTGTCTGAGTAGTTTCTCCGTGCTATTCAAGATGCGGACACACTAAACTGATATGCAGATCTAACTAAATGCCGACAATGAAGAGTGATTGTGACATTACCGGTCTCTTTTTGAGCACTCTACCAAAAATACAGCTACGTGATAGATACATGCTGCACCAGCTAGCTTCTCCTTAGTCATGCTGAACAGATGATCATGCTATTGAGAAAATATTTGTATATCTGTTCATAGTATTAGATACATATAATACAAGATTACTTTCAATGTTTTGTTTCTTTTTGTCACTATACTTGAATAGTTAATTCCATTCCATTTATTTTATTCATGTAGTGTCAATAACAATGTAAATCTGTTCTTGAGAGTCTCAAGATGCTTTACAGAACCTGGCCTAAAACCTCCAGAGCAAGCACGAAGGCGACGGTGACAAGGAAAAACTCCCTTTGAACAGCATGAAACCTTGAGCAGAACCCAGCTCGTATAAGAGGGACCAATCTGGTTGAGGCCGGGTAGAGACTGACAAGAGGAGAGAAAGTATAAGATATAGCCGATGATGATGATGTTACATGAGAGAGAGCATAGGGGCATAAAACTGTTAGTGACAATAGTAGTTCTATCACAGATGCTTTAGCTGCAACAGTGATTGAGTATAAGAGGATATCATAGGTAGGTTAGAGAATAATGCATTCAGGTAGATCAGATCAGAAACACACAGCTTCAGCCAGAGACACTTACAAGAAGATTGGGGAGGGAAAGGGACCTGGAGAGAGAGACACACAGCTGTTAACATGCTCGTGCAAACTACTAGTAACTACTAGTAGTAGCTACTAGTTACTACTAGTAGTAGCACACAAATGCATGAGTAGTGTCACTGGTCTTCAAATTCTACTAAATTTGAAGATTTTGCTTTTACTAAATGCCTTTACTAAATGCCTTTCTGTTGATTTGGAGCAGATGATACAGTGTCAATTGCCCTCACTCATCAATCAGCACCCGTCACCATCCCATGATGTGTCCTTCTTTGGACAACTATCTTGGAACATTGCTCTTCTGCTGTGAGCTATTTATCTTTTTTTGCTTTTTAGCTAACCACGACAGGATTGTTTGAGGAATATGCGTTTGTGTAGGTGGGTTGAACTAAAGATGACCACTTAAGAAACTGTATTTTCTATTTTTCTAACCAGCAAGTGTGTGCATCTGTGCGTCCGTGTGTAAGTATCTCTGCGAACGACAGTGAAGACAAAAATGGCAAAAAAATAATAAAAAACTTTACAACTCTACAGCATCCTGGATTAAAGAGGAAATTAAAATTTGAAAAGTTATAGTGTGTGAAGAATAGCAGCATTTATAATAACACTAGAAGCTGCGTTTTATGTCTTTACAGTGGGAGTGTGAGGGAAATATTTATTGTGAGTGTGCCTTTAGCAGCAATATCATGATATATTGATGAGCTGTGATCTCAAGAGGAAAACATCAGGGGCAACTTGACCTGGAGGACATATTGGATACTGACATGGACACACGCACACACATGAACTGTCCTTTTACAAAACAATTTATGTATAAACTGAAATTTCTGAAGACAGGTAAGTCCAATTTCAGCATATTGTTGCATCTACAGTTTAGTTCTGTGTTCTTGTGTTCTATCCGCTGCTCTTACTAAAACAGCACACAAAGTCCAAGTACTTTCATTGAAAAATTGCAGTTAATGTCTTCCGTTTTTATTGCAACCATGCAAATTGAAGTCATAGGCCAGATTAGTGTGATTAGTGTGTTTGAAACCCCTGGTCGGGAGGAATGTGACAGGTGGGTTTATGCATATGTACTATGTGTGCAGAGATTTAGAGTGTGGTACTCTATAAAAAATGAATGTACCGTGTTTTACTAAAAAGGTTGTCTGCAGCAATTTTATACCAATATATCATCACATTAACTTTGTCACTTTATGCAATTGTTATAAAGCGATCAGATGATTAATGAGTGGCTGCTTATTGTCTGCATTTGGAAGGAGCTGGTGGAGAACACAAGTGAAATGAGCTCAAACAGAGTTGCAACCATGGCATTTGTGCCTGCTCTAGGGGTTTCAGGGTTATGTCTAGCAAAATGGAAGTTCCCGATGACTAATTTCTGTATTTGCTTTCCATCAAAAAACAAATGTTCAAATTAATCATGTAAAAATAAATTTTATTTATCAAAAAGTTGCAGTAGCCCAGATGTATACCGTTTTCCATCATCCCCATTCATTGATAGATTGCCGGTTTGCAGTTTAAGCATAACAGGCACCTACACCAACAATCAATAATAATTATCAGGATAGAAGTATTTATCATGCGTACAGGGGCATGGATAACCAGAGTTCTCTGCGTTCCATGCAAACACTAAATATTTTTGTCAAATGAATCACTGGGATACTTGTGTCTCCCTGATTGCAGTCGACTGTTATGTGATGAAAGTCAAGTTGACACTGACTAGTCACTGATGACATCACTAATAGTAGCACAGTAGAAAGTAATGCTTTACAACAATGAAATCTATAATTTTGAACTGAATACATATGCTGAGAACAGACAGCTCATGTACTACACACTGTGCGCTGCAGATATGTATAGCCTGTATAAAAACAGGCTGCAACTCAGCACCATCAATAACATTTAATAGTACTCTACAGCTTGTTGGAAGATGGGATAGTGTAGCAGGTTAAAAAAAATGCAGTATTTCTCTGAAGCCCTCTCTGTGTACAGCAGCTAAAGGTCTAATAACTTTGAGATTTGAAATCCACCAACAAATTGCTGATTTGCAGCCTCCTTCGCTGTGTTAACACAGGACATTTGGTGAAGTTGTCAGTTGCGGTTTCGAGGATTTGGGCCATTCCTCTGATAGCGTTAGCGGATGCCTTTTCAGATGAGTAGTACTTTTGTTGTATTTCAGGACTGACTTATGTATTTTGCGTGTCACGGCAGTATGGGCTTCATCTTTATTGAAGTATTTCCACAAATTTGATGAACCGCTGCCAGGGTGCTGCAATTAACCAACGGGATCCTCACCTGTTTTCTCTGAGACATCCATGTTGTTACTGTCACGTGATCAGTGATCAACATGATGCTTAAAGCGTTATGGTACAGCAGTGAAGCCGACAAACTGACTAGTGGAGTAGTCCTTGCAACTCCTAGCATTCACTCACCAATAGCTTGCTTAGCTTTTGTATTGTGCTGGTTGTTGTACAGTATGTATTATCTCTCCTCGTGTTTACATTGTAATGTAAAAATTTACTGATATTAATTTCTTAGTTTATTCCTGTGCTTCCTTTTAGCATGCAGATCATTTGGGTCCAAATCAGATTGCTAATAAGCAGCGATGTCACATGTAAGTCCAACACACCCACAGATGTTGCACCTGCCACAGTGTAGAGCAGAGGGACTGTCATTGTGTTACAGCTGCGTGTTAACATCTCCACCTTTACATCTGTCACATTAGCTGTGCAGTCCCAGTGGCCGAGTGTTCATGTCAAACAAGTAATTTCATATTTTGCCAAATGACCTCAGGTGGAATTGTGGAGGAAGTGAAAACTCACAGAGCCTGACAGAGTCACAGAAGACAAATGGAAGAACTTAAAATCAGTGTGCAGTGAGGATAATTTTTGGTGTAATTAACTCCAGCAAATGAGACGGCCAAGATGACTGGTCGTCTCGTCATCTTTAGATGTTGCTCATTGCCCATTCTTCGCAGACAAAGAGAAACATGCCAACATACTTTCTCTTTGATATTTATTTTGAAATGCATCACGGGTGTACTTCAGTTTGACCCAGCGATAATGAACGCAGGTGTCTGAATTAGAGTTTTAGAATTAAAATGAGCTTCTGTCTATCTTTTAACGCTGAAATGTCTGGATGGTTTGTTACTAATTACTTTTGTCTATTGTCACATCATTTTGACATCAGCATTGCGTTCACGCTGATACCGTAGTCAGGAAACACAGCGGACGCTTGAAAGTCTGCTCAGCAGCTTTTGGAAACCACATCACAGTTCATACACTGATGATACTGCGGTCACTAGAGGAGCATTTGAATGACTGCATACTGCCAATACATTAGGTACACATGTGAACACAAAAGCACACCAAGATAACAGTCCTGCACTAAATATGCATTTGTTTCACATAACAGAGAGAGCTGTTGATTCAACTGAATTTTCATTGTGGAGGCTGTGGTTTGTTAGCCTGGATACCAGACTCTCTGACTTCGCAGTACTGTAGGGAATGCAAATGAGCGGAAGTACGTAGGCAGGCGGCGCCAGGCTAGTGGTTTGTACTAGTACTACTGAATTGTATTGCGCTGTACCAACACATGTCCTAATGTTTAATGTAGTCAGAGGGCTAAGCTAAATAACACAAATGCCTTAGTGTTTAATTCAATCTAGTTCATACCTGTCAAGTATCCCGTTTTGGCCGGGAAAGTCCCGTATTTTACCCTTCTTTCCCGCCGTCCTCCCGTATTAGTATTTTCCCGTAAATCTCCCGTATTTTAACATGCGTTATTAAAAAATAATAATACCCCAGGCCGAGTAAAAAAAATAAAATAAAAATATTCCCAATCTGAGCTCTGTCACTAGCCTCGCGATAACTGCCACCTGCAGTAGCATACTACAGGTACTGTAGATTGCGATGGTAGTGCGGGTAGATCGCGTGCCATTGAATTGTTTTTTTTTTTGTTTGTTTTTTTATGTTAGTCTAAAACATGTATCCATTGCAACTCCAAAACAAACAGCAAGACAAACCTTCATCTTTATTTTTACTTTATAGTTGCAACATGCCCTCAGTTCAGAGGCACACATCCACAGCCACACAACAACTCCAGACTACCGTCTTTCTTAAAGAGACAGCGCTATTTTTTCTTGATAAAAATAAAAACAAAGATGGATAGAGCTTTTAACACTGTAACAACTATTAATATAACAATTAAAAAAAAATGTGTATATATATATATATATATATATATATATATATATATATATATATATATACGGGTAGATCACTTTGACTTGGTCATTGTAAAAGTAGCTCGCAAGCCAGAAAAATGTGGGCACCCCTGATATAAGGGATACTGGAGCTTGGTTGGGGTGGTGGGACTGCTTGCGGCGGGCGCCGGAAAATTTCCCTTATTTTTAAATCCAAAACTTGACAGGTATGATCTAGTTTAACATCCACACAAACTACATCCTCCAAAATAATCATCCAGTTGAATTACCTCCTCTCTGACGTCGTGTCAACATTAGCTTAACATTAGATCAGTCATGAAGGAGGATTTACTGCAGGACTGTTATATTTGAATGCATTCATTTGCACTAGTGTTACTAATGAATGGCAAGTGAGTATATTTTTTTAACAGACATCGAAAAATATGACCATTCAATGGTTATTATTTCTAGAATTGAACAACTTGCTGCTGCTTCATTTTCGTGATTGTCCCAATGTTTGTGGTCTTACTCATACAAATAATCTGTAAACTGAACTGTGCTGCATTAAACTGTAATCAGCAGAGATGTACTGAAGTTATTCCGGCTCCTCACTTACTCCGACCGTAATGGATTCTGATGTTGCGCAAACAAGTCCTTTCATTTAGTCTAATTCTGTGTGTGTCTTGCTGACAAACAGCTCCGGTACCATGTGTGGATAATTAGATAGGTGAGGACAAACACGCTGGCACTCTAGAGGCTGTTAGTGTGATGGATGGATGGATGGATGATAGATGGAAGGTTTAGAGGAGAATATATTAAGAAAGTACATCAAACAGAAAGGGAGATAGAAGGAGAGACTAATAAATGTTTTAGGTGACTGTTGGTAAAGAATTGGACAAATGACTATGGATTACAGAGAGAAATATCAGGTAGATGCAGGAAAGTAAGGACTCGTGTCTCAACTGGATGATGAGCAATAAAGCACTTATAGCACAGCAGTAATATATATTAGCCTGGACTGGTGTGCTTCTGGCCTGAGGAGCTGCATATTATTCATCTATGGCCCTGGTCCCATCAACCTGCCGTGTTTGCTGCTTATAGCCATTCATTCCTACGTTAATGTTATGCATAATTCTCCAGTCTGCTAAAGATATCTCATATATTCATACATTATTCCAGTCAACTCACCTGTATTAGAACAAATGTAGAACAAACACAGAGAGACAGACAACCATTCACACACCTACGGCCAATTTAGAATCACCAGTTAACCTAATGAGCATGTCTTTGGATGGTGGGAGGAAGTAGTACCCGGAGAGAACCCACGCAGAAACAGGGAGAACATGCAAACTCCACACAGAAAGGCCAGCCGGCCCATGGATTCGAACCGGTGACCTTCTCGCTGTGAGGCATCAGTGCTAACCGCCTCGCCACTGTGCCGCCCTTTTTCTGTCTCTAGGTTCAAGGTTTCTTCCTTTTGCCACCGTTGCCTTGGTGCTTGCTCTTATGCTATGGGATCTGTAAACACCTTATAAATAAAATTGAACTGAATTAGGGGAACTGGCAAATGAGTTGTTTTTTGAAAGCGTTAGTAACCTCCTGCTAAGTGCAACCTGGGTAAACAAACAAATAAAAAAATAAAAAACAGCAGGGACAGAAACTGAGAAACACAGCACGACAAAGGCTCAGCAAAAGAGCAACAAAGGTGCCTGAGGATACATGAGGAGTCTGGAGCTGTTTGATTGGTCATCAGGGTGCGGGAAGCACCTCGAGGACATTCATTTAAGGGTCGACAACAAAACATTAACTCAGTAAACAAAACCAATGGACCAGAAAATGAAATAGAGACAGTTAATGTGACAAAGATGTTCATGATTTTTTGGATGGAGAACCATGCTAAATGTTCACCCAGTGAGTCTGTTTCTGCTCCGGAGTCTGGAGCAGAAACTGTCTCAGGCTTTGTGAGCCTTGTCCTAACAAGATGTGGCTGGTTTACAGCCACTGATCTCCAGGGGCCCATGTGGCCTCATCTGACAGTTGGGAAGCGGAGGATAAGCACTGGGGGCTGAAGAGAGCCTGTCAGAGTGACAGGGCTGTCAACGAGCTGTCATGTTAGCCATAATCATATGCAGATATTATGTGGATCCATGAGAACATGAACCTTTCAGTTTTAATAAACCAGGGGCACTGAAATATTTTCCAGCTTGAACAGAGTGACAAACTGTGAGTCTCACTTACACATCAAAACTAACAGTTGTATCCAGATGTATCAGTAATAGGGGTTATACAGTCTAGTTGTTATACGACTGACACTGCTGTGCCATGACACTTTTACTAGTCTCTGATCACGTGACAATAACAACATAGACGCCTCTGAGAAGACAGGTGAGGAGCCCAGTGGGTCATCACAGCAAGCTAGCAGCGGTTCATCAATTGTGTGGAAATACTTCACTAAAGATGAAGCCCATTCTACCGTTACATCAGAATATGTAAGTCAGTCCTGAAATACAACAAAAGTACAACTGTAATTCACACTCATCTGAAATCCTGTGGTATCAGAGAGAAGGAGGCTGCAAATCAACAATTTGCTGGTAAATTTCTTTGTCAAAGTTATTAAACCTTTGGATACAGTACTCAAGACTTCAGAGAAATACTGCTTTTTTTTTTTTTTAACCTGACTACACTATCCTATCGTCTAACACGCTGTGGAGTACTATTAAATGCTAATGATGGTGCTGAGTAGCAGTCTGTTTTCATACAGGCTATACATATCTGCAGCACATGTGTGTAGCACATGAGCTGTCTGTTCTCAGCATATGTATTCAGTTCAAGAATATAGATTTCATTGTTGCAAAGCATCACTTTCTACTGTTATTTTATTAGTGACGTCATCAGCGACTAGTCAGTGTCGACTTGACTTTCATCACATAACAGTCAACTTTAAAAAATATGAAGTTGTGCAACTCCTAGTCAGTAGTAGTGTAATGATTTGCACCAGGTGAATCTGTGTACTTCACAGTTTGTTTGTTTTTTAACTTCCAAGAAATTATGCTAAATATGTGCAAATAGAATTTTGATTTTGATATACCTCAACCAATTAATAAATTTCACAGAGAAAGAGAAAGCAAAATACAACAAAGATGTAATAATGGTTTGTTTACAACATCATTATTTTCCAAATGTGTGTTTTTATTTTAAGTTACATTTAAGTGAAGGGATATTCCTGACCAATCCAAGACTTATAACAAATTCACAAGTCTGTTCTTAGTCAATTATGTAACCTTTAGATCAAATTATGGAACAATTTTTCCCATTTAGCAAAAACAGTGTTCCTCTATATAGTGTTACAAAAGTTGCTTAGAAAGCCTTTAAGTACTCTATTGTAAATGTGTTTCCTTGTATCCCTGATTAAATGTCCATGTTTATTCGTTCCATTCACACTTTCACACTCTTAAATGTTTTGTTGCTTCTGCTAAGGTGATAATAAGGTGCAACTGCCAAGTTGCACACTTTGCTTTATTTTGACACTATTTTGGCTGCTGCTTTTTATATTGTGTAAATTATGTGTTCTGTATATCACTGCAAACTTTTGAATTTATTAAGGTGTTTTTTTTGCTTTTCCTTGCACTTTATACGATATTATCTTTGCCTTTTTGTCGTTTTTAAATTGAACAAAATAAAATAAACAACAAACCGCTTAGCTTTCCAGCAGTTAGTTTTATTCTTGTATTTGTGAGAATGTTTATCCTAAGTAGTGTTGGGATACCATGCGCCTGCCGCACCTTCACATTTTAAGCAAATCTAGTGTGCATATCTACAAAAGTCCAACTCTTGTCAGTTGCCTGGTCTTGGTGAGTACTACTGCATATGTGAAAAAAGGAGTCCACATGTAATCTGATAAAGTTGCCTCAAGTGATGTTGAATCAGCCTGAGTCATAGCAGAAAGAACACGTTTGTAGATGAAAGGGCTACATTAGCGGCTACATGCATAACACAGCAGATGAATTGTGGATCATGTAGCCACCAGGTTTTTACAATGAAGAGGAAGATTGGGGGAATTAAAAAAAAACTACAAAACATCTTTGTCCACCTGCATTGATCATTTTAAACTGTCCATTGTGAGTAAGATAATCTTATTTGAGTATATGCAAATTTGGTAAAGTACCCTGATTCATGACATGGTGAGAATTAACTTTTAAATTTAGCTTTTACACTGAGGTCCCACTTGCATGCACAGAGGACTTGCACATAGGACTGGTTCAGGAGGTTTATGGTGCAACCTAGTGAGATGCAACAGATCCTGTGAGTTTATAGACTGAGTTGATCTCAGAGTTTAGTTGGATGGTTGACTGAAGAGTGGCTTGGCACACAAAGAGACCAGACAGGTTGACAACAAGAACTAGACAAACACACACAGAGAGAAACCTTGAGGATACATGAGACCCTTCCACTGACCCCTTAACATAAGATAAGATAAGATAAGATAAGACTTTATTCATCCCCGTGGGGAAATTAGGGCGCAGGAAACAACAGTGCGAGATGCAGAAGACACAAAAAAAATAGAATAGAATGAAAATAGAATACGGCCAACAAATATGTTATGTACAAAAAATATTTACATATTGCATCAAAGAGATTCACAGTGTCTGGTCTGAGTTGAAACAACCAATTTGGATTGAGGAGTTAAGGAGGGGGTTAAATATATATATATATATATATATATATATATATATGCTGACATTCATGAATATCATGAATAAAAACAACAACAAACTCCAATAGGAGTTAAATTACCACTTATTGCAACTAGAAGGTGTGAGATGATGGTTATATATAATGTACACTGTGTATAAGTCCTGAAAAGAAGCTCAGCAGCTCAGCAGCAGAAGAGTTAGGAAATGCTGATGTTAAAGAGTCTGACTGCTGAGGGGACAAAAGACCTCCGGAAGCGTTCCTTCTTGCACTGTGGGTGTAGCAGTTTTTGCCTGAAAGAGCTTCCCAAAGTCCCTACTGTCTCATACAGGGGGTGAGAGGGGTTGTTCCTGATGTTGGACAGTTTAGCCAACATCCTCCTCTCCCCCACCTGCTCCATTGAATCCAGAGGACAGCCCAGGATAGAGCTGGCCCTCTTGATCAGTTTGCCCAGTCTATTCTTGTCCCTCTCTGTGACTCCACCACACCAGCAGACCACAGCATAGAAGGTTGCCGATGCAACCACAGTGTCGTAAAAGGTCCTGAGCAGCGTCCTACACACACCAAAGGACCTCAGTCACCTCAGCAGGTGGCGGCGACTTTGTCCCTTCTTGTATAGGACATTGGTGTTGTCTGACCAGTCCAGTTTATTGTTCAGGTGAACACCCAGGTATTTATAGCCATCCACGATGTCGATATCCAAACCCTGGATGTTCACCTGCGCTGTGTGTGCTGCCTTCCTTTGGAAGTTAATCACCATCTCCTTTGTCTTGGTGGCGTTGATGTGAAGGTGACTGCGTTCACACCAGTCGACAAAGTCCTCGACCACCTTCCTGTATTCCAGGTCGTTCCCGTCTGTTACCCGTCCAACGATGGCTGTATCGTCCGAGAACTTCTGGATGTGGCAGCTGTCTACATAACCACAACATAACCACAACCACAACCTAATTACAGTCTTTACTCTTAAACCAAGTCTTTTAACTCTCACAAAGACATGAATTACATGAAAGTAATCAAACCACGATTAAAACCATGATTTGTATCCAGTATTTACACACGACACAAGATTAACATAATTCCCATTGCTGCAGATGGTATCATGCTCTTCCCCTGACTGACAATTTTTACTGACAAAGTATCAAGAAATGTACCTATGTGCCAACAAAAGACTGAGAAGAAGACAGTAACTAGCAAAGGAGAATGTAAACAGTGCAGGTTTCAAAATGGTCACTGAATCATCTTTGTAAATGTTTGATGGGAAAATAAATTAATTCAGCGTTCTTCTGTTTACACTGGGTTTTCTCCGCGGATCAGATTGCGTGAGCAGGCCACAGAATGAAAGAGAATATGCTCACAAGGAAAAGCAGATAGTTTACATAACATGAATACAACAATAAATGAGTACATATTCCCCGCCTTTACAATTACCTTTGCGGTTCCATCCGGCTTCGTTAATCCTCAGGGGACCGACTGATTTATGGACAAAAAGAAATTATGTCTGACAGGGAATCGCGAAGAAAAAAAGACAGAGAAGGAGTGCGAAGAGAAGAGAGAGACTTCCAGTTAAATCGTATACGTACAAGATAAGCACACCAATAACCTCAGTCGGCCTCCAGAGATGACGGTATGTCAATCAGCTGTCTCTCTGTACAAAATGATATGCTGGAGTTGAGCCTTTTTACCACTGGAGGCCAAACGCAGGCCTAATGAGAACTGGCCCCAGTGTATTGGCTGGTCTTCAGCAAGTGGATGCTGTCGTTCAGACACGTAATGATGCACATCTGTTCTTATACTTATGTTAAATGAGGAAATACAAATTTTATATCTATGTGTTTTCTTTTCCCTCCTAATGCAGTCTTAAGCATGCAGACAAAGCAAAGCACTGAGTAAGCATAGGGACTCGTTATCATTAAATCATCATAAGACTTCAGTAATTAGAGCACATCTGTTGCTGCTTCCCTTTATTTATTGAAATTCTTTGTATATAACAATAAAGTACACAGGTAGGGATTGTACTTTTATAATATTTAGAGCTAATTATTAGGAATTGGCTTATTACTATTGAATCACCTCCCATGGCCCAGTGGAAAATATTACATAAACATATACAGTTCTTACTTTACTCGCAAGAACAGATGCACATCATTATGTGTTTTGAGCAGCCACATCCAGTTGCTGAAGGCAAGTCAATATAAACTGAAACTTATTCTCATTTGACCTGAGGCGTTTGTCCTCCATTGGTGAGGATCAACATCAGTGTATATTATTATGTACGATGAGGCAGCTCGCTGACGTATCGCGGCCTCTTGGTATTTATTTTTTTTATTTTTTAATAAAATGCATCCAACTCTCTCTGAGCTGCATCAAAAAGCACAAACTTAAAGGGAAGAAATCAAAAAATAAGGATCTCATTCACGGATTCTTCGGGAAATGCTGTATATTTTCGCAGACCTTTTAATTGTCTATTCTTTTTGTGGTTTAAAAATTAGTGCACAGCGAAGCTTCCAAGTAGAAACATAAATCCCTTGTAGAGCAAAAATGAAAAAATAAATAAATATATGAGTGATGGAAACGTATTCAAACTGATGGAAATATCTGCCTGGTATCGTCTAGAAGCGAATGAGTACCGCCAAGTCATTTTATACACCTTTTGTGTTTTTAATCATTATCTTAATAAACAGAGTTCAGTGCAATAATGGCTATTGGATAGAAACTGTTCTTGAGTCTGGCTGTGCGTGTCGTAAGTGACCTATACTATCTTCCAATTTCCTCTTCAGAATGACAAACACTGACTACTGCCACCTGCTAGTATGAATTTTTATTTCCTCTCCCACAGAATAAGAATGCCAGTTTGCAGTTTGTACAGTGTGTCCCCAGCATAGAGAGTAGAAAAGTGGACCTTTTACAGTAACATACAGGTTGAGAGTAGAAAAGTGGACCTTTTATACACTCTATGCACCCACTGGTGCAACAACAACACAAGACTGAAAGCATGTACTGTTACCAGCACACCATTTATAATGTTTCCAGAGTGACGCATTTACATTCAAACAAGGAGCTGTTGTGTCACATGCCTTACACAAGTATCCGCCACTCCTGAAGAATACAGTGAAATGAAACAGGACTTTTACAGGGAACGGTTTTCTTATAGAGGTTACAATTAAATTAACCCTGTACGTTGCGTTTATTTGACCAAGGTAAAGTTGCCCAAAGAAATACAGCAAGAGAGTAAGACAGAGAATGTGGAGGACACTGGGTCAGACATTCAACAGTGACAACACTGCAGGAGAGAATGTAATTAAATCTAATTACCTTGTTCATTTAACTTATCTCTCCTGCTTGTTATACACAACCACCCCAATCTCAAGGTTAATTAAGATCACTGTGACTCTGTGTGCTGAGATTTGAACACTTTACTGAAGAATTCAGTGATTGCACAAGACACAGTGGAATACGTGGGACAACACTGAGTGTGTTGGGTGTCTCATTCTAGCCTCAGCCTTTGTTTTCTGGTGATGTACCCTTCGCGGCAGAGCTCCATCCAGGACTGCTCTGTTTGCTTTTCAGTATAATCTAATATGGAGGGAGGGTGTAAAAAATAGCTAAAGTGAATTATTCATTTTTTTATTTATTTTTTATTATTATTTACTTAGTCAGTCAGCAAAAATTACAAACTAAAAAAATTGCATCTGTTAGCTAGTGAAATGTTTGACAAATCATTATCCGTGAAGGATGTCTTTGAAATAATGAGGCACTTTTTGTTCCTTCTCCTTTGAGAGTAGAAATTATTGTAATTATTTCCCAGCATGTGGAACAGCGGGATGGAGAGGTGTAGAGAACAGGGGGCTGCAAAGTGTTGATGTTACAGCTGGAAACCTGGGATTGGCTGGGAGAAGAAGAACAGGCTTGTGTGTTGATTACAGGCTGGTGTTATTCTTATTAATCATGTTTCTTATTGTTAAAAAAATTAAAATAAATTCAAGGCCCAAACTAACAACAAACCAATGTTACAGACCAGTATTATAGACTTTTTATTGTCATTCAAGCTGTACACCAGCAGTACACATTAGAATGTCATATACACAAACGCACAAAACACAGTAGGAAATTTTAAATTTATAATAAAATAAAACAGATTTTTATACACAGATATCCGTAAATAATTTTGTATAGTACACTTGCACATTGTGCATCCATCTATCTCTGGTACTCTACTATCGTTTAAATCCTATGAAAGAGACGTCACTGAGCTGTTGCAACAATTGCTGCATCTAATAACCAGAATAACAATGCCACCTCAATCAGAACAGACTACAATGATCAGAAGGAATTTTCAATGAGGTTGAGAGGGGTGGTGTAAACCTTTGATAATCCCTTTAATAGGAAAAATATTAGCTCCTAATAACCATGCAAACGCTTGATTTGATCATTTATCTCTGGTTAGAATAAATTCATTCTTTCTGCTAGGAGTTGCACGACTTCAGATTTTCTTAAGTTGACTGTTATGTGATGAGTCAAGTCAAAGTCAAGTCGACACCAACTAGTTGCTGATGACATCACTGATAAAAACACAGTAGAAAGTAATGCTCTGCAACAATGAAATCTACATTCATGACCTATATACATATGCTGAGAACAGACAGCTCATGTGCTACATACTGTGTGCTGCAGTTATGCATAGCCTGTATAAAAACAGGCTGCAACTCAGCACCATCAATAGCATTTAATCACACTCACAGTGTGTTGTAAGTAGAAGAAGTATTTCCACACACTTGATGAACTGCTGCTATTTTGCTGCAATGACCCACTGGGCTAAGATAAGATAAGATAAGATAAGATAAGATAAGATATCCACTGGCTTCCTCCCACCATCCAAAGACATGCTCATTAAGTTCGTTGGTGATTGGCCATAGGTGTGCATGTGAGTGTGAGTTGTTGTCTGTCTCTCTGTGTTAGCCCTGCGACAGACTGGCGACATGTCCAGGGATAGGCTCCAGCCCCCCGCAACCCTTCACAGGACAAGCAGTTACAGAAGATGAATGAATGAATGAATGAATGAATGAATGAATGAATGATAAGATACCCCACAGTGGGGAAATATGCATTGTTGCAGCAGTATATAATTTAAGGACAGTGCATAAGCCAAGGAAAAGTGTCTGATGATGGACCCACACTGTTATAGAATTAGTAGTAAATGTGTATTTTCACCCAGTGGAAATTAATCTTCCACTAAGAACAGTCTCTAAGATATGCATTACTTTCACTTGAATATGCATTTGAATGTTGTTTGTTAAAAACAACAGCAACAAAAACAGACTAAAACAAGTCTGACCATCAGTTTGATATGACCTAAGTGTGTTGATTTTTCTTTGTAACACTGTCTTAAAAGAGCATACTACAGTAATGTGACCCAGAGGCATAGAGAGAGAGAGTTGCGACACTCTTTGATGTCGCCGCTATGGCTGTCACGTGGTTCATGTAAACCCAATTAGTTCCTAAACATACGCTGGCTGTCATGTTCTTCTATGGGACAGACAGCAGCGATTGCATTATTGAACGGTAAATATAAAATAAAACACACACCCAAGTACTTTTTCAGCTGTTATTACATTATTGCATTTTTGTTAATGTCAGTTTTGCATTTGGAGAGGCAGGGTGACAACGAAAAACTTACTTAGATAAGTTTTAGGCTACATGGAGGGAAAAGCTTAGTGTTCATGTTCGCATGAGTAGTAGCACTGGCTTTAGAGGCTCTAACTTAACTTTTCCATATCATTCATCTGATGGTAGACGTCTCATGATATTCATTTGAGCACAACTGGGCTGTATTAGGCTATTGATTCCTGTGATTTTGCTTATAAATTCCGATTCAGCTATTAGCCTACCTTCGTGATAACGCAAAGAGGTCTGCCATGGCGGTCCGTTCAGAATTCGCCTAGAAGCTAGCTCACTTCTTCTGATGAGTGGCCACCCCCAGGACCACAACGCCAAACTCGCCAGTCCTAAAATTCCCGTCATTCCTAATTAAATAACCCTCGCTCAAATCACGAGTCACGACAATGCCTTGACATACCCTGATCACGAGCTCATGGCATGGGATAGCAATCTATCAGCATCTCATCAAGCATCAGCAAGTAGCGCTGGGCAAATTGTACACTAGCCAAGTGAACATGGAACAGGAACAGTACAACAAATTAAGTACAGCCAACACGTCACATAATGAAAAGTTAGTATATCCCAAAATTCAATTAAATAAAAGTTGCTATAAAGGTGGTAGCGATTCATTACCGACCTACCTTCACAGCAGGGGAAGTCGCGCTGGCTAATTAGCTAGCACGCAATGCTAGAAAATTGGTTGAAACAACCAAGATAAAATATAAATAATTACGCTGTGCATATACAAATGAAGACCAGTATAAGCATCGCAAAGGGCCTCTGATACAATATAGACAGTTGACAATTCAAAAGAGGTTGATATTTCAGCAACTTACCTCTGGAACAACCCGATGCGCAGCAATGTAAGTGAATGAGGTCCAACGCCCAAATGACAGTGTTTGGAACTAATCCGATTTTCAAATCCCGGAAGTAGGCGGTTAAAGGCACTGCCATTTTTTACAACGGAGGTCTATGGGAGTGTCGCAACTCTCTCTCTCTATGGCACTGATGTGACCTAAATAGTTTTTTTTTTCCTACAGTGACATTCATGTTCTTCTACTATAGGACACAAGAAACCCTCAAAACTAGAGGTAGACCTTTCCTTTACAGTCATGAATTTTGCCGGTTAAGTGCCGTTATCCACACACAGTCACCTAGTGGATGTAACAAAGTGAGTCACACGTAAGTGCCATTAGTTAGTTAACTAATGGCACTATCAGTCACACATAAAAATAAAAATACTGTTTCTTATTCCTTAATCACACTACCAGTGACAACAAGGCACAGTCCTTTTTCAGTGGAAGCTTCCGATGCAGTATCAAACTCAACTTTCCTCAATGCTGTGACTTGTCAGCCAATTTAATGTGTTCCTTTCACCAGTTAACATTACGTATAGACCTGCTTTCACACTACAAAGGGTACAAAATAGCCAGCTTGACTGTTTTTGAGTTGCCATTGAAGCGTTGCTCAAGTGTTCTTTCACAAAGTTGGTAAAATCATTCATTTAAAACTTTGATGCATAGGCTATCACACTCATCATATTGTCATCTGGCATCAGTTTGCTGCTTCATATCATTGGCTTCCACTGAAAAGGAATTGTAGCTCGTATCGCTATTGCCGGTAGCATGAACGCAGCATTATTACCATACACACAAAATCTTTCCACAGGAGATCAGTGGTCTTCAAACTACAGCCAATGGGCCAGCTGCAGCCAGGGGTCCATTTTTAAATGGCTCGCAGCAAATTCAAAACATCAAATGGAACATGGCCCACACATGGAACTTGCACTTGACTGTATTGTACAATGTAGTTTTAAGAGTAGGTGGCGCTAGCACCTTGGCCACAGCAGCTTCTCCACAAAACAAGATTAATCAAAGGAGTCTTTTGCCAGAGGTAATCAAAAATGGCAGAACCAAAAAAACGAAAGATAACAAGAGAGAGCTGATAATTTCAGATACAGAGGGGAAATGAATATTTCTTGACAGAAAACAAGTGTGCCTGTTGCTGTGATGAACGAATATACAACACTATGAAACCAAATGTCAGACTTACACTGGTGCCGAATAAGAGCAGAAAGTTCAGCAAATGGCATCTAGTCTGAAGTGCTACGTTTTATTCCCATGCTTATAAGACACAGGAGAGTGACACAACAGCCGATTTTTTGAGGTCCTCAGCTCATTGCCTGAAATGGAAATGCTTTCTCAGATAGGGACTTTATAAAAGAGCGCCTCACTAAAGTCGTAGGATGAATGTACACAGGGAAAAAAGGCCGCACTCAACAACGTTAGCATGTCTAGAAACACTTGTGTGCACAATATTTCTTCAACCCAACTGAAATTCTTCTGAAAAGATATTCCTACCTAAATGTTCACGTGGATGCAAAATGAAATGTGATGTGCATGAAAAATGTAAATACAATATAAAGTAACGCCTGAATGTCCTCTCGTGCATGTTTGCCTCCGTGAAGCTTCATTAAACCATGTCACTTCTCGGGATAAAACAAGCAGCTGTCGCCCCAGATGTTACAAGTCTGTGATGTTGTGTCGTTTTTGACTTGATGTCTTCATTTTAATCTGAATCTAGTTCATAGCTTATTCAAGGCTAGTTAGTTTTCTTTTTCCTGTCCCTCTTAAATGAGGCAGACTTTGATATTTGTGCAAGAGATGGGTTTGAAGTTATTTAAGAACTTCATTGACATTTACATCAGGTATGAAAAACACACGTAAGCATCAGTGACCTGAATTCTAAAGATGTCGGTAGCAGCCTTCATTCAGAGAAGCATGACAATAATGAGAAGTAAAGGAGGTGCACAAAGCGTTTCACTGGTTCTACTCGATTGTGTGTGAGTGTGTGTTGTTCAGTTTGGATCTCATCACCCTCTGGACTTCCATAGTGGAATATAAATGTAGAGCAAGGCAGAGTTTTAGGATTTCCCCTGTGGCCCATTTCCACACTCATGTAAAATACATTGGTTTTACGACACCCTGGACTGGATCAGCAAAGAAACTGGGTGCATATAACAAGATGACAGCAGCATATGTATCAGAAATCTCCCAGGGATCACAGCCTATGCAATTATGCCTTTTCACTGTAGAAAAAAAAAAAAAAAAAAAAAAAAAAAACAGTTGGCATTTTAAAAATCAGTTTTAAATGCAGGTTAACGGTATTTCTGCAGTATTCTGACATCTCCCACTGAACAGGATCTTTTCACTTTAAAAACCTGTCTGTTCTCGTCAATCATCAAATTAATGTTGAAATTCATCTCTCATTGGGCGTTCATGTGGGACTGGGACTGTGCTTTATGCATCAATTCTCTGACAGGAACAGAGAAAGAGAAATAGTAACACGTAATAAAGGGAGTAGTATCTCTACCACACTTTTGGACAAAATACGTTTCACTAAGGGGTCCACATCCACAGGGGTAGACAAATATCTTGTGGAAATCAAGATCGATGAGTTTATCAAGGGGTCACCAATAGGTGTATGTCATACAGAGCTGATGTTTGCCATCCAGGTCATGGTATATCCAAAAAACATTAAAGAAAGACAACTAGACATGTACCTTCTTCACTTCTAAAGAAATAGTGGGGTGGTGGGGAGTTGAAGTTTAAATAGGAACATCTGTGGGTGTTAACCATCAGAAACTTTACTGTCTATAACAGGGATGGGACCGCACACTTAACCAGATATGATAAAACTACCATTTTAAATATGTTTGTGTGTGTATAATTAGATTATATATATATATATATATATATATATATATATATAATTATATATATGTGTGTGTGTGTTTATTGAAGCAAACAAAAAATAACCACTGACTGTGATTTTTTTTTGATTTTTTTTATTAATTTGTGCATTTTTACACTAAGAAAGAGATTAACATTTTCCCTGTATACCCACTCTACCTCACCACTATCAGCAGTGGGCACTGGTAAAAAGCCGCCTTTGTTTGCGTACTTTTGATTTAAGGTCCGCTACGATAGCAGCCCTTGCAGCTTCAGTATACTTCTCGCATTTAGCTTTGTGCAACGTGTTGTAGCGGCAACTTAAATTGAAATCTTTCATAGCAGATAGCGTCTCTAAACAGACTAAGCACGTAGGTTTGCCTTTACATTCTGTGAACAGATAATCTTCTTTCATCTGAAAGACACGATTTTCTCGATCAAGTTTTCTCTTTTCTCTTAGCCACGGCTTAACGTCTCTTCCTCAGACCCGGTGGGAGCGTGTGCGAGGCGGCGTCTGCATTGGAGGCGCCATCTAGTGGCCAACTGTGTCATTACAACTGATTCAGTGCCACAGAGGATACAGATTTATAATTTTCAAAAATTAATCTAAGGGCCACGTTGAGTCCCGCGGGGCGCCAGTTGCCCATCCCTGGTCTATAAATTACTAGATACTTACCTGTTTATGGGAGACACTGTTTTGATGCTTATGTACAAGAACTTGAGTGTTTTATTTCTGTTTATTTCATACTTATACTTATATATGTCTGTATTTCAGTGTTGTGTTTTTTGATGCAATACATTTATTTAGCAACAATACAATCATGTAAAACGTATGTGACCAGGTGGTAGCCACTGAGACTGAGTTAATCTTAAAGGTTTTTAGAAACAACAGCTTTCTGTAGGTTGGATAAGTCAAGGATCAGTCATGGAAGATGATCTGTGCGTATGTTTAGTGTGCAAGCCAGTATCCCATGTGGAAAGCTGACCTTCCTGGTGTTTGTTGTAAATCTCACCTGGTGACTAAGCAGAAGGCTGTACGATCCATGCCAGGTGGCGGGGTGTAGGCAATGGTTTCTCCCTCCGGGCTGGCAAACTGGATTAAAACTGGTTCAGGGCATCAGAGAGTGTTTTTTTTATAGCACTGTTTGGAAAAGTAATGGGGCTGTTATTATCATTATTTCTTATTACTGGATGACTCAGTAGGTAGAGAGGGATAGCAGTTACATGAACAAACCCTGCTACATGAACAACATGCTGAAGTTTCTTCGAGTGAGACACTTTTTTGGTTTCATCTGTACTGATGTGTTCTGGAAATTATATGGTAGTTTCGTGGTTGTGTGTATTATTTGTCCAGTTGCAGCACAAAGGCACAGAATCAATGTAGAGTTTAGCCGTTTAATGAGGCAGCCAAACAACACACAGGCAAACAGGATCCAGGAGGGCAAAGGCAGAACTCTTGGTCAGTAACAGAAGGCTGGGACAGTTTACCGGGATGCAGACGGAGCAGGTGAGTAGGAGACAAGCAGTGTCGGTACCGGGAAGCCACACAAAAGAGTGCTGGAAAGTCTTGCATGGTGTAGTGGACATTTCTGTTGAGAAATCAGAACACTCCGGTATTTCTGTGGGTTTAATTCAGTGTCTGCAGACTAAATCACAGCACAGACAAAGCATCAAGCGCAAAGAGTGGCAAATAAGGAATGAGTCCACACAATAGATGTACTTTATACCCCCATCTGCTGAGGGTCACGTTGTTCACATTGCTCCTCCGCCCTACAGAGATAACTGTGACCTGGACTCAAGGCAGTATAACAAGGATATCTGGGTTCTACATAGTTCAAACACAATCACGTGTATATGCAGCATAGAAACTGTGAAGAACAATCTGGCAGTGGCAGTGAGTGTGGAACTGGTGAATATAACAGGTGAGCTGAGTTGACTGATGATTGATGATGAGGTGGGCGTGGCTTGCAGGCTGAGTGAAGGAGAGGCAGGGACAATGGAAGGGAGATGGGTGACTGAAAATAAATATAAATAGAAGACCATTTACCATTATACTTTATATTCGCCTTCATTTCGCTCCTCTTACATTGTGGTTCGTCTCAAAGTGCTGTTCAATGCATTGCATGTTTCTGCAATTTTCAGTTCCACCTTAATGCATCTATGTAGGCCTGATCTGCCCCTGAGCTGAAGGCTGTGTCCTGCGCCTTTCATAGAGCCTGGTCACCCGTGGCTTCTGATTATGGAACATTTTGACAACATTGATTAAATGAAAAGGTCCCTGACTGTGTTTGTAAAACAGAGCGAGATCACACTGCATTTACTTAAATGACTGATTAATAGGTCGGGTCAGAATCTGAGACACAAAATCAGACGAGTGTGGTGATCTGCAGGTCTTATATGCTCATTGTGTGTTGGCGTAAACTTGGTCGAGAATTTCCCCCTCGTTGAAAAGCAATTTTTGAGTGTATAAAGTCCGCAGAGATAATAGCTGGTGCTCCTGGCGAGCCATCGACTAGTTGTGGATGGTGTGGTAGCATCAGTGTCAGGAAGGAAATTTGTGCTCAGCAACACAAGGATCCTGGTAAGGCAGTGTGCTCACACATGCACTCATATATAAATATAAACACACACATGGAAATCCTCTCCTTAATCCATCCTTCTGTTTTCTTCCTCATCTATCTCCTGCAGAGCATCCCTCATTCTCCTGACTCACTGCAACACCCCAGCGTCTCAGCTTTCTATCATTAATACTGTTTTCACACATGGTCTCCCCAGTCTACCCAGAAAGGGATTTCTGTTGACACCCTTGTGTTACTTATTCATTGACATGGATAGTAAATAAAGGAAAACCCACAAGCTGGATGAATCTGAAAATCTGCAGAACCCTAACTATGTGTATTGTTTGTAATGTTGGCATTGTTGGGTTAGTCAGATTTTTTTATATATATATATTCTGTCTTGTTTTGTGTCTTTATGTTTTTGTACAGTGTCCTTGTGAGTCTTGAAAGGCGCTTATAAATAAAATGTATTATTATTATTATTACTAACTTCTCTCCTTCTCTCTCCGTCATTTTATGAATAGAATAGAATGTCTTTATTGTCATTGCACATCAATGAACAATGCAACAATACAACGAAATAAAAAAGAACAGTTTTGTTTAACTTCCATGACTTTTCCCAGAGCTTTTCCTTGCTGTACTGAGTCAAGAAAGTAAGTAAAACTCAAGTTACATCGTTGAAAGATACAACAATGTAATCACACAATATGGACTTTTTTTTCAAACCTGATGTTGGGATCTCTCAAAAGGTTTGTGTTAATGGTCTGTGCACTTTTTTGGTATTTCAAGTTTGGTTTTAGACTCCTTTCGCCCGTTAAATCATGATGGGAAAAAAAAGAAAAAGAGCTAAATGAGAAAACAGCTGTTTGATCAATTTAAAACTGGAAGTTTTTGTAGATGAAAAAGTAGAAGATGATGATGAAGAAGTTGTTTCGAGCAGTCAACTTTTCAGTTGGTTAAAACTGATCATGGATGTTATGACACAAGGTATGTCTCCTGTACTCACTGTATCTCTGAGCCAGGGGTCGCGTTAACCAATATTTTCCGTCACTGTGACGGAAAAATCTGAAGGCCATCTGTCATTTTGACAGATTGCAATTCACACCCTTGACCACTTGGTGGCAAGTGACCTTATTAATTGGCTCTTGTCTCTAATCCCAGTTTGCATTCCAAACATCACGGAACTTTTATCAGTGCATGATTTCCTGGTACACCGATTACACTGATGCACACGTCAGAGCTCGGCTAACCATAGACGAATATAAGTCTATGTCTATGCGGCTGACGGCTACCAAAATGGAGGAATCGGATGACAGCACGTTGCTAGGACTGATGAGTTTTTCTGCAAATTGTGCAAAATAAAAGAATTTGCATGCCACTGAAGCACTTTAGCCCTACGGTGCCATCCAAGCACTGTTAACGCTAGCAGTCCCGATCCGAGTACGGACAAGACGTGTCGGCAGCCCAAACTTTTTTTTTTTTCTACCATTTAAAGTCAATACTGTCAATACTGAAAAAGTACTTAATGAAATTTTAATGAAAATTAAATGCTATTGAATTGCATTATTATCATTTTAAAAAATTAAAGTAACGGGTAAAAATAGATTATGACGGGATTTTTATGACCCTGTCAGTCAAAATGACAGACAACGAAAAAGTCTAGCGCAACCTCTGCTCTGAGCTGTTGACTTTGGAAATCTCGAGAAGCACAAGGCTTTTCCACGAGAAACATCAGAAAATTTTGTGCTGAACCCTGTTGTAATGATCCATGCCTGCCAGAAGATCCGGCTACTTCTGGGTTCAAGGAAAATACAGTACCAAAACTGTTGTTTTTCCAATTGCTGTTGCGGGCTGCATCTTCGCAGCTTGTAGTTATGTTAAGCTACAGAGCTAGCTGTGTGCAGCTCTGATGTGACACGCAACCATAAATCAGGCTTTACTGCAAGGCCTGCCATTTACATCTTGGTAAAATCAACCCCACTCTGCCACGGGTGTTAAGATACGAGTGCAGCTTGCAGCTGTGTTAACCAAATGAAATGGGCTGAGAAATTGATTACATAGTTTGAATTCAACAGAAAAAACAACAACAGAGGAAGTAAACTGGCTCCGGAGAAAGCTTTGTCTAACATCTATCACATTTTTATTCAGTTTTCCTCTGTAGAGGGATCAAAATGCAAGAATACAAGAAGAATACAAAATACAAAAGAAAGTACTGACAAGAGATACAGAGAAAAAAAAAAGATTTTCTATTTCTTTTCCACAATAAAATATTAACATAAATAAAACAATAATAATAAAATAAAAAAATTCACATAAATAAGGGTATGAATGATATATGGCCAAGCCCGTCAGGAAAAACCTCCAGGTAGGAACAAATGTGGACTGTTTGGTGCATGTAAGTGCTGCTAAAGAAGAGATTTAAAAGGGAACTACTGTTTTTTACAACCTGCACCTTATTTCTGGCAGAAAATACCGTCGTTTACTCACCCATACAACTTTTGTGTAATTTGTATTTCTTCGGGAGATTATTAGATCAGCGTATATCCATGTAGTGGGAGTGACTGAATATTCAGCCATGTTGTAAAAAACTAGCAGGAGCAAATTACAGGTAAACAAGTCGACCATCGCGGGTGCGCTGGGCGCTCAGAGACGACATCTTCCAGGTCAGAAGACATCATCTGGGGTCTGTAGGTCAATCTACAGACCCCGGATCACTCCACCATGCACTGCAGTGATTAAGCAACTTGGACTTCTCCGCCGCCCGCGCTACATCCATAGAAGTTCCCGCAGAAAGTTTGTCTGCTCACAGACAAGTCCTACCATCCCGGCTCTCTGGTCAGCAATGCGAACTGTCGCTCCACGCATACGTCATCAGAGCTCTGTCCGGATAAGTAGTTTGGGCGTCTCCATGGCAACACCTCTCAGTGAGCTAAATGGGAAACGCGGAGTGGATTTCAGTCTGCTACGGCCAGTGCAAAGACTTGTTGCATCATCAAGTAGCAAAATTGAACTCTTAAATGCACAGTCTATTACAAACAAATCCTGCCTTATTCATGACCATATCCTGGATAAACGTCTGGATTATATGTGCATTACAGAGACCTGGCACCCACCAAATACTTTTTCCTCTTTAAATGAGAGCTGTAGCTACCTCCAGAAAGCTTGCAGCACAGGACGCGGTGGCGGCCTGTCAGTTATCTATCGCAGCGATCTGGAGCTATCCCTGCAACCATTACCTGAACTGTCTTCATTTGAATGCCTTGCATTTAAATCCAAGTCCCCTTCCCCTGTGCTGTTCCTCCTCATTTACCGACCACCAAAACCAAACCCGTCATTTATCACTGAGATGTCAGATCTTTTCACAACTTTCTGCACATCCTCTGCCGATGTCATAATTTTAGGTGATCTGAACATCCACGTTGACACCCCCTCTTCCCCTTTTGCAGCTGAATTTCTTCAGATACTGGACTGTTTTAATTTAAAACAACTTGTTGATGTCCCCACGCACACCAGGGGACACACCTTGGACCTGGTCATTACAAATTCTGCCCCTCTCACCAACCTGCAGGTGTATGACCTAGGTGTGTCTGATCACAAGGCCATTTCTATGGATCTGCAATCCCCATCCAGCCTCTCCAAGCCTAAGCGGAATATCTGTTTCAGAAACCTAAAAAACATAAACCCAGAACTCTTGGCAGCAGACTTTCAACATCTTTCCACACACTTTTCATCAGCCGATGAAGCAGTGGACTACTACAACAGCCATCTGAGCAGCCTCCTGGACCTCCATGCCCCTGTTAAAACCAGAGCAGTCACCTTCACCCGCTCAGCTCCCTGGTTCACAGATGGGCTTCGTAAGATGAAGGCAGCAGGGCGAGTCCTTGAGCGGCGCTTCAAAGCCTCTGGCCTCACTGTCCACAAACAAATGTACCGGGAGCAACAGCAAAAATATGCTCAGTCCCTCAAAGATGCAAGGTCACAGTTTTACTCCGATGCCATCAGAAACAGTCCAGGAAATTCCAAGCAGCTTTTTTCCACTGTAAATCACCTTCTCAAACCACAACCCCCTCCACTTACTGCCACTACAGAAGAGCAGTGCAATAAATTCATGGATTTTTTCACATCAAAAATTGCACATATTCATATATCGCTCTGCCCTTTCTGGTCCTCCCACCCAAACTGTTCCTACAACGTGTACTGTCTCACAACCCCTAATCTGCTTTCCTGTGGTTTCATCAGAAGAGGTGCAGAACATCATCAGGAAGATGAAATCCTCTACCTGTCCTCTGGACCCTCTCCCAACCTCCCTGGTGAAAACCCATATCACTGTCCTAACCCCCCTGATCACCGCTATTATAAATCATTCCTTCCAAACTGGTCACGTTCCCCCTGCCTTAAAAAATGCCATAATCAGACCATTACTCAAAAAACCCACTCTTGATCCGGAAGTCCTATCCAACTGTAGGCCCATTTCCAATCTCCCCTTCATATCGAAAGTACTTGAGAAAGCAGTTGCCACCCACCTTCTGGACCACCTCAAACATAATAACCTTTTTGAAAAATTCCAGTCCGGTTTCCGCTCCGCTCACAGCACAGAGACTGCCCTCGTCAGAGTCACAAACGACCTCCTCATGTCATCTGATGGTGGCTCTCCCTCCCTCCTCATCCTCCTGGATCTTTCTGCTGTTTTTGACACTGTCGACCATGGCATTCTTTTAAACCGGCTCCACCTCACCACTGGACTCAATGACACTGCTCTCAGTTGGTTCAAGTCATACCTCACAAACCGGACAGAATACATCTCCCTGGGTCACTCAAATCACATCCACACACAGTCACCTGTGGTGTCCCCCAGGGATCAGTCCTTGGACCCATCCTCTTCATCCTCTACCTCACCCCCCTTGGCCAAATCATCAGCCGTCACAAAATTTCATTCCACTGCTATGCTGATGACACACAGCTTTATATAAATGCCACAGCTGCAACCCCATCCTCACTGTCATCCCCATCAAAACTCACCTCCTGTCTGGAAGAGATAAAGTCATGGATGGAGCACAATTTCCTCCAACTAAACAGCTCCAAAACCGAAGCCATACTGATTGGCACCCCTCACTAATCTTGGTGTAAAAATGGACTCTCAACTCACGTTTGAAGCCCATATAAATCACCTCTGCAAGACCTCCTTCTACCACCTCCGTAACATTTCCAAACTCCGCCCCATTCTCTCCCTCTCAGATGCTGAAAAGCTGGTTCATGCTTTTGTCTCCTCCAGACTGGACTACTGTAACGCACTTCTCATCGGGATTCCTAGCAAGAGTCTGCAGAGGCTTCAGTACATCCAAAACTCTGCAGCTAGGATCCTGATGAGAGTGCGGAAACATGAGCACATTACCCCCATTCTCCACTCACTCCACTGGCTTCCCGTCTCCACCAGGATTGAGTACAAGGTTTCCCTCCTCACTCACCAATGCATCCATGGACACGCACCCCCCTATCTCAAAGAAATTATCAATCCACAAAACACAACACGCTCCCTCCGCTCCACTCACTCAAACCTTCTCCACTTACCCAGAACCAGACGGAGGACCATGGGAGATAGGGCCTTCTGTGCTGCTGCCCCACGTCTGTGGAATCCCTGACACCTTGAGGGCACCACAATCCACTGACTGTTTTAAAAAAGGTCTTAAGACATTTCTTTTTAGCAAAGCTTTTGGTCCCCTTTAGATGTTTTTTTTTTTTTAAACCTTTTCTTCTTCTTTTTAACCTGTAGCACTTTGAGATCTTTGATGTAAAGTGCTTTATAAATAAAATTTATTATTATTATTATTATTAACTCCGGACTCAACGGGGAATAGCACTAGTGTACGATAACAAAATATTGGTGAAAAGAACGGGTTTCGCAGCAGATAATGCGTTATTTAGAGGCTGCGTTTCGGTGCCCCAGTCACTCCCACTACATGGACATATGCTAATCTAATTATCTCCCGAAGGAATACAAATTGCACAAAAGTTATATGGGTGAGTAAACAACCGTATTTTATGCCAGAAATAAGGTCCAGGTTGTAAAAAACCGTAGTTCCCCTTTAAGAGAAGAGAGAATTTGAGAAAACATCATCTTCACAGGACCAGTAATAAGTCCAGTAGTAAGTCAAACAAAGCAGGACGTGGTAAGTGACAAAGAAGAGTTTTCAAGGTCTTCTAAGTCAAGAGATAAAAAGTATGACTTCAATAGTTCCTCTCTGGTTCAGTCGAAAGGCAACGCTCAGCAGGTGGCTGCTCCCTTTGTGAACGTCCTCTCGTGAAATGTCGCTCTGATTCTCCCACCTATGGTCAGGAGGCTTTTTCCTCCTGCAGAGATTTGCAGACAAACTGCAGTGATGCCACCAAATCCTTCGTCCAACGAGCCACCTGCCACCTTCCTGCCTCACAGGCAGCTTTCTCCTCTCAGAGGGGGAGATTTGAATCAATAGGGCACGTTCACTCTTTTTCAAGAGCCACCATCTCCTTTTCCATCATTTCTTTCCTCTCTCCATTCCACATTCCTCCTCTCATTCCTTAATCAACCATCTCTCCATGTCTTTGTCTTTCTCCTCCACCATACCTTCTAACCTCTTTATTTTCTCTTTACCCTTCTTCTTGCTTCTTCTCTCCTTTAATCATGTTCTCATTTACGCTACTTTTTTTTTCACCCTCAGCTCAACTGATGACTTATTAATGGTCTCACTCACTCACTCACTCACTCACTCCTTCCTCTTGTTCTTAACTTCTTGTCCCCCTCTTTGCACTTCTTTTATCTTTCTCTTCTTCTATCCATGTTTTTTTGTAGCATTTAAGTATACAGTCATCCTTTGTCATTCTTTATTTTTAAGCCACTTCTCTGTTTTGCTTTTCTATTAATATTTTTTGAATTTAGAAATTCAGTACAAAATTACAAAAGTAATTTTTTACAAGAAAATAAAAATAAAATAGTCAGTCCTGTCAGCCATCCTTTCTCTTTCCTCCTCTGTCTCTTCTTCCCCACATTCCTCCTTCTTTGGCTCGCTGGCTTCGTCACTTATTAGTCCAAACCCTGTGTTCTCATTCTTCGTTTTCAGTGTTTTCTATATAATTTTCAAGACTTTTGCACTTATGTAAGACAAAAAATACTCTCTGTAATTATTCTTAGAATTATAGAAATGTATAAAAACTTAGGTAGCATATAGATACAGAGAGAGATGTTCTACCTATACCAGGTTTTAATGGTTTAGTTGGACAATGATGAGACGTTGACTTTAAACTTAAGGCCTTCGTGCCGGAAACCATTAAAAACACATAAATGAGCTTTTGGGTGACATATTCCTTCGTCATAATGAGCACCTGCTGTGATCAGCATAATGAAACCCCAAACTGAGTCTTTTCTTAAAATCTTTTAATGAGCAGACTGAAGCGTCAGAAAATGTTGAAGGCTGAGGGGGAAGCCAAACGTCACTTGCTCAGTTCCCTTACACGCAGAGATGGGTAACAGGTTAAGTCAAAGCATTTTATGGTTGCTTGGCCAACGTCTGTCTTCTTGAAACTGTTCATTTCTTCCCTCTTCCTTCATTCCATCTCTTCCACTTTTTCTCTCAGCACGTCTCCGTCCTTCATGTTCAAGTTGGAAGCTTCCATTTAATTCCCTCTGGACTATCACTGTGGCAAATTGGCTTGTGTTATCAGGTTGTTCCTCTCACTCAGAAATTTTAATCGCCTTTTTTATCACTTTGGTAGAAAGTAAGGATGTTTCTCATTATGTGTTCCTTTACTAGTGCTCTTGTCAACTCTATCATCAGCCGTTGTACTGTCCCAATTTAAAGTACCATCTGATCAAGTACAATCCAAATGTTGTTTTGTGCGGTGAGGTGGATCCAAATGCAGGACACTAGGTGTGGCAGGAGCAGGAAACAGAAGAAATTGAAACAAAAACCGCTGCAGGTTAGGCAGGTAAAATCCAAAACACAAATCCAAAAACCGGTGAAATCCAATAAAAAGAGAAAGCAAATATCATGACACCAAATACCTGATGCGTACTTGCCTTGCCTGTTTTATTGAGGACGCATTCGGAGGTAACTTATGTGGACTTGGGACAGCCAGGAATCCCAGAATAGACTTTGTGGGCATCATCAGTGCGGCTCCAGAATAATTGCACTGCGTCCTCCCATCCTCCACAATCAAACTAGTGAAGTTCGGACTAAGCATGCAAGTTGGAAGTTCATGCACTTGGCAGAGATCTACAGGGCCAATCACATTGTGTGGGCAGACTTTATGCAGTTGCGGACAGAGCAGTAAAAGGGACAGTATCCATACACATTGTCTGAGCTCCATGAAGTTGTATTTGTTGACAACAACATGGCTCTGATTAGTTGTACGACTATCCAGTTGCAGAGGTATTTTATCTCTGAATTTGTCAGGGACACTTGCCCCATAATGAAATCCCAGTGGCGTGTTACCAGACTCAAGTTCTTAGAAGAAATGAGTCCTCCTACACCAGGCTACTCACCAGGGGCCTCATGTACGAAGGGTGCGTGCGCACAAAAATGTTCCGTACGTACTCGCTCACGGAAAAGTTCAGATGTATCACGAGTGAAATGTCCGCAAACTTGTACGTGTCTACGCCAACGCCATGGCTGGCGTACGCTGGCTTCTACAGTTGTTGATCCTTTGGTGACACTTACGGGTGATGCTGGGAAACTGTCATAAATGTGAAAACTATTAGTCCGACCGATCGGGATTGTGCCAGCCGACCCTGAGCAGAGCCATGCCAGCCGTGTGGGACGGAATTATCCACATGTCAGTCAGGTATATCAAATTCCTACACAATGCATCTGAACAGGTCAACATTAAAGCGCACTTTGCAGCGAGAGCTATCGACTGTACACACATTGCTATAAAAGCGCCATCACATGATGAAACATTTTCATTCGATCAATGTACAGATCATATGTGATGCGCAAATGAAATTAACCAACATTGTGGCGCGTGGAGGACAGCGTGCCAAAGAGGACATTTTTGCGCACCTCCACTCCAGTGAGTAGCGTCTCCAATTCGCTTTCTGTGAAGTTCTTCTTTTTTTCCGTCGTACTCATTCTTATGTTATCATTTTCTGATCATGCAAAGAGGGGAATCTCAGGTGCAGGGTCAATTTAAATATAATGTGCATATTCAAAAGGGGCGTGGACAGGGAGGTGTCAGGTATAACATGTGCGATCGATTGGGATGTACAAAGGAAATGTGCTTCTGGATCTGAGCGTGCGCCACGTTTTAGAAGGAAATCTCTACAAGTCTTCGTACATGAGGCCCCAGGTCACTTTTTACTTTTTCTTATTGAATTCAACTTGTATTCATTTAAGTTTTCTTTTGTTTTGCTCTTTGTTTCCAACTTTTGTCAGCCTATATTCTTCACATTCTTCTCACTTTCCTTTTTACTCATCACCTATCGGCTCATATTAAGATATATAATTTGGCATCTATTTCTTTGCTTGAGTGTTGATGTGTAGGAGAAGCATCAAATTCCCATTGTTATCAGTTTTTATTCGACAGTACTTTACCTCCAGTAGAAAGAAATACTTAATGGCTTGAAATACAAAGTAAATGCATAGGGGCCAAAGTAAAATGATCTGTACAACACACAGAGCTCAAATACACACCTCAGTGATCACTACACACAAACAACCTTGGGAGACTCTGGGTGCCAGGGCAAAATTCCAGCGAGCAGATTAAACTGAATAGACAGAAAGCCAGAGTTTTAATTAGTGTGTGTGTGTGTGTGTGTGTGTGTGTGACCACTAGACAGACACACCTGTCGCCAGTCGGGAACTGGTTGTACCAACCAGCCGGCTGACAAAAGCCAGCATCTCATGCACACACATACACACACACACTCACTGGCTTGTTAGTCATATCTACAGCCTGGGGATCAGTTTGGCTGTAATTCCATGAAATAATCAGCCCGAAAGTGTCCCTGTAATTTATTTCCATTTACTTGCATCGTCTGGCTGTGACCTACTCAAAACCTCACAGGAAACACAGTCTGAACACTGAGGGAGATAGGAAACAGCAGGTCTTAAACACACCAAGCTAGTTTATAGAAGACAAGATAAAAATGATTTGTTCAAACAAAGATTAAAGGTGGGTAAAATTTAAATGTAAACCGCATAAATCAGTTTACTGATACACAGAAAGATTTCTCGGTACATCAGTTCATTGTATACCAGCGGCAGGTTCTCCATCAGCGCAACTGAGCAATCATCTGCTAGAAGGAGAAAGGGATTTCTTTCTACCACCGTGTCTGGCTAGCTGTCTCTCATGCTTCTGAGTATATTACAATGAATATCAAGCTGTGTTCCATGGAGTACCACTGACCGACCCTTTTGCAGCAATTTCAATCTGGATGCTTTTTGTTTTGTTTTTCTTTTCAAAGTGCAGAATTTACAATGGGTTCCAGGAGGGCTTGACCAAACACACTCTTGTTGTACATGCCTTTTTTTTTTTTTTTTTTTTTACTTATCGCTGGGGCTGCCAGTTATCTAGGAATCAATACATTCCTGTGAAGATGTGTCAGGAACCTTTGAATGAACGGACAAGCTTTCCATGGAGATGAAACAAGTCAGGAAATGTACATGATGGACTGAATCATATCACTGAGATGAACTCATTTATTGTTCATTAATACCACAGTAGTAGTCTTAACATCCCAAACTGCTGAACAGATAAATTGCAGTCACCTAGTGGTTACTTGTGGTATTGCCATCTGAGTTGAACAGTAAAGAAATTGATCAATGTGATATATAATGTCTAGTTATCCTCATTGGATGGGTCACCTTAGCCAAATGTTGCATATACTATCTGTGGGCTAGTGGTTTAAGAAGCAATTTTGGAAATATAAAGTCACAGGTATGAATCCCTCGATGTCCTCTGGGTTGCACAGACTATTCACCTAGTCAGTTTGTCGACTTCACTCCATGGCACTTTAAGCATCATGTCAACTAGTCACTGATCACATGACAGTAACAACATGGACGACTCCAAGAAGACAGGTGAGGAGTGGGTCATTGCAGCAAACTAGCAGCGGTTCATCAAGTGTGTGGAAATACTTCACTGAAGATGAAGCCCATACTTCCGTGACATGCAAAATATGTAAGTCAGTCCTGAAATGCAACTAAAGTACTACTGTAATGCAAATAATTTGAAAATGCATCCACTAACGCAAGCAGAGGAACAGTTCAAATCTTCTCTACAGCAGTCAATTAACAACTTCACCAAACGTCCTGTGGTAACAGGGAAAAGAAGGCAGCAAAACAAAAATTTGATGGTGAATTTCATTGTCAAAGTTATTAGACCTTAACTGCAGTACACAGAGAAGACTTCAGAGAAATACTGCATTATTTTTAACCTGGCTACACTACCCTATCTTACAACTGTTAAATGCTATTGATGGTGCTGAGTAGCAACCTGTTTTTATATAGGCTATACATATCTGCACCCCACAGTATGTAGCACATGAGCTGTCTGTTCTCACCATATATATTCAGTTCAAGAATAAAGATTTCATTCTTGCAGAGCATTACTTTCTACTGTATTTTTATTAGCGGAGTCATCAGTGACTAGTCGGTGTCAACTTTACTTTCATATAACAGTTGACTTTAAAAAAAATCAGAAGTCGTGCAACGTCTACTATGTTCATGGCTGAGGTTCTTTGAGCAAAGACCAAAACACCACCCAGTGCACATGGCGTGCACATGGCGTGTTCTGACTGTTGTGTGAACAAATTAATGGGTTAAATGTAGGACAAGAATTTACGCATGAGAGATCAGTAGAGGGGGGAAAGAGGAGCCAAAAAATAATTAAACATAATTTCATTTGCACATAAGGGGTGAGCCAAAAATAAGGCTGCCCAAAGATTTGGGGAGCCTGCATTGGCTTTAAAGCTAACTTACTTCACAGTAACTACCATTCTTCGAATGGTCACTAGCCTCACGAGTTACTCAAACAAAAAAATCAAACAAACATGCAGCTGGATGCGCTTATTTCCAACTCCCAATTAGGATTTGCTACATGTGAGTATTTCAGCAGCAGACAGGACAGTGCATGTCAGATTGAGCCAAAAAAAATCTCTGGATTTAATTAAACAAATGATACTTATTAGGAGGATCAATCCAAAGTTGTTTCTGGTCCCTTTTTTTGCTGATAAGTGAAATACAGACAGTTTGCTCTTTTTGGAAGAAGACTGGTGACTAGCATGATGCTTTGGATCAATAATCTACTGCAAACAAAAGCCATTTTGGCCAGTGCTTCTCTGAGAAGACTTCAAATGCACAGGTCCTGATTAGTTGGCATCTTCCTTTGGCCATCATTGTCCTTTGTGTTTCCTGTTATTTCCACAAACATGAGCAGATGAGACAAACAAATTGTATTTGGGAGCATAACATGCAAATTAGCCTCATATCCCGACTATTCCCTCTCCAGTGACCACCTCCAGACCGGACGTTGCCCCAGTCTCTGTCCAATTTAGCCCAGAATACGGTTCTAAACTTGCCAGAGTGTGTATCCCAAATAATGTGAAATCCATCCAAAACAAACATAAGCAATGTAGGGGCATGTGTGCTGTCATCTGAGATGATATTTAAAAGCCAAATCCACAATTTTATTAGCTGTGTGGTACCTTAAACTGTAAATGTGTGCAAAGGGGAAGAAGCCAGTCAATCTGACTGGGGTGGTGTTACGACCAACTCGTTGGCCGCAACAAAACAGGAGTTGTACACTCAAATTAAGTATATTAAAGTAACATTTATTAAAGTAAATCTCAAATTGGATGGGATGTGGAAATCAGTATCAGTGGTGTAGGTGAATGTATGGGTGTGTTGGTCAATGTGTGGTGCATGTTGTCAGTGTGAAATAAGGTTAATCAAACAAAACATTAGCACGCTGGTTTGGTGCCACCGGGAGAGTGCAGAGCAGGCCAAGAGAGAGTGAGAGAGAGAATCTGGGAAGGCGGGGTTATATAGGCCAAACAGGAAATGCTGGCCAGGTGCTCCTTGTCAGCCTAATGCACTGCTTCCAACCTGCAACAAATAAACACACCAACGGTACACTGCACGCCGACACATCGAAGGGCTAAAGTGGAGAGCAAACAAAACAAAACACTACATTGTCCCATCCCTTGACATGGCGAATGTCAAGGCTGTAGGATTGGAGGAAGAGAGCCCAGTGAACCAACCTCTGATTGGGAGACTGCAGGGAGCTGAGGAACGTTAGAGGATTATGATCTGTAAAGACCAGCACAGGTAAAGAGCTGACATACACACTGAAATGCTGCAAAGCTAGAAACAACGCCAAAGTTTCTTTTTCAGTGACAGAGTAGTTCAGTTGATGTCTGTTGAAGATTCATAAGGGGTGCAACTACTGTAGAAAAATTCCTGCAGAAGCACCGGTAGTATCCAACTAGCCCAAGAAATTGCATCAGCGCCTTCTCAGGTGGAGGTGCGGCATAGTCATCAATAGCCTGCACCTTTGCATGCACTAGAGACCCTGTGCCCTGCCCTACTACACGCCACAAATAAGTCACTGTGGCTTTGGCAAAATCACACTTTGCCAGGTTTACAGTTAACTGTGCACAAACCAAGTGATCGAACAGCATTTCAATATGGTCAAGATGCCAACTGTCCGAATAGATGACGACGTCGTCCAAATATACGCGCAACCTTCCAGATCTCCAACTACCATATTCATAAGGTGCTGAAAGGTTGCCGGAGCATTCCGCAAAACAAAGGGCATTACAGTATATTCATACAAACCAGAGGGCGTAATAAATGCAGCAATCTCCCTAGCCTTCTTTGACAAGGGGACCTGCCAGTACCCTTTTAATAGGTCAAACTTGCTAACATATTTAGCAGACTCCACCTGATCAATACAATCTTCCATCCTGGGGAGTGGAAAAGAATCTGGCTTAGTCACATTGTTAAGCTTTTGAAACTCTGAGCACAACCGCGGCGTGTTATCAGACTTTGGCACCAACAAACAAGGAGATGCCCAGCTAGAGGAGGACGGTTGTGCAATGCCATTGTCAAGCATATACTTCACTTCAGTGTCAAGGTACTTACGCTTCTCCGGATGGACATGATAAAACCTGTGCTTAATAGGTTTACAATTCCCAACATCTATATCATGCTCCACCAAATGTGTACGAGAAGGTGTGTCCCCAAAAAGACCTGGATACCGCCTTATCAAGTCAACTAATTGACCATGCCTTGACACCTCCAAATGAGACAGCAAACCATCCAGATTTTGTAAAACCTCAGAGTTCTTCAGGCGACCACACAGTACAGCTTCATCAGGACCAGGTAAGTCATCACCCTCTTGCTCTGTTGCAGCCTGAGGAGACACCGACGCTGAAACACAAATAGGGTGGGCACCAGACACCTGCGCTTTCTGCTCCATTAACTGCAATGCACGGGTGTAGTACGGTTTTAACAAGTTAACATGACAGAGCTGAGTAGGTGACCTGCGATTGCGAGTAGTTATCACATAGTTCTGATTTGACACCTTTTTCACCACTGAATACGAGCCAGAAAACTTAGCTTGAAACGGAGAGGTAATAATAGGTAAAAGAGCAAGCACCTGATCCCCAGGGACGAAAACACGATTCTCCACCTGGCGATCATAAAGTTTTTTTCATCTTGCCCTGCGCAGACGTCATATTACGCTTAGGCACTTCCTGAGCCTTATACAGCCTGTATCAAAATCCGTTTACATACTCAATAAGGTTGTGGGGTGGTTGTACTTCCTTCCACTTACCCTGCAAAAGTGCTAAAGGACAGTATGGCCAAACACGAGGTCGTTAGGGCTGAACCCCATGCTCTCCTGGACCACCTCTCTGGCAGATAACAGCCTCCACGGTAAACCCTCTTCCATTTGGATGCAATATGCGCGCAACATGGATTTGAGCGTCTGGCAGAACTGCTCCAAAGCCCCTTGGCTCTGCATATGGTAAGCAGACGCCTGATTGTGACTAATGCTCAGCTGTTTTAAGATCTGCGCAAACAAATGGGATGTAAAATTTGACTGAATCAGACTGAATGACCCTAGGAACACCAAAGATGGAAAAGAAATGAGACAACGCACGCACCACAGACCTGGCAGTTATTGTGCGCAACGAATATGCCGCTGGTTACTGCGTGCTCTGACGCATACCCGTTAACAGATAAGTTGCACCTAAATTTATACCAACGCAACGGGCCTACACAGTCAAGATGTTCAAAAGGCTGACTTATGGCTGGAATCAGACACAGTGGCGCAGGCTTCAGGTTCTGATTAGGCTTGCTGGTTAGTTGACATGTATGACATGATTTGATGTACTCAGAAACGTCTCTCCTCATTCGCGACCAAAAGCAATACCTCAAGATGCGGTCGTACATCTTCCTGACGCCCAGGTGACCAGACTCATCATGGGAAATCTGCAACACCATGCTACGAAACCTAGAAGGCACCACCCACAAAATGTTCGCCCTGGAGCACCCACTTTCTCATCAACGCCTCGTTCTGAATGAAACAACAGTGAGGGTTGTTTTTTACCTCACCAGAAGGCCGCACCATGTCCAGCAAACTCTTGAGAGAACTGTCAGCTCGCTGCTCCAACAGTTCACTGCACGCCGACACATGGAACCCAGACCTGGGGCCGTCACAGGTGTTTCCAGCTGAGAAGATACTGAAAAAGATATATTTGCCCTACTATGTATATAATTTTATTCTCATATTGTTCTTTTTGTTCATTTTCCACTCCTTATTCATAATCTACAATAAAGTATTTAGTGGAAAAAGATGAAAAGTATTTCCTTCTTTTTCCATGTACAGATGCAGTCATTTATCATAACGCTGGTGGATCAATAACTATCCTGTCCACACACAAAGCAAGTTTCTCACATTCTTTCTTTATAAGAGAACAATATTGTCACTTGGGACAAAAAGCATCTTCTAAATGTAAGGGTACAGTTGTGCTATGGAGTCAACAAAGGTCTTTTATTTTTGAAAGGCCTTCAACACATCCTCATTACCACTCTAAATCAGCTACATCGGACATATGTATATCCTGTTTCCATGTAAAACTGAAACTAACAAGACATTTTGAAATTTAGAGACATTTGACAAATTAATTCTGACATGGTAAATTCAAATTCAGAATACATTTTAAGGTCATCAATCAGATTTAAACAAAATGAGTGGCATTGACCATGTTGACTTTGTACAAAATTTCCTTGAGTTGTCTCTTTCAGTTGAAGCAGTGCTTAGATGACATTATTTGATCAACTCATGAAAAGCTTAATCATTCTGCAGCCGTTGTCCACTTTTTTAAATGTGGCTGTGCCTCCAGCTTCCAGCAGAACAAGACTGACTAAAGCTTTGGTTTCTGCATTGTGGATGCGGTGCAGGTACTGCGTAGCTACTGTGATAACCCCTGGTGTCCTATTGAGGCATGGTGTGCTAGTAACCTCTGTTTGTCGGTTCTGCAGGTAGCTGATTGTTGTGATCTGGAGCACCTGTGGTGCCCAGTGTGCCAAGGTAACATAGGTCCTGCCTGGTTAAGCAGTCTCTCTCTGCTCTTCTTCCAAGGCACACATTCCAGTTTGGTTCTGTTCTTTTAGGTTACACGTATGCAGTGATGGGCAGTAGCGTTGCTACTTGTAGCGACGCTACTAGCTTAACTACTTTTGTCAGTAGCTTGGCAGTAACGTCGCTATTTACAAAACCAAGTAACTTTTCAGTAGCTCTTTTATTGATCAAGTAGCGCGGTAGTGTCCTCGAAAGCTAATTTCTCCTGGACATTTCTGACATTTCACACACAACAGCATTTCCCTGCAGCCATCAAACACATAAATTAGGAAAACAGGATGTTTCTGTGTCGACAAAAACACGCCGGGTACAAGCGCATGCGTAGGCCTACAGAATGTTCACGATGACGACATAGACAAGCGACACACACACACTGGAGAGAAAAGAGAATGGCAGAGAGCCCAAGATCCGTGGAAGAGCATTGAGCATACACCGTGGCCATACCTTCAAAAGTATGTCACTTTAGTGGAGACCAGTGAAAAGAAATATATTTTCAGATGCCTTCTGTGCAACCCAAAGAAAAAGTTCCTGTCGACATCAACGACGTCGAACACAAACATAAGAACACACGTTCGAACACACGGCTCATTGCTATCATGTTTTTTTATTTACTTACTGTATTTTATTTACAATTTCAGAGGGCATTCTTGCTGAAATATAGCAATTCAGTTAAATTACAGTTAAATAACAGTTCTTAGGAAAATACAATTACAATGTTAATTTGTAATGAAAATACAATGTTAATTTGTAAACTAAACTCATATTTTTGTCCTATTCAGGCTCATTGCTATAATTTTTTCTTATTTTATTTACTTACTTTATTTTATTTACAATTTCAAAAGGCATTCTTGTGTAACTAGAGCTAAAAATGTGCTCTGATTTGTATTTATTTTTTTGTGTATTGGGCTATTGTTCAATGACTAAATGATATTTTAGCCTTTATCTGACTGACAGTTGTGTTGATCACTAAAACTGCATTGACTTGGCATGCAGTTTGATTAACTGAAAGTAGCTACTAATGTAGCTTATCAAGCTACTTTTGATAGATTGTAACTTAGCTTGCTACATTTTTATGGGTGGTAGCTTCTGTGTAGTGAAGCTGAATTTATTGTAGAGTAGCTGGTAGCTTAGCTCACTACACATATCAAGTAGCTTGCCCATCACTGCACGTATGTCTTCTACACGCTACAATATTTACACACAAACTCTAAACTCATGCACACATACACCAGTGACTTTCACAAGTCATACGTTGATTCTTAATTCAGCACATTTATCAATATACTAGTGAGTCATCCTGCTACTGTGGTCATGACGCTATTGAGCTGATGCCGTAATCTGATGTGCATCTCGCCATAAATGGAACTACGCATCGCAGCATCGCAGACAAGGCAGACAACTCAACAGGTGTATTTGGTCCAAAATGCATTTCCTTGCTCATGTGTCTCAGTGGCCAGATAAGCACAGAAAGTCTCCCTTGTTCAATCTCTCCTACACCATCTACCCAGATGTCTTTTCTATGTTTAATGCTGCAAGTATCGGTCGATCCACATTCATTAACTTTAACTGTTTGTGAAGGTTCTCAGTCATCCAGGTCATGGCATACCCAAAAACCGTAAAGAAAGGCAACTGGACTTGTCGAGTTTCTTGAAGACGTTTTGCCACTCATTTGACTAGCTTCTTCAGTTTTATCAATTAATCAATCAGACTTTATTTGTATAGCACTTTTCATACAAACAAAAAGTGCTTTTTACAGCAATACTAATGCAGTTTTAGTTAGTAGTTAGTTTTGTTTCTAATGTGTGGCTCAAAACTAAGTTCTGAATTGAAGATAACACCAAATGCTTGTGTTGCCAATAATGACTTATAATAATGACTACAATTAAAAAGGGCATAAATTGGCCCAGAGTCATCAGGAGACACGTCAATATAAAGCTGTATCATCTGCATAACTATGGAACGTTTACGTTTAACGTTACCAAGTGGTAGCATGTAAAGTTTAAAAAGTGTTGGATCTAAAATAGAACCCTGAAGGTCACCACCATTAGTTTTATAGCTTTTAGATTAACATTCTTCCAAGGTTACAGAACATTCTCTGTCACGAACATAAGATTTAAACCAATTAAAAACAGTGCCAGACATACCAGTCAGATTGTGATGTCTATCTAAAAGAATTGAGTGATCCACTGTGTTAAAGGCAGCAGTAAGATCAAGTAGGACCAATACAGATAGTTTTCTCACATCCATATAGGACCTGAGGTCATTTAAAACCTTGACCAACGCCATGTCAGTGCTGTGGTTTGCCCAAAATCCCATTTGATATCGTTCACACACATTGTGGCTATTCATGAAAACATTTAACTCATTAAAAACAAGTTACTCTAAAATTTTGCTTACAAATGGCAGATTGGATACTGGTCTGTAGTTATTAGGAAGTGTGGGATCTAAATTGCTTCTTTTCAGAAGAGGTAGGGAAGGGAGAAGGGAAATAACTTTTCTAAGCATCTCAGCATCAACCAAGACAAACTTCTCTAGTGCTTCCTTACATAGAAACAAAGGTTCTGCTGGACTTATTAAAAACAACATTAATTAAACGATCAGTTGTGGAGTGTTTTTGGATTCTTCTAGTTGTCTGTTGTGGAGGACTGTGTTTTTACATGCCTGATGATGGAGTCCCCAATGATGACCGTAGTGGGACCTGGCCGATGACCAGGACCAGGGTTGCGGTCATATGGAGGCAGCTGAGGGGTCAGATCAGGGTGCGAGACTGCAGCGGCGGCAGCCACAGGGCTCGACAGGACGGACGACTTGCTGGAGGGGGGAGATGCCCGATGACGGATCTCCGCAGCGTAGAACCAGCAAGTGGAGGAAACTCCTGTTCATCCAACACGACGAACTTGTTCGAGAGGCAGAGGTCCTGAGCTGGAAGACGACATGGGGGTGTTCTCCCCGGTTTACAGCCATGTTTCCCACAGTGAACCACCGCCCATGGCACCAACTGCTCCGGGGTGGAACGCAGAGGAGACTTGGGTCTGGCCCCTGTCTGAGCCCACTGGTTCTCAGTCGAGGATTGGGTAGACTGGGTCCAAGGCACTGAGGCAACTAGTTCTCCTCCAGCAGCCTTGCCAGCGGCCGCCTCGGTGGTGGGACACTGGGCTAGCATGGTGTCGATGTGTCACTCCTACTCTCTCAGCCGGTGAAGGAGAATGACTCCTTCATCAAGTTCGGTGACTTTCTGGTTAAGCCAAGGGGAGCTTGCACAGGAGGGAGATGGAGAGATGAGTGGTGCCATAATTCAGCCGTACTCTCTCTGTCTGTGCTGACTGGTAGCCTCCGGGCTAAAAACAAACAGTTAGTGCACTAGCAGCGGTGCTAGCAGCAGCTGGCTCCTCACTGTCCAGTTAAAACGTCATTGTCAGTAGATGATTGATTTTTGCGGCGCTATCAATATCAACTTAAAAATGATAAAATGGGAAAAAACGAGTTTTAAAAAAAGGGTTAAAATTCGTTCTTCTCAGTTTGTTTTCATTCACACAGACACGGCGGCCAGTTATAAGGGACTGGTGGGAAGTTGAGGTTTAAGTAGGATCATCTATGGGTGTAGGCCATCAGAAACTTGTTTGACTTGTTTCTTTTAACGACCAGAAACAGGTAGGACTAGTGTCCGTTAATGGCTAGATACTTACTTGTCGTTGAAGGGGGACTGTTTGTCCCCGTCCTGTCCAAACACACCTCGAAGAAGAAGACCAACAATGGAGAGCTAACAGTCATGGACCTCCACAATCTGCTGACCTCTGGGCACTGATGATACAGACTGGGATAAGTTCACTTATCAGCTGTGGTTTAACTGGTGTAGCCCATCCAGCACAGCTGCTGCTGTCAGTACAGTGTAATGAGAACAAACAAAAACCAAGATGTTCTTAAATTAGTGGGATTGAGAGATTCTACGTTGCTGTTAAGAATAAAACACTAGAATGTCTCAGACTTTTGGATCGCACTGTGGCTACAGCTCTCCTAGAAGGTAAAAGTTACCATTAGTAGATTTCCTTTCCCATTCCGCTGCTCCACAGAATATTTCTTTATAATGAATTCCTGCCAAATTACACGATTGCATGAGAAACTAAGAGCCACCTCCAGCTTCTCTTTTTTCCTTTGCCTATCCCTGTCGCGATGTGGCCCTCACAAGCAGCGGCAGCTCTCTCCTTGACAGTTTCTTCGAGCTCACTTCAAAAGAAAAGCCGCGCTGCTAATTACTCCCACAAGTGGAGTCCTGCTGTAGAGTATAAAGCATGCAGTGTAGATTTTCAGCACTCTTTTCATCTGAAACTCGGGAAGGCTGCTCCTTCGACTCACTTGACCTCCTCTCTTGAAGTCAGACTTCACTGTACTCCAGATTTATTTTACATCTCAGCATGCACACCTCTGCAGGAGTTCAGCAGTGATCGGATTCCAACACTTGCTGCCCTGAAGATCCAGCGTCTGCTGCCGACGGTCTACCAGCTCTGCAATAAGTAATAAAAGGAGGGAACTTCTTCAAAGCCGTGTCCGTGCCTGTTTTGTCATGTTTGTAGAGTGTTACCCTCAATAACTTTCCATTAATTAATATTTTTATGCAGTAGTAGTGCATAGAATGGAGGCTGTCGCCTGAAGCCTTCGTTAGCACTTCTTTAGAACTTTGTGATCGAACGTCTTGATTTCACAATTTCACCAGTACTCTTCTATATATTCACAGCAGTCCTCCAAGACGCTTTTAAAAAGTGTACCTACCTACCTACCTACCTCCTCAGGTCCCGACCTGAGGAGGTAGGTAGGCTGTGGATAAAGCCTGAGACAAAAACAGAGAAATGTGTTTAGAGTGTCTCAAACTGAGGCTGTAATCTGACTCAGAGGAGAAACCCTGCCGACTACCTGCGTGTAGCTCGACCATGTATAATGTGCTTAAGTTCCGTTGACATTTTGTCAAAGCATTTATCAGACACAGAGGGTCAAACAAAGATGTGCCATGAGTCGTGCTATGCGGTAGTAATCAGAGCCCGACCATTATTAAAGACTAAAAGCCAGGAGGTCCTGAATGGTGTCCCATCTATTTCAGAATGAGCCACCCTGGTGTATTTAAGTGACTTTATGAATACAATTAAGTTAATCAATGAAAACAATTTAAGAACTTAAAATGTCAGAGTCAGCAGTTCCATTCCTGCCTCCTCCTCCTCCTGTTCAGAGTTTCTGTAGAAGTGCATCTTAGATCAATGGAGGAGTCTTGGACATTAATAAGTTTAATATTTAGTTTGTTTTGCTACAGAAAAGGTAACGACCCTTTCAAGGGTCACCTTATAAATTCCTTTTTAGCCTTTGACCATTTGTCCCATTCGCCTGTGAGTCGTGTTATTTTCTTTCCCTTAGTATCATAATCCAGCAGTTTTGAAAGCACATAACAGCAGTGCAGAACTGAATCAGTATAACACCAATAGACACAATTATTTGCTCTGTCTCTTAGTCACCGTGGTTAAAGATAACAGAAATAATGTTTTTGACGGAATCCCAAATCAAAAAGATGGGTGGTGTAAACATTTTATCATCTGTTCAATAAGAGAATATTCAGATGATCCGATCGTTTCTCTCTAGTTTGAATAAATCCATTCTTTCTGCACATGTTTGCCCTATTTTGGCACAGTTTCTGGGAGGTACAGAAATATGGAGGTAGCACAACAGAAAAAAATGAGTTGTTTCAGCAAAAAGTGTTTGGGCAGCAGTGTTGAAAATGATTTTCCATCTTAGCTATCTTCCTCCATTGAATATAGTGTCAAGAAAGTTGGGCAGAGAAAACTGCTTATTTCAGATTTTTTCAACCACTTTACGCTTGTCAAAAAATGTTGTATTCTGATTTTGTTTTGATAGAATTTCTAATGTAAATGGTTTCAGAGTGAAGAAATATCGTCCATGTAACGTTTTCAGTGATGGACAGGATAACAGGTATGTTGGCAGTGGCAGCCTGCTGAAGCTTCCTCCTCTGTGATGAAAACTAGTCTAACCTAGCCAGATTAAGTTCTTATGAGAATGAGTCTGGTACCATATGGATTTCAGCCAGAGGGTGTTCCAACCAATACAGAGAAAAGAAATCCAGTATACACAGTTGGATTGTCAGATTTTATTGTAAACAAATACAAGACGATATGTAGGACTACGCTGCTGCTACTCTTCTGTCCATCACTGCATAAAGCCTGCCCAAACGATTTTGATTAGCCCGACAGAAATTTGCTGGAGCATAATCAGTTCACAACAAAGAGACTCCAGGCCAACTTTCCCACTCAGACGTTTTTTGGGCAGAGGATGTTCTGGCTGCAGGTTAATGATGGACAGAAGAAGACTTGGTAGAGTGTTTAAGACAATTCAAGCAGTTTCTGACAGATGGGTTGCTATGGTAACGACATACTGCAACTTTGTTGCCAAGCTAATGTCATGTCATGGCAAAGGAAAAGATCATAATCAGTTCCCAGCGGCGCAACTCCAGACCAACTTTCCACCACAAAACATTTGGTGGGAGGTTGGGCTGGCTTCCAGGTCGTATGAGCAATACCATGCAGTCAAATCCAAACGTTTTTATGTTTGGTCTGTGAGTGTGTGGTCAGGGGCTCGCAGCATCCACGAGACAGCAGCTTTAGCCTCCTTGACTCAGATCAAAGACACTGCTGCTAATATAAGAGCAGGGAGAAAGTGAGAGAGTGCTTATCAGAGTGAGCAGAGGAGGTGAGGGAGGGTGACTGCTGCTTGTAAAAATGTCGGAGGAGAAAGGAAAAAGGAGGAATTAGGGCTTAAAAAGAGATTAGGAGTGAGTGTTGCAGAGAGAAGAGAAATACATTTGCTCAAAACAAACTAAATGAAGGAGAGAAAAGGACTTTCTAAGCATCAAACAGACCCCTAAACAAACCATAATGCAAAATGTAAATTATGAACATAGTATTTAAAGACCTGTGCCGCTGAACAGCCTTGGACTCCAGCTCAGGCTTTAAGTCCAAATTACTTTTTGGCACATCCAGGCTTTATCCAGACTGATTCTACAAAGTCCGGGCAGGGCAAACCACTTGAATTTTGAGGTGGATTGAAATTTGATTCTGAATGTATTTCTATATCAGTCTGGATGCCTCAACCACTCAAATTTCAAACAGTGTAGAGTAGTTAAATCGAAAGTACTAGAGTGACGGAAGTACTGTATAGTGTAGCATCGGAGGACGACATGAAGAACAACAGTCAATGCCAAAATAAATTGCAAGCTGACACTTTGCGGAGACGTTTCTTTAGAGGCATAGCTATCTACCAGAATAAGACAATTTAAAGCCACATCAAAAGCGTACCCACGAAGGTATGGCCCTATATGTCGTTACCATAGCAACCCATCAGTCATAACCTCCTTGCATTGTTGGACGATATGAACTCTTTCTAATCTTAAGCACTTTCTCAACTCTTCTGTCCATCATATGTATTAGCAGGCCCTCTGAAGACATTTAATGGATTTGTTCATGTGCCTATCTATTTTTTTAATAATAATTTAAAAAGAGAAAATCAAACAAATCACGGCTCAATTTTGACATACCATTCTTACCATAGTTGTGTGCGCGCGCAATCAGAGATTCTTACTGACATTTGAGATCCAATAACTTTTGTTTGTTTGTTTAGGTCATAGCTTATTTATATCTTTTTCTATTTATTATCTTATTACCACCTAATATAGGAAATAGATTTAAAAACACAAAAAAACTATTTTACCACGTCTTTCACTTGTCAGACATTGCTGTCCCGTTCACTATCTCCCTCTGTCTTCAGTTCTCAGGATCAACAGTGTCATATGTTTGGTGACCTAGCATCAAGAGCTGGTCATCTGCTCTGACATTTGACTATCTCCAAAGATTAAAGAGCTGTGGTGTTACCCGCTGAGGCAGCTGCAGGTTTGTATCTGTAGGCTGCAGGGTTGAGCAGAGTGTCTGGCTGCATGTGGCATTTCATTTCAGTCAGACACTAAAAGGTTGTTGGACTTAGAGTTCAGCTGTGGAACCTGTTCCTCTGGGCTGCAGAGAGCCACACTTATCACGTCAAGGCTTATTAAAGCCTGAAGACACACACACACGCACACACATACACACACACATAAAAATACACATGCAAGGATTAAGTACACACTTTTGCAGGTGTGTATGCCGTTGGCTCATGTGAGTATACATCGGTGCAAGGGACACACACCTGCGCAGACCCTAGAGGGCAAGATAAAGTGTTCCCTGTCAGTATCTTGCTCAGGGGAAGGACTGAACTTTAACGTTTATTCATTCTGAGTCGTTTTCACTTCTGCTGCTCTGCACTTTAACTCTCCGTCTTTGATTCTGCCTGTTCGGTGACTTTACTTTCCCTCCCTCCCTCCACACAAAGGCTAAGGTATGGTTTCAGAATGAAGGGGAACACTAACCCTTTAAATAAATAAACTGAAATCTAAAGGAGGACGGGCACACAGGACACAGGGAATGAGGATGAAGAACAAAGGTGAATTGAATTAACTCACTATAAACGAGAACTAAAGGTATGGCTGTATTTATGCATTTTCAGTCCAAACACAACATAATCCAACACAAGAAAGAGACAACCAACTAGAAAAAACAATGAAGAGGAATTTTGAGACAGTGGGAAGACTGGAAGCCAGTTTGAAAAAATGACAAACTGGAGTTGCACGACTTCTGATTTTTAAAGCTGACTGTTGACTGTGTTGTGAAAGTCAGGTCGGCGCCGCATAGTCACTGATGATGTCACTAATAAAAACACAATAGAAAGTAATGCTTTACAACAATGAAATCTATATTCTTGACCTGAATACATATGCTGAGAACAGACAGCTCATGTGCTACATACTGTGCTGCAGATATGTATAGCCTGTATAAAAACAGGCTGCAACTCAGCACCATCAGTAGCATTTTATAGTACACAGTGTGTCGGAAGATGGGATAGTGTAGCCAGGTTAAAAGATAAAAGGTATTTCACTGAAGCCTTCTCTGTGTACTGCAACTAAAGGTCTAATAACTTTGACAATGAAATTCACCAGCAAATTGTTGATGTGCAGCCTCGTTTTCTCTGTTGGATGTTTGGTGAAGTTGTTAATTGACCGCTGTTGAGAGGACTTGAACCATTCCTCTGCTATAGTTAGGATGCCATTTCAGATGAGCGTGCATTGCAGATGTACTTTTGTTGTATTTCAGGAGTGAAGTATTTCCACACGCTTGATGAACCGCTGCAAGTTTGATGCAATGATCCACTGGGCTCCTCCCCTGTTTTCTCTGAGGCGTCCATGTTGGTATTGTCACGTGATCAGTGACTATAGTTGACATGCTGCTTAAAGCATCATGGCACAGCAATTGAGCCGACAAACTGACTAGTCGACTAGTCTGTACATCCCCTAGTATATACACAAAGGCAGTGGTTTAAATGGTTTAAATTAAGTAATGCTGGTACTCCTCTTTTTCATCCAACTCCATTCTGGTTCTCTTTGTGCCTTTTTGAAGCCAGGCCACCATTACTGTCATGTTCTTGTTCTATTGCTTTTCCCCATTTATCCAAAATTGTAGTAATTTTCTCTACAACAAACAAGTGAGCATTGCATAATGCCAGCAAAGAAAAGAAGGAGGCAAGCAACACTTATTGCCCCCTGGGTAATGTAGTTTAAGTGGCATTATGAATTGACAGGAGAAGACTCGTGAAGGCTTGTGAATACTCCTGCGGTTAAAATTGTGAGCTGGCACACTCTGTACATTCTGTGTACCAGCCTACAATTGAAAAAAAAAATAAAAAAATACTGAAAATATTTAAATTACCATGCACCTTCACCATTTCTGACGTCACAATTGGTGAACTCTGATCTTGAATATTAGAAGAGGAGGTCGTTTATATGTACACTTCATGTAAACACCTTCAACACAATCCCAACTTAAGGCAAGAATGAGACAAGACACAAAAGACAAAGAAGCTCCAGTTATTAGTAAAGATATTGACTGAAATAGCCCCACTTACAGCTTACAAAGTAGCAGCTTCCAGATAACCAACAATACCCACCGGCCAACAAAGACTTCACATACACAAGGAGTCCCTCCATGTAATACAGTCGGATCTGGTTTCGACCAGACTTCACTCAGTGAAGCAAGCATATCATGCATCCTAATACACACACAAACAGGTAGCAGCTGGCGTCATCGGGGAGAGCAATCAGGTCTCTCTTTGATCCAAACTCCTTCACGTTATGACTGGATCCTGTGAGAGCCCTTTAGTCAGATCCTTCAGAGAGAGTGATAAAGCGCATCAACAAAAAATTGATAGATGTGATATTTATGGTCTACATACCACATACTATGAGAGGGTGTAATGTGACAGTACGTTCATGGGAAACTTCAACAAAAGAAGCAGCAATACCACAATGAAGAAAAAGAAAACGGCCTATTTATATTGGAAATGAGAACATTAAATGTAGGGGATTCTTGCATTTTATGTCGTGGGGTGCAATGTACAGTTTTGATGATCGTATGGAGCTCAGCCAAACCAGATCGCCACCCAACGCCAATACCTCCGGAAGATTTTGGAGACATGCAAAAAAGACCAGGCACACTCAGTGATAACAATTAAGTTTTATTTCCCAGATATCAGATGTCAAATCAGATGTCAAGATAGATTGACATCTTGCGTTGGTTAATTATTGCTTACCCCTGTCCAATACTCCACAAAGTCCTATCTTATGTTATCTTAACAAAAAATGTAGGAAAAAAAAAACATTCATAGATGTGGCAGTGTTGTTACTTTAATCTTTCATAAAAAATGCATATATAAATGCACACTACCCAGTGTATTCAACATGACTTACCAAATAAACCATAGATCGTACAAAAATGGCATCAGGATCCAAAAATAAACTGCAGTTGTCTACAGACATACTTAAAGTACGGTACAGTACAGGACATGAAGTGATATATGCTACATGGTATGTAGAGTACATATTGTTGTCTACATAGTGCACTTAGCATTTAGTTTTGGTTTAGTGTATTTGCACGTCCACTGGATGAAATACACAGAGAAAGAAAAATGCCAACTCGAGGGGGAACACATTAACCCAAAAAAGAGAATGTAGAAAAATAAGATGACAAAGACAAAAGAGAATTGGGTAGGGAAAAAAAGAACCCAAATGACATCAGCACAGATTGAGACTGGTTCACAAATAAAAAATGAATAAGGAGATAAAATAGCCTCGATGCACATGGTGACAACCAGAGAGGGACATGACCTGACATGACCTGATGAAAACTGAAACTCAGGGCAATTTATTTGAAGATATTGGAGATGGAGTTTCACTCAGCCAAACACATCCTCTGTCACAACTGAGTTTAAAACTACTCAGAGTAGAGGGGTGACAATATAACCTCGACAACAACATAGTTTAGATATTAGAAACCTCTCTTTTGTTGAAACTTGGTGTTTTTATTTATTTAGTTTTTATTACACACCGATTTTAAGTAAAAACAATAAATCTAACCCCTGCAGACACACTTTATTGTTTAACACTAGAGGTTGACATACAAAGCACTCGGTAGACTACTGCCCATTGACTGTATTTAAACTTGGTGATTTCCTAAAAAGCAGTTTTACAATCCAGTGAGGTGCATCTGACCGTTGCCATCTTGGCAGTGCCTGACTCCACCTGACTACCAGCCAATTCAAAAATAGCCAAAGAGGTGGAGCATAGGTGGAGCTGAGGCGGGTGACGCCAGATAGCAACCCGCAAGGACACCCCCCTGTCACGCATAGCATGCCACGACCTTAATTATTCAAGGCTTGATCTGATTTAAACAAATAAGTAGTATATAAAAATGCATAATGAATTATTATTATAAAAATAAAAAAATTGCACAGTTGTCATGAATGAGGAAATCAGTTCAAAATAATTGCACATTTTAACATGATAGAGGTCTACAGGGAACGACTCACTTTTGGAGCCAGTCTTAAGAGCCCCTTTTGAGGAACTGCAGTTTTTCGTCACATATTCACTTGGTTAATTTGTCTCCTTCGTAGACTCAGTTGTCCAGTTATTTTCCAGGTAGAATTAAACAATCCTGTTTCCTATAAATTCTGTTTACATACAAGCCATCTGGAACAACAATTATGTTTTAAAAGAAACTTGATGATGGACAGATTTTGTTCGTATAAACATACTAGGGAAATAGCCAGCATTCAAGTATTATGCCAAAATAAATTAGTAGGATAATGTCCACTTCAGCATTATCAAACATTTTTAGGCTTTTTCTTGGTTGACTCACAAGGTTAGATAAAGTCGGTTCTCTAAACCTAACTACTCTCAATTTGCTTGCCGTCCATCCACCCTGACCTCCTCTCAGCAACACAGTACGTGAAAACGGCTTCAATTCTAAAATCAAACCAGCCAATGATTGCTTTTGTCATTCATGATGTTACTGTGTAGTTACTTCTTTCCAGCTGTCAGCATATTCAATACAGTATTGGAAACATAATGTAATGTAACAGTATATAATCCTTTGCCCCATTCAGGTTGTTTTCCCAGCATGGAGACACACTCCTCACCTCTGTTTCACCTCACCCTCTGCAGACTAAGCGTTAACTCTTTTACTCTTTATCAGTGATTCCTGTAGGCTCAGTCTGTCCAGACGTCTCATTCATCTCAACACCTCCTCTCTCTGGACTCACTCTCACATCTATCCGTCCCAGTGCTGAGCTGATAAAGAGAGAAAGAAGAAAGAGGTGAGAGCAGAAAAAGAAAGATTATGCGCTATACTTCTCCCCTGTGAAGCACTTACAGTAAGTGGATGGGTGGCTTTGACATTTTCAATAAATTATCAATGGAGTGGCAGTGTGTTAACGCTATTTAGTGTCATCTATTCATTGGGGGCAGACTTTTGGTTGGATGTGTTGTGGTAATGCAGTGTCATCTTTACACTGGTGTGAACCAGTTAAGACTCTTGAATCTCGATTCACATGTTTTTTGGTCTTTCACATTTTAAATCTTCTTCCAGATTTCAACAGTATTTAGGTTAGCTTTGGATCAGTGTGCTCTTGTACAAGCTGCTCTCTTTCTAATTTCCAATTCCTACTGCCACTGAAGGCCTAACGAGTAGATGGAGACTTTACCAACAGAAGGTGTCCCACATTTTTGCGTATGCCAGAATTACTGTTCATTCTTTCAACCTTTTTATTTCAGAAAACAAGAAACATTTGCTCATTGTCAGGGAGTCTTTGCTGCAGCAGTTGTGTTTCCTTCTTTTCGCTTCAGAAATGAACAAGACTTACATTTCCATTTGATGGTAATGTCACACTTTAGATAACATATCTACCGAGCTGCAGAATACTGCATATCTGCACATCGTTTGCTGACATTTCCAATGTTTAATTTGTTTTGCTAATGTCAGCTCTTTGGCACGGTATTGGTTCACAGAGACTTAAAGAATGAATACACATTTTTATGGTTAAAGTCACGTACTCGCAGCTTAATGTTTCTTAAGGTGACATAGATATTGTAGTGTGGTTTAGTAATCAAAAGGCAAAAATTATTTCAAACATGAGACAAGACAGAGCCCAACAACATTAATCAAAGGCATTCTGTGGCCTAAAACCAGGAGCACTCTGGACACAAACCCAGGTTTCCTATGCTAAAATCTTGCACTTTGACTACCGTCCATCCAACCATCTTCCTATGACTTCACTTAAACACTGCCTGGCAATATAATGAAGGAGACTTGAGAAATGTTTTTATGTGATGATGCAAATCTGTACCTGTAATAGGAAACACAAGAGAAAGGAAGTGGATCACTGGCTAGAACTAAGCTGCCAAAAATAATGAAAACGAAGCCAACACGGTAGCGAAGTGCCAAAAAACTGCTTGTTACATTTCTGGGAAGGTGCATGTCGGGTGGTGTGGAGTCCAGAGCTTCAGTGTAGAAGTGACGCACAACTATAAACCAAGCTTAATGCCGTAGGAGCCCAACTCCACTTCTAACCTACCAAACCATTCAGATATTTAACAAATAAAAACTAAAGCCAATAGGCATCGAATTCACAAGGTCTCCACCAGCATCATGCGCCCATGTGTGTATTAATGGTGACCCAGTTCCATTTTTATATTATAATATGAAGGAAACATTTTTAATGAATCGGTCTGCCATGTTGCAAACTTTTATACCTTACACTATCTGCGCTGACAACACGCTTAATTTATTTATTATATTCCCTCGTACAGCAGCTGATGCATGACTTCCATTTCTAAAAGCCTTGGCTAAACCTCAATTAAGGTTTGGGAAAGATGCACAGCACATGACAGATTTTGAAGCATAAACCCATCACCTGAACAGTGGCATATACAAACACATACTGTATTAGCCTATTCATTTTTTCAAGGCGTTTATTTATTTCAAATGTTAATCAAACTATGGGATGTAACGTGATCGAGACAGCACATACCGTATAATGGCTGCATGGTGGCTTATGGTGGTGTGAATCAGTCAGTAAATGTCATTTTCTTTGTACACAACAAGTAGAAATCAAATCCAACCACAACTGGGAGAAAGTGGAAAAGTCTATGAGTGGATGAAGAACAAATAATGAAGCAAATTTTAACACAGACAGACAATGACATAAATACCAGAAAACATGGGCAGAAAGATGAAAGACGGATAAGTGAACAAGGGAATGAAAGAGTCAGTGAATGAATTAACTGTAATCGGTGAGATAACAGAAGGAAGGTTTTACAGTGGAGAGGAATGATGGGTACATGAAATCCTGACAGGTGAGATGGACTGATAAACAGAAAGAACAGGATGGATTATTAAAACCGACCAAGCGAGACAGCAGATGGATGATGGACACGGAACAAAGGCAACAGATTAATAGACTGGACCAAGTCAGACAGACAGACAAAAGACACAAACAGTGGGTCATAAAAATCGATAGAAAGGTCAGATGATTTAAGAGCTGCAAGCTGATAAATCAAACTGAAATACCTGGACCGAGCAATGGACAGGAGATGGTCAAAAAAAGAAAGAAAAAGGATGGTATGATAGAAAGATGCTCATCAGTGGAGATGGTGCAGAAATAGATGACCAATGTTTCTTGTCTTTCTGAAATATTATAGTCTCTGTGTTGAAAGCAATATGTTAGCAGAGCAGCAGCGTCATTCATCTCTCCATTATTACAAGGTGTGTTCAGACACACTATTGAATGTATGTTATATGTGATTTGAGTTCTATCATGTGCTTTCTTCCTTTTTACACTCATGCATAATGCCTAAGTTCATATGGGAGAAGTCAGGAAGAAGAAGTGTGACTGTTGCTTTCAACCTCTAAACTGTGACACCAGACAGCTGATAAAGGTGACACTGACTGCAGGGTGTCAAGGTATGAGGTGCAGGACAAATCTTTACCAAAGTCATCCTAGACGTGATGCTGTTTGCTTTTAACTTCATGAAGAGTCAGAATAGAAGTTATACACCAATCAGGCATAACATTATGACCACCTGGCTAATAATGTGTAGGTCTCTCTTGTGTCTCCAAAACAGTTGTGACTCATCAGAGAATGGACATGGGCCTTCTGAGGGTGTCCTGTGGTGTCTGACAACAGAATGTTGTTAGTGGGGGCCTTTGGGTCCTATTGGTTGAGGGGAGGGGCCTCTGTGGATCATCCCACAGATACTTGATCAGTTTGGGATCTACTGAATTTGGAGGCCAGGTCAACACCTTGTGCTGTTCTTCATGTTTTTTAAGTTGTTCCTAAACCGTTTTTGTGTGCGTGTGTGTCTGTGTCAGGCTGCATCATGCTGGGGATGGCTGCTGCCATCAAGGAGTGTCATTACTGCGGGGTGGGGGTGTCTGGTCTGGTCTAGGTGGGAGGTACATGTCTAAGTAACATCCACACTAATGCCAGGTCCAAACGTTTCCCAGCGGAACATTGCATTGTCAGAAGATGGTCAATGTTGTTTACTTCTGACCGTGGTCATAATGTTATGTCTGATCGGTGTATTTTAGCTAATAATATCCTGGGTAAAAAATAATAATTTGTCTGAGTATTCCGTGCTGTATATATATTCCTCTGAGACACGATGCTCCATTTTGTTCAAACTGTGCAACACTCATCAGTGAGCCCCACTGCTGCGTGACATGTTCCTTCATTACCTTGAACTCACAGATTGTAGAGTATTCTGACTGAATACATGCTCCACATACACCATACTCCTGCTGGAAATACTCCAAATAAGTCTTTACACATTGTTGTTGATTGTGGGCACATTGACAAATCCAGATTAAGTTTTAGAAGATTCCTGACTTTCACTATCTGGGCATATGGCAACTGCACAACTTAAATACATTCTAGTGCATAATCTTTTAATATTTACATAGGCACCTGTAGCGGTAGGCTTATAATGAGATAATGAGAAAAAAAATTTGGTAACACTTTATATTAAGGTACACCTATTCACAATTAACTAGTTGCTTATTAGCATGCAAATTAGTAACATATTGGCTCTTAAATAGTCATTATTCAGAACTTATTAATGCCTTATTCTGCATGGCCTTATTACACAACCAGTAAGCCATTAACTAAGAGTTTTCCCTCAGTAACCTCAGAATTATTGCTTATTAGCAGTAAATTAAGAAGTTGTTGTATATGAATTACGATCTCAAAATGCTTTGCTTAGTATGGACTTTATAAGGTGGTAGTACCACAAGAAGTTATTCTCCCTTAATAACACTTAATGAATACGGTCTGTTCTTATATAACAAAACATAAAACTACAAGTGTTAATAGTGTCCAAATAACTCTAAATTAAGTCTTTGTTACTTAGAATATGTTCCCCATACTAAAGTGACATCTCGATCATTACTAATTCACTAATAGTTGAACATTTATTAACCAACACTTGTTCCCTAATCTGAAGTTGCCTCATTTTCACACTTAGTTAATATATTATAGCACGTAACTACTGCAATGAACAAGTGATAGGTTACACCTTTGAAAAAAAAGGATCCATCTATAGGTTCCCTCTCATTCAGTGGTAGAAAAACAAAGACAGCACAAGTACAAATACCTCATTTATTAAACTACTGGTTCGGGTTTTGCTAGATGAACTTGCTGTGTAGTTTAACTTACAGGTAATGGGGTCAGCTTGAAAGTTCAAGCACTGACAAGTATCAGTGTATATAAACATGTCACAAACATGTATCAAATGTATAAGCAGGTCATACTGTATGATAATACAGGTACTCTTGTAAATCTGTTGGATCCTTTAACCAAAATCTGCCTTTTTTTAAAAAAACAAAACAAAACAAAAAGGACAATATAAAATACTGCACAATTTTAAGTACAAAAATACAAGAAATATCACATAATTGCTCTTTATCATCTACACTACACTTGTCAACGCTTAGAACAAATGTACTGAACATTTTAATACTTTACCAAGGGAAGGAGTTGGCATTTGGCCTTCATGTCCATGATAATAGCCTTTTTCTCAGAGGTAACAGTACATTTAGTGTGTCAAAACTTTTGACTGGTAGTATAAATTTCAACTTGATATCTTTATCTACATTTCATACTGGATATTTTTTCCTAATGTCATGCAAAAGCATTCCAAGTGTTCCATTACTGTGATGGTTTCCACGCCAATAGGTCCACTCAATTACATCTAAGTGATCCCTCAACAGTTTCTGTGTGCAGTTCCCTCTTTGTCTCCAGATAGTTGACTTGCAAATACCCCAAAATCTCTCCAGGTTTTGTGTATGTGCACCTGTAACAGGGTCAACAAAAACATCTTGATGGTTGACAGTCAGGTGATTGTAACCTTCATCCTGAAGACGACGGTAAGACCTCCACCCATCTGAAATGATTGAGCTTCCACGACGAACGTGCTTCTTTATTAGAGGCAAGAGATGCCTGGCTGAACGGTGATGCACAATCTTAAGAATGGGTCTCCTCCTGTCATCCTTAATCCCTAGCATTCCGAAAACCCAGGAACTCCTGTTGCTTGCCCGTCCTCTGTTGTACTGAAATTCACAAGAGCAAATACTTCAAAATGAGGACAATGGCACTTACAATACAATGATTCTGCAATAATGGTGGGAAATGGGAGAGAATAAATCACAAATCAAAAATTCAAAAGTTCTCTCTAGCTCTAGAGTATTGGTGCATGTTTACAAATATTGAACTGTTCTGGGTAGGAATAATCTTATCCCATAATGCAGCAGTTACTTCTCGAGATACAGGAGATACACCTCCAAGCACCTCAGACAAAAACAGGTTTTAAATGTATGTATATTGTCTCTACTTTTAGTAGCTGAGTTTAGCACAGACTTAAATAACATCAAATACACATTTTTAGACACAAAATCATGTATTTGGCATCAAAGTAATACTCATAAGTGTTCAAGTAACTTTCATACCTTTCTTTTATGGCCAAATTTGCTTTCATCTATCATAACAATCTCTGCTCTTTGTCCAACAGTCTGCTTGCCTCTTCTTCTCATTCTTTTCATTCCCGATTTGCAAACTCTCCGCAGCTTGTCTGCAAGTTTACTCAGAGTTGCAGAACTCCGAGTAATTCCTTCCTGCAGCATGTCCACTTGTCTCAGTCGAAGGCCTTGGGCGAATCTGTAATAGATCAACCAGATTAATATTTCAATGACACAATTTAGAAGTGGGGGGGTTAAAACCAATTTCTTAAGTTGTCATTGGTCTTTTTATAACCGTAATTATAACCTTTCTCAGCATTTCTCATTTGCAGTCCCATTTGCAGACACAGCAGATACACATAACCTGAGTATAAGAGTGTATTTAACCTGAAACAACAAATCTCAAAAACAAAGCAGGGTGAAGAACATTCCTTGTAGGAGGGGAGGAATGGAATAAAACCCCAAAACAAATTAAATCTGCTGTATCTTTGAAGAGTTTTAAGAAACAACTGAAAAATGGATGTTGAGTAAATCAGCACAGTGAAGTGTCTGTTTAGAAAAGTTAAGTTCTTTTGAACTTGTGTGGGTTTTTTTCCCAATTAAGTTCTTTTGAGACAATTTCCGGGAACCACCTAACACCTAAAAATCCACAAGACCTTTGTACTACATTGGACTCTTCGCAGCCGAGCACTTATACAATAGCACATACTTGATTAATTCAACCAATATTCAGAATTCTTCTCATATACTGTATAAACTCATGTCTCGTAAGCATTGGCTCTTATAGGACCCATCCCAACCAACAGTATAGTGAGAACATTAAAAAAAACATTATGGTCTGAGTTAGAGTTTGTCTTTGATGGCTTTTGTTATTATACAATGTAAAACCACGTACCTGTAGATATAATGCATCCACGTATGCAGTTGAATGTGAGAATTCTCAAATATGGAGCCACTTCGGATGGATCTCGACACCGTTTTCCCTTTGTGACAGGAATCTCGGCATATCCTGGTGATTAAATACAGGTTAATGTAACAAAATAAAAACCCATAATACTGTACTGATTTCACTAAATATTCCTTGCATGTACAACATGCTTGGCAATAAAGTTGATTCTGATTCTGAAATAGAGGGGGACATAGATGTTTATGTATAGGTGTTGAAACAGCTAAGATTGGGACTGAACAAGATGCACTTGTACTCTTAGTAGTCCTTGTGTTTCCGTCCCCCCATGCAATCTCAAAGCACAACAGAACAGTCCCATTTCTAGGCCTACTTGACAAGTAATATCTACAACTGTTACACCTTAAATTGGGTTAGACATTTGAGTAAATGTAGCTGTGTCTACTCTACTCTACTTGTCATCACTTAACAATGGTGCATGATGCTTTCGTGCCATGCAGCATGAAAAAGGTGATATCAAGCAATTAATCCCTGTGCATACAAGTCTAAAGTCAATCTGACTGGTGGTATTTATTGTTAAATAGATTAACAATATGACCAGGAATGTTATCTGAAATTGTTAAAAAGGCATTTTTCATTTCAGATTTTGAACACATGTAGAACACCCCTATCTCTACCAAATAAACAGTAGCTTACTTAAAAATTAAAATATGCAGCTGTGTGATCTGTATTGTGACTTAGCATATTTTGTGTGTACACCACTCATAGCTTCTGTATTAAAAAATTGTCGTAAAATATAGGATTTGGCACTGAATTCTAGCAGATACAATTTGATGGCTGCATGCTGCGAACTCCCCTATGCTTACACACATTAATTAATAAATAAGGCACATGTCTAGTTGTTCTACTCACCATGCTGCCTCCTTTTTGCCGTAGGGCCGTTTCAACTTCATAACATGAGAGCAAGAGGGGCATTTCATCCATTTTCGAAGTAGGCCTTCTTTCATTAACCATCTGGTGAACTTGTAGTTTTCCTTGGGGCACTGTCTAAAATGTATTCGACTCAAAAACTCATAACCCAACAACATACTTGTTAAACCTATAGCCTACCTATGAAATAATGTCAGATTCAAAGCTCCTAATATTGCACTGCGCGCCCTTCTTCTTTTATGTCTAAACGGTGTCGTGTCAGATTTTTTTTTAATTTTTTCTTTTTTAAATTAAGTCCTGCATCAAAAAAGGCGCAAAGTGACATAACAATCTACCAATCCGTAGCCGTGCTCCTCCGATGTGTTGCTCTCATCCAATCATTGACTGTTACTAGCTGTCATGTGACATCCTCATCCGAAGGGAGCCACCAGTCACGTCAAAGATCCGGAGAAGGTGGTAATTTGCCGTTTTGTTCACCGCTTGGAGAGTGAAGAGGAAATTCGCGTAACAAAAATGGTAAGTTAAGTGCTAGCCTTTTAATTGAAACTCCCTCTGAGGTTTGTAAGCACATCATAACACCCGTCTCCGGGCCGTTTACATAGTTAAGAGTAGTAAACCCTCCTATTTATCTGCAGCGTAGAGGCTAATTAGCTAATGTAATGTTAAGCTAGCCGAGTGCGCGAGTATGCACGTGAGCTGGATGAATAGTAGGAAATAAACAGTAACATTAACATAAAATGTGAATGTAGGTGCATGCAGTGCTTTATTTAATGAAAAATAAATTATGCACTATGCAGTCATTAGAACAAGAAGAGCTTTTGATCTTGTGTAGATTATCTAAGTTACATTTTGCTGGTTATAGTGACATGAATTTGTTATATTATTACAGCCTAAGGCCAAGAAGAAAATGTCCCTAAAAGTCCCTAAAGTTGACTCGATGACAGAGGTGACCAAAAATGATCTGGATGGTAAATTTTTCTTTGTCAACTTTCAAGGAACCTTAATACTTAAATAATTAGCTTGTCCAAATGTGTTTAAACATTTAAAGTCCTCAGTTTATATGTTGATTTTGTTGTACCTATGCCGTACTGTAGGTCCTGAAGATAAAGGAAGCTCTGCTCCAAGTTGCAGCAGTATAAGCAGCATCGGATCAGGTAATGATTTCTCATTTTCTAGCAGTGTATCTTTGTTGTCTAAAATGACAGAGTTTCATTTCTTGCTGGAGATTTTTCTGCTTGAGATTAAGGTTGTTGGCAGGTTTTGTCAGTATACCTGTGCTTACAAATCAAGTTAAGGCACACACCATATCTGGTCCTTTGTTGTATGCATGTCATTCTCTCTCTAATAATAATACAGCAATAATAATAATAATAATCTTTTTTGTATCCTGCTCTTATTTTTGTTTTTAAGGATCAGTCTCCAAAGTGGAGTTCCTAGAAGCCAAGATCCAATGGCAAGAAAAATTAATAATGGATCTTGAGCAAGAGCGCAATTTCTTGCGTGAGCAAGTAATGGGAAAGAAGAAATCATGTGAGTGATTTGGGAGCCACTTGTATCTGCAAAATATAATGTAATTGTAATGAAAGGTGTGATATATCTTCATAACAATCTGATCTTTGTCTCATCTATCCTCTATTTCATCAAAGCTCAACCAAAAGTATTTACTTTGGAGGACGACGATGAGGATGACAATGGCAACATGGATGAAGATGACGTCATTCCCCAATCTTCTCCAGACATCAGTGAGTCCTCAGACAGTGATGTTGTCATCCAAAGACGGAAGACACGTCGGACACAGCCACCTGCATCTGCAACTGTGGCTGTGCCTGGAAAAGCTCATGTGAGAGGTAAGAATGGCATAACTTCAACCACCTGCCCTGTTAGCAACAAGTGGTCATGAAAAGTAATTATTAATAAAAGCGTTGGAAGAGCTGTTAAAAATATGTTCTGAAGTAATTATGAGGCAAAAATACAGATTTTCAGTTGTAGTTTCTGAATATACTAGGAATTTGATGATGAATAAAAATTAAATGTCTAAAGTAAAAAATGTGGCTCTCATCAAGAATAAAGCTCCATTTATTTTACAGCATTCACACTAATTATTATCCAACATCAAATGTATTGCTAGAAAGATTTGTCTCTCAGAAATAAACATAATTCTGAACTGTAAGACTTACCAACTAAACAGATCTGAGTATCATTTTTGTATTGAATTCTGAACCACATATTGTGCATGGAATCATATCAGGAGATGAGCAGATTGTCCCATTCCTAGAATATGCTTCATACTTTTATCAAAAGAGAAGTGACCAGTTTTAGCAATTTCAGCTGACCTTAAGCTGTTGTTTGTGCTCATTTCTCGTGTTCGTTTGTTTTTGTTTTATATCTTTTTCAGTGAAAGGGCCAGCTGAGGTTATCAGCAGATATAAAAAAGTCTTGAAAAGCTTCAGCAAAGTCCGCACCATGACTGAAGCCTTCAGAATCAATGGCGTGGACCGGGGAACCATCAAGATGACTGCTGCAATTGCAGAGCTCAGCATTGTGGATCCTGAAACCTTCAAGACCCTTAAGTATGATCCTGCAACTGAGACCCTGCAGTCCTTTGCTCAGAGATGTGCAACCCACATTACCCCTGAGAAGAAGAGCATTATAGAGGACATGAAGGTCAAAAGCCAACTCCTCCCCTTGTTGATGAAATATTAAGACCTGATGCAGTAATTATAAAGCAAGTTTAGGCTGTGAAAGTGCAATGTTTGTACAGTTCAGTACATTTGTTCTAAGTGTTGACAGGTGTAGTGTAGATGATAAAGAGCAAGTTCATGTTGAGCTGTGAAGGTTTTATATTTTTTAGATTATGTAATATTTTTGTATTTTTGTGCTTAAAATTGTGCAGTATTTTATATTGTCCTGTTTTTTTGTTGTTTTTTTTTTAAGCAGGCAGATTTTGGTTTATGTTTATATACACTGGTATACAATGTTTGAATTTTCAGGCAGATCCCATTACCTTTAACTTAAACTACACAGCAAGTTCATCTAGCATTTGTTGTCAGCCTACCCGAACCAGTAGTTTAATAAATGAGGTATTTGTACTTGTGCTGTCTTTGTTTTTCTACCACTGAATGAGAGGGAACCTATAGATGGATCCTTTTTTTTCAAAGGTGTAACCTATCACTTGTTCATTGCAGTAGTTACGTGCTATAATATATTAACTAAGTGTGAAAATGAGGCAACTTTAGATTAGGGAACAAGTGTTGGTTAATAAATGTTCAACTATTAGTGAATTAGTAATGATCGAGATGTCACTTTAGTATGGGGAACATATTCTAAGTAACAAAGACTTAATTTAGAGTTATTTGGACACTATTAACACTTGTAGTTTTATGTTTTGTTATATAAGAACAGACCGTATTCATTAAGTGTTATTAAGGGAGAATAACTTCTTGTGGTACTACCACCTTATAAAGTCCATACTAAGCAAAGCATTTTGAGATCGTAATTCATATACAACAACTTCTTAACTTACTGCTAATAAGCAATAATTCTGAGGTTACTGAGGGAAAACTCTTAGTTAATGGCTTACTGGTTGTGTAATAAGGCCATGCAGAATAAGGCATTAATAAGTTCTGAATAATGACTATTTAAGAGCCAATATGTTACTAATTTGCATGCTAATAAGCAACTAGTTAATGGTGAATAGGTGTACCTTAATATAAAGTGTTACCAAAAATTTTTTTCAGGTGATTCACTTGATCACTTTCAATTACTAAAACAGAGAATAATGCCAGTCTTCAGTGGTCGCAAGGTTGATCTCCTGGCTAAAAGTAATGCCAGAAAGCCGCTCACATTAACACAACTTCCTCTCAGCCATAAACATTATTTCAAATTGGGCTAAATCAGAAAACTAATCTGAGATCTAAACACTGGAACTAATAATACCCAAGCTATTTCTCCCACAATAAAACTCCGGTGCTCTGCTAATGCTAACAGTGGTAACTAGTTCCTGTCTGAAAAAATGATATAAAGAGCAGTCAACCAATTACTCCTCTGGGAGACCTCTTTACTTCCTAAGTAAGGAGACATGAAATATTGAAAATGAACCACACCTGGAACATGGAAGCAGAAATTACCTCTATAATGACCATTTAAGAATCATAACTGACCCAGTGCAGCTGGCAGACAGTCTGTCTTTACTGGTCAGCCACCAGTTGGAGTGTGTGCAGATACATTTACAGCAAGTGAAAGTTCCACCATACTGAAAAGTTCAGAAGTTGTAGAAACAGCATGTTATTAACACTAACCATATCCTAAATCTAACCTTAAAAGGTGTCTCCACCTTGAAATGTAATCATTTACATTTACAAGCGTGTTTTTGTCCCCACAAGTGAAACAGGTCCTCATAATGTGACTGTGTAAACAGATTCAGGTCCCCACAACATCAGTAACACCTGGACCACACACGCACGCAGACCTCTCTCAGCCTTCAGAGGCTCCATTACAACAGTACAGGAACCATCTGTTGGCTAGAATCGAATCCTGCCCAATTAGCATCTGATTTGCATATCATCAGCATGTCATTAATGGAGCATTATGCAGAGTAATGTGATTGCTAAACGAGTTTTGCCGCCCCGCAGAGTAAAAACCTCTGTTCTGCTAATCGATGCCCGCTCACCCTCCCTCCCGTAAGGGGAGCAGTGTGCTGTTAAGTGTGCGCCTGTGTGTGAACATAGAAATGCATTTGGTGTGAAAATCTGGTAATACATGCGTGTCAGTTTGCTAGCATGCTTGCCTGTGTGTGAATGGGCAGATATTCAGGTATATCTGTCGTATGCAGGAAGAAAGAATCAGGAAGAAAGGAAGAAATAATTAAAGACTCTGGGTGAGTGAAACCAGTTAGAGGTAATTTTAATTAATTGTATTGTAACTTAATTGTAATAGCTTGCTAACATACTAACAAAGTACAAATTTTCAAGTAAATTTCTTAATGTTGTTTTAAAATAAGTATGTAAAGGACTATTAATTGTCACTTATGGAATATGATACAAACAAATCTGCCTTGGCTGAAATTACTTACTTAATGTTATTTCCAAAAGCTTTCTGAAGAAATTTAAGATTATTGTTTTTGTTTTTTATTTTCCATTTTGTATGTGATCAAATAGAACTTGTAAATTCATGTAGTAATTGTACCTACTACGGTGGACTAGGGCTCTTGTACTTCTAAAAACTGCACATCTGCTCACACACTTGCATTCAGTAATTCACTTCCTGGTCTCACACACCAGCTACATTACCTGCAGACCTACACACCTCAGAGGTTGCATATTTTACACATTTTCCCATTTAGTTTCTATAAGTCCACCCACACGTTCTGTCCTCCGGTGCCGACAATCTGCTCTGGTGCACGTTATGTTCACTGCTGCAGGAAGCTGTTCAACATCAAAGATATGTTACAGAATTTAGTCATCTGCAGCTGGTTATCTGTAAAATCCACCTACAGCGAATTCTCAAATTAAAAGGCCTATAGACATGGTCTCCTTGACCTTTGCTTCCTCAGAGAGCACAAAGTATGTGATGAGTTGTAATTAACTCCACCAGCTACTTGTGTAAAGAGATAGAAATGGAAAAAGTTGACGGATTCATATAGGAGTCACGGGTCAGGGGAATAAGGAGAGGAATCCGCCATTTCATTATTATTTATCGACGTGTGTGTTTCACTGGAAAGATATAATTTCATATGTTTTCGTAGTAGAAATTATCTTCCATGTTCCATTTAGGAGTTGCTCTGTCTCTCAATGATCCTCCTAATAAGCTTTTATGCAGACATAAATAATTAAAAACATTGGATTCAGTCCAAATCAAGTGAATATATATCATATTAACATAAATAATAATATCAATAAGAAATAATGTTGTTACAGCTCCAGTTAACAAGCCTGAGGGGAGAACAATGCTCCACCTGCTGCATGTAAACTTTTTTCCTTCAACACAAGCAACCTGCAAAAACTTCAAATAAATGTCTGTGTAAGGTTATTTGACATTCTGCATGCTTTTTCCCCACTTGTGACTGTGAGACAGTTGCAGCTGGTTGGAAAAAAAAACAACAAAGAAGAGAGTTGTCAGTCAGCCCAAGATGCCTGGGGGAGGAATGCCCCTCATCCGTACACCTAGAAGCTGTCAAAGCACACAGTACATGTAGACTGTCATTACATTGTCAGATCAGTTTAATCATTAATTAGCTACACCACGGTGAAAATGACTCAAAGAGAAGGGGAAGAGAGAGCGGCAGATTAGCTTTTAAATATCTCCTGTTTCAGCGTGACACACCTCTAAATGCACAGGCAGATATCATCTAACGGGATATGTGTAATATCCCAAGTCATGATGTGCAGTATCATTTGAATTTTGTGGTATTGGTGACTTATTTCATGCCATGTAGTCTCGACACTCTTTTATGTTCGAGTGTACAAAGCACTGGACTGACAGCAGACTCAGACCAGCAGCTGTATCACGTTAACCACCTGTTGTCAAGCCAATTACCTTGGTTAAGGGAAGAGAAAGACGGAGGTTGTCGTTAAAAATTGAAAGGGAAAGGAAACACATTGCATCTTGTGTGTATCTGTGTCTTTTATTAATCATAGTGAGTCTTTTCCAGTGAGAGTTGGGCTCAGTTTTGTTATTTCTGCCTCTGAAGGTTGTCAGTCTGTCTCATCCCATCAGCTGATCGAAGTCGTCCCTCTTTTAAACCAATCTCTGCTGCTGTCAGCTGTCATTTAATTGTCAGACTGGTGCAACCCTCCTCCACCCCATTTTCATCAGGAACGGCATCCATCCATCTTTCCGGTAAGCTCATTAGTAGTCCTTCTGCACGTCGCGCCCATCCAGATCTTCAGCATCCTTCTTCACCCTGCCTCCACCAACACCAGTGTCTATATGTCATCACTGAGGATCTCCCTGTACACCTTATGACATCACAGTGACGTCCTGATGGGTCTGGCGTGGTGGTTCGCACTGATGCCTCACAGCAAGAAGGTTCCAGGTTCGAATCCATGGGCTGACTGGGCCTTTCTGTGTGGAGTTTGCATGTTCTCCCTGTGTCTGCATGGGTTCTCTCCAGGTACTCTGGCTTCCTCCCACCGTCCAAAGACATGCTCATTAGGTTCATTGGTGATTCTAGATTGGTCGTAGGTGTGAATGTGAGTGTGAATGGTTGTCTGTCTCTCTGTGTTAGCCCTGCGATAGACTGGCCCTGCAATAGACCTGTCCTCTTGCCCGATGACAGCTGGGATAGACTCCAGCAGACCCCGCGACCCTTCACAGGACAGGCGGTTACAGAAGATGAATGAATGTAACACACCTAAGTCTTTCTTTCAGTTGACTCTTTTTCCTTTTGAAGTGCTTTTCTTCATTACTGCATTACAAAACTCCTTGGAGGAGATGCTTGTTTCATGCTCTGATCCTACCTACTATCGTCATCTATCGTGCCTGACGAAGACCAATAAGTATGATATAAAGTGCAGCATAAGATTTACACAAGACAGGACAAACACGGAGAACAAGGCAAAATAGGATTGCACTAGAACTTTATTGTAGATTTTTAGGACTTCATGAGTCTACACAGGGCAGAGGTGTGTGATCCAATCTGTGCCAATGCTCTCGGGGGCCTGTACAGCCGGAGCAACCAGCAATGCTAGACCTACCTAAGAAGAGAGCTTGTAGTTGCTCCAGAGTCTGGCTGTGGTGGAAATAAAAGGAGGTTTCCTGGCACACAATAGGAAGAGGCTATAAGCGGACCTGCTTCACATTGCAAGTACTTGTCAACACCTGCCACGTCAGAATAATGTAGGAGAAGCTTTTGTTATTCCCTGGGGATACTGTGCATGCAAAGCAACTTAAAAAGGCTTTTCTGTTTAAGCGACCGGCTCACTGCAAAGAAATAGAAATAGCAGTAGCTTAATTGCTGTCTCCAAAGATAAATAAAAAGTGTAATTGCAGAATGTAACACCCTATTCATGTAGTCTGGTTTCCTTTCTGTTGTCTCATTGTTAAGTATTATCCTGTTTTTATCTCAGAGCACAGGATGTTTTGTTAACCTTTACTTTACTGAGCCTTTTATTTTTCCCCATGTGATGTTTGGCAAAATGAAACTGTGTGATTTGCTTTAGAAGTGAGAGGGATCCACGGAGTGCTTCATTTATAGTTGCGTATCATTTTGACAACATAGGTCAGACAAAGGTACAGCGTAGCTCCTGACACTATGCTGTACCCTGCCCTGTAAGCTGACATGCACCTCCCCTTAAATGCAACTACATGTCGAGGAAATGCATACCATAACGGCTGGGGTTGGTCTAAAATTCCCCTGTTCACGAGTCTCAGCGGCCAGACAAGCACAGAAAGTTCTCCTTTGTTCAGCCTCCCACACACCTTCTACCCAGAAGTCTTTTCTATGTTATGTGCTACAGGGATTTCATCTAAAGTTACTGTTGATCCACACTTTTTAACTTCTACTCTAACATGAGCCGCTTTCGACGGCATAACCCCTTTCAACGTAGTCTCCATGTACACTGGTTGCTGGAGTATAAACCAGGCTTTCAATTCCAAAGGATGAACCTGTGTGCTTGTTTGTGCTTACTTGCATTGCTATGTACGGGGGAGCTTAGCAGGTCAGTGTAAACTGAACTGAAATATTATCTAACAAATACCTACATATGGTGAGCGCTGGCCTAGTGGTTAAAAAGCATCTTTGGGCCGAGGCACATCCCAATCTGTCCATGGCTGAAGTGTCTTGAGCAAGCCTTGGACAGCTTCCTGTTTGCCTCACAGACACCTAAAAATCCACCCCGAAATGCTTCCTCTGTGCCGCACATGTTGCATGCTTGCAGGCCACTGCTCCAAATGTACACACTGCTTTGGGAATGAATGGATGGGATAAATGCAGAGAAAGGATCCATGAAGGCAACCAACAAAATAAAAAAGCATAAAGCATGTTCCCTATATTGATAAGAATATTAACATTTGACAAGTATAATTTCATGCTATTTTCTCTGTCATTCTCACTTGGGATTCCATGGCAATTTGCATAGCAGTGTTTCAAAACCAGTGCAATTTAGCAATTTTTATTAACACGTTGAACATGATAAATGGGGCACATTATTAGTCTCATTAAATAAAGTGAAGTCGAAACTTAAAAACGTCTGGTAGCCTCGAGCCATTTTGTGTTGATCCAAAAAATGAAAATGAGTTTGCGTGTGACATTTTGTGAACTGTACCTGATAATGGACAGATCCACAGCCAGGAGGTTCCTGCTCTGGCAGATTGACATTTTGAGGGGGAAACAAAAAACAGCTCAAGGTCTTTTTCTAAACATGTAAAACTGCCAGAGAGTCTACAGAGTGCTTTTTGTGTGTGAAGGAGGCTTAAGTGTCAGTCAATGTGCAACAGAATGAATCAGTTCGTTAGAATCTGAGTGACTACTAGCTTCTTCCAAAAACTAATTGAATGTAAAAAGGAAAGGAAATGATTCCTTTTCAGGCAAAGAGATGTTGAGAACCTTTACTGGACACAGGTGGTACTAGTAGTAGTAGTAGTAGTAGTATACTCCTGAATGTGTGTAAAGTGAGTATGTATGCAGAGAGTGCCTACTGCTTTACATCATTCCGTCTTCACTTGTTTTGGTCCTGTGCTGAATAATTGCTGATCTCTGCTTCCCATCAATATGGAAGATCCTTGGATCTCATGAAATATGTCTCCACCAACACAGTTGTAACTCATATATATAAGCCCTGCAATGGACTGGCGACCTGTCCAGGGTGTACCCCGCCTTTCGCCCAATGACAGCTGGGATAGGCTCCGGCAGACCCCGCGACCCTTCACAGGAATAAGCAGTTACAGCTTAATACTTACTCTTACTTGAACGCGAACATAATTCTGACCTTCCCATTTATCTCAGCTCTTCATGCCCTCGTTTTGTAACATATCATCAGCCTCGAGGTCATAAACTCACACTTCCAGCATCTATAAATAAAAGGGCACATGCTGTATATAAAATCACACACATTAAAAACAAACTAGCTTTTTTTATCATTATAAATAGACAAACGCACTTGGTGATACATATGAGCAGCGTCACACTTCTCCCTGCTTCGTAAGATTACTGATGACCGGTTCAGTAATTTGTCTTTAAAATGAGATGCAAAAATATCTTCTTACTCTGAGGACGTTCACATGCAATTAAGGCCAGCTTATTAATGATGTGTGGATGCGCAGAGAGAGTTTCTGCTCTGCTGTATTCATCACGCGGAGACTTTTCTTTTTGCAGTGAAATGAGTACTGACGCGACTGCAGCTATCACGGTTTGAACGCACTCATTCGCAGAGTGCACATTTATTTGCCCCTAAACACCTGACTCGGTTAAAGAGGATGAGTGCCTGAAATGGTTCTGATAAGGAAGGAAGGATTTATTTTCTTCATTTAAAATATTAATACATCACACTTAACCCTTTAAACCCTAATAGTACGTTTGCGCAAGCGCAATTCGGATTACCGCAATCACGTCACGAGTTGCGCTATTGGAAAAAATCCAACGGTTTCTGAAAGCTGAGACGTTGCACAAAATAACATGCAGTAAATTGTAAATAACTACCAGATAATGACGGTTCAGGGTATTCTGGAAAAATGGGAAAAAGCACTTGTTCACAGGACATTTTCTGACCTGAAGCAAAGAAGTCCAGACATTTTGAGGCTTCGGTGTTAAAGGGTTAATAACCTCAGCTGTTAAAATAAACTAATGTGATACAGTCTATTTTTTTACCACAAGTTTTTTTTTCCCTGAAACCAAAGTCATTTGAAAAGCCAAAGGAAAGACTGATTGCTGAATGTATTTGCACATGACAAAGGATAAAGTAATGTAATTTTTGGTCTTTTTCTCATTTAAGGTTTGCTACCATAAAACACTGCAGTGACTCCAAGTATGAGACGGGGCACGTTTACTGCATTTCCATTTAATCAAAACCTCAAACGTAGAGTCTATCTGGGAAAACAAATTTGTATTATATTAACATAATTTTTATGAAATGCTGTCCTCTTGTGTCCTTCAAATGGAGGCAAATGAAGGCTACATTCAGATGAGCTTTCGAACAGGGACTGGCCTCGTCGACCTGTAACGATGCATTCGACCTTGAGACGCAGACTTCCAAAGCAGCCTCTGAATTGCGATGAAGCTTGTGTGTGTGCGTGTACCTGGAAAGTTTGCTGTGTTCACTTTAAAAGTAAGCAGTGAGAGCCGCAGAGGCATTTAGATAATCTGGACATTCAAAGCACAGACACAGGAGGGGCGAACTGAGGTGGCTGACAGCTCTGGTCTGCTAACGAGTGTCCTTCTCTGACCACTTCTAATGTCTAACTTCATAAGGTAAAGTACGAAGGCAAAAATTCCCCCTTTCAAAAAAGCCTCATTTCAGTCAGTGGGCTAGGCTAAATAACAGAGTTAGAGTTTAATTTAAGCCAGTTTAACAGCACCACAAACTACATCCTCCAAAATGATCGTCCAACTTAATTACCACCTTTCAGACACTGCTTCAACAACTTTAGAACAGTCATGAAGGAGAATTTGATGCAGGATTGTTACAACGGAGTACATTCATTCATTCATTCATTCATTCATTCATTTAGCTGGAGTCTATCCCAGCTGTCATCAGGTGAGAGGCGGGGTAAACTCTGGACAGGTCGCCAGTCACACATGCACACCTATGGCCAGTTTAGAATCACCAATTAACCTAGCAATCATGTCAAGCAGACACAGGGATAACATGCAAACTCCACACAGAAAGGCCCAGTCGGCCTGGATTCGAACCCGAAATCTTCTTGCTGTGAGGCATCGTGCTAACCACAATCCCACTGTGGCGCCTATAATGGAGTACATTTACAACTACAGTAATTCAATTTTAGCAAAGTTTTATAGCATCAATAGCAATCGGAATCGTCTCAACGCACTACATAGTGTTTGATCTGGGGGTTTTAGGCTCTGGGATCTCAGGCCACCTGCAGCACAAACAGCACAAGGTGTCGAGCTGGCCTCCAAATTCCCTAGATCCCAAACTGATCAAGTATCTGTGGGATGCACTGGAACGAGGGGCCCCTCCCCTCAACCCATAGGACCCAAAGGCCCCCACTAACAACACTGTGTTGCCAGACACCACAGGACACCCTCAAAAGGACCATGTCCATTCTCTGATGAGTCTCAACTGTTTTGGAGGCACAAGGGAGACCTACACAATATTAGGAAGGTGGTCATGATGTTATGCCTGATGTTAGTGTAATTAAAACATACATGCCACATATAAACAAGATACATACTAGTGTACCTAATGAACTGGCAAGTGAGTGCATACTCAGCATCACTATGCAGAACAGATAATGATTGCACAAAATAGACGATAGCCCTGGTGTCTAGAGTAATTCCAAAAGTCAAAATAGTTTATTCCCTTCAGAGAAGCAGCTTTTATGGCAGCGGGAGGGAAACAAAGCAGACAGGAACTTACTCACGCCTTGAATTTAGAAACCAGCATTAACATCAACATTGTATCAGTACTGCAAGGTTGCGTTTTAAACAACTAAAAATGGTTAACGGCTATAAACAATAAAAGATGCTGTAGCAAAAAAAGAGAGCTTTTGTTTGTGCGTGATTCATCCAATTTGGCATTGTCCAACTTGGTAACCTACTTACTGATGCAGCGGAACACCTGAAACCAATTTGGCGAGAAGCTGTCGCTCCCTCACGGTCATGCAGCATTACCGTTGAGGCGCAAACAAACACCAGCGGACCTGAGCCAAATCTGTAGTAATGAGGTTAGACTCAGATGAAAAATGTCCTCAAAGCAACGAAACAACGAGCGTCCCCACCAATTAGTAAAAACGAGTTCAGCTGAATTAAACAGAAAATACCAAACAATGTAAGGACAGATTAAAACTAGTACTATTTAAAGTACAGTTAAATTCTGGTTGGGTTTCAGGAAGATTTGTTCAACAGATTGTAGCCATTGTTGGGACTATGCAGTAGTATGTCTAATAATATTAACAGTTATTAGTCTGATATTTGGTAACCATGCTGCTTGATGCCTGTCTTCATCCATGTACAGTATATGCAATTCTTCTTTATTTATAAGTAGGTTATTTTATAAACCCAGCAAAGTTATGTTTTACACTACAACTGCGAATGAAAAGCAAATCCAAAAACAGTGGCAGAGAAGCAGATGTGATGTAAGGAAATCACACACAGATCAAGCAGACAGTGAGTCAGCCTGGCTGGAGGTGACTGGATTGACAATGAGCAGACTTGCATTGTGGTGTGGTGATTCTTCCCCTCTTCAAGGCTGACTGAAGGAGTTTGCAAAGCTGCCAGCTGCTGAATAGGCTTCCATTGTCTGAGGAGGAGGTGTGTTTGGTTTGTCTTCAAGGACAGCTGAGACCAGAGTCATAAACCGAGAAAACTTTTCTGCCTTTGACTTTGGCCAATTGATGGTAAATGCCAAATGGCCTCATTTTTATATGGCGCTTTTCTACCTATTGGTGCTCAAAGCGCTTTACAGTCACAGATGCATCTACCCATTCGCTAACCCTAACCGCTAACCCTCTGGTTTGTGGACAACCCACTCTACCTACTGAGCCACAGCCACCCCCTTATTGATAGTATAGTAGTTAGGCATCTTAGATGATCATCATACTGTGATTCTTAAAATAATGAAATAATTGATGACATTTAATTGGGTTGACCAAACACTGTAGCAATCTTTAGCAGATATATTAATTTTAAAGAGTTTGCATGGACAATAAAATAATCTGATATCATGTACACCAGGGGTAATACAAACTAGTTAGTTAACTAGTTAACTAATCATTTATGTCGACTAGTCACTGACAACACTGATGCCTCCAAGAAGATGGGCGAGGTGCCCATTGGGTCACTGCATCAGACTAGCCGCCGTTCAACAAATGTGTGGAAATACTTCACTAAGCCCATTCTACCATGACGTGAAAAATATGTAAACCAGTCCTGAAATACAACAAAAGTACTACTTGGGTTGTGTTTACATGGTTAATTTGGAGATTGATATGTTCCTGTTGAACAGATTATTAAAGATTTATTTCACCCCTCTCAATCAGATTGAAAATAAATTCTTTCTGATGACAGTGGTTACATTTTTATTCTGACTGGGATATTATTCGGATTATTAAAGGAATACTAGTGTCCATGTTAATTTAGCCAAAGCTTGCCAGTGCATTCATCATGGTGAAATTTTCATTTCAAAGTCAAGGGATGATACAACATAGAACTGATTAATTTATTTAATAAGTATATTTAAATTTATGTGTCAAATGTTTGAATAAATTCACACATAACTTTAAATGTTGATCTGGGTATAAAGAAAGAGTAGAGCAGTCCAGAATTTAAAAATGCTGTGTGGTTATGTTATGTTAATCAACATTACCGACAACATACACATTTTGTGTTTCTTGATCAGATTGTTAAAAATAAAAAAAAAAAAAATTTTCAAACAGAATCAGCAGGAAAGTGAACGGCCAAGATTGGCGATACTGCCTACATAAAGGCCAACATGGCAGGGTTTAGATGGAAAGTTGCTCCAAAAATCAGCAATGAATAACAACAAATATAACTCACTTTTTATTGCACTGATGCATAACAGCATTTTTGCAAAAGAAAACAAGGACAGTGGATGGAGCCACTGAGTAAACAAAAATGTGTAAATGTGTGTTTTCAATTTACTAAAAAAAAACAGGATGCGACTGTCCCTTACAGTGCACCATGCTTCCTGGATAAAATAAGTGTTCAGATGGAGCATAAAATCTAAGAAAAGCACGTGAAGGAGATTTTTTAAATCAGTTTTAATGCTGCTTTAATAAAAACAATTATTGAGTTGAACATGCTTATTGTAGTTTAGTGGCATAAGTGATAGATAGTATTGTAGGTCATGCAGTGTCTACCAGTGTACAATTATTTGTGGTAAAACCAGGCAATACACTGATCAGGCACAACATTAAAACCACTGACAGGAGAAGTAAATAACATCCGGAAAACTTTTGGACCTGGCATTCATGTAGATGTTCCTTAGACATGTACCACCCACCTAGACCAGACCAGGTACCCCCAAAACATAGCAATGACACTCCTTGATGGCAGCAGCCATCCCCAGCAGGATGCAGCTTGACACAGGCACACGCACAAAAAATGGTTTAGGAAAAACTCAAAAAACATGAAAACCAGCACAAGGTGTTGGCCTGGTGTTATGAGTCATATAACACGAGGTTGCGTCTGTGGCATTGTGTTCCCTCCCTGCCTGCAGGGGTTGCTGTTTTTCATCTTTTGTTTGAGCTTCCTGTAGGCCAGCCAGTGATTGGAGGAGACCTGATGAAGTGGAGTTTAAAGAGGCCTTTGACAATACCAGGATTCATCGGGTTCACATTGTGAAAGAGTGGTTCAGGGAGCATGAGACATCACTTTCACACATGGATTGGCCACCACAGAGTCCAGACCTTAACCCCACTGAGAATCTAAAGGCGGTCCAACGAGTGTATGACTTTTTTTTTTGGTGGTGACTTTTTTTTTGGCCAGGCAGTATCTGTATGATCTGTGTGGGTATGTGTGTGTTTGTGTGTGTGTGTGTGAGATTTATCCATCATGGTGCATGTGATTATTTATCATATAATATGGTGTTAAAGAGAGAAAAATAATCACCCTTTCCCAACACCCTTCTCTCCCTGGGGGCCTCAAACACACACACACACACACGCACACACACAATTTTTCTCTCACTCGTGGAGTACCTGGCACATACTCTTTCCTTCCATTGCCTCCTGAAATGAATCATGGGACGTCAAATGAGAGTCGCTACAATCAGTCAACCTGCTTAAGGTTGGGCTTCAGTGTAACAGCAGCACAAATGCGCATAAACCCTCACAAGCACACACACCTGTGTTTGCAGCAGAATACTAATTACTCTGACACACACTTGCAGACAAGCAGTGTGACACAAATGCGTATTTCCAATATGCTCTTTTTTAACACATAGTTACTCACTTTTGGGCTTCCTTTCATGACTCTCTCTCACACACTCACACACGCAAACACACACTAATATTTGGTGTGTGATGGCAACAGAGGTTCCAGCAGGTTTTCTGTGCTGCAGATGCTGAGATGAATTTCCTGATCTAATTGAATAATCAGGAAGCAGCTCAGAGGGGAAATCACAGCAAAGTACAGACAGAAGGTTAGTGTGTGTGTGTGGGACTCTCGTCTTCCTTCCTTCCTTCCTTCCTTCCTTCCTTCCTTCCTTCCTTCCTTCCTGAGTACATTTGAGGAACTTGTCGAAGCAGTTTTCACTGCTGACCTTTTGACTGGGTATTGACCCATTTGCAGATGGGTCTGTTCTTTTTCTGTTCTCAGAGTGTTTGTTCTTTTTAAGTTACACATGTAATTTTGAAGGAAATGCAATAACATGGTGGAGATGGAGGTGTAAGTGTTTTTTTTTTTGTACCTCCAACCTCTTTTTTTTTCATTAATTATTTCTTCTCTTCTTTCACGTTTTTACCCCCTTATATTCATTGCTTTTTGTCTTTTTCTTTTGTATTTCTTCCATTTTCTGTGTCCTACCTTCCTCGTCTTCCTTTCAAACGCTTCCTATTTTTTTCTTTCTTCCCTTCGAGGGCTGCAACAAAGGATTATTTCTTCAATCGATTATTTTTTCAATTTGCATGTCAACTTTTTTCTTAGTATATGAATCATTTGGTGAACTACTAAAATAGACACAACTTTTCTGAATTACTTCCCTCTGTGGGATAAAAATATGTGCAACGATAGACACCCTGATCTCCTCCTAGTCTTCCTCTTATGTGCTTCATTTACTCTGCCTTCCTTCTTATTTCCTCCCCATCTGCAATTTTCCCTTCTCTCTCCTCTGTTCATCAACTAATGCCTCTCTTCTCCACTGATTCCCTGCTTCATGTCATTGCCCACTTCACCTTTGGGTTCATGGTAGCTGACCGCCTTCCTTTATTTTGACCCGTCTCTCCCCCTGTCCTTTGTCAGTTTGTCACCTGTCATCTGGGAGTCTCTTATGACATTGTGTAGCTATTTGTTCCTGTTAATTCCCAAACGTCCTCCTCTGTGCTTTTTTGCTGTATTTCCTGTGTCTCCTGATTCCATGTATTTTGGGTTCTGTACCCCTTTTTGTCACGGCTCTTTTTTGTTCTGATTATTAGTACGTTTTCATTGAAGTTCCCTTTTTTGTTTCCACATTCTTCCTCCCTGCTTAGTGTGTCCTGCATTTGACCTCTATCTTACAGTTTCTTCACAATCTGAGACATTGGTTTGTGGGTTATGGTAAGATAACGCAAGTTGTTAAGAGGAAGATCCAAAACTAGGACTGATAGATCATCATCATGATAATAAATAGATTTCATGGATGTTGTAATGTCGCCCTTGGTTTCTGAAGGAACATTTGTCTTGGTGGAAGACATCTCTTCTAAATTTTGTCCATAGTCTGAAGCACATGAAGTTTGTACATCAATTTTAAGGCTTATATTTACAGTATATGCAACCATTTTTCTTAACCTTGGAGGAGGTGGTAGATTGTCGTGATTGTATAAAGAATAATGTCTCATGGTTCTCTTTTTCTTGTTTCTCCTAACATTTATCCATTCTTTTTCCCTCCCTCCGCTCCTCTTCTCTGTACCACCTCACTTCATATCACAGTCTCCAGCTTGTTTCCCCCTCCCAGGAGAAGCCAGAAGCGGCAAGCTCCATTCATAATGTATATAAGCTCCAACACCAAAAACACATTCTTCATGCAGCGTGTTTCTAGGAGCAGGGGAAGAAAAACGCTTCGCAGTAATCTGATAGTGTATGTTACATGAACTACAGACTTAGCATCCAGGTCTGAAACCCTTCGCAGCTGAACAGAACAAAAAAGATAATGACGGTGACGATACCGTTACCGCACTGTATAACATGGACACAAACACAAAACACCCTACATATTTGCATTACATATTACTAACATAAAATAATATGCATGCTGTGGATGTTTTATTTGTTGTTCCATTGTGTTCTTTAAGATGTTTTTCCTTCTGAGTAAGTTATAGATAACCAGTTAGTAGAAGCTGCCAATACTTACAAGTTTTATGACAAACAACTCAATGTAGTCACTCAGAAAACATATGTAATATCATGGAATTGTATTACACTATGTGGAATAATGCACCAAAAACATAAAATTCTCACTGATATCACACAACATGATTTGCCGTGTTCATATGCTGTTAAATAGTGTTTTGGCATTGAAACTTCTTTAAAAACCTGAAGTAATTAAGGGAACATAATTAAGAACAACTCAATTACAACTTTAAAAGGGCAGTGTTGAAGCAAATTTCTGACTTGTTGAGTGAATAGTAAGTCTTGAAACACTGGAAATCCATCAAGAATCCCTGAACACCACTACATAAGCCCTGGGCCTTTGTGACAAGCCCTGACCTTTATTTGTCATTGTAACATGTACAATGAAATCAAGTGCAATCCATTCAGTGCAAAAGTTAAAATATAACTGCAAAAGTGATAAAATATTAAAGGTAAAAATATGAAATATATTAAGACATGAAAGACAAACACACAGAGACTTTCTACATTCCCTTAAGGAATACAAACTGATTACGCAGCATTTATATATTAATAGCTGTCTGATAGAAATTACTTTTCAGCCTGTTAGTTCTGGTTTTCATCAACCTGTATCGTCTGCCCAATGGCAGCAGTTCAAACGCTTTGTGATAGAAGTACGTCAGCAGTTTTTGAGGGATGTTGTTCTTCCTAAGAATTTTCAGGAAGTATCTGCTGGGCATTCTTCACCTGCTTGACAATGTTCGCGTCCCCAGTGTTTGCGTCTTAGGGACTTCAGTCACCTTTCCAGCGACATTCAGAGGTCACTGAAAAGCCTTTTGGAGGTTTGATGCTTTCTCTGGGATCTCCAAAATGTCTTGCTTTGTGGACCTTTGTGTCCAGGAGGATGGTAGGACCACCTAAAAGAAGGACGATACGAAAGACTTGGTATTCTGAGTTCAACAGGTATTTATTTACAAAGGCAGAGCAGAGTTAAAGGCCACGGATGTGATCAGGGTTCAGCAGGCAAAGAGAACCCTGTGGGTCCATGGGATGGGAAGACAAGGACAGCAGTCGACCTGATTCTGCTGAGAGATGAGGAGAAAAGAAGGGATTACTTCTAGGTGGAAAAGCTTTTCAGAGTTTTCAGAAAAAGGCTACAGTGGAGCTTCTGTAGAGGAGTTGAAGTATTTAATGCAGAGAAGATTATGAATATTTGGCAGTTGGTAGGCTGAAAGATACACAAGAAAAAAGGAGGAGCCTCAAGGCTAGGGCTTGGGTAAGGAGGAGGCAGAGTTTGTGACACTTTGAACCACTTTAGAGCCCCTGGAACACCTTTAGTACGTCTTCAGGCTTTTTTTTCCACAAAGGGAACTTAGACTGAGACATTCAGACACAAAAATCCGAACATTAGTTACATTTGTGTGATTGGTGGCGGACAGTTGGGTACACTTACTGCCGTATATGATCAGCAGAATGTAAAATCAGCTCACAGCATGTTACAGGACCTGTTCCATATTCTGTCTCCTGAGTTTTAGTGGGTGCCATCACACTTTTAAGTGTACACTGAACAGTGACTCACGTGTATTCACGGATGCAGCTATACAAACATATAATTTTTTTTATTTATTTTTTTCTGTTGAAGATTTATTGAAGTAAAATCATTTTTATTTATTTTTAAATGCTTTATTTAGAAAAAAAGGCACAAGTGTACACTATATTTAAGCACTTTATAAATTGTTTAAAATTGTTGTATGTCAAAACGCATCTGCTGCTTTATGTCTTTCTACTGTTTTTAACTTATGCCCTTTTAAATTGTCCCTTGGGGACAAATAAAGTGATCTGAGTTGAGTTGATTAGAGTACCACGTATTTAAAAAAAAAAAAATAATAACATATTTCATGCAATTCATTCACTATACTGTTAATATAGGCCCATAACTTCACAGACAGAATTGTCAGGTTTGTGTTAAATAATTACCTTAGTACAAATGTACAGTGTGTACATAAAGATGAATTGTTTTAGTCCTGGCTTCTGACTGATGGGTAATGCAGTGATTCTTCACTGACACATTAGGATGTATGATGGTGGTGTATGATATGTAATAATGAAATAGGATAGCCTGTTGGGGAGGGTTATGGGGGGGTGGCATTACTGAAGTTCACCCAGGGGACTAAACAGGCTAGAACTGCCTCTTCAGTTTGGGAACTCATTGGACTGGACTCACAATGTGGCATTTATTTTTTTTTAACTTTAACCAGGACATCAATTTCAACTGGCCACAGATGTGATCAGGGTTCAGCAGGCAAAGAGAACCCAGTGGATCCATGGGAAGGGAAGACAAAGACAGGAGTCAGCCTGATGAGGAGAATAAAAATGGATAACTTCCAGGTAGAAAAGCTTTTCAGAGTTTTCAGAAAAAGACATCAGTTTCAACTGCACCAAAACAAGGAATTTAACCAATCTATGTCAAGCTCCACCCAGCAGTTTTTCAGTTCTCAGAAGGTCTGTCCTGGAGGAGGTACGTTTTCACCCTTGAAAATGCTCTTGTAAGAGTTCTAGGACAAAGCACAAATGTGTGGTCCTCCCTAAAATGGCGTATGAATTCATGTAGTAGAAAAATGGGCTACGGAACCCCTGGGACCTATTTAACGCTCCTCTGTGTATGAACCACTGATGTCCTGCAACAGGCATGTTTGTGTGTGTGTGTGTGTGTGTGTGTGTTCACATCAGCTCTGCTGCTATATGAAACTTTCAACATGCTGGTCTGTGCACAGCTGCAGTGTTACTGAGCCCCTGTAGCTTCAGGGCAGGTACTTTACAGCACACTAGTGAGGATTATCCTGCTAACACACTTGAAGAACACCTCGCATTCCCAGCATGCCTCCACACTCCACCACAGGGGGTAAGACATGTTGGTGTAGTGCAGAGAATGTTGCGTGTGCATTCAGGGGAAGTATTTAACACGTTACATTGAATATGCATGTGATATTTGCATCACACTGTTCTTGCATTGATGTACCCTTTCCACAGAGCAGGGAGTGCAAAAGTGCATAAAATATGCATATGCAGAGAACCAGAAAGCTTTTGTTTCCTTGGTAGCAAAAGTGTCGTGTTTCATGGGAACCATAGTGGCTCGTCTCTGATTTATTAACATAATACAACAAAATCCCAAACTTGGCTCTAAATGTCTTTTTGTAATAGCGGTTTGGTGTATTTTTTTACAGGGATTTCTTGTATTATTTGGTGGGATTTACTGAGATTTCATAATGATTATTGGGTTATTTTCCTGGCAAAGCCAACTTCCCTCTCTAACTCAGTTGCAGTTTGACAAATGCTAAAATGGGAAAATTACTCAAAAACCCAGACCTTCATCAAAACCGTTCAACTGTTTAATCAGGCAGCCACAGGCCAGCAAACAGGAACCAAGAGGGCCAAGGCGGAACTCCTGATTGGGAACAGAGAGTTAAGATGGTTTACCGGAAGACCAAATGAGTTGGTGACAGATAAGGTTGGTACCAGAGAGTCAGGCCCAAGAGTGCTGGAAAGTCTTGCATGGCAAAGAACAATCTGGCAAAGGAGCGAGTGTTGAACTGGTAAATACACTGCCTGGCGGAAAAAAAAAAAAGTTGCCACCTGGATTTAACCCGGATTTAAGCGAATAGTTACAAGCCTCCTATTGGATAATTACTACATGGGTGATTATCTTTCAGCTGACAACATGTTATTTAACCCCAACTGATGCAATGAGTAACATCTCTTTTCTTAAACAACCATGTCTAAAGACACATCCCGTGGTCATGGAAAAGATGTTAGTCTGATTGAGAAGGGTCAAATCATTGGCATGCATCAAGCAGAGAAAACATCTACGGAGATTGTAGAAACTACTAAAATTGGGTTAAGAACTGTCCGACGCATTATTAAAAACTGGAAGGATAGTGGGGAACCATCGTCTTCGTATGTATGTATGTATGACATGACTCAGTGGATGTCATACATACGGTGTTTGTTTCACTTCAGAGATTTTTGGGATAGGGAGGCAATTGTATTGGGGTGATAGACACACCTCATTTTGTGTTTTCCACGTAATGGTCTCACTGTGTACAGTGTACCTTACATATTGGGGCCAATACCAAAAAATACTAAAAAACAACCCTTTTCAATGTGGCATCAATTTCAACATTCTGTGGGTATAAAAAGCTGGTATTGTCAGTAAGTCATTCCAAGTTCATCATTCAAACAGCCATGAACACACGACGTCACTTAACGGACGAGCAGCGCCACCTGGTGCGCCTTCGGGTCGGTGGCAGGCAGTCAGATGTTGCTCGTGAACTTGGTGTGTCTCAAAGTGTCATCGGCAGACTTGCATCAAGACACAGAACTACTGGCAGAGTTTGTGACAGACCCAGGAGTGGAGCACCACGAGTGACAGACCGCAACGATGACCAGTACCTAAGGACCTATGCACTCAGACATCGTTATGCAACACAGCTGCAGGCCCGTTTACGAGATGTGAGGGGTACTAGGGTTTCCAGACAAACCATTCGGAACCGACTCCACCGCTTTGGCTTGAATGCCAGACGACCGTTGCAGGTGATTCCACTGACACCAAGACACCACCGTGAACGTTTGCAGTGGGCACAAGATCATGTGACCTGGACAATGCAGCAGTGGTCTACCGTCCTGTTCACTGATGAGTGTCGGGTCACCTTGCACAGAAATGATGGTCGTCAGCGTTGCTGGAGAAGGAGAGGTGAGCGATACGCCGAGGTCAACATGGTCCCCAGGGTTCGCTTTGGTGGAGGAGGTGCAACAGTCTGGGCAGGCATCACCAGTCAGCGCAAAACAGATTTGGTTATTGTAGATGGCTCAGTCACTGCACATTCTTACCTCAGAGACATCATAGAACCCATCATCATCCCCCAATTCCGCCAGCACACCCCCAACTTTCTTTCATGGATGATAATGCTCCACCACATCGTGCCAGAATTGTCACAGCTCGACTTCAGGAAGTCGGAGTGCCTCATATGGTATGGCCAGCAATGTCCCCTGACCTGAACCCCATAGAGCACGTCTGGGACCAGCTGAAGTAGAGACTGGATGATCGTACCCCACCCCCACGTGACCTGGCAGAACTGCATGTAGCACTTGTGGAAGAGTAGAACGCATTGCCTCAGAACAAGATCATGTGGCTAGTGAGGAGCATAAGATATCGCTGTCAAGCTGTCATTGCGGCAAATGGTGGAAACACCCGCTACTGACATTGTCAGTTTATGTTATTTGGGGCTATCCTTGTTATTGTCTAAATTTTGGGGATAATAAATATTAAACTAATGAAAATGGTGTTTCTTCTCATTCATTATTAGTAATATCAAAGGGAACTTTTACTTATATCATTAAAATTCAGACCAAATAGGAAAAGCACTCATGTAAATAACAATATCCCTAGCTTATTGTGATTAGTGTAAGACCATTTACATACGTACAATGTGAAGGAAACTCAAGGGATTGTGACTGAACAGTTGTGTGGCCTTAAGAAAACCACTAATCAGTGAGGCTAACCAGAAAAAAAGGCTTCAATCTGCTAGGGAGCATAAAGATTGGACTCTGGAGCAATGGAAGAAGGTCATGTGGTCTGATGAGTCCAGATTTACCCTGTTCCAGAGTGATGGGGGCATCAGAGTAAGAAGAGAGGCAGATGAAGTGATGCACCCATCATGCCTAGTGTCTACTGTACAAGCCTGTGGGGGCAGTGCTATGATCTGGGGTTCCTGCAGTTACTCAGGTCTAGGTTCAGCAACATTATGTGTCCAAAGAATGAGGTCAGCTGACTACCTGAATATACTGAATGACCAGGTTATTCCATCAATGGACTTTTTCTTCCCTGATGGTACGGGCATATTCCAAGATGACAATACCAGGATTCATGGGGCTCAAATTGTGAAAGAGTGGTTCAGAGAGCATGAGACATCATTTTCATACATGGATTGGCCACAGAGACCTTAACCCCACTGAGAATCTTTGGGATGTGCTGGAGAAGGCTTTGTGCAGTGGTCAGACTCTCCCATCATCAATACAAGATCTTGGTGAAAAGTTAATGCAACACTGGATGGAAATAAATCTGGTGACATTGCAGAAGCTTATCGAAACAATGCCGAAGCAAATGCATGTTGTAATCAAAGCCAGGCAGTGTATATGCTGACCTGATTACAAAGGATGAGGAGCTGCACTGGTGCACAGGTGAGCGGGGTTGACTCATAAGGTGAGAGTGGCTGCCATGCTGAGTGAAGCAGAGGTGGAATCAATGGAAAAATACTGCAAATAAAAAAATAAAAAAAAGCTGTTGTTCTACTCCGTCCGCTGTGGAGTATCAAATCTGCAGATATGATGGCAGATAATGTCTGAGACACACATTTTCAAAGTTGCAGAGCACATCTATTTTTTTTTCATACTTGTTTGAACAACTGGTTGTTTTGTTATGTCCATGTTTCTGTCCTGACTGGAAACTCATCGCATCACCTGATGTTTACCATACATGGGGCTAACATGCTCAGAAAGAATGGATATAGTCCTACCAGAGAGAAATCACCAGTTAATGTGTTTATATGATTATTAGGAGCTATTTCCCCATTTTCAGAGGTTTATACCCCCTCTCAGTGTTGCTTCTGATTGGGCCAGTCTGTTCTGATTGAGGTGGTTACATGAGGTGTTCTTATTCTGACTCTTCTGATTGTTATTGGAATCAAATGTGCATGTAAATCCAACAAGTGTCAGAAATTTATTTCGGTGGCGATAGTAATTGTTCTATATTAGCAGGAAGTGGGAAGGAGGTCAAGTAAGAAATGTCTTTCCTATATACCACATTGCTAATAGTGCCCCTAAGCATTAAGTGTGGGTTGAAATGTAATGAGTTCTCATCCACTGGAGTTCTTTGACCAAAGTATCCATGGCAAAGTTATCATAAAAACTTTTTACACTCCCTTTGTTGTTGTGGAATCAGATGTGTCTGTTTTAGTTTGAAGAGTAGTACATTTGCATTCAGATGCTACAGCTAATTTAATATAGATAAATTCTGTTATTTTTTATTTTTTTTGTTTGCATAGATTTTCACCAAAACTATCTGCTACTACTAAATATTCATATAAAATTCATGTTCAGCTGTTGCATTTTGTCAGAAGTCACTGGAATGTAAAAAAGAAGCTATTTTCCCCGGACGTGTAAATAAATTTTGAACAGAGTCCAGAAAATGTTTCAGCTGCATAGAGCTTACATTAAGAGGATTAAAAAAAAAAAAAAAGTAAAACAACAGTTGGTGTTTTTAGGCTCACATGGCAAAGAGAGAGAGAGAGAGAGACAAAGAGATGTCTTATTTTGAAGAAATGTTCCTTTTCTGTCATGTTTAATGTGTTAGCAGAGAGGTTCTGAAATCTTACGCTTAAATGTCTAACAAATTTTAAAGATCTTTGTCTTTCCTCATAATTCATACACCAGTTCAGCATTTCAGACATTCATGTCAGTTCATGCTGCTTCCATGTTATTTCCTCCCGTGACTGATCTTAGTCACTCCTCCAAATAAACACAAGTACAACCACAATTTACCCGGCAGGTGAGATATCTTTTCCTGCCACACTGTCATTTACAGTGCACAACCTGAATGGATTTAGTTCAACTTTTTTGCCAGATGATGAAGCTTTTTTAGTTTAGTTTATGTTTTGTTTTGCTGCAACCCTCTGTGTCCATTTTTTGTTCCAGCCTTAGCCCGAGTGGAGTCCATGGATTCCATTTACTTGTAGGTGGTAAATCATGTTGGTAGTATTAAATGACGGTCTTCTACTACCACCTCACCAAACATCCACATTGCACATTTTGTTAACTGCTGCCTGACTTTATTTTCCAGAGTAAAGTTCTTCCACACAGCAGACACATTTAGTCATGTGATTTTGGTTCTTCTTCTTTGTTCTTTTGCAGCTTTGATGCCAACCAACCATGATTAAAACAGAAGAAGATGTTTTGACACTACAGCAACCTCAAACAAATAACTACAAAAGCCCAGTCCGATCTTTTTAAAAATACCTCAATTGGACTTGATACTGTTCCCGTCTAAATCGGGTAGTAATCATTACCACAGTGAGTGTGAATCTACATCCAGCATGTTTGTTATATTCATTCATTCATTCATCTTCTGTAACCGCTTATTCCTGTGAAGGGTCACGGGGTCTGCTGGAGCCTATCCCAGCTGTCATCGGGCGAAAGGCGGGGTACACCCTGGACAGGTCGCCAGTCTGTCGCAGGGCTAACACAGAGAGACAGACAACCGTTCACACTCACATTCACACCTATGGCCAATTTAGAATCACCAGTTAACCTAATGAGCATGTCTTTGGACAGTGGGAGGAAGCCGGAGTACCCGGAGAGAACCCACGCAGACACAGGGAGAACCCGGGATCCTGTGGAACTTCTGCAAGTGTGCTACACATCTTACATTCATTGTTTAGCTGTGTGTGAGTGTCTGTGCGTAACAGATAAAGCGCTGAAGATACTCTACCTCCATTGCGTGTGCTGTGAGGACATGAGGACACTGAGGACATAAATCAAGTCCTAACGTAAATCATCACATTCTGGGTGAAGGCTTGGTCCAAGGTTGGTGTTAGGGCGAGTCTCCAGGAAGTTAATGTAAGTTTATGTAATGCCATTAAAGAAAAAGGGCTTTGTGTAGCGACTGCGAGTAGCCTGTCGGCAGGTGGGTTTGACGAATGAGACTCAGTTTTAAGGGTGAGTTTTTAATTAGGTTTTGGTCAGGGTTGGAGTAAAGGTGATGATGGTTAAGGTTAGGGTAAGAGAATGCTAATGAGTGTCCTCCCAAAGACAGATGTAAATAAGTGTGTGTGTGTGCTGAGCAGAGATTGGGGCTGTACAATAGCCTACAGTGGTGTGAACCTCGTTAATTACCCCCTTGTCTTTGATCTCAGCCTAATGAGGAGAAAACGAGGTGATAACGAGCCCAGGCGAGCTCTGGGACTTTCAACTACTCATCACTCCATGGGAAAAAGCTGATGCCTCTGAGTGTGTGCATATAGTGGGCTAATGTAGCACAGAAGGACTAGAAAGGCTCAGGTGAGAATTTGACAGTGCTGAAACTGATCCCAAAGGTACAGACCACTTAAAATATTTGAGAGAGGTTCTTTTGAATTCTAAGGTCCTTGAAATACTGTGGTTAACTAATGGAGGGGAATTTTCTTGTAAGTTTCTACGTTTTTACAGAAGTTCTTTAGGCGAGGTGGGGTTTCTGGGTTTATTACAGTAAGTTCAGTAAGTTCTCGGTGGTCGGTGGCATGCCTTTAGGGAACGTTGTTGTCAACACAATAGCATAGTTATGCAGTTTCCAGAAATAATTTTGCGCGCCCCCTAAACCATTTTCGCATGTTAGCAAAGTTAGCACAAATGGAAATCTGGATTTGAATTCAAAACCAAATCGTCACCTTAATCAAATATATATTATATATATTAATATTGAATTGTTAAATCTTCTGATGATCTGATCCATTTTTAATTCAGACCGTTTAATACAATATCTTCCATCATTTACCACTTTCTGTTTTGACTGAAGGTTTAGATTTACAATCTTCTATTTTTATCTTTCACACAGAGAAAAGATCCAATTAATGGACCGACAGTACAGTTGACACAGCGTAGAAGAAGAGCAACAGCATGAACCCGTGGCTCACTAGCGCCCTCTTCCATGAGGCAGAAGTACTGGCTGCCTCATATCGTGCTTTTTCAGTGCGATTTAATGTCAGATAAACAAGACTAAATATGTTACACTCATCCATGAAATACATTAATTAGGCTATGGAAGATTAGGACACATGATAAAAATGTACACAACCAATATTTTGATGACATACAGAGAGTTAGCCACAGGCACGCGCCAAGGACACGAGCCTAACGCAGTTTGTGAGTGACTGCTCCCTATGGTCGCTCTCTATATTCACACAAGAAATACGTAAATTCAGCGATTTTGACTATAAAAATGATCGAAATGATGGGAATCATACAGAAATTGCATTTATATTCAACTTATATCAGACCAATGGACAAAAAGTATAATTTATTTTATCGTCATTACTTAACCTAACCCATGTTGTCAAGTTAAAAACGTCGTCGTCTTCTTTTTCTTCTTCTTCTTTGTGTAACTGTGCTTATCATCTTCTTCGTTTGTTTGTAACATTAGCATAATTTCAAGCGCTAACCTGAACCTTGCAGCTAATCAGTTTTACCACATCAGCTTCCTGCAACTATTTCACAATAAAAGCATTATTAAGAACTGAATGATGTATGCCCACTGAAACACTAGGGGGCTCATAATTTGAAAAGAATGCAGATCCTGTTAAGTTTGTATTAACAGCGTCAGGCAGCAACTTTAACAATGTAAACGGGTGCGAGATCTCTTATTAAAATACAATGAATTACACTTGTGAAATAGAATTAGAGAAAAAAAGTCACGTTACAGTCTGTAGTTTAGGTAGATAAAGGTCTCAGTCACATTTGAATAAAATAATACTTTTTGTATAAAATGTCATATAATCTTTTTTGAAAGATATTTTATTTTCACGGACCCCTTGCAATTACACCACAGACCACTACGGGTCCGCGGACCCCCGGTTGAGAATCAATGCTTTAGGGACCGTTGTTGTCACGGCCCTTGCCTTTGCAACCATTGTCGTGTTTTTTGTTAAGTCTGTTACATACTCCTTGAGACGCGAGAAATCTGTTCTCACAGCCATCGTTTGGGAGTTCTCGTAGCTTGTTCTCGACACATCATCCGGGAAGAAAGTTTTTCTCGTGTGGTGCCTGACAACATTTCTGTGATTGGTTAGAAATTGGAAGTGGCCGCAGTTAATTCTCTGTGAGCTCCCAGATGCTAATATTCACGGCATGACCGCTAATCTATCCTGGGTGGAGATCGGCATACTGTGTGTGGGTGCATGAATGAACGGCGTGATCCGACGGACATGGTCTTCAAAACTTCTGGCTGACATCTGAAAATAATAAGGAGAGTGCCATATGCCCACATCTAACACAATGCTTAGCGTGTGTGACGTATGCCACAGTGGGAAGGCCCTATGAGGACTTCCCCAGAGTTCAGCACTTGAGTTTCTCGTGAAGTATAAATGACCTGGGCAGAATGAACTTTTTTCTTGTTCTCACAGTCTTAGGACCAAGAACAAATCTCAAGCTTCTTACGGAGTATGTAACAAGCTTTAACGTGAGCAGTTCACCCTGGTACTCTTCTAATGAGCACTATGTGAATATTGTGATCTGTACTTGTTGTAATTGTTTTCAGTCAGCATCTGAAGTATTTAGTAAAGTGCTAGTATTTAGTAATAATGTGCAATACATGTGTGCAATAACCTTTAACTTCGTATGTGTAATGTGCAATAAGTTACATCAACAAGTGCAATAACTTCATGTTGTAATAACAGTTGTTATGTCATGCCAGTGTCTATAGTCTTATAGTTTTGTACATATTCTTTTTTCATTCCTTACCTTAATGATATTTTTATTTTTATTTTTTTACTGCACCTAAAAGGGAACCTCTGGCCGCCTTAATTTTGTTGTACCACAATGACAAATAAAGACCTTCTATTCATTCTAGTAAGTGACTGTTTAGAGCTCTGTGACCTGCAAGCTCTTGTCTTATGGCTTAAGAGCTGGGCCTTGCTGGGCGCTCTTGACAGTAGTTTTTTTGAATAGACACATTTAGAAACAGGGTGCTGGTTTGTTGCTGTGTTTTGGATTTGGTTAAGGAGTCAGCTTTTCTTTTGAAATTTTTGTTTTATAAAAGAACTTGGTCTTTGTTTAGTTTAATTTTATTTTACTGCACTGTTTATTTACTTCACTTGATCACTGAAAACTAAAACCACTCAGATCTGATTTAATGTTGTTTTCCCTTCACCCCCGTAGCAGAGCCTAGGTCGCAACAGTGATCATGATCTCTGGGATTTCCTTACATAAATGGGAGGTAAGACAGTGAAGTGGAAAATGTTAAATATCTGGAATGAAACAGGTCTATTATCATCCTGCCAGTCACCTGTGAAGCACTTTGAACGGCATTGATCTGTATAGAAGGTACTATATGTGCAACGTCATCAGTGCATTTAAGGAGAGATGGTCATCTTTTCCCATTTGAGCGAGGGTAAGTGGTAGGGTGCAAGTAGCTTGAGGCAAAAGGACATTTCATGGAGAAAGTGATTCTTTCCATTATGAAAATTTCATGGATTATTTTGTACTAATCATCCAGAGAGGACGGGGCTAGTTTAAGTCACTTCTTAGTGATGACTTTTCTAGCAGCTACACTCAGTAAATTAAATAGGTATTTTGCTTTTATCAGCCCTGGGACTGGCGACCTGTCCAGGGTGTACCCTGCTTCTCGCCTGATGACAGCTGGGATAGGCTCCAGCAGACCCCGCGACCCTTAACAGGAATAAGCGGTTACAGAAGATGAATGAATGAATGAATAAATTTTGCTTTTATCTTAACACTTTTGGAATTTAGAAATACAGTGTAAAGCTCTGTGCAATTAAAAGTAATTTTTGTGCCCAGAATGATTTCACATTGCGTATGCACCAGAAAGAAATTATTAGTGGGCATGCACAAAATTCGTGGTGATGAGCCTGAGAGCTGCTGTTTCTCCAACAATCAGACGATCCTGAGAGTTTCAGATTTCAGCTTGTTTTTGGATTTGAGCAGTAATATTTAAAGGAGCTGGCAACAAAGAAGCTTACAACAACAAAAAGAAACATTGTCATTCTGGCATTGAGATACTTCTGTCTCAGGGAAAGTAAAAAACGTTTGACTTGAATAGAGTACTTTTTTTGTACTGTGTTAATTTGCGTGCGTATTCTTGACATTCAGCGAGAGGGTTTAAAGGTGTGTTTCTCTGACAGAGACAGTGATTGAACACAATATCTGGACAGAGGAGAGAGTGGAAGAGAGACAGAGGTGGAGAGTCTATTAGTGTTGCCAGCTGCTGTGTACTGCAGGCCCTCAACCTTTCACTCCACCCCTGACTGCTCCTCACCTCGACTCAATTTTGATTCCCAACCTTTGCCTTTAAAATCCACCTTGAAATTAAACTTTCACAGAGTAAAGTTCTGTTGGCAGGACACACATGTTCAAGGTCCATGTGCCCCTTCCAGCTCCATACCAGCTCCAAAGCCCAGAGATGAACTCACTTTATCCCTGAGGATAAACTATCACAGCTCAGTTTTAGGTCAGAAACCAAGATGGACACATATGAGTGGATTACATTCAAACATATTCACCAATATTCAACATACAGTACAGTATATGTAACATTATTATATAGAAAACATTTTGTGCCAGAAACTGATAATGGATGGATGGATAATGGATCCAAAAATGGATCTTCAAATCAGATCTTCGAATTGAAGCAAATAAAGCAACGAGACATGAAACGCTAAAGTAATAAAAGAAACGGTACCATGCAAAAGGTCAAAGGTCAAAAGAGCAATTAAAAACCTAACTCTTGTGCATTATTATTCTGTCGTTTTCTAAAACTGACGTGGCTGCAGAAGTTCACTCACAAAAGCCTCAGTGAGGTCACAGTAGGTTCAGGAAAAAAAAACTAAATAAAATCCATCTGGTGAGAAAGTTTCAATGCAATGTAGCATCTCTTGAGGTCAGTTAATAAAATAGGAGGAAGTGCATATTCTTCCTTATAGATTGCAATATTTGCAGTAAAGAAAAAAAAAATGAATTACTTTTCAAAGCTGTAATCCTGTCCAACTGTTTTCTTAAACATCTCTCCACTGTTTTTTGAGCTTTGAAAACTCATGCACTTCCATCGTATTTCATCATCTCACCAGTTACTGAAACAACAACGCCTACACGGCTACACTGGTTTTAACACGGGGCTGTTTTCAGTCCAAACACCCACTAAAGCTCTGCTTGCACTTGGCAAGCCACGTTTTTCCACACCAAGCTGGGAAAACCTTTTTAATTTTTTTTATTTTTTTTTATGGCTCTGAGTTTCTGCACAGGTGCATGTCATGGTGAAATAATAAACTATCCAAACTACGAACCATAAACTCTCAAAGTTTCGAGAACACATTTGTCTTTAAAATTCCCCTTTATTGGATCAGGAGGATTGTTCAAATGAAAACAGATGTGAAATGAGTTCACATGGGGCTACGCACTGGAGTGCAACAGGTTGGATCGGAAATGGAAGGCTGTTAATCTTTGGTCTGAACCTTTTTAACATTTCAACATTACAAAGAATTTCTTCATTTGGCATTTGATGAACAGCAGGGAGATTGCCTGAAGTGATACGTTTGACATCAGCATATCTGGCCTAGATTTTGTGCTCCAGCTTACTTCTGACAATAATCACTCAATGAGGGAATTCATACAACTTTTAAACAGAAAAAGGCATCAAAGATGTTCAACTGACAGGTAGCGTTCTGGTTTAAAGGCATCTCTCCAAGCTTGCCTTTGGGGACTTTTTTTTTTTTTTTTTCAAACAAACAAAAGCTTTAGCAAGTTTTAGCATTCCTGCCAAGTGAAAGAGACATCTCACACAGCTTGAGTCTTTACACCAAGAGGTTTTCAAACAAAGATCTTTGAAATTCCTGAGTTCTCAAACTTTTTGTTGTACGCCAATGCTCGTACAGTGTATAATAGATAAAGCACTCTGAAGCATGCTCTGTGTACTGTATGTGAATATGGACTGTTGTCTGTCAGGTAATAATATAGATTTAGTTATTTCATCATCATCATCATCATTATTGTTATTATTTAAAACTATTTATTCTTTTACCAACTGTATCAAGATAGTTTGGATGCCGTCCCCATTCTTGTGAATTTGGCACTCGCCGCAGGGTTTTGTTAAAATGTGCAGTCCAATAACAATGACATGATTAACCTAATTAGAGCCTCATCACGTTGGCGGGGGATCACACGTACTTTCCATACTCCCGTGTTAATTGAATTTGGACCTCCACCAGTTCTCATCCCCAACGTATTGTCCCAGCTCTAGTGGAGATCCAAGCATGTATTTAGAACGACAAACCACGTCTGTCTGGAGGGATGACGGCTGGAAGGAAATCAACCAAAAGATCACAAAGAACAAGTAAATATTTCATAGGCACATGTTTTTGTTGCGCTTCAGCACCAATTAAAGAGTTTTCTCTGGCTCTCTTTGAGTCGGTTTCTTTCTTTTTCTTTGTTTGTTTGTCACGTTGTTTCTTTCAGTTTCTCAGCTTATTTCTTTCTTCATTTCTTCCTCTTAGTTCCATTCTTTCTTTCTTCCTTGTTTTCTCATATTTTTTTACTTTCTCTCTCTTTCTCTTTGTTACTTTGGTTCTCTCTCTTTGATTCTTACTTTCTTTCATTTCTTTTTTTCTTTATTTGTCACTTTGATTATTTCAGTTTCTATCACTTTCTTAGCTTATTTCTTCCTTCCTTCCTTTCTTAGTTTCGTTCTTTCTTCCGTTGTTTCTCATATTTATTTACTTTCTCTCTCTCTCTTTCTGTCTTTCTCTCTCTTTGTTTCTTACCTTCTTTTGTTTCTTTCTTTGTCTTCCCTTCTCTCTTTCTCTCTGCATCACTTTCTCTTTCTTTTCCTCTTTTTCCATCTTTGTCTGTCTTTCTCTCTTTCTCTGTTTCTTTCTCCCTTACGTTTTTCTTTCTCTCTTTCTATCCGTCGTTCCATCTTTCTCTCTTTCTCTCAGCCTTACTTTCTCTATCTCTTTCTTTCTGCATATATTATATGTTCACTTTAAAATGAAGTCCATATCTCCGTGGGTAGTTGCATGTTCCTCAGTTGATCATCATCATTATCTTTTATGCTCCATTTCCGACCGAGTTTGATCTGTCACTGAGGAGTAATAAGAAGTCCAGTTGTTTTGGAATCGACAGATGAAAAGTGGTCATCCCCTAAATCTATGTGTAGACGCTGCAGCCAAACAGTCACAGTCGTCAGCTGAACGCAATTGTGTGTCTAGGGAATTAAAAGCACTGGTAAAAAAATTGGCCAGGAATTAAATGAAAAGAAGAAGGTGCTGTTGTTGATGCTGTGTCGGCATAAATAAATAAATAAATAATGCTTTGAAATTAATTTACACGCCAAAATATGTGCAGTGCAATACGCTGTCAGTGGTGGAAACAGTGAGGACTGTCATTGCTGTGTGTGAGTGCTTTCTATATCATTGTTTGTTGCTCTGTAGTGTGCTGCAAACAAACAAACAAACAAACAAACAAAAAACTATAGTTCAGTTGTGGCAGATAAACTGACAGCGGTTTTATTTGGTTGAATTACAAGAGCAGACTGATTGCAAATGCATGCAGTGTAATTACCAAAGGAGAAACAACAGCTGGACCTCTTGTGACCTTGCTCTCATGGAATAACACAGAGAAGAATGTTTATTTGTAAAAAAAGAAAAAAGCTTTGTGATGCAGATCGTATGTTCTCACTCTGGCAGTCACGACTGAGTATATCCAAAAATACAACACAAATATGACATTTTCAGTGAGAAAGGATATTGCGTACTGAGGTGGGCATAAAGATGATTGTCAGAGCATTCATTACATGGGGAAATCTCTGGATTGTTGCCGATCTGCTCCTCGACGTAGTGGATTCTCTGAAAACCCTCCACCTGCTCGACATTTATGCAACGCTGGGCTCGGCCCGGCCCAGGGGAAATCCATTCACAAAAACACCACCTGTTTGGAAAACAGATTTCGTGTTTTGTCCGACATCTTTTCAAGGATTTTTTAAAAATTCAACCGCTGACCTTTTGCTTGAGGTGACAGCATTTGCATTTTTAGTTGAGAACTTTCTTATGCTTTTCATAAAATAAAACTGTCAGCTCTCAATTAGCAGAGACCAAGGTGCAGCAGAACCCAACGTCCTGGTCTGACCTGACTTTATTGTTAGACTTTCTTGCATCACACGCCCATAGTTCATACAGAACAAAACCGAAAGTTTATCCAGAAGACTAACGCTATGAACGCTTGCCAATGTACATCATATTTCTCATCAACAGCAGTGGAAACTGTCACTGCATGCGTTCACATCAGCCTTCAAGGGTGCACAGGCACAAGTTAGATGCAATTTAACAGAGCCCAGTGTAACATGACTCCAGGCTTACTAAGAATCCAAACTCAGATTACACAGTTTGACACAATGAATCTGTAAACCATCAACTGTCAGCAATTCCAGAGAGACAGCAACTCCAGTTTAGGCTGTTGTTAGGGTTGTTATGTCAAACATTTCAGTCCTGGCTGATCAGGTAACACCTGTAGTCACTGGTGGTGGCAGGAAAACATGGTTGACAGAATTCTTGAGGCGGCAACACAAACTATTGTCATTTTAATACAGATGTCAGCAATAATTGGCCTCTTTCTATCATTCTGTGAGCCACTGAATACGAGTCTGTGAACAGCAGGGGTGTGCAGCCTGTCGCCTGCAGCTCCTCATATAGGAGCTCACTGTGGCTGCTCGCTCTTCTTGTTCTGTTGTTCCCTGGAATATTTCTGCTGAGCAAAAAGGACCATTGTTTCGTTTCATTTTTGACTACATGGCTGTAAGTCGTATGCTCACTGACAATCACGCTGCATCACACTGTAACTACTTCATAGTAAAAGTCATCTCTTGTTTTTGCCGGTGTAAGGCTTTTAATGTGAAGGTGGAGCATAATGTTGCAAATGTAGCAAGTTCTGTTTACTTTACCTGTCTCTTTGCTATTTAGCATTCTGCATTCATATCAGATATACACGTTTATACAGAATACATCACCAGTAATGACACCACAAGTACCGGGTTTGTGAGGATAATAATACTGTATAAAGATAATATTTTTTACTTACCACTATGTGCTCTCATGTGGTGATTGGTAGTGACTTAAAGTTAGTACAGTCAGTTCAATAAACAGCACCACACTTGTCTGAAAGCCCATGTTGGAGTTTCAGAAACAGGAAACAGATAATTGTTGCTGCTGTGGTGAAGCAGTACCAGGTGTTAATTTTAAAGGAAAAGATCATGCGTATTATTTATCCTTTTATATCCACTCTTTCTTTCTCTTCTAGATAACCTCCTCCAGTGCACCAGGGAGGGCTCGCTCAAAACTTTGCGCGATTACCGCTGCAATTATTTCTGGTGCATGTTTTGTCTGAACAGTTTTGTCTTTGTCTCAGTGTTGTTTTCTAGGTCAAGTCTGTTCCACGGAAGCCTCTCATCTCAGCGGGACCGCCAAATTAAACAAACAATAAATGCACCTTCAGAAAGCTTTAAGAAAATCCACCTGAGATTTCCAAACAGCCTTTCCCTGGGCAAATGAAGGTTAAAAGAAACTGTTGCTCCATCATTTATTGCTACATGTTCCACCCCTGACTGGATTGTTCTTGATGGATACAAAACAATGGTTTTAAAATGAATAAAAAGGAGCCTGGATTAGTGATACTTATGGGGCTTTGTGCAGCTGCAGTGAAATATAGAAAGGATATAGCAGCAGGTCTGTTTAATGCCTCATTGTTGAGTAATGAAAGCAGGGTATAATCTTGGCTGCAGAGGAATACAGTCTGTGTTGAGTACTGAATACAGAATCTGATTTTTTTCTCTGAAATATCCAATAAAATTCAGTGTACAATGTAAAGGACTTTAACAGTGAAGCGAGCTGTCGGATGGCAGTGGAATGTAAATAACAATAAAGTTGAACCTAACAACATCTTAACAACTTTAATCAGACTTCACAGTCTCATGTATTTAACAAAGTCACAAACGTGGAAAATATTACAGAAGTTTTACTGTAGTCGTGTGTGTTTAGCAGCATGACTTTGTAGATCAAAAATTAAAATAAGGGCCATGTTATGTTTGAACTCCAATATGTTCAACCACTTTGGAAGGCACGAGTGAAGCTCTGAATGTCCACTCTTGAAGGCGGAGTGAAAAAGTGGCCACCGTGATGGAAAGACATCTCTCCCGGAAGACATTCTTGCTGTAGCAGTCACTTTGAGCATACCACTAAATCAGTTCTCAATGAGTTGGTTCTTATTTTGTCCGTTTGTGCACACACTCAAGGAACTTTATGATACCGTGGACTGACATATGAATAGCACTGTGCTTGACGCCTATTTTGCATATCATGGCCACACAATTTAAGCCTTTCATGTGCCATTTAACGGCGTAAAATGGTAGCCATAAAACTGTACTGCTGTGAGGTTAGGGCTGAGGACAAGCGCTAGGTCGTCTTTCATCAAGATTTCATGGCAAAGGAAAAAAAAAACACAATGACCCTGAAAATTCCAAAATGCAAACTGATGCACACAGCATTTCTTGCTGTTAAATGGTGCTAGACTGTCCTGTACACGTCATATGAACAGCCCACCATGGTGCCAAGTTATTCCTCTGATCAGTTTAAGAAATATTCCCTCTGTAAATAAATGAGGGCAGGAATAAATACTGCATGGGTTTTAGATAACAATACATTTTGGTGAGTAACAGTATAAATTGATTATTATGTGCTTAGCGGCACCTTAAGGGAGAGGTTCAAACCCTTCAACTCTCTGACTGGAAGGACACGTTAATCCAATATGATTTCTGATTTGGCCGTCAGTTTTACAGGTCATGGTAACACTATACTCACCAACTAACTGAGATATGGGAACATAGTGACATTACTGAAAGCCATGAAATGGCTTAAGAAAGATAGAACTGTATATGGAAGTAAAATGAAAATCAATAAGAGAAAAAGCCTTTATCTAAAGTGATTTAATGTCATTACTGAAGTCGAAGCAATTACCCTTAATGTGATAAAATATAATAAAAGCTTTTGGCTGTGTGTGTGTTTGATTGGTCAAAGGCTTGGATGACCTGTAACTTTCTACTAAAGGCCAAAGCTCCATCATAGCCCAAAGACCTCCTAGTAACATATCACCCCAATAGATCACTTTGCTCTCACTGTGCAGGCTTACATGTGGTTCCAAGCATTTCAAAACGTGAAATGGGAGGTAGAGCCTTCAGCTAAGTTCAGGTGACCCTGAACAAGCCTATGTTAAGCTAGTATTGGTCCTGGCTGATGGGGAACGTTCAATGATACACTGAGCACCTGTCCTCTAATTTCCTCTCTCTCACTTTTCATGGATGTGCTACTGCTGTATAGCATGCTGTTAGCTGTGTGCCCCTTTCTCCTTTCCCCTCCCCCATCTTCCTGTAAATGTCCCTGGCCTGGAGCTTTGTGTTTCTGATACTTTTTATATCACTGCATTATACCAGCTAACTCAGCTGTAATAGAATTACTATTGTCTCTGACAGTTTTATGCCACTGTGCTCTTGTTTATTCCTGTAACATTTACTTTATGAGCACTCTGTACCCACTAAACATTTCACCAATGAACACTTTGAATGCTCTCTCCATTCTTTCTTTATTCATTATCGATCTCTAATGTAACATGCATCCCCTATATCTTGTTTGTATCTAGTTTATATGCTGCATGTATGCTTTATTCAGATGTAAGGCATAACATGCCCTTGTGCCTCCAAAACAGTTGTGACTCATCAGAGAATGGACATGGTCCTTCTGAGGGTGTCCTGTGGTGTCTGGCAACACAATGTTGTTAGTGGGGGCCTTTGGGTCCTATGGGTTGAGGGGAGGGGCCTCTGTGGATCATCCCACAGATACTAAATGAACTAGTGAATTTGGAGGCCAGGTCAACACCTTGTGCTGTTTGTGTTTTTGTGTGTGTGCCAGTGTCAGGCTGCATCCTGCTGGGGATGGTTTCTGCCATCAAGGAGTGCTATGGGGCGGGGGTGCCTAAGTAACATCCACATGAATGTCAGGTCCAAACAATTCCCAGCAGAACATTGTATTGTCACAAGATGGTCAAATGTTATTTACTTCTCCGGTCAGTGGTTTTAATGTTGTGCCTGATCAATAAGTCTGCTTGCTTCTGCTGCTTTCTTCTCTCTCTCTCCCGTTCTCTGCTTGTCTCCCCCCAGCCAGCCTCAAGCTTGCCTCATATGAGCCAGGTTCTGCTCATGTGAACTGAAATGAACCCACTGATTGTGTACCATGCTGTCCGTCCTTATATTGGTATTCAATTTATTTTCTATATAGATTACACAAAGCCAAAGATTTGTCTTGCCTTGTTTTGTTTATATTGTTATTTAACTGTGTTACATCAGTAATCTACTGAGTAGGCTACTGAGAAACCAGTGGTGCTGTCCATGGTGCTGAAGTAGTTTAGTTTCTTTTCTTAAAGTCGCTCTTTTGATCAAACTGTAGCCCACATACAATACATAGCATATAGAGAAGTGGTCAAAATGACAAGTAGCAGCGCATAGTGACAGAAGATCAAGGGTCTGAACAAAGGTTTGGGTCGACATAAACCAAACCAAATATATCCTTAAATGTTACGAATGAACTAAAGCAAAGACAACAGTAGTTTCTTGAGTTTAACCCATGTGTGGTATTCATATTTGTGTTATGGGTGTCGGGGTTTTTAATTTATCACAATCAAACTATTTCATGTTAAAACGCTCAACACATGTTTACTTCAACCCAATTACAAGCAATATAAACACCATATATGGTAAATGTTTGCCCTTTACCTTTCTCAGATCATATTTTTGAATTAAAGTGCAATTGTTGTTTTCTGTTATTTTGTAACTGACTGCTGAGTTCCGCACTTGGTCAAAATAGGAATCCGTAGCTTACATGCCCTAAATACATATTCTGTGTCAAACAACGGCATGAAACACACTTGTGGATGGACGCTGTGTGAGTTTCCCCAAACATACAGCAGCAGCTCCTCCACGTCTGCACACACTGATGGACACACAGCAGCATATAAAAACTGGTTCACCCACTTTATCTCTCTGTGTGTATGTGCATGTCTTGTGCTGCAATCCGATTCACTCAGACAAGCAAGGCCTGTTCCATTTGTACTGATCACGTCTTCTCCAAGGTTTTTATCATAAACACAGAGCACTGACATTTGATTTGACAAACAGACCGTGTGTGTGTGCACGCGTGTGTGGGGGGGTGTGTGTGTGTGTGCTCCTCTTTGTGCAGACCTCTTTGAGATTTAAACCTTGGCAGTGAGGACATTTGTGGAATCTCAGCCCAGGTATTTAAGCCAGTCCTTTCTTCCTCTACGTGCTTTGAAAAGCTTTAACAGTTATTGCCAGTCTAAAGTCTTGGTTTTGAGATATATATGCATAAAACACAATTAAAACAAACTGAATGGATTCAACCACAAACATTACTATAAACAAGGCATACTGAAGACATAGTTTGTATTAACTGTGAACAGAAAATTATCAGCTTTCTTTACATGAACCGCTTAAACACTTGATTTGATCTTTACTCTTTGGCCGTAATAATTTTTTGCTGTGCATGTTTGCCCCAAGTGTGGTAATCATCAGGTGACATGGCGAGTTTTGATTGGGGACAGAAATGTGGAAGCAGCACAACAACCAGTTGTTCAAATTCAAAGTGTGTTTCCCAAATAAATTAACTCTGAGGCACTCACAAGGAATATAAATTAAAAAGCCTTTATTTAAACTTGGCTATCCATTAAAAATGCCAACATGTTTCGGCCTCTGTGGCCTTCTTCAGGGCAAATTCAAAATGGCAGTCTGTAGACTGCATGCTGTATATCTGCATGTGGTCACATGACCTAGAAGCACAGGTGCTCATCTGCCCAGGTGTCGCCTGTCAGAGAGCAATTACAACAAGTTGCTTTAAATAAGACAAGTCACATTTTCAATATTTTACCACTTCTCACATCAAGATAGTTTAAAATATCAATATAAATAGATACATATCGCAACAAGTTACTTTACCAAAGACAAATTACAGAAAAAGGTTACATTGTGGAAAAGGTTTAAATTCATTTCATGATCTGATAAATATGTGCAATAACACATTCCACATCACAATACACTTTGAAATATCAATATACTGTAGATAGATACATATAGCAAAACATTGATATGTACATATAGTCATTTACAAAAAGTGTGTTTTGCTGGCTTTCTTTTTCAGGTAGGATCAAAAAGCAGAAGCAGGTTAGTGAATGGTTACATGTTTTATTGAATACAGTGTGTAAGGTTGCAGGGTAGCGATGAGTGAAGACTGACACAAAGTACCGTGGTATTTAGATTATTTAGCTTGGTAGATTGATGTCAGTTGTGCAGGTTGATGAGCTTCACTTGTGCTGGTAGGTGAGCCAGCTGCATCGTGACACAGTGACACACAAATACACACCAGGCTAGATGAACAAGACACACTTGGGAAGAGATAAACAAGAAAACCCAATCTGAACCAAGACAAATGTTTGAGAAGCTTAACAAAGCAGGAATAAATGTGATCAGCGACATGGCTGCATTGTCTTGGAAGTTTAATTGTCTGTCAAGGCCACAATTTTCAAATGAAACAGCAGCAGGAGCAAATTCAACATTTCTTCTGTAATTTTCTACTCTTATATAGCATCCATGTAAACACAGCTACTATCAGAACTCACTACCTGATTCCCTGTACCTTTCTCATACACTATAAAACACAGAGTCGGTTCTGCGTCTTTTTCTATTTCCAATCCAGTTATGTAACATCTATATACATGCCATGAAATCATTCTTATTTAATTTCTGTTTTTATCTTCACAGAATTACCCTGTTGCCACTTGTATTAGACTTTAGTATGCCTTGCATTAATGTGAAGTAAAGTTTGCAAGCACAATTCACACCAACACATTTAAGCCGGGGATCATTATTTTGTGTGTACAGGAAATGGTTTTGGTGTATTTCTGTGTGCAGGTGTGCTGTTATTGGTGTAGTGCTGGCTCTAAGGAAGATAGAGTAAAGGCTGGGAAGGGAAGCGGGTGAGTCCACCTCAGCTTATCAGTGGACGCGTTGTATGAAAAGGTTAACTGGAGAAAATTAAACTGTCATGTTGGCGGAGGCGAGGCGAGGCTACATGCCACGGCAATAAAAACCTTGTTCGCGTCCAAAACATGCTGACATGCACATAATGTGTTCAGTCTGTGTGTGAGTGTGTGTGTTAAAGAGAGCGCGTATGTGTTTATTTACATGTTTTCCTCTGCTGTGGTTTAGCCGAAGCGAGACACCATCCACTGTGTGTTTAGTCTCAGTCTTTATTTGGTGTCACGGAGCGGATTATAACGGCAATTTAAAGGATAAATTTAACATCAGAATATTCTGGTCACTATCACCTAAAGGAGCTATAGATTTTTTGCGACACATAGCCTCTTGCCTCTTCATGGTCACCTCACTGGGTTGTACACAAACTAACTAGCCAAGAGCGACTGAAGGCTGGAGAACAGATGCTCGTCTGAAAGTAAAACACACACACACACCTGGTTGGAAGGACAAACACACCAGCTATGGATGTGCCGAAATGCTGCAGTGCCGACATTTTCCTGAAGGTGGCTGAAGAAAGAAAAGCTTGGTGGTTATGTTCACACGACTGAAACGTCTAGCTGATGGTGGAAAACTTAATAGAACATAATAATAATAGTTTTATTTCAGTGCCACGTCTTCTGTATCTGTATTTCCCATATGACTAAAGTGTATGAGACCTTTTGCGGCTCCGTGCATGCTTTGTTTCATAAACTGCCTGTAGAGATGTCACTTGAGAATGCATAGATCTGCATAAAGGCCACAGGTTTTCATGTCTGGGGGGAACACAGGACTCTACGAGCATAAAATTCTAAATCCCACCAAGCTGTCAGCAGCTCATTTGCATAGAACTGAAAAGGAATGGGAGAATTTGGTTCTGCTGCAACGAATTTGATCTTTTTGTTTGACTGGAGCCAGAGACTCTCTTGCACATTATGTTTGTTGGTCAAGACAACATGTAAACATGATGGAGGTTTGTATTAACAGAAAAAGCAAATGAAAAAACAGGGAGGCTGTTATATGCCTGGCAGGGGCAACTTATTTCTGTCCCCCTCACCTGTGAGCACTGATGTGTTCAGACATGTTCTACCTCAATCCGGGTACTCCAGCTTCCTCCCACTGTCCAAAGACATGCTGGTTAGGTTATTTGGTGATTGGTGTGAATGGTTGTCTCTCTCTCTGTGTCAGCCCTGCGATAGACTGGAGACCTGTCTAGGGTGTACCCCACTTCTTGCCCTATGACAGCTGGGATGGGCTCCAGCTCCCTCACGACCCTTCACAGGACACAGAAAATGAATGAATGAATGAATGAATGAATGAATGAAGTTTTGTGGTGCCTTCTAATTGGTTGATTCAACCATAGACAGTCCAATCACTGCCTTGGACCTACAGGAAAAGGAGCCCAGCTGATCTTGAGATGTGTGGACCTGTGCACTCTGTTAGTACTGATAGATGTGATGGCTATAGGTGAGACTGGGGTAACCTCTGCACCTTCCTCACATAGGTTTATACACTAGGATTATTGGGTGGTGCCACTCAGCCCAATCTGCTCGTGAATGTTAATGAAATTAGAAGAAGTTGTTTTTAATTCTGTTTATATATTATTATTATTATTATTTTACATACTTTAATATGATACTGTTTTCCTCCTGCCTGAGAATCTGAAGTACCTCCCACACCTGTACACCCTCACAGAAGGAACCAGCAGTGGGTATTAAAGTGGATTTAAGCCATGAAGTGAGAAACCATTCGCACCAGGCGAAGCTCACATGCTTACACAACACTTCCTCAGCTCATTAAGCACCAAAGTTGCCCTCTCGGACATATTTTGGGGAATCGTAACTTGTTAGGAAGCTTTTGGGGAAGAATGCGAAGATGTAGGATTTCCTGTCTGAGCTTGACGGTTTGTTTAAAAACGCTCTAATTGGGGCTAACTGAGGAGAGAAGGTTATTATGTTTCTACTCAGATCTGTTGTGTACATAGTGCAGGATTTAGATAAGAAATGTATTTTAAGTGAATAAATCTATACATCTGTATAAAAATATATGGTTGACTGATTTAAATTTTATTTATTTATTTATATTTTCTCTTAAAAGCACGAAAGAAAAACAAAACAAAAAAACAATCGTTCAATACTATGTATTTTATACTTAAAATATGGTAAATGACAGGTCAGACGGTTAATATCAATATTTTTGATTATACAAAATGAACAAGGCAAAACAACAACACACATATGGTGTTAGATGATGCCAGGCAGGTCTGAGAGAGCATCTGTTGCACATGAGAAAAATGAAAAATACAACATGTTGCACCTAAAGTTTGAAAACCTGTATTTGGATGGGGCGGCACAGTGGTGTGGTGGTGAGCACTGATGCCTAGATTTGTTTTTCTTTCTTTTACTGATTGTTTTATTAACACTGTCAGCTATAAGATTATTATTGACTCGTTTAAAATCTCTGATTATCTGGTTACCATGGCATCTGTTAGTGGGTGGAATATATCAGGCAGCAAGTGAACATTTTGTTCTCAAAGTTGATGTTAGAAGCAGGAAAAATGTTCAAGTGGAAGAATTGGAGAGACTGACAAGAACCAGACTGTGACGGCCAGACGACTGGGTCAGAGCATCTCAACCACTGCTGCTCTTGTGGGGTGTTCCCGGTCTGCAGTGGTCAGTACCTATCAGAAGTGATCCAAGGAAGGAAAAGCAGTGAACAGGGGACACGGTCATGGATGGTCAAGGATCATCGATGCCCACGATCTCTGTTCTGCAGATGTACACAGTGCGTCTGCAGAATTCCCAGACTCCACTGACACCCACAGCTGTTACACTGGGCAGTGAAATGTACAGTTGTCTGTTAAACGTCTCGCAGGACTGCGGCGCACACCTGCCCCATCTGCTGCTGCGTGCGGCACGGTGGCACAAGGCTTGTCTCCTCGTAATGATTATCCGTGTCTCAACAAAATTTTAATTGTCATTTATTTTCCTGTAAGCTTCCCCGACAGCTGGATTTCAACTTCGCAGATGAATGTGGCTCAAAAGACAAATAGTAGCAGCTGCTGGCGAAAACCAACTCCGTGCTTTCACTTGAAATTGATGGAGGTTTGTTATGTATTATGGAACCATGTAAACAGTCAGTTACATTTAGAGACGATACTGAAAATCAAATGTTTTTTTATTGCATGTTTTTTGATTTAAAAAAAAAAAAAATAATAATCATGATTGCAAACACAATCCCAAGACACATTTTGCCAGTTTTTGTTTAATACATAGAAGCTACTAGGATGGATGGACTGGTGGATGGATGCTCATTTACACATAGTTGCTGTGAGATAAAATCATTGAGTGGTATCAATAACATGAGTTGCCGAAAGTCAGTTTAACATAAAAAATAAATATACTAAAAAGTCAATTATAAATAATTGACAACAGCCGTTAGGGTAATATTTGATATGTTTTCCAGTGCGCCTGATCAGTTGGACTGTGGTGCATTTTAGAAAGCCAGCCAGCCTGCAGAAAAGTTGAGCCTCGCTCATGTTCCTGCTGCACGATACAAAAAACTTTCAACGAAAAATCTCGGAAAGACCTACATGTCCTGTTCTGCGATCGGATCACAAGTGGCCAGCTTTAAGTTTTAAGAGGTATGGACACACTCAAGACGCACTGAAGACACATTTGAGATACAATCACTCAGACTACATTTGAAATAGATTTTAGATTATTAAACTCTAAAGTCACTGCACATGTTTACAGTACAAGGCAACGGAATGCAGTTAGCATCTAACCAGAAGTGCAGAGTAGTGTACAGATATATATATATATATGGCTTTAAATTAAATTAAAAGAGACAGTGTTCCAGTGTACAGCAGGATATGTACAGATATTGCAGCGGGATATTTACACACTGTAAACCCGAATGTTTAAAGTAATTAAATAGATTAAGTAGTGTATACTCAAAGTCTTTAAAAAAGTTCTGTTAACTTAAATATGTCAAGTTCGTGTAACATGTTCTTCCTTTTTGAGTAAATGAAACTAATAATTTTTGATTGAATTGAACTATTTCTACATTAAGTAAGCATCACTTAAAATAACTTAAGCTCAACGTAACACAGTTAAGTAAGGACATATAAGAATGGTAAAGTCCTGTTATTTTTGTTGTTTCAAATAGGTAGGATTTAATAATAAACTTAATTTATGTAGCACATGCTAAAATACAATACAATCTCAAAGTGTTTCACCAAATAAGTAAAATCAAATTGTCTTAAATGCATTAGTGGAAGACAAAATGTATTTATTTTAATATTTATTGTCTTATCAATGTATCCTATATATATTTTTACATTTTTTCCTTAAGTGTTGAGCAGCTGCAGGAATCAATTTTTATTCCGAGTTAATCTCTCATTCACCCTCCGAAGCGGAAGGCGGCGCTTGTGCGCATTATCCACTAATCGAAAAAAATACGAAACACAGAAGAAGTAAAGGTATGGGCGGGAAACAGCACCAAAGAGGCAACAGACTGCAGAAAGTTGGACCTAACGGCAGCAACTAGCATCACTGGACTTACAGTAAGCTTTCAATGTTGATATTAGTTTATTGTTAAAATACGAATATTTAGTTGTATTTTGGTGGGTCCGTGTTTTTTATGTGCTTTGCTGCTTTCCCCGAAGGAAACTTTGCGCTTGCAGAGCTAGCATTAAGTTGTTGTAATGAGGGTTGCAGGCTGTTTAAAAAGTTAGATACTTGTTCTAGAGGTGGCGCCCGGTCGCCTAGTATAAAACAAAGTGTTTTAATCTCTCTAAATTTTGAAACCCCCTCTCATGACTCACAAAAGTTGGGTCCAAACAAGCCCGTTGTCCCTGCAGTTACACAGCAGAGATACCTGTCTGCAGTGCGAGTGCTTTTCTTTTTTTCTTTATTTTTTTCTTGTTAGAAACGCTATATTTTAAACTATATGTGCGAATAAGTGGTGCAGGTGTATTAGGCGTTTGCGCGACGGTCTCGATAGGTTTTTTTTAATATATATATCGGTCACTTTACGCCTTAGAATGATCGGGAGACTCATCCTTCTAATACACCTGCTCTGACAAGCCACGTTGTTCACGAGCCAGAGTTAGAGGGCCAATGAAAGAGCACGGCGCACGCATCCTCTCCTCTCACTGTGCCTAATTAGTTGAATCACTTGTCAATCAACTTCTGCCAACCAATTGGCACTCTTGGATCAATAAGGTCCTAAAAACCAAACCTGTCAATCAAAACAACCGCAGAATCGTTCGGAGAGAGAAGCAGTGATGAGGAGCCTGACATTTTTGACATTAACTGTGTATGCACATTAAATAATAATTTCAAATAACATATGTTTGGGGGAACCTCTCATCAGTAAGGCTTTAGTTTGTAGAAATGGCGTTGTTGTTGATTTAACCATGCAGTTTAAGTTCAAGTGCTGCTGCTTTTCTTTAGAATTGTGATATTTGCTCGATGGCTTTAGTATCTTGACTAGAGATGCATTCACACTTTGGGGATTAAATGAAAAGATCATTAACAGGGAAAAATTAAAAATGGAAGTATTTATAATTTGACACTGTTTGGATGCTTTTTAATTGTTCATCAGTTTATGCCTTTGGATCTCTCTGTTCCAGCTTCAAGAATTAAGACAGAGTCAAGGAAGATAACTGGGGATGTGATAAAGATACCAGGTAATTCATTTTGTTCGTGAATTCTTCTACTAACCACCTCTCTCTCTCTCTCTCTCTCTCTCTCTCTCTCTCTCTCTCTCTCGAGTTGTCTTAAAAATATGTTAAACTAACTACTAAACCAACTTTACTTATGCTATTTTCCACCTATAGATTCTTATATAAAACAAATTGTTTTGAGGAAAGCAGGTTGCCATTTTAAAGCAGTGTTAGCTGTAGTCCATGACCATGTTTTTGTGAGCTAATAGTAATTCACTTATTGTTATTATTTATCACTTATTAAACACTTATCACTTAACTGTTATATTAAGTTGTAAGTATAAGGAGTTCTGTTTTGTTTCCAACATGATCTGGCAGTGTAAGTTGTGCGCAGCTTCCTTCACCTCCAGAATACAGTTATTTAGACACTACAGGCTGCAGCACAGCCACTATTCCCGAACCAGCCCTCTTCCATGCCTCTACACTGATTGCATTTGTACATTTCAGACACTTAATGCACTGAGTACTCATTTGTCAAGATATCATACAGCACAACTTAGCAGTTGTGCAGAGCAGAGTCAGAGGCCTGTGTTATTTAAATGCCCTTTATGCACATTTCAGCAACCCTTTTCTGAAACAGCCCTTTTCAGTCATCTCAGAAAGCATTTGAAAAATCATGAAACAGTGACATGCCCATATAAGGATTGTAGGTATAGCACAAATGTGTACTCTTCATTCAATTCCCATAAAAGTAGAGCACACCAAGCAAGTCTTGCAACAGACTTTCAAAGTGATATTGTCAGTGAGGATCCCCATAATCTCCAAGCCAGTATTTCTGAAGTAGCTAGTGACTTGCATGAAGAATGCCCAGGCCAGAGCACGGAAGTGGGGAATGATGATCAGTGTGACACTGACAGTCTAAGAAATCAACTTAAAAAAAATGTGTCTTCCTTATTCCTAAAGATGCAGGCTATCCTCCATGTCTCAAACACGGCTACTCAAGAAATAGTAGACCACTTGAATCAGATCTTCTCCTTATCTGAGCCGTTGATCAAAGAGGCAGTTAGTGACATATTGCACAGAAACGGTCACAGTATTGCAGAACCTACACTGAGTGAAGTTGTTGTCACTGTCATGGACTGCAATGTTCTGTCTACATCAACCTCTAAAGGTGCTGAGTTGAGTTCATCCAAGCGCAGAAAAACCTTTATTGAGTGCAACTACCCTTGTGTAATGCCAGTGGAGTATCAGTTGGATTAACCTGGACATACCAGCATGTATGTTCCTATCCTTTCAATGATTCAAGAGTTGTTTAAAAATACAGACATTCTTAAGAAGATTACTGAACCAAATACTGCATCTGGTCAATATGCATCATGCTCTGATGGCTCTCATTTCCTTGAAAATGACTTACTGTCAACAGGGGATCTCATCCTACCACTCCAGCTATATATTGATGAGCTTGAAATTGCCAATCCACTTGGCACATCACGCAAAATTCACAAACTTTGCGCTGTATATTGGGTCCTCGCTAATGTACCACCAAAATACCGATCAGCATTACATGCTATACAGCTAGCAATACTGGTAAAAGTGACAGACCTCCGTAAGTATGGATATGCAGCTGTACTTGCTCCATTGCTGCGTGATGTTCGTATTCTGGAACAAGACGGTGTCTTCATTGAAAGAGTTGGCCAGAATGTCAGAGGCACCATCTTTTGTGTTTCTGCTGACAATTTGGCTGCTCATGGATTAGGTGGCTTCGTAGAGTCATTTAGAGCAGGCCATGTTTGCAGATTCTGTATGGGCTCAATTGAACAGTTTCAAGTAATTTAAGTCAGAGAGAGAAGGTTTCCTCAGAGAACCGAAGCCAGCCATGACCTACATGTACAAACCGTTCAAGAAAGTGACACTTTGAGCAGCCACTTTGGTGTTAAAGGTGGCTGTGTTTTGCGTGAGTCCCTGAATTACTTCCACACAATCACGGGGTTTCCTCCAGATATACTCCATGATCTTCTGGAAGGTATTGTTCCCATGGAGCTTTCTCTTTGTGTTAAAGAGATGATCCGGCTGAAGTACTTCACTTTGGAGTATTTGAATCACAAGATTACATCATTCCCATATCAGCACACCGATAAAATGGATAGACCTCAGCCCCTTCCCAAAATGTTTCTTTCTCGAAGAATGATTGGAGGTAATGGACATGAAAATGCCACTCTGCTCCGACTTCTTCCATTGCTTGTTGGCAGTGTAGTACCAGAGGGTGATAAGGTATGGGTAGTTTTGATGGAGCTGAAAGAGGTGGTAGAGTTAGCATTGTGCCCATCATTTACTGATGAAACCTTAGACTATTTTGTGTGCAAAATCAGTGATCATAGACAGGCACTGCTAGAGGTTTTCCCTGAGGTTAGGCTCCGTCCTAAACATCACTACGTGGAGCATTATCCTGCTCTAGTTAAGTGCTTTGGGCCCCTGCTGCACGTTTGGACCATGCGGTTTGAGGCCAAGCACTGCTTTTTCAAAAGAGTGGTGCGTGACACTCAAAACCTCAAAAATATTTTGAAGACAATGGCAGTCAGACACCAACACATGATGGCATATCATCTTGCTGCGCCATCATTTTTCAAGCCAAAAACTCAGGCATCCAGGGGTGACTCTGTTCTGGTTTCAGCTCTACCAGAGGTTGCTCAAGCACACATTAGAGAACAAACAACTAGTGACACAATCCACAAGACATCAAAGGTGACCATTGATGGCACAGACTATGTCTGTGGAATGTTTCTGTCTGTAGGAGTCAGTGGTGGACTGTCTAAATTTAGCAAAATAAAACAGATCTACCTTGTGAATCACAATGTATCTTTTCTGTGTTGTGACTATGAGTCCTGGTATGTTGAACATCTGCGGTCCTATGAGCTGTCAACTGCTGACACAAGCCTTTCAATCCACCTGCAGTCTGATCTCAACGATACAGTCCCTCTCTCGGCATACAAGATAGACGACTCGCTGCTGCTGACCCCCAAGCGGTTCATTCAAGTGAGACAGAACTGAGTTCAGGTAATAATGAATGGTTCTTTTATTTATCAGTTATTGTGTTTGTATTCACTCTCTGTATAATTGAGCAATTAATATGTTCTATATGGTACCTTTTAACATCCTGATTTTGTCTTTTCATTAGTACAATGGCAGCTGCACCTCCCCAACAACCAATGCTTATTCGTGTTGTTGAGACAGACCGGGCTAGAAAATTAAAACTCAGCTCACGACCAGCCTCTGTTGATGCACTGATCAAGATTATAAAAGAATAGCTGGAAATTGACCTTGACTTCAGTTTGCTTTATGAAGATCCAGACTTTGACGGGAAACTTACTTCCCTTGCAGACATTGAGGAATTGCCAGAAAAAGCTGTTGTGCACATCTCACTTTCACAAGACTCCAGCTCTATTGCATCTACTGATCTACTTTCAGATGTGTCATCTCCAGAACGTCTCAGCAGGTGGCCTCAAGGTCCTTTTCCAGTTCCCACATTTGCACTTGATGTTGAACTGAAACTTCAAGATGGAAATGCCGAATATGAGAGGAGCAACATACACCTTAAGCTGACAAGAGACCTAAAGCACAACATTTTAGAAAAGCTTGCATCTACTATGTATAGTTTTAAGGCTTACCCAAGTGATAAAGAGATTGCAAAAGCTGCTGAGGCTCTTGTAGCCAAACATCCCTGCTTGAAGGAAGCAGGATCTGAGACTGGCTGGAATGGATGGAAAAATAGCATCAATAGCAGCCCTTCATCTGCATGCCATGCGGGCTAGAATTGCGAAAACATTGGATCATTCTTATGATTGACATTTCTCTGGGCCAATCAGAATCTTAGCACTTGCTTCAGAATCTTGACGCACACAGCGAGCCAACTGAGCTCGCCTTTGACACCTTGAGACGTCTGGCTGCCGCGCGAGTCTGATGGAAAAGGAAACATCTAATGTTAAATTCGAGGTAAGTCTTTTTGGAGCAAAAACAACAGCTATTTGTTTGCTTGATTCAATTAACGTTAGCTACCGCTTTTTATGTGATGTAATGTGATGAACGTAGACCTTGCATAAAGTTAGCCTATGCTTCGAGCTAAATGGCTAATGTTAGCTAGCAAGACAAGCGGAGGTTGTAACCTCAACGTTAGTAACGTTAGCTAGGCTTATTGTTAGCCGGGTACTCGGCCCGCGATAGTTCCGCGATATACGGCTACTACTCGAATTCTGAGCTAACCTGAATATTCATTACGGATGTTGTCATGTGCGTTAGGCAGTCATTCTTGATGTGGGTAAATGTGACTGTTTAGACAACAGCTGATGCGAGAGTAAGTGTAACATAAAGCAATTTGACGACCGTGTTGCAGCTTACCGCCCAGAACGTGACGTCCATGCAAACCCCTAATACCTGGTAAACAGTTTCTAACAACATAGGGCTATTTAGATAAACAATCTGGCGAGCGTGCTGTCCTAGGCTAATTTATGTATAATAAAGGGCTACATTTTGCATCCAAGTCTGTCATTTTAAATCTTTACATTGTATTGTAGCTCAGATTTCGAGTAGCCGTATATCTCGAAACACCGATCAGTCCTTGGACCAATGAGATTGTCAAGTCAAGTCAGACTCAGCAGGGAGGTGTAAGTGGAGCTGGGCATGGCTCAAGGTGGAAGTGAAGCAGGAAGTGCAGGGAGTTGCGCATACACTACCACTTTCATTGTACTTCAAAAAAATAGATAAGGCAGGACATGCCAAATGTACCTTATGTACAAAAGAAATAAACTATGTCAAGAAGGGGGTGCATGCCCTAACATCCCACTGTGACACAGCCAAACACAAAGAAAAAGTGTTTACCATTTTGACAAACAGAGGTATTCGTAGTCCCCCTAAAAATGATGTTCCTGAGACCCAGGGACCAGAAGCAATGAGGGAGAGAGAGAGAGGGAAATTGCCTGTGGCCATGTGTCAGCGTGTTGCAAATGCAGAGGTTTGGTATCTAGCTACTATTTATACAGAAAATTGAATGAATTGTTGGTTGAATTTACATTATGAACACTAGCACTTTGAGATTGTTTATTCAATGTAAAGAGCACTACATATAAAATTCATCATTATTATTATTATTGAACAGATGTATTTTGATATTCATTGCATATCAGCCATACAATATGAAGACACACTTGTTTTATCATAGTAGACCTATGAAGGATAGTTTGCAAGGTTACATTTTAATGATTTTAATTTCAGGCAATGGTTCTGGGCACTTTGGCGGAGAGTATCAGAACGGCAGCTAAAGCGAACCTACAGACATAACCAAAAGTGAAACTTAAGGATGTCTGCCCGCATCGGTTCACTTTAGCTGTCGTCCTGATATTCGGTCAATATTTTGCAAAAAATTCTCGTTATTTTTCCTACTGACAGCACTCGGTAACCTTGATCAACAGGGATATGAGTTAAAAGCGGCCGACGTTCTCCTTTAACAATGGTCTTCTCATTTATACAGGTGCTTTCCATTTTGGTGAGCTATTATAACCCAGAGAGGAAGGCTGTTGATATAGAGCACCTTGGGTCGTTTGAAATAGTTAAGGTCACCGCAGCAATCCTGGAGAATGCCCTGGACAAGTTTTTCACAGACAATGATATCCCGTGGTCCAACTTGGTGAGCATGATGATGGATTCCTGTGCGGTGATGCGAGGCAGCAAGACGGGCCTGGAAACCAGAGTGCAACACAACCACTGCCCACAGCTTCTAGATATCGACGGGGACTCGTGCCATCACGTTCATAATGGGGCAAAGAGATTTTACGGTCCTTTCAGCGGTCATCTACAACAGCTCTTCTATGACCTTCATGTTGATCACAAGTGGGCTTCTGACCAGGTAAATTCATACAGGAGTGTAGAGCACTTGTATAGCTCTTTCCACCTTGACAGAACTCTTATTCACCCATTCACTCACACTCACACTCATTAGGAGCAATTTGGGTTTCAGTCTCTTGACCAAGGGCATTGTGACATGTGGGCAGGAGGAGACAAGATTTGAACCGCTGGCCATTAGATGGCCTTATTATTGTCCTCTGATTCATGAATATCATATGGGACTGAATCATAACTTGAGCATGTGTTCTTTCTGTTTGTCAGCGGGCTTACCTCCAAGAGATCTGTGAATATATGAGCATTCCTGGATCAACTCCAAAGAGATTCATCGAACATTGTTGGCTGTCATGTTATGATGTTGGACTCAGCACTCAGACCATGCTTCCTGCTTACAAGGTCCTGTACTTTGGGTTCATGGATAAAGAAGACCAGGCTCTATACAAAGAACCTTTGGAACAACTCTATGCTGCTCACCATGTGAATGAAAAGGCCCTGAGGCGCATTCAGTCTTTTCACAAGGACCTCAGCGGGAAAGGTAAATCAATCCATTGCGGTTGTAGATTGGCTGGATAATGTGGACAAATAAATGGGAATATCTATGGTGTGTCAACATTGGCCTGCATGTTCACTATCTGACATTTGCTTTGGTAAATCAACAAACAAGAGCTTTGATATATTCTCTTCCAGGAATGACACAGCAGGGCAGAGACCGAAAGCGGCGGGTGCTCAAGAAACTGTGGCATGAAGACACCAAAACAGAGCTCCATCTTAGTGTCTACACAGGTGTCCTGGCTACTCTGAAAGAATACGTCATGGTGTTCCAGGTATATTGAAATACTGTTTCACAACTATGTTGTATCATAAAGCTTGGATAGTTTTAAATGCTACCCCAGAGGTATTTTAACATCTTTTATTTTATGTTACCAGTGTAACTGGCTGTGTTTTACTCTACTTGTATGGTGGAAATTCATATCCATCTCTCACTTGCACAATATTACTACCTCCTCAGAATCGTGACACCCTTGTGCACAAGTTGCATGACAAGCAGCTGCAGGTTTTCACCAACTTCCTTGCATGCTTTGTGAAGCCAGAACACCTGCCACCAATTCCCAGGACCCTAGCAGGTCTCGAACTCAAGGGAGACAAACTGCTGCCTGCAAGAGACCTGTATGTGGGTTGAGTGGCAGATAGATTTAGACGGGAGCATCCTCAACACCATGTGAGTGGTTTAAAATGAGTTACCTAACTTTTGGACCAAAGCCATTTTATTGCCAATGATAAAGGAGCACAACTATACCAGTGTGTTATTGTCAATATTTATACAGCTGCTGAAGCCCTTCCTGGACCAAGTACTCCAGGGATACATCGCATGTGGGGAATACCTGCAGAGCAAGCTGCCACTGGAGAGCATGACCCTGCAGTGCCTGTCTGCTGTTGACCCTATTGCAAGGGGGCACTCCAAGACTGGACGTCTGCTGAGACGACTTGCGGAGATGTTAAAACAGTTTCTCCCTGCTGATGTGGATGTTCAGCAAGAGGTTAGCTGGATAATGCACTTCCCTAATGTTAGTATGTAATGCTTGTTTGTGAGTCTTGTGTGGATGCTTTTGATATTGTTGCTGTTTGTTTTTTAACCCTATATCTTACTGCTCTGGAGGTTAAATGTCCCTGGTGGGATAATTAAATGGTTCTTATCTTATCCTAGGTTCTCCAGTATGGCGTAGACCAGAGCCTGCCAACATACAAAGAGGGAGATGATGCTGTCAGCTGGTGGGCAGCTGTCTTTGAAACGGGAAGGTACCCAGGTCTCAGCATGGCAGTAAAGGCAGCGTTGTCGGTGTTCCATGGGCCACTGGTGGAGTCTTCATTCAGTCTGATGTCTGAAATCATCGACTCGAGAAGTGGCAGCATGAACATTTCCACTCTGAGTGCCATCCAAACTGTTAAACACACCTTGCTGACCTGGAAGCAGACAGCATTGGAGATGTTTAAAAGAGAGGACCTAAAGTATGGGCCAGTGGACCAAAGGTTGTGCCACAACATCATGTTGGCCGGAACCAAGGACAAAGCTCTGAGGAAGCAGGCAACCCTAAAGGAGATGGAAAGAAGGAGGGAGTTTGACTGCCAGCCATCCTCAAGTGCTGCCGCAGCAAGAAGAGCCAAGGTAGAAGAGGAGGCGCTGGCCAGAAGGCGGCATGCAGCCAAACAGCGCAAGAGAGCTTGCGAAACACTGGTCCAAGCTAAGAGACAAAAAAAATAAATGGTTTTCATGTCTGTCTGTTACAGCGGCCCTCACAAAAAAAAAATAAAAAATCGAGCGCCGAAAGCACATTTTGATATTATTTATTGTTATTTGGCATTATTTTTTATTACTCTGACAGTTTTCCTGACTAAACAATTTTTGGTCTACTTATTTTAATTTATAAATGTTTTTGTCAATTATTTTAAATTTAAAATTTTTTTTTTATTTAATTTCAACATTACAATGTGCTAAAAGGGAGCAGGCAAGATACTGTTCAATGGCAGATGTTTATGACTTTTGCATATTAAGTTACAGATACTCGGTGTAATTGAGGCAATCAATTGCCTCAAAAATTTTAAGTTTTGAGTCACATGTTTTTAAGTATCAAGTAGTCAACATATTTGACTAACGTAGTCGGGGTGGGGGTGGATGATGCTGTCATCTATCTTCAGCAGCGAGCTCACTCACACCTGGATGGTGTGAGGCTCAGTGAGAATCACATTCTTTGATTTCTCCAGTGCCTTCAACACCATCCAGCCTTTGTTGCTGGGTGAGAAGCTGCGGTCGATGGGTGTTGGTGCGTCCACTGTCTCCTGGATCACTGACTACCTGACAGACAGGCCACAGTTCGTGCGTATGGGTCATGTCCTGTCTGATGTGGTGGTGAGTGGTGTGGGAGCCCCACAGAGCACTGTGCTTTCTCCGTTCCTGTTCACCTTATACACCACTGACTTCCAGCACAACTCAGAGTCATGTCACTTACAGAAACTTTCTGATGACTCTGCAGTTGTAGGGTGTATAAGCGGTGGACGGGATGAGGAGGAGTATAGAAGGTTGGTGGACGGATTTCTGGGGTGGGCTGGAAGGAATCACCTGCTGCTTAACGTGGACAAGACCAAAGAGATGGTGATCGACTTCAGGAAGGGAACAGCTCCTCTGCCCCTCAGGATCCTGGGTAGGGATGTGGAGATGGTGCAGGATTACAAATACCTGGGAGTGACCATCGATAACAGACTGAACTGGAGGACCAACAGTACAGCTGTGTACAAGTATCAGTAAAGTGTCAGTAGTGCAAGACATGTGGAGGTTTTCTAGGCTGCATTTGTTCGGTCAGCGGTGTGAACACAACAGACACACTGATGGACACACTGTTCACCCGACACTCTCTGCATAAGTGAAATCTTGCGGGTTTCCCGTTCTTGTATGATGTTGCCATGTGCACACACACTCACAGCAAAACAGTTCTGAAACAGTGGTATTGACAGTGTTTTTTTTTCCTATTCATCCTATTTATTTGCATATAGAGCGTGGAACTGAGATCCGATCACAAGTGGTCCCTCGAGACGTCATAGTCGTGTTTTAATTCCATTTGTGAACGCACATACTCAGAGTTGCCTATTTGTGATCAGGTCAGTCAGGACAAATGTAAATACCAAGTGTGAACAGGGTCTAACAGAGTGTATTTAAGATTATACAAATGATGTCTCCAGCACAAAATGGCAGTGCCCGTTTACAAGACACATACCGTAGATTGACATCAGCTACATACCCACCTTCTGGCCTCGAGAAAGAGCGGCATGAAAAATAATAAAAGCAAGTCTACCTTTGATATTTGCTTGGTGGCCAAAGAGTGTTCACAGCACTGCTGGCACGACTAACCGTTTCAATGACAGTGAAACACACACAAAACTGTTGCTCTGGAGAGCTCCGAACAAATCTGTGCTGCCACAAAATGTTTTACCTCTTTAGGCCTTTTGATAGGATTCCAAATGGAAAGTGGAAACATTTTACATTTATAATACACAGCTCAGTGAAGGATGTCTTCTCCTTTATCTGAAAGTTGTTTTGTGTCAAAGGTCATGCTGGTGGCACTGTCAGACTTTTAAAGGGATTTAACAACACTGACACTCAGTATTTATGTTCCTGTGTCTCCAGGTGATTTCCCTTTCACTCTGTCAAATTAAACTATTGTATCAAGAAACTCTCTCTTTCACTACTACAGTTTTTTTTCTCTCAATCCAGACGGAGCTTCAGACAAGCTCCCTCACTTCTTTCTTTTGTGCTTTAAAGACAGACTTCTCAAATAAATGAGGAGTCTTTTCCATGCTTACACTCCGTTTCATCTGCAGCACAGAGGGAAGGGAAATAATCTAATATGAGCATGCAGGAAGACAATATGTAATTAAAACATCCCTCGCTGTCTCCTTGGTGCCTGTGACATTTCATTGACATGCACGAAATCTAGCACTAATTCAAATGATAAAATTATATATTTTACAACTCTTGTGTTTCATAAGCTGGACCACTATCATTATGATGAATCACTTAATCCTGACACTGAGCTTTTATGGTTCATGTTTTGAAAGTTTTCATAAGCTTATATAAAAAAAAACAGCTTTATTACCGTTACCTTACAAAGGCTGTGAGGACCCGCATTCAGGACACAGGAGGAGGTGGGAGGGGAAAATGAAAACTTATTATTAATTGTGTAGGTCTCCCATGTACCTCCAAAACAGTTGTGACTCAACAGAGAATGGACATGGGCCTTCTGAGGGTGTCCTGTGGTGTCTGGCAACAGAATGTTGTTAGTGGGGGCCTTTGGGTCCTATGGGTTGAGGGGAGGGGCCTCTGTGGATCATCCCACAGATACTTGATCAGTTTGGGATCTGTGTCAGGCTACATCCTACTGGGGATGACTGCTGCCATCAAGGAGTGTCATCTACAGGGTGGGGGTGCCTGGTCTGGTCTAGGTGGGTGGTACATGTCCAAGGAACATCCACATGAATGCCAGGTCCAAAAGTTTCCCATCTGAAGTTTAATCTGAGGTACAGCCCACACGGAAAGAACCTATATGAGGATATATGCGCATATATGAAACTATATGCAGTTTATCTGTGCATAAATGCTGCATATATATGTTATATATGCACATATATGATAATATATATGCCACATATATATATAGCATATATGTGTATATATGAAAACGGCCAATTTTATGTATGTCACATATATTCAAAACCTATATTAGGACCTATATTAAAACCTATATGTTTATATAGGTTCTTTCCGTGTGGGAGGCCCTGGACGACGGGAGGATGCAGGACAGTCATTCTGGAATTGGAACAGCAGTGCACTTAAAATGCATTCTGGGATATCTGGCTGTTCCAAGTCCACACCGGTCCACACACATTACCTCCCAAGGCATCTTCGATAAAACGGACAAGAATACATCCGGGTATTTGGACTGTACTTGGTAAGATAAATGATAAAGACAAGAATGTATATTGAGAAACGTTGTCAGGTTCAGGGGTTGTGTCAAAATTAAACAGGAAGCACAAGAAAAAACAAACTACATAACAGTAAAAGTAAAAAACTCAATATCATGACAATTATTTCACAATAAGAAGATGTGGATGTAGGTTCAAACCAATTGACTTTATATTGGCTCCTCCAACCGACCAGCTCACAGATTCCAACAACGTGTCAGTGTCTAAACACATATGAACCTAACTATATGACGGTTTATCAAGCAGTTCACCTGTGTATGAGTTACACTTAGCTTAGATTTGATCTACCGCCACAAGAAAATCCGCTGGTTGAGGGGATTCCACTGAAATTAATAGATTTTTTTTTTTTTTTGTAATAAATGAGCAGTGATCTAGACCTTAAACCAGTATCACATTATTTTTTGGCGATTTATGACAGAAGTTCTCATATACATTATCACATAAAGTTGGTGCGTGCTGTGATCTGCTGTGGAACTGTTCCCTTCCAATTACACCTGTCGGCTTTTATTCTCTCTATGAACCTGATTGTGTAAACCACTGGAGATGTGCATTTCATCTGCATCTGCTCTTCTTATTTTCTGGCTGTATGATCAGAGTATCTGTCTCTTTCAATGTCTCTCTCTTCGTTTCTCACTCGCGCTCATTTTTTTCCTGCCTTCGTTCTGCCCTTGAAGGAGAAAACAGAGGAACAAGCAGCGCAGCAAAACAAACAACCTTGCTCTTCCTCTCTTCACACACCTCCTCTCCCCGTCTCAGCTGAACTGTCTTCACTGATAACTCTGTGTATGTGTGTGTGCATACAAGCTTGCCCTTTGGCTTTGAAAGAATGTGAAGAAACTTCACAGATGTCAAGAAAACAAACAACTTAATGCTCCCTGTTCATGAAGTCTCTCCGGCAGCTTTGTGGCGCCTGGGTAAGGCAAGCATTGGTAACTATAAGAGCAGTGAGGACACTTACTGTACGTGCCCAGAGCTTTGATTTCTGATGGGAGGAATCTTTACCACTCTACAGTGTCAGGCTTCACACAATGTCCTCAAGTCACTGAACCCACTCTGACCCTTTGATTCATGTGACTGATAGGTGTCCTTTCCCTCTGCCTGTTGGGACATGTTCAGACATTGCATTAACACCTGACTTGGGCAATCCGAATGCAAGTGACAAACTAATATAGCTGTGGTCACACCTGGCATTAAAATGCGTGTCCACATTCGTCACACTGTAGCAGAATCACAAGCATCTTTTTGTTGTGTGTGCCTCTTGGCTTGGGGGAATGATACATATTTTGGAACAAGCTGTGAAGTCTCTCTCTCACCCACTGAAAGCACATGTGTTAGGTTATTATTTATCGATCTCTGCCCTGACTTTAGTTGTTTCAGAGAGCTGCACAAAACTCTTTACTGAACCAACACGAGCTTCCAGGCACACTCTATAAGGCCAAGTCCACACGTACCAAAACGATCCCCCCCTCCGGTTTTCCCTGGCATCGTTTCAAGAATATTTGCGTACAAACGGATCCATCTCAACACGACTCAACACGCTACTTCATATTCCAGGCCTATAGGTGGCGCTGTTTCAGTTTCAGAAATTCACCAAAAAAGGAGAGGAAGAGGCAGAGCATGCGCATAAAGCTTGAGCGCTGTTTACAAATCGGCAGTAGAGGTGGAAGGCTAAGCTCGAGGGGTGTGGCGATGACATCGTCGAAACGCAAGTATGCGTTTTCGCCCATAGACAGATAGACGCGACATTGAGCGCTGCCGTCAACTAGAGCGGCGTGCCTACAGGGCGGCCATCTTGGAACAGGGCCACTCGCTCCTACAGTGCATTACATCTATGGAGGAATGGTGTTTCTACACAATAAAAGTGATCATAAATCGCTCAGTTGAAGTCCGGCATCTTTTCTTTACAATCCTCTGTCAGAAGCTAGTCTGCTGATAACATTAAGTAAAAATTGTATTTGGGTAGTAAAACCATATTTTTATCATAGCTACATGTGTGACGTTTTTAACAGTTCAATACGTTTTGAAATCGGTCCAAAATTCAGCGAATAATTCTACTTTGAGATTGAGGAGTAGGCTACCTCTTTCCTTCGTATGTTCATGCACTGCTGCCTCTGCGAGCCCTGTACCAAGATGGCGGCGCTTTAGGCACGTCCCTCCACAGTCAATGTCGCGTCTATCTATATATGTCTATGTTTTCGCCATCCAAACGAACACTCAAGGGCTGCGTTTGCGAATTTTTTCACCCTGGGACCAGGTTTCAGAAAAGTTTGTTTTAAGGCAATGCGTTTACAGGATTCGTTTGGACGATCGGCCAAAACGATGCAAAACATCTGCGTTTAAACCAAAAAGCATCTCCGTGTGGACGGCCCCTAATTTCACCACTGTGCTGTTGGAAGCCATGACAGACAAATCTCCTGTAATAACGGTAAATAAATAAATAAAGACACCAGTGATTATTGAGGATATGTATAGTTTAACTGCAGGCAGCTCCTTATACATCATGATCACATTATTAACTACAAGCTGGTAGCCTTTTTTAATGGTAGAGGGTCCGTGTACGTCGCCGTCATTCGATTTCCGTTCTCAGATGGGAAATCCAAAATCGGACAACGAGTCGTTTTCCGTTTTTCGTTTTGAAATTGGAAAACGAACAACGAGAAATGACCCTGGTTTCTTTTTCCGATTTTGGATTTCAAAACGAAAATCGGAAAACGACTCGTTTTCTGATTTTCTTTGATGTGCTTATGATTGGAAATAGGGAATAGGATCAGCTGGGCCGTATTTTCATAACTGATTTTGAATTAATATCTCTCTTTTCAACCGGAAGACGTTGCAGTCTTTTGCGGTTTTAGTTGCGGTTGAAGTTGATAGTTGTAGGATATGGCTCTTGATTCATTCCAGGATTTCATTCGAAATAAAATGACCGCTGCTGACAACATGAGCTGAGGTAAACTAAAGGGTTAGCTTGAACATCTCAAGCTAGTTTAATGTAACCGTTAGCATTAGCGGGCGGCCTGTTATAACATTGAGCATTAATTTAAATATTGTACAAATATCATACATTTAATTTCATTCACAGCACCTGGAAAATGCGACCGATTTTATCCACCATCATGGACCAAGGTACGTTTTAACCGTTTGATATTTTGGTATAAATAACACATTCAAAAACCAGAAACAGGTCGTTTTTTCGTTTTTCTAATTTTGGGCAAAAAACGGAAATCGACAATTCGGCTTGATTTTTCGTTTTTTTGTTTGTACTGACAAAACAAATTTACCACTCAATATTTCGTTTCCATTGGTGGGTGGGCCTTCGGCACCCCATTGCCTCTGATTGGCTAGTGTGTTCCATCAATTATATTTGTGCTGTGCTCTTCAAAATAAAGGTCCTCGCGTACGTCTTGGTCTTTAGACAGTGAAATGTTAACACAAATATATTGCGACAGACAGACGAGACTACGTTATGATCACAGACCATACTTATACTGGCGGCTATGACGGCCTTTAGCTTCATTATGCTCTCACTCCAGCGTGTCGAATCAAGAGAAAAAGCTAGGCTAAATAAATAAAAACAAAGTAATGCAACAGCGTATTGTATTGACTGTTAATGTGCAGTTGATTGACTAAAACGCACCATGTCTTTTTTGAAAATGAAAGTAGGCTACCATAGTATGTTTTCTGAGGATGTACTGTGAACAGTGATGTCTGCTCTCAGTAATTAGAAATATCACTGGCATAATTATGACATATGGCAAGGGGAAGCACGCCAAAGGTTAGTTGCAAAACAATGACCAGCAGGTGTCGCACTATGTGAACCTTTTCATCAATAGATTTGTTCTCTCAAAAAATATAAAGAGAAATATAGACATGTTGACAGCCACAACAAACAGAGACAGTGGGAATCATATGGAGCAACTGTTGTGCTGTAAAACTTTCCTTGACATCTCATCCAGATACTTTCAGTTAGAATCAAGCTCCCACTGGACTGTAGCCCCCACAGCTGTGATCACATGGACCCACTTGATAACAGGCAAAACACACTCACTGTAATTCTGCACACTGGTTAGAGATTCATCCTACCAGATATGGTCGAGTAAAAAGAACCTCCTAGTTTTCAGGTCTACACAAGCAGGGTGACTATATATGTACTTAACCAAATCCCTGAGTAAGAAAAAAAAAATTATTTTGCACAATTATGCCTGTAGCTGCTATCCATGATGCTACCTGAAGTGATTATGAAATTCAGAGAGGAAATAAAATTGGTATGTTTAATAGGTATGTGTATCAAATAAAATATTAAATCAAATTTATTTGAGTCCATCTGTATGTTTGCCCGAGTTAAAACATATTTAAATATACAGCCACTAACTTTGACTGCTGTAAAAATATATCAGATAAATATTTTTTTCAACTTTTTTTGCTCAGATCTGTTAATCAGCTTCAGCCCTGATCAAAACTACTAAATATTAAAAAATAAATCAAAATTTTAACCCTTTTAATGCCAATTTAGAAAATAAAGTCACTGATATGGGGAAAATTACACGCAAAATGACCTATTTTCTACATAAAAAATGATCGGAAACAGGAGATTTTTTACCTGTTATCACAGTCTTGGATATGTCAAAGATTAGTAACATCATTGACTTGGAAGCATATTTAGTTTTTGTGCAGCATCAGATTTTGGAAATGAAAGGGTTAAAGTAGTGACTGCAGGGCTGTCCTCAGGAGCGTGAGTTCAAATTATGTGTGTGACCTTTGTGCACTGACACTGATATAAGCAAAACAGCTCTCAGAACTACACAAGTCAACAAAAACAAAGTGCAAGTGTTTTTATGCACCTGCTGGCCTGCTGGCCTTTTGATCTTGAGAAGAGTAGCTCTGGCATTCAGAAATACAGAGAGTCTACGTAGAGTAAACACAAACAAAGTAAATCTATGTAAGGTCCCAGTGGTCATTCGCTCGTGAGAAGAGCAAGAGGAAACATAAAGAGGCACTTCAGCGTCAGAGAAGCTCTCAAAATTATTATGGAGACTGAATCCCCATGCCAGTGAGCTGCAGGATCCATCAGGAATGTCATCCTGCTCAGCACGAGGCACCGGGAGCCAGCAGTGACACAAGGCCCAAAGAAGAAGCCATCGTCGTCGCCTACAACCGCTGCAAAGATGGTGTCGACAATCTGGACAAGGTATGTGCCAGAACATATTTACCACATGGATCCTATTCCTGTACATTTTTACTGAATTTGTGTGCTTGTGCTTGCATTTTGTGTTTTGATAATGTTTGCATGATTATTCTCACTGTCATGTGCAGCTTTAGAAAAACAAAAAAAATACTTATCGTTAATGAAATCAGTACTTATTGGTTTCTTGTTCTTTAAAGGTTGTCGGCACCTATAACATCAAAAGGAGGACCAAGCGGTGGCCACCGGTGTTATTTTTTAACATGGTGGACGTCTGAGCATATAATGCTTGTGTTATTTTCATTGCTGTGGATCCCTACTGGAACCAGAGAAAGCACTTCAGGAAGAGGCTTTCCTTGGAAGAGCTGGGAAATTCTTTGGTGTCTCCAGCAATTCTAAGGAGAGTGCCTTCCGTGTGCACCAGTTGCTGCGGCACTGGTGAGAGAGATGCGGGTTGCTGCAACTGCCCCGTCAGAGCCAGAGCCAGCAGCAGCCACCAGTAGCTCAGGAGGGAAGAGGGGAACCTGCACGTTGTGCAAAGGACTGAAAAGGAGAACGGTCGCCACTTGCATTTGTTATGGAGAACACACATGCAAAGTGCACCGGATGACATGCCCCAAGTCTTGCTTTAAAGACTGAACACACACAACCCCACACACACCCACACACAGACACATGTTCAGTGTCAGTACACACACCCCTAACATGCAGACAAATAAAATAACATGACCTCGCAAGTACAGTATCGTTTCGTTCTTTTTTTATCCAGAAGCTAATCTTTTTATACAACAGGCCAATGGGATTTGGTGGTCAACAGTAAAATTGCCAAACACACCCACCCACACACACCCACACACACACACCCCACACCCACCACCACACGCCCACACACCCACACACACACTAATATTCTCATAAACTCCGTATATCAAATACAGAAACTAAGCTTTTTATACAACAGGCCTATGTAATGGGTAAATGGCACAATTTGGTGGTCAACTGTAAAATTGCTAAATTTGAGTCCTTCTGAACAGGGGGAATCACCAAGATTGTAAAATGCATTGTTATTTAGTGTCATCTCTGTGCATTCAAATAATGTGGTTATAATGGGAGTCTATGGGGCAAAAACAGTATGAAAGGAAGTTTTAATGAAAATCTGATGCTGCACAAAAACTAAATATGCTTCCAAGTCAATGATGTTACTAATCTTTGACATATCCAAGACTGTGATAACAGGTAAAAAATCTCCTGTTTCCGATCATTTTTTATGTTTAAAATAGGTCATTTTGCGTGTAATTTTCCCCATATCAGTGACTTTATTTTCTAAATTGGCATTAAAAGGGTTAAAATTTTGATTTATTTTTTAATATTTAGTAGTTTTGATCAGGGCTGAAGCTGATTAACAGATCTGAGCAAAAAAAGTTGAAAAAAATATTTATCTGATATATTTTTACAGCAGTCAAAGTTAGTGGCTGTATATTTAAATATGTTTTAACTCGGGCAAACATACAGATGGACTCAAATAAATTTGATTTAATATTTTATTTGATACACATACCTATTAAACATACCAATTTTATTTCCTCTCTGAATTTCATAATCACTTCAGGTAGCATCATGGATAGCAGCTACAGGCATAATTGTGCAAAATAATTTTTTTTTTCTTACTCAGGGATTTGGTTAAGTACATATATAGTCACCCTGCTTGTGTAGACCTGAAAACTAGGAGGTTCTTTTTACTCGACCATATCTGGTAGGATGAATCTCTAACCAGTGTGCAGAATTACAGTGAGTGTGTTTTGCCTGTTATCAAGTGGGTCCATGTGATCACAGCTGTGGGGGCTACAGTCCAGTGGGAGCTTGATTCTAACTGAAAGTATCTGGATGAGATGTCAAGGAAAGTTTTACAGCACAACAGTTGCTCCATATGATTCCCACTGTCTCTGTTTGTTGTGGCTGTCAACATGTCTATATTTCTCTTTATATTTTTTGAGAGAACAAATCTATTGATGAAAAGGTTCACATAGTGCGACACCTGCTGGTCATTGTTTTGCAACTAACCTTTGGCGTGCTTCCCCTTGCCATATGTCATAATTATGCCAGTGATATTTCTAATTACTGAGAGCAGACATCACTGTTCACAGTACATCCTCAGAAAACATACTATGGTAGCCTACTTTCATTTTCAAAAAAGACATGGTGCGTTTTAGTCAATCAACTGCACATTAACAGTCAATACAATACGCTGTTGCATTACTTTGTTTTTATTTATTTAGCCTAGCTTTTTCTCTTGATTCGACACGCTGGAGTGAGAGCATAATGAAGCTAAAGGCCGTCATAGCCGCCAGTATAAGTATGGTCTGTGATCATAACGTAGTCTCGTCTGTCTGTCGCAATATATTTGTGTTAACATTTCACTGTCTAAAGACCAAGACGTACGCGAGGACCTTTATTTTGAAGAGCACAGCACAAATATAATTGATGGAACACACTAGCCAATCAGAGGCAATGGGGTGCCGAAGGCCCACCCACCAATGGAAACGAAATATTGAGTGGTAAATTTGTTTTGTCAGTACAAACAAAAAAACGAAAAATCAAGCCGAATTGTCGATTTCCGTTTTTTGCCCAAAATTAGAAAAACGAAAAAACGACCTGTTTCTGGTTTTTGAATGTGTTATTTATACCAAAATATCAAACGGTTAAAACGTACCTTGGTCATCATGTCCTCCTCCCTAATGGCAACTCGTTTGCTCCCACGGAATAAAATAAACGATTCGGAATCCATTTTCCTCTCCTTTTTTTAAATTTTTTATTAGGTTAATGTTAACGTTATCAAACGTTTCGCGGTTAATATTTTCGCGGTAATATACAACATCTTCCGGGTTAAATATAAAGATATTAATTCAAAATCGGTTATGAAAATACGGCCCAGCTGATCCTATTCCCTACTTTCAATCATAAGCACATCAAATAAAATCAGAAAACGAGTCGTTTTCCGATTTTCGTTTTGAAATCCAAAATCGGAAAACGAAACCAGGGTCATTTCTCGTTGTTCGTTTTCCGATTTCAAAACGAAAAACGGAAAACGACTCGTTGTCCGATTTTGGATTTCCCATCTGAGAACGGAAATCGAATAACGGCGACGTACACGGACCGTAGAGTCACACACAGTGTACTCATATTCAGTAATCTCATTTTTTTTTTTTTTAGATTATATTATTTGGAATATATTTAAAAGGCTTTCATTGATGAACAGACACCACACATGGTACATTCATTCATTCATCTTCTGTACCCGCTTATTCCTGTTAAGGGTCGTGGGGGTCTGCTGGAGCCTATCCCAGCTGTCATCGGGCGAGAGGCGGGGTACACCCTGGACAGGTCGCCAGTCCATCGCAGGGCTAACACAGAGAGACAGACAACCATTCACACTCACACCTACGGCCAATTTAGAATCACCAGTTAACCTAACAAGCATGTCTTTGGATAGTGGGAGGAAGCCGGAGTACCCGGAGAGAACCCACGCAGACACAGGGAGAACATGCAAACTCCACACAGAAAGGCCCAGTCGGCCCATGGATTCAAACCCGGGACCTTCTCGCTGTGAGGCATCAGTGCTAACCACCTCGCCACTGTGCCGCCACATATGGTAGGCTACAAATCTGAACAAATCAAAACAGGTGTTTGCAAGTAAACAGACTGTCCAGGCATCTCCAATCCACGGACGGACTCTGCACAGCAGTTCAGGAATGGAGATTCAGAAATCCGATTTGCATCACACTTCAATCCAGTGTGGTCCTACCTGTCCATATTTTCGAAATTCAACGTGGGCGTGTCAGAAATGTATTTGGGATGTATGCAACAGCTGATTGGACAGCGACTCCGTTTAAAGGAAATCCCGCCAAAACCCACAGGTGAGTTAACGTGATGTCCGGGGCAGGACAGGACTAATATGAAGCGCTCTCGAGATCCATGGGAAAGTTAGAGAGGCAGTTGGAAGATGGTTCTGAGTGGGGAAAAAAGTTGGATGCCCCTTTTGGGATCATCTATCGTTTAATTTTTCGTCTTTTATCCAGGTGCCAAATTACGCACAGAGCTTCCAGCGTTCGCTCTGCAGCCCAGTCACACACACCCCTCCTCGACAGAGCGCAATGGTTTGCTCCAGTCGGCACGCTGCTGCTGCTGCTGCTGCCGCTGTTCACCACCACTCCACCGGCCGATGCGCATTCGGAGCTCCAGCCCCGTTACCGAGCACACGCTGAGCCTCACCGCCTGCACGCCGTCCGCACGTCTCATCTCGCTTCAGCCTCAGCCTCTCTGAACGTTTTTGCCTCCTACGTTGGTAGGTTCTCTCCTCATTCTCTCTTCTCGTACCCTTCTTGTCCGTTTGGTTTCCCATCTTTTTTTTATTTTTTATTTTTCTTTCTTTTTCGTGTGAATTTCAGCGGATTGTTGGATCTTTCTGTTGTCCTGGAGCTTACTGGAGCTTTTACTCGCTGCGTTACGCACTCGACAATCTTGTCAGTGACCAGTGCTGTTGTTGTTGTTGGAGGGAAACTCTTAAGTCTTTTCTTGTGTTTAGTTCGTTTTGTTTTCTCGCTTCGGTCTCTTTTCAAGAATTAAGAACACCTTTCTTTCTCTATATTGCATTTTGATTTTGCCCTCCTTTATGCTTTATATTTGTAGTTTTGCATTTTCTCCTTTTTTTATTAACTCCAAAGGGGATTTTAATTTCTCTTAAACCTGAATGTTGCGCACGCAGCATGGCAAATCCAGACTCGGATGCTGATGGCGGAGGTGGTGGTGGTGATGATGATGGACGGTTGTTGCACGGACCTCTGGTTCTAATCCACGGGACTGCTCGTGTTTCTGACGGGACTGCCCGAACAATGATGTCAGTCCTGATACTCGGGTCAGTGTCGGTGTGCGAACGTTTACAGTTACAGTTACGCACAGATGGAGAGACATTGCGCACTGACATTTCCGCCTGTTTTACTGTCGTTCCTCGTGAAGCAGACCAGCAGGAGCTGTCAGGTCGGGCTTGTTACTCTGTCGTGTCCTGTTATGCATTTCTGAAGTGTAACATGATCAGACTGGCTGTTGGTTCTTGTTTTTGCAGACATCAACATCACAGTATACTGAGGTACTCCTGCTCCAGTAAACCTTCATCCTGAATTTCAAGTTTTATTTTTTGCATGTTGTAGATCAGATCTGAAAATTACATTGGTAATCATATTTATTGGTTAAGCTTACCCATGACATAAATCACATTTAATCTAAAAATAGTTGCAGAGAGTCTGGTATGGGCTAAAGTTAAAGTTAGTGCTGTGCTGAATGCATTTGACTTAAAAATAACAGTTGTGCCTCTCAGTCCAAATAAAATCAGTGAAAGGTCTGATGTGATCTTTGTGAAAAAGAAATAAAGCAATAGAAACAGGAAAAGTGACTGTAGGATGTGAGTGAATCACACAGCTGGGAGGACCATCCACCTCCTCCTTCATCCGCACGCACAGCCACAGGGGTTCATGAATGAACAAGATGTTTTCCATTTTCCGGGAATAAATTACAGTTTCACTCATCATCAGACTTTTCACATGAGAAGTAAAGCGATATGTGAGTAATATAGCCAGAGGTGATGTGCGTAAGCGATATAAAAGCAGAAGCGAACAGAAAAGACCTCATGGCCTGACACTTGTGCAGAGTGTAAACTGCACTGTGTGGCGTGGAGTTGGTGTGCAGTGAGCTGCAGCCACGGGCTGGATGGTGCGACACAAAGACTCTGCAGGATAAGATCAGTGAGGCTGCAGGCTGCTGCTGTGCGTTCATGATTACTGAGCTCACTGAATGTGTTCCTGGTTAGTTGGTTTATCGCTGTGTGTGGATGGAGTTCTGTGTGGTGGAGCGGATGTCTGTGTGCTATATTTAGCGACATGGTAGAATCTAAATAGTTTCAACTGCCAACACTGAGGGGGTCAAAATGAAACCTTGATGAAGGCTGAAATGTGTCCAGCTTATAAAACTGTGCCTTATACAAATACCAAGTATTCCTGGAGTTTTCACCACTTTATAGTTCTTTACCTCCTCCACGCACTTTGGAAGTAGGTGGAGTTGCGCCAAATATACAATTTCACTTCTCAATTACAGACATTCCCAAAGCTATTTAATTATTCAGCATTTTACTCTCGCATATTAGACACCCTCAACTGATTTTATATTCTTTTATGTTTTAGATCGACACACGGGGCTTTCTAATGTCTCTCACACAGGAGGTATGGTTGCTATTTGTATATAGAAATTTACAGTGGATATTAAAATCAGAGGAGTATCAAGGATTCTGTGTGGCTATGCTGAGTTCAAGGACAATGTCTAAGGACTGAGACAGACCAAGCCAATGGTCAGCTGGTGTTGGGCTGTTGGTGAGCATCTGAATCGTGCGCTGTTGGCACTAGTCGGGTCATTGCTGGTGCCTTTTCAGCTGATTCAGCACATTGAGTCGGCGGTGGAGACGATTCAGTCTGAGATGTCACTGTGATTAGCTGATCAAGTCGGAGGACCAGAGCACAAGAAAATAAGTGAATAAAGTCAGCAAATGACTTGTCAAGAGGGTGCTTACAGTTCTTGTTTAACATCTTCATGCAATCTGAATGTTTTCATGGCATGATTCAGGGGAGGCCAGCTCTGTACGACTGTTTGTAGCTCTTCCTAGCCTCCCAGCTAATAGTAGCTCTTCCTGTTACCCCCTTTTGAATGACAAATACAGACTGCTGCCACATGCTGGTAGGAAGAGTTATTTCTTCTCAGGTGTAGAACAGGCTACGGCATAAGGGTCTGCGTAGGATCTGGGCTGACGCAGCTACGGCGTCAAATTGACATGGAAGTATAAACTGTGCTTAAGAGTGCAAACGGTAATGTGAAATCGTATAATTTCTAAGTCTGTGGACTGCTGCCGTTAGCCTGGTAGCTACTTAAATATTTGTTTCCAACTGTCCAAACACGGTTTCCTGTATTCCTTGTTTTCACCAATAAATAAATACACCTGTAAAATCTGCACAGCACAGTTTAATCTGGCTGCACCCATTTCGAGCTGGTCTAATGGTAACTATTGATGACCAAAATGACCAAAATTCGGGTGGCTTGACCGCTATGGAGTAGGCTGTGTTCGACGCGAGCTCCCGTTAGACCTCTATTTTAAGCGAAATGTAAAAGTGTAATTCGTTTCATGCTACAGTAAACTACTCCTAAACTCAGTCGGATGGTGTAACAAATCCACGGCGACGTCCAGATGGAAACGAGGCTGAATAAATACAAGTATACTGGGCCCTCCAACACAAGGCCCAACACCTCCTGGAACCAGAGTACTGCCAAAATCCCGGCTAAAGTGACTCCGCCCTCGCCTGCACCCTCACCTGCATCCCCACCTGCCTCCGGAAAGATGAACGTTGAAAGTTTGAAGTCAGAAATCCTTCTTTCTTTGAAAGCGGATATTTCAACGGTGTTAAAGTCAGAATTGAAGAATGCCCTCGCTGATGATTTTGAAAACCTCAGGAGCGAGCTGAAGGCGGTGAAAACTGAGATAATGAACAACACCGCGGCGCTGAAGCACGAGATCGACCAGGCTAAAGTTAGCATCAAAGACGTGGAGGGGGGGCTATCTGCATGGTCGGATGAAGTGGTTAATTTGCAAGAAACTGTGAACGAGATGAAGACAGAAATCGCAGGGCTGAAAGCGAAGTGTGAGGATATGGAGAGACGGTCGAGGAGATGCAACATAAGAATCATCGGCGTACCCGAGACACCCGACTCAAGCACAACAACCTCTGTATCAAAGCTGCTAACTGAGGTGCTACAGTTGGATAAAGAGCCACTGATCGATCGATCGCACCGCAGCCTTGGGCGGAAGAAGACGGGCGGAAAACCTCGAGCCATTGTTGCTAAGCTACATTACTACCAAGAGTGTGTCCAGATACTGCGGCGCGCCCGCAGCCAGGGCCCACTCAGCTTCAACGGGGAACCGATTACCATCTTCCCGGACTACACGGCAACTGTGGCTAAAGCTCGAGCTGCGTTTACAGAGGTGAGGAAGCTACTTCGCGGCCAAGAGGGAGTCCGGTACGGGATTCTGTTTCCAGCGCGACTCCGAATCACGTTCAGAGGAGACGACAGGGAGTTTACTGACCCGGACAAAGCTATGGCTTACGTCAAGAAAAACATCCTTCCACCTGCGGAGGCTGGTGAATGACCGTGAGACTGAACTTCTCGGCTGATTACACATGTCTCTGTTGACATACGGACATGTTGAACACGTGTACCGCAGTGCCAGAAATTATCAGGTACAAATATAGTTATAACACAGTGTTTACATTTTTTACATATTGTTCGACAGATTGAACTGTGGGCTCATGGGCCGACATATTATTTCATGCTCAGCTTAATGTTACTAATAAGGTTCTGGTTTGATGCTTTAGCATAGTTAAAATGAAAGACATGTTATTTCAGTTCCTGATTACTATTATGGGTAAATTTGGTCGACCACAGTGGTTTGTTTACATGGATGGCACAGTGTTAGTGGAAGCAAGGCTGTATAACCTTGCTAAACCACATGATTAGCCATATACTTTCTCTCCCAAGAATCATAATCTAAGTTTACTTTGCATAGCTTAAAAAACAAAACAAAAAACACTACTTTGCACTTTACTATTTCTTATTTTCTTTATGTTTGAGGCTCGACGGGAGCCGCAGCGTTTAGCTTTTCTTTTAGCTTTTCGCCCAATCATAAGCACTTATTGTGTGGATTTTTTTTTCCCGGGGTTGTTGTTATCACCTTGTTCGGGTGGGTGATAAGGGGTGGGTAACTACTGGGCCTATGTACGAACTGAATCTACTTCGCCAGACTTTTATTTCTAGTTATGTTTGTTTTTGTGTTTTTGTGTCCTTGGGTTTCATATATGGTGCTCATTTCTCTGTGTACACAATATGGCCAATATAAACAACACCAGAGGTCATGATGGTTGCCCTGCTAATTTCATAAGTTGGAATGTTAAATCACTCAATCACCCAGTGAAATTTAAAAATATATTCTCACACTTAAAACAGCTCAGAGTAGATATTGCATTCCTACAAGAGACCCATATACGTTCTTGTGATAGTTCTCGTCTTGTTAGGGGATGGGCTGGTCAGGTGTATCAATCCAACTTCTGCTCAAAGGCTCGGGGTGTTGCAATTATGATAGGTAAAAATGTACAGTTCACGGCATCTCACGTACAGACTGACACTGCAGGGCGATATGTCATCGTGGCAGGAAAATTATATTCACTCCCAGTTATTTTAGCCTGTGTTTATGCACCGAACTGGGATGACCCTACATTCTTTACCAATTTTTTTTCTCACTTACCAGATATGACTTCACATTATCTTATACTCGGCGGTGACATTAACTGTGCACTTTCTCCTCTCTTAGATAGGAGTGTTTCTAAGAGGGCTTCCCTGTCAAAGTCGGCCAAAGCTATTCAGCTCTTTCTGAAGACCTACGGTGTAGCAGACGTGTGGCGGTTTCGCAACCCCACCTCCAGGTCATACTCTTACTACTCCCCGGTTCACAAGACGTATTCACGAATCGATTACTTTTTCCTGGATAAAAGAATTCTGCATCTTACAAAAGAATGTGACTACGGGGCTATGGTTATTTCGGATCATAGTCCCTTAATCATGAAAATGTACATTCCCGGTACACAATCATCATACCGTCCATGGCGGTTTAACCCCTTGCTTCTGTCAGATGATGAGTTCACTAAATTCATATCATCTGAAATCAAAATGTTTCTTGACATCAATCAAACCCCAGGGATGTCATCATCTACTGTATGGGAGTCACTAAAGGCATATTTAAGAGGTCAAATTATTTCGTACTGTGCAAATAAGAAAAGAACTAGCACTGAGCGTATTAGAAAATTAATGGATGAGATATTAGAATTGGACAGGCTTCATAGCCATTCCCCATCGGCAGACATACTCAAAAAACGCTTGTCATTACAGACAGAGTTTGATCTCCTGTCCACCAGACAGGCAGAATACCTGATTTCCAAATCAAGACATGGTTATTATGAGCACGGGGAAAAATCCGGCCGAGCACTGGCTCACCAGCTGCGCCAAAGAACTGCTAATCAAACCATCCCTGAAGTTAATGATGTATGTGGTATAAAATGCACTGACAATGACAAAATCAATTCCTGTTTCAAAAATTTCTACCAATTATTATATACTTCAGAAGTGCCCACCAATCACTCTGTCCTAGAGGACTTTTTTAAATCCCTGAAAATGCCTTCTGTAAGTGTAGAACTCTCGGCTGAACTGGAAAGGGATTTCTCAGTTATGGAGATAATGTCGGCAATTGGTGCCATGCAAAGTGGCAAATCTCCTGGGCCAGATGGTTTCCCAACCGAATTTTTCAAAAAGTTTTCCAACCAGTTATCTCCCTTGTTATTGTTAGTGTTCGAAGAATCCTTAGTCACTAATTCCTTGCCCCTAACTATGCGTCAAGCAGTCATCTCTTTATTACTTAAAAAGGATAAAAACCCCCTCAATTGCAGTTCATATCGTCCTGTCTCGCTGCTGAATACAGACGCAAAGATTCTTGCAAAAATTTTGGCACGTCGTCTTGAAAACATTGTACCCAGTATTATCTCATCTGACCAGACAGGATTTATAAAAAATCGCTATTCATTTTTTAATATCAGGCGTTTATTTAATATCCTTTATTGTCCCACTCCACCCGATCCTGGGAACATTGAGGTGATGCTTTCACTCGATGCTGAAAAAGCGTTTGATCGGGTGGAGTGGGACTATCTTTTCAAGACTCTGGAAACATTTAATTTCGGCCCTAAATTCATCTCCTGGATTAGAATCCTATACACGCTTCCGATGGCTGCAGTTCGCACCAATAATAATTTATCCACCTATTTTGAGCTGGGGCGGGGCACAAGACAGGGGTGCCCTCTGTCACCACTTTTGTTTGCTGTCGCACTTGAGCCGCTTGCATTAGCCCTGAGGCAGTGCCCCACCATTAAAGGGATACACCGGGCAGGTTTGGAGCATAAAGTCTCACTTTATGCCGATGACATGTTATTATTTATATCGGACCCCCTCTCAAGCCTTCCTGAATTATCGACTTTACTCACAAAGTTCGGAAAACTATCTGGCTATAAGGTCAACTTTGAGAAAAGTGAACTTATGCCTATCTCTTCTGTAGACAGATCATACTTTGGGACGACCCCCTTTAAATTTAGTCCCAACAAAATAAAATACTTAGGTATTTGGGTCACACGTAATCACAAGGATCTCTATAAGGCTAATTATCATCCCCTATTAAGTAATCTTAAACAAGACCTGGAGCGTTGGGACCCTCTGCCTCTCTCCTTAGGGGGAAGGATCAACACGATTAAGATGAACGTTCTCCCTAAGTTTTTATATTTATTTCAATGTCTCCCTATTTTTCTAACAAAATCTTTTTTTTCCAAATTAAACAGTCATATTTCATCATTTATTTGGCATAAAAAGCAGCCCAGGATTAATAAAAATATATTACAGAGGCCTCGCACAATGGGAGGTATGGCACTTCCAAATTTTATGTATTATCACTGGGCTGCCAATATAAGAGCTTTGCTATACTGGTTGAGAGATGATGGCTTGGATGTTAATAGTACTGAATGGACAGGGCTGGAGAGGGCATCCATTGGTTCTTCCTCCCCAGCAGCTCTATTATGTTCCAAATTACCTTTGGATCAGCCTATCTCAACATTCACCACTAATCCAGTTGTTATTCATTCAATTAAAATCTGGAACCAGTTTAGAAGGACCTTTAATCTCACTGATCTTTCACTTGCTACACCATTGATGAAAAATCATATGTTTGTCCCATCAATGATGGATGAAGCTTTTAATGTCTGGGCAAGAAGTGGATTATGTACATTGTCTGATCTTTATATTGAAAATAAGTTTGCTTCTTTTGCACAGCTGCAACAGAAATATGGCCTTAACAAATCACACTTTTACAGGTATTTGCAGCTTAGAGGGTTTGTGTCTTCCAACTCTGACTGTTTCCCACTGAGCCCTCCTGAATCTCTGCTTGAAACAATTTTGAAATCTAAAGTCAACATAAAAAAAATAATAGGCAGAATTTATACATTACTCAATACACACAACATGAACAGTCTGGGCGGCCTTAGAGTAAAGTGGGAAACCGACTTAGATCAAACAATTTCAGAGGAAACATGGCAAAAAATTATTCAGCGAATTTACTCTTCCTCTATATGCCTCAGACACACTGTGGTTCAATTCAAAATAGTCCACCGTCTTCATTGGACAAAAGATAGATTGTCTAGGATTAAGGCAGGTTTTGACCCTACATGTGATCGTTGCAGACAAGCTCCTGCTACACTACTGCACATGTTTTGGTCATGCCCTATGTTATACAGTTTTTGGCATTCTATCTTTGAGGCATTCTCCAGAATTTGTGGGAAAACAGTGCACCCATCTCCTTTGATTTCACTATTTGGTGTGGCTCCGGTGGGTGCTGCTTTTTCTGGGAACCACTTAAGTATGATGGCCTTCTGCTCTTTGTTGGCCAGGAGACTTATCCTGTTTAAATGGAAAGATGCTCCCCCCCCAACATATGGCCAATGGATAAGGGAAGTTATGAGTTATGTTCATTTAGAAAAAATTAGATATACTGTAAGAGGGACCACTAGAAAACTCTATGTCATATGGCAGCCATTTATCTCCTTTGTGGAAGGCACGGCAGCTATTAACATATCTATGTAACCCAAATGTATGTTGTTGTTTTTTTTTCTTCAGTTTCACTTCGTTATAGTCTTCCTTTTTATTCACCTAGTCTGTGTATGTGTCAATCTGGATGTATTGAAATTTTCTTGGGTTCCAGTACAAGTGGGTGGGGGGCACGGGAAGTTTGTTTGTTTGGACAGGAACTAATCTTGTTTGTTCCATGTGTGAATTGTATTTCTTGTATTTGTTATATTTGAAAAATAAAAAAGACCTTGATCAAAATGACCAAAATTCGGTGGTTTAATGTTTTTTTTTTTTTATCCAACTTTAACAGGTGCTATTTGCTGTATCCTGCTGGGCAGTGAGAGAGCTGTCAATTAGGGTTGAAGAAATAATCAAATATCAAGTAGCTGCCAGAAAACATCTTGAATATTTTCCTCTTATATTTTGAGGTCTGTCTGTCTGTACACATCCACAAAGTCCAGAGAAGAGGACAACAAATCCATAAGACCATTAAAAATTAAGCAACTTACACCTGTAATAGCTGCTTTTGGATGAGCATGAGTGTCTGGACTACCACCTAATCAGCAGTCGTCTGTTTTCAGTGAAAAGCTCTGATATACAGCAGGCAAATATGGCGACTAGAAACAGAACTCTATACAACAATCCACATCCAAATATTTCTCACGTGGCAGAATAATGGGTCACAGAGATCTGACTTCTGTTTAGTCCTGCTTGACTCTTCAGTGGTTTAGATCTTAGGAGGGGCTGCTGTCAAGTGAAAAGCTTTCATGTGCAAAACAACTAAGGAACGTATCCTTGATGCTGCATAACAAAGCACTTCTGGCATTAATCCCAAAGCTTTGAGAGTTTTTTTTAAAAAATGTGTATATATCCTTACTGTGCATGCAGACTGAAGGCAGCATTGTGCTGCTCTACTGATTGGTGCATAATTTAGGTGCAGTAGAGACGATAAATTGCAGAAACAGATTCAGGAGTTTTGAGGATTCTCAGGGGTCAGTACACTGTTGTTTATTATAATATGAAGAATGTATATCTTACAAGGAGCATGCACATATTTGATTTATCAGAGTGCTGATGACTGCATTTTGGCAAAGGTGGAGCCAGGTTATTTATTTATTTATTTATTTATTTATGCTGGATTGCCCTGCAGTTTTCTTTAGAGACCACCATGCAGACACATGCACTGTCAGCGGAGCACCTCCTCTGAAATGAATCAGTAGACTTTTTTTTTGGCCATTAGTGGCTGAAAATATCTGAACCCGCAGAGATACATGTAAACTTTCATATCGGAGTATATTAAAGCTCTGAAAACTGTCAGAGTGCTGGCTACAGCACTGTGAAAATGAGAAGCACACTCACTGTGCCTTACAGATTCAGTGTTCTGCTGCTGCGTGAGTTCAGGCAGCTGTATTGATGGAAAAATGAATACGGGGCTAAATAGATAATGCTTCGGATTTAAACTTGGTCGTTTTAATTATTCACCGCCTCTGTGCTGATAATGAATAAATGTTGCTGCACTTTGACTCCATGTCAAGAGCACAAACATTAAACTCATTAGTTTTTGTGCCCTGCAGCCATTTGGGTGATTTTAGTTTAGCTGTATACACATATAGTAGTGCGTCGTAGCTCTATTATTAAACATGTAAGTTCGAATTATTTTATTTTTTTTCCTTTTTGCATATATAGCTTTGAACAACAAGGGTGTCCTGAAAAAGCCTTCATATGATTTAAAAAGCTGAGTTCTATAAAAAATGTCATGAACAAAGAATATTTGGATGTGGATTGTTGTATAGAGTTCTGTTTCTAGTCGCCATATTTGCCTGCTGTGTATCAGAGTTTTTCACTGAAAACAGACGACTGCTGATTAGGTGGTAGTCCAGACACTCATGCTCACCCAAAAGCGGCTATTACAGGTGTAAGTTGCTTCATTTTTAACTGTCTTATGGATTTGTTGTCCTCTTCTCTGGACTTTGTGGGTGTGTACAGACAGACCTCAAAATATATGAGGAACATATTCAAGATGTTTTCTGGCAGCTACTTGATAAACGATCTGTGGAGACCAAATCATTTTTTTGCAGCAGGCTTAATTGCAGCTATGTAGTTGGACATTTTAACATGGAGGTCAATGGGGATCGACTTGCTTTTGGAGCCAGCCTCAGGTGTGGAAGTGCACTTTTAGCACTTTATGCATTACCACGTTGGCTTCAGTTTTCAATCTTGGAGGTTGCTGCTTGGTTGAAATAAAAAGATCATGCAGTGTGAATTTGAATTTTTTATTTGCCGTAACCAGTGAGTCAGCGGCATGTTTCTTTGCAAAATTTAAGACTAGGTCATGTCAAGAGTTTCACAAAAAGGAGATGGTAGCCATCTATGGAACAAGGGGGAGCAAAGAAACACCAGCAGCAATTTGACACAGCCTATAACAGCTGTCATTGGGTGAGAAGCGGGGTACACCCTGGACAGGTCAACAGTCTATCACAGGGCTAACACAGAGAGACAGACAACCATTCACACCTATGGCCAATCTAGAATCACCAATTAAATTAATGAGCATGTCTTTGGACGGTGGGAGGAAGCCAGAGTACCTGGAGAGAACCCACGCAGACACAGGGGGAACATGCAAACTCCACACAGAAAGGCCCTGTCTGCCGATGGATTTGACCCAAGAACCTTCTTGCTGTGAGTCAGCAGTGCTAATCACTGCTTTGCCGCCCAAGGCAGGACTATATATGCACAAATAAGACACAGGCCGAACTTATGAGAGCACACAGAAAAGACAGGTGAGGGCAATCACGTTGGAAAGAAAAGACAAAGGACGTAAACCCTAACCCTAAGACACAAGGAAAACCAAACAGGATTAAAGAAAAGGTTCAGAATTATATTTCTTGAAACTGAAAAGTTTTCTTAACACAATATCATGACAGTATCTGCACATATAGCACAACAAACCTTTTTTTTTTTATCTGTTCAGATACTGTCTTGGGTGAATCAGTTTAGTAATTATAGCAGGTTCTGTTCTGTTCTGGTATATTGATTCTAGAGATGAGCCATAGGGGGCTGATTCAGGCATTTTAAAAATGATCAGATTGGACTGGCCTTCAGCCAATCTGTTCTTCTGTTTTGGTGGTCGTTAGCAAGCATCAAAGCTACCAAAAATCCCAGAAGAAGAAGAAGAACCAACATGATGGGACTAAACACTTCTTCTTGGTGGGAGAATTCTACTCTGGAAAATGAATGTCAGTCAGACAGAAATTTGTAAATTGTGCAGCGTGGATGTTTGGCGAGGTGGTAGGAGGTCGTCATTCAATACTGCCAACTTGATTCAGCAGCTACAAAAATCCCTAAACAGAATCAGTGGAGTGCACTTAGGCAAAGGCTTGACCGAAACAACAAACACTGAACGTTGAAAAGAAGAGAAAAGTTTCCAGGAGACGGCGTCAAGTACAAAAATATTCCAGAGAGGGAGTTAAAGAGTTTATGACATCGGATGACCAGAACATTTCTGGAGTAGAGAACACAGGTTTTCTGGAGTCAAGGTATGAGCTGCCCTCTCCACACTACATTAACTTTGACAGAACTATTTATTGGACTGAGTCCAGTCGCATGGTACACGTGTGATTTAGGAGAATACAGATAAGATCAGCACGACCTACAAATCTCCAGGGAAGGAAATTATGTTTAATTGAGAATGGATTGGGACTTGGTTCAGCAGATACTCAACATTAAATGATTGGGATCAGGGTGCAGAAAAAAACTTGACGGGGACCTCTCCCAACAGGACATAGATACTGTATGTGCATGTCTGCTGTACACACTTTGGAATATATCACTGCCTCCAGACACATGTAACATGTTGAACTTTCAACGGATGCTTTTAGCAAAACTGACCTGCAGTCTGAGTGTTGACACAGAAGGTGTCCATGTGCTTCTCAAGGTCACTTCATCAGGATACATAGATTTCCTGAACGTCTGCACTGCAGCTCCGTAATTCAGTTCAGTTTTTGTGCTGTGCTCCCACTCTGTTTTAAACTATCGGACTTCTATGAAATAGATTGCGCTTCAGCTGTGCAGACTGTAGATGTGTCACGTTTGCAATTGACCTGGATGTCCGGAGTTTTCCCTCTGATTCTCAGTAACAGTACCGCTGGAGGCCAAATTCAGTTTTGGTTCAGCAGCCACCTCTATCGTTCTAGTGCAGGTTGTGTCGCTCCAAATGTTTCTCTCAGGAAGAGATCTGGTAATAGAAACGCGGATAATAAAACTCAGGCCTACAGTTCTTTTCAGGTGAAAGTCTTTACATTCTTTCATTTTAGCTTATTCTCAGTGGCAGTGCCGTTTTTTTCCGTTAAGGAGTTTTTTACAGAATGACTTACGAAGAAAGCCCTCGGTGGTCTCTTTGAAGGGAAAAAACGGGCTGTATTGCACTTTATGTTTTAATAAAGCATAAACATGTAGGCTGATGGGTATTTTTAGGGTTTTAAATTTGAATCCAGAACCACATGTTATACCATAAATGTGTACACATCCACTGTCTATCCAGGACAATCAGATTTAGAAAAATATGTTTTTCCCCTCACAAATATCTTCCTGAATTCTTCTTCTTATTCACATCAACAGCAATCTCATTCAAGATCAAGAAGCACCTCTTTCATTAGGCTTGAGGTAAAAAGTTTTAGTCTTGTAAGGTAACGTTTACCCAAGGGAGGTAATTTAAAGCATCTGTAGGAGATTATTAATAGGTTCTGTGGTAGATCAGCGCTCCTCAATTTACTCAGGGAAAAAGCAATGTTGTTAATTATCGTATTCATACAGAACCAGAATCAGGGTGTATATATATATGAACATATAAGGGAAAATATGCAATACTTTCCATTTAAATGACAATGAATAAAGCAGTTGTTTCATTCAAATGGCCAAGCCTCTGTGTTTATCCCTTCGGTTATTGCAGTTACATGCACATAGAATAGCTTTGAGTTTAAGTGCTGTCTCCAGCGATGAACAGGTGCATCATGACCGGTTCCCATCTTCTTCCTGATGTTCACCGTGCTTTAGTCATTTCTGGAGTGCACAAAGAAATTCAGATGCCACTGAAAAATATATCTGAAAATGTTGGGAGAACAAAACATGGTGAACTTGTCTGCTTCGAGAAAATGTAAGAAAAGTAAATTATGAAGGCCCCTCATTTTATATTTAAAAAAAAAAAAAAAAAAAAAAGATTATATGCTTCTACTTAGCTCCAGAAAAACAGGCAATCTTTCTCACAACATCTTGATCTGGGCAAACGTTGTGTTTTATTTATTTATTTTTTTGGTTCCATTGTGGCCAAGTTAATTATTTAATTCTCAATAAATCTGTGAGTCATAGTGTATCATTTTAATAGCATTTCCTCTTATAGTTTGGGTATTAAATACAATATAAAGGCCCAAAGGCTCATTTAGGATCTGCAGATTGGAACAACTTGACTGATTTAAGCTCCAGTAGCACATTCAAAACCCTGAAGATATTCCATAGCCTTTCCTCATGGTGTATGTATTCTGCATTGTGTTCTACACAAAAACACCTTCCACTTAATAATGGTGACATTTTCATTTTAGTTATTTATGATATGGTAACAAATCAAAAATTTATGTTACTGTTCTCCCTCCCTTTTTCATTAAGCTGTGGGCTCCGACTGCTGGAAAACTGATAGATTGAAGAATGTGAAAAATGCAAGAGAAACTAATTACATGGCCTCAGTGGGAAATCTCGGGCTGTTACACCGATCCTGCCCACATGATGTAAATATCCAGACAGGAGCTGTTCTCGTTTTCTGAATTAGTTCCAGGAAGATAATCAACACGCTCGAGCCAGAATTATACAAACAAATGTACTGCTGAATAAATGACATATAGAAGGAGAAAGACTTTGGGGTCATTGGTTCACAGACTAAATTTAACTTAAAAGTTATAACAAGCGGATGAAACCGTTGACAGCGCAGACTGGCTTGCTCAGTCTTTGTTTTGCTGATTTTTCCCACAAGCGCTTCAGCTGTTCGCAGCAATTTGAGCGCACACAGTGGAGAATACAAAGACTGAACTCATCAATTTTTGTGATTATAAAGACAGTCAGTAGTTTCACTGAGGCCCGAACAATTTATATTAATGCCGAAGAGGTTTGAGTCCACAATGAGAGCTGCAATTTGTAAGAAAAGGTGTTTCTGGAAGGTACAGCATGTAATCAAAAATACTGTTACAAACGGCAGGTCAATAAACTTTGAATACGGAAAATATAACATGAAACCACGAATCAGAGGAGCTTTTATACTTTTATCACTGTCACACAGTTTTATTTTTTATTTAAAAAAAAAAACACCTCTGGCTTATTTCCCATGTCTTCTGTCACAACACATGTGTACGCATTTATATAAACTGTCATGTCACACCTAATGCAGAGATCTGTAACATCTGAAGTCTATATATATATATGTGTGTGTGTGTGTGTGTGTGTGTGTATGTGTTGCTGTAATATTAAAGACCTTGAAGTGGACACTTTGAGTTTCTTTAGGCATGCAAAAGATTTATTTAACCTCATCTGCATTTTCCACTTCCTCTACAACCATTCTGTTTCTAAAATACATGAGCTGAAAGATGGAGAAATGACTCTATATAGTTGTGCTTGAGGCATTTTTATGTTTTACTGGAGAGCTGGCGCAGGAAATGGGGGGGGGGGGGTGGCGAACGGCGAACATTAAAGGTCTGCCCTGAACGCAAACAGGGGATGTTGAGATTTGCTGCTTTAACCTCTAGACCAAGCAACATCTGCGAGAAACCACTGACAGATTTCCTGCTATGACCTTGACTGAAATTAAGGTGACATGTGAAATAAATGAATAAAAATCACATGAGTTTGTTTTGTACAGGATCGGCTCATCCAGGCTTGTGACTTCATGATTGAAACATCTCTATTACCCTTAAGGATTTTAAAAATGCATTGGCTCTCCGTAGCGTTACGCACATACACCAACACATACTGCAGCAAGTTCTTTATTGCATCCGCAACACAAACCACAGTCTCACTACTCCAAGGAGACCAACCATGACCCAGTAACACATACACACAGACACACATCAGCTGGGAGCAGATGGGGGTCAACAGTCACAGGAATCCACAAGCACATATTTAGCCTTTAACTCCCCAGAGACACTGAGCACAAACACACACTTAGCTGGAGGAGACAACTGCGTGCGTCCACATAATGGAGGTGAGAGATGTATACCTGTGTGGATCAAAGCCTTTCACGCATTAATGTGATTTCATGCAGGTTGTCGGTGGTATATCTAAAAAAACAAGCTGAAACAAGGGCAACTGGACTTGCTGGGTTTTTTGAAGAGATTTCATCCCAGTAGCTTCTTCAGTTCTAAATGACTGGTGGTGGGTTGGAGTTTATTAGGAACATCCATGCGTGTTCCCCATCTGACACTTGCACGACTAGGGTCTCTAACAACCAATCTGTAATTGGATCCTCCAATTGGCACTCAATAATATTGAACTCCTTCCTCTTAAAGATTGTACTGTACTGATTAAATATTTGTGTGTTTCAGTTAACTTTACATACTTGAGTTAATCGGTGGTGATGATGATAAAGACCAGCTTCGAACCAAAAACCGTATGAAGCCAGAAACTAGTATGCCCGGGTTTTCACATTTTTAACAATGCAGTTTCTTCTTTTGTTTCCTTGTTTGTGTCCCCGTGTTAGATTTTCTGGCAACAGAGTTTATGAATATGCTTTTGTGCAGTAGATGGCCTGCTGATGTACTTGGCCAGCTGGCTGGTTGTTTACTGACTAGTTGACTGAGTGACTCTCTGACTCCCTCTCTCTCTCTCTTCAGTTCACTGCCTTTGTCAGCATCTTCCCTCTCTCTCTGCTCTACTCTGATGTTCTCTTGCTGTCTCTGGCTTTGCCAAAATTTTCAGCTCAACTCTCATTAATGCAGATTGCCTGTGCTTTCTCACTTTGCTCCATTCACAGCCCCCTCCCCCCCAACAAACGCCATGTGTGTGTGTGAACACTCAGGAGTCGAGGAGCCCTGACATTTAGAAACTCGGCCTTCTCCCTGATTCAGCAGAAACACAGAAACAGATGGAGACCTCTCCTTCTCCTCCTCCTCCTCCTCCTTCTTTCCATCCCCTTTCTGTCTCTCTCTTTGTTCATCTCTCATCTGCACTGTCTCCTTTGTAATTGATTTCACTTAATAAGGCTGTCAGTTCACTTTAATTCCACACAGAAAAAAAATAAATAAACCACAACCACTGAAGACTTGTTCAGCTGGTGATATCCCCTCTCTGCCCCACAGCTGCTGACCTTCTGAATACTTACCGCAAGCAGCCAGAGTGCATAGAGATCAAGACATTACCCGAAATACGTTGCCCTCTTTACACGTAACTGATTTCACTCGCCCACACTACGCACGCACTACGCTTAATCGCATGACTAAACCACTAAACATGTCTGCTGTGTAGAGGTAGTTAACTGTCGAAAATGAAGTCCGTCAAAAAGAAATTTGGAAATCCTGCAATGTGCATGTTTGGTGAGGTGGTAGTAGGAGATCATCATTCAATACCAGCAAAAAACTACGCTTAGTACACCTGGGCAAAGGCGGCACGGACGCAACAACAAAGACTAAATGCTGTGTTTAAAGTAAGTTTCCTAGAGACAGTATCAAGGCGAAAAATATTCCAGAGAGGGTTGCGGAATTTGTGGTCTTAGATGACCAGAACATTTCTGGAGTAGAGAACACACGTTTTTAACGTCTGTTTGAGCTTCTGGAGACAAGGATAGCTACCTTCTCCTCGCTACGTTACTTTTGACAGCGCAATTATAGACAGCGCTGGCAACACTATTCCAGACGAATGGTCCATACGTGTCATGGCCTGCAAATAGTCCGGATCCCAATCCAATTGAAAATCTGTGGTGGAAGTTGAAGAAAATTGTCCATGACAAGGCTCCAACCTGCAAAGCTGATCTGGCAACGGCAATCAGAGAAAGTTGGAGTCAGATTGATGAAGAGTACTGTTTGTCACTCATTAAGTCCATGCCTCAGAGACTGCAAGCTGTTATAAAAGCCAGAGGTGGTGCAACAAAGTACTAGTGGTGTGTTGAAGTGTTCTTTTGCTTGTTTGTTTTTCATGATTCCATAATTTTTTCCTTGGAATTGAGTGATTCCATAATTTTTTCCCTCTGCTTTGTCTAAAAAAGTAACTGTTACTGACTACTACTTCCTTGATTTCTTTTAGTGTTTCTTAAAGCCAGAAAGTCGCCATTTGAAATGACTTTAGTTTTGTGTCATGTCTGTGATCTGCTTTTTTTCTACAAAAACGCATCTTTTTAAAATGGCTTTTAGTACCCGGTGTGGTGACACTTTTATATTTATTTTATTTTTATTCTATTTTTATTTTACTTTTTATCCTCTCATTTATTGTTTTTAGTTTCTTTTTTTTAGCTTTGTTTTATTAGTGTACTTGTTTTCCGGTGTGTTGTTTTAAATCGTTGTTTAATCTTTTGTAAAGCACCTTGGGTCACCTATCGGTCGATGTAAGGTGTTATATAAATAAAGTACATTTACATTTACATTTTACAAAATTAAACAACTGAATGAACATCCTCCAAGACTGGTGACTCCATAATGTTTGCCAGGGGTTGTAGTTTGGTTGGATTGGTTTTGGAACATGGCCCAAACAAACGAACTTCTCTAGAATTCATTTGTTGTCCAGACCACTTCCTCTACATGGTTTCGATGTTGGTGGCTCTGATCTGTACATAAATATGATTGCCATAATTATTACTTATTACCAGTTTTAATTATCATCTATTTTACATACAGAATGTTTATTTTGTCATTATTGCGTCCAGATTGCATCAACTTAAAAATAAAAATCATTACTAGTCAGCTTATGTAAGGTATCAGATGAATGGTGAAGCATTAATAAATAAGCTGATGCCAATCTGCGAGAAAGTGTGACTCTAATTAATTCAGTCTCAGCACGATGTGATAATTCCTCTATAAGCACTCAGCCTATATGTATGATTTTGTGTTTGTTTTTTGTGTGTGTGTGAAATGTCTTATACATCCATAAGGAGCCTACAAACAAATAAAATGCAACTGTGGCTCTCAGTCTATGGCATATTTGTGCAAGAGAACAAAAGTCCTTGATTACAACTTGTACAATTGAGTAGAAAACAATATGTTAGAGTAATTCGAGGAAGCAGGTGAATGGATGGAGGAAGAAAATGAGAAAAAGGAAGGAAGAGAATAATTGGATGAAAAAGGAGGTGGTAGGTGATGGAGGAATGGAAAGAGACAATTCCTGGATAGTAAATAATAAGAGGCAAGCAAAAAAGGCAGAGGGATGGTGAGAACGTAGAAAAAACAGAGAGGTTAGTGAGTGGAGGAAAGAAAAAAGGGTGAACCTGATGAGAAGGAGTAAGGGTACTGCAGAGGAGGAGAGCTTGTGGAGATCTGTGTGTGTGCGTGTCTAATGACTGATAAAGTGAGGCTGGTGTTGAATTATAGATGCAGCCGAGGTGAAATTTTTATGAAAATGTTACTAAGCCATTCAAAGATTAGTCAAACAACCTCAGACGGGAGGTGAAAGACAGAAGGAGGGAGAGGGGTGAGAAAACAGAAGATGAAGGAGAGGTAGCATGAGGGAAGGAGGTGAGGAAAGTGTAGGTAATGGGATGGGAGTAGAGAGTAAAGACAAATGAGAAGTAAAGGAAATGAAGGGAGGTAGGGAGGAGACAGTAGTGGGGAGGAGGTAAAACTGAGGTGAAGAAGGAAAGAGAAAGGAGGTGGAGAGCAAAAGCAGTAAAAGAAAGTTGAAGGATGAGATGTGAACATTCATTTTTGTTGCTTTTGGTGCATAGAGCAAAATGGGTGGAACATCCTTTTCAGACTCTGTCGGCATACAACTGTTCAGTTGTAGATTTCTTCTCTCAAATCCAACTACATTCTCGCATCTCAAGTTGACAGTATACTGTAAGCACTATCGAGGCCCAGATATCAATTATGTTATCCGTATTTCTGCTGGTTACCCCAGAAACACTGGCCTCGGAGACCAAGTCATCCGATGTCAGCCAACAGGTTTTCACATTGTGTTTGTCTCCTGTCTGGGTTTTGGATCTGACCTTGATTTTTGGCCTCTTGCTATCTATCAGCTAGATTGATTTGTCGCAACTTCACAGTCTATAATATGTTCCATGTCCATCATCTTGGGTAGTAATGGAAAATTAATGAAAATTTCGTGGAAGTCAGTCTGAAAAGTTGTTAAAATATTCCACTCAGAGCCACAAACGTCAACTTCAGGGTGAATGAATAAAAGTGACAAAATAAATGAATCCTCTGGGAACCTTTAGTGTATACGAGGGTTACACGACTTAAGATTTTTTAAAGTCGACTGTTATGTGATGAAAGTCAAGTCGACACTGACTAGTCACTGATGATAAAAACACAGTATAAAGTAATGCTTTGCAACAATGAAATCTATATTCTTGACCTGAATACATATGCTGAGAACAGACAGCTCATGTGCTACATACTCTGCGCTGCAGATACGTATAGCCTGTATAAAAAAAGGTTTGGTGAAGTAGTTAGTTGACTTCTGTCGAGAGAATTTGGACCATTGCTCTGCTGACCACTAATCTGTGATACCAACAACTACTTTAGTTTTGTGAAAATCTCTTTCGCAAATTCAAAAAGTATTTACACATACCTGAATGAAAAACCGGGTGCAACAACCATAACGCATTGCTATCGCTGGAGCCACATTGCTAGCAGGAATAAAAACATCAAATAGATGAACAAATCGTTAATTTTATATTGCTTTGCGTTTTACAGGTGTCTGCTGTCTGATATCAGTGTAGCATTGAGATCAGGGCCTCCTGTGTTGCCGACAAAATTTAGATTCAGGAGGAAGAGAAGGAGAAGGGAAGAAAGAATGGGGTGCCAAGAAAGAGTTGGAAGCACTGTTAACGAGTGCGTTAAAGAGCATGTGTCAGAAGAAACGCTGATTGGTTCAGGCTCATTTCCCAGCAGCTCCGTGCCCGTAGCAGAGGACACAAACGCTTAGCTTCATTACCTGCTCTGTTTCGACCTTCTGCTGTTACATTGATAACCAGCTAATTAATATGACACTGTCCCCATTCCCAGCACACACAACTAATCACATGCATAACAGCTTTGTGTGTGTGTGTAATATACAACCTTGCAGAACCCGGGATAAATAGTCAATTCTCTGTGTGTGTAGTCTAATTACACTCCCCATGCATGATAAGTTATTTGCATTAATAACACCATCATTGGCTAATTTCTTTTTTAACCACGCTGTTTATAGTCATTGTATGTTTAGCATGGACTGTTGTTATTTTTCTTAGACCACAAGCTAATTAGCCAGAAACACTGCTGTTCCACATGATTTAACCCACCAAAAATGAACATGAAAGAAAACTATAAGCCTTATCACTCATAGCAACAAAATATTTGAATAAGCCATCTGGTTTAAAAAAGTTTGCAACAAACAAAACAAATAGAGAAAAAAATCTTATGTATGGCAGAGAGCCAAGCACAAAACATACAAGTTGTAGAGGACGTCAGATCAAAGATTAAAAGTTCAGTTTTTCTCAGAGCCACGGTGAAAGTCACAACCTGGAAGATGCGATTAAGATATACGTGAAAAGTATGTACAAATAAGTAACACAAGTGTTAAAATCATACTCTGTATAAATATGGACAACGTGTCGCCACTTCCTTGCATTGGCCAAACTAGCCGTGGAGCCGCATTATCGATGACCTGACTGCACTTCCACCAGACTCATTCACGTTTTCGTTTAAATAATACTGCGCTCTGCTCTACCTCCACCAGTTACAAGGACATGTTGGATTATACGCTGTACTTATTTATTCAACTCCCACAGGACCACTTTACAGCATGGCAACTGGTGGTTTCTATTATGTCACATCCTGTTTCTATAGCGTCATATAACTCATTAAAATGAAACGTATCCAAAAAAATTGACACTTGAACATGCATCAGCATTATATTAACTACCTAAAATGACAGAAACCATCCTGAGTGTTTTAGTTTGGCCCAAGTCCCATCCACTAACTTGGAAGATGCGGCGCTTATGACCTATACTGCAGCCAGTCACCAGGGGGAGCTCTACTTGCTTTGGCTTTACTTCTGAGGAGCAGTTCCACCATCCATCTTTCCAGAGTCTATGGTTAAAACAGCTTTACAACACAGTGCCAGAAAGTAGTGTACAATAGAGCAGCAGTCATAAATAAATTACCATTTGAATCCACACAGGTTGGTCAAGGCACAGATGGCAAAAGGTGCACACAGCAATGTCAACCTAGGTCTGATGCTTGGTCCTGGATGTTGGGGATCAGAGGTCGGTGTCAGATGAACGGAGGCTGCAGTGGAGAAGGTCAGCCAACTAGGAGGGACCTAAGTTACAAAGGGCTTTGTGAATTTAAAGGAGAGGAACCTTTAAATTGAATCTTTTGTGTGGCAGGAAGCCAGTGAAGATTCCACAGGAGCAGAAGCGAGTAGCCATGGAAGCAGTAGAGTTTTTAATATACTGGAGTCTATTGTGGATTTTGGATATCGTGCCATAAAGTATACAGTTGTTGAGTCTGAACGTCATGTAAAAGGATGTGAATTTCAACAGCTTAAAAGCACATGGGTGGATTGAGGACAACTATGTTTTTAAAGTGGAAATGGAGAATAATAATAATAATAATAATGAGATTTGTGTGGCGTTCACATGAGGTTGTCAGTAATTTGTCAGTGCTGAGGCAGTTTAGCCGCAGTAAGTTGGATTGCAACAATTTTTAACAGCTCTTTCAGTGACTCAGGTGAAAATGGTCGGCCGAGTTTCAGTGGCAATGTATTTGTTGGCACTGTAGAGCTGAACTTCATCAGCGTTACGGTGGACTGGCAGAAACAGTGACAGTTGATGTTTCCTTTGTTGTGCTTTGTTGTACCGTATTTCATTGCCTCAGCTGTCATATTAATTATGGCCAATTAGGTGTTCTTTTTGTTTGTTTTTGACAAAAAATACATATGAAATAATAGATATTTTATATATACAGAAACATTATATTTTAACAACTTTAATCCAAGGAAGGACTCCAGCTGAAAAGTTCCAACCCTCAGTAGCACCAAAATAGCATAGCTAGACTTCTTATTAGAATATGAGGCTGGTAACAGCATTTGGATTCCATTATGGAGCGTGTTTTTAACCAATACAGAGAAGAAGAAAGAACCTGCACTAAGTGGGAAGGCTTACAGCCTATAAGAGACATTTTGTGGTAACCAAGTCCAACTCCTTCTTTCCCAGAGAAGTGGTTCAGAGTTGCGGCAAATCCCTGTCTGAACATGTCTCAGAAAGTTGGTCTGGCTTACAGACTAATACCAAAATGGAATTTAATGAGAATAATTTTAATTGCCCTATTTGCCACAACTGTGATCCATGTCAAGCCACAGTGTAGTAACCACACACGGATATTGTGCAAAGAAATTTTTTTTTAAATACTGGCATTGACAACATACTGTATTGTACATACTGTAAAGCGGTGTGCGTCTGTAGCACACATGCACAACATTTTTGAACAGTCAGTGAGCAACAATATATAGTTGTAATTCAGTGCAATGTTTAATAAAATGGGACATCAATATAGGTAAGTGTAAGAACATACATAATTAAACTATAAGTCAGACCTGCTGACAATTATTTTGAATTATTTCATAACTTTGGAATATAACAGGTATCCTAAAAGTCTATATTGTCTTAAAGTCTCAAATCTCGTGTTTGCAATAAGATATGATGTGGATAAAGCGAACATTTTCAGTAAATACTCATATACTGTTCATATACTGAAAATGACTCCATTGTGAGTCTGTGCACTATTGAGTGACATCAAGCCCCAGCAAGCCTTCCTCCCACACACTTTGACTGACAGCTGCTCCCTGGGAAACACAACGCAGCAGCGGAACAGAGAAAACTGGATTTCTAGACATTTCTCTGACCTTTTAGCTCATGCTCACTAACATCGGCTCATTAAGGGAAGAGCGAGGTGTGGTTGTAAATGATGATAATTATCAACCAGCCTCATCATTTGTAGTTATTACATTCCAGTGGCTGTCTGCGCTCCTCCACTTGGCTGCATTAGTGATGCATCTTATTCCATAAAGCATTGCCCTGTCGATACTCGCAACTCAGCTGCTGCCAAATGCTTTGGCCCCCATTTCCTCCATCCATCATCCATTCATCTACCGTAGCGCCTGATCCTCATCCAGCCATCACCCACAGTCTCTGGAAACCCCCCAAGTTTATCTGCACCTTTTGATTCATTGGGTCAGTCACACTGGCAGGACTGCCTGTGTATCATTCATCCAAATGCCCGCCCGGAACATTCCATCCATCTGCACAAGCCCAGAAGATGTATTTGATTGTGCTGTATAACATGACTCCATCCAGTGCATCTCCGAAGCTTCTTTTACATTTGCACCCTCATCCATCAAGCTTGACGTCTTATCACGCCCGGATTGTGTATGAAATGAGTCTGTTATTTCAGGAAGAGACTGTCACAACAGTAACGTTAATACACTCGACTACTTGACACTCGGCAGGATGTGTATTTGTGACAAAATCAGAACACTGGGTTAAACAAATGAAAATCTGCACAGAAGATTAAGTCAGCTTTGAGTTCAACATTCATTTTTGGTTAGACCGATAAACCACGCTATTCTGGCAAGCATAGTTTTTATGATGAAAGCAAATGAGCCAGATGAGCAATAACCAAATTATTCTCTATGGTAATTTCACAAAACACAACTTCATTATTATTTAGGTTATCAAAAATAATTTTGGCACATTTTGGGCCTTTTGGGCCACCAGACCTCTGGGGCAGTTGCCTAGTTTGCCTGATGGATAATTAGCTTCCCAAAATGTATATCCATGAAACTGTAAAGGCTACTTATGAAATTCCTTCTAAAATAATACAGCAGCCCTAAGCAAGGACTACAAGACCTGTGTACTGACATTGTTTATACAGATGACACTAATTTCACATTTGAAATAGCGTGTTTTATGCTAGCTTAGCTAATTCACTGTATTGCATTGTACTGCATCTGTTCAAACCGCTACAAACATACCCTGCGCCAAACATTCTGGTGTAAATATAATATATAATTGCACTGTTTCCGGCTATCACCCTGTGAATCTGAGACGTTTTGGCTGTGGAGCTTTGCCTCAGTGGTAAAGCTGAGTGAACTCTACTGGTCTCTCAGCCGACTCAAAGGAGAATAAGTTGCTTTTCATCAAATTAAACAAATACCTCAGGGGCGAACTTTCATACGTTCCTCAAAAGATAACTGAAGATTTTTTTAGTATGTCAAATATTGCTTTCTCAAGCCCCAAAGAGGGAATTCGCCGGTCAGCGAAACTTAGGATACATCAACCCTTCAATAAATAGATTCTCCCTCTCTTTCTCCTCTCTCTCTTTATATATCTAATTCCTCTCTGAATGAATGAATACCTTTTTTTCCCTTAGGAGACTGAATGGACCGCCATCCAGCAAAGTTTCATGAGCTGTTTTGATGGATACAGTGAGCCGGCAGAAAAACCAGAGACGCACAAGTTTCTGCAGTCAACCGTAAACCTATAGAACGCCATGTAGATATTTTATGTGCAGTATATTAGGAAAAAAGGCAATTGTTTGTGGTCTTTTTATTGTCCCGGACTTTTCTTGCAAGAGACAGTTATAAAAGATACAAATGACTAAATATCCTGACCTTTTAATCCACATTATTGGTTAAAATCCAAAGTTACTGGATTCCGTTTTCCTACAAACGTGTCCATCCTTGTTTAGAATCCTGACAAGGTTCTTGGCTGTGTGACATTTCGATCTGTTACCGTTTGATTCAATTGATGAACTTTGGACTCATCTTCTGTTTGCATCGGCTTTACTGGCTATTGCAACAATGACCATATGTCATGTAATATTTATTGCAGTCATATTTATGTTCACTTAAACTGTTGGACAACCCTGTTGGACAATTCAGACGAATATTCAAGTTCACTGGTTTTCAGTGTAGGACGTGTAGAGTGCCAGCAATCCTGTCCTCTCTGTTACTGTGTCGTCCTCAGGGGCGTAGCACCAAATTCTGGGCCCTGTGCACTCTCAGTTGATGTTATCAACATATTTGGAATACATTATGACAACAATTCATTGGAGGGCCCAATTCATTCAAAAAAAAAAATAAAATAAATATTCAGGATTTTCATGGGCCCTCTCCCTACTCGGGCCCAGGGTAGTCAGGTCCCCTTTTCCCCCCATTACCACGCCCATGGTCGTCTTCAAATACTTTTCCTCTCCACCCAGTGCCTCCCTGTGTTCCACTTATGTACAGATATGAAGCAGTCTTTAATAAAGTTATATTGTGTTATTTCACTGTCCATGCTGTATGATTCAGTGTGGTATATGGAGAAGATGATTTAACTGCATTAGATTGTGGCACGTGTGGGTTTGAATTTCTTTGCTTTGTTCAATTGAAGACCATCAGAGAAGATCATCATCCCTGTTCAGAAATAGAAAGCCAATTTCCAGTAAGTGCTCTTCATGTAGACACAATCATTAGGCTCTTTTGCTGTGTCAGTTTAATTGATTGAAGGAAAGAAGGAAGGAAAGGCGTAAAAACAGTTCCTTCAGTTAGGCTGAATGATCTCTCACCAGGTTGTCGATATCCTCACTTATAGGGCAGAATAAATGAGTGAATGCAGCAAACTGGGTAAAGAAGCATGGCCAGATCAGGCTAGTTTTCCATTACTAATCGGCCTCTCAGCAAACAGAGGGAGGAATAAATGAATAAAGGGTGGAAAGTATGCAAATAAATGAAGGTCAAACTGAAAAGGGGGAAACATAGTATTGGAAGGAAGGGAAAAAAGTATAGACAAAAGAAAGGAAATGGCTATAGAAAATAGGAAGATAGATACTCTATTCAATCATACTGAATTATCGTGGATCAGATTTCCTTTTGAAAGTGGAGGCAGGAAGAAGGAAAACTATCACTTTTGTAAATTTGGGAAAACGGCTAGTTGCATGGTGCAACTAGCCATAATCATTTTCAGCTCAAACAACGAAAGTATCCAAACACAGGATATGGAAACAGGTTGCAAAAAAAGTAAAAAGAAAGTCAAGGAACAGATAATGGCCGCAAAATTAAATGGGCAGACCTAAGCTACGAATAAAAAGATACAAAAACTAGATGAAATACATATGATATAACATGAGGAACACATTGGATTCTCACATGCAGAACACAAAACAAGGATTGACACATTCTGGGATACCTACCTACTCCAAGTCCACACAAGTTGCCTCAATAAAAGGGGCAGGGCCAGAACACATCCAGGGATTTGGACTGTACTTGGTCAGATGTGTAGTTGGAAGAGTATTTGGGCAGCAACTCAAATACAGGATGTAAAGCAGACACGGACACACAAGAGAAGTGATGAACAAAGTGAAACCGGAAGCGATAACACAAAGGATAACCAAAACTGAATGAAACAACGGACACGGTCCATGAACAAAACCCAACACCACAACAGTGATTATGGATGAGGCACTCTTTTAGACACATACTGGGAGATTCCAATTTGACAAAATGCTTTCAACCATAAGAGGAAAACCTGCTGGAGCTGCCCACATCCAATGACTCATACCAAAGACAAATTCATTGTTGGTTGTGGTACATCCCAGGTGAATGCATTATCACACTCTTAAGTAGACCTGCTTGGTTCTTTTATTCATGGGTGAGTCATGCTGGTGATACTGTTCAGAAGGAAAGTTGTGAGGTTGCATACAGTGAACTGAAGCGTCTCATGCTTGATCGCAGGTGTGCAGAACAGCAGGAAGGAAAAATGAAGACTGGCTGCACTTAAAATTTGACCTGATTGTTGTAAATTCTGACACAGAGAAGTGTTTGATTTGAACAGAAGTATTAGGAAAGGAAGGAGAAGATAAATGATACTCTGAGACAGATACAGCATGTTTCTGCAGTAAACTAGCTCCTTGAGCTACATGGTAGCACAAAGGGAATGCAGATTTGTATCAGTATTTGTTATCATGTCTTTCCACGGGGACCTCCGGTAATTTGTAATAATAGTGGAGGTCAACTGTGATCTCAATCCGGTGTGAACTGGCCATTTCTATAATTTGGAAAGTAAAAACTACCTACCCCATTTCTCGTAACACAGAGGTCCTGTGATAATACTAATCCAGTGCAAATCAGCATTTCTGTGATTTGGGGGTACGATTTTGCTTTTTCAAGACTTTTGTTTGATTTGCGGCTTTTTTTGGGCATCTTGTCACTTAAGAATTATGAAGAATGTGCTGTAAATCAAAGTTTGGACAGATGTTATTGTGCAAAGTCGAGATGTCGCTGCCCCATTCACCCATTTACACGGATGAAATCATTAAATCCAGCATTAATGTGTTCATTTGCAAAGGTGGGGCTGATTTAAATGCTGCCAGGTTGTCCATAATTTCTTTCCCGGGATCAATAGTCTCATTAGATCATGTTTTATTTTTTAAAATATATTTTTTAATATCAGTTAGAATTTGCAAAGTAACTAAAGCTGTCCAAAAGTGCAAAATGTCCTCGGACATGCAGTGGCGTGAAGCGGAAAGTAGCAGAGACATAACTATGGATAGTAAATTTGAGTAAAACACATAGTTTGCTTATCCCGTGCGTATGCGCCACATGAAACAGATGTAAGGGGGTCATTTCTGAATCACATGACCCCCCATGTCCCCAGGTAAAACTAGTCCTGTGCAAATAGGGCATTAGTTTCGCAGAAATTTCTAACACAGTGGTCTCATGTAAAAGCTGAAGGGAACATGAGTATCTGTATGACATGTCATGGCAATCTCATCAGCAACACATGCTGCATTTCCTAGCCTCATGTTGGTGAATGCATAAGATGAAGAAAGTGAAAGAGCGAAGCAAGTGAAGAAGCAATGATGTTATAAATTACTCTAATCAGATTAAGTTAGTTTTCCTTGAGAGCAAATCTGCCCAAAGACCTGTGTGTTTATGACTGATTACTTTATATAAAGCACTGAGCTGATAAATTGAGCCTTAACTGCATGACAATTTGACTGTTATGATTTAGACGTTGTGTTTGTATGTGTAGAAAAACAGGGAAAGGGTTCAGTAAAAAAGGATGGAACACTAGCTGTGTGTGTGTTCTCCAGGTTCTGCTGGTGCGTGCATGTGTTTGATGTGTGCATTTGCAGCCACCATGCCTCATGCATATCCGTGTGCCGTGCAGCGCCCCGAAGCGCTGAATTATAGTTCAATCTGCTCCTGCAGCCTCCTGCATTGAAAACAGTCACACAAATCACAGAGCATATCCAGGCGTCAGATCACCTCCACACACTCAGAGGGGGAGGATGGTTATGTAGGATAACGGTTTATGTGACAACGTGCGTGCTGTGTGTGAAGTAGAGACTCACAAATATGTGGAAATACTGAATGTTTGGGATTGTGTGATGGACTTGTTTCTCTCAAACTCACAGTTCTGGGCCCGTATTCCTAAAGATTCTAAGAATCCTCTCAGAGAGCTCCTAACTTAGCCTAAAAATTCCTAGCTAGGAGTCTTGCTTAGGACTGATTCCAGAAAATTCTCAGAAAACTCTTAGCAAGGAATGGACAGAAACTCTTATCTTAGTGAGGAGGTGTGGTTGACCCCGTTGCTAGGTATGAGTCATCATTTCAAGAGGTGTGATTGGTTGATCCTAAAAGCTAGATAAAAATACACTTTTGGTGATAATTGGTCTAGAATGGACGTCAAATTAATAGACTTGATAACAGAATCTAATCTCTATGAAGACTGTGTAATTATAAATAATACTTTACATAAAAATAAATAAATAGTAAGCTATACTTTAAAAAATATCCTATGAAATGTGTGATTAAACTCAGGCTCACTTGCACAGTATTCACATGCTGATAGTTCTATTTATTTGCTTTCATTCATTTACCTTGCTGGTAACATTTTGCACTTCACCCATTTGGTATTAACGAGGGTAAAATGGCTCAGCTTTCATCAATTTTTGATTGCTAACCGGCCTAGAAGAAGCAGTGTTGGTTGGCGTTCAAATCTTCCAAAAACCGAACAGCAGTGGAGAAGAAATGAAGTAGGAAACCCAACTGGACAGAGGAACAGCGTTTGCTTCTGGATCAACTGGTTAATGAGAATAAAAGTGTTTAGAGATGTAGATTTGGCCCCAAGTCATCACTGCTGCATTGTTGCATTTTTGCATTTTTCCTGTTGCTAAATACCTCAGTGTTGTGAAGACTTTCATTTCCGGTGATATTGCGATTGTAACCAGCTTGATTGTCATTCAGTGTTTGGAGAATATCTCTCCTGTCTCTTCTTTCAGCCATTTTCTCCTCCTAAGAAACTCCTAAGCCTCCTAAAAGTCCTCCTCCCTGCTCTTAACAGATCTCACCTTAGAAGCACTCTTAAGAGCTAAGATTCTTGAGGAATACCTTTTATCTTTACTAGGAGCTACTCCTAACTTTGAGAGGAAATTCTTAGAAAACGTCATGATTCTAAGAATTTTCTTAGAATTTGGCCACTAGGAGCAACTCTTAGTGCTACGAATTTTTAGGAATACGGGCCCTGGTGATTATTATTACCTTTTGCTTTGTTTAGGGGTGCTGGGTTGCTGTGTTCTGACCAGTGCTATCAGCGTACCACAAATTGCAGGCTCACTTAAGTTCACTGAGCCCGCCGTGTTTATGCAGCAGGGTTGGCAATGCAGAGGTGTTCATCAACCACACAGTAAGGCTGGGTGATATAGCTAAAAAATAAAATGGGAAAAATCCAAAATGAGCTGTAACAGGAGCAACTGTACTTGTAGAGTTTCTTGAAGTGGCTGATAAAAGACTGGTGTGAGGTTGGGGTTTTAACAGGAACATCTGTGGGTGTTACCCACCTGAAACTAACATCTGTTTGAATCCTGTTTCCTTTCCCCAATGAATGGAACTCTCATGACCCATTATTTTCCAGACAGGAGTCTCAGGGTGTAAATGAAGGTCAAACATTTTAGAGAAAGATGTTCTGACTGTGTTGTAAATTGATGGCAGATTATACCTCAGACCACCTCCTCTGTTCAGAGAAGGATTTTTCCAATTTGACTAAAAATTTGACCATCCACATATGTTCCTATTTATACCCCAACTTACCATTAGTCTTTCAGAACTTCAGAAGTTACTTGGATGAAATGTCTTCAACAAACTCTACAAGTCTACTTACCCTTGTTTCAGTTTGTTCTTTTGATATATACCAACCTGGATGAATGAGAACAATCACAATCATAGATATAATCGGAAAATTATGTTGTTGGAGCTATTTGTGGAGCATTACAATCTCTTAGAGGTACATGTGCTGTTGTGCCTGTTGTGAATAGGTGAAACTCAGACGCCCAGGTGACTCAAAAGAAACTGCAACAGACTAGATCACCACAAGGCACTGGCTGGTGTTTTTGCGGGATAACAGAGGGAGCAATGATCTTAATTTTGCTAATTTTGCAACTGAGGCATTTCTCGTATCATTCAAAAACACAAACTTGAATTATTTAGATGAAATTACCCAATCCTACCACACACCTAAATTGTCCGTAGGTGTGCGTGTGAATGGTTGTCTGTCTCTGTGTGTTAGCCCTGCAATAGACTGGCAACCTGTCCAGGGTGTACACCGCCTCTCGCCCGATGACAGCTGGGATAGGCTCCAGCCTAGAGAAATATGCAGATGTAAGGCTTACTTGTTCCATTAATTGGCTCATGGCGTCTTATCCATTCTTAATAGCGTTTTCAGGATCATTTTTCTAGTTTTTATTGATGGAGCTAGCTTGCACTGTGCTCAAGTTCAACAGCACGTTGACCTTCCACTCTGAGTAACAAAGCGCTTTGGTTCCTCTAGGGGCCTTTAGCAGAGCTTTGGAATTTCATTCTTGCAGTCTTTCATTAGAACCACTGAGTAAAAGTGTTTCATGTTGAATGGCATTTGGCTTCAATTTGAAGCCAAGATGTGTATGTGCAGTCAGTTTGTGCGTGGAGAGGCATGAATATAAATCTGGTTCGAAGCATCTGACAACACATAGAAAGGATAGAGTCGCTGATGTCAAGAAGGTCTTGTGTTTAATGTGTAACCCCCCCCTCAAAGAGACACGCAAATGTGCAAAAAGGGTTTGGAATGCATGAGAGGATGTTTTATGCACGGGTAATTTTGTGCATTTGTAATTTTTTTTTCCCGCTTTATGCTGCTTTTCTGTGTGAAGGCCTTTTCTACTCACAGCAAATGAGCTCATGTATCATGCTGAGCTGCGTATATGCGTTTGAGTTAAAGTACTTTTGAGGTTAACTCAGAGCCCAATCACACGTGATGCAGATAATACATGTATTTTATCCTAAAAATAGAAAAGATATTGTAGTGCACAAAAAAAGGTATGTAATCTGATCTGTTTTTTCATATATAATTTTCTATAGTTATTGAGTATGCATGACAACTCAATGATTTAAGCCAGCAAATCTGTCTTTTCATCTCCCCTTCTCTGCACCTTTCATCTTTCTTTTATTTATAGTGTGTATACGTCTGAAACCAGCCTCTGAGCACTGCTGCAGCACGCACCAGAACCTGTTCCTTTAAATAGCTCCTTGCAGAAACTGCTCAGGTGCCGTGTAACACAAAAGTCCTATCTGTCGAAGCAGATGTTACTGGCCATTCCTTATATTTTCCAGCTGAAAACAGAACAATTTTCATTATCCACAGAGTGCCTCGTCTCCGGAAAGGCAGATACAGCTGCATTCAGTGCTGAAGAAACATGTCTTCGCTGTTTATCTCCTGTCCTGTCAAAGGCACACTGGCTCTCATTTGAAAGCGTTCACTGGCAGCCTTTTACTTGACATGAAACCTAAATCCTTGTTGTGATATTTCAGTTTAAGCCAGTGTGGCGCACAGCAGACGTACTTATACTAAAGGAGATGCTGTTACTGAAGACAGCGCTGTCAAAATTAAGAATGAAGGAAGATGCAGACAAAGGACACTCTCTTTTAAACTTTAAAGCTCTTACTGCATGAATAGTTAATGTGACATCAACAAAAGCCCTTCATTAGGGACACACAAGGCCAAAACAGCCATTTTATGTTCAGCCTTTTAAAGGGCTATAAATTTTTATATTAGTTTTACTATTTATGGTTCCGTTACTTCTCAGTGCAGCTCAGAAAACAACCAGAGGCTGCTCAGTGCAGTGGTAAGAATAGTGATGTTCTGTATTTCTCTTGGTGTCAACAAATTCAATAAAAAGACCAAAACCAACTTTGCGTTCATTTCAGCACTGCCCAGTCAGTGGCACTCGTTCTGCACTAGCTCGATTTCAAACTGACATTAATTGAGTAAACGATGACATGAAGTTAATGATTTTTTTGTTATTGAAAAACCAGGTATAGACCTAGAGAGGAACAACAATCTTTCCTCTAAATCCAACATCGCAACACACCAGGTTCCCTCTGCTAGCTCTCATCCCGACAGCACTTCATAAAGGGATTAAATGCACAAGTGATTGGCTCTGCTTGAAAGGTCAAACTGAGGCACTAATGTTCCGTTTGTTGAGACATTCATAACATTAATAAACACTTAATATACCAATACATGCAATAACCAAAAGCTAATTAACTTTGACTGGAGGCCAAACCAAAAGCTAAGTATCAGCATCTGCAGTAAAATGATACTTGTGAAGGCAGAGCAGCTCTGACCGGAAATGGCGGCGCTGCTGTTCATCTTTGGCCTCCCGTTTTGCAGCTCTCAATAACGAGATCAGACAAGGATCGACTGAAAGGTCAACGCGGGGAGCAGAAGGTCTTGTTTGATCCGAGTCATGTCTAATTTGGGGCTAACGTGAGTTTAACACAACAGGGTGTGTCACCCAGAGAAAAGACTGACATGAATACAAATTAAATGCTAGGCTCAAAACACAGCAGTCTTAGTCCCACATTTCCCCAGAGTTAGTCTTAAAGCCAGACCAACTTCCCTGCCTACAAATCTTTTCAGGTGGAATGTCTTTTTGTCTTTTCGTCTCTCTGTTGGGAACTGATTGTGCTCCAGCAAACATCTGTTGAGCCAATCAAGTTGTTTGGGCATGCTCTGTGCAGTTATAGACAGAAGAGTAACAGCGACATGGTCATGTACGCCATCTGTGCACCGTTGAGTTGAATATGTTAATATCAAAATGGCTGCAGACGAATAAGGGAACAATTGCTTATATTCTACAAGTTTAGAAGACAAATAGTTAAGAGTGATTGAGGTGTTTGTCACATTGTTGCTTTGATTAGTTGTGGGACTATTCAGTTGGGCACAGAGGTATTTTTTCTCCTTATCGGTTGAAACACATCCAGTAATGAAATCCACATGGCGTGTTACCAGACTGCCTGACTACGCCATGCCAACCGAGATTCACTCCTCCCAGCAATCTGGGGAAAAATCCAGGCCTTGGTGAGAGTTGGGGCCCAGATTATCTGGTCTTGTGAGGTGTTCCCCAGACTCCTTCTCCAACCTCCAGAACTGCTTGCAGACTCGTCGGGTCTTTGATATTTAAATTCTGGATTGTCGCATCGTTACTTTTGCAATAACCAATGAAAGAAACCAGTCCATCCCTGCCTGGCCCATGAGGCTAACATTAGCTAGTGTACCATGAGGACCGACATTAAAACCGACGGTTAAAATGTCACCCTCCAGTTCACCTCGTGTTGAATGCTTCACCTCAAACTTTTTCTCATCCACACTTGTTTAATTTAGTTTTACAAATATCAACGGGCAGCTGAGGACAAGGGTATTATTATCTATTGTAATAGGATGTGCAATTTCCCCAGTTTTATTTTTATTGTTTGACAAAAAATGCCTCATAACAATCTCAACAACACAATGACTGAAAATGCCAGAGCCAAATTAAAGATCTGAAATGCCAGAAGAAGGAAAAAATAAAAGGCACCCACCTTGATTGTTTAATTGTTATAAGGCCTTTTAACTTGTAAAAATACTTCCAACACAGCTTTGGTCAGGAGTAACAAAAGTCATAGAGACTTGAAATATAATTTGATTATAAAGACTTACTGTACCTTTGACTTGGCTTTAAGGACTTACTGACTTAATGGCTGACCTGTGACCTGAGTTGGGTTCGTGCCAGAGGACTTGGACAGTGTTTCGTGATGGAGACTCAGGGTTGATGACAAACAGACTGATGTCTATAGCGTAGTCTCCACACAGTAATATTAAAGACACTACCTTAATGACAGAGTTGCTCTGATCTCATTGGAGATGCAGAAACACAGCCTGCTGTCCTGTCGAGCTGTGAATAATGAATATACATAAATGTGGGGGTCATAATAATGCCGTGTATGGTATTAATATGGATTACTCAATCTTATGCGTTTGGGAACGAGGTTATTGGATTTAATCCACTGAGTAATGTGTTTAGGCGGAGAAAGAGTCCTCATTGAAATGGAAAAGCCTTGACCTTTCCTGATGCATGTGATTACTGTCGACTTCACTTTATCGAAAGATCGCGTGTGTGTCTGCGTGAGAGACACAAGGGCATAGTTTAAGTTTAGTAAAGCCGGAAAGACACAGTTAAGTTGAGTTGTACTACCAGAAAAAACACTGTAATTAAACAGATGAATGAATAAATTATGAATACATTATAAAAATGGTACTTTTTTGTTTAACCATAAAAGCAATCAGATACTTAAAGGCTAAAATAAGACTGAAAGGCCTCCATACTTCACTATCTCAATTAAAATTTTATCCTTAATTTAAAAACGAAGGAAGTATTATTGTAACCGTAAATTCAGTGCTTCTGTCTGGTTTGTTGATTGTGAGAAGACATCCTTTACGAAGATTTTAGTCAATTTCCCTTAAAATGTGAACCTTAAAGCTGCAGTTATTGACCTTTTTACCACTTGGGGGCAGCAAAACAAGCTAGAAACATTCATTCATTCATTCATTCATCTTCTATAACCGCTTGTCCTGTTAACAGTCGTCATTGGTCCCAGAGATTTGTGGTATTTCCGCAAGATTTTCTCCGTAACACATCTTTCATGTGTCTTTGCTTTTGTGCAGCTTTTTCACAATCATTATACTTTTTAAATTCAATCTCTCCGGGCTGTGCAATGTAGATTCTGTCATGTTATGGAGTTTAGCTGTGCAAAACCAGTTTGTGATGCGACAGCGACATTTGAAACAAGAGGCCCGTGTCTAAAAATGTTTTTTTTTTAATCAATATTGGATCTTTGAAATCAAGATTAATTTGAAATAGAAAGTCAGTTTAGAAGAAATTAGAAGAACAACTATTAGAAGCTTCAGTAAATAAAGACCAAGAATATCTGGTTTAGATACATTCATGAAACATCCACCCTCCAAGTTGTGTGTTTCTACTAGAATTGTGTTGACGCCTCCAGCAGACTTGGATAATCAATGGGAAGAAGCATTGAAGCTGTTCTGGCCAGTTGAGAAACCACATTTCCATTACACATTTATGTGTTGTTGTTTTTTTTTGCCATTGTTCATCATTTATCTATACTTGCACATAAAATCACTCTCTAATCATTCACTTTATTAGATTCATTAGAAGAATAAAGCTTTACCAGCTTTTCTAGTGATGTTTTTACACAACGGATTCTCACACAGACACAGTGACACTTTTTATTAATGAAAATGTTTCTGTGGGAAAAAAAAAAAAAAGATTAAGTGCCAGAACCTTTTGTGATCACAGATGTTTAAGAACAGAGGCAGAGATAGAAAGATATTCAGCTCATAAACTTTTTACAGATGCTCTTTTGATACACGTCACATTTTCTGCATGTATCGTATAATTTCTGACTAATCAGCTGAACTTCAGCACGTGTTTCTCGGTTGCCAGTTTCCCTTTAATGAGCGGAGTCTGTTAACAGAGTTCCTTAACGAGCTGTTTCTGTCGCTGCGTTGTCGGCGTCGTTCCGTTGACTTTGCAGGCTGTTGCCCTCACACTGCTGCTGACAGCCTGACAGTCTCTGCCCGGGTGCTGCTCAGATGTCAGCGGAGGGGAGCTCGGCTTGGAGCAGGAAGATTTTCCTGCTGTCACATCGTGTCATACTACAGAGAGGTTGATGTCACCTGAGGAGACATTTGAAATGACACTGCTGGGGTTGAATATTATCAGCGTATTAATTAGATTTGGACTATTTTTAATCCAGTTGTTTGACACCTTTTTACGTTTGAACAAGGCTTGATTTTCTCTCTTTTTGTTCTGTATTCTCAGGTTTGTGTTGAGTCCTGTTGGTGTCGCAATGTTTAAATGTTATTATTATACAGCTGCCACTTAACAGTAGGTTTTTCAAACTGAATTAGTGTACAAGAAAATAAAAAACAATGACTGGCTTTGGAGAGAGGAAAAGGTGAATACCAATAAAGTAGATGGATTTGGCCTTGGTGGCTCTTACTGTACTCTGGGGTCTTTCTTCATGGCCGACCGTAGTGTTTGTAAAGGCCAGGGACTGATATGGCTCGTTATATTTTCTTGCTTTTAACTTTTTTTGTGCTGTTGTGGTGGTGGTTGCGGCGCCTTTTACAGCTGTCATAGACTTGCCATCTGATTTATACCACTTTATACCAGTCACAAATCTGTCCATCTTAGCACATCGCTGCCTTCCTGTCACTTATCTTTTTCCTTTCTCTTTCTGTGCCGCTGTTTGTGTCTTTCTCTCTCATTCTGTCTCTTTGTGTCTCTTTTTTCTCTCTGGTTTTGCCACTAGTCGGTCTGTAACATTAGCTGCTCTGGGGGCGTGGTTGGGGCAGTGCATGGCACGTCGGTTCCACTTGATTTACTTTACAACCATTTAATATAATACCATATCCTTTCAAGTGGTTTGCAATTGCATTTGTTAGAATTTTATTTTTTATTGTTTTAACAGTGTGTGTGCGTGCCTGTGTGTGTGGGTTGTTGATGAAGCTGCGCACCCCCCCGTAGTTCCAGTTTGGGAACCCCTGGGTTAGACTGTTTAAGACACGCAAAGCATCCAACGTGGTTACATGATCATCACTGATCTCTGACTTTTGACATCGGTCCCTGTTCACTCCCTCTGCACATCATTTTCGTCCAGCCAGCTTATCCACCTCACTCACTGTTTTCTTCGTGACCTGAATCATTAATCAGGACGCCGCTGTCCTATTTCCCGGCGTTAGTGTTCATCAGTCTTTTTCCTTTGCTTGCTGATGTTGTTGCTGTTAATTTATAACAATGATGTTTACGATGCTGGATGGTCATCATGGGTAGATGGCATACCTGAACTTCAGGCTATTTTGAAGCTGAAAGGTCAGCTTGTGGTCAGGCACTGCCAACATGACAACAGCAGGACACAGCCATCTTTATATTATATGGGTGTTCACCTAAACAAAGAACTGAACAGGACAGACCATGCTAGTGCACTTTATAAGACAGGCCAGAGCAGATTCTACCTGCTAAGGACACTTAGGTCCTTCAGAGTGAAGGAAGGACTACTGAGATGACTCTTTTAGTTTAATAGTTCAATAGTGATAATAGTTCCTATTTGCATATAATTGTGTGGCAGGGGATATTTTGGAAGCACAAACCTACCTGAAACACTTTTTCTTGGGTTAAGCATGTGGATCACATCTTGGATGGAACCAAAAAAGAAGGAAAAACAACCGTTCCTAGAAGTCAGTTTCTCAAAGCAGATTCATTCATATCATGTCTGAAAAAAGGAAAATAAGGCACAGCTGTGAAATGAACGGCCGTGTGTCTTAACAGACTTTGCGGCTCCTGTCAAATACAGCTGATATCAAAACCTGAAAAGCCTTTCCATGAGGAGGAAGTTTCTTCCGTCCAAGGAAATTTCATCACCAGGCTACAAAGGACTTGGCTCTGATGCGTAGAAAAGCTACTGTAAATATAAAAGCCTTTTTATGAGGTGGATGGCACTCAAGGGAGGAGATTATTCATTTAAAAATGATTCAGAAATTACAGATTCATGAATTAAAATAGACCTGCGTGCTTTTGTCCTGCCAGATGTCCTGTCCGTCTAAAGTGGTCGTAGTAAAAAACTGGCTCAGAGTATTTGTGTGTGTGTGCTGCCAGGAAACACTCAGACATGACTGAACGCCAAGTGATTTAAACACGCACACCCACACACACACACACACACACGCACACGCACACACACACAAATACAGTGCGTACTGGTTACTGCATACAGTAATGGGAAGATAATTACACAGGTAGCTTTCATCTCCTACTTGTTACTGTGTGTGTGTGTGTGTGTGTGCGTGTGCTGGTACTACATTGTAGATCATCGCAATAACAAAGGCAAGAGTGTTAGCCTGAGCACTGGATGAAGTGAAAAAGAGACAGAGCTACACAGAGACCAACAACCTCCTGGAAAACCGTGATTACTCTCCTGTTTTTTTCCCCTCCCTGCTGTCCTGCCTCTTCCTCGTCTTAGAGGCAGGATTCAGTTTAAACTTGCTAAAGCAGTCAGGGGCATCTGGTTTGCAAACAAGGCCTGCAGTGGCAGCACAGAACGCAGACAAAAAATATAAATTAAAAAACACAGGCAGCGCAATAACACAGAGAAGTGATGAGGGCTGACGGTTAGGCACCAGCCAGATAAAATGAAACTAAATGTTTGCATATCTGCTCGCAACACTTGCATTAGTTGTCCTCTCTGTGTTCCTCCTTTAATATCATTTATATTTCCAAGTAAATATAAATTCTTCTGTTGGTGGTGTTACCTCAGGATGTAAAAGCAGTTACGCTGCATTAATGGCTTTCGATTCACTGAATGCATATCCATATTTCCTTGCTGTATTCTGTTATTTTTAGTTATCAGTGGTGCTGGAAAAAAAAAGAACATTATTCAGTTGTAATGCACAAGGACCTTACTGTTGATTTTCCCTCTGGGTTCAGTCTGTTTTTATTGTTTGCTTGAATAATTTAAACATTTGAACAGCCTAACCATTTGTCTACTTAATTTCTATATTTACTGTCTTTCACTTAGCTGTAAAGGACTGCAGCCGGTTCACAATAGATCTGAAGAACTCATAAAACTTGATTTAGTTTATTATACTTTTGCCCTATCCAATAGTGAATGATGTTTCAAATCTCTTGCTGCCTTTGTCTTAAATAAGACTCGTGAGCTTACAGTGTGCCAGATACTCGGATAGTTTCCAGGCCAAATGCTGTTCCAAAACTGCCAAAATGCACACAAACCCATCAAAAAATAGATTCATATTTAGTTTAGTACGTTAACCTTTTAAAACCAAATGTGTCTCCAGTGACACGTTTGCGCAAAGGTTTGGATTACCATAATTACGTCATGGTTTGAGCTGTTGGAAAAATTCCAATGGTTTCTGAAAGCTGAGACGCTGTGCTTTCCAGCCAATATGGCGCCATTACGATAATTATTTATTAAACTCATATAACATGCAGTAAATTATAAATAACTGCTAGATATTCCAGCTAGAAGTTCCAGGTGTTCTGGAAAAATGGGAAAAAAACACTCGCTGACAGGACATTGTCTGACCTTTTTATATTCAAAATAAGCAAAAAAATATGTTAACCACCAAAATTGCTTTTCTAGCCAAAAAGCACAACTACTCACATCTAGCTTTTAGCGAATCTGACCAATCACAATACAATATGCGATATTACAAGGAGGAGAAAATGCACGTTGGTTTGGTTTTAAATCAGCATTGAAGAGTCATTAGAAAAAATGGCAAAATGATTCCAAACCAGACCAGTTTTTCTCTGCTCATGAGGCAGAAATGTTTTAATCTCACTTGACCTTGTTGATGTTTCTGTAGCTTTTTCCTGTTACCATTCATTCATTCATTCATTCATTCATTCATGACTCTCCTGCAGTTTCTGGGAGAAAAGTAAAATGACCACTTATAAACATTTGCAGCAGTTGGTCGCTAGTGGACGTTTCAGGCTACGGTTGCCTAGGTAACCCTCTTGCCATGGCCAAGTCAGCTATGCCAGCTGGTTTAGATAGCGCAATGCTAATTTCACTAAAATGCATTTCGCATCTTTGTTGGGGAACATCGCCGTGCTGCTGTTGGTGCTGACTTGTCAGTGAATTGGCAATGGCGTCGTTTGAGTTTCTGTAGATGCTGTTTGTTCTCAATCGCGGTGGATTCTGCTGTGCATGCTAACTGCACTACGTTCCTCTTTGTTCTGTCACATACTGTTTGATTCAGCTTTGCTACATCTATGCCATGTACAATTTAATGTAGGAAACCTAGACCTTGACCTGCTTTCCACCCCCCCCCACACACACACACATACACTCTTTAATTAGTGCCTTGTTCAGCCGTGTGTCGTCTCTAACTGACACCCCCACACACACACATCACTACACTTGCATTTATCCCTTCTCTCTTTCATTTCCCCTCTCTCGCCTTTTCACCTCAAAGCAATACCCAGAATCCATCACTCAGAGGTCAAAAGGTCACATGCCAGCCCCCGCCTCCCCCATCCCTCACTTTCACCTCCAGGGTATTATGCGGGGGTAAAAAAGAGTCATTTCAGCCCCGAAGAGAGCGAAGACAACATTAAGAACATTAAGTGAACTTAATAGGCAGGCGTAATTCTCCGGACGGCAATGACTTTATTGGAGAAACTGGTCTAGAAAATTTTAATTTAATTGAAAATTGCTGCAGAAGTTCCATCCCACTGGTTATTTAACTGACAATAACCTAAAACGGTCATGCAGGGCGTAATGGAGCACCCTGATCCGGAGAAAGAGGGGGAATCATTAAGAAATGTCATCCTTCAGGGCGAAGACATAAGCTGACTAAAAGTGAGGAGGGAGAAGGATGAATGTAAGAATTGAAAAGGGGGGAGGGACAGTAATGAACGAAATAAGAAACAAGAGCTATAAAAATAATCAGTCAGGTGAAAGAGCTGCAGCTAAAAGTGGCAGGGAGAAACATGCTGAGCGGGAGAATAGCAGCAAAGATATGGGAAGCAAAAAGGAAGAAACATGTGACAGAGAAAATTAGGAGAAATTGGGGATGAGAAGATGAAAAGTGAAGAGGGAAGACGCAATACAGAGACTGCTTTTAAGGAAAGGAGAAATAGGAATATGTAGAAGTATAACACAAGTATAACATGGAAAATAGAATATGTAAACAAAGAAAAATATCATTTAAAATCCTCAGTTCAAAAGTAGTTTTCATGAACCTTTATCTTCAAAATACACTAAATGGTTACACTTCTGTTTAGAAATTAACTAAAAGGGGACCAACTGGTAAAAATGAGTTAAAAATGTATTTTCTTATCTGGTGGCAGACATAATACCTGAAAAATTTACAGCCTTTTGTTCTTGTAAAGAGGTGGCAGCACGGTGACCACAGCTGACCTAGACGACTCAGCCAGCTGTGCTTTACAGTCTATCACTTGAAGCATGTGCCGCCCAGCAGTCAACAGCTTGGTTACTTCATTTTTAAAGTGGCCCTTTTGTGTCTCTGCAAAGCCTTCACTCCTAGCCACTTAAGTTGGGTCGAGGTTAGGGAGCTGTGAGACTGGAACGTGCTTTATTAAAATTTATGTCACACATTACACTTTCAAAAGGTCCCCAGAAGCCACCATTTATACTGCTGACTCGCAGCATGCTGAGTTCTTTGATGAACTTCGGTTTGCAGGCTAAGTAAAGTTATAAGCACATGGACTGCACTGTGTCCGTTGTGACTTTTCCCCCAATACTTGACCGGATTCATGTCTCAGAGATGACAGAGAATTGATCCTTCTGATGTTAACATGAACGGACCCATAAAGCTCTAGCGGGGTCACTGCTAGCAGCAGCACAGACCTCCAGCAGCCAACTGGTCCACTGTGTCATCCCTATAGAGGCCTGCTAAACTGTGTCCATTCAGAATGGAGGTTAGAGTGACACAGGGAGCGGCTATTTGTTTGTTTTTTTAAATTACTATTATCTTGAGTCGACTAATAAACTGTCACTGTCAGCTGCGTCTGCAATTAGGTCCATGACTTATAGTCAGACATGGAGCATCTACCAAAAAGGTTACTGATCTTTAGAAGCCAGTGTTGATACTGACGATACTAAACCTGAGAGACAGTAGAGAAAAAATTAACCAGTATTCATTTTCAAATGCATGATTCCTAAAACTTAAATTTAACCTTTTTCAACAGTGGACTACATAAATGTATCTGTTTTAAACGTATCCGAGTGGAAATTTTTTGTCGATAAACCAATATTTAATCAGCTACAGCATGAAATGCAACATCTACATAAATACAATAGCTTAAATACAATTAAATGGCAACATGCAAGGAGCAGTAAAGCATTGCATAAACCGTGAAAAGGGACATTCTTCTTAGTAACCACAACAACAAATTGTGTTTCTAACAGAGAAAAACGTTGTCAACTGGACCAATGTGTCGCTGGCTAGTCAATAATTAGAGTAAACCAACCCCTTATTTGGAACTGAAGCATTTCTTACTTAGTGAGCACATTACTAAAGCTCGTACAACTGTGTTAAAGATGGCAGATATAGAACTATAGAACTATAACTATTATTGGTAGTTAAAAAATCCAAATGACTCAACATAAGGTTCATATTGAAGGTATTGTTGAGTTGGAAATCATGCATTTTTGATGCCATTAAAAAGGGACAAGTAGTGATATAAATATTGTAACTGTATTCAGACTGTTGCTCAATGACCAAAAAAAGACATTAGAATTTTCTATTATCTTTGTTTTTTTCTGCATTAAATTACATACAATGGCCATCTTTGTTCACCTGAGACATCCGGCTGAGTACAAAAGTTTTATTCTCTCTTATCTCTCTTACATATCTCTGCAGATGTGCCCTTGGGCAAGGCACACAACCCCAGAACAGCTGCAGCAGAGCTGCCTACCTGCCAAACAAACTGAGGGTGCAGTGGGAGCTGTCAGCTCTGGGCGTGCATGTGAAGCAGGATGGTGCTGGGCACAGAGACCAATGCTTGACAAACTTTCCTTGGATAAATACTAGTTAAATAAGTAATAAGCTTTGTGTTGAAATTTTAATACTGCAGTAATGTGGGTATTGGCAGCAAAAAAAGGGGCACTGGTTCCTAGTTGTGTTTGAGGCGTTAGTTTAAAGCTGGTTCTCAGGGGAATACATTTACACCAGGCTGAAATGAGAAGATGAATTATTAAGCCCACCTAGAAGTAGAAGAAGAAACTATTCTGACAGCTACAATGTTCAACTCCATGTCCTTTCCAAAACGGGTGTACTTTTTAAAAGACTTTCTAAAAGAAAGAAAGCAGAATAAGGGAATGAAATTAAAGTGTGGTTGATGAACGTTTGGTGGAAAGAAGCTGCTCAATATGTATTCAAAGAAAATGTAAATCAACCAGACAATGTGTATTCAAGGACAAAAATGTGCATTTAAAGTATGAAAAATATTGTCTCGCTACAGTCTTAAACGCTAGCTCTGTAAAGTTTCGAGCCTGCTCTGTCATGGAGGACAGCAGCTACTGGATACACAGCTTTGAATTCCAACAACTGTTACAGATTCCAAAAAAAGGGACAAAGTCATTACTAATTCATCTTCAACAATAAATCAGGTAACACAGGTAATAGCACAACCCTGAAGTTGTGTGTTTAGCCAACATGTTTGGAAAAATCTGAACACATGGACCAACCGTGGAGAAAGAATGATGCAATAATGCTTTTACAATCTTCTCTGGATTGTTGGGTATGGTGATACCTTGATTTCTAGACTCGTAATGCGTGCTTTTACCATCTCTTTCTCAGCATCTTCTCTCAGTTGCTACATAAAGGCAAAGTACAGTACTTATGTTTATATTTTTATATTTTTCTCCATAAGCAAATCTTAAATACCAATCACAGAAATGTAATCTATATATTTGTAGGATTCTTTAGAAGACATCTACCTAGTTTGTTGTTTAGCTAGATGATTGCAGCTCTTCCTATTGGAGCCTCCTGATCCTGGGGTTTGGACCAACAGAACCCCCTAACCCTAACCCACCCTGCAGCAAACCAGAGCTTTTCAACCACAAAAGCAAGTCCAGAAGGTTTCTAAACCCAGCTATCACTAACTCTTCAGCAAGTTCTGTAAAAAATCTCCCATTCTGACTGGGACCTTTGAGCTTCTGCCGGAATTCAGGATACTGACATTAAAAGTTACTTCGGCTGAGCAAAGCAACACCTTTCTTCTTCTGTCTTCAAATTAGTCGATTTTAAAAAATCGTAACTCGTTCAACCCCTGCTGGGAACCAATATTTTAGGTTCTAAACCAACTTATTTTGTTCACAAATGAGAACCTAAACAGTCAGCTGTTGGCCAAAAAGCAATATTTAACCAACTTAATGGATGTCAGTGGCTAATTTTTTTATTAAAATGGCCAGAAATGCAAAGGTCCCACTGAAACACACCAAGTATAAAGAGTATAAAGATAACGGCAATTATTCCTTCGACGTTTGCACTGTAACTCACTTTCTCTTTGTTTTGACAGCAGAAAGTGATGTGGCCTAATTCCAGTGAACTCTGTGTGTGTGTGTTTGTGTTTGTGATGTGACCTAACCCCATCGCTGCAGAGGAACGGACATTTAATTTCTTGCTTGTGTTTCTTCTGTGTGGTATTCATACGAATTGCAACCGCCTCGCTTCAGCGCTCTCTATGACAACATGCACAGTCTCGTCCTGCACCCTCCTTTCGGAGTGTTGCTGTTATTCCTCGCTTGAATAAACCCTGTTGTTCTGGTTTTTGTTGTCGTCTTGTTGAAGTAAACAAGGTGGCTGGCATTAAGTGTGACCACAAAGCAAATGCTTTATTTCTGCAGTGCGAGGCTGGTGTTGTTAGCAGGTGGCAACAATGAAAACCGTTTTTTGAAAGAGAGCTCTGAAGATTTTGCACAAAAGAACAATAGCTACATCACAAACAACATGAGGCAAACACTAGATCGGTAATGAAGGTGGAGGTTGTTAGAAACACATGAAGCCTTAGAGCCACTTCCTGTTCTCTGTATTATTAGTTCTGCAGTGCTCTGCAGGCGTAGAGTGGCATCATGTCTTTTTTTGTTAACCTGCTTGCTATAAATCTGCTAATAAGGAGATACACTATATTACCAAAAGTATTCGCTCACCTGCCTTTACTCATTCTATGAACTGAAGTGCCATCCCATTCCTAACTCATAGAATTCAATATGATGTCGGTCCACCTTTTGCAGCTATTACAGCTTCAACTCTTCTGGGAAGACTGTCCACAAGGTTGAGGAGAGTGTTTATAGGAATTTTTGACCATTCTTCCAAAAGCGCATTGGTGAGGTCACACACTGATGTTGGTCGAGAAGGCCTGGCTCTCAGTCTCCGCTCTAATTCATCCCAAAGGTGTTCTATCGGGTTCAGGTCAGGACTCTGTGCAGGCCAGTCAAGTTCATCCACACCAGACTCTGTCATCCACGTCTTTATGGACCTTGCTTTGTGCACTGGTGCACAGTCATGTTGGAAGAGGAAGGGGCCCGCTCCAAACTGTTCCCACAAGGTTGGGAGCATGGAATTGTCCAAAATGTTTTGGTATCCTGAAGCATTCAATGTTCCTTTCACTGGAACTAAGGGGCCAAGCCCAGCTCCTGAAAAACAACCCCATACCATAATTCCTCCTCCACCAAATTTCACAGTTGGCACAATGCAATCTGAAATGTACCGTTCTCCTGGCAACCTCCAAACCCAGACTCGTCCATCAGATTGCCAGATGGTAAAGCGTGATTCATCACTCCAGAGAACGCGTCTCCACTGCTCTAGAGGCCAGTGGCGGCGTGCTTTACACCATTGCATCCGACGCCTTGCATTGCACTTGGTGATGTGTGGCTTGGCTGCAGCTGCTCGGCCATGGAAACCCATTCCATGAAGCTCTCTGCGTACTGTACTTGGGCTAATCTGAAGGTCACATGAAGTTTGTAGCTCTGTAGCAATTGACTGTGCAGAAAGTCGGCGACCTCTTTGCACTATGCGCTTCAGCATCCGCTGACCCCTTTCCGTCACTTTACGTGGCCTACCACTTCGTGGCTGAGTTGCTGTTTTTCCCAAACGCTTCCATTTTGTTATAATAGAGCTGACAGTTGACTGTGGAATATTTAGGAGCGAGGAAATTTCACGACTGGATTTGTTGCACAAGTGGCATCCTATGACAGTTCCACGCTGGAATTCACTGAGCTCCTGAGAGCGGCCCATTCTTTCACAAATGTCTTGTTTCACAGTCTGCATGCCTGAGTGCTTGAATTTATACACCTGGGGCCAGGCCAAGTGATTAGAACACCTGATTCTGATCATTTGAATGGGTGAGCGAATACTTTTGGTAATATAGTGTACTTTTGGAATACTATGAATAGTTTTCCCTCAGAAACCAATTCTTGCTTAATATAGGAACAATCAATAGCAATATTTGATGGAAGGCCCACAAAAATATTTCATCTTGGGATCCAGGAAAACATGCAGTCGGTTCAGTAACAGGATTATTAACGGCATAGTTTCAAAGATTACAAGACACTGTCAGTATGACATTGCTGCAGTGGGGGTTGCCAGGAGTAATTATAGTAACGTGATGTTCAGCAACAAAGAAAATTCCTCTAAGTTGACTTTCATCAACATTTTTGGCCGTTATTATGTGGCTTTTCGGATTTTTCAGCGGAGTTTTGAGTTTGGAGAAAGTTCACATTGTGGGCCTTTTACAGTCCCCCTACACTGAGGGTTGGGGTTTGAGTTGTCTCTTGCAGAAGTTTAGTTTTTTGGCATGTGATGACCATTAGAGCCTGATGAGACCTCTACTGGCCACAGACTTTTTTTTCATCAATCAGACTAACTTTATTTTTTGCAGGCTAAAGCGCATCTTCTTCCCAAGAGGCTGAGTATCACAAACTCCAGGACATACATTTTGTCCTTTGCACGTTTTTTTGTGATGTGCATTAACTATGTGCTCTATTTATTTATCATTTATTTGTTGAAGGCTTTTAGGTTTTAGGTTTCTCATGTCATTCATTTATTATGTGACCTGCTGGACCTGGGTTATAAATTTCATTTCTTTGTAGTTTTTAATATGGTTGAATGACAATTAACAAACCTTGAACCTTGAACAAGTGAATGACAAGCTGAGAATAAGACAATACAACAATTTGAGACTAGTGCACAGACAAATAAGAAAGACTTTAAAGGTCCTGATAAATTTAAAGATAAATTGTGAAAATTCAAATAGTAAAACCTACAAGGAAAAAGGCAAAAGCCAGTGTGAGGGAATGTATCCTTTAAAATTTGGATAGAACAAAACTAATGATTGACTAAAATTATTATTCTAGTCCTTCTAATGAAAACCAGGCTGACGGTGGAGGAGGTGGGTTTCAAAAGAGAACAGCAGGTTCAGCAGTTCCCAGGTCCTCGGGCAATTTTTGTAAAAGCTGTCTTGGCAAAAGATTTTGTCCTGCACTTTGGAACAGCTACAAGACTCCTGGTTCACGCGCTGGAAGCATGTCAGACATGTTTAATTTAAGGATGCACAGACATTAGCTATAACTTCAACCACTACTCTTGATACACTTTACTTCCACCACTCAAGCCTTTAATGATCCTTTCACACACAGCAAATGAGCCCTGAAGCAATCTAGAGCAAACTGGTCATTTTTTATACGTGACTGTCAGCAGTGCATCATCCACAGCTACTTAAACAGTCGTACAGGTGAAGGGCAGTATTCACTTCTGCTGCCAGCCTCTCCTCATACCTGCCTGTCACTCTACTAACAGAATATACAACAGTCTCTGGCCTAATGTCACCATGGTAACCAATCTAATCACAGCAGTGCAACACATGTAGGGGTGCCCATAAACCTTGCATGTGCAAGAACCACTGTCACCACTACAGAAGTCTTGGCCGGATGTCGATAGATATCCCAAACTGGGAAATTTCAATGTTGCAGCAGCAACTTATAGGCACTACCTATACAGAGCCCTTTGAGAAGGTGCTCCATTGTCTGTCTAGTGCATGGTGGAGAGGGTGGTCAGGGTTGTCCATGATTGGTAACAGTTTGTTCCGTGTCCTCTACCGCTTCAAAAGTCTCCAGTCGATGTGTTTTCAATAAATTTAAAAAGACCTTAGGGAGAAAACAGTTTTTTTTTAGATACTTTATGGCGACCATATGACAGGTGACATAGACAGCTGTGACCAACGGCTGTTTCCAGATAATGTTGTGACGTTTTCCCAAGAATCCAGAGGACTACTAAGTGGTGGCTCCTGGAGTAGCTGCAATGCATTGTGGGACACAGCAGTTCATATCAGAGCGGCTTATAGGGTGGTCAATCATCCTGACACCATTGTTATTGTTCCTGCTGGCAGTGTGTGCGTGTGTGGGTGCGTGTGTGTGTGTGTATGAGTGATTGAGAAAGCAAAATCTGTGTGTGCTGCTTGCGTGTGCGTGGATCTGAATGCTAATTCAGAAGAACAATGGCATCCACCACATGTACACATCACACCACATCATTACTATCCATATAATTTGTTTTCTATAATGTTGATGTGTGTGTTGGCATGACTTACTGTGCAGGTCCTGGATTGTATTCCAGTGGTGATGTGTTTGTGCTCAGCGGCCTTTTTCTTCCTCTCTTCTGTCATTCTGTTATGTCAAAACTGACAGCAGTGTCTTCCGCCAGACAGGTAAACTTCAGGGTTTCTGATTATTTTTATTTATTCATTTATTTTTTAGTTAAAAACCTGATGGTGCTGCAATGCTCATGATACGTAAAAAAAAAAAGAAAAAGAAAAAAAATAAATCCTTGATCGAAAAAGCAAATTGAGATACAGAGGTGATTTCATCAGAATATTTCTTTTCCCATTGGCGAGACAAATCTCTTCTGCAGAAAAGACAGTAGTTTTATCACGTATGTTCCCAGTATATTGTACCTTGACTACTCACACTATGTGAGGACAGTGCAGCTGGTGTATGTACGTTGGTGTCTCAGTGTGTGTGTGTTTAAATTTTTGATACTTGTCTTTAGGGTGCTCCTATATTATTAGGTTCAGTTGAATTAACCTTTTAACACCTTAGCCTCAAAATGTCCTCCTGGAATTTATTTTTTTATTTTTTTGCTTATTTCGACTATAAAAATGTAAGTGGGTTTTTTTTTCCATGCCTGGAACCTTCAATATCTGGCAGTTATTTGCAGGTTACTACATGTTATAAGGGTGTAATAACCTTATTGGAGAGGCACAAGTGAAATTACCGTAATGACACCATGTGAAGCCCAACGTCTCAGTTTTCAGAAACCTTTGGATTTTTTCCAATAGCGCAAACTGTGTCGTAATTACAGTGATCCAAAAGGCGCTTGCACAAACGTGCTGTTTGTAACTTATTCGGTTTTAAAGGGTTACATGGGTTTATTGTCCATGTAATTTAGGATACTTCAGCTTCAGGTATTCAGGTTTAGCTATGCATTGCCATCTTTTATCAGAGTAAAACTGTGAGCTTTGAGAACAAACACAGCCTAAATAACATGCTAACCATTAGCATTTCAATAAGGAGCAACTATTTGGAAGTAAACAGCTAAGTTCGTTGGAAAAAAAAAAAAAGCTTGTGGGATTGTAGAGTGGAGTCCCAGATGAAGGCAGTAGAGAGACGCAGGAAACCTCAGTGTCTAAATGATAATGGTGCTAGTGGAGCAGATGGGCTAATGGAGACTATGTTTGTGACCAATGGTTCATTTACACAAGTTCAAATGGCGGTATATTATACAGACAGTATACAGTATCTGTACAGGCGTACAGACAGTATAAGCTGTGAATAGGAAAGCTGTGTGTGTGTGTGTATTTGCATGTGTGTACCAATAACAATGAGTTAAATGTATCTTGTTTTTGATGTGGAGAAAAAAATGGCTGCTTTTATCACAGCCAAAAATGTATTTTCATGTGGTGTTTTCATGTTCTTAATAATGTCTTGTGGATGTGCAGTGGTTATTATTAACATGGTAATACATCCCTGCTGCTGTAAATATAAACACCATAATGTTAACAAGAGCGTGGTTCTTTAACGGCCTGTAAAACACAGACACATAAAACCACGCACATGGGAACAGCTGCGGTTTTATGAAGGCCAAAGTTATTGAACATAACTGGAACTGAACATAAAATGCAGATAAAGACGTTGACACCAACACACAGTCATACGCACATATACTGAACTGAATACACACACAGAGACGCATCAGAGACTGGTTTTACTGCACTGACTTTGACACCAGTAAAAGGAACATGCATACGCAAGCAGCTCAAGGCCCTTTATAGCTGATAGTTTTATAGAGAATCTCCTGAACCGTCATGTAAAAGCAGAGACAGCGTTATAGCTGAATGTCTCGCAGTCGGAGTCCCCTCCTGCTAACAGGAAAAAAACAACAACCTTCTCATAGTAGAATAATCCTTCACAGCAACCAGGGCTCAGTACTGAATATAATATTTTCACGTTGCTATGTATGACAACGCTTCCCGTCAAACAAAACAACACCCCGTGGAGCAAATCTCCTCCAGGTCACAACCAATGAAAAAAAAATAAAAATAAAAAACATTTTGTAACTGTCATGGTCTTTGCTTTGCAGAGAGCAAATTTGATGTTGAACTTAATTAATTAATTTTAGAAATGAGTATTTTTTTTTTTTTAAAACGGCATCCACTGTTCCTGAGATCCTGTATGTGCCAAGCCATGTATCACTGTCTTGTCTGTTTTTGTCTATATAGGTTAGAATAACATTGCCCTCTGTTTAAAGTTTTATAGGTCCCATAGTTCATAAATGCATCATGGTGCATGGCTGTATTCTTATTGTCACATATGAAAACACTGACAGTAGTGTATTCATACCCCGCTGAATGTATTCTTCAGTAAGGAAGTTCTCGTATCAATATAGATGGCCCTGGAGCGGGAAAGTACTGAGAAATAAAAGTATTATTTATTTTAATCTTGGACCGTAGAAGGATCCAGTTTTTAACCTGAGCATATTGACAGTATACTATATGTGTCATGCATAACTGAATTGTTTAGGCATTGATATTGTTGAAATGCAATACTTTTTGGTTGGAGTTTTTTACAAATTAATTGACAAAAATGTCCAAGTTTACAAATGTATTTTATTATTTTATTTCATTTCAAGTTACTTTCTTGTTTTGTTTTGTTTTTGTGCTTTAATTTGAGAGTTTTAAGTAATAAGAAACGGGAAATAATTGGGCAAGAGAGAAAGGATGACGTGCAGCAAAGAGAGCATCCTGGAATTAAATCTGTGTCACTGCGGTGAGGTGAGGGCTATAACCTTGGTTTATAGGGAGCTTGCTCAACCAGTGAGCTATAGATTTGCCCTTGCACATTCCTCGGAGACTATTATTTGTGATGACCGAAAACAAAGAATAAGTCAGATGCAAAAATCAGGCAAAATAAATAAATAAAAAAACTAAAAAAAAAACGCAGAGGATTTAGGTTCAGAATTAGGTTCAGGATTTAGATTAAGAAAAATGTCCAAACACAGGTAGTCAGTCTGTAAGGCAAATAAGTCAGATCAAGGTCAGCGAAAAAGATTTTCAATAAAATCAGACAAACTTACTAGGGATCAGACAACGCCAAAGTTATTAGGAAACAGGCAAAGATCAAACACGAGTAAAAAGTCCAAAAAGCCAGAGAGGAAAGTACACTGAGGTGGTTCGCCAAAAGAATAGTTAACAATAAGAAGTAGGCCTACTGTATATATGCCCAGATGAGTATCTGGCTGATGGGTGATGGGTAACGGGTGATGCAAAAACTGTCAGGATACATACATGCGCAGCAGAAGTGACCGATACAAAAACAATCCAGGAAGTAGCCGGTTAGATTCCATGTGGCGTCGTCAGTGTTCAGACTGGGACGACGTTTCTGTTCTCCCTTTCTGTCAGTGGTCTCCACGGTTACCTGGGTGCCTTGGAGATGTCAACTGAACGCCTGTCAAATGTCAGTCAGCCAGTTTGACCAAACTTAATAATTGCTCCCTCCTGCGCTTCAGTCATCTGCTCCTGTCTGTATGTTCCCTTGTCCTCACCTTTGCTTCCCCCCTCTGTTCCACCTTTTTTCTTTTCATGTCTCGTTTCCTCTTTACCTCTGAATCCATCCCTCTTCTTCCTTTATCTTCGGCCCGTATCCTCCTCCTTCCTGTCTTGTTCATTATGTCCTCCTATCTCCTCTAAAAGACACTTCTGTGTCTGTGCAGCTACTAAATCTGTTTACCTGAATTTAAAATTTGGCATATAAACAGGATTTAAAAATATTTGTACATCTGAATACAGAAGTAGTTTGCGCGTGTGTGTGTGTGCACAGAGAAAAGAATGTCTTGACTTTGTATCCAATTGCCTCACTGAAGTATTTAGGAGGGTTTATATTTAAGCATAAGGCTTCAGGATGGTATAAATCCAATTCTAATTCTGAAACAAGTATGAAGAGAGGAGGGTGATGAAGGTAGTAAAATGTTTATACTATGGAACTGGTGCACATAGCTCCATTATTATTTGAGCACTTTAAAAAAGATTTAGTGTTTCTTTGAGGAATTCCCTCGGAAAGTTATAAAGAAATGTCAGAGCTTAAGTGGTTGAACTAAAGTTAGTTACCCTAAAGCTGAGCTCAGACTACAGGAGTTTCAAAACCCCACATGATTTTGAAATCAGGTTTTTATCACACACTTAAGGAGAAGCTTCGCAGATATTCATCTCTCTGATCTCAAACTTGCACACAAGATGTGATAACAGTGCAACACACACTACAAAATATTATTCAGCTTATCACGGCAGATCTGGGAGCATTAAATGCAACACATCACATCGCGGGGAACTAGATGTAAACCAAAAAAAACTTGTGGTGCAACAACTTGCTGTAAATCTGCTGATCCACTCCAGTCTGCTAGGTGGCAGTAGTGCACCTGCAAGCTGGTTTACCAATCAAACCAAAAGATAATCTTGGCCGAAAACTATATTTCCACAGACTGCAGGGAGGGGTGGATTTCAAGGACAGTTTAGTTCAAGAGTCCCTTTCACGCCCTACGCTGTCCTGACCAGAAAACATGTATCACATTCATGTAACATATCAGCCAGAGAGAGAAGAAAGAATGGCTGTGTATAAAAGCAATATTTCAGTCATATTTTAAATTGGTTGCATAAAATCTTCTGGAAATGTGAAAAAAATAAATAAATAAAAATAAGATTTTATTCTTGGCTGAAGTGGAACGAGTGGGTGTAGTGAAAAAAAAAACAACTAAGTGCCACAAAGTGCAATGTATGAAAACAGACTCTGCAAATAAATCATGACGTAATAAAAGACTCTCTCCTCTGAAGAGACGAAAAATGTCAGCAGACATCAGATCTGTGTGGGCCGGCATGGAGACATGTTGGTTTTCCCACATTGCTCTTTCTTAATTACTTCTTCCTGTCACGCGCTCTTCTTCTGCGGCGGTGGATTAATGGCACCCAGCTGGAGAACTGTTGTCACCTGTTTATCTTGATGCATCAAACTTGATATTCAGAGAAACGTGGAGGATGAGTCATGCTGCTGCAGCTTCTCAAAGAGTTTTTATAATAAAGAAACAAAAAAACGCCTCTTTGCCGCTGGAATTCTTCATTTGCCTTTGAAATACAAGTAGTTGTCACTGTAAATCACTGCTCATGGAATATTAAACAGACACATTTAACAGGATTTACTTTCTGACAGAGTTGAGTTTTAGCTTTAGTAACGTTTGTGTTTTCATGACCAATTAACTATGGATGCAAAACAAACAATGGTGTGTGAATGGGAACAGTCCTGCACTAAATTCCCCTTCATGCCTGTTCAGTTTATGTTGAAACAGCATAAAATGGGGTTGTCAAAATAATAGGAACATCCGTCACTACAGCACTATACAATTCAATAGTACTACAAACCCCAGCCTGAATGAAAAGACAACTAAATTAACTCCTCTCTCGGTTATTTTTACTAGCGCACCAAATTCGTCCCCACTCCCTTGCATTGGCCAAACTGATGCTATTTTCACAGGGATATGGACAACGCCATCTCACGAGTTTGAAGCCCGAGTACCGATGACCCACCTACACTTTCTTTAGACTCACTCATGATTTTGTCTGGTTAATACTGTGCTATGCTCTGCCTCCACCAGTTACAAAGACATGTTGGCTTATACACTACTTATTAATTTTTGATTTTTTTCCTTCTACTCTCACGGTTCTACGGGACCGCTTAACAGACCGGTTGGCATGGCCACTGGTATTCATCATGAGGTCACATCGTCACATGTTTCTATAGCGTGAAATAACTAAAACGAAACATATCCGAAAATTTCACACTTGAACATGCATCGGCATTATATTAACTACCTAAAACGAGAGAAACTATCCTTGGCGCTTATGACCTATACTGCAGCCAGTCACCAGGGGGAGCTCTATTTGCTTTGACTTCACTTTTGAGGAGCTGTTCCACCGTCCATCTTCATACAGTCTATGGCCGGTTCCCATAGATCGCGCTGTAAACATGTTAAACGCTAAAGCTAATTTCTCCATTCATAACAACTGTACTGTGGTATTTTTTTAAAATGTTTAAATGATATCTGTGCTTAGAGTTATGCATAGTTAAGGGTGTGGCTGATCTCAAAACCAGGTGCTGTTCTTCTTCCTGCAATTTATGATAATTTCATGGTCATTTAAATCACTTGTGCTACATTCTGCAGCTACCTGCTTCATTTTGTCCTGCAGATGAAACAAATTTAAATGAGAAAGAGATTAAATTAGTTGGGTGTGCACAAAAGAGAGAAATATAGAGCAAAGGGAAAAACTGAACTGGACGTGAAGGGATGTCAGTGTGGTGTTTTGGGCAGAAAGGGAAAGTGGAGTCGAGGTTAAAGTGGGCTTCACCCCTTGTTTTTTACTTGAGTGAGCATTCAGCATCCTTCACCCTTGGGCTCTGTCCGCTCAGTCCTCTGTATGTGTGTGCGCGTGTGTGTGCAAGACTACAAAGATAGGCAATGGACACTTTGAGGTCAAAGGAAAAAACATCACAGAAGTAGAGGAATAGAAATTACAGAGTGGAGAGATTGAGAAAAGGACAAAGAAAGTGGAATTGGAAGGACAAATGAAGGTTCAGATTATGTTCAGTGGGGTTTGTGAATGCTCATTCAATACCTGCACATATAGTACGTTCAAGATAAGGTGACTAGAGGAAGCAAGGTTGAATATTTTAAAAAGCAGAAAGTCAGTTGGGCTGCCAACTTCAGTTTCAGTTCAAAGATGAACATAACTTTGGCCTTCCAAAAAAGAAAACTCTACATCTCACTGCATACCATGTGAAAACAATATGAACCTTAGGCAATGAGGAATGAAAGGGATTTTTATGTCAAACCTAAATCTCCAGTTAGAGGAGAAAGTGGAATATTTCAAATAAACATTGCTTAAAGTGCTTTAAAATTATACTTACTAGATTGAATAAATCCGCCATGGATGAATTTGCTTGAGACACACACACAAGGCAGATTATCTGTCACCTCAAGAAGCCACAAAGATAACAGAGGACATTTGTCTTTAACTTTCTCGTCACGTGATTCGAACCTGAGACCTTGAGGCCACAACCCTGATTGTGCTTTGTTTCTGTATGTGATAAATTGACAGATAATTGGGCTTGACAGAGAGTGCAGAGATTGATTCAGGAATTAATCAAACAGACACAAGGACACACAGGGAAAAAGTTGGCAGATGTACAATTATACCCTGTGGTAATATAGATAAAAATGCACAAACACAGACGCACATTTTAATGGCTTTCATATGCCTGCATGGAAAACAAGTCTTGCACAAAAATGTTAAATGTGTCCATCAATTAGACGCACACGCGGGGTCCAGAATGTGAGTGTGTCCTCGGGCTGTGGTTCCCATTAACATCCTGTATGTGCTGCAGTGTTAGCCGCCCGCGGTGCCAATCAACTGAAATGCCAGTCTGGAGCCACCGGCAGGAACCCGAGTTGTTATATCCTGCTATCTTAGTGTCTTCTTTTTCCTGCTTCCTGCGGGGAGAAAGACGGAGTGAGACATGCAGACAATCAGAAGAGTGGAGAGGGACAGATAAGGAGGAAGGACAGAGGCAGAAAGTAGAGCCAATATGGTGACGGACAGTTAAAAGTTCTCGTGGATTGTTTAGTTGGTTGTTCATCATTAAAAAAAATAAATAAATGGACCCAAACTTTAACACCATCTTGAAATAAACTTTTTTTTTTCAAATGATATTAACCTGAAAAAAAAAAAAAATTCCTCAATTTTACCAATTTTTTCTTTAGAAAAATACATGATTAAAACAGGTTTTCATTATTATATACGGGAATTATATGTTACATTTGTTTTGCAAAATATTCTGTGACAGCCACTGAAATAATAAGTTCCATACTACACCATTCATGTGTATAAAACTTTTTGTTTTGTGTCAAACATACCGCCAAAATCGGCCCATCAGAGGGTCCAGTCTGGCACATGAGATGGAAGTGCAAAAATTACATTAAGTGCAGTTTTTCAATAAAAGTCACTCATTCATTCACCACTTGTCCTCGAGAGGGTTGAGCGAGAGGTGGGGGTATACCCTGGACAGAGCGCCAGTCCATGACGGGACAGCTCTTTTTGCTTGAACTATACAAGTAACTGCTAATATTAATTTGTCCACTAGGGGTCGCACTTTCTTAGTAAAGGTTGCGGACATAACACAACGCTGAGAACCACGACTAAACTGTAGATGGCAGCAAACCGCAACTTGCACTTGTTGCACTAGGCATTTTCGGTCGTTCATAAAAATGTATGTATTTGTACTAAAACAAAAGTAAAAGTTGTTATATGCCATTATTTTTAGGTTATTATATTATTATGTTACTGGTCCGGCCCGCTTGAGATCAAATTGGGCTGTATGTGAACCCCGAACTAAAATGAGTTTGACACCCCAGATTTACAACAATCCACTATAACATAACATTATAAAATGCTTAACACTGTGAAGAATGACTTGAAAACCACTTCATAACTCCATGAATCAAATGTGTGTTTTTAATTGTGCGTTTTGACTAAGTACGAAATTCTCTTTTTCTTTTGCCTACGACACTGAGAATGTCTTAAAATATGAGGCGCCATATGAGCTGTGAGTTCCCATCCGGCCTCCTGTCAGCCGTGTTTGCCTGTTACTTGTTTGTTTGGCTCTAATTAGAAGAAAGAATCCAGCCTGAGTTTGATGCTGAGGTGGTGAGAGACGGATCACAAAGAGGCTGCTGTATAAGCAGTATGCAAACCGCGCTGTTTAATGACGACTGCCAGGACTGTGTGTCCTGTAGCGTGTGCTGCACCGCACAGCTGTGTGTGTTTGTGAAATGAATAATATGGTTTTTAAACGATGGAATACTTTATGAAGCAATTCAATATCTGAAATTCTTGAATCATAGTTATGATGTTGTAACTTGAAAATGCATTTTTCCAAAGTCAGTTTTCATGTTAATATTTGATTCTTTTATGAAATTTCAAGTGAACTCCATTGAATTGGTGTTAACTCTTAAAATAAAAATGATAAAATAACCTAATTAATTTCGGTTTAATACGTTGAATAAGGCTGGTGCCATTATTACTGACTGAAAACGAATATCCAGCAGAGTGGAGCCATGCAGCGTGGAGACAGCGTCTAGCCCTATGTTGGATGAAACTTTGGTGCTGTAGTTTGTCGGTTGTTTGGTGAGCTCCGTTAATCAAAAGTCAGCTTTTGGAACAACAGTCGGTGGCTGTGCTGTGGCAGGATGGTTGATGGTCATGAGAAAGAGCAGAGAGACACTCGGCTGCAGTGATACAGAATTCCAGTCGGGGTTTCTGCTGGGAGGGTTGCTCTTGTTTTTATGACACCAGCAGTTACTCTCACTAACTCGGCACGTCTCCAACAGCAGCAAACAAGCGCTGATAAACAGACTGTGGACAGCACCAAACAGCAGACAAAGGTAGAGTAACGGCTAATGAGCTGGATTTTTATATTGGAGTAGCCGGTGACACATCCAGAGATCACTGGCAACGGGACAAAATGCACTGTATGAATCACGGAAAATATTTATATTGTGCAGCAGATGAGCAACAGAATAAGCCTGATCAGGTTCCTGAATCAGATTGTATGAACATACTGTATATGTGTTGCGTTTTACTAAAACAGCGCGACCCCTACCCGACAATTGTCAGTTACATAAATATGTCTGTTTGCATGGAATACATGGTTTATGTTGATCCTTAATTATAGAAGCTCGCTGTGCCTCGTGGCATGCTGAAACTGTCAAGAAAAAGCAGAGCCCGGGTGTCAAAAATGTTTCAGTTCTTTGAACAAATGAAATGGCCTACGACAGCTGTAGAAACACTATACACTAGCATCACAACAGAGAAGATCCTGGGGCTTTCCAGGCTCACATCAGACAGCAGTGTCAGTATTTGGAATATTACATAAGTGTTGTATGATTGTTGGTTGGTGATCAGTGCCAGGGGGACGTTGTTGTGTCCCCATTTCTTGTTTTTCAGACATGAACTCAAGAAAGACTGCATAAAGCTGATTCTGATGGACATTAACAGAGAAACAGAAAAAAATATCCAGGACATTTTCATTCCATTTATTTCGTCAGATTCGGATTTGTGGAGGCAGCAGTTTCCTTGTCAGTAACTAGGAGTGTTTTGTAGTCCTCTGTGAGGGCATATCTTCTGTTCAGATCATCTGAACATATATGTAGTACAGTGGGACTGGGAGAAATAGTATTTGTATGTTTTAATTGACATTTATTTATTAACAATTAACCCGACTTGAATCTTGGATCCAAGCCCTGTCAATCAACACTATCTACGCTAATTAATGGAAACATGTGGTAAATTACACCTTTCCCAAGACTTCCTGTGATACAACAGAAAAATCAGTTACTGTTTGTCTCTTGTCCGCTCATGTGGGGCATTGCCAGATTTATTTGTGTTGGCACATGGTGGTTGTGATTAGTCGTTTGTGCAAATTAAGAATAACTGTTCATTTTATGATAATCATATTGTATTAGCATCACGAACATGCCACATATCAACACAAACCCTCTTCCGAGCATTAAGCCACAGGAACCAGTTTATCCGGCAGAATCCCAAACAGGTTGCAGCAGTCCTTCCTCCTCGGAGTAAAGCAGTCGAGACAAAAAAACAGCTTAACTTATAAAATAATTGAGCAAGCTGCTGATGTGAATAAGAAGCAGCTGATGAGCGCAGCACCGCACGTCCATCTCAGCTGTGGTTCGATTGGGGAGGACTGCAAATGAATTGGTTAGGAGGGACGGAATGGGACTGGCTGCCAATGACAATTTACTTAGACCAGCGCTGATCTATGAGAGAGACGGAAAGCACTCAGTCTTTTTGTGTAGGTTCAGCTTTAGTGTGTATTAGAGGTTGCACGACTTCAGACTTTTTTAAAGTCAACTATTGTGTAATGAAAGTCAAGTCTGATACGTTGCTAAGAAAAACACAGTAGAAAGTGATGCTTTGCAACAGTGAAATCTACATTCTTGACCTGAATACATACGCTGAGAACAGACAGCTCATGTGCTATTGTGCGCTGCAGATATGTATAGCCTGTATGAAAACAGGCTGCAACTCAGCACTATCAATAGCATTTAATAGTACTCCACAGCGTGTTGTAAGATGAGATACAGTCGGGTAAAAAAAACAACGCAGTATTTCTCTGAAGCCTTCTCTGTGTACTGCAAATAAAAGTCTAATAACTTTGACAATGATTTTTAAAGGGAAATTGTTGTTAGGCAGCCTCCTTCTCTCTGTTACCACGGGAGTTAACTGACTGTCGTCTACAGGATTCGTACTGTTCCTCTGCTAGTGTTAGCCTTTTCAGATGAGTGTGCATTGCAGTAGTACTTTTGTTGTATTTCAGGACTGACTTACATATTCTGCATGTCACGGTAATATATGGGTAATACGGTAAATTAAACACAAAGTATACCCTTGTGGTTGTGGTATTCATCAGTATATACATGGGAGTAGCGTGCGTGTGTGTTAATGAGGTTTGGTTTGAACAGCCATTTTAATCTGAGGCTTTTAAGTCTCTCATTAGTATTCAAGTGTTGCTAACGGATTCATTCTATATGAACTTAAGACTGTTTCCTGGCGTGTGTAGTAATCTATTGTGTAGTATACATGTTACATTCCTGCCGCGAAGGACAAAGAGAAATGTGGAGAGAATTAATAATATACAATAGAAGTCAAATTGCCTATACAGCCCCTAAATCCCTTAAACTGGAGCTTTTCATGGCAGAGATGCAATTATCCTAATCAGTCATAGCCCACATTAGTAAAGATTATTTATGCATCATATTGAAAGAGCAGGAATGAAAAGAAATCGCATTTCTAATAAAAAGTGGGACGAGAATGAGTCACAGAAACAGGCGGCAATTACTGCACAAAATCAGCCCCCGAGATGCAAACAGCTGATTGATGGGAGATTTGTGATACAGCTGCAAAACCTCACGGGCCCACGTCCAACTCTGTACAGAGGCGAAAAATCTCCAGCTGTAGAAAGACAAAACAACAGGTGTCCTCTGCTGGCGCACGGACAAAACGCTCAAGCAAACGCACTTTATCCTTAAAAAATTATGGTGAAAACATGCACAAACCGTCGGACTGCCGTTTCATCCTGATGCAAGGTGTGTGGGAGTAAATGTTATTTTAAGAGGCAAGCCCAGGGTGGACAGATTTTAACAGCTCCCAGTCCTTAATCTGCTCTAGGAGGATAAATTAAACACGCCCTCAGATCCAGTGTGTACGTTGTTTCTCACTTCTTAGCATTTTCTCTTTTAAGTGTTGATCCCATAATCCACAACTGCAGAGAAGAGACAGCCGAACAGAGAGTAACTTGGTGGAAAACCAAGTAAAAACACTGCAACACCAGGTCAGTTTCTCCAAAATAGCAATGTATTTAGCAGTGTTGAGACGGTGTGGTCTTTTGATAATGAAACAATCCCTCAGGGTATTTCTGCGACCATTTGAAATATTTCAGCTCAATTTTGTTGAGTTGGGTTTTTGTTTTTTTGACCACGACTGAAGATCCATGACCTTCAGTGACCGTTGCCGCAGCAAAGACACCCACCAGCGTCTCAGAACACCTCAGAGAAGATTTATCTGAGTTATTGCTACCTTTTATTTAGGGTGCTTTTACACCTGCACAATTTACTCTGTTTAGACTGAACCATAGTGCGTTTGACCCCTTGGTTTGTAACCGCACTCAGGTCTGGAAGAGACTCTTGGGAGGAGGTGGTCTGTGTCTGGTCTCAGTCAGATTCTAGAATAGTCAGTCTATCCCAACTGCTAGGTGTACTCCACATGTTTGAGCTAAATGGGTGCTTTGGCCATTGGTTCCCTTCTTTGCACAGTTTGAAAAAAAGACCAGTCTGGTATTATCTAATAGTGCATAATTAGTATGACAAGTCTTGTGGCGTGCTATCACGGTGCATTTTGTGTTATTTATTTATTTCTTTGTAGTGTCGATGAAGGCCTTAACCATAACCCTCTCACACTTGTAGTGCGACACATGAAATGTTATTGCTCCCTATTTCTAAGTAATCCCATGATATGACTTCTTTTTTTTTTTTCAAAATACATTTGGGTTTTTTTTGCAGGAATAATTTTGCTTGGTTTATTGCTCAGATAATTATCAGGATAATGACTAAATGCCAGCTCGACTGTTTCAGCTAAATTGCATAGCCATGTTTCCCTCACAGCTGTACCCAGTAATTCACAACAGTGGGACCATTTTCCTATGCTTTTCCCTTCTGCTCCTACCCCAAACCCCTACAGTATGACACACAGATTACAGTGATTGGACTGCAGGACAAGGTCGGCACAGTGGTGTAGTGGTTAACACCTACGCACAGCAGGAAGGTTCTGGGTTCAAACCTGCCGTCCAGTTGGTTCCTTTCTATGTGGAGTCTGCATGTTCTCCCTGTGCCTGTGTAGGTTTTCTCCCAGTACTCCACCTTCCTCCCCTCAATTGGTGATTGTGTTAGACCTAGTGACCTGTGTACCCCACCTCTCACTTCAGCCCCCTGCAACCTTCTCGAGGACAAGCGGTTAGTTTACAAGTTTAAAAAGTCATCAATGATTCAGACTAAGTCACAACTTTGTGGTAAAAACTTCCACAAAGGTAGCTTGTGTGGTCAGACAGGAATCTGGGAATAAAGTTCATGGACTTCATTAAGTATCTTCCAGTCCTCCAGAGTACATATTTCAGAGTCAAACTTGCCAATACTACACTTACTAACACCAAGTAAGCAGGTTCAACATTTACATACTTGGCAAAAGTGCCACAAAGTTCCTCAAAGCTCAACGTGTAACTTTTATTTGTTATATAACGTTAAAGGACTGGAACATTTCTTTACTATTCACCTCTTTAAAGGGAGGTTTTATCAGTATAAGGTACATTATCACTATATGAATACATTTTAAATTACAGTAAGTATCACATACAGTGTGTTCCGTCATCTTTTCTTTTGATGGACGAAGGAGAAGGCCTTCTTTGCATACATACACCGATCAGCCACAACTGTTCTGCTGGGAATGTTGCACACCATAGCAATGACACTCCTTGATGGCAACAGTCATCCCCAGCAGGATGCAGCCTGACACAGGCACACACACAAAAACAATTTAGGAACAACTCAAAAAACATGAAAAACAGCCCAAGGTGTTGACCTGGCCTCCAAATTCACTAGATCCCAAACTGATCAAGTATCTGTGGGATGATCCACAGAGGCCTCTCAGCTCAACCCATAGGACCCAAAGGCCCCCACTAACAACATTCTGTTGCCAGACACCACAGGACACCCTCAGAAGGTCCATGTCCATTCTCTGATGAGTCACAACTGTTTTGGAGGCACAAGGGAGACCTACATAATTGTGTGAAGGTGGTCATAATGTTATGCCTGATCGGTGTACATACATACATACATACATACAAACAATATGTTTAGATCATAAAGATTATAAAGATACATTTTTGTGGTAACTTTATGTACACTTACTTTACACTTGATATTTTGAGTGTTTCAGACAACTTCTCGCTTCGCTTCTCTCAGTATTAAATCAATAAAACTGTGCAGCCAAAGTGAAGCTATTATTTGTACAACTGTGTTGAGTCACAGTTTATTATGAGTTGTCAGCAATGAGTTCAGTATACTTCACTGTGTTGCTTTTACGATAATGCACATTTGAAACCAGTAGTTGAAGGTGGCGAGTTGGAGGAACGAGGCAGGCCGGCCTGGATGGAGAGAAGAGGGTTGGAGGTGGGGAAAGAGAGGGTGAGAGGGAGAGAGAGGTAGGGTTGTAATGAAGGAGGTATCGATTTTCTATAGAGGCTCTTTAATCAGAAGCCGTACTGTGACACACCATGGGGCAGGCAGTGTGTGTGTGTGTGTGTGTGTGTGTGTGTGTGTGTGTGCAGGACCGAGCCCATTCAAATTACACTTCATCTTTTTTTCTCAGTGGACACCTTGAGTTGAGTGTGTGTGGGTTTCAAACTGTTTAGTGTTTCAGCGCCCATGTTTGTGTGTTCCTTTGTTATATGAGCTGCGTGCATGCGTGTGTGTGCGCGCATGTGTGTGTGGGCAGGCGGTGGATAGATAGATGAGGCTGCCCAGTAGATGGATGAGTGCAACAACCAGTCGTTCATCATCTGGAGAACAAGGAAGGAAGGAAACACTGTGATGGAGAGAAGGGGGAGGTGGTAGGGGGTGGGGAGGGGAGGAAGAGGAGCGATGTAGAGGAACATGGGGGAGAAAAAGGAGGAGTGGGATGGTTGAAATGAGATGAGGCGAAAATCAAAAGGAGAGAAGAGGAGTTTAATTTCCCACTTTTTAAGTAAATTGAGAATTGGAAAAATGGAATAAGTAGCCCGGAAGCCCGTCTGACTTCAAAGGTCAGAAGGTGAAAGAGGTTTTTATTGTCAATTTAACCATATATAGCAGGTGCAGTACACAGTGAAATGAGAGGACGCTCCTCCAGGACCATGGAGCTATGTGAAGACATAAAAGTTCGAAAGCTGTGGAAAGTTGGTTTGCAGTCGCTCTTTATTACGCTCTGACAAGGATCTGCCAATCTGATCGTCTGGGCTGGTAACAGGGATGTAGTTGCACGTCATCTGAGCTGATTTTGGCCGTTTCTCAATACCAAGAATGTAAATGTCGGAATCAAGAACACATATTGATAAATGCCCTGAGTTCACGTCAAAATGGCTCTGATTGGTTGTAACATATCCAGTTGCGTGCAGAGGTATTTCTTTCTCTGTATCAGCTGAAACACGTCCCATAATGAAATAGAAAATGGCACGTTGACAGGCCAATATTCTCCCATATTCTGATAAGAATGGAGTTTGGCTACACAACGCTAGGGGATGAGAGAAAGAAAAAAATACACTAGACGTGGAAACTCATATTGTCAAAACAGTATCTGATTTTATTCTCTACTGATTTATCTCCACTTTCTACTTTGTTCTTTCATCTCATTTCATGTGGTTGCTGTCGTGCTGTGCTAACTTTAGATTGTTTGCTTTTGAATGTGTTATAGAAACATATCCTAAACCTGCAAAAGAACTCATTATTTTTATTTATAGACTGTATTTTAAATGGCACCATTTATTCTAATGTATTCTCGCTGCAGTTTCATGTGGCCTTTGCTTTTGATTTGTTTCTGCAAACTGTAGCAAATCAGTTACCAGGCATTCATCCAGATAGTTTTTATCAAAAAGCTGGTGGCACTGTGTCTGATGTTGACTTGCAAAAATTGCTTTGTGGCTGATTGTCACGTAGACTTGAACTTGAGTTTTCCGCACAATTTTGCAAACAGTGTTTTCTACAAAGAAAATAGAAAGACAGAGTAGCACACACCCTCCGCCTTTACAGGAAAGCTGGACCACAGCCAGCTCACCTCCATTCAGTTAAACATGGAAGCGGATACATTCATTGTTCAGGATCTATAAAATTGTTATTTAATGAATAGTTGATTCAGTAAATTGCCCTCTTATTAATTGTCTACCTGAGCTGATAGTGAACTGATGTCGGGCCTGCAGTGATTGCGGAGCTGAAAACAATGCAGTATTGATCTGTCCATCGGCTGTCCCGCTTCCAGGAACAACAGTTCATTAATGCAGTCTAAGAGAGACTATCTGTCTCTATTACTGCCTGTTGGCCTGCATGGCAATGATTTATAGGCAACCTGTGGAGGCAATGGAGACAGCTAATGTTGCCCTTAGTGGGAGTGGAAGACTCAAGTGGGATGAAGCCAGCAGTGAGCAGCGGGCTGTCAAGCATGCAGGTATCACCATTAAAAGCGCCTCAGACTCACCAAACATATGGTGCTTCTATATCCTCACCAGGATATTTCTTCCAGCCACCAGTCGTCCTCCTCAGCGCCGTACACGACACAGGGCTGCACTGTAAAATTCTTTAGCATGTTCTCGCAAAAGGTGCCTGGAAATGCGACGACCAGCTGTGCAGTGGCTTAGTTTCAGCCAGGGACATTTATGGAAAAACACAAAGGCACATGTCTTCTAGCATTATTTATAATTCAGACGACAATGGCAGACCACAGGTGGTCCGAGTGGGTCACCACACTTCAGCCCCCCTGACTCTCAACACTGGATCCCCCCAGGGCTGTGTGCTCAGCCCTCTGCTGTACTCGCTGTACACACACGACTGCGAGGCCACTTCAGATTCCAACATCATCATTAAGTTTGCTGACGACACCGCTGTTGTAGGACTAATCTCCCACAACGACGAGACAGCCTACAGGAGGGAGGTGTCCCACCTGGAGGACTGGTGCCGGGAGAACCACCTCCTGCTGAACGTCAGCAAAACAAAGGAACTGATAGTGGACTTCAGCAGGAAACAGCAGAGGGACTTCCATCCACTCACTATCTGTGGCTCTGAGGTGGAAAGAGTGGACACTTTCAGATACCTGGGAGTGACCATCTCACAGGACCTGTCATGGACCCACCATCTGAACACCATCGTGAGGAAGGCCAGACAGCGTCTCTACCTCCTCAGACGCCTCAGAGACTTCAAGCTCCCTCTCAAGGTGCTCAGAAACTTTTACACCTGCACCATCGAGAGCATCTTGTGTGGGAGCATCACCACCTGGATGGGAAACTGTACCAGGCAGGACTTCCTGGCCCTCAAGAGGGTGGTCCGTTCAGCGGAGCGGACCATCAGAACTCCCCTCCCCAACCTGCAGGACATTTACACCAAGCGTTGCAGGTTAAGGGCCACAAAGATCCTGAAACAGCCCAGTCACCCCGGACACTCTCTCTTCTCTCTACTGCCATCAGGCCGGCGTTTCCGATGCCTGAGGACAAAGACTGAGAGGCTGAAGAAGAGTTTCTATCCCCATGCCATCCGCCTGCTCAACTCTGAGCCTTAACTGGACTTAAATATCACTGCACTTTATTCATGAAGCTGCTAACACTGTAAATTGATGTACATATACAACCCCCCCCCCCCCCCCCCAAGTTTACCAGTCTATATTTTTATTTTTATTCAGTCTATATTATTATTTTATTTTTATTTTTATTTTTTATTCTTATATTTAATTCTCTATTGGTGTACATTACACTTATATTGCTTACCTTGTGTGCATACTACTGTTTACTGTAGTACTATATTTCTTTCTTTTTATTTTTTTTTACTACAGGCTGCAGGTACAACAACACATTTCACTGTACATTGTACTATGTATAACTGTGCATGTGACAAATAAAAATCTATCTATCTATCTATCTATCAGAGTTTTCTACTTTACATTAGTGTATATTTAGTTTTTCAAATTTTTTGTTTCAGTTTAGTTTCACTTCATTTCACTTAGAGTTTGCCCATTTCAGCTCAATTCAGCTTTTTATTAGTTTAACTATTAGCTTAATTTATTTATTTTTTTACTCTAATATATGAGTATTAGTCAGGGGCTTGATTTAAGACGTAGAATAGGTAAAATAGAACAGGCATTCCAATACAAACAACACTTTGTGAAGTGACTGCTGCATTGACAAAGACTAAAACAAGACTTTTCTTGCATTTCATTTCAGTGAAATACTTTTTTTTTTTTTTAGTAAGTAAATTAACCTTCAAAAGGTGATATATTAAAATTTAAATTACCTCAAAAGTCAAAGTGATGAAGACAGATTGGACAACAGGGAGTATCCGAATGTCAGCACGGATCAAGCTTGAACTTGAACTGTTTATAAATGCTGGCGTGACTGAGCCCCCACGCTGCTTTCACAGTGGGTCGGCCTGTTTGAGTCCTGGGCAGATTTTATAGCAGACCATAGAAAACAAAATGTATGCATAAAACATAGCAGATCTACAAGTTCTCGGTTCAAGTGCAATTGATTTCATGTGGTAGTTGAATCGAGGCATTAAGGGAAGGCTGTTCGATCACGCAGGTGCACCTCATCTAATTGGATAACAGCATAAACTTATTTTAGTTGAAGATCTAAACATCGCCACTTCCACCTTTACATCTTAAATCCTCTCCAGAGGTCTGATCAATGATGCATCTTATCAGTCCTTGTTGTTTTGTCATTCGATTTTCTCTTCCTCTCTGTTCTCGAAATAAGCACAGGCCAAATTTCTGCAGCTCATTTTTTGCAGGTTGTGCAATAGAACATAATTTTACTATTGGCATTTTTTTCTAAGAGTCTCAAAAAAAAATTACAAGTAACACACGGAACAAAGGTTCGATTGAGTTCTTATGTCACTGTGCTCGCACAAATAAATGTTTGTTTCTGTGAAGTTTCATTTGCTTTGACACAATAACAAAAATCAAAGAACTGCCTGTAGTCAGGAAAATTATTTGAAATAACCTTCTTGTTTTAAAGTAAAGCCTCAAGCTGCTTTTACAGTGTTAAATGTACATCATCACTGTATGATGTTCAAAGCGGTTATTTTTATGATGAAAGGCTGTAATGTACTTTTCGAGGTGCCCGCCGCCTCGAGGAAAACAATTCGGCAAACAACAAAACAGACCCAGAAATGGAGAGTACATTTCCACCAGTGTTGGAGTGGTGTTAAAGTAGATTCTTCCTTTAATATTGTGAAATTAGTCTTAAAAGGCAAAAACAAGAGTGGCCTGTGGAGAAGAGACAGCAAGCCTTTTCTGGACAGTCTTCACTAATTCTTGCTTTTCTATTCTTCTTTTTGAAGGATTATACTGTTTTCAAAAATGCACACTTTCCTAAAACACAAAGGATTTAAACTGTTAGTGTTTGTGAAATAAATACATTTAGTTCATTGCAGATAGAGTGAACTCCTGCAGCTCTGCCCTTGAAGCTTTGGTTGTAAACACTGCACAGATTTCAAACTTGTTTGCTCGTGCTGATAAGAGATGCCCTGAATGAAATGTAAGTTAATGATGTAATGCATGTGTCGTTTGATCTGTAGATGGGCATGTCCACAATGGCTGTGTTTACATGGTCAATATTTCCTTTTTCCGATTGACATCATTCTGATCAGAGACCAGCTTAACCGATCACGCTGACACTGGATACAAGGCTCTAATAAGATGTGTACATCAATCAGAATAGAAGTGGTTCTGCCCTGGAACATCGAGTTTGCCAGAAATATTACAGCAGTCTTTTTCTCCAACTCTAAGACAAAATGAAACTCATTCACTTCAAAAGATGACCAAGGTGTTCCCACATTTTTAACGTTGCTGTCCACATGGATTCCAGACGCACTCATCTTTTCAGACATTTGTTTGAACGGCTGGCTGTTTTGCAACCTCCATGCAACCCATCACATCATCTGACAACATTAGTAAATAGAAAGAATTAATTTAATTAGACCAGAGAGAAACCATCAGATCAAGTGTTTACATGGTTATTAGGAGCTGATATTCACCTATTGAATGGATTTTCAAATGTTTATAGCACCCTTTTTAGACTGATTGAAAATGTCTTCCAATCAGGCAAATCTGTTCTTTGAGGTGGTTACTGCAGGAATACATCTGTGGATGAAGCAGTTATTATACATAAAATCTTTTAGAAAATGTCTTTTGTGAAACTCTGTATTCAAATAAAAGAACTACTATAAATGTGTACTTAGAATTGTCCACTTCTTAATAAGCAATCCAGTCAACTCTGCAGTTCAAACCAATATTACAAATGGTTCGCAAAAACATAACAATCTGCATCAGGTATTACTGTATACACTGTATAAATACAGTTAAAAACTAAATTGAAATCTCAAGTAAAACTCATTTAAAACCAAAAAAGGCTTGCCGATAAAAGTATAAGTAGAACTTTAAAGGAGATCACAAAGTCAACCACCTGATTTCCTCAGGCAGATCATTCCACCGCTGTGGGGCCCTAAGTGCAAATGCCCTGTCCCCTTTTTTTCAGCCAGGCCCTTGGAACAGTCAGTAGACCTCTGCCCAAGGATCTTAAGGCCTCTATGGTGCTAAATGGCAAGTGATATGACCTGGGGCACGGCCATGAAGAGCTTTAGAAGTAATCAGTAAAATCTTAAAATCGACAGCACAGACAGGAATTAACAAGGGAGATAATATAACTCCAATTCAGCTTCGGTGTTTCCAAGTAAAATCGAGAATATAGTTTAAACTTTTACTCTGATGGCGAATAAATGTTTGGCCCTTAACAGCCAAACCTATCCTATCTTAAAGACCTCATAGTACCATATCACTCCAATAGATCGCTTTGCTCTCAAAGTACAGGTTTACTTGTTGTTCCTAGAGTTTCAACAGGAGAATGGGAGGTAGAGCTTTCAGCTACCAGGCTCCTCTCGTGTGGAACCAGCTCCCAGTTTGAGTTCAGGAGACAGACACACACTCTACTTTTAAGGTTACACTTAAGACTGTCCTTTATAATTAGCATGTTACTACCAGTATGTCCTTTTCTCCATCTTCCCTTATCACCCTTTATACCCACTTAGGGTTTCTACAATGCATATTTCTAAAGCTAGCTCTATCTGTTTTTTATTTATTATCAATCTCTTGTGTAACATGTGTCACCCACTGCATATCTGTCCTCTTGTTTGTTGTTCTAGGTTCTGTAACGCGTCCCAAGACAATCTCAATTGCTATTGACAGTATATAAAGAAAACTGAATTGAATACATATATATATACTGCATAGTTGTGTTATGCTGTACTGTTTCTATAGTAACAGATGGATGATCTCTCACTTTTCCCTCTCTCTCGCTCTGGACTCAGAAGCCGCATTTCTCTAATCAGTTCACCAAATCTCACTGCTTACACACGTATACAACTTGTCGGCGGCGGAGACTTGAAGTGGCATCACTCAGTAGGCTCTGCGTTGATCTGCCAGAGAGACAAGAGAGAAAGGGGCCGATCTCGAGGAGGGAGGAGATAAAAACAAGGCTAAAGAGAAACAACAACAGAAAGCGACAGAAGATTACAGATAGAACACTGGCATTAATGCAAGACAACATTAGATTTTCCCAAGCTGTGTTTTATAACAAAAAGAAATCTTTAAATAGAAGTCAAAGGAAAATATGACTTTGACCTTGTTAGTGACGCAGACGGCATGTTTGTGTGTGTGTATGTGTTTGTTTTCTTGTTATTTCTTTGAGTAATTTCCATTTCCTTGAGCCAGACTCTTGATGTGTGATTTCCATATTTGTTTGTGAGTCTGAATTTCCATGTGGATGCGTCTGTGCAGTGAGGTCTGCCGTGCACGTGGGAGTGTGTGTGCGCGCACACCCAGCCCGCAGCCTTGCTCGGGGGCTTCCAGCTCGACTCTTCAGTTATGCATCAAGCCAAGAAGCCGAGTGAGAGTGTCTGTGTGCCTTTCATGGATCTGAGTTTATCCTTTTGCCACAGCTGTTACCTCGAGCAATAATTATGTGTGTGTGTGTATGTGTGTTTTTCACAGGGTCTTGGGCAAAATGAACAGAGTGGATTTGGAGTGAAATTTTAAAAGAATTTCAAGAAGGTACAAATGGGTGCTCTGTGTGAAAGTTTAATGAATATAGGCATCAATTCACAGACATTCATTTACATACCTGGTGCGTTGGAGCTGATGCTCTAGTACAGGGTGATTTAAATTTGCTGGATCTTAAATACAGTGTTATAAATATATATTTTAAACCATGTAAACACAATCATCAAAGCATCAATTGTCAAGATTAGAAATGAGGTGATGGAGTGCATGTCCAAAACCACGTTTACATCTGTAATCACATTAGCAATTATTCTTATTCTTATTCTAGTATTAATAACATTAATACTGCGCTAATATAGTGTGTTTAAGAGTGCTAGTATAGACGCACAAGTACTGCAGACATTACTCTGTTCAGTTCCTCTTGGCCACCTTACCACAGAAATGAGCGCTTTTGCTCCGATGGCGAATAAATGTTTGGGTTAATGGCGGTCAGCTGTTCGACAGATGAAGGTCGTCTGTGCGATATGAAGTTATTCAGTCAAAAAGCACTTGCCTAAAATTGATTCCGACATTGGCTTTGTGACAAGCGTGACATGACACTGTCATAACTATGACATGACACTGTCATAAAAGTGTCATAAACTTTATAAACATGTCACAAACGTTTATGACCTCTGTCATTAAGTGTCATTCGGTTTTTGTTATGACAAGTTGACATTGCTTGGGTTGTCTCGATTATGACAATTTGACATTAATCAAAGTGACATTACCAGAAGTTGTCTTGGTCATGACAAGTTGACATTAAATATGTTTGGGACGTCTTTGTAATGACAACTCGACATTAACCAGGATGACATTACCAGAGGATGTCTTTGTCATGACAACCTGACATTAAATTTGTTTGGAGTGTCCTTATTAAGATAACTTGGCATTAAACAGGATGACATTACCAGAGGATGTCTTTGTCATGACAGCTTGACATAAACAGAAAATCCATCTCTTTTTGTATTCATGACATGTTGACATAATGATTATTCTAAAAAATGATTCAGGAGGTTAGTATGACTTAAAAACATGAGCTTTTTCAGCATAAAAAACACAATTTGTTACATGTCCATTGTTTTATTAAATTGATAACTTATTTCAAGAGGTTGATCAAAATTAAAAATAAAGAAAGTTGTCTTAACTCAGAAATATATTGATTTTGGATAAGCACTTCTGCCTTCATTTAACAAGGAAAAGTATTAAGTTAATGAAACTTAATATTGTATTATAATTAGGGCCGGGACTTTAACGCGTTAATTAAGATTAATTAATTACACAAAAATAACGCGTTAATTTTTTTTAACGCATTTTAATCACACTTATTTTTGCACCGCGGAACGTTTCTCACTGGATGAGTTTCGGCGGACCGATTATACTGGAGCACCAACTAGCGTTCATTACAATGGTTCATTATAGGGCTGAAACGATTCGTCGAGTTACTCGATTAAGTCGATTACAAAAATTGCTCGAGGCAAAAACTCTGCCTCGAAGCCTCGTTAAATTCCTATGACGCGCACTATACGCGCAGGGATCTGATTGTTCCACACGGACCGTTGTTTTGGAAGCACCTATGCGAAGCACACCACTAGCGCGTGATACATTTTGAATTTAGTTGGCGCGATGGCGGAGAGTAAAGATGCCCATAAACGGCAAAAAATGTCTAAAGTTTGGGATCATTACATTCTAAAAAAGGAAGAGAACAAAGTGCAGTGTATATACTGCAAAGTAGACCTGGCGTACCACAGCAGGAGAAGCTCAAATGATCCAGCATCTAAACAGAAAACATCCACATGCTGTTTCACCAAGCGTCGCTGAAACAAGGTAACGTACCTAAACCTATACATTAATGTTCGCTGATTTTAATCGCATACTGTATGTAGCGATGTCATGATGCGGTTTGACTAGATATGATGTTTAGCTTCAGGGGCGGAGTGGCAATCGGGACGACCGGGCCGGCCGAAGGATTTACGCAGCGGATCACAAATTGAGCGGCCGCGAGGCGAACGCGACCGGCCTGAGCTTATCAGAATCATTGACGTTACTAAATTCTCTGCACCCTCATCTCTCTCACTCTTCCTCACGCACAGCACGCGTTCACAAACAAACACACAGGTTGCTAGGTTACCATAGCAAATAGGCTCACCCCAGAAATTATGTATTATTTGTTAGTAGCCTAATGGTAAATGCTGCAGGTGTAGAAATCTACATAAAACGGATATTTACTTTGATGTCAGGGCTAGACTACAGCATGAAACTTGTTGTGCATATTAATAAATTAAATTGCTTTTTGTTTTGTTCGCTTAACTGTATTGTTATGTAATTGTTGGCACTGGCACTTTTAATGGGTAAATTGCAATACATGGGCTTAGTTTTGGAGCCAAATGTTGGAGTTGGAGTTCTCTGTTTTTTTGAGAAATAAAAGGCAAATGCTTGATCATTTTACAGTCACATAATTTTCGTTATGCATTATTTGTTTTGGTTGTTTAAAAACGTAAAAAAAAATATCCGATTAATCGATTAATCGATCGATAAAGTGCTAGATTAATCGATTACAAAAAGAATCGATAGCTGCAGCCCTATAATACAGCGTCCATCACTATTACATCCAAAAGGTAAATTATGCAAATTAGCCGATGACGTCATTTAGCGACTTCGAGCGACTTTTAGGACAGCCAGTAGCTACTTTCCTTTCCTGAGGAGTTGGCAACACTGTTCATTACTTCAGACAACAACTAACCACAGTGAACATGAAAGAAGAAGCTGATGAGACCGCTTTGGTTGGCCCCGTGGATGGGAAATTTAGTCATTATTCAATGGTATACTAAAAATCCATATGAAAAAAATTACTTCTCACTGTTCTCAGGTCAAATATTTATATGCGATTAAAATGCGATTAATTTCGATTAATTAATTACAAAGCCTCTAATTAATTAGATTGATTTTTTTAATCGAGTCCCGGCCCTAATTATAATATTAAGTTAGTGCAGCTTCCTATCACGTGTTCATGTACTAAAGCAGAGAACGTGACCAGCGGCCATTTTATGCTGCCAGACTGCACTAGCAACAGCCAGGGAGAGACCAAGGAGTGAAGGTCAAGGTTGGATTAACATTACTTGGTGAGTAAATATTTTTTTTATTTTCTTAATTTTATGTGCAACAGCAAGTAACTATAAGCGCTCAGTCGAGTTACACAATACTAAAACTGAAATGTCCGCAGCGTGCTTTGAAGATATTAGCTCCGCAGCTTTTAGCTAGCTAGCTAATATCTTCAAAGTAACTTAACTTTTAATGTTAGAAGTGCATTGGAGTCGGCTATAAGGTGCCTAAACTTGCGGTCCCAGAACTGCTGCGGGAATTAATCTTCAGCCCTCTGTTTGCAGACACAGGTATGAGCTGGCATTGGTGAGGAATATGTTGTGGAAAGGCGTTAGCCGTTAGCCGCTAACGCTAATAATGATAAATTAACAGAGACGCGCTGACCGTTAGCCGTTAACGGGCCTTAGCCCTTAATCGAAATGATTGAAGAAACATTACTATTTCTGTGTGTGCATGAGCAAAGTAGTTTTGTATTGCTATGCGTGGTATTTATTCAGTTTTGGGGAGGAGTAGTTTAACATTTTTGTCGTCTTATTCACAGGATGATGCTGTGGAAATGAGCAGAGGCTGCCATCCGTGGATTGGTGGTGTACCTCGGAGAAAAGGAGGATAATCTCTTTAAAGATATATATATTTATATTTAGGCAGGGCTTTAGTGTTTACCGCATCCTTCACCTGATATTGCTGGTTGATTGTGATAAAAATTGTTATTGATATTGAAGTTGGTTACAATAAATACATTTTGACAGTAAAACTGGAATTGCCATGTCTAATTTATTCTGACTTAAATGAAATAAGTTACTTATACTCAATAAATTTGAGGTAACAATTTGCATTGACTTTTCTGAGTAGAAGTAAAGTAAAAGAAGGGAGTTATATCAACTTAAATGGAGTAATTTGACCACTTATTAACGCTAAAACTTTGATATAAAAATTGAGTTGTACTAAACTATTTGAGTTAGTCCAGCTATAAAAGTCTCATGGGAAATACTCAATAATGGCTTAGTTGGATTTACTTAAAAAGATCAATGCAAACAAACAATTTTTTTTAAGTTGAGCCAGTGTAATTTTTTTTAGAGTGTATAATTGGTACCACTTTAGAATGTATTCGTTACACTGTCATAATGGTGTCATGACAGCCATTATTCTTCATGATATCTTAATGGCAAATCTAAATGGTACCACTTTACTTTAGGTCAAAGAATGTATTCGTTACACTGTCATAATGGTGTCATGACAGTCAGTTTTGTGAAATATCCTGTCATGTCACACACACACATCTATCTGACCAAGTGCTAGAATTGGTCTCTAACCTTGCACATCTAATTATAGTAATCATTATGTCAACATGTCATGAATACAAAAAGAGGTGGATTTTCTGTTTATGTCAAGCTGTCATGACAAAGACATCCTCTGGTAATGTCATCCTGGTTAATGCCAAGTTATCTTAATAAGGACACTCCAAACAAATTTAATGTCAGGTTGTCATGACAAAGACATCCTCTGGTAATGTCATCCTGGTTAATGTCAAGTTGTCATTACAAAGACGTCCCAAACATATTTAATGTCAACTTGTCATGACCAAGACAACTTCTGGTAATGTCACTTTGATTAATGTCAAATTTTCATAATCGAGACAACCCAAGCAATGTCAACTTGTCATAACAAAAACCGAATGACACTTAATGACAGAGGTCATAAACGTTTATGACATGTTTATAAAGTTTATGACACTTTTATGACAGTGTCATGTCATAGTTATGACAGTGTCATGTCACTCTTATGACGACACTGTCAAGTAAAGTGTTACCATGATGGTAGTGCTTCACGCTGACCTTAAGAGTCCAAATATTATGTGGACCTTGATATAATCAAATTTCTTGCATTGCAATTGGAAATAAATGCAGTGTGAAAAAAATTATGTGTATAAAAGTAAACTTTTGTCAAGAAAATGTTGTGAGTAGGCAGCTAACAAATGTATGGCTTTGATTTTAGCAGCAGAACACAGTGTTAGGACTGATCCAGGCATTTTTAAAATGATTGGATCAGATCGGCATCGAACTTCCATTTATTTTAGGTCTGCCATAAAACAAAACCACGTTATTGTAGCATCTAAATGTCTACAGTTAGCAACCTGAGTTGGTACCAAGTGGACATTTTAACCTGGAGGTCTCTGGGAAATGACTCACTTTTGGTGCTAGCCTCAAGTGGCCGTTTGAGGAACTGCAGTTATTGACACTTAATTTTTTATCCCTGATGACTGATGCTCAGTATTCATTTGTCTTTACGAGTAAACACATTTTTGTGTGTGTAATGCTGAATATCTGACCTTCAAATAGAGGCGGAAAATTACTAATTTTTCTGCATTCTCTCCGAAACACAAACCACTTACCCTGTGACTAAATCGGTCTCAGGGATGAGGAAAGTTGTTTCCACCTTACTCCACATTTGGTGAGGTTCTGTCTTTTTATCTCTGCCTACCACATGGACTCTTTCTCTCTCAAATTCAAATTCAAATTCAAAATTCAAAATGGGCTTTATTGGCATGAAAGTTCCTTAAAAAAACAATATTGCGAAAGCAAAGCATTAAAGTACAATACAATAAATCAAAGATATATACATTATGAACATTATATTAGTTATATACAGTGTGTGTGTGTGTGTGTGTGTGTGCGTGTGCCTCGATCACTCACTGTCCCTCAGGGTGTGGCATGTTAATACATACTGGGCAGCAAGGTGTGCCCGCTCTCCTTCTCCGAGGAGTATTTTTAATGTGGAGAGGTCGTCCAGCTCTTTGAAACCTGGTACCAAAGAGCTGAACTTGTTCCAATAAATTTCTCTAGTGTCATTAAATTTTGTACATTGTAGGAGAAAGTGCATCTCCGTCTCAACCTCACCTGTCGAACAATGACCACATTTTCTGTTTTCTTTTGGTTTCCATGATTTTTTGTGTCTTCCTGTTTGGATTGCCAGTTTGTGGTCACTGAGCCTGTACTTGGTTAGGGTCTGTCTCTGCTTTCTATCTCTGACAGTAGAGAGATATTCTGCCAATTCATAATCTCTTTTAAGGGCAAGATAACATTCCAATCTACTTTGGCTTTTAGTTGTTTCTTCCCAATGGTCCACATAGCTTTCTTTACATTGTGCTATAATTTGCTTTACCCTGATTACTGTTTGTAGAGCAGTGTTGTTGTGAGGCTGGTCAGAGTGTGTCTGAGAGGGGGCAGTTAGCCTCAGTACCAACTGACATAGGGGACTCTTTTCTGGGCTCAGCTCTTGGGCTTGGAGGGCTTTGGAGTGGAGGGTGTCTCTGGGGCTGGATTTCAGGTGGTTAAAAAAGTTGAGCGTTCTCTTCTGAATGTTAATTATCAGTGGGTATCTGCCTAATTCTGCTCTACATGCATTTGTTGGTGTGTTTCTGTGTACATGTAAAATGTATCTGCAGAATTCTGCATGTAGAGATTCTGTTGGATGTTTGTCCCAACGGGTAAAGCTCTGATGACTGAGTGGACCCCATACTTCACTACCGTACAGCGCAATGGGCTGGATGACACTATCAAATATTTTAAGCCAGATTTTTATTGGAATATGGAAATCTCTCTTAATTGCATATAGAGCTCTTCGAGCTTTTTCTTTTAGTGCATTCACTGCCATGTTGAAACTCCCTGATGCTGTTATGGTTATACCAAGGTAGGTATAACTCATGCTGTGTTCAATGACATGATTATTGATGGTAAATTGGTGTTTGTTCTCATGACACCTGGGGCGTTTTTGAAAGATCATGACATTGGTTTTCTTCATGTTTACTGCCAGGACCCAGTTCTGACAGTACTTTTCTACTACGTCCAGCTGTAGCTGTAGTCCTTGTTCAGTAGGAGACAGTAGAACAAGGTCATGCCTTTACTTAAGATTGACTGTTCCTCAAGGAAATCTAGTATTCTTGTATTAAGAATACTAGAGAATAGTTTACCTAGACAGCTGCTGACACAGATGCCACGGTAGTTATTAGGGTCTGATTTGTCCCCACTCTTATGAATGGGGGAAATGAGCCCTTTGCACCAGATGTTGGGGAAACATCCTGCCTGTAGTATGACATTGAACAAATGTAACACTGCACCCTGCATTTCTGGGGTGCTGCTTTTGAGCTTTTCATTTCTAATGCTGTCTGGACCACAAGCTTTCCTTGGCTTCAGACATTATATCTGTGTGGTTATTTCTTCCCAAGTAATTTCGAAATCAAGGGGGTTTTGGTTGTCTTTAATTGTTTCTTCTAATTTTTGGAGTTTTTCTTTCATAATACACTGATCTGAATTGATTTGATTGATTGGTATGTCTTTGTATAGATTTTCAAAATGTGATCTCCAGATGTCACCGTTGGATGGGTAATGTCTGCTGTTGCTTTGTGTTGAACTTGTTCCACATATCCCAGAATTAATTTTGGTTAATGGCATTCTCAATATCTTCAAGTTTCAATTGGGTATAATTTTGTTTTTTGATTCTAATTTTGTGTGTATATGTATTTAAAATTTCATTGTATCGAATGCGCAGGGCTGGGTTGTTCGGTTGGCGATGTTTCTCATTTGCTATTGGATTGCTGTCTGACAGTGAATGCACTGATAGTTGAGGGGTCCATGTCAGTGATTGCATAGTCTACAACACTAGACCCAAGAGCTGAGGAGTATGTGAACCTCCCTAAAGAGTCCCCTCTGAACCTACCATTAACTATGTACAGGCCTAAGGCCCGACAGAGATTCACTATCTCCCTGACACTTTGATTTAATATTGAGTCAAGGTTATTCCGACGGGTGATGTTTGGTGTGGTAAACAGGGGGGCCTGACCAAATACATGGTTGTTGCCCTGTGTGTCAATGATATCAGGTTCAATTCCTGTACGTCCATTCAGATCTCCAGTAAGAAGTACATTTCCCTGGGCCTGGAAATAGGCTGAATTTCTGAATTTAGGGTGTCAAAAATGTCCTCTTCAACATAAGGAGAATCCACTGGGGGTATGTAAATTGCACAGAGGTATAGATCCCTATCGGTTATGCCTAGGGTTTGATCTAACCTCAACCAAATGTGCGATTTACCCTGTTTTACTGGTGAGATCTGATTGCAAAGATCTCCTTTATACCACACCAAAATCCCCCCCGATGTTCTGCCCTTGCGTATGTTTTTTAGTTTTATGGAGGGCACCATGACTTCATTATATCCTGGGGGACAGTGAGTGAGCAAATCATCTTGACACCATGTTTCTGTCAATACGATGATATCAACGTCTTTGATAGATTTCATGAACTCAGGGTCCCCACTCTTCAGCTCAAAGGTCGAGGAGTGGAGACCCTGAATATTCCAACAGCTTATATGAAATGAACGCATCTCTCTCTCTTTTTCTCAAACAGACACACATATGGTAGGTTGACTGAAAAAGGTTTAAGGCCGTGTCCTCAGCAGTTCAAGTCAGTCTTCCGTACCGTTTCTGAACGAAACAGAACGAAAAGTTTAAACACATCCTCCTTTCACATGTCACTGATGAGGGGAATCCAAGTGAGAGCTGATCCACCTCAATATGCTGCTTCCTACCGCAGATGTTGAAAAAACTACACCACGTCTCTCCTTGTGGAGTACAGTGCAACTTATAGCATAGACCTCTCATTACAATTTTATAAGCAGGAATTTATTATAGGAAAGTTGCTTTTGCTTGCAATAGGCTCTAGTGTTTGTTCTTGCGGATACTGTGTATAGATGGATAAATATTGAGGCCACTGTTGCTACTAACAAAGGCTGGGGCTTACATTAATGAAATGTGATGTAAAAAATATTCTCTAGCTTCTGTGTCTGCAAGCTGTGGCATATTCAGGCTGTGAGTTCAACGGCTTTGGGGTCTTGACTGCAAAACCCCGGTCTCCTTTTATCTGGAACCAGAAATCAGGACAGTTTGGCTCCAGATTATTTGCTTTTAGTTGCTTTTACGCATGTCTGCCGAACTTCCTGCATATAGACTGGGATTACGTCTGTGAAGGTTATCTGTCATCCAGGTCATATAAAAAAAAAAACAGCTGAAAACAAGGAAAGCTGGACTGAAGTATATGATGTATGATTCTTTCTAAAGGTATTGGCCACAGGGCCTGGACTTGATCTTTGGGATTAACAAGTCTGAGGCTCTACCAGCTGAACTACTCAGGCTCTAGATGCTCAGGAAACTCTACAAGTCCAGTTGTTTTCAGATTTTCTGGATATAGACTGGGGTGGTACGTGTTTGAGTCATTTATTCTCATGGCCCATCTTTATTTTCTGACTATATTCGAAATGAATGAAACTTGTAAAGTGCTAATTTTTCTGTGTTTTCATCATCAGGTCATGTCTCCCTTATAGAGACACATAAATGTGTTCTCTTTTTTATTGTTGTCCCAGAGGGAAATTCGTTTTCACAAGTCTCGGCATAAGAAACATAGAGAACTTTTAATAACATGAGGGCTTTTTTCACTGTAGGACCACAATGCATGCATGAGGTGCCTTAACTGGTTATACTATCAGTCCCTAATCAACCTGTTGTTTTGCGACAGCTTCGACCTCGTTGTTAATTCCGGCTGTACAAACTCAATCAGGTTAAAGCTCATTAACAGGGCTCAAAAGTACCTACCCTGGAGCAGAGAGGTTTTATCCCCCCCAAAACACGGCCCTGAAAAAGGTCTCACAGAGGCACTTACTGCAGTCAGAACATGTTCAAAGTTGCCCCATTAAAAAGGCTGAAAGTTCCAGAAGTGGGGAAAAGGCCAATTAATTCCCCTTTCCCAAATGTCTACATGAGTGATCAGTGCTATCAATCTGTTCAGACGACGGGGCAAAACTTAAGCCAAAGTGAGCTCTTTTTAAAGTTCTGTATCTGCTACGGGTCGGTAGGCGTGAGAAAGCTGCGTTCAGGATGATCAGTGTCATTTAGCCGATGCAAACCTCTGAGGATGTGGTTCAGAAACTCTCCTATAGTTTTAAAAGGTCAGTGCTGTTTGTGACTATATCTCAGCCTCAGTGGTGAAACATCAGCATTATTGGCCTGCGAGAATATTGACTGTGAGCCCACAATGACTCATTCTATCGCAGTGTTACCACCTTATGTTGTACACACAGTTTGTGGAAGCGTCTCTAATCCCACGGCTGCTCCTGTCTCGTCTGTTCTATTCATCACCATGAAGTGTTTCTCCCTGCCGGCTCCCCGGTGCTGAAATGACCTTTCCTCACTGAGGGCAGAGTCGCTTCTCATCCTCTAGTCTGAAAACTCCACTCTTTATGATGTACTTCACATTATCGTCTCACCGCAGCTTCTCTCAGCTCGCCCTCATTGCTCTGCCAAGTCCTCCTGACAGCACCCATCTCCCTTTTTTTTCTAACGCTTCATGGAGGTACACGGTCAATATTTAGTTTGGGGAATGATTTGGGAACGTAAAACTTTGTACTATTCATCATTTAGAGTGATTTTACACCTGACCTCTTTGGTCGGTTTCGACTCATTAATATCCCTTACTGTCTGCTGAGAAGAAGGCCTTTCTGCGTGTTTTACATTCGAGACACGTCATGAGATTCGCCGCGACAACTGAGATCCACTTACAGTCTCTTCTAATAATGCTCATAATCAGGTCACAGTGAGTTCTTTAAGACACTAGACAAGATAAAGATGAAGGCAGACATCAGGCCCAGTGATGTGCAGCATGACTTGCTGAGTGTCTCAAGAATGTGACTACAATTCTTTCTTTTTTGTTTCTTCAGCCCACTTCCTTCACTGCAGTAAATGGTTTCCAATATTTTCCCCAACGTCTTTTGACACCAGCAAGAAAATAGACACGGCCTTGCTTAATGTAGTGAGGATTATATCCTGAGAGTGATGCCAAAATCAGCAGCAACAGTGAGGAAGAACTGAATTTCTCCAACCCTGAAACAGTGATTTTAGAACATGTTTTATTTACTGAAATGCAACTAAATCTTTTCAGCTCAAATACTCAGCTACTCTGGGCAGGAATGAAACTGTCATCCTGTTAAAAAAAAAACACTAGCTATAGCTGCATTCAGCATTGTAATAGTGGAAAGTCGTCAAAACACTTGAAGTTACTTGAAGTTGAAATGATCAGTCGGCAGTAGCATTTAGCTTTTGCTTTTCCAAAATGATTACTTCAAATCAATATCAAATGAGAGCAGAGACATGGATGTAGGAGTATTTTGAGAACCTCCCCGTTTTTTTTTTTTTTTTAATGTGTTAAACAGTAAATGTATTACACTTCACTATTATGAATCCACAGTTAAAAAAAGGTGGTAATTTGGCACTGGAGTAGAGAGCTTTTGAGGTTTGCTTCCCCCCATGTCCATGGCTGAGGTACCTTAAGCAAGTACCCTGGGTGCTGCTCTAAATGTACACACTACTGTATGAACAAATGGATGGGATTCAGTCATCCTATTTTTGGATGGTGGGAAAAAGCCAGAGCACCTAGAGAAATGCAAAAAACATGCAAACTCTATAGAATCGCACCATGTGAGCGTCCATCTCATTTAGGTTGTCAAATCACTGCTAATACTCTGAAGTTCGCCTCCTTTATATTTTATGTTTCCATTGCAGATTTAGATTTTTTCTTCGTCTATATTCCCAGAAGTCAGATTATTATTTTTTTGAGTTGCGAGGGCGTTTTAAAACTGTCTTCGCTGTTCCAGCTTTCCTCGTAAAACTCTTTAACAAATGACATTAAAAACAGTAATGAAGAATTTGATCTGCTCACTGGCGTTTATGTGAGCTGAAGTCAAAATCGTGATATTTCCAACGGTGCCTGAAGACAGCATTTGTACAATCTTTATAATCACAGCGCAGCCCCCTATGGTGCTGGCTTTAATTGGTAATCCTGCACACACAGAGAGAGGCGGCCTGTGTGATTTTCTGCAGTGGTGTGTGTGCAGTTTTGGATGTCATCAAACACCCAGGAAAAAAACTGATTTTAGTGCTAAGCTGAGCCCATGTACGGTTGCATGCAGCGCTCAGAGTGTGGAAATGTTAACAGATGTGAATTGTTGAAACCCGAGGGCTTATCTGCATGCTAACCCTACACATGCCGGTCAGGGAGTTAGGAAATGCGTGCCACAACTACTGTAGTGTGATTTTAGTTGATTTCATTGATCTGTGCTGAGGTAAGCACAAGGTCAAGGCTCCAGCTGGCCGAGTTTTGGGGATTTAGTCAGCAGTTCAGCATGGAAGTCGTTTTTTCTTGAGGCTTAGAGCATCAGATCAGGACATGACATGAGTTTTCTGGGCAATAAGCACTCTGAATGGATACAAAAATTTAACTTTTCAGTTATTAAATTTCCTAACACGTCGGTGGCATTTATAAAGCACTCTTCTTTTTCAAAGTTGCCCAGTTTTCACGTTTTTATTTACAGTTTTAAGTACATCAGCAGTGAAATGCAATTGCAGCAGCCCAGACTGTGCCAATTAGCAGGTAACGAAATGTAAAATAAGATAAAGAGATGCATACAGTCTCTCTGTTTGTATGTGTCAGGTGTGAAGTGCTTGAAAAGTTGTATGTGATGATGATAAAGATGAGGGTCTTAGGTGTGATGTATTGGACGGTTCATGGTCCTATGGCCTGGGGAAGAAGTTCCTTTTTAGCCTCTTTTCGGCTATGATGGAGCGACTTCCTCCCACAGGTTAGCCGCTTGAAAAGACTATATTTGGGTTGGTGTGTGTTTTAGACATTTCCACTCTACCCTGGACCTAAATCCCCTGCTGTAGATGTCTTGCAGTTAAGACAGTGCAGAACTCTGTAGAGCACATTTCTGTCCTGGGAGCTGAAGTTCCCTGTCTCAGGTTTAGATGCATGGACTGGATGATAGCGTTAAAGAAGGTCTTTAGCAGTGCTAAAGAAGTTTTGAATTTCCTTAGCTGCATGAGATGATATAGGTGCTGCCTTGCCTTCTTCACCACTGTGGAGATGTGGTTGGACCGTGTCAGGTCCTACACTGTGCAATCTAAGACTTTACTTTAAAAAAAAAAAAAAAAAAATGCACACATTTTGCCTCAGAAACAACGATGTAAAGTAAAAGCAAAGTAACCTTAACATGGTTAATTAGAACTAAGTTTAGTACTACTTAAGTACTACTACTATTACTACTACTTGAATATGTAGTACAACTAACATTAATGTATTGAGTTTGTTTATTTCGTGTCCACTACTTGACACAATTGTGCCCTACTTAAAGCAACCATTAACCACAACTTCAGATTTAGTTAAACTCACTCAATTATTCAGGTTCACTTAATTAAATCAAATACATTTTTGATTCTACACAGTCCTCTGAAAACAATACACTGACAACTTGGAGACTGATCTATGCAAATGTTGGGGAAAAAAGCTCTTTATCCAAAAATGTGCTTTTTCTAAGGGGACTGGCCTTAAAAACAATGAGCTTATTTGAACGATACATTTTTTGATCCCAAATCTCTGCGAACCTGGGACCTTCTCGCTGCGAGGCATCAGTGCAAACCACCTCGCAACTGTGCCGCCCATCTTCAGTAATTCGTTTTATTCATTAAATACCATGTTAGAATTTATAGTGCACTTGTAACAGCTCAGTCTCTTCACCAACAACCCATAGATCTCAAGCAGAGAGTGCTGAGGCTTCTGTCTCTCCCTCCTGAAGTCTACCACCACCTCTTTAGTTTTGCAGATGTTAAGGTCCAAGTTGTTGTCATTGCACCAACAAGACAGCACATCCACCTCTTCCAGGTAGGCTGACTTGTTCTTGTTAGATATCAGTCCTACTATCACCGTGCTATCTGTTAGGGAGGAATTTGTGGTGATGCCGAAGAAGAAGAAGAAGTACCAGAGTCCTGTGTGTCTTATGCTGAAGGAGTTTATTTAGGCTCGATCGAGGAGAACTGAAGATTCGTCATCACAACATAAGTGCATGAGTCCACCTCAATTCTAAGGGTCAAACAGTAAAGCTCAGATTCTTATACTAGAAAGGTGGGCCGAGGCAGCAAAGGGGAGATGTGTTAACATCCTATTGGCTACAGTACATAAACATGAAGATAAGGATTCACACCAGCTAGGAAATACAAAGTGTCCTCCAGTGACGGAGGGCGTTATCATCTAACTCTACAGCTGTGTCTAAAGACAGCCAGAGAGTGAGATTGAAAACGCCAAAGAGGGACCATGGCTTGGCATGTTCCTCAGAGAGAAAATAGGGCAGATAACTGACCCCAGCAGTAATCTAACATTAACTACACAAACTATCCATAGGCAAGAGAAATTATTCTCTAACACTATCCACTAGAGGTGTGCGATACCGCTAGATTTGATATCGATCCGATACCAAGTAAATACAGGGCCAGTATCGCCGATACCGATACCGATACTTTTGAAAAATTAAGGTGAACGCACCATCAATCTAAATCTGAATGAATTTTAAGTGTTCATGACATTTTAAGTGTTTTTTTGTGATTTGCCTTTTGGGTTATTAATCAGTTAAAATCCAGTACAGAACTTGAGCAAAGTTATAAGTAAATAGAAAATACTTTATTATCACAAAATGATCACTTAAAATTTTCCATCTGCTTATACAAGTTTGTTGTGTTGCCACTATATCTTACAGCCTTTTTACAAATAGTACAACTTCCTATTGTTTCATGTTCGGCCCGAAAATATAACCAAACAGCCCTACTCTTTCTCTCGTTGTGTGTAATGCGTTGCTGCTGGCCGGGCCTGGCTGGTAGCGGTGGGCGGTGATCGGTCACCTGGCGCCGCGGAGTCACTGATGGTACAACAAACACACGCAAGGGGGAGGAGGAGCAAAACGAGCCTGCCCTGCTCTGTGACAGCAGCGGCATTTAGACAGAGTCAGGTCGCCTCTTTAATGAAACGAGAAAAACTGAAACTTAAGTATCGATCTCATTACACTGGTATCGATCAATCTCGATACCAATGTTGGTATCGATATTATCGATATTTGGATCGATCCGCCCACCACTACTATCCACACATTTCACATTGGTGTTGAAGCAGCTTTGTGCTGTGTGTAGAGGGAATGGAGCAGGGGGCCCAGAACACAGCCTTGAGGGGTGCCAGTATTGAGAGTGATAGTTTTGGAGATGTGTTGACCTACAGTATTATCACCACTGTCAGACAGGAAGCTTAGGACCCAGGAGCAGAGTGAGGATTAGCCCCATGTCCCTGAGCTTGGCAACTAGTCTTTTAGGAGCTGTGGTGTTAAAGGCCGAACTGTAGTCAATAAACAGCAGTCGTGCGTAGTTCCCCTTGCCCATGTCCAAGTGGGAGAGTGTGGTGTGGGGGACATGGGTAATGGCATAATCAGTACTCCGGTTAGATTGTCTTTCATGTGCAGAGGCACATCTTATTAGAACTCTATATCAACAAAAATGACATTTATGTGAAAGTAAAATGAACTGTTTTTATTAAATTTCATCTGTGTTTTCAGAAGTACTGAAGCTAAGAAATACTGAAGGATTATAGTTGGCTATAAAAATACAACTATAGCATGAAGTTCATTTGAGTTTAAAAGCTATAATTTACATTAAAATCACAAACTCAGCTCTTGGGTTCATTTATCCGGTTTTATGCAAATGTATGCATGTATCCATGAAGTTCTAAAAGGGGGAAGCATTTAAACCTTTTTTGGTTATTGAACAGGAGATCACAGGGATTCATCACTTCAGTACATACATGTCTGTTACTGCACGGGTGCAGAAAGTGTTCCCGGATTTCACCAAAAGCAGTTTTCTATTCAAACGAGTGCATTTTATTGTATAATGCTTTCAAGTGATAACATGTAATGCCCCATCCAAAGCTCGATAATACTGAGAGCCTACTCATGCTGTGGCTTATAAGCTCTTTGTGTCACCTCTTATGCTAATGTTCAGACTTGTACACAAAGCAGCATTGTGAGATTTCTTCAATAGCTCCACTCTTGAATAGTTTAAATTTTATAGTATGTAAAATATCTGCACATCAACATTCAGTACTGTGCAGATATTTTAGTGAAAGTGAGGACATTTTCAAAAATATGACATCAGTATCAATAATTTTTTACAGACAAAACAATTTTATCAATATCATAATCAAAAATCAGTAGCACCTTGGTAGAATTTTGCAAGATTTTTTTCACAGTTCTTCTGTGGATTTACCCTCTCTCTCTTCATGTGATACTAGTCTGACTCCAGGATGTCGAGTTCAGTGCTCTATGTCACATCTTTTGCACTAAAATATATAGCTTAAAATAGTTATTCACGACTGTATGTTTGCTGTTGTTGTCCTGCCGTAGAATACATTTGGATCCAATCACTATAGTCTCTACACTATAGTCAGTACGGGTTGTAGAGACTAGTTGACCAGTCACTTTGTCAACTTGGCAGCAGTTCATCAAGTGTGTGGAAATACTTCACTAAAGATGAAGCCCATACTACCATGACATGCAAAATATGTAAGTCGGTCCTTAAATACAACAAATTTATTACTGCAATGTACGCTCATCTGAAAAGGCATCTGCTAACACTAGCAGAGGAACAGTCCAAATCCTCTCAACAGCAGTCAACAAACAACTTCACCAAACGTCCTGTGATAGCAGAGAGAAGGAGACTGCTAATCAACAATTTGCTGGTGAATTTCATTGTCTAAAATTATCAGACCTTTAACTGCAGTACATGGAGAAGGCTTCAGAGAAATACTGCATTTTCTTTAACCAGGCTACTCTATCCTATCTTACAACACCCTGTGGAGTACTATAAAATGCTATTGATGCTGAGTTGCAGCTGTCTGTTCTCAGCGTATGTATTCTGGTCAAGAATATAGATTTCATTCCTGCAAAGCATTACTTTCTACTGTGTTTTTTTTATGAGTGTTGTCCACTGAGACTAGTTGGTTTTCATCACATAACAGTCGACTTAAAAATTCGGAAGTCGTGCTAATCCTGGTAGACAGACACCTGCTGTGGCATGGTACTTTCAACTGTACATAAATGTGCATGAATTTAACACCATTAAATATTTTCCGTCTCTCCGTGGAGAACTGTGCATGCACACAGAAATTTCAAACATTCACACAAACCTTCACTCACTCTCCTGTGCCCACTCACCCCCGCACACACACACTGGATTTGCTGGATCAACACTATTGTGTTGTCCACTAAATGTGGACCTCTGAAACAAACGCCCACAGGTCCCTCCAGGCCAAACTCAATTTGATTCATTAGAGTTTAACCAATCAGGTTTGGGATGGTTGTGTCGACAGGAAGGTCGGGAAGAAAGGACGAGAGATTATCAAGTCGCATACACCCACAACATACAAACAGGCACACACACACACACACACACACACAGAAAGTTGCTTTAACTTGACTTTTTAACCTTTAACTTCTCTCGAGATGCAGGTCTGAAAGCAAAAATCTCTTTTCTGTAATACACTCACAACACACACACAGAGTCAGCTGTGCTGAATCATAAACATTTCTTCCTTCCTGGAACCCAGACTCACTGCTGGATACTTCTAATGAGGGAGAGAAAAGGAGCCAAGCATAAACACTGAGTCAATAAGAAAGCTAAATGGCCAAAAGTATGTGGACACGTCCACATTCTTTGAGTCCAGATCTGCTTTTGTTCAATTGGTTTAGGCCTCTTTCTATAGCTGAGATAATTTACTATTTAAACAAGACAGTGTTCCTGAGCACAAAAACCAACTCCAGAAATCATTGTCATGGTTTGATTTGGAAGAAACTTAACATATACACTGCCCGGCCAAAAAAAAAGTTGCCACAAAAAAAAAGCTCACCCACTCTAATATTTCATTGGACTGCTTTTAGCTTTGATTACAGGACACATTCACGGTGGCATTGTTTTGATAAGCTTCTGCAATGTCACAAGATTTATTTCCATCCACTGTTGCACTCAGTTTTCACCAAGATCTTGTATTGATGATGATAGAGTCTGACCACTGTGCAAAGCCTTCTCCAGCACATATTCTCAATGGGGTTAAGGTCTGGACTCTGTGGTGGCCAATCCATGTGTGAAAATGATGTCTCAAGCTCCCTGAACCACTCTTTCACAATTTGAGCCCCATGAATCCTGGTATTGTCATCTTGGAATATGCCCCTGCCATCCGGGAAGAAAAACGCCATTGATGGAATAACCTGGTCATTCAGTATATTCAGGTAGTCAGCTGACCGTATTCTTTGGACACATAATGTTGCTGAACCTAGACCTGACCAACTGCAGCAACCCCAGATCATAGCACTGCCCCCACAGGCTTGTACAGTAGGCACTAGGTATGATGGGTGCATCACTTCATCTGCCTCTCTTCTTACCCTGATGCTGATCTACCTGCCGCCGTCTTAATTAATGTTTCTGGAGCACAGAAACAAGTAAATTCCTTCACGTCACTAATACTCACTGCAGTTTTCTACCCACTTAAGTTCCCCTGCTTTGTGACATTTTGATAGAACAACAAAGTAAGTTTTATCCATCTCCTGGCTGCTGACTCATCTGTCGGTTTTTACTCCCACTGCTTTGCTACCACCAGTTTAGATGATTCATTTGCTCATTTACATGAGTCCCTTGGCTTTCTCCTAATGCCAAGTTTGTATTTGAATGTCAAGTAGAATGAGGCCACGATGAAACAAGTTTCAAGTGAGCCATGACTCCCTGGAGCTTCACGACATATGATGTTAGTTTTCACTCTCAGATGATTGGACCTCTCTCTTCCCGCTCTGCTCTGGAGCTCCATGGTCACACCAAGGGCATTTTTTAAATTGCTGAATATGAATCTCGTGATAAGTTGCAGCCAAGGCCTTTGTTATCCCTGTATCTGTGTTCTAAGATGTTGTGTCTGTTTTCATACACAGAACACTCACCCAGCTGTTCATGTTTGAGCAAAATGTCATCATTAAGTATCACTACTACTCACTTAGGTACTGTTAGTTACCCATGGACAGCCACATGCTATTACTGGACTGCAGCTAAAACCTTTAAAGAACGTACACAGAGACAAAAATTAGCAGAGATGTGGCAACAAGTGAAATGTTGATGAACTTCAGCAAGCTGTTGTAATTATAGCCCTAAAACTTGTGTTGGTACCAAATAGAACTAATCCCAATTTTGAGGCAATGACCAATGGGAGGTACTGATGCAGTTGATTGACATACGACACAAACAGAGTTCCCTGTTCTCCAAACATTCAGCAAGGAATGAAAGCATGTAAACACCGTCCACGGCTTTAGCTCTTATCACCAAATTCACCATGCTTATAGCAGGCTTGGATCGTCAGTGAACCCAGGTGGAGCCAAGGCACTGTCAACGGTATTTTCTTTGCAAATAGAGAGAGGTGAGGGCATGAGGAACTACAGCAGGTCTCTAGCTTTTTTTTTTTTATGGCATGCATGGTTCACATTTATGGTGGGAAATAAACAAGGGTGCTGCCTGGGCAACCAGACCCTCGGATGTTCACCAGCAATCAACTGTCAGTCAGCATATTGGTGGGGCATAATTAAAGGAATAATAAATAATTAGTATGTGTCCTTTATCTCCTTATCCTTCTAACATGTATGTTCACATATTCATTTTTATGTCAAACTATGTCAAATACTGCCACTCAGTAAAGTCACTCAGCCAGTACACCCAGGGCCATGAGCTAAAATGTTAGGAACTGTGAAGCATAATCATGAATAAACTTGAATATTAAGAAGCTTCAAACATTAACTTTAGGGTATAAGTTTAAATTAATGTGATTGATTTATTTCATTATATTAATTAGTTGTGAGACTGAATTTCATTCAGTTTACCTTTTTTCTGTTAATCACACCAATAAAACCATTTATTGGCTCAAGTGTTCATACTCCCTCCTCTTTTTCCTTCCTTCTGGCCTTTCGTTCTTTTTCTACTCCTTCATCGCTCAGTGCTCTTTCACATTTCTCATTTCTTCCGTCCTGTTGTCTGTAGCCCCCCTGTTCCCCCCTCTGTTCTGCTCTCCCTCTCCCCATCTCCTCTTGCACCTGTGTTATCGTTCTTCTCTAACCTTAATTTCCTCTATTCTTCTTCCTCGTTTTTTTCTTCTCTCGGTTGTCAGTTCTTTTGAACCTTCCTTTGTCCTCATACCTCCATTTCTCCTTTTGCTAAAATCTATTACCGTGCTGCTTTTCATTTTCCTCATCCTTATTTCCCATCTCTTCTGTCCTCTGTCTTTTTTTTTCTTGTTGGGTCTTCTCAGCTTGTGCTCATTAGTTATGTGGATGAAGGAAGAAGATCGCTGTGTGACGTTCCCTGGATTTGGTTTAAAATTCTGCTCTGTGATCGATTGAGCTGGTTTCATGTGATAAAGCAGCAGGACTTTGATCTGCTGTGACTCGCCTGATCAGAGCGAACACATAGGTTGTTCTTGTCTTTGTTCTTCGCATCTACCCTGAATGCAGAGAAATATTTAGATTTGACTGTTCTTTCACTTTGAATTGTGAAACGTCTGTTAATAATTAACTGAAAAGGCAGAAAGGATTCCTTCAATCTTTGAAAAAACAAAAAATTATTTGACATGTACTTTAGTGTGAGTTCCATCCACGAAGTCCCACCAGCGGCTTATGACCTATACCTATTCAAGGCGTCTATTTTTTATACAGTTTATATTCACAACTGTTAATTAGGAATCTTTAGTGGTTCTGGGGGGCACGGGCAATAATTTTTCATGCTTTCCCCAAACAACTGCTTTGTTTGCTCCTGCCTATGTGTGATGAGGGTTTTTTCATTTTTATATAATTAGTTTGTTATTCACCCAAGCATATATTTATACACATACACGGCATTTCACTCACATTTCTACTTACAGAGAGTAGCGAGGATACATGAACCAGTGGGCAGCCATATAAGGCACCCGGGGGAACAATTTAGGGCTTAGGGACCTTACTCAAGGCCTACACAGGCATTGGAACCAGTGTCCCTACTGTCCCAAGTCCACTTCTCTAACCACTTGTCCCCCTTCAATCCTTTAGAAATGAGCAGGTTTCACACAGTCAGCAAAACTGTCCAAACTTACCAGAACTGTCATTGTGATACCCACGTATCCACACAGTGCCTGTTACTTTGTTCTCATTTCTTATCCCATTACAGAAACGTGATTTATATCTGTGCACTAAGGTCTTGGCATGTGTGTGGACGTTGATTGAGTGCTTGTTTGCTCTATAAAGAAAGTCTACTGAGACACTTTCAGCCTCAAACTAAGGGCCCTTTTTTTTTTTGTTTGCGGCTGTACAAGGACTAGTGCAAGTGAAGTTCAGACAGTTGGGTGATATACTGACCTTGAAACTTCCATCGTGCGGTGTTTTGTTACCAAGCACAGAGTGCACAGGTTGGAAGAGAGGCACAAACAGGTGGAAGCTTAGCTGTGTGACTTCGACTTGGAATGAAAATATATATTTCAGAACAATGCCTGTTGCCAATTGTAAAGTCACAGCTTGAACATAAATGAACCTTTTTGATTAAACTCTCACCAGTCTGCAGATGTGTTTCGACTGGCATTGATAGTTATTTTGTTTAGTAGTCTGTATTTCTGTATTAATAAATATGTGTAGTTATTAAAACTGTTTTTGGTCATTTTGTTCTTTGTGACTAACACCAGTCATCTTTATCTGTTTTTAATCTCCAGATACAAGTGTCTGTGCATCTCTCCCCCCAAATCCATCCATTTGGCAGTTGCCTCCGTCGACCATCTCTCCAGCATGTCGCTGAAGGTCCAGACCAGTAATGTGACCAACAAGACAGACCCAAAGTCCATCAATTCCCGGGTGTTCATTGGCAACCTGAACACGGCGGTGGTGAAGAAGTCAGACGTGGAGAGCATCTTCTCCAAGTACGGGCGGGTCCTGGGTTGCTCGGTGCACAAGGGCTACGCCTTCGTCCAGTACGCCAGTGAGAGGCACGCAAGGGGGGCTGTGATTGGGGAGAACGGGAGGGTGCTGGCTGGACAAACGCTGGGTGAGTAGTGTGGTACAACAGTACAGCAACAGTTATAGCCTTGGCAGTTGGGGCATATAATGTTTCAAGACCTTTGTTTTGGCTTTAAAACCCGACAGTGACTTAATGATTCATGTCTTTTTCCCAAACAGTCCTGTAATATTGAGACTAAGGCTTGTTCATCCCTACTAAAGCAGTGTGGTCACCTCCAAATGGGGTCCTTGTGATCAAATCACAAATGCGTCTTGGGTGTGTTCCCACCTGTACGTATAGTCGGTTACTTGCAATCAGATCACTCCAGACGCATGTTAATACCATGTTTAAACAGGCCCTAACATCTACCATAACAACCCCTAAGTACCATTACACTCATTTTCTTCATGAATGTTTACATATCCAACTCTCTTACTGCTATTACAGTGCTATAAAATATCAGGGGGGAAATGAGAGTAAGACGGAGTGTGCCTTTAAGCTGCAGGAGTGCTTTTCTCTTTCTCCCTCTTCCCCGGGAGAAGCAGGAAGAGATGAGCTGTCAGCGAGCTGGTGTGAAGAACTCAACTGGTTTATGTTCAGTCACTGCAGAGCTGCGAGCACATTTCTCTAATAGCTCCTCTCAGTGCAGTGTGTGTATGAGAAAGAGCAAGTGCATGAATGAGTATAACTGAAAGTGTGTGTGTGTGTGTGTTTTTATGTGCCGAAGTCTAGCTTAGCGTGCTTACAGTGGGTTGAAAGGTTAATTGCTAGCTCGCTAACAACTCTTGTCAACTCGCGCATGTTTAGATGAACATGCACAGTCAGTTATACAGGGTACGTCTCCCAGAAGGCTCCATTGTGTGTAATGTAGGATAAAGCTGTGACAGCTAAGGGGTTGCTAAAAGATGCTTTCTGCCCCACTGCAGGTTTTGTGTGTGTGTGTTTGTGTGAGTCTGCTGCAATTGGAGTCATATAAAGATATAAAGTCCATCTACACCACTCAACTGCCGCTTCGCTTTCTTTACACATCTGTCTACCATTCTCTGTCTTAAGTACTCCAGGTAATTTCAGCCAACCGTGTGCTTTGCTGGGACGCTACAGACAGATATATTTTAAGACACTTTTAACCTTTTTCACACGTAATCTCTTTTTTCACATCCCAAGAAAAAGATGATTCAAGCAAGAAATAAAAGTAATATGATAGTTAAGATTGTTTTTAGGGTGATTCTCAAAACTCAGACACTCCCAACTAACTGTTACAAATAAATATGATAAAAAATCATTAGAATTAATTTTTGTCTGAGATGTCTCGTTCTCTCGAGGGTACGTAATAGCTGAGTGTTACCACCACCTCAGTAGAAAAGTGTCAACACCAGTCAGCTGGGGTTTTCTTTTAACCCCTTGACGCCTGATTTAATTTACAATTATATAAAAAAAAAAAATTATTTGTGTTTGTGCTTTGAAACTGATGCTAAATTAAGTGGAGATTGTTTATTTGTCTATAGTACACAGTATAGATAGAATTTTAGGTATGATGCAAATTAGACAACAGGCATGAAAGGTAAAAACGGTAAAACATTTACTGAAATTACAAAATCGATATGTACAAATACAAATTCAAATTACACACTATACACTATAACACCAACTATTAGAATCCAATTTGAAACAGAGTTCAAGCGTTTCACTTAGGACTTCTACACTTTAAAATGTCATTCACAAATGAACTTCCTATTCGTTAGCTTCCATTAACCGGATGTAGTTCCCACTCCGACTGGTTCTACTAGTGCTTGCAAATGGTTCCTAGGTATGTATTGAATGTGCACAAACCGACATTGGAGGATTACGTGCATTATTTTGGCTGCAGTCTGAGCGGAAGCAGTGTGTCACGAATTCTCGTCAAGGGATTAAATATCTCCCGTCATTTTTTGTTTCTGATGAGTCTCAAACCAGAAAGTAACCATGACACAAATTCACAGTGTCCTTATGGATCTTGAAGTTTAGTGATGAAGTTACACTTGACAGCTGGTTATGGTTTGCTAAGCTAAATGGCAGTTTGCTAGATTGGTGGCTCGGTATCTAACTGTAGTTAGACAGTAGTGTCTCTATTAGTATGGTGAAAATTAATGTCAAACTTTACGATACTTACACAACTAAAAACAAGGGCAAATGGACTTGTAGGGTTTCTTGGGGACGTTTCTCCACTCATCTGAGTAGCTTCTTCAGTTGTAAAAGACTGGTGAAGAGTTGAGGTTTAAATAGAAACACTTGTGGGTGTTGTCCACCTGGAACTCTTATAACTAGCGCCTTTAATGACCAGCTACTTACCTGTAACACCTGTTTCTTTCTCTTAAAAGGGAGATTTTCTTAGTGCTTGCTATGGGTTCCATAGAGAGTCTTGAGGCAATTTCTGTCGTTGGCACTATACATTATATTGATTTGAATTGAATTAATTGGAATTGAACTGTTATCCTGCCCCACTGAATGGTACTCTAATGACCCTAATGGGCAGCTGTGGCTCAGTAGGTAGAGCGGGTTGTCCACGAACTAGAGAGTTAGCGGTTCGATCCCCGGAATGTGCCACATGCCGAAGTGTCCTTGAGCAAGACACTGAACCCCCAGTTGACCTCAGTGCGTGGCACTGGTGTGTGAATGTGTGTGTGTGAATGGGTAGATGTGTCTATGACTGTAAAGCGCTTTGAGTACGAATAGGTAGAAAAGTGCTATATAAAAGCAAGGCCATTACCCATACTGGCCAGAAGTGAAATTATTCAAACCACATCTACCCACAAGTCTTTTAAGTAGTGAAGAATGTACTTGGATGAGTGGTGATACGTCTTCGATAAGTTGCCCTTAAAGCTTGTGTTTTAAATATACCATGACCTTTGATGACTGAGAACCTTAGATTCAATGCTTTAAATGACAAATACATATTTTAGGTATTATCATAGATGAACTGATACATGAATATGAAATATGATTGTGATATGATCTTTTTACTGCAGATCTTAAATCTTTAAAGTCTTATTCATTTGGTGACATGCTTAGACTTGTACATACTCCAGAAAGTTTTCATCAGTTATCACAGTTGTTGCTAAGTTAGGAAAACGTGGGCTTTGAGTCAGCGGAGTCAGTTAACCTCGCCCGTTAGCCCAGTACCAACCTAAGGCACAAACAGTTGTGTATGGAGTAATTGCCTCGGCATGTTGCTCCCAGTCTGCAACCTTTTTTTTTTTTTTTTTTGCTTTTCGCTATAGGTGAAGACTCCAGTGTAACCCGACTGCTCCAATATAATGTCAGCAGCCGATGGGGACTATTGATTCACACACTGCTCAGCAAACACAAGATTCTAATTTCTGTGGGTTTCCTTTTTTTTGGACAAACTGAAATGACTGTCTGCTCAACGAGACATCAATGAGTTGATAAAGTGTGTTCAGGTGTGTGTGTGTTCTGTTCAGGGGCTTCCCCTCTGAATAGCAGGATCCCGCAGGTAAAGTCAATGAGGCATCTGACGCAGCAGGTGGACTGTGCATGTGTGTGCGTGTGTTTTATCCTCTAGGCCATAAAGAAGATAGTCAATAACTGTTTTGGTTGAATGGAGATGTGTGTGGGAGTGTGTGTGTTTGTGTGTTTGTCTGCAGACCAATGGACTCCTGCTATTTCCACACCTGGCTGCGGTCAGAGTTCTGGATCACTGCCCCCAAACACACACACTTACACACACAAAACACACTACACACTACACACAACACACACACACACACACACACACACAAACACACCTACGTCCCCTTCACGGTAAAGTTAAAAGGTTTGAATCTTCAGCCACCAGTTCCTGTTCCATCCCCATGCTTCCCTCTATCCTCTTTTCATCCTCCCTGGTTCCTTTGTTTCTCTCCAACATGTTTCTAAGACCTTCACCCTAAATTAAATAATATGTAAATCCCATCCATGTTTGCTTGTATCAATATCTTTATGCCTCAAGAAGTTTGTGTGTCTGTCTGTCTGTCTGTTTGCACCATGTACAATAGCCAGGAATTAAATGACAACTAAAACTAATGGAGCTTTGCATCAGTTGAGGCAGAGAATTTATATGGTGCTTTTATTGGCTTATGGGCATCAGCTGTTACATTAATCCTTCATAGGCAGATTAATCAGATTTGTACTGAATGTACAGAGTGGCCAATAAAACCTGTAAAAAATAATAATAAAAAAAAGTCACTCTTCTAAAATGCTTATGTGGGCAGTGTTTGCTGCTGGCTCTCCTTTGACCACACCAACATACATGTTACAGTTTTCGTTATGCTTTTACAAATACAATACAATACATTATGAAAATGTTTAGATTTAATGAACTATACTATTACATTACTTAAGTATTCATTTTATGAACAACCTCAAATGTATTAACAAAAAAAGAATCAACACACTGTTGCCATCTGCTGTTTAGTTCTGGGTCTCATAGGCGGTTTAGGCTTCTGCGTCAATTTGACACCGTAGCTATGGTGACAGCCCAGACCCTATACAGACAATAACGGCATAGCCTAATGTGCACCTCACCAGAAATGTACACATTGCTGTGATTGGTCCGCTTGGTAGTAGCGTATTTCGGCTTTAGTATTTCCGGCTGCTTCTCCAGGTCCGCAATTTTAAAATTGATTGTTTTGTATCAATAAAGAATAAACACATCGAGGAAAGGTTAACTGAGGAGGTTTGGAGATGTGAACATTTGCATGACTTGTCTTCGGCCAAATTTTCAGTATCCATTGTTGAAAGCGAAACAGGAAGTGGAAAGTGAAGCAGGAAGTAGAAAAACAATTAACCCGACTGGCAAAAAAGACACAACACCAACTAGCATTTGGGTGGCATTTTTACAGCGTCAGCGTGTCGGACTGACGAATGCACAAGTATAAATGGCTTGCACCAGCGTGGGCTACATGCGTAGGCTATGACGTTTAGTCTCGCAGTACCTTAAATGAGCCTTCATTGTTGTGTTATGCAATTCTGACTAAAACAGTGCAACTGCTAGTGGGAAAATTTGGAATAGCGGTTACTTTTGTTAAAACAAAAACTGTACTTATTGTCTTCTATGTTGTTTTTGCACTTTGCAAATTCATTCCATGGGCCAGATGAGACCCTCTGGCGTGCTGGGTTTGGCCCATGGGCCATATGTTTTGCACTCCTGTTCTAGAGGATAAGCAGTTGTAGATATGGTCGCCTCTGGCTCCAAAACACTGGGTTTAGAAACGGTGGTCCACAAACTAATGCTTCCACCTAGTTTGTAGAGTCCAACTTAATCCACCAATAGTTTCACACTGACAAGAATTATACTTGATTTCATTATTTAAAAAAAAAAAAACAAGTGAACCAAATTCAAAATTTAAAAATAATGATTACAAAGGACTTTCTGCTTGTCAGTTTTGTGTCTGATATGAAGTGAGTGGCTCAGTATTTGCACTTTGTTCTAGTCTAACTCAAATGTGCTGGCAGCTTTGAGCTTTTCTGTGTGGAGTCTACATGTCTGCTAGGGTCTATTCAAGATGCTCTGGTTTATTCCCACTATTCAAAGCCATGCAGGTTTAGGTGGAAGCTCTGTCTGTGGTGATTCCTGCCTCTCGTCCAGTGCATGTTGGTTCTGTCTTTATCCCCTAGGGGATCACGAAGAGGATGAGAGATTTAGAAAATGTACGGCTGACGACACGCTGGGTAAAAGCAGAGGATTTGAAGACGACAACATAGGAACCAGCTTTAAAAACAGAACTTTTCTTGATTCATTAAATGTTTTGCACTTGCTGTTGGTTAATAAAAGGGAATACAAGTAAATTAGGAACTGATTTCAGTCATATAATAGTTACCCCCAACAAAACAAACAAATTTTAACATTACCCTTTTCTAAAATACATATTTCTATTTTTCTATAATCTTATAGTGAGCCACACATTTTCAGCCGTTTTAGTTTGTTTGTCCTCTTTCCTCAAACCTCATTTGCTGTTAAGTTTCCACACCTTTATTCCTCACCCTTTTGGGGAGAGATATACTAATAGTTTCATACTATTAAAATTACATGTTTGTGAATGTTTTTGAAGTTTTTTTTATTATGATTTTATTTAACCCTTGTTGCAGCATCTATGAACGAGGGGTTTGTACACCATCCAGTTGCCACAGCCTTGTAAATAATGCAGGATCTGTTTTGTACAATGGCTCAACAGCTTCCTCTAGTGGAAGAAACAAGATAACACATAACTGACTTAAATGGAAACGTCTACATCCTATTTTCATCTCTCTCTTTTCACCTTACTCTCCATTGTTTTCTGTTATTTTGTCTGACAGGGATGGTGTAAATTTGTATTTTATTGGATGGTTAACAGAGGAATTGAATTTTTAGTTTCCTCCTTGAAGCTCAAACTCCTATTTGGTCCTTTGTTTTTTTTCCCCCAGATATCAACATGGCAGGAGAGCCGAGGCCAAACAGACCCAAAGGCTTGAAGCGAACAGCGGCTTCTCTCTACGGGTACACTCTGCCATTCATTGGATTTATTGTTGGATTGCTCTGTGCGTCACTCAGTCTGTCACTCATTCTTTGTGAACAGATCTTTGTGCATATATTTCACTGTTTCTTTTTTAAAAGGCCAATAAAGTGAATTTTACTTGTACCTTACAAGTTTCGGCTACTCTGTCTCTGTAGCCTTCATCAGAGGTGTCACGTGATGTTGGTGTGACGTCGTCTGTGTTGGTTTATATGGAGTTTTCCATCCCACCTGGTGCGGTGGGATGGCCGTGTCCCCTGGAGTGCTACGTGACACCTCTGATGAAGGCTACAGAGACAGAGTAGCCGAAACTTGTAAGGTACAAGTAAAATTCACTTTATTGGCCTTTTAAAAAGAAACAGTGAAATATAAGTATTTAAGTAGGCAAAATGAACCTCTTCAATAGATCTTTGTGCAGTTTTGAGTGCTGCAGGAACATGCTAAGAAAGCACAGTTCGCTTTAAAACCCTGCAGGAGACATGCCCTGAACACAAGTAAAAATGCAGGCACTCAGGAGGGACTGAGAACTAGCACGCTTTAATTGAAGAGGGCCAAGGCTTTAAAACCACCTACACTGCATAACAACACCCTGAGGAAAGTAGAGGGCGAGACCTGTAGGTGTTTTATGAACAGCAGCACCCTGAAGACGTCTCAGGCTCCTATTTTTAATAGCTCAGCCTCCATCTGTTAAAAGCTGTCTGTTACCGAAATATTTGAACTTCATGACGGCAACCTTGTTTCTTTTATTCAAGATTTCTTTATTGTCTTTATATTAATACTATACATGACACAGTCAGTAAGGTGCATTTTATAGACACTTTATTACCAAAGAAATAATAGATTCTCCAAAAAACAATGAACAATCAAATTCAGATTAGGGGTTTCAGATTTTTTAAAGTCGAGTGTTATGTGATTAAAGGCAAGTCGACAGCTGCCTTTACTTTAGCTCTGTTTTTGGATATAAAACAGACAACAGGTTTTTTTGTTGTTTGTTTGTTTGTTTTCAGCATTTACATGGTTATTAGGCCAGAGCCGGGCCACTCTGTTCCAACTGAGTCATTTGTGTTCTCATTTGGCCATTTTTAAGATTATTAACAGAACTCTAGTGTCTATTAGGGGTTGCACGACTTCAGGTTACTTAAAGTCGACACAGACTAGTCACTGATGACGTCACTAATGAAAACACGGTAGAAAGTAATGCTTTGCAACAATGAAATGTATATTCCTGACCTGAATTCATACGCTGAGAACAGACAGCTCATGTGCTGTTAAGTTGTTAATTAACTGATGTCAAGAGGATTTGGACCATTCCTTTGCTAGCATTAGCGGATGCCTTTTCAGATGAGTGTGCATTGCAGTAGTACTTTTGTTGTATTTCTGGACTGACTTACACATTCTGCATGTCACGGTAATATGGGCTTCATCTTTAGTGAAATATTTCCACACACTTGATGAACTGCTGTTAGTTTACTGCAATGACCCACTGGGCTCCTCACCTGTCTTCTTGGAGGCATCCATGTTGTTATTGTCATGTGATCAGTGACTAGTCGACATGATGTTTAAAGCGTCATGGCACAGCAGTGAAGGCATTAAAAGGACTACTCGACCCCCAAATAACATTACAATGTTTCAAACAATCTTCATGTCTGACCAAGGTGATTATTTTTAAAATCTTCAGCTGTTTCCATTATAAAAGGCAAAGTAACACTCTTTAAATCAGGTTTAAAACTCAATACAATTTTCACACAGCAAGAATACAAACAATAATTCTGCTGCACTGTAATTGAATAGAGTTGTTTTTCAACGGGGGTAAAATCAGTGGACAAAATATCAAAAATAATCCGTTTGAAACACCATTCCAGAAATAGTTAAAGTCAGATGGCTGCAGGACTTTTAACGTAAAAGCCCTTCAGACTTAACAAAGTTGCCCAGCAACTCCCTCCAGATTTGTTAAAATGAGGGAAGAGTCATTTGAGTAAATTTTATCAATTCTTTGTGATTAATTAGGGAATTTTAACGTAGCTCTGTTACGCTTTGATGCTTTGTTTGAAGAGCTGCTTGACTTCTTTCTGTCCAAACTGATTCACTGTGCATCCACGATGCACTTGTGCCAATAGTCCAAGCGTGCTTACAGCAATCCTAAAATGTGTCACCATTAAAAACACTGCACATCATTTTACTCCAGTTCCTTTTGCCAGATTCTCTCTTGTTTTTCGGATTCTTGTGCTTGTTCTGTCTCTTGGGGTGAGATGAAGTATGTTGTGGTTTCTTTGTCTCTGCCGCACAGTTTGAAATTATTGCCTGTTTTATGCTTTTTCATTTGTATGTGCATCTCTAAACCACACAGAAACCTCATAAAGCTTTTGTTCCCATGTGTTGTTTTAAATGTGGTTTACTTTTGCTCGTGTTGTGAAAAGCACTGTACCACGTTTGTTTTTGTACAGTCACTGTTTTTCTATTGTGTCTTTTTCTCCCCCCCCCCCCCCCCCCCCCAGTGGCTATGAGTTTGACTATGATTACTACAGAGAAGACTTCTATGACAGGTAAGAGGGAGCATGCGGCTTCGAGCCAGCAAAGCTTCAGCACATGGACTCTTGGCTCTTCTGTTTTCAACTATGAACAGGAGGTTAATCATGTTAACCTCTTGGAGACCCCAGACTGAATGCGAGTTACACATGCCTCTATGAAGCAGTAACGGAGCAAATATGCTTTTAAGGCACTTCATTGGATTGTTATTAAGGAATGTGAACATGGAAACGAAGAAAAACTGTTTTGAGCAGATATGTTCATAGACCAAAAACATCCCAAATATGATGAAGTTTTTGGTTTACTGTAAGTGTGGCAAATGAAGCTCATGTACTTAGACCTAAATTTTGTGTGGGCAAAGAAGTACCATCAAATAAAAGACATCAATTAAAGACTAAAATTAAACTAACTTAGTAATATTTATTAACCTGGAAGCCCAAGCTTTTCTCCTACCCACAAATATTTTGTGGAGGAATGTTGGTTTGGAGTTCTGGGAGTTGGGAGTTGAATATGTCCCTGATCTGACAGTCAAATCATTTGCCCGTGCCTTAGAAGATGATGGACAAAAGAGTAACCACAACATAGTCATTGACATCATCTGAGGGCCGTTGAGTTGAATTTGTTCACAACAAAATGGCCCTGCTTTGTTGTAGGACTGTGTAATTGCATGTAGAGGTATTGTGTTCTCTGTGGAGGTTGAAACAGGCCCCATAAAGAAATCCCAATGGCATGTGGCTTTTCATAATCTATGTACTATCTTCATCTAATCACAACACAACATTACTTGCTATTGCCTCTGAAATGACTTTGATATATTACATTTAGTGAGTTTTTGTAGTTGGTTTAACGTATGAAAGCTCCTCGAAGGGTAATGTAGTAAATAATTATGGATGCTGGAGGTGAGTTAGGGCAGTGAAAGATGAGTATATTGAGATATGTTGGAGAAGCGAGCTGGTTGGTTTCGTCGTTGTAACCATTCATTATGAAGAAAATGAAGCACTGACGGATCCCCTCCAGCTGCAGGAGATCAGGACAATGGATGGGTGGTTCATTTGGGGAAGGCTGCGGATTTGTGTTTGAAGTCAAGCGAAATGTCGGTGGCGCACCAGCTGTAGAAGGTGTACGTGTGCTGCACACTCAAGGATTTATTTAAAATGATGTGTGGGTGGGTTTAAACAAAGGTTTCTCTCATACCATTGGTTGCAATCTGCATTCTTACCACTAGATGTCACCAAATCATGCATCATGCATCATGCAATCAAAACTTGTTAAGTGTCACAAAGGAGCGATGTATGTTTAAAGTATAAATGGGTAGCAGGTCACGGTCATGGGAATACTCACTTGTTGTATGAGCTTTTTAAAGTCCAGTGTGCATGATTTAGTGACATCTAGTGGTAAGAATGCAGATTGCAACCAATGGTATGAGAGAAAAACCTATTCATAGTTTTCAGTCACATGACACATGACCTAGAGGGTAAAACATTAGTCCAAAATGGCATCTCACACCGACTCCCCATAGAGACTCCCTTCAGTTTCAAGCCAAGAATATTTAGTTTGCCTTTTAATTGAGGAAAAACTATGATACAAATACAAACTGCAAGTTTTGGGCATCTGAAATCCATATGCAGCACCTGCCGCGGTATTTTGATCTACAAAAAGGATGAGGTCCCTGCCAGAGCTGGACTTTGGACTGTAACCAATGACAACCTCCGGGACAACCTTTGGGATGTTGTCAGTAAGGAAAATAAAAACAAAGGACTAAATATATTCAAGAAAAACAATGTTTAACAGTCTGAACACAAGCTGGACACCTGCCCTTTGGGTTATATTCACTTATAGGTGCAATAAATATCCCAAATCATTGACTCAAAAAGACTCAAAATGCAAACATGGCATACCAACTATTTAGCTGCTAGTTAATGTTAGCTAAAGCTAATTCAGACTCAATGTCACTGTAGTGGCTTACCACCGTAAAATGTCAGAACATTTTCACAAAAAGTTGGCAGGCATCTGGGTGGTGTGCCTCCCTTTGAGGGGCAAGGAACTAATGCAGGGGGGCCGCAGGAAGGCAGTGGAATGAGGCTTGCTTGAGCACTGCTAGTGCTAGCATACCATGGAGAGGTCTGTGAGAGGGTTCCCAGCTAAACGTAGAGCTGAGGATGAGTATTCATCAAGTCAAAACACAACTTCCAAAGCAAAGAAAAGAAAATATGACGAGGCATATAACGTATTCGGCTTCAGCAGTACAACAGAGGGTCACGAGGAGAGACACAGTGTGTTGTGTGTCTAAAAATGTTAGCTTCTGACAGTTTGAAACTGAACAGGTTAAAACGCCACTTACATCCAGAGCAGCAAGACAAGCCAGTTGATTTCTTCAGAAAAAAACTAAACTGTCTTACACAATAAAATTGCTTTATAAAAGCTGCACATGTGTCTTCAAGCATATTTAACCCCAGTTGAACTAAATGTGCTTTAGAAATAAACTTTGACTTGACTTATCTACAAAAGGGGGGCGGTGCAGAAAAAAAAATGGGAACCGCTGGTTTGACTACTGCAATGAGGATGCACCACCTGACTCACTGCTTCAGGTTCTGGGTCAAGCCTGTTACTGGGAACTGATTGGAAAACTGAAGGCCTCTACCAGAGTCAGGCCTGATGTCCTAACTAATAAATGACAACCTTTTTGATTTGTGTAATGTTGTCCAAGAAGATGTCACAAATCCTTACAGCAGTCAGGTAGCAGCAGCACTGACAGTTAACTAGATTTGATGCAAACATGGTTAATGTCTTTCATCATAGAGGTATGGCCTATAAGATCCCAGGCAAACATCTTCCAATCAAGGATTATCTTCCTTGGGGGAGGTTTTTTTTTTTTCTTTCTCACTGTACTTGCCTTTTGATAAGGACAGTCTGAGGAACATCTGGTCATTTTTAAGTCCCTTTAAACTGACCTGCAGTCACGCCACGTCACATTGTGGAAACCATTACCTCTTTTATGAGGCCAGGTGAAAGTCATCATCAAAGGCGCTGCAGTCGTGGGGGTACAAAGAAGAAGCTGCATCTGCACTCCTGACAATCCTCATACTTCAAGCTAATCTTTGGACCAAGTCATCTAGAGCTCAACTGAGTCTGACGAGCGTTTGATGCTTTGAAAAGTGTACATACAGACATGGCCAGCTGAGATGAATCTGTGTTGATGCGTCTACTTGATCCCAGATGTCCACGTATCTGTCTCCTATCTTTGCATTTACCCTGAAAATAATAAAACAATCAGAGGCTATTAAGTGTCATTATATGCAGAGGTTTGGAAACGTCTGTGGTACAGAGGTTTTGGGTTACACAAAAGATGGTTATACTTGTGGGTGAAAAACAACTCCCCCGGATCCTCCTTTGACTCCTGTCAAAACGCATCAAGCTTTGTCTGTTTTGAAATAAAACAGACTAATGATGTGAAACGGGGTAAACTCAGTTTCACCATCTCCCGGAGAAGAAGAGCAGTTGTGTGAGTGTTGTTGAACACATGGCGTGTCCTCTGGAGCTAGCGTGGGACATTCCAGTCCTGGAGTGATTCTTGTAACCACTGTAATCCCTTTCTGTCACTGTTCGGGAATCTGAGTTACGTCCCCTGCTTTTGTGCCAAAATCTGAAGCATGACATTGAACAGATAAAGTCCGTTATTTTGGTAATGGATAATGTGACTGCACTCTCCTGCAGTGCAGCATAAATTAAACCAGACTGCCCCGATATACTGCAGGGCGTTGCAGAGTTCAACTTTATTCAAATGTCAAGAAGTTATGATATAATATCTATTTATATGTAACTGGTGATTGACAAGTGTGAAGCCTAAGACGGAAGGACTCAATTTTAGAAAACCTAGTACATTTATGTTTTAGCATAGCCCTCTCTTACGTTCGCAGACTTAGTCCGGCCGTCGTTGCAGAAGTGTTATTCATCAATCTTTTGAGATCATGTCATTGATCTGGTCAGCGGTCTCTTGTGTAGTGATCCACTGGCCTCTCGTGTTCCAGGCTCACTCTGCCATGTTTTAATTAACTAACACCCCTCTTCGGTGTGCTGTCCGCTGGTGTTGCTCTGTTCTGTTCAACATCGCAAAAAACGCTAGTGGGCAGTGTGATTTCTGAGCCATCGGATTGAGATTCTGTGCGTGCTTCCAACAGTGCATGGTGACTGGAACTGGAACTAAGCTGAACAGCATATGAAAGAAGACTGAGTAGCAGGCAGATGGTGTAGAAAGCAAAAGAGGAGGAAATGCCCAGCTGACCAATCACAGTTGTTGCAGAGGAAGCTCAGTTATTTTAATGCATGCAGCAAGTTGCTGGAGATTTTCTACCAGTCTGTTGTTGCGAGCGCCCTGTACTTTTCTGTGGTTTGATGAGGGAGCAGCACCGGCAAAAAGGACATAAGTGGGATCGACAAATTGAGCCGAAAGGCTCCTCATGTAATTGGCAGTGAGTTGGAGACGTTTGTCTCAGTGAGGGACAATCCATTTCATCCAATACACCAGACAGACTGATCCAGCTCCGCTTCCTGACTATCATTCCTATGTATATAATATATATTCTTCTGTCTCTATTTCTTGTACATTTGCTCATATACTAATTGTGTACATTTTTGCTTATACTATTTTTATTTTACTAGATTTTACTTCATCTTATTTTATTTTTATTTAATCTTTCTTTTACTTGTGGTTCTTAAGAGTGTTTTTTTTATGCGCTACTGAGCTAGTGTGACCAAGAAATTTCCCTTGTGGATCAATGAAGGGCATGACTCCATAAAGGCAGATGCTTCCCATTTTCTCAGACAGTGTTGGCTTGCAATTTTCAAATACTTGAAACGGAAATATATATAGTTTGTAACCTCAAACTTTCTGCAGAAAGAATAGATCTACATGTGTGCATATAACGAAAATTGTATAACTCCTTCTACCCTAGGCCACAAAATAATCCATGTACAGCACCAATCACATTTTACTTGGACCCTTGATTTAGTTAGAATTAAAATAATAATAATAATTAAAAGTTTTGTAAATGTGTATGCTACAAAACCATCTCTGCAGAATGACACTTCGATGGCCCCTTGACCTAGTGACACCATCCATAGATCTGAGCTCTCCATCGCATCGTTCAGGCTCAACCATGTGAGGGAAACAGAACAGATGGCTTCTTGAACTCCGTCGCATTCCCTCAAGTCAGCCTCTACACAATACACAACAGTCAGGGATATTTTTCTGAGCCTTAGTGAACAATCTTGTTGTGTTAACAGTTGTTGAAACACACTGACCAGCTGTGCCGCAGAGCTTTGTGCTGATTTACACTCATCACAGCTGGCTGTCCCACACCCGCTCTTTCAATTTTTAGTCCACAAATGTACCATAAACAGTCCAGACCCCGTAAGTATTTCTACAGTTATACACACAGTATTCACATAGGCTTTCTTCTTTAGCACATTTGGATTGAAATAAAATTATGGAAATATCAGTATTCTCTACTTTATGTTTTATGTTTTTTTATGTTTAATCTTTTTTGTTATCATTCTGTACATTTATAAGATCCTGACCCAATATCATCATGAGCAGAAACCACAGTTTATCTGTCTCCTGAGGTGGGAGTAAATTTCAGGATTGGAGACCTTCTCTGTTGCAGAACAGTTTGTCCAAATGGTGGAATTAAATTGTCAAATTGCACAACATGATTTATCATTATTTCTTGTTCAGCATGGTAGGGAAGCAAAGCTGCTTGCCATCTGGACAAATTATGTGTGTTGATTATCGGACCGCACTGTACAATTTATGACAACCTGTAACAATCTCAGCTGATCTAGATTCCCATCAAGCTCTGGGAGAGTGTGAGGAGATTTTGGACCTGGTAGTTATTGAAAACAGACCAAAACAAGCGGCAACTTGTCCCAGAAGGTTAAAGCTGCGCCACATCAGCTCTATGGCTTGATGTAGTAAAGTTAAAGGAGGTCAATGCTGCCAGAAAGGTTGAACTGAAGCACCACATTTCACACAAGTCTCTCAGACTGTCATCAATTTTCATGACTCTGGCTCATCTCATCTCATGACATGATGTGTTGTGCTGGGAGGCTTGGACTTTAGCATACGTTTTTTATTAACTATGACCAAACTCTAACCTGGAGTTCACAGATCTCTTTGGGGCCCACATTATTCACACATTAAGTCACAGTGTGATCTGATTTAGATTATGCTGTCAAGGGTTTTATTATCCAAACCTGGACAGTGTTATTAGTTTATTACACTTTGTTGTGTACACTGTCCTCTTGGTGCCCTAAGTAAAATCAGACCGAACCAGTCCCACCCAAATAACTTCCTTTGTTGCAGCCCTTCCTCAAGAAGGGGAATCATTGCAAAGATGTCTAAGGTGACCAATTGGTAAATTAACTAGACGTCAGATTGTCATTGCATTGAACAATTGTTTTTTTGCTTTTCAATAGACCAACTACTTGATGATGTACATTTATCAGTACAGATGCTTCGGATGTAATTCAACTACTTTAGTATCTATGAAAAATAAACTGACTCCTCACAATCACCTGATTTAGTTCGTCACATGATTTTTATGTGCAGCAAATCCAGAATAAAGAAGGGTGGCACTGGATGTTGCTTAATATCTAAAACAAAGCAAAGGCCACTGTACCGCTTTGAGTTTTCTTGAAGGCGTTTCAACTAAGTGTCTTCTTCAGTTCTAAAAGCATTAGTTGACTTTGGTTTAGCTTTGCTTTTGATGTATCATGACCTGGACAACTGAAAATCTTCACATATTGGGGTTGTTCTGCCACTTAATGTACAAGAAATACAATGAAATAATTCACTATTTAAATTCACATTTCTCACTTGTGTTGAAACGTTGCCTGACTTTCGTTCAGAGCAGTCAAGTGTGAAATCAGTAATGCTATCTGGAATGTTCCTGACTAGTTTCCTCTCAGTTGAAAGCATGGCCAGTGCATTAAGACGTTCCCGACCCATTGCGTCTTGCAGGAATGTCTCGATTTGGCTGATTTGCAGCGTTATTATGAAATTGCCCCAAATGGGCAAACGGCCTGTGCTTTCTTGAACCTACATTTAACAAGCAGGTGTGCAGATCTAGCTCTTATTCAGCCTCTGACCGAAATATGTCCTGTTACTGCTAACTTAAAATGAATATGGTGAATTAAATGATATAGAAACAATATAGTCACAAAGTTTAGTTTACGTTCTCTAACCTTTTAATCCCCCATAGTTATAATTTCAAGTTCTACCGGACAGACGTGAAAATAACTCAAGATCATTGCTTTAATTTGTACCTCAGTTAAACTGAACTTGTTTAAGTAGCCTTAATAACTGGATGAGGACGTCCTCCCAGCCCTCCACATGAACCAGCTACAATAACAAATGTCGCACTCATGCTGATGTTTCATAAGTCATTTCCAGTCATCACATCATTCCAGCTCGGTTGGATGTCCATATAATTTGCCTCAGCAGTTTCACAGTGTGCGCTTGTTTTTTTTTTTTTATTATTATTACTTTATTGCAACAATCCAACCCTCTAACATGACCACAGTGCTCAGAGAAAATATTACAGAGGAGCTCTGTCTGAGCGGAGGCAACATATTTTTCATTATGTGATTTAAACATGTCGACATAAACTTTATATATTTGCTGAACGCGTCATAAGACCGTGACACAAGTAAAATCAGGCTCACATGTTGAGACTTCAGCTCCTTCCTGTGGGCTCTTTGGTTTAACCTGACATTTCTTTAAACCGCAATTTAGAGCTTTTCATTAAAAGATAAAAACACGGCACAGTTAAACATAACTATAGTTTGCCTTTAAATCTCTAAATGCCAAGCTTTTAAATTACTGGAGTCTCAGTGAACATTGGGAAAGCATCGCTTTAAATCCACAAGGGTTGATGTTTCATTAACAAACTACAGCAAGTTCCGCACTGGTTAATCAAGAATATGGATTTTCTGCAACAATAATTAAATGGTTTTGAACTCTTATGCCGCTGTTTATCTTCATAAAGGCAATAACGCTGAGCAGCCACGTAGCTTTGCTGTTTTTCCCAAAAGCTTCTCTCCAGCGTTCGGTGCGGGCGAAGAGGGAATCTGTATTTACACGGCTGATATTGTTGCATTAAAAGTTTTTTGTTGATTACACGCTTGACTGCCGCCAAGGAAAATGTTCAAAATAAAGACAGTTTGAGCCAGGCAACCTTAATAAACCGTGCGGATTTAACTGTAACTGTGATCAGTGTATTATTTCCTGCTTGAACCAGAGATAATTTAGATTATTCTATAACAGTTGCCAAATTCCTCCATACTGTAAGCAATAACACCTAGTCTGCTCTGCAGAATCACAGTTCTGTCCTCATTCTGTCCCATCTGATAGTTTGATCATCAGATCCTGCTCTGCTCGTACGGTGTTTGTCATCATTGTCTCCTAGACGTCACTGAATTGTTCTACTATTGTGGCAGATTATGGCTCAGTTTCTGTCGTGTTTAAGTTCCCTGCACAGACTTCACTGAAAGGCGGCCGGGCTAGATATGATATGTTAGTGGCAAGGTTATTAAATACTGAGAGATTCTTGATTGATGATGATGGTTTTCAGTTTTATTTTATTTTCCTCAGCTTCTTCCTTTTAACCTTTCACATACTCCTCAATTCTCAGGTCCTTCCTTCATTTTTCCACCTTTTCTCATTTGTTTCTCTTCCCTCCTAAACCCCCTTTCCCTCTTTTTCTATCCGTTCTCCAATTCCCTCCTTCTCCCTTTCCTTTTTCTTTCTGTCCTCTCTGTCCCCCTGCCTTCTCCTCAGGTTGTTCGAGTACCGTGGCAGGGTGTCTCCGGTCCCTCGGGTGGTGCCAGTCAAACGCCCAAGGGTGGCGGTGCCCTTGGTACGACGGGTCAAATCGCTGCCAGTCAAACTGCTGGCGCGTAACGCCTCCGTCCTTCCCACCAGCAACGGAAACAAACAGAGATGTGAGTCCCAGCTTGATATGTTAAATGAAAGGACTGAGCTGGCATTGTTGTGTCATGAAATTCTTAGTCTACATAGTTTTACAAGACACCATTGATGCCACCATTTAACAATCTACTCTGTCTTGCATATTTTTCAGGCCTTGTGAGGCTGTATGTACTGATTTAAGAAAAATATTTTAAAGTTCTTTATTCTGAACAGGAAAATGCCGTATTACAAAATATATTATTGATTTGAGTTCATTGCAAATAGCGAATTTTTAAACTGAATCTAAACGGTATATGTATAAATTATGTATCAATAGAATCTATTAATATTCTGATGTACACCACCATCATGTCATCAAACTCTTTCTGTGTGTCTGCACATCTTTCTTCCTCTATCAATCGTTCTGACTCTCACTAACGCTGCCTTTCTGACCCAAACCTCCCATTTGTCTGGTGTTTACATGTCAGTGCAGGGTTCGAACATCGGCGAGACTGTTGTCACTTTGTTTTTGCCTTCTGCTCATTAAACATTCAGTTCAATCCGAGGAGAGGTGCTGACACCCGTCTGCTCCTTTCACATTTGACTTGAACCTGAACTTCTCTTTCCCAACAGCAGTTTTCAGTTATGCTGACCCACACAGATTTTCTCTGTGCAGAGCTCACCAAGCAGTTTTTCGTGTCACTGATTTGAGTGTCTTTCTGTGCTCTCATCAAACTTGCATCTCAGATAGTTTTGAACAATAATATTGTATTTCTTTCCTTCAGTGCTCAGTTTTTGGAACCTTAGAATAAAGAGTTTATATTGTTGTCTTTGTAACTACTAACTAACTCATAACTATTAACCCCGCTAATGTGAAATTAATATTAATAATCCTGTTTACAGATTGTATTTATTTTCACCAGTTATTACGATCTGTCCTGCTTGAAAATAGGATGGCCCGTATGGGGATCAAACCTGCGACCTTGGCGTTATTAGCACCACGCTCTAACCAACTGAGCTAACCGGCCCACATATACCTATGACCGCGCTAAAACTGGAAACTCGACTGATACAATAGTAGTAGTGTAAAACTAGACAGTAGTCGTGCCGGTTTCTGGTCATCAGACCATGCAGTAATTATCCAATAGGAGGCATGTACCTATTTGCTTAAATCCCGGTGGCGACTTTTTTTTTTTTGGCCAGGCAATGTATAAAGTGATTGGTAGTTTTTTACACAGTCCAATACACATTATCTTAACCAGACCTTAACCGCAGAGATCAGAAACGTGTATGTCCACTTATCAACCATCAACATCAGGTAAGTCTTTTGCCCTGTCCTCATCTTACCCTCAGAATTGACTCTCAATTTCAGGGAGAATTTTCCTCCAACTGCATTATGACATCTGATTGTTGCACAGAATTTTCCCAGCCTCACCCTCTTCTCAGTGTCAGGCATTTCTTGAAAGCACATATCCAAACGGAGTGAATCCTCACACCTTTTATAATCATGTAATGTTTAACTTAATTCCGCGCTAACAGAATAAAATGAGAATGGCAGTGTCCTGAATCTATCTTCAACTTTAAACTTTCTCATGTGTTTATGTGTAAAATTATTCCAATATATTTTTCTTGTGGATTAAAGACTCTTAGCGAAAGTACACATCTGAATCGCAATTAATGGCTAACAGAGATGAGACACAACAAGAGCCAGAAGAAGAAAATAAAAGAAGAGGAGGAAATAAGGAGAATAAGAATGCAAGAACGTGCAATAATGGGAAAGAAAGAGGACTGAAGAAGAAATGAGGAAACAAAAACTAGGATCCATAAGGGAAAGAAGAGAGGACCAGTGACAGAAGGGGGAGGACACAAATAGCAAAGAAGTTGGGGACTGGGAAAAAAAGGAAGTACTGAAAGAAAACAGGAAAGGAGTGAAAGAGAAGTAAGGCAGGTAATAAAAAGAAAGTGATAGAGGAACATGGAAAAAGATAAATGAAAGGAATGACAGGAAGATAAAGAGGGACGTGGGGAGGAGTGAATGGGGGGCTACTTAACATGTATTAAGCAACAACTAAACATGTACCTTGAAATATGGTAGTTTTTGTGAGCTCATTATATCGAAACAAAACCACCCAGCAGGTGTTCTGCATTAACATCCTCCATCTGTTCTCTCCTCTTTATGGATACAGCACATACCATACATCAAGGGGAACTTCCATCACTCCACCTAGTGTCTCTGGGTGGGTGTGGCAACTCTTTTTCTTGCGTTTCTGTTTCCCCAAACATTTGTGCTTCGACCTTGGATTTGAAGCATTAATGAACAACGTGCTGCAGTGATAATTTATTACACAATTAAACCAGGAAGTAAAAAAATAATATGTAAATCATTCAAATAAAAAATATTGTATTTTGTATCAGAGTTCCACTAAAGTACGTCAACAATTTATTTTAAATATAAATCAAATTGAGAAAAATGGGAAAAATGTAGCAGTTCTTACAGTAAGTAGATTTCGTAGCGCTGTTTTTCTTGAGTTCAAAATACAGATGTACCAGTGTGATTGATCAAGAGTGAGTAAGTTGTCTAAAATTCACAGAGCACGGCGGTAATCCATCTCTCAGCAGGTTATCTGGCTGCACTGTGGCTAAATCTGGAACAGATATTCGTGAATCCCAGAAGCGGACTCCTCGTGTTATTTAGTGATTCCCTGACTTTCCCCTCTGGTGTTTCTAATCCACTGATGCTCCAGCTATAGCAAACAACATGAACACGGAGCTGGCAGATTTCCACAGGAGCCCAGAAAGTGAACCTTTGCTGTTAGTGGAAGATTGAGTCCACGCATTCCTCCTGCCGGCTGCTGTCAAAAGACACCTGGAGGTGTCATGGGGTGGAAAATTTTTGGCACGGTTGTGTGATTGGCCTGGAGTGTGAGGCCAGTGTTAAATATATATAAAATGAGATGGGGGGCCATTACAGACCATGAAAGCACCCCCACCCGCATTTAACCGTTTGGCATGGTGCGGAGTGCGGACACTTCAGAAGAAATGGTCTGTGTTTTAAAAGCAACATGCTGCAGCCTCTCTTAGCACATCTTTACTGCACAACCACTCGTTTCAAGCAGTGTTTTAAAGAAATAAATGCATAAATGGCAACACTTTATCAAGCTATTTAAGTAAGCAGGAGATGCATAAAAATAATACTGAAAATGAAGACCTGCGCTTTAATTCCCTCCAGAAAGGTAATAAAACCGTGAGCAGTAAAATGTGTGCGCATTGGCCTGAGCTGCAGTTAGATTCCTGGCCCGAATTATTATCCCGGTTGGGTCGTACTCTGGGGGAATATTTCCGCACTTAAGTGTTTGTTGCCGATCCATCCTGCTAATCACCAACATCTCTCCCTCTCTCTCTTTCTCTCTGCAGAGTTCTTCAGAACATGCATCTTACATACATCTCTCTCTTGTTTCTCTCTACCAGCGGTGAAAGGTACAGAGCTTCAGGCGATCAAGTCAGAGTTGACTCAGATTAAAGCCAACATCGAGGCTTTGCTGGGCAGACTGGAGCAGATCACAGAAGACCCTCACTTCACCGCTACAGGTAACACACACAAACACACACACACACATTTACATGAACTATCTAATCATAAAGGAAATCAGAGCAATCCGCAAGGCAGTTTAAATAATGCATTACGCTAATGTCATGTTTACAACAAGAGGTTTAACACAACTATAGTTAGATGTATGAAAAACTATGAATACAACGTGGAGTATGTGGAGTAGTATAGTATTGATAAAGGATGCATTTACAGTGCTTAAATATGAAGCCCCAAGAAACCACCTTGTGGCCTACAAATTTGAACTATTTAAATCAGTTTCAGTATACCGGAGACATCTTCTGACCTTCAGGTTAACGTAGCCGGCTTAGTTAGTGAGACGATTTACTGCAACACTTCACAGGGCCAGATGCCGAAAACTGATTGCCTCCGGATCAGCTCACAACTCACAAATTTTCTCGCTTTGTTAGGAGCTCACTTCCCGTTCGGGGGGAGGACAAGAGCACTCCCCGTAATTTGGACGCTGCCTCCTGAAATAGTGGTAACGCTGAGGGATCTAGCGAACGTTTGAAGCCAGGTTTTCAGGGGAGTCAGGGGGCCAGCGATAAACTCGCACTTCCTTTTTGGAAAACTTTCTGGCAGAAATTAACAGTAAACAACATAAAATATGTCTTGTCTCTGTGATGTTACGTACTTCCTGTGCTGCTGTCTGAGTCTTTGTTGATTTAGTGAAGACACTGAGGCCGCGTCTTTATTTGCATTATAAATCGGCGTCAGTGTTGGATGAAATACCTGCTGCAAAAACGTGATAGGTGCAAAGCAATTCCCAAATTATAGTTAAATATATAGATATAGATGTAGATAGCTAAAAATGTACCTTGTTTTGTTTCTTTATTAATATTCAGCTCAAGCCTACATGCTTCTGCTCATACTAAACCGAAATATTGTGAATTTGACAAGATTATTTCTCCTGAACCACCAATTAAAAAACTGGGTTTTATAGCAAACATAACTCGGTGCAGGTGTTGCATCCCAGCTGCAGTCTTTGTCATTAAAAACTTTCATTTAATTTGTATTAATTGTTTTTCGTTCTTGTTGTTGCTATCATATGCTGGAGAACCAACAGGTTTCCAGAAAATGCAAAATTTCCAGAGAGGCCTAAAACTATTCATGGACGAGAAATATTAATCAGAGAAAGAATGTAATTGAAATATGCATTGAAATCCACTACAACTGTGTTTGAAATATCCAATAATGCACACTGTGTACAACAAATCAGAAAAAGTGATTTGTACATTTCAACTCAGACTGGTTGGGTCTGGGTGGCTGTGGGAAGGACGTAGCTGTGGTGCAGGCAGTTTTTTGCAGTGTTAGATGGCAGCAGAGAGTAGGAAGCGAGCTCTATAATTTAGATCTGTAATGGCTCTGGGGCGTTTTCTGATGCACATACCAAAATAAAGAGTAAAGGCAATAATTTGAAGAAAGACATAGAAATTCCTTTAAACCAGAGCATGGATGCATTTTTTCTATTATTTGCGTGCTGGGGGACTTTTCCTGTTTAAATTCATAATATCATAAAACCTAATAACTCACATAACATAATAAACAGCCATAACTGGAAAAGATGATTGTTTTAAGCAGCAAGAGTCAAGACATGCCATACGTACCAAAGCAAAACTGAAAATCGAAATCACGGGGGGAAAAAGGTATAATGGGGCGATCATCGCTCTGCCCGTGGCGTTTTAGTGACTCTTATGTCAAATACAATAACGTTCCAAAAAGAAAGTATAACAGCACGCAAAAGGGCCCAGAGGGAGGACACCAAATATTCCTTCCATCTGCCGTGAGGATTTCTGGGCCCACGTAGTCTGAGGGGCGGTTGACCTGCTGGCCGCAAATAAACAAATAAATCCTGACTGTAAAATCACTCTAAATGCACCGTCATCAGTTTCTCTGCTGTGATGTTTATCCTGCCGACATGACAGAAACTGAATATTTTACCCTGTCCTTTGTAAAGACAAAAATTGTGAACTTCAAGACGGATCAGGTTGCAAAATGACCGTCAGTATTTAAATAAATACAGATGAATTTACATTGACCCACCCTGGTCAGCAACAGGTTCTATTTATAGTTTGAATTAAAGATCAGAGTCAGATTCAGATTCAACTTTATTGTCACTGAATATACAACAAAATGCAGTTTGGCATCTAACCAGAAGTGCAAAAATTGCAGAATTAACCCACTAATGGGGAACAAGCTTCCAAACCGTGTTTGATGAAATAAAATTGTCTGATGCAGTTTTTCCACAAAAAAAAAAAAAATTTCAATTAGCTTGTTAGAAATTCTTGAAATGACAACCACAGCACTGTCTTGTTGAAAAAAAGATGAAATGTTTAACCGCTGGATAAAAGAGAGACTATCCTCTCAGTTGAGCTAAACACTTAAACACTGCTTAACTGCAATGTCACAGCTACTCGAGGGAAGTTTAGGTTTTTATTAGGTACGTCTGTGGGTGATGCACACTGGAAACTCACGTGACTAGAGTCTGTGAACAACCAGATGCACACCTGCAAATGTTTTTTCCTCCAATAAATGGTACTCTAACAACCCATTAATTGCCAGAAACTCCAAATCAAAAACCATTAGTTAAGGGGTGTGCACTTAAGCAGTTGATTATTCTAAATTCTTTATATTTTCATTTTTTCTTCTAGGAAAATGTGTCACTTTATTTTTCAGCGTCATTGCATAGGTTGTGATTTTAAAAATTTGTGATTTATCTTTTTTTGTTTTTTGTTTTACATGACAAAAACCTGCTGATTTAAAACAGGTCTAAAGACTTTTTAGATCCGCTGTCCATGATTGTGTACGGTCCACCTACAATAAATTTAAATAAATATAGCCATGTAGCTCAAATTGCACCTCAGTATTTAAGCCACGTTAAGGAAAGTATAAAGACACACACCAAAGCAAACCAGAAAACTCACAAAATCGCCCAAAAGATCAAATTCTGCTTCACGACTGTTCAGTTTGGGCCGATTGACACGTCTGATGTAATTAGCGTCATGGTCCTAAATTACAGAATCCCCAACAACTAAAGTAAAAACTAAAATAAAAAGAACTGCAGAAACTGAAAAGCACAACCAGACTCCAGGATGAAAAGAAAGCATCAGCAGCAGCAATCCGTACAGCGCTGACCTTGTGATTATGGTTTTCTGAAAAGCATGTGGAGCTGGATGAGCAACTCGTATAACTGCACTGGGAGAGTCTGGGGTGCAGCTTCAGAAACGCAGCCAAGTTGTGTCTGTGTAGCGCGATTCCAGACTTCTGAATGGAGGCCCGCATCTGAAATTTTGCCAAATGATCCAGAGGTCTGCTGTAGCTCTCGCGTCTAGGCGGCGCCAGAGATTTTTACTTTGGAGTGGGATAAATGGAGCCTTAACACATGTGTCTTGATGAGATTGGCCAACGGACTGTACTGCTCCATGCTATACCCCGCAGATAATAACTATATGCTTAACTGCCATAAAACGCACAATTAGACGGAATTACTGCAGCCACCAGATCAGGTCATGTTCAAGATCTGTTCTTCTAGTTTCTTTAATACTGTTTGACTCATTTTAACATCAGATTCAGCTCTCACAGGATGGTTAAATGTATTCTTTGATCAAGGAGATACAGGAGGAAGCGGTGAAGCTGTTCGAGGCTGCCACCGTGACGCATTCACGTCGTGTTTTGGGTTTTTGTGTGTCTGTGTGTGTGTGTCTGCGCAGATCTGATCAAGGCAGAGGAGTGTAAGAGCGAGGAGGCGTGGCAGGAAGAGGAGGAATCGAGTTCCGAGCTAGAAGACGGGGAGGAGCAGAGACAGAACAGCGAAGCCGAAGAAGAAGAGGAGGAGGAGGAGGAAGAGGAGGAGGAGGAGGAGGAGGGAGAGCACACGCAGGATGTCACCCACAACCACATGGTGTGTATTTACACCTGAACATGCATGTGTGAAAGAAAGCATGAGGAGGACGGTATGCGTTCTGGTGAAGGTGAAATTCAGACTCCTGTCAGATCCTTTCCAAAGGCTAGAAAGCCATGAGTTTATGTCACTGTGTTCATCTCTTTTTTCCCAGACACATGCTGATCTGTTTAGGTGGAGGTAGCTTGTCTCCTTTACGGGCCACTGCTGCTTCGATTTCACATCCACAGATACTGAAGCTCTGGTTTTTCTTCTGCTTATTTGGATCAGGCAGACTAAATGCATGTATACAAGCTATACAATCAATTTTTATTTATTTTTTTTTAACAAAAAAATTGTTCTGATGGTCATATTAATTGCAGGTTTTGGTTCTAGACTGGAAAACTTCTGCTCTGGAACCATTTTTATTTTCCTGGACGAAAGTTTTTTGTTTGGCTGCAGATGCAAAGAACTGGTTAGAGATTATATGCTCAACTTTGAAATTTGAACTTAGTGGAAAATATAAGCTCTGAATAACAATGGAAATGCTGAAAAAAACTGTTGGATGTCCAAAAATGTCTGTGAAGGCTCTCGCGTCAAACAAGGGCAACTGGACTTGTCGTTTTTTTTTGAAGATGTTTCATCCAAGTAGAGCTTCTTCGTTTCTAATAGACTGGTGGGGAGTTAGGCTTTGATGGGGTTACCCATCAGAAACTTGCATGACTGGAAATTGTTCTGATCTGTTGTCCTTCCCTGGTGAAGGTATGATACTCTAACAACCTATTGATGATTAAAACTCAAAGGTCAAAGTGTGACGGGGTCAAACTTCTTAGGGACAAGAGTTCAGACTGTATTGTAAACTGATGGCAAATTATATCTCAGTCCACCTGCCCTGTTCACAGAGGGGTATTCCATTTTGACATAGATGGTTTCCTTTCCTTGGTCCGTGTAACCGGTAGTAAGTCGGACCTGTTTCCAGTCAGGGTTGGACTCCGCCAGGGCTGCCCTTTGTCACCGGTTCTGTTCATAATTTTTATGGACAGAATTTCTAGGCGCATCCGGGTGGGGGAGGGTGTCGGGTTCGGTGATCGGAGGATCTCGTCCCTGCTTTTTGCGGATGACGTGGTCCTCTTAGCTTCATCGAACAACGACCTCCAGCTCTTGCTGGGGCGGTTCGCAGCCGAGTGTGAAGCGGCTGGGATGAAGATCAGCACCTCCAAGTCTGAGGCCATGGTCCTCAGTCGGAACTGACTAACTGGTCGGTCGTGGTGAAGAGAGAGCTAAGCCGAAAGGCGAAGCTCTCAATTTACCGGTCGATCTACGTTCCAACCCTCACCTATGGTCATGAACTTTGGGTAATGACCGAAAGAATAAGATCGCGAATACAAGCGGCCGAAATGAGTTTCCTTCGCAGGGTGGCCGGGCTCAGCCTTAGAGATAGGGTAAGGAGCTCAGACACACGGGAGGAGCTCAGAGTAGAGACGCTGCTCCTCCACGTCGAGAGGAGTCAGTTGAGGTGGCTAGGGCATCTGGTAAGGATGCCTCCCGGAAGCCTCCCGGGAGAGGTGTTTCGGGCATGTCCCACCGGAAGGAGACCTCGGGGCCGACCCAGGACACGATGGAGGGATTATATCTCTCGTCTGGCCTGGGAACGCCTGGGGGTTCCTCCGGAGGAGCTGGCTGAAGTGGCTGGGGAGAGGGCTGTCTGGGCTTCCCTGCTGAAGCTGCTGCCCCCACGACCCAGACCTGGATAAGCGGAAGAAGACGAAGACGAAGGTTTCCTTTACTCCTCTTTTAAACCAACTTTCTTCTCTGGCTAAAATGTGGACGTTGCATTTCTCCTCTTGTTCTCTTTCTCGCTGTCTGTCCTGGGGTATCTTTTTGTACTTTAGACGTGCTTCAGACAAAACAAAGGCAACTCTACTTTAGCACCACTCATTTAAGAGTTTTCAGAACTAAAGGTGGCATGTGGATGAGTGGTGAAATGTTTTACTATTATTATAACCTTTATTTAACCAGATAAAAAAAACCCATTGAGATCAAGACCTCTTTCACAAGGGTGACCTGGCCAAGAAAGGCAGCAGAACACGCCATAGTGATCAAGACAAACAAACAACAATAACAAACAAACAGTTGCCCAGTTGCCTTCGTTTTAGCTTTGTTGTTGGAACAGACCTTTTTTTTTTTTTTTAGCAGTAGAAAGTAATGCTTTGCAACAATGAAATCTATATTCTTGACCTGAATACATATGATGAGAACAGACAGCTCATGTGCTACACACTGTTGCTGCAGATATGTATAGCCTGTATAAAATCAGACCGCAACTCAGCACCATCAGTAGCATTTAATAGTACTCCACAGCGTGCTGTAAGATGGGATAGAGTAGCCAGGTTAATAAAATGCAGTATTTCTCTGAAGCCTTCTCCATGTTCTGCAGCTAAAGGTCTGATAACTTTGACAATGAAATTCACCAGCAAGTTTTTGATTTGCAGCCTCCTTCTCTCTGTTACAACAGGGCGTTTGGTGAAATTGTTAATTGACTGCTGTCGAGAGGATTTGGACCGTTCCTCTGCTAGTGTTAGTGGATGCCTTTTCAGATGAGTGTGCACTGCAGTAGTACCTTCGTTGTACTTCAGGACACGGTAGAATGGGCTTCATCTTTAGTGAAGTATTTCCACACACTTGATGAACTGCTGTTAGTTTGCTGCAATGACCTACTGGGCTCCTCACCTGTCTTCTCAGGTGTTATTGTCACGTGAGCAGTCGACTTCCTGCTTAAAGCGGCACGGCACGGCAGTAAAGTTGACAAACTGACTAGTCCACTAGTCTCTACTACCCCTAGTGTTCATCCAAATGCAGTCGCACATAGTTTTATAGATACATCGGCATATTGGTTAACATTTGTTGTTTTTAAATGTGCTTTATGAAAAAACTGACATCAACATTGACAATGACAACACAATGCAGGCATCTTTTGGAGGATTCCATGATTCCTGCTGCATCTTGATCTTGAAGCGAACATTGTGAAACTGATGTGTTTTTCATTATGGGATCACTGCAGTGTAGCTGTCAGTTTGTCACAGCATGAAGGAATAAACAGGCAAAAGTACTGTTTCCTGCTTTTCATTAATTCTTCAAAACTCAGTTCCAGCTTCTCAGTTCTGACACATTGTTGTGTAATTTTATTCTTTTGGTCTTTTATGCTCATAAATAAATTGTAAACTTCTTGTACCAAAACAGTTTATCTGACCGCAATTTTGTCATTTACATGTGCCAACTTTTGCCCAATATCTGACTGAACACTAACATTGTGTTGGGGTGGGCCATACATTTAAATGACCAACATGTGGATTTTCCCGTCATGTCCCTGAAAGACATGTCTGACCACCCAGTTGCTTACATATCTGATGGTTTAACTCCCACTTCTGCACCGGGAGAAAATAACGCACTAACTTATTATAGTGGGCAGGCGTGAATAACAGGTAGCAAGTTGCTCAGAGCAGGTCTACTGTCTGTGCTTGATGGATTCTTTGAAGTGATTTATATAATATAGGTAAAGTGTAGTGCTTACTGTAGAGCATATGCTTATAATACCTTCCATATATACACTGTGTTTGATGCTCTGTTGTATCTGTATCTTGGGGAGTTCTGAAGCATTTTGATGAGGCCTGTCCTTCACAGATGGTATTTGGTGAAATGCTTTTATTATCATACAATTTAAGCACGTGTAAAGGTATTCTGAATCCCAGCCTTCTCCTAATGTCAGCTAACATTGTGTATATAATAATCTGGAGCCTATTTCAGTGTGTCTCTGTGTTTTGACTCTGGCTTGTTGTTGTGTTGTTTTCTTCAGGAGAACAGTCGCCTATCATCAGAGATGGACTCCATTCACCCATGAGAGGTGAGTGTTGCACAGAGAAACTGTGTTGCGTGTCATACGCAAGGAAACGTTTAATGAATATTTGCAAGAGAAGTCTGCATCTCTGTACTATTGTCAAAGACGCACAAGATGAACCATCTGAAATAAAGCCAAAAATATGTTTGTTTTTTATCTTCCAAGAGAATTCTTCTAACTGTGCAGTTTTTATGTCAGGGCATTTGACTCGCTAAAAGTGTTTTGCTCCTGAATGATCTTAATAAGCTGATGTAGCTTGTTATTGAGATTGTCTTACTAGTTCTTAGTTATTTGAGAACAACCACATTTCTAAAGGTTTGCTACTGATTGACCTGTTCTGTTCAGCCTGTCTGTCCCACACTGCCTTTGCACTTATACTCCTAATGTTATGTAGCATGTGTAGTATTTAAGAGATAATAAGAACTTTACTTTTGTTTAGTTTTTTATTTTTATATTTTTTTTTTAAATATAGAATATTTTTAGAGAGGATGGAGTGGTGTGGGCAAAGAATTGTCCATATTCAAATGTTAAATTAAAAAATGTTGAATTACATGAACCCTGACCTTTATTTTAAGTTGAGGTACGTGCTTTTGAGTAAACTTTTCAGTAAAAGATTTTGTTATAATTAATAATAACTAACTAACTAATAATTATTGAGCTGATTGAATCATTTGAAGTATAAACCCCATGACTTTATGTTCAGTTCACTTTACCTATTATAATTAAATGTATGAATACTTTTGTATTTACTGTGAATATTTTAATTGATCCAATAATTTATATTAACTTATATGTAGTAATTGAATGTATCACTAACTCTAAACTTTTAGGTTCTGCTCACATTCAACTTTCGAGTTCAGGCAATCATTTGGCACATTTTTTTTGGAGTACTGTCAACTTATCTGGATATATTTCCCTTGAAGCAATATAAATCGATTTGTTTTAGTCTAAAAAAACACTAGTTTTGAGATACCTGTGGGTTATTTGAGGCTAGATTTACTTGAAAGAAATCTTAGCAAGTCAAATTTTCTCGTTTTATTTGCACATAATTCTGCTTATTTTAAGTAATGTATCATTTTAATATTTTTTTTTTTTTCCAGTGTGTCACTGTGTTTTGCCCATTATGTTCGCGCTGCATGTCAGTCAGCTTTTCTTCCATCTCAGCTCTCCATAAAACAATTTGAAACATCCCCCCGGTCCCGTCTGAGAAGACAAAAATGTGCCAGCAGAGTAAAATTGGAGCACCGTGCAGTGTATATTCAGATTAGGAGAGCTCAGTAGGACTGAAGCTCCAGGATCAGCTTGACCTGCTAATAAAAACGTTGGCTTCTCTGCGGATTTGTCTTGCGCTGTGTTAGCACGTCTCTCAACCACAAGAAATGAAGTCTCGTGCACAGCAGAGCGGTGACGTCCAGTTCAGATTTATCAAACGGTTTTGATTTTATTTTCCTGCTCCGAGTGTTGAACCCTGTGTTTCCATGTTGACAGACAGAGAAGAACTCTCTGTGATGGTTTGAACCAGACTTAACTGAATCATGACTTTGAATTTGAAACTGGCTTCAGTGACAACCAAACAAATTCTTTGTATTTGTCGTTTTCAATTATTTTTAACTCACTGAGAGCCAGGCTTCCTTTCTCAGTAGCATCCTAATCAGACTTGTACAGTTCAGCAGCTTCACTGGATAAAATTTTGGTGGAAAACTCTGCTAACAAGCACCTCAGTGCTGGGGTGTGTTGGTCCTTCACGTTGCTATTCTAGGGCCAGCATTGTTTTTGTGCCCAGGATCATTTACAGGAAAAATTAGATGACATTTTAGCATGACCTAGTTCTAGTGGGTTACGGGCTGCTGTATCATTTTCTTCAATTTGTGTAAATATTCTGAAACTAATTATTTTTTCTTTCTCAGCTGATAATCGTACAGTGACAGTGAATGAGCCTGAGAGGTTTCACTGGTTTAAATTAGGCTGTGGTCCGAGACTGTGAAAGGAGTCACCGCTGTTCATAAATAGGGGGAAAATCCAAACAATATGGAAACTTTTTTTTTCCAAGACAAGAGGAAATTTGCAATTTGTGCAGACTTAAGGGTAAAAAGTAATGTAAATAACGCACGCTGCCGCCAGATGCGCACACAATCCCTCGCAGGCCTCAGTAAATACACATTTGGCGGAAAAAGATATACTAGATTTAACTTCAGAAAGACAGAGGTCTGGTTTTGATTGAGCTCAGGTTCTTGTGATGTTACAGCAGAAATATGGATTTACTGCTCCGTTTCTGCAGCCCGCTCTGTTGTCAGACTGCTGGGCAAAATGAAAGCTTGTTAGATATTCAGCCATTTAAAAAATGTTGAGCATATTCATTTATTTGTGCTCTTAATCCTTTCTATTAATGTGGGAGGTCGTGCAGATACTGTGTTCATCTACTGTTCTGCGAAGTGTGCAAAACATTTTTTTTTTTTACTCCGAGGAATATTCTACACAGTATTATGGGTCATCTCTGTATCATCAAGTGTATTCATTTTCCAGTGATGGTCTTGTTTTGTCATATAACATCTTTCTAAGTTCTTGGATCCAAGTGCCGACTAAACATCTGATTTGCTGATGTTAGATGGAAACGCCGCTAAATAAACGCTGATATGTCTCTATATATTATGTCTGAAACATGTGCGCAAATGTATATTGTTGTAACCGACTCCACCAGCTTGTGTTTGATAAAGTCCACAGATATCAGTGAGAGGTATTCAGTATTTATAAACTTGGAACTTATTTCTTTATCTGATGATCTGAAGAAAACAAAGAGGCAAATTGTTTTGACAAGCTGACTGAGAAGACAAGCTGCTTCATGGCATAGTGAACTCTTCCGCCATTGGGAATTTAAGTCTGGCTCGTGGTCTTTATCATGGCAGTCAGAACTAACACAAATGAGCTGTTTTCACGGTACTTTCTTTGATGAAAATCTTATTTTCATCTCTGTGGTCGGAGCCGTTCAGTCTGAGGCAGCTTTTTATTGAACAGGACAACATAAATTTCTTTGGCTAACAGCATTTTAAGACACCATGAATCATTTCAGGGCTGTTGATAACTTGTTAACGTAAAGTCCTTTTAATTCTTTTATACTGTTGCTGCGTTCCAGAAAACTGGGAGGTCTAAAATTTCAGACCTCCCAGTTGTGCTCTGGAATGCCGCTTGAAGCCGGAGGTCCTACTAGCGAAGTCGGGGCAAATTAATCTACCCCGACTTCACTGAGATGCAGCAGCCTGATGTCACAGAACAGTGGCGGCACCCATGGAGATGCACAGCGTGAATCTTATTAGATGAAGTGTAGCCTAACGTTAAAAAAACAACAACAACGAATGAGTCTGACAAAAAGAGAGGAGGTTTGTTGAGCGTCTACCGTTTGCTTTCAGCACAGAGAGAAGTACATTACCAATTGCTGGTGGAAAAACTTTGGGAAACCTCAATTTCAATCATTGTCAGTAACTTCAGAAACAAAACAAATATTAGCTTATCGCAGTCGGCCATGTTTGTTGTTTATGTTCAACTTTGTTCTCCTGGAACGCTTTCTTCTAAAATGCAGCATGTGACCTCAGCCTGACCACAGTTTGGGAAATCAGGACGTTATCAAGCAGTTGTAACACGGTGGAAATCAAGCAGACTCTGAAATGAGGTATCAAAACTGCCAAAAATCCCCAAAGAAGAAGAAGCAAGCAAGCAGGAAAAAAAGAGCAGACATTGATTGAGAAACAGGTCGTTTGAACGGCAAGCTCAGCTCAAAGTTCCGTAAGATGGTTCACTTGAAAAGAACATTCGTATTTACTGTCGATGTGAACCGAATAGCAATGCATAAGCCTGGACAACAATATTTCCTGAAAGTATTTCTCATTCTTTTTTGCGTTAAAATAGTAATAACAAAAATCTGCTCGTACATTTGAACTGTCCCATGTTGATTAGAGTAATATCACACAGGTACATTTAACAGATTTAAAAAGTGAGATTAAATTGTGTTAATGTTGCATTAACCTAAGAAACCTACTTTATGGATTGGCAACCTGTTCAAGCTGTAATCCGCCTCTCGCCCAGTGTCATCTGGGAAAGGCTCCAGCCAGCCCACGACCCTCTGAAGCAGAGTTGTCAAACATACGGCCCACAGCCCACACGGAAAGAACCTATATAAACATATAGGTTTTAATATAGGTTGTAATATAAGTTTTGAATATATGTGACATACATAAAATTGGCCGTTTTCATATATTATATATGTACTCCATATATGTACTTATATGTTCACCTATATTTCACCTATATATTCACATATATATGCACCTATATGTTCACCTATACATGCACCTATATGTTCACCTATATATTCGTAAAATTATTAAAATCCATAGCTACATGGCCTACACAAACAAATAAAAACCCAAAATGTAGAACTTCACATAATTTATTCACATTATCAAATAAAACAAGAACACGAGCAAAAATAATAAATTAAAAATCAAAAATTGAAATCGGCTCAATCTGAAAGAAATTCTCTTTGGACCGAGAGAGGTGGTTTGCTGATCGTTATTCCGAATCGCATCCATCAGGGTTTCTGCAGGTTTGACTTTTTAAGACCTTTTTAAGACCATTATAGGTTAAATTTAAGACCTACTCGAAGTACAAAAAATAAGGAAAATCAGAGACCCAGAATTACTTTCAAAATAATAAAATGTATTGTCATTCAACTATCAACTACCCTCTAGATGTGATTTAACATACATTGAGACATGTCCCAACTTCCTCCATCCAATGTGCCATGCATAGTTTTGTAATGTATTTCAATGTAATTAAACGGCTTTGAAACACATCGCTGTAGACCGCTATAGAGCTCCGGGCGTCATGTGACTGTTTTTGTTGACACCGCCATATTGGCAGGAAAATTAATAGAGCCAGTGGTGACTTCAGGCCGTCAGAATTTACTGCGCACTTTAATTTACAGCCGGTTATTATTTTGTAATATGCCGTGAGACCTGGCTTTATATGGTTCTGTTTAATAAATGTATTGCACTGAAATCCCTCCACTTTGTCTCCTGCCTTGCTACTTCATGTTGAAACATACTACTAGCAAACGTGGCTAAGCTTCTCTCCAATTCCACGTTACAAAGCCAGCAATCATTAAACTTACATTTTGTCCATTTCCCAAGTTGACAACGAGGTTCATGTGACAGAAGAAGTCTCGAATCCAAAAGGAGACAAAAATCCATAACGCTAACAAACGTTACGTGACGAAAAAATCTCCCCGCTTCACCTGCGGACATAAGGATTTAAGGCTTGACGAAAGACCTACAATGCAAAATATGCTCGCATTTAAGACTTTTTAAGGCCTTAAACTGGAATGATCAAATTTAAGACTTTTTAAGACTCCGCGGAAACCCTGATCCATGTAAACACTTATTCCGATCATGACTTTCGGGTACCGGCCAAGGTTTGCGGCCTTTCCGCCATTCCACTAAGTGCTCCTCGGCTTCCTTTTCAGTCCCTTCTAAAAAATCTTTAACTGAAAAACTGCGGACACAGTCGAGGGCCAAAATACTATGGGCCCCTCTATCCCCACCCTCTGTCCATTCAAGCAGGACATAACGGATGTCCGAGGGTGATATTGACATTTTTGCTCCCAGCCGCTTGCCGCTGTTTATCTTTGCCGCTTCTGCTAAGCCGCTACTGTAGAGGGGGCGGTAACTTCCGCTTCTGGGGCAACAGTTCAGAAACTTCCTTGGGAGCAGCAGAGTAGTGAAATGCTTGCCAGTATAAAAAGAAGCTATAAAAAAAAGCAATAGCTATGAATCCAATACGTTACATATATACTTTTTTCTTTTTTTTTTCTTGTAAGGGACTTTGGACAAATATCCAGTTATTACCTTGAGAATAAAAAATATGAGCTTCATGTATAACAGTTGCAAAAGTGAGATATGAGCTATACAATAGGTATGACACCTGCCACTGGGTATATGAGCTATATAGGAGACATATCTTGTATGTACATATAGGGCTTATATGTGGATATAAAGAAGCAATATAGGAGACCTATGCCCTGTATATGCACATATATGCACCTGAATTTGGCCTATATGCAGCCTATATGCGGCATATATATGCATATATGCCGCATATATATTATCATATATGCCGCATATATAACGTATATATGCAGCATATATGCACAGATAAACTGCATATAGGTTTCATATATGCGCATATATCCTCATATAGATTCTTTCCGTGTGGGAGGCCAAAACTGGCTTGCCTGAGGTTCTAATCTGGCCCTAACCATGAATTAGCAAAGACTTTAATTGTAATTTTTCAATAAAAGCCATTGCTCTTCCAAATTTATCCACTGTTTTAGTGGGAGTAGTGGACAGAACACAACACCCAGGACTAAACTGCAGCACTGTGCTGAAACTGAACTTATTTTTCTCGAGACAATTTTTGGATGTTCATGAAATGTTTTGTAAAAGGAGAGTTTGTTAAATGTAAACATTTTCATGATGTACTTCTTTGCACTAAAACAAAGGGAACAATCTGGAGTTGTCGTCATTTACAGGTTATTATACTATTACCAGTTAGCCAGTTAGTTAGCCTGACCAGTTAGTTACTGGCCTGTGCCTATTCAGCACTTCTTTTTCCCACAGTGTCGTCTCAGACACAGAGTTCCTACTCATGATTCTTTGTAACGATTTTAATACCACCATCAGTGGGCAAGAGATTCGGTCTCTAGCGGACATTTATTCATTCATTCATTCATTCATTCATCTTCTGTAACCGCTTGTCCTGTGAAGGGTCGCGGAGGGGCTGGAGCCTAGCCCACTTAACCTAATGAGCATGTCTTAGGACGGCGGGAGGAAGCCGGAGTACGCGGAGAGAACCCACACAGACACAGGGAGAACATGCAAAGTCCACACAGACATTTATTTAAATGAAATCATTTGTTTCATCTTTGGAATCTAAAATGCAGGCTTGTCATGTCGGTCTGTGTCTCCTTCTCTTTCACACTCTCTAAGTTTTCTCTTATTTCTCAAAGTTAACCTCTTGAGTTATGCAAAGGCAACAAACAGATTTGATGTCCGAATCTTCACCGAGCACACTTCTTTCCAAGAAGAGGGGCCCAAATATGAAGTGTCTGATACACTTCACTGCCAAGACTGGATTTTAAAGATAATACCAAAAATATCTGACACAGTACATTCATGTATTTGTCCAGTGACATGTGAACTAAACCTTTAGTTTAAAAAAAAAAAAAAAAAGGAACGAAAAGGAGACATCTTCAGTTACGGTCACGTTAAGTTCAGGTTAAACGACCGCACTGGGTTTTTGTTTGTCCCAGTAATAAAAGGACACATTGGAGATTTAATGGCATCCGGAACAGTTTTTCTCTTTCCTGCTACTTTTTGGCAAAGCGTGAGTCACAAGTGTCACTGTCAACAACACGTTGCTCCTTTTATGTCCAAATTAACCATTTCTTTCATTTTTATCTTCTAAAGCCTTCCATAATTAATCAAACTCTACTTTTCTCTATATTTCTGTGTGTAGTTAAATTACAATCACGTTACTGCTGTTTGAAACATTTCTATTTAACATAGACAGTTTTCACTTTTTAGAGAAATTGTAATCATTGTCAGATTTTCAGTTTGTCAAATACATTGCATGGATCTCCCTGCAGGAACAACTCATGTGGAGATTAAAGGAGAGACTTGCGTTCTACAAATTGCTTCCGTCTGTTAAATTAAAGACCAAAAGCATGAAGCCATCTGGCCTGCGTCCTCTTTACTATTTAGAAAAAGCGATGAATAATCCCATAGCATTTTCAGAACACAAAACAGCTTTTCGACTAAAAAGAAAAATCCCTTGTTGTAATGTATTTCACATGAGTCTCCTCACTTTCCAGCACGCAGCCAGTGTAGATTTTTTATGTATTTATTTATTTTTTGTTCTGTTCGTAAAAAAACTGTTGATGCAAAACCACAAAACCTCATAGTGCACGAAGATCAAGTCAAGATCAAGTCATTAGAATTTGTCCTTTGGGCAGCGTGGACGTCTGTTCCCAATTTCATGGCAATACATTCAGTAAGACATAAAAGCTCGAAACAAAAACAGACCTGCTTTGCTTCTGCTAGCGCGGCTGACGAAATAATGGGAAATAAGTAACCGTATGACTAAATACAGGCCAAATGTCCAACCGTGAAATTGTGAATATATTCAATTTACTATCAAAACCGCTTATTTTATTTTATTTAATTCAGCCTGCCTTTTGGTGTTTTTGTTAAGTCGCAAGGATTTAATATCTTCAAAACACGTTGGAATTATTATCACTTTAATATTTATATTGTGTCCCTATTTATAATCTATCACTTTGAGTTTTTTGTATTTTCTATTTTAATTACATGATGCCAAATGTACACCAAAATTACCCCTGCATCATCGTCTAGTTATCACCTTGTTGATGAATGTACAATCAGCGATTACCTCAGAATAAAATTTTCAAGTGTTAAGGAGTGTATATTGACATATTGACACAATAGAGTGTCGCTTAGGGAACTGTAGTAAACTCAAAGATCTCTGGTTTTGCTTAACAAAGCAGGTCCATGATGATCCGTGCTCATATATCCATTCCACTCACATCACAATCCTGTAATGAACGAGTGCAAAGCATTCCAATAGTCAGGGTTGCGTGTTACGTAAGCCACTATGTGGATTCTGCTATATCGACACTAATTCCATACATTTTTAGCATTCAGCCCGTCACACCGACAGTAGAACCCACGGGCTAAACATAATTTTAAAAAGGTTTAGAAATTCAGCCAAAGAATGAACTCCAGCTGAAGGTTTATGTCAACGATTAAACTGATTTATAATCCTTGTGCATGAAAAGCAGCAGAGGAAAAAAAAAAAGGTACGTCATATCAGACAAATAGGACTGAGAGTTCAGACAGAAGGAGGGTATTTCACGTGTGCCCCAGCAGGAGTGCGTGTCTGACAGTGTACTGCTCCGCAGAAACAGGACGACTGCTTTACTGTCCAGCAGATGAGGCGTTATAGTGGTTAAGCTTCACCACCAAAGCCTTTGTATGTCCACGGTGACTCTCCTACCCTCACGTCATATTTAATATTGGTCTATCATGAATAAATGCTTTTATTGTCACTACATGTCAATATACAATGATATTTGCTGCGCTTCTGTTACTTTCAGACCTGTTCACACACATGCATGCACATGTTAAAGACGAGACTTATAGGCTGGCATGAATAAAAACTAGGAATAACCTATACAGATATATATATAACTTCAGTATAACATTGACTAAGGTGCATGGAATTGCACTTTGAATGTATCATAAATCATATATGATACTGTATAATGCATTCTATACTGTATGTATACTGTATACTGTGTGTGTGTCCTCCTCGTCCATCCCTGTTGCTTTCTATTTGAAAATACCGTCAACCCCGCTGATCCGCACCTTCTGGGTTCACACGGTGCTCTGAGCTCGCAATCAGCGTGGTGACTTTGGTGGTAGGAAGCAAAGGTACTGAAAGAGTTTCCTTGTGGTTAACGTTTGAGGAGCTCTGTATTTGCATCATGTGTCATTGGTCTCAAAGTTGAGATTGGTTCAATTTGGATCGCGTCCAGTTTGCATCACCAAAGGCTTTTTTTTTGCCTATCTTTGTTCCAGTGTTTCTCCCTGTGTGTAGCTACATCCACTCTTAAGAAAGAGTAAAAGAGAGATTTAAGTCTGAACTCAATCTTATTTTACGTCTAATCCTGTGACCTTGTTCAATCCAGCCAATGGCAAAAGTGTGACAGAAAAGAGGTTGTCAATAACACATAACTGTTGGCTGCTGTCACTTTCTCTGTTGTATATATGTATTTGTATAACTGTCACTGTGAAGCAATCGGCCTTAAATTATTAACCAGAACAGAACAATATGAGGACCATGGCCAGACTATAATTTATTATGTTAAGAAAAACTGGCATGAACTTCTAAACAAAAGAAAAATCCAGTGTTGTTTCCTAGAGGATCCTTCTGCTTGGCATGAAAAGAATGGAGTTAGTAGCTGAGCTGCTGGTTGGAGTGTAGTCTCGGTTCTTACTGAGTTGTTCGGTTAGCAGACTCTTTGGCTGGGGTCAAACATGTCAACAACATTGCTTTGGTTTAAGCAGAACCCCTTTCACAAGACAGTGGTCTGTGATTAATACCAAAGGCTTTGATGGACACCCACAGCTCCCCCCAGAGAACAGACACAGGAAGAGGCATTGAGCTTCATGACCTTTCAGTTTATGTGTTTGTGGTACAGCCATTAAACCAGTGCATTAAGGCAACCTTTTATCTGAGATGATCTACTGAGTGAGCGCTGCAATGTTTCTACATATCTGATGTTCTTAGATGTCACAGTGTGTGCTGAGCATCTGTTTGATGGTTTGAGGGGAATAAAATGCTCAAAGTCATAAAGGAGCAAGTCGCCCAAATGCATTCTTGTTTTTATATGTGACTGTTTTTCAACACGTGAACGATCTCGATCATCTACTTTCTCGATGTTCATTCATTATGTTTTGCTTTTATTCCATAAAGTTCAGTTCAACAACAGGAAAATGTGTTGAGGTCACATGGTACAATACCCATCCACTTATTCATCCTGACACTATAATCCTCAGCTTTGCATTCAGAAAGACCTCCACCCAGGAAAAACAAAACAAAAAACGAGAAGAATCTTCTCTGTAAAGGCAGACTGAGAAGTCAGTGTGATTCAAGTATTTTAAATCCGTCGGGTTTGAGTTACACACTGATGTTTTCCACAGGAACAATAATAAATCTGAGTAGGATTGTCTGAATATTTGAAAATGTTTCAGCTCTATCTTTCCAAGGATTTTTCTTGTCTCGCTCCATCTATCATACCGTGAGATAAAAAAATGCTGTAATTTTCAGTCTTATATAATATATTTATATTAGTTAATAAAGCTTTCTAATTAATTAGTATGTCACAATTAACTTGAACGGGAACAGAACTCATTTAACTTTGGGGTAGTTTGGTGCTGCAACTATTGCTCCTTATGTAACTTAAGAAATTAGGAAACCTATCCATACTAAGAGATGATCAATAATACGAGTCAGGAATAGTATAAAACAGCTGTCTATCTCGTGCGGCAACCTCAGAGGCTGAAAAATGTGTCTAAAGCTAATGAGTTCTTCTAATGTCCCAAAGCGAGTCAATCCCCATAGACCTCCATTGTAAAATGTCCAACTTTTCAGCAGAAACATATGTTTACAGATTGGTACAGTAAAAGGTCTTGGTCTCTATAGTTAATGTTTCCATTCATGGCAACTGTAGAGGGGTGATTTTTTATATAACTCATCCGCCCACCTGAGCCTCAGTCACCTCTTTTCCCATTTTGTGAATTAGGAGTCAGGCACACACAAGACAACGACCAGTGCCATCCACATTGAGCTTCAAAAGGAGGGGTGTGGTAAACCTTTGATCATCCGTTCAATAAGAAAATATCAGCTTCTAATAACCATGTAAACACTTGATCTTGCTCTTTGGTAGGAATGAATGAATTTCTGAGCATCTTTGACCCCTCATGTTGTGGGGTAACTATCAGGTGATGTGACGAGATTCCAAGAGAGACAGTAATACAGATGTAGAAAAACAACCAGTTGTTAAACAAATGTTGGCAACACTAAAAATATGTGTCCATCATCAGAACAGACTGTCCTGATCAGAAGGCATTTTTCAATCAGACTGTGAGGGGTGCTGTAAACTATCAGCTCCTAAAAACCATGTGAACACTTGATCCCTCTCAGATTGGAATAAAATAGATCATAGATCCTAATATTGTGTAGGTCTCTCTTGTGCCTCCAAAACAGGGCCTTCTGAGGGTGTCCTGTGGTGTCTGGCAACAGAATGTTGTTAGTGGGGGCCTATGGGTTGAGGGGAGGGGCCTCTGTGGATCATCCCACAGATACTTGATCAGTTTGGGATCTAGTGAATTTGGAGGCCAGGTCAACACCTTGTGCTGGTCTTCATGTTTTTTGAGTTGTTCCTAAAGCGTTTTTGTGTGTGTGCCTGTGTCAGGCTGCATCCTGCTGGGGATGGCTGCTGTCATCAAGGAGTGTCATTGCTATGGGGTGGGGGTGCCTGGTCTAGTCTAGGTGGTCTAGGTAACATTTACATGTTACAAGTTACATCCACATGAATGCCAGGTCCAAAGGTTTCCCAGCAGAACATTGTATTGTCACAAGATGGTCAATGATATTTGCTTCTCCTGTCAGTGGTTGTGTTGCAGCTGATCGGTGTAAATTGTTCCTGTAAATGTAGAGACAATAAGAACTGAGTTCTGGTAGGCACTGAGTCTGACAACCTGAATATCTACTTCAAAACCTTTGCTATCCTTTAACGTCATCGCACTACTTCCTGCTTAGCTTCCAAATACAGTTTGAAGCAGTTTGTGTTATTTTAAAAGTCATGTTTACGAATCAGTCTTTTTAATCTAATTGTCCTTTTCTCTGCGTTGTAGGTATTGACAACTGTGGAGGAAGAGACTGACAGAGGGAGAGAGAAAAAGAGAGCTGTGGAAAGTCAAAACTGGATTACAACAGTACAGGAAAGCATCAAACAGCAGGGAGCTGGAGACACACACACGCACAGGCACACAGGCCAAACTTCAAAAAACACTCAGCAGAGAAACAGACTTGACACTTTGTCCAAGCCACAGGGAGACACTAAAACAGCAGGGTACTGCCAGAACACACTATAAACTGATGAGTTACACACACTAGCGCGCAGGCCCGTGAATAAAAAAAAGAGAAAACACACAGCAATGGAGACAGACTCAACACTGTGTTAGAACCCCGGGAAGGTAGTAAAAACAGCGGGCTGTTGTCAAAACACATTTTAAAGCAACAGGTTTTACACACAGACACATTTTTCTGTTGACAGCTGCTATGATCGGCAAAGCTGGAGCTCATCAGTTCATCTGCTGCTTTCCAGGACTTTAAACACAACTTAATGGGCAGCATATTGTTTGAGAGATTGTTGATTTAAAACATTTTTAGAGTAAGATATTTAGAATTTCTGATGAGAATTATGTAATTTGGAAGAAATTATCTGTGAATAGAGAAACAGCCAATAAATGATTAAGTATGACACAAACAAGACAGTCTTTTAGTCCATGCACAGCAGCTGCTGTTGGAATATTTTAAATATGATAAATCTTAAACTTTCACAGATTTGGATTTCCTGCTCCAATTAATCTTGTAGAGAATATTATTGATAATCAGATTTGTCTAAAGACTGTGAAACAAAAAGCTGCTGGTTAGAGTTTGTGGGCCTAGTTTTAGCGGTGAGTTCCTAACCGTTGACGCTAGTCGGACCGTTTTCATTGACAAAGTTCAATAGAGAGAACATATCCAAAAATGTTAAAGAAAGGCAGCTGGACTTGTAGATTTCCTTAAAGACGTTTCATCCAAGTAGCTTCTTCAGTTCTGAAGGACTAGTGAGAAGTCGGGGTTTAAATAGAAACATCAAAAACTAGTGTTAGGACGTGAGCTTTGTGCAGCAACCTCCAAAACACTCATGCAAACATGCATTTCCTTTACAAGTAAGAATACGTATCAATTGATGCCAAAAGAACCTCAAAAAAATTCTTCAAATTGTTTTCTTAATTATTATTTTCTGACAATTTTTTTTGTTTCTGTCCTGAATATCATTTGCCACCCTAGACAAATTAAAATTGCTTGTGGACAAAGCAATTTAGCTACATTCACATGCACAATAACAAACATACTGACAATAAATCATCTATTCAGCATTCATTTCTCTCTGTGCTGGCAGCCATTTGCCACTAAGACCTAAAAGATGTAAGACTGGCCTTTTCTGGGTGAAGTTTATAATGCATCAAGTTTGTGCGGTAACCTGCTGCCACAAGTGTGGACACGTCCACACTACTAAGGACAAACACTGATTACGTTTATATGGACATTATATCTTCAACCCGACTGAAATAATTCAGATCAGACATTCCAACTTAACAGTTTACAAGGACGCTAAATAATCAAATCTATGCGTTTACATGCCCCAAAACATCAGTCACAATAGAACTTTCTTTCACCTCTTCTCCTCGCTCTGTATTTTGTGTAAAAATTAGAGAAGGACTGTGATTAACAGAATGGATAACTATCCTCTTTTTCTTCTTTTTGTTTCTGTCCTCAGTGTCAAAGGCCATTGATTTAAATTTGATTTTCTCTTAATGTCTAAGGTGTTGGCATTTAGTCTGACTGAGCAAAGGAGGGATGTTTTTTCTAACTCAAGAAACAAACTTCCTACAAACTTTTTGGTTCAGTTTATAATTGAGTCACACTTACATGCTGTCAATGTAATGTAAAGGAATATTCAACTTCAGTTGGTACTTTCAGACCTTTCATTAACATCTGACCAGAGCAAGCTGATCACAAGTGGCTCGCTCTAATTACCTGTGGCATTATCTGAGGCATGATTTGGGGTAATGCTACATATTTTGGAACAAACTGTGAAGTCCCTGTCTCTCACTGAAAGTTCACACAGTAAGTAATTATTTGTTAAGCCCTGGCTTTGGTCATTAAAGACCTGCAAAAGCTCAGACCCTGAAAACTGCCATACATACCGTAATCACCAGTAATAAAGGTAAATAAAGACACTGGTGATTGTTGCAAATGTACACGACTTAACTCCATGTGGCTCTTATCATCACCACAGTCTGCTACTTTAATTTGTTATTTCTTGTTTGGATTTATTTATTATTCAGTTAGTTAACAGCTACAAAGCCAGAATAATCTCAAAGGTTTTCATTATGGATTAAGCATGATTTCTAACAGCGGTTCTGTGTTTCTGTTTTGTTTTTCTGAGTGAATGAGGCACAATCTGGCATACGCCAGAACACCACTGGTGAGTAGGCATTTTTAGAGTGACCCAGGACACTTTGCGTGTTCACACCAAAAGTCTGAGTTCAGGTCACTCAAATGCGTCCTGCATGTGTTCACACCTACACTTAAAGCAGGCCACTTGCGATCATATTGTCCAGGACAGATGTTAACGGGGCCTAAGGCTCCTGTTTCGCTGACCACCTTTACCTTTAGAAGATAATGGTTCTCTCTTCTCTCTGCCTCCCACATCCCTGTTTTCTCCACCATTTCCTGTTGTTCCTGTCTGATTTCTACATGCTGATGTTAAATAGGCTTTGCTGTTATTTTTAATGACTTGTGCATACTGTATGATGATGCTGATTCCTCTGTCTGCTCTGAGACGGTGTCAGAGGCCTTTACAACACATGTAAATATTCAGAATAAAAAATTAAAACAAAAAGATTGGACCTTGTGATGGTCAACTGAAGGCATTTATGATCGCAGTCTCACAATCTGAAAAGATGCACATTGCCATCTCGTCCTCTATGCTTTTATCCATATTGAAAATATTTCTCCATTCCCGTCACACTTGATATCCATCACCGGCGTTGCCTAAGTCAACAGGAACGCATCTGGTTGCCACAGTTAATCATAAATAGTAAATAACTGAACCTGGTAATAATCTAGATTTTATTTTCCTGTTTTTCCCACACATGGAAGGAAAAAACTACAAATTAATCACTATACACGGACACTCATTTTCAGGATAAATGAATTATGAGCCATTAAAATTAATAGTCTTGCCTTGGGATTTGTTGACAATAAAATATATCACGGACTTCATTTTAGATGACGACAAATCAAGTATTTCAAAATGTTCCAGAAGCATGAAAAGGTTGCTTTAAAAAGTAAGAAAAATGAATCATTATCCAAAGAAACATCCACAAGAACTAAATCTGTAACAGGTCAGACATTATGCAGCAATAAAAAAAAAGAGAGAACAAAACATGACGTAAATTGTTTTCTAGGAGTTTTAGAGCTACTGCTAGAGATTTAACCTGAACCATAACAGCCATGGACCAACTTCAATCACATAGACAGCAAAGCGCCCAAACAGTTGTACCATGTGTGCAGCAGAAAAGACAGATACCTGTTTCTCTCCTGTCAGAATTCTGCTGGATGCCAGTTGCTTTAAAAATCCAACCTCATTTTTAAAATATTCTTGAGAATTAATGAACTCTTTTCTGGCTTCCCAGAGTTTTCAAAGTCAACTTGAGCTCACGTCCTTTACAAACACTGTTTCTCTAAATTAACTGACAGTTTTTAACTTTGAAAAGAATGCTCGGTTTTCCTGTCATCTTAACAACCTGACATGCTTGACCCACCTTAAGGGTTATTTGCGGTCCATCACAATAACTGTCATTAAAAATGTTAGTCCAAATCCCCCGCATCACATCTGGTCCTTTGAGTTTTTGTCCTTCTGACCTCATTCTCTTATAGAATCTCTTTTATATGTGCGTGTTATCTTTCAAAACATACTTGAAGGTAGAAACTGTTCATTCCACAACTTGATCACGTTACATAGCGTTAAAGCGCTGGGGATTAATGGTTTAAATTTGTCCTCTGAGGGCTCCTCATACCGCTAGCTGCCTCCTTAAATGTAAAACACTATATCTAATATTTGTGTCGGAAAACTCGAATGACACTTAATCCAACACAGTATATCCACTGTTTCAACCTAGACTTAAACACAGTGACTGATTAGAGACAGAAAACATTTACATTTGTGATGTTTTCTAACACTTTATTTCTTCCTTCCTGTATCTTAAAGTTTACTTTGAATAGCTCAAACTAAAAATGAAACCAAAGCACATTTGTAGATGTCACGGGAGACAAGGAGAAGCTGGCTCCTTGGCACCAGGTGGCCAGATTCACTGTGATGGATGACTCCACCCTCAGGTGTCTGCACAGAGAGGATAAACATCTTTGGAGTGGTGAAAAATGTAAAAAAAATGTAAACCGTGCAGGTTTCAAGATATTGTAGATGCTTAACCAGGGCTTTGCAACTGTCTCCCACAAAGTGAAAATCGTCTGGAGTTGAAAAACATAACTGACCTTTAAAAATTAAATGACACATTTTATAAAGTTTCTGTGTTAGTTATACTACCTTTACACTGGCTTCTTAATATCGTTTACAACGCTTGACTTTGCAATTGAGTAGGCTGGAGCTGAAATTAATTGGATTCTTTTTCACTAATTTCTAGTTTGGTACTTCTCAGCAAATGCTGTGTGCATCTTATGGAAATGTTTTTCAACATTAAATGTTTTGTTCTTTGCTAGTTTCTCACCATATGCCAGGTATAAACATTGGCAGTGAAATATGGAAATGTGTGTGCAAAATAAAACTCCTATTTTCCTCTGAAACAGTCTTAATTCTGGGTTATTTAACTTATTTAACTGAAGAGTTATCTTACTTACCATGATGGAGGCTGCATAAATAGCAGGATGATGGGCCTTCAAATGCCGTAGTCGTTCCACCTAATCTTTATACAGTCTATGGTAGCCACATAGCAGTGGCAGCTTGCTAGTTTTGGTAGCTACCGTCAACTGGTCCAATGATAGGCCGAAAACTACGTCATAAGTTACCCTGCTCACATTATATGCCCATCCCGCATTTTTTGGTGTTTAATTCATTCATTCATTCATTCATTAATCTTCTGTAACCGCTTCTCCTGTGAAGGGTCTCAGCTGTCATCGGGCGAGAGGCGGGGTACACCCTGGACAGGTCGCCAGTCTATCGCAGGGCTAACACAGAGAGATGTGGAGATAATCAGAACATGCGGGGGCCAGTAATTAATGACAGGGGTGCACATTTTTAAAGACAGTCAGCCCGTACAAAGAGATGCTTTATTTTGAATGTCCATGTGTTTTAGCTCGTCAACGTCTCATCTTAGTCACAGAAAAAAATATGAAACACTTCATTCTTTCACATTTCTCATATTTATTCACCTTTTTTTTTTTTTTTTTAATATACATTTGAATTAGCAGTGGCACTGCTATGGCACTAAAACAATTTACTGCCCACCACTTTCCCCTAAAGGTAGTAAAAGATGGAACATGAATGATTTAAACATATAGAGAGATCTGTAAGGCCTTCAGTAAAAAGTTTATTGAAGAAACTTGCCAGCGAACATAAAGAGCAGGCCTGCTAGAATAATGTGATCTGGACACATGAATCAAAGGTGCAGCTGTCTGACGTATTGGGTACCGACCAAAGACAGCTTTTTCAGAAACAGAAAAATGTCTCTTGATAGTAAAGGTTGCAGAGTCCTCTTACATCTTGAAAACTGCACGTTTCATACCAACTCCACGGTCCGCAGTCACTGATTAAACTATGAATTCTGTGTAATTTCAAAGATAAGAAGAGCCATCAGTCTGAAAGTCAAAGCTGAATTGGATGTGTGGTCAAAACTGTATTCTAAAAAAAAAAACTGTATTCTAACTGAAGTCACAGACTGATGGACAAGGCAAAACATTACAAGCAGTGCTTTCTGAAGAGTGGAATAGCTTCTAAGACCAAGGGCCTACTCTTTCCAGAGAATATCTACTTTATCACTTCCTCTTTCCCACTGTGTTAAAATCACCTCATTCTTAATATCTTTCAATACCTCTTTCATCCAGTGATCTGTTTGCCTGCCATCTCCGAGCCAATCAGTCCCTGTTCTTTGAATTAATTGTAAATCTGCCACACTTATTTCAGGCCATTTAATGTGCAATTATACGTCGTCCCCACTCAATATTAATTCAAGGACGATGAACACAATCAGAAGAAGTCTAGTGTTGCTTAAAATCATAGACTGCGGAAAAAAATGGTCGACGTGTCTCCACTTCCTCCGATTGGCCACAGTGACGACCCTGTGCAACTTTGGAGCCAGAGTCTGAGCAGTGCTGTTCGAGAGTGGGGCCGTGTCCTGGGCGGGTGTCAATGGTGACTGTCACCATGACGTCACATCCAGTTTTAGTAACTAAAACGAAACGTCTCAGAAAAATGGACACTTGGACGTCTGTATTATTATTATTATTATTATTATTATTATTATTGTTTATTATTATTATTATTATTATTATTAAGTAACATCTACTAACATGGAGGGGTGGAGCTTATGACCTATACTGCAGCCTGCCACCAGGGGGAGTTCCACATAGTTTGGCTTCACTCTTGAGAAGCTGTCATGGCGTCCAATTTTCTTACAGTCTGTGATTCAAATGTGGTGGGAAAAAAATGAAATTTTCCATTGGATGTAATTACTTTTTTCACATGACTGTGATGGAACATATCGAATAATGAAAAAATTCAGCGTTTTCATAAAAACCACACGACACTACCTTGCCTGATGATGGCGTTACCCTTGCTTTTGAAATAACACATCTGGTGCCCGTTCATCCTCCCAAATGTTCACACCTGCTGCTCTTCACAGCATGTGTGTGACTCATTCCAGGTTGTGTGACATCCATCATCAGAAAATCTGAAATATGAGGAAGATGCAGCATTCAAGGTCTGATTACCACAAGCTGTGTTGTACATGCAGGTCAAAATGAGTTAGTACAATTACTTTCATACGTTAGAAAAAAAAAGCTTGGTACAGTGCATTAAAAGGGGCATATCTTACCTAGTGGGGATCTAAAACGTGATTGTTTTTTTCCTTAAGAAAGGATTGACATTTTTTGTTTTTCTTTTTAGGGGCAACAATTAACTCCTCGTGTATTGGTTTCTAAAGCTCCAGTATGGTGGATGTTCTTCTAATCCAGTTTGTATGCTTTGATTAATGTCTCTGAAAGGAAGGTTTTGAGCAAATTGTTAATCACAAGCTCTCAGATAATTGTGTATGATCAAGAAGGATTAGGAAAACAAGAGATGCTACCAGATGAAACGAGGCCATCTGGCCTGGCTGTTAAACTCTTAAGGCCTTTGTGTTTCGTACGGTGTACTCTGAAAAAGCCACAATCGCATTGTTTACACAAGCACTAGTTTTCTAATAATCAAAATGCCTGTGAAGGTTCTGAGTCATCCAGGTCATTATAGATGAAACAACTGTAAAGAAAGACAACTGGACTTGTAGAGTTTCTTGAAGACGTTTCATCCAAGTAGCTTCTTCAGTTCAAAAGGACTCAGGGGTGGGCGGGAGTTAGGAATTAAACAGGAACATCTGTGGGTGTTATCAATCAGAAACTCACATGACTAGGGTATGTTGACAACTAGATACTGACCTGTCATTGGAAGAGAATGTTTCACCCAGTTTTCTTTCTCCAGTGAACAGTACGTTAACAGTCAGAGGCCCCAGTCTCAAAGTGTGAATGGCTGTGAAACTTCTTGGGGACAGAAGCTAAGACTGTATTGTAAATTTGTGGCAGATTATATCTCAGTTCACCTCCCCTGTTCAGATAATGTTTTTCCAATTTGACATAGATGTCTTCCTTCACTCCTCTTTCAAACCATCTGTCTTCTCTTTGTTTAAGGGCTGGTGACAAGTTGGTGAGCTTGTATGGCAGCAAAAGAGTGGTTGTCAGTGAGTCAACAGAACAGCAGAAGCTTACTGGAGTTTCTAGTTAAGAATATGTTAAAAAGAAGTTTAATCTTTGTACAAAGTACACACTTTGTGAATTGCGAGGTAGTAAAAGTCAATGTGTTGCCCTGAATTTCACCCCCACTGAGAGTGAGAGGAGAAGAACTGGAGAAGCTTTAGATTTAGAGACCTTGACTTTCAGAAAGCACTTCAAGTCAGAGGCAGGATCTGAATCTGTAATCTAGACATCTGCAAATATTTAGTGTTAGTCCCTCTGAACCCTATGCTTCTTACTTTCCAATGCTTGTTATCATAAACTGTACCTGAAACTGAGACATGCACATTGATTTCATAATACGAACACATTTTATCTGATTTATTAATCCCACGGAGATCAACACCAAACATACGGCCTGCGGGCCAAAACTGGCCCACCAGTGGATCTAATCTGGCCCCCAGCATGAATTTGGAAATTACATAGAAGACTACTGGGAACTAGTTGGGAATGTTCATTAAGTATATGGAATGTCCTATGTTCAACGTGGTTCCTGAACGCACCATGTGTTGTAAATGGTATGGACAGGGGTCAATCCGTTTGATTAGCCAATTAGTGATTCCAGGTGGGTGGGACCGAGAGGAGAAAGACGGAGCAAGAAAGAAAGTCGCAGCTAAAACTTAGTTTAACAAGCTATGTTGTTTCAAGTTAGTGTGAATTAATTACGTGCCTACCCGCACGACTGTATTTGTTTTCTGGAGAGCCCGGACGCTCAGTGGGAGCCTTTTTTCGTCGGTAATTCTACTTAATTGATGCTAAACCGTGACCACACGGCGGACTGTTGCTAGCTAGTTCCTCGTGCTAGCAGTATGACAGACTTTTGCATATTATGGGAAACACTTACTGCACCAAGCTGCTGAGAACCTACTGGATGCTTATGAACGTGGACGGATCAAGTGGACGTGTTTCTTCAACACAGTGACGAGACACTGCTGAAGGAGGGTTTTGCCGAACTAGCCTGTATGTAACAGCACTCTGCATCCCAGGAACTGTGAGTACTGTTAAGACACTGTGAACTGGATTCAAATGAGCTCCAGCATGCGGTTTGGTACCATAGACTAATTAGCTACAAATCTATTCAAAATATTTTGTTTTGTTTTTAAATTCAAAGATGGGGGCCACCTGGTCATAAATACTTGTTATGTGTGCCTCTAGAAGTACCTTTCAGATAATGTATTTCCATTTAACGAGCAGGGAACTATGGGGCTACAGTGGTTTTGTTAATGTGTGGGAGGCTGAGCTCTCATGAGCAGCATACCAGGGGCCTCATGTACGAAGGTTGCGTGCGTACAAAAACGTTCCGTAGCTACATACTCGCTCACGGAAAAGTTCTGATGTATCAAGAGTGAAATGTCCGGGAACTTGTACGTGCCTACGCCATGGCTGGTGTACGCTGGCTTCTACAGATATTGATCCTTTGGCACACTTAGAGGTGATGCTGGGAAACTGTCATAAATGTGAAAACTATTAGTCCGACCGATCGTGACTGTACCGGTCGACCCTGAGCAGAGCCATGCCAGCCGTGTGGGACGGAATTATCCGCATGTCAGTCAGGTATGTCGGATTCCCATACAATGCATCTGAACAGGTCAACATTAAAGCGCAATTTGCAGCGAGAACCGGTTGTCTGAATGCAATTGGAGCTATCGACTGCACACACATATAAAAGCGCTATCACATGATGAATTTGTAAATGTCAACAGGAAACATTTTCATTCGTTCAATATAGGCTACAGATCATATGTGATGCGCAAATGCAGTTAACCAACATTGTGGCACGTGGGGGACAGCGTGCCAAAGAGGACATTTTTGCACATCTCCACTCCAGTGAGTAGCGTCTCCAATTCTCATTCTGTGAAGTTCCTTTTTTCCCCTTTCTTACTCATTCTTATGTTTTCATTTTCTGATCGTGCAGAGAGGGGAATCTCAGATGCAGGGTCGATTTAAATATAATTGCATATTTAAAAGGGGCGTGGACAGGGAGTTGCATATTTAAAAGGAGCTTGGACAGGGACATAGAAATAAACACTAGAAGTCGCGTTGACTACCACGGTCTATTGGAACGAATGCGTCAACAGAACCGCCATCTTGGTACAGGGGAATGCAGCTTCTATATGACGAACGTCAATCGGGGACAAGGCATACATACATAATTAAAATACCTTAAATCGGCGAGTTTATTTTCTTGTTTCGTTACGAATGTCAGAATAAAATAAAATAATAGGTTTTTGTTAACATAACCTGTTTTACGTTCAAAATCTAATGGACATAATTCAATTTTTCCACTCAAATAAACTCAAATAAACACAAACTCCGATTGTGCGGAACAATGTAAATACATACAATACAGAATCACACAATGCGTTACCATTCAAAGTCCTAGTCAGGCCTTAAAAAAATGTTACAAAACAACCTATTCCATTAATTTAATTTAACGCAAGTGCTCTACAGACTGGAAATTGCTATTTTCAATTTTAATTCACAAACGAAATATGTTTGGTTTTCTTCAGTTACAATTAATAATGCACATTTATATTAGTATGTGTGTGGTTTAAAAACTGAAATTTTTGACAGCAAGGTTTTCTGTTATTATTGTATGTATAATATATTGTATTTTATTGCGAATAAAATTACACATATTTGCCTCCAAGAAGCTGTAGAGTCATTTCGGGACGTACGTTGTAGCACATTTCCACTTCCCCAGAAAATCTCCCTCTTTTTCATAGTTCAATGTTGGCAGGTATGGTGAGGCTGCTTGCACAAGTTTGTAAAAATCACACAATGTAGTAGTAGCATATAACTAAATACCGGCCTGGTGCCGTAGTATCAGTATGACTGAAAGTTGTTATAGTTTGTAGCCATATGCAGCACAAAAGTCCGGCATCTTCCCTCGCTTTCACACTGTGAAAATGCGTAGTCAAACGACTGACCCCCTGTACCAAGATGGCGGCCGTATCGACGCATTCCAAGAGGCTCAACGCGACTTCTAGTGTTTATTTCTATGGGACAGGGAGGGGTCAGGTACGTACAGAAGCCGAGAACGGCCATGGATTTTTTTTTTTTTTAATGCACCGTTATATCGTGATAACGACTTATTAATTCGTTATCTCGAGAAAACAAACTTTGTTATATTGAGATGACGAATTAATAAGTCGTTATCACGATATAACAAAGTTTGTTTTCTCGAGATAACGAAATAATTAATTCGTTATCTCGACATAACGATCTTTATGTCGAGATAACGAATTAATTATTTCGTTGGCCATGCTAATCTTGGTTAGTATTAGTATAAGACCATACATGAGCTGTGATAAACTAACAGAAAGAGAACTAAACAAAAAGTTGGCAAAGTTGTTTGTTGACAGCTGTCCAGAGGATTTGGACCGTTTCTCTGCTAGCATTACCGGATCCTTTTCAGAAGAGTGTGCATTGCAGTAGTACTTTTGTTGTATTTCAGGACTGACTTTTTGCACGTCACCGTAGAGTGCGCTTCATCTTTAGTGAAGTATTTTCACACACTTAATGAACTGCTGGAAGTTTGCTGCAATGACACACTGGGCTCCTCACCTGTCTTCTTGGAGGCGTCCATGTTGTTATAAAGTGTCATGGCACAGCAGTGAAGTTGACAAACTGACTAGTCCATTAGTCTGTACAACCACTAACACACAAAAAGCAACACTGTTCATTGTTCTGAAACAGCAATAGATAGTGAGCCGTTGTTTTGAAGCAGCAGCTGTTTCGACTATACCCCAAATGAATGAATTTAATTAATTTTATTTGCATACATAAAACAAATGTGCTAGTTTGAGATGCATTTTAAGTTGCATTTTAGTGCTGCTTGTGGAAAACGTGTATTTAAAGCTGCATACTTGTGATCCGGTCATTCAGGACGCATGTTACTACCAGGTCTAACCAGGGTCTCAGACCGAAGAAGAGGTAAGCAACATTAAACCAGATGGTATAGATTTAAACAAAATAGTTTATTGTATGATATTGTTATTAGATAAAACTGCAAGGAACTGCAGGGCTAGTGTGTACTATCAACTCAAAGAAACACAGACACCAAAGGTTATCTAACAATGTCACAATCAGTTTACAACAAAAGGAAAACTAATCTCTCTACCCATACTGATATACAGTAGCTGCGACCAATGCCCTTGTTCCTACAGTGTCAAACTGAATAAATTCAACTAGTGTGTGTGTGTGTGAACATGAAACTAAGCCTGACCCAGTTCCAGGCAGTACAACTGCTTTACTGATAAATCGGTTTAGTATCTGTTGAACATCACAAAATTTACACCATTAATCAGTAGAGTATAAAACTAACAGGAGGCTTTTCTCACAGAGATATACATTGTCAGCTCCTTTTCTAACACTGATCAGCTCTAACAGAGGGCCCCCTGCCTGGAGCTCTGAACATCCCCGACACACTGAAAATATTAATCATAACCATAATTTCATGGAACTGCTAAAGTAATTACAACATGTACATTTCTTGCAACGTGTCAACTCGAGACCTACCGATGAGGCATGGCTAGCCGCTGTGGAACCTAGAAAAATAAATGTTCAGCTTCTTGGAATGCAGAACCCCTCATCCAGGGCTCGACAGTGCGAGCACCTCGTCGCAAATGCTAGTAAAAAATAGTTCAGTGCGAATTGTGAAATGCAATTAGTAGCACGTGTGCGACTACCGAATTTTACCGTTCAATAAAAGTTTAATGATGTGTTGCTGACATTTGGAGGTTGTGGCCGGTTGTGCACTTGAATGCAGCCTCAGCTGAAAAAAAAAAAACGTGATTTACACGTAGTGAGCGTGCTTGCCGACGTGCTGCGGAAGGCGGTCAAAGGCAGAGGGAGTATCTATGGTAACGAGGCAAAGCCAAACAAACGAAAACAAAACGTCGCATAGACATACCGCGTGAAGAGATGCATTCATAGCGGCACAACAAAAACCCTTGCAGGCGGCTGTCAGTACTTGTTACAGTATTATTCTCTGCACTTTTTGGAGAATTTTACTTGCTGTTTTGATACTGTCTCAGTTGCACTGTGCACATTTGCACCAATAAATAACTGACAATACATGAATTGTTACAGTATTATTCTCTCTGCACTCTTTAAAGAATATAACTAAAACTTAAAGCTATGAATTTAATTGTTTTGCATATAAATGCCTCCTCGTTGACCTCATATCACTTAATTAAACAAAAACACATTATTTGGTAACTTTTCATCGTGCCCCTAAAATTATTTGTGTGCTACTAGATTTTTCAATTTAGGAGCACACGTGCTACTTGGGAAAATGCTAAACGTCAAACCCTGCCCTCATCACCTCCATTAAACATCACACCTGATATTTCTGATCATGCTTCTCTCCTTCACCTCCTGGTCCTTCCATATCTCATCACCAGCAGTTCCTCTTGTTTCTCTGAGAGGTAAAAAAGAAGGGTCTGGGGAGTCAAAAACAACTTAATTCTGTCACAGTATTTTCTTATATATCAATTAATTTTATCCCGCGTTATTCCTACTGCTGAGATTCATCCAAACTACAGCAGGTTCGTGGAGTTGAACCCCTCATAAAACAAGAATGGTTCGGTCACGTAGCTGAGCCTTTGCTCCGCACTAAAAACATTTCTCACAGCTCTCATCGCGTCTCGCTGTCAGCGTGGATTCTGCTTGTTTACGGAAACTACCTCAGGATTAGACCTTCAGCTTGACTCTTCCTGTCATGGGGGCGTCTTCCAAGAAAACAAGCCGCTTTTTGCTACTGCTTTGGGGGAGCAGCTGTTCAGTGCACGGGGGCATTCCAATCCATGTGTTGTTGTTGTTGTTGTTGTTGTTGTTGTTGTAGTAAGCAGCACATAATTTAAATAAATCTATAGCTGTTTCTCAGGACATTTGGGGATACAGTCCAATAAAGAACAAAACATTTTTGCTCAGTTCAATATCGTCTAGGCCAGGGATTCCCAAAGTGTGGTGCGCGCACTTCTGGGGGTGCGTGAACTGCCTCTAGGGGGTGCGCGAGATGAAAAATGCAATGGCGGAGAAGAAGTTATCTTCGCAACTGTATATGCGCAACTGCGCTGCACTTGAAAATCGTCGGATGGATCCTCATTTTTTTTTAATCTGTTCCTCAGCCTATGCTCTTAATTATTTATGTTGTGGGTCGTGTGTAACTTTATTACAACTTAATTCGAATTACTGGCATTCTAATTTTATTTCCATAACCGCTGTGTTATGTTGACGGGGTTGTGTTAGCTCCACGGTCATTTAAAGTTACTGCAATTTTTGTTTAGCTGAAAATATTATCCATATTTCCCCCCCTTTTCTGCCTCTGAGCCTGAGCCCGCCATCCATCCCTTTTGTTCTTAAAAGTGGATGCTTGTGTGTAACTTTGTTTCATTATATTGAAAATGTTACATTTAATTCAAATGTGAGAGCGCGTTGTTGTGATCGTGATTATTTTGTTAAAAAAAGCTTGTTGCTTTTTTTTTTTTTTTTTTTTTTTTTTTTTTTTTTTAATAAGGCAGGGATTGGGAGTGCATCAGCGCGGTTGGGATATAGAAGGGGGTGCGTGGCCAAAAAAGTTTGGGAACCGCTGGTCTAGGCAAATGATCCTTGCCACCGTTGCCTTCAGGCTTGCTCTGGGGGTTTCAGGCCGGTTTTTGTAAAGCATCTTGAGACGATTTGTATTGTTATTGACGCTATATAAGTAAAATCAAATCTGCTTTAGCTTCTCCCACAATAAGACACTTTGTCTGGTCAAAGATAGGCAGCCCACTTCAAGAACCACGAAGAGAAGTCAATAGGAGAATTCCATTCCGCCCAAGATAGTGATTTTATGACACGTGTTCCGCCCATCAAAAAAATCTGCTTCTTAACTGCCACATAGGCAGCATCACGGCAATCAGGATGTTCCACTGACACAAGTAGACGTTTAGGTGTTTTGATGGCAGGAGCAGAAGAAACCGATGTTGTCAGTAAGTGAAAGTTTATTTAACATATTTCTCAGGCTTACTTTATCGATAATGTGAAATAGTGTGGTGTTCAAGAGCTCTGGTGGGCTGAGCCAGAGATGATGTGCCACGTCTTGGCACTTGTGCATGGAATGAAAGTTGGTGTTGTGAAACCTTTGACTAAGTTTTTTTTTTTTTTTTTTTTTTTTTTTTTTTGTATGTGACTGCAAAGACTGCAGTAATGGCCTGTCGCACTCATTTAGGTAGTGGCCTGGTGTTGTTAACCCACAGTAATTGCCTGTGGGCAGACTTGCCTATAAGAACTTAGATCTGATTTACCAATGCTTTAAGTTAGTGGTCCACAAACACCAGACCTCTGACTGGTACCGGGCTGCACAGAAGGAATAAAAACATTTGTTATCTGTTATTTTATGTATTATTGAAGTCTGCAGGGTGTTTTATGTAGAAAAAAATGATCAGCTTGTCTACCCGTCACTTCTGTCTGTGCCTGTTTAAAGCCCGGTAGATGGAACTAATGACGAAACAGCACAAGACTCTGAGAGTGCCAACAAAAAGAAGGCTGCATTTAAAAGAAAATACCAGGAGTTAGGGCTGAACGATATATGGTTATCGTATCTATATCTAGATATGAACATTCAAGATATTAATATCGAAAAAGCAACGATATAAACGATATAGACCAATGAAAAACATACGAGGGCGGGAGTGAGGCAGACTGAGACGCGCACACACACACTACATACACAGCGGGGAAATTAAAAAGAAAGAAAGTAAAGTGAGCTGGAAGATAATGCGGCCGGTGGCGGTGCAGAATAGAGGGTGACAATTTTTCGGGACTCGAGTCCCGCAGTACAGGAGTCAGTTTCACTGTTGGTAACGTGATAGGGGCGGGGTAGAGCAAATAATCAACGGGAGCGGGACGGAGCTGGAGATTAAATTAAAAAGTGACGCTGCAATTCGGTGAGTGCGCCCAACTTTAGACAACAACATAGGGAGCTGGACGGGATTTGGGAGTCTTTCTCTCGTGATTTTGCGGGACAGGATTTTTGTTGGGGGGCAGTCACGTGATCGGGATATGACGGGAGTATTTTTGTGGGCTCGGGATGGGAGCGACAATTGATTCCCGTGTCACTAGTGCAAAATCTGATTTGGTGCCAAAACATAAATCATCTTCCATTATTTCGAGGTATTTTGGATTTAAAAATGATGATGTAAACCAGAGTGAGGTGTTGTGCTGGTAAGAAAGATAGCACAAAAAACATGTTTCACCACATGAAACAACACCATCACGTGCTGCACGAAGAGTGTATTGCAATGAGAGAAACACCGGGGACTTCTCAGTGATCCCAAAAGAAGCCCAATCAAAGTTTGATTGCTGATGGGTTCAGTAGCGTTACACCGTATGAGTCGACGTCCACCAGACATAAACACATTACAGACGCTATAACATACCACATTGCAAAAGACATGGTACCCGTGTACACAGTCTCGAAAGAGGGCTTTAAAAAAATGGTATCGATATCGAGATATCTGGCATAATTATCGAGATATGAAATATTGTCCATATCGTTCAGCCCTACCAGGAGTCCTACTTGAACTACGGGTTTATTGCAACAGGTGATTTACATGCTCCAAACCCACTCTGTAATATATGGTGACTGGCTATCCAACAAGGCCATGAAGCTTTTAAAACTGCTTCACCACACTGACAAAGCACCCTGCACTAAAAGATAACCCTCTGGAGTAATATAGTGTAGCAGAGTCATTTTATTTGTTAATATTAAATACATTCACTATATTTATTTTTTTACAATTATGATTTGGTATATGCACAATGAAAATTGTATTGATTGAAACCGGTCCATGGTGCGAAAATGGTTTGAGGCTGCTGCTTTAGGTGACAAACAGACTGTGGTGCTGTGTTACTACTGGTGTGTCGCGCAGTGGCTAGTGTCGGTATTACTTACTTCATACTCTTTATATAAGGTTAGGTTAGGCTAACAAAATCTCAAACATTTGTGCAGTTAGATTTTCTAGTGTTGCATCTTCTTCACCACACTTTGGTTTCTCATAATGATGATGATAATTTTTTTTATTTATAGGCGCCTTTCAGGACACCCAATGTCACCGTACAAAAATGAGCACATTACTCCCCCTTGAAGTTGGAGGACAAAAAAGAAACTGGTCCTTAGGGTAAAGCAACTAACCTTCTAACAGTCACCCTAAGAGGAAATGGCTGGCCCTGATGTGATCTGCTTTCTGTCGGTACTTCAGCATCTTTCTCCTGTCTGTCTACCAGCTGTCTGCAGTAATCCCTTTTCCTTTATCCCCCTTCTCTCCAAACCAGATGCCTTAAAGCTCTCTTAGGGAAGAACTTGAGGAATGTAGCCAAAAAACTGCATCGACCCCACTAGGTCGGCCTGAATCAGGAAATTGTGGAGCAAATACTCTTTAGCTGTAATTTAAAAAAATAAATGGACAGCCACAAATGAAAACATATTCCTCACACAAAAAGTTAGATTAAACTTAAACAGTTTTCTTAAAATATGTTTTATTCATTGATACTTTATTTAATCTTACATACATTTGTCCATAGAATGCCATGTTTCAACAGCTTATGTTTAGTATTCATGTACATGAACAGCAGAGGCTGCTATTTGTCTCTAAATCTAATATTTGCGTTATTACCGTAATTTAAATACGGACTGATAAAAAATGCAAGCTCTTATTTTATGTGCCATACACTGTATAAATAGTTTTTAATAGTTAGAATAGCGTAATAATTAGGGGCTTTTATTGAGATGTAGGCAAAAAAAAAAAAACGTTGGGGTCTCATGAAATTTTGTGGGAAACACTGAGATTTCAAAACCACTGGACAGGCTTTAATACAAAAGCCAGAAAAAGTTGTGTGTGTATTTTTATTGTTTGTTGATATATTAACCAACAAATACCCCTCACTCTACATGTAAAGTCTTAGTATGCTTAAGATTTTTATTTTTATTTGAGTTATTCCCAGACTCACGGCAGTCAGTTATTGGCAAAAAAAATTATGACAGATGTTGTGACCCATACTGGTAACATTTGATGTTGGTATCGTATTAAATGTTAAAAAATATATTTATAGACGTAACTACAGAGTCTTTGGAGAACAAATCATCACAACAACAGATGATATCAATGTGAGTAGGCTTGAACTTGTTATAGGTAACAGCATCTTTACTATTTACACATCAAGCCTGCACCAGTGGTGTTTCTGTTTGACTGATTATGCACGTCCTATATTTACTCTTTAGTCTGGTTACGTGTTCTCCAACTAAAAGTATCTGGCTCTTTATATCCTTTGTTCCACTCTGTTAACCAGCAGGTCACTAACTTTATCAGTGTGTTGTTAAATGAAACTGTGGTTTAAATGAGCAAGTTTCATTTATGGGGTGTCATTAGAGCCAAAATATACAGACATATAAAACAATGAAGTTTATAGCTGCGTTAATTCTTAATGGTTTAAGCCTTATTTAAGAGGAAATGTCACAGAGTAGGTCTAGAATGAATTTCACATGATATAGAATTAAACCTTTTGGAACAACAACTGAAATATTCCTTGACAAAATCTAAATTAAACCGAACCAGTGGGAATGGCAAGTAATAGCTTGCATCTCCAAGATCATACAGATCTTTCACTTATCAGTTATGTCTCTGCTAGTTTTCCTAACATGTTGCCAGTGCTAGGAAAGAAAACAGAAAAACATTACACCACTAGATTTACCTATACTCCCACTGAAAATATGCTAACATGGAATAACAAAAAAAGATGGGACTAACGACAAAAACAGGCAGGAAACCTCAGCATCATCTACGAAAAAATGAATCGCAAAAGACCATAAACATTCATTAATTTCCAACCGCTTATCCGAGGTCGGGTTGTGGTGGCAACAGGCTAAGTAAGGAACTCCAGACATCCCTCTCTCCAGCAACAACTGGACGACCATAAACAGTTATCACCAAAAACCAAAATGAAATAAAAACCTGGTGCCAGAGTTTCCAGAAGCAGCCATGGTCAGTGTTGTTTATTAATGCTCTACTATGCCAGATTATCATTCCATTTCAAAAAGTCCATCCATCCATGCTACAGACTCTCCATTGAAATCAGTCATTAAAAATATCTCATTATTTTTCATTGTAGATCTCCAATGGGAATGTAAAAATTCATGTAATTTATCAGTGACTTACTGGAAGTCACAGACCGGAGGTTCCAGGAAACATGTTTGCTTTCTGCCCAGCTGTCAGACGGTGATTTAAAACTGAAGGAGACTTCTGAGCCGGATTTATTTTCCTCGGTAACAAAACACAGATGATGAGAAAGTCAAAGTTCTCATTAAACAAGACAATCTAATGATTGGCAGGTGAAAAGAAAATGCTTCTGGAGTAGTTTGGTGCACACTCCTCAGCTTTGTCTTTATCAAGACTTTATTGCGCTAAATGTATTTTTTCTGTGCAACAAGTTCATCCTTCTTGTTCCTTCAGCCCAAAGAGGTCTCAGCCAATATAGTGTTCCTTTTTTATTAATAGCCCAATAGCTTAGTCCTGTCTAACAATAAACCACGGCTTCAACATACTGTTTACATTGAAGATAAATAAAATGAGCTGATAAGATATGTGTTAACTTGCCACATGACATCAGACACAGTGCAAAGAGGTTCTGCCAAATCTGCCAAAAATGTAACGGAAGTAGTAGTTTTTTCATCGACTTTATTGACAACCCTGAATTCATACAATTGAAGAAAATTACCAAGATGGAGCCTTTTTTTTTTTTTTCAACGTTGCTCCCGATCTGGATGCCAGCTTCACTTGTTTGAATAACTGGTTGTTTTTCTACCTCCATGTTTTTGTTCCTCATGGAAACTTGTCATGTCACCTGGTGTTAACCCTTGTGGAGCAAACATGCTCAGAGAGAATGGACTTATTCCAACCAGAGACGACTGGATTAAGTGTTTACATGGTTATTAAGTGCTGATATTTTACTATTAAACAGGTTATCCAAGGTTTACACCACCCCTCTTAACTTGATTGAAAAGTCCTGATCAGATCAGTCACCATTTTGTATAAATTTAAGGATTTAAGGATTTGGCAGCTCCTAAAATACTGAGAGATCCACTTTTTTGGTTCCTTATGGTATGTGGATTCATGTCACTGTGGTAGGAATTTCCAGCTAACAATTTATATTAAATTAAATGCTTGATATTTGCTGTGTGTACACACTAAATGTAACAAAATCTAAGTCATATAAAATAAAGTAAAAGCACTGATTGTACAAAGCTTCATAAAATACACAATACCCATTTTAATGGTGCTGCACATTGATGAATTTATGTGTGGAAATAAGACAATATTTTGCAAATAAATTTTATTTATTCAAACTGAAGTTTAAAATAGTGTTTTAAAACCTTTGTGAGTTTCAAAGAAGTGCTTAAGCATTACATCCTGTATCATTTTTGCATAGTTCACTGTGCAGCAGTCTTCCATGATAAAGTGCTTTCATGCAGTGAATTTTAGGGGCAAAATTACAAACCAGGGTCGAGGAGTGATCCCCTCCCATGGTTTTCACAGCAAGTGGTTTGCTTTAGCACGAAGTTTTGTTCTGTCAGCTTGGAGCGGAGACAGGCAGCAGCCGGCCGTTCAGCAGCGGGGGTTGCCCATTCTGCAGTAACAGACAGTTTTGAAGAGCCGACACTGGCAGAAAGCACAGTAATCACAGCACACATTGCCAGGAGATTTACAGCTTCCCCAAAGGGCAACACAGCCTGCAGGTGGAGGAGGACGCTTTTTCACCCCAAATTTGTTCTGAAAAACACAAAGAAAAAAAAATCCAGTATGTGAGATAATACTGTTACTGCAGTTTACTGTAAGATACAAAACATATCTACATATTAACAACTTTATTGAGAACAAATTTATCAAAACATAGTGTGCATTGTGGGGGGAAAAAAAACAGTTCATACTTGATTTTCACAATAAGGTGTGTTGGAAAAATCTCCACTTCAAACAACAATGACAAAGCATTCAAGGTCCATGCATTTTTTGGTATTTGGTATATTTTACTTTAATTTTTAAATTAAAACACAAAAGTAAACAGACAAAGTTGATATTTGACTTTAATTTCGTACATCACCAAGGTGATATAAATGTAAAATAAAGTGCAACAAGTCAAAATAAGTATTTTCTTTAAATGAAGCCAGAAGTAGCTTGCATCTGAAATTTGCAGCAATCAAGAACTGTGCATTACTCCCACTTCTCCATATTCAGAAGACAAACGCTCAGAGATAAATTCAGATGGCATCTGAATATTTTTCCAAAGTCATGTCCCTGCTCTGTTTTGAACAACAAAAGTTTTTCACAGAGGGCTACAAAATCATTGGCTACTGTAAACAACTTTTTCTTCTTCACTTAACTTCTGGTTTTATATGAATCAAATAATGACTATTTTCTTGTTTAGTTCTCTTTCTGTTTTCTTTTTCATATATTAAAGCATGAACGATAAATTCATTAATTCTTGTCCAGTATTTTTTGTTTTTGCTTTTTAAACTGAAAATGAAATAAACTTTTTATTTATTTTTTTTTTAAGTCTAAAACCAATACCAAAAAGTACACGGACCTTTCAGTCAAATCTAACGGCCATAATCGGGATCATCTGACAGTTTCTACACAGTTTCTGTTACAATTTAAGGCTAACCTTTTTTGGTTTCTTTGTTTTCTTGTTCTTCTTCACTGATTTTGGTAACTCTGAAAGGGAACAAAGGAAAATAACACATCGTCAACGTATAAAATGATAGTGACATTCATTCATTCATCTTCTATACCCGCTTATTCCTGTTAAGAGTCGCGGGGGTCTGCTGGAGCCTATCCCAGCTGTCATCGGGTGAGAGGCGGGGGTACACCCTGGAAAGATCGCCAGTCCATTGCAGGGCCAACACAGAGAGACAGACAACCATTCACACTCACACGCACACCTACGGCCAATTTAGAATCACCAGTTAACCTAATGAGCATGTCTTTGGATGGTGGGAGGAAGCTGGAGTACCCGGAGAGAACCCACGCAGACACAGGGAGAACATACAAACTCCACACAGAAAGGCCCAATGATAATGACAATTAACTGATATTCATACGTTGGCTGAAGTCCAGGCATATCATTGACACTACAGTTTTTTCACTTACCCACGATAACAACAGAGGGTGATCCTATTTCTAGGTTTTGCGACAAGGCATTAGATACAACGACTCTGTTGGTGGAGAGTCTCTCATCGGGGATCATGTGTGCAGAGCCAAGGAAGTACTGTGTTGCAGCGAGGAGAAAGCAGCCAAGCAGCAGGGAGGCATGCATCTTTCTCTGGAAGGAAATGACCACCACGGACACTTGTTAATGTTTGTTTCAACAGGTAAGAATTCAAATAAATGTACACTTTATTTAAATTACTCCTCTGTGGAACTTGAAGGGCTCCACCACATTTCTTAAAAGGATGCAGCTAAACAACAGTACACTCCTGGATACATCTCATTATCTTGCTCATTATATCTTGATATGTCTGCAGCACAACTTCCATTTACAGCTGTTTGATCCTAAGATGTGACATTTTGTTTAAATGTTTTAACAGACTACCAGAGTTGGATCTCATTATTGAGGGCCTGAACATCGTCAGAACAGCAAAGATTTAAATGTTTTGTTCAGAGTCACCTGCATGTCTCCAATTGCTTGCCCTCAGCGCTCCGTCAAATGGTTGTTTGCCTGGTATTTTAGAAGCAGGGTAACAGCGGCAGCCTGACTTCTGGTGCTTTTTTTGAAAAGTTCCAATATGTGTTCCTGCCCTGCACAAAATCTACCTAATAAATGACAGGTATTTTGTTGAAAAAAATAACTGGTCCCCAAGGCCTCTCTGTTCTTCTTGGTGATAACCACGGGTTCATATTTGCTATAAAGTTCTCTGTTTCCTTGACATTTGTTTTGTGATTGTGGTACAAATAATTCTGGCTTCATTACTGTTGCTGCTTGCAGGTTTGTCACCTCTGCTCTGGCTGGAGGCAGTGCATCTTCATGGTGACTGCTTATTGTAAACACTGAACATAAAGCTGAAAACTAGCAGCTACAGGTTAGTTCGAAGAAATGTTTCTGCTTTAGCTACATTGAGTTTTAAGGCTGTAACCATCCAGTCTGATTTAGCCGGAAATCAAAGCCTTTTCACGCACGTAGATTCACATCCACATACTGCCCCTGCTCTGCCTTTCCCAGTGAGGTGAATACTGCATATTGTATATGCATAACGTTCATTTCAGGATGTGAACAACTGACTCTACAAATGTACATAGGACAAGTGGGGCAGCCTGGCCAGGCGTTGCATTTAATTATGCGGCTTTTTTTCAACCGATACATCGAAAAAATGGGATTGTCCTACAACCAATCGGAGCCATTTTGTTGTAAACAAATTTAAGTCAACAGTTCTCAAATGACGGGTATGACTACATTGTTGTTACTTTTTTGTCCATCACCATATAAACCCCAATTTGACCCAGCAGATCTTTGCTCGAGCATAATCATTTCCCAAGAGTTCGACCCCAGACCGACTTTCCGCTGCGAAAATATTGTGGTAAGGGGAGGTTTTCAGACCAGAGGCAACTATTAAGCCCACACAAACACAGTTAATCACAAATGTACCTCCAGCCTTAGATCTCCCTCCAAAAGTTATATCTAAGTATTCCCACTAACCATTCACTTTAAAATAAGCTGAGGAGACTTTGGATAGCTATCAAATATGTATCCTGTGCACCTTTCTTTTGAGATTTTTGGTCACTGGTGAGAAGGACATGTGGGCTATATTGCTTGGTCGGCTTCTATGAACCCAGCTACAGATAAGTGAGATAAGTGGCACAAATGAATATTGAATACAGGATTAAAATGCATTTCTGAAAGGGAATCTGGTCAGATCCAGTTGTATATCAGACAAATTAACAGTGAGGAAAAGAATATTAACTACTATTAACCAAGATCAACAAAAATAAGACGCTACGTGACCTGGACACACTGAATGTAATTGCCTGACTCAAATCCAAGCTGGCTGCAAGGAACTGATTAGAAGGAGAAGGAACATTTCTCTCCCTTTATTTAAAATATGACATTTTTTTATTATAGTTCTCAACTCTCTCTCTCTCAATATATATTTTTTTTTTATTATTATTTTTTAAAGGAGCTTATTTGGAATTTTTCAAATATATGTGACGGAGTTTCAATTGGGGTCACGTGTGCTGCGCATAAGCTGCACATGTGTTGTTTTTTAGGTGATGTTTTCATGAAACTGCTCTAACTCTACTAAACTGCTCTACATTGCTTCCAGCAGTCTAAATAAAACTGGAGGCTTGACAGGATCAGACCTGACATAATGATGTTCAAATTTAGACAAAGAATCTCAGACTACAAAGAAAAACGTTTCCTCATATGACAGTCTCCATATTTTTTAAATGAATGGAACCATTGCAGATGTGAAACTAGCCATAGCCATTTGCCTGTTAATTGTTTGGTGTGTGTGCATATTCAGCTTTTCTTTTTTCTAAACTTTGTCAATTGAGAGTTGAACAGCTGGCAAAACAGGTGGCACTCAATAAGCTTTATTCCCGTTTACTGTATGTAATAGAGATTTGTATATGCGGCTTTTTAGATTGAAATCATTCTGATTCCAATTTAACTGTTTACATGGAAGCTAAATGATGTGATAAGAAATATAACATAACATACATGACAACACTGAATTGATTCAGCAGGAGGAGATGAAAGTTGCTGTCCACATGAAATCTGGCTTCAGTCACCTTTTCAAAAACTTGTTTGAACAACTGTGGGGTTCTTTGTTTGTTTTTTTGTTTTAAGAAGAGACATTATTGATCCCCAGGGAAAAGAATTAGGAGTTGTTCAACTATTTGTCTCTGAATCCATGTTTCTGTCCATCCTGGAAACTAGTCACACCTGATGTTTACCCCACGACGGGCAAATATGCACAGAGAAAATAGATTTATCTCTACCAGAGAGAAACAATCAGATCAGGTGTTTACAGTTATTGGAGAGCTTTTTTTTTTTTTTTTTTTTATACTTCAAAGGTTTAGACCACCCCTCTCAATCTGATTGGCATGGTCACGTTAGGCGTTTTTATTCTGGTCAGTTATTCTGATAATTCGTGAAAAAGAAGTGCCCAGCTAAATGCAGCAAAGGATAGGTGTTGCCTCAACAGAACCAGTTAAAAACATTTATTTGTCAGTTGTTAAAATAACCTCATGTTGGATTCCTACAGTCATCTTATAATCATCAAGATATATATAACCGTTGCCGGTAGATGTTCCTTTACTGGACTGCTTACTGTTATAAACAATGTGATTCACTTCCATGTTTACAAAGCTTATACCTTTTCAAGGTTTGTTCACTTCATAGTGGGTGGTGGTTAAACATGGTTATTTACTTTGCTCTGCAGAATACAGATACTCTAAGACTTGTGTTTGTGAGTCTGCAAATTCACTTGAAAAATAAATGACACAGTGTCAGTGCTGCATAAACCAAAACACAGGGGACTGCTGCCTTTCTCACACTGACCAAGTGCTAATGAACAGCAACAACGTTGGACAAACAGAAGTCTACAGCCCTGTAGGAAGTCTAGTGTGAGCCGCTGGGCAGGTTTGCAGGTCAATAGGAGTGTCATATTTCTTTAACGTGTTTATCCAGACTTTTGGAACACCAGAGAGTCTTTCAGGTCTCTTAGTCATCTTTTTTATTCTTCCAATTAAGTATAAAGCGGTCTTCATGCAGACGTGATTTTCTATCATGATAATCTAATGGTTAAATCTCATGTGTTGTGTATTATTTCCTCACAACTGGATGATGTTGAGAGTTTCTTTAATTTGGTTTAGGGTTTATTGGCTGCAGTTTGTATGAGGAATGGACAAATACTGCCAAAAAAAACAAAACGAGACAAAAACAACTGTAAATGGATTAAAACACGAGTTCACTAAAAGTTAGGTTTAAAGTGAGCCGTATTGCTCCTTCAGTGGCACTGATCCACAAATAAATAATAGCTGTAGTATAAATTTGGTAATTTATGATTTGGCTTTTGACTTAGCCTTAACAGACATTTGTGAAAAGTTTTATTGTTCCATTAAGATACCTAAAGTCTCTCCATTCATCAGTGAATACACTTGCTTGTTTGATTTTTTTGCAATGTTATTTATACGGCATTTAATTCAGAGACAAGCTGAGAAAACTAGTTGCAAGTGCCGAGCAGTACCTACAGCCATATGTGAAAATTTCAAATTGTGTATTATGATGATATTCCTTTAATCTTATATATTTTCCTCTGTATTACTCTTTTCTCTTTTTTTTTTTTATATAAACTGATCCTGTGTGCTACTGTCCTGTGGGATCAATAATCCAATCAATATTCTGTTATATCTGTGTTTGCAAAGAGTAAAATAATACTTGGAACTGTTGAACAACTTGCACATTTTTATGAGCATGTGTCATTTTTACGTATATTCAGTTTCTGCCGACTTTATCCTTTGTTGAAGTAATAACTCAGATTTATAGCCGAGTACTGACAATAAAATTCATTTTAAAAGGTGATGGACAAGGTAATAAAGCTAAAAGGAATATGAACTGAATTCTTATTACAGTTATTTTGAGAATTTAGTGAAAGAGATTAAAAAATATTTTTTCTTTGCATTGTGAACTTTTACTTCTTCCCCCAACGCACCCTTGATCATCATCTTTCAGAGCACCACATTAAACCTGTGTGCCCAAACAGCAGCTGCAAAATGATTTAATTTCCCAAAGGCGCGTAGGATGAAAATTACAATGCATGGCGACACAATTTCCACAGTCCAAAAATGAGTAAATAGCCAACTAGATTCACTAGCCAACAACTGATGCACAATTAGTTTCACAGCTGCAGTGGGAACAGTGTGTAACATTGTAATTTTAATCAACATAAAAAGTTTTTAGGAGCCAAAAATCACCCGAATTCATCCGATTAAAACATCAGCTAAAGTTTTCCACACAAGACCTCTGCAGGCGGTGTGTTAAGTATATGTGTTAATTATATTCAGGCCGATATTATTAACGGGCACAAAATAACCATTCGATATGTGACAAATCATGCGACAATATTTCCTTCAGTGACTGTTTCGGAATCAGCTCAAAGCTTCTTAATCCAAGATGACCACAGTCACTTTACTTTGCAAAACAGGAAACTGCAAAAGATCTACAGGCGCCTCATTCCTACAGGGTTCAAACGACTGACTGATTTTTGAGTGTCACTTTAAACGGTTCCTTTGAAAGCAGGGGAAACATCAAGCAAATGTGTCAGACACACTGTGTATATATCAAACGGCACCTCGAGCCACCTTGATGCATGTGGTTAGACTTTAAAGCATCAACAATGAACTGTGCCAACTGTTTCTCATGAGGCTTTAAAAAACACACTTCAGTGCACTGATACATTTTAAAGGCAGAAAATAATGAAGAGGTGACGCAATGACAGAAAACCCAGAAGGAAAGCTAACAAGCTGCAAAATATGTGCAGATGTGGAGGCAGATTTATGAATTGTGAAGGCTAGTTTCTCCCCATGAAGCTTTCTAGATATGTGGTGCACACTGTAGGAGAATACAGGGTGAAGAAAGCATCATATCCTCACAGTGTTTTCTTGATAGAAGTTTTAAATCATCATGGGTGATTTGCAGGTTATAAATGAAATAGGAAACATATGTCTGTGTTTTATCCAGCATTTAAATAACCATATTTCAGTGAGAAGTGTTGTTTTGAAGTACATGTTCAGTCAATTTTCACTCCTCGATAAAACCCTCGAAAAACTTTAAGCTAGCTAACTTTGCAATTACACATCTCGGTTGGTCTCAGACATTCTTCAGATTTTTGTAATGTTGACCTAATAAATTCCTAAAACAGATCGTGCTGCAATAAACATGTAAATACATTTAAACCCCACTATTTATTTCACCTTAACAAGTTGATTCAGTCACTGAAATTCCATATATGAGCTACAAGGATGAGAGGCCTCCTCGCAACAAATGCTTTTGGACATTTCCCAATAAGAAGAAAGTGAAAATGAGGAACGACAATATTCTCACAGACAGCAGTAAAAACACCCAAATGCCTTCAATTACTCTGATGAAGCCTGTGTGCAAGTAACACAATCATGAGACGGACACAAGGTCAGAAAAAGACAAATACGTCCTGTTATTGAGTTCTCTTGTGAAAAGAAATAATACCTCCACCATATCTTCAGGTTATGTGGTGCTGAAGGGAGAGCTCCTGTAAATTCCAGGTCGCTTAGGATCACAGTAGTAAAGTTTAGCTGAGCGTTATTGCTAAGGGGAGACGTAGGCTTTACCATGCTGTTTATTTACAGCCGCAGAGGTTTTCAATTACCTAGCACATCACTCCATCCAGATCTTCTTTCTCACATAGCTGTCAAACACTAAACCCAAAGCTGGTAGCGATTTAGAGATTTTAAGATGTACGAAAATGTAATACTGAAAAACATACTGTACATCATCTTGTATCGGGGCCAATCCAGGCATTTGTAAAACAACAGGTAACAGGCTTCATACAAGGCTGATCTTTTGTTGTTATTTATTTTAGGACAGTTATAAACCAAAACCACATCCCTGTCAAAGCGTGCCTTCCTCCTCTGTTGTAATGGTGGTTGGCTGCCAAATGTCTAAGAAGAAAACATTCATTCATTCATCTTCTGTAACAGCTTGTCCTGTGAAGGGTCGCGGGGTCTGCTGGAGCCTATCCCAGCTGTCAACGGGCTAGAGGCGGGGTACACCTTGGACAGGTTGGACAGGTCGCGTTAGCCCTATCGCAGGGCTAACGCAGAGAGACAGACAACCATTCACACTCACAATCACACCTACGGCCAATTTAGAATCACCAATTAACCTAACAAACATGTCTTTGGACAGTGGGAGGAAGCCGGAGTACCCGGAGAGAATCCACGCAGACACAGGGAGAACATGCAAACTCTATACAGAAAGGCCCACCTCGCCACTGTGCCGCCCAAGAAGAAAACAGAAATGTATAAATCATGCAGTGACACAACAATCAACTCTGCGCCAGTAGAGGGACTGGCCTGCAAACAGTCTACATTCCACCCTAATAAGTTCCCACCTCCCTCACCGCCTGTCGCTTTAGTATTCTTGCACTAACTCTTTCCTACTTTGCCGCCTTCGTCTGGTTTGTCCCATCAATTCATTTGACCAAGGGAAGGGTTAGTTCAATCTGGTGACAGTTTCTTGGAACTTTATGTTCTTCCTTACGTTAATTTTCAGCCCCCGGTCTTGTGTCATTGCTAGCCAAGACCCGAAGAGGTGGCAGGTCATGTTGGCTTCTCCCAGTCCAAAGCAGTGGACTTTTAAATCTCCCATGGCCCTCTGAGCGAGGTCGTGATACCAAGTGTAGCGCCTCTCACCCAGCTGCTCTGCACCTACCAGCACCCCGCACCTCAGCCATGACTCACCGACACCCATGGTCTCCACTGCTCTCCACGTCTGCTCTAGCCTGACCTTGATGCCAGCCTGACAGACTTTTAGGATTCATTTTATTGCTGCACCTCCCCTGGCACTATGAATTCTTCATTCAGGCTGCAGATGGGGAGTTTGAGCTTGTTCATGGATTTATCCGTATTTCTCTATAGATGCAATGAAGTGTGGAGGGATAGTTTAAACATGATTTCTCATTTTGATTAAAATTTTCTTCACTCTTGCAAAAATATAAACTTTAAAATTTTAATAAACAAGACTTTGAGAAAGATAGACATTATTTCCACTTTACAGCGTTGTGGAAAAGAACTAAAACTTGTGGTGTTACTCAACAACTCTTCTCTTGGCCTCTTGACCATGCTATTCTGTGACACGCTGAGAGCGTTTTGTAATTTATGTTGCACTTAAGTGAGCAACACACGCACGCGAGTTACACACCCTGACAAGAAACACATTTCTGCAGCCGCATCCACTGTACGGGGCGAGATTTGTGTTTCTGTTTAAAGTAGAGGCTTTAATGCACATGAAACACACACAGAGAAAGTCAGTCAGTTAAAAATTGAATTGTATCATTTTAAGAATCCAGCTAATCCTCATTCAATCCTCATTTCTCCTCTTAATGGCTGCCAGCTTTCATTAGAACAGGCTTTTAGTAGATTACACTAACACAGGTGGAACAATTCTGGACTACTGTGTCTGTAAATGATTGGCTCTCATTAGCAGACAGTCACTTTCATGCTGGTTGTAATTACCAGTAAAAGAGATGTAAATTTAATCAAACATAAGTTGCTGAAATATACTAGCCTGGTCGTCACCATCCTACGTTTCCGCCCGAAATTTGATTTCGGTCTGGCACGGAGTCTGGCCAAATTGCCCTTCTGCGGTTCGCGTGTAACCGCGCAGTCTTAGCCAATCAGTGAACAGTTGAGTGATGACGTGAAACTCGCCTGCCGAGTTGCTTGTAGTCCAGCCAGCGGAGCTTGTAGTTCAACAGAATAGCAACAATGGCGACGGAGGAAGAGACGCTAGAAGCTACCCGCGAAGTTGTCTCAACTCTCGAGAGCATCACAGAATTAAAACCAGAACAAGAGGCTTGTCTTGTCAATTTTATAAATGGCAAGGACGTCGTAGCTCTCCTTCCAACTGGCTTTGGGAAAAGTTTGATTTATTTAACTGGAAGCGGAAGTGGTAAGCGTAAGAGCCTGAACTCCGGCGCACAATATACGTCATTACCAAACGTTGCTGATTGGTTAAGGGAGCTCCGATGATTTTAAACCTCAAAATAAGCATCTGCCCATTACGGAGACAGATTCCTATTACATTGGGCCAGACTAACGTGCAGACCGAAATCAAATTTCGGGCGGAAACGTAGGATGGTAACGACCAGGCTAGAAATATACACTCCTGATCAAAATTTTAAGACCAGTTGAAAAATTGCAAGAATTTACATTTTGCACTGTTGGATCTTAAGAAGGTTCTAAGTAGTGCTTCAAAATGCAAAAAGAAGAAATGGGAGTGAGACAAGAAAAAAATAACTGAGTAAGCAATTTATTGCAAACAACCATTAAACTGAAAACTTCTTAAAAGATCCTGAGGGTTATGGGGGAAAAAAGTCAAGTGGTAGACCCAAAAAAATTTCACCGGCCCTGAGCCGGAGGATCCAATTGGCTGTCCGTCAAGACACGGGACGATCCTTGGCCCAAATTAAGCTTGTCACTGGTGCCAACTGCAGTCCCATAACCATTAGACGGCATCTGTGAGAGAAGGGTTTTAAGAACAAAAAACGTCTTCAAAGACCTCGTCTCCTTCAACGGCACAAAATTGCCCGTTTGGAGTTTGCACGAGAGCACCACACATGGGACATTTTTCCTTCAATGGAACAATGGAGCTTCAGGTTGTGCAGAGGCGTCAAACGGCAGCTGGCTATGTGGAGATGTTGCAGGGGGCATCCCTCATGACTGAAGGCCATCGTCTGTGTGGTAATGACTGGGTTTTTCAACAGGACAACGCTGCAGTTCACAATGCCCACCTGACAAAGGACTTCTTCCAGAGAAATAACATCACTCTTTTGAACCATCCTGCGTGTTCCCCTGATCTAAATCCAATTGAGAACATTTGGGGTTGGATGGCAAGGGAAGTTTACAAAAATGGACACCAGTTCCAGACAGTGGATGCCCTCCGTGAAGCCATCTTCACCACTTGGAGCAACATTTCCACTAGCCTCCTGGAAACACTAGCATCAAGCATGCCGAAACGAATTTTTGAGGTGATTAACACGAATGGCGCAGCTACTCATTACTGAGTCCTTTTTTTTGAAAATTTTATTTCTGTTTTAGGGGGTTTTGGGGTTTTTTTGAGATGTGGTCTTAAACTTTTGATCAGCTGATGAACAGCCTATTTCAGTTTAATGGTTGTTTGCAATAAATTGCTTACTCAAATTTTTTTCTTGTCTCACTCCCATTTCTTCTTTTTGCATTTTGAAGCACTACTTAGAACCTTCTTAAGATCCAACAGTGCAAAATGTAAATTCTTGCAATTTTTCAATTGGTCTTAAAATTTTGATCAGGAGTGTAGTAGTAAAATATATTCTTTAGACTTTATGATCCATTTAGGACTGTGCTGTGACAAGTCAAAAAAGGAAAATCTAATTTGATTTAAGAAGCCAATTTGACCCAGATCAAAGATGGTCAGATGTGTCTTTTCTTTTTTTCTGGCCACACCACGGCAAAACATCTGACTTGCAGCGGGTGGAAATGAACCCAGAGGTCCCCCTTCGTACATCTTTTTCTGTTTGAACACACACACTCATATTATCTGAAGAAACATGTCTAGAAAACTGTGGTGGAATCGGAGGATGACTAACATCAGAGCGGCCCAGTGGCCTGGTTCTCATTTTGAAATAATTTTCAGTAATTTCCATCACCAAGTTGGCAATAAACTCACAGGGTTCCTTTTTTAAATTGACCTGCTCTGCTGCAGCGGCGGCTGGCTCCACTTTTACACAGGACCTCGTCCCTTGGCTTGCATTTAAAAAAAAAAATAAAAAAATGTATCTGACCCACTGGCAATAATTTATCCTGTTTTGTTTTCCATCTGTGAGCTTCTTAAATGAGTGGGAACAGAGCTAAATAAACACAGATCTTTAAATTTGATCAATTGCATGAAAAGCACATTCGATTTCAAAACTTACTGGAATTCAGAAGCAGATTATGGTACAGAATGGTTAAAAGTACCTTCTGATATAAATGTGTATATGTTAAAATTATTAACTTAATTTGGACTGAGACGCAGATCTAATAATAATAAAAAACAGCAACATCACACCTATGTATCCATCTATTAGTTTGTCCTTTAGAGCATGGGTGTCATTTTAGTCCACAACCCAATTTGATCTCAAGCGGGCCGGACCAGTAACCTAATAACATAATAACTTGCAAATAACGACAATTCCAAATTTTCCCCTTTGTTTTAGTACATGAAAGAATATGGCATGAATTAATGAAGTAATATGAAAGTGTTCACATTTAATGAACTATTCTTTTACAAAACATTTTATGAACAACCTCAAATTTCTTAATAATAAGTGTAATTTCAACCGAATTGCTTCCATCTGCTGTTAAGTTCAGGGTCTCAGTGTTGTGTTATGTCCGCAACTCCGACTAAAACAGTGCGGCCATTAGCAGGCAAATTGGGAATAGCAGTTACTTTTATTAAAAACTTACTGTTAATGTCTTCAACACTCTTTTCAAATTCATCCCGTGAGCCAGATTGGACCCTCTGGCAGGCCACTTTTAGGCCCCAGGCCATATGTTTCACACCCCTGCTTTAGAGGGCGAGGGATTTAAATTAATTACTGTTAATAACAGTGACAGATGACACTCTGGACTTTTGTTTTTCTTGCACATTTGCACATGCTTGTTTTTTTTATTGTTTGTAATTTCATTACATTTCATTGTAATCTAATTTAACCTTTATAATATTCACTTTTAATATTCACTTATTCACTTATCTTATAATTTTTGTAAATATTGGTTATAGATTTTTGTTCTTTTTTAGTTCTCTATTTTTTATTGTTGATTTTAGCTTTTTGTTATATTTATGTATGGTGTTGAATGCCTGTACATTGCTGCTGCAACAGTGAAATTTCCCAGTTTGGGATGAATAAAGAAACTATCTATCTATCTAAATACACGTTAATTTGTCTTTTCCATGAGAATATACATATAAAAAAACTATCTTAAAGTATTATGTAATCTGAATACATGGCCATTAAATTTACTTTTAAAAGAACAGCAAGTGCCTGGTACTTTAGGCCGTGACACAACAAACCATCATCGAAAAACCACTCGCAACAAAAGCAGACTACACCTCACGTCTCCTGCGTCTAGACCAAAAACACTACAGTCAACAGCTGGTACATATCGCCTGCACCTGTGTGAAAGGAAGTAACTCTTCCTACCAGTAGTGTATAATCTTCATTAAAAATGGAAGAGCAACTATTAGCTGGGAGGCTAGGAAGCTAAGAGGAGTTTCAAACCATCGTACAGAGCTGGCCTCTCCAGAATAATGATGATCAGTTACACTTTATTCATTCTGGATGAAATATGTGTGGAAATAGTGGTGGATTTAATGGTTCCGATGTGATGAAGATGAAAAATTAAAAGGTCCCTCTGAACTTTTTGGTTTTGTCAACTTTTGTCCCTTCCGTTTCTCTTCTCTTGCTCTGATTCTCTAAACTTTATCACAGACTCTTAATGCTACAGATTCAACGCGGCAGTAAACAGCGCAGACAGAAGTCCGACTAGCGCTAACAACGATACAGATGCTCACTGGGTTTTGTATGTAAATATATATACATACTAGTAGACTAGTATTCCTCTATTTCCTTAGTGTGTTTGGTTAAAAGACCTTTGACTCCATGCTCTCTGCACTGAAAACACAGCTATATTCCTACATATGGCTCTAAACCAATTTGTTTTCTTGCTGTATATCTCACTTATGATTTGGTTAAATGTACCAAAAATGATTCTCCATAAAGCTAGGAAATTTGATGACACAGCTAAGCTGCAAATGTGTCTTTTCCCCACAATCCCTGGGAATAGAAAAGAAATTCTGAGTCACCGTCCTCCCAGAACGAAGCTCCTTTTAATTCACCAAAGCTACCATAATCCACTTTCCCACAGTTTGGTTCAGCCTATTTCAGATCCAGAGTCTGCTGTCTGGCGCTCAGCGAAATGTGCTATAACAAATAAACTGGCTAGAAAAAAAAAAAAAAAAAAGAGTCTCAAACTTGTAAACTTATAACTCCTACTCCCTTTCTCATTTCACATGTCCTGGTGTTCCTTTTTTTTTTTTTTTTTTTTTTGGTAAATTCCTGGTCCCTGGAGCTTTAGGTTAAAACCAGGTCAGTTTAAAATTGCGACTAAAGCCAGGATCCACTGAGAAACAATAAAACAGAGTATCAGTTAACATGGTGTGTCAGTTGTACCTAACACGGTTAATGAGGAGTTCAGTGACACTGACAGCTTGCTTGAGATTCTGGCTCATTATTCAGGACACTCCCCGGGAGAACTGTAAAATAAGGGTTCACTTTTCTGCTTATTTTCTGCTTTTTTTTCGACAAAAAATGAGGACGTGCATATGTTTCTTGGAACTGTGATCTGCAAACTGTAAACGAGTCCCCTTTCTCTCATAATATTAAATGAAACTGTTGGAGTTCAAGCGATTTGGAGTTCCGGCGCAGGCTGTGGTCCTGTTGTCGGTGTTGGCACAGTGTTCACTCTCTGGCACTTCATAGCGCAACTGTTGCTGTGACTACTCTTGAATGCGTTAGATAAAATGATTCAGACTGTATCTAAAATAAAAGGCAACCTTCTCTTATATGTTTAGTCAAATTATGAAGCTTGACTAAAGTGGTTAACAATCATTTCCACTCTTTGAAAATATGCTTTGAGTCGAAGCAGCTCAAAAGAACAAAACATTTTTGAGGCTATTTGACTATTCTGGGTTTTGTGTTCACTGTGTATACATTTTTATTTCATTTCCATATAAAAGACATTTTGTGGATCTGAATTATTTAAATCAAGACATTTGTTTACCACTTTTCATCTCATGTTCCAAACAAATAAAAATCTGAGTCAGTTTAAATAAAAAGGCAGCACTAATAGAACCATAAAGTCTTTTTTATGTGATTTATTTTTTTTTTACTACAATATAAATTATATTAGTTTAAAAAAAATTTATTGGAATTACATCCTGTAAACGCTGCTGTTAATGTATGTGAATTAGGGATGCACCGAAATGAAAATTCTCGCCCGAAACCGAAACCCGAAAATGGAGAGCCCAGGGCCGAAAACCGAAAGGCCGAAAGAAATTGTTATGGCAATTATTAGTACCATTGCATTAATGGCTATGACTGTGTACTAACCTCACTAAAATCAAGACATTGCAATTGCATAAATTAATATTAATGTTTCAAAGAACAAATCAATTACAAAATTATGAAAATATTTATTTAGCACATTCCAACAATGCACAATATAAAATAAAATAAAATTCAAAATAAAATGTTTAAATTGACCCCACTCATGTTAAATCATAATAGAGCAGAAGCTTTTGCGGCTGGAAATCAGCATTGATCCACTGTGCAGTTACACCGAGCATATTTGTTTTTATTTTTATTAAGAAAAATTTGTGCACTGCACCGCAAAAATAGCGCCGTCCCTTTAAGAAAAACGGCAGTCTTAACTGAAGCATGGCTGTGGATGTGTGCCGCTGAACGGGCAAGTCGCAATAAAAAGTGAAAAAACAAAACAAAAAGATGAACGTTTGTCTTGCTGTTTGTTTTGGAGGTGCAGCAGATAAATGATCAGACTAACATTTAAAACATTTTATTTTTTTTTCCAATGGCACGCAATCTACCGGTCATCGTGATCGACGTATTGGGCACTCCTTTTGCCTTGGCACCATCACTGGGAAACTTCCTTGCTTGGATGTTTGGAGTTCAGGTGATATATTAAATGCAAATCGCTACCAGTGGGTATTTATATAATATTTATATAATACGTGTTGTTTCGGTGATAAAAGTCTTTCGGTGGCCGAATATTCGGTGCATCCGTAATGTGAATACAAAACATTTTGCACATTTTACAGAGACCACAATGAAAAGTTCCAGATCTCAACATTATGATCCAAGAAACCTACTGTGAACCTACTGTCTGTGACGCCATTTTAAAAGGAAAGAGGACAGACTCTTGGCAGATTTGGAGGGACGGCTTCTGGAGGATAAATCAGCCTGACAGTAGTTTTTTACGTCTGTGTCAAGTCCATCTTCTGGCGTCTGGGGCTGCAGCACACTGCTCTCTTTTATTCGTTTGCGGTTCCACAGGTAGCAGGACATAATTCTAGTCAGCAGAGTATCTGAACATTTGGACATTTCCTGATGCACCATAATCAATTAAATACTTCAACTGTTGATATTTCCGTGGTCACATCAGGATTTCAAACAAACACTGCAGGAACGGCTTGATTTGGACGGCGCAGAGCAGCTGTTCATTTCCTCAAGTTAGCCGGTTCCATGTCTACACCTCCATTGACTTCATCCTCACCTCCTTAAAGGACAAAGGGAAACTGCTGTGTTGCATTCGTTCTGCTGAGGCTGTGATTGGCTAAAATCTGCCGTGTCTCTAGGACCTGAACACCTCTCATACAGGAAATATGCAGGAAAGATTGAGGCCGACCTCTGAGAGGAGGCTGCTGTCCATTAGGACCAAAACTTCAAACGAGAGCCATTCCGCCCTTGTCTGCAACTGACCTCATCAGGGGACGGACTCTCATCCTGCTCTACTGACACTACGCGTTACATTGATGGAAAGTCTCCAAAATCCTCAGTAGCCATACACATTTTCTTACATAATACATTTTCAACAACTCTGCACAAACTCATCTATTAAAAACCAGACATTTTACATTAGTCTAAATACTGTTGTATGGTTTCTATTTTATATGTTTGCTTTTTGACTTTACAAAACAGTACCTGCTTTTGGTTTACTCATATTTTCTCTTACTGTATTTACCGTCATTGTTATGCACCAGATACAAACTTAAATTGAATCTGGCAATAAACTTAATTCTGAGATCGAGTATGATAGCATTTCTATTCACACCACATTTGAAAGATATGCAAAGTTACACAAGTGAGCTCAAAAATTTCATATAAAAACTGAACTGACAAAAGGATAAGATCAACAGTACCACATAGGATCAGTACAAAAACTCATGTATGTAAAATACAAAAGTATAAAAAGTAGCATTTAGTATGATGTGTACTAGTCTACCACAGTTTTCGAAAATAAAGACTACCATAATTTAAATTCAACACTGAGACATACACTGCCTGGCCAAAAAAAAAAGTTGCCACCAAAAAAAAGGTTGATGGACTGGCTTTAACTTTGATTACAGCACTCATTTGCTGTGGCATTGTTTCGCTAAGCTTCTGCAATGTCACAAGATTTATTTCCATTATTTCCATACTGTTGCATTCATTTTTCACTAAAATCTTGTATTGATGATGAGAGTCTGACCACTGCACAAAGTCTTCTCCAGCACACTTAAGCCCCATGAATTCTGGCATTGTCGTCTTGGAATATGCCCGTGGAATCAGGGAAGAAAAAATCCATTGATGGAATAACCTGGTCATTCAGTATATTCAGGTAGTCAGCTGACCTCATTCTTTGGACACATAATGTTGCTGAACCTAGACCTGAGTAACTGCAGCAACCCCAGATCATAGCACTGCCCCCACAGGCTTGTACAGTAGGCACTAGGCATGATGGGTGCATCACTTCATCTGCCTCTCTTCTTACCCTGATGCCCCCATCACTCAGACCACATGACCTTCTTCCATTGCTCCAGAGTCCAATCTTTATGCTCCCTAGCAAACTGAAGCCTGTTTTTCCGGTTAGCCTCACTGATTAGTGTTTTTTTTATGGCTACACAGCTGTTCAGTCCCAATCCCTTGAGTTCCCTTCACATTGTACGTGTGGAAATGCTCTTACTTTCACTATTAAACATAGCCCTGAGTTCTGCTGTTGTTTTTCCTCGATTTGATTTCACCAAACATTCAAGTGATTGCCGATCATGATCAATCAGGATTGTTTTCCGACCACGTTTCTTCCTCGAAGGCGATGGTTCTCCACTATCCTTCCAGTTTTTAATAATGCGTTGGACAGTTCTTAACCCAGTTTTAGTATTTTCTTCAATCTCCTTAGATGTTTTCTCTGCTTGATGCATGCCAATGATTTGACCCTTCTCAAACGGACTAACATCTTTTCCATAACCACGGGATGTGTCTTTAGACATGGTTGGTATGAGAAATGAGGAGCTACTCATTGCATCAGTTGGAGTTAAATAACTTGTTGTCAGCTGAAAGATAATCTCCCATGCAGTAATTATGCAATAGGAGTCTCATACCTCTTTGGTTAGTTAAATCCATGTGGTGACTTTTTTTTTGGCCAGGCAGTGTAGTTATACTTTGGAAAAGTAAATCTGCATTGATGAGTTTGAAACGGATTGACTTGATTTCATAAACAACTTTTTGTCACTTTCCGTTGGGCATGCGTCTCTTCATTTACCCGTCCACAGCCAAATTCCCCACTTATTACCCATCATGCGTATGCAGCTTTCTGACAACAGACACAGCTACTCTTCTATACTGTTTCTCAAAGATGAGTTCAGTCAGTTTGTCTAATGATAAAACACACCACAACCGACCAGAACAGGACATTTAACAGAAGGTTTTAGTGGATAAATTCACTCATGGGTCTTTTTGCAGATTTTCAACAGGTGAGTCAATTCGCCACGTTTAACCATGCCAGTGCAAACTTCATGCTCCATTAGCGGAGGCACTTACGTTGCCTCTGGTTGTTTTTAAACAGCTTCACTAAATCAGCAATAGTTAAGTCAGTCTACCAATACTTCTGACTTCTTTCCCTGCACTGCACAAATATGTGCAGTAATTTACTGAAACAGATGGGCACAGTTTTTCCCAGACGTTACTGGAGGATACTGGATATTTATCGGGGACTGGATTAAGTAGGCGATTATTACACTTTCGTCACTCTAGTGAGAGATTCTGACAGTACGATGGTGTATAATTGTATTTAGTTATGATGAACTGCAGTGTGAGTTCATGGATATGTGAAGACACCTTACTAATCTGCTCAGCTTAGTTTAGGTGTTTTTGTCAGATTTGTTGATAAGTAAAATAGAATAGAATATTAGTAAATGTTTAATTGAAATAAGATCTGGTCATTGTGGGTAGGGATTACAGGTAGATTTTTCGTGACTATGTAACTTTGTAAAGTGGCTTTTAGAACAGCTACTAAAATTATGTTTTTAAAATATTGGCTAAAACCAAAAAATAAATAAATAAATAAATAAATCTGGTTTCTTAAATGTACTGCCATGATTAAAACAGAAATTCAAAAAAAGTAAATTCATTGTATTAATGTACTGTTACTTCTTGTCCCAAACTAATAATATGTAAATTCATTATTTCATTTCTCATACTCTACTTTTAAATACCAAATTTTGCATTTTTTTGCAACACACAACATGGCTGCTCAGACAGAAACTACTAATAAAATGCTCTGTCTTCAGCTAAATGCACAACGTGAAATGTGAGTAACAATCAGTTAATACCAGAGACGATGACGCTACCGAGACTAATATTTCTGTATTTTCTGCAGCAGAATGGATACAAACACGACATGTTGGCCATAAACGTTTAAAGGTCACAAGAAAATTGGCTTCCTGATGGTCTGCAGCCCAGTTTAGAAATCCAAGGTCAGTCAAAGTATCAAATCAGTATCAAAGTGAGCGACCACCAGAAAACGTTAAACATATGCTTTGGCCGTCTGACTGTGTTAATAGCAGGTACGTGTCCAGATGGCGTTTTAAATTTCTTTCCTCCGTCTGGAGGGAATGCAGCAAACAGACCTCCTGACAACAGACATCCATAGCGAGCGCTGTCAATGAAATTACATGTAAAGCTTGCAGCATTTTATGCCCTTAAGATCCATCATTATAGTGCACTCTAGGTAAAGTTTTGATCTTATATTGATAGTTCATTATGCTTTATAATGCCGCTATTTTATGGATAAATCCTTTTATTCAGTAACTCAAAAATTAAGTGAAAATGATCTAATCCTTAGAATCAGTTTCTTTCTTTTTTATAGGCCACAGCAGCTTTTCAATTTAAAGGTAGGCCTTTGTTTAACAAAAGTTCAACATTAAAATAAAATCTTGTGCAAAATAAATAACAAAATCCTTACAGACATTTTACTTCTCGTTTATTTTTATTTCCTGTTTTATTGTCATAAAAAAGATGTCGGAAGATCTTTAGCACGCGGCCCTAAAAAAAAAATGCTATGCTTATCTCTAATATTATTTCACTTTGGCATTCATTTTTGCAAACATTATATTATTCATTGTGAATTAATAAAGGTCTAACTGAATATAGAGTAAATAACGTTTTCTAACTTTTATACACTTTCTGTTGAACTTAAAGCTGCAGGTATAACGTTTTATAACATAAAAAAATATGTATTTATTGTCTTAAGACATGTTGAAAAGACTGTTACAGATTAAGTAATGTACATATTTTATATATTCTACTTTAGTCTATATAAAATAAATCCTAAGCGGTATCAAGTTTCTCTGTGAAGCCGCTTCGACTCTGACCAGTGCAGGTTTTTATCTTTGATCACTGCTGATACTAGAATAACTAGCTGCTGGCTCCAGTAAACTGACTTTTAATGTGTATTTCTGCTTTTCTTTCCAACATTTATCTATCTGTTTCAAGGAGGTTGTCGACACCGATCCCTGGTAGATGGCGTAGTCGATAGATGGAGCCCCGACAACGTCGACGCTACGCTTTGAACAAAATCCGGAAAACTGCTCCAGAGTTTTCTGACATTATTACTGCCCAACTAAATACACGTGTAAAGATTTACAGCAGAGCTACAGTCAAGGTGCTCGTTCCGGCATTTTACTCGTGCCTGAGCGTACATGTGTCGAACACTCGCATCGTGGAATAAATCCAGGCGTTTAACACTCAGAACATAACCGACACATTTCAGTTTATCAGTGGCTAATTTGTTTCTCATTAACAGGCCCTGATTTAAATTTTACCAGTGTAACGTGGAATGTGTCCGCTGCACTTCACAGGCCACAGCTGGGAAAATATCATTAAAGCAGCTGGCACACAATTATTGGCGGAATTCTTTTAACAAGCCCACAAAAGATGATTTCTCTCTCAATTCTGCTTCTTTCTTTTTTTTTCTGACTGAAGATTAAAGCATGAGGATTATAAAATAAGCTTGTTCTGAAATTCCTCATCCATACATGCTGCAAGCCAAGATGTCTCTGTTGCACGTTCCTCACCGCGACTTTTCCAAGGCTAAAGCGATTTCCTGGAACAGTTTAAACAAAATAAGATAGGAAAATTTCCGTTCGACTTACCTGTGGTTCCCGGGCCAGCTGTCTTTCAGTATATCTCACTCTCAGTTTCTCGATTCTATAGTGTGCCGCTCTTCGCTCTTCTTCCCTCCTTTTTCTTTTCTTGCCTCTTTATTTCTCTGCTTCTTTGGTCCACAAGTCACTACACTCCTTCCTACACTCCTTTTCTCTCCTCCCTTTTTTCTCACTTCACCTCTGATTTCGTTGGGATTATTTTTTTTTTCTTCTCAAAATATCTTCCTTTCTGCTTTATTTGACTTCCCCTTCTCTGTCTTTGTTCCCCTGGCTCTGTCTGTCTTGTGTTTGCGAAGGCTTTTCTTTTTCTAGAAACAACTCTCTTTCTCCCCCTCTCCTCTGTTTCTTCTTTTATCTCCGCTTAAGTAGCAGTACCTTTCCCTGCTGCTGATGATGAAGACATACTGGGAGGTTTGTACCGGGGAGGCGGGACCAGTGCGGCAGTCATTTGGGGGATGGGAAAGGTCAAATTATGCAAAGGATGGACAGATAAACGCAAACCAGACCCTCCTGAGAAGTGCTGGTAATGGCAGGTGTTTCCACTGTAGCCTTGTGCTACATTAGAGGTTGACACCAGCCTAAAAAAAAATCCGCCTCATCTAATCTGTTTCATCTGTCTGTGACATTCTGTTAACTTTGTGATTGCAATCTTTTGCACGTCTGTCTCTGTAAATCAACTTACCCTCAATCGACTTCTGCTTGAGATTCCCTGCATTTCCCAGAATGCAATTCTGACCGTGCAGCATAGTGTACCTTGAAACAGGTGTTCAGTCTGTTTTCCTATGCGTGACAAAGATTCGTTGACTTGAGCTAGACTGCCAGTCTAACACTGCTCCCTTGACTTTAAGCTGATATAATGCACCATTCATCCTTTTGAATTGGCTTGTTAGCATGCTTAATGCTGCTGTTCAACACAAAGTCAGGCTAATGTGAATGTAATTCATTTTGTAAGTGTTCAGCAACAATCCAAATGAATGTTGTGCTTGGCGCTAGCGTTCCTGGGAGAGCCAGGATGTAAACAGATGGACTGACAAGTCTGTGGAAAAGTAAACCAAAACCAGCTCCGCCGGCAGCACCCCAACCCAGAACCAGGTCGATGGAAAGGTGCCTAGCTTTGGCCTCTCCCAGATGAGGAAATCATGACCACTGTTGCCAGACCGGTCCGGTTTCATGACCAGTTTCGCAGTTTTGATCACGATTTTGGAGAAGATAGAATTAGGCAGGTCAACAAAATTTGGACTGGTTTGGATCACTCTGGTGTCTTATTACTTTTTAAGGCTGATTTGAAACAACAAACAGACGCTTTTGTGTGCGTGTGTGTGTATTCTCATAGCTAGATGTGAATAGTTGTGGTGGTTAGCTGATGTTGTTTGTTGCTGTATGATTTCCATAATTTGGCTGCATGGTAATTTATGACAGACTACTCTAGAGTAACCATTCGGGTAGTCAAACTGCTAATCAAAATATCCACCCGATATTTTGATAGTTTTCGAACACATCTGGCCACACTGGTCATTACAATTCTTCATAGGGGACATGAAGGATTTTACCAAATGTTATTGTTTATCAAGATTTTACTAAAAGCCAGAAATGTAAAAATCCCCGTTGCTGAGCCATGTGGTTAGAGAAGTAATAGTTGAGATGCTTGGAGCCTAAACAATACTGCTCTCCAGATGCCTTGCACGGCCTCCCACTGCTCCAAGGGCATGATCAGATCACGCATTAAGATTTGATCTGGGCGATCCGATCACGTAAAAGACAGGTATGAAGACCTCCAGGACTCCGATCTCCGACCACATTTGGAGGAGGTCTGGGTCGCGTGTGTCCGCATTCCTTTGGTAGTGTGAACGCAATACGTCCTGAGTCGCATTAAAGACCATCTATACTCAACAGTGGTGCTCCTTCATTCAAAAAACATATGACACATATGCATATAAATGATCGGCTGAAAACGAAAAAGCACTGTAAGTGATGTCTGTTCATTAGTAATGAGAGTCTTCTAAAATATTTTGCCCTTGTTGCCATTAACTAACTAAAAAAAAAGATAAATCTAAGTATTTTAATGCAAGGTCTGGACAAGCTCCAAGTGTGCTCACTTGGATGGATTAAAGGCAGATAAAATAGATTCAAGGGATAAAGAGATATGTATTGATAATTAAAGCTGATTTGATTTGAAGAAAAATTGGCTTCTTAGCATGTTTAGCATGACTAAACTAGGATAAGTGCTGCATTCTGTCCTCTAAACGTCACCTCATCAACATTGTTAGACTCGTTATCAAGTCTGTGACGTTTAGGAATACAGACTCACCATCTGTTTAGCGTTACACCTGGATTACGTTGTATGACCAGAACTGCATTCTGGAAATCTCAAGCAGAAGTCGACTGCAGGAAAGTTGGTTCACGGACATGATGACATGCAATCACAAACTAACCGAATGTCACAGGCAGAGGGAAGTGATTAAAGGGATATGAGGAGGATTTTTCTTAGAGGCTGATATTGACCTCTAATGTAGCACAGAGCTATAGTGGAAACACCTGCCACTTCACTGGAGGGTCTGGTTTACATTTACCTGTCTTTCACCAGATAGTTGTACAGATACTTTAGTCAAAGCTGTGGACCATCTGACCAACAGAGGAGGCAAAAATGTTTCGCAACAAGTGTTGTTGACATTTGCTCTGACACAAGATAATATAAGATGGGATGTAGGTTTGTTGATCGCGCCTAATTTCAGATGCACTAATTATAAGACAATAAATGAAAGGCAATATGCTGTTTACCTCACAGAGATATATTTTAATAACCACAAGGGTTTAATTAGTTTAAATATTTTCATTATAAATTTAATATATCTGCTTCATTATTACTCTGCAGTAAACAGGGTCAGGGTTGGCAAGGATAATTTCAGACTGTTTTCAGATCACTCAGTCAGTACCTGAATGTCAATAAATAAGTGAAACTAGAAAATGACGGTAGCCCTAACAAGTTCAGTGTGAAAATAAGTAAATGTGTTCTGTCTTCTATCTACAATATGATTTCAACTGACGCCGGACAAATGCGTACACAGAGATCAGGCTGACGTATGTCCTGTAAGATCTGTTTAGGCCCAAAATATGGTTTGAAATAAGCACACAGAATGTCCCACGCTCGTCCGGATATTTGTAACCTGAAATAACAAACATGACTTTTGAATGTGTGCACCTGAATGGAATCTCTCACCCATGCATCCAAGCATTTTAAAGAAGAGAAATTAGCCAGAGAGAGGGTTTAGTGGTAGACTGAATCCAGATGTTACGATAATCTCACACTGGTTTAATTCCACTGCAAATTAATCTTTCAGTCCTTTCTCCACTATAAACATTTCAAGCATGCATCACTATATGCACATCCCAATAATTATTGGATTACAACCTTTATTTTTAACTAATCATTAAGCACGGTGAGCCTGGAGCTGGCTCATCACCACGTACCCATGCCCCGCAGAGGAGAGGACTGTTCAGTGTGATGCTTTCTCATAGGTCTGTGTCAAAGTCATGGATTTTGTCACACTGCATTGGAATTTATCTAACGAGATCTGATACGACAGTGATCACTTTCTATATTTTTCTTACTGCTTGATTAGAGGTAAACATTTCTTTATTGTTTTTGCAGACGCTGAGTGATTCTATCTCCAGCAGCTGTTTAATGCGTTTGTGCGCTTGTGCCTTAGCTTGCCAGCTATGTGTTGCATGTTGGACTGCTTCTATATTTAGTTAAAATTATCCTTTTTTTTGGACCACCTGCTAACAACACACCAACGACATATACATCAATATTCATTAGGGATTTGTGTTGCTTTCAAGTTTCTAATAATTCATTCATTCATAGACTGGTGACCTGTCCAGGCTGCCCCCCGCGACCCGAGAGGATAAGCAGTCCCCTTCTTGCTGTGAGGCGTCAGTACTAACCACAAGACCCTCAGACCCTTGCCAGATCAGACGGCTTCATGCCCAGCTTTGGGCAGTTTAGAATTTTATTTTGCGGGTAATAATAACAGTTGTGTTTATGAGCAAAGTTTGGGCTAGTTTGGCAACATTCTGGCAGTTTACCTAATTAGTTTTCAATGCTGGTTTGAAACTAAACAATGGTGCTTTACTCTTCCCAAAACGAGGTGTGCCTGTGAGAAGTAGTGGTGGTTGGCTGTTGGAGTTTGTTGCTGGGTGACTTCTATGCTGCAATTGCATTGTTTTTTAATGATACTATACCAGTGTAAGCAAGTGGGACGGTTAAAGTACTAAATCATCACAGAGCAAACATTTTGGGCTTTTTGTGTGTGTTTTGGCGTTTTTTTTTTTTTTTTTTTTGCAGTCCTTGGGCTGGAAAACATCAGTTGTCTCTGGAAACACTGCACACAGTCTCATGAGCAAGGCCGAACGTCCAGATGAAAGGTTAACTGTTTGGCCTAATCCTCCCAATGCACCTTATGACTCTTGTAAAACATCAGATTAGTCTTAGACCTTCTCCTGAAGGAGTTGTTTATGCAGATCGCTAATGTGACTGTTGGCTATGTCCGTCCTTGATATCCTTATAGATCTTCATTGTATTGTTCTATAATTCTCCCTTCCCTTCCTCTCCTCTCTCTTTTTTTTGTATCTCTACCTGGTCAGCCTTGTGCATGGTTCTGCTCAAGGCGTAAAAAGTTACACACCAGTTAACACATGGACAACTTGAAAATCTCTCAAGCCTGCTCTTGTCCAGCAGCTTACTAGTAACAAGCCAAGTCATGTCACGTGCTATAAGTAAGCATTTTGTGGTTTTGGCTTGTCATCACACGCTGTATAATCTCAGTGAAGGACCACCCATCCCTGCTCTTTGCTTTAACTGATCTCATGTGTCTTTTAACAATGTAAAATGACACCCTAATGAGCCCGAAACGGCTATTTATATGCAGTTTCGTGATGGTATTGCATATAAATTCCAGCATGGGTAAGGGAGAATTGATGTAAGATTGGGAGGGTCTTGAAGTGGCGACCTGACAGAACTTAATGTAAAGAGTCAGAGTTCTCCAGAACCCCAAACACAGTCAAAGATTATAGCTCTGGTTTTACCTACTCAGGTTTGATCTCTGTATTTTCCGGTCATAGATCAGAGGTTAATAACTGCCTCTGTGCACATGTTATTCACATTTTTGTTCACCTAAACCACAACTAAAACCAGTTTAACTTTTTTTTTTCTTCCTATAATGAGGCAGTTTGTGTTTTGACATCTTTGGCTTCCACTCTCTCACAAGAATAACACCATTTTGGGATAAAAATCCACATGTGGTCTTCAGTTGTTCTTTCTTTTCTTTTTTTTTTTTTTTCAGCTCCACACCCGTCTTTGTAGTTTGATTTAAACCTCGACATGTAAGAAGTGAAATATAAACCGTAATTCTGGAAAGTGAGAGGTTTGATTTAATCTTTCTGCTCGCTTTGTTATTTATTGATATTTACACAAGATTACGTAGAGTCCCAGCAGAGATTATGCAGTGTTTCCCAAAATGTCAAACTTGTGAGTAACTATGGGATGAAAGTTCTCTTTCCAATTTGGTTTGCTGATTAGAATAATTTACATCCACTGTGGATGATGGACGCGACACAGACACTTAAATTACTGGCGGGCTGATTTATCCTTCTGAAGATGTTCACCCAAAGTCTGCCGTCTTTCCTTCAAAGCTGCAATCTGTGAACATGAACGGTCGAGTCGCACAGGAGCAGTATCAGACTTGACCTTTGACCTCTTTACCAGCGGTTTGTTGGGTCATTAAGGAGAAGAACTGTAAGGTTGAACTGTCGACTGAAAGTGGAAACCACGTTAATGGGACTTTTACACTGGCTTGAAACTATGTTGATGCCTGCACGATGGTAAATATCCTGTAAAGCGTCACTAGTCAGTGTTTTTATTAACATGGATCGGTGTTGTCATCAGTGAACTCCACAGCGGAGTTTTTTAGCTCATTGTTGTCGTTTCCCAGTTCCCAAATGTTGCTGTCATCCGTCCACCAGCTATTTTCATCGACTAGCTGCAATAAACCCAGGATCAGTGCCAAATGGCTAACAGGCAAGGTTAGTGTTACCCTTTTGAGATCTGTGGCTCAGAAACATAGGAGGAATACCTCTCAGTTTCTCTCTAAACTTTTGAGACGCGCCGTTATTTCTTTGGATGAACAGTTTATTTCTTTTCTTTCTTGCCCATGTGAACAAAAATATACATAGGTGAAACATCTTGTGCCCTAAAAGACTGCATCTCTGAACACAGAAATGCCTTTTTTTTTTTCTTGCATTTTTTTTTACAGGCATAGAAGCTATAAAGCTCGGTGTATGCAGTAACCGCGACTTGAATATGTCCAATAAACAGCTGACCTAAAGTTAATGTCATGACGTGACATGACAGGGAAAATGGTACAGGCGTGGTGCTGTGTGTTTGAGAATGATAGCAAAATTTGAACTATTTTTACAGCGATCTTGTTTGCCAAAATTAGACTCTTGGTTTAATCATCGTGTAATCCTCGACTAATCTTAGGCTAATTAAAAGCAACATACGTAGATACACTGAAGTGGCTTGCTATCTTTGTGCGTTGCACGATTTGGCATACACCAGGGGCAGATAAGCTTCTGACAGTTGTATCAAACGTGGCCGCAGCGGTTAAGGCCTGGGGAAAATATTTTAAGTGTACACATCACTGGTATTGTGGTATTACTGGTATTAACAATTCAGTACAATGTATTTAACGTTTGTTGTGGTCTGTGATGTGAATGGGATTATTTTTCTTTTTTTAGACTTGGACAGACTTTATTCAACCGCAAGGGAAACTGTTTGGTCACAGTAGCTTAGTTGTACATAAAAAACACTCGAGAACCACAAGTAAAAAAGAAAGATAAAATAAAATAGAAATAAAAATGTACAAAATTGGCATATGAACAAATGTACAGGACATAGAGAGAGACGTAAATATATATTATACTGTATACATAGGAATGAATAATAAGGTGCATTGATGGGCATTAACATGAATAACATGGAGTTATGTGTTACAGAAAGGTGAGTTGCTGTACTGCTGGATTGAATAGGGTACGAAAGAAGTCTTGTAGCGAGTGAGTGTTTGGAGGAGTATTCTTTTTTTTTTTTTTTTTTTTTTTTAAATATATGTTTATTAAATTTTTCAAATAAAACATGAACATACATGACAGAACAAACAAACTTACATACATTGGCTCACACACATATCAAAATTCAAATTTCAAATTCCAAATTCATACAGGCGATAGATTCAGGAGGTACATCCCACAGATACATATAGTAAAATAAATTGAGGGCACACTGCCATGCACGATACATCCACATGGTCGGAAATAGAAGCACATCAACGGTAAAGTGTCATTTAAAAGGCAGAGTGATTGAAGTTATGATACAAACCCTCTTGCGAGAATGGTGGAAATATTCAAACCAATATATGACAGGAAGGGCTCCCATGTTTTCCGAAAAACATCATCTTTACTGTGTAGTTTACAAGTCAGATAGTCCAGAGCTACATGTTCAAGTGTTACTCTTTGCCACTGAGTCTTGGATGGAACTTTATCCATTATCCAATTTAAAAGAATACACTTTCTAGCACAGAAAGTAAGTGTTTGGTGAAGTTTCCTTTTAAATTTGTCAGTGATGGACAGATCAGGTATGCCAAGTAGGAAATGTAAGAGGTTGTTGTTTTTATTAGTAGACAGAATCTTATTAATTTCCTGCCCTATGACCTGCCAAAACTGCTGTATTTTCCTACAATGCCACAAACAATGTGTAAGACTACCAGTTTCTATTTTACACTTAGGGCATAGTGGAGATGTATTAGGTTTGAATTTATGACGTTGGTAGGGAGAGATATGGGCCCTGTGTAAGAGCTTAAGTTGCATGGCTCTTACTCGGTTACATACACTCAGCGTTTTTGCACTCTTCCACGCATTATCCCAACCGTCATCTGATATCTCAATATTAAGGTCCCTCTCCCATAACTCTTTCAAAAAATGAGTGTTTGTGGTGTTATACCCCTTAAGAATATTATAAAATAAACTAATAGACCTGCCAGATTTCTGTAAGAAGAGCTGTTTCTCTAAATGTGAAATATTTTGACACTGAAGGATTGTAGTATCCTTTGTGACAAAGTTTCTTACTTGTAGATATCGAAAGAAATCTTGCTGTTGAATGCCATATTTCCTTTTCAGCTGAGTAAAAGACATCATGGTAGAACCGTCCAGTAGTTCGTGCAAAGTACATATTCCTTTATTTACCCAAACATGGAAGTTATTGTCCATCACTCCAGGAAGGAAATCAGGATTATCGCATATTGGAGTGAAAACAGAGGTGAACTGAGATTTCCCCTCTAATTTCCTGATGGCATGCCATGCCTTAACTGTAGAGATTGTAATTGGGTTAGTACAAGCAGACTTCAAATATGCACTTTTCCTAATAAACAAAAGATTTGGAGGAGTATTCTTGCTGTATCTTGTAGACAGTGAGAATAAAGACCTTTCTTTCTTTCTTTCTTTCTTTCTTTCTTTTTCTTGATTCACATTTGAAGATGGAATTACAAATGCTGTTGTTACGTTCACTGACATGCAACAGAGATAAGCAATGCGTCTGCATTAAAGTACACTGGAGTATTTGAAAGATCAATAAATGAAAAGGAAGTATCTGTCAGGATTCGAGGGTTTGATAGTACTGGGGGTGAATATCATGTGAAGTCTCTCAATCGGGGGAACTGAACACCTGGGACAACATAAAATCATCTCATCCTTTTTCCATCGTCTGTTTCACCATGTAACATTTCAGAGGCATTACTCTCCCTTTTACTGATATACTGATTTCATTGCCTTTTATGATTCATTGCTTTTTGTGATTTACTTTAAGTCTGCGTTAAAAATATATGTTGAGTCTGCCCAAATTTTCGGATCTCCTCTTAAACTGCAGATCCTCGCCGAGAGCTTCTCTGCGTGGGTGCAGCAGAGCACATATGGATCAATGGCAACGAGTCCCTCAGGAACTTTATTTTTTCCCTTTTTGATACTGGTGTGTGTCAACCTTGACATGGCTCATCACAGCTTACTCACGATACAGTCTGCATTCTTCTAAGTGTTTATTCAGTCGCAAAACAATAGCCAGCGTCATATTTGTGTATGAAGGCCCTCTCCAAAAGAAAAGTGGTTTATGCTTGGAGCCCCAAACGGGATCAATATTTCATTTTAACTTCTTTACAACCATCGCAGCTGCTTGGCTTGACGTTCCTACGCTTTTTTTTTGGCACGTCAAAATGAAACCGGCATCTTTTCAGCAACTTCCAATGCAAATGAATGAACTGCCAAGTTGGAAAGACCGAGTGCTGCGGCAGGCAGAATCTAAGTTCTCTTTCCCAAGAGCTTTGCAACAGAGTTGACATTTTAATTGCTGTTTATGACTTAATTTTGAAGACATGCAGCACAACAGAGGAATTAAACAACAGATGGTGTCGTCCGAGCTGTCTGGTCGGTCACATCTGATGTCTCTGCCATGCCATTGGTTCACATTTCAACTTGTCTTTAAGGCATTCTCTGCATAACTGGAGAACATATTTTACCAAAAGACCGTTGACTGAAGCCAACGATTATATAAGAACACATGGTATCATACAAATATAGACAATAATAATGTAACTTATTATGGCATTGGTTGCCCTTTATTCCTCTCACTGTCAATATGATCAAACTGGGAGCCGATTTTTCTTCAAAACCACAGAAAGAGAGAGACCATTACAGCGATCCCTCCAGTTTAGAGATTTCTATCTGATCAAAGCCTTTAACGTTTAAGTCTGCGTGTGTAGTGGTCATGATCAATTTTATTACGGCAGTTTGGTCCAAAGTTGTGGACTGACTAACCAACACTGACCTTTAAACAAATGGAAACATGTGCTGTCTCACTGAACCCAACGCACTAACATAAAAACAAGTATCGTGAAAGTGGAGGATTTGGAAAGTTAAGGTGGAAGATCTTGGGACATTTTATTTGTTCTGCTGTATGATCTTCCCTGTCTCTGGTCGTTAAGTCAAGATTCAGGAACAAATTAAACAAGAAGACAGAATGTAACTTCAGTTATGAATAAATTGCAAATAAGAAAACACAGTCAGCCAGCTTTGAGTTTCTAGCCCTTTCTACTAACCATTGCATGGATTTAGTGTGATTAACTGTGTCTTTGTCATCTGTAAACAAGCTACATTTCAAGTTATTTATTCAGCTCTTCAAAACACTTTTGAAAGTTGTCAAGTAACAAAGACGTTGGTTTAGCAAAAGAAGATTAAGACTGACCGAACCGAGGGAGCGTTTCATCACATTTGTACATTGTCATTGTCACATGTCCCGCTCTGCAGTTTCAAACTGCACAGACCTTGTCAACACTTTTGCCTTTTAAACCCTCCTGTGGCGTCTCTGACTTGGACGGTTCCTGTGACAGAAGCATTTTTATTTTTTTCTGAGCGCAGAATTTGGACAGCATCGGCCTCCTGACTAAACCGACTTGCGCATATTAGAGCTTAAATGTGTTGCAAGGTTTAAGTCAAAACTTCATCTACCACTTCTACCACTGACTCCTTTAAGCACACTTGACTCAGAGCGTCACCAGCGTTGTGACTTGCATTGAGTCCTGTGTCATTGTCTTGAAATTCAAGTGTCCTTCAATGAAAACTCTCCTCATTAGTACAGGATCATGTTTAGCATACATTAATAATGAGGTCATTGGAAGTAGCTGTGGTCAAAATGGCTCAGAAAGCTTCAAAAAAAGAGTTTGCTTCTGACAGCTTCTGAGAATTTTTCAATCTGAAAGCCCTGCTGTCTTTTATGCAGTGACAGGTCAAGTGAGCAGTCAATTAAATGGGCTACTTAATTTGGAAATCGGGTGGCACAGTGGTGTGGTGGTTAGCACTGATGCCTCACAGCAGGAAGGTCCCACTGTCCAAAGACAAGCTTGTTAGGTTCATTGGTGATTCTAAATTGGCCGTTGGTGTGTATGTGAGTGCGAATGGTTGTCTGTCTCCCTGCGATAGACTGGCGACCTGTCCAGGGTGTACGCCGCCTCTCGCCCGATGACAGCTGGGATAGGCTCCAGCCCCCCTGTGACCCTTCACAGGAACAAGCGGTTACAGAAGATGAGAGAATGAATGAATCATTTGGAAATCAGGTTGCATCCCACACCTAAAGAGAAATGCTGCAGATATTCTTTTCTCTCATCTCAAACTTGAACATGGCTACAGGATATTATAGGATTGGATTATTATGCCAGATCAGGGAGCACTGAATGTGACACCTCATGTGATCTCATGGGGAGAAGAATGCAAACAAAATGGAGACTGTGATGAAACACTTTGCTGCAGTCTGATCCACACTCTAGCCCTAAGAACTCTTTGCTGTAACTTTTAATCACTTTGCAGTGAGACAAAATCATGAAGTGGTTGAGGGAGCTCAAGTATCACTGAGTGTCACTGGAGGTGAGCTTTAAACTTGTCAGTTTCAGTCCGTCTACAGTAGTACGCTAGCCTGAAGGGCTTGAATATTTACTGTTGCTTGACAACACCATCAGATGCTCTGTATCCTTGTCGACTAGTTTCTCTCGTTAGTTGTGAATATACTCATGTAATCATCCAGATTTTAAATCTTAAATATGATACATGTTTGATATTTAGTCTTGGACTGGATCTATCATTTCAGGATTACACAATTTCTGTAACCAGAGAGGTCAAGACCAGATATCAACTGGTGCAAAATTCCTGTAGTCTGATCCCGGCATTAGAGGGATTTGGACTCCTCTTTTAGACAATTTCTTTTATTCTTTACTTAATCGCACCTGTCATTGCAAAACTATGGCACCCTCCGTGGAGAAGCTGCTCCCATTTGTATGATTCATTGCACTGAAACTACAAAGACAGCAAAAACACTGTGTTCTTGGAGAGAGATCTGGGAAGGCAGCGTTAGCCATGCGGTGTCAGTGAGGGCAGACGCCTGGGTGTGGCCCTTCAGAGCAGGTATAAACACTTCAGCATGGTTGGATAACATGTCTAATGACCTTATTCCCAATGAGCCCGGTCATACTGGCGCAGCTTAATTTGCACGCCGCGTTCATTAGAGTTGATGTAAAATTCAACTTTTGTTGTTATGAGTCACTGCATTTCACACAAGTTTGTTGATTTGTCAGTGAATTCAGTCCAAAATGTACTTCCTTACTTCCTTTCATACTTTACTACTCCTTCTCCTTAAAAGAAATCTGAGTGAGGATTTTGCAGATGCAAGTCATTAGTCAACCTCTTGAATTTCAGTTACCTAATCCAAATGTTATTCTTAGATAATTAGGTGTTCACCACCTTATGTGTTCTTGGCCGTCGAGTCTCACCCTTCCTTCTCTTCTCCTGCTACAAATGTGCTGACAGCCCCAACACGTTTCAATGAACTGTTAACTCACATTGTTTTCATTTTCACTTCACTTATCGTCTCGACCACCTTAATCACGTTCACAGATGAGAAGCTGCAACCATTCCAAGGTTAACACTACATTTTTCATTTCCTGCTTTGCTGCTTACAAAGTGGTCTACAGTAATAAGTCCTTTGAAAGTCCAGGATGTGAGATGCAGCCAGTCCTTCAGGTCTGGTGCTGGCTGCTTCTCATTTAGGCCACATTAACTTTATGGTTATTTCCACTTCTAATGAACAAATGCTGTTGTTCTTGTTGAAGAGAGTAACATGTGTGTGGTCTTATGGACTAAACCTTTTCTTTTCTTTGAGTTTTTTAAATTATGCATAATTATCTTGTTTCCAGTGGAAAAATAAATCAGTTTTATGACGTGCGGCGCTAACGTAGAGGTTTAGATGCAAAGGGAAATAACATGATTTAGTCAAAGGACTTTATTAATGATAAGGAAGCAGCTTTCAGACTGTAGGGTATCATGTTCATGGCTGAGGAGCCTCACAGATTATTAATTAATATTAATAATATTATATTATTAGAATAAAATCATTCTAGAATAAAAATAGTAGAAACTATTGTCTGATGGTTGATGGATAGAAACAGACCCCTAAACCCTCTGAGGCACGTGACTGGATGAGTTTGCGGATGAACAGGCTCCTGAGGATCCGCTTCCCTCTCGTCATCTCACTGCCACTGTCTCCACACTCTTAGGTTTCAGTGAACTGAAGGTAGTCGCTCTCCCACCTGTCCCCCTGAAGCTCTCTGTTAGCTCTCTTTACCTCATCATCCGCGATAGAGCCGGTAACCGAGGAGTCATCTCAGAACTTCTGTGATTAGCATGTGCTTCCTGAGTTGAAGCAGAAGTCAGAGTAGAAGAGGGTAAACAAAATCTGTGATTGTAGAGTTCCATGTGTTGCGCCAGTGTTGCTTGTCACAACATCTGACAAGCAGAGTTACAGTCTGACATACTGTGGCTTGTCGGTGAGGTAGTCTGTAACCCGAGCTTCAAAGTTCTGGTCCATCTGCATCACAGAGAGCTTCTCAGCCTGCAGCAGAGACTTGATGGAGTTAGAACCACTGGAGAAGTCAAAGGGCATGATCCTCACAGTGCTTTGTGGCTCCTCAGTATTGTGAACTCTCTATGGAGCAGGCAGATGATGGCATCCTCTACACTGATGTCTGGAAAACAGTGCAGGAGATCCAGGCCTGAAGTCCTTGTTTGCTGGGACGTCTGTTATTGGGCAGGATGTTTTTTCAGATCTTGGGCACAGATCTTTTTTACCCTCAGGGAAAGACTGAAACTGGAAACCCATAACATCATGGGGAAGTGTCATGTTTTGCATTGTGTTATATTCTTCTTTTTTTTTTTACTCTGTTATTTCTGGTTTTATTTTGTTAACCGTTTCCTTTTGTGTTACAGTTAGCTTGTCCTTCCTGTGTGTTCCCGCCATTGTGATTGGCGTCCTGATTGTTTCCACCTGTGTCTCATTTCCCCAGTGTGTATATATTGCCTGTGTCTTTCTTAATCCTTTGCCAGATCGTCTTGTCCTATTCAGTGGAACCAGCTCTGTCTCAGCCTTGTCCTGACCAGGTCATAGTTTTTCTTGATCATTTGTTATTTAATTGTTTATTTAATATTTTGTTATTTTACCTTGGATTATGTTTTTTCCTCGAAGAGAGATTTTGTGTTACTTTAGTCATTGATTTTCTTATCATGTTTTTGCTTCATGAAGAGTGATTTTTAGTTTTTTCTCTCAGAAATAAAGACCGAGTGAATTTAAACATCTTCTCTGAGTCGTGCATTTGGGTTCAAACATTGTACAGTCGTGACGGGAAGACAAGGTTCACATCTCCTTCTCCTTGTTCCTCTCCTTCTCTCTGCCTCAAGTCCCTCACCTCTGAGTCATTAATAACCTTCGAACATGCATCTGGTTAATCCTGGTACTGAAGGAGCTCCTCATGTGAGTAAACCACGGTCCACTGTTGTTTCAGTGGTCACGGTATCTTTTCCACCTCACGTTGGTAGAACCCACTACTAGTTAGAAACTAAAACTATATTTCAGTCCCATATATAGAGATAGAGATAGAGATATATAGATAGAGTCTATAGATATACACATATATATCTATATAGATGTATAGATATACAAATATATAGCTATATTTAGTCATGCTAAATTAACCTTTTTAAAACGAGTGTTGCTGGTGTCACATTTGTGCAAGCACACTTTGGATTACTGTAATTACGTCATGGTTTACACTATAGGAAAAATTCTGAAAGCTGAGATGTTGCGTGCACTTTAGAGCTAATAGGGTGTCATTGCGGTAATTTCACTTGCACCTCTCCCAGAAGGTTATTACACTCTTATAACATGCAGTAAATTGTAAACTGCCAAATATTGAAAGTTCCAGGTATTTTGGAAAAATGTGCACTTACTCACATGACATTTTCTCACCTTATTATAGTCGAAATAATAATAAAAAAAGTAAAGGCAGAGGAGTTCTGCTTTAGCACACTTTCACACTTGACTATCAGACCTCCTAGCTATAGAGACTTTATCACTGTATTTTCATGAAAGTCTGATGTTTTGTTGACCCATTCATCCACCTTGACCTCCTGCCAACAGATTTGACACTAGTTTTATACATATTGTTTAATTACAGTTACTAATTGTGTAAACATCTGTTAAAAACGTGATTATTCTGTCCATTCAGTCCATTTCAATTCTTCACAGAAGCTCTTTGATCTCCTCTGAGTTTACAATCCACAGTAATTACGCCTAATAACACACATGTTTTCGAAACATGGGTTTCTAATTTGCAACTCTCTGTCATTAGGTCTAATAGCCGTCACATCTCCAACCTCAAATACTTTTGTGTGAGTTGATGGCAAAATAGGGTGTAAATTGTAACCACATTGGTGTGTGGAACAAAGCCCTCTGTTGGCGGAGGTGGTCAACCAAAACTACACCCACGTGGGAACCTTGCACAAACACAGCGAGGATGGAGGGCGGCCTTAGAGCAGGTAATCCTTATAAATATGACAAAATAAAGAGCCTCATTCTTGTAAATCCTGTTTTCACAGTTACTGACTCAATTACTGTGAAAACAGTTGTTGCTTTGTTTAAGTTTACTGGAAGAACTCTGATTTATTTTCTTTGGTTCCCATTCACACATCAGTACAAACTGCCCTCATTAAATACAAAAAATGTATTATTGTTTTAACCATGTTTTAAAATGTATTATTGTTTTAACCAGTCTGTGTGTGCCGTTTCAGAGGTTCTCACCAGTCAGTGAACGCACCGCCGCCGCCATGGTTAGATCTGTGCTTAATACACAGATCTAACCATGAAGGTAAAAAAAAAAAAAACAAAAAAAAAACATAAATGTGTGTGTCTCAACACTGATGATAGTGGGAATAATGTTAAACTGTGTTTGTTTAATGGTCTGAAAATAAAACTGGGAAACAGGCGGTAAAAATATAAGAATACACTGTATAGCGTCATTTTAAGATTCTCATTTGAGAAAATACCTTACATGGATAATTTTTTATTTAACAGTACTAGGCATTACCCAGTTCACGGTGTCATAAACTGTAATGGCTTCCTCTGGATATTTATTTTTTTCAGTGAAATAAAACTGTCGCCCTGATTGGCTTTAATTTTGTGAGATATTGCGTAATGCTCCACATTTTGTTTTAAAATACTCAAAATGACACAATTTGCACTTAAAAAAACAACTTGATAAATGTGGAAGATGAAAACAGAAGCTTCCAGTCTGCTTCCTTTGCTACTCATGTTTTTCTGTGTGTATTTCATTCATTTGTGCGTCTCCTTTTTGCTCCCGGTGGAAGAGTTGCGCTGCGAAGACGATGAGAGCACGTGTTTGTTTTCAAAGACTTAATTTGTCCTTTTTGTTGGATATCAGCGCAGAAATGAAGCTGCCACTGGTGATGTTTTCACGAGCGTCTGTTACTGTGCGTTTTCATCACTTCAGCGCGGCCTCTGCTCTTTCATGACGACACCTTGCTGTAAGAGACACTCCGCGTTAGAGAATATAAAGCAGGTGCAGCTGTGACTTCAGCCTGCAGAGAAAAGAGAAGCTTATCACTGATTGATGTTCTTTTTTAAAATAACATCTTTTTAGTTATGTGAGACTGATGCAGAGTTGCCTTAGACACTGTCAGGTGCATAATATTGTTTTCAAGCTTCTGACAACGTGGTGATACTTTATGTCAATATGTTTTTATTATTATTATTATTTTTGTCCCAATTTTTTGTTCTTGCAACACTGACCCAAGCTTTATGTCTAGCATCCACAAAACTCTCTTTATGAACAGTAAGTTAAGCAAAAGTCAGATTATTGACATAAAGGAGTCTGACATTAGGTTAAATACAGTATGTCACTTACAGATATCCCAGACAATGACATGCACCATTACTCCAAGAAAGTCTGAGTAATTTACTTACAATGTGAGGTTTCCTAAGGTCTCAGCTCATCCGATAGATGTCAGAGTTCACCACATGGTTTACAAGGAAACTTAACAAAATTCTGAGGGCAGTCTAGCAGACATGGGAATTGTGGTTCTTGTCTGTTGCAAGCAAAAGTAGGATAAAGTGTAACATTGTTTAAGAGCCACAACGTCCACAGAGAACAACAAAACATCAGATTTTGACACAAGTCAACAGTTTTCCTTCCATTTCCTTCCAGCATTCAATACTGGATACTTTAAACCATGACTGACATCATTTCCTTAATTACGTGGATCATTATTCATGAGAACGGCAAACTTTGCCAAACTAATAACCCTTAAACAAGTAGTGTACTGTTGGTCCAAAACCGTAATCACACAAAATCAGAATTTTATACTTATGGAAGGAAATCAATCAATCTCCCACTGATTGAGGATCAGATCAGATCGTTCATTCGTGGTGAACAGTTTCAGGCGATCATCACTATACACGTGATAATTTCGGTTTTTGTTGTGTTTCAGTTTGTCATTTTTTTAACAGCGTGAGTCATCTCTGGGAATAATGACTGGGTGATGTTCAGTACATCATCATGATTTCTATTTAGGATATCAGTCGTCATGAAATAATGGCACCCTCTGGTGGAGCAAAGCTAATGTGCACGCTGCAAGTTGTGACGGTTTTACACTTTTCAAAATGTAAGGATTATAAAACATAAAGAAAAAACTTTTTGAGAAGAAAGGCCTTGAGTATACTGATTTTACTTTATCAAGGATGGATGAAACTTAATTGGCTTTTCTGTAAGAGTTGAACTGCAGGGAAATAGAAATAGTTCTGTTATATTATTTAGTAAAACGTGCATTTAGTTTGAAAGCTATTGAGCCGTCATTACACTGCGTGTTTGTTACAAATTCAGAACATCCAGATTGTAGTGAGATGATCTCACACCACAGGAAAATTGGACTAGTTTGTGAAAAAGTGTTTTTTTGTTTGTTTTTTTTTCTCAGTAGGACTAGGAGAAGATATGTCCTGTCCGGTCATGATGCAAGATGGTCTCACGAGCTCTCCGTTCCTGTGCTAATAAATCACTTTGAAGGCATGATTAACTGATTCATCTGTTTCTTTTCTCCCTGTCAAATGCAGAGCAGGAAACATCGCTCTGGCCTGATAAATCCTGATGGCGAAGGTCTGGTTAATCTGAAACATTTTTTGTTGCTTTCCGAGTTGTGTAACGCCGCTGGGACTCATCAAGGATGTGATTATCAGGTTTTTTGAGAGCTTAAAGTTTGAGCGCAAAAACGATCCCATCGGCAGTAAAGTAACCATCTTCTTCTCTATGGTGGGCTACAGACATCCTCTGGAATAGTTTAAGAGTATGAGTACAGAGTTATGATGGCTTTAAAAAAAACGCAATTCTTCCCTTAATGACTTATTTTTCTTACATGCTGTCATTGCAACAAAAAGAGTCTTTACTTTGAGGTTTCTTTGTACTCTGGCACCATTACAGAACAATGAATAAGTATTTTAACGAGCCATAGGTGCAATTAAAAAGCTGAACGTGAGCTTAAGGCCAGCTAAGTATAAGCTAAACAGACCAGACCTCAAGAATAATTTTTCTTGAGGCTTTGTACTTGTTCAAGTTCAGTTTGGAAAAACATAATGGAATCTAACTTAAAGTGCCAAGTTTCAACTTTAGTTCCTTATTTTTGTCTTCCTCTTTGATGATGAGACTTTCTAATCTATGCAGGAGCTCTAGATGTGTTACCCGGAGCACGCTGAGGTCGGCCCTGCCCTGGCCAGATGTTGTGTTTGGCTTCTTCGGTGGTGGAGATGCTGTTTGACACTCTGCACATTTAAAGAGACACATTTCACTTAAGATTGGTGTGCCTCCATGTCCACGTACTTCTCAATAAAATCACAAATGTTCTGGATGTATTTCCGTTTTGCCCACTAGTGGAACGATCATATTGACCACTGACCACTAAAAAGCAGTTCTGAAGCTCAGTGTAGTGTCTCCGGGCTGTCTCCGTCTTGGCAGTGCCTGACTCCACCTAACTACCAGCTAATTTGAAAATGATCAAACGGATGAAGCTAGCAACCTGTGAGGACAGACACTCGTCAATCCATCGTTATTAATTAAACACAACTTTAAACATTTTATGCAAATTCTACCCGGTACAGCTGTCACGAATAGAGAAATTAGCTATAGTGCCCGAAACTGTTTCTTGTACCAGGCTGTAAACGTGTTTCTTTCTGCTGTGCAGTTGGACATTTTAACGTGGAGGGTTTAACATGAGGATTTATTTGCTTTTGGAGCCAGCACGTGGTGACCATTTGAGGAACTGGAGTTTTTTGCTACTTGTCAGCTCCAGAGGCTGCTGCTTGCGTAGAACTTGCTCAGAAAGCTCCTTTCATTTTACCCCTTTGTTTACGGTAAACAATCAAATACATTATATATTTTCACAACAACAAGATCATTGAGAATGAGTAAAACATAGACCAGCTGACCAGCATGATTCGAGAGAGGCTAGTTCTTTGCGACAGTGTGTAGCTCTTCCTAGTTTCCCAGACTCCCAGTTAATAGTAGTAGCTCTTCCTGTTGCTTTTTTGAATGATGAATATCGACTACTGCCACTTGCAGGTAGGAAGTGTTATTTCCTTCCACACCGGTGTAGAACGCATTTGTACTAGCTGGCCGTTGGTTGTAGTCTTTGTAGAGTGTTCCTGGGCAAGTTTTGGCCCAGACACATTGCAGTTTCCGTGCTTCAAAATCCTAAGAAGTAGTTCCAGTGAGACTACTGTCTCAGTCCTCGCTGCAAAACACAGAAACACAGCATTCAGGTGACTTTGTAACACTATTAGGGTAGGGTATAGGTTTTTATTAGGAACATCTGTGGGTTGTGCTCTCCTGAAGGGAAAATCTTGTTGTGTTCAGTCCTGTGGCTGTTGTGCAGCCTGCCACGGAGTCTCTTCCCGTCCTTTATGCCCTGAGCTTTATTATACATGCATAAAGTTGGATTTGGTTGAATGCAATTAAATTACAGCATGTTTCATTTAATGTTAGATTCTTTTAGCCCTGCTGAAAATCTTGTAGGCCTCTGGGCATGGTACAGCATATTTCCAATTAGATTCAATAACAACAAGCTGTGTGAAATTAGTGTTTATTAGTTTGTGTTGTTTACGATGCTGTTGGTACTTTGTGGTATTTTGTTTACTTCCTCCAAAGAACCATTGATTTAGGTCAGCAAGTGGAAATGGCCTGAAAATAACACAGGCTTGGTAAAAAGTGGCATCTTGCCAGTTAGTTTGAACCACATGCTCCGCATCTTCTCTGAAGCATCTTTCTCAGCTGACATCAGAAGAAATTACATTTTCAGTTGAATAATTAACGAGCAGTGGAGATTTCATGTAACTAAAAAGCTACTTACAGCATAGTCTTTGTTGAGTACTTGCCTGAACAACACAAGAAGAGGACACAACGACGCGTCCCGGGCTCTGACCACCAACCAACAATCAGAGAAAACTCACTGCTGTCTTGTTGTCTTGAAGTCAAAAAGTCCCAGAAATGTCCCTGTTGAGATGCTGCTTTATGCTGCTGTACAGGAGCACAGCTTGCCAACGGGCATGACAGGCAACTGGGCTGCGGCATGTTGTTTGCGTGATTCTTTAAAGTAGATGAGCATGATAACAGCACCCATCAAAATCACAAGCATTTGTCCTCCTTGAGGATAATGCTCCCTGATTTTCAAGCATCATCTTGCACAATTTGCATCAAAATAGCAAGTAACAATTCCAATAAATGTGTTTCCAACAGGGAAACTCTACATCCCCGGGTTGCTCTTTTGGTTGCAATTGCTTCCACATCCAATTCTTATATTTTAATTTGTTGCATTTTGATCCAACCAAGAAAATGGCAAGTCCAAAGTCGTAATAAAAAAAAAAAAAACACACCAGGGACTTTTAAAATAAGGTGCAATTATGTTTAAAGATCTTAAAGCCAACCAAAACAGAATGATTGTCCCATAAATGAATGGGAGTGTGTAATATGAGATAACAGCTGCACACGCTTAAAAGTAGACTAAAGGAAGAGATGAAACTTGATCATATGACATCTGTATCTGAGCGCACGGAGATTCCCTGTAACTCAGTATCACCTTTTTTCAGCCTGTTTGTTTGAGGTTAAAGGTGCAGACATATTCACACATTAAAGGGGTCCTCACTGACACTTGGACTTCTCTACCATTTGCCACAGCTGGAGGACAAATTTCAGAACCAGGTTCTGATGTCAGCCTGTCAACACGCTTTTGACTAATCTGAGGGCGTTTAACTGAATAGAAAACCGCTTTTCAGCAGCACCACACTGTCTTATTTCACAGCACCACTGCCCAGCAAACCACAGCCTTTTGAAACTGCACAGCATGTGAAGAATATTTGCACAGAAAGCTGGATCTCGAAAATTACATTTTATTTCAACTGACATGAGCTTTATGTCAGCCTTATGTTAACTTCTTTGGCATCATGAAACATTTTCTGTTACACATGTAAAGTCATATTCTTCTATGGAAAATGTACATACACACAGAATTAAGTGCTGCCCTGTTAGCAGGAATAACTTCTTTTAAGTGTTTTACATAATTCAGTTCAGTCTGTGACATAAACTCGTTGAAATTTTTGATTATTCTTCAATATAAAATAAGTAAACCTTCCAGGTGAAAATACTGAAAGCTATATGTTCTAGTTAGCTAGATGTACAAGCTCTGTCTGATTCATGGCACCAACATTTGGAAAAATTACCCACAGATCCTTGGTTGACATCAGATGTTCTACTCTTGGGTTGAATTGGCCGGGGTTCTTGCCTGAACAGCTCATCTAGGGTTAGACCTAGATGAGCTGTTTTTAGAAGTGAATTCCTCTTGTAGGTGACTTTGCACACGGGGGAGTAATATGTTTCAAACAATTTGGAGATTTAAGAAAAGAAAATCCCTTTCCAGGCCCCATAGGCATCCACTTCCATTTTTCGAAGGCTCCTCACATGTCGGTATAATCACACTATACAACCTCGATAGCAAAGAGATGTCACTTTCAGAGGTTCCAATGTTTGGCACCTAATCTAGAACCTCTGGCTCCAATTACATGGATTTAATTTAATATAAACAGTGATAAATGTACTACTTTTTACTTGTGATTTGTTTTTTAAATATGTTTAACTTTTGAAAATGACTACAAAATAGGTGTTCCACAAGTTCAGATTTTTTAAAGTTGACTGTTATGTGATGGCACTTAAAAACACAGTAGAAAGTAATGCTTTGCAACATGCTCTTGAATACGACCCATGGGAGCGTTTCTTGTAATAGCGCTCCTACCGGTAACAGGAGAGTATTGCGGATTGCGGGGATTAATCCACTACATCGGTATGTCATAGTTGGACGAATTAAGGTAAGTACAGTAAATGTGTTTAATTGACATTTGAGAACAATATAACATGTTGTCAGCTCGTTTTAATGTTGTTTCGTTGTCTAGTATACTATCTAGAATTACTACGGGGGATAATTAACGTTATAAGAGCTAACGTTGCATTAAAACAACGCTTGCCAAACGTCAGCTAGCTAGCATTATAACAGCTATGTAAATACGACTTCCAGAAGACGTCAGGACATGCACAGGTGAAAGCCTGGAATGGAAAAGGACAGACAGATAAGACACGTGTCCATTGGTGTCTGTAAGCCGATTTTCAAATGCTATTATCATACTTTACATACTTAATTTACCAATCACAGTATCTATTGTTCTGAAGAGAAAGCGTGTATTGAAGTAGTTAAGTAATATATTCATTTATAACTGCCCTATGTCTGAAATCAGGCATGGTCCCTGAGAACTTGAGGCCCTCTTGACAGGTCAGAGTGATCATTGGATCATTTAAAAGTGTATCATCAGTAATTTTATTATCACTATATGAATACCTGTCAAACTGTTTCAGTGAGAACAGTCTCATTCTAGCCTTCTCTTAACCCATAGCCTGCATCACTGTTTGATTGGCCATGATTTCTACAAAGGAACATAACATGCATATAATAGTAAGATATTGACTGGAAAATAAGGGGTAAACATGAAGTTAAACAGACAGGTAGCTCCTTGATTAGACAGTTTTGCTGATGTCATCCAGCATCAAAAGGACTTAAAGTCAAATCTAATTTTATTTATATAGCCCGAAATCAAATCAATTCAATTTGTCCCAGGGGGTTTACAGTCTATACAGTATGTGACATCCTCTGTCCTTAGACCCTCAATGTCACTAAGGAACAACTACTATGATTTGTGTTGGGAAACCAAATTCTGACATAAGTTTCTGCAGTACATTATATTTCTGATGTTAGAAGCATTATGAGTAATGTTATACTGCAAATTGAAAACATGACATGTTTGTACCTTGTAGGTGCCTGACTACATAGTATGTACGTTGTGTACTACATGCATACTGTGTTACATAATGCACTTTTTATCTAATTTGGCTACACTAATTTATCGCGTCATCTCCAAATATAGGTTGTTGCATACATATACAGAATGTGGATCATTTTACCAGGTATTCTGATTATAAAATGCCTGCATAACTGATGAATCAATGTGTCATTGGAAATTGTACATTTTCCAATAATTTTCCAACAATTTAACAGTAATACTTAATGCTGTCTATCTGTCTGTCTTGCAGTGAGACAAAGTGGAAAAACTCCTGGGAGCCAAAAGACAACATTCAAAGCTAACATCCTGAAATAGACTGTTACTGTGTCATATTGATTTTGTTGTTGTTGCTGTGTTGCATTGTTTGTTATTGTTGCTGTGTTGTATGACAGTTATGGAGACTGACAGAGGATTATGCCATACTGTGGTAATCAAAAATGTTCAAGTATAGACATGTTTATTTTTTAATAATTAATTTTTAATGTTTCATTCAGACTGGTATTTCATTGATGACAAGAGTAAAAATCAGTTATTATATATTCTTTGATATAACTGCTTTATGATCTGTTTTGCTTGATCTTTGAGGAGGCAGGCTACATTAATGATAAATGTTAATGTCTGGTAATGTTTTAAAATAAAATACCTGCCACCTGTCTCTGTCTGTGTTCATTTCCATTCAATTCAGTTTCATGATTGTTTACAGTTTATAAATTAGCAGCCTGAATAGGTTTGTTTTCACTAAAAAGGGTGAGGGGTCAACAGACAACTTCATCCAATCACACCCATTACAGTAGCTTAGCCAGCATAAAAGACAAGCCCATGTCATGGAGAAGTACATTCTTACCCATCATCTGAATTCTTGTGCTTATATTGCTTGTTAATTACTCAGAATTTATTTAGTTTTGATTAACATTTATTGTTAAAGGCATAAGCCGTGAATCTGTAGTTACACTATAGGTGAGGATAGAAGTTACAATATTCTGGAATGCCCTCTGTCGCATATCCACATTAGTGTTTTGTTGAGATGCTGTTTTTTCATTGAAACACACAGATGTCAGAAATGACCTATTGGACATCATAACAACGGTATGTGTAACTGATTTACTCAAAGTCCCTTAATAGCTGTTGTGATGTTAGTTCTCACACCGGTTCAAGATGTCTGGTGGAATTAATTAATTGGCAAAAACAAATGAGCAGATACAATATAAATTACTAATTCAGTTGTAAATCTATCAGATATGATTACTTTACATGATTTGTCTCTGTTATTAAAAAAAAATAAATAAAAAAATCCTTATTTCATGGGCTGAGCCCTCAAAAGGCTCTCTGAATCTAAGCCTGTGGACAGCTGTGTTCATGAAATGTGAAAATCCATACTATAATAAAGATATAGTATGGATAATAAAGATATCATTGGAAAGGTCTCAACATGGGGAATAGCATATGTCAGTTAGGGGATTGTAAATGGCTCCTTCTTTGAACTATTGACCTTTGAACCCTGACTTCTGAGAAGTTCTGAAGGGCTGTAATTCTGCATCAAAAGGAGCTATAGACATGGGACAAAGTGCTGTAGAAAGCTTATGAACTCAGCTGTGTGACTATATAGACAGAAAGTGGGGGCGCTGTTCAAAATGGTAAACATATCTTTTCACCCACTTGACAATTATATACTTAAATTCTGGTCACAGAAATGTGTTTCCCACACCCTTAAACCCCCGGCTATGTATTCATTTTATTATTTATAACTTCCTATTCTAGGAAATCACTAATAGTTCTAGAAACTACAAATCCCTTGAGCTGCGACATGTAGCTTGATACCAAGTCACGTGATATTTGTACTTTTTCGGTTTTCAAACACATAAATAGGGTTGTAAAAAAGATATATACACTGATTACATTGAATATCTAGTATTGCCGAACTAGCGATGACATTGCTTTAAGTCGATATATGTTAAGAAAAAGTACAGATAGTTTATTTAAGATGTGTTTAGAACCGCCCAATATAGATTTACGCCAAAAAGCAATGCGGTTTGGTTCTCCGGCTTTCTAGAACAGTAGATAGGGTTCGGATTGGTTTATCTGCCTAACACATGAAATATTTACTACAGCCGAACTTGTGATGGCAGTGATTATAGTTGCTTTAAGTTAAGAAATGACACACAACACTGCATTTGAGTCGTTTATTTGAAAATATTATGAAGCTTTGCTGTAGCTTGGTTGAGCGGCAGAAACCGAACGCAGCCAATCCACGGCGGACCCCTATAGACAGGAATCGAATGAGTCCAACTACGTCACTAGGCCTTCTGTCGATCTCATAAGCCTTCTTTTAATAATACAGTTTAAAATGTACCAGGTTTAACGAATGCATTGAGTAACACGGCATTAGTAGCATTCACTTTGAGGGTGTGGGTAGTATTTTCACACTAATCGGCTCGTTTTCTACCCCGGGATGACGACGGAGGTTGATCGGCCGATCACCTCAGGAGGCCGGCGGCTCGTCTCTGAGATGACCCGACGCCCCCAGTTCCACAGGTGGCGCTTCACTTCTCCGAAAACGTCCGAGCAAACTTCCAAACAGGCGTTATTTGAATAAACTGATCACACATTCGGTATAACAGCTCTAGAGCTACTCACCCTCAAACGTAACACTGAGTCGTAATTTGGGTGCATGCAAAACGACAACTGTGACCGGAGTGTCGATATTTACTCGACCGCTAGGGGTCGCTTAACTTTGAAACGTAACATGAGGTCGTAATTCGCAGTTGTACATACGACTCATGTGGTCGTTTTTTCGAGGAGGACAGTCTCGACAGTCTTGTCTGTTGCAGGTATAGCCTGTATAAAAACAGGCAGCAACTCGGCACCATCAATAGCATTTAATAGTACTCCACAACGTGTAGTACAGTGTTGGAAGATGAGATAGTGTAGCCAGGTTTAAAAAAGTGTTTCTCTGGAGCCCTCTCTGTGTATATTCTTTCTAATCTAGCAAGTCTGTTCTGATTGAGGGTATTAATGAGACATTTTTATCGTGATTACTAGTGGAATACAAGTGACAATCCTAACAAAAGCATGGTGATATTTTAAGAAAGAAGGGTTATGTTAGTGGGTTTGGACCAGAACAGACTGACACAGATATCCAAATGTTGATTAGCAGCATTTATTTTGATATTAATTATTAATTGTAATAGTAAAAAACTTTCTCTTGTAGTTTTTTTGACGATCTTTTTATGGTGTCACTTCACAGACAGACCAAGGAAAGAGTAATAAGACATGATGCATGTGACAACTGTTGAGATGTGGTTACGTTAAAGGACCAAGCATGGCAGTAATACTGGGAATAACTGGTGTTGTTCTCATTTGTGAGGGCACAGCAGGAATGCAAAGAATGATGACACACAACAGACCGCTGAGCCGCATAATGTGGTGGAAATAAGACACAAGAGAGCTGACATATGAATGTGTTTCACTACATGGTTCACAGCAGCATTTTCATGGGACGCTCTTCGGCTCCAATGCTGCTCACAGTTCTGACTTTATTCGAAGTTTAAGAGGAACGGATAGTCCCTCCTACTGAAGGCATTCAAGGTAATGCGTTTCCACATTTCACCCCATTTACTAGAAAACTGTAGCCTGGCTGACGCGACTGCACATCTCATTGAGATGCTGGTCTGGAAACTACGTGTTTATTTTCTCGTATTTGAGGCGTGGTTTTACAAATGCCTAGAGCCGTTTATTGGGCGCTACGAATGTCTATCAAATGCGCCTGGTAATTCCCATGCTGCCTTGCGCGCGATTCATAGCCAAAGCCTGTTGGTAGCAGAGCAAACACATCCTTCTTGGCAATGAAGTCTTTCAACGCCAAACGTTGCTCTTTTTTTAAAATAAACTTGCGTTCTAAGCTACTTAAAACACTGTCTAAGGCTGCATCGAACGGTAACGTTAGGTCCGCTGCCATGTTGGATTAACACACTACAAGCTTCGGTGTCGCGCATAGACGTCGTCATCGTCTTGCTGCCCCCCCTCTCCCCCCGTTCTGTGATTGGTTCCCTATCTCAGGAGAAAATAGAGAGCCGAAGTCCCGCCCCCTCTACTTCCGGGTTATGGGACCTATCGTTCGAAAAAATATGAACGGCAGTCTATGGCGAAAGATAAATTATTTTCTGGTCCCGATCGACTTGTGCCTTGGATTATACATATGTTGTTTTTCAGAATAAAAAATGATTTTACATGTCAAGAATGTCACAGTTTGTCGCAAGATAGTTAAGTAAAACGCTATGGAAAATACGTAATTAAACGAACTACAAGTCCCGCATGCTGGCGCGTACAGAACCGACCAAAACTCCCTTGGTGTAACTACAGCTCTCGACATGACCCGATTTATAATGATTTTCACCTCGTTTGATGCTTCTGCCTTCGTCCTGGAAGAAGACGGTAAAGCTCAACAAGGAGACAGCCGTAGTTCTCAGACGAGAGATGTAGTTCACTAAGCGATCTCATACAAAACCTAATGTTGTTCAGCTTATTTACGTCAAATAATTTATCTCTTGACGTGAAAAATTATCTTTTAAATTCACACACATCATATGTGAAATTCATGCCACAATTCGATCGGGACCAGAAAATAATTATTATCTCTCCATAGACTGCCGTTCATATTTTTTCGAAAGATAGGTCCCATAACCCGGAAGTAAGGGGGCGGGACTTCGCCTCTCTATATGGGCGATGGTTTCCAGACTGCTTTTGCAGCGAGAATGAAATCGCGCGCAAAGCAGTATGGGAACACCCAGGCTAAGAAAACTGCATATACTGTATCGATACAGATCCTTCCAGGAATCGGTTGGGCTTTAGCCATTTCATCAGCAGAAACTGCAGAAACTTGGGACGTTTGGACAATCCATCGCCCTGAGCATCATTTCATCTTTAACTTTGTCAAAGTGTGGACCTTTAAAATGAGAAATGATGTGCAGACAAAATAGCTTTTCTTTGCCTTTCAGCACTTTTTTTCCCCTGAAGGTTCAGTCCAGGCTACGTGAAATAAGTGGTTGGTTGATGAGAGAAAAACATCTTATATGAATACAGACAGTATCTCACGAATGACCATATAACAGCTTTACTTCCATTTGTTTTATACCTCATTGCATTTGTAAATGCGCTTGTGTTAAATGGCTCCTTTAACTCTCCATTGAGACTTCATCAGAGTAGCTTCGAAAGTCCTTGAAATTCTATCTTACTGTCCTGGCTCTGCAGCTGAGCATGGGAACGCTGTCTGGGAGCAACTTTTGAATTATGGGTGTTCGAGGACACAAGTAAACATACAGAGAAGAATGCTGTGAGCAACATGCGGAGGAGCCAGCAGAGTGATGTGAGACTGCGTATCTGTGCAGCCCAGGAGACAGTAGTTCCAACTAATGTTCACACGCACTCACATCTTTACACCAAAAGGTCCTTTATTTATTTATTTTATTTTACACTGATCTGCCACAACTTTAAAACCATAACCAGGAGAAGTAAATAACTTTAACCTTTCTGTGACAATACAATGTTCTGCTGGGAAACCTTTGGACCTGGCATTCATGTGGATGTTACTTAGACATGTACCACCCACCTAGACCAGACCAGGCACCCCCACCCCATAGCAATGACACTCCTTGATGGCAGCAGCCATCCCCAGCAGGATGCAGCCTGACACAGGCACACACACACAGACACACACACACACGAAAAAAAAAAAAAAAAAACAGTTTAGAAACAACCAAAAAAACATGAAAAACAGCACAAGGTGTTGACCTGGCCTCCAAATTCTCTAAGAACCCAAAATGATCAAGTATCTGTGGGATGATCCACAGAGGACCCTCCCCTCAACCCATCAGACCCTAAGCCCCCCACTAACATCATTCTGTTGCCAGACACCACAGGACACCCTCAGAAGGCCCATGTCCATTCTCTAATGTGTCCCAACTGTTTTGGAGGCACAAGGTAGACCTACACAATATTAGGAAGGTGGTCATAATGTTATGCCTGATCTATGTATTTAACCAGGTTTGTCCCATTCAGATCCAAAATTCTCTTTTACCGGGGAGACCTGGCCAAGAGTGTCAGCACCACCGTTTCAACACGAAATAACATACAATTACAGAGTTGCATAACAAAGAAAAGTTCAATTAAAACATTTGCACACAGACAAACTGTACTCAACAGATTTCACCATCTTTTTTAAACTTATGCAGGGACACTAAGCTTTGAGGTTAGATTGTAGGTTGCTCCATGCAGCAGAAGGAGAAAACCTAAAAGCTGTCTTTCCCAATTCAGTTCGTACCTTGGGAACCACAGATTGCATTATGTCCTTAGAACGAAGACTGTTTTCCTGCCACTGCCACAGAGTTGTGTGTATGTGTGAGTGTGTCATAAACACGCTCAAAAAAAATCTCACATGTAACTCTGTGTGCGCATTTTGGACCAGATCAGATGATGTGGCTGAAAGTCATGGTGCTCTGTTCTTTGTCAGAGTAGAAGCAGCAGACTCTTATAACAACAAACCTCGTCTTTACTTGGTTTTCAGGTTTGAACCCACAATTAGGACAATTTATATGCATCATTACTTCTGGATTATGATTGTCCTGTTAATATCTGAACCATTTGCAGCCGTTTGTTTTTCTCTTGCGAGCTGCTGGACGGACAATAGTATGGTGGATCTGAGAGCTCAGTCGGCAAAGAGACAAACATCTGCAAACGTCTGTGACGTTCACAGCACAAGCCACAAAGTTATAGGCGTTGGTTGACACTTAATCATACCATCAGAGTTCTGAAAAAAATTGAGGCCAGACTGATCTTGATTTGTGGTCCCTCACACGTCGTCAAGGGTTGAGCACCCGTTTGTAGCCATGTCACTTCACTGAAAATGACTTGTAGCCAGTTGGTTTTTCACTGCTAGTAAGAACTCACTGCAAGATTTTGATTCTTGTTGTTCTCGATACGTAGATTAATGTTTTTGCTGGACAAAACTGATTTGGTGTAGATCTGCTGCTCCTTAACAACACTTGCTGGATTGGTCTTCACAGAAAGACATCTGTAAGTTTAAATGTACTCAGCGGGAGCTGTTTTTCATTGTAGAAAAATGTGTCTAACGATTGCTGCACCACTCTTGTGGTGTATTTCCAAGTGGAAGGAAGGTTACACAGTTGTCAGTTGTTAGCATGCACTTGTACATGTACTGCTTCAGTCGAGTGAGCGGCGCAGCACAGACGCCTCACAGCAAGAAGTTCTAACCCGCCGACCGGCTGGGGCCTTTCTGTCTGGAGATTGCATGTTCTCCCTGCGACTTTGTGGGTTTTCTCAGGGTGTTCCGGCTTCCACCCACAATCCAAAGACATGCACGTTAGGTAAACTGATCCTTCTAAATTTGCCGTAGGTTTGCATTTGAGTGTGAATGGTGGTTTGTCTTTCTGTGGGGAAGAAATAATCAAACAACGACGACGTGACAACGAAGGATTTCAGAGCATTAAGAAAAGCCAAGTAAATGAAAAGAAAGGAAGGCAACCAAATATGAAAAAACACTGCAAAACTGCTGCAAGTCAGATAACAGTGACTTTTAAAGCAAGAATGTCCAGAGGACTCTAAGACGTGAATGTGATGGACACAGCTGACACATTTGTTGTTGCAAGTGAGCAAGTATTTCAGTTAACTTTACAGCATTTCTGTAGTTCTGTGGGTTTTACCCTCTCTGAAGGGTTGAAGTTGCTTTGTCTCTCTCTGTTGAGCTGTCAGAGCCACAAGAAAGAATCCAAAATATGGCACTGCTTGTGGAATAAATAAATACATATGTATATAATCTTATATGTATAAGTCTTCTTTTTAATTAGTTATTTTTCCCCCAACAAAACAAAGCAGCATACCATCACATCTGAAAACCAGAACCATAGTGAAAAATAAAACCAAAACAGTTCCATATGAATCTGATTCATGGAAGACGAGGTTGAATGTGAAAGGGCAGGCGTCACCTCACATTACAGTCTACAGGCTTTAAAATTAGTGTTGTTTCATGGATATCTTAACCTACACTAGACCTCATTTCAACCGATAAATTCCATGATTGCCTTAATGTAACCGTTACAAAACTGTCAGGTCAAGCACTGACTCTTATTTTCTCATTTCAGGTTGAGAATTTCTTGGACCACCGTGATAAAAGAATAACTCATGTGCTGATGACCAGATTTAAGACATCGGTTTTACTCGCTGACAGTCCTAGTGACCTAGGACGGCCAAGGCCTGAGGACAAGTGCCAGTTTGGCTGCACATGTAGCTCTGGTCGGACGCCAACCGCAGAGGAGAGAATAATGAGCTGTCGCTGAACATTGTCCAGACCTGAAGCGCTCGCTGAAGTCCAGAGAGCAGCGTTTATCGCACGTAATAGATTCTCAAACTTTTCCATTATCTAGCTTTGTCACAGCACAGGAGCTGAACCCAGTTAAGGATTTGACCCACAAAGATGTCTGTCAGCTCAGGTTAACCCTGTCCTACCTCCCAAAACAATAGAGGGTTATCCATTGAAGTTTATTCATGTGTAATTCATCTTTTTACATATTTGGGCTGTAACAGGTACAAAAGACACATGTTTTTTTATTAGTATCCAAAAAATGGGCAACTGACTTGTCGCAACGTTATGCCACTCATCCAAGTAGCTTCTTCTGTTCTAACAGACGGCTGGAGAGTTGGAACATCTGAGGGTGTTGCCCATCAGAAACATGCATGACTATGGTACGTTAATGACCAGATACTTACCTGTAGTTGGATGAAACTGTTAACATCCTGTTTTCTTTTCCAATGAATGATACTCTAAGGATCCATTAATGGTCAGAAACTCCAGACTCAAGGTGTAAACAAGGCTGAAACTTCTTGGAGACAGACAATGAGACTGTGTTGGGGTTAGGGTACAAGACTCTTCTTGACTCAGTTAGTAAATTTTATACAATGAATCAATCTTTTAACATAAGTGTAAATGATATAATAGAAAAAAAAAAAGTGTATTGGCTGACTTAGATCAACAGCGGAATATTTATTTTTTGAAGCAGAGAGAGCCAGAGGCAATCCAGTGGAGACTACTCAAGGCTGCATCTCTGTAGTTGCCGCCTTTAGGACTGATTGTTGACAGATTTTGTTACTTTGGCGACCAAATATTAGAGCATTATATCAATCCGATGAATATTATTGAAACATATCCTCAAGAATTTCTGACGTTATGTTTAAGATCTTGTGTCTCGCATCTACTGATCATTTCACTTCTTTGTGATTATGAATTGTGCTGTTGAAGAGGTCATCAAAGCACTGAGCTGCTTCAAAGGGCTTCATATAGTGTATTAAAAGGCAACTTGGCCTGGGTTATGTGTTGCAGTGACGCCTTGTTAAAGCCCTTGAAATATGCTGTAATAACACTGGGATTAGCAGAGTAAAGGAGTGGGAGTCAACTGTATGACTTGTGATTTGGAGTTCTCTGATGAATCCTGCTTCCTAATAGGTCCAGGCGCCTGGTCTGTTTAGAGCCTCATTTAGTGTACTTCCACGTTGTCAAAATAAGGGAAAGTGGCCAAATGTCGACATCCACAGACCACTAGATATGCAGTTCGCAGAACATTTCAAATTCCAGAGATTTTGCTTTTTCAGTATATTTTTTTTTTTTTACCCCAGTTCTTGGGAGCTTTAATAATTAGTTGGTATGTTTGGCCATTCAGAGGGTCTGGAGTAGGTTTCACCATGTGTAAAACATATGAACTTTCTATGCACTGCAAGCAGTTGCGGTATTTTTGACAGATTGCTGGGATTAGCTGATCTGGTTTGTTGGGTTATCACAAAATTTGGCCACATTTGGGCATGATTGCTCTACAAATAAGAAGTTGGTTCTTGTAGTTTGGCTCACTGATCTGACGATCTGACCCGTTTAACATCCAAGTCAGCTGCTGCAGCAGCAACAGCAGCAACACAGTAAACTAGTTGACCTGAGACAGACTCTGCAGAGTGAAATTCTGGCCTTAAAAGAGCACTTTTTCAATCTTATCTTTTTTAATGTTTTCTGTGCATCTTGTTCTTACATGGAAACTAGTCATGTCATTGCTTTTCAGATCAACTTGTATTTCTTGTCTTGGCTACTCGAGGCTGCAGCTGCATGTATTATTCTTGTTGTAGTTGCCGCCTTTAGGACAGATTGCTGACAGATTTAAATCACATCTACACTGTATTTTGTAAGACAAATCAAGTGATTTATTTTCTCTTTAGTTTAAAATTCCCTCTTGAGACCAGCAAGAGCTACTTATGTTCACTAAAAGTGTTCAGTGTGTGTTCAACATTGCAATCTTAATTACGGGCCAGCAGCAGTGTATGCAATAGTAATACATGTGTATCTGCAACATATACCAGTTTCAATACAGGAAGAAAACAACAAACCAAGTATTTCACAAGCCCTAAGTGTTCTGCCAACACTGACCGCAGAAGAGGTCTAGTTAGACTAAGTGATAACACCTGGGATCACGACTGGAGCCTAGTACTGAATGGATTTCTTTCCAGCACTGGTTCACTGTAGCATATATCCCTGCTACCACCTGTCCTGCAGATGTTGTGAGGTTTACCTCCACATTAAATACAGCTACCTTAAGTTGAAATCTACGTGAAGGGATAGAATGATAAAGGATTAATGTTGCACATGTAAAATCCAAACGTTAAGGATTTATAACTGCAATCACGTCCATGGGAACTCCCACTGCACCACACAACAACTTGCATGTAAATGCACATTTTTATTTTTAGTATTTTTTTGTTTTGCTCTCTTAGACTCCCATTGCAAAACCCCAAATCATTTTGTAGCTGTCAGTGCTTTAGTGTCTAACACACTTTGCTCTGTCCTGGATCTATCCGGTTACTGCCATTCAAAATAAACGCTTCACTTTGCAGGTTATTAACTCAACTTTAAACTCTGTGGGGAGGAAGAACCTGCAGCCATAAATGTAATACTCAGAGCCTCTGGGTCTCCTGCTAGTGAGCTAAATCCAGGAACTAAAGGGCTTTTGTCCAAAGTAGCTCACGTAGAAGGCTACTTTAGAGACACAACCTGAGGCAGAGCAAATTTCCACAGCGAACAGGCTGAAGGTTTTCTGCTTATTGTCCAAATGTGTGTATCTGTCATGATTTTTTATCATCAGGAGATTCTATTTACGACAACATTTGAACAAAAGAGTTATTTGCATTTTTGTTTCGTCTCTGGAGACTGTTACCCAGCATGCCTCATGTTTAACCCAGAGTTCAATACATAAAAGACCCATTTACAGCTAATTGATACCTGATTTTCATCTAAATTTCCATGCACGAGTTGTAAACCCTGAGACATTTAAGCCTTTTGGCAGTTTGGCAGTTTACCAGAAACCAGAAACATTTAGTTTTATAGTATATCTTAAAAGCCACATATTTATTTGCTTCTCCAAGTAAGAAGAAAAACCCAAATTCAAACTCCAACTTGCACAGTGACTCTCGATCAGTTTCATTTAAATAACAGAATTTAAGTTTTAAATTCTCTAATCTCACAATCCACATGTGACATAATAGGCAAACATTTAAAGCATCCCAACATTTTTTGTAAAACGGTGTCTGCATACAGTAGTATACAAGGTGACTGAGGTTTGTTGTTTACCGGGTCAAAAACAGCCTGGAATCATTTAACAACAGAAGAGTAACACACCAAGTCACGCTCTGTTCTGGGTTTTCACATTGCGTAATCTCAAAGGATCGCCTTGCACCGCTCTAAACATCTTTCATGTCATTTAACACCATGAAATGACGTACTTAAAATGCGTTGCCATGACACATGAAATGTGCCAGAAATATGGGTCCTATGGGTTGAGGGGAGAGGCCTCTGTGGATCATCCCACAGATACTTGATCAGTTTGGGATCTAGTGAATTTGGAGGCCAGGTCAACACCTTGTGCTGTTCATCATGTTTTTTGAGTTGTTCCTAAACTGTTTTTGTGTGTGTGTCTGTGTCAGGCTGCATCCTGCTGGGGATGGCTGCCGCCATCAAGGAGTGTCATTGCTATGGGGTGGGGGTGCCTAGTCTGGTCTAGGTGGGTGGTACATGTCTAAGTAACATCCACATGAATGCCATGTCCAAAAGTTTCCGAGCAGAACATTGAATTGTCACAAGATGGTCAATGTTATTTACTTCACCGGTCAGAGGTTTTAATGTTGTGGCTGATCAGTGTATGTGAACACGTGAAAAGCTCTGTTTAGTGTAAAGTCTTTGGCCTCTTAGTTTAAACATTTTCTACATTTATTTCTAAATTTCATGAGATGAGGGAAGCTACATTATATTAAATGTCACTACGGGTGTGATGTGAACGTAGTGCAGGTAATTTTTTAATTCATGTCTGTGTGCCTTTCCAGCTCTTAAATACATTGACAATTAGATTTTTGAGGTGAAGTCTTCAGTGTGAGGCAGTGCAGTGGTTTCCCTCACAACTGGATGCATTGTAGGTTTAAACCAGTAGGTTCGTCGAGACCTTTCCATGTGGAGTTTGCATGCTCTCCCTGTACTTACTGTACCCTGGGTGTTCCCTGGTTGAGTTTCAGACTAAATTGGACATGAGCGTGAATGTGTCTTTGTTGTCCCTCTATAGGGACCAACCATGCCGTTTCATATGCACAGAAAAAAACAGCAATTTAGACCATATAATTAAATTCTTACTTTACAAGTCTCTTTTCAAACAACAATAAATAAATAAGGAATATAAAATCTACAAAGAAATAAATGTAAAATTAACAGACAAACAAAAAACAAGGTACAAGAGAAATGATGTGCTGTGCATGTTTTTAAAATGTTAAATAATCTTTATGACATCTCCGGCCTCCATTCATTTCTGCACTCTCAAGTTTAGCAGACTCTTAAACTGTGTTCACTTTTACAGCAGTATATCAAATCAGTCTGCAATTACAATACAATGGCACCAACATGTATAACTTAATAATTTATAGTTTTATGGCTGTGAAATGAGCTCAGACAAAATGTAATGTGAGCATTCATTTTCCATAACCGTTTGTCCCCTGGAGGGTTGCAGGGGGCTGGAGCCTATCCTAGCTGACACTGGATGAGAGTCTATCACAGGACTAACACATAAAGAGGCAGTTTCACACCCACAGCCAATTTAAAATCACCAATTAACAAGTCTTTGGACTGTGAGAGGAACCTGGAGTACCTGGGACATATGGAGAACATTATTCCACCAGATCCTTCTTGCTGTGAGGCGTCAATGCTAACTACTACACAACTGTAAATGTAATATGAACAGTTTTTCAAAAAAAAAAAAGAAAAAAAAGAAAAAGGTTTGACAAAATGGTCTTCTGCATTAAAGGGCAGTATAAGTAAATAAACGAGAAACGATTGTGGCAAGAACCAAGTTAACAGAGATCTGTTTGGTTCAGCTTTTATAGACATTGAAGGGCATGAGGCAAGGAATGAAGACAAAGAGATTAAGGGCAAATTAATTCCTCCTGGATTTTTAATAAACAGGAAACGGAGGGAGACTCGCCACTGCTGGACCACAACTTCTGATAAAAATACAGATATCCAGTAGAGGAGCCTCACCTGACGCCGGGGTGAAGATCAAACGGCAGCATGTGGAATACTTTGCTTTTAAGAGACAAATCTCAGGATGAGTGGGGTGAACGAGAAATTCCTGCCAGGGCAAGTGTCACCACTGATAAAGCGAACTTAACATGGACCAGTACATCAGAGACAGTAAAAAAAACTTTAAGAGACAGTTACCCAAAGTCCTTGGTTAACAGGAACCAGCCCCTCTCTTCCATTTCTCTCTGAGCCTGTAGGTGCAATCCTTAATAAAGCATGAAATAGGCTGGACAAAGGGGAGTCATTGAGACATACATTTCATACTTTCTGCTATTCCCTAAATGACGATACATACATAACTTCACGTTTCTGATCATTATTTGGAAATCTGCAGTGAGCTATGAATTATACATTTATATCTCGACCTAATTCCTGTGTAGATACAAGCAGTAACTAATGCTTGATGACAGAATGAATGCTGCAGTCTCTAAAACCAAAGCTGAAGTTTTTGCAATTGCATATTGAGACATCCAGGAGACACAGAACGGCATGCTCATTTCCTTGGAGTCTTGTTTATGTGAAGTTTATGAATGGTAGTCCAATATCCATTCCAACTTCCTGAGACAAGTCCCAGATAGTCTCTAACTTTGTCTGCTGTTTGGTGTTGAACAAAGTAGGTCAAATTTCAGCACTCAGACATTTGGACTGAATTAAAATGATCACTTTTTTCTCCCAGTTTAGGTTTTATGGATCATTCTTTCTATAGTTTTTCACTTTTCTGACAGAAGCTGTTTTTTTTTTTTTTTTGATGGATATGTTATCTTTTTACAGGTTGAGTTCGTCTTGTCTGGTGTTTTTTCTCTATGATACACGTTTTCTAAAGAGACCATCATTGTTAAAACGCTCAGGAACCAGAATGGCGTGTTTCCCTCCAGGAGGGTTTAAACTAAATATGAGGATGTCACCACTACAAAAACTATTGATATGATCCTCACACATTACAGGCGTCAGAGTTGAAAGCAGCGGTGAAATATAAACAATGCGTGGTGGTGTGGCTTTTACTGGTCTCTTTTGAAGACATATATTTAATTGGTTGCCAGCGCCTCCTCGAGCTGATCACCACACCATACACAAAGCGCTGTTTTATTAGGATTCCTTTTTGTGCGTCCAAGTCTGAAAAGCTGGACCAAATGTTTGTTGTTGCCAGACAATCTGAACTAAATCTGGCCTAATTTTCAGCGAAAATAAAACAACACCCCTGACTGTTCTGGATCTTGCGGTTTTCTTCTTCTCTGTCTTTTGCTTGTTGTAGTGTTGCATTGAGAGGAAAACTGTTAATTTTATTAAAACCAGCATGAAGCCAAACACATTACACAGTCTGGCAAAGGAAACTTAAACAAGTTGTCTTTTTTTTCTGTGACTAATTTTGTTTGTCAGTTTGGCAAAAAGCGTATTTCCTCCAGCATCGTGCCACAGCAAAAGAACGACAAAGAATAATAAACACTTAAAACTTGTGAAAGGAAAGATTGGCTAGGCAGAGAAACAAGAGAATGAAACGTGTGAGCCAAGAAACAAACAGATTTTCAGCCTCATAGCAAACATAAATGTTCCATTGGATCATAGCTTCACCTTTTAGTAGTTTGTCTGCTGTAGCAGTATCGTCTCTGATCGCTTTCCATCGTGGTGTCCTAACACATCATAAAATCTATCATCTTGCTCCAGAGCTTTCTATAGTTGTTGTTTAATTTGGTCTGAAAGGATTTGTTAAGTGCAAAATCGGAGGTGGCTTCGACAATAAAGTCAAGATGATGAACGACCTAACAGTGAGATCACATCCACACTTTTTACTGATTGCCCAGAACCAGAGACGTTGGCTCTTGTGCACTCTTTGTATTTGGGTCATAACACATGAAACGGGCTTGTAAAATAAAGTCAGGCTTTCAGGTTTGAGTTAAAAGCCTCTGTGAGCGGGGTTCTTTCTTCCTTGTAGCCAACCACACTGCTCGTTTCCAGACATGTCACTGTGGTTTGATTTTCTTCCTTTCTTAGTTATGGGTTCTTTTTTGTTGTGACCAAGTCGTGGATGAGGGCCATGAGGTACAATTTATAATGATAATTATATTTTCTAATACATACTGCTAATAACATTGAGTCTGTCTGCTTGTGTAACAACTCAATAGTGCTGCCTGTGTGAGCCTGTAGCCAGACTCAGTTCTTATCAGAATACAAGTCTAGTAATAAATACGTCATTAAGATTTTTATTTTGGGGCTGATATAACAAACAAAATAGTTCTGTCGGATAGTCCTACAACCAATCAGAGCCATGCACTTGTAAACAAACTTAAACTTGCTGTGGCTGGCTTCCAGGCTAACCACAGAGGATGCTATCTGCAATCTCACCACTAGATGGCACTTAATCCAACACATCGGCCCTTTAAAGCCAAACTTGTTTTATTTTTTGCGAAAAAATAAGCACCTAATCTGTCAACTGCATCATCAACCATTGCTATTTATGTACATATAGCTGAGTGTGTTGATGACTTTCTTAAAAATGTGTGTGCTTTAATTTATTGTTTTGTTCTCTTTTTTAAGCCCTTTGCCTGAAGGCTGTTAAAATTAGGCCTATATTCTCTTTATTTTACTAACTGAAATACAATACATAATTAAAATAACTGAAAGATCGGGAATCCAAAATCACCATATATGTTTTTTTCTCAATTGTGGAAGTTGTGATATGCACAGATTTTTCCATATTCTTACATTGCAGATGGTTATAATTTCATTTGTAGTGGTCTGACTAGATGAACAAAAAAAATTAAACCTAACAGCAACATGCTGTTATTGGAAAAATGTCTTTGTTACTCTGAATAATCCTCATTGTTCACCCCGATTTGAAATTACTTTCTTGCATTCGAAGAGGAAATAATCTGTGACAACAGCACACGAACAGCACTATGAAAATTTTTTTGCATACACCATCATCTTAGACTTTTGTTCTTGAGAGTAACTTTGTTCCAGATTTTTTAATTTAAGGTGGTCAAAAAACATCTGGATGACTCAACCTAAATTTGTACAAATATAGTTTCGTATGCGCTACTTTTAAGAGATAAAGAGGTCAACGAGTAAAACATCATCTCTGGCTCTCCGTTCCCTTAAAAGGTCAGCGTTGTCAAGGAAGCTTCTAATTGATCAGCAATAAACATTTGTGTGTGCCTCACAAAACGTTTTGCACAGAATTATTTCCCCCCTGAGACAAAATATGTTGACCGTGGCAACTCCATCTAAGGTTTTGAAGTTACTAAATGTGACCAGGCTACAAAGAGATGTTCCATGCCCCGGCAGACCTGGGCCCTTCACATCTGTACCTAATGTCAACATTTCCACAGGTACATTCTTCCAAACACAACTTTAATTCTCGCACCACCTAAATCAACCTCCTCAGTAAGTCTTATGTGTAGTCTATAAATGACTAAATGTTTACAAGTCTTCAAAATAAAAATAAAAATAAGAAAATAAACACAGGAATTGCCTCCAACAAATCAAGAATGATTGTTATTGGTCTTTGAAACATGATGTCCACAAGAGATTAGGAAACATACACTGCCATCTGCTGGTGAAGTGGGTGTACTGAAACAAAGATGACCACAGGTGGTGTTTCCTGAACATGTTCTGAACCCAGAGGACATCGGGGAAGCTAAATGTCACACAGGTTCGATCCCTCATTGATCAACAGGTCCTGTGAGTTGACCTTAATAGATTTGAACGTAAGTTACAGAAAAGCAGCTCCTTTAAAAGTGCTAAATATAAATCAAAAGATGAAGCGGCTGGTAATCGTGTTTTTACATGACGCTTAGTAAGATTCTGAGTAAGACTTTTAAAGCAATTCTTACCTTTCTGGCATTTTTACACTTTTCTTTTGTAATCTTAAAATGCTCCTAATAAGTGTATGGCACATTAAAATGGAAAAGAAATCCTCCAGGTGTTGAAATATAATATAGAGAATATATCCAATTCTCATATACAGTATTTCTGATAAAAGTCTGACCAATCGTTCCAAATAAAATGATTTGGTACTTGTACTCATGGTTTAGCTCTAGGTTGAGTGTGTACATAAGGTTATCTTGTATGCATTTTGTTTTTATGTGGTGTCTATTTTATGTCTTATGTAGGACTACAGATGGAAATTAGCTTCTGCTAAATCTGGTGCGCTCATCTTTTCTTTTTCTTTAAAAGGATTTACAGTATATGAGCGCATGCTGTTCTTAAACTGAATAAAAACAAATAAAACAAATAAAAAATGAAATATAGAACATATAGAATTTAATTTTATTTAATTACTGTTTTCACTGAATCTGACTTGCAAAGGTCAGGCAGGGGAAGCTGGTGGGACTTTGGAGGGGGGCGGAGTTGTTCATGTTCAAGTTTTTACAAAGAGCTGTGCAAAGGTGAGAATTGCTTTAATAACATGCACCAGCTAATAATACACCGTTTTTGTCATGCACTACACAATTTAGAGATTTTGGAACATTTTACTTCCTTAACACAAAAGAAAATGTCCAAATTAAGCATTTAACTCTCCTGTCTGTTTTAACTGGTTATAATGCATAACGTGTAAAATGATCACACCATTCTGTGTTACATATTTTTAGCCAACTTCATTACAAGTCATTACCACAAATTTTAAACTTCTTTTACACCTGTATTTATGAAACTAAACCTAATTTACATGAAATCATTAGTTATTTGGGATAACTACTGATTGGGATATATCAAGCATTAGCCAGGATACCCCCAGGTCAAAATAGACTGATGTAATTCATTCATTCATTCATTCATCTCCTGTAACCGCTTATTCCTGTAATGGGTCGCGGGGTCTGCTGGAGCCTATCCAGGCTGTCATCGGGCGAGAGGCGGGGTACACCCTGGACAGGTCTCCAGTCTATCGCAGGGCTAACACAGAGAGACAGACAACCATTCACACTCACATTCACACCTACTACGGCCAATTTAGAATCACCAATGAACCTAATGAGCATGTCTTTGGACGGTGGGAGGAAGCCGGCAGGGGCAGACACAGGGAGAACATGCAAACTCCACACAGATATGCCACCGTCGGCCCATGGATTCCAACCCGGAACCTTCTTGCTGTGAGGCATCAGTGCTAACCACCACGCCACTGTGCCGCCCGTCACCATATTTAATTGCATCAATTGACTGATTCAGTGGTTCAGAAAGCTTTGGTTTCTCGACCACTGTGTGTACATGTGTGTGTGTGTGTGTGTGTGACCCCTTGCACCACTAAATATAACCGGGTCAAATTTTCCCCGGGAAGAAAACAGGTGCTACAAATTTTGATAAAACACACATAATTTTACAAATATAGTTATAATTTGTTTCTTCGTCAAATTGACCTGAAGACAACAGGAGGTTTAAGTGTTTGTTTTACTGGAAGATAGACACACATGGGTTGAGCTGCGTCCACTGTTGTTTGCCATGTTGTTTTTAAAAGACAGCTTTTCTGAATCCTGTTTTTAAAAGGTCCTTCCATCAAACCTCTGAGCATTAATCCAATCAGCCAAGTGGTGCTGAACAGGATTTGAAGCGCTTCCATCCGCCTCAGATCTGCTGCTCCCTCATCTGTTTTGTGTTTTGTCAGCTAACTCAATTTTTAGAATAGAATAGAGGCTCTGATTGACGCCCCGAGGTCCTGTACAGTAGACGATATGATCAGAGGCTTCAGCCAGTGTGGATCCTCAGCCTGTTTGGCTGGTGAGGTTGAAATATCACTTCAGGGAGCAGAGAATCTAAACATGAAACTCCTTCTGTTGTGGATGAACAGCATTTGACCCACAGGATTTCCTCATGTTGACCCAAGTCCTCATTTTTCCTACACTTTAAATATCAGGTTGGGTTAGCAGATACCATACCCACTGACTGTGGAAAAATGTAGAAGTAGTAGTAAAAATAGTAGTAGCCCAGAACAGACAAACCAAAATCTGACTCTGGAGAGGGACCTTTACATTATTAAATTACCATCATATGTTCTCCTAAACACTTGAAGAGGTTGAGAGAGGCATATCCTACAGATTGGTCCTTTAAAGCTTTTTTTTTGGGGGGGGGGGGGGCAATTGCTATTTATGTATTTGTAGCTGAATGTGTTGATGACTTTCTTAAAGTCTTCTGCAATTGATTGTAAAAAATGGATTTAAGGATGTTGATGATTTTTACTTAGACCAGTTAATTTTTCAACATGTTGCAGGGAAATCTGAAAATTGTGCATGATTAAAATCATCAGCAATGGAGGATCAGCAATCTTGAATATATACACAATATGTATTTTTCTCAATTGTGGAAGTTGTGGCAAGCACAAGTTTACCTAGTTTCTGAAATATGTTGCACAGATATATATTCAAACATTGCAGACGGTTACAGTGTTCTTGTAGTGGTTAGGTTAACAAAAAACTTCAAACCCCAACAGCGACATGTTATTATAGGGAAAATGTCGTTACTCTGAATAAGCCATAGAGATCACTCCCGAGTTGGAATAACGTTTTTGCATTTGAAGAAGAAATATCGTTTTAAATCGATTTAGGGTTTAAAAAAAAATCTCAGTAAGGTCTTTAGGTCTTTTGTCATAAACCTCTTGTAACACGACCATCTGAGCAGGAGTAATAACAAGGCAACATGTTTTTAAATTTTTTATTGTCACATTTGTCAGTTTGAACATCAACCCATCATTCACAAGCAGTTGTGCTTCAGGCTATAACCGTTGATAACAAAACGACCACTTTAATCAGTTAACGCCCACAATCAGAATAACCTGATTGGCTACAGTGAGTCATGAATCATGAAGTCAAAGAATTGGGGGTGGGGGGCTGTTGCACATGTTTTGGCCCATCAAGAGAAATTAAATAATTACAATGAAAATGAAGAAAACGAGGCGACAAAAAGAAATAAGACTTTTCTAAATCATGTAAAAACATGATGCGCATTGGTGATTACTTTGGCAACGGTGTCTCTCGACTCTCCACCACCATCCAATAGCTCTTTGTGAGCATCTCCAGTCTCGTCACACAGTGCAAGTAGTTTTATTAAGTGCCAGCACAGGGCAGTGTCAGTGTGAGAACACTGGAATAAGGCCGCTGTTCACACGTTTGTCTCGATTCATCAGGTTACAGAAGAAAAAAAACATAACTGTACCTTCCATCTCGAGTTGCTGCTAGACAGAGAGATAAGTTCAGATAGAAAAGTATCAGGATTTGTTTAATTCCATAAAATGGAGAGGGAATGACATAAACAACAAGAGGAATTCTCTTTGATGCGATGTTTGTTTCAGAAGAGTCGCAATGAGAAGGAGGAGAGACGGCCGAGGATGTCGGTGTGTCAGAGCAAAAGAAGACAGTGATGATGCAAATAAATACATTTTCAGTTGAAATACACCGCCCTAAATGTCCAAACTCCTACAGAGTTACTGATGAAAGCTTTGGGTAGATGCAGTATTTCAATTTTGCCTGCAAAGTTTTTCTTCAAGCATTAGCTAGTCATTCAAAAGTAGCTGGTTGGCAGATTATGTTTGAGCTCCAAACTCCAGTTGTGCCCAATCACTTTGACACGGATGCAATTTGTGAAAAATAAATGTCTTTAGGATTTGAAATAAGAAGCTTTTTAAAAAGGGAAAAACAAACAGAAATCTGCAACCTGGTCAGACTCTACATGTGCTGCCTCCAAACCCTGCTACAGCATAACACCAACACCAACCGTTCTAGCCACACCACCTCCTCCTCCTCCTCCTGCTACTGCTCCTTCTTCTTTCTCAGTAGCGATAGTGGTCCGGTTTGAATGGCCCCTCGGTGGGCAGGCCCAGGTACTTGGACTGCTTGTCTGTTAGCTTGGTGAGTTTCACACCCAGTTTATCCAGGTGAGCGGCTGCAACCTGCTCATCCAACTATTCAGACAAAGAGAGAAATGTGGGAGAGCAAAATTATTGTTAGATTAAAGTGGTGGTTACTTGTTGATCCACATTTCATCTACTTTTCTAGTTTTGCTTTTTTTTTTTTTTTTAACTGTTTTCAGCCATCTCACAAACATCAAGTTGTTTTCTCAATTTCAAAACAAGCCTTTCCTCCTTGTAGTCACTGGAGGTGTCTGACAATAATCAGGATTTAAATGAACACACTAAACAGATGAATTAAGGTTGGCCCTGCTGCTATACAACATCCTAAACCTCAGATTGCATTTGCAGTTTTGACTCTGGATGACCTACAGAAGGACTTTCATTCATTTAAAAAGTGTGACTCATTTCAATAAAAATGTAATACTGTAGAAGACACAGGGCATTATCACAGTGTTGCTTCTGACCTTCTTGGGCAAGAAGTAGACTCCCACAGGGTACTTGTCGGTGTTTGTCCACAACTCAATCTGAGCCAACACCTACAGGAAGGAACACAATACAGAAAGACAAAGGAAACTGATTACATACCATTCCCATTGCCATGGAGCAAACAGAAATCAATATGAACTTCATTTTAATTAACCATTACTGCTGCATGTATTATAATAGTATTTTTTATTGTCTAGCTCACACAGTCACAGTACCTGATTGGTGAAGGAGTTGCTCATGACAAACGATGGGTGTCCCATGGCACAGCCCAAGTTGACCAGTCTGCCCTCAGCCAGGATGATGACATGACGACCGTTCTTCAAACGATAACGATCAACCTGAGGAGGAGAAGGATAAGCAGCTTTTCAGGAATAATTCAGTCTCCGGACTGCCATGGGAGTGAAGCACCTATAATATGATAAATTACTAAAGCTTTTAATTTAAAGATAAGACACTGTGTGTTAAATCTGTTGGTGGTGAGAATCACTCCAAGTCCTCTGTGTGTTATAGAGTCTCAGTGCAGACTACCACCAGTCTCTCTCTGCCACCTTATGACACAGCTGCAACACTCACAGTTGAGCTGCAACGCCTCAAGGGGCAATAAATTGCTACTAGTTTTCTAGATTTTTTCGATTCAATATCAAAACTATGAGATATTTCTAATATAACTAATTTGCTTAATAATGTAGAGATTTTCACAAAACTAAATCATTTGTTTTGGCATTTCCTCAATATTTTAACCTTTAACTGGCAGAGCCAAAATGCTTTCAGCAGAGTTTAGCTTCTGTCATGTACTGAATTTTCCCTCACATTTGGACTAATCTCATTGCCTACCACGAGATTTCAAACAAGAGGATACAGAAAAATGTATAAGTTTAAACAAGTAAAATAAATACATTTTATCCATCCAACATCAGATCCTTCACATCAGGAACACTTTGAATGAGAAAGTATTCATTTATTTTTAAATAAAGTAATGTCAATGCAATAAATCTTTTCTGTTCTCCCTTCAACTGTAGCCCGACTACTTCATAGAATCATTTTCAAATACGGCAGCAGATAAAAGGCACTTAATATAAAAGTATATTTTAACTATTATTTAAGTTTTAAATCTTCCTACCTGAGGCTTGACATTGATCTTCTCGGCTGAGTTTTTGTTGAGCCAGCTCACGTCGATCTCACAGTCAAAGTGTCCAATGTTGCAAACGATGGCATCGTCCTTCATGTTCTCAAAGTGACTGAAGGTGAACACAGACGATAAACAACATGCTGCTTATTACTGTGTATGAGTAGACATTTTAGAGGAAGGCTGTAAGAATTAATATTATTTCAAACATACTGAAAGTTCAACTCTAAAAGTATTGGAGTTCAGTCGCAGCAGAAACCTCGGTCACTCAAACTTACTGTCCCATGATGATGTCTTCACAGCCAGTTGTGGTGACAAAGATGTTTCCTTCCTTACAGGCTTCATCCATGGTGGTAACCTCATAACCTACAGAGCAACAGACAAAAAGGAGTTAATATGGAGAACTGTTTAAAGCTTCAAGAATATACTGCTGACGGTTTAGATTTAAGACCATCATCACGTACCCTCCATGGCAGCCTGCAGGGCGTTGATGGGGTCGATCTCCGTGACAATGACGCGAGCGCCGAACCCACGCAGAGCCTGGACACAGCCCTTACCCACGTCACCGTAACCTGCCACCACGGCAACTTTACCAGCAATCATCACGTCAGTGGCTCGCTTGATGCCATCGATCAGACTCTCCCTGCAGCCGTACAGGTTGTCAAACTTGCTCTGCAGGTGGAAGAGATGACCAGACGGGATGTTCATGTTATATTTCCAGAGACAAGCGATAAATAAGGTTGACTACAGAGTCACTTTACGGATGAACTTTCAGCCAAGTCATATTTAATAATGCTGCTTAAGAGGCTTACAGCTCAAGACTGGTTACCTTGGTGACAGAGTCGTTGACATTGATGGCAGGGATCTTCAGTTCGCCCTTTTTCATCATCTTGTAGAGGTTGTGGACACCTGTGGTGGTCTCCTCAGACACTCCACGGATACCTGAAAAATATCAACCAGTCACAGAAATGTTACAGTGTATACCATGTTTATTGAATGACAATATTTCAGTAGTGAGCAGAGCCTTTTGGAGCACTTTTAGGAACACAAGTTTAGTATAAAACACAAAACTGAATTGAGTAGTATGTTTTTAAGTCACAAATCAAAGCTCCACAGAGGGACCACTTTGTGCATGTTAAAAACTTCTACTGTGCTGCAGTGTGATAATTTTATCTAGAGTCCATATAAACAGTTAAGTCGGATTCTTCCGATTACAGATTCTAACTTGAGTCGAAGAAATATTGTCCATGTAAACACTGTTGGTGGTGAGAATCACTCCAAGTCCTCTGTGTGTTATAGAGTCTCAGTGCAGACTACCACCAGTCTCTCTCTGCCACCTTATGACACAGCTGCAACACTCACAGTCGAGCTGCAACGCCTCAAGGGGCAATAAATCAAAACAATGATGCAAATATAGATAAGATTGTTCGAAGTCTGTGTAAAAAATATTATCAGCCTATTTTAAGATCAAATGTATTTAACATGAATGAGTTGTAGATGCTACAGTACATCTTGTGAAAAACATTTACAGCCCAAAGAAGCAACTATGGGTTATTATGAGAGAAGAAAAAAAATTAAAAATAAAAAAAGATTCATAGGAATCATATTTTAAGGACACTAAACAGAAACCTTACAATAAACTGTGCACGCATAAAACCCACCTGCCAACAGTTTGGGGTACTTCTGGTGAACCATGTTGGTGAGGTCTCCTCCATCATCCAGGATCATGTTGAGGGGCTGACCGTCTTTGAAGTAAATAGTCTGCTCGATGCACCACACGTACTCCTCGTCTGTCTCACCCTTCCACGCATAAACTACAGAGACAAACGGTTGTTTTCCTTGTAAGGTTCAAGTGAGAATACGCAACCTTAACAATGCCTTAAAGCATGAGCACACACTTGCTTATAAAAGCTGATTTAGGAAAGTTTGGAAAGACTGTAACAATTCAAACATCATATACACAGTGGGTTACCTGGAATGCCAGACTTGGCAATGGCAGCAGCGGCATGGTCCTGAGTAGAGAAAATGTTACAGCTCGACCACTGAACCTGAGGTGGAAGAGAAAAGGCAGGTCAGTAAGAGCTTCAGTTCATCCATCTCTTCGAAAAAGACAGCAACCTAAAAACAACTGGTTGTAATTGGATTACCCATGAATTTGTTCAGTAATATGATTTTACTCGATTTATAATCGACTCTTGGGTTTGTAATGTACATTTTGGGTTTTCTTATGTGCTGCAAACAGACTGGGAAGATTACTCTGCATTTACACGTTCGTATTAAAAATCTCTGAATTCAACTAAAAATGAAAGTTATATCAATATATTCACTAGAACATGCTATTTTAAGCCCTATTTGGTCAGTAATGACAGTAATATGCGTGTATTTGGTTAATTTAACAATTTCACATCTACAGTACACCTTGTGTTAAATCTGTTGGTGGTGAGAATCACTCCAAGTCCTCTGTGTGTTATAGAGTCTCAGTGCAGACTACCACCAGTCTCTCTCTGCCACCTTATGACACAGCTGCAACACTCACAGTTGAGCTGCAACGCCTCAAGGGGCAATAACTGCATTAATATGCAGAATACAGGTACTGAATTTTTAATATAAACTCTAAAACTACTATATTTTGTAGAATCAAAGTTGGAATTGCAAGTCACACAGAATTAGAGCGTCATTACTGCCACAGAGCGAAACGTAAAGCCAACATGCTGAGAGGGCAGGTTGTTATTGACTCTCTGTTGGTTCTCAGGCTGCAGGTTCCTGCAGGATGAGACCAGTCCTGGTCTGACAGATAAAACCAATACGATAACAGAACGTACTGGCCTTGAGACACACAGTGAGAGAGTATATTCCTCAATTATGTGAAGGTCTGTTCCAGTAAATGGATCAATAAACTTGTCCTCTTGCTAACTATTGCTGTAGTGCACCTCAGCAGGGAAGAGGACCGACTGTGCAGACATTTTGCAAAAGGTCTGTGATATAGATCATAGATTTGGGAAAAAAAATTCTTCTGTCCTAGAAAAAATAAATAAAAAAAAAACATAAAAACAAAAAGATATTAATAGAACTCAGCAGGGACACTCTGATCCCAGTTCTATGTGGTGTATGAAAGGATGACAAGCCTTTAAATAAATAAGTAACAGATAACGTTTTGTCTGTCTAAATTTCCTTTCATTCGTTTTTTTTTCTAAAAAAAAAAAAAAACACCATTGACCATTGTGTTCCATCTGAAAGGATAAACTCTAACAAGCAGCTGCTAAATGTCACCTCAGCTCCGAGGGCTGTGAGGGTCTCGATGAGCACGGCAGTCTGCAGGGTCATGTGGAGGCAGCCGGCGATACGGGCGCCCTTCAGGGGTTTGGACTGACCGTACAGCTCCCTCATTTTCATGAGGCCCGGCATCTCGTTCTCTGCAATATCGATGGCCTTGCGTCCCCATTCAGCCAGGCTGATGTCGGCTAGGGAAGGGGGAAAGAAAGCAGGATGTCACAAAAAAAATAAAACATGACTACTAAAATACACCTATTCTCGGGTGAGTTACTTCGTTTTTGCTTTATTGGAAAATGAGAGATGAAATAGTGAGTGTTTTCAAGCCAAAACCCTCAGTCTTTATTTTGTTCTGTAAATATTTAGGCCAATATAGGTGTTAAGTATCAGCATAAATGTTTTATTACGACACAAGTCTGACAAGAGTCTGAACATGATGTATAATGAAAAAAACAAAGATTTACACACGATTCAGTCAAAAGCTATAGCTGAACCACTAAAACCGGTTCTGGGCGAGTCGCGTAAGCTGTGGTGTGAGAGCTACTGTTACAAAAGCTTGAGGCAAGTTTTGTACAGTGTTCATTTTCAGCATTCCGCAAATGTTCATATAACATGTTTCGAGACTGTGCTCGACGTACAGAGCAAGTTGGAAAGATTTCATGCGGTCCATAATGACCAGGAGACGGACACAATATTGAGTTTTCACCTGCCAAACGTTTCCTCAAGAAATCCGACATGTGTGATTTAATGAAGTCAATGAAATCATTTGTTGAACAATGTATTAGCATGATGGTGTTGCTAAAAGGCTTTGAGCCATACATTTTTTACTGGAGGATTTTATTTAGCACCCGTGTATACAGTTAGGTTGGAATCTTGAATCAGAAGGATTTCAATCAAACTGAATGAATATTGTCCATTTAAACGCAGCCTGTGTTGGTGGCGAGAATCACTCCAAGTCCTCTGTGTGTTATAGAGTCTCAGTGCAGACTACCACCAGTCTCTCTCTCCGCCACCTTATGACACAGCTGCAACACTCACAGTTGAGCTGCAACGCCTCAAGGGGCAATAAATCAAAAAAAAGATAAACTTGAATTACAATTTGTTTCCCCATCAACTAAAATAATAATCTAAAAATAATACTGTAGTTCTAACAACACTGTTCTATACATGTATCATAGAAGAATTCTGAATTGGCTTGTTCTTCTACTTCCTGCTGTAACCCCACTAACCGGAAGCAGCAGCATGGCTTATACGTAGTAAATGAGTGATATTGCCCTAATTAATATGTCAGCGCTTGACAAGTGCGCCGTTGAGTTTAACTCTTGACCCCCGATTGCATGTAGTCCCTGGAGAATGTAGACTTTGCCCCAAACCTGTTAGCTGGCCATTGTGCAACTTCTTCTGGTTCAAAATGACCCGTTTCTCACAGTAGAGACCAGTGGTCACAGCAGGTGAGCTTCACATTTGGTAGATAACGACCAAGTTTCAGTTGCATATAAATGGACAATGTCAATCAATTTCTTACATTTCCCCAATATCTTATTATTATCTTGTTATTTTAAAATAAAGTTTTAAATTGCCAATGCAACTTATGCTTAATTTTAAATTCCCATTTCATTTGGAGCTTCCCTACTTAAAGTCTAACAAAAACATTTTAACATTAAATAAAAATGTTCTTCTAATAAAGAAACTTTAAGACAAACAATCAAAAACATTCACCACTTCAAACTAAGGCGCAGTGACAACACGTGTAGTCACAGCATTAGTGGTATGTAAGTTGCGTACAGTGCAGCTTAATTCCTGCCTGTTCCTGTCACTCACGCAGAAACTGGCGCTGAGGCGCAAGACATCACGGGAAATGAAGTTTACAAACACAGTCCAACGCAGGGGGCGTTACGCCTCCCGCTAAGGTAGTAAACTACAACATCCAGAGGCTTTGGGTGTCGTTTCTGTTCACAGCATGCTCGGCACTACTCCGGCTGTTACATGTCGATTCATTCTCAGATTTGAATTAAAGTCTACAAATTGAAAATGTGTGAAAGTGAAAATCTCCAAGTTACAAGCTATAACGTCTAACGAAAAACTAACTAACTAAAAAAGGACAGTTATATGGTAATTGCAACGCCATATAAATTGCCACATGCTAGCATGTTAACGTTAGCTACGACGTAAAGAGCAGAAAACCCGCTCTATCTTAAATGTCTTTATCGTTGCAGTTAGCTCATAGGCTAAATCCAGCTAAAGTGAGAGCAGTTACCCGACATGCGCATTACCACAAACTTAACACCACTCCTGTGCGCAAACCGCTATCGCACTCACCAAAACTTTACTCACACGCACGGCGTAAGCAATAAACCTTCACACTCACCAACTTTGAATTTAAGTTTCTCAGACATTGTTGCTTTCAGGTGTTTTGTTCCGGGGAGGTTGAGTGCAGCAGCAGCCTGGCCGACAGACAGAGGCAGAGAGGGAGGGACAGAAACATGACGGCTCGGTTTTTATCGTCGGAGCTACATTCAGACGAGTTTGCACGAGAGGGCGGTCGAAACGCGAATATACTCTTGACTCCTATTGGCTGCAGCTGCTCCCGCCCAGCGATTGAGTGACGTGATTGGATACGCTCAATTTGGGCACGTTTGCCAATCACAACTTGAGATAGAGTGTGGGCGGGGCGTTGTGCGTCAGTGTGGCTGGAGCAAGTTTTGTCCTGGTTTTGTCTGGACTCCGCTGGTGTTTACTGGCTGGCAAATAAGTGAAAGTGTTGCCCATGGACGGTCAGTGGTCTTAACTTTGTATTGTGTTATATTGTAGCCGACTGCTGGGTTCAAATAAAACATTAATGGTCACTCATGCACTTGCATAACATTTTATTCCACACATGCTGCAGACTTCCTGCTTACAAAACATAAATATTTGTGCACGTTTTTTCCCCCTGAACAAACAGGTAATGGTAGAAAGCTCAAAAGGCTTCAAGGTGGCTGTCTATGTATTCTCGTAGACCTGATTTAAAAAAATACAATAAAATTAAAACAATTAAACATGTGACCCTAACATATACAAGGGTCCTGTGTCAAAATCTTTTAATCTGCATGTGTTTGTTGTTGTGTGTGGTCCGGTCTTCTCTAATCCAGGCCATGGTTATGTTTTCCAGGCTGTATCTGCTGATGTGATCACGGAGAACAAAACTGATTCGAGATAAGCTTGACTGAAATGGTCCCATGGCCAGAGGTCAGCTTGTGCCCCTTGGTAGAAATACTGCACTACAGCTAATTTAGGAGCATGTTTCAAGTTCCCCCCCGAGGGTCTCATGTCTTCTGGGTTTGAGTTTGGTAAACATGATCAGAGACTGAATGTGAACGGAAGAGCCATATTGTCTAGTTTAACTATTTATAATCGGTGTACATTACACTTATATCGCTTACCTTGTGTGCAACTACTGTTTACTGTAGTAACTACTGTTTACTGTAGTACTTATATATTTTTTTACTACTGGCTGCAGGTACAACAGTACATTTCACTGTGCATTGTACTATGTATAACTGTGCATGTGACAAATAAAACCTATCTATCTATCTATCTTATATTAACTATAATTATATTAACTATTACGTGTGAACATTAAATTTAAAAATATTGTATACCCAAACACGGAAATTTCATCATTAAACTCTAATATTTTTAGACCTGAATCAGGGGGAGAAGGTCATCGTCCGCACAAAACAAACAAATAGCCCCAATCAACCAGGTTACCAGCGAACCTAATACTGTCTTCAATAACGCTGTGACAGGTCACAACTCTTGCTCTCCATAATTCCACTTCTTATTACAGTTTGGCTTGGAGTTTGGAATTTGAAACAGCTGCGAGCGACTGTCAGCGTATTCTATGATTTATCTGAGGTATTTCTGCATTTATTCCAGTAGCACATGTTAATGTTTCTTGGGTAACATATGGAATTGCACATTTAGAGTTCACATTAGCACACGTGTGTTGCCTTTTAAATATTAATAGTGAGTCATCCTGCCTGTATATCCAGTCTATCCATAATTTGAGGTCACAAGCCAACCATCATAGCTCACTGTTACATGACACAAATAAAAGAGAAGTCAAAAGATTTGATCAAATCCTTTGGTAATTATGCTTTAGTCCCAACCCACACGTTCAGCCAGGGTGGTTTAAGGGCTGTGACACACCAAGCCAATGGTTTGGCGTTTTCTCGTGTCAGGCTGGCTGTGAGCATACTGGTAGTTTCGGTGTTGTGTCCCACACCATCACCACTAGTTTTAATATTATTGGACCCCTATGAACATTCAAATCCACAAATATTTCCACAACAACATGATCATCTTGAATGAATGTGTCGACAAACTGATCAGCATGATTCAGCAAAGGGCCAGCTCTGTACGATGGTGTACAGACTACTGCCACCTGCTGGTAGGAAGATTTATTTCCTTTCAGGTGCAGAACATGTGTCATTGGCTGTGGTCTTTGCGCCATGTTTTCAAGAGCAACTTTTATGTTTTTGAGTGTGTACAGCAGTGCCCATTGCCATCTTGGTAGCACCTGACTCCCCCAGTAAATTTTGTTATTTTAACAGGGTGGTAAGTAATTCATAGGTATCAGCATGATAGAGAAACTAATTCCTCTATTTACATATGAAACAGTGGCGACACATGCATTGAATCCCAACTTTATTAAGATAAACTGCATACAACCGCACACTGACAACAGTCACATGACTGCCACACAGAAAACCCCCAGGGTTCATCCTTTGTATAGATCTGAGAAGAACTGGCTACGGATCACATTATATATATCTGTACAGCCAGAGAGAACATGAATGATATCTGAGGTAAACAGAAAAAAAAAGAAAAACAAACTCTATTGTCATATATGTATATAAATATGTGTGTAACTACTGGGGTCTTAACCCAGACGGTCCATTCATAGACCTGAAGGAGGAAGTGTTGCAGCATCCATAAGTAGTGGGGCAGTGAGCAAAAGTTAGGCTAATTTTTGGATCAGGAAGACCGACACGGAGCAAACACGTCTCATGCTCTTTACTCAGTGCTTAAATTAATTTGTACCGCAGGTAAGACAACTGAAAATGAAAAAAAAAATATCATTTTATAAGAGGTCACTATGTCAAAAGTCAACACACACTCACACACAGATGATCTCGAAATTCAAACAATGCAGGATTTTCTCAGATTCTATCACTGTTAAATCACACACAGAGAAGGCGCTGCAGGTGTCAGGCACAAGCAGTTTCAAAGTAGCAGATGTTGTAATGTGCCTTTTGGCAGCCATATATCCTAATATTAAAATAACACAATATTAGTTGTTTTTTTTTTTCCTTCTTCCACATTTTGACTACAAAATGGTCCCATTCATGCAAATCAATCAATTTTTTTTGGATGATGTCAGCTAGCTAAAAACCCCTGTCTTGTTAAGGCTAAAATACAGCTCAGATAGTTTTGCTTTTATTTGCCTCAGCTTTTAGGTCTTTGTCTCTGAGATTTCCTTTTTCAGCACCACTATTTCTTTTGTACAAAGTGTGTTTTGTGGATAATCGAGAGTTGATGGGGGGGCTTTAGTATTAGAAATATCTTTAAACTTAAATAATTAGACTGTTCTCTTGTGTTTTTTTGTTGTTGTTTTTTTATGAATGGAAAGGACCGGTGTGTAGGGTGTAAGGATTGGTTAGCAGAAATGCTAATGCTCGACAAAACATTGTCCTTTATGGCACTGACAGCTGAATTAATGACCAAGTTTATATATGATATGACACAGCCTGCACATTGTTCTATGGAGGTTGTAATTATAATGCTGCTTTAAGGAAAGGAGGAGCAGCCATTCAGGACTAAAAGTGAATTCTCAACTCATAAGAACTTCATTAACTTGTTTTCTTTAAATCCGTCTATGGTATGGCAGGTTTGAGCTGAAATTCAGAATAAAGACCAATCAATTTAACGCCTTCTATGTCTAAAGCACGTGTTCACAGAGCTTCCCACACTATGAAGTGGGTTCAAAACGAGTTTTGCAGGGGCCACAATTTGATCTTAAAAGGATTACTCTTTAAATGAAGCAAACTGACAAATCCTTTCACACTCGTGTCTATATACGAATAGTTCTCCTGGAAAATGTGTTTTGCTTCCGATTTTATTAGTAACTTAACCTATTTACACCCAAAGGTTCCCCTGATGAGTGACCAGAGGTTTCCATCTGACATTTCAGCAGGCGATATGACTGACAGAGGGATTGAACCTCAAATCCTTCCATTGTCCTACTGATTTTCCACTGCAGCAGCATGTCCTCCTTTTGTAATTTGACAGTGACATTTCCATCCTACATATTTATATTTTATTTACCATTTATGCCTGCTGTATATTTAGCAGAGATGGGTTGTCGTCATATCAGGAGAAGAGCAGAAAGATGACAACACAGGAAGCAGAAAAATGACGAGTCATATTGGGTTTCTGTTTTTTTTGCATTTTTTTTCCCACACATGTTGATTCTTCACATTCTTTCCAAAAACAAGCCTCGTCCTGTTCCTCCACACACCCTTTCCTACAAGTATGCACCTAAGTGCTCATTCATGCATCTTTGATATAGATAACCACAGGCTGACAGGCATGGCATTTTCCCAAAATGTTCCCAGACTCTATGCCCTTCAGAAATAGAGGAGTGTGCAATTGGAGCAAAGAGATTCATTCTGTGACAGTAATCAGAAGAGAAAAGCCCGGGTTCATTTCATTTGTAGTCAGCAACAGTGCACAAGTGCATACTTTAGAGTTGGGGTATGGTTAGATACTGGGATGTAGGCTTTAAGACAGAGCAGCAGCCAGCTCAGCCCAGAGTCCCTGTCTCTTTTACAGATGTCTTGCAGCTAAGAGACAGACAGGAGAGGGGGGCTAGCTAGCTAGCATGGCAAGCTAGCTCAGTTAGCTGCCCAGGCCGTTAGCTCCGACATGTCGTCTTCGTCTTCTTCCTCCTTCTTCTTGGCTAAAAGAAGAAACAAGATAATAAAACATGACGTTTAACTTTGATGTGACACAGATTTCGATGACGTGCATGTGGCTCTGAACTGAAATGGTGATTCTTTGTGCGTCTTGTCATACCTGGTCTGGAGGGAAGTGATGAAGATGGTACGCTGGGTAGAGGGACGTCTTCTGTTCCTTCGATTTCCAGAAGATTTTTGTCCAGCTCTTCCTGTTCCAGCTCCTCAAGCTCTGCCATGAGCTCATCCTAAACATACACAGGGAACAAGGAAGTTAAAAGAAATCAGCAAGACAACCTCAAAAAGCCAATGAGGAAAACCACAACTTCTGTTATGACATATGATACACACTGTAAAGATGATTATTTTCAAGACAGGATCTCATTAAAACATTATTTAATTCAGTCAGTAGCAGCTCTAACTGTCGTCCCACCTCAATGTGTTCGAGCACTAAGAAAACTAAGTAAACGTCACAGAGTTTCAGTGTTTGATATGCCTTTCTTTGCTCTCACCTCATCGTAGTCTTCCCCAAAGCCGACTGGTCTGGAAATGACATCTGAGATCTCCTGAGCCACTTCCTGTTGTTCTGTGATTTCAGCCATCAGATCGTCTACTTTGTCTATGTCCCTGTGAAATGGGAGGACAAAAACAGAAAGAGAGAGAGAGGTGGCATGTAAAACATATGATTCAGGCCAAGCAAGTAAAAAACAACATGTATTTCTATAGCCAAAGTACGACTAAGCAGGAGAGAAAATTAAAGGAGAACAGAAAATGGAATGTGGAACGTGGAAATGAAGAAAACTGATTAGTTAAGGGAACAAAAGGTAAGGGGGACAGAAATGGGGAAATAGGCTAAAATATAAATGCAGAGAATAAATTGCAGAAAGTTGAGTTTAAACAAGGTCTGCACAATAAATACAATAAAATATTATATCAATAAATGAACGTCTCTAGTCCAACCTGTAACGTGTTTCTATGCGTTTTTCTTACATGTTCTCATGTGCAGCTTTCATTGCTTTGGCGGCGAAGCCCATGTTCTTGAGCACTTCTGTGTTAGTGTTGGCGTTCTCCAAAGCCTCCCTCTGGAACTCAATGGTAGACAGCGTCCCGTCAATCTGGCCCAGCTGCTTCTCGTAACGCTTTTTCCTCTTCAAGGCCTGCAGAGCCGCTGGACAGGAGACAGGAAACAAATCCTTATTGATCTCAGCAGTCATGTCCCTTGCTGTCACAGACGCTTACTATTATCACATTTACAAAGCTTAGACTCTCACTTGTGGCTCCCTTTAGATCGCATCTCTGAACTGTAGCCTTTACTTGTAAAGACATTTGCGTTTATTGCCTGACAGAATAACTTATATTTAATGTTGACAATGTGTTGTTTAAAGCAAACGTATTAATCACTGTTATGGTGTGCCTTTAAACTGGATTTATATTTTTCAATTCAGTTCAATTTTATTTAATTTATATAGCGTCAATAACAATACAAATCGTCTCAAGACACTTTACAAAACCCGGCCTGAAACCCCCAGAGCAAGCCTGAAGGCGACGGTGGCAAGGAAAAACTCCCTTTTAACAGGAAGAAACCTTGAGCAGAACCCAACACGTTTACTTTTGAAATCTTAATTTTTTTAGGAGTAAATTGTAAAGCAAATTACATATTTTGTTGACTGTTTTTAAAGCAAAAAGAAGAAGTAACTATTGCATGACTGTGACAAATTCAGTGGACTTTTGGCATTACTTTAGTGGCAGTGGACTGCTGTCCTAATAAAGAGGAACTCTCTTAATCTGATGAAATCCTGTCAGAGACAAATCTCAGGGTGCAGATGCAAAATGCTTCAGCCAGACTGATTAAGATTTACACCGTTTCTCTTTAGAATAAGCCCTGAATCTTATCAAGCCCAAAGAGTTGTGGTCTCTCTACCTGGCTTCCTGTGTGTGGCTTTAAATACATCAAAACAGGAGGTCATCTAAACCATAACAGACAGAGTTTCTCTTTGCTATCGACATAGGAAAGCACCTCGACGACAGAGCACTGAAACGTATGACTGAACTAAACCTGCTGAGTCATACAGGAGACGAGTGATTATGCAAGAAGAGATACTTTTGTACTCTCTGTGTTAGCCCTGCGATAGACTGGCGATCTGTCCAGGGTGTACCCTGCCTCTCGCCCAATGACAGCTGAGATAGGCTCCAGCAACCCCACGATCCTTCACAGGACAAGGCGGTTACAGAAGAGACACTTTTGTACATTAAGTGTGTCTGGATTATAGTTTTACTTTAGATTCTGGATAACAACGTGAGACAGAATATGGGTCAAAAGCAAAGGTTAACACTACAGTTTGGGTTTGACATTAAAACATCTCCTGGTCCTGTCGCCCTCTTCAGCAGCAGTAGGTAACCGAATCTGTATAATATAGTATGTGTCGTCATCTTCCTGCCAGACAGATAATTTTTGTATCTGTAACCTGTATGGCACAAATGAGTCAGTTGGAACAGACTGGCACAATCTGAAGCAATTTCAGGTTAAGAAGGGTGGTGTACACTTCTGGTAATCTATTCAGTAGGAAAATATTAGCTTTAATAACCATGTAAACATCTGATCTGATGGTTTTTCTCTGGTTGGAATAAATACATTCCTTCAGCAGGGTTGTCCCACGTGGAGTAAACATCAGAATTTGTGGCAAGTTTCCAGGAAGGACAGAAACAGGGAGGATCGGTTGTTCAAACAAGTGGTTGTAGAGATGAACAAAGCCAGAACCCATGTGGACAACAACACTGAAAAGATGGCTCCTTCTTGGTTCCCTTATTCTACTGAAAAAAACGACTTCTTCTGTCCTTCTTCCGACCAATTCAACACTCTACTAGTCGCAGGGCCTGTTTCAACCGATACATAGAAACAAAATACTTCTGCACACAACTGAATAGTCCTACAACCATTCAGAGCCATCTTGTAATAAACAAAATCAAATCAACCACGCTCAGATGACATGTATGTATGTACGTGGCTGTCACTCATCTGTCCATCGGCGCATAGAGCCGGCCCAAATGATTTGATTGGCTCAGCAGGTCTTTGCCAGGAATAATGAATTCCAAACTCAGGGACTCCTGACCGAAATTCTTCCTCTAAAGTTTTGTGAGCAGGGGAATGCTGGAATGCACAGTGGGCAGAAACGTTCTGCCAAAAAAGTTTCTCATGTAAACACTCCTCATTCTATTCAGCAGGAAAGTCTAAAACAGTTAACTTCGGAAAGTCTAAACTAAATTAGTTCAGCTGTGTTGAAGAAATGTTTGTCAGTAATGGTGATGTGATGTTAGCATTTAGTTCAAGACAGCCGTACAAAACTGTAAATTCTGAGTCTTGTTTTAAAACAACATTGTGAGGAATATACAAAATGATGTTGTCTTAGTGTCTGATAAAAGAATAATAATAGATAAATATGTATCTGAACAGACGTGCCATGCATTCAAAATGTTAATAGAATATAATATAACACAGTCAGGCCAGCTGTTGCAACAGAGTTTGTGTCCAAGGCTGCCAAATATCAATATTACACAAAACTTTAGCACGGTCCTTTGGTCCACTAGGAGCCAGACAGCTGCTGACAGTTCCGGTTTGATCAGATTATATCAGCACACGGACCTATTCCTAGCCTGATAACATCGTTACCCAAACACCACACCAATCATTATCAGATTATGAGGGCGGCAGAGCTGCATTCAGACCATCCCCTCCAATCTCAAGAGGTTATGCTGATTCTGTGACCTGTAGTGAGCGTTTGCTACAATCAAAGCCTTACGAAAGATCCACTGTCTTTATGCTTTTAGTACAATTTACATGCACAAGCTGTTTTATGTGCCGCTGCTTCTGTGAACTCCATGCTCAGAAGAAACGAAAGTGACACAAGTGGATACTCCACACCACTACTTTGACGACATTAATTCAACTATTCTGGTGTAAATTTAACAAGATGGAATCACATCTAGTGAGATTTCTTCTCACCATTACATAATTATTCTATTCTCTTCTAATTGCTCTCTGTGGTTTGGATAAAAACCACAAGTGGAAAATTCTAAATAAAGGCAGAGCTCTATTATGTTGTTATCACGGCAGGATGACAGGTTTGGTATGCTTATGAGGAATGTATGTATTGTTGTTGTCATTTGCCCCACAGCTAGACAGAGGCTAGGTTATGCAATGAACTATGTTGAAAACCGGTTTCATTGCTGGAAAAAAACACATGCAGTGTGTAAGTCAGCAGAAGACCTTAAAAACTAGTTGTGGATTAGCACAGAGTGTTGTTTTTTTTTCTTCTTAGAAAGGACCTGTAGTGACGTCACAGATTACCCAGCAACCACTGATATCCCAGCAACCTCAGCTGTAAACCTGGCCGTATCTGTGTATATATTTAACAACCAGGAAACTGAGAGCAATCTGTCATGAGCTTGTAGGTAGTCCTGGCCTCTCCCTCTAAGAGGTATGCTAGAGAGAAAGCTTTCTGTGACAAAATGATACCACTTAAGATATCTTGTAGAGCAACAAAATGATATATAATCTACCTATACTCTCACCCGGTTGATCACTTGTGAAAATAAATACAGTTCTCTATTAAATATTAGTTTTGTGAAGGTTATGGTATAACATTGAACTGTGTTGTAGTGTGTGGTACTGACACATATTCTTATTGTTTTGACAACCTCATTTTAGTCAGTGGGATAGGCTAAATAACAGGAACGGTTAAGGGTTTAACTTAATCCAATTTAAGAGCAGCGCAAACAACATCCCACAGAATGATCATAAAGTTCAATTAGCACCTTTCTGACGCACATGAACATTATCATTAAAATTTAGTGCAGCACTGTTATATTAGAATTTGTTTTCACTCTTATACCTAATGAATCAAAAGGGTAGTTAAATGTAATGTTAAAATGCTTGGAAAAACACACTTTTTTGAATCTTTGTATGTACATCTCATTATGTAACAAGTTACTGAACAATTAATATTTAAAATGACTTAAAAACAAGGGAGACAACAGCTTACGAAATCCCCGTAATCGTTTATCTGGATGAACTTTATGTGCACAGCCTCTGGAAATATCGTCAGCAACAGCCTATCCTTAAACCAGCTCATAAACACAAACTTAAGCTCTATTTACTGACTATAAAGAGGCAAAACTCGAGACCTTTTCTGCAAAAAACAGTCTGAAGTAGCAAAATATGTTAAAGCAGGAAGGCATCGAGTTAATAAAGAGCAAACATATAATATTATCCACATATTAAGAGCAAAACCTAGAAACATTTACCTAGGAAGTTAGTTATATTGCTAAAGACACAGCCCAGATTTTTTTTAAACTTATGTCTGGTTTTGGCTAATTATAGCGAGGTTTATAACCTTTGTTGTTTAATTTAGTTTAGTTCTAACCCTGCCCTAAAAACAGACATTTAAAAATGGAGTCCTGTGTGGACACAGGAGCAGGCAGCCTGTCAACTGCCAACTTCCCTGTTCCTTCTTCTGGGTTAGCCTGCGGGCTACCTGCCAAACTAACTAGGGATGACTTCCCGTAAAACCTCTCTATTTTTCTGTTTTTTTCCTCACCTCGTTTGTTTTTCGTGCCATACTTCTTTGCCGTCAAGAGCTCCTGTTCGATTTTCTTCTCTAGAAACTCCTGTTTTTTGGCCAACATTTCCTCCGTCTCTCTGAGTCGCTGGATAGCATCTTGGGGAGTAGGCGCTTTCCCACCCTTACCCCCGCTGCCGAATATCTTCCCAAATAGTGACATTTTAACAACAAATGTAAACAATAACTGGCGTATTAACGCTTCTCAAGCAGTCGGAACGCTGTAGTACCCAAGAGGAAAGTGTTAAATTGTTCTGTCACGCTCTCTTGTCAACTATCGTCACCGAGCCAGAGTCGCTGCCACTCCGGTTGTTGTTTTTGTCTCTTCTTCCGCCTTTGGAGACAGGCCTCGTGATGTCATTACGTCAGCGACATGTGACTACGTGACTCATACCTGATATACGGAGGGGATTTCACAAATGAGCAAACCCTGTTTTCCAGTACTTTTATATTTATAGCTGTTACTATTTTTATATATATATATTCATATATGCAAATTAGAACCATTAACCTTTGGCCGTTGTTGTCACTTGCCAGATTATCGTTATCATTCCTGCAGTAAATAATAAAAGTTATTATTTTAGTCCTTTAATGTATTAACAAGGCGTCCAGTCAGTCATTTTAAGGTGTAACTTGTGGTAATTGTGACAACGTATGCAGTTACTACATTGTGCCATTGTGACATGCAGCTGCAGCTTCTTCCACTCTTGAGATCCTATCATGACTCCGGCATCAGCCATCCAATTTGGAACAGATCAGACTGGCGAAGAAGGCCGGCTTTGTTCTGGGCTGCCCTCTTGAACCTGTGGAGGTGGTGGGTGATCGGAGGATGGAAGCAAAGCTGTCATCCCTGATAGAAAACTAATCCCTCCCCCTCCATGCACAGCACTGGGAAGTTTATCATCTAGTTCTTATCTTATCATCTTTGAAGTTACAGTTTTGAGAGAGAATGATATTATTAAGAAGGAATAGACTTATTGAATTGGAATAGACTGGTGTGTTTCTAATCCACATTTATTCCCGAGTCACTGATTAGCTAAGAGGAGCAGCTACTTAGCAATTAAAAAACAAACAAAAAAAACCCCCCAAAAAAACAAATTACATCTCCAAATTACATTTTTAAGAGTGATTTTGCTGATTTGCCATCTTAAAGCGTCAGAATAAATATATGTACCCACAACCCACTCGTCAATTGCTTGTGGGCAACTACCATCTAAAAAGTGGGGTAACATTTGAGTTTAGCCGCCCTACTAGGTCTACAGCCATTGAACTATACTAAAGGTTTCTCAGACTACCAATGTACCAATGTTTAACTTGTGGTAATTGTGATATAACATGTAGTTACTACATTCTACCTTTGTATGGCAGTATTGTGACATACAGATGGAGTTTCTCTGTCACTTAACATCCATGTCTAGTCTGAAGTTCAAGTTTTGAAAGACGTTAATTCATTTTATTAAGAATGGTTATTAGTATCGGAAAGACCATATTATTTTTTAATCTACATTCAATACTGAGTCGGTGGAGACGGACTGGAGATTTCCACTCAGTAGCAAGCATCCATAGGCCAGTCCAACTCCTTCAGAAAACTACGTCTCCCATGATGCACAGTGCCGTATTTTTCCAGCTGAAGATGTGAGTGACCTGAACGCCAACCAATCAGGGCCTGGGTTGTCTGAGGGACAGGAGGAGAGGGGCTGACCTGGAGGGATGAATAATAGGATGTTATAGATAGATAGATAGATAGATAGATAGATAGATAGATAGATAGATAGATAGATGATGGTCGTACATGGATGTATTTTTCCAGAGGGGTCAGAGGTCGTGCAGTCCGGTGGTGGGGGATCTCCACTTTGAGGACCTTCTTCAGGTTCACACTCTCCATCTCGTACTGAAATAGAAATAACAGAGAACATGTGATGCCCGGCAATGTGTGTGAATGCAAAGACATAAAGCAGTAAGGAAACACACGCAAATAGACAAAACACAAGCAAATTAATCTGACAACTCATGCGCTTCTAAAACACACAACATAACCGGGTGTAGGAAAGCAAGGTCACAGCATCAGCAAATACAAAATGCAATGAAAGTAGTACAAACTATAACAGAAATACAACAACTGGAAAATAAAAAAATTATGAAAATGGGTTGTAATAAAATAAACATTACTAATGCTCTCAATCTGCAAATGAATAGTGTATTTTGTCTGGTTATTTGAATTGACAAACTAATATTCAAAAGGTTTATAAGGAATCTGGTGATCAGGATGTCAAAAAAACCAAAACAAAACAACAAACACAACACCTTACTGTTAATTTCCAACACCACTGACATGTAGCAAACATGAATAACTCCCAAGATCATAAAGCTTATACCAAAAAACGGTTCATCACTTTTTGGAGTTTCCTGGAAATATTTCCTGTTGTTGTTTGTGCTACTTACAAAGTGTTTCTGCAATTGCTGGTGTTGTGAGAATTTGCAGCCCACGTCGTCAAATTGATGAAGATGCTCTAAATTTGGTTGCGTTTTGTCTGCACATGATTTTTAAAAAACAGCTGCAGAGCACTGAGCTCTGTCAGCCACCGTACTTATCTATAAACCAAACAGATTCAATAACATGGGTGATGCATGTGTGAGTGTTTACCTCCTTGTAGGCTTCAGTCAGGAAACCCCATTTTTTGGGCCAAACTTCAGCTGAATCCTTCTCAACTTTTACATGTGCTTTCCTACACACACACACACACACACACACACACACACACACACACACACACACACACACACACACACACACAGAGTAAGTTGTGTATCGTACACATGCAATATCCTGCTTTATACAGCACAGAAAAGGAGATTAAACATGTACTTCCTCAACTTGCAGCACATTTTGAGTTTGAATTTCTATTTTGATAATAAATTACACGTATAATAATAAATTGCATCCTTTAGAGTTGTGAAAATATGCACTCAAAAACGGCAGGAACCAAACCTGAAAAATATTGTTTTAACTGTGATACAATGTTTGCAGTTTGTCAATTGTTAATTGTTACATACATAACAAAAATAAAGGAATTAAAAATTCATTGTGAGATTATCTTATCTGATAACAACATAAAATTTCATTCAATCATATATTTGTGTCATCACTACTATATGCTGATTTTACGAGAAAGGTTTTGTTGTATATTATATTTAGTTTATTTACAGTTTTACTCCACAGAATCAATGTTATATGTCTCATTAAAATCAGTTTACTTGTCATTAAATAACTCTAAAACCGTAATTGAAAAATGGAATTAGATCAGTTATATGATCATGGTAATAGCTATAATAATAATCATATGACTCTATTATTAAATCACAAAGAATGGATTGTATTTTATTCATGTTTGCATATGAAAATATTGTAAGAACATTTTAAACAGCCAGTCAATAATAATCCCTCAGCAAATATAAAGCGAGAACATATATTTTTATAAAAGGTGACACAAAAGAAATGAAAAGAAAAAAGTCTATCAGGAGTTTTACCAGATTTCATCTTGATGCACAAAGTTGATGGCTTCAGATGTTCGCTGTGAATCCGCCATCTGTCCTGATCAGTGAGGGAATGCGTGTGTGTGTGTGTGTGTGTGTGTGTGTGTGTGGTTTCTTTCTCTCTGCCCGGCTAATGTTTCACCTGTGTGTAAGCCACACTGACAGAGTTGTTTACGGTCGCTGTGGAGACAGAGTCTGCTGACACATATATGTCTTCTGCCCGTCCTGTGCGCGTAACTGTGGCGACGGTGGGGCGGAATCATTGGAGAGTCACAGGGAAGCTCAGACAGCTCTGTTGTATTTTCAGTTCGCTCCAGTTTAGGGATAACTAGCAGATATTAGCATGCTAACATGCTAAAGTAAGACTGTGAGCGTGGTGAACATTGCAGAGAACTGAAGTGACACCAGGCAGGCCTTTCATTCCTTTAAGTCCTCATCTATTTTTGGAATCACTACCTGAGAAAATATAAATTAATTCAATAACAGCTATGAGCCTGCCTTTAGGGAAAAGGTACTGGAGCCTCCGGGCCTGCTCCACAAGACTATCAAACAGCTTCATCCACCAAGCTGTCAGGATGCTGATATCTGCCCACTACGTCTCTCTTCTGCCCTGTGACCGTGGACTGTACACACCCATTACACACAAGGACTCAGCTGTTTTTGAACATAAAATACTCAATTACACTTTAGTCCAATCTGCAATCTGTCCTGCACCTTACTGTACTGTATTATTTGCATTACTGTCCATGTACATCTCAACAAGCTGCATATTGCACTGCCGCCACTGTTGTACATAGGTTGGTTTTATATATAATTCATTCATTCATTCATTTTCTATACCCGGTTATTCCTGTTAAGGGTCGCGGGGGTCTGCTGGAGCCTATCCCTGCTGTCATCGGGCGAGAGGCAGGGGTACACCCTGGACAGGTCGCCAGTCCATCGCAGGGCTAACACAGAGACAGACAACCATTCACACTCACATTCACACCTATGGCCAATTTAGAATCTTTTATATATAATATTACATTTTATTTTTTCTATGATTAGTTCATATCTATATTTTCTATGTTAAGTTGAGACAGAAAATTCTTCTGTATGTCCTGAAAATATAAATAATTGATAATAAAAAGCCTGAAATCTCAAAAAACTGAAATGTTTATGACTTTTTAACAGTCTAAGCTTACAGGAGTAACACGCTTATCTAGTCAGTGAAACAGCAACTCTACAAAATTTGACAGAACAGAAATCACAGAAATCGCACAATATTGTGCCGAGCAACATGCAAAAAATTGCAGCTGGTTGCATTTCAGTGAGAGTCACAGCCTGGTGCCGGTTCATGGATTGACAGGGTTAATGAGCTTCATTGTCCAGATTTTAGATATAAGTTTACAGATGAAACATCTCTCATCAGGGGTTGTTGTTTGGTTTTTCAAACATCGCAAGGTGCAACTTGAACACATCTGAATTGATGAACATAGGGTCATATGGTGTTTCCGTTCCCTGATCATCAGATACCCTCACCTGGGTGATCAGCCCCTGCCTTGTGTGAAAGTATCATACTACACAGCGGCTGTGCATCAAGAATGTTTTAGGTGGCTCTGCTCTTTTGCAGCACTCTATCTCCAAGAAGGCTGACTGACCACCCTACCCTCCAAAGCTCCTGCAGCCAACTTCAGTGGGCAATTGAAATATATAATGGCCCAAACTCTGTGCTATACAGATACCCCTCCCCTCAGCACATAGGGCCCAAAGGCCCCCACTAACAACATTCTGTTGCCAGACACCACAGGACACCCTCAGAAGACCCATGTCCAGTCTCTGGATTATGCATATGAATGACTAAACTTCCATTTGGCCAAAGAAATACACTTCAGACCTCTTCACAACATATATGAATGCATGAATGTAAACTCCAACTTGCAGTAATTCCATGTTTTGTTGTTTAGATGGGAGAGCCACAGAATTGATGAGCAGAAGAAATAAGAGTGAAAAATGTCCAGCATAAAGAGACCTAAGAGCACACTGACTTAAGAGTCGAACTTTTTTGGATTATTGAGCATCTGAAAAATGTGGATCGCAGCTCTTCCTTCTGTATTGGATCAGTCCCAAAGTCAGAAATACACCTCCCAAAAGCAAGGCACAAGCTCCACCTGTTAGGAAGCTCTTTTCAGACGTATTCCAGGGAGAATCTGCAACAAAATAACAAGGGAAATGCGAATTAAATGTCCATAAAATAATGCGTTACAATTAGTTTCTCTGAGGTATCACAAATAAAACTTTCAGCTCTCACCCCATTCATAAATCTTGGGCTCCCAGAGGGTGACATGCTCTACCATACAGCTAACTCTGTCTTGATGTTCAGGTGTGTACTCGAGGTAAGAGTGAACGTGATAGGTCCAGTCTCCGTTTGTCATCACCTCACTGAAGGTCACACCTTTAGTTATTTCCTGTCCGTTTCGGAGCCATGTCACCCTGATGTGTTTGGGGTAGAAGTCGTAGGCGCTGCACACGAGCATGATATCATGATCGGAGCCGTGGTCCGCCGCCTGCAGACTGACGCTGGGTTCAGCTGAAATCAGAATAACTGATAATGAGATATGATGTGTTCTCCATTTTGAAAGCCAAGAGAACACATCTAGAACGATTGGTGTGTTCTTTTGAATTTTAAAATTATACAGTACAATTAAGCTTTGTTGCTTTGTCAAAAACCCACCTTAAAGGTCCTGAAAACATTTTTTTCACATCCACATCTCTTAAAATAGAACAGCTTGGGCCAACCTAAACACTACAGAAATTAAGCTAATCAGTACCTGGTAAAATTGTGGATACATTCCCATCCTTCTGCACAGATAAAGAGGCTTTTTACATCAACTGACATTGACTGTCAATACTGAAGACAGGAGCAACTACAATGACTCATATGGTATATGGTGAAAAAAAAGTAATGGTTACAAAAGTAACCAAGGTTCAATGAATTCACCATCCCTGGCGGATAAGAGGGGAGCATCCAAGAAATGTTTCTGACACTCGAGATAGAGAGGAAACTCTGCGTTTATAGGAAGTTTGGCAATCTAAACAATAACGTGACATACTTGTGCCGCTGGTTTATCAACATTGTGTAATTACTCTCAAAACCTTTGGTTGGTGGTTAGCCAGCGGTGTTGAGTTTCTCTGTGTGCTTCAAACAATGATGAAAGGAACTCAGTGGCTTATGTTGAAGCTGATACATGTTTGATGACAGTGAATTCAGACTGTTTCGGAAATTACTGCAACGCAGAAAAGAGGTATCGAACATGAGAAAATGCTTTTTGTGGTCTGTGCCGCCATGGCGTAGATTCGACACAGAAACATAAATCTAGTTTAGGGACTATATATTGCAAAAATATCTCATACGCAGTTTTGTGTAATTACTCTCACGGCCTGTTGGAAGAAAACTCCAGCTGCCCGTCGTAACAGTCATTTTTAATGGAAACAACCAATCACGTATAAGCCAGTGGGGCACCTTTGCAGTGTGTTTCTTGATGATCCTGATAAAGGCCACATGCTGAAAGGTGTCACTTGACCTTTCTCCGATCTCTTTTTCATCCTTCATTTTCATGCACCTTGGTAGCAGGTGAAGTAGCGCCAGAAATACAACTTTTACAGCACATAATCAGTGTGGGTATAAATGCATTTTCCCAGTGTAAATATTCACCCATATTTTCTTTAGTGGCGTTAAACACCAGATCAAGATTGTTGACGCATGTCAGCTGTCTCTCCATTATTCTCTGCAGAACGTCGTGCTTGTCTCCATTAAACATTGACGCCGTGATCAATCCTGCCGGAGTGAGGCCCGTCCAGTTCCCGACCGTGCTGTTGTACTGCATCGTGAACTCTTTGTTAAAATACCAGTCGATAATATACTCCACTTGCTTCCGTTCTCTGGAGTACACTGCACACCGGAAGTCAGCAAACATGAAGTAGCCATTTCCATCAGTAGAACAATCTAAAAGGTTGAAGACAAAGGTATAAATACTATTGAATAACAGTATATATGGACAGATGCAGTAGATCCATTAGGATTTCATACATGGTATGTTAGCATAGAAAAAGTTTTTGTTTGTTTCTTCTGTTCCTTTAGAGCTGTGACAAACCATGCCCAAGATTGGACATTTTCTGTTGGCTTGCCATCTGGGATTTACGTGGCCCTAGTTTTGTCGGTGTCCCATTTGCTCAGCTGTAGTCTTTGCGATGAATTCAAGTACAACTTTCTTCAAAACAATTATTGGCTATGTCAGTGTAACATAAACATCTTTAATATCTCTAATAATTACGCAAAATCAGTTGTTCATGAGTTCAAAGAATTCTAATTAAGCTAATCAAGGCCAGGTAAAACTTTTTGGATTTTGCAACATACCAAAACGTGTTGTCTGTGGAGACATTCCTGTCCTTGGCACTGGTAAGGATGCTTTTTACTTCAACTGGCAATGATTGTCAGTACTCAAAAAACTAGCAACTACAGCAACGAAGTTGTCTAACACATATGGTATAGGCCTATGGCGTAGAAATTAGAGTTAGAGATTCACCATCTCTGGCGGACAGGATGGGAGCATCTAGGAAAATGTTTCTGGTACTCTAGATAAAAACAGTGATAACAAACAATGTGTTTCTGTACATGGCTGTCAAAAGATTAGAAGCCAATGTTTAAGTGTCACTTTATCTTCAGTGTGTTAAGCTAACTTTCCTCCTGCTTCATTCACCTCAGACCAAGAGTGGGCAGTTGAATTACATGGTGGCCAGTCGCCAAAAATAAATGGAGATCACCTCCAAGAGCTAGCTGTGAGTCAAGTCATCATTTATCCAACACAACACAGAAGCCCACCGGTTACGCTAGCAGCATGACTCAAATGATGGTAACCAAGACTAACTACTGAACAGATTGCCATTAGTGCCGTTTTTCTCTCCGGATCTGGTTCGCTAAGCTTAACAATCAACCGGGGTCAATCTCACTAACTCATTCAACATGCTGGACTGATTGAAAAGCCAGCGATGAGGTCTGTCTAGTGCTAACAATGTAGGACAAACAGACTAGGGCCACACCTGATAATCTGCTTGGTGTGTCATGGCCCTGTCATTATCTTGTGTTTTGGTACCTTTTTGTTATCCAGTTTAGTTTTCTGCTTTAATTTCTAATCCGTTTTCTCATTGTATTTTAGTTTTACTTCCTGTCTCTGTCATTTCCCGCTCATGTGATAATGTTACAGGCCCTTACACTGAAGGTTATATGCCTTTGTTAAAAAGGCATATAAAGACCAACACGGAACAAGAGGAATAATTACTGTAAATGGAACATTTCAACATTTGTATTGGTACTAAAGTTTTAAGACAGATGTGATAAATTGTGTTTTTGGTTTATGTCTAAGAAAAGATATCTAAATGTCATGTAATTACAAATGTCATTCGTGTGACTTTGTGGCCACCAGCCTGCTCATGATTTGTGACACCAATGAAGAACACAGAGCTGCCCTAAAATGTAAGTTCCTCATTCAGATAACTCCAGTGCAGATTGAAGAAAAAAAAAAACTCTTTAAACCTCAATCAGTCAATCTGCAGACCTCTGAAAGTCAACATGTTCGACTGCACAGTTCACTGAAGACAAAGACATGCTTTCTGACTTACTGCTAGCACTATTTATCCATGCAGTAAGCTCTGTTTTCAGTTTATGGCTACTGCTTTCAGCTGCTTCTGCTGTTTTAAATGGCTGAAGTGAAGCTGATTTTATTCCCTCTTTTAGTTACATTTTATTATATGATATTAAAGAAGCTGATAATTTCAATTGACTCTTAAACATTTAACTTAACTTTTTCGGGCCAGAATAGTGTATTTATCTGAAATGTGTGAAGGAAAAGTACAAAAACACATGAAAATGAAAGAACTATCAGTAAATGTAAACAACTACAGTTATTAGGCATAAATCTAGTTGATCGAAGTGAGATTTATTAGGGTATAAAATCAATGTCTGTAAGATAAGAAGCGTAGCAATTGTATTATTTTCACTTTCAGTTCAGCACAAGATGAAGTAAAAAGCCTTTGACTTTGTGTACATATCTGTACTTGAACTATAACACAGGGAACATAGTATGAAAATATAGAAAATAATATTCCATACTATTGCACAGGTAAATGGAAAAAATGAAATATACTCACCAACCACAGATGGAGAGAAAAGACACAGAAACAGCAGGTACTTGAAGCGTTTCATGTTGAAGCCGCACTGAGATCTACCCGCAGATGGACTCGCAACCAACTGGTGGGCAGTTCACCAACGAGTCGTAACTTTCAGCTACAGTTCAGTATCAATTTATTCATCTTTGTGCTGTCCAGTTTAATATATATTCTCCTAAATAGATGTTTATGCACCATTAATTGGCAACAGTAAATGCATTTTACAAGAGATCTCCACCAACCACAGCAACTCTACTTACTTAACTTTAGTTAGCTAAAGATACAGGGACTGTGAATGTTTCTTGTATATTTAATATTTTCTATTTTCTATAGTTTTTTTTTATATATATATATTATTTCTGTATCTATTTATAAAAAACTTTTTGCATTTTTGCACAGTCTCGCCTTGCTGCTGTAACACCTAAATCTCCTCTCTGGGATTATCTTAATTAGAAAACTTTGAAGGAATTTGCAACACTTTAATTTGTTTTCCTGTTTTGAAACAACTAAACATGGATTCTTTGTTGAAAATGACCCTGAATACAAACTGTTATGAACTAGTTCAAATAGTCCACATCCTAAAAAAGAGTCAGACTTCTCACACAATGCATAACAAGCTGAAGAGAAGTCCGGTTCCTCTTTTTCTCTTTCACATCACAAAGAAGTGCTTGAGCTGTGAACGTATAGTTTTATGTTATATCACATTAATGAGATATGTTCTGGCCATTAATGGAAACCACCCAGGTTAATCTGAAAAATGTCCTCTCTTTGCAGATGAGTAATGGTAATAGTAAGTCAATAACAGATTTAGGTGGACAATAAAATCCTGAACTTCCTACCAGTCATTTAGAAATGACGAAGCCAGTGAAGAAGCAAGTTGTAAAATGTCTCTGGGAAAACTTTAACAAAGGTTTCATGTGATGGTATGCACCTTTATTCTGTCTTTATTTAATTTTGTCTAAGTATCTGACAGTATGACTCAATGAGGAAGAAAAGGAAAAAAGAAAAATTGCTTTTAAGAATTTGTAAATAGTTTTTTCAGCTTTTATTGCAGAAAACCATATCATGGTATCAAGGTTTGTGGGTAGTGAGGTAGGACCCAAGTGCAGGACAGAGCGGGCTGAGGCAGGAGTTGGCACAAAATCTATTTAATGGAAACAAGAAAAACAGAAAGCGCTGCAGAGATGACAGATAATCCAACCACGAGGAGAAAAAAAACATTGGGAGACATGAACACGGCAGGATGACAATAAGATACAACCGAGAACAAAGGGAAAGGAAGGCTATATGTGGGCAGAGGGGTGACGAGACACAGGCGAAACTAATGAGAGCGAAGAACACAAGGAGAAACCAATGAAGCAATCAAAAGGGGATAACACAGGGAGGAGCACTAACAGGAAACCAAGGAAGAACTTAACAAAATAAAACAGGAAACTCAAAACAGGTTCACGGGAACTCATTAAACACAGAACCATGACACATGGATTTCTTTTCAGTTTTAGCAACTTGGTTTATTGATTAAATATTGAAGCCATTTCAAAGAATAATACTAGTTTTTAATTTACCATTTTATTACAGTATAGTAAAAATCTTTGGCTTTTGGAGGATTGTTGGTCACGTGATAATTTAAGTAATTTAAATATGGAGAAGTTGTGAGGTGCATTCCTCATAATTGACATGATCTGACAGATCACGAGTGCAAACAATGTTTATTAGATACAGAACAATTAACTATTAATTAAGAGGTTATTGGGTTGAGAGGTGACACTATTGGCATGAAGCAACACTGAGATTCTGTGCAGCAAAAGTTAGAAGCCCACATGTTCCACTGGGTGATCCAAACTTGCAATGTGAGAACAGTATATTGAATGTGTAACTCCCCGTTTTGTCCACTAGATGTCATCGCTGGCCTTAAAAACAGTTTCCCTGTCCATTCTGTGCTTTTATCTTTCTCCATTATGCTCTTGACGTATCTAGGCTTTTTTATATTTACTGGATTCCCACTTTTATTAAGATCTTTCTTGTAAGTTACCATGGAAACATGACTCCTAGTGCAGGTATAGTGGAATAAACTGCCTGAATTCTGTCCTACAGCAGGCCTGTACTCAGAGACACACGGTGGCACTCTTATCAAAGAGGTCTTATCAATCAGTGCTTCACCATCTCTGGTGACTGTTCGTGATCTGTCTCGAAGGTTTTTCTTTACCATTGACTTATTAATGTCTAACCACCTCAGTCACAACAGACCGGTCTCAGTGAAAGGGATTTTTAATCAGATTGAGAAAGAGAGAAATAATACATTACATTGAAATATTAGACAATTAATCTAATGGTTCACAATGAATGTTTTACATACTGTAGATTAGATCCTGAGTTAGAGTGTATACACATTTTACCCATATTTTGCGTCCTTTGTGACATATTGAGCATTTGGGGGTTGTCCTAGCATCAGCCATTAGCCCAGGAGGTTTTATTGTTGCTGTTGTAAATATAAAGAAATCTATATTTATATACTGTTCTTGTATAGACCTAGACAAATTCCACCTTTTGCCAACACAAACTACTTTTTTTAGTATAAAAAATAACAGATTTTTTTACAGCTTACTAGTAAGGTTGACACATTTAAGGTTTTTAGGTACACACATTTGGTGCTTGTAGTTTCATAATTAGTGAAATGGAGACCACCTAAACGTAATTTAGAGATGATATTTCAAGATTTTTAAGGTGTGCCCCCCCGTGAAACTTGCTTTTTTTTTTTTTTTTTTTACAGTTTGCGCAGATTTCCAGGTTGAAACTGTTCTCTGTGTCATATTTATGACTCCTTTGACAAAGGTGGTCTTCACCCCTCAGACCCAATGTGTTATCATGTGCGTGTTTCTTTACGTCAGTGCACTTGGTACTTTACCCTCCTCTGCTGCAGCTGGTGTTTGCTGTAGGGTTGAATCACGCGTTGCACAGTTCAGACTCAGACTGAATGACACTGTTTTCTGTCCACTGCTGCCGTCACTCTGGTAACAATGATGCAGAACCCCAGAGGTCACTAAACCCCCTAAAGTATGGCAAAGGCTATAGTTACAATCTAGCTAAGGTCGAGGCTGGACTCGACCTTAGCTAGGAAATGACAGACCTAGAGATGACAGAGATAAGGGTTCATTTTGACAAATTAAGTAAGACAGCAGAAATGGGCTGCAAAAATAAGATCATGGCGAGCTTCACCATCAAGAGTGGTGACCTAAGCAGGCTTCGCCAAGACCATGCACCACCAAAAAGACACTTGCAACACCACTGCAAGAGCTATATGAAGAAAGAGGGAAGGAGATACTGAGGAATGAAGTTGCCACAGCTCAGGTGTTAACCCCCACAAAGTCACTCCAATCACACTGGTCTTCATTACTGTGTTCATCTCTTGCATATCTACAAACTTACTTCACAAGACAAGACCCTTTGCAGTAAAAATTTAATTCTCTTAAGTAATTTTTAGAAAGTTATTTCTCTCCTGCCTGACTCGCAGCAGTGAGGTGGTTTCATTTTACCATTATATGGTGCAGCTTTGCGATTTTGCTTCATGCTACACAATGAACCTTGAAACATGATCCACTGATCAGTTTGTGAACATCTCTGATAATCAACTTTTGCTCGAGTTGAAGAGGAGTGCACTAATTTCACAAATGAGAATGACTAATGCTAAAGGTTATTTTAGCATTGTTTGAATGCAAACAGAACTATTGACTTCAGGTTCACATACGGGAATTCTTGAGGCGATTTCTTTTTGCTTCTTTTTCTATGGTATTTGACTAAACCACAACCCTTTAAACTGTTAGATTTGTGCTACCCATCTGTGTTTAAAATGGTCTTCTCCAATATCCAGAGGTGGCAAGTAACGAAGGACAAATACTTCGTTACTGTACTTAAGTAGATTTTTCAGGTATCTGTACTTTACTTGAGTATTTCTTTTTCTGACGACTTTTTACTTTTACTCCCTACATTTGTACACAAATATCTGTACCTTCTACTCCTTACATTTGAAAAACAGGCTCGTTACTTTTTTAACCTCCACGGACGACAAGACGTAAAAGACGTGACATGATCGGACATGATTAGAGCATCGGACTAGACAAGGAAAGTCGAAGATGCGCTTCCAGGCGGCAACCTCCGGGTCTGAAAATTGAAGCCAATGCGGAAGTGCAAAAAACTGCAGTTCATCGAGTGACCGCTTGAGGCTGGCTCCAAAAGGGAGCAAATCCCCATAGACCCCCATGTTAAAATGCCCAACTTTACAGCAATATTAAACATGTTTACAGCCTGGTACAAAAAACGGTTTTAGTCTCAATGCCTTATTTCACTATTCGTGACAACTGTACGGGGGGTGAATTTTTTTCTAACGTGTTCGTTTATTTTTTATTAAGGTTTAAAATTCTGCATTATTAAGGGCGTTCCCGCCTTGAGTGACAGGTGACGTATGGGCCGGTCCCTTGGCGGTAGCTGCTAGCTTTGGTCTCTCCGCTAGTCCCCAGTTAGCTAACTGGTGTCACGACCATCCGGCCGTGCTTGTAGTCAGTTTTGGAAAATAGTACACACAAATACCACTGACAAATACCGAATAAACAATGGCTTGTTGTTCGGTTGATTGTTCTAACAGACCTTCAAAGAAATCTGCTCTTCAGTTTTTTCGATGAGTGAAACACTGGTTTTATTCTAAATAAGTTCGCACTAATTAGCAAGCATTGGTGTTTGCGCTTAACAAAACAAGCGCGTTAGCTCAGCTTGTTAGCTAGCTCGTTAACCAGCTAATGAATTAGCCTTCAGGTATTTCATTAGCTGCGATGTTAACGGGAGCACATTGTTGGTTGTTACGGTCATTAAACCGACTTGTATAGAAATCAATACGTAATATAGAAGTGTTGGACTTTACGATGATGATACTTTTAAACCTCATGCCTCTGTATGAGGTTGGTAAAAACAGTTCACCTCATAAATTAGCTGACATGCATGTAATGTTAATTTTGAACTTGATTTTGGCAATATAACGAATATCTTAAAATCATTAAGAAGTGGCGACCTGTGTGCAATTACAATAAGATTTGTATAACCTAAAATGATTAATGACACCTGAACAGGCCTTTGTTGCTACAGTTGTCATACACAGGTTCTCCAGTCTTGGATCTGTCATATTTATATTTTTTTATCCTCATGTCCTCGTGCTTTTTAGTTTCTTATATGTTTGTCCAGTGTTCCTGGCCTGCACCAGACAGACCATGGTATTTCTTTCTGCAACTGTTATTAACCAGTTACCTTTTTCTTCTATAGGACACTCTGGGAGAGATAAATCTGGGCAACAAACAACACTAACAACAACAATAATAAAGAGGTTGAAAACGTTTCTTATTTCACAAGACATATGAATCTGTAATTACTGTTACATCTGTTAACATATTAAAGCATACTAAACAACTTGGAAATGTGTTGTCTATAATATTGATGTTTCCCTGAATGCATTGGATCCTAACTTGTTAAACCACTGCTTGTATAACAGTAATATTTTTGTTATTAAAATAGAAAAGACTAAACATAATTTAAATTAACAGCAAATGTTGGACTTGCTGACATTCATCAGTTTTCAATGTTAATATTGTTGTCATTTTAACACAGTTTTTGTTTGTTACCTTTCTACATTAACTACAATTCTGTATTCTATCTCATGTGTTGAACACCATTGCCTGTTATTTTTTAACTTTCAGATTAACAGTGACGTTTGTGAAAGATCTACAGTAACCATGAAAGACAAAATGAGTGCAAATACAAATAGGATTTTAATGTAATAGTTAAAAATATTTGCTATAGAAAAAAAAAAAAGGAAAAAAGGGAATAAGGCCTTTCCACTGTAGTCCACCCAGACAAACCACCAGATGAGGACGTCCTGCAGACTGAGGTTGTTCCCATGGTGGTCACAGCTCTCTAGGCCCCACACCGTCACCAGTTATCATCACTGTATCTGTGGAAGGGGAAAAAGTATAAGTTAACAAAATTATGTCACATTTGAAGGGTAAAAAAATTAATACCAGTACGTATATTAACTAGTTACTGAAAGAGAATCATCTTGTAATAAATATAAATGTGCCTGTCTTTTACAGATCATAATGTCATTTATGGTAAGAGCTTTAAACAGCAGCCAGCACCAACAATGTTTATTAACGATAGTAAACATATTCAAGGAACATAATCCACTAAAGTTGTTCGAAATATTAATTATTTAATAAAAAATATAACTTAAAAGTTTAACGGTGAAGTCATTTGATTCAGGTTCATTGGTGTTTTAAGTAAACGTTTTATGACAACTTGACAAAGTTCTGCAGCACTCGACAAAATCTACAGCTGTAATTTAACCAAGTTACTACCTTTATTTATTTTGTTGTGTATAACTAAAATTAAGACATAACTGATTATTTCGAGTGTTATATATCTTCTGGTGAACTTACCTCGAGCAAGGTGAGCTGGGGTGCTGGGAGGACGGGTGAGGAAAAGGGGGAGTTGGCCGCTTTGCCGTGTTAGCCGGCTGCTAGCACCGCGGATAGCGATTAGCCTAGCTCGGTAGCCTGAGCTAACACGGTAGCGGAGAGTTGAGTGGGCGGGTTTCAGCGTCCAGGCTGCCTTAGGTCCGGCCAGAGCCCGTCTACGGAGAGCCTTCCCACTCTCTATTAAGTCCCATTGTAACGAATTGTGGTTGCAGTTCCACCAGATTTCCACTGGGGGCGATCGCCATGAGTGCAACATGAATGGGACTCTATGGAGCTAAACGGCTAAATGTGTCTCTTTCACCCGATTGTCGTTGAGAAATCTCAGATTTGATTGTAGGTTTTGCAAGTTCAACATGGGTTATAGGTCAAAAGTTGAATGAACGAGAACTTATGTCCTTTCGTTTTCTTACAGGTTGAGTTGTTGTTGCCCATAACACGCTAGCATTGTGCTAATGAACGCTGATTGGTCAGTGAATGACTAATTACGACAAGATCCCGCTTGACGGCATCGTGGCATCCGAAGCGGGACCAGAATGTTAAGACGGACTTTTTCGCCCATGTTTTTTTTTTTTCGGCCCGGTCTTTTAAAACAACGAAACAGAAACTCTTCTAGCACGAGTATTTACCCGTGTCAGCTGTGTTGTCCATGCCTCGAGAGAAAAGAAAGTGCAGAGCGCGAAAGCACCAAAGCAGTGGCTGAAGGATTGCCGTAAAGCAGTATCTGGTCGTACGATGTGTATGACGTCATTGACATTTTAAAATACTTTTTAAAGCAAAATAAGTGACTCTAAAAAATCTAACACCCAGCAGTGTGTAATTTCTTTGCATCTCCTTTCAAATTCAATATTCAAATTACTGCACAAAAAATTATATCCTGAGAAAAGTGGATTTTGAGGGGTACTGCTCCATAGACCGCCATTCATTCTGCACTCGTCCTGAGAGCGCCCTCATATGGAATCAGAGTGGAACTGCAACAGTTCAGAACCCGGAAGTTCAGTGAGAGTGGAACTTCTCCCCATATTAGACGTTCTCTGGTCCGGCCCAACACGACGCCCATGTCCATATTTGGAGTATCCGCGTGTGGGCGGAGTAAAGCAAATCCAACATGGCGACCGAAGTCTCCGCCCACTAGAGGCTTCATTTTTGAATTCAGAAACCAATGGGTGACGTCACGAAGGGTTTGTCCATAGTATATACCAGAGAACGTCTAATATGGGGAGAAGTTCCACTCTCACTGAACTTCCGGGTTCTGAACTGTTGCAGTTCCACTCTGATTCCATATGAGGGCGCTCTCAGGACGAGTGCAGAATGAATGGCGGTCTATGGAGCAGTACCCCTCAAAATCCACTTTTCTCAGGATATAATTTTTTGTGCAGTAATTTGAATATTGAATTTGAAAGGAGATGCAAAGAAATTACACACTGCTGGGTGTTAGATTTTTTAGAGTCACTTATTTTGCTTTAAAAAGTATTTTAAAATGTCAATGACGTCATACACATCGTACGACCAGATACTGCTTTACGGCAATCCTTCAGTCACTGCTTTGGTGCTTTCGCGCTCTGCACTTTCTTTTCTCTCGAGGCATGGACAACACAGCTGACATGGGTAAATAATCGTGCTAGAAGGGTTTCTGTTTCGTTGTTTTAAAAGACCGGGCCGAAAAAAAAAAAACTTGGGCGAAAAAGTCCGTCTTAACATTCTGGTCCCGCTTCGGATGCCACGATGCCGTCAAGCGGGATCTGGTCGTAATCAGTCCTTCACTGACCAATCAGCGTTCATTAGCACAATGCTAGCGTGTTATGGGCAACAACAACTCAACCTGTAAGAAAACGAAAGGACATAAGTTCTCGTTCATTCAACTTTTGACCTATAACCCATGTTGAACTTGCAAAACCTACAATCAAATCTGAGATTTCTCAACGACAATCGGGTGAAAGAGACACATTTAGCCGTTTAGCTCCATAGAGTCCCATTCATGTTGCACTCATGGCGATCGCCCCCAGTGGAAATCTGGTGGAACTGCAACCAAAATTCGTTACAATGGGACTTAATAGAGAGTGGGAAGGCTCTCCGTAGACGGGCTCTGGTATATACAGTCAAAAGGCGCGTTCGACTTGTCTGCGCCTGTCTGAGTCTGACTTGCTTACGTCAGCGTGATCTTACGCCGACTGTAGGGGCGGAGCATAAAACGGCTGCAGACAAGTCGGACACGGTCAACTTCGTGTAAACAATGGCGGATCTCGCGGTGTTTGCATTCGTTGTTGCCGACGAAATAGAAGCTTTGGAGTTACCGGAATTTATACCCGTGTTACAACAAGCATGCTGTATGCAAAGGATTGTGAATAGCAGCAAATCTACTGAATAAGGATTAAGTAGCATAGTGCTTTGGTCTCCAATCTTGGCGAACATGAACTGCTGATTAGGCTACTTATTTGAATATTTACTTTTACACCCAAAGTCGTTTAGCACCTGTAACTCAACCATGAAACGAATTCACAGAAAGATATTGAGATGGAGATTAAATGCCATTTGTTTTCATTTTTAGACAGACAGGTGTGAAGAAGAACCCCAAAAATCTACTAACCGTTAACAAGATTCGAACTACGGACGGTCGATCGCCAGACTGACGCGTTACCCACTAAACCAATTTAGGATGATACTGAAGAAGCAGCACTACGATATAAGTAAAGGCTAATGGACGACACTTCTACAAATTGAATGCACGCGTTCTAGATGGTAAAACGGCCCAACGCGAAGCCTTAGAATGTAACCTGCGTTGTGTTGAGCTCTGCACACGCCCGGACTCGAACCAGCAGCACCTCCGATCGGGAGGCGAGCGTGCTGACAGCTGAGCCAATAGCCCAGGGTATTTTTATGTTTTATTTTATAGTCTAATGGAGTGAAGTCCATTATCCTGCTTATTCTACTGTTACCAACATGTTAAAACTGCCTTTTTACTGTTTAATCGAAGAAATGAACTCTGCATTGAACTGCAGTCAGATGTACAACGTTTTCAGTAGGCCAGCCTACCATTGTTGCAGAAATCACATATAAGAAGGTATCCCTTCGATTTCTGTTCATTTTCGCATATTCCAACATAACGAAGCGAGAAACGTCAAAATCGTCATGAGGAGATTCCTCCCAAACTGCCCAATCACGTCTTTGACTTGACGTCATGAGGGCGGGTTTCCGGTCGTGCAGATCGTGGAGAGCAACTGCAAGATCTGTCTGCAGGCGAAGACTCCCGCGATATTTTAAGGTCATGTGACATGGTGACGTAGTGGTAAGTCCCTCCCCGTCTGACTCAAGTCGGACAGGAGTAGAAAACAATTTTTGTAGTAATTGGGAAATTTTAAAATTTGAATTATCAAAATTCCTGAGAGCTTATGGAAGTTCGGTTACAAAAGCCAAAAAAGCTGAAGAAGAAGCTCTAATCTCAGAAATAACATCAATAACACAAAAAATTCAGGTAAATATAACTGAAAATGATTCTCAGCGTTTAATTAGTCTACAAAACAAATTAGATGACATTTATAGACTGAAAGCCGAAGGGGCCTTTGTGAGAAGTAGAAGAAGGTGGCTCGAGGAAGGGGAGCAGAATACTGCTTACTTTTTTAGACTTGAAAAATATTTTGCTAAAAACAACACAATACAAAAATTAAATATTGATGGAGACATTACAGATGACCCCCGTAAAATAGCCAAATTCTGTTCAGATTTTTACACCAAACTATATGAATCCAAATACTGCGAAGAGTCTACCCGTAAATTTTTAGGGTCTCTTACAGAAACTAAATCAATTGATATTGACTTAAAAGAATCTTGTGACAAACCAGTTACACTACAGGAAGTTCTATTGGCCATCGAACATCTCAAACTTAATAAATCTCCAGGCACAGATGGTCTTACCTCTGAATTTTATAAAACATTCTCCAAACAGCTTGCACCTTTCCTCTTAGGTCTTTTCCTAGAATGTATTAGAAATGGATCCCTTCCTCCCACCTTAACCCAAGGCCTTATATCTTTAATACCAAAACCAAAGAAAGACAAACTCTTTATTGACAATTGGCGCCCAATTTGTCTACTTAACAATGATTACAAATTATTTGCATTGATTTTTGCTAAAAGAATTAAATCTGTTTTAGACTATATAATTGATGAAACTCAATCCGGCTTCATGAGAAATAGACACATCTCTAACAATGTTAGATTAGTGCTCGATTTAATTGATTATTCGGACTTATGCCTTGATGAAAGTTTCATTCTTTTTCTAGATTTCTACAAAGCTTTCGATACAATAGAACATAAATTTATTTTTCATGCCCTAGAAAAATTTGGCTTCGGTTCATATTTCAGCAGTGCCATCCAAACAATGTACACAAACGGAAACTGCTCAATCAAATTGCATTCTGGTACTTCTCCCCGTTTTTTCCTCAAACGTGGAGTCAGGCAGGGATGCCCTATTTCTCCTTACCTTTTCCTCTTATGTACGCAGCTACTCACTGACTCTATAAAGCTTAGTCCATTAAAAGGTATCTCAATAGCTGGCAACGACGTTATCATCAGCCAACTGGCTGATGATACAACCTTATTCTTAAAAAATAGCTCTCAGATACCTTTAGCCATTGATTTGATTAATACTTTCTCTATTGCTTCCGGACTTTGCTTGAATTTAAAGAAATGCGAATTGCTTGCTCTCAAACTCTGTAATATCCCTTCTATATGTAGTATACCTGTAAAAGACTCTGTTACTTACTTAGGTATTGTTATTACTAAGGATAAGGAGACCAGATGTGATTTAAATTTTAACTTAATTATTGATAAAACCCAGAAAAAACTCAATCAGTGGCTGCAGAGAGATTTGTCATTGAGAGGCAGGATCTTGCTAACCAAAGCTGAGGGACTATCCCGTTTAACATACGCTGCTCTATCTCTTGATGTTAACAAAAAGACTTCAAAAAACATTGACAAGATGCTATTTAACTTTGTGTGGCGAAACAAATGCCATTACATTAAAAAAACAGTAATAATGAACTCTTATGATAAGGGTGGTCTTAACTTCCTAGATTTTCACACTCTGAACAATACCTTTAAAATTAATTGGCTAAAACAATTCCTCAAGAACCCCTCTTCAACATGGAACTTTATTCCAAACTTTATTTTCTCTAAAATAGGAGGCTTAAATTTCCTTTTATTCTGTAACTATAATATTGAAAAAATCCCCTTAAAGCTATCCAACTTCCACAAACAGATGCTTCTTTTCTGGTCATTAATATATAAACATAATTTTTCGCCACATAGGTACTACATATGGAATAATAGAGACATTATATATAGAAACAAATCTTTATTTTACTCCCATTGGTTTATACACAACATACTTTTAGTTCATCAGCTGTTTAATTCAAATGGATCATTATTTACATATCAAGAATTTATCCTAAAATATAGAATCCCTATTCCTATTAGTGAATTTAATATAGTCATAAATGCGATCCCTTCTGGGGTAATTATGTTATTTAAAAGTACATTTATACAGAACCCAACACTTTTGCCCTTTGATCCAACCAAATCAGATATAGGCCAGGTTTGTTTCTCCTCAACACGTAAAAGTAATCGTAATATACGCTCTTTATTTCAGAAAGAAGTCGTATCGATTCCATATGTAGTAACTTATTGGAATAACTTTATTAATAACCTTAACTGGAAAAAAATATGGAACCTACCTGCTAGATTCATGATTAATAATAAAGTAAAAGAAGTATCCTTTAAAATAATTCATAGAATTTATCCATCTAAAGTTTTTTTACAGCGTTTTATAAAAGATATAGATTTAAACTGCTCTTTCTGTGCAGGACACCCTGAAGATGTTTTTCATTTATTTTGGTCTTGCCCTTTCACAACCAAGTTATGGGAAGATATTTGTAACCTGATTTGTCACTTGATTGAACCTCTTTTGTCCCTGTGCTTTGAACATGTATTGTTTGGCTTCACTGAAATTCCTTCTGCTAAAGAAAAACAATATTACATCATCAATCTTATTTTACAGTTAGCTAAATGGCACATCCACAAATGCAGATTCTCAAATCACAAACCACTTTTTCTTATTTTTAAAAATGAAGCCAAACAATACATTAAATCTATTGAAAAATCCATTAATATGAAAGCCGTAAAAACGCTGAATTTATGTTCGCTTTATAATGTTTTTGTATGAAAGCTTGTCTCTCTACTGTATTATTTGCATTGAAACCCCCTGGCGATATTTTATTTTGTTGACGTACCAATTTGTATGATTATTTTGACCTAATAAAGTTTATAAAAAAAAAAAAAAAAAAAAAAAAAAAAAAAGTCGGACAGGATTTCTAACCAGCATGCATTGCGTCCATCCCAGCATGCATTGCGTTCATCCCAGCATGCATCACGTCAAGTCAGACTCAGACAGATCTGCATCAAGTCGAACGCGCCTAATGTGCGCTTCCTGTGTTCTTCTTCTACTGTTTTGAACAGGCAGCCTGTTGATTGGTTTGAGCTCTGCTGCCACCTAGTGACTGGAGGCTTGTTTATCGTTTAAGAATCAATAGAGACACTAATACTGAAAGTCCACCTGACCCCACTATTTGAGAAATATTGGTCTAATGTGAAAAAACAAATTCATGTATGGTGTGGTTTCTGTTGCTATCATTAGCTTTTTGGATTATGATTTTTTGGAAGCTAGTTTACAACGTTAGCAATGCTATCGAAACACACCGTTTTGAGAGTTTATAGCTAACACTACCTAGCAGTTTAAAAACAACAACCCAATAACCCTCAGTTTATTATTAAAAATGATCCAGATGCTCATGCAGGACATCTGCACTGTAAATGCAAACATGGTATTTAATTAAAAATAGTAAATTGACTTCAATCAGTTTTTATCAAATTGCTATTAACACTCGCTTTTAGTAAGTTACGTGTAATTTGTGGTTGAAAAATCTCACCAGCTCAGTCTACTTGAGCTGGATACACTTAGAAAAAGTACGTTTTTGATAATTGTGCTTTTTTTCTATGGATTTGAAAACTTTTTTCGACCTTTGGGCATGCGCAGACCCGTCCTCTCTGCATTTGACGATAGCCTACATGTCAACAACTCGCCCGCAACGGACGCGGTGGAGCTGGACCTTATTGAGCTGGACCTAATTGCTGCAACGGCACTCGCGATAATTATTTTCAGCATTTTTGTGCTTGGCACACTCATTTGGTGAGTAATATTTTACCCTTGTTTAGACCGTTTTGTTTCTGTAAGTAAGCGCATATTTTTCGTGCTAGCTAGTAATGATGTGTGTAGTAATGTCGGTTAACGCTAGTTTAACTTATAGACATAATGTGGCTAAATTGTGATGAAACTTGGTCAATACTTTATTATTTTTTCAAACCACGAGTTGCTTGTTATTAAAAATAGGTAACATTGAAGACTTTTGTCACGTTAAAGTTGAGGAGAAACTTTAGCGTAACGGTCGCGGGCGTGCTCGTCAAGTGCACCCGCACACCCGCTGCCGGACATTTTTATTTTTTATTTTACTTAAGATGAGAGACTGATCCCGGCGGTTTGTACAGGAGGTCATTCACATGGCAGAACATCAGAACAAGTCTGAATGTATCATTTTATTTTAAGCTATTAAGTTAGGAACGATGCTAACTTAGCTAACTTTAGCTACCAACAATAACAGTCTGTGCTTGTCAAAGACAGGACTACCACTGTGTAGATGTACATTGTTGGAATGTTAACACCTCTACCATCTCTCCATCCCTACCCACCCCTCTCTTTACTTTTTCAGGTGTTTGCTGAGTTTAATAGAATCGCCAGTAAGGATCTTGAGGGAGACTTCTTTGAGGCTCTGGACCAGTACGCCCCGCGTTTCATCGAACTTTTCAAAACAACTGTTGGCCAGAAACTCAGTGAGCTGATGCAGCACATGAGCTGGACGGTAAGTAGGTTAATTTTGCTTTTGATCTATATGATAGTTCATCAATCAAATTGTAAATGAGATGATCTAGACCAACCTATTCTATTTCCTGTCTGACTTGTGCTTGTGCAAATTACTCTGTTAACTGGTCTTTTCTCTCTCTGTATTATTAGACACCAGACGTGACAGTACTTCGCTCTGTTGTCCTCAAAGGCATTCCCATTTTACTTGGTGACGACTCCGGTGAATTCTTCAAGACATGCTCTGTAAGTACTTGCACATAAGAAAAAGTTTGGTCTGCATTAATATAGAACTGTATCTGTGCTGACATAGAAGATGTAATTCTATCTGCACAATATACAATATACATTTGAGTGTGATTGATGTATTTTGTACAGCATTTCCTCCACAGCTAATCTAAGAGGTATTTAAACAGCCAGTAAATAAAAATGAAATTTGCCACATAAACGTTGTACACATTAATACATTTTAAATCTAAGGAGCAGGAGTCTAGGTTGAAAAGTCAATGTAACTGTTCAAGAATATATTGACCTTGTGGACCATAGCTTTAGTTTAAACTATACCAAATTAATTTTGTTGGCTATATTACAACAATCCAGTGTGAACACATATTTAAAATCATATTCTCTATCAAATGCTTTCAACACTAAAAATTAATATTTTAGAAGAGTACAAATTGCCATGCTGAAGAACGTGTGTGTCTTTGTAGGATACAGCGAGAGACGAGGCCCTAGAATGCATCACTGTTGGTGTGCTGACAGGTGTCAGTCAAGATAGTCCTCACGAGGGTCCAAGTTCAGTGGACCTCCAGCCCATCTCCACTGCCATCATTCTGGAGGGAGGTATTGTCATGGACTGTATTAAAAACTTGCCTCAGGCAGTTTGTCTGTTACTTGGGGTTACATATGCTTTGCATTTGGATTGGTTGGTTTAAACCTTGGACTGATGCTCGCTTTGGGACACAAAAGCATTTGTTGTACTTTCAGTTTTGATCAGAAATGCAATGAATGTAATGAATAATGAATGCCTTATTGTAAGGTTATTACATGAGTAATAAAACGTTTATTCTTCAGCCTAGATCTGTCAATGATGCAATTATTTTTTTAATAAATGTTGTAATACAGCTGAATCAACCAGTGAGTGTTTTTTTAAGTATATTTTTGTGGTGTTTTTGATTTATTAGATAATAACAGCTAAAATAGATAAGAAATGGGAGAGAGAGAAGAAGGACAAGGACCCATTCAAGGAAGTTGATTTGTTTAATTTAAGTGAACTTTATAAAAATGAGTGAGTAATAAGTTGTAGGTATTTAGTAATTCTAAGTGGGGTTAAATTTATATCAAGCAGTCGGCACAAAATGAAAAAATTAAGTTAACAGTAAGCATTTTTTCTTTTTAGTTGTACTACTCGATTTAGTACTGCACACTTAAAATAAACAAGCTTTTCTAACTCACTAATCTTAAAATTACTTTGCTTAATTTTTTTGAGGCAACGAGTTTGCATACTTTTTTTAAGTAAGGTCAACTAATTAGATTTTACAGTGTGGTCAATTCGGTCTAGATTATTCTGCTAGAACGTTTTCATTTTTGCAAAATTATTAACAGATGAATTGTTTCATTAATAGCAAAATCATTTTTACTTTTTACTTAAGTACATTTCAGAGCCTGTACTTTCTTACTTTTACTTGAGTAAAGGAGTTGAATCAGTACTTTTACTTTTACCAGAGTATTTTTTTACACAAGTATCCATACTTTTACTTAAGTACAGAATGTGAATACTTTTGACACCTCTGCCAATATCATGTTTTTCTACCTCCGAAGGTGGTTCAGTTCAATTCAATTCAGTTCAATTTTATTTATGTAGCATCACTGACAATACAAATAGTCCCAAGATGTTTCACAAAACCTCCTTTTACGAAACCCCCAGAGCATGCACGAAGGCGACAGCGGCGAAGAAAAACAGGAAGAAAATGGTTCTTGCCCAGTGACACTTAAGCATTTGCAGAGTTCTGGGATCAAATTGCGAACATCATCACCTGAGCCACAGCCACCATCAGTGTACGTGTTCAGGGGCTGGACCTCATTCATTTTGTCTGTATTTTCTTTTATTGGTTATATACCCTTCCTGGATTGTAAAACCACCAGAGGTGCCTTAACGATCTTTGAGTCTGTCTGTAGTTCATATACCAATCCTCTGTTATCTTCTTTGCAGATAACTGGTCAAACTCTTTCTTCTTTCAAACATAAATCAATGATTATGATTATCTCTAGATGTCCTATTGATGTGTACAAATATACGCTCACTCACTTAGGGGCGGCTGTGGCTCAGTAGGTAGAGCGGGTTGTCCACGAACCAGAGGGTTAGCGGTTCAATCCCCGGAATGAACTGCTAACCGAAGTGTCCTTGAGCAAGACACTGAACCCCCAGTTGCTCCCAGTGCGTGGCACTGGTGTGTGAATGTGTGTGTGCTTATGTGAGCGAATGGGTAGATGTGTCTATGACTGTAAAGCGCTTTGAGTACCAATAGGTAGAAAAGCGCTATATAAAAGCAAGGCCATTTACCATTTACTTAATGAGTTACAGCACATAAACCATGAAACAATCAAGGTCGTATTAGTATAAACGGATCTGAGGTTTACAGCTTTAACACATAATGCCTTGAAATAACATCTCATATGTGCACAAGGTAAATTCATGCTAAATCCTGTTTAGTGTGTTTGTTAGCTGCTACACCTGTAACCACCTCCACTTGCCTTGCAGAGTCAGTGGTGCTTGAACTTCACTTGTCTTGAGTTGCCGCATCTGTGAAGGTGGTTGAAAGGCATATGTCGACAGGCCTGCAGTATGTCACCATTTTTTTGTTTCTGCAACTTACAACTTTTATTTGTTGTTTTGATTATAGAGAGTTACAGAAATGGCTTGCTGGTGACGTTAAAGTCATATTTAAGGGGCTTGTACCAAATGCCATCTCATGAGACTTTGCTGATCACTTAGAGAAAATAATTTGCTAAGAACAACAGGACTGTGCACTGTTGAAACTCCATTTCCAAATAGAGCATTGATCACAGTCTGTCACCTCAGATGGAAGATCACTGCCAAAAAAGCTCCATGTTTTCCCAGAGAAGCTGCTCAGTGTGTTCTCAGTCTGACAGCCTGTGCTCCAAGGGGTAATTCAAATGTCAGCTTTTGTAGCATATATGTGAGTTAGTGGATGTCTGAATATGATCTCTGGAAACCCACAAGACAACAATCAAAAGGAAAAACTGGAGATTGGATATCTGTCTGTGCCAGTTTAACACAAGACTCTGGCTTATGATTGAAATGCAGCGGATGTTCCCAGCATACACTGTAAGGTCTTGTCACACATATGGAGTACATAAACCATGACATCACAGAGGATGTCATAATGTCTTAGAAACATTTTGTTCACTGATGTCTGCCCTCATAAACAACCAGGAACCAATGCAGTTTTTTTTTTCTGTGTAGCTATGAGTTTACATGGCTGGGCATTGATAGTTGCTGGTGGCTAGACACAGTCACACATGCACACACGGCAATGTCGTCATCAGTCATGGAGCGAGTGGCGAGCAGTGCGCAACTAGCGTATGCAGATGACACTGTTGTATACACAAGTGCTAAAACCAGTCAGTTGATGGCTTCTAAATTATGGTGCATCCTCCCAATGCTTATATCAGGACAAATACATTAACTGATTGTTAATTTCTTGGTGTGATACAGAGACCAAATTCGAACTTGTGTTTGAAAATGGGTAAAACCTTAAGTATCACAGAGGAAATGCTCTCTTTATTTTGGCGTAGCCAAGATATTTTTTCATGCTATGACTGAGTCTGTCATGGCCACGGCAGTGCCACCTTCCTTAGTGTCTCCTTAGCTCGAGTTAGGACATTGGAAGCCATGTAATGACTCTTGACTCTTGAGGTTGTGAATGCAACAAGAGAGGTCCGTTCACGTAAAGTTGACCCGTGAACAGCCACACTATCGCACACTATCCTTGTTAAATAAATTAAGACACAAGTGTATGTGACATTTATTTATTTATTTTTTTTTGATGTTACAAACTGGTTGAATGCAGAAACTTTGCGTGTGGCTTTCTTCTTGTGGTAGGTCACTTGTGTGTTGGCTTTATTTAATTTAAGTTGTGTGACACTTGTGTGGCTATTTGACTGTAGTGACAACGGTTCACTTGGTTGGTAGTTGCTTTGTGTAAGTAATCCATTTGGTTTGTGGTTGTTGTGCTCTACGTTGTGTGGGTTTTGTATGTAGATATTTTGCGTAATCGTGTGTAGGCGATTCTGTTTTTGCATGTCTTGGAAGATCTGGCATGATCACTAGCCACACATAAGAATATGTGAATAAAGGGCATTGTTGAAGAGGCCTTACACGTCCCCTTTTCAGCTGCAGAGGCTCCCAATGCCTCACTTGTTGCATTTTCCCTTTTCTTTTTAATGAAATAAAGCCACAAGCTACAAGCAAAACCTGACGACAAAGGTCTGACAGCAGATTTAGACCGGCTGAAACTTGTACTGTATGAAAACACACTCTGTATGTCACACTGTTTACTCTCGGAACACTATCGGATAGCATAATCTGTGTTTGATAGCTGAATTTCCTCTGTTACATCACAGATAATGTTCCCAGTCACCGACATGTATTCAAATCTCTCTTAGTGTTTTTATCCTGAGCCAAACAAGGCCTTTTTCTATTTAACACATCAGTTGTGATGCCTGCTGTGTCAGTTTGACATCTACACTTAATTCATGTTTTATCTAATTTTTTAAATCCTTGTTAATTGTTGCTTAGTAGCTGTTTATGTTTAAGTGAACTTATGGTTCAGGAAGAACACACAAAAAGAACACATGTTTAGAAGCAGACCAAGATTGTCTGGTGACAAGGAGTCCGTAGAGAGAAAAACAGGTGAAAGGAATTTCCAGGTCCCCAGAAAGTCATGTTTATGATAAAGCTGCATTTACTGCGTGGGGGCTACAGAACGAGCTGAAGACAAATCCTTATCATCTTACAAAGATCTTACGAGGAAAACATCATCATCAGTTTGGAGACCATCTGAGGACTGGTGAGAGACTGGATGAAAACATATTCAATGAAACTAGATGAAAAGATCTGTAATAAAACAGGGAGGGTAGTCACTATAAGTGGATAATAATGCATTAAGCTGTATTTTGCAGACGAGCAACCACCACAAGTTGGACATGACACAAACTGCACAATACGGTAACAAAATAAGAAATTACTACAGCTATTTATTCTGTTTATGCGCGGATAATCCATCCTTGATGTTGGTATTGTGGGTCATCTAACTCTCCAAGTCACAAATCCCCCAACCCCCCGTGACCCTTCACAGCGGTTACAGAAGATGAAAAGGCTAGGAAGCTAGGGACAGCTAAAAACCGTCGTGGAGCTAATCTCTCCTGAATCAGTTGGTCTACAATTTATTCATTCACTCAATTTGAGTCTCTCATCACTTCTGTCTCTCAAGGCTTAACAGTCAATTGGAGTGATATCGCTGAGCTCAAACGCTGTACGACACAACAACAAAATCTAGGGTTGCAGACAGTCACCAGCAGCCCCACACGACAAATGGTCGACTGTTGGATTGGAGCATTAACACATTCAGACAAACGCTCACTTGTTGTACATGTGTTACTTTTTACTAGTGTTGTGACATTCTGATGGTACAGATAGTAATAAAACATGAGTGACATTGAAGTTTAGTGGGCGGGTCAAAGGTCACGTGCCGACATAAATTCCTTGAGCGGCAGGTGTTATGTAACTATAAGTGGCATCATTGGTGCTATTAAACTCCAATATTCAGTCAGACGCCTGTGAAGTTTCTCCTGTTTCAGCTGCATCAAAAACAAGACATGCACATCTAGATGCTCAGCACTTCAAACCACTGCAGAAACAAAAATATGTCACAATATCATCTACAGGAGTTTAGGATTGTACAGTTAAAGGTTTCACTCCCGTCCTCCCAGTTCTACTGCAACATCAATTAAATACAGTATAGTTACAGCTAATTGAGCACAGCTGAAGCTGCTGAACCCCCTTCCATTTTGTTACTACTAATAATAATACACTTGGTGCAATTATGGGTTCATTACTGCCAGGACAATTAAAATATTAGTAAATCTTTCCCCCTTTCCTATCTGCTTCATTTGCGGCTTCTAGTATTTGAATGATTGTATTTAATAATGTAATTCATATAATTATGTTCGACCTGCATGGCCCTCCAAGACAGAACACATTCATGCAAACCAGGTTATTGTGCTGAGCAGACCTTAATTACATGTAATTTTATAAACATGTATCTCTTTAAATAATTATAAGGTTGTAGGTAAAATAAACCCTGTTTAAAACCTATTCAATAACACATCTTGCCTCATTGTCCATGATTTTAACACAACATTACAAATTCTAAACTAATAAGCTTTAAACCGCAGCTTTTAATTGGTTTATGCACCAGAATATTTCATATAGACTTTTAATCATCAATGAAAAAAAAAGAAATGCACTTTCCACTTGTACCAAATGATACAGCTCAAGCAGTCACAAATAAGGCATGAGTTTTTCATGATCTGCCAAACTCATTTATCAGCTATGCAGATTCCTTGGCTTCTAGATGCAACATGATTTATGGCCATGGTATTGTTTAATTTGCAAATATTTTTTGATATAGAGACAATATGTACAATGTACAATATTTGGTTGAAGATGGCTAAAAAACTGTAACACAGTTTTAGGTGATACATTTTATTTAAGGCTTTATAAACCTACTACTACCTCACTCATCGTTGGTGCCAATAGCTACATTGCATTGGCCATTTAGATTTCTAAAATGAAATAAATACAGTATAAAAATGTTTTATTTTAAGCATTCATTGAACAACCATGTTTTTGAGATTAGACCATAAATTCATGCATGCCTGCAGGATTTAGTTTTAATTATTTTTTTTTTTTCATTGCAATTACAGCTCCTTTCCAGTTGTGGGTGTTTCAGCTGCCACAGGACTCCTACTTTCAGCTTCCCAGTGTGTGTCAGGTGCATATGGACCATAATATGGACGAAGCAAATTTCTAACACCGGTCACTTGATGATAAATACATTTCTTTTTTAAAAAAATAAAATAAAATCTGCATATGTAATTGACAAAGTAGAAGCATCAGTAAAATAAAAGCAGCACTGCAGTTGCAGTTGTTATCAGACTTTAATCGAGACCCAGCGAGCTCACTGTCTCCTGTTTGCCAGTGTCGGGACGTGTGTGTCCTGTTACAGAATTAATGGAAATAAGCAAAACCAACTAAGTCCAAAGGGCACACAGAAGGCTGTTTTTGTTTATTTGTTCTTTTCATCTGAACATTCACAAACAAATTAAACTGTCAACGAACTAATCAGCATGATTCAGTAGAGGTCAGCTCTGTACGAGGGTTTGTAGATCTTCCTAGCCTCCCAGATAATAGTAGATCGCTTTTTTTGACTGATGAATACAAACTACTGCCACCTGCTGGTATGAAGAGTTTCCTAACATGCTGATGCAGAACAAAAGTGTCAGATGGCTGCTGGTTGTAGTCTTTGTGGTGTGTTCAAGCGCTACTTTTTGATCCTGACCATAGATTGTATAAAATATGGACGATGCATCTCCACTTCTTTCCATTGGTCAAACTGATGCTAGAATTCCAGGGGGTTTGTAGCCAGAGTCTGAGCAGTACACTTCAGGAGTGGAGCCACGTTATCGATGACTCGCCCATTTTCCCTCTAGATTCACTCGTGTTTTCATTTAATTAATACTGAGGTCTGTTTTAACTCCTATGGTTATAAAGAAATGTCGGAATACACACTTTTGTCACGGAGTGATTGTCAATGTCAACTCTTTCTGAAACATCCTGTTTCTATAGCGTCAAACCCCAACTAAAATGTATGAAAATATGGACACATGAACACATCAGCCTTATATTAACTACCTAAAATGACAGAAACCATCTTTGGAATAAAATTATTTGACATTTACTTTAGTGTTTTAGTTTGGCCCACATCCCATCCACTAACATGGAGGGGGTGGAGCTTTTGAACTGTACTGTAGCCTGCCACCAGGGGGAGCTCTACATGCCTTGGATTCACTTTCGAGGAGCTGTCCTGTCCTCCATCTTTTATATATAGTCTTTGTTTGTAGATATTGGCTTGGCGTGTCCAGGCTCTTATTCAATCAGAATTTCAAGTAACAATTTGAGCACTTTAGTCTGCCATTAAACCATTAAAACTGACTGACAATTAAATGTTTTACATCTGAAAAAACTTGTGATTCTAACTTACCTCCAACTCAAAATCATCTGAAAAAACTGTTAACATTTAAAGGATTCAGAGCTTCCTCTCAATTGCTGTGCGCACACACACACACATGCGCACACACACATTCCCCCCTACTGACCTTTGACCACACAAGGGTGAGCCCCCGTTTGTTAGCCAATAAAAAAGAGGCCAGCCAGGCCGCTGCCCACGTCACACACCGGTCTGACATGCTGAACCCTTAACTTGCATCACTCAGCAATGTGGGTCAAAGTTCACAAAGAAACTGCTGTAAGAGGAGAGGAGGTTACCAAACCCAAAGCCACATGCCCTAACACTGAATACTGCAGAATAGTTTTTTCTCTGACTTAAATAAAAGGGCAAAGAAACAAAAAACACTTAATTAGGTAGTTTGTTTAAAAGTTGTACAAACATATGGTAAAACGTGAATCCTACTTGTTCATTTCATTTAAAAGTTTTTATCTTGTATCATTATTGCATCTGTAAATTTATCCTGTCTCTCTGGTGCAGAGAGACAGGCAGTGACAGCAGCAATGCAGACAAAGCTGTCTGTCTGTCTTTGAGATCTAAGCCAGCTATCAGTGGTTCTTTCGGCGACAGCAGGAACCGGTTACGCAAAAAAGACATGACGTCCTGCAGCTGATTAATGATTCACCGGCAGCGTGTAACACGCTGTGTTTTTCAGATCTGCAAGGAACAACTGGTTCATGCAAATACCCCCCCACCACCACCCCCCCACCCAACCCCCCACACCCCCCCACCCCATCTCCACTCACACCCCTCCTACCCATCCTCCCCTCCTTGTCCTGTGGGACATCCCAGGGTATATAAGAATCAAGCCCTCTCCACAGCAGACACAAGAAGGACAAAAAGTCCGAGACTTTCCTGAAAAAAGGCAACAGAGAAACCTTAGCCGATGAGGCCAAGCTAAAGACTCTGCTCCAAACAAACTACTGAAGGTAATGCTCTTTCTTTTTAGTGGGACTTAATGTGAAGGGGAGTTTGCAGCACGGAGATGCTGTTGCATCATCCAGAGTCTGTCTGACCTGGATGTTACATCAGTTGCATGTGGTTTGATGTAGTGTCTCTTCAGGGGAAATGTTCTGAGTTGAGAGAAAAAGCATATTTGTATTTTGCTGTGCTTTTTATATGCAAAACGTAAAATTTTCTTTGTTCCTGTATTTCTTATTTTCCTCCTTATTTTCATTCCTAACTTTTAATTTTCACTTCCTCATTCTCTTTGCCCATCAAATTTCTTCTTTTCCTTTTCCCATCTTACAAACTTTTCTTCTTTTATCTCCCTTTAACTCTTTTTTTCTAAATCCTAGTCTTTTTCTCGTCTCTTCTCCTTTTCCGGTCCTATCGCCTCTCTCTTGCTCCAGACTCGTCCACCATGCCTCCTCAGCTCCAGTCCCAGAACCAGAGCAGTCCCAGGATCCTGCAGGGCGACCTCAGCGCCCTCAGCCCAGCAGTCAGGGAGTTCGTGGAGGCCAACGTCACCTTGTGCCAACCTGACTCCCTGCACATCTGCGACGGCTCCGATGAGGAGAACTGCGCCATCCTGACCCAGCTGGAGGAGCAAGGGATGATCACGAAGCTCACCAAATATGAGAACTGGTAGGTTGGCTGGTGTAGGTTGATATTTAGGTGCAAATAAAAAATTGGGCAGAATTTTATTTTATTGCTTGGGTTGTTTTTGACATTCCTGTCCTTTTTCTCCTTTGTCTCCATTTCCCTGCTTCCTCCTCCTGCAGCTGGTTGGCCAGGACCGACCCGAGAGATGTGGCTCGTGTGGAGAGTAAGACAGTGATTGTTACTAGGGACCAGAAGGAGACGGTGCCCACACCGCTGGGAGGTGGAGTCAGCCAGCTGGGCCGCTGGATGTCCCCAGAAGAGTTCGACAAAGCAATGGCTCAGCGGTTCCCTGGATGCATGAAAGGTAACACAGTAAAACCAGATAGGATCAGAAAACAACTGGATGGTGAAGGAAAAATGTACAGAATATTTTCCTTATTTGGATTATTTGTCTCTTTTTCACCAATAATCAGTCACAGTATACTTATATAGTCACCTATATGTCTTCTTGTCACAGTTGATATGCAGTGTATAATCTACTAGTTGGATATTTAACTTTTAGAAAAAACAAACTTATTTAATTTACCTTTAATTTCGAATATTTGACAATCTTAAGAAATATGGACAAAGAACAATGTTGAAAATTAGAGGTGCACAACAGGTGCAAACTGGATGACACGAGTTTTCTGATGCCTACAAACCTGACTTCTAAACTCAGTAATACGTTTTTCTTAACCTGCTGTAGAGAGCAAGAGTGCAACTTTTAAAGTAACAACAATTTCTCCTGCTCTCCATCCTCAGGTCGCACCATGTACGTGATTCCCTTCAGCATGGGTCCAGTGGGTTCCCCCCTGTCTAAGATCGGAGTGGAGCTGACCGACTCTCCCTACGTGGTAGCCAGCATGAGGGTGATGACTCGTATGGGGAAGGCCGTGCTGTCCGCTCTGGGCACCGGCGAGTTTGTCCGCTGTCTGCACTCTGTCGGCTGCCCACTGCCACTCAAAAGTACGTTAAAAACATCAACTTGTTTTCACTTCATTCAGTCATTGAGCAGGAGTGAGTGACACATCCTTAAATCCTTTGGTTACCCAGAACTACTTTTTGGTGCTAAATTAACAGTAAAAGTGCTATTAGTGCTACTAACTGACAAAAATTGCCAAACTACTCCTGCCACTTCTGCATTTATAGTTTTGGACCCATTGATCCAAATTAACCAGTGCAATGACTACTCTTTCAGAGCCCCTGGTGAATAATTGGCCCTGCAACCCTGAGCAGACGTTGGTCGCCCACATCCCAGACCACAGACAAATTGTCTCATTCGGCAGTGGTTATGGAGGAAACTCCCTGCTTGGAAAGAAGTGCTTTGCCCTGCGGATCGCTTCACGCATCGCCAAGGAGGAGGGCTGGCTGGCAGAGCATATGCTGGTGAGGAAGTAAAGCCAAGATTCATTCCCACATCCCCTTTCAGCCCAACATCAGCTTTTACATTCTTACCAAACCAAATGTTTCTTGTGTTCAGATCCTGGGCGTCACAAACCCTGCTGGGGAGAAGAAGTACATGGCAGCAGCCTTCCCCAGCGCCTGTGGGAAGACAAATCTGGCCATGTTGTGCCCCACGCTGCCCGGCTGGAAGGTTGAGTGTGTAGGAGATGACATTGCCTGGATGAAGTTTGATAACCAAGGTGAGAGGGGAATCATTCTTTCATAATTTGGCCATCAAGGATATTAAAGCTGCTGTAATATATATATATATATATATATATATATATATGTACTGTATATATAAATCCAAACTTATGATTTTCCTTTTTCCATATTGCTAGGCAATCTACGTGCCATAAACCCAGAAAATGGCTTTTTTGGCGTTGCACCCGGCACCTCAGCCAAAACTAACCCCAACGCCATGGCGACCATCGTCAAGAACACCCTCTTCACTAATGTGGCAGAGACCAGCGATGGCGGCGTGTATTGGGAGGGAATGGACCAGTCACTGCCCGAAGGAGTCACCATCACGTCCTGGAAGAACAAGACCTGGAGCTCAGAGGATGGTAAGACGCTTCTTTGAGTTTATTTAACTGCTCACATAAAATTGTGCTGATTAAGATCAATCTGTATTTGAGGTGGAAGCTAAATCTGGGAACTGGAAAGAATCAAGAAATTAGATATCATAAAGTTGTGAATGTGTGTCAGGAAAGTAAAATACTCTTCCTCTCCTTCTTTCTTCTTAGGCGAACCATGTGCTCATCCCAACTCTCGCTTCTGCACTCCAGCTGGACAGTGTCCCATTATTGACCCGCAGTGGGAATCCCCGGAGGGAGTCCCCATCGAGGCCATCATTTTCGGAGGGCGCCGGCCAGAAGGTACGAGGAAACTGGAAACTCTGAATTATAGAACAAGATGGATTATTACTCTACACATCAGCAAATAATCAGAAAACCTAATAACTCTACGTCCTTTTTAGGTGTCCCTCTGGTGTATGAAGCCTTCAGCTGGCAACACGGAGTGTTTGTTGGAGCAGCCATGAGGTCAGAGGCCACCGCTGCAGCCGAACACAAAGGTCAGTATCTGGTGTTTCAGATAACAGTGATTTTGGTTCACTGATCTTTGAAGTGAAGTCAGAAAAGTTTTTTGAGTCTGAATTATCCAGGTTTTCTGGTTACATCAAATTTGATTACTGACCCATTCTCTCTCTGACTGCTTTGTTAATCCAGGCAAGGTGATCATGCATGACCCTTTCGCCATGCGCCCCTTCTTCGGCTACAACTTCGGCCAGTATCTCTCTCACTGGCTGAGCATGGCTGATCGCCCTGGCGCCAAGCTCCCCAAGATCTTCCACGTCAACTGGTTCCGCAAGAGCCCCACTGCCGGCTTCCTTTGGCCCGGTTTCGGCGACAACATCCGCGTCTTGGACTGGATGTTCAGGCGGGTGAACGGTGAGGCCGGTGCCATGCCCTCGGCTGTGGGCTACCTGCCATGTGGCGACTCCCTCAATCTCCAGGGCCTGCAGGGGCAAGTGGACCTGGATGAGCTGTTCGCCCTGGATCAGGAGTTCTGGCAGAGGGAGGTGGAGGACGTGAGGAAGTACTTCACCACACAGGTGAACAACGACCTGCCCAACGAGGTGGCCCGGCAGCTGGAGCTCCTGCAGCAGAGGGTGAAGCAGATGTAATGAGGAAAGAGTTGTTCATGCAATTCTGAAAAGCCACGTTGGTAATTTTTTTGTTCAGCTTGTCAAACAGCTGGTCTGTAATTATGGAGCAGAATGTCGGTGACACTGAAAATACCTGAAGAGCAGAAGTTATTTCTGAAAAGGCACAGTGAAAAATGTAGAACAGAATTTGAGTAACTCTGTCTTACTGACACGTCTTTCTAATTATACTTCCTTTGAGGTGGAGCCTCTCAACCTTAATGAATGAATTCTCCTCATAATTCTTCACCACTATAGTTTTATTTGAAATTCTACATTGATTATTCAGTGGCTAGAAATCTTCGAGATTATTCTTCAGAATCTGTTAAAATTTGTACTTGTAGGAATAGTAGAGTGAATAAACATTCCTCTCATTGCTCATACAGAGCAGAGAGACCAGTTAAGACTACTGAATCCAACAGAAAATATTTCATCTTTACACTGCTGTAGTGCCAAGGTTTTTAAACCGTTGTTCCGGTGAATTGTCCTACTTTACGTCTGAAGTCTATTTAATAATAACTTATTGTGAATGCACATCATAGTGTCACTGCACAAAGAGTCCATGTTAGCTCAGCTCCAGTGTTGTGAGACCTTCCTAACAAGGAGGGAAATGTATGTTTTCTGTGGTTATTGTTTGCCTTTAATTTATTTTTATACTGTGTATCTCTAGGTTCATATTTTTTAATGTAATCCTGAGACAAAAATAAAAGTATTTAAACTCACAGATGATTCTGTTCCATTTTTCAAGGATCTGTTTTTTCTTCAGTATTTCATTAAAGATACATATCATGGTGATAGCACATGATAGATGACACTAAACTTTAAGGGTGCTACCAAGACAAAGGTTTGCCGCTGTTGGGTTGTCAGTGAGCATCTGTGGCCTTAGTTTTTGTGGTGTCAATTCAGTGTGTTTAACTGGCAGAAACATCAGTCGGAGAGAACACTCTGCTGATTGGTTGTTAGCCGTTGGCTGTAGTCTTTGTGGTGCATTCAAGTGCAACATTTTGATTGACCCTGTTCAATTACCAATGTATAAATTCATATATTAATAGCACAAACAGACTACTGGTGTCTTGACCAAGTTAGAGTTTCTGCACATAAAAATGAGACTTACGTAATAAATGTTTGGAAGCATAGTTACAGACGTGTAATGCATTCAGCAGTTCAGATTAGAGACTCATCTCCAGCAGATGAGCTTTCCCTCTTAAGAGTCACAAAGTAAAAAATATGAATCTCATTCATTGAGAAACATGGGAAAGATATGAATCCATTTGACGTCTTTAAGAAGTGACAAAAGTAGATAAAAAAGTAAGCTCCCAGAAAGCTCTTCTCTTCTCATTTTCATGTTTAATCATCTCAACATTCAAAGACACTAATACTTTCGCAACAACATGATCATATACAATAAATAAAGTGCATTCAGGAGAGGGCAGCTATGTACAGTTCTGATGGATTGCTGGTCTTCCTAACTTCCCAGCCTCCCAGTAGCATGTGCCAACATTACCAAAAACAAAAACATCTTTAATCACTTTCTCTTGAGGATGACATAGTTGTTTGTCAGATTGTCTTGTTAGAAAATGTACTTCTTCCAGAGAATGATTTACGTCGGACTATCTGACTGTTCTTGTTTTTCAACAACCTTATCTGAGGAAATGATTACCTCACACACATGCTAGCCATACCTTTACTGCGTGTCTCAGACAGCATGTTTTTCTGCACAGTAAACATGCTTACTTGAAAGATTTCTGTTAATCTCTAAAAGCATGGTTTATAGATCTTCCTAGCTTCCTCGCTAGTCCTATCTCTTTGAGGTATGTGCCAGCCTGCTGTAGTCTTTGTTCAAGTGCAACTTTTTTTGCCAGACACAGACGACTTAAGGCAACGTCATGGTTGGCATTCATTGGTTGTTCTTTGATGTCTGTTTGGTGTGTCCATACTTCAGTATGTCCCACTATTATTGTGCATATGTTACTTTTTGCTAGTCTCACATCAAAGTCCAAGTAAGTGCCCCTGACTAATTTCCTAGAAGTCAAACTCATATCTATATACAGTATAAACACACAGTTTAACAGATTAGAATATATTCTGCATTGCACATTGTGTCCACTTTAAATTGACCTGGCTGACATGGTACAACATGTGTCTGTTTACGTGGCCTCAGCATTACTAAGAAAACAACATCTTTAATCATGCTCTCTTGGAGATTACACTGATTAGCACAGTCTGTTGCTCTTCACATATCTTGATGATTCCAGATTACTGCCACCTGCTGGTAGTTATTTCCTCTTACACAAGCACAGGATGTATTGCCAGCTGGCAGATACGTATAAGTCTTTGTGGTGTATTCAAGGAGGACAGAAGTTGTGAAGAAATGTCCCTGTCAGCCTTTGTAGCACACTCCTGGTGTCTTGACCTTTGTACTGATGGTAGGTATGAGTTAAATTGTATACCATATATTCACACTCTTGTTGTATGCCACTAAACATGAATAACATCTGCATTTCATTGCTCTGTAGCTGTACATGTGTAATGACAATAAAGTTGAATCTAATCTAATCTAATCTAATCTAATTTAATAAATGTAAATTCATAAAAACCAGGGACCACCTGAAAGCTTGGACTGCGGCTTTGTGAGGCCATATGTTTTCATCCCATGGTCCACTGCAGCTGTTGTGCAACATGTGAAGATAATGACAGTGGCTGGAGTTAATCATCGCTAACTTTTTTTTGACCCTGCGATCTGAATCCTGCATGTCATATACGTGCACCATGTTGTATGCGATGTGTTTTAGCTTAGGGTATCTAACGACACTGAAGACAAAAAGCAAATGGCAGAAGATCACGGCCATTGTTACAGAGGGTGCATAAGGTCCAACTCATCTCCATGTACAGCATGAATTGAGTCACAATGGTGTGACGTCACAGCCGTAAAATGCTGGCCGTATGTTAAATTAGTGGGACTGGCATTAAAAACATGGTCTGAAACACAACTGGTGTCCGCGTTTCATTAGATATAACATTGGTGATGAGGATGGAGCTTCCCTTCTCACCCCTGGCTTCATTCCTTGCTCTGCCCGGTGAGCCGATCCCGTGGTCCCGCTGGTATGAGTCTTTCCGGACGCAGAGGATCGTCATGGTTCGCAGCGCTGGCTGTCACTTTTTGTTGGGCTAGGTTGCCTCACTGTCTTCAACCACCAGCCGCTCACTGACCCAGCTGTGTCCCCTGTCATCCAACCTCTGCACCTGGTGGTGACCAAGAAGAAGACAAGTGGTCTACACCCCTGCGTTGACCTCAGACAGGTGAACAAAGCGGTGTTCCCAGACAAGTATCAGCTGCCTATGGAGGAACTCTCAGCCAGGTTTCACAGATCAACGGATTTCACAAAGCTTGAGCTACGCCAGGGCTATCGGCAGGTTCCACTCCCAGACAGCCATAACCTCACTGCCTTTGTGACCCACATGGGAGTTATCCATTACACCCGTATGCCCTTCGGCCTCAGCTCTGCCCCCAGTTGCTTCCAGAAAATATTGGCTACCATATCGTGGTGCACGGAGCAACATCCCCTCTGCATGACGCCCGCCTTTCCAGGATGCTGGGCGTGCTTGCTGACCATAACCTCACGCTGAATGAGGAGAAGTGCATCATCACAGCGCCAGTCAATTCCTGGGGTTCCGTCTGACTCCCGATGGCCTGAGCCCGCTCCACTCCAACGTCGATGCAGTCCTGCCGTTGCCCGAACCCTCCTGTCCTGCGCAGCTTTCGTCATTCCTGGGGATGACTGCATACTATCTGCATTTCCTTCCCAAGTGTTACACTACTGCACCGCTGCATGCCCTCCTCAAACAGGATGCACCTTGGGCCTGGACCGCTGCATGCTCCGCTGCAGTCCACCAGCTCAAGTCACAGCTCACCTCCCCGCCTGTGCTTGCCCACTTTGACCTGCTGAGCCCCACATTCGTGACCTGTGATGCTTTAAACACGGCAGTCGGTGCAGTCTTGTCTCAACACCAGTAGGGGACCAAACGCCTGTTGGCATTTGCCCAGGTTGAGCAGAAGTACTCGGTGGGAAGGAAAGAGAGGGAAGTGCTGGCCTGCATCTGGACATGTGAGCAGTGGCATATGTACCTGTACAGGCAACATTTGATGCTGCGGACTGACCACCAGGCCCTCACAGCAATGCTGACCACAACGGGCTCGGGACACTAGCCACTGCTGTAGCTGACCTGCTTTCCAGAGCCATGCCCAATCCCACTCCAGGTGCCACCCAAGACCCCTCGGAACCGGAACTGGTGCTCATGCTGCACACACCTCTCCAGACAACCGTCTCCATGCCAGAGCTTCAGGCAGCTCCATGCTTTCTATCATGAGGGCTGGCCGACCAGATTTCCAGAAGGAACTAGTGCCCTTTCACAGGGTCAAGAGCTATCTGACCTATCTTACTGGAATGATGTTTGCATGGCGAGAGGGCTGTGGACAGTGGTCCCGAGTGCTCTGAGGGAGCGTGTCCTGGCCGTAATTCAAAAAGGACACTTGGGCGTTGTGAAGGTCAAGCAACGCAGCAGGGGCCTGGTCTGGTGGCTGGGTATCGACAGGGACATGGAGACAATGGTAAGGGATTGCGCAGCCTGTCTCACCAGCAGTAAGAATGGCCCTGCCCCACCTCCGCCCTTACAGCTGGAGGCCACAGCAGAGTGGACCCACATACAGGTGGACATTTGTGGAGAACTCCGTGGCATCCCGCAGCACCAACGTTTTCCACTGGTGGCCTATGACTTCCATTCAAAATGGCCTGAGGCGCTCCCTGCCAGGTCTGTCATCCCATCTGCACAATGAAATCCACATGTATTTCCAAAACAGCATGATCATCTAGAATGAACAAACTGTAGACTAGTCTGACCAACAGATCAGCAGGATTCAAGAGAGGCCAGCTCTATGGTTTGTAGAGCTTCCTAGCTTCCTATCTAGTTCTAGCGCTTCCAGGTTTGTGCTAGCCAGCTGTAGATTCTAGGTTGTGTTCAAGTGCAACTTTTTTGTCCAGATAGATTACATGGTAGTAATAAGACGACACATGTTGCAGTTTCTTGAAAGAATTTGTACACAGATAAACTCACATCAAAGTCCCAGTAAGTGCCACTGAAAGTCAAACTATCTACATACAGTTAGCACACAGTTAAACAGTAGAGTGTGTTGTGCATGGCGCATCCTGTCCAACCTTTCCAAGAAAACAACATCTTTAATCACTTTCTCATGGAGATCACGGTGTTGTTTGTCGCTTTGTGTAGTTAGAAAATCTACTTCTTCAAGAGAATGATTTACCTGGGACTATCTGAATGTTCTTGTTTTTCAGCAACCTTATCTGAGGAAATGATTACCTCACAAGCATGGCAGTCATACCTTTACTGCGTGTCTCAGACTGCATGTTTTTCTGCACAGTTTCAAGATTTTTGTTTATATATAAAGCATTTCAGAGTTGCATTGACAACAAATAATCATTAAATGGTCAAATTTGTTGCTTATGTGTATTTGAATAATTTTCCTCAAAAGCATATTGTCCTTGCTCAAAATGTTGAATGGCTTGGATGATAAGAAAGCAGCCTTAAGTTTCTCTGTTTGCTGAGAGATTATGCCACACACAGAAATGTGTACCCCATCGTTTTTTATGTTTTTTTTTTTTTCCCAGAAAAACATTTGCCGATATTTGCACTGATGCACACTCTGGACAGTTTATCAGCTGCACTGATAAAATACCACAATCGTTATCTGTGTCAGTGTGCTGTTCTTTCCCGATGACTGTCAATTAAACATTATGAAAATAACTGATAACAAGTTGAAAAAAGGTGGAAGTTTTATTGTGTTCATTTGCAGATTTTTTTCCATCTACGCTTTTCTCTTTCACTCATTTTCTTTCTCTACGTCCTTGCTCCTCCTGTCTTGCTAACTTTCTTTCGATTAACCTGGTCCTTTAGAATAAGCACAATGTTCAGCTTTTTTTTTTTTTTATCTCCCCATCAAGTTTTAACTTAATTAGACACGGTGACATCGATGTGTCAAACATATGGCTTGCAAAAGTGCGAAAATTACATTGAAGACATTAACTGCAATTTTTCACTAAAACTGCAAATGAATTGCAATTCCTAAATTGTCTACTAGGAGCTGCTGAAGTTATCCATGATTAAGGGTGAGGTCGCTTTGAGTAACAGGTGGGTGCTAACATAGGTAGATATCTGTCTGCCATGGCGTCCCCCGTCCACCTTAGCTCCAACTGTTTGACCATTTCTTAATTTGATGTGAGTTAGGAGGAATCAGGCACTGCTTAGATGGCGACAGCTGCAGCCACCACACTAAGATTCAAAACCGCTCTTTTGGAAATTAACAGGTGAAGTCACAGAGGTCTCATTCAATTTTATATACAGTCAATGTCCCACATATACCAAAAACTGACTTGACCTCCAAATGTGCTGAAAATAGTCACCAACAAACACATTTTTCTTTGGGTGTGGCTAATATTATCTAAAAATTAAATTTAAAGGATTTAGATGTGGAGTTAGAATAAGTGGGCTTGGCATTGTTACGACCCACCTCAAGGTACAATATGTAGTGGAGACAGACGAGAAAAGAAAAAGATTTTTCTAATAAATGAAAATGCAAAAGGACAACAGGCTGTAAAGTGGCATCTTCTTGACCCTTTCTGTGCCATGGTATTATTCACATCCTGTGACTGCACCCCTACTGACTGCAAGGTCAATAAGGGTGCTGAAGGGCATAACAGGGTTGAGACAACATATGGTCCAAAGGTTTTGGTGCAGTCACAGGATGTGTATATAATATAAAATGTGACAAAACATCAAAACTGTCTCACATGAAAAAAAGGGATGAAAAGAAGAAATAGTAGAAGTTTGAAGTTATGTACTGAATTAAGGATGGGTAGTAGTACCAAAGGCGAAGGGTTATCAGCTTTGTGTATTTGTGTGTGTGTGTCTTTGTGAAGTGGACTTCAGCAGTAATGCTCTCCAACTCTGGGAAGTAATTAGTCACAGGTAACTCCAGGTGATGCAGCAGGATATGATGCTTCCCACTTAAAACTCCATCCATCACTGAAACATCCAGTTTAAAAATCTGTCCACGTGAGCTGACCTGTAGAGCAGGTGTGTCAAAAATATGGCCCACAGGCTAAATCTGGTCCACTAGAGGGTCCAATCTGGCCCACAACATGAATTTGCAATGTGCGAAAACTACATAGAAGACAATAACTTCAATATTTCAATAAAAATAACAGCCGTTCCTGATTCGCATTTTAGTTGCGGACATAACACAACACTGAGACTCAGAACCAAACACCAGATGACCGCAATGCACCGAAATGTCAGGTTGTCCATAAATGTTTTTGTAAAAGTATAGTTCATTAAATGTGAACATTTTCATAATGTACTTGTACTTCTTTGCACTAAAACACGGTGGAAAAAATGGAGTAGGAAGGACAGTAATGAGCTTTTTTAATCACTCAATCCATGACCCTTCGGCGATCTTTGGATTCAGTTTCCGCAATCAACATGATTTTAATCACCTCATTAATTACCCTATCTCCACTTTACGTCACATCTCTAACTTACTCAAGTTTTTCATCTCGTCTGCCAAGCGAGCCATAAAACAGACTGAGTGGTGATTTGTTCAGTGGGAAACTATGTGGCAAGACAGAGAGACAGATAGCAGGGAGAAAGAGACAAATAGATAGGAGGGTGAATGGTGTAATAACCCCGCTGTCTGAGGTGAGAGCTGACATAAGAACTTGGCAGGAAGAGTAAAGAGTGTAATGCAGTTTAAAGTTGTTGAGTCACTGGGATCTGCTCGAAAACTGGATCAGACCCACCTAGATGGGAACTGGTCATTCAGTGATCAGGCAGCTGGCAACTGAGCAGAGTTTTTAAAGACAAGTGTGACAGGTCTGACTGCCTTTCAAGCCTCTAGACAGTTTAGATGCACTCTGTCAAGACCATAAAGTCCAAGTCAAGTCATTCCAGACAAGCCCAGATAAAACCTCAAGTCTGTCAAATATCAACTCAAGACTTAAATAATTCGTTATTCCTGTTAATGTCTCGTCAACTCATTGCTAACTTCCATACTTCATTTATTCTAAGAGGAATGTTTCAGCTCATATTTTAAACACCAAGTTGTTAAGGGAAAGTCATTTGGTAGTCATTCTGGGTCTGAAGTCTGAACAGGCCGATGGATTCGAACCTTTTTCCTGTTTGGCATCAGTGTTAAAAACCACACCACTGTGTCACCCTGGCTTCATGTTATTGCAAGTCCAAATTAAAGCCGAGACAGTCACAGAGGGAGAAACTAGTTAATTAACTAGTGTTTATAGAAGTATTACTTCATTCTAAACAGGTTCAAGTCAAGTTTTTTTCTTGTTGTGTATGTCAAAACTTCAAATCCATGAAAGATCCACTGTCTTTTAAATCAGGTCAAATTTCAAGTTTACATGTGATTATAAACTCTTAAATATTTGCCAGAACTTCTCTTTAAAATCTGTATTTTGGTTGTCTGTCTCTCTGTGTTAGCCCTGCGATAGACTGGCGACCTGTGAAGTGGTGTACCCCCGCCTCTCGCCCGATGACAGCTGGGATAGGCTCCAGCAGACCCCCGCGGCCCTTCACAGGAACAAGCGGTTACAGAAGATGAATGAATGAATGAATGAATGAATCTGTATTTTGGTGGTCAGATCTGTACAGCTTTGTCTTATACCATCATATCTGTTTTACATCATGTTACATTTGGCATTTCTTTTCATGCGTTCAACAAGAGAGTGACACATGAATCCTTCTTTTATAAACAGAGATAATCAGTGTCTGTTCAGACAGGTGTCTAGATACTGAATGAAGTGGCATATAGTGTCCCTATATCAGCTGATATGTTTCCATCTGTTCTGTCCTCGGTGTGTGAGGCCAGCTGAGGTGACACCGTGGCTTTCAGCTGATGTCAGCTGTTATCTCTTTTCCCTTTCATAAAGCTCACCCCCTGCTTTTATTTAAGCTTTCCATCTAATCTCTGTCTGAAGGCTGAAAATGTGAGGACATTTTCTCTGTTTTGTGAAAGAAGAACTGCTGAGTCCTGATGAGTGAAGAGATACAGACAGAACAGATTCTGCAAACAGTATGTTTGAATTTCAGCTTCTGGGTGTCTGTGTTCCTGATGACTGTTACACACTTTTTGGTCTTTGGTACTCCACACACCGATTTGCAGGCATGAAATTAAATGTAGAATTAGATAAATAATGTCAATTATTAATGGTAATTATCTGAATACTTATATGACAAGACACATAAAACATGTTAGTGTTACTTCTTTAGATTATTTTTAAAGTCACAGTATCTTTGAACGTACACACACATATTTATGTGAAAACACATAATACCTTCATGGATTTACAGTTTTATTTTACTGCTGAGTTACTCTCAATGGAAAGTACTTTAGTAGTACTTTATTTTTTCCACACTGTGCTGCTTTCTACTCTGCTACAGTTTGAAAGCAGATGTGGCACTTTGTCCTCCACTACATTTATTTTAAACCTTTATTTTGCATATTATTAACATACATATATTGTTATAGATTCACATGTTATAGATTAATATCCCCAGCAGTAGATCGTATTGGATCAGATGATCATCTGCCAGTTGTTTCTTCATATGTTAGTAACTGGCATGAACGTCACAGTCAGAAGGATTTACTCCCGCTGCATCTCCACAATGATATTAAAGATCCACTTCAAAATAAATATAAGTGCACCACCTGCTGGTGCATCATGTTTCATATGCTCTGAGGGAGACATACTCTTCTCTGACTCTGCAGTTAAAAATCACTTGTGTTTGGAGATTTACTGACATAATTTAATTCTAAATGTAATTTAATTCTGCTTCCACACGCAAAAAAAAGTGTCGGAGTTGGGAGGTAAAAACGTGAACACAAGTTTTTTTATTTATTTTATTTATGTCTTTTACTTATTTTTCCCTTATAGCACTTTGGTTCACTTTGGAGGTTTTCAAAGTGCTTTATGAATAAAGTTGCTTTCGATTGGATCTATCATGTGTTGAGTTGACAGTTTAGGTTGCTACTGCTCTACTGTTCTGGGTGCAAACGGAGGCCTACCCAGCAAAAGTGTACCCAATAACTGTTTAATAAAGTATGTAATAATAAAAGTGTGGGCTTATGGGATAAAAGAGTGAATGTATATATTAAACCCCTTTATATAAAATATAAATAAAATAAATATAAAGAATAATTAAATGAAATTTGATTCCCTATGTTCATTTTTGTTTTGACATTTTTGGACCTCTATAAAAAATAACCCCCAAGTACAAATCACCTTTGACACAAAACAGCAAAATATTTTCATAAGTGTCTGGTGTGTTACATACATTTGGAAATCAAACATTGTGAAGAAAAGGAGGAGTGAAAGGTAAATATGAATAATTTATCAGCAGTGGAATAAGTGTTCAGATCATTTATTTAAGTAAAAGCCACAATAGACCACTCATTCATTCATTCATTTTCTGTAACCGCTTGTCCTGGGAAGGGTTGTGGGGGGGCTGGAGCCTATCCCAGCTGTCATTGGGCGAGAGGCTGGGTACACCCTGGACAGGTCTCCAGTCTATCGCAGGGCTAACACAGAGAGACAAACAACCATTCACACTCACACTCACACCTATGACCAGGAGCATGTCTGTGGATGGTGGGAGGATAATCTATTCCTGGTAAAGGAATTTTTATTTTGTTGAAAATATTATTTTATTTACTCTTTAATTTTGGCAGTTTCAGTCCTCCATAGAAACAACCCCGCACTTCTAAGAAATACATGAATAAATGACGCGAGGAGACACGGACATATTTATAAAACTTTTTATTCACGTTTTAAATCGAAGGCTAACTGAAATGTGTCCGATTCATACCATGTGTTCTGTGACAACAATGATAAACCATTGTCTTCTGTTTGCAACAGAGGAGAAAATGACAAACATAACAAACCCGGCAACACATAGAACATCCAATATAAATAAAAAATAAACAGTCTCAGTACACAGATAAGCAGTTATTATCATTGAGAATAAGTAGGCCTCTATATAAGTGTGTGAGCCATGCAGTGACAGATTACAGACTGAACCATTGTTTAGCACCATGTTCATCTTTTCTCCACTTCTTCGCTTGGATGGAAGAGTCATGAGCCTGGCGCTAAATGTGACAAGAACAGATCAGGATTCCTGCACGTTTTATCCGACGCCTGGTCCCAGACTCAAGGTTTTACTCCAAAGCATCTCACCATATGTTGTCTTAGACGTCTGGACCAGCCGTGTGCAGGAATCCCAATCAGAACAAACAGATCTATTGTACAAGTCCCACATTTTACATGCTTGCAGGAGAAAAACTCAACGACAGGTGGAAGACTTTTACACTAGTCACTGCAGCGGACGGACAACTGACAGGCGCGCTGTCGTGTCGTTTTAAGATACAGAGGCTTCTTTAAATACGTACACATAACATACTGTAACAAAAAGAGAGTGTTTCTGTATATTTTTTGTTTTCTTCAACATTGTCAGAGGAAAGGCGCCATGCAGCGCTGATTCAAAGAGCAGAGTGAGCGGAGAAGAGCATGCAGAATGAGCAAAAACCCCAAAAGGAGTGGTAAACAAATGTTGCAAAGAATAGTTCAAGTCATGTGTGACTTGTTTAGGATGATTACTTCTTTGGAAATGTACTTAAATTATGCTGCAGATAGGAAAAAAATGGACTGTGGTGTTATTCTTTATAGGAAGGTGGTTCATTTTAAAGCAGTAGCCAGTGTTATGTCCAATTAAATATTGGCAGGAAAACTAAAATCAAGGAGGATTCAGTCAGCAATGTATATGGACAATATTCCCGACATCTCTAGAACGTAGCAATGGTGGCCACTGCACTAAATTTGTAATAATGAAAACCCAATTTTTTTAACAGGAAAAGGCAATGGATGAAAAGTTGGAATGATAACAGGGAAAAAAACACTTATGATGGGTTGAAATGACTTTGTGTTCTTCCACTGGAGACTGAGGTTTGCCTGGTTCAGTCATCCAATTTCAGATTTTTTTATTCACATTTTAACTCATAAAAGCAGAGATGTCATTTCAGTTTTCATTTTAAATGTTGGATTATTTTTTTCCCTTTTCCTGCTTCCACACATTTTGGTAGTTTTAATATATTGTGCTGTCCAGGGTTAAATATCAAAAAGGCAATAGTAATGGAGTGTTAAGTGGAAGTCTCCACTCATGCTGGACACCAGAAGGCACACGTTGGGACGCTGGACCGGGGCGAGGAGACGCCATGATTAGCCGACAAACTGCATTATCGGGACTCTATGCTTCACACAAATTCCGCTGGCTTAAACACGAGAAGCTCTCAAATGACGTTTAAGTAAAAATGGTAGAATTGAGTTCTGCTCTTCAGACAGCTCACACTTTAAACTGGAAAGGGCACTTAAAAGCTGAAGTACATTTTCTCGTATTTACACGACCTCCCCGCCGATCTGAAGCTTTCTGTGTGTGTTTGTTAGGTAGTTTTACACGTTCAAAGTTTACAAATGTGTCAATGGATTGAAGAGAATTCACCTTTTCTTTTTGTTCTCAAGTGAATAAAAAACAACAACAACAACAACAACAACAATAAAAAAAAGTACATTTAGCACACTACGTTAAAACATGACTAGTATTATCAAAAAGGCAAATAGTAGGTGTATTGCAACGATCTTTGCGGCATCACTATCAAAAATCTTCATCATCATCAATCTCATCACCATCATCCAATCATCATCGCCTGAGACGGCGCGCGGCTCGGGATGATTGACAGCCCGAAAGCACGATTCGCCCGTCTCAGAGCAGGCAGGCACACTTGTACGACATAGCAACAATAATAAAGGAGGAACGTTTCTGTGAAGACGGCCGGGCAATGGCAGCCAAGGCCAGCTATGAGAGGAGCTCTGTCATTGGACGGTAGGCATCTCTAGGGAACAGGAAGAGATTGTTCAGACAGGAAGTGAGAGGAGGAGGAGGAGGGCAGTCAGTCTGGAGGCGACGCAGGTGTGTCAGGTAAGTGCTATCGTGTGGTCCACGATAAGAAACAAGAAATATAATGGATGAATAAAAGTGTGTGTGTGTGTGGGAGTGTGTGTGTGTGTGTGTGTGTGTAAGTTTGTTTAGTCTGCTCTCTGTGTGTGTTTGTGTGTGTTTAGTTTTCGTCTAGACAGCAGGAGGTCTTTCCCAGGCCAGGTTGGTATACATTAGCTACACACACACACACACACACACACACACACACAGACATGTTTGAAATCCTAACCTTTTGTGAGGACATTCAATGAAATAACACCTTCTCTAGCCCCTTACCCTAACCCTAACTATCTCAACTGAGTGCCTAAACCTAACCCTTACTGTAACCCTAACCATAACTTAATTTAAACCTTTACCCTAAAACCAAGTCTTAACCCTCAACAGTGAGGCTAAAATGTCCTCACTTCGCACAAATGTCCTCACTGTGTAAAACTCAAACTGATAGCTCAGAAAGATAGCTGTACAAGAATATACACACACACACAAACGTATGTGTCTGTCTTTATCAGGACCTTCCGCTGACATAATACATTCCCTCGTCCCTTATCCTAACTCTTACTCTAACCATAACCAAATTTGAAATCTTCAACTTCAAACCAAATGTTTCCAGGTATTAAGTCTCAGAAATGGTCCCACAATGTTAATATTTCATGAAAAATTGGGCCCCACAACTTAATAAAAACAAGACCACACACACACACACACACACACACACGGGCTGGCTAAAGTAGGTAGATCGGGTTGTCCATGAGCCAGAGGGTTAGCGGTTCCATCCCTGCTACATGGACCACATGTTGACGTGCCCTTGAGCAAAACACTAAACCCCTGCTGCTTGTGTAAACGAATGGGGAGATGCATCTTTGTGACTGCAGAGGCAGAAAAGCGCTAGATGAAAACAAAATCACTGCTCTGGGGAAAGTCGTCCTCCGCTGATTTGATGTATTAGGTAAAATGCTAACTTCAGGCTGAAGAGTTCAGACTGATCCAGACTATCCCGAGCAGATTTGATCAGTTCCGCATGTGACACCTTTATGGGGATTTTATGTGACTAAAATCTGCAGCTGTTCTCTCTGCATGTAAACATATGAGTGTCAGCTCAGTCAGCCTCCAGAGGAGTTTCCCCTCCTCGTCATCCTCCTCCTGTCTCATTGTTGTCTTGTCAGCCAGCGCAGCTTTTCCCTGAAGCGAGATATGCTACATTGCTTTCTTTTGTCATTACGCGCTGTGTTCATTATTTTAAACTGTTTGTTTCTACTGTGTCCAGTCTTCTCATACCCGCTGCAAACCCCCCTGATGCAGGAACCGTTTTAAACAGGAAGCAGCCGGCTCCAAACAAAAGTGCCGCAAAGGTGAAACTAAACTTGCATTGGAACCAGGGTCATAATCTACTCACAAAAAGCTTCAAGGGTGATTTATACTCTGATTGATCCAATCACTCCTTTAGCTGCTTTGGGTCAAGAGATTGGTTTCTTTATATTGTTATTTTTTCCTCTTTAAGTGCTTTTCATTAAATACAATGCAGCATGGTAACAAAGGAGAGAGAGACAAATAAACAGAGGTAAGAAATGACATTTTAAAGTTTTAGCATAATTTTAAAACCCTCTGAGACTTCTTCTAACCATCTGGATATAAAAAAAAAAAAAGATTCCATCTGCTGCGTAACACAAACTATTTTTAATCTGTTTCACAAGTTGAATTTATTTTGAAAGCACATATAACAGTATGTGTTTGCTCCATAGAACACATGACTATTCAAAATGATTTGGTAGAGAAAATAATGACTTTAGACAGGTCTATCTAAGGTTTGTTTTGTAACCTGCAACAAAAGAAACAAATCTCTGCTAGGAAAGCAGTTGAAAAACATTTTAGTCCTGCAGCAGATTTAATAACTTAATGAAATTATTATCAGAGGAGTCTTTAAGGATTCGGAATATACCAACAAATCATGGGCTGAAGGTTTTGCTTAAAGTTACCTATAACACAAAGTGGAGCTCCACCTGTGATTCACGAAATAAGCAAAGAAATTCATCGTATTAGATATCGGAGTTTAGTTTCTTTTTTGGCCTTTTGACTCTCTCCTCTTTGCAAGCCGCAAATTAAACTAACTCAGCTACGGGAGTTTTGGCTCCAGTTTGGTTCGGTCCCTGTGAAGGGCGCTGTTGCATAAAGACTGGACAGTAGAGGGCACTGACTTCCTCTTTAACCTGTGGCTCCTTCACCGTAAAAATTAATTGACGATATCCGGTGAAGGCCTTCAGGTTAAAAGGTGTTTTACACTCAAAAACTACAAATGTCTGAATATTCCTATCGTCTAAACCAACTAAAACGATTATTTTTACACTCTTAAAGAGATAACACGCAACGAGCTGCTATTAACACTTGTGTCACTTTTCAACACTTCAGCGTGCCTAGTTTGCAACAACCCGTCTCGCGCTGCGTTCAGCGCACAAAGAGTTGTGTTCCAAAACTTAAACACTGAAGAAGAAGAGATTAAAATTTATGAAATGGACCAAAGACCGAATATCAAACTTTTTCAAGACTTTTTTTTTTAGAAATACTTATTTTTTTACTTATAATTAAAAAACTAAAACTGAATGTTAACATTTGAAACTTATTTAGCCAAAGCTTGTATATTATTAGTCGAGAAATTTGTCCTTTTAGAGACTGTACAGAATTTGTGTGTCTGTTTTCCAATCCAAAGATGTTTAAAGCTTTGGCGCATGGCTCTTTGCATCTTTTAAAAGCGCAACTCTAAAGGTTGGACTATTTAAATCTAAAACAAAACTAAAGGGTTCTACTGTAGTTTTTAAATTCTAGCATGTGGCGTAGAGCTGAGGCTGGCGCTGGCGCTGGCTGACAGAAGATTGTTGTCCCTTTCCTGGTGCAGTAAAGTGCTCAGAGATGCAGAAAGAAGAAAGAAACATACCAGGGTGTGTGTTGAGTAAAAGCAGAAGAAACGCAAGTTTAAAAACAACTGGAGATGTGGGATTAGAAATGTCGGCGGACACAGCAGTGCACAGTCATTGGATCACAGGTTTAGGGCCTGCTGGGCTACTGGCTTTCTTCCTGAGTAAATGCACTACAAGGGGACGTTCAGTATCACTGCTTCTACTACGCTCTCTCTCTCCACTCACCCAGTGAACAAAAAACAAAACAAAATCTGACATTCAAATAAAATAACACAGCAGGATTAAAAGCTAATTCTACATCATCCTACTCTACTTAATTCTACTGTTACATTTCATATTGTCTTGATTAGCTCAGACGTTTGTTTGATGTGACAACGTCTGATTAACATGAGCAAACTGTGCTTGTTTGGTCGAGGTAGTGGCAGCCACCTTTGGGATTGGCTAACGATTCGGCCAATAGGATGAGACAAAGAGAGAGAGGACTGAGTTTCTGATTGGGCCCACAGGTGTGACGCTGACTTGTGTTTGGCTTGACTGGACTCAGACATTTGCATAAACCAGGGATTTTTTTTCTTTTAAACCAATGGTAAGGTAATGGTTGATCCGAGTCCGTTTGACCAAAGTCTAAATCTCCACAAGAACTGTTCATGACACCAGCTGCTGTGCACTGCCAAGGCCCGAGCCTTCGGTAAATGTGTTTTGCTTCTTCCTCGTTTTTTTTTTTTTAATGCCTCAATGGACAGAGCTCCTTCACAATAAAAGTCTCTCTCAAACGTTCCATCTGCGCATACTTAAAAAAATAGTGCAATTCTTTTTAGCATTTATATAAATAACTCTAAATTCATGCTTTTCGATCTCCGTTTGCTCCGTTTGCATACACATGTGTATATACATATATATATGTATATATATACACTCCTTATGTATGCTGCAAAAATGTTCGACGTGAAAGTTGGCACCCCAACAGGTTACTGATGTTCTTTTCTTTTTTTTCTAAAACTAGACAACAAAACAAACAGAAAAAACACCAAGTTTAGAAAAATACCCTACTTTCTCTACTTTCTCTCTTCTCAATCATATTGCAGATTCTTTTCTCTGTGGTGAGTCTTTGTGCAAACCTTCTTAAGAAAACATAAAATGAAAAAAATAAAAAAACTCCTGCACCGGTTGGTCATCGTAAGGCAGAACTTTGAGCTTGAGGACTTTCAGCACTGTGCTACAACTGATGGGCTAGATTAAGATAACTCTAACTAAACCTAAACTCTTTCTCGAGATACTCAAACGTGCCAACGTGTCTCAGTGATACAGCTAAAGCCAGGTGTAGGAGGCGCTGGCGAAGTTGGACTGTGAAGTAACAGAAACAAGGCTAAAAAGATTCAAAGCAGCGGCGGGGGATTATCACTAGTACATAAAACAAATCGGGACCTGGAAGAACCAAGAAGATTGCAACATTTCGCTATTTGCCTGGATAGGAATTTTCTTGTAAGTATGAAAAAGACAAACAAAGAAAAAGTTCTCAAGGAAAGAAAAGGAACAAGTAAATATTTATAATGACGAAGCCTGTGTAGATCAGTCTGATGGAGGAGGGAGGAGGAGCCACTCTTCTCTGACATCATCTGAAGTACTCCTCAGACAGGAAGTAGGAAGCTGTGGAACAGGAAGTACCAGATGTTCTCTTGTGGCTGTGCTCTGCAGGATTGATTTGGTTTCCAGATGTTCTTACCTAATGAGCAGACTTCTCAGTCCTAGCCCGATCTGTTCTGCGGGGAAACTGTGACCACGAGTCGGCCACAGCTACAGCTAACCAGCTTGTGGATTTTACCCTCGTGGTCCACTAACTATTTCCAGACGTAATCCTGGTTTTCTCAAAGGCTAGGAAAGATGAAGCTGAGCCGTCACACCTGCTGTGGCTTCTGGGATTTCTCCTTTGCGTTCCTTGTGTTCCTGTTGTCCACACTTCCTTGCTGTTGAGGCGGCAGCCGGAGCAAACCATGTATCAGTGAGGACGGTGGTGATACAGTCCGATGGTTGTGGCTGGAGTTCATGGATGCCGGGTGGTAGTAGTGCCCGATCACCTCACTGTAGGCCGGAGGCGCCCCCTCTACTCGGGAGCCCTGCTTCTGCTGCCGGGACGAGGCCTCCTGCGCTTCTAACACGCTGATGCCCGAGTGGACGCTGGGAGGAGGGGCCTGCAGACTGAGAGCAAAACGAGTACAAATATGAACGATGGGAGCAGAAGTATAAGGACAGCAACAACAGTAGAAGGTGGATGCAAGTATTACCGGGGCCCTTTAACAACACTAACTTCCAGAAGCCCAGGAATTGTTTTAGGAGGTGTACCTGTACCTTAAGATTTCAATTTCAAACTGCTCTTGAATAAGCACTTTCCCTAGAACCTGGAACTATTAAGGCAGATGTCAGGCTGCTCATTACCTTGCTGCTAAACATTTTTGTGGATTCATTCACATCTAGTGATGTACTTTTAATGGGAATTCTTATAAGAACAAGGTATGGTTGCACATCTGACTTAATGAGTCTATAAAGAGTAAGATAAAGCCAGAGACTGTGCAAATGAGAGGATGTGACGGTGCTAGTGTCTGTGTTTTCCCTCTGACTGTCACTGGTTTCTCCTTGTACTTTCCCCCTTATTAGTTTCGCCTGTGTCCCGTCAAGCCCTCAGCCCATGTGTGTGAGTACATATAGTCCTGTCTTTCCCCTTGTCATGTTGTCTGTGGATTTACATTCGTTTGTGTTTTTGATCCACTCCCTATTGTTACTTGTTCCCCAAATTTTTGTTGCACTTTTGTTTTTTGGATACCCTGCCTACCCTACAGCACTTTTTGATACAGAATTTGTAAGTATAAATAGTAATAAATAAAGTATTTGTCTGTTCATCCAAAAACATGCTGAAACAAAGATAACTGGACTTGTAGAGATTCTTGAATTCTTGTAATAAAAAACAAATCCAGTTGCCCTAAGTTCAGGGTTTTTTTCTCCGATATTTTATTACCCTGGATGACAGAGAACCTTCACAGACAAATCTACTCTCTTGTTTTCTGGTGATGTTTTGGTTGATCCAAAAGCAACAGCTGAACACCAGTTTGCTCACCTGGCTCGGAAACAGGCGTTGGATGGGTCAAGGGGGTGGGAGTCAAACACTGTTCGGTTGGGCGGAGCTCTGACCGACTCGCGGTTCAGCTCCATCTGCTGCTCGGGGTCTCTTAGCTGCAAGGTACAGGGACCCTGGTACGGCGGCGGCTCCTCGCCGTCTGAGAGGGAGATGGTGGGGGGGAGGTCGATGAGGCTCTGGGGCAGGTAGGGGTATGTCGGCTGGAACCGAGTAGGGGCGTATGTGTGCTGGAAGCGCTGGGACTGGAGCGCCGGCTGGGACTGACCGTGCTGCACTTCACGCTGTAGGTAGGAAGAGGTCATCCCTCGGTCTGGGGGACGGGGGTTGTACACCTGGTGCTGCATGAAAGATGACATTAAATTACTGCTGTGTCCACATTTAACAGAGTTTAAGAAATCAATTTCCTCTCTTTGTTTTAGGAAATTGGTGGTTCGATTAACACTCACCTCATTTAAAGCGCTACTTGTCCCTGTGCCCTCAGAGGACCACAGACCTCCATCCTGTGAGAGAGAAAAGACATTTACTCCACCATTTCTGATGAGGCAGCTTTAGTGTGATGAGGAACATAGCTAATAACAAAGACAGTTGAACTTGCTTGAATTTCTTTCAGTTTATGGACAGAAATTCCACATGGTGCAGTGGTAAGCACTGATGCCTCAAAGCAAGTAGGCTATGGGTTTTACATTATGTTCCTCCCACAGTCCAAAGACATGTTTGTCAGGTTAATTGGTGTGGATGGCACATCTAAAACTGGAAAAAAATAATTAAAGGTTGTTTGGCTTTCTTAGAGAACCATTAATCATGAAAAGACAGGATGCCATCAGCTTAATCTGAAGAACAACCTCTTATTAAGGGTCATTAACAGACCCCTAGTCTCGAGAGTTTCAGTTGTGCACCACCCACAGATGTTCTACTTGGATGAGTGGTAAAACGTCTTCAAGAAAACTCAGACAAGTCCACAAATTACCTTTGTTTTATGTACCATGACATGAGAATCTTTAGCATGAGTGCTGACGATACTGTTATTTATTTTTTTGCACCAATCCCTGCTAAGGCTTTTGCTTATCTTCAGTATGCACTTGATAGGCTTTGTCAACTGCAACTTTTACTCAATACTGAGTTGTTCAATACAACCTACAGTCTAATTGAAACTTCAAAAAGTAATACCTCTGAACAAGTTTAAAAAGATGGGGAAATTTGTTGAGTCATGTTTGTCTGTATGCAGATGTTTCACCTGAGCCTTTTTATGTGATTTTATGTTATGTGCTTATGTTAATTCTTGTTGAAACTGTGTTGCTGCCACCCTTGGCCAGGTCACAAACCTGGTTAAATAAATACTAAAAATAGAGCATGTTTTTGTCGTTTCTTCACTGTGAACAGAGGTGGCAAGTAACGAAGGACAAATACTTCGTTACTGTACTTAAGTAGATTTTTCAGGTATCTGTACTTTACTTGAGTATTTCTTTTTCTGACGACTTTTTACTTTTACTCCCTACATTTGTACACAAATATCTGTACCTTCTACTCCTTACATTTGAAAAACAGGCTCGTTACTTTTTTAACCTCCACGGACGACAAGACGTAAAAGACGTGACATGATCGGACATGATTAGAGCTTCGGACTAGACAAGGAAAGTCGAAGATGCGCTTCCTGTGTTCTTCTTCTACTGTTTTGAACAGGCAGCCTGTTGATTGGTTTGAGCTCTGCTGCCACCTAGTGACTGGAGGCTTGTTTATCGTTTAAGAATCAATAGAGACACTAATACTGAAAGTCCACCTGACCCCACTATTTGAGAAATATTGGTCTAATGTGAAAAAACAAATTCATGTATGGTGTGGTTTCTGTTGCTATCATTAGCTTTTTGGATTATGATTTTTTGGAAGCTAGTTTACAACGTTAGCAATGCTATCGAAACACACCGTTTTGAGAGTTTATAGCTAACACTACCTAGCAGTTTAAAAACAACAACCCAATAACCCTCAGTTTATTATTAAAAATGATCCAGATGCTCATGCAGGACATCTGGTCAATTCGGTCTAGATTATTCTGCTAGAACGTTTTCATTTTTGCAAAATTATCAACAGATGAATTGTTTCATTAATAGCAAAATCATTTTTACTTTTTACTTAAGTACATTTCAGAGCCTGTACTTTCTTACTTTTACTTGAGTAAAGGAGTTGAATCAGTACTTTTACTTTTACCAGAGTATTTTTTTACACAAGTATCCATACTTTTACTTAAGTACAGAATGTGAATACTTTTGACACCTCTGACTATGAACAAGCTTGTGCATGAAACGCAGCTCACTTTTATTGTCTGATTAGATTTTTGTCCACTAGAGGGCTCAGCTGGTGCGCGACAGACACTCACCTCTTCAGCGCTTTTTAAAATGTGCACAGTTCTTTATAAAACATTGTCTTTACGCCAGTGTGTCTGCCCCCTGCTCCTGAAACAGTATCTTCAAACCTTAGTGACACTGACAAAATATCACAGCCGCATTATGAATAATATCAGTGTGGTGACACTAAATCTCCCGTCTACATGAATCTATAACAAGACACTGAATTGATTTCAACACAGAGAACAACCAGTTCTGTCTGGATGCCTTCAGTGCCAGGGATCGCGGGTTAGGAAAAGACTAAATCCTTACTCCAATAGAAACGTCTGGTGGGAACTTTCCCTTCCTGCATGTCTGACTCTATGTGTGTCAGTGTGTCTGTCTGCTAATCCAAATTAACTAGGACACTATGACTCCCCTGAGCTTATCAGGAGCTCTCTCTCTCTCCCTCCCTCTCTCTCTTTCTTTCTGTCTCTCTCTCTCTCTCTATTAATGCTTCATCCTTTACTCATATCTAACTTGCAGACTGGGGCCCCACACACACAATGAATCAGTAGCAGGTGATTCAGGGAGCCAGTCATATGTTTGAAGACGCCTCAGGTGTAACTCTGTGCATGTGTTTCTGGAAATAGACGTTGCGGGCCGCAGCGGCCCCTAATGAAGAAATGAGTCAGTGTGTTAGCGTTCGCCTGCAGCGTTGTTTAATCACTGTGATCACATGCCGTCACTCAGCCCGCCTGAAACTCTGCTTTACTTCTCAACCGTCCTCACTGTGACTAATCTACTGAAACAACTGCTCATTTCCTCAGGAGCCTGATAATAAAGATAAACAGCTGGGATTATAAAATCAAGGTCAGAAAAGTTTAATTTTTGTCATTGTCTTCAACATTTTCACATCTGTCACATATTAATATTTTAAACCACAGTCTCTTCACGATTTTCTTGGTTATTTCTGAATATTTATTTGGCCAAATAAAGCTCAGAATTCTTTATTTTTCTCTCCGCTGACATATCTCCAGTGTAAGCTTGTAACCAGAAGACCCAGTTCTGACCTGAAGTGTAAAATCAAAGAGGAGACAGAGGAGACAGAGGAACCAAGTCACGACAGTCCAGGTGTAAATGATGCTTACATTGGCCAGTGGCAGGTGCCTCCTGCGTGCGGGGGCGTGTCTGGAGAGGAGCGAGCGAGCTGATAGGCGGTAGTGGTTCAGCAGGCAGGTGATGACCACCACCATCACCATCATGACCACCACGATCACCAGGATCTGGACGAACTCCAGCTGGGCTGCAGCGACAAAAGAAGGAAACACAACGAGGTCAGTTTAAGAAGTCATGATTATTAACAGAGGTCAGAGTTACCGAAACATGGAGTATGAAAGACAGACAGGGCAGAGTCTAACGAGGAGCTTTTAATCAGTTGCATTATGAGTAGTGTGAGATGCATTAAAAGGTACAAGAAGAGACTGAACAAGCTCATAAAAAAGCTCCATCCTGGGCTGTCGTCTGGACTGAGGTGGGCGAGAGGAGGATGTTGTTCAAACTGTCAAACATCCTGAACAACTCCTCTCACACCCTGGATGAGACTAGACAGAAGCTGCGACACCCACAGTGCAAGAGGGAGCACTACCAGAAGTCCTTCATCCCAAAACCACTCAGACTCTTCAAAGTTAGTATGTTCCTCCACGCCCGGACCACCTACATCCTCAGGACAATATATCTGTCTGTATCTCAGAAATGTTACTTATGTTCATGGTGTCCATAATGTATCTTCAACCTTCACCATGTCTATCTCCATTAGTTTGATGTATTTCTTGTACCTTTACTGTATTCTCAGTTCTATATGATAAGATAACATGCTGATGCACTACGGAACCAACTTTATTTATTTTATTTTTTTTTAGACAGTATGCGAAATGTGAAATCTCTCATGCAAATTTAAAGCAGAAATGTTCTTTTTTCTTAAATCGGCTGTATTTGTGAACTAAGTCACATTTTTGTACGTAGACTTTAATGTATAACTGGTCCTGAGTAAAAAAGCTTGAACGCTTTTTATACTTTTTATACTATGCCCGATGAATAAACTTGAGTCTATAAACAGAAAATTTGCGAGTACAATAATAATAAAAAAAACACAACATGATGAAGAAAAAGAAGTTTATATATGAATGAAAGAAAGTTTAAATGGTTTGTTCTTGTTAGCCTATGCAACAACTGATAATCTGAGAAATAATATGAAAAAATTGTAACAAAATTATAAAGAAACTGCATTTAATCAACTTAACTTCTGATTAATCATCTTGTTGTTTCAGGATGTTTGGACCCTCCGTTGGATAAAAAAATTAAATATTCACTTTAGCCCTATTGTGTGGTTTCCAATAAAACCGTGTGTGAACGATCTTTATGCAGGGGTCAGGGTGTCTGACACACACAAACACAAACCCCAGACCAGACACACAGACAGGGCAAGCTTTGTTTAGAGACAGTCTGCCTCCACCACCCCCATCACCGACACCACCAACACACACACACACTTTGCATTTTTCTCACACTTTTTGTAACAGGGAGCAGGCAGAGGTCAGGGCCGAGTCAGACAGAAGGACATAAAGGGACCTGCACACAACACACACACACACACTCAGACTGCAGACGGCTTCATGTGAACTCATTCATAACAATTTACGAATCCAGTCTTTCATATATTATCCTCAGGAGACCTTATTTAAGCCAGATCACATGCTACATGAACACGTTGCATCAGTAAAGCTGCAAAAGATTCCCCTTGTATCACCCACAAGTCACAAGAATCACACACAACCGACACACGGTTAAAATCATCAACTCCGTCAAAATAGAACCAGCGAAACCAGTTTTGGTCTGTCTTTACAGTAAAGTTAGTACTTTAAAGAAACCTGGTAAAACAACCCATTTTGGGACAAAGTTGTTGTTTTATTCTGACTTTTTGGTGACCCTGCAGTATCTCCACATTGCTGTTTAGCCGAACTTCAACAACCCGCTAATGAAAGAGGGAACTGAGTTTCAGAATAAAACACTCCACCGTCATTACTAGAGCAGAAGAAGAGACCCATTAATCTGCCTGAGTTGAAGGACTCAAAGCTAAAAGCTGGGCCATGGGAGTAGATTTTCTGGTAATACTGATCTATAGCCATTAGTAATTGGACAAATACATAATCTTCATAGACAAGTAAAGCCCTTACATGCACTGTTTGATAAGTCACTGGTCAGCCACTGGAAACTAGCTGCAGGGAAGTAGGTCTAAAACCCATTTATTTTAACAGCTATTACTGAATGCACAGCTGCAGACTAACCTGGTTACTGAAAAAAAAAAAATTATATAACACCAACAACAATCAAACCCCCGAACCCTCTTCTATTGAGCACTTTCAGACATTTATGTATTTATTGTTAGCATGTATCATTCAGTTATGACTGAACTGTTACTGAACCCAATAAGACGGATCAACACAAGTCAGAGAGATTTTTAAAACTAGGAAACATAAAACTTGACAAAGTGGGTGAAGCTTGTCTAAAGGCCAAAACATAAATGTGTTTGTGATCATTTGAAAGAGAGAACCTCAGAGAAGGTTGACCATTTGTTCTTGATGAATAACTTCCAGCTTGTTTTCTGACAGTCCCGTACAGGTATCAGACAGCCCTACACTGAGCTGAGAAACATGCATTTAAATTAAAAAAGTAAACCCTACTTCTTCATTTATTCAGTATGTTAGCAGCAGCATCAGACTCTAGCGTATAAATAACACCCAAACAGAGAGGACTGCAACACTGATTTTCATCTCAGACTTGGAACTCACCGCACAGTTGCGTCTGAACACAGTTGTCATGGTTGTGACTCCCTGACGAAGGTTGCATAGTCTCAAACTTTCCCTCAAATGATTCCAGTGATTTGATCTGTTCCTGAGCCGAAGCTAAAACTAAACAACAAAACAAAAGGAAAAAAAAGAAAAAAAAAGAAGAAGAGGAAAGTAAAGTGAAAACGATGCAGTGAAAATCTCCAAACTACATGTCCCTGCGGATGCTCCGACACGCCATGTGCGTCCTCACCGGTCGTCACACGCACTCTGAGCCTCCACCGAGCTTTGTCTGCAACTTTTTCTCACACGCATTCCCACACTGTCCAGACACACACACTGAGGAAACAGCTGAGCAGACCCTTCCTGCCCCCTGCCTCCCCCCACCACCACCAATACCACCCAATGGAACAAAAGGGGTCAATGTGAGGGAGGAGGGGAGAAAGAGACACAGAGAGGGAGAGAGGCGAGAGAAAAAGGGGGGGAGTGGTGGGAGCGTCTGGGAGAGACAGATGGGTCAGAAGGATGGACTGAATAATGATGAGAGAGAGAGAGAGAGAGACCGACAGAGACTGGAGGGGGAGATGAGGTTGATGCTTGAACTTCTCATGAGGACATCAAAAACTATGAGGCAATCGAGTACTTTTGTTTGTTGTACTGTTGTACATACTGTTGTATGTCCAGATGGGGTTGAGGCAAGCGTCAGTCTTATTTTTGAGAATTCTTTATTTCATCTCACGTTAGTTTCAGCATTGTATTTGAACTCAGACGCACGTTTTTCAGTAGTGTAAAGGCTGACAGAATTTACCACACAATTTTAGTGGAGGAATTCTGGTCTGGAGTCACTCCGTTTGAAATAAATAACCAGCGAAGATATGCTGGGCCAATCTAATCGTCCGGATGGGCTTTAATTGACAGCTACGTAGTCATACACTATGTCCGAGCGCCATGGAGTTAATTTTGTTAACAACAAAATACCTCCCGTCTTGAGATGTTTGGACTCCGCTGTCATGTCACGTTGTGAAAGATTTTGAAATAACTTGAAAGGACCGAACAGTTTGAGAGATGAAGGCGTTCATCGAGAAGCATACATCTAATAATCTGTTGCTCTGATAGTACAACTATTCAAATGTGTGCAAGAAGAAATCCTTAAATTCAGAATCGGGTCTGGCTGCTCCAGGGTAGAATTTAATAAGTTGCAAAGTCAAATTTATTTGATTTGTTTCTGTACTTCATCCGGAATTTATGAGGCAATATTTAAAAACTGCAAAACTTAATGTGGGGCTGGATATTTTTGAAGGAAATTAAAAAGAAAGGAGAGGAGAGGAAAGGAAAATAAAAGGAAAGGAAAGGAGGAGAAACATGTTGTGGGAGTTTAGCACCAGCTGACAGAACAAGCTGTCAGTAGGCAGTGGGCCCACACACACACACACACACACACACACACACACACACACACACAGTCTGGGTGGCTTCACACAGATGGTGAGACTGGCACGGCAGTATGTTAAAGTGTCTCTCTGTTCCTTTTTTGCTTTTGACAATAACAACAGATCTCTTAAACAGGCGACGAGACTGTTTCCAAATAACACTAACTTTAGCCTGTGTGTTTGTGTTTGTTCATCTGTCCTATCCTCCTCTTCCCGCCACGGCCATGTCCCATCATTTCACCCCTCTGTTCCCTCCTTCTGTTCTCTTATTCTCAGAACTGATCATCAAACGGACACATTATTCAGAAATAAGAAGTGGAAGTTGTGGAAGGGGAACTAGCAGACATGTGACTGTCTGCTAGTGGGTGATGAACTCACTTACCGCATACAGTCATCCTGACTCAGTGTGTAATCCATCCTTTCACACAAGTTCATGCTCACAGACGCTAGTGAAGCCAATGCTGAGTGCCTTAAAACTGCATTCTCTCTAAAGGCCAGCAGGGGGCGACTCCACTGAGGTCCAACTACAAATCTATGAAAAAATTAGTTCTCCCCTGATTTATTACCTCAGTAAACCATTTCATACTAAGCTTATGGTCTCAATCGTCAAGTCTACTTTTTAAAATAAATCACATTTAGAGTTAAACATACGCTTGCTCACAAACTCTCCTGTAGTCCAGTTTGCTACAACATCCTGGCCAAGTGTGGTCCTGCCCTGCAATAAAACCAAAGCTAAGAGCTGTGATCCACCAAGCTGACGGGCAGTCAGCTGTTTTCTAGTGTCACGCCGTCTGTTAGCATCTCATGCCTTAGCTTTAACTGTAGACCAACTGATCAGCATGATTCGGGAGAGGCCAGCTCTGTACAACGGTTTGTAGTTTTTCCCAGCTTCCTAGACTCCCAGTTAATAGGAGCTGTTCCTGTTTCCCCTTTTGAATAATGAACACAGATTACTGCCACCTTCCTGGTAGGAAGATATTTCTTTTTAGGTGCAGAACATATGTAACAGCTGGCCATTAGCTATAGTCTTTGTGGTGCGTTCAAGTGGTGCTTTTTCATCCAGACACAGGTGACGTAACGGTCAGCATTTGTTGCCGGTCTGATGTCAGTTTGGTGTGTTTGTGCATTTAGAGATATAGCCTTACTATGTTGTTTTGTTTTTGTACCAAAGTGTCATTTGCGCTTTTCTCTGACATGTTGCTTCATTCATAAAATAGAGATGCTCTGAACAAGGGGAACAACGAGGGTGATCCGGGATAAGCTTCTAAACTAGTTGCTAGTTGATCAGTCGTTGCTAGTTGATAGAGATGTTAGTGTGAACCAACATATAATTTTAAAACATCTTTCCATTTAAAAGAAGTGTGTCATCATGATTTTATTTAAAAAATGCAAATAAAAGTTTCCCTGTGATCTGGGCTTAAATCCCGAGTCAGGAATTGGCTTTGAGCTAATTGTTACTGTATGAGTCTGGTTCTCAATAGGCTAAGATGGAGACGGCTAAGAACTGCTTCATACAGTCCATGGCCATGCTAGTTAAGCAGCTGGTAACATTCTGCAGTGACCACTTTTATTTAAACATCTGCTGATGATTTTTATTCCATTTAGTTTCTCCTGTGGTGCGATGTGTCTAAAATGAAATGAAAAATCCCTGCTGTTGGTATAAAAAAAAAAAAAAAACCCTCTCTTAAGCCAACCACTTGAAAACAGAACCTGTCAGGTCTCAAATGGGGAGGTCAGTGACAGCGGGTCAGTCAGCAGATCTCCTCCTCCTCCCTCCCTCCTCTTTCTTGTCCTCTCTTATTTTTCATGCTCTCGCTCTTCTGTCTATTGCTTCTCTTCCTGCCTTTTAATCCCTCCCTCGCCTCACCTCTTCCATTCTGCATGCTAACAGGGAAATCATCCTCTCGTGTTTTCATCCAGACGTTCAGCGCATTCGCAAAGAATTTCCAAAAGAATGTGTAACAAGATTGCATAATAATATCGCCGCGGCAGTATTTCCACTTCAGTAAGGAGAAAAAAATATGTTTTCTTTCAGCAATTCTTTGCACTTTTTTTTAGGAGATATTAAAAATACACATGACATCCCCCTTCTTTTTTTCCTCCCTCTCTGTTTTCTGTGCCTTAACTTTGCCCTGTCTTCTCTTCCCTTAAAGTTCAGTTTTTTTTTACGGCACGGCAAAATTATTTTTAAAGCAAATGTGTCGTGCAGATGCACCGATAAAAAACATCCTTCGGGGAAAAACATGCTTCAGCGGAGATGCACAATAACAGTGTTTCTTTGCCGACTACGGTCTCAGAGGCTCCAACGTCTCAGCTCCAAATAAAACAAAGAAGGTTTCACCGCACTTGATTTCTTCCTGTCGCATTATTTACATCCAAATGTGCACAACTAGTTGTGTATCAAATATTATGTGCCAGATATGATACTGAATAGGACTGGTTTCTGTTTTTACAAGCTAAGGTTTGCACTGGATTGATTGTATTAACGCTATTACATAAATATGGAACTTGCCTTGCAGTGTGTACGTTCAACCCAAATTATGCAAGATCCCACTGCCAGGCATCCTGACAAGGAGACTTTATCTGTGAGGGATTTTGTGGGATTTCTTTAAGCGGACATTTTAATATAATGGACCCTTTGTATAACTTGTAAAACTGAAACATCCTACCACAACAACACATGAGCATCTCAACTGAGAACATCCCAGGGGCTTTCTGAACTCAAAACGAATGAGACAACAGCGTCAGTATCTGGACTATTACTGTGAATTCTGTTAATCAAAATAGCTCCATGTAAAAATATTTCATTATGTTTAAGTGTTACATAAAATTCTGAGAGATTAATGGTTCTGAAGGGTCGGTTTATGCTTTAGTTGACCAAACAATCAAATAATCAGTTAAAAAAAACAATAAATGATTGTATCCCTAATCTCTGATCTTAATGTGGTGTTTTCTATGTGACTAAGCAAAAAACTATTTTACAACTTGTTGGTGAGGACAGTTTTGTCTGAATGTTTGAGCACACAGTCACAGAAATATAAGACTGATTCAGCATCTCTGCCGTGGGCCTGTTCTCGTCTGACTCAGCTGCTCGAGAACGGATGTTGCGCTGCTTTCAAGTTCCCTTGCTCAATGTGGAAGAAAAAAAAAATGACAACAACAAAATGCTACTAAAACATTTTCACTTCTCCGTCTTGTTGCATGAAAGAGACCGCTGATCTGTTCCCTCCCTCTGTGGTGGCGTCTAGACAGGAGGAGGGTGCGAGCCCGGCAGGCAGGCACGCAGACACTCCATGGTTAATCTAAAGCAATTAGCTCATTTGTCATCCGCTGCCTGCTCTCCGTCTATCTGCCTCCTCCTCCTCCTCCTCCTCCTCCTGCATTCAGCTAAAGGTCACAGGCGGTCACTGCCGAGTCAGATGGCTTGGAGAGAGAGAGAGAGAGAGAGAGAGAGAGAGAGAGAGAGAGAGAGGGAGAGGGAGAGGGAGAGAGCAGACAGACAGAGAGGGAGGCAGGGAGGGGTGGTTGGAGAGGAGAAGAAGAAATAGAGGGAGAAAGTATGGTGGGAAGGAAGCACGGATTGGGGAGGAAAAATTGAAAAAGAGTAAGGAGAGAACGAGAGGGGAACATGGAGAGGAGAAAGAAAAAATAAAGAACCATCGGGTAGAAAATAAGTTCACGAACGGAGAACGAGGCAGACGGGGGAATCAAAAAAATCAATGGTGAAATGAGTAGAAAGGGAGAAAGGAAAGGAGAAAAGGGCAGGAAGAGGGAGAGAAGCTTGCAACCCCCCCCCTTCTCAGTCCTCGGATGACTCGACAGTCTGGGTAGTCAGAAATAGCACAGACAGCTGTGTGTGTGCGCGACAGAGAGCGTGTGTCTGTTTGAGCAAAGCAAGACTGTGTGTTTCTATGTGAGTGTGAGTGTGTGTGTGAGAGAGAGTTATAGGTCAGAGGTTCACACAATTTGCTTGCCAATTTCCATGAGAAAGGCTATGGGGTGGACGGGGGGCCACAAACACACAGACACACACACAGACACACACCACTGACTTTGGAAGCCACGGCCACGGTGCAACCAACAAGTGTGGGAACTTTGGGCCATAAAACTCCCACTGCTGGTTTCAACAGTGGGAAAATGGAGGTGTGTGTGACTGTGTGTGTGACTGTGTGTGTTTGTGTGCGGTTGAGGGGTTCGGCTATCGTCCTTCCTCATCTTTCCATCATCTTCTCTCTGATTCTCGTCTTTCATCAGTCTTCGCTCTGAAAAATGAAACGTTACTCTCAACGCGTCTCGCTCGGGACGTCACGCAGTCATGTGGCACTGAAACCCAACACACACTTCAGTGGGAGCGGGAGACTTAGATAAAGACCCCTGTCACCGCGCACATACAGATATTTGACGAGTGTCATATCAAACTACGGTACATCGTGATAATCAGCCCGGGTGTGCGTGGCTGTTTTGATCTAACTCGGTGACTAAAACGCTGACAGACGGCGTCACTTCAACATGATGCAGAAATCTCTTTTAAAAAATGGATTATTGATTTAGTTTGTAACAGAAAGCCAAATCCATCCAAAGCGTAAGAGAGACATTTCTGAAGTGTCTATTATCTTGTGGTATGTGGGATACCTATCACACAACTCTACACTGTAGACTGGGACCAGGTCCAGACTCTTCCAGTGTCTCGTTTTACTGCCGCCTGTCTCAGATCAGTTTGTCAGTATGTCCAACACTCGAGTACATCTGAAGGGCTTTGAATCAAGTCACTGTTACTGATTGATCAGGAGGAGACGATGCTTTGAAGTGAAGGTGAAAATGAAGAGGTTCTTTGTCAAAGTGCGAAACAAGTTATTGGTACAAGGAGGTAAAAACCTGCTGCGCCATCAGCTGTTAGACGCTGCTCTCTGTGTTCCCTTTTGGTGGACATTTTGAGCATTTTGGACATTCAGGTCTTGCTTGGTTCCTTCTCTCAGAGCGGTTCTCTCACTTCAAAAAACAAATGCATGATTGTCATTAGGGATGTCTGGATCAACATTTTGGCCGATAAAGTTATTTTTAAAATGATTGTCAACTTCTGGGGTTGAAAAACTTAAGCAAAAATCAAATCGCAAAAAAACTGCAGGCCTAGAAACCAGACCAGCTTCCACGGCTATAAGTTTTTTGGGTGTGGAAAGTTGGTCTGGAACCCCTCTAGTGGGAAGGGTGATTATCAGTGATGAACTGAAGTCTAACACCACCGTAGTCACACACGTCATCTGAGCACAGTGGAGTTTATCTTGTTTACGACAAAATGCCTCTGGTTGCAGGACTATCCAGTTGCTTGCAGTTGCTCTCTATCAGTTAAAACACGGCCCGTAATGCAATACAAATGGCGAGTTGACAGATTCTGATTCTGATAAGAATTGAGTCTGACAACAACAGGCTAAAAAAGTTGCAGTCCCTAGCTCAGATAAACAACTCTCAATCTCAACAGACCTCCACATTAAAATATCCAACTTTACAGCAGAAATAAACATGTTTACTGCCTGGCATAAACAAGCTTTTTTTGGTCTCTATAGCTAGTTTCACAGATAATTATCACTGTACGATGCTTTTGTATAACTTGACAGTTCAAATTATATCAAGAATTTAAGTTATGAATCATTTTGCTGGGACTCTGTCAGACTCTGCCAAGATGGCGACGACGAAAGTCAACTTCAAAACCGTTCACACGGACGTCAGACGTGTTTGTTCAACTTTTAATACAGCCAATGATCTGTCAGTACAGGTGTCATCTTTCATGTGTCTAAATTAACAACAAAATGAAGTACAAAAACCAACCCAATGAAGGCCTTTACTTCTCTCCCAGGCTTTCCACAATAATAGAAAGAGACAAAACACAAGAGGACAAAGAAGTGAAAAGTGTAGAGAAAATAACAGAAAACTGAATTAGTAAAGACATCAGGGAAGAGGCGAAGTAAAACAGAGTAAACGAGAAGGTGCAACACTGTCAGAAGCAATAAAGGAGACATGAACAGAATAGTGTTGCAACAGAAGAAGGTACAGTAAATGGAGTAGAGGAGGGATGAGCATTAGTCTAAATTTAGCGTGCTAATCCAGGGAACTCCCATGTTAAACTGTGGGTCCCATCTGGAACGCTAGCTATGCTAACTCTGACAGAGAGTAGGTCGGTGTCTCTGAGAACTAAATATTCTGACCATAGAGAGGGTGCTGCAACCTCTGGCCCATTGGGTATAAAGTACTTTCAGACACGTGGGTAATTGTTCATGTGACTGCTCCTACAAATAAATAAATAAATACATGGAACAATCTTTCAGACTTGTTTGAAGACCATTCTCAAAAATTGTCTGGCTCCTCACACAAGTAATGAATATTATGTTTAAATACGTTGACGTCCCCCACCACACAACAGAAACGACAGATCAGTGTTGAGTTTTCTCTGGAACCATTAACTGGAGATCATTGTTGGTGTCATTTAAATAAGCAGATTTGTTTTTTACACAGCTAACACTCTGTAAATCTTCATTTACAGACTTCGCTTCTTGTACAAAGGTAAGTTCAAACTACGCTAAAATATCTGGTGCTGAAAAATGAAGCCAACACCAAAGTGCCAAAAACTGCAGATCCTCAAATGGTTCCATGTTTAAGTGTCCATCTTTACAGCAGAAAGAAGACGTGTTTACTGCCAGGTCTCTGTACTTTATTTCTCCATTCATTACCGTAACGGCATAGAGATTAAAGATATGCATAATTTAGGCAATGGCTACTTTGAGTGACAAGCAGGTGTCCTCACAGGTCGCTAGCTGTTTTCCTCACCACCAAGATGGCGACGGACAGAGCCAATACACTGAGCTTCTAAACTGCTCTTCAGGAAACCAATGGGGGACGCCATGGAGGGTTCGTCCATCTTTATATACAGTCAGCGGTTTATACGTATAGCTGATTATTATTAAGATAAGAGCTAACACCTTGATATCTGTGTGTTTGACAGTTGCTACAAAACTGCTACAAAACTTAACCAATCATTACCTTTGATGTTACAAACATATGGATTACAAATTCTTTTACATCGACTCACTGATGAATATTAGTATTGTTAAACACCAAAATACAGCAGGATGTTGGAAGAGAAATAGTGGGATGATTTTACAGTGTTGGATAGAGTAATAAATGAACATCCTATCTCTGAGACGGTCACAGCTTTGATCCTGTCACTTTGCCTCCAATCGGTGATTTGTTGTTTTCATAACCAACACTTCAGTCTGGATGGAGAGCTGATTAGAGGCAAAGATTCTTAGTTTATTAAAGTTTTATTCTAATAATGACTTAAGAAGTGTTGCATAGATGATTGGGGTTGAAAGTCATTACATTGGCTTGTTTTTTTTTTTTGTTTTTTTTTTTATTACTTTCCTTATTAGCACCGTCTATCTTTGTATAATTCATCAGAATGACTTGCTCCGAGTGTATTTCTTTACTTATCTTGTTGCTTCAGTCGGCGATGGTTTGTTTGAAGCTGTAATTAAAAATATCTCCACACTGTGGGCTGTACTTATTAGCGCTGTCCTGTGTTTGGCACATGTTGTGTGTAGGTTTATGTGTTATTTCTTTCTTCTGCATGCTGGAGCGTTAAAAATAATTCAGACTTCAGACAAGTGAAACACCTGCCAGGTTTGCTGGTTACTGTAAATGTAAACCAGTTAATCACAACATTAAAACCACCAACCTGTGAAGTGAAGAATATTGTTGATCTTGTAATGATATAACATTCCTCTGATAAACCTGGCACTTATGTAGATGTTACTCTGACACGCACCACCTTCTTCCATGTCTCTGTGGTTCAGTTCTGCGGCTCAAGTGTCCATTAGAGGAGCTTTTTACAGTAGACAGGGGTCAACATGGACACGCTGACTGGTCTGCAGCTACACAGCCCCAAACTAAACAAACTATGATCCACTGTGTGTTCTGACTCCTTTCTATCAGAACCAGCATGAACAATATTAGCTACAATAGCTCATCTGCTGGACCAGACAACATGAGAAAGGCCATTCATGACCCTGTCATCTGGTCACCTGTTCTCCTTCATTGGACCACTTCTGACAGGTACTGACCACTGCAGACCAGGAACACTCCACAAGAGTAACAGTTGTGGAGATGCTCTGACCCAGTTGTGTAGTCATCACAGTTTGGTTCTTGTCAAAGTGTCTCATGTCCTTCCACTTTTTTTTCCCCCCTGGCTTCTAAAGTCTACTTTGAGGACGTTTGCCTTCTAATATATTCCACCTACAAACAGATGCCACAATAATCAAACAGAATTATTCCTTTATTTATTTCTTACGGGGAAATATTTTCTCTGCACTTGACCCATTCATTTGTGTACACTCAGAGCAGTTTGGGGTTTAAGTGTTTGCTCAAGGCACCTCAAGGGGGATGAAAACCCAAAATCCAAACTGCTTGCCTAACCAAATCATCTTTCCCCAAAGTATATGACAGTGGTGGGATTAAAACCAATGCCCCTAAGGAGGGCCTTAGAGGGACTCAGCCATGCTTGACACTTTGCTAAAGCAGAAAATCAGTGTTATTCAGATCATCTGTCAGTGGTCATTATGTTATGGTTGATCTGTGTATGAAATACATTTGTCTGTTTTCACAAGATTTTTGTTCGCATCTTTTGTTTCTGCTACCCGGTGATTCAGCATCTTAATTTCATGTATTCCTCAAAAAATAAAGCAGTAAATGACGTAACATTATTTTGATACCAAAGCGATATGAAGTGCATAATGGAGGCCGCTGTGTAAATGCAATCAGAGCGCCTGGCCCTGACCTCAATCAGTCTGAACAGAGAGACACATTAACACCTACTGTTGGGTGATTTTTGGTTTTCAATGGCACCAGAAGCAGTAGTCTGGCTGTGCTTTAAAAAATAAAGTAAGTAGAAGTCTGGCTGTGCTGACATCAGTAAAATGGAAACAAAGCACCGACAAAAGCACACGACACACCTAGAGCTGCCTGGTCATTAATGTTAACAATGGAAAAAGTGAGAGTATGTGAAGTCCTGAAGGAGAGACGAGAAATCACACACACACCCCCACACACACACACAGCTTCTCTGAGCACAAGCTGACCTGCAGAGCATTCTGTCTGAAACATATGAAAATCAAACCTCATTATCAGCTGCTTGTCTGGCTCTGTGTGTCTGTGTCTGTGTGTGTGTGTGCCGCTCATTATTATTCTAGCCAGAAGGAGCTAGACTACCCCTGTCGTCTCGCACCCCAGCACACACACACAAACCTAGGTACACAAACACACACTCACAGTTAGGCCTTCGTACACAAACGCACACTATTCATTTGAATGTGAAAGAGAGAGGGAAGTTCCAGGGCAGGTCACATGAACAATTCTGTGTGTGTGTGCGTGTGTGGGGGTGTGCGTGTTTGTGTGTGTGTGTGTGTGTGAAATGGCTGTGATCCAATGTGCCACTAGACATAATAATAATCATTAACAGTCAGAAGTGGGTGTGTATGTACACATATGCACGCATCATGTTAGTTAAGGAAATTACTTGTTTAATCCCTGCAGTGTCAGTCTGCAGGGATTAAACACTGTCACAGAGCCCTTTAGCAAGGCTAAAACTAAAACTGAACTTCATGGCATAACAACACATCATCTGCTTTAGGGTTTACCTGAATAACTGTCACGTCCACTATCACGTCTGTTGTAAAAGAAATTAACAGCAAAAATAAGATGTTATTTAATTAAATTTAATTTGTAGGGCCATCCAGTTGCATGCAGAGGTATTTTTTTGTTTAGTTATTTTCTTTCTGGCATGTTACCAGACCTATGTTGTTAGTGGGGGCATTTGGGTCCTATGGGTTAAGGGAGAGGACCTCTGTGGACTGGACTTGTTCCAGCGCATCCGAAAGATACATGATCAGTTTGGGAGTTGGGGTGTTTGAAAGCCGGGTCAACACCTTTTAAGCTGTTCCTGTGCAGAATTTGTGGACTGGCAGGCTGTATTGTCCTGCTTTGCAGGGTTACTGCTCTCAGGGGGTGGTGGTGCCTGGTCAGCACTAACATCAATATGAATGCCAGGACCAAAGAACACTGCACCATGACGAGATGATCAATGTTATTCACCTGTCAGTGGTTTTAATGTTGTAGCTGATCTGTGTATTTAAGACGATCAAACAACAAACATCTTTCTAAAAACTCCAGAAAAGTAGTTGAAGGGCTTAAGATGACTTGTGACTCATCAAAAGTGTTTCAGGGAAACTTAGGAGAGAATTAAATCTAAAAAAATAAAACTTGTTGTGCTCAAAATCCAGGTGGGTAAAAGGTAAAAGCTTGTCTAAGAGGTCATGACTGTGGGATCAGGCCTGGGTAACAGTGTCCTAACAGTGTCTAGCTGCCAAGCCAAAACCAGATCAGCCGGTCCTTTCACACACACACTCACACACACCTGGTTGCAGTAGACACAACAATGTCTGTCTGACCCTGCGTCTTTGTGTATGCTTCTGGGAAAATCAATTCCACATTAATAAACAATGGTGATGAATTGAAAGCACATCTATCTGCGGCAACGATTTGAGCGAATGCGTCTGGAAAACAGGTCAACAACATTATGAATAATGCTAATGACTTACAGTGTGTGTGTGCGTGTGTGTTCAATGTGTGTGTGTCATGTGATTCAACAGGCTGTCCGTCAACAGGGTCTGCAAAGCCTCACTGAAAGCTCTCATAATAAATACTGTATGTTGACTGATAATGAATATGAGTCATTGTTCTGCAACAGCTTTTTGATCACTAGCTCAGAACCAGAAGAGGCGTCAAGGACAAAGCTGCAGACCGAAGAGATGTACACACAGAAAGAGGCTAGTAGCAACGTGGCGACAAAAGTCCATGAAGTGAAGCGAGCTGTAGCGATGGTTGTTGAGAAAACCTTCACCGGTGCAAAGTGGGCAGGAATAATCACAACTTTAAGGAGAATAGAATAGAACCTTGGTTCCTAACACAAAATTCACAATACTGATGCTTAGAGCGCCTGGGGAACCCAGATGGAGCAGCGGCAAAACTGACGCTATTTCTGGGAAATATACTTTGATGGCCAGACCTTGAAATGTCCTCTACTGACCAACTGTCAGCTACAAAGTAAACGTTAATGAGCGAATCACTGTATATGGCTAAAAAGTTTAAAAAAAAAAAACAGAAAGAAAAAACATTTAAAATCTATTTCTCAGCAAGGAGTTAATGTGACACTGTTTTACTTAAAAGATTTTTTCTTCAATCACCCATTAATTGATGTTTGATGGTTTGTGAACCGGTTGTAGATATATATATGTCTTTGGAGATTGTCAGCCATCTATGTCATGCTCCATTCAAAAGCACAAACCCAAGCTGAGAATGGTGAAACAAAGCAGTTCTTCTGCTCTGAATAAGCCAAAATGCATCTTTAATTGACTATATAAAGTTATCAATACTCAAATTCAAATCATCAGAACCATCAGCAGATAGATAATTCTCATCTTGTGAGGCAGTACACATCAGAGGACCTTAACCCTTTAAAACTCAATGTGTCGCTGGCGGCAATATGGATTACTGTAATTATATCACGGTTTGCGCTATCAGAGAAATCAAAAGATTTAAAGCTCAATCTAATGATCATAATAATCGTGCTACAGTTTGTTTCCTCCCTGTTTCCGTCAGCATGCTGCATTACAGGAATGCTGAAGCGTTTGATGATTAAATTCATCTGTATTCTCCACCTACACCACCGCCCTGCTCTCTTTCTAAACTGAAAACCGGCGACGCAGACATGTGAATACTTTAATGCTTCCTCTTTATCCTTCAGGTGCTGTTGAGCAAACCTGCTTCACGAGAGCGGCTGAAGCATTAAAAACACCTGGCTTTCAAAAGAGCCTTTCTTTCTCAAAGTCCTCTGCTCGAATCAGCCCAGATCCTCACTTTATCCTCCACATGAATCAACTCGCCTTTGCTTTTGAGTCTGTCTGTGTGTGTGTGTGAGAGAGAGCAACAGAGATAACCTCTACTTTAGACAAAACAAATATCTGGAGAAACCCGAAAAGCATCGGCATAACAAAGCTACTGAAATGAGGCATTGCAAGGGGAAAAAAAACAGAAGACCTGAGTGGTGGGCGTGGGGGTTAGTGAAGCAGAATATTTAACTGTCTGAGTATTTTGTCTTGCACTTGCAGCGGGTTGTATAGATGCCAAAAATGGCTTTTGGATGGAGGAATTTTCTAATTTATCTCATGTGACATCTGGAACAATACCAAACCCACACCTGGGAATTTTTTTTTAAATTTTTTTTATTAAATATGCATCCTGCCACTTTGTTTTACTTTGACCTAAGTTATCAGCATCAGTGTCAGAAATGTTTACCATAAGAGGATGGGAGTAATGGATGGATGGATCGCAAACAAAGCTGGGAAACTGGCACCATGCCCTCACAGCACAAAACGACATGGGCCTCACGTACAACTGCGTGCGCGTATAACTGTGTGCGTGTGTGTGTGTGTGTGCCAGCTGGCAAGGCCTGCCGTCTCTGCACAGAACAAGGTGTGAGGGGTTATTGGACACAATGCTAGGAGCGATTGTGTTTCTGATGTAGCCAAGAATCTGTCAGCTCAGGTGTGTGACTGGAGCGTTTTCTCAAGAGACTGGTTGTTTCAAAGTTTGCTTCCTGTAAGAAGACCACACTATCCTGTTTGCAGGAGCCAAAAAAACTCAAACTTTCCAAATTAAATTTCATCAACTTAAAATAACGTGGTGGTGGTGGTGGTGGCTAAAAATGGCTAAAAAAACAAAAGACGCATTTAAAACCTTGATCAGACACCTGGATCTGATTAAGCCTGGGTAACATTTTTTTTTTCTCTTGATTCTCGGCTCTTTCGTGCCTTCCCGCCGTTGTCGGGTCTTGTGGTTCCCATGCTCGCTTGGACTGAGCGTTCAAAGTCGTCGTCATGACTTTAATAGAGTCAAAATTGGTATGTTTTGTTAAAGTGAACACAGTTGGCAGAGTCAGAAACCACAGATGCTATAAAGCTCCATTAATCTGTTGTTGTGGATAACAGAACATCGTGAGCACATCGTGATAGATTACCATAGGATAAATTGTTACGCTGTGCATGATGTTGACTAGTCACTGATCACATGACAATAACAACATGGACGCCTCCAAAAAGACAGGTGAGGAGCCCAGAGGAACGGTCCAAATCCTCTCAGCGGCAGTCAGTTAATAACTTCATCAAACGATCCCCGGTAAAAGAGAGAAGGAGGATCAACAATTTGTTGGTGAATTTCATTGTCTAAAGTTATTAGACCTTTAGCCGCAGAACGCAGAAAATGCTTCAGAGAAATACTGCATTGTGGAGTACTATTAAATGCTAATAATGGTGCTGAGTAGCAGCCTGTTTTTGTACAGGCTATACATATCTGCAGTGCAAAGTATGTAGCACATGAGCTGTCTGAGCTCAGCATATGTATTCAAGTCAAAAATACAGATTTCATTGTCGTAAAGCATTACTTTCTACTGTGTTTTTATTAGTGACGTCATCAATGACTAGTCAAAGTCGACTCGAATTTCACCAAAATCTAAAGTTGTTCAACCTCTACTCCACGGTGCTTAGATGATGTGTATGACTACTGCCACAACAATTTAATATGCTTAGTAGATCTTTGCCGGGGAATAATCTGCTCCCAACGGAGCGACCCCATCCCAATTTTCCAGTGCAGAAGCTTCATCTGGCTTCCAGGCTACTGGTGAACTACACAAACAATGATTATTTTTTGTTAGGAGTTAACTTTTCCCCATTCAACACCATATGATTCCAAGATTTACAGATGTTCATTCACCTAAAGTTGTGATTCGACGTTTGAAACACACCAGGTAACATGAACAAAAGGCCAAAGTAGAGAGGATAATCAGAGCTGTGATTGTAATATAATTTTGTTTTGATGTGCTTTTATTGACTCACCGTTTAGCCCTAAAACCATTACAATCACACCTTTAATGTGACTACAGAGTCTGTTTGCTCTGTCTAGACACACAGTAATCTACTCAGTGTGTAAATGTGTGTCTGGCTGTTGGTGGACTTTGGTGTTTATAATAAGAATGGCATAGTGACGGCGTATTTGAATAGCTGAATATGTAATAGTGATTATTGGTAATGTAAGGAGACAGAAGTCAGAGCGTTATTTTATGTGTGTGTGTGTGTGTGTGTCGATGCAAATGATGTGGTCCCAGCTGTTTCCTATGAGCCAAAGGGCAAAGGGAAGCAGACAGAGTCCTCCCTGGAAGTCTGTGAGTGTGTGTGTATGGGTCAAGCCCACGGTCATGAGCGTCTGTGTCATATGTGTGTGTGTGTTTGTGGGGGGGTGGAGTGTTTGAGAGTGTATGTGTCCATTGTCTAGACTCTCACAGTCAGGATCAGCTGACTGGTTGACGTCTCCACCGTCTCTTTTGTGGGAAAAGGTACATCACACGCACAGCTTGTGACGCAACATGAATGAAAGTGCGCAAAAACAATAACATTTGTACATGAATGTACCGGGAAAGTGTGACTCCAAGTCATCTGCACATTCAGGTTTAGTGATCTAAATCAGGACATTTATTTTTATATTAGTCTCAATATTATTTAAGCAAGTTTGCAATATTCAGTCAAAATGAAAAAAACAAACCAAAGACATTTATATTAGCTGAACTAAGTTCAAAAGTACTGCATTATCATTAAAATAGAACCTTTTTCATGTTGCATAGCGGTATCAAAACATAAACATTTTGAACATTTGCAGCATGTGTAACCCCTCCAACACTGAACTAAGGTTTTCGTAGCATTATCAGAAGGTAGTGGTACCGCAAAGTCATGCAATAACCATTATAAATAACATGTGCATGCTTTAAAAAACTGAATTGATCAGTTAAATCAATAAATGTAGTGCACAAGGTTTAAGCATAATGAAAATGAGAGCCATCCAAAAGCAATGAGTGCTAAACTGTAGGAGAAAGGACTTCCACGACAATGAACCTCTCACCCCTCCCCCTCCCTGCCTGCTCCTGACCTAACCCCTGACCCTTGCCCTCCCAGACGCCCAGACAGCCTCACTTCACCCCCGCTCTTACTGCAGATGCAGAGAAAATTTGCTTTCACATGCAAACAAAAAAATATACCCCCTTCAACGCGGCAAGAATTTACATACGTGCATCTGAATATCTGAATTTTTAATGGTGTGTTATACTCGCGTCTTTAAAGTCAGCCACAAACCTTGTTTAAAATGTTACTTCATTGTTAAAGGTTCATTCATTTAGTTTGAGACTAATTCAGCACAACACACATCGTTCCAGTTGTTCCTGTCTCATTCACAACACTTAAAACACAGATTTCAATGTCGCATTATCTTGTGGCCGAGAGTGATCAAAATGAACGACTCATGTAGATGTGCCACAACATCTGAGGCTACCTTTACACGGAAACTATCTGAACCAAAAGCGCAAAAGTGGCGTTTCGTTTTCACTTTTAACTCCGCATTTAGACGAGCGTTTCTGAAACAATTCTGTGTTCAAACGGAAACGCAAAAGTGTGTGAAATTTCATACACATAGATGCAGTATACCGCCAGATGGCTAGGTGGCAACACTCCCAAGAGTGCCTGCGTAGAGGTATTTACTTTTCTTCTACTTTTCCACGCTTAGCGCGCGAAATACATTAACCAAAACAACCACTTGGATACAAATTATTGCGGCTAGGGCCTGTTGAACCTCCATCGCGGAGCTCGACATGTTGTTTACTTGTTTTTCCGGTCCTGTCGCATGCTTGTCACATCATTTCTATTCGACGAGAAACGCAGTTTTGCGTTATTCACCCTTTGCACTGTGACGCGAGGGTGGACCGTTTTTAAGATTTCCACTCTGGAGGGTGGTTTCACATTTTTGCGTTTTCAACCCCCAAAAACGCCGTCACCATCTAAACGATATAGGACATCCGATAAAATGTTTTGCGCTTTTCACCTCCAATCGTTTCCGTGTAAAGTGCCCCTAAAATCAACCTTTTCAAGTTCAGCTATTTAGAAAAACAGATGGAGCTTCAGGAGAGTCGCTAACCCTCTACGTGCAACTATTGATTAAATGTTAATTCTACCGCGTAAACAAACTGATTCATTTAGTTTGAGACTAATGCAATATGTGTTTTTTTTTCTTTTTCTTTTTAAGCATTCCTCTACAAAAATAAACCACATCACACAACCCAACTAAACAGCAGGATTTTCTGGCCTGGACTAATACATGAAACTATACAGATTTTTCCAGTTGTTACTGTCTTTATTATTATCCTCAGTATAACTAGTGGCACAGAGTAATTGAAGGAAACATTTCACAGACTGCCTAATTAAATGTTAATTCTACAGTATAAATGGACTGACTAATTTGGTTTGAGACTAATTTAATATGCTACGGTTTTGTTGTTTTTCTTTTTAGTCGTTATTCTTTAATCTACATTGCAAGCCTAAACTGCAAGACTCTCTGGCTTAGAATAATTAATGAAACACTATTTTAATCTAATCAAAGAGACTCACTAACCTTTCATTAACTGTTAAAGCATTTAGTTTGAGACTAATTCAATATGTTGATTTTCTATTTAGGATTAGACTAATTCATGAAACACTTCAGACAGTTCCAGTTCTTCTTAGCTCAGTTATTATACTTGAAGTAAGCACAGACTCCTGATCCAGTGGCACAGAGCAATTAAAGGAAACATCTCAGCTTACACAAACTAATTAATAAGATATTACTTCTACAGTGTAAACGGACAGATTGGTTTGGTTTGAGAATTAATTGAATATGCCACAGTTTTGTTGTTTTTCTTTATAGGCGTTCTTTCATCCACAGTCTAAGACTTTCTGATTTAGACTAATCCATGAAACGCTACGAAGCTGAGTGTTAGTTTACCCTTGTCGTTCTTTTTGAATATACTATAAATAAGTGACTATATTGACATTTAGGTCCAGCTCAGACCTCTTTTTTTCCATATTACTGCTGACAGCGCTGGCATTTGGACATAAAAAGCAAGAGGTCATGTTTTAATTCCGTGTGGACACGCAACCATCAAACAAAAACCCGCTCCAACATGAAAGCCAACGGCAATTTAAGCTATTAAAATATGTACACATTCACATCTTAATCCGGTTTAAAGCTATTTAAATGTTATTTTTAGCCTTATATTCATGATCTATTCAATGTTAGCAGGGGACGCTGGACTCTTAAAAGACAAATCGTCGCTCAGACTCAGAATCAACAAGAGCCAAGAGACGCATTTCTTCTTTCCCTGCAATCAGATGTGAATGTGAGTGCTAGACAATCTTCGACCAGCTTCCCCTGTCCCAGACCAATTAATGAAACACTGTTTATTAAATGACATAAAGAGACAACAACTGAAGTATTTAGAAGACCAGACAGTCATGTAGGGCTATTTTTTGTCTTCCTCAGACTAATTAATGAAAAACAAGAGAGGATTTTTTTCCACAGAGCCGCATGAAAGTCTATGCATATAGCAGGGAGACAGTCATTGCCTTTATTTATAGAGGCAGTCTCTCAGTCCTCAGACAGCCTCTGTATGGATTTATTAACACTGTTAGACAGACATATAGGGCTGGCTCTGACTTCAGACTAATTAATGGGACAATATGGGTCCAACAGACAACAAGGGCCTCAGCTGAACGTTGTCTTGTATGCAGATCATATGCAGAGAGCACACACACACCCACACAGAGACACACACACAACCCCCAAAAGTGTCAGTGACCTTGACCCCTAGATGCATACGCTGCATGCATCTACATATATGCATGATGAGAACATGCTGATGACTTTACAGGTTTTATGTGTGTGTTATTGGTGTCTAGACCGAGAAACAATGAACAGCTGAGAGGGGGGAATGAAAGACGCAAAGACGAAAGGAAGGAAGCAAGGAAGAAGGACGTGAGCAAAGAAGTAAGGAAAGCAGGAAGCAAGGATTATTTATATCCTCGGTTAATCAGCTGATTATTCAACTGTTTAGTCCAAACAGCCTAAAGCTGATGTTTTCATGTTGCTTGTTTTCATGCAGCCCAAAATTATAATTAGGTTAGAATTACATATGAGACGGTATTAGACAATTTGACATTTTTGCTTGACTAAAAGGATTATTAAGGGCTGTTACACACCAAGCCCGGGGTCTGTGGCCCTAATTTTTGTGGTGTGTCCCTCACTGTTGCCACTAGTCAGGCCTCTGACGGTGACGGTGACACCAAACCTCACATCTCCTGTGTCTGGACCAAAACTTTGCTCATGAACACACCACAAAGACGACAGTCAGCATCCCGCTAGCACACACATACTGCGCTTTTCTGAACTCTTTATGCCAGCAGGTGGCAGTAGTCTACATTCGAGAGGCTAGGAAGCGCCACCGTTTGTCATACAGAGCTGGCCTCGTAACGAGTTGATCGAGATCACTCAGATAGGTCGTTCAGCTCACCGAACCAATGTGAACAAGTGACAAAAGGAAACTAAATAGGCAAGTTCAAAGGTCTCACAGAAGGCCAGTTTCATTTGTCATCTATATCTAATCTGAACAATCGGATCCACAAATATCTTCATAAAAACATGATATTCCAGAAAGAATAAACTGCAGACCATATCATCAACAGGATTCAGGAGAGACAAGCTCTGTATGACGATTTGTAGCTCTTCTCTTCCTAGCTTCCTAGCCTCCCAGCTAACAGCAGCTCTTCTTGTTTCTCCTTTCCAATGACTACTGCCACCAGCTGGTATGAAGAACCCATATATGTCAGCTGGACATTGGTTGTAGTGTTCGTAGTGTGTTAAAGTGCAACTTCTTGGTCCAGACAGAAGCAACATGAGGCCACACCACAGTCGGCCTTCATTGCCGGTAGTAATGGAAAAGCAAGGAAGGAATTTATGACAGTAGGGAATAAGAACAAGAAGCAGATTAACAGCATTTACTCATGCCTTTAAGCAAGGCATTGCACCAAGTTGCACAACTGAGACTTCACTCGGCAGCTTCCTGTGTCATGTGATATCCGAAACAGAAAACAACGAGGAAGCAGCTGAGCTGACTTTCTGCTGATAATTATTTTTTTCCGAGACAAATTACTCTCTGTTTACCGTACAAGAGGATTAAAGCGATTCTGTCTCTGGGACGATGCCAGCTGTCAATCACAGAAAAAAAGGGGGGAAAAAAACACCACAAAAGGCAGAATTTGATTGACGCTGGTTTCTGCAAACACAAATGAGTTCAAACCTGCTTCTTTTCTGCGTGAAAAGGCAAATGATATTTCTGATTTTATAAACACTGACTATCACAACATCAGACACAGAAATAGTCACAAAGAGAGGAAATGAATAGACAAGTGCAGACTAACACATGTGCATGCCCGCACACACACACTCACACTCACACAGAGACAGCCAGACAGAGAGGTTTACATAATAAGTCTAGGAGGCCAGCCAGAACAGACTCAATCATTTAATTTCCATGATTCACTGAGTGAGAGCGAAACAGAGACAGAAAGAGAAAGAAGGGTGGAAAGAAGGAAAGAAAACCAGTCGATGAGAAGTAAAAGACAGATACAAGAAAGGCAAATGATGCTGTGTAACTGCTGGTGTGAATACGTAAAAATCTATCCCTCAGATCTAAGTACTGTGCAGATATTGATCGATCAATAAATCTTAAATATTATCCCGAAATAAATAGAGCAGTATGAACGAACAAAACCTCCAACGCACGGCAGTTACAGTCTGGTGTTTAAGTGTCTGGTATAGTCGGGCTCTTTGTCTTTTTTGTCCTATTGTCTGATTGCTCAAGCTGGTTGAGCAAATCTAGACTGATGCCACATTTATGACAGCTAAAAGTTGCTTCTGATGGTTCGAGTGAAGCAATCAAAGAGATAGTTGCATGCAGGTTGCCTCGGGATCTAGTTTTACACCACAAATACTCTGGCAAAGGCACAATTGGAAAAAAATAGAAGCTCTTTTTTCTAATGAACATCATCTCCGGTTGTCACATGGGAGCTGCCGCTTCAACAGCATGTGATTTTTGTTGATTTTTTGACACATGACAATGACAGAATGACAGTTACAAAGATGACTTTTCTTGTCAAGCTATAAATGCTGTCTTTATATAGCTATTCTGTGTAAACTACATAAATTTAATCTGGGTTTTGAGACGTACCACAGGATTACGCTGGCTATAAATATGATAGGAAATACGTAGTTAGAAAAATGAAGCCAACATCTAAATGTCAAAAATTGCAGTTCCACAAATGTGCACTCCCCATAAATCTCCAAAATGTTCAATGTTGCAGCAGAAACAAAACATGTTCACATCCTGGTACAAATACAGTTTTGGTCTCTATTGCAAATTTTTCTATTCATGCCAACTGTACATGGGTAAAGTTGCTCACTTGTTTGAATTATATCACAGCTTAAATGAATGCATAATTTTCTCATTTTAGTGCGAGTTGTTGCATGGATCACACTTGTGACTTAACAGAGTCACAGCGGGCTCTTCTGTTGCCAATACTGCCGTCACCTCCTGTCCACGAAGGAACATTATGACTCCTTTCCTCAAATTCAATAACAAAAATAAATTCCCTCCAGCTGAACTTACACGCACACTCAGATACACACTATTGATTACATTTATGTTTGGGCGTAGAGACAAACTGTGGACACGTAGTAACAAATGTGCAGGGAGCCCAAGCTACTGGTAGGAAATGACAAGCTGATAGCAGCGATGACTTCACTGAGCAAACACACACGCACACACACACACACACTCACACATGGCTAGCCTGTGAGTAATACTGATGTCATGTGCTTTGACTAGTTGTGTCTGTTGCTCAGAACAGATGTGCTTTTGCATATGTGTGTGCGCTCTTGTCAGAGGGTGTAACAGGTATATGAAACCCTGCAATTACAACTTGTGAGACCCAGAGGAAGGAAGGATGTGCAGGGGAGATAGATGAATGATAGTCTGGAGTGAGTCAGGGGCTCTGCAGCTCTTTTAAACATGTCTGGAAGTCTGAATTGAGGTATTTAAAAGCCCTAAATCCAGCTGTTAAAAGTGCTCTGGATGTAATGCTACATTAGTCTGAGCTGCTTCAGTATTGCATCCTGTAGCTGGTCTATTCAACCATAGCTCAGCTTGAGTTGCTGACATCTTTTGGTACATGAGCTATAAATCAGTTTGCTAGGGGCTTTGCTTTTTATTCCAGGATTAGCAATGCTATTCTTATTTTTTTGAGCTGTGTTTCTTTATTTTTGTGAATCAGCACACATTTAATGCTGCCTTCAAATGGTGTTGTGTTTACTGTCTTCATGTGAACCTCAAAACTGGACATTTTCTATGTATGTATACCTGACTTCTCGTCTCATAACTTCAAACTAAAGAGTTTAACTTGAAGGCAGCATAACTCTAAGTGGTTTTAAAGGTAAGAACTCACCAAACTGCCCTCAAAGAACTACTGGCAGCGAAGACCAACTGTGTCATCACCTCACATAGCCTGTGTCTGAGCCAAAAAGTTGCACCTGAACACAACGCAAAGATTTCAGCCAACGCTCAGCTGGCACATACAATCTGAGAACAGGTAACCAGAAGAGCTACTATGAACAATAAGCAGAGCCTTCTTGGTGCCCTTCAAAATGTTGGTGTTCTTCTAATGCACCGACTCTTTGAGCTAAAAAGCCAATCAGACTGACTCAGCATGCTAAATCTGCTTAAAAACCAGCGACTGAGGCCCAACTAGTGCCAAAGGTGCAGGACACTCCACTAGGGATGAGGAAATAGCCAAACTTTGGTATATCACGGCTGTACAGGGTGTGTCAGGTGTTCCTTGAAGTCATAAATACCTTGAGGGCAGTTGATAGATTAGCCAATTTAAGTATCTAAAGTATCCTTCCGTAAGTGTGTGCAAGAGAGGGTAATTTCCTTATCTCCTTAGTTTGTGTATGTTTGTGTCTGTGATACAAGCCACAAAGTTCAGGTTTTATTTGTCCAGAGAAGGGAAAGGATTGACTCTATCCTTCACGGTGGTTCTAATAAATCCAGCAGTTGTCTTCTTTCTTCCCGGATCTATTTTTAAGATTTACGAGGTAAAAACAAAAAAATATATAGGAAACCTTGCTTCTTCTGCCATCCTTTGATCGCCACATCTCAAGTGAATAACGTGGTTAATCCTGTGTTTTTACTTTGTTCTGCTGTCTTTCATCTTTTCCTGTCACACTCCACTGCCCTGTACAGCTGAACCAGCTTAAACATAATCTTGTTTCTTTTTTTGTTTTTTTTAAATAAAGACCAACACATCATTAGTTTCAGTCTATCAACTCCTACACAGTTGTTCAATACACCAGAATTTCTCTGTGTTTTCTTTCGGTTCTCTCTTTTTACTGACACCTTGTTCACTTTTTCCAAAGTTTCCACATATTTCTCTCGCTCCCTTCCTTCTCTGCTGTCTCTCCGGTCTGCTATGTTCTCCTCGCTGTCTCCTTGTTTGGTTTATCTGTTTCCCTCCCTCCGTCTTCCAGACTAAACATCACGTCTGTTTTCAGACAGAGGAATTGTGTGTGTGTGTGTGCCTCTGTCTGCATTCTTATCTTGTTTTTCTGTTACATGTCCAGCCAATGATCTGTATTACATGCATTGATTTTTATTCCCACTTGACATTGACATTACTACTCTATGATTCACGCTTTTGTGTACTTTTGTTCGGAGATGTCTTTCCTGAAATCCCTTGGTTCAGGAAGTTAAAAATCCCATTATCATTTTTTCCAAAGAAAATGTTAAGTGACTCACCGCTGCAGAATTTCTACAGCTTGGATCAGCCTGAAACTAAATATCTGGTTCTTATCAAGACACAAAAGGTACAAGATTATGTTCAGGAAATTTCTGGGAGAGAAGAGAAGACATGTACAGTATGTTTTGTCACAAAAACATCCAACCATAGAGTTCAAAATTATGGTCTGACTGAAAGAATAAAAATCTTTGAAGATGAGAAAATTAAAAGCAAAATTATTTGGGAGTTTTGATGGAATTCGGCAGCTATGGTGACACATTTGGTAAGCAGCAATGATAACTATTGACTATAATATACAGTAAATCTAAAGACTTGGACACACCAAGCCAACATAAAAGAACTGCTGGAAATTGAGGCCGATTGTGGCAATGCCTCACACCACCTGTGCCTGGACCATCACTTGAACACACTGCAGAGACAACAGAAATAACTCTTCACACTAGCAGGTGGCAGTTGTCTGAATTTATCATTCAAAAGTGGAAACAGGAAGCGCTACCATTGGCTAGGAGGCTAGGAAGCTAGGACCGTCATGCAGAGTTGGCCTCTGCTGAATCATGCATCAGTTGGACTACAGTTCTCTTGTTGGGCTCTGGTTCTCTAAGCAGTGCAGTCAATCAGAGTCAGCTCTCTCACCGAGTCACTCCACTGCCAGTTCAACACGCTGAATTGGCTCAAAAGCCACCAACAATGGTCCAACTAGCTACAACGGTATGGCCAAAACTAGGCCCACAGACGCTCACTGACGCCTTTCCACCCCGACTCTAAAGGATCTTAGTCAGAAGAATTCATGATATGCACTGTCACAATAAGACAACTGAAATGGGGAATCCACTTTCAAAAGGTTTCTTATTGCCAACAAAAAAAAATCTTAATGCTATAATATGGTATAGGAGAGTATTTTAGACAGTAGTCATTTCAACATTGTGGTAACAACTTAGTGAAGGCCCTCATCTCTTTCCACATGAAATTCACCTAACATATCAATAATCATTTCAGCTCTACTACTAAGACACACAACCATAAATCAAATAATCAGTTGGTCTAAGGGACATTTATCTTCAACAATCATAATCAACTCCTTATTTGGAATCTCGTTCCAAATTCTTCTATGTGAATGAATTATTTTCGTCTTCTACTCTTGAAAACTGAATATCTTTGGGGTTTTGAACTGACTGTTCTTTTGTTGAATATTTTCTGGTATTTTGGACCCAGCGATTATTTACTTTGTGAAGAAATTATACAGATCAACTGACACTTGATAATGAAAAACAAGGTGTATGGGATCAAGACCATGTTCATCTATGATCCATAACTGCAAAAAATGTTTTGAAATCTTGAAATAAAATTTTAGTTTCTCAAGTCTGACACTAAGTCTGAAACAAATCTTATCTCAGTTTTTCTCCAACACGTTTTTAGAGATTTAGATTTGCTGTTTGTTTTCCAGATGTTTTCCAAATGTTAGCAAAAAAAGATTTTGAAACTGCACTTCCAGATTTTGAAAATTTGACTTTCGAAAGACCTGAAGCTTTATTTTGAAATTTTGACAGATGCCTTTTTGCCCTTGCATTTCCGCTGTTGCTTCATAAATGAGTTTTCAACACCCACTTTGACTACACAGTTATCAGCTTAGTCGAGCAAGGTAAAATTCATCTCGGCTGAAAACTGAAAAACAGTTTTTTGCAAATGCAGCTTCTTTGTCAGCATTAATATGGCTCTCAAGTTGTGCTGTGGCAAATGAAAATTTGAAAATATTGAAAAACAGCAGTTTTAACCAAAACAATTGATCTAAAAATTAAAATAAAAACTAATTCCAGCCCAGTTGTGACTACAAGAAGATGTGCTGCCTTCTCACTGATTGATTATCAACTGTAGTGTCCTCAAAAGAGTCTGAAGCTGTCTGAGTTAGACCTCAGCTGGACACACGAACCGACACACACACCAAACACACATCTTTGATCTATAATTGACCTTACCTTATTTAGACTACACAATTACCAGTGGATGTTCCTTCTGGGTGCAGGTTTAGAGCTTTGCATCACCAAACAGCGCACAAAGACAATCACATGAAAGCACAGTCCTTTATAAACACACATAAACAAACTCACACACACACAGGGATTTCCCAGATACGTCCAAAAACACGCATATAAACCCAACGCACATGCGCGCACACGTAGACGCGCGCACGCAGACAGCCGGCTAGACAGATGTCTGGCTTTTGCTCGACTACTGACGAAGCGACAACAAAACTTCCAGCTGGCCCCGTTTTACTCCGATAAAACCCACAATTTATTCCGATATCAAGCTTTCACCGCCCTCCGAGGTAACACTCGGACAGTTTTAACGCACTTTAAGTCTCAGTTTCACCGTCCAAAAAAAAATAAAAATCTTCAGCAAATAGGCAGCGTTCTCCCCGCCACCTCAGGTTTAAGATTCAAAAGCAGACCTGGAAGTCCAGCGAGAAAAATCACTCGATCTGTCTCATGGAGAACAAAACAGCTGGAAACAGCCTGGGAAGGATTTGAATCACGGTACGGGCAGTATTTGCAGGTTTCGGCTCGGCGGAAAGACGTGGGAAGCGTGCGGTTTCTGTTCAAGTTCAAAATTAATCATCGGAAATGGGATACGGAGGGGAAAACTTCATTGAATGAACCGCCAACTGTAGTTTTATAAAAGCGTTCAGCCAAGAAGAAACGGAAAGACGTGAGGAAAAGCCCCACTAAAACTAACATTGGGTCAGATATACAGACACAAAACGAAAGCTCAGACTCTGACATATATACCAGCATCACCTATGAGGAATAAACGCTGCACACAATATAAAATACAACACATCACGCTTAATTTGTGGGTTTTAAATCTTTGTGGCCATTGTCACGTCCACAATTTAAGACACAGTTTAAGGAAAAAGCTAAGCGAATTAAGAGACATTGAAAAGTGGTTTAAAGGCAAGTTACTCACTGATTTCCATGCTCTGCAGGGACGTGAAGCGCTTGCAGTTACAAGTGCAGGATACATTGGCGGTGGCGTTTAAAACACCCATCAAGTTCAACATTTAAAGCCTCCTAAGACCAGACATGAATGCTTCCAGGACGAGGACGAGTTTAGGAGGGGAAGGGAGGTTCTGGTGCTGGAGAAGAGACGGCGATCGGAAGAAGGAGAGGAGGTCCGAAAAAAAGGAGCAAACTCTCCCCCTTCCATAAAAAAAAGAAAAGAAATACTCCCTTTCTCTGTTCTCTTACACAAGCCCTCTCCTCTCCTTCCTCTCCGGTCCGTCCGTGCTCCTCCTGTCTCGGTTCTCTCCTCCTGCTCCTCGCTCCGGTTTCTCCTCCTCTTCAAATCTATCTATCTATCTATCTATCTATCTATCTATCTATCTATCTATGCGCACAGCAGGAGTCTCGGTGCAGCCTTTAATCGTAGTTTCCTAAAATGTTCTTCTGCTACTTTCAGCGTCCGGTTCCGTCCGTTTGAAATCGGCTTTAACGGATCCGTGTTTTCCGCCGTGTGACCGGCGACTAAACTGCTGAGGGACGTCTGTCTGGTCCTGTCTGCCTCTCTCTCTCTCTCTCTCTCTCTCTCTCGCTCTCTCTCTCTCTCTGCCTCTCCCTCCCTCCCCTCCTCCCTCTCCCTCTCCCATTTCCAATTTCCACTTGCGTTTTTGGCACAAGTCAGCCAAGGCGCAAAGACCTGCAAAGAAACAGAGGATAAAGGGAAAAAAAACGCATTCAGTTGTATTTAACTAATCACCTATCACCAATTCTGCAAGACAGCTATTAATTTTATGATCATTTACACATTTGTCTAAGAGATAAAATGTCTCCCAATGAGTCAGTTGTATTATTATTATAATTATTATTATGTAACAAATATTTTTGCGTGCAAAAATATAAAATATTTACTCTTAGAAATGGGGCGGCACAGTGGCACTGATGCCTCACAGCGAGAAGGTCCTGGGTTCGAATCCAACTGGGCCTTTCTGTGTGGAGTCTCAATGGTTCATTGGTGATTCTAAATTAGGTGTGAATGTGAGTGCGAATGGTTGTCTGTCTCTCTGTGTTAGCCCTGCGATAGACTGGCAACCTGTCCATGGTGTATACCAACTTCCTTCACAGGTATAAGCGGGTACAGAAGATGAATGAATGAATACTCTTAGGAATGATGCATGGAAATGGACAATTTCCGCAAATTTCTCGGAAAAATTAAAAACATGAAAATGCCATAGATTGTAATTCCTAAAATGGCCACTTGAGGGTGGCTCCACACATGAATCTCCATTCCTCGGCCTCTTTCCTCTCCAGTTCATCCGTCATGCCTAGGCAAACGAATGATTTCTGCTAACAGTTTAACCAAATTGTGCCTTTCAACAAACAATTTCCATGTAAAATGAGTAATCTGCACTTGTCGATTAGTAAATGGTACATACAAATTACCTATTTATGTGCAGTATGTGTCCCCAGAGTCAACTGGTACAGTCTGTAGCCCAGATTTATGATTTGTGCAAAAGAAAATTCGACAGATTTATGTTGACAAATAAAGGTGTCAAATGGACTAATTCTGGCAAATGAACCAAAGGCAGGCTCCACGCAACATTCTCAGTCATCCATGTCAAATCTCCTTATCCTATATCATCTATATATATTATATGACTCATTTCTGCTCCCATTTTTTAACCAAATTCTGCCTCTGAATAAACAAATTGTGCCTGTGGATTAATAAACGATGAATACAAATTTCTAATATGTGTGCAGCATGTGTCCCCTGCGTCAGCTGACACAGTTTCAGCTCAGATTTATAAATTATGCAGGGAGACCACCATTTTATGTTCAAAAATATTAGTGTCGTGATTGCTAATTGATCCTTTGTTGGCCTTCTGATTGGTCTGCTGACCCACCGACAAGAGGGCCGACGTTGCTGCCGGTTGGACAAACAAGAGCAGTGGTAAATTCAGTCTATAAAGCAGACTGAAAAAGGAGAGTGAGAACAAGAAGAACTAAGAACATTGAAATGGTTTAAAGGTGTGCGTGGGGTACTTAGAACAACGACTCATGTTTTTGATTTCTTTTTTGTTTTTTGAAAGTACTGAAAGTAACATTAAAAAAATGACGCCACTGCATTTGGCTGTTTGATGACCACACTGGCGGTTCCAACCTGCCACTCACGATAAAAAAAAAAAAAAAACCTACGTTTGTGTCAATAGAATAAGATATTAGCACATTGTTTCATTACCAAGCAGTATCCTGTGACAGGCCCCGTTGGTAAGTAACCCAGCTAACATTGGCAGACACTGGAAAAATGACTACTATTTTCAGTTTTTATGTATGGTTCTTTTTTCTGTTGTACCCACGTATGTCGACTGTATATTTCACATTTTTGAAGAATTATAATTCCGAGTTTTTCAAAGTTTTTTTCTGTGGGAATGGACCCCCACATGGCTAATGTTTGTCTAACCTAGCAACAGTAACATAGCACATCGGGACTTGACAAAGGGAAAGTTGTGTGCATGCAAATGACTGATTATAAACTATCCCAGTTTAATTTGTATCTCTGGATGAGATGAAACGACTAATTTGTGTGTATTTGCATACCCATCTCAGTTCCACTCCATTTTCGAATCAGCTGAGTGGTAGGCAGAGTGGTGTTAGGGTGACGCCATAAAGGCATCGTCCATCTTTACTTTACATATGGAATGGGATAAGGAGAGTATATCATATAAAATACATGTGTCTAAGGAGTTTAGAGCTGGGACAACTTTGACCAAAAAAAAGTAATCTTTATTTCCTAGCTTTTTCCAGGACTTTCAGAATCAGTATCAGAATCAGAAAAGACTTTATTGCCAAGCATGTTTGTACATACAAGGAATTTGCTTTAGCGTTGTTGCACTCATTACGCGTAAACAAATAAAATAAAATGAAATAAAATATAGAAACTTGGCTCTCAAATATACAAAAATACAAAAAATATATACACAGTATATACAACGACCAGAACATTTACACTGGGATGGTAGTGGGTTTGATGTGTTCATGGGTGGGGGCTTGGCATTTTTCAGCAGACGCACTGCGGATGGGAAAAAAATGTTCGCCATGCGAGTGGTCCTGGACTCGATGGATCGCAGCCACCTGCCAGAGGGGAGTCTGTTGAATAGTCCGTGTCCAGGGTGAGAGGGATCGGCCACAATCTTAGCTGCACGCTTCAGAGTCCTGGAAGCGTACAGCTCGTCGAGAGACTTCAGACTGCAGCCAATCACCTTCTCTGCAGAGCGAATGACACGCTGCAGTCTGCTCTTGTCCTTGGCAGAGGCTGCAGCATACCAGGTGGTGATGGAGTTGGAGAGGATGGACTCAGTGATGGCAGTGTAGAAGTGAACCATCATTGTCTTTGGCAGGTTGAATTTCTTCAGCTGCTGCAGGAAGTACATCCTCTTACTGTGCTTTTTTAATTAGGGCGCTGATGTTCAGCTCCCATTTGAGGTCCTGGGAGAGGATAGTGCCCAGGAAACGGAAGGAGTCCACAGTGTTGACTGTAGAGTCACACAGGATGATGTGTTCTTCCTGTAGTCCATGATCATCTCCACTGTCTTGGAAGCGTTCAGCTCCAGTTTGTGGCGGCTGCACCAAGTCACCAGGCGGTCAATCTCTAGTCTGTAGGCGCTCTCATCTCCACCTGAGATGAGCCCGATGAGGGTGGTGTCATCTGCAGACTTCAGGAGCCTGAAATGTGTTTTCTCAGCCTCACATGCTGCCTCCTGTCAGACAGGAAGTCTGTGATCCACCTGCAGATGGAGTCAGGCACGGTCAGCTGGGAGAGTTTGTCCTGTAGTAAAGACGGAATGACGGTGTTGAAGGCCGAGCTGAAATCCACAAACAGGACCTTGGCATATGATCTGGGGGAGTCCAGGTGCTGGAGGATGAGGTGGAGGGACAGGCTGACCGCGTCATCCACAGATCAGTTTGATCTGTAGGCGAACTGCAGGGGGTCCAGCATGGTTTCAACCAAACCAGTGACAATATATTTTAACAGACTTTAATATGCATGACAAATTCATGACAAGAAAACTTCCTTTGGCTCCAACAGCTAGAAACCCGACATTGTTTTGCACATGTGCACGTCATTAATATAGAACTATACACCATGAAACTCTTGCAGTTACAGATGAAAACAGAAGAAAATAAGCTCTTTAAATGGGTTTAAATCTAAGCAAAGCTTCACTGAATTATTGACACATCCAAAATAAATAATTTAAGTCACAGTTAAAGTAAAACCTGAGTGAATTAGAGGTGTTCAAATTCACTGAAAGGCAAATTTATCACTAATTTCCATGCTCTGGACAGATGTGAACTTCTTGCAGTTGCAAGTAAAGGAGACAGACACAGCTATTGCTATTTACAACTACACAGGAAAGCTGCAGGTACCAAAGCTGTCTGTGCAATGAATGAATACTGCTATTGATAGATACAACTGTGCAGGCTAATCAAATATGAGTGCTTCCTGATATGGATGAGTTTAGGGGTTCTGGTGGAGGAGAAGAGACATCAAACCATCACATCTGACATAATTTTGCACAAACTGCTCATTTTGTTTGCTAATATACAGTAGAACCACACAATGTGATTCCACTACAATTGTGCTGAAACAATAATATTCACTAGTGTGAAAACTGAACGGGAATGTGAAGCCTTTATTTTTGTCTTGTGTTAAAATGCAGCAGTTTTAAATTGTGTGTAACTGTCAACCAAATTCGATCTAGACAACTTTTCATGAGCACTGAGTGAGTGAACTAGTTAGCCCTCAGTGTCCGACTAATGTGGCTAAAACTCAATAGTTTCTCCTGCAGCTTCACAACTGAAGTCTTGCTCGTGTCTAGTTGCTTTTTTACCATTATTTTGTCGCCGTCACTAATGAAACTGGCCAAATAAGGGTGGAATAAACTGCAGTGTAACTTTAAGTGACAAAACATAACACCACAGGATATTATACAGTTTTGCATGTTGTTAAAAGTGGAGCTCCAACTTGTAATTTCCGTTAAACAAGCTTAATTGACATTTGGGACTGTAAAAACTGACTCAAAATGTGGATTATTAATGTTGCGTGTGCGTGTGTTTGCAGCGGAACGACGAAGCCAGACAGCATTACGTCATTCCTGTGATTGATGGGCCCCGGGGACCAATGGGGTGAGACTGTAGCAGCACGTCTCATCTGAGTCAACTTTCTAATTAGGTCTGCTTAAGTTTATAGCTGCATGTGAAAGTGGTTTTATTGGCCAACTGGACTCCCAAAAGCCCAAGACATACAGACAGCAAACAAAAGTCATTCAAACAAAATACATCACAATCTAAATAAATGTGCAGAGGAAAACGTGAAGACCAAAAAAAAAAAAAATCTGCAAGGAAAAGAAAAGCATAGACAGCCTTGCTTCAAGTTTTCCACCTTCAGTGTGTCATGTAACTAACATACAGTTCCAGAGTGAAGCTTACGTTTGTTTGTTTTTTTTTAATAGAAAAAGAGAAAAACAGAGTGGAAACATCACCAGTGATTTCCTGGATGCATGTAACTAAATAAAACCCCTTAAGCACCACAAAGAAATACTCCCAAAACAAAATTAGGAGCACCTTTTGTTCCTGTAATTTGTGTAAACTGACTCTTTAACTTGTTTACTGCGGTTAGATGTCGGACTGAATTGAATTAGACGGCCTGAAGAGAGCCACACTGACCTGGCTATGCTGACAGTAAGAAGGCGTTTTATGGTTTCTCTGCCAGACTTAAACAAGATAATAAAGTGAGACCAGGCCAATCTATCAACCTGATTACGTTTAAATTCTTTAGGATTGCGGGATGTCAGTCTGTCCACCCTGCAAAGAAGACACAGAAAGAAAACACAGCAAGAGTCAAAGAGTGTGTAGGGCAACTGCTGCCCCCTGCTGAGCACCAGCAGCACCACAGCCTTACTCTACGTTAATGCAGACTGAAGTAAATGACTGGAACAATTTGAGTCTTCATTTATTTCCCCATCGAGCCATTCTCGTTAGTGAATACAAATTAATAATACCAGAAAGTAAGCTGTAGATTTATATAGCAATAAACTCCAAACTATGCAATTATAATCTACATAGAGACAACAGAAAGTAAAGAAGCTTGCATGATATTACATCCCAAATTACATAAACAGAAGGTAGGTAAATATCTCAGAGGAACAATGCTTTCAGTTGCACTTTGGTGCACTGTCCAGCCCATAATTGACTGTAAATTAACTGGCTCTGAGTTATTCCTGAACAGGTAAATACCACTGAGATTAAACAACAACTATATTTTTCCAGACAGAGCTGGTGAGGATGGTGGCGCTGAAAGTTTCAGACAGGGCAAAACAAAACAATTTGGCTGTTTGACGAGGACACTGGCAGTTCAAACCTGCCACTGACGATAAAGTAACTACACCTACACACACAAAAAAAAACATTTCCCAGTTACAAGAACGTCAAAGTGAACTAAACACATAAAGTAGTTATTTGCTGTAGAGTTTATAATAGGTTTGAATCTAGCTTCCCTCTGAAAACTATACATAAATGGTCCCAATTTGTCTTCTAAAAGCCTGGACGAACCAAACCGATCCCAGAAAACAGCCTGCAATCAAGGCCGACTGTGACGTCACCTCACATCTCCTGTGTCTGGACCAAAAAGTTTCCACTTGAACGCACAAAAAGGACTACAGCCAACTGCCAGCTCTGCTCCTGCATAAAATGAAATAACTCTCCATGCCAGCAGGTGGCAGTACTTTGTATTCATCATTCAAAAGGGGGAAACAGGAAGAGCTGCCATTAACTGGGATGCTGGGAAGCCCCGCCTGAATCGTGCTGGTCAGCAGTGTTGTGGGGTAACGCGTTATAAAGTAACGCGTTAGAGTACTCTAATTACTTTTTTCGTGTGACTTGTAACCTAACGCGTTAGTTTCGTGCGTTAAGTAATCAGTAACTTCGTTATTTTTTTAAAAAAGTAATCCGTTGCTTTAAGCATTTCTCCGGATAAGGAAAGAAAAATTCCGACTGCAGCCTGCTTTTTGTCAGACAGTACTGTGCCACCTGCGGATGTGTCAGCGGAGGCGCAGTGCTGTGATGATGCGTCCGTGCCCTGCTGACCTACGTTACCTGTGTGTGTGTTGGTGTGCGTGTGTGTGAGTGTTTTTGAACCGCCGGCAAGATGGCAGAGAGGACAGCTTTTGAATCGCCAGCGAAAAGGACAAGAACAACATGACGGTAAAATGCACACTCTGCGTTGGTGAAAAGCTTCTGTCGACCGCAAAAAATCCCACTTCCAATTTAAAAAAAACATCTTGTATCCAAGCACCACTCTATCACCCCGGTATTGTTATCCTGCAGAGTTAATTTGGTTGGATGAGTGACGTTAGTCATTGTCAGGACTTCTCGGTGCATTTAAAAGAGGCTGTGTGTCGCTGAGTTGCGGCATACGCGAGGCGCTGCAAACGGCTTTTAATTTTTGGTATCGCATGAGTACTCTAACGCGTTACTTTTATTCATAGGTAACGCTGTAAACGTAACAGATTACTTTTAATTGATGGTAACGTTGTAACCTAATTAACTGCTTTCCAAGGTAACTATACCCAACACTGCTGGTCAGCTGGTCTACAGTTTATTCATTATAAATAATCATGCTGTGAAATTATTTGTGTTCTGATGAGAGTTGCGTTTCATTGCGTTTACTTTCATCTTTCCAGATTCTGTCCTCATGCGCTGGTTTGCTAAACTGATCAGCCAATCAGACTGACTCCTTCTGCTGCAGACTGAACATGCAGAATTTTCTGAAAAGCCACCGAAAGAGGTCAAAGTATTGGGACACACAAAACTGGGCCCCAAAAAGAGGTGGCGCGAGTGACACGGACATACAGCTGACTGTATGCTTGGCCTTAAGATCAGAATTGGAGGATGTGGAATAAGTTGAAAAGATATGAGAGAAATCTGTCTAGAATGGCTAACAAATAAAAATATACGAGCCACACACCGGTTGTTTAAATTTCCTCATAAATCATTTTTAGTGTAGTATACTGAGACAGAGCTCCTGTGTTTGTCTGTCGAAGGCCTTGGCGCACGCTGCAGGCTGAGGCAGTGACAATCGAGCTGGCGGTGAGTCAATTTACCGTCAAAGGCGGCTGAGTCACCAAAACGGACACCCAGGTGTGGTCATTCTTTGTGTCTCTGCTTCTTTCTCTCCTTTATTGCACCCATCCTTTGAAGTCTGAAGTGGGTGAATCATTGGGTTGAGGACTGCTTTCCCTGCTCGCCTGCCCCCCTCTATCTCTGTGAGCGTATCTATTTGTCACTGCCTTTCCTGGAGACTGAAGTGGAACTTTTTCAAGAGAAGGGTGCGATGCTGGTGGGGGGGGGCCTGTTGTTTCAGGAACTGGTGAGAAGATGAAACACAATCCAGGAAGCTCAGCTTAAGTAATAGATCCTTGAAGCTGGCTTATCAGATGCCAAAAACACTGCACGACTTTTTATACTGTAACACTATGACGCACAATTTTATGTCTGAGGAGTTATCGCTGCGGCGTTCCTTTTATCTTCCCCCTGACTTTAAGATAAGAAGTATAGCTTAGATACACTGTTTGTTTTGTCTGCATATGCTGAATGGAAGCCCTGAGGTGGTCGGTTCAGGTGGACGAGAGCAGACTTTGCTACAAGACACCGGGATTTTCTTAAATATGTTCAGCCAAGTCTTACTGCTTTTCTGAAAGATTGATTTAAAAGGTTACCACCACTGTCTTTGTGCTTCTAGTCAGTCCAGTGTCGATGTTTCTTCTTTAACCAAGTCTACAAACTTGCCTCTTACCTTAAACATGCAATAACAACATTTATTCAGCAGCAACAAGCTGTGAACAAAAAGATTACAAATCATAATTTTAAAGCTCAGAGCTTGGTAGAAAATCATGCCTTTTTATTTACATCCAGCTGCGCAACTGTAACAGAAGATGAGATTACGCTTGAAAGTAGCTGTGTATTGCAGATTTATTGTTTAGATTTATTGGCTCAGTGGCGCCATCTGTAGCAGAAAAATGCCACAGCTATGTTGACAGTTTGCAACTGAGTATTATTAATATTATTATCGTGTATTAACGTCCACAAGTCCACTGTATGAACATATGTTTACTGTGATTTAAATGCTTTTGTTTTACCCACAGACTGTAAAAAAGATGGACACCATGCTTTGGCTCCTCAAAAGTGAAGCCAAAGCATGTAGATCTCCCCCTGGTTTTTCAAGAATGGTTTCTGTCATTTTAGGCAGTTAATATAATTCTGATGTATGTTCAAGAGTCTATTGTACCTAGAAGTTTTGTTTTCTTTTAGTTATTTGACGCTATAGAAACAGCGTGAGACGTCATGATGACTAACAGTTGCCGTGACAGCCACTCAACCACCGTGAGGCGGTGAGGACCGTGATAGTAGGAAAAAATAAATAAGTGCATTGTATAATCCAACATTTCTTTGTAACTTGTGAAGATAGAGCAGAGTGCATTGCAGTATTAATCAAACAAAAAACGCCAGTGAGTCTAGAGGAAGAATGGCCGAGTCATCGATAACCCCGCTCCACTCTCAGACAGTACCAAAGGAAGGAAGCGGAGATGCGTCGTCCATATTTTATACAGTCCATGGTTTTATCAGTTAACTTTAAAGCAGACGACATCAGCAACTCCAAAGAGGTCTTGGGCAAACATTTCATAGCATAGCTGGCCATGCTTGGCCATGTCATAGTGTGAGCATGTGACTGATTAGCATGGGGGGGTGATGACCCACCAAAGAGATTTTTGTCAGTGAATGTCCTTGTTAGAGACTGTACCTGTGTCTAGTCCAGCCAGCGTAAAGCCTTGTTGGATGGAGCACTGCTGAACAAACCAGGTACAGTCAAGTGTAGCTTTGCTTTTGTGAGATTATTATTCATTTTATGAATGTAAGAAAAGTAATCTCTTATTAACATATCCAAAAATGCTGAAGAATGTCAACTTGACCTGTAGAGTTTCTTGAAAACATTTCATCCAAATAGCTTCTTCAGTTCTAAAGAACTGGTGGGGAGTTTGGGTTTAAATAGGAAAATCTGTGGGTGTTACCCATCAGAAACTCACACAACTTATGCAAGAAACTCTCCAACTCTAAAGTTGCCTTTCTTCAGCGTTTTTGGATATACCATGACCTGGGTGACCGAGAACCTTCACAGACAATCTCTTACTAAGCTCTCTTTTTGCTCTCTGTTAACTCCTGAATAAAATAGCTTTTTAGTGGCTAAATCTTCTACCATGTTCACCAGCTGGGCTCTGACTACTTCTGTTTTGCTGTTGCTTGAGGCATAAACAAGTAGCTGAAACTCACTTTCTTTCAAAGCGAAGGTTATCTGCAAATTCAGATGATGGTTGGTACAAGCAATCATTTTCACGTTGTCATTTGTTGCATCCTTTTTTTTATAGCTTAGCATCGGCTACATAGAGAAAACGAAACCACAGATACATTCAGTACAAACATTTTTCGACATGACAGATATATTGATTCAAATATTTCCCATTTGTACACATTCATTTAAAAACACTTTATTACATTTCATTCAAACTGCATGCGAGTCGAGGAAATTAATAGAGTGTAAACCCAATTTCCAGACAGTTCTTGATTGTCTGAATGCTTGACGACACTGCAAGTGTTACAGGTTCATTTCACAGGAACCCTGCTTTGATAAAACAGTGGAGACCTTCGCTTTCACAGCAGGCCTCTTGGCATGTAAGCACAGGTATAAGTGATACGTCTGCATTCCATTTGGGTGAGCCAGCTGCAAGGTATTGGCGTTACGCATGCTGGCACAATGTGATGGCTTACTGGGACTGGTGGTGGATCTAAACCATTGTTAAGCACATTTTTTTTCAGCTGCAATGACGGGCTTTAAAACAAATCTGCTGCCCTTTTTATACAAATTATTGCTGCACTTTCTCTGAAGTATGCGGTTGGTTAGTCACTTGAACTTTTACACCTTTGCTTTCTATACATCAAGGAGGACTGACTATTATCGCCTTTTATTAGCTGCAGACATTTTTGTGTCGCCTCTGTTCTATACCAGCGAGACAGTGAGCCAACACGTTCGATGGACAGCAGACATTTTTTTGCTTTTTGTGGCAATAAAAGCCAAACGTTAAAGTAACTGTATTCCATTTGACCCATGACCTAGTTAACATCTGTCTTTTTCTAGTTTTCTTTTTTTTTCTTCCTTCTCTTTTCTTCCCCTCAACCAAATCCCTCACTTAGTAATTCTTCCCACTAACCCCCCCCCCCCCCCCCCCCCCCCCCGCCTTTCTGCATCTTTCCAACTCAATATCGACATGCACCATTAGTAAATGAGAAGAAGACAAACACTTTTACATCACTCTCTATTCTCACGTCTGTCTATGCCTTTCAGCCCAGGTGTGCGGCAGTCTGCAACTGATGCCCGTGTTCAGGGTAACAGCCGTCACAGCCTTAGGCGGTGGCCAATCCAGTTGCAGGTGGGATTAAGCAGGGATTAAGCGTGTTTCTCCGTGAAAGCAGACAGACAGGCTAGCACTAATCTGACTTTAGCCCTGTACTGAAAAACGGCAGGCTTGAGCAATCCCACTCTTCCCGCAATTGCATTTTGTGCATGTGTGCGTTCGTGGGTGTGCAGAGTCTTGTGCGTCTGCCTCTGTGGGAACCAAATGTCGTCTGAAGAACAGAAAACGAGGGAATAACACAGTTGCGTGGGCCTTTAGTGTCTATGAGGGGGTTAGTTTAAGATTAAGGTTTAAGGTTAACTCCACAGTGGGGATTAGAGTTCAGGTCAGGTGTTAGATTTATGGTTGAAATCTCTGCGTGCAGCGGTGGAGGAAGTATCACTGACTCATGTAGAAGTTGCGACACACCTATGTATGAATACATACCAAAATTAATTTTGTTCTGATTAAATTATGATAAATTTTAATAGAAAAATACTTCCTGCTTGGTCAATATAATGCATTATATTTTATTAAAACAAAGCTAAGTGGCTCATTTACAGCTTCCTGGCTGCTGTCCTGTTGTTTAACTCCCTGAAAACTCTTAGAAACAACAGTGTCACCCAAACTGCAGATTTTACACAATGAGGAAGTGTCTTCACCAGAGGAGCCCCATTCAAATGTCTGTAATAAAGTATCCTAATGTCTTTGCGATAAGTCGTCTGTTTGCCATGTGAATAATGAATGTTGTCTCTCAGCTGCCAGACTGGAAGTAGAGGATAAATATGTTAAATATGCATTTATGAAGATCTTTTCACCCTGCCAAACAAGGCACTTTACAATTTTTGATTCCCATTATCCAATACAAAAATATTGTGTTTCGTGTTTTACTCAAACACATGCTAACATGCGGACAGAAGGGGCTGGAAATCAAACCATAACGCTGATGTCTGAACCACAGCTGCTATATAACATAAATTTTGATAAAAGGTGGACATATCCGGGTTTGACATCATGGGTCGTGGTTTGCATCCCATATCCAGCAAACAGTGACTTCTAACCTCAACCACAGTCCTTCCTTAACATTAACCAGGAAGTTTTAGCTGCGTTAGTGAGCATTATTATCACGGATGAAGTCAACCAACACAGATTATCTGGTTACTGGGGAACCTGCCAGTGAGTGGGATATGTTAGGTAGCAAGGGAGCGTTTTGTTCTCAAAGTTGATGTCAGGAAAATGGGCAGGTGGAAGGACATGAGAGACTTTGACAAGGGCCAAACTCTGATGGCTAGACGACTGGCTGGTGGCACCTCCAAAACTGCAGATCTGGTGGGGGTGGGGTCTGCACTGGTCAGACCAACGGCTGCGGAACGCAACTATGAGTTCAAGGTGTTGCTTTGGCCTTCAAATTCCCCACAACTCAATCCATCTATGTCAATGGAATGTGTTGGACAAACAACTTCAATCCATGGAGGCCCCAGCTGGTGACCTGAAGGACTTTAAGCATCTGCTGTTACCTTCAGAGGTCTAGAGGAATCCATACCTCGACGGATCAGGGGGGAACTAAGACAATATCAGGCAGGTGGTCATAATGTTATGGCTAATTTGTGTACATCATCATGTTAATAGGGGCACCTGGTCCGAAAATGCTTACATGGACGGCATGTTTTCAAGTGTGCATACAAAGGAGGCATTTCAGATGCTTTTTCAGAATGTCTTTTTATCTGCTGTCTACACTCATAGACATACTTTTGCTTTTTACTTGCACATATGTGACAAGAAGCATCTTTTAAAGGCCTCAAGCCTGTTTTGTTCCGATTTTATTTGTGCAGTGATGCATATTGGACTTTGCACGCTGCTTAAATGCAAGTGTGGCTGAACACGTCCTCTATGAACACTAACTGAGGACTGAAGCTGCTGTGGAAGCGCTGTTAAAATTATACTATCACTGTGTCAACACGTCAGACAGTTTATATAAAAACATGTGCAAGGTGGTCCGATTATAACGGCCACTGTATATGAAATGAATGTAGCCACAATGATGTAAAGTGTTTTGTTTTTCTTTGGGGCTACCATTTTGAAGCTTAAGTTGAACATATTGGCTGTTGCCATCATATTTGTGGAGCCAACAGAGACAATATTTGAAAGAGGGGAAGGAGCTGGAGAGTCGGATCAGACGAAAGACCTTAAAACCGGGATCATCATTCGAGCCACATAGCTTTCAAACGTTACTCTCTTATCATATAATTATGGAATTAATAAAGAAAAAAACATTGACTTATGGCCTGTCCACATGTAAAGCTGATGCAAGTGTTTCTGAGTGAAACAATAGCAAGCAAAACACAAACATATTGTTGGTATATGGCTGGAGCTAGCCTACGCTTCAACAGTGCCAATTCATTCACTTTTCTTTTAGTTCACAGACACAGCTGATAGAGATCAGAACCTTATACTACGGTCTGCCATCATTACTAAAACACATGCAGTTATTTTCCTTCTATTTTGCCATGTCTCCACGGCAGAGTCTCTATCTGTGCACACGGCCCAATAATATTTTATGAAAGTTTTTTTAATCTGAACATGCATGTGAACACACCATCTAAACATCTCGTCTCATTTCTGCATTGCAGTTATTTCAGCAAAAGTTCAGCATCTACCAACTGCAACTCCAACATGAGCTGCCCAGTTGCAGTCATCGGCACGTGTTTTAGTGGCATACTTACAGAAAGATGCCGACACACTAGCGCACAAGTATAAATGCTTACAGAGGCATAGCCCACTGTGGTGTACCCATTACTGCGTAGCCTCTGGGTAGGTCAGTTCAGAGCCATAGAGAGAGAGAGTTGCGACACTCTTTGATGTCGCCGCTATGGCTGTCACGTGGTTCATGTAAACCCAATTAGTTCCTAAACATACGCTGGCTGTCATGTTCTTCTATGGGACAGACAGCAGCGATTGCATTATTGAACGGTAAATATAAAATAAAACACACACCCAAGTACTTTTTCAGCTGTTATTACATTATTGCATTTTTGTTAATGTCAGTTTTGCATTTGGAGAGGCAGGGTGACAACGAAAAACTTATATTACTTAGATAAGTTTTAGGCTACATTTTTGGAGGGAAAAGCTTAGTGTTCATGTTTGCATGGGTAGTAGCACTGGCTTTAGAGGCTCTAACTTAACTTTTCCATATCATTCATCTGATGGTAGACGTCTCATGATATTCATTTGAGCACAACTGGGCTGTATTAGGCTATTGATTCCCGTGATTTTGCTTAAAAATTCCGATTCAGCTATTAGCCTACCTTCGTGATAACGCAAAGAGGTCTGCCGTGGCGGTCCGTTCAGAATTCGCCTCGAAGCTAGCTCACTTCTTCTGATGAGTGGCCACCCACAGGACCACAACGTGAAACATGATCATGTTAAGACTAAGAATGTATATTTTAAGATTAAGCCATGCACATATTATCAAAACTACAACAGAATAAAAATAAATTTACGCTTTTATGTTTGGGTCTATAGGTAAGTGCAGAGCGAAGATTTTTCTCTATGGCTCTTGGTTAGTGTACAGAGTAGGCAGTACAACAAATTAAGTACAGCCAACACGTCACATAATGAAAAGTTAGTATATCCCAAAATTCAATTAAATAAAAGTTGCTATAAAGGTGGTAGCGATTCATTACCGAAATACCTTCACAGCAGGGGAAGTCACGCTGGCTAATTAGCTAGCAGGCAATGCTAGAAAATTGGTTGAAACAACCAAGATAAAATATAAATAATTACGCTGTGCATATACAAATAAAGACCAGTATAAGCATCGCAAAGGGCCTCTGATACAATATAGACAGTTGACAATTCAAAAGAGGTCGATATTTCAGCAACTTACGTCTGGAACAACTCGATGCGCAGCAATGTAAGTGAATGAGGTCCAAAGCCCAAATGACAGTGTTAGGAACTAATCCGATTTTCAAATCCCGGAAGTAGGCGGTTAAAAGTGCTGCCATTTTTTACAACGGAGGTCTATGGGAGTGTCGCAACTCTCTCTCTCTATGGCTCTGGGTCAGTTGTGGGGTACAGTTAGTCTTAGAGTTCTGTCGTGTTTTTATGATACAAACTTGCAAGAATAAGACAGCTGATTAGATGCTCATCAGAAACTTTGTATCCAAAGTGAGGCATCTGAAATGTACATTTCAAGCTCAGCAGTACAGCGTTTGCTTAATGTTTAACCTACAAACAGGTTTTAAACATCCCCTAATTCAGTGCTCCAATATAAACTTGCATCGCACTTTACAGTAAAGCTTTAATGTTCAGGACGGTATGAAGGCTTGCCTCAATGCAGGCTGAGAGTGGTGGACGCTAACAGACTCAACAAACTGATCCAAGAGGACAGTGATGTGGTAGGGGTGGAGCTGGACTCCCTGACCATAGTGTCAAAGAGGAGAATGTTAGCAAAAGGGAGGACCGTCCTGTACAACTCCTCCCACCCACTCCACAACACACTGGCCAGTCTGAGGAGTACCTTCAGCAATAGACTCATTCAACCCAAATCCAACACAGAACGCCACGCCACGTCATTCCTGTCTGTGGCCATAAAACTCTACAACTCCTCCCGTCGAGTGTTGGTCACTCTTAACATTTCAGATTCCATTATAATTTAATGTAATCATCTTCTGCTAATTCTAAATACTTTATGTATAATCTCCTTGTGCAATATTTAGTTTATATCTAGCACTTGTGCAATGACGTCAGCATTTATTTTATTTTGTATTTTATTTGATCCTCTACATTGGCATCCCACATTTATATATTAAATAATAATATAATATATGTTTATATTGTTATTTTATTCTATTTGTTTTCTACTCTATCTCCTTGCAACTGTCACTTTATGGGAGCGACTGCAACAGAACACTTTCCTTAAAGGATCGATAAAGTATTCTGATTCTGTTTCTGACAAACCATAAACGATCACACTCACACTTGTTTTTTTTGACGTGAGGGATTATCACAAACATTTCGGGTCTGGTGACTGTTGATTTTTTGAAGAGGTTTAAATATTGGTTCAAATCTTGATCATAAATGATGGAAAAGGATGAGGCTGTGAAAGTAAAAGCCGTGTTGCAATAAACCAAAATAATCTTTTGCTTGTGTTCTCTGCAAAAAAAATAAAAATAAAAATAATAGATAAAAAACTGATAAAAGCTTGACATTTACTGAAGTCTGTGCTTTAGGATATTATAAACGAGTTCCCGCCTGGCTGCACACACACACAACACACACACACACTGTCACCCTCTCCTCTCTCTGCAGCAGCTGTGTGAGGTAATGTCTGTCTGCGTCTGTGTCTGTGCAACACCCTGCAAGAATAACAAATCCACCTCTCTCTCTCTCTCTCTCATCCTTTTTCTATCTCATTATCTCACCCTCTGTCTGTCTTTCTGTCTGCCCCCCACCTTTACCTCCCTCTCTCCCATCTCCTCTCTCTCTCCTCTGTCTACACTCGTCTTCTCCTTGCTCGCTCGCCTGCCCCCCCAACTCCCCCACTCCTGTTTGAGGCTAGACGCAGTAGACTATTAAAAATGTCCTCTGTCGAGAAGAGATTGTGCTGTAAACAAAGAAAAAGAGAGGATGAGGGAAAACAGGCATGAGGGAGGGAGGGTAAAGAGAAATCACATGGGAAAGAAGAACGAATACAGAGGAAAAAAAACAAATAGAAATACAAGATAGAAATTAGAGAGAGATGAGGGAAACGGGAAACGTGAGTCAATAGTAATAACTTTTTTTAACCTGAGTATTGGTGTTGGCAGTGACATTGCATCAAACATGTGAACGCGCATCGGTGTCACTTGCAGACGTTTGCATTGCTGTTTTCTTTTATGCCACTGAAGACAAGAGAAGTTTCAAGAAGAAGAAAAAGTCCAAATGGGGGTTGAGACCGACTCAATCAACAGCGCTCCTGTTATTACTTTTTCTCTGGTGAGAATCAACACAAACAATATGACAGTGGTGTCTCTGGTAGTAATAAATCTACAGAAAAGTTTCACCCAGAGCTGCTTTACCAAGCTTTTAGTTCCTTGTTTAGCTCTCCAGCTACTACTTCACCCACTGTTTTTGGCACAGTGCAGCAGTGTTCAGTGAAAAAGACCTAAAATACACTGCAGCCTATCAGTTCAGCACCGTTAGAGTGGAGAGCTTAAAAAGCATATGTAATGTAACTACAAGACTTTTTCTTGTAATGTTGTATTAATGCATCAAAGGAAAAATGTTTTACTTTCATGTGGAAATATAATCAGTGCTGAAGGTAACTGAAGTCAATTTTCTGAGATGTCCTGCGCACACGGCCGATATTGTACGCCTATATGTACGAGGATGCATCCGAGCACTTGAATCTCCATCCCAGTCCTGTTCGTCTTGGTTGTCTTTCACGATGAACAGTATAGTAGCTGCAGAATTATCTAGCCACAGGTTTGCTCTTGGCTAACCTCATATAAGGATAATGCAGCTGCAGCCTCGATCTGTCTCCCCCTCATATTTTCACAGTTGGAAATGTAATTTTGATCAAGCAGAAGTGGCATTTTTGAAGTTGCGGGAAACTTCTTTTTTTTTTAATTAAATGTTGTTGTGCTCAAATTAGATAATCAGCTATTTCAGTACTGAGTTCTTCCTCCACAGCTACCAGCATTCATCCCTCACTGCAGCACACTGTTGTAACTCTATGTCTGTAAGAGGTGTGACACATCAAGCCAATGGTTGGTCATCACTGTTGGCACTGTTCGGACCACCGCTGGTAGCTTTTCAGCCGATACACCGCATTGAATCGGTGGAACTAGTCGGTCAGAAGGTTCACTCTGATTGGTTGTTCAGCCCAGAGAACATGGCTACAGTGGGGAAAATAAGTATTTGATACACTGCCGATTTTGCAAGTTTCCCCCCTTATAAAGAATGGAGAGGTCTGTAATTTTCATCATAGGTACACTTCAACTGTGAGAGACAGAATCTTAAATAAAAATCCAGAAAATCACATTGTATGATTTTTAAATAATTAATTTGCATTATATTTCATGAAATAAGTATTTGATCCCCTACCAACCAGCAAGGATTCTGGCTCTCACAGTTGAAGTGTACCTATGATGAAAATTACAGACCTCTCCATTCTTTATAAGGGGGGAAACTTGCAAAATCGGCAGTGTATCAAATACTTATTTTCCCCACTGTATATTAATTTAGTTAATACATGACAGCCTCAACAGTTGTCTTGATTTGTAGAGTATGACATTTGGTCTGTGATACAGTCTCTTTGCTATTGCTCTCTGAAGTTTAAAATTTGAGTTGTTCGCAGTAAACTGCTTAACACTGACATTTTAAAAAAAAATCAGTGAGGCTGCTGCTTCGTGGTGGAATTTCCGTTTAACGGAAATGCAAATAAAGCACGGAGACAGCAGGCGAGACAAATTAAAAGAACAAAAAGTAGTAGTCGGGCTGCCCACACATAGACACACAACACATTTTGAATGCTTTATTTCAGTCATTAAAAAAAAATTAAAACCGCCAGGCAAGCTAGTTAAACACACACTTGCCTTTAGATGCACACACAAATTCAGACACAGTGTTAAAAACAGTTTCACGTAAACACACAATTTTTGGACAAATATATTGCACGTTCATCCCTGCACATTCAACACTCACAGTCTGGTGTGTATGTGTGGGTGGGGGATTATTGATGTAATTTTATAATCAGACTAATCTGATTACAGTGTGACAGATTTCATGTCTCTCAGTTTCCTATTTGTCTGTCTTTCTGTCTGTCTGTCTGTCTGTCTGTCTTGCTGCATGTACTTCTAAAGAAGCCTCAGATAATGTCTGTCTGTGTGACTTCCTACATTACAGTTATCTTTCTAACTTAAAAGGTTTGTCTTTTTGTCTGTCTGTCCATCTCGACAGTCTTTCTTGCTTTCTCACTGCCTTATTCCTTTTTATAATAACAATATCGCAACAATAATGTTGCACAACTTCAGATTTTTTTAAACTTTTAAACTTGACTGTTATGTGATTGAAGTCAAGTCGACACTGACTAGTCGCTGATGACGTCACTAATAAAAATACAGTAGAAAGTAATGCTTTGCAACAATGAAATCTATATTCTTGGCCTGAACAGACAGCTCATGTGCTACATACTGTGCCCTGCAGATATGTATAGCCTGTATAAAAACAGGCTGCAACTCAGCACCACCAATAGCATTTAATAGTACTCCACAGTGTGTTGTAAGATCTGACTGTGTAGCTGGGTTAAAAAAAATGCAGTATTTCTCTGAAGCCTTCTCCGTTCACTGCTGCTAAAGGTCTAATAACTTTGACAATGAAATTCACCAACAAATTGTTGATTTGCTAGGAAGAGCTACTATTAGCTGGGAGACTAGGAAGCTAGTAAGAGCTACTGTCAGCTAGGAGGCTAGGAGGCCAGAACATGCGGAAAACTGTAGATCAGTTCGTCTACAGTTTATTAACTCTAGGTAATCGTGTCGTTTGTGGATTTTAGTGTTCAGATGAGATGAAGATGTAACAGCCTTTTGAGTTTTTGTGTTGTTTACTTCAGTTTCTCTTTTTGTGCACTGATTTGTCAGCTGAACAGCCAATAAAAGAGATCTCTCTTGCTGACTCAATTCAACATGCTGAAGCGCCATGGCAAAAAGCCGACAGGGTCCGACTAATGCCAACTGAAAAACTAGGGTCACAGCAACGACTTCAGCAAACGGACGACCGTCAGCTTGGTGTGTCACCGCCCTAACCCCTAGCCACTTGCTTAGGGTTAAAATAACTATACTGTCATGCTACGTGACCCCTTTCACAGTTATAACAATCATTCATTGAATATTAAGGAACACTTGTGGTCAAAAGAAACTGAAACTGTCTGTCAATAAGGAATCTTGACCTTCTCCGTCTGCAGACACTGTTGCTTCATTGGTTAGAACATTGGGGTTACAAAGGAATATGCATCTGCTCATATTTGATTGGTAAACACCCTGCACCGCAATCCAGTCGCACTGCATTGCGACAAAACTTGAACCTTGTTTCAACATTTTTTGACAGACAACCCTGTGTTGTTTTTTTATCCTGATTCCTCTGGATCCCCGCTGCATCAAAGAGAGGTGTAATTGAATTATTGTTTTTCTTTCCCCACATGAGGCTAAAGTTCATCTCACAGTGGTCTTCCACGCTGAGTAGACATGTCGGGTTTCTGATGGCTGGTGTTTGGTCTCTCTTCCTGATCTCCTATATATACTGTATATGTATTTTTTTCTGGTTTTGGTTATGAATGATGACAAAAAATGTACTCAGACACACAGACACACACTATGCGTAGGAAGGTTTCTGTAGAAGTCAATATTGTTTTAGCAGATAGAGAATATTCTTTCATCCTAAACAGCAAAGAAAAAAAAGTCCCAGTTTAAAGGCTGAAACTGCTGCGCTGGATAAGCCTATTACAGTGTGTGTGTGTGTGTGTGTGTGTGTGTGTGTGTGTCTGTCTGGGAGGGTTTTTGGACTCGCTGATTACTCATCGTCAACCTTAGACACACGCACACACACAAACACACACACACAATGACACACAAAGTGAGTAAAGCCTGTGTGACTGATAGGGTTTCCTAACACAGCAGATCAGACTGTGTCTCTGTTCTGGCTCAGTGGTGTTTGGTCCGTGTGTGTGAGCCTGACATGTTTAGTCTTTTCAGTTCACTCATTTATTTCATTTTTCTTTCACCTTGTCTTTTGGGGTGTTCTTTCTTTCTTTCTTTCCTCTTTTTCAGCTTTTTCTTTTCTTTTCTTCCATGATTTTCTAATTTTCCCTTCCTCTTCGCTTCTTCTTTCACCTCTTTTTCACGTTTCCCTCCATCTTTTCCTTATACCTAGTCCCTCTCTTATTGCTTTTCCTCCTACGTTTCCTCCCCTTCACACATCTCCATCGCTCTCTCTCTCTCTCTCTCTGTCTCTCTGTTCTAATGCGCCGTCTATCCCCCCCTCCCTTCACCTCCCCTCCCCTCCCTCCCTCCTTCTCCCTCATTATTCCGTATAATCGGTTGTCTAGACAGTGACTCCCCACACAGATCACACCTGAGAGAGTGAGAGAGAGAGACGGAGAGAGAGACGGAGAGAGAGAGAGAGCGATGGCTGGAGCGGAGAGAAAGAGAGATGGAAAAAAGAGGAAATGAGACAGAAGAAGGGAAGAAAAGAGGTGATAAAAATGATTTGCCTTTTTTTTTTTTTTCGTCTGCTGACATCCTCCAAGTGTTTCGGGGAAGGAAAGCTGTCTGACACATTACAGACTGGAGGAGAGAGATGGAGGGAGAAGAAATGGAGATGGAAGAAAAAAGTGAGGGAGGGTAGAAATGAAGCAATAAAAAGACTTAAGTGTATAGCACACGCACACACACACCCCCCCCCACACACACACACACAGACAGACAATTGGGGAGACTTCAGATTGGCAATATGAAATACATCCATTAGTTTTGTCCACTACAGTCTAGACTGGTTGATTTTACGATGATTAGTGTTGTCTGTGTCTGTGTCTGTGTGTGTGTGACTGCTATTATCATTTGGAATAGTTTGCCAGATATCGAGTGAGGCACATCAGAGGAACATCCCCTTTGTGGTTAATCACTATCTTCTTAAGTTAAACATTTTATTTTGTTTGTAACGGCCCTTTAGAGTGACGCATACAAGAATTTTCTGCTCCGATGCCTTGCTCAGATGACATCATGTCTGTGCCATCCAAAACCAATTCAGGAGAATGTTATCATGTCACAGCTGTATGGGTTAGGTCATTTTTTTGGCACAAAAACAGCTTGATTAGGTTTACAGTAAAGACCAAACGAGGTGTGACATCACCTCGTCTGTGTTTTGACTGGAAAGTTGCACTTGAACACACTTCACAAAGACCATGAAGACCACAGCCCACAGACAGCTGGTGAACGTTCAACTCCTGAAAGGAAATAACTCTTCATACCAGCAGGTGCCAGCGGTCTTTATTTGTCATTCAAAAGGGGAAACAGGTCACCGTTAGCTGAGATGCTAGGAAGCTAGGAAGGTGGACTGTAGAATATATGGACGAGTCTCCACTTCTTTTCTTTCGTCAAAATCTTGGGAGTTTGGAGCCGAGTAGTACTGTTGAATTATACACTATACCCCATAGGACTCTCCTTGTCCTACAGGACCGCTTCACATAGCGGTTGTCTTGGCAACCGTTAGTTATCATGATGTCTCATCTGGTTTCTACAGCAGCAAATAATTAACTAAAACTAAACTTCTCAGAAAAATGGATGCATGCATGCAGAAACCGTCCTTGAATTACTTTGTATTTGACGTGTATATTAGTGTTTTAGTTCAACCCAAGTCCCATCCACTAACATGAAGGAGGAGGAGCTTATGACCTATACTGCAGCCAGCCACCAGGGGGAGCTCTACACACTTAGACTTCACTTTTGAGGAGCTGTTGTGTCAGCCATATTTTATACAGCCTATGTCTAGGAAGAGCTACACACCTTCGTACAGAGCTATCCCCTCCTGAATCATACTGAACAGTTGATCCACACTTTATTAATTCCAGATGATCATGTTATGATGTGTGCTCATTAAACTTTGTCATTTTGTGTACTTTCATCATACCTGTTTTGTTTTTTTTTCTTCTCATGCTCCGGTTAACTGATCAGCCAGTCAAAGTTATTTCTATGACCAGCTCATTCTTCTTCTTATTCAACATGCTGATTCGACTAAAAGGGACACACTGGAAAAACTAGCGCAACAAAAGATGCTCACAGACGGTCCAGCACTGGAAAACAGCTGACCATCGGCTTGGTGTGTCACAGCTTTTAGATTTGTTTAAAAATTACTATTACATGAAAGAATTGTAACTTGTAATAATGGTTACAATAGTAACCACATGTTTAAGGTTAGGAGATGCTAATGTTTATGCTGTAACAAACAGCTGACTCTGTACTTGGTATGACCCATCTATCCACTCTAACCTTCTACATACACTAATTGTGTTGCTCTGTAAGGAATATACACTGTAGAAATAGAATGACGAATGGTCTGTGATTCCAGTTTTTGTAAAGAGCAGTTTGTTTTAAAGCTCAGTATGGTGTCTGCGGATGTCGCCATGTTGGCAGCGTCTGACTCCACCTAGCTGTTATTCAAAATCAGGCAAAGAGGTGGAGAAAAAGTGAAGCTGAGACAGGCTGGTTTTACGAGGCAGACACCTAGCAGACTGCGATGGCACCCACGTGTCACTCAAAGCAACCACATCCTTAATCATGCATAACTTTAAGCCTAGATATAATTTGAGTCAGTTAAATAAAAGTTAAATAAAGACTGAACAGTTTTATTGTATTATGCTGTAAACACGTTTATTACTACTGTAAATTTTAATATAGAGTTCTGTGGGTATTGATTTAATTTTGGAGCCAGTCTCAAGTGGCCATTTGAGAAACTGCACAATTGGTCACCTCCGCATTGGCTTCATTTTTTGTAGAGGCTGCTGCTCGAAACATAACCTGATTCCTTACTTACAGCAATGTTAAAGGAATAGCATTTGCATTGTTTAGTATTGAATGTATAGCATAAAGACTGGCAAAGGAGGAAGACAGTGAGCAGAGCTTTCAACACTCAAACCTACTCTCTGAACTCTAAACTTTACAAATGAACTTGCTGCATCGCATTTGTTTAATCTGTGCAGAAAAAGAAATGTGACACCAGATTGCAGTTTGCAGGGATTTAATGCAGGAACAGTTCCTTAGGAAGAACTCTGCAAGTTCCCAGCCTCTGCCAACCAGACTATTGAGTTGCATTCACAGCATGAGTAACAAAAAGCCACAAAACATCTGAGTGTGGTCAGCTACTTGTAGTGTTGCTCAGCCCCTAGTTGTTCAAACGTTGCATTTGATTTTTTGACGTTGAAAACAGCTGAAGCTAGCTCAGCTTTGATGTAGCACGTCATGCCCTTTTCATAGCGATGAGTGTTGGCTGTCAGTTTGATTCTTCATATCTCAGGCTTCCATCAAAACCAGATTATAGCTTGTTGGTGTAGTATGAAAGCAGCATTTGACAACTTGACTGCATCACGTTACTGCCACCAGCTGCCCTTTGTTGTGTCTGATATCCCAATTATACCTACAAATGTGGATAATGAATTCTGAATTTGAAAATGAGCATTCAACGTGGTTTCTTTTACAAGGGGAATTAATTAAATCATTTCTGAAACACCAAGCTCTGATTTGCCGGTCCATCATCAATGATATCTGATAAGGCAGTAGATAAAGTCTGTCAGGAACACGACAAACTACAACTTAACAACAAAAATACTTTATGTTGAGGAACATTTTCGCATGCTTCAATTGGGAGTCTACCTCACTATCTGTTCAAAGACCCAACATGCAGGAGATGCCACAGGTGCACATTGCCCCCTAATGGTCTTTGAATGTACTGTACAAAAATGTATTCACCTCCAACAATAATCCCACAACACTGATCACACAGTCAGTGCTGTTGGTGCAGAACTAAATGCCTCTTGTTACAGCTATTGATCCATTATTATTACTGCAATTTTGCTTTCAACCAAAAAACTGGACATTTTGTTAAATACTCAGATTGTGGATTTAAAGCCTCACAAGACTGATGAGACCCAGAGTACTCAGAATACAGATTGAAATCATCTGTTATTGAAATGACAGATGATTACACAGAAAGGTCTTTTTTTCTTCACTCTTATGCCTCTGGCGCAACTTCCAGGGTTAACGGACGAGTAAGAATAACTGTGGGACACCAAGGCAATGTTTGGACCATGTTGGCCCGACGTTGGGTCGTCTGTGAACGTCCGTGGTCCTAGTCTGACCCCTGTCGGCAGCTGTTTAACCAATTCAGAATGCTTTTAATGTAAACATTCAAATATGTTGATATATTTTCATGACACATGATCATCTAGAATGAACAAGTGAGGTGTAGACCAATTGATCGGCATGATTCAGGAGAGGCCAGCTCTGTTCAGCGGTTTGTAGCTCTTCCTGTTTTTACCAGAATACTTATCTCCTTTCTCACAGAACATATGCCATCTGGTTCTTGGTTGTAGACTTTGCAGTGTGTTCAAGTGCAACTTTTTGGTCCAGAAACAGATGACATGAGGCGATATCATAGCCAACCTGTATTGCTGGTAGGTCTTCGATGTTGTTTTGGCTCGTCCATACCTTAAGGCTCCACCTACTCGCTTTGTTTTAGTGCAAAGAAGTACAAGTACATTATGAAAATGTTTACATTTAATGGGCTATCCTTTTACAAAACATTTTATGAACAACCTGAAATTACTTAAGAGAAGTGCAATTTTGGCTCATTGTTGCCATCTTCTGTTTAGTTAATAATAATAATAATAATACATTTTATTTCTAGGCGCCTTTCAGAACACCCAAGGTCACCGTACAGGTAAAACAGGGTTTAAAATACATTACAGAAATCAAAAGCATTTAACAAACTATAATACACTAAAAGATACAACAAAGAGATAAAAGATTTGGTTTAAAAAAATTAAAAATCTGGAGAGAGTGACAGTCAAGGAGGGTATGATTGGAGAAAAAGGTGGGTTTTGAGATGAGATTTGAAAATTGCCAAAGTGTCGATGTTGCGGATGATGGGTGGAAGGGAATTCCAGAGGCGGGGGGCGGAACGGCTGAAGGCTCTGGACCCCATGGTGGTCATGCGGGCAGGAGGGATGGTGAGGCTGATGGATGAAGATGATCTAAGAGTCCGGCTGGGTGTGTTGACGTGGAGAAGTTCTGTCAGATAAGGAGGGGCGAGGTTGTGGAGGGCTTTGAATGTTAAGAGCAGAATTTTATAGGTGATGCGGTGGGTGATGGGAAGCCAGTGAAGCTGCTGGAGAATAGGGGTGATGTGATGAGAAGAAGGGGTCCTGGTGATAATCCGGGCAGCAGCATTTTGCACAAGCTGTAGTTTACGGAGGGACTTGAGGGGGAGACCAGTGAGAAGTGAGTTGCAGTAATCCAGGCGGGAGGTGACGAGGGAATGGACCAGGATGGCGGTGTTGTCGGCGGTGAGGGACTGGCGGAGACGGTTGATGTTGCGGAGATGGAAATATGCAGACCGGGTAATGTTATTAATGTGAGAGTGGAAAGACAGAGTGCCGTCCAGGACGACACCCAAACTCTTGACTTGTGGGGAGGGGGAGACAGAGGAGTTGTCAATGGTGATGGTGAAACTGTTAGCTTTGGAGAGGGTGGATTTAGAACCAATGAGAAGAACCTCAGTTTTGTCACTGTTCAGTTTGAGAAAGTTGGAGGAGAACCAAGTTTTGATTTCTTGGAGGCAGTCACAGAGGGAGGTGGGAGGGAGGATGGAGGTGGGGTTAGAGGAAAGGTAGAGCTGGGTGTCGTCCGCATAGCAGTGAAAGTGGATATTGTATTTATGGAATATGTGACCAAGGGGGAGGAGGTAAATAATGAAGAGGACTGGACCGAGGACAGAACCTTGTGGTACACCAGAGGAGATGGGAGATGGCTGGGATGCAAAAGTTTTTAGTTGAATGAATTGAGTTCGGCCAGTGAGATAAGAGTGAAACCAGTCCAGGGGTGTGCCAGATAGTCCAATGGATGCCAGTCTATGGAGAAGGATGGAGTGGGAGATAGTGTCAAAAGCTGCGGTAAGGTCAAGGAGGATGAGAATAGTTAGGAGTCCAGAGTCTGCTGCCAGGAGGAGGTCGTTGGTTATTTTGAGTAGAGCCGTTTCAGTGCTGTGATGGGGACGAAAACCGGATTGGAACTGTTCGTAGAGGTTATTGTCGGAGAGATGAGAGTGGAGTTGGGATGCAACTGTTTTTTCAAGGATTTTAGAAAGGAATGGCAGATTGGAAATAGGCCGGAGGTTATTGAAATTGCTGGGGTCTGAACCAGGTTTCTTGAGAATCGGAGTTACTGCAGCACATTTGAGAGATGGTGGGACAGATCCAGAGGTGAGGGAGGAGTGGATGATGGTGGTGATCAGAGAAGACAGGTGGGGGAGACAGGCTTTGACCAGGGGTGTCGGAAAGGGGTCGAGTTGACAGGTGGATGGTTTCGATTTTCTGATAAGTTCCGATACATCAGTAACAGAAGGAAGGTGAAAATTAGAGAATGGTTGAAAGGAAGGGGCTCGGGGGGGAACAGGAGGGAGTGCACTGTAAGAGATGTGAGAGTCCAGTTGCTGATGGATAGTTTCAATTTTACCATTTAGTTCTGGGTCTCAGTGTTGCCATGTCTGCAATTCTGACTAGAAGACTGCGGCTCCTAGTGGACAAATTAGGAATAGCAGATGCTTTTATTGGACTATTACAGTTAATGTCTTAATGTATTAATTTACTAATTCATCCCGCGGGGCACACTGGGCTCTCTGGCGGACCAATTGTGGCCTGCAGGCCATATGTTTGACACCCTTGAATTAGTGACTAGAAAAATCAGTGCATAAATAAGGAACAAAAATAAATAAATAAATAAATAACAATACTGAAACAAAATCCCCCAGAGCAGACAAACTAAACTGAGATGAATTTATGTAGACAGATTTAGACTATTTAGCATCAAATCCCAGATAAAATCACGAATTAAATGTATTGTAAGTTTGTTCAAATAAGAGAACAATCTAAGACGATTCCAAAAAAATGTATTAAAAAAATCTGTGCAAACAAACACACTCTTCATTTTGTCTTCTGTATGGACTTTGCACATTAAATCTGTGTAAAAAGTACAATAATAATAATAATAATATTTGCATAAAAATAATTGTGTCACATTCTAGGTCTTGCAACAATCCACATTTTTATTTTAAGCATAACAAAGGGCCATTTACAGCATTGCAAATATTTATTGTTTCAATCTTAGTTGCAGTTCTCCTTTTTTTAAATACTGACTTTTTTTTCCCAACCATCTTCCTGTTTTACCCGGCAACACTGCTGTAATCGTATCTAACTGCCCCCTCAACACCGTGTTATTCATGAGGTTTTAAGCTGCTGCTCAAATACAAGCCTGCTGCCTGTGACTGGAGATGACTTTGTCTGCGATTGTTCTGATTATATCCACTGGAGCTCTTTGTGTATCTGCAACAAGTAAGGCTGTAACCGTAGCTTTCATCAGAATTCACTTTGCTTTCTATGAGTAGCTTACCTTATGTTAGTGGAAAGTGGAAGTAAATCGTGAGATTACAAATAGCTCAGTTTAAATGTTTGGTGTTTAAGTTCAGGTTTCTGCTGCTGGTCTTTATTGCAAATACGTACATCATAAACAGATGGAGCCTTAAAATACATTGAGTAAATAAAACAATATGTGGCAACCAACGGTAAACAGTTACCGTTTGGATACAGTAAATAAAAAAATAGAAGAAGAAGAAAAAACAGGAACTTGAACATTATAGAGTTCATTATAGACTCTATAGTGTCAGTGTTACTGTCAAACACCAGAAGAACCACCACATTTTTCAGATTAAAAAAGTTTTGAATGACGGAAAAAGTACTCTGTAGTTTAGCACCACAAGTCAGAAGAAACCACATGCATATACATTGTCTTTAAGTTTTCAGAATTTGAATCCCATTTAATTTTAACCTGGTACTGCACATATTGAAGTCATTTATAGTTTAAAGTAGAGTTTGATGTGTAAAACTGCAGACAAATACTGGCTTGGGCAATTGACTTAAAGGACCATTGCATGTTTTGGCTCCTTTAACTAAAGGTTTGGTTTTGTGTTAAGCATCAAAACACATTTTAACAAACTTCCAGACTGCTGGATTCTGTTCATTCTAATATTTTAACTGCTAAAAACTTGAAGCACATTTGGAAAATATGCTAATTTGCTTGGAGGATAGTTACATCAGCCAGTTGGGTTAGCTTAGCATCGGATAACAAAATCCACCTACTGATACTATTAGAGTATCTCCTTTAAAAAAAACAATATGTGTTTTTTTTGCAGGTTATATGGTACACTAGTTCTCGGCTCGACTCAGTAACCTCCAGGAAAGAATCTTATCTTTTGTAACATTACTGCTGTTGGTTTGAATTAATGTCAGTCGTTTTGTCGACTTCTTTTCAGCGCCATCCTATGACTTCAGCTTCATCTACAGATGCTATGAATCCAATGACGTGAGGGTGGACATTGTTGTTGATGGGGATGTGGCCGCGTATGCCGATTTCAACAAGAAAGAGATAGTGTGGGGTATGCCTCACACGCCACAGTACCTAAAAGACTTCCAGAAAAAGCGGGCTCTCGAGATCGCCAAAGCCAGCATTTCGCACTGTCACAGTGTTTTGGGTAAAGCCAAAAAAGCTGATCCCAATACTCCCCTACGCCAAGGTACTAAAAGTCTACATTCATTTAATACAACTTGACCCTTGAGTAAGGGGAACAAGGAATTGTATAATTAGACTAGACGAGACCACAGGTACAGTTGGTTGGTGGTTAAGACACATGCCCTATTAAGTGGTAGCAATCTTTGCTTTAGCTGACTTTAATGCTACTATAATCAACATATCAGAGACAAGTTGACGAACATATTGTTGGTGAACATAATAGAGCACTTAACAGCAGACGTCCGCATTTTTTTCTTCCTTATTGAGAACATGACATGCTAATGCTTTTATTTTTATCTGCAAGAGGTGCATTTATGCAACTCACAGATGTAATATTGACTAATTTTCATGAATAAACAAATAGTATAAGTATAATATTTCCTTTTTTGTTTGTTTGAATGGGTTTTCTTTGTCTGCTGCCAAGACTTGTGTCTGCTGATGCTGGGAGTCGTTTTCATGCAGAGATGTCGAAAATATTCTGAGGGTGGCAAAAACGTTTAAGCGGCACTGTAAACATGTATAGACATATTGGTAAAGATAAGAGTACTTCAGATCAGACCTTCAGGTTAGTCAGCCGCAGAATCAGGTAAAATCTTTTGCTAAACTCAGATCGGTATCCTTGTGAACTGCTTCAACGCTGAACGACTTGCACTTCAGAATATACATTCGACATTGGTTTGTTGCGCAGGCAGCAGAGGTGTGGGAGGTCGGGGTCGATAGAGGGGCACATAGAAAGCCTAACTTTATGGAGGCCATCAGAGTCTGCATCTCGTGTACAGACTGACTATAAAAGTTGGATGTAACTACAGTGATGCATCTGGTCACCATCTTGTTTTTTTTTGTGTTGTTGTTTTTGTTTATCTAGAGAGAGGTGCTAGAGAGGAAACAAGCCAGTCATTCCCTCAAACATACCTCTTTTTGCCAGCTAATATTTGCTTAGCAGAAGATGGGGAATTCTCTAACAGTACCGCGATTTCTTCAATTTAGTTTGTTCATGAGAGAAGTTAAATGAGAGTTTATTGGCACCTGAGATTTTTTGGAGCCCTCACCTGATGACCACTGACTTGAATTGTATTTTAAGCCACTTCTGCTCTGGTTTCAGACCAGATGTTTAAGTCCATCTTTTACATACAGTCTACGGTCTCACCACAAACTAGCTACTAATGCCCTGAAGTGTCCCTGAACATATTCTGTTTAAGGTGATAGCTAAACTTCACATGCAGTGAACCTGGTGGTATTTAGGTGATTTCTACAAGGCATAATACCGACTGGATATATTGTAGGACCAGTTTAAATTGCACATTTGCAGTGATGGAGGTTTGATGACAAGAGCCCCTGTAACATACAAAAATAACCTCAAGCATCAGCACCTTTAACAAAGGTCAGAAGACAAATTAAAAATCAACACAAATGTGCTGAGATGAATTCTAAATAGTGATAATGCTGGAAACTTTCCTGCTTAATAAACTATCCTCATCTCTGTTCTGTTCTATTGATTGAGCAGATGCTCCAGACATCTCCATCTATGCTCGGTATGAGGGGGAGGACGGAGTGGTCAACACTCTCTTCTGTTTAGCCAATCACTTCTACCCGCCCACCATCAACTTCACATGGACCAAGAACGGGGCGGAAGTCACAGAGGGGGTACTGAACCTGCGGTACCGCCACAACAGCGACGGCACGTTCCACAGAATCTCGACGCTGAGTTTAACCCCCCGAGAGGGAGAACTTTACTCCTGCAAAGTGGAGCATCAAGCCTTAGAGCATCCTCTCACCAGGAGCTGGGGTAAGCAGAGATGCTATTACACAAGGAAATCGTACGGAAAACTCCTCCACTCTCATTTCAGCGTGGTCATACAATGCCCATGTGAAAATGAAAATGCAAATACTCAAATAACCCATACACATGTGGAGAGGTGAAGTGGAGGACAAGCGGTTACAGAAAATGAACGCATGAATTTACATTTCTGTTTTAATGATGTCAAAATATGACTCTGATGAGAACGCACAAAAAGATTTAACGTTTTTTGTTTAACTCACAGAGCTGAAGGAAAAGAGGTGGATCGGTCTGAGTCCTGCAGGCGTTTTCTTCTGTGCAAGCCTAATTTTGTGCCTGATGGGAATTGGGAATGGAGTCTTCTTTTTCAACAAGCAGCCTAATTAATGACATTTTACAGACAGAAGCTCTGAGACCACTTCTGTTGTTATTGTTTTATAGTATTCTTTAATCCTCAAAGGGCCTCTGCTTCTCCTGACTGAAAGTCGTTGGTGTAAGTCAAATCATGTATGCACATTACATGTTCGACATTACAAACATTTCCAGATTCACATTGAAGGAAATACACTATAAACAGTCTTAGCTACAGTCCTCCTCCTCCAGAGCCAATTTGTTAAGCTGCAATGACTTTTAAAGTTCATTTCATGTCTTGGAGCGTCTCACTTTCTCACCTGTCTCTGCTGAATAATCTGCAAACACACAACCAAATGTGAAACAGCGATCTCTGAGCAAACACTATGAATGACACTCTGACATGATGAAGTTGACTCGCCTTCTGATTCTCGGAAGACATCTCTGTCAGGAAGTGACTGTTTCACCTGCATCCTCACCTCAAACAGCCCCCCCTGCAGTTCTGTGAGCTTTGTCAGGATCATCATGTCAGCGTTTGACTCCAGCAAGAGAATTTATGTGATAGTGAGGAGGGGTGTAGGTGGTTTCAGCGACAAAGCAGCTTTTTAAAAAGCGGAAAGAAAGAAAAAAAGTGAAGAGGCGAAGCTCAACATGTGGAGGAGAAAAAATATTCAACTAGAGTTATGTGCTATAAATCAGACCCTGTGTTTTCTGAGGGATTGTATGATGCCGAACATGTGACTACCTGGTCCTGTGCTGAGAAAGGAAAGTCTAGTGCAAGATTAGGAGAACAGTACATGCATCTCAAAATGACACAATCTGAAATTAAGGCACTTTGAAAGTTTTATTTGTATCATATATATGCTTTATTCACATGTATGATTTGCTCTACTCTTTTCTTCTGCCCCACCTCCCTCTTTTTCTGCTTCTTTATCTGGCTGGGTTCATGCTGATGTGTCCCCCTACCAAGTGCTCAAGGTTTCTTCCTGTTAGAAGTTTTTTTTTATTGTGTCTCTGTAGTGGTCGCTCTGGTGGTTTCAGGCTCTGGACTATGTGAAGCGTCTTGAGAAAGTTTGGATTGTTATTTTATGCCATATAAATAAAGATGTATTGAACTGAAATGTTTTCTTCACTGAGAGAAGAACTGATAGAGCGTAAAGAGACAAATAATCTGTAAAAATCAGACTTTGACATCCAGAAGATGTCAAACCAACAATGTCATTAGAACAGGGGCGACCTGAAATGGCGGTCACATACTTTGACTCAGGATATGTAACTTAATGAAAATTCTTAAACTTTTAAAGGACCCCATCATCATCCCTGCAAGTATATTACAGAGCCCATAAGATGTTAGGCCTGCTTGAACCTGATTACAGTAAGTTTGAAACCAGGAATGCAGAACTGCAAATTTACAGATTGGAGTCGATGGAAATCTCAAAAAGAAATCTCAAAGGCGTGAGTATTTATTTATTTGATTAATTTTATAATTTATTTTGTGCTTTTCTGCAAATATATCAAAGTTTTTCTAAATATTTCATCCTGGGAAATTTAATTCTTATAAGGACAGGAAGGAATTGTCAGTCACTGACTCATCAGTCACTGATCAAGCAATAATGTGTTTTGGTAAGAGCACATTTCACCATAAAATCATAATAATGAATAATTTGGATTCAACGTCAGCAACTTAAGGACAACACAGACTTAAATTGTTCACAAGCAATCTTGTTGTTTTGATCGTTACTGTCTTGTTTGTGTTCAACAAAATGAACTATTAAAATATAAATCCGCCTTATTTAACTTTATTGAAATGTGACCCCATTTTACTATTGCTTTAAATGTACTTACACAGGGATCGTCATAACAGATGAAAAATAACTTAAATATTTAATAAGCATATCCAATAGCTATAATAAATACAATGCACACATTTGATTATACTTTTAATGCCAATACTAATAATACAGCATTTTATTATAACAAGTCTAAATATATAGATAGATACATGGGATCGAGTGTTTAAAGTTATAATGAAAAATTATATTTACATTTTAAGAAAAAAAGTATTTAAGTTTTACATACAGTCTATGATTTGAGCTCATACAGTCAATGGGAGAAACCCAGGATTTTGTTTTTCAGGCGGCAACGTTGCATCGTTTATTATTGTCCCCGGGGCAACAACACTCAGCACCTTTATAGTTCCACAACACGCATGTAGCGACACTTTGGCTAAAAGCTGTCCGCAAACATTGGTGACATGAGTGCCGATAATTGTGTTGAAAATGTGACAGTGCCTTTACGTAATCTGCTGAACTCCATCCAGTGCATCAGAGATCGAGTCAGAGGTAAATGCGACACGTTAGCAAAACCGCTAACCACCGAGACACATGCTCGCTTGCGTCAAGCTAGCTAATAGTGCTAACATTAGCGTTAACTGTGTTCTTCAGTTAACCGTTATCAGTTAACGAATTTAACGAGACAGTTTAATTTCTGCTAAAACACCAGTGAGTCTAGTAAAGATACGTTACATGTTAAAATACTGAAATAAGTTACCAACCAAATTCTGCTAGTTAGTTAGCTCTGCTTTAGTCGGCTAACCTGCTAGCATTATGAAGGCTGTAATGTTCAGGCTAAACGGAAAACTAAAACCTAAAGGGAGCTGATAAAACATTGGAACACCCCAGTGTAACTCCTGATGACACGTATCATATTTTGTACTAAAATAACTGACAACTAAATGTATGCCCAAGTTTGAAGTTTGTTCAAGTTTATTCTTGAACTATTTAACTACGAATTTGACACACATTACACTATAGCTAGCTAAAATTGTAAAGTAAAGGACACGAAATAGACAAAATAACAGGTTTTAATACCTTCCACTACAAACCAACAAATGTAACCTTACATTACCACAACAGTCATTGCTTTAAATCTAATATGCTGAAATTTGTCAAGTCGTTAAGGCCATCAAAGAGGCTACATAGAGCAGCTGCTAGCTGCTAGCTGCTAGCAGGGCTACAACTAAATAATATTTAATCATTGTTTAAATTTTTATTTATGAGTGATGATGTGATGTCTGCAGGTGCCTGGTTTTGTCTTGTCAAATGTTTTTAAAAACAAAACAGACCTTCAAATACTGGGCATCAATTTCTGAGGCTGGACCCAGACACTGTTATCAATATTGTTATGATATATTGTTCTGGCTTTATGTTTTAATAGCGATAAGAAAAATAATTGTGAGAAATTACCTTTAGAAGTAGAAGCTACGTAGTTTTTTTCTTTTTCTTTATACCATTTTCTAATTTATTTAAAAAATAATCACTCATAAACTAGAAAATGCTTTGTCATCATGACAGGTTGAGTTTATGTTGTATAATAAAATGAAACTGCTATGTTTTCCTAATTGAATGCTTATTTTCCATTGCAGATGGAGAATCAAATGAGTCTGATGGGGCGTTCAACCTCTCAAACTTCTTTGACACTCTGAGTTGAGTATATCATATTTTTTTTTATGACTTTTTTGTGTATTCAGCAAGTGTTAATTTAACAATAGATCGTAGCAATTAAGAAGCATTATCATTTAGGTGTGTAAGCTGTCAGTGTGCTTGTTTCAAACAGATATGTTCAGTTCTTCATCTTCTCTATCTTGCAGTCTTTTAATAAGACCTCTAATACGATGTAACTGTCTCTTTTGTCCTCAGACCAGGCAGTGAAGGCAGTGTCCCAGGAAGCCACCAAACTCAGCCTGGCCTTCTCCAAACCCCCGCTGCCTTCACAACAGGTTAGATTATTATTCTAATCATTATGTTGCTTTATTGAACTGAAAATAGAAAACTGTTCAAGGTCAGTTTTGGAGAAGTTTGGCCAACTGTAGAAAGACTCACACACTAATTTATTTATTAATTCACAAGTTGTTCTGCTTTTTGATGAATAAATGACAAATGTTTGTCCTGATGAACAGTTGGTGCAGCTTCCTCATACTTTGTGTGACCAACTGTAAAGACTAAACACTAGTTACCAATCAGGGGCCAAGCTTCCTGATTCCTAAAGCTAAAAATAAGTCAGTGTATTGTTTTAAGGTGTTTTCATTTGTGTTGCCTGTCTGTGTTTCCTCCACTCTCTGCAGGATGCAGAGAAGTTGGCAGACTCCATCTTGAAGAGCATCCTCACTCTGTCTACAGTGTATTACTGGCTACCTAAGAGCCAAGGTAACAACCTGTAACCACCACAACAGTCCTGGAATTAGCTCGTAGGCCCTGCGTTGTGGTCATATCAGAAGAAGAATATGCTTCCTTGGTTCTCCATTTTACATTAATTTTTTGTCCAATTTCACTCAGTAAAATGTGGTTTCATAGTTTAATATTGAAACATTAAACAAATACAGTAAGAATCATTTACTGATAAAACTTTTGTCATTCAGTCAGAAGCTAACTGTGTCAGCTCATTGGGATTGTCTGGACAGAAGTTATGAATTACAAATGTGAATTTAAGTTTTTATTTAAAAATTCAATTGCCTTTTCATGCCACTAGATGGTGCTCTAGAGTTTTTGAGATCAGTGTTCAGCTGCGAGAGGATGACTATATTTTTGAAGCAGTGGCATTTTTGAAAATACCTGAGAAAGTAAACTGGTCTAAACTGTTTCAGTTCAGTTGGAGTAAACAGTTCATTGTGTCCAGTGCTTGCAACAAAGGGATGTTTTAGATCAAAATTAACAGGGTTTCATTCCTGGAAAACAAACACACACACACTGGCAGAACTGTTACAAATTTAAAACTCTCAAAAATATCTTGGAGAAACGTTCTGAGCTGTAAAAAGCACAAATAAAAAGTAATATTCGCAGAGAGTTAAAAAAAAAAAAAACAACTTTCAAAACATACAAGCCTTCAGAACTTGGTTTCAGTCTTGCAAACATTTTTTTTTCTCCATTAGATTTCAAGCTTTTAAAACATTTTTTGCATTTTCATGACAAAATATTTGTCCATTAAATGCATTAAAAATAAAATGAAGTGGGACTTACCTTCTTAGATTAAAAACAGATTTACACAAAGTTTTTTCTCTGAAAGGGTAAAAAAGATGGTTTATATATGATCTCAAACTCAACGTATCATGTTATCAAAATGTTTAAAATGTATTAAAACATTACGGGACTAACCGCTCCTACACTCGGCTTGTCTAAGTGTCTCTGTCCACTCTGTGTTTCAGGGGTGAGTCTTCGACGGCAGGTCAGAGACGCCACAGTCGAGGTGCTGGAGGGAGTCTCTCAGTTGGTGGAGGTCATACTGAACTCACCGCTACAAAGGTACCACGATCGCACAAACTGAGTTTAAACTGATGAGCCACAGCAGAATAGGAAAACAATAGATATGTCTGATATTTTCTTTTGCTACTTGTTATGTTGAATCAGTGAAATCAACTTTTATGTCTGCGAAAGTTCTCAGCCAGGTCGTGGGGAAAAAAAAAAAAGTTGAAACAAGGTAAACTGGATTTATAGAGTTGCTTGAAGACATTCTACCACTCATTAAAGTAGCTTCTTCAGAAGCCATAAGTCTATTTGCCTTTGTTTCAGCAGTTTTTTTGGATATGTGATTGTGTTGACAGTAATACTAACAAAGAATTCTCATACAGTGCTTACCAGAAATGTTCACCCTCTTGAAAGTTTTAGTGTATTATTTGATTCATAATTCTGAGTGAAAGTCAGTTTTCATTTCACAAATCACAAATTATCCCCATGGGGACTAAAAACATCTACACAGCACACGGCTGCCTCAACATAATCTATTTAAAGTATAACGTAAACACAGTAGATCCTTCATTGACCCTGTTTCCTTCCCTGTGTGTTTTAAATCTTATATTGTTGCAACTTGGTTGGAGTTGTCTTCTTACCTGTGCACTATGGATGTCCTGATTGGTATCTAGGCCAATTCAAGCTGTTTTTCTTTCTTTCTTTCTTTCTTTCTTTCTTTTTTTTTTTTTTTCTTTTTTAATGATCGGATCAGGATCTGGCTTCAGCCAAGCCTCTTTTGTAGTTATTTATTTTAGCTCTGCCCTAAACCAAAACCACATCCCTGCAGCGTCAAAATGTCTTCTGTCTCTGTTTTAGTGACGGTTGCATGAAGTTGCCAAGAAAAATGATAATAATAAACTGTGCAATGTGAATGGTTGGCGTTGTGGTAGCAGGTGATCATTATTCAATATTACCAACTTGATTCAACACAGAATGAACAGAATACGTGGAGTTCACTCAAGCTAAGGCTGCACGACATGAATAACAACACAACACTGAAACAAGTTTGAAAGAAGAGAATTTTTTATTTAAGATCTGACTGAGACGAGACTCCGTATTAAATAATTGGTACTGGATAGCTGATGTAAAATAATTTGTCCTACAGTGCACAGCTCCATAGTGTTAATTCTGGTGAAAAACTCAAAACATAGATCAACTGAAGAAGACATGTTAATGTGTCAAGTATTTATACCCCTCAGTAGAACTTGGAATTTAAATTTTTGATTTTTTTTTTAGCTCTTGCAGCTCTGTAGTAAACTTTCTGGCATGCTCAGACTTGTTGGTCTACAGGACATTGTATTTCATTTTTTAATTTTTTTTCTATCCTCTTCGTTCCTCTAGTCTGAGCCAAGAACAGTTGACGTCCACAGGAGGCGTGTGGTCAGCCTGTGACCGGTTCGTCCAGCTGCCTCGAGGTCAGTTTACTTGAAATGAAGTTATAGTAGAAATATTAATGTTAGACGCAGTAGTATCATTTACATGGATCATGACAGCAACACACTGAAACTTGTCCATACAACCGTACAACCATACAACATTTAACAGTAACATAATAGAAAATATGTTATGATTTAAAATAATTAAACTGTTTTAAGTCACAGTTAAGTGAAATTACAGTAAATCGTCAGATGTTTTCAACATTAGAAACCTCTAAAAGAGAGAGTATATTTCAGCTGATTTAAAATGACTCTCAAGAAAAGTCAATATTTATACTGGCAGGGATGGGACAAAAGGTGCAGAGTAACGGTACGCTCCGGTTTCTGCAGGTTTAAAAAGCAGCTGGTTGGCCTCGCTCCAGAGCTAAATATGTTCAAACTAGAGATCATGTACAGGCTGTATTATACGACTGTACCTGCAGCAACAGCACTTGAGCTAAATCTTTACTTTGTAACTTGAAGAAGTCTTCTCTGACGAGTACTTACAGTTGAAACCAGATGTTTACATACACTGTGTTAAAAGACACATAAACATTTTTTCCTCACTGTCTGAAGTTAAATCAGACTAAACCTCTCCTGTTTTAGGTCAGTTAGGATTACCAAAATTATTTCTATTTGCTAAATGCCACATTTTTTATTACTTTCTTCAAAGTCAGAAGTTTACATACATTTCCTTAGTATTTAGTAGCATTGCCTTTAAACTGTATGACTGGGGTCAAATGCTTTGGGTATCCTTCCACAAGCTTCTCACAATAGTCTGCTGGAATTCTGGTCCGTTCCTCCTGACAGAACTTGTGTAACTGAGTCAGGGTTGTAGGCAGCCTCACTCGCACACGCCTTTTCAGATCTGCCCACAAATTTTCTATGGGATTGAGATCGGGGCTTTGTGATGGCCACTCCAAAACATGGATTTTGTTGTCCTTAAGCCACTTTGTAACTACTTTGACAGTATGCTTAGGGTCATTGTCCATTTGGAAGACCCATTTGCGCCCAAGCTTTAACTCCCTGGCTGATGTCTTTAGATGTTGCTTCAATATTTCCACATAATGTTCTTTCCTCATGATGCCGCCTATTTTATGAAGTGCACCAGTTCCTCCTTCGGCAAAACAGCCCCACAACATGATGCTGCCACCCCCATACTTCACAGTTGGGATGGTGTTCTCAGGCTTACAAGCTTCCCCCTTTTTCCTCCAAATGTAACGATGGTCATTATGGCCAAACAGTTCCACTTTAGTTTCATCAGACCACAGGACATGTCTCCAAAAATTAAGGTCTTTGTCCCTGTGTGCATTTGCAAACTGTAATCTGGCTTTTTTATGTTACTTTTGGAGTAATGGCTTCTTCCTCGCTGAGTGGCCTTTTAGCTCATGTTGGTACAGGACTCGTTTCACTGTGGATAATGACACTCTCTTACTAGCTTCAGCTTGACAAGGTCTTTAGCTTTTGTTCTGGGGTTGATTCGCACGTTTCGGACCAAAACACGTTCATCTCTGGGACATAGAACCCATCTCCTTCCTGAGCGGTATGATGGCTGGACATTCCCATGGTGTCTATACTTGCGTATAATTGTTTGAACAGATGAACGTGGCACCTTCAAGCATCTGGAAATTGTACCCAAGGATGAACCAGACTTGTGGAGCACCACAATTCTCTTCCTGATATCTTGGCTGTAACTTGTGATTTCCCCATGATGTCAAACAAGGAAGCAGTGTGTTTGAGGTGTAGCCTTAAAGTACATCCACGGGTGTGCCTCCAATTAACACAAATGTTGTCTGTCAATCAGAAGCTTCCAAAGCCATGACATCATCATCAGGGCTTTCCTTCATTGTTTAAAGACATAGTAATCTTTGTGTATGTAAACGTCTGACTATGAAGAAAGTAATAAAAAATTCTCTAAGAAATTCTCTTTCTCATTATTGTGGCATTTAGCAAATAGAAATAATTTTAGTAAAGCTAACTGACCTAAAACAGGAGAGGTTTAGTCTGATTTAACTTCAGACAGTGAGGAAAAAATGTTTTTGTGTCTTTTAACACAGTGTATGTAAACATCTGGTTTCAACTGTATACCCTCTCTACAAGGTGAATAACACTCCCCAAACAAGACAGATCACACGTTTTCATACCTCACTCCACAATCTGTCATGCTTTTCTAAACCACCGAGCTTTTGTTGGACCTTCTAGACATACCATTGACAATATATTTGCATATAAAGGCCTCAAAATCCGCAGTGTCATCAAGTGACACTTGGAATTAATGGAGTTGGACTGATTTGCCTTCTTGAAATGTCAGCAACCAGTTAGCTTTGCAATTATTCTTACAGTTGGTCTCCATTATCAATCAGTCTCTAATCCAGTTTGTTGTGTGAACGCTCAGTTTTTTCTGATCATATATATTATATATTTCTCCTAGAATATTATAACATTTAACAAGAGATTCAAAGATTTTAAAGAATATGATTGTCAGGGCATACTGAAGAATCTAAAATTAAAATAAGCGGTATTAGATATAAAATAAACACTGATACAGTAAGCTGTATATATACAGTTTTTAAATCATGTGTCTGATCTCTTGAATAAAATTTTGAGTGACATGTCTGTTCCACAGATAATAAGGCAGCAGTGCTGGTGGTTCTGTCGTCTCAGACCGGTGTTGTAAAAGACGCTTTAGAGGAAATTGAGCAGGTACACACAGTGAAGTACATCGTGTATTCTTACAATGGTTGGGATCTTTATTTATCATGCATGCAGACTTTTTTTGTTGTTGTTGTTGTTTGTCCTTCTGTTAGATCAGCTTTTGTTTTAGCCCTACTATCATGATTCCTTGTGTGTTAGATAACAGAGAAAATAAATGGCTGTAATTCCTAAACCTTTCCTCCAGTCTGGCTGCAAATACCCTCAAATTAAGGGCCTGTCCACACGGAAACGCTTTTTGGTCTAAACGCAGATGTTTTGCATCGTTTTGGCCGATCGTCCACACGAATCCTGTAAACGCATTGCCCTAAAACGCACTTTTCTGAAACCGGGTCCCAGGGTGGAAAAATTCGCAAACGCACCTCTTGCGTTTTGGTGTGGACAGGGAAAAACGGCGAAAACGGCAAAAAACGCATACGGGCGTTTCGATGATGTCATCGCCACACCCCTCGAGCTTAGCCTTCCACCTCTTATATCCCGCGAGACGTCTCATAACAACATCAACAACAATGGCGGACTACATGCTCGTGTTCCTGCTGGAGAAGATATTGAGCCTATTAGGGTTACCAGGGCAAAATATAATTTCTCCTTGAGTTTGGTTTCTTCTAAAGCCCATTTGTAAACAGCACTCAAGCTTTATGCGCATGCTCCGCCTCTTCCTCTCTGTTTTTGGTGAATTTCTGAAACTGAAACAGCGCCACCTATAGGCCTGGGATATGAAGTAGCGTTTTCAGTCGTGTTGAAACGGATCTGTGTGGACGCAGATATTCTTGAAACGATGCCAGGGAAAACGGACAGGGAAAAGATCGTTTTCGTACGTGTGGACGTGGCCTAAATCTGAGCGTCTGCAACCCTCGATTTTGATAAACAAAACTACCAAAGAATTAAAAATGCGCCAGTGACTGTAAATCAGACTTTTTTTTTTACAGACAATAGCTTGTATTTCATGGGGTTTGTTAACAATGAATAAAATATAGAGCAGAGACATGTCAAATTTTATCAGATACACTGAATATTCAACATCCCACCACCAGGCGTTATCTGAGGCTCAGGATCCTTTCAGCGACGTGCTCGATGATGACCTGGACGGGGACGATCCTCGGGGCAACCAGGACACTTACTGGTCGGAGAAGGACCGGGAGGTCATCGGTCCGTGCCAGGGGCTGATGAAAGCGTCCGCAGCATGTCTGAGGAAACTGACATCCGCCGTCAAAGCCAACGGAGACTTCAGCACGCCTCAGAACGTGGCCCAGCTCGACGACTTGGCCGACATCACAAAGGAAATCAGCCCTGGGTAGGAGACCATCATTGCTTGTGTTGGGACAATAAAAATAGTTGTTGACAAAAAAATATAACTGAATTGCAGCAGCTAGAAGAAAAATCTGACAAATCTGTATTTTCTCCTCAGAGTTGATGATCTGGCCCTCTGTCTCTACCCACCTATGGACTACAGTGGAGTAGAAAGCAACGTAAGACAAACACACCTCTAATGAAATATCATCAGAAAGTTGAGATTAAAAAAAGCTTGTGGTTTCTTTGATCATACCATCACAAAGATATCTATCTTAAACTATTGCATTTGATAAAATACACATTTTTGTGACATTGCATTGTCTTGTTGGTCGTATGTTTAAGGTGAGAGTTGGAGAGTTGACTCATATTACAGTTTGAGATCTCATCAAAAAGCCATCTTTTCTTTGGCTGTTCTGCATCAGCTCGTTGAAACTGCTGAATGTAAAGTGACAAGACTACAGACGAATCACAAAAAGTTTTTCATTTTCATTGCCCCCCATAACGTATTTATATTTTTATTTACTTGATGTATTTTAAGACGTTGGTGGCTTCTTCAGCTTCTTTTTTCTTCCTCTGCTGAGTGGTGAATTGTCTTCAAGAAAGCTCAAAACAAGTTCATTTGACTTTAGTTTTGGTATCCTCTGAACTGATGAGACAAATACTGAATTAATGGCATCTGATCTGACTGGGTTTGTCAGGATGAATTAGATAAACTGACCAAATCCACAAAGAATCAGAGCTGTAATTGCTGCTTAATGGTTTTCTAAACAACTACCAAATTAAGGGTCTGAATACTTTTGTGAGTAAAAAAACTCCGGTTTTTGATTATAAAAACATGTTTTACCTCACTGCATGATTGATCCTTTTAAATGTTAATTAACACCACTATAAAACAAGGTGGTCTGACTACTTCCTGAAGCGACTTTTTTAATGCAGTTTTCTCTACAGGTGTCTAAACTTGGAACGCTTCTGAAGAAAGTTCTGGAGATCGTCAGGTGAGTTAGATTTATTGCATGGGGAACTAGTGCAGACTTGAATTTGTTAAACATGATCAAAAGCCAGAAACCTGACTTGTGTGGAGTCAGCTGTCAAGCTGAAAAGCCAGTTTTTAAGTGGCTGGGTGTGTTGGAGAAAGTTTGAGTAAGACGGGAGTGGAGTGTCTGTGGATGTGTGAAGTCATCTTGTCTGTTCATCTGGCTGTTGATCCTAACAGGTTACAATGAAATTAACACACAGCGCCAGTGTAATAGGTGAGGTGAATAACACTGATTATTTATTCATCACAGTACCCGTTAGTGGGTGGCATATACCAGGAAGTAAGTGAACATTTTCCTCAAAGTTGATGCGCTAGAAGCAGGAAACGTGCACATATTGTGATGACTGGACAACTGGGGGTCAAATGGTTCAGGAATTAAATTCAGAAGGCCAACAATGGTGTTGACTTGGCCTTCAAATCTATGGAGAGCCCACCTCTCACATTTAAAGACTTTAAAGACATAATGTTATAAGCGAGCAGAGGCTGTTCACAGGTTTATGTTATTTTTATCACACCCTTTCCCTTCTCTTCCTCCTCCAGGTCCAGCCATGTGTGTGGAGAATCAGAGCTGACCTGGGTCCAGTTCTTAGACGGAGCCGTTGACCACAACCTGCAGAAAGCCAAAGACCTGATTCAGCAGGACAGCTAGCGTTATGAGTGTTTCTGGTGTCTTGCTTTTATGTGGAAGGAATTGCTGCATTCTGGGTGTGTTTGTGTGCGTGTTTGTGTGTGTGTGCGCGTGCATGCGTGCGTGTATTGGGTGTGAGTGCGTGTGAAAAATATATATATAAAAAAATTAAAACAAATAATTAGAGGGAAGACTTGTGTCCTTCAGTGAACTCTACTGCTGAAGGATGCTCCACAATGTGATTGGAATGTCATTAACTAATAACTACAGTCAACATTTGACAGCTGTCCAAACACACGCCTGCTACATGTTTACTATGTAACTAATGGGTTTATTAAAATACCAAACTAATCATTTTGCATGTCCCGCTTGAAGGCATTTTCCTGCTGTAGCTCTTTACAGGTACATTACATCTATTAGGTTCATTAGTCTAAACTGATACATTCTTATTTAACAGTACTGCACTAATTCTTTTCTTCGTTATGCTTCTGGTGTTCAGCATTTGTTTGAAATAACTGAGAGACCAGTGGATTCAACTGTGTTTTTTATTGTGGAGGCCGTGGTTTGTAGAACTACTGAGTTGTATTGTGCTGTATCGACACATGGTCCTATTATTTTGACAACTCAATTTTAGTGGGTTAGCCTAAATAGCAGAAATACTTTTAATTCAATCAAGTTTAACAACACCTAAAACTACATCCTCCAAATTGATCGTCCAGTTGAATTACTACTCTCCTGACGCTGTTTGAACATCATCTGAACATTAGATAAGTCATGAAGGAGAATTTGCAGCAGGGCTGTTATAGTAGAATTTATTTGTTTTCACTAGTGTACCTAATGAAATGGCAAGTTAGTTTAAATATTGCAGCAAAAGAGGACATCTGCGTGATGATGTAGGTCAAGAGTCCATGTTAAAAACTTTACTGCAGAAATAAACATGTTTACGGCCTGGTACAACAAAACTCTTTGTCTCTGTAGCTAATTCCTCCATTCGTGACAACTCTACGGGATAATTTTTGTATATAACATACCTGTTCTTGGGTGTCACCCAGACACCAAGGTCACTTTTGGACATTAGACAAGGGCGTTTGTCCATTTTTGGACATTAGACATTAGGTGGAGTCAGACACGGCCACAATGAGCTGTCACACTGTGCTTCAAGACAATTCTTCACAAATCCTCTACGTAACGTCACAGAGGGTTTGTCCATCTTCACACAATGGTCAAAGATAACAGATTTATTATACAGTGTTTTAAGTAAACAAATTGTCAAATAACCAGGACCAGACTTCCCCAATCTCAAATGTGTCTCCCTGCTGTTTGTTTCAGGCCATTTACAGAGCTGAAAGACAGTGAACAACCTCTTTTTCCTCTCATATGTTTTTTTTTTTTTTTTTTTTTAAACAAACAAACTGGTCATGTCATAGCAAGTAGCCCACTAAAGTGGTTGGTAATTGTTGACACACCTGATGACACTGAAGGTTACCTTAGCTATTGATGTCATGTTGGAATCATTTTAAACTGTCGTCTGTGTTGAAGGTGCGTGTGAGATGACAGTCTGGGTGGAGGCTTTGACTCAGGAATATTTTGGTTTTATGGTCATCAGTATTTTGATACAGCTGACAATAAAATGAAAGACTAGTAGCTCAATATGAATCGGTTGTTGTTTTAATAATCACGCATGTGTGGAACTCGAACACCGTGCTATCCTAATGTTGTGTGCGTCTCCCTTGTGCCTCTGTGGATCAGGCTTGTTCCAGTGCATTCCGCAGATACTTCATCAGTCTGGGATCTAGTGCATTTGGAGGCCAGGTCAACACCTTGTGTTGTTTTTCATGTTTGTTTTTTTTTTAGCGTTTTTGTGTGTGTGTCTGTGTCAGGCTGCATCCTGCTGGGGATTGCTGCTGCCTTCAAGGAGTGTTATTGCTATGGGGTGATGGTGCTTGGTCTGGTCTACGTGGGACATTTTTAAGTAACATCCGCATGAATGCCAGGAATTTCAAAAGTTTCCCACCAGAACATTGTAATGTCACAAGATGATCAGTGTTATTTATTTCTTCCGTCAGTGGTTTTAATGTTGTGACTGATTGGTGTATATAAGAGTAAATATATTAAGGATAAATTAACATGACTGTATCAAGTTTTAACTAAGTAACTACTACCAGGGGCACCGCTAGGGATTTTGGGCCCCATGAAAAGAATCTTTACAGGGTTGATGTTATTGTTACATCAACACCTTGAAATAAAGTTATTGTTACCAGGACAGTGAAAATAAAATATTTGTGATTATATGTTAGTTAATAACTTAGTGTCATTATTTTTTCTGTATTATAATTTCATCATCATTAGGGGCCTCTCTGGGCCCCCCTCAATCATGGGCCCCTAAAATCCGTCTCCTTTACCCCCCCTTTTCGGCGCCCCAGACTACTACAGTGGTAGAAATAGTTTGTTTTTTGAAAAAACAACCAAAGGACTGAAGAGGAGGCTGAACATATATTGACATTCATGAATATCATGAATAATTGCAGCAATGCTCTTGAAAAACAAGTATCGCACCGGAAAGTGCATGACTTTAAGAAGCATATGTACTAAGTATTGGACGGGGGGGGGGGGATAACAAGCACAGAACTACACGGGATGAAGTAATACAATGATAAATAGATAGAGACAGATGTTATCGTCCAGATACAGATAACTGGGTCATTTGGCTAACAAATGCTAACGTTAAAGACTCCGATTGCTAAAGGGACAAAGGACCTCCGGTAGAGCTCCTTCTTGATCTGTGGGAGCAGTATCTGGCTGAAGGATCTACCTAAGGTCCCACTTGTCTCATACAGGGGGTCCAACGTCCTTCTCTCCCCCACCTGCTCCACTGAGTCCAGACTCCAGAGGACAGGATGGAGCTGGCTTTCTGTTTGTCCTGAACTCAAGACACCTTAAAAATGAGCTTCTGCTGCAAAAATGGCTTATATATTTAATTATTTAATCATTTGTATATCCAGCTTGTGCAGCACAACTAGTAGAATCAGAGCCAAATTCACAATGAGAATTAGCTGAAAAACCTCTGCCCACAGAAATCTGGATCTGATTTCTACATGACACATGTGTGAACATGTTGGCTGTTCACATAATCACACGGTTTCTGAGAAAAGTGAGTTTGTGTCATGGCATTTAATCCAATGACAACATTCCATGAAATGGTTAATACACATTTGTAAGATTATTGTGAAATGCAGATGGGCGTGACAGGTGCTTTAAAATCCATCAGCTTTGAGTCACTTGTCAGTGAGTTGCTGAGAGCGTTGCCGAGCGTTTACTGTCTACACGTAAGACGAAAAGTTCTGATGATGGCTGGGGAGAAACTATCTTGTAAGTACACCATCTTTTACAGATTTAACTTCATAATCTTGTTCCATGGTGGTGTGACTGAGTCTGACACTTGTGTACTTGCATTCATTCATGATTGCCTTAATGTGCTGTTCGGTTACAAAATTTGTTCTGGCAAAAGCATCTTGAGGATTGGAAATGATGATGGGAACAGTGCAAACAAGTTAAAGCTTTTGTTCGGTGTGTTAATATTTCTAAAATATATCACATGTTCTTGGGTCACATGGCCTCAGTCACCTTTCCAGTCTTCTAGGAAAGCTGTTGAACAGCTTTAGCAGAATATAAATAGATTAAATTCTATGGCTCAAACGGCTGCAGAGCAAAGCACAAGATTAAAATGATAGAAACATGTAAGTGCGGCAGACAAAAAACTGCTCAAGACTTTTCACGATGAGCTAAAATGGAAGTGTATTTGAGAGGTTTGTGAAGGTTCCCAGTGATCCAGGTCACGGTATATCCAAAAAAGATGAGCTAGAGTGAGGACAGAATGGGGACCTAGGCAGCATCACCCAGGTGAACACGTTTCATCAGAGCAGCTTCTTCAGTTCTAAAAGTCTGATGGGAGTGGGGGTTTGAATAGGAGCATCTGTGGGTGGTGGATTAGAAACTGGCACGACTGGGGCCTGTTTACAACCAGATCCTGTTTTCTTCCTCCAATGAACGGTACTCTATTGACCAATTATCAGCCAGAGACTCCAAGGTGTGAGTTGGGTGGGAGGAACGTCCTGGGGACAGAAGACTCAGTCCACCTCCATGTTCCGAGAAGGGTTTTAGAGCTTCCTTTACTCCTGTTTCAAACCATCCGTCTTCTCCAGCTAAAATGTCGACGTTTTGTCCTCAACGGAGCATCCTTCAGGGAGATGACTGGCAAAACGTCTCCAAGGAAGTCCAGTCCAAGTCCACTTGTTTCAGCTTTTTGTTTTTGTATTTGTTTTGGGAGAGGGGGTGTTGCTGTTCATCTGGTTCATGAGTCGGAGTGTCTGTCACATAGTGTTTGTTAAATTTAATGCCAGAATTTGGTGAAGCCAGAACAACACGCAATGACGGCACAGTGCTACCTGCAACCATCAGTACGCGGCCGACAATACGGAGGAGACAAAGACACGTCCTGTAAATATGTAGAGCGTCTCTTGGCCTGACAGAGTTCAGCTAAGTCAGAATCAAATCAGAAGAAGTGACTTCCAAAGGCCTTCATCTGCGGTGCTGTCGGCTGTAACAAAAGGTCGCAGAGATGGTTCTCAACCCGACTTTGTTGGCATAACGTTCGCTGAAACAGCGTGTAAGGTCACGAGAATCTAAATGATTAGAGCTAAAGCTGGTCAAATTCAGGTTGTGTCAGCTGTCAGTTACGACAACTGAGCAACTATAGAAAACTCTTAATCCACAGCTCATGAAACCAAAACGACACAAAAGCTTTTTTTTTCCCCTTAAATTGTTAAAGTCCGACTCCAGGTGATTTCCGGTGCGACTTTAACAAACTTCAAAGCTGTAAAAAGAGGTTATCTTTTTGGTTGACTGCCACATTTACGCTGTCGAGGACTGACAGTTGTGCAGGTTGTTGCCCCGAGGCGAAATATGGCATCATGTGTTTTTTTTTCTCTCATCCTGAACGGTTGCAACATAGCTGTGTCACGCACATATTTCCTCAGCGTGTAACAACATTAGTTTTTACTCCACTTGGTATGTTTACATACGTAATCCCCGCCTCGCCCTACCCATATTTTCTGCCTCTAAATTGCTTGACAGCAGTTCCGGTGAAACTACAATTCTCTACAAATCAATCCGAAACCAGGACTTTTGTAAATGAGTCTGAGCACGCTCTGGCATTAAAACATGTTGTTTGTGTAACCAGCAAATTTTAATGTGTGCAACAGGGTTAAACAGGTCTCAGTTTGGCTGAAAAGTGAAACCTGTCCAACTGTTGTAGTGCAATATTTTTCCAACCGCAGTAAGTTATAAACACATAGAGGACATGACTTGAGAGCAATGTGAAGACTGTGTAAATGGATTTAAAAGTCAAAGTTTATTCTTGTCCTTGACAAATCTTAATGTTCCCTTACTAGACTTTTCCGGTGATTTCAAGAATACGTCATGCACCAGAGTTTGGTGTTATTGACCAGTTGTCCGGGAGACAATCTCCATGACAAATGGGTAACAACTGCGCGTATAGTAATTATGTTATAAGCACCACGTGTACATCATTCTTACAACCACAAAGGAAATACAGGAGGACCCAAATGAGCGCGTTGGTGATTTCATATCGTTTTTACATAAAACCAATGATCATGTGAATTTACATATCTTTTATAATTTTCATGAACAAAGAACTTTCTAGAGATAACTTCCTGCGAGCTTTGCTTTTTGTGATGAGGTGTGATAATAAACATCACAGCCATCAAATAAAACTCAGATTTTTCTTAATGTTTTTCCTCTTCTCTTAGTTTTTGACAGCGTGGACCTCCACTGTGAGACCAACAACACCAAACACCGCACTAGTGAGCTATCGGTGGATCAGCTGATTGTGAGGCGAGGACAGCCCTTCACCCTGACCTTTAAACTGAGGCAGCCTTTCAACCCTGATGTCCACCATCTCACCTTCACTGCAAAGACTGGTCAGTTTCTCTTTCAGTCTTCTGTTAGTGATCTATGAAGCCAAAACACTGTAACTCAATTAAGTTTTTCAGCATCTGGTGTGACCCCCCTTTGTGAAGAATCACAACTAAATGTTTCCGGTAAATGATGATCCGTCATCTGTAGCAGCTTGGAGGGATTTTGATTCAGATTCAGATTCAGAAAACTTTATTTGTCAGAACAATCAGAACAGAACCATTACAATTCTGAGATGTTCGTGGGTTTCTGCACATGAACTGGTTCTTCCACAACATTCCTATTGAATTAAAGTCAGGACTTTGACTTGGCCATTCCAAAACATTAATTCTGTTCTTCTTTAACCTTTCTTTTGTAGAACTACACTATATTGCCAAAAGTATTTGCTCATTTGCCTTTACATGCATATGAACTTAAGTGACATCCCATTCTTAATCCATGGGGTTTAATATGACGTCAGCCCACCCTTTGTAGCTATAACAGCTTCAACTCTTCCACAAGGTTTAGGAGTGTGTTTTGACCATTCTTCCAGAAGCACATTTGTGAGGTCAGACACTGATGTTGGACGAGAAGGCCTGGTTCTCAGTCTTCGCTCCAATTCATCCCAAAGGTGTTCTATCAGGTTGAGGTCAGGTTTCTGTGCAGGCCAGTCAAGTTCTTCCACACCAAACTTCCTCACCAATGTCTTAATGGACCTTTCTTTGTGCACTGGTGCGCAGTCATGTTGGAATAGGCCAAAATCTCTTGGTATGCTGAAGCATTCCTTTCACTAGAGGCCAAGCCCAGCTCCTGACACACAACTCCACACCATAATCCCTCCTCCACCAAACTTCACACTTGGCACAGTGCAGTCAGACAAGGCAACCGCTCCTGGCAACCGCCAAACCCAGATCATCCATCAGAGTGCCAGATGGAGAAGCATGATTTGTCACTCCAGAGAACACGTCTCTGGTCTGTAGAGATTGACTCTGCAGAAAGTTAGTGACCTCTGCGCACTGTTCAAGGAGTTTTATTGTCATTACACACATGGTGGAACGAAATTAGTTACCCTGGTCCCAGTGCAAGCCAAAGCAGAAACAGTAAAGGTGAAAGTATAAAAATAGAGTAAAATTAACTAAGTAATAGGCAAGTAAGTAATATAAATACTACTACTGTGCGCCTCAGCATCCGCTGACCCCACTCTGTCATTTTATGTAGCCTGCCACTTCATGGCTAAGTTGTTGTTGTTCTCAGTTACTGCCACTGTTATAATACCACTGACAGTTGACTGTGGAATATTTATTTGCGAGGAAATTTCACAACTGGACTTGTTACACAGGTGACATCCTATCACAGTACCACGCTGGAATTCACTGAGCTCCTGAGAGCGACCCATTCTTTCACAAATGTTTGTAAAAGCAGTCTGCATGGCTAGGTGCTTGATTTTATACACCTGTGGACATGGAAATGATTGGAACACATGAATTAAATTATTTGGGTGAGTGAATACTTTTGGCAATATACTGTACTTGTGTGGTGCAGTGTTGTTTCATCTCCAGACACGACGGCTCTCATTTAAATCAAACCACTACTTTGGTCTCATCTGTCCACAAAACATTCTCCCAGTAGTCTTCTGGCTTGTCCACATGACATTTGGCAAACTGCTGATGGACTTAAATGTTCTCTTTGTCTTTGTCCTTGCCATGGACAGCGTGGTTGTTCAATGTTCTCCTGATGGTGGATTCATGAACATTAGCATTAGTCAAAGTGAGAGTTAGTTAGTTAGTTAGTTCCTTAGAAGTTACTCTGGGATCCTTTGAGACCTCTCAGACTGTTATGCGTCTTGCTTTTGGATTGATTTTTGTTGGTAGACCACTGTGGCAGGTAAATAATAGACTCAACACACGATTATATTGTTACAACATCAAGCTGCTGTTTATTCCCGAACTGCGGGCATCTCTGACCGCGCGCCAACCTATATCCCATAGATGCATTGCGAGAGGTACTTCCTGGTTGGCTATCTGCACTTACCTTGTGTGCTACTGATTTTTCTAGGGTCCCAGCCCTTTAACAGTCCTTATACAATAACACAGAACACACTTCGTAACAGTAATAGTCGTCTTTATCTCCTTCATCTGTTCATAATCTGTATGACAGTGGATTCCAAACTCTTTAGAGATGGTTCATACCTTTTCCAGCCTGATGAGATTTCCTGAGGCCTTCAGAAAGCTCATACACAAGTATAATATTTCAGTTTCATTAGTTTGAATAGGTTATCTTTGTCTACTTTCACGACTGATGTTTTGAGTAATTTTATGCAGAAGTTTAGAAAAGTGTATATGATTGACAAACTGACAGTCTGAATATGGTGTGATATGAATTTCATCATGGTCGCTGCCTCAAGGACAAAGCTCTCTGGACACGTACGGTCCAGTAAATAAAAACCGAATATGTGGATGAATATATAAATCACCACCTGACTAACTCATATAAATCATAATTATATCCTCATCTCTACAGGAGAACACGCATCTGAGAATGTGGGGACAATGTCACGCTTTGGCCTCCCAGACTTTGTGAGGCGTTCATCGTCAGCAAAGGCAGTGTGGAAGGCAGAGCTTCAGCGGAGCTCGTCCACGGAGACGGGATCAGTGAGTCTGATATTCACTGCACCGGCTGACGCTCCCATAGGAAACTACGTCTTGTCTGTGAAACACAAGGACGAGGAAATGCTGCTGGAAAATCTGGTGATCCTCTTCAACCCCTGGTGTCCCGGTAGGTTTATCATCAGTCTGCCCAACTTTTTACATGCCATCAGCAGTTCTATATTTAGATATATTCATGTAGATCTATTTGCATTTATTAATCTTTCTCTGTAGATGACTGGGTGTTTCTGCCTGACGAGGCGGAGAGGCAGGAGTATGTGATGAATGACCAGGGAATAATCTACAAAGGAAGTGGAAACTACATCGTTAATATGAACTGGGACTTCGGACAGGTATATTTAAACCCCAATGAATTCACAGCACTGTAATATTTTACTTTGAAAGTAGTCTGTATTTTTATTCTTTGAAGTTTTCAGCTTCAGTTTGTGCAATTTCAAAAAATTCAGGAATTCTAAATCCAGGTGACCCAAATGTTCAGTTGAATTTGACCAGATCAGAAGTAGCACTTGCTGCAACTTCTGAGTTTGAATACCACCACACAGAGAAAGGTACAGTTTAATATCAGCTTTCCTCTTCTTGTCTAGTTTGAGAGTGAGATGGTGAAGATTTGCCTGACGATACTGGACCGCAACCACAAACACCTGAAGGACCCAGCTGACGACGTCTCTGCTCGCTGTAATCCCATCTACGTCGGCCGCGTGGTCAGCGCCATGGTAAGACAGTCCCCAGTTTTTGGGTTTTTTTTGTCGCGCCACCATGAGGTTGATGTTTTGGGGTGAAACATCTCAGCAGCTGTTATTGTCATTAAATCTGGTGCATTCTCTCTCTACTTAATTGGATTAACTGGTTGATTTTCAGACTTTCCATCTAGCGCCACCAACAGTTTAATATTTTACCACCAAATACTGGCAAAACCACATCTGGGCCTCATTACATTGATTGGAAACGAATGGACTCTAACTTGGCCTTGAAATGAACTTGTAATCATAGAGGTGCATTTACTTTTGCACCTCACAGATATGTAATAATCGGCTAATAAATAAATACTCAAGTATATTATTTCTGTTTATAATAATATAATAATAATGTGTCCAACAGCATCTGTGGTGTTTGGGTTTAGTACTGAATGTTAAAATACTAAAACACCAACTAATAAGGTGCATAAGCATGTTAGCATGGAGAAGTTAGCCTTTAGCTCAGTGCCAATATGTGCCAAACAGAATGGCTTCATAAAAAGTGAAAAAGTCACCGATAAAGGTTATTCCCCTTTATCATGAACTATTAGATCCAAACCTAAATGTTAATAAATAAGGTAAAATTAAATAGCCCAGTAAACGGCTCTATTCTTTCACTATAAAAAGAAAGAGCTTTCTGTTTCAATCTTAGCACTGATTTGGAGTCATTCCTTAGTGGGAGTCATTATCTAAATTCCCTTTTCCTTCTTTCTTTTTTTTTTTCCCAGATAAATTGTCAAGATGACCATGGCGTCGTGGAGGGTCGCTGGGGAGATTCATACAGGGGCGGGGTCCCTCCCTCTCACTGGAGCGGCAGTTATGAAATCCTGAAGCGCTGGCTCGACTCCGGCTGCCGTCAAGTCAAATATGGACAGTGCTGGGTGTTCGCTGGCGTCATGTGCTCAGGTAACGCCAGACTTTGCGGCTCTTCGTCTTACATCTGGAACAATGTCTGAAACAGGAATAATTGGTTTAACTGGTGATAAAATGGCAACTTTAGTAAGGATAAAAAGCTAAATATTAGCTTTAGAAGAAGTATTTTAGCTGTCTAAATTTATTCCCTCTAAATGTCATATTAGAATATTTTGAATTTAACCTGGCTCACGTGGAGGATTTCTGGGTATTGTAGTTTAAATCTGTTGGTTGCATTCAACTTCAACACTTCTCACGTTGGGTAAATTTCACATACTGTTGAAGTCCACTGAACAAAGATTCACAGACCAGGATGCTGTGTCTGCAACTAATTTTTGTTTTCCTATATGTGACGTAAAGTATAAATCGATAGCTGATCTGAGTGGTTGATGAGAAGCAGCAGCACACTAATGAGAACCCGTGTTTGCTTGCAGTGATGCGTCTGCTGGGAATCCCTTGCCGTGTGGTCACCAACTACCAGTCAGCTCACGACAACAACAAGAACCTGATCATCGACGTGTACCACGCTGACTTTGGAGTCAGAGAGATGGACAGCCCGGACAGCATTTGGTGAGACACAAACCATTCAGCTGCTGCGTTTACATGGACACAAGTGTTCCATTAATAATGACGATAAAAACGCCTCAGTCAGAACGGAGAGGCCTTATCAGAAGGAATTTAGTTTGCATGCGTACTGTGTATATGCTTAGATTAGAGTATTCAGAAAGTGTTTCAGCCACCTATCAGTTCCTTCAGAGTCTGACCGTTGTGTTGCGTTTAAGGAACTACCACGTTTGGGTGGAGGGCTGGATGAAGCGTCCAGACCTGGCGCAAGATGGCAAATATGACGGCTGGCAAGTTTTGGATCCGACACCTCAGGAGAAGAGTGAAGGTACAAAAGACCCCATAAACCTTTTCCTCACCTCCCTGATAATCTGCTTCTTGTCCTAACTGTTCACGCAGACCTTTGTCTGCACAGATTTACTTATAATAAACACAACAGTAACAGTTTATTTCACTTCTGATGTCTTTTAAGAGATTAATGTAGAAATGATCATATTATTGGTGTGGGTTTTTTATTAATTGTTTTGCATCTCCTCCTGCAGGTATCTACTGCTGCGGCCCAGCTCCGGTCACCGCCATCCTCAACGGAGAAACCCATCTCAAATACGATGTCCCGTTTGTCTTCGCTGAGGTCAACGCTGACTGCATTGACTGGATGGTGAGTGACTGGAGCTTGAGCCTGTAACTGAATCAACACCAAGGTTACTACAGTATGAGAATGAAACAAAATATATATAAATTGTTGTCTTTTGGTTGTGTGTGTCTTCTCAGGTCAAAGCTGACAAGTCAAAGGTGAAAATTTTCTCTGACACCAAGAGAGTCGGACAGAACATCTCTACCAAGTCTGTCGGCTCCAACAAGAGGCTGAACATCACTAACAGCTACAAGTACCCAGAAGGTGAGACATACAAACAATAGGTGTCATTTAATTTGACTTAACTTGTTGTCACTATGTAGTCCCTTCACTTTTTGTGCTAAGCCATCACCGCTTCACACGGCCTGACATTCAGTCCTGATTCAGACTGTCTGCAGTTTATTTGAAGCTACATGATGTAGTTCAGAACAATCCTAATCTACAAGCACTCTGTATAGGGTTATTAACAGAGCAGAGATAATGGTTTATTCTTATTTTTGTGACTTGCCTCAGTATGGTTGACTAAGCAGCTTGTTTAAACAACCATCATTACAGGAACAGAGAAGGAGAGGGCTGTGTTTAAATATGCTCTGACGAGAGTCAACACCAGTGATGTGGAGGAAGTCATTGGAGATGTGACTGGAAGCTTGAATGGGGGAGACGAGAATGGAGGAGACGAGAATGGAGGACTGGACGTGAACGAGGAAACGAACAACACGACAGGAAATGCAGTCATCGTCCCTCCACTGCCACCAGTGTCCATGCGGATTGAGGAGGTACGTCACAGGGGCTACAGTCCATAATGTTTTCCTGTATTTTCAGAGCTCTTTCATCTATTATTTTTACTTTGAGGATATTTAAATTGCTGTCTCTGAGTCATTTTTGGGACATATCCCTTGCAAAAACAATGTTTTTGATTAGCTACACCGCTACAAAACTGTCTTTCCCAAGCTTTGGTTTCTAGTATACAGTCTATTATTGATATTACTTAATCATACTAGAAATAATTGAATGATCCATTTCTTGTTTCGTTGCTCTGCAGGTATCCAAGCTGATAAACACAAAGGATGTGGAGCTGAAGCTGCTGCTGCGCAGCGAGAGCCGCACTGCTAGGCCGCTGTCCGTCAACATCAGCGTCCAGGCCATGAGGTACAACGGCTCACCAGCCGCAACCATCCAGGCCAAGGTGACAGAGGAGACGCTGCAGCCTGGGAAAGGTGACCCTTCATCTGGACAGAAACATCACTGTTGCTCAAATGTAGACATAAAACCAAAATTATCTGCATGTAGCCTTCACCTCTAAATACTTCTGTCTCCGCAGAGCTGAGAATCCCCATCCTGGTGCCATTCTTGGCCTACCACAAACACATGGTGGAATGTGATAGCATGAAGATTTCAGTCATGGTCACAGACAAACAGAAGCCGAATAACACATACCTGGCTGTGAAGAACGTTGTGCTGCTGAATCCCCCGATATCCATCAATGTCAGTGCATGTTTTTCTCTGTCCTTTTGTCACCTAGGTTTCTTAAAAGAATACCTGTAGAATACTAGTAGCCTCAAAGTCACATATATCAATAATTTACAAGCATGCCAGTGAAGCTGTAGTAAAACCATGCTAAAGTCTGCATGCTTACTCACAATAGAGGTGGTAGCATGGCTATAAAATCCCCAACACTCCAGTATTAGTTTAGTGTGTTAGCATGCTAATGTTTGCAGATTAGCTGAGCTGAACTGTTGGGAAAGTCATGTACTGTCTTATGTTACTGTCTTACTTCATTGTTAAAATCAGGGAGCAAATATTGCATTTGAAGCATTGCTGACAAAAAGATGGATCTATTTTGAAGTGTTTGGTCCTTGTTTTTCTGCAGAACAGTTTTCAGTTAAAGTGTGTGTGTGTGTGTGTGTTCCAGGTTTCCAACTGGATCAGACTATACTACGAGACAATTGTGGAGGTGGTTTTCATGAACCCGGTCAATGAGACCCTGAAGAACTGCTCCCTGACTCTCTCCGGAAGTGGCCTCTTCCAAGAGGAGCTCACATGCAGGTGAGTGTATGCTTCTAATGTAACCAGACGGGAATGTGGAATAAATGAAAGGTGTTAGGCTGGTTATAATTACTTTTACAAATGATTCATCAGAGCAGGTAATCTGTTAAATTTTAATTTATTTAAAAATGTCAACAACAGTCACAAGTTACTAGAGTGCAGAAAAATTATTTGTTACAATTTTGTATATATTCTTTATGTTGTTTATGATGTAATTAATAAAACAGTTAAATACTGTATATTTATTGGGCGTTCATCAGTGTTACTGATTTTGATTAGTGCTGGGTATCCAGAAATGTTTCCACAATCGATAATACAAAATCCAATTTTTCAGAATGTATTGAGAAACATGAACACCTCTTTTAACTGAGCTTATCCACCCTGCGGAGTTCTGTGCTGGTCCCACGCCATGTATTTTATCACTGTGCCGAGGTTGGCACGTTCAATGAAGAGACCACCTAGCACTACAACTATCATTAAAATTGGGGTATTGGGGACAAAATTAGGTTGTTTTGTATTTATTATCAATAGTATTTTAGAGTTTACAGTTACTTTGAGAATGGATTTAAAATCTTGATGACTCATCCTGCATTTGAGGGCGTGTACTAATTTTGCGTGCAGTGAAACGTTTTCTGCAAAACTGATGCAGGCAACGTAAAAATAATGTTTTGTGCACAAACCAAACTTTAACCAAACTGTGACTGTAAATGGTAAACTGTAACCAAACTATGTGTTACCCTGCAGTCTTCCGGATATGAAGCCAAACACCAGGATGCGTATCCAGCTGCCCTTTATTCCATACAAGAGCGGAGAGAAGACTCTCCTGGTCGACTTCGACTGCTCCTCCTTCAGAGACATCAAGGCCAGCTGCACTGTCAATGTCAGAATATAAATTATTCTGACAAAACAATACATTTGATGCATAACGTAATTTTTTTCCCACAAATGTATACACTATACATATGAAGAAATCTTTATTGTCTTCAGAGATCAGTCTTTTCTCAGTGTAAGCTATCCTATTCTCTTTGAGTACATTCTTAACTTTGACTACTATTACGTATGTACTTTTAATTTACTTTTGGGGGGAAATTTCCATTTTTTCTTTTGACTTTATTCAGTGATTTCCAAAATAACGAGCATAAACTTGGTAGAAAGAGAAACTTGGAAGAAAGACGGTTTTGGCTAAACATCCAAGTACTATGAGCTTAAATCAGAACTAAACAAGTTTTCTTTCTGCATTGTCATCATATTTATTGCTGCTGCCACTTTTATGAAGTTTTTCCATGTATGTTGGCAAATATTTGTTTGACTTTAAAAAAAAAAAAACATTTGTGCCTTTAAAATACCCATGAATCAAATGCAATGTTTAAGTGTGTTTGAATGTGTTGCACTATATGTTGGTACCTACAAAATATATAATATATTTCTGTTCCAACCGTGACAAAAAAAGTTGTTCTGTATTTATTTTCACAAGTAGTTTAGAGTTTACCATTAACTGGAAAATGATTTTAAAATGTTGACATTCTCCTGCACTGGACTAATTTTGGGTCCAGTGAAAAGCTTGCATTTCTCCGTCACCAGCTACGTTGCACAGGCAAAGCTGATGCAGAACGGTGGGCGGTGTCTACTCAGGCCATTTGAACTGACCAATTACTGAAGACTGGGTTATTCAGAAGATGGATGGGCACCTTAGCTCCTTGTTTTAACATGAAAAATCTGTAAATTTAAAAAAAAAAAAAAAAAACTAATTGCACTAGCTGTTTCCTGAGAACTTTAAAATCACAGTTTGGCCAGTGTAAGGGCTCACAAGGAAATGCAACAACACGGGAACAAGGCTAGCCCTGTTCCTCTGAGTTTAGCTACTTGTTCAAAACAAATAAAGGCCAGAAACTGAGACCAGAACTTCTCAAGCTGATTCTAATTCAGGTCTGTAAAATTAAACATACTTCACTAAATTAAATACTGGTCACAAAGAACACACCAACTATCCATTTGACTGTCACCATTGTCAAGCACCAGTGATTTCCAAATGTATGCAGAATGTACCGGACAAACGATGCAGTGCTAGTGTTAAAAGTCAATCTCGCAAAACGTACACAGATTCTTCCCAGGGTCTCATGTCAAAATTATAACACAGAAGAATGCACTTGAACCTGGTGTGCAGACAGAACAAAAAGCAGAACGCACATCTGATTTTACTCTGTGTCATATTCTCGACATTTGCATATTTATGGGCGGAGGTGGAGGAATGACTGACAGGCAAGTATGCAGCCTCCTACAAAGAATTTCATACCGGGAGTTCTGCGTAGTGCTCCTAAGTGGAGTGACGCAAGTGCAAAAATGTAGCTTGCGATTTGGTGTTGAAGTGCCTCCTTGTGGCTGTAAGGCGAGCTGAATCAGTTCAGGCATATTTACACCATTTATGGAAATTTCCTGAATCTACTAGTAAGGCACAATTAAATTCATCAGCAGGTGAGTGTATAGTGAAAATAAACACATTCTAATATTAGGGTCCTGCACTAAATCCTCCTTCAGGGCTGTTGTAATGTTCAGTTGATGTTGAAACAGTGTCAGAAAAGTCAAAGGTAATTCAACTGGATGATCATTTAGGAGGATGTAGTTTTTGATGCTGTTAAACTGGATTCAATTAAACACTAAAGTATTTCTGTTATTTAACCTAGCCCAGTGACTACAACGGGCTTTTCAAAACAACAGGATCAAAGATTTGAATTGTACTGTATATAGTAGTAGTAGTAGTACTTACCACTACATACAATTCAACCGTACTACAAGTCTGAGCCTCCAAAATTAAATGCTGAATACCATAACCTCGATGAAGTCAGGCTTAGTACGGGACTGTTAAATTATAATGCATTTATTTGCATTATTGCATTATTATTATTCATGTCTTTATAAATAAAGCTGTAAACGAACTACTGTAGTAATTTTAAAAGATCAATCTGTTTCCAACTTAAGTCTAAGGGCCGGGGCAACTATAAGATGGCCCCCAAAACGGGAATAGTTTTACAGGTGGATGTGTTATAGGTCCCAGACTATAGAACCCATAGGCAGCTAAGATTTCTGTAGAAACAGGAGAAAGAATGAGACAGGTGACAAGTGCCTTTTTTCAGTGCAGCTTCACTCAGCAGACTGAGAAAATAACAATAGTCCATGGGAGAAGCAAATCACCACACTGTCTCCTGCTGGCAAATCTTGTAGTATTCCCAAGAGACAATAATTTGTCATTATGGCTAATTTTTTTGGGACATTTCTCTTACAGAAATACTATTTGCACAATAGAATAAACCAATATTACATAAAATGTGACCATACATTTTGTGTGCGCATACATTTAAGGCCCCTGACATTTTTCCCTCCTCATCTTTTCTGACTGTTTTGTACTAGTTTAGCATTTGGTTGAGGTCAGTGTCACTACTGGACCCTACCAGTGGTGGGCCGTGCATTTTCCTAGGCCTTCAATGACCTCCAGCCTTACTCAAAACACTTAATACGATCCCCCTCAGAGCCTGTCAACCAAGGGTAGAGCTCTTTGTCGCTGTCCTGAAAGTTTTCCCGGGCTGGGTCAGGCTAGCTAGCTCCAGGATTGGGTGGTCGTTCCTCACAATATCGCTGTGAAAATGTCTTTCTAAGAAGATCTCCAACCAAATCAATAGCATTTCCTCCTTCGTGACTTCAAAAAGAAAAGACGATTTGCTTGTGCAGCTCACAACAGATGAACATGAACCGTTAGCTTGGGTTAAATGGAACGGCTCTCTGACCCTCCAGTCAGAGGACGTAAAGACTCTGACGCTACCATAGGCCACAGAGAAGGCCTAAGAATGCAAACTTGAAATGTGATTGACTAAAGGAAACGTATCAGTACAATGTATTTCAAGCTTCAACCGCCTGCAGTTTTAATTGTGAAGGCCCAGGCAGATTTCGGTGACTCTGGCAACACATGATGGCTGACATATGATTGGATAAAAGCTCTAATGCAAAGTTACACTGCTAGAAGCCATAAAATGAAAAGAATCGGCTACTGGGAATAATTTATTAAGGTTAATAGGGAAAAATTAAAATGTAAGTCAGTGATTTTGAGTTTAGGCCAGCAGAGAAGGCTTTGCTGGCCCTGACCACCCACCACTGGACCCCACAGAGGTTGAACAGACAGTCCAACTCCTCCTGGATGGCACATCAATACGTGCTGTTTTCTGGTTTTCTGTGTCTCCCAACACAGTTTTAAGAGCATGGAGGAGATTCCAGGAGACAGGGAGTTACTCTAAGAGAGCTGGACAGGGCCCTAGAAGGTCCTCTACCCATCAGCAGGACCAGTATCTCCTCCTTTGTGCAAAGAGAAACACGATGAGCACTACCAGAGCCCTACAAAATGAGCTCCAGCAGGCCACTGGTGTGAATGTCTCTGACCAGACACTCAGCAATATGAGGCTGGCCTGAGGACTTTACGTCCTCTAGTAGGCCTTGTGCTCATTACCAGGCTCCTTGGAGCTTGACTGGCATTTGCCATAGAACACCAGAATTGGCAAGTCCGCCACTGGCACCCTGTGCTTTTCACCAGTTCAGATAACAGCAAAGTCCAGAAGAAGAAGAAAAATAACTGCTTCAGACACTTCTTTTCTTGGGTGATGAGGAGCTTCAGCTGCATGATGGAGTGAGGAATGCCGTGAAGGGCTCCATCGATCCTAGGGTGGTTGGAATGGCCCACATGGTGAAGTTTGAGAGTTCAAGAACAACAGGGGTCTTTTAGTATGTTCAATCCATGACATGAAGAATTAAATTACAATCTCTTTAACATGTTTGGCTTTAACAGCATAAACTAAATCCTAATCCTTTTGTAAGACTCCCTTATCTCTAACTCTTAAGGGTTGACAACAGCATACAGACATGACTTAACTGGTGGTTCAGTTTTAAACATATTCAAATAAAATGAATTCATAAGAAATGAAATAAGACTTGAGGATTTTAGGTCTTGTATATGATAGTTTGACTTCTCTGGTCTCAACAGCTGGTAAAAGAATATAAGACCTACTGAGGAACAGGCCATCTTTACATTCTAGACAAGATGCAGGATGCTTCACACGAAAAACAGTGTTTTAATACGTTTTTAATCCAGCTATGATGCAACTATGGTATCAGTCAAATAACATTAACCTTCAAGGTATTTGTTTTAGAGGTTTTTGCACTACCTTTCAAACGAAAGAAAAAAAAGTGAGAAATACAGTTTGAGTGCAAAAATAAAATTATTAACAGAAGCCTTTCAAAGCACTCATGGTCACTTTACAAAAAACAGCAACACATACATACAACATGATAATAAAACAATACAAAATAAAAGCAGATTTTAAAGTATATAGAAATGAGTTTTTTTAAAAAAAAACAACACAGATATGAACATTCAGTATTTAAAAAAAAGATATTAAACGGCAGTTTAGCGAGATTTGCTCCTAAGCCCCATTTGCTTTCAAATATCCAAAATAGAAACCAAACATTTGGTGTACTCTGTCGAATGGGGCATTTAATGGCTGCGGAAAATATGTTACACACTACATCTCGAAAGTAAAGTAATATTATAGTTGGTCAAAAACAGAGTGAATCAGTAATAATGTAATTAAATGAGTCATTATTTGTCTTTATGTGTCATAATAATCAAAATACGTTTTAGCAACATTGATTATATTGTGGCCTCTTAGCAAATGAGTCAGTGCGGGCTACGTTATTTAGAAGTCCGACACTTTCGTAGTAACTTGAACGCATCGTTCAGGGAAACCGATACAGTACAGCTGTAAACGCAGAAGTTACTAGAGCCAGCCGGCGACTTCTTTACTTCCCCCTCCGCATAAAGCCCCACAGCGTCCCAGGAAAGCAACGTGGGTTTGAACGAACGGGACAACACAACTGAACAGAGTAATGTCCGTGTTTACAGCATTCAACACGGGTTTAGATATTATCGGGTGCCGGTAGTTGTTCAAAACGTTAAGGAGGTCTGTTGTGTTGTGAAGAGGACTTCCTCGCCGTGTGTATCCATCTCTCAGACCAAGTAGCCGGTAAGAAGTGCTAACACCTGCTAGCATAAGCATTGCTAGGTTAGCAGATAGCAGTAATAGCTAGCCTTTTAGGTTAGTTATCATCAACAACCATCTAGTCTTCACTTCAGTTAGCATAACGAAGCTTGTGAGCTAACTCTGCTAGTAAACGATACACTATAGGAAGTAAACGTTACTTTAAACTAAATGCAAGTTGGATTATTTAACCACGATGTGTCTCAACTTAAAATAAACTTCGTTTCGACAAACTGTCATTAGCAGCTACAGCTATACAACTATTAGCAGCTAGCTGAGCAACTGTTAGCTGTTAGCTTAGCAACTATTTGCGGATAGCTGAGCAACTATTAGCAGTTAGCTAACACAATTTGTTAAGCTAACGTATAATTGGTTTGGGCGTTTGAAACACAATTTGCGACACTACCGGTAAATTATGTAGTTGTACAATGTTTACTACCATTTATACTGATATCTTTGGGTTTGTTGTATAGTTTATCATGTTTATTTTCCAGGATGTCAAGAATTAAAACAGTTTTTAGAGTTTTTAGCATATTAGAGGGGACTCTGATGCAGCACATTTCAACAGCAGCAAGCTATGCTGTAGCCATCTGTACCTAATAAACTGACCACAACATGTGGCTATCACTACATACAGATAACGACTAAATAGATTTAAAGCATTGTCAACATTCCCTGTAACGTTATTTGAATTTAACTCCAATTCAGAAAGGCTTTGCCACTGGCTTGGGCTTATAGTGAGTGCACCTAGTGTGGCTAATCTTGTGCTCTAATACTGGCATGGTTAAGATACGTATTTGTACAGATTTTTATGTTATTATTTTTATTATCCTTTGCATTTTGCAAAAATAGCCCAGGACCCTGTCAGAAAACGCCAGAGCAAGCAGCAATACTGTTTTAACAAGATGAAACCTTGGGCACAACATAGCCACCTGCTTGAGGACCGGCCAGGTAGTGACCGAAAAAGAGAGAGAAGAGTAGGGAGGATAGAAAGAATAGCAGATAAATTAGATTAGATTCAATTAATTCATACAAGCATCTGGATGAAGCATTTATGCAGCATATAAACAAGACATAAACAAGACACAAACAAGAGAACGTGATACCAGGTGATGCCAGATGCACAGAAAATTGATAATGGTTTAAAAAATATATTTTTAGAGACAGCATTCAAAGTATTAACTTTATAAATGATTAGGGAATGTTCAAAGTTACTGTTAAAAGGTCAATAAAAAGGGCATAAAGCTATGTCAGTGAATACAGTTGTTATATTACAGATGAGGATAATTTCCAAATTTATAAGGTGTCATAAGTAAGTTGGAGTGTTATCCATGATATTTAGGTAGGAATGGATAACTAAGTGAACACTGGGAGGGTTGGTGGGGCATAGACTGCAGAGGTCAGAGAAGAGATAAGGAAGTAAAATGCAAAAAAATAATTGTTTTCATTTGTAATTTGTTTGTGTCTTGTATGTCTTTCAGGTTACAGTTAAAAAGAAGACATGCCTCAGAAACAGAAGTCGAAGTCCTGGACGGAGCTGAAACAAGCTGGAAATGAAAGTTTCAAGACGGGCCAGTACGGAGAAGCCACCAATTTTTACAGCCAGGCAATCAAAGAGCTGGAGAAGTTCAGTAAGTATTATTTGACTGAAACTGGTTATGTACACAGGGCAGAGTATGTATTGATATCTGCCTGAAAAGTATTCCACTTTACAGAAGTCTGCTATAGCTGCCTCTCACTTACAGTGAAGGGTATTGAAAACTGTGATCAGTGCAAATGTAATAACTGCCTGCTGATTTGAGTCAGATAATTTCCAGTCAATTTTTCCACCTGAGTAGGTGTCGCTTTCTTTGACAGATCTTTGACAGAGTTATGTGTCATGTAACAGACAGCTCAGGATGTTTTTGCTGCTTTTAAAGATTTCTTTTTCCTGTTAAGGTAAAAAGAACCCAGAAGATTTGGGCATTTTGTACTCTAACCGTGCAGCCAGCTACCTGAAGGATGGCAACTGTACGGAGTGTGTGAAAGACTGTAACATGTAAGTGTTTTATTGCTAATTTACATTTGAAGTCTCTTACAGTTCATACCTGTTTTTATTTGTATTTTTATGTTCATATGTTTCTTAAATATCACATTTAATGCATAAAAGTGAATAACAGTAATTATCTGGTTATCATGGCATCTGTCATTGGGTGCGATATATTAGGCAGCCAATGAACATTTTGTCCTCAAACTTGATGTTAGAAGACAAAGATATTAGACCAGTTAGGGTGCCCACACTGACCTGTCCATGGAGGCCCCAGTTTGCAACTTGCAAGAAGGATCTAATCCTAACATGTTGGTGCCAGATACCACAGCACACCTTCAGAGGTCTAGTGAAGGCCATGTTGCAATGGGTCAGGGCTGCTTTGGTGGCACAAGAGTTACTTACACAATATAATGTGTTTATACTTTACTTGACAAAATGTCAAACATGTAATCAGTACATGTTTATTTTGCCTTGTTTTGTTTTTTTTTGTCTCAGGTCTTTAGAGTTGTTCCCATTCAATGTGAAGTCTCTGCTTCGTCGCGCCGCTGCCTACGAAGCTTTGGAGCGTTACAGACAGGCTTACGTAGACTACAAAACTGCTCTACAGATCGACTGCAACATAGCAGCTGCTCATGACGGCACCAACAGGTAAAAGTTTCAGTTTAATTTAGTGCTGGGTGGTATATATTCTTTAAACACTCACTTGCCAGCTCAGAAGGTACACCGGAGTAAAAACAAGTGTATTCTAAGGTAACAGTCCTGCACTAAAGTTGATGTTGAAACAGCATCAGAAAGGTGGTAATTGAAATGTATGATCATTTTGGATGATGTGTCTTATGTTGCTGTTAAACTGTATTGAATTTAACACTAAAGTGTTTGTTATGTAGCCTAGCCCACTGACTAAAATGCCAAAATAATAGAAACATGTGTTTGTACAACACAATACAATCGAATAGTACTAGGAATTCATCATCAGGCTGTGACATTTTGCATCTTATTTAGTCAGGTTTGCTATTTGAGATGGAGAGTAATAAATTCTTAAATATATATTCAGTGCCAATCTGCATATTAGTAGCAATATCAAAGCTACTTTCTGGTGGACATAAGCACTCGGTGACATGTTTTAGTTTCTTCTCTGTTAACATCCTTTTCACTGTCACCTGTTTCTCAGGATGACGAAGGCCCTCATAGATGCCGACGGTCCATCATGGAGAGGAAAGCTTCCTCCCATCCCCACAGTTCCTATGTCTGTGAGGGAGAAACTTACCCAGCCAACTGCAACCAACACAACCACACAACCGAAACCTACACCTCAACAGAACGGCAGCAAACAAACAAGCAAACCTGGTATACACATTTATGTTACTAGTGCATAAAGAAATAATATATTTCAAAAGCCCTATTAGCACAGCACTAGTTTTTCCTGGTGAACTGTAGTAATGTGAAATAATTGCAGACATCGTTTGTGATCTTAATCCGGTGCAAATTGTCCATTTCCCTAAATTGGAAAGTAAAAATGACACCACAAATTACCTATCTACCTATACCTATCTGTTCATTTAAGAATTGTGAAGGCAGTGTTGTAAATCAAAGTTTGGACAGATGTTTTGGTGCAACGTCGAGGTGTTGCTGGGTAGCATGCAGACCCATTCAAAGCTCAAAACCATTAGAGAAGAACAAAAATGTGAAGGATGATTAGATGGGTGATATGTGTGGCAGCAGATTTAGATGTGTTGAACAGGATAAGCCAACTCGGTTTACTCAAATTTACTGACTATTGCTGGTTATGATGTCTCAGCTACTTTCCACCAATTCGTGTCAGAGGTAACATTATGCCTCATGTGCAGTGACATCTTGACTCAATAAGTGAAAAGAAGCGGAAAAAAGCAGTAAATGAAACACAACCGTTAAAAAAAAAAAAAAGTACAGTTGCCTGTTTGTACTGGATTGGTTTTTAATCACAGGACGTCTGTGTTAGGAGTAATATGGTTGGTAATTTGAGGTGTAAGTTTTACTAGTGGAATTTTGGACGTGGCAGATTCGCATGGGATTAGTTACAGACGACCTCTGTAATTATTACAAATTACAAGATGTCCCCAGGTAAAACAAGTCCCATGCAAACACAGTTTGTATTTTGTGCCGTGCATTCACGCAGGGCAAGCAGACGCAGGGAAGGGTGTAATTTTTAAATTACATTTCATCCTCAGGTAATAGCAATCCCATGCAAATAGTGCTTTAATGAATAAAAATTGGTTGTGTTAAGTTTATGTAGCATAGAGACCAAATTTGTTTTGGCAAATTTAATTTTGAGGTTATTACTCAAGAGATTTGTATATTCAAACCTGCTAAAAACCTTGTTTTTGATTTCGCATCAGCTCCGTCATAATTTAAGGAGTGAGGCAGATTTAAATCCCTTTCTTTTCTACCTGTCTGACCTTGTTTGTTTCTGACCAGCTCCCAGTGATAAAGACCTAAAGAAAGCCCAGGCGCTGAAAGAAGAAGGCAACGCCCTGGTGAAGAAAGGAGAGCACAAGAAGGCCATAGAGAAGTACAGCCAGAGCCTCAAACTCAACCCCACGGAGGTGACGACCTTCACCAACCGGTGAGACACATCTTCACACGTACAGAACATCTCCATTACCTCCTGGCAGTCAGATTTGTTTTGGGTATGACGTAAACTGCAAAAAAGGGGCTGTAGTTAAAAAATAAATAAATATGAAACTGCTACAAACCTTTGAAAGTGAAGTTAGTGTTTGTTTAAAAAAAAATAAATAAAAAATGCTGCTTTTGTGTGGGAGCATAATCTGATCAGTGTATTATTATGCATGTAATGAGTCAGCTAAGATTATGGCAGCCAATATTAAACAAGATGATAATTAACATATCACAGCAACACTACTGACAACCAGTGAGGTATTAAATAAATATACACCAAAACATCCTGAAAGTAGACAAAGAGAATCCAATCAAACAAATGAAACAGAAATATTATACTTTGATATTTGTTATATTTAGGACCCAATATTGCATATCTCTGAGTAAGTTAATTTCAAGGTCAAATTAGAGTCCATTTGTTCAGAAGTGTTTCTAGTCAATGTAATGAGACCTAGGTGTTGTTCAGTGCCCCGTTTAGTTTAAATAAATAAATAAATAAATCAGGGATTTGTCACAGTCTGATCTGTACAGCATGTTTGTGAAAGCGAATGATGGCACGTGTGTTTGATGTAGTTTGCAGTAATAGGGCTATAATGTAAGTGTAAATATATGAGGTCAGTACAAACCTTTGGACATGAAATTAGTGCTTGTTTTAAGGGTGGAATTATTCTACACGGACTCATTTGTGTGTGAGTGTAATCTGATCACTGCATTAATATGCATGTCATGAGTCAGCCAGTAAATAAACAAGATGATAATTAACATATCACAGCATCACTTCTGACGTTCAGTGAGGTATTAAATTAATAAATGTATTTCCACACTGTTTTCACTGTAATACGTGCTGGAGGCTTTGAGTTCAAGGTGAAAGCGGTACACTAAGCTCTCAGATGTTTGATATTCGGTGTATTCTCTGCGATCAGGGCGCTGTGCTACCTGTCGGTGCAGCAGTACGGAGATTGCATCAGAGACTGCGACAAGGCTCTGATGATTGACGGCAGCAATGTCAAGGCTCTCTACAGGAGGGCTCAGGCTAACAAGGAACTCCAGGTAAGAGCTCAACTCTTCATCGCTTCGGCCTGTCGTTCCCGAGTGGAGCAATCGGGTTTCCAAAAGTGTGGAGAGGTTTTCATGGTGAGCGACAAAATAAAAAAAGCATTTCCCGCGTTGATAATTGCTTATGTTTCCCAAGGCAGCTTTTCCACATCAGTATTCCACACACAGAGCGGACACAGTGAGCTCAGCACTCACAGCTTCGTGAAGGGAAACTCAGAGTTTGGAGGTTTGAATTGTGAACAGTGTCAAGAAAAGAGCCACGACTAGCTAATCTAACAGCCATTAGACACAGCTCAACAGTCTGATGGATCTTTCTTGCCTATTTCCACCTTATTAACATTGGATTTTTAGCTGGACTTCTAGTCTGGATAAGGACAGTGTCCAGATAGTCCAGAGTGAGTAGCTATGTCAATAGTTCAGTTTATAACAAATAACTGTGATCAAATTAACTGCTGCCGTGAAACTAATAAAATCCTGTTCCAAACAAAAGAAAAAATGTATTTGAATGAAGAAATATTTTCTGATTAGAGATCCCAACTTTACTGTTTAAATAGACACTAAATGAAATGATCATAAATATAATTTTATTGACAAAGTGGTTCTGCCTGATGTAGAGCTTCAAACCTGCTGGAAACATTACACAAGAAGAATAAGTTGTTTTTTTTCTCCTAATTTCATTGACCTCATTGAATTCATTCAGTAAAAAAAGATGACCAGGATATTTCTACATTTGAAACGTTCATTTTCATCTTTTTAAACACAACTGGTTTTTTTTCTACCTCCATGTTTCTGTCCCTGCTGGAAACTCTTCACCTGATGTTTACCCCACGTAGAGCAAACATGCTCAGAAAGAATGGATTTATTCCAACCAGAGAGAAACCAGCAGATCAAGAGTTTATATGATCCTACTGAATGGATTATCACAGGTTTACACCACCCCTCTAAATCAGAATGAAAGGTTCTTCTGTTCAGGCCAGTCTGTTCTAATTGAGGTGGTTACATGAAGCGTTTCTATTCCACAAAATAAGTTTTCTTAAGTATGAATAGTCAAAAAATATAAGAAAGCACACAGATTGTGTTAACTCATATACTTTTCTTAGTTCCTGACTGGTTTGTTTTAGCTCTTTGTGGTGAACTGAAGTTGCAAAAGCTGCAGTAAGTAGTATATTTATAGATATTTTGTACATCAACTATGGATCAAAATGTGAACAGTGTTATTTATTGTAAAACAATAATCATAGGACTCAGTCGACAGCATTTTACAGCTTTAATTTGAACTGTTTCTCATCATACTGCATTCAGTTTTTAATTTTAAATTTTTCTTATGATCCGTCCAGAACACCAAAGTCTGCGTGGACGACCTGAACACTCTGCTGAAAGTGGAACCAAAGAACACGGCCGCCATGAAGCTGCTGCAGGAAGCGCAGAAGAAGAAGTGAGGGGACGCCGGGGGGACTCTGGAGGCAGCGGTAAGGATCTGTCACTGCACAGAGCCAGACACAATGACTGGCTCTGTAAGAGTGACGGAAAAGCAGCTGAGCACATGGACTGTACAAAAGTAGTGGATGTTGCCTCTAGGTCTGAAAAGTGCAGCCAGTTCTTTCTGACACCAGCAGGGGGTGTCTTCACTGAAGTCAGACTTTGAGTCTATGAGAAAATGATCTTATTCCCTGACTAAACATTTTTCTGGTGAGTTTATGGTCTCAACTGATAGCTTTCAATAAGACCTGGTGTTCATTTTATAAATTAAAGACATATGGAGATTAAAATAGTCAATAAAGCATGGTATGTCTTAGGGTGCGGCTACCTTGTGATGGACCATTTGCATTCACAGCCGTCCATAAGTATGTAGACATAGCAGTGTGTATCCATGACACTGTGTAAATGGTTTTTCCAGTGTCGTCCATGTTTTTGTCTTAGAAAGTTGATTAATTTCGTAAAATTAACTATGGCTAATCTAATACGCTTCTGGCACATGTGACCAAGTTGAAGAGCACTGTGCTGCTTTAAGGTCCAATAACCTATTATATCTATACACGAGGATGTCTTAATTCACCCCTCACCAAAATCTGGTCACCTCTCAAAGACCAAGCTGGCTACAGCAAAAATGAAAGGGTTTAAAATATTTGTCCACAAGACCAACAGGTGACACCAGAGTCGCAGTGTCCACTTCTTTAATGCAGTCTATGTCCAGGCAGTGACATGATTCAACCCGCTTCCACTCGAAACCACCAGGCCAGTGTTTCCCAAAAGCTCCTCAACTCCCAACGCGTGTTTGATCTGTTTACGATCACATCAGCAAACATGAGCTCGGTGTCGAGATGCTTCCAGAGAACGCAGCTCTGGTCGTTTGTGGCGTGTTTTTTTTAAAAGAATGAAGATGTGTCGCCATTTTCAGCCTCGGAAATGTTTGTATTTGACCTGTTTTAGTTTGTCGGCTTTAAGTCATTCAGTATATATGTTTATTTATATGAACTGAAATTACTGACATGTCATCCTGAGATTAAACCTTTAAACCGTCATTATTAGTAAAAATTACATTTAGCAGGTGGCAAGAGGCCATCTACCAAAGGCACTGTCAGATTCAACAAATATTGTGTACTGTACTTACGCAGAGAAATCATCAGGGTTAGTTGAAAATGTTGGAAAATATTATGCTTAAAATATATAGTATGACGTAAAACAAAGACATGCAGCTCATCAAGAGAATTAAACTTTACAATCATTGCAGGTCCACTGCAGTCAAAAACTGAAATAATGCTGACTGTTGTCCACATGGATGCTCATTTAAGAGCAGAGGTATGGGGTATCAGCCCGTCTAAACATTAGTGATCATAAAGGTTTATTCTGTGTGTAATTTACATGTTAATGGTCATTTTGACATGTTCTGCACTCAGGTAGTCTACTTATCTACCTTATATTTGGTTTCCTGATGTTTTAAGTATGTTTGTGTGTTTATGTGTGTGTGAGCTTGCCTTTCTCAATGGATGGATATTCAATGGTCATGGCATGTGGGGTAGATACTGCAGAGCCCTGTGTTTTCAATATGGTTGTACGTTTGCAGAGCAGAGGCCTGTACTACGAAGCAGGGTTTGGGCTTTGAGACGTTGGGTCCACTTCTTGCCCGAGTAAATCGCTTCTGCTGCAAACTGAACCTGCTCCAGATGCAGTTCAACGTTTGTGATGCGGCGCAAAGATTAAGGCTAAAATTGTCACATCTGCAATAAGAGCAGTTTAAAGCTGCAGCTGCTTTTAAATTATACTAATGTGTTCACTGTATTTTTCAAATCAACGCTCTCATGCCTAGATTTGTAAGACTTGACTTAACAAAGAGATCATTTTATGTATGTTGAATCTGTTCCGTAGTACAGACCTCCGTCTGTGTGAGCGTTAATACCTTCACAGCATACAGCAGTGTACACATTAAGTTAGGATTGAATTAACTCAAAACAAGTACTCTGTCCAACGTGTCATCCATATCTCTTGGCTATTTCTTGCACTTTCACATTATTTTGGAGTTTTTGTGAACATCAGAGCATCAGTTCCTGTTTGAAAGGCTATGACATGAACCAAGTACTACTCTTAAACGGGTCCTTAGTACGTACTGTCTCATTTCTGTGATCTGATTGTTCTCCTGTTATTGTAGTGTAGAAGAAGTGAAATCTCATTATTGAACCTGCTGTAGCTCGGCATGTCCATCTTGCCTGAAGTGCCTGTCTTCATCTTTGCTCTGCCGCACTGGACAAGTTTCTTCTGAACAGCTAAAATAATTCAAATTTCTGGTTTAAAATAAATACACTGTCGCCTCACCACATATCTGAAGTTACTCCTTGGGGGAAGAGTTTGAGACACATCATGCTTTTTCTTGTTTGCACAGTCGAGCCTGAGACTGTGTGGCCACAGTCCAACACTGCTGGTTACTAAGAATGTTTTAGATCACTTTGTCATGTTCACTTTTTGTTATTTTGGTTTTTGTCAACCTGCTTCTGTTTTAACAGCAAATAAAGTTAAGAAACAGACGTACCTAGAACGAGCAGCTCTTTTTCTTTAAAGCAAAGCAACGTCGGTGGGTACCAAGTTGAACTAATCTCAACTTTGAGGCGACGATCGGGAGCGTCTGATTCAGTCGACTGTCATAACGTAGTAATGTTTAGCACAAGGAAACGCCTCCACAACATTGGTTCCTACCACCAAATTCACCATGGTAATAACGGACTTAGATCATCTGGTGATGGCGCTGACAGTATTATCTTTTCAACAGAGCGATAACGCAAGAAGACTAGCTCCATCTGTACATCAGCAATGATTTAAATTCTGATCCATTCACTCAGAAATATTAATGGCGGGAAATGTGCATGGAAGTTACCTAGGCCACCAGAGCCTGTAACGTCCCCTGGTGACCAACTGTCCACTACGAAGAGATGGACGACAGGTGAGGGGCTTTACAAAGCTCAAGAGTTTGTTGCTTGTCAGTTTGGAAGTAGTTACCATCAGTGTTTCCGTGCCATAAACGTTTCACATGTCAATTAACCGTACCGACGACTACCTTTTAGTCACCGTCTGAATGTCGAGGATTAGTTAACATTGGTACCTGCCCACTCCAGGTCACTAAAAAGGTCTTATTTTTGACTGTCATCTCTTCAAATGGCTGAATGTTATGAACGTTACATGGTTGCGTGTTGCCACATCGCTACACGTCTCTTGTGTACACCCCCTTGGTCTCCATGGCCAAGCAGCGTTCAGTCCTGTTATCCATATCTTGGGAAGAACTTAAGTAATGTATCCCCTCAAATGTGTCCTCATGAGAAAATAGAAGCTGAAAGAAAATTGAAGCTGTCAGTATCTTTTACATCCTTGTGCAATGAACAAACACCTCTTGAAAGCACATTTTGAAACTACTCAAGAAAATCAATCTTTCAAGGTAGAAAAGGGACAATGGTAGAGCTCTAGTATCTTGGTCTTTCTTCTGCGAGGATCACTCTACTGAAGTTTTTGTCTGAATACTTGAACTTTTTCCTTCTCGGCTGCCTGAAATCGAAAGTGCAACTAAAGAGCCCCCGAGATGAGAGATATTTATTTTGGCAGTGCACTCAGACATGACTCAGATCCAGTCTGGTACAAACGGAGAGGAGAAGCCAAGCAACTTCATTTTTAAACTCAAAAGAGCACCGGTCACAATTACACCAATGCGTCTTCGTCTAGGACAACGGACGAAAAAGTTACGTGTGTTTTAAAGCGACACATTTAAAGAAAGGCAGCCGTGTGTTGTGTTTGATTTAGACGGTTATTCTGAAGTCTGATTTACACACGGGATTGTTCTAAAATAGCCTTTTACCCAGACAGGCTTCTCTCTGCTATGTCCTGTGTGTCCAGCTGGATTTAAAGACGATGCACAACTAATTTTTATTCTAACCTCTACCTACAGGGACACACACACACACACACACACACACTAGCCGCTTGATCACATCCTTGTAAATGAATCTCACCAAGGCAACCTGTCAAACATACACTCCCTTGGACCTCACCCTGTTGACTGTGCACGCCAGAAAGACAATACATCAAAAGGTGACTCACCAGTGAGTCTAGGTGTGAGGTTAACCCAGTGACAGAAACAAGTTCAAACGGCTCCAGCAAAACTATGAAGAACAGAACCTGACAAATTCAGGGTGTGGTCAGAGTTCTGCTGTACAAAGGTAGGCGCTCAAGTTGCTGCTGAGAACGACCAACGTGGTCATAAGTTCAGAGTATGTTTTAAAACACACTACTTAAGCCATAAAGATAAAGCCCAACTTTCTCTTGGGGTAAGTTCCAAGTACATAGGCATGTTGAGATCCTGTAATTGAAAGTCTCACGCGTTACGTTTACACAGACTCTAGTATTCCACGAATGATGAGAATAAAAGCGCCTCGTGCAACCGCTGCAATTAGAACAGACCGGCCTGAACAGAAGAAACTTTCAATCAGACGTAGAGGGCTGGTGTAAACTTTTGATAATCCCTCCAACGGGAAAATAGCAGCTCCTAAGAACCATGTAAACATTTGATCTGCTGGTTTCTCTCTGGTTGGAATAAATCCATTCTTTCTGAGCATGTTTGCTCCATGTGGGTAAACATCAGGAGAGACAGAAACACTGACGTACATACAAAACCAGTTAATAGAGCAAGCGTTTGAAAAGATGAGTGAAGCTGGAATCAGTGTGGAGACATCTTGGTCGCCTTCGACTGAATCAATTCTGTGCTGTTAATAAAGTTTGTATAGATTTAAAAAAAAATAAAAAGCTTCTCCTTCTGTTGTACACCTCTGTGCCAGTTCATTAGCTAAACCCCTCCTTCATGACTCATCTAATCTTCAGTTGATGTTGAAACCGTGTCAGAAATGTGGCGTTTCAACTGAATGATCATTATGGAGGATGTAGTTTGTGTTGATGTCAAACTGGATTCAGTTAAGTGTTTCTATTATTTAGCCTAGCCCTCTACAATTCAATAGTTCTGCAAACCACTGCATCCGCAGCTCTAAATTGAAACTAATGCTGAATATCAGAACCTTCATGAAGATAAGATTTAGTGCAGGACTGTTATACTAGTATGTTTTGTACCTAGTGTACCTACTAAAATGGCATACGAGTGCATTTCTGGCATATATGGCGCTCGTCAGCGCTCAGTATGTTTCTATATTGACTGAAGTTTGGGGACATGTAAACATCTTATCAGAGATGGTTCAAAACTGAATCCATGTGGACCGCAACACTGAAGCCGCAGAATGATCCTGGTCCATCATCATCTTTGTCTGAATCAATTCAGCGTTTGTATCAATAAAGTTTCGTTAATAACGTTCAGTTTTATTTCTTGCAAATTTGACGATGCACTGCAGGCGGAGCCACTTCGACAAAAGACAAAAAAAAAACCCGATATAATAAACTGATGTTTGGGGGACATGTCAATCATTTTATTTACTGTTCATGTAAACAGTTAAGTTTGAGTCTTTAATCAGATCTTCAGGTCTGGGGTGAGGTAGTCATGTGCTGTATGTACACAGCCCAAGATGACAAATTTATTTTGCATTAAATACTCAGCATTTGACCTTTCTCCCAAAATTCATGGTGCAGTATTTATTTTTTTGCAAATTAAAAATAGTTAAACCGGCATTTACAGGGACTGGAAAGCTGTAATATTCGTTTAAGTGGAAACAAACCGTCTTTAACAAAAGAAATCCGCGGTATTACGCTCGGTACATAAGAAAAGTGATCACAAATAATGCCAAAGCAAGGTGGCGTCTACAACGCTTGATGCGTTGGTCAAAGAGTTAGTTTCCTTGTTCTTCTTTGAAAGAGAAGGTAGAGCCGGTCGTCCAATAATCAGAGGGTTGGCGGTTCAAATCCCGCTCTCCCCAGTCGCTGTTGTAGCATCCTTGGGCAAGACGCCGTACCCATCCTGCCTCGTGTGAATGACTGATCATGGTGGTGGTCGGAGGGGCCGTTTGGCGCACACTGGCAGCCACGCTTCCGTCAGTCTTCCCCTGGGCAGCTGTGGCTACAGATGTAGCTTACCACCACCGGTGTGAATGTGTATGAATGAATAATGGTTTCTGTAACGCGCTTTCGGTGTCTTGAAAAGTGTGAGCCATAGGCCATTATCATTATTCGTATTTTGGTTGTCTGCGTTTGAAGCAATTCAGCGTTGTCAATAAAGTTCGTATAAAAAATTCTTTCAGATTCGACGATCCACAGCGGGAGGAACCACTTTTTCAACAAAACCCCCCCAAAAAACTATTCTCTTAATTCATGTTTGGGGCCATGTAAACGCATATATCTCTATATCTGTTTTCAGAGTGATGTAGTCAGATGTAGCGCTGCATGTGGACAAGCAGATGTCCAAATTTATACTACCGAGCATAGAATATTCAACGTTGGACTAATGTTTTCACAATTTTTGGTGTAGTCATTTCTCTTTTTTGGTTGAAAGTTGAAAATACAGTTAAACCGGCATTTACAGGGAGCGGAAAGGGATAAATTAACTTTCTTTATCAAAGAAATCCGTGGTATTATGCTCGGTTTACGGTATAACAAAAACACCAGTACGCCAAAGTTTGTCCACGAGTTCTCGTTGTGTTGGTCAAAGTCTAAGAGTTAGATTTCTTTGTCTTCTTTGAAAACCAAAGAGGAACTGTTGTGCTGAATATTTTTTTTTTTTTTTTTTTTTTTTTTTTAAATTGAATCCCAAAGTTTTAAACGTTTTAAGCTCAGAGAACTGGAATTTTCCTCAGTTGTCCATCGTTCCCAGATAAGACGTCCCCTCCTGCCATGCATCAATGAGACCGGTCAGTATGAAGTGAAACAACATGCTGCATTAACAGGCTAGTGGTGATAAGAAACAGAGCAGGGCTGATTCGGAACTGATAAAACCTTTATTTCACTTTAAATTGTCTTTTACATTTTGTCCTGTTTATAACATGTAAGGTGAAACTAGAGTTGGATTTTTTTTATTTATTTTTTTTAAAAGACATACACAAATCTAGTATTACGTCAATAACCAGGGTGAGGGGGTGGGGGGTGGTATCGAAGGGGGGAGGTTTCTTTTTTTTGTCATTTTTTTTGTCATTTTTATTGGTGTCCTTAAGCTAACTCTAAATTTTCACAACCACGTGCGCGCTAAGCAATAAAACCGTCACAGAAGCAAACTTTTTTTTTTTTTTTGTTATTTTTGGGTCTTTTTTTTTCCATTTTTTTATTTTAAGCAGAATACTGGTCAGTAAAAACAAAATGATTTCAGATACCAGATATACAGACAGGCTCGGTGCCACATTCACTACTGCATGGGATCATTTTTTTTTCCTTACAAAGCGAAGAATAACTGCCTTTTTTTTGTTGTTGTTCAGCTAACGAGAAAAAGAGCGGCAGGGAGGAATTTTTTTTCTTTTTAAAACCTTTTAAACGTCAGTGCATGAAAACATTTGTCCCCAGCGAAAAAGAAAAGAAAACAAACATTGAGACACATGACTTTTCTACAGCTACAGAGTGGAATGTCGATGGTTATTGACAAGGTTATTGTGACACTGAGTGGAGCAATGGACTCTGGTCGGCCGACGTCCACCGATAATTAAACGGACACTCCAGTTTGAGATTTGCAGATGTTTTGTTTGTTTTTTTCATAGGGCACATTGCATGTAAATAAAAGAAACCGCAAACCGACTCATTTCTATAATTGCAAAAATAATGAGCTGGAAAATGTACCATTAAATTGCCGATGGTTTTTCTCTTTTACTGCAGCTGAAAAGTAAAAGTTAAGGTTGCCTCGACACGTACGCTTGTTTTACCGCATGAACCAAACTACGGGTTCTCACTTCCACGACTGGCTGATCGGCTGCGATTTGGCTCCTTCAACGCACGTACCTGTTGTGGACTCCAAAGGTGACGTTTCAAAAATATTAATAAACCACTTCTTATTAGTTTTAAGTTTAATTTTGGCTTAAATTTTTTTTTTCTGCTGTCATTTTACCAAATGGTCTTTTTTAGGGCGTGTCCATGATTATGAATAAAAATTCTTTTTCTTTTTTTTTTGCAATGAGCCAATGCTGCTAATCCTGATAGGCGAAGCTGGAATGATCACAGGATCAATATTTCTAGTATAGTTTGGAAATGAGGGAGCAGTGAGCTCAGGTGTTAAATCCACAGAGTGCACAATCTCCCACTCCAACGCTGCAGTAGATTTACATGGCGATTAATGAAGGCATGCATTCTTGCTGGCAGATCACACCATTCAGCGGCGAGTGGAAACTTGGGGGGCTTGTCTAAACTCGCCAGTACAAGCAGTAAGGGAGGGCATAAAGAGGGCGAAGGAGAGGGAAAGGGGGGGGAAAAAAAAAAAAAAAAAAAAAAAGGTACCAAAGAAGTGAAGCCAATGCATAAAACCAGCAGTGGACTGTAACGGCCGGCCTCGAGGTTTCAACGAACGACGCAGACGAACCGTTTTGTTTCCCAAAAGACGGGTTTACAGTTGAGCTCTACAAATTTTACAGTTTCCAAAAAGCCCGAGAGAAGTTTGTGTTACATACAAATGCAATTAAAAAGCAACCGCGAAGGGAAACGAAGATGTTTTTAAAGGAGTTAACTTCAGGGACATTAGGACTGATGTGTGGCTTCCGATGAAGCAGGTCCCATTTGAAAATCGTCTCAAACATGAAAAAGGAATGTTTGCGTCTTTTGCTTTTAATCATTTTCCAAATCAATATTTATTTGTTTCCCTCTATAGCTCCGAACTGGAAATACTGCGTTAAATAAAACTGCGGAGAGAGAAGAAAGTGTCTGATAAACACAGCAGGTTAAACGCTTCTGTTCTTAGATTTGTCAGTGTCACAATACAGCCTTGTAGGAGGACCCTTCTGTATGAACCTCAGCAGAATCGCAACTGCTGTCCAAGCATGACCCCCCCCCCCCCCCCAATCCCAGCTTTAAAAATCTGATTAGCCATCAAACGAGGATTCTGGTGGAGGAAAAACTAAGCATCACAGTGTTTGTTGAAAATAAACGGACAGTTTAATAACCTTTTTTTTGTTTTCGTTTAAAGTGGAATAAAACCAGCCATTTTTTGCCAGTACACTAAGAAAGCCAAAAATAGAAGGAATGGACAACTATATAAATGCATTAACTCACTAGAGAGAGGAGTTGGAGGGGGGAGGTGGGTGAGAGAACGTACTGAGATGTTAGGAAGGAGGGAGGAATGGAAGGAATGGGAGGAAAAAAAAGATTAAACAAAGAGGGTTCAAAAAATTAAATTAAAAACAGGAGAAGATGGACTCTTCATTTCAGATAAAAACCCTCCCTGCGTGCTAAAGACTGGGCTGGCCAGTGTTTTTTTTTTTTAGTCTGCTGGCCTGCACTGGAGTGCCATGATTGAGGGAAGGTGGGAGGGATGGAGGGATGGAGTAATGGCAGGGTGATGGAGTAGTTTCTTTCTTTTTCCCCCCTAATTTTTATTTAATTTTTTGTCCCCAATAATTTGTCTGTGAAGGTTCAGGTACTATTCATGCTGTTGGTTATACAGAAGGGAAGTCGGGAAGGCTGGGCTTTGAAAAAGTGGGACGAGGGAATGAACGGGCTTGTTTATGTGTACGAAGAGAGGAAGAAGAGAAGAAAGAGGAGAGATTAAAAGGAGGAAGAGGAGGAGGAGGAGGAGGAGGAGGAGGAAGAGTGTGGGGATGGGTTAACAGTGAAGTGCGCTCTAGTTCTCTCCATCGCCGGTTTCACCCTCGTCTCCCTGGTTTTCTGATGTCCACAGCTGCAGGAAAAAGAGGAGAACAACATCTTTTAGTCACTTTAATTTAAACTCATAGCCAAGTCCGGCTTTAATTTTTATTACAATTATTATTTTTTTATTAAAAGAAAAGAAAAACAAACTATAACAAGCTGATCCCAACAACGGCTGCATTAATATTCCACCAATAATAATTTAGAGGGGTGGTGTAAACATTTGCTCTGCTGGTTTCTCTCTGGTTGGAATAAATCCATTCTTTGAGCACGTTTGCTCCATGTGGGTAAGCACAGAATACGAAATAAAATACGTTCCAATAGAAAAGTCTTGCACTAAAGTTTACGTTGAAACATTGGAGAGGAGGAACTTCAGCTGGATGATTATTCTGGAGGATGTTCCTGATTCAATCAAGTGTTTCTGTTATTCAGCCAAGCTCACTGACTAAAACGGGGTTATCAAAATAATAGGAACACATGTCCATAGAAACACAGCGGAATCACCAGCTCTCTCAGTTATTTGAAACAAATGCTGAATATCAGAACCTTAATGAAGACAAGACGTAGTGCAGGGTAGTTATATTTGAATGTTTTCACCAGGGTACCTAATGAACTGGCCGGTGAGTGCATCTTCTGGCAGATTTGACGGTCCACGTTGTCAATAGTTCTACAGTGATCTTTTGGATGTTTTGGGCCATGTAAACATTTACTTTATCAAAGTGATTTTAATCTGGTTGAACAAATATTGACCATGTAAACACAGTCAATGAACGACTCTTACGCACCAGAGCAACAAATGGAATTCTGTTTGAATAATGTCTAGAATTAAACTCCACTTGAAAAACTATTTTTGTAGATTTATGTCTTTATCAGAAACTTTTTTTTTTTTTTTTTTTTTTTAACAGCACCATACACTGATCAGGTGTAACATAATGACCACCTTCCTAATATTGTGTAGGTCTACCTTGTGCCTTCAAAACAATTGTGACTCATCAGAGAATGGACATAGCTTCTGAGGGTGTCCTGTGGTGTCTGGGAACAGAATGTTGTTAGTGGGGGAACTTTGGGTCCTATGGGTTGAGGGGAGGGGCCTCTGTGGATCATCCCACAGATACTAGATCAGTTTAGGATCTGGTGAATTTGGAGCCCAGGTCAACACCCTGTGCTGTGCTTCATGTTTTTTTGAGTTGTTCCTAAACCGTTTTTGTGTGTGTGTCTGTGTCAGGCTGCATCCTGCTGGGGATGGCTGCTGCCATCAAGGAGTGTCATTGCTATGGGGTGGGGGTGCCTGGTCTGGTCTAGGTGGGTGCTACATGTCTAAGGAACATCCACATGAATGCCAGGTCCAAAAGTTTCCCAGTAGAACATTGAATTATCACAAGGTGTTATTTCTCCTGTCAGTGGTTTTAATGTTATGTCTGATCGGTGTATCTGCATAAATCAAGAGCTGCTGCATAGCAACGAATAATAATTCCAGCCCACATATTTTAATCAACAGTATCACGCTGGTAGGTAGTATTAAATGAATGTGGTCTACATTGTTCTGCAGTGTCAGTGTCTGCACAGTACAAACTAAACAAAGCTTAACCTGGTCGTGTGGCTGCAAGCTGTGCACAGCTGCTGTTGGCAGATGCATTAATAAATATGAAACTGGATTTAATGTGCTACAAGTCAGAGGCTTTATAGAGTGAAACATGGATGTGAGGGAATTCGCAATCTTTAGTTTTATGAGGAATCAGTCCCGACAGCACTGGAGGATTTCCAGTATCACTAAAAACACAAGCCTTCCTTTTTGTTATCATCAGCTTCAGGATACAAATAAATAAAAAACAAATAGATGTTTCCGGGGTAGAAATCTATGCGTCATACTCACAGTCAGGTTGTCCCTTAGTAGCTGCATGATCAGCGTGCTGTCTTTGTACGAGTCCTCGTTCAAGGTGTCGAGCTCAGCGATTGCCTCGTCGAAAGCCTGCACAGAAAAGTTTGCCGGTTTAAATCCTTTCAGAAAACTTCTATTTATGTACAAGAAGGGACACTGTTTCAAGTTGTACAGCTGAGGGGGTGGGTGTGGAGGTCTTTCTAAGCTGTGATATTCACAAATCAGCCTTAAACTCCTCTTATTTTTGTTTTAAGCGTTCACTTAAGATTTACTTTTATTTCTTAGTTTTTTACACCACTCCTATATATAGAGTGTTGACAGGGCTCAGGCTGTCCTGTCAGGTAGCAACTGCGTTTTTTTTTTTTTAAATCATCTGAATCTCCATACTGACTGGAGGAGGTCCCACCCATCTATAACCTGTTTCAACCACATCACATTTAAATCCAGTGAGCTTACACCAAGTAAACAAAGTGTTCAGCTGCTACCCACCTGCTTGGCCAGAGAGCAGGCCTGCTCGGGCGAGTTGAGGATTTCGTAGTAGAAGACGGAGAAGTTGAGGGCCAGGCCCAGCCGGATGGGGTGTGTTGGCTGCATGTCCTTCTTGCTGATGTCGAAGGCGTCCTGGTAGGCCTGCTGAGAGTTCTCCACCGTGTCTTTGAAAGATAAATAACCGTCAGTCACTTTTGTTTTACTGCACGCTTGTGATCCTAAACAGCAGTCCAAGCGGCACATCTCGCATCAACAGACACTGTGCAGAGACTGTCTTCACACGAGGACCCTGTCTGCTGCGACCTGTAGTGAACCCTGGCCTCCAATAACTGATTTTATTGGTGCGTGAGGCTGAACTTTGAGCTACACCATGCTAACATGTTGTACAGGTGCATTCTTGCAGGTATTTGAGATGGAAAATAAATATAATTCACTCTGCAAAGAACATGTGAATGTGACAATCCAATTTTGTAGACGTTTTACAAAATAACCACTTTGGTCTACGTTCTTAGGCGTCATCGTTTAATGATAATGAATGTCTAATAATTTATTTACAGTCATTTTATTCTGGACTACGACATCGTCACATGGATAAAAAAAAAATTAATTCAGAAGCTGCTCCTCATTCAAAACCATCTTTGGTTTAAGACAGCCCAGCATCCTTTCAGTTATTTGTCACTTCCTCTACAAAATGAATGCTTTGGTTTATCACCATGACAATCAGATAACTGATAACCATGGCAATGAACACTAGCGGCAACCGTCTCTTGGCAACAGGCCGAATGAGTTGGTCATTAACAAGAGAAGCTAAAGGATAAAAGTAGGTGAAAACGCACTGCATGATCACGTGACATCTGGTTGGGCCGTTTACTCTGGGTGGTTTCTCCGTGACCCTTTAAAGGTGTAATGTTTGAACAATGTTGTTGGTAACCTGTAAAACCTTGGCATGGCTAATGTGAACACACAGCATCTGATTGCATAAACCCTCCGTCTTTATCTCTGCTGAAGAGGAAACAGAGTTTTGTTTATGAAAAAGGAATATTTGCTTCGACCAATACAGTAAACTGCATCCGATGTTCGTTGGAGCAATAAAAAAAAAAAGGACACTCTGGCTACGCTCTGTTGATTACTCAACAGTGACAGAAGAATCCTCCCTTTAACTGGGATCAACACTCAAGAGTCAACAAACATCATTCTGCTCAATTGCCCTTTAAAAGCAAGACTGTGAAGCCAAAAAGAGCCCAGATACTCACCCTTCTTTGAGTCCCCAGAGGCCACCTCTGACAGGTATCTGAAGTAGTCTCCTTTCATTTTGAGGTAGAACACCTTGCTCTCCGCCTGAGATGCGTTGGGAATGAGGAATTTGTCGAGCAGATTCTGAAAGAGACAAGAAGACCAGATGTTGTTTTTTGTTTGTTTTTTTAACCAATATTCGTCATTGCACGACTTCTTTTGCTAAAGCCAAACCTGTAACAAATACAAATGCGACAACCAAGAAGAAACACCAAAGCTGAATTACTCTAGTGTAACACTGAGGATTTACATTATCATAAATTATCATGATATATTGATATTGGTCGGAACATCCCCTTTTCAGGGTGACTGGTCTCTGAAGCGGTTTGGTTTCATTGCATTGAAGGCTCCTTTGATTTTATGTTGTAGGTTAATAGCAACAGTTTCCAAATGCAGATGCTACACTTGGGATCAACTACAGAATATTCCACATGCCACGAAAGAGCTTTTGAGTCAACTGTCCAATTACTTTTGGTCCCTTGACAAAGAAGGGGCTACATATTAAAGAGTTGTAATTCCTAAACCACCTCCATGGCCCCCTTTTGACACAAAGGATGCTCTACTCCAGAGGCTCTACTCCGAGCTTTACTACTCTGTCGCCGCTGACTTCCATAATGAAATGTCCAATTTTACTGGAGAAATAAATCTGTTTAAAAACCTGATACAAAAATAAATAAATAAATTTGTCTGGAGTTAGGTGGTTCAGGTACTGCTAAGATGGTGACTGCTGGCTCTGAACTGCAGAAGAAAGATCATTATGCAACTAAAACTTTAATATGTTTTGCTTAACAGCTTGAATAGAAATCGCGTCAGTCTCCACATATAGACAGATCTGTAGAAAACAAGGTTTCTATATGCACTGCATAAATGGATCACACACAAATAACACATCACAAACAAGGTCTTACAGTTGCATAGCCTCATTGCCCTGAGCCATCTGAACAATGTGGTCTTTAGAGCGGTTGTTCGCTGACGGGGTTCCACTAACTTTAAGCATGTGTGTCAATCTCCTTCTTACTGCCCATGTTCTCCTCATCTGATTTAAAGAAGGCTTTTACCCAGATCATGTGATCAGCTCTGACTTTACCCCTGAGCATCTCCTCACTGAAACCGGCTTTGTTTCCGTGAGTACATTTAGACCTTTGAGCCACAGTGAAGCCCGTTTTAATCTGCTGACTCCAGTAACCTGGGTGGAAAACAAAACGTAGACATCTATAGTGGCAACAGTTATCCCAGTTCAAAGCTATACAAAGTGTGTGCTCAATATTTTGGTTTTAATATAGAATAACATCAACTTTACATTGTAATGTAAAAGGGGAGAAAAAAAATGAAATCTTAAGAGTGACTCAATCTAAAACTTAATCAACCATTAAAGATTCTTCTAAACCACTCATGCCATGATGGCCCTTTGTTTGTGCCCACTTCAAATAAGCAACACATTTACGAACTACATCCATCACAGGTTATGGCTTTACTGTGGACAAGACTTTCTGGGCGACCAAAGCATGCCTTAAAGTCGTAATCATAAGAAGAAGATCCATTACTGTCTCTTTGGCAAAGGGTTGAACTTTAGTTCCACCTCTACTGTTTTCTATTAGAAAACTAACTCCCGAGTAAGAGATGAATTGAAATCTTTAAGACTGGGTATTTAAGAATATCTTGTACCGGCTAAAGCAGAGGCTTGTCATCGACAGCATCGATTACTTGGAATCCCAGTGCCAGGAAAACTGAAAGCGTTCTTTAACCCAACTTTCAAAAGCTTAACTTTAAATGCTCGAGACAGCAGTGCCAGTGTTTCCTATTCCAATGAGTTAAGTCCGTATGCTGGTTGGTGGCCACTGGGACTTCATTATGGGACGTGTATGAAGTGACAGAGGAAAAAAATATTTCTCCACGCAATTGGATGGTCCTAAAAGCGATCGGAGCACTCAGGTGACGTGTATGACTACGTCGCTGTTACACTTCTGTCCATCACAGTATAAAGCTTATCCAAATGCTTCAATTGGCCTGGATTATAATCAGTTTATGGGCAGTTTATTTAGTAGTTTACCAGAGGATTAATGAGCTCTCAGATTTAACTACTAAATTACTACTATAACTTTGTTATAATAAACTTCCTGTCTTGTGCCTGTAGTTGATGGATATGAAAAACCTCAATGGGGTAGGCGTTTAAATCACTGGATTAAAAACAAACATGTCGTCTATTTTTGTCAAACTCAGTCAAATCCTGTCTGGTTCTTCACATCAACTTTGTAGAGAGACCTAAGCAGTAGGTAAACCTAATTTTTCAACTGTACAACAAAACATGGAGCCCAGAGAGCAGATGTAATTCATACTGAGGAAGAAAATTAATTTTTGCTACTGGTCTGATGAATTGATCGGTACGCTCTTCTAGGTCAAGGTCACTGACACATTTTTCTGTCCTGTGGAAGCATCAAAGCGTTCCCCCATCCAAGCATCCTACTGCTTTAAGGACAGTACGACTCCAGCCATCCCTTCCTCCCTCCATTCCTACAGCATCACATCACTGCAGAGGCTTTCAGTTTGACCTTGAAGATATTATTAGAACCCTGCTCATGCGCTAAAATATTTGAGTCTGCTTTGACCTTGAGCGATTTCTGTACTACCCTAGTCAGGAACTTGCACAGCATGAGGGTTGCTCGTGAGGCCCAAATCACATTTCTGGTGTTAGAAATTTAAAAACGACAGACTTTTAACAGTGGATTTGAAGTACATATTTGCAGCGGAGTCCAGCTTGAACAATTCAAATGACATTAAGCTTCAGGCAATATTACAGTGCTTTACTTCCGCCAAGGGTGCACGTACATAGAGCAAGTAAATTGAAAGGTGAAGTTTCAGTCCCCCTCAGATTACTGAGATTAAACGTACAGCTTCAATCAACAACGATAAAACCACAAAGGTTTTCTTGCATCTCAGCTGCAACTCACTGCAGCTCTACTGTGCCTGACTTTCTCCATCTTAAACGCCATTGACATGCAAGCGCATGGGGGTTCCGTAGATGTTTTAAAATACAAGGTTTTTACAGATACTCATCCAGTAACTTGCTTGTCTTTTCATTTATCCAGCAATGTGGCGTGTTGTCAAATGCAACTAAGTCCAGGTAGACCGCCTGCAATAACATTCTACAGATTTGACCACTGCAGCAGAAAATTAAAACAACTGGATCTCCAAGTGGACTCTTTCTCGTGTGCACCTGTAGAAGCACACCCACACTAATGCAGACCCAGTGTTTTGTTTTTGAGGCGGCGCTATTTTTGGTCTGAACACCTTCCTCAGGCCTCAGCTGACAGACGCCACTTCAAAAGACAAGTCGTAACAGCATATTACACGTTTTCATATACTCAGTCCGCCCTCCGCTTCTCTCTCTCTCTCTCTCCTTGCCTCTGTAGCGACACAGAAAAATGAAGCAGATACACCCAAGTGGGGCAAAAGCAAGACGAAAAAAAGAGAAAATTAAATACAGCTCTTTCAGCAGCTGCTAGCAGCATTATTACCGTCTCCGCACCATGTGATCATTATTCTTATTCCTCAGCCAGAAGGGATCAGCTCTAGTGTGCTTTCTTTCTTTCACCAGTTTCTTCTATTGCCCTCTATTCCTTCCGCCCCATCGCCACCAACCATCTTGTCCATTTTCTCTCTCCTTCACGCCCCCTCACTCCCTGCCCGCCCTCCTTCCCCGTCCATACCAGCACGTCGTGGCAGATTTCTTGGAGTTCAGCCTCGATCTTCACACGGTAATCGCGGGCCATCTGCTGCTTCTTCTCGTTCGCCTCCGTCTTCTGCTCGATGCTGGAGATGACGCGCCAGGATGAACGGCGGGCTCCCACCTAATGGCAGCAACGAGGGGAGGAAAAAGAAAAAACTGACATTAAAAGACAACATTTAACACACATGACTGGACAAACGAGGCTGAAATAATATCAACAGGGACATTTTTTGTTGTAGCACAAAATCTGATCATGCCAAAATATATAATGACACAAATATGTAAATCATTCAACAGATTATAATAATTTTGTGTATACTAAAGTTTCAATCCACTGAGTCCCTAGGCTTGTAATTAATTAATCAGTCAAACCAAATAGAAAACGGACTGTAGTCATTGAAAGTCTGACAATAAAAGTCTCGTTTCCTTGTCACAAGGCAAGTGTGACTTATTTCACTTCCTATGTCTGCAATACACCTAACCAGAGTGACATACAGCATCCTCCTGGTTGCACCTAGTATTGACGTATGCAATGCTGCCAAGCTTTAAGAACTATGAACAGCAGCAGCAGTGCTGGAAAACCCGAGGCTACTCTTACATAATTTGTGCTTTAGAGTTAAGACTATAAAATCTTCATGAAAAAAAAAAGGAAAACACAGAAATCTGAACAGCAGAGCCAGCGACCGTCTCTGCACTGGATGAGATGGTATTTTAGCAAGTGGCGCTTGCCAAGACAGGACAAGCTACAGTGTGCTGTCAAATGTTGCAGCCTGCACATTATGTCCAGCTGCCCCCAAACCTCCACAGTGAATGTTTCCTCGACAATTTCCAATCTTTGGTTTGAGAAAGAGCAGATGCCTTTAGGTTCAGAGGGAGGGGCTTGTAAGTGTGAAAAGATGACAAAAATCTAAATTAAATTCTATCAACAGGAAGTGGGAACAAAGCTGCTTGCTTTAAAGACATAAAGAGTTAATGATCAGGTTCCTCCAATGACATTTGTTGTGACAACAATCGGGTCTAATAGGACAGAATGGTGATTTCCACACTTTCCAAGAACTGTATCCTCTATGTCTGTCTCCATTTACTCTTGGAGTCATAACACTAATCCTGGATATGGTGTACATTCTCAGCCTTCTTTATTGGGTTTGGCTTTATGGAGATGATTTGCCCGTCAATGGGGTTTTATTGAAGAATTTCTAAAAAAAAAAAAAAAAAATCCAATCATCATCTGACTGTGTGGTTACACCATGAGCCTCAGCAGGACTGTGGAGGCAAAAAAAGAAAATATTTGACTTATTAGACAGATGACGTACCACGTTCTTGTAGGCGACAGAGAGCAGGTTGCGCTCCTCATTGCTCAGCTCCAGGCCCTGCTCCGTCACAGACTTCATGGCAGCCGCCATGTCGTCGTAGCGCTCGGCCTGCTCTGCCAGCTTGGCTTTCTGCACAAGGTCGTGCTTATCCATCTTTTAGGCTGCAAAAAGAAGAAAAAGCAAAAGCAGCAGGAGCAGCGAAGCCCAAAGAAGACAGCGTTAGTGTTTGGACTTCGGCTAATAACAGGAAACTCTGGGTGATAAGAACGACACAAAGACAAGTGTGAGAAACAGAGTGATGGACAGTGATGCACCCATGACGTAAGTAGAGCATGCGGAAAACATGGAAAGAAAAAAAACGGACTACCACTAGAGGAGAACTGGGCTATGATCAAACCACTGACAATAAACCCTGTCACTTGCATGGTGACATCACATATTGTGGTGGGGGGAATCAAATAAGACTCAACAGTACTTGAAAAAATGTCAAACACTCAATTCCAGTGAAATGGCTGCTCAGTTATTTCATCCCAGAGGGCTTTCTGCTCTCCAGATGAATCTGTAGGTCTAAGTAGGCCACAGCCTCCATCTCTTTTATATCTACACGTCACACTACTAAAAGCTCCACAATGAACCCTAACAGCTTTAATCACATACATTTTTAATCTGTATAACTTCTTTATACTGTGCAAGTTTAAACTTTAAAAGAACGAACGACCACACCATCACAGCAGAAGTAAAAACATAAGTTCATACATTCAGAAGACCGGAAACCGACTTTACCCCAACTGTGTTAACGTGTCCAGAGTAGATTCTTAGTTTCATGACCACCCCCTTCCACCAGACGGAGATTCAACAACCACATTTGTCTGTATTTCCTTGAACCTTACCTGACCTACCTGTGAACGCAAGGCTGAAAATGGCGTTTCCCTAAGGAGGGCAAAAGAGGTATAATCTATGAAAATGTTGCTTTTTTTGTCAACTGCATCACGAGTTTTGAGACGGCGCTTTTTTCCACGAACTATCAATGAATATTTGATTTAATTCAACAAGAATAGTTCAAAATAAACACGGCCTTCCACCCTGATCTGAATTATTTAATATTGAGTTACCATAGACACTGATTTAATACAACCTGTTATTCAGTTTATCAAAAATTAAACCACGGCAGAGATCAAAAAGACTATACTACACTTCATTTTTTTTTAAAAATCAATTTCCGAGAATGACAAAAGGAGCAGACGGTAAGAAATAAACTCATAATAGCGCTGAACCAAAATAACAAATTCCCAATCCAGAAGCGTTCACCCTATCTGACCCTTTTAATTTTCTGTTCTTCTGCAGTGACTCACTGCTGATGTAGGTTGTCGACAACATCAACATCAATTTCTTTATTTGACGCATTTCTAGACAACTCTTTGCAGGCACACCTTTGGCAAGCCCCGTCCTGCTTTGTGGAGAACGTAAGAGTAATCATTTTAAAGCTTCTGCCACAAATCTTTATTCGACTCTGGGATATTATTTATAAATGATTTAGGCCTGCATGTATGTTTTCTGTTGCTTGAAAATAAGTCCACTGCGTGAATTAACTTCGTTGCTTTAAACAAAATAAATGCAAACCTGCCCGTTTCCTGTCAGTTTGTTTTGCATTAGCAGTTAGACAAGGTACTCTTATGTCATCTCATTAGGGCCAACTGTTATTTACAGGTCCACTCTGCTGTTTAATTTCTCTGTGTGAGTCAATGACCCACTGATTCAGTTATATGAAATTTATTTTTATGACAGTACTGTGAATTGTGGTGACATTCCTGTGCACAGTTAACGAGTCCGCTGTTATCTAGTGGTTATCTTTTTTCCAGAGAAGGTAGGCTAAGCCAAGATGACAGCTTCGCTCTTCAACTCACCTGAGCATGAAGTAGCACATTGTATTTCTGTCTTCTGTTAGAGTACCAAATCATCTTTACTATGACTAAGCAAACAGACAACTATTGTACTATTCTCATGGAGGCGTGGTACAGGAGCTAAGTGACTGACGGCATCACACAGGAAACACCGTTTGGATCTCTTAGATGTGAGGTTGGAACACACACCTGCACTTACCACTTCTCACCACAGGTGCCACCAAAGAGAAGAAAACAGATCTCCAAGATTGAAGAAGACACTAATTTGTCTCTTCTCTCTCTTTAGCCTGCAAGACAAGTTTTTTTTTTGTTTGTTTTTATTAGGACACGGCCTTCTACCTTTTGTTGTTGAAGTCTGTACTTTGTCATAATTTGTATTTTTTTTTTTTTAATAAATATATATAAAATTGAGTTTCCCTCAATTACCCTATGTGAGTTCTTTTGAGAATTTCTCTCATACTTTTACCTGACTGACATTTCAAACTGGAGCTATGTGCATTTCAACAAACGAAAAAACCTTGGTGGCCCAAGTGAATCGGGTTGTTTTTATTTATATTTTTCTGATTTAATAAACGGACTCTTATGCATATCCAAAGCACATAATGGCGTTTACCTCAACACCACCAGATGGCACCGAGAGATCCATGGCAACAAACACCGCTCTTCATTTGATGATAGTGTACTCAAGAATTACTCACATTTAAAAGAGGTTAAATTGAAGCTTTGGCACAGTCCATCATTTAAGTAATGGTGCCTGATCAGTGTGCAGATTTCTTTTCATTCTCCGTCAATTAACTATTTATGCACATGAGTTGCTGATAATTACTGGCAAATTGATATCTGGTTCAGGCCTGATTTAAAATCTCTTCTCACACGAGGGTTGGGCCTTTATCGGTCCCTATAGCTGTCATTTTAATATCCACGGTTACAAATAAATGAAATCCATTTTTGAAAATGTATATTAATTTTATGAGTCTATTTATGGTTGTGATAAGGAAAACTATTGCTGCAAACCTCACGAGTGCAAAGACGAGTCAAATCTAAAAGAACTCCGGTCACATTGGCTAACTATGATCATGCTGTCACTCTTAGGCACTTCCTATGGTTCTGCAGAGTAATTAATAGCCTCTCAGCTGGGTGTGCACTGATATCGAGTGCTGATTCAAGAGCTGAAAAATCTAATCAATTATCTGACAATGCTGAGCACTGTTAAGCTATTTTCAAAATAATTTTAGAAAATGGTGTACCATTTAGACAAAAGGATAATTACATTTTAAGAAAGCCATTTTGTCCACTATTGGGACACTAATTCAGGAGAAAACCCCTGATTACTCTAAATTCCTCAGTAGTGTTCGATTTAAAAGAAATTGTATTGTTGGCAAACCCACACAACCAGAATCATGATCACATGGAATCACTTTTATACAAAGAAAAAAAATGATCATATACCATACCATATACATTGTGTTAATCATAGCAATCAGTAGACACCGTTCAATTGTATTATTAGATATTTAAATTTCAGGATTTCTTAACACTGACAAATATTTTAAATAAAATAGGACTAATATTTATATATAATTTAGCTCTTAAATATTGATCAAAGATTAATTTCTTTCAGCCTCCGTCAGAATTATAATTTAGTGACTTCTCAGTCCTTATACGACAGTACACTAAATATTTAAATATTTGGACTGAGCTTGACAAGTGTGATAATAGTAACTGCTATTAGTCTGATTTGAAAATGAATTGATTAAATAATAAAAAAAAAAGGGACAGGACACAAACAAGTCTTTTCTGTTCTTGGTCTGGGTGAAATGGAGGCCTTTGCTTGTCAGAAGCACATTTAAATCACAGCTTTGAAGGCACTGGTGAAAACTGATTTACTCAAGTGTTGACAAAATTTGATCTTACTTTTTTGATCTTACACCAATTACCATAAAATATTTGTGTGTGCAAATAACCTGCATTGGAAAGAGAGATAATGACTAATATATTATTAAGGTAATTAAGGTCATTTTTGAGGGGGATGGTATTATAAATGTAGGCCATCCATAATTTGTTATTGTCAGACATTTAATGTATATATTTTTAAATCATTTGCACCGCCGTGTTGTGACATATTAGCATCGTGAGATTAGCATTTAGCATGAGATAAAATGCCGCTTATCACGGTTACAAGCGCATTAATGAGGCGTTAGTAAGCCATGGCGACCCACACACATCGGTTAAAATCGATCCAATTCGGCCTCGTTGGTCAGATACAATCATCTGGCACGACACCGACACATCCTACATTTGGAAATCTGTTATTTCACCACCTTGCTTTGCTAACTATTAACGGTTAACATGGTTTATTCGCACCGTAAGAAAAAAGAAAAAAAAAAAAAAAAAAAAATGGAGGGGCACCATCTTCCAACTGCGGATAGACCTACACCCGAAAATCAATCGCCTCTGGAAACCTTTCTGACATTAACGTTAAAAAAAAAGAAAAGAAAAGAATATATCATAGAACTGCTACAGGGCCAGAATATGTAGGTTGACGCGTAGAGTTGGCCTGCTAGCAGCTACGCCCTCCTTGTCGCATTCCCCTGCGGAATTTTAAGATGGAGAGATAGATTACCGCCAGCTAGCATGCTAGCTAAACGTCGCTGCACGGCCGTTAGCTACAGCGGTTAGCATGGTTGCTAACAGGACCTGACCCAGTTCAATCTTAATGGGCGATGCGCCGACACAGAACCGACAGACGAATTTTCTAGAAGGTTATATGCGGTCTTAATTCAGTGTTTCCCCTTCGTCCCGTTTAAGATGAACTTAAAAACGATTTCAATCGATGATATTTAAGTCGCATTTGAAGGGAAACTCCCGGGAAATATGGAGGGTGTGTTAGCTTCCAGATCGCTTCACTACGCCATGACGGAGCTCAGTTAGCGACAATCCACGATCGCGCGGTTCTGCTTTTAGTCTGTTCGGCGACTAATGAGGCCAAACATAGCTCGTGTCCCCTTGTGGCCTGCAGCTATTTGCTAGCCTTATTCGCCGTACCGTGTCCAGAGCGCTGGCTGCTAAAATGTCTGGGCTGCGCTCAACGACGGCCGGGGCACGGCTGCTAAGCTGTCAAAATGGCCAAACTTGGGTACTGCGTCTCTCTCCCTTCATTGGCACTGGGCAGCGCGCACCACGCATGCATCGGCCACATTCTGGGCCTTTTACGTTAAAGAGCCTGTGTCATTGACTACACAACGAGACCAGGTATCCTCATTCCAGATGCTCCTGTGGGTTATTTCTCATTATCTGGTCACTTTCTCGGCCTAAATCCTCGCACCCAACCCCAAACCACAATGGGCACCTTCCGCCGCAGTGCCAAGCAATGGGGCCACAGCTAGGGCTGCTGTCCCCCCTGAAAGACTCAGTTTACCCTGCATATAAGACAATAATCGAGTGATATGCAAATGAACTCACATTTTGAGCGTACTAGGGATCCCGATTTTATTCTCTGAACGATGGGAGTTTGTCAAGCCGTCCTCCGCTCGCTGCTCAGGGTATTCAGGGCAGTACCACTTCCGCCTGCTCTGACACTTCCGCTTCCTCTAAGCCCCACCCCTCCCCCCGCCAGTATCCACGGCAACCGCGCCAGGGGGTTTCCTAAGCATCTTGCGAGGGGCTTTGACGTCAGAAGGGCCATGGCAACCGCTACAGGATGACGTGCGCCGGTCTCCGTGGCAACTGTCTCCATGAGGCTGCTGCTGTCGTATCTGAGTTCACCATCGTGTCAGCTGACACAGCTTTGTGTGGGTTACACTGATTTTTATTAAACATATTTTTTTATTTATTTTTTACAAGCGTTTATATTTTAAAACGAGCAGGTCTGTTTCATCTAACACACCCCCTGTTTTTTTGGGCAAAGCTGATTTTAAGAGAGGATAAAAATGCTTTTCAAATTGAATCCTGTCAACATGAATGTATTTATTTATTTACTGATATCAGAGTGCTCCACGCGTTTGAGACCCTTACACTAGTTAGTCAGCATTAAACTTTGAATCATTAATATTTCATCCATAACTGTAATTTACATCTATCAAGTAGGCCTTCGGACACTAAAATAAAAAGGTGGATTTATTATTAATTTGACCATAAACAATGTTAAATAATAACATACATGACAAGCTTGATGCTGTGTCTAATATTATTTCTTTATTTTTCTTTTCATCCTGTCTGATCATTACATCTGTTGCATGTGTCCCAGTGGTTCTCATTTGGACTTTATCTGAATATTTAATTTTTGGACAAAGTTGCTATTTGACTAAGTGTCTTCATCACTGACAGTTACTGCCTTAGCATCCATAACTGTAATTTGTATGTATGAAGGAATGAATAAATTCATTTTGAACATGGTTTAAAATGACAATTATTAATGTACAATTGCTTCTTTCACATGTGTTTTGCAAACTGTCAACTTGCTGGTGCTGCCAGATGAAAAGTTAGGAGTTGACCAGTTTGATGAGACTAATTCAGTAAAGTCTATGCCAAACAGGAACGTTTCTGACCTGCGAGTGGCACCAGATGAAAAGTCCGGCTGGTTCATCCTCTGGTTGCTCAGTTGTTGTTGAGATATTTCAGTTTGAAACAAAAACACTACCTTCTTCTTGCTAAAAAACACACAATTGGATTTAAAATTATGTGGTTTATTTAAAATTTGCATTCAGCCAACATATATCCAAATAAAAAGGCAAATTAGTATGACTTCCAATAGCTGCATAAACTCTCACAGCTAATCTGACATCTTTTGTAACCTGGTTAATTATTTCTTGAGAATTTACTTTATCTCGACATCTTCATTTCCACATTAAACTTCATTTGATCTAGTTAAAAAAGTTAATCAGTCTGTGAGACAACAAACCTTCAAGTTATTCACAATTAAAGTATTTTTTTACTGGAAATCAGTAAAATACTTACATAATAAATACAATTACTGAGTTAAAAAAAACATCCTTTCTTCCTTCTATGTGTGACATGCAACACGGCCACAAACAATCAATGTTAGATCAATAGCTTAACCAGCTATACGTAATCAAATGTGCAGCTTTACAAGTGCATTGATTATGTCTGCATTTGCATTCGCTGTCATGTCTCTGTTATTTGCAGTTTGAACATAATGGTTATGTTGCGTCCTGTAATGTTTGGATGCAATAAATTACTATTCAGCAGTTGGCAGTTTTTCATGAATAGTCAGTGTGCAACTTAGACTTCATGTCATTAACATTTCTGGGGCAATAATCTATTTTTATCTTGAAAAGGAGGCAGGTAATATTTTATAATTTTCTTATCCTGCCTCATTAGTTACAAATCATTGCTTATATTTTGAGTGATGTAAGTTAAAGTCATGTATTCCTCATTTTAACCAGAGCCCAATAAAATAAAATAAAATAGACTTTTGACCTTTCCAGGGTGTACCCCGCCTCTCACCCAGTGACAGCTGGGATAGGCTCCAGCAGATCCCCGCGACCCTTAACAGGACTAAGCGGGTATAGAAGATGAATGAATGAATGAATGAATTAATCAAACTACAGCGTCTGCTTCTGTGTGCTGTAGCTGGCTGTGGCAGCCACTAGATGGAAGTAAAGACTGGAGATAGTGTTATAGTGATTCAGTCCGCTCTGGCGTTCTACACAGTTAGAGCAAATAAATAACAGGATAGACAGTTATTGTTTTAAAAATGCTATCTATTCTATATGATTTAAATTAATATTATTTGATAATAATTTTCTCTCAGATTCAGGACAACAAGTGGGTTTACTTCATATGTATGAGTGATCAGTGACGCCTTGTGGGAAAAAACCAAGACTAACAACACAGAGAAAATATTCAAAGACAGAACAAAAATTTTTTTTTTTAGATTTAATAAATAATTCTAATCCCAATTCTAATTTTTTCATCTGTAATGATCCTGCAGGTGTTGTTCCTCCACATCTCTTTATAAATGTAGCTTTAAGTTGATAGTTTCAACGTTGAATTCAGTGTCAAGATAGTCAGGAAATAAACAACAGCTTCAGATTGTCAGTTTAATCAAAAAACCTGCAGGAGTTAAATTCATGTTGTTCGTCATCTTCTCCAACAGCTAAACCAGTTTCCCTGTGGCCTAGAAGTGTATTAAATTTAGATCCTCGTCGTCCTCCACAGGAAGCGTTTAATCTCGGTGTGCTCATTTTGGAAAGAGAAAAATGTATTCATCAACAGACTATTTTCGAAATGAAGCCCTTCTGCTCTTAAAGATGTTTCTGTTATGTTGGTGAATGTTTTAGGATGACTCAAAACCAAAAGCGTGACTTTCAATTAAACTTTTTATTTTTTGTGGAGGCTTGAGCAGTGTGCTTCTCAAACCAGAAATCTACATCGCTGTGTGAATGAATACTAAATGTACCTGATCAAACATAACATCCCCAGGCCCCTACAGCCCCAGGACAGTAAGGGCACCCTAAGGGTTTGGTTACCATACTTTAAACTATGTGCTACGATTTCACTGACACCAAGGGCCTGTTCAGGCATTGAGATCTGATCTGGGCAATCCAATCACAAGTGACCAGCTTTAGGTACGTGTGTTGCGTCTCCAGATCCGACCTTAGTTTTGTGCTCTGTATGCAAATAAGCACTGACATCATCTGGGGAGCAGCATAATATTTTAACAGCAGTTGTCTCTAATGGATCTGTACCTCTGCTCTAGTTCATTCTTGTTTAGATTTCTTTTTTTTTTAATTTAGAAGTTAACAGCAACAGAACATTTTAAAAGGCTCTGATTAGTTTAGGATTAATAATAATGGCAATATGCTGCTTGTCTAGCCTTAACTACAGGGGAGACACATTTGAATAACTTCCACTTCCACTACGTTTGTTCTCGTTCTTGATGGCTAACATTAGGGAACTTAGCTAGCGGAGCACTTTGTTGTTTATGTGTTTAATGTAGTGCCCTAATAGACTCGAGAATCACCTTTGCATCAAGGCTTGGGTATCCTTAAAACAAAACTAAAACACGGGCAAGTAGACTTATGTGAATTTTCTACAAGATGTTTCACCATTCATTCCAATGACTTTCTCAGGTTTTGTGTTTGTTTCCATACGTAAAACCTTCTGTTACTGCCTTTTGTTAAGACTTATTCATCATCAACCGAATGAATGTCTCAGTCCACCACAAGTGTTTGTCTGTTTCCTTCCTATAGAGACGATAGTCGCTGTCCGAAACTGTGGCGGCTCCTGTCAAATCTATCAGGGAAGCTAATTGCTGCTAACATAGCCACATCACGTCGAACATTTCGTTTTTTGCTGATTAACTAAAGTAGCAATACCGCCAGTCACCACCAGAAGACAGTCATTTATCAGCTCAGCACCTTTAAAAGAGGAAGCAGCTCCTTTAATATTAGTGAAAAATAAACTGACTCCTTACAATCATCATCCCATTTCATTTTAGGTGCATTTTAGCAAATGCAGAATAAAGAGCAGGGTCACCATGGTTTGTAAAGGGCTATGAATGTAAATGTTTACAATTCAACCAATGCATGTGTTATATTATAAGCAAAATCACTATTTCACTTTACACTCACATATTCAATTGCAGTGTCTGCAACTTGAAAAACACAAGAGGCTGTGAGAAGGGTGAGAATAAATTGTGTTGAGGATGAAAACCTGAAACAAGACTCCTCTTCATGTAACCTTGGAGACATGAAATAAGGACAGCTATGCTTAGCTTTCTTTTCAGGTCACTTAAGTACTTCAATCGTCACCAACAGAAGCACTTCAGTAAATTAACACAGAGACAGTACAATGAACGAGGGAGCAGAGTGTAGAGATATAATCAAAGCTCATTTCAGCACATGACACAGAGAGGGCATTATGTTTATTGTAGTGAGACATAAAAAGTAGGTCACACATGGTCATTTCACTTGTTGCTAGTTTTGATCCAACAATTAAATCACATTTTTTAAGCAGGCGCAAAAAGGATGATTGCTCACCTTTGTTTAGTCCAAATTGGGCTCATTAGAGTCCCACAGTGGCTTTTATGATTAGATAGATAGATAGATAGATTGACATGTCACTTCATATTAAAGCCTTTTCATGTCTGTATTTTCTTTACAAGATGAGATCATGCTAAATGCTGGTATATTACAGAAACAACATGTCTGAAATTGGCTAATTAAGATACCAGTTGATCATCTGTCATGTGGTTGTATTGTCACGTTGCACTGAACCTTCATTTTTGCTCTTTGACTCTGGTAGCAACGCCACCAGTAACCACTAGATAGCAATATAACAAAACGAAAGGACAAGCAAAGACCTGTCCTTACCATGTTCCTTATGTCCCATTTCTGGTGCTGCAGATCCAGAATAAAGAGTAGCGGTGCTAGGCTCAATATTGTTCTATGGATTAAAACATTTACAATTCATAGTTTAATCTTATTGGAGTCACAGCATCTGTTACACGTGTCATTTTCCTCTTTTCATTATCAGACTGTAGAATCACTTTTGGGTTTCTGTAAAAAGAGTTCCTGAAACATTGCACAGTACTGTACGCTGAAATTATTAAAGTGCACAAACACAATTTACTGTATATCCAGTTTTCCCATTAATTAAAACCAGTTTCTGGTTGAATTTGATAATTATACAAGAATGTTAATTCTTGGTTTCAAGTTTCTATAATGCATAGTCAATTTTGTACTGAATATCTCTTAGTATATTTTACATATTGGTCAGCCACAATTTAAAAAAGTGATTTGGAAAAATACTAATATTGTTTTTATCAAAGAATTTAAAATAATGCTCTGTAGTGAGTGGTTGATCAAAGTAAACCAACAAGTGGATGGTACAGAGAGTGAACAGCGCCTGCTGAACACTGCCTCCGGTTTGGTCATTGCCCAGAAAGAGTACCTCACATTGGTGCAGGAGCCCATTCTCTCCAGTCGTCAATCAGTCTGACAGACTTTTAATCAATATGTTATGAAGTCCTATATCTCAGGCCTTGCTGTGGGGCTCCGAGCAGAAGAAAGATCTACTGAAAATCAATGGGCTCACAGTTTGCCATCACAGCCATTTGGTCCAAAGGTGACAGCTTCTAAAAATAACAGGAACAACATTGGCTGAATGAGAGAGAGTGAGAGAGCGAGACCGGTGGACAGTGGACGGTGGACGGTGGAGTAAAGACACATGGAGACACAGATAAAGAGACAGTTATTAAGTATTATTAAGTCAACCTCTGTGTGCAGGGTGGGACACTGTGTGAACAGAAAACAAGCAAATGTGATATGAAGAAATATTACAAATAGAAAAAACAAACAAAAATGAAACAAAAAGCAAACTAGAACAAGTTGCAAATGCCAAACTAACCGTTATGAACTCCACGTATTACTTCAATATTGACTTTACCAACAGATATAAGCAATGTTATGCATACCATTAAATAGTTAACACAATTAAGTTTCAGACCCAGCTTTAAGGCCATGAAGCACCAAGCCAACGGTCAGCATTTGTCGGTGTCGGGCTGTTTGTGAGCATCTGTGACCCTAGTTTTTTTACAGACTAGTTGGACCCCTGTCAGAGGCTTTTCATCATTACAGTGAATAAACTGTAGGGCCCAGTGGGTCGTTGCAGCAAACTAGCAGCGATGGAAAAACTTGTGGAAATACTTCACTAAAGATGAAGCCCATACTACTGTGGCATGCAAAATATGCAAGTCAGTTCTGAAATACAATGAAAGTACTACTCTAATGCACACTGAGCTGAAAAGGCATCCGCTAACACTAGCAGAGGAATGGTCCAAATCCTTTCAACAGCAGTCAGTTAACAACTTCACCAAACGACCTGCGGTAACAGAGAGAAGGAGGCAGCACATCAACAATTTACTGGTGAATTTCATTGTTGAAGTTATTAAACCTTTAGCTGCAGTACATGGAGAAGGCTTCTGAGAAATACTTCTTATCTTTTAGCCTACACTACACAACCTTAAGCTACACTATCCCATCTTACAGCACGCCATGGAGTACAATTACATGCTACTGATGGTGCTGAGTAGCTGCCTGTTTTTATACAGGCTGTACATATCTGCAGCGTACAGTATGTAGCACATGAGCTGTCTGTTCTCAGCGTATGTATTCAGGTCAACAATATAGATTTCATTGTTGCAAAGCATTGCTTTCTACTGTGTTTTATTAGTGACGTCATCAGCGACTAGCCTGTATTGACTTGACTTTCACCACATAACAGTCGACCTTAAAATATCTGAAGTTGTGCAACATCTAGTGTCGGTACTACTTTGATGTCAGTTTGGTCTGTCTGTACATTAACTCTGTCTTGGATGGGCTAAATATTTAAAGGAGTTATTCAACATTACTGGCTCTTATGTTCACCTTTTTTCTCTTGAGAAAGTGAGAGACAAAAGCTCTAATTAGTGTAGCTTAATATAAAGACTGAAAGCAGGGGAAAACATGGCCTTGTTCTGTCCAAACTTAAATTTTTTTTTCAAACTATATCTTATTTCTGTTATTTGTAGAAAACCAGCAATTGTATAAATACAACTGTTTGCGGTTGCGATGTGAGGGGTCTAGTCCTTTTCAGCTTCCCTCTCACAGGAAAGTTTGACGCCATATTGTCTGGTTAAAGGAGAGGAAGTGATACGAGCAAAGGAAGCAGAGAAAAAGAGGAAGAACAAGAGTCTATCAATAAACTTTTGGTAATATCTTTATCATATCCTCGTCCGTGTGTCTACATACTTTATGTGTTAAACATGTAAAAGGTTCAATTTTCTCTGGGCTGATGAATCCCAGTCGCATGTAGGTGAAAGAAATCCCAGGAGAGGGCAGGTTCAATTCCTCATCCCAGCCTTTTGTCAGCACATCACTCACTCTGAGAGAGCGAGGGAGGGAGGGTGAATGAGTGTTTCATCAACAATGAGTTATGCATATGGTGTTAGACTTTGAGCATGTGCACAATATGAAGCTAAGTCCCAGTTCCCTGCTTTACACTAGTTTACAATCTTTGTTTTCAGTTTGCTGTCGATTAATGCAATTACGACACTGCCTAAGCAAAGGAAACAGAACCTTGACAGCTTTCTAAGATAGACTCGTTAAACTGAGCACTCACTGTCTGCAAACAGTCTCTTTTATGGAGAGTTGGGCCCCGAATACAGAATAAACGATTCTCTTGTCACCCATTACGTTGTAGATGACAGTCGGTCACCAGTGCCTCTGGTTGTCCAAGGGTGTTTCTCTATATATGTTCGTGTGGACTTGTAAAATGTCTTCACTCGCTGACCAAGCACTGTTCTAATCCCTCTCTTTCTCTAAGTCTGGGTCTCAGAATGTATTTCATCAAGTACGCTGCTTTTCTAATTAAAGAATGAGCATCCTCCTGTCTGTAAGTCGAATTTGTCAAGTTAAGAAACGTCCTACGTTACCCTCTTGTAGTATACCTCAGATATTTCAAAGTGAATCGGGGTGAACATGAAACTATTGTGCCTGCATTATATGTCCATCAACTGTGTTAGTCGCTCTCTCTAACCGCCATTTATAAAACCATTTGAGTTAAAATAAGAATAATTTAGGTTTGATGATAGTTCGTTAATGGACAAACTAATAACATATGTTACGGATGTTCTTTGTCACATTTCGGGAATTGGGTCATTATAATGACAAAAGCTGAAACAAATGCAAATAGACTTGTAGGGTTTCTTGAATGAGGTTCATCTGTAGCTTCTTCAGTTCTAAGACACTAGCGGGGAGTCAGGGGAACATGTGTGGATCGGACTATTGGCTAACTAGTAGGACTAGTAGAGTAAAGGAAGCTGTCAATGTCAAATTAGAAAATTCTTCCCTGAACAGGGGAGGTGACCGGCGATATAATCTGCCATCAGTCTACAATGCAGCCTTGTCTGTCCCAAAGAAGGCCCCAGTCACATCTTGAGACTGGAGTTTCTGGCTGATAATGGGTCTTTAGAGTATCATTCATCGGAGAAAGAGGACAAGGTCAAACAGTTTCCGCCAGCGTAAGTATCTGGCCATTAACAGACTCTAGTCCTATGTGTTTCTAATGCGTAACACCCACAGATGTTCCTGTTTAGATCCCTGACTCATCCACCAGTGTCTTAGAACTGAAGAAGCTGATGAAATGTCTACAACAAACCCAACAAGTCCAGTTGCAATTGTATCAGCTTTTTTGGTGAAATACCATGACTTGGATGACTGAGAACCTTCACAGATATTATCAAAGTTTATGAAGAGGCAGAGACCTTTCAACGTACCCATGGAAGATGTTGCTTAAGATGCATTGCAGCATGTTTGACGAGAAATAGATGAAGATTTGTAACACTCATGGTTTTGTTTTACTTCCTCATGGGGCCAATGAGTTCTCACAACTTACAGCATTCTGCTTATGAGAAGACTGTTGGAAGTAAATAAATTCCCTATATCCCAAACATTTTGTGGTCTCTTGTTGCCACATCACTGCTAGTCTCGTCTTTAAACCCAAACTCATGTAGAAGTTTTTAAAAAAGAAACATTGATGGAGTGTATCCCATTGTTCAAACTGAAGAATGTTCATCAGCATTAACCAAACGTATTTGGAGAATTGTATTAACGAGTGAAAGCAATTAAAATTCAAGGTTTATTTTAAGTTGCCTGAGTCAACTGTTTTGGCTTATATCTAGATAATGTAGATAAAACCGTCCCAACCTTGTTGCCGTTCTTTTCACTTGCTTGGACATTATCGTGGCTGCTAGAAATCTCAAACCTCATCTCTTGCTTGGAAATACAATTCGGACACAAGCTGACGTGCACAGTTTTTCCAGCTGAGGTGCTCATAATTATGGTCTGGGTGATATGACATGATGCTGACATACCAAGGAAGGGTAGCTCCTTCTATTTTGCACTCTCTGTGGTTCGATCAGTGCTATCATGACAGTTCATTATTGGTCATTACTGTGAATCTGTGTGTCAGAGTTTCCACCCTGGGGGTAAGAAGGCTGCAGACTGTGGCACATTCAGCGAAGAAGCTCTAATTAAAATGGGTTTTTCTTCATTTCTGTTGCATCAAATCTACTAGAGTTGCATTTTTTAGAATAGCCTCAATAACAACATTGTTAAAGGCCTGTTATTTACTCTATACACTCTGGCCCAATGATATGGATTAGAAGACCTGCCGATATATCATATCTCAAAATTACACTGTCAATGATGATTTTAGGGGATACAAAACAATTAGATGTTGATGGTACAGCGACCACTTCCATTTTAGCATGTGTATTGTCAGTATGTTATTGACCTTCATTGATAGTTGAGGAAAACAGGAATTTTCAATTAGATTAGAAAACATTGATCTGGGAACACTTGATCTGATCATTTCTCTGTGGTTGGAATCTGGTTGCGAGTGATCAGCGTAAAAGACAAGAGTGAACTCACCCAGGATGCATTTGAGAGATCTGATCTCTGACCACATTTGGAAGTGGTCTCGGTCAAATTTGGATGCATTCCTTTGGTAGTGTGAACACGCAACGTGTCCTGAGTCACATTAAAGACCACCTACTGTACTCAACTCAAAAAACACAAAAGAAACTAACTAACACTAAAGGAAAAAGTCATAGCGTGCACATGCAACTAACAGTCCTGTTCTCGGTTCCGAAACAGTGGTAGAAATCCATTAGACACAGTCGCTGTTAAAATATTCGCCTGCACCCCAGATGATGAAGCTGGCCACATATTGTTAGCCTCGTAGCATAATTGCCTAAGTAATATTTTAACGTTTTCGGAAAACAAGAAAAAACAATTTTTAGCAAGCACATTGGTATTTTTTATTGATATTGTAACAGTGGCCAACAACAATATATGATCTTGTCAGAAACGTTCTATGGTGGTGGATGTTTCGGGGCATATCTGATCAGATCAGCTTATTCAGCATCCATCTATACAGTTAGGTTAGAATCTGTGATTAGAATGATTTCAGTCGGGTTGAAGAAATGTTGAAGATACATAAGCCATTTTCATTAAATATAAAGGTTATACTCAACAAAGTTTAATTAGATCTGTCCTGTCGTCCGCTGCTCCAGCTACAAACCGAGACAGAAATTAAAAGCCACAAACTTCTGCTCCATGAAATCGGCTTTACTTTAATGAATCTCTCAGAAATCTCCAAATCCACGTGTTATTTCTGAGCAGCATAACGACACAGGACAGGTGATCTGAAAGCCTGCATATCTATTTATAGTTTGATGCTATTTTTGCTGTCTTACATTTCCAATTTTGATAGAAATCCAGTTGATTGTTTCAGGGTATGTAAACACATATATCGTCACGACTCGTACATTTATCATTGGGGGTCCATTCTCAATGTTTTGTTCTTTTTGGGGGGGGGGGAGTAAACAGATATGTCTTATCACATTAGCCTTTGTGCGAACAGTTAAGAATGAATGTCTGATCAGAATGATCGATCAAGTTCCAGGCATATTGTCCATGTACAAATAGCCTGTGATCAGTAATCTGGATCAAGTATTTACGTGTGATTTCTTTCCAACTTCTCCAGCATGTTCTCCTTTTTCGAAAGGATATTCACATGTGCAAACTCATAATCGGGATCCAAAGACCAGATCATAACGAAATATGCTGCAGTGAGGCAGGAACTGTCCTTCAAGCCGTCTGTCTCTGCTTTTTGTGCCTCCTGCCTGCTTCCTCAAATTTACGAGAACAGAACAGTTATTTTTAGAGCATGGAGAACAGGGGATTAGAGCTATTCCTGTTGTGTTTTGGATGCTCATTACTTCTTTGATGACTCAAGGTACAAAAGTGTGTACTCGCCCATATGTCTGCATAACAAACCCTCCATTCCTACAGCACCACTCCCCGTGAGACCCTGCTGTTGGCGAGAAAGCATCGTTTGTTCTTTCCTTCCCGCCTGCAGAATCTGTAGCATTTATGCATGTTTACATACATTGCATTGATGAGGCGTGCATGTCGATGTCTGCTATATACTGTATGCATAACATAAACACGCACACAGATGACAAATAAAGAACCTCATGTCTGAATTTCATTTTTCTGGGACAAAGGAGCTTTTATTTCCTGACCGATGAGTCAAACAAGCAGCAGGTTCCTGTTTATTTTGGGGATCGGCTGTGTACAGAAACAGGACAGGATATTAAAGTACCCACAGGAGAGCGGTGGTTGCGGTGGCGAAATGTGTGCAATACATGAAGTGGTGGGATATTTTCTTCACAGAATAACGTGGATATAATGAGAGATAGGAGTGGGTTTTTTTATTGACTTTTTCTTGGTTCAAATCCATCAGTCGACTCGGGCCTTTCTGTGTCGAGTTTGCATGTTCTCCCTGTGTCTGCGTGGGTTCTCTCCGGGTACTCCGGCATCCTCCCACTGTCCAAAGACATGCTCGTTAGGTTAATTGGTAATTCTAAATTGGCTGTAGGTGTGAGTGTGAATGGTTGTCTGTCCTGTTGCCCTGTCCTCTGTCCTCCTCGCCCAATGACAGCTCCAGGACAACCCTTCCCCGCAACCCTCCAGAGGACAAGCGGTTACAGAAAATGAATGAATGTCAAAGACAACTAGATTTAATTAATCCAAAGGGAAATCGCACTATCACTCTATCACTGATAAAGCATAAAAACTATGAGGAAGGTATAAACCAGATGGACAACATATATTAAGTTATGTACTATAACTAAATGGTCTAAATATAGATCTCTGTACACTAAATACAGTACATCATTGTATATATATTTATATGTATACAATGTAAACTATATTGCCAAAAGTATTCACTAACCCATCCAAATAATTGAATTCTGCTGCTCCAGCAACAAGACCAGGCAACGAGACAGTCACAGTGGCGAGGTGGTCGACACAGCCTTTCTGTGTGGAGTTTGCATGTTCTCCCTGTGTCTCCGTGGGTTCTCTCCGGATACTCCGGCTTCCTCCCACTTAATTGGTGATTCTAAATTGGCCGTAGGTGTGCATGTGAGAATGGTTGTCTGTCTCTCTGTGTTAGCCCTGTGATAGACTGGCGACCTGTCCAGGGTGTACCCCGCCTCTCGCCCGATGACAGCTGGGATAGGCTCCAGCCCCCCCGCGACCCTTCAGAGGACAAACGGTTACAGAAGATGAATGAATGAATGAATGAATATCTTTATAGTTTGGTGCTACACTTGCTGTCTTACGTTTACAATTTATTTCGTAAAAGTCACTGATGTTTTGGGCTGTGTAAACACATATGTTATCAGAGAGTTTTAATTAGTGTGAGGTAAATTGGAATTTCTGATTAGAATGAGTTCAGTCAGATGTAAGACATGCTGTCCATGTAAACGTAATCATTGTGGTGGTCGGACAGAAAGAGTTGATATTGTACCCCCAGTGTCAGACTAGTGCTTACTGTTCATGCACACACACTGCCCTCATCTGACGTCAGGAGCAAAAGCCGACTACCAGAAACTCAAACATCTGTTCCTTCTTTTCAGCTTTCATTTTCACCACATTAATGGCAGCAGTGTTGAGAAACACGTCTGGATTTGTCTCTAGCCTTAGAGATCTCCTTAAAATTCAAACAGTTAAGTTACTTCCTGCTGTTATTTGAAGGCAACTGGCGCGAATGACAAAAGGCTAAAGTCACTGGACGTCATTCCACTTGCATAATGTTCAGATGACTAATCTAATTGGAGGTTTCATTTCCTCTCAAGCAGCAACCTGGTCCACTGGGTACTGCTGAGAGAAATTCCTAAAAGTTTTAAGAAAAATGGAAATTATCTTTAAGAAACTTATATGAGGCATTCATACAAGATATATCTATCTTATCTTGGCTATGATTCATTTTTATTGCTTTTGCAGTTTTGCATACACCATTAAGATTTAGATTTACCAACTGACTATTAATAACACTGTTGGACGCACAACAGAGAAACTGACATTTTTTATTACATGCATTTTTCTTTTATGCTTTAAGACTGGAGCCTACATTACCCACAATGCTAACCAATGCTAACCAGGGCTGCTAAACTCCTTTCCAACTTTCTAAAAGACTGACTTTTACAAGCAAACGACATGCCTGGTCGCAAAACTGTGTACATAAGCATTTAGGAACATATACTGAAACGTGTATTTGCACATTTATTTGCTACTTTCCGACACGTGTGGGCCGGTTAGCTCAGTTGGTTAGAGCGTAGTGCTAATAACGCCAAGGTTGCGGGTTTGGTCCCCGTATGGGCCAGATCTTTTTAGGATTAGGGTCATTGTCACCAAACTATGTTCTGGTTGTGATGTCTTGAGAACCCAGGCCAAGAATGTAATGAATTGTATATGTATTGTTGACAGTAGATCAGGCATCATTAAAGTGGTCATAAAATGAAAATCTATAAAAAGCCTTGCAGTCACTTTTTCATGAGTGGCCTGAGAGTGAAAATGTGTCCTTGTGTGAGTCGTTGCAAATTTGACTAATTTGTGACGTAACTAGCTCACTGTGCCCTGTCAGTCAATGGTGCCTACATGGCTTTAGATAGTATGGTTTCCCATTGTTATCTGTATGTTGTATGAATTTGCTGTTATTGAGACATAGCGGAGCTAACCACGGGGCTAAGTGTTCAACATGCTGCAATTATTATAAAACCACTTGCTGTGAAAAGGGCTGTTTTTGACCTGGTGACTGGGGACCTGTTTAACACAATCATTGAGATTTTTATTTTTTTTAACCAGCCCATGCAACAGAGATTCCATGCAGTCATGATAGAAACATATCAGCTTGTGGAAATGTCACCTTTAAAAGTTGGTGAAAAACTACTTTCATCGCTCATCTCATAAATGTTACATTTTTTTTTTAATTTTAAAATCAGGTTTTTTAAAAAATCGTCAAACAACTCTTACATTTCTATCACCTGGGATACATTTTTTTCTTGTTTTAAAATCTTGAGCCTATATTACCCACAATGCTCATTCAAGATGTTAAAGAGATGGGACAGTTTGTTGAGGTCAACTAATCTGCCTGTGACGTCAAATTAACAATCACTGAACAGACAGGCCGGTTAGCTCAGTTGGTTAGACCGTCGTCGTGCTAATAACCCCAAGGTCGTGGGTTTGATCCCCGGTACGCTAAACCTTAGAATTCAATGAAACTATCTTACAATTCCTCTCATCTTTATAAATATTAATGGTTATTTATCAGCTTTTCAAAAACGCATCAATCTTGATATTTAGTTTCTTTTAGAATAGCTAAGTTGCAGCTGATTCCCTGGAAGTTGACTGCAGAAAGTGTAAAATACCCACAATACCCCAGAGTCTGATACACGGGCATCTTAACTTCATAAGTGTGGTGTCCTGGACTTAGTTAGTGCACCTTCCATCTGATGATGCACAATTCCATGATGATGTACACCTTGTTTCTACTTAATTCAGAATGAATGGATTGCAGAAAATAAGAGAAAAAGTCTGCAGCACATCTGAGTCTATGGACCATGTTTTTGAATCTCTGTGTGGATCAATAGACTAAAGGCAGAGATCAAAAACTCTCATATTTTTATCACCAGAGGTAAACTCCAAACAGCATATGGTTGCTGCAAAATTCATTTAGCTAGAAAGCTAGAAAGCCGCGGGGACCTCTTCACTAATTCAGTAAAGAATGTCTTAGTATGTTGACTGTCTCCAAACCTCTGCACAATTTCAGAAAGGTGCTTTATAAGAGAAAAATGCTAAACATTAGTTTGTGGTCCTGATGTTAAACCTTTTCAAATCAAGACCCTAGAAGAAAGCAATAACCGCTCCTTGTGGCGTCACCACTTTCCCCTCCGGAGAAAGCTGGGTCTCATGGGAGGGCTTCTTAATCTCAGGGCGGTGTCAGTGGCCTTCTGGGAAATCTGCGACGACAGGATACAAAGCTGACGTCCTGTTGACTCAGCAGAAAACGCAACGAAGTCCTGGAGAGGGGGAGCAGATGGAGCAGTGGGACAATCATCTGAAGAGTGTATGCACGTTTGACCGCACTGCTGTGCTTTCCAGGAAAAAAAGAAACTTGTTGTGGTTTACCAAGCATCAGTATTAAATCACAGCATCAATATGTCAGTGAAATTAATTTCACAAATCAACAAAGAAGCACAAGAAAAGGAATAAATGCCTCAAATATAGTTATTTTTATGGGGTGCAAGTGCAACTATATGATCAGTTTTCCTTTTTTTTTTTAAATGTGTATTTACATCCACCTTTACTTTATTATGTATTAATCAGCATCTTTGTCTAAGACTGCGACAGGAATGTTGGGAATGTTAGCATTTAACTCGAAGCTCTGCAGTGATCAAATACAGTCACTGGCTGCACACTAGAGGCTCATTTGATCCAGTTCTTCATGAATGAAATGAGTTTGAACAGCACCACGTTTCAGAAACTAGAAATTCAGATTTTATCTATTTGTATTATATGTATTTTACATAACAACTTCTATTGTATTTCGTTTTTTTATTGCTTGTTTTTATCAGGTCAGTGACCTCCTAGCTGTCCTTAAAACATACTTTTATCAGAAAGTCTTTCCCGTTTTTTAATTGAGATTTTAATTAGGTTTTAATTGTATTATTATTATTATTATTATTAAAAGGAAATATTCGAGACTGAGCCTACCTAAGTCAACTTAGACAAAACGTCTTCTCTCCCTTTGACTCTTGTCAGGTCATCTGTATTTCTCTTCCCTTCTCCCTTCTATTCTCTACTTTGTCTTCCACTTTGGACTGCTGCTTTTGTTGGTCTCTTATTTTTTGGGATTTCTTTTTGTTATATTCTTTAGTAAGTTTCATTAAAGTTGTTTTGTTTCCCGTTCCTTCTCTGCTCTCTGCTACTCCTTGTTAAAAAAATGACTCACAAATAATATTTTTAAAATAAAATATACGTCCTAACTTTGTGCATGTTTTCGTGTCAGCTTCCTGGAGTGTTCAAGATAAGTTCCTGTTTTGCTGCTGTGCAGATGATTTCATCTAATGACAGCAGAATGCATTACATCAAACAAAATTGTTGTAAAATCACATTATTTTTTTTTTATAAATGTGAGCTACAGCCCATGAATTCCAAAAACAGCTGTGCTGTATATAGTAATTTGATGGCTAGAAGAAGATGGCTAAAAATGTGTAACACCAAATTAGGTAATACAGTATATTTTCTTTGACGCTATAGATAAATAGTGAAACTGACCAGCATTACATCAAACTTTATGTTAAATGAACTGTATCAGGGTTTCTTCACAGAAAAAGAATACTAAAATGTAATAAAATGCACTACTCTTGCTCCCAAATGTATTATGACACACTTTTTGAAATGTGTGAAAACATTCAACATAACATAAAACAGCTTAATGATAAAGTTATAAGTAAGAATTGGTCAAAAAGTGGCTGTTTCTACAGATGTGGGCAGAGGGAGGAATCGGTGAAGAATTGATTGGCCAGATGGGTGAGGATGAAGAGACAGAGAGAGGAAGAGGAGGTGATAATTGTGAGTCTGAGCTCCAGTTTCTAGTTTTTTTATAAGCTCATGTGTGTCTGAGGCCGTGGCCCACTTTCTCTCCAAACTAGGCTGAAATGTCCTGAAAGGAATCAACTGCTGAGCCAAGAACTTGAACTTGTCAGTGGAACATAAATACATACAAGTTTGCACATTTATACTTCTGAGAAACCTCAGTGGCATTCAGTATTGACCAGCCCATAAGTAAAATGCCAAAATCCAACCCAATTTGCGATGAAACAGAGCTTTATCTGCTTTTAATGAACGTATCCTGGTGCTTTATGGCGGCACCCTTAGCAGGCGTGACACGTGACAATACTTCATCCAAAATTAAACACAACACGTCAAAACAATATGTGTAACCCAAATTAATATGCTGAACAAAAACAAAAGCAAACAGAAGCAAAATGATTGCTAACAAAGAAAACAAGTGGTGATCAGACTTTGATAATGTATGCATTCAGTGTTTTGTTCAATTTGTAGAGTACCTTGAAAAATGAAGCCAAGACTGAAATGCCAACAACTGCAATTCCCTGAATGGCCACTAGATGCTGACTCCAAAAGTGAGTTAATCCCCTTAAGACTTCCATGTTAAAACTCTACAGCAGAAATAAATATATTCACAGCCTGGTATAAAAACACTTCAGGGCCTTCACCCTCGATGTGTGAAGGAAAGATACAGAAGGTCTTTCCTTCCTGCTGCTGTTAGGCTCCACAACGAGCACTCCTAATATGTGCAATATATCTATTATTATATATCTATTATTATATAATTTCTGCATGCTGTTGCAAACTGCAATTTCCCCCTTGTGGGACGAATAAAGGTTTTTCTTATCTTATCTTATCTTATTCCTAAAGATTCTAAGAATCCTCTCAGAGAGCTCCTAACTTAGCCTAAAAATTCCTAGCTAGGAGTCTTAGTTTAGGAGTGATTCCAGAAAATTCTCAGAGAACTCTTAGCAAGGAATGGACAGAAACTCTTATCTTAGTGAGGAGGTGTGGTTGACCCCGTTGCTAGGTATGAGTCATCATTTCAGAAGGTGTGATTGGTTGATCCTAAAAGCTCGATAAAAATACACTTTTGCTGATAATTGGCCTAGAATGGACGTCAAATTAATAGACTTAATAATAGAATCTAATCTCTATGAAGACTGTGTAATTATAAATAACACTTTACATAAAAATAAATAAATAGTAAGCTATACTTTAAAAATGATCCTATAAAATGTGTGATTAAACTCAGGCCCACTTGCACAGTATTCACATGCTGAATGCTATTTATTTGCTTCCATTCATTTACCATGCTGGTCATTTTTGCCCTTCATCCATTTGGTATTAACGAGGGTAAAATGGCTCAGCTTTCATCAATTTCTGTGATTGCTAACCGGCCTAGAAGAAGCAGTGTTGGTTGGCGTTCAAATCTTCCACAAGACAAACAGCAATGGAGAAGAAATGAAGTAGGAAACCCAACTGAACAGAGGAACATTTTGAGACGTAGATTTACCCCCAAGTCATCACTGCTGCATTGTTGCATTTTTGCTTTTTTCCTGTTGCTAAATACCTCAGTGTTGTGAAGACTTTCATTTCCAGTGATATTGCGATTGTAACAAGCTTGATTGTCATTCAGTGTTTGGAGAATATCTCTCCTGTCTCTTCTTTCAGCCATTTTCTCCTCTGCTTAAGAAACTCCTAAGCCTCCTAAAAGTCCTCCTCCCTGCTCTTAACAGATCTCACCTTAGGAGCACTCTTAAGAGCTAAGATTCTTTAGGAATACCTTTTATCTTTACTAGGATCTACTCTTAACTTTGAGGGGAAATTCTTAGAAAACATCATGATTCTAAGGGGCCGTCCACATGGAAACGCAAAAACGCTGAAACGCATAAGTTTTTCATTATTTTGGCCGATCGTCCACACGTATCCTGTAAACGCATAGCCCTAAAACGCACTTTTCTGAAAACGGGTCCCAGGGTGGAGAAATTCGCAAACGCAACTCTTGCGTTTATTTGTGGACGGCGAAAACGGCGAAAACGATGACATCATCGCCACACCCCCGAGCAGCCTTCCACCTCCCGCAAGACGTCTCATAACAACATCAACAACAATGGCGGACTACATGCTAGTTTTCCTGCTGGAGAAGATATTGAGCCTATTAGGGTTGCTAGGGCAAAATATCATGCTCCTGTGCCACCACGCTGAGCAAAAAAGGCGATTTGTAAACAGCGCTCAAGATTTGTGCGCATGCTCCGCCTCTTCCTCTCCGTTTTTGGTGAATTTCTGAAACTGAAACAGCGCCACCTATAGGCCTGGAATATGAAGTAGCGTTTTCGGTCGTGCTGAAACGGATCTGTGTGGACGCGGATATTTCTTGAAATGATGCCCTCGAAAACGGAGAGGGAAAAGATCGTTTTCGTATGTGTGGACGTGGCCTAAGAATTTTCTTAGAATTTGGCCACTAGGAGCAACTCTTAGCGCTAAGAATCTTTAGGAATACGGGCCCGTATTCCTAAAGATTCTTAGCGCTAAGAGTTGCTCCTAGTGGCCAAATTCTAAGAAAATTCTTAGAATCGTGACGTTTCCCTCTCAAAGTTAGGAGTAGCTCCTAGTAAAGATAAAAGCTATTCCTAAAGAATCTTAGCTCTTAAGAGTGCTCCTAAGGTGAGATCTGCTAAGAGCAGGTAGGAGGACTTTTAGGAGGCTTAGGAATTTCTTAAGCAGAGGAGAAAATGGCTGAAAGAAGAGATATTCTCCAAACACTGAATGACAATCAAGTTTGTTACAATCGCAATACAGTAGTCCCTCGTTTATCGCGGGAGTTACGTTCTAAAAATAACCCGCAATAGGCGAAATCCGCGAAGTAGTCAGCTTTATTTTTTACAATGATTATAAATGTTTTAAGGTTGCAAAACCCCTCACTACACACTTTATACACTTTTCTCAATAACTTGCAAACATACCGCACTTCAGTCACACTGCCAGCGATCAAAGATACTGTATGTAAATTTGCAACAATTCTGTAGACACCGTACGGAGGAGATTGATTGACAATGGTCTACAGTCCCTTAGCCAATCAGGACGCAGAAGACGACACGCAGCCTCTCCCTTAGCCAATCAGGACGCAGAAAACAATGCGCTGTAAAAAAAAAAAAAAAAAAGAAAAAAAGCATGCAAAATTGCACTAAAAAAATCTGCGAGGCCGCGAAAGGTGAACCGCGTTATAGCGAGGGACTACTGTATCATCGGAAATAAAGTCATCACAACACTGAGGTATTTAGCAACAGGAAAAATGCAATAATGCAACAATGCAGCAGTGATGACTTGGAGCCAAATCTACGTGTCTAAACACTTTTATTCTCATTGACCAGTTGATCCAGAAGCAAACACTGTTCCTCTGTCCAGTTGGGTTTCCTACTTCATTTCTTCTCCACTGCTGTTCGGTTTTTGGAAGATTTGAACATCAACCAACACTGCTTCTTCTAGGCCGGTTAGCAATCACAGAAATTGATGAAAGCTGAGCCATTTTACTCTTGTTAATACCAAATAGGTGAAGTGCAAAATGTTACCAGTGTGGTAAATGAATGGAAGCAAATAAATAGAACTATCAGCATGTGAATACTGTGGTAGTGGCCTGAGTTTAATCACACATTTTATAGGATACTTTTTAAAGTATAGCTTACTATTAAATTATTTTTATGTAAAGTATTATTTATAATTATACAGTCTTCATAGAGATTAGATTCTGTTATTAAGTCTATTAATTTGACGTCTATTCTAGGCCAATTATCACCAAAAGTGTATTTTTATCTAGCTTTTAGGATCAACCAATCACACCTCTTGAAATGATGACTCATACCTAGCAACGGGGTCAACCACACCTCCTCACTAAGATAAGAGTTTCTGTCCATTCCTCGCTCAGAGTTCTCTGAGAATTTTCTGGAATCACTCCTAAGCTAAGACTCCTAGCTAGGAATTTTTAGGCTAAGATAGGAGCTCTCTGAGAGGATTCTTAGAATCTTTAGGAATACGGGCCCAGGTCTCTAGAGCTAACTAATTTCTTTAGTCATGACAACTGTACTTGGGAGAATTTTTATATAACTCCGTTTGTTAAATAGCTGTAGGAAACCCAACTGGACAGAGGAACAGTGTTTGCTTCTGAGTGAACTGGTCAATGAGGATAAAAGTGTTTTGAGACGTAGATTTACCCCCAAGTCATCACTGCTGCATTTGTGCATTTTTCCTGTTGCTAAATACCTCAGTGTTGTGAAGACTTTCATTTCCAGTGATATTGCGATTGTAACAAGCTTGATTGTCATTCAGTGTTTGGAGAATATCTCTCCTGTCTCTTCTTTCAGCCATTTTCTCCTCTGCTTAAGAAATTCCTAAGCCTCCTAAAAGTCCTCCTCCCTGCTCTTAACAGATCTCACCTTAGGAGCACTCTTAAGAGCTAAGATTCTTTAGGAATACCTTTTATCTTTACTAGGAGCTACTCCTAACTTTGAGAGGAAATTCAAATTGAAAATACAATTGCTGCCTCTATATTATTAATAATAATGTGACAGTGTCATATGTATGAATCCAAGTCCTTTTCATATTGGACCAAAGTCTGCGATCCATCTCAGAGAAGAGCCGCCTGCAGGCGCTGCAGATTTTAATGGGGCAGCTTGTCCAAAATTAGAAATGCCTCATGATCAAAATACACGAGCAGCACTTCTCCAGACTGCGCGCCTTTATTTATACTTCAGTGCAGAGTTGGAAAAAAACAAATCTGCAAAGCCTCATGGATGCTATTTTAGTCATTTTAACAGGTGCATGCTCCGAAATCATATGGTGGTAGAAAGTGTATTTACACCGTTTTGAGGACTTTCTTGTATGTGTTTCTGCTACTTTATACTCCATGTTAAAATCTGACAAATTTACAGATTACACATGCAAAATCATTTAAAACGTTTTTTAGGCTACCTGGGATAGAAATGAAGCAGTTAAAAAGAACTCTACCTGTGTCAACGGACATCAACATACTGCTTCTATGTTAATGCAGAATAACTAACGTGTTGTTTCTTCTGTTAATGAGACGAGACGGACTAGAATGTTATTTGATGTGATAAGATGTTATTTGAATATCGAACATTCAAAATACATGATCTCCACATACGGGCCGGGAGCCTATTCAGATTGTCATTGGGCGAGAGGCGGGATACACCCTGAAAAGGTGTCCAGTCTATCGCAGGGCTAACACAGAGAGACAGACAACCATTCACATTCACACTCACACCTACAGCCACTTTAAAATCACCAGTTAACCTAATGAGCATGTCTTTGGACAGTGGGAGGAAGCTGTAGTACCTGGAGAGAACCCACGCAGACACAGGGAGAACATGCAAACTCCATATTCGAACCCAGAACCTTCTTGCTGTAAGGCATCAGTGGTTACCACCACACCACTGCGCCGCCCCATTTGACCAATGTAATGTTTAAAAGTTGACAAAAATGCAATGACTTGGGAAATATAAAAAGGACTAAAATGTGACAATGGCTAATAAGCATTTTTGTCTGAAGACAAAATCAAAAATGGCTATTAAATTTAACACTGACTCTGAACAGATTGCTGCCACCTTCTGGTAGGAAGACCTTTTCTTTTCACTCTGGTGCAGAAAGTGTGTTGACTTCCTGGTGCAGACACAGGAGACGGGAGGTGACGTCACAGTCGGCCTTCGTTGGTGGTAGTTCTTTGACGTCAGTTTGGTGTGAGACATGCATGCTGAAAAACCAAAAACGGTTCATACCAAACTGCTTGGACGACTTCAACCTACATGTGCATGACAGCAAAGGGATTTGGTGCAAGATCAGGAAATAGTCACAGTAGAGCCACGTCCAAGTCTGAACACACACAGATTTCAGTTTGATCTTCTCAATCAAATATCACAAATCACACTGAAATAACAAGCGTAACCGCGGGCGATGACGCAGAACAGTGGCGCGCGACGTGCCTCGGCTATGAGAGGAATGCGTGCCTGCAACATCTGCAACATCTAACCTTTACGAGGAAAATGTCAGGCCGGCGAACGGCGACGGCCTGCGAGCTATTTATGGTGTGGAGCTGGAGCCACCTGCACCGCTTCACTCACCGGGAGACCATGCTCATCTGTAGAGTTATTTATATTCGCAAAGAAACATAGACATTAAGGGGCTGTGGGAACTACAGTGCAGAGATTATCCAAGGAGCTCAGCGTCGTCCTCCCGCCTCCTGTTAGAAGGATCATATGAGGAGACACAAGCAGAAACAGGAAGTAGTCTGACAGTGAAACAGCATGGTTGCAATTATTTTTGTTTCCTACTCAACCAAAACCATTTACCAAAGCTCTATGTTTTTCTGAATGAAAACACATAACAAATCATTTTATTTAGCATCTATGCAAACACTTAATTTGGAATAAGAATGATTTCAATCCGAACTGAAGAAATATTTTTCATGTAAACGAAGATATTGAGATATTGTCCCCAGCTCTCCTCTTTCTCTCCCATAATCGGTACCTGAATTACACAACACAGTGTGCGTCTGAGCCGGTGTATAAGCTGCAGGGATCATCAGTCATCTGCTGCCCTGCCTGCACACTCCATGCTTCATGTACGTCCATCCCGAAGCCCTCAGTCCTTCGGAAGAAAATACATTAAGCCGAAACCAGCGCTGTAGATTTATGTCGTGTTAGGAACTCTAGATCACAGTAACGCCGCTTACACACACACTCACAAATCACACAGCTCTGGGTTCTTTCCACGCTTCCTCTCCACTGTTTATTATTTCTTCACGTGTCCTCACTCCGCTCTGTGTCATCTCAATCATTAAGATTTCACTCTATTCTGTTTAAACGATCAATGATCACCATGAGATTAAATAATAGTACAAAAATCAAACACCTTTTTTTTTTTTAATTAAGTCATTAGACCTGAAGTTTAGGATCAAGACTGCACGTGTCTTAACCATCTCCCTGTCAGTTCTCAACTGTAACCCCCATCCTCCCCATTCCTCTCTTTTCTTTTCTTCCTCTTCCATCGTTCATTCCCGGAACCAGGGGACAGGGAGCACCTATCGTGAGCCTCAGTCCCTGTGCTCCTCTACCATCATCCATCTACGCATTCTTCCCCCTTCATGTTTCCCCTTCGACTACTCTCCATCCCCTTCTCATCCATCCCCATCGACCCCTATCATTCCTCCATCCTTTGCCTACCAATAATCTTCTCTGCATCAATTAAGTCGTGGTCTCGTGCTGCATTGATGTTGTGTTCACCTGTATGGCCCTTAGTTTCAATCTACCTCTCATTAGAGGGAACTCAATTATTTCAGCCTCTTGCTGTGTGGCTGCCTCGACTCTAATGGAATAACATTTCAGCCTCTTTCTCAAGTTTTATGAGACATCGAAGGGTTGGGATTTTCAACATTTTTCATTTGATGAATATTGCGAAAATGTTCTCCTTGCAGGAATCAAGTCATTTAATTTAAAAGTGGGAGACTACTGGTCACATGATTCAGCACACTCACCATCCCCACTAATATCACTTGAGTGTGCGTAAAGAAAAGCTCAGCCAAATCATTATGACCACTGACAGGAGAAGTGAATAACATTGACCATCTTGTGACAATCCAATGTTCTGCTGGGAAACTTTTGAACCTGGCATTCATGCGGATGTTACTTAGACATGTACCACCCACCTAGACCAGACCAGGGACCCCCACCCCATAGCAATGACACTCCTTGATGGCAGCAGCCATCCCCAGCAGGATGCAGCCTGACACAGGCACATACACAACATCCTGTTGCCAGACACCACAGGACACCCTCAGAAGGCCCATGTCCATTCTCTGATGAGTCACAACTATTTTGGAGACATAAGGGAGACCTACACAATATTAGGAAGGTGGTTTTAATATTGTGGCTGATCGTGTATATAATGCATGTTCGTGTGTGTGTGTGATCCAGCGTAAGTGGAACAGCTGGGAAGCATCTGCGTCCTTGACAAGATGGTATGTTCCCTCTGCCCCTACAGGACCTGGTGTCCCATTGTACCTGCAGCACAGTACACACTCATTAACTAAACAAAAAGACAGGGACACACACAAACATTACTGTCCACCTGGAACGTCTGCTCTGTGGAGATCTGTTTAATGACGGCAGAGTGGGCCTGGGTGTTGATGTGCATGCCTGTACACTGGTTTAGGTTTTCATATAACACCAGTATTAGTAAACTCACACAAGATGAAACTCTGATTACCTGGGTATCAGACAATGTCAGGTGTAGAATCACTTTGCCTGTGTCATTCTTGCTGTTGCCCAACTGGCTCGCGAGTCTGATTTTCTATCTCTGATAAAGTCTGTTGGTATTTAGTGTCTGCCAAAAACAAAGATAAGATGCTTCTCTCACATGCAAACAAAGTAAACAAACACTCTGGTCTCTTTCTCTGCTCCATCTGCGCCTGCTCCTCATCCTTATCCCTCCTGACTGAAAAGAGACCTCCCTCTTTTTCTCTCTCTCTCACTCTCTCTCTTTATTTTGTTTCTTTAAACATCTCTCTGTTTCACATCAACAGCCATGACCGGTACATCGTAGCCGGCGATGGCGTCTCATTGATGTCATACATTCGTGGTGTGGGCTGTGACAAGCTGCTACATCAGAGGTGTCAGATTTGTGTGCTGTTTTTGGTCTTTCAGGATCAAATGACCTCAGAGTGAGATAAAAAGAGGATGAACTAAACTCGTTAAAGCCAGGAGGTTATGTCTGAATGAAAGTCTTTGAAACAAAAAATATTTTCCCAATAATTTGAGGTTATTTTGAGGTTGAGGTTATTTAGTACCCGTGTGTTGCATATAATATCTGTTCAGGAGTTTTTCTTTTGCTTATTTTAACAATAAAAAGTATTGAAAATATCCTGTCAGTAAGTGCTTTTGCCCATTTATCCTAAATTAGGGAAACATGCAGTTATTTACAATTTACTGCAAGAGTGTAATAACCTTCCAGGAGAGGCAGAAGTGAAATTACCATAATGACACTATGTTGACCGTAAAGCGCAACTTCTCAGCTTTCAGAAACTGTTGGAATGTTTCCAATAGCGTCGTAATTACCGTAATCCAGAGGGCGCTGGCACAAACATGCCGCTGGTGACACATTCAGTTTTAAAGGGTTAATAAGTGAAAAGAACAGAAAAGAAAAGAAAATCGGTTGAGAAAAGAGGAAAAGAGTTATGAAAAGACAAGAAATCCTCTGCATCCTCTACATAGTGACCCTAGAAAAAGAGCTTCATCGGTCACAAATATTCTACTTGAGCATTAACAGTGTTCACATTATAGCTATATAACTGTCTGACAATGGCCATGCAGCCTTCCTGAAACAATTGATTATTTCTTTGGTTTATATTTTGCTTCACCTTCACCTGGAGCTCTAAAAATATTATTTTTTTCATTTGTAGATATTGTGTACCTGTAAGTGGAGGTTGAGTGGAGGTCCTGCTATGGATGTATAAGTATAGAGTGAAGCTCTGTCTATTAGATAATAGCAACTTAATGTCGCCATGAAACAGCTGGCAGAGTGCTACATATACAGTAGATATGATTTACAAGTGCAGGAAGAGTCATTCACATTTTAAAAAACTGAAATACCTACAAGATACTGCCAGATACTGGTAAACAGGTGACATATAAGACCAGGCATACAATATAAAAAATATAAATTTGATCAAATCTGACAAATCTTTCAGTGTTTTATTTATTTTTACAGTACAGCAGAAACTTATCCACCGATACGTTGTCTCACGATAGCAGCAGAAAGGACCTGGAAACGATGCAGCAAGTGTTCATATGTATGCAAAACAATAATTAACACAATGATTTAATTGAAAGACAACTAGCTGTGTTGCTCTGAGTAAGAGCAGCTACTTTGGTAACCTACAGGTAAAATCTGATTGGTGGGTTAAGATGAGAGCATTTATCAGTTCAAGGCAGTGGCTACTTCCTGGAGGAATGGGAAAAAAATGTACAAAAGCTTTTACCACATTTTGCATCAAGATCAACAAACATATTTAATGTGACTAACACGAGCGTCATCATTGGTTGTTTACCTGTCCAACAAAATCCACCACAACACTGATGTTTTGTTTTTTTGTACAGTCATTGTGCTTGTGTGCTTGTGTGCGCGTAAGCATGAGTATGCATGAGTGTGTTGTGTGGGAGCCCAGCTGAGCAGCACCCATGGTATGACGGCATTAGTCATTCACCGAAGGAACCAGCTGCTCTCTGCCAATTTAAGGTCTCTGACATTTTGTGAGCGCACAGGGGTGGGTTTGTACAGTTTGTACCTGCAAACATACCTGCCCACACCTCAGAAGTTATATGCACAAACACTGGACTTGATGTATGCTCCTTAAGCACGCACATTAAGCCAACACCATGTCTCAACATGATCCATAGATGCAATAACAAAACATTTTGTTAAGGCTCGATTTATAATGGTTTATCAGATGCAGATCATGATGAGTACAAAGTTGGGGTCGACACTATTAACTCTATTCCATGTTATATTTAAAGAAGCTGCAGTATAAATATAAAACAGACATTGCGCTGTGGGAAGCGTCAAATGTCTGTCTGAATTGGTAACAGAACGGTTGTTTAAATCAGAATGAAACATCGCTTGTGCAAAATCTTTGATGCACTATTTTTTATTTTATAATACATATTTAAAATATATATATTACATATATATGTAGAAACATTTTATTTATTAAATGTAAACCATTTTTCTGTCACTCAGGACCAGTTTTAGAAATTACATTTTAGCAATTAGTCAGTTCCCTGGACTCATCAGACCACATGACCTTCTTCCATTGCTCCAGAGTCCAATCTTTATGCTGCATGGCAAACTGAAGCCCTATTTTAGTGGTTTAGTGGTTTTTAGTAGTGATTGGGCTTCACAGCTGTTCAGTCCCAATCGGTTGAGTTCCCTTCACATCGTACATGCAGAAATGCTCTTACTTTCACTATTAAACATAGCCCTGAGTTCTACTTTTGTTTTTCTTCGATTTGATTTCACCAAACGTTTAAGTGATCACAGATTATGTTCAATCACGATTTTTTTTCGACCACATTTCTTCCTCAAAGACGATGGTTCCCCTCTATCCTTCCAGTTTTTAATAATGTGTTGGACAGTTCTTCAATGATTTGACCATTTGTAGTAAGTGGCTTTTGAAGAAATGAGAAACTACTCATTGCATCAGTTGGAGTTATATAACTTGTTGGCAGCTGAAAGATAATCGCCATGTAGTAATTATCCAATAGGAGGCTCGTACCTATTTGCTTAGTTAAATCCAGGTAGCAGCTTATTTTTCGGCCAGGCTGTGTGTACATTGTTCTTCCATTTCAACAAAGAAGCTGATGCTTTTAGGAGCAAGGCAGTTTATTTTATGATTTTCCTCTTGCTTCCTGTGGTTTTCTTCCATTTACTCTTTATGGCTTTCTTCCTCTCCTCTTCCTGCCTCAAGACACATACACAAAGTCACATGGCCGCAGAATCATTATTTTCTTGCCTTGTATGTACCACACACACACACACACACAGTGAGTGATAGGGTACATGGATGACTGGAATGAGGAATCGAGCCAACAGTCTCCTGAGACCTTCCCAACATGTGATTGGGTTTCTGAATGCAGCACAGAGAGACCAGGCCCATTAACTAACATGTCCAAATATGCACACACAGACACACATAAAGGCACACACACACAATAGCATATGGAGTCAAATCACTGCATAAAGAGCAAAGAAATAGGGAAACACAGCAACTCAGATTCAGGTCTATTTGCCATGTGCAGGATAAACCCAGGGTTAACAGTGCAATGACATGTTGTGGATGAGAGAACTGGTCAGCTCAGGCATAAGTAGTAAGAGCAAAAACAAAACAACAGTATAATACTAAAATTTAAGAACAAAGAATACAGAATTTACAGCGTATTTACAAAAGTGGCAAGTGAAAGTGGCAATCATACTCGACATTGTAATGTACCAGTAGATGGGTTTATGAGCTTAGTTTATTGTGAGTTGAGGAGTCTGATGGCCTGGTGGCAGAAACTGTTCTTCAGTGTTTTGGTGCACACAGGGTAGCTGTGTTTCCTGATTAGGCTGTGTGCCTTCTGCAGGCACAGTTTCTGGTAAATGTCCTGAGTGGATGGGAGACTGTTTGTACTAAGACGTTTCCACCACCCTCTGTGGTACATTCCGGCTTTGACTGGAACAGTTCCCATTCCATGCTGTGATGCAGCCCATCAGCAAGCTCTCAATGGTACACCTGTAGAAGTTTGAGGAAGTTTGGCATGAACACTAGCATCCTCACAGGCTCCTTGGGAAATAAAGTCTTTGGTGAGCTTTCCTGACCCAGTGTCAGTGTGTAGCGACCAGGAGATCAATAAATAAATAAAGAGAGCTTATCATGTTCCACAATTCATGTCCCCAAGTCAGGACACACAGCACACGATGCTGTTTGTGGTCCTGAAGCATCAGTTGTTAGTGATCCAGTGCCAGGTGTGAACACACATCCGATCACTCAGGTTGAAACAGAGTCTGAACAGGGAAGACAGAAACAGGAAGTGGTCAGTATTTAGTGGTCAGGAATGAAGGGATGCAGTCAAACAGTAAATCATCAATACTTAACAACATCGCCTCCATCACCACTGCTTGTTACTAACTCAATTTCTCTTCCTTCCATGGAACCAAATCAATCATACATTTGTGAGCAATCCCCTTTCCATTAAACACAGTCGCCTCCCTCCCCCTCACTGATAAACAATTGATTTACCCATCCTGCTGCCGCAGTGTCCCGTGTCAATCTCCCGTTTCAAAGAGAAACATCAGAGCCGGGAGCGGGCTGTTTCATTAAGACTTAAAGCAAATTTCATCTCATGCTTTAGCGAGATTAAACGCCCTTATTGTGATGAGGGATGAGAAGAAATGAGGATGGATGGAGTGACGGAGGAGGTGGGGGTTGGGAGAAGAGAGGTGACAAATGGAGTTGTCGAAATAGAGGAAGGGGAAAGGAAAGGTTGGATGAAGATCAGCAATATAAAAAACAAGATAAAAGGGAAACAAGATAAAAGAGGTAAAAGAAGAAGTTAAAGACTAGAGATAGAGCGGTGTGAAAAGGAACGCCTCATCCTCAAAGACAAATCAATGTCACCTCTATATTTGCACGCCCACTGGGACACGCACACATACACCAAACACACACACACACAGACACTCACTGGCAAACAGCTGCACATACAGTATCACATGCTGGTGCAAAGCTCCCCAATATCCCATGGTTCATAATTTACAATTTCTCCAAATCTCAGGCACATTCCCTCATTTCTTTGCGGTTTGTTCTCATGTCTGTGCATGCGTTATATAAGACTCCATGTGTGGAAATGTTCCTGCTGTGTAAACTTGGATATATAAACATCCAGGCATGTGTCAGGAGAACTGTAAACTATATATGTGACTGTGTGACAAATACCTGGATCTGTTTTCTTTTCTGTCCTGCTTCATGTTTGTAGTCCACATCTTAATTTGCCGGTATGTCTACATATGTTGACCATGTTATGTACTTTGGAAGTTTGGTTCCTTGGAAGTGGTAAGACATACAAGTGCCTAAAAATGAAGCTAACGCAGAAGTGCCCAAAATTGCACTTCCTCAAATGGCCACTTGAGGCAAAAGTGAGTCAATCCTCACAGACCTCTGTGTTTAAGTGTCCAAATTTAGCCTGCTGAAAAAAAACTGTTGGTCTCTGACACTAATGTCTTCATTCATGACAATTGCACACTGGTGAATTTTTTTATTATCCTCACCTCTTTGACCGTACACCTTTGGTAGAGTTAGCAAATACTGTGTCCAACAAATAAGTTAATAAATTAACCAATTAAATGATTGATTATAAGTACCGTATAGAGCAAAGAGGACAACACACATCCTCTTCGCCCATCTCAAATTTGCTAGGAGTTAGTTGGAGTCAGTCACCAAGATGGTGACGGCCAGAGCCACCACACCGAGCTTCAAAACCACTCTTCAGGAATCCTAGGGGTTTGTCTCTCTTTATATACAGTTAGTGTACAATATGTGTAACAACTTGTCTTTTGGGGCTCCAGAGTAAAGTACTTCAAGTATGTCTCTTTATGGACAGTGGAGATTGTATACCAGGAACCAGTTGTAACAGATATAATCACAAAGCCACTTACTACAAAACAGCAAATATAAGTTTGATTTAGATTTGTTCACAGCAGCAGTTTTGTCTGTCCATGCGACTCAAAATGTGTCACAAATGGGGTTGAATTTATATGATATCATGTATCATCTTCATTGTTTCTGCAGGGCAGCACTCTGGTTTGGAAAGGTACAACAAGACTCCTGTCATTTTGCTGTCAATCTGACACTCATTTGTTTCACTTAAAATGGAACTCTACTGCAGTAGCTACCAGCTGCTGTCAATAAACGAGTTCATGAGTACAGAGTCGGGACATGGAGTTAATGCTGGGTGTGGAACTGTCGGATCATTTGAGGTCAAAGACAACAACAACCAAAAAGGGAATACCAACAGTCTACCGATGAAAGTCGGAGTGCCTGGGGCTCACTCTGAAGCTTTATTTTACCTTTGCATAGGAAATACATGCATCCACACAGAAATTAACATCTAGTCAGTCAGCTTTGTTTGCTATATATATATGTATATATATATATATATATATATATGTATATATATATATATATATATATATATAGCTGGATAGTCTGGATAGTCGAGCAGTTAGTAACGTGGACAACCACACGGGAGGGTCACTGTTTCGTTGTTAGCCTTGATTGTGGGTTTTGAAGTGACCACTGGTCCCACATTCGCTGCATGCATCCCTTCTCTCTAGGGTTGCTCGTATAGTAGCATTCCAACAGTTCCGTGTTTTCCGCCCTTGTCCATCTATGTCTTGTTCCAGTAGCCCATTTCTCATCAGGTATCCCTGGTTCCCTAGCACCTGACACGGACGGTGTGACTCTGTCATTTGTCTGTACTCTCATGTTCCTGAGGTAGGCCTGATACATTAAGGATCTTGCCCAAGGATCCTCACTGGATGCAGTTGTGTTTTTGCCCTCACTGGCATTTTGCCCCCACGTTACTAACCGCTCGACTATCCAGATATATATATATCTATATATCTATAGATATAGATATATAGATATATGGCAAACAAAGCTGACTAGATTCAAACTTGTTAATTTCTGTGTGGATGCATGTATTTCCTAACAACGAAAAAGTGACCCCCAACATCCGCAATCGAAAACTCTTATCACAACTAGAGATTGATGAGATACAACAACAATGCTACGGCAAGGGGGGCGCCAGGACGACAGGTCAGCGGGGGGACCCCCACAATCAGAGATTGGGTACCAAGCCCCAACAGATACCAGCCTCAGTGCAAGAGCTGCTGACCTGAGAATGAAGATCATGGCACAATTAGAAGCCTGGAACCCCCTACGAATACCGAAGCTGACTTGTAAAGTACCTTCAGAAGATCTACTAGTGGTGTGAATGCTGCACTAACAACAATTGCTACGGGAACCATCACTGAGACCAATAAGCTGATACACAGTACAGCAACACTAATCCTAGAAATGCTTGGCTACAAGATGGGCTCAGACCACCATCCACCATGGAGAATACAGTTAGAGGCCAAGATACGGGCAACACGGAGAGAAGTTAGCCAGCTAACAGAACTGCAGAAAGGCAACATGGTAAATAAAGGGGCACCCAGGAAGTACACCAAGCTCTCCAAACCTGAAGCACTCGAAACTGCCAAACAGAGACTAACAGCGCTGGCCACCCGGTTGAAGAGATACACCAAGGAGGCAGAGGCCAGGAGAATAAACAAGCTGTTCTCCACTGAACCAGCCAAGGTGTATTCTCAGTGGCAGGGAGGAAATAACAACCGGTCAGACCCACCAAGAGCTGAGGTGGAAGAATACTGGAAGGGTATATGGGAAAAAGAGGCATCACACAACTCAGATGCCCAATGGCTAGTGGACCTAAGAGCAGACCACAGCAACCTCCCAGAACAAGAACCAGTAACCATCTCAATGGCAGACATCCAAGAAAGAGTGTCAAAGATGAAGAGCTGGACAGCACCAGGCCCCGATATGATCCATGCCTACTGGCTGAAGAAGCTAACAGCACTCCATGAACGCCTAGCAGCACAGATGAACCAGCTGCTAAGGGACGGGTCCCACCCAGAGTGGCTAACCCAGGGCAGGACAGTCCTAATCCTGAAGGACCCCCAGAAGGGACCTATCCCATCCAACTACCGGCCAATAACCTGTCTCTCCACAACATGGAAAGCCCTGTCAGGCATAATTGCGGCTAAGATGAGTAAGCGCGTAGCTCAATACATGAGCGGGGCTCAGAGGGGAATTGGTAGCAACACCAGAGGAGCCAAGCACCAGTTACTGGTCAATAGAGCAGTCGCCCGAGACTGTAAGAACAGACAGACCAACCTGTGCACCGCCTGGATTGACTACAAGAAAGCTTATGACTCAATGACACACATGGATACTGGAATGTCTGGAACTGTATAAGATCAACAGGAACCTAAGGGCCTTCATCAAGAACTCCATGGGAATGTGGAAGACAACCCTAGAGGCCAACTGAAAGCCAATTGCCCAAGTCAACATCAAATGCGGCATATACCAAGGAGATGCACTATCACCACTGCTGTTCTGCATAGGCCTGAATCCCCTCAGTCAGATCATCACAAAGAGTGGTTACGGGTACCAATTCCGAAGTGGAGCAACAATTAGCCACCTGCTCTACATGGATGACATCAAGCTGTATGCCAGGAATGAGCGAGAAATCGACTCACTGATCCACACCACCAGGATCTACAGCAACGACATAGGGATGTCATTCGGATTGGACAAGTGTGGCCGGATGGTCTCAAAGAGAGGCAAGATGATCAGAACTGAAGGGGTCGACCTACCAGAGGGCAACATAGGTGACATCCAAGACAGCTACAAGTACCTTGGTATCCCACAGGCTAACGGAAACCATGAGGAAGCTGCAAGGAAGTCAACCACAACCAAATACCTCCAGAGACTGAGGCAGGTCCTGAAAAGTCAGCTAAATGGCAGGAACAAGATCCAAGCCATCAACATGTATGCAATACCAGTCATCAGATACCCCGCTGGGATCATAAGCTGGCCAAAGGAGGAGATAGAAGCCACAGACATCAAGACAAGAAAGCTCCTCACCATGCACGGAGGGTTTCACCCTAAATCCAGCACCCTGAGACTATACACTAAGCGGAAAGAGGGAGGCCGAGGACTAGTGAGCATCAAGGCCACTATCCAGGATGAAACATCAAAAATCCAAGAGTACATCAGAAAGATGGCCACAAAGGATGAACTGCTAAGTGAATGTCTCAGGCAACTGAAATCCGATGAGTGCAGAGGAAGAGGAGCAGATCAACTGGAGGGACAAGCCCCTACATGGCATGTACCACCGCCAAATTGAAGAAGTGGCTGATATCAAGAAGACCTACCAATGGCTGGAAAAGGCTGGACTCAGAGACAGCACAGAGGCACTGATCATGGCAGCACAAGAACAGGCCCTAGGTACAAGAGCCATAGAGGCCAAGATCTACAAGAGTAGATCAGATCCAAGGTGCAGACTATGCAAAGATGCCCCTGAGACAGTCCAGCACATAATAGCAGGGTGTAAGATGCTAGCCGGGTCAGCGTACATGGAGAGACACACCCAAGTGGCTGGAATAGTGTACAGGAACATCTGTACCCAGTATGGGATAGAAGTACCCAAATCCCAATGGGCCGCACCACAGAAGGTGGCTGAGAACAACAGGGCCAAGGTGCTGTGGGACTTCAGCTTCCAGACTGACAAACAGGTCCTGGCTAACCAACCGGACATAGTGGTGGTAGACAAAGAGCAGAAGAAGGCGGTGGTGATAGATGTGGCGATACCAGCAGACGCCAACTTCAGAAAGAAGGAACACGAGAAAGTTGGAAAGTACCAAGGGTTGAACGAACAGCTGGAACAGATGTGGAAGGTCAAGGCGAGCGTGATCCCCGTGGTAGTAGGAGCACTCGGGGCAGTGACCCCCAAACTGGGGGAGTGGCTCCAACAGATCCCAGGAACAACATCAGAAGCCTCAGTCCAGAAGAGCGCAGTCCTAGGAACAGCTAAGATACTGCGCAGAACGGATAACACAGATACCACCCGAGGAGGGTGAGAGGGACGTTTTTTTTGTTTTATATATATATGCCTGATAATGGGTTTATACTCTCACAACTTATCTATACAGAAGCTACAGTGGTCTGCTTTGGAGTGTGAACTAATAAATGTTGCAAAATCTAATCAATGCAGGAAAGACAGAACTGTTTAGAGGGCAGAACGTTTTGAGGTTTCTGTGCTTGTCCAGACCATAAACTGTATAAAAAATGGACACCATGACAGCTCATCAAAAGTGAAGCCAAAGCATGTGGAGCTCCCCCTGGTGACTGGCTGCAGTACAGGTCATAAGCACCACCTCCTGCATGTTAGTGGATGGGTTCATATTTATTGCTGCCAGTGAAAACCATTCAGGACCATTTGCAGAAGACAAAGCCGACATTTTAAAATCTACCTCCAAATTTATAGATTATAGATTTAAAACACAACATTGTTGAAAATGACCCAAAATTCTTCAAACCTAGAGACAAATGACAATAGTACACAATAAATATGTGTATATTTTAAAATAAACTAAATACAGCACAACGTCCCCTGTGCTTTCTGATGTAATGCAAGAGAGAATTCAGCTTTTAGTTTGTGTGTTGATGTATCTGCCCTGATTGAGCCTACCATGACACACACAGACACACACGCATGCAGGGGTACCTGGTGATCCATCATGACATGGTTATATAACATCTTTATCTGTCCTCCCTCCCTACGTCGGTACATGAACACACACATTCAGAAAGGGACGCATAAATAAAGCCTTCTCTGGTTCTTTGTCTCACACACATGAATTCTCATTATCTCAGACGCACACATACACACTCTGACTGTGGAGGCTCAGTGGAGGTCTGCCTCTGGCTGTGAAGCCTTCTGTCTCTTCCTGGATGGACCCCAGGGACACAGCAAGACTGACAGACTGACGTCAGTGTGCAAGTTCGTGCGTATAATTTCGAAAGTACAAGATTTGCATTTCAGTCGTCTTAAAGCGTCTCGTCACTTATTACATGTGGTTCCTTTCATACATTTTCTGCAGTTATTCTTTATCAGTGCTACTTGGGTGGAAAGTAAACAGCGTAGTTTGTTGGAATTTCTACATACCTTGTACTGTATAATCAAGTACACAATGTCATTTCAACATACTCAGCCTTATTATCAATTTGCTCTTTTAGTCTAAAACTGAATTTTCCCAGATTTCACAACAAATGTAACTGAATAGGTTGAAGTAAGTTAATTTCTGAAAGAAAACTATGGATGAAAGCAAGCAGTGTTGAATGAGAACTTACAAAAGGTGTTCCACAGAGTTTAAATCAAGGGCCTCTTAACATTTTTATCACATATACTCTATATTCTGTTCATCTACACTAAAGAAACTGTTATTTTCATATTCTGTACATTAACATTAAAGTATAAATTCTTAAAAGAGCCAACTGGACAAACACATTCTTATTAGATTTGCACAGGATAAAGACTCTCCATTGTTTACGCCTGAAGAATCCTTAATGAGGTCAACGTGTGTCATTGATTTTTGACTACAGCCATTAGCTCAATCAGCAAAGGTCCATTTGTTCTGGGTAAGCAGGTGGTCTGAGAGGAGGTATTCGTGGCTGAGTGGTTAAGACGATAGTGACGCCCGTATCCCCGGGATACTAGCGTCAGTTTGAGCAATGGGTGGAAGTGGTGATGCGTCGTCTACATTTTATAAAGTCTATGAACTGTCACAGATGACTGATATATGAGCTCCTCAAATGTTTATCGCAGGAAGACACCAACTTTGGTTCCTACCACCAAGTTCACCATGCTAATAGCAGATCTTGGAGAGCTGGGTGAATGTTACAACCTGGCTCAAGGGCCGCAAGATAAACTGAAGACAGACGTCAGAATTAAAAACAAATAAAGGGTTTATTGGCGACTGGAGAGACACAGTGACCTTCTGCAGCCCAAAAAGGATGTCTTTAATCTACATCTTCTCAGGTGTGGCTGGTGAAGGTAATATAGTCTGTGAACCAGACACTCCAAGGCCCATGGGGGTCCAGAGGGGCGAGACAGTCAACACAGATGGAGTGGTCATGTCACTGATGATGTATACATTCATTACATTCATCCAGTCGGCCCATGGATTCAAACCCGGGACCTTCTCGCTGTGAGGCATCAGTGCTAACCATCTCGCCACTGTGCCGTTTGATATATATACATATACATATATATTTTAGTGGTAATGGCAAGAAGAGCTAGCTCCGTCCAGATGTGAGCAATATTTTTAGTGTTTAATAGTTGTATTAACCGGAAACACTTGAGAAATATACAAAAGGGTTACCTAGGCAACCAGAGCCTGGATCAGCCAACTGTCAGCTACAAACAGATCCACGTTGAGGAGATAGCTTGACGTGCATTTCTCAAAGATGTGTTTGTACTTTATATGTAATAAAGAGGGTCCTTTATTCCTGCTCTACTCCACTTGTAAAAGTTTCAGTGTTAATACCCAGTGAAGCTGGATTACGATGGAATAACACACATTCAGTTGCATAATCTCAGTGGACTACATGTCTGTGTGTGTGAGGGAGAGAGAGTAGAGAGTTGGAGTGATTTCAAAAATAACCACTTTGAGCACTGACCAGACCCTCGCTGTTATCTATTCATCTGTCTCCATCTAAATTTCCATTTTTTTTTCTCCAATCACCTTTTGTCTCTTTAAATGTCTTCCTGTCCTCGGCCTGTTTCTTAATTTGTCTCCCTTTCTCATTCACCCTCTCTTTCACCTCCCTGGGTGGTCTTGTCATCTCACATCGGTGTCAGCTGATCCCGACGAGGTTGCTGCAACTTGCAGTTGCCTTGGAAACGTCTCGTTCTGGTATGGGCGTGGAGCCAAAACACTGAAGCTGGACGTGACCACCATGCCCAATAATGATTACACTGTCTGGGTCAAGGTTCAGTCAGGATGAATTTGATAACGTTATCTGAAATATTACATAACATTAACAATCTCGTAGTTAAAGCTGCTGATAAAATGAACAGAAATGTGAAAAATGTGATCACCGTTTGGGCAGATTTAGGGGGAGGATAGTTTCAAAATAGCAATTAAACAAGCAGAGGATTCTGGAGAACTACACATCACAGTCAGGCCTAGAAGTTACATGTGACAATAAGTTGTATAAAGATGTCTGTTGCTCGAGAATAAGCTGTGTGAAATGAGTTTTAAAATGAGTGTCATCTCAGTTGGAGGCTACATGTGCTGCTGCTAGCATAACATGCCCATAACTGCAGGGCTCTCAAGTGTCACGCATTGAGCGTGACAATCACTCATTTCGGTCTTTTGTCACGCACTCCCGCCACACATTGAATTTCTCACGCAGAAAAAATATTTATAATATATTTAATATGCAGCAGCGCCCAAAATGTCTCTGGTCGCGCCTCTCTCACTATGGAACCGGCAGAAAGTGTGTGCAGTGAGAGATCGTCAGGTGTGCCGTGGCAAATTATCCAGTTTCACCTAATTGATCTAAAAATATTGGCCTGTATTCCATTAGCGGCCGGGTCTCGCTGTCAGCGGAGGTAAATAAAGGCCGGTCTCTAATAGCGGCCTGGGCTATTATTAGAACCATCTCGGCGGGTCAGGGTTTCAGCGGCACGGTGTGGGAGGATCCCCTCAGCGGGACCTCTCCCCGGCGTCGGCCGGCCCCCGCCGGGCGCATTTCCTCCGTGGCGGTGCGCCGCGACCGGCTCTGGGTCGGCCTGTAAGTGCTCGGGGCGAAGGTGGCTCGTCGGCTCCGGCCGCGAGCTTTACAGCGACCCCCCGCATCTCACCTCACCGTTTCCCTGGGGTCGTGGAATCAGTGCTCACTGCGCCCTCTCTCCCTGCGGGGAGGGACGGATCCCACTCGCTCCCGGCGCGACTGCCGACCTGCAGCGGACTCACTGTCCTCAGTGCGCTCCGACCGTGTCGCGCCGCTCATTTGTTGTTAATGTTCTGTATGCATACCATGTTATGGTAACTGTACGTTGTTTAATAAATGAACCTAGTATTTTATAGGTTCAAATAGACATAAAATCTTGTTTTTATTAATTCTACTCGTAGTTCGTTTTGCTCAAATAGAAATTAAGGCCTGCCTCTAATTCTGGCCTCCTTCCAATAAAGGCCTGGACCGCGACGTGCTTGAGTAAAATAAAGTATTAGAGGAAATACGGTATAAGACTTTTTTCTTTGTGTTTATTTGATTCATATTCAAGACACTTTGACAAGAATGACTTTATATTGTTACTTTAGGCTACAGAGCTTAATTTTTTTTAAACATTTTCGGTTGGTAGTGTGCCTTGTGATTTTTTCAATGAAAAAAATGTACCTTGGCTCAAAAAAGGTTGAAAAACACTGACTTACGCGAATGACGCTTCCGCTCGTTGCTACAGCAACCTATCAGATCGGTGAAGAATGTGGCCCAGTCTGAACAGAACCATATCCGACTTGGACACTTGCTAAAGGCAGTGTGAACAGTCAGCCCTAAAAATCGGATATGAGAAGGAATCAGATTTGAATCAGATTCGTCTGCAGTCTGAACGCAGCCTAAGCATCACTTTGAGCACTGAGTAAGTCAACTCCTGTTGTAATGTTACAACAAATTCACAACTTGTTTGACACAAACAATGAGTGTGTGCGACGACGGACGGACGGACGGACGGGGGGGGGGGGGGGGGGGGGGGGGGGGCGGTTGGTGGATGTCACTCTTGCCTGTCTTCAAAACTTGAGAGCCCTGTAACTGTAACTAAACTGAACGGTTGGATTTGAGTCTGGATTACAAGCCCGTTCAGTTTCCACATGAAAATTAAATAACATGCTTATCTTACCCATCATAATGTCTGTATTCTTCATCCGTTGAGTTATTCATTGTGTTTTCAACTGTTTTCTGTATTATTTCAAAAAGATCCTTAACCTTGTCTTTTAGTTACTCGTACTTCCTGTCCTGTTTCCTTATAATTACACTCACCTGTCTAGCCTTGTATCTCTTGTCCTCTTTGTGCCTCTCCCCACATTAGTTTCAACTGTGTCTTGTTTCCCAATTAGTCCTGCATGTGTATGTATAGTATGGTGTAGAAAAAAAATTACTTTACCAGCTGCCAAGGTACATGGAGGAGGAAAAGAAATAGCGGAAAGGTCAAAACTCCAGCAGCACTTTTATTTGACAGACACGTTCTGGCTCGTGGCCCTTATCAGGGTCATCAAGAAACACACTGCGAAGGACATTTTAAATGTTTTTGTTTAAAATGACTACCGGCAACGAAGGCTGACACCACCTCACGTGACCTGCAGTACGTCTGGGCCAAAAATCTGAACTTGAACACACCGCAAAGACAACAACTATTGGTCAGGCGGCAGGATATTCTGGACCTGTGTGAGAAAAGATAACTCTTAGTACCAGCAGGTGGCAGTAGTCTGTATTTATCATTTCAAAGTGGAAAAACAAAGAGCTACTATAAGTTGGGAGGAGCTTATGTAAGTTTGATGGACATTAAAGAAGTCTAAGGAGGCTAGGAAACTAAGAAGAGCTACAAACCGTCCTACAGAGCTGCCCTCTCCCGAATCATGCAGATCAGTTAGCCTTAGGGGTCGTACAGACTAGTCGACCAGTCGGTTTCTCAGCTTCACTGCTGCGCCATGACACTTTGAGCATCATGTCAACTACTCACCGCTCACATGACAATAACAACACGGATGCCTCCGAGAAGACAGGTGAGGAGCCCAGAGGGTCATTGCAGCAAACTAGCAGCGGTTCATCAAGTGTGCGGAAATACTTCACTAAAGATGAAGCCTATACTACTGTGTCATGCAAAATATGTAAGTCAGTCCTGAAATACAGCAAAAGTACTTCTGCAATGCACACTCATCTGAAAAGGCATCCGCCAACGCTAGCACAGGAATGATCCAAATCCTCTCTACAGCAGTTAATTAACGATTTCACCAAACGTCCTGTGGTAACAGAGAGAATGAGGCTGCTAATCAACAATTTGAATTTCATTGTCAAAGTTATTAGACTTTTAGCTGCTGTACATGGAGAATGCTTCAGAGAATACCACAATTTTTTTAACCCAGCTGCACTATCCCATCTTCCAACACGCTGTGGAGTACTATTAAATGCTATTGAGTAGCAGCCTGTTTTTATACAAGCTATACATTTCTGTGGCACACAGTATGTAGCACATGAGCTGTCTGTTCTCAGCATATGTAGTCAGGTCAAGAATATAGATTTCATTGTTGCAAAGCATTTCTACTGTGTTTTTATGAGTCATCAGTGACTAGTTTCATCACATAACAGTCGGAAAAATGCGAAGCCGTGCAACCCCTATTTGGTCTGCAGTTTATTCATTCTAGATGATCATATTGTTGTGGACATATTTTTGGATATAAATGTTCAGAGGATGCTCTTTGAACTTTGTTGTTTTGTTTATGTCAGTTTTTCTTCTGCACTGATTTGTTGCCAGTCACATCTCTCTGATCAACTCCGCTGAACTGGCTGAAAAGCTAACAGAGAGGGCCAACAACGGTGCATGACACCACAAAACAAACAACAGTGTGGTGGTTGCTTACCGACAGCGCAACACCTGAAAACTGCTGACCGACCGACCTTAAAAAAATCAGTAAAATCAACATTGTTTTTTGTCATTTAACTTGGTTAATGCTTAATTTAATTTAACATGTTCAAGGTCTAGAAGAATGTTTAATTCTCTGAAATATGATTGGAGGAGTCCTGAACTTATCTGAAGTGATGCTGTGACATTTTCATGCTAATAAATGTCATCTTCGCTGTTCTTTGTCTCCATTTAATAAAACAGAACAACGTTTGACCTCTTGTTTTAAGAACACGGGGTCAATTCTGCGAACTGTTTTCCAAATCCCAGCAAATATTTTGCTTTACATAACCAGTTTCATTAGAAACTGGGCTATCATTGGTGTATATACAGTACAACTATAAAATGTATATGACTAAAAGATCTCAGGACAAAATGTCACCTCACAGTATTTGATGATAGATGATGTCTGGTTACTAGAAATGAAACTAGACAGCAAGGATGAAAATAAAATGAATAAAATGAATAGTATTTTTATGCAAACATAAATTACAAATTTTTGGTAAAGTGCAAAGCAGCTGTGGAATTTTGGAAAGACAAGTATAGACACAGAAAAAAAATAAGAAACATGTATTTAGACAGATGTACCTGCGGGAAATACAACCAAAAAATCAAATTAAGAAAAGGAAACAAATGTTGACAGACAAATAATTGGATATAGCGTAAGGACACATATGCAGAGGAGTAAAAACAGCAGACGACAGCAGCAGGAAGACAAGTGGAAAGGAACACAGAGGGTCTGACAGAGGAACAGATGGAGGAGAAAGGCAGCGACACAAAAAGGGCGGACGCAGAGGATGAGGCAGGTACTCGTAGTAAAAGGTCAGCGCTCCTGTGATAAGGCGTGCTTGGACAGCATGCTCACAGTGAGCGGCCGAGCGCTTGTCAACACGATACCAGTGCACTTCACTGGCCACGGTACACTCAGCAGAGCACAGACAGACGGAGGCAAGGCAGAGTAAAGTGCCTTTAACAGAAGAGCGACTGAACGTAACACAAACACGAACAAGGACCTGGAAAAGAGTAAAAACTCACAGCGCCTATCTGCACAGGACCGATAAGCTTGTTTATGACCAGTTACAGGATTAATTGTCTTTTTTCTGCCTTGCATTTTTTTCTAAACAGACAGAAATTTAATACGGGGGAAGATGACAGGGGTAAACAGGGTAAATGATGTGACGCACAATGCTTCGCTGCACGTCATAGCCCACACTAAAACAAACCTGAATAAATAGAGTCGGACAAACTGGCCAAGCAAGATTATTGTTACAAGATTTAGCAAGCAGAATTTGAGATTATATCTCTATATACAATGTCCACTCAGCAACAGCAAACAAATACTTCTTCTATATTTGATTGATTTTGGTTTGTTAAATTCTCTGCTGTAACAACTGCTACACAGATTTTCATTGTTCTAAGCACAGTGGTAATAATATGGAAGAAGATTTATTTATTTATTCTCAGAATTCTTGTTTTTTTTCTGGAATTACTTTGTTCTTGGAATTTGGAATTGTACATATAAATTCTGTCACCAAGTGTTTGAATGACACACCAACGGACACATGGACACATACAATGTCGCTGGCAATGCTAACCAAGCCGTAGCTTTTGTCACTTATAATGGGAACATTACACTAGCGTCCCAGCTAGCAGTAGCTCTTCCTGTCTCTTCTTCTTGGTGAGGAATCCCGACTACTGCCACCTTCTGGAGTGAAGAGTTATTTCCTCTTAACTGCAGTTGGTATGTACCAGCTGTCTGTTGGCTGTTGTCTTTGTGGTGATCAAGTGCAACTTTTTGGTCCAGACACAGTTGACGTGAGGTGACATCACAGTCAACCTTCGTAGCTGGTTGTTCTTAGTTTGGTGTGTCAGAGCCTTACAACTCTAGAAGCCAACTTCACAGTTATCACCAAAGCCAAGGCAAATAATTGGAGTTTAAAAAAGCTCACAGTTCATGAGTTGTGATATGTTTGCTGACATTTTCAGGAAGGAAGATAAACGGTGAGTTAATATATTGCCATTTAGTTGTAAAGAGCTGTATATGTAATATTATAATGCTGGGGATTGTTTGTGATACATGTAAAGCCAAATAAACTTCCTACCAGCCAATCAGTTTTCTTGAAGACTTGTAATATGTCTTCAAGTAAACAAGTCAGATGCCTCTGTTTCAGCTTTGTTTTAGAAAAGAAGAATCATTCTTGGTTGGAGAACCATCAGTTTTATGCCACTAATTACAAAGTTTACCTTCATGGCTCAAAGATGAATTAACAGCGTGAAGTTCACTTTCAGCATCCAGCATACTCTCCAGAAAGTTGGCATTTCTCTTTAATCAGTATGTTTACAGGAGCTGCTCTGATCAGAGCTGCCACTTCTGACATTTTCAAAAATGCACTGTGTTATATTAGTAACCCGTTAGTCTCTGTACAGTCATTTGTCTGACTGACACTGTGGAATGAACTCTGGTGTCGCATGCATAAACAACTTGATCATTTCCTGTTGGCTCTATGTGTGTAGATATTCTTTGGTGACCACATCTGGGCACTGCGTCTGTTTGTGTGTGCAAAAAAAAAATAAAAAATACAAAACACAATTCACCACATTTTGTGTGTCGTGTTTTTGTAAGTCGGAGTGTGTCAGCATTTGTTTTCATTGTGTGTCCCCTACGGCTTCTGTCTGTGGAGGCAGAGCGATGAATGGAGCCCTGTGAAGCAACGTTGATTACACAGACTATCTCCTCTCTCCTTCTCTGTCTGCTGCACAGAAAGCTAGAAAAACTCAAGGGACGGAGCGCATGGCACAGAGAGGAAGACAGGCAAATAGAGAAGGAAGGAAGGAGGAGCTAAAAAAGATGGAGGACTAAAAGAAGAGAGCATTCTCTTGTGGTCGTCATCTTTTTGACTGAATTCTCACCATGATGGCTGCATGTGCTGTTTTCACTTAATTCTTAGTCAAATTTATATCACTTCCAGCAGTCCCTTCTTCACAGTAAGAGCTTTCCATCTGTGATTCACATCAGTGTTAATTTAAATTTTTTTGACAGCCATTTTTGATTCAGTCATAGAAAATGCTTATTGGTCTTAGTTACATTTTAGTCATTTTTATCTTCCATAGTTTTAGTCTAGTTTAAGACAAAAAGTCATTGCCTTTATTGTCAACTTTATTACATTTAGTGAATCTGCAACTAACCATGTTAATTTTGGCAGCTGGCAAAACAGCAAATAGCAAATGTATTTTCTGGAACCTCGAATTAAAGCAATGGCTGAACACATACTCGGAACTGTATAACTTGTATAACTTGTCTGCTAGTTTTGATTCAAGAGGATCACATAACATTTCAAATCTTAAACAATAAATTCCAGGCTTGCAACTTGAATGGTTTACCGTATTACTATGTATGTGGATTTCATGCCAGGAACTACATTTATGGATGATTTTAGTTTGCTAAATGCCAGTTCATTATACACTCCGCTGTACACTGTTTAAATATGTGTCAGTAAAAAGTCAGAAGGCAATAACGTAAATAAAGTACTGAAATGGGACTTATTTAACTTCATAGTTAGCTTACTGACCGTGATGGAGGCTACATAAATAGCAGGGAGATGCTCCTTCAAATGCCGTATTCTTCCACTTAATCTTTATACAGTGGTGGTTTTGGCAGTCACCATAAATTGTCTGAGATAGTTATAACCTGTGGAGGGCAGTAAAACGTCCCTCATCCGATCTAGTTACAGGGACGCACATTTTGGAAGACAGTCACCCCATACGAAGAGGTCGTGCATTTTGTGTGTCCGATATTCAGATAACATCTTATCACATCAAATAACGCGTCAGTGAAAAAAGACACAAATTTTGTCATTGGATATTAGTTTTAGCTTCTTAACGTCTCATCTTAGTCAAGGAAAAAAATAAAGAAATTAACACTGACCCACAAAGTGTTAATTGCTTAAGGGTTCTTTCCTCTAAGGCAGTGGTTCCCAAACTTTATCTGCTGGGCCCCCCTTTGGTACATAAGAAAATCTTCACGACATATCCCGATCACATGACTGTCCCCCCCAAAGATCCTGTCCCGCAAAATCCCGACAGAAAGACTCCCAAATCCCGTCCCGCTCCCTATGTTGTTATCTAAAGCTGGGCGCACTCACCGCATTGCAGCGTCATTTTTTAATTTAATCTCCGGCTCCGTCCCGCTCCCGTTGATTATTTGCTCTATCCCGTCCCTATCACGTTACCAACAATGAAATTGACTCCTGTACCACGGGACTCCCGCGAGAATACCATGACCCGCGGGAGTCCCGAAAAATTGTCACCCTCTAATTCCATCCGCGCCCTGCGCCCCCCCTGCAATGGCTTTGCGCCCCCCCCTAGGGGTCGTGCCCCCCACTTTGGGAACCGCTGCTCTAAGGAGAGATTCTTGCCACCGTCCATGCCCCTAGTTCTTTTTCTGGATGTTTCAGTCTCTGGGTTTTGGTGACGGGCAGAGACACCACACTGGGCTTCAAAACCTCTTAAAACAAACGTATTTCATATAGTCAGTGTCGAAGCTAAGCCAAAACATCTGCAGCCAAATGCTGCTTCAGCCGTCAAAAACGTACCATTCATTTATAGCCACACCCCTCAATAAGACCTAACACAGCATACATTGCATGGATTCAAATATATCTGTACTATGGCTCCAACGGTCAGATTTGTGTTTGAATGTTCTTGTTTTTGCTTGAATGAGACCAATGATCACTCACGTAAGGAGATACAAGGAATCAGATAGCAGAACAGAGACACTATAAACTTGTTATGTCTTGCATTGCCTCCACTGTCCCCCCCAAGCCACACCCATATTCCTCCATCCACATTTTGATTGGTTGGGCTGCCAGCAACAGTCGTTTGCTCCCAGTCCCCCCTGCCCCTTCTCCTCCTCCCTTCTCTCTCTCTCCTTTCACCTCTCTTCCACCCTCCCTCCCTTTCCCTTTCCCTCTGCTCCATCTCTCGCTCTCTCTCTCTCGCCAGTGAATGAATCCAGTCAGACACAAGCTCTTAAGCAGCACAGCCTCCCTCTCTCTCTCTTTCTCTCTCTCTCTCTCATCATCTCTGTCCTTTCCCGTCTCCGGAGCAGACAGTCAGTGGAGCATCGGCACGGCAACGGAGCGACACAGAACTGACGGAGGAGAGAGGAAGTCGACGAAACCTCGCTGACAGCAACGCAACATTAATAACGTTGCAACAGTGACAACAACAACACTACTACAGTTCAAGGCAGAAGCAACAGATTGCCCTCACTTGCAATTGTTGCTACAACTGATGTTCTCCAGATCTGAACCGGGCTTGGAAACGAAGCAGCTCCTGCACCTGGCATCTCCTGGGTTTTGAAAGTCAGTTTCTCCGTGCGAAAGAAATGCCTTCGCTCCAACCGAAGCAGAAGGAAATAACAATGCTGAGGGACAGGAGAGAAAAGCTTTGATTCAGTCGGAGAGCAACACGTTTCATCCTGGGCGTCAACATCACCTCCACCACCGTCTCCTCCCATCCTTCTTCCTGTCACCAGGATCTAAAGAGCAACTGAGCTGTGAATGCACGGGCAGGAGGAGGATGTTAGATTGACATGCAGAGTTCAGGGAGTTTTTGCTGTGAAACAAAAACACCAAGAGCAGGTATTGTCAGTTGTGAAGACGCAGGTAAGATCCACCAACAGATGTCAGTAAGTCCACCAGGCTTTCACTTTGACTTCTGAAGGGGTGAAGAGGAGGATGGACATCAGTGTCAACAAAGAAGAAGCCAAACACTAGAGGAGACATGACAAGAAGCGAGAGATACAACCCTGCTGCACACAGTCACAGATAGATACTTACAAAAAAACTTACAAAAAAGTCAGCAATCTACACGCATATCTTTCTATACATCTGTTTTCTAGGATGTTTTTGCACCTGAGGAGCTTGACTCTTGTCTAAAAGAAGAAAGAGGAACATCAAAATCTTTCACATCAACTTGCGAAGCCAAGTTTCTGCACCGGTTTCACTCGGTGCGAGCCGCCACCGGGGGGGGGGGGATTCTCGCTCGACTCTTCTTTTCGGAGTGAGGTGGATCTGCCGTGGGGGGCAGCTGACAGCCATCCAAGACGCCGCGAGCCGTACTCCGCGTGAAGAATGCCCAGCCGCGCTTGGCCAAGCCGGCCGACCCGGGCCCGACGCCGGGCCTCTACATGGAGAGATCACAGAGCCGGATCAGCCTGTCGGCGTCCTTTGAGGCCCTGGCCATCTATTTCCCCTGTATGAACTCCTTTGACGAGGACGATGGGGGTGAGTGACAGTCAAACACACGTAAATACAACTAGATTGATGGAGCCAATTATAAAATATAGGTAACAAGGTGCATGTTATTTGTCACGTCAGGAACTGCGTTTTGTATATCTGTCATAACTTGGAGGTCTCATCTCAACATGTGCACATCGTTCAGAAAAACTTACGTGTTGTTCATGTTGTTCATCTTCAGTGTCATATTTTTATGGGATAGTAAGATAAAAGTTCAGTCCAATGTCACTGTCCGAAATTAAGCTGAAACAATTAGCTGATTGATGAATCAATCAACCCAAAGAAACTCAGCAGTTTTAAAAATCAATCAAGCAAAATATCCTCTGGCCTCGAATCCTTAGGTGTTGTTAAGACACAAAGAGAGAGATCTGAAGATGCCTATTTTGGACTCTTAGATAGAAGATCTAAGAAGATAGAAATCACCAAGATTTGCAAAACACGTGACTGACGTTTAGTCAGACTTGCACTTCGGTGATAACGTTGGCATTTAACAATCAAATACATCTGTGTGTGGGGGTGTGTGTGTGTGTGTGTGTATGTGTATTATGTGTGCTGCATGCCGTCATTTGTGCATTTCCGTGTGTATAAAATTTTTTTGAGTACATGTGCTTGTGTTCCACTGTGGCCGACGATGTTCTCAGTAACAAGACTGTCAGTCCGTTCACCAGCAAATCACATGTTTCTGGTTTTAAGAATAAAGCTATCCATATTGTAACAGTAAAAACTACAACTGATCAAATCCTCTGAAAGATCATCTGTACAGAACATCTCAGTGATTAACGCGTTGTCTTTATTGATCAGAGATGTTTGTGGCCTAATTATTTCTCCTGCATGACACATGAAGAAAATGACAGGTTTTGTTTTCATTTGTCTCACCGCCTTGAGTGAAATTTCTCATATTAGACCAACACTGACATGCCTTTTGTGTGGACTCACGTACACTGAGCCTGCGCACACACACCTCTGAGGTTATGTCTGGATTCTGTGATGAGATTGCAGGATCATGTATTTTCTCAAATTGGATGCATCAGATGATGTAATGCATTTTGCTCTGAACTCATATCGTTGCTTCATTGCGTTACTCCTGAATTTCACTAATCCTGTCCAGAAAACCGCAGGACTAGATGATCTTTTCTATACCATTAAAACATTAAAACAGACATCCAGAGGAATGTATGTTTGCAGGTTATAAGGTGCACTTACTTAGGTCACAATGTTTCTATTAGCCAAAAACACATTTAACAGACAACTGAGACTTCTATCTTAACTGACATTTTATTGTTAGAAATAAATCTTTCAAACCACCCAATGAGAGGCACATGACAGCTGTTGCTAACTAGCATGATTAAGTCTGGTGAAAAATGGCCAAGTAGCAGCAATAATACTGGTAACATAAATTAGCTAGTCTATTTTTTACCCCAAGAGGTTCAGTTTCTTTCCTTGATGCTGAGATGTAGACGCATATGACAGGCTGCGTCGGTACAACAGTGATGCCAGTTGGGTCCAGTGAGGCCGTGACACATCAGTCCAACCGCCCATTGGTCTGCCAGTGTCAGGCCTCTGCGGCACATCTGTAACCCTTGTTATTTGGCTCCTGTTTGCAAAGACACAAATAATTTTACAACAACATGATCACCTCGAAGGAAAAAAGTGTAGACCAACTGATCAGCATGTTTAAGGAGAGGCCACCTTTACACAGATGGTTTGTCGCTCTACCTAGCTTCCGAGCCTCCCAGCTAATAGTAGCTGTTGCAGATTTCTCCTTTTGAATGACAAACACATACTTCTGGGTAAGGAGTTATTTCCTCTCATGCAGTTACGGAAGCTACGGTATGTGCTAGCTTGCCGTTAGCTTTCAACTTTGCGCTGCGTTCATCAGCAACTTCAAGCAACTTTCAGCTAAAACAAACAGCGCAACCTTGCAAGCAGCCACAACACTATAGCTTGTGCATAATGACCTTAAAAAGTCTAAGAAACATAATGAGAAAATGGAGTTAAAGGCTCAATAGGAGGCTGGACAAAGTAGGCCATTGTACCAGGGCCCCAGAACCAAAGTGGCCTCAAAAACATGTCCCCTGCATGCCAGTGTATTCCAATAACTTTATGATTTGCAAATAATTTAGAACAATTAGAGTCAAGAGATGTCACCTAAAAAGAGTCTTGAATCATTGAACCACATATCTTCAATGTGTGCAGAAGTAGTCTTGTTGCACTGGACTTAGGGAGCTTGGCACCTGCATGTTGCATTGACAGGGCTAAGGCAATGTTGACCCAAGAGAGTTGCTCCCTTAGAGAGAAATCATGAATTATAGCTTCCAGAAGTACATGTTTTTTTGTTTTAAAAAAAGATTAAGTAACAGGAGAACACATAGTCAGCATGTTGTGTTTTTATTTTTAAAATGTTTAAAACAATTTGGTGATGTACTAGATCACGAAATTGGCTGAAACCATTTGTTGTAATAGTTTACATAATAAAACACAGTATTTTTCATCAGCTCAGTCCATCCAAACCATTCACCTTAGAAAGGGGAAGACTTTGAGAAGAAAATATTAAAACAAAGAACTGATTTTGAGATGTAGATGCTAACAAATAATACCTTCAATGATTTTACAATAAATGCTACTGTGAGAACTGCCACAGTGTGGCAAAGGGCTTGTTGAGAGCATCCTAGAGGGAAATAACACCTGGATCTGCTGCTCCTCTCAAACTCTGATTCCTCGCAGAGGAACAACTACTTGAGCTGGTAAATTTATGCAACTTATTTAGCATCTAAAGAGCGAGAAATTCCCATCAGGAGTTGGTGGAGACCCCAAAACATGTCTAAAACAGAGTGAATATTAATCTTAATTTTATCTGGTGGATTTAAACACAACTTTAAGTAAATGTTGCTGCATGGCTGCTTACTGGATATAGTTTTAGATTAACTGCCAACTAATGTGGACATCTCCAATGATTTATTTGTGAATTTTACAGACAAAAGAGAGAGGGCGATTGACCCTAACGGTTAACAGACTTTATCCAACAGTGGCAATAAAATGAACCTATGAGCAAGAATCAGTGGTCGGGCCCTTGCAACATCCAGTGTCCCTGTGAAACACACAAATCAACATGCAACATACAAATTGGGACATTGTTTAAAAATAGCACGTCCTGTGTCATTTATTATTGCAAGATTCCTGTCACCTGAATAAATAACGTAGCCAGAGATGAGGACACCCGCTAAACCTTATTTGCGGTGTCACCTGTTTCCAAGGTGTCTGAGAGTGTTTACCGACACCAACCAAGAACAAGTCTGATGTAGGGCAGCCATCTGGGATTGTCACCTGTACGAGGGTGTGATTAATTTCCTTACTGCTCGATCTTTTGTTGCCTTCACAGAGAGCAAGACGAGTCTGTAGCAAAACACAAACTCTTAACCATTTTGTGTGAGCACTGCGCGGGAACGCTCTCACTAACACGCCTGTATGAGCCCTCGTGTGTCCACAAACATATATCCCCCCATGTCTAGACACGCTAATTCATACACCCATTTGTGATTGTAGCACATATACAGAAATATTCAGGTAAGTCTACACACACAGATACGAAAGCAGTGTGTGGGGTAATCAGAGCGGAGCGGCAGGCCGTGGTTTGTGGCTCTCGGTCTAATTAAATGCTAATATGGCCGCTGATTGTGGCTGACTGCAGCTAAATAGAGGCTTGATTGCAGGTTAATTCTTTCTCTCCTCCTTTCTGCCTCATTGTCTCTCTGTCACCCTCTCTCAGACGCATTTTTAGTCTGTGGTTTAGAAATCTTAATCGCTTGTTTTCAGTTCAGTTCAAATATGCTTCACTGACAGGACAAAAACTGTAACGTGTTCTCACATCGGTAAAACACCAAGTAAAGACAATATAGGGTAAAACACGATTCTTATTACAGTTTTAGATTTAAATTTTCAACGTTTAAAGCAGCTGAATATGAACATAGACACATTTACAACAGTAATCATGAATCATCTTAGCCTGACGTAGCCAGACTCAGATTCTGATAGGAATATCAGTCTGGTAACACAGCATTTGGATTTCATTATGGGGCGCTGATACAGAGAAAACGGTACGCAATTGGATAGTCCTCCAATCTAAGCAACGAATTGCGTGACTTATGCTTCTCATGCCTTAATCTCTGTCAACTATTTGCCCAACCATTTTGTTGTAGATAAAATTAGGCGAAAGTCCGCCCAAAAATTTGATCTGACACACCTTACCTGGTATAGTGAATTCAGAAGAAGGCAAACTCCAGACCAAATGTCCCCCACAAAAAAATGCGTGGGCTTAAGAACAAGTTCAACCTGAAATAGTCAATATCTGATTTATTTTAAGATAAATCAGAAGACCAGCGGTCTCCAACCTTTTTTGCACCACAGTCCAGGCATTTTTAATTTCAAACAAAACTATCATCAGTCAAACCGGTCATCGCACACATAAATCTTGCTTTCTCATCATTGGTTCTTTCCCCTTTTTCCAAAAAAGGCTCTTCGGAGATCTTTTTCTTTTTGCACATTTTGGCTGGGGTTAGCTTGACGGAAGACATGTAGATAATCTGGTCATTTTCCAGACTCCAATAAACAAAAAACAGATTAAGAAGTTTTTATTCCTACTATGGAGCCTGGGAATACAAGACCCATGGCCCGGTACTGGTTTGTGGCCCGGTTGTTGGGGGCCGCTGCAGCGATAGTTCAGTCTGTACTTTCAGGAAAATTATCAGTCTGCACTAAACCAATGAACTCATGACTAGTTCATATTAATCCTTATGATTTTGTTCACTGTGAACTGCAATGACTTTGCCGTGTAATGATTTATGCCATAACCTCTAAATGAAAAGACAGGTTTTGATTTGACTCTAATATGTCTCCCGAATGATAGAAAACAAATTAAAAAAAAATTTATCATGTATGTGTTATCTAGCAGCTCAGGTGTCAGATTACACCATCGTAGGTGACAGACTGACAGCTGATTTTCCTGCATGCTTTACAGTAAATGTAAAAAAAAAAAAAAAAAAACGAGCGCTTGCTCATTGACTCATCGATCCACTGAATTTATCGTCTGTTTACGGTCTTCAGCTCTTTCAGTCAGCTGGGGTTTTTCAGTGAAGTGGAGAGAGACAGATAAAGCAACAGATAAAGTGTTCCAGTTCGACAATATGATTCCGATGTGTTTCCTCCTTCAGTGGATGTAGAGATTAATATTTGTGATCCTCTGTGGTGGACTTATTCCTGTATAGGGATCCGTGTCTGAGTATTTTTCTGACTTCCCGAAAGGAAAGATCCAATACTTGACACTGTGACATAGAGTATGACTTGAAAGTATTTGAAATTGTCTTTCTAGCAATCTTATTATTTGTTACGCAAATAGTTGAAAAACCAAGTGAGGTCAGCACTACAGGCCTCTACCTAAAAAAAAGCTCTAAATGGCATTTTCCACTAAAATCTGTGTTGAGAACCTTGAATATTATAAGAAACTACACAGCTGCAGAAAAAAAATAAAATAAATAATAATACTAAATCTACCACTACCACTACTAAAAAAAGAGTAAGGGAGATAAGATCTCTGGCCAAGATAAATAAAAGCAGTAGCATACCTTGAACCAGATCATGTAGCAGGGTGTCAAGTTCAGGGTTCTCCCCTCTAAACTGGGGTCAATCGACTAAATTAATGAAACCGGATTGCCGGTAACTCAACCAACAGATAAAACAACACTGCAAATCAAAAAAGGACAAAGGTGGCGATGCTGGCGGATGAGAGAGGGCCTCTCCTCTCCTACTGATTGTTGCTGCCTTCAAATGGGACTCATGAGCTTGTGGTTACAACATGGGAAGTCGTGTACACAAAATACTTGTTCAAGCGGTAGCATCGGCTGTAAGTTAAGAGAAAAAGAGCTACTAGGCAACTACTGGTGTCTTTAACCTAAGCCTCAAAATGTCTGCCTCGACGTTTTTGCTTATTTTGACGATGAAAAGGTCAAATATCCTGTGGGTAAGTGCTTTTGCCCATTTTTTCCAGAATATCTGGCACTTTCAGTATCTGTCGCTATCCCTGTCGTTTCACTAGCAATGATCAATGTTGTTCATGTACTCAGTGTAGGATTGTTTAATGTACATTAATACCGTATGGTTTTTCTATTAAACTCAAAACTGGACCCAAATGCAGACACTAACACACAGCTGGGTGATTGAACAGTTTCATAAAAAAAACAAAAAAAACACAAAAGGTGGAAATAGGGTCGGAGATAATGGCATCCCTGGGCAGGTGGTAGTTTCACTGAAGTCTGGAGAGAGAGAAGACTGAATACAGAGTTTGGACAGGCTGACTTAGGCTCAATCAAGGAACTGGAGACAGAGAACAAAACAAGGGTCAGAAAAGTCAAGCAGCATGCAGGAACTACACAAATCCGATTCAGCAAATTTTAAAAGACACTTTCAAGTAATCACCCCTGAGTGAGGCGGACCAAACAGGCAAAGCTTGCCCATGAGGCCGGGTCTTTTATGGAGGGTTGATGAGGTGCAGGTGAGTTAAATCAACCAGGGGAAGGGGGGGGGGGGGGGGATTAGAAAACACAAGATGGAAGGGGAGCAGAAGACAGATCCCTGACAAGTACGGCCCAATGTCTCAGATTGTCTACATGTAGAATCATTTTCTACAAGTGAAAAAAGGTAAAGACAATTCTAAAGTCTACTGGGGCAAAAATGTCCACAGCCAGCTAATGTGATTATTAACTAACAAAATAATGTGATGCTAGAGGAGTTATTTTATTCAAATCACTCCCCTACATAGTTAAGGTGAGACTAGCAGCATTCAGTAACTGATTTAGTATTATTATTTATATTCATTATCTTAATGTCTCCTCTCCTTCCTTTTTTCATTCTTAGAGGGAAAACTTCTTTTCATTTTGAATTGGATACCCCTTATCATGCTTAACTACTTCAAATAGTCGAGTCGTGTCAGGTGAAAGCCCCTTAGGGAGTTCTCCTACTGTCATTGAAAACTTAACACATTGCCCCTGATGAAGTCTAAAGTTTGTCGTCCCTTGCGGGGCCCCTACTGGGCTGGGGCCCCAAGCATTTGCCTGCCCTGCCTGTTGAAAAGCTGCACCTCTGGACAAAGTTCAAGATAAACTGTTTCCTTTCAAAACTACATATTAAGTACATTTCTCACTATAGATCCAAAACTGCAGTGCGCTAAGGAAAGCAGAAGTACATTTCCAACAGCTTGTAATTTCTTTTTTTAAAAGGCAATTATAATGTTTAAGTGTTTGAGGGAAGATTTTTTTTCTCGCGCTGGTTTGTTCTTGTTCATTTTTATGTCCCCATTAATCAGATGGGAAAGAAAATCTCCAATATAGAAGCAGAACAGGTGCTCCTGGTGCTGCTGCTCTTGGAGACTAATTGAAGTTATATTTCTTAATGTAAGCGCGCATGCTGCTCTAATTGCCTGCTTGCAGGAAGTGAAGTTTCTCGCAAGAAGTGAAAAAAATAGGGAAAGTGAAGATTTTTGTAGATAACTTATGACAAAAAATGGTGGTTAACTGTATGTCTGTGGACTCTTCTGTCATATAAACCTGGTTAACCGTATGTCTGTGGACTCTTCTGTCATATAAACCTTACTGATGGGTTCAAACCTTCCTTTTTAGAGGAAGAAGTTATAAGGATTGTGAGCATGCATCAGGTTTTATGGCTTCATAAAGCAGCTAAGGTAATGATGATCTTAGACATTAGCCGTCAGCGAATCGGGGAATGGAAAGAGAGCGAGGAGAAGGAACGACACAACGATGCCATGACAGGAAATGGGGAGGAAGAGGTGGGAGCGCGGAGGGACAAGTGTAAGCAGAGATGGGACTGATGGATGGGAACACATAAGTGGAGTTAAGTAAAGACAGGAAGGAGGACGAAGGCATGAAGAAGGACGGTATTAATCACACATCAACCGCATGGAGGACTAGAAGGAGGCCGATGGAGGTGAAAGAACGGCATGGGAGGGGAGAGAGGAAGAGAGAATTGAAAAATTAAAATGGCTCAATGTGTCTCTTTTCCCCTGCTTGCTTCTTACATGTTATCCTCTCTTCCTTCGTCTTGCACCTCTTGTTTTATGCTTCCCTCCCTCCTCTCCTTCTTTTCATCATATCATAACTCCATTTCTTTGTCTTCATTCCCGCTGTCATGTCACAAAAAAGGCAGACTGCGTGCAGGGAATGCAAAGGAGAGACAAGGGAGAAGCACATTAAAAACATAGATTTCCAAGTCAAAAGCAGGCCGTGTAAGCGCTGTGCAGTCGTCTATTCATTTAAAGCCTAAAAAAGAAATAATAATGGTGTGGAAATATTTCTGTCCACAGGAACTCTGAGAATGTGCCTAATAATGCATGGGGCCAAATAATGAGGCAGAAAGATGCATGGAGCTGGTGTCAAGGATATGAGTTATAATAGAGAAAGGAGGAGAAAGAGGGGAGAACAAGCGAAGGAGAGAGGTCTCTGGTGTGCTTCTGAGCTGGAGAGACGACCCAGAAAAGTCAGGAGTAAAAAATGGACTGCCAGGAAAGGAGGTCTACTCTATAGAGAGGAGGAAGAGGAAGAGGAAGAGGAGGAGGCAGAGGGGGGAGGTGAAGGCTGCAGATGTTCATTTGTTAAAGCAAGCAATATGGCAGCAGGGAGTGTGTTCTTAAGTGTGTTGTAGGTTGTTGCAGGAACAATGGCGCCGTTTCAGCCATGAGGTAGAAAAGCAGTATCAAGCAGCAGCGCCACTGACAGAGAGAGAGAGAGGTTTGATGAATTAGAAGTTATTACCCAGATTATAATGCAATGTGGCATCCTCTCTCCCAAACTAACAGCTCTGTGAGTCTTCACTCCAGCAGCAGCGACAGACCTTTGAGGAGACAAAGATCTAATATTGGTCTCGGCTCTGAATGCTGCTTTGTGAGAAGGAGTTTAAATTTCAATCTGAAGGTGTTTTTAAACCATTGATTGCACATAAAGGTAGGTAAACTCTCTGTGACTTCAGAGAGCATGGCGTTGGAGCTCAGTGTGGTGCTTCTGGTCGTCGCCATTTTGGCTGTGCCTGACTGCAGCTAATTAATAAACGGTCAAAGAGGTGGAGCGTGCGCAGAGCTGAGACGGGCGGTTGACGCCTAAGCAGCTAGTGACCTGAGAGGACACCCACCTGTCACCCACTGCCACGTTCTCAGGGGAACGACCCCTTGGATGGCAAAAGACTACTGCCCTGCGGTGCCATCCAGCTTATGAAGCGAACGATAACTGTAGCTTTGCAAAGTTGTTGTGCCATCGGGGGCACTAAATGATAAGGAGACAAGCCTGAGCTTTGTTTCGACATAATACAGTTTGAAAAAGAAAACACAGAAACGTACTTCTGTCCCTGGGGAGAGAAAACCATAGCAGCCATCCACATATTTGTAGCAAACACTTTATCAAACTAGTAAATGCTAGGTGTGTTAATTGAGTTATGGCCCTATAACACTGATGTTTAATCACAAATGTTAGCTAATTAATTAGTTCTCACCTTTGCTGTAACAATGAAGGATTTCTTGTTCTTCACTTTCCAAACAGCAGTAATATTGCCCCATCCCGATCCAAAGTTCATACTGCTGTCTGTACTTTTGTGCGCTTTTCATCCTGGTGGCAGTGTAAGGCAGTGACGGATTATCAACTACTGAACACAAAACTATTTAATTGTGTGCGTTAGGGTTGGGCGGTATGAGCAAAATCTTATATCACGGTATGAGTAATTTCATATCACGGTATATCGCGGTATGTTTTTTTTCCCCTTGTAAATTCAGTTAATGGCTTAAAATAACCATACTGACGCATTTGATCATTTTCCTCTTTTATTTTTATTTGCTCACAGCAGCATAACATTATTTTAAAGAAAATATCTTTTGGCTTTCATAATACTGCTTCGCATGTTTTAACTTTAAGGGGTGGAAGAGGTTACTGGTGTTTCCACCTCCAGCGGTAACAGTCGCGCGTATCACTTTTTGTTCGTTGTCGGATTTTCTAAATCCGAAAAAGTTCCACACAACAGACGTAGCGCCCCTTTTCGGAACGAGTTCCTCCTCCTCTTCGTCATGGGTGGGTCGGGCTGCCTCCGTTTCCTCGTGACGTTCACTCTCCGCCTCCGCCATGATTGTTATCACTCAGGTAAAGCTGTTTCTTCTTCGTCGTGCTCATGGAACCACGCCAAGCAGTCTGCTGCAATGCCTGCAGTGCCCCGTGTGTCGAGGCGGTGTAATTACAGTGACTCGAAGAGATGCCGCAGACTTTCTCGGATATAAACGGTATTGCAAAATCTCTACTGGTAGACACTTTTATACCGTCATACCGCCCAACCCTAGTGTGCGTGTTTTTAATCACGGTGAAGAACTGGGCACATGCAAAACCTAGCGATACCTAAAATGTTTAAATTCACTTACACGTAAAGGACTCAAAATGGACCCCAGCATATTGAGATCCACAGTCTCAGCTCAATATGAACCCTTTTTGTACATTGGCGGGGCACATTCATGCGTCGGCCATTGTGCTCTGCAGTACCTTAATATCATTGAGAAACTCATTTTGCTAAGTAGAAACACAGGAGATGGGTTTGTCATGTCAGTTCACTCAGTCCAGAGCTCGCTTGATTTTTTATTTTTTTTTTCTGTTCCTTGAAGCATAAAATGCAGTTTAGCCAGTTGCCTCCATGTCACTCGCCCAGTGGAACAGTAAGTGGTTACAGCTGGCCTGTAAAGCGTGCAGCAACTCAATGTGCTTTTGACGGAACATGAGTGACCGGCTGATATATGCAGCCCATATGTATTGAAATAACATTTTGGGTTTTCAAATGAACGGGCAGCATGCTAATAGAGGGCAAGCTAGTACCATCTGGCACTCTGAAGTTAGAATCTGGATGGAAGTGGATTTGTTGTCAGCAAAACTCCTTTCATCCAGTCATCGCTTACGCTAGCAAGAAACTCCTTTTATGCAGTTAAAACAACTTATAGTATGTCTATAGTATATTTGATAAGCGGATGGAAACAAGGAGTTTTAGGAAGGAAAGAAAACTCAAAGGGGAAAGAAGGACGGCGTAATAAATGTCCAGATAACAGAAAGTCTGAGTGCTGTTCTTGTAACTGCCATGACAGGCTGTATTGTGCCAGTCTGAGAGCAGGAAGTCAGGCTGACGAGGGCCTTCAAGTGGAGACAAAGCCAGACATGACAAGCTATCCGATGCCTCTTCAAACACACCGTTACATAATGAGTGAGAGTGTGATTTCATTCTTAATACAACGGCCATTTAACAGCCGGGAAATCACAAAGAGGCAATTTGAGTGTGTTGATCCGACGAGCTTTGACAGCCACCTCCTATTGTGTCTGATGACAGGTTAAATCCTCCCTTCCTGCGCGGGGAGCTTGTAAATTGTTGCGATAAGAGTGTCTTTTAGGAGAAATATTAGTTAAGAGGAAAAGAAATTGCATAAAAAAGACACAGTGTCTTCCTTTACGCCTATTTTTCTCTTTCTCGTCGTTCTTCCTTTGCCTCGTCAGTCTTCACCCCTTATCGCCTCTAATTTTAAGCGTCATCCTCGTCTTCATCTCTCCGGCTTACTCCCTTCTTCTTCTTCCCTCACCTGCTGTGATCTGGCTCTTCAGAACGGCACAATAGAAGAACAGTTTGGGTTTTATTTTTGTACCTTTTGTCAACATTTATGACATCGCAGTGAAACAGTTGGCAGATTTCTAACCGAGCAGATAATGAAGCTTTTCATAGTAGCAAAAGCACAATTGTTCCTGACAATACTTACAATAGCTCTGTTACTGTTCAGGTGTCCCAGTAAGTCATAGGTATATAATTACCTCAAAAAAACTATGTCCATGCAGCTGTTTCGCAGTTGAAAATATATTCTGTAGGAAACGTGTTGCTGTATTGTGACTGGAATAAGATTAACGAGGAATGTTTGTTCTACTATATCTACCTTTGGCAATTAAAACATGACCGAGACCTTTTATCTGTAATCTGATTAAACTATCAACAACACATCGCTGACTTTGGAGACAATACGGGACATGTTGACTGTGATTTTTCAGAAGCTAACTCCTCCTAAATTTAAATTTAAAATGGTTTGAGACTTCACACTCTTATTTCAGTGTTAAGCTGAAATTGTTCTTCTGTACCTACATAACCTGATGTGCTCATCTCCAGAAATAATAATAAAAAATAACTATAGCAGCCTGTAACTTTTTCAGTGGTGGTGTGAAGACAGCATTATTATTCACGTAGATTCAGCTCAGAAGTATAAACCAAGCTAAAGATGAGAAGGCACCCTCCTGTTTACTTGTTAACTATATTACTTATTTTAACTTAGCCTAGTGCAATGACTTTGAACAGGGAAACAACTTGCTTCGATCTGTCTCCAGAGTCTTCTGTTGTCCTGTGCTCTATACGCCCACACATCCACCCCAAACTCCTCCCCATGACACCTGTGCAGTAACATTTCACATCACAAATTTACTCATAGAATTTAATTGTAATTCATAGGACACAGAGTTGAATTGCGCTTGCTCTAAACACACAGCATGCACTTTCCGATGCACTAATTTATTATGGAAGCCATAACAGTACAGTAACTGCATAATGGATCATACATCTACATTTCATGACAGATGAATGAATGAACATGGAATAAACTCAGAGGGAATTAATGGAGCCTCAGTTTAGCTGTGATAACACTCATGTTCCTCTTTTTAGTGTCATGTTGCCAATTAGATTAAGCTGGAAAAACTGAAACGCTCACATAATTATCTGATGCCATTATCAGGTCGACATAATGAATGTAATTGAATCTAGTGTTGTTATAATTCTCTCCCATAACACTCTCGACACATTTCTGACAAACCTTGAGGCCCCAGGTGTTTCCTCTCTGCTTTTCTACCTAAATTAATCAATATATAAATACAAATTGGCAATGATTTCATTTTCTGTGGAATTTCTTGTTGTGACCATTGTGTAGTCAAGTGCATTAGCATTTGCAATGGAGTTACGTAATCTCAAATGTCACCTGCATGCTGCAATTTACATTTCCCTCAGCTTCAGAGTGTTGCTAAAATGAATGTGACAGGTTGCAGTAAAGGTGTTTTTATGGTGAGGCATACAGCTGCACTGACTGAACTAATGGGTGAGCAGTTAAAACACTTTACATGAAGCTATAAAAGACTACACGTACATATACTGTCCAGTGGTTATCTAAGCAAGGTGTTGTTTGCGGCTCATTGTGGGTCAGTGTCTGTATTTAGAAGTCTCAAATGTTAACAGCAACGTGGGAGTGTGGAGTACTTACACCACCAAGAATCAACTTTTAATCCAACAACTGTTTTACAAAAGCCACATTGATGTTACAGTCTGACTTTAATTAACTGTTTTGCACACTGTCACTTGTGTCTCAATGTCATACCTGTTTGGACACCAAGGCGATGGTGAACTCTTGTGGCCCTATTTAAGCCCCTAGTCTGAAACATTTTTTTATCTTCATGTATTATGAACATTCAAATCCACAAATATTTCCACAACAACATGATCATTCAGAATGAATAAACTGTAGACTAACTGATCAGCATGATTCAGGAGACGCCAACTCTGTACGACACTTTGCAGCTCTACCTAGCTTCGTAATAGTAGCTGTTCTGCTGTTTGGCATGGCAAATACAGACTACTGACGCCTGATTGTGTGAGAACTTATTTCCTTTCACGCAGCCCTGGCTAGCTGTTGTCTGTAGTTTTTGTGGTTTGTTCAAGTAATAACCGTTGTTATATCTGGTAATTTACTCTCTTCTTTCCAGATTCTTTATTTAAATAATGTAAATACTAAGTGTGTTATCTGGATCAGTTGAAACTGGTTCAGACTAAAATGTCCCCTTGGCATCAGTTGCTCTGTAATGTCAGCGACATTTCTCTCGGATAAATTAAAGTAAATCTGTGATGATTCTGTAACGTCATCATCATTTAGGTCCACCATCAGTCCAATACTTTCATATACTTTAATTCAACTAATGACCTTCCAAGCATAGACTGTGTTTAGTGCTACTGTGTGTTACATAGTAAGAGTTAACAGATCACAATCCATTTTCTGTATTTATCTTTTGGTGCTGTGTGTGTGTGTGTGTGTGTGTGTGTGTGTGTGTGGGCTACATTTAAATGTGTTCAAAATAAGATTGAACTTAGCTTTGAAAGCTCTTATGGAGCCTTTTTTCGGGATTTGAGTCTTCACAACAGGCAATTCATTTGCAAAAGTCCTTGCTCAGGCATTTTCCTAATTTCAAAAAGTCTTTGTTGGAACCGCTTCCTCTATTCTGGACCGGTTATTCCTCTCCACTGCCCAATAAAGACCTTGGTGCGAACCAGTCACCTCTGTGCCAGCTGTAATAGAGGATAGAGGTCTGCGTTGAGTGGATGTGTGTGAGAGCGCTAACGCCAGTGCTTTTTGTGTCTGTGTTTGTTAGTTCTCTTCAAAGAACTGGCCAAAATTATGTTAAATTTATTTCATTAGAAGCACCAATTAGATTGCTCCCCCTTAAAGTGATTTATTGTCCCTGCAGCAGCGCAGCGAAAGTGTCCAGTCATCCCAACCCAGCGTTTGCACTGAAACAGATTGATGCTACATTGTTGGATTCATACTTCCAGACACACAGTCCGTTTCTTTGATTCTGAAACTTTATGGAGCTGATTTATAGAATAATTTAAACACTGGTCTTGATAGGACAGTCCTTCAGTGTATCTGGGCTTTTATCTTCTTTCTCTGTGGGTTTGAAAGAAAGATAGCTAGATTCAAGCTGCCTTCCAACATTAACATGTTCACATTTTAACATTAGATATTCACTCAGTGTTTAATCACTTTGTTTCTTTTAAAGTTTTACTGTTTCAGAGATGACAATCATAATCCTTCTCTCAGTGTAGTGTCTCTGGCCGTCGCCATCTTGGCATGGCCTGGCTCGGTCTAACACTGAACTAATACAAAAAAGAGGTGGGGCCTAAGTGGAGCTGAGGAAAGTGGGTGACACCGAGGCAGAGGCCATGTCCTTAATTATTCACAACTTTACACCTTGACGTAATTAAAACGGGTGAGTTACATGAAAATTCACCCACACACAGTTGTCACAAATGGAGAGATTAGCTATAGTCTGGTTTAGAAATAAAAAAAAAAATGAGAAGTTGCTGTCTATGCTTTGTAACTGTTGTCTGACCAATAAGCTTTGGGTGTGGTAAGCATCATGTATCAGAAGTCTAATCCTGCACTTGGATAAATTAAAGTAAATCTGTGATGATTCTGTAACGTCATCATCATTTAGGTCCACCATCAGTCCAATACTTTCATATACTTTAATACAACTATGACCTTCCAAGCATAGATTGTGTTTAGTGCTGCTGTGTGTTACATAGCGTTACATATACAGTAAGAACCGTAATCTTTACATAACAGATCATAATCCATTTTCTGTATTGATCTTTTGACGCTGTCCGTGTGTGTGTGTGTGTGTGTGTTTAAAGCGCAGCAGGTCAACGTCAGTTCAGCAGGTTAAAAGTGCATTAATGAAGCATTGACGAATGAAGATTTTTATGACATACAGTAAATGTCTAATCGATGCAAAGGCTCAACCCGGGTATTGGCAGCGGCAGACCTGATCAATAAACTCCCACGGGTCACAGAGACACTCCATTTAGCCCGAGTAGAGACGATGGAAAACATCCGCTTCAATTTGATGGTGATGTGTCGGCAATCCATACGTTCACACACACGCACACACGTACTTTGAATCTTTTCCTTAACCCTTTAAAACCTAATGTGTCGCCAGCGGCATGTTTGTGCGAACGAAATTTGGCTTACCGTAATTACGCCACGGTTTGCGCTATTGGAAAAATTCCAACAGTTTCTGAAAGCTGAGACGTTGCGCTTTGCAACCAATATGGTGTCATTGCGGTAATTTCACTTGTGATGCTTCAGGAAGGTTATTACACTCTTATAACATGCAACATGTCAATTGGAAATAACTCCCAGATATACAAAGTGGGCAAAATCACTCACTCACAGGATGTTTTCTGACCTTTTTATATTTAACATAAACAAAAAAGTCCAGGACATTTTGAGGCTTTGGTATTAAATGGGTTAACCAGAAGATTTGATATTTACTAGACCTATATGTAAAATGTCAGTAAAAGTTTGTAGCTTCGTTTCTGTTCTGCACAATTAACTTTATCATCTTAATCTGTTCAGCTTCATGCATCAACCAGCTTGTAAACTTTTAACATCTTTCTGTATCACTGTTGAGCAATGCATATAAACTCCAGCTTCTCCTGTTCAACTCTAAATGTACTAAAAGTACATTAGCTCCCAGGTGTTCAAAAATAGCACAGCACACTCAGCAAAACCTTTAATTTTAAGAAAGGTTAAAAAATGCTTATCTACCAATGAAGTAATTAGCTGCGGCTCAGTCTTCCGGGCCTGCGATGTTCTGCTTTGTCCGTGGTTTGTGGTGCCAAGAGGTTTCAAACAGGAGCTTCTTTCTCATCTCTGGCCTCGTCATCATCTGCAGCGCCTCCACTTGGAAAGTCATTTTTTAAACAAATGCACCGCTTTCAGCATCTCCCGGGGTCCTCTTCATTCTCTCCAACCAGGCGCCTCATGCCAGATTTTCTCTTTCTGTAATGAATAGGCTGATGGTGACGGAGCAGTTTCACTCGCTGGATATTGCAGAGCATCCATTTTATTTTATTTAACCATTTATTATTCCACAGAGATGCAGACATGCAGCATCGCCTGTCCCTTTTTCCGCACCTTGTTGCTGTATTTCCAAACAGGAAGGAGAAAATGTTCCTGCCAAGGATGTGACAAGGAAGTGAGCAGATGACTTTCTGCTTTCAAAAATTACAGATTATTAGTATTCAGAACTTGTTTACTGAACTAATGAAAGCAGTGGAAATCCAAGGCTGTAAAGTGCCCACTGTAGTGGACCCTAGGAATTTATTTTTCTTCTTCATCCCCATCCACATAAAGGAACTCACTCGGTGACCATAGCTTTGTGGCCGACAATAGGCCACCAGTGAACGTTACAGGTTCTGGTTGCCAAGGACACCCTCTTGTATGTTTCCCAACCAAAATGATAAAAATATCAAAATACCATCAATGACACCATTAGTTAGACAGTTAGACACCGTCAAATCAGTATGGAAGCTGGGTGAAAGGTCCGTCACAATCCCTAAGCTCTGCATAGGAGACAAACAAAGCCTTGTATGTGTGTGAAGTTGAGTGTTTTGGAACTTTATAAAGATACTGTATGACGCCCCACCAAACAGAGTGTGGCACGAACACAGACGTGGCCCAGAGTTGCTTGATGTAACACCCACTGTGCTAGATGCACTCCATCTCGTAAGTTGTTTAAAACCATGCATCAAATGTTAGCTGGAAAGAGGTTGCTACTTGGAACACACTGCATCTCAGTCTGCTCATCAGCATGTTTAGTTCAACTTCATTTAGTAGCTTTGTCTGAGAGGATGGTTTCTGTGTCTACAACTTAATGAGAAGAAGCTGTGATGCACGAATTGATTGATGCAAACGTCGATTGGTTAAGTAGTCTAAACGCCACATAGATCAAATGAGTTGAAGGTTTATCTGCTTTTCTTTTTAGGCCGGTCTGGCTGTAAAAAGTCTGTAAATCCTCCTTAAACTTTTTGCATGGAAGTTTAGTGTCAAAAACTGAAACCCCTAAATCTAAGACAAACATAAATCAGTTTCAGAATACTTTATTAATCCTGTTTCATTGCAGTTGCTCCCATAAAGCGACAGTTGGAAGAAGACAGAGTAAAATACAAAGAGAATAAAAAAACACTATAAAAACCATAAAAAATAGAAGATAAAATACAAACTAAATATTGCACAAGGAATAAAAATAAGTTAGCTGTTAAAGCCACATAAGATTTACACAGTAATGAGAAAAACACAGCCTGAACCAAATGTTCTCTAGATAGCACTGTGTCTTTTGAGTGATTTAGGCCACAAGGTGTGACCTACCTTGTCTAACAGTCTGCCCGCCCGACAGTCAGCGTGTTGGCCAGATAAGTTGGCTGAATGGGGCGCGGCTATTCTTGTATCTGCTCCGCTTTCATTAATATCTCTCTGCTGGGAGACAAACTAATGAGTCCTGGCTCTGTGATTGCTACATCACAACTTCCGTGCGTCACCTCAGACACTTTTTTGTGCTACATCACAGTGGGTGCTCCACATCACGCTGTGAACCACATTCGCCGCAATTCCAGGAGGCTATTTTAGATTTGAGTGGGACTTCACTCTTATTCTTGTTCTTTCTTCCAGAGGCTCAGTGCAGAGAGGGGAACAGACTGGAGGAGATGTCCTTCTTGATATTTACACAGAACTCAGCTTTCATTACATTTAAGAAAAGGCATAAAACAATCAGTCGCCCTCAGGAAACACATTTGTGTGTGTGACTTTGGAGGCAAACTGTCCCTTTAAGACCTAAAACATCTGGAAACAAATAAACAGCAGCAGCTGGTCACATCTGCTTGACTTTCCAAGCAGATGATGGCCGGCCAACATCTGTGGCTCCTTACACCCGTAAACATTAGTGTTTCAGGGCCATTAACTGTGTTTGGTGTTCACTATGAAAGGAACACATAAACTGAATGTGATTTCAAAGGGACCCAGATTGATTACTTGAAATAATGACAACTATTTGACAGCCACAGTGATTACAAAGAAGTTGTGCACATAGCCGCTTTAAATTCACTGTTTTCACACAAGCTTATACATTGTTCTCTGATGTTAATCCTTTTATTGAGTGATGAAATTCCAAATTGACAGAAACATCGGAATAGACTGCAGCCTCCTGGGGCGACAAATTCTTCTGATGTGGGGTAAAAGACAGAAGGAATATTGTAAGACAGAACAAGGCAGAAAGAAGTTTGCGTATGAACTGAAAGGTGAAGCAGGTCATCTGCAGTGTGAATGCAGTTTGAAACACTGGGTTAACTGTTGATTATCTACAACCTGTTTGGTCCTGAATCCTAAAAGTCAGCCATCTTCTAAGAGAGCGATTTACTGTGGACCTTTGATTCTCACATGTTTTCAGTTTACAGTAATTCTCAGTGTAGTCAGTAAAACAAATTCAATCAGTTCCTGTGTCTTAAACTGACACAAGCCCAGTTATGGGTCCTGATATTTTTAGGAATTAGATACTTTTAACGCCTTGAGATAGATGACTATTCAATCTGGAAAACTATCCACAACTTTATTCTGCAATAGCTGCAAGTGAAATGAACAACCATGTGCTCTGTGGATAAGAGAAATGTTTGTCATGTAAGAATTTTGTCTTAGTGTTTGTAACACCAGGCCAGTGTGAGATGTGACCTCCATAACCTCCAGCTAACATCTGCCATTTTTTTTTATTCTGCCTTATTTATTTAGAGGGTAAATATTTAGAGGGTAAATAATGCCTGAACCTGTTCCAAATAAAACCTTCACTACAACAGTTTTGAGGGATATTACTTAAAATAAGCAGAATTATCTGGACAATAGAACAGGAAAATCTGACGTACCAAGACTGAAGTGTTTCTAGACTTAAAACAGGAAGATTTCTGTTGATGCAAGGAAAATATGAACAGAACAGTTAAACCAGTAGTTATAGTTGCACCTTTACAGCCAGTACTGTCATTGCTCTGTACTGTATTTCATCTATGGGCATATATAATTGCTGTGCTGTGTTGTTAGACTGACAGTAAAACAAAGAATTCTGTTTTTAATATGTCAGGAGATGAAAAGGATAACATGCTTGAAATAATAAATTCTAAATTCCAACAAAGTAGCTCTGCACTTGTCTGCTGAGCTACTCACCCCCGCCCCCCCAAAAAAATAAATAAATAAATAAATAAAAATGCAGAAGAAGGATTATCTTGGCAGACAAAAAATAAATAAAATAAAATAAAAAAAATGCAGAAGAAGGATTATCTTGGCAGACAAAAAATAAATAAAAAAAGCATATTTTACTTTTATTTAAGATATTTCATCTTAGATTTCAGTTTTTGTGTTCAGTTAAACAGAAATTAACCTGAACAAATACATTCACTGAGCAACCTTCAACTAATTGGTGCTGGTTTAACCCTTTGTCGCAGAGTGTCGCGAATTTGCGACGCACTGTTTCCGCTCAGACTGCAGCCGAAATAACACATGTAATGCTCCAATGTCAGTTTGAGCAAATTCAAAAAATTCCTAGGAACCTTTTGCAAGCACTAGTTTCTCGTAGGACCAGTTGGAGTGGTAAGCAAAAACACAAATAATTAATTTCTTTATATAATTGAAAAATCAATTCAGGCGTCAAGGGGTTAATAAAAGAGAAAGTTCTTTTCCCAGAACAAACCTCGGTTAAAGCGCGGAAACAGAAAAGAGGAGCAAATATGCAGGCAGACAGCGGGAAAGTGAATGCATGGCATGCCTGATGTTGTGTGCAAAGCGTTGGCGACAAAGAGAATCAGTGTAGAAATGCTGCAAATAAGAAAAACTGTCAATCTTCTAAGTTTTAATCTTTTATCTTGATTGCCTGGTAAGATTGGCTTTTACTCGGCTGCAGATAAAGCACGGTGGATTGGATTGAACTGAACTGAGATAATATCCCATCAGCGCCATGAAAGGGTCGCCGCAAAGCAGAGTGGTTGATGTGTCTCCTGCCATTACCCACCTGCTGCATTAGTTACGTAACTCTACTCCGGCCTCAATACACCACCATGACCAGAGGTGACAGGAGGATACACACACACACACGCACAGCCACACCCACACACACACAGCTTTGTTTGCACCACTTCAGAGGACTGCACATTAACTTGCATACATTTCCTGGAAATCATCCACCACATGCCACACCACAAGTCTGACCTCAACCTCAGTCTAACTTTGCCTTGAAACATTGTTTTGCCTTTAAAAGTTAATGATTTATATATTAGCACTCGCTTTCCTCCCTAAGAGGAAGTCAAGTCTCCACAGTGTAAAAATTTAAAGAGCTCTGTCCCCACAACATAAGTAATACAAGTACATACACAGAAAAAGAACAAGGTAATTGAGAAAATAACACAACTCTGTGTTAAAAGGCTCCTCACCACGGGTTTGGGTTCTAGTACGGTCTCCGTAGTAACCGCATCCATGTCCATGGCAACCGTGTCTATGTCACAGAGGTGAACTTCAGTAATGCCGCCCTCCCCAACCCTCCCCAACCCTCCCCAACAGGCTAACATAGTTATACTATCCATCCTATTTAATTATTACATATCATACATACAGCTGCAGACTTTATTTCTTGCATGTTTTTCTTCCTCTTCTTTTCTCTTTATTTCTTCTTTTTCCTCTCCTTTCTTGCTTTATATACACAAACATTAAATGTCAGTGCTACTTGGGGAAGTATGGACTTCACGTGGAGTATTGTTATAAGCTCAGAGACTTCCTTTACTATCTTTTACTTCAAGGTATTAAGTGAGTGTTTTATTTATTTTAATGTTTAAACTATATGGCACACTCTGGGCCAGCGTACATATTGTTCTTGCCTTGTGATGCGTGCCATTCATTCAGTTAATTGCTTCCAAACACCGGTGCAGAAAAATGAATACGTTGATGTGATGCTAGTAAAGACTAATGTGACTCATGACTGTTGTTGTCACAATAGTTTGGCTGCAGGGCGACGAGTAAAGCAGATTTGGTCGCTCGTAAATCCAGATGCAGGGTAAGATTAGGATTAGGAAGTTCATTTTACAACTCAAAAGGTCTTTATGTGGCTGTTCAGGTTGATCACGGGGTCACACCATCATTAAACCTCCATTCTGACCCAGTTTCTTTGTGGCTTGTTATTTTTATAAACCTACAGATTTAAGCTTATGCTCTAAAACGCAATGTAAATCTCTCTGACTGACAGCACCATATAAATGTTGAATGTTTGTTGGTTTTGGGCATGAAAACGTTGATGAGTGTGGCTGAGAATCAGCTCCAGTTACTTGCTAGCTTTGAGCCAATGTTGGCCCCTGGAAATCTGGTTCAGTTGGTTCAAGTCTGGCTTGTGTCAATTTAGGCCACTGTCCGCCCAAGTCATTTGGGCCTCCAAAGTCACACTGAACTACAAAATGAATAATTCACACTGCTGCTATCTCAAGACTACAATGACTATTTTATATGAAAAATCCCTCTCTGAACTTCTTAATATACTATATTTATTTACTTAAAAAAGAACAAGGAAATATTGGAAGCATGTTTCTTACTGGATTCTTGAAAACTCTGTGTAGCACATACCTGATGAGTAGAAGTATGATCCCTTAGATTACAGAAAACTGTTTCATTTGTATCTTTAAATGGTTTGCACGGTAACCAATTTTTAAGGCGTTGTGCTTCCAAAGACGTTACCGGGAATGCAGAGACTGAATTTGGGTCGATGCATGTTAAGGGGACAATTGTCCTTAGAACACTTCTAACTTGAGTGTTGCATCGATGTTCATCAATCCTACAGGGAACAACATCTAGATTTCCTGTGTTGGACCATGTGTTGCACATGTTCGATAGATTTTTTTTTCCCATTTGGACAATTCATTGATTGTGTTAGTGAGGTTTAGGCAATTAAACTGCTTGGTCATGTCTGCAAAACGAACAAGTTTTGAGATAGAAGAGACATTTTCACAATGTCAAACATGTGGCAAAACAAACTTTTCCCTTCAGCCAGTCCGGTCCTAGTGACTTTTACACTTATGCAAATGCTTTTATTCACACAATGGCACAACTTTAAATTTAAATCACTACTGTCATTTGTTTTGGTGTGGGTGGACCAAAACATATTGCATTTTCTGGTCTACATTCACCTTAAGAATATCCTTTTGAGAACAGTGTCTGGTATGCAGTGTCTCTTGATTAGTTTGATTTGTTGGTGTTGGTTTTTTCGCTTGCTGTTTGGATTTACTGCAAATATTAACAGTGGCACAACTGTAGGGACCAAATCTAATACCAGTTTCTATAAATACATAGCAGATATAGACTGAAGACTGAAATAAACTGAAAAAAAATAATACAAACTTTATGCCTAAAAGCAATCAATTCAAGGACACTAACAATCTTAATAATAGTCCAATGGTATAAAAATGCCTTATGCAACCACCTCAGTCAGAGAAGACTGGCAGAATCAGAAGGAATTTTCAGTCAGGTTGAGAGGGATGGTGTAAACATGTGATGATCTGTTCAATAGGAAAATATTAGCACCTAATAATAGCCATGTAAACACATTATTTGATCGTTTCTCCCTGGTGGGAATAAATCCATTCTTTCCTCACATCATTGTCCCAAAGTATGGAAACATGGAGACAGCGAAGCAACCAGTTGTTGAAGCTATTGTTTGAAAAGATGAAGGGAGCTGGATTCAAAGTGCGCAGCAACGTTGAAACCATGGCTCCATCTTGAACGTCTTCTGTTGAATGAATCCAGTGTTGTTAGTAAAGTTAGGAGACAAATCTTCTTCTGTCTGTTATATTTCTTTCAGATTCCGCAACTTTGTGCATGTCACTGAAGTGCTATTCTCTTGATGTTTTCTGTACCACCAGAAGGATTTAAATCAACAGCATACAGGAGGCTCCTGGTCACCACAGACTCAAATCAAATAAAACCTCAGTGTCCCTCTTGTAGGTTTATCGCTCTTTCTGTTTGCCACAGCTGAAACCAACCATTATATCTATGTCTAACAAATCCACAGCTGTGGTCTACAGCCACGGCAACTATAAGCAGAGGCAGAAGAGTCTGGCAGAGGGAAAGTGGGTGCAAAGAAAAAGGGCAAAGCATCAAATACAAACTCATAAGATACATACACATGGAACCAGCCAGTGAGCAGGAGCAGTAACCCAAATCTGCCAACGACCCGTCCCACATGGATGCGATAGAAATAGCCCCATTCTAGGTCGCTCTTTAATAACTGCAGAACTAACTTCACAATACTGTGCTCCTGTGTGTGTGTTGGAGAGAGAGAGAGAAAGAGAGAGAGAGAGCGGGTTCACTAAAGCATTCTTCTTTCCTTTGATTTGATTGATTTTCTCCACTCGCTCCATCAGTTTTAACATTTGTTCAATCAGAAAAAAACACACAGTAAGCTCACTTATGAAAATTGCTACCATTACAATTTCACAAAAACCAAACAGACAAAAAAATGGAGGCACAGGGTTTTGTTTCCGTTTTAAACGAGTGTGTATTTGTGCGTGTTTCAGAGGCTGCCCTCAGTATTAAAGGAAACCTGTCCTGTCCCAAAAAACAAGGTTAAAGACCTCCGGCTCAAGCACTTCATTATAAACTCAACCTCCATCGACACACACACACACACACGCACACACCCCTAAACAAACACACACACACAGGACACCTTGAAGCCAGAGATAGGTCCCATAAAGTGCGCCATGCATTGATTTTGCGGTCTATTTTGCAACAAGATGTATGTCCCTGCTCTGAGGAGGAATCGAGTGCTTTTGTCCTTGGCCTTGTTAAAGTGATTTCTCATCTCTGTGGTTGTCCTTCTTCTGACACTGATGAGGTCGGAGCCGGACAAACACATGTGCAGCTAGAACTGGACTGTGCAGATGCAGAAAGGAAAGTCTATATACATATATTTTTTGGATGATTTTTGAAAAATCATCTTTTAACAACAACTATTTTACAGTGTATTTTCAGTCTAGTGTGCAGTTTTTAAAATGTTATTCTGAAACAGACTGACGTATAAACGACGAGGATTACCAAAAAAGGTAGCATAAAGACAAAGTCCACTGGTAGCCCAACACCTTGATGTCCTGTGTTGGATTGTTACTAAGAATATCCTTTTGAGAACCGTGTATTGTAGCAGCGCCTCTAGATTTGTTGTAACATTAACAGTTGCACACCTGTATTCACACATCCATGCAGGGCATTGATGTATAGCATAAAGCCGGACAATCACAGTCATTTCAAAAATAGTCAATTTTCCTAGAAGACTGTTTATCTTTATCTTTCTCTTTTATTACTGGCAGCTGAATTCAGGATCAATTTGGTTCTGTTTTTTCCTGCAGTGGATACAGACGGCAGGAAGTTGAAGGGAGGCATCCAGAGGAGCACGGAGACCGGTCTGGCAGTGGAGATGCCCAGTCGGACCGTACGCCAGGCCAGCCACGAGTCCATAGAGGACAGCATGAACAGCTATGGCTCAGAAGGAAAGTGAGTAACTGATTTTGCTCCATTTTAACACAATTAACTGAACTTATTTCTTAATACACTAAAAACTATGCAGTCAATGCACATTCTGGCAAAATATCATGAAACTACTGAGCACATTAGTGTCTGTCTTTGCTTCTAAGTGTGAGTTTTAGAAGGTTTAATCCACAGAACTAAGTTTAGTGACATGATATTTTAAAGTTCTTTATTAGATTTTTTTTTTTTTGGTATTTGTATACAGTTAGATACTGTATATTACTGTTAGAACATTCAGTATATTTTTCACATATTGCAAAGAAAAAACATAAACCAACACAAAAACAAACAATTTTACAAATCCTCATCAACATGTTACCAGTCATGGGTTTGTCTTATTGAAATAGTCAACAAAATGGCTGCTATATGGCCTGGCATAGCCAGGGGTAACGCGCCATTTGTTAAAACCTCTGCACGCAACTGGACTGTCCTACAACCAATCAGAGTCATTTTGTTGTGAATAAATTCAACTCCAGGGTGCTTAGATGGCATGACTGACTGCGTTGCTGTTACATTACCGGATCAAGCCCGCCCAAAACCTGACACATCTTTGCTGGGACGTAAACAGTTCCCAACTGAGAGACTCCAGACCAGCTTTCCTGTGCAAAAATGTTATGGATGGAGGGAGTCGGGCTGGCTTGCAGGCTAGTTTTCATATCAAATAGAACATATTCTGGAGCAACATAGGATAAATGGGCTGCTGGGTTCTGTCTGCATACAGTGTCACTAAACCTATTTTGGTACCAAGTTAAACTTGCACTTGAGGCAATGACCAATGAAAGTGACCGGTGCAGCTGATGATATATAATGCAAGTACAGATTTCCCCAAAACATCATGCACAACTTTGGTTCCTATTCCCAGCTTGAAGGTTCGGGGGAATCTAGGTGGACCAGCAGTGTAGCTGTCTCCATCCATACACAAGCAATATTTTTAGGTTCTGCTTGTTTCACGCAGAAACATTTGAGGTAGAAGTTAAAGAGGTAGCCCAGGAAAATAGGCTTACCTGGGCTTCTGGGTTTTTTTATCTATAAGCAGTGTCACTAAACTTATCAAAATATATTGTTACTTGGCAGCTTTACCATGCTTTGCTAATGTTTGGGCAATTCCATGATGTGATAATAAAGCCAATGTCAGTTCACAGTGATTGCAGGACCAATTTACTGTTCTGCAATCATGTTGGACAGTCTTAGTTTTGATAGACGTAGTCTGTGTAACAATTTGAACTGCAACAATTCATATCTGTGTTCTTGTGTCTTCCTCCACTGATCATCTGTATCCAGTCCCAGACAGTCTCAAGATCCGTCATTATCTTTAGATGTGTCTGCTTTAGTTAAAGCATTACATCCACTGTGGATGTCCATTTTAAAGGTTTTTCACATCAATGTGTTGTTTAACATTTTAGATATTTTGCTGTTTTGTCATGAACTTCATTTTTAGTTTGAACTGAAACATTGGGTATTGACAGATTGGCTTTTTGAATTAACCTATGATGTACAGTTAAAACCAGATGTTTCAACTGTACATCATAGGTGAATTCAATAAGCCACATAAACATTTTTTCCTCACTGTCTGAAGTTAAATCAGACTAAACTTCTCCTGTTTTAGGTCAGTTAGGATTACTAAAATTATTTCTATTTGCTAAATGCCACAATATTGAGAGATAGAATTTTAAGAGAAAGTCAGAAGTTTACATACACAAAGATTACTATGTCTTTAAACAATGAAGGAAAGCCCTGATGATGATGTCATGGTTTTGGAAGCTTCTGACAGGTTAACAGACAACATTTGAGTTAATTGGAGGCACACCTGTGGATGTATTTTAAGGCTACACCTCAAACACACTGCTTCCTTGTTTGACATCATGGGGAAATCACAAGTTACAGCCAAGATATCAGGAAGAGAATTGTGGTGCTCCACAAGTCTGGTTCATCCTTGGGTACAATTTTCAGATGCTTGAAGGTGCCACGTTCATGTGTTCAAACAATTATACGCAAGTATAGACACCATGGGAATGTCCAGCCATCATACCGCTCAGGAAGGAGACGGGTTCTATGTCCCAGAGATGAACGTGTTTTGGTCCGAAACGTGCAAATCAACCCCAAAACAAAAGCTAAAGACCTTGTCAAGATGATGGCTGAAGCTGGTAAGAGAGTGTCATTATTCACAGTGAAACGAGTCCTGTACCAACATGAGCTGAAAGGCCACTCAGCGAGGAAGAAGCCATTACTCCAAAAGTAACATAAAAACGTCAGATTACAGTTTGCAAGCTTTAACTTTTGGAGACATATCCTGTGATCTGATGAAACTAAAGTGGAACTGTTTGGCCATAATGACCATCGTTACATTTGGAGAAAAGGGGGAAGCTTGTAAGCCTGAGAACACCATCCCAACTGTGAAGTATGGGGGTGGCAGCATCATGTTGTGGGGATGTTTTGCTGCAGGAGGAACTGGTGCACTTCATAAAATAGATGGCATCATGAGGAAAGAACATTATGTGGAAATATTGAAGCAACATCTCAAGACATCAGCCAGGAAGTTAAAGCTTGGGCGCAAATGGGTCTTCCAAATGGACAATGACCCTAAGCATACTGCCAAAGTAGCTACAAAGTGGCTTAAGGACAACAAAATCAATGTTTTGGAGTGGCCATCACAAAGCCCCGATCTCAATCCCATAGAAACTGTGTGGGCAGATCTGAAAAGGCGTGTGCGAGTGAGGTGTTCTACAACCCTGACTCAGTTACACAAGTTCTGTCAGGAGGAATGGACCAGAACCCCAGCAGACTATTGTGAGAAGCTTGTGGAAGGATACCCAAAGCATTTGACCCAAGTCATACAGTTTAAAGGCAATGCTACCAAATACTAAGGAAACGTATGTAAACTTCTGACTTTGAAGAAAGTAATAAAAAATTCTCTAAGAAATTCTCTCTCTCATTATTGTGGCATTTAGCAAATAGAAATAATTTTGGTAATCCTAACTGACCTAAAACAGGAGAGGTTTAGTCTGATTTAACTTCAGACAGTGAGGAAAAAAGGTTTATGTGTCTTTTAACACAGTGTATGTAAACATCTGGTTTCAACTGTACATGACTGGATTTAAAATACCATAAGGAAGGTTTTGCAAGGCTGCAACTTCTGGTGATCTCAGGATTAAAGTCACAGGAGTGTCTACCTAGATATTTTAGAAAAAATGCTTGGCATTAGTGGAGGTTTTACATTTAGAATCTACTTTCAAGCACTTTGGTTTCCATATTGTTTTATTCTTTAACACACATGTTAGTTAATTTCTATCATCAATCTAACAGAAGAAGTCAGCAGGGGATACACAGAGAGTATGGAGTCAAACTCACTGGAAAAGCACATATGACATCAGCAATAATAGCATAGTACTACTGAGCACGGACACATGCGGATCAGTGCCAACCTGGCTACCAGCTTGAATTCCTGCAGTTACATAACAAGACAAGGCTGACAGACAGACTGACGTGGGCTGGGAGGGTTTAAAGAGGAACAGAGCGGGGAGGAAAACAAGGAGAGGTAGCAAACGAGGGAGAGGATGATTGCATCACTGGTTGTGTTTGCATGCATATTAATATTCCATTCATATTTGGAATATGGAGATATTTGTTTGCGAACTGCTGCATGAAAGCATGGTTTAGCTGGTTTTAGCTCATATGTAACAAAAATATGGTAGCTGAAACAAAATGATTCTGTTTTGTAGTCAAACTGCAGAGGTGTCTAATGAGAATTACTTTCATTTTCTGAATATTCATTTATGTAAACAATTTTGAGAGAAATAATGAGGCGGGATAAAAGAAAAAAAATGTGGGCAGTGAGAGCACATCATGATGCATCTTCATACAGTCTACAGTATGCATTATTCACTGAAAAACATTCATGATTCCCTGCAAAACATGGTTGGGAAAACAACTCAGATTACTGTACCAGACATCTCTGAGAGCATCAGCACGGGAAGAGACCAGCAGTGAAGTGGCAAGTGGCCCAGTAATGTTAATCAAATTCAGCAAGTTATACTGATGGCGACACAAAGTACTAAGTTAAACCTGTACTTGAGGCTGTGGCCAATGCAAGTGACCCCAAGTTTACCACAACAAAACATCATCCACAGTCACCCCCAGCATGGAGGTTTGGTTGAATTTAAGTAGACCGGCAGTGTAGCTGACGGAGAATAGAAATAGAGAGTGGTGACTGCAAGAAGAGCTAACGCCGTCCATACACTAGCAAAATTGTTATGTTCTGCTCGGTTCACTTGGAAACAGTTGGAATAGAGTTTTACCTAGGCAACCAGAGCCTGGAAAATCTACCAGAAAACCAGCTGTCAGCTCAAAGAGATGGATGACAAGTGAAGTGCTTTAAACGTGGACAGGGCTTAACTGCCAGCAAGCTAATACATAGCTAACTGTCAAAAAGCCTACAAAGCCGTGAATCAACTTTGACTTTATTTTATATCTATCCTCTCCATGATTGCCTCACTGATGTTGTTTTTTCCTTCTCTCCACAATCTCTGTATATTTTTGTATGTTCAAAGCTAAAAGTATCGCTTCAGATACGGGAGTTACAGTCATTAAACTGGCTGCACCACTGCATCATTTAAATCATCAACAGCAAACTGCTGCTTGTCTTCCTGTCTGCACTGTTTCCGTGTTTCCGTCATCTGTTTGGCTCAGTCTACTGATTGAAAAGCTCAGTGCCTGCGTATGCACGGTCATGAATAAGCACTTTGTTAGCTAACACCATCCAATCACACTTATGAGCTTATTGATTTATGGTTGGGCCATTCAAGAGCCAATGAATATGTGTGTGTGTGTGTGTGTGCTGCTGGTGAGGGAGCTAAGCAGGAATGCTTTCATTTTATTTTACACATTTGCCACTCTCTAAAAACACAGTTAAACACAGTCAGTGAAGAAAATGCCAATCATTTATTTGGTTTGTGTTGTAAAATTAAATTTTTTTTAAATTTCTCTAGGCAGCTAACCCCTTGCCGAGGCCCTCATGATAATGCTTTATCTGCAACTGGGGAATGTTGTATTCTGCAGCATGTGTGGAGTTTACAATGGTTTACATCAGTAAATGTACTATGAAAGAAACACAGTGAAGAGATATTTTTTAACAGTGTATGTGTAAAGTCCTGAATTGTAGAGTGAATATGCCCATTGTCAAAATTGTCAAATGTCCATTGACAAAATATCATGTCTAGAGTGTGAAAAAATAGCTGAGTAAGATTTTTGTGTTTGTGTGTAGATGACTCAGTAGACTTTGTCTGACAAAAGATGGTTGTCTGGTTGTGAATACTGAAAAGCAGGTGACAGCTTTACTTTTTTTGTATTAAACCAAACAACAATCCCTCCCTTGTATCCTATGAGATGCAAGAAAACCAAAAAAGAAAACCCCATCGGCATATACAACTTTGTTCATTGTCCATCTATTTGCAGCTGACAGTTAATTGCTATTGGACGTTTCAGGCTCTGGTTGCATAGGTAACCTTGTTGTATATGACGGCGCCACTCCACCTGGGTTCACCCGATGCTCCAATGCTATCAGTGTGGTGAATTTAGTGGAAGCAACCCAATTTATAGTTGGTGTGTACTTATAATGTTTAGGGTTGTTGCCTCAGTCACATTCCCCCAGTCATTGCTACAACTTGCTGAATTTTATTAACATTTATATTGTCATTCTGAGTGGCAGGAGATCTCAGATATTTATAATATAATATTTTCAGTGTCATCTGTCCACTGCATGTAGTTTGCATTGAATGTCATATTTCTGTGAAACAGCAGCATAATCCCCAGATGTGTCCCAAACGTTATAATCTAAAGCTCAGGATTTTATCGTCCAGTAATACACATTATAACATTGCTTCACTTATTACATTTCAGCGCTGAATGCATTTGTGCGTGCGTGCACATGTAGGTACACAATGGTTTGACCTCATTAGAATTAGTTGCTTTGCTTTATTAATTGCACAATGTAATTTATATATTGCATTATATTTATTGCATTACTTCTGTGTATTAAGGGCCCTTGCACGCACAGTCGGCCTATTGCGAACATGCACAGAAAATAACTGGTTACACTTCATAGTAATTGTTTTTATCCACTAAAAATGACAGGCAATGCTGTAATATTGGCAGATGTCAGCATGAATGGCCAATCTAAACTAAGTGACCAGGCTGAGAGACTGCGTTGTATATTATTTTGAAATTATTGCAGTGTTTGCCAGCTCAGTCTGAAGTTAATATGAAATGTCAGCCTTTGCGGGACTTTGTTGAAACAATCTGGTAAATATTTCAACACTTTTTCCTTCATTTCACATTTAAGACAAAGCTGCTGGGTAATTCATGTTGCAGGTTTAAAAAATAATAAACCTGTTTCCTTAGGTGTGGAGCTAAGTGCTTCATCAGAGCAGGGATGAATAAAGACCAAAAGACATAATAAAATGTGGAAGTAGAGACAAGGGGAAGAAGCATGAAGGTTAGAGCAAAGTAGGAGAAGGAAACAGGAGAAAGAAGAAGAGCTACAAGTAGACATTGAGAGTTTTGTCACATGGGGATTGAAGCAGCTGAAATCAGCACGAGCAAAAAATAACGTATTATTTTGCCCCCCATCTGGTAGAGAACATTTATTTAGAACAGCTGGGATGATCTACAACCGCTTGTCCTGTGAAGGGTCGCGGGGGGTGCTGGAGCCTATCCCAGCTGTCATTGGGCGAAAACCTGGAAAACTAACTCTAGGTAGCTATGAGCAGGGTAGTGCTAACTGGTGCACTGTTTCCCCTTCATTTAACATTGCCACGGCTAACTACCTGGAAACTATTCCTGGCTAACAATTAGCTAGGTATAGCTAGCTGGCTGACAGTTCATTGGCTGCTAGCAATGTGGCAGTTAGCTGACGGACACTTACCTATCTGTATCTGGCTATATACAGTTAGCTAACTTTTGGCTTTGTGGCAGTTATCAGACTGCTAGTTAGTTAGCTGACAGTGAGCTGTTAGTAGTCTGACAGCTAGCATGCTATTATTTTGCTGGTAGTTAGCTGGTTGACAGTTACTAGCTGACAGATGAATGACAGTTAGCTAGCTGTAAGCAAGGTGTCAGTTCAGTTGAAAGTCAGCTAGCTACAGTTAGCTTATGATTCCTTACAATGGGGTTGTGTTTACAAGAGAAGATTTCGTGTAAGTGAGCCTTTCTGGTATTAACAACCTCAAAAGTAGACATTTTCCAAGGTCACAAATTGTCCACACATTGCTATGAAGATGAATGCCCAGTGTGATCTATTGGAGAATAGTAAAATAACTACTTTCTTTAATCACCCAGTGATGAACGAGTTCTCAGTGGAAGCGACAGTGTCTGTTTTTGACACATGAAAAGCACATTTGAGTCTAAACTGAATTCGTAGCAGTGTCCCAGTCATTAACAGTTTATTGTTCAGTTTTTTATCTTCTTCTTCCACATTCATGACACATGTCGGTAAATAGTGATATACTATGTCTATGATAAGCTAAATTCAATGAGTTCGTGACACACATATCTACGACACGACGTAGATTGAGGTTAAAGCAGCGGTATGGAAGCTGTGCTGTGGTCTGCTGACCATAGGATGGACACATACACAGTTATAGTACCTGGCAGTCGCCCACCAAAGCACTCTGAGCTGATTCCTTTGCATAGACACACACACAGAATAAAAACACGTAGGGTCAAACTCTCGAGCCAGTTTAGTTTCAGGAAGCCAATTACAATTTTAAAGTTAAACAAAGTTGAAACCGGAGTGATAAATGACTTCCAGTTATCAATTCTTTTCTTTATTCATGTGCGTCTATCTCCTTATTCCTGCTGACTGTTTTCTCTGCGGTGCTTCACCTCTCTTTCATTGTGTCATTATCTTTCTGTCTCTGGCTAATTGAACTGCCCTGAGGGCTGTTTGGTCATGTTTAACCAATCCATCTCTTCTTCTGCCTCTTTCACTCTCTCTGCAGCCTTAACTACAGCGGCATGTGTCTGGCATCAGATGCCCAGTTCAGTGACTTTCTGGATGGGATGGGACCGGCCCAATTTGTCGGGCGACAGACGCTGGCAACGACATCCATGGGTGAGTGAGGACAGAAATTTAAATGCTAAGCCATTCCCCTCTGTTCACATCAGTCGTGAAAAAGCTTCTTAAAAGTCTCTCAACAGTCAGTCCATCAGTTTTATTTTTATATTTATGTCTCTGAATTACACTTTAAAAAAAATCCCTCTTTCCTTTCTTATCTTTAAGTTCACAAAGAAATTAACTATCACCCAGATTTTTTAAAATGTTATTGAAAAAAGGAACAAGAAAATGTGTCTACAAACTGTAGACTGCTGAAGTAATTTTCACACTGGCAAAAAATAAGTGACCTCATAAATCAGAGCTGTGTCTTACTGCTTTTCTCATCGTCCCCTGCATTTATTAGTTTCCAGGCCGTACATACTGGATATATAGCATGTCGCCTGTCCTCCACGTCAGTGATCTACTGTAAGTGGGTCAGTTTCCTCGTTGGCAGCCAGACAGTGTCCTTGGCCTAACAACAGTGGCACTGACTGGACCAGCTCCATTTCAAACCAGCTGTCCAGTCCAACGTTATATAATGTCAGAGAACCCAGAATAACTTGGCTGTCATCTGCGCTGTGTCACTTTCAAAGGAATGTATTTATCATTTGGGAGCAATTAGCAGAAACTGCTATTCAGAAGTGACTTCCAGCGAGTGAAATTTAGAAAATCTTTCATTTTCCACATCAGAAAAGGCACACAGAGCTAATATACAGTCTAATAGCAGAGTAGATATCCCCAGAGTGTTAATAAGCTTGTTGGTGTGTTACTATTTCTTAGCTGCCTACTAATGATGTTCGCTATAAAATGACATTTTCTAAGCTTTTTACTATAAACAGCCATATGGACGAAGGGAAGTTAATGAATGCTGAGACTGAACTGAAACAGTATATGTGCCATACACCAAAACAATTAGATTAAAGGTGCTAAAAAGTGAATTGAATTTTACTGCTGTTCAATCGAACTTTATATTACGTGTTCCATAATGTAGCTTAAAAAGACTAAGGTTTCCGTATCTATTAACTTGTTATGACAGATAAATGCCAATTAAGCAAGACCATGTCATTGTTTGTTTGATTTATTGTTAAATCAGACTCAGATCATGATTTATTGCTATGAATTCTTACACTTCGAAGGAATCTCTCTCGGTGTTTGGTGCAATTTTCATAGTAAGAGAAAATGAGAAAGAAAGTGCAACAAGTCAAACCACTGAAATGCAATTAGATAAAACAACATATTCTAATAAATATGTATGTTTTATTATGAAATGATGAAGAAATATAAAATGTACAGAAAGTCAGATTTTAGTTAATATACAGACTGTGCAAGGATGTGCTCAAAAGGCAGGAAGTGGGCAAATGTTTACAATATATATTAGTTTAAGAACAGTATAAGAGAATGTACAGACTACAGTCCAGAAAAGTGCATTAATGGAGCACATAGACAGAGGTTGTGGTAACAAAACACTCTTCAAGTTGCTCTGGACAAAGGCTCTTAGGCAAATAAATGTAATTCAGTGATTTGGTGTCAGATTGACTTAATTTTGACCTGGTCCTGCTCCACTTGGTCTTTTATAGAGATTTATGGAGTTACATGAGATGATCTTAAACACTCCACATCTACTGTAAATTATTGCACTTTCTCTTAGGGACAACATTGACCTATTGTTAGGCTCTGGGCTCATTACTATGCATTTCAGTAAATACAGTATCCCAGTTTAAAATGTTTCTGACACCAATAATTAATCACATGTTTAAAAAGTCTGCATAATGTGGATATACCTTCTTCATCCTTGTTGTTAAGTGCAGTTGTTTTTTCTCTCATCCAGGTGATGTAGAGATCGGCCTGATGGAAAGGAACGGGGGTCTAGAGGTGGAGGTTGTACAGGCCAGAGGACTCACCATGAAACCAGGATCAAAGGGACCTCCAGGTGAGTCTGAACCACTCTTTGCTGATGAGCGCCTGATCAAAGAAATCAAAGCAGTTTTCCACAGGAGCCTGTTTTACACGAGAAACATCCATTTTTTATTGAACGACTCCCATATCTTGGAACATGGAGGTTAACACAGTACCTGAATGCATCACAAGTCAACAAGTACCATCAGTAATCTAAACTAAAAAAGAATAGCATTTGTTTCTCCTAATGCTGTGGTGAAATAGGCAGCCGGTTGCCCTGACTAAATGTTGGTCCTCGTTCCTGTATAGTGCAAAAAAAATCTTCTCTGCATGCAAAGGTCACACTTTTGACTGTACAGTAGTTCCCCTCAGTTGCGTAATATTAAAGCAGCCATTGACCCTAATTGCATAAGAAAAACGTCAGCAAAGTTAAAAAAAGAAAAAGAACTTTATCTTTGCAGAACTATGACGATGAGATTAAAAAAATAAAAAAAAAACAGAAATAAACAGAGACAAAGAGACATAAAAGAAACTCCATAAGACAGAAGAGATCTTTGCTCCAGATTTCAGGATTTGCCATAATCTTCTAACATGCTGGACAAAACACTGTTTACACTTTCAGCACAGACGGAGAGATGACAGAGTATAAGTTTGTTTAAAAGACTTTTAATTTTTAGTTTCTACATTCCATTTATCACATAAAACAACTTAACTGATTGTGTTAAGTCAATTTAAGGACCAAAAAGTTTTTACTTTTGTAACTTATAGTTAGACCTATATAAGTCTATATATTATATAATAATATGAATGTATGTGTGTGTTACGTCAACACACTTTTATAACCTGTACATACTATCTATTACCTAGCAAATACTTAATAGTGTGAACATTTTGCATACCTTCAGATCATATTAATTAAAAGCACACATTTGGAACCAATATTTTAAAATTTAAAGGCGTGTCAAGTGTCATTGGAAATACCTAATACAAACATTATGACATTTAGGAAAATGTCATAATGTAGACAAAAGTAGACGAGTAGACATATTGTATGAAATTACTCATTGTTCATACAATTATGCTGTTTCATTTTCATCGTCTTCATTATAAAGGTGTTTGGCTGCATGATCAGTAAAGTTTAACAACAGAATTGTAAAAAAGTATATATTTTATACATAAGTTATCTATAAAGGTGGTTTTCAAAATTTTATTTACAATTCATTTGTAATTTTGTCACATGACCCTTACCTTGCAGATTTTGTCAGTCCCTTGAAGGCCTTTCATTTATTTAAATTCTCTTCTTCTACAGTGCTTTACTGAAATACACCTTCTGTGTCTTCTTCTCCTACTTTTTTGACACTATTTTATTTTTCTTGCTCTATGACCTTAAACCTCTGAATACAGTCAAAATTCACACTCAGAGTTTAACATTTCTGTCTGCTGTCATTGCAGCGGCCTACATCAAAGTTTACCTCCTGGAGAACGGCATCTGTGTGGCCAAGAAGAAGACTAAGTCAGTGAGGAAGTCTCTGGATCCTCTCTACAACCAGGTCCTGGTCTTCTCTGAAAGCCCACAGGGGAAAGTGGTACAGGTGAGATATACCGTTTTTTTTGCTTAGTATTTGCCTTTCAAACCAGAGAAGTGTCAAACAGCAAATATCTTGTTTAACTGATGAAAGATGTAAACATAAAAATCCAACATAAGCCAGACATTTTAATCAAATCCGAACTACCCATTATTGACTAAGCCATTAACTAAATTCAATAAAACCTGACAATGATGAAGTTAACATGCTAATGATTACTGAGTGTACTCTTTCCCGTGTTCTGCGTCTCCGATTACAGTGTCAGCTTGCTAACATTTAGCAATTAATAATAAACATGAAGCATAGCTGAAACTCATGTGGATATTATTAGTTTGGCAGGTATTTAGTCATAAATTTAATTACTAGACATACAGAATTTTTTTAACAAGATTGGAATACTGCATGAGAGAACCAAATTTATTAAAAGTTGTCTTGAGGGTCACCAAATTTCAAGAAATCAACTCTCACCAAAGTCTTTAGGATTCAATATCTGGGGAGCATTAATGTTTGTAATTCATCTAATACATCCTAAGATACGTATATGCAACTATCAGTCATGATGTTATTACCACCTTGTTGTAAGCACTGGTCAAGGGAATTGCAGCTCCTCTGGTGTGTTCCTGCAGTGTTAAATATCTATCAAAAATGTCCAAGGTTGGGAAGGAAAGGCTGGCCTTTGTGGTCCAATCTAATAAACGAGCTGCTGCAGCTCAAATTGCTGCAAACATTGATGCTGGTTCCAATAGAAAGGAGTCAGAACACACAGTGGATCACAATTTGTTTTGTATGGGTCTCTGAAGCTGTAGACCACACAAGGGTGTCCACGCTGAAAGCCCCTGTAATGGACATATGAGCATCAGAACTGGACCATGGAGCAATGGAAGAAGGTGGCCTGGGCTCATGCATCTTTGAGACTTGAGAAGATATGGTCTAGGATGCAAGGAAGACCCCTTTGCTGTTGCTGTTTTTGTGTGCTTGGTTTTAAAAAATGTTCAGGTGGTGGTATTTATCAAAGTAACATCCACAAAAATGCCAGACGTTTACTAGAACATTACACTAATGAGATCATTAATGCCATTCACTTCAGAGGTTGGTGGTTTTAATCTGAAAACATTGCTGAGCATTCAAGTCTAGACCAAAGGGGTGGCCAGACCTGCACTACCATCGATGTTTAAAGCACAGCTGGGTCAGTAAAACTAGCAAATTCATAACCCAAATTAGGCTCCTCAGACTGTAAAATGTTAAAAGACCTCCACCAAGATTTTATGGTCTGATGAAAGTACTGTAATGTTAGAAGTTTATCCAACTGCCTTCTTCTGATTTTGAGGAAAAAGCAGACACAGCGGATGTAGTTGAAAACCAAAGTTGGCATTCACAGTGAGAAATCTGCACTCTAAGAAATGAAACATCACATTTACTTAATATAGTTATGGCAACCGGTCCCACGAAACTAGGCTGAATAAATGGGAAGAATACTAGAAAACTAATTATTACTACATGCTTTTAAGCAAATCCCACCAAACCGTCTTAATTAAATACTACTCAACGTGCTTATGTTGACTTTACTCAACGCGCTTATGTTGCATTTACTCAACGCGGTTATGTTATGTTGAAGGTACTCAACGCGGTTATGTTGAATTTACTCAACGCGCTTATGTTGCAGGTACTCAACACGCTTATGTTATGTTGAAGGTACTCAACGCGGTTATGTTGAATTTACTCAACGCGCTTATGTTGCAGGTACTCAACACGCTTATGTTGGAGGTACTCAACGCGCTTATGTTGAAGATACTCAACGCGCTTATGTTGAATTTACTCAACGCGCTTATGTTGAATATACACAACGCGCTTATGTTGGAGGTACTCAACGCGCTTATGTTGAAGGTACTCAACGCGCTTATGTTGGATACTCAACGCGCTTATGTTGAAGGTACTCAACGCGCTTATGTTGGATACTCAACGCGCTTATGTTGAATTTACTCAACGCGCTTACGTTGAAGTTACTTGACACAAATGAGTTGTATTTATGTTGTAGTGTTTTGTTGATTGTACTCAGGGCCATTTCTAGCTTCATGGGGGCCCTAAGCAAGATGCTGTTTGGGGGCCCCTATAGTTTGTCAAACTACGATGAAGAGATTACTAACCCTTAGCACTCAGGCAAGTTAAACTGATAAAAAACTATAATACAAGGAAAACAACAATCCTCTATATGTCAATAAATAAAACATATTTTGATTGTTTATAAAAATGTTTACATAAGAGAATACAACAAACCAACATTGATTTTAAACTGCAACAATGAAAACAAAACAACACTAAAAATAATGCTTATTTAACATCACAGTCACTTATCAGCAACACCTGATATACTTAATCAAAGTAATAATAACAGTTTATGTGATGGTTCTGGAGCTTCCTGGTCAGGAAGTTCAGAAGATCCTCTGGCTCAATGTCTGGAGCTCCAAAACATTCTAGAATTGCTCCTGCAAAGAAAAGGCTCCTTAGGTTATCACGTAAAATAGATCATTAGTGCATATTCCTATTTTATAATTGCAGTGATGTTGCTGTAATACAGAAAATTAAAATGAATCTGTTTTTATATTAAACACTGTGACGTACAGTGTGCCCAATAACAAAGTTGTCACTTTTAAGAGTTTTCTGCATTCATTTACACATAGGACTAGTGAAAGAAATAAATAAGATAAATGATCCACTACCACAATCGTACAAAATGAACACAATGCATCATATGTATAAATCACTTAAAAGACAAACCTTTCAAATATTTCTTTAAATTATAAAACTGTAGCACACTTCTAATTAAAGGCCTATATAATACACACAAACTTGAAAATGACCATGACAGGACAGACTGTCCATTCACATGCGACATATTCCTTTTACATTTGTGAGTTTGTGACGAACACATCCTAGCCAGCGAGCTAACATTTATCCAGGGCTAGCTAGCTGGCTAGCATGACAAATAAACAAACTTGCTAAACGGCGTTTCACCTCCACCTATCCAGTCCACGCCACCAACAAATGCCTTACCTTTATCTTTTGACCGTTTTCTTTTTCTTCCGTTTTCCGCATAACTGAGTAAACTTCTTTTTGACGCCATTATTGTGTTTGTTTTGTTTAATATTCTCGCTAACGGGAAGGATGAGTAGCTGTCAATCATGCCCATCACACCTGTCGGCGGCCCGCTACGTCACTCATATTGCGACACTGCGGTCCAACGAATATGACGCAGTATTGCCACAAAAACACCTGAAAAACACCAGTCACTGCTTATTATTGCAGTTTATTTTATTTATATCCTACGACGTTCATTTTTAAGCATATAAGGGATGTAACAAACACACGAGATAGCTATAGATAAAGACAGAACATTTTAATTCTCAGATGAGGATGAACATGCAGCTTTGGGCCCTAAGCATTTGCCTAGTTCGCCTATAGCAAGAAACGGCTCTGCTGTAACATAAACATAGTGTAAACGAACGAAGGCAGAGTTTATTAGTGACGTACATCAAAAGGTCCAACGTCAAACACGCGAAACGAAAGGGGCCAGTGGTACATTGAAAAAAACAACGGTCTTTCGTTAGTGAAGCAAGGGTTCGATTCCCACTGATTGCTTTTTATGTATTTTATTGTAATAAGTATATAATTTATTTATTATCAGCTTTAAACCACATATCCATGTGGTGTAGTAGAACAGGGATGTGCATGGCAAATCAACTCCCATACAAGCAAGAAGACACGTCTCGATTGTACTGCATTTTATTCTCCACTATGTCCTAATAGAGCACTGTGTCATTGAAGCTTCGAGTAATGAACCTTTTTTTGAATCACGTGTCGAGGCTTCAACAAAGCCTCGACTGGCTGGCCATCACTACGTATATGTCTATGGGCGTGTCTTCGAAGGCGTCCTCAGCCACACTGCGCATGTGCAAGAAAGTACGGAAACCGCGTTGGGACGGTTTTCATTCATTTTAACGCCTACAGTGCGTTTTAAATAACTTGATTACATAGATTCAATTCAGCACATTTTTGTAATCCCAAAACCTTTTTGTATTACATTAATGCAATGAAACTCTCTTGATTTATTTTTCAAAAGTGGAATTATTCAATAGTTTCACCTTACAAAAATGATGTAATGCAAACAACATCCATGTTTCACTTCTTAGAGTGTGAGCTCGGGGACCATCAGGCTGATCCAGATGATTTTGTTCTTTCATTTGTTTGAGCTTCGGCCGCTTTCAGGATCAAAAATGTCACAAAAGGCCAACAGAGAGAAACTGATTATTACCACAGATCTGGCGGTTTCCTTCTTCTGCACTTTGTCCATTTTGTATTCTTTCCCTGTCACCCTTTCCTTCATTTTCCACTCTCTTCTTCTCCTTCCTTTTTTTCAAATTTTTTTTTCTGACTCCTATTTTCTATGCTTTTTTTCTGTTTGCAGTGTACTCTTAACTTTTTTCCCTACCAGCTAACTCATTATTTTTTCCCCTTCCTTCCTTCCTTATTTCTGTTCTAGTGTTCAAGCTTCTATCATCTCTTATCCCGTATTTCTTAATTTCCTTCTTACTGCAATCCATCATTATGTTTATATAACACATAACACCCTGCAAACACATGTGTTTTAACCCCATGCGTCAGTAATCAGCAGGTGGAAACAGTGGGGTGTTCAGTTTGAGAGGCCTGCAGCTCTGCCTCGGGCTGCTCTGCTGCTCTTGTCGCTGTGTAATTAGCCACTAAACGCCTCCCTCTTAATTATCTGCTGTCTCTGTCGCTGTCCTCTGAGTTTCATCAAACTCATTCACACTGGATAATGAAAAACGCTGAAATCAGCAGCGCTTTTCAATTTGTCACTTCCAGATTTAGGAAAGCAGAGAGCTACTTAAGTCTCATTGAGAAACCTTCAACTGACTCAAGTCGTGACTTAGCTTCACCATTCACAAAACCTGACATGTAATTTCATACAATAAGTGACATTTTCTTTACAGCTATCTTGACTATTTATTTAGGGGTCGAATGTTTTCAATTATTTAAGATGTGGGTTTTGTATTACTCTTTATTATTGTACAATAGACAGAGCAGAAAATCAAAAATCCTATTTGTATTAAAATTCAGTCAGTCACATTATCATACTCTATATCAGGGTTAGTGTGTTTGTTTGATATGCAGTGAAACTGTTGCTGTAGTGAAAGAGTATAATCATGTAATATAACAACACCAAAACCACACTGGTGCTGAACAAGAGCAGAAAGTTAAGCAAATGGCTGATTTGCGAGTGTATTTGGATGGCAAGGATCCCTTTCAGGTTGTTTTCCTATTTTAACATAAAGAACATGATTTAGAACATCAAGCTCATTAATATATATAATAAATAATATAACAATACGGTTTTCCTCTTTTACATTTCCCTTCCCTGTTCAGCTAATGATATTATTTCCTCTTTATTTTTCCACAATTATAAAAATTATTTTGTCGGAGTTTCCATCATTCTTTATTGATCTGTCCGTTCAGAGCAAGGGGGCTTTCTACTGTCAAAACTGTGAATGATTTCTATACCTTAGGGCTCAGACTCATCAGTATTTACTAGGGATATTTTCGCCCAACAAGCCGAGGTCAATCCCCACAGTGCTTTTGTGTTTTCTTCAGTTTTTGTGATCCTCGACATTTAGATTTGAATAGTCATGATGTTACAGAACTCGCTGCACCAAACGCATTAGACAAACCAAGCACTGCATGCGTCTGTGATTATCAAGCAGGTTGTTCCATTAATCTGCTGCGCACACCGACTCCACTCTTCTTGGAAAGCTTTCCACTGCAGGGATTTGCTCACATTCAGCCACAAAAGCATTAGTGAGGTCCAACACTGACGCTTAGTGAAAAGGCATGTTCTCCCAAACGGCTGGCGCAAAGTCCAAAGTACACTATAATGTAGAATGTCATTGTATGTACAGAAGTAAGATATATATCAGAAAAAACTATTTTGAATTTAGCTATTTTGAATCTACCTTTCTTCATTTCAATCAGCCTGTATTGTATTGTGTACTAAGCACCTAGCCAGTTTCTGCTGTTCAACCATACATTTTTCTCTCTCTTGTAATTTGTACCAGCTGAGGTCAGGACCTTGTTTGGAGCAATGGTAGCAGGCAGACGGACAGAGAGATAGATTCTCCTTCTTTAAAGACGCAGAGAATAGATTGAAGCCAATGTGAACCTCTGCGTCTCTGTGGAAATCAGTCGCAGACACACAATCACAGATACCAAACAAATTGGTATGCTGGTACGCACAGACACACAAGACCACCACATGAGAGGACGCATGCACTGATGGGTATTGATTATTGTGTCCGCCCACTTGACAAGATGTGGGGCCATCTGAGATGAGACCTGATGTTATCAGGATGTCAGGAGACGGAGGGCACACACAGGATTCAAAGCACCACCATTGTCTCTCCATCCTCCTCACACACCTCTTCATTTACGTAATTTCACACCTCAGTCCACTTTGTGCTGCTGTATCAGAGAGAGCAATTGACAAGATGCCGATTTCCAAACTCAACCTGAACTGACATAAAACACTGCAAAATTCACATCATTAGTCATCCTATTGGTGATTGGCTTTTCCACCGGCCTCAGCGGTACTTGGTTTTAAGTGTTAATTATAAAATGCTAAAATGCTAAAACAGTACAATGAAAATGGTAAATATTAACATGCTAAGCACAGCAGGCTGCTAAGTTTGATTTCATGCTTATGTCAGGCTCATGTGCAGCTTCACAGAGAAAAACTTGCTAACCAGGAAGAAGCAATTTCCTCTTTTGAAAAAGGAAATTGCTTGTTCATAATTGTATTTTTCAGAGGGCATAGAGCAGACTGTAGATCTTGGCTCAGACTTTCATGGGCGTCAGCTGTCATATGAAGATACAATACTTCTGTAGTACACTAGGTTTAGACACAAGATAATACTTACATACTTCCATGTTTTCACAAAGTTTAAATGCAACAATTACATATTTTGGTTTTATTTCCCTAATCTTTATTTTGCCACTCTCTCCCATAGCTTATCGTTTGGGGCAACTATGGACGAATGGACCGCAAATGTTTCATGGGCGTAGCTCGGATCCTATTGGAGGAGTTGGACCTCAGCACTATGGTGATTGGCTGGTACAAGCTTTTCCCTACCTCCTCCATGGTGGACCCGACAATGGCGCCACTGATCCGCCACTCGTCCCAGATGTCCCTGGAGAGCACCATTGGGCCCTGTTGTGAGCGATCCTAAGACTCACGCACGAAAATGTATAGTTTTGATGTCACAACTAAGATTTCATTGCTCAGACAAGGTCTTTGGACTTGTTTTTAATTAGAGTAACCTTTAGCCCTGCACCCAGGTCAGTCAGGTGGCACTGCCACTGGAGCAGGAAGGTGTTAAGTTTCTCACTCAAGGGCACTTTGACAGGTCCAACCACACTGGGGAATGAATCACTCCCTTGATTTGGAAATTACTTAACAAACCAGAGGGTCATTCTGGTTTACATTGGAAATGTATTATAATTCTTTTGATATGGTATTACATTGTTTCCTGAGACTCATGGGATGCACGTTTCTCTTGTTGTTGCAACCGACCGCCCCTCACACTCAAAGGGAAATTTTGCTCTCTTCACATTTCTCTGATGAAAAAAACATACGACACAATCCTCCCTAATGAGGATACTTCAAAGGAGGGCTCAGTCGCAGTCATTGATCACATCCTATTGGGGCCACAATACTCTGCGGGCTCAGCTTTGCTTCAGCTACGCGCCTCCTTCACAGCCTACATTCGATTTTTATTCCCAGGACTGTTTGTTGTCTTTCTGTGTCCTCATTAAGGGGCTGGACAGCTCCTGAGTGTTATCTGTCTAACCGCGAGTCTGGAGAGAAAGTGAGACTGCCCCTAGACTGTTTGAAACACCAGCTGCCCTTTCTGAGGGAGCTTTCAAAGAAAAGATTTAAATTATTTGTTTTAACTGAGAAGACATCTTGGTTTTGAACATTAATTGTTTTTCCTGTTACATGTATGGCACATTGTTCAGTTCATTTGGTAATATGTCAAGGATGTGAGTAGACATGAATGAAAGCCTCTTTTGATTCTTGACCTGATCTTGGGCATCCAGAGTGTCAATGTCTTTCTATCCTCCCAATTAATTGCATTTAGATGCAGTGACAGGTATGAATTAGTTCTTCATTGGATTTATATCGCATGAAGAAAGAACCAGCAGGTTCTCAAAGCCCATGTGGATTTATGATGCAAGAGTTGGAACATTCACACATTCAATCAGTCACAATATTGGCTGATTTCACTGGCTATTTTGTCATCTTTTCTTCTTTCGTGTTTTTCAGTCATATCAACTAGTGTTGGTAGGAATGAAAACATGTATCCTTTTTTATTTTTTTCAGAAAGACACCAATTTAAGATAGCTGTTTCTTTAATCAATAGCACATGGATTATGTACAGTTAGAGATTTCAAGCTAATGTGTATAAATGCAAGCTGCATCAAAAAAGTCTGAAATCTGACTGCCTGAATCACTTCTTTACAAGCAGGTGATTCTGTCTTTAAAGTGAAACCATCCAGACAACAATAGCATCACAGCCAAATCAAATTGAAATGCATGCCATATATTGTATTAGAATATGATTAGACTTGGCAAAAGTGTAAATGCATGTGATGAAACACAAAAGTGTAAAGGGGGTCTGAAAGGGGTCGAAGGTGTTTTGTCCTCATGGTTCATTTCTGTTCTGTCTTTTAAATTTTCACATTCCACCTTATAGTGCAGGTCACATCAAGTGCAGGGGCCGGTGTTGGACCTTAGCTGTAGCACTGACACACCGCAAACTAAAACAGAAGAGAGAAACTGAGGATAGCAGCCTGGCTGTAAGTGTAGGCCTGACAACTTGCTGTATGCCTCGGTTTAATCGTAGTTCGGAATGCTCTTTAGCTAATACTCTAGAAACAGATTTTTAAGATTTCTCTTCTCTCTCTTTCTGTTTTTTTTTTTTTTTTAAAAAAAGCTTTGACTAACAGTTGTCTAATAACAGTTTGTACTGTGCCAATTTCTACCAGCAAGTGTCTTCTCTTTCCTGTTCTTCAATTACCTTGCGGCATGTGCCATTGTGAGGGAGAAACAGAAACAACACTCGCGACATCTGACAACAGTATTCAGGCTGTGCAGAGAAGCGTCCCTTTTTATTCTAAATTACAGCCCTTATCCACAGACCGCTAAGGCACCTGGTGATTAGCCATGCTACGACACAGTGAGAGAGGAAGGAAGCATGAAATGTACTTTGCATCATCCAAACAAAGGATCTGTCTGTGCTGACATCAGCTTTTATGGACTTCAAAACAAGGACACAAAAATAGGATGAATTTAAAGGGAACACAATGTGCACACTGTAGAGACATTTATAGTTTATTAACAAACAAAAGTATTTTATTTGGGAACTTTATGATCCTTAATGTATTTTTATGTGTAAATATTATATTGTTAGTGTCTTTTGGAGTGAGCCAAAGTTAATCTATAATGACTTAGATGATTATTGTTAAAACTCTGATGGAGGGAAGTGATACTCTTGGTAGTTATTGTAAGATTGTAGCATTAGCTGGTAGCATTCGCATGACTGATTAAAAATTTCTAATTAATTAGCGCACAACTGATAAGGCTAAGCATGAGCTGTATGCTACACTGAGGGGCAAAAAAAAAGAAATGACAAATGAAATACAGTATGTTGTGAAAACCCTGCTTCAACTGAGGAAGACAGATATACTGTACTGTATGTAGCAGTGAAATTCAGATTTTTACAAAGGTGACTCAATTATACACTGCCTGGCCAATGGACAGCCTTTAGCTTTCATTACAGCACACATTCACTGTGGCATTGTTTCGATAAGCTTCTTCAATGCATTGATCCAAAATCCATTGATGGAATAACCTGGTCATTCAGTATATTCAGGTAGTCAGCTGACCTCATTCTTTGGACACATAATGTTGCTGAACCTAGACCTGAGCAACTACAGCAACCCCAGATCATAGCACTGCCCCCACAGGCTTGTACAGTAGACACTAGGCATGATGGGTGCATCACTTCATCTGCCTCTCTTCTTACCCTGATGCACTGGTTCCCCACTGTCCTTCCAGTTTTTAATAATGCGCTGGACAGTTCGTAACCCAGTTTTAGTAGTTTCTTCAATCTCCTTAGATGTTTTCTCTGCTTGATGCATGCCAATGATTTGACCCTTCTCAAACAGACTAACATATTTTCCACAACCATGGGATCTGTCTTTCGACATGGTTGTTTAAGAAATGAGAAGCTACTCATTGCATCAGTTGGGGTTAAATAACTTGTAGCCAGCAGAAAGATAATCACCCATGCAGTAATTATCCAATAGGAGGCTCGTACCTATTTGCTTAGTTAAATCCAGGTGGTGACTGTTTTTTTTGGCCAGGCAGTGTATTTTTTTAGCTTTTGTCTTTAATAATGTGAAATCTGTAGTAGGATACACAAAAAAGCAAACAAAATATCACATTTTTTACCAATTATTATAATTTGTCTATCTTTGTGGAAAGAAGAAAATTTCTCTTACACTAATTAGCTAATATTTTATTTTATTACACAATTTGGATTTATTTTACTTTAAAGGATTTTGCAAATTTGTCCTCGATTTTGCCAGTAGCAGCGTTGCAGGGATATTAATGCTGTATCTGTTTCCTAACAAATTATTTACATTCTGTAAAGCAATAATCAGCAAACATCCAGTCATTGCAATTTTTTTAACTGCTCTGTAGAAACTGTGGGAAATGACACGTGTAGCTGGTGATTTTCACCATGGTCAGATTCATCAGTTATAATATTTTTCCGGTAAACTTATTTAGATATGTTTTTTATGTATCAGGATTTTTTTCCAACATCATGACACCGAAAGATGTCATAGGTCTGCTTGCTTTAAAACATGCCATGGGTATTGTGTATTCTGAGGATATCTATAAAAGGAGCAGACATTAAAGGACCTGCAAGTAGGATTTAGGGAGCTCGTATAATTATGTTTTCATATAACCACCAGTAAAAATGTTGCATTAGCTGGTCTTCTTCCATGTTGCACCGGCATATTTCTGGAAAAGCCCAGAAATGAAAACAACAAACGTTATTCTAACGAGGGCCTCGAAGTGATGTCCATCATAGGATTTCCTACGCTCTTGGAAAGGGAGATATATTCTGCCCCTTCCAGTGGACATCATAGGACCTTTTTCAGAAAAAAATATGTATGGTAATCATTGCAGAGAGACTGTCCCATATATTTTACACAGATGATGTTTGTTGCAAAAGTGAATGTAAAGATGGTGAAAATAGTTCACTATTATTTAGTTTTGTGTAGTACTTCAAGAACTACTGGTAACAGAAAATTATCATGACGCTACATACTGGGTGCATAGTCTTTCTTATTGGGTATTAATTATGTCTCATAATTTAAATAGTTGTATGACAAACCTGTAATATCTGTTAAACTGACAAATACTGTGTGTTTAATTTATTAACAAATTGAAACACGATTTGTCTGTTGTTATGGACTGCTGTACATATTTTGTATGGTCTAATGTTGGTTCACCTTCAGTTGGTTGCAGTCTACAACCTCACCAGTAGAGGTCATCTAAATCCCACACGCTGGTCCTTTAATGCCCAACGTTACATGAGAATTACTTCATCGAAAAATGCAGGATCATTTTTCATAACGTAAAATTACATGGGTTTTCTTTTAGTGATAACAATGGTTGCCTGGTACTCAGAGCATTAGTGAATATTTCTAAAAATTACATAATGCTGTATAAATCAAATATATATAAATATATGTATAAGATTATATATAAAATTATTAACTCCTCTTACTGTGACCCAAGGAATGTGTTTTTGTCAGTGTTCTTTGTGCCAAAAGTTTAATGTGTTGTGAGGGCTGATTTCCCAGATGAGGACCAATGAAAGAGAAATGTTTACACACATGGCGTTGAGTTTCTTTAAACAAAGTCTAAAGAAATTGGCTTTGCATTCCAAAAGAGGCCAATATATGAATTTACTGCTGGAGAGTTGCAGTGATAACATCATAGAAGTTGTCCCTCCTCTGTACAACTAGCCTGCAGCAGCTGCCTGTGCAACACAAGGGAACAGATATTTCTAAAAGCTAGAATCACACAGAGGATTGTTTTATTATGTCATTAAAAATCTAAAATGCTTTCCTAAGAGTTCCTCTCTGAAATGGATGAGCATCGCAGCAGTAGTATGACATGCATGCAGTGAATGATGGGTTTTCTATGATGGCTACAGCCGCAGACTCTGCTATTAGTGTGGATTTGGTGTAAACATAGATATAGCTGACCCTTGCAAGATTGGCTTACGCATAATATAAGCCAACAGGATTAAGAGGAATTGTTTGTCATGTTAAAATTGTGTGTACTTTTGCTCATCGAAAGCTTCTTGTTCACCACTCTGAGTTTCTTTGTGACATTTTGTAACTCTGAAGGAAAATGAATGAGGTAATGAACAATGTAAATGCTATAGACATATTCAGCACCAAAAATGTACGTTTTTGCATTCCCACATGTTTATGATTGTGTCTGCCACTTGGATGTTAATTACTGTATGTACTTTTATCAATTGTCATGTAAGTAGAGGCCTTAAACACTCGATATACATTTTTTCAGGGCTAAGGACTAAGAATTGTCACATTAAGAAATCAAAATGACGCAGGAAAAAAAGCAACTTCTGCAGTGTCACCATTTCAAACCATTACCTAAACCAATTTAAGTCTCATCTATGAGAATTATCTTTGCATATGGTCTTAAAGAATTTCAGATTTTCTGAAATTTCAACTGGCTGTTTGTGTAATCTCCACACTTCCTGGTGTGGGCATAAATGAACAAACTGAGCAAAAAAACACACACACATACACACACAAAAATATATTTAAACGTTCTGACCTGTTTTTTAACAAGACTTGTTTCTGAACTTGTTAAACTTGCTTTTTACTTTGTAATTTTTTGGATGCTGATCATGGGACTTTTTGGTTTCAAACAAATAGAGTAAAATTATATTTGCAATCAGGTAATCTGTAAGAACTGTACTAGAACTAGAACTGTCCTGCTGAGGTCCTTTTATGCTCTTTTAAGGTTGTAATTCTGCAAAAGTAGACATTTCTGCACATTTGTGCTTATTTCTATATATGGCACAAATATGGACCACAGCCCAAGATACATTCAAATGAAACTTATGATCTTGTGGTCACAAAATGGGAAGATATGTATGCCAAATCTTAGCATTCAGGGGTAACACCAGCTGTAGGTCGTGAGAAAACTGCTGCTGGGCAACTGTTGGAGTCTACAAGTCATAGACTGTAGAAAAATGGATGTCGCGTCTCCACTTCCTCCCACTGGTCAAACTGACGCTAGAATTTCAGAGATACGAGTGGCACCATCTTGCAAATTTGGAGCTATAGTCTGCAGAGTACAGTCTGAGAGGGGAGCCACGGTATCAATGACGTGCCTCATTCGCGTTTGCTTATACTGCAGCCAGCCACATGCTTTGGCTTCACTTTTGAGGAACTGTCATGGCGTCCACTTCTTTTACAGTCTATGCTACAACACATTAGAGGTTGCGCGACTTTCACTACATCACTACAAAAAGACAGTAGAAAGTAATTCTTTGCAACAATGAAATCTATATTCTTGACCTGAATACGTATTCTGAGAACAGACAGCTTAAGCTCCAGCCCACAGTTAATGTCATAGCGACACAGTCATCTAGAATGAATGAAGTGTAGACCAGGCCAGCTCTGTACTATGGTTTGTAGCTCTTCCTAGCTTCCCAGCCTTCCAGCTAATATTGTCCATGTAAACATAGCCTGTGTTGCAGCCACAATTCACTTTTTTTTCTGCTTCAGTCGTCATTATGTCGTCACTAGAACCCTTTGAGCTAACCTTGGAAAATGCAAAGTCTGTTTTTGCAGAGGAACAACCTAAAAGTGGAACTGAATAGAATTCCCTTTTGAAGTTCTTTAAAAGAAAAAAAAAAAGAAAAAATCTGTTACCTGAGCTGAATCGTTCATATCTTTTTCCCTCTGAAGTACATGAGTTTTACTCATTAGAAAGAAAGCAAGCAAGCACTGTTTGTGTCCTTTTCTTTTTGGTGTGACAGTATGTACGTTTCCAGACATATCATGTTCTCTCTCGGGGACGAGGTGGAGGAGTGGGAGGATGAAAGGGTAGATGCAGCTCCTCTGTGGCTGTTACGAAACGGTCGCTGGCAGATCCCAAAAGCAACACATCTCCTGCAGTCTGCTGTGGTGCAGATGCAGCGGCTCTTAAACTTTCTTTCTCCCCTTGGAGCAACACGCCCTCCCAAACTCTCTGAAAAGCGTTCCCCCGCATACCATCTGGTAAATCCTGTCATCCAAAGCTGCCTGCATTAAATTTTTATGTTATGTGACCCCATCAATTTTTTTCTATTTCTCAAATCTGATGTTTCTTAAAGTACCTCACAGCTTTCTGTATGAATTCATAATTCATAATTCAACTTTTGGTCACCAACCCACCAGGAGGAGACGCTTTTTTTAAAAAATTTATTTACAAAAACAAACATTCACAGCCTTAAATTCTGTTCCCTAAATCATTCGCTGGGGCCTTTTGAGAAATTTCCAAACGTGATATTTTCCTAAGGCCGCTAAAATACTATGGGAAGGTGATGTTTTGATTTTGGGACATGAGACAGTTTAACAGACCTTCTCATGTTGTCAGGGACATGTGACATGGGCAACGTCTGGAGGCAGTGTTGATCGAAAATCCGTTTCGCTCCATGATGAGGGTTTATCATTTAGCTAAGTATATATCTTTATCTGTTTTCTACTGTCAGCCACTGGATTCACTCGTTTACTGTTTGCTCAGTGGCTCATCAACAAAATTTCAAACTTCCATTTACAAGTATTTTGTCAAGTTTTACTTTCATGCGCAAACTGAGGCTGACTAATGTGAGTAGCAAAAGCCTGTCAGCATTGCTTTCCACGTGTCGCTCATGTCTTACCGCCTTGAAGTAAGATTGATTCTTACCAGAAGTGTGATGGGAAGGTGCAACTTAAGTTTTATTCACTGCACTGTCATTTAAACACAAGTATATTTGCGGATTCTTTGGCAAACTGTTATATTGTTGAGTAAATGCACAATTTGGTGTATTGTTATTCTATTCCAGCTGTCAATAAAATAGTTTAACTCCATCGTTAGATGCTGTAATTTGAGTTTTATTCATGTGTTTGTTTAACTTGTGCTGGTAAGTATGTATAAGAGGCTACAGCTGCTGTGTACATTTGCGGATGGGATGCAATTTTGAAGGTAGAAAAAGTTCTGACTCTTCAGTAGCACACAGAAAGGCTTCCACATAAAAACATACACAGAAAATTGCCTTTTTTCAACAGGGAATAAGCTAACTCCAAGACTATTATGGCTAATCTTTATTTTATTTACCTTTATGGATGAGACATGTTCTAATAGGATAAATTCATTTGTAAAAGGATTTTTTTTTAAAAAAAAAAGGTTAAAAAGACATAAAATGAAGGAAAAAACACACTAAATCCTGTTAATGTAGAACATAATCTGTATCTGCCCTTTTTATGATTTTCCAACTTTGAGGTGAAAACACTGGTAAACAGTGTTCACCACACATTTAAATGCTGTCCTGTTAGAATGTTAGCTGCTATGAATACAATTATGATTACATGTTGGCATGTAATGGAGTTAAATATATGGAGGTATATCAACCAGTTTAAAATACCGTTTAGTTTAGAAGTGTTTCTTTTTCACAAATCGTAAAAAATAACCCCAACCTGCATTGTTGACTCATTGTTGACACACTTCTTTCCTTTCAAAGTGGAGGACAGACGGGTTGGTTTTGAAAATGTACGTCTGATTAACTTCTCCACTTACGCTAATGAGCGGTGCACAGCTGCTTCCCGAAGCTCTCTGAGGGCTGCTGATGCTTTTTACCAACTCACACAAGCTAGCAGCTCAGATGCAAACCACTCCTGGCTGGAAAAAAGTTAACTATATTGGTAAAAAAGACAAAGTAGGAACAATGATCAGTTTTATTATTCCACACTGTTGTACTTAAATGCATGTAGTCCGTACTCTTCCGTCTTCTTCCCTGTAGGCTGACCAGTGATTACCTTTGCTAAAAACATTCCTGGAACCTCAATAACCAGAAGACACAGGGGAGCAGAGAGATAAACACATCACCATAAGAAAGATGGAGGAAGAGAACGAGACTGGGAGCTGGAGAGACACACAGAGGAGAAGAGAGACTCATTTTATTTGAGAGTCGGTAGGACGACTGAAGCTTCAGCCTGATCGAATCGTCTCTCTCTATATGTCACTCACTTCTCACCTCCTTCTCCATTATTTTTTTCGCTCTTTTCCTTTATTCTCTTATAGTATCTGTCTTGCTCTCTGTCCATCTTTCTACCCTCATCACTATTTCCCCTCTCTCTGTCTGGCAGATGTCCAGACTCCCAGGCGACAAACTGATCGGCTGGTATTAAGGTCTCTCTCACGCACGTACAGAGCATGTAGTTGCGTGACAGGAAGGCAGGTCACACAAGCCACAAACACGCACACGCACACTGAGGCAAAGCCATGACTTGCATGCACATGCGCAGAATGACAGACAGGGAAGATGCCACATCACACACACACACAAGCGAGTGCAGGCGTGACGTGCATACACATGGAGATTTCACACGCTGGAATTGGATGCAGCAGCAGGGGGCCCCTCTGATGGTGCAAATGCAAATTGAGACATAAATTATTTTCTCCACAGGGGAAATTACAGTTCCAAACAACAGCATGTTTCGCCTCAGCCAGACTCTGACACCATATAGGAAGAAGCTGTGCCTCCACACAGCTGCTGCTCTGATTCACTCTAGCACCCCCTGCTGATGCGTTTTCAGGTTCATTTGTAAAAAAAAAAAAGAAAAAAAAAAAGGTGGAGACAAAGATATGTGGAGTTTTGACTCAGTCCAAGGGTGAGCGTTTTGCTTCCTGTTTTTTTACTCTTTGATGTTCCCCTGTACTACTTCCAGTACCCTTCATCATTCCTTCCTCTATTAACTTGATTTTTGCCTTTATCATCACCTCCTGTATTCACCTAGCTGCCTTTTTGCACAAACACCAGGAGTTGTTATCCAGTTTCTGCTCTTCCTTCCTTCACTTCACCTCAGTTTACCTCCTCCATCTCAGCTCCTATTTTTTACTGCCTCATTCCTCAGCTTTTATCATCCCCGTGCATGTCATTCTTTCCTCCTCTGCTCCTGTCTTTCCTCCAGAGACGGTCTCCTTCTCTCTTTCCTGGCTCCCCTGGGGGATGGATTAGCGGTTTGTGTGGGGATTAACTATATCCAAACTGAAACAAACAAACAAAAAAGGTTACAGCGTGGTATAAAGTCTCTTTCTAACTTTCTCTAACTATGCATTAGTTTACCAATAGAGAACATGTCAGCTGTTCATGTAGAGAAAGGTTCAGGAAGATGGACATGGATTGTCTTTCATTTGAACTGTCTGCACGGTCCTGAGCCAGCTGACACATCCTAACTGACATGCATACTTAATTTTCATATTTTGGATATACTCTGACCACAGCAACAATATGACACAATGATCCACCACCTTGCATTTAACTAACACGCTTAAAACTATTCTCCTTTACTCGCTGGCTTTCACTTTTACATTTACACAACATTTAAACAAGTTTTTATTTAATTTCAAACCATTCAAACAGTAACCATCCTAAAAGATGAAATGAGGTAAAGTACATTTTCACTTTACAGTTATTGACTTCTGATCCACATTACACATACACCTACTAGACAAGAGTTTGTATTAACAGTTAAGATTCACATTACTATTACTCTTCCTGCTATTGCTGTGTTCTTTCTAAAAACCAAACAATAACTACACAAGTTGGTATCACACAACTTTACAGTTTTTACAGAGTTTTTTTTTTTGGTTCATAAATAAAGAAAAATAAAAAAAGGCACATCAAAGAATCATCTGACTGGCTCAGTTGGCTGAAAAACCCGTGTGATTGACTCCATTGTTATGTCCATCCATCTAAAAGTTTGTCTGTGAATGTTCTCAGTCATCCAGGTCATGGTATACTACATGGTATTTTAAAAAATGCAACTGGACTTTTTGGTTTTTGAGAAGACGTTTTACCACTCATCCGAATGAGTCTACAAGTCCAGTTGCCTTTTTTAAAACACTTTTTGGATATCTAAAAGTGTGAGTAAAATGTCAAATTTTAAAATATGGTAAACATACATTTAATTTTGCATACCGTAACAAAAACATGAAGTTCTCTTTTAAAGTACCACTTTATTTATTTTTTGTTTTTGAGGTCACACTCCTGCTTAGCTTAGCTTAGCTTATCTTAGCCTCACAATTTGATACTATGCTACCAAAATATCAAAAGCAGTCAAAAAACCTTTGGTCTCATTATTGTTTATATCTTAATTTGACTTCTTATTATGTTGTCCTGGCCATTAAAATAATAAAAAGTCTGGATATTTTATGACGAGGCTAACCCACTATCCTTGTGCATAAATTAAGCTTAGGAGGACAAAATGTAAACTTTGTCACATTTGTCATGAATTACGAGATGAAATCGACTCTGTGTTGTTGTTTATCCAGTCGCAGTCCGAGTAAAGCCTTCTAGCATGACTGGCATTCTGGTGGATTCTTAAGGCTTCTAGCTTGTAGCATAGTTAGCAAGGCGAGCATGGTTAGCATGGTAAAGATAGCTTCCCTTCACCGCATGACCTGTCAGGTATATGAGAAGAACTAATGAGTCTAGTGTGTGTTTGTGTGTGTGTGTGTGTGTGTCCCCTTCATGTGTACACTAGCTTGCCTGTTAATACTTTGTGGTTAAAGTAGGAAGCACAAATATTTTAGTCCTGGTTGATTTAGTACTAGTCGGGCTGGAAAGGTCAAGCAATAACTGCCCTTTGTCCATCAATCTTTGAGCAAACTTGATATGATTTTATGCCGCACAAGGGATACTTCTATGTACAGCAAGGCACAGTGGACAGACTTGTTACCTCTCAGAAGTTGGAGGTGCAGCTCTTCATCTAACAGCTCACTGTGGCTGCTGTTTCTTGCTCTGTTACTACCCGAAATATTTCAAACACTGTCAAACAAATGACAGAAATGACGACTCTCTTGTTTTGTTGACCCATTTTTGATGAACTGCTAATCTCATTGACAAAACATATCTCCTGTAACTGATTCATAATAAAAGTCAACTTGTGTATTTTCAGTTAAATGCTGCGTTTGCATTAGCAGCAATCCCTGAGCCAATCAGCTACTGTCTTATGACGAGTAAATGTTCTGTATTTATATTTTGATATATCTAAATAAATATCTTTATAGATTGCTATAGCATGAGCCTAAAACAGCCATTTTTTTTTTTTTTTTGCAGGAATAGCGCCACAGACAATAGATGTTCACATCAATGAAGATCTTCACAGATTGTCACTTTAAGATTTTGTCTTTGTTTTCACTTTCTGTGTACTCCATATGTATAAAGGTATGTATATTATTATATCAAAATATATATTTAAAATTTTCCTCCATTTCCCTTGTTCACATTATGTAGCATCCGTTAGCATGCTAAGTTATTTCTCTGAGCTCTCTCTGATCTCTCTGAGTGTTGGTGAGACAACCACATCTGTCCTCAGTCCCGCAGCGTAATGATGACATCGTCGTCCTGTCCTTTCCACAGCATCTCCCCCTCAAAGTCCAGCATCTTGTGTTTGCGGCAGCGCAGCAGAATGCCCACCACTTTGTCCGAGATCTTCACATATCGGTCGAAGAGTCGGCCGAAGGAAATGATGGTCCGGCCCTCTTTGTCCTTGTATCCCATGTCTCTGATAATCCACACCATCTCCTCCATCTCCCTGTGGATGTGTTTCTGGGCCCGGTCACCCCTCTCGGCCGTCTTGGAGCCGTCTTTGGGTCGACCGTAGCCAGAGTCACCTTTGTGGAGGCGCTGAGCCATGGCGTAGTCGTGGTCGAACTCCTCGCTGAAGGGGTTGAGCTTCTGACCCTCCACGTGCTGCACGGACCACTGCTGCCAGCGGCTTTTGATGTCACTCATAGTGGCGATCTTGATCTGCAGATCAATAAATAGAGTTTAAAAATCAGTCAAGACTTGTAACAGATATTCTGCATTGCAAAATGAAGATGCAGAGCTTGATGAGGGAGTAACAAAAGAGGAAGAGACTCCTGTATGTTAATCTACGTATCTTCCCAATTACAATGTGTTGTCAAACCTTATTATTGGCAGGGACATGCTGATTGAACGAAGAGATACATTTGGAATGGCACTTAACTTACATTGACCATAGGTGTACAAAGTATTAGACTTCACTGTAGAGCTTAGGTTTTTCTATAGCTGAACGACGAAGCCAACAGTTAACTTGAACTCAGCAGTTCCTCAAATGGCCTTTTGAGGCTGGACCCTAAAAGCTTAAGGTTATGGTTTTATTGAATCAGAAGTGGGTGTCCACACAGGTGGCTAGCTGCTAGAATGCATCTACATTGCTCGCTCCTCATCTGCTTTGTCTTTCTCTCCTGTTTAATTTCGTCACTCTTCGTCCCCACCTTCCCCCATGCCTTCTCCTCTTTCTTTCCTTCCTTCCTCTGTCGGTATTTTCCTCAGCTTTGCAAGGCTTCAGGTCAGTGTCATCAGATCTCTTTGGTATTTGCTCTATGAAAAGTGAAGACTTGTCACTGAGGGACCTCCCATAAAACTCTGTGAGCCTTTAAAGTGCTAATCCTCCTGATGTTCATTCTTGTCACTGTTGTCTGTTTGCATGCGACCAAAATATTCTGTTGCACTCTTAAACCTGAATCTCTGTGTTGATATAATATATAATAATTTTAAAGCTACACTCCAGCAAACATTACCATGATTTTTTGATTATTACTATTATTTGCATTTAACTATTTATATTTATCAAATCACATTATGTCCAATGACCTTTGCAATACATTACATCTACCCATTTAAATATGTTTTTTCTCATCTGTCTGTCTCCGTGTCTCATATTAGCTTGTGTCCCCTGCTGCCCCTTTCTCCCTTCACCCTGTTTTCTTCCCGCTGACTGTTCCACCTGAAGGTCAGGTTGGGGAACACATTGCAGAGTGTGACTATATTTATTTACATATATTCCACTGCGCTCCGCTTCAGCCTGTGTTTTTATGAGCTGGACTTGATCTCTGCCTGACCTCAGTGACATGTCACAGGGGCCACCGTCCAGCTCCTTTGCCTTTTATAGGAAGGGTTTGAAGTATTGAAGTTATGCAACTGTTACGCTCGCTGTCATGTGTGTTGGTGTGTATGAGTTGGATTCTTCAGGTGACATCAAAGGCACTTCCTAACTTGTTTATTCGCACTGTGTGCCTCATGCGGGAATACTGACGATCTGTTTTAGGTAATTTATGTTTGAGTCAGGAAACTTTTTAAAGTAGCAGTTGAATGCACAGGAGACAGAGGAGTCTCAATAAAAGAAAGAAACTAACATACTGGAACAAGCCAATTGCAAAGTACTTCTGTCCCAAAATAGGAAGTCTGAGTGTTAGCCAAAGGAAAAAAAGGCTTTTTTGTCATTAGTGTGCTTTCACCTGTCTTCTTGGAGGAGTATTTCAGGCCAACTGAGGAATAGTAATTCAATATTCAGTCTTGTGGTTTGATCTGTTGTAGCTTCATTCTTCACTATGTTCCCCAGCTAGCTGCTAACTATTTTGTAAACTATATTTGTAAGATATCGAGGGAGTAGATTAGCTGCAGAATTTACAGTGAAATCAAACCAGCAAGATAAACTAGGTTAGAGAAATTTTCAAAGTAGGTCAGTCAGTGCAGGTGACTCCTTAACTGATCATTGATCATTTTTTTTGAATAATCTTTTGGGTAAACCACTCTACCTTGGGCCTGTTTTTGGGCTGGGTGTTGCTCTGTTCGGTTTTTGATTCACTGTTGTCGCTGACGCCGCCCTCTTCTCCCAGCCCGCTGTCCTCTGTGTCCACGCTGCTGCTCCTCGACCCCAGCTTCTTCTCCTGGAGAATCATCTTCTTGTCTTGGATCAGTCCTCCCCCTGCGTTCTGTAGCGCCCTCATGTGACGCCGGCGCGTCGGTGACTCGTTGCCTAGGAATGGCTTGCTCTCCTCGGGACCTGACTCCATCTTGCCTCGAATAGCGTTGACCACATCGCTGCTGCTGCACTCGCTGCGTTTTGGTTGGACGGTCTTGGTCACGGTGCAGGTTCTGATCTTACTCCCGCCGCTATCGCTGTCTTCTGCTGTGATTACACGTGGGGTAACGGTGAGCTTGACCACATGGTTGCGCTCCTTCTTGTCTTCCTCCTCGACAGATGTAGGCATCCAGCCACTCGGGATGTTGTCTTGCTTGTCTGAGTGTTCGTTAGCCCATCCCTGCCAACTCTTGGCTAAGTTGGCCACCATGGCAGCGCATTTAATTTTCCGCACAGCCCTTTTGAATGCCTGCGGTTCCTGGGGTGAAACTGTGGAGGTCCCACCGCTACTCATGGTGACAAGATACCAGCTCTACACTCACGAGTGTTGTGGGTCTTTCAAAAGTCACTGTGAGTTTGTTGGTCCAAAATGCCCAATCGTTATCAAGAATAAGAAATTTGCTCAATCCAAGAGTCTTGAAAACTATTTGATTGTCTCTTTCTCTAACAATTCTCGTTGTCTTGTGGCGAACGTTCTTGAGATAAAGGATTGTTTGAAAAACAATTCAGGTTCTTTTGGTTCCAGGTTCTGATCAAGGACCCGTTTCAGCCTTTATAGCCACAATGGATGTTCACAGAAACATCCGGAGCCTTCCAGATCACCACTCGGTCAGTGGGTGAGCTGCTGGTGTGAAGAGTGTGAGGACTTTGGCTTTAATTCCCCGTTGAATCCCCTCTGGCTCCACACCGGCCTTTAAATAGGGAAGGGTCGTAAAGGAAGTGATGTCACGCAGTGTCCACGTGAGACAGGAAAGTCCACTGTCAACATTCTTGTTACTGACACACAGGTTCATGCACACACACACACACACACACACACACACACACACTGAGGAGTGGAATTTCTCCCAGTGGGATCCAGGGAACAGGTGTCCAGTGTTTTTAGCGTCTCCGAGGTTTAAGTCCTTCCACACAAATACGCTGAAACACAAACAGGCTTTCGCTCTGAGTCAGCCAGCTATACATGGGGGACCGGCATGTGTGTGCATGAGTTTATTGTGTATATATAGGGATGTTTTCATTGATTTACACAGTCTTCCTTTAATGCATGACAAGGTATGCTTAGATCACTTGGACGTGCATGGCTGCTGTGTGACTGTGAATTCCTGAAGAGTGGGTCACGGACATACAAAGCAACAAGAGCGTTTGTCTACATGTCTGTGCATGTGTAGCTGTAGCTATTTCCATCTCTGTGTATATTTGTGAATAAGTGAGTGTGAAGTCCTGGATTATGATTCATGTGTGGTGCGTTGTAGGAACCAAAGCTGAAGGTAGGACGATATGAAGAGTAAATCTGAGGCGAATAGCACAGTTTCTCCCAGGGTATATTTACTGTCTGTTTTTAAAGATTTTCGGAGGTAGTATTTTTAAACCTTTAACATATAAACCTCAAAATGTTCGCCTGGACTTTTTTGCTTATTTCAGCTATAAAAAGGTCAGCAAGTAAGTAAGTCCTGTAAGTAAGTACTTCTAATATCTGGCAGCTATTAACAATTTACTGTGTAATAAAACTTCCATGAGTGGTGCAAGTGAAACCATAATGACACCATATGGAATGTAAAGCGCAACATCTCAGTTTTCAGAAACTGAGATTTTTTTTGTTAGAATTTTTCCACCAACCATGACATAACTGGTCATCCAAAAAGTGCCTTTGTGTGAACGTGCCGCCAGGGACACGTTACGTTTTAAAGGTTTAAAGTCTCTTGGAGAATTTTCTTCCCCTTGCATGGTTTTAAGGCTGTGACACACCAAACCAAGGTGGTCGGCCAGTTTAGGGCAGTCAGCAAGCGTCTTTGAACTTTTTGGTGTGTTTGGCGCCGCTACATACAAGCTTTCTTGTGACAAGACCTCTTGTGGGGGCCTTTAAGATAATTCAGCATGTAGTATCAGCAGTGGAGCATGACAGAGTCGACTCTGATTGGCTGTTCTTAGCAAACCAGTGCATTATTCTGTTATTCGTCCTTATTTTTTTCATCTTAATCTCATCTGAACAAATGATCCCGGTGTAATCATCTAGATTGAAAAAAAATGTAGATGAATTAGATCAGCATGCTTTTTTCTTTTTTTAGCTAACTCGCTTCCTAACTAGTCATGATTTGGGGAACACAGAGGCGGTAGGCCTCCCGCTGGTACAAAGAGTAATTTCCTTTCACGCAGATGCAGGACATACTGTATGTACCTTTGTAGCCAGTCAGACGCAGGTGCCATGAGGTGACGTCTCTGTTGGCCTTTGTCACAACGTCTTAGTATCTGAAATACCTGACTGACTTCATGAGGTTGAGATCACATCATCTGCTGCAGGACCCATTGTTTTCCCCATCTGTATTGGGGTCGTTGTAATGCTCACATCTCGGCTTAATTGATTTACTTGATCCAGAAGTCTCATAAAGATCAAGAAAGAGAAAGTGTTATTTATTTTGCCCATATTCCTACTCTGGATTCAAAGTCTCATTCCATCTAATCCATGAGGTTTAAGTATTCGGTGAAGATCCTGATTCCACAATGTTTAAATAATTAAAGTTTGGCTTCAGTGCAGGGAAATGAAAATGTCATCGACGCAAAAGAAGTACAAAAATAGATCCAGAATAAATAGAATTTGCTGCGTCAGAAGCGTGACAAGTACAGCTATATGCATTATACTTTCTACACCGTGTATAAATACCACACCGTATTATTGAAATGAATCTTTTAATCAACAGAGAAACAACTTTAATACAGCTTGTTATATAATCTGGAAACAGTGGTCATTATAATCAACACAGACTGATTTAATTGAATTATTAACTACAGTACAAGTTATTTAGTTCAACATAATTAAATGACATAAGCACCAAACAGAAAAATAACTGACTCATAAGTATACAAGTACAGGTAAGTACAGCCTTTGTACTGTAACAAATATTTATTCCCATTTTCATTTTTGCTCCTCATACATCATCAACTGTTTTGACACCACGAAAAAGCTTCTGATGTTGCATCACCATCTTACATAAAATAAACTACAAGTAACAAACTCGTTCATTTACGTGATAACCCAAAGCCTAATTATTTTTTAGTACATGGTCAGTATGAATCTGGGAATTTTCAATGGTTTGAAACAGCCACAGAAAGCTGAATGTGTCTTCGTAGAGTCTGCAGACTAAAATAACCAAATGAGGAGCCGAGCCGTCACCAGCTCCGGTTTCTGACATATGTGTGTGTGCGTGTGTGTGTGTGTGTGTGTTTTGCGTTCCCGGGCCCGTGCCAACAGCTGCTTCACGTGCACGCTCCCTCTGCCTGTTGTGCACGGTAGACCTGCTCAGAAATAGACATGCCTGGCACTAGAAAGCAATGAGAAAGGTGTGGGAGCTGTGTGTAAGGATTCGAGTATTTATACCGGACTTAATCAAGGGAAAAGCTTTTATTATTTGTACTGTACGGGAGTTGTGCGTAGAGGGCTGAATAATAATGTGATGTGTTAGGTTGATTGCTGTGGGAAAACTTCTCACCTGCTGAACAGAGCAGGTTCATTTGCAGAGAGTAAACGGGAAGTGTGTGTGTGTGTGTGTTTTGCTGAAGAGCACTTTGGTCAGTGTTGGCCACGTGAGATAAATATTGCTGAATAAATAACCATATGAATACATACATAAATAAACCTTTCTTTCAAATGAAATACCAACAACGTTTTGACCTCACCAGGAATAATTATATCAGAGCACAACTACGTGTATGCGAGTTTGCAGAGGCTTCTGTTACTTCCACTGGTCTTGCATTGGCGTTGTTAGTGTCTTTGGGGGGTGGAGGGTGCATGGGCTTAATTAGTCTAATCAGTCACCCCTGTGGAGGTGTGGATAAAAGACAAGGCTGAAGAGGCCTGAGAGGACACTGTTCTTCAGCTGCAGAAGACACCAAGAGCCATGGTAGTTTGTATTTTTGCTTCTTTTTTCTTAAATTATTGGAGTGTCTCTAATCAGCCTGCACACCTGAAGCCCACCCATCCTATCAAACCCTGTAATATATCTACCCTCGTCTCTCATCAGCTCCTCACCAACGTGTTGTGTCTACCTGTGCGTTAACTCACTGATCCCAGCAAGCACCCATCACCAACAGTCGCCGTCAGCCTCATCTGTAGTGATAAATATCACTTTGCACCACAAAGTCTTTGGAGTTGTGATCTGCTTTTATTTCATATTTTTATTTATTTCATGATCCGACTCAAGGACCGCCAAGTATAAAGTGGAGACGGGATTATCAGATCTACAAAATTAAATACTTGTACTGATATTTAATATGAAAGCAAACAACAAAAAGCCACAGGTGAGCCGTGGTGATCTTCTGAGATTGACGAGTGCTGTCTTTTCTCATGCCTTTCATGGACCATCAACACCGGTTTCTCTGAAGGCTGCGTTCTTTCCGCTGTTCTGGTCATAGAGCCCGCTCCCCCCCATGAGCTGGTTATAGACTTCCATTATTCTCCATCATTACGCCTCCTGGAAGCCATTATCACCCAAGACCTCAAGTGGGAGCAGAACAAGAGTTCTCCAATTAAAAAGCTACAATAGATGATATACTTGCTGCGGCAGCTGAAAAAGTTCAACCTGCCAGCGATAATGGTGCCCGTCTACACCTGCATCATTGAGTCCAACCTCTTCTCCCCCATCATCGTCTTCGTACATACCACTGCCGAGGACAAAGGCAGACTGCTGCGAATCATTTGCTCTGGTGAGACGGTGATTGGCTGCCATCTGCCATCTCTCCAGGACCCATGTATGCCTCTCAGGCACTGAGGCGGGCAGGAAGAATTGCAACCGACCCCTCTCACGGCAGATACAAACTCTATAAGGCCGCTTCCTCCTATCTATACAGTTCCCTTTCTAAAAAACAGTTCCTTCTTTATTTAAACCCTAAAATCTTATATTCTATATTTTCTAGTGTTCTTATGTCTTTCTTAGACTTAGGTTTATGTTTATTCCACTAATCGTGTGAGTATATGTGAAAATAAATGTGATTCAGATTTTATCCACAGCTTCTCAGCTGTGGGTGGTCAGACTGACTGATTTATGGCCCCAATAAAATGTAATCTCTGCTTGAGCTCATTGTTAGTAGCTGATGTATTTTCTGTCCAAAAATAAAATAAACAAATAATAATAAAAAAAATCTAATTCATTTGTCACATTTTTTTTTAGAAATCACGTTTACCCGGCCGTCCAAAAAATGTCTCACTGCTCAAGTCCACCAAGGCCATTTAATGGTTTCCACATCTCTGTCAGTAAACACTGGACGTCCCCAAGCTTTCAAACGCACAACAACTGCAGTCTGTTTGCATGCTGTGTAAACTGTCTGTTCAAGGATATGTGGATGGAGAAACTATTTGAGTGCTCAGGTTTTAACATCAAGTTGTCTGGTTGCTTTCTCAACTACAGTCCTTCAGCACAGTTAAACATCTAATTGAGATCTGTCAATAAGTTTAATACATGAATGACATCAAAAATCTTTTTGCGTGTGGAACGTAGATTTGACAAATGATTTTTAATTACGGTATGTTATTTTTTATTTTTTTTGTAGTTCCTTCTTCCATTGTTCAACAGTATTAGTCTGAAGTTAGGTTTTAAGTGTCATGGTTCTGTGTTTTGATTGCTGTGCTGATGTTGAGTTTCGTTCACGTTTCATGTTTTTCAGTTTCCTGTTTTATTTTGTTAAGTTCTTGGTTTCCTGTCTTGTGTCCCTTCCTGTATCTTCCCGCCTTTGTGATTGTCTTTCCCGTCTTGATTGGTTTCACCTGTTTCTCGTCACCTTCCTGTCCTGTCATTCCCCACCTTTGTAATTGTCTGCCCACCCTGATTGTTTTCACCTGTGTCTCCTCTGCCCTTGTGTGTATATATAGTCCTGCTTTTCCTTTTGTCTTCGGTCGCATCATACTGTTTTCTACCGTTTCTCTGTGTTCCCAGTGTTTTCGATCTTTAGTCTTGTGATGTTACGTTTTTGTTTTATTGAAAGTTTTGATTTTTGTTTTTGGTTCTCCTGCCGTCTCAGCAGCACTTTGTGTTTCCTTTTGTTTAATTAAATTTAGTTTTTGCCTACTCCTGCCTCGTCGTATAGTGTCCAGCATTTGGGTCCTACCTCACCTTGAAAATTCATGACATTAGGAGACACAGAGGGTCCAACATTCACCATCATACACTAATTCCTGTGGTCAGAATGCATTATTTCAGCACAAGGAGCGTTCTCGGACTTATGCTTCAGATAACTAAAAATACACTAACTGTCTAAAATAACTGTCTTCTTTCAACTTTATAAATTATATTGAACTCTGCTACTGTTGATCTGCAGAGGCTAACTGTTCTGGTGAAGAATCAAGAAAAAATTCTCAAAAATAATTTGCTGTTTTCTCCATGTGCTATCAGTTGTTCATTGTAGTTTTTCCTTTTTAATTTAGCTTTCTGCTGTCTGAATGTTGTCGTCTTTTCTATCTATTTCCATTCACAATAAGGGTTATTTGGATGTAAGGAAGTGTGACTGTGGTATAATGCACTTCTCTCTGCAGCTGTGTGTTTTAAGAGCTTTAGATACTTACCAATCAAAGTGAAGTTTTAGACCCATAAATTTGTTTCATTTGACCCAGGTCTCTGTTAATCTCACACAGCCAGAACAGTCTTCTCAGGCTCATGACGATAAGCTGTCGATTTACAAGAAGGAATAATATGTCATGAAATTTATGGCCAAGGCAAAGTAAACTTTAATAGTTTAACAGGAGTTTGCATCAAGTGAAGTTTTTAGCAACTTATTGATCTGATTTAATTGGATTTGTATGAATGAGAGAATGTTCTGGAAATGCTGATAGCAAAAAAAGAGTATTTATATGCTCGAATCCTCTGTGCTAAAAAGGACACGCATCTGTAATTCCTCAACAATTTCTCTCTCACAAACAGTGGAACGGCCTTGTTTTATCGTCTTGTGACAACTTTATGCTTCAAGTGTGAATGTGTACTTCTTACTGTGTAAACAAGTTTTCTTCAGTTCTCATTGTAATCATGCCTCGTGCCAACATAATGGTTTTGGACCGGTTTTGTTAAAACCTACATTTGTCAGTAATAAAACACATGCTCTGCCGCTGTTGTTTCAGACTATTGGGCATATTTGTTGTTTGAATTAAAACACTGCATGGATGCCTTCTTGATTTTGTTAGCATTTTCAAGTCTGACTCCAACCACGACTGCAGCTCATATTGCTGCAACTTTTACTTTTTTAAACAAACAAACAACAACAAAAAAAGAAAAAACACTGGTTACAAAAAGGTCAGGTCTGGGACTGTGCTCATGTACTCAAAAAACCAAAAAACAAAACACTTCTACACAACCACACCCACCACCACTTTAAGGCAATGTATAGAATCTGGGGTTACAGTATGTAACCAATATTAGCAGATGCAGATCAATCAGCTTTTTAAAAGACTCCAACAAGACTTGCAGGCAGACTAGACCAGCACGTAATGCATACTACAGTCTTTCATTGAACAGAAGCAGCCAAATCTGGGTAAGAATGCGAGCTATCCTGATAAGGTCACAGCGCCCAGTGGACACATCTGAACCAGATGCTGTCTGACAAGTACCATGACATTAGAACAATGAAAGCGCCTTTAGCTGTAACCCTCTTTACTATAGTGCAAATGGACTCAGAGAATAATAAAAATCAACTGCACACGACTGCTTTATGGCAACTGAGTATACTCATAGAATCAGGGGTTACAATATGTAACCAGTATTAGCTGTAGATAGCGGCCTTGGGAGATGGTACCTTTTAGTACCTCCAATCTGATATGCAAATAAACCTGATGTAGGTTAATGGACTGTTAACAAGGGTCTTTTGGCTTAGAAAAGGTACATATGTTCTGCCTGAGCCAATTCCTACCTGGAAGAAATTCAAGTGCAGCTTTTAAAAAGACTCCAACAGCATGTACCGTATGCTAGTAGTATGTAGCATAATGGCACAGTCTTTCATTGAGCAGAATAGGAACATCTCCTTATGCTCACCAGATCTGGAAAAGATGTTGTCTGACAAGGATCATTGCATCAGATCAACGGAAGCACCCTGAGCTGTAACCCACTTTAATGCATTGCAATTATACTTGAATAACCAGATGCACCCAAAACTGCTTTACAGCAACGTATACGTAGTTAATCAGAGCTTACAATATATAACTAATGCCTGCTGCGCATGTTGGTGGTGGCATTAGGTAATGGCAGAACACCTCCAGTCTGGTTTGTAAGTAAACCTGAGGATCTTTTGACTCAGAAAAGTGTTGCAGATGTTCAGTCTTAGCCAGTTGCCACCTGGAAGAAATGAAGGTGCAGCTTAATTTGCGTTTCAAAAAATAGGTACATCTAAATAATTAGAAAATTTTATAAAACTTTCATTTTAGTATCTGATATCAAAACTACTTCTGATAACAGTAAGATTGTGTTGGACTCATGATGCTGGTGTTTTGTTACCTTTAATCCATCAGATACACTCCTGGCAGCTCCTATTGTTCATTGTCTCCTCATCAGATATGAAGGGAAAAGAGAAAGGATCACAAATTGTCAATTTCCCAAGAAAAGCATAAACCGGCATCGTTCATTCCAAATAGTTTTTCACTGAACAAACTGTTACATGTGATGACACATGCCCATGTGACGGGCACAGATCACAGCTTGGCTCTGCCATGTGTGTCCCTCTCCTGCTTAATGGGTATATTTGTGTCTAATTGGAGGATGTCTTTTTCAGTGTCTGCTGACGCCATCACTGCAGGAAGGCAAGCCAGGAGTGAGATCTTATTACTGGTCGGATCCTCTGGCCGAGCTGAGTGCCAGTCCTGGCAGCGAGACTGTGACTGCACAGCCTGTGACACACTCATACACATTTACACTTCTAAAACAGAAGTCTGAAATAGCCATTTGAAAAACTTGACAACAATCACTTTCAGTCACACATAAATGCAGACTGCGCAGGTCCGAACAGACAAATGCACACAGGTACGCCGTCCAAGTCTCACAGCATGAAGACAGATTGGAGTCAGTGTGAGAAGAGTGAGAAGAACGTTTCTCTGGCTGCCCATGAGGAGGATGACATCAACGCGTAGCTGCAGCGATGAGCAATGTGTTCTGATCCAGCTCTGGTGAAAAGAGCAACTGTGCCTGGCTCTGTTTCCTTTGCAGTCTGGAATCGGCTGCACAGTTAACGGTTTCAGTGACAACTCACGCACAACTCGCCTCTATCTTGTTTTTATGTAATAGTCACTGTTGCTTTCAAGGACTCTGATAATCCATGCTTGTCAGCTGGTTTTACATAATGTTTGGATTGATGGATGAGGTACTCAAACATGGCAGCAGTTCATTTGTGTGCGTATTTCTGACAGAGTCTAGCTGACTCTGAAATCTAAAACAAACGAAGACAGCAAAAAGTCTACTGTAGGTTTTGGAGAGTATGATAAAGAGACATTTACAAAGTATTTACAAAGTATGTTATTCTACTTTTTGTTATGCCTGTGGCCATGATAATGAATGGAGACTTACTCTACATGTCATGTAACAACTTTTTCCTAAAACTGTCTCTTACTCCAACCTTAAACCAAGTCTTCTTACTCAATTCTAATGCCTAATGTTTTACATGAAGCTTGCTGTTACAGTGTCATACCCATCATGCAATACCCTAAGGTAAGAAATGTCACAGTACATAAAAATAATCACGCTATGAGCTGCAGACATGATTTATTTGTTCAAATTGCTCTGGGTTTGCTTACAAAGGTATGCAGCGTGTGTGTTTGGTGACAGAAGTACAGGACATAATTGGTGTTCACTGGAGCATTCTTCTTCTATTGTGTGTTGTGAATGCTGCAGCACTTGCAGGCTGTACAGACTAGTCGACTAGTTGGTTTGTCAGCTTCACTGCTGTGCCATGACGCTTTAAGCGTTAACTAGTCACTGATCACGTGACGATAACAACATGGACGCCTCAGCGAAGAAAGGGGAAGGGCCCAGTGAGTCATTGCAGCAAACTAGCAGCGGTTCATCACTAATGATGAAGCCCATTCTACCATGACATGCAGAATATGTAAGTCAGTCCTGAAATACAACAAAAGTACTACTGCAGTGCACACTCATCTGAAAAGGCATCAGTTAACACTAACAAAGAACGGTCCAAATCTTCTCGACCAGCAGTCAATGAACTTCACCAAACGCCCTGTGGTAACATAGAGAAGGAGACTGCTAATCAACAATTTGCTGGTGAATTTCAATCTCAAAGTTATTAGACCTTTCACTGCAGTACACAGAGAAGGCTTCAGAGAAATACTGCATTTTCTTTAACCAGGCTACACTATCCCATCTTACAACACACTGTGGAGTACTATAAAATGCTACTGATGGTGCTGAGCTGCAGTCTGTTTTTATACAGGCTATACATATCTGCAGCACACAGTATGTAGCACATGAGCTGTCTGTTCTCAGCATATGTATTCAGGTCAAGAACACAGATTTCATTGTTGCAGAGCATTACTTTCTACTGTGTTTTTTATCAGTGAAATCATCAGCGACTAGCCTGTGTCAACTTGACTTTCATCACATAACAGTCGACTTTAAACAATCGGAAGTCGTGTAACCCCTAGCAGGATTTTTTTTTTTTCACGTTAGTATTTATTTTATTTTATGCGCGAGAGAGGACGGGGAAGTGGGACAGCAGCAGATCAGAGCATGAAGCTGTGTTCGCAGCGCAGCAAAGAGCCAGCCAGAGACAGAAATAAACCTGACAGGCATTTCTTTAGTTCTGCACTCCTCGCTCTGTTCCCTTTCAACTGTGAATATGACACAGCTGAGTCACACAGCCAACGACGTTTGTGAGTGTATGCGTGTGAGAGAGTTTGTTAATGTGTGTGTGTGTGTGTGTGTGTGTGTGTGTGTGTGCGCGCGTGTGTGTGATGCTTCTTCAGGTGCGTGTGTGTGCATATCAACAGCAAAAATCCTAATAGGATCAGTCAACTTCAATCTTCTGTCTTGACAATACACCAACGCACCTACGCACATCTCCTCTTTGAAGTGTGCATGTGTGAATCTAAAACCCAGCAGCTTGTCCTTATTTCCTGCTATAAGCTAAGTGAAACGGATTAAAGTGGTTTACCATCTTGCTATTGTCATCTTCAATATCTAACCACTCATGTGACTGAACAGACAACAAAGGAATAAGTTTTTCCCTTGACCTGTTTCTTTTCAACCTCCATCAATTTTTCTTTTATGCTTATTTAAAGAGTCATTTTTCCTTATCAGCATTCAGCAAAACCCTGCTGCATAACTCATTTTCTTTGCCTCTCTGGACAGTCTGTATTAGTGTTTTTCCGTTATCGTTCTACATTAGGCATTCTTTCATACAGCTAGCACTCTGCGGGACCTCCAGAATGGAGCTGATAGATTCCAGTTTGCAAGAAAGTGCCCCACCACCAACTACCATCAGCAAAACATTTCCCCATCCTTCACTTTCAACCAAAGGGCAACTTTCCAGGCTGAAAAATGAAGCACACTGACGTGCCAAAAAACCTGAGGCTGGCTCCAAAAGTGAGTCAGTCACCTATAAACATGTTTACAGCCTGGTACATCATAGCTAATTTCTTCAGCCAAAACAACTGTAAGGGGATTGAATTTTTTATATTACTCACCTAAATTATATGAAGCCTCAAAGTTATGCATGATTAAGGGCGTAGACACTTTGAGTGACGTGTGGATGTCCTCACAGACTGCTTCATCTGCCCAACTGAGCTCCACTCACGCTCTTTCTCTTTAAAAATTTTTGAATTCGCTGGGAGTTTGGTGGAGTCAGACTCGTCACTCGCCCAGTGAGAGCTGGGATAGGCTCCAGCCCCCCGCGGCCCTTCACAGGACAAGCGGTTACAGAAGATGAATGAATGAATGAATGTTAAGATTCAAAAAACTGGTATAAAGTACAGGTCGACTAGTCAGTTTTCAACCTCACTGCTGTGACATGACGCTTTAAGCACTGATCACGTGACAATAACAACATAGACGCCTCCAAGAAGACAGGTGAGGGGTCCAGTGGGTCGTTGCAGCAAACTAGCAGCGGTTCATTTAGTGTGTGGAAAAACTGCGCTGAAGATGATGTTCTCTGCATATGTATTCACGACAAGAATATAGATTTCATTGTTGCAAAGCATTACTCAAGTCGACACCGACACTGACGTCGTCAGTGTCGGTGTCGACTTGATTTTCATCAGTCGACTTAAAAAAATCTGAAGATGTGCAACCCCTAGTGTGAAGTGAGTAAATATTATGCAGTCATGGGACATTCATTCATTTTCTGTAACTGCTTGTCCTCAAAAAAGTAAAAATATTTTATCATAAATGAACAAGGATGTACATAGGTGTCAGCTACATGTGTTGCAGTTGATCCATAGTTCTAAAGTCTGGGTGCAGAATTTATGGGTTGGTTATCTATTCCCATGGATTATCATATTTATTCTGTCACATAACCTCTGCTGTTGATTATGTATGTCAGTCATAAAATACATTTGAAAAAAAACACTACATTAAAAAGCTTTGTGGCTGAAAGCTAAGTTCTGAGCTAACAAATTTCAATGTCAAATTTATTGACATTCGAAAACTCAACAACAATGTGCAGATGACACAGAACTTTATCATTTCTTCTGATTTCCTGCATAAAATCCATCCTGGATACTTCAGTCTGTGCCAGAGTAATGGACTGATGCTACAACTGATACACCGACTGATGTTAGATGGCTAACTGTTTTTCACTGCACTTTGACCTGGAATTAATTTAGTAAACTTCACAGAATAACTGTCAAAGTCATGTTCCATTTCATCTCTATTGTCACACTGTTTCTCTTACCTCCTATGCCCCCGCTATCACTGCACAACTGTTATCACTGTTTTTATAATGGAGATTAATAAAGTTATACTGGCACAGCATTGGCAAACATTTCCAACATTAATTTTAGCCTTTCCGTTCTCTTCCTTCCATCCTTCCTTCTATTGCAGTAAACAAACCAATAATTGAGTCAGTTATAGTGGGTAATATGTGATGACACACAGTGTTCTTGCAGACTTACTGTAAGTGCAGCACTGAAGTCGTTTCCAACCCCATTAGATAATGGAGCTTATAATGTGATGAAGTAGATAATGCCGTCCTCAGCTCAACTTTGTTTCCACAATCTTAAATATATAGATTTGTCGCTTTTTCTGTGCTGCAGCACTCAGTTTTAATTGAATAAAAATCCTCAGTAATATCTTCACATTACTGAAGCTGTTACACATATTCTTTGAAAAACTGACAAAATAAGTTATAAACATAAAAACATGCAAAATCATTGTCTCCACTTAGATGTGTCCAACCCATTTATTTTGAATTGTAATTAGATATTGTCGACTTAATGCAGGAAAAATGCACAAGAAGCTGCCTGCAGTTACTTGATGATGCAGGATATATGCAGATTTCATGCATGCCAAACAGTAATAACTTCTCCTGGTCTAACAAGCTGCGTAATAAATGATCCTTTCACTCGGCAACAAGCTCCACTGCACAGAAAAAGATTGCTGCTGTTGAATATGGCTTTAATATATTCATCATGTGCATCCTCTACTTCTTATGTGGTGCTCAGTGGCAACCATCTCTCTGTTTTAATGAGGTGCTGGTGACAGAAACCGATAATTGTCTTCTGGATTAGGGTTGGTTTTCATTGGCAGGTTGTAAGAAGTGTGCTTTATCTAACGAGCTGGGCGATAAATGATGTGTCAGTTTTTACACAGATGGAAAAATATCGCTGCTGTTGTGAGTTGTGTGATGTATTGCTGTTGTCAGATGAAAAGCAGGTAGCTGCAAAAAGTATGTTATTAGACACGAGATCAGTGAGACTCCAGACAGAAAATGTGATGATCTGTTGATCTTTTTGGTTCAGGCTAAAGTATTTTTTACAACTATTACATAGATTGTAAATATAAACTAAGAATATGATCAATAACAAGTTTTCGGTGTTAATTAACAACAGGTTATCTAGACATTTCACACTGAAGCATTGATTTTTTTGTTCGACTCAGGTAGTAATACCACCAGTAACCAGTAGATGGCTACCATTCATCCACTAAGCACCTTTAAACGAGAAGTCAGTTATATAGTCCATTATATATTACCACTTGTCTGGACACCCTGGACAGGTCGAGCTACTTTAATATGAACCAAAAAATGAACCGTCTCCTCTCTATCATCTTACTCAGATAATCACATTTCATTTGTTGCAAATCCAGAATAAAGAGCATGAGGCTGTCACTGAGATTTTCAATGTGAAATGAATAAAACATTCAAAAACATCAACCAAATCACTAAACTTTCTAAAAACTTATTTAATTACATCGCTCACTTATTTTGAAACTTTGCTTATCTCTCTTTCAAAGCAGACAAGACCTTGACTTTCCCGGGCATTCATACATTCGTGACTCATTGTCTTTCAGAGGAATATCTTGGAATGGCCATTAGCTAACTGGCCGGTTAAGTGATCGTTTAAAAAATAAGCACACAACAAAAAAAACACACACACCGTGCATTAGTACATTAGTGAGAATGATCTGAGAGATTTTCAGACATATGTAATCTTCCTAAAGGAGCAAGCCAGTAATACTGAACACAGCTTAATGTACTGCACAAAAAAATTCACATAAGATGAAATATCTTTGGCCGACTGGGCCTTTCTGTGTGGAGTTTGCATGTTCTCCCTGTGTCTGTGTGGGTTTTCTCTGGGTACTCCGGCTTCCTCCCACCATCCAAAGACATGCTCATTAGGTTAATTGGTGATTCTAAATTGGCCGTAGGTGTGCGTGTGAGTTTGAATGGTTGTCTGTCTCTCTGTGTTAGCCCTGCGATGGACTGGCGACCTGTCCAGGGTGTACCCCGCCTCTCGCCCGGTGACAGCTGGGATAGGCTCCAGCAGACCCCTGTGACCCTTAACAGGAATAAGGGGGTGCAGAAGATGAATGAATGAATGAATGAAATATCTTTAATCAAGGCTTGTTGTTTTTCTAGAAGGATAATTCTCACTAGGCAGTTTTTCTATTAGAGCTTTTTCTCCCTTTAAGTGTTTGTTTCTCAATCATTTTAACAAGCTGTTATAATAAACTTGTTATTGAGATTTTCTTACAGGATCTAAGTTAATGCTTCAAAAGGTAAAGGTTTTAGATGAACACAGACAAGCGCAGAACTACTTTATCAAAGTTAGATTTTTCAATTTCAAGCATCTTATCCTTTTCATCACTTAACATACTAAAAACCGACGTTGTCAGTCTTACAGCACAGCAATTATATATGCCCATAGGTTAAATACAGTACAGAGCTCTTCTGTTTTTTTCCCTTGGATCAATACAAATCTACTTGTTTTAGTCTAAAAGCACTTGTTTTGTGATATCTGGGTTCTCCATTGGCAGACCATTTACTTATTTTAAGTAATATAGCCCTCATTTTAAAACCTTTTTTTGAGTTTTTGCAGTGCGCTAATTGGACTCTACAATGACAGTCACTGACAGCTAGCAAAACAGTGTGATTCAATACTGTGCACTTTATTGAAATACAATCTGTTATTTTTTTTTTTTTTTGGTCTCTTTCTCTGGTTTCTTCTTTTTGTATTTTGAAGCACTGCTTAAAACCTGGTTAGGATCTACCAGCGCCAAATGTGAATTCTCATAACATTCCCCCCTGCCATAAGGTTTTGTTCAGAAGTGTATTGTGTGGACTTGTTTGGCAGGGTTTATATGTAAAAGTCCTGCAGTCCCACTTTAATGCACAATTAAAAAAGGCCTAAAGGATGCGCAAGACATTAATCAAGCGCAGTCTGTACCCACACTCCAGAGGTCTACTTTAATCAGGGAAAAAACAAAAAATACCTTCAGTGGACCGTGACTGTGTGACGACGCCACTTTGATATTTTTTGTCAGTCCCCTGTAAACCCTGTGTGTGATATTGACATTATTGACCAATAAACTATTATCTACAAAGACAAAAATGCAAAAAAGGAGTGATATATAAATAATATTTTCTCTATTGCAATGTGTATGCTTGGTCAAAGCTCAGTGATAACTGAATGTTGTTCCAAGGAGACATACTGCTGCTGTCCATTAGTTTTCATTGTGCCATCCTCCCAACCAATAATCCACTGTGTGCTGTGAGGAGTCGGTCCACCGGCTCTGATGCTTCAATTAGTCTGCGTAACGAGCTTTTTGTTATTACAGGCAAACATCTCCTGGGGTTTTTGTGCATGTGTGTAAAACGGTATTTGCCCTCTGATTGTGGCCATTGGCTCTGTCTATTTCCACACCTCTGAGCGTTTGCCGTTGTCGGAGCACATAGTCATTATAAAAAGCCGGTTAATGTCTGTGTGTCCTGCTGAAAGGAGTCCTTGATTCACAAACACTCTGGGATATTATTAACCTGCAGCAAGGCTGTCATCTAACAGCAGCTGGCTTTGTGATTCGGATTTATTTGCTGTTTAAATGTTATGCATGTTGTCAAAAAAGGACCAGACCAACATTGGCAGCAATGAAAACAAACAAAAGCGACATTTTATATTTATCTCAGGGGCCACAAATGTACAAACCTAGTACAGAACTGTGAAAACATTTTTGTGGCCTTTTTTTATTCTTGTCTCCACGGGAGAGTGAGAACATTGTCGGCCTGTCTTTTGAACACTACAATGACTTATCTGGTGCAGAAAAAAGAAGACATTGCCAGTCATTCTGATTTTTTTTTTTTCATCACTGCTTTAGCTCTGTTTAGGGGCTCCATCAACGCCTGAAAGCAATTTCTGGTTCCTTAGTTGCTAAACCTTTTCACTGTCATCACCTGCTAAAGTCTGATGGTATGTGTTAAGCAGGCAGTCTGCAGTTGTTCATTTGAGCTTTTTCACTGGAAACAGTAGCCTGAAAGCCAGCCTGAAAGGAAAAATGGAGTGGAGTCACCTTATTGGGATCTGTTGGGCCAATCAAATCATCTGGTTCGGGGCTTTATGCAATGATCGTCAGAGTGCCATGGAGTTGAATTTGTTTACTACTAAATAAATTCCCAATGCATACGATATCGTTTGCCTGATAGCAGCAGTTTGAAAAGTTTAGACCATCTGATCAAGTGTTTACATGGGTATTAAAGAGCTAATATTTTCCTATTGTACCCAGAGAGAACCCAGGCAGACACAGGGACAACATGCAAATTCCACACAGAAAGGCCCAGTCGGACTGGATTCAAACCCTGAACCTTCTTGCTGTGAGGTATCAGTCTGTCGCCCCTCAACATGCAGTATAAATGCATAAATACTTCTTGAGGGATCTCTTGCAGAGCTTTCATTTGATACACAGACTTCATTTTTTTCCCATGTAACATCCCTCTGGCAACAAGCTTTGAATATAAATTGCTCTCCACATCTCTGCTCAGCCTCCATATGCCTTCCATTTTACAAACTTTCTTCTCCTTTTTACATGCACCATTTTTCTTACCGCTGCCTTGTCATCTCTATCTTCATCTCCTCTGCTTTCCTTTGATTTCCCTTTATTCTTCCTCAGTAGCACAGGAGAAGAGAGCAGCCTTGCCCCGTGACAGATAGCCATCATTTCTGCCTGCTCTAATTCACATTGCTCCAAATAGCCAGCAGTGGGTCGCAGCCTAAATTACTGTAACTCCCTCCTCCGTAATGGCTTTCTGTCACAGACGGACAGGGCAAACTCTAGCAAAGAAACCAGAACTTGTCTTGGTGCAGACCGCTTCACACGGTCTCTCTCTTAAACTGAATGTTAAAAAAAAAAGAAAGAAAAAGTTAATCCTATTTGCGAGTTGGGACGCTAACACAGAACCCATGACGTGATTGACTGTGAACCAGCAGGAAATACTACAGACTTTAGTTCTGCAAACCAGATTACAACGTTAATAGACAACTTTTTATTTAACATTAATTAAAGCATTTACTTAAACATACAGTCTTCTATCAAACAAAGCTGATATTTGTTATTTGATGACAAACAGATGATGTTCTTTCAAACTTACAGAACAGTTTCATGTGAACTGACCCTTTGTTGGCTTCTTCTTAGTCTGTCAGTTATCCTTCCTGTAGACGGGAACTGGCTGTGACGGAAACGCAGCGGGAAAAACCCAAGACTGATCGATAAGATTCATGATCTAGATCAGTGGTACATAATCCAAAACAAAGGCAACTGAACTTGAGTTTTCTTGAAGATCAGTGGTTCCCTCCTCAGAGCTCCCGTGACTTATATCTTACTTGTACACACACACACACATGCAGATAAATCATTGAGAGCGTCTTTCACCTTCTCCATCTAGCCTCTAACCAAAAATTTCAGATCCTGGCCAAGTCTGCGTTTCAGACATGTTGCTTCAGTCATAAAATAGTGATGCTCCATCTGTAAGCAAAATGAGGGTGAGCCAGGGTGAGCTTGTCTGCTAGCTGCTAGCTGACCTGACAGGACTCGGCATAATCATTTTGATTTTATTTGACATGTGCATATCTAATCTTGAACACCTTACACCCACTCTATGGTCACTGGCCCTCCTTAGAGGCCAGATCCCATGAATCTAGATAACAGTGAGTCTCAATAAAAGTGCATAACGTCCCATCTGCTTTTTATCTGGATATGAAACACTTGAAATAACACATGCTGTGTTTCTGCATGGTTTGGTGTGACCATTAGGACACCCCACATTAAGGGGCAGTGTTTTTTTTATTGCTTTTTATCTTAAAATGAATAATGAAGACTGGGTGTTAATGGATCGTGCATGTCCTCTGCAGGCCCCGTCGTCCTCAGTTCCTCCTCAGCCTGCGTTTTTAAATAGATCCTGTAGAAATAGCTACAGAGGAGACAAACTGCTCTGACAAAGCCCGCTGAAAGTGTGTGTGTGTGACTTTGTGTTTCCACCAGTGCATACATATTAGTATGTGCACATGAACATTCCTCTGTGTTTCAGTCTGCTCCATTGACTTTGCCTTCATCCATAATTAAACTGGTATAAATCAGGCTGTCAGTCACTGCTGTAATGCGAAGAGCTGAATGACATTTTAATGACTGCGGGGCTATTCTAGGGTCAGGCCGACCTAACAGGTACACGTTTCCATCGCTCATTTTCAACAATTCATTCTTCTTCTTCTGTATCCTTCCCTCTGTTTTTCCACTTTTGGCTCTCGGGTGTATTTTTAGACGCTCATGTGGAATATAAATCTCATCGTTGTTGAAGGGGAGCAGATTTTTGGAGTGGACAGAAAAACAGTCACCAGCCATAAATGTAGCTGTCGCACCAGTTTTCTATAGTCACCCTCATATAATAGATCGACAGGAGGATCATATAAACATAATATGGGCTGATTTCTGCCTCATGATGAGGAAAATAAAGATGCAATTGCTGCAAAGAACCTCAATTTTTAAAAACCGAACAAGCCTATGTGTGCAGACAGGAACTGACTGTGGGTACAAAACAACAGTACCTAAACTGATCAAAAACAAATGAATACATTTTTATGCTGCTCACTATTAGAATCAAAGTTACAAGTTTTCATTAAAGTTCTGTGCATTTATTGCCCTGATTATATTACATGACTCCAGATGTCTGAATTGCTGCCTGGATTTCCTGCTTTCTATAACAACTTAACCAGAAGCATTGAGCCCACTGAAGTTTCTTCGATTCTTTTCCTGTTTTATTTATTTTATTTTGCCTGAGCCATAAAATGTTACAATATACTAACAGGTGAGAATGACATCTGTGTTCTTGTGCTAGACTTATCTAAACAACTCATAAAACAGTTGGTGAAAAATGTTACCTTAAAGCAGTGGTTCCCAAACGTTCTCTGCTGGGGGCCCTTTGCCCCCCCCCCAAAAAGATTTTGTTTTCAGACTCCATTGTAGTTTATTTCACACATTGTAATTAAATCTCAACCTTTTTGGAACAAATAAAAGTGAACTTTACTGTGTAATTATGTTCAGTGTAACAGGTTTGCGTTTGCATGGGAGCCTGTCAAAAACATGTCCATTTCTTCGCTAGTAGTGTCCTTTATTGATTGATTCATTCCATCTAGAGGGTGACACAGGAATCAGTTGTCGCTCCTATCCCATCCCGAGCCCACAAAAATACTCCCGTCATATCCCGATCGCGTGACTGCCCCCCCCCCCCAAAAAAAATCCTGTCCCGCAAAATCCCGGCAGAAAGACTCCCAAATCCCGTTCCGCTCCCTTTTTTAATAAACTGCCTGTATACTTGCAAAGTTCTCAATGCTTCGGTTTACATGTAGAGACCCTAGTTATGCTACCGTGTAAGTGTGGTGATATTGTGAGCCTTGTTAGTGGTATAGAAATAGCGATTTCTTTTTATGTGTCGGTGTGCCCCGAAGGCTAGCGTTATACGCTAAATAGCAGTTTGCAAGAAAACTGGTCACATTTGACTAACAAAACAAATGCATGAAAACAAATACCAGAGAACGGTCGAACTCGGTACACGTGTTATTAACCCCAGGTTCATTTTGCGCCGGAGTTCCCCTTTAAAGGTACAGTGTAGAACTTGTGGCTCCCCCTTCTGGAAATCATAGGAAATACACAAGCACAGTCAGTGTGTGTCTACAACTTACTGTACATCTGACCTGTTCTTTTATTGCTATCTCTAAAAAAAGGATAATGTTTTTTTTTGTTTTGTTTTTTTCTGGAGCATGAGTAACTTCTCTGGAATACTTTCTACATTCAGTTTCATTTTTCCTAAGTTCCAGAGATTCATAAAATTTTATTTCCATTGGTTTTCACATATAAAATATATCTCTCTGTAGCAGACAGTTGGGCTCTAGTGGACATTCAAGGCTCTGTTTGCCAGGGTAACCCACCCATAAATACATCTTTCACCACCCACCATGATTCAAGATTCCAGATTCAAGATGTTTATTGTCATATCCACAGTAAAAAAAATAGTAGTACTTTGCAAGTCTCCTTTACTAACAACGCTAATAACAGAAATATAAACCCTACAAAGAACAAAAAATAAAAACCAGGGTGCAAGAGATATCTGTTAAATAAGAACCTGAGTAATAGTGCTCTGTGGGTTGTGCTACAGATACAGTCAGTGGGAGTGATGGGGGAGTGAGGCACTGTATGAGCTGGCCAGGACATGTTTAGGCAGAGCATCAAAGCATTGATAGTGTATGCACGTAGCTAGCTCTTATTGACAATGCAGACAATGCCACCAATGCTCCCGACCCACAATCAGCATGGTGGATTTGGTGGTAGGAACCCAAGTCGTGTACAGTGTCTCCTTAACGTTTGGGGAACTCTACGCCTCCTCTGCTCAAAGTGGATATTAGTTCAGCTTGGTACCCCTCCCACATCCTATGTTTTCCCCCAGTCTTGTCTAGTCTAATTTGTTCTAGTCTTAGTGTAGTTTAGTCTAGTCTTGTCTAATTTAGTCTAGTCTTCTCTAGTATAGTCTAGTCCAGGGGTGCTCATTACGTCGATAGCGATCGACTGCTAGATCGCGATGGTAGCGTGGGTAGCTCGTGTTCCATTGAAAAACGTTTTTTGGATGTTAGTCTAAAACATTTATGCGTTGCAACTCCAAAACAAACAGCAAGACAAACGTTCATCTTTATTTATTTTTGCTTTATATTTGCAACATGCCCTCAGTTCAGCGGCACACATCCACAGCCACGCACAACTTCAACAACTCAAGACTACCGTCTTTCTTAAAGAGACAGCGCTATTTTTCTAAAGGTGCAGTGCACCAATTTTTCTTGATAAAAATAAAAACAAAGATGGATAGAGCTTTTAACACTGTAGCAACAATTGATATGACAATTAATGTTTGACTTGGTCATTGTAAAAGTAGCTCACAAGCCAAAAAAGTGTGGGCACCCCTAGTCTTCTCTAGTGAGTCTTGTCTAGTTTAATTTAATCTAGTCTTAGTGTAGTCTAATTTAGTCCAGTGTTGTCTAGAGTAGTCTAGTCTAGTCTAATTAGTCTAGTCTTCTCTAGTGTAGTGTAGTGTAGTGTAGTGTAGTCTAGTCTTGTCTAATTTAGTCTAGTCTCCTCTAGTATGGTCTAATCTAGTTTAGTTTAGTCTAATTTAGTATAGTCTTAGTATAGTCTTGTCTAATTTTAATCTAGTCTTTTCTAGTCTAATTTAGTCTAGTTTCCCCTAGTGTTGTCTAATCTCGTTTAGTCTACTCTAGTCTCCGTTGCAACAGTTGCTGCCCTATTCACCAAATCAATTATTGCTGTTTCATGCACAGTAAATTCAGATATATCGCAAAATACAAAGAGACTAACTTGACCAGTATTGTGTAGACACATTTGGAAAAAAAATGTAACAAATGGTTGTTTCTATGTAAAGGTCCAGCTCTCTAGCTCTAACCTACCAGTCCTGCATCGTGTGTGCTTCACAATAAAGTATCACTGTTAAGTATCACTTAATAGTGTTGGTCAGGACACACAGATAAGCATTTGAACCCCAGTACAATTCAGAATTACATATATTATAAGTATAAATAGTCATTGAGGTTCAGGCGGTGCAACAGTGACTTCATGTTTGGCCAGGCCACAGTGTGTGAGAGGTCTCCAGATAAAGATGACGCAGGCGGACAGACTGACTTACGGCTGTGGGTCTGAAACAACGCCACCAGTCCTCAGACAAATGTCGGTGTTGCAACACCCGGACTTGTTGCTGTTTATTTTTAGGTTTGAAGGAAGCTGCCAGGAAGCTGCCAGCCGGACTGCTGGAAGCCACAGTGTTTTGGACAACATGTTGTTATGTCATTTGTGTGGATGGAAATGTTGCGCCATGAGGCTCTGATGCCGGGTCCTGAATGGAAGTCAAGACCATGTTAATGAATGATGAAATGTAATTTGATACTAGGAAGATTAGAGCTGGTAAATTACTGTGAAACTAGTTTCTTTCAGTTCCTTTTTCATCTCGGTTTTCTTGGGACTGTAAGAGTGTCTAAACATTAGTGTGCCATATGCAGTTCATTGACATCAAATCATTTCCAACCTGCAGTTGCCAGAATGAATAAAAAAGTTGCTTAGTGCTGCTGCAACTGACCTGACATTCTTTAAAAAAAAAAAAAAATGTTTAATTAGGTCCCATCAATCACTTTGTCAGACAAGGTGCCTTTTTTTTTTTTTTTTTTAAATGCATGCACCTCATTTCAGTGGAACACATTTACTTTGACCTCCCAGCAGCACCGTGGAAAGTGACACACTGACAAAAACAAGGACAATGTGAGTTTTATTACGATACAACACTAAAATAACTTCAAATGTTGATTTAAAAACCCAAACTAAGCAGTTATATGAACCATTTTTAAGTGGATTTAATCAACAATGTGCAGCAGGATCTTATTCCAGGGTAATCATGAAATGTTGTTTTCCTGGCTGCACATTAACTCGGCCGCTGTTAGAACATTACATTCAGTCCGTACAAAAATAGCCTCACGGAGAGAAATGAGTCTCTGTAGCTCGTGGCAGACTTCTTCAGACGACATCTGTCCTCGTTCAGACGGAGAAGATGTTATTCATGTAAATGCGTCAGTATGAGTAATCTTCATAAAACAATGCAGATGAGCAGCACTGGTGACGAGGTGTGAATCTGTGTCCTATAGATCTGGTGTTATATGGTCGAGTGTGTTCGTAGGGACGATGTGTCTGAAGAGCTGCAAGATGGTTTGTGCGCTTACAACCGTGGCTCCAGTCAATACAAAACGCACTATATGGTCAGAAAATACTTATTGTCCGATATTGCTTTTCCTGAATTTGTCTTCTTCTCATGAAAACAATGTCAGTTTGTTTGATTACTGATCATCGGTTTTCAATGACAAGACCAGTACTTAGATAAGATTAACCTATTTTCTAATGCAAACAAAGTGTAATAATGTAAATCACATTTTAGTTCTGCTTTTTTCCTGGTCTGTTAAAAGAGGTTAATCATTTATGGGTGAAGCACTTCACCTTCATGTAAATCATTACCTTGATTACATGAATGCAGCACTTGACCTTTGTCAGATACTGTGTGCAAATGTCTCAATGGAGTTTGTCGAGCAAATGTAAAGGTTTCCTTCAGTGCAAACTTTCTACATGTTTGGATTTAGGTGACATGATGTTCTTCCCTAAAACGATATAATTTCCCAGATCAGACCTATTGGACTAAACAGACTGGAAAGAAGGACAGCTGTGAAGTGTTTTTGTGGTCCAACACTGACCTCATGTGTTCTTATGTGAGACTGCATCTGCTCTAGTCATCAAAAAATACAGTAGATCCTGTTTGTTTCTTGGATTTTTTGTGAAATATTTTTTTTATTATTTATCAAAAAAAGTGGGTTTAATCGGTTCTGAATGATTGGTGGGGAGCTGGGGTTTAAATAATAACATCTGCGAGTGCGCCTCATCAGAAAATCAAATGACTGGAGTCTTTTAACAATCAGATATTTATCTGCAGTTAGAGGATATTGTTTCATTGTATTAAAATTCAATGGTTAAAAATGGTGATGTTCCTTTCTGCTCCAGCTGACGTTCAAACGTTGTTTTTGAACCTCTGTGCATCTGGATTAAAAACCTGTAAATCTGATATGATGGTGCTGGGCATCTAACTTTTTTAAATGAACAACCTTGGGCACATGCCATTCATTAAGTTAGTTGGTTCAGCTCTCGGTCCATCTGTGTGTTAATCTGTAACCTTGAGGCTGTTTGCCAATATAATTTTAGATTGTCATCCTCATAGTTTGAGGAGTCTAAAATAACCACAGATAAAAAACATGGAAGAGGTTTTTTTTGTTTGTTTGTTTTTGTTTTTTACTTTTGCAGTACCACAGGAGGAAATGTATGTAGTGTAAATATTGAACATAATGATTCAGTTTATGAAGTCTATATTTTAGACTTGCCTGCAGAGTTTGGTCGGTCTTAATTTTGCCTCAAACAGTTGATCATTACATAAGATCAGCTGTGATCCAAGGTTCTGGGGAGTTGGGGATTATTGCTGATGTAGGACCTTTTAGGTTTATTTTTGTTATTTCAACGGGGGCCCCCGTTCTCAGATTTTTCACAGGCCCCTGAACAATCACTTGATTTGCCTGTCCTGACAGTGTCTCTCTAATCTCATAATGAGATTACTGATAGATTGTCATACTTATTTTAAACAGAGAAAATGAGGCACCCTTCCTGTGTCATCTACCTGCTTTGCAATATTAAAACACAGCCTGTGAACTAGGTGTGGAACTTTAGTGATTTGGTGCTGCTGTTGCTTGTTAACAAGGAAACACTAATCAGTAACTGGCTGCTTGTTTCCATAGAAACTGGTCACTCTAGCCAAAGGTTAGGGTGGTTTATTATTTAGACCTAATATAAATCAGCGTTGGGTGTTGCATTTGTAGTCGACATGAATTAAAACTGGTTTCAGGTATAAATCCTAAATGATGTGGAGAAAATGAGCCTACTTCCTACTTAGAAACTGGCTGGAAATTTAAATAGCTGGCTCGATGACACAGTCAGTGTTGCCAACTAAACCACTTTGTCTGTATATTTAGTGACTATTCAGACCCCTCTAGCGACTTTTTTCAAAAAAGCAACTAGTGACTAATCGACTGACTTTTTATGGTGTACCTAATTGCCGATTTTCGGAGACTCTGACGGTCGGATAAAGAAGGAAGGTTGGAATCGTGACAATAAGAGTAAAAAGATGAATAGACATAATAAAGTTTATTTGTAGTTCTAAACAAATTTAATGTGTTTGTTACTCACTTCATGTCACAGACGTTGCCCATAACCAACAGGCTGCATGGATTTCTTTCAGCTTTTCTCAGCTGCCACAAATCCCACTAAATGTAAAAAAATAAAAAAAGCTAAAAGGCACATAGCCAATGTACTTAAAACATCATCTCCTAAAAGCCCAGGACTGACTTGTCTAATGTGAGGGTACATGCAGCATGTTTTCTGAAGGTGTCTGTAGCTCCCTGCCCCACTCATCAGGTCAATAATGATCCACACTACTATGGAGGAAAGGAAAAGACTATAATAAATGAGAGTATCATCAGTAACACTTAACCTAGCCTAGCTTGGAGAAGTGATGCAAAGCTAACACCGTAGTACAGGATGTAAATTACTTTCTCCATGTCTCATCTAGACATCTAGTTGGAACATCGAAAAAAATACAGACATCACAAAAAAACTCTGACGATTGATATTGATATATTTTCTGTAAGATTGTAAGATCATGTATAGTTCTTCATTGCCCGTTTTATTATTATTTTTTCAGTGATTTCAGTCTTAATTCCAAGTCAACACTCAATTGAGTGCCATTACAGCTTTTCTCAATACAATGCCAATGTTAAGTGTTTTGTTTTTTGTTTTTTTAAAAAAATCAAGTTTTAGTTTTCAATGCTAATTTCTATTTTCAGTGTCAACATTTACTGTCACTATTTAGTAAAACTTTTTTAAAGTAAAATGAATGGAAATGTTGCTGTATTTTCTGCTGCTGTATTGCCACTCACTGTTGCCCCTTGATCTGCTGTTCTGTGTTTTATCACAAAATGAATCTGCAGAGCCTGGTCCATGGTGTTTGAATCTTAAAGCAGATACTAGTTCACTGAAAAAAAAAAAAAAAAAAAAGATTTTGTGGTGTAGTAATATTTATTAGGTTAACTGTCACAATTTTTATTTTGTAATTGTAAGTATCTGTGAGAACTGGAATTATTCAATTCAAACTATATATGTCATTCAAGTAATAAACAAACTGTGTGGGAAGAGTAAGTTTTACTATGTATTTTCACACAATATTCAAAGGTTTCATAATCATTGCACATGAACGTAGAAGATGTTTAATTTTTTAGATCATTTCTGTCTGTATTTTCCAGATTCAAAAAAGATGAAATGGTCGAGCTACAGGACACTTGGATTACTTCAGATGAGCAGTATGGAGACAATTTACTGATTATTGATGTATTTTTGGACGTTTGAAGCTAAGATACTGCTCACTGCAGAAAAACGAGTAGAAAAAAACGCCTCTCAAACTCACAGAAGAACACGGATGTTAACAAAACTTCACCAATCCTTCTATCGACAAAGGGGTTAGTAAATAATAACGAAAATTTAATCTTAGGGTGAACTATACCTTGTTGTTGTTTTGCTATGCAAACTTGTTGGAAAATGTTTTGTTGAAAAATAACTTTTTCACTTAAGAAAAATAAAGGTGTTGTTAAATTAAACAGTTGCCTCATTTTTTAAAGTCATTGTTTCAATTAACAAAAACATTAAGAACAAATTCAGGCAATTTAAACTGCAGAAAAATTATGTAAAATGTTGTGTAAATGTTACTTAATATAGTCCATAAATAAAAGTTAAATAAAATTACCTTGAAAAGCCATTGATTTTAGGTGAGATTTTTCAGTTTGAAGCAGAGTCTAAGTAAAACTTACAAAGAGAGAGTAAAATTCAATGACCACATTAATAATCAATAATAATCATTAAAAGCTTTGCTAGTAAAAGAAACTTATATCCGCAAGTAAAGTTTACTTGATGATCACCCTAGAATTTACTTACAATTTCTAAGTGCAAAAACTTTCCTAGGTTTTTCTAATAACACTCAAAAATTTCAGTGTTGTCTTGTTGTATTCACAGAAGCCTCTAATACTAGTAACAGTTTTACCTCATGATTGTGATAAAGACCAGGGGTCCTAATACCTTATGTGGTCTAGTATTTGTTCACAGATGACTAGTACAGAGTATGCAATATGGATATTTACACGCATGCATTGATTTATATTTTTATTGTTCAACATTTTGAAGGATTCTGTTAAAAGTGAATGTGAAAGAAGATGATTGAGGAAGAAGAGGGCGCTTGGCTATCCTGCCTGTGTGAAAAGAAAGTCTTAATCAGTTCCATAGAGATTCTCGCCAGTATTTTGTTAGTTTAAATCTATTTCTTTGTAGAAAATTTACATCACTGCATGCTTAGCTAATTAAAAATGTCAGTACTCACCTCATCCCAATTATCCTCCCAATCATAATGTAAATGTGTGAGGTAGACCGCATCGCCTGCCTAAAGGCTCCTTCAGTAAATTATTGCAATATGAAGGGGGCAGTAGAAAGATAATGTACTGATGATAATCTGTATCTTGCATATCGTAAAAAATGAGTTTCATGTGGTCTTGGTCTGATCTAAACAGACCCCTCCTGCTAATCACATGTAGCAGGGAGGTTACACAAGGTAGCTTGTTGCTTCTGTCAGTTGTTGGTGTCTGGAGAGGTTTTAATAAATGCCACAAATTGTCCTTGAGAATTTACCTCAGACTCATGTCTCTCTGTGGAAAACCACAGCACATCAACCTGGACATTACTGAAGCCCAGTTTAAAGCTCCAGTGGAGAACATTTGTCTTCTGTTTCTTACAGTGAGAATTATTACATAAACGAGAGATAATTCATAACACAGAACCATCTGGAAGTCCTCCTCAAGTGTCGTGTTTAAGTAAAGTTGGATATCTTTATTAATACTACTACCAATGAAGCAGGTCCCATAGTTAAAAGTGTATATTCCTAATGTAAGGATTGCAAAAAGCCTAACATTTCAAAATAAACAAGAGTTATCAAGATTCAAAACAGTAAATCAGTTCCAACCAATAAACTTTTCCAATTGGAAAGTCTTTATTTTTGGTTCTTTGTACATACAGACCTCCCCAGAGAGCAAGCTGAAAAAATGGCACAATGAACCATTACCTAACCCTTAAAGATATACAAGACATTTAAAATAAAAAAAGATGATTTAAACAAATGTATTGAACGGGTTAGTTGTTCATTGTCTAGCTTTTATGTGGCAACAGTGGCAAGGAAAAACTCCCTCTAAGAGGAAGAAACCTTGGGAGGAACCAGGCTCTCTGGGGCCCTTCCTCCTGAGGGCAGGGGGGGGGGGGACCTCCAGCTGCTTCTGGCCATCGGTGTGTCCATCTCTGGGGGAATGCAATGGTGGTGGAGGTGGGTTTGTGGTGTCCTCCTCTCCTCCTCCTCTCCAGCTACCTAACACTGACCTTCTTGGTCTTCCTTGGTACAGAGTCCTCACCCGCCACATTCACCAACTGGACAGTGATGACAGAGAGGATTAACAACTTGCTTGTATTATCTCTCACAATGGCTGCTCCTCTGCACTCAGTGTTATGAGGGATCCTGGCACTCTTATTGTGATTCGTGGTGCATTCAGATCCTGGAGTCTACAGAGATGATGCAGAGAACTGACAACTTACCTCCCGTGTCCCTGTGGCTACTCCTCTGGACACGATGATGCCAGGAATAAAGGCACTCTTTTTTGGGGGTTCCTGGTGCCTTCAGGTCACTGCCCCTAAAATCTGTACTGATGACAAGAGTGGGTTAGTGCATACTTAACCTTGTCCCTGTGGTTGCTCCTTCGTGATCAGAGGGATCCTGACGCTCTTCCAGTCCCCAGTATTCATCCAGTTATAGACCTGAGAACAAAGAGGGAAACACTTAAAGCAAACACGTATCTGTCTTTAAATCTCACTCTCTCTCTTTTTTTCTCAGTTCAGGATGTGATGGTGTCGCACATTCACATGTCTCTTATAAAGAGGGATGTATGCCGACTTCTTCCTTTGTTTGCATACAGATGAGCCGACTGTCTCCTTGACCTTTGAGTCGTTAGTATCTTAAGCATCTTAACCCTAACCCTTCTGCAAAGTGTCACTTTATGATTCTTACCTCCTTGTGCGGTGCCAAAGTGGTTAATGGTGCTGACCAGACTGTAGCATCTGCCACCCTGAGAAGAAGCAGATGACAGTTTGATTGAAGACCACACATTAAAACAGAAGTACTTTACTTTCACATCATCCTGACATTTCTGTTGGTTATCTGGTTAAGTTCTTTGTTTCCTTACTTGTTTAGAGGACACCACTACGTCCCTCTGAATCTGGACAGGGTTGTGCACCTTCTCCAGGGTGTACCTTGGAGTGAAGCGAAAACGCTTCAGGTGCATGATGAGGACTCTGTAGCAAAAGATATGAACAGGAAAACATCAAGATGGTTGCTAGGATATAATGATAACTTAGGGTGAGTGGATCACCGTGTGGTTTATCTTAAAATGAATAGTGTTTCTTACCCTGGCAGGGTGTCCAGTGTGGATTTCCGGCTGGAAATATCCCCTCCGCATTCACAGCTGCACTCAAAGTCTTCCTCCTACAGGACATCACAGAAGAACAGGATGTGTATTAGAAAGTGCTGAACTCAATAACACCACATGTCAATATGCAAAATGAAGAGGTGTGTGGGCCACGAGGTCTGTGATGATGTGACTGAATGAGGACTGGTGGATCTTACCCTCTGGTAGGCCTGCAGCATTTCCTCAATGGACCCTCCAGGAGTCACATCCAGAGAAATGTTGGTGAACTTCTCCCGTCTTGTTGTCTGGGCTCCACATCCGCACGTTAAATGAACAATACTTTTTAAAATACAAACACAAATGCATCTTTGTACCTCACTCGTCTGACTCTCTGACAGAGTAAACATGTGCATGGTGTTGAACTATGTGGTCTTACTTCTTGCACGTCCTAGTGTTCTCAATCCAGAACACCAGGTTGTCTTCCACAGGACAGGTGTATGTTGTCCCTAAGCCTACTGCCGCCTCCTTTAAGAGAGGACACAGTCCCTGAATCTGGTCCAGGGCACATATCAGGAACTTATGAGCATCCTGAATTAAAAGAAACACACAGAGGAGTTGATAAACTGAGCACATCATCATGAGGAGGTGAAATAACTAAACGGGGTCAGGTATCTCACCTTCTGTTCATTGTCCCTGAACTCGGGTGCCTGGACCGATACTGCATCCTTAAACAAGCGCAGGAGGCGTTTAGGTATCAGTGTGCTGCTTGAACTAATGAAAATAAGAAAGTTAACGACTTACTACTAAAAAGATAATTTTTCTTTTTTTTTTCTTTTTGAGGAGATGAAGAACGAAATGTTAAGAATTCAAACTTTATAACTAATGAGTAATAAAAACTATTTAAATTTAACTACTTACAAAAATTTTTGAGGAGAGGGGGAGAAGGTGTAAAATTCTTAAAACTAATCTACAAACTAAGAACTAATAAACACTAGAGAGTAACCTACAAACTACGAACTAAATTTTTTTTTGTGTTTTTCCATTTCTTAAGGAGGTAAAGAAGAAAGTGTTGAGTTAACTAACCTACAAACTAAGAACTAATACAAACTAGAAATTAACCTAAGAACTAAAAAGATTTTTTTGTGTTTTTGTATTTTTTTAAGGAGATGAAGAAAAAGGTGTTAAAGACTTATAACTAACCTACAAAATAAGAACTAATAAAAACTACAAAGTAACCTAAGAACTAAAAAGATTTTTTTTTTTGTTTTTTTTAAGGAGATGAAGGAGATGGCCTGTTTCCTGCAGGAGGCTCACATCAACGTGTCCATGGATGCGTTAAAAACATGGACCGGAAGCCAGAGAGAGAAGGAGAAGGAAGTTACAGACTGGTTCAGCTACACCCTCTAAACTGATACAGTAGTGTGGGATACATGTGTAGGGACTATGGAGCTGGGATAGAACAGTCCTGCCCAGAAAAATGAAAAGATGGTGAAAACCGACATATCTGGATTACTCACCCCTGCAGAGGTGGGCTAGGGGCTGGGGCTCCACTCCATGGGGACCAACACTCATACATCTGGATTACTCACTGTTACGGAAATTATTTTATTAAGAATAACATAGTCACTGAAATCTCGTTTAAAAGTTTTCCTTGCAGCAAGGAGTTGACACATGCACTACAGCAAGCACAAAATCAACTGGCAATAATAAGGTTTCATTCACTTTTCTATAGTAGGTGGTCCCAAACTAGTGATGGTTACAGACCTGCTATGTGGGCCAACGGTGGAGGGCTGGGGGCTGGGCCTCCACTCCATGGAGTCATCAGTGCTTACACAGGGTCGTCTCGTCTTACGTTTCTGAAAGAAATGAACAGGCAGAAAGTAAAGGATCCCATCCAACTGGTTCAGGTAGAGTGCAGCCAGACTGCTGCTGTAACATCAGTAACATCATTACACCTGAGTTTCCTGTCTAACTGAATTTATCATTGTATTTCAGCCAAACTGGCTTCTGTTGTTTACCCAAGTATCAAATGAAATTGAGTTAGTTAAGTATAATTATATAGTCTATACTGGTAGTGTTACGGCTTCTCTTTAAAACTTGCAAAAGCCGCTACTGAGCGGGTCAATACCACGCAGTCAAGAACAAAAGACAGTCGCAGATCCAGCGTCACTTCAGCTTGGATGCCATTTATTAATGACAACAAAAAGACACTTCAGCGGATTATAATCCTTGTGTTACAAAAAAGGAAAAGAAAAACATTTCTGCAATCTGCCCTTTGCAGTCAAAAAACTGTCCCGCTTCCCACTTTCATCAGTGTCTGCATTACTTTCCCTGGGTGTCCTAAATCACTTCTCAATCACTGCAGGCGGCAGCTCTGACCCAAAAAAGGAGGGGCAAACAACAATAAACAACATTCAGAGTCCATAATACATATGCTACAATACCAACAAAATTATGTTCTAATAAACCAATTCATTTAAACGTCTGTTTTCAAATAAAGCTATAAATAAATGTATAGATCAACCAAGATTAATTTTGGCCTCAACAGGTAGCATGTGCTTCTAAGAAGTTTGAAATGACAGGGACACTGAACATTAACAAACACTTCTATAAATGTGCCAGTTTAATCTGTGGGCTAATTTTAAAGTGCAGTCCCTGGGCAGGTGTAATTACAGCCACAAAAGACACATACAACATATTTAAACAGGAACTGTAATACCAAACATATAACAAAACGCTTCACAAGAACATAGAAAACATTTGAAACCACGGCCAACAATACAGACAACAGAAAACACGAATGTTGGCTTCATCTTGAGAAAAATGAGAAATAAAAGCAGAACTCATTTAAGGCTGTTGTTATTAAATTTAAAATATATTTCAGTAAAAAATAATCCTGAGCCTGAACTTTTTTTCCGGGGGGCGGGGGCGCAGGCGGTCCAACGCATATGCTAGGAAATTTGGCAAACAACTTTTTGGCATTGTGCTTAACAGAGTACAAGATGACCTACAATCTAAAATATGATTTTTAGAAATTAGAGGTCTGTAAAAATGAAGAGAGGAACTTTAAGCAGCTTACACAGGGTGAGGTACCTCACACCTCTCTCTGGATTTTTCAGACATGCAACACGGCTCCACCAGTGATCTAAATGATTTTTAGAACTTAAAGGTCCTAATGTTATAAGAGCATGTGAAACTCTGTCAGGCTAATTAATTTGAGGAATTATTCAATTAGCAACCATTTAATTCAGTAAAAGAAAATGTATATGAAAACAATATATAATCAGTTACAGTGCAACATTGAACTGTAGATAATATTGTAATTCTAAATTGCAGCATTTCCATCAGTTTTTTGTTCAAAACATATAGTGACCTCTGATAACTGCACAACTGTCCAGTACAATACTGGTTACTTGTTTCCACTCACGACCATAACACTGCAGGGCATCTTTGAGTTCCAGCATGAGTGCTGAAGCATTGCTAATATTAACTTTCCTGCTTGCAAGATGTTGTGTTATTACTCTGACCGCATTATCATCAAAAAAGCGAACCAGTGCATTAATAACTTTGTCCATGCTGTGGCTAGTGGCTTCATCAACATTAAGAGAAAACATACACTTTTTGAGCTTCTCAGACATACGTTTGTTAAACTCTGGGTTACCTTGGGTGTTCATATAATTGGCATGCTGATTTGAAACGGACAGTTTTGTCAAAGCATTTTATCAACAGCTATTTTTTTACACAGATCTAAGCGGTTGAGCGATCGTCAATGATTAATCGTGTTTTGCAATGAACGAGTACACACGTATTTTCAAGTCACAAACACGATCAGTCATTGACGCCCGTACGTCAGCAGTAGATGTTGCCCCTGGCAAACGACTTGTGTGTTGGAGAGCGTGAACGGCTGTTCTGTGACCGGGGTCTCCTTCGTGACGCCGTAGAACTTTTTTACCGCTAGTAGCGTAAATTAGTGCTTCTTCGAGCACAACACACAGAAACAAGCACCTGGCTCTCTTAATTTCTGGCACCAGCTAGGTTTGCCGTCTCTGCCCCTTTCTTCTATCCACGCCCAGCGCCATTTACTTTTAAGTTCTTTATCAGTTATAACTGATAGGATGTCTTCCCCTGGCTTCATGAATTTATTCTCCATCTTTTGACTTCGGTGAAACTGCGTTGTGTCTGTTGCGTACAAGACAACTCGGAAGTAACCAAGAAGTCATAGCATTCACGCTACAGGTTAACTCGGAGGAGAAAAAAAAAAGAAGTTTGGGATATTGTCACAAAACAATATGCAGCAGCAAACACTAAAAACATATGCAGCAGCAATTTATGCTTATTTTGGACAAAGACGAATATGCGTGTAATTTCCGACCTGTAAGTTCCGAGTTTAGTATATACAGTCAATGATACGGTCAATGGGTTTACCTCATGCATTCACTAACGTCAGGGTGGAGATCAACAAATAATAACGTCATGACGCACACACATAAAACAGCGCTGTTATTGGTTCTGAAGCAGCGGTAGAGATCCATTAGAGACAACCATTGTATGGAGATGCAGATGGAGATGCATGTTAATGCCAAGTCTGAACACAAACTGGTCACTTGGGATATAATAGCCCAGATCGGATCTTAATGCAAAGTCTGAACAGGCCCTACTCGTGGGCCAATTTTAGAATCATCAATTGACCAAAGATTTTTGGAGGAAACCGAGACCCTTGAGAAAAAAAACCAGACAGGCAAGGCGCAGAGAGAACGTGCCTATCATTATAGTATAAAAATATTATAAGGACCAATAATGGCCTTCCACTGGATTGGCTGAGGGCCAAATCAGTTTTTACCCTCAGACTATACACACAAGCTGTCAAAACACACACTACATGAGTGTTTGTTACACACAGGAGGGATTAATTCAACACACTGCCACCAAAATGTCAAGAATAGGGTGTATTACAGTATTTCCATATTCACAGTATTTCCACATTGAGCACATATACAGGTTCATCAGCATCGGCATTAACATCAGCATGATCTTGTCTCAGGTCAGGGTCAGGCCATAGTATTTCATCAACTTCACACATTATGTCTTCTCTCGCCAGGCAGCATGGGAAATATCCCCTTGTGTGTTGGATCCAACCCTGGATAGATTCCAGAGAAATGTAACATCATAAGTTTGTATCATAAGATTCCACATGTACGCTTTAGTCAGATATGTGTATCTATGACAGATGTATGTTTATATTGCTGTTCTCTTCTCTTCTCTCTTTGCTGTTCTCTTCTCTCTTTCTTCTGTCTGTACCCGATGGGTCCCTCCATATGAGCTGGGTTCTGCTCAAGGTTTCTTCCTGTTAAAAGGGAGTTTTTCCTTGCCACCGTCGCCTTCAGGCTTGCTCTGGGGGTTTCAGGCCGGGTTTTTGTAAAGCGTCTTGAGACGATTTGTATTGTTATTGACGCTATATAAATAAAATTGAATTGAATTGAATTGAAATATCCTTACAGGCATTCACCATTGCCTCCAGGAGATTGTGCTGTGTGTATGGGTTGTGGTCATAGGCTCTCCACCGCCACGCTGAGAAAAATTCCTCTATTGGATTCAGAAAAGGGGAGTATGCTGGCAGAAAAAGGACCCTGAACCTGGGGTGGTCATTGAACCAGGTGCGAACCAGAGCAGCCCGACTGAAGCTCACGTTATCCCAAGTGACAACATATTGGACTTGCTCTGGTTGCCCTGGCTCCCCTTCCTGTTGGAGAATGTTATTGTGCAGCTGATCTAGAAACTGAAGGAGTAGTGCAGTGCTGTATGGACCCAGTATGGCATGGTGGTGGAGGATGCCACAATTGCTAATGGCTGCACACATGGTGATGTTGCCTCCCCTCTGGCCCGGAACTTGTGTGATTGCATGCTGTCCAATGATGTTGTGGCCCCTTTTGCACCTTTTTGTGGAATACACATTTTACTCACACTGTCACAAATCGTACTCGAGGATCGATATTTTTCTGATCTCTCAGGGCTTGACCAATGCAGTCACTGACAGCAATATCAATGCTATGTCTCTGTCGGACCACACATCTATTGAACTTTGTGTAAATGTACAATCAGACCAGAGGTTGCGCTAGACTTTTTCGTTGTCTGTCATTTTGACTGACAGGGTCATAAAAATCCCGTCATAATATATTTTTACCCGTCACTTTATTATTATTATTATTATTATTATTATTTATTTATTTTTAAATGATAATAATGACATATTCAATAGCATTTAATTTTCATTAATTTTTAATTAATATTCAGTAGCGGTGGAAAAAAAGATTCGGCTCATACAACCGGCCATCAAAGACGACTCAAGAATCATGAATCATTCATCTTCTGTACCCGACTCAAAGACGACTCAAGAATCATGAATCATTCATCTTCTGTACCCGACTCAAAGACGACTCAAGAATCATGAATCATTCATCTTCTGTACCCGCTTATTCCTTTTAAGGGTCGCGGGGGTCTGCTGGAGCCTATCCTAGCTGTCATCGGGCGAAAGGCGGGGTACACCCTGGACAGGTCGCCAGTCTATCGCAGGGCAGAATCAAATCTAGATGTCTATTTAACCGGCTCAGTTGAGTCCTACAATCCTGTTTGATTGATATATAATCAATAAACTGCACCATTCACCATTCAAACTGACAGATTGCCTTCAGATTTTTTCGTCAGAGCTTTAAAAACACGGTCCATGGCGGAAAATATCAGGTTAACGCGACCCCTGAATCAGACGCACTTAGGCGAGGCAGATGGAGACTGAATACATCTCTGCTGCAGAATGAAGTATTTGCTAATTGGGCTAATATGGGCAGCACAGATACTTTGGCAATGCGAGGCTTCTAAAGCTTCCATTAGAGGCATTAGAGGCAAAATCATAGCAGAGACCTCTTGAATGAAGAAAGAACATTTAGCTAATATTTCAAAATTGGAATCAGAAGTAAGTAGAATGGAAAAAGAATTGGCAGACCATTACTCTGAAAACTTATTTAAAGATATCTGCAAATGTAAATTTCAGCTCAATGACATCTTCAATAAAAAGCAGAATATGCTCTGTTTAGACATAAAACATCATTTTATGAGTCAGGGGAGAAAACTGGCAGATTATTGGCCAGACAATTAAAAGAGCAGAGTTGTGCCCACACAATTCCGGCAATTAGAGCAGGGGGTTCTCTGGTGACGTCCTCTCAGGCAATGAACAATGTTTTCCAAGAATTTTATGAGAATCTGTATAGATCATCTGGCACTCAAAATTATTTATTATTGCAAGAATTTTTCACAAATGTAAAGCTTCCAACTATATCTCCTGAGCAGGCTGCTCTTCTTGATGATCCTGTGTCTCAGGAAGAGGTAAAAAAAAAATTCTATTCAAGCTATGCAAACAGGGAAATCACCTGGAAGTGATGGGTTCCCGGTCGAATACTATACATTCACAATACTATGCATGGCACATGCTGTACTGTATAGTGCAGTGTTTGTAACTTACAGAAAATGCTTCTGATAAGATAGGCCTGTTTTACATTAAATAAATTATGTAGGATGGTGTTTTATCATTATCAAAATGCTTCATCTCCTGCACCTGGCCTGCTGGCAGTTTTTACCCAGCTCTACAATGATGTATTTCTTTTAACTGCCTTCTTGAGGTCTTTCTCTTTCTTCTTAATCCATCTCTGATTTAAAGCATAGATTGTATATAAATATGGACTACACGTTTCCACTTCCTCTCATTGGCCAAACTCATCCTATTTTCTCGGGGATATGGGCGGTGCCATCTTGCGAGTTTGTAGTCAGAGTCTGATCAGTACGATCCGAGAGTGGAGCCACGCGATATCGATGCCCCGCCCACACTTCCTCCAGATTCACTCGCGTTTTCGTTTAATAAATACTACACTCTGCTCTACCTCCACCTGTTACAAGGAAATGTTGGATTATACACTGTACTTATTTTTTTTTTTTAGTTGTCTTTTACAAGTCTCACGGTCCCACAGGACCGCTTTACGGAGCGGTTGGCATGGGAACTGGTGGTCGCCATTAGGTCACATCCTGTTTTTATACTGTCAAATAACTAACTAAAATGAAACTTATTCAAAAAATTTACACTTGAACATTTATCAACATTATATTAAGCTCCCTCTCAAGGTGCTCAGGAACTTTTACACCTGCACCATCGAGAGCATCTTGTGTGGGAGCATCACCACCTGGATGGGAAATTGTACCAGGCAGGACTTCCTGGCCCTCAAGAGGGTGGTCCGTTCAGCGGAGTGGACCATCAGAACCCCCCTCCCCAACCTGCAGGACATTTACACCAAACATTGCAGGTTAAGGGCCACAAAGATCCTGAAACAGCCCAGTCACCCCGGACACTCTCTCTTCTCTCTACTGCCATCAGGCCGGCGTTTCCGATGCCTGATGATAGAAGAGTTTTTATCCTCATGCCATCCGCCTGCTCAACTCTGAGCCTTAGCTGGACTTAAATATCACTGCACTTTATTCATGTAGCTGCTAAATACTGTAAATGTATGTACATATACAACTACCCCCCCTCTAAGTTTACCAGTCTATATTTTTATTCAGTCTATATTTTTATTTTTATTTTATTTTATTTTATTTCTCTATCGGTGTACATTACACTTATATTGCTTACCTTGTGTGCAAACTACTGTTTACTGTAGTACTTATATTTTTTTACTACTGGCTGCAGGTACAACAATACATTTCACTGTGCATTGTACTATGTATAACTGTGCATGTGACGAATAAAACCTATCTATCTATCTATCTATCTATCTATCTATTAACTACATAAAATGACAGAAACCATCCTTCAAATAAAAGTTATTTGATGTGTATTTTAGTGTTTTAGTTTGGCCCAAGTCTCATCCACTAGCATGGAGAAGGTGGAGCTTATGACCTATACTGCAGCCAGTCACCAGGGGGAGCTCTACTTACTTTGCAAATAAGGAACTGTCTGGATTCCAGTGAGGAACACGGTGTTAATTTGTGAGCCTTAGAGGTTGTTGGTCTTTGTGTTTATTGAGTTTTCACATTGCAAACAAACATATTTAATAGCAGCATCTCATGTAGCGTCCTTTGCAGTATTCAAGACTCTTGACACTGTACATCTGAAAAGACACATCAAAGTGAAAAACCTAGAAAAAAACACGTCGTATTCAACAGTCGTCGTCTTTGCCTTGAACGAGGCACTGTACACTTTTCAGTCGCTTCATTTCTCTTTAACCAAACAAAATCCTGAGTCCATCCGATGTGCCCTCAACGCCTTTATGTGTAAAGTCTCCAACATCCTCAACTTTTCCTTGCGTGACAAACCTACTTTCTTTTACATTCACTGTATTACTGCCCGTCCAGAAAGTTCCTGCAGTGGTTTCAAAGCCCAAAAATATCCAAGTAAGACCCAGAAGAACCAGAATTACTCGGTGAGGCATCAAAAGCATCAGATGCTCCTGTGGAAAAGAAATATTTACACAACAGGCGTCTTCCAATAAGACGGGTAAAAATAAAAAGAGCAAATTCTCATGCACATTTTATATCAGCTTCAGTATGACTTGTACAGAGAGTTCACAAAAAGTGGATTCATTGGGGGATTTAAAGAGAAAAATACACAGTTTTAGAAAAGCAAACAGAAGAATAACACAATTAACAAGTGTTGCTGTGAAAACCATGAAAGATACTGAGATGCTCTTTTTGCCAGTGTATTAATTATATTTAAATTATTTGCACTTAAAGAGTCACTTCACCTAAATTCAAAAAATAAATACCTGCTGCTGACAAACAAATAACTATATACCAGAAAAAGTCTTCGTATGACCTACAGGAGTGAAACGACACACAGAGAAAGAAGAATACAACTTTAATGACTGGTAAAAGATTTAAATCAGGGGTGCCAAACACACAGCCCGTGGGCTAAAACCCGGCCTGTCAGGGGATCCAATCTGGCCCTGCGGGATGAGTTTGCAAAGTGCAAAAATTAGGTAGGAGACAATAACAACAATAACTGCAATTTTTTTTTTTGTTTTGTTTTTTAATAAAATTGGCACCTATTCCTAATTTGTCCACTAGAGGTTGCGTTGTTTAAGTAAGAATTGAGAACTAAACAGCAGGTGGCAGCAGTGAGCCGAAATTGCAGTTTTGTAAAAGGATTTAGACAGAAAATTATCTTAGTTTTGACTAGACAAATGTTTTCATTTCTTATTAATGAAATTAAAAACAAAAAAGTGACACCCCAGCTCACCGTCTAGTATTTCGTCAACCCGTCTATCCCCCACGCTACCTCACCTCCTCCTTTGCGCCTATCATAAATACTACTGCCCTGTGAGAAGGCTATCATTTGAACATATATATATCCTGATTGGTAGGACTATGCTGAAACAACTGTGTAGTCTTACATGATTTTTATATGTAATTTAACAATTAAACACAAGAAACGCAAGCACCATCAGTCTTTAGACCTGTGCATTACTGATCATTGGAACACACTAACACGCCCTTTTATTGTGAAGGACATTTAAAGGGGAATTACCGTTTTTTACAACCTGAACCTTTTTTCTGTCAAACAAGATTCAACGGTATGTCTCTTTGCCCTGCCTGCCGTAGCCACATAGCATTTTGCAACTAAACTAACTTTTCACTCCAAAACTGCAGGCCATCACCGCATTAAGCCCCACCCACATGATTTGATTGGCCCAGCAGGTCTTTGTGGGAGTGTAATCAGTGCCCAACAGAGAGACTCCAGACCAGTTTTCCACTGCAAAAAATATTCATGAGCAGGGGAAGTCAGGTCGGCATCCAAAACTGGTTTCGTAGATAAATCTCACATATATATGTTTGCTACTTGCTACGCTTTTTAATTTTTTTCTGATCACACAAACTATGATTGAGGATATTTCACCAATTTTGGACAAAATATTTTGGACTAAAAATATTTATTTTATATTCCAGTGAAAGGGGAAAATAAAAAAGACTGGCCAGTTAAATTCACAAGTGTGATCAGAAAATTAAAATTAAAGATTCTAATATTATACATGGGATATACTGCTACGTATATGGCATGTGCAGGACAAGTGAAGAATGAGAGATTTCTAGGCTATCTACAGGGTGCAGGTTCACTGCAGGATGAATTTTGTTGGCAGTAAATACAGACTCTTGCATTTTAAAGCAACAACACACAAGAAATCAAACATTAAGTTATATATTATGATGGTATGAGATGTTGTTCCTGATTGAGTCATCTACAGGCACCAATAGACTTTACACTATAAAAATAAATTACAAATTCACAAACTTGAAATCGAAAAAGTGAAGAATTTCCACAGTTAAATCCTGATGTGTTTAAGGAGTGTACAGAGCATAGGTCTGTGTATAAAGTTATTTTTTTTTACAGTGCAGCAACAGTGCAAATATGTAGTTGTACAAATAAAGGCAAGAAGAAAAAAGGCAAAATGTAAATTCCCTGTTTAAAATAAACATTGAAGAAGCTGCAAACCCAGAGCAGCATCCAGTCAGCGCTCTGCCCTGTTGAGAACCACAGAACAAAACAAAACAACCATTAAAACACAAATACATGGAAAAAAACTGTGTTATGTACATAAATGCTGCTAACTAGAGGGACTTAAATGTCAGCGGAGTCCCAAAGCAATTCAAAGGTTAATCCGGCCAAGACTTGATGTGCAGCTCTGCGGTCTATATTGGACCCTGTGATGGGGGGGCCCAGACCGGGATGCATGTGTCCTCCGTAATAAAACAAAAGCATGCCGCACGCACGTTGCGCTCAGTCTACGAGTTGCGTGATGATTTGCGATTAGTGTGGAACATGACTCATGTGGCAAGACGGGAATGCAGCAAGAGCATGTGCACACATGTACTCCCATCAGCCAGAACATTAAAACCACTGTCAGGAGAAGTAAATAACATTGAGCATCTTGTGACAATTCAATGTTCTGCTGGGAAACGTTTGGATCTGGATGTTACTTAGACATGTAGCACCAACCTACACCAGACCAGACCAGGCAGCCCCCCATCACCCCATAGCAATGACATTCCTTGATGGCAGCAGGCAGATGTCAGATGACAGCTCTGAGTCCCGGAGTGATTTTCACTTTGAGTCGTGGCCTCTCATGAACTCCCTCTTAGTAACTCACTAAGTTTGAATGCCATTATCCGTCTCTCATCGCGGACCAGACATTGTGTGTCAGTGATGAACAATGACAAGCTGCGTTCCCTGGTTTCCATGCTGACAACAACATGTCCCCGCACCTAAACTAAAACACTACTTAAATTTACTTTTAGACTGCAGCGACGCATTGTTAACCTTTGCCAGTCTATGAGTACACTGGCCTGATCAGATCGTGACATTTTCAAAGCGGAAAAGGGTTAAAGCAAAAAGAATAATTATCGGATCATTCATTTAGGTGAAGTTGTGCTAAAAAGAAGACCCCAAACGTGCATGTCGTAAAAATATTTTTTTTACGTGAGATATAGAGGCAAAAGTAGATTGCTGGGAGTTAAACCTGGAAAAGAAAATTAAACTGAATTTTAAACTGGTTTTGTATATGGATTAAATAAATCAAACATACTGTATATGTGCCTTCATTTAACCATTTTAATCTAAGTTAAACATCCTAATTTAAAATATGCAAAATTAAATATGGACACAGTTGATTTGGTTGGGTTAGATAATCTCTTTTTCTACCCATTCGTGCACAGTTTATATGTTGTCAACCCAGACCCTACGTAGAGCCTGACGTGCACCTCTCCAGAAATGTTGAACTGCGACTGGTTCACTTGGTAGTAGCTTGTTTCCGCTTCAGTATTTCCGGCTGCTTCTCCATCTCCGCAATTTTCTAATTGATTGTTTTGGATTAATAAAGATGGAACACATCAAGGTTGGTTAGATACATATGTAGGTTACGTACATACGTAGATTACGAACATAGGTTTCCAACATATGTAGGTTACATACATATGTAGGTTATGTACATACGTAGGTTACGTACATAGGTTACGGAGTCTATGTCCCGCAGAAGTATGAACCTTGCTTTATTCATAAATCTAACAAACCAATTCTAATTTCACTCACAAACTAGCCTCCTTAAATTAACGTCAATATCTTTAATACCTGTTGCTTAACAAACCAGCTGACAGAGTGTCTTTCTGTACACCAGAGAGCAAAATAACATACCCACACATCTAGTAAATTATTAAAATGAAATAGTGGACTCAAAATGAGAGATCTTTCTATCATCAACTATAACAACCATCATTAACATCACCGCCTATGGCTCTAACTTTATAGAAACCTTCAGTGGTGCTATCTTCAGTGGGACCGTATGCAGAGTGTTGATGAAGGGAAACAGCCTCTCGCTGGAAGTCTTAGAGAAGCTGTAAATGCTCGCGTTTGTGTCCGGATCGTAAAACGTCACTTTCTGTCTGCCGCAGTCCAGATGTACCCTGATCCTCTGGAGTGGCTTCTTCAACGTGAGGACTTTGTCCCTAACCCTTGGCGAGGACACTCTGTATTTGCCGTCGTGGAACCGTATGCTCCAGCATCCGGTCTGCATTCCTGCATTACTCTGCGCAGACTCTACCACAACACCCACCGCCCAGTTTTCGTTATCCTCAACCTCGACGTCCCAGCTGTGAGTCCCCGAGACAAAGCCCTCGGAGCCCACAACGGTGACAGAGTCTTCAAAGCTCTCTGGTTTTTTTGGACATGTCTTGTTCTCTTGGTGTACATATATTACGGTGTCCAGGTCCTGAGTTAGCTTAACGTGTGGCTCTGCAGTGTTGGGGTCTAGGATGACAGGAGAATACGAGACCATGTCCTTCATCTTGCTCCAGATGTTGAAGCTTAAGTTGCCCATGTGTTTGGCCACATCTACCAAAGATCCTGAGTCAAAACGTGGATCATCCAGCAGGGGGTGCTGCTGTAGTCTTTCCACTGCAGCCGAGAAGTTCTGCAGGAATGGCACATCTTCAGCTATGAGCTCCTCCTCCGTGGCTCTGATTGTTTCCGTCAGGGCTGACATTTCTCTGCTTAAATCTTCGATCCTCGCCCGCATCAGCTGACTCTTCTGTTCCTCTTCCTCTTTCAGTGCGGTGAGCCTGAGCTCCTCTTCTCTTTGTAGAAACTGGTGAAGCTCCTCAAACTGCTTCTGAATCAGCCACTCTGTTTGCCGAGCCTGAATCTTGTTTATCCTTGCTGAATGACACCACGCAACGTTCACTTGACAAAGGTGCTCCAGTTTGTCCCTTAACGGTTTTAGGCGATTTCTGAGTTCCCTCTTGTGATCCTGCGCGGCCTCATCGACCGGTCTGAAGCTGTCGTAGCCGCAAAGATCCTCGGGCCTTGAAAGAGTTTGCCGTGAGAAGGCTTCACACATGTTCTTCAGGACCAAGTTACAGAGCGGGTCACTCTTTGAGGATCTTCTCTTACAGATCGGACATTCGAGAATCACTTTATTTGTCCACCATTTCTGCAGACACAGTTTACAGAAGATGTGGCTGCATGATAGCACGACCGGATTGTCAAAAATGTCATGGCAGATTGAGCAAGAAAGGTCTTTCTCTGCTTGAAAAATCCTACAAGCCATTTCCAACTGACGATTCTTTGTCGCGTTTCAAAAAACTCACAACCCGTCAAAAGAGCAGCTATATGACCAGTAGTCTCTAGAAGTCTGCTGCCGTATGCCTGTGCTCTCAGCAAATAAACTGTGCTTCTTGGTCTATATGGCTTCTTGGTCTAACAGTCAGAGAATGGGTGGAGGCTACCAGGACGATTCCTGTAAATGGAAATCTATTGTCATTAAGTGCCTCTTTGCCTTTTTGAAAGATTTTTCCACTTTATTTTTGTGTGCATCATGTGGACACAGGGACGTGCACAGACATTTGGAGGGGCTATTGCTCTAACCTGGACATTTCGTCACAGGACTGTGCACTGTTCTGGGCATTATCATGTGGCCCACCTATACAAAACAATTAAGAGTGTAAGTGTTCAAATAATAAAAAAGTGTTATTATTGTTGCGATCAATGCAAGATCTAAATTTTTCCTTATCGCACTACGAAGGTATGTGCAAGCTCAGCAGAGAGTTTGGAGATGGAGCTGTCTCCAATATAATAATTCATATAATTCTGCATAAGTTCTAGAGTGTACCTTTAAATTAAGGATACCATTGTCCACAGCATCTATGTTTCTCCTCATCACACTCCTGACATGGCCCTTTTATAGTAACTCTCTAACACTCAGCTCATCACCCTGATTATGTAGTCTACCTGTCTGATGTGTTGCGTGATGCTCCGCACGTTCTCCCTCACTCTCAGGTCTGGAGCCTTGTGTTTGGGCCTCATCTTAAATAGAATAATTAGAATCTGAATTAAGTAACTTATATAGTACACTGTACTTTTCACTGATAAAAAATGCATGGACAACTGAAACCTCTGTTGCAGTCAGTTGAATTTCCATATAATGTGGATACATTCAATGATTCTGGTGAAGCCCAGGAATTACACTGGAGAATACTTACTTTTATATTTTTTTAAATAAATATGTAGCCTACTTGTATAAAGAACAATCACAATATATTACAAAGCCTTAGTGAACCTGTTATCTGGCCTTACCATCCCATATTTCACTATAGCTATTTTATTGGATCATACGGGCGGTGCCATCTTGCGAGTTTGTAGCCAGCATAGACATATATACATAGACGCCACATCGACTGCTGCCGCCTACTGGAGCGGCGTGCCTACAGGGCGGCCATCTTGGAACAGGGACACTCGCTCCTACAGTGCATTACATCTATGGAGGAATGGTGTTTCTACACAATAAAAGTGATCATAAATCGCTCAGTCGTCAAGCTATTTTCAGGAGTTTATTTGTTTGTCAAACGTCAGACATGACAGACAGACAGACATAGATAGAACAAAAAGAACCCAGAAAACGTTCAGGTGTGTTCAGGTCTTTAATGCATTGCTTGAAGGGTATACATTGCATTTGAATATAATAATAATAATAATATTAATAATTATATTGTTATTATTACTTATCATTATCATTATATTATTATATTATTTTTATTATTACCGGTATTATTATTATTATTGCTATCATTATCATTATATTATTTTTATTATTACCGGTATTATTATTATTATTGCTATCATTATCATTATTGCTATTGCTGTTATTATTATATTAATATTATATTATTATAATTATATCACTATCATCATCATTATTATTATTGTTATTGTAGACATAGGAACAGCTTGCAGGAACTTACAGGATCAGGACTTTGTTGCACACTGCAGGACACAGAGGAGAACTTTGTTCCTCATGGCTGTCCAGCTCCTAAACTCCCACCACCCTGATCAGTATCATCATCTCTATGAATAAAGTGATTTGATTGATTCCAAATATTCAAGCTAAACAGGTTCTTTGAATTACCAGAGGGTTAAGTGGCAGAACTTTGAAATATTCAAGGAAAGAACAGAACATTAACAATCCCCCCAGAAAACTATTTACAAGAGTATTTACAAGCCTTTCATGAACTGGAGCTAAAACCCCTGAAAGAGAACTGTTTTGCACAGTTTCTTTCTTGTGCTGCCACTCTGGTATTTGAGTGAGTTAAGTTTTGTAATGTGGTGCAGCCTAATTTTGAGGAACACAGACACCACTAGTTTCAGTAGGTAGGTAGCAGTAGTCTGCTGATAACATTAAGTAGAATTTGTATTTGGGTAGTAAAACCATAATTTTTATCATAGCTACATGTGTGAAGTTTTTAACAAACGTTTGGAAATCGGTCCAAAATTCAGCGAATAATTCTACTTTGAGATTGAGGAGTAGCTCTTTCCTTCATTATAATACATTATATTAACTACCTAAAATGACAGAAACCATCCTTTTTTTTAAAAAAAGATTTATTTTTATTAACAGAAGCTAAGACAGGATATTTATGGTGTTTAATAAGCATCTACAATTTGTCACAATGAATTCAGGTGCATTTTACAGAGGGAACGTACATAAATGTTTAAACTTACAGATACACCACAAAAGGATGATTTTTGAATGTCAGAAGAGAAATGAAATAATAATAAAAATTCAAATAATAAAAAATTCAAATAATAGAATAACAACAAAAAACAAAACAAAACATGAACTTCTCCCATCCCACCCTACACCCCCGTATGGCTCTCAATTGCCTTTCATTTACGTACCTACACAGTCTATGTACAAGATTTATACATATGCCCATCTGTACACATTTGTTTGTATATAAATGAATATACTACTCACTACTCTCAAATACACCAAGAAAGAAGAATTTACAGAGGGCTAATTTGAAGCCGGTCCAGGAAGGTTCACACCACCACAGTCAACCAAATCTAAAGAAGGCAGAATGTCTATGAAGGGGCCCCAAATTTTTTCAAAGGATATATACTTCCCTCTCACATTATATAATATCTTTTCATGTGTGCAGTAGGACACAAGCTCATTAATCCTGTGTTTCACTGATGGGGAATTTTCAGATTTCCAGTTAATTAGAATACATTTTTTCACTGCAGTACTCGCAAGTAAAATAAAGTATTTCTTATAGTAAGTCACATTAACAGAGCTTGTGTCCCCCAGAATCCACAGTTTTGGGTCCTGAACAATGTGAATTCCTATTACCCTTGAAGTTAGATCAATCGCACGTTTCCAAAGTTCTTCTATCATTGGGCAACTCCATAGCATGTGTAGAAGATCACCATCGGTCACCTTGCATCTCTGACATCTGGAGGAAATGTTGCTGTCCATTTTATGTAACCTGTAAGGGGTGTAGTATGTCCTATGAAATATATTAAATTGAATTTGCCTGTATTTTGTGGAGATTAATACAGTCTGTGCCTGTTCCAATAAATGATGCCAATCCACCTCCTCATAAACACAGCCCAGATCAGTTTCCCATTTTCCTTTTGTAGAAGTTTTATCATAAACAGGTAACTTTCCATTGATGATACCATATATAGAAGATGTTATTCTTTTTGTTAATCTGCATAATTTGTTACACAAATAGGTTTCAAGAGGAGTTTCTTTGGGGATATCTGGGAATGTTTCTTTAGAATTCTCCTTAACCCAGTCTCTAATTTGTAGGAATTTGAAGAGACTATTTTTAGGAAGACTGAATTTTTCATTTAATTGTTGGAAGTTAGCAAATGTATCATTAATGTATAAATCAGCAACTGTTTGGATTACTCTATCTTTCCATCTCCGCAATACTGAGTCAGCGATATGGTGTGAGAGGCTGGGATTATCCCATAAAGGTGTCCTTCAAAGAAAAAAAATATTTGTATTGAGAAGTGAGTGTGATTCTTGCCAAGCAGCAAATGCGTTCAGAATTACTGAATTGTTTGTGAGTGTGGCTAAACATTTTTTTGTATCTATAAATGGAACATCCTTTCAAGGCATAGACTTCATCTCATGCTGTTCTATTGGGACCCATCTAACCTCACTCTTCTCTGCATGCAGCCAGATCCAAATTGATCGATACTGAGAAGCAAGATAATAATTAATAAAGTTTGGTAGGTTAAGTCCTCCCCTTGGAGCCTGTAGGGAAATGAGTTTGACCCTAGGGTTTTTCTTTTGCCATATAAAAGGAGTTATGATTTTGTTAAGCTCATTGAAGAAACTCTCGGGAACATTTATAGAGAGACATTGGAATAGGTAAATAAACTTTGGCAAAATATTCATTTTAATAGGGTTAATTCTGCCTATGAGAGACAGTGGGAGATCCATCCATCTCTGAAGATTAAGTTTGGTTTGTTCCAATAATTTTGTATAATTCTGTTTAAATATATGCCCATCTGATATGCCAATTTGTATACCCAAATATTTGAAACCATTGATGCACCATTTCAATGGGTCAGTGAGAGCTCTAATATTGTTATCCTGTATATTTAGTGGTAGAATCTCACTTTTAGTGTAATTTAATTTATACCCTGAAACTGCACTATATTCTTTGAGAGATTTCAATAGAGGGAGGACTGATGTGTGTGGATCGGTCACAAATAACAGGAGATTATCTGCATATAAACAAAGTTTATGTTCACTTGAGCCAAATTTGAATCCAGCTATGGAGGTGTTGGAGCGTATAGTGATGGCTAGTGGTTTGATCGCAAGTGTAAAGAACAGGGGGGAGCTTGGACAGCCTTGCCTCCAGCCTCTGGATAAGGGGAAAGTGTTAGACAGAACGTCATTGTTAAAATCTTAGCTTTAGGAGCATTAAAAAGTGTTTTAACATACTGAATGAATTTCTGTCCAAAGCCCATGGCCTCTAAAGTCCGGAATAGAAAGCTTGGTTCAATCCTATCAAATGCTTTGTTTGCATCCATAGATAGTATAAACATAGGATTTCGTTTTATTTTTTTGAGCGGTGTTCAGTATGTGGAGCAGTCTCCGCACATTATCTGCTCCATGCCTGTTTTTATCAAAGCCTGTTTGGTCAGCATGAATCATCTTTGGAAGGACATCTTCCAGTATAATAGCAATTAGTTTGGATAGTATCTTATAATCTGTGTTTAGGAGACTGAGGGGTCTGTATGAGTCACATTTCTGTTTGTCCTTATCTGGTTTTGGAAGTAGTGTGATTGTTGCAATTTCCAATGAGTCTGGTATTTTTTTATTTTCGAGGGCTTCCTTAATCATGTTCGTGAGGGGGGTCAGTAATTTTTTTGAGAAGGCCTTATAATACTCGACAGGGAAGCCATCTGGCCCGGGAGTCTTGTTATTTTGTAAAGAATTAATGGCTTGAAGTACCTCCATTTCTGATATGTCTGCATCAAGCAGCTCTCTATCCTCATCTTGTAATTTGGGAAGGGTTATTCCATCCATGAACCTTTTTGCTCCAATATTGTCAGCGTCCTGCCCAGTTTTGTATACATTTTCATAAAATTGTTTGAATTCTATATTTATGGATGTTGAATCTTTGTGGAGTCTGCCGTCCTCTGTTATTATTGTATACATTTTTCAGATGTTTCCTTTCTAATTTGCCATGCCAGGAGTTTGCCTGTTTTGTTCCCAAATTCGTTATAATGATATCTAGTCCTGGCCATAGCTGCTTCCTCTTTGTTGGTACATAGATTATCATACTGCATTCTTGCTGTCGTTAGTGGGTTAAAGTGCTTTTCCTTTTTGGTAGCAATGTAGTCCTGTTCCAGCTTTTTAATATCACTTTCCAATTTAGTTAGTGTCTCTCTATTTTTATTTTATTTTTTTTTACCTTATGGGCACTGTATGATAAAACAGAGAAATATTTTGCATCAAGGAGCTCTTCTGCAATTACTCACATTTTTTCTCCTATCATGTCAATGGACTCCTCACATATTGTTGACAACAGATACGAGGCGCTCCCTCTGCCCTCCTGGCCATATGTTTTAATATGCTCTGCCATGGGGTCAAATTGGGATATTAACTTGAATATCCCCAAATAATTGCTGTTACGTGGCGATCCAAGGAGCTCGTCACTCCCTCTGAATGCCAGTCCTCTTTCTCCGACAAACTTGACCACTGCCACACGTCGCAGAACATCCCTCCAATATTCCCTCGCATCCGAAGTTTGCTTTCTTGTCAGTTGTGAAACGAAGAGGGCCCTCTTTCTTTTTTTTTTTTTTTTTTTTTTTTTTTTTTTGTCCTGTCCAGCATCGAGGCAAGCAGAATAATGATCTGTTCTTCATATTGTGCTGAGCAGATTTTGATTTGCCAAGGGGAGCTTTATGAATGATAAGGCTCCTCTTGATAATCTCAGTTAAACTTTATTTTATTTTTTATACATGTTGGTGGATGGACCTTTACATAATATTGCTGAACCTGACACGGAGAGAGAAAGAGAAAGAAAGATAGAGTGGACAGGAGTTGAGAGAAAAAGGGGGGGGGGGGGGGGGGGGGGGGGATGGAGAGAAAAAGAGGGATACACCAAGCAGCAACTGCTACACCTGTTGAGAAACACAACAAAGAACATCACCCGGTCTCGGCCGGAGAGCAAGCTGACAATCCTAAAAGGCACACAAAAGAGAAAGATTACACTGGGGTAGACAACAACCATGGCACAAAAGTTTTATACACTCGTGTTTAAGTCTACACATACATGTTTGTATAACACAGCAGATAACTAAACCACAGTAGTCCTTAATGTTCACGGTTTGTATACACGGTTTAAATGTTCACCAGAGGATGCAGTGACTGTGTCACCATGCAGAATGAGGATGAAGAGTGTTTAAAGATGGCTGTGATGGTGCAACCGTTCCCCCAAGGAGAGCAGACAATGGACAGGAAGTCCCAGGATCCCAACCACCAGCAGCAACCCCAGGGTGCGTGTCCCCACCACCACACCACAGAGGGACATGCCTCCATCCAGCTGGTGGCATAGGAGGCCCCCGGCCAGAGCCCCCCCCCCAGCTGCGGCGAGCAGGCCCCGGCGGCCCAAGATAGGCAGCCACCAACCTCGCCAGGCAACCAGCCACCCGGGACAGGCACGGAGCAGGGTCCACGGCCCCACGAGCCCGAGGGCAGCACCCCCCACCCCCACCAGACACGCGGCCCAGCCGAGAGGGCCCTCTTTCAATGAGAACACTCTTTACTTTGTCACTGGATATAGTTCCCCACAGGCAGGATTAGTAACAGTTTCACACCAGGAGTCTTCATCATCATCCCACTGCTGTACGGCACTCTCAGGTTCGTTCCCGGCCACTAACATCTCACCCTCCGCAGGCGAATTTTTCCCGATTTTGTGGCGCCCCCTGGAGGCCACGGCGCCCTTAGCATTTGCCTATATTGCTATATTGCTATAATGGGCCAGCCAGCTGAGCAGGGGTTGAAAGACCCCTCTGAATTAGTAATGTATGTTTACCACCATTTGTTATTTGAATTCTGCTACCCATGTCTTAATTATTTAATTCCAATGCTTCTGCAGAGTTGTCACTAAAATCTTGTTACAGGCGTCTTTGAGGCTACTGTGAAAAAATATCTACTGAGCCAGAGAATATATGCTGCAGACAGAGGCGCACCTTGTCAACAGGCAAGGCAGGCAACTGCTTGGAGCCCCGTGCCGCTAGGGGGCCCCCGATTGCCGGTGGGATAAACGAGAATTTCGTCCATAGGGATTGAATGATGGATTACGTGATTTTGCGTGCTCCTGTCCTGTTGTACAAACAATACATCTGTACATGTATGCTATCTGACTGTGTTCAAACGAGTTCAAAGAATCCACACATATAGCCAATTTTTTTTTTTTTTAAAACGACAGACATGCGCGATATTCTTACCATGTTTTGCTTAATTTAGCAACAAAGCTAGAAGATAGTTGCTAACGTTCACTGGTCAAGACGGCTGAAGTGCACACACACAGTTCTAGTGATTATAAGAGATGTTGTCCATCGTAGTGAAGTATCATGATACATACTTATGTAATCGATATGAATATGATTGTCACACATCTTTTAATGAACACATTGATTCTCGGATGGCCAGCTACACCCGGTAGATAAATAGCAACAGGCGAATACGTATCAAGTGCCAACGTAGAAAGGGCCTACTTAACACGAGTGCATATCAAAATTCCGATTGGATGGAATGTTGATTGACATTGGCTTTGCTCAGTCAAAATCCAGCCCAGGTGGATAACTTCCTCGTTTCGAAAATGAACGTAGCGAATGGGTGACGTTGTATCATTCAGTAACCTAAATTGGAAAATTAGCTGCAGGAAAATGAAGAGGAGCTATCCATCTGGTAGTGAAAAGAAGAAGAAAAAAAAAGAAGAAGAAGCAAAAAGAAAGAAAGACAGTGGTAAGTGGAGCAGATAATGATTTACTTTAAATTTTGTACAAAGTTTATATTGGGTTGTTAAAGCAATTTACTGTATTTTATTATACAATTATTTTATTTTTATTTTTATTTATTTATTCTTTACTTTTATTATTTTATATTTTCCAAAATAACAAGGTTGTTCATGTTTAGAACATTTGGAATTAAAAAAGGTTTTATTTCATACATTTTTCGTTGGTGTCAGATTATTTATAGCCTAACATAATGGTGATGAACACTGGTTGGTAGGGCCCCCTAGGAATTTTTGCTTGGGGCCCCCACAGACTCTAGAATCGCCTCTGGCTGCAGAGATGACACAGGTAATTACTTCATTAATTGAGTTGCTATTATGAATTCATTTACTCTAGGCTGGAGCCTATTCCAGCTGTGAGGCGTGGTACCCCCTGGACAGGTCTCCAGTCTATCACAGGGCTAACACAGAGAGACAACCATTCACACTTGCACCTACGGCCAATTTAGAATCACTAGTGAACCTAATGAGCATGTCTTTGGACGGTGGGAGAAGGCCAGAGTACCCGGAGAGAACCCACACAGACACAGGGAGAACATGCAAACTCCACACAGAAAGGCCCCAGTCAGGGTTAATATTCTTAAAATGTTTATTTCAGAACAACTCAGGGCTTTGACGTGATTTTCAGTAATTCAGACTCATTCTGGAAATCGGTAAATTGGTTGGTAGAATGCGTTTTAAACCAGTGGAAACCCCTTATAAATTCTACGTGTTTGCTTTCTAGCTAAATGAAACTTTGCAAAAACTCTATATCATCAATTGCAGTAACAAATGGATTCTGTGGTTTTAAGATAAGAATTTATTCAGGGAAAAAATTTAAATGGTACACAGCAGCAGTTAAATAAAAATAGAACAAGGTAAGAAAAGAACAAAAATATCAAATATAAAAGTAATATTATTTAGGGTACAAGAAATATTGTGTACATCAATGTGGACATCATGAATATCATGAATACTGACAAATTAACAATGAGAAAAATTGCTCTTAAAAAAACAAATACTGCACAGAATGAGTATAGTGGCGCTTGCGGCCTTCAGAATTTTCTACATTTCTGCATGAAAATGACTCGGATTTTTACACAAGTATACAAAAAGAACCCAACCAAAGAAAATTAACTGTGTACTTATTCATTTTTTTCTTAATCATTTGTTCATATCTCTGAGTTGCAAAAGGCACAAGCCTTGTTTCTAGTATCTTGTGTGACTCCCCTTTGCAGCACTAACAGCAACTAAATATTTCCAGTAAATGCTGATCTGTCATGGCTGAGAGGAACAACTCACATTTCCGTTCTTTTGTTTGACTTTGGTTCTGTTAGTCTATTTTCAGGACTCCGCTAATGTTTTGAGTCATTTTTATGTGGAAATGTTGAAAACTCTGAAGGCTACAAAAACTTTTAAGGGACACTATACACTAATATCTTCTATCCTCCTGCCGTATGGCACCATCTTTTGGTCGATAACTCACACCGGCTGAAACCTGCAGAGACAGGAGAGAGAGACAAGACATTAGTGGTGCACCATCTTAACACTTCTACTCGACCGTCCTGTTGTGTGTGGGTTAATGATTAATGGTACAACGGCATGCAAAGAGGAGATCTCCTCACTTTCACACACACACACACACACACACACGAGCGGTACCTGCTGATTTCCAAATATAAAAACATTAACAACAGAAGCACATTAATGACATGACATGGTGAGCATCGTCCGATGGCGGCTCTGTTTTGGGCCATGTGTTGAGTTGTTTGCTTTGTAGCAGGGATTTCTTCCACCACAGAGCTACACATGCAGCTCAGGGAGGAATGGGTAACACCGCTGCTCTGCTCTGCCTCCTCAGCCTGCACACAAACCCAGTATGGAGCACTGGGCCGAACTGGGAGAGGAGGCACAAACACTATCACACGCATACATTCACATTTACACATAAAAGCTGAGGAAACACAAAGAGAATAATCACCAGTAATATTAATTTATGTGTAAATAGCAGGTAATTTAAATTAAAAAAAACTTTCAGCAGTACAAGCAAAGGACTAAGTAAAAAGGTGCAATATTATTGAATTATAGTTTCCTGGCTAGGATGAATGTAATATGAAAATAATATGGCTCAAAACTGTTTGCCCAGTACGAAACAATACTTCAGCGACACACTTCTCATACTAAAATAATATGCTAAATAAGTGTCCTTAAATGTCTGGTTTTGCCTTTTCAAAAGTCTAAAACTGTCACATTTAGCTTGAATAATGAGTAAAAATGATTGGGGAAATAGTTTCGGATTCATTTATTTATTTATTTTTGCTGAACTACTTGATTTACCAGGAAAAAACAAACCAAAAACTTTTTAGCTCAATGAAATTAAACTTGCTGAAGGACACGCAGACTAGACACGTGGCACATGCGCAGTCCGCGCACAGTCATTAGGATCGCACAGTATAATTTAAATACATCCATACGTGCATTTAACAAAATAAAATCTTTTAAATTTAGTGTGAAATTTTATTTATGTGTCTATAGATGCAGTTTCACCCATGTAACACGTCAGTACAGTAATTCGTAGGAATAAAAACGTGCAGAATAATGGATAGTATCTTATAATATAATATCATAATTTAACATTAACATTGGGTCAAACATTGATAATATTTATCTGTTAGTTACTTATTTTAACCTAAATTCACAACACGGTCGACCTGGTAGCGCGATACTTCCGACAACAAATTTCAAAAGTTCAAAGCCGATCGAATTAAAACAGAATAGTTGTGTAATCAATGTCTACACTTGGTGATGGAAAGAACATTTGTTAAAAAGTAGCAGAAAAAATACAAAAAAACGAGGTTAATTTACTTGCATCTAAACAGGTTGTAGCGCTGTTATACAGACATGGAGGATAGAAAGGTCTGGAAAGAGAAAGAGAGGACAGTAGTACTGCTGCTTATAGTTTAGTATAGGGTTGCCAGGTTGGCACTTTATCCCCTCACACGTATTAGGGGAAACTATGTTGTGTTTCTTCTCTATCTTTTGCACCCATAAACAGCATCAAATAAAAATCCGCATCAGGAGTTTAGTTAATGTATTGTAGCGCATCTAAATCAATACAAAAATGTCGCATTTTCTATTCACACACTCTCTGTCCTTTACATCAGTCATGTGCTGCTTCAGTACTTGAAAACACAAGGTAAATCACTTGATTTGGCCGCACTGTCTCCTGAAAACGCGTTGTTCCCCTAGACCTGGCAACCCGCGTACGGGCCAGCGTCCTCGCGCGACACGACGCAGACTCAAAAATCATGGCGGACGAAGTTGAGCAGGTTGGTGTAGCTGTGCCTAGTTTTACTCGTGTTTTTAACACAGCGTTTATTTATTTAACACAAGGGACCAGGCAGCTCATAGTTTGTTTCCTGTGCTTTATTTAAAGTGTTTATCGTGTTTGTTTATTTATTTGTATGTGCAAACGGAGCGGAGGGGCCTGTCCAACAAGCTAGCTCACCTAGCTTGGTTAGCATTTTAGTGCTAACGTCAAAATGACAAAACGTGTTTACGTGTGAAATGTAGAAAAGCGTGCATGTTGCAGTTTGCCGATTCTCACTTTTTTGCTTCACTTCAATGTTGGACCGCAACTAATAGTAGTTCATTGAGTTTAATTTGTTGTTCATGTACGTTCAGCCTGACCTGCAGATGTTGAGACAGTTCAGGTTTGTTTGAGCTCATTTAGTTGCCCCTAAATCAAGAAATCTGAACCTCTCTTGGCTTTATGTCAACGTTTAGTATTAAAGTACAACCCGTCTCTAAGAAGAAGAAGACGGTGCAACTCTGTTCATGTAAAATAATTTATTCGAGATTTCGTTTGGTAGACATGAACCACAATGAATGAAACTTCCTGCCACTTGGATTAAGGATGTAGCGGTATTTCCTAAACGTAATTGTAAAAGAAGAAATTGACAAAATAAATGGGCGTCATAGTAAATAGTTAATTCCTCCGTAGTTAAAAATACATACTTTCACGTTCTGCTCTTTATGTGAGCTCAGAGCTTTAGAAGCCTGCCCCTGCCCCCCTGCAGAAAAAAACAAAAAAACAACCTGTTTTTAGGTGTCTTTATGTCCGATTGGTCCTCAGTTTGCCTGAAGCAAGGGTGCAGAACAGTGGGTCAATTACTTACTGTCAGTTCTTCCTGTCTGTAGCAGTGCAGCTGTAAGAACACACTCAAGGTGATCTCAAAGAGGCAGCAGTAATTCGTTCATTGTGTCAGTGAAACTACTGGGGATGTCCTGATCTAGTTTTTTTTTTTTTTTTTTTTTTGCCCCCCGATCCAATACCAGTCTTTTAATATTGAGTATTGTCAGTTCAGAGTCTCGATCCAATCTTAAATAAACAATATTTCCTCACCTGGAGCTTCATGTAGGCGTTTCTTCTCTTCCTTGTATTCTCCTAGATGCATCTGGATTAAGTCCAATAAATAGTCAAAGTTAATGTAGTGTGAAGAGGGTAGCTTGTACCTTGGCTCCAGAAAATCTGTGTTCTCAACTCCAAAAATGTTCTGGTCATCCAACACTATAAACTCTGTGACCCCCTCTATATGATTTTAAATGTAGATATGCTTTATATGAACTCTCTTGATAAAACGTATCTTCCTTCATGACTGCTCTGATGTTCAGTTGATGTTAAAACAACGTCAGAAAGGTGGTAATTCAACTGAATGATAATTTTGGAGGATGTAGTTTGTGGTGCTGTTAAACTGGATTGAATTAAACACTGAAGTGGTTCTGTTATTTAGCCTAGCCCATGTAGTAAAATTGGGTTGTCAAAATAATAGAAACATGTATCAGTTCAGCACAATACATTTCAACAGTACTACAAACCACAGCCTCCAAAATAAAATCATTCTTGAGTCTACAGCTCTCAACTATTATTTTCAGCCACTGCTGAAAACCAGAACCTTAATGAAGCTAAGACATAGAGCAGGATTGCATTTGTGTTCACTAGTGTACCTAACAAACTGTCTATTGAGTGTATGTTGAAAGTATAACTAACGTACTTTATTTGTGCTGCAGCAACCGACTACCAACACGGTTGAGGAGCCTTTAGATCTGATCAGACTCAGTCTAGATGAGCGAATCTACGTCAAGATGAGGAACGACCGGGAGCTCCGTGGCAGACTGCATGTAAGCTAAACACAACGCACGGTTGAGTTGAGGTCTTCTTCATCTTAGTTCAGCAGCTCTGGGAATGAGGACAGCCACTTTGACCTCGGACAAAATTCCTTGAAAATATGCGGCTTAGCTACATGTGGTACATTTTTGTTTTTCTCTGTTACAAGCTTTTGTGCATTCTTCTCCTTGTTTACATTTTTTGGTTTTTATATTTTGTTTTTGTTTGTCCCAGGCCTACGATCAGCACCTGAACATGATCCTGGGTGATGTGGAAGAGACGGTGACGACAGTGGAGATTGATGAGGAGACTTATGAAGAACTCTACAAGGTAAAAGAGTTTTCTTGTTGTAGCCTCATTTCTTGTTAGTGAGCATTTGCCCATGGCTCTTATACCAACCTGGACATGCAAGACTTTCCTGAAACAAGGGAGCAATGCTGCTTTACAATTGTAAGGTCTTTTCAAACAGGAAAGACCATTTCTGGCAGCACTGACTTGTTAATATGATGCCTTTGTGTCATTCCAATGTGAGTGAAATTTACCTTAATATTCCTTAAGCACTCATCCAGACAAGACCATTCAAGCTACTTTTCCTCATGTCATTTTTTTCATTTGTAAGACATTTAATAGATTTTCCAGTAACTCTGTACAGAATATTAAGTAAGTGTGCATTTTTTGTATCATTTCAGTCGACCAAGAGAAACATCCCCATGCTGTTTGTAAGAGGAGACGGTGTTGTCCTTGTAGCTCCACCTCTCAGGGTAGGATAATCCCGACCGTGTCCTGGTGTGAAGGAGGGTTTTTTTTTTGCGGCCGGGAAGTTTCAGATCATGAGGGAGAGGCCAGTGCTGCCGTGACAGTCTGAAACTGGGTTCAAACGCCTTCATTCCCCAGAGGTCAGACTACTGTCAGCATCAAAGTCCTTTCACTTTACATTAAAGAAACGTCACTACTTATTAACTATTTTTCTGTTTCGGCTGAGAATAAAAATCAGTGTTTGAGTAAAGGAAAAAACAGAGGCGACATTTTGGAAAGGAGTGTGTTTTGTTTTTTTATATTTTATTTGGACAAATTGTTGTTTGATGAAAAAAAGTATTAGCAGACATAAAACTGTTGATTTAGAATTGTCTCAGGCATGATTTTTATGTCGGTTCCCTGCTTAAGTGTTGAAGTTTCTCCGAACAGATGATCTGTGAATATTTGGGACGTTTTTCCTCAGTTTCTTTTGGATGGTTTTAGTTGAATCTTTTTATATGTATTTTTGTAGTGTTGTATGGGTGGAAATGTTTCCCAGAGGAAACAGGATTTTTTTGTTTATTTTTTTCTTTTTTCTATTTGGTTATGGTAAAATTGAATAAAAAAAGATAATTGGAAAAAGAAAATGTCTTTTGAGTCTTATGTGAAAATCAGTGCAAATTTAAACCATCTCCAAAAGTCCTATATAAAGAATTTCACATTATGTATGGATGATTACCTACCATCATTATGCAGTTACATTCTGTATTACAGGTTTATTGTTATGGATGTGTCGATGTGTAGTTAGTATTGGAAAAAGAGATCATTTTAAAAATGGTAAAGCATGGCAGGATTTATGTAGCAAAGTAGGTAATTACTGTAGGAATCCAATGTTTATCAAGTGGTTTATTTTAATGAAAGGGATTTCAAAATTTTCACTACTAAAGTAAAAGATCAAGTACAAAATGTTTGTGGCTTTTTCTTGTTGAAGGGGCTTGTGTCAAAATGTATCTCTGAAAACGTTTTAGTTCACATTAGGAGTAAAAGACTGCATACTATTTGACTGTTTATAAAGCCTAAATTAAAATGTATCACCTAATTCTGTGTTACACATTTTTAACCAACTTCTATATAACTAATTGCTATATATATATATATATATATATATGACACTTCTTTGCACAAGTCATTGGCAGTAGACCACATTTATATGAAACTGTGATGTAAAGACAGTGGACACTGAAGATGGGTCAAATTTGACCTTGAGGACAATAGGAAGGTTAATATAACTGCTGGTAACCAAACCGAATTAATTTCTGTCCTGCCCCCCTGTAGGTGTTTATTCAGCCATACTTCTGGATATTTCTAACAGTGTGCCATATAATAGGAAAAATATGTATGTTTTTCAAATAACTAGAGCTGTCTAACATACATGGTGTAAAAAAGGAATTTAAATGCATTAATTGGTTGTATTACTGTATTTTAGTCACTAGATGGCAGTATAGCGCTTATTAACTATCTGCAGTGTCATTCTGTTTAACAGGTGATTGTTACGATGAGGGCTGAATCTGAAGAGGCTGTAGGTGTCCCCACAGACTGACGATTGACTTTTGCTCAAACATTCAATTCTATTCAGTTTTATTTATACAGCGTCAATAACAATACAAATTGTCTTGAGACGATTTTCAGAACCCAGCCTGAGACCCCCAGAGCAAGCAATAAGGCGACAGTGGTGAAGAAAAACTCCCTTTTAACAGGAAGAAACCTTGAGCAGCACCCGGCTCATATGGAGGGACCCATCTGATTGAGGCCGGCCGGGTAGAGACACAAAAAGAGAAAGGAGAGAGGAGCAGGAGGAACAAGGTAAACGCATCTGCCACAGATACATACAGCTAACTAAAGCATACATGTAGAATCTGATCGTGAGAAAAGTACAAAAACATGAGAGATTGAAAAGGATTATAAACAAGAGCATAGGGGCTTGAAAATGTCAGTGACGATAGTAGTTGTGTCACAGGTGAGTTAGCTGCTATAATGATCGAATACAAGAGGATATCATAGGCAGGCTGGAGAAAGATGGTTTTAGATAGGAGCGGATAACTGCAGGCCATGGAGACTGGGCAGGTTGATGAAACCAGGACCACATATGAGTAGTATGGACCTCCACAGGTCAGAAACACACAACTCCAGACCAGAGACACTCACAAGAAGATGGAGGACGAGGGAATGGAAGATGGAGAGATGAACACACAGCTATTAACATGCAAAACAGTAGCAGCACACAATGTAGGAGTAGTAAGAGAGAAGAAATTGAATAAGACCGACCAGGGTGTTAGATTTGTGTTTATAATTTTGTCCTACTTAAGAATTGGCTGCTCTAACCTTCATTATTGTATTATGTTATAGTAATATCTTAATAGTGTTGTTTAGTAAATGCTATGCTAAGATGGTAAACATACGTGCTAAACCTTAGCACGTAGAGTGACTAGAATGTATTTAATTTAAAGCGCAGCCTCACAGTGCTGCTCTCATTAATAATTCACTTTCCTGCCAATCTTGCCCGAAACTGAAAATGAACTTTCACCATCACCCTTTCATTGATAAGCGCATTCCTCTATAAAGCTTGTTCCAGATATGTGTTCAGTGCGGGCCCCACCAGCGAAGGTACTGTACATGCTGCACACAGCCAGGGTTCCTCTACCTGATTTGAGTGAGCAGAAGTACCGATGTACTCGATATTAAACTGAAAGCCTTTACTTGCTTCACCTCCGTGCAGGTATCGGTGCCACGACTGTGAAATATTGATGGTCTCTTGGCCCAGACTACAAAAGCATGTTTCATTTCGCAGCTTTGAAATTGACCGTTTAAGAATTCAACAGCGACGCATTGTTCTAAGTTAAAACTGCTTCTAGCTGGATCATCAGTGTTTTAGAGCGGAGACCAGATTTCATTAGTAGCTTCTGGTGTCTTCATATTATTGTTATGGGACGTTTTCGAGTTTATTAGCAGTGTCTCTGTATGGAGGCAGATGCTAACTCTTAATAGGAACTGGGGATGAATGGGAATCATTACTTGTTCTTTTGTTTTTGTCTTTTGTGTTTCCAGCTGTGGGGTTTGTATAAAATACGCATAATCCACATTAAGAAGCTGCACTGACCGTCTGGCTACATCACCATCAGTGCCCATTACCGCTGTATAAAGCTACCTCTGAGGGACTATTACTGTAATGTTACATCAAAAGGGCAAGACCTTAATGCACTTTAATGAGGAGCTCAGCATTGTCTTGCATCTATAATCCAATTACAGTAATAACAATAAAAAACTACTTTTTATAGCCCAGCTAAAATAATTAATAAAAGTGCCAGCTCAAATTTAGCTTAGACCTTTCAATCCTAACATGCTCAATGTCGTAATTATTTAATTCCATTTCCTGTGAAACGACTACTGGGTGGCCATTCATACTTTTTAATGGGAAAGCAGGGAACTAGGGAGGGAAAATTCCCCATTAAGTACATCAAGATTTTAAATCATACATTTAAACTATAGAAATAAAATCAACACAACTCCAATTTAAGACAACTTTATTTAATAACATTCCAAATGAAACGTCAGGATGCAGTAAAACTTTAATGTCCAGACAGTTTACCACATAAAATCGTGTTTTAAAATGTTCTCCCCTATGGAGACATTTTTTTAATTGCTGAGAAGTCAGAGTTCAAGAGAAGCCACTGAGCAGCACTCCATGAGCTGGGAAGAATCAGGATCTGATGGAGGTCAAAAACGATTCCCATGCTCTATCGGCTATGGATGCATTAGATAAGCTTGCTGCCAGTCTTTCTCCAGTAGCCAGCTGTTGGCGTGTTGGCAACAACAGCAGAAAGACAGGACACCTTGAATAGCTCTTTATCTCTTTACAGTCAGAACTTTTAGTCACACTAGCATTGTGCCTCTCTGTATGGCACTTTGTTCCAGGCTGAAATACCAAACATTAGATGAATTACCGTGACATGACATTTTGTACAAACAGTCATATGACCCCCGGGATGAATTGTAATGCCTTCCCCTGCCTTTTCTCAAAACACCATCGGTCTGCCGCCTATTGCACTGCAATGCCGTCTCTTTGTTGTTCAACAGCAGTAAGGCTGGGATTTAAACCTGAGAAAAATGTGTGACTACGACTAAAAGCCTGCTGGATTTTATCTTACGTCGTTGCCTCAGACCCAGCAGCAATAGTCACAGCAATCGTCAAATACAATGCAAACATATTTTCAAGCACAATGCTACCAAGGATTGCTAGATGCTTGTGCCGAAGGAAAGGCGTCAACCTGTCTCAAATAAACTGTTATTTTCCACAAGACGTGATGTCATTAGATAAATTCACTCCCTTTTGAGTTTCATAAATGAAATGGATTGAGATCTCACAAAGAGGTGCGTTTGGATGTTCATGGTCTTTAGTCTCAACAAATTCACCAGACATTCTGATATCCATTTTTGAGTAAATGTGTGTTTACTGTCTTGTTTCTCATTGTAATGTGTAATTTTTAGCGATAAGTGTACAATGAACCTTGATTGTTAGCTTACATATGTTGATTCTCTATGTCACTGCACCTAATCCACAACACTTTCTATATTTGGATCCAAAAGACAAAGTTCAGGCTTCAGTTCAGATCCAGTTCAGCTCCAGCGTAAACCAAGCCAAATCCAGTTACCCTCGTTTCAACCTTGTTTTTTGAACATACCATGACCTGGATGACCGGGAACCTTTGTAGGATCAAAACAGATTCCTTCAGTTACACTCAGACGTTCCTACTAAAACCCCAGCAAGTGTTTTGTTTTATTACCTTTGAGATACAGTCGTATTTTAAGCAGAAATGTGTTGCTGTATTTATGTTTTGCTGCAAATTGGATGTAAGGGAAGTTCACTACAAGATTAATGCTGCCATTAAATGAACTCGTGGTTATGACCTGAGATGTCATGTACGCGCAGCACTTTACTTTCAAGTGGTAACGTCAGGCATAAGTTGTAAAAACACTGCTGCTAGGCAACTGTTGGCACCTAGAAGCCACACTGGGTAATTTAATGTAGGAGATGCAAAGCTGTAATGAAAGGATGAGGCTGCCAGGAGTATCAGCATTTGACATATTTTAAAGTTAAACTTTATATGACTAAATTACAATGTATGAACTCACCATCCTCCTCCACCATTTCTGTAAATATCTTCAAACAACTTTTCAACTAGGGTTAGGGTTCGCTACTTGCAAGAAAACATTCTCTAATTAAAGCTGCAAGCAGCATTGAGGTGGCCAAGCAGGAAGTTCGGCAGCGCAGATTTGCCATGTAACTCAATGCAGTCGCATCAGACATAAAGCATTAAGCAGTCACAGCAGGTTTCGAGCCAAAAAAGCCAGGATCCTGTTTGGCGAATGCTTTTGCCAGTTGTTCCAGAAAGCAAATACATCGATAAGGCATGGTCCGAAGATGGCCTGTTCCAATTTTGGTGAAGATCAGATGAAATTTGTGACCTGTGAAAATGTTTTGATGTTTCTGATTAAATCCAATATGGCGGCCGAATCAATTACGATGACATCACAAGTTGACGTGGGTCGGCCTAATGACGTCTAACAGTATAACCAGACACCATTAGTACATTTTAATTCCAAAGACATCAACAGCTACAGGCCAAAATGCATGGTTGCTAATTGCAGCGCCCCCTAGAGGTCATAGGTCGCCAAAATTTATTGAGCGTTCCCCTGATCGGGTCCTGAGTCCATGTACCGAGTTTGGCTTTGATACACGCAAGGGCTGCTGAGATATGAGCTCACTTCCTGTTAGGGGCTTCGCCGCAAATTTCGATTGGCTGTTACGGGAGAACGGTTTTAGTTCCGAAGACAAAAAGTAACGCATTAATGAAGCACGGTCCGTAGATGACGTGTGTGAAGTTTGGTGTCGATCGGACAAAAGTTGTGACCCGTGAAAACTTTGAAGTGTTTTCGATAAAATCCAAAATGGCGGAAATTCCAATGGGGCGAAATTAACATCATAGGTATCGTCGATCTCGGCATGATCCAAGGAGTCCAACAGTACCAAGTTTTTGAATATCAGGCATACGGGTCAAAAGTTATAAGCGAAAACGCAATTTTGCTAATTACATCGCCCCCTAGTGGCCGAATGACACCAAATTTTCATTGCGCACTTCTAGGGGAGTGTCGAAGCGTGTGACCGAGTTTGGTCTTCGGAAGTCAAAGCGTCGCCGAGATATAAGAAAACTTCCTGTTTGGCGGCGTTGCCGCCGACTGCGATTGGCTAACGCGAAAAGTCGGCATGAACTGTCACTGGGGCAACCCACGGTATCTGTGGATATCGTAATTTCATTTCAAATAAAAACGCATCAAGAGATATGAGCAAAAACAATGTTTTGCTAATTATAGCGCCCCCTAGTGGAGAAATGACACCAGATTTTTATCGTGCACTTGGGACAGAGTCTGGAAGCGTGGTACCAAATTTGGTTTCATTGCACCAAAACGTTGCCGAGATATGAGCTCAAATGGAAAACGGCGCCTTCGCCGCCAATTTTGATTGGCTGTTACGGCCAAACGGTTTCGAATCTGAAGATGACTTCTGATAACTTTTGTGCGCATTGGTCAGAAGACGGTGTGTGCCAATTTTCGTGAGAATCGGACAAAATTTGTGACCGCTGAAACTTTTTTCGTGTTTTTGATGAAATCCAAAATGGCGGAAAATCCATCATGGCCGAAATTGACGCCATATGGTGCGTTGAACCCGGCGTGGTCCAAGGATGCCGAGGATACCTTGTTTTCAAAAATCGGACATACGGTTCAAAAGTTACATGCACAAATGTACTTCAAACTTTGACCCGTTGGTGGCGCTAGAGCGTGGTTAGTGCTTACATGAAACTCAGTCAATGTAAAGTTGAGACTGTCCTTAAGCTGTGTGCAAAATTTGACAACTTTTTACCATACGGTTCTATGGGCTGCCATAGACTCCCATGGCGGAAAAATAATAATAATAATTAAAGCTGCAAGCAGCATTGAGGTGGCCAAGCAGGAAGTTCGGCAGTGCAGATTTGCCACGTAACTCAATGCAGTCGCATCAGACATAAAGCATTAAGCAGTCACAGCAGGTTTCGAGCCAAAAAAGCCAGGATCGGTTGAGATATCAGGTCACTTCCTGTTTGGCGAATGCTTTTGCCAATTGTTCCAGAAAGCAAATACATTGATAAGGCATGGTCCGAAGATGGCCTGTTCCAATTTTGGTGAAGATCAGATGAAATTTGTGACCTGTGAAAACGTTTTGATGTTTCTGATTAAATCCAATATGGCGGCCGAATCAATTACGATGACATCACAAGTTGACGTGGGTCGGCCTGAGGACGTCTAACAGTATTACCAGACACCATTAGTACATTTTAATTCCAAACACATCAACAGCTGCAGGCCAAAATGCATGGTTGCTAATTGCAGCGCCCCCTAGAGGTCAAAGGTCGCCAAAATTTCTTGAGCGTCCCCCTGATCGGGTCCTGAGTCCATGCACCGAGTTTGGCTTTGATACACGCAAGGGCTGCTGAGATATGAGCTCACTTCCTGTTAGGGGCTTTCGCCGCAAATTTCGATTGGCTGTTACGGGAGAACGGTTTTAGTTCCGAAGACAAAAAGTAATGCGTTAATGAAGCTTGGTCCGTAGATGACGTGTGTGAAGTTTGGTGTCGATCGGACAAAATTTGTGACCCGTGAAAACTTTGAAGTGTTTTTGATCAAATCCAAAATGGCGGAAATTCCAATGGGGCGAAATTAACATCATAGGTATCGTCGATCTCGGCATGATCCAAGGAGTCCAACAGTACCAAGTTTTTGAATATCAGGCATAGGGGTCAAAAGTTATAAGCAAAAACGCAATTTTGCTAATTACATCGCCCCCTAGTGGCCGAATGACACCGAATTTTTATTGCGCACTTCTGAGGGAGTGTCGAAGCGCGTGACCGAGTTTGGTCTTCGGAAGTCAAAGCGTCGCCGAGATATAAGAAAACTTCCTGTTTGGCTGCGTTGCCGCCGACTGCGATTGGCTAACGCGAAAAGTTGGCATGAACTGTCACTGGGGCAACCCACGGTATGTGCGGATATCACAATTTCATTTCAAATAAAAACGCATCAAGAGATATGAGCAAAAACAATGTTTTGCTAATTATAGCGCCCCCTAGTGGCGACAGGACACCAGATTTTTGCCGTGCCCTTAAGACACAGTCTGGAAGCGTGGTACCAAATTTGGTTTCATTGCACCAAAGCGTTGCCGAGATATGGGCTCAAATGGAAAACGGCGCCTTCGCCGCCGATTTTGATTGGCTGTTACGGGCGACCGCTTGTAGTTCCGAAGACAAAAAGTAATGCGTTAAGGAAGCATGGTCTGTTGATGACGTGTTTGAAGTTTGGCGTCGATCGGACCAAATTTGTGACTTGTGAAAACTTTGAAAGGTTTTTGATGAAATCCAAAATGGCGGAAAATCCATCATGGCGGAAATTGACGCCATATGGTGCGTTGAACTCGGCGTGGTCCAAGGATGCCGAGGATACCTTGTTTTCAAAAATCGGACATACGGTTCAAAAGTTACATGCACAAATGTACTTCAAACTTTGACCCGTTGGTGGCGCTAGAGCGTGGTTAGTGCTTACATGAAACTCAGTCAAAGTAATGTTGAGACTGTCCTTAAGCTGTGTGCAAAATTTGACAACTTTTTACCATACGGTTCTATGGGCTGCCATAGACTCCCATGGCGGAATAATAATAATAATAGGGAAGAAAACGTACAATCACAATAGGTGTCCTACGCAGCTTCGCTGCTTGGCCACCAATAATAATAATAATAATTAAAGCTGCAAGCAGCATTGAGGTGGCCAAGCAGAAAGTTCAGCAGTGCAGATTTGCCGTGTAACTCAATGCAGTCGCATCAGACATAAAGCATTAAGCAGTCACAGCAGGTTTCAAGCCAAAAAAGCCAGGATCGGTTGAGATATAAGGTCACTTCCTGTTTGGCGAATGCTTTTGCCAGTTGTTCCAGAAAGCAAATACATTGATAAGGCATGGTCCGAAGATGGCCTGTTCCAATTTTGGTGAAGATCAGATGAAATTTGTGACCTGTGAAAATGTTTTGATGTTTCTGATTAAATCCAATATGGCGGCCGAATCAATTACGATGACATCACAAGTTGACCTGGGTCGGCCTAAGTACGTCTAACAGCATTACCAGACACCATTAGTACATTTGAATTCCAAACACATCATCAGCTGCAGGCCAAAATGCATGGTTGCTAATTGCAGCGCCCCCTAGAGGTCAAAGGTCGCCAAAATTTCTTGAGCGTCCCCCTGATCGGGTCCTGAGTCCATGCACCGAGTTTGGCTTTGATACATGCAAGGGCTGCTGAGATATGAGCTCACTTCCTGTTAGGGGCTTCGCCGCAAATTTCGATTGGCTGTTACGGGAGAACGGTTATAGTTCCGAAGACAAAAAGTAATGCGTTAATGAAGCACGGTCCGTAGATGACGTGTGTGAAGTTTGGTGTCGATCGGACAAAAGTTGTGACCCGTGAAAACTTTGAAGTGTTTTCGATTAAATCCAAAATGGCGGAAATTCCAATGGGGCGAAATTAACATCATAGGTATCGTCGATCTCGGCATGATCCAAGGAGTCCAACAGTACCAAGTTTTTGAATATCAGGCATACGGGTCAAAAGTTATAAGCAAAAACGCAATTTTGCTAATTACACCGCCCCCTAGTGGCCGAATGACACCAAATTTTTATTGCGCACTTCTAACGGAGTGTTGAAGCGCGTGACCGAGTTTGGTCTTCGGAAGCCAAAGCGTCGCCGAGATATAAGAAAACTTCCTGTTTGGCGGCGTTGCCGGCGACTGCGATCGGCTAACGCGAAAAGTCGGCATGAACTGTCACTGGGGCAACCCACGGTATCTGCGGATATCGCAATTTCATTTCAAATAAAAACGCATCAAGAGATATGAGCAAAAACAATGTTTTGCTAATTATAGCGCCCCCTAGTGGAGAAATGACACCAGATTTTTATCGTGCACTTGGGACAGAGTCTGGAAGCGTGGTACCAAATTTGGTTTCATTGCACCAAAACGTTGCCGAGATATGAGCTCAAATGGAAAACGGCGCCTTCGCCGCCAATTTTGATTGACTGTTACGGCCAAACGGTTTTGAATCTGAAGATTCCTTCTGATAACTTTTGTGCGCATTGGTCAGAAGACGGTCTGTGCCAATTTTCGTGAGAATCGGACAAAATTTGTGACCGCTGAAACTTTTTTCGTGTTTTTGATGAAATCCAAAATTGCGGAAAATCCATCATGACGGAAATTGACGCCATATGGTGCGTTGAACTCGGCTTGGTCCAAGGATGCCGAGGATACCTTGTTTTCAAAAATCGGACATAAGGTTCAAAAGTTACATGCACAAATGTACTTCAAAGTTTGACCCGTTGGTGGCGCTAGAGCGTGGTTAGTGCTTACATGAAACTCAGTCAAAGTAATGTTGAGACTGTCCTTAAGCTGTGTGCAAAATTTCACAACTTTTTACCATACGGTTCTATGGGCTGCCATAGACTCCCATGGCGGAATAATAATAATAATAGGGAAGAAAACGTACAATCACAATAGGTGTCCTACGCAGCTTCGCTGCTTGGCCACCAATTAGCATGTTTTTCCCTGTGACCTAAGTGCCTTCCAACAGCTAGATGATGCCTGTTTTATATAAGGTTATTTTTTTTTTTATCACCTTTATTGCAGTTTCACACTAAATAACAAACAGAGAATCTTGTTTAGACATCCAAGAAAAGTTACTGTTTATCTGGGAATCCTTCTGTATGTCTAAGTGTAACTATCCTTAGGTTAAAAGTTTTAATATGTGCAATAGTTTAATCTATTACTTGTTACATGCCAAACCAGTGACATTTCTATCAACCTCATTCACACTTTCTCTTAGTTAATGTTAGCAAACATTCAAACGCGATTATGTTAAACATCAGCTTATTGCTCAAAGCTCCGTCAGGCCTCACATAACATGTGACATGTCATGTCATTTAAAAAACAAACAAACATGGAAGCATCACCTCAAGTGTGATGAAAGTACATTTGTAACAGGGAATTACAGGTGTGTGCTAAGGGCCTTGCAGCCTCTGGACTTAACATGCATCTACATGGACCACACTGTACTGCAGTTATTTACTTCCTGCAGAGAAAAGTTCCATCTAAGTTAGCCGTTTTTCTTGTAGTTCTCTTTGCTCTATGTGATTTAGTTTGAAATCTAAAATAAATATGTCCCTAGGTATACAGTATCTGTACATATTGTAAAAGCGTAGTTGCGTTTGAACGTCTCTTAATCCTCTTAATCTTCACAAAAACAGAGCATTACTGTAGCATTCAGTAAACACGCAGGTCATGAGGATCATCCAAGAGTACGCCATAAACATGAAAGAGCTTCATTCTCTCGTTGCCATTTATCGCCTGTTTGTGATGTTCAGCACATTCTCCAGCAGCTGACTGACAGGACTGTCCCTCACATGACACGTCATCCCGGTCTTTGAAGCGGCTAACAAATAAATACTGAATGACTTCATGCTTCACATGTCTTTACACTTGTGTCAGAGATGCTTTTTAAGCTCTAATCGCTGGAGCTCTGATGTGATGAGGCCACATTGCTCAGCATTCACACTCAGGCTAAGAATGTCTCTGATGTGGTTGAAGTTATTTAACTATACCCCCCTACACCAACACCACATACCGAATTAGAGAGGTGATCCTAGAAGGTTGTAGGTCATCACTGGCGGTTGCACTATTTGTGTTCATATTTTAAATCAAATACGTCGAAAGAAACAAGGTTTAGTATTGGAATCCATGCCACCTGTCAAACCTACCATCTGATGCCTGTTTAAAACTTTAGTAGGTCACAAAACAACATTCAGCAGTTTGAGGCATTCTGACTGGGCTCTGATAAACTTGGTTTATGCTTTCACGTTCAATCTATGAAGAGCCAAGTACCTTTTAATGTAGTGACCATTAACTGACCATTGAAGCTGAGGAGATCACGACGAAGCTGGAGATAATAAATGTTGAACAACAGTTACTTTTACTGGAATCACTGCAACGCAGGCAAGAGAGAAGATGTTGGAGTAGATAGTGTACACAGCTGTACCCTCTTGCTGGTTGAGATGGGTAAAGCTTAATCGTGGCGTCTTGTGTTCTGTCTCTCAGGTGAAGCTGATCCAAGGTACTCAGAAGGAGCCAGTAAATAGGGGGAGGAACCTCGGCTCCCTTTCTCACATCTCCTTCGTCCCCTTCTTCCAGGCACTGTAGCAGGTGCTGTGCTTTCTGTCATTTTCTGTTTCTTTTTCTGTCTTATTTTTGATGAGGGTTTAGTTTTGGATGTACAGGGTCAGAGGGGAGACACCAGGTCCTACAGCCCTTTATGGGCTGGCCTGAGTGGCTTCTCTTTCTTTATTTCTTAGTTATTTTGACAGCCCTATCGGGTTTATGTTCATTGTTTGAGTTGCTTAATTTCTAACAAATCAAAGTTTGTGTTAGACCTCTTTGTTGAGAATCATCAGAAGGGACTTAAAGTAAATGGTATGGATTAATAACGAGAAGCCTGTCTTTTCAGCAACTTAATTAGAAAGCCATTATATAATAGGAAAACTGTGACAAAGGTTCCACTGAGATTTTAACTCACATTATTGGATTCAAAGTCCAGAGTGCTAACCCTTACACCATAGAACCTTTACCCTAATTATTCACACCTCTAGACACACACAAGGGTGGCTTTAATCCTCTGATCTAATTCTTAGAAAGAAATGAGTGCTCTGCCAAATGTAAAACGATCCTTTTAGGGATATTATACTCATGTATGTAATGGACTGACTGCCGTCACACCTAGAAATATCCAATTTACCAATAGCCCAGTGTAGCAAAACTACTGGTGCTGTATAATCTACCACATTTATTTTCATTTTTTTGGTTATTAGGCACCAGAAAAGGACCTTCCAAAAAGTTGTAATATGTTAGCCAACACATCCAGCAAACACAGGTCAGTACTCGGATCACTGGGTTCTATTTTAAACAGCGCCTGGGTCCTAAAATCCAAAACAAAAGAATTTCAAGAGCTCTGTGAACCTGCAACGTCTGGCATTAATATCTGCTGATTGCAGCTGCTGCTTTCATGGTGTAATATTATCACGTACAGTATTTCTGGACTGCATGTCACTACATGTTCATAGGCACAGTTGATAAGAAGAACTGGAAATAGACTCACAATGTACGTTTGCCACACGATGAAGCATGGCAGCCAAAGATAGCAGTGGATAGAAAGACACGCAGCACATGTACGCAAAAATAAACCAATTTGAGGCTTAGATCAATGTGTCCTTGAATGAAAACAGCCCCCTTTCCCACACACGCTGCTTTGCCTCTCATGGAGGTGTCAGAAATACCAATGACCTCCTACTGTCTGCAGCTTATTTCTGTATTTAACACTGAGCGGAGCAACAAAACCCGTGTTTGAGTGTTTAACTTCATACTGGACTGTTATGGGTTTCTGGGGCTGCTGCCAGATGTTGCTCTGAGCTGATGTTTTGAATATTTAGATTCACACTAAATATACGCCATTGCTCCCCTTGGAGAATGCCATTCAGCTGAATCCCTATGTGGATTGTTTTTACCAGTTAACATGAAGTGTCCCGCAGGTGTCCTTGAATGCAGCTGCATCCCCATCTGCTTGTTTTAATGACAATAGAGGGAACTGAGCAGGTTGCAGTTTTGACATTTTCAAGGCTGCCGGTATGGATCACGTTCTTTATAAATATCAAATAAAACATATATAACTTAGCCTTCATGATGGCCCGTCTTGTATGATTATTCCGCCGGTCTGTTCTGTACACGAAACATCTATTGCATGTCTCCAGGATGTACGAGTTTTAGGTTTCATATGCTATATGCTAATTAGCGGCTTGTGTTACCGGGGCTATTCGAAATACAACTCGAGTGTGAGCACATGCCCTTTGGTGGCGTTTTCACGACACGTAATTTTGAACTTGGAAAATGAGTATTGTTAACTGTAGACTATTTTTCCTCCTTGTTACTGTCGAGAAGGAAGTAGCAACGTCCTCACCAGATTGCGTTTCCCTCTCATTCCCCCGAGTCATGTTGGACAGTTAAACAGATTTCTGTGTATATATCTGTGTGTGTGTGATACGTTACATAACGTCGTGTCACGGCTGCTCGGCAGAACACACACGTGATTGCGGTGCTAAATCCCTGCTATCCTCTTTCTGAATGTACATAGCACATGTTTGTGGCGTGTGTACTGTATGTGTGACATACTTGATTTGTGAGTTTGCACAAACAGATGCAAATAAATATGCAGTGATATGTGCTTGATGTTTTATATGTACTCTCTTAAGTGGGAAAACAGTATCACTCTTGGTGCTTCTTCATGCTGCGTTCTTGCAGGTTTGGTCATTTTTGCCCATGCAAAAAACTATAGTTATAAAATGCATGGGTGCAGATCTCTGTGGGAGTTTTCTGGTACTTGTAACCTCTTCATTTAATGTAATGCAGTAGTGCCTTTTGTAACTTCTTGTAACTCTGATGTTTGGCTCTTGGGCCCATGAGCCAGGTCATAAAAGAGTAGCTTTGTCTTTCCACTTCAGAGCTGAAATAAGTACTGTAGTGACTTAAAGAAAACCGAACGAACTTAAATAAGCCACTGAGGTGGCGTGCAGGTGAACCTGTTCGGGTGCGTGTTCTGGGATAAACAGTGAACAATGTCCAGCGCGTTCCATATATTCGGAATCCATTTATATTCAGTCACAAAAAAATACTCTCACTACGTTGAAAATACCACAGCACTGTCCCAAATCCACATACTTAATACGTCAGCCATTCCAGCGAGCTCCCGGTTCCCCCACAAACACACCCACCTGATTTCCCCCCACCTGTAACTTAGTTATATGCACTTCCACACTGGTGCTCCCCCTAGGTAAAACCCCGGAACTGCATGTAAATACATGAACACAGTGATTCAAATTAATGAGATGTGCAAAATATATAAAGGCTCCAACAAGTACCCTAGTACTGCTTGTATATGGTGGAGTCATCTGCGTATTTGTGAGTTGTTGGATTCCCCAATTTTCAAGTACCTTTAGCCACCACAAGGATCAACAAAGGTCAATATGTCAGCTTCAAATAAATTTACTATAAGTCACACCAATTTTCTGAGAGCATACCTTTCATCATGCATTCACAGTAACCCTAATAGTCAACTAAAGCAACAAACCAGCTCTGAATCTTCCAAAAACCTTTTTAAACAAGGTCAACTGGATTTGTTTCACCACTCATCCAAGTAGCTTCTTCAGTTCTAAAAATGTCTTCAATAAACTCTTCAAGTCTACAGTTGCCCTGGTTTCAGCTTGTTTCTTGGATGACTGATAACCTACAATAGCTCTGAATATGTTTCACATGAATATACAGAAAGCAGAAATATAAATACGTAAACTGATAATGGTTCAAAGATTTCCACATTGGAAATGATGAAAAAAATTTACATTTTGAACAGATGAACGGTTAAGGGTCCATACACCACAATCAAACATGAGTCAGAGATTGTTTGGAGCTTTTTTTTGGTCTGGAGACCATCAAACAAAGTAGTATAGATGAGTGAGCAAGCTTAAAAATGAATCAAAATTAAATCTTGACAGAATATAAAACTACACTATAAACTCAGACTGTGGTTTCACAGAGTTTGGAAGTAGTTTGCATGAATTCTCAGCAGTTCAAATGCATTTTTTAAATCCACTTGTGACCCAAAAAACTGAAAGCTGAACGCACACACCCAGGAAACCAGAAAAGCTTAAATTTCCGCTTTGTTGCCAACCTGGAATCAACACACAAGAATACACATCACATATAAATCACCATTTTACCTGTTTGCATCAAAATGTTATTAATCAAAGAATTCCTCAACAATGTCTGTGGCTATGGTTAGAAATTCATACTGTAACAAAATTTGTTAAAGATCGCCTGTATGGTTGGGGTTAAGCCACACAGCAATCATAGACATACTTTCAGTCTACTGTAAATCACTGTGGTTAGGTAGAAAACCACAAAGACTGCCGGCAGGCACAAACATCTTTCAGTAACAGTAACATTTTCCAGCATTTGCTTTGCTGTATGATCACAGACAAATGCCAAGTATGTGCAACCAATCCTGTTTTTGTTGTTTGATGATGCTGATGATGATGAACCAATCTAAATGTAATGGGTCCTGTTTCCAAAAACAGTTAACATTTAAGCTGAGAGCAGAATGTACACTTCTTTCTCAGTTCATTAGCTACACCAGTGAAAACACATGCATTCTAGTATAGCAGTCCTGCAAGTCTTTGCTTCATCAAGGTTATGGCATTAAGTTTATGCTGAAACAGAATGAGAAGGATTGTAAATTCAACTTCAGTTTTGGACAACGTAGCCTGTGATGTTTTAAAAGTTGAATTTGACACAGTGTTTCTATTATTTTGATAACCCCATTTTAATAGTCAGTGGGCAAACATGATGCTGTAGTCATATAGAACGAAGACATTACAACAGCAAATCTGAACACTTTTCATTTTGCATTGTCTAACACACAACTTTATCAGAAAGTAGATGAACAGAATGACAGGTCACAGGTTACAAACACTTGTATTAAATGTATTGATCGAGCTTTAACAGTCGTTTAAGTTTCACAGCAGAGCATATCTACTTTGCAATCTTAGTGATCTTCTTTATACATCTGGGTTACGGGTAACTGTCGTACTCTTACTCTTTACACACATTTAGCTTTCCTGACGTTCTTCACGCAACACCTATTACATAGAACTTAACTCTGAGTACCCATTTTAACTTTCTCTTCATTAGAAGTGCAGTTTTATTATTTAGATTCATAAGTCTTCATGACTTCAGAATAAGAGGGTGTGAACTTCTCTATCAGCTCTTTTTTCATACTTGACAGGAATGTTTTTGACACTTTACATGTGAACAGCCAAACAAACGGAAACACTGTTGCAGTAAATTCAATCCAGTTTGACAGTAACACAAACTATATCCTGTAAAATGATTAACCGGTTCAATTACCAACCTTTCTTATGCTGTTTCAACATTGACTGAACATTACAAAAGCCACGAAAGGGGATTTAGTGCAAGGCTCCACACGTGGAGCGAAGGCTGGCCCATGTGCTCCAATCCTACTGTGCCTAGGATTGCTGAAAAAGTTAATGCTGGTTCTGATAGAAAGGTGACAAAACACTCAGTGCATCACAGTTTGTTTTGTATGGGGCTGTGTAGTTGTAGACCAGTCAGGGTGTCCATGCTGACCCCTGTCCACATGGTCGGGTGCATGTACATCACGTACCTGGGGAACACATGGCACCAGGAGGCACTATGGGAGGACGGTATTGTCTATTTTGGGCTTAGATGACACCCATAGTGAGGAACATCTGTTGAACTGTGGGTACCTGTAAGCTCTCTGTTGTTGTTGTTAGCCTGTTTCTGTAAGGACTTATTCTTAAGTAATAAACCGTTAAATGTTTGGCTGCAGTCTCCAGTATTATTGTTTTAATCACTACACTAAAGCCGTGGGAGCTCAGCATAAGGCAAACTAGCAGAAAATGCAAGTAGTGATTAAAATACTTCAGTCTTTAATTGGCTTTAGAAACAACCTGCTGGCTTTAGATCACACCAACCTTCAACTACTTGTTTACAGCTTGTCGCCCTTTGAATGACGATGAACTCATTCACTGATGAACCGAGATTTCTGTCTCTGTCTCTGAGGTCTTATAAACTCATCAGCTGTAAATCAGACAGACAGCACAGTGAATCACAAGGACCACAGAGCTGCACACTCTAACTCATCATCAACATTTCACTGACTGTACTGAAACACATCACATGAAACACATCAAACTAAACATAGCTTTCTTTATGTTACTTACACTAGTCAAAGACTATTGAATTACCATGAGTGAATAAAATTTAAAGACAAAAAGATATCTATATATACTGTATGTAATCAATATATAACGCATGGTGTGTACCTCCAAATCAGAAAATCAGTGACCACATACTTTACTTTTTATCACTGTATCATTTCACCTGTAGTCAGCTGTTTGAATTAAAGGATACAAGTATACATAAGAAGTACAATTTTATATTCATGACTCTCATGCCTGCTGTCCAGTGTTTTATCTATAATGATGTAGTTTTTGAAGTATTTGAAAACATATCTTCAGTTCCAGTTACTACCAATGACACGTCCAAGCAACCGCCTGGATCTTTCATTCTCTCATGAGAATCCACCTGCCTCGCAGGGAGCGCTAGAGGCGCCAGTCTTCAAACTCTGCGCCTCTAGCTATTCCACATATTTGCCGACCAGTCATATGCCTGTGGTGAATACTGGCAGCAACTCTGCACGCAATGGAATCACAGCCATTTTATCGTAATCAAATTCAACTCCACAGTGCTCAGATGTTGTGGATGACTATGTTGCTGTTACTATTTTGACCATCACCACATAAAGCCAACCCAAATGATGTGATTGTCCCAGCAAATTTTTGGTGGAAAATGATCAGTTCCCGACAGAGCAACCCCTGCCCAAGTGTTTGCCGCAACAGATTTTTGGGCTGGGAAGTCAGTCTGGCTTCCAGGCTAGAGTGTTATGTCTCCTCTAGATGCTACGTCATAAGATTTGTTGATCTGACTGGTGGCTATTGAAACAGTTTCAAAGAACAACTGCCTAGATACTCCTGTGTAACAAGACAACTGGGGCGACAGATTTGAACTGAAACCACACAACCCGTAAACACAGATGGTGGCAATGCAACATTGTTAGAGATATGAAACCTTCTACTTCTAACCTACTACTGACCAGCAGACTAAGAAGAGTCAAACCCTGAATTCTTAAAACCTGAAACTGTGATTCTGCAGTATGTTAGGGCATTTTTCCCAGTGGAAACCTCAGGTTGGTTGAATTGGTGTTGGTGGCCTTTTGACTAGTTGTTTTTTCAGAAATTGGATGAACATTGGATGAATAATCAAATGAAAATAATAAGGGGAATTACCGTTTTTTACAACCTATACCTTATTTCTGGCATAAAATACGATCGTTGAGTCCGAGTTACCTGGAGTTACCCATTATCATCATCCAGGGTCTGAAGATTGACCTACTAACCTCTGACCTGCAAATTACAGGTAAACAAGCCATGCGCACCCAGCACGGCTTGCTTATCTGTAATTTGCTACTGCTATTTTTTTGCAACATGGCTGAATATTTTTCCGATTCTGAGGTTTTAGATGACGACTTTGTTTATGATGAACGTCCTTACCGTTTTGAGCCAGAGTATACAGATGAGGAGCTCACTGACAGGAGGATGCAGAGAAAGAGATAGGAACAGCTGGCCAAAGAACAACAAACCGGTGCATCTGCTGCGTATCATAACAAAATATTGGTGAAATTAATGAGTTTTGCGGCAGATAATGCATTATTTAGAGGCTGCGTTTCGGTGCCCCAGTCGCTCCCACTACACGGATATACGCGCCGCGGATCTAAATATCGTCTGAACGACTCCAAGTGACACCAAAGTTGTATGGGTGAGTAAATGATCGTATTTTATACCAGAAATAAGGTCCAGGTTGTACAAAACGGTAATTCCCCTTTAAAGATGTCTGAAACTAGATTAATTGTCTAGTTCTAGTCAGCTCACTTTAGAAATCAGTATCTTAAAAAAACATTTGCTCTTACGTTGTACTGATGTGCTTTTACCTTCACCATGAAATGTTCCTATTCCCAGCTCGCAGTGTTGTTGCAGCTAACCTTTAACTTTATAGTGATGTATTTTTTTTTCCCTTTAAAGAGGTTAAAAATTAGAGAAAAACACATGTGGGCGTTTCCTCATATTGTTTATGGGTTGGACATTGTAATCCTGTGCTACCAGTATTTATGTGGTAATTGCCTGCTGGGAGCCAGAACTTGTTGTTTACCATCCAGCTGATGATGACTCCCCATAACTTAAAGCATAAACAAAAAATAGACATGCAGCCTTATTTATGTGCAATCTGACTAAGATGCAAGGCCAAGAATTCAAATTGTAATGCAAAAACAAACCCATCCACCGTGTCTTCTGTCTGCAACAAGTGACCCATTGTAGGAGTTGAAAATATGAGCCCAGAGGGACCTGTTATACAAGAGAGCAGGACAGACAGCCAGAAAATACCAAGATGCCACAACCGTTTTATTATGCCAAGGCAGATCTGCCCGCTGAGCTCCAGAGCAGAGACTCAGGCACCGCTGGCTGCGTGTGTGTGTGTGTCTTTATGAACGTGAATTAGAGGTGCCACAAAGTCTTAAAATCCAGATGAAAATATTATAAAATAAACTGACGTCTGTTCCCAGTAATTTTAGTCATTATAACCTAGAACGTCCATTAAAATATTCCTTGCATGCGTTTGTGTTTTTCATCTGTTATTTTGCAGTTTTTGCATTCCTAGTCACACGCTACAAATACTGGAATTAAACCAAAGTCTTGTAGCCAAAACCAGACTGTTAAGCTAAGCTTTTCATGTCACAAACATGTGAACCGGGTGTGTAATTTGAGGTTTTGTCACACAATCTTTCCAGATACAAAGAACATTACACACAGTAATACATAATTACATGAGAAATCAAATCCTCAGATAAACTGAGCCCACAGGATTTCATAACATCACAAATCATCATCAGGAGCCGGGAGAGGCTTTTGTGGTGACTCTAGACATTCGTACCTGGGAGCTGCCAGTACGGCCTCAGTCCTCTGCAGCAGTTCCACTGCAGCTGTCAGGAGTTGACATGTCTTAATTTCAAACAGATTTTCAAACCACCAACCTACTGCTCAGATACAAGCTTCTCTTAAGATTCTTCTGCTGCTGTTTCTCGTCTCTGTTATTGTGCAGTAATGAAGGCTTAGGAGGCTAATGAGTGTGAATTCCTCTGAAATTGACTACTGGCACAGTCAGCAGGGTGCAGACGACACAGCAGCCTCACTTTATATAGTGTTTTTTTTTCCTCTTTAGTTTGTTTTGTCAAATGAAGCCTTTTACTGGTTCAATTGGTTTAATTTGTTTATATGGTTCGAACTTTCTAAAACATTTCTTATTATCAATTATTTATTAGTCAGGTGTATATTAATTCATTGTGTTGGAAGGAGCTCATTACACATTCCTTTACATCTCACCAAGAAGGGTTACTGCAAAAGCCAAAAATTTGTGGAGCATCGGGACGACAGCAATATTCTTCTCAAGTAACTCTGTTTGCAGGTTTTTAATGTGACTGGGAATGTGAGTCAGTGTTTCTGTTTTACATGTGCCTTTAAAACGTGACTTAATGTGGCCGCGCGTCTGTGTTTACTTTGATGTAATCACTGAAATGGCCTTTTGTTCAGCTGAGGGGCAGCAGTGACTCACCGGAGACCAAATGTTCTAAAAATGCCTCCGTTGTACCCAGGACCTGTGTATGTCTGCACGTACCGTTGAAGTTATGATGCAAATGCATTCTGCTCTATATGAGAGACTGGGGTATCACCAGTTTAATGTCCTCTTTCATTCAGTTCATCTAGAAATAGTCTTTTTTGTTTTGTTATTATTTGGAGTACTATGTGAATGAGTACTAACAGCTACAGCATTTCCAACAAACCGTTACCTATAACATCAACCACAATATAATGTTTTGACAAGTGGAAAGCAATCCTGCTCACTGTGGAGTGCTGAATCTGTCAGGAATATAAAATCTCAATCTGATCGATAGTTCTTTCAAATCGTGCCAGTCTGTTCTGGTCGAGGTGTTTACATGAGGCATTTTTATTCTTATTCCTGACAATAATTACAATTATTATAGGATTAATAGTTTCCGTATAAATTTAGCCACTGCCAGCCTCTGGTGTTCTTTGCCGTGTATGACCACCATGCGCCCTGACTCTACCTCTTGATCTGCAGAAACAATCACACAGAACATTATTTATCTTTCTTGAAAACTCGGAGGATGTAAGAATAATTAATAACTGTGACTTAAGGTGAGGCAATGCATTATTAGTGAGATGGTCCCTTGCAAAACTGCTGAACATTTACAAAAACCTCACCGTATTAACCAGTTTAATGGCTTGGTCCAAAGGCTTAACTTCACAAATGCTGAGCGCAGGTTCATTAGAGCAAATGTGATAAAACCTGAGTCCAATCAGGACTTTGTAACTCCACTGAGCACACAGCAACGGCATACGTTTTAGGGTCCATGGGTACCCAGGCTCAGAGGACTCTCTCTGTAATGGGAAAAACTTATGGCTGGTGGTAGTAAAGATGGCTGTCGTGCTTCTGAACGAGATTCTTAAGAGAGTCTATGGCCCGCTTAGAAATGACTGTGAGTTTGTGGCTTTATCCTCAGTGTGAGGAAGAGCCTTCATCTTTCTGTGGATCAAAGTTTCACAAAATAAGGAAACATGTGCTTTTAAATCAATTGGTTAATGATTCCCGTATAACAGTGCCCACTAGTTGTTAAATATTGTTAGAAGTGTTCAAAGGTTTTATTGCCTTACTTTGATTCAGTGTGTAGTCACAGGTTTGAACTTCACATCATGATGTACAGTCACAATTAAACAAACAGCTTAGATGCCAGCCTTCTAGTCTCATGGCTCATGACTGTAGGAAATAATAATAATAATAATAATAATTTCTAATCGCTATCTCTTCTTAGTGAACAAAATGTATAAGTATGGTGTTAAACTGGCTGCAAATTTTCTATCATAAGGAGTTAAATGCGATTATAATTTAGGTGTATTGACCATGTATGTCCTACGTTTACTTTCTGTGAGTACCTCACACCTGGGTCATCTGTGGACACAGGTGACAAAACCTGCTGGCACATGAACAGACAGGAGGTATGGTGGAGCAGGCAGAGCATAAGACCTTGGGGGGGGACGACAGAAGGTCACGTGGCAGAAAGAGTGAGCACATGTGGTAGTGAACAGATTGTGCTGGGCTGCAGGTGTTTAGTTACATCACTAATTTCTAATCAAGCTAGCCCATCATGTAGGATCATCGGAGTATTTACAAAACATGTCAAACCAGGGAGAGGGACATGAAAATCACTGATTCACTGATATTGGTGCGTAATTCCTTGTTTGTATGTGGACTTAGTTATTCGTTTTTAGTGATGGTTTACTTTGCATCTGGGATCACATGAGATTTGAACCAGAAATTCTTCTAATCTTTTGTGTTTTCTCTGTCTTATAACTTCCATATTATGCTAATGACTTTCCAATGTCATGATAATACATGTTTCAAGAAAAGCTAACAACTTTAGCAAGTTAAAGGCTTGCCATTTGAGTCGATCATTTTGCTTGTGTTAAATACACTGCTTTAAAATGAAAGGAACCCCATTTAAACAGTATGGCATGGTTCACCCTGAGCACATGTGTCAGACGTGAAAGGGTCTGGAGAAGCCATGGAGAACGTATGCACGATTGGTGATGGGTCAGTGATCAGGGGAGGCATATTCATGGAGGGGCACATAGGCCTCTACAGGCTAGACAACGGAACCATATCTGCCATTAGGTATCGGGATGAAATCCTTGACCCACTGTCAGACCCTACGTTGATGCAGTGGCTCCTGGTCTCCTCCTGGTGCACGGCAATGCCCGGCCTCATGTGGGGAGAGTATGCAGGCAGTTCCTGTTTGCCTGTTGTCAGGCGTACATACAAGCATGTGGGGGCCAAACAAACTGAGTGCCATTTTGAGTTGTTGCAATGACATTTCAGCAAAATGGGTTATCCTGCCACATATTTTTTTCATTTTCATTGTGTCTTTAATTCAGCCCTCTGTAGGTTGATCATTTTCATTTCCATCAAACGATGTGGCATCCTTTCGTTCCTAACACATTACCTAGTCTATATCAGTATAGATATCCAGCATGATCTTTTTTTCCCACATTGAGATCTGATTTGTTTTTAATGTGTTCTTTAATTGATTTGGTCAGTGTGCATGTACCACACTGAGGAGGCTGCTGTCAGCACACAGACAGGAGTCATATCTAAGATCTAATTTCTCTCTTTGACATTTGTGTAAATACACTTATTCATTTTCTTAAAAACTAATTACCCTTTGTGAGGAGTCACTTTGAAGTTCATCTTCACCTCAACTTGCCAACCTCACCACCAGAGAAGAAAAAAAAAAGTGTAGAAGCAACATACAATCGTTATGACGCCACTGCTATAGAAACCGTCAGCATCATATGGATACACAATAAAACAGGACATTGCATCGTAGATGGGTATCTCACCTAGTCACTTAGAACAATTCAAAAAGTCTCACTCACTATGCTGTTGCTGCGCACCAGCTTCAAGCACCAGCGGTTGTATTTGCATGACGGCTGAAATATGATTGGGTAAAAGCTCTTGTGCAAAGTTACACTCCCAGAAGCACCGCCGCTGAGAGACAGACAAGCCATAAAATGAAGAGAATAGGCTAATAGGAATAATTTAATAAGATAAATGGGAAAATAAGGGTTTGCCTAACCACTGATTACCACAGATTATGGTGTATTATGTCTCCAGAGTGTGCTATATGTTCCATAATTGCTCCTGATTTAGATTTGCCTGTTGCATTAACACGGACCAGGATTTCACCAATAACCAGAATAAAAATGCCTCATTTAACCACCTCAATCAGAAAAGACTCCCGTGGTCAGAGGTAATTTTCCATCATATTGAGAGGGGTGGTGTAAAACTTTGATAATCCATTCAGCAGGAGAATATTAGCTCCTAATTAAACATGTAAACACTTGATCTGATGGTTTCTCTCTGGTTGGAATAAATCCGTTATGTATGAGCATGTTTGCTCCAAGTGGGGTAAACATTAAGTGACGAGTTTCAAGGAGGGACAGAAACATGGAATTAGCAACCAGCCCATCGCTGTGGGCAGCAACACTGAAGATGTTGTCCATCTCGGTCGTCTTCTGCTACTGAATGAACTCAGTATTGTTAATAAAGTTGTGAGGAAAACATCTTCTTCTTTAATATTCCTGGCAGATTCAGTGCTCCACAGCAGTACTTATCATGTAATTTTGTAGATCGTTGTTATCTCTGATCAGAATATCATATCATGAACCCACTGAATTAAAAACGCTGGCCCACTCCATATTTGTAATTTTGACCTTCAAATGATGACATCCCAGAAATATAATATTTTAGTGGCAAATAGTAATCTTGAGAAGAAACACATGTGTGAGATTTATGTGAAGTGTTTCTGTGGTGGTCTGCAATTAAATCCATAAAAAGCATCCATCCACCGGTTTACCCTTTGGAAGCATTTTACTAAAATCTCTAAAGAGCAAAGCAAAAATGTACCTGACCTAGAAATACTAATCCTCTCTGGATGGGGTTTTTAAAAAAAATGCTTGTGCATTTAAAAAAATAAATAAATAAGAGGGAAGGAACACAGAATGCTAACTTAACAGCTGGCCAATATACCAAGTAATGTGACCGTTGCATGCACACAGAGGATTCATTTCTTTTTCCTGTCTGGTTTCATTTCCCTCTCCTTGTTATTCCTGTAAGGTACAAACCTTGCATCTCGTTGTTTACACCTTCATGGCAGCACATATTTGAATTCACCAGATGACTTTATAAATCATGAAGCATCAGCAGGAGCCAGAGGCTGAGGCAGGAGCGGCATGTGGTGTCCAAATCTGTTAACATGTCCAGCTCTTCGCTTGTTATGATCACGACAACAATACTGTGTGTGTCCGAGGGAGTTAGTTTCAAACTGCTGGCTTCCCGCTGAACCTTTGTCTGTTTTTGTTTAAGTCTGTTACAGGACAATGCTCGGCATTAATGCCACGTATGCGGTAATTATCAGGGACGAGTGGACAGGAGTTATTTCGATGTGGAAAAATAAAAAAACATGTTTTCCGTGGGCACTGGTGGATTGTGGTTGGTGCTTGCTGACACCACCCACAGGAGGACAGACATGTCAAAATACCAGGAGCACGCTGGTTGTTACAATATGTTTTTCGGATTATAATGACACGGTTTAATTATACATGCTGGGATGATATGAAATCAACCAAATGCCATGAAAGGTCACTGCACCTGAAGTGAAATTCATGCATGGCGGCAATTTTTGTTTTGCTTTGCTACTGGACAAGATAGAAGAGAGTGAACCTACATTAGATGAGCGGATAGAAAACTACCTGAAGCCTAGTGTTTATGAAACACGGTGAACATCAGCATCAGATAAGCTGCATGATCACCATCTGCCTCCTCAGCACCTGTGGCGGATTAATTGACAGCAGGGACTGCAACCTCAGGAGGACAGCTCATCGAGAAGAATGGCAGTTTGTAACAAACTGAGGGGGAGGACCGCCGGAATAAACATGTACTGTACTGACAGTGTGAAATAGTTTTTGGTGAACTGGTGAATGGTGAGTTCTCTCCCATTGGTGTTTCTATTTGTGTAACACTACCTGCTGCAAAAAGCTTCAAAATCACAAGCCACTGGAGCTGTAGGGATAGACATGCCTCAGCTCAATCAGAACAGACTGAGCCGATTGGAAGGAATTCTCAGTTGGACCGAGCGCCTAATAGCCATGTAAACACTTGATCCAATCATTTCTCTCTGGTTGAAATAAAAAACATTTGTGCTGTGCATATTTGAACCACGTGGGGTAAAGATCAGATGGCCCGCAGCAAAGTGAGTCATTCAAACACGTGTTTGAAAAAAAGGAGCAGAGCAAGAATCTCTGTGAGTGAAAAACGTTTTCTACTGAATGAATTCTATATCATTTATAAAGTTGTGGAATAAAAAAAAACTCTTCCTCTGTTATGTTCCTGGCAGAACCACTTTACACATTCTGAATGTTTTGTGGCATATTAACACATATATTTTTATAAGATCTTTAATTTAGCGTCCATGTAAACAAGTTCATGTCAAGCTGGAATCAGGATGATTTCGGTCGGGTTGAAGAAGTACAGTCCATGTAACTATAATCACTTTCAAGACTTCTGGTAAGCGGTGGCACTGATATAAGTGTGTAGTTGAGTATGTTTGCAATCAAATCATGCAAAAAATGATTCAGCATCCTTTTCTTTAAGTGCAGCACTGGGAAAAACAAATACATTTTAAAGAGGTGCTTATACACCGATCAGGCACACCTTCCTAATATTGTGCCTCCAAAGCAGTTGTGACTCATCAGAGAATGGACATGGACCTTCTGAGGGTGCCCTGTGGTGTCTGGCAACAGAATGTTGTTTGTGGGGCCTTTGGGTCCTATGGGTTGAGGGGAGGGGCCTCTGTGGATCATCTCACAAATACTTGATCAGTTTGGGATCTTGTGAATTTGGAGGCCAGGTCAACACCTTGAGCTGTTCTTCATTCCTAAACAGTTTTTGTGTATGTACCTGTGTCAGGCTGCATCCTGCTGGGGATCAAGGATTGTCATTGCTATGGGGTCGGGGTGCCTGGTCTGGTCTAGGTGGGTGGTACATGTCTAAGTAACATCCACACGAATGCCAAGTCCAAAAGTTTCCCAGCAGAACATTGCATTGCCACAAGACTGTCAGTGTTATTTGCTTCTCCTGTCAGTGGTCATAATGTTATGCCTAACCCCAAATAAAGGCCAGAAAAATACAACCTCAAAACAGCTGAAAAAAAAAGAAAGGCTGTTGCATGTAAACTTGGAGAGTAATGGAGCGTGTGCTCGAGCTCAGACATGATAATTGTTATAAACAAACAGTTTGTTCATTTTTATAGAGTACTGGCCTTTCTCTAATTTCTAGTCTGCTCCCCTTTCCACAGTTCCCAGGAAAAGACACCACACATTGCTGGCACAGACGCTGTCCAAGAAAACCCACTAAAGAAGGTGAGGCATGCTAAGAATTTTCATATACATGTTGCATGCCCTGCAGTTCACAGAAAAAAAATAAAGTGCAGGTTTGGCAAATGATGCTTCTTAATCTTTTTGTTTATAATATATCAAACTGCCATCAAATATGAAGTTTAAAGCAGCTCGCATATTTGATCAGTTCATGTTTTTGTCTGTCAGCAGTCACCACAAAAACATAATAATTCCACGACCCTCAGCCTTTTTCCAAATTGACAGTAATTTACCCGATTTTGGTCATTTTAAGATGAGGCACAGGAGAAAAACACATTTTATGTCACGAGATGTACCGTAAAGTTTGGCGACCAATGATGACCACTGAGCTTAAAAATAGTTCTGCAATTCAGTCATTTATTCTTTTTTCTTTTCCTCTTAATGTTTTTCTGACGCTGGTTTTCTCACTATTTCCTCAGTCAACAATTCATCAGCCGATATTATGATCTTCTCTGGCTTTTATGATATTAGACATACAGTATTTTATGAGATGTTGGAAGTAAAATGTAAACCACGTAATCTAAAATGTTTTTTTATGGTGTTACCACTTAAGCATGTGTGCAGGTCTAAACACAGCCGGATAAAATGATATATATGCAAAATATTCATGTTGTTTTTCTCTTATTATTCCCATTCAATGGACGGGATTTAATCTTAAACAGAATTATTTTATCGCTCTGGGGCTCAACCGCTCTCTTTATGGGTAAGTGTCTGTTTTCTTCTTAATTTAAGGTGGTCACAGAATTTTCTGGATTCTTCGGCTGCTGCTTGATGGAGCTGTTTTGATTGTGGCAACTGGCCGCCCGGGGTGTCATTGTGCCGCCATGAGGTCTATGAGAAACAGGCATTAAGGCTTGGACCGCAGTTAACCATGTGGTTTACCACAGACCAGGAGGAGGAGGAGGAGGAGGAGGAGGAGGAGTGATAGAGAGAAGGGAGGGAAGAAAAAAGGAAAAAGTGAGTGGATGCAAACAAAGCTTTAAAAATGTGTTTCTTCTCCTCTTTACCTTTTACTTTCCTTCCTCTCCTCCTTCTATTATCCGTTACCACCTTTTTTTTCCCACCATGACCTCAGTCTTCTCCTTTGGCTCTTCCATTTAATTGCAGTCATAGCTTATAATAACTTTAGCGACCTGATTTATTAGCTGCAGGTCGATGTGCACATATTTGTCACCTGCATCTGTGAGCTTTGATGGCATCTGTGATGATGGATCATAACTAGAGAGGACAGGAAGGGCAGTGAGGAAAAGACAATCACAAAGAGGCATCAAGAGACAGAAGGATGGACTGAAAGTCATTAAAGGATGAGGGAAAATGGAGAGAGATGGGGATGTAAAATATGAAAGGAGCAGGGAAGACAAGGAAGAATAGATTTAAAATTAAGGTGAAGATGAGGTGAAGGGACGAAGACAAGAATGAATGAGGAGGATGAGGAGAACAAAGGAATACAAGTGTGCATTGGAGATCTGTAAAGACTGAACTATAGAAATATCTAAAAACTGTGCTCTGGCAGCCAAAGTTTGGGAACCGGTAGGGTGGAGTGATGGACACAACAACTGACACTGCTATGACCCATTTTTACAAAGTGACATCCTGAACCCTGTGCAGCCATTTCCCTTTAAGCAAACTTACCCGAGCACCCTGAGCAAATGATGGACAAAATTTGCAACCATCTGATTTGGCTGAGGTGACCAGATAAATCCTGACCTCAGTTATTAGCATGATTTCATTTTGCATTTCACTTTTAATATGAAACAAACAAACAGCCGTGGCTCTGCAAGACATATGTGAAAGATATGATGAAAAGTCTGCTTATCTGCAACAGCACAAGATTATTTAACCACACCTGACGTTATTTAGTCCTTCCTTTGATGCCGGTCGTGACATCTCTGCTTATTCCCTTTTAATCAAAAGAGTTTGCTTCAATTAAACAAGGGTATGCTACAGTCTCCAAAACGTCTTGATAACTGTAAAATTGTTAAAAAGGATAAACTTCCCTTGCATATTGAGACAATGTGGAACTAGGGTTTGGGTTAAAGCACTGATTCCCGGAAGTCCCAGAAACTACACTGACTATACCAGAAAAAACAAACAAAACAACAACAACAAAAAACAAACAAAAAAAAACATGTCAATACAGTGACTGTTTTAACTTCGACCACAATTTGTTTTCCAAACCTAAACAAGTAGTTTGTCTAATTCTAACAAAAAGCTGCTGAAAGTCAATCACGTGAAAAAATAATCATCTGAACTCTGAACAGTCCCCAGGATGAAAAACATTTGCTTGACGTATGACACCACCAAACCCCTTGGATGAACCCCTGGATCAAGAATGAATTGCCTTATATGCTGCCTTTTTGTAAATGCACATACCCCAATCAGGCATAACTTTATGCACATTATGATAATAATCTAGTGATTTTGGAGGCCAGGTCAACACCTTGTGCTGTTCTTCTTGGTTTTTGCGTTGTTCCTAAACTGTTTTTGTGTGTGTGCCTGTGTCAGGCTGCATCCTGCTGGGGATGACTGCTGCCATCAAGGCGTGTCATTGCTATGGGGTGGGGGTGTCTGGTCTGGTCTAGGTGGGTGGTACATGTCTAAGTAACATCTACATGAAGTTTCCCAGCAGAACACGGAATTGTCACAAGATGGTCCATGTTTTTCACTTCTCCTGTTCCCGGTTTTAATGTTGTGGCTGATGTGTTTGGGGAGTCAGTTGGAACACACTTTTCCTCTAGTATATACTTAAGGACGTGTTGAAACAGGCAGCCACATAACCCACCATGTCCAGAAGAGGCCACATTAACTAACAGAGTGCTAGCTGTCTTCTGTGGGCATCAGAATATACAGTGCAAGTGTTGCCCTCCTTTTTTCACAGAATACAGTTCTTGGATCTTGTTAAAAAAACTGAACTGGAATGGCTCATACGAGTCATATAGCTCATGGTTGTATTCCAAAACACTACCTTTGAGTGGTTTTAACAACAGCACAATGAATTGTGAAGCTGAAACTAAGATGATTCATCTTCCAAGTCTCTGAGAAAGCATCAGCCTTGATGACTGTTATGTCTTAATGGCTATTCAGCCACATGGAACGGTAGTGACATTGAGGAAAGCAATTCTAGTGACGCACGTCGTGCTCTGTTGTTGTGAAATATAGCGCACCTCACTTCCTTGCACCTTTCTTCACTGAAGTAAAAACCTTTTTAGTGTGATGTTCAGGGTGTGTCCGTTACGCGGAAGCACAGCTGGTTGCTCTCACAAACATGAGGTAACAGGTTAAGCATGAACAATGAGAAGTACGTTGGTTAACACCACACAGCGGCTATTATTGTGTCCCACCCTTAACAATCTTGTCAATAGCCGATAGAATGCTGGAGAATATGAAAATGTATGTAATCTTGCCTCAGTGTTGTCTTCTGGATGTTAAATCAACTGCGACTTGAACAGTCATGCCCGCGTTTCAAAGTCAGTTTACTTCCCCTGTGTCAACTTTCTCTGTGATCAACAGTATAAAATATGTCCTTGATATGACAAGTTTATTCACACAACACCGAGAAGCAAATAACAAACCATTTAAAGAGTTGCCGGGAAATCTAATAAACCAAGGAAATTTCTGTTATGTAGTAGAACCCATAATGAGTTCTTGTGTAGCCTCAGGCATCTGTTTACTGGAAGTTCTGGCAGGGGCCATATGTTTATGGAGAGCTTATTCAGCTACATACAATGCAGTACATACAAGAATCACAGACGAAAGGTGACTAGGGGTGTCCCCCAGTTACTTGCAAAAGCCAAGTATAACCACACCACAAAGTAAAAACCACCTGCCTGACATTGTTTAGATCATCCTCATGCTGCCAAAACAACTCTGACCTGTCAAAGCACAGACTCCTCAAGACCGCTGAAGGTGTCCTGTGTTAACCAGCACCAAGCTATTAGCAACACAGTCCTGCAAGGTCATCCTATAGATGCTCAATCACACTGAGGGACTTTTGGGTCAAGTTAACGCCTTGAACTCAATTTTTGCACTGAGGAATTATCCAGTTGAAAGATCCATCAGGGCTGACCCTTCCCCATGAAGGAGTATACAAACAGGTAGCTGGTACAAGTCAAAGTAACATCCACTAACAAGCACATTCACAGGCCTTCGGCACCCATGACCCATCACTGGTTCACTGGTTGTCCCAACTTGGATCGCTGCAGACTGGATACTTGGGACTATTACATGATGAAAGTCAAGTCGACACTGACTAGTGATGCTTTGCAACAATGAAATCTATATTCTTGACCTGAATACATATGCTGAGAACAGACAGCCCTAAATACTGGGTGCTGCAGAAATGTATAGTCTGTATAAAAACAGGCTGCTACTCAGCACCATCAATAGCATTTAATAGTACTCCACAGCATGTTGGAAGATAGGATAGTGTAGCTGGGTTTAAAACAATGCAGTATTTCTCTGAAGCCTTCTCCGTGTACAGCAGCTAAAGTTCTAACAACTTTGACAATGAAATTCACCAACAAATTGTTGATGTGCAGCCTCCTTCTCTCTGATACCACAGGGCGTTTGATGAAGTTGTTAAATGACTGCTGTTGAGAGGATTTGGACCGTTCCTCTGTTAGCGTTAGTGGGTGCCTTTTCAGATGAGCGTGCATTGCAGTAGTACTTTTGCTGTATTTCTGGACTGACTTATTTTAGCATGGGCTAGCATCCCACTTCTTCAGAGGTGCCAATTTAACGAGATAATCAAAGTCATTCTCTTCACCAGTCAGAGCTGAGGCTGAACATGATGACTAAAAAAATATTTCCTCCGAACGCAGACCAGACATAATTAATTTTGCCATTTGGACCCAATTGGGAAAACCACTTGATACAAACAAACTAATTGCTTTGTGATAGCGGGCAGATTTCCTTTGCCACCATCCCCTTAGTACTAGCACTGAGGGTTTCAAAATATGGGTCCTGTAAATGCCACTAGACAAATTTAACTTTAAATAGAATTTAATTATCTTGATAAGAAAATTAATATCATTTGATTACTCTCAGAATGTATTTGCTGTTTCAAATTAGACAGACCATTTTAAATGAATATCTGATGGATTTATCAACAGCCCTGGGAATCACGGCAAGTAATGAGTTTTTGGCATTGATACAAAATCTGGCATTTCACCTAGTCCAACTTAATTTGCAGTTCTCGTGTATCAGTTCGTTAGTACACCGGTACATTGCCTCCACCTTTTGTTACAACAAATAGTGGTTATGACAGCACGAGACGAAGAACAAGTAGCATCTTGTAAGATTCTGTTGAGTGTGAGCAAGATCGAAAGTCATAGTTTGGAGTTTTTCATCCATCCAACCACAAACAAATCAGTTACCAAACAGCAGCTTGCATGTGAAAAAGAAATTTGAATGGGTGTGTGGACTGTGGTTTGGCATGGTCATACAATTATTTTTTTCCCCCCGCTGATACAAAACCAATCAAAAACAGGGGTAAACAGGAAATCATCAGTTCAGACATGTTGTTTTTATCTTCTTCAGACAGCAATAAAGTTCCACTGTGGGAATGAAACCTGAAATGTGCATGGTTGGGTTTGGAAGCTGTAGATGTTTTTGTACAACTAATATGACCGCTAACACGAAGACAAACAAATCATTGACTTAAAAATGGTTGAGGTTTGGAAACAGCAGGATGTCAAAGACTCTCTTTCCAAAGAGTCACATTTATCTTTCAGAATCTTTAATTAAAACAGGTAAAATATGTAAAAGAGGTTCTTACTGTCAGAGCTGGTGGCACATTAAGTGACGGAAGATTTAGGATTAGCAGTGTGTTGCAGATTGACAGCAGCAGCTTGATTCAAATTCGTGTGAGGATGCTCGTGAGTTGGGTTTTGATGAGATGGGTTGGGGTCTGATTTGAGCTATGTTTAGAAGTCCTGAGTGGAAGCAGCTTGGCACGCTTGCGGTGGATTTGGCTTCCCTCTTGGAGGATTTTTTTTATTTTCTGTCCTCTGGTTGTAATGGCACCGACAAAGTGTTTAGGTCAGGGTTTGTAATTGGCTTTATGCACGAGACTGCTGTCTAGTACTCTCTCTCTCTCTCTCTCTCTCTGCTGCTGTCTTGGCAGCAGAACTGAAAAACAAACTGGTCAAAAACAAACCCCTGAACACTTTGGCTACTTTTTATTTTAAATGACTGTGACATGTCCAAAGGTAAGCTGCCATCTCAAACATTTCTGTCTTGGTTGCTTTGGCGACACCCTTAGTTACTGGTGTGATAGAACAAGTAACTGGATTCTGGAGACAGCAAACATGCAAATACTTTGTGTTTTAATAAAGATGTCCGCTGATGAATGGCCCTTTCCCATCATTCTATTAATAGCCGTGATCTGACTGATGCTGTAAACGGCACGTATCCGTCAGTAGCACGGCACAGTGAAAGGAGCTTGTTACCTTGCTGAAGCTGGAGGTACATGAGGCACGCATAACTCTGTCGCTTATTCACTGGTCATCCTTCCTTGAGGCCTTTTGAGAAGGCACTAACCCTTGAGCTAGTCCACCCAGGACAAAAGCCCAAAAAACAGATCCCAGCCAGCCACATCAGAACCCACTATATGCAACACATTACTAATCACAAACAACATGAGAAGAAAGGAAGGCCAGACAAACATGAACCTAAATGTGCTTAAAAACACTTCAAATTCAGGTTGACGGTTTCAAAAGTTTGTTCAGACACCTGATACCACCTGACAATAAGAATCACTTTAACTTATTTTACTAGTTCTAATAAAATATTAGAAAAATGGAAAAAAATAATTGATCAGGAACAGTATTTGGCACTCTGCTGACTTAGACTTAGATAAACTTTATTCATCCACAAGGGAAATTGCTTGGTCACAGTAGCAGTAACACTCTTAAGAACCACGGATAAAAGAAAGATTAAATAAAATAAAATAAAATAAAATAAAAATAAGTAAATAAAAACAATAAGTAAATAAAAAAAAAAAAACTGCAGCTCTTCATCTAGCAGCTCACTGTGGATTCTCTTTCTTGTTCCATTACTCCAAGCAACATTTTAGACTGAACTGCTGTCAAAGTTAAACTGTATTTTATTTATAGAGCACAGAGTAGAGAGAGACCTGCTCATGTGGGGGAATCAATCAAGTTGATGCTGGCCAGGTAATGAGACAGAAATAGACAAGAAGCGAGCAGATATATCCGTGCGTTCACCTAGGTGAAGCCACACACTATGCAGTATATGGTGACATTTGAAGACTAAAACTATACTGCATTTCTAGCGTTTGCCACTGGTTTTGGCTGTTTTAGTGTTTCAGTGCCACCATGAAAATGCGCTTTTATTCGTCTAATCTAATAGTACAATGTTCCTGTTCCTTTTCCCCCTGTCTTTTGTAACTCCCTGCATCCCCCGGATGTGTGATAATCCTTTCCCCCTCACCAGGTTAGTGGGTCAGAACAATCATCCCGTCTGAGCATAGTCCCTCTGTGTGCGGTTGCCCATAGAAACACACCCAGACTGATGTGTGGTCTGATTACAGGTGACCTATATTGTGAATCAGGGTGCTGATGTACAACTCTTCACTGTCACCCTGCTATCAGTCCTCTGTCCTTCTACACGTCTTATTCTTTTTCCTCCATTCATTGTAAGAGACCACGATATTCATCATCTCTCAATCCACATTTTTCTTTCTTTGATTATAACAAATTAATTTAATATGAGTTTAAGGGGTATAGATAACCCTATAGTTAATATTTTAAGCCAAAAAGAAATTACAATTTGTATTTTAAAATAGTTTCGAGCCATTTCTTCAAATGAATGAATTCACTACATGTTGTTTTATTGCAGCTCTGTGGTACATTTAGAGCTCAAGTTATTAGATGGTCAATCATTAAGTCCATCACTAAATTAACTTCATATATTAAAAACTGGTATACTGTTTTTTCTCAGGCAGGTTGGCCTCTGAGTAGTTGTATCATGAGTATTTGACATTTATCAATGAAATGCTTCATTAATTAATACAAAATAAAATAATCAATATATTCAACTGTAATAAATAGTACAGTATCATATTTTCATCTTGTCTTTCTATTTTCTCAAACAATACTGTTTTTACATAGACTGTGATAAAATAAAACTAAAAGCGAACATAATTAAAAAAATAACATCACATTAAGAATGTTTTACTTTCAAACTGTTTCATAAAGTATTAAAGCATGAATGTTAGAGGGTCTTCCTTCAAACACGCCTCCTTTCTGGCACTTTTCCAAATCACACAGACACCGCAGGAAGCCAGTAAAACGTGACTTCCCTGCAGAGCTGTTTGTGGACCTAACCCCTTCGTTCTGACTCCTAAAATATTTAAACAAATAATTTAATACCGTCTCATATCTGCTTCACAGCAGGGAGCGGGCTGAGGAAGGCAGGGAGGCAGGAGTTCAGGGAAGAGCTTCTACACGAGGCATTATTCTATCGTGGGAGGAGGCAGCACATTTGAATTTTCCTGTTTATGTTGCATATTTAGATTTATTATATATCCTGTTGTTTTATCACCACAGTTGTACAGTATAATATATTGTTTGCCAGCTCTTTGAGGACTTCGCCTAACTCCCAGCCTATCAAAAGACAGTCAAAGAAGTGGAGTGTAAGTGGAGCTGAGAGGGGTGGGTGACATTGAGGTAGATAGCTAACCACCTGTGTCTTATTAATACATGGCTTTAACCCTTGGTATAATTTAAATGAATTATATAAAAGTTTTCTCCCGTGCAAATCTTATAGAACGGAGAAATTAGCTCTAGAGACCAAAACTATCTATGTACCAGGTTGGAAACGTGTTTAGTTAGACATATTAACAGTCTCTAAGGAATGACTCAGTTTGGCGAGTTCAAGAGTGGAGCCCGTTATCAATGACCCGCCAATACGTCCACTAGACTTACTCATGTTTAGTTTGGTTATCCATTAACTTATGACATATACTGCAGCCAGCCACCAGGCGGAGCTCTACATGCTTTGGCTTCACTTTAGAGGAGCTGTCATGGCATCCAGTCTTTATACAGTCTATGGCTGAAACATGCACATTAATGAAATCTCATTAGAGTGTTGCCAGACTCATATTCTAAGAAGTTAACGTTCCTACAGTTTACGCACCCTGCGACGTGACACAATATGGCAAACACAAACAAAAAATAAGACATATACTGGCAAAAGGAAAGATATTTAGGAGAGAGCTGTTTTCAGGATAACTAGCTTGGGATCCACAAAACCTGAAATAAAAAGTGTGGCTCACCGGCTACTAAATGCTCCACTGTATTCACTAGTTAATTATCTTCTGATGCAGCTTTGCAGCAGTTCCAGTGATGGATTGTACGGTCTCTTGGGTGGCGTTTGCAACTACTGTCACATAATATAAAATACTGGGTTCAGCTGTTAATATAAAAGCACTGGGTTGTGCCATTTCATTTTGACCTCATCTGTTATGTTACTGCCACTATTCATAAATCACATTTCATACATGAAAGTGTCTCCCCTATTCTTTAAGAGCTGATCTGGACGTTAAGGCTCAGTAACAAAAGAGGTTGTTGCCTCTCTACCACAAACAGTTTGGTAAACTGTTTTTGCAGCTTACTCCTTTCTGTGATAGAGTAACTCCTCATAAAGATGTTCACACTGACTTCATCTGTGTGTCACAGTCAACACTTGTATCAGTGAGTCACTGTCTCACGTACATTTGCCCAACCTGTCCTTTCGCCTCAGCTGTCAGCAGACGAGAACCACTGGTATAACTTTACACTCAACTCACTGATGGAAAAGTGAAACAGGCCATTCACTGCTTCCCTCTGTTTTCTTATTCATGTAGTTACACTCTGATGGAGGAGGATCACTTTCCTCAGCACGCCCACGTCTCCTCTCCCGTTCTGCCCCGTCAACGTCTGGTAAAGGAGAGCTGGTAACTGAAGACCCTGGTTGACAAAATGACAGCTCGATTAAAGACTGGAGCCTGTTTCTAAAAAAAATACTGAATAAGGACCTTCAAGTTTTGTTTTAGTTTTTACAGTAATGAACAAAACAATGTTTGCTTAATTACAGATTCTAGATTTCTGATTCTAGACGACTGACTATTTGTCGAGGGCTGAAAGTGAAGCAAGTAAGTCTAAACCAATACCGCATGTGTGCTACAGATACACAACTTAAATCTTGGACTGCATTTACAATCCACTAAAAAAACATTAAATAGCCTCATTTAACCACCACTCAGAACAGAGTGGATTTTCATTTAGAGAGGAGTGGTCTAGGGGGACACAGTGTCGTGGTGGTTAGCACTGATGCCTCACAGCAAGAAGGTTCCGACCGGGGCCTTTCTGTGTGGAGTTTGCATGTTCTCCCTGTGTCTGCGTGGGTTCTCTCTGGGTACTCCAGCTCTCCAGAGTGTGAATGGTTGTCTGTCTCTGTGTTAGCCCTGCGATAGGCTGGAGACCTGTCCAGGGTGTACCCCGCCCGATGACAGCTGGGATAGATGCTGTCCTGTGCTGGCACCAAGATATTAGCAACACATCATCCTGTCTATTGTGAGGTGGGGCCTCCATGGATTTGACTAGTTTTTCCAGATTCTCGAATATGCTCTCATTCGGACTTTGTTTCCCCACATTAACACCTTGAACTCTTTGGTATGTGTTGAAGTAAAATCCACATAAATGTCAGGACTCATTGGCTTTCCATGGAGGGGGCTGCACAATTTAAATCGACTGTTACGTGATGAAAGTCAAAGTCGTCTTCAACTAGTCGCTGATGATGTCACTAATAAACACGCAGTAGAAATTAATGCTTTACAACAATGAAATCTATATTCTTGACCTGAATACATATGCTGAGAACAGACAGATCATGTGCTACATATTGTGCCCTGCAGATATGTATAGCCTGTATAAAAACAGGCTGCTACTCGGCACCATCAATAGCATTTAATAGATGGGATAATGTAGCCTGGTTAAAGAAAATGCTGTATTTCTCTGAAGCCTTCTCTGTGTACGGCAGCTAAAGGTCTAATAACTTTGACAATTAAATCCACCAGTAAATTGTTGATGTGCAGCCTCCTTCTCTCTGTTACTACAGAGTGTTTGGTGAAATTGTTAATTGCTGAGGATTGGGACCGACCCTCTGCTAGTATTACTGGTTGCCTTTTCAGATGAGTGTGGATTGCAGTATGCAGTTGTACTTTAGTTGTATTTCAGGACTGACTCACATGCTGCATGTCGCCATGGGATCGGCTTGATCATTAGTGAAATACTTCCACACACTTGATGAACCACTGCTGGTTTGCTGCAGTGACCCACTGGGCTCCTCACCTGGCTTCTTGGAGGCATCCACGTTATTGTCACATGAACAATGACTAGTTGACATGATGCTTAGAGCATCATGGCACAGCAGTGACGTCGACAAATTGACTAGTCCACTAGTCTGTAAATCACTAATAGATACGAGCATTCTGCCAATAATTGGAATAATAAACCAGTAAAAACAAAAAAATGACTCATGTAACCACCTCAGTCAGAACAGACTGACCTGAACAGAAGGGATTTACAATCAGATTGAGAGGGGCACTGTAAACCTTCGATAATCCATTCAAAAGGAAACCATGTAAAAACCTCCCACTGATCATTTCTCTCTGGTTGGAATAAATAAATTTTTGTGCATGTATGCCCAACATGGGGGAAACATCTAGTGTTGTGACACATTTCTACGATGGACATAAACATGGAGGTAGCAAAAGAACCAGTTATTTGACAAGATGAGGATGGAATCGATATGAGCAGGAACGTTGTGGGTCTGTCTTGGTCTTCTTCCACTGAATGAAGTTCAGTTTAACCATAATCTCACTCAGCCTTATTGTAGCATGTGTAATTACTCATAAGTATCGTGTATTTAATACTGCATAGAGTCACATTTGCTAGTTTTTCAATTTGAGTGACGAAAGATATTTCACACTTAGTTTGGATCACTAGTGTATATATACTAGAAACTCAATATGAGTAGTTGCTTAGTGTATTTTTTGCTGAATATTTTGAGCTGAGAGAAACATTCATCGATGTTTGCAAACAATAGTGCAGGATAAAATGTGTGCTATGAACCTGCTCATGGAACATGTTCAGGGTTTGGTTTGTAGGTCGAATGCCTTTTCTTTATATCAGCTTTGTTATTGTAAAGGACAGCTTTTCAAAAAGAGCAGAAGGGCCACCGGTGACTCACGCATCTATCTTTTTTCTTTTGGATAGAAAATTGTCTTCCTATAAATTTATTAAGGAGTAAGCGTTTCATGCCGTTCTCATCTAATTTCAGTATCAAATAACTTAAGTGCTCTTGAAGGCTCAAGCTCTTCAGTGTGCTACCCTGTCTGATGAAGGAGGTCTCACGTTGCAGTTAAACTCTTCAGATGTTCAGTTGTTTACACAAGCTTGTGATTCTACTACTTCCAAGTCTAAGGAGTAGAGAGCCTTTAGCATTTGTCCAGACTCTCATTCCCACATGTATTATTGACCTGCTGTTATTCACTGAAGTTTTGTTTTACAGCTGCAGGGTGCCATATAGTATTTAAACTGAAACCAGTTGTAGCGCTGATGAATTTAGGTCTTTAAAACATCATTGTACTGTTTTAGTCCTGTCCTAGTCATGCAGGTATGCAAAGACACAGTTTTGATGATAATATTTGTGTGTTTCAGATTAAAGTGGCATAATAGCAACATGAAATTACTGATTATATACCAGATAATTTGTCATTTCTCTTTTTATGCACAAAAGAAAAACAATGCAGGCATTTGTGATAGCAATATGTTTCAGAGAGAGGTGCAGGTCTGCATGCTGCAGCAGAACAGAACAGGTGAACTGTTGTCGGCAAATACATTTGCATGCTAACTTGCTAACGTTCATATGTTAAAAGTTAGCTTACAACTTGAATAACCATGTCTTTGTATTCACTGAATATGACTACAGTATCAAAGTCCTCAGGGCTCTAAAATATCAGATTCTGCCGGCTCCTGAACATGCACTGCTGCAGCTCCTGACCCTGAAGACTATCGTGCATCTGGCCCACATACAATTATTAACAGCCTTAAATGTTTAAACTACTCACTTAGCTTCATTCTTCGATGAAGTGATGACGTTTCGTTAGTCTTGTTGCTGATCTCTTTTTTTTTCCTGACTGATGCTGCCTCCAGGGTTTTCCAGGAAATCTATAATTCCATAAAGTGTGCTGCTTTTATTTAGGAGTGTAATTGGTGTTACACTGTGATATAACAACATAATGCTAACGGGCTCTGTGACATCGCAGGGACAGGAAAACGCAGAGCACGGTGACCGGACTCTGTGGGAGATTCTCAGAAGGAAACCAGGCTGTTGATCCAATGCTTGGTCTGAATGCAGGCTGTTTATTTTTCTCTGTGGTGGTTGGTAACTACAGCAGGACAGTCCGTCCTCTACCTGATGGTCAGGCAGAAAAAAAAATTCCTACAGTTATGAAATATTTGCTAAAAACAAATGAGCTGATATGAAAAACAATGAAGGCAGTAAAATGTCTATCTGATTACATCCGATATGCAAAAACAAAGGACTCTTAGACTTTGGCACCTGCAACGGGAAGTAACGTCATTCATTAACAATTCAAAGTGATAAAAGTGTAGGTCTAATCTGGATTGGGGGGGGGGGGAAGGGGGGGGGGGGGGGGGGGGGGGGGGCAGTGCGGAAAGCACGTTGTGAGCTTCTTTTTTTTAATGCATGTGTATGTTTTCAGCTCACGGCCATGTTCCATGTGTTCTCGTCGTCCACCACGTGTTTGTCAGATGGAAAAAGCAGCAACAAGAAGAGTACATAGAGGAACAATAGAAGGATAATGAGAGATAAAAAGGAAAGCTCCTAAGTTCCAGACACACTGTGCTGATTAGAAGTAGAAATATCACAACCGGTCAAATTGTCAGCACCTCAAGACGTTGAAGCCACGATGAGACCAAAGTAAAATATGGACTAGGACATGGAAGGCGGTGGGAAACTGGATGTAAACACATGGCTATAAAGAAAATGTGTTCTACAGTTAAATATTCATTTTCTTACGTTTATTGATTTACAGTTGTGAGCCAGCTGGATTCTCAACAGATTGCAGGATCACGGGCCACGGCAGTCAGCCTTGCTAGACTCCAATCTGTGCACTTGAACCACACTTGATCAACCAGTTGGCAATTGTAGTTATGTTTTAAGTATGACGAGGCTAGTCCACTACGTATCTTGCTGTATTTTAGCCTGGGATAGACTGACTGGTCTGTCCAATCACCTATCAAGTGTTGATTTTTGAAAGTGTCTGCCCTTAGTTGCGAGTAACAAATAATCTGGAGCATCAGCTTGAATTTATAGTTGTTGACATGTATTTTAAATGTCTGCACCATGATGAGATTGTGCCGGCCGACACACAGTGGATGAGCTGGTTGATTGATCTGTTGTCTTTGTGTCTGTACATCAAACATTTACCAATATAAAAACCCAAAACTTAAAATACAGCAGTTTTTTTTTTTCTTCCAAATGTGATCATTGTGTACTGGGGTTTCAATAGCCACACCACAACTTTCCCACTCTCTGCAGGAAGCTGTCTCACCCCCCCAGCTGTGACCGGCAGATATCAGTTACACTGTCGTTTCCTTGTGTGTTCCCTTGGATGTTAGGCTCTAGTAGTCACATTTAATTTAATCAATTCAGAGACACAACAATGTGGCTGCAAGGCTGACCTAAAAGACGGATGAATATGAGACGTACTTCTTGGTAGTTCTCACGCCTCTTGTCTCTGCAGATGAGTGGGCGAAATAAGGAGTTCAGACTTGTGAATGGATCTAGGAAGCTGGTCTGACTCCAACACCAATATTTGGAGTTCCCCTGGTTTTGGAGCGTTTGAGAAGTGAGCGTTATGATTTAAATTTTTTTTTGCAAAATTCACACCGCTGCAGTGCCTAGTTCCTCGTCGAGAACTTCAGGAGTCGGTATGTATAGAGATTAAAAATGCAACACCCTGGTGCTGTACTTAAAGTTCAAATCATAAAGTTTTCATAACTGCATCCAGATGAAAAAGTAAAAGAAATACATGAAAAAAGACACATCCTTGTGTTCATCAAACTTACTGCAACCAAACCAAGAGCAACAAACATTAAATCATCGTAAATGTAGGTCACCCAATCACTAATAGTGAAATCAGTAAAGCTGTCCACAGAGCAATAACAATCATTTCACCTGAGGATTTTAATTCCTCTTTAGCTGATGCACGGTAAAGTTTTTTTTTTTTTTTTTTTCTGAGGCAACGTCAAAACTACTTTCATCTCAGCAGGGAAGATTCACACTGACAGAAATTTCTCTCCAGCTGTTCCATGTGACATATTTGTTCTCTGCTCATGTCAGAATATGTCAAACAAATGAGTCACACAGAAAGTGACAGAAAAATAAGGTAAAATCTAATTTATGCGGTCTGACAGTTCAAATTACAAAACACTTGTGGTATCAATGCTATTTTTTAAGGCTTGGAATCACTTTATGTAAAGCCTCAATTAGACTTTTTACTGGGATTCTAATGATTTTATTCATCCTCAGAAAAGTGCACAGTATGCCTTTTATCATGTGTTGTTTCACATTTGACATGAATGGTGGCAGCTGAGTGCGATTGGTTTAACAGTAGCCTATGAACTCTGGTTCACAAATATTACTGTAAATGTGTATCGTGTTGGTAATGAGGCTGTTTCACTGCAGACATTTAGACTCAGTGTGGGTCAGGAAAAAAAAAAGATCAGCGACAAGACTAATCAAATATCATCACTTCTTCGCATAATGCAATTTTATGCAGGCTGGATACACAGTAGTCTTCAGGGTCCGGAGCTGCAGCAGTACATGTTCAGGAGCCGGCGGAATCTGAGATTTTAGAGCCCTGTCAACGTTGATACTGTAGTCAGATATAGGGGCCATCTTATTATTAGGCCATGACTGTAAACCAGATTGTTGTTGCCCCTCACCTTACATAGTATTTTTGTCACACCCCTCTCCATCTGCACCTCGTTTACAGTCTGAACACCTCTCGAAAACTTATCTCTATCTCAACTCCTAACAACCAGCCCAAAAATAACCCTAAATGTGGCATGTAATACTCCTGTCATGTTTGCCATTTACAAAACACCTTCAGAAGCCTTGCCACCACTCTACAGTGGAATAAAGCAGATCCTACACTGCCTGGCCAAACAAAATAAAGTTGGGTCACACCTTCTAATATTTTGTTGGACCGCCTTTGGCCTTGATTACAGCACGCATTTGTGGTGGCAGTGTTTCGAAAAGCTTCTGCAGTGTCACCAGATTTATTTCTATCCAGTGTTGCACTCATTTTTCACCAAGATCTTGTATTGATGATGGGAGAGTCTGACCACTGCACAAAGCCTTCTCCAGCACATCCCAAAGATTCTCAATGGGGTTAAGGTCTGGATTCTGTGGTGGCCAATCCATGCATGAAAATGATGTCTCAAGCTCCCTGAACCACTCTTTTTACAATTTGAGCTACATGAATCCTGGCATTGTCATCTTGGAATATGCCCGTGGAATCAGGGAAGAAAAAAATCCATTGATGGAATAACCTGGTCATTCAGTATATTCAAGTAGTCAGCTGACCTCATTCTTTGGGCACATAATGTTGCTGAACCTAGACCTGACCAACTGCAGCAATCCCAGATCATAGCACTGCCCCCACAGGCTTGTACAGTAAACACTAGGCATGATGGGTGCATCACTTCATCTGCCTCTCTTCTTACCCTGATGCGATGGTTCCCCACTATCCTCCCAGTTTCTAATAATGCGTTGAACAGTTCTTAACCCGATTTTAGTAGTTTCTTCAATCTCCTTAGATGTTTTCTCTGCTTGATGCATGCCAATGATTTGACCCTTCTCAAACAGACTAACATCTTTTCAATGACCACAAGATGTGTCTTTCGACATGGTTGTTGAAGAAATGAGAAGCTACTCATTGCATAAGTTGGGGTTAAATAACTTGTTGTCAGCTGAAAGATAATCACCCATGCAGTAATTATCCAATAGGAGGCTCGTACCTATTTGCTTAGTCAAATCCAGGTGGGGACTTTTCTTTTGGTCAGGCAGTGTATGATATCACCACAAACGTGATCTCAACCAGCAGAAAAACTCAAAATTATGGAGCAAAATCCTTTCATTGTGTGCACAGAAATGGAAAGCAGCATCAGAGAAGCATCAAAATGCACGTCAACCAACTCACAGAAAAATGTGATAAACCATTACAAAGAATTTATTTGCAATGCAAATACCCACACACAGAGCTGCACAGGTGGAAACAAGCAAGCCATCAAGCACCACAACAGGTCACAGAGGAAAGGAAAGACATAGCATTGAGTGTATTCAAATTTGAAATTTGAAGAGCAACAATAAATAGTAATACCGATAGCCTCGATAGCCTCTTTTCTGAAACACTGTGTGAACAACAGCAGCTGTTCTAGCAGCAGAATCTGATAAGAGTCAATAAATTCACACACTCCAGCCATAAACTTTGACTTTTGGACAGTGATACATCAAGAACAAAGTTAAGCCGTAGACCGACTTCTCATCATTTCCAGCAACACTGTCCAGATGACACAATACTCAGGCAATATATAACTTTGCAGTGTTCATTCTGAGGGAAATAAAAAAAACGGTTAACATGTGACCAAATGTATATTCATGAACTGTGGAAGCCACAGACGACTTTGTTCCCAAACCTGCCACATTGTCTCTAAGAATATGAATGTTTAAGATGCTAGAAGCCGCCAGTACAAAGCATCTTCTATGTTTTAGATCATTGGCATAAAGATACATTTAATAGAATACAAATGTGTTTTGTCTTCTCTTGCAGGTTTGAGAGAGATTTTAACACAGGAAATCCAAATAGAGAGGTAAGCGTTCATTCTGCACCAAGAGCCTGAGGGCATTAGGCTAGACACCCTGTCAGGTTACTTTGTTGCTGGTCTCCAAGATTAAGATTAATGGTCTTTCTCCAGGAGGTCGGCCCTAATTATTCAGAATCAGCCAGAGTCAGGCCGTTTTGTTCAGGTTCGTGGAAAACTGCAGTACATTGTGCGGATACTTCCTGTAAAAGATATTATGCAAACAAAGCAGAATGACAATAGTATGCTTTGTTAAGTTGTGAGAATTGCATGACTGATTGATTGCGATGAATCCGCTCTGAAGCTTCGAAATGTCAGTGTTGGCTTCTTTTAATTGTGACTTGACACAGTGTTCCCTTCATGGTGTAGATTACTCATGCCATGTCCACTAATGCCCTTTCGTACCATCATGGATGCTGGCTTTTTGGATTTGTTAATGCAGCAATGGACTTAGTTCATCAACAGAGTTTTGTAGTCATTCTTCAGCTTCATAGTTGCATGAGGAACTTCTGATGTCTGAAGGTATGCAATATATGCTATGAGGATAATATATGGTGCTGGAATATACGTATATATAAAAAAAGTCAATGGACCAAACAATGAAACAGGCTAAAGGGTAATCAGAGCAGGTGAGCTACATTCTCCCTGATGACTCCAGAACATCATGAGAGAATCAGGTTAAAGCCGTCATGTGGAAATTCTTTCTCTGCATTGGCCCCATCCATTAATTCACAGTGGTGTGTACGTTCGGAGCAGCGGCCTGCCACTTGGTTAGCGTCCAGGGAGTAGTTTAGAGGTTAGGTGCTTGCTCAAAGCTACTGCTACACTACAAAACGGCAAAGACTACATTCATCACCAGTCATCCAATGTTTGTGTAACATAAATATAGGTTTAATAGAAAGTTTTTTTTTTGTTAACTTCCCTGAAAAGTTGAGGGATGAACGGCTGTACTAGGCAGTATACAAGGAAACTGTGTTTTACCACGGAAACAATTTGCCTCAGTCGTGAGTTATGAAGAATTTATTTCCTCCCATGCAAGAACAGAACGTATGTACCAGCAGGTCTTTGGCTGTAGTCTTTGTGGTGTCCTCGAGTGCAACTTTTGAGTCCAGACACAGGCAACGTGTCATCTTTGATGCCGCTGTGTCTGGGCCTCAAGGAAATGTACTACTTTTTATCACATTTTTCAACTAAGAATCAGTGCATCAGTTGAAGCAAAAAGTGCCAGTACTCATAAACACTGTTTTTTCTTTTAGATTTGAGTCGGTGTTGGTGGTGGAGCTTTGTAGACTGGAATAAATAACCAACTTCCCAAGCAGTGGGCATCTTGGCTGCACCAGGAAAAATACTGCACTGTATGAAAATATGAACTCCTCTTGACTGCTACAGCGTCTGTATTGGCTAATATGAACACGATGTAAGGCTTTCTTACAGGTGGTTCACACAGTGCACATATGATATAGACAAGCATCTGGCAGCAACCAATAACAAGATAAGTGACTTCACAATCTAACTAGCAGACTAGAAGATCATATAACACTTTACTACAGCGCTCGTGTGTGTGACACAGTCTCTTTATAGAATATGAGAAGGCATCACGACAGCCTGAGTCTCAGCTCAGAAACAAATGATACCACGTTCTCTCTCTCTCTCTTTCTCTCTCTTTCTCTCTCTCTCTCTCTCTCTCATGACCTTTTTACTTTATTTTTCCTCTGGCTCACTCTGACCATTCTTTCCTCATCACATTCTCTCCAGCTCTCTCTATCTTTTCTCACTCTATCATATTCTTTCACACAATCTCATCCCATGCACATGACTGCAGTGTAATTTAACAGCCACTGAAGCCAGATCACGTTAGCAGGTTGCCAAGCTGGTGCAGTACTGTGTGTGCCATTGTGCTTCCATAGCCATCAGCGACATTCTGTAGTGTCAGTGATGACGATCGAAACCTTCACTCAACTCTCAGCCACAGTTCAGACAAGGTCCTCCATCTAGGAAGAAACACAGAAGCCAGCTGGGAGGAAAACAAAACAAAACAAGGCAACCTGACACTGATTTTCACATATTTGCATATTGTTTGCCTGATAAAGTGAGCCTAAATCACATGGGGTAGGTTTTCACTAAGAGATTTTATTCTGGAAAACATCCAGTGGCGGTACATAGGCATGCACAATAAAACCTGAACGCTATCCAAGACCTTTGGGAACTTTACTTTGCTGAAGAGGCCTTACTGTGCAACGTGAGTACCTGACCTTGGGCCCTTGTGGTTCAGTGGGAGTAAACTCCTGCACCCATGTTATCCTCTATGGTTACAGCCTGGTCGGGTGAATGCAAAACTACATAATGCTACCATCAAGGTATATTGTTCAAGGACAGCCCAGCTAATTTTAGTACGACAGCCATACCACATTCTGCACGCGTTACAACGGCATGGCTTCCTTTTAACAGAGTCCAGGTGCTAACCCGTCACCCATATGATGCAGAACAAAGCAGGCCCCGAAGTGTTGAGCAGCTGAAATCCTGCATCTAGCAGGGACAGGAAAACATCTCACCTTCAGAACTGCAGCAGCCGCTCTCCTCGCTTCCCGAATGTTTACAGTGTTGCCAAAAGAAGAGACAATCTAATTTTTGTTGAAATGTGCCTATTTAAATAGGCAGATGTTCTTCAAAAAAATTTCTCACTTTCAACATTTGCTCTGTTGTCTATTCTCAGTTAAATATAAGGTTTGAATGATTTGCATATTATTGCATTCCATTTTTATTCACATTGTACACAGCATCCTAACTTAATCCACTGTATCTATACACCATGAACGTAAACTATCACATAAGAATCACTCAGGATTGTACAGTATGTCATGTAGGTACTTGTTGTACTTGTTATGTAACAGTGGGTGCTGTAAGCTGATTCTTAAATGTAGCTTTGTATGTGCAGTATATCACATTAGTCAGTAGCATGAGGCTAACATGCTCCTAATGATGGAGCTTAATTAATGTCTTAATTGTCTTTGGGTATTCACTCAACTTCATAGTCAATATGTTAAATTAAATTATATTAAAATGACATGTATTGGCAAAGATACACAGGCGGCAGAGTGTTTTCTTAGAAAGCAGTTTCATGCACGTCATCTGATCATTTAGATTCTTTCTGAGAATAGGGGGCAGAGTGCAGATGAAAAGTCCCAATTTATTGCTTCAGTCGTGATGTGTTTTTGTTGTCAGGTTCCTCTTAGTTTTACTGTTTACTCCGTCCACTCCCTTCTAGAAATAGTCCCTGCTTTAAGCTGAAATGTGAGAACAGTACAGGGATATAGTTACACCTATGTGTGGATTTCTGTAGATGTTGGCGGCAATCCAAAGTCTTGTACAGTACGTGCCATGTGTTTTTCACGTGTCCATGACAGCTATCCATTTGCATGTTCCATGAATTACTCTGGATTGGGTTTTTAAATAAAGGCCACGTATGAATTTAAGGGGATTTTAACCACACAACATCCAGCTTTCCCCTCGTACTTCCCCTTTTTGGGGAGTTTACCAATCTGAGGTGTATTTCTGGGACTGTGTGGGCCAGTTTGAGACATCTGAGGTGTTTTTCTCAAATTGGAAAACTGCCAAACAAAACTCAAGCAACGTTAACTCCATAAGCCAGAGACATGTTGAGGCAGCACAAACAGTAAAGGGTCTAATACTACAGGATGGTATTCAAATGACATAGTGTATAACCCCAAAAGAATCAGTAGAAGCAAAGCACGACATTTATAGTAGCCAATACCCAATTTTTCCACAGACACATTTGACGCATAAATTACTAAATAATGTTATATTTGATTTTTATTATCAGTTCACTGTCTCTAGTGAATGTTGTAACATTACAGTGCCTCCTCAAAACATTTCTGTTTTGGAGTCTCTTGCCAGACTCAACGCTTTCCGTCACAAATAGGAAGACATGCAGTGTTGAAATGTACTGATGCATTCAGTGACAATGGCAAGTCAGTAAACTCATTTGAATCTTATCTGTCAGAGAACTTTAAATTTAACAACTTAACTTTTTCACAACCGGACACACTGAAAAATAGATGTCAGGGTACATAACATAGTGCTATATCAGATATCTCTGAACTGTGATGAAGCAATGTTGTTTAAACGACAACCTTGGACTTCAGATAGCGTAGGGTTTGACCCAGATCACAACTAACCTTGAATGAGGGTCAGATTTATGAGCCATGTATATCCAAACAATGAACTAGTATTTTCAATCCAGGCCAGTCTCAGTAGGCAACATGGGTGGGATCTTCAGCTGATAAAGTTCACCTGTAGTTCATGTTTTGTGACTTTTTGTGACTCGTCACAGGACAAGTGGTTAGATGAATGATATAGATGAATGAATATGAATGATGATCCCCAAAGGGAAATTTTGTTCCTACAGTAGTGTGTACAGTTGGAGCAGTGGGCTGCAGCCTCTAAGCAGGCTGTGCCTGCTGAGTAGTTTGGGGGCTAGATGCTTGCTCAAGTCACTGCAGCCATGGACACAGGGGGAGGCCCTTCTATCCCAAGCTGCACCTCTAACCACTACAAGAAAGGAAACTCCCCGTCGGGGAGGTTAGTATAGTTTTAGTTAGTAAATATCAAACTTGATCACTGGAGACAAAATAAGGTGGGCGTTATTAGATTTTCAGGTCTCCAAGGGTCAGAGAAATATGACTCCATCTTTCATAATGAGAGTTGTAGCTGGGTGCTGCTGAAGATCTAAAGCATGGCAGGGGGTCGGCGCAAAGTCTGCTGATCCTAATGCAAATCATCTGTGGAATGCTGTGATGGCAGATGGAAGCATATGTTGGACAGACAGAGTAGAAACTATAAATGGGATTACTTAGACATCTTATGAAAGTGAAGTTTATGATGTGTACTGTACACTAGGGGTTGCACAGCTTCAGACTTTTTAAAGTTGACTGTGATGTGACTGAAGTCAAGTCGACACTGACTAGTCGCTGATGATGTCACTAATAAAAACACAGTAGAAAGTGATGCTTTGCAACAATGAAATCTGTATTCTTGACCTGAATACATATGATGAGAACAGACAGCTCATGTGCTACATACTGTGATCTGCAGATATGTACAGCCTGTATAAAAACAGGCTGCTACTCAGCATCATCAATAGCATTTAATAGTACTCCACAGTGTGTTGTCAGATGGGATAGTGTAGCTGGGTTCAAAAAATGCAGTATTTCTCTGGAGCCTTCTCTGTGTACTGCAGCTAAAGGTCTAATAACTTGATAATGAAATTCACAAGCAAATCGTTGATGTGCATCCTCCTTCTTTCTGTTACCACAGGACATTTGATGAAGTCGTTAATTGACTGCTGAGGATTTGGACCGTTGAACTGACTTGCATATTTTGCATGCTTGGTGATTCAGTGTTTTTTTAAACATATGAATACAAAAGGTAGGTGTATTTACCAGATGCCAAATCAGATTTGAACACATTTTTCACTGCTGGCAACTCATATTGAGCTGTATGGTTGTGACTTTAAAAGTGAGGAGACAATGAGGCACAGTAGAAGAACAGAACATGCAGCCAATACTTGAGCTACACTGCAGTCTGCATTAGAGGCATTAGAGATGTGAAGGAACACTGTGGGTAGAACAAGACTAATCTAATAAACTTAATGCATTTTTATAACAGATTATTAAATCATGTGTTAATAAACTTCTGCCACCAAGGACAAATGGATCTATTTTAATATCAGTTATGTCACCAAACTGTGATGCCAACTTTGACGTGCCCTACCTCGGTCAGTGGTCAATGTTGCAATCAGTTTCTACATCTAACTTTTAGTATGAACGCAATCTTGTCATACTCTCTTAACAAGATTCAGTCTATTTGGAAATGTGTTTTTGACATGTGCAAAGTGTTTCTTCTGTGGAGCGTCAAACCTGCTGAGAATATGATTTGTCGACCCTTTTTCTTTTTTTATTCACTCAATAGAAGATCATCAAGATGGAGCCGCATTTCCAACATTACTGCTCACACTGATTCTGGCTCCATTCATATTTTGTTTGAACAACTGATTGTTTTGCAACCTCCATGTTTTAGTCCCTCCTGGAAATTCATCCTATCACATGTTTACCCCACATGGGGCTAACACATGTAGAAATAACTCAGGTTCCCCCGATAGCTCTCTTGAAGTAAAATAAACTGAAGTTATATTTCATACTGCAAAGGCTCAAGTTTCATTCTTGCCTATACCCTTTGCTGCGAGTCATCTTCTTTCTTCCACTTTCAGGTTCTGTCTACCACTACGTTTCAAATAAAGGCTCAAGAAAAAAAACAAGAAGTGTATGCCCTGAAACCACAAAATAAACAAATAAAATCACCCTGATAGGTCCCATTCTTAAAGGCTGATCGCATATACTTGTATGTTATTTGTTTTGTTGAATATTTAGGACATTGCGGTACCCCTGTGGGGAATTCCATAGATATAAAACTATATTAAAAGCCTGTAGAAACAAGCACCGCAAAGCCTGTAACAATCCTGAAAAGCTGTCACTTGAGACACTCATGTTATAATGATTTACAGTGGAGGTAACAAGATCATATCAGGCTGTGATAACTTTCCCCAGAAGCTAGAAACCAAACCCAAGAGTGTTTTGTTAGACAGAGTGTGTAATTATGCCAAGAACGTTGACAATATAACCCACTATTGAACTGGAATAGCAGTACATGCATGTCAATAGAAACTATGAATCAAATTGCAAAGAAACATAATATCAGGTGTATTACATCATATATTACAGTCTTTACTTGTGTATTGTTTGTATTTAGATAAACTATCCTTTCCAGAGAGTTTTCATTATTAATTTGAAGCTAAATTCAAAAACTCCTTAATTCCAATGGAAGCCTGACAAAGGACATGCACTCTTGAAGCTGTGCATTTCATAGCTTATAACTTGAAGGTTTTATGTGTAACATTGGGCCCCACAGTATGTATGAGGCTGTCATTTCATATGAACAGGTCCAAAAGGACCAGGATTCATTCTAGCAGCTCTGTAAGTTTGTAAACCGAACTACATAGGCTACAAATAAGTCAAGATTTGAATTTTTCTAATACAAACTCTGGAATCCTGAAATCAGCTTCAAGATAAATGAAATAAGTATTTTGAATACCTTTGCAACTCCTTGGAGTCCTGTCCAGAAATGTTACAGCCCTCCACCATTCATCTCTTGCTATGCAGACTTGCATGAAGGGCCGTGATCCATGACCCTATAAGGTCATCAGGGTCTGCGGTCTGTAGTCACAATGGCTGGAATGTGATGCCCCTGCAGTGATGACAGCCTAAACACACAAACAGGCGAGCACCCTAAGAAATCGGCAATGCCTGATGAATGTGTGTGTGAGAGACACCTAACCCCTGAATGTGTTGGTAGTTTTCCATGTCAGTCAGTATCACTTGTGGGCTGCCGTCTGCATCTTGATAAATGGCCTGAGGTCTAAACACACCACGTTCATGTTTACCAAGTTTGGATTATCTGGATCCAGTGTCCGACAAGATAGCGGCTTCAAAACATTCCTTGAGCAGCATGCAAGTCTGATGCTTCTGCTTGCTTCTTTTAATGATATTCCAAATCATTTGGGGTTGGGAAATCTGGGAACTCGTTGCATAATGACTTAGCCTCCAGGTGCAGTAAAAGTTATATAAGATGGAGACAGATTTCGAGTTGAGAGACAATATGTACAGACAATATCCATGATTGAACAGTTTACTTTGAGTTAAGACTTCAAGGTGATGCGTTTAAAATCACTACATCAGCTGTATTCCATTGGCTTGTACTGGCTTGACAGATGTTTAATGCACAAGTTGCTGGTATCTGGACCAAGAAGTTGCACTTGAGAACACCGCAAAGACTACAGCCAATGGACAACTAATTCTTTGACAGGAGAACCAGGTTATTGTTTTAAAAGGTCTTAAAGCTAGACCTGTGATTTTTGATGTGAATTATCAGATCAGACAAAGAGGAAAAGACAGAAAACCGTATTGACTTTGTCGTTTGCTTACTTTCGTCACACTCGCTTCTCCTTTCAAGCACTGGTTCGACAGGCTGAACAGCCAATCTCAGTGGTCTCTGTCACTGATTCAACACGCTGAACATGCTTTAAAGCCGTCGTCAGAGGCCCAACTAGTGGCAATGGTGCAGGACGAGATGCCAAAACTGTTGTCAAAGAAGCTTAGTAGCTGCAGGTCACAGACAATCAAACGGCAGCTTGGGGTGTCTCGGTCCTTAGCCTGCATGCAACCAAAGCCTGCTCAAAAATGGCTACCTGGACTGAAAACAGACAACAAATGTAGCCAGAAAGTTTACAGTAACAAAATGTTCTCCCTTGCCTTCAAACTGTGCATGTAAGGTAAGATAAGATAGGACTTTATTCATCCCCACGGGGAAATTAGGGATATGTTCGGATATTCGTTTATAGAGAGCATGTGGCTAGTGGTTATACATTTATTAAGGCCGTCAGAGTGCATTGTTTTACAGCACAGAGTTCTTGGAGAAGGTATTAGAGGGGAAATGGGTTATAAAACTACTGTGGAAGTTTTGACCAAGCCTATCAACTGCAAGATAAGATAAACATGTACGGTAAAATGCAAGATGTGTAGACATTCATAGGTGTGACAGTTAGACTCAAGGTTATTGTTCAAATGATTAGGGAGGTTAATGATTACACAAATATGTTTTTCAGAGCCCCACTATAGCCTGACTATATAGTAGCTGGTGGTAAATTACCAGAGAGGTATACACATATCTGACTACATACATATATTGAGTCATGAATAGATTAGGCCCGTATGACTGTTTACTTTTGGGTTTGTTTGTGCTTTATGCGTGCTGGAAATGCAGATGTTTTAATTCCCTAGTTGTGTCTTTTGAAAGCTGCTGTGCTGCTGGATGACACAGAACAAAAAAGAAGGCACTGTTCTCCCAGAGCAAGCAGGTTTAAAGCTTGTAATCCTGTTTCATAATTCTACATCAATTTAATCTGTCCTGATCTTACCCCTATTGTATATTTGCTTTTATTTTTCCTCTCCCTCAGACAAACAGGGAAACTATAGAGTGTTTGGTTCCAGGCTTTCAAGATGATTTTTAGCTTGGTTCACAAAGAATATGTGAAGATTTGCACAGTTATGTAATCAAAGCAGCGAATGCTGAAATTGGCAAACTGCCTATATTAACATTTTTTTTTGGCAGGAGGCAGCAGACTTCCCAACCTTATTCAAATCACGCGTAGTGTACTTTAAACTTAAAATTGTAATCTACAAGCGTCATATGTCATCCTGGGAAAACCAAACAAATCTCTTTACAACATTGTTAATTACTTAACCCCTAAAAAGAAACCCACTTCATGCCGAAAACCCAACACAATCATTTTTATTTACAATAAAATACATTTTCACATTGGATTTGTTTTATTCAGTTCAAAGATTCATTTGTATTGTCTCACTTTGCAGTTTGTTGAATGAAACAAGGAAAACAAAGTGATGTTCTTAGCTGGGAAAAACATACTGTGTGTTATGTCCAAGCTGATAGTTGAAAGATGAAGCTTTTACATAGGACTGGGAAGATATGCAGTGTTGAAAACTAGTGTTTCAGTGACAGAAGACCTGCATGCATATTTCAATCTGTGGGTAGCTATCAGAAAATGAATGTATCATGGGGTCAGATATATAAACTGTGCACATGCCATATCCAGCATATGATCTGTTGCTTATAAAAGAATTATGTGGGCTGACAATGTGCAGAACTCATGCGCACTCTGGAGCAGCCGTTCCCACAAACGTAACCTATTGTCTCGTGAGGCTGTTTTCCAGTTTCAGTGATTGGGTCATTATGTTTTTGCAGTGTACCATATCCATAGGCTACTGCTGCTGTTGCTGTTATGAAACTTGATGTTATTTCCTTCTATTCAGTATGTCCTGAAGTGTTTGAAGAAACGTGATTCATATTGCTTCACAACTTAAAAAAAAAAGCTTGAATGGATCCAGCTTTTCTTCTCCTGAATGACTCACCTCTCACTTTCATGTTAAGACAGCTTTAGTTCAACGCTGACTTCAGTAATTTATAGACTATAACAAAAATCAGCAACACTAAACCAATCACAGTACAAATGTGAAGAATCACATGACTTCTTATGTTGTTTGTCTTTTTCTTCTGGTGTATATCAAACTTTTTATTGATTCAACCCATTTAAATTATGTTGAAAAATAAACTCAACAGACTAGTAGACTGGTCAGTTTGTGGACTTCACTGCTGTACCATGGCGCTTTAAGCATCATGTCGACTAGTCACTCACCACGTGACAATAACAACATGGATGTCTCCGAGAAGACAGGTGAGGAGCCCAGTGGTTCTGGGGAACTGGCATGGTTAGGATAATTAGAATCAAGTAGTGGCTAAATGCAGGACTGGAAATACACTGAAGACACAGTTGAAAATCTGACTGGCATTAAAATGTCTTTTTGAATAAGACAAGACATACCATAAGTCAGCTCCTGAGGCAAAATCTGTATTTGAATAAGGTATGTACGTATGTGTGCATGTCCATGCAACTCTTTGCACCAGTCCTTGGGCATATAGCATATTTTATGTTTAGCGTATAGTTTACAGCTTTAAGGCAGACATACACACCTCCACACACATTTATGTATTAAAAAGGCCCTTATTTACTGGGACATTATTTCTAGTGAGTACTAATAGCAATCCGGAGTTCGCTGTGGCCCACTTATAGAGCAGTGTCGCTCCCCAATGTGAGTTGCGCATGGGCAACTATTTACGACCATCTGTAATGGATTATGTAAACGTATGGACCCTTCTCACAATCTGAGGGTGCGGGGGGGGGTACACTGCGAATAGACAAAGTTCACAGCTCACTCCAGCTAGAGGAGCAGTGGATGAAGCAAAAAAAAAAGAGTTAACTTCACTGTTTCCCTGTTTTGTTGCAGCAATTCACAGAAATCACAAAAACGCACTTGGTACAGAAGGTTTTTGTAAAGTGCTCATAGCTGTTGCCATTAAAGCAATAGATGTCTTCTGTGAATAATACATTGAGCCCTGCTCTAACCTGTACGGAGGCATTTGAGAAGTTGCCATTTCCAATCAACAATGAGAAATCATGTTTGTATTTCTACAGCTTGCTTGCTGAACCTCCACATTGGCGAGACAACTCAAGAGTCAAGATTTTTATTGTCAGTTCTCTATATTTTCACGTACTTGAAAAGAAGAAGAATTGAAAATCTGTTTCTATGTCACCTTAAAATAAGCAATATAGATATAAAATAAACGGTCTATAAAATAATATGTTAACTCAACCTATGTACAACAGTGGCAGTAGTGCAATATAGTGGCAGCTTGTTGAGATGACAAATGCCTCCACAAAGCTTGCCAATCTGAAGAATGTAGGATTTTAGGGAGCTAGTATTGCAGAGATAAAAAAGGATTATTGTTTATTTATTTTGGAACAGTGAATCGTTTCTTTCTCGCGAGCTTTCTGAATCAAATATTAACTGGAGAGGAGCCTAATAGGGCCACTTTAAAGGCAACCATGAGGCCTGATAAACTTGCTGACTGCATTTTTCAGACAAAAACTTTGTTAATAAATGACCCCCATCAGTTGTCCAACACTGAAATAGCACGGGACTCTGCATCAGTTCAAAAAAACCCCACAAACCCACAGTGATGTCTGTCACGTACTTGTTCATACCCGTGAGCATTATTGACATATGAATGACTTATTTGAAGCTTAATTCCCGTAGCGTTGCGGTTGTATGAACAGCAAGTTTTCTAGACCTGCTGTTAAATAAGATGCAGTTAATCCAAGGTAAACTGAAAGGTCAGTATATTGTGCAAGCCGTATGTGTTTGAATGTGAGTGTGCGCAAAATGTTCTGTTTTGCTCCGAGCACACGTGGACAGCTCATGGTGCACTGCTCCCCTGTCTCCAGTTTTGTCACGCTCAACTCTGATTGGCCGCTTCATTGCTCGACATCCCCAAAAAAACAATGAGGTTTCCCGTCTTGTGTTTCACATGATGAGAACGACTAAACTCTGATCAGCAGATTAGTTTTAATTCCTTTTTTTAACTTCTTGTTTTTTTTCCCTCCCGCATAGTTGTGTTTTTAACTGTGGCGACTCTCTCCTGTGTCAAACAGTCATAGAGAAAGTGACTTCGACTGATTTCTTCTCTTTTCACAGTGTGGGCTGCCATAGGAGTTTGTCGAGGGTTGAGGCGACACTGAGGTCAGAACCCACAGTGTTCTCATCGGTGACGCATGTTGTTGGTTTATCTTATAAAATGGTCACAGAATGGTGTTGACAAATGAATAACTGGTAAAGCGAGTTACGTAAGAGAATACAGACAAAATAATTACAGGAATAAATCTCTCACAGCATCTCAAAAAGCTGTGACATGGATACAGTAGATCAGCTTTCTAAATGGTTTGCACGTTGTGTTTAATTCCTGTTGCTACTATAAACTCAAGTCCTTGGATTCATGAAGATAGAAACCGATGTCTGTTGTGGAAACATGCGCTCACCAACATTACCACCATCCCTTTGTTTCAAACTTGGTATCAGATTAGTGTCTGTGTTTATAGATTCAGCATTGTTAGTAACCTTACCTTGTAGTGTTGTGTCGTTCGCGAATGATTCGTTCCAATGAACGAATCTTTTGAGTGAACTTACTGAACGGAATCACTTCATGAACTGATTCGTTCTTTTCTCAGTTCAGTTGAGCTCAGCCGTGAGCGTGTCGGGCGAGAGCGGAACTTCCCGAGTTCTGTGACTCACTCGGGAATCTTCGGCGAATGACGCAGCCAGCGTGCGGGGCAGGGGGATGGACTGTTGACGCCCGAGCAAACGTGACGTTCACAGCTTAAGATGTGACAGATAAGATCATCCAAAATCAACCAGCTTGTATATTGAGATGCAAATCTGGAGTAGGGGCAAGATCTTTTGATGACAAGGACAATCTTTCATTTGTTTGACACTTGTAAAGTATTTGTAATAGTTTTAGTTTGTCATTTTGCCTTTTATTTATTATTTCTCACTTTTATTATTTCTTGTTTTCATTTCAGTGCAATAAAACATATTTAACAACCAGACATTTAGTCACATACACTTTATTTATTTATTTGACAGGCTGGAAAAAATACACGCACATAGTGTTCGGTCTTCAGTTTATGTTATTGCACAAGACGAGCATCATATTTGCATTAGACCTACAAGGGAATACATAATATAAAACATTAATAATTTAAATATTTGAAGTTTTTAAAAGTAACAGAATCTCAGCTGCAGCTGCAGTGTTGTTGTTTTTTTTTTTAAATCCTCCTGCCTTTCCTAGTTTCCAATAACTCAGCAATATAAAAGGAGGACTCACGTTCACATTTAGTGAACGTGCTGCTGTTGTAGTGTTGTGTCACTCGCTACACACAGACAGGTGAGTCAGTCTGGCGATTCACGTTCGCACTGCCACTCATGATTCGCGAACGTACTGCAAGATTCACTAGGTTCGCGAATCACCTAGCGAACCTAGAATCAGCGAATCACGAACAATTCGCGAGTGCAGCTAACTACGGGGCTAACTACGGAGAGTGCAGCTAACTTAACGGGGCTAAGCTAGCATGCTAATACCGTTTTAAACATGCTGTTATTTGGCAAACGGACACTTTCAGTGTGTCTGTATGTTAGCATGTATGTTAACAGACTGGTGTTTATCTGCAGTGGTGTTGTCCTTTATATTTTAGTAAGTTTTCTGTTTGCTGTATGTGCTACCGGGACAGTAGCAGAACAAGGAGGTGGTCCGGATGTGGCCCGCAGGCCTTGAGTTTCACGTATGTGTAGTCAGGGCTTCTGCTAAGCACTGAATGATTCGGTGAACGAATCTTTTGAACGAATCATTTTAATGAACTGATTCTAGTGATTCAGTACAGTCAAAAGAACTGCCGTTCCCACCACTATTACCTTGCTCATATTGCCTGCTTCTGCATTCGTGGACGCGAAACTAGCGGCAACCCCCGATGACTCTGTGCCAGAAGCTGCAGTTCCACTTGAGGCTGGCTCCAAAAGTGAGTCAATCCGCATAGACCTCCATGTTTAAATTTCCAACTTTACGGCAGAAATAAACATGTTTACAGATGGTTGAACATATAAACACATATAAGTCAAACATATAAAGGCACCAAAAAATAAGGGTGTGGTTGCTTTGAGTGACAGGTGTTTGTCTTTTTAGGTTGCCTGTTGTCAGGCACATCTTCATGTGCAGTTCATTTTGTGAAGACAATAAAACAATCACCCCGCCCCTCGCCCGATGACAGCTGGGATAGGCTCCAGCAGACCCCGCGACCCTTAACAGGAATAAGTGGTTACAGAAGATGAATGAATGAATGAATAAAACAATCAGTCGAGGCAACAAAATCCTTACAAATCATTTTTTTTTTCTAACAGTGTTTATAGAGATCACAATACATTCTAATTAAGAACACAGTGTCTGTTATGTTAGGTGTATTTTGGTAGCATGTACAAAAGGTCCACTGTATGAAAATCTGTTTTCAGAGCTCAGGTATAACTTTCTTGAGACCCACCTTGTAGTCCGGTTGAATTCTTAAATTAAATCTTGAGACATGAAGCATGTAGTTAAACTAAATATCTTGAATGTCCCACCAGTCTGCAAAGTTGTACCTTATGTTTCTGTGTAAGGAAAAACAATCTGGGTCCCTAGGTAGACTTAACAGTTTCTAACATGCTATGTTGGTAAAACACTTATGTGATTGGAATCTTGCAGCCATGCCTCTAGACGCTTATCTTACAGTCAGACTTTAATATTTACATTTCAGTGAGTAATCAGATAAGCTCCCTGGCAGTTTTTGATTGCGTGATTTCTAAAAGAGGCTGGAATTACATTGAGAATACAGTATGTATAGTGTCAGAGTGAAGCATTAATGGTCTTATTCCCTATGCGACAACTATAGAAAACTCAAATCACATTCCAACAGGTCAGTCGCTTTTCACTCTAAGAGTTTCAGTACTATTAAATGCTACTGATGGTGAGTTGCAGCCTGTTTTTATACAGGCTATACATATCTGCAGCGCACAGTATGTAACACATGAGCTGTCAGTTCTCAGCATATGTATTCAGGTCAAGAATATAGATTTCATTGTTGCAAAGCATTAATTTCTACTGTGTTTTTATTAGTGATATCATCAGCGACTAGTCTTGTTGTGTTGACTTCAATTTCACCACATAACAGTCAACATAAAAGATAAATAATGGATCCACTTCATCTACCTAACACATTTATAGTTCCTGTGTATGAATATGGATATGCCTCCATTTAGTTGAATTTTAATTTTGAAAAGCACATTTTATTTGGCTTTGCAGTTTAATCAGACCAAACAGGTTATTTTATTTTTATTTCCAAAGTTTAAATGAACCAGTTTTTAAATTAAACTTAAGTAACTGTAGGTGACTATGTTGTAAGCCACATATTTCTTACTTATGATGCAAAGATTTTGAGCTATGAAAACAAAACTGTCTCTGCTCTGTGTGAGGGAGTGTAGACTATGTACTTGCAACAACAGCACATGTTGCGGTCGGGTGTTTGGAGATAAAAAAAATGAAAAACAAAAAAACTATGACACAAAATCACACAGCACAGAGCCAAAACACAAAGAAAGACTGGGTCAATGAGAAAAGTTCTGATGCCAGGCCTAGAGGCAGGACGACAGATCAAGTAGGGTTGATCTCGGGTGGATAGTGCAGGTGGTGCAGAATAGTGGGCAGTCACTGAACGAAAGAGGAGGACGAGGTCAACAGTTGAACGTCTCAACCCCCACGGGTATCGTTCACTTTTCCCGTAGAGGCCAAACTGCGTAACGAAAACTTCCTCATTTATCACTTGATGCACATCGATCCAAATGCAATTTTACAGTCGTTGCATGTAATAAAGCCCAAGAAATCCACTGCTTTTTATTATTAGAATGGGATCTCTTCTGCCTTGACAATTAATATGTCCTGCAATCCAACTGTTTCCCAATTAGTGCTGCAAACGTCAGCGACTGCAGACTTAAGATTCATTCAGTGAGGATTAATATTCCAGTAGGAGATGGAAAATTAGATGTGTGAGAAAAATCTTGTGACCATTGTCCCACCAAGTTCATGCTGCATGCGTTGTTGAAGAAAGTCAATTACCTTTAATTCAAGCTTTAGTTAATATAATATCCATATGTTATTAAAAATGTTTCCAGGATCTGTGACACCTCAAAAGAGCTCTGGCGGATGACTGCTAAGAGGTGTCCTGCGTGTGCTGGATTTGGCAGCTGGCATTCCCTCTTAAAATACATGTATTATTGATTAGTTTTTATTTGTCTATAGGCTTCTATAGGTCAAAGTATATTTGAAATGGAACTGTCTCCCTGTCAGATAGGAAAACTGAAGAAGAATCTCGGTGAACATCATCCATAGATATTTGTAGTATTGTGTTTCTCAGCGTAGGGGTCATGCTGACCAAATATTTTCCGTCATGGAAAAACCCGAAGGCTGTCCAGCATTTTGTCAGATCACAACGTTGAGGTCAATCCACTGCAACATTAAGTGATTGACAGGCAACACTCGTGAATAACTCGTGGTCTGTCTCGCAATATGTTTGAGATTAATCATAATGACTGGAGGCCTAGGTTCACCAGAGATGTGCTGCTGAGTTCCTGCTGCACCTACAGCGGGATATCTTCCTGGTGAGGCGAAGTTCCACGTTCAGTGTGTTGCCTGCTTCTGCCTGGGAGAAATGTTCCTTTACTTTAAAACTCTGGCTGAAGAGGTGCAGGTAATTGGAGGCTCAGAACATGGGTTCAGCCTTCAGACATAATTTGTGACGAGACCATTGCCTCTGCAGAAATCGCCCTTAATGCACTTGATTAGGCTCAAGACCATGTGGACAAGGAGGAAGGTTTGGGCTAACAGTTTGTCATTTTTTACTTACATCTCATTCTCTAAAATGGCCTTTCTCACATTTGCTTGTTTTGGCACAATCACCGTTGTGTTTTAATGCCGTCCTCTTCCGTTGTGTAAAATAAATTCACCCGCTTCATGTAGTGTTGACAAGAAAATTCTGCAACCATGTCAGTCGACACAAAAGTCTAACACAACCTCTGCTGTCAGCATGTCCTCCATACACTTTCGGTGACAGCAGCACTGATGGCATCTCTGGCATTTCGCAGAGTAATGCGTGGACAGAAAGTAATGTCGGGCTGGAATTGCCCCCAGTCACAGTGGCATTCTCAGCTAGATTTGGCTCCAGCGCCACGCAGAGAGCACGTCAAGCTTCCAGCTCGTAGTGACACGCTGTGGCAGATGGGGGGGGGGGCATGATTTATGGTCAGGGCTCAGCTTCCTTCCACTACTCCTTCCAGCAACTCCTAACGCGTCCCACTAACAGGCATCACTGACAGACCTCTGACTGTACAGATGTGATTAGTGTTTGATACAAGGGGTTAAAGTGAGCCTGTGACATCAGTGCTAAAATCCCACATCCTTCTCCAAATCTGAAAGCAGAGCGGATCACAGGCATTCGAATATTTTCTATAATGCTTTTCAATGCTGTTGCTAATCATTGCCATATCCAATACCGAAATTCCACTTTGCATTCAGAATATTGAAAATATTTAAATTTTTGTGTGTTTGTTAAGTGAAATTTGTGTTTGCTTAACAAACACTGTCATGTATAAAGGGTTACAGTTCTGAAATGAATCAGATATTTGGAATTTACGATCAGGACTGAAGTTGATAAAAAAGATTTAGGTAGAAAACAGCAAAAAAAATATTAACATATACTATTCTATGTTGTTTTTTGTAATGAGGCAATGAGGGTTAATATTCTTAAATTGCAGAACAACTCAGAGCTTTGACGTGATTTTTAGTAGTTCAGACTCATACTGGATATCAGTAGATTGGTCTACAGGACTCATGGTCAACAGTTGAATGAATAATTCCTATTGGATTCACATTCAAGCTCCCGACCATAGGTGTCCTTACATCTCACCTCTCATCTTGACCGAGTGGACCTGTGCTGCTGTCCTTGTCTCGTCCGTCCTGTCTCCATGAATGATTGGACCTAATGTCCACTCCCATGCTCCAATCAAGCTACGGCAATCTCTTCACTAGGTTTAAAATGAACTCTAATTTGTCAGACACCGCCGCTGGAATTTAAAGTGAGCAGGTCACCTCTGTGCATCTTCTTCTGCAATCACTTGCGAGTGGGTACCTATAGCTTTATGGATTTTTTGGACCTGTTCTGTAGCTGCTCGCTTTAAACTTTGTTCATCTGTTGCACTGAGACTCTTGTTGTCCTCTTAAACAAACATTTCCCTCAGCGTCATTCAGTTATTTTCTCAAGACATTTGTTAAATTCATCCTTGTGAGATCCATCACAGAATATAAACCTTTTTCTTTTCTCGAATGTATGCTTCTTTCTTAGCTGAAGAATCAATGGGAAGAATATCAGACAGAATTACTGTTTCTGTCTCACTCTTTTCACCCTCTTCTCCGTTTTCCCTGCAAAACAGAAGAGTTTAATGACCTCAGCCAGAGTGTGGAGACATCACAAGCTACACTCCTGTTTAGACTCATCACAACTGCCTGCATCCCCACCCTCCCCTTGAACTTCTCACATCCATTACACCGGTTTCCTTTAAAAATATTCCCCCCGTTTCTTTCAACACTTTCGTCCAGCCACAGCCGACCGACTGAGATAACGACCTAAAGTATTTTGCTCTTTCTTCTCTTATTTACTTTGCTACCCACCCTTTCTCCTGTCAGCACTCTTTGTCCTCCCTGGATTTCGTATTCAAGTTTGTCTCCTGTTTCGTCCACAGTTTCACTGCTCTTTCGGAGAAATAAAAAGTGCCTGGGTGTGTGCCATCGCAACAGACAGGAGAAGCCATTACGAAATAATGGAGTAGTGGACAGATGTGTCACTTCTAAAATAACACCTCTGGCACTACCACAGAAGAAAGGCAGTAACAGTAACATAATAAACCCTTGGACTGTGAGTGTTGATAATGAATTAATTTCCTATCTTTCAGCTTGTACTACACAATGCAATAATGTTTATTAATCAGTAAAACTACAGCTTGCATGATATATTTGACGGTAAGTAAAAGCTATATGAACTCTGGTGGGAATTTGTTGGAAAATAAGAAATCAGAACACTCTGGTCCTTCTGTGTGGTAACGTGTTTCCCAAATTGTGCTTGTCTACCCAATATTCATTTAAAAATATTCCCCCTTCAGTGGCGAGATGTTTGGTTGTTTCCTTGCATGTACAATCCGCTTTTAAATCCGCCCCACGATTTTAATTGGATTCAGACCTGGGCTTTGACTAGACTCACTCCATAATTCAGTGTCTTCATTTTGAGTCATTCAGTGGCAGATTTTTAATCTTCCGGATCATTATTCTGTTCCGTGTCATGGTTTGGAGTTTTGAATATTTTCTGTGACTGTTTTGGTTTTCCTTGTGTTTCCTGTTTTTATTTTGTAAAGCTCTTCCTCTGTGTTTCATGTCGTGTTTCACTCCCTGTCTGTGTTTTCCCTCTGATTGTGTTGGTTTCTCTTTGTGTGTTTCTCCCTCGTTAGTTTCACTTGTGTCTTGTCACTTCCCTGCCCATGTGTGTGTGTGCGTGTGTATTTAAAGTCCTTTATAGGCCTTTCACTTTGTCAAGTTATCTGTGCTGTATCACTGTTAAGTAACCCGTTTGTTTCCTAGTTCCATGTACCTTGGTTTTTGCTTTTTGCTTTTACTACATTTCACCAGTTTTGTGTTTTGGCTTTCACCTTCCACCTTCCTTTTTGCTCCAGATTTTGTGGTTTTCGATAAAGTTAACAGAACGTAGCACAAAGGTCTTCATCGGGTTCATTATTAGTCCCATTATCTTCAGACACTTTTTGTTATGATGCAGAATTCATAGTTGAATCGATGACTGCAAGCCGCGCGGTCCCGGAGGCAGTAACATTTCCACCACCACAACCTCTCTTCAAAGAGGGAATGAGGATCTTCAGCTTCAGTTTGTGGCAGACAATTCCATCTATGGTTGTCCTCATGGGGAAACTGTGGTTTGTAATGTGGTTTTTGGACAGTAAAGGCATCTTCCTGAAACACCACCCATGCAGATGTAATTTGTAGTCAACATGCACATTGACACATCACCTGCAGATCCTGTGATGAAACTGTATTTAAGACCATGTGTTTCTGTCTTTTTTTTAATCCTTTTTGCAGATTCACAGACATCCCCAGCCTTCCACTTAAAGACTTACATTATGCCCCACACTACAATAGCACAGAGAGCAGCAGCCTCTAGATGTCAAAGGCTTTGATACATGACCTGTTATGCAGTAAAGTGTTGCATGACTTGCATAACTTAGTTTCTTTACGTGGGTCCATGTAATGCTGCTGATGATGATAATGACCATTGAAACTGTTCAACAAAAGGAGTTAATTGACAGTCCAGACAACATAATGTTCACATTTCTTGGTTCGTTTGTATTAAGCTGGTGTGATCGCGGTTCATACCATAACTAAGAAGCAACAATGAATCATTTTCCCCTGATACAGACGAAATTAACCCAATTACCGATGTGAAAGTACTCTAGAGTGCATTATACTGGATGTCCTGTCATGTAGTGTAATCATTTACAGCTCTTATTGATCTTCTAAAATGATTTAATTCACTTTTTACTGGATGTTATGTCCCATGTAACCTCCTCTGCCCTACTGTCCTTACTGTAAAGATGCAAACGCGTGTAGTCAAGCACAAATATATGCCCTCACTCTACTATAAGAGCTCTTAGTGCAGCTGCCATCCTTGCCTATTTCTCATCTATCTATAGCTGAGGGAAATACTCCAGGCTGTGACTCAGCCTCCATTAATGTGGGACTGTGGGACAGTGAGCTGAGCCTGGATGACTTATGAGCTTACAGTTCCAGTCAGACATATTGGTCATGCTGACTGCCATCTACTCGCCCAGCTGAGGACCATTCATAGCAAACTGGATGACTGGAGGTCAGCAGCAAGACTGTTGACACTTCAAACTAATTGTAGAGTATTTAGACTTTGCTCTTTACGTAACCAAGACTATATAAGCTTGTATTTCTTTATTTGCATACTTATTGCTCACATCGTACGTTCTATCATGTAATTATGTTACACATGTTCTAGGACACTTGAAAGTTGAAGCTTTATGCAGTTAATTTCAAACAAATCACAGTATGCTGTTACAAATTAGACAAAGTGGTTATCACAGAGTCACAGTTTGCTCCAAGCTGTTCCTAAGCCCAGCTACTTACATATGGGGCGGCTTTAAAAGCTGATTGTCAGAAAACCCAGACCACATGGCAGAGGCCCTGACCTTACCCCCACCGGACAAACATGTCTCCAACGGGTATTAATCCCCTCCACAATAAGGCAAGCAAGTGAGTGAAACAATAATAAAAATATTTAAATAAATTACATTAAAAAGGCAGTGAAGCAACACAATGAGACCCTCGCACCACCCAAAGACACTTGCACTACCACTGCAAGGCCAGTGAGGATGCACTAAATCTTAGCTTCATGAAGGTTCTGGTATTCTACATGAGTTTCAAAAAACTGAAAGAGCTTTTGAAAAAGTTTTTTGAGGCAGTGGTTTGTAGAATTACTGAACTGTGTTGAGTTTGTGTTATGTTAGCATATTATTTTGACAACCCCGTTTTAATCAGTGGGCTAGGCTAAATAACAGAAACACATTAGTGTTTAATTCAATCCAGTTCAATCCAACACCACAAGTTACATCCTCTAAAATGATCATCCAGTTAAATTATGACCTTTCTGACGCTGTTTCATCATAAAGTGAAGATTAGAACAGTCATGAAGCCAAGATTTAGTGCGGGACTGTTATATTACAGTTAGAAATTTGTTTTCACTGGTATACCAAATGTTTTAGCAAGTGAGTGTATAATGCACCGTGACAATGGTCCCGCAGATCTGTCAGTCAATATTTAAGATCTAAAATAATATGAAACTATTCAATTTTTAATTTTTTTTCAGTTAACTTAAGATAATCCTCTCATTTTGTAATCATACACAGCACTTCTTGTCCTCAAACGGCTGCCTGCACATTACCAAAGGACAACTTTTCCAGTGACGCTCACAGATGGAAAGCAGCGCCTACTAATGACAACAGGATAATCAACGAAACATCAACATTGTGCTTTGCATCTCCATCTGTGTTCCGGCATTATCCAGGCTGTCAGCCAAGAGATCTCGTCTGTCAGAAGTAGGATGCAGAATCTCAGTGGGCTCCGAGGATGCCTTGTTTCCATGCCAACCATCTGTTAACTCGTATCCTTCAGCCTGCCCTCAAACTCTTTCTCGCTGGAAAATCACATCTGATCTGACTGAGATGTCGCTCCTGAATGAGTCTCAGAGGGCCGCCACGATGAGTTTGTGTGTGACGTTGCTGGTGTGAAGCTGATTTCAGTTTTGCAGTGTCTTCCTGTGGTTTGTGTTATTGAAAAAAACAGCTGGTTTTACTGGCTCCCGTCAAAGACGTGTTTTAGACAGATCACAAAGGAATAAATGTTGGACACAGTATGATAAAGGAACCTTGTATTAAAAGAAAGAACGAGCATAGTGCTTGGCTGATTTACTGTATTCTTATAGTCAGATACAAAGTTGTAATTTGACCTAAATATTGTACTATTTATTCATCCCCCTGATGTAACAGTCCCCACACAACCATAATGTAAATACATATTCTGACACATTGTTTTTTTTTTTTTTTACATCTTATCAATATTTAAAAAGTCCTTGGCATTATGTTTCTAGATGACCCTGATGAATGCCACAAGCCAAAATGTGTCGGTCCTACAGTTTCTATTCCTCTTCCACTCACCTTGGTAGCGGGTGACGTCGCTCCAGAAACTATTTATTTTTCTACAAATATCTGCACACAGAGCACCTGTGATGAGCGGATATTATTATGCAGCAACATAAAACACGAGAAAAGCACATCCGCAAACAATTGGCACCAGTCATCAAACCCAACCAGAATCATTTCCAAGTGTGCCATCAGATTAAGGAAGTGGCAAAACTCCAACCTCCCTTGAAAGGCTTCCTGGAATGTAACTAAAGCCATATCCAGGAAATCAATATCAAGCGGTATCTTGTCAACAGTAAACATGATAACTAACACGGATGGCATGAGAATGAATGGATCACAACCTGAAATGGCCACAAAAGACATCAGCAAATGTTTGTTCGGAAAGATGCATTTCGATCGCCAGACTCTATATTACGGATGTGCCTATCAAATACTACAGTGAAATACCGTGCAGTACTCAGTGATGCCCGTTTTGTTTGGTATTTCGAAAATTAGTTCAATGTTAGGACTTAGTAAGTGAATCAAGTGATCACACATGAACATTCAATATCCAATAATGTCCTTTTATTTATATCATCTTAGCATGTTGGCATTTTAACTGCACACCTATTGTTAGCATCCCAAACTCTGTGGCCTGTTGACATGTTTAGCATCATTTAAACGTAACTGATAACCATAAGTTATGGTACAATGTGAAGGCGTGACAGAGCTTGTCTGAGTTGGCTTTGGTTGCATGCAGGTAACTACTCTGTGAGGAGATCAAAAGAAACAGAATGACATGTCGTACCCTGTAGGCAATCAAACTAACAATTACATTTGGCAAGCTCTAAGACATTAATCTTGGTTAGATTGATCCTAGTGCAACAGAATGTACCCTACACTGTACCCAGTAACGTGCAGTGAGGTCCATGGCTGGGTAGGCAGGATCAGCCAGAGCTTAAATCGCATACAAAATATATATTATGTAGAACTCAATATTAAAACCACTGCAAAGTCAGTCAAATGCCGCTGTCAGAAATGTAGCTAATTACTGACATCAGCGGATTATAGCGCACACACAATTACTGCCAGTTAATTTTCAGAGACCTACATTCAGCTGCATTTCTACAGGATTTACAGCTGAACATAGGAGCACCCAGTTAAAATTATTTTTTTTTCCCCCTCAAAAGTCAAGGTTGAAAATTTTCTCAGCTCAGAAATCTCCATCTTCGCTAGCCGAAAACACTGCACAGCGGTGACAACAGCATCACGAGACCTTGGGGGTTCAGGACATGTCGGGATTCCCGCCCAGATTCCCGACATATCCCGACTCGGACTGTGGAGGCAGAGAAGCGTTGTGCCTCAATGAAGCCCATTGAAGACAGCGTGAGAACAGACTACGCATGCGCGAACCTCCTAAACTGTTTGCGTTCATTTCACACAGGGCAGAGAGGCAGAGGTTGAGTCTGCCTCAGCCTCCTGTATTCACATACGCCAGCTTTGAAAACAAGCTCTCCTGAGTAGTGGCATTCCTTATACCGTTAAAACAACACATTTCACGTTTTAATTTTTTAATTTAAAACAATAAATAAACAATCAAAACAAAATTATAAAAAATATTTAAAAAAAAATATTATTTTTATTTCTTTTTCTTTTTTCTCATTAGCCTAGGTGAGGCACTGCCTACCCTGCCTCGCCTGACTGTACACCACTGACTGTACCCAACACAATAGCCTAAAATGCAAGAACACATTGCACACAGTAGGGAGTGTACATACTAGTTGTCAGTTTGTCAACTTCACTGATGTACTGTGACATTTTAACCCCTTGACGCCTGAATTGATTTTTCAATTATATAAATAAACAAATTATTTGTGTTTTAGCTCACCACTCCGACTGGTCCTACGAGAAACTACTGCTTGCAAAAGGTTCCTAGGTATTTTTTGAATGTGCACAAACCAACATTGGAGGATTACATGCGTTATCTCGGCTGCAGTCTGAGCGGAAACAGTGCGTCGCGAATTTGTGACACTCAGCGAAAAGGGATTAAGCATCATGTGGAAATACTTGATGACACCCATTCTGCCATGACATGCAAGTCAGTCCTGAAATACAACAAAAGTACAACTGCAGCTCATCTGAAAGTGTGTACAGCTAATGCTAGCAGAGAAGTGGTCCAAATCCTCTCAACAGCAGTCACTTAACAACTTCTCCAAATGCCCTGTGGTAACAGAGAGAAGGAGGCTGCACATCAACAGTTTGCTATACAACATTGTATACCACTTGTCTAGGCTACGCCGTCGACGATTCATTGCAAAAGCATAAAGCATGAGTCATCGGACAATAGCTGATAGGTTCCCAGGTTGATGTCCTGGTGACGGATCAGTATAATGGTATTTGCGTTTTATTGCACCGTATCATAAAGTATGATCTGTCCAAATGGATGTTCACCGGGTTTAATTGTTTTGTCTTTTAAAACTGTTGTCTAATAACCTGACATCAGCATAAAAACAGCTAATATCGAAGTTAGTAATAATAATAATAAAAAAGACAAGACATATCATGCACCACCGAAATGACCATGTTCCGACAGAGAATCTCACATTTTTTTCTGAAAGCCATGGTATTTGTAACTCCTTTTATTATATAATATTTATGTATTCTCTAGCTCCACGAGTCGCCTGTTAACATCGCCGGGCTTAAGAGTTTATTTTCCATGTGATCCGCTCTTATCAAAACAACCAAACGGTGTGTTTGTGCTCTCTGGATAAAAGCATCTACCAAATAGCATACTGCACAATATAAATGCTCTTGGACGAGAGCGAGGAAAGCTTCCAGGAATACTGTCAGGGAAAACATTAGCCGACATTACCAGTTAACTGTCCATCAATACCATGCTGCACGTCGCCCTTCTTCAATACTGCAGCAACAGGAAGAAGTGTGCTGTGCTCTTACAGTTTCTCTGCCCATACCGTGCTCAGTGTGTTATGTGAATGCAAACATCCTGCTAATGCATCTCACTGTCTGTTTACTTTATGTCAATTAATATCTCTCAGTGTGGTTTTATCTCTCTTTATATGTACTGCACATCTCTCTCTCTCTCTCTCTGCTTGGTCTGCTACATTAATAAAGTGATGACAGCATGTTTATATATTGCATTTGAACTCTTTCCATCAGTAATCACGTGTCGCTCACTTTCTGCAATTTGCTATGAAGCAAATTAGAGATTAAAATGATCAACACTAAAAATATCGTTTAGGTTAACGATTGGAATGCTAATGCCAATTCCACCACATTTTGCATGTCATGTTATACATATTAAGCTTTTTTTTTTTGCGTGTCATTTTAGGGCTTTAAATGACGTGCATGGCAACCCTGAATGTGTGCTGCTTCCTTAAATGCAGAGAAGTGCTACATCTGCCCTTCGGTGGACTTCATAATGATCATCAACTGCCTGATAGCAGTAGGGAGAGGAGACAGTGGCTGGGGTGACTGGATCTTCTTGGCCCTTAACCTGCAACGTTCTGTGTAAATGTCCTGCACGTTGGGGAGGGGGGTTCTGATGGTGAATTGTGTTGGTTGGCTGCTGCCATTAGCTGCTGGATTATTTCTGTGCTTCGAGAGCGTTTTTTTTCTATGAAAGGCTGCACTAGCGCATGCAATCTGGGCGGTGAAGTACTAAACAAAATATCGATCTAATAGGCAAGAGGCTGCAGCTCTTCAGCTTCACAGCCAGGTAACCAACTAGTTGAATGATTCACATCCTACTTTTCATCAGAAGGAGGAAAGATATCTTCCAAAAACCACAAAACAAAACAAACCTTTGGGAAAATGTCGAGCTCACAGACATTTACAGGATTTAAGGATTTAAGATGCTGACAGTTTTGTTTGCCATTATCGGATATGTAATATTAGTTCTGGTGATCGTACAGATACACCATTTTCATAAAACCATCTTTCCAGTATTGGCCCTCACAGCGTATTATCAGTGAAATTATTATCAGACAGCTGCATCTGAAATGGCCTAATACGTACTTTATTACTGACAAATAAAAAGGAAACAATACCAATGATGTCTACATGGACTTTGACATGGTGTCTTACATGTGACACAATGATGCCACCCTGGCATGTCATTTCAGTTGATCAGCAGTTACATAAAAACAATAATTAATGCACTCTTGCTTCAGTATCAAAGTCTGGTGTTTAATTATTAAATTAAGACTGCTGCAGTGACCAGAGTGGTTTCTAGAAATGATGGCTTATATAATAGTATTACTATTATTAAATTACAGCTATTTATTTCTTGTATAGCACCAAGAAGCCTTGTTTATTAATGCTGTGCAGCACACGGGCCAGTCTGTCAATCACACCCCAAGGAGACGTTCAGTGAGTTTTGTGCTGACAGCTATTCTCTGTTCATCATGCTGGTTCATCTTGTGATCAAGGCACAGTATAATAAAAATAGTTCTGTGTCTCTGTGTTGTTGTTTTCTCTTTGTATATTTAAGATACACCGAGATTTTTTATTTTTTTTTCATATCAAATACTTCCTTTAAAGCATATTTTTATGACTCTTGTTTAGGCTGAGGACTTGCACACCCAACCCATTATATGAAAACTGCACCTGACCAGTGGCCACGGCTAGCCAGTGATATTATTGGACATCAGCTGTAGGTTAAATTAATATTTTGTTTTTAAAATTGCAGTAGGGCTCTTTCTCCTCCACCCCAGATCAGGTGAAGGAGCTCAGCAGGCCTTTATGATTGCATTATGTGATCTGTATGTGCTACCCACTTTTGAATGAGTGAATTAATTATGTTTGCAGCTGTGTACTATGTATAAACAGCTGGTCACCTCAGCACACGAGACAACTCAAGATACAAGATGTTGGAGAAAATGTGGCTCAGATAAAGCAGAGCACGTCCTCTGGGTACGACCGTCTGTCTGTCATCCTTTTTTGGCAAGAGAAAAACTAATGCCTGGATAAAATCTTGAGGGTGGAAGCTATTAAAGGTATTATACTTTAATGAATAGACATCAGACTTACAAGCTCCAAAGACAAATTCACACATAGGATAATGTCAGGCACAAGTACAAGACCTATTACCAGAAAATGGCAGCAGACAGAAGCACCAAATGTAGAGGGCTGGATTGAAGTAATGAAAAATATAAATACAATGAAGACTTTTTTACTCGGACAGGACACCGGATTGAATATGTCTCACATATCAGGTCAGATGAGGAAGTGTGCAACATGCAGAACACTGTAGTTCGATGCTACCAAACTTGTTTATTTCCCCATTCTTACTTGGGTGATCTTGGAAAGATCATCTGGAGGCTCCCTTTTTTATGTTAAATTTAGTGACTCGACTTGTCTTTAGTGAACGACTGGTCTTTAAACTATGAGTTTCATTTTCATTTCATACTTCCATTGTGGTTGAAATGTTCAGAGGGAGTTTTGACTTTATATTTCAACAACAACAATAACAACAAAAGAGGATTAGAAATCAATGATGTTGTCCATGTAAAGGCAAGAGAAGTTTGTGGACGTACCACATAAAAAAGGACATAAATGGCAAAATGAAGAAAGTACACATCAGTAAAACTAAAAGATAAAAAGAATCTACTCTCACCCCTTGTGGGCGGGCTTTTTTCCTTCAAGTTTGGGTCCTCTACCAGACGCCTGGGAGCTTGAGGGTCCTGCACAGTTTCTTAGCTGTTCCTAGTACAGCACTCTTCTGGACAGAGATCTCAGATGTCGTTCCTGGAATCTGCTGGAGCCACACTCCCAGTTTGTGGGTGACTGATCTCAAGTGTTCCTATCACCATGGGGACCACTGCTGCCTTCACCTTCCACAGCTTTATTTATATAACCCCTTTGTATTTGCTGAGATTCTCATGTTCCTCCGTATTCAGATTGCTACATCTATCACAACGGCCCTCTTCTGCTGTTTTTCCACCACTGCAACTTGGTTAGTCATCACCAGCTTTTCAGTCTGTACCTGGATTCTGTCAGGATTTTTGCTCTGTCACTCTCCACCACCTTCTGAGGTAGCTCCCATTGTGACGCCAGGACCTCCAGTCCATACTCTGCACAGATGCTATATATTATGCCAGGAAATCGGTTATGGCGTTCCATGTGCAACCTGCCTGCCAGCATTTTACACCCACGTATTGGACTGTCTCAGGGGGATCTTTGTACGCCCTGCACCTGGAGTCCAGCCTGTTGTGGAAGACCCTCTATTAATCTCAGAGCCTGTTCCATTCCCCTTCATGGCTTTATGCAATTTATTTTGAGACACTACAGGAAATGTTGTAATTTTACTGTATAATCATTTTGGAGGATGTAGGGAGGACACTAAAGAGTTTCTGTTATTTGGCCTAGTCCACTGACTAAAAGGGGCTTGTCAAAATGATAGAAACATGTGTCGGTACAACACAGTACAATTTAATAGTACTACAAACCACAGCCTCCACACAATCAAAGCAACAACTCTTTCAGTTATTTTAAACAAATGCTAAATATTAGAAACTTAATGAAGATGACATTTAGTTCAGGGCTGCAATATTTGGGTTTCTTTTCTCTAGTGTACCTAATGAACTGTCAAGTGAGTGTATATACTGCAATGGATCTAAGTTGGCCACAGCTGCTGTGTCGTGCAAAGGCTGAACAGCAAAGGTGTGTGTCTTTTTATGTGGGAAAGATTTAAGTTTAAAGAATGTAAGGTTTTTTTTAGGTGTTCAATACCCATAATGCATCGGAGGCGCAAGCTGCTCCCTCTTGTGAACTTCTCTTGTAAGGTCGTGACACATAGCTCTCACCCCTTCAGCAACTCATGACTGAAACTGGGCGGCTTTAGCTGCCAAGTTTAATTAAGAAAATAATAATAACGTTTCTCGCCTGTCTGGTGCAGAAACAGAAAGAGAGAAGAGTATCTCGCCTGTCTGTGGCTCGTTTGCTGAGTGGTGCAAAAACAGGTGCAAAGAAAGAAAAATAAGGAGAGAAGAGTGGCGAGAGAAGAGGTGAAAGTGAAAGTGCTGTTTCTGAGATGGGGTTGCTTTTTTTGGACTTCATGGATTTCAGGAAAGTGGGAGTAAAAAAGGGAGCAGTCAAGCAAAGTGACCCAAGAAACCAGGAGGTGAACTGGAGCCATGATCTGGGATAAGCACATTCCAGAGGGCATGTGTTTATCCCTGATCCCTGAGAGAGAAAGAGAGAGGTGAAACAGAGAAGTGAAAGGAAAACAACAGAAAGCAAAGGAGGAAATAGAGGACAGATAGAAAACATAACAAAGGAGAGGAGAAAAAACAAAATGAATGAAAACGGGAACGTTTTTGGTGGCGAAAGACAAAAAACCTGATGTTTATGCCCATGAGAGTAGACTGAAAAACAAATTTTGACGCTTCACAGCGGCGAGGTGAAAGTCTGAATGAGCGAGAGAGTTTGAGTTCGTTAGTGAAATTGTGCATGCCTTAAGAAAAGAGAGAGAGAGAATGTGTTTATCCCTCAAATCAAGAGAGTAAGAAGAGATTTGACGTCTGTTTCTAAGGAGAAAAAAAGTAGTGACTTAGACCGTTTAATGAGTGAATAGCTGAACAGGAGCTCAGCCAACCGGATAATGCTTCATTAAGGAGACGCTGATTGGCCTGTCGGCTAAATCCCCAACCAGCTGCACGACAATAATGAGGCCTTTTGTTAAGTAATAAGTGGGGAATCATATACACAAAACGCAAAGAGCAAGTACTTGTGCAGTATAACAGAAACATGTAGTAAGTAGTTTGTGTTAGGGAGGCATCACTTACAGCAGAGCAATGAACATGCATGCAATAGTGAGATTAATATTCCTGAGTTATCTCAAAACTTATGTCAAATAAATACTGGCAGCAGAGACCATCTGTGGTATGGTGTAACGTCGCTGTGTTTGAACCAAAAACTTAAACTAGACACATACATTTTAAAGGAAATAACTATCAATACCAGCAAGTGGCGGTACAGCTGGCATCATACAGAGCTGGCCTCCCGAGAACCATGCCGATCAGTTGGTCTACTTCAGCGGTGTCCAAACTATGGCCTGTGGGCCAACTGCGGCCCTTGATCAAATTCTAAACATGAGGCATTAAAGAAAGTTGTACTTGACTGTATTGTACTGTTTAGTTTAACAGTAGGAGGCGCTTGAACTCTGCAGCGTCTCCACAAAAGAAGAGCGATCAAAGAAGACTTTTGCCGCAGGTGATCAAAAACGGCAGAAGCAAAGAAACGCAAGATAGCAATGAATGCAGAAAATTTATTCACAGAATTATTCACAGAAAACGAGGGGAAGTGTGTTTGATAAGAAATTAAACTGCTGCTTCGATGAAAGAGTATCATTTTATAATATAACGACCCCAAATCCAAACGTCAGGCCTACACCGGTGCCAAACGAGAGCAGAAAGCTCAGCAAATGGCAGCTACTCTCTGAACTCTGTGAACTCTGCAAGCTTTCCATGTTAGCAACACGTAGAGGTTCTCAACTGATTTACCAAGCTAGGAAACCTCATTCACCTCTAGGATTGGGTGAACTCATAAAAGGGTCCCTCACTAATGTTGCAGGGTTAATGTGCCAGAAACAAAAGGCAGCCATTCAACAACGTTAGCAACACAGTTGTGCGGTAAATTGAAGACTCATCGATTGGATGTGACGAGAGATTCCACAGACACCACACCGCCAAACTTCCTCCTGCCCTGCCAACCATCCTTCAGTCCAAAGCATCAGTGTTCACACTGTACAACACTGTTACACTGAATGAATGTTGAGTGGCCCAGCCTTTCAGTGAGACAATTTTTTTTTCGACAGCCAATTCATGCTAGATCATGTTTTTTTTCAAAAATATTTGAGGATATTAATGTTCAGATGAGGTGAAGATGAAGAACGAGAAGAGAACACTTCTGTTCCTCTTCTCATGCTCTGCTTCTCTTAGCTTGTAAATCAAAGAGATCTCTCTCACCAACTCCTATGTTCATATGTTTTTTTGATATCTTTTCTGCGCCAAAGGTCTTCTTACCTTTCTAGACTTTTATGTCTGATTTTGTGCTGATTTCCATACTACTGCAGGTGCCCTGTAGATTGAACGCAACACGTCACCCACCCTGCAGCGCTGTGACAGATACCCTCAGTGCACATCAAGACAACGAGTAATGTTTCATGCATGAGCAACAGACTCTTCAGAGAACAAATCTCTCTCCAAGAATGCCCTGCAAAACACAGCCCCTGCCATGGCAACAGATCGACTCTCAGGTCTCACGCGCTGAAGCAGTGATTATTTCCATGGCAACATTATCAAGACTAGCATGGCAACAATCATAAGCGTGCCAGTCAGATCTCAGCTTCAATTACTTCCCATTTGTCATTTTCTTTCTGTGCAGAGAATATTGATCACGACTGGGTTTAACCTCTCATATTCCTGATCATTTCCATGTTTTGCTTCTTCACTGCTATGACAAAAGCCTGTTTAACTTCAGGCTGGCGTAAAAATGCCATATGAAAGCCTGAGTGAGCCATTCATTCGCATGTTAAAGTGAAGAGCAACAGAAGTAAACAGAATCATAAGGAAAGCAATATTAAAAAGACACATTTACTACAAGCTCAACTGTGTTGCAGTATTGAGTTTACAGCAGATCATAAAACAGCTTGTGCAATATCTTGACAGGACATCCTGCCCTGTTGGTGTTTGATCAGCCATAAAACTGTCTGTCACGCCCCTGCCAGTCCCCACACTTTGAAATATGCTTCATCTTCAGCACCTGTTCAGGCTGCTTGTACCATTTAAATTGTAAGAACGTATGTTTTGTTATCATGTCAACATCAATGGTTTATAAATTCTTTTTGCACGCTAACCTCTGCAGCAGAAAAGTAAGGGCCATTTTCATGATGCAGTGTTCACCTACTGATATTGCATGTCATTGCTATGGGGTGGGGGTGCCTGGTCTGGTCTATGTGGGTGTTACATGTGTGAGTAACATCTACAGGAATGCCAGGTCCAAAAGTTTCCCAGCAGAACACTGAATTGTCACAAGATGGTTAATGCCATGCACTTAAGTCGATCTTGACCTTCAGAAGTATCTTGTTCAACATGTGGGAAAAGAGCATTTATATTTGGAGCAGTTACATTTAATACCCTAAAAGAACATAACCAAATTGGAATGTGAAGTGCCAAGGAACAAGAGCAGAGAGAAACTCAATCAGCTACCTGCAGAACAGACAAACAAAGGACACTTCCATATCACACTCCAAGAGGACACCAGAGATCATCACAGTTTTCTGTTTTCAGAAGTAAACACAGAGACATAATTTATGCCACTACCCAGTACTTGGTCTGTTGGTCGTTTTTTATGTTACCATTGCAGGGAAAATATCTCTTCCATCACTGCTGACAAGCTGCGCTTTTTGGAGTAAACAAATATGGATATAAAATGCCAATTGCTGAAAAGTGCATTGCACCTGTATTAAAATGTTGGTATGGTCCTTTAAATAATCCTGATGTCATGACTTGGGGTAGCTGCCTGATTATTCAGAGCTGCATGACACCATGCATGAATGGAAACGCAGAAACAGGCTGACTAATGAGATTGTGTGCTAAATTGCAGGGAGAGAGGTGAGTTTAGCTCCATGGGGGATGAAGACTTAAACCTTTAAAACAATGTCAAAAGGTTTTACTAAGTGAGGTAGCTACTGTTTCTTTTCAAGCCCACTGTCAATGCTTTGTTCCAGGAACTGCTCTAGAAACCTCTGACACGCCATCCATCGATCTACCTATGGATCTGTGGATGGATTAGAGCATACGCAAAATATAAAAATAAAAATACCCTGAATGTTCTATAAAATGCAGTATAAATGTGTCTGAATCAACAGCTAATTTACATCTTCTATATCTAAGAATGTCTTACTCCTATCTATCCCAAAGAGACATAATAAATAAAGGTGACAACACTCATCACTCTTCTGAGTCTAAAATGTGTTTTTTTCCCCTACTCACAAACTGTGACCCCCTTGTCTGTAATTCTGGTGTTTACTGGGAAGTGGTGCATTTATTTCAGTTTAATCCCCCTCCCTGGCCGGACGGGGCGGTCAGATGACAGGCGCTAATCTCTAGACTCCCTGCCTGACTGACTGCCTGCTCACTAATATGGGATTAAAACCTAGCATGCCTCCATCACACAGCAGGCTCTCAACCGAACAAGTGGGGTGAGCGGAGATGATGACGCCGACGAAGTGAGGGGCGGATGATGAGCTGTGTCACCTGTTACCCCCACCCCACCCCCCACCCTCCGTTCTCCTTGAGCCCTATTTCTTCGTACGTGTTTGTGTCCCTTCTATTGCACTTTCTTTACCAGCAATGTTTCAATACTACCAATAATATGAAGCTGGCACAATTAGACTTAATTTGTAAAATCAAAGCGCAGCAGATTCCTGTGAGAAAATGAAAGGTATTCATAGCAAGACTAAAATTTGACACATTTTTAAGGGAGAGTATTTTTTATTTTCGGGACAGCGCTCATTGATTTATCACAGTATCCTTTCAATTAACTTCTCTTCTTCACCGTTAACACTGCTCGTTTTACAACGTGGTTTTAGAAAAAGACGGAAAAATTGCATTATTTTTGCATGCTAGCCTCTGCAGCATTGGATCACTGGACAGCTTCTACTTCTCCTGCCTACCTTCTTCTAATATTCAGTGTCTTTAACCATGACTGTGGTGCTTTCCTAACATTAATCGAGCATTTTTTGCGATCTTAAAAGGGAACCAGCTCATAGAAGTTGGGTCACTGGCAAGTAGTAGGCTACAATTTAGGCATGAGGATGGCATGAGGGAAACGTGGATCAAAGAAGCAAGCACAACACAATTATGAATTCATAGATGAAAAAAAAGTCATGGAGAAAAGTCAGTGTACAGCCGTTGTATCTCACAGTTGCAGTGAAAACTTAATGAATGATTTAAGCTCAAGGTTGCAGTTACTATGTAGCTGTTGCAGGCCTACACCTTAGTTTGTCTTTTCTATGCAGACAGCACAGCTAAGCGTGTTGATGCCAGTCTGTTGGCTGACTTGTCCTCCACCTTGGCCCAGAGTACAATTTCTCAAATTTTGTACAAACATTCATGTTCTCCGAAAGGTAACTCCCTCTAACTGCGGAGTCTTTTGCTAACAGTAAGTCACATTTTAAGTATTAAACCATTAGCTAAACAGTAGCTAGTGTTGTCGCTGTAAGAATGCAATGCTAGCTTTTAGCAATGCCTAAATAGCATGGCTGTAATCAGCGAATGGTTCTCGTGAAATGAGGGTTAGGTGAAAGTTCAATAAGAAGGGATCTGTTTTTGAGTTGTTTTCTTTATCCCTCCCATTTTCCCATGCTTTCCAAACTCTGTCAGTTCTCAATATCCACACAACTACTTTCTGTGTTTTAAATTCACAGTCATCCTGTGACGTTGGCCGCGGGCAACCCTCGTCCTCCACATCTCCACCTCTCCATGTTAATCCCAAATAGTTTTCACCTGAGGTCTGCTTCAGCCACCTGCTGTGTCCATCTACGTGTCCACCAACACCATCCTCTTGAGTCACTTTTTGGAATCCGACCGCCAGACTATTTCCTTGCGTGCTCATGTTTCCTCAGTGTTCACTCTGCACCCACTTGATCTGTCTTTATTGAAATCTCACTAAATGATACCAGCAACCATGTATTCTCCACTACTGCTTGTATGCAAACAAAACAGCAAAAGGGATATTTTCTGAAAGAATGAATTAAGATTGCTGTTATATAAAAGGATGCCCATCAAAAGTGGACAAGTTAGGACTTTTGTCACTCTCTTCATCTGTGTAGTGTATGGGTTGTACAGACTAGTCGACTAGTCAGTTTCTCGGCATCACTGCTGTGCCATGACCCTTTAAGCCTGTATGGGGCGCATGGGGCAAGGAACCTTATTTGGTAACTTGGTAGCACACATTTGAAATTGCGTGCCCGTGCCTCTCAGTGAGGTTTAGAAGCATGTGGTTTTCACCGAGCCAACCAGACAAGATCGAGGTAACATTCTCAGTTCAAATCAGGGTCAAATGTGGTCTGCAAGGCATGTATATGTATTCAGTTCAAGAACACAGATTTCATTGTTTGAAAGCATTACTTTCTACTGTGTTTTTATTCGCGACGCCATCAGCGACTCATTGCCGTCGACTTCACTTTCACACATAACTTCAAAAAATTTGAGGTCTTGCAACCTGTGGTGCAGCGCCTTCTAGTCTTGGTCTGTTCTGATGTGTCAAACGCTAACGACACGTTAAGGAACTGAGGTGAAAACTCACACACACATTCATTTCCTGTAAAACTGAGCATTTTTTGTTGACAATGCACTGCTTAGCACTGGGCAAAAACCATCATCCAAGACTCTGTAACCACACAGTTCTTTAGCGGATCAAACTGTCTTGATATTTTAAACACGCGCACACAAAAGTTAAAAAAATAAATCCAGGAATAACAGGAAATACTTGACATTATGGGAGCGAAATGCTTTTGAAATGCAGCTTCACTGGAAGCTGAAGCTGCCAACCAGCCTTCCTCTTTCTTCTGTGTTGCTTATCAGTCTGTTGAAATCAACCTCATGTCCTGTTGAGACAAGCACTCATATTTTTTTATTTTATTTTCAGTTTTCTTAACTTTGCAATCATTGTTTTCATTTAGTTCAGTTTGTTCTTTATACGATTGCTGTCAAAAAATGACATTGTTGCAGCCATGACCAAAAGTGAGTAAATGTGCAGGATATGAGCAGTGAAAAAGCAGACGCCACATAGTAACATGACTCAGAAATAGAACCTTTTAATGATATCAAGAGTAAAAAAAATAAAAAATAAAAAAATCGTCAAGAAATAAGTACGGATTAGTTTGTATACCATTAAACAGCCTCGCATTTTACTCTCTCTCCGTCTCTCTCCCTCTCTGCCTCTTTCAGGAAGTGAGCATGTAGATGTTTGTCACATTTCCTGTCACGTGACCCCCAACGACACTAACAGTGCCCGTGCAAACACAACAACACCTTTCATGGTGTTATAGGCGGCAGTCTGCACCGCTAGCTTTATCTTGGCTGCAGGCTGTTGTTTTTCGACAGAGAGGGAGACTGAAAGGGAGCCAGTACAGAAAAGTCATCATTCTCCCCATCTTTTCATGTTAAAAGTTATAATGAGGTGCCTCCTCTTGTACAAGTGTCTTGCAGCAGATTTTATTCAAAGTTAAGGTGAGCACATACAGACTTTATTTTCCTTTTCTCTTAAAAAGACAGGATCACCTCATCTCCATGCCATGCAACATGCTATCAGTATGCATTTTGTGGTTTTGGCGTGTTATTTCGAGTCTGGCGGACGGACCGCTTGCCATTGTCCTCTGACCTAACACTAACCATCTAATTTCTCATTTGGTGCAATAGAGTGACACACTGAAAGGTTATGGGGTGTGCAGCTCACAAGTCTGTGATATCATGTTGCACCCATCATATGGTAATAAAGCTCTCTAGGTTTTTCCTTTTATGTGTCAGCTAAATTAAAATATATTGGATTATTATATTTATCTACATGTCATCTCTCTGCACCATCTCATCTGGATCAACAGGTTCAGATAACTTGTTGATCCAGACGGTGATTTGCATGAGAGCAAAAAATAAACAAGGAAAAGCCTCCACCATAACCAACAAGTTTGCATCCGAGATAGCGATGGGACAATCATCGGCCATAATTTGCATGACTTCTCTTGTCTGTCCTATCCAGACTGTTCACCTCATGTCTACTCATCATGTCAGTGATAGATGGCTGCAGTCTCCTACCTATATCTTGTGTCCATATTACATGTGAGGATTGATTGACATTTCCTCATAAGTAAATAAAAAAACAGATTCCTTCCCAGTTCATGGCTACATCCTAAAATCCGTCAGTATGTATTTTAATAAAACGTGATTCAAAATAATGAAATCCACGCAGCACATAGGAGATTTTTCCGCAGTTGACATAACGATGTTGTTGTCGTTCCACTATGCATCTATAGAATGTGAAAGTAAAGGACACACTCCAACTGCCACATAAAGCCTGTACAAACATGCCTCTCTTCAGCTTGAAGTGAGCCTGGCCTTTATTTTAGAATTCTGTCAATGGTTGAGCAACCATGTGTTGTATCCTCGTGGGTAATACTCAAGCGCCATCTCCTTTTTTTCAGTTATGAAAGTCTAAAACACCCCGCCTCTCGCCCGATAATAGCTGGGATAGGCTCCAGCAGACCCCGCGACCCTTAACAGGAACAAGCGGTTACAGAAGATGAATGAATGAATGAAAGTCTAAAACCTGTTTTTGGGCAAAATTATCTGATATTACGCTAGAAATTAGAGAATCAAACCAGAATGGAGGACTTAATTTGGGGAGCGCATGGCATCCAGAGAGCTCTGAGAAGAAGTTCCTTGGAGTTTAGTTTCAGTCCTACAGACAAATTATTAATTTCATCTATCGGACTGACTGTTTGCTAAAACATTTCTCATACCCCAAAACACGTCTCATTTCCAGTACCCACAGAAAGCTCAACATGTACAGCCTTTCAGAAGAACGTTAAAATCCTTGAGTGCCACTTTATTATCCAGACCAGACCACTTCATTTGACGGCGAGGTGAGCAGGATGTGTGATTCTTCTGAGCAGATTTCAGTGGTCAGACTCATTTGGGTGAAGCAAAGTTGCCTTTGGGGACGGTGTGTGTGTGTGTGTGTATCATATCTGAGCGGAGCATTTTTTTTTTTTTTCTGTGTGTAGAACTCAGTGTGAGGCCGTTTGCACGTGTGTGTGTGTATGTGTGTGTTTAATGAGGTCCTAAACAAATCTGTCCTGACAAGTCAAAAGCACCTGACACGTGTTTTGTGTTTGTTTTGTATGTGTGTGTGTGTGTGTGTGTGTTTGTCTCTATGTCTTCTGGGCATGTGAAAACCTCTGAAACGGGAACTGATTTCATTACAGGACAGTGACATTCTGATGTAAGCAGAAACAAATGACACGCAATGAGAAATTAGCGTAACTGACAGAAAACTGACGTTAATGATAGTTTGATGAAGCAGATCTCAGAGTTTCATTTGAAATGTATTGTGTGCGTGTGGGAAAATGGAGAAACACACCCAACTGCTGTGTTGACATGGAGACTAATACTAATAATCAGATAATAATAATAAACACTTCAGACAGATAGACTGGCTTGATCAGATGGATTTTTAATCAGATTGAAATCTGATAATGTGCTCAGGTGTTTATTTGTGTATTAGTATCTAATATCCACAACTGTCTTGGTGATCTTTTGCTACTGAATTGATTTTGTGTTTCTGAAAGTTCTTCTTCTTCTTCTACTGTTACATTTCCAGCAGATTTGTCGTGCAGAGCAGCTATTCAGTCAGAAAAAGTAAAACTCCATTTTCAATGTATAAAATAGCTCTATTTAATGACAGCTGGTATTATTTTACAAGTTAATGGTGTGATTCAATAGCTATTGACATTGTTTTTGTTTACATACAGCAAAAAATCAGAAAGTAAGAATACAAAATACCCAGAAATATATCTGTAAAGTGTGTATGGCCATAAATTAAAAAAAAAATGTTTCAGTGGAAATTGAGATGTATATCTGAGGTCAAGTGACAACAATGCTAAACTCATTATAGATAGTTGTCTTGGGCAGCGTTTAAAATGTGAGCCTGCACATGCTTTTGTCTTCTGCTGTATGTGCACGTGTGTCTGTAAATTCCTTGTGAGTGGTCACATAGTTTTAATTTTTTGTCATAAGAAAGTGTGCGATCTTATCAGCAACAAATGCTTCAGCTACATAGCCTGGCTGACGCGACTGCACATCTCAATGAGATGCTGGTCTGGAAACTACGTGTTTATTTTCTCGTATTTGAGGCGTGGTTTTACAAATGCCTAGAGCCGTTTATTGGGCGCTACGAATGTCTATCAAATGCGCCTGGTAATTCCCATGCTGCCTTGCGCGCGATTCATAGCCAAAGCCTGTTGGTAGCAGAGCAAACACATCCTTCTTGGCAATGAAGTCTTTCAACGCCAAACGTTGCTCTTTTTTTTTTAAAATAAACTTGCGTTCTAAGCTACTTAAAACACTGTCTAAGGCTGCATCGAACGGTAACGTTAGGTCCGCTGCCATGTTGGATTAACACACTACAAGCTTCGGTGTCGCGCATAGACGTCGTCATCGTCTTGCTGCCCCCCCCCCCCTCCCCTTCTGTGATTGGTTCCCTATCTCAGGAGAAAATATGGGCGATGGTTTCCAGACTGCTTTTGCAGCGAGAATGAAATCGCGCGCAAAGCAGTATGGGAACACCCAGGCTATCAGCTACACCACACTGTCAAACAAGGTAATATTGTTTTGATTCAAATGCACATTTTCCTAAACCTGTTTCCCTTCTATGTCACATTTTACTTCAACACTGAAAATTCACTGATTCTCAGTTTATCTTTTCCAAAGATCTGCCCACTTTGCTGTGTTGGTGGTCTGGTCTTGTCTTAATCAGCTATTTTCAAGCTATCCTGTTTATTGTTTGGAATATTTTTGAGTGTCTTCCAACAGTCATCTTATATTGGATTAACTGTTAGCTAAAGGGATGTTAAACCTAGGTGCTCACACTGCATTTCCACTCCCCCAGGTGCCCCAGGTAAAACCAGAAGGAACACTGTGTGACTGGAAGAGAAAGCATGGCAACGGGTTGACAAGGAGTGTATTCATTAATTGTCAAGTTGCAAGCTTGGTCTAGATCACGGGTGAAGGGAGGGGCCTCTGTGGATCAGGTTTGTTATTACTACTTGATGGCAGCAGCCGTCCCCAGCAGGATGCAGCCTGACACACACACACACACAAAAACGTTATAGGAACAACTTAAAAAAACATGAAGAACAACACAAGGTGTTGACCTGGCCTTCAAATTCACTAGATCCCAACCTGACCAAGTATCTGTGGGATGATCCACAGAGGGACCCATAAGACCATTAGACACTAACAACATTCTTTTGACAGACAACACAGTACACCCTCAGAAGGTTTTAGGTTTTAAACCAGGGGTGTCAAACATACTGCCTGCAATCCAAAACTGGCCTGCCAAAAGGTCCACTCCGGCCCGTCGCATGAATTAGCAAAGTGCAAAAGATTACACAGAAGACTTGAACTGTAATTTTTAAATGAAAGTAACAGCTATTCCTAATTTGTCCACTGTTTCAATAAAAGTAGCGGACAGAACACAAGACATACAGACACAACACCCAGAACTAAACAGATAGACAGCAAAAGGATAGTTCATGAGTTCAATAGTTTATTTGTGCTTGCGCTTCTTTGCACAGAAACAAAGGAGGACAGCTGTTGTTATTTATAGGTTCTTATACTATTATGTTACGGGTTGGGCCCGCTTGAAATCAAATTGGGCTGCATGTGATCCCTGAACTAGAATGAGTTTGACAAAGTTTTATGCTTAGTGGCAATAATATGAATGAAATATATTGTGTATTTAATAAAAGAACATTTCAAAACAGCGATAATCTCCCAGTTTTGTCATCAGAATATTTTTTTCTACTCAAGGCAACAATGTTCCTTCTTCTTTCTGATGTAGTTGGCTTATTGCCAGCATATTTTTAATATGAATAAGTCAAATCGTGTTTTTTTTCTCTAATATATTAGTCCATGTTAACGTTAAAATTATGGAAAAGAATACAATTCAGAACCATGCATCTAATCAAGTGCTCCGTCATGTACGGCGCTCTTTAGTTCTGTTGGAATGTCTCCACTGAAGGTTTGAGTTCATCATGCTGTCGTGGAAAAGGACTGACCCCGTCATATATGGACAGAGCATGGCTGCAGGAAAGACACTTTGTCTCATTAAAAAAATAAAAATATGCTTAATCACATCAATAATTTGTCTCTGTTGTTCTCTTTTTCTACACGTTGTGAGATAGTTTTCAAAGTAATTAAACAGAAACCATCCTTATCTTCACCGAACTGCTTTGGCCAGTCAGTCACGTTGTGCCAGATCCTTGGTTAACTTTAGCAACACATGGACACCATGCATTTGCTCTGAATAGATAAAGCTCTGTTGTGGGTGTCCTGCAACCTAACAGAGAAGAGCAACAATAAACAAACTAATGATAGTACATTTGTACAGAATACACAACAAGGAGGCAAGAAAGAATTTGTGCCTTTGTCTTTGGCACATGGTGATTAAATTTGCATGTACATCAACAGGACTCCTTAGAGTTTGCATGTGTGCTTGAAGTCCAGTCAGGGTGGGTTCCTTCTTATAAGAAAAGTATTTTAAACAAAGCAGTGTTAGCGTGCCTCCTTTCTTTTCTTTGCTGGTTTACTGAAGCACATGTAAAATGAACTAAGTTTATGTTACTTACTGCAGATGATACCAGCTTGTTTCTTTTGTGCAGACCGCATGCTCATTTGAGAGGATAATTCTGTAAAACATATGTTATTTTAACTAAATGTTCACTTCATAACACTGAGAACATAACACTGAATCTTGTGTTTAATGACATGTCATTCCTTTCCACCTCCTCATACGTATCCTTATGTTGCACTACAGTCCTCCACAGTTTTCTCTGAGCTGCTTTTAACTCACTTCCCATGGCTGAAGGCAGCAAACATCCACATATCTGACGTTAAAGTTAGCACACATAATTACTGCTTAGAGTTTTTACAGCTTTATGTTGTGCTGATGAACCGGTTGAACTTTTATTATCCAAAAACACACCACATAGGAGCAGGCTGTGGAGGGAAGCTAGGACGAATCAAAGAGATGTTTATGATTCTCCGGATAAAAAAAAAAAAAAAAAAAAAAAAAATTGCTGTTCAAGAGATTAGATTACAATCTAAAAACAGACGATCAAAGACAGCCATTGGTGTGGCCTTTCCTTTTCCGAGAGGGCTAAAATGAAAATAATGTATGTCAAGGGCAAAAACGAATGTTGCCTTACTGCTCTTGGAGAGGTTGGTTATTTGTAAAATGTTCGTAGTAGGATATGTAGCTCCCACTGAACATGAGGATGTGGTGGGGGGGGGGGTTCTTCTAAACACAAACATCATATGCATGCATCAACTGTTGGTCTAATTACTCGCACTGCTGTAAAGACGAGACAAAAGTTCTTCCCTGCAGGTTTAAACATCCAGATGTGCTCTCCTCTTTTAATACTACTGTTTAAACAGTACAGTACTACAATATATGTCACATGTAGATCTGATATTCTGACAAAGTCTAGCTCATAGCCATATATTCTCATCTCCGTTCCTCAAATCCACAACATACATCTGGGAAGGTCACTCTCAGTCAGTACAAAAAGTCTGTGTAAATAAAGTGTTTCAAAAAGGTGGACAGTTGACTCCAGTCAAGGACTTAAGATAAGAAGTGGGTATGAAGAGTTTTTGGGACAAAGGTTAACTGTGGCTGTCAACACAGTGGCCTAGAGGAAGACACTCTCCATGACGGCATCAGTAAAATGCCTCCCCCAGACGGACTAAAAACACTCAAACAGCGACACTTACTGAAAATCAAAAGGCAGAAATAAGGCGGAGATGAAGACACCTAGGATGCAAATGTGTGGGAACTTTGGAGAAATGCAAAAAATAAAAATATGTGCATTCAGCAAAGGTAGGGCATCCAGTTTCTGCCTCCAGAGAGCCAGAGCATTTGGGTGATCATTGTGCCTTTTCTGTTCCTTGTCAAACATTGTGCCAGCCTCACTTTCATTATCCAAGTTTTTCAAATATTTTAACTGCTCTTTTTCAACAGGTTATTTCCATGGAAACACTTCAATGACTAACAAATTTGAAAATCTGCCCCTGCAGCAGTATCAGAACATGTTTTATTAAAATTGCAAGCAAATATCATCTGAATGTCGCTTCAGATAAAATAAACTCTGCCATTGTGCCTGATCTGTTCCTCGTCAAACATTGTGCCAGCGTCACTTTTATTATGTCTGTCCAAGTATTCAGATATTTTAACTCCTCTTTTTTAACAGCGTATTTCCATGGAGACACTTAAATGATTTACAAATTTGAAAATCTGCCCCTGCAGCAGTGTCAGGTCATGTTTTATTAAAATTGCAAGCAAGTATTACGGCAAAAATGGAAGAATAGCCATACTGTGTGATAAAGTAGCGTAACTTCTCCCATGTTTTTGTGATTTTGGACCATGATGTTCACCCTACATGTTGGAAAGACGCACAGAAATGATGGATTTATTACGACCAGAGAGAAAGTTGCAAATATTTTCCAATTTAACTAATTAAGATATTCACCACCTCTCTTTAGCTGACGGAAGATGGAAGGAGAGAGGCAGCAACAACGTCCAATGTTAGTGTCCAATGTTTTGCTGACCCCTCTATCCACTTCAAGCTCCTTGTGCACAAATCTTTTTACGTCACGGTTAGAGGGCAGGTGCAGATTATTTTTTACCTCCCAACATACTCCTTTCCTATTTTCTGTAGACAAGTTGTATTTCTAATTGTATTTCTGATGTGCCACATTTGACGTCACAAAAGGGCCGGAAAAGAGTAGACGTAGCTTTTTTTGGTACTGTTGACCATTATTTCTTTTCCCCTAAATTCACGAGATACTCCCTCACCTCACAGCTTTTTTAAAGTCATGCAGCTTACCCTGTTGAATGAAAAGAACAATGATGATAAAAAAAAAAAAAAAAAACATCAATAAATATGCCTGGTTATTTACGCATCCACGGCCAGAGCTTTGATGTACGTCATAGCATTGCGCCAGAGAAGGGGAGCTAATATTAGCGTGTCCACACAGCTGCCATGTTTCCATCACTGCCCATTAGGCCTTGATCCGATAAACACCCGTGACCGCAGCATTTGACCAGGGAATGAATGCCGATTGTACCCTGTCCCACTAAAGACAAAAGCCACACCAGACTTTTGACTTTAGTGGGACTGGGTAGTGGGTCTCAGTGGAATTTTTTTGACCAGTGAGAAAGTGGTTTTAGCGGGTAATTGTTGCAGCCACTGGATTGCACAGTGACTTGAGTGTAAACATACAGTATGTCAGCGCTTACTAATGAAATGGACCAACGGTTTTGGGACCAGCAACAGTGCAGATACCGTCATTAATGCCATCAAGAACCATTGAGTAATATTCATTTAGTTACACGGGCACATTCTGTACAGGAATACTAACGTGAACTGAGAGAGCAACTGCTATTTAATGGATTACAGAAAGGAACTTATTATGTATAACATAAGAGAAACAGCTGTATTTCATAAAGCTGTTGCTAAAGACTGCCTTTGTGCAATCATATTGCTGGAAGATGCCTGGAAAAAAAAGTACACTGCAAAGACAACTTGCACACTGTGAGTCTGTTTCTGCCTACACGTGCACTCCAGCGCATGTTCACGGTCGCGCGCTCAAGGTGGAGGGGTGGGGAGTGGGGGGTAGCCAGGAGCGCGCCTGAGCATCTAAACGCGCGCCCGTGAGAGCCGGTTAAGATAGCTACCAACTAATGGGTGGGGGGGGGGGGGGGGGGGGGACTGCCACTTTAATGCTCCTTAATGATGCGTTCAAGTGACGCTCGTAAATTCTCCCTCCTTTTTAGAAAACTGGATTTCAGTGTCGCTTTAAGGGTTTGTAATTAAAATGCATTCTTTGTCTTTTTTAAAACAAAACAAAACAAAAATACTTATTGCTGAAAACCCCACTGATGCAGTGATGCCACTATCTTTATTTTATTTCGTTTATCCTGAACACGTAATTAAGCTAGTAAAAAGAAAGCCTAATACAACCAGTTCTGTTCTGTACAACAAGAATATGCTTCATAAATATTTTTTAAAATTAGCATACTTTAATATCTTTGTGTCGCCAGCGCATTTTTAGCTCTTTTTTTTTTTTTTTTTTTTTTTTTTTGCATTGTGCGCAAATCTTCACAGTTTGCATCAAAGCCAGAACACGATCACAGTTAAAACCACAGTCCCTAGCTAACGGGCCTTCAACGTGCCGAAACAGCCACAGCTTAAATTTCTGTTTCTGATTCTTGTGCTCCTGCTGTAAACGCACACCTCCTAAAAAAATTTTTTAAAAAAAATTTAAAAATCCGAGGCTAACGGTGGACCGTGAACGCGTCAGACACACAGCTCTCCTGTTGCTCTGTGAGGAGGCAGGCCGGTGATTTTCCATTGCCGATGCCTCTTGTCGTTTTTCAAAGGTCAGAGAGAAGCTTATAAATAGGGTAAAATATAGGCTACCGACGCGTCCAACCCTCACTCGCTCTCACAGACACAGGAGGACACGGACAAGACATCGCGCTCAGAGGACATTAAAAGGACAAAATAACATACAAGATCACATCAACGCAGCAGGTAAGGGAAAACACACGCATCATCCTTGCACACCTAGCTGTAAAAAACGTGTCTGTGAGGGATGACTGCGCTGCTTTCACCCATTTTCTTTTGATTAAAAAAAAAATAAAAATAAAAAATAGAATAAGGAATAAGGATTTTACTCCATCTGTTTCCTGTATGCGTTGTATCTGAATGAGAAAAGCTACGAATTTATATTTTTGCAATCCAGGATGAGAAATTGAGAAAAAGTTACTGTGCATTTCCTATGAATTGGCAGTTTGTTTGTTTTTTGATGTGTGTTCAAGGCAGGGACGCATTTCCTGGTGAAGCTTGCTCTTGGAAGCTGCGATGTGTTAGATTTTAGGTGGCAGAGGCTGTTCTCCTCTCGCTGAGCGTTGATTCGTGCGCTCAGGAAGAAGAATCGCTGGTGGATTCGTCCTGGTTTCCTTTCAATTAAACCCTCGATGTTTCATTTCTACGGTTCATTTAAAATCGCTGTGTGCCCCTCTCTTCTGCTAGGTGCACGCTATTCTCACAGGCGTGCGTCAGATGTCTCTAATGGATCATCCTTTTTTTTTAATGTTTAATTCATTGTTGCCATGTGCTCATTTTTTTTTTTTTTTTTTTCTCTTCAGTTTTATTTAGGAGCAGCGTCTTTCTTTAGACTGGATGTCTTGTCTTTTGTGTGACAATCGTACATCATTGGGCTCTCTCTTTTTTTAACTGCGGTATTGTCTTTCAATCAGTAAAAAAAAAAAAAAAAAAAAAGAAGGTATAGGCTGCATTATTTTTGCCTCATTTTCTTTCGACTCGGTTTTAATTCCGTTGCTGAACTGTTAACGAAAGGGGAAGTGAGGCGCTCGGAGCGGTGAGAGGCGGAGATGCTCGCATGTCGCTCGAAAAGCATCGTGCGCTGCTTCTCCTCCCCACGAGTCAGTCTCTCGCTCTCTCTCTCGCTCTCGCTCTCTCTCTCTCTCTCGCTCTCTCTTCCCCTTCTCTTTCTGGTTTTGCGTCTATGTCTCTCTACCTCCCTCTCTCAGCCGCTCTACCTTTGTCTCGCTTCCTCTTCTTTGTTGAATTTGGTCTTTTTGGCCACTCGTTGCCATAAACGGAATGCGCCCGAGTGTCTTCAGAGCGTTCAGAAAAAAAGAAATGACATTTTAAAATACTTGTCTTTTCACAAATCTAGCAAATAATGCGAGCGTCTGTGTGCTCCTAGCGCTATGTGAGGTGTGGCTGTTAAACCTTATTGCTTCCCAGACTTGGATAATAACTGGCTCCTTATTTATTAGGCACACTCAATGTATGGAAAGTAAATCTGTCATCAAGACCAGCTGAAATATTAAACGCAGTAGGACTTTTTTTCCCCTTTTTCTCACATGTCTCTGACTACGGTTTCATTTACTGGTTGGGAGGCTGTTAATTCTCTGGTCTGTCAGTGTCCTTTCAGTTCATATGTTGCTCCCACGCGTCTTGTAAAAGCTCGTTTAAAAAGAGTGCCTTGAGCTGGCTTGGCTCCAGTTTTGGGTCTCTGCTGGAAAATTACCACGAGTTGTCAGAGTCTAGTAAACCTGCAGTGGGTTCCTTTTTAGAGCCGAGATGCAGAAACAGCAAAAATTCGAAATTACACATTGACAGATCTGTTGAGATGTTTGAAAGCTTGCTTCAGAGCCAAAACAAGCACACATTTGCTATCAGCCACCAACACATTAGTTCGGAGGACATTCTGGAGATTCTGTAATGTTCGCCTGATAAGGTGACCTTTTTTGGAACTGTTTCACTTGGCTCTTGGAGCTGCCATTGTTTCGGAGCTGGGTGACACTGACTGGCAGATAAACGTCCGTCCAGCGTTGGTTACGTGCGTGGGGGTGTGCGTGTATGCTGTTGGCCCTGACTTTAATCTAATCTTGGCTGCTGTGGAGTCCTCGTCTAGCTGATGTGCGAGCCCTTTGAATCTGTCACTGCCAGCTCTGGATCACACCAGAGTTGCCACATCCAGAGACGCATGCCACATATGACTAATGGCTGTGCTTGTGTTACCGTCTGATATCTAGACTCAAGTTTGGGCTTGAATGCTTCAGGTCTTCACACCTAAGAAAGCTCATGGGAACGGATTAGAACAGTGTGATCAATCAGTGATGGACTAAAGCCCTGTATGCACATGTCGAGCCACTCCCACATGGTTTCTTTGAGGTGGGGTTATGTATTTATGCATTGTCAGTGTATTACCTAGAGACGATGTTGGTGGTCAGCATGACCCCAGTTTGGTGAAACGGGTAGATACAGTTTACCACTTCAAGTGCTGTGAATGTGACCAGCAGCAAACCTTAAGTTTAAATGCTTGCTGTATTTAGAATATTTTAACCACTTTACATTTCCAAAGAGGAAATTCAGCAGTTACATTGTTTTCATGTGTGGTCCTGGTCTACCACTGTGTGACTGGTATTTTAACACATTAATTCAGATCCAAGGTAACATGTTAGAACACCAAGGTAACATGTTCTTCAAAGGAGTTTGGTGGCTTCAGAGAGAACATAACCATTGCTTTGCTTCTGAGCTGGTATCAGCATCTACTGTTGGTAATACACAGACTATGGGTAAATACCTCCTACAAATCCTACTTCAAATAAACCAAACTATCCCTTTGCCACAAGCTGATCAAGGGAAACATTGCTTACTTGTAGATGAAGCTGGCTAGATTTCAAAACTGCCGTGTTGTACCAAATGGACATTTACAACATGTAAGCGAAAATTAATTGGAATCTTTTTAGTTTTGGGGTAATGGCTGTTTGTCTTGCTTGCAGTCTGTCACAGCAGCGCTGAAAGCTGTTGGCTAACATCAGGCTTGTTGCTGTTAAATGATTTATTAAAGCAGTAACCTGAGGTTAGCGGAGAGTGTGTGTTGGTGAAATCTCAGCCGCAGACACGACAACATTCCCTGCGCAGCTTGTGCAAATGAAAACCGAGCAAGGCGGGGCGTGAAGGAGCTCACAAAGGAGCTGCCGCTTTCAGACTTCTATCACAACATGTCCTTGACCTCAGCTCTTACTGGACCTTTACTGCCACTTTACATATTAATTGGCATGAACCACTGACCCACATAGACTCGTGTTAATGTCCTCAGTGTCATTAGAGCCGCCCCATTAATCTTGTATTATTTTGTATAATTGTGTTGTAGCTTGAACACCTTATAAAACAGCTGAGAAGCTTTAAAAGGTTTTATTTACCTTGGCAGCTGCAGGTGAACGATGCCAAGACGGTGATTAATACCCACCAGCCGAGGCAGACGTGATGTTATTAAAAGGAGTATCGGACATTTTTGTAGCTTGAAGCCACATGCACATTTTCATGCATTGTTAAAATGATGAAAGTCAATCAGTTTGATGCAGCATGACTGACAAAGGGTAGCAGACCAGAAGTCAATAAGGGCAGGAAGATCCTGTACGCCTACATACGTTTGCAGAGAGCATTTTATCAGTTTAGCTGCATATCCCAATGTCAACTTTTGGCCGCTGTGTTTCCCTGAATTAAAGCATTTTAACGACACACATCTGGTGTTTTCATCATTTCCCCATGGGAGAAATTCAGGGTTACACAGCAAGGATTTTTGCACCTGTCATCTTCTTACAATGGATCTATGTGTACATGTTCAAGCTAATTGTTGTACACAATTAATGTGACCACATGGATGAGAATACAAAGTATCTCCGGTAAATTGTGCAATGACTATGGTAAGCACAGCTGACAATCAAGAGGAGGGAGGTGGAATGTGGACAAATGAGAAATTAATGCTATTATCTTTGCTATGCGGCCACCATTAGACGCTAAACATAGGGTGCTAATCTGGTCACACAGTGACGTCTATAATGTTTTAACCGTGCTACAGGTGTTTTGTTGGCATGTTAGTCATTTGTATCCTGGCATCAGTTATTTTCATCTGTTATTTGCCTTTCTTTGTGGACTGTATCATCAGCTTCAATCATAATACTCCAGTATGCACCCTCTAGCAGCGAAAAGGGTACTGCAACAAAAAAAGAAAAAAAAAGTTAATAGATTTTGCTTAGTTTGTTATTTTAAGTATCTCATGACTCATGATTTACTGGCAGCAGAGTATTTTCTGTTTTGATTATCTGGCTGATTAGTTGGCAGACATCTCTGATATGAGATTTCAGTTTTCAGTGTTCTTTATATAGCATCAAACAATCAAAATGGTCTCTAGACACAGAACACAGGGGCTGAAACCCCTAGAGCATTCGCTGAGGCGGCAAAGTGGACGCAAGGTTGAAATCTTCCTGTTATTGTGCATTTTTGTCCTTCACATGCTCACCCTGTGTGATAAACTCTCTGTCACCTTCAAAGAAAAGCTGTGCAGCCTCTCTCTGTAGCATTTAAAAAAAACAAAACAAAAAAAAAAAAACCTGTATCTGCTGCCTCTATTTTTAACGCCTTCTGCATGTGCGTTGCACTTTCAGTTTTGTCACCTTCTTTGGCATGTTTGATGTCTGCATGCCCCTCCTGCTTTTTTTTTGTCTCCCCATTCTGCCCCCTCTTTTTTGTCCTTCTCAGTTAATTTTTAACCGCTTTCATTCACTCTTTGTTCCTCTAATATACCCATTTTCCCTCTTTTTCTCCTCTTCTTCTACAGCCCCCTCCTCCCATTCTCCCTCGCTTTATTTGCCAACTTTTCTGTGAGACCATATTTTTCTAAAATGAAAGCAAGAGAAAAAAGGGACAAAGAGGAGTGTGGAAGGGGCATAGAGGATGAAACAAGGCTGATGACACGAGACTGAGGAGAAGGAAGTTGCAAAGTGAGGTGAAGAAGAAGAGAAAAAGAAGAAGAGGGAGATGACAGAACGGAGCGTCAAAAAAATGTATACGGAGGTAGAGGGAAGGCAAACGATGGAGGAAAAACCAGAAGACGCAAGGACGGGAGTGTAATCAAGATGATGAAACTTTGGTAAGAAAGAAGAGGAGAGACAATGAGAAGGAGCTCATTAAAGAAGAAGTGACACATGAAGAAAAGGACACGCTAACAGAAGAAAGAGGAGTAGAAGAAGTAGAACGAGGCATTGGAATGCAAAGGGGAAAAAAAATGAGAAACGGAGACGGAAGAAGGAACAAAATATATGCGAGTTAAAAACGTGAGGGACAGATGATGATGAAGAAAACCAGACGGGACGAGGAGAAACATGTGATGGGGAAGAAAAGAAGATGGAGAAGAAGGAAGAAAGGGAAGGACATTTTGTAGTCAATGGAACAGCATTGTTTGTGCAAACTGTTTATTCTGCTTGGAGGAACACTGCAAATTATTTGGTTTACAAAGCATCCAGTTGGATTTTGGGTGGGCTGCAAAGTCGTCCTCAAGGCTTGAATCCAATGATTTTGATTACTGTTCATAAACTAATAACCCGGAATACCCCAAATAGTGCATTTGCAACGATGAAGCACACAATACTGACTGTGAAACCGAAGATGTGTGGAGATGGAGAACGGAGAGGAGAAGGAGTGAATGAATGTGGAGCAAAGGAAGAGTGAAAGAAATGTGGAGCGGAGGAGGAGGAGATTGGGGGATTTAATAGGCGGTCAGCCCAGTGGAAATGTACATGGTCTTAAAATAGGAGAGTGTGTTATGTAAGTGGTTGGGGAGTGAAGGAAGTGTGTGTATGGTGCTTCCTGGGTTCTGAAGTTACTGTATGCAAGACCGGAGGCTGGGGTCCGGTGATCGCACATCCTCATGGACGCAGAGCACCAGACAACAAGTCTCTGTTTCACTCCCAACTGTTGGCCTGAGCTTTAAAATCGTCCAACAATTCATTGTGGTTCCCACGACCGGTCTAGCTCCCTGGGGGCAAACGCAACGTGTCCTGCTAAAAATATCACTGCTGTTGTCTGAGAATTTATGTCGCTAGCTTTGACTTTCATGGGAATCGGCCAGTTACTTGAAATCTTCTTGCCTGTGGATTCTCGTCAAGCTTCTTGAGGTGGGGCCCCAGCTGCTCATGATCATATTCACCACAGAATGTCACACTTATCCGGCCTCAGGTTTGTAGTGCCAACAGACTACATAAAGGAGCTCAGATGCCCCTTTCGCATATCATCAATCTCTTCTTAGAGGGCAGGCCAACAATGTCCGACTGCATTCCGAGGGAAGGTGGTGTTAATGTCCAACTTCACCCACTGAAAGTGCGTAAGGGACTGAGCAGGAGGGGTCCTGATGGGAGTGGATGTGCGATAAAGAAGTTGCTCGTTGTCAGCCCATTACATCGGTTTGCTTCTGTGTTGCCGCATAGTAGTGTTTTAATACAGCTGAATTCCAAATAAAGCTGTTCTCATTCACATATTTTACCGTTTCTGTCGCAGAGAATGAAATGGTGACTGAAACGCAGCACTTTAAGAGTATATGTTAACACATAGTCACTTCCAAACCATTTCCAAGTTGGTTCTCTACACCGCTAAAACCCTGATGAGTTTGTCACAGTGCACATGACTTTAAAGCAACAGCTAAAATTAGGCTACATGGAAAATGATCACTCGTATAGGAAGTTCAAACATATCGTCTTTGTCTGTCTTAGTCTGCGTACAGTCAGTCTTCTGGCAAACCTCCTAGTGTCAAGTGTGAGATCAACTTTAACGGCCATGACGTTTTTGTTTTATTTATTACAAATTTAATGACGTAAAGACTTGTGCAAGGCCAATGCTAATATAGCTGACATAGAGTCAGCACTGGGAACTTCCAAGGTTCAGGATTGTTTCAAACAAGAAATGGGATGCCGAGCCCTTATCAACTCATGAAATTTAAAATAAAACGAATTTAATCTAACTGCCAGTATTAACATCTGCAGGGATGTTTTCATGCAGCTCTGAAATGAGTGTGCAACAGTGCGTGGTATCTCTTTAACATGTAAATCCATATTATATACTGGAAGTAATATCACCGCTGTTAATAGTTAGTCACTGACATAATGGAGTCCACTGTCTCTCCAAGCAGGAAATACTCATGTACAGACACACAGAGAAAGTGCTTCCAGTTTCCTCTTAGTGTCATTAATTAACTGTGTATAGGAAGTCAGTCATGAAGACAAATATGTGTACTTAGAAGGAACTTTAGACCTACAACGGCAGATAGATGCAGTCACACGGTTATGTGGTGAACTGAACACTGGTGGAAAAAGCTCATGTTCTGGGCCTTGTTCTGTACAGCACACAAATTTTATTTAAACGCTCTTATTAAAAACAGAACACCTAGAATAAGACCGTAAACAATAAAAGGAAAATGGTGACTAAAGTCTCTGCTGGCAGCAACAGAGCAGGCCACAGGGGATCTCCCTGAAATGTAGTCCTCTTCATGTCTGTCTCTGTAAGTATCTTGCTGAAAGTCAAGAGTAAACTAATGAGAGAGACAAAGAGTGAGACAGAAGTTGAGGGCACGGCAGATGGAAACAGATAAAGACATTTTCCACAGTGACAGACATCTGCTGACTACTAAGTATGTCTGTCTCTCCCAGACTCTCTCGCTCTAGATCTCATGGTCATTGCCAGGTGGAAATTTACAGCTAGGGTTGTGTCATTTGCTCTGATCACTTTGCTGTTGAGACGTCACACCAATCGCGGTCACGTTAAAGAGCTTTAATGAGGAAGGGAGGGCAGAAGGAGGAAGGAGATAGGAACCAACTCGAGTTTCGTTTTTTCTGTTTAACCTCAGTGTATTATAAAGTGTATCTTGGGTTCGGTTGGCTGTAGCTTTCACAGGGCAGGATCTTTAAACAGAAAATGGCTTTAACTCGATTCCACCAACACTGAGTGTCTTTGTGACACCAAATGTCTCATTTTGTTTGCCTTGGATTTTCAGGAAGTAATCATAGCAGCCATTTCCAGTTGGTACAGCTCTTATCACATGAAGGCACACAACCAGAGTTAATGCATAGGGGCAAGGCTTAGCATGTCTTTTGCTTCCTCATGTCCTCGTAAAGAAAATGATTACAGACTATGATAAGAATAAATCCAAAGCCCAGTTTGGGTCTCATGCACAATGGAACACAATCCTTGCTGATGCCTTGGCAAGTGATCTCTTCTGCCGTCACTTGCCATACGTGGTAGAAAATAGAAGGACAAAGCTATTCAGAGCTGCAAACATGAGCTGACACTGCATGACACTGCAAACAGGTAAATGCATGATTAGTCAAAAGTTAAACAACCTGGAGACTCATTGACAGACTGCAGGACTTAGATCTAAATAATGAGCTACATACAAATCAGCTTAATTTTGCTCACAGGCCATTTTATTTACCAATATAAAGGAGGCAAATCCCCCCCCAAAAAAAGAAAGAAAATTAAATGAATAACAATAAAAATCAGCCAGGATTTTACATCCTACAGGAATGGTGCCAGTTGCAAGTAATTTCCGGTTGTGCGAGTTATGTTGTACCCTGAGGACGTTGATATGATCAGATAAGTGAACATCCCAGTCATGTTTTTTTGGCAGCGTGAACACAATACTCAGGCCCACAGAGTTTTTTCATCATTCATTCAGGATGACCATGTATTTATAAAGCACATGTTCTTAAGTAAATTAGTAAAGAGACTTTACAGCTTGTTCCAAAATATGTATCATCTCCCCAAGTCCTAACGACATGAGGCACATACAGCAAATAGTGCCGTTTGAGGTTTTGATAAAGCAGTAGTGATCAATTAGGGACAGCAGCTGTTAAAATACTCTTAATGCATCGGATATCAATTCTGGCTCAAGATGCATATTTGTAATGTCAGGTTTGATACAGAGAATGGAATGTTAAAACCAGGTCTCAACAGGGTCTGAATTGGCAAGCCTTCATCAAAAGGGATGTTGGTATCAAAAAACGTGTTTGAACACATGACTTTTGGTTCCCTGCAGAAATATGGGAAGAGAGAAAAGATATTACTAAATAATTTGTCTGACATGGTTAGTTTATTTAGTTAATTATTAGAGGTTTTCCAAAATAAACACTTTGAGTCTAACCAGGATTCAACTTTACACCAGTAGGAGAATGGCTTCCAAAGTAGTTGTGTTGTCACTGATCATTCTCGCATATACACGCCTAAAAGTCAGATCTTGGTTTTTAGATCAGTCTTGACCTGAACCACTATCCGTCTCCTTTTTCTACAGAATGGCCCAAAAAGAGAAACTTCAGTGCCTGAAGGACTTCCATAAGGACACTCTGAAGCCATCTCCTGGTAAGAGCCCTGGCACCCGGCCTGAAGACGAGGCAGAGGGTAAACACCCCCAGCGGGAGAAGTGGGCCAGCAAGTTGGACTTTGTTCTGTCAGTGGCTGGCGGCTTTGTTGGTTTAGGGAACGTCTGGCGTTTCCCGTATCTCTGCTATAAGAATGGTGGAGGTAAGGCTTAAAAATACTACAACTCATGAACAGGGATTGTTCTGTATAGAATTCCCATGGATGATTTTTTTTATGCCTGTGTTTTACCTTCTGCCCCCATCTAGGTGCGTTTCTCATCCCCTACTTCATTTTCCTGTTTGGTGGAGGTCTGCCAGTCTTCTTCCTGGAGGTCTCTCTTGGTCAATTCACCTCCGAGGGTGGCATCACCTGCTGGGAGAAGCTCTGCCCCATCTTCACTGGTATGTAGCCCCCCTCATCAGAACCTTTATGATAAGTTGATGGCCTTATCTTTACGCCTGGGAACGGTTTAGTTTGGGCTAACATAATGTCAGTCCTGAAATGACTAAGAGAATGGGTTATGGTGTGTCTTTTTACTGGAATTTATTGTTTTCCGCTTTGGAGTCGAGGTCTAATTTCTGAAACTGCTGTCACTGTAAAATATCTAAAAACTCATTGTACACTGCCTGCTGAGAACAAAAGGGCAGACAGACACAGTTAGCAACTACCTGGTGAATCTAATGCAGCTTTGGCAGTTAGAGACTGCTCGGGAGGTGGTAGAGACCAAAAACGGAGCAACTACTCCATTGTACAATGTTGCTGTCTTTACTGCAGGATGTAATGCAAATGTTTAAAGATGACAGTATCTGAAAGGTGCGTTTACTGCCCCCAAATGGAAAAATAAAAAATAAAATGTACGTTTAATGTACATTTATTTAAAAATAGTATTGCATTTCGAAGTTGTTCTGCTTAGCTCCACCCACATCAGTGACTATAGCTCCACCCACCACCCCGCCCTGGCGATATCTCATCCATTATACTCATAAGCACAGATTGCAGCAGCCCTTGTTTTCTTTTCTTTTCTTTTTTTTTGTCCAACTAAAGGTTTTGAATTTTTCCAGACCTCTGTTGTTTTTCACAGAGGAATGGCTGTGCAACATAAGGCTGAGTCACAGCAGACTCTCCTCCAATCAGACTTTACCCTGCAGCCGTTACCTGGCAACCAGGCCTGCACTGGTACACCAACACACTGAGGCCTCTATTCTGCTTTAACCTTGCAGCTCTCACCTTTTCTCCCGTGAAAACCTTTAAAGGAAGCACATTTAGAGTTCTTGGATGTCTTCACTGACTTTTTTTCTATTATTGTCATTTATTTTTTTGTTCTACACATCCATACTCTTTTTCATACTATACGCTCTGCCCCCTTTATTGTAGGCCTACTTTCTCCATCATTATTTCTTCCATTACATCTGTCTTCACCTCCTGATCATCTGCACTTCTGTCTTCATTTCCTCCGTCATTTCTTCTCGCATCCCCGTCTCCTCCTGTTCAACACAAGCTGAACAGGGTTAATGTACAGTATTCATCAGTCTATTCTGCGCTGAATTGATTTGTTCCATGATTTTTTTTAATATTGACTGCTCCTTCGTCAAATGCACATAAATCCCTTTGTAATTCTACTTCTCGTTAATGAATTTAGCTCGGTGCTTTTATAATTGCCAACGTTTATTGTTTTATGATCTTGATTAAATTATTTACCGGCGCTGCCATTCTCACTTTCACATATACAAACACCGCCTTTCTTCATTTCAGACACATTATCCTCTGGCCGTCTCTCAGACACATATACGCACACACACACATATGAGACGGCGTACAGAGTGTCCCGATTCACATGTTGCTACGGCAACAGCTCAACACTTCAGAGACGACCGGGGAGAGGGAGGGAGAGACAGAGAGAAAGAAAAGAAGCAGAGCAGCGAGATCTGAGGAGCCGACAGATGGATTGATAAAGACAAGGGAAACGGTGGAGCGAAATAAAGGCAGAGAGAGGTTGTGATGAAAAAAGACTGAAAGGGAAGAGGGAGGGAATCGAGGCAAAGAAAAGATGGATCTGGATGGAAGGGAAGGTGAAGCAGATGGAAAAGGGTGAGACGGAGGAGAGGAGTGAATAGTGGAGGAGCCATGGCAAAAATAAAATAATTAAAACATGAAAAGGGACATAAAGAAAGAGAACTGGTTCATGGAGGAAGTAGAAGGGAAAATGGCGTATCATGTTTACACCACCCTGTAAATGTACTGTATAAATGTATAGTTTTGTTGTGCTTATATGGCATTATGGATCTGACAAATGGATAAGAAAAGAAATGAATGAGACTAGCCAGTTTCCAGACATCTGAATTGTAGCCCACACCTCCAAATTTTCAAGGATTACAAATGGCTTTATGTTATGCTGACGGAAAACAACCAAGCTAATCATAACTGCGTAGGTTGGATCAAAGCTGGGCTCAGGCTGTTTGTGACTATTCACCTACCCAGTTCACCCAACCTGACAATCGGAGGAGAAATACAGTCCGGGATCTTGCTCTAGTACAGATTATCTGGTAATGTGAGGTGTTTACACATCCAGTTTAACTGCGTGCACTCTCATAGGAGCGCCCACATGAATGTCAAACACGTTAGATATGTAGGTTTTACATTCTGGATGATTAGGTCTGTGCTTGATCAATAGCAACTGAGAGAACTGACTGGGAGCAGCTGACTCTAATGGAGTGGTAAACATTTCTGTCCTCTATGCTAATGTTAGCTCACATACTGCTGTGGACGGACATTAAAACTGGCAGATAAAATCTGGCCTACGATTCTTGGTAAACCTTGTGAACGCACCTCCCCAAGCAGTTTCTCTTCCACACTCGTTTAGCCTTCTGCTTTTGTTTTCTCGCCGTATGCGTTGCAACGCTACAGCGAGCTGTCTCACCCGTCTCCATTTTGTCCACTTCCCCATCAGATCACATGAGATGGTGCTTATTGCGTGATCTCTTGCAATATTGTTTCCAAATCTTGTCACGCGTGCATATTTGTGATGCAAGCCGTCTACCAAATAGATCAAGAAGGGAGACGCTGGTTTGTTGTCTCAGTATGAAAAGTTGAAAGCAGTATTGTATGGATTAAACTGAAAAAGATGAGCGCAGGATGGGTGCACTAAATCATTTAGTTCTGATTTGTTAGGACCAAGAAGAGAACAACAAGAGCACAGTGTCGGACTGAATAAAGAGGAGAAAACACAAAGTCAACTCAGTGTAACAGTTTGGCGACATGTGATTTGAAGCTAGGAACAGAGCTAGATCAATTAACGCTCTATAGATCTTCATGGAACACACCCATAAGAGCCGTTTCCAACTACAAACACTGATTTGTTAGTCTTGGCATCCATGAATGAGCACATATTGAATGACTGAGTAAATACACGGAAACCACACTGAACCATAGGTGGGCAACAGTCTGCGTCTCTAGGCAACCACCGAAATCTCGCAGGATCCGAGATTGTAACATCTTCCTGGGCCAAACATTGCTGTAATGTGTGTTGCACTGGGAAATAAAGAAGAAAAATAAGCTCAGGACTTCTTAATTGAGCTTGTGCAGTTTATCCTCTTTTAAAACCAACATTTTGGTGGTCCATGAAACTGGCTGCCACATTTTGACATGTTGTTTAAAGAAAACCAAATAATTTTATTTGTGGCTGCATTCAATTCACCATATATGCTCTGTTTACTGTCATGGCTGACTGGAAGTCTTATGTAAATCATTAATGTTATTAATTCCACTGCTGCTGCCACCAATCAAAACGTCTGCACTGAAAGGGTCTCCTTATTTTCCATATGATTATCATTATTTTTTTTCTGGAGTTATCACATGTCACGAGTAAAAAAAAATAAATAAAAAAAAAATATATTTAAAAGGATCACCCGCAAGTTTTAACGAACTATATGAGGTCAGCCAAGGTCGGCAGATAAGCAGAATAAATGACATCATGGAGGAGGCCGCATCTGTTTGTTTGATCAGCACTGTACCATGTGATCCGAGCACCCAAGTGTGTGGGTTCTGTGTGTGTGCGTGTGTGTGCAGAGATGTAAATGCTTGGCATCTGCTAATAAGCCAAGTGATTAAAAGAACATGATGAGATGGTGAAACTTTTCACACATCCGTATACACACACTAACACGAAGACACACAGATGGCGAATGAGACCGAAGAACTTTCTCTCAGATTCATGCAGCCAGTTCAAAACACAAACACACACACAAACACACAGATGGTCCGTGACGCTGAAGGACATTAATTTGGATGAGTGGCCTCTGTCGGCTTTGTGCGTCTAAAAAAGCTTGTTCTAATGTACTTATGAGAACCACAGTCGTTTGCTTGACTTCTAACCGAAACTCTAATCCAAATATTGATCCAAATCCTAATTCCTACACCTGTTTTCATTTTAGGGGCTTGTCTTTTCTTTATATCTGTGTGTATTAGAAACACATACCTATACACACATTTAACCATGGTTGGGTGTTTACCATCGGCTCTGAGTCGAGGCCAGCACTGACGCATCTGATAAATTTCTGCTGATCACTCTCCTAAACATGTCAGACGGAATTTAAGTGCAGGGCAACACAGCTGAAGGTTAAAAGATGATTGCTTTGGACCTTGAGCTAAATATATTGTAGCTGTAGTGGTCAGCGTCCATTCAGCGTGCTAATATCTAGCAGAAATGTTGAGACCAATGAAGCGGGATCTCCAGCTTTCTCACACTTTGTGATTCAGGTACTGACTTATACTGCGCAAATAAGGTGGAGCAAAAGTTCAGCTTAAGAGAAAAGGACAGGAAGTAGCACATAACACTCAAACCTAGCCGTGCTGAGTCAGGATGTGAAGATAGGCTTGCAGGAAGCGTTGATCTTTCACAGGCAGCCCAATACAACGTAAAACCTATCCTCATGCATAACATCCAGTGATGTAGAGATGCAGACTAATAAAAACACTGCTGTAGTTGTTCACACTTTATCCCTAGTTGAAATTAATTGAGATAACGTTTAAAATAAATAAAAAAAAAATGCGGTCTAAGATGATTAGACTTTCACTATTGAAGTGGAGGGCCGTGATGCTAGGAGCACTTCACAGGATGTAATTCACAGTGAAGTTAGCTTTAGCCACCAAACATAGTCTGTGTGGGTTTTTTCATTGTGACACATGTTTCACCATAAACTGACTAGGGTTACATCCCGTTTTCTGTCCAGTCCGAATCCAGCAATGAACACTTTCCCCTTACTCCAAATGAGCCTTTGCAACAAAAATGTCATTCATGTGTCATCAGCCCCAGAATATACATACTTGTTATATAAAATTGTTGCAGATTATTTTAAAGATGGCCATAGTATTGTAAGCAGCTGATATTATCTTGTAGCTGTAGTGCATTTGTTCACCGTGACCTCGTGTCTTCTCTCCAGGTATTGGTTATGCCTCCATTGTGATCGTGTCTTTGCTGAATATCTACTACATCGTCATCCTGGCCTGGGGTCTATACTACCTGTTCCAGGTAAGTTCGGATAGTGAGGGATTTTTCAGCTACATAAAGCTGCCCAAAACTAAATCATCATTTACCACCGGCACATCAATGTAAACTGGATGTCCAGCAACCGATTAGAAGTGAACGTGCAGTAGCTTAAGTTTCTCTTCTTTGCATTTTAGTGTTTTCAGCCGGAGCTGCCCTGGGCCAAGTGCAAGCAGCCCTGGAACACTGACCGCTGCATTGAGGACACCTACCGCAAGAACAAAACTTTTTTCCTGGCTGCCAATGTCACCAACTTCACCTCCCCTGTCACAGAGTTCTGGGAGTAAGTTGCATTAAAACTGTGTGCAAATGTCATGATGTTTGTCATGTGAAAAGCTTAAGTTGTGGTTTTCCAGAAATATTCTGCAGTTTAGACGCTGCCTTTCCATTTTTAGGTGAACAAATGAACACACGCTTACATGACTTTTATTTTTCTTTGCATTGCAGACATAATGTACTGGGTATCACCAGTGGTATAGAGGATATAGGTCCCATTAAATGGGACCTGGCACTGTGTTTACTGCTCGTCTGGGTCATCTGCTTCTTCTGCATCTGGAAGGGGGTCAAATCCACTGGAAAGGTAAACAAATTCACACGGGCCTGTTATTCTACACTGTATTCGTTGTTTCTTTACCAGTCATGTCCACCATTTCCACCATTTAATCTTGAACTTGCTGAACTAAAAGGAAAAACAAGGGCTGATTTTATCATTATTGTATCATAATCACTGCAAAATGCTATCACAAGGTGATGCTCATATGATTCTTTTCCTCTGGTCTGATTGAGAGAACAATGCAGGCTATGTTCAGAGTTTACTGTGTGCAGAGAAATAATTTTATTTCATGGTATAAATGGGATGAGGCAGTGGCAAATGTATACACTTGCATCCTTATTTTTGGTTTACATTAAGAAAATGATTTTCAAAGTAACTGAAAAACGGGCAGAATACGTATATTACATCTTAGGTGTCATAGCTGATCTGTTCAAAGAATATTATTAATGCATGACTTTTAGTTGCACAATCTATGACAGTAGCTCTCGAGAGGAAGACTAGAATGCTGTTCACACGATCTGGATCCATTCATCTGTTGTTGGTTTCCTGTCTGCCTTGCAGCATGATTTCCTCAACGACGACAGTAGGCTATGTATCTATTTTTCTGCACTGTCTACCTTTTTAAGTCTCATCCCTGTACAAAGTGATTAACTCATCACCCAGTGTTTTGTAGCTGACAGTAAGTCGCTACAAGACGTTCTCAAGTTCTGGTCGAGTGAATAAGGACAAGCAGAACTTGAAAATATTGTATGAACATAGTAAGCTCTTCTTGCCGTCACAGCTCTCTACTTTTAAAAGAAAATACAGTCGAAGATGTTTTTTTTCACGTTTTGGCATCGTATATCAGTTGGTAGTTACCTCAACCATAGATAGCCTCAGAGTACGGATTAGTTTCACTTGGTACCTGCCCACTTCATGTAGGTTGTTTCACCTATTTCTACAACTCGTGAATTTCATTAACATTACACGGTCTCTTGTTACTGCACTCTTACTTTGTGGAAGTCCCTCTATGCAGTACTGCGGAATGAATGTGGCCTTGAGTAAATGTGTTCAGAAGAAATTACTGCCACATCAACAACGATAACAACTTGTCCTGAGACCAGAGGTGATCAGTCCCAGTCTCCTCTCTGTTTTCATAGCCTCCACACTCTTTATTGATTGGTCTGGCCTGATTTATGCTTTCTGGCTGCTCCAAGCTGTAACTCTGGTAATAAGGACACTCCTCGAAGGCCAAGTGTGGTCACAGCTTTCCACATAACGCATACTGATACACTGCTATTGATTTAAGAGACAGCCTGTGGTCTGCTGTTGTCGTAATCCCACAATAGCTCCCGGAGTTCAGACATTTATCAAACATATTTGCTGTAATGACACTGAAGATATTAGCTAGTAGGGCAATTAACAAATTGGATTAACTAGAGATTCATAGACTGACTTAAAAGTGTATGTGCTCTCCTTAGGTGGTCTACATCACAGCCACGTTCCCGTTTATCATGCTCATCGTGCTGTTGATTCGTGGTGTGACACTGCCAGGTGCTTCTGAGGGAATCAAGTTCTACTTGTACCCCGACCTCGCTCGCCTGAAGGACCCAGAGGTAGGTGACACCCTGTGTTAAAACCACTTCACTGAGTTTAGCCAACCATCTTGTGCTCATAAAGTCCAACTGTCTGTCCTTGAAGTGTTGTGGCAAAATTGTGGTAACAATTCCCAGACACACCAAATTGTCCGGCATACCTTCTGTAGCTAAGGCTGACTGTGACGTCGCCTTGCAACACAAGTGTTTTGTTAAAAGTTGCAGGAAATAACTCTTAATGACAGCAGGTGGCAGTAGTCTGTATTCGTCATTCAAAAAGGGAAAACAGAAAAGCTACTTTTAGCTAGGAGGCTAGGAAGCTAGGAACAGCTACAATTGAGCAGCTACATTGTGCAGAGCTGCCCTCTGCTGAAACATACTCGTCAGTTGATCTACAGTTTATTCATTCTAGATGATTATGTGAAAATAATTGTCTATTTGAATGTATAGATTACATGAAAAAGAAACCTGAAACTGGTTTGCTGAGCTGCACAACCAGTCAACAAGCTCTCTTTAACTGGCTTGTTATGCCAGAACTAGGTTCACAGATGCTATAGCTACCTGCTGCATCTTTTCATTGCAGAAAAGCAATGAAAGGATGAGGGAAGGCACACTACATGCATATTCTCCACTTTGAAAACTACAAGCCCCTCTAGCCTCACTGCACATCAACCCTGTTCTTCCCCTCATCAGCAAGCCTCAGCCTTTCTATTCCCACTCTCTCCCCCTACTTGGCAGGTGTGGATTGATGCTGGCACCCAGATCTTCTTCTCCTATGCCATCTGTTTGGGCGCCATGACGTCCTTGGGGAGCTACAACAAGTACAAATACAACTGCTACAGGTGAGGCGTCAAATTTCAGTGAGGGGGATTAGCGATAGGGGACAGAGGGGGGTTGAGGGATCGTTGTGTGTTCATTAACAAATCCTCCTCATGACATATGTGTGACATAGGGACTGTTTGCTGCTGGGAGCCCTCAACAGTGGTACCAGTTTTGTGTCTGGCTTCGCAATATTTTCCGTCCTGGGCTTCATGGCACAAGAGCAAGGGGTGGACATTGCTGATGTGGCAGAGTCAGGTACGAGGGTTCTGTAAAGGCGGCAGTGGTGGTGGGCGCTGCTTCCTGGTTAACAAATTAAACAACAGTAATTATAAAGGGAAAAAAAAAAAAAAACAGCAACGACACCCAAAAGAGAATTAGCCTCTACGTTCAGTTTCGAACTGAGTTGTATTTTGGAATCGAACGGATCCCCCGATTAATAACAAATGACGGCATCAAAATATGGAAGCTTCCGCAATCAAACACTCCTTGACAAAAGCAGAACGTGAGAAGATATTAACATGTGGCCGGTTTGTTAGCACTTATTAGAATAAAGAAAGTTGGGGCTAAGGGAAAGACACTGGAAAATGTACTGTGCATCTTGTGCCAGTTCGGTGGCTTAAACATGCTACCAGAGTTCTGATTCTGAGACGTTGTTCCATTTTAAACTGACATCACCATCGTTGGCTCTTCTTAATCTGAGTGACATATTTGCAAATGTGGTTATTAGCTGTTTTAAGGTGCTAGAACTATCAGCTTGGTTTGTTTGGTCCGGTCTGTTTGCCGAGTCAACATTGTATCAGACATAGAACTCAAAAAGGTTTTTTACCAAAGAAAGAAAAGTGTCCATCTCAGTTTAAAGCACTTGTACTCATAGCCACATGAGTTTGAGAGCTTTTAGAAAAGCTTCAGTGCAGCTGTAGGTGCCCACATATTTCCCATGGACTCTGTTTATGTCCAACAGTATACATTATAGCTGGAGCCTTATGGCAGTTCAGCTTTCTTTTGCAAGGAAACGAAACGAAGTCAGCTGAGATTTCTCACAAATTCTTGAGAATTGTATCTATACTTGCAGCAGATATTTCTGTAGAAAATCTGTAAAAATAATTTGACCACAGTCATAGGTGTTAACACACCAACACAGAAGCGAAAGATGATTTTCCAAAACTACACTTTGAGCTTGTTTTGAAAGATTCATTCTGCTTTTTGCTGTGATATAATCTATGTGCTTCAGTTACTTGTTTAAGTGGCTCAAATGGGTCACAAACTTGAATTTGCACAAATGGACAAAGATCTGTCAGCATCGAGTGCTTTTGTGAAACCTGGGCTTCATCCAATGCCACAAGGCCAGCCAGTTTGACTAAATCAAAGGTAGCTTAGCACAGTCTCATGCTGTCAGCCCAGTCGAAGCAAATATTGCACAGTTCTGTAGCGCCCACATAATGGTTTGCAGAATTGTCCAATGTCAGTGTTGTTTGGCGAGTGGGCTGATGCTTTACAGGTGACTGAAGTGCCCAGCACTCATGCAGGCAACAGCACATGGAAGCGAGTTGAGAATGAGGTAGAAGTACACCATGCCAGCCTTAGTGTGTTGACAGGGCAGGTCATTAGACAGCAGGAATAAGTATTCCAATTCTAGGTCATCAAGCGGAACTAGGCAAGCAAGTGAATTATCAGTTCAGGAACATGACAAATAAATCAACCATAATTGTGTCTGCTTGATCCTAATAGTACCAGGCAGTAGCGTTAAAGTTATCATGGTTATGTGAATAATTTTTTTCCCACAGTGCCATGTTAGAACACATACTCTGGCTCTTTTGACTTAGAAAGTGCTAAAAAGAATTACAGGCTGACTTCAAATTCTCGTTAAGTCTAGCAATAACATATCACACTGTTTGATTGATGGTTCTGCTGGCATTTTCCCTCTCAGGGACTGGAAGTCATATTATTTTTTTGAGTCAACGCGGTGTTTGGTTGGATGCCTTGTCATAATTTGCTTCAAAAATGGAACACATTTACATACAGTATATTGCTCTCAGCTGCAATGCTGTTTTGCTGTTATGGCTGCTTCCTTGTTCCTTAACTTCTTTTTTACAGTTCCCAAAGTATCAAATTTGACCTCATGAAAAAAAGAAAAGAGGAAAAAAATCAACCTTTGCTTTTTATTTGACCACTCCCATTTGCATCTGCTGCTGTTTTGCAACAGCCATTTTGCATCCCCCATGAAAGTTTGTGCTTATCTTAGCCAGGGATGCAAAATGGCTCGAGTGATCTACTGTAAGTGTTGACATAATGAATTGTTTTGAGAAACCAAGATGCGCTTGATTTACCTTTTTATAGCAGCTGAAAGTGAATCAAGCACACCCTGTACAGATTCAGTGTTTTTTAAATATACAATAATTGCTGCAGTGTTTACAGTTTTATTTCTGGAAATTTAACTCACACACAACACGCATACTAGTCACAAGCTATTAAATACTACGCATCCATCCATTTACAGAATGCTTCACAATTTCTGTCATGACTGACTTCTACAGAGATGCAGTTACAGAATACTCAGGAAAAGTTTACATGTTAATCCTCTGTTTTTCTTCACTGTAATATTCCAAGATGTAGTATGAAGCTGTGTCATGTGTTGAGTGCGCAAAGTAGTGTGTTATAGTGTTGAAAGTAAGAGGTAAGTAAAGGTGTGTATTAGATATATTTAATACACTTTTATGACAGCTCCTAGCTTCATACAAATGCATACTACACACACACACAAACACACACACACACACACAGTAACACAGTTTGTTCCCAGTATTACAACCAAAGTTTGATCTTGTATTCATATCCTGTTCTGCGTCTCCATTATTTGCCCCCCCCCCCCCCCCCCTCCCCCCACGGGGATGCAGATCAGATGAGCTTATCATATGATACTAATGTCGTTTCTCCCCCACATCCCTCTCTCTGCTTTCCTCCCCCCCGACCACCCACTCCTCTGCAGGTCCAGGCCTGGCATTCATTGCCTACCCCAAGGCTGTAACCATGATGCCTTTTCCGACAGTCTGGGCAATCCTCTTCTTCATTATGCTGCTGCTGCTTGGCCTCGACAGTCAGGTTAGCAGAACGATGGTCATATCATACATTGGTAGCTGCTAGAGCTACAGGAAGATGGGCATAAAGGAAATGCTGGTAACACAACCGTTAAAGTTGCCATTGAGCAAACCTCTAAACTTCTCATTGATCAACAGCAGAAGTAATTGTTGAATAAAAGTAAACCTCAGCTCCACATGTTTATCCATAGTCCACAGCTACAGATACTGGTGTCTGGGTAGAATTCTCCAGACGATTAGCTGGTCTATTTAAGAATGTGCTCAGTCACAGCTTATGTATGAAAAGTTTGAAAAGCAAAACCAAGAGTAAAACATGGCCAAATTGACACAGTGGACACTACAGTACAACTTACACTTTAATAACGGCAAATTCTGCATGATAAAATTCATCTCTCTCTTGACAACAAAGGGACTTAAGGCAGAACAGTCAAAGGATGTAGAGCTGCTGGTTTGCAGGTATAAAAGATCAGGTTCTCCAATAACACTGCTGTGTCTCTCTGTCCCGCTGCAGTTTGTGGAGGTGGAAGGGCAGATCACATCACTGGTGGATCTGTATCCGTCCTTCCTAAGGAAGGGTTACCGCAGAGAGGTCTTCATCGCTATCATCTGCTGCATCAGCTACCTGCTTGGACTCGCCATGGTTACCAAGGTAACACCACGAAAGTGAACTAAAAGCAGAAAAATAATGACCGGCACTGGTAAAACGAGCACACGAGGGAACATTGTAAACGTATGAAAACCTTGACGGATGGCTATAAACTCCAAAACCGTCAACCCCATTACAATTACAGTATTTCACAGAAATAAACGTGCGCAGAGAACCTACTGATAATTTCATGTTTACACTGACCCCGTTTCATGGTACAGCCCCTCAGCCCAGTGCACCCGGAACAACAGTGTTCAGACAGCTATTAGTGTGAATCCCTGGAGAAATGACAGGGGGCTATTTATACTGTCAAGTCATGAGAACTTCCCTTCCCTGCGCTGGTATTAATAGATACAGTAGAACGTATTTAGCTGTTCCAAATCACGAGCAGACATCTCACATGGCCTTATTTTTTAGCGTATCAAAATGTTTCACTAATACTAATAAAAACTAATAGCCATCACTAAATTTCCAACATGACTGGAAATGATGGGTTGCACAAAACCATTAGCATGACAGATTATGCTAATGGTGAGTACAATTTTGTACTCAATTGTTAAGTTGGTCTTCACTCGATCATGCCTATTGCTGTCTGGTCTTGACTACTATCTTCCTCTATTTATGTTAAACAACATACCCAACTTCACAAGGTTTTATTTTTTTTTATTTTTTTTTTTAAAGAAGACCTACTTTAAAACTGGAAATTGTTATCAGCAATGATTTTCTGTCATCCTTTCTTTCCTTTATCCATCCTCATCCTCTGCTTCCTTTCAAACATAACCCCTCCCTGTTCTCTGACCTGCCTCACTCTATTGTGTTCTCTCTCTCTCGCTCTCTCTCTCGCTCTCTCTCTCGCTCTCTCGCTCTCTCTCTCTCTCGTGTTGTTGTTCCCATGACAACGTCTTTTTATGGCTGAGGTGGCCTGGTTCGAGTTTAGGATTCCCTCGATTCACAGTTTTCACACTGGACACACACGTGAGGACATATAGGCACACGCACACTCAAAGTAGCATTCTCGCATGTGGACAAGCTGACTTTTATGCTGCATCCTTCAATGATCTGTGTGATCTATTTTAAAATTTACCATTTATTCCTGTGTCTCACCATCAGTTTTAGCACAGGAAGTAAAGGGTTAGGGTTAGGGTTAGGCAAGTTTTTAAAGTGTGTTAAAAAACACACTGAAAATGCCTAAAATGTACCAGGGTTTAAAAGTAACTGTCCCTTTTCCTTCTTCTCTTTCTACAGGGTGGCATGTATGTTTTCCAGCTGTTTGACTTCTATGCAGCTAGCGGTGTGTGCCTTCTGTGGGTGGCATTCTTTGAATGTATAGCTGTTGCCTGGGTTTATGGTGAGTACCACATCCAGTAAACTTCCTTACTGCCTTACTGTCAGCTTCTCTCAGTGGTGGGCCATACATTTTCCACCTAGGCCTTCAATGCCCCCCAACCTTATTCGAAAAACACCTCTTAATATGATTGTTGTGTTGCCACTACTATAGAAACCTGGAAATCTGAGTTACTACAGTATACACTGCAAATCTACTTTCGCAGTTAATTAATTAATTGCAACTAAAAGGGACTCAAGCCGATAGCATACAATATTTGAATTCCTATGTTGCACTGATGAATTCCGTCCAATTCCGTCTATATCGTGTGAATGGAGAGAGGGGAATACAGATATTAACATGCTGTACAGTATTGGTACACAAATACATGAATAGCAATGGAGAATAAATTAGATAAGAAATCAGAGGATAGGTGCTCGGTGCGAGATAGAACAAAGTAGAGGACAGGTGCTCGGTGCCTCATACTAGCCTAGGCCTATAGCAGCATAACTAAGAGATTGTTCAGGGTCTTCTGAGCTGGTGCTGTCTATAAGCTTTATCAAAAAGAAAAGTTTTAAGCCTACCCTTAAATGTAGAGAGGGTGTCTGCTTCCTGAACCAAATCTGGGACCTGGTTCCATAGGAGAGGACCCTGATAGCTGAAGGCTCTACTTCCCATTTTACTTCTCTAGGATCTCTAGGAACCACATAGTCAATGACATGACTATTTAAATGCATGGAAACAGTATGACTTGCTTTTCACAATTTTTCATGTCCCGTCTTGCCTATTAATTGCTGTGAAGTCAACAGTGCAGGTGGATGATTCTGTCACTCAACTGGATGCCTATTGTTGTCTTTGCAGGCGTTGATAATTTCTACGATGCAATTGAGGACATGATTGGCTACAGACCAAATCCTTGGATGAAATGGAGCTGGAGTGTTATCACTCCTTTACTGTGCATGGTAAGGGCTTCTTTGCTTTAGAGTACATATCCAGTAAAGCAGGGCCATGAGTTAACCTCAGTCTGCAGATGTTTACAGAGGACAAAAGTTCAACTTCTGCTTCCTCTTTTTAGTTCAACAGTTCTTCTGTTTCCTGAAACTTGCACAAGTGTTATTATTATCTTTCTCCTGTACTTTAACAGTGTTGACACGTTTTAAAGAGACACATCACCATGCTCATGTTTTATATGACTTCAGTTTAGAGGTTACTGAGACGTTTGTGCCTCTTCCTCTCCAGGGCTGCTTTATCTTCTCGTTGGTCAAATACAAGCCACTGACGTACAACAAGATGTACCAGTATCCTGACTGGGCCATTGGAATAGGCTGGACTCTGGCCTTGGCCTCCATGATCTGCATCCCAATGGTGGTGGTTATCAAGATCATCCGCTCTGATGGGCCTCTCATTGAGGTGGGTGAAGTAGCCATCTTTACTCTGTAGCTGTTAGTTTTGTTAAATGTTCTGTCTGTGGTTTTAAATACAGTTTTAAAGATTACATTGTATTCTAACCATGTTTTATATATATATATATATATTTTTTTTTTTTTCCCCACTTTTCCAATCCCATCTCCAAATTCTTCCATGCTGTCCATGATTCTTCCTGCTGTCCTTTCACACCCCCATACCCCTTCCTGCAGAGGATTAAGGCAGTGGCAGCCCCGGTTCGCGGCGGGGCCAGCTCCCGTCCTGCAGACCACCGTGGCCGTAAGGAGCTCTCCTACCCACTGGACCCCAATGGGAACAAGGGCCTCCTGATGAAGGCCCCCACCCACACCATCGTAGAAACCATGATGTAAAGGAATGAGGCGGAGGCTCTCCATGAGATCGCTCTCCTCCCCTCTCCTGTCCTCTAAAATGCTTCTAAAGCTAGCTAGCTCTCTGTCTGTCTTTGTCTTTCTGGTGGACTAATAAGGGTTTTTAAGAAGAAAAAAAAAAACAAGTTCACATTTCAAATCTTTTAGGAACACTCTGCAAGTAGTTCGCCGTTGGTGGTTTTCGGAAGAGGGTAGCCATCACATTTCAAATCTGTTTCTGAATTACTCACAAGCTATTTTTTCCCCTATTAGTAGTTTTCATATGATTACGCGTCCCACTGTTATCTTGTTGGAAGGGCAAATTAACACCAGCCTCTGGACACGCATTGGTTGATTTCGGTTTGTTCCACCAGGTGCTTTTGCAGATAATCAGCCTTTGTTCTAAGAAAGGAAATAAGTAGTTATTGAGTCTGGAATCAAATAGCCTTTTGTAGCCACGCTATATATTAAAAAATGTTTCCTGCATTGATCATGGATCAATAAGAAATAATATAAAAAAATAAAATGTTTTGGGGGAATATTCATTCCCTTTGAGACTATGAACAGGGTGTACTTATCTTCGGACATGTGCCATAGGGTTCAGCTGTGGGTTATTCTGTCCCGCTGTGTTCAGAAAAGGCCCTGCTGAGATGAACTGAAAGACTCAGGCACTACAGGTATTATTAGCTCTTTATGTCCCCTTCAATCCTCTGAAATTAAATTTTAATAAAGCTGCACTTGGTAAGATTTTTATTAAAATGCAAATAACCTCAGAATGTGGCTTTCACAGGAAACGTCTTAATCACACAAATTTTACTTCCTGTAAACGGATTGTTCTGCTGCCTCTTTACACAAAATTCCCGGTGCAGCTAAAAAAATAAAACATTTACACAGACATAATAGCTGATGGCCCTTATCAAACCAGGGTCCTGGTTTTTTAAATGCACCTTAGCACAAATATTCCCATCTTCCATAGTCATAAACTATGGGTCAAAGAGAAATCTAGCACTGAGACTGTGTCGGTGAAACCCGATCGTGCACAAAGAGAGCGGTATCTGAAAGGATTTGAAGTGTGGAGGTTGAACCCTTGAGTGTGTTGTCTGTGACGTACTGTACAGTAGTAGCTAATCAGTCTATCTATATCGCTTTATCTATCTTTCTCTGTCCTAGACCAGTTTACAGTACATTAGTGACTGCACTAGGCACTCTTGGCTTAAAATTTTGGATTGGATTTGTTTTGTTTTCTACAGAGGATTATACATTATTATTCGTTTTTTCCTCTGTCAGTGTTTAGATTTTTTTTATTAATGTTATTGGTATTCACTATTGAATTGCTGTAGTTTTACATAGAAGAAGGAACACTTATTTCATCTGGTGAAAATACTAAGCTATTATATAAATCGTACATTTACAGTGGCAGCCATTGTAGTATAGTCCTCATTATGCATCTTCTTCTTTGGCCTTGGTCCCACCGACAGTTCTGTCTTCAGCTGAACGCAGAAAAACAATGGAACAGAATATTCCCTAATATTTTCTCTCTTGGGGGGTTTGGGTCGATTGTTGGCGAGCCGTTTAATGCCCAGTAAAAGAAAAAAATGGGAATTCTACAATGGCTCCATTTGTAAGATTGTAGGTGTTGGGGGTTTATAGCTTTTCCTCTTCTGTAAATACCAGGAGTCAGTATTTAATTTGGATGAATTCAGCCAGGCAGGGCACTGTACCAATGGTTAAACAAGATGTCACTAATTCAAAGACTCAAAGCAACCACTGTGTCAGCCAGTGTCGGACTCCTCAGAGTTTTCTCACTCATTTTAAGACGCTGTCAAAGGTGGTAGCTGGCTGCAGACAGACCAGTCAGTGATTGACCTTAGAGTTTGGTCGTTTACACAGTCACACCTCTCTTATAATTGGAGCAGCAACTGCTCAGAAAAACAAAACAAAAAACACACAATTAAAAGGTTAGAAAATGAATTAAACAACATTTTGGGATTTTTGCACATTGTCTTTTCAGTTTCCTGCAAGTTAATGCTGTTCAGGACAATACAAATGTCCAGCCTTCAAATAATTGTGTCTAAAAACACATTGTGTGAAGGCAGATGAAGGCTTTATAATGATCACTGTCACCAGAATTCAAACTACGGCCAACTAAGATCCAAAACGAAGAGAGAACAGCAGTAATAACAATACTGTAGGTACATTTAGAGCTTTTACTTGAACACATATTAACTGCCCTTTCTCTTAAATTGCTTGTTTTGGATCCCGCTTTTGGTGCTGCTGTCTTTGAGATGCTGTTATTACTTTGTTAGAGAGGCTGACATGGTTTTTACAGTATAACTGTTGACATCCAAACTCAGTTAATCATTGACGTGGTACGGAAAGGTGCCCTCTCTCTCCGGATCCTCATCACAACTAAACTAAAATGACATTCATCACAGTAACAGGGGGCCATAATATTGTTGATGTGAACAACCAAGAGCAGGCCACGTGAGATGTGGCATTCATTTTAATATGTATGTGTATAACAAGGGTTTTCCCATGTGTATATGTCACCAGCGTCCATCCGCTCAGGACTGTAGTGCTTTTGTCTACTGTATAGCTGCATTGACCCAGCGTCCAAAAAAAAATTTGACTTTTAACTGTGGCTGACCAAGAGCTCCACGATGGTAGCAATCACAATCATCCAGCTTGAAAGGCCATTAGATCAGTTTTGTGTCGCACAGAATGAAAAAAACAAACACCTGAACTGCCTATTTTATCCAGAATCAAAGGCAAAAATGCAGAGAGAGTGAGTCGAAGTGAGTTTTTATTGCACCTTATTTGTATAATTTGGATTTCATATCAAATGATGAGGCCAAAAATAACCAAAACACTGCCATCTTTTTATTCAGGGTTCTCAGTGTAAAAAAAACAACAACAAAAAAATCACAATTTTGTCCTTTTTTTTTCCTGATAGTGGACATACTAAAATAGAAAAACACCATTCATGCACACAGTTATACAGTACACATGCATGGCAGCAATTTGACCAACAACTTCACATCAGAAGTGAGACCAGGGCCTCATTTCATGTTTCACCTAAGCGTTGATATTTTTTTTTTTTATATTTCTTTGAATAGATTAAAGTAGTTGATATCATTAAAAGGGATTTGAGAAACCAAATCCACAGCAGACATCTATTTTCATACAACTTTTCCTATATAAGTCGTCTTTGTACAGCTACGCTCCCATTGCAGACCTCCCATTTTAATACAGATACAAAGCTTCATTTTATTCGTAAACTTTTGTACAGATCTGGTTCTTGGTTCTTCTGAAGGATCTTTGCACTTGGGTCAAGAAGCAAAAAGCAAACTCGGATTGCATCAGTTTTCTCAGGTCCATCCAGCGAGAACAAGAAGCATGTGAAGGCATTTAATATTCAGCTTGAGTGCGCTTCTAAAAAATTTGAAGTTCCTGGGTTGTTAAACAGATTGGTCATGCTTAAATTTGTTAAATATTGTGGCGTATTCAAGAAGCAGCTGTCAAAATAAAAGCTGAAAATGAAATGTAACATTGCAAAGATTTAAAAACGGACACAGTGACAAAGTCCTAGTGCAAAGCTCCTTCTTTTAGAAGAGAAATGTGGACCAGAAATGATAACTAATGCAGTCATTTATTGTTTAATTCTGCCTCTCTGTGTATATTTACAGTATGTACCAGCCCCTCTGCCTTCTTACACTCCCTGTCTGTTAGCCTATGTAAACCTTCCGTTGACCTAAGCTAACCGATTATTATTATTATTATTATTATTATTATTATTATTATTATTATTATTATTTTCCTCTCAGAGATGATGAATTTGCAAGAGAATCTAAGCATTAGCGATGCACAAGTTTTTACCGCCGAATGTTGAAATGTGAAAGTCACCCGCAAGGTGAACGCAAAAGTTTCTGAAGATTTATTTTTTAGAAAAGTTAAAAAATAATTTGTTTTTATTGATCTTATTTTGTTGAATTCTGCAGTTCTCTTGTTTCGTTTTTATTTTGTTTCTGATTGTGTGTCTGTCACATTTGCCTTTTGTATTCCAAATATAGTGTATTTGAAACCTCTGTCATTGGAGTAACATGTACAACTATCAATCAAAAAAAAAAAAAACACACACAAAAAGCTATGGTTTGTTATGTGCAATACTTTGTAGAAAGCTTTTATTTTTCACTTTGTTTTTGTTTCTTAGTTTTTTTTTTTTTTTTTTCCTTTTCTTTCCAAGAGGTGGTACTAACCTTTGAAAGACACAGATTCTTCTTCAGGGTCCAGTTCAATTAGAACCCACCACAAAATGCTCTGCAATGTGGAAACTAAACCAAACGAAACCACTATTCCATCAAAGATCATGTGGTTTGAAATGCACTGAAAATAAAAAGACTATTACACATTCTCACATCAAACTGAATTTCTTAGCAAAATTATTATTGTTTTTTTTCTTTTTCAATTTTCTTTTTGGACCGACTAATTTGTGAGGGGAATGAAACACTGCCACTAAACCCACCATCTCTCTACCTACTTATCTCAGTACTGTTGTGTTGCTAAAAAATAAAAAAATAAAAATAATAATAATCAGGCAGCTTTCCAAAACCACACCCTGACCAAAGCCCCCTGTTTTTAGCGATATCTAACCCAGTATCTTGTAATTCTTCTGTGCCCAGTTTGATTGTGATGGAACAAATACCTTGGAATAATCCAGGTGCTTTTCGGAAAGCTGCCCATCAGCAACAAGAGCAGTCAATCCAATAGAAAACAAAAATCAAAAAAACATATTGCACCATATCAGATGTGGGCTTTTCTTTTAAAACCTCATATGCAATTTCTACATTCTGCTCATTTCTGTCTAAATCATTTTGCCAAACCCCATAGCCTTAGTGCTTTATGAAAGAAAAACCAAATGCAATCTACACAGGAACAGATCTCGAACAACTACATATCTGCAGGATTCAACTTTTTAATTGTCCATTTCTGTGATAAAGATGCAACATTAGATCGAACAGATGTGACCTTTGACCTATGCACGTCTGATTTAAAGCTAAACTCTTTTTGCTCTGGCAACACCGTTAAAATAGTTTGAACCTGAAAAGATACTAAATAAATTCAAATCTCTGTGCTAAGGCTTCTGGGAAACTGAGTCCCACCCATCCTCCCCCCCTGTCGTCAGACTCACTCTGATCACGATCTCCAATGACGATGCGTCTGTCTTTCCTGCATTGCGACCGTATACCAGCCCTTCCTTTTTGAGAATGTACACGGGGAAAATGTTTTTTAATTCTTGGCGAAGAAAAAAACATTTTTAAAAGACTCTGAAAAGGTTTAATTTTTTTATTTCTATGGCCAACCTGTAAGCTAGAAAAAACAAAAACTGAAAAAAAATATGTGTTTGAACAGGTTTTACATGGTGTAAAACTTTTTTTATTTCTTAATAAAAAATTTGTCTTCAGAAAATGACGTGTGAGTTTTATTTGTCTGAGCGGTTCAGTTATTTTTGTTTGTACATGTGTATCCTTCTATTCAAGTTCAATTTCCCAACTCGTGGGACTTTTACCTAAATCCCCTTGACAACATAATAAACTCTAATCCCCTGAAGCTTGTAATACAAGATTTAAGCTATTTAAGCCAACACAGGGGGCTGCATTCCAACACATTCACCACTGCCAGGGAGCCTTACTTATATGAAAGTAATCAAATAGGTTGAAAATTCTCTGCGTCAGAGTAATTTAACTGAAATTTAGACATTTGTCATCTACACACAGTACTGCTGAATGCATTTATACAATGGAGCCTTGACGGACCTAGAATATTATGTCTGCATTGTATCACAGTCTCCACTGAAACAGAGCGTATTATTCCAGTTCATTAGGTGATCATACGCAAACACTGACACGTGAATTGCAGGTCAGAAGTGTTTAAAACTGATCTAAATTCCATTTAAAACATATTTCAATAGCACTTACTCTAAATTTAAGGAGACTAGATGTTATGAAAAAAAGGGAAGCAACTTAAAATGAAGCAGGTGACAAAAAAGGTTGAACAATACATAAAACTGTAGAGGGGGTAGCCACCCCGAAACCATACACCCTAGTGTTTCTCAACGTTTTTTTACGTGCGCAACTATGGGCGGTGACCAAAAAGCAGCTCGACCACAGATCAGAACCATCTTTCAACTATCTTGCAGAATCAAAGGTTCTAGTTTGAGACACAAATAGAAACAAACAAACACTACGGGCAATCTGTGTGGCACAAAGGCAACCGGTTCACCGACACAAGACAGCGCTCTGGGTCGTAACTCTAGCATTCCAGTAACAGTCAAAATAATAAACCAATCAGAATAATGCCTCTATCTGACCATGCTGGCTCAATCAATCACTGAGACTAACAATTTGCTCAATGTGAAATATCAGCGACTACTAACTATAAAAACATTCTTTTTCCATAGAATAAATTCAGACATGGAAAAAAATTTTTTGAAAGTTTCTGTTACATTTCTGACACATTTCAAATATATAATCTATTGTGAATGCATAAATCTCAGATAATTGTATTTAGCATCCATTTAAACAGTTCAGCTGGAATCTTTGATCACAATGTTTTAAGTCAGACTGAAGAAATATCATCGATGAAACGCTCATTGGTCCTGACCAGCATATGAATGCATGCATGTGCAAAACAAGCAAATAAGTAACACAAAAAAACAGGCCCTTAGATGTTTCATGAAAGTCACACTCAGTTCTCATAAAAGCGATACTGCGATTTGTTAAAAAAGCTTAAACACAGACATTGTTAACGTGTACAAATTTAAAATTTTACATTTATTCTTTGTGATTTCCCTGATTTCAGTGAGAACATTAACTCAGTATGGTACAGACTAATGTAAGCTAAAGCGTCATTAGAAAAGCTTGTCACTTCCTATTGTAAACTGCAAACTGCAAACTTTATTTTAGTTATTTGTTTTGCTAGTAACAAAACATATATTTTATACACACACAGCTAAAACAAATGCCTATAGTAAAGAAATTAACAACTGGTTCACTAAAGGGGCAACAATGAGATGACCCCCAAACCAAGAATGGTTTTCCAGGTGGATGTCACTGACATTGTTTCTATCCTCATCTTTTCTGACTGTTTGTCAGTAGTTTTGCATTTGACTAGGGTCAGTGTCACTACAGAGGTTTTGCCAGAAGGTTTGCTTTGTCTCCCAGCACAGTCTCAAGTGCATGAAGGAGATTCAAAGAGACAGACAAGTACTTTAAGAGAGCTGGACAGGGCCGTAGAAGGTCCTCAACCCATCAGCAGGACCAGTGTCTGCTCTGTTGTGCAAGGAGGAACAGGATGAGCATTGCCAGAGCCCTACAAAATGACTTTCAGTAGGCCACTGGTGTGAATATCCCTGACCAAAGTATCAGAAATGAGGGTGGCCTGGGGGCCCAATGTCCTCTAGTGGGCTGCATGAATAACTCTTGTGAATAACTCATCAAATTTGAGTTTTGTTGTAAATTATCTCAAAACAAAATCCTTTTGCAACTGTTTGCCCTGGGAACAGTTTGAGTGAGTAACTCTCTTTTCACCCCATTAAAAAAAAATAAAAATGTGTTTTTCCAAAGTTAAGAGCTTGTGTTGGCTTCATGGAGGCAACAGAGAATGATCAATGCAGGCCAGGCTCACCTAACAACAAAACAAAACGCCAAAACAGAAATCACTTCGCTAAGCTCCTAACTACTAAAAACAGGAGAAAAACAGAAGGACAAAAATACAACCCCTCCCAAACTTGTTCTGAAACAATGTTAGTAAGCGGCTCTGAGAAGCTGCTGGAAGCCGCTTCAGTTTATGGAATATTTTGACCCAAACATCCGTTTCACAGCGAGGGGGCTAGAGGCTCAGACATGCTGATGATTAATAGAAGCTGGGTACTGAACACAGCTAATTTTCCCAGACTGTAATTTTCCCTCAATAGTTGCGGTTGCATGTACCTTTTTTTCCTCTTCTCTAAGTCTAGTTGCTATTCCCAAGGAGAATATTTACTTGAGTGCTATATAGTTTGAAATATCCTGTTTATGCTTTACATAGCATAGTGAGAAAAGGCAGAGAGCTCTTCCAGGCACTGTTTGAGTCCAGTTTTGTCTTGACTGATCATTCTGGCCAGGAACACAGCACGCAAATAAAACCAAGAACGACTCTGAATATTGCTCCCATGTGACTCAACAAAAGCACAAAGGATGTTGGTGGCTTGAACCTGCTGTGGAGGACTATAAATGTTAAGGCTGCTGTTCTGTTGCTGAGCTTTAAATAACCTGCACTCCAGAGAACGAAACACAACGTTGACATTTCCATTCACTGCCTGCCAGGTCCAAGAATAGACTTTTCTGTTGAGAAATTTGCTTTCCTCTTCATCATCGCGACAGCTTTTTGGCATTCACACAAAGCTAACTCTGCAGGGTTTTATATATTTATTATTATTGTTGGTTTTTTTGTGTGACTTTCACGTTTTCTTCTGCAGTCAAAAACAGAAAGTAGGAGGGAAGATGTGGAAAATCAGACAGTTTTTGATCCCAGGATGTGAGTTACACAGGGGACACAGGGACACATTATTTGCATTTTTCCATTTGTTTGTGCAGAAAGGTTGTTAATCGTTTCCAGACTGCAGCTCCTCTGTGAGCCCAGATATCTCCTCTGTGAGCAGCTTCAAATGTTTTTATTTAGCATGGCTAGTTTTATTAGAGTATAATGGGAGAAGTTTGTTTTGTATTCCCAGTCTACAAAGCAACTACATCTATAAATGTAGAATAAAAAGAGTAATACCACCCTATAAGTCCTTCTTTATTATAGTGACATAAACTTGGCTGCATATTGTGTATTTATGTGAAAACTCGACGTCAACTAAAATGAATTATGACTGAGATGATCAGTTAATGTAACAGTTAATTACTCCTTTTTATGTTGTGAAAGCTTTTAGAGATCGGCATCAAGATGGAAGATGCAGTAAGAGGTGGTACTGATCACTCCACCATGAAACTCTTCCGCTACCTTACTGGATGGCATCTTTGTGGTTTATCTTAATGACAATGTGATCAGCCTGCATTTGCAGTATCCGGTAACCATAGCGATCAGTTAAAGATCAGCCTGCAGTACAAGTACTATATGTTTACCTTGAAAATGCTCAAGTAGCTCAGAGTTGTTGTTCTGATCGCGAGTTATGACCTCTTTTCTCTTTCTGTTTTGGTACTTGAACCACTTTTTCACCCGCAGTCCATTCTGTTGTCTTCTGGGACGTCTTCAGCTTTACTTGCTTTCTGCCACTGCTGTGGAAAATCATCAGTCACATCAGTGAAAACATCAGACGGAACTGTGTGTGCCAAGTTTGTGTGCATGTTAGTGGAACCGTTGGCGTTGGCTGTACGCATACTTGTGTGTAGAGTGTGTATAGCGTGCACTGGGTGTTAAACTTTCTGCATGTGTTTTCACTGTGCTTGTATGTACTTGCATGTGTGTGCATTTTAATGTGCTAGTTGTGTGTGTCGGGGCCGTTGCATAACAGTAGACGCTTGGGAATAATTAAGTTAGCAGAAGCAGAATGTACAGTACACACACACACGCACGCACACAAAGTGAATCATGTTATTTAGCAGAGCGGGGGGAAAATCACATGTACACGCAGTTTGCACTAAGGATAGGAAAACCCCTTTACAGTAAACAAGCTAGAATACAGCTTACATTTAATCATATAAACAGATAAAAACACACACACTTTGGCTTTGACTTAGATGCGTACGGTATCTAAACACACATGCAGCTTGTTTCACCACAACATGTAGGCCTAAGAGAATCTTGTACTTTGCTCACGTTTGTACTTGCAAGTAACAACCCATAAAGGTTACAGAGCCCTTATATATTTTAAAGAAAAAAATGGCACAAAAATATTAAGCTTGACAACTCCTTGGCACAGAATGACTCGGTTTTCCACAGGATAACCCTAAAAACAGCACACTTCTCCAAAAGCTAAGATCTTTCTGTGCATGTGCATGTGTTTTTGCAAATTAAATTATTTGAGCTTATAAAGGATCTACTTGTTGAAGTTTCAAATGATCTGTGACGTGAGTTGGCAGGAAATGTCTTTCTCATCAGTTTTTTGTCTTGTGTTCCAGTCGACTGCTGGTCTTTCTGTGCATGCTTGTATTACTTCTGCTGTCAGTCAGAAGTCCTTTATTTTTATTATTATTTATTTATTTATTTATTTATTTTACTTTTGGACAATATATCCAACTGTGGAGGATGGAAGGTTACGTTTCTTGCTGATAAAATATAAGAGGTTTCTCTGAGTCTACTTCACTTGGCATTTTTGCTGTTGATTTGAACTAGCTCGAATGAAAGTGGCTGCATAAAATTAATGTTTCCCCTGATAGTGCTGGTCAGCACTAGCCTAGAATCTAGACGCGCCCCTAGCGGCAGCAAATTACATTTGCTTCCAGGGGCAGTCTAGTTACTCTCCGTTGACTTGAGATTTCGAAAAATCCAAGATGGACCGGGCCAATCACGAGTCGGTGGGCGGGCTTAACATGATGACGACTGACCTGCGACCATAAGTTCCGTGAATTACGCGTGAATTCCCCATCCTAGCTAGAACTACCAGAGCGATGGCTGCTGCTAGCGAACAACTTTCTTTCGAATCGGCTTTGGCCGCCACTCTGAAAGACTTGAAGTTAAGCTTTTCTCTGAGAAAAGAACAAGAAACTGCACTGAGGTCGTTCTTACAAAAGAAGGATGTATTTGGAGTTTTGCCAACCGGATACGGCAAAAGTTAAAAAAAGTTAACAGCTTAAAAATGATTAATGCAGGAGAAACTCAACCTGTAGGCGAACTCATAAAAAAAAAAAAACAGGATGCAACAAGAACTATTTAATATCTATTAGGATAAGTTTTTTCCACAACACATGCAAGGAACTCTCTTTTCCGTCGCTCTGACTACGCCACCTTCTTCGTTGCTCTGATTGGTTGTAGCGCTATCCTATTGCGTGGAGAGGGAGTTTGAAAGACAACCGTTTATCCCACCCCTCCGGTTGAGCCCTGTCTATGGAGAGTGCCCAGACCCTACATTTAATGTGGGTCTGGCTCGTCAGGCTAGGTCAGCACAGTTTTAGTGGCAGTTTTTGTAAATGGACTATTTTGTTCTCGACTTTAACTCTGCAAATAGTAACCTCTCCTTTCTCCATGGATCTTCTATGGCTCTTCTGTGTCTTGTCTTTCAGTGCCTATCTTGCACCAACTGTGTTTTGGGGGTGCACCATTAGAACATTCAATACAATTATTTGGGGCTCTGTGGAAAAAGAATTACAAAGTGGACCCCCGCATGGCTAGCATTTGGCATATTTTGCAATGACAACCACTAACCCTTTTAAACCCAGGAAGGCTCGACAATGGCAGATCTTTCCAGGTTGGTTTGGGTGATGGCTCATGTACGTCTTTGCCTGGGGCCCCCCAGAACCTAGGATCGCCAACGTCTGTCTTTTACTTTCACTGTGTACTTTTGTTCAAATCAACCATGCAACCCAAACTTATGACACTATAGAACAGCAAGATGGCAGCCATGGAAGTTGTGTTGCTTTTTTATGTGTTAATGTGTTAATATTTTTTCAGGTATGTTATATATTGTCCGTTAGAATGAAAGTCTTGTTTAAGGCCACATCAGTTGATTCTGGCAGGTGTTAGTAAAGATATAGTTTATCACTTTAATGATAGTCATGTTCTGCTTTGATGACAAGGAGAATTGTGGCTAGGTTTTTTTTTTTTTTTTTTTAAGTGACTTCCTGTGTTATTTATATTAGTCAAAGTTTTTTTTTCTGTGGACTACAGAGATAATCTTATGAACTTCATGTACAGTCCATTTACTTCTGGGACAGTTGTATGTATATGGTGGAAATGCAGCATCAATAAAGTTGGTGCCAAAATAACGACAATCCTCTCACCCAGCATAAAATTAGACATTTTATTTTTTCCTTGCTTTGAATCTTTTCTCTTCTCAAAAAGAGAAGTATAGCAGTACACTCTTTGTTTCATAGAAAAAAAAAATCAAATGACAACACCAACAAAGTTATACATTTTATTTTCCATTTTATATAATTGTTTTGTATTTTCTTCCCATATTCCGGAAGAGTAATATTGTTGTCATAGAAAAATACTATATTACATAGAATAGAACTTTACACAGTTTGAAAAAAATACACAATATCAACGCGTACATTATTAAAAGCCCAATCCAGAATCGTAACAGAGTTGGAAATGAATGTTAAAGTAAATACAGGAAAGGAAAATGTTTCCAGATTCATGCAAAAGGTTCTCACAGACTGATCAGAAATATGAACTATGGACTGGAGACAGTGAGATTTGCTAGTTTAGAAATGTGAAACATAGTTTTAACTAAAACAAAAAATCTTATCCGTCCAGAAAACTAATGATCAAGTGATGTCAAGCAGCAAGCTAGCTAGCTTACAGTTAGTTAGCTTACCCCAAATTACTAGCTAAGTGCAATTTTCTACTAGTGGTTAAATGGCCAGATACTAGTAATTGGTGGTAAACCGCTTATTGCTATTTTTTTCGCACTAAGCGCATTATTAGCTGATAAGAAATTATTGTTTAAAGAGTAGATGTTTTATGTGGAGAAAGCAAGTTGTTAGCTTAATCGTTTGGCTAGTTGACTATAAGCCTGGCTTTTCTCACACAATCCTAATTATTATTAATTGTCCCAATTTTATTGTTAAAGACTGTTTGCCTGGCACGATGCTATTTGTTATCTGAACAGATACTATTGCTGCCTTCAAATATTTACTGTGTTTACAAGAAAAGTTCCACTGAATGGCCATTGGGAAGATCAATATATTCCTTAAACATATGACTAAATTAAGGACTAAATTACGATATGTCAACATACCATTCACCTCCACCATTTCTGAAAACATCAGCAATGCGTCACAGTTTGTGAACTCAGAATACCAGAATAAAAAAAAAGAGTTCATTCATATGGACTTTTGTCATGATAAACAAGGTGAAACCATTTGAAGGCGGCATTACTCTCAAAATATGTCAACATGAACGTTTCTCTCGTTGAATTTAAAACAAGATTGTGACTTATTTTTACCTTTTTTGGAAAGCAAGTATAAATACTGTAAATTATCTTTGTAACTGTATAACATGTCTGAAGAAAATGAAGATAATTCCCAACTGCCTCATCATTTTATATTATCCCTCTGTTGTTATCCTCAGTCGCTTCTGCACGGCAACAGTGTGTACACAATTTAAACAGCAAGCCTAATGGTTGAAGTAAACAAGACACTGTTTATGGTAGACAATAATAGCTAATATTTAGCTGATCCAGTTTAACTTCTGTAGTTTTCCGGGAGGTATTGTAACTGTTAATCAGATGATATAGTTTTTGGGCAATCATTCAACATGATCAGATGCAGACAACTACAGAAGATCTGAATTCTGCATTCTGCTACCTGAAGCACATCAGCTTTTGTTGTTGTCTAGCAGCTGAGACTTTCCAATTTAGCCACAGCAGGGTGGAAAAAAAACATCAAAACAAAAAACTCCTTTAGAGGCTAAACAGAAACTTTCATCTGTTTTTTTCCATGTGTCTCCAAATTAGAGCAATAAAAAAATTACTGGCTTACATTGCACAATGCAACCCAGGCAATATGAATGCCAACACGTGCTTCATTTCCAACAGGAACTTGTTATAGAAACACTCAGTAATCACCAGCTGCAAAAGCTGACATTAAGAGCAAGGATGAAGGCAACTCATGTAATTTCCCCTGCCTGGCTTTTTCCTATTCAGGAAAGGATGTGAGATAGCAGCCTCTTGCAGCCTTTTTGTCTGTTCTATGTCTAGAAGAAGAAAATATAGTTTGCAGCCAGGAATGATATGCATGGGAAAGCTCCTTAACTGCAGCTGATGATGTAATAAATGTCAGATTATGCAATAACTGGCCTGATGTAATGACATCATCTAATAGGGTTCGGGGGTAATGACTACCAGCGTAATAAAACACCACATACTGCCATGAAATCTTTAGAGTGACATTGCAAAGGTTGTCCCCCAAAACTGAATACATAGTAACAAATAACAGGAATATCAATCCTACATTGTTAGAGTAATATATTATTTTCTCATTTTTGTATTATTGACCAATCAACAATAAAACTACTGTTCATTATATTTTGTAGAGGGGATAAATGGATACGTTTTTAGAATTTCTTATTAATATCACTAAAATAAAGGACTTTTGTAACGGTTCTAGATTGGGCTTTAAACTGACCTTTGACCCAAAAATGCATAGGGAGTATGGATGACCACACACACATACATACATAAAAACCAACAGAACAATTTCGAAGGCTTTTCTTAGCATTTTCATTTTTTGTTGCTTTACAAAAGATATTTTTTTGTCTTTTATTTTGGCCACTTATTGCGTAAAAATCGCTCAGACAAGTTTGTTTCGCTGTACATGAAAATACTTACAGTGCATGGTATTCAACAGTGTGCTTTTTGTTTTGCAGTAAGTGCTCAGAGAAAAAGAAATGTCCCTTTTTTCATATGTGCTTGGGGTTTATGGTGTTTTCAGTGTGATCTGGGTTTCAATGGAGTGAACGGCCCATGGCCACGGAAAACATCACCACTGTACAATGAAATGTACACCACCTAGTTCATGCTGTCTCACACACATTCGCAAAAAAGCTCAGAGTTTGCTCAAAACGAATACAACATATATGTATGTGGTACACACACAAACCTCAGCACACAGACACACACAAACGTATGCAGAGTCATACATTTTCTCTTTCTCTCATACACATGGGTGTTCTCTAAGGGGGCAGCTGGATTCTAACTGTATTATGTAACAACGCGGGGAAAGAGAGAGAACAGAGGTTGTGATTGTTTCTGTCAGTTTTCCAATCCTTCAGAGGACAAAGACTACTCTGTCCTCTCCCTTTCACACAAATATTCTCACATGTATTATTCCCGTGTTTTATGTATTGTCTCTCCCACACACTTCTGGACACTCCATTGTGTGTACATACACTGCTGTGCAATAGATGTAGGCACTTTAGATTTTATTTCCAAACCTTGTCTTTGCCAACATTTCAGCAAGCTCTGCTCACAATTTGTTTTTCTGGGTATAGCCTAAGAGTTCGAGCTAAAAGTTAAGTTTATTCAGACACGTGGTTATTCTCTAGTAGCTGGTAGCTTTGGGCCAGGTGGTAAAGTGAGTTGTCAGGCAAGACACTCAACCCGAATTTGCTTCGGTAGCTTCTGCCTTTGGTGTGTGAATGTGTGAATGTGAGAAACCCTGTAAAACACTTAGAGAACAACTAAGGTAGGAAAGTGTTATAAGTGCAGACCATTTACTATTTTGCTCATTATGCTAATGCTGTCATGATTCCTGTTTGTATTTGATCATCACATCAGGTTCTTGCTGGGAACCAATATTTTAAGTTCTGGACCATCCTGGTTTTTATCCAATTCCTAGAACAGCATTCCCAAATTGTTGGGCAAAAAGCCTTAAGGATGGTCATCTAGCATCAGCAAGATCTTTCACAAGCATGAGTTTCATGACAGACAGCTATATAAAGATGTGCTGCAAAGGCACAAAGAAATGGGCAAAGTTGGGGACCAGAAAAACAGTAGTCCATCAAGGAAACTGAGTGAAGCAGACCAAAGTCACATGAAGCTGACTTTCCTTTGAAATTGGAAAGTGTCCCGCTGACCATCCACTCAGAACTGGCAGAAGCTATGGAGAGGCCTGTATAGTCATTTAGTCTGAAGAAGTCTGGTCGGAATTGGTCTTTGGATAAAATGCCTTTCACAAACATGAGCCAAGTGACTCACCTATTCCTAAAACCACAAAACCTAGTGTGTTTTAACAGAAAGCAGTTTGTTTTTTGAAGGGCTACAGAGTAGTGCAGGGATGATTGTCTGCAAGTAACTCTGAAGCTTGGTGATGGAGAATCAGAAATGGAGTTAGTCTGGGATTATATAAAAATAAAGTCAGGCTAAATCCACAGACAAATTGGGCAACCTTTTCAGGATGTTTGGATCAATCCTGCCATGTGCCTTGAAAAAAGTTAAGATAACCTACAGAGACTTGGTGCCATTTTGAAGGACAAACATAGATTTAAGGTTTCTTATTTTTGCGACAGTGTATACAATACTAATTGGTTAATAAAAAAAACACATTGAAAGCATTCTCACATTACAGCATTCAAGTCCTACTTTTGCAGAGTATGGTAGATGAACAATGACAACCACACACACACACGTTTGTATGGGCATCTCTGTGAGTACGTTCACTGACATAATGCATTCCCTAGTCCCCTACCCTAACCATCTCAACTTAGTGCCTATCACATAACCCTAACCCTAACCCTAACCACAACCTACTTGTATCCTTTAACTTAAAACCAATTCTTAACCCTCAAACATCCTTGTAAAAAAGTGAAGACTGGCCCAAGTGTCCTCACTTTGCACAACTGTCCTCTTTCCGAAACTGGTCCTCAGAAAGCCAGCTGAAGAAGAACGTGCACACACACACATTCTCAGGTCACAAGTGCAGCAGGAGTGGAGCGACAGCCAGTCTCATTTCAGTTAATCCACAGATAATTGGAGCACAGGGGATTTTGCCATTAGTTAGAGAACATCATGAAAAACAGGAGGTGAAGGAAGTGGAAGGAATGTACCAAACTAAGACAGAAAGTGATGAGTTGTGTAGCTGTCAAGAAAAGTAATTAAATTATATGGCTTCTTTGGATATGTGCTACTGCAATGCAGCATCCCATAGAGGTTCAAAGCTGCATGAGCTTTTCCAGTTGTATGTAGTTTTTACTGACATGAATGTTCATGAAAATCTCTCAATGTAAAAGCAGCAAACAGCAAAAATTGTCAGGTTCTACGGCAGAAAATGTTGAAGGTGCGTTTCTAGGTAAATGGTGTAGGGGATATTGTGGCATATAAATTATGTTTAATTGAATTTACTATAGCTCTGATTTTTTGTGCATGCTGGTCCTGTTTTAAAGAGTGTAAGTGTGTGTGAGAAAGACTTATTCATAGTCCGTTAATTAGCTTCATTGGCATCCTGGAGAATTCCATCTGTTTGCAGATGATGTCATACATTTTGTTAATAATCTTCATGCAGTAAAGGAGGGACATTAGCAATCTATCGGCACAGACCACTAAATTTGCTGCGTTCAAATGTAGCACCAGCATGTGGTGTAACCTCAAGCCAAAATGATTCCATAGTCTTTACTGTTACCTATGGCTCTAGATTTGAACCATCACAGATATTTTCTGTTAATTTAGATGTATGCGAGTGAGAATTGACCGTATTGTATAACTATGTTCCCATTGGTCATTGCTACCCCCACTGGCCTTCAGACCTCAATACCGTTTACACCAATTAAACGTTTAATCTAACATTTACACAGCTGTACATTTCAGTACAGTGTACAGTGCACAGCACCTTCAACAGCATACATAATCATGATCTCCACTTAAAATGCATTTAAAGTAGCTAGTGCCCTTTGACTTTATATGTAGGCAATAAAAGGCAATGAGATGAATCCTGTGCTCTCAGATAACCTATAGTAAAATTTGGCAATGTTTCAGTATTTGGCACAAAAACAATAAATCAGTCAAACATTTCTAAAAATGGTAGATGTTCTTCTGTTGGCAACGCTGTTTTTACCCCTGCCCATTTGGGAAAGAGCATAAGTTTCCTTCCAGGAGACTTGGAAATCATTTCTCTTCCATTTGATGAATTTTTAGAAACAAAAAAAATAATAATAAAAAAACAGTTTGGCAGTTTTGATTTCCTTGTCTTCATATTGTAATCACTGGTGGCATTACCATGTGCAGTGGCGTCCAATACAGAAGTCTGTCTTCAAATGCAAGCTGATAAAAGAGCTAAACATACCAGAGGATAACTATTGATAATTTCAAGGGAGCAGCATTATTTGAGCTAACTCTTAGCAGCATTATGGACGTCTACAATGGCTACATCTGTACGGTGTGGTTCAATCTTCTCTTGAGTCGTAATGGCCTTAAATAAAACAAATTAAATCTGCAAACAGCAGGGTGGTTTTACTTGAAATTTCGGGAAATCACTTCGATATCTTATAATAAGGCAGATCTGTCTGGTACCACCGGCATTGTTGAATCATGCGAGCCTATGGACTGATATTAAAATCAGGTGAGATTATTCTACCCGTTACCCGTTATTACAGGTTTTTATTCATTTGTTTTTAAAACAGAGTATTTAGAGTTGGGATTAGTTAAAGTGGCTCTTTAAACAACACAGTGAGGACACCAAGCCACTTGTCAAGAGAGCCTTTTTTCCCTGCACTGTGGTGGTGCTTCTATTGAGAATAATACGGTATGATGGCAGTTCAACCCAGTATGAATGGGATTGTGACTGTGTGAGCATGCAAATGTTAGGACGTGTGTTCCAGTAGGAGTCTTTGTATTTGAGTAGAATTATTGCAAGCCGGTGGAGGGTGTCTGTGTGTATTTGGGCCAATTCCAGTTGATAAAGGCTTACACTTCTTCACCAGTTGTGAAGGACTGTCTGAGTTAGCATGTGTGTGTATGTATATGTCTAGAGGAAAATCAGTTTTTTTTTTTTTTGCGTGTGTGTTACAAGTCTAGTGGGTGGTCTAGAGTGTTGTTGTTGTCTTCTGGATCATCGTTGGCCAGTGGGTTGCGGCTGATGACCAACTCTAGTCTGTCTCCCGCCTCTGTGATAAGAGGCACAGCCAGGCAGCAGTCAAAGTCCCTCGTCCGTACGTGGTTCACCTGGACAATGATGGAGACACAACAATGCAAACAATGACAGAAAACAGCTGTTGCTTAAGGCTAACTGACAATTACTCAATACACCCAGGATCTTGCTTTTGTCATTTTTACCTTACTTCTAATAACATTGCACTTCGATGATTGTGGCAATACTATGAGCTGAATTTACAATATGAGGCCAGTCAGATAGTTTGGAAAAATCCCAGTGTTATGCAAGGGTTTGTACAGGTGAAGTGAATTCAACAATAGTGCTCTCCTGGGGTTATTTAGCTTCACTGAGCGTGCCAACCAGCCAACTGAATAGCTGGTATCACAAAGATGTTATCAATTGGCTCTGTTGACTCTAGGTTAGCCTTTCCTGATATGAGTGCCTCTGTGAGATCGAGGAAGATTTCTTGACTAAAAGTTACCAAAAAAGTGGTAGTACACTGGGTAATATAAGATATATTAAGCTAACTAACATATTAAAGAAATAATGTCCAATTATTAGAGTATAGCTAAGGATGAGAGCAGTTTCGGGAATAATTGTAAGAGCTGTGTATGATAGAAATCCAACACATATGATGATTGGGATCAGGCCTTTTCTGTCACTGTTCCACATGCCTCGTGGCAGGCGCTGCCATGATCGGAGGTGAAAATTATAGCACACAAAGATACTCCTCGCAATTCTATGTATTTGCACAATTGGCATTATTGACTATATTGTGTAATTCCAGCCATAGTTCCTTAAATTGACTTGACAGTTAATAGAAATCTATGCTGTTTAGTTCTATATGCACATAAATAAACTGCTTACAAATTGCATATGCACTGGAAAGTAGTGTTGCCATAATACCCATTATCATCTGCACTAAAGCAGTCCTCATTTAGTTCTTGACGTTTTTAATCCATCCATGTCAGTGATTACGTTGACGCATTGTTGCGGCCTTGTTCGAAACAGTCACCTAAATATGAACGTTGACAACTTCTAACAGTACACTCACTCCCTTATTCTTACCTGCAGGATCCTGTCATAGGGTCTGAGCCCGGATCGGTCTGCAGGGCCATCAGGTCTGATCATGTTGACGTAAACACCTTTCTCCAAGAAGCCGTCTGACACGCTGAAACCAAAGTCATCGCTCTCTGGGTCCTTGATCACTGTTACCTTGAGAAGGGCAACACAAGGATGTCGAGTTTTTAGTAAAATTGAAGTTAAATTTAATCCTAAAAACTAAATGAAGTGTACGGGAAATAATTACTTGAGTAAGTAATCTGTCAACAAAGTCAAAGATTGTTTGACTTTACTGTTTCATACAAGTAAAGGGGATCGGTGTGTGTACTGTTTTACATACTGTACATTCATGCTGCGTGCTTTACTGACAGAGAATTAAATGTCGAATAAGTGCAAAATGGCTGCTGATAACAAAAGGCCTCTTTACAATATACTATGACTAAAGGACATATACAACACAGAGGTCTTTACACAGGGTAATGGATGCCAGCTGTTTTACTAAGAACTGTGGGTCAGGCAGTATCATGATATATGAATAATGTATGGTCTTTCGTCGAGACACCATTTAAGGCTGCAACACTCTGGCTGATGGCCAATGGGGCCATTGGTAAAATCACTAAGGATTTAGTTCGCTTTAATGTATTTTCTCCCAGTGGATAACAAATGCATTTCTCGTTCTGGCTCTGGGCTGGACAACTCTGAATAGACCTTTGCATGAAATTGTGATTGTAAATCCACAGAAGCGTGAAGACATGTAGCTGCCAGCCCTACACTTGCCCAAGGGGGTTGGGCAACTATACTGTCGGTTCTGCACAATATTGTATTACATAATGCACTGTAAAAAATGAATGTTGTGAGTTGCTGTTTAGGGCTTTTTGAACTTGAGCTAGAACATTGTGCATGTTAGCTCACTGGGCCAACCTTGAACTTATTACTAACACCTGTGCTTTTCTGTCCATTAAAAGCCCAACACTTAAAACACAAAACACCAAAGTGAACATGTTTTTGTGTTGACAGTCATTCGGTAGGTAATATGATGGGCAGAAGAACTTGGACAGCTGTACTTTAGAGAGCTGGAGGAAAGCAAGCAGAACCTAGCAGGTTATGTTTGATGTTTTTGACAATGTGCTTAGTCCTGGCCGTGAACCACCTGCTGAAGTTTTGTCTGCACTGTCATGCTGCCAGGAATGGGTGGATGGATTTGTCAAGAACAGCATCATCAAACCACAAAAATGAAATTTGAACATTTCCAATAAACTATCTGAGGTAGTATCTTAATTTCTAGGCTTCAGGGAGGGTAACAGGTTGATTATTTGATATTATTCCCTTCAACTAAACCCAACAAGAAAGCAAATAAGTGCATTTCCCAAAATGTCAAACTATTTTTTAAGATGAACTAAGGCTCCGAACTATAGAGTGGATGACCTAGATTATCATGGTGAAAGCACACAGTATTTGTCTGCTGACTTAAATCTTCATCAATAATCATAATGTATTCCCAGCACTTAACATAAATTGATCAATCTGTATTTCTCAGCAAGGAATTAGTCCCAATTCTAGTTCTAAACTCAAAGTCAGCCTGTCACTTTACCCTATTGTACATCACGTCAGAATCAGCAGAGGTTTGAACTCACTTTGTGGAGCTCCAGAGGTGTTGGGGAAAGAATCCCCTGCATCTCCTCTTTGATCCGACGGGACTCCCACGTTCTCTCTGATACTCGCAATGAGGCCTTGGACTTGAGCTCATGGTGTAGAAGAGGAGAGTGGTTATCTTGGTGGATGTGGGCCCCCTGGTGTAGGTGCGCTTCCTGGTTAAAATGCATCTCCTCATGCAGGTGGGTGTCTTGTTGGAGGGGTTGATTTTAAATTAAGTGTCTGACAGTAATGTAATCTGACAAACACTTAGTGAACAGTGCCTAACATTTTGTTATACATTGCTCAAGAAGATTAAAGGAACACTTTGAAAACAAATCCGAACTCAATGGGGGGAAAAAACATGCTGGACATGCTGGATATCTATAGTGATATAGACTAGGTAATGTGTTAGGAATGAAAGGATGCCACTTAGTTTGATGGAAATGAAAATGATCAAAATACAAAGGGCTGAAGACAGCCTGAAAATCAAAGTGAAAAAATTATGCGACGGGCTAGTCCACTTCGCTAAAATTTAATTGCAGAAACTCGAAATGGTACTCAGTTTGGCCCCCATGTGCTTGTATGTATGCCTGACAATGTCAAAGCATGCTCCTAATTTGAAGGCAGATGGTGTCCAGGGGGATCTCCTCCCAGATCTGGACCAGGGCATCACTGAGCTCTTGGACAGTCTGACTCGCAAGCTGGCGGTGTTGGGAGGACTGAAACATAATGTCCCAGAGGTGTTCTATTGGATTTAGGTCAGGAGATTATAGGGGCCAGCCAATGCTATCAATTAGTTTGTCCTCCAGGAACTGCCTGCATACTCTTGCCACATGAGGCTGGGCATTGTCGTGCACCAGGAGGGACCCAGGATCCACTGCACCAGTGTAGGGTCTGACAATAGGTCCAAGGATTTCGTCTACATAACTAATGGCAGTCAGTGTGCTGTTGTCTAGCCTGTAGAGGTCCATGTGTCCATCCATGGATATGCCTCCCCAGACTATCACTTACCCACCATGAAACCATTTATGCTGAATGATGTTACAGCCAGCATAAAATTCTCCATGGTTTCTTCAGACCCTTTTACGCCTGCCACATGTGCTCAGGGTCAACCTGCTCTCATCTGTGACAGGCACATGGTGTCAATGGTGTACCTGCCAATTCGGTGTTCTATGGCAAATGCCAGTTGACCTCCACAGTGTTGGACAGCGAGCACAAGGCCAACTAGAGGTCGTTTTGCCCTCAAGCCACCATCATAAAGTCTGTTTCTGATAGTGTGGTCAGGGATTTTCACACCAGTGTCCCGCTGGAGGTCATTTTGTAGGGCTCTGACAGTGCTCATCCTGTTCCTCCTGCACAAAGGAGCAGATACTGGTCCTGCGTCTATGGTCCTGTCCAACTCTCCTAGAGTAACTGTTTGTCTCCTTGAATCACCTCCATGCTCTTGAGACTGCGCTGGGAGACACAAGCCTGGCAATGGTACGTATTGATCTGCCATCCTGGAGGAGTTGGACTGCTGGTTCACACTGACCCTAGCTAAATGTAAAACTAGTGACAAACGGTCAGAAAAGATGAACAGGGGAAAGCGGTCAGTGATTTCCACCTGTAAAACCATTCTTGTTTTGGGGCTGTCTCATTGTTGCCCTACTAATGGACATGCCAAAGCCACCAAAGCAGCTGAAACTGATTAACAACCCCCTCTACTACTTAACTGACCAGATCAGTATCCCAGATGTTTAACTGGCTTGATGTTATACTCTGATTAAAAAGTGTTCCTTTAATTTGGAGCAGTGTATTATGACTTCCCTACATCAAAAGGTGATTGCATTACATATTTTTCTTTCTTTCCTTGTCAGTTATTTGGATATTGGAGACACAGCCACAGACCTTGGTGGAGTTGAGACTCTTCGTGCAGGTGTCCTTCCTCATGTAGATGGGCTCCCTGGTGGAGGTGTGTACCCTGGTGAAGCAGATTTCCTTGGTGCAGGAGAGAATTTCTTCGCAATGGGCTCATCCTGTTGTGGCTCAGTATGGGCTCAGCTGGAGGCTTGTTGACACCATCTACACCCAGGCTGATGGCTGTGCCTGTCATGATGGATGCCTGTGCACATACACTTTAACTCAAGCTAATGCTAACACTGACTAGAGTAGACACTGCATATGCATTTGATGTTCCTCTAATGCATACCCAATCACAGGCATTTTTAAATATTAAATTGTGATTTAAATGTTGGTGCATTGCAACAATCTGCTTAGTTCTGGATGTTGTGTTCTGTCTGCTACTCCTACTGAACAGTGGACAAATCAGGAATAGCAGTTGCTTTTACTTTTATTGAAAAAGTGCAGTTAAAGCTGTATATGTAATACATGCACTTTGCAGTTTCATGCCGCAGGGCGTATGTTTAACAACACTTGTCTACATAGTTGCTAATTCTGGGCAACATAGTTAACATACATTGTGACTTAATCAGATAAATGAATCTCATAAATCCATCTAGTGTTGTAAGTTGTTGTTTAACAATGGGTGACATGGCCATAAATCCACTTACATGAGCTATTTATCCAGTTGGCTGAGTAAGTTAGAAGCCAGTGTGTGGTGGTTGTGGGTGCTAAAATGCTAACTGACCTCTATCTCTCTGAGTAGTTCTGACTGGCCGCAGGTCTCCAAGTCCTCCAGTGCCTGACACCAGTAACTGTCTTCCGGATCCAACAGAATACCATCTGGTTGTTGGCCAATAAACCTGTAACATACACAAAAAAAAAAAAAACAAGTTTCTTGTTTCCTTGCCACAGCTTGTATTTTATGCATATGGATTTATAATATCTATAATAATTACCTGACCAAAATGTCAATAAATGTGTAACATGGAATTGGGTAAAATCCACAATAGAGCTGTAATGAACACAGACCAGTGTCTATGTAGGACAAGGCCATTTGTTCTGGTTGAATCCAACATGAGTAATCTTTTAACACCCAATGTCCCCAACTGACAAGATTAATTCACTTTCACTGTGCAGCTGATTTTTCTCTCCACCCCCTCTAGTGTTATATAACTCTAGTGAATGTTATGATCCTCGCAAGGCTTAACCTCCTGACTCATCACCATACACATGGATACAAACACACAGATACTCAGTCAGTCTCACTGACTCCATGACTCAACCTCCGCATTGAAATGTACAATTTACCACAAACCCGTGGTGCAGATTCTGCCAAAGAATAAAATGCAACCTTCTGTTTTAAAGCTTCAATATTTGCCGGCAGAAAATAAAATCATCACGGTGGATTAACTGTGCAGAAACCTTCCCCTATCCCTTGATAAATAAAGATGAAACTGAGTCCTACCCCGGTGGTTTGTCCCAGTCATCCTCACTGAAACCTCCATCACTGAACGGGTAGTTCTTCCGCCGTCCAGGTGGAGGTGTTGTGCTGCGCTGCTGTTTGGCACTACGCCACTCGTGTGGGTGGAGAGCGATACCAGCTGCTTGATGGCTGTATGTACCTGCAGAGAGAGAACACGATTTCTGAAACTGATATATTATAAACCAACTGCCAAAAGACACACATTTGCATGTTCCCTCTTTGACAAATGGTTACTGTGAATACACGGTACATGTTGATATGCATAGTTATTTTGGCCTTTCACCATCCAGGGGTGCTAAAATGAGGCTTACCCTGACTGCCGTAGCCTGCGTCCAGACCTGAGCCATCCCATGACTCCATGGCGGAGTCGACACTGGGTATAGTTGTGGAGTAAAGTTCAGATAGCTTGTTAGTCTGTTGGCTGTCTGTCAGATCGTCCTCCTCTGTGTCACTGATCTCATTCTCTGTCGTGTCGTCTGCCTCTGCTGCCTTCCTTTCTTCTACGTCTTGAAGAGGGAAACAAAAATTTAAAATTAGCAATTGGCAGTTTTTTTTAGACAAGATTGACTGAGAATTTATCAATATGCTTCTTGTCTGTGTTGTTGGGGGACATCATCAGTCATCATCAATTCAATGTACCATTTGACCATGTACAGTCTAAATGCCTGAATGTGTTCTTGCCCCTCCTGTGGACCCACCAGAAGGTGTACTTGGAACACCCGGGTATCACAGAATGCATTTTGTGGGAGTAATCAAATACGCTGTTATTCCAAATACAGAATGACCGTCCTGTGTCCTCATGTCTGTACATCAGGGTTGAACTCATCAAGTCCAAACTACCAAGAAAGCAATCCAAAGTTTGTGTTCTTGTTATTGATAATAACCCACTGTCTCCTTGATTAGTTGATATAGCACACACCATGTAAATTGACATTTGTAATTTATCTTGCATTGAACATTTTATCTGTGTACACCCTGTTTTAGATGCTTCTGCAACCAGTCATCTCAAGGGGCATACACACAGGAAGAGACTAGCAGCGATGTGGGGAAGAAATGAAAATTTTGGTACTGTGGTGAGTTACTCTCAACTTTGAGGTGTTGCAACTGAGGGGCCTGTGGCACATATTACATATAATGCAAATATATTTATGTTCTGTTAGTTTCACTAGCAACCAACTGTCAGCTGCAAAGAAATCGTTGTATGGATGGAGCTTTACAACTGAAGCCACAAAATGCTAGCTAACTGCCGATCTTTTCACCACATCTTTCTACCATAGACTGTATAAATATGGTCAACGTGTTGCCACTTCCTATCATCGGCCACGCGGAGTCGCGATATCGATGACCCGGCCACACTTCCGCCAGACTGTTTCGCGTTTTCATTTAAAAAAAAATACAACACTCTGCTCTAACTCCACCAGATTATACACTGTAGTTATTTTTTTAATTTTTTTTTTTACAGTTCTCCTGGTCCCACGGGATTGCTTTACAGAGTGGTTGGTATGGCAACTGGTAGTCGCCATTAGGACACATTCTGTTTGTTTAGCATCAAATAATGAAAATTGACACTTGCGCACGCATCAACATTATATTAGCTACCTAAAATGTTAGAAACCATCCTTGAAAAAACTATTTTTGATGTGTATTTTATTGTTTTAGTTTGGCCCAAGTCCCATCCACTAACATGGAGGAGATGGCGCTTATGACCTATACTGCAGCCAGTCAGTAGGGGGAGCTCTACTTGCTTTGGCTTCATATTTGAGGAGCAGTTCCACTGTCCATCTTTATACAGACTATGCTTTCTGCACACCTTTTTTGGGATGTGAATGCTTGCAGATGGCAAACATATTACACACCACTTATGCAGTACAAATGTTTTATTATAGATACTCTTAAGATTTTTCATACTCACTGTCAAGCTGTTTTTTTATCTTGAGTGTGACCGTCTCTCCGGCCATCTGCAGAAGGTGGATGGCTTCACTTAGCGGCTTGCCTTTTAGACTGACGCTGTTGATAGCCAAGATTCTATCCCCTACATGTATAGCCCCTGTCCTGGACACACACAAAAAACATACAAATGGGAAACAGGACACCAAAGGTACCCAAAGCAGACCTCAGTATCATTCCCACACACAAAGAGCAACATGAGACACAAGGTTAAATGCGTCCACATGATTACACAAAAACATTTTAATGAGCCTAAAATGCCTCGAGATGGGGCCCAATAGCATTAATATTATACTCTTAATGGAGGGGATTAGACAAAATACTAAAACAATGGGCTGCAGTACTACAGTGGTACTGTCATGAGTTTGAGTTGGTCCATTTAATTTAAAATGATTCATGTTTAAAATATACTCTAGGGTCCCAACAACGTGAAATAATAACACCGCTCCCTTTAATCCCACTACCACAAGCCACTGCAGTAAACCTGACATGGTATGAAATGTAAATCAATGGTGTTATCTTGTGAACTACTTTGACAGAGATATCCTTCATTTTGAGGTTTTATCTGACTCTCAGGCTCATGACACCATGTATCACATGTATGTACTTTAAACGTACAAGCAACTGAAGTCAGAGAAGTGTGTGTTTTTTAGAAAGCAGGTTAGGTTGTCAGCACTTCATATCTTGATGTTTTCTATTTACCTTAGCTGCTTTAACATAATTAAAGTACTGCGTTGGCTCAAAGGAAAACCAGCCCGGGGAGAACATTTTTCTTTAGTCACACAAACATGAGGACATTGAAATCATCAGTATTCTTTCTTGTGTCAAGATGCAGCAAGTTTATATATAGAGCGTGGTTTAGCCATCGGGGCTGAAGTCCTTTATCGACAACGGCTTAGAACAGGAAACAGAACAATTACATCACAAACCCCAAGAAATGGGGTCACAGAGTGCAAGTGTGTGTTTGCAAGAGCAGAAGGGCAAGCATTATGCTGCCTCCATGGGTGTGTTTTGGTGAAATAAAAGTTGACATTTTATAGTGAAAAAGGGGCTGTGTAGTGGACTTGGATGCAAGCTGAATCGACTGAGGGGTGTTTATGATTCAGAGAAAGCGAGAAACGGTTATGTCATCTTCTGCTCAGTCTTGTTGCTGTGGATGTTGGCTGCTGTCCCATTTCACATATATTATTATATCATCTGTCATCACTTCATTATGAATGGCGCCTACTTTAAGCTTGGCTGCTGGAGGGGAACCCCTCTATTTATTGCCCAAGGCTGCTGCTATAATTTCTCCTAATAAGGTTATTACCACACTAACAGGAAGATCCTAATAAGCCTACATGAGCTGGTTACCTAAACCTTCCTCAGTAGGGTTTAAATCTCTGCATGTGTAGCCATGATACCAATCAGTTCTGAAGGATTTCAGGATTTTTTTTAGAAAATCTTGACCCTGCCAAATAATAATTACTCCAATCCAGACACAGCTGTCTAAATGTCTAAATAGCCTATGTCTCATTAATAAATGTATGATTTATCCTTAATAAATGTTTCAGGGAGCAGGATGAGTGTCATCAGAATGTCCTGTTTTACATAAGACATACAAACGATGATTTCAGTGCTGATAGAGTAGTAATTATATTTCCACTCAGTGCTCATTATCATTTGCTTTGCAAATCTGTTTCATGAAACAAGAACCATAAATACTGGTACACTGAAGCTGGTGATCACTGAATTCTGGGTTTACCTTTGACCTTTTGACCATAGAACTTTCTGGATACAAGTGTGTTCATCGAATGAGGACAGGACAGTCCATTGGAAGCAATGTGAATGAAGCATTTGATTTGATATAAAACAATGATACCTGAAGGGAAATTTGTCAGTTGCAACAGCAGTAAGTGAATTATTAAATAATCTTAGCACTGTAGAGAATAGAACAGAATAGAATAGAATAGAATAGAATGAGATGAATAACAAACTATATTATAAATACTAGTCAAGGCTAAGGATAAAAACATGTAAAATGTTTACCACGAAAGACTTTACTGTGGAGTAACTTGGGCTCGTTTTGTCTGATGATGAACAAAATATCACAAATACGAGATGCAATGCACATTGAACAGTTAGAGGTGTTGTAAAGCCGTTTCTGCTCCCTAAACAAAAAAGGGCAGCAGAGAGGAGGAGGAGGAGGAAAGTATAGTTAATTCCATGATTAGATCAAGTTCTTGCATTTTTAGCAGTGTCCATTTTTTCCTTTAATTACGTAAAAAAGAAAGATTTATGTTTTTTATTTCAAATTGCCTGAGCCAAGTGTGCTCATGTCACTCTGAATTGCAACGATGAAGTGAGCATTGGAAGCATTGGAGCATTGATTGTTTTGTATGTAATTTTTAAGCTGCCATACTCTTACTGAAGAACATAAAATCTCGTACTGAAGTGTGCATTCATGTGCGTTTCTGTACCTTTCAGCCAGCCCTCTCTTGGTGAGGCCTGATATTGTGATGGGGTCAAAAGGCTCCTCGGTGCCTGAGATGGTGATACCCAGAGGGCCTCCGTACCGCTTCAGTTCCACTGTGTAGATGATGCTGCCTGACGTCTCCTGCTCATCTGACACACACACACAGTCACATGCGGTATTCTCAGGTTTCAACTCTGAGGAGTACGTGATAGTCTAGTATGTTGCTCATCTGATACATGCACACACATCAGGTTCATGAGGCGACACTGCACCAGATTACCTGCTCACTTAAAATGCAAACACACAAACAGATTTCGCTCCAGAAGTAGGTCAAAACTCAAGACTACTGGTGAGGAAGAGCCAGTTTCCATGGCAACCAGGGAAAAGACTGCCTTGTCATCACAGAGCATGAATATATCACCACAGGACGTTATTTCTTGTGCGTGTACGCGTGAGTGCTTGTGATTACAGACGCCTAATCTAGCATGATTACACAATCGCTCTCGAGTGCGTGTGTGCAGTTCTTTACATCACATCACATCAAAATGCACGGTGGAAAAACGTGACATGGATGCACTCATTTATGCGTATCAGCCACATCAGTAAGGCCAAAGACTGGCTACACTGCAAAAACTGCTAGGGAGCAGCTCAAGAAAGACAGGTTTTAGTCAGTGCCCACATCAATTGAGAATAAAAATGAGCATTTCTGATCCTCTCAGAAATGTGTCGGTGAACAAGCAGCACGTCTACCTTAATCTTGAAAATTAAAAATGATAAATCTCTATTTGATTACCATTCATACCTAGTTTTCAGCTAGACCATAAAGACCATAGTTTTCTGCAGCCAAAAAGAGAGTGGAAGATGAGTGACAAGGGTTAATGTTTATTCAAACAGCTGGCAACGGACATCCCTAAATAAAATAAATGTAATATAAGCTTACAGAAAAACAAGTAGGCCAAGTATACCGAACACTAAACTAGGCCAGGTGGGACAAGAGAGGCCGGGTAGAGGTCCCAGCAGGGATACTTAAAGAGAGAGAGAGGTGAGCTATGAGAAGCAGTTTGACAGCCGACAGGAAGCTGAGCACCCGATCAGGCATAATCATAATCATCCCCCTTAAGGCCCATTCTGAGCCAAGAAAAAACCCTGGTAGAGCCCAAGGTGTCTATCCAGCCTCCGAACTCCATCTGTGGGAGGTGCAGCTACAAGTCAGATCCACAGAGGCCACACTAAGCTACCCCCAGGACCCAACAGATCCTATTGCCAATGTCCCAGTGGTAGAAAGAACAGGATCCTTTAATATATCCCGAGCTGTTTTGGTAGCAATATTAGGCAGATGGCTTTAATATTGTGGCTGATCCGTGTATTTAACTTGTTGAATCAGGCATACCCAACTGTGTGGATGTGCGACTGGTAACGTGGCCATGCACAAGGGTTGTTAGCTGGATTAAGACTCAACTATCAAGGCTGCTGCATGTTGTTCCTCTTTGTATATTAGATATATTTATTTGTTGTTCATGTTTTGTGTATACTTTGTCATTTCACTTCTATTTCAATAGTCTTTATTTCCTCTCTATGATCAGTAATGACACCATTTACGGCTTGTTTGTTTCCATTTTCCAGATCCAGTAGGCCCAATCTACAGACAACAGCGCCACCTGGTGGCAAAACACTGTTAGTGCTCTATTTGTATTGTAATACACTCAACTGAAAACTACTGTAAGCAGTAAATAATGTTATTTACTTTGCAATGCTCTGTTCCTCAACTCACAGTGATCATGTTTAACACAAAGTATAAACTATAGTCACAGAAATACCTGAGTTGTCTTCATCTTTTCGTATCTTCAGTTTGACCAGTTCCTCACACTGCTGGAGGATCTGCTCCGCGTCATCTTTGGAGCAATTATCCAGTCTGATGTTGTCAATGGCCAACAGCTTATCACCAGGCTCCAGTGTTCCTGTTCTAAAGGAGAGAGAGAGGAAGCAAGGAGAGAAGTCAGCTCTCTCCTGGTTGTACCACAGAATCCTCTGTCAGGTGAAATCACACAACCTACTCTATACTTCCCACAGTGAAACCTAAAGCCGCATTAGTCGAAAGAAAACTAAGTACTGGGAAGTTATTCTAAATGTAAATGATGTAGTATAATCCTAAGCACACAGTTGTACTTAAACTTATTCCTGTAGAAGAATCTGACTGTGACATACCTGTGAGCCATGCTGCCCTTCTTGATGTCAGAAATGATGAGAGGCTCTCCCTGCTTCTTACTGGCTGTGGAGGGACATCACAGTAAGGAATTACTGACAGTAACATGGAACCACAGATAGCGCTACATCAGCAACACCAGTGACAGGAAAATATGTCTTATTAGCTTTGTATTAATGGTTGAAAGTGATATGTCACATTTTTAAATATAAAATTCAAATAATTGAGTTTTTGCTTGACAAAATGAACTGCATCTTTTAGAGACAGAGAGCAAATGTTGCAATGTGCAAGAGATGAGACTAATAAATAATTTTATCCGTACAAATAGGATAATTCTTTTTGAACATTTGACCCAACCATTCGTTCACACAGAGCGGTGGGCTGCCACCTGTGCAGCGTCCACGGAGAGGTTTGGGGCAGCACCTCAGATTGTGTCCCCTCGGTCCCAAGAATGCTTCTATAACCACTACTCCAGAGAACCCTCTCTAAAACTGATGGCCCGTACAGGGATCTAACGAAAGTCGTAAATCTTGTCAAAAGTTGAAATTTGAAACAGTCCAACTGGCATATTTAGTTTTTTATTATTTTTATTTACTTTATCTTGATTCCAGAATGTGTAATAAGTACATGTCATAAATCACAAATCAAATTACAATTGCAGTTAGATATTTACTCCGAATTCTGCAGCCCTGAACAACCACTTCCACTCTGAACTTGGACACACAATCAGAAGATGGCACTATTGTACCAGCCCTCTGACTCAGAGTCTGCCACAGTACAACAACCATAATATATTTCTACAAAGTAAAACTCTGATCATCCCCTGTTGGCAATTTATATTTTGACAGAACCACATCTCAGAGTCATCAGAAATGATTCACTAATTTTAAACAGTTAAGAGATTGTGAGGCTTTTAGAGTTTAAGGGGTGATTAGGGTTTACTTTGCATAGGGCCATCATTATAAATCCCTACTACTCAAATGATCTTTGAGTTTTGAGGATTCTGCCGAATAATATTCTAGTCATAAAAGTGCTTATCAATCTTTGGAACACTTTCTAATGTATCTATGTTTCAGTTAGGTATTACATATAAGTTTAATATGCAAATATGTGGGGTAGGGAACATGTGGACTAGCTTGGTAACAGCAAACATTGTGGACAGGTACAGATTACACCGGGATGTTACTCTATAACACTGTACTGTGTCATCCTAAGCAAACATACACCAATCAGCCACAACATTAAAACCACTGATAGAAGAAGTAAATAACATTGACCTTCTTGTGACAATTCAGTGCTCTGCTGGGAAACTTTTGGACCTGGCATTTATATGGATGTTACTTAGACATGTACCACCCACCTAGACCAGACCAGGCACCCCCACCCCATAGCAATGACACTCCTTGATGGCAGCAGCCATCCCCAGCAAGATGCAGCCTGACACAGTCACAGTCAAACACACAACAGTTTAGGATCAACTCAAAAAACATGGAGAAAAACACAAGGTGTTGACCTGGCCTCCAAATTCTCTAGATCCCAAACTGATCAAGTATCGGTGGGACGCACTGGAACAAGCCTGACCCATAGAGGCCCCTCCCCACAAGTTGACCAGTTCACTTGCATTTCTTGATTCTCTAGTTTCTCTAATTTTATATTTAAGTTTTATGTTTTAAACCGTGGCTCTATGCATGATAACTCTAACCCTCACCTTTTCACCTTCACGTAAATTGTATTGTTAAGGCCCAAGATTCTATGCATTAAATATTCCACACTTCTTTAAGAATGCATGGACTCATCCAAAATACGTGGGAACGGTCTGCTTAGATCAGACCACACTTCTTTCAACTATACCGTGACTTCAGTTACATTACAGTTAATGAATATTAGCCATGTCCACTAAAGCTTTACACCTAAGTATGTGATGACTTACTTTATCAATAACGACAATAAACATTTTGACCGGCAGCAGCAACACTACGGAGTGAATACTCTCTGTTTAAGCATGCACTTGACATGTTGGTGATGAACTTGTTAAATATTTTAAGTGCACCGTGGACACATATCATTGTTAAACACCTCTTCTCATAACCAGGGGCAATTAATCTTACTGAGGTTATCAGTTCATAGTCAGCATTCCAGTTCTTCTCCCAGGTGTTTATCAGACCTATTCAAGTTCTTCCACGACAAACTAAGAGAGCGCTTTTCTTTATGGACAATATGCATGAGGTATTTTCCCGATGAAGCCGAAGCATCAAGATTTTCCTCAGCTGGAAGTAAGCGCAACAGATACATGTAGGGTTCTGCTCACACTGTATAAGACCACAGGCATCAGAATGATAAACCGTGTGTATAACATTTTATAAACATTGTTGGTATTTATAGCTGAGCCTCCCCAGGGCTGGGTTACCATGAACAATACATGTGCACGCTTGTGTGTGTGTGTGTGTGTGTGTGTTTGGAGAGCAGGGTGGTCATTTGGAACTTAAACATTCTGCCAGCTGCTGTTTAAAACACATAATAGATAATGTGAACATGTTTGCAGTGTGCGTTCCTACCACTGATGGTGAGGCCCAGCTCCACTCCTCTCTTCTTCGGCAGCTTTACATGGAAAGTACCACTACTAGGCACCACTGACTCTGTGACAGAAATAGAGACGCACACATAGTTTTAAGGACACAGAGAAAGGCCACTGACATAGTGTTAGGCACACAGAGACATACAAAGAAACCAATACGCATTTTCATTCTGCTAAACATTAGTAATTACAAGGCATTAGGCTCTTAGTCTTATCTCCCACTGAATTGCTGCTCTCCAGGGGAAAACGGCAACTTCAAATCACCGCTGTTTGCCAGTGTAAACACGCAGAGCGAAAACTGTAAGCGTGAGCAACTACCAACTAATTTGGATCAGCTCTGCACTTTGTGTCCTTAAAGAAGCTCTTACCGTTCATTCACTGACATTAAAAACATGGCAATTTACAAGTTCATTCTTTTCCTAACAAACAAAAGAGACAAAAACACAATGAAAATGCTCTTTTGTGTATAAAAGTGGTGTATGAAATACTAATCAAAAAAGTAAATGATGAAGATGATTCATTCAGATGACTTGAAAGAGAAGAAGTCAAGAGTCTAAAAAAATATATTTGTTGACTACATGCATATACATTTAGAGTTCATATTAGGGTAGTAAATCAGTGCAATGCTATTATTCGTAGGATGGATGTCTAAACTGACTTATTAAATGAATGGAAAGACCATGCTCTTTACAAATTTAAAATCTTTTGGTAGGAACACGTGAGAACAATTTTAATTGAATATTCTCAAAGCTCTCAGCATGTCATAATGAAAATGTGAAAATGTCAAACTCATTTAATCATTACACTTAATGGTTTGAAAATGAATGGATTCTAAATGATTTTGTCAGGTTTTCTTTTAGAGTAAAAGCCCAAAAATTAATGAAACATGACACAACAGCTTCTTACATGTAATGAATTAAATGTCAGCAATCATCGGATTCAATCCAAGACACAGTCTATGTTCGAACAAATTCATTCTTTTAAAGACTTAAAGGACTAATTTAAACCTTTGCGTGAGTTCAGAAACTTTTTCCAGATTGTAATCTTATGTGACTTTTACGTAGCAATCACGGCTATAGACCATAATACACTGCATGGACTTGGGAGTGTTTTGCATTGGGTTAAAAGCATGGTGAGGGGGGCATGCCCTGCTGTGGAGAGCTGTAATTATTCTGTCCACCCCGGTCTGTACTGACACAAAAGCTCAGAGCAGCTGAGTGTGACCAGTTTATTCAGCCGGTGCCGATGCATTTATATCTACATACGATCAAGCAAAACTATTTTCAGTCATTCCAATAAAGAAAATCTAAGTACAAGTACAACCAAAGATATTGTATGGTTGTGAAGAGGAGTTTTTCTCAGGGACCTAATGATAACATAAATCTGTTAAAGAAGTGACATATCATGGTGCAATTGTAAGACAGCCACAAACCTGCTACATCGAATTCTATTTCTAGAGTGACCTTATTGGTCAACGCTGCATCCCGGAGAAGCTGATTGGCTTCCTCAAGTGTCCCGTCTTCTGTGGGGATCCCGTTGATTGACAGGAGACGGTCTCCAACCTGCAGCAGGCCACACCTACAATGACAGTTACCGTGGTGATGTCAGAAAGAAAGTGGATTAAAAGTGTCCTTTTCATGTATGGCTATATGTTACAGTTTTAGCACGTTGAGGCCTGAAACTCAAAACTCTGTTGACTGCCAATACAGCGGCAATGTTGTTTTATCAGTGCAGCAGGCTGTGCAACAGTTTCTAACTTATTTAAGATATCCAGTAACATTGTTTTCAACTTTTGAGTTGTAATCACGGCTATTGGTTGTCTACGACTGTTAAACTCTGGCGCTCTTAAGCTTGAGGGAAATTTCGTCCAAAATACTCTAAAATAACAATTTAGTTTAATTCTTATTTTAGCATAGTCAGTATACTTTTGAACAGTTTCAGAGCTGGATCTTTTGCCCTGTTAATGAATCTATATACAAACTGTGATGTGCATGAATTTTTTTCATATTTTTGTGAACTGTGAGCGTAGACGTGAGTTTCGTTCAGTCTGGAGGGAAATAACGACTTTCACCCTCATTCAGGAAAAAAAAGAAGAAAAAAGCTTTACGACAGCTGTCAGCTGACGTGCGATTTACAGCATACAGCATGGCTGGTGCAGCTGAAAGAAGAGCCGCCTCTAGCACCGCAGAAGCAACTGATCCACACAAACATTTTATTTCCTTTATTTCCTAGTATATACAGTCAATGGTTGTTCAAAAAAGCAGTACAGATCCTGGAGAAAAAAAATAATTGATGGGTAGGTCAGTCAGAGATTCTATTGAACAAGAACAGCCTGAAGCTGCTCATTAAAAAAAAAAAAATATTAAAAAATGAACACGAACTGAGTGAACTTAGTTCAAAATTAAAAAATTGGAACTATGAACTTGAACTAGATCCCTTTTATCTGTGTAAACTGAACATTGAACTAGTTCTTGTTTAGAACTTGCACAACACTGAAAATATCTACAAAGGGTTGTACAGGTTTGGGTGATCAGATTTGGACATAAATTCACGTGACTAGTTTTGAAGGTTCCTTTTAAAACCTTTGTTCTATTAAACAGAAAAGTGTTCAAGCCAAAAGTCGTACAGAAGGCTGATGTATACATGCGTACTCATGTGCCTGGGTGTTTTGTTCTACTGCCTAAAATAAAACCTGCTCCCGTCGCTATTTTCAGAGTCTTTGTAGAAATGATTAGCCTCAGGGTCAAAACGTTCTCAAGGAGGTAGGGGAGGTGAGCAAAACTCAAACATTTAGGTTTACTCATTGCACATAGCCCTCCTACCTGGGACATTGTTTGCCTTAATTCATTTTACAAGACAGGAGAAGAAGCTTCAGACTACCGACCGAGTCAAACATCACCTTATTTTTAGCTACTGTCACTTCCAATGCTGCTGCTTTAGTATAAACTATTTTCTTCATCAAAAACATCCAGCACACACTGACTGAGCACTACATTAAATACTAGAGGGAGGAAGGCAAATCAGATGTGCTCTGACTCTTAAAATAACGTATGACATAAGCACATTTTCTTGAGGTATTAGCCTATCATTGCAAAGTACTACGACAAGTAAGCCCATATCATACCTCAAAGTTCAAACTGTGACCATGGTTTCCATAAATGGATGAAAGGCTCTCTGTTCATGAGTAAGAACTGCACGGCACCACCCTAAATTCATCCAATCTGATCCAACTTAATTTGTAAAGCACTTTAAAAACAAAGTGCTGTTCAGAAGAAATGAATGAAAGACATACATTAAAAAAAAAAAAAAAAACGAATTAAAAAAAACATAAAACATTAGAAAAAAGCAACAGCAACTGTACAATAAAAATAAAATGAAGTCAATGTCTTACAGGGTGTCAAAGGCCAAGAGAGAAGATATGGGTTTTTATGAAGTGACTTAAAAACAGACAGAGAGAGGCCTGTCTGATGTGTAGAGGCAAATCATTCCACAGTTGTGGAGCCTCAACAGCAAAGGCAAAGTCCCTTCTGATCAGCTGACCTAAGACAGTGGGTGGGGGTATGAAGGTGTAGCAGCTCAGAGAGGTAGGGTGGGCCCGGCCATTGAGAGATTTAAAAGCAATTAAAATCATTTTAAAATGGATCCTACAACATATAGGCAGCCGGTGGACTGAGGCTAAAATGGGGGATATGTGCTCATGTTTACGTGTGCCAGTTAAAAGACATGCAGAGTCGTTCTGTGCCATCTGACGACGAGCAATGGAGGACCCACTCTTCTCCACATACAGTTATGAGTGGTGACAAAGGCATGAAAGCGCTGCCTCGTAAGAACTAGCTTTATTTTGGCCAGCTGCTTTATGTGGAAAACGCTGGACTTAACAACTGCCTTGATCTTGGCAATTTATATCAAGATCTTGACAGAGAGACTGTAGCATAGTGGGCTTTCAGTGAGAATGGGCTACCTGGTTCAAAGGGCGAAGTTAGGTATATGGCTCTGGATTCTATCAGATAGATTAGTCCGCTTAATGAGTGGCTTTGAAACACAAAACTTGGGTCAACATGCCAGAAAACCACAGAATTAACAGTGGGGATCGTTTCCTAACAGCAGTCTACCTTACAAGGGCTGTGAGGATTTCTTTGAATGGCTTAAAGGGTAAAATGTCGTGACTGAAAAGGAGTTCACTGATCTTAAGCCATGTTACTCTTTGCTAAATAAATACAACAGTTGTGCCCTAACCAAGGAGACACAGATGACAGAAGAAAAAGAAGATAAAGAGATGTGTCTCCCTTTAACTTGGCCTCATCATCATGTCAATACTGCCCTTTGGATTTGTAGGCCAGCAAGAGACACTGACAGCTGATGTACTGCATCCCTCATCCAGTCATGAGCGGGTGACCCGCATTATATACAGTCAGCCAACTTCATTATGATCAAGTGGGGATTAAGTGGCCTGCCAAGACTCTCATCGCCATCTCTGCTGTTCCCCAAGATTTGTTCAGGAACACATTCTATGCGTCTCCTCTCTCTATTCTTTCTGATAATGCTGAACAGTTGTCTCAGCATCTCATTCAGCTTATCATCCTTGTATCTTGGCTTTGTATTCCTCTGTTTTTCTTTCCATCAATTTTTGTTTTGGTTCTCGGTCTGCAGCGCTCACAATCTGACCTTAATCTGAAGGTTCAGCAGTGCTACATTTAACTAGAAACATACAATATATAGAGCACTGATTTGATTATTTGATCAAATATGATGATTAGTAAAATCAGTATTGCAGTGTGACAAAGTGAAGAGCTATGGTTAAATATTTAAATTAGGAAGAAGATGAGCATTAGTTAGACTAATGTGATGTCTCGCAGAAAATGCTTCTTAACTGTTACACTGTGTCAAGCTGAAAAATATCCAACCTGAAGTTGCGGTTTGAGGATTTTCAATGAATCAGAATGCCTTTATTGTCCTTGCACGCAGTACAACAGGAGATTAAAGTCATCTCCTTTGCGGTTTGTGTAAGAGTTTCTTGCCCCACTATCCAGTACAAAACCTATTTTTTTAACAGATTCCACCTGGTGGTTTGTGGTTGGTGCATGCAGCAACTACCGCCAGCGAGAATGGAAATGATCTGAAGTGGCTCACACTATGCTTTTATATATATATATATATATATATATATTTTTTTTAATGTTTTGCTTACACAGTCTGACTTTCTTTTTTACGTAGGCATCCCTGGAATAAATAACAAAAGTAGAAATATTGAATTAATGGTAACTTTTTACCGGTTAAATTGCAGATTATTTAAGTTTGGTAATGAGTAATATTTTGCGTTTTCTGAATAATACTACATTTAAAATGACCCTGACAAAAGTTTTATAAGTACTTCCAGCAGCAATGATGAAAGATAATTACAGGCGAAAACTTCAAAAAAGGAGGACCTCAGTGGTCAAGGCTGCACACGATTTATGGTTTTAAAGGTTGTAAAATAAGTGCAGTTCAGGGTGGTGTGAAGGCATTTATTTGGATTCACACTGTCAAGCTGAGAGAAAGGTACTTATTGATTCCTCCGTTGTGGGCGAGGGGAAGCTAGCTAATTAGTGTTGTTAGTGTGGGCACTAATGGAGAAGGGAGTGTGGCCTCAGGGTGCAGAAACACACCCAGCACTTAGAGAAGCTGTTAATATGATGGAAACATCAATCAGTAGACACACAACTAAACACACACATGCACACGATGCACACTCAAATTAGAATTCACACAAGAGAGACATGAAAAAAATCTACACATTGAGGTGGTAACACATGCCCAAACGGGAAGAAGATTAACAACACACATTTGGAAAACCCTACCGACACTCATGCACATACATTCTTTAAATTGTACATACACCCACACATGGCACAGAGCCAAGCGGAGGTGTAAATACAATGCAACCTTAGTCGCTCTCACACACACACAAAAAAAGACCTCAAATAAACAGGCTAAGATCAAGTGTAGTAAATAAACAGAAAAGCTAAGCTGCTAATGCTACATTATAGTCAGAACTTGTCTGTCACTGAGAGCCTTTAGCAAAGCTGGAGCACAACAATAAGACAACTGCAACTCACCTGCATTTGACTGCACTACTATTGTGAGGATATTCAATGGCCATTTATTGTGCAAACTCCGTATGTTGACTTCAGTCAACCAGTGTAACTGAAGTATCCTGATACTATTATTAATCGGTAATATCAGTACTTTTATATTTACTTTACTTATATACAATGTTAATAACTGCTGTGGTACTGTTTACCTTTGCAGTATACTTTAGCATGCAATATAAAATGCAATGAGTATATAACATTCTTACTTTAGAACTCAATTACCCTGAAGTATATACACTGCTCAAAAAACATTAAAGGAACACTGTGCAAACAAATCAGATCTCAGTGTGAAAAAAGAAATCATGCTGGATCTTCATACTAACATGGACTGGGTGTTGTGTTAGGAATGAAAGGAAGCCACATTGTTTTATGGAAATGAAAATGATCTACAGAGGTAATTTGCTGAAATAATTAAATAAATCATATAAAACTTATTGCAGCAACTCAAAATCAGAGAAGACAGATGGTGGCTGGGATATCTCCTCCCAGATCTGAACCAGGGCATCACTGACCTCCTGGACAGTCTGAGATGCAACCTAGCGACGTCAAATGGACCGATACTTAATGTCCCAAAGGTGTTCTATTAGATTTAGGTGAGGCGAGGGTGGGGGGCAGTCAATGGTATCAATTCCTACAACCTCCAGGAACTGCCCGCATACTCTGGGCACATGAGGCTGGGTATTGTGCACCAGGAAGAACCCACGATTTACTGCACCAGTGTGGGGTCTGACAATGGGACAAGGATTTCATCCCAATGCCTGATGGCAGTCAGGGTGCCGTGGTCTAGTCTGTAGATGTCTGTGCGTCCCTCCATGGATATGCCTCCCCAGATCATCACCTGTGCAACCTCTGTAGGGTCCAGGTATCGCCTCACAGACAAACTAGTCACCAAAGCAGCGGAAACTGATTATCAACCCCCTCTGCTACTTAACTGACCAGATTTAGATGAATAAACCATATATAGTCTTTCAATATAATACACAAAACATTTCTGTTGGTCTTAAAGGTAGCAAAGCAGACGGTTTGAAGAAGTAAAAGACTTCTAGCATTGTAGTGCCAATAGAAAAGTATACTAAAACACATGGTTTCTATCTTTACTTAACATTTGGCATTGTGGAGAAATAGCTTTATGGATTTACGGATATAGATTTAATACACGCCAGGACGCAAATGTGTTTCCATCGGTGCAAATAAACGTGTGTGCTCACCTCTCTGCAGAGCTGTCAGGCTCTATGAATCGGATAAGTGGCGGTGCAGACAGTGTTTCGGTGGCGAATATTCCTCCTTGCAGCTGTACACCAAAGCCATTGAGTGGGTCACCTGTTAAGACGACCTCACTGGTCTCTACGTGAACCACCTGACCGCCCGGACCCACCGAACTGGACGCCAGCGACACTAAACACACACATACAGATTGGTTTGATTTTCCTTCCTTCCATAGATCAGTATGCAGACACGCAGGCAGGTGGAACCTACGGGAGCTCTTGTGCTCTTTCTTCCTCTGCCGTCGTTTGAGCAGCGAGTTACGAGGACTCATGGGAACTGTTGGCCGGGGCAAGGTGCTGGAGCTCTGACTACTGGGGCCCGATGTGGTAGTGGAGCCGGGAGAGAAACTGGCAGATACCAGAGCTGCAAAAAAAAAAAGAAGAGAGAATGCTCTGATACATGGCCATGACAGAGATGCAGGAATCAAAGCTTTGAGGGAAAAAAGGGCCACATATAAATAAGTTAATGATTGCAGGTATGGAAAGAACAAAATGACCAAGATTTAAAAAGTAAACAATAAATAAAACAAATGCAAACAATTCCTACTAAACATAACACATTTATTGCACTTTTTGTTTTTCAAAACTGGAGATTTGAGCTGGAGGTTTGTTCTTACACTTGCAGTAGTCAAGGCTGTTGATAGTGTTGTTGTTGGAGGCGGTCCACGATTTATTGAGAGTGGAACTCGTGTTGCAGAGGGTGGAGTTCGGAGGGTGAAGGAAGTTCACACAGGGATCCCAGGAGTGTGGAAGGTCCGACTTCTGAACCTTCACTGGAACATACATGTCATTTTGTCACTTTGTGAGGACACTGGGATGACTTATTTCATCAGTACTTACTATAAACATAACTAGCCAATGCATGTCCAAGAGTAACCTTTATCCTAAATCTTACATAATTCTAATCGCGAATGAAAAAAGCCTAAAAATAAACAGTTTGCCTTATGTGCACCAGTATTTTGTAGTTGAGGGGTCATTGTGAATATGGGGATGACACTGGACCTTTATGATAGCTTTCAAAGGTTAAAGGCCAGACGCCTGCACATTTTGTCAACTGCCACAGCCCTGGTAAATGATAATGATGGCAGATAGAAATTTAGCTCACTGACTGCATAAAAAGGACGGACGATGTGTCACTACCTCCTCCTTTTGTTCAAAAGTAGTGACCAGTGGGGACAAGACCTGGGCCTTGTTTAGACCTTGCACCCATCCTGCATGATCCAATCATGAGTGACCAGCTTAAAGTACTGTGGTGTACTAGGGGTTGTACAGACTCACTGCTGTGCCATGATGCTTTAAGCATCATGTTGACTAGTCACTGATCACGTAACAATAACAACATGGATGCCTCCGAGAAGACGGGTGAGGAGCCCAGTGGGTCACTGCAGCCAACAAGCAGCAGTTCATTAAGTGTTCACTAAAGATGAAGCCCATTCCACATCCAAAATGGCATGCAAAGTGACATGCAAAATATGTAAGTCAGTCCTGAAATACAGCAAAAGTACTACTGCAGTGCACACTCATCTGAAAAGGCATCCACTAACACTAGCAGAGGAACGGTCCAAATCCTCTCAACAGCAGTCAATTACCAACTTCACCAAACACCCTGTGGTAACAGAGAAGGAGACTGCACATCCACAATTTGCTGGTGAATTTCATTGTTTCAAGTTATTAGACCTTTAGCTGCAGTACGCAGAGAAGGCTTCAGAGGAACCCTGCATTGTTTTAACCTGGCTACACTATCCCATCTTCCGACACACTGTGGAGTACTATTAAATGCTATTGATGGTGCTGAGTTGCAGCCTGTTTTTATACAGGCTATACATATCTGCAGTGCTCGGTATGTAGCACATGAGATGTTGCAAGGTATTATTTTCTACTGTGTTTTTATGAGTGATGTCATCAGCACCTAGTCATGTTGACTTGACTTTCATCACAGTCTCTCTGAAATCATAACATGATTATGGTAGAGTGTAGTAGAAATAGTAATAGCAGTAATCAAAGTAATCATAAAGGCATTATATTGTAAGAGCATAATAACAGATAATGTGTTGTTGTAGCTGTTTACTGGAAACTGTTTTCTAAGTAATTCCGATGGATTTGAAGTGTTTATACTTTTGTACAATATCTGTTTGCACCTCATGGTTATAAATAATTTTCTAAAACTTGACTCACACATTTAGATATGTGCTGAACTACATCTTTGTTTTTAGCACCAGGATCTCTGCTGTGCATCAGCTATCAGATCATTGTGTTCTAACGTGCAGCAAGTGCTCGGCTGCCTGCTATTTTCCTTATCAGGGACATTGGTTATTATGGCATTTATACCACAGGCAAAAAGAAAAGCTGTGTCCAAACAGTTGTTTTCAATGAGTTTAATTCAGTGAATTGACTGTGGCTAGAAATTGTCTGGTCGAGTTACCCTAGATTTAAATTCCTATGAAGACTAAGAACAGTGGTTAAAACTGTGACTGAACTGTTCTAACTGATATAACACACACCTGCTAGCCAATCAGATGCAAGTATTTTTCAAAAGTAAAGGCATTTTCATTGACGTATTGAATAGCATTACAACTTAGCTCAGAGGTGCCCACACTTTTTTGCAGAATGGGACATAAGAGAGGCCGCGTTGAGGTGTATATATATATCCTACCCTAAGTCATATTATTGTAACTACAGTGTTAAAAGCTGGATTCATCTTTGTTTTTATTTTTATTAAGCAAAACTGAAACCTTGCGCTGTCCCTTTAAGAAAAGCAGTAGTCTTGAGTTGTTGTTGATGTTGTGTATGCTTGTGGATGTGTCCTGCAGAAATGACGGCATGTTGCAATAAAAAGTAAAAAAAAAAAATGATGAAAGTTTGTCTTGCCGTTCTCTCTGAAGGTGCAACAGATAAATGATAGACTAACATATAAAACATTTTTTCAGTGGCATGCGATCTACCCACACTACCTTCACGATCTACTGGGTAATCGACATACTGGGCACCCCTGACTTAGATCATTCCATTGTCACTGAATGAGATCTACAATAAGATGTCTACAAAACCCAAGCCTGATTAAAATTGAGGAGTTTCTGGTGGACTCTGCCATCTAAAGTCACATTTCCTCAGATGCCAGAGAGAACCTCTTCTGGGGGAAACTCCCAATGAGAGCATCAACATACAGTCAAGGCTGAAGTCTGACAGCCTACACAGCTTCACGTGTAATTCCTCACTACACACACCTATCTAAACTCTGAAGTCGATCCTAAGCTGCCCTGTGCTGCCACATCCAAGCGGCAGAGCTTTTGTTTCCTCGCCATGCGAGTCGTCTTATCTAAACCTCTCTGATCGTAGGAAGTCTGAGGAGCAGAAGCATTGAACGACCTCAGGGTGAGCTATCTGAGAAATGTGGAAACATTCTCCCGTCTAATCCTCCCTTAGTAAAAAAAAAAAAAAAAACTCAGTGGAGAGAGAGATCTGCTGACAAGAAATGGCTGCAGTCACAGAGAAGAGAAGGCTGCAGATACAGACAGGACACACGCAAACAAGTTTCTTCGCGTACACACATATTGCTTACATGTACTTACACATGATACATGCAAGAGAGCAGATATATGCATACACAAAAGGTGAAGAGAGTCTCAGGGTGTCACCAACCCTTATCAATGCCGTAATAACACACATACTGAAACTGAGTTCACACACACACACACACACACAGCTGCAAAACCTTTAATCAGAGAGTCTATTAATAAAGAGGAGGCAAGCTGGCTGCAAGGACTGCTGCAAGGCCATCAGTATCCTAATGAGCTGTGTTCATTTCCTACCACACACACACACACACACACCCACACACACGCACACACACAAGAGCAAACACACAACTGTGATTAGAAAAAGGAAAGAATGATTTTTGCTTCTTAGAGACAAATGAAGGAGATGCAAGAAGAGATGGCGACCTTTCAAGTTTGTGTGTGTGCGATTTTTCCCGGACAACTTTTGGGTTAAAAAGGGTTAAAACTTGGTTTGAGGGTATGCTGTAGATTATGATTAGGTTGTGGTTAGAGCAAGGGCTAAGGGGTTATGCATTATGTCAATGTAAGGGCCGAATGAAGACAGGGACAATAGTTTGTGTGTGTGCTGTTTTTGAGTCTTGCAGGTTTTGGCACTTCAGGATAATAATAGAATACAGTGGAAGGATAAGAGAGGACTGGAGAATACAGATAATAAATGGAGACAAGTTGAAGAATTACGACGAGATGAGATATATGTGTGGAAGAGAGAACGAGAGGAGATTAAGAGAGAGAGAGAGAGAGAGGAGGAGGACGGCTGTAAGCACTTTCGGACTGCTGGAAGAGAGGTGTAATGACATTAATTAAATGTCATCCTGTCTTTACACTCCATGTCACTCTATCTCGCACTCTTCCATCACATGTCTTTTCCACTTCCTCTCTTTTCTGTATTTTCATGCTGAGAGTGAACTCCCACCCCTGACAGATTTGACAGAAAGTGGACTAAAGATGAGGTATTAGTCTATTTTAATTCTTGAATATCTTGTTTTTATTCGCAGCCTTTGAGTGTTTCCTTTAATCCTCTCTTCCTCAGCCTCCCTCACGAGTCTCTAATTAGGTCAACAAAATGCAGTGTAGATTTTTTCCTACAAAACAGGAAGAAAAAGGTTGTGTGTATAGCTTGGAGTGATTCAGAACGAATCTACTGTATAAGGGAATATACGTTTGACTTAAGTTACTGCAGCACTGGCAGCGTAATCATACATGTGTGTCTGTCATACATGTGTGTCTGTGATCATGCATGCTGCGGTGTGTATCTACTTGTGTGAAAACCTCATTGCGTGAGGGTGGTGTGTGCGCACACTTGTCATACTTAAGCTCCCCGGCACTGAGCATTAACCTAGGATAATAAAGCTGGAATCAGAGTTTCCCTTGTAAATCCAGTGGCACTAATTCTGTCACAGATGAAAAGCAGTCGCTTGGCTATGGGTGAAGAAACACTCCTTCAACTAATTAGGCACAAAGTAACCGTCGCAGCCAAAATATTCCTCAATCAGTGTTTTGCAGGAGAGGACTGCACGCTTAAAGAGACTGGAATGAATGGGATTTTTTATTTTTTTTTTAATGTGCGTGGGCTGACCTAATTTGGGCTAAATCCAAACAAAATCTATGTTCCAGTTTTAAATCTGCTCTGATGCCTGGTCCTTATTTATCCAAAATAATTCCAAAGAAACGCTGATCAGGATTTAAATACACAATTGTATTCTTTTGAACATCTGCCCTCCACTACTGCCAGCATTTGTTAATCATTTCCATTTAAAAGATAAGACTATTCACTGTCTCCCATTTATTTTAATGTAACAAGCCCTGGCAAGCTCAAGTTCACCTTCAGTGTTTGACAGTTCTTTATCTCTCTGCACACATCAGTAGCTTAATAGATTACAACCACACTCAAGCAGCTATATTTGAAAAAAAAACAACAACAAAAAAAAAAACAGGTGCAGGTGTCCACATAAGCAATCATCCGAATCAAATTAATAGCAGACAGGTGTAAAGATTATTCACCGCAGGGTCATCAGATATCTGACAGAGCTGACAGCTGTTGGTGGACAGCAGATGGTGTGAAAGAAAAACAACAACAAAAACATGGATATGGCCACATAGTTTGACACGTTCCATCTGGCTGACAGTCATGCAGACGGTAAAACGAGTGACTAAAGGATCAGTACTATTAGTAGCACAGTAGTGGTTAGCACTGACGCCTCACAGCAAGACGGTCCTGGGTCGAACCCACTGGCTGGCTGTGCGAAGTGAAAAGTTTGCATCTCCTCCCTGTACCTGCTAAATGCTAAAGTGGCCGTGGGCGTGCATGTGAGCGTGAATGGTTGTCTGTCTCTCTGTGCTAGTCCTGCGACAGACTGGTGACCTGTCCAGGGTGTACCCCGCCTCTCTCCCGATGACAGCTGGGAAAAGCTCCAACCCTCCCGCAACCCTCTCAAGGTAAATGAACAAATTACAGAATTAGGGAAAATGAGTGAATTATGTGGAATTGTGTGAATGTAGGTCTCCAGAATGACTTATTGGAATTTGTTCAAACCTAGCACAAACACTTGGACTTCAGGATCAACACATAACATGTTGGTAATCAAATGGTAAATGTGATTTTCTATCTAGTAATGTTTCTAATGCATCCATCCACACACTTCGGGTTCAGCAAGGACACAAGTAGAGGGGCCGGGGATCCAAATGCTGGTGGACAAACAGGTCACCGCGGTCTCTCTTGTGTCCCATTCTGGCAAGCCCAATATTTCAGTAACGCAATGAGGACATTTCTTTAGACTTTCACTTTGACTCAAATGTCAGACACAGTACAGTGATGACGTAATGACATTTTATACGGCCATCTTCACTGAAACAACACTTCCTACAACGTTTTCACGGCATACAGTACACTAAATACATCTAGACAGACGTGGAAGTGACTGCATCGGCCGCTCGGTGGAGGGGGAACACTGTAAGGTAGTAATCCTGATTTATTTACACCACAACGAAACTTTCTGTGTCAGTTGAGTGAACACCTGGAAACCCCAACACTTCACTTTAAAATTACTTCTGGTCAAATTTAGGTCACGCATATTGGGTTAGTAGAAGTACATTGGCCAAAGACGTAAAATTTTATCGTCCTCTCTAAAGGATAAGAAGGCATAAAGTAGCTAATGATGTGTTATGGTGTCTTTAACACTGGATATGCATACTCCCTAATGTCAAAAAAAACACCTGTGTCTGTGATTTTGGATTTATGCTGTTGCTGTGACTTCTTGCCAGTAATTTGTTTTCATGTTATGCAAATGTTGTGGTAGGTATGGTACAGTATAGACACTTTTTATAAGGTCGCACGTTGAATAGTAGACATGGTGCTGTATTTTCCAGTGCTGTTACACCCACCTGTGTCGTGCTGTTTCCCAGTTAGCCTCGTTTGATGTGAGGGGAGTATTTCTAATTTGACCAGTTCTGTTGTGCTTGCTAGCAGCTGTGTCGCCTCCAGGACGGTACAGTGTTCTGTCGATGTCCCATCTATGGACAGGAGGTGATCCCCAGCATGCAACGCCCCGCATCTGGTACGTCAGAGAGAAAGGGACAATAAGGAAGCAAACTGTTTCTTTAGGCTGCTATGCTCACGCCTGAGCCGGTCTATCTGATATCTCTGCTCTTCACGCACACAGGGGTCAGATTGTAGAAATTCATTCGCAACTATGTGGGAATGAATAGTGGCAGAACGTAGACCTCCACATTCAACCTGTGCAGCCGGCTGAGGTCACTGTAGTGCTTGCTTCAGCTCTGACACGGAGTTCTAGCGCTTCAGCTGTATTTTAGAACTAGACAGAGGCTTGGGGCAATATCCGGCTTCCTACCTCGGTGTTAGTTATAGGGCTGTATACCTTTCGTGTGTTAGTCTGTGTATGTCCGTTAGATAGAGAGGATATACAGTGCATTGATGCAACTACTGCATATTACTGATCTTAAAGCACAGTGTTGGTTTCAGACACGAGAGCTAGACAGAGATTCCTACTTAGTCTCATGGAAGTTCAGTTAAACTAATTTGTGTATGAGAACATGAATTTGACTTTTTTTTTTTATGGCACAGAACACAACTTTGAAAATAATCCCTTTCGTTTGACATTACATTTGGTGTAATTTGGTGTATTTTAACCCCAGACTTGATCTTGTTTTTGTTGCATAAACCTAACCAGACACTGTCTCAACAGGCGGGAGAAAAGAGCAGAGTGAGTAAAACTAAAATTAATCATTAATGGTCCCACATGGGAAACAAACTCCATATGTGTGATATGAACCAGCACCTCACCCCTAACCTGCCCCAAGGTGGACTTTTGTCGGCCTTTCCTCTTGCTGCCATGAGACTGTACTGCCTTTAAAAGACAAAGAGTAGGCACTAAAGAAGATACGCCTAATTGAAACATAGTCCTGTCTGTGAGCACAAAACAATTGGGTAAATCTTCCAAACTGCCTTGAGACTGTGTTGTGTATTTGTCAGGAAACAAATTACGTTATTATGAAATCCATTACCTACATCCATACACACAGATAAAAGTGCTGTCTATGTATGTTACTAGTGCATGAACCATATTCAAAGTGTTATAGTGTACATAGATCTACAACAAAAACTAGGATAAACTGATGATTTTTTTTACCTATACTGTGTGACTAGGTGTTAATAGCTGAAAGCAATACTTTCATCAGAGCTTCTTTCACCCTGTGTGGTGGATAGACAGTTGGAGAAAGACAAATAAATAATGTAACAAATAAATCCAAATAAAGTCAAACTGCAATCTGAATTTTTGCAAACACGCTGCGTGTGAGAGAGTGCATATGCATACCTGTCCACCACGCTGCCAGGTTTAACCCGGTCGATGACGATGACTTGTTTGTTTCTGTGATTGGCAGACGTCAGCGTGATCCCTAGCGTCGCTCCTGGCGACTTGGCAATTTCCACCAACAGCGGACCAGAGGCGTTCGTCACTGTGTCTGGAAAAAGTGATTTTAATTGGAATCTGTGGCTCACAGTCTGCAGATGGACTGGCATTAATACAGCAGAGTACCTCCTTTCAGTATCTGTGGCACCAATAAAGTAGCAGCCGGGCAGACGCGTTTGAGGTGTAAATGTCTTTGAAAGTATAAACCAGCAAACGTGACAGCAAAGGGACTCTTAACAGCGTCTTCTGGAAGAGTTAACTTGAGCCGTTTTACCCAGGAAAAAAAAGGCAGAGCTTAGCCTGAGGCGGCACAAAATGCCAACGCATCAACAAAAATAAGACACAACAAACCAATTTCTAATTTCAGTGGCATTTGAAGAAAAAAAATATATAAATAAAAATAAATAAAATGTGGAAAGTTTTCGCCGCAAGCTCTAATTCATGTCTGAGTCTGGTTTGTGTGTGTTTGTGTGGTCTCTCACCCATGATGGTGACGTCGTACTCTATCTGGAACAGCGCCTCCTGGCCGCTCTGAGCCAACACACTGAGGGCGTCACTGTGGTTGGCATTGTGCAGCGGCACGCCGTCCACACTTAGGAGGCGGTCGCCAGGACGCAGCGTGCCCTCTCTGGACATGTGAAACAGTGATTATAGAAGGGGTTATTATGTTACTTCAGACAGCGTCTTCTTCTGTAAAGTCTTACAACACGTCAGTTCATTCTCCTCTTTCAACTCATTTCCTGTCTGCCTAGCTTCATCCAAGCTTCTTTCCTCCCCTCACTCTTTTCCTCTCCTCTCATCTGCCTGGGACTTAAGGCCCGATTTCACATTTCAAATTGAGGACACACAGTGGAAAAGATGTCAGATTACGTTCCTCTGCTTCTCAGTGTTCAAAATGTTGTCCCTAGTCAACAGAAAGACTTTTACAGAAAGGGCCACTCAGAGGCATTCAATGGCACATTTCAGGCACGTATTTATTTCCCCCCCAAAAAATAAAAAATGAAAACGATATCCAGCATTTTAAATATTTAATGCAGGAGGCTGTATTAGAAAGCTGATAGCCGCTTTTATGCGCCGTGCCAGAATGTGAGTAATACAGAGCTGTCATCACACCAGCCAGAGAAGTTTTAAAATATGACGCAGATAGCCCTGAAGCTTTTTAACAACATGATGCAAGCTAAGCTGAGACCAAAAGGCTTTATCACAGCAGGAATTAGGTCACATGACATGAGTACCCGAAGAAAATCGGACCATTTTTAGACCATTTTTGAATATAGTTGCAAAATTATGACTCTGCGTAGTTGTTGAGAAGAATAAGAAGAGTGTCGAAGGTACGCCACCCATTCTAAGAGTTTGCACGGATTCAAGCTGTTTAATTGTGGATTTTTCCCTTAAAGACAGCTCTTACATAAGCTGTTGGTTGAAAGAAACAGCCCGAAATCTTACTTCACTGACATTTCGCCTGCTTTTGGACCTGCATGCCCTCTGTTTGCCTGTTTCTGATGATGGCCCTGCATAAAACACCACGGCTCTCCATCTCCGCTGAGAGTTTGGGGTTTAAATTCCCAGTGGGTAATGCTAAAAACGTAGGCTCTCCTGGGACTGCATGGTGCTGTGGATTAAGTTTTCTCCAATTGGCATATAAATGGGATATAAAGCAGCATGAATATCTCATTCGTTTCCCCTGGACTGACCCAAATTTTGAAGATGGATTTCTTTAGACTGTGTTAGATGAGCTTCAGGGCAAAATAACTCAATAGAAAGAATTTAATCTTCAATCTCTGTCCTGATCTGTCAATGCTGCCTGTGAAACTGTGGGGGTTTATTCAGTGACTGAATGAATCTCACATGCTCTGTGTGTTCATTTACTGAAACGTGAGACATTTTTATATCTGTGCATATGTTGTTTTAAGCCACGGCTAGTATACGATTTTGACAAATGTATGCAGTCCTTCATGAGACTTAAAGATGATGTCAAAGAATGAAATGAATGAATGAAATCGCTTGATCAGTACAAGCATGATACAACCTCCTTCCCTGTTATGCACCTGCTCTGATTTACTGCTGCATGCCATCCTCACGTATAAAAAGGTGCAAGCAGAATAAAAATAGCATCTTGCACATCTAAAGTCTAGCGACAAATGACTGACACTGCTAAGTGATCCTGTCTTCACTGGAGGAACAGTGAAGGAACAGCTGAGTCAAGCACTTTTAAGCAGTGAGATCTGTTTAATGCAAACAGGGATGAGCCACAAATTATTACATCAAGTGTCGCTTTAGCACAAGCTAACAGCCTCACCAAGGACCTCAGCTGGCACAACAGCGCCACCAGCAATAATTCTACAGGTGCCTGGTGGTAAGGAAACTGCTCAGGTGCAGACAGAAAGGCTTTGCAGTGAGTAGTGGAGTCCCCACAGAGGATCACCAGCTGTGGATTTCCTGCAGCGGAGGAGATCTACAACAGCAGATGCAGGAAAAGGAGTAGCCAGCATCATGAAAGGCTCTCCTCACCCCGCTCATGGACTGTTTACCCCGCTCCCCTCAGGACGAAGGCTGTGCAGCTTCAGGTCCAGAAACAATAGACTCTTTCCAGAAACTGTTAGACTCACAAACACTGCTACACAATAACTATGTTCCAGGTTCAAATGTGCAATAACCTTCTTATGGGCAATACCTGTACAGTATATCATGTGCAGTATCTGTACAGTCACACATATACTTATTTATTAACCACCTTGCACCAGCTGCACTGCTGTTTTTATGAATTTTGATCAACTTCAGTGCTCGCTGTTACAGTGAATTCAGTTCTTGTACACATCATCACCTCTGGAGCATTTTCTCTTTTTTGTGTTGGACTGGCTTCAGTAAAAGCAACAATTAATAATAATAAAAAAAAAAAAACAACCAAGAACTTTAGGGCGGCAATTACAGAACGATGCAGACACACCAGCACATTAATATAAATGCTTACAACAGCGTAGGTTACAATACTGGCTCGGAGCAGATCCGCCGCAGGAGTATAAACCAAGCTTTAGTATGCTGATAAAATGCATAGCTCCCAAGCTAGGATGACCTCTTATACTCCACAAACAGGAAGTGGAAGATTACTCTGTCCCAGAGCATTCAACCTAATAATGCTTGACTTTCTGTGCCACGTTTAGCTTGGAAAATCGGGAGGACTTTATAGTTTGCAAATATGCAAGAATTCATGTACTCGATGTACAGAAGGCTGAATCCTCCCTGTGTAACATCAGTTCAGCTGACATTTATTCGAAAACGTCACAGATTATTACTCAAACGCGAAGGCCGAGACAGACGCATGATGGCAACATTAAAGGGATAAGAGGTGATTCATGCCGATGCAGCTATGAGTAACACGTAACTGTCAACATACCAGTGACGGGAAATGACACCGTCATCCTTGGGGTTTATTCACATGAAGGCACACACAAATCTCCCAGACTGCTGACTGGAACTATGCCGCTGTTAGTTTGTTCTAGATGGAGGCCAGCGCTCGTCCAGCTTTTATTTATCCTAGACATTGAGCCCCATGGATTATGTTTGTGTGTTTGTTTAGGTGTATCAGTACAGGTTTATATGCATGAACACTGTTGTACCTGTGTGACTGTGAGTGAGGGTGTGAATACACACATTATGTGGGTTTACGTCCGCCTGAGCGTGCATTCTGTTCTACCTGTCTGCTGGGCCCCCAGGTCTGACGTAGGTGACCACTAAGGGCCGTGACTTGTGCCAGTCTTCATGGGTACCACCTGGAAGAGGAGCAGGGCAAAGCTATTGTGACATAATTCAGATTTAAGTGAGTATTAAAAACATACAGTATACAGTATACATATAGTGAATCGATCATTCTGGTTAAAATGATGTTACCATATCCACACGTAACAAAATCCTGACATTACAACGTAAGGTTCTAATCTACAGTATATTTACAAGTTCAGCTCTGAAACTTGAACATTGTCTCGGTTGATGTATTTTTTTTTTTCTTTTACCAGGATAATATTCCCTTAACATTAACTAAGTAGTTTAATGTAACCGAAACGCTAATCTTAGCTGGTTATTCATAACTGCTCTTTGGAAAAGTGAGCAGTACGTAAAGTGTAAGGACAGTACATACACTTATTTTAAATAGGATACACACAAGAAGAAAGCCTTAGCGATGAAAAATTAAGCCAACGTGGAAGGAACTGCAGTTCCATGAATGGCCACTTGAGGCTGGTTCCAAAACAGAGTAAATCCCCATAGAGTGCCATGTTAAAATGTGCAACTTTACAGCGGAAATAAACAGTTGTATTTTTTTTTAAATATGGTTACAGTGTGGCACGTAAAGTGGTTTTCGTGCCTGTGACTAATTGTCTCATTCATGTATGAGTTTTCATATAGTTTATCTGTTTACATTGTATTAAGACAGTCGTGCGTAATTAAGGCTGTGACAGCAGCGAGTGACAGGTGTGCCACGCTCCACCTCTTTGCCTAATTTTGAAATATCCAGGAGTTAAATGGAGTCAGGCGCTGCCAAGATGGTGACAGCAGGAGACACCACACTGAGCTCTTCGGTAGTTCTATCTTCATACACCATAGAACGCATGACATTTGTTTCATTACATCAGTAAACCATGATGTAAGTTGGCAACCTGGTATTGCAACCTTGGAATATGTTTCGTCATTGAATACATGTAACATATATACTTCATTATTTTATAATAGATTCCCATTTGAAGAAATGGAAGAATACTTTTTGTGATATAATGGTACTTCATACTGTAGCATATGTAAGAAAATAGTTCATTAGAAAGTCAGTGGAGCTTCATACCAGTCAAAACTGTTCATATGGTCTTCCCTTTGGATTATTTTACTGACAGTTACCTCTCATGACGAAACCGAAGCTGTTCCCCTCTTTGTGCAAACAGATGTCAATTGTCTTTGATATAACCCCTGAGGAGCTGTCTGGTGCTTTGAGAAGGGGGAGATCCACGGGGGAGAGGAAGAGGGAGCGAGAGAGAGATAGAGAGATTTATACTATAGCTGGTGACTATGTACCATAGTAATTTGCTTCTATTGCTCATACAATTGGGCACAATTAAAATTTGATCACATAACTTGAATATTATGCCAAAGAAACATAAATATTTGATACAGAAAAATGAACAACACTATACGACCTATACATATTTACTGAATTGCAACAGGATCTAACCATGCAGCATTGGTTTTAGATGTTTTTGCCTCTTGTTGTTAACAAATACTGCATTTTCTTAAAATGAGATCAGCATGTTCTAACTGCCGCACACTCTTTTGAACTAATCTAATTTTCAGACTAGAAGTAGCACATTAAATCCTAATAATGTAAAAAATCCATCCATTAGTTTAAAGACAGAAGACGCAACACTGGACAGCACATTACAATAGAACAACAGAACATTTGGAGAGTTATCACAGCGACAATCATTTATAATCCTGAGGATTTGCTGGTACAGTAAACAGAGTTACAGGAGTTCCCAGAATACATTGCATGGCTGGATGCCATCACACCATGTTTGGCGGCCCTGCATATTTTTCAACAGGACCCCCACTAGGCTAACAGCTGTATCGTTGAAATTAATAGGGGGTGGGGGTTCCAAGGAAATACATTCATTATGAACAGTTCTCATGATTTATATCCAGTGCGATTGTTTACTAGCAGTGCAAAAGGGATGGAGGTCTTTTAGTTGTCATTTGCCATTAACAGATGCATATCATCACTGGATTGTAGCATTTGGATGTTTTTACCAGAATTCTTGTTTTTGTGTGCAGACAGGGTCGCTTTGGGTTACTTTCAAATCAGTTCTCAAATCACACAGGATGTCACTTTGGAGGTTGTAACAGTATGGCTCTGGAAACCACAGAAGAGGCTACACGGAGTTGAACTATTATGTATGTACCTGTAGGGGGCAGTTCATACTCCACCTCCAGCAGAACTCTCTCCCCCACGTTCTTCAGTAAGCTGATGATCTCCTCATGCCGCAGTTTGGTCAGATTAATGCCGTTCACCGACTTGATGTAGTCCCCGACATTTAGCTGGTCGCTCCTGCACGGGAAAGGAGTGGCAGCACGTAGAGGTTTGTAAATGAGAATTTAGTTTACTTAAAATTGTTCTTTTGGAAACAACCTGTTTATTAGATGAGATTAGATTCAACCTTATTGTCATCGTATACAGTGCAGGTACATACACAATGAAACAAATGCAGTTTGGCATCTAACCAGGAGTGCAAAAAGCAAAAAGTGCCAAATTAAACCAGTAATAGGGAACAAGCTACGACTAATGTATTAAAAGTATGTAAGTATATACATGCACATGTACATACATGCATGTTATAGTGATATAGTGTTATATGGCAGTGGCATGCCACTTGTCCTGTGAGTTTCTGATTTGTAACACCCACAGATGTGCCCATTTAATCCCCACCAGTCTTTTAGAACTGAAGAAGCTACTTGGATGAGTGGCAAAACGTTTTTAAGAAACTCTCCAAGTCTAGCTGCCTTTCTTTAGCATTTCTGGATATACCATGACCTGGTTGGCTGAGAACCTTCACAGACAACCATCTGTCTACTGAATGTTGCTGTGAGATGTTTCCTTCTGCAGATCAATAAAGTCTGAACGTATGGATTGCATTCTTTGCTGTGGTGATCCTCAGCTCCGCCCACCTGGCTGCCAATCCTCCGGGTCGTAGGTTTGACACCCGAGGTTTCCCGTCCTTGTCAGTCCCTCCTGAGATGGTGAGGCCGAGTGTGCTACCTTCTTTCTTCACCAGCTCCACCATGGTCACCCCCCGCAGAGCTTCTAACCAAAAACACACACACACATAAAGACAATACACAACACGCACAAAACGGGCAGAGAGAAGGACATACCCACACACACGTACAGATGTGTACACAGACATACACACACACAAAATACATCAGAGAAATAAGCTGTTAGCGGCTGCTCTGTTCATTCTCAGTCCCGGATTAAAGCAAAGCAGAGATACAAGAAAGATAAACCAAAAGACGTTTGCTGCTGTGCGTGTCCTTCGGTGGGACACTGATCCTCTCTTGGCTCGAGACAGCTGATATGACTAAAATGTAAATGTGAATTTAAGATAAGCTACGATAAGCCTCAGCTAATGAGAATGAACAATGCCTCAGTGTTTCTTGCAGTCATTCCACTTCCTGGCCTTTAAAAGTTAAAGCACATCATCACTAATAGCAAGTTTATGAAGAAGTCTTTAGATTAAATTACAGGAATTAAACACATTTGCTATGACACATGTGAGACTTTTAAAGGGGAAAACAATGTATATGTTTGGACTGCATTTCACTGTAGTTATTCAGAATCATTCGGGACAATTAGTTTTACCAGGGCTTCTCACATATCGTACTTGGAAACAGCCTTTAAGTCACAGACAATTAAAACCCTCCACTGTTCTCACCAGAGGGAATTTTCTATGGGATCTGATAACAAGGATCAAGGAATAGTGAACCGCACTGATTATTTCAACAGGACGACAACAATCTGTTGAGCAATGCTATATTCCCTAAACTCTTCATTAAACCACTGCATAAACAAAAGCATCATAATATTCCAAAGGATTAGATGAAACCTCTTCTCTAAGAACTATTAACTGCAGTGGGCCAGCTATTCTTGGGCCGAGCCAAGGCTTTTCGAGGTAAACAAGCTAAAGGGTTGACCTGAGAAAGACGATGTACAGGTGCAGAGTTAAATTCACCTTCATCCTCTGGCGGCTTTGAAGTTAAAGTTCACAACTAAAGTACAACTACTCCATGACCATGTGTGCATGATACTTCTTCTGCAAAACATAATCAGGCCCGGGTCCAACATCTCCAGGCAGCCTTTGAACAAAAATACTGAATAACCAACTGGTAGCTGTCAACTATGTAAAGGCATGAAGACTGCCTAGAATGGATTAACTGGAAAAAATGCAAAGATGACATACAGCTGTCATCCTAATAGTCATTTAGCGTAAGTATGGTTGGAAGCAAGGTGTAACTGGCGTAACTGTCAGACTCAAAAGGCATTGATTATTGATCAAATGTGACATAAATATACTTCTCATTTAATTTGCTTCTGTAATAAATTTACCTTTATTAATGCATCTGGTTTAACTTTATTTATTGCAATATTTTTGTATCTTGTATACTTTTTTTTTTATCAACACACCAATTTCTGGGTTATTTCCCACTTTAGTTTTGGCTTATTTATTATTGTATATTCTTGTGACATTATGAACTTTTGCTTCCTTATGCAAACGAGGGGGTTTTCCCATAGCGTAATTTTTTGGTTCCTTGTTGGCTCCTTTAATGGCACATACGTGTAATTATTCCTTTAAAAACTTTTGATTTTTTGATCTGATCCACCATACTACAAATGGCAACACTAGGATATGATAGAGACACAGTACAGATGAGAAAAGTTTGGAAATAATTTGAAGAAGAACAGCAGGTTACAGTATTTCAGGGAATGAAAAATTCTGCAAATTATAGTTTAGCATATTCTAATGCTAGCTTGATTAAACACTAGCTGAGCTCATACAGTAGGTCTATTAGACAGAATCACATCAAACCAAGACTGATACATGTTTCCACACTACAGAGGTCTTAGTTAAGTTTACTCTCAGTGGGTTTGGTAAGATTTGGGTGTGGGGTTTCTACTGACTAGTTGACCAGTCAGTTTGTCGACTTCACTGCTGTGACATGACGCTCTAAACATCATGTCGACTAGTCACCGATCACGTGATAATAACAACATGATGCCTCCTAGAAGACAGATGAGGAGCCCAGTGGCTCATTGCAGCAAACTAACAGAGGTTCATCACTAAAGATGAAGTCAGTCCTGAAATACAACAGAAGTTCTACTGCGATGAACACTCATCTGAAAAGGCATCTGCTAACGCTAGCAGAGGATTGGTCCAAATCCTTTCTACAGCAGTCAACTAACAACTTCACAAAACACTCTGTGGTAACAAAGACTTCATTGTCAACATTATGAGACCTTTCGCTGCAGTACACGGAGAAGGCTTCAGAGACATACTGCATTTTTTCAACCCGGCTACACTATCCCATCTTCCAGCACACTGTGGAGTACTATTAAATGCTATTGATGGTGCTGAGTTGCAGCCTGTTTTTATACAGGCTATACATATCTGCAGCACACAGTATGTAGCACATGAGCTGTCTGTTCTCAGCATATGTATTCAGGTCAAGAATGTAGATTTAAATGTTGCAAAGCATCACTTTTTACTACGCTTTTATTAGTGACGTCATCAGCAACTTGACTTACATCATGTAATAGTTTCCTTAAAAAAATCTAGTCGTGCAACCCCTAAAGCAAAGAATGAAGTTGGAACTAAGTTATGTAATCAAGTATTACATTGTTAATATCGATGCATGAGTATGTGTCAGACACTTGAGACAGATAATAACAATAACATACTACAAAGAGCATGCAAGAATTTCTAGGTTTGTGAGGAGGTTAAGTGTTTTGCTTTGAAAAGGAAGAATCTTAGCATTTAAAATGAGGTGGATGGCACCAAAGTAGGAAATAAACTAAAACCCTGGAGCTGTGGTGATAGAGAGCTACCTCCACATTTGTCTGTATTTGTATCATTACCATTTACACACAAATGCACACAGACACACAGGTGAGATGGAGCTTTAGCGTGATAGATAGCTAGATTAGGTAAATCCTTCAGGCGACACTCAGGATCAGTGAAGTGCTTCACACCACAGTTATCTCTGCAGGGTATTATAACGCACACATATTGATAGGAGCACATGCACATTATCCGCAGAAAGCCACTCGTTCATTCATTAGTCCTCGTACTTGTTCACATTTGCATAAAAGCAAAAAGCTTTTACAAATGTAGTCTGATGCCGGGGACATTTTCAGAAGTGAATCTATCACTAAATGAGTTTTTCCTGCAGAGAGGCAGAACGGAATGCGTTGGGATTCATAAAGTTTTATCTTCCTCTTCATTTTGTTGCTCAGGGAGCGGTGTTATGGCAAGATTTTTATCCTCCACAGAAAGTAGCTCATGAAATAATTTCTAAGAGAGGACAGAGGAACAATGTTTCGCATTTAATGGTGATTAGACAAATGGAAGAAATGCAATAGGATAGGACCTGAATCACACAAATGAATATTCAAACAGAAAAGTTTTTAGATGGGTCAACAAGACAAGATCATAATGCTGTAGCTCTTTAAAATGCTCTTTAAAAAAAAAACCAAAAAACTAATTATAGTAGTACATACCTGGTATACTGTGTCTTCTTGAGGCCATGGTGTGTTCTGGTCCAGATATATCTTTAGTTTTTCCATATGGCCCATCATCTACAGAGAAAAGAGACAGGGAAACAATAAATACTTTTCACTTTATATATTTTTTTGCGTTCATTCAACTTTACTTTTCTGTCTCTTGTGTGCACTGCAAATTAAACTGTATGCTGCTGCAACACTGTCCCCACTGTGGGATAAATAAGATTATCTAATCTTGTCTCAATAATCAAACTTCCTAGAAGAACGCGGACAAGAGAGAAAGAAGAGAAATTGGTGTTGGCGTGAGAACGTGGAAAACATGGGAACAGGCATACAGAAATAATTCATGCTAGCACTGCCGCTACATGCATCTCTGTCTTTTCATCTCCCTCCCAACACATGACCCACATTTTGTGTTTTTTCATGGGCCTCTACACCCACACTCCAATTTCACAAAAACAAGAAACTGCAAATCTGCTATTTCTTTTTTTTTTTTTTCTCTAAGGATAAGAAATATCCCAAAATTTCTTGTCTTACTGAACAGATGCAGACACAATGGATCAATCTGCCATTGAAAGAGCTGCAAACTGTTCTTTACATTCATTTTCAGAGGACATTCTTGTTTGATGAGTGTAAATTGGTTAAAAAAAAAAAAAAAACATCCCTCATACATAATCTACTCTACTTAATGAGTGTCACTGCACCTTTCAATAAGCTGATGCAGTGCTAAAGAACCGCTAAGGAAAATCCTGAATTTGTTCTGCCTAGACCATAAAACAGAGGGCATCGCATATCGTATATCGCTTTCGAGGAACAGATGTCCTCTTTTATATTCTCTGGCAGAGGCAGGGGAGGCTTTAAATATTTATTAAGTAATCATTTCACTTAAGCTCAGATCACGTTTAATGCTGTGCCTGGAAAAACGACTGAACACTGAGCCATTCATCACTTTCAACCTCTAAATCACCACCCAACCAATCAGTCAACAAAGAAATTAATTCATCATTCAGTCAATAAAGGACAGTTTGGAGAGACTGAGGTCATAGCGTTGTCCACCTCTCCAAACAGAACAACATTTTCGACCAGTGTCATTGATGGAAATGACCTGAAACCATCAAAGAAAATGGAATCCAATGGCAGGACTGTTATTTCCGCCGTGAAGCTGTAAATCCAGTCCAAAAGTACCGACCGGCTGGCAAGAAAACTAACAGCAATGCCTCGCCTGTAGGTGGTGTCAACGTGCCATGTCTCCAGGCCAGGAGGATTAACAGCTTTTGGAATTTTGACATGCGAGGCATCTGCTCACAATGTGCAGCTGCAATTGTTTCTTTTCTTTTCCTTTTTTTTCTTTTTAAATATATATATGTCTGCAGATGATTCTGCTCAGGATCCATTTTCTGCGAGGATCATCTTTCCGTATATTATGGAAAACATTTGCAACAGTATAGAGTATACATTAAACAATTAACCCATCACCCATAGACTTTCTGAAGAGCAGTTTTGAAGCTCAGTTTGGTAGCACCGGCTGTTGCCATCTTGGCATTCGCTGGCTCTTCCTAACTCCTGGCTAAGTCAAGTTGTGGAGCGTTAGTGGAGCATAGGTGCGCGGGTGAATCAACCATAACTAAGCAGGCAGGTCTTGTGGCTCACTTTTGGTGCCAGCCTCAAGTGGCCATTTGAGGAACTGCAATTTATGGCACTTCTGTTTAGGTTTCATGTTTTTAGCCTGAGGTGGCCGCTCACATTAAACTGAATTGTACATTTGAGGTTTGTGCAACGGTGATATTCCATTATAAACACCTGTGACAGGTGCAGTATCTGGAGATATCGTCTAAAATTCCACAGCAGGTACATTTAGGCATATGTAGAACTAGTTTGAAGTTTTAGGGCAAAGAATGACTCTGTTGTTTTTAATTAATGTTTTATTTTTTTTAAGAGACAGTCTCAGAGGTTATAATTTCCATTTCTATGGAGTTTACTGTTGAACACATTGAGATTAATATAGTCACTTTAAGGTCTCATCCATGATATATGAAGGATATTAAGTATTTTGCTAACCCACACTCTTTAACTGAGTCTGACAGCAGCTGTGACGGTGGAGCTGAGGCTGTTGTTGTTGTTGTTGTTGTTGTGCCACTGAGGGGAGAGGATGTGTCCTATTTTACGACCTCTGTTCCATCCAGAGGGGTGGGAAGATTTTAACAATTCATAGGCCACTTCCCGGCAACTTCCACATACTCCAGAAGTGGCGTTAAGTTGCCTTATAATCAGGAGCAATTACACCACAGTTTAAACACGAACGCCTTTGCTAAACTCGCAGCATAAATACGTCGGCACGTTTAACGCTGTTTGGCATTTTAAACCAGCTTACTATCACCGGCACATAATGGCGGTCGGAGAGGATTTGTGCCGAATGTCCTGCAAAATCCTTTATCTTCAAAGTTGTGCTTTTAATTCCCCCTCAAATGACATTCACGCTCTGTTCCACAAGACTGCATTCAAGTGTGAGCTTCGGCGTAAAGAAACTGCAACAGTTAGCTCTGTTAGCTGTTGACTCAAGCTCGCTCATGATTGTGGGACACATTGCCTGATACTGTCACCAAGCTTAACTAGTGCTTTTAATTTTTATTTATTTATTTTTTTTTACATACTTTGAAAAATCTTCTGAAGCAGCTCAATGGATTAAGTTGCCTTGAAGATTATTCACTCTGTGACTGTGCAGTTCTCCCACAACCTAAAGACCAGAAGGTTAGTAAAATCTAAAAGTGAATGTGTTTTGAGCAGCGATTGGGATGTGTAGGTCCATCCATCCAACCGCCAAATGAATCATCAATGAATGCTCTGGATTCTCTACTTTTTTATTCAGAAAGGCTCTTGTCATATTTTGCAGAGATAAATCATTAAGTACTGAATGATGCTTTTTAAAAAATATACACTTTGTGATTCTATCTTTGAGTCTGGCTACTGTATAATGTGTGACCCACAATGAGGTCACTGTCCTTCCCTAATAATGATGTGATATTGTTTCTTAATGCTGATGCGGAATTGCATCTGTAACTGTTGGAAACTAAAGCAGAATTAAATATATGACAAACAAACATTTCGAGGATGACACAGGTGGGATGTAATAGGAGGCCCCTTGGAGACTCCTTACTTGTATCGGAGAAAAGCTGAGCCCTTCCAGGTCGCGCACACACACAAACACACACACACACAGACCTCCAGACCTACTCCAGTTTGCACAGAGAGCATCTTTGCACAGTGTGATGTTTTATTCAGCTTTCTGCCCACATTCCATCAATAAAACCACAATTCTGGTAACCCCAGATCTGCAGCCTTACTTTCTTCTTATGAATTATCCACACTTTTACATTTCTCTGCCACGTTGTTTCATTCATAAACAGTGATCCTCGAACTGAGGGGACAAGAAGAATGAGCTCACAGAAGTTGAAAGGTCACAGACATTTAACTTTCTATTACCTAAACCAGTTCAACATCGTCGCTATGAAGCATTTTTGCGAGAAGTTAACCATCTTCCTACAACCGTAACATATAAATTGTTTTCCCTCAACCAGTCTCCATGCATGACACATTTCCCTGCCCTCCTACAACTCTGAAATATGCAGCACTTTCCCACTGGTAATGCCTGGAAATCAGTCCTCTTTCCAGCAGTGACAGTGGAAAGGAGGCCATTGTTGTTGTGTCTCAGAGTTGAGCGATCTTCACAGAGGTGTAATAAGTTTAATAATTCATTAGTTGTGGATTCAGTTTTGCTCTAAACCTCTTTCATAAGTTATCTGGCTGGCTTCTTTGCTGCTCTGGGGCTGTCAACAGCATAATGGAAACTAGGGGCTGCTCATCAAAGCACACACAAACACACACACAACTCACGCACACAAACTAACAAGCAACAGCCTCAGGCAGCAGATAGTGACGCGTTTTAGGATTTAGGCACCAAATGTACACCTGCATTGTCAGTGTTGTGCATGAATGTGTTCTATGAACGTTCACTGAACACGTTCATATTTTTGTGAACTATGAACTGAACGCATCATTTTTCCAACTGTGAGTGTGAGTTTCGCTCAGTATGGAGGGAAATACCGACGTTCACAACCATTCAGGAGAAAAAAGAAAAAAAAGTTTTATGACAGCTGTCAGCCGACATGCGATTTACGGCATAGAGCATGGCTGGTGCAGCCGAAAGAGAAGCCCTCTCTGGCACCGGAGAAGCAGCTGATCCACACAAACATTGTTTCCTAGTAAAAAGTTATTTCCTAGTATATACAGTCAATGATTATTCAAAAAAGCAGAACAGATCCTGGCGGAAAAAAACATCCCAGGCTGTGGATGGATGAGCAGGTCAGTCAGAGATTCTATTGAACAAGAATAGCTCGAAGCTGTTTAAGAACTGTTCATTTTGGAGTAAGAACTTAGTGCAAAATTAAAAAAAAATGTGAACTATGAATTTGAACTAGTTCACTTTTATCTGTGCGTACTGAACTTTGAACTAGTTCTTGTTCAGGGTTAACTTGCACAACACTGCATTCTCGCACCAGCAAAATGTATGCGAGTCCCACATGCACAGAAATTTCACAAACAGTAACTTGCACATTCACACAGACATTGAGGATGCTTTGGGCAGCTTGGCCATCTCTGCCCCACTGACTGGATGTAAGACAAACTGTTTCAGTCACAACTCCCAGGAGCACAAATCCTCAGCTCTCTCCCTGCAAACCCACAAATCTCTCATACCAGAGGTTTTCTGACTGAGGTATCAGCTGGCTGCAAACATGTTTGTCAGAACTAGCGTTTGGAAGCCAAAGCACACAATCGGTTAGCGCTTCCAGCCGTTTTGAATGGATAAACACATCTTCTACGCACTAACTACTTTTCTTTTTAAAGAAAAAGAAAAAAAAGTGTATTCCCTCTCAGGTTCTCAACTCTGTCTGATAAATTAATGTCTCCTTGTGAATAATTTGAATGTGATTAGGCTAATGACTGCTGGCACTGTCAGCTCACTGAACAGGTTGAGTTATAGACCAGGCGTCGGGCCAGATTTTACTCCTGCAGCAGATGCACTAGCATGATGCTTACAGCATGAGCAGTTTTTCAAGCAGAGATAATAATAACAATAGTCTGTGCAGGGCAGGTTTGACAAAATAAAAGATGGAAGTCAAGATGCACACTACTTTTTTTTGGGGGGCTGTTTTACAATTATTGTGAAATTATTTGCCATATCTCTGTTACTATCATCAGTAGTTAAGGGTGTTTGACATAGTATCAGCAAACAGAACTGTCAATAGCAAAAATCTCCAAATGTGCGTTCTCTGCTAGCAAAGCCAAGTTAGCAAACTTTCGTTTAGCTCTATAATAAGCTGTGGAAACAAACATTTTTTCACAATGATGATGTGGTGAATTTTTATTCGTTTTATTTTGGAATATTTACAGTTTTTCATTTGCCAGTAGCAATTGCTGCAGTTGTCTTCACCGGATATATATGAATTCATAATTAGACCCTCAGGGGCCATGTCTGATGCACATACACTCAGCAAACTACAACTGATTTTCTAACACATGAGCAGCAATAACATTTCACATAAAAAAAAAGAAGAGAGAGTGAATGGAAGAGTAAATGGCCAAAGTAGGGACTATTCAGCCAAAAGCTCTGTGCTATCCAGAAGAACAACTGAACTAGCCTGTTTTCTGTGAACACTATCTCAGTCTGGCCAACACTATGAGAAAGTGTTCATTCTCCACTGCTAATAAATAAGCCAAAGAAAAGTGTTAAAAGCACAGACAGAAATAAGTTACAACGGGAAGCTACATTGCTGAAACTTTACTGCTGCTGTGATGAAATATCAGACACAATCACGGCTGTGTACTGGACTTGGGTTCACTTATGGGCCGCTGCACCATTTGCGTGGTTGTCAGTTTGATCCCTGACCCTTCCATGCCGAGAATTGCTCCCAAAAGCTGGCAAGCACCTTTGATCACAGCTCTACTGTCACCCAGGTGCTGTGAACGAGAAACGTTATAAAGTGCTTTAAGTACAGCTAATGTGTTTTTAGCTGATGTGTACAAAAATGTCTGTAATTCCTAAATCTTGGGAATTGGGATCTGAATACCCTCAAATTAAAGCTGCAAGTCTGCGCTTCAAGTACAGTGTAACTTCAGTACGTTATGGTGAATACCTATAACAAAAATAATGTAACAGTGTCCAAACATATGTGGATCTGCCTGATTGATACAGACACAGTAACATACTACACTTGCAGTATCTTCTGCATAGGGTTGTAGGTTAGAAATTAACCTGTCAGATTTAAACCATTCTTCTTTCAACAGAAACAGCTGCTGGGCTTGTGTGAGTATAAAGAGTTCACACAGGGAGCCACTGTGTGTGCATGCATGCATGAAAAGAAAACAAGACACTTCGCCTGCAGCTCTCGGCCAACCTTTACACAAACATGCGCGCACACGCAATCATTAGGTACACCGTATAATCACACACGCAGTGGCTGTACTACATCTGACAACGAAACAGATTTGAATGCCGCAGTCCACACTTCTTCACTGTCACCTCATAACGGTGCTCCAGTTTCAGGTTCCCTCCAACAAACTGCACAGATAATGCCTCTGTAGAGTTTTATCATCAGGTTGTTACATCCCCCGGCACCTCCACTGGCTCTGCAGAGACAGCACAAATGTCATTAGCTGGTGCATGGGCATAATTACCTAATCAGACACACCGGAGAAGTTGTGGATTACAGTCGTAGCCTGGGAGAAGACATCCCTATTCTTCAGCTGTTGAAGCTCACCATGGCTCACCTGCTGCCTGTTTGCTTTTTTACAAACTGTAAAAAACAGACTGTTGCTGCCCGGCTCGAGCCCTCTCAAGTTGGAAGTTGACGTAAGTGGTATGGGAGCCGGGGCTGTACTTCTACTTCAGAAAGATCCTTCTGGCATTGATCACACAGTCTGTTACATCTCTAAGTAGTTTTCTGTAGCTCAGCATTGAGTAAGCTGAAAAAGAAGCTCTAGCAATGCTCCAGAATCTCGGGTATTTTGAGGCTTATGTTGGCTAGCTAGACCCAGACAAACCAAACCGATATCAAAGACCTACCAGCAACGAAGGCCAACCATTAAGTAGGGTAAGTACAGACTAGTCGACTAGTCAGTTTGTCAACTTCACTGCTGTCCCATGAAGTTTTAAACATCATGCAAACTAGTCACTGATCACATGACAATAGCAACATGGACGCCTCCAAGAAGACAGGTGAGGAGCCCAGTGGGTCGTTGCAGCAAACTAGCAGCAGTTCATCAAGTGTGTGGAAATACTTCACTAAAGATGAAGCTCATGCTACCGTGACATGCAGAATATGTAAGTTAGTCATGAAATACAACAACAGTACTACTGCAATGCACACATTTCTTTCTTAACCCAGCTACACTATCCCATCTTACAACACACTGAGGAGTACTACTAAATGCTATTGATGGTGCAGCCTGTTTTTATACAGGCTATACATATCTGCAGCACACTGTATGTAGCACATGAGCTGTCTGTTCTCAGCATATGTATTCAGGTCAGGAATATAGATTTCATTGCAAAGCATCACTTTCCGCTGTGTTTTTATTAGTGACATCATCGGCAACTAGTCAGTGTTGACTTTCATCACATAACAGAAGACGCATCATGTCAGATGTGCCTGGACCAAGAAGTTTCACTTAAACACACACTGCATCCAGCTAACATGTGTGTTCTGCGAACATGTTTGTTTGAGTGGAAATAACTGTTCATATCAGCAGGTGGCAGTAGTCCGTATTCATCATTCAAAATGGGAACTGTAACCCTGATCTGCACAAAAGTTTCTATCAGTTTTAAATTAGATTTCTGGAAGTCTTTTGATCTGCAAATTGTGGCCATTTGCATATGAAATTCTAATTTTGAGTTTTTCAGACCCTGAAGGACTGGCGTGAGAGTCTTCAGGGTCCCTGGAATCAAGCTGAGAATTGGTGTGAAAACACCAGAGAATATGGTGTCAGGATGGCAGTGGAAAACTACCTGCTGACCTAATTCTCTGCTGAACACAAATTTAAATTAATATTGATTTTCTTAACCTGACAGGCAAAATTCCTAAAAGGTTGGAGTGCATTTCTCACACAAAACTGTTCTGTCAAGCTTCTCCTGAGTCTCTCTCACACACACACTTGTTGACATGCATATGTATCATGTTATTGCACATTTTGCCTCAAGGTTAGCAAAAGTCTATTAGACAGGCAACAGGCTTGACAGCGCAGACAAAGAGAGAGACAGAGCTTGAGGAAATCCACAACCATGTACGACACAAACAAACATTTTCAGACATAGACAAAACCCAAAAAGACATGCATGCAGATGACTTTGATATCACATAATTCATTCTTTGTTTATCTGTTTTGTAGCTTTGCAAGAGGAATCTGCAGTGCTAGCTTCAGCTGCAATGACCTTACATTAACTACGATAAGAAACACACTGTACACTTACTGCTCAGCACATCTGCATACACAAACTGTGTGCATACTAAATAATTTGTTCTGGATACATACAAGCTCATAGGTGCACTCGTACGGACACATGTGAATGCACAAACCCTGATGTGAGTTCTCTCAACGTGAGATGGATGTGGATGTGTGGGCGAGCTGCGTTTAATAGGACACACATGCATGTACACACAGAAGAGAGTAAGGCGGTGCCATTCTAGATTAGCACCGTGTGTGTTTGTGTTTATGGGAACGTGAAATTGGACGAGATGCTGCAATGAAGTCATAGCAGGAGCTCTGTGGTTTTCAAAAGGTACTGGCAATTGTGCTTATCTTGGAGTCCTTGAACAGTGCTGCTCACACAATAAGAGGTCCGTAGCCTCACTTCGGCTACGGACCCAATAAACTGGAATTTGCACATATAATATGGAGCCATCAGGAGCATGCTGAGCTCTGGGCTTCGGGCTGGAATTTTTAATTTTCAATAAAGAAGATTCTTTCCCTGGTGGACTTATATAACTGAGGAAATATATGGAGTTAAGCAAAAATCAAACCTCATGTCTATAGTTCAATTAAAGAAAAAAAACAAAAACATTTATTTTATTTTTTTTAACTACCACAGTAGTCATCTGACATGTAAGAAGGACAGTAGGTGACAAGGCTTCAGGGGAGGCAGATTTTAAAATACGAATTGCTGTGGAAAGTCTTCAGCTTCCTTCGGTACATAGATAGATTCAGGTGAGAAAGAGACTGGATGCATTCAGTAGCTGTTGAGGTTTTATTGGAGGGAGAGAGACGGTGAGAGATGGTGAGGAGCTCAGAGCCTGCTGTGTCTCTGCTGATACAGAGCATTAGATGTTCTTATATAGTTCCATCTAAACAGTGGGAAGGACAAGGTTCAACAATACCATATAAGGAGTTGTTTTATACTAGAGATAGTTACTTGCCATTAATCAATTTCTCTCCAGTTGTCTTTCCTGACAGTTATAACGTGCATGGTAACCATCCAGTGCCAGGCGTACCCTGCCTCTGTAGGTTCCCACAGTCCTATGCTCATCTAAAAGAGAATATATAGGTTATTAATAAATTGCCATTACTAAATGAAAGTATTGGTTGATAAATGTCCACGTGTTTTATATATAGTATTTATTTACCATCAATCTTGAGCTACCACATGCTTACTAAAGTCAGAAAAACACAGCCCTGATTCACACTGGAATGATTATGACCTCCAACTTTGGATGTTGCTGGTCAGGGTCAGACTACTGTGCAAAATGGGTTTAAAGCTACTTATTCACAGATGTGTGAGTGGGACTGTTACATGTGCGTAACAGCAGTGCTTGCATTGTGTCATATTTCCCTATAAACAGTATGTAATTCATGTACTAATGTTTCCATGCATAAAAAGTATTTTTTCAGACTAAAACATCCCACATGCTGTTTTAGTGACTCAAACAGCTTGCTAAGCCCTAACCCTAACCTGCGCCACTGCAGCTGATGGGAAGCTTTCATCAAATATGGTACACTCTCCAACTTTTACAGGTATTTTGTGTTTAAGTTTTGTGTCCTCACGTTAGACATGTTGCCCTGGCCAGTTTTGAAAAGTTTCTCCGCACTCACTGTGACCAGTTTTGACTCTTCATTGCCCTGGCTGTTTGGCTTACAACAATCTGCAGGGGAGACACAGTATTGATCTCTCTCTTTCTTCATGTACTATACTACCTCACCATGATGTACCCTACTGAGATACTAAAATTTAAAGTCAGTCAGATCATAGATAGTCGTACCTATCTATTTTGCTCAGTACTCTTAAAAAGCGTGGTAACTAACACTTTTGTATGACAGTTAACAGTGAATAAATGGTGTATTTTTTCTGCTACAGGAATGAAAAAGACAGTTATATTACACAGAAACAGTCCATCTCTGGGCTGTATTCTAAACACATCTGTGAGCAAATCATGCCTTTGACTCCTGTATTTATGAGGATATTAAAATTTCTTCAAAATACGACAACAGAAAACACTTAATGAAAATCTCCCAACGGCAGGGTGTTTGGAAAAATAAATGAATGTCCAAAATGTGCCAGCGCTGTTCACAATAGTAAATATTAGCATAACAATGTAACAATGCCATCTGTGTATGATATTTTGTTGATTGTGTGAATATGCATTATGCACTTGACTGAGCTGAAACTGCAAGAGTGCACTGTGTTTGTAGTGAGCAGCTGCCAGGTATGAATATCTGTAAAATTGCTGAAGCAGACTTCTGCTGAAAAAAAAAAAAAAAAGAGAATACCAATACTCTGCAAAGCTACTCAGGGTACATAAAAGAAAACACAAGATGCAGCTGAAAGGGACTGAATTGAACAGACCAAATGCACTCAGCCTTTTCATACATTTTTTTTATTATTTTGAATAAGGCATTTAAACCAACATGCCATTATAATCAACCAGCTATTCACCAAACCACCAGGTAGGCGTCACGGTACAAAGGAACTAGCAAGCTGCTGAAGAGTTTCAAATAAAGACAGCAGCACCTGTTTATTTACAGCTACAATGCAGAAAGATTGGTTTTTAAAGTGCGTTATAAATAAAGCTGCATTGGACTGGATTGGATTCTGTAATTATGCTACTAAAACACTAGGCAGTAACTAGTCAGTTCTGATAGAGAAGACGTCTGAGTATGTGTGTAGGAGGCCACTACCATTGGTTGTTTCAGGCAACAACCAATGGTAGTGGCGAATATAGTTAATTGACATATAATGCAACATACTGTGTATATATAATTGTTCCTACCACCAAGGGGGCTTAGAGCATTGGGTGAATCCAGAGACATTGTCATCGACTGTAGTTCCATTCCGAATTGAAAGCTGTAAGTGCAAGAGCAACCTCACCCCACACACTAGCAATACTTGAGTTTCACTTGGAAACGTGTCTCCTTTGTCCCTCCAAAACAGTTGTGACTCATCAGAGAATGGACATGGGCCCTCTGTGGGTGCCCGGTTGTGGTGTCAGATTCTTGATCAGTTTGGGATCTAGTGAATTTGGAGGCCAGGTCAACACCTTGTGCTGTTTTTCATGTTTTCTGAGTTGTTCCTAAACTGTGTGTGTGCCCGTGTCAGGCTGCATCCTGCTGGGGATGGCTGCTGCCATCAAGGAGAGTCATTGCTATGGGGTGAGGGTGTCTGGTCTGGTCTAGGTGGATGGTACATGTCTAAGTAACATCCACATGAATGCCAGGTCCAAAAGTTTCCCAGCAGAACATTATATTGTCACAAGATGGTCAATGTTACTTGACATGACTTCTCCTGTCAGTGGTTTTAATGTTGTGGCTGATCTGTGTACATTCCATGGTAAAATGAAAGTTGAATACTGCTCAGGAGGTCATATAGAATCACTAGGAAAAATAATTCTGAAAAGATATTTGCTACAAAAAAATGTACCTACAAAAGAAAATACACAGCACCACAAACCAAAAAGAGTGCGGAAAGCTCCATGAAACACGCACATACACACAGACTCTGAGTTATTGAATAGCAAGGTGTTTGATTGCGGCCATTATGTTGCTGAGGGCAGTGAAGATGTGTAATTCGCTATTGTCTCTGACAGCGGCTGCAAACGGTGTGACTTCGATTTGCACATAAACTGATGGATAAAAAGAGAGACAGAGAAGAAAGAGAGACGACACAATACCATACACATGAACTGTAACACCCCCCCCACCCACCCAGTAATATATAAACGGGACAAGAACTACAAAGACAGGATGTGCACAATATTTCATGTAGAGTACCCACACACACACCTGATCTGTACCCATACAAACTCCACAACTGCTTGCTCATTTTTTACATTTTTTTTTAACACCCCCTCATGCACCAACTCGCACACACATAGATGTCTCCTGCCCACGCACGCTTAGCGTCTGTGGAAGGAACAAGCAGTAATTAGGATGTTTAATGGCTTGTCTGTTGTGGTTAATTGCAGCCTGTATGGATCTAGTTGGGATGTGGGATATGGTGGAGAGAGCGAGAGAGAGAGAGAGAGGGGAAGGGGGGTTTGCAGAGGGGTGTCATCACCACTTTCGCTCTAATGATCTCACCACTTTAACTCTTTCTTTCTAAACTTTGTGCAAAACTTTCGGAAGGCTGATGACGCAAAGCTTTAGCTGATCAGAAGAGGATCAGTCTGAAAATCTGAACAGCTGTCAGTAACCTTGTCTGCTTTGCAGGAGCTTCAGATGCAGTCCAACCTTTGCACATTGTTGTACTTATGTGAACATTTCCCAGATCAGATTTCCCGATTGCTAAACTGTACCGCAGAATTATTATTTATTTTTTTTCACATTTGCCATTGTTCCTAATTTCCAGTTTAACTGTGTGGTCCCACTCTCACTCGTGTGTGTATTTGCCTTGTGGTCACAGTAAAGCGATGGTGCTGCAGCTGCAATTTGAGTTCATTAGGGCTAGTTAGTAAGGGTTAGACAGCTCAGTAAATGAAGATGAACCTTAGGCTGTGGCTAATGAGGAATCTGCTTTTGTGCCATTCATAAATGGGATAATTTAAAATCAGAACCAGTTCATGGAAATGACAGACAATAAGGGCTCCAAATGGAACAGCAGTCAAAATATATCTTAATAGTTTATCTTAACTACCTCAACGCTGCACCTGTGAATGCACAAATGGCTTTCCAGGCATTCGTTCGTCCATTTTCTGTAATCGCAGAAGGGCTGGAGCCAATCCCAGCTATCATTGAGCAAGAGGCGGGGTACACCCTGGACAGGTCGCCAGTCTATCACAGGGCTAACACAGAGAGACAGACAACCATTCACACCTACAGACAATTTAGAATCACCAATTAGCCTAAAAAGCATGTCTTAGGATGGAGTACCTGGAGAGAACCCACGCAGACACAGGGAGAACATTCAAACTCCACACAGAAAGGCCCCAGTCAGCCGGATTCGAACCCATAAGGTTTTCCATGCATTTTTTTTTTTTTTTATTTGGGAAGCCAGAGAGATTGCAAGCATGCTCAGTGAAGCAAAAGGATGCCATTCAACTGCAGTGGCTAAGGCTGGAGAAACGAAAGGACATGCCGTCACTTCAAACGGCTGATGAAGTCTCGAAAAGTAGTTAGTCCTGAATTTGAACCGCTTCGGATGGAAATGCCTAATATGCAAATGTGCGCTCAGCCACAACACTGGAGCTGTTTATGCCAAAACTATGTTGCAATGATCAAAAAAACGTGGCTTTCCGTGCCGACTATTTTGACTTTGCTAGATGTCACTCAGTGAATAATTACAGCGCAAGATAAGACAGTATAAACACAGGTCTCTGTGAGTATTATTACATGAGCTCATCCGCAGTCGAAAGGTAGAAATTAGCTCTTTCAGCTCCAAGTAAGATTTGAACATGTTAAAAATCTGTTTCATTCAGCCTCCACCAGGTTGCTCAAATTGAATTTTGGGCTAGAGAAAGATTGCAAGGAAATATGATTAGCCCACTGCGTTACGGAGAGCTTGCTGTTACAGTTAATAAAATGGAAGGCTGCAACATTGCATGAAAGTCTGACGGCTACACTCACCACTCAACCTTCCACACCCTTTGCCTCTCGACACATAAGCTGCACCATCCAAATGTTAGTGGCATTTGGGTGTAAATAGTGACTCTTACTGAGTAAAGAGTGAAGAGCCTGGCGCATGAGGTTTGCGTTTCAGCTGTTAGACACACAATATGTCACCAAATCCTCTGTAATAGGAGGCGAACCTCTCTTAAAACACGACAAAGAGAAAGCTGGTTCTCAAACAACAAAAAGCAAGAAATATCTCACAGCTGAAGTGAAGCAGACAAGAGGAGAAAACAGCTTGGCGGGTGTAGGACAGAAAAAGAAAACATCAAAAACTGCTTTGAAGTTACAGTTTAGTTTTTTTGTCTGCCAGCACTTCCATACCGCAGATCCGACATGACGCTCGGTTAACTCTGTTGACGAGGTGCATCAGAGGGCAGGTAAAGAGACACAGAGAGAAGCCAGACAATGAGAGGTAAGTGGGTTTAGAGGAGAGAAAGACGGTCCCTTCATTAATAAGTCACGTGGTTTGGTCCCCCGCACGCTCTGCCACGATGTACCTGCAGTGCTTGTAAGCTGCTTGAGGTAAGAGCATTATCTAACTGCCTAAAAATGTAAATGACAGTGGGAGGAGGACAAAAAAATTATGAAGACCCAGGAAGAAATTTGTATTTCTGTCACTTCTCTCTTATCACAATTTGAGAAATATCCAAGCGCAACCTACGTATGTGAGTTATAAATATGCACGTACATTGTTGTGATCGGCGAGCTCTGGTCTTTGTGTGCTCTTCAGCTGCATCACCGTCACGCTCGCAATCGCAGAACAGATGCCCTGCTGGAGGATTACGGCTACAGCATGCTGAGCAAAATGGGGTTTTGTGGGCGACAGCAGAGGTAGCTGCATGCATCACGCACGGCTGGTGATAACATCCAGCACACTCACGACAGACACTATTAAGTTGTCAGTGCGGTCAGCTCAGTAATGCTCAGAAAATGAAGTCTCATCATTCGTTTGATGCCCGTTTCTGTGTGCTCCACTCTTTAGCGGGAATGAAAAGATTAAATCAATCCCCGAAACGGTGCTAACAGCAAACAGCAGAAGACATGTACACAATTTCTTTAAAAAACACAAAAAAAATACAGGCCTGACTCTTTAAAACAGCCGCTGTAACTTTTTTCTTTAAACCTTCTCAGTACTGAAAGCAAATTACAGTTTTAACAAAGCGTGCTGTGACATGTGAAACCTCTGAAGTCTCTGAATCTGCACAAAGCTAAAAGATATAAGAGAAGCAGCTTCGTGAGTTTCAGACATCCCAGCGCTGTTATCAGCTTAGTTAGTCTCCGAGGCCACTGCGGAGAATATAGCCCCCGCTGTGTTTGTCAGTGCGTGAAATAGGATAGTGCTCACCTTATTAATACCTCTGATGCATCTCGTTAACTCGACTACACAAATGTACTGGATATTATAAAGGAACAGACCGAAAATAGATTTGTGATGATATGATGTTTGCTGGGTATGAATCTTGCCCATGGTGGTGTGTGGAATACTTTAAACAGTGTTAGTCGACACAGTTGAGGTTTGACTCCGATGAAAAAACAGTACAGGCCAACACACAATAGATGTAAAATGGTAGAGTACTTGTTTTTTTCCCTTTAGTGCTTTAAAGTGGTTTTATACCGGTGGTCGTATTTTAGAAGTTTGACAGTGACAATATTCAGCAATCTGGAGAGATCCAAATAAAATGCAATGCTTCCAACGAATTTCAAAAACTTCCATCAGACACAAAAACAGATGGCCTCCTCGGTTCAAATTTCCCTTTTGAACCATCAAAAATGTCTGTATTTGCACGTTAAAGGAACAGTATGTAAGAAATGTATTTCAATTAATCATAAAATGGCCCTGATATGTCACTAGACATGAAAAAATCATGTTCATTTCAAATACTTATATCACTGACAACAGTGGTCCGGCCAGGATATTGTCATTTAAAAGTGAGAGTTGCAGCCCTCAACTGATGTTATTGTTGTCATGTTGTGTTTTGGTCTGAGGTGCCACCCTCCACCTATCTACCAATCACGAAGTCAGTAGAGTTTCGTCTTCCGGGTTGCCAGCTCTGCTCTAGTTACCGCAGCTGCAGCTACGAACGTGTCGGATAAAACATGTATAACGTTACGAAACCTAAGACCTCGTTATGAATCCGAACTACGTCGTGACAAAGTCCGAAATAAAACAAGGATTTGTATAGGAGATGCCTTTGAAAGATGGAGACGGCTGAAAACGGAGAAGAATTTGAAGACAGACGCCAACGTTGCTAATTTTCTCCTGGCTAACTTACTTGTACATAATGTAAATGGACATTTAAAATATTCACGACAGTCGAACAAAGTTATGCATGTTCGTGCAAAGTAACGTTACGTTAGCGCATACAGAGGAGGTGGGTCATCGAATTGAAAAGGTAAGGAATTGTTTGGGAAATAAAAACGGCGAGTCGTCATTGCTAACATTAGCAATGCATTATGAGCCCGTTTCTCTGTCATTATGCTGAAACGCCGAGGAAAACAACATTAGCACGTCGATTATGGCAATGTGAAACGTAATTGAGACCTATTGAGTAGCCTAACGTTACCAAGGTAACCTGGCAACCTCGAGTCAGGGGGGAGGTTGGAGGGGATACACCGTTCTACAGTATTTTGAAAGTGTGTGCAGTACCAGTTTTGGCCAGTTTTGGCCACAGTCTTACATACTGTTCCTTTAAGCTGCTCACTTGTGCCTTAAATTGCCCCCCGCGGACAAATAAAGTTTTCTGAATCTGAATCTGAATCAAGGCAGCATATAGTGAATGTGCACACGGGTCATTCATTCTGAGAGGTTTCCATTATTGTTTCTCTTTGATTACTTGAGTTTTTTCTTTTTCTTTCCATCTCGTTACTGAAATTGGACAAACCAATCAATTTGATTGATGCTCGGCTCTTTCAGTGACATAGAGGAGCGGTACTCGCTGGCTGCTCTACAAGCTTCTGCAACCCATTACTCTCTGCATAGAGCTGCAAAGATGTTTATGTATATATGTGTATCTTCAGAGGACCATCATTTATTTTGCTTCAGTGAAGCTGAGGGACAATCATTATTGTCCCTCAGCTTCATTCAAATAGTAATCATTATTACTATTTGAATGAAATAACTGTACTTTGGTGTGCTATCAGCAATGTTTTGCAAAACCTTCTGGAGCCCTGTCCAGGTGCATTCAGGTGCACTCTGCGGCTGATGTGTCTTTTAGACACCTGCTGTCTCTGAACAGCCTGGCATCACTTAACAGCGTGTGAGTAACAGACCAAGTCACGCTGCTGGCAACCACGATGCAGTTTCTGGTTTCGCTGTGCTATTGCACGCCATCTCAATGCAGGACCACCTTACCCCCAACCTTAACTATACTGCATGTTCTTTGACGCTTTATAATGTCAATCAACAAGCTTGAAATCCATAGCATGACGCATGAAATATGTCTGAAGAGGTATGCTCTTTATATAGAATTCACTGATATCGTGTACCTGTAAAAGATGGATTTAGAACAGGCTTATATGCCAGGACAGATGTCATGACAGTACCTTGATTAAGCAGAATGGATGCACACAACCACTAAGCACCAAGACCTGGGACTGGTTGATTGCCTCCTATTTCCAGTGCTCGTATAATTTGTATTAAAACACATATTCATGTTGCAATGACGTTTAAGCGATTATCAGACAAACAAATACATACATATTTAGGTGTGTAGACGCTCAAAGTAGCACTGCTAATGTGTCTGCTAATCAGTCACAGACACATGCATCCACAATAATCTCTAAAACAGCAGCACAGATAACTGGGGGAAAAAAAGAAAGAATTAAAGAAACTTTTTAGAAGTCCAAAGGCATGTGGGAGACAATATATACAGATGAAAGAAAGCTGGACAAAGAAAAGAGCGCCACCTATAGAAAATGAACTTCATTATTGACATTCGGCCAAGAAGATGCCACTCAGCATTAATGCAATTTGTGAATGGCACTTGATTGTTGGGAACTGTAGTTCAGAATCACCACAGGAGCGACTCCGATAAATAAACAATTATTCGATAACAGCTGCAAAAATGGTCATGAAAATAATTTCCACACTCACCGACACCATTTGCCCCGACCTCTCTTTTCAAACCGCAAAACATGACCGCAGACATTGAGCTTTCCTTAACAGAGTAACATCCACAAAAAAGAGCAGAAATAGAGAGAGAGAGAGAAAGATGAGCAGAGAGGAGAGAGGGGAGAACGTAGGAAGGGAGAGACAGAGGGAGAGATGTGGACTGCCGAGCTCTCGGGGAACACAGTGGCGATGATAAGAGATGACTGGCGCTTACGTTACGACCACTCTACCCCCGAGAGAGAGAGAGAGAGAGAGGTAGAGAAAGAGAGCGAGAGAGAGGGAAAGAGAGGAGTGGGTAGGATAAGCTCAGGAGGGAGACAGTGTTTAGTAAGAAGCAAAAAATTGTAATAAAAAAGGGGAGTTGAGCGTGAGCCACAAAAAGATCAATTAAGATGGATAACAGAATGAAGGAGTGTTGATTTTTAAGAGAAAACTCTGTCATTTCTGTCAATACTTATTTTGAACAGGACTGGATTGATATGGGAGCCGTCTTTTAGACATCTTTCAGTGGGTATGCTTGTTTCCATATTGTCTAATTTTCGAGAATATTTAACTGACGGGCATCTATGAATTGTTTGGCTAGATGTTAAGGTGGAATAACATCACATCACATTACATTAACTTATCCTTAATTAACTTATCCGCTGAAATGCCAACAATGCAAAATGGTGACTCCAGCATCAGGCAAGCTAGATAGTTCATCCTCCGTTCTATTCATTTGTTCTACTTTGGACGTAAATGTCAGTACTGCCACAAGGGATTTTCTGGAAGAGCAAATGAAACTAAATTCCTCTTTAAGGCACTCATTATCACATGCATTTAGAAAGCAGATCAGCTATATTTCCCATATACGTATATTCGAACATATGTGCCCGTACAAGGAATTTGTTGCGTTTAACCTATTGAGCACACTCATAACAGTAGGCAGCCATGCAAGGCGCACAGGGAGCGCTTTAGGTCGTTCCAAGTGCTTGCTCAAAGCACCTTATCCGTGGACATAGAGGGGAAGCTTCTTCTCTAACCGCTTGCTCTGAGCTTTAGTTATTTCATGAGTTTTTTGCAACAAACTAAATGTACTACAATTATTTCTGCGTCTATATTTTCATATGTGCAGATGGATAGTAAGTGTTCATTTATAGTTATAAACCGTGCCATTGTTAGTCACTTGCATTAGGAGAGTCGCTAATGAGCGTCAGACAAAAGGTGTAATATTTGAGACACATATGACAAAACACTCCAGACGTGACGATGTCAGTTAATGATTGGGATACACCAAAAGGCTGGCTTCATCCAAGCAAATACCTCCAGGTTGAGAAATAAAGCCAACGCCAAAGTGGCAAAATCTGCAGTCCCTCAAATGTCCACTTGAGGCTGGCTCTGAAAGTGAGTCAATCACTATAAACGTTCATGTCAAGTTGCACAAATCTACTGCAGAAATAAACATCTTTACAGCCTGGAAAAAGGAACTTTGTTGCCTATAAATATTTGTTATGCATCCTTCCTTATATACAGGCCATGACTGGAACCTTGCAACCAATGCAACCTGTTTCCTTCTGCTTGCACTGCTTTTAATCTGGCAGCCACTAAGGAAACACACTCAGAGAAAACACACTGAACAAATTGGTGGCAACACCAGGCAGGGAGTTGTGGTAGACCATCTTGCAAATCCGTTGCAAACACCTCTTCTCAACTGTTTTGTGTCACAAGGAGCTGGCAGCTTTTAGTGTTAATATACAGGAAAGTACAACTTGCAAAATGAAGCTAGCTTTGGTTAAAGCTAAAGTTCATTGACTGGTAAATCTCAAATGTATTTCTTTCAACGGCGACAAAATCTGAAGATGTGACATTACAATATTTACACATCGCACACGACACGATTGTCTTTTCTGACGACTGTCTTTTGGTTCAAACCAAACGGTAACAGAATACTCAGCTGAAACAAACTGCTGGTGGTCAAACAGAGCAGAAAATAATTTATTTTCCAGATTCCTTTAATCATTTCTTTGCATTGTTCTTTGCAAAATGTGACAATGTTTTCATCCGTCACTCCCTCCAACTATAAAACAGTAATAGGAGTACATTTTCATACAGGGAACGGCGCAGCTTGTTTTGCAATGCCGTAATGAACGGCAGCATGGGTATGCCGATAAAGACATTTGTGTATCTTCAATTTGAGGGATTAAACGCTTTTAAAGGGACAATGAGAACGGGCAGTGAAAACTGGAGGTACACAGGGGGAAAAAAAGATTGAGAGAAAAGACACAAAGGAATTTGCGAGTGCAGCAGCGTGAGTGGAGGTATGAATGGAGTGTGCAGAGATTAGATAGAGAGAGGGAGAGTAGATTGACTGGTTCCAGGCACCCCACTTCTCCTCCTCCGGCTACTCTCACATTTTTGTCCACAGCAGCTTCCAGCACATTAAACACAAGATTCATTTACCCGATACACAAACCACCAGAAATTATGGCAACACATGGCACTTTCACCTCCAGGATAAGGTCTTCCATAGATTTAGAAGGTTTAGGGCAGTAAAATGTGTAGGGAATTGACTTTAGCATTGACTTTTGCTTTGGGTTGTTGAAACCGAACCATTAAATGCAAATTAAATGTCTTTGCAGTTACACATTGCAGATATGTTGAGTATAAACGCTTCCTTGGGCTATAATGTTTACTACTAAGTGTGTGTGCTAATGAAAAGAAATTGCATGTAAGATTCATGCTAAATGAAACAATTTCTTTGCTTTCTTTCCTTTTCATAAATCACTTTCTCCTTTTTTTTCTTCAGCATTCTCATCCTTTCTCCTTTTTTCTTTTTCTTCTCTTTCTCGTTCTTCCCTCACAGTAAGGTATCTGCTTCAGGGTTCGTTTCCTCTACCCCCGTCTGAACTCATCAAGGCAAAACATGGAAACACCCATGCATGTAGTAGTGCTCTAATCTGTCTGCTGGCTGGGTGAGAGGGCAAAGACACTAACAATCCTTGTTATACTCTCTCTCTCTCCCTCTCCCTCATGGCCAGTTCGTCATGAAGGTTGCTCGCCCGGCGCAGCCTGACCTAGATTCAGCCACCCCCCCACATCTTTACATCAGCAGAGGTTCTGAGTCAGATTGCTCTGTCTGGTTTTGCTACAAATCACGCTGCAGTTGATGCCAGCAATGCATGCAACAGCGCAAATGCTGTGTCTTTTTCATTTTTCTTTCTGCTTAGTATAGAGAAATAGAGTGAAAATAACTGGATAAATAACTTACCATGACTCAGATCTTAGTTTTATGACCAGGGAGGGGATCAGTAACCCTCTTCCTTACTCTGACAGCTTCATTTTTATCTCTTTGACTGAATCTTTCTTCAACCTGACTGAGATTCTAACTTAACTATTTACATGGAAACTGAATAATTTAGGATATATTATGTTATGTGCTCTAAAACATCAATCAACTCTTCTGACATCTGGAAAGTGGTTCTGCCACTTGTTGTTTGCACATCGGGTTGTTTTGCAACCTCCATGTTTTTGTCCTTCCTGAAAACTCATCACCTGATGTTTACCCCACGTAGGGGAAATATGTGCACAAAGAATATATGTATTAATTTCATCATTAAAGGCAATGATGAAAATATTCGTCCAAAAAACATTATTTATTTATTTTTTTTGTATCTGATGGGACTACAATGTTATTTTATAAGATGTTATTTGAATATTGAATTTTCAAAATACATGATCTCTTCGTATGGGCAACCTGTGTGTCCCTGTCACTGGACTGGATAAGGGACAGTCCTTCTTCTGGGATTTTTTTTTTTTCAGTTTTGAGACTACTGGGGGTATTATGCAGGTTATGATTATGATTATCTCAGGCAGTTGACGGTAGCCGAACAAAACCAGCAAGCTGCCACAAGCCCTGTGGCTACCACAGACTGTATAAAGATTAGGTGGAAGAATACGGCATTTGAAGGAGCATCTCCCAGCTATTTATGTAGCTTCCATCATGGTCAGTAAGCTAACTATGAAGTTAAATAAGTGTCATCTCAGTACTTTATTTGCGTTATTGCCTTCTGACTTTTTACTGACACATATTTAAACAGTGTACAGTAGAGTGTATAATGAACTGGCATTTAGCAAACTAAAATCATCCATAAATGTAGTTCTTGGCATGAAGTCCAAATACATAGTAATACAGTAAACCATTCAAGTTGCAAGCCTGGAATTTATTGTTTAAGATATGAAATGTTATGTGGCTTCAAAATGTGTACACTCTTAATGGATTTTCCTCATTATGTTTGTACTTGAATTAGCTTGACAGTAGTTATGAGTACTGTCCTCTCAAATGCACTGGCAGACAAGTTATGTGAGTAATATGTGTTCAGCCATTGTACTGCTTTTGAACATGTGTTTATTGCACTTTAATTTGAAGTTTCAGGGTTAGGGTTAGATATTTAGACAAGCTATTTTATGTAAAGACAACATATAAAATAGCTGCCAAAATGAATGTTGTTAGTTGCAGTTTAATTAAATGTAATACTTCAAAGTTGACAAGCATTTTTGTTCGAAGGCTAAGACTAAATCAAAAATGGCTGTCAAAATTAACACTGATTCCAACCAGAGAGAAAAGATGGCTTAGTGGAATACTAGTGTCTGTGCAGGAGCAGCAACTGAAGAGATGTATCAACCAAGACAGCCCTACATTGTCCATATCCTTCATCATCTCCAGTTAAATCTCATCTACATCTGGCATCTTGCTTCTGTGGAGCTTCTGAACTACTTCAGAGAACTTTGACAGGGATATATATGTACATATGGCTTCCTCGTAGTTTTTAAACTAAGTCCCCTGCACAGACGATGAAGTGTAAACAGCATGGACCAAGCCTGCTTTCCATTCCTGAGTCATCTCATGGTCTGTCTGATGATGAGGCCCAACCAAAAGTCCTTCTGAACTACCAGTGCCTGTCTGCCTGAGTTGACAAGCTATTTCACTCAAACAAAACCACACACTGTAGTCATCCAATTTCATAGCGTCAAATTCGAAGTAACTGCACAGAAATGACAAGAAGTACTCTCTCATCTCTTCAGTTTAATTCTTGTGTCAAACCAGCCTCTTGGGGAACTGATACGCACGTCAAAATATGCAAACGCATTTCCATGTGTTTGCATATTTCTTGAGGTGAGAAGACTGGTCTCTTATGTGATACATGGTCTTGTGGATGCTGATAGGAACTTCGCTGTACAACATATCAGAAACACACGCATAACAGAAAACCACAATGTCTCCAGCTGACATGCTACCTCTGATCTGCCAACGGAGTGAATTGTAATCAAAGAGCAACCAAAAATACGTTTGGCTTCCATCATTCAGTTTTCTGTGTTTAAAATGATGTTATGTTGTGTACAAGCAGCCAGACAAGCCTGAAACCACGGGGAGACGAAACACTTTGTTTTCAAAATGGTTGTTGGGTTGGACAATTTCTCAGACGCTGTAGTGGTTTTGAAACTGGTGCGAGTCACTGTCTTGAAGAATACTTTGGGGAGTTTTTGCCATTATTAGTGAGCTTAGAGAGGGAACTGCTAAAAAACAAATAAAAAAATACAACATCATTTAGACCTCAAGATTGTGAGATCATTGCTAATTCATCTGAAGATAAAAGAAACTAAGACAGGAAAAAAGGAAGTTGTGATGTACTGCATGACAATATTAATGGGTTTGCCAAGTGATTGTGTGTGTGTGTATAAAAATCCATGTTCTCCATAAGTGTGTGTTTGGGGATCCTTGTGTGTGTGTGTGTGTGTGTGTGTGTGTGTGTGTGGGGGGGGGGGGGGGGGGGGGGCAGAGGTGGAAGGAAAAAAGTAAGTGAGTCACATCGGCTTGCTCCTCCAGACACACAGCCACCACACACACACAAAGCAGCACTGTCTCGAGACACTTGAGAGCGCATTGCATGTTGCACATGGTCAGAGTTTTCTCATTTTGCCACTGCGTCTCTCTTGCTCTCTTCTTGTTGCTCTCCTTCTCGCCCCTTCTCCCTCTCTCTCTCTCAGTCTGTGGGTTTCAAGTGCAAATGAATCCACACTCCGAGGATTATGGGTAAGCACTTTGAAGTGGCAAATGATGGCCTCCTGTGGCTCTGCGTAGGAAACACACATGCACGCATACATAACATAGACACTCACTCGTGTGCTTACAGACTCGTCCGTCCACACTCAGATACCTCATGGTAGGCAGCTGGTTAAGAAAACACGCCTATAGATGAGGACAGGCTCTACAAATGTACGTACACACAAACAAAGGTTGGACATGTGTTCTGCACTCTTTACTGGATCTACTTAGGCTTTAAAGAGTAATAATTAATAGGATACTGCAAAGGAAAACCGAATTAAAAGCAGCAAATTCCTCTTATGTTGATCATACTCAGATTCATTATTGAATTATATTAAATTAGCGATTTATGTGTGAAATATTTGTGTTTTTGTAGCACAGCATTATAGGACTGCACAAAAGAAACTTTTGAAATGTTTAGAAACTAAGAAAAATACTTTCTTCTTCCAGTAGACCAAAGCCAATTCAGACGTGACGTGTATTATGCCATTAGCCCACCCCTTTAAGAGATGAACAGATCCTGAGACTATTCACTCTGGGAGATGTGGCTGTATGATGAGCACAGATTATGACCAATTCTGTATCTCCTCAGAACTCTCTCTGGCTGCACAGATTCAACTTCCAAGACGAATGAAAACATGAAGTCAGACCCTACCTAAAAAGTTCATCTAACGAGGTCATTGTTACCAGAAGACAGAGTCAGACATATATTCTTTTCTTGCGAACACAACATTTCCAACAGTGCACATTTAATGTTGCATTCACACTAGCAGTGAGAGAGCGACAAGCTATAATTTTTATCAATGTAAACCGGCGATATGAAGCGACAAGGTGACATCCGACACTTATTACTATGCCCCGAGCGAGATGCGCGACATGAAAGTCGATCTTGCTTAAGCTGACGCAGCGACGCATCATGTGCATTTGCTTCAAACATCATTGTGCTATATTTACAATCCAAAAATTCCCCTGACAATGACGTCATGAAAGCGCTTGACAATGACAGCGACAGTGTCTGATATGTAGCTTATCTCACCTGTAGTGTGAATGCACCCTTAGAGACAGGAAGTGTGTATCATTTTGTACATTTAGCGCAGCTTGTGATGTGCCATCCTGTGTCTTAGAGCAGGGGTCTTCAACGTTTTCCAGGCCAAGGACCCCCAAACTGATGAAGAGATGGATCGGGGACGCCCTACTTATGTATATGTGTATTTAAAGACATTTAAATTTATGGAAAAAATTGCGGGGGGAAAATAAAAAAAAAATCTAATCCAGCAAAACTTCCGCAACCCCCATGCAGTACCTCCACGGACCACCTAGGGGTTGCGGACCCCCTGTTGAAGACCTCTGTCTTAGAGCATCTTTGGAAGGACTATTGGTGACTTCAAATTGTGCGTATACATTGTCTGCATCAAGTTACCTGCGAGCCTCGCTGGCCTCTAGACACCAACAGTTCCATAGCAGCAGTGTTCTCACAACTCATGATTAATGTAACCGCTCGAACGAGGCGCAACAACTTCCCATATCATAACCACGGGTTCCGTACAAGTTCCAAGAGGCATGAATCAGAGTGGAAGCTAATTCCAAATTCATTTCATCATTTTTATTGAAAATGCAGCTCCACAGTTTCCAAATTCATCCAAAATTTACCCAGAATCCAAAAAGTAATTCCATTTAAGCAGCAAACTCTTGGTCTTCTTGTCACGGTAATATTTATCTTCCAGAGGCTGTTAGTGGCGCAAAAAAACAGAATTTAAATCTTAATGATTGAATATGTCCTTGGGAGTCATAACTTGTCCCTCAAAGTTTTTACTGAAGTGCACGCAGAAGCCTCCTCTCTGCTGATTTTTGTAGTAACTTCAGTCATTTTCACATTTCCTCGCAGTTTAAAGATAATAAACTTCTTTTAGTGCATCCTATGAATATCAAATGTTCGTGCTTAAACTCTGTCCCATTTTAACTTCTCTTTATTGTAGCTCTGCTTCCTTTTCACTCTCTGAAATTCCCTCTGTGTCTGTCTCTGAGTCTATATCTCCCCCTGCTGTGCATCTCCATTCCATCATTCACGTAGTACACTCCACGCTGCAGGACACAAATGAGGAGAGATGGAGACCAAAAACCTCACAAGAGACAGGAGAGAAAGAAGCTGATGAAAAGAGAAGATTAATAATACAAGAGGAACGAAATAGAGACAGAAAGGCAACTAAAGAAAGTGTGAGATGAATGAAACCAAATTGTCACAGACTGAGAAAAACAGACGAGAGAGGAAGAGAAATTAAATTACAGTGATTATAGTGCACTATATTTAAATCTTTTAAAATGGCATTATGTACTATGCTTAATGCACTCTAAAGTAGAAACAGAATCACTCTAGTTCATTCAGGCTTTTTCCTGCTCTAAGCAGTCAAATCACAGTTCAGATGCTAATTAGTACAACGTAAGTAAATATATCACCACTCTTCAGTTGAATAGTTCAGTCTGTCAGTAGCATGCTGGAGCAAAACTCAGACTTAATCAGAATGTCATAATGGGTCATGTTTCCATCATTACATAGAAAATACACTGATCAGGCATAACATTATGACCTAATATTGTGTAGGTCTCTCTTGTGCCTCCATGACAGTTGTGACTCATCAGAGAATCAACATGGGCCTTCTGAGGGTGTCCTGTAGTGTCTGGCAACACACTGTTGTTAGTGGGGGCCTTTGGGGGCCTCTGTGGATCATCCCACAGATACTTGATCATTTTGAGATCTAGTGAATTTGGAGGCCAGGGGCCTCATGTACAAAGTTTGCTTACGCACAAAAACGTTCCGTACATTCTTGTTCACAGAAAAGTTCAGACGTATCAAGAATGAAATGACCGTGAACTTGTCCGTGCCTCACGCCAACCTACGCTGGTGTCTACAAACACCATCACATGATGAATTTGTAAATGTCAACAGGAAACATTTTCATTCGATCAATGTACAGATGATATGTGATGCGCAAATGCAATTAACCAACATTGTGGCACGTGGAGGACAGCTGCCAAAGAGTACATTTTTGCGCACCTCCACTCCACTGAGTAGCGTCTCCAATTCGCTTTCTGTGAAGTTCTTCTTTTTTCCTGTCTTATTTTCTGATCGTGCAGAGAGGGGGATCTCAGGTGCAGGGTCAATTTAATTATAATTTGCATATTTAAAAGGGGGCGTGGACAGGGAGGGGTCGGGTACAACATGTGCGCTCAATTCTATGTTGATAGGGATGCACAAATGAAATGTGCTTCTGGATCTGAGCATGCGCCAAGTTTTAGTAGGAAATCCATGCAAGTCTTTGTACATGTTTTTTGAGTTGTTCCTAAACCGTTTTTGTGTGTGTGTCTGTGTCAGGCTGCATCCTGCTGGGGATGGCTGCTGCCATCAAGGAGTGTCATTGCTATGGGGTGGGGGTGCCTGGTCTGGTCTAGGTGGGTGGTACATGTCTAAGTTACATCCACGTGAATGCCAAGTTTTCCAGCAGAACATTGTATTGTCACAAGATGGTCAATGTTATTTACTTCTCCGTCAGTGGCTGATTTTGTTGTAAAGACAAATTTTGCCCCCAAATTATTTTCCTCATGGGGAGGTTCAGGTTGGCTTCCAGGATAGTATGTTGGTAGATCATGCTTTAATTCAGTAAAAAAATTGCAAGCACTGTAAATAAGGTTAAGGCCAGCAGCCAATTTTTCCTGTCTGAGTTGTCTGATCATGATTATTCCTCTGTATTTTAATGTACTTTTAATGTTGAAGAAATGTGTGTCTTATTGAATCAATTCTAATTAAATCTACATTAAACATTAAATTACTAAAACCAGTGACACACAACCCAGAAGTTCATCTAATAGCATATGATATTGTTCAGCCCCGAGACAAAGACAGTAGGAGGGAAAGCAAATAGTTATAGATAAGAAAGAAGAAAAAAGGAAAGAAAGAAATTACCAAAAACTGTTAGAGGAAAAGTATAAACTGCAGTAAATCAGGAAAATAGTGAAAAATGGAGATAGAGATGAAATGAGATAGAAAGCGAGACAGCAGAGGAGTAGAGTGCAAATCAGCAGGTTTCTGGCACTGCAGCCTGGAAGTCGGGAGGGTTTGAAATGCAAATTAACCCCAAATCTGTTTTCTGCTCTTCCCCGGTGCTTCCTCGGTGGAATCACAGCTTTCTGCCGTGCCAGCTCCTCTACCTGTCAGTCCTCTCATAATTCACTCTCTCATTTCTCCCTCCGCCCGTCCTCTGTTATTTAGCCTTTTTTTCCGGTCTTTTCCTCTTGCAGTTTTCAGGTTACCAGGTTTGGATGAAACACAAAATGAGCAGGTTTTATTCTTGTGTTTGTTGTTAGGGTGGATGTTCTACAGAGGGTGATACAAGAAAAAAACCCTCATTTTTAGTTTCAATTTACTACCAAAGCTAAGTGACACAATTAACATATCTATTGTCTGTAATTTATTCAGGCCACAAACTTACAAATCACAAAACTAAAGATACAAAAACTGCTGCTGTATCAACTTTATATAAAATCAAGTGTTATAAATCACTGTTCAGTGTTTACACTGGATTACTTGGATTCTGTTGAATGTTTCATTTGTGTTGTTTCATACACACACACACACATTGCTAGATAAGATGTGTACTGTATATTTTGTTTTCATATATTATCTTGTGAATAAATGTTTCTACTGCTTTGTTTCAGAACGCCTTGATAGTCTTTTGATTTCATTGTGTCCTGCACAGCAAAGCTGCTTCACACTATGACTAAGCCTCCTCCATGTTTCACAGTCTTTACTTTCCTCTGCGAACATGTAGCTGATGCGACTGAAAGCTTATTTTATTCATCTGCCCAAAGAACATTCTTCCAGAATCGTTGCGAACTGTCAACATACTTCTTAGCAAACTCCAGTTGAGCTTTTTATGTTTCTTCTTCACAAGCGGCCCTTCATTCACAAATCACTGCATAGTGCAACCAGATGCTATGGCACACTGATCTTAAGAATCAGTTATGCAGCTGTCTTCCACCAGAAATGCTTCTTTTCGGTCAAATGAGGTTTAGCCACAAGAGGTGTTCTTGTATCTTTTACCTTGACCAACATTTACAATTACAGTCCTCAGACTCTCCTCTTTTCTTTTGTTGTCTGTGTTCAGATTGGTGCACAATGACACTGAACAATATACAGATTCTCACTTTAATAAGTGTTGAATGGCAGGCTTCACAGTGAATTAGCAGTACAATCCCATCATGCCTCACTACTTCAAGGGTGTAGTAATAATTTTGTTTTACTATTTTGCAAGCTCTTCGTAAAGAGTTCAGCCAAGAGTTCAGTTCTTTTCACAACTTTTTATTTCACTGACAAACCAAAATCAGGCCTGAATGACGAATAACCTGTTAAGATACAATAAGCAATTGTACTAACACTGTTGGCTATGTCAGTATTATATTATTATGAATTAGGATTTTGCACTCTATTAATTAGCAATTTTCTCCTTCTTGTTCAGGTTCATAGAACCTGGCCTCCCCTAAATAATGCTGATCAGTTGTTCTACAGTTCATTCTTCCCAGAAGACTTTCACAGCATCCATTTCTCTTCTCATGCACTGATCTCGATTCATAAAGCTGAGTCCAACATAAGGAACACCTTATTCCCAGCAGAACATTGCCTTCCACCTACTGGCAACATTAGTGGCTGCCCGACACTAGTAAACGGCTGACCCTCAACTTGGTGTGTACCGGCTCATAGTGTTCTGGACCTGGCATTCATGTGGATGTTACTTAGGCATGTAGCACCCACCTAGACCAGACCAGGTACCCCCACCCCATAGCAATGACACTCCTTGATGGTAGCAGCCATCCCCAGCAGAATGCAGCCTGACACAGACACACACACAAAAACGGTTTAGGAACAACTCAAAAAGTTCCCTCCCCTCAACCCATAGGACCCAAAGGCCCAACTAACAACACTGTGTTGCCAGACACCACAGGACACCCTCAGAAGGAACATGTCCATTCTCTGATGAGTCACAACTGTTTTGGAGGAACAAGGGAGACCTACACAATATTAGGATGGTGGTCATAGTGTTATGCCTGATCAGAGTATTTTGTCCCGTCTGTCCCTTTGTCTAGTGTTTCCGTTGTACCCCTTGTGATTCCTTGTTTCTAGGGTTTCTGTATCACGTTTGGTTTTTGGTTAACCCTACAAATCCTACAGTGCTTTTTTTTTTAACCCTGATTTTGTAAATTTTCATTAAAGTTCTTTTGTTTCCTTCTCCCTGGCGTCCTGTGTCTGGATCCTACCTCACCACACAACACAACATACTGTATGTGACAATTCAAAAGCTATCTATTTAAATATACACATTTTGTTAATTTTGTGTTTAGTTTTGGCAAAAAGGGGAAATGAGGAGCCTTTAGTTTTAAGGCAGTGTAGACTATTAACAACACATAGATCATTTCATACATGAGTGTGATTTCAAGCATTGCTTCTCCTCTTTGAGCCCAGCATCCCCTCTGACTCTCCTCTTATTTCATTCTCTTTCTAAATATCACTCCCCCCTCTGTCTTTCCTCATCCCCACTTTGGCTGTCTGGTGACATAATGAGGCCAAAGTACCCAAAGTGTGAAACCTCTGTCTCTGTCTCACTGTGTCTTCCTCCCTTTTTTCTCTCTTTGCTTTTATTTGTTGGCTGTACTTTCCCCCCCGTTGGTTTATTGTGTTCCCTGGCAGCAGAATAAGGGAGCTGAGAATGGCCATACAATAGTTTATGAAAAGGTTTCTGAGAGCGCTTCTTGAGAACGTCAGCCCGGGCCCTTATCTGCCTTATACCGCCAAACAACCCTCGCTCTTGTCACAGCCTTCGTTCTTTACCCCAACATGAAACGCAACCTGTCATCGCTTCCCTGTACTCTCCCTATTGTTTTGCTGTCCCTCTCTCTTTGCTCGCTCTTTTGTGTTGTCTTGCTCCTTCTTGTTTCCTTCGGGCTATTTTGCCACCTCTAATCTCTCGGTCACTTATTAAGGTCCTCACCCCTCTGTGTCCGTCCCTCTGGTGTTTATTGACCTTCTCTACTATTTTGCTCATTCTCTCGTGTTGTTATTGCAGGATTTCTTTGTTACTGTGTCTCTCTTATCGTTCTGGTCAGCCGTCCCTTCTTTGCTTTCATTACCTTATTTTTTATCTTAGCCAATTCTCTTTCAGTACTTCTTAATAAGGCACCACACAGTATGAACAGAAGGGCAAAACAGACTTTATATACATAAGAAATAGATGCAGCCTTCCATTGTTTGGCCCTGAAGTGCAACCTGAAACCAGCCCTCATCAACTCCGCAACAATCTGGCAACCAAGCATCCTTCTGTAGCTTGTTTCTTACCGATGGTTAGCATTTTCAAGTTGGAGCATGTCTGCAAGTTGAGGGTCTGATACCACCAGCCACTTTGGCGGCCCGAGCAACATTCTGGTGGGAGCGTTTCTAGCTCTATCTCAATTCTATGCTCCCTATCGTCTTCCAGCTACACCTGGATGGGACCTCCAGCTCCCTCGACTAGCGTAGTGCAGCTGTGAGCAACGCATTGAACAGCAGGCGAGAGCTCAGCGGAGGTCCGCATCATTACGGTTGCTATGCAGCCGAGTTTGACGGCATCTCGTGGGCGTGAAGTCGGTAGCTGAAATAATAAAAAAAAAAAAAGGACGATGCAAAGAGAAAATTATGGACGAGATAAGGAAAGGGTTCTGAAATTGAAAGTGCTGCACCATTTAACTGTGTGACACTGGTGTCTGCTCCATGTCTCAATGCCTTGCAGGACTTGCAGGGATGAGCAGGTAGTGTTTAAATGGGATTCGTGTTGTTAGTGTGTTCTGTTTGCTTAGTACTTAGCTGACTACATCTGTCATCCCAGTATTATAGCCCAATGATTCATCATCGTTTACTGTACTGTCCACACTCTTCTCTCACTCCACAAACTCAGTTCATCAGCTACTAATTCTGTCTCTCTGTCCCCCACTTATCTTGCACCCCTCTCTCTTCCTCTGTTCCTCGTTCTCTCCTTCTTCAGGGTTCGCAAATCCTCACTCATCTTTCCCCCTCTCACTCATTTCCTCTCTTTAACTTCTGTCTCTCATGCATTCTCTCTCCAACCTCTGCCCCTCCACACCTTCCACCTTTCTTCTTCCCTCAGTCCTCCTGCCAAGGCTGCCCTCCCATGAAAATCAATAGCGCTTGTCATTTGCTCGAATACCCAAGTTTATTCGGTCAGCCACCACAAAAATTAATTCGTTCACGCAGTTTACAGCTTGGATTATGATTGCCAACAACATTTGTCTATTATATAAAGTCGCACATTTCCCTAGGACAGCAGAGGTGAGGTTCTTATGTTTGTGACTTGTTGTTGTTCCTGTCTGTCGTTTTCCTGTTGCCGTTTTTATCTTCTATATCTTTTATTTTCCCTTTTTTTGTGGTCCCTGTCAACATTTTCCAGCTCTGCACTTGTCTTTTTTTCTGCTCGTCTTCTCTTTTTAATACTGCATGTTTTCCCATCTTTCCTCTGATTTACTTCTGGCCCACTTCTTCCTCTTCTGCCAACTTTCCCGCTATCTCGCCACATTCGTCTTTTCCCGACTACAAGTCTGCCTCCGTCTCCCACGCTTCTCTCTCTCTCTCTCTCTCTCTGTGTCTTGATTTTCTCTCTCTGCTGGAGGTATAAATAGGACTCCTAATAAAGTGCTAATTAATCTCTGGTGACAAAATCAAAGAAAGCACATCTGCATCGCTGAGGGGAGCGATGGAGTCAGAGAGGAGGGAAGGAAAGAGGATAGACAGGAAGGGGCAAGAGAAGGAGAGAAAAAATGTAGATGAGACGGGAAAAAACTGAGAAGAGAACACTGATTTAGGCAACAAGCTTTCAAAGTTTAGATAAAATATTTTGGGGAGTTATGGTTTAAATATGTGTGGAGGATTAAAGTTTACACACACCCAATGAGAATGGTGGACATAATGTAAGGAGAAAATGGTATAACAGTGGGTCACACTAAGGTTCAGAAGGCTCGGCTCTGTCGTCAATCAGCCCATTGTTCAATAATTTAATCAGCTCTCTTGGAGTCCACATCTCAACCACGCGGTCCAATCGCTGCAGCACTACTGTCATTTCTTTACCTTAAGTCCTTCACTGCGTTCAACAGATGCATACTTATTACCAGTGATGAACCAAAGGCTTCATCTACTTAAGACTTTTGTTTGATCAGTGATTCACCGGGGCTTTTCCAACACACACTGAAAAGGTTCCATGATGGTCTTTGAAAATCCAGACCAAAAGTTGCACGGGCAGTTCAAGCCTGCGCTGTTTCTCCTCTTTCTGACAGATGGGGGAATTCTTACCAAAGAACTGAAAGTGGTTTTTCAAACGATATCTTCAGGGAGACAGAGATCAGGGGCTGTTCACGCAACAAAATCTAAGAGCGAGCTTCTTCCACTAACATGTTTACTGGGGGACGTCTCTGTCAATAAACCTCAGCACCAAAAAAAGAGAAAAAAGTAAATAAATTAAATTATAAAAATAATTAAAAGACATTCCGATGATGAAATTGGACTTGACTGCCTGTTTGCAGACAGTGTGTATTCTGTTCATTCATCTAAACAATAGTACACACCATGTGTCATCGCCAACGAAAGTTTGACAGCTGGATGTTGCTGGGTGAGACATTTAAAGCTTTATATTATTTTTCATATATTTTAATTACAGAGTCCCTGCGATAAGAAAGAAATGTCTGCTTATGCTGCCAATATCTGTCTGTTAGTGTGCATGTACACTTTTTGCTGGTTGTTTTATCTTGAAAGGTCTGTAAGCTCGAGTGCTTCCAGCTCTCCTGGAGTTGTGTGCAGATTTGCTGCTCGAGAAAAACTGGACACAATGCAAGACTCAAACATTTCAGATGACACTGACATTTTCCCTCCGTCATACGGATGAAAATAGGACTCCACTCAACAGCAAGTGACAGAAGATCTGAATGGGATGCTTAAACTGTTGCTATTACCAAGTAAGCATATGATAATGAGCGCACGTGTTGAGCTGATTTATCATTTTAAGGCAATTAGACTGCAGGCTGCTTTCTGCTATGTTGGCCAAAAACTGAATAAAAGTCAATTTAAGCAAATCAGCCAGTATGAGAAATCTATGTAATATGTATTTGGTTAATGTTTTTGCCGAATACTGCAAAGAATATCTATTATCAAAGTTTTGTTAGTGCTGTATGTCTAAAATTAATATACACTCAAATTAATAATTAATAACAAATTAATAAAAAGCAAACTGGACATATTCCTGAACCAACTTTTTGCATGAATCGCCCGAAAAACGTCACAGAATCTTTTCAGAAACTTCTTAAAAAGTCTGGTATATTTTCCCCTAGAACTGCACACACCCTGTGAAAGCGGAGAAAAAAGCAGGCTGCGATGTAGCGAGAGGTTCCCACTGGTACGAGCAGCTAATGTGCAGAATAACCATCAGCTGTCTGGAGAGAAGACACTCCGTTTTCAAAGCCACCGTCGGCTAGTTATTCCCCGAGGTTCAGTGAGTAATAAGTTTGATGTGACTTCACAGGCAAACCTGCAGGCCTTGGAATTATTAATCGTCAGAGAGACTTGATCTAAGAAAAAAAATAAAATAAATGAAAAAATCACGGCCAACCTGTAGCCCCTTCAGCACTACAAAGAAGAGCGGCATTGTGGACTGTTACCAGTTTTTGCAGAACGACTAGAGGGCTTTGGTGTCTTTTGAGATCGAACAAAGGAACATTTCTGACTTGGAGCATCATGGGGACATGAACAGGATGGGTTCAAAATTATAGATTTCACAGAGCTCGGTGCTTAAGTGAGACAAAAAGGGAAACTGAGTGAAACACATTCTGATTCTGACCTCTTTTGTAAATGACTTTTAAACACCTGATGATTGGCTTTTACACCGTATAGTGCTTGGTGTCAATATGTACAGAAACTAACACAGTTCTCAACAGGATTAGGATTCTTTCATCATTTCTTTAATAGCAGGAAAAAGCACATTAGAAACTAAAATATACTACATTAGTTTGAACATGATGTTTGCTTGTTTTAGTGGAGTGTGAAAGAAAAACTTTTAATGAACTCTGAGAACTTTGAAACTCAGATAATTGTTTTGCTCTTATTTCTAATGAGATGGGAGCTACTTTTCTCAAATACCGGATCATTACAATACTTTAGTGTAATAGCTACTTATACGTGTTAACAGTTGGCTCGTGCAAATCATTTACGGGAGATTCATTCGACCTCATTTTAAGCTATTAATGTGTTAAACGCTGTTAAAGCACGATCGATTCGTACTCTTTAAGGGATTGTGCAAAAACTGAATGTAGATGTCTGTGTGTTTGCCTTTTGTGCCTTAGCATATATGTTATATTTTTTAGCTTTTGCACTGAATAACTGCACTATAATTTCGTTGCTCATGTTACAATGAGCTCTGTCCTATTCCAACTCATGAAGTCATGGCTGTGTGTCTTTGTCATGTTTTCATTGCCCTCTTTCTCTTCGCCCTTTTCATTCTTGTCATATTATTACCGTATCTTTATTGTTTGCCATCTATCATGCTTTGGTGTATTCTCTCTTAGTACTTGGCACCACAGACAGCAGCACAAAGCAGACTTTAGATACATAAGAAATAGGTGCAACTTTCCATTGTTTGGCCCTGAAGTGCAACCTGAAACCAGTCCTCATCGACTGTGCAACAATCTGGCAACTAAGCATCCTTCTGCGGATTGTTTCCTACCGATGGTTAGAATTTTGATGTAGGCAAGCCACGACAGCGCTTAGTCAGCTCCAGGAATCATGAATTATATAGTGTCAAGCCTGCAAGTCGAGGCTTTGATACTAATAAACTTTCATTTTAGTGGTTTGAGCACATTCGGATCGGAACACTTTGAGCTCTGTCTCACTAATCTTCTTCCTGCTACACCTGTGCTTGTTTCCAATGAGGTAAGTGGTACCTTTCTCAAATACTGATTATCAGGTCATTACGATAATTAAGAGATTTTTGGCCCTTGTAAATGGCTCATTTTAACTCATCCTGCAGTCATGGTGGTGCATCTTTAAACCTTGGCCTTTTCACTTTAATGTCACTGACCTTTGCTACCTAACTTTGTTCTCCTTTAACCAGGGCGGAAGGGAGCACCTCCTAAATGTCACTTCATGAAACTCCATAATATCAATTTATGAACAATGGTGTTGAACTTTCTTATCCGTGGTGTTACATTCATTGCAGTGATGGAGTGACTGAAAGTCACACGCTAGGTGACAGACCTGCTGCAGTAGAATTAGTTTTCTCTCTTCTCAGAACGTTTTTGTTTTTTCCGTTGTGAGACATGAGGCTTTTAAGATGTACTGATGTGACACATTCAGAGGTAACCCCACAGCATCAGCTCCAGATAGACACATGAAACGCGACAGTGATCCGTCTCCCACGCTGTGTGGCAACAAGGGCAGCTCTAACTCTCACGTTGGCTGGGGATTCAGATGGTTGTTATTGTCATAGTGATCCCTGGGTGGGCTGCAGTGCGCCCTGACAGGCCGATAGGCGGCGTTTTGTCCCCATTTGCCTCGCTTTCCACTGCGTCTCCAGGCTGCACTTCAAAGCAACAGATCTCCAAATTCATAAATAAATCAGCGGAAGAGGGGAAGAGAAAGCCGCACATATCTCCGATACAAACACAGACCGAGGTGGCTGGAAGAGCGCTACATGCACATGATACAATCGGCCATGGAAACCACAAACGCAGAAAGATTAATTGTGAGAAATATTATGGAATATGAAAAGAGGGAGCACCCCTTTTAATGACAGTGTTCCAATTACCTCACCAAGGGATGTTCATATAAGGGGATCATAGAGATATCATAATGAGCACCTCAATCAATTACCATTTAAGGTCACTGGACACTCAACCCTGACTTAGAAGATTACAAACCTGTAAACATTGTGTCACATAGACTATATGAAACATTACATTTAAGCATAATGAGTGAAAAATGTAGGCTTGTTATATAATAATTTGATTTAGTGTTATACTTCCAACATTACTCTTTGTTGCACTATCAGGCTCTCCTTTTAACTTTTGCAAAAAAACTTATCACTGTAATTGCTGATGTATGCAGATATACACTTATTAAGAAACCCTGTCCATTCCATCGTTATAAACCTCTCTTTTGTTTTAGTTTATACTTTATATTGTATTTGACCCTATTTAAGTAGAGAGAACAGTGCGCAACCGGAGTCAGATTCCTGATATGGTTGCGCATGCTCGGCCAAATTGAGCTGATCCTGGTTTTAGTGATTATAGAAATAAAATTAAAAAAAAAAATCCTGAAACGGAAATGTCACTGTATTAGTGAACATAAGTCAGATACTTGAGGTCTTACAGGGAAAAAAAAAATAAAAAAAAATAAAAATAAAAAAATAGTTAAAGCACATGAAGGAAAAAAAGCAACGCAATATTATTCCAATAAAGCCAAGAGCGCACGACCAACCCCAAATATAAACCACGGGGAATGCGCAGCGTAATGCTTTGCAATTGAACTTCGCACCACTATAATTTAGTGCAATGCAGATACTCGATCTTGACAAAGATCTTGTGGAACAGAATTCGGTGGCGATGATTTTAAACCCACGAGGCTAAAAGATCGCCCTACAACAACACAAGCAAACAAAACGTGTGTTTCACGTGTTTCCTTTCTGCAATGAGTCACAGATAAAAAATCACGGCCATAACTTTCAAGTGATCGAGACAGGCTGCCTTCATCAAGGACAAGTCAATCAAAATGTGATCGGTGGCAGCGGACGTGCAGAGGGAGGGAAAGCGCCTCGGAGCGCTCTCGGAGCTTCAAGTTGCAGCAATACGCGCAAAACAAACAAGTCGAAAAACAACAACAACGAAACGTTTTTATTTACCTTTTTGCAGCAGCCTTCTCTTCAATATAGCCTGAAGGAAAAGCATTTTCCCCCACACCGGTTCCAGCTTGGATGGACAATTCTCTCCTCATGGAAGAGCAGAGGAAGAGGAAGAAGAAGAGGCAGAACTTCTGTCTGCATGCACCTCACTCGCCGCCCTCTCTCCCCTTCTCCCTCTCCCTCTCTCTCTCTCTCTGTCTTTTCTCACCCTCCTCCTCTCTCCCTGTTTACTCTCTCAAAGGGCCCCCCTCCCTGTTGACACCAGCTGAACTGGAGGCTGTGTGTGTTGTTGGCTCGGAAGAGGAAGAAAACAGGAATGAAAAGTTGTCTCTCTAATCGACTTTAATCAGGTCTCTTTTCAGTCTGGTGCTTCCAGTCTGGTTCTGTTCCGAAAGAGATGATCTGTGTTTTCACATGTTCTCCTCCTCGTTTTCTTTATGCACTAATTTAATTACAGCATTCTCTCTCTCTTTCTCTCTCTCTCTCTCTCTCTCTCTCTCTCTCTCTCTCTCTCTTTATCTATCTCTTCTCCTCTGCCTCTCTCCTGATTATGCAAAAAAAATAAAATAAAAAATTGTAGCTCAAAGCCTTCGGGACTTTTGATGCCCTAGTTTTTTTTCTTCTTCTTCAGACTCTCTGTGTCTAGTGGGCTTGTATATATGTATGTGTGTGTGTAGGTGTGTGTGTGTGTGTGTGTGTAAGGCTGTTGAAAGTGTAGCCAAAAGATGAAAGCTTCCAACACTGAGACCCACCAGAATATGACTTATTTCTCAGCTCCCCCTTCGGCTGGTGATCATGAGGTGACCAGTGTCGCTTGATGTGACATGAAACCAAGAAACACTCTCTCTCCCCCACTGCAACGTGCCCCACACATCCATCCTCCATAACCAAGGGTTCCTGTTCGCCTAAGCAGGGAATGGGCTCTGGGGTTTGAGGCCATCACAGTGTGGGCAGAGCAACATCGCAAAAGGCAAGGCTATTACTGCAGCGCTATGCAGCCAGAAATTGCACCGAACATTGAATGTTTTAGTGCACTTTTGCTTTGGTTTTGTGCTCGAACATGCTGTATTTGAAACAAAGCATCGGTTAAAGGGGTAAAAGTGCTGACTCGAAGCTTAAACCTAAAGGTGTTTGCATCCACATTGGATGAACGGTGTAGAAATTGCAACACTCTTCATAAATACCCTTGAGGGTAAAAGGCTCCACCAGCTCTACGTTGTAAAGCCATTATAGATGTGAACACTGCCCAACTCCAGTAAATCTGAGAGTCAGCAATTTAACCTCGTACTCAGTGTTTCATTTCAGATCCTGGGGCACTGGGATAGAGCCACTGTAATGAAAAAAACAGATCACAACCCCATTACTTACTACGTATAGTGCACTGTGCTGGTATTAGGTGTCTTTCTTTTTTTGTGATGTTGAGGACCGACTGAGAATTTCGTAGCTTTTTCCACTTCATGTAATCTTTAATATTTTGTACTCACACTTGCAGAGCGAACAAGATTTTCACAGCTGCATTCAATCTGAGGTTCTTCCTTAAAGTACACTTAAAGCCTGAAGCAGGTGTGTCAGACATACATTTGCATGAAGATTAAACGAATGCATTTCAGTTTAGTTAAATTTTGTCTACTGTATATAGTGTCAATGACAACCTAGATTGTCTCAATATGAACCCAAATAGTGAAACCATAAGAAGCAAGCACTATGGCAACGGGGGCAGGGAAAAACTCCTTTTATGAAAAAGCAACCATCTGCTTGCGGCCGGCTGGGTACAGCCAGAAAAATAGAGGGAGATGGGACTGACGAGACGGGAGGAGAGGGTGAGAAGAGAGAGCAGCAGCAAATTATATTTATAGGTGATGTATAACACATGGGGGATTGATACTGGATTAAAAGACTAACAAGCTGTTAACATGTGCACCTGACACATGCATGAGTCAGGGATTTGAAATAAATAAAGGAATAAAGATAAAACGACATTATTAGATCCACCGGGCCAAAAATCAAACTTCAGCACCACGGATAGCGACTACTACCCAAGCACTGCTGTCCACAGCGAGGATCTCTTCTTCATCCGCTTGGGATCACAAAAGACTGAAATCTGTATGTCCCAGCATGCACTGGCAGAAGGCATGGTTACACCCCGGACAGGTGGCCGGTTTATTACAACACATACACACACACACACACACACACACACACAGAAACAGACTCAAAAACTCCTGCTGAGTCCACAAGGGAGTACAGTGCTGCCACTGGACAATCAGCTGGTGCTTAAAGCCTCTGGTGTGAACTTAGAGAGACTTCGATGTAGACCCTTACACAGAGTTTGCAAATGTAAACAGTTTTCAAGTAATCAATGATCTCTACTTTTAAACTCAAGTAAAATGAAAAACAATTTAGAAAAAAATGCCATTGTCATGTCTAAATATCTTTCTTGCCAGCATCTTGAGTTGCAAGCATATTTCAAATAGTGTGTTTGTTATATTTAAAGCAAAGAGTGTGGAGGTCACTACTAATCCAGAAAGAAATGCCCAACTTAGTGCAGTAGACCAGCAGTCTATGTTTAGGTATACCCATTATCCACAGACTTGTATATTTCCCACCATTTGGTAGAAGCAGAAAAACCTTTTCATCCTCCAAGCTGTCAAACATTGGTAGGCCACAGTCCCACTAGGCAGCATGCAGGCGCTATGAAGACGGGCATTGCTTAAAATAAGCAAGTGCTTTCCCTCAACACCGCCTCGGTAACATAAAGGTTAAAATAAAACTACAGTCAACAGGCTTCTGTCTTTCACACGGAGGCACTGCAGTGCTGGGCTGTGAACTGTCACAGAGACGGGTTTCACAAGTTTCTCCTCACGGGAAGTTCTTTTCATGTCCTCATATGTCAACGGTGAAACATCTGAAGTAAGGAGAACGCGTACACAAGGCAGCACAGGATGTTTTGACGGGATATACACCATATATATATATATATATATATATATATATACACACACAAGTTGTATTAAAGGAGTATATATCTGTAGCTGCAATATGGAGCAGACAAAAGACTGAATGGAGTTCTTGACATAATACATTCTTTATATTAAAATGGGGAAAATACAGAGAAGAGTAGAAACAGGACATTGAGATAGTGATGGAAGTGAGGATGTGGAGGCTGGGGGGCATAAACGCAGTTGAGCTCTCACCTCATAATGACGTGTTTTCCAGTTGTGATTCTTAAGCTTATCTCTGGGGCTGTTTATTAAACTGGTATGTGAGTGAAGTAAGCTGAGGTATTGTTTCCATTTTTACTTCATGTCTCTTTATTGATATGGAGCTAGATCTTTGCCCAAAACATCCCTATAGTACTTTCTTGTTTACTGTGGAGGGTCAACACAAGGTGTTTTAACCCCTGAAAGGAAATAACAATTCCCTTAAATGTACTGACAATGCTGAATCTATTCAGTAGAAGAAGAGGCAGACCATATCTTCAATGTTGCTACCCACATCCACAGGAAGAATGCAGTTAGAGTCATTCGTTACAACAACAAAAACAACACAACACATATGATAATTATCAAGCAAGGCACCTATAGTAAAGAAGATCTTGAGTAGCATGTCTGTAAGGTCATCCGGGTCATGGTATATCAAAAAGACTAAAAAACAAAGCAATAATAAAATTATTACACGCTTCAGAGTTAGTGTTAGTGTTTTCAGTTGTATTACATTAGGTTGCATTAGACTATTCTGGTGTTGTGTTCATCCGTTGTGTGAGCATATTTTTGACGATAGATAAAATGTGGGAATAAAATAAATTCATCACTTATTTACCCTCTATGACGCAAGCAGTTCTTTGGTCATCACTGTATTCATCCTTTCATTTCTACTTGCTTCCTTTTTTCATTTAGTGCCAATAGACTTTAGTAGTTGTCTTTTTTTTTCTTGCCTGGTCACAGGGGCACTGTCGCCAAGAGAAGTGTCAGAAAAGTTTTACCATCTGAAGGAAAAAGTCTTTTCATCTTTCTCTGTGTCAACAGTGAACTGTCTGAAGTGAGCGGTCCGTCGAGAGAAAAGATTGTGGAAGTCTGCTGGCTCTGAGCCCCGCTGTTTTTTCCCCCCATTTCTTATCTGCTAGAAGAGAGCATGACCTCAAACTGCATGCTAAAAAATGGTAGTTTTATGGGTTTTTTTTTTTCTTTTCCTCACATCAAGACAACGACCTCTTGTTGGACACGACTTAAGAATGTTTCTTTGAATTATTGAAGTATTCTTTGACACAAAAGTTGACAATACATAATAAATGTAATCATATTCAACACGGCGTAATCACTCAAAACTGTGACATGTTTAAAGTAATTTACCTTAGTTTCAAAAGTTTCAAAAACCCTGTTGAGCTCGATAAAGTCAAATCAACACTGACTAGTCGCTGATGACGTCACTAATAAACACGCAGTAGAAAGTAATGCTTTGCAACAATGAAATCTATATTGTTGACCTGAATACATACGCTGAGAACAGACAGCTCATGTGCTACTTACTGTGTGCTGCAGATATGTATAGCCTGTATAAAAACAGGCTGCAACTCAGCACCATCAGTAGCATTTAATAGTACTCCACAGCATTTTGTTAGATGGGATAGTGTAGCCAGATTAAAAAAAAATAAAAAAAATAATTTCTCTGAAGCCTCCTGTACTGCAGCTAAAGGTCTAATAACTTTGGTAATGAAATTCACCAGCAAATTGTTGAATAACAGTCTCCTCCTCCCTGATACCACAGGGCATTTGGTAAAGTTGTTAACTGACTGCTGTAGAGAAGATTTGGACCGTTCCTCTGCTAGTGTTAGTGGATGCCTTTTCAGATGAGTGTGCACTGCAGAAGTACTTTTGTTACAATTCGGGCTGACTTACATATTTTGCATGTCACAGTAGAATGTGCTTCATCTTTAGTGAAGTATTTCCAAACACTTGATGGACCACTGCTAGTTTACTGCAATGACCCACTGGGCTCCTCACCTGTCTTCTGTTGTTGCTCAGTGACTAGTCGACATGATGCTTAAAACGTCATGGTACAGTAGTGAAGTCGACAAACTGACTAGTCGGTACGACCACTAATAGCTAGGAGATGAACTTCGGACTTGCCTACACTGTAGTTCAGAGGACACAGTACCGTGATTCTGTAATCCGAACACCAGCGTACTTAATTACGGCCTCAAACTGCATTCTGGGATACCTGGCTGTCCTAAGTCCATAGAACTCACCCCCCCAATGAGTCCTCAATAAAAAGTGCAGGAAAAGAACACGTCTGGGCATTCGGACCGTCCTTGGACAGATGTGTACTTTGAACTGAAACAGTACTTGGGCAGCAAGGGATAAAGTTTCATAAATTCCACAAGAACACATATTGATAAATGTCCCACATTCCCTAAGTCCCTTCTCTTCTGTCAGCAAGCTCCAACAAAGAAAAGCCACTCCAGAGGTAATCCGTGTTCATCCTTACGGTGGATCGTTTCCTCTTTGACAGCGAATGTCTTGTTTATCTGGAGCAACACAGATCTTTCTTACGTGTGCCCTGCATTTAGTCTCATTCTTTCTGACCTCCAGAAGTGACATCCAGTCATCCAGTCATCATGTCATCCAGTCTTGTGTTTCTTCACAGTTACATTCATAACTTTTTTCAGTATATGCTTCACTATACACTTAGTTGCTATAGCCTACTTCATCTCCTTCAATACAGTTGCAGCCTTCTAGAGCATGGGCAAACAAATCATTGCTAGTTGCCATAAGTTGCATCTCAGACCCGGTGCGGAAAGGTGAGATTTAACTAGTGTAATTCAATGTGTGTATAGCGAGGGCTTGAACTCGAACGTAATGAATGTACATTTATGTGTAACTGTTCGGCGCTATAGCTTTACCTGCACGGACAATAGGTTAAGTAGGTTAAGTGGTGATGAAGCAGCTGCAAAGATTAAGAAAGAAGAAAAGACTGAAGAAGAAGAAGAAATAAAACAGCCCAATGAAACAATGCTAGAAACATATTAATGCAGGGTGTTCTGAGCCTCTTTGCCTGCAGTATCATTTCAATACATTTCAATTTATTTATTCATTTGTTATCACTAGTAGCTTAAATGTACCTCCTTGGTCTAACTTCATGTGCCCCACAAACTTGTTGCAAAAACACACAAGTTGATGAAAGTTGGAAAAAGAAAAAAGAAAGCACTATCGAGTGAGAGGAACTTACAGAAGAGACAACAAATAACAAGCAGATAGTCACTGCTTCTTAGGATACGGGTAATAAAGCAGTATTTCACAAAGATCAAAAATCTAAGCAGCAATGTTTTCTACCTTCATTCTTTGTCCCATAACGCATCTTAACCCTTGACAGTTCATTCCAGGATTTGTGCGAATTGTGCAGGTAGTGGCCACTGGCCTCAGGTGAAGATTAATACCAGTCTACAAAACCTATGCACTTCACATTTTCTTTTCATTTATAAACTTGCAGTCATCAGACCCAACTTGAAGGCAAATGGTACGGTGCAAATCGGATTTGATTTGTCTTGTTATTCTCTTTAGTCTCAGTGACTATTACGTTAAAATAGCCAATTAGAAACAAACCCATAAGGGTCAAATCACCCCATTCCCTTTTTAACTTCTACTTTAGCTCCAGTGAAGCAGCATATGGCTAACTGCCTTAACAGGTTCAGCACTGGCATGTTGTCTTCAGTACTCCTTCCTCTTAACACACACACACACACACACACATAGACGCACACCTTCTGTTTTACCTCATTATGGTCATCCTTGATCAGCAACATTTAGACTGGCAGCAGAATTTAATGAGCACACGCATTCATGTCCACATCATTATCACCCCTATCATATTATGTCACTGGCATGCTCATCGTCATCCATCACTATGGCCACAGACTGTGATTCAAACTCTCAGTGTTGTCCCCGTCTTTTTGTTTCTGTGATGCGAACCGTTCCTTTTGAGAGGAATATTTCTGTCCGGTCTTGCCGTTGACCTGTTCTCTGAGACATGGCTCAGAGTCCGCTGGATATAGCTGACACATCCGTTGCAAGATGAGACACAACAAGCACTCATCATGTTTATTTCATGAAGGCAAACATCCTTGTCGTTCCTCAAGGTTTTCCAAACCAGAGCAAAGTGAATAAGCCATATGTAAATACAGATATTAGCATAGAGTACAAAGCCAGATTGCACATTGTGTTGGTCCAGTTGAGACTGTTTCTGTGTTGTTTTTTAATTATGAATATTGCCAGAGAACACACTTATTGCATCATAATTTTGCATATATACTGACATACATGACCACTATTAGATTTTTAATGCAGCTTGATGAGGTCAACTCAAGATGTTACAGATTCTACGCAATCTCTACTGCTTGCAACAGCTTTTTGTAATTCTCAAATTCATATCTCCAAGGTACAGTTTGGTCTCTACTCCAGAGGACGAGAAAATATCTGTTTCTTTAGCTGAATCGGTTCTGTATTCACTATGTCACCTCAGGGGATTCCAGCCAAGGACCGGTCACAGACCAGGCGGCAATCTGTGTAGCTCTATCCGTAAAACAAACTACTAGATTAACTAACCATAAACCAAAATGACGACAGGTTGAGGTTAGGAGGCTGAGCAGGACGGCAGAGCTGGTGATAATTTCACCGTGCGACCATGAACGGAATCACATGATAGGAAATCTTAGGGAGGCCAAACTGCAGAGTGGGTGGAGGAGTGCTGTTTCTGTTGATGGATTTTTAGAATAAATGCGTTGGCTTTTATGGCGCCATTGGACTTGGGATGACTCCTTTTACCATTCGATAGTGAACAAGTGCTGAGCTCTTGCTGTTCGAGCCACACACGACCACTGAATGAGTCATGAAATGATTCAGGATAAGCAAGCAGCTGATGTGGAGGTAGTTTTTTTTTATTTTATTTTTTTTCACTTGTACAGTCAACCCATAAGAATATACTAATATATATAAGAGCTTCCCTGTCCATGATATTTATGCAAAATACAGTTTGATATTTTTTTTTCTCTGTTTCGCGCTCTCTCTCTGATATTTAACTCCTCCGAGCACCTTGTTTAGCACAATAAACTCAAATCAAATGTTTCCACAGAGCAGTGGAATGTCTCCACTGCTTTCCTCCCTCCACGTGAGGTCAGGGTGATTAACTCCATCCCACCTGGCATGTCAGGCTGAATAAATCGAATGGCAAACTCTGCTGCAGACAGCAGCCAACAGGAGTTCATCAGACATACACACACTCACACACACACACACACACACACAAACAGTAAAGGTAAACAGGACTAACTTGCGCTGACAGGTCCCAGCTACTGACAACTCAACTTTCTGCACAACCACACAGTCAGTCATGGCTTTAATTTTATTAGACAATCCAAGACCTCTGGTTTAATCGGACTGGACAAGCGGGGCTGGAGCTAATATACACGGGCTGCCCTCTTGTTAGGAGACACAGGTGTTGCTCAGAATGGTTTGTCCAAGTCTGCAATAGTCAGTCCCTGCCGGATCTTTTTAATCTCTTGGTATTTGTCAGATAACATGAACAAATGAATAAATCATTTCCTCCTTCTGCGATCTAGAGCATATATGGGATTGTACGCAATCAAGTTTGATTTTGGGTGCACACATCTCAAATTGGTGGGAGCGATTTTCTGGTTGTGTGCTGTCTTAGTCGGCAAATGTATCTATTTGACCTGTTTTAGTCACCATCCTGATTCAGCAGCGTGCATGTAGGGGGCAGGAGCAACATTACCACACTATCACCAGAAGAGAACACAGATAGATGATGATTCTGCTCATATTTCTTTCTTTAAACACTTTTTTATTTCAACTTGTTAATGGAAATATGCTGGTTATATAAACTATGATAAGGCAACTGACGGGGGAAATATTGTGGCGCATCCACCACCCCGATCTCCAAACCTTCATTTCCTGTTTCCTGTTACATAAGGGGCAAGCTATGTCCTCGTTGGCACTGACTGCTGGCACTAGATGTGAAGTGTGAAATCATCCAATATGGATGTGATTCCGAGGCGTGCTCGGCTGCAACTTTAATGGATGTTGCACACAAGAACGCATCACTAGATCAATTTCACATGCACTAATTTCAGCACCCACTTACAAAAATAACTATGGCCAGACATCATTTTGTCATACATACTCTAAAGTTAAAAATAAGATCTCATATTATATTAGAGCAATAACCTCTGTTACACAGTTGAAACTGGCACATGGACACTATCTGGCGGAAGGACACACTTGAAACCTCTGATTCAACTTTTTTTTTATGCACGCCACTTTTGTGGCATCCTCTGCGGTGTCTGCATACGTGTTGATGTTGTTGTTTATGTGCTGCAGAACAAGGAACCTCATATGTTTTATTCTGTGTGTCTTGGTGGTCAACCTACCCTTTTTAATAATGACAGTTTGGACGGATTATTGATCCTTTGGAGAAATTAAAGTCGTTTTTTTATTTATCCCTTCAGTGGAATGGATGCAGGAATCTCAAAGTTTTAAAGATGCTGTCTCTCAATTCGAGATTTCCTCAGACTACCACTGTGAATAATGGATTAAGGATTTAAAGGTGTGATGAAGCAGACGAGATGAGCACTCTGACTGCAGTTGTGCCGAAGCAAATCAAATGTTCTAGCAGGCCATGGCAAGGACATATCAGTAATATGAATCATTTTACTTTGCTTGAGTTCTGATTCAAGATATTCAAGACATATATATAGAATGGAATGCATTTTTTAGACCATCTCTAAATGTTAACTTACTACCATCTAATACATTTAACAATCTCCATGTTGCTGCTTTCTGTCATATCCTAACATAATTGACACTTAGAATCCATCGACACCAGAGCACTGGAAAAGCATGAGCACATAGCATGAAGCTGCTACAGATGTTTGTTTGATCCTCCCTCGTTTTTCGATTTTTTACTCTTGTGCCCTCTTAACTTGTCTTCTTTTTTTTTTTTGTTCTCATTTAACGGCCATGCTCATGCCCATGCGCAGCAAAAGCACATTAATATGTGCGTGTGAGCTGGAAAAGTCCTGCCACCGTTAATAAGGATCCTGTAGATGCAAACACACACACACACGTACGCGCACACACAAATAAATAATTCCTTGTGAGTTCTGCTACACTTAATTAGGATCATGGATACACACAAACAAGAGTAATGCAACACTTAATGAAGCATGCTGCATAGATACAAAGTGTATTTATGTATTTATTATCATTATTCAGAGAAACTATGGCTAACATGCAGCATGATCTGTACCATTTTTGCATTTTTTCCTTCCATCTATCAAACACTGTCCTTGCTACCAGAGGATCCCTTTACCTATAAGCTGCGAGGAAAAGTGTTTTACACAAGTGGCAGCAGGTGAAAAATACAAGTGCAGGTGGCTTGAATGGCCACTTGAGGCTGGCCCCAGGAGTGGGTCGATAACAATAAACCTTCAAACCTCCTTTTGGTTAAAAGAATACCTGGCTGCGCTAGGGCCTTTCTGTGCGGAGTGTGCGCGTTTGACCTGTGCCTACGGGGGTTTTCTCCGGGTCAGCGACTCAAGTTTCCTCCTCCCACAAAGACATGCTTGTTAGGTTAATTGGTGATTCTAAATTGGCCGTAGGCGTGAATGTGAGTGCGAATGGTTGTCTGTCTCTCTGTGTTAGCCCTGCCCTGTGATAGACTGGAGACCTGTCCAGGTTGTACCCCACCACTCGCCCAGTGACAGCTGGGATAGGCTCAGTGACTACATTTAGCCTTCTCAGAATCTGTATTCCTGCCAGCACGTAGCGTAACTAGTGTGCTAGGAAGGCATAACGTGTAAGCAAGTGAGACAAATTTCAATTTTACAGAAAGCACATTTCTTTAGTTTTGGTAGCCTCCTACCGCCACATGCAGTCGTGCCACTCATTCAGTCCTAAACCTGCTGTGTCCATTAAATGCAACTCTATCAACTCTACATCCACCTCCTTATAGAAAAGCTAACAGGCTGCCACAGAACACTGGCAATGACAAGTCATCAAAATGTTTGCTTACTATAGTATATACTTTTATGCTCTGCACTATTTTACCCAACTTCCGTATCTGTACAGATTCATTTGAGAAGTTATTTAGTTAGGAAACAGAGGGAGAATTTGCAGTTTAGTAACTGTGGGACCAAAGAGGTTTGAAATACACTCTGAAATGGAATGTTTTTTTTTTTTTTCCCTGAAATGTAATGTGAATGACAGTACAGATGAAACCTAAATGGTCTTGTTTTTATATAGAGCTTTTCTACCAATTCATCCTCAAAATGCTCAAAGACACTTCATCATGCGGCATGTTCCAAGATTCGAACCTGTCACTTTCTGTACATGCAACCATAGCAGCCTCTTTCATGCCTTAAGGGAAATACCACCCACACCAAGCATTCATGTACAGAACTAGGACCTGAAACACAGCTAGTGTGGTCTTTCTCTTTGGATTGCCTCTTTAGGTTTTTTTCACTGAGGTGAGCTGAAAACACAGTCAGTATGGGGCAAACATCTGGCACTGGCAAGAGGCACCTCCACAAAACAATTAAAGAAAAGTGCAACACAAGTACGGTGACTATTTTCTTTGTTATATAAGAGTCTTTATAACCTAGGTGACCTGTTCCTTTGTGACTCTGTGAAATGGACATTGAACTGAGGCTGCCACTCGAGCAGCACAGAATGAATCTGTGGCCTGAAACAAACAAGGCTTTTCCACAGAGTTAACAGTGTCATCCATAACAGGCCATGAATGGAGAAGAAGGTACATGCATGGCTGAAGGCCATTTTTTTCATACTTTTTATTTTCATTTGTGGCTAGTGGTGGCAGTTACAACGGTAGATAAGGAGGAAGGGACGTGCAATGGAAACAATTGTTCCAATAGTATTAGTCATTTAAACAGCATGTCCCATTTGGATTGGGACGTGTGTTCCATACTCGGCCATCTGCTTATGGTCACCTCTGTCAGTTGTAGATAAACTAACTATCCACAGTTAATTGACAGCAGCCACAGTCTGTGAGGCTTTAGATGTAGAGGTAGAGATACACGCTTAAAAGTAAAGCCCATATTTCTGCTTAGAAGGAAAAACACAGCCACTGTTATTAAAGACTCTACAGGTTTTAGAAAAATAAGCAAAATACTAGTAAACTATTTATTTTGATTATCCATCTGAAAAACTTGGAAGAACTTTATCTTTTTTGGAATAAGTCCAAAAAACAGAATATTTTATGCCCGTTAAACATAATGACTGAGGTCGTGTGTTGCAGACTGCAATAAAAAAAAACAAATGAGATGCATGTCCCAAATGTCCAAAGAATGCTCCTTAAACCTGACCACGTGTCTACATCAGAGAGTGCTACATTTGGATAAAGAATTAATTTGGACCATCCAAACGGAACATTAAGATTACTTTAATTGTCATGGCACACAACATACTACACAATGAAATTCAGGTGCACTGTCTGAAACGATGCCTATCTAATTTACTCTAATTTCTTATCTCATTTCTTCCATCTTACCACTCATGCTTTTGAAGCTGTGTCCCTCTCTCCATCTTTCCCAAGTGAACGTGGTTAATTAACATGGTGGCTGTATATTGCCTGGTTCCTCTTTCTTTCATGAGTAATTGTGGAGCATGTTCCTTTTGACCTGAGCACGCTTTTCATCTGCTTCTTAGTGCACTTCTGAAGTTCATTAAAGGCAAAGAAGGATAAGGAAAGCCAGCTGAACTGCGCCCATACTGGAATTGTTTAGCTGTGTAATGATTCATATCTGCTTTCACGATAACGCTTAATGCCTGGTCAAAGAAGGTGGTGGTTTCAGTCAACTAGCCCAGTAAAGAAAAGACGGTCTCCTGAAAAAAGACGTAAAGCTGCTTTACGAAACAAAACTCCTGAAATATCAAACAAGTCTTTCATTGAGTCTCAGTGTTGAATAAGTAAAGTGTCCACAAAGAGAAATTGGATTCGCCGGAGTTGTTTGAAGTCACAGCGTGGCCTCCGTGATCCTGCTCTCCAGATCCAAAGGCGCAGGCTTAATGTAGGCTCCATTCATGAGCCACTTTTTTAGAACATTTGCAAATGAATGCCTTGTGACTCATAGCTGCTTCCCACAAAATACACCATGCATCTTTAAGCAAGGAGCCTATGAAACACTCTCTGAGACTCTCTGGATTGATGACTGCTCTCTGCTGTTCCTTTAGAATCATTTCAAAGCTGCAGTACCGTAATTGCAGAATTATCATAATTACACTAACTTGCAATCACTGTAATTATAGAATTATTATGGTTATTATTAGGTTGAACATTTCCCCACTTACAGAATGATCATGTTAGCGCTTGATTCAAGGACTGACAGAAACCTAATTGCTGCTGCTGGTTTCTCTCCTCTTTTGACTTTTTTCTTCACAGCTTCATGTGTATCCACATCTCCTTAATCATCTCTATTTCCACACCTCTTGCCTCAATCTTAATGATCAGCCCTTTCCTCTCTCTCTATCTCCAAGTTTGTGGAGCTCGTAGTTTCCGGTTCTTCGTCCTTTTTTCGTAATTATTTGTTGTCATAATTTTCTGTCTATCCATCCGTCCGCCCTCCCTCCCCACTTGCTCTCTCATTCCTCATCCATCTCTCACCTTCCTTTCCCTCTAATGAGCAAAATGTCATCTGTTTCTGCTCCAGATATGTCAGAAATCTCCCCTGACACAATCAAACATTCATCACACACACGTATACACACACAGCGGGCTGTGCTTCCCCTCAACTCCCAGGCTTCTGAGAATAGTTTGATCGTCTGATCAGAACTAACATAAGACTTTCACTTCCTTCCTCGTCTGCTTCCTTCCTCTCTGTCTGATTAAATAGGTTATGGTATATTAGAAAGAACTTTCTGCAAGCTTGTCTTTGTGGCGGTGCAAATGCTTCCTCTGGGATTCCAACCAATCATAACTGTGATCACGCCATTAGATGTAAAATAATATGTGACACAACAGGAATTATACTGTCAAATCATCAAGGTTATACACGGCCAAAAAGCTAAGGAGTGCATAGGCTTCACTCCGGCAATAAACGGCATCGCAATGGTGCACAATAAGAGCATTTGACAGCAGAAGATACGGGACAGTGTGCTGTCCTGTACAGAGTCAAAAACATACAGTGCGACGTCTGCATCATAGCAACGGATTATTAAAACATCACACTGGGATGAATTCTAAGTTTTAAAGTTCAGTGTGAGAGTTTGCCCACAGAGAGCAGAGCCCTAACAGAAGGCATTATTTCTTCTTTTGTTTGCTTTGCAACTCAAGCAGCCGTATTCCACGATGGACCAGCCCTGTGTGAAGTCACCCAGAGGTTTTGAGAGGAACAGGTTTGAAGCTCAGTGCGGAGACTCGTCGCCATCTTGGCAGTGCATGGCTCTGTCTAACTCCCCATTAATGAGAGAAGAGGTGGGGCAAGAGTAGAGATGAGAAGAGTCGGTGAAGGAGCCAGCCTCATGCCGTTATCTGAGGACACTTATGTGATGCCTTCCTTTTCCAGCCGTGGAGGTTGCTGCTTGGATGCAAGTTGATGCAGGGGTGGGCCATGTACTTGGAAATAAAGTTCCAGCCAAGTGACCTGTATTTCACCTTATTAAAATTTGACTACTGCCGAGCAATTTTGTGATTTATTCACCGATTCGTGACGGAAAGCAACAACATCACAGTAATGAGGAAATGTTTGCTTGAAAATGGACTTTGTAGTTTTGCGAAGGAGCAGATTACTGAGATGTTGCATCACTATCAAAGACCTCCACCAGCATGTGGAAACAAGTTGTGCCCAAGTTGTTCAACGGCAGTTCTTCTGGCCCTCATTTGTTATCTACACACATGTACACACAGTTTGATGTGTTAACATTTTAAATCCACCCACAGCCAGAATTCATGTTCCTTCTAATCAGAGCTGGATGCCTGTTGTTAGCTCAGCTCAGCAGTGAGACCCATAGTCTTTGTGAGAGTTAGTGAAAGGATCAGAAAGCAGCTGATAGTCTAAGCAGCAGCATGTCAGACGACAGCTTTGTTTGTTATTTCTCTTTGTGGTCTTGTAGAATTAGTTTGATCCTAAATATTTGAATGCAGACCTGGTTAGAAGTTTAATTCCAGATTAATTCAATCATCCTCTTCATGCCACTGTAAGATTTAGAGCATCATGGTGAATATAGCCTAATCATGGGGGGAAAAAACAAGTACAGTAAAGTATTAGACAAAGCACTGATATCCCAGAAGATGCATGTAAGAGCAATAAAATAAATTCCAAAGATGGCTGCACAATGACATGATGGATCTTGATTTAATATTTAATGGATTTGAAATGGTGCAGACTTTGTTACAGAAACTATAAAATAAATCGGAAAGTGTGAAATGAAACAAAATGCATATGGTGAAATCAGACTCAGACCCTCGGGATGAAATAGAGCGCTGTAATAATAATTAATATCGAAAGAAATCCATTGCCTGTCTCCACTCTGTCCACTGCGGTAAACAGCAGAGTGTAATGTGGGTATTTTTCACACAGACATGAGGGGATGGCTGCGAGAGAAGAGAGAGATAAAAATAAATAAATAAATAAAACAAAATCTGCATTTTGATTTTAGATGCTCAGTGAAACCACAGTCCAACACTGCTGGACATCGACTTCAGCAGTCCCACTGGGATTTGAGACCTTGCTAAAGGGCATCTGCTTAAAAGCAGGTTGCACAAAAATGCTTCAACAAAGTGTGTGCTCTGCTTTGCCTCTCCAGTGATGTGTGACGCTACCATCAATCAGCAGAGGGCACTGAAGGCACAGAAAGCGCACTAAGAAAGGAGGAAGCTCAGCTGGGGACCAGGTGAAGTTGAGTTGAGGAGCAAGCAAACGATATAACAGTGAGAGGAAGACCGTTGTAAAGGAAAAGTGTTGAAAGAGATACAGGGAAGGAGGGGGAAGAATACAAATTGAAGGACGTGAGGAGAGGTAAGCTGTGAAGAAGGAAAGCAGATAGAGATGAGGAGGGGCCGGGAGAGAAAAGAGGAGAAACATCCAGATGCCTTCATTTTAAGTGAATTAAATACCTGTAAAATGTAACTGATAAATAAAATTATATTCCTTGGTTGATCCCGCAGAGGAGACATTTTTATCTCTGCATATTTATGACCTGCATCACTTTCCTTTCCTTGTGAAATGTCATCTGTGGCTGCCCAGGTACTGTTCCAATTCAAAGTACACAACTGAGCAAGTACAGTCCAGATACCCGGATGTGTACTTGCCCAGGCCGATTTATCAACGAATCAAAGAATGCTTTTACGGTACTGTTCCAGTTCTAAAATGACTGTCTTCCTGTCTTCCAGAGTACGTACTTCAGAAAGTCTAGAGTTTGTGCACTTGGTACAGAGGAATGCCTCTAGTCTTTTATCTGTGTGCTCCTCAACTCATTACTTTCCCCTGTCTCTCCTTCCCTAGTTTCACCTGTCTCTCATTATCCCACCAGCCCCTGTGTGTCTAGGTGTATAAATAGTCCTGTCTTTGCCTTTGTTTCTTGTCAGTTTGTGTACCCATGTTTCCCCTGGATGCACTAACTCGTTCCATGGGTCTTCCCCAAGCAAGTTTTTTTTTTTTACTAAATTGGCTTTTCATTGTTCATCCTGCTCTCTCCCTTAGCGGGTCGAGCAGACCTGACACAGAGTCATGTTGCTAGTGTGGCTGCTTTGGATAAAAACAGTTTGGTGTCAAGTATTTAAGCACACGTGTCCACTAGATGTGCGGCTTTCAGCTGAATCAGATACAAAATAAAAAGCGATTAGGGGCAGATTTCAGACGTGACTTTTACTATTGGATTTGCATGGATGTGGATTTTTTTCATCTTATCTCGACTGTTGGCTGTATAACACTGGTCCTTGGCTCCTTCCGTCCACATGCTAAAGTGACCCTGGGCAAAACACGGAACCTAAACGTCTCCAGGTGGTCAACACCTCGCCGGCATCTGTGTGTGAGCATCTGTATGAATGTGTGAAACTGGAGGCAAATTGTAAAGCAATTTGTCCACTCCTCACCTCCATTATACCTCACAATAACTCAAGCTGACAGCTGCAGTTGTCACCTGTGGAGGCTTCAGGTGGTAAATATGTGATGCAAAAAAACAACAACAAAATGAAAAAAAAAAAAAAAGCTTCCAGTGTTGGCTTTTGTTGACTGTAGATTAACAAACACATTAAATGTGTAATTATGCAAAAAAAAAAAAAAAAGAAAAGAAAAACAGCAGGATGAAATGCTTAGCTCTGTGCTCTTCTCTCTCTCTCTCTCTCCCCCCAGTTCACAGTGGTATAAAACAAACTCCCACCTCGAGCAAACAAATAAAAATGTGTCAACAAATTATAAATGCCGATTATGCAAACACATACGGACATACTATAAAGCTGGTTTATTGTTCCACAGTCTGTATCTTCAAGTCACATAATGACTCCATACAATCAACTCTCCAAGACTCTCAGCACACAAACAAACATTATAACAAATAATCCATATTTATGACGTGCAAGCGTATACAAATATGATGATTAAGTTGGCTCGCGGCTCGCACTGTCTAACTGTCTTACTCTAACAAGTCACCATTGTGAAATGGCCCAATCAAGTCTGAATGAATGATACACGCCGCAGGGTAATGTGTTGGCTTCATCTTAGGAACAGCTAACAATAGAAGCTAATAGTGTTTGGATTGTTCTGTCGTGAATGTGCATCACACTGTTCCTGCAGAATATTATTTAAAACAGACGTTTCAGAGCAGGGGTGTCAAACATACGGCCTGTGGGCCAAAACTGGCCCATCAGATGGTCTAATTTGGCCCTAGGCATGACTTTGCAAAGTGCGAAAATTACATAGAAGACTACTAGTATTTGTTAAGGGTTATGAAGTATCTGGAATGTCCAATGTTCACACCATTGTCTTGTGTTGTAAATGATATGGACAGGTGTCAATCTGTTATTAGCCATTTAGAGCAATTTAATTCTGATTTATGCGCATCCATGTTTTGTTCTGTTTTGTTTCATACTATTCCACTGTTCTGCAAGTGGACATAATGCACCAGGGGACACATACGTGAATATGCATTAAAATATGGCTATGTGAATGTTTAACAAGAAAGAGAAGACACACAACATAAGGGATTAAGCTAGTGACTCTTAATAAATTCCACACAGACGATTTAATACACAGATTCACAGCTGGCAAGGGGCTTTACATGAAATGCCGCAAAAGGTTAAGTAGATTAGACACTTAACATATGGTTTTATTGCCCATTATTCCTTCAGAAAGGTCAGGCTCCGATAGTGGCCTGTGGCAGCGATTTAGCAGCTGTAATAGTTGCAGTGCGTGTGTTTCTGCCACTACAGCCAGTGGACATGGCTGCTGTCAAGCCGCTGTAAAGCCAGTCCCTGATCTTTGTGCTTCTGTCACATATGACAGTTGTGTTATCATACAGCCAAAACAACCACCTCTCTTCACCGGGCAGACTCACACCCTGCATGCAGCCAGTGTTACTTCCTCTAAAAACAACTGTGACACAGATAACCATTACACAGATCAGCCCCAACATTAAAACCACTGAGAGGTGTAGTAAATAACATTTGACCATCTTGTGACAATACAGTGTTCTGCTAGGAATCTTCTGGATCTGGTATTCGTGTGGATGTTACTTAGACATGTACCACCCACCTAGACCAGACCAGGCACCCCCACCCCATAGCAATGACACTCCTTGATGGCAGCAGCCATCCCCAGCAGGACGCAGCCTGACACAGGCAGACACACAGAAACGCTTTAGGACAAGGTGTTAACCTGGCCTCTAAATTCATTAGATCCCAAACTGATCGAGTACATGTGGGATGTACTGAAACGAGACTGATCCACAGAGGCCCTCCCCTCAAACCACAGGACCCAAAGACCCCCACTAACAACATTCTGTTGCCACACACCACAGGACACCCCTCAGAAGGCCCATGTCCATTCTCTAATGAGTCACAACTGTTTTGGAGGCACAAGGGAGAGACACACAATATTAGGAAGGTGGTCATAATGTTATGCCTGATCGGTGTATATCCTAGTATCCATAACACTTTGACGCAATACAACTGCTTATGCAACTTTTTGCTGTTTTGCGAAGCAGCATGTGTTACACTTGCATCATGCATCTCACACATCACAGAAACACAGATGCTGCTGCAGACAGCTCTCTTAAATATAAACTAAGATGAATTAAACCTCTCACCCCAGTTATTGCAGCTCCAACTCATTCACCATCCAGCCATCTTTGCTCTAATTATGGTCTTTATAACACGATCCTCAGTGTGTGTGTGTGAGTGTGGATGAGTGTGTACATGTCATGTGTCATGATACCATGAATAATGTACGAACTTAGACTCACACTGCAGTGACATTATAAATAATACATCTTGGGAACGGCTCTGTGTGTGTGTGTATCATGAAACTTTGTATTATGTTCTAAGCCACAGTAGCATGATACTTATGTTCGGGTCTTATGGAGCAGAGGAAGCAACAGTGAAAAGACTTGACGTGTTGTGTCCTTGCAGTTTAAGAAGGCTAAGCTCTGCTGATATTGTGTGGGCTACAACCTCATTAAAAAAAAATAAAATAAAAAAAAGCACAGTAGAGTCTTGAAGATATGCTGGAAAACACGCACCCAGACTTCCGCTTAATGCAGAAAGCTCATCTCCTCGGGAAAAATAAAATCACTATCACACTGTCCTAATAACTACAGTAGCTTCCTTCTCTGCTCACTTTAATCTGCTCTGGTCTTGATGAAGGTAGCCTTCATGCAGGCTAATCCACAGGCCCGTACGTCTGTTCTTTTCTTGTGAGGGCTCTGACTTTGTCAATCACCAGGGATTGTTTGCCAGGGGTTCTGCAGGAAATTAAATCTCTGGAGTCCAACAGGAACACCTGACACTGTAATTCCAAAATGCCAGCTAGCACAAACACACCAGAAAATATATTTAAACATGCAAATGGAAACAGTTAATTCAGTCAGGGACTTCACAGAACAGGTAACATGAGTAAAATAAATATGACAGTACACCGGAAAGATCACAGTGTCTCATTGCATTGAGCAGTACCACCTGTAATTACTAGATGGTTGCCATTTACTGGTTCAGTAGCTTTTGATGTAAATTCAACTACATTTGCATTAATGAAAAATAATTTGACTCCTCGCAATCATCTGAGTGAGTGAAAGGTAATTTCTTTTACAGTGCAGCAAATCCAGGATAAAGTGCAACAGCACTGAGGTTGATAATGAATTACAACATCTACAATTCAACTATTGCACCTAATACACAACAAACACAATGGAATAACTCACTATTTAAGTTACACTATCCCGATATATTGAAACTTTGCTCCTCTCTCTTTCAAAGCAGCAAAATTATAATTGTTATTAAAGTTTTAATTTGAGTCAATGAGAATGATCTTGGTGACTTGCAGACACATTGAAGTAGCTAGCAGTACTCCATGTTCAAGTAAATATAACAACCCAACTAAAGGTCACGGCCCAGATGGACGATGGGCATTTTAAAATCCTCCATTCCATTCTTCTGCTGAAGTGAGTAGCGCAGGTTTGATAGTGTCAGCAGTTTAGCAGCTTCCCTCTGTGCCAGGTGTGTTAGCGTTCTCAGTCAGTGTGAACAAACTTCACATAGAGCCAGTGAAGATTTCTCAAGTGCCATGTGAGACAGGATAAAGGTACACCCTGTATTGTGCCTACAGGAAGTTCTAATTTGATCCAATCTGTATCTCATAATGGCCTCCAAAAACTAATAAAAAAAACGACTTGTACACAGTTGTGTGCCAAACCAAGAAAATTAACCAGATCAGCCAAGTATATCGGACAATGAAGCCCTTTCATTAAAGAGAATGAATGTATGGGTCTGTAAATAAGACTTTAATTATTCTAGTAAATACATGAATACATTCATTAGAAATGTGTTCAGTGAAACACATTTTTTTAATGAAACACAGGTGATACCAGTGAGGCCAGCAAACTGGAAAAACAAGATTTTAAAAGAGGACATATGCATAACACAAAATAAGAAGTAACTTGCAAAGTAAACCAGGGAGATCCAAAAAAGGTTCAAGTCCAGTTGCCTTTTTTGAACCTTTTTTGGATATACCATGACCTGGATGACTGAGAACCTTCACAGACATAAACCAGGGAGAGCAAGTGTGGATGTCCGAAACTGAAAGTCACAGCAAAATAACAGAAAAGGTCCAAGCTACATAAAATGGAAATCCAAAATCCGATGTCATAACATGCAATGCGCTACAAATAATGATCAGAATTGATTAATGAAGTTAATCGAGCTCTCTATCGGCATGTCAGCACTGGCTACTTAATTGTCATGTTATCCGTTAATTTAAAATTCAAACAAATTAAAGAAAGTTTCACAGAATCACCAACAGTTCAGCTTGAGGTGGACATCAATATCTGCTCATGACAATATCTCCAAATGTTGTTGAGATATTCACTCAGAACCCCATGGTGGTGGCAGACGTGTCGGGGAACAACTAAAGCTATAGAACAAAACATCAGCAACCAGGAACATCTGTGGAACATTTCAAATCACTCCAGTTATTTCTGGAGTTAATTTTCCAGACTCTTGACACACAGAGGTTGAACCTGCAGCCTCCAGTACTCAGTACTGTGAAAGTACAGGCTAGAGTTACAGTAATTACTCCCTAGAAAGTACCTGAATATCATAAACACTTTTCGGCTGTTATGCGTCTGTTGGTTGTGCTGTGCTATGTGCATCATACAGACTTTCATTTACTATAGACTGTAAGTGAAAGTACCCACATTGGTGTTACCCACTGGTTTGTGGACTACTGTTTTGACACCTCGAGTTTGTAATTTGCCATCTTTTTTGTAGCGCTTTAAGTGACCAGATTGGGATGAGAGGGAGGAGCTAAGGTGGAGAGAGGGATGGATTGAATTGACAGACATAGGCCACATTTACACATAGCCGGTATTTAGAGAAACGAATATTTCCTCCCCTCCGTTTTCAATAATAACATTGTGCACACAACATCGTTTTCAAAAAACTTGTCATTTACATCAACCCGCATAAATACGCCATCGAGCGCCATAATAACTATGCCAAACCTGTGGGCGGCAGTATGGGGAAAAGAATAAAGCCATGCAAGCCAATCAAAATCCTCAGAATCGACACCAACGAATAACACGAGCGACTTCCTGTTCCTTTCAAAACAGCAAACATGGCGCGAGGTCACATGACGTTAAGCATTTTCTGGCGCATAATGTGACGTTTGAGAACCTAAAACCCCGTTTCTCCCAGTTGACACGGCAACACATAACCGGCGTTATCAGAAATCTCCACTTTGGCCGGAGTTTTTAGAAATAATCGTTTTCTGTGATAAAAACGGGGTTTTCGTGTAAATGAGAGGCCAAACTGCAGGGAAATATCTGCGTCTTCCCTTTGTGTAAACGGGGCCATAGACCAGATATGTCAAACCTGTCACACCCCCTGAACCACCAACACACTGATTAGAAGAAATAATCATTTTTGTAATAAATATTTGTTGACTTTGTATGTTAAGAGAGAAAATAATGATTTGCTCTTCTGCATTGGCAACACTATACGTCTATGGTTGCAATTGAACTGCAAAGCAACAACAAAAGATTTCTGCTGTAATTACATTTGTGATTACAGAGTACAGTTACTAATTTAGCAAACATGGCTTCACACCAAAAACAATAGTGGATTAAAAAATAAATAAATAAATAAATAAATAAATAAATCCTGGAGCATGATGCCTCTATTATGTTTTATTTATTTTTTTTGAGACATGCATAAATGAAAAAGTGACTCATATTAAATTTGAAGACCAAAACAGATTATTCTAGAGATGCTTCTAGTAATCCGACCACAGCACCATAGGGTTCTTTTGAATCTGAACCGCTGCAGTAGTGGGCCGAGATGTAAAACATGTACAAAATAAAACCTTCATGAGATCAAAAGTGAGCACATTTATTATGAATGATCCAGGCACTGCCTCACAGACAAATCTAATTCAAGTCAGCTGCATCTTAACATGACTTTACAGACGCAAGGGTATTGGGGTTTTTCTTTAATATTTCAAGACATCCGTTCCGAAGTGATTTATCAAGCACTTGGAAAAAATGGGCCACTTAGGCTGACAAAAAGAGTGCTGGGATCAAAGTAAAACTCCCTACTGATTACAGTCATTTGGTACGTTGCAGGGGATGGGATATTTTATTAATTGGAATCGGCGCAAAGTCCTTCTCCGCTCTCACCAAATATACATTTATACAAGTTCACAGTCTCAGGTGAATTCTAGCTTTGGCACCAGATTTTAAAGCTGGCCATTGGCCTTAAAATAAAATGCACACATCTGACAGACTTCAAACTGAAAATAAAAAGTAAATATCACGCATTTCACATCATGAATGATAAATCAGATTTTTGATTTACTGTGGAAACAAAGACTACACACAGCTGTTACAAAATCATGCCAAACATAGCAAGCATCTTAAAATGAAAAAAATCAATGCAATGGAAGAATTTTGATGAAAAAGCATGGTTCACTGCATACTATTAGTTTACACCCATTTTAATATTTTAGATGTGAGCTTTAATAGATATACACAAGATAGTGCAGGATTTTAGATAATATTTTAGTTTCAACTTTTTGGAGAAAGCTTTTTTTCCCCCTATCTAGTGAAGCATTGTGCATAATGTCAGGCCCTTCAAGATAAAAAGTTCTCCAAGTTTGGCCTGGAAACAAACTGGACTGGTTTTATAAAGAGAGCTGACCACAACTCCATCCAACAACACTGGAACTTAACTTAGCCAGGCCTTATCACCCAACATCAAGTCCGTTCATCTCATGTGGCTGAATGGAATCAAATCCCTGAACATGTAATCTGGTCTGAAGCCTGGTGTAAGGAAGATTAGAGGCTGAAGATGACTGCACATTGTTCTGAGAGATTCCCGACAATCATGCAGTGTTAGGGTGCTTGCATACCTGTTCCAGAACGTCAGCATATATAGTGATGGATCTGCAGCACATTAAATATTGAGAGCGTAAAAGTAAAATCATTAGTCCCATAATACTGATCGTAGCCATCAACTCATGAATATAGTTAAATATATGTAAATTGTAGCCTTATAGAATACAGAGTTATCCATATAGTGAATTATTTGGTTTTGCTATATTAGTCACACTGTCTGCAAAGTACGACTTAATAGTTTGACAGCCGAAAAAATAATCACCCTCACCGGAAGCCAAACAATGTTGCGCTAAGTTGGCATTAACTGTTATCCTACCCTCGTTATCGGCACTAATACAGTACTCGTGGAAACAGAAATGCCAAAGTAAATCCACCGGGGGACTCGTGCTGTGACAGAGATACGTCATTTGAAAACGCCCGAGGATGGAATTAAACCGAGCTGTGACAAATGAAATGAGGCTGGAACAGAGAGGCAGTCGTGTTTCCTTTAGGTAAAAAACAGAGGCGTCAATACCATAAAACATAATCCAAGACTCGCTTCTGACAAATTACGGGAAAGATACTGAAGACGAATTTGCATATGAATTTTTGAATTCATCAGCGCGTGAAGCCATTCTTTACTATGAAGACACTGTAGTCATCAATCTTAGTGTGCATCGGCAAACATTCTCTAGTTCAGTCAACGATGAAGCCATTGAACAAAACTTCGAGCTATCCTGCTCGTGTCAGAACTTCTTTCCTCCTCAAAGTTAAAGGGAAGCAGTCACGCCTGTTCGGTCCTGACGCTGAAATGAATCAATCCTGAGACCTGTTATCTCCATTCTGCCATAAGACAAAAGCAATTTGGCTTCAACATGAAGGACAATGGGGCAAAAGAACTGACTGAGAGGTGTCCTGAGATTGATTGACATTTGTCATTTATTTGTCATGCAGGTTAAAGCTGAGCCCTGGGAAAGCTCTGATTTGGTCTTGACTAATGGTGTTTCAAAAATAAGATGGAAGGTGCGTAACAGGTCACATTCATCCCCTTACTGAGCAAATACTAGTACACCTACACAGATTTTATACAGTATCTTGTGTTTGTATTACAGTTAGATTCCATATTAGTCTGATGAATGTTTATCTCGTTCCCCCTGCTGCTCTCTCCTCTCTCTTTTTCTGTCTCTATCTGGCCGGGCTCAGGCAGATGTGTCCTTCCATCTGAGCTGGGTTCTGCTCAAGGTTTCTTCCTGTTAAAAAGCAGCCTTTCTTCACCACCGTCGCCTTAGTGCTTGCTTCAGGGGTTTCAGACTGGGTTCTGCATTATTATTGATGCTATATAAATTCAAAAATGAAATGCATGGCTGTTAACATCATTGATAGTTTAAAGACGGTGGTTTACTTTATTTTTTTACCATCCGCACAGCTCTCAGTTTTGCTTCACAAACATAATGCGTTTAAATGAATACAACGCAATCCTACACGTCCATTGCAAAGATTCAGAGATGAGTTGCAGCTTACAGGCAAAATCCTCTTACATCTGAGAGCGAGCAGACAGAGAATTTAATGCTGGAGCTGCTTTATTAGACCAATAACTCTAATCCAACCGAGCAACTACTCAAGATACCCTCTGGGCTCTGCTTCACGACTCTACGGTTCCCGTGCAGCTCAGTGGGTAGACAAAAGCTAAGCAGGAACGCTGACAAGGTTGGGGGTTCAACCCCCATTGGAGCTAGCCAAGGCAAGTGACAGCAAGAGGATTATTATTAGGAATATGGTTCCTCTTTAACAACACATAGGACATACACATTTTTACAATCACTGCGGATGAATCCAACATTTTGAATGAGTGTTATTTAAATTGTTCAAGGGGAGGTATTAGGAAGGCATTAATATTCTGAATGTCTTAGTTGGAGCAACAAGGGTAGTTTATTTCCTCCCGGCCACAGTCGCCATTCATGCGGTCTCTTGCTTATAATTCTGCCATTTGAAAGTTTTGTCACACTTCAGTGATCTAATCAAATATTCATCACCGAATCAACGGACAGATTCAAACGAGCGACAGCACTGGTCTTTGTCAAACTCTGCTTGTGAAATGACACAGCACACGTGTACACACATAAAATTCACTTGTGCGCTTCATTTAAGTTCAATTTGCATTTTCTTTGTCCCCCTTTCTCTTTCCCCGGCTGCTTCGTTTCTTCTTTAATCCTCGTCATTATCCCTGCTCATCATCCAGGAGCCCCTCTGTCATTTACCAAGATAGGAACCATTCACAGTTAACTGATGCTAACATTCAGCCCCCAACCTCTCTATAAACACCAGTAGCATACCATCATTCTACCAGTATTAACTCACAGATTGCAGACCAGCTGTTGATGACATGATGGAGACTGGACGAAAGAAAAAAAACAAGATTTAGAAGTGATGTTTTTCATAAGCTGAGGCGGGCGGCGACAGAAAATGGAAGTCAGAGTAACAGTGATGGAGAAGGGTTTAAAAAGTTTCTGTTTCTTCAGCACCCACTGATTACCTTAGCCTCGGGTTAAATGCCAGTTCATTAGGATGGGTGACAACTTTGGAGGTAAGACACAGGGGAAGAGGGGAAAAAGAAGCACTGTGCACCTTTTCTGTGCCTGCAGCCTTAAAGAACCAGCAACACATTAAAGATTGAAGATGGTCTTTGCACAGCTCATATTCTTTGCAGGTGAACACAGAAAGGGTGTATCTTATCTGGAAAGTTCTTCATGGCTCCCCCCCCCCACATAGCTCCCTGTGGCATTATGCATGCCACAGAGAAGTATTTATATTTAATTAGCTGAGAAGGCAAGGTTGGAAAATAGGAACAAGTACCCTGATGCAAATTAAATCCACAGTGTGCATTTTCAATGCATCCCACCCTGAGTCGCGCTTCTCCGATTTAACCTCCATGTTAATGTGCTCCTGGGGAGCAGAGTGTAGCAGTGCATCAGGACGTCACCTGCACCGTCTGCTCAAGTGAGAGACTGGGGTTTGTCTGTGTAATACCTTCTCCCCATTAAGTAGCTTTGTTCAGAGCCTCGGGAGCTTGCTGAGGGATGGGAGGGTTTAGCTAACGTACGGCAGAATCTGAGAAGTGCATTATGCGCACCTTAGATTAGAATACGCTTTGAGCACAGCTCTGCAGGAACAATGTAGACAAAAATACCAGAAACTGGCAGCTCGCATTGTTCCGTGAGCCAGTTTCATCTCGGGGAAAAGGTTACATTTCACAGAGGACTATCCGTAACAAGTGATGCTGTCCATTTCACAATACACCGTTGTCATTCTGGACACGGCAGCTTTTTTTTTCCCCAACCAGAGAGCACTGCATCCTGAAATACTTCTGCTGGACATACACGGCCTATTAGACATGCGAGCACAGCCTCTTTTCCCAAGCTGCAGACAAAGTGAGAGGAAAGGGGTGCTGTAAGAGAAACTCAAAGACGGTGTGTGAGCAGGTTTCAAAGATTAATTTTTATTATTTTATTTAAGAATTTTTTTCTTTTTTTTCAGATAATCCTAAAACTGTTATTTTTATGAGCAGAGATCACTAGGTTTTTCATTGTACTCTAGTAGATGGCAAAACCAAGTATGCAGACAGCGTTGGCTTATTTCTTTCTGCATATTTCATCTTAAATAGGAATTAAAATATACATTTAGAGGAATGAATCAAACCTGTCAGACAAGTGAGTTATAAAAGGTTCTCGGTGATCAGAGCATTTTCTATAGTCCAACAAGTGGATGTGCTGTAAATAGTTCCACAGGGCTATACAACACAGATCTGAATAGACTGAAATTTGCTGCCTGAGTGCGATGGCAAGGAAACATTTCTCATAAAATAGTCAGAACTGAAACATCTCACAATAGTGTTGTTATGGAATGTTTTAGAATAATGTTGCAAAGCGATGCCCTTTTTATATTGGCACTCTTTTAACAATAATACCGGTAAGAAAGTAAAGATTTCAAGTCAGAAACTATAGGATGATCTTCTGATCATGTAATAACCAAAAATAATTATGTTACTACATTGGCCGTAGTTGTACATGTGAGCTGAACAGTTATTTGTCTCTTTGTGCCCCCCTCCCCCCAACCCCCGTGACCTTCTACAAGATGAGCACTAACAGATAATGGATGCATGAAAACTTCACTTTGAGAAGTTTTGAAAAGCAGACGGTTTTCTGGCTTATTCAGACTCCAGTTGGACTGATTCCAGGACAGCTGCTCCTGGGGTTGACTAATCACCAAAGCATCACTGAAATCTGTCCAACCGGGCCAGTTTACAGATTTGGGCCGGAAAGACTCCTCTCAGCAGGTTTACCTCGGTTGACCTACACAAGTTACTCTTAATGATCAGATTTCAGAAACGCCAGCCGTTCTAGTTCATTAACTCACTCAAAACACAAAAAGATTTCTGTTTTATAGTATTATTTTTTTTCAGATAAGCTGAAGTGCAGTTTTGCTTTTAAGAATAACCATAGTGCATTTTTAATATATCTATTTAAAATAGCCCATTACAAACTGCCAGAACACTGTAAAAAAATATATAATATTATTAATAATAATAATGGGACAGGATGATGTAACATAAAGTTTACAGTCAACCAGATTATAGAATAAGGCCCCAAACACAGCAGCATTTAGCTGGCAATCCTCAAATGTTTACTTTACAACTGTTAATGTGAAACTGAGTTAAAAGCGGATTAAATTGGATCTTTAGAAAGCTAATAGGCTTTAATTTACTCGAAAAAATAACTTTTTTCTCCTTAATTTCTGCAGTGTCGAACATCTTTCAAGTATATTAGGTATAATGTGCACTCGAGCATCTAGTCACAGGCTCCAGATGTGTCTGCCAGTTCTTGAATCTAAATCTGCTGTATGTACTTGTGTGACGTTGGCAAAAAGAGAGAGAACGACAGAATGAAACTGAGAGAGAAATGGAGGGGCATCTGCGGAAACCCCCTTGAGGAAACAGTGCACTCAGCTTTGTTCTTCATTGGGTTCTTGGGACTTTGAAGCAGCACCTGCTGTCTCCTCTTATACCTATACTATAAACCCTCTGACACAGCAGGAGATAGACAGTGACTGATTACCACGGCTGTGAATAGATCTTCAAATAAAATCATCTGAACCCTTTCATGCTCCCTCTGCTATATTCCCAGTGCTCTCATACAGAAGGACACTACAATGAGTGAGCTGGCAGAGATCTCACTGTTTTGCCTAAGGACACTTTGTCAGCTGTTGTTTTGGTCAGTTTTACTGAGAGGCCAATCTGTTGCCTCTTCTGTTTATTCATAGAGTGTCAAATGAGAAAAAAAAAGATACACAACGAGTGTGAGATATTTCAGTCCGACTGTAGTGGCTGTTTTCTAACAGATTGAATGGATTGTCTCAGGTTTTAGTGAGATGGAGGTCTGAGGTGTTTTTGAGCCCATCCTGCTGCACCAAGCTGGTTCTATTAGCTGGAAGTCAACTCCGAAAAGAAGATTAAAGACCTGCTTACAACCCACCACCTAACACCCTGAGCTAAAAAGCAGGGTGAAGTTTCACTCGCTCACCATTATTAAAATTGTTACTGTTGGTTTTGGGTTAACAGATGTGGAATTATCTTGAATTATAAGAAATTAGAATTGCAGTTTAACATTGTACACAACCCCTGCTAGCTGCAAGAGTGCTGCTCTGTGTTAGACTCTATGATCTAACCTACCTCGAGGTGGGCAAATAAGAAGAACGCTTACCTACAAGAATCACAGAGGAGGTCTCACAACATTATTAGAGTAGCATGCAAACATGCCTGCAGACAGGCTTAGTAGAAAGCAAGCAACAACTCTGACATCTATTTTTTGAGGTGTTTGTCATTTTTTTTCTGCTTTTTTACGAATTTAGTCACAGCAAAAATATGAAAAGATGCCCACAAATTACAAGTTACCTAGCAACTAGTGCTATGAAGCAGGGCTATGGAGCTAAGACTGTGTATCCTTTATTTACCAGAGAGCAAGTTCCCGGCTGATGAACATAAGACATTTGAGGGGATCTAATGTGTGACATTTTTCCTTTTGTAAGAGATCAAAATAACGGATTAGGCCACTGCTGAAATTTACTCTCACCGTCAGCCAGAAAAGCCATGATGGGAACACTGATTTTTTTTTATAGCAGACATAAAGACACTTGAATTAAAATGTTATTTTGAAAGAAAGGCATATAGCAAAAATGACAAATTTCAGCAAGGATAAATGTGGAAGTTTCAGAGCAGGTTAAGCACATCTGTACGCTGAATAACGGACTCAGCACCAAGACAGCGCTACGGGCACAAAACTCAAGTCGAGTGTGGCAGAGTGTCTATTTTCCAGTCCAGGTGCTCCGATCCAAGGGATCATGGACCCGGAGACACAGCTGACCGCACAATAATAAGCAGCACAGCCTTTTTATACAGGAGGAAGCCTCTGGTCGTACGAAGAAATAGTGGATAGGTTCCACAGGCGGTAAGGAAGTGTAACCAACCCAATAAAACAGGGAAGTCTCACTCAGCATTTGGTTTTTCTTTCCTCACAGCAGGACAGATGGATTCCTACCGCCTGACAAACACAAGAGTTTCAACCCAAGAATTTCCCCTGTTGTATTTGTAGAGATGTTATGTTCTAATGTAATTATGAAAACAATCCAATTATAATCTTCTTACTGTTCTAATATAGGTCATACATGTATATCAATCAAATGGCATACTTCCATTGTACAATTAATGAAAATACTGAAAACACAGCTGGTCTTACAGCTGTTAGCACTGGAAACATGTTACAGTCAGTTGTGGCCTCCTGGGGCAATCTAGCCTGGAAACCAGCCCAAACTTCCTCCTGAAACAAAGGTTTTTGTGGGTTAAAGTTGGTTGTTTAGAACTGATTATGCCCATGCAAAGATCTGCCGGGCCAATCAAACAGTTTGGATGGGCTTTAAGCAATGATGGATAGAAGAATAGGTTGCTGTACCTGTCAGCAACCTATAGGATCCCTTCCTCTCGCTGTGTCCCACAATCTGTACATTTTTCTTGTAATTCCTCTAGTTCCTCTATTTTCAGCGCAAATGAAGTAAAACACTTCGGAAGTGCTGTGTCAAATAAAAGGAACGTTGTTCAAAGCAAACGACAAATGAGTCCTGATCTGTGAGAGGAGGGAGAGCGTGGGCAGTTCTGAAAGTTTAAGCCGTGCGTTTCCTTCGCAGGAATGCACCATCTGATTAGGCTGAACATTCGGTTTATATTAGCAGAAGACTGAACTTTCCTGGTTTCTTTAGTAATCACTGGTGGGAACATATCCACCTACAGAGCGGGATGACTCATTTCAGAAGTCCGTACAACTCTTTACCCAAAAAAGAAAAAGCAAGTGAGCAATATATTTATGAAAATGGTTCCCAAACATGAGATAACCATCACCATTCAACCCACTACTGGCTCTAAATCAAAAATACGCAAGAGGGAGATGCATAGTTTTTAATCATACTATAACATTCCTGTGTAATTATGGAATTTAATGATAGGAGAAGTTACCGTATAATGAGGGAGTAGAGTGTTGACTTTTTTTTTAGATGTTCCAAACCCGTTTTCGAGTGAACCTAGATTACATGTATTCAGCAGGACAAAAAATCCTTTTATTCAAGTTCCAGTCAGGTGACATTTAGTCAAACATTCCTGCGACTGTGAAAGGATCACACATGACAGGGGAGTGTGATGGATAGCAAGTAGCTGTGCTGGATGCTAATTTAGACACACTGCAGAGCTTTGGTTCACTGAGCCATGCGAACCTTGTTATCTAATGCACCCAGGGACACCTCTGCTCTATTGATTTCTGCACCTACTACTAAGCGAGGGATCCGGCACATGGGAGTTTTTTCCGCGCGAGCCATCTCAGCCTTATTTTAAAGATGTATTCTACTCAGGAAAGGCTTGCTGAGCACACCTTTCTCATTTTCAGCAGTGACCTCCTTCCTATTTACACGCGCACACACACACACACACACACACACTCCCCAGTGAAAGGAGAGCAACACAGTTTAAAGTGCACCAGCTACACTGCAGCAAGTTAATGTGGTGCTTGCTACAAACAGGAACACGTCTGTCACTCTCTCACCTTTAAAGTGAGTTTTTAAGAAGCCATCATATTAGGTCAAAACAGAACCACACATCATGTTTAAAACCTGAATATCTTTTTTTTTGCTTGTTGGTTTTTGGACTTATCGGTGTTGACAGCAAATGTTCATTAGTTTAACAATCCAGCAGTAGATGACAGAAGGAGTAATGGATAGTTTACAGTTGGATAGAGTAGTGACTGGATCAGGACAGTTATTGTAAAGAGAATAACAGCGCAGTATGGCCATTTACCTGACATACGAATAAAGTATAAATGACGGTGGTTCAATGGTTAGCACTGCCATCTAATAGCAAAAAGTAAGGGTTAAAACACTGAGGTCTTTCTGTGGGGAGTTGGCATACTCTTCCTGTGGGTTCCCTGACTTCCTCTGTGGCCAAATGGACATTGCTCTCAGCTTCATATTACTCCACCCCTTCCCCAATGCCAGCTAAGACAGGCTCCAGCCCCTGCAGTCCTCTACAGGATGGATGGATGGATGGATGGATGGATGGATGGACAATGGACAAAATGAAAGCAAATTCTGTAAATATATTTGATGTGTTTTTTTGTTTTTTTTTGTACTTTACATTGTCGGATCTTGTTATTTGAGAACATGTTCTTATCTTTGGAAAGAACCAGGCTGGTTGTTCTCATGTGTTTGCAGTTTGTTAGCTAAGCTAAGTTAGCTAGGGTCAGCTTTGTATAAAGTTAACAAATATGACTGTGAAACTTATTACTTACCCTTGGCAAGAAACAACGAAACAAAAATACATGCAAAAGGTTCCAGACAAATATGAGTAATATTTTTTTTTTTTAGTTTCGTCTTTGGATTTGAGGAATGCCAAACAGGGACCAGTGAGATGACTGATGATTTGTATAAGTCCTCTGTTGCACACTTGTTCCTCTACTGAGACCAAACACCATTCATCTCAAAACACACAGTCGGTAACAATGCCTCCTGACACATTTCTCACTTATTTGGACCCAAACATGTCAAAGCATGCACACATACGGTGCAAACTTCTCAAACAGACCATATGGACACACCACTCACATCACCCTCTGTCACCCCTCTTTCTGCAACATTAACACACACACAAATATACCCCATACTGTGAGGGGTGGCCTCATTTATAATGAAAGTCAGCGAGAGCGAGAGAGGGAGAGGGAAAGGAGGGAGAGAGGGTTTAGCGGTCCCAGCAGCTTGCAGAGATTTGGAGATCAATCTTCACCATGCACACCAAGCAAGCATACACGAGAAACTGGCCCCAAGCTTCAGTGGCAACAAACCATAGATCTCTTTCTGTCTCCCACACACATACCAGCACATAAACATGAAAAACTAAAATAAAACAACATATTCATTCCCAAAGTTTTCCACAAAAGTAACACCACACTCAACTCCCATACAGCAACCTCCAACTGCAGTAATGAGACACAGGTAGACTGGTGAATGCACTGCACCACAAACACTGTGATCAGTGTAAATTCACATACAGAAACAGATACAATTCACTTAAAGTTTACCGAAGATGAAAAATGCAGGGTCCAGACACCTCAGATATATATCAACTTCTGCAGTCTTATCAGGTAAAAGCTCACCCTGAATGAATAAACAGAAAAAGTGAAATCACTGAATACATCAAAACTGCTGTTTATGATGTGTTTTATATTGAAAAAGCAAAGGCGCGGGCGATGCATAAAAATGAGCTGGTGCTAGACACATATGGACAGCAAGAGCTGCAAAGAATGCAGAAAGAGCTGGGGGGAATTAAACTAATACCTGTACACTGACTGGACCACAAGAAGTGGAATAATGTGAATGATACCAATCATTTACTGGCTGCAGAGTTAATCCTAAAAGAGAGTCAAATCCTAGGATGAGTAAAAGGGGAAGGAACTTTTTACTAATGTCTAGAGACAACTGGCAACATAACAGTTTTTTTACAATCACTTTGCTACTATTTTCAGAACCTTGATGTCATTTTTCACAAAACTAGACACAAACCTCACAACCAATGATCAAAATGCACATTTTTCAAAACTCTAACCCTTTTCTCAATTGCTTGGATACAATACACATAAAACTTAGATCATTTGTTCATTCAAAAAAAAAATCACCTGTTCAATATGATACAACTTAACATCAAAATACTACTATTTCAAAAGGCAATTCACACATTACATTTCAAATGAGTGTCTATTCATTTCCTTACAATGATCTAACTATCAATTGATACAACTGCTCAAAATGATAAGTAACTGTTGCATTACTCTAAATGCATAGTTATATGGAAACAAATCCAAATCCACAACACAGAGTTGATGACAATGTAGAAGTACAGTAATCACTCCTGTTTTGTTTCTTACATGTACAGTACAAGCAAGCAAGTTGAGGAACACTGCATTTGATGTTTTACAGTACTGTCTTTTATTTTCTACTGTATTTCATAGCTAATTACAGTATTTTTGCTTTGATTCAAATACTGTAAACCTATGTTGTGATTGTACTGTCTTGAATTTCCCCTTGGGGATCAATAAAGTATCTATCTATCTATCTATCTATCTATCTATCTCTATCTAGTGTTTTGCATCAATATACTGTATTACAAACTTTGTTCAATGATTCCACTGTGTCTGTAGTATTCTCTCTACTACTGCAGTACTTTTACAGAGATGTATTTACTGTACTGTACATGTAGTACCATAATGAAACCTGTATCACCTATTTTGTTCTACAATATTTAATGATTGTACGAACAATGACACAGTGAAACTATCGGTTGCTTGTATGTGGGTGATCTATAGTTCTGTTTCAATGGTATTTCACAGTAAATTTGTTTTTTGAACCAATGATTGTGCAAGTGCAAGATTTATTTAAAGACGTGAATGCACAATGCAATGTTTTGAACATTAGACAGCCTGTGTTACAAGTGATAACCGTTTTGAGTTTTGTGTCTAGAGTTGTGAAAAATGACATCAAGGTTCTGAAAATGGTAGCAAAGTGATTGTAAAAAACTGTAAACATTAAATACATGCAAGTTTGGATGTTATTTTTATTGGTCTACACTTTGTGGCCCCCTGATTAGGTACACCCATTCAACTGCTCATTAACGCGAAACCTTATGTGTGTACTGTATATGTATACATGGTCAAGTCAATCGGCTGAAGTTCAAACTGAACATCACCAAGGAGAAGAACGGTGGATTTAAGGGACTTTAAGTGAACCTTAAGTAAATAATGCCATGTTCAGGACATTGGTTTCTTGAACATGAGTTCCTTCTCCTCAAATGTCTTTGTAATGACAGTGTGTGTTGTCTACTTGTGTGTGGTTGTTCTTCCTCCCTGCCTGCATGGGTTGCTGTTTTATTTTCTTGTTGTTTTTTTCAGCTCCCTGTGCGCTATCACGCGCTTTTAAAATGTTTAAAATTGTTCTTAAGCGGTCCAGCTAAGTAGGGGTAAGAAGCAACTTTTATTTTCTTTATGTTTTCTCCTGTCTTAGGTCAGGGGGTCTAGGGAGAGTCTCCCCTATTTTATTTTCGTTTTTCATGCTAGTGTTGGCTACTTGTTTTGTTTGTTGTTTATTGGCCATGCTCACCTCAAAACTTAATATTGTGGCGAATAAAGATTGCTCTGGACTGCAAGTCAGTTGAAATACTGGCTGGTTCTTCTTTGGAGCAGGGAAAAGAGGGGAGTCATTGTTTCGGTTACGTATTGGTTTACCCTAGGCCGGTCCAATCCAACACAGTCACCAGATCTCACTACTATAGAGCACCCCTGGGATGTGATGGAACAGGAGATTCATGAGCGTCATGTCAAATTGCCAGCAACTGCATGACGCTATCATGTCAATATGAATCAGACTCTGGCCATGGCCTGTCCATCTACAGTAGTATTTATATAATAGTTTATTTAGTTGGTTTGTTAGTAACAAGCCAGTTTTATTTTATGTGCTTCTGTCAGTCACATTATAGTGCTGACAGACTTGAAAACAACTCTATTAAAATTATAGCAATTTTATAGAAGCTTTTCAAATCACAATTTACGGTGGGTTAGTACCTGGTTTGATTTCCAGTTTAAGGCATTCATTTTGTAAGTCATCTGGAAAAATTGTATTAGTTCCCATGTGATAAATAACAAACAGACATTTCACGTCATTTCACTAAATTAAGCGCATCTGTTGAATGAAACGAGAGCCATGAACTTAATATCTTCTAGTCATAAAAGCTTATGAAGTGGCACTCAACACGGCAATCACTGAAATGTTTCCCTCTGTCTCTGAATCACAGACGCACTGTCAGCATATTATCCATCACTTCTTATCACATATCTGCTCATAACATAGTGGTTTTCCTCAGCATATACAACCATTTGTGACATGCACGCATGAATCAGAATTGGAATGAAAGCCATTTTAAAGTCCCTGTGTTGTCAGTAATCTGATGAGGCTACGTTCAAGTTATTTTGCACAGGGTCAGATTCAAAGATGTTCAACAAGAATAATAAAGAGATTAAAAAGACTTGATTCAACTAACTGCAAAAACTTTGTCAACGGTTCCTAAACAGAGAATAAATCTGTGTTTAGGCACAGCAAAACCAGCTGTAATACAAAACCATTTCCCTGATTCAGTACCGCATTCTGCTTTAAAGGCATTTGCCTGAAGGTCAACTTCTTATCAGACAATCCGATTCCACGCAGACACAGAGAAGCAACCTGTTGAGAAGCTGATCAGCACGACTGAGTGCAAGCAACAAAAGTGAAAGTGGATTAAGGGGAGCCAAGACACTGTGCTTACTCACATCAGGGAAATCTAATTTACTTGCTGAGAGGAAAATGAGTTCTCCTCATCTCAGTCTAAAAGCAAGGCTCATTCAGAGACTGCGCAGCTCCCCGTGGATATTCAGCATTCGCGGAAAACAGTAGTGAAGTAGAGGCTGGAAAAGTAAAGACAAAGAAGAAGAAGAAGAAGAAGGAGGAGGAGGAAGGAAGGTGAGGAGGACTAATGAGAAGATAACGGCAACCTCAGCAGGGGGCTAAACCTGAACACACATGCACGGAAATAAAGACACAGACAAATTTAGACACCTGCAAGGACTCGCACATAAACCTGTTAAACACGCAAAAAAAAAGTCACGCATAGCTGCAAACACGCTGAAACGTTTAGAAACAAACTGTGCACATCGCTACCCATGAATGCATCGTACACATCAAAGATAAACGATCAAAGAACACACACGGGGCAGAGTACAGTTCACACACACATACACACAGTGGCATCCTAGTTGGCAGCAGCCCACTCTCTGACACACATGAACACACACAAACACACACACACACACACACACACTGTACCCTTGATTCGGCGTCTGATGACCCCTAAGCGGCACTTAAGCGAAACGGAGAACATCCTCTCTCCCTCTTTTTTCGTTTCTTGATTTTCTTCCTGCTTTCTTCCTCTCACTTCTCCTCCTCCTCTTCCTTCTCCTCAGTCAGACATAGTGTTTGGTGAGCGAAGGATACGACAGAGAGAGAGAGAGAGAGAGAGAGAGAGAGGGAGAGAGAGAGAGAGTGAAAGACAGCGGTATTGGATCTCTGGACGGTCACATGGCGAAGAGAGAGGAAAGAGAGAGACAGAGAAAGAGAGAGAGCAAGCGAGTGCTTTTCTCTAACAGGGAGCAGAGATTACATAGTCCCCCCTCTCTCGCTGCATCTTTCACCTCTGTCTCTCACTCTTGTTGTTCCCCCCCTCGCTCTCTTTCTGTGTGGGAAGTAGTGTGAAATTAAGCTCCTTCCTTCCTTCTCTCTCTCTCTCTCTCCCTCTCTGTCTTTTTCACTCACACTCAAAGTCTTCCTCTGTGTTTTGATGTTACTTCTTTCCCATTCCCTTCCTCTCTTTCTCTTCTACATGCCAGCTTGTCTTTCCTTCCTATCCTCTTTAAGTGCACTTAGGGGCCGTCCACACGGAAACGCAAAAACGCAGAAACGCAGAAATTTTGCATCGTTTTGGCCGATCGTCCACACGTATCCTGTAAACACATAGCCCTAAAACGCACTTTTCTGAAAACGGGTCCCAGGGTGGAGAAATTCGCAAACGCAACTCTTGCGTTTCTATGTGGACGGACACAAACGGAGAAAACGATGACGTCATCGCCACACTCCCGAGCAGCCTTCCACCTCCCGCGAGACGTCTCGTAACAACATCAACAACAATGGCGGACTACATGCTAGTTTTTATGCTGGAGAAGATATTGAGCCTATTAGGGTTACTAGGGCAAAATATCATGCTCCTGTGCCACCACGCTGAGCAAAAAAGGCGATTTGTAAACAGCGCTCAAGATTTGTGTGCATGCTCCGCCTCTTCCTCTCCGTTTTTGGTGAATTTATGAAACTGGAACAGCGCCACCTATAGGCCTGGAATATGAAGTAGCGTTTTCGGTCGAGCTGAAACGGATCTGTGTGGACGCGGATATTTCTTGAAACGATGCCCTCGAAAACGGAGAGGGAAAAGATCGTTTTCGTACGTGTGGACGTGGCCTTAGAGAGAGGTACTTCTTCTGGCTTCTTTGTATTTTAAGTCTCTTTCATTTGGTATTCTCCTTTTAGTCCTGTTCACTCGCTATTTGTTCTCTTTTTCATTTCAAAAGAAAATGATAGAGCCTGTCTTCTTTCTCACCTCCCTTCTTCTCCTATTTCACCAAGCTACTGATGGAGCTCTGTCTGTCGATCAATCCAAGCGTTCTGAATTAGCTCAAATGTTAGACGGATTGCTCTGGAATTTAAGAAGACACTTCTGGCTACGGGTGAAATATCAGCACAACCTGAGGGATAACAGTGAAATACAAATATCCATGGTGCACAGAAGCATCCACGGGTGCAGTTTCTTAGCTCCGAGATATACTTACTTTTAACTCTGTGTTCACATGCACACGATTGGCCGCCTCATATCTTGCATCAGTTTGCAGCATCTGTTGGTCACATCTTCAGAGGCAGTTTGCATGAAGAAGACGCAGTACAGTTACGAGCAGTAGGGGACGTGTCAGCTTGAGATATGAATGGCAAGCTTTGAAGATAGGCTTACAGTCACCCGCATCTGCTGGATTTATCACCACTGCACAGTCACAAAGATACTGGGACCGAGCGAGAGATCAGTAAAAATTAGTGGAGAAAAGTCTGAGTTTCTTTCAGGGCCGCCCTTTTGAGACCAATTTTCCCCAAAATAATACAAGTAAGTTAAAAATACCGAAGTTCCGTACAGCTTGAATTCTGTGAAACCTCCAGTAACAGATGTAGTACACACTGCGCAAACACATGGTTAAAACACAAGTACATTTCCAGCCGTGAGCTTGGAATACTCTCCTGCAACAGAGTTAATTGTTGTAAGCAATTATACCCGTGAGCATTCTGCTAAAGCGCCAGTTGGCGGCTACTCAGCCGTGTTGAGTTTCTCTTTGAGCCTTCAAACTACTGGAAATGAGCGGCTCGTGTTGGAGTTGGAGCTAATACAGTTATTTTTATTGAAATGACTGCAAAAAAGAGAGAGGAATTTTCTTGGTCTTGACCCACCTACAGTAACAACAAGGTATGTTCTTACTGCAGGTAGTTTTGTTACACAAACACTCTCTCTCTCTCTCTCTTTATATTGGTGTCTCTCAACCCCAACATTAATCTCCTCAGTCATTCTTTCTCTTGCAGTCATGCCTGTCTTTCTTCAATTCTGCAGGGCTCAAACTCTTATGATTCACAACTTGCTCTCCCTCACTATTTTCCTACACTCCATCAGGGTCTCTCTCCTTCCTAGTGTCATGGAAACGGTGTCGAGGGTAGCAGGAGGGGGTTTGGAGGTTAAGCTATAGCAAAATGACAGAGAGATCAAAGCTGTAAAAGCCTGGGCTCAAAAGAGGAAGAGAAGAATATAGGGATGAGGAGGTGGTGGTGGTGGAGATGGACGGGGTACTGAAAGACAAGAAGGGAGGAGAGGGTCGAGGCAAGAGGTGGAGGGGAAAGAAGTAGGAGCAAAACGAAAGCAGCGTTGAGGAGGAGGAGAACGAGAAGGGGGGTAGAGGAAGTGAAGACAGCAACAAAGGAGAGACGAAGCAGAGAGTGGAGAAAAGGAAAAAAATGTAGACAACAGAAGACATGATTGGGGGGGGGGGCAGATGCAAAAGTAAAGCTAAGAATAAAGCTGTTTAGTTGTCATGCGAGAGGAGGCAGATGGAAAGGGAGGTACACGTAACAGGTAATGAATGAGTGAAGAGGATGTGCAGCGAGGGAACAAGAAACAAGAGGAAGAGGAGAAGAGAAAAGTGTTTGTGAGGAAGGTTTTTGAGAATGCCTTGTTTAAATTATAAATACTCTTTGAATATCGTGTTCATAATTTCAGCAGGCCAGTTTTACCAATACATCCTCACACTTCTGAAAAAGAGTGGAAGGGTTTGGCGTTCAAACACAGGAGTCAGAAGGAGTTGGCTCAGTCTCACAGTGATACTAAGTAGACCTACACCCACATAGCAACAGTCTATTTTAGGTAGCGTATGTTTGTTTTCCAGTCTTTCCTGTTTTATTCTTGGGTATTAGCTGTAAAACAAGACGACAACAATATTTCAGTGGTCCCCCGTGCTCTCGCGCTGTATTAAATGTACATTTAAAACCTTTTTAATAATTTCTTTCTTTTTCTTTTTTCCCTTTTTTGTTTTAGATATCCTCACTAGCAAAGCAATACAAAAGCAGCGGTGGGCTGAATAATGTTCAGAGGCATTGTTCCATTTTCCATTGAACATCTTTTGTTGTTGTTGTTTTTTTTCCCCCCATCCCGAACAGCCACAGAAATTATTAAATTCTGTTTTCACAGAACTGAACTGAACAAATAGGATTATCATTGTGTTACACTATTCATAGTAGCTTGGCATTTCTAATAAACCGGCGTTACGGCGTATACTGCAACTATTCAACTGTGTCCTTTCAAAAAAATGAATAAAAAATGATGGAAGCAAGCTGTCACCGATCAGGGACAGGTCTTTGAGTAAATGAAGCTGTACATGCACCAGCTGCAGGGTGGCAACAATTAATTTATTTCATTAATTGTTACAAAATCTTATGATTGGATTCTAGTACTACACTGGAGTTTCAGTGGCATTTGTGCAGTTCTGTTCAAGGCAATAATAATAAAAATTAAAATAAATTAATTACTATATGAATTAATATAATCAGTAATGATGCAAGGCATTTTTTATTATTAAAGTTTTTAAAAAAATAAAACACTATTATTTTTTCTTCTTTTTTTCTTTCTTTTTACCATATTGTGTTATTAACATACATAGTGTTAGAATATAATTTAACTTCAGTGATTCCCAATGACCATCAGTAAATACAGCTAGTCATCTTGTAGAGCGTCACCATTCATACTAACTTGCCCACCTACAACAGATTTAGGATCACCAATGAACCTAACATGCACTTCTATGAAATGTGAATGGAAACACAGCAGAGACAAACAAGGAGAACATGTAAACAGTGCACAGAAAGACCCCAGCCGGCCAGCAGCTTAGAACCAAGAACCTTTATGCCACAATGCAAACCATTCCCAAAGGTTGTTTCCACCCACTTACAGTTTTTTTCAGTCGCTAACAAGCGTTTGTCCAATCAGTGGTCACATTTTCAAAACTCTAAACACAATTAGCACAGCATCGGACTTTTGTGGCCATACCATTCACACATTTCATGTTGTTTTCACACAATATGCAGTCAATGAACACATTTTCACAATGCTTACATTTTCTTAACAGACCAGCTGTACCTCCCAACAAAATTATGGATTGTTTTTGTATTATTTACGAATGTTAACACACAACATCCAACAATAGCAAAAACAATATTCCAAACCTTAGATACAGTATAAAAACCTCTTCTTCTGCAATGATATCAGTTCAAAAACAACATATCTCAGCTGATAATACAGTTTTTTCAATCGCTAACAACATGTTTTGAAGTCCACTGTTGAAGAAAAAAAACAATCCAAGTCTAGTTCCAAGTTTGTTGAAGTGGTGCAAGTTTATTGGAGTTCCAGGTCATGGTGAGCCTACCGACACAGAGTGGGTCTGAGACCGGAGACTGACCCTGAATGTAGGGACAGAGCACAGATACACCCTGTCCCCAGGTGTGGTTGCATATTGGTCAGTCGAGGGCAACTTTACACAGGAGGGTAAACTCAGCGGAGGGGCAGAGGTGGCTCCCAGACGTGGTCAGAACAAAAGGACAAAAGGACAAAGGAGTGACACTCAGGTAGTATGATCAGGAAACTCTGATCAGCAGGGGAGCAGAGGCAGGAGAGATCAACATATGGCTGGAATTGCCCCAGACGTGTCAATTTCAATGTCCCATCAAAGTTTACTTCTTCACCACCCAAGACTGGTACGTCTCTTCCTTCCACCCTATTCACCGTTCCTCAACCCCATAAAGGAGTTGTTTTCTGCATGGAGGTAGAAGGTTTATGACCGTCAGCCACATGACCAAATGTCCCTCCTTGAAGCCATGGATGCTGGCTGCAGGGACATCACAGTTGATGATTGCCAAGGGTGGATCCGACATACCAAGCGGTTTTATCCCAGGTGCATCACCTTGGATAATATCAGATGCGATGTTGATGAAAACATGTGGCCAACCCGTGAAGATCGCAAAGATTAGATACAGTAATTTTATGCTTTTTTTAGTCCCCCCCCCCCCCCCCCCCTTTTTATTTTATCTGGGCTTTTTCCTGTTGTATTTTTTGTTCAGAATGCTCTTGTGTGTTTCATGGATATTTTGTTGCTGTACTGTAAGCAATACTGTAAAACTTTTTATGTTCTATCATACTGTAAACAGTATTTCTACTGTGCCTCCTGTAGTAAACAGTAAAGGAAAAAAAATTATTTGCTTTTTACTGGAATGCTTTTGAATGTGAACAATACATGTGGACATACAGTTCCCAACCAAGAAATTTAGTGTAAACAGGTCCTGTAACAGTGGATTGCATGTTTTGCATGCAAATACCTGTAAAACTGAAGCATAAAAGTCTATGCAGTTTTTGTAATGTCACCAATAGCCAGTATTTTGAAACCTGGTGTACTTTGATTCACTGCATGTACCTTGTGAAGTGAAAACAAGTGTCATTCTTTGACAGAATAATTTCAATTTGAGTCATATTTCCAGTGTTTTGGTATAAAGTTGGTGTGTGCAGAGAAAGATGTGTTCTATTTTGAAATGAAGAGTTAGTATAAATTTAACAAAATGTGTTTTTGACAAGAAAATTATCCATTTGGCCAATTGTGTTTTGTAGGCGTGAATTTGTGTTAAGAGTTTAGAAAAAATATCTTTAGTATGGGTAAGCGCTTGTTAGCGATTGAAAAAAACTGTAAAGCAACAATGAAACCCTACGTAGTTTAGTTTTACAGGTCGATATAATAATAATAATAATAATAATAATAATAATCTTCTTCTTCTGTACCCGGTTATTCCTGTTAAGGGTCGCGGGGGTCTGCTGGAGCCTATCCCAGCTGTCATCGGGCGAGAGGCAGGGTACACCCTGGACAGGTCGCCAGTCCATCGCAGGACTAACACAGAGAGACAGACAACCATTCACACTCACACGCACACCTACGGCCAATTTAGAATCACCAATTAACCTAATGAGCATGTCTTTGGACAGTGGGAGGAAGCTGGAGCACCTGGAGTGAACCCACGCAGACACAGGGAGAACATGCAAACTCCACACAGAAAGGCCCAGTCGGCCCATGGATTCGAACCCGTGACCTTCTCGCTGTGAGGCATCAGTGCTAACCACCTCGCCACTGTGCCGCCTAATAATAATAATAATATATTTTATTTATAGCCGCCTTTCACGACACTCAAGGTCACTGTACAAAATTGTTTAAAATAACACACAATTAAAATACATGAAATAGTTAAAATAAAACACGATTAAAGTACACACAAGCATATATATAGTTACATACAAATGACAGATAGGATGGGAGATAGAAGTGAGACTATGGAATGGAGTAGGCCTGTCTGAATAAATAAGTTTTGAGCTGAGATTTGAAGGTGGTGACTGAGTCTGAATTTTTTAAGTGTTACGGGAGGGCTTTCCAAAGGCAGGGGGCTGAATGGCAGAAGGCTCTGGACCCCATGGTGGTCAAGCGAGCAGGTGGGAGGGTGAGTTGTTGTGATGAGGATGACCTAAGAGTGCGGACAGGAATGTTTATGTGGAGCAGGTTAGTGAGGTACTGAGGGGGGAGGTTGTTTAAGGCCTTGAAGATGAGAAGTAGGATTTCGTAGGTGATATGGAATTTGACAGGAAGCCAGTGGAGTTGCTGCAGGACCGGTGTTATGTGACTTATGGAGGGGGTTCTAGTGATGACTGGATGAACCAGTTGTAGTTTATGGATGGACTTGTCAAGTAAACCAAATAAAAGGGAGTTGCAGTAGTCCAGACGGGATGTGACCAGGCTATGGACCAGAGTGGCAGTATTGTCAGTTGAGAGGGATGGACGGAGACGGGAGATATTATGTAGGTGAAAATAGGCCGAACGGGTGATACTGTTAATGTGAGAACGGAAAGAAAGAGTGGTGTCAAGGATGACACCCAGACTAACCTGGGGGGAGGGGGAAACTGGGGAATTGTCAATCTGAATGGAGCCGTTATTTATATTAGATAGGGTGGATTTGGTGCCAATGAGAAGAATTTCAGTTTGAGTTTGAGGGAGTTGGTGGAGAACCAGTTTCTGATTTCCTGAATACAGTCCGAGAGGTAAGTGGGTGGGAAGGTGGAGCTGGGTTTGGTGGACAAGTAGAGCTGGGTGTCATCCGCATAACAGTGGAAATTAATATTATACCTATGAAATATTTGGCCAAGGGGGATGAGGTAGATGATGAATAAAAGAGGCCCATATGTGATATGTGAAGTAAACTGCTAGAATGCAGCGCTGGCATTAGTGTTTCTATTAGCAACTGCTCTGGAGTCTCTGCCTCTGTTATTTTCTCAAAAGCAACAGATAGGGACACAACGACGACTCCCAGCCTCTGACCACCAACCAACCATCAGACTAAATTAACAGGAATAGTCCGCATTATCGGTGACAGTGGGAAGAAGTTTTAGCTATTGGTTGTATAATCAGTTTCCTCACCCTTGTCGTTTGGGTTTTTCAGTAAACATTGTGACAAGTCGACATATTCCACACAAATCGACGTAGTCGACAGTGACAAATCATTACAGCCCTAGCACATATACTGTATGTGTGCTTGCTATACAGCACTGAGCAATGTACTATTGTACTGTAAGTACAATAAGCCAATGCCAGTTAGGTAGTCAGATACTGAACTCAACCTGCTCAAGTGCACTGAGGAGGAATGGCATTTAAATTTGATTATTCTGACTGCTCTTTGAATGTTTATGTCATTTAATTTTAACAACATATCCAATTTAATCAATAACTGACTAAAGCCACTGTTCACACGATTCATTTAAGGCTTAATGACACACTTCTAAACACAAATAAATGGTCAACGATACAAACACTGAAAAGGGAACAGCACTAAAGTGCACATTTAGTGCAGAGCCTTTTAGCAAAACATGAGCACATTTTTGTCAGTTGTACCTGTCAATCCAGAACAACACACCTAAACACACAGAATATGTCACTTTGATGTATCATATTATCTTAACCCAGTAAAGTGAAACCAGAGATTGAGAAAATTCGTTTTCGTGGCTCCTCAGTTTTAGAGCCATCTAGCATCCATCAGTAGCACAGCACATTCCCAGCTCGCTTCAACTCACTGCTGTTTTGCTATAAAACCAACATCGAGTAAACAAGAAGAAATATAGAAGAAGTAGAAAAAAAAATCAGAGTGGAAAAAAAAGAAAAGAAAAAAAACCTGACCTGGAGGATCTTCCTGTTAGACCCTGAGGGAGTTTTTGGCATATCCATCTATCATCAACTGATCAATATTTATGACTCTCTCGCTCCCTCTCCTTGGCATCCCCCTCCACTTTACTTTAGACGTGCACACATACAGTAGATGTGTCTTGTGCATGCGCATATACACATGTGCATGCACATTTAAATCACACACAATTAGAGAGCGCACACAAACAACGTGTTTTTTGACACAAAAGCTGCAGACTGGCAGTCGGTTGCAAGCGCAGAAAACCCAGAAAACTGTAGGCAAAGAGTACACCCACACATCTGCCTACATTATAACAACATACATAGGAAATATCGTACTGACTGAGGGGACGAAGTAAAACGCACACAGAAAGAGAGATGGAAAAAAAAAAAGAATTAACTTGATGAGAAGGGAACTGACAAACTATGAGCACATTTCGTTATATAAAAATGGTGCATTTCTAATTTTGGTTTGTTATCTTTTTTTTTTAGCATAACTAGGAACATTCCTTATGAAATGATACTGCTTAAAGCTAAATCAGTGATGTCTGATCAGAGGCAACAGACTCTAAACTACGGCCCCTGGAGTCAAAGTTAAAGCTTCAAATGCCCAACCTTCCTCTTGAGAGATTTTGTGACGGTATACCAAGATAAGAACACTCAGTTCAAACAAACAACAGCTGGAATTTAACCAAATGGCCGATCCCGTACTGTATCCCGATGAGGACAATCTCCATATTTCATTTCTCTGTAAGATTTCGAAGCTCTGGTTAAAATTTGCTGGACAGTGTGAGAGAAACTAATTACCCAAAACACACAGAAGACCAGGGGGGTTGAAGAAGCACCTTTAATTAAGAGCCACGTACAAAAGCTTTGCAGAATGCAAGTGCGTCATTTTCTGGTTCATATGAGAGTCTCTTGTGTGAGTGTTCAGCAGAGTTATTAATCACAGCGCTGCTGCGTAGCTAGTATACTTTATCACCCTTCAACAGACTCAGGAGTGCAGATGTGCAAAGCAGCGCGCCACTGTAAGGCCACTTGTTCAATTAATTGGTCCAAAGTAGAACGAGAGGAAAAAAAAAATCCAAGAGGTGTTGCATCAAGCTAATACGATGTAGAGGCCAAAGCACAGCACAACTCACACAATTTTATTCTTCTATCTGTTTGCCACTTGCTTACTACAGACTTTTGGCAGGTGTTCCTGTCTTTTCATGAATGTGAAGTAAATGTTACTTTATCTCCAAAACCAGGTGATTCAATCACGCTGCTGAACGTACTTCAAGAACGGTGCAGTCAGATAAAACCTTAAATTTCTGAAAAGGCATGGAACGGACTGAATTGGCACACACAAAGCAGACAAGCAGAGCAGGAACCAAGAGTCCAAAGCTTGTTTAATAAATCATCACAACAGAGAATCGCAAGGAGCCAACATGGATGCTCAGTGCAACTCACAATTCCATTTCCGTGTGAAAGTGGAAATGCACTCAGGGCTACACAGATTACTAGGTAAATTGAATCACACATTACAATAAATGAAGCCTACATTTAGTAAACTGGGTTTGGTAACTTTGGCAGTTTCCTCCACTAGACTTTCATGCGGTGCTGACGTGCTAAATATTCCCCATAAGCTCCTGTAAAACAGAGTCAGAGCTCATTTACTCTCTCAGACAAGTGCAGACAGGCAAAATCAAATATCTGTTGCTCTGAGTTAATGTGACCTCGAGTCCACCACATTGTTTATGTAACATACTGAGATAAAGAAAATAGATTTTTGCAAGGTTAAAAATGTCCTCCGCTCAGCAGACAGACAAATGCTGGCAAATTCTTGAAGTTATATTAGGAAGATGTCTGGCACTTAAAGCCTCAGCACTCTTACAGCTATTAACATCTGATTGTTTGAATTAAATGCCCTGTGGATAATAGAGTACCCGGAATGAACAAAAAAAAATAGGCAGTGTAAACAAAGGAAACTCAAGACATGATTAACAGGTGCTCAGTTTTAAGGGTGGTGCATAAAAGGAGCAGCAGTTAGATCCTCATAGACAGAAAGGAAGGTTGAAAACTTTTGTGGAGCACCGTGATGCAGAAGCACAGCAGTAGCGCTATTAAAAGTGCAATAAGAAGCTTCCACGTTGCATTTATGCGACCGACTGTTATCGGGTTAATAAGGCTGCCGTAACAATCTAGTGTGGCGGGTTTTAATTAAAGCCGTGTGCACCATTAAAATTTAACGAGCATTTCTTGTGAAAGGGAGAGAAAAAGAGAGAGAGAGAGAGCTTCGGGCCTCTAACTCAACCTCCTGCCTTCTTTACAAATCCAGCACCCATACCCACAGACCTCTGCGTGAGGTCCGTATAGGGCTTCAGAGAGCGAATGCGGTGGCGGGATTAACTCAGCTCTGCTCTCATTAGCTTAGTCCTTTGTGTGAAACGCTCACGCACACACAGGGATACAGCATCAAAGACACATACACACACATCTTCAACTTGAACACATGGCCAATTGACCACAAGCCAATGCTGCTTTTTTTTTTTATATTATTAGGGGATTACACATAGCCTACTCAAAGGCCTTTCAAAAAATGTGTTTCTCTTGTTTAGATTTATTTATTAGTTTATCTTATAAGCTACAAAGACAAATAGCATTAAAAGGCTCTCCCTGCTAATGCACATCGTCCTTTCTGGCTATCACTCTTCACATGAGCCAAAGCGCTGACGCTGCTGAAGGAATGCAGCCACAGGTGGCACATCCACGGGGACAGAGGGATCGAATCTCATCCTCAGCGACCCTTCGGTGATATTTTAATAATCTCTTCTTTCTTCTGTATGACCAGAACATGCAGCTAAAAAAAGAATGATTGCATGACCTGTAACATATGCAAGTAAATGCATACGTGTGTAGATAGTCTAGAGTTGGAGTGTGTTGCCAGGGAGAGGGACGCTCGGAAGAAAAAGAAGCAGAAGAATGGATGGATACATAGTCAATAGTGATTGTTAAAAACAGTACATCATTTTGGGTTGTGGCCAAATTCTAGATTTAATCCTATTATCTTCTACACATACCTCACCATTCGTTCTCCTCCTTTGTGTTTGCGATCATTTCACAGACTGTTTTGAGGTCACTCCTCTTTGTTGCTGTTGCTCTGCCCACTCTGCTCTTGCTAAATGGAACTCAAACGTGCTAAACGTGTGTGATGACAGTCTATTCACAGTCACCAACACATGTGCATAAGCACAAAGCACTCAATGTTTTCCACCCACCTTGCGTACGTGTGGCTTGTGTACTTGTTTATTTTTTTCTTTGTGGCATGTGTGTGTGTATGCGTCCTTGTGTGCTTTCAGACAGCCGCAATGGTGGTAGTTGCTTATGCCTTCATGTTGCTTGTGCGTCTGTTCTTAAGATGCAAAATCTTGTGTATGTGCGTTCGAGTGTGGTCAACATTTGTGGATATGTGTGTATTTTTGTGCTGCGTATGCGTGCGCATCTTGAATCTAGGCCACATCTTCCGATCTTGACACTATGCTCCACATTACTGTTGCATATTTGGAGTGTGCGAAAGCAGCTCAACGGCCAATGGGAAGCAGCGGTGAGGAAAGTGGCCCAACCTCGCCCTTTTAAATCGCATCAGTGAAATATTGAGGCAGCAGCGAGACTAAATCTGCAGCAGCTGCGGCACGTCCATGGACTCGTCTGAAATGTGAGAAGAACGTTTGACTGGTCGCTAACCATTCTCCGTCGTCACTGTTAAATAAATCAAAACAACTCTGTTTAAAAAGAAATGATCATGATCCTTTAATATTTGTATTTAGTTTAATGAACACATGGCGGAATTCCTTCGGCCCTTGTTTTGAACTTCAGCAGCTTTCACTGGATGTTATCAAAGCTCCATCAAGCCATTTGATATTTTGTGGGTTTATAAAATTGTACTTTTAAAAACAGCAGTTAAGATACAGACACAATTTTCCTCATTCCGAGAAAATATGACTTCCACGGAATGCCAAAACCTGTTAGAAGTAAACGATATGATTTTAGAGACTGTGCTGGCCATAGTTTAATCCTCCTGAGTAGTTTCATATTTGCTGCTGCACCATGCTCTGCTTCCTGACACATTCCTGTCTACTTATTGAGGATTTCTTTATAAGCCAAAGCAGGAGGCTGGTGTACTAAGAAGTGCAAATGTTGGTGGAGACGTATAGTACGGACTTTAACTCTGAGTGGTCTCCTTGGGAACATGCAGCGGTGCCAACGAGACAACACTGATAATTTATTGCAAATTAAACGGCACCCATTTCAAGTCTAAGTCCTTCCGTATGTCGACAGGGAGACATTACACAAAGAGTTCGGGGTTAAAAAGGTCTTAAGTGATCCATTATGCCAGAGTCGTGTTTTATTATTCAAGGGGGAAAGAGGGAGTATGCTCATGTGAACGTGTGTGTGTGAGAGAGAGAGCTGATGGAAATGGAGGCGAGGGAATCTTAAAGCTGCTTAACTCTCCTCATTTCTAGATTGGAGAGTGAGATACACACGGAACACGTCTGACACGTCTCTCTCTTACACCCTCCAGTGGTGGTACTAAAAAAGTACACTGTGGTAAATTATCATGCTCTCCAGTCTGCGCAACACCACCACTGATTTTCATTGTCTTAGTGTCTCCCAAAACTCATAAATTCAGATTTACTTTCACCATAATTAGAATTTGAATCATTTTAGGGCCAGATGCTTCTTGGAATGTCATCAGGAGGAATGAGTCGTCTTCTCACCTTCACCTTTGAGGCTCAGTTGTACAATTTCTGTTTTCGCCACACCCACTAGAGCCTCTTGTCAGGGAAATATGTAATGTTGTTTCTACAACTGAACTGCCTTTTACACCTCATGTTGGGCACCTGCCTTTTGTGGCTCCGGAGGGAGCTGAAATCTGACAAACCGCCTCAGGCAATGTCACTCGAGTCACCGTCGGGGGTTGAAGACGACATGTTTCAAAGAGAAAAATGTATGGGAGAAGAAATGAATGAAGTTACCAGGACTCCTCACCAGGGCTCCTCATCTCTGCTTGAGGCTATTAAAGCTACATTTGCTGCTACCGCATAGTGCACTCAAATATGATCTGTCAGTTAGTTACTAATAAAATTTGACACGTCTATGTCCTTATCCGGATTCCTCTTGAGTAGATGCACGTTTTAATGTTAACTTTCCAGCCATAAGAACAAGTTTCTCAAGGTGATGGAGTCGATATGGAGAGATCAGTGGTTTCTCTGTAAATCAGCGGCAAAACAGCAACCCAGAAAAACAGCAAGACTGGATAAAGACAGAATAAAGTACAGCAAACAGAGCTGGACAAACTCACTTATGAGTTACACCGGTACACAAACATTTAGACAATGTGACGAGCATGCAGATATGTGGACAGGCAAATATTAGTAAGCTGAAATGCAAATATGAATAAGTACACAAACACAACAAAGGTATGAAAATACCCTGGTCCTACCACAATAATGCAGACAGACAGAGAGACAGACAAGCAGACAGATGGTCTTGAGTAACTCCAGTACATCTCATTTACTTCAGAGTTTTAGATAATTCCCTCAAGTCCCATTTAAGTCAAATGTCTTCCTTCTACTTCCTCTAGACAGTCAATCGATTTCTCCCTCTCTTTGTCCTCCATTATCTTCCTCTCTTTCAATCAATTCTTTCCTGCTGTTTCCTCTTTACTCCTCTTGTCTGTCATCTAAATGCCAGACGTTTCTTCCACCTCCACACCCTTTTCCCCCATCCCCATTATGTCCTCATCTACTTTTTCCTCTTATTCTCTCAACAGTCTCCTTGCTCGGCCTATCCTCCCACTTAATGTTTCTTTCCCATTCTCCTCTCTCCTCTGTCATTTATTTGAAATCCATTTCCTCTCCTCCTTTCATCCATCCTCTACTTCTGTCCTTTCTTTTCTTCATCGTTTTTTTTTTTCTTTAGGTCCCCAAACTCATCTCCTTTCCCCAAATCAATTCTCTGCACCCATTATTCTTCCACCCTTTCCCTCTTCTGTTATTCTTTCCTTCCTATCCACCTCTAAATTATTATTTTTTTCCCTGTTCTCCAAACATTTCTCTGCTCTTTAAGCATCTGATGCAACCAAAAGCAACAGCACCCACTGCTGCTTCAGTGCTACAATGCAGCAACAAACCACCACACCACTACGGCTCGCGACACCACAGACGAAGACAGCAGCTGCTGTGTTATTCCCACAGAGGCGGGCGCACAGTAACTCTCGCATAACATCCGCTATAACTTTACTGTTGAGTCTGAGACTGTTTTCCTCCGAGCAGAGATGTGCATTGCTGAGAGACTACGATATGTGTCCGACAAGACTGCATCACATAATGCAATACAGTTTAAATATTAAAATGGAGGTGTGCCAAAAGATGTAAGTCTTCTTGGGACAACATTCTGCCAGTTTTATGCATTTAAAGGCAATACATACTTAATAATATGATGCAATGGTTGATTTAAACTGTTAAATGTCTGTTTAGATGTCAATAAATCAGACTTTTACATCCTAAAGCGTACCATGTTTCAAATGAGAAAGAGCCAGAGAATGAAATCTTTTACAGAAACACTGAGGATTCAGCATGCTTTTCACAGTTTAGATATTTTTTTTTGTTTGTTTTATAGCATAATGTGTTTTTTTCCCCCATTACGATCTCAAAGTACTTCAAAGATAAACCTAACAGCAGAAGTGAGATCTTCTGATGTTGAGCTGTGTGATATAACCTTGGACCATTTGGTTTTCTGGGTCTTTTATAGATCACACACCTGAGCTTCTGCCAAAAGCTATCACCTGCAAATCCACCCTCTTGATCTGTAGCCATGTCAAGGCTCTCTCTGAAACTCCGTGTTGTGAACGGCTCTCTACTGTGATGCCAAGTGCAGCATAAGCCTTGTAGAGGGATTGCGCAGCAGCACCTCAAGCGTGCTGCTTTGCGGTCCCTAACAAGGCGGCTGTACTCCCATTTTATCTCCAATACACATTCGTTGCATGGCACCTTTGTAAACTCTGGCACCAGCACAGTGTCTGACCTAAAGGTAATCTTGGCTACACGCCGCTATCAGCTGCCAGTCCAGCACTGGTTTGTGGAGGCCTGTTTTTAGTGGCCTCTTTTCTACTTTGATGGAGCAGATGACGGGCTTTTCAGGTTTGGCTGTTTGGTAAATATCATATCAGTGATGACACTGGAGAGGTCCACAAAAGCAAAAGTAATATAAAAGAATGAAATACACAGCAGCTATCCTAGTGATAAACACAAGTGTCTAAAACCACAGTTCCACAAATGACCACTTGGGGCTGAATCCAAAATCAGGTCAATCTCCATAGACCTCCATGGTAAAATGCCCATCTATATAGCAGAAATAAACAAGTTTACATGGTCTCTATAACTAATTTCCCCAATCATGAACATTGTACATGAGATTATCTTGTCATATATGTTAATTGTCTGTTTAAATGATATCAGTGCTTCATTTAGAGAGTCAGAATTCACTAAGTGATCGATGGGCGCTAATGATTTCGGAGACATTGGACTCAGATTTGGCAAAACAGTGGATATAGTAAATAATGATGGCGCGAAAGCACCACTGGGGTTGATACTAGTAGCAGAATATTGAAATAACTTAAAGCTACTTCTGGCGGCAGGATCACGCACATAAAATGCGGACACCCAAATAAAATAGTGGACAGTGAATTGTTAAACCGGAGGTGATTTGTTCACATGGTCCATGCCCACCACAGGTTTACTGGCAAGCAATAACATGCACAGCTAAGCTAGAGTTTTACAAGTGAGGACAAACTTAAGATGAAACCCATTTTTAAAGCCACAAGAACATTGTGAAGTAGTTTGTGTGTATTTTCATTTTTTTCCACGGCCATGTTGTTTCAGCTGCTTAAACTGCAAAACGCTGGTGTTCTGAAATTCTGTCTCACAAGCTTTTAAAGGCGAGAACCAAAATCAGATACTTTTGTGTGTCTGTGTGTTCCTTCCTCTCTATCTGTGGCAAGGCTACTGTAGCAACTTCAGTGATACTGGTAACACATTTTGCAATAAACATGTGATTGTTTTGTCATTAGCTGAAATCTTAGCCACTCTGTAGTTCCATGACAAATACTCAGTGTAACAATGTGTCCTTTCTAATCAAAACAGTCATAGGTCAAGGATGTGAGCGAGAGACTCCCAGTGGACACACTGCCACATGAGAGGAACTGCCACAGGGCAATGTCCCTAAATTTGACAGAAAACATTGTGAGCCACCCAGCTCAGATTTCTCTCATGTTTTAACATTTGCAACAGGAAATGAATAGAAGCAACAATCTGCTCTATTTGTGCCACCTTCTCTGCATACAAATCATCTTCTTGATGAAAAAAAAAAAAAGATGAAGAGAAGGAAAGACATTTTCTGCTTTTCCCCTCCTACTCTCCTCCTATCCAGAAATAATCTTCTATTCTTCCCACTCCTCTTCTGTCCTCTATTCATCCTTCCCTTTATTATTTTGTTTCCTACTTTGCGCTTGTGAGTGTAACAGATTCTGTTAGGAAATGTCATCTATTATCTTTCGCAATGGTGGATAGCAACATATTTTACCAAATAATAGCTATTTTAGAGGCAAACTGAAGTAAATGAGATATGATAACATTTTTGTTCTGGCTCTACATTTCAAAATGATCAATGATGGTCATCAAGTAATTAACTTTTCTTTCTGAAGACATGAGTAAGTCTGAAAATGCTCTATTTTTACAATCACCAGTGTCAGATGAGCCAAAATATGGTCGCCTTCATATTGCTGTTAGTTAGTCATGTGCTATCAAAGCAGCTTGGACCTGCTCCGGCACAGAATCCACAGTGAAAGTCCACTATTTATTTTCCGGCTGCCAAGACCATAAAAGCAGAAAGGTTTAGTCCTGTATGTTGCACATCAAACTTGTTCAAGCACTTCCCCCCCAAGTACCAGGCTCCTTGTCTTGTCTGTGTGTTGTCTGAAGACTGTTAGTAGGTACATAACAGCTAATCCCCAAAACCCTTTCCATTCTGGTGCATCTGTGACCCAGTACTCTGGCCATGACGATTTTGCCCTCATAAAAGTTGCTCATGGCTTCACACTAAGACCAGTAAAATCTACAACTCAGCCAGCATAGCCAGTGAAGTTGGGTTGTTACTCCAGTGCTTGGTGACGGAAGGGTTGTTTGACTGTATAAATAACATGGGAAAGGGTGATGCAAATGCATATGATTGATCAATGCTTCACCACATCAGTGGAGCAACAAAAACGTTTAAGCCAGCTAAACTTTCATGTTGCTCGTTTCGTCCGTCATGTAGTGGCCGGTGTCGGATATCAGCTTGTTGTCATGTTTTCACTGAAAATGCACTGTAGCTTGTTGTTCACATGTTGACTTTAAGTATCAACTGTTCAGTCAGTGTTAGAAAAGTAATCATTTATCCATCTATTGCTGCTTATCATGTAGAGGGAGTTGTGGAGAGGGAGCTGGAGCTTATTCCAGTTGGCACTGAGAGAGAGGCGGGGTGCACCCATAATAACCTGTCACAGTCTAACAGAGAGAGAAAACAATCCACAATTACCAATTATTTAGAATCACCACTTAACCTAATTTAACAGCATGCATTTGGGACATGGAAGGAATCCAGGGCACCCAGAGAAAACCCCCATAGGTGCATGGAGAACAGGCTAACTCTGCACAGAAGGACCCCAGTCGGCCGGCATGTTTAAACCAAGAACCATCTCCAAGATCAATGTTATTCAAAAGATTATTCTATAGCCTTGAATAATCTACATGATTTATTGTGCCACAACGGCACCACACTGTCAATATGTTTGAATTTTAATGTTACCAAGTAAAAAATTGGTTGTGGATGGCAAACTACAGGGCATGATAATGAAAAAAGTTGAAAAGTAACTTAAGTTGTGGTGTGGTGGTTACCATTGATGCCTCACACAAGAAGGTTCTGGGTTCAAATCCACCGGCCGACTGGGGCCTTTCTGTGAGGAGTCTGCATGTTCTCCCTGTGTCTGCGTGGGTTTCTCCGGCTTCCTCCCACCATCCAAAGACATGCTCATTAGATTAACTGGTTATTCTAAATTGGCCGTATGGTCTATCACAGGGTGTTAGCCGGCGATGTGCCCAGAGTGTACCCGCGACCCTCCAGAGGACAAGCATTTACAGAAAATGAATGAATGAATAACTATGTATTGATTTTGTCAACCAATTTCTAGTGCTTCACGTTGTGATGCAGGTGATGGGTGATCAATTTGTTTCTATTTTACTTTGAATAGATTTAACATAAATCACTTGCACTGCTCTGATGGTAACTGGATGAGTATTTACATACACTATGAACTATGCACAATTTTCAAAACTAGTGCACTGAAATTAATTAAAATTAATAGGAATTCTTGGAAACTAGGACAAGGGAATTATAAGATTCTGAATATTCTCATAGCTTTAACAAGCTGGAAGGAAGAACCAATGTGACCTCTTTTGGTTTTGTTTAAACAAGCCCATACACTTAGCTGGACTGTTAATGGACGGCCTCGATGACATGGAGGGATGTGTCAAACCACTATGTTTTTTAATACTATTTATTGTGAACTGTCCAACATACAGTATAAAGTCAGACTGTCATTATAAATTCATGCTTCAGTACTTATTCATATTGCTCTCTTTGATCACTGACTGGCAGTTAAACTTTACAGGCTCCTTCCACTGAAATAATCCTTTATGGGATAAAATAATAGGCTCACATGTGCAGCACTTTTGAATATACTTTTCACAGTTCTTGAAAAACCTGTCACAGCAGTGTGAATTACTTATGAGCAGTGTTCTCAAAAAAAAATGTCAACTCTCTCTCCCAAAACTGTCGGCCGCATGTTTGACACATTAAACATTGATACCAACTATTGGAAAATAACACAAACCACATCAGTTTAACAGGCAGATTACTGAATGAATGGTCACCACATTGGTTATATGGTTATTAAGATTGTGAAATAGTTACATAAATGCATAGGTCTCGACATTAACTCTTTTTTTTTTTTTTTTGGTCATCCCCAGTATAAACAGAGACGAAAGAGAGACTGTTCGGAGATGTGCATGCGCTCAGCAAAGTTGTGCCATCCCACTCCTTATGTGAGTTTCATGCACTCATTTTTCAGCTCATAAAAAATTTAAAATTCCACAAGTCCAACAATAACAAAAAACTTATACAACTGTTACCGTGAAAATGCTGTTTCCCCTCTATATGTCAGAGATCAGTTTTGTCATTAAAGTTTCCATTACGTTGTCTTCTCTGCGGGTCAAAGGTCATATATGTTTGAATGTACCTTGGATTTGGATATCTATCTTGTTAAACTTTCACAAAAGTTGCAAAAACTTTGCCAAAACTCACCCGAAACAAAAAACAAAACAAAATATTGGAACTTTTATGGATAAAAAAATAATAAAGAAATAATAAAATCTGAGTTTTCATGAGAGGAAGCTGAGAGTGATGCGGAAAAGTTTCTTTCCAATGACAGCGAAAGCAGATGTGAAGGCTCTTACAGAACACATGATGTTCCTCATGCTCCAAATAGCATCAAGGAGAAAGAGACAGAGGGAAGGGAGTGAGTGTGTGTGTGTGTTTTTTTTTTTTTTTTTCTGAGCACCAATGGTGGGAAAACTCTCATTCATCCCCAGCAGATCAAGGTTTGAACAGAAAAGAGACGTTTCCGACTTCTTTTCTCCTCTGCCATCCTGCCGATGTCTGTTTCTGTGTCAACATTATGACATGGTAGACGCCTGGTGCGCGTTTGCTCGTGGAGGTTCTGCACGGAAACATTGCCTTCAAGGCAACAAAGAGTGAACAGTGGGGTTAATCAATCCAGAAGAACAATGTGTTTCTGTCATTGTAGGCATCTCTCTCCATTACTACCTCACTCTCTTAATGTGCCAGGTTTACTGTAAAATGTTCATGTTCCCCCAGTGTTTGTCATTACAGCACTGTGACTAAATGCTCTCTGTGGTCTGACAGACTGAAAAGCACATTTCAAATTCTAAAAAAAAAAGACCTGCCTTAACATCCATACAGTGAATAAAGTTGTATATGCTGCGACATTGGTTCTTGATCCTTTCAGTTTATATGTGTTCCTCAACCGTATGACTTGTCTTGTCAATCTTTCCAGGTGCTAGGGACCTCAAACTCTGAATGGACAGCTCATCAGGATGACTGACAGTCTGGGAAGAGAGGACCTGACAATTTGGGTGGCTTGAAGGTAAGAACATCAATAAAACCACTGACTCAAGGTGAAAAGCTCTGCAACTGCAACAGATTTACTCATTTTAATTTCTTTTTAGGTAACACTTTATATTAGGGTACACCTGGACTAAATGAATTTGATCATGATGTGTATCAACTTTCAAAAGCTACAGTTGACAATGTAGATTGGTGTTGATATAAAGGTAAGCTTTCCCTAAACTGAAATGCTTCAGGTGACTAAAGCATGAAATTCCAGGATCCTAGAAAGACTTAAAGGACAGGTGTGTGCAGGATTTAGTTGGGTTTATTAGCGTAAATTGAGAATAGTTTTCATAGATTTGTTTTCTTTAGTGTATAATCAGCTGTTACAACTAATCCCATTGTTTTAGTTGGTGTGTTAAATGAGCCCATTATGTATAGAGCGGGTCCCCTTCAACAGACGCTGGCTTTTATCTTATTCAGTTGGTTGCTGTCTACAATCTGACCGCTAGATGTCACTAAATCGTACACACTGGTCCTTTAATCCACAAATTGGTATAAACATATACAGGTTTTACATTTAACAACTGAGTAAATAGAAAAGAAATATGGATGAACAACCAGTAAATTGATTGCATTTATATAGGAACTTTTAGCTTGAGTAGGACAAACAACTTCACATTTCCTCTGATTTATTCACACGCCCATGGTGCTAACCTGTTCATACAATAGAGTTCAGAGTTTATTTTTTTTTCTTCTTCCTACTTCTTCTTCCACCTGCCTCCCAGGCACACTAGAGGCAATCCTCCAAATCTCTCAACAACACTCTTGCAACAACAATTTTACTCCTTGCAGAGAGGCACAGAGGAGAGCTGAATTTTTTATTACGTTATCATTCTTTTTTATAAACAAATACTATTAAAAGAAAAAAAAGGAAAAAAATAAATAAATCAATAGAACGTACACCAACATACATCTGCCATATCATTAAAACCACTGACAGGAGACGTAAGTATCATTGACCATCTTGTGACAATACAATGTTCTGCTGGGAAACTTTTGGACCTGGCATTGGTATGGATGTTACTTAGACATGTGCCACCCACCTAGACCAGACCAGGCACCCCCACCCCATAGCAATGACACTCCTTGATGCAGTCATCCCCAGCAGGATGCAGCCTGACACAGGCACACACACAAAAACGGTTTAGGAACTCAAAAAAAAAACAAAAAAAACATGAAAAACAGCACAAGGTGTTGACCTGGCCTCTAAATTCACTAGATCCCAAACTGATCAAGTATCTGTGGGATGATCCACAGAGGCCCCTCTCCTCACCCCATAGGACCCAAAGGCCCCCACTAACAACATTCTGTTGCCAGACACCACAGGACACCCTCAGAAGGCCCATGTCCATTCTCTGATGAGTCACAACTGTTTTGGAGACACAAGGTAGACCTACACAATATTTGGAAGTTGGTCATGATCTTATGCCTGATCGGTGTACACTGTGTGAGTTTATCAACTTAATGGATCAGCTCGACCACATTGGAAAGAATCTTGTTCTAAGTTGCTTACTCCCGAATCGAAGGTAATTCTGAAAGCACTGATAAAATAAACTACTAAAATATGAAATAGATATTAATTTAAGCTGAGTAACTTAAGTATTTGGGTTGTAGTTCAGTCCACATCAATGGGCCGAATCACGGTAGATTTGTTTGTTTGAGTTGTGGTTCAGTCCGCATCAACGTTTCATTTAAGTTTGATTGTTTGCTCTGATTGCTGCATATAAGGGCTAGGTTAATTTCTAGGTTGTTGAAAGTCACTAAATGGTGGGAAAAACGGAGCTGTGCAGTGGCAGTGTGGAGGGGGGTGACTCCAGGACGCTGGAATTAACTGTAAAAACCTTCTTGAGGTGTCATGGGCCTAACTTAATGAAACAATGGTGAAGGGAGGTGACCACTTGAAAACCCCAGTGACATGCTGCATACTGCCGTTGACTAGGCCAGGTATCTGATGTCTTCATGTTGGTTGGTAGCCAGCCAGCTGGCTGCTCGTTTGTTTATTAAAATATTTCTTTGTTTTTTAGCTGCTGTACAAGCCAGCAGCATTTATTTAGTTCATATTTCACAACACATTGAGTGTAGGTTCGAAATTGTCCACTGTCAGGGTGCTTCACATATCGTACATTTATTTGAGCGTTCCATATTCAGTTAAATATTCTCAATGGCTTTCGGCTGTTTATTAAGATATTTCTTTTTTTTTGTTTGTTTTTAGCTGCTGAGCGTGACGTACAAGCCAGCAGCATTTATTTAGTTCATTTCACAAAACATTAACTGCAGGTTTAACTGTCCACTGACTGGGTGCTTTGTACTGTAAATTTATTTGAGGAGTTACATATTCACTTATCCTCTATGACTCTCAGGTGTATATTTAAATATTTTTTACTACGTTTTTTTAGCTGCTGAGTGGGCTGTACAAGCCAGCAGCATTTATTTAGTTCATATTTCATGATTTGACTGTAGGTTTGAAATGACATGCTGCACACTGTTTTTGACTGGTCGGTTTTTCAGTTGGACAGGGCCTCTAAATGTGTTTTGCCTGGGATCTTGGCACAAGGGATTGTTACATCTTCTCCTGTGTATTAACAAATGATAAACTAGCATCAGTTACATCAGCACCTTCAGTGAAAGTACTGTTGCAAAGGTTTTGGAACATGCACCATATTGAGAAACCATCAAGAATTTTCCGGGTCTTCCACGCTTAATCTACCACAGCACTACGTCCCTCGGTCACTACAGGTAGTTCTATATGGCTGGACTCTATCAGCCCCCGCACAGGGGGTGAAATTGATCGACCTTCCCAGTCAGACATTTCAAATGAGAAGCAAATTGCCAATTTTGCTGACAGATCAAATGAGAGAGGTCAGGCTCTATTAAGACAAGCAGATGGCAGATCTTTAATCTACAAAATAATGCGTTCACTGGTGAAATGGGTTTTTAAAAGCACCGAAAGGGTGTTTTTAAAACACTTAAAACAGAGGATTACAGGTTGCGGACCTACTTCACAACTGTTATAATGTAGTCCCAAATGTTTTCCAGAATATAATGGTTCTGTGTATTGATGCAGACATGGTAGGGCTGTTAATACTCAGTGTCGGCAGGCGTGACTGGCTAGCGGTGCATGACTTGGTTATCTTGATTCTATCATGGGTGTCTGCCAGCCAATAGACCTCTTGACCCACACAATTCAGAGTGGAAGCAAATTGCCAATTTTGTTGTCAGAGCCTGCTGAGTTGGCTCGACTTGTTATAAGCAGATGGTTGTCCTATTTTTTTTTTTTTTCCTGTGGTGAGCTGCCCGCAGTCACTGTTCACTCTCCACAGTGTGCATCAGCCCTGTCAAGTACCCCCGTCCGGACAAGTGGCTATTCCATCGCAGAGCTAAGAGTTTATGGTGAGGGTTTAATCAAAGGAGAAATCAAACTGAGCAACCTGAAGCAGAGTGAAAAACGACCACTGGTGATGTTGATTACAACATCATGTTGAGGTTCATGCAAGTTTCTTTTTGTTGTTGTCATTGTTGATCTTTTTTTAGTTTTTTTCTGATTTTGGTCAACTACATAGCAAAAAAACTTTTTGATATTATTGGAATAATATGATATTTATCTGTTTAAAACAATGTTAATGTCATGATTCTACATATTTCCCCCAACAGTTGTTTCCCCCAACAGGAGTAGTCTGATGAAAGTTTAGTAGAGTAGATTACATGGCAACTGGCATGTCATGGTGCAAAAAATCAGTCATAATTTTACCTACACCCCCTGCACATCTTGAAGTAATGCAAGTCACCACATGATTAATCACCATTATCAGTAACAGGACAGTGTATGATACCCACAGTGAACCTTTCTAGTCTGGAATGACCCCAGACAACCCTCTCAAGTGTAACCCTCTCAAGTGCTCTCAAGTGAGGAGAATAATTTCCACTGCAGCGGGATAATTAACCCAAATGCACCTTAAAGTTTTGCAAGAACTACTTGAAGACAGAGGAAGACCGTTGAGTGCTGATTTCCTCATCAGTCATCTGACCTTAACCCAGCTGAACATTTATGGACTACTTGAATACACAATAACGTCCTTAGAACATTGTCAGCTCATGACAGAATCCATGCAACCTCAAGTGCGTGCTATCATCGAACTAGGAATCCATTTTTCACAATATTACAGTCCCACTGCTAAATGCAAGCAAACCAGACTTAGTAGAAGTAAAAGTCACACAGCTTTCTTTTAAGACTGTTGGCAACCTACTTTCCTGTGAGATTTGTGACACAAACACATCTGTCTGGAACTCAGACTAATCCTGATGGACTCTGATGGATGGGCTCCTGATGGATGCACTCTTTGTGCAATTTACCTCCTGTTAAGTTCAGAACAGTCATTCCTCAGCCCTGATACTGAAGCACTCTTTCACCTTATGGTGTCTCTCATTTAAGTGTACCTTCAGGAACTCTTTCGTAGTGAAGCTATCTCTATAGCTGTCAGCATTTCATCCCGCACTCATCCTAAGTCCTTGTTCTTTGGCTTGTTTTGTTGATGTTGATTTAGATTCCATCTTGAACTTATTGACTGACACACCATTCTCCCAATAAACAAACTTAAAAGTCAATCAATGTAAATTAATATCAAGTTCTCTTCAATGAAATATGAATGAATAACTTTCACTCCACTTTAGGTCTAGGTAATAATATTGATTCATGCAGAACTGTTTTCAGATTCCCTTACATTAAGGATTTTGCCTTGAGCGAAGTGCAAAACCTGAAATGAGCTTCACTTCTTAAATTCAGCAAAATGAGATGCACAGAGAGGAGGGGGGTAGAGAAGTGGTTTGGACTTTTGAAGATCAGTTACACTAAGGAGGAGATGGGAAATTATGAGTCCGTGGGGGGAAGAAAAATTGCTGCTTCGATGAGTTTTCATCTGTGACGGAAGAAACTGAGGAGTTATGCTGCTGCTAACTGGTATCATGATGCTAGATGACTGTCACTGGCAAAAAGAAGACAGTCTTCCTTCCTTTCCGATTTCATGAATGTGATTGTGTTCTGGTAGGAATCTCCCTCAGGTGAGGGATCAGGCTTTCTGACTAAATTCTAAAATTACTAAACTTTTTATATCCCTGCAAATGACTGAATGATTTCCAGTGCATTTCAAAGACATTACAAATATCCATGATACAACACAACATATTTTTGGATCAGCCACGTTTGCAGGGACTTAAGGCTGTTACACTCCACCCACAGCTGCCAAAACAATATTACGTCATGTTACCTTCTTTCAGCTTGTTCTCGATCAACCAGGCAGAACATTTTCCTTGTGTGGTGTCCGGCAACCATTCTGTGATTGGTCAGAAATTGGAAGTGGGCATGGTTAATGCAGAAAAGCAGAAATGCTGGATGCTAGATGCATCTGCTCCCAGCTGCTAATATTCACATGGTGACTGCTTATCGCTTCTGGGTAGATATCGGCATACTGTGTGTCAGTGCATGCTGAATGAACGGCGTGATCCGGCGGACCGTCCGACATCCGAAAATATATGCTGCAGTGGGAGGGCCTTACGAGGACCTACCCGGAGTTCGGCACTTGAGTTTCTCGTGAAGTATAAATGACCTGGCCACCTTTTTTTGTTCTTGCTCACCTCAAGTCCTCATTAATGTGTTGCACACAGCCTTCTCCCGTGTCTAAGGAACGTTCTTTGTTTGTTGAACATCACACCCCAACCCTTAAGAGAAAGGGGGTGGGTGGTGCCATGGTGACACCAACTCCACACTATTTTTGTGCCTTACAGGTAATGGTGATTAATCGTGTGGTGACTTGCATGGATTGAATTGAAGCTGGACCTATACAAAGCCGTAGCCATTAACGATAAGAGAAACTGGCTCAACAGAGATTGCTCAACACTTATATAGAAGCTAAAGCGACGATGAGGTTACTAAGTTGCTAAGAAACGACAAAGTGTAAATAAAACGGGAGAAGCAAAAACTGCAGATGTACATTTTAAGTCACACAAATCCACAAGAATACAAGTACAGACAAGAACACGTTTTGAAAAAGGTCAAATGCTAGTTAAACTGTTGTGCTATTAGGGGTTGCTATTGGCAATATAACACTAATTCAACAGAAATTAAAACAGCTGTTGGCGAAATAAATACATTAATAGATGATTAAATAGATGATGGCATACATATACACAATAAAAAAGGAAATTAAATGACCTAGTAAAAATTAAACAATTACTGTTATATTAATTCTTTTCATATGTTATGTTATGTATTAGCAATCCTGGTTACACAATTGCTTTGAAAATATTGTATGGAACAAGGAGGAAAGAAGCAAAGCAGCGGCACAATCATTTACGCATGGAGCTGCAGTGAGCAATAGAAGATTCCAGTGCTGCAGGAAGAGTGAGGAAGAGATGAAACATCCACCCACACATGGCTGTAGTAGAGAGACAGAGAGCGAGACTGAGGGCAGATTTTATGAGAGGGAGCGAGGGTGACAATGAGAGCAAAATGAGAAGCACAGCGACAGGAAGGAGAGAAAAAGACCAAAGGAATGAGATGGAAAGAGGGCTGGGGGTGGAGAGATGAGAGAGCGAAAGAAAGGGAGGATTTAGCTCCTAAATTTAGCTGCTCAGTGTGTCTCATGAGTGTACACTCAGACACAGCAGCCATAACATCTGATATCCAGCGTTGAATACCAGGAGGATTTCCTCACCGGAAACCACAGAGACAGTTATCAAATCCACGGGACATGATGTATCACTACTGTCAGTCTCATTAAACATGCGCTCTAGAAACCTGGTCCCGATGTTACAAAAGACAGAAGAAAAGGATCTTTCCTTATACAGTACTGACATGTTGTACTGACATCTATTTAATGAAAAGTGACTGGCAGTTAGTTGTAATTGATTTTTGTCCATGCTGGTATCAAAGAGATCATCTCCTGATCAGACAAAATTCACAGTTCTACAATTCAGAAGGATAATGTATTAAAAATAATAATAATAATATTTTCCAGTGTTTCTCGCTGAGTCTGAGTGGAGGGTGATACAAAGCAAGAACTTGCTACTAAAAAAGACCAGAAGATACTCAATGGATTCAGCTATCTGCTATCACCAACACCGATCTCAGCAGCAAGCTTTTGTTGGGTTTTCGTATTCGGAAACATTTTTTTATCCCGCAGAGGGCAGTAATATGAGCGGTAACTCAGAACTGCCAAAATCCCAAAAGAAGAAAACAAAGTGGTTGCACATTTACTGAAATTAAACAAGTCCCATCTGTGGATGAGCCACTGAATATTTGAACGATTACAGTGAAATGAGTCTGATCGTTGTTGCTGGTCAGAGGCTCAGGAGTTGTACATAAATTTCAATCAGCGTTACGCACAGAGTGGGTGGAAGCAACCTTTAGTGCCGCGTGACAACACGGAGGCTCTGGGTTTTAACCTGGTGGCTGGGTTGTCTCTTTCTATGTGGAGTTCCCATGTTCTCCCTGTGTCAGTTTCCTCTCACACAGACATGCATGTTAGGCCAATGTGAGTATGAATGGTGACCCACTGCAGGATAATACAGATGTTTTCCAATTATAATCAGTCACTGAACTTAAAATAAATCATTTGGCCAAAACTATGAAGTGTGAAGTTGTAAATATTGTTATATTTTAGTAGTTAACCAAAAGTCAATCAACTACTCAAAATAGACAATACATTAATTGAAGCAAAATAATCGATAGGTTAATCGATGGAAATAAACGCTTGTTGCAGCCCTAGAGCTATTGATGTCTACATAAATCCATAAAGTATTGTTCCCTTCGTATTAGTGCGAGAAAGTTAAAACATACACTTGAAGACAGGAGCTATTGAGTTGTCTGTATCTTTTAACCACTGTCATTATTTAGGGTACTCCTACTGCTGTTATCTCTTTGGTAAGATGACATGATAACACTATGATCAGTCTCGTTACAGATGTAGCCAATAAGATAAGTAAGAAGATATGAGGAGGTTTGTTGATCCCCGAGGCAAAACTGGGTCAGTTCAGCTACAAAAATAACCTCTCAAAATAAATCCAAGTGAAATATGTTTAAGGCTAAAGACGCAGCATCCGGGTCACAGCCACATGTTTCCTTTTTATTATATTTTTCAGTAGATGTCTTTTAACTAAGCACTAACACAGTGGCATGTACATATCCTTATTGATTAAAGGTTTAGTTTAATTTAACTGCAGTAATGTTTTCTGGAAGTCTACAGAATTTGATTGTATGATATGGCAGACGTTTATTTCTTCATTTTATATAAAGTGTACAACTGAAATAAATATTTCAGTTTTATGTCACTCTGTGTTGTTCTTTTATGAAGATAACTGAGCCTTTAAATCTATAAGCCATAGATAGTCCTCACTGTAGACGAGTTCACAAAAATATTTCACTAACAACCACTAGCTTTTTAACTACCTGAATTAATCATGAATTACGGTAAGAATACTTGCTTTTATACCATTTATTACCACACTTACTATTAGTACATGTGTATATAATTCATTCATTCATTCATCTTCTGTAACCGCTTGTTCCTGTGAAGGGTCACGGGGTCTTCTGGAGCCTATCCCAGCTGTCATCGGGCGAGCGGTGGGGTACACCCTGGACAGGTCGCCAGTCTATCGCAGGGCTAACACAGAGAGACAGACAACCATTCACACTCACACGCACACCTACGGCCAATTTAGAATCTCCAATCAACCTAATGAGCATGTTTTTGGATGGTGGGAGGAAGCCGGAGTACCCAGAGAGAACCCACACTGACACAGGGAGAACATGCAAACTCCTTATCTTATATACCCCGATGACTCCTACACAACTGTTTTGTAAATTTAATTTATAAATGATGAACTGATCATTAGTAAAGAATGAAAACATAAGTATAAGAATAAAGCATGTACAATTATTTACCAACATCTATTAATGTATAAATGATGACTGCAGTATTTACTTTACGTTCCCCTGTTGTGAAACACTTTACGATATTCCCACATTTCTAGACTTTCCCTTCTTTCATGTTAACTCTTCAGCTTCACCTTGCCATCAGTTTGTGTCTTCGCTGTGTTTTAATTCACACTTACGTATTCATAAAGCAAAAAGACACTCATGTATTATGAAAAAGTCAGCTTTTGAGCACTGAGTGAAATCACCGTCTCTGTGCTGATTCTTGTTCAAAACAAGAAACATAAAGCCTCTGTTCCTCTCAGCAGGGCGTTTTAAAAAACTGAGTAATACCCAGGAAGTCTTGTTCTTTCTTCCCATCATGAATTCAAAGTGCAAATATATGTGGGTCCAAAGTAGAGGAAGAAACTCAACTTTTATCTTACCTACAAAGTCTCCCAGCTGTTTTCAGTATGTCTTCTGAATATTAAAAAAGCAGTGGATAGTTATTCTGTGTGCCTGTTTAGAACCAAATATCAAATTATTAATTCTTCTTGAAGATGGATGATAGTCATTGAGTACTGCAGCCGTATGCGTATCCCTTAAGATAACTTATCCTATGTCCTGAAATGCAGAAACAAGGCACGAGTATTATATGGCACCTTAGAAGAGCAAGTTTAGTATAATGAGATTTAGAGTGATAGCACAGAAACACAAGGTATAACGTGTTTCCACACCTAGACCCAACACTTCTGAACAGTGAGCAGGTTTATAAATAGCAACCATCAATTTTTGTATTTAACTTAATATTCATGGCTTTAAGACCCCAATTAATTCCAGCACATACTTGTCTTGGCATAATGATGAATGGCAAAACAAAACTTTGCAGTAGCACAAGTTTAGTATACTCATACAGTTAGGGAACAGACTAAAGCACGCATTTTAAACAGCAGCTAAACAACAGTCACACAGCAACACCTCCAAAACGTTGGCTAAGTAACTGGTCAGACATCTAAAGACTTTTGGTATTATTGATCAGTGGATCACTTCACCGGTTAGTGATATTTGTCTTAATTAAGCATATTAATCAGTGAATCGTCTTACGTCTTGTATTTGATAAGTGATTAAAGCTATATTCTGGGAATAAAAGAGTCTTGATGAAATCAACTTTTAATGTTTAAGAAACACAGTCCCCTGCTTTCCATTTCAAAAGTTATTCAACATTGCATCTACTAGAATTAACATATCCTTAAGTAACAATTAGGGGTTGCGCAACTTTTTGATTTTGTGATGAAAGTCAAGTCAACACTGACCAGTCGCTGATGACGTTTGGTGAAGTTATTAATTGACTGCTGTCGAGAGAATTTGGACCGTTTGTCTGTTAGCATTAATGGATGACTCATATATTCTGCCTGTCACAGCAGTATGGGCTTCATCTTTCGTGAAGTATTTCCACACACTTGAAGAACCACCGCTAGTTTGCTGCAATCACCCACTGGGCTCCTCACCTGTAGGAAGCATCATGTTGTTACTGTCACGTCATCAGTGACTAGTTGACATGATGCTTTTAGCGTCATGGCACAGCAGTGAACTGACTAGTCTATTCACCCCCTAGTAAGAATACGAATAAAAGTCACGGTGGAACTGCAGATCAAAACTGTGCACAGTGACTCTCAGTGTTTGCATTTCCTCAGGTGGTGTGATGTAGCGTCTAACAGCATGTTATTTACCCATTTAAAGCATCTTTTCTATTGTCACATTTCATTACCTGCCCTGTTTGCTGCCTCCCTGTTTGCTGTGATCTTTTCAATTATCTCCCCTCTCCGTTGCGCTTTTGATGCTGATGTAGCCATTTAGCTGGCTCTGGATGTTGTTCAGCCTCTTCAGCCTTTGTGAGCGACTTTCAACAGGCTGATTTAAATTTTTCCCTCCATCTGCAGTGCTTCTGATGTGAATCCACTTTTTCTAGTTTAGGGGCCCTTTCAGCCACTTCAGTTGTTGTAAACAAGCTAGGGAGCTAATTTGTTTTGTCCGGAGTAGCAGCGATAGGAAATCCATCACCAAATACACCTGCCAGTTTTTGTTTTGTTTTTATTTATTTATTTATTTAGACAAATAATAAGATGGTTACAATGAAAATGGTTCTGTTTTCTGCCAAAGTGGGTCAGAGAACAGGAAAGCAGCCAAAACTAAATACTATTTTTTAGAGGCACTAGTCTTTTGAAAAAGAATACATTCACATTGTAAAGTGGTCCCTGCTGTTCCTCAGAGATATTTTTTTTTCCAGCACCTTTACAATTTTTTTTAGAAAACTCCACATACGCAAAGTTGGACATATTGTTCCCCACCACAAAACATATTCAGAGCAAACACACACACACAAACAAAAAAAACAATGTGCGTGAAACTATTTTCGCAGGTTATTCCCAATGTAAACTCAGGTTTCCCTACAAATCTGATCTCTATTATTTTTTATTATTGTGATTTGTATCCTGTCATGCCAATCGACACTGTAAAATGTGTCTGCAGTGGTATAATCATTGTTTGAGAGTGGGTCGAGAGCAGCACATGCATTTGCAAAATTGTAATATTTTATCTTTCCTAAAAGATAAAAGAAAGCTGCTACTCTGCCATACATAATGCAAAGCCTATACACGAGGGGTGGAGAGACATGTACATTTAAGTAAGTGTGGTAACTGTGAAATGTAGCCCTGCGATAGAATGGCATCCTGTCCAGGGTGTACCCCGCCTCTCGCCCGCCCATTGACAACTGGGATAGGCTCCAGCACCCCCCGCGACCCTCCAGAGGACAAGCGGTTACAGAAGTTGAATGAATGAATGAACTGTGTAATGTAATTCAATTTCATTAGTCAATGAAGGGCATGCAATTGCACTGGAGTCACTGACAAGCAGATAAATGTGATGTGGTGTAATTGGTCTGCCCTTAATTAGAAATAGCTGTTTCTTAATTTTTTTATAGCTACACAGTATTAAGCTGCTTTTCATGAGAGGGGATGTTTAACTAGCTCCACTGGGCTTTCTGCTGATCTCACAAAGTCCTGACAGTGACGCACACATTGGAAATTTGCACCAAATTTGTTCCAGTTTGTCACTTTCTTTCCATCTCTATGATTAAAACATGATTAGGTACAAAACCTACTAGCTAAATGTAGCTGGTAAACAATGGCGGTAGAAATTCAGAACTAAAATACAGTAAAACATTACATCAAACGGCATCAAATAAGCAGGCTAACTGAGGTGGTCGATGATCTCTACAAAGGAAAGCACTGTGACTAAATACTAAAAGACCAAGCTTCCTCTGTATTAAAATACCATACTCTGTGTTATCAACTGTTGCTCCATCTAATGTCAAACTTGGCTAAATTATAGAGACAACATATTCCACTGCTGTCTTCAGCCATTGTTAGCTTCCATATTTTCTACGGTTTACAATCTCTCTGCTGCTTTTGGTATGCATCACGAAGTCTTCAAGGTGAAATGAAAAGGTCACAGAGCATCAGTTTAAATGCCTTTTTGTATCTCCCGTCTGGGGTTTGTTTATCTACAGCTCCAGTGCAGCCAAAGGTTTGATTGTTGGGAGCAGGACTTGGCTGGCAGCTGATGGTAATTTCCCACCCACATGACATATCGAGTTTGCATTATCTGTGAGTCGACGCAGAAGTTGGGTCTTCACTGCAGAGCTGATCATTTTTCCGCATCAGGCAAAATTATAAGATGCAGATTTGAGATAAAATTGGTTCCCGTGAAAATTATGCAGAGGCTCAGCAGTTTGGGGGTATATTTAGGTTGCGGAACACACAACGCAAAGCAAGTCAGAGAGGGTGTTAGAATCACTGTTCAACAGGACGGATTACAGTCTCGTAATCTCTAGCACAGACCCATCTGATCCTTGTAAAGTACCTTAATCAATTAGTGTTTACATGAAGCCTTACTATAACCATAATTGTTCTCGTTTTAATACAAAATGATTTATATACACAGATCAGCCACAACATTAAAACCACTGACAGGAGAGGTGAATAACATTCACCATCTTTTGACAATACAATGTTCTGCTGGGAAACATTTGCACCTGGCATTCATAAGGATGTTACTTAGACATGTACCACCCACCTAGACCAGACCAGGCAGCCCCACCCCATAGCAATGGCACTCCTTGATGGCAGCAGCCATCCCCAGCAGGATGCAGCCTGACACAGGCACACACACAAAAACGGAACAACTCAAAAAACATGAAGAACAGCACAAGGTGTTGACCTGGCCTCCAAATTCCCTAGATCACAAACTGTTTAAGTATGTCTGGGATGCCCTGGAACAAGCCTGATCCACAGAGGCCCCTCCCCTCAACCCATAGGACCCAAAGGCTACCACTAATAAAATGCTGTTGCCAGACACCACAGGACACCCTCAGAAGACCCATGTCCATTCTCTGATGAGTCACACCTGTTTCGGAGGCACAAGGGAGACCTACACAACATTAGGAAGGTGGTCATAATGTTATCTGATCGGAGTATGTTTTGTTTAATGATGTATTTTTAATACTTTTTTCTTCTGACAAAACACAATTATATCAGGAAATGTATTTTTGGACAAAGAACTGTAAGCGTTTCTGACAGCTTTGCTCCTGATTATAATGCATATGGTAAAAGTGTTGATTTATGTTTTGTCCCAAGAAAAGTAACAAGAACCCACACCAAAAGCTTTGATTTCAGACATCTATATTTTTGTTACAAAAACAAGTTTTTATGAAATTGAAAAGGCTGACAGAAATGCATCTTGCACATTTCAAGGACATGTCAGCAGACAGACAGGCTTATTGAGGTTATTTTTCCTCCAATTGCAATGCCACGGTTTCCCCTCTACCTGTGCCTTACCCCAGCTTTCAAGCCTGAGGTTAATTTGAATTTTTACTGCAGGGCACATCCGCTGTGCTCGCCCCAATTTAGAACAGAGTGATGGTTGGTACTTTTGTTGCCACTCACTTGCGGGGCAGAACTGTTCTGTTCTGAGACAGATACGATGCCACAGCCCGTTGTCAAGGCAAGGTCCATCCTTTCCAGCATTTTCTTGAATTTTACTCCATCTAGTAATTCTCCTCTTCGTCCATCAACACATCAATTGTTCAAATGCAATATTCTGAAAGCTTCACGCTGTCCTCCTCTCACATTATTTGTGCTTAGCTGCGGAGGAGAGGCGCCCTACATTCTGTTGTCAACAAAAACAACTGTCAAAGGGCAAGAAGAGAATATCATTTATAGGATTTTGAGAAGCTGACAGATATTATTGCATCATAGAGAATCCGGCTTTGCGTCAGGACCCGTTGATATTTTTCATGGTTTGTATTTGGTAAAATGGCAAATCTGCTAAAACGACATATCACTGAGACGCCTCCATTATCCAGTGAAGCCACAATTAATAGACTGTCACTGCTCATTCTGTTCACTGACCAACAAACTATACTCAAGACTATATGTAAAAGATGGGCTTAGATCAGCATAAGCAAATGTCAACCTCTGCCTCTGAACTGAAATCAATGCAGAGCCACTGCTGTAGTTTCACAAATGGCCACCTGAGGCTGGACAAAATGAATCAGTTCATTTCCCCTTTTGTGACAACTGATTTTAATATAATTAATAACTCAGTTACACATATTTAATGTAGTGGCTGCTTTGAGTGGGTGCAGCCTCAGCTCAGTAGCTGTCGCCCGTCCGCCTCAGCTCCAGTAACGTTCCGTCACTTTGGCCGTTTGTGAAAATTAGTCGAGAGTTACACTTCAGGCTCTGCTAACATGGTACACTCAACTTTAAAACTTTAAAAGGAAACCTATGAGGGGTGTCCGTCTTTGAGTGAAATCGATGGGTATAAGCAGAGAACAGATACTGTTGAGTTCACTTGCTTGTCTGACACTTGGAAACCAGCAAGTCAAAGAGTTTTTAAGAAGTGGTAAACAGCAGCAGCTTTTTTTTTATTATTATTATTTATTTCTTAAGTAAGGACTACAAGTTGAATGTGAATCATAGAACACTGGACAATCTGGACATTTGTTTGAACAGATTTTTTTTTGTTCCCAGAGTGCGGCTGTAATCATTTCTCAAGTACAAGATGTAAGATAATTCACTGGTTAATACGCTTGATTGAAACATCAACAAAATATCACTCACTGGTGAAATGATCCATCGATCAAACACTTCCATTTACACCAAAGATACTAAACATCTCATTGATCTCCTGTAAGATATGTTGAAAGCATTCAGGAAATACCATCTGCGGTGTAGATCTATTGTGCTTGGTGTTTGCCTTTACACGCACAAGTTCCCTCTTGTTTTCAAAGTGACCTTTAGATGCCTGCAGTGTAACGTTTGGTTCTCTGAAGGTTGTTTGATCCCGTTTGAAGTCTGGCTGCTGCAGTTTCTGCTGAGTGATTACAAAGATTGTTTGATGAAAGGATATATGGGAGGGGGGAGAGGAAAAGAGGCGTGCACGCTTTCCTCTCTCACACGTACAACTGTATTGTACATGCTTTTCTCCGTACATTTTCTACTTTAAACTCTGTCTTTGCGCACTGATTTCACGCGTTTGTGCACAATCAAAAAAAAAAAGGAAAACATTTACTCGTGATAAATCTGAACTTTCTGTGAAACACTTCCCAAAGTCTTTGAAGAACATGAGGTATCTAACGAACTGTAGCGCCGACGCTAACCGTCTCAGAGCTAATTAAATCGTAGAGGCTAACTAATTAAGCCGACTGAACAGTACTGTAGGAAACACTGGAAAACAGACAACAACAACAAAAAAGGTGGCACAGATAAACAGTGCACCAAACTTCTCTGCCTCTGCAGAATAAAAATAACTTGGACGTCTCAGTTGTGCAAGTTTTCTTTAAGAAATTATTATAATTATATTTAGTCGTGTGTTATTGTGATATTTTGTGGCTAACTTTGATGCGTGTGAGTCCAACAAGATAGGAGCACACAAACAAACAACCCCCCCCCCCCCCCCAAAAAAAAAAATTACATGCGCTGGGTGGAAAAAAAGAACGGGAACACATTTTAAATACACTACAACCCAGGGTTTGAACACACAACCGGTCAAATACTACACGGGACACCTCCAGGCTCCAGCATGGGACGCACACCTACCTGTTGCAGCTGTTGCACTTGAAGTGATATTGATTTCTTTTAGGTGACTAAATTAGGTTTTGCTGCTGACCCCGTCCACAGCTTGGCATCTGTGCAAGTACTAACCATCTGCTTCTCCACAAATTGGGGGCATGCTGACCACCATCGACTGTAAGCAATACACCGACTATGGATAATTACCTCATACACCCCTGCTTCAAAGAATCAAACTCTAAGTCAACCAGCCACAGTCCAAAACACATGAAACGCATCTGAAAAGCCATCCAGACTAGACACACATGCGGCTTGTTGCCATCCCGGGAGGCAATGCATGTTCTGTAATCAAACCCACTCACCCACCCAGACCGTTATTTCTCCGACTCTCTCATCTCAGACACATCAGTGAAACACACACATATCCAGCGGCATAGTGTTACTCATCAGCACGCAACTTCACACGCATACACGGAGAGGTGAATCCTCTCACCGCTGATGCAGAGGCTGAATCGACAGAGCTCGTCACACAGGGTGTCCGGGCTCTCGAGCTCTCCCGGTCCTCCGCCTCCTCTTCCTCCTCCTCCTTCTCTCCTCTTCTTCCTCGGCGACATCCTCTTCACCATCTTCATCACTCGCTCCACTTTGTCCATCCTGGATCACCACGGTTCACTTCTCAGCTGTGGATCTTCAGTTCTGGACCTTTCCTCTTCCTCTTTTCTCCAATTCTGTCTTCCTCACGCTTTTCTCTTTTTTTTTTTTGAATTTTTCCTTTCCCACCTCTTTTCCAACAGTTTTTTGGGAATGCTGATAAGTTTCTCCACTCTACCTCCTCGTGCCTTGTCTCTCTCCGCACTTGTCTTTCCTACAGAGTTGCGCCTTTGCCTTCCCCAAATCCCTCCTCTTCCTCCTCCCCCTTCGTTCTTCTTTCTGTCTACGGTCTTACCTCCTTCACCACCAATTTTTTTTCTCCCTTTACAGCACTTAACTGCCCAGATTTAATTCTACCAACACCTCAGCCGTCCTCCTTCTCTTCTGTTTTCTTGTTCTTCTCTTCTTCTGTTTTCTCCTGCCTTCCCCCCTCTTAAGCTCACGGGAAATCTGATGAACGATACGACCCGTGAAGAGAGACACTGAGGGAGAAGAGAGGGAAGGGAGAAAGGGAGAGGCTGCACGTTCATCCCCTACCTCCCCCTCTCTCTCTCTCCATGCACCCGAGCACCCTCCCACTTCGCCTTCAACCTTCAGAACTCTCTTTGGCAATGTTTTCCCAAAAGGGGCAAAGGAAAAAAAAAAAGAAAAAATTTGCAGCATGATGCTAGTTTTTATCCCTCTGCACTTCTATGCTTCATTATCTCGCTCTCAGACACACTTTTTCATTCTGACAGCACACATGCATATACTCCTCTCTTTTGGGACTTTACATAGACTTGAATTTCCTGGAGACTGACTTTAATCCGAACACAGTGTCTGACATGAAACTAACCCGCAAGTCAGTGTTTCTAACATACATACATAACTTCTGTCCCTGACTGCTCAAACTGCCCCCAATGAACTGGTCTAGTGCGTGTCCCCAAAAGTAGTAGCCATTCAGCTTTGCTGTTGTAAAGAACAGTTCAGGAAATCCTTCCTGCTAACCTCTATGTGACAGATGAACAGTTCTGCACTACTGTTAGTACACTCTGTTAGTACTTTATGCTCATTATACTGTATTAACATTTTGCACAACATGCACTACACACTGTTGCAATACTGGCACAACATACTCACTCTATTTATTTATTCACATACTACATTCATACTTACTTCTGAATGTATATATAATTGTATATGTCTCATTTTTCACTAGTTTATAATTTATACATTTTTTTATATTGCAAACTAACCTCTTGAGACCCTGCGTCCTCATATGGGGACATTAAGTTTTAGGTTTGTGGCAGCTTATTCTGCATTCTGATTCATTTAGACCCAATGTCCTAATAAGTAGACGCTTTTGTCTGCCATCTAGTGGTAGCAAAGGGTCAAAACATCAGTCGTGTAATAACCTGATAGCTGGCATTTTAGTGGATTCACTCTACAAAATGGACAAGGTACAAAACTTCAGCAAATTTTACGGTTGAAACTTCTAGTTTGAGATGACACAAAATACGATGCAAATTGTTGCTAATTAGCAAGTACTCGGTTTTAGGACATTGGGATGTCATTGTTTGCAACTCTGTCTTTGCACAGGCATGTTCAGATATGAAAATTAACAGTTTTTTTATTTGAGCAAGGAAGAATAGTGTTTGCAATTATGTTTTTGCACAGCAATGTCTGGGTATTAAAATAAACAGTTTTATATTTTGTAATATACAGTGAAATAATCCCCATGTCCACATAAGAGGACATTTTTTAAAACCACCTCCTGTTCAAATACTAATCCAAGATACCTAAGTGAAATTAAATATGTATACCAAACAAAAGCTCAGGTCTGAGGAGGTTAAGACTTGTTTTTAACTTTTTTGTTTTGGTATATCATTTTTATATCTAATATATCTGTCAGTCCCTGTTCAGACCAGGTATCAACATGCGTTCTTGGAGAACAAGTCATAAGTGGGCTGCTCCAAGCATTAAAATGCGCCTCAATTTACATCTTGTGTGATGCGATAACAGCTCAGTGCAATTGACAAATAACACCTGGCCTACAATAAAACACTAGAGTTCTGTGCGAACAGCTTCTATCTTACTATAGAGCTGATTCAGAACCATGGACAGCACTCTTTGTTGCATGTGTGCACATGGTAACATAATCGACAATGTGAGACATAATGAGCTCTAAAGTCTCTCTCACTCATCGAAAATACACTCACAAATAACATTATTTATTTATCCCCTCCATGACATTGACATTATTTTAGAGACCTGCCCCAAGCACAAGATTATAACTCAAACATATAAGCGTCTATTCACAGAGTGATACCTCTGCTCTCCTTATTAATGGCAAATCATCACTGACAGTCCTTTTGTCTTTTCTGGTGATCAAATGGCAGTTATAGCTGTCCACTTGAGATCAGATTTCTCAGGACGCTTGTTAATACCAGGCCAGAACATGATCAAACATGAAGGACAGCAAAATCCCCCTGCTTTTGGTGTCCTTATCCCCTTCATCTGATTTCATCTGTCCATTTATATCACTTTCTCCCATCTTTCCTTCTTCTGTTTATCCCTCTGCTGCCTAATCTGTACCTCGTTCTTTCATTTTGTCCCTTCAACTTCGTCCCCATGAACAGACCCCTTCCTTGTATTATCCTTTGTAAACACCTCCATCCTGATGCTCCTGTTTTTTCCTCAGCAGTCATCTCATTCTTTCTTTCCATTTCTTTCTCTGTCTCTCCATCCCTCTGCCTGTTCTCATTATCTCTTTAATCTCTACTTCGTGTCCCTCCATAATAAGCTCATCATCTCCTCTGGAAGGAGAGGCCGTGTACATACGCGTACACAAACGCACACACCATATGTACACACCTTGGTATACTATTTAAGGACGGAGTGACACACTAAAGTACATACCTTCTATTACACACCGTCTTTTGCAGTCCCTCACTCACACACACTGCACACTGAGGGTGGGAATGCCTGGTAGTAATGAAAACTCACCCCGAGGCTTTAGGACATGCTTTTTAATCACTGACCTTAGACGATCCATACACGCGGCCTGGTCCCGCACCAGGTCAGATCTTTGAAAAGTCTGACACTTGACAAAATTGATTGCCGGCAGGAAATTAAAAGTCACTCCATGAACATTATTGAGGGTTCTGAGTGTCTTAAGGAAGCTGCTTCGGAAAGAGAAGCAGTTTATCTGCTCCGTTTGAACATTAATCACAGGACATCAGTGAGGTCAGGAAGGAAATGCCTTTCGCCTGCGAGGTTTAATCTCCAGCCATGAATATGCATCAGTAAATTGTTTGGCAAATTATAACCACATCTACTTGTCATGCTCCATCAAAAGGGTTGTTAGTGAATAGTTTTTTTTTAGAGGCTAAACAGTGGTAATAACTTTTGTGCACCATTATCTCATAACCCAGTAAGGCATGTGAAAGGTTTGAATCTATTGTTATTCTTCAATATATGGATCACCTCGTTTCATGTACTCTTTTATTGTATCATGCATAGGTGTTGTATGTATGTTTTATTCAGAAGCATGTCTTTTTTCTTTCCCTCTCCACAGCACGAGTCTCCTATATGAGCTGCAACTTTTTTTTTTGCTACCATTGCCTTAAACGTTAATAATGTTTCATCACATGCATTAAGTGTTAGAATTTGTGTGTCAAGCAGCCAGGGGTGATGATGAATGTCTCACAGAAACAAGGACAGAAGGAGTCTGAAGTAGTCTGGTGACTGAAAAACGTCAAAGATAAAAGGAAGTCAGCATCTTGCCCTAACGTTGCATCTACGAGATATACAATGATTGGGGGAGTAGACGAGGATTACCATGTTTATGACTTATGAGCATGTCATGTGATGCAGGAAAATGCATACATACAATAATGGTACAATATTGCATCCATTACATTTGGGTTTAATATTCTTCAGACAATAATAGTTGTAGCTGACTCTCTTTATTGACGCCTGAAACACTTCTGTATGATCATATAAATTTCAAGAGTACATTTCTATTTAAGTTTTCATCCGTTGGTTGAAGTTTAACTCCATCACTTGGCTGGGGTCTCCCTCTAACTTTGTAATTTCTCAACAAGCACTGGAGTGAAACTGAATTCAAGAGACGGAAAAGGAGGTCAGCGGCAGACTGTCAGACATCCTGCGCATTAAAAGGACTGTCCTCAGATCTCACTGTAATAACTTTCAAAGTATTATAGACTCTGCAGGAGACGAAAAGACGGAAATAGGGCTCGGATCAGCATTTGGCTTTGTCAGCGGATTCCAAGACCTAAAACCAGTTGTTTCTTCCTTACTGCTGCAGTGTATTAATGGGGCTGCACAGTGGACCAAACAGCATTCCATCTAGATGTGCTGCCTGATTGTTTCTGCTTTGTAGGCTATATTTTACATAATTCCTTCTAAACACAAATGAGTTGACCTTCCTATGGTCTTCCAGGTCAAATTTGACCTGTCTCAAATGTTTCTATATAACATAATTCGATATAAATGTGGTCTACTGCCCATGGATTCTGAAAAGAAGTGTTGGTGAAAAGTAGTGAAAAATGTCTAACAGTCAAACAATAGCCTATCAAAGCTCAGTCCTGAACTCCCCCCTTCACAACAAAGCCACTAGTTTCATGTCTTTAAACTTAAATAAAATGACTGATTCCTTGATAAGAGTAGGTAGGGTGCTGACTAAAAAGACAGACTGTTCTTAATTCTCTTTCATCTCTCCATCCTCTGCAGAAGAGAGAAAACTCATGAGTCAGTCTACCCATCCTAGACTCCTCAGGGACCGCTATGATCTGCATGATGATGGTCCTGAAACAGATACTGACAGACTTACAATTGGTAACATTTTTGCTTGCTGGGGTTCAGTTATTGCAAGCTTTGTCCTTGCAAATCACAGTTAAGGATCCTTTCAAAGGCTAAAGAAAATGATACAACCCATCAAACGATTCTGATTCAAATTCCTGTCATAAAATGGTTTAATTCACACTGTCTACATGTATAATACTGCCCTTTATTAAAAATCTTTCTCTCACACAGTGGCGAACATGCTAGACACAAATGTTTTAGCAGATTAGTGTGCTAGCGCCGTCACTTGCTCAGCTAAACATCCTTTGACAGGGCATCAGGAAACATTAAACACAGTTACATTTGCAGCATGACATTTTATTGCACTAGACTCATTTCATAATAATTCCACATTCGTGTCAATCTAACACACTATGAACTCTGGCCTAACAGAATCACATTTGTATCATTTTTTAATTTTTTTTTTGTCTGTTTTTACATCAGCCTCTGTCGGCACTACTGTATAAAGAAACAAAATGGCTAATGGCTAAAAAGGTGGTTTGGTGAGCAATAACCTGCATGCAGATAGCCCGTGACCTAACTCTGAATCGCTAAAATGACGCTAAATTTTCTCATTCATGTCTCATCCCAAGAAGAGAAAGACAAAAACACACCCAGTGATCTCACACACAGGCTATACATACTCGGCTTTCTTTCATTAATTCACTTAGATGGGTTAAAAGCGGATTTTTTTTTTTATGATGCCAAGGGGCTGTTCAAAGTTTCATAAGGAGATATGTGCAGTTTGCATTTGTGTGTTCATGTATGTGTGTGGGTGTGTGTGTGTATCACCGGCACTCTACATGAACTGATTATGAAACTGTCTAACTGTGTGGGGGTGTGAATTAATCACTGCAGTTCAACTTTAAATGACTTTGTACACACACACACACACAAATCCGCACACAAAACTACAGTGACCCATTTGTGAGTGACTCACTGATACCTGATTAAAGTCATGTAATAAGCAGAAATTCAAATCTGTCCTTTTAATGATTGTGCGGCAGCTGTGTTAAAAGACCTCCCTCTCTTCAGAAATACTGTTGCTGTGCTTCTTAGGCACAGAATTTAGCATCCAGCTGTTCCATTGCAGATGTCAGCTGTTAATAAATGGGAGACTGGCTGCACTGGGAGGCTTCCTGCTGAAAATATGGAGAACTGTGACAGTGCCACACAGTAGTCATGATGATGAGCTTAGTCATGGGTTCGCTGAATCGTAAGGATCAAACCTTTAATATAGCGGCAGACTATAACAATAATTAGGTGAGGTGTCATATGAGGGAAAATGTCTTGTCTTTTATCTCGTCCCAGTCTATTTATTTATTACAAGTCGTGAGTCCATATAATTGACATACAATTCATTTATTTGACATTTTTGGCGACCATTACCCTGCATCAAGGGAATCTAAATCTGCTTGATGGACAACTAGCTTTGCATCACTACAGGGAATTGTGTTTAACTCCTCACCTGGTGTCATAAAGTTTTTAGGAAACTGCATGAATTCATATGGGAACTGGAAATCAATTAACTGCATGGAGTAAGCTGTAGCGGTTTTGGCTTGGATGGATGGGTCAAATGTAGTGAAAGGAAAAACATATATTGTTATTAAAGACAAAGTTTTAACAATTTCATTGCAGTTTTGTGTTTCCGTGTATGGCACCAGTTCTTGCTCACGCATAAATAAGTTTTTATACATGTATAATACGAGTTATTATACGAGATAAAAAAAAGGTATTAGGTTATTTTTTTTTATTGTCCCGATTTATGGTAGTAAAATGTAAGATGCTAAATGGAAGTTCAAAATATTAAAGTCCATTAGTGTGGTTAGGTTGTGGACTAGTTGTGTTACAGTTATAGTAATGAGGGTTTTTTTCCATAATCATGGGGCACAAGGCTGTTGTTAATGGTTGTTATTTCCACAATTTCTTCTTCCGAATTTCTAATAAAGGAATTCAAGTTTCCCAGTTCATGACTTGCACATATACACATATAAGACAGGAGCGTTAAATTCCCGAGTAACCCTGATACATATTAAACAATAGAAGCCAAAAAAAAGGCAACGTCATCCTTATCAAAAGCTAAGCAAACCTCTAGAGATGAGGTCTGAACACTGCAGTCTTTAAGCAGACGTTTTTAACTCAACTGTTAACAAGACAGGTTCCAGTTCCAGGATTGCAAGGCTTTCTTTTTTTGGAGGGTGATGGCTTTTTTTATGTTTGGATCCTCTGCAATGTCTAATGTGAAAACGTCTGCACAATAAAAGTAATAATAAATACATTCACAAACTTATTGATTGAGGAATCCAGTCAGTGGGAAACTTTGAATCTGAGCATTTCATAGTTTTGATTCCATATTCACTTTGCATTTGGTGCAAAGCACCCTATGACACCGGGGGGACCGGGCTCATCAAAACAACCTTGTGTCATCTTGGCAAACCAGAAGAAACAAGCTCATGACCCATTTTTGGGTTCAACTCTGCTCTAAATTCACTCAAACCTTTCCATTCCTGGACTTGGTTGGTGGATTGACTGAGTGGATGATAACACTCTAACAGGTCATTTGGTCCGGGGAGAACAATGCCAGCTGGCCACACCAACTTGTGACAGAGCATAGATATACCTGAAAATGCAGTCAGTCAGTCACTCCTCCAAGGGCTGAATTAGAACCAAGTTGAACTCAACCGACTCTATAAATATCCATTATGCAAAGGGTTGGGGGTATGGATGGATAGATGAGTAAACCTAACAGCCAGGAGTTTCTCATGTTTAGACAGCTAAACAGACGCAACTGAGGCAAATACACTTTGGATAAAGTGAATTTTACCCTCATAATTGTGCTGCGGAACAGAGTATGATAAGCCTTAGAACCATAATTAAATATTGAAGCCATTTATCAAAAAAGTGGAAAGGTTTTATTACCAGTGGAACAAATATTAACTTTACCTCCACTGCAAAATGAATATGCAAAATGAATATGCAAAACTACAGCGTAACGCAACTCTCAAGTGACAATCGAGTAAAAGAGGTAAATATGGGATGTAAGTTTTGTCTCATCTACGTAATGTTTGCACAGACATAAAATCCATGATTCATAAGTGGATCATGCTCGTTTGTGTGAAAAAAGTCAATATAGAATATTGTAACTCTATATGTTAAAGCATCAGTGCACAGTAGTTGTGACAATTTAGGGATTAGCAACTGATGTTTTCCCTCTAATTATTACTGCTGCTGAAGTTGAGAATGGCCATGCTTGCAGTAGATATTTTTTTCTTTACATAAATAATGCTAATAATGAAATCTGGTGTTATTAAATTAAAACTGAAAGCTAAATTTCTCGAGATAGCAATATGATTTATTGAGATCACATTATAATATGACTCTCTCGGGTAAAAGGCATGTTTAACAAATTCAAACATCACAACTGCCTGATATTAAAGGCTCTTCATACTACTTTGACTGAGCTTTCATTGTCTTGTAATAAGCAGTTTTGTAATAACAACATAAATGAACCCATATTAAATTATTAAACATGAAAACCAAGTTGGTTGACTTGTAATCGTAAGATAACAACATAGATACACATCAATATTAATAAACAACAACCATCTAATGTCATATTAGATATCTTCTATGAAGTGAGACATTCTGAAATGCTTCCCCAATCTTTAAAAAGAGCATGATTACATAAAGACTAACAAAAGGCTTACTTTTTCTCGTAAGTCTTTATTGTTTCCAAATCATTGTCTCTTCCCTCCATTGTCCATCAATCTCTCCCACTCCTTTTCTTAGCTTTTGTTTTCCTGCCACTTTGTCAAACTATAATCTATGCCTAACAAATGGGATTGTGGAAAAGCGTAAAATTATAAAGTACCGCAACATGGAGCGAAGTGATGAAGTGACAAGGCTAACGTGTGGCTTGACACCTTGGATAAATGGGGGCGATGTTTCCTGAGGCTGATTTAGAAATGATACAAAAGGAACGAACTCTGTGGGGCTAATTAATGTCTAACAACTTACTTTCAGTGAATGTCATTGGCGTTGTGTATGTTACTTTCTGGTTTTTAAACAGAGCTCTACTCACCTCCATGTTGTGTGGATACAGAAGTGAATCTCAGAAATGGATATTTTAGAATCTGGACAAATAAAAGTAAAAGAGGTTTTTGATTCAGGGTGAACCCATTTCGAATGTGTTTGAGACTCAGTCTGCAGCTGATGTTTCCGTACTGATCTGTCACCCCGATAATGGCCGCTGCTCCTATGTATTGGATCCCAATATGATCAGATCTCAATATGCCAGGAAACAGTGGGAAATGATGTTGCTGCAGGTGCTCTTTGTGTTTTTCTTTTGCCAAAAAAGCACTGAACATTTTCCTGTGATAAGAGGAACGGGGGAATTTAACTTTTGGCTTGACTGTTTAGTCTGAATAAGGCAGCCAAGCTCTATGTATTACAATTACACCACAGTATAGGACACCTGTACTAAAACAGTTAAATTGCTATACCTTTTATCTACATAAAAACGCAGCTTCTAAACCTCGGCCATAAATGCAGCGGTTCTGTAAAATCTGATTAGCTAACCATAAGCTCATGTCAGGAGTATACTCAACTTTGAAGTTGAAAATAGGGTTGTCAAAGTTAACATATTAATAATGCATTCTGCATGCATGTTCTGTTATTTTGGCGCCTTGTAGTTTGGGAAATCAGGAAGTGATCAAAGCAGCAGTGATGCTCTCAAAGCAAGCAGAAGCTGAAATGTGATGGCAGTAAACAGTTTAACCCTGTGGAGGGCAGTATTATGATTATACTGTCAAAACTGACAAAAGTAACCAAAACTCCAAAAGGAGTTGAAGACGAAAGCAAGCCGATACAAAAGAAAATGCACAAATGGTTGGAGAAATGGGTGTTTTGAATGGCAAGTTCTGCTTCAAAGCCCTGCCAGATGGTTCTCTCTACATTTTCTGTCTATGCTTAGAGAAGAGAGCTCTCAGCAATGTGTTTAAGAGTAATAACTTGAAAATTGTCCTTTCATGGTACATTTAAAACAGAAAAAAAACATTTAAAACTGAATAAAAATGCAATTAATTAGCATTAATTGCACATTAAAGTGCAATAACTACAGAAATCATGTATTTTAAGCTATTGATAGCCCAATTTGAGAATGTTATTAGCTCAGCTTTAATGAGTTCTCCAGCATGCCCAACCTCCATTTCCTCTTACATACTGAGTAAACTAAGATTGGACCAGCAATGTGTGTCCAATCTTATATGGTTAACTTCATCATCCACTGCAGCAATGGTGCTTTCCATGTGAACTACGTTTAACTGCATTTTGCACTTGTCTTAGATACCCTAGGTTTGGAAGGAAATCATTATTTCAAAGATTATAACTTTTGGAATTTTCTGCAGAGCCTCTAAATACAAATGGACAAATGCATGTAGTTTTGCTTGTAAAACTGGTAGTAATAGAGCATTTGTATCATTGATGAGTCAAGAGAAAGCTGAAGTGACTTGGGTAAGAGTCTGCACTGCATCATGCACACATTCCACTGGCTAAACTGTAGGTATTTATTTTAGTATTTTTTAAATAAAGAGAGGAACGGAGGCAGAGCGAGAGACGGTGGGGAAAGGAAATGAGATAGGAGGGGAAATGGAAAAGGGAAGCAGAGTGAAGGAGGATAAAGGACAGGGGAGGAGGACAAATCATTATGAGAACTGCAGAGCAAACACTTTCCGCTGCACTCTCTTAATTCTTCTGGGTAACATACACAAACAGTATATTCCCTGAGAATGCTTCTGAAGATTTTCTGACTCATGTAGAAAAATTCAGGAGAAATGAGCACACACACGTACTGTGAGTGTAAACCGATGAGGACGTAAAAACCAGGCCATGTTCCAAAATGTCTGTGCATTCTTCCGTTCGGTTTGATTGATAAACTTCTACCGAGGGTTGGGGAGTGTTCGTCTGCAAGACAACTGAAGAGAAGCGGGTTGGGGAAATACGTTCTCTTATTTTTGACATGACTTGCAGAGACACACTTGGGTACTGTTTTGATATAATATATATATATAGTCAAAAAAAAAAAAGGGAAATCACTTGTTCTGCTAGAACAACAATATGAATCATCACGTACGCCATGACAGTGCATGCACAGCACCAGGACTATGAAACTTGCTCATTCAGATGGAATACAGCTGTTTTAGCTCCGTAACAGTTTTCCCTTTTCTGTGCTGTACGCCAGAACAGACTGATATAGTGTGAAACTTCTATTGTGCCCCTTGAAAATCAAATAATCTTACGTTAACAACAAAACCGTGATTTTATGGAGCCCTCAAGTATTTTGGCTAGACACAACACAAGTTCAACCATCTATACTCCTATGACATTACTCATAGATGGCTCATCTAGGTGAATGATATCAAAATACTAACTTTTCTGATATCTCTTTGTTGCCCATTCCCTTTCCCTCAATGATGTCTTTCCAAACTGAAACCACTACGACCTAATGTAGCTCTAACACTATCAAGTCCAATGATACCACAGACTACAGAAAAATATGGACAAGACGTCTCCATGTCCTTCCAGAGCAGTACTATGAGAGTGGAGCCGTGTTATCGATGACCCTCCCACATTTCCGCTAGACTCGCTTACGTTTTTGTTTGATTAATACTGCACTCTGCTCAACCTCCACCAGTAGCAAAGAAATGTTGGATTATACACTGTACTTTATTATACACTGTTATTTATTCATTTATTTATTTTATCCTAATCTCACGGTCCTGGTAAAATGCAACTTCTCTGAAACATGGACAGCTGAACATACATCAGCATTACATTAACCACCTGAAATGACAGAGGCCATCATTGAAAAAAAATTACTTCTAGTTTGGCCCAAGTCCCATCCACTAACGAGGTGGAGCTTTTGACCCGCGGCCAGCAACCAGGAGGAGCTTTACTTGCTTTGGTTTCGGGAATAGCTGTCATGGCATCCATTTTTCGTACAGTCCAGGAGTGATACCAATAAATCATTGATGCTACAACAACGTATGTTTCCAAAATAAGTAACTCCCCTCACATCTACAGCTACTTATTAGTATTTTGATATAGTCTTAGGGTTTTGAATGACTTTCAAACTCTCAAAATCCTAGATTATTTACATATTTTTCATTTAATGTGACAAAATTGTTGATGTTTGGCTTCATGAACATTTTTTGAGTTTTGAAGCATCTCTTTCATCAAACAAACCCATGTTAATGTATTCATAAAAAACTCACTTCCTGGCACAAGTGCACAAAAACAGAATAAGCCAACAAACATGTATAAACACACACATTTGATTATGGGATTATTATACATGCCAAACTGTAACGAATAACCACACAAATACCTCTTAAAGCACACTCTTACCACTGCGGCACGCACCAACTCCCTGTGTGACATACATGTTTTTGAGCCATGTGTTGTCATGGGTAACGGGAGTGTGTCAGTGGTGCACAGAGGAAGTTAAATGGGTCATGAGAGGAGCAGAGCGGTGTGTGCCGCAGAGATAATGTGGAGCTGTCTTTCATACATTGCAGCACACCTGAGAATGCACACACACACACGCACACACACACACACACCCACACGCAGGATTCCCAAAGGGTGAGTCATATAGTCCAGAAATGCAAATGGGTGGATTAAAGCTAATGAGTGGATAAGCTCGGTCTCATGAATGGCATATGCAATGAAACAGCATAATATTGCTGTGCATGTGTCTCTCCATGGGCCTGTGAGTATGTTCCTGTTTTTTTCTATATGTATGGGGCCAGCTCATAAGTTGAATGGGGTTAAAGAGTCAACGTTAGGGTTAGTCTTTCAGTTGTGATAGGGTTAGGATAAAGGGTTACGGAATGCATTCTGTCAATGTAATGATTATATTTGCGATTAATTTACAGGATGCCCATTCATATGTGGTTGGACACACACCACCTTCTGTGATGTCCATGTCATGTCTCGGTATGACACCCCCCACCTTAGAGGTTTTGCCATCGTATGATAGCATCAGATTATCAAACGTCAAATTTCTGAAGATCACACGAGGCGCTGCCAAGCATTTAGGAACCTTTTTAAAATCAAACCATTTGGGCAAAAGTTGCAAATGAATACTAAAGTCAAACTCCATTGGTCACATCCAAATCTTGCAACATCTGCATTATTACAGAACAAAACAGACACCAGCAGTAAACTGAATCTAATTCTCAAGGATTGCGCAGGGTTTACCCATCTTCCACTAACCAGTGTCCACGCACACAAAGATTTTGCCAGATTAGCTCACTCAGCCGCCTTTCTCAGTCTGGAGGGAGTCTGAATTCATTTTGACCATACTGTGAAATAAGCAGTTTATTCAACTCACAAACACCTGCTCCTTTTGTTCTCTCCGTAAGCCGCCACTCTGGCGGATTACCTACTACTCACCAGCTCTGTTCTTTCTCAGCCCTGACACACATCAACTGTGCATATAAGCACAGCTGTAATCATGTTTGTTTCAGTACGTCCTGGATACTGTACCGTGACCTGCTCTGTATGACATGTTCAGTGTGTACTGTGGGCATCGATTGGCACACTCTCGACGACGCTTCATTTCACAGTGCTCCCATTTTCTGTTGCACTTTAGACTTTATATTCCATAGCTCTAAAGCAAAATGCAAAGGCTGTCACTCAAGGGTGACGACAATGCCAACAAAGTAACAAAAATGTATAGACCTATGTAAATTTAATGTCTTAATATTTTTTTTTTTAATATATAATTGGATATGAATGTGTATTCATAGTATGAATTTGACTGGTAGTTTCCACCCTGGTGATAACACACTAAAAATATTACAGGGGCTGGTCTGCTTGCCAGCTCCATTACCTTTCACTGCCAAACTCATCAGCTTTGGGCTCCGCACAAATTACAATATTAGTTGTAGGATTAACATATAATTCCCATGCCAACTTTATTTTATTCTGTATCCCCTCTCTCTCTCTCTCTCTCTCTCTCTCTCTGTCTTGCGTATCCTTTCAGTCATTCTTTCCCTTACTTTTTGCCAGTTAGGCTTTCTTTCACTTTCTCTCAGTTTGAGTCACTCCCTTTCATCTTCCTCTCCCACCTCTCCCCTCACTGCATCTACAATAAACATGTTTCGGCATAAAATGCAGAGAAACCAGTAAGTGCTTCATCTTGCGTAAAAGCTGAATATGTTTTTATGATCAGTCATTTCAAAAGACTAGTGACCATTAAAATGTAAACACAACGATTTTTTTACAATCACTTTACAAAGGCAGATTGAGCATACAATTAAATATAAGAAGGACGTTAAATAACAGGACACTTTACTTATCCAACTAGTATTGCCAGTCATCTTTTTTTAATATTCTATCTGAGAAGATTAGAAGTTCAAATAAGAACACCACTCTATAAACGATCCACAAACTGGTGGTCACAATTCAAATAATTTTCCCGAAAATATCACAAGAGTTGCATCATTTTAAGAAACCTCTGGAACCTGCACATGTTTTTCTGTAAAAGACACAAATTATGGTTTTCCATTGACATTACTAAGTTTAGTTCCCGGTGAATAAAATGAATCTATCTATATTTATTTTAAATAAAAAAAAATGCAGACAGTGCATCTGCAGCTTGAGTCCATTTTGTTTTGGTATTTTGCAATTCTTACATTATCTGATCTGATTTACGATCGGCTGTAACAGACATCACCGATCAAATAATTTTGGATTTGGAATATAGGCCGATAACAATCGGTGACCGATTGATTTGAGCGCCTTTGGCTTTATCTTCCTTTCGAGGTTTTGGTAGAGTGGTCACAAATCATCAATGCTATTCTATCTGACGAAGCATCAGGCAGCTATTGGAGTAAACAAGCTGTACACAACACCCAACAGCAGACCAACAAAGTTAGCAGCCTGTCAAGAAAGTGAAAAATTCAGTAGCTAAAGAGACAACAAGAGCTAAAACAGGTAGGAATGTGACTTATATTTAACATATTATGTCCTCATGTCCTTATTGCCATTTAGTAATGGCAATAAGGACATAATATTGGACCTGTATAGTTCTTCCTCTTCCAAATAGACATATAATTCCAATCTTGCAGCAGTAAATCGCACAATAATTGGTAATGCAACACTGGAGATTGAAACTGAAGTTCTACCTTACGAGCTTCAAACAATGCACATACTACAGCATTATACCAGCACAGAATACATTGGTGACTCCATACAATCTTCATCTTTCTATCAAATAACCATTCAAGGATTACAGGAATGTTGGGATGTTACAATCACTGGAATTAATTTAGGAATGGAACATGACCTAGATAAATTTTAATGTAAAAAAATTTGTCTGTGACTTTTTTTTTTTTTTTTTGAAAAAGGAGCGTGCATGTTAGGGGGATTCTTCTTGGAATCAAAGATGGAACAAACTGATGATTAAATTCAAATTAGTCCCACCGAGATTGAGACCAGAATTTCCTACTTAACTAAAATCCTGCAGGCTATGAACAACTCCCTACTTTAACTTAAAAGTGTGAATATGTGAATGTATTATACATACAAACAGCAGAATCTGTGTAGATTCATGTGTTTCATTGTGTTTTACACTGCCAAAGGACAAACAAACAAACAAAATAGATACTTTATTAATCCTAAACTGGGAAATGTGATTGTTGCGACAGCAATGTACAGCATACATACTTACATAATATATAACAAAAAAAAAACGTTCTCTGTCTATTGTCTGGTGGAAAGGGTGTTCAGGGTTATCCACGATTCCTAACAGTTTGTTCAGTGTCCTCCTCTCCACCACTGATTCAAAAGTCACCTGTCCGCAGCCAGTGACAGGGCCAGCCATCCTGATCAATTTATTCAGTATTCATTCACTCATTTATTCATTCATCTTCTGTAACCGCTTGTCCTGTGAAGGGCGCGGGGTCTGCTGGAGCCTATCCCAGCTGTCATCGGGCGAGAGGCGGGGTACACCCTGGACAGGTCGCCAGTCTATCAAAGGGAGTTTTCAGTATTTATAATATTAAATACTGAATACTCCCCCAGCAGACCACAGAGGAGAAAAGAGTGCTGGCCACAACAGGCTAGTAAAAGATTTCCAGCATCTTGCTGCACACATTGAAGGACATCAGCTTCCTCAGGAAATAGTGTCTGCTGTACCCCTTACATACACAGCTGAGCTGTTGTTCTTCCAGTTCAGTCTGTTGTCGATAGCCACTCCCAGGTATTTGCAGCATCCCTACCAAGGATGCTGAGGGACTGCAAAGCTGTTCCCTTCCTGAAGTCGATCACCATCTCTTTGGTTTGGTCCACGTTAAGCAGCAGGTGATAACTTCCAGCCCACTCCACAAATCTGTCCACCAGCCCTTTATACTCCTCCTTCTCCCGTCCACTGCTTATACACCCTACAACTGCAGAGTCATCAGAAAGTTTCTGTAAGTAACATGACTCTGGGTTGTGCTGAAAGTCAGTGGTGTATAAGGTGAACAGGAACGGCGAAAGCACAGTGCTCTGTGGGGCTCCCACACCACTCACCACCTGTCTGTCAGGTAGTCAGTGATCCAGGAGCACCCATAGACCGCAGCTTCTCACCCAGCGACAAAGGGTGGATGGTGTTGAAGGCAGAGGAGGCATCAAAGAATGTGATTCCCACCGAGCCTCCACCACCAGCCAGGTGTGAGTGAGTGAGCTGCAGCAGATGGATGACAGCGTCATCCACCCCTAGACACGGCTGGTAGGCAAACTGTAGCGGGTCTGGAGACAATCTCACCTGTGGCCTCAGATGAGCCAACACTCCCCAGCAACTTCATCACATGGGATATAAGGGCAACTGGACAGTAATCACTGAGGCCAGATGGAGACAATTTCTTGGAACGAGGCAGGAGGTCTTCCAGAGAGGCAGTACCCTCTCCAGACTGAGGCTCAGATTGAAGATATGCTTTAGACATGAGAACTTGCTCCAGTTTTGAGGTTACACTTTTGTAACCCAAAATCTCATGAGAACTAGTCAAACTCACAGAAGAGAAAACCTCATCAAAACAAGCAGACATTGAGACCTTTGGGGCGCCTAAAGCAATCTGCAGATTGACTGCAAGCTTAAAGTTGCCGAAACTCTGGTACAAAACAAAAGTTATTTCATTGGTTTGGAATCCCATCAACAGCATGCTGTGTCTAGGCTTTTTTTTTTTTTAACCAAATTGTGTGCCTGCACTTATGAGATTGTCAAGGATGACAGGAACAGCTAAATGGCTATGGAAAAATGTCAATTTAAAGAACCAAAACTGTTTCTTTCCAATCCACTGGGCAATTTTTAATGGTTTTTTTCTTTTCACCAAATTAGGATTCCTAAATTCCTGCTTACCTGCAGAGTGTCCACCCATGTGTGTGTAAGGGGGAAAATACTGTGTACACTGTGTGCTAGTGGCTGTATGCAGCCTGTGAAAACAGCAATATCTCTAAGGCTTGCAGGAGGTGACAGGCTTTCTAATTAACTCCATGCTGGGTTGTTGTATAGGCTAATTAATTAACACAATGACCTAAGGACTTAAGAGAGTGTGTGTGCTTGTTTAATATGTTAAAGAGGATGTTTAAGGGGTCCGTGTTAACGCACTCCTGCAGCACGACATTATACCTGAGACCAAATTAAAAAATGGCAGTGGCAGTTTGCTCATTGTATGAGTCTCAAAAACAGAGCAATAGGGTGACTTGTTCAAATATGTCTGTCTAGCTTTTGTTGTGTATTGTGGCTCTGAGGTCAGGCAGCTGCTTATAGCCTAAGAAACACAAAGGATTCAACTTACTCTTCACATTATACAGGAAGAGGACGATTTCAGCTTAGACGGGTGGATTCAAAGGTACAACAGACTTGCAGCCCACATTTTGAGCTGTAAAGATTAGCGCATCTCATGATGAGTTACACTTATAATGATCCCAGTGAACTTATCATCTGAACATCTGATTAATTACAGAATTAATCAGATGTGTGTGTATGCAGAAGCTGATGCAATGACCCGTAAACAACATTAATCATCCTGTCAAAACAGAATCTCACAGCAAAAGTGTCCATATGTCAGGTATGGCAGCCTCTGAGTTGTCCAAGTTGTCATTATGTTTCTGCTGCTACAGTATATATGTATAGCTCAATCTGTGTCAAAACTAAAGATTAAAAAAATAACTATATTACACAAAACCAAAGCTTTGATCATACCAAGAACCTTAAATCACAGACTCACCAAACTGGCATCGACAGTGAAGGCTGACCGTAACGTTGACTCATGTCGCCTATGTCTGGACCAAAGATTTGAACTTGAACACATGTCAAAGACTACATCCAAAAACCAGCTGGCACATACTGTACGTTCCACATCTATGTTAAAGGAAACTACCCTCCATACCAGCAGGTGGCAGTAGTGATGGGAAACAGGAAGAACAACCATTAGTGGGGAGGCCAGGAATCTACAAAGAGCTATATACCTTATCATGCTGATCTGTTGGTCTTTAGATTATTTATTCTAGATCATGTTGTTGTGAAAAGATTTGTGTATTTGAATATTCATATGAAATGACGATAAAAAATACCAGCAAATGGCCGATTGTTGGCTCAGTGTGTCGTGGCCTTTTACAGAACTGGAGACTGGTACTGACAAAACAATATGAGCCTCCTCTCTACCTCTAACATGATTAACTCTCATTAAGAAACACAAGCTCCGGTTTTACAATTGTGTAAACGATCACTTGCCATAGCAATAAAAAGGCAGATGTCACTAGGAGAATTAAACATCATCCCACTGAGTTTTATTCTACATACGTAATGTAGAGGTTTTATGACTACATCTGAATGAGAGACAGTCATTATTATGTGATACATTTTGTCTGAGTGGCCCATTCAAAATGTCAGTAGAAAGTCATATCACTACAAAGAATGTGGTCTTGGTATGACTAAGGTCCTCCAGAACATTGAATGATAGTAAAATTACATAAGTTGTTAGTTAAATTGTAATAGAATGGCGGTTATCATATCAGTGTCCCATGCCCCACAGCTTACACAATTACACTGAGTTCTATTCGCCAGGGAATCCAAGGGAAAGAAGAGAAAATAAATCATGAAATTTCATCCCTGGCCTAATGAAATCTATCTGCGGGGTCCTTACAAAGAGTTGATAATTACTGTGAATAGAGCCCCGGCTGCAGCTCTCAGCAGCAGAGTATGTACTTTATGACACACAGCCTAATTGGTAGTGCCACTTCTTCCACTTCAGAAGTGTCAGTTCTCCACCATTCGCTGTCACATAAAACTACAACTAAACACACAAATGAGAAACTTCCACCACATTGCAGATATACAGGGTATTATTTGCTGTCAACGCATCAACACAGTCGCTGTCAGAAGATCACGTACAGTGCTCCCCATTGCTGTGGATACTCCAAAGGAAAGATTTCACAATTTTCATGTGTGACTCAAAATCATTCCTCTATAATTCCGTCCAAAACACGGCTGTGCAATTCACCATTCGGTGAATGCTATAATGTATCTACACAACAATTACAATGTTTCATGTCAGATTCATTTTTACCCCCTCACCAATTACCACTTGCATTCTAGAGAGACCAAAAGTGAACTTTTGCAATTGAATATTTTAGTGTCTCCAGTGGCTGAAGAATCACTGTGTCTTAAATGTCCTAGGACAAATGTGTCTTTTTGTTGGGCCATGTGAATTGCATGTAGCTACTAAGGGCTGCAGCTCACCAAGCCAAGTTTGGCCATTTATCCGTGTCGGGTGTTTGGGAATTGTGTGTGGCCATAGCTTTTGCAGTTTGTCCTGCACAGTTGCCACTAGTTTGACCCCTGTCACCATCTGCTTGTCATCTAATTGAGCATGTTAACAATACATCATACAGCAGTCATACCTATTTCAAAAGATAAATTACATTTGATTTTTGCAGGATTTGGTTACTTTAAGGTTTATAGCATCCAGTCTGATCCCAGAATAAAAGCATACTATTTGACCATTTGGTCATTTTTACATGCATCTCTTCCCCATCTTCCCCTGTCGCAATGATTATTGCCTGCATTGGTCTGGTTCTCTTCCCCTTTAATATCTTTCTTTTTCCTCTCCCTCTCTCAGCCCTGACTGCATTGGGGAACCTCCAGCTGGCTGTGTGATCGACTCGCCCTCCTGTGGCGACACCCTTAATAAGCTGTTCGCTTTTTTTGCTGTCCCGTGGAGATGATGATCACACACCGGGTCTCGGCTCGTCTCACCACCCCTGAGTGCTCCTCCACACAGAATCGCACCCACACACAAATATAGATACTGCCTCCAATACTCCTTCGTTCACCCTCAGCACTCTAGTCTTTGCTTGTTAGTCTGCGCACTGTGACGATTAGGCTTAACTACACCGATATTTCATCACTTGGCTTGGACCATGCCTGCTGCCTGATTAGGTTAGTCCATGTGGGACTGCATCCAGAATTCCCCCAGTACAGGAATTTCTGGAATATCATCCAATTTAGAGAAGGGAAAAGCCACAACAGAGAAAGTTTTTTTTAAAAGTGCCTGGACAACTTCTGAATGGGGAGAATGTATTTTTATTACATGAGTTCAGAGGTCTTTCAACTGTGGCAGAAACCAGGCTGTTTACTCCTTTGGAGCTTTCCGTGCTAAAAAAAAAAAAAAAAAAAAAAAAAAAAACATACATTAACAAACCAGGCAGGAATAACATTTTGGGTCAGGGAAGCTCCAGTAAACCAGGCTATGCTTTCCCATCAGACCCTGAGATTTATTTAGTTTTCTCCTGTAGAGATTTAGAGACTGAGCAGAGATGAGTAGTTTGAGACTGCAGTTATGGATACATAATTTGAAAGAAGGTTTTGGGATACTCAATATATTTAACTAGCACTCTGCTATCTAGACCTTTGGTATTTAGTATCAGTCAAGCTTCAAAACCTTAGAGTATATATTCTCTTAGTGCATCTTTCATTTCCTTTTTTTATCAATTCAAGTAGGCTACATGCATTACATATACATATAGCTGTTATGTAGCTCCATGCATGCCTCTTAATTGTCACCACTGAGCCCATCTGAGGTTAGGTCTGACATTTATATTCTACTGTTGTCCTGTTAGTTCACGTCTGTCCTCCATTAGAACAATGCCACGAAATATTAATCTTTCTAAACAATGATTATGACACACTCCTACACAGTGTTATTTATCAGCTCCTTTATCAGACAGTTTAGCAATATCCTAAAGACAGGGAAGCGAATTAACAGCAACTATGTAGCTACCAAACACTGGTACAATACTGAGAAATGGTATGACTAATAACTAGGATTGAAATCTGGATGTATTTTCTCCAGTTTTCTGCCTGCCTTCCTCTTTTGCCTATAGGACGGATACATGCGTGAAAGAAATTACACTGAATTCCTAGCGAGGCGTCAAATTCTTCCATTTGTAAAACTGGGAAGTGATGCGAAGCTTTAAACACAGACATCTCTGGCAGTCTGAGGGGAGTCAGAGAACATATTTGAGGGCTAGTCAACATACACTGGTATACACTAGCTCCTCAATAACAGGACAGCACATCCCAGTGGTAATGAAAGTAAGTACCACTTGGATTTGTTATCACTTCTCACTGCAATAGTTGACAAGACAGTAAAACAGTGAAAAACTGTATCTTTAAGTGAACTTTTTCATTGTGTAGTTAGTAGTTGTAAATATTAGGTTAAGCAGACAACAGTAAACTGTAGCTGCTTCAAAGTAAGTGTCTGTGGCATGTGAAAAGTTCAAATTGTGTAACGGCGGCAGAATAAGAAATCTGGATTTCAGCATTCTTGTTTATAGTGAGATTGTTAGATCAAAACTTGTCAGTGCACTATGATCTTTTTGATCATACGTGTAGGCTAAAATCTCCTGGTAAACAATAATGTGTTGGGTGCTGTAGAGGAGTAACTTTCATGGACCCGAGATGTAAAGACTATGTTAAAGGGAGTGAAGGGTGTGACTTCTCTCAAGCATTGTGTTAGCACACCGTCTATATAGGTACCCAGCCAATAATGACAGCTGATCGGCGGATGGAAAAAGGCGTCTTTGTAATCACACACAAAACAACCAAGGGATGCATTCTGTTCGCAAACTGAAAAAAGTAAAAAGTTAAAGTAGTAATAATGGAACTCAGCAGAAGATGTGGAGAAGTGTGAATAAAAGTGTAATGGAAATATAAGTGGTTGTTGAGGGGAAAGCAGACGTGGGAGTTACAAAAAGATGGACATGGAGAGAAACAGCACGGCCCGTGTGTGAGACTTTTAGGCAAGACACAAACTAAAGCAGAACAGTTTGACCCAGCTAATCTTTTTCTCTGATCATTTATTTATGTCATTCATTTAGAGTGCACTGATGAGCCGATTTTCATTGCAGTGTCCTCTTCAAACTGCTCCGTTTTCTCGACTAGTACGAGCTTTATTCTACATCACTGTGAAAAGTGAGGATAATATCATTGAGAACATTTGTTTAAATCGAAGTCATTCGTTTTTTTAAACTGAGGACGCTTTTGCAGGATGAAAGAACTGGACACTGAGGACAGGGATTTTCTTGTGAAAACTTTTGTTTATGAAAAGTGGTACATGGTTGGATTTTACTTGCATTTTAAGAGAGAATATTTTGAGGGACACCATTAGAAAGTGAGAAAATTTGCTAAAGTGCCAAAATATTTTTAGGAAAGGCGGTGTTAGCTGTGTGGGCCCTGCAGGGTAGGCAGTTAAAATCCAAAAACGGGTGAAATCCAAAAGCCAAAATGAGTAACTGAACTCAAACCTTTGGAAACATAAACGGGGGTAACTCCACATGTGACCTGACAAGGGACAAAGAGGAAGACAGGACTATACACGTGCCTCCAACACAGTTGTGACTCATCAGAGAATGGACATGGGCCTTCTGAGGGTGTCCTGTGGTGTCTGGCAACAGAATGTTATTAGTGGGGGCCTTTGGGTCCTATGGGTTGAGATACATCCCACAGATACATGATCAGTTTGGGATCTAGTGAATTTGGAGGCCAGACTAATGCTGGGGGTTAAGGAATGTATTAAATTATCAACAATTGCCATGAGTATAAAATACAGACGAGGCGTTATAGGGCCAGATATATATGAATCTATCTATAGTAACATACAAGTACTTTATTCTCTGCATTTAACACATCCATTTGTAAGCACAGTACACTTGGAACAGGGGTTAGCCATTCAAGGCCCCCCAAGGAGCAGCTTTAGTGATTAGGTGCCTTGCACAAGGGCAGACTTTGGTGTAGAGGGAATACGATCATTGACCCCACAGTCCTACATCTCTAACCACCAGTCTGCAGCTTACCAGACATGTGTTCCAGTGTGAATATGCAGATGTCACACATATATTGTTCTGAGATTTTACAGCATGATAATATATATGATAAAATATTCAAATGAGTACAAATGCATTCACAATAAGTAGGACAAATCTCTTCCCACCGCTTCTCTTTCATCCTTCCCTTAGCCTTCCCTCTCTCCTCCCTCCATCGCCTTCTCAGCTCGCCTTTAAATCTCCACTGCTTCCATGATTTCCCCTTTCTGGCCCCTAGCTTTGTTCCGCTGTATCTCCTGTCATGCCCTCAGACCTCATTTGCTTTCATTTCTTGTTCTCTGCCATCGCTCCTCTCCTAATTCCTCAGCTCACCATCCTCCTCCCTGCCTCATTTACCTCCATCCTTCCTTCTGTGACGCTTCATTTCCCATCTCCGGCTTCCTGCTCTCTGGACATATATTATGTGATGGTGGTGCCCTCTTGTGGGGATGTAAATTTGCTTCTCTCTTTACTTTATTCCAACTGCTACCACTAATGTTAACACAAAGACAACTTTTCATTCAGAGTTCATTATCTGTATTAATCAGTGTGAACTAATACAATGCCAATGGACACTTCCCAAGTCACTGTTTGAGTGTATTTAAGGCTTGACTTGATGACTCTGATAATCTGTGAGAAAGAGTTACCTCACAACACTCTCGAGATGAGGTGATCGAAATGATCAGTCGAGAGCCGTGTCTGAGCAAATTTGTAATGAAGCTGAATGCCCCTAGCATGATGATGAGGCTATATTCTCTATTTGTTACTCCAGATGTATAGAGAGAACGACAGAGAGAGGGAGAATAGAGAGCAATGGGTTCCCCAGGGTGAGATGGAGAGCCTGGCAACCACGTTTCACTCCACCTGAGACCAATACACACAACTGTTTACAGCGGCTTTCACTAATGGACCAGAGGTTAAAACAGATATGCATGCACAATACACGCTGATGCATATGCAAAGTGATCAAACTGAAAGCAATTCAACAACGCTGCAGACATGTCTGACCGAAAACAGACACACGAGCACAACAATATCAAGCTGAGACTTGTTTTTTCACATACCTACAGCGCTTAAACTGCATCAGCGATCAAGTAAAAACCTCACCCTATTTATTCGAGACCTTAGCAGATATTCATGCCTCGCCATATGTCATTGTGTGTGTGTGTGTGTTATTTGACACGGTTTTTATGATATTTACTGTCTGTGGACCGTGGACTCGACACACACTGCTATCTAGTGCAATTTAAGATGGATTCAGCAGTAAAGTGGGTTTCCATTCCTGTATCAGGGAAGGAAAAGCTGTGATAGAAGAGGACGGTGTGCCACTGAATTCACAGCGCGTCTGAAAGAGCGGACCTTGGCTCAAATTCAATCAAATCACCAGACCTGAAAAACTGTCCGGCTGTAGCCATTTGGGCTGTAGTAAATTCTGGTTCTGTCAAAATATTGCTTTTGGAGGGAGATGACGTAAGTCACACAGTTTTGATTTACCTGTATGTGTGCCTGTTGCAAACTTATGAATAAATATGACAATAGTGTCATGCTTTAAAAAAGAATCCTTGAAATGAAAGAAAGGTGGAATCCCTCGCGGAGATACTCGTTTTACAATTCTTACAAGATGTACTCAGTCCAAAGGATAAGCTTATTATACCCGAGAGCAAGATGATAAAAGTTGTAGTCTCCTTCTTGAAGCTCATTTCTAAGCTTAGTCAAACAGTATTTTGGATATGAGAGTTTTAGTTACCTGAATTTTATATCTTTACAAAAAATTACTACCCCACCAATGCTCGAGATAATACATTGAGTTTGCAATGCTCCTGTCTAATATCAGAAGTATTTCAACACACTATGCACCAACAAAATACAACAAAAAACAACAAAATAATAATCATGTCCATTACACAAAAAATCTCGTCACTATTAATAATTGAAGTCCTTGTTTTATTAGTACATCTTTCATATTGCAGTAGTGACAATAGTAGCTGGAAGGAAGGAATGAAGGAAGGAAGGAAGGAAGGAAGGGTATACCTTTTTATACACCACAGAAGGCACCATCAAAGAATACAGTTTCAGCTCTGAACTTGTAAAAATGCTATTTGGATGTCATCAAATTGTAAGGCAGTCAAGCAAAACGACTGCAAGAAATCCAGTTCTATGATACTTCTAGCAATTAACAGCTGTTTGATTCAACAATCGATCTGTCAGAATAAAAAAAACAAAAAGCCCTACTCTGAAATTAGTTGTGGGTGATCAATTTAGATTTAAAATCAGGGCTAGTCTGCACGGTGTCTATCCATCTTAACTCACATGGTGCAGGTAATGCTTTTACTTTCCCCACAGCCAAAAGCAGCAGTACCACTTGTACATAACATAATGCATCCTGCATCCTACTAAAACAGCGGGCTGTTCTTATCTTAATTTATTCATATTACACCCTGAGGATGGGGTTTAACTTGTCCTCTCTCACTTGCGCACGCACACACACACACACCTCATTAACCCGGAGAGAAGCTCTTAGTGCACAAGAAGCTTTGCACTCCATTAGCCACTGTCATTATTGCAGGTACTTGGACTTTAAATGGGAATAAGTATATGCTTTCTGACGGACTATGGAAACAGGTACGACCAGTTTGAATCGCTGAGAGAAGTATTATTGGCAATGTGAACAGGAAGTGGCATCCCAACAGAACTTTGTGCCCAATTCTCCCAGCTGTCTGTCCTGTCTCCATCATTTTATAATGTCTGAATAAAGCAGAAAAAAAATATCGTACATGAAAACACTTTAGAATCCCTTCAGTTCCCAGTTGCTGTTCCATAATACATACTATATATGTACTTGTGAAGGGTAAATAACAGAACAGCATGACAATGACAAACAACAACCAATTTATTGTCCAAGGTGTTCATCTGACATTACAACACCTAGTTTGCCTTAGAGAAAAGGAACTAAATAGCCTTGGGGTTAAGAGGTTAACTCACGATTTCAAACTCAAACAATCCTTTGTCCTGATATGAAAACCTAAACTCCCTACCAGTCAGTTAGAACTAATGAACCCACTTGGATGAGTGGCGAAGCGTGTTCAAAAAAAAAAAACTCAGACAAGTCCAGTTGCCTTTGCTTTAGCCTCTTTTTAGATACGGTCAATGTTAAAATGCTGTATATTAACACACTGCCTAGCCAAAAATAAATGTCGCCACCTGGATTTAATCAAGCAAATAGGTACGAGCCTCCTATTGCATAATTACTGCATGGGTGATTATCTTTCAGCTGGCAACAAGTTATTTAACCGCAAATGATGCAATGAGTAGCTTCTCATTTATTAAACAACCATGTCGAACACATCCCGTGGCCGTGGAAAAGATGTTAGTCTGTTCAAATCATTGGCTAAACTACTAAAATTGGGTTAAGAAGTGTCCAATGCATTATTAAAAACTGGAAGGATAGTGTGGTACCATCGTCTTCGATGAAGAAAGGTGGTTGGATTCATTGTGCTCGGCGATCACTTAAACGTTTGTTGAAATCAAATGGAAGAAAAACAACAGTAGAACTCAGGGCTATGTTTAATAGTGAAAGTAAGAGCATTTCCACACGTACAATGTGAAGGGAACTCAAGAGATTGGGACTGAACAGCTGTGTAGCCTTAAGAAAACCACTAATCAGTGAGGCTAACTGGAAAAAAAGGCTTCAGTTTGCTAGGGAGCATAAAGATTGGACTCTGGAGCAATGGAAGAAGGTCATGTGGTCTGATGAGTCCAGATTTACCCTGTTCCAGAGTGATGGGGGCATCAGGGTAAGAAGAGAGGCAGATGAAGTGATGCACCCATCATGCCTTGTGCCTACTGTACAAGCCTGTGGGGGCAGTGCTATGATCTGGGGTTGCTGCAGTTGCTCAGGTCTAGGTTCAGCAACATTATGTGTCCAAAGAATGAGGTCAGCTGACTACCTGAATATACTGAATGACCAGGGGCCTCATGTACGAACGTTGCGTGTGTACAAAAACGTTACGTACGTACTCGCTCACGTAAAAGTTCAGATGTATCAAGAGTGAAATGTCTGGGAACTTTGTACGTGCCAACGGCAACCACGTAGCTGCCGTACGTAGGATTCTACAGATGTCGATCCTTTGGCGACACTTAGAGGTGATGCCGGGAAACTGTCATAAATGTGAAAACTATTACTCCGACCGATCGGGACCGTGCCGGTCGACCCTGAGCAGAGCCATGCAAGCTGTGTGGGACGGAATTATCCGCATGTCAGTCAGGTATATCAGATTCCCATACAATGCATCTGAACAGGTCAACATTAAAGAGCAATCTGCAGCGAGAGACGGTTTTCTGAATGTAATCGGAGTGTGCAGTGCACACACATTGCTATAAAAGCGCCATCGCATGAATTTATAAATGTCAACAGGAAACATTTTCATTCGACCAGTGTACAGATCATATGTGATGCGCAAATGCAAGTAAACATTGTGGCAGCGTGCCAAAGAGGACATTTTTGCGCATCTCCACTCCAGTGAGTAGCGTCTCCAATTCGCTTTCTGTGAAGTTCTTCTTTTTTCCCGTCTTACTCATTCTTATGTTTTCGTTTTCTGATCGCACAGAGAGGGGAATCTCAGGTGCAGGGTCAATTTAAATATAATTTGCATATTTAAAAGGGGCGTGGACGGGGAGTTGCATATTTAAAAGGGGCGTGGACCGGGAGGAGTCGGGTACACTCGATTGGGATGTACAAAGGAAAGGTGCTTCGAAATGCTTTTAAATCTGAGCTTACGTCACGATTTAGAAGGAAATCTACGCAACTCTTCGTACATGAGGCCCCAGGTTATTCCATCAATGGAGTTTTTCTTCCCTAATAGCACGGACATATTCCAAGATGACATTGACAGGATTCATGGGGCTCAGATTGTGAAAGAGTGGTTCAGGGAGCATGAGACATCATTTTCACACATGGATTGGCCACCACAGAGTCCAGACCTTAACCCCATTGAGAATCTTTGGGATGTGCTGGAGAAGGCTTTGTGCAGTGGTCAGACTCTCCCATCATCAATACCAGATTTTAGTGAAAAATTAATGCAACACTGGATGGAAATAAATCTGGTGACATTGCAGAAGCTTATCGAAACAATGCCACAGCAAATGCATGCTGAAATCAAAGCTAAAGGCGGTCCAACGAAATATTAGAAGGTGTGACCTTTTTTTTGGTGGTGACTTTTTTTGGGGGGCCAGTGTATTTGACACTTGCTGAAAAGAACTGCTGCTGTCTTTCATAGTTGAATCTTCTTGTTTATGAAGCTTGACAAATTATTGAAGCCGAGCAGTAGCGTGTTTCATGTTCTTTATTTCTGCATGTAGCTATTATTTCATCTCACTCACCCTTACGGAAATTCAATGGAACCACATCACACGCATGCGCATATCAGGTGAGGTGGACCAAATCAATAAGTTATTTATTTTCCTCACTCTCTCCAGCTTTTGTTCCTCTCCACTTCCTCACACTTTGTCTCTTCATATCCTGGCTGTGGCGCCCACACACACAGTACATTCAAAAAAATCAGTCAGGGTGCTCATTCAGAGGCCAAAGCCAAGGCCAGGCACTCAGTCACTGTCAGTGACAGAGACAGGGCCGGGAGACTTGGGGAGCAAACTGCAGCCAGCAGATCCACACTGCTGGGACTGTCATTTGGAAGATCTTCAACAATAAACAGACATATTGCTCATGGCATTGCCTGTGAAACACGTTGGTATTTGTTCATATTCATTAGTTCAAGCTTGGTATTTCCAAGAGCCAAAGACCCATCTAACCTGTTACAAGGATATGTTTAATTCAGTTTTTGCTGGCTATTATCATGTCTCTCACTATCTAGCTGTCAAAATTAGATATTTTAACATTTCTTATGTTAGCGATATCTAACATATTTGAAAAGGCTGAGGTTAAATCCCACTAAATTGGACAAGTCCGCCACCTGATGTTATAAATTTGTACCTGTGCTAAGTAGTAATGACAAGGGATTATGGGTAATCCTTAAAGAAAAAGCGGGATTTGCTGTTGAGGTTAAGCGTCTGTGAACGTCTTTGGACAAAATAATGTCAACTCATGTTCTTGTAAAGCACCTCCAAATTAAGCTGTCTTTATTTGGTAGGATTTGAATCTATTTGTCTTTTCACACAAGCAAAGCTGTTCTTGAGCCACAGATAATCTTGTTTATTGGGGTTACATTGCAATATGGAGAGTTAAAAGTCCAGTGTTTTAGGATGTCAACTCATGGCCGGAAGACATTAGGCCGACTATTCAAAATGTTCCAGTCGATTTTCCGAGTGATGCATGCAACAAAATCTGCTCCGGTTGAAGCTGTAAATGAAAACACAATCAAATATAATCAATAATTGAAATGAGCAAAACTATACTGGTGTCCTCTTGCAGCATGTTGCCCCGGCCTCGTTCAGACCTCACATTAACATCCCACCTGGGCAATCCAGTACCTGTGTTCACACCCGGCATTAAAATTCATCTCCACATTCGTCCACTGCCAGCATTTGACATCTGATCTCAGTTTGTCTGTATGTAAATGAACAGCGCCACCATGCGGTCAGCAGAATAAATTAAACTCATGTTCTTGTAAAGCACCTACAAATGAGGTAGCTGTATTCGGCAGGATGTTAATCTATTTATCTTGTGATTCATTTTGCCATGTTTTTGTTAATTCTTTTTATGCGTCTAATTATCAATAAACCCTCTCAAGTAAATGCTGTTTAAATTAATATGACGCTGTCTTCCCAGACAAAGCATGCACTGTTTGTCCACCAGAAATTACGCATTTTACTCTAATGTCCTACATTGGCTGCTGTTATCACAGATCTGACCATGTCTCAAAAAAAATGCTCCGAGCAGGTTCCAAGCTGTCTGCTTTAAAATCTGTTCCTTACTTGCTACCTGTACAAAGAATGCACAGTGTCAGTGTTGGTGGTCAAAGATTTCTATACCAATCCACTTAACTAATCCTCCATTTGATGCCTTTTTGCGGCGGTGAAACATATTTATAAGTTGCAGGGATCTGAACAAGCAACATTTAGAGAGATTCATTTAGAAAGGAGACATCTCAGGACAGAAGTGCATATTTATGCAAATATTGTCCCTGTACTGTAGAGCATTCATCACTTGCATTTTGAAAACCCTGCAAATTTTACATCTCAAATTGAAATCTCGTTTTCTTAAAGGCAACTTCTAAGGGAGCTCTGTATCAGTATCACTTACAAAGCACTAAAATGACATCATATAGCATTAATATAGATTCTAAAATTCAGTTATGTTTAAGAAATGTCACTGCACAAAAAACACAAAGTACAAAAATGCTGAAATGATATAAATTTATGCTTCTGCAGCAAATCCAAAACTGGAACTGCAGTGTTATGGTATAATTTATTTGATCATCACTGACTGCAGTGTGGTATGGCTGTTTAAGCACACATGCTGTTCTGAGACATGTTTCACTATTTCTCTTCATATTCGCCCTAGTAAAAGTTGCTTTGCGCTGAGAGCTGGACAGTAAATTAATGAAAGAAAAGAATACGTTGTAGATAGACATACTATTACGTCAGTGCTGTGAGTCTCCCAAAACGATTGAAAAGTTTATACATACAGAAAAATAAAAGAGTAAAATGATGGATGGAGCTGAAGAAAGTTCAACTTTTCAATTTCAAAATCTACTTTTTTTCCAATGTCTGTGCCAGGGAGCACAGGGCAGAAAGCTACCGAGCTTATTTCAGTTTGGACCCTAGGGACGGATAAAGTAAAAACAATTCCTTTGACCATGGAAAGCAATTTCCTCCTCTCCCTCCACCCCCATCAGAAATAAAAGTGCATGAATAATATGAAGCAGCCCTCAGAATTACATTTCTATCCAAGCTGAAGGTTAACAGTTAAGTCACGTCACTGTACTGCAAAAAAAAAAAAAAACAACAAAAACCTCGTAGTTACTGGACTTTTCCTTAGAACGTTTGGAGCAAGCACTACTATAATAGATTAACTGTTTCCAGTTTTTTGGGCCAGCGAGGAAGACACAGTAACAAGTAAGAAATGCATTATCGGTCCAAATATAGAGCGTGCACATTGTATTACCGTCTCTGTCCCTGTCTTTCATGACTGCAGTTGCAATAAAACAGTTCAAGGGAGAACAGAAAACAATAAACTATACACTGCAGTAATGAAAACTTAAGGAATTATTGGCTGGCAGTTAGGAGAACACATCAGACAGTCCCAGACAACACCATGACCAAATTACCTCTAAATTAGTCTTAAAGGCATTCTAAATAATGGGTACGGTATCCATAGTAACTGCAATTTCAGACAACTTATTAATTCCCGACACTGGCAAACTTTAATAACATATCACAAAATGCAGCCCTGCTAAGATTTAGACATTTAATACACAGAATATAGTGTTTACGTGGTTTCTTCAACCTGATTGAAATCATTCTGGTTAGAGATATAAACCTTATATATAAACCCATATAAACCTTAACTGTTTATATGGGCACTATCTGATAAGATATGTGTGTGTGTGTTTATATGCCCCCAAACATTAATCAGAACAGAACTTTATTGACATGCACCATGCGGTTCAACATGCTATAAAACACCGAACAGGTCAGAAATAACAGATAAAAAAACAGAAGAGGGAGAAGTTTTTCCCCAGCTTTATCAGCAAAACTTAATTTATCCAAAATAAGACGATGGCCAAGATGAACCACATTTTCAACTTTACTGCAAACACCGTTTCTGGCTTAGTTCATCTTTTCACTTGTTTGAACAACTGGTTGTTTTTCTACATCCATGTCCCTGTCCCTCCTGAAGACTTGTCATGCCACTTAGGGCAAACATGCTCAGAAACCGCAGAGATAAATGATCAGATGAAGTGTTTACATGATTATTAATTGATTAACAGATTATAGAGACCACCACTCGCAATCTGATTGAAAATACTGTACCTTTCTGTTCAGGCCAGTCCTAGTGGAATACGAGGGTCCATGCAAACACATTAACACACAAATACTCACATCTAAATGGCAAATAGGTGTTCCAAGCTGTTAACTATAAAATCAGTTTTTTACTTGCTACTTGTACAAACGATGCTCAGTGTTGATAGTCAGTACAGAACACAAGTTGTTTGAAGCATCTGAACAAGCAACGTGTGCTGTTGTTTTACGAGCGTGTACACATTTCTGCAGCAGTTAAGCAGCCGAACATCAACACAAGACACCAGTTTAACCCCTTCACGCCTAGTGTTGCGAATTTGCGACCCACTGTTTCCGCTCAGACTGCAGCCGAAATAACGCATGTAATACTCCAATGTCGGTTTGTGCACATTCAAAAAACTCCTAGGAACCTTTTGCAAGTTTCTCGTAAGACCGGTCAGAGTGGTAAGCAAAAACACAAATAACTAATTTCTTTATATAACTGAAAAATCAATTCGCCGTTAAGGGGTTAAGATCCGACTGGTATAAAGGTGAAGTCTAACTTCAAACGAAGAGAGACCGTTCAAAATGAAAGATCAAACCGATTCAAGCCCACTACCTATAAAGAGCAATCAGATAAAGATGAGGCTAAATGGAATATGGAGGGAGGTCGTCAAATAGGAAAATACATAAATTAAATGAAAATGAAAACTAGGATTCTTAAGACAACACAATAGTCATAAAAAGTCAGTTCTGTTTGAATATAGTGACACTCGCAGTCCATCTTCTAGATGGATTGGAAATATGCATGTGACTGTGAATCTCCATCACTGCGAAGTAACCGTATAAGTGTTTCCTGTTTTCTCCATTTGAGAGTTTTCTTACACAGCTAATAAAGTCAACCTCGAACCCCGAGTTCCTGAACTGCACTGAACCCTGAGGCGTCGAGCACCATCAGCCGTGCCACGCTGTCTTCCCGTTACTCGACTGACTGACAGAGCGTTGCGTCCTGGCCCACCCGCTCTCCACACTTTGTTTCATACCTGATGAGGCAGAGACAGCCCCCATCAATCAAAACTATGGAGGAATTTGAATAAAAATCAGCCACTGAGGCCAGTTTCCACTGTATGTTCATCCAGAGACCAAACAAATCTATATACACTCACTCGCCTTTTCATTAGGTACACTAGGCCAGGTTAAAACAAATGCATTCTAATACAGTGCTGCATTAAATCTCACCTTACTGTTATAATGAGGATGTAGTTAGTGATGCTGTTAAACTGTACTGAATTAGCCGTCTGAATCATGTGGGGTTGTCAAAATAATAGAAACGTGAACTGAAACAAGCAGCCCCCAGAATAAAAACGAATCAACAGCTCTCAGAGTTATTTGAAACAAACTCTGAATACCAGAACTTTCATGAAGCTAAGATTTGGTGCAAGACTGTTATATCAGAATGCTTTCATTTTAACTAGTGTACCAATGAACAATAGAGTGAGTGTGTATGCTAGTACACGAACACATTACTAACATTTTTAGAAAATTATCAGAGAATTTGTCGGTGCAAAATACATTCTTTAACATGTCCAAAATATGGCTTGTGTAAAATGACTCCCTCTGCACACACTGTATGTGTTCTTAACCTCTCCACTGGATGAAAAAAGATCCATTCCTTGCCATTTAATAGTAATTGTTTCCAGGTCTTACGTTGGCATGTGAACTGATATATGTGCATGAGATGAGAAAACCGTATCATGAACCTTTTCTTTGACAGCGCAATAGAATTGGAAATAAGTATCACTTTAAGAGTAAAGGATTAATAATAACCAAGAGAAGTATGCTGTCATTAGTAGCTGCTTCTCAGCATGGCATCATTTATAAACCATACCAGAGCAATTGCAGCTCACCCAATGGGTGACAAGTTAATATAAAAAAGAAAAAAAAAGAAGAAAAAGACGTTTTGCACTGCTGACTCCATTAGGGCTTACAGCTCTGCTCATAAACGCACACTCAGCACAATCCCAGAAACAACTAAAGGACTGAAGCTGACAATTAAACATGTCCTAGTAACATAAGGAGATAGACAATAACATTCCTTTTGAATGTCATCTTAGAAATGGACTGTCTCCAGTGGTGGATCCATGAACACTCTCCGCTCATATCATAACCTGGAAATGCCACAAAGAATTAATATCTGTGCCAAATTACAGCAAAGGGAGTCACAGGAGTTTATGAGTTTTCTTTCACCTCTAATACTTTCTTTTGCCTAGTAAAATTAGGTTTGTTTCCCCCCGAACAGTAGCGTTGGAAAGTCTTTCCAGGTTGTTCAGCTATGTCACATTTCTATATAAGCTCAACACACTAAACACAGTAAGGCTGGTATTGAGTAAACACAATTTAAATATGATTTTTAATAACTTTCCTATTTTATTCTAAGCTATGCTTTACTATGTTATAATCATGTGCACTGTGCACAGTTAAAAAACGCAGTTTACATTATTTTTAAAAGATTAATTCACAGAGACTGGATTCAAATGTTAAATAAACAACACATCAGTCCTAAAGAGTTTTTGACTGCCGCTCAGAGCTGTTTCCTGTCACATGTGGGAATCTGGTGAGACGAATATTGGAACATACGGTATTGGACTCCAGTTAAACCATCTTCTGGGAGAAATAGGTTAAAAAAGACCACTTCTCTACTTTTACACATGTCAGCAGGGCTGTAAAGGACCAGGGAGACAGATACAGACATATCTGGAAGAGTAATAGATGATATGGGGGAGGGCTCAGGGGGAGAGAGAGATAAAGTAAGGGTGGGAGTCAGTTTGAGAGAACAAGAGCAGAATGAGAGCGACTGTAGCATAAAAATCAATTCATATAAGAAGCTCTATTTTTGCTGCAGTCTTAATCACTGTTTCAGCAGGGGCACACACACACGCACACACACACCAGGGACTTTTAATTATATCCTGTTCAATGAAGAAGCTCTCAGCCACTGGACCATTTTCATCAGGGAACAATACTCATGACTCAGTACATATAGCTTTCTGTGTATGTGATAAAGTTGAAGGAAAGCGAAGTCACAGAGTGAGGATGGGGCCCTATGGCTACGTTTCCACCACCATTTCCAAAGTACCTGGAACTTATTGCAAGGAACTATGTGTTTTAAGGCTGCCGTTTGTCCGCAGTTTGAAGACCAGTCCGGATCAGGCTTAGGTTTTGGTGTGACTGCACAGCAACCTGCTACAATCCAGATCAGTAGGTGGCAGTAATGCAGAAGACTGTACAATGTACAATGATAACAAAGTAAAGCTGTGACGCTCCATCAGCAATAAAACTGTAGGGCAGAGGTGTAGAGGGTCCAATCTGGCCCGCAGGAAAAATCCAGCAATGTTTTATCCAACCAAATTTTAGGTTGGTTAAAAAATGTTGTGTAAAAGAGTCCATTAAATGTATACACAAAACTGTGCTGCAGTTGACCATGATTTAGTGATTCAACACTGGAAAGGACACAAGCAGTAGTAGGAATGTTGATTCAAATCAAACTGAATTTACCAGCTGTTGGAGAGAATACTGACCAAGACCACCAGGAACCAAAGGATACAAGTCAGAAAAGTGCTGGAAACCCCACCCCTTAAAGTTATTGAGTATTTCAACTATTTCCTCCCCAAGCAGGGACGTTTTGGAGGATAAAATCATTTTCCTAGAAACTCATTTAGACCTGGTTGAAATGGTCAGTGAATGCATCAGTATTGTCTTGATATGATGATGTTAACACATACTTGTACATCGTTTAGCAGCTTGAGTGTTCCGTCAGACAGCACACAGTTTAAAAGCACAAGCCAGCAAAACAAAAAGAGATTTCTTTAAATCGTCTGTTGAAAAGTTCAGAACCCAATGTTTGCTGTGAAAACTGAAGCTTGATGATGATACATGACAAAGTTCATTTATTTTCAGCCACATTCTCATTCTCACATCACACACTAATCGATACTGAACATAGTCGTTAGTTGCAGGCCTGGTGTGGACAAACCGCTTACGTGCTACTATAATGTGAGCGTATGTGTTTCCCTGCATATTCCCAGTAGCTACGCTTGAAGCAGATTGAATCAGAGCACTTAAAGATTCCCCAGAGACAAACAGACAGCAGTTACACTGCGCCGCTACATCCAGCTCGATGAACACTGCTGCTGCTGCCACGGCGTGTCTGTCGGCTCACACTGTATCTCTATTCTCTCGCTGTGATGTACAGTGTAGCTCTGGGCCCTGACACACACAGACAGTGCTTTATTGGAGCAGGTACCAGGCCAGGTTAAAAGAGAACAGCACGCAGCGCCTACAGCTCTCCTTGTTTCGCACATTTTGCTTTCTGTCCTTTAATCCTTTTCTACCTGCGTTGTTCTAAATATACAGCAAAGATCCTTCTACCCTCTCATCCAGCCTTCTCTGACTCCTCTCGTCCCTCTCTCCCTGAACATACAAGCTGGGGATATTTTCAGTACTTTTCCCTAGATCCTCTTTTCTCTCTTGACCTTCATCTGCCCCGTGTATTTATTCTTCGTCCTCCCTTCTCTTTACTTTTCCTCTCCTCTGCTCTCATTTCCTCTCCCTTCTTCTCTTTGCATTTTAATTTTCTACCACCGCTCTCTGCCTCCTTCCCTAAATTGCTTGTTCTGTTCTCACCTTCATTCTCTTCCTTTTTACAATCCTTTTCCTCATCGCTTCTTTTTTTTTTTTTTTTTTCTTTTCTGGTTACAATGTTTGTTTTCCATCCCTCCATCCTCCACAGCATCAATATACAGCCTAAAGCTAAATTTACTTACCCGTCTACTGTTTTTGCTCTTTTTCCCCCACAACATCTGTTTACAAACCCTGTGACCTACAGGGGCATGGGCGTATCTGCATTTTTTCTTTCCATCTTTTCACCTCTTTTCACTTCCCTTCTTTATTTACTTTCTATAACCCCGGGCTTTGTATCAGTAATAGTAAATGGCTGTAAAAAGCTATTTAATAATGCAAAAGACACACTGCAACAAGATTACACACTGACTGAGTCATATGTACATTTCTATGCCGACACGGCACTGATGGAACATTTGCATTTCCGTTCTAAAAATAATTATTTAATGATGAAACATCTGAGAAAGTCACTCACTGATCAAATGCAGAGAAACAACTGAAGGAATGTTTGTTAGTAGTTGCCAAACAAAAAGTAACAATATCTCCATGAAGCAGTTTTAGCTCATGTTTCTCAAATGTACTCGGAAGGAGCACTATATGTAGCAGCTAATCACCAATCTTAACATTGGTTAAGTCACATATTAAACAATATTGCATGTTGCATATTACACTTCTGTGAATGTTAAGCTCTGCAGATGCCACTGTACACCGATCAGTCACAACATTAAAACCACTGACAGGAGAAGTAAATAACATTGACCATCTTGTGACAATACAACTTTCTGCTGGGAAACTCTTGGACCTGGCATTCATATGGATGTTACTTAGACATGTACCACCCACCAAGACCAGACCAGGCACCCCCACCCCATAGCAATGAAACTCCTTGATGGCAGCAGCCATCCCCAGCAGGATGCAGCCTGACACAGACACCCACACAAAAACGGTTTAGGAACAACTTAAAAAACATGAAGAACAGCACAAGGTGTTGACCTGGCCTCCAAATTCACTAGATCCCAAACTGATCAAGTATCTGTGGGATGCACTGGAACAAGCCTGATCCAGAGGCCCCTCCCCTCAACCCATAGGACCCAAAGGCCCCCACTAACAACATTCTGTTGCCAGACACCACAGGACACCGTCAGAAGGCCCATGTCCATTCTCTGATGAGTCACAACTGTTTTGGCGGCACAAGGGAGACCTACACAATATTAGGAAGGTGGTCATAATGTTATGCCTGATCAGTGTATGTTCAACAACCATAAACACAATTCTTTAGTTTTAAAATTGTCCTCAATCATTCTGATTCTAAATACACCTTCTACAACCCCATACAATGGGTTCCTTCTCAGTTCCATTAAGAGTTACAGCAAGACCTCCTCTGAGTGGAATGAAACCATCATTAGTAGTGCTTTTCCATCTAAGTCAAGTCCAGATGTTTGCTATGAAAAAGCACATACATGTTAACGGCAACGTCCACAACTGGAGCTGTGTATTGAATGAATCACAGATTTCATACAACAAAAGGTCTTTTGGCAGCTGATGAAAGTCTTTTTAATAATTCCCTCAGGCTCCACTTTTCTCTCTCACACATCCGCTACACACCGACCACTCACAAATCCACACTGTGACAAAGATTTAAATGTCTTTAATATTTGATTCCAATAAATGTGAGATTTTTTAGATAAATTGTAGTTAAACTAGTCACTAGAGTTATCTCCTTTGGGCCAAGATGATAACACTTAAACTATCCAATTAATTTTCCAACAAATAAATAGTGCATTTATCCATTTTTTTTCCATCTTCAAGATCCGTGTCACATCACAGAATCATTCATCATCATTAACTAAATGTCTTTCTGTATGAATAATCAGAAAAAAAGTGTCACTGTGCAACAGACAGTTCCTGCAACTGAAATTCTGCACATGTTCCAACATTCTTATTTTTTAAGTGATCCTGCACTCTCTAAATCCTAATTTACCGACAAAAGTCCAAACTTTAGATGTATATACCATTTATTGTCCCTTATCCAAAAGACAGATAAAAGCTGGAACATACTTCCAGCTCTGCTTCCGCCTGAACCGCTGTGAAAGCCAGACAAACCACAATGAAACACAACTGGGACTGACGCTAACATCTGCCATTAATTATTCATCGACTTTACATCAATGCGCAGATTGCCTGATGAGATTCAAAACAAATGGTAACACCTTCTGTCTTCCAAACACTGGCATTCATGAAGGCGACAGAGCGTGGGGCTCATAGCTCGATGTATCCATAATTAATGGAACAATCTGTATGTCTAAATCAGACTGCTCATCGCTGCTCATTCATTCACGAGAAAGGTGAGAAACTAACATTTTCATGCAACAGTAACACAAGATAACAGATTACATTAGTAGGATATAGTTCTCAAAGGATTGCTTTTGAAATATACCTCAGATAAGGTACAACACAAACTAAGATGCAAAGGAAGTGCTGAAAGGTCTGATTTGTATTCATTTGCTTTCATGTTGGGAACCGAAATCTGACCTGAAGTACTTTACTGGTTAATGCAGATATTATTTCATCTTTGTATTATCATTTACCATCATAAGTCATTCCCCAGAAGAAAATGTGTTTATCCAGCTACTGTCTGTGTAACAAAAATCTTGGCTTGTTCCAGTGCATCCCACAGATACTTGATCAGTTTGGGATCTGGTGAATTTGGAGGCCAGGTCAACACCTTGCGCTGTTCTTCATGTTTTTTTTGAGTTGTTCCTAAACCATTTTTTGTGTGTCTGTGTCAGGCTGCATCCTGCTGGGGATGGCTGCTGCCATCAAGGAGTGTTATTGCTATGGGGTGGGGGTGCCATGTCTGGTCTCGGTGGGTGCTACATGTCTAAGTAACATCCACATGAATACCACGTCCAAATATTTCCTAGCAGAACATTGTGTTGTCACAAGATGGTCAATGTTATTCACTTCTCCTGTCAGTGGTTTTAATGTTATGCCTGATCAGTGTACGATCATAAGATCCCCTGCGCTGTGCACAGTTTCACAGATGTCAAATGACTTCTATTGTTGCTCCATGTTTGATGTTAGACTAGAGTGGTTTACTTGTTCCCCATATCAGCTTCATTACAGAGCTGGGTGACCTGGCAAATAATGAACTCTTGATTCTTTGCAGTATGAGGTTGAATTTACTTTGGTGCACTTTTTTTTTTTTTTTTTTTTTTGCTTCAGACCAGTATTAAAAAGTAATTTAAAAGAAAAAGCCAAAATAATCCCAAACCAGCTCAAATTTTGTTCAGCCGCCCAACTCTATTTTTACCCTGCAAAATCAAAGCAGAGCAAGGCTGGGAGCTAGAATCTCGACATGTATTGGTCCCATTCCACTGCATGCTTTGTTTTAAGGCTGTCACAGAGTTGTATTTCAGCTACCCGTAGTCCTAATTACTTCGGCAAAGTAATGTGATTTCTTATATTAAGTATAATTTTCTTCAGCGGCTGCGGTCACCATTGCTGAGGCATGCTGTGGGATGAAAACTGCCACAGCTACATCAGAACTGGCTGATTTTTGGGTTACAACACAGGGTAAAATCCTCTAATCATGTGATTCAGTCCTCTATTTTGTGTACCTTATTCTGCTGAGCGTAGAGTTAGCTATTCATTCCGATGGATTATTAGATTTGAATTCTGAAGTATTTAGTTCTTTTACTCTGGGATGATTATTTTTTACCAGCATCAATGCAACAGGCCTGTGCTCCCCTGACCTCACTGTTTTGGTTGCACTTTTTAATTATCGAAGGGTTTAGGCAATCCAGCAGCAAAAAATCAAAAAGAAATTAAAAAAATATAAAATAATCAAATTAATTAGTGTAACTGCTCAAGCTTTCAGGAGAGTCAAACTGGTCTTGTCTTGAATTCAGTTTCATTAGCAAGGTTATGTTTTTACATTTCAATGAGGTTTTAAGCTCCTGGCTCGCTGTTCTCTTTTAACTCTTAGTCTCAAAGGATTATATTTCTCTCCGTGCCTCTAACCCATTCTGACTCTTTCTTCTTTGTCTTTCTTTATTTGTTACTGTATGTTTGGTAGTTTTGATTTTACCTGATTTTCGCCACCTTTCTCTTCCATTTCATTCACTCATTCACTTCTGTTTTCATGTATCCATTTCTCTCATTTTGCACCATGTTATCGGGAATAACATAATAATCTCACATATAAAGGGAAAAGTTATTCTTACTTTTTCCTCTTCATTTGTTTATTCTCTCATGGCTGCAATAAACTCTGCGGCCTTATTGAGGTTACAGTCTGTTTGGTGGTTCGCATTTTTTTAGACTAACCTTCTCTTTTTTGCCCCTTTTCTTTTCCGTTTCTCCTTTGCCGTTCTCTCACTTTCTGTTTCTTGGTGTTGATCAAAGACTTATTTGCCAGGCGTACATTTGTCATATTCACTTTTTTCCTCTGCACAAGATAATGTGCCAACAGGTGGGGGCTTTTATAAAAAGAGTCTAAACCTTCCATATGGGCAGAGACATGGGGGAACAGAACTCTTTACTCTGGCAGTGGGCACACAAACAGGAGGAGGCGATAATGTGACAACAAGAGACAAAGGTATTTTAGTGACTTTTAGGGTTTTTAGGGTGAAAACACAAGCTAGACGCTACCAAACTGAGCTAATCTTAACTCCACAATCAGTGATAAATCTGATTGACATATCACATACAGTTCCCCAAACCTTTACCACAAGGAAGCACTGTCCTCCGCATTGGTTTCTTCCACTTAATTCCCCGTCCTGAGCGGTGGGTGAAACCAGATGGAGAGGCGCTGATGACTGTATTTTCCTTTCAAATAGATAGCTTTCACGACAAGAAGAGCTACTTCTATCCGTACATCAGTAATGTTTTAATGTATTTTGTTTTTACTAAATACATGTAAAGCGTCTTGAGATGATTTGTATTGTTATTGATGCTATATAAATAAAATCGAAAAAAATTGAATTGAATGAAATATACAAGAGGTGTCACCAAGGCAACCACAACATTGAATTTACCTATAGTGGCCAACAGCCAGCTGCATAATCACTTTATTTGTAGACGGGAATTTATTACCTTGCTCCATCTGTCAGCAATAGGGAAAATTTGGTATCAACCCCCTAAACCAGAAAAGGTGAGACATTTGTTGCTAAAGCTGCAAGTCAGAAACCACCTCTGCTTTCACTAATACACTGGACTTTGTGGTGGCCAATCCATGTGTGAAAATGATGTCTTATGCTGCCTGAACCACTCTTTCACAATTTGAGCCCAATGAATCCTGGCATTGTCACCTTGGCATATGCCAGAGAAAATCCATTATTAGAATAACCTGGTCATTCAGTATGACCTCATTCTTTGGGCATATAATGTTGCTGAACCTAGACCTGAGCAACTGCAGCAACCCCAGATCATAGCACTGCCCCCACAGGCTTGTACAGTAGACACTAGGCATGATGGGTGCATCACTTCATCTGCCTCTCTTCTTACCTTGATGCGCTGGTTCCCCACTATCCTTCCAGTTTTTAATAATGCTTTGGACACTTCTTAACCCAATTTTAGTAGTTTCTGCAATCTCCTTAGATGTTTACTCTGCTTGATGCATGCTGGTGATTTGACCCTTCTCAAACAGACTAACATCTTTTCCACGACCACGCGATGTGTCTTTCAACGTGGTTGTTTAAGAAATGAGAAGCTACTCATTGCATCAGTTGGGGTTAAATAACTTGTTGCGACTTTTTTTTGGCCAGGCAGTATATGCTATATAATTTCAGACTGGACTACTAAAGTCATGTGATGTAACAAAGCAGGAAAAGAGTAGGCTACAGTTATTTCTACTACAAGCTAAAATTTGGTGAGTTGCAGGGATGAGGTGCAAAAAAACTATTGTTGCGCCAAGTGTATGCTACCAAGTGGAGTCCACAATCAGTGGGAGCAACTCATGCATCTGATTAACAGTTGACAAAAGACACAAACACAGAGTTCCCCAAACATTTACCACAAGGAAACACTGTCCTCCTCTTTGAGAGTGATGGAGCGGCAAAGCCGAATGTATTTTCTTTTCAAATAGAGAGCTGTCACAGCAAGAAGAGCTACCTCAATTCATACACTAGTGATCTTTCTATGTACTGTTTGTTATACTCGGAAATATTTGGCGTAGGAAATATTCAACAGGGTCACCTAGGCAACCACAACCTTGAATTTTCAATAGTGACCAACTGTCAGCTGCACAATCGCTTTTAATAGAAAAATTATACTGATTGTATCATTGTGTTCTATGCTCAAAATACCTTCAACTTTAGACTAGTTAGTAACAATGACACAACTAAATGTATGACCTACGCATAATCCTTTATTTAACATCTTTATAACCCTTTATGTAACATATCTATGGTTGGATTTAGAATGTTTTCTCATCTGTTCTGTTGCACTAGGATGTTGCCAGCAACAAGTAATAAGGGACTGATAGAACCCCATACCAAGATTTTCTGTATAAAAGCTTTTTGTGTGTAGGGGAGACCAACCCCCTAAGCCAGAACAGGTGAGTTAAAAACATCTTTCAAATCTAAAGAGACTGTGTGGTCTGAGGTCATGACATGTTCCGCACCCTCATACTGCAGCATTTCACAAATATATAATTTCAGACTGGGATACTAAAGTCATGTGACGCAACAAAGTTGGAAAATAGAATATAGTTATTTTTGCTACAAGCAGCCACTGAAATCAAAGTAATAGTAGACAGTGACCGTAGTTAACAAATGGTTCCTACTGCCAATCCTTCTGACATATAAAATATATAGTGTGTGCTAACAACACACATCTGAAATTCGTTTCAAATGATTTGCTGACATGGAAAATTGTGGGCAATTTTTGTTGGCGCGCGGGTGGAAAATGAAGCAACCAGACCAGGCTTGTCAGGAACAACATGTACATATCAAACGCAATGCCATCTGAACTAACAGAGATAACCACTGTGCTGCCACTACAGTATTTGAGTCAGCACACTCACCTCCCTTGAGGAATGACAGACTCTGAGCCTACAGGTGGATGCAGGGGCGGCGGTGGGAGCTGTGGGCTTTTGAAATGCTGACTGAAGAGGCGGCAGCCATGGCAGCAAGCAGTGGCATAGCCTTTGTTAAGCTTTGTGCAACAGGAAATGAACAACCTATGCATAACATTTCATAGTACAGCAAATATGACAGAAAACAGCCAGAGCAAATTATGTGTTGAACACAACACACTCCAGGAGGTCAGATACCTCCAACCAGTTGATATGCATTTCTATTAATACCTAGATAGATCGACGGATACTTTGTTTATCCTGTGGGAAATTGAAATTATTCTCTTACTTTTTTGTTATTCTCTCCCTCAGTGCTGTGTTATGTGTCATCTACACCTCAACTCATTCACTCATTTATTAGCTGACATTTGCTTTAGTGGGTTTATACATGAACACTAAAAGCCAAGGTTCTCTCTCCATTTCCCTCCCCCTCTTCCTCTCTCTCTCGCTCTCTCTCTCTCTCTCTCCATGCACTGAGGAAAGAGTGATTTTCTGGGGGCAAAGTGTTCACGGTAAGTTTCCTTCAGAAGAGCTTTCCATTTCCTAGGCCTTTGTTGAGATATTGCCACAACTAATCCTAAAGGCAGAGTTCGCTGTATTGCTGCATATTCTGCGTGTGTGTTCCTGCGTGTGTGGGAGAGGACAGATGGTTTGTGTGTTGTGTATAGAGACTCTGCAGTATACTTCAGTTTGTGTCACGTGCAGGTGTAGAAATTTCATTAAACGTGCACGCATTTGATTAAGTGTATGTGTGGTGTGCCCGTAAGTTGTTTGTATAGGTCCAGCACAAAGAGACTTTCTGAGAAACAGTAGCAGACGGATTGTGGCATTTTGTGTGGTGTCCGTGTCATAACCCACAAAAAGCTTGATTTCAGCACCCTCATACTGCAGCAGTGTTTCCCGCCAAGCCGTGTGTGCGTGTCAAAAAGGCAGCGACAAAAAAAAGAGAGTTAGACGGCGAAATTGAGTGATAAGCCAGAACTGAAGAGAGTGTGAGCGTGAGCGTGTAAAGAACGCTTTTGTCTGTGTCAGTGTGTTTGTGTGTACGCGTGTGATAAGCTGGTTGACAGAATCCCATTCAGAGACGTACAGGAGGGGGGTTATCCTTCCACTGCAGAGGCTACACACGCACACACATTTTCCTTATACACACACACTCGCCCAAACTTGGAATCAGTTCCTTTTCAGTTTCATACCCAACATATATTCACTCAAAGCCCATGCTCAGCTTTTTTACCCACTTTGTCCCTCTTTATCTTTCCAGACTACTTTGTCGTTTCCTCTCTGGCTAGATTTGCTTTGTATCGCTTACTCGCCCCTCTCTCTCTCTCTCTCTCTCTCACACACACACACACAGTAATCTGTGACTGGGCAGGAATGACTACCGCAGTACGAGGGTGCTAAAGTCAGATTTGGTTGCAAGACAGGCACGTGAACGGGCACGGGTACGCGCACACACACGCGCAGCCTGGCAGGTACACTGCAGCACCGGGTGCAGCAAGGAAGCCAACGCTACCTGAAGGTGATCCTGCTATTTCACCCTTCAACGGCCAACGGCAGCAGCTCAGACAAAGAGCGACACACACCACATAAACCGCAAAATCCCCATCCTCTCTCACACACACACACACACACACACACACACACACACACACACACACACACACACACACACACAGATATACAGAGGAGCTCCTAGATGACTCACGTCAGCCAGGGAAATACCCATGCCAGAGAAATGCTATCTCCTAGAAATTCCGATTATGTAGAACTCATACATTTTGTATTTAGGTGCAACCTCATCTTTGGCTGCATTAAGCTCAGAGGCAATGACTGAAGTGGCGCATATTAAAAATCCACCATAAGGTGGTTGGGTTAGATTGGATGGTGGGTACTTTGGTTGAGGTCAGTAAAAGACCCTGGTCAGCAGTCTCTTGCACGGCATCAGACATTGTAGTGAAAATGAAATACCTTACAATCAGTATTAATATATTCAAACCTGCCAAATGCATTTATGAACATTAGAGATATCCCAGTGGGTATGAGGAGGTCACTGTTGTGGTTGATCAAGGCATTTTTTGAATGAGCCGACTGAACACACAGCCAATGCCGATCTTTTGCATTTGGTTGACAGCTTCCATAAACCAAAACGTTAAACAGTGCGACTAAATTTGTCTGCTATGTGGAAATACTCTGCAGAATTGAAGCGAGATTTCTTGCGTTAAGTTTTATATTGCTGGTCTAAGCAAAATCGTGATTTAGTACTTACAATGACAACGTGAATGTTGAAAACAGAAATGGAATAGAAAAGTCTTTTCTATCATCGTATGCATGCTACAACAACATTGCAGGGTACCCAACACAAAGGTGGTTTTAAGAAGAATAAAATACAGACATGCATAAAAAAAATACTGCATTCACTCACAAACAGAGAAAGTTTAAATTGCACAGGAATTTTAAATATCCTGGTGTGATTTATCATTTGTTGAGGGGCTGGGGTAAAACAGGTGGTGACTATACACCACCTATCTTATAAAGATATTTAAGTTTGCTAGCAGGATATTTATCTTGTTAAACCATACAACTCTACGTCCCAGCTGTCACTGCGCGAGAGACGGGGTACGCCCTGGACAGGTTGCCAGTCAATTGCAGTTGTTTTGTATAACAAAGAAGGCTGTACTGTTGTAAAAGAAAATTAAAGTTTCTTACAGGGCTATTTATTGCCGGCTTACACTGGCTAGATTTAGAGTTAATTTATTCTACCTAATACAGCTGAACAGAGCCCACGTGATGTAGGAAGATGTAAGCAAGATAAGAAAAGCCTTCATGAATCATCAGGGGAGAGTTGATTTACAAAACTAAAAAACAATATTATATTCAATCAACAGACCTGGATCGGCAGACACTCAATAATACATGACAACTTGATCTGGACATTATGTACTTTATTAAAGGAATTTCTAAGTACTATTGACTAAATTCAAAATCGTTTCCCGAATTCAATTATTTTTTTTTTTTTTGTACAATTTCTTGGTTATTTACAGATGATTTTTTTTAGATTTTTAATTTTACCAATTTGTAACCAACACCGGAAATAATTTCAACTCACCAACACTTTTCATGGACAAATTTATTTGCAAATCCGATTTAAATAATGAAGCAATACTGGGTAGAACGGCAAATCTGGTAACATTCAACTGCCAAGATACACGGCCTGGTCAAAATTGAGCAAATAGGTACGAGCCTCCTACTGAAAGATTACTGCATGGGTGATTATCTTTCAGCTGGCAACAAATTATTTAACCCCAACTGATGCAATGAGTAGCTTCTCATTTCTTAAACAACCATGTCGATGGAACATGGAAAAGATGTTAGTCTGTTTGAGATGAGTCAAATCATTGGCATGCATCAAGCAGAGAAAACAACTAAGGAGATTGAAGAAACTACTAAAATTGGGTTAAGAACTGTCCAACGCATTATTAAAAACTGGAAGGATAGTGGGGAACCATCGCCTTTGAGGATGAAATGTGGTGGGAAAACAATCCTGATTGATCATGATTGGTGATCACTTAAACGTTTGGTGAAATCAAATCAAAGAAAAACAACAGCAGAACTCAGGGCTATGTTTAATAGTGAAAGTAAGAGCATTGCCACATGTACAATGTGAAGGGAACTCAAGGGATTGGGACTGAACAGATGTGTAGCCTTAAGAAAACCACTAATAAGTGACGCTAACTGGAAAAAAAGGCTTCAGTTTGCTAGGGAGCATAAAGATTGGACTCTGGAGCAATGGAAGAAGGTCATGTGGTCTGATGAGTCCAGATTTACCCTGTTCCAGAGTGATGGGGGCATCAGGGTAAGAAGAGAGGCAGATGAAGTGATGCACCCATCATGTCTAGTGCCTACTGTACAAGACTGTGGGGGCAGTGCTATGATCTGGGGTTGCTGCAGTTGGTCAGGTCTTGGTTCAGTAACATTATGTGCCCAAAGAATGAGGTCAGCTGACTACCTGAATATACTGAATGACCAGGTTATTCCATCAATGGATTTTTTCTTCCCTGATGGCATGTCAGGATTCATGGGGCTCAAACTGTGAAAGAGTGGTTCAGGGAGCATGAGACATCATTTTCACACATGGATTGGCCACCGCAGACTCCATACCTTAACCTCATTGAGAATCTTTGGGATGTGCTGGAGAAGGCTTTGTGCAGTGGACAGACTCTCAGACATCATTAATACAAGATCTTGGTGGCGACTTTTTTTTGGCCATGTCAAGTGTTTTTAATAAAAACAAATTCATCATTTCATCTATAAAAAAAAATATATCCTGATAATACAGTATCAAGAAAGATTATTACAATAGCTAATATCAGTTTAAAATGCATTGCAGAGTGAGTAACTGAATTATATTTCAATGTGAAGCTACCATTCTCTGTGGTTCATAGCAGTCATACAAAGTTTGGCACTGTGCCAGGCAGTTATTGTAAATGTTTTTAGTTCTTTGTTGATCATTACATTTTTTAGAAAGACTTGTCAAGCCAGAACTTAATCTGAAGTCCCGATGAGAGTCAGACAGGTAAACGGTAAAATCATACTATCAATTGTAACAAGGCAAACTACTTTCCACAATTATTGAGGGACCAAATAAACAAACAAAATAATTAAGACAAAGCGAGTGAAGTGGGTAATTAATCATTAATTAATAGTGTAAAATACTAGCGGTAAATGCAATTCTTGTTACAGCATTTTGATATGTTGGTGGGTTTTTTGTCATCTATGTGACAAATTTCCACTTTTGATTCCAGTTCTGTGAACCTGCATGAACCAGCTCAGTTCACGGTGGACTGTGTGATGCTGCTGGTGCCCGCTCTATTCCAAATGCTGCAGTGCACTGTCTGAGCCAGAGTGAGGCTTTGCTGAAGCTAATCCCTGTTTTTAAAACAATTCCAGAGTACATGATTGCCTCCTCTAGAGCTGACAATGAAACCAAAAGTCAGGTTGGAAATCATGCTGAATGAAAGCATCAAAAGCTTTGAAACTGCAATGTTTCATGTTATATGAAGTGAAGCTACTGTAAGAACATGCTCACTTAAGGGTTGAAAAGAAACAACTCTTAAATATATTCTTTGTTTATGCATAGTTTACCCACAGGCAGGAATGAAACAGATTTCTCTTCAAATCTGTCTAAATCTATCTACCATGCAACCACTTGTCTTTTTTTTGAAGCAGCTCCATCTTCCCAAAGCTCAGTTAGTGACTGCCAACTGCTCCGTTAAACAGGATTATATTAAGAATTGCTAAAAGATCAAACAGCCACTGTGACATGAGCAGAAGATGTGCATATGACAGAGGAGTCTTCTTCAAATATCAAAACCTCCTGCACGTCACATGACAACAAATAAATGACGCCTAAAAAGCATCTGTCGAACCACCTAGATCCATTAAGTTTAGTGAAATACTTTTAGGTTATTTAAGGCGTCCTTCAGGGAAAAACACTCACAACACATCCTTCAGTCCGAACACTGCTGTTACTTTCCCACAGTGATTGCTCTATAACCATAATCTTGTGTTTATCATTGTAACCATGGCAACACATGTTCTGTAACCTTCCTTAACAATAACGGTAGCAAGCCATGATCATGTCCAAGGTTTATGAACAGGAAGCGGCAACAGTATCCAGTGGAGAGATGTGAGGAAAGTTGTCCCGTTCACTGCTGATTCTCTGACTGAAGCATTCTGAAAAACAGTTGCTACACTTACATCAGCATTATCTCTTCAACCCAGTATCATCATGAAAACATCATGAGAAGAGACTGCAGCTGAACTGTTTACATGGATGCTAATAAACTGATCTGATAATGCATTCATATGCTTCAAAACATCAACCAAAATAAAACTTTTTTGATGTGTGCATAGTAGGGGTTGAACGACTTCTGATTTTGTAAAGTCGACTCAGGGGTCGCGTTAACCGAATATTTTCTGTCACTGACCGTTTTTTTAAAACTGTGATGGAAAAATCTGAAGGCCATCTGTCATTTTGACAGATTGCAATTCACACCCCTGACCACTTGGTGGCGAGTGAGGTTATTAATTGGCTCTTGTCTCCAATTGCAGTTTGCATTCCAAACATTGCGGAACTTTTATCAGTGCACGATTTCCTGGTACACCGCACGTCCTGATGCGCACGTCAGAGCTCGGCTAACCATAGACGAATATATGTCTATGTCTATGCAGCTAACGGCTACCAAAATGGAGGAATCGGATGAAAGCACGTTGCTAGGACTGATGAGTTTTTGTGCAAATTGTGCAAAATAAAAGAGTTTGCATACCAGAGAAGCACTTCAACCCTACGGTGCCGTCTAAGAGCTGTTAGCGCTAGCAGTCCCGATCCGAGTACGGACAAGACGTGTTGGCAGCCCAAACTTTATTTTTCCTACCATTTAAAGTCAATACTGTCAATACTGAAAAAGTACTTAAAGTTAATAAAATTTTAATGAAAATTAAATGCTATTGAATTGCATCATTATCATTTAAAAAAATTAAAGTGACGGGTAAAAACTAGATTATGACGGGATTTTTATGACCCTGTCAGTCAAAATGACAGACAACGAAAAAGTCTAGCGCAACCTCTGAGTCAACTAATATGTGGTCAAAGTCGATGACGTAACACATAAAAACACGGCAGAAAGTAATGCTTTGCCACAATGAGATCTGTATTCTTGACCTGAATACATATTGTAGCGTCTCACACAAAGGAAGCTACGGTGGCTTTTCTGCAAGTTCATTGAAGCTTGAACATAGGTTACTGTCGGTCGTAGCCGTAGCATCCTTGACTGCTGTCCTCTGCTAGCATTAGTGGATGCCTTTTCAGATGAGTGTGCATTGCAGCAGTACTTTTACTTGTATTTCAGGACTGACATGGTAGAATGGGCTTCATCTTTAGCGAAGTATTTCCACACAGTTGATGAACCGCTGCTAGTTTGCTGCAATGCATTTTTGCTAACTTCATTGATAACACTAGAATACATGCAAAAAAAACATATGGCAAGATGAACTTGAATCGAATATAATCTAATCTAAATCTAAATCTAAATCTAAATATAATGCTCAGGTTAAATGGTTGTAATGAGCAACTATTGGGCAAAAATAAGAACCATTTATAATGGTTTTCCTCCAGTAGAAAAAGTCTTAGTTTGCATGTGTCTTGACGCATGCACGGTGATAACAGCCTCATGTTTTTTTTGTGTGTGTGTGTGTGTTTTTATGTCAGAGTCTGTAATTGCTTGTGAGTGTTGATGTGTTCTCCCGTCAAAGTGAGAGTCCGCATGTGTGCCGTGATGACTCTATCTGTGTACGGGAGCGTGCCGATGTGTGTCAGTGTTTATGCGTGCGCGTTTGTGCATGTGAGAGTCTGAGCTGTAGGCTCTAGGCCAGGGCATCCTTGGCAGAGTAGAGATACTAACAGAGACAGACAGGCTGCCATCCCCCTCAGCTGCTTGGCTATCACACGGGACCATACACACACACACACACACACTCGCATGCACGTTATAGATTGGCACTCTGAGACACACACAAAAATACACAGTTAAAGACAATCGCATGAATTCTCACTCCCTCACACACGACAGAATGCTCACGTCAGCATGAAGGAAAATGTCCATTTCCAGAGAAAAAGGAAAAATCTTCGCTGACTCTTTGAAACCAAGTTATCACAATAATGTGAGTGTGCATGTGGTTAGCTGTAAAATACAACATAGAGAAGAAAGTAGTCTATTATCACAGTTTCTTTATGTGACATATATAGAACTAAAATGTTAGTCTATGAAAAAAATTCTGTTTCTTTAATTACAGATTTTCCAAGGTTTACTGAACCGAGTATTCATAATAGTTAAAAAAAAATTCAGTATTTAACAAAGGATTTACTATATTATTATGCTATGACTAAGGAGGGTTCTTGGGCTGCTTTCTCATTGTGCATGTTAACTTAAAATCTACCCATGTCAGTTTGACACTTTCACACTCACCAGATTAAAAACAGGTCTACACTTAGTTAGAACAACCCTATGTATTGTCTACAACTAAAGCATTCACAAACAATAGAGAGCACAATGAATCAGTGTGTGCAATACTTTCATTTCATTATAGCTGTGACGTGTAGACTCCTTCAGAGGCTGATTTAGAAATACGGACCCAATGGAATAGCTTACATTCACCATGCGATTGGCTGCTTGCACACTAACTGGTTAAGTTACATATCTCAAATGAGTATTCTTTATTAACATATAGGTAAGGTACATATTCGGCCAAGGAAGAAATCTATAGAGGTTCGGATGGAAAGAGAGAGAGAGTGCGCCTTTGCCAGCACAATTCCACAATTCCTACTCATTCAACACAAATGACAAAAATGGAAACCAAATTTTGACCTTAATCAAAATATTCAGGCGTTTTTAAAGCTGTATATTCTGAAGATTTGATCTATTTTTAAAGTTAAACAAAAGATCTTCCATTATTTTCCACTTCCTGTTTTTACTTAAAGTCCAGTTTTGATAATTGTTTAAGCTCGGGAGACACAACCTTGCTTTTAAGTCCTTTAGTCAGTGAAAAAATAAAAATGAACAGACTGCCACCGCACACTTGACTCAGCGTAGAAGAAGGGCAACAGCAGAACCCATGGCTCCCTAGCGCCCTCTTCCATGAGCCAGAAGTACTGGCCAGTGCGGTTTAATGTCAGGTCAGCAAGACTAAATATGTTACATATACAACGCGCCAATGGCACAAGCTTAACCCAGTTTGAGAAACTGCATAATACAGGTGAGGCTCAGCTGGTCACTGCCTCAACTCGTGTTTCTTCCTGTATTTGAACAGGAAATACCCAAATTTAGCAATTTTGACCATAAAAAATTTATGGTACAATTTGTGATTCACTGATTATTCACTTATAATACATAGACATATAATTTGAGAAGATTAGGATTAAGGAACTGAGAGAGTGTTAAAATTGTTTTAACCTAGATAATGGCGTGTCAGTGAGTCTAACCATGAAGCAGAATTCCTTTAACCACCCCAAACCTGAACCGACGGTTCTTTTATTGCATAAACCTGACCACACCTTTGTTACACAATAAAAACACTAGTTATTTGTTTTTTCAATACCTGTTGTGTGTACAAAGACTGAGTGAAACACAAGCCAAGCACAAGCCAAACTGTTTCCCTATCAGGAAACAAGAGCTAAACTTAACAAAACGTTCATCAGGTGGTAAGGTGGCAGTTCAAAAACACTGCTTCAAGAACCCTTGTGGTCACATTTATTATAGAAGGAAACAGTAAACCGATTATATTATATAGAAACAGTCACACAATGTTTCCACAAAAGTCTTTGGAAACATGAGGGAGGTCAAGACAACCTTCTCCACCCACCCCTTCCCCATCTCCCAAACAAGAAAGAAACGATTTATGTCTTGGCAAAAAAATGATATGCAAACCACAGAGGCAAAAAGTGTAATGTGCCCGACAACAGAAAAATCCAAGTGAGAAAAAGCGAAACTTGTGTGACATTGAAAGAGACAGCATTTCAGACTGATGTTTGTGTTTGAATGCAAACATGAAGCATTAAGAGATTGTGCATGCATGTGTGGATGGAGGAGGAAGAGAGTGACAAAGTAATTGGGGGAAATAATGATAAGACTGAGGGGGATTTACCGCAAGTGTGTGTGTACATGAGTGTGCGTGCATGAGTGTCTGTTTGTGACAAAGAGATAGGAGAGAATGAAAGATACCTTGTGCAAAGTAACACGGATGAGAGAAGCATACGCTTATCTGCAGGTGGAAGGAGGAAGATCTACGGCAGTTGGAAAATAACTGGAGAGTACGAGTATGTGTATTGAGGGAGTGAGACAGCGGGTCAATAAAATCTCCTCCTGGCTGCATTGACAAGGGCGACAAACAAGAGAATATTGAGTCCACAAAATGAGAGCTCATTTCGTCCACAAAACGCCATCGTCCGTCATCTTCTCTTCAACTCTCCCTTTTACCGTTTTTGCCCTTTCCTGCCCAAGTTATTTATTTTTCTTCCAGAACAACATAGCAATGACTATTGATGCAGAGCAGAGCTGTGACAAGATCACTGTTATTAAAGGAGAATTGCCAGCTGAGCGGTCTCTGCTCTGCCTGGAGAAACTCACACACGTACACACAAATGCATAAGCACTCAAACATTCAAACGAGTTCACATGCAAGCATAAATTTAGACGAGGAAAAAAGCTAAAAGTCTGTGGGCCTGTGACACTACTTCTTTTAAGGAGGACTTTCTGAATCATGACACAATGTTTTATTTTTATGATGCAAGCTGAGTCCATTAAAACTTTGGATGGATTCAACAACATTTCCTGTAGAAATAGAAAAACAAAAATAACTCCTATATCCAGCTTGCTGCAGTTTTGTACTTGAGTATGAGTAGCACTCACGATGCAGAATGTCCCATTGCATAGCATTTTAACATTTTATGTTCGTTATGTCCTTTCGGATAGCTGAATCTACTGTATGTGCATAATGAATGATGCTTTATGAGCTAGTAACTTTGAGTAATTTTACCTGCCAAGTAAAAATGGCATAGAATTTAAGTATAAAATCTAAATAAGATGCACATACACTCACTTTAATTTCCACTGCCTTTGCAGAAAGAAAAAAAAGAAAAGAACAGGTGACCATCCAGCACATGTAAAGACTGATGAACATTTGTCGGATTTTCAGAGATGCATGTATGACTTTATATGTCTTTGGAGTGTTCACTTTGGTTAATTTCTTGTAAGGATTTTGCAGGTTAAACTACACTGGCCAAAACATTAGGTCCACTCGTGAAAACAAATGCACTCTAATATAACATTCCTGCACTACATATTAGCTTCATGAATTTCCGTTAATCAGCATTTGTTTCAAATGAAACAGAGCTGTCGATTTAACTGTGTTTTAATTTTTTAAGTTTGTATTACTGCATTGCATCAGTGGCGGGCTGTCGGGGCCAGCAAAGCCTTCTCTGCTGGCCTAATCTTTATCAAAATCACTGACTTACATTTTAATATTTTCCCATTCATCTTAAATTAAATATTTCCCAATAGCCTATTCTTTTCATTTTATGGCTTGTCTGTCTCTCAGCTGCGGTGCTTCTGGCAGTGTAACTTTGCATTAGAGCTTTTATCCAATCACATTTCAGCCGTCACATGTTGCCGGAGTCAAAGAAATCTGCATGGGCCTTCACAATTAAAACTGCAGGCGGTTGAAGCTTGAAATACATTGTAATGACGCTGTTCCTTTAACCAATCATGTATCAAGCTTGTATTCTTAGGCCTTCCCTGTGGTCTATGGTAGGGTCAGCATTTTCGCGTCCTCAGACTGGAGGATCAGAAAGATGCTCCATTTAAGCCAACCTAGCTGTTCATGTTGATGCGTTGTGAACTGCACAAGAAAATCGTCCCGATTAACATTTTGATAGCTATTTTTTGAACTCACAATGGTGGAAGGAGGAGAGGTAGATTCTGAGGATTCTGGCAGATCTGCTTAGACAGACATTTTCACGGCGGACTTTGACGGAAAAGCTGGATATTGTGAGGCAAGTCCACCCAATCCTGGAGCTAGCTTACCTGACCCAGCTGAGGAAACTTTCAGGACAGCGACTATGAGCACTAACCTCAGCTGACAGGCTCTGAGAAGAACTCTAAATTGTTTAACTTCTGGTGAGTAAAATGAATTTACATCTTTTATGTATATTTCTGTCATTTTATTGAGTCGACAATGAGGTTTCTGCTGGATTTGACATGTGGCGCTGGTGTGCTGTGGCTGTGGTGGGGGAGGGGGGACTTTTTGAATTGTTCTAAGTGAGTTTCTTACTTTAGTAATGGCATTCATCCCACTGAATATGAGATACGATGCAATGTCGGGCTTTATTGCGTTTAACAACATTATAACCTACCATCTCCAAAATGCTCATAAAGGTGCAGTACCAGCTTTCTTGTACTATTTATAATACTGTTAAATCAGAATTCATTTACATTTATTTCCGCAAGTGAACCTAATGCTTTCGTAAGTGAGTGTATGTCAGAGTTAGGCTCTAATTGTGTTTGAAAGGAAACAAATGTTGACTGGTTGACTACTGTTAAGAAATGAGGTGTAATTTATGACATTAAAAAACACTTACGGTCATTTAAGTGCTATGGACAGGGGCAGGTGGTCCTTAATTGAGAGCACACGGCATAAAATAACACGCCATCAAAACTACCAAATGAACTTTAATAACCTCTAGCAAGACTTGTTGCCAAGTTGCTAAAACGCTGTGATATGATAGGGGGCTGTCTGAACAAACAACCAACACTGTACTGTAGAGTTTCCCAAGGGGACATTCCTAACAGGGTGATGTTTGTCTCCATTCGTTCATTTGCAATTCATACAAAACAACCACACCATCATTGTCCGGTAGATATCGGTGTACTGGTTTCACTTGTGTTCTCAATAAATGCAAATTAAAGCTGAATAAATGACCCATGGGCACTAACAGAGTCAACACTACAGACTTTACACTGTGTGAATAACAAATTATGTACAAACACGGGACATCACTTATTTCCACGAATAAATGTTCCACAATAAAACAACTTGTAGCAGTAATAACATCTAACATCACCTTGCTGTTATTAACTTCAGTGGTAACCAACACTAATTACTAATATTCTAATATTTCATTGCTAGATAGAAGTTGATTAATTCTGACTTCGTAATTTATTATTGCGGGCTCAATTTGTTCCATGTAGAAGCAAAAACAATTAATGGCTTGGTATCATTAATAAATCAGACGGATTAATTAATCTGATCTAATTAGAACTTTAGCAGTTAATCAATCAGCAATCAGTACAGTGGCAGTAATGCATTTCTGATTAGTTTCAACTTCAAAGAAAACTTTAAACAAAATTTAAGTCAAGTGAAACTTGCAGGCTGATTTCTATATGATCAGGATAGTTAAAGGAGGGCAAATATCAGGGTTAATACATCAGTGCTGATTATCAAACTACACTGCTGACTTTTCAAGAATAGCCCACTCTCAGTCAGTCATTCATTCTCATCTGCTTAACTGTTTGTGGTGGCAATGGTCTACGTCAGTGGTAAAGTGGGGTGACAAGGAGAAATTGGGGGGGGGGGGGGGGGGGTGCTAGCATACTATGGAGAGGTTTGTGAGAGGGTTCCCAGCTAAACTAAAGCAGAGGATGAGTCTTCATCAACTGAAAACAGAATGTCCAAGACATATAAACTGTCGTACACGACAAAATTTCTTCATAAAAGCTGCATCTGTGTCTTCAAATGCTCAACTTGCCTCATATGAAGTTGCCTACAGAGTTGTTGAGTGTAAAAAGAAACGCACACTATAGCAGAGGACTGAATACTTCCCTCTTAATAATGGTTGATGAAGCAACAGCAAGCTAAAAGCAATACCACTATCAAACAATACAACTGCAAGGCGCATCTATGATCTGTCAGAGAACATAGAGGAGCAGCTACTGGCAGCAACAAAGACTGTTTACTGATAATGTACGTCAGATATGTATATCCGCGTCATACTGGGGGTGAAGAAGGCACAAAAATATTCCTATCTACAAAGGGGGGGGTTCCCAGATGCCTCTCTCCCCAACACACATTCCAGTCCTTTCTAGGGGATCCCTAGGGGATCCCAAGCCAGTCGAGATATATAATCCCTCCAGCGAACTCTGGGTCTACCCCGGGGTCTCCTCAAAGCCGGCTGTGCTCGGTAAACCTCCAAAGGGAAGTGCCTAGGAGGCATCCTCACGGATGCCCAAACCACCTCAGATGACCCTTTTCGACAAAAAGGAGCAGTGGCTCGAATCCAAGCTCCCTTTGGATGCCTGAGCTCTTCCCCCTAACTCTGAGGCTGAGCCCAGCCATCCCATGGGGCAATCATTTCAGCCACTTGTATCCACAACCCCATTCTTTCGGTCACTACCCAAAATTCGTGACCTTAGGTGAGGGTTGGAGCATAGATCGACTGGTAAATGGAAAGCTTTGCCCTACTGCTCAGCTCCCTCTTCACCGAATTACTGCAGCCGCTGCACCAAGCTGCCTGTCTATCTCCCACTCTATTCTAACACCAACAATACCACAAGATTATATTACTCCAGTTTCAGAGTCTCTTCACTGGCTTCCTTTAAAATCTAGAATAGAATTTAAAATCCTCCTCCTTACATACAAGGCCCTGAAAGGCCTAGCTCCATCATATCTTAAAGACCTCATTGTACCATATCATCCCAACAGATCACTTTGATCTCAAAGTGCAGGCCTACTTGTGGCTCGTAGTATTTTAAAAAGTAGAATGGGAGGTAGAGCCTTCAGCGTTCAGGCTTCTCTCCTGTGGAACCAGCTCCCATTTTGGGTTCAGGAGGCAGACACCCCCTCTACTTTTAAGGTCAGGCTTGAGACTTTCGTTTCTGATGGAGCTTGTAGTTAGGGGTGGACTGAACCATCCCTTAGTAATGCTGCAGGCCTAGGCTGCTGGGGGACGATGCACTGAGCACATGTCCCCTTCTCTCTTCTCTCTCAGATGGGTCCCTCCATATGAGCTGGCTTTCTCTGGGGGGTTCAGACCGACAATTGTATTGTTATTGACGCTATGTAAACAAAATTGAATTGAATTGAATTAACCTCTTCAATCATCAGGAAGTGTATAACTCCTATATGACCATCCAGACTTTCAGGATGAGATGACTGTGCATCTTCCCCGCAGAAAATCAATGCAAACACAGGCTGAACCTTAACCCGTAACAATCCAAGCCTCCAGTGCTTCTCTTTCAGCTATTAAAATGCTAATCAATTCATTACTGAGAACATAATTATGCTCTCATTGCAGTTCACTATAAATTATGTCAATCCATGCAAACATCCTTGATAGGGAGAGAGAGAACATGGGTGAGAGAGGAGAAGAGTAACATTAGTTTGTAAATGAGGCCTGATTGAATCCTCATTCTCAATTTCATAATGAAAGTTTCCCCAATCTACTCCCGTTCCTCCGCTGTCTTCTCCTCTTTTTCTATCCCTCACCATCCTCTCCGTCTGGCTGAGTCAATCACTGCATGTAATGAGGAAGGAAGGAGAGGTACGTGCACACACGCACAAACGCAGACACACTCACTTGGGCAGAAAGTCTCAGAGGTGTGTTCGCACTCGGCTGATAACCAGTCACACAAGCATCCGGGAGAAATTAGCTCTCTGTTAAATCATTCCCATTGTCTAAATGCATGATGGGAGAGGGGGGTCTGTGAATTGGGTGTGAAACTTCAAAACCAACTGCAGTGTGCAGCAATATAGGAACAAACAGTGCATTACGGCCCTGGCTTAATTATTATGCTAATCAAGCCGCCCGGGGGGCTCAGAGAAGTGATGTAACGCAGAGAAATAAATATATAAATGCACTTTAACACAGTTTCAGTCGATTTTGAATGTATTAGTGTGTGATGTTTTCACTATATTGGATTATTGTTTTTTTTTTTTTGTTTTGCTTATTACTAAGACAGCAGGGAGTTGAGGCAGGAAGGAGGAGATGAAATGGGCTGCGAGGTGGGATTCCAGCTCATGACTAAGGAGGAAAAAATTTCTTTTTTGTGACGGATGACTTAATATTCTGTTATTTTATATTTTGCTATCTACAACGTAACACTCGCTGCATGAATCCCCTTTGGTCCTCTGCAGTCTCCAAGCTAATGTGCACCTTACTATGCTGTAACTATGCTGAGTATTCCTTAATTGACGGAAACAAATCATTATGGTCTAAATGAGCTGAGCTGACTAACAGACAGAGTAATGACTTCATTCTTAAAAGAAACACTTTATTATTCTCCAAAAAATAAAAAATAAATCAGTATGTACAGTACATAGATACTCCTGGAGAGATTGTTAGTTGCTTCCAAACATACCGTACACAGCAGAGTTTAAAACATATAAGTGCCAGCGGGTGAGATCCACTGCAAAATTGCATGTGCACAGCATCTTAGCGCTTTCCTGCAAGATATTACATGCTGTTCATCAGTTAGGTCAACTGTCAAGTACAGATATTTTCAACATGGTGCATCTGTAGTGTAGTTGGACTATACAGTAGCTGCCTAAATGGAGTTTAGAAGCAGATCATTGAGCGAACTGAATAAGTCCCATTTAAATCCAACTTTTTTTTGGGATCTAAGACTTTTGTCAAATTAGATTACATTTAGGCAGTATGTAAAAGGTAAAACCCTTGTTCTGACAGAGGATAGGTCCGTGTATGGAACAGGAAGAGACCATTTCTGGCCTCATATCTTGGAATCCAAGGCTGCTCTTAATATAATCCTTGGTTTAGCGTTGCAATTCTCATGTCTTGTCAAATGTCTTGTATTTCTGAGTCTTTGTATCAGACATTTTTCCTCAGACATTATAGTGAATATCAGGAGAAGAAATAAAAAAAAAAAAAGGAGAAATTAAAAAGTGTACTTTCAGTCTCTTGTGGCCCATTATTGGCCTGATGAAGTGTAAGCGGTGGTGGTCCCACCGTATACCTTATTGTACATGTGTAGAATACAATGGCACATTTCGATACAGACAAAGCCCCAGGCATTAGAAAGGCAGCAACCAGACTGACATTAACACAGTTTTAAAGCAGAGACGTACACTACTGTGCAAATGGTTTTGGCAGGTGTGAAAAAATACAAACTAAGAATGCCTAAGAAAAATGGAAGCGTTAAAAGTTTATTTTCATCAATTTAAAAAAAAAAATGCAGTGAATGAACAGACGAGAAATTTAAATCAAATCCATACTTGGTGTGACCACCCAGCATCAATTTCTCAAGGTACATTTGCACACAGTTCCTGTTCTTCTTTACACTGAAGATAGTTCTTAAAGATATTGTCTGTATGGTTGGGGTCGTTGTTCTCCTGCAGAATAAATTTGGTGCCAACCATACACCTCCCTGACAGTACTGCATGATGGATAATAATTTGCCTGTATTTCTCAGCATTGAGGACACCGTTTATCCTGAATTCAAAACTCCAACTCCATTTGCAAAAATGCCCCAAACTTGCAAAGAACCTCCACCATCCTTCACTGTTGCCTTCAGACACTCATTATTGTACTGCTCTCCAGCCCTTTGGCAAACAAACTGCCTTCTGCTACAGCCAAATATTTCAAATTGTGACTCATCAGTCCAGAGCACCTGCTGTTTTTATTATTTTTCCTGCACCCCAGTTCCTATGTTTTTGTGCATAATTGAGTCGCTTGGCCTCGTTTCCATGTCTAAGGTATGGCTTTTTGGCTGCAACTATTCCATGAAGACCACTTCTAGCCACACTTCTCCGGACAGTAGACGGGTGTACCTGCGTCCCACTGGTTTCTGTCAGTTCTGAGCTGATGGCACTGCTGGATATCTCCTGATATCATAGAGAAATAAGCTTGATGTGTTCATCTGCTGCACCACTGTATCTACGATCCTACAAAGTCCCTGACTTTGTGCAAGTGTACCCATACGAATCGATGCTGGTTTGAAGGCAAAGGGTAGTAACATCAAATATTGATTTGATTTAGATTAATTTATTTTGTTCACTCAACTGCATTTTGTAAACTGATAAAAATAGACAATTATTATTTATAGTTTTGAAAGCACTCAGTTTACAGCCTTCTTTCTCACTTGCCCAAAACCTTTGCACAGCACTGTATATTAAAATGTTTTCAAACCACTATGTTGGCACAATTGGGGGAATCTCACAGAAAATACAATGAAACGTGATCTGTGCTGGTCAATCAAAAACATGCAGCACAACAAGTAGATTAGGTTTGAAAAGCTCAACTGTTTACATCACAGCTACGTATCAGCTTGGTACTTTGGTTTAAACACATGCAGATTGTCTTGCCTTAATACAGCGGTCAGATTAAATGTATACGTCTTCACAGCGGAAGGTTGAAATGTGATGACTTTTGCAGTTATTTGGTATGCATGGGTCATTTTGCAATTCATCCATCAAACTGACATCAGATGTGGGTCACATTCACAGATGTCAGTCAAAAAAAATAGGATCTAAGCAAAAGGTGAAATTGAGTGTAGCTTTGTAGCCCGTAGAGGTGCCAGAGCCAGCAGCTTATTTGAAATCACTTATAACAGAGTAGCATTTCAGTGTCTGGCTACGCACGAGCTGCTGCCAATCATCCTCCTGTGGAGCAAAACGCAGGAAAAGGTGCATCGCCCCTGTGCTTTATGCCAATGAAGAGGCCGTGGTTGTCAGCAATGCCACAGCCAATGCCAATCAACAAACACAAGGTATGAGTCTACATATGAATGTTTATATGTAGGGAAGTGGTGCAACTGTGGCTGAATTCACGTATGCATTCCACAGATACCTGATCAGTTTGGGATCTAGGGAATTTGTTTTTTGAGTTGTTCCTAAACTGCTGCCATCAGTGGGTCAAGTCCAAGTCCAAAACTTTCAGCAGAGCACTGAACTGTCACAAGACGGTCAATGTTATTTACTTCACCTGTCAGAGGTTTTAATGTTGTGGCTAATCTGTGTATTTATGCAACATACGATTTACTGTTTGTACATTTCAACATCAGTGATGCTTGGCTTTAAATAACCTACAGTGCTTTCATTGTGATGGACCAGCGACAACAACCAGCGAAGCAGATAAAAAGAGAGTTGTTCATTTAAAACAAAAAACTGATAAAAGGACGAAGAGAGGCATCAGTATGTCCTTCCATTTTCCACTTTCCATTCTGTGCTTCAAGTCTTTCAGAATGCACTAGTACAGGAAACAATTTAGTTTCACTTGAATTTCATGTTGCTTTATTTTTGTGAGGTAGTTTGAAGCCAAATCCTTTTTTTTTTTTTGTTACCGTGAAAGTTTAGTCTACATTTTGTTACTTTGGACAAAGATGTACCATAAACAAAGTAGAGCATGCTAAAGACTGATTTATTTAAAAGTGTGGCTGAACAACCCTCCTAACCGGTGAAAGGGAGACGTAATATAGACACAGCAAAGAAAAACTGAAAGAATAAGACATTAAAGAAGGCTACCAGTGAATGAAAACATATCTATGACAGCAATTTAAAAATTTAACTGATACTACTTACATAGTTTCCCACATATATGTTCTACAGGAGAAAATATAAGCTAGTAAAGGTTAATAGCTACATCAGTCAGTTTCTCCATTGCTAGAGTAATGTAGATCAATCGTCGAATGAACAAGTGATCAATCAAAAAGGTATGGATGTTATAAAAACAGCCATACCTAAACGTTACAGGTTGTGTTTCCAGCTACTATTTCAGGGTTACAGGGAGTGGACCAATTCATTCTTTAACGTGTGCAGAATTGGCCACATCCATGAAAAACCACCTCATGTCCCTTGTTGCTGTATTCCAGTCTCGTCTGCTCTGGGAGCATTTCATATTTTTGTTGTTGTTGTTTCCGCACTTGTTAAAGCAGTTATTTCACCCCACGTTCAGTCCATCCGGGCGCATGTCAACACAGCACTTAGATCCCAACAAAACAAGTGGACTAAGAGTTTGACAGGGCTTCATTCTGAGTGACGGCAAGATCAGACCGTCACTGTTTTGTTTTGCTGTTGCGTCACTAAAGTCTTTTTTGGAAGACTGTAAAATCAACAAATGGCGAGACTATTTCACAGGTAAAAATTCTGCCCATGTGCGGAGGATATAAACATCTTTCCGGATCATCCTGTTCCTGTGCTGGGCTATAACACGCTTTCAAGACAGACTGCTCAGCAAGACACGAGCTGCGAGGCTGGCGGATGTATAAACAGATGTTGCAGTCTCTGTCTCCGCTTGACCTGATGCCCCCAGCCAGCTCAAGAGGAGACAAACACCCCCTAGGGATGGTAAGGAGTGGTTGTGCTTCGCAACCTTTCAGCCATTTAAACCTCAGGCAGGATACATAGTATACATTCAATTGTATCAAAAGCAACAAACTTTATATTAATAAAACTAATTTAAACAGATTAACGTCAGGACCCCTGTGCACTTTTAGTCAATGTAATGTCCTTGCCTGGATATATTTTTTTGGCATCAGCAGTTTTTATAGATAAACTATATGGTCACAGTTTTACATCAGCATCCTTTCCAATCTAAATCTAAATCTACTTATTTTAATGGCAGTCCACTGGAGTCAAATTAGGGTCTTGCTCTAGGCATTCATTTCCCCCATCAAGATTTTCCAGCCATTTTACAATGGGCTCCACACACCGTTCTCAGCATGTGGACAGAATCCAAGTGTGATGTCTCACCTCTTTTTGAATAAGAGCAGGTGAGGGCCGCTGATGGTTTCGACTCTCCAACACGAGCAAAACCCTTCAAGACTGAGATATTGCTTTAAGGGGAGAGAGTCGAGGGTTAATGATTCTATATGCTAATGGTTTCATCTGACACCAACAGAGGAGCAGACAACGAAACATATGGGCCGGAGACAAAAGGCCCAAAGGGGACAATTCACGCTCAAACACAATCTGCATATATAAACGGTTTCCTGGAAGTGGGCTGCAACATAATCCTCCAGATTAATCGTTCGTGTTAATATGCCTTAAGGGCAGTCCTGCAAAGCCGACACTTGAAGTGGTGAAAATATGTTATTTCCTTAATAAAAGCTTTGAACAAATCGCTGTCCAAATATTTAATATCATAACAAGCCTCAAACCACGGATCTAGTAAAGCTAGTGCTTAAGATGCTTAAAAAGTGACTTGAATTAATAGGTGGAAAATCTGAAAATCTCCAGACGAAGCATCAAAAGCGGTGCAAAATAAACTTTTTATAACACAAGTTAAATCAGTAAACTTCTACATGAAATCTACCCCGTTTACCTTGATCATCTCCCCATCTTCTCATTTGACATGCGAGCAAATTCTTTTATGAGGTGTTTTTAGCAACTAGGTTCACCCCAAAATATCAATGACAAATACTCACAGATCAAGGGAAAAAGGAGAGAAACACTAAAACTTTTGCATCCAAAAAAAATAAATAAATCAAGCACGAACCCTGACCTCAAGTTTCAAAGATGTCAACAACAACACAGAGAGGAAAAGGAAAGGGTTCCCTGAGCGGGCACACAAACTTATTTACTGATGACAGTTTTGGCAGATAATGACAAAACTGTCCACGCTTCGTATTGACTGAAGTGTCCCCGCTGACAGCGAAGAGCTTCCCAAAAACAGAGTTCAAGTGTGAGATAACCACCAGCGACAAAATGATTGCTGGCGTACAGTGAAGCGTTCCAGGTGTCATGTCTGCACTGGCACTAAAAAGACACTTCCCAGTGCTATCAGTGCACCATTACTATGTTAATCCCGCGAGATAAAGGACCATCAAGCTTGTTTCTTTGCCCTCCGCTGTAAAACTCTTCATCTTTGACGAGGAAAAGAATGATGCTGCCCTAAGTCGAGCGTCTCTCAAAGTGTAATTTATGAGCGTGAGCGCGATCGCTGGACGTGCTTTATTTGACAGAGGCCTTAATCACGACATATGAGCTCTGCAGTCGTGCTCAAAGTGCTAATAAATTGCTCAGGCATGTGATTGGATGAGTGTGGCAATAAAAACACACATTAGCGGGAAAAAAAAACAGGCCGATCACTGCTTCTTAATTGGATGAGACCGTGTGTGTGTTAGTCTGTGTGAAAGAGAGAGAGAGAGAGGAAGCAGTAGAGGGACAGCGAACCATACAGAGCGTGAAGGTTGCCTCTATCCCGGCCATCATTTTTAAGAGGGAGGGGTCATCCACGCCACTGTTTTGTCATTACATTAAGAGAGACACGGACACACAGTTAGTATGGCTTCTTTTCTTGCAGCCACATTGTGCGCGGCTCCCATTTTTTGTACCCCAACAGTGAGAACCGCGTGGACGCACAGTTGCATCATTTCTCTAGTCTGCGTTTAAAAGATTTCCTCCAAAACGGAGATTCGCAGCAGCTAAAGATGGCCGCACACACTCCGACAAAAACGATTTCAGACATCAAAGTAAAACTTTCTGAGGATTCTTAATGAAGTTTTTACTCTTATTTTCTCCCCGGTTCTTCTTTTTTGAAAAAAATATATACTGTATAAGAATGAAGAACTGGCTGGCTGTGAAGACTCGTCTGCTAATCTGGAAGCTGACTGGTCCCGTTTCAAAGAACCCGACCACAACATTACGACGTACATGAGTTTTAGCTGCACAAATGCTCACTCTCTGTTGTTGAGTTATGCAAATATTCCTGCATCTACAGCAGCTCTCCTAAATGTCTCAAGTCAAGTCCCTTGTTTAAAGGACATAAAACAGGCAATCACTGAGGGGGGAAAAAAAATGTATCACTTGCGGATTCTTCTCAACTCCCCCGTCTCCTCTCTGGCCTCGTCGCTGCTCCCCTCTGATCCTCATTATCGTTTTATCTCTCCTCCGTCGGTCTTCATCAGATGCTTCCTGTCTTTCTCCCCTCTGTCCATCTGTTGCGCTCCTGTTGATCCAACTGTCCGTCTCTTGACTCTCTCTCCTCTTCTCTTGTTCTCCTCTGCAAGCCAAGGCGACTTTACTCCTAAAGTGCTTTTATCAAACAGGTTTGTCTGAAAGTGCTTTAGATCAGAGGACAGCAAATACAGATAAAGGAAAAGAAAAATAAGATAAAAGGAAAGAAACTACAAGCACTTCACAAATAAGATAAGGCTAGTTGGGCACTCTGTGTGTGTGTGTGCTTGCTCATCCTCCTCGTGGAAGCCGATAATGTCATAAGTGCCATGTAATGTGAGAGCTGTCAAAATGTAATAACATCTCTCTCTAAATAGTTTTAAGCATGTACCTGTAAGTCTTCTACTCTTCGCCGCAGGGAGCCGTTTAGAACGCCCAGAAGCTGTAAGTAAATTATTAATATTATAGCTGCATGTGTGTATCACGAATTAAACGCACAAAAAAATAATTTGCACAGACCTGGGCCACAGGAACATGACCATATCCGTTTCTGATTGAACTAGCTCATCCCTGCAGAATAAATGCAGTGTAATAACCACTACGCCAGAATCACCTCGCAGCCCAGAACTGATCCTGAGTGAATAACTATTAATTAATAATGATCTGTGCATAAACAACTCAGGCTTACTCTTTGCATTCATCAGTATTTGGAGCCCATTCTCATTCCCAGGGTGTCCAACAAAGACATTTTGTCAAAGCTGCTGCTGCAGAGATGCGCAACAAACACCAAAGAGGGTTTGTGTCTCGTAAACCTACCCCAAGGCTCAAGATGCACTACTGTTAGATGAAACCCACATACCTACCCTTGAAAACAGACAGGAGACATCAATACATAATTTTATAGATTTAGATTTTAAAAGATTTTATTGTGGACAGACTCCTCAAAGCATTCAAGCCCCGGCAGCTTCATGTTTGTGATGTTTCAGCCAACTTCCTCCACAGGAGACACACTGGCTCACATTTTTGTTTTAGCTGGTATGATTCAGGGCATTTTAGGTATGTTTCCAGCCTATTTTCATGCCTTTTCTTTTCTGTTTTGGGCTCTGAACTCTAAAACCTTTGCATTGGAACAGCCATGGCTCAGGTCTGCAACTGATTTAATGTTAACCCACCCGTGACAATGCTGGATGCCATGAGACCATAGATAAAACGTTCTGTTTTTTTTGTTTTTTTTTCCACTGTCGCTTCTCTTCTTGCAACAACACGTTGCCGTTGTGGTCTGCTTTAACCGAACACCATGACCTTTTCTTAACGTTAATCGAGTAGCTTAAGAACCTAAACCTAACAGCTGATAAGAACATAAAACACTAACTGCTAAAACTTAGCTATGTCCCACATTGGAAATGAATCCCAATCTCCCTGGTTAAGGTCCACTGACTTAAACCTTTACTAAACCTCCGATTTCATGCATGGACTTTGTAAGCCCTTCAAACCACAGAGAGTAGTACATGTTACCAGAGCTTTTATCCCTCCGCCTCACTTCAACAGGTGAGTTAAGATAAGAGTAAATTTAAAACATGGTCAATCGCTGCACTTCCACCAAATGAAGTCTGAATGTCTGAATGGAAACGTTGGCATTTGAGCAATTAGGTATGCGTGGAGAATGAGAAGTTTTTAAATATGCATGGCGTATGTCCATTCCAGAGAACAGCTGTAATGTGCTGAATAAGCCCAGTAATGTTTCATTTGTTCCCTGAGAGAAATATAAACTGGACAAAACCAGGCGCTATTTTTGAGCATGGCATAATAGTCAAATGTTCTGTACTCTTCTCGTCACTGTCACTCCTCTTCAGGCAACGAGACGTTTCACTATATCATGTAATCTATTTTAACCAAAAAAAACGTGATATTCTCCGCCCTGCGGTAGACTGGCGACCTGTCCAGTGTGTACCCCGCCTCTCGCCCAATGACAGCTGGGATAGGCTCCAGCAGACCCTGTGACCCTTCACAGGAACAAGCAGTTACAGAAGATGAATGAATTTATGAATGAATTAATGATATTCTCCAAAATCTAAGCAAGCAGTTTTGGGGTCTAAACCTAACAGCGTATCAAAACTAAACATCAGTCTCCTGGGTGAAAGTCTAGCAATGTATACCTCCACTACTCAACCAAGCTACTGCACAGGACCTTGTCAAGGTTTGAAACGATGGACCCAAAACTACAGAAGGAAGAGGGAGCCTGAAAAAATGTTAAGAACAACGTACACTGACTGGACTCCATTAAGTGCCAAGCATGTAACAAGCTCTCTTCACTCAAATGATTTTAGGAGAGCTCAGATTTAACTTGTGAAGTTGAGTTCTGATCAGACTTTGTCCACAGGTCAGGTTAGCTGTACTTAAAATACCACATTGGTATAATGGAGCTGCCACTTACTTGCATTTTAAGCGCACATGGTTACATTTGCAAGATAGGATGCCAACACACAAAGAAAGGTACAGCTAGTAAAACTAATATTCTAGCAAGTGGCAGGTTTGAAATTAAATTGTTTGAACCCAGACCCTCTTCTATCAGTGCAGTGTCTGGTCTGACAGCTATACCCTGCTGTCCAATTACCTGTTCCTCTGGAGTTTAGTCTCTCCGTTTATATTCGGACCACATCCCTGATTTTTCTCTCCCGTGTCTGTGTACACCTCTTTCGTCTATTTCTCTTTTCTGTTCATAGCAGTTATCCTGTGCTTTTCATCCTCTCTCTCTCCCTCTCTCCATCTCGTTGCCTTTTCAGGCTGTCATGCCATTGTTTGTTAATGTCATCACAGATTAAAACATTGAAGCAACCGTGTGTGTGTGTGTGTGTGTGTGTGTGTGGATGCCAGTGAACCTTTATGTCTTGTTTGTGTGTGCTCGCCCGTTCTTGTTTATCACACAGTGAGCGTTTACGAAAGCAAGTCATCTGTACGCATGTGCGTCTGAATCTATGTATGTTTGCGAGTGTATTCTTGTGTGTGTGTGTGTGTGCACGTCCTCCCTGCAGCTGTGTACTCATGCATGGCTGCCACTGGAATCTGCCTGCTGCTGCCATTGAAGGCTGCTGCCCGCTGCTATTCAGGACAAACACACAAATTAATGCACACACTCAAACCATGTTAAAAACGCTCAGTTTAGTCTCCAGTCCCCATCAATCACCTTTACATTCCTCATTGAGGTAGTATGTCAAATGTTTTATCCAAATAAGAAATTACATATTTTATAGTATTTAACGTATAATTGCCTAACGAGATGTCCTCTAGAAATTAGTTTGGGAAAAAATTACTTTCTGACCCAGTCCTCCAGAGAACATGAAGCTCTTCAATTCAAGTGGTTCTGCTTGTGTGACCTACACAGTTCACACACTTGTGTGTCCTCTGGAGTGTCGCGAGGGGGCTTCAGCGTATCCCAGCTGTCATTGGAGAGCGGAGTACACCCTGGACAGGTCGCCAGTCTATTGCAGGGCTAAGGTGTGACAACCAGTCACACTCAGGCCAATTTAGAATCAGCAATTAACCTACCAAGCATGTCTTTGGCTGATGGGAGGAAGCTGGAGTACCCAGAGAGAACCCACGCAGACACAGGGAGAACATGCAAACTCCACACAGTCTGATGGATTCAAACCCAGACCTTTGTTGCTGTGAGGCATCAGTGCTAACCATCACACAACTGTGCCGCCTATTATTTACATTATATTTAGATTTTTTTATGGTACTATACATATTACTATACATATTTGCAGCCTGGCAACTTAAGCCAGCACAGGACACAATATTAAAATAATATCTTGGGTTCCTTATTCTGACTTCATAAAAGAGTCTTGCAGAGTCTTTAGCGCAGATGCAAAATAGGACTCAAAACAGAGCACACATTTCCATATAAGTTCAAATTCCACAGCGTTGTGCAAATTAACATTTTTGATTACATGGTGATTGCTCAGTGCATCACTGTGCAACAGTTGAACGGCGTAGTGCCGTGAGTCAAATACATTCTCACCAGTAAACCAAATAAGCCAGTCCACAACACGTTAAGACAGCTCTGTTGATGTCCGACAAATATAATCATATTTATGAAGAAAACTAATAAGATACATGTGTCCAATGCTTCGCGGCCCATTACGAATAAAAGAGCCTTATGTGACCACCTCAGTCGGAACAGAATGGCCCGATGGGAAGGAATTATCAGTCATATTGTGAGGGGTGGTATAACCCACTCATAATAAGTTCATTAGGAAAATATTAGCTCCCAATACAGTGACTATGTAAACCATATAGTGTCTGAATCGTCTCTTTGACATGACGAGTTTCCAAGAGGGACAATAACATGGCAGTAGCTAAGCAACTTTAAAAGCGTTTGAAAGGATCAACATAGCCAGAAGAGATGTGGGCAACTCCTTTGAAACCTTGAGTCCATTTTGCTCATATTTTTCTGTTAAACATATTCAACACCGTCAGTAAAGTTTATGTGACCCTACACCGTAAGCAGAAGCATCAATTTCAAAAATGTTCTATTGTGACTGATGTTTTGTGGCTCGTAGACACATATCATATAAGAACAGACCAGTTAGTATATCAGATAAAATGATGTCAATCAGATTGGAGAATTATTGTGGATGAAAACATAGCCAGGGATGAGGTAAGCTTTGCCACGAAAACCAGCATCATTAACTAAATGAAGCGATCGGAAAATATGCACCCTGAAACTTTATGCTTCTACACAACGTTAATCACACACCGCAAAAAACACATCACCGCTGCAGCAGTGGATTTATTTTTAAGATGTTCTATAAGCACACATTGGCTTTAGCAAATCCTAAAATACTCTAATACATTGGATGCATGTTATTTTCCTGGTAGAAAGAGCAAAAGAAGGCCCGCACAAAGAAACAGGGAGAGAAAAGGGAAAAAGATGGAAATCGTTTGCGTCTCCAAGTAGTTTATTGACCGGTTCTAGCAGAGGGAGATGAATAAGAAAAACAGAAAAGAGTGAAAAGATGGGAGATGGGTTGGGGGTAAAGAATCGCTTTTTATCTACCTCGGCTCTATGAATGGCACTAGGGGGATTTAATGATAATTGAAGTTGTTTCATCCAAAATTACACCATGACATAGCACAATAGTCTGGTATTGCGTGCGCACACACACCGAGTCTTTGTAGGACCCTCTCAGCAGCGATCCCGAGGTTCTCTATAATTTCTGTAACTCCCTGTTTTTCATCCTTTTCTACATCAGTTTTTTTTTGACTGAGCAGTCACCATTTTATCACCAAGTGAAAACGAGGAGAATGAAGGGAGATGCTTTCGGGAGCAACAGGAAAAATAACCCAAGCACAATATAGTAAACATGCAAAAAATATTTCTGATTCGTTACGAGACCATGGCGGAGTAAATTAGATCCTGGTGGGCCGCCATAGTGTTAACCTTGTTTGGGAAACACTGCTAATGCTATGTTAAAGGAACGAGTGATGAAAGTTACAAAATGATCAAATGTTGTCTGCTGCTTTGATCGACAAGTCACCTGTTGAAGCAATGCTGAATGCAATATTTATTAGGTTTTTTCTTGAGAAGTGGATTGAAAACGTTATTTCTTTCCCTTGCCTGGGTTTCTTTATCTCTTCCACTTCATCTTTCCTTGTGCTTGCTTTTCTCGTCTTTATCAAGGGAAATAGGTGGATGTAATTCTTCTTTAAGGGCTTTTGTGATCCAGATAAGGTCTACTAACAACGACAAACATCAAAAGGCTGAGGCTGCTTTTCATGTTAGAAATGTGACCGTTTCAATTACAGGTTTTGGTGGCCTCTGTATGTTGCTATGAATACCTGTCTCAGGAGTTAGAACACCTCTAAATATCAAGTCAACACATAAAGTAAATATAAGCCACAACACAAAGGGCCCGTCCACACGGAGACGCTTTTTGGTTTAAGCGCAGATGTTTTGCATCGTTTTGGCCGATCGTCCACACGAATCCTGTAAACGCATTGCCCTAAAACGCACTTTTCTGAAACCTGGTCCCAGGGTGGAAAAATTTGCAAACGCAGCTCTTGTGTTTTCGTGTGGACGGCGAAAACGGAGAAGTGCGTTTTGATGATGTCATCGCCACACCCCTCGAGCAGCCTTCCACCTCCCGCGAGACGTCTCATAACAACATCAACAACAATGGCGGACTACATGCTCGTGTTCCTGCTGGACATTAGGGTTACTAGGGCAAAATACCATGCTCCTGTGCCACCACGCTGAGCAAAAAAGGCTGATGGACAACCACATAAGCAACATTTTGTGAACAGCGCTCAAGCTTTATGCGCATGCTCTGCCTCTTCCTCTCCGTTTTTGGTGAATTTCTGAAACTGAAACAGCGTTTTCAGTCGTGTTGAAACGGATCTGTGTGGACGCAGATATTCTTGAACCGATGCCAGGGAAAACGGAGAGGGAAAAGATCGTTTTGGTACGTGTGGACAGGGGCCTAAAACCGCTGACAGGAGAAGTAAATAACATCGACCATTTTGTGACAATACAATGTTCTGCTGGGAAACTTTTGGACCTGGTATTCATGTGGATGTTACTTAGACATGTACCACCCACCTAGACCAGACCAGGCACCCTCACCCCATAGCAATGACACTCCTTGATGGCAGCAGCCATCCCCAGCAGGATGCAGCCTGACACAGGCACACACACAAAAACGTTTTAGGAACAACTAAAAAAAACATGAAAAACAGCGCAAGATTCATTCACTAGATCCCAAACTGATCAATGATCTGTGGGATGATCACCCCTCCACTCAACCCATGGAACCCAAAGGCCCCCAGGAACCTTGTATGTTGTTCTTGTACTAATACATCAAACAGGTGCAGTTTTATGTCAAATGAAGTGCTGACTCTTCCAACTGAGGAACAATAATTTTCAACAGTGTGACTACACAATTAACCTTAATACTGTAAGCTCATTGAACAAGTTTGAGGTGCTTCCTGGAGCTTTCAGGATTATTTATTATTCATTCATTCATTCATCTTCTGTAACCGCTTGTTCCTGTGAAGGGTCGTGGAGTCTGCTGGAGCCTATCCCAGCTGTCATCGGGTGAGAGGCGGGGTACACCCTGGACAGGTCGCCAGTCTATCGCAGGGCTAACACAGAGAGACAGACAACCATTCACGCTCACACCTACCAATTTAGAATCACCAATTAACCTAACAAACATGTCTTTGGATGGTGGGAGGAAGCCGGAGTACCCGGAGAAAACCCACGCAGACACAGGGAGCACATGCAAACTCCACACAGAAAGGCCCAGTCGGCCCATGGATTCGAACCCAGGACCTTCTTGCTGTGAGGCATCAGTGCTATTATTTATTTAGTTTATTTTAGTTTATTTTTTTCTGTTGGAAATTTAATCAGGAAGCATAAGGGTCATTTAATTTATATTACAAAGACACATGGTTAGTTGAATTCAACTGAGTTTAGTTAACCCCTGACATTTTAATATCAGAGAGAAATTGTCAGCAAATTTACCATTAAAACTGTTAAATATATATACGTTTTTTGTTTTTTTTAGCAGGCTGGCATTAGCTTTTCATAAACAGAACATTTTATAGTCTCATGTTAAACACCTGGGGCCTCATGTACTAACAGTTGCGTAGATTTCCACTTAAATCGGGACGTAAGCTCAAATCTACAAGCATTTATAAGCACATTTCCTTTGTACATCCCGATCGAGCGTACCGGACCCCTCCCTGTCCACGCCCCTTTTAAATACGCAAATCCCGGTCCACGCCCCTTTTAAATATGCAACTCTCTGTCCACGCCCATTTTAAATATGGAAATCATATTTAAATTGACCCTGCACCTGAGATTCCCCTCTCTGCGCGATCAGAAAACGAAAATATAAGAATGAGTAAGACGGGAAAGAAGAAGAACTTCACAGAAAGAGAATTGGAGACGCTACTGACTGGAGTGGAGATGCGTAAAATGTGCTCTTTGGCACGCTGCCACAATGTTTACTTGCATTTGCGCATCACGTATGATCTTCCTGTTGACATTTACAAATTCATGCGATGGCGCTTATATATCAATGTGTGTGCAGTCGATAGCTCTGATTACATTCAGAAAACCGTCTCTGGCTGCAGATTGCTCTTTAATGTTGACCTGTTCAGATGTATTGTGGGTATCTGATATACCTGGCTGACATGCGGATAACTCCGTCCCACGCGGCTGGCATGGCTCTGTTCAGGGTCGACCGGCACAGTCCCGATCGGTCGGAGTAATAGTTTTCACATTGATGACAGTTTCCCGGCATCACCTCTAAGTGTCGCCAAAGGATCGACATCTGTAGAATCCTACTTACGCCAGCAAAATAGTTGCCGTAGGAATGTACGTAAGTTACGGACCTTTCACTCTTGATACATCTGAACTTTTACGTAAATGAGTACTTACGTAACGTTTTTGTACTTACGCAACGTTCGTACATGAGGCTCCTGGTGCTCTGTGAAATCCACAAATCAGACTGAATGTGAAAACTTTATCCATTTGCCAGGCCAGAATAAGGACATGTGATTTTGATCAGCCATATCTGTTTCTTTTTTTCATTTATGTTTTTTTTTTTTCTACACAGGATGAATGATCCCATCTGAATCAGCTAATAAAACATGTCCCCACCTTTTTGGAAGGTGATGCTGTTTGGACTCAGTTTTCCAGTGGCTGGTATCATATGATTTATAAACTAAAACGTACCAGAGAGTGTAACATGCATTTACATCCTTCCTTGGGATGTAAAATGTCATCCCTGGTAAAGTTTTAGAAGAGAAGAGAAGAGTTATACCAACACCCTGCGGGGCTTATTAAACACATCACCTCAGAAGAGATGACTAAAATCAAATGATGAAAACAGAGTGACATGCTGAAGGAAACTCCCAGCTACACATCACAGAACAGATTGAAGAGTGTGACTTGGTATACACACAAGTCCTTATGGAAGTAGATATGTTTATCCTTTAAAAATAAAAAGAACAGTATATTTATTGTTATTAATGGTGTTTATTTCTCCTTGTACATATTGGTCATTGGCAAGATTGGGAAATTTAGCTTTAAAAGGAAGCAAAAAGAGCAGTTGGTTCAGCAAGTACTGGAAACTCTAGCCAGGGAAAACACTGACAAAGGACAGCCAAGCCCATGTAATTATTTGATCAGGCTTCCAATAGTTGCAGCAGAGCAGCTTTCATTGATTTCAAAGGAAACCTGCCCTGCCGTGACTGATAGCTGTAGTGGAGTCGCTGTGGATAAAAGCTGCAGCTGAAATCAGTATAATGCACAAAAGTAGCCGACAGTGGCCAGGTTCAGGTGGCGTGGCCACCTGCTTTCAGCTGAAGTCCGATTCCCTGCTGGTGTGGATCTTTGAAGTCCCAATGACACTGGATAAGATCCTATTAATCTAACACACTCTTACATTTCCTTCACTCTTCTCTGCCTCTTGAAATTTGTGTGTGGGGGGGGGGTTTGCTGGTCTATTCTTACTTTTTTTTTTTTTTACCTCCTCTGATCCTCCCTTCCTCGAAACCCATCCCTTTTTTTACCCCCCAACGAGAAGAGCTCAACACACTCAATTTTAGTTGTTGCTGAAATCAGTCGCATCAAGCCAATCAGACTTTTCATTGTGGTACAAGAATGTCTGCTACTGCAGCTTCACTAAAACGTAAATAGGTTTAAAGGTCGTCCTACACTAGCCAATCAATTCTCCGGAGAATCCTATATAACCGATGGTGTATTATAGTGTGAAGTCCAAGTAGAAATTCATTGTCTAAGGGAAAAAGAACCCAGATCAGTTGGTCCTCCAATTAAAACCAACAACCCAGACTTTTGTAATACTAGAGGTTGTACATACTAGTTGAATAGTCAGTTTGTCGACTTCACTACTGTCCCATGACGCTTTAAGCATCATGTCGACTAGTCACTGATCACGTGACAATAACAATATGGACGCCTCCGAGAAGACAGGTGAGGAGCCCAGTGGGTCACTGCAGCAAACGAGCAGCAGTTCATCACTAATGATGAAGCCCATTCTACCGTGACATGCACAATATGTAAGTCAGCCCTGAAATACAGCAGTCAATTAACAAATTCACCAAACATCCTGCGGTAACAGAGAGAAGGAGGCTACAAATCAACAATTTGATGGTGAATTCATTGTCAAAGTTATTAGACCTTTAGCTGCAGGAGGACGTCAGGGTGGACGGATGGATCAGCAAAACATTGGACTTCAACACTAGAGGCCAGTGTTTGTTCCAAGTATGGACCTTGTTATTTTAACCATGGCTGCTCCAAAAACATTGACAAAATCTTTAATATTGCAACAATGACGGTAACCTGAAAGAAAATAATTATTTTCATCTGAGGGTAATCCAGCACAGTGTATTGTTTAAGAGAAAGGGACTAATTACCATTTTGTAGAGGCTGGAAATCTTTGCCAGTTTCATTAATCAATTCAATTCAGTTCATCTTCTTGGTGTCACAAGAAAACTGGGAGGTATACTTTGTAACCACTGAGTGTAAACTATCGACTCTTGTTCTTTCCCCTCAGAGCTGCAAATTAACAATAATGGTCGGGATGATGGTCATTGTCTGAAAGTTTATTCCGGCTATTTTTGGTAGTTTCTGGTGGTGTAATGTTGGTGTTATTTACTTTGAGTCACACTGGGGGGTTTCTTATTCTCCTTCTCCTCCCTTAGTTCTCAATGCATATGCGCATGAGCACCAAGTGTCCAAAAACAAAAAACTGTAAAAATTAAATAAATAAAAAAAATGAATTAAACTTCTGTGCGTCCGTGCTTAAGTAGACAGGTAAGCTGTGACAATAACAGGGAGACAGTGAGTTGAACTGAAAAACACACACAAACATACAATGGCAAAACACATTCAATCACACATGAACAAGCACACACGGGCAATTACAAACACCAACACAGACACCGTCTCCCACTTTACTGTCTCCCCCTGCCTTTCCATCTCAAACACACCCACACAACAAGGGTCGAGACCCATCTGTTGTCAGAAGAACCAAAGCAACCCTTGCCAGCCGAAATCCAGCAACTACTAATTATTTGGATATGTGTTCAATTATAAAATCAAATCAATTATTATTCAAATGCGGTCTGACACTCTCACATCCCCGCAAGGCACATTTTGCAAGTGTACACTGTCAGACTGTCAGTATATCTAACCAACAAATTACTGTTTTGGCAAATCAAGTCATTGTGATTCTAGTATTAAAATCTCCATCACAGAGCGTCTGCTCATTAACCAGGCAAACAGCTAATGCTGATGAAGGAGCATGCAGCACCACAGGCCTTTATGCTAAACGTTACCAGGGGGAGAATGAACAGAGGCAAATAGATCATTTCAATATTCTTATATAATTATTAGTAATATGCTGATCCAGTCACTGCAGTTTCCATTAAAAACATATTTAGAGACAGAATTGTGATAAAGGCAAATAATGTAATTATTGTACAAATCTACATTTACTTGATATTATAACTTTCTCTGAATTGATGGTTCAACATCAGCACTGAGCCTCAGATTGTGTTCACACATGCTCATCCGTCTGTGTCATTGACTAATACAATAAAAGAACAAAATGGTTCACTCACTCACTGTCACATTAGATCAGTGCATCAGCTAAATGACTAAAATATATAAATGTCAAAAGGTATAACACAGTTAATGCGACCTGCTGGGAAACTAATCTTATCTCAGTGGTTCAGAAATCCACTTAGATGTTCCTTAAAGGTTCGAGAAGTACAGCTGAGGTTTCGGATATTTTGACCTCTGCGCGCCGAAGCCGGAGGATATGACAGAGAAATGATGGTTCAGTGTGACAGGGTGACGACAGGGCGGATTCTGCAACTGCACACGCACGCACACGCACGCACACCCACGCGCACACACACGCAGAAGTTTTCAGAGACAAAAACATCATAAGCTATCAGCTAGAGGAGGTGTGAACATCAGTCTGTTACCTATTGTTTTTCCTGTACCAGTCCCACATTGTAGACACAGCCAAGCGTGACAGACTATCACCTTTAGCGAGCATGAAAACAAGTGCGCTGCCTTCTTCTCCCCACAGAAACACAGGCCGGCTGAGCGCATCAGACCGTCATTTGATGGAGTAGGAAGATAAGTAAACTCGCATCACAGCCATAAACCCATACATCTGAGTGGGCCCTGTACTAGCACAGTTTTAAACTAGAAATATTATGCATTAAACAAAATTTTATCTACATTATATTTAGAGCTGCATAAAAATGAAATCTGGAGAAGAAAATGCTGACAATTGTACATCAATTGCAATTTAACGAATGGACTAGAAAGAGTCCACGGACACGCTAACCGTTCTCTGAGGCTGTCTAAGGCACAACTGTGCTTTCAGTGAATGGCCAGCATGCCAACATAATGGTGTTGTTAATATACAGAAGTTTAGCAGGATATATTTACCATGATCATGATCTTAATTTAGCTCACTAGCGAACGGGAAGAGTCACAAGAATCTTCAACTCCTTCCTGTAAGGAGAGAACAAGACTGTGTATGTGTAATTATTTATTTATTTATTTTTTTTTTACATCAAACTAAATTCAATTACGTGCCCTTTTCTTAATAATTTAATTTCATCCTATTTATATAGCGTCAGTAACAACCCAAATAGTCTCCAGAGGTTTTACAGAACCCAGAGTCCGAACCCTCCCCAGCAGCCTTTTATATTTTTATATCTTTATAATTCTTCACAAGTCATTTCTCGCAATGTTACTTTAAAGCATGCTGATTTGTGTTCTTCTTCTGATGCTACTGGATTTGAACTTCTCTCTGGGTCAATAAAGCTGTCTATCTTTTTATATGCACAACATTCAGACATACACGGAGACGGTGACAGTGAGACACGTATGTTTAACCATCCTAAGTGGCGCCAAATCCAGGATGTGCAGCGATAGAGCGCCAGCAAAAAAGCGTTGGCGGTGGTTGCCTGGAGAAGAAAACAAAACGGTAAAAGACGTGCTGTATGTTCACTGTGTAATACAGCGTTTACGGATATATAATATATAACATAATTTGATAACTGGTGCCCTAGAGGGCCTAGAGGGACCTCACTGGACCTAAACCAGAGCATTTGCTAGCTCTATGTGGCCCTTGCAGAAATTATTAAACAGATATTACAGACGCTTGTGTAAAGTGGAATGTGTTGGTACATTAATCAAATAAATGTCACTGGTGGAGTAAAAAGCTGTGACAAATAAACTCTGACGATGATCGCGTTAGAAAACCTGATCATGCAAGAACATAATGTTTGCAGAAACTTTACAGGCATTTACAGGAAGGACCAAGCTGCCCTGACCTGACATTTTGGATCATGCATAATCCAAAAAGGCATCACATTTACAGAACTTGAGTCAGCCTTTCATCATTATTAAATACACAAACTTGAACTTTGGGCATCCCAGTTTAAATTTTCACGCACCAGACCCATCCAGATGGATCAGACGTTCCGCTTGCCTTCACACTCAACTTAAATCATCAGCCAAGCCTTCACTGTAGCCAGAGTAACCGTGTGTTAATCTGTGACTTAGTATTTTTTCCTGCATTCTGAGCTCCCGTCGCAGATCAAAATCTAGCCCAGCAGACAAGAATATTGCCCGAAGATGGAGCGAAGAAAAACAACTACTTTTTTTTCCCCCTTCTTCTTAGTCTACTTGTAAAATTAGAGACCAAGCGGTGCAGAACAACAGCTACAACTGTAAGATAATATCAGCCCCTAAGCAGATCTAGCAACCCCACACATAATACGTATATGTGCCAACACCTCTGCACGCGCACTGGGATGCATCATGATACTGTAAAAGGATAAGGAGGTTGTGCAGAGTGCAGTTGGCTATGGTTCATGTGAAGGAGTCTTGTAAGCTGACACATTTGCAGTGCTTTTATGTCAAGGGCGGGGGTGAAGCCTCTTAAAGCCTCTGTCGAGCATCCAACACTGCCAGTATGGGTTTTGTTGTTTATTTATTTTCACAGAGTACCTGTCTCTCTGGCAACAACCTGCTATTCGTCTCCAAGACAGACACGATCTTACTTCACTCCCTCCCACTAAAAGCACCCTTCACTTCCACTGGTCGCTTGGGGAAGAGCCTACCTCCACAGCATCTTGAAGTCTGTGGGACGATATCGGAGAGAGAGTTTATAATCCTCTCTGGCTGCACATAATTTATTCACATGAAAACCGCTAGCATATTATCTTGGAAATTAGAAATCCATTTGACAGTGTACAATATTTTGATATAAAAGCTGCTATTTTATTTTATTTTATTTATTTTTTTTACAGAGGTTAGCTGTAGTTAATTTTTCTGTCTCCCAAAAGCTTAAAAAAAATTACCTCCAATATGTTTTTGCCCTGATAATGGTTAACATTTGGTTTGCTTGAGAAACACAAACAGCTTGTTTCAAGTTCGGGAAAAGTTGTGATGAGGGTTAAACAAACACCTACACTTATAGGTGGGAGAACCATGGCCTGCCTAACCAAAGCAGAGCTATTTTTTTGACCTGACTCTTCACCCTGACCTCCCTCTTCACAAAAAGAATTTGTAGTCATACTACAATGTCTCCTGTACAATCTCGTATAGCTTTGCTTCTCAGAGAATGCATTAATTATCCCAGTGAACTGTTGAGTAAAACATAAAACTTGTGCAGATGACAGGAGAAGAGAAGACCTCAGCTTGTCGGACGACTCTTAAGTTTTTTCTGAAGAGAAGACCCTGGAGCAGTCAGGTTCAGACGTGAAGAATAGAGTTTAGTTCAGCACAAGTTACACAACTCCAGCTGATTTCTCGTTTTATACCACAAAAAGGCCTTCTTTTTTTTTTTTCTCAACGCTTATTGGCCAGTTTTCTATCTGTGTCAAACAGCTCATCAGTAGGTATGAGTAGGTCCTTTTCTACTTTCCATACTAAGCACAGACTCATGCATCTCGTCAGGCCCTCACTAGGCATATGAGCCTGTGTATGAGCCTGTGTGTCTGTCCTTGAGATAAGATGGCACCTGTACAGTCAAACATCAGTTTGTTGTGTTGAAGCAGGAATTCTCCAGACATTTTCCCTTCTCTGCTCTTCAGTGCTTCTGGCCCTCTGTTCTTCGGTTCCGTTTAATTTTTCGTACCACACTACATAAATCTACACCACACATTATTATACCTTTCAGCAAATACATGGCTTCAGTACAGGGTATGTATTTTTTGTCTTTACTTGTGCGAATGAGTTACGACAGTCATGTCATTTAGGTTCACTTTTCACAACAGAACACAAGATATGGAAAAAACGGAGCCGATCCCAGCTGTCATTGGGCGAGATGCGGGGTACACCCTGGACATGTCGCCAGTCTATCGCAGGGCTAAGATTTGAACTCATGTCTTAAGACTCCATTTTACATTCAACACCGGGGAAATTGTTAGTTTGGCAGCCTGCAAGAGAGTCGGAGAGAGGCAGGCAGTGAGACATGCTGGAGGGTGCACTGTGTTATTCCTTTTCATAGCCCACGATCTGTTTAGCCTATAATTGACTTATATGCCGTGTGTGGGTGTGCAATTAACTGAAACCTAATCAAGGAACTGCCTGAAATCTGCATAAACAGTTAAGCCAACCCATCAATGGAGAGACATCCACAAGGAAGGCTTCCTTTTATAGACGTTTGATTTAATAAATTATATATATATATATATACACACATATATATGCACATATATATGCACATATATATATATATACACACATATATATGCACATATATATATATATATACACATATAAACTCTGGGATCAACATGTTCTTGATGAACTGGACTTCTGAGGGGTTGTGACCTTGAATGTGCTGTGTTCATCTTTAGCCTCTTTGCAGTGATGTATTTTAGTTTTTAATACTTTCAAGTTTCCATGTTGGCTCTCTTATTGGTCTGCTGACCACCAACCACAGGGCTCCCAGCCTTTGTCAAGGCCTGACTTCCTATGTTACTATTGCTAGCTTAGACAAACTACTGCAATGCGGAGGGTCATTCCTATAGAAAAGAATTGTCTGAGAAGCCTCAATATAAGCACTAATACTGTAATACTATTGTACAGGGCGAAATGACATTTGACAGTAATTTCTTGGTCCTGATAAAATATCATAATCAGAACCAGAATTGTCTTTACTGCACATGTGAGGAATTTGTTGTGAATAAACGCAGAGGATAAACTGAGCAGACGGTGTGAAAAAGTAAAAATGTGTATTAACAAACAAGGTGTCGTAATGTAACGCTTGAGCCTTACAAAGTCTGTTAGAGAGTCTGTGCGTGTGTCAGGGGGTTATTAACAAATTCAATCGCAACAGGGAAGAAACTGTTCCTGTGCCGTGAGGTTTTGGTCCTGATGGACAACAGGCTCCCGCCAAAGGGGAGCGGCTCAAAATGTTTGCATGTGGACTACTATAGAGTTTGGACATGTCTGCAATTTCAGCCTGCACACCCGCTCGTGTTAAGACCAAAGCTCAAAAGTCATCAAAGTCATCTGAGCCCTAAAAGCAATAAACATGTATTGAGCTGGTTGCCATGGTGGATACATGACATGAAAGAAAAAAGAAGAAGAAGAACACAGTGTGGTATAAGACATGAATAAACAGCATAGGACAATGAAGATCAGAGTCTCAAAGGAGGAGGGGACCTTTCCGGACAGGATTATCTGATGCCGCAACCGCACGAGTACACCAGCTGAGAGAATCAAAAAGTGCAGCACCCCAGAGCAGTGCAGGAAATGGGATCCGGCCAGCAGCATCACCTGCAAAAACACAGGCAGCACCAGGGATTCTAGTTTGGTGGAAAAAAATGGCTTGGTGTTTTGCTTCTTTTAAATTAAACTTTTTATTCCAAGGCTCTTGATGATATTTAGAGCTTACATGGTCTTGTGTTTTTCCCGTTTCTTGGAGCTAAACCACACTGACATTTGCGGGCCAACATGTGAGCCATTGCAGGGACTAGGGTGGCCATACGTCCGGATTTAGGCCGGACAGTCCGGAATTTAAATGCCTTGTCCGGCGTCCGGCTCAGCCTCAAGCCTCCTTTTTGGAGTTGCACCTGAACGCAACGCTGCATGTCGTCCAATGGTGTAAATCTTTCGCTTAAAAAAAAAAAAAAAGACTGGTTAAAAATTATTGGCTAAAAGCGGTGTCACTCAATTCTGATTTCTCATTGGTTGAAAATGTAAACAAGCCGGCCCCTGTTCCCATGTGCTAGCTGTGTCACTCATCTCCTTAACTGAATGTTAACATGCCGAAAAGACGGACCTCATTTAATGAGGAATGGTCAAAAGAGCACAGGTTTGTCAGCAAAAGTAGCAAAGACGATTTGCATCCGTATTGCACACTTTGTCGCTGTGATGTGGACGTTAGCACACACGGAAAGGCGGCCATTTAAAGGCATGCTAGCACAGAGAAACATACATACAACAGACGGGCCGCAGGCACCTCCTCCCTGCTTATTAAGAACTGGAATGTATATTTTTTGCATTTATTTATTTATTTTTATGTAAATTGAATTTGCATAAATGTTCTGCTTTGTGGCACTGCACTTTGCAAGACAGATGTTTTGAATAAATACAAATACTGTTGTAGCGCCTATAGCCTTGATGGAAGAAGCAACCCACATTCCCTCTAGGTTCGAAAAGTTGGACTCTGACGATAAGTTGAACAATGATTATTTATTGCGTCACAACAAGTATCAATTCTGGCAGTGCATTGCATTCATGGAAAACAAAAAAAAACAAATAGAGCTCTTTTAATATAAAAAAATAACAAATGAAAATAATAAAGTTCAAAGAAAAATGTCCTTTCTTCCGTATCAGAAGATAGAGAATTTGTCAGTCTGTTCTCTTACTACTACCCGGGTAGTTTTTGTGGTGAACGTTCTTATCTGTGTCAAAGTGAGTTAGTAGGTGTCCGTGGTCCTCGGAGTGGATCCCGATCTCCGTCTGCTGTCGATCGCCTGGCTCGCCACTGAACCGCCGAAGGTTCAGAATCGTACCGATCAATCCCTGATCCAGCAAAGAATAAAACCAATCTACACGCATGGTGCAGAAAATACATTCAATTACTATCATATCCATATTCATCACGTTACTTCCTACTACTCCTACTCTGATTCTCAGCATACACATCTAGATGCAGTACTGCTCCAATCACCGTAAATAATGGTGTACACATTTACAGCACAATATTTTTAACACAATTATTCATTATGAACTTGTATTTTAACATTAATGGACTCATCTATCAGTACATATATTTTCAAACCGCTTTTTAAATCAATATTTATCTTTTTAACTGTCAATGAACTGTATTAATTCACTCTTTTAATAAATATGAGTATTCAAACACCCTCAATGAAATAAATGACATCATATATCCAGCACAGTATATCAGAACAATATTACCATAACCTGATATCATATTCCACCTCTGTCTCCCTCATTAATGACAGTGGTATCATGGTAATTTATCCAGCTAACCATTAGCACCCGTATTAAACACTGGAGCCTATACCTGAAGATGCTAACAGGCGATGCTAACAGGCGATGCTAACCGCGACTAGCGTCAGCACATGGCTAGCGTTAGCACGATGCCAACCGCGACTAGCCCGCGCTGCGCGGTCATGACAATGAACACAAGGTGGATGCGCCACCATGTGGTGGGGCATGGTAACTCCCTTAAATCACAAAAATGGGTCTTGTACCCATGTGGGTTACACCGTGAACAAATACTTTTCGCCTTCTCAGGAATATGTTTTCCTCTTCTGTTACACATACATCATGATATATCATAGATAAATTGTCTTGTGATGAACAGAGTATCTCAGAATCACTGTATCATGATACCATCGTTATCATGTACACAATTGTATTGTCGTGGGGAGTACACTAGAGTTGTATGTTGCGATTTTTCTTTCCTCACTAAATGCCGCAAAGTGTCCTCCTTTTTGGTGTTGTGGAAATGGCCACCCTAGCAGGGACCAATCTTAAGATCAGAGGATGAGAAGGCAGAATCCGCAGCCAACAGGTCAATCGGTTTTCTCAGAGCAGATACCGTCAGTAGAAGTGCGATGCTGATCTCGAAGGGCGTTGGGGAGGGAGAGGCCGAACGAGGAAACCAACTGCGCGTGGTTTGATTCTATTTGAACGGACAGATGGTGATGCCAAATGCTATGCAGGAAATATTGTGTCTCGGAGTAAAACGTGCCGTTTTTATTTAGCGTAGTGATCCCTTGTTTCTAAGCCCTTGTTTTTCAGTGTAGTCACGGACAGAAACACACTGTATCCGACTAAGGCCGTGCAAAGCAAACATTTTAACAGTAAAAGAAACACATGGTGAATACTATTGGGTCACGTGCATTACACACACACACACACACACACAGAGATAGACACAGACACAACACTCACAAACCAACATTAACAGAGATGTCACACACGACAAAGTCACGTGCATGGAGTGCGCATTCACCAACCGACATACATCCATTCAGTCATAAACAAACACAGGTTCACGCACACTTAGACGAGACACAAACACATTTAACACGCGCGCACGATGTTGCTGTAAAGGCCAAAAGGCATAAATCTCAGCGGAGTTGCCCTGTCTGTCTGTAGGTCAGCCAGCTAAAACTGCAGAGCAGAAGGGGCCACACACACATACACACACAAACATGCACACATAATCACAGAGCGACGCACACATTCACACTCGCATCTCACACTGTCATCCGAAGAGAGCAACTCTCACAACACACGCACACAAACACACAATGAGGTTAGTACTTTTACAGCCACAGAGATGAAGTTCCAAACGCTGTTTAAGGACATTTAAGGATACAAAAAGCTCATCCACGTGGTGCGGCTGCCGAGTGTCCGCTCTGCAGACAGAAACGAATCGACACCCAGCATTTTGCACACAAATGCACACGTAATATGATTTATTCAACTTGAAAGCAGAGTTTAAATGAAAATAAAGCCAATACGATCTAAGAAATGCTCATTGAAATAAAACAAATGAACGTGCCTGCTCGAAACAATGTCTGTCGCGATGAAATGCATTTGATGTATCGTTCAGTTTACTTGTTCAATAACTCAAAAGTGTGACTGGACTTGCAGAAATGTCGTCAGTAAGGTATCTGTCTTCCTTGCCATTAGTCGAGTGTCATATTAAGTAGTAAATGTGTTTTCTTTTCAGATCAAAGTATGAATTATGACCGGCATTATCTAAATGCAAATTCATCTCTCTATAGAAGTAATAAATTCCTCAGCGGCTTCCCATTAATCTTGTGAATCCATGCTGTGTACCAGTCAATAAAATGGTTTAACCTCACCTAAGTCCTGTTTTTACTTTTTCGCAACATTTATTAAGTTTGTTTGAGAAGTGGATTGAAAACTTATTTCTCCCTCTCCTCTGGGTTCCTTTACCTCTTGCATTTCATCTTTACTTGCTTTTCTCGTCTTTATCAAGGGAAACAGATGGATGTAATTCTTCTTTAAGGGATTTTGTGATCCTGACAAGGTCTACAAAGCACAATAAACGACAAAAGGCTTAGGCTGCTTTTCATGTTATAAATGTGACCGTTCAAATAACAGGTTTTAGTGGCCTCTGTATGTTGCTATGAATACCGGTTTCAGGAGTTCAGGAGTTACCACCTGTAAATATTAAGTCAACACATTGGGATGCAATGTAAAATAAATATAAGCCAACATACACCAATCAGCCACAACATTAAAACCACTGACAGGAGAAGTAAATAACATTGACCATCTTGTGACAATGCAATGTTCTGCTGGGAAACTTTTGGACCTGGCATTCATGTGGATGTTACTTAGACATGTACCACCCACCTAGACCAGACCAGACCAGACACCTCCACCCCATAGCAATGACAATCCTTGATGGCAGCAGCCATGCCCAGCAGGATGCAGCCTGACACAGACACACACACAAAAACAGTTTAGGAACAACTCAAGAAAAACATGAAAAACAGCTCAAGGTGTTGACCTGGCCTTCAAATTCACTAGATCCCAAACTGATCAAGTATCTGTGGGATGCACTGGAACAATCCTGATCCAAAGGCCCCTCCGCTCAACCCATAGGACCCAAAGGCCCCCACTAACAACATTCTGTTAATAGACACCACAAGACACCCTCAGAAGGCCCGTGTCCATTCTCTGATTAGTCACAACTGTTTTGGAGGCACAAGGGAGACCTACACAATATTAGGAAGGTGGTCATAATGGTATGCCTGATCAGTGTATGCAAATAGAATGGATATAGAAAAAGATTAGGTTTATTCTACAGTAAGAAGTGCTCAGAATTCCTCACCCTGGGAGGTGCCAATTAAAAAAGTTAGTTATTTCAGGAATGACCAAAGATGAGAAGACAAGGAGTATGCGGAAAAAATATATATACGTAATATACGTACAATGTAAATTTAACTACAGCCAAAATTAAAATTTCCCCAAAACACAACAGATGCACACATATAGCCGTGACTACAGCTAACCTCTGTAAAGTCAATGAGTGGAAGTCAGTAAATTCAGGAGCAAATAAAAAATTGACTGCCAGAGCACTTCAGCAATCAAATCCACGAAAATCCTGCTATGGCAAAAATTGGCCAATACTTTGACAACATGTATTTGATAGCAGTGATGGAGGTAAAATGACTAATTTGTGCACTGAGAGGCAAAGGAGTTAAGGCTTTAAAGCAGGCACACTTGAAGAGAGAGGGAAAGCCATTTAAACGTGTGTACAGTATTCTGAACGGCCATCCATGCTGCAGAAAAAGTTTGGAGGAGGAAAAGTTTTTGTAAAGCTTGATTACTTGCACCACCACACAGCTGGGCAACTGCTGAGTGAAGTAGGCATGAATGTCAGATTGCTGTTTTTTGGGTTGAACCATTTCCTGATCAGTCAAATCAGGTGTTCACAACAGCAAGCTGCTTTTTGAATTTACAGTCTTTCCCTGATGGTCACTAGCAGCGGCAGAGGAAATTGAGTTTGCTCGTTGGCACCTAGTCTGTAGCTGCCGAGGGAGACTGAGCACCACTTCCCTCCATCAACCTCCTTCATCCTTTGATATCTTTCCGTCTCCCTGTGTTCCCGGCTTAGTTTTGTTTTTAGATTTCACAGTTTTTGATGCTGTTGTTTTCTTGTTATCAGGGGATAAAACGGCTCATGTAAGTCTGCGCTGAAACGCAGCTGTATCATTCTGCTACTGGATCGATAAAGGGGCATTTTAAAATTCAATTACTTTTTTTTTATTCCCCATTTTCCCTCTTGCAATCCCTTACGACTTTCTATCTGGAACTCATTGCTTTTCCCGTCTCCCCGGCACTCTGCTCTCTCCCACCTTTACTCCAGCACAAGCACACACACGATTCTCTTATCCTCTGTGATAATGCTGAGCTCTGACTTATGTAGTGGAACTTGCCAAGAATTTGGTTTGTATTAGAGAGGCAAGGTCAGAAGAGCGGTGGGGATATGGAGCAATTAAAAGGGCTTTACACATTCTCATTCATCTGACATTTATTTTAAATGCTGGTCTAGGTGGGTGGTACATGTCTAAGTAACATCCATATGAATGCCAGGTCTAAAAGTTTCCCAGCAGAACACTGAATTGTCATATCATAAGATGGTCAATGTTATTCACTTCTCCTGTCAGTGGTTTTAATGTTGTGGCTGATTGTTCTATTATTATTATATATGGGTAATATACTGAGAAAAAATATTTTTGGAAAAGGAAACTTTTAACATTTATGAAGTAAGAAAAAAATATTATAAAAAATTCATAAAAGTACAATGCAATTTCAACAGCATATGTGGAGTTCTCTGGTTAACAGTGGCAAGTCTTTTGATGACTTTTGGTGCAATATCTTCGTATTTTTATTTTATTTTTTTTCATAAATGTACAACTTGAACCTGAGACACAAATCCAATATTTTAACAATATATGACACCCCTCTAGCTCCGTTTTTAGTAGTTACAGCAACTTTATTACTTTTGAGGGTTTTTTAGGGGACATTTTGACATTGACTACTTTCCTCACCACTGCCATTATCAAAACAGCCACCAACAACCATCATTTAACAGTGAATAAATTGTCATACAGGCTCCATTAAACATTCACGCGATCCACTAACCCCAAAATTTGCTGTTACAAGTGTTTGGAAACAGTGGTTGTGTCTAACAGGGTCCGGCAAAGAGGAGGACAAGGTAAAGAAGATTAGAATGGAACAATTTAAAACAGGATGGAGGGTTTATCAGACAATTAGAGGACGACTTGAAAGAAGGACATGCAGAAAAGCTGCGCGGATGTGGCAGGGTATTGCTATTAAACGGGAAGGAAACTGTTGGGTATATCAGAGATTGGAGATATAGCAGGGCACGCAGCAATTTAAATTTAGGACAGTGAGGATGAATGGACGGGAGACCATATGAAGCACCCTGCTCAAGACAAACGATTGCTTCGGCTGGAGGATAATGGCAGCGGAGATAGAGATGGACAGAACAGCACACAGATATACGTCACGTTGGACAGCCGTAGACTGAATGTGTATGTTTGTGTAAAAAAATGAGGGAGATGAGGACAAAGAGCACTGGATGTTTGCCGTGCGTATTCAGCGGGAATAGAGAAAACAGGGACTATGTGAATGTGTATTAAAGTGCCAAAAAAGTAAGGCTAGAAACTTGGAGCAGAGATACAGAGCTTGAGCAACAATGGCAAAAGGAAAAAAGATAAGAAAGATTAATCGAACAGTTATAGTCATGACTTGTAACCAAGTAACCCAGAAGTCTTGGTTTCAGGAACCTTTGTCGCTCTTTCTTCTGTCACTCTCCGCTGAATAACCATCAAAAAACTATTAAATAGATGAGCTACACTGAAGCACATCTGATGTGAAAAGAGGTAAAACGCACAAGATGAGAGGGAAAAAGAGAAGGACGCGCAGCAGCTCAGATGAAATCCAGGGATTAAAGATGACATTGTGAGTCAGATAAGCAGATGACCCTTGTGATATAGTGAAGGAGAACCTCCACGAGCTTCAGTCTGCACCCTCAACAAATTGGCATGACAAAACCAGGCTCCTCGATGAGCAGTCATTTCTTTGTGAAATAATGCTTTCCACCAGTTTTAAAATGCGCCACCTGGGTCATGCAGTGACAATAATTTCATTCTGAGGCACAGAAATCTCTCATCCGTGGGGATAGGGCTAATCTCAGTTTGGCAAAAGAAACCACATACCTCTGCAGGAAATACTCGTGGCAATAAAGACGAGAAAAACTTGTCGGCACAAATGTGTTTGAGATTCAAAAATATGACTCGAAAGGGTTGAAAAGGGCCATGGATCGTGAAACAAATCAACAAAATGGTACTTGCTCTTTCTACAAGACGTTCTGATGCGGGCAGCTCAGTCAGAGGAGAGCCTCAGAAAGCAATCAGTGCTGAACAAGCACAACAGACTTTAATCAAGAATGAGGCAGGAAGACAGACAGGAGGTCAGTAGTACAGTTACATCAACTGAGCAGGAATGTGTAGGACTGCAAGGTGAAAAACAAGGATTCTAAGTCACGCCAACAGATGCTGTGAGACACTGCAAGAAAAGCTCTGTTAGCATCACAGAGCAGCATCAGAATTCAGGCATGTTTAAACAGGTAATTGACTCATCTTTATATAACCGTCCCTGATGGTACCAGAGGAAGAAGAAGTAATTGTTTGTGACTGAGTCGGTTAAAATGTGATTTAACCAATGCAGTGTTCTGTTTGGTAAGAATAGAAGACGCAATGGCTGACCTACGACCTACAGGCTGGTTTACGGCCTCTCAAACAACAGACACATTTCGGATTTGCTCACCAACATCTCTTTGGAAACCAGGTTGAACTCAACGAGAAGTGTTCTTTTTATTGTTGTGCACAAGTTTCACTGCAGAATTTGCCACATGGCTAAGAATATTCTTGCGGATGGCGCAGCGTGTCTCCGAAGTGCCTGCAAAGATGCAGTAAGAGGGATAAGCCAATGTTCGCTAAACGTGTCACGGGTAGGCTATTAGCGGACGTTTCCCATACAAAGTCAATAATATGGCAGCCCACCAGGGTCTAATTCACTCCGCCGTGGTCTCATAACAAATCGGAAATATTCTTGCATGTTTCAAACGACATTGTGCTTGCGTTGTTTTTCCTATTGCTCCCACCCCCCACACCCTCCACAAACACCGTTCGCTCACCTGCCCTGTACTCAATGTAACCTGACGGAGAAAAGGGGACTAGTAGCATGTGAAGCTATTTTCGTTGTTCACCGCCACTTTTTAAAACCCAGTGTTTGTGCTCTTGATTTTTTAGACAACGGCGAGATAATTTAAAAAGACTTGTTCAAAACCCGGAGACGTAACATGAACTAGCTTAACATTAGCGCTAGTTAGCAAAGTTAGATTGAAAGTCAACTGTTTACTATGAATTAGATTTATTTGCTGATACTTTATTTAATCTTACATACATTTGTCCATAGAATGCCACGTCTCAACAGCATTTTGTTTATAATCCAAATATATAAATCCAATATCCACGTTATTACAGTAATGACGGACTAATTAAAAAAAACACATGACCTTATTTTATGTGCATTATACTGTATAAATAGTTTTTAATAGTTGGGATAGCATCATACTTAGGGGCTTTCATTAAGACAGTAGGGAACACCCCCCCCAGTGGGAAACACTGGTAGACAGTTAACTTAGACAGACTTTATTTATTTGTCATTTAGATTTTCATCAAAATGAAATTTTGGTGCAATGGCTCAGAGTACAGCAGGAATTATTGACAGAAATGGTATATACAATTTACAGGAATGGTATTGCCAAAACAGAATAAATATATATATATATATATATATAAAAACTTAAAAACAGAGATAAATATTATTGCACATTTTTATTTGCAGGGTAATAGGAGTGGGTGGATGAGGAGGGGGAAACTATTTATAATGCGTTAAGCAGTCTTAAGGCATATGGGATGAAAGTGTTTTTGAACCTGGCTGTTCTGCTCTGTAGGCTGCGAAACCTCCTTCCAGAGGCCAGCAGTGAGAACAGTCCATGTTGGGGGTGTGAGGGGTCTGAGGTGATGTTTTTGGCCCTTGTCAGACAGCGTTTCTTTGCAATGTCCTGGATGGGAGGAAGTGAAGTCCTGATGATTTTCTCCGCTGTCCTCACCACCCTCTGTAGGGACTTCCAGTCAGAGGCACTACAAGCCCCTGACCAGACAGAGATGCAGCTGGTCACTATGCTCTCTATAGTACCTCTGTAGAAGGTGGTGAGAATGGGAGGGGGTAGGTTTACTCTCGTTATCCGACGCAGAAAGTGCATGCGCTGCTGAGCCCTCTTTACAAGGGTTCCAGTTTGTTCAGACCAGCTCAGAGAGTCTGTTATCTGCACCCCCAGGAACCTGGTGCTGCTGACGATCTCCACTGCTGAGTTGTTGACTACAGGAATGTGTAGACACACCGGCATTTAGATACTCTTCAGCAATCAACAAAGTGAAAGATTTGCACAGAAAAAAAAAATATCCTTCAAAGTAGAGGTCTACAGTCTGCACCCATAAAGAAAAAAGAATGATGAGCTGTGCTCTTGAAGATATTAAGCCCCAAGATCTGGCTCTGTTCAAAGAGCCGTAATTTATTATTTGTCAGTAATTCACGTACTTGATGTCTGTTTGTCCGAGTCGAAGAAATAAAATAACCAATGAAAACTTTGTCAGCTAGATTTACAATGGGGAGGTAATACTACAGTCCAAGATAAATAAAAACAACATAAGTCAATAGGACTGCTGTAGCTGTCATACAGAGGTTTACAATTTGAATTTTCCAGGTGAAGACCTACTATACTCTTACTGTTGATGTGCGGAATGCAGCATGCAAGCACGGGAGGGTGAATAAATAAAAAAAGTAGGCCTGTCTCAAATACATCAGCTTGCTGCAAATAAGGTTTGTGTGAGTATCTACACATTTGTTGACCAAAGTCTGTTTGGGGAGGAAAATTATTATTTGGTTGAGGTCGCAGAATAGAAGGAAAAGGGCAAAGTGGACATGAGATGACACAGGGTGAGGACGGGAAAGGAATAGAAAAGTAAAAGCAAAACAAAGGAAGCAAAAAGGGAAGAATATAACTGTAAAGGCAGGGATCAAAAGAAAGGTATATAAGAAGAAGAAGAGAGGGAGGAAAAAGAAGCTGCCACAGGAGAGGAAAGCTGCAAATATGTGGGAAGATGAGAGAAGACATGAGGAAGATGAGAAGAGAAAAGGAAGAAAAGCTAGCGTATAAGATGCAAAAGGGGAATGATGCATGATTAGATAAAAACAGAAAAAAAAACAGAGATGAGGAGGTGGAAAGATGATAGAAGAAAGAGCACAGGAAAGGGGAAGAATGAAATCTAGGGATACTGGGAAAAGAAAGGAGAAAAGAGAGACTGAAATGAGACGGTGAAGAAGAGATGAGAGGAGGGCAGAGAAGAGCGTTTGTTGTTTTTGCTGTGCATGAGTCATCGTCAGATCCTATTATGACTGAAGCAGCGTTACCGCTCTCGCCCACTGCTAACCTACGGCTACATGCCTTCTACACGCAACGCAACACACACACACACACATGCAACACACACACACGTAACACACACACACACACAGGTTGCCACTGTTATTTCAGTGACGTCGTCACAGAATGCCAAGGTAATGGCTTTTCTTTCAGGGTCCACAGCAACACATTGACAAGATTACAGTTTACACACACATTGACTACAAATAAGATTAGGCCTCAAAATACACTGCACTGGTTAACGTTTGACGCTGAAACATCCCCCCATCACTGTCTTTTGTTTGCCATTTGTTTTCTGACCTTTAAATCCCGCAATTCAACCGCCACCTTGACCTGAAGAGTGACATTCGGCAAGAAAAAAAAAAAACACTGCAAAATCCAATACAGAAATGGGAATTTTGCAGCTACAGTGCAAACTAGTGAAGGACTAGTGAAGGACTAGTGAAGGATGTCAGCATTACAGCATACTTGCGGTGTTAATACTGCACTTGCACCAATTGTACATATAAAATTGCTTTAATTATATTGTAATCTAAATGTGTTTTATGGTTTACAATTGATGATTGACTTGATTCCCAATGGTTCGGAGAAGTAATCTGCCTCCTCTACATCACTGAACAGAAACATCAGACATCCTGCCTCAAAGACCAGAAACTGGAAATTTCAAATGGAAAGCCGATCCACGACGGCTCAAGCTGCATTGTGGTAACTGTGGAATCCAAAGTTTTTGCAGGTTCAAGCTATAATAGGGCCTAAAAGTCAGGATTGCTCAGCCTCTTGTGCACTGATTTTATTTATTTATGTATTTATTTCTTCTTTATCTCTCCTTTGCAAGTCCACAAACTATACAATGCAAAATTGCTTACACGTTAAAGATGGTAATGTCTGCACTTTTATGGCTCTTTATTAAACTCGGTGGTACAAAGCGGCCTCGTTTCTCCTTCACCTTCACACACAACAATGGCGGCTGTGCTGCAATGCAAGTCTCCGCCGACCATCAGGAGCCACCTGGCTTTCAGTGTTTTGCCCAAGGACACTTCAGCCTGTGGAGGAGCCAGGGACAGAACCGCCATCTTATCTAGCATAGCTGGAATAAAAGGCTCCATCGCCTGAGTCAACGTTGTATTTTTGTTTTTGTCAAGCTGAAAACGGTCCGGTCTTTCTTCTCTGATCATGAAAGGAATAAGTAGTACAATTGTGCCAAACCCTCTTACTTACTTTCTAAGTTGAATAGTTTTAGTTGTAAAAATATAATTAGTCCTTAACCTTAGAAGTGACAGATCAGAAAAAGTCATTCTGATCACTTTAGAAGGCACTCGTAAACAACCTATTTGACAATTAGTGTGATTGATGGAGCAGTTTGTCACTGGCACAGAAAGGAGAATTTAGTCAGCATTGAGCCCATTAATAACACATTTTAGCTTATCCACTTATCGTCTGCCCTTTTACCCTTCCTTTAAATGACACTGTCTTTGTCACAGACTAATTATGCATCTGCAAAGGCCTTTCCCGTGCCGACATTCAGAAAAAGCATGGACAAAAGATGGTCTACAAATGCAGTCTCACTAAAGCAGCATGACAGGGAAAAACATGATGGTACCATGAGCCTGAGGCTACAACTACATGAGGTTCTGAACTGCGCTCTCTGTTGGTTTGGGGGCAGAGTCGGTGCAGAGAACTCAGCTCAAGGCCCATACGTCAACGTATAACCCCTAAACAAGAAGTGACACATATCTGCTAAAGAAAGGCCACTACACTATACACACTAGATCCCTATACTACTATATCCCCGGAAATCGGATTTCGTTTTTTGAGCGTCTCTACACCCTGAACACCCTGCAAAAGGTAAGCGGAGCGGTTTTAAAGGATGAGTGTTTTGCAGTATCCACGATAGTTCATCTACAAGGTTTAGGCATCATCTTCCCTCTCTACCTCGAATCACCTCTATTCATATTATGGCATCTGCATATTGGCACAAGAGTAAATACCATTTGATTCTCCTTTGTGCAAGTGTTCTAAAGAATGAAAATAAGCCATCACACAAACAAACGCCTCCGAGATAGCCTCTGTCTACTCTCGGCTGCTTGAGGATCTTCCATCACTGACAGATTCTTCAGATAAAAACTTGAAGCCTTCTGAGTATCACTGCAACACAGCGCTCTCTCAAAGTCAAGTGCTCTTCTGTCCCAATAGAATAGAACATTTTGTGTATGTTTGTACTGCAGTGTTTCAAATCCCAGTTGTCAAGCCATTCTTAGCTGCTGAAATAACTTCACTGATTGTATGTTCTGCCATTAGTTAATTTAAAGGAAAGTACATATGAGCTAGGGGTTGCACAACTTGAGATTTTATTACAGTTGACTGTTATGTGATGAAAGCCACGTCCACACAGATGTTGATGACGTCACTAATAAAAACACAGTAGAAAGTAATCCTCTGCAACAATGAAGTCTATATTCTTGACCTGAATACATACGCTGAGAACAGACAGCTCATGTGCTACATACTGTGTGCTGCAGATATGTATAGCCTGTATAAAAACAGGCTGCAGCTCAGCACCATCAATAGCATTTAATAGTACTCCACAGTGTGTTGTAAGATGGGATATTGTAGATTTAAAAAAAAAAAAAAAAAAAAATGCAGTATTTCTCTGAAGCCTTCTCCATGTACTGCAGCTAAATGTCTAATAACTTTGACAATGAAATTCACCAGCAAATTGATTTGCAGCCTCCTTCTCTCTGTCACCACGGGGCGTTTGGTGAAGTTATTTGACTGCTGTCCAGAGGATTTGGACTGTTCCTCCTCTAGCGTTAGCGGATGCCTGTTCAGATGAGTGTGCATTGCAGTAGTGCTTGTGTTGCATTTCAGGACTCATTTACATATTCTGCATGTCACGGTAGTATGGGCTTCATCTTCAGGGAAGTGATTCCACACGTTTGATGAACCGCTGTTGGTTTGCTGCAATGACCCACTGGGCTCCTCACCTGTCTTCTCGGAGGCGTCCGTGTTGTTATTGTCACTTGATCGGCAACTCGTCGACATGATGCTGAAAGTGCCATGGCGTAGCAGTGAAGTTAATAAACTGACTAGCTGACTAGTCTGTACAACCCCTACTATTAACAATCTTGCATGCATGCAAAGTGATTTCTGTCTTACTGCACAACCCAACCATCGTCAGACATACAGTGACTGCTGCAAGGATCAGTGAATGACATTTATAGTGAAAGGTGTCATTTGAATATCTGAAGGATTGTATTTACAGACTTATCTTTTGGGAAATTGGCTGACATATGCGGAGGTATGATAACTGCAAACACAGGAGATTTTGTTTAACACTTCTGGTAGAGTAGTTAATTGGGAGCGATTATATCTGCCAAACCAGGTTCCTGTTCAGTCTGATTTTAAATACGTAGGTGACAGAAGCTCAGCACTTGCGGGGCCCGAATGGGGAATTCATCTCACGCTTTCACACAACAAACTGCTGCACAGATGAAGAGTGAGAGGTCAAACACAACCTTAGGAGAGTCAACTGTGTTCCGTGTGTTAATTCGGAACTAAGAAAATCTCATCAACAAAGCACCTGCTAACCTTGATGCAAAACGCAGCTTAAAGCTCAAGGCTGACTTTTAAAACCATCAACCTTCAGATTCTGGTTGTAAACTACGACGCGCATGCTAAAACTCAAAATTCACACCGATGGAGGGCATATGCTCCTCACGAATAGCCACTGACCCAGAGGAGCACTGACATATATACTGCAGCTATTGAGACTGCTTGTTTTTGTCCAAACAATAGTTCAAACCTAAATGCATTCATCTCAAAAACTGAGGAAAGCAGCGATTACTCACACGTAAGAAATGTCAACAAGACAGTGGCATTTCTGCTTGATAAATTACTTACAGAAAATGATTAAGCAGTTATTGATGTTGATTAACTTTCTGTTCATCAAGATAAAGATTAATTGCCTGCTCAAGAGATTCAGATGAGAAAACTGAGTCCCCTGAATCCTGTTAACATTTTCATTAGTCATTTGCATTTATCCTCTGGCAAGGAAGCAGTTTCTCTACTTTGAAATTTTCCAAGCGCTCACATCCTCTCAGAGCATGGCTCAGTACAGCTACTTTTCTAAAGCTTGGCTTATACTGACACAGCAGATCTACACAGAGGCTATGTTTTAGGTAGCCTGGTGTAGCTGGACTGTTCTTATCAGAATACGAGTCTGGGATCGCACCATTTGAATTTCCTTGTGGGGCATGTTTCAACCGATATAGAGGAAATAAATACTCCTGCACACAACTGGATCGCCCTTTGACCAATCTAAATAAACTCCAATGGTGCTCAGATTGCATACCTATATCGCTGCTACTCTGCTTTCCATCGCCAGATCTGATGCCCAGCAGATCATCAGGCATAATGAATTCCAGGGTGATTCCACAATGACAATTCCCTGACAAAAATGTTACGAGCTTGGAGGATTTCAGGCTTGCTTCTGGGCTACTACGCAGGTGGCCTACGGCGCTGATAACATTTAATCCTGTGCGCTGGTGTCTTGCCATCTTTCTGTAATAACGCAGCAAATGCCTTAAAGTCCTATTTGCAGAGGATTTTTTTAACATCAAACATTTTATACCTCTACACTTTCTGACAGCTTTGGATATTTTGCAAATTCGGATTAACAATAAAACATATTTTTATATCGCCATCTTCAGCGATTTTGTTCATCTGATGGTTTTGAGCTTTTTTCTATGAATGGGTCAGCGTCACCTTGACGTTGTCTGTTTATGACTCTTAAATGAAAAGAGGCAGGAAAAAAAAGCAGCGAATCAAAAAACTAAAAACACACTCCCAAATCAAAGAGATGCTGAATCTCACTGGATTAGTTTTATCCGAGGACCTCTGCATTAGGAGAAATAAGGTAGGTAATTTGCAGTGTCATTTTTACTTTACAAATTATGGACATGGCTGATTTGGGACCATGGGACCACAGATGACCTCTGACATTATTATCAAAAATTACTAGAGGTCCCCAGGTAAAACTAGTCCATTTAGGACCAATCACAGCTGTTATGATCTTTGTCCCTGCAACATGTCGTTGCTGAGTAGCTGCACGTCAGACACCAGCGTAGGCTACGATGTAGGGAACAGAGCAGTTTGGGCTTTTCTTCCTATAGTGTTAGACTGGCAATTATATTAAAGCCTATAAATAAACACACTAAATGCGTAATGTAGCACTTTCACTGCTCTGACTCATGTCAGTCCTCTCCCTCTTCTCCATCCTCCAACCTCCTATGACCTCCTCCTCTCCTCCTTTTCCTGCCTCCTCCCTCCCCTCCCCATCCATCAGCGATAACACAACTAAGCCTTATTAAAAGAGGTTTTTGGGGTTGGAGCTCAACCACACACTCGCAGTTTATTACACTCTGGCACATCCGTACAGTCTCAGGCTTGCTCTCCGCTAACCACCACATTATTTGATCTTCTAGTCTCCTGATTAATGGGATCTCCTCCTTTAACTGATAAGGACTACAAACCAGCTTTCTATCTTTCTCCTTCACACTCTCCTCCATTTTTATCGTTTTCCCTCTTGTGACTTTGTCAGATCTCTCTCTCAGTCTCTCTTTTCATTTCCCTTTTTGCCCCTCTCATTCTCTCCCCCCCCCCCCCCCCCCATCTTTTATGCTGATCACGGAGGCCATTATTATTTGTAACCTTAAATTTCTTCCCATCCTCTGCATGATGGATGAGTGTTGCACGCGCAAACATTCTCCCTCTCTGGCGCGCACACACACACACATACTCTCGCTCTCTTTCTCTCTTACTGCGTTGCTTATCCATAATCTGTCCTTCAACAGGGGAATGAGATGTTGTGATCAAACTATTGTTAAAGGGTGCTGGCGAAGCTACTTATAAATGCATTACATACTGGTCATTTCCTTTTAATTGCACACACTTGTGCACTCATAACCTTACAAACCCACACACAGACACAGTGCAACACAGTGTTTCACGCTGGAAAAGAAGTTACCGGCTCCTTTCTATCTTAACATCAATACTTGCATTATTCCTCTCTCTGTTTACTGTATCTGCTAGCCTTTTCATGACTGACTGACTTTGCCTCAGGTGCGGCTTAGGGGTTAAGCTGGAGAACATGATTCTCTACATATCTGGTTCCTGATGTTATAGTCTTGGATCTAAACAGGGAGGCAGCAAACATAGTTTTCCAAATTTCTACTATAAACTGATGATAAACTGACTTTCCTTTTCTTTTTTTTGAAGTTGCAGTTGGAATTGCAATGAATGCATGATGGTGATTGGTTCACCAGTATTGGAAATGGTACCAGATGTGAATGAAATGAACCGAAATGTGCCAGTTAATGTGAGGAAATAGCAACCTTTAGCAATTCTGGGACCTTTTACTAATCCAGAGTCTCTGTATGCAACGTCGTCTATCGCCAATCTCAGTAAAACTCTGTTACTTGGAAATTTTGGCTGGTTTGCTTGTTTGATGTCTTAAGACTGATTTAAAGTACTGCAGGACATAGACGGTGTAACCTACGCACGTATCCTACGCTGGTGCGAGATATTTATACTGTGCGCTCGTCAGTCTGGCTCGCTCTGTAAAAACGCCACCCAAACACTAGTCAGCGCTCTGTCTTTTTTACCATTCGGGTTAATTTTTGTTTCTGCTTCCCTGCTTCACTTTCAACAATGGCGACTGAAACTTCAAATGTTTGCATCTCTGAACCCCATCAGTTAACCTTTCCTCGATGTGTTCCATGTTTATTGATCCCAAACAATTAGTTCAAAAATTGTGGAGATGGAGAGGCAGCCGGCAATACTAAAGCAGAAATACGCTACTACCAAGCGGTCCAATCACAGCTTTTGTGGTTTGCGTCGCCATGACGTGTACATACGGCGTCAAATTGACGTAGAGGTATAAACCGTGCATTACTTGTATAAGTGTAGCGCAGGGGTTGCATGCATGGTAGATATTCACAACCTTGCAAGTTGAAGTCCCAGAGTTGTGACATGTTTGCGGTTTTCAGAAATGGTGGTAATTTGGAAAAAGTTTTCTTTTTAGTATTTTTAAGTCTGACGTAATATAGATATGTTGATATATTGATATTGTCAACAGCTTCATCCTTTCTTTATGCCTTCACATTTTCTACATTAAGTTACTCAGTCATTAGCTTGCTAAACTGTTAGCCTCTGTGGTTTCTAGAGGCCAACATTTACCTAGCAATGGTGTTCTCATGCCTTATGGGCGATGTTACCACTGGAACATCAATCATGTTGTGGAATAGAGGGTGACAATTTTTCGGAACTCCGGTACGGGAGTCAATTTCACTGTTGGCAACGTGATAGGGACGGGATAGAGCACATAATCAACGGGAGCGGGCGGGAGCGGGACGGAGCTGGAGATTAAATTAAAAAATGACGCATGTATAGCCTAAGTGTAGCCTAAAGTTCCGAGGCAACCTCAGTGATTTGACCGTGATTAACCAAACATGCTACAGGGGGGCAAGTTGGGAAACAGAGTCTGATAACTTTAGACAACAACACAGGGAGCGGGACAGGATTTGGGAGTCTTTCTAGTCTTTCTCTCGGGATTTTGCGGGACAGGATTTTTTGGGGGGACAGTCACGTGATCGGGATATGACGGGAGTATTTTTGTGGGCTCGGGATGGGATGGGAGCGACAGTTGATTCCCGTGTCACCCTCTATTGTGGACACAACCAGCTCATGGGTTCTATCTGAAGGCAGGAGCAGTCTCTTACTTTGGTTTTCCATCCATTTATTCATCCATTCATGCGCTTAACTTAAGTAAGGTTGCAGTGGCAACAGCCTATGCATGGTGAGCGTTTTTTTCTGTCTTTTTTCATATATGTTTCTTATCGAACTGAATGTGAGGTTTAGTGATATATTAATAAAATATAGTAATATCTGGTGAGTTAATATTACACTGTCATGTACCAACATTGTGTACTGTCCTAACCTTGGACAAGTGTGTACTCTCCTGTTCCGCTGTTGCTTCAGTGCCTTGCTCAAGAGCAGCCACAGGGTACTTAATAAAGCAGAGGATGCACTCATCTTTTTCACACACATTTTAGGTTGCCACTATAAGAATGAAAGCCCAGAACAATATAGGGCCTCCAACAGCCATTCATGGGTCCATAAGGCAGTTATCACCAGACAGCAGGGTCACTGTGTATCCAGCATACTAATGCAAAAGCTGCATCTCTCGCTCACACACGTACACACCATGGGCAAACACCATTCTCGTGCCATCTCTCCCCATGCCTCACACCTTTCTCTCTCTTCATTTCTCACTCACACAAACGCATCACTCTTGCTCTGTGCCGCTCTCTCTCTCACACTCATCTTGAGCAAAACCCCTTTTTTAACTTAGTCACACACACATAGATATTACAGCCAACACAAACACATGCACACACACCCAAATACTCTCTGGCATTCTTCCTGCGTATCCATTCTCACTTAGCCATCCACTGCGCCTCTTTCTCGCACTCACACATATGGATTAAGTAAACAAGTGGAGGATTTTTAATCACAAGGTAAATATGTGCGCAGGGTTAGAGGGTGCATGGTCTGCTGGAACAGATGACGCACTTTCACACTTTCTGCAACAGCGATGGAATAAATTAATTCGAACATTCCAGTAAAGACGCCAGCTTCTGTCATTCACACGAATGTTACCTTGCAGGCTGTGTGTGTGTGTTTGGACATCCAGAAACAGTGGGCATCGGTGTGCGGTGGGAGGCTGTCCAGCAGATTCTGGAACCCTGGACTTGCTCTCGTTCAGCCAACAGGCTATTAGTGAGGTCAGCCGATGCAGATGGCAATTAAATTCATCCCAATGTGTTTCCATTTGTAAATGGACCTGACTGATCTCTCATGTTTGAAAAAAAGAGACACTTCTACAAACTGCTGCAAGGAAACAGCCCAGAAAAAGAGCATATCTTTGGACACCGCTGTCACATGTTACCTATTGGACAGCCCTGTCATATGTATGCATCTAATAATGTAATAATTGACGGCTTTGGTTTTGGAATGAGGCTTCGTTTTAACAGATTCTTATTCAGGCTTTCAGTCCATGTTACACACTAGATAGATAGATAGACAACTGTATTGATCCCTTTGGGAGGTTCCCGCACTCTCAGGTTATTTCCTGCAGCAGGAAGACGTTAATTAGTCCACTCTTATTAACTCAATCCAAAAAAAAAAAAAAAAAGTTTAGGCAAGTAAAAAAGGTGGAGAACGAAAAATGAATCCGTTAAAGCACAGGCTGTTTTCAATACTGATTCTTTAACTGATTTTGAACAGATATATTGGAAGATCTAATGACTACTGGGACTAACTTTAAAAACTAATAAACATGTATAAAAGTTTTAAGGTAACCTTGAGCAGATACGTCTAACTTCAACCCACTGTTCACACACGACCTTAAGATACAGAAACAAGTGCAAAACCCAAGGTATTGATGCAGAAAGAAACCCCCACTGTATCATGCCACCGTCAACACCATTTTGTCTCAGTGTCACATGCCACATAGGCTACTCTCTCATCTGCACACATTCAGATTATGCGCACTATCACGCACGCACGCACACACTGTAGCTGACCATCATCATCACTGTCTGCTTCCTCCTGTGTTCATGCTGCAGGACCAACACGCAGCCTCTCTCTCTCTCACACACACACACACACACACACACACACACACACACACACACACACACAAATACGCACCCTGACCTGCCAGCATCAGTAGCCTCGCGCAATCTCTGCTGAAACGGCGGAACAAACCCGTGGTGACACGTGTGCGCACAGCGCGCCGCTCCAACAGACCAAGCGTGTCCATGTGCGCGCACGCACACACAAACGCGCAATTACCAAAGCTGCAGGTGTTTCTCAATCAGCCCACAAAACGCACGCGCAAACAACGGCAGCGCGCGCGCACACACACACACACAACCACACACGCGCGCGGACTCGTACACTTCCAGTGATCCAGAAAACTCTAAAACAGGCGAAGCGGAAAGCGCAAACAGTCAAAGTGTCTCCGGAAACAAGCTGCTCACATTTCAGCCCGCATTTAACAAGCAAAAGAATCCACGTTGCCCTCGCGCGCACAGACACACACACACGCGCGCGCGCGCGCAAACACAAGCGCACGTTCATTTGTTTTGCCTTCCTACCTTCCTCGTGCATCCGCTGCAGACAGAAAGTGAGGTTCCGCCGCCAACCCGGCATGGTGATGGGGAAGAGGGGGAGAGGTCTTGGTAATGATGAGGGTGGTGGTGGCGATGAAGAGGAGTAATGAAGATGAGGGGCAGTAGATCCTGTCCGGTGGATGTGATGGCTCGAGGCTAGAGAGCAGCCACTGCAAATACAACGATTCCTTATGTTAGTTCTCCTCTTTCTTCCTCTGCTACTTTCTGGTTTGTCAATCGGAAATCGGCGAGTAGCTGCTGCTCTCTCCGGCTACGACCCCGCTGACAGTCCGTGTGACAGTCGGTCCCGCTGCGGCACCAATGCTCCCTCTCTCACTCTCTCTCTCTCTCTCCCTCCGACTCTCACTGTTAACAGAGTCCAGACACTTCTCCGTCGCTTTCTCTCTTATATTATTTCTGTGTGTGTGTGTTACCCCTGCTGTCCCTCCTCCCCTCGCTTCCTTCTAATTTACTCAGTCTCTACTTGTCTCTTAGTATTTGGTCCCCCTGGCTGCCCTCGCACCACCCAGCCATGTTCCGTCCACTGGGTTCGTTTTCAGTTCAAATGTTCCGCGTATAGTTATCCGGACAGAACATTTTATTTCCACAGCAGACTACATAAAACGCACTCTGGCGGCTTTTAACAATGTTTATCATGTGGTTCTGAATCTATGAGCGCGCAGACAGTGGTGATTTGATCCTGCATTAAGTCTGTTGTGAACGACTCACATATCTAGTCTTCTATTAACCCTTTAAAAAACAGCAGCTGCCGGTGAACCGTTCATTAACTCCATCTGTGCTGTCACATTTTAAACCCACAGATCAGCTATCTCTATTTCTAGAGGAGGTTCCGCGTGAAATGTGCGCAAACCTTCTAACATATTGCTCCGGTGAAAGCTGTAACAAAGTGATATAATTAAGGGCCATAATCCACTATATTTTAAGAATTTGCTGCGGGCCAATTAAAAATGAACCACTGGCAGCAGTTACCCCCCACTTCTAATTAGAAGTTGGAGAGGGGGTGGAGCCACGCAGGTAAATATGTGAGGTGACCAGACTTAACGCTATAGTAATAAAGCAAGTCCAAACAGATCTGACAGTGGGTCAGCTATCTTTCAGCACCTCTTTCTTTAGACACGCAAACCTTTCTCGGAATTACTCAGGCAAAAACAAGAACACACCTGCGTGGCTCACGTGACTGTGCATTAGCCCAGTGGTTCCTGGTCTTGTTTATTTTTTACTCTTAATTAGAACCCGCTTTACTTGTAGACCTATCCATGAAAACTCCCCCTCACCTCGCTCTCAAACAAACCTGCACTCAGATTGTGCTCAAACCAGATTACGCACAAATACTATAGAGAGGGTCTTTGCATCAGGCTGCTTCTCTCCACAAAAAGCACCTTCTATGCTAGTCGGGTGCTTCCTTCAATAAAACTAAAACTTAGGGTAACTCTTGAGATGCAACCTTACTTTCTCTTGTGACGCCGATGAGCAATGCGCATCTTTCTCGGCCATGTTTCATCCATGAAACGAGGAAGGGAAAGAGAGGGTGACACGGGACGAGCTTGTCAACTGATTTGACGGAACAGATTGACAGCCGGGTCACACAGGTTGAGAGTTTTTTTTAAATTTTTAAATTTAAATTTTTTATTTTTGGTAATTCAGTTACAATTTAAATTCATTCAATAATAATAATAATAATAATAATAATAATAATAATAGCTGAAAAATACAAAAAAAAAAAAACTCTGAAGGGTCCGATGATTTCAGATGCACATTCTTGAAAAGGAAGCCCGAAATGTATATAATAATCTGATTTATATGAATTTAAACACAAAATAGTCTTTGATCAATTTATCAGTTTTGTATGAAAAATTGAATGGGCGGCAGTTCTGGACTTTCAAAGAACGTATGGCACTTTAAAAGTACTGAATCCAAAACTAGATTTAGACAATACCTTGCAGTTACCCTGACATGAAGAGAGAATAAACATCAGTGGTCAGATTTTCTGATATCTAAAGCAAAGAACATCTGAAAGTAATTCAAAAGTAAGTTTAAGATAGGATAAAATAAGATAATCCTATCACACCACCCAACATTAACATGTAGGCTGACTACCAGAGGTGTCAGGTGGTGTCAGTATTCTTCAAACTAAGTTGAACAGCATTTGAAACTTCCATACCTTCTCAACATCAGAAGAAGAGGCGAAGTGTCTTAGTTTTCTGAACTTTCTGAGACTGACAGAAAGATAAGCACATCGACTTCATGCAGCGCCTGGCCAGGAATACAGGGGTCACTACATAGGCTGGATTTGATCATTTCTTTTCTTAACTACTTTCCCAGATCTTATTCTGTCACTTTTGTGAAATAGGGACAGGACCAAAATACCATGTGAAATACCACATATCCCTAAGAGAAGAAGCTTCTCATCCCTTTAAGACAAAATGCAAGAAGCATTTCGGTCAGGGCCTGATGTACCGGACAGAGACATCCAGAAACAAAACAAGACACCATCTGGCAAGACTCCAATCTATGCAGTGCACATACACCGATCAGCAATAGCATTATGACAACCTGTCTAATATTGTGTAGGTCCCCACTTTTGACACACGGGCTCTGAAGGTGTGCTGTGGTATCACTGGAACCAAGACATTTGTAGCAGATCTGCCGAGTCCTGCAAGTTGCGCTTTGGGACCTCCTCAATCAGACTTGTTTGTCCGGCAAATGCTCGAGTGGATTGAGATCTGGAGGATCTGGAGGCCAAGTCAACACCTTGAACTCCTCGTTGATAGACGTCATTGCCATCAGGTAATAAATACAATGTCCACGAAAAGCCCGGAACTGGTCTTCGGTTCCACAGCCCCATACCAAAGTGAGTTGTAACACATTTCATCAGAATCAGCATTAGTTTTATTAAAAGATATTTCTTGAGCTGCAGTGGCTCATCCGTTGTGTCAGACCACATGGGCCAGCCTTCACTCCATCACAAAATATTCACCTGCTGCCAGATGTATCCCACCCTCTGTTTGGGGATATAATAGCAAGGTAGACAGTGTTATTAACGCCACTTGTCCGTGGTCAACAGTGTCAACACTCCAAGTTACTCTTTTCACTTTACGTTTGGTCATATGCTCTGGGGTCCAATCTGATTTGGTTCGCGATGTGTAATCTTTCCACTGCCGCTCATTTTTCACACCAGAAATGTGATCTCTGTGGCCCTTCAGAGTGACATCACTCATGAGGGGGTGGAACATATGCATCACCTTTGTTTGGCGATAGAGAGCGTTCACAGGAACAAACTGAACTGCCTTGAGGTGCAAGGAGAGCAAATCTGAATGCATACTTTCCTTCCAGCTTCTTCATCTGTGGCACACACTTGCAAACACACACACAATCCCACATATTGTGGATGTCCTTGAACATATTGCATCTCTCTCTCGCTCGCTCTCTCAAATTCAAATTCAAATTCAAATTCAAATTCAAAATGGGCTTTATTGGCTAGAAAGTTTCTTAAAAAACAATATTGCCAAAGCAAAGCATCAAAGTACAATACAATAAATCAAAGCTATATACATTATGAACATTATATTAGTTATATACAGTGTGTGTGTGTGTGTGTGTGTGTGCCTCGATCACTCACTGTCCCTCAGGGTGTGGCATGTTAACACATACTGGGCAGCAATTACTTCTCCGAGGAGTATTTTTAATTTGGAGAGGTCGTCCAGCTCTTTGAAACCTGGTACCAAAGAGCTGAAATTGTTCCAATAAATTTTTCTCGTATCATTTAATTTTGTACATTGTAGGAGAAAGTGCATCTCCGTCTCAACCTCACCTGTCGAACAGTGACCACATTTTCTGTTTTCTTTTGGTTGCCATGATTTTTTGTGTCTTCCTGTTTGGATTGCCAGTTTGTGGTCACTGAGCCTGTACTTGGTTAGGATCTGTCTCTGCTTTCTATCTCTGACAGTAGAGAGATATTCTGCTCATTCATAATCTCTTTTAAGGGCAAGATAACATTCCAATCTACAATGTGACATCAATAAAGCAACCAGCAAATATATACAGACAGGGGGTGTGTCTGTCTCACTGTAACTGACATCATTCAATTTACCTTCCTGCCATGAACATGAAGCATCCAATTCACTAACCACTCTACTTGTGATCTTTTGTTGTTGTTGACAGAGCTCACATCCTCTGCGCTGAGGCCATTACTTATCACACTTGAAACAGAAAGAGTATCCAATTGCAAAAAAAACAAACAGGGATAAATGCTTCTACAGTTATAGTCCCTTAAAAAAGGAAGTGATTTTAACTGTCACACACATACACACACACACCGTTTGCACAATATCTGCACAATCCGCAACATCACTCAGTGTGTGAAACTGATTGTCGTTTAGCAGAGGAGTGTGACCTCTTGTGGTTAGTCAGTGGAGGTGCAGTGACATCAGTGCAAGTTGCCCTCCTCTGCAATATACTGGAACTACGTTCACTGATCCACGGACTACCTGCATTACAAAGTGCTGACTTAATCAAATGAACACACATATATTTGTGCACCTTCTCCATGCTGCATTGATGCAGTGTTGTCACAGTCCACGTCTCTATATTTGTGAGGACCTTCCATTCACAGAGCACATTCCCTAGCCCCTTACCCAAAACCTAACCTGGACCACAACCACAACTGTGCATTTTAACCTTAACATGTTTTAAACCGCAAAAACTTGTGCGACCCAGCAAAAAGGGCAGTGTTAGTGTTCTATGAACAACTGGGTCCCACAACTTGATGAAAATAACACACACACACACACACACACACACACACACACACACACACACACACACACACACACTTCAGCTCTCTCTGTCCTAGCGCTGCAATGACCCGATGTTCCCCAAAGTACAAATTGAAAGTACACGAGCTCTTTGCTGTGTCACACACATTCAGAGCAGTGGTGTTTACACCAGCAGGACGTTATCTCAGTGTTCTCACAGAGAACGGAAAAACAGCGGGCATAGTTAGAGATGTTAGCACAATACCTCTAATAAATGACATAAGCAGGGTGCTTTTGTTGGCCAGATTTGCAGTTCAGCAGAAGTTGACTGCAGAAATGCAGTGTTGGTAATAAGAATCACAAAGAAGTAATAAGTAGTGAACAGAATGTAGGTTTCGGAGTTTGGTTCTGCCGCTCACAGATCCAGGGCTGTGGTGAGATGGAGCAGAGCAGAATGATTTTATGTGGTGAAGGTTTTCGTAAGGAGTGTACATTCTCATGTGTGATGTGCCCTCCACATTAGTGAATGTCTGGGTGGTTCATGAATACACCTATCTACTCCCACTTGTCAGTTCATTAGGTACACTAGAGGAAAAAAAAACACACTCTCATGTAACAGTCCTGCATTATATCATCCTTCATGACTCAGTGAGAAGGGTGCTAATTCAACTGGATGATCGTTTTGGAGGATGTGGTTTGCGGTGCTGTTAAACTAGATTGAATTAAACTCTGAAGTGTTTCTGTTGTTTAGCCTAGTCCACTGACTAAGATGGGGTTGTTACCATGGGCAACGTGAGATCGCTGCCATATAAGACGTTCGAACTGACTCTGCAGGTTCTGTGGTGGCGTCAGCCATCCTGTGTGGAGTGGTCTGCTGGAGCAGTGGCATAGCAGAGAGGGAGAGGAAGAAGTTGGATAAGATCATCAGGAAGTCCAGCTCTGTCCTGGGCTGCCCCTTGGGCTCGGTGGGTGACGGGGGAGTTCTGGCTGAACTGTCCTCCATGCTGGACGATGAGTCCAGCCCCCCTCCATGGTGACCTGACGGGACTGAGGAGCAGCTTCAGTGACAGACTGCTTCACCCTCAATGTGTGAAGGAAAGATACAGAAGGTTTTTCCTTCCTGCTGCTGTTAGGCTCCACAACGAGCACTCCTAATATGTGCACTATTGTTACACCTTATGGTGTAATAACACCAGTCTGTGCAATATGTCTATTATCTGTTCTATCTCTTTCTGCATGCTGTTGCAAACTGCAATTTCCCCATTGTGGGACAATTAAAGGTTTTCTTATTCTTGTTCTTATTCTTATAATAGTACGACATAATATCTGTCAGTACAGCAGTTCAAAAACTCTACAAAACAAAGCCTCCAAAATGACAACATAGTATATTCATCAGCTCCCTAAGTTATTTTAAACTAATGCTGAATAGCATAACCTTCGTGGAGCTTGGATTTAGTACAGAACACTGGAGTGCATTTGTTTACACTACTGTTAAAACAATCAGACAGTCATTATTTCTGTGCAGTTAAGACTACTTCCGCTTCAGTTGTTATTTCACAGCAGGATAACAGGAGAAGGACACGCCCAGTAGTGATAATCTAGGGATCTGGAAAATTCTACCAGAGCTGTACCTGTGTCGCCAGGAAGGAGTCTGATCTGCTGTGGATCTGGCTGATCTACTTTACACGATATTGTACATCTTATATTACCACATAACTTCATATCCATATTTATTGCATTATACACACCGATCAGGTATAATATTATGACCACCGTCCTAATATTGTGTAGGTCTCCCTTGTGCCTTCAAAACAGTTGTGACTCATCAGAGAACGGACATGGGCCTTCTGAGGGTGTCCTGTGGTGTCTGGCAACAGAATGTTGTTAGTGGGGGGCCTTTGGGTCCTATGGGTTGAGGGGAGGGTCCTCTGTGGATCATCCCACAGATACTTGATCAGTTTGGGATCTGGTGAATTTGGAGGCCAGGTCAACACCTTGTGCTGTTTTTCATGTTTTTTCGAGTTGTTCCTACAATGTTTTTGGGTGTGTGCCTGTGTCAGGCTGCATCCTGCAAGGTGGAGTGTCATTGCTATGGGGTGGGGGTGCCTGGTCTGGTCTAGGTGGGTGGTACATGTCTAAATAACATCCACACGAATGCCAGGTCCAAAAGTTTCCCAGCAGAACATTGAATTGTCACAAGATGGTCAATGTTATTCACTTTTCCTGTCAGTGGTTTTAATGCTGTGGCTGATCAGTGTATACAGTATATTGTACAGTTATATATATTATATTATTATATTTTATATATTTTGTTAATATTTTACCTCATTATATTCTTATTTTTTACTTGGACTCTTTTTTGATGACTGTAATTCATCTTGTCTCTGGGATAGATAAAGCATCTATCTATCTACCTGATGTATTTCTATGAAGTGAAAAGGAGGAGGCTTCTCTAGCTGATCTGGATCTGAGGAAGGGGAGTTCCACACGTGACTGAGTCGACGCTCTTATACAGAAGCCTGGACGGAGGTAGAACAAGAGCTCAGCCAGAGAGGACTCAGAGCATCACCACCCGGCGGACTGCGATAACGACCCTGTCCTTCTCCCTTGGCGTTTCACTTTTTATTTTACAGACAAATCTGAGTGATTGTCGCAACTCTTCCTCCTCGACCCGCGCACCCAGCCGTCGTCCCTCGTCTCCAGCGGTCCTGCGTCTGTCATCCCGGTGCTTTGAATGTCTCGCCCGGCCGCAGCGGTGTTCGCGGTGCTGACCGCCTGCCTCTGGTGCGCACTGCCTCTGTGCGCGGCGGCGGCGGTGGTGAGGAGCCAGCAGCTCAATGACCGTCCGATCATCGGTAAGAATCGGCCGCATACACCCCACGCCTCAGTGTCTCCCATGTGCAGACGCCGGCTGTAGGCTTCCCTTGGGATTATGATAGCTCTTATGTAATTCCCATCCAGAATGTTCGAGAGAAGGTGTGTGCGTGTGTTTTGTGTGGTTTGTGCGGACATGTATTATTTGCCAGCAGTGGTTATAATAAACCTACAGCCTACAGAATATTTTAGCTGTCTTCTCAAGATACCTCCTTTATGGTTAGAGTGTCTCCGGTTCTTTTAAAGATAATCAGTTTCGCCCAAGTCATCAGTAGGCTACCTATTTCCATCAATTTCTACCTGTAATTTTTAAGTGTTACTCTATCAATTCAAGGAAGCACACTTCACATATGTGTATAAAGGGTGCGTATGCTGTTGATTAACATCCAGTTACAGTACTTTCTGTTTATGTTGACATACCTGTCATCTGCACCGGTGTTATTTGTTTGTCTGCAGATGGCAGAGGGAAACCACCCTTTACTCACATATCTATTATTTAAACAGCCTTCCTTTTTTTGTTTGTCCCTAATAGGTGGCGACTCAGAGATGAATTGTGACAGTGCACTCGGTTGTCCTGAAAGAAACTGCAGTCTTTGTGGTCGGTCATCTGTGACCATGACTCATGATGTGCGGTTTTGAGTAAAGAAGGAAGTGCGGTACTGCTCCTTCAAGAGCCTTAGCAGCTCGTTCTTTAGTTCTAACCACATAGCGTGAGTTATAGCAAGGATACACACAGTGTGTCACCTCATCCAGGTGTGTGCCTGCTCGATTGGTGTCAGATTTTAAGTTTCTGAACTTCTTCCCTGATAATTCTACTCAGCGTTTTATGCAATTCTCTGGTGAATGGAAACTGTTATGTACTTTCAGTTTTAAAGGTTAACCATGAGGATGAGAGACAAAACTTGGGTAATGTCTCGTACAAGGAAGTTTAATCCCAGCCTACATTCCCGTCCTACGTGTGCTGTGTGCTTTTTCTTTCGTTTTCACCAGCAGAATTAAACATCCCCTCGTTTTTGTATCTTTGGATTCAGGAGTAGACTGCTGATGACAACACCTGATCCCATTGCTTTGCCGCGTGATACATCATCAGGACATAGCCAAAGATTGATGTAACATGATGTGAGGCACCGCGGGTGGTTTCTTGAACTACTTTAGATTAAACTTGGTATTGCACATGTTTAAGTGACGAAATGCAGTTAGTATCCAAGTGCAGAAGGAGTAAGTGCAGAGTATGTACATATGTAGAGATATACATGTGGATTTAAATTAAAACAGACAGTGTTCCAGTGTACACAATGACTGTTGACAGCAGGACATGTACAGATATTGCAGCAGGATATTTATGATATAAAACTGGCGATTACAGCAGGATATATACAAAATGTGTGGCTAATATTGGGGCTGTGGCTCTCTAGCATATGACTAGCTTGACTGTCATTCGTGGGGGTTTGAGTCTCAGCTGTGTTCTCACAGGTTTGGGTGTGTCAGAGAACCTCATCTTGAGGTCACACAAGGAGTGCACACACACTGCTGTGAGTATGCTGTGGCAGAGTTACCATTGTATCAACGTTGTCGCACTGTTACTGGTGTGATTGTGACCTTGTGCACCGACTCGATATGACTGAAGGGTGACACGGGGAGTTATATTTTGCCCATGATTATATCTTCCTTGATAGAGGTCTTATGACTCTTTGCAGGGTGGATAATGAATTTAGTTCCAGTGAATCACTTTAAGTTCCCTGGACTGGGCCTTTGCAATCTTGTGATAAGACCAAATAGTTCAACGTCATGCAAAGTCGCAAATGTCGCAATTGCGCATTTGTGCTGCGCCTTCATGCGAGGAAATGACTTTCCTCAACAGAAGGTGGAAGTACTCTATATATGTTATTCAAAAGTGGAGAGCAGAATAGTTAGGACTAGCTTGGTAGCTCGAAAGAGCTACAAACTCTACTGAATGATATGATTTGTATCAGTTTGTCCTGAACTGAGATAAAATCTACAGGTTTCTATAAGACAATGCAACACAACAGGTTCAGGTGCATTGCATTTGCTGGTGGAGTTTGTGAGGCAGTGTTGTTGGTAAAAAGCCAAAAGGAACCATAATTTGAGTTTCACAAAAATAGCAAAAATTTACTAAAAGTTAAAATTTTAGTTCCCTGTTGCTTAACTTTACATCTATGTACTAGCAGCGCAATGTAATCAATCTTCTGTCATGCCAGGTGTGTTGGCGCAGGAAAACCTTCCTGATGATGCCTTTGCTCGTGGCTCCTCTTACATCGCCGCCTCCTACGTCAAGTATTTGGAGGAAGCTGGCGCCAGGGTTGTACCAATCAGGTAAGACATTTAGAGGGGTGAGGTGTAAGCTCCGAGTCATACATGATTGCAAAGACCTAGAATGGATGAACCCGTTGTCACGGTTATGTAGCAGCAGGACCCAAATGCAAGACACTAAGGGGAGACAGGAGCTGGCAACAAAAGGAATTTAATGAAAACTTACAAAACATTAACAAGAGGTGCTGCAGTTGAGAAGCATGGTAATTCAAGAACTTAAATCCAGCAAAACAGGACGGGACCAAAAAAAGAACTTGGGAACACAAGAAACAAACATGGGTAACATAGCAGATGGCCCAACAGAGAACAAAGGAAAAGGCAGGGCTATATATACACACATGGGCAGAGGGGCTAATGAGACACAGGTGAAACTAGTGAGCACACAAGGAGAAACCAATCCAACGATCAAAGGGGGGAAAACACAGGAAGTAAAACAAGACAAGGAACACCAAGGAAGAACTTAACAAAGCAAAAACAAGGAAACCAAATAGGGTCACAGGAAATACTAAAAACTCAGAATCATGATACCTGTTATAGGTGGTATAGATGAAGTAATGTTTTGCCCCGGAGTTCCTGTTGATCCACAAACCCCCGCATCTCCATTGGCTTATCTTTAATGTGTCATATTTATTCATACTGAAGATTTAGAATTGTTATCTGTGAAACTGCAGATGCAGTTGCTTATAATGATAACATGAACTGTTAATACTATTCTCATTCTTAGCTGATAAAGCTCTGATACAGCATGCAGCAATGGAATTCCATTGGAGATATCATTTCTTGTGGATCTAATTCTTAGCTAGTTTTAATAAACCATGACCTGAAAGACTGTCAATTCATACTGATGGTGTACTTGATGAAAGCTGTTGAAGATAGAGGTGATCGACAAATTAAAATAATTGCAGCAAAAACGCAGATCAGAAATAGTGTGAGAACTGGATGTCACACAGTGCTCCTCTGACTGAAACTCCCCCTTCAACCACATTCTTGAGGAAATTAGCAAACCTTTGTGCCTCGGTTTCAATAGCCTACTTGATTTGACAACAACGTGTGACCGACAACAATGAAACTCGAGTGGTTGTCAGGAATAATTGAAAGCTTCAGATTACAGAGTGAGAAGGTTCACTCTAAATAACAAATGGGAATTGAGAAGAAAGAAGGAAGAAGAAAACTAAATTTCATCAAATTTAATTTTCTGCAACTTCATGGAGAAGGGTTTTTATGAACCATTACGAACATTTCATGGATTTTTTTGTACCAATCATCCAAGGAGGGCTAACCTACGCTGGTGCGAGCCATTTAGACTTGTGCGCTCGTCAGTCTGGCTCGCTCCGTAAAAATGCCACCCAAACACTAGTAGGCGCTGTATCTTTTTTGCCAGTCTGGTTAATTTTTGTTTCTATTGCCTGCTTCGCTTTCAACAATGGTGTCTGAATCTTTTGCTGAACTTTCGCCAAACTTTTGTCAAAGACGAGTCATGCAAATGTTTGTTTCTCCGAACCTCCTCAGTTAACCTTTCCACGATGTGTTCCATTTTTATTGATCCAAAACAGTTAATTCACAAATTAAGCCGTAAATACTAAAGCAGAAACGCTACCAAGCAGACCGATCACAGCTTCGCAGTCTGTGTCGCAGCAGCGCGTAGTTACATTTCTGGGGATGTGCACATCAGACTACGGCGTTAGGGTAAGATAAATTAGTGATGGCTTTTCTAGTGGCTACCGTAAAAACGGTTCAGTTATACAGTTTCTGTGTCATACTCTGTGTTCAAACGATAATTCACAGTTAAAACTGGCAGTATAATTGGTTGCAAATCAGAGTGTTTCCCTTCTTTTCCCCTACTGCAATGTGCAGTCTTGTCTTTTGTTATCAAATCACATACGTATATATCACACGTACACGTGATATTGTGGGTTGTGCGACCTATGTTAGAGCACAGACTGGTGCAGTTTTGATGGAAAATGAAAGAATTATCATCTGCTACAATTGTTCCCTACACACAGGCCTCACACACAGACTATCGGGGGACTAGCAACAAGGTGGCATTAGCCAAACTCAGAAACGCAGCAGCATTTGCATAGCCTGGTCGTTACCATCCTACGTTTCCGCCCAAAATTTGATTTCGGTCTCGCACGGAGTCTGGCCCAATTGCACTTCCACGGTTCGCGTGTAACCGCGCCAATCAGCGAACAGTTGAGTGATGACGCGGAACTCGCCCGCCGAGTTGCTTGTAGTCCAGCGAAGCTTGTAGTTCGACAGTATAGCAACAATGGCGACGGAGGAAGAGACGCTAGAAGCCATCCGCGAAGTTGTCTCAACTCTCGAGAGCATCACGGAATTAAAACCAGAACAAGAGGCGTCTTGTCAATTTTATAAATGATAAATTTTATAAATTTATTTAACTGGAAGCGGAAGTGGTAAGCGTAAGAGCCTGAACTCCGGCGCACAATATACGTCATTACCAAACGTTGCTGATTGGTTAAGGGAACTCCAATGATTTTAAACCTCAAAATAAGCATCCGCCCATTACGGAGACAGATTCCTATTACATTGTGCCAGACTACGTGCGAGACCGAAATCAAATTTTGGGCGGAAGTACGTAGGATGGTAACGACCAGGCTAGCATTTGCATGCACTTCCCTAAAAATACTCCACAGAGCAGAGTATTTGCATATGGATAATATGATTCAGATCAGGGTCAGCAAACAAACTTATATAAGATCAAGTCATACATACTGTCAACAGCATATGGTATGTATATACATTGTTTGAACAGCAGTATCAATCAGTTTACTTTTCACACTTATAGGGGGACTCCTTTTATAGGAGTCCAGCTGGAAAATTACTAAAGAGCTATCATTCCTGTCAGCTGTATGTCTCAGTCTGTGATCCCTGTCCGACTCCCAGCCATCTCAGTCATGGTGCCCAGTGCGAGTTGAAGTGGGCGGGGCCTAAGCAAACAACAGTGACTGTTTTCTGATGTTTCTGTTGTTTGAAATGGTTTCTTGGCTTGTAACATCTTAGCAAGTTTCTACTGTGATCAGTATTACATTTGACTTTTTTGGATAATTGATAGACTTGAACTATTTTTAATGTTTTGTGTGTGTGTCATGTGTTCACCAGAATAAACCGCACTGTAGAGGAATATGGCAAGCTATTCTCCTCGATAAATGGGTGAGTTGACTGCATGTGCTTGCTTCTTAATATTGACATAAGACTTTTACTGCCATAGCACTGTATTTCCCTGGAATTCTTGCTGCATAATCTGATTGAGACCTCCAAGACTTGTCATAGCCGGACTCAGAGCTTATCAATATCGATATTTGTAACACGCAATTTGGATTTCATCATGGTGTGTGTCTCAAGTCATGTATAGAGGAAAAAACAAACATCGGCAAGCAATTAGGTAATAATTGGCAGACTATCTGCTTCATGCCTTTGACCTTTTCAAGTTCTCACTGTTGCTTATCATCACACATCATTTTTATACTCAAGGAAATCTTCAAGCACCATGTGGCTTAAATGTCTAACGTGGAATGGTGTCTCTTTAGGTTGTTGCTGCCAGGAGGAGATGTGGATATTAAGACATCACAGTTCAGTCGAGCCGCCAGGATCTTTTACAACTTGGCTCTGAAGGTACGGCACCTGATGCGGGCTGCCAAGATCAAGTGACAGCTCAGGGTGTTACTTGAACATTTCAGATCACCCCATAGTAATCTCCTCATTCCTCATTGTCTTTTCATCCGCAGGCCAATGACGCCGGAGACTACTTCCCTATCTGGGGAACTTGCCAAGGCTTCCAGCAGCTGTCCGTCCTCACAGCCAACAAAAACCTGCTCACGCTCACTGATACCAAGGCCGTGGCTCTACCTCTCACTCTCACACCAGGTATTCACATAGGTTCCTCTCTTTTGTTTTACTGTCTGTCTGCTCTGTGAGTTGAATTAGATTCAAAGATACACTAAAAAAACTACAGCAGCCTCTGTGTTATGTGCTTGTGGTGAGATACTCGCTATTTCTCCAGTGTATGGTGCTCTAACGACCCATTATCAGCCAGAGGCTTCAGTCTCAAGGTATGAATGGGGAGGAAACTTCTTGGGGACACATGTTGAGGCTGTGTTGTAAATTGATGGCAGGATATATGTCAGTCCACCTCGTCTGTTCAGAGAGGGGTTTTCCAATTTGACAGAGATTGCTAAAATGTGGACATTCAGGTGTAGACGGACGTCTTGTTCTCCTGTGGTGAGCCATGCATTCATGAAGGGGTTGGACTGAGATATAATCTGCTATCAATTTACAACACTTAACATCTGCCCCCAAGATGTTTCACCCCCATTCACACCTTGGGGCTGGAGTATGTGACTGATAATGGGTCATTAGAGCACCATTTATTGGAGAAAGCAAACGGGATCATACACTTTCCTCCCACTACAAAGTATCTGATCATTAACAGACACCAATCGAGTGATTTTCTGAAGAGCAACATTCACAGATGTTCCTGTTTAAACTCCAACTCCTCACCAGTCTGTTAGAACTGGAGAAGCTCATCGAAAGAAACACCTTCAAAAAATGTCCAGATGCCCTTGTTTTCTTCTTTTTTTTTTTTTTTGGAGCACAAAAAGAGAATAAGCATATTTTCAACAAAGACCTGAGAAGACATTTACTAATAGAGCAACAACTGCTTCTCCTTAACTATGATTGTGCAAAGGATGTTCCTCATTCCATGGCAGCATATTGTCTTTATTCCACCATCTTCATATTTAATGATTAACACTCTTACCATTAAATATCCAGTTGGACTTGTTTCAAGGAACATTTACAGTATAGAAACCGCCCTGTTTTTGTTTGAAATGATTGGATGAAATGGCCCTCATGTGGTTCCCATTTTTTATTTATTGTATTATTTTTTTTTTTTTGTGGTTCCCATTTTCACTACAGTGTTGGAAGTAAGGTTCTTTTGTATTGTTGTGGATATTGTACCATGAATTCAGTTTAGTCTGGACGTTAGGGTTATCTGGGCTCACTCCTCCTCTGCCACCTTGCATGACCAGTCGATGGTTATCATCTTGCTTTGTTGCTCTGGGTAAGGCCGCACATTCAAAGGGGCTGGAGTTATCAATTAGAAGTGACCTTACGAAACCAATGACAAAGTACTTTACAGGATATGAGCTGAAATGGCATGACATGTATCTTTTACCAGCAGTGTAAATTGATGCTCCAGTAGCTGTAACTGAAGCACGATAAGAGGAAGCAACTACTATTTCCATAAGTTGTTAAGAATGTAAGGAGGTGTATTCAATGTTTTTAGTCTATTGATATATTTGTTGTTAACTCCAGCAGTCCTGTCAACTCACAAATCATATTTTGCTGTACCACTTGTTGATACTATAAAGTACTGCCCTTATCCTCTGTCTTAACATCAGTTGCAAACTTTTACTTGTATGGTACACCATGTTTCTCAAGTGTGTCGCCTTTTTTGTTCTGCAGAACTCATACAAGAAAATAAACTTCTCCTTTTTGTGGCATCCCTCACAATGCACATTGTGAAATAGCATTTTAGTCTGTGGTGTTCTCTTGCATTTAACTTTGTCATTGTACCTTTTTAATGAAATGTAGTTCCTCTGTTGTGTTCTTTGTCTCCTTGTAACACAAACTTGTCCGTCCTCCAGCGGCCCAGTCCAGCCGTTTGTTCCAGAGTTTTCCCAAAGATCTGCTGCAGTCTCTGGTTAATGAGAACATCACCTCCAACTTCCACAGCTGGAGTTTGTCACTGCAGGTATTTTCTGTTCTCCATCTGTTTCTTTTTCTTTTCCCCTCTTTTCTTCTGAAAGCTTGATCATTTCCAGTTTACCGTAAACAGTATGCAAAACCTACCTTCAATACAGATACAGGGATGTACACTACTTTATTCTTTTGCTGGTCACAATGAAGTATAGAGGAAATATAATTTTAAGTAATCATTTCTGATTAAACAATTAAAAACTTTCTGCTCAAGTACTTGCAATTCAATGAAAATTAAAGATAAAAAGAGATCAGTATTTTAGTTTTTGCATACACATATTACAGACAACAACGTTAGACCACAAATGTATCTTTATCGCTTTTACGACTAGGCATGGATGGGGATTGAACCCATGAGCTTTGGTTTACAAGACCAACGCCTTACCACTTGGCCACCACACCCTGTAGGAAGCATAAGAAACCACCTGAAACTTTGCGTGAATGAGACTGAGGTCACATTTATGTAGACGCAATTGCATTATGTATGCTTTTGTTTTCTGTCTGCAGCAGCTTGCTGCAGGCTTAAATGTCCTCGATAATATGCATCATACCACTGGTCCTGCTGTAGAAGTTTCACTTTCAACTACAGATTAGATCAACCACAATGGCACTGTCAGTGCTAAACGCTGACTTGTGCGTGCAAGTATTCATGCCAACTATTCATTCATTCATCCATCTTCTATACCCGTTTAGTCCTGTTAAGGGTCACGGGGGTCTGCTGGAGCCTATCCCAGCTGTCATCGGGCGAGAGGCAGGGGTACACCCTGGACAGGTCGCCAGTCCATCGCAGGGCCAATTCATTCATTCATTCATCTTCTATACCCGTTTAGTCCTGTTAAGGGTTCATGCCAACTATCCCCTCCTGAAAACATGTCCCTGCTCGCATGCTTGCCTTGCCTCACATACATTAGAGAATGGGTATGTTTTTTCATGGTTGTGCATTGGTGCTGTGCAGAGCTTTGCCGATGAACAGCTACTTGTTGCAGAGGCAGCAGTGTGCCTATCTTGTATGCCTCTATGTTCTTTGTTTTTATGGTGAGCTCTGCTGTGGTGATTTCCTTACCAGTTAAGATCAACCATTTAAAGTAATCAAACATTCACATTTAATTACTTTGATTAATTTAAAAAATTCAACCCAGTTATATTTTACTCTGCATAGACTGGAAAGGTACATGAACCTCTATAGCAGGGGGCATCCAAAACCCAGGGGCCACACCTTTCTCAGATGGTGACTTCATACAAGAGTGGCTCACTCATGTCAGAGGATTAATGTTCCTGGGGAAAAAGGCAGCATTCAACAACATTAGCATGTCTAGAAACACAGTGGTTTGGCGAATTGAACACTTGTAGATTGCATGTAACACCACACAGCCTTTTTACCGGGGAAATTGATGTTAACTGACTTTGCATTCCAGAAAAGCAGACTGAAAACTAAAATGGCCGACAGCTATCTCTGTGATGCTCTTCACACCTCAACCATCAGACTTCCTCCTGCCCTGCTAACCATCCTTCAGTCCAAAGAATATATACTTAGTACAGAGCTGTACTCAAGTGTTAATGAGTTCAGTTACTTATTTGCATAGCAATCTTAAATATGTGGTATGTCATTGATGCTAAAGAAATCAGATTCTTAAGGTATGAATGGGGATCGAACCCATGATCTTTGGTTTACAAGACCAACGCCTTACCGCTTGGCCACCACACCCTCTTGAAGAAATATTAAATGAGTTATGATTTCAGTTGTGTATGATATCCACCATATGATAGGAAAAAAGTTTCCCGTAAACGGTATGCAAAACCTACCTTCAATACAGATACAGGAATGTACACTACTTAAGACTGCTTAGACTTTTTTTTTGCTAAATTAGTCTTGGTCAATAGGTAATATCTTGACAATGATTGTGATGATCTTGCTATATTGTTTTCACTACGCAGAAGATAGCAATCTGATACGTGTCATCATCATAAGTATCTAGCTAAACCTTCCTTTGGTTTAACTCCCAATAGTCTTTGGAAAGCTACCTTCATTAATTTAAAGGCTAGGCACGGATGGGGATTGAACCCATGATTTTTGGTTTACGAGACCAACGCCTTACCACTTGGCCACCATGCCCTTCAGAAACCTGGAGAAGACGATGCAATCTCAGCTTTTTTTTTGACTACAACTAATTTAAAGTAAAATGTGGTTTTTTAATCAACAGAACTACAGCAAAAATGCCAAGCTGAAGAGGTTTTACAAGGTCCTGTCCACCAACAGTGATGGAAAGAAAGAATTCATTTCCACCATGGAAGGTACTACTTTTTCATGCCTGTCACTAGACAGTAAACAAAAAAAGTTTGTAAAAAAAATGCTTAACACTTTGAAATACTTAGAATTTAGCATTTGGATAACTGTCCACCAGATGGTGCCACAACTTTATAACTTGAAACATTCATCCTTCTTCAGAAGAACAGTGAGTGATGTTGGTAATTATGTTAGTGGTTCTATTTGACATTGGGGAACTTTATAGGTGTTGATAAGAGTTTTTCTCAGTATAGGATTTTTTTTTTTGTCTGCTGACACTGTTTCTGGTTTTCCCCAGCCAACCGCTACCCATTTTACGCCGTGCAGTGGCATCCGGAGAAAAGTTCCTTTGAGTGGATAGAGAAGCCGGGCATGGTCCACTCCAGCTCTGCTATAAGAGCGTGCTTCTACACTGCCAGCTTCTTTGTCTCTGAAGGTAACGCGTGAATTTGTTCTACATTTAATTTTGGCACTTTTCCTCAAAATGGTGAGATCACAGATTTTATCGGCTCTTGTTGCAAAGTTAGGTCATAAGTCAACAAACATCTCACCTCCGTTTGGCAGTTGACTCTATAGGACATCTCATTATAGGCCCAAAAAGATGATGCAAAATCAAGAAATCTCATTGGAAGTCTTTCCATTTCCTTGAAAGAGTGTTTAACTCTTTTGGCTTTAAAAATGTTTTCATTCTTTCACTCAGGTTCATTCTTTGCACTTTCAGTCACACACTATAATCTTCATCCAATCAGCAGAACATGTTTGCCTAGATGCCATGGCATTGCAAAAGTGCAAATTTCTATTTTTATTTCCCTTTCTGAAAACTTTAAAGACTTGTAACACATATTTTTGCTTCAAATAGAGATATCAATTTCATCATTTAATTTACTATTTTATTAGCACGTTACCAATTTTTTTTGTAAATGTGACCCATTTGATCTCAACTGCCGTATCCCTTGAACTGGGTCGTTGAAGCAACACCAACTCATTCAGCTTTATCTCTCTCCCTTCCCTGCATTCCTCTCCTCCAGCCATGAAGAGCAACCACCATTTCTCCAGTCCTGATGAGGAAGAGAGAGCTCTCATTTACAACTTCTCTCCAGTCTACAGAGGCAAGGACGCAATCTTTGTGCAGAACTATTACTTTGATTGATGAACATCTTGTCCCAAACCAAACCGGGAGGAGACGTGACATACAGTAGCCTCGAACGTCAAGTCCCTAACGCAACACAACAGCGATGAAAATGTTGTAAAATGATAGAAGAATAAAATGCCAAAATGCAATCCACACAAAAACACAAAAAATACCAAAAACAAAACGCAAATGGAAAGAAATTGTGCCAAAACATATACATGGAAATCATAAATGGTTTAATGTTAAATAGAATTTTAGATTTTGCAACATCAAAATGTATCAGAATTATCCAGATTTGAGTTTGATTTCACTTCCATGTAGCCTGTCTTCCATTAAACTGCCACCAAACTGTTCATATTCTTCCTGTGTTTACTCATAGTCATATATGCACATACTTGCACACTAGCATTCCATTATGAATTCATGTATTTTTGGATCAATAAAGAATCGGTAAGGTTAACTGAGGAGGTTTGGACATACAGTACCATATAAGCACCTTTATATGGTACTGCGGGACCTAAACGCAAGGACCTACGCACGTAGCCTACACCGGTGCGAGCCATTTATATTGCTCCGTCTGTAACAACACCACCCAAATTTCCTCTCAAAGTTAAGAGTAGATCCTAGTAAAGATAAAAGGTATTCCTAAAGAATCTTAGCTCTTAAGAGTGCTCCTAAGGTGAGATATGTTAAGAGCAGGGAGGAGGACTTTTAGGAGCCTTAGGAGTTTCTTAAGCAGAGGAGAAAATGGCTGAAAGAAGAGGCAGGAGAGATATTCTCGTAACACTGAATGACAATCAAGCTTGTTACAATCACAATATCACCGGAAATGAAAGTCATCACAACACTGAGGTATTTAGCAACAGGAAAAATGCAAAAATGCAACAATGCAGCAGTGATGACTTGGGGCCAAATCTACACCTCAAAACACTTTTATTCTCATTGACCAGTTCAGTCAGAAGCAAACACTGTTCCTCTGTCCAGTTGGGTTTCCTACTTCATTTCTTCTCCATTGCTGTTCGTCTTGTGGAAGATTTGAACACCAACCAACACTGCTTCTTCTAGGCCGGTTAGCAATCACAGAAATTGATGAAAGCTGAGCCATTTTACCCTCGTTAACATCAAATGGATGAAGGGCAAAAATGACCAGCATGGCAAATGAATGGAAGCAAATAAATAGAACTATCAGCATGTGAACACTGTGGTTGTGGGCCTGAGTTTAATCACACATTTTTTAGGATCATTTTTAAAGTATAGCTTACTATTTATTTATTTTGATGTAAAGTATTATTTATAATTACACAGTCTTCATAGAGATTAGATTCTGTTATCAAGTCTATTAATTTGACGGTCCATTCTAGGCCAATTATCACCAAAACTTGCTTTTAGGATCAACCAATCACACCTTCTGAAATGATGACTCATACCTAGCAACAGGGTCAACCACACCTCCTCACTAAGATAAGAGTTTCTGTCCATTCCTTGCTCAGAGTTCTCTGAGAATTTTCTGGAATCACTCCTAAGCTAAGACTCCTAGCTAGGAATTTTTAGGCTAAGTTAGGAGCTCTCTGAGAGGATTCTCAGAATCTTTAGGAATACGGGCCCAGGAGGTTAGAAAGAAATGGAAAGTGTCGGCAGTCACATTACATTCAGTTAAACCTGGGATTAAACGTGGATAATCAGAGAACACCAACTCATCCAATGTTACATGTTGAGTCCAATCATCTGCGAGAGATTACTCAAAATCATCATCAACTAACTGCTGTTTCAGTATCAGCGTGAAATAATGAATGTGACTCTTTAACATTCCGACCTTGCTGCCCGCATTCTGTCTTAATATTTTTGTGTAGTGGCTTCATTTTCAGCACAACAACTTCCTCATCCTGCAACACATGTCAGGCACACATCATTAACATGAAGTAACTGCTCTCATCATGGATTAAAAATGAAATGAATCTTACAGTAACAACCACCATCTGATTATTCTCTACCAATGTCTTCGTCTTCCAAAAACAGATGTCTATTATCCTACTATAAAATACTATCTGATATAGTCTTATGACAGAGTTCATCTATACATGCTGTACATGATTGTATTACCGTGTGTCTCTGTCTTTATTTAAATATTTTATTCTATCAAGAAATATCACATATTTTTATAGCATTTTGTCAGAAAAAAATACATATTTCTATATTTATTTAAATTATTTTCAATTTTACATCACTTCATCAGCCTAATGATACCACTTTGAATAAAAGGAGATGGAAACCTGGAAATGTTGGACGTATGTTCCTCATGCAAAATGTGGCTGAAATGGATTAGTTTACCAGGTTTTAAAATGCAGCTTTGCAGATTGTTTAATGGTTTGTAGTGATTTCATTATTCTTTATGTAATGACATTATCGATTTTTCTTCATTAGCAAACCTTCCAAGACAATTGTACCAAACCTAGGAGGGTCAGCATTTTATTTTGTTCAAGTTTTTTTTTAGTTTTTTTTTTTTTTTAGGCATAAAATAAAAATAATTAATGAATCAGTCATTTTGCTTCCCCTTTGTTAATGACACCAAATCATAATGGGCCTTATTCTTGTTCAAATCTTACTTTGGAACATTCTGTCTTCTATTTATCAGTTCATCTCAGTGGCTTTGGACACACCCACTGAACAAGTGATTGTACAAGTTGCTGTCTTGTTTGTATGACCATGTGTCAAACAATTAGACAATAAAGAGATATGCATTAACCGCACTGAAGCCGGCATCCTTTTTTTTTTTTCTTGCGAAAGAAGGAAGGTCCCAGCAGCCACCTTCACGACAGAAGTGTGGCTGCTACTACTCAGCTGCCACTCACAGTGGTTAACAAAAAATGAATGCAAAATCTGGAACGTAGGCCGATGTCTTGGTACATATTGTGGTTGGGGATTAACACTTTAAGTCCCTAAAAATACATTTAGTTTTAATTAGTTTAAAACTCAAAATTGCCACCCCCTAAAATGCAACATGTTCAAACGTGGGTAAATTTTCTATTTATGCAAAATTGCAGTGAAAAGACAGTTGAAAAAATCTGATCTCAGGGTCTTTCAATCATTTAGAAGTTGTTGCCAGTCCTTTTTTTGGATTTGGCACAAATGTGCAAAGGGTGTAGGCATACAGGTCTCCACTAGATGGCACCATAATACTAATAAATGCAATCGGACTGGCCTGAGCAATGACAATGGAGAGACTGCAGCATATGTACTGTACTGTTTCAGATTCAGATTCAGAAAACTTTTTTTGTCCCCGTTTGCAATTTAAGACACATATGAGTAGAATGACATGTAGAACAAGACACTTTAAAAGAATAAAATATAGAAACCATCTCAGGGTCTTTCAATCATTTATGATTTCCATCTATGATGGATGTAAACATGAATGAAGTGCATAAAGTGTAGACAAGGTAAGCGTAAACAGGAGTGACAGGGATTATATGTTTACATGTATGTGTGCAAACTTGAATCCCAGAATGAGGAGCTGTGGAGTAGTGGTTAGAGAAGCAGCTTTGGGACCAAAGGGTCACTGATTTGCATCCATGGCTGAGGTACCTTAAGCAAGCACCTAACCCCTGAACTGCAAATTCATACGCTTAAGATGTAAACTAGTAAAAGTTCTTATAACGATGAAATGGAAATACATCAATGACATCTGGTTAAAGTCCATCTGCTGAAGAAGCCGGGTGATACGGGTGATTTTGTCAGCATCTGTTTTCAAGTTAAACTTTGAACTTTAGTCTTAACCTTGAAGGCAACCTGTATAGTCGTAAAATATCATAAAACTCTCCACAACAACACCCTTCTTTAGCCAAACACAAAGCGCTTCATCCACTTCAGCTGTGGTTTAACCACATGCAGCAAACAGATCAAATACACTGAATGTCATTTGCATCCAAAAATATGCATTGGTTTAATATTAGTTCCCTGCACTCACAATGAACCGTGAGTGCACCACTTCAAACACCAGTGTGAGAGACTGCCTTATTCTGCTGAGTTGAATTTTGAAACTTTTGTTTTTTGTTCACTGAGACATGGATTGCGAATGAAATATTTATTCGGCCATAAACTGTTCTTTGTTCACTGCTGTTTTATAAATTATACATACAGCAGCCATTGATCATTAGATGCAGTGTGAGTGTAAGTCTGTATGGATACGAAAAACTAACTCGTCAGTTTTGCCCAGTGCGAGAATAAAGCTGATCTACTGTCTAGACTCTAGACCAAGTCCTTTTACTTTCGTCTCATGGACTCCAAAGGTATTCACTCAAATAAACACTTTCTTTGTAAGATGTCTTGCGCAGCAAAGGGAGGAGAGATGGAGGACGAGGTGAGGGGAGTTCATAGAGAGGCAACAAAACGAGGAGGAGAGAAAATGATGTAGGACGCAAGAGGAGAGTGAAGCAAGGCAACCGGCCAACATGCAGATGTGGGACAAACAAAGAGTTTGATTGACGGCATTTGGCTCCATACCGGAGCCATTGTATGTCTTCCCATACGAGGGTTAATAAGGGCAAGCTTAGTTCCAACCGAGGCCTGTGCGAGAAATAGTCTTCAGACCCCACATGGACCTGTTTGTGTTCGCTGTACAATATACACTAATTAATTGTAGGAGGGAAAACTGCACGTGCCTGTCAACAGTTCTACGATATTTCACTTTCTTTGTATAGTTTTCCTACTTAAACACACTAAAAGTAAACCTTTTGCGCGGAAAGCCACTGATATTGGTATTATTTAGTTCTGAGTTTGTCCTGGAAAAATACTGAATCAAACATTCAAATAAAGTTTCTTTGAATAGCACATTTGATATGGCTAGTGTGAGTCAAAGCACTTTACAGATGACAGCCTGTTCAAATCATGAAAAGAAATCAAAGTTCAACTGAAAAAAAAAAACATTCATAAGATTTAAATTAAATTAAACCTTTTAACAAATAATAATAATAAAAGGTGGTTACACCTAAATTTCATGATGCAATGTCAGAGCAGTGTCTTTGTGTCATTCACAGGGAATGTACTCCTGAGTGTAGAGGAGTAACAGGGGTGTAGATCATCTAAACTGAAGACGAGAGTGTGTCTTGTTGCAGATATATATATATATATATATATATTACCTAAGTGCACTTCATTCTGTCTGCAGTATGTCAATATGACAATAACGCTTGATGATGATGATGATGATCTTGGACTTTTTAATCAGGAAATTGCCTGATTTCTTGAATCCCAATGCCCACATGTCACTTTTAGTTTTAGATGTCCTCATTTCTTTGAACCGGTTGATCTAATCATGTATAACTGCAATCCATGATATCCAGATAACTTTTCCAGAGAAGGTGTAAATGCAGAGAGAAAACATTTGGGCCAGAATATAATCGGATATGAGCCAGGATCCATCAGAGATGGTCGGGCGCACGCTGTGATCAGATCTCCTAATGAAAGAAGCAGACAGTCTTGAACTGGGATATGCCATGGTTGTTGACGAGTCAGCCAGAACATCAAACATCTACAGTCTGATCTGATCTCTGATATTGTCAGAACCCTATAGATAATTACTTTAATACCGAAAGTAAATTAAAACACCCAAGGACTGGATTTCACTATTCCAAAACACATATTTATTAAAGTGGAAAACTGTCCTTCTGCCCTGCTTGTTAACTCTGTGTCTTGTCCGCGTGTCGGTTGTCCACTTTAAGCCTGAAACACCATAAATTAAAGCACCCTGAGATGATGCAGTAATAACAGACACGTTCTCTGACCCACTACACCCACGGCACTGTTGATTCCAATATCAAGCTGTACTGCTCTGGTTAACCACTTACAGGTCAGTCTGAGCTCCAAGAACCTCTCGGAACATCCGATAACAAATGTGTCATGAGCTCTTCCATCCCCAGTTACATGATTAAATTTGCGCATGTGATCGTGTCCATCTGGAGCTTCATTCATAACTTCAAAAAAATGTTACCAGAGTGCATTTCCACATTCTGATGATCCCTTTGAGGTAAACATATATTTCAGTTAAAGCAAAAATAAACTTCAGACATGGAAAAAAGACTTAATCCTCTCTAATGACGCAAAGTCTAATTTTTGACTGAGTGCTTTCTACCTCCCTGCCTGTTTTATCTATTAAACGTGCTTTCCACACAAATGCAGTACTATTGTATTTGATGAATGATGCTCAGTGTTTTTAATTAAATAGTGGATCAGGGTAAGGACTGCAACCATTTTCATATTTGTTCCCTGAGACCCATTAATTACAGAGTTCTTTAATCTCATTGATTCATGAAATAACTCAATTCCCTTCTGCATTACTGAAGGACACATGGGATCCAGCAGAAATATTTGGGGTTTATGAAATGACTGCGTGTGGCGGGGCTGTGATGCTACTATGAGTGGGGTAATCTTCATCAGACATGCTTTATGAATTACTGCGGATCTTCACTCAGCCCAAACCTTTAACTCGTAAATCTGCAGCGCGTACGCACGCAAAGATACCGCCAGCCCTCCCTATACGTGGCTCATACACACTGCCACCCAAAAAAGAGTAATTCCTATCATCATCATCTTCTCCGTGGCTCTATTTCAACAGCGGCAACATTCATCTTCACACCTCATTAACCACGAGACAAGGATGCCAGGACCATCTCAATGCACACAAGCTCACGCCGTATACACATGCACACATTTATGCACAAGAAATCAAGCCAACATACACACGCGGCCTCCTGCACAGAGACATCTGCAGATTTTTTTTTTTCCCAATAATGTGCAATCCCCTCCAATAATTATGATGTAACACATCATCTGTAGAAGTCTGCCTGATTAATAAACAATCCCAAAAACATCCCAAATTATAGAGTTTTGCTCCTTGAAATGATAGTAATTAACTTAAATGTTTTGAGTACTAAGAAAAGCTGCACAATCAAGTTCAACTTTTATACAAGGGGAACATGGTGTTTTTTAATTATTTATTTTTTTACTCTGAGGCTTTTTGCCTATGTTTAATGCACTTTAATATACTGCAGTACAAAATAATAACTTGCCTCAATTGTAATTTTTTTAGTCCATGCCAAAAGATTGGTGAAGTTATCATAACTTCTACTAAAAAGTTCAGGAACTAGACCACCACATAATTTTATTTCCCGTGCTTATAAAGGTGTTTCCTATCCCCCTCTCTCTCTGTGTTTCTATGAGTTCTCAACCCCCATCCTCTCCATCCCTCTCTTTTCTTGTCTTCCTCTTCCACCTTTCCTCACAGGAACCTTGGGACAAGGATCTAAAGCTTCCTGTGCCACCACCCTGGTTTCCTCTACCGTCATCTGTCTACTCATTCTGCCACGTTCACGTCTTCCCTTCGATCTCGTTTCATCCCATCTCCTTGACCCCTTTTCGACCCATCCCCTCTGACCCTATCTATCTATCTTTTAATTCCTTCCCCTTCTCCCTTTTCATCCCATCCCCTTGACCATTTTCATCCCTTTTCATCCCATCCCTTCGACCCCTTTTCATCCCATACCACTCCAACCCTTTTCATTCTTTCCCTTCAACCCCTTTGATCAACCCCTTGATCCCTTTCACCCCTTTTTACCCCATCCACTCAACTTCTTTTCATCCCTCCATCCATTTTTCTCACAACCTGTCTGCTAGGGGTTGTACCAACTGGTCGACTTTGCTGCTGTGCCATGTGGCTTTAAGCAGGAAATCAACTAGCTGCCGATCACGTGACAATAACAACACGGACCCCTATGAGAACACAGGTGAGGAGCCCAGTGGGTCATTGCAACAAACTAGCAGCGGTTCACTTAAGATGAAAGCCATTCTGCCGTGACATTCAAAATATCTGAAAAGGCATCCGATAACACTAGCAGAGGAATGGTCCAAATCCTCTCAGTGGCAGTCAATTAACAACTTCACTAAACCTCCTGCAGTAACAGAGAGAAGGAGGCTGCAAATCAACAACTTGCTGGTAAATTTCATTGCCTAAAGTTATTAGACCTTTAACTGGTATACTGGGAAAAGGATTCGGTGATATATATCCTGCTACGTTATCCTATCTTACAACACACTGTGAAGTACTATTAAATGCTATTGACGGTGCTGATTTATATTAGCTAAACATATCTGCAGCACACAGTATTAATAAGTGCTTATGTGCAGTTCTTTTGTGTTGTTAGTTGACATTGTTGCCGGGGTTGTAGAGCATGTTTTTTTCTGTTGTTGTTGTTTTGCCGAACGAGAGCCGCATATAGATCTAATATGCGGCTCTCAGCTCTGTTCATACAGTGATTTCTGACATTTCTCTGAATTACTTCATCCACAAAATGTAACGTGTAGAGGGACTCCTGCACCTCCTGCTTCATAAAAAATAGGGATGCCTGAATGCCTTAGATATTAAGAGCAAGTGAATCAAACGACTGCAATGTAAAAAAACAAAACAAAACAGAAGAGGTCAGCTGATGAACACAAGTTTGCTTGCATTATTGAAGTGGCAAATGAGCACGACAAAAACTAATTATAAATCAAAAGTCCAGGACAAAGCGAAGTCATTACAATTTCAGATAAAAGACCAGGCCTCAAGCAATTCTATTTCCTGCACCTACTTTTAAAAGTGCAACTAAACCCCTCTCTCTGTTGGTCGTAGCTCTCAACCTCCCTCCCCATCTCTCTATTTCCTGGAGGTGAGTTTAATGGATCTTCCAACATTTAGATCTCAAAATAATGGAGGTATAAAAACAGAAGGTTGATATTCCTGCTGTGTCTCAGAGGTGCACTTGTGACATTTGCAGGTGTATTTGTCTGTTTTTGGTGGAATGTCAACCTGACATTTTGACAGCTAACAGGTAACAGCGTTAACTGGTCTTACTGCCTGCGCAGGGAGCAGCTGAGCACACCGCCCTTGAGCTTTGCCAGGCTGCGGCGACAGATGGGTTGAAGCTGTGTGAGTCTTGTGTGTCACTGACCTGGCAACTTGGGTAATGTCAGACAAACATATAAAACTCATGGATCTGTTTATGTTGAATATTTATCATAAAGTTTGAGGGTCATACTACTAATAACAGTTAATGGGGAAATCTGGACTTTTGGCAGGTATGGCGAATTTGTTAGTGAGTGTTTGTGATTTATATCTTAACAGTGCAGGGTTGTTTTATGCTGCAGGGCTGTGAACAAACAATCTATAGTCAGTGTTTAGATTTTGATTTACTGGAGCAAGCGCCCACTGGACACCCTGAAAGAATTTTAGTGATGTTCATTTGAACATCATTTGAAATTCAATTTGTAGTAAGTTAAAGATTTTAGTCATTTTTTTTCTTAACGTAGCCTGAAAATTGGCTCACTTTGAAATATTTCCCTCCAGTTTGTGTTCTGTTCAGCGGTGCATTTGTCCTCATAAGTATAACTGTAAACAACAACATAAACCCATACACCCAGGCTGGTGATGCTGTCACACACACATACACACAAAGGGTCCTGTTCATCCAGGCTCTAAGTCTGGACGAGACGAGTTAGTTTGGTGGGTAACTGCTGCTCGTCTCGCCTGTGAAGTGGGGTGAAACACAGGTCACCTGAAGTTGGAAACACATAAGATGGTGGATGCAGTAAGTAGGCATGCGTGAGTGTTTGTGTGTTAGACTGAGAGGAAAAAGCCAAACTGTAAATCTGTTTAATTTAACCACACTGAAAATGAAGATATAATGCGCCAGCTGGAGAAAAGAGACACATCTAGAGAGATAGTTGTGGGGGAAATAAAGGAAAAACAAAGTGAGGAAAAAGAGGATAAAAAGGGAAACAGAAAAGAGACAACAGACTTAGACAAGAAGAAAATAAAAGTGGGGAGAGGAAACACCACATGGAAGCACAGACAGACCGGGAGATTAAAAGATTGAGACAAATAGCAGGACTAGAGCATGAAATAAATGCAAAGTCGAGTAAATGTCATCCCTTCAATTTCATTAATGCATCTACTTTCTTCCAAACTTTCCCTTATGCAGCTGTTGGACTACAGGAGCTTCGGGATGATTTAAATCCCATCGATCACGTGCAAACCTCGTTCAGTACCGAGGTTGGGCCCAGATAATCTCATGATGTGAGGTGTTTTCCAGATCCAGTTGTGGAAAACAATGTCAAACATGTCTCATATTTAGGATTTCAAATCTGGATGATTACATCTATAGCATTTTATTACTAATAAGAGCGCGTGGGCACATTACCGCTGCTTTCTGGACCGGATTGGATGAGTATCAAGTTGTTGATCACCTAAGGAGGTGGTGCATTGAGTGCTCCCTTATCTGGCACAATAATCTAAATGCCTGTAGTGTGTGCTGCGATTCTGTTTGCATGTTTGAGATGAGAGAGTCAAGCATCTGTGTTAAGTTTCTCCATAAATGTGTGATGTAAACTGATTTCAGAATCAAGCCAGATTCTAAAATTCCCGTAGTCTGAGCCCAGCCTTAGCCAAATAAATAGCACATTTGAGCCAATCCTAGCTGAGATTTTCAAAAAAATCTGTCTTTGCTCCTGAAGAATATTTTCAATAGTTAAATCATCAGAATTTGATAAAGGAAAAGAGTTTGAGCTGATGTTGAACAGACCTGCCGTTTAAGGTGGAGATGGTTTACAGTAACATGCCTCATGTTTGTTGAAAATAAAAGCAACTTCGAGCTGCAGCACACTTGATCAAACCAGTATTTCTTACCTCTCTCTCACTGACTGCATCTATTGTATGAGTGGCTGCACTGAAAAGAAATAAGCCATCGCAGATGGGCTTCAGCTTTACACAGTGTTATTTCTTGCAAATCGATGACATGATTAGATTTTCTCTTTTCAAGTGAAAATATATGCCTTTCCCAAATATTTAGCACGAATGTCTTGTTGCTCTGATAACAGCATCTGCCAAATGTTCTATAAAATGCAATGAACCACTTATATTAGCTCAGCGTGAAGTGATGGGGTGGTTGAAAGAAAAAATAAATAGGTTAGATAAGCAATGCTGCACCTGTTCTATTTTTGATTACACCCATTCAAAGCTTCCCGGTTATCTGGAGTTTAATTGGAAAAGCTACAGGAACAAACATCCCCAATATGATACTTTCAGAATCGTTGCATGCATCACTGGGGTGGATGGTGCGTTCTCAAGTCATTTATTTTGTTTTGTGTCCAAAAGCAGTACCACAACAGTAAAAAAAAAAATAAATACATCATTCACAGGTTTGTGATGTTTACGTGGCAGGCCGCTGTGAAATCGGGGAAAACAGGTTGACCCATAAACCGAACTGTGTTGGATGTGAGCAAGGAGTTACAGGTGGAGCTTATAAAACAGCTTGGTCATTTGCAGTTTCTTCACGTAATATCCTGCATTCTGAGGCCAAGAAGTCCGAGTTGTTGCGACAAAAACTGAGACGCACCGAGGAGACGGGTGGGAGGTTTATGTTATAGATGCATAAGTAGTAGAAGAAGACAAAGAGAGGAGATGATCTGGTTCTGTCTGTTCTCAATCTAGACTTTGACCTTTGACCTGAACTAAATCTGGTTGAAAGTTAGATTACACTCTTCAGTATTTTCCACAAGATTTTGTGAGGAGTGATTCTACGTTCTTAATAAAAGAAAATACTTATGATGTTTTCTCAACTATTCAAAATAATTTATATAGTATATAAAATGTCTGCAAATAAAATAAGATTGTGTGTTTTATCACTCTGTTTAAATTAGAAGCAGCCTGTGTAGTTCATATCCACGAATACTACACATAAGACATGTTGAGACCTGGCATTTTTCGTACATATGTGTGCAAGATTAAATAAAGTACCAGCGAATAAATCTAATTTAGAGTAAACAGTAGACTTTCAATCTAACTTTGGTAGCTAGCGCTTAGCCTATGAAGTTATGTTAGTTCACGTTACGTCTGGAGCCTTTTCCTCCGGGTTTTGACCAACTCTCTTTAAATAACTGTAAATACCCATAGTCTAAAAAATCAAGAGCACATACATCGGGTTTTAAAAAGTGGTGGTAACGTATTAGTGAACAACACAAATGGCTTCGCAAGCTGCGTGAGTTGTCCGTGCCGTTTTCTCCGTCAGGTTAAATTCAGTACAGAGCAGGTGAGAGATGCTTTCGAGAGCAATAGGAAAAACAACGCGAGCACAACGTTGTTTGAAACTCTCTTCGACTCTTTTGTGCCATATTTTCGGGTGCATTATTCAGGTTCAGCACCCAAGGACACATCGGCACGTGAAAGCACCAGAGACTGCCCCGCTATCAACCTGCTCTACCACTTGAACCACATCCTTTATGTGTCAATGGGTTTTCTACTTACTGATGTCTTAATGTGTTAGCAACATTAAAGGTAGAGATGCTGACACTCCTTGTGCTTTATTACATTACATTGTATAGGATGATCATATGTCATATGAATCTGCACAAAAGAAACAGAGAAGAAAAACTAAATAGATTCACTGGGAGAAACTATTTCTTTGTCATTTCGATAAATGGAAGTTAACATAATAAAAAACACTGTAATGCCCAGAAGTGAACTCACCAAAGATCTGAGAAAGATGGAGGGAATATAGGAAAAAAAAAAGAGGGAGGTAAGAGAGGAGACATATTATTGGTAATTGAAAGATAAAACGGTAATCATCCAGAAGGGAAGAGAGATTAGAGCGCTCCTTTTTCATTTAGGTGGTAGGCACATGGGAGCGATGGAGACCGTGAGAGAGGAAAAGAGAGAACTTAGTCAAAGGAGGGAAGGACTGAGAGAAATAGAGGGAGAGAAAGAACAGAGAGAAATGTGCGAGAGACAACTGGAAAGACTGATCTGCTCAAATTCCACTTTTCCACCTCTCATTTTTCTTCATAATAGAACTGTCAAATCAATGTGGAGCTTAACGACAAGCTGCTCTCCTACCTCTCGCTCTCTCGCTTTTACTCTCCATTTATTTATCCCTATTTTTCCCCCTCTTCTGATTTCTCTTATTCTCATACCGTAGTCATTTTGTCTTCTCTATAATTTTGATAGCATTTATTTAACCGGGTACATCTTACTTTGAAGAAAATAAATATACTGTGTATAGGCCTAGTAGTCTTTTGTGTCTAAACTTTACTTTGCTGTATATTTCCCACCCTGTTTTGCCCTTCCTGAGAAGCATTACTGCTTTTCTTTTTTCCTCCTGTGCTGATGGACTTTTCTCTCCTCCCCATCCCCTCACTCTGTGATCCTGCTCAATTTTTCTCTCTTTACTGTATGTAAATGTAGCTAACCCCCCCCCCCCCCCCCCCCCCACACACACACACACACACACACACACACTTAGACAGCACTAGCTGCCAGGGCTCTGAATATGAGATAGAGATAGATATATTCCACTTTGCCCCATATGGAAAAAACACTCTTACTGAAACAGTATTGTTATGAGGGAAATAAGTGACATCAAAAAGGAACAGCCTTATGGACCGTGCTCATCGAACATCTTTGAAGGTTCTCAGTCATCCAGGTCATGGTATATCCAACAAAACAAAGCTGAAACAAAGGCAAGCAGACTTTTGGGATTTCCGGAAGACATTTCACCGCTCATCCCAGTAGCTTTTTCAGTTCTAAATGACTGGTGGGTAGGGTGGTACAGACTAGTTGACTAGTCAGTTGTGCCATGACGCTTTAAGCAGTAAGTCGACTAGTCACTGATCACATGACAATAAAAACACGGACGCCTCAGAGAAGACAGCCTGTCATTGCAGCAAACTAACAGCGGGTCATCAAGTGTGTGGAAATCCTTCACTCAATACTCCATATTTCTTTGCCTAGTATTGTCAGGAATACAACAAAAGTACTAGTGCAATGCACATTCATATGTAAAGGCATCTGCTAACGCTAGCAGAGGAACGGTCCGAATCCTCTTGACAGCAGTCAATTAACAACTTCCCCAAACGATCAAGGAGGCTGCAAATCAACAATTTGTTGGTGAATTTCATTGTATAAAATTATTAGACCCGCAGTACACAGAGAAGACTTCAGAGAAATAATGCATTTTTTTAACCTGACTATTCCATCCCATCTTCCAACACACTGTGGAGTACTATGAAATGCTACTGATGGTACTGAGTTGCAGCCTGTTTTTATACAGGCTATACATATCTGCAGCACACAGTATGTAGCACATGAGATTTTCAGCATATGTATTCAGGTCAAGAATGTATATTTAATTATTACAAACCCTTACTTTCTACTGTGTTTTTATTAGTGACATCATCAGTAACTACTCACCTCAGTTCCCACCTTGAGTCTGGAGTCTCTGGTCATTAATGGGTCATTCACCGGGGGAAGAAAACTTGATCAAAACAAATTCCTTCAGTTGCAAGTGTTTAATGGGTTGTCACAGGTTGTCATGCGGCTTTCAGGTGGACACCACACCAGTTAATGTACCAAGCATGTCTTTGGACTGTGGGAGGAAGCCAGAGCACCCGATAAAAACCCACACAGGCAGAGGGAGAATGTTCAAAAACCCGCAAAGAATAGTGATCAACACCACTGCAACAAAGTGTCTGATAACACTGACCATTCTCCAAAATTGCTAAATGCAAATCCAGAACCTTACCTTGTACTTGTAGAAAACTCTAACAACTGAAAACACACTCAGGCACATCATTAGTAAGCTACTGATTTGTTTTTGGGACACTTTTACAGGACAAGAATTTATGCACATACAAACACACTTGCAATCCAATGGACTTAACCCCTGAGCTCTCAGCTGCGGAACAATTTTTCCAAACGACCCCGCCAAGATGATGAGAGGAGGAGGAATGAGATCCTCCCATCACAGCTCCCTCCTCCTGCTTTTCAATTCCTCTCTCTGTGGGTTTGAGCGGCAAAAACACTGTGAAGAATATTCTCTCTCTCCGAGTCCTTCTCTCTGTTGCCTGCTCCCTCTAGTACACTTCGCTGCAGGTTCACACAGGGAGAATGATTCTTCTCTCTTTCTTCCTCCATTTGTCTTCACCGCGGGTTGGCAAAAGAAAAATGCCATAGAGGAATGTTCTCAATTTTTCTCCTCATGCTGTCTTGCCACTTGTCCTTTCTTTCTTTTTTTTATCATTTTGTATGTCTTCAAAAATCCTTTAGAAGACAAATAGTGCTTGATGGTGGCATGATTTTCATCCAAGTACTACACACTTTGTACATCATGTTTGTTGGTAAGGTGATGATCATTAAGGCTTGAAATAGAAACATTAAAAATGGAAAAAAACCAGCACCCAGACAAATGGGAATAAAATAGGAACTGTAGTCCATGCTAATGTTACTTTCTACCTATACTAAATGTGAAAGGGGCCTTATGTGCTCTGTGTGCTTCCCACTGATGTTTTGGGACACACAGTGTAGAGACAATTTATCACTGACACTGATAAACTGTCAGTTTCACTGGAGTTTCACTCTGAACAGATGTCATATTAGCCGGCCAGAGCTGACGAGCTGTTTTCATCTAATACCTTGTCTATTCAGAAAGCACTGGATGAGCAGGCCCTTAACTCCAGTGCTTCATCTGTGTGACAGGAGGCGTTCATGCAAAGTATTGCGCTGGTGGTTGCAAAAGCTTTCAGAGTCCAATACGCAACACATAATCACTCATATTAAATAAAGAGGTTAAAAATGCCTGAATCATAAAAATAGAATTTGTATCACATATCTTAAAATCTCATATTGTAAAAGATGTTTAGGTTAATACTAATAAAACCATATCTGGTCCGTCAGATGTGAATGAAATGGAAAAATGCAGCTCAAGGTAAAGCTCTACTGGACTCAAATTACAGGAGTCCGCAATGGTTTTGGCTGATTTTAAATTCTCTAATTTTTGTTAAAAAAAAACAAAAAAAAACAGACATTACAGACATTACATGTTGCATGTAATGCATTGCATGCCTGCTTCTCCCACTTCTCTTGTATATGATGTACCATTTTCTTTTTAAGTCTTCCAATTCTGATGTCCTCATCTTCTTATTGATGCAGACATATGTCTCTATAAGCAAGCAGATTTATTAAGTGTTGTGCTCATGTTGAGCTGAGGCAAATCCAATCAGTTCAGGAACAAAACCATGCCACATGCCATTATATTTCCTGCGCTTAGCTATAAAAGGTGTGTCTTAACCTCTCTTTTCTTTTCTTCCACTTACATCAGAAGAACCAGGGGAACAAGGAGCCAAAGCTTTGGGAGACATGGCCACACCCTGAGTCTCTTCCTTCACCATCACCCATCTACATATTCCAACCCCTCTGATTCCTTCCCTTCTACTTCCTTGTATCAATTAAGGCGTGGTCTTTGTAAAAAAAAAAAAGAAAAAAAAAAGTTCTTCATTCAAAATGTTACTTGAAGTATAAAAAGTAAAAGTATTTAATGCAGAAACTGCAACTAATGATTAGTTAGTTAATATCTTGATATTTTTGTCCATTAATTGATTATTTGATTTGTGAAAATAGTAAAAAAATAAATAAAAAAAAACTCCATCTCAAGAGAGAACATCACAGTGCATATTAAATATATATTCACAATTATTGATTGTATTTGTAGATCTGAAATGTTTTACGTGAAGAAACCCCAATTAATGACTTGGCTTATTGCCTCACTTGGAATTAAGGGGTAAGCTTTGACTCTTACTTGTGACTTGCAAACCAGTGACTTGGTCCCGTTCCTTCACCATTCACTGATAAATGGAAATTACAAACACAACAATTATAATATTAAAACTGTATTGTCTTCATGCTTTCAACATATAAATGACTAAAAAGGACTGTATTGGTTAAAGAGTTTTGATGTTAAAATCCTCATCTGTAATCATCATCAGAGACATCATTCAAGCTATCATATATAATGTGGAAAAATCATTCTGTTTTTTCTGTGTGTGTGCCTAGTATACTTAATACAGCTTAATTTTTGATTGTTTCGGATGCTTTGTTGGAGTTATCCTTTGTATTCTCCCCTCTGTTCTGTGCCTGTTACCTTTGTTTAAACTCTTTTCTAGTTCTTGTCCTTTGCAGGGCATGTGATCTGTTGGACATACTTTCTCTCTCTCGCCGTTTCCTTTCCCAGTTAGATTGCACAGGAAAATCCGCTAAAGGGATAGTCTCGGTTCTTGTGCATGTGTGGTACGTCTCTGTGTGTGATACTGTGTAGTCGACAATCAAAAGCTGCTGTCTGCATGCTCAGCAGGTGCATGTTCCCATTTTGACATTTAAATATCATCCCAGAGAGGGGCCTGAGGATGAAAACCAAAACCAGGTTACTCATTCTTATCGCAGAACTGGGATTGCGGGGAAGAAAAAAGGGAGAGGAGGGAGAAATGTGCTGAAAAAGGGAGAAGATGGAGGGGAGGAAATGGAGCGTGCACCGAGGATAAGTCAGGAAGCGGTTTAGAGGAAAACAAGGCAAAGCGGAGGGAAGAAAGGAAATTGGATACGGGAAGATGGAGTGAAAATCAAAAGTAAAGATAGGGGCGAGGTGGAGGAAAAGTATAGGATATGCAGTTATGGTAAATGCATAAAGGAATGAGCAGGAGTGAAAAGTGACAAGCTGGGAAATAAGTAGTGCATTTATCTAGAATGCATAAAACATTTCCTTTACTTTCACATCCCATTATCAATTACCTCAAGATACGGGGTTTCAGGATTTTATAGCTGACTGTAGGATATATTCTTTTATTTCATTTCACGATTCCAGCAGGCCACATCTGGCCCGCCAGAATATCACTGAATTCAAGAGTATGTTCCTATATTCATTTAATTTTTAAACCAAATGAAACACTCCCTGAAAAGTAGCTTGTGCCTTCAGTCAAAGGTGAGGATAAACTCGTTGCTCTCAATTAACTTTTCTTTTATTGTTTCGCATGCTCATTTTATCATTTTATGCTTGGGCTTTTTTCCCCATACAACAACGCATTGCGGTGTCTCATTAACAACCATCAACTTACCATAGAAGAGCATGGTAAGTGCAAGAGTGGCGCGTCAGCAAATAGATACAAATGACAAATAAAAGCGACAGGCCTTAGTTACTAGAAATGTTACAGTGAAGTAGCCTGTGGACATTCGTTCATTCATTTTCTGTAACTGCTTCTCGTCTGGACAGTCGAGGGAGGGCATCCCAGCTGTCACTGGGCAAGAGGCAGAGTAGCCTGTGATGAGTCGCCTAGGTTAATGGGAGAACTTACATTTCCCCTCCAACACAATTTTTCAACATCAGGATGGACAGGTGTCAGGCAAAGACTGGTTTAACAATCGAGATCATGTATGAGAACGTTGCTTTACAGGTGTATGTTGATCTAAACATGGTGAGCTCATACTTGGCCCCGGCAGTACAAATCATGAGTCTATTAACAATGACAAAGGCTAAAAAATAACAAATTTAGAGGGAAAAAAAGGAGAGCATCTGGCCCTCACAGTGTGTGCCAAGAATAATTCTGGTGATTGGACAAATATACAGTTGATGACCCCTGATCTACAGGGTATATGCGTATGCTTATATTATTATGATCACACACGATCAGAACGTTGAAGTTTGAAATTGGGAAACAAATAGTAGTCCCCATTGTAAAAGTCAAAACCTTTGTTGAAACTTCTGTCTAACATGACCTCCTCCTAATGTTGCTTGTCTTCTTGTTTGGTCCCCATTTTACTTCTGCAGTAGAAGGGGACCAAATGTAGAATCAGGACTTACTTTCGGCCTATTAAGCTCCTTAAAAGCTGCATGTGTTGTGTTTTCACTTGTGATGTTGTGACAGGACCCAAATGCAGGACACAGGGGGAGGCAGGAGCACTAAACAAAAGAACTTTAATGTAAACGCACAAGATCTGGAACAAAAAGCACTGCATGGTAAGCAAATAAAATCCCAAACACAAACCTCAAAACAGGTGAAATCCAATAAAAAGAGAAAGAAAAAAAAAAAGCAAGGTCCAAGGAACTAGGGAAAAGAAGCTTGGACGTTAGGAAGCAGGTTACTAGAGACATCTTGACAAAGGGACAAAGAGAAAGACAGGACTATATAAATACATTCATGGGCTGAGGGGCAAATGAGACACAGGTGAAACTAATGATAGAGGAACACAAGGAGGAACCAATCCTACAATCGGATGGAAAGCACGGACAGGAAGTGAAGCAGGATAAGAAACGCCAATGAAGAAGCTTACAAAATAAAACCAGGAAACACAAGATAAACCAAAAAATGTTACAGAAAACATTCAGAAGTCCATACCATGTCGCATGCAGCTGCAGGAAATGGCAACCCATGGATCTGAAGAGACATGTAGAATTGGGTGATAATTCTCTGTGGCTTGTCACTATGGGATGTCCCTTTGACTCTACAAATAGAGTCCATGTAGATTGAAAAATAGAAGCCAAACCCATATTTCTTTCCAAACCTAATAAAAATGCAAGCAAAGGGGAATCACACAACACCAGTGTCATTTTCTTATGCTAATGTCTGACTATTGCCTACAGATGTCAGTGACAGATCTCAATCAGAATCTAAGTAAAAGGACACTGAGTAAACGTGACAAAACAGTGCAATGGTCTAAAAGGAACCCACATATGCACATAAAATCCAATCCTTTCCAATATCTCAGGAACACAGCAAGTAATCACTTCCACCAACACTCTTTATTTCCCCTGCTGTCTAAACTGATTCCACAGCTCCGTTATTTGTCAGCCATTTAACGGCCGCGCGGCATTCGCCCTGTGCTGGCAGGAAATAGAGATGGACAGAACTACAAATTATACAAGGGGCACACTCAGCCAAGCTGTCTGATAGTTAGACACATGAATATTGACTTGAAGACTTGCTCATTTTGCCTTAACTAAAGAGTTGACTCATCCACTGCACTGTCATTGTACCTATACTCACTTCATCTACTGTAGATTATAGAAATTTTGGAAAATGCACGGTATGATTATTGTGCCTTTAGCTTGTTTTACATGCAGCATAATTCGTTTTACACTTATAACTGTTCATGTTCACCACATCCTTACAAATTTATTGCACACTTTGTTTCTTTGAAAACTCATCATAGAGGTTAGATACTGGTATATTGCCAGGATAGAGATCACATCAAGACAAAGAATGTGCTTTTACAAACATTTCATTTGAGAGCTGTGGAGAAGCGTTAATGTCATCCATCAGCCTTCCCACTGGACCTGCCTGTCTGTACGCTTCCCCACAACTGTCTGTTAATGACACCGCTCTGTGTCTGTCTTCCATTGTTCTTTCTTCTTATGTCATCAGCCACCATCATGATTAACTTCAAAGTACATCGGGTAAAAATAAAAAATATAACAATAAAAACACCAACAATAAAAATAATAATCAGTTGTGGTGGAACTTTTAGTGTATGTTGGAATTTGCTGCGACACTAACATTTTAAAGACAGGGACACTGTCGCATGTGCATATTTTACAAAAAAGACAGAGGCTGAAATACTATGAGGGGCCGTCTGGGACATTATTCAGAATTAGCTTGCATATACACAAGTGAAACCAAAGTCATTCACGGACTATAGTGAAACCTCGCACATACACATATGAAACCATTCACGCACTATAGTGAAACTTCGCACATACACATACACATATGAAATGCTCTCACGCACTATAGTAAAACCTCGCACATACACATACACATATGAAATGCTCTCGCACATACACATATGAAATGCTCTCACACACTATAGTGAAACCTCACACATACACATATGAAACCATTCACGCACTATAGTGAAACCTCGCACATACACATATGAAATGCTCTCACACACTATAGTGAAACCTCGCACATACACATATGAAATGCTCTCACACACTATAGTGAAACCTCGCACATACACATATGAAACCATTCACACACTATAGTGAAACCTCGCACATACACATATGAAACCATTCACGCACTATAGTGAAACCTCGCACATACACATATGAAATGCTCTCACACACTATAGTGAAACCTCGCACATACACATATGAAACAATTCACGCACTATAGTGAAACCTCGCACATACACATATGAAATGTTCTCACACACTATAGTGAAACCTCGCACATACACATATGAAACCATTCACACACTATAGTGAAACCTCACACATACACATATGTAACCAGTGACCAATCTGCTGAAAAGGATCTAACGTACATTGCTGAAAAGTTGTCAAGGAAACCAATTACACAGAAATGTTGTTTTAAGAAGAATGTTGTTGTGTTCATAATATGCAGTATGGTGTTACGAATTATAACATCCAGCCATTAGAGGCGCTAGAGGGGAGGTGAAGGAAAAGAGGAGGGAGGAGAAGGAGATGTAAACAGATGCTGATGAGTGAAAAGTAAATACTGCGATCCCCTAACGTATCCGTGTGATTATTTGACTTAGTAGTAGCTAACGCAACAAGTGGCGACGAGGATAAAAATAAAGCAAACGAAGATGGCTCTGCTCGGACTACAACCCCCTCCTGCGTTCCTGGAGTGCCCGGGAGAACCGAAAGTAGCGTTTGACGCTTGGAAGAAGTTGTTTGACAACTACCTGCTCGCTATCGGTGGATCTAACTTTTGTGCAGAGAGGAAGAGAGCACTTCTAATTCACTGCTTGGGAACGGAGGGACAAAGACTTTATAATACATTGCCGCTTACTGCTGATACTTACGATGGATCCGTGCTGGCTTTGCAGACGTTTTTTACTCCAAAAGTCAACGTCGTTGCTGAGAGGTATCGTTTTAGGCAGCGTGCTCAAGCTGTGGGTGAGTCAATTGATCACTATTTGGCAGCACTGCGTGAGCTCGCCAAAACATACAATTTTGGCGCTATGGAAGGTGAAATGCTGCGTGATCAAATAGTTGAGAAAACATGCATACCTCGCATACGTGAAAGACTGTTAATAGAACCTGAATTAACACTTGACAAAACCGTTACCTTAGCCAGAATAATGGAAACTGCCCTGACTGATGCCAAGACATTCATGGAGGCTGAAACGAAGGATGTTAATGCAATGTACAGAGAAGGAGATAAGATGCTTGGAAAACAAAAGCAGGAAAAACGACGTGAGAACAGTCAGTGTTACAGATGTGGTTCACCAAGTCACTTTGCTAATGACCGGTCTTGCCCTGCAAGGAATGCCAAATGCAAAAAGTGTGGAATAACAGGCCATTTTGCTCGGGTTTGCAAATCATCGACTACATCAGTAAATGAAGTGGATTTGCCTGAGGTGACTGTACAATATGTCAACAGGAAGACAGTTAAAGGGAAACTGACTGGAAATTTCACTGTAGCCACATCACAGTCTCAAAGCTATACCAGTAATATGTTAGTTGACACTGGATCTGGTGCTTCAATAATTCCCAAACATATATACATGGCGCATTTCAAGAAAAGCAAACTCAGCCCACCCACAGTACAACTGCAGACATACTCAAAACACAAGCTGCGAGTACTTGGACGCCTTGAAGCTACAGTCACTTACCACAATAGGAGTGTCACTGGATTTTTCAATGTTGTAAAGTCCGGCATACCCCTGATTGGGCTGGATTTATGTGAAGCCCTTGACATTGTGATAAAGGGAGGACGCTTGGTGGAACCTCCACCTGAACCCATAATGAACTGTGCAATGATTTCCAAACTAGATCCACTGCTCTCATCCACTGGTCACAGAGTGGAGATGGAAATTGGACACGCCAAGAACTTTGTGCATAAAGTGCAAATCCGTCCAGAGGTGAAACCTGTACAGCAAAAGCTTCGCCGCTTGCCACTTTCAGTGAGGGAGGCTGTCACCAAAGAACTGAATGAACTAGAAGAGCAAGGAATTATTGAGAAAGTTGACTCTTCTGAATGGGTGTCCCCCATTGTTGTCACCAGTAGGAGAAACGGAAAGATCCGCATGTGCGTGGATATGAGGGAACCTAACAAAGCAGTGGTGCCTGACAGCCACCCCCTACCACTGATTGAGGACTTGCTGCCAGAACTGCGTGGATCTAAAATGTTCTCTACTTTGAACCTGAAAAGTGCTTATCATCAACTGGAATTGCACAAGGAGAGTAGAGGGCTTACAGCTTTTATTACACATGAAGGTCTATATCAGTACAGCAGAGTGCCTTATGGACTAAGCTCCGCCCCTGCCGCATTCCAAAAAATGATGACAAAGATTCTCAGTGGATTTCAGGGCGTACAGTGCTACTTGGACGACGTCATCGTCTATGGCTCCTCACAGGCAGATCATGACACTAATCTGGAAACTGTCCTGCACCGCATTCAGGATGCTGGTCTGAAATTAAACATGGAAAAATGCCTCTTCCGCCAGACCACACTGGACTTCTTGGGTTATAGACTCTCACCTGAAGGCCTGGAGCCTAATGATTCCCATGTCAAAGCAATCCTGGATGCCCCTGCACCTGTTGATGCACCTTCGCTGCGTTCGTTCCTGGGTCTAAGTGCATGGTACAGCAAGTTTATACCTAACTATGCCAGCATTGTGGAACCTATGAGGGCCCTGCTGCGAAAGAACTGTGCATTCACCTGGCATGATGAAGCACAAGCAAGCTTTGAACTAGTTAAGAGCATAATTGTCAATGGACCAGCACTGAAACTGTTTGACCCACATAAGCTCACAGTGGTCTCAACCGATGCTTCTGATTATGGGCTGGGAGCCGTCCTAACACAAGTTAATGGTGCTGGAGAAGAAGAAACAGTTGCTTTTGCCTCTCGCAGCCTATCAGATGCTGAAAGGAAATACTCCATTGTGGAAAAGGAGGCTCTGGCATGTGTATGGGCTGCTGAAAAGTGGCGTGTGTGGCTCTGGGGAAGGAAATTCCTGCTACGCACGGATCACCAAGCACTGACTACACTCCTGACCACAAAAGGGAATAACCGGGCTGGTCTCCGCATAGCCAGGTGGTCTTCTCGTCTCATGCAGTTCAATTATGATGTCCAATACAGGTCTGGATCACAAAATAGTGTTGCTGACTGCTTATCCAGACTACCACTCCCTGGAACTGGCATGGATTACACAGACACTGTGGAGTCAGTTGCAGCAATAATGACGGACACCAATGCAATTTCTATGGAACGTTTTAAAGCTGAATGCCACTCCTGCCCTGTTCTTACCAAGCTCCGTGAACAAATTTCAAAAGCATGGCCGGGGAAAAAGACTGCCGTAGACCCTGACTTACAGCCTTACTAGATGATACGTGATGAACTGTCAATTGTGGATGACTGTATTGTCAGAGGCACTTACCGCCTTGTTGTACCAAAGTCCCTGCAGAAACACCTGATTGACATTGCTCATGAGACCCATCAGGGAATTGCTCGCACAAAGCAGTGCCTAAGAGCACTGTACTGGTGGCCAGGGATGGATGGTCAGGTGGAAGGTCTCATCAAGGCATGTGCTACATGTAGACAGAATGATAAGTCAGCTGTAACCCACAATGCGCCACTACACCCTATTCCATTACCTGTAGCTGGTTGGGAGAAGGTTGGCATTGACATCGTTGGTCCTTTTGACACTGCACCGAGACACTGCAGGTTTGCGGTCACGCTGGTGGATTACTACAGCAAATGGCCAGAAGTCGCTTTTGTCACACACATTGATACAGCAAAAATTATCCAGTTTCTAACAACGATCTTTTCACGTGAAGGGAACCCAAGGGAGCTAGTGAGTAACAATGGTACACAGTTCACTTCTGCTGAATTCAAGGAATTTCTCAAGCAAAGAGAAATTGTGCACTTGAGAACATCTGTGTACTATCCTCGTGCTAATGGAGAAGTAGAACGGTTCAACAGGGTGCTGAAAGACTGTCCGCAGACTGCTTCAATACAAGGTACACCTTGGAAATCGTTCATACAATCCTTCCTCATGGATTACAGAGCAACCCCTCATGCAACCACAGGAGTCAGCCCAGCATGTCTGCTCCATGGAAGGCAATTGAGAACAAAACTTCAGATCCTGGATTTCGTTCCTACCCCGATAAACGAAGGTGATGTGAGAGGAAGAGTGAAAGACAAACAGGACAAATCGAAACAGTACACAGATGTGAAGAGAAGTGCAAAATACCAGCACTTTTACCCTGGTGATCAGGTTCGGGTCAGAAAACCATGGAAAGTTAAGAAAGGAGAGCAGAAGTTCACAGAACCAAGGACGGTGGTGAGACAGAAAAGCCCTCACACATACCTGCTGGATGATGGGAGGACGTGGAATGCGTCACATCTTTCTGTTCTACCAGCGTTAGGTGCTGCAGTGAACTTGGACAGAGACCGAGGAAATTCCCAACCCGCGAACCATACTCATCTACAGACTAATGAACAATGCAGACCTGAAAGGGACAGAAATACCCCTGCTTGGACCAAAGACTATGTTCTGGGTTAGACCTAACAGGGGTCAACCGCCTACATAGGGTGGAAACTGTTTTTCAGTTGATTAAAGAAAAAAAACACAAAAAAACAAACAAAAAAAAACAATTGTACTCACATTGGTACTGTTGGTTGCTAATATTGCTATTATTTATGCATTAGCCTTGTTCAGTTGTTGCCAGCTAGTACATAGCACCTTATTTCTGATGCATATTCATGTATGCTGTGATCCCAATAGGCTGGTTAAGCTATCTACTGTAAACGGTGTTAAGCTTAGTACGGTGTTGAGAATGTTGTTATTTTGAAGAAAGGAGGTTTGAAATATTTTGTTACAGAAGAAGTTAGTTTTATTGAAAGGGGGTGATGTTGTGTTCATAATATGCAGTATGGTGTTACGAATTATAACATCCAGCCATTAGAGGCGCTAGAGGGGAGGTGAAGGAAAAGAGGAGGGAGGAGAAGGAGATGTAAACAGATGCTGATGAGTGAAAAGTAAATACTGCGATCCCCTAACGTATCCGTGTGATTATTTGACTTAGTAGTAGCTAACGCAACAAATGTTTATAGTTAGAAGACTTTCACGTCAACAGGAAGGCATTTCAGTTGAAAAGGAAGTCATTTCACACATGGCTTAGTGTTCTGGAAAAGTGAGGAGCGATTAAGATCAGGTAGGAGAGGAGAATGTGGTGCGGTGTTCAAAAATGATGTATGCACATTTCTTGCTTTTTTGGCTACAAATCCAAAATTCATTCTTTTATGTGAGGGGAAATGAAGAGGAGGTGGCAAGATTTTTTACTGGTGCTTTGGAGTGCATTCAGTTGTTACAAAGAGAAGATGCTAATCAAGAGAGGCTTTATGGCATTCTTGAAGACAATACAAGAACTCTAGCTGCATTTCTGGCCATGTTGTCAAGAGATGACGCTAATAGGGATGTCAGCATGACATTAGGATCTTTATACAGATGCTTCCAGAACCTGCTCCATGAACATGACAGACAAAGATCCGCTGATGTTTGAGGCCTCCCACAACAGCAACTGGGCATCCAGGTCGACCACGATATGCCATAACAACTGAACAAATTTCACACTGTGTATCCTTTGGTATGACATGGCAGAGAATTGCAACCTGCTTTGGCATAAACCGACGGATCCTCTACAGACACAGACAGAGCCTAGGAGTACAGTCAAGCTATTCTGTGTTGTCCCCTGAAGATCTTAACAGCCTGGTGACTGGTATACTGCAGACAACACCAAATGTAGGTGAAACCTATGTCCATGCAAGCCTGCGACAGAGCTTACAGGAAGTTGATCCCATTGGCAGATCATTTAGACGCTGCTATGCGAAGAGTGTACAATATTCAGATCCCTAATCAATTGTGGTAAGTTGACATTGGTAAAAAAAATGATGTTTTACATGAGTAAGAGTGGGGCCTATTAATACCACACTCAAAAGGATACTATACTGTACTTTACTATGCTATAATGTAAATACAAACACACTTTCAATTATTAAAAAAAGTACATGTGACTGACTGCAATTTAGAAAACAGAAGTTAGATATTACTTGTGTATGTTCATGTGCACTTGAACAATAACACAAGAAATTGTTGTCTCTTAACAGGCATTTTGACGGCAACCATAAGCTTGTGAGGTGGCGGATGGTTTTTCATGGCTGCGTGGACGGCTTCAGCAGGACAATTATATACCTGCGGTGTTTATCTAATAATAGGGCATCAAGTGTCTTGTCACTGTTTCTTCAGGGTATCCACAATTTTGGTTTACCATTAAGAGTAAGATGTGATCATGGAATGGAAAATGTATTGGTGGCTCGATTTATGCTAGAAAGAAGAGGGTTACACAGCGTTATTACTGGGGTTTCAGTCCACAACCAAAGAATCGAGAGATTATGGGCAGAACTTAACAGAGTGGTTTCAAGACATTTTATCAATATATTTAATTTCATGGAGGAAGAAGGTATTTTGGATTCTCTTAACGAACTACACCTTTTCTGTTTGCATTTTATATATTTACCCAGAATTGAACATGCAGTAAATTAATTTATAAACCAATGGAATCACCACAGACTTTCCACACAAGGGGGCGAACACCCTTAGAGCTCTGGCACGCAGGTGTCATAAGGAGGATAGGGATCCATCCTGTTGTGGATGATATATTTCTGGACAACAACCATTATGTCAGAGAAGAAGGGCCTTTGCCTGCATTTCAAACAGGCAACAATATAGTGGTTCCTGATATTAATGTTCAGTTAAGCAATGTCACAATGAACACTATTCAAGAAATAAATCCTCTTGAAAATGATGGCAACCATGGCATAGATCTTTTTTGTTCAGTGTTGAATCATCTTACAACAGTTGCCACACAAATTAATTGAAAACAGGAACAATTAGAAAACTTGTTTATTGCTGGAAATGTTGCCAATGTGCAACAGCTAAAATGGTTATTTTTGGTTGTTACTGAAAATAGGCATTACCTTAAAAGAAAATATTTGTTTTACTCTTTCAATGCATACAGTATATGTAATGTATAACAACATTCAAGACAATGTTCAGACAATGTTCAATGTCCATGGAAATTCCACAATGAATGAATATTCGTTAACAAATAATAATAAAGCAAAAATAATGACTTAAAAAAAAAGAAAAAGTTTGTATTTCTTTTGTGCACTCCTGAACAAAACAACTGAGCGCTCACATGGTATGGGCAAAAAGTTTTAAAACTTAACCATCACAGAAACAACAGGCTATAAGAACTTACAGTGTACAGTACACTTCATCTGAATTGGTCCTAGTCTATCTACACCACCAACAAGTGACAAAATTGGCCAAATCTAAACTCACAGAAAATTCATGGCTGACCAAATCCATAAGTATTTGCGAGAGCGAAGTCAAATTTTTCTGTGAACTGTTTATATGAATCATGTAGGGGTAAGCGAATGGTGTTTATGCAAGTGTTTGCCGTAGGGAACATGGGCGTGGAAGTACAGTCTGCTCCTTTGTGTATGAATTCGACAGAGGGGCATGGGGAGAAGCCCACTGGTGGCACCATGGTTGCTCCTGTTGCAAAAGCCAAAATCTTTTGAAGCTTTTTTGGCCCATCTTCTTCTGAAAAACATAACAGTGTGACAGTGTTTAAGTCATTCTATAGAACTGTACAAAATAGAATAAACTTGTGTGGTTGTTTATAAGAACATTTAACAAATATTTACCGTACGAGTCCAGGAGATATTCTCGCCAAAACGATACAACAGGGTCCTCTGCAGTCCATTTGTTGCTGCCTTCAGTTGAACGGCGGATTTCAAACAGGTCCTCCATGAATTCCCACGTCATTGGGCATGGCTGAAAGGAGAACAGCGGGCGGAAACTGTCTGGATATTGCTGTACTAGGTTGGGAACACCTAGTGTTTTCAAACAATCGCGGAATCTGCAAAATTACACAGAACAGGCAAGATTAAGTAATTAATTAAGTAATTTCTTCATGATTCCTTATTCACTTTTGTGCTGTGCATTTGTATCTTTGTTTAGACATAAAAAATGTTTTAGCACTGATTAGTGAACGCCCCTAGCGGAACTGCAACAGATTGCAGGTACAATGGAGTTAATAGGGAGTGATCCGGCTCACCGTAAATGGGCTCTGATAAAAACAATCCGCTGCCCTGTTTACCGAACACCGGCAATGCTACAGCGGACTTAAACTGCCACCTCGTGGCGATAAGTTGTAATACATTTCACACAGCTGCGTGAATCACGGAAAGCGCGAATAAGGTGGCCACTTCTAAATGGGACCCACTGTATGTGGTAACACAGCCAATAGATTTTTTCAAATGCGCTTCTAACCTGTTGTTAACATAGGAGCCGCAATAAAAACGGACACGCCACGCAGCTGACACGCTCACGCCCCTACCCTGTGTAAAACGGGCCTAAGTAGCCTGTTTAATATCCAAAGACAGCCATTGTACTTCTCAAGAGTTAATAACACAGAGTTAATAACATTACAGTGAACTGTTTGAGATGGGAGACCAAAAATAAATAGGCGGTCAATAGTAAAACGATTTCCTACGGTTATACAGTATTTCTTATGATGCCTACACAGCATTTCGCACGATAGTTTTTCTAGTAGGCCTATATAATGCTTTCGTTTAATGTGCACACGCGCATGATAAGACACAATTGATTGTGGCCATTCTGGAGATTTTTTTTATCTGTTGTTAAGAGCTAGGCCGCTAGTCTGATAGGTGATTTTGGCTAGCTTCAGTAGCCTAAAGCAACGGTCCTTAAGTTGCTCAAAATATTCAACATGTAATCGATATTTGTATAGCCAATGACATTTTAATACAAAATTAAAGAATTTGAAATGCCAAAATGCTTACCTTTTTTTCCTTGTGCCCGATTTCCATGCCCGAAACACTGTTGCGCTTGATAGCGTGACGGTGGAGCCTGTGCTCCAGAAATGGCTGTCGTTGGCGTTGGCATCAAGGGCAAGTTAACGTTACGTGGGCGGGATGGAAAAAGTGACGCTAGGCGACTGTCAACCGCACTTTCGCTTGGGGGTTGTTGCTGCTGGCTTGTTGCATGACTTAGGGTCGTAATTCGCCTTTGGCTAAGCCCCGCCCCCCTTAGTTACTGTTGCTACATCCGACATTCTCTTCTGGGCTGTGGTTTTCTGGTTATCTATAAGGCTCTGGTATCAACATGGCTTATGCTGTGACAGCTCTTCCTGCTGAACTTTTGTCAAACTTTTATAAAGCAGCAAATAAAGTGTCCGATAGAAGTAGGCAAAAGGGGCTGCAATATGCGTTCGAAGGCTATATTCAGGACATACAAGTGAAACGCGACGAACAACAAGGCATCCAAATAGAGGCAAAAGCATACCGGTCACAGTCAAAAAATGAACCACCGCATATCATATTAATCGAGACGGAGGCTGGGACTGACAATATCAAGGAGCAACACTGTTCATGCAAAGCTGGGTACGTCTCTATTCACTTCTATAATCGTTATTACGAACGTTAACGAACGTTAATGTTACGCACGTATAACGTTGTATTTCTTCAGCGTGTGCTAGCGTATCAACAACTACGCAACTTAAGCTGTAACGGTGATGTTTTGGTTAGCTCCACAGGGTTTTGCGCGCACATCTTTGGGGTTTTGAGGGGTTGAGCTGACTGTGAGGACGTCCACACAGTTTAATCCAAATACGACACTTGTCAGGATTTGACTTCTTTTTTGGGAAGGGGAAAAAATGGACACCCCCTTCCAACCTTTCTGGGAAACACGTATCTGTGTTACAAATGCCCCAGGCACAACGTTTAACCATATTTTTGATAAACTACGACAGTATAGCCTGCCGAGACCGAAAATATGAGACGCCTGCGTTAAAGTCAATGGAGTGCTGTGAAAAAGTGTCGGACCCCTGTGGGAGCTCTCTTGGCTGTGATTGGTCAATCTACATTCTAGGGTGTGGCTTAGCCAAAGGCGAATTGTCGCAGCTGAGGCCAATATATTATTAAGGAGGGCAGCTGCTTCAGAGAGGTTGGTTGTATGTTGATCAGACATCATGCGTGCTTGCTCTAGTGATATAGAGCATCACAGTCCCGCCCACAGCCGATGCCGGAAGTTCCTCGTTCAACTTCCTTCCGGTTCAACTGAAATACCTTCCGTTTACACTGAAATTGTCATGCATACACACTAGCGAAATGCTCACACACATACAACTGAAAATGTTGAACTCGCTAGAGTTTTTCAGATGTGTATTCGCATTTCACTAGTATGGGTGAGAGCATTTCAATATTCGAAAAGGTTTCAGTAGTGACTATGAATGGTTTCATATGTGTATGTGCAAGGTTTCACTATAGTGTGTGAATGGTTTCATATGTGTATGTGTGAGGTTTCACTATAGTGTGTGAATGGTTTCATATGTGTATGTGCGAGGTTTTACTATAGTGTGTGAGAGCATTTCATATGTGTATGTGCGAGGTTTCACTATAGTGTGTGAGAGCATTTCATATGTGTATGTGCGAGGTTTCACTATAGTGCGTGAGAGCATTTCATATGTGTATGTGCGAGGTTTCACTATAGTGTGTGAATGGTTTCATATGTGTATGTGCGAGGTTTCACTATAGTGTGTGAGAGCATTTCATATGTGTATGTGCGAGGTTTCACTATAGTGTGTGAGAGCATTTCATATGTGTATGTGCGAGGTTTCACTATAGTGCGTGAATGGTTTCATATGTGTATGTGCGAGGTTTCACTATAGTGTGTGAATGGTTTCATATGTGTATGTGCGAGGTTTCACTATAGTGTGTGAGAGCATTTCATATGTGTATGTGCGAGAGCATTTCATATGTGTATGTGCGAGGTTTCACTATAGTGCGTGAGAGCATTTCATATGTGTATGTGCGAGGTTTCACTATAGTGCGTGAATGGTTTCATATGTGTATGTGCAAGGTTTCACTATAGTGCGTGAATGACTTTGGTTTCACTTGTGTATATGCAAGCTAATTCTGAATAATGTCCCAGACGGCCCCTCATAAAATACAGTTTGTCTTCTCTTTGTCCACTTGCACTATTTATGTTTTATGTGAAATCTGAATTATTTTGGAGATCCTAATACCACAGAGTATTTTTAATCATTAAACATGCAATATTTCAATGCTGTAAGGAATAAGCTCCTTATTTACCCTTTTGAACCTCCTCCCTCCTCTCCGCCTCCTCTTGGCAATCCCTTTTTTCACAGATCATTAAGGGGAAGGATGGATTAAAGGATGTACAGACAGGTAGATGAACAGGCAGAAGGATGAGGAAAGACAAACATAATCACACCCCAGTGAACACGCCTCCTGTGTCATTTGTCTGACAGCGGGTGGAATCTAAATCTTTTTAGAAAAAAATAAATAAATGAGAATGAACGTTGTCATGGTTAGAGGAAAGTAATGTTGCAAGATGCAAACAGTTTCTGATCCAAACGTAGTCATGCACATCTGGCTGCGGTGTCACGTGGTCCTAAAGTGGTTCAAGTTTCTTCTCAAGCATGATAACTAATTTCTTTTCAAATGCAAGACTTCTCATTCGAGTCAATGTGTGGAGGACCCCAACAATCAATCGTCCAAACTCTTGTGTTTAACCCTTCCATTGCTTTAATAAGACACTTCAACTAACAACCCTCATGCATCATTAGGGATATTTTTGTCCATTTGGGCAAAATTTTCCTCAATATATGGCCATCATTTTGGCTGTGTTGGTGCATATGACACAATTATTTGTAACAAAGTCTCTCTCTACGCAAAGTTTGAAATAAAAAAAAAATAGAATGTAATGGGTCAGCAGAACTCTATGAAAAAGATTGCCCTCTTGAGTCATTAAGAACAAAAATGTCCACTTCCAAAAAACTGTTAGTTATAAAATAGTTATTTTCCATAAGACTAATGTTGGGGGACTGGAGCATTTTTTTCAAATCAGTCTTGGATATGACCAAGATTATCTAAAATATTGTCTTGAATGCATTATTAGGTTTTGTGTAGCATCAGATTTAAAATGTACTATCCTCTTGAGACTTTAGCGGACAAAAATGTCCCATTGACTGCCATTATAACCACATTTTTTAATCTCATAGCCATGACCCATTTTAGGGTGTGTGCGTGTGTGTTTACAGCCATACAGCACTCTTTCAAGAAAACAAAATGGGCCCCTTCTCTTACTACACTTTACTTTTTTTCCTGCTGCTGTAAGGCTCCACAACGAACACTCTTAATATGTGCAATATTACACTCAAGGTTCAACACTTTTACTATTTACTTTATACTTTGTACAACTTCATAATCCATTTACACCTGGTCCATAATATCTGACAATCTGTGCAATTCAATACTTTTTGTTAATATGCCAGTCATTTTTTTATTCTATTGTCTTCGTCTTCTCCCGCTTATTCTATTGTATTTTATTATTTATATTTTATACCCTACACTTTTTACTCTTGGTATTTGTTTCTGCCCTTTTGTATGCTGTTGTAAACTGCAATTTCCCCATTGCGGGACAAATAAAGGCTTTTCTTAATTCTTAATTCTTTAATTCTTTTAATTCTCTTATTTTTAAGTCTTATAGTGGAGAAAACAAAAACAGTGGTTAATGCACCTGGCTGAAGTCCTGTCACAAACAGTTTGAAGCTTGGCTGTTTGCTTATTTGAAGTCAAAATCATTCTCTGCTAAAGAAGAACGTTTGAGAGTAGGTGCTAATCTCAGGCTCTTTGACTAACTAAGCTATCTGGTAATAGGTAATATGGGAATGGAAATTAAAATGCCACACAAAATCTGTGTAGAAAAAAAGGTCTGGATTCTATCATCTTAAAAAAACACGAATCAAGATGTTCAAGTATGACTTTAAGTAATCTGCATATCCACCAAGTGGTATCAGGGTCCGTTCTCAGGTATCCTTAAAAAACTCTTCGGAACCTTACGTCCATTCAGAAAGGTAACTCTGGCCCCATTCGGACCTTGGATTATTTAGACTTATTTAACTTCATAGTTAGCTTACTGACCGTGATGGAGGCTGCATAAATATCAGGGTCATGCGTCTTTGAATTCTTCCACCTAATTTGTAGCCACAGGGCTTGTGCCAGCTTGCTAGTTTTGGTAGGCTACCGTCAACTGCCTGAGATTAGATAGGAAAATGCTCCTTATCCAATCCAGTGACAGGGACGCACATACTGAAAGACTGTCAGTCCATACCAAGAGATCATGTACTTTGAATGTCCAACACACACACACACACACACCATAGTTGATATCTTAAATTGGAAAAACATAGCCTCAAGATACCATACACTCTTCCGATAAAGACAGTGTGCTTCAGTAAATGGTGGCTTTATCTACCTAGGTGCAGGTGTAAGCATGTTTTGAAGTCACAGTCCTGTAACCAAAGAGCACTGATGCTTCTGGTCCGATCTCTACAAATCTTCTGTCGCAGATTTCAAATTCGAACGGCCATATAGGTATTTCTGCCAGGTAGGTTTACTGCTGTGACTGGCAGGTGGGTATCTGATAATCTGGGAATAACACACATTTGTCATTTTTGGAGCCGTGTGCCTACAAGGTTGTCTAAACTTCCTTATTAAACTCTGAATTCTGTTTGATAGTGACAACAGTCATATTTGTATGACTAGTGACAAGATGGTGCTGATAATGCCCAGAACTTGTGACTGTGGAATAAGATAAGAATTTATCTCTTTTTGCCTTTGTGTTTCTACTATCTACTCTTTCTACACTCTTTTTGGTTCTTCTACTATTTTGCTCTTAAATTCGTATATACAGTGGCTGTGGCATTTATGTACCTGAGCTGGAGAGAGAACCAGACATTGATTTAATATTAATCTCTTTCAGGAGTTTGGATGGGGTGATAAAACTGATGATAAGGTGAGAATAGGACAGGAATAATTGGAGCTCAATTCAGTTATTTCTGTGTGCTTACAACAGTTAGCTTAACTAGTCGCAGCATGTTCTTCATGGACATGCCTCCCAGAGATTGCCCTCTGTTACAGGTTGTGGGGCGTTTGTGCATTCTGAATTGAGGAACTCAAAAAAACATGAAAAACAGCACAAGGTGTTGACCTGGCTTACAAATTCACTAGAATCCAAACTGATGAAGTATCTGTGGGTTGCAGTGGACCCATTTTCATTCTCTGATGAGTCAGAACTGTTTTGGAGGCACAATATTAGGAACGTGGTCATAATGTTATACCTGATCGGTGTACATTTATGTATGCCAACTTATTATTTTTTTTTTTAGTGATGTTGTAAATAGGTTTGTTTTTCTTTACTTTTGTTGAATATTCTGTGTATTTGTGGCTTTTGTGCTATATTTTCTATGCACACTTTAGCACATGTGGCACATTACTTATGAAATTCATCATCTCTCGCCTTGATTTTTATTTTGTATTTGATTTTTTGTCAGGGTAAACTCCATAGCCAAAATTTACCTACTGTATGCTCAAAAAAGTTAAGGTATCATCCCACCTCTGTGGGGTATCTGAGTCTATCTATAACTAAAATACAGGTTCTAGATAGACAGGTGCTTTATTTATGTATCCCATGACAAATTCGGTAAATACCTTTGCGCGGACCAGGAATCGAACACAGGTCCACTGCTATCATCACCACTATACCACCTCCATCCTCAATACAAACTCAAAGCAAAGCAGAAAAAAAAGTAAAAGAAGAAACTGAGATGAGAAGAAGAGCCTGTCAATAGATTCGGTTCGTTTGCTAGCGTCACATCTCTAATTTCTATGCCCTCTTTTGAAAACTTCTCCCTACTCACTAACAATCCCCTCTCAGGTCTCTTTGTTCTGAGAAGAAAACACCAACTAGACAAGTCTGCCCGCAGGGTGGCAACATATAACTGTATTCATCAAGGCTCTGAGTGTGTGTGTGTGGGCCTTGGTGATAATAAGAGACACACAGCATCTATTATTGTAGTATGAAACCTTTTGATACACGGGGAGTGGAAACACGCACGTGCTGGCTTCATGTCGGGCTGTACACACACAATCATGCTCTAAAAAAAGTTATTCCCTTTCTGACACAGCCGGTTCCGTTTACACAGGCACACGCATTCCCACACATTTGCATCACGCTGTGCTTTTGTATAAAACATAAACACGCAATTACCGACAGGGCCTCCTGCGGTTGCTTGCAGTCGTTCCGTTACCTCGTGGAGCCACAGAGTGCTGCCGTGCAAGGTCTAACATCTAATAAACATATGAGCACACAGCAGTAGGGATCGTCTTTCATATTTGTTGACAGTTATTACTGCACAATTAGTTGAAACCGAAGCTGAGTTAAATTGGGTTTTAACGCAACACAAACAGGATGTTTGGGATAGGATGTCATTTTGGACACGGAGTGTAATCCCACATTAAACTGAATGTCAAGAAACACAGCATTACAACCCTGCCTGAAATAACTAACAAAGAGACCACACCTTAATTGATGCAAGGTGATTTATTGGTGTTCAGGACTTGGGGGAAATAGATGAAGGTAGGAGAGGGGCCAAGAGGATATTTGATAGGGCTTGAAGGGAAGGGATGAGTGGGGTCGAAGAGAAGGGTTGAGAGGGGAGATGGATGATGGTCTTTCAGATGCGTAGGACCCCAGGAAATGTGAGACTCAGGGTTGGGGCTTCTCAGGAACCTTTGGCGTGGAAATACAATGGCATGCGGCGTGGTCTTGTGATATATATATATATTACGATTAATTTATTACAAAAAAATTAACGTGTTAAAAAAATGAATGCATTTAATCGTAGTTGGCATTCCAAACAAGGCGGAACCTTTGTCAGTGCACGATTTCCTGGTACAGCGATTACACTGATGCACACGTCAGAGCTCAGCTAACGGATACCAAAATGGAGGAATTGGATGAAAGCACGTTGCTAGGACTGATGGAAGGCAAATTTTATTTTAAAAAAACTACCTAATGGAAGCCCTGATAAAAGCAGTTTTGTGAAAATTGTGCAAAAAAAAAAAAAAAAGAAAAGAAAAGAGCTTGCATACCACCGAAACACTTCAACCCTACGGTGCCATCTAAATGCAAAGCATGTTGCAGTGAGCTGTTAGCGCTAGCAGTCCCAGTCCAAGTACAGACAAGACAGGTCGGCAGCCCAAACTTTGTTATGCGAATTTAATTTATTTAAACATAAATTTTTTAATTTAAACATAAAAGTTAGCTTCTGTGTCATAAACTTAATTGAAGGAGGATTTGAAGAAAATGATTTGAATGAAATTTTTACCATTTGCTCATAAAACTCATTATGATGTAGTAATTAAAAAAAAATAAAGACGTTGGCTCAAGCATTTTCACAAACTGATCAGATAAAATCTTACATTAGTTTTTTCTGGACATCTTCAATGTCATCTGCTAAACCCAACTGGTATGTATGTATCTTGTATAGTTCATACATATACTCACATACTGTCTATAAACTGTTCTAATGTACATATATGTGTATTATTCTATTGTATATCTTTCTACATCTTATATAATTAGATATTTTAATATATACTTTTAATATATATTTATATACCTCTATACATTGTACCTCACTATAATTTTGTTTCTGTATACCAAATATCCCTGGGGATAAATAAAAGGTCTATCTATCCATCTATGTAGTATGACAAATGTCATAATGTCTTTATAGTGTGTAACTAAATTAAACTGAGTGACGTTACACGATGTTCATCATATGACTAACCGCCACGATTGTCACTGTTGACAGTCCTTGCACTTAAGCAGCTTAAGCTAATGTTCCTTTTTTGTTGTTTCTCACCTCTGACACTTATGACGCTGTTAATTGTGCAATTAAAACAACAGCTCCTGTGATTCGGAAAAAGCAGTCTGTTTGATTCTACAGCATCCCAAACAGCCTCATTCGTCTGGCAGACACTGAACACGTACCTGCTCAGTCACTTTGAAACGACACAGCAGCTACAAACATTCAAGGAATGACTCGGCCTCATATCGGTACTGTGACCATGCCTTAAGGGAAATGTTCGCGTACCCTCCAGATGGACCTGGACGCAGTGTGGCAGGTGTTGCTGCCAGAGGCACTGGATAAGAAGGACGGATCATAACAGATTTCACACAAACACCCTGAAACCTGCTCGGATAATACAAGGCCATGTAAGGTTTCCAGGCATCTGCTGCCTTTGTGCATTTGTGTGTGCGTGTTATCTGTTTGTGTGTGACAAGTTTTTGACAGATTACTCAGAAAACCAAGTCCTATACAATCTCTGTGTGTTTGCATGCATGAAACAAAGGAAAAGAGTAACAAGTTCATGTGCTTTTACAATAAATGATTGTTGATTATCTAAGCGTCACATATCATCTGGTCTGCCGTAGTCCATTTGTGTGTGTTTCAGTTTGCTGACAAACAATGACAATGAGACTGAATTTCTGGCATTCCACTTTCATTTGAGTTTATTCACAGTCCTGGTATTATGATTGCAGTATATGACTTGGCAATCAATGAGCTTTTCAAGTCCACATTTTCTGAAATGTTATTTAGGGCCTTGTGTGTTTTCAAATGCTTATGACTTCTCATCATAGTCCAGTTGGCAAAATATTCATCTCACATGTTATTTTCTTTATACTGAAATATGATTTCTTCACTAAGAAAGAGGACGCCTTAATTGATGCAAAGAAGTTTAGGGGTAGACAGGATGTGAGGGAAATGGATGGAGGGACGATAAGGGCTGAAGGGTATGGATGAAAAGGGGCAAAAGGGCTGAGATGAGAGAGGTCGAACGGAAAGCATAAAGGGGGCGAATTGTGCAGATAAACCTTGGTAGAGGAACAATGGGAGTGAGACTCAGGGTGGGGGAATATCTCAGGAAGCTTCAGCTCCTTGTCCTGTGGTTCCTGTAATGAAAGGTCGAAGAAGAAAAAGAGAAAACAGAGATGGGGAGAGTGGGGGTTTAGAAGTGAGAACACAGAGGGAGACAGTTAGGACACACCTTTGAATGCCACGGGGCATGGTCTTGATCTCAAATTTAAGTTCTAATAACTTGAATTAATGAATTTAAGGACACTTGTGCCATGTGAGACCTGGTGATTCCAGTAGTGTTCCAGTCTAATTTAGTTGTGACTCTCGGAAAAAGATGATGTATTCATTGCTTCAGTTAAATTCCAATGTGCTGCCATCAATACCATTACTAACCCGGTAAAGAAAAAAAGACATTGCTTTAATATTATGTGCATTCACCCAACAATCTGAACCTGTGCCTGCTGCCGCATCACGTTCGCTTTGTGTTGTTTTCCAGCTCCCCTTTGTAATCCTTCAAAGCCTCGTCGGTCCTGGTGGCTGGAGCCAAATGTGACACTTTACTAATCACACGAAGAACGCGGCGTAGGTGCACCAAAGGCATTAATGTTACACCACACACTGTATGTCAACACACACACACACAGCAGATAAGAGGGATATTTAAGAGTAAGATGCACCGAGTAGGCAGCTAATTGTGAGGTTGCATGCTTGTGTGTGTGCGCTGAGGCTTACAAGGTCTTAGAAATGCCATAACTACAGAAGGAAACACACGTCCAGATTATGCAGTCGTGTTTACAGTACTGTGTATGTATATAAATGTACATAAATCCGACTCTTTAAAGCCGGAGAGCTCAGCTAAAGTCTTACTGAGGGTTTTATGGAGCTCATAGACGCCCACCTATGCAGATGAGCACAGGGAACGCACAGTATGTTAATATGACCATCATAGTGTCAATCCAGAATCTTTGTTTGTGTGTGTGTTTTATGCATATATAAATCATATATATTTAGGAAATTGTGGGCTTTATTAATCCAACACTATGAAAAATAAGTATTCAAGTCTATTAAATTTTATTTACATAGCATCAATAATAATACAAATTGTCTCGAGATGCTTTACAAAACCCGGTGTGAAACCCCCAGAGCAAGGATAAAGGCAATGGTGGCAAGAAAAACTCCCTTTTTAACAGGATGAAACCTTGAGCAGAACCCAGCTCATATGGAGGGACCCGTGTGCTTGAGGCCGGCCAAGTAGAGACAGAAAAAGAGAGAGAAGAGAGCAGCAGGAGGAACAAGATAAACATACATCAGACTAAAGCGTACATGTAGAATCTAGTTGTGATACCAGAACAAGATATGTAGCTGTTGATGTTAAATGAAAGATTGATAATGAATGTAAGATGAAGACCATTGCAAATCGTTTTTATGTAAGCTTCTCCACGCTTGCATCCAAACAGTTTTGATTCCAAAAGGCCCAAAGGATAGAACAATTAGGTTAACACAAATAGACACAGATCACTTTGCAAGCATAGCGCCTTAAAATCTACCTTAGAGAAACACTCAGTAGAACAACAGTATAAATCAGAACCTTTTTTCTTTCTTTCTTTCTCTTGACTTTTAATCTAAAATTCTTCAACTGTCTCTTAATCAGAAAGAAAATGTATGCTGGCATTAGTCTAATTGCTGTTTCCACTTGCAGGAGGTTTCAGTGTCTTTAAATATGTTGGGGCATTTCTTTTACGAGCTATTAGTTGCTTTAAACAAGTGGCACTGTAAAGGGAAAAAAAATAAAAAATCTCCTGCCATGAAAAGGAACCAAGGAAACAGACACATACAATATAAATGTGTCACTGTTGAAAAGTAAAATACTGTACATATGCATATTCAGCGCTTGAATAAGTTGCCTTATTATTAAATAGAGCTGTTTTTTTTTTCTTTCTCCACTTCCTAACAGGTGGCGAGGGCAACCTAGTTTTCAGAGTTCATCTCCCTCTAGATGAATTAAGCCATCCTTCTTTTTTTTCTCTTCTAATTGAAATGAATCCTCCAGGTCAATTTTTTTTTTTTAATGGAGTAGCAGCAGATGTTAATTTAAAATCAGTCTATAAAAGACTGAAAGTGGGAGGACGACGAGTCCCTGAGAGATCAGAGAAACAGGCTGTGCGTGTGAATGTGCCTGCCTGGTGTGAGCGTGCACGCTCAGATGGGGCAGAGAAGATTGATTGTATTTCCACATTTACTACATCTAAGTTGTTTTAACTGTAGCTAAAATTAAATTCAAGACTAATTAAAGAGATTTACCCACTTACCCCATCTAGACATTCTGATGTACAATAGTTTCAGATTCACTTAGACATAATAAAATGACATAGAATAAAATTGCATTACTACTACAACCTTTACTGGCATATTTTATATGTACACTGGTGTTCTGCTAATAATTGGAAAAAAAACCTTCTTCTGGTCTCTCTTCTATAATACAACAAATTCAACACTTCAAGTGGGCAGAACCACGGAAACACATACTGTATATATTTATTTATAAAATGATAATCATGTTGGTGTGGATGATGCTGTCATCCACCTGCTGCAGTGCGCTCACTCTCACTCCACTGTCTATTGGATTACTGATTACTTGGCTGAGAGGCCCCAGTTTGTGTGGCTGGGGTTCTCCCTGTCCGATATTGTTGTCAGTGATGTGGGAGCACCACAGGGCACTGTCCAGTCTCCATTTCTGTTCACTTTTTACACATCTGATTTCCAGTACAGCTCTGGGTCCTGCCACCTGCAGACGTTCTCTGATGACTGCAGGTGGTTGGGTGTACTGTATTAGAGATAGACAGGAGGTGGAGTATAAGACACTGATCGGAGACTTTGTAGAGTGGTCCCAGGCAAACCCCACTCCTGAATGTGGACAAGACCAAGGAGCTGGTCATTAACTTCAGGAAGAAGAGGACACCAGTAGTGGACAACTATAAGTACCTATGTGAACAGCAGACTGGACTGGAGGGACAACAGAGATGCTGTGTACGAGAAGGGCCTGAGTAGAGTCTACTTCCTGGGGAAGCTCAGGTCTTTTAATTCAATCAGCAAGTTGCCGAAGACTTTCTACCAGTCTGTTGTTGCGAGTGCCCTGTAATTTGCTGTGGTTTGTTGGGGGAGCAGTACCAGCAAAAAGGACATAATTGACTATCGGCAGAGAGTTGGAGACATTTGTGTCACAAGGGACAGGAGGACGCTAGACAAACTGCTCTCCATCATGGACGATCTGTCACACCCACTTCACCAGACTTTAGAGGGGCAGCGGAGCTCATTCTCCAACAGAGTGATTCAGCTCCACTCCCACAGTGAACGCTACAACTCACCTTTCTGTAACAGTAACTGTTAATGCACATTATTGCGCCTTATTAATCCTTCCTATGTATATTATATGCTTATCTCTTTTTCTTGTACATTTGTACATTGTTTGCTAAGCTATTTTATTTTACTAGATTTTTATTTTATTTTTAATTTTTAATTTTTCTAGCCTGAAACCCCCAGAGCAAGCACGAAGGCAACGATGTAAGTACTATTCATTCAATATCCATGGTGTCCACCAATGTCACCGTTTATGAGTACATAGGAAAAACAGGAGGAATCCATATGTTTTTTTGTTTGTGTTTGTGTGTGAGTGTGTGTGTGTGTAAGAGAGGTGGCATGGGAAACCACAGGTTAATCAAATAAATAGCCCAATAACAACAGTACGTATGTGTTCCCTCCCATGTGATAAAAGGCATCATGCAGCTGTAATGGACGCTGTTAGCCTTCCATAATGTCTGTTGCCCTCCAGGCCTACATGCACAGATGATGTACAAGCAGGGACGTGAACACATACACACAGACACGCATGGGCACACACTCAAACGTTTATGCATGTGGTTTGTGTGATTCCAGGCGCCCTCACACTGTCAGCCCATGGGTTCTTCTGTCTAAACTGGCTTCTGCAGTCCACGCATGTCATCTTGAACAGTTTGTCGAGCTGCCATTTGGAGCTCTGCTTGGCTGGCGTCGCACCACACACAAACAGATTTAACTATATTGTGGCTCAAGGACACACATGCTCAGACCGCATGCATTCATTTCTATAATGGCACACATACAGACTCACTGTCTTGTAGCTAATGTGAGCTTTGTGTCATCTCTGGACATAGGCGCATAGGCAGGGAGGATGAATTCATCATTGAGATCACTCAATAGGAAGCAAATGTGTTTACTGTCATCTGTGTCAGCAAGCTTCACAGAGCAATAACAAGCGGTATTGAAGGCCATTTTGCTGCAGCCCACATGGCCAGCACATAAACACACAAACATAGAGACTCACAAACCACCAGATATTTCCCTGAATTATCTTGCATAAGCCAGTTTGTATTTGTGTGAACAGGCTGTGTGTTTGTACAATCATCTTCTGGTCTTCAAATGGAATTGATAGCATTTAATGATAAGACTGAAATGATAGAAAGTTCACAAACAAAGACTGTGCCTTAATTGATGCAAATAAGTTTATTGGTAGACAGGTCGTGAGAGAAATGGAAGGACGAATGAGAAGGATTGAAGGGTATGGGAAGAAAAGGGATCGATTGAAAGGGAAGAAAAGGGGTCGAGGGGATGGGATGAAAAGGGCTGGAAGGATGGGATGAAAAGGGGTGAAAAGGGGTTGAGCTGATGGGATGAAAGCGGTTGAGGGGATGAGATGAAAACGGTTGAGGGGATGGGATGAAAAGGGGTCGAGGGGAAGACACGAAGGGAGGGGGAATGTGTAGACTGATGATGGTAGAGGAATCCAGGTAGCTATGTTTTATTGTTGAGCATCCTCTAGTGCTCATCTGGCAAATCCCACAAAACTACTGTAGGAATAAAAGTTGGTTAACTTTGTTCAAGAGTTTGCATAGGGAGGAGGACAGGGTGGATGGATGGGTTGGGATAAACTTTGATTGTAACACAGGAAACAGTGGTTTCTTTTAACCGTGACTGCTCCACAACTTATGAATGTTTTACCTATAACACAATTCGTCGTTGACATTGATGTCGTCAGTCTTATTTTTGTACATCATCATTGTCAAAGCGAGACAAATGACTCTCATGGTCATTTAGTTGGGAGGGCAAGTTCCCTCTAAATAAACTGTACAGCTTTATGTATTGAGAGGTGGTCTTTCACACCTTCACTTCTTTATCTCACAACTCAGAAGGTCGATCCGAGCCAGGAAATCAGGGAAAGCCATTTTGTTCCTTCACCAACTGAGTTGTTTGAACTTTTCCACAAGCAGCTGAAAATGAACCGAACTGTGAAATCACAGTCAGTCAGTCAGTCCGCTCATCTTTCTTCCCTTCCACTCGCCCTACCCTCCTGTTGCTACTGTAGACATCATCCAGGCAGTCTACCGGCTGTAGAGGTTGGCGTCCACCTGGCTCAGTGCCTGGTGACCGTTTAATGTCAGCCAAGATTCTGTCGATCCGTGTGTGTGTGTTTGTATGTCCGTGCCAGAGAGAAAGAGTGACAGGCGGGGTCGAGAGAGACCTCTGACAGTGACCTGACACTTCTCATCAATCTGAACAACACTCACACTCACATGGCCTCGTGGGTATCGTGTTGATGTTCTTTCTACATAACCTTTCAGGAGCTGCCAAATCCTTAATGTCTCTCAAAGACTAAGCTGGTGTGTGTATGTGTGGCCTCTCAGCAGTGAGCAGATAAAATATGTTTGTTGGAGAACTCAGCACAAGTAATTACTTATTGTTTAGGGTCTGAGGGAACAGAAAATTGCTAATTTAAAACCAACACACAGAATAGGCACACTGAACAATATTTTCTGTATTAGGGACTGTTGTTTAACAAGTCAATTAGCATCCCAACAAATATCTTTCATTTCCTATGAGCTTTTGTTGGTGCAAAATAAATCCTCTTATTCAGTTTTATCATCTTGTCACCCTCTCTCTGTCTAAATCATTCCCTCTTTTTCTAGCTAAACTGTTCTCTTCAGCTCTCAGACCCCTGGACCCCGAGGCTACTAAAGTGGGTTTACAGAGTCAGATTGTATGAGCCTGAGCAGTTCAGGCAAAATTGAGTTATTTTTTTCAGGAGGCATGCTTGTGGATGTGCACACACATTCACATGCAGCCAGAGGCTACTGAGCTGTAACTCAATGGGACAATGAAGAGTTCAAACTGCCAACTTATTAAGTGTTGATGCTTAAACCAGGCACACGTCTACAAGAATGCTAGCTCCTTTAGTAAGTCAGCCTTTTTCTACTGCAAGAACCTAGGGCAGGCGTGAGATGGCACCAGCATTCATAGAAACTGCCTCCTAATTGGTCACAGTGGTGCTTTGACTTGAATAGACATCATCAGCGTGGTAATGACACTGACAGTGCTAACTTGCAATAATGCTTACGATTACCATCTTAATTTAGCATGTTAGCATGTCAACTTTTACCATTTAGCACTGAACAAAGTATAGTGGAAGCATTGGAGTAATGGACAAATTGCAGTTTTTACCAACACTTCAAAGAACTACCAATCTGATTACATTCTATTGCGAGGAGGCACTGATGTCTATGAAACTTAGACTATATTCAACAGTGGATATTTTGGAAGAGGAGCAGATGATCACTAAGGTCAGCAGAGTTCCTCCTCTGGAGTCCATGTGCATCAGAAGAAAACGTCATGGCAGCCCAACTTGATACGTGCCTGGACCAAAGAGGTGGACCAAACAAGATACAAACCAACACGGCCATTTGTAGTTGCCATAGAATGTCAAGTACGTACACTGTACAATATATATGATGCAGTTAAGCATATGCACCATAATCTAGATAATAAAGATAAATGATGGTGATTGAGGAAATACGTAACCACGTTAACCACACATGGTTCCTCATACATCAACATGACCGGATCAATAATTAACCACATACCGATACGTTATGTAATGACATCTTGATTAGATTTATTTATTTTTTAGTTAGTTAACAGCTACAAGGACAGAATGTTTTAAGAGTCTCTCATTATTAATGAACAGACATCACTTACAGTGTTTGTTTCAGTGTTTATAATAGCGATGTGTTTTTTGAATGAAAGTTTTTAATGTGACTCAGGATGGATAGTGAGTTTACGCTACCAAAAGAATGCGGACAAATGCGACCCAGACCACCGTCAAATATGGTCGGAGATCAGGGTGTCCACACCTGTCCGTTACGCTGGCCACTTTGGTTGCCCAGATCAGATCTTAATGCAAGGTCTGAACAGGCCCTCGGTGTGACCTTTAAACTTTGTTGGTTTGTTTACTTCTGTCACTTCTGTTTCTCCTCTAGTGCACTAGTTCTCTAAGCTGATCAGAGTGATCTGTCTTTCCGATTCAACACACTAAATCGCCCTCAAAGCTGTCAACAGGGGTCCGACGAGTGGCAGCAGTGCGGGTTCTTTTACGAACGCAAACACGCAGTAAAACAAACACAAAATACAAATAACAATGTTCTCACATTTTTACCTGAAATTTGCTGGCACACACACATTAAACACACACACACTGTGAGTGGTGGGGTGCTTCATTAGTCTTGGTTAATAAAGTGTAAAGGATTTTCATTAGTGCTGACAAGCCAGCTGGCTGAGGACAGAGCTGAGTGACAAGAGGTCAGAGAGAAGTATGAGAACGGATGATAAAGGGATGAAGTGACGAGAGGAGAAAGGAAAGACACCAAGAGTCAAGTTTGTTTATGCAGCACTTCAGGAAAAACACATGGTGGCTAACTAAACCCTTACGCTTACACAAGAAAACATAGAGGGTGATGAGTAGAATAAGAGAATAAAGGTATGGAAGGAAATGAGGAAAACTTGGAAAGAGTGTGGGGATGAAACTATTTGAGGAGGGGTGGAAAAGTGCCACAAGGGATGGGGGAAAGACTGTGAAGGACGTTAATGAAAAAAGAGAGTTGGAGAGGGAGGGACGACAAACACTGCAGGATGATTAATGGGAAATATGGGAACAGGCGACGGTGGGATGAGTTAGATGTAAGAAGGGGAAACGGGGATCAAGTCAGGGAGGAGCACTTGAAAAGAAGGGGAGAAAGAGGTGAAAGTAAAGGAGAACATTTGAGAGGAGACGGTTGTAGGGAAAGAGAAATCCATAAAGAGTCTTCAGATAGAGAGATTGATGGAGGGAGAGGGAGTACTTAGAGAGGACAGATGAAAGTGGGGCAGAGGACATAGAGCTTCAGGTAAAGTCAAGTCAGCGTTATTTAGAGAACAATTGATAGAACAAGCAGGAGACCTTTTTATCAACACAGACTCTCAGCATTACCCAACAACTCAGCAACCATTTCAGAAAAAGATGGCCCCCACTAACAACATTCTGTTTCCAGACACCACAGGACACTCTCAGAGGGCCCATGTCCATTCTCTGAGTCACAACTGTTTCAGAGGCACAACTCGCTGAAAAATAAATAAGGGACATCTCATTGGCAGGGCCGGCCGACCCGATTGCCTTCACCCTTCAGGGTGTGGTGAATTTTTTTAGCCCTTTTTTGTGTGTATCTGAAACGATTTTTTTTTAACTATTTGACTCGAACCTGAATTGTATTAGATGTATATTTTGAGTGATATGAACACACGGAAAATAAATTATTATTCAATAATTTATTTTTAACACAAAATAACAATATCAGAATAAAATAAATATCTTTTCTTAAACAGAAACCTGTGCTGCTTTACTGTAGAAATGAATTTAAAACAATAGAAAGCAGAACATTCCTCTTCTATAATAATGCAATAAGAAAAGTGCAAACAGAAAGTGTGAGGAAAGTGTGAGAAAAATAACAGGACAAAGTGCGTCATACTTTTGTTTCTTAATACGGGACGATTCCGTTTTTCAAGGGACGGTTGGCAACCCTACACAAGGGAGACCTACACAATATTAGGAAGGTGGTCATAATGCTATGCCTGATCGGTGTATAATAACCAGGTTAACTCAGGGTCGTGGGTTTGATTTTGCTTAAACTTATCCACTTATGAGCAACATTCCACTTCAAATGTTTGACCAAGGTGTGTATTAGGTAGACAAAGAAGACAACATGTCAGTCGGTGTGTGTGTGTGTGTGTGTGTGCATGTTTTGTCACAGGGATTTGGTGATTTACACAGGGGAATAGGCAGCTGCTCTGGCCCTGAGATGATGTTAGGCTTCTGTGTATGGATGTGTGTGAGAGCGTGCACCTTTGTCTGAGTGTGTGCTTGTTACAGCAGCAGAATTTAAGTGCCAATTTTCATCCGTTTTGCTATTTTGTTTTGGTTAATACAGCCTCCAGTGGTGTAGAGATCTAAGCATTTCTGTGCATACTCTTTGTGGGGCCCTTGACCTTTGCCGTTTCAGTGCATCAAATCAACCAATGTAAACCTACACATGTGCAACAGTTACCATGGTAATTGGTATACTATCTCTGTTACAAATCACCTTATAGTGCCTCTTAACTAGAAGAATGTTTCTGACAAACACTATTTAGTAAATAGTGATCGCTAAAAACGCTAAGGAAAGGCAACTTGACTTGTAGAGTTTCATCCAAGATTCATCCAAGTAGCTCCTTCAGTTATAAATGACTGGTGAGGAGCTGGGGTTTAAATAGGAACATCTGTGGGTGTCACCCATCAGAAACTTGCATGACGGTCCTTTAGAACTGAGGAAGCTACTTGGACGGAACGTCTTCTAGAAACTCTACAAGGCCAGGCGCCTTTCTTTAGCATTTTTGGATAAACCATGACCTTGATGACTGAGAACCTTCACAGACAGATTTACCCGTGAATTAATTTGTACAAAATATTTTTATTTATATTATATTTTTGACTGTTAAAGATAACATATCTAGAAAAGTCTTGAAATATATGAATGACTTGACTCCCTGCAAGAGCTGAGATAGATGGATGTATACCAATGAGATGAGGAGCTCAATAAAATAATAAATAAATGATTAAACTCTTTCCAAGAGTGTAGTCTGTGACTTTGTCTCTCATATATGACATGCAGCGAGAACGAATGCAGAACAAAAAAAAATCACATTGCCATCCTGTGTCGATTTTCTGTATGCCCCTTTATATTATGTGTTTCTGACAAATCAAAAGAGATGGACTGTGTGTGAGTTGTCATTCATTAAAGGAAAGCTGCTCTTAATACCTCCTTTCATTCTGGTCACTGAACATGTTTGGTGAGTCAAGTGTATTAGATTTAAGAGCCAGTAAAAGGAGAGTAGAGTTACACAAAGAAGTGGACAAAAGGACATGCTTCTTCCATTGCCATTCAGGGGTGACATTGTCCTCCAGGCCCAGACACACAAAGAGACAGGCAGGTTGGTGTGTGTGCGCGTGTTTGCATTTGTGTCGCTGGGTGTGACAATGCGTCCTTCCAGATCTGGACAGGACACACTCCGACCAAAGTCACCTCCTCATGAGCTTTCAGACAGCTCTGTGTGTGTCTGTGTATGTGTGCGCGCATTTATTCGTAATGCCCCTAATAGGTTGTATGTGTGTTCATGTGAACTAAACACCGTCGTGCACACTATGATGCACAAGCTCCCACATCCGAGGGAGATCCATAAAGCTGCAATCAGAGCTCAAGTGGAAAGCAGCAAAACAAAAGCAAATATTATAAAAGGAGTTTGCAGCGGCTGTGGTGTCCCCTCAGATATTGACTCGCAAATTGTTTCTGGGTCTTCAAGTCTGAAATGAAAAGGAACGCAGGAAACTTTAGGAACTGTAGGAAAATTCCACCTCTCAAGTAATTTGCTGCTGAAAATACGCTTTCCCTCCCACTTGCCTCTCCCCCAGTCTCCAGTGCAGTTTACGGCCTCAGCTCCTCCGTCTCTATTTTGATCTGTGGAATGAGTTTATCCATATTTAATGATTGTTCTAATGAAGCTTTCACCTCGAGTTTGCCCTGCTCTTTATTTTCCTCTCCCGCTTCCCGAGCGCAGTCAGTTTGTCCAACATAACAAAAGACAAAAAAAACAAAACAGACATCAAGGTTCTGACTAAAAGACTGCAGGGACACTGAACGACAAAGTATTATCAAGTGCAAGATGTGTGCCAGCTGATTTTAATACAGATGTGTGTTTTTTTTTTGCATTTGTGCGCCGTGGCATGAATGTGTGTTGTTTGTGTGTGTGTGTGTGTGTGCATGTGGCGACTTGGGACAAGGCCCATTACTCCAGGCTAAATGACTAAAGGGTCCCCATGATGCCCGTTGAGGGGCCCGAGTAGAATGATGGGTTCCTGGCTGAGATGAAGGGGTCCGCGGGGCAACAGGCTCGATGACAATGATTCATTGCCACGCCTGAGGCCAGTTTTCACAGACCACCCCCCTGTCCCCACACACACACACAAAAGGATAGAATCAGACACAGAGAACACACTCATTCTCTCTGTCTCTTTCTCTTGTTTCTTTTACACACACTGGCTCTTGTTGAGTCGCTCACAAACACACACACGGGTCCTACACAAGCTCTCATCCGTTATGTCCTCCGTTGTCAGGTTCATCAGTTAGACTCAAGCACTCAAAGCAATTAAAATCAAATAAAAGTGAGAACAACTAAAAACTGTAGACGAACAAACAAAGCAAGCAGAACTGATAAAAAAAAAAAATAAGACGAACAAACAAACACTTTGTCAAACTAAGATGAGACTTTGTGTGAGACTCTTCATTTCTCTGTGTGTAAAGGTTTATTTGTGGGTCGTGATATAATGAATCGGTTGAATATGTGTGTGTGTGTGCGCGCATGTTTGCATCACTGGGATTTGGTGATTGACACAGAGGAATAGAGGTCAGAGGTCACTGTGCTTAAGTGTGCATTTGCTCTGGCCCTGAGAAACGGTGACAGTGTCAAGGTTTGTGAGTGGAAGACAGAAGACGTTTCTGTGCATGGATGCTTGTGTACTTTTGTCTCAGTGTCGGCCTGTTACCTTCATTCTGTATTTCCTCTGACCACACGATGAAACACACTGAGCATGCAGGCCCTATTAGCATCATTATTATTATGTTTAATATATTAGAATTATTTATAGTTATATTAGAATTCTGATCAGTTTCGTGGTTCACAGAAAAAGAAATGACTATTTCATGAAATGCATGGTGTAAAACTCCATGTTGCCTCGCGTTGTCTTTTTTTTTTCTTGTGTTAATATATGTGTTAATATATGGTATGTCTTCGCAGTTCTGTTTCATCAAAACATCTCAAGTCTAGTTGAGGCAACAAAGGATTTTTAGTTAAAAGACCAAGAAAAAATCTTTGAAAACTCCACATAACTGTTGCCTCAGATGCCTCATTAAAGAGAAACAGCTCCGCTCTGCATTGACTAAAACTCTTGCTGCTCAGGTCGAAGACCAGAACATCCGACACTAGTGGAGGAACATAAAGGCTGTTTTTGATATTTGTCATAAGAAGACATCAGTCAAGGCCTTGATCAGAGCATTGTCCGTTCCAGTGGCAAATTTGGGAGATTGTGGCCGCACATAGACCCTCTCATAGACCAAATTATAAAACGGCACATTGGTCAGATTTCAGTGTAAAGCACATGAGGCTTCTCCCTAGTTACCAAGATGTGGAAATTCTAGGGTCTGTTATGGCTGGCAATATTTTCCAATGTACAGTCCATGTAATGGCTACAAAACTAAAAGAATACTTTTGTTTGACCTACAGAAGTAGTTGTTCTACATCAGTCTTTGCAAGGAGTTGGAGGTTTAATTTAACTTAATTAATTTAATCACGTTTAATTTCAGTTTGTGCATGATTTTATAAATGATGTGTTGTTCCATTTTTTGCCTGGTCTGATAACCTTTTAATACCACTTACTGCAGCGCCATGATTTTAATATTAAAGCCATGGTTTAATTTAATCTGCCTCCATGCTGGGAGACATTATTCATTACAGTGGCCTCTTAATGCTGCCATTTCTCAAAATGTAACAGGGTGATTGCAGTTTCGCTGTTCTTTTTCTTCCCACAATAGCTTAGGGACACAATCATGATAAGCTCTTGAGGATAGGTGTGAAACCATTATTATTTTTTTTTCTTCTGCCACTACAGAGCTGCTTCAGCTGCAGTATTTTAATTGGCGGTGAGGTTTTCTTTCCTCTGTCTTTCAGTTCGTTCCCCGTCTAACAAATAAACAGTGGGTCCTTGTGTTCTCCGTGTGGTATCAGAACTTGATGTGTCATGTAGTTTGGGGTAGATGTGTAATTCGGTTTCTGTCGTGACAGCGTATGCGGTGTGCGCATGCAGACATGTATAATTCATTCAGTCCATGGCTTTATGATCCTGCTTCCTCTTCTGCTCAAAGTTTTCAGTTTTAGCATTCAGCATTTCAGCATTTTTTAATTACCTAATTACTCAGGTTTACTAATATGATACAACCACAGACCTGTTATTCTGCAAGTCCATCAGCTGTCCCACACCCCAGTTTCCCATCACATCATACCGCCATGTGTAGCGTTTACTCTCGACCAGACTCTCCTTCTTCCCTCAGCATTCTTAGCATTTCATTCTGTCCCACTGGTGTGAATTTGTACTCGTCTGCTTCAGTCTTTGAATTGAATTTGTATTTAATTTGTTTCAGCTCAACGCTACTTTTAGACCCTCATCCCTCCAGACAATCGTTATTAATATTTCTGGTGGTTCTTTCCGCCAAAAAAAGTCTAGAAGTTTTGGATACTGCCCTAAGAGACCATTTACTGTCCATCACCCTTTACTGTTTCAAGCTGATGCTTATGCTTCCCCTGGCAACACTTCAGTGCATAATAAAGCACTGGTTTTAGTTTGTTATGGAGGATTTGGCTTAGAATTAATGTTACTATGACTGGTAGAATTTCCTCTAAAATATAAAATTCTTAGTAAATGCAGTAAATATTCTATAACTTCTAATAACCTTTCTGAGATTGAAAACAGCCTCAGAAACTGTTACAAGGTGACGTTACCCTTCCACACATGCATAATTGATCAACATCTTGTTTTTCATACCATACCGGGATTTGCACAATTAAGCCAAATACTCTATTATCATACATGAATACAATCACACAACACTGATTTGATATATATATATATAAAATTCTCCAATGTACATGAATGACCAGCTTCAAGAAGAAGCCTTGTACCGTCTGGCTGCAGAAGCCTCCCTGGCAACCTTGCAGAAATTATTTCAATCTAAAACAGCGAATGCATTTTGAAGGAAATGAGGCTGCCCACAAGAATAAAATTGGGAAAGATATTTTGTAATACATGAACATGACGATGAATTCAATGATGTGTCTGGAAAATTTTTAGCACTAAACAAAACTAACTCATCCATAGGGATGGCTGCGGTTTGATACAATGCCAACACGCTTACAATGCCATGCAAGTTTTAATCGTGGGTAATTATTGCTATGGTCATCATCATGCTGACATAAGCGGCCACAATATACAAATTGGTAGCATGCAGGACTAGTAAAGTAAATCTGTACCCCATCCCTCTCCGATGATGTCACCGAGCGTTTCAGTTACGCTACGATGGCTACTTGGCAACAATGTCGCTGGCAACACTGACAGAGTCGCAGCTTTTGTCGCTCATATATTTGTGAACACCATAAAATCATTTGCATGTTGGAAAATTAGTGGGTGATCCTTATTAGCTCATATATGCATCAACAGATAAGAACCCTTTTGCAAGACACAGCTTAAGCTCCTCTCAGAGTCTTTTTTTTTTTTTTTTTTTGACCGGTAAGTGTTCATGAGTCATGATAACATGCCTCTAATCGCCGCTCGATGTCTGCTTAGTGTCACTGCAGTGATCGCAGTCACTTTCAAAAAGCATTGAGACGATAATGAGCAGAAATATCAGGAGGCCTTTTAATGAGACAGATATTATTTTCAAATTAAAACAGCAGGCCTCCTTTCCTCTGTCGCTTTCCCTTCTGTTGTCCTCTCCTGCTTTTGTCTTGTCATTGTCATTCCTCTTCTCCGGGCTGCATTTCTTTCCCCGGGTCTCTGTGTGTTACTCCAATTAAGATACTGAGTAATTAAATCTCTTTTTAATGAAAGGTAACTGTCTGAGTCTGTGCACGCTTCAGTGCACACGTGCTGCGTGTGTGTGTGTTGGTGTCTAGGCAGTCAGTGAACTTCTCTGCAGTTCTGTGAGTGTTGGCAGGTGTATACTCAGCTCCGTTTCATTGACAGCCTCGTGAACCACATGTTAATTTAAATAGAGTTTGGCAAACAGTTAATGGCAGAGGTATCGTCCCTGGGTACATCGTTTGGATAAGTAGATTAGAAGCTTGTCTGGTGACGCGTCTGCATCCAGTGTGCTGTCTAGGGATATGAAAAGCATTCTGTGTTATTTATTAATGTTGATGCATGATAAATAAAAGTATTAAAACCATGGTGTTGGTTTGTTGACTGTGGTGCTAGGAGTGAACGCACACTGGGGTCAGCAAGGCCTGGAAATGCTCAAAGATTAAAGATGTTCCTAAAAAAGTGGGTACTCCATTGTGTCAAAATGACTTTTTTGAGTTAAAAAAAAATATTTTAATCCCAGAAATATACTTTTTAGTTTGTGTTTTCTGGGCGACTCCCACACTCTCTCCCCGCCCCTCTCCTCTGGTTGATTTAACTCACCTGCAACCCATCTGCTCTTTAAGCCTCCATAAAAGACCCAGACTTTGAACTAGCTTTGCCAGTTTTTTCTGGTGCACGTCATGCTGAAGCTGGAATGAAATACACCTCCCCCCCAAAGGTGTTTCGGCCAAGCTGGCCGGGCTGGCTGCAGACGAGCCTGTGGCTGAGGCCTTGAATGAAGTGAGCCAAGCAGCAGCGACGGCCTCACAGCACCACAGTCTTTGAATAAAATGTCACATTACCCGGAGTAAAAGTGGACGTTGCAGATCTGCAGATTGCTGCTCAAGATGACAAACATTTAGTTGCAGAAATGCGAAAATGATGAGACAGATCAGATCATACCAATATAGTCAAAGCCAAAACTTGTGGAGCCTGCAAGGTTAATGGAATACAGTTTAAACTCTGTGGAGTCCAGATTCATGACGGTTTGTATTTGCAGATTTTCATTTTTGCTTATCCCCCCCCCCCCCCCCCCCCCCCCTTTACTGACTACATGCATAGATATATTTTTTTAATTTTTTAGTTTTTTTTAGTTTTTTTCTTAATTTTGTCAATGTAAAGCAGGAGGGATATAGTATCTTTAAATATTTAAAGCTATTAGTGTTTCCAGATCATATACCATATATAGATAGATTTGTTATTAACAAATTCAGCTCAGCAATGCTCAGACTAAGTCACTGTTATTCTTCGGTCCATCACTGTATGAAACCTGTCGAGACTATTTGATCGGTCCGGCATAATTAAACAGCGACCACACACCAAACTATGCAAAATTCTCCGAAAGTCAAAGCATGTGGGTGAAGATGCACCAAGAAATGAAGTGATGCCCCAGGAAACAAAAGGAGATGAAAAATAGCTAGTACTAGTGCAGATTCAGATACAGTAATTAAACTGTGTTTGCCAAAAGAAAATGATGAATTAACGTGTGTGTCAATCATTTGAACCTGAAGTTATGTTTACTCAAACAGCTGATCGACTTTCCTCAGACTGACTGGACAGTTTCTGGGCAAATACATATCCCAGTGTGCTTCCAGTATGTTTTAGTCTGAACAGGCACTGTGCTTCGTACTCTGCGCCAGACTGCACATTCTCACCACATGCTTCATCTGTCCTCCCTCTGCTGCAGCTTTCTTTTTCCTCTTTTCTCTTTCCCCACTTGGCACAATGTTCAAGCTTTTTTTAAAATATATGTTCCTCTTCCATTTGCTTTCCAATTTTATCCCATGCCTCTTTCTCTTACTTTATCATGCTTTCCATTTGGTTCTCTTCTCTCGTCCCATCCTCTATTTTCACCTTCTGGGATCAAGATTGAAGCAAAGGATGATGGGTACTGGCACACCAAGACTTCAGAGTAATGGTGCCAGAGCTTTAGTGCCACTGACGCTACCGCAATGCCCTCTCCATTGTGTATATGTGTGTACATGCGAGTGTGTACCTGGCTTCTGCATAAATCCATCAACACATTTGGCATCAGGTCAACTGGACGACTGTTCCTCTCGGTCTCTACGTTTTGCTGTGTGTGTGTGTGTGTTTTGTTGTTCCTGCTCCCTGGGGGATCAGAATGAGACATGGGCATACAGTAAGGAGCTAACATTCCCCCACAGGGCTGCTCATGCCAACACTCTTTCATATGCATGAGTTTTTCTGTAAGCCAGGTGTGTGTTGGTGAGTATGCACGTGTGTTCACACATTTCTACCCATGGGTTGCTTACAATAGTTAGAAAAAATATATTTTTTAATGTGGGTCTACGTTGCGTGTCTTGTATACATCAGCTACTCATTGCATCAGTTGGGGTTAAATAACTTGTTGCCAGCTGAAAGATAATCGCCCATGTAGAAATTTTCTAATAAGAGGCTTGTACCTATTTGATTAGTTAAAACCAGGGGACTACCTTTTTTTTGGCCAGGCAGTGTAGAGGCCTATACCTAATACATTAAGATCATAATGTTAATTTGAATTTAGCTCAGTAATCGTGAAGTTATCATTGTATATTTGCATTGTATATTTGAGTACTGCACAATGATAGGGGAGCTCCTAATCTCATCTCTCTATCAGGCTGTCGGCTGAGCGTCTGGGACTCTAAATGTGGCAGCTAGTAAAAAAAATTTTATGACAAGAGAAACAGAAGAGATGAAAGTAAACTAAATAAAGAAGACTCTCATTTTTTTCCCCATCTCTTCTGAACACCTTTTTTTTTTACACCTCTGATTTCCAGTACAGCTCTGGGTCCTGCCACCTGCAGAAGTTCTCTGATGACTCTGCAGTGGTTGGGTGTATTAGAGATGGACAGGAGGTGGAGTACAGGACACTGATCGCGGACTTTGTGGATTGGTCCCAGACAAACCACCTACTCCTGAATGTGGACAAGACCAAGGAGCTGGTCATTGACTTCAGGAAGAAGAGGACACCAGTAGAGCCCATCACCATCCAGGGTCTGGAGGTGGAAGTAGTGGACCATTATAAGTACCTGGGAGTCCACATGAATAGCAGACTGGACTGGAGGGACAACAGTGATGCTGTGTACAAGAAGGGACTGAGTAGTCCTACTCTACTTCCTGAGGAAGCTTAGGTCTTTTAACATATGCAGCAAGTTGCTGGAGATTTTCCACCAGTTTGTTGTTGCGAGCGCCCTGTACTTTGCTGTGGTTTGTTGGGGGAGCAGCACCAGCAAAAAGGACATAAGTAGGATCAACAAATTGATCCGAAAGGCTGGTCATGTGATTGGTAGTAAGTTGGAGACGTTTGTCTCAGTGAGGGACAGGAGGACACTGGACAAACTGCTCTCCATCATGGACAATCCATCACATCCACTACACCAGACTATAGAGGGGCAGCGGAGCTCATTCTCCAACAGACTGATCCAGCTCCGCTCCCACACTGAACGCTACAGGATGTCATTCATACCATTCTCTGTCCAGCTGTACAACAACTCACCTTTCTGTAACAGATAACTCCATGTTATTAATGTTAATGGACACTATTGCACCTTACACCTTACCCTGAATATATAATTTATATTCTTCCTTCTCTATTTCTTGTACATTTGTACCATATGCTAATATGCTAATTTGTACATTTTTGCTTATACTATTTTTATTTTATCTTACTAGATTTTATTTTACTTATTTTTTATTTCTATTTTATTTTATTTTATCTTTTTTTATCTGAGGTTCTTAAGAGTGTTTTTTATGTACAACTAAGCTATTGTGACCAAGCAATTTCCCTTGTGGATGAATAAAGTTCATCTAAGTCTAACATTCAAATACACAAATGTTTTCACAACAACATGATGATGTAGAATGAATGAATTAAGGAACAACTGATCGACTTGTGGCTCCGCCTAGCTTTGCCTCCTAGCTAATGCTCTGAATGATGAATACAGACTACAGCCACCTGATGGTATGTAAAAGTGCAACTTCTTGGTAAGGTGATGTAAAGCATGGTTTATACCTCTGTGGGACATAGACGGCCTAATCTACGTACGCAGCCTATGCTGGTGTAAGTCATTTATACTTGTGTGCTCGTTTGTCAGGCTCGCTCTGTAAAAACACCATCCAAACGCTAGTCAGCGCTGTGTTTGCCAGTCTGGTTCATTTTTGTTTCTACGTCCTGCTTCACTTTCTACTTACTGCTTCGCTTTAAACAATGGCGACTGAAACTTAGGGAGCCGAACTTTCGCCCAAGACGAGTCTTACTAATGTTCTGCGAACCTTCTCAGTTAACCATTCCTTGATGTGTTCCATCTTTATTGGTCCAAAACAATCACTTCGAAATGGAGAAGCAGCTGGAAAAGCTAAAGGGGAAATACGCTACTACCAAGTGGACAAATCACGTTATGATTGTGTAGCAGCCGGTGTTCTGCGTTGTGTTGTGCGGTTAGAAAGTGAGACGCACGCGGGTTGAGCATCTATGGGAGTTTAATCTTTAGGGTAAAGAAAAAAACACAGGCGTCACACACCGAGCCACACTGCAACTCTCCGACTCAGCTCCGAGCACACACAGCTCTATGACGCTAGGTGGTGCAACGCCAAAATGACACCCCGGGGGAACAAAGGGCATACAATAGGAAATCACCATAGGTACCTCTTTTTTTTTTAAAAAAAACACAGGAGGGGAAAAATCATTTTGGGGAAGTTCACAACACAAAAGAAAAGAAAAAATAATAATAATAAAAAAAATAAGAAATTTTTAACTTGGCTACATACTCCCCCCTGAACTTCACCAAAATATCCAGTAGTGTACTCCCATACCTTAAACTTCTGCAACTAAAGAGTTACTCACACAACTGAGAAAATGTCTCACAAGGGCTGCGCAACCCTTATGAATACACCTGCAAAAGGGGTGCCTTATACACCACCTCGTACACTATAACTAAGGTAACATAACATGTACCATTTTTTCAAAATAAGGAGTGTAATAACCATCACTACTAATGCCCACTTAATACTAACATATTTACGTACTTGGTGTCTTACAGGGGAGTTAACCTCACAGACGAGGACCTAGCAAGATTAGACTGAATATACTTTCTTCTGTGTCATGTTCTGTATTAATCTATCAACAGGTTTCACTAGCCTGCCCACCCTCGTCCTTATCCTAGACATAGCACTGTTCACTGTGTCACGGGGGCCGTCGTCACTGGGCATCCCACCAATCACACTGGACACACTCATTGCCCTCTGGCTCACACTGTCATCCGGCTCAACTTCTCCGGTTCCTTCATCAGCATCAGGACGCTCTGTGGGAAGGCTGGGAGCAGGACTGCCCAAGACCCAATCGGCTGTCCGATCTCCTGTGACGTTCCTTGTCAACACCTCCGATACCTCGCTTCGCATCTCATCACAGCTTAGCTCAGTTGACTCGGCAAACGATGGTTCATCCTCATCCTCCAATTCAAGTGGCAAGAAGTTTGCACACAAGAGGAGGTTGCGATGCACTACCTTTTCATGCCCACTGGTGGTGTTCTTGATGCGGTAGGTGTGACACTTTGGGTCCCTTGCAACTACCACATACGGGGTAGATTCCCATCTGTCCACCAGCTTCTTGCTCCCTCTTTCACCTTTATTGGCCAGCAGAACTTGATCTCCCTCCACAATGTCATGACCTTTGACTCTTCTGTTATACACCTCGGCCTGGTGTTGCTGGCTGGCGACAGCATTGACTTGGGCGGATGATAATGCCTCCCTCAAGTTCTCCCTCAACTTCAGGACATATTTGTCATAATCAGCGACATCGCAGTCCCTCTCCACATTATGGAACATCACGTCGACTGGGAGCCTAGGGATCCTTCCATACATTAAGTAGAACGGGGCATAGCCCGTCGACTCGTGGGCCGTGCAGTTGTAGGCGAATGTCAATGTCTGCAACATCTGGGGCCAATTCTGCTTCGATCTTGGAGGTAACGCTCTGATCATGCTTCCCAGTGTCCGGTTGAAGCGTTCGTTAATGCCATTCCCCATGGGGTGATACGCGGTCGTCCTCGATTTCTTCACTCCAGCGATCAGCAACAGCTCTTGAATCAGCTGGCTCTCGAAGTTGGCTCCTTGGTCGGAGTGGATCCTCTCCGGGAATCCGTAGACACAGAAGTATCTGTCCCAGAACTGGCGAGCAACTTGCCTAGCTGACTGATCGTGACACGGGAAGGCATGAGCCATCTTGGTGAAATGGTCAGTGATGACCAGAACGTCGACATTCTTCCCTGCTGGAACTTCAGCCGACCAGAAGTCGATACAAACTATTTCAAGCGGGCTTGTTGTCTTAACACTCTGGAGAGGAGCTCGGCCTTCTGGTTCCGGTGTCTTGCTCACCACACAGCGCTTGCAGGACCTGACATACTCCCGAACATCTCGTTCCATACCGACCCAAAAGAACCTCTGTTTTGCCAAGGACAGGGTTCTGTGTTGTCCTTGGTGTCCAGCTTCGTCGTGGATGCCTTGCAGAGCCTGCTTGACCAATGCTGCAGCGACAACATACTGGTAGCGCCTTTTCCCAGTCAGCGAGTCTTTAAGCACCCTGTACAGGACGCCATCCAACATCTTCAGCTTGTCCCACTGCTTTAGTGTTTTCTGAACTCTGAGAGGCTCACTGACTCGCTCCCTTCGAGATGGTCTCCTGCCACGTGCCACATAGTGTATGACTCTTGCTAGTACAGCGTCTTCCTGTTGCTTGTCACGGAGCTCTTTGAGAGAGAATACAGGTAACGCACTTTGGCCTGGTGGGGTGAGCTTTTGCACGTCATGAGCCAACCAGGAGATCACTCTCCCTTTCGACCCCTCCTCCCATTCCATTTGGCCGTCCAAGACTGCTGTCACTTCTTCACTGCTCATGGACTGACATCCCACTTCAGACTCACACTGCTTCACCTCTTGACTGTTTGTGCTCAGCCGAAAGACATTCTGTATGGACTCATCTCTGACCTGTTGGGCCTCTTCGAGCAAGACTCCGTATGGCTCCGCCACGATTCTCTCACTGACACGTGTCCGTATGAATGGTTGTCTGCTCAGAGCATCGGCGATGACATTCTTGCTGCCTGGGATATACTGGATGTTAAAGTTGTATGGTGCCAACTTCGCCACCCACCGCTGCTCACAAGCGTCCAGCTTGGGCTTTGTGAGGATGTATGTTAGCGGGTTATTATCGGTCCAGACAGTAAAAGGATGCCCCTTCAGCCAGTGGCTGAATTTCTCACAAACGGCCCATTTGAGGGCGAGGAACTCCAGACGGTGGGCTGGGTATTTGGTCTGTGCACGAGTCAGAGACTTGCTCGCGAAAGCAATAGGGCGTGCCTTGCTCCCTTCCTCAGGGACTTGAGAGAGTACAGCGCCCAATCCGTCCAATGAGGCGTCTGTTGAGAGGACGAATGGGCGACTGAAGTCAGGATGGGCTAGCACTACAGAACTCAGCAGCGCAGCCTTCAGCTGGTTAAAGGCGTTACTCTGTTCTGGAGTCCAATCTCTTGGGCTGAGTCTCTTGAAGTGCATAGCACGTCTTGCGTTGGCTCTGCCTGTTGCAGCTGCGGTCAGGGCAAACAGAGGCTTTGCCATGCGGGAGCAGTTTTGTATGAACCTCTGGTAATACATCACCATACCGAGGAAGGACTTGATTTTTTTTGCTGAGGGCGTGACCCCATCCTCCATCATCAGGTCCACTTCATTCATGGCAGTAATGGCTTGCACTTTGTCTGGGTCGGTGGCGACCCCATTCTCGTCAATGATGTGACCCAAGAACTTGACACTCCGCCGAAGGAAGTGACACTTCTTCGGGGCCAACTTCAGCCCGTGCTCTCTCAGCCTACCAAAGACCATCTCGAGCCTTTTGATGGCTTCTTCTTCATTTGGGGCGAAGACTAGAACATCGTCGAGGTAGCACAACAGCGTCAAGAAGTTTTGGTCTCCGAAGATGTTCATCATGAGGCGCATAAAGCTCGCCGGGCTGTTACACAAGCCTTGTGGTAATCGGTTGAACTCGTGGAGGCCTACCGGTGTGGTGAAGGCTGTAAACTTTTTGTCCTGCTCGTGCATGGAGATGTTATAGAACCCCGACGTCAAGTCCATGGCACTGAATACAGCATTTCCCCCTAGCGCAGCCAGGCAGTCAGCTTGGTGGGGTACTGGATGGGCATCCTTCACTGTGCGGGCGTTAAGCCACCGGTAATCCACACAGATACGCAACTCTCCATTCTTTTTCCACACGAGTACCAGAGGAGAGGCCCACTCACTGGAGGATTTGCGTATTATGTCCTTCTCTTCCATCTCAGAGAGGGCTTCTCTTAGCTTCTGGTACTGGCCTGGTGGAACACGGCGGTATGGTAGTCGGAATGGGCGGTCATCTGTTAGGTGGATTCTGTGGACGAAGTCCTTGGCGTGGCCACAATCCAATTTGTCCTTGGAAAACACGTCCTCGTACTTCTGTATGAGCTCCACCAGCTGACTCTTCCAGAAGGGGGATACTTCACACAGACTGATATCGATTTTATCCAGTCCGAGGCTGTTAAGTTTGTCCTGAAGGGTAGGAGCTACAGGGGTGCTGCCGGCATGGTCTGTGCCCTTCTGCATGCTTTGGTTTTGTGCTTTCAACCCTGTTTCATGGGCGTGGTCCATGTTGAATTCAAAATCTTCCAACGCCACACATGGCGAAACATCAGCCAGCTTGGCGTTCCTTCTCAGTGTTACAGGCTTGTCGCTTGTGCTCACAATTTTTACCGGCACCCACCTGTCACCACTCATTGAGGCCACGGTTCTCCCTACCATGATGTTTTTCCTGTGTGACTGGGACTTTGATGGCTCCACTAGTATGGCACTTCCCTGAGAGATAGGAGCATTACTAGGAAGCTTGCCCCACACTATGTGCTCTTGCCTGGGCATAAGTGTCACAGCACTAGCAAGCTTTACAGTTCCGATGGTGTCTGGAATCGCGCCGCCCTTCCATCTTGTTATGCCTGAGAGCATACTTAAGAACTGTTCAATGCCTGACTCACCAGAAGAGTCCGCTTTGTTCATCACACGCCAGTAGCTGGGGTCTTTCTTGAACTGACGTAGCAGGTGTTTGATCACATTGCTGCCTACTATCATCTGGTCACGTTGGCCTGGTACAACCAGTGTGGGCACGCTCATTTCCTGTCCATAGACACTCAACTTCAACTGGTAAATGCACTTGGGACGCACTTTCATGCCACCACAGCCCACCAGAACGATGTCCTCATTGGGTTGAGTGCTCTCTGATAACAGTCCTGCTTTGAGGAGTTCCTCTTCAGCACCCTCACTCATTGTGCAAGCCATAGAGCCACTATCAAGCAGAGCCTGCAATCCGATTTGGTCATTCACCAGCACGTCAGCGTAGAATAAATCATCTGCCTTCTCAAGCCTGTGTATGTTCTGGCAAATTATGATACTTCCATTTTGAGCAGACTTACAGTTTTCTTCATACAGGGAGCATAGGTCTTCTTCTAGTTCGAGGGTCTGACATGATGCACTCACACTCTGCCCTCCGGAGTGTGAGTGACTCAGTTTCCCTGGTTGGGCGTGTGGCTCTCTGGCTGGGTTTGGTGTGGCGTGGCTCTTGTGCAATCTCTCTTCTGGTGACCAGGTTCCAAGCACCCGAAACACCTTTTCTCCTTCATGCAGTGTTCGCGTGTCATATGAGTCTTTTCGCCACACACACGGCAGAGTGAGGGGCGTGACCACTGGGTTGGTTGTTGGATTGGTGAGGCTGTCCTGGCCAGGACGCTTTCCAGCATGCTCAGCACTCTTTCTAATGCCCCGGCTTCTGAAGTGGTGACTGCACTATTTTTAGCCTGTGCGGTGGGTTCTTGAACACTGGCTTTCATCGCAGCTAACTCCTCTGCCGCGGGGCTGCAGGTGGCTGTAGCTGCCGTTGCCACCACAATTCTCTCCACCCTAGAGGGCCTCTTTCTTGTCTGATGTTCCCTCTGGTGCTCATCGATGGCCTCTTGGACTTCCATAGCCGACCATTTGCTAATAGGCTTACACCTGAACACACTGGAGAGGTCAGAGTTGGGGCAGTTCCGAATGAACATCATGGCAACTTCCACAGACATGTTCTCCATCTTCCCCCCACCCTTCCGCAGGTGTCTGTCAGCGCGTTCAGCCGCTGTATTTAGTCGGACCCAGTAGTCCACCGGGCTCTCATCCACATCTGGCTGGGTGGCATAGAAATCAGCCAATGGTAAGCTGGACGTGGGGTGGTCACTAAAGTATCTTCTGAGAATATCATATATTACTTCAGGATGTGCCGCCTTGTCAGAATTACTCTTCAGCCCTACCTTGACGATGTTCTTTGCTCGCCCCAACAGGTGACTGAGGATTTCATCCACCTGTTCCACAGTAGAGCAGTCCCTTTTGCGCAGATATGTGTCCATCACATCTATCCACTCTTGGACGGTGTATTTGTCTGTGCCATCTCCTCTATACACCACTGGTTCCTTTGCATCTGTCCTCACCACAACACTCAGTCGGGACATGTCAGGTGTGGATGGTGGGGGATCTAGCAGTGGGAGACTATTAAGTGGTGGGGAACCTCTTATAGGGGCAGTTGTCTGGTTGGCTAAAAGGCGATTAACAACAGAGTCACCAATCCGGGTTCCTAACTCTCCTAGCAGGTCACGTATCTGCCCTAGGGTGTCGCTATCAGTGGTGATGGGGGTGGAAGACTCGGGCTTTGGTACAGGTGTGACATTATCCATACTCAGACTAGACTTGGGATTCACTATGGGCATGGGGAATCCTGGCTTCTCTACAGGTGTGGCTCCATCCATACCTAGATAACTCCCGAAGCTGAGCTGTCCTACCCGCTCTCTGTCTGGGGCACCTGCGTATCTCAAGCCTCTACCCCTCCCGATACTAGAAACTGGAGTAAACTCCATGGCAGTTTAAATGTGCTCAATACAGTGCAATCAACACAATGTGATAAATACAATATGATCAAACAGTTAGCTGTGTAAAACCAGTGTGGTGATGACCAGCAGTTGCAAAATTAAGAGGGAAAATTTAGAATGGAGAATAGAATTATTATTATTATATTTTTTTTTTTACTATATATATATATGAACAATGTCCACGATCCTTGGATTCTTCCTGCGCACAGCACGATACGCTTACTTGCTCACAACTTGACCTCGGCGATCTGCAATGGCTGATCTGAAGAATCCGGGTCACGGCACCATTTGTAGCAGCCGGTGTTCTGCGTTGTGTTGTGCGGTTAGAAAGTGAGACGCACGCGGGTTGAGCATCTATGGGAGTTTAATCTTTAGGGTAAAGAAAAAAACACAGGCGTCACACACCGAGCCACACTGCAACTCTCCGACTCAGCTCCGAGCACACACAGCTCTATGACGCTAGGTGGTGCAACGCCAAAATGACACCCCGGGGGAACAAAGGGCATACAATAGGAAATCACCATAGGTACCTCTTTTTTTTTTAAAAAAAACACAGGAGGGGAAAAATCATTTTGGGGAAGTTCACAACACAAAAGAAAAGAAAAAATAATAATAATAAAAAAAATAAGAAATTTTTAACTTGGCTACAATTGGAGTCGGGGTCTGCCACCGTGATGCATAGTTACATTTCTGGGGAGGTGCACGTCAGGCTACGGCGTTAGGGTCTGCACAGGGTCTGCGTATGCTCTGGGCTGACGCTGCAGCTATGGTGTCAAACTGACAGGAGAATAAACTGCGCATAAGGCTGCATTACAGTCAGTCAGTCATTCACCGGAAGTAGTTCTTAGATGACGGTTTGACGTGCGTGTACCTTCAGTGTAAAATGTGAATGCCATTTCGGTCCCTCTCCACTAGTTCAATGAATCCTGCTCAGTGACAGTATAAAGATTGACGGCTCTAAATGGAGGTAAAGAGAGCTTTGGAGACAACCGGAACATATACATAGCTTAAGATATGATTATTTTTAACAACTAATATTCAAAAATTAAACTGGACGGCTCGTGTAGTAAGAAAATGTAAACATTTATAAATATAAACAAGCCATTTACTGTGCTGCAGAGTACATTTTGCTTAATGTACATTTAGGTTTGTCATCAGTGATCAATATGTAAATGTGTTTAACTTTCTTTTATTGTTCATTTAACTTGATTTTGCATTTTTTGTTACTTTGTCATTTTTTTTTCTTACCTGCGTTGCTCTTGCTATAATGTGGAATGTGTAGAATAATTTAGCCTCATAGCTTTTGAATGTCTTTAAAATGTAAATTCTAGGGATTACCGTTGAAAGGATCACGAGATGTCCTCTACAAGTACACGGAAAGAAAAAAAAACAAACAACAATCCAAATCATATATTATGCATTCATTTAAAATGTAAATGAATGTAAAAGTTAAACTACAGGGTGACCAGTTCACACATAGTAAACTTAAATCCATCCCTTCATATTTTCTTCATGGAAACTCATGCATAATGCATTTAAATGATTTTACTGAATTGTTTTGAAGCCAGATTTCCTTCTATATATATTTGCTTTTTAAAAGTTTGCTTCCCACATGAAATAACCTAGAGGTTCCAGGGAGTTAATACAGCTTCCGCATGGCTGATGTACTGACAGCTGAATCGAAGCACTCAGACGTAGAATGTGACACTATGATATTCAGTTGTTGAATAATTGTTTTTAGGTAAACTGTCATTTTGGGTTAAATAGCAGCTCAATGTGATTATTTGTGGAATTGTTACGACTTATTCATCATAGCCTTTGCACGCACACTTGACACTTTAATTACTGCGCTCAGCTCATTGTTGTACACCTTAATTAGCAAGCTAGTATCTGTCCAAAACATAAACCTGTATTTTTTTTTAAATTTATTCTCATACACTTTCTTTCACATAGTCACATATAATATTTTGCTGTCGTATAAATAATGTAAAATCTGAAAAAATACCTCAGAAAATTGGTAACATTCTGCCGTTGATGACCAACAGAGGAGGAAAGCTGCAGAGAGAGGAACAGTTGTGGGCACGAGGGATTCAAGTGGTGTAACTTCAAGAAATTACTTGGGAGTGCTTATCCTTGTTATCCTGGAAGACTATAGACAATATAAATTAGAGGGTTTTTTTTCGATGTGGAAACTTGCAGAGACAGTGTGCAGACATAGACAGTGTTCAAGTTCACGCTTCACAAAAGCCAGCTCAAAGTCCAGCTCGCACAGGCTAAAATTAACTCATTAATATTAATTATTCACAGTTTTGAAGTATAGCTGCTTTCAAACAGTGTTGTGGTATTCACACCCCGATAAGTGGAAATCTTCAGTAATGTTCATGAGTTTTGACCGGTTTTTCTGGGTGGTGGGGTGAGATGGATGGTAACTTAATATATTCTGATTTAGTTGCATAAAAAAAAAAAGAAAAAAAAAAAAAGTTGAACCTAAGGGTAGCTATTGGACTTGATGGGTTTTCTTGAAGATGCTATTCATCCACATAGCTTCTTCAGTTCTAAATGACTGCTTTGAGGTTTTACATGGAAACACCTTGGATGATTTGCTAACTGTCCTTAAGAGAACACTCAAGTTGCCTTTGTTTCAACTTTGTTTTGATACACCATGCCCTGGATGACTGAGCTCCGTCACGGACACTAAGGCTTACACATTTCTCTTAATAAACGGTGGTAATAGAAAATGTAATGATATTCCTAATGGCCTCAACCTTTCATCGTGCCTCTGCATTTTCTACATGAAGTATCCCGGATGTTAACTTGCTAGACTTTCAATCTAGGTTGTCAGTTAGTTGCCTACACTGCTTCCCATGCCGTAATCACAAGCTCACAAGTTGAGAGTCCCAACAAAGGACTGGGACTTGATCATAAGCTCCTAACACCCATTCACCTTTAGCTTGCACTTATTGCCTTTTCCTAAACCAAATAAATTAGTATACGACTATAATGTAAAATCACAGATTACTTTCATGCCCTTAAGTCATCCAGCCTTAGATGTTACCCAGCAGTGGTGGCATGCTTGAATCCATTCTGATTTGTTCATATATTTCCTTCAGATATTCACGTCATCTGGCTTCTGTAGCACATAAATAAATCGACAGTATGCTGTGCAAGTAATGCATCAGTGTGTAGTGCAAGTTTTGCAAAATGGTAATATGAACTAACAGTAGTGCAGAACTGTTCATCTGTCGAAAAAGAGGTGAGCTGTTGTACAGCGTTCTTGCAAACGGCAGTAAGTGTTTCCTGAATCGTTCTTTATACGACAGCAAAGCTGAATGAGCCTGTTTGAGAGTGACCTCCGCTGTCTCCGCAGAGCGCTGTGTAGTGGGTGGGATGGAGTGTCCATGATGGAGAGCAGTTCGTTCAGTGACCTCCATGTTCTGTCCAGTGATGTTTCCAGCCTTATGGACGAGGTTGTTCTTTCACTGAGCACACGTCCTTCTGCATGTGTAACGTTAGCGTGCCACATACTCCCACAATAGAAATTCATATGGGAACTATGCCATGTTTAAATAAACTAGATTGATCCTTTAAACGCATAACAACATTAAACTGTAAGCAGAGATTTAGTTAGCATGTTAGTCTTCCAGGATTTCATAGAAGAAACAGAAATACTCTCTGCAAAATCTAGTTTGCAACTTTACAACATGAGACAATTTGGCATTTTCCAAATAAGCTCCCGCCTGCACAGCGTACAACAGTTCCTGCTCCCAATTTAACTCTTCTAATTACATGCCTGGAATTTGGATTGCACAGTGACTGCATGGTGTACGCTTTTGGAAGCAGTACTGGGTTATGTTGTTGGTTCGGGGGCCAGGGAGAGTGCAGAAAGTGTGGGCTGGTGCTGGCTGTGAGCGAGACTCCAGTGTGGTTTACCTCTATCTCCCCTCATGCAGGGCTCTGTCTTTCTCTGCCTCACTGTGTTTTGTTTTCTTCAGGGGATTTGGAGGTCTCTGACTCTGCCATCCAAATCCATTGTGCTCGCTATATACTCTGCTCCAATCCTTCCATATATCCTCTCGTTTTTCCCCAGCCTCCCCACTCTTCGTTTCTCCTCAGTTTTTACTCCACTTCCCTCTTCCTCTCTCATCCCCAAATCTCATCTCAGCTTATTTTCTCTCATCTTCTGTCTAATCCTGTTTGTACTGTTCTCCAGCTCTCCCCAGTTGTTCATCCGTTACCTGATCACATCACTCTCCGGGCTTCTCCCTTCTTCTCTCCTGCTTTTTGTCATCTCTGCAAGTTTTCTTTCTTATCCTCACTGCCTCCTTTCCGCAATCTACTATCACCCCCTTCCCATCTTTCCCTATTTCATCTGTTGCTCTCCTCTTATTATCTTCTCATCTTTCCCATCTGATATCTAACCTCCACATTCTCCCCTCTGCCATTTTCTCATCTTCTCTGACTCCTGGTCCAATCTTTCCTCTTCCTACCAATATTCTCTTCTTTTCTTTCTCCATCTAGTATTTTGGACCCTTTCCACGTTCCACGTCCTCCTCTTTCCTCTCTCCTAACCATTTCTCCCTGTCACTTCCTACAAAATCCCGAGCCATTCCTTTCATCCCCTCCCAAACCCGATGCCGGGCAGGCGATCTAAATGTGTGATTTAGAGTGCATCTAAAGCTTTCAGGTCAAAGAAACGCTTCGGCACTCAAAGGCCCTCCTGTTGTTGGACTGTAAATGTTTCTTTTTATGTGTTTGGTAAAGCATGAAACAAAAGGCAAGCCAAGAGCCTGCCTTTCCTTTCCTTTGTCTGCCGCTGTGCTATTTGTAAAGAAAATGAGCAGTTTTACCGACCGGGGTGTTGCAATTAAAATTTAAAGGAGGGAGCATTAGCTAGTTGAGATGGAGGAGCAGCACAGAATTAAACAGCATTATCCGTTTATTACAAGGCTTCATTATAACTCCAGGCTTGAGTGAGCTTCTTCTGCCCACTCGCTGCGATGTGTCCGGCGTCTCATAGCAGCGATCCCCAAAGAACAGCTCTGTCAAACAATGGTGTATGCACATGCTGGCTCTGCAATGACTCTAGTTAACTGGTCGGGGGAGAGGAGGATGAAGATAAACACAAAGCCAGAGAGTGTTTATGTGTGTGTTTTATTTTTGTGTGTGTGCACGCACACACCGACGGGTAAGAGAAGTCTGCAATCAAAGAAAATGAGAGAAAATGGGAAGAAGAGATGAGGCGATGCTGCTAGGTTTGCGGGTGTTTGCCTGTTTTGAAGGAAAGGGCCGCCGCTTCTCTGCCGCCTTTCAAAACAGCTTTTTGGGATTAGCTCCTTGCCGTCTCCTGGGGGAGAGAACCTCTGAGGAGGAGAAGGGACGGAGTGGGATAAGACGAAGGGAGAGGAGAGGAGAGGAGGGTGGGAGGGAGGCAGGGTAGAGAAAGTAGGGGAAGAGACGATTGGTGTAGAGAGAAAGGAAAGGGAGGAAGAGGAGGCTAGTAAAGAAAGGGGGAAAGAAATAAGGTCTAAAAGGAATGGAAAGTCAGATGAGAGAACAGGATAAAGAGGAAAAGGGTGATCTGAGTAAATAAAGAAAATGGAGACAGATGAAAGGAGAAATGGCAGAAGAAGAACAAGAAGAGGAAGGGAAAAGGGTTCACGAGGAGAAAGAAAAAGAAAGAGAAATTCTCCTATTCAGGGAGGAGGAAACAGGAGTCTGGGAACGGGTGAAGCAAAGGTGAATAAGAAAGAAAAGGAAAGAGATAGAGGAGGAGAGCTCAGTGAGGAAGGGAACAGTGAAGGGGAGCTCAGTTGAGAGAGGTAATACTCATCCCTCCTTCATCCCTCTGATATTATTTGTATGTCTGTTTCTCTCTACATCCTTTGAAACATTTTGACATTAGAGCTATAACTTACCGTCTGTCTCTCCTTCACACTCTTACCCTCTCCTACTTGCATATTACCAACTACACATATTCTTTGTCAGTCAACACATCTTTCCTACCACTTCCCCATCTCCCTCTATCCCTGTCTTTATAGCGTTTTGCCACATAATACTGTTTTGTACAAACAGTGAACTGAACAGTGAAATGTGATGCTTAAAAGCTGATCAACGCAGTTACATTTGAAGCATTTTATTTAACCAATTTGACAAAAACTGATCCATTTGGAACCAGATTTGACCACTAGAGACAGCAAACATCAACAAACATCCAATAGAAAAAAAAAAAATGCAACTACCTTATACTGACAGCACAAAATGAACTACTGAGACAATTCATCATGTGAAGTGAATGTTCTAATAAAGACTTGAGAAGTTGGTCCAACAACAATAAATATAAATTAAATCACACTGCAATTGCTTAGAAAATCATCTGCGTGTTTGTTAAAATATCCTGTAACAGAATCAAAATCATGTTCTTTCACCTTTGCGAGCTTGTCACACAACAAAAAAATAAAGAAATAAATAGAAATGAAAATCCTGTCTCCTCGTAATCCTGCCCATTAATCATTTGTTTTCCCGTGACAGCAGTCTCCAGGTTTTAATCGTCTCGGATAGAATGCAAAGATGTGGGAGATGAGGATGTTGTGAAGAAGTAAAAATTTATTGCGAGGTATAATTTTTTTTTAATCTCCATTTCACATACCCCCTCCCTCCCTCCTCTGCATCCTCACGCCTTCCAGTCGAGTCGTGCATGCGGCTCTGCGATATGCCTCTGCCATCGGGTTTTTGATGAGATTAGACGCCAATTCCAGGCAGATTGGTGAGGATGGAATCTTTGCAGATGACAAGTCTCCTCAGCAAAGGTAATCTGAGCACCCTGGAAAGTCTGGTGGATAAGTTTGCACACACACACACACACTGCCAGTGACAGTGGACCTGATGAGTGTCACATTTTGTTTCCAATTTTGGGACTAAGAATATTGTTCCACACAGTACCTCAGCAATTTGAAGTCTTTGTTCTCTGAGTAAAACTAAGACTTGCCTAGCTCTATATCTGTACACTATACCTCAGTAACATCAGCCTCAGATGAGTGGAAATCAGACACACAGCTAAAAAAAACACAGTAACAATAAAAAAAACACTTGGGACACAATTATAGTAGACTACAGTCTTAGAATGAAGCAAAAATAGAGGATAGTAAATAAATTAATCATCACAAGGACAGTCTCAAGCAGAGTATGTGAATAAATAGACAGCTGATCCTATGATAGATACAACTGTACAGGCATACTGTAGGTACAATAATTTAACTAGAGTGAACATTATTATTGACATATGTACAGAGTGAGCATTATTTTTGCTATGATGGGTACCACAAGAGTACAAGAGTTCAACTGCCACAGACAGGAGCGGTAAATAACATTGACCATCTTGTGACAATTCAGTGTTCTGCTGGGAAACTATTGGGCCTGGCATTCATGTGGATGTTACATAGACATGTACCACCCACCTAGACCAGACCAGACACCCCCACCCCATAGCAATGACACTCCTTGATGGCAGCAGCCATCCCCAGCATAAAAACAAACAAACAAACAAACAAAAAAAAACATAAAAAACAGCACAAGGTGTTGACCTGGCCTCCGAATTCACTAGATCCCAAACTGATCAAGTATCTGTGGGATGATCCACAGAGGCCCCTACCCTCAACCCATAGGACCCAAAGGAAGAGTGAGGAGAGTGTTCAAAGTTCTAATGGCCTGGGGGAGGATGCTGTTGCTGAGTCTAAGAAGGTTGGCATAAAAGGAAATCTATCTATAGGAAAGTTTAGACTCATCCTAATGTATTCAGTTCTTTGGTAAGAACTGGACAGAACTTTGGTCACTAATAAATAAAGCCATTTCTATACATCTCATTTAATTTCTCTATCACCATTTGCCCAGTCTACTTTTTAAACTGGGTGGGTGACCCAGTTATAGTAGTTACAATGCTGAATGTAAACTTGTTTGAATGAGTGATATGTCCTCAGTGTCGTTTCATCATCAGCAAGTTCAGAACACTTTTAAATTACCGTAGTTCCTCAAATCTGGTTTGAACAGGATATACCCCTGGTCACCAACAGGCCTTTGCAACTGACAATGCATGCATGGCGGTTTCAGTTACCGCATTCCCTCACATAAATCTGCACTTAACCCTTTCCAAATGAACGCAATTTGAATGGGTACTGCACTGTTTGAAGAATTATAGGGTATCGTCAGTGTCAACGCAGCCCATTCAGTCTTTTATTGTTGTTTTGGATGAACGAAGAAAGCAGGCGCCGCTCTAATGGCACTAGGCACTGCACAATTTAATCCTAACCATGAGGGGACACTGCTCTGCTTACCACATTTCATACTTTGTTGGAATACGTTGACCTGAATCACTGTGAAGTCTTCAGATGCTGATTCAGCTGTGAAGATAAATTAGATCTGCAACCTTGGAAATGCAGAACCTTGCAAATGCATTAGGTTTGTGCGTGTGTGTGAGAAACGTCTTTGTTTTCTACCATTAAATATTAAATGAGACTTTTAATATTTGATAGTGCGCTCCACCTCTCGCCGTTTTTTTGGATGAGCTCACACATGAAGTTCTCTTTCTCCACTTTTCCTTGACATCTTCTTCTTCATATTTTCTCTTTGCTTTTTGTTTTCTTCTGGTTTATCTGCTCACTATTATTTCATTACTTCTCAAACAGGAGAGACTCAACAGCTGCCAGACTGACATGGGATTCGGCACATACTTTGTTGGTTCCCAGAGGGAGAATTATTATTTTATCTTTCATGCCCCCTCCCCCCTTGGAAGACAATTGTAATGACTGTAGATGTCTGCAGAAGTCAAGGTTTGGTGTTCTTAACAGCCCAAACTTTGAGTTTGTCCAAAACTTTGTCAGTTTCTGTGGCCCTTCTAGCCCTCATGCTACCCTCTTGCATAATCTCTCTCTGTCTGTCCATTCACTTGGTGTCCCAGAGACCCCAAAGGTAGCACGAGGGCTAGTCTCTGACATATTGTCCACTTTTGATATTCTTTATTCATCGTTTCATCTGATTTCCTTGTTTTTGTCCTTCAATATCCTTTCTGTAGCTCCCTTTTCATCCTCTAAAGCTTTTCAGAATCCAAGCGTTTCCTTTAACACCCTTCTTATTTTTTCTCCATCGCTTTCTATCCTCCTTTCCCTCTTTTCATTTTGCATTCTATTATGGTCATCTTTTGTCTTCCTCTTTGTTTTTCCATCTTCATTTCCTTCTTTTTTCCATTCTGCCATCTCAGTGGGCTTGTAATTTAGTCCATCTTGTGTGAGCATGTGAGCATTTTATTTAGATTATTTTTTATGCATGTTTGTCTCTTTGTCCTCATCACGAGCCAAAAAGCATTTGAACTCCCATTCCCTTCTTTATATCTCAGTATTGCACATTTGCTTTTATGTGCAGTCAACTGCAAACATGATTTTGGTGTTAGCTATTAGGATGCCGAACAAAATGTGCACATAATGTGGCCAGAATTTTAATATGCCTGAGAATTTGTCTTCTAATTAGAAAGGCAGGCGATAACGGCAGCTAAAGGCAGTAAATATAATGGCTGCTGTGATGTTCTGGATATTTATACCAACCACAATGGAGGACCTGGACCAGAATATGAAAAAGACTTGATCTACTGGGTCACGACTGCCACATAGTTGTTAACTTATCTTTATGTATCATCACCTCAGAAAGTCAAAAGTTCAGTATGCTGAGCAAGGCACATTCAACTGTTCTTTTCAACCTGCACTTGATTCATGAAAATAGAGCCCTTACTTTGCACATTCACACTTCTTATCAGTTCCGTTGTGTTCTGTTTATGAGTGGTAATACCATACATCGACCCGTTGAGTCAGACGAGAGAGCTGACAGCTGACATGAGCAAGCTGATATGACACAGAGGCAACAAGAGTTGCTCAAAGAAAGATACTGCTTTCCCTCTCCTCTTCCCCTCACTCATATCTGACCCAGTTGGAACTGATGCGTAAGGGCTTCACAACAATGGAAACCAAAGCAAGAAGAGGAGGAGTATGAGGAGGAGGTCGCGGTTTCAAAGTAGGGAATGAGGGTGTGTAGGTGGGGGGGCACACAAATAATCAAAGGCCTCATCTTGCAATCTCTTCTCTCGATTTTGATCTTGAATTCTGGGGATTGGTTTCTTTTCATAACCAAAAAGCAACACCTCGGGCTGAATGCTGTCTGTTTTTGTATCTGTATTGTTTGAGAAGTTGTTTGAATGAAGATGAAAGCAAGAGAGAATTTGAGGAGGACAGAAGTGAGGCTCGTATTAATCCCCTCTGCACTTTCAGTCTCTTTCTGTCTCTTTCTCACATTTAGTTTTAGCCTATTTCTGTCAGTCGAGCTCATGTAGATTGACTTAGACTGTTTAAATATTTAAAACAAAACAAAAAACTATGCTACCATTTGATTTTATAGTATAAGTAGCAATGTTGTTTTATTTTATTTGATCCAAAACATGGGTTATAACTCAGTGCTCACTGTGGACTGATAAAGAAAGACACAAAAAGGGTCTTCTCTACTAGTGCTAAGCTCATCATAAATCCAAATTTTGAGTGTGACTAGAACTGAGATGGGTGGGCTTCGGCAAACAACCTGCAAGGGCATCTACCTGTTGCTCTGAGTGGCCAGTCGCTTAATTATACATAATTTTAAGGTTCTTTTCAGACCTTGCGTTAAGATCCAACCTGGGCGATCCAGTCACGTAAATGACAGGTGTGAACATCTCCAGGATGCACTCTGATCACATTTGAGAGATCTGATCTCTGACCACATTTGGAGGTGGTCTGGGTCGCATGAGTCCGTATTTCTGTGGTATTGTGAATGCAATACCTCCTGAGTCACATTAAAGACCACCTATAGGAGTTTAGCTCATTCATTCAGAAAAAAAAAAACATACAACAACGAGAACCTTTTGAAATATTCTAATCTGGCAGCTGTTAACTAAAAAAAAATAACTTGTCAGGGCTGATTAAATGTACTATAAAAACAAAGATTATTCTTAATTTTGGAATCAAGCGGCCATTCAAGAAATGACAGATTTTCCACTCCATAGGTTGCCGCTATTATCTACTAAACTAAAATAATATCTGCAATAAAATGCCAAGACCTTATTTGTACACAATACAACATTTTGCAGATATTGCAGCTCTGGGTTGGACTGTACATTGATTTTTAGAGACTCACCATTAATTCCCACTAAATGAGAAACCTGTCCCGCTGAAGTAACCTCCTTAAAAGGGTTAGAATCAGAGTCACATTTATGGCCACGTATACTCACACATACAAGAAATTTGGCTTAGTGTTTGATGATGTTTAAATGGAAAAAGACCTGTACAGATGCATTGTGCATTAAACAATAGCATAACACATAGACAATAGGGGTTGTGTAGACTAGTCGGTTTGTCAAATTCCCTCCTGTGCATTGACGCTTTAAGCACGATGTCGACTACTCACTGATCAAGTGACAATAAGAACGTGGACGCCTCCAAGAAGACAGGTGAGTAGCCAAGTGTATCATTGCAGATAGCAGCGGTTCATCAAGTATGTGGAAATACTTTACTAAAGATGAAGCCCATTCTACCGTCATATGCAGAATATATAAGTCAGTCCTGAAATACAACAAAAGTACTACTGCAATGCACACTCATCTGAAAAGGCATCTGCTAACGCTAGCAGAGGAACAGTCCAAATCCTCTCGACAGCAGTCAATTAACAGCTTTACCAAATGCCCTGCAGTAGCAGAGAGAAGGAGGCTGCTAATCAACAATTTATTTTATTGTCAAAGTTATTAGACCTTCAGCTGCAATACACGGAGATGGCATCTTTGAATCCAACTACACTATCCCATCTTCCCACACACTGTGGAGTACTATTAAATGCTGTTTGCAATGGTGCTGAGTTACAGCCTGTTTTTATACAGGCTATACATATAGGCAGTGCACAGTATGTAGCACATGAGCTGTCTGTTCTCAGCATATGTATTCAGGTCAAGAATATAGATTTCATTGCTGCAAAGCATTACTTTCTGCTGCGTATTTATTAGTGACGTCATCAATGACTAGTTGGTGTCGACTTGACTTTCATCACATGATAGTTTACTTTACCCCAACAGATACATGTGAGTAACAGTAATGTAATGGATACTGCAGGGATGTCCCAAGCAAGCCCCTTGCCCCCGATTTGATATTTTAATATTGAGTCCCGATCCAATCTTATACAAATTTTCTCCCCTGGAGATTCCTAAAGTCTTTTCTTGTCTTCCTTCCTAGATGTGGCTGGATTCAGTCCAATAAATAGGGCTGTCAAAGTTAAGTAAGTAGTGTGGAGAGGGTAGCTTGTAACTTGGCTCCAGAAAACCTGTGTTCTCTGCTCCAGACGTGGGCTGGTCATAAAACGCCATAAACTCCCTAGCCCTCTCTGGAATGTTGATTCTGTCTCCTGGAAACCTTTCTCTTCTTTTTAACGCACGCAGTGTTCTGTGTTTGTTGTTGTTGTTGTTTAGGTGCACCCTTTTTCTGAGCAGACTCCATAGACTCTATCTGTTTTGTGATTTTTTTGTAGGTGTTGAATCAAGTTGGGGCGGCACAGTGGCGAGGTGGTTAGCACTGATGCCTCACAGCAAGAAGGTCACCGGTTCGAATCCATGGGCCGGCTGGCCTTTCTGTGTGGAGTTTGCATGTTCTCCCTGTGTCTGTGTGGGTTCTCTCCGGGTACTCCGGCTTCCTCCCACCGTCCAAAGACATGCTCATTACGTTAATTGGTGATTCTAAATTGGCCGTAGGTGTGAATGGTTGTCTGTCTCTGTGTTAGCCCTGCGATGGACTGGTGACCTGTCCAGGGTGTACCTCTCGCCCGATGACAGCTGGGATAGGCTCCAGCAGACCCCCGCAACCCTTAACAGGAATAACCGGGTATAGAAAATGAATGAATGGTGGTATTGAACAAGGATTACCTACTACCACCTCACCAAACATCCACAGTGCATCATTTACAAATTTCTGTCTCACTGACTTCACTACTTCCACACAGCATAGATTACAAGATTTTGGTTCCTCTTCTTCGATTTTTGGCAGCTTTGATGCTAGCCAAGAAAGATATTTTGACGCTATGGGGATGAGGTTTTGGTTTATGGCAGACCCAAAATAAATAACTACAAAAAAAGCAGCTTTTGCTGAAGCCTGATACAGATCCAATCATTTAAAAAAGCCTGGATCGGTCCCGACTTATGAGCGAGGATAAGAGGTGTTATTGTCCATTAAGAGCAGTTAGACTTCTGTGGTGCTGGTACAGTAGATAAAGACTGGCATGCCCCCAGTTTGGAGAAGCTGACAGGAGTATCAGCACAGTCAGACTGTTTTTACTAGTCAAACAGTAAAAGATACAAGGTCTAGTGAAAACTAATATTTCCAGCTGACTGAAAACACTTTATATTGAGGAAAACCAAAAGCAAATACACATGAAACACTACAAAACTTCAAGTACAGAAAATACAGTATGTGGACTGACTGTGTTGTGGACCAGGGGAAATATGCACAAAACTATGAAAACAAGACCAGCTTTGTAATTATGATTTTACAGGAAAATCAAACTTAAAAGCCGCAGTATAATGATGATTAAGTAGCTTGGGTTTGTTTTTTGGGATTTGTAAATTAATAATACATAGTATATAGAACAAACCTGCAAAAAAAAAGAAACAACATAAAATAACATAAATCATAAATCAATCCACAGCGTCTCCAATTAGCAACTCGAACATCACTGCATCTTTATGTGCAAGCAAGGTTCCTCATCTTCTTTCTATATTTACCATTACCAATAGAGGGCAGCATTGTTACGCTGAGCTGTAACTATTCTCCGCTGGCATCTGCTGAGTGTTGAAAGCCAGCACAGAGTGGCTGGATGGCACGCAGTTGGTTGCAGCTCAGACTGATAGGGAATACACCAAACTCAGTCCAGTACGCTCAGTTAGAAGACACACACAGATGCACACACACACACACACTGGTTTTATCTGGACTAGATGGTGGAGAAGGATGAGGGGAAAGGAAGGGCAAGAGAGAAGTGTGAGAAGACAAAAAGGGTAAGAAGGTGAAGGTGAAGAATGGAGGGTGTGCTGTGATGCTGGTGTCAGGATGGTGGGAGAAATTAAGGAATGGTGTAAGGACAATTAAGGACTTAGATAAGGTCCTAATGTTGGAAATACAGACATTAAAAGAGGGATTAATAGAGAGGGAAGAACACAAATATGGATAGAGAAATTAATAAATCCAGAGAAAAATGAATGGGTGAATATTCTTCTCATCCCAATTCTTCCCTTGACTTTCCCCTTTCTCCTGTCCCCTTTTCCTCATCTTCAAGTCTTACATTCCATCACACACATCCTTTCATGTTATTCCCCTGCCTTGCGACTCCTCAATCCCACTCTGTCTCAGAGTGCTGGAGGTAGACGGTAATGAGTGTTGTGACAGATTGCAGCAAGTTATCAGCTTCCTAACGCTGCTTACAGGGGACAGCCCGTCACGTTCCCTGGTTCCCTGGATAAAGAGTTGGAAAAGGGGGGGAGAGGAATGGGGTAGAGAGAGAAGCATCCCTCTAATTTCCTCCTCCCTCAGTGCAGTCTTTTCTGTCTGGATTATTCAGTCTTTTAAACTTTCTCATCACTCCTTTTCAGTGCTCTTTGTGCCTTCTTATTTCTTCTCTCTCCTCCTCCCAACTAATTTTTGTAGCTTCACACATTCCCTTCTTTCATCCTGTCTTCTTCATCCTTGCATCCTTTCTAGATTCTCTTTCAACCACTTTGTCCCTCTGTTCATCATAATTGAGTATTTGTCTCCATCCAAAGTAAATCTTAGTCATTTAGTCTTACCCTGTGTTTAAAAATATGCATTTTTTTTTCTTTTTTAAAGGTGAAAAGTTCACTCAAGTCTTCTCTCACCATCTTTCTTTCTCCGTTCCCTGTGCTCAGTAAAAGTTCTTGTCCTAGAGGGAAGCCAGAATCAGTCAGAGTTGAAACAAGCAGCAACACCAAGCTTGTCCCACTGTCTCTGCAGTGATAGACTACAATAATACCATGAAGCCGAGAGGAAGTTGAGAATAGTCGAAGAAACAGGCGAAATAATTAGGAAGACTAAGAACTTAGTGAGTGCAAAAAGGCATTTGTTCCAAAACAAATGACATTTAGTTTTGTTCAGTGGCTGCGATCACTACACTAAAAGTTTAGCAATACAGAATACAGACTGTAACCTATACAAATGAGGTGAAGGAGTGAATGTTGAGAAACACGGGTTGATCCAGGGACTGAAATGTCCATCATAGATGGGCCAAGAAGCACTGTTTTGAGAAAACCAGGAAATGCGATACAAGTTATTGAAAGGTTTTATTAGTTGTTTTTCCATAATTTCTCCTCCTGTGGTTCATCTTTGGAGGCAACAATGAAGCAACAAGTCTTGTGGAACAGAAAGAGATCGGGCGCACATGAATGCCAAGCCGTCGACTTTGCTCATTGGCCCGCAAGGACTTTACCGACTTCACTTTTTAAATTTAATCTTGTTATGTCCAGTGGAGCCCAGTGGAGGTGCAGAGGGACGTAACAATTGTGAACACATTGGAGTACAAAGCAACAGATAGTTTGAGGCTACTGGATGGAATTTCCTAGTGAGCTGGTCCTTAAGCAATATTGTGGTTACAGAAGGTTAATAAGCTATGTTATGTTAGTTTGAATCATAGACTGAATATTAAAGATGGATGATGGGACAGCTCCTCCAAAGTGAAGCCAAAGCAAGGACAGCTCCCCTTGGTGGCTGGTTTTACTATAGGTCATAAGCCCCCCCCCCCCTCCATGTTAGTGAATGGGACTTGGACCAAAGTACACGTCAAATAATTCTTGTTGCAGAAATGGTTTCTGTGATTTTAGTTAGTTAATATAATGCTGATGTATGTTCAAGTTTTGTTTTAGTTAGTTATTTAATGCTATAAAAACAGGATGTGACATCAGGATGACAAACAGCTGCCACGCCAACCACTCCATCAAGAGATCCCGTAGAACTGTGAGAGTAGGAAAAATAAATAAATAAATAAATACAGTGTATAATCCAACATTTCCTTATAACTGGTGGAGGTAAGTAGAGTGGAGTGTTAATCAGACAAAAACGCAAGTGAATGTGGACGGGTCATTGATAACGTGGCTCCACTCTCGGGCCGTACTGCACCTGTACCCCTATCAGAGTCAAGCTCATTCTTTTTTCTGTTTTGTATTTTTTGCTTTGCACTGCAGTGACACTTCATCAGGAAGGAGTTCATTGTTCTGCAAAGTTAAGTCAAAGTTAAGTCATTAAAAAAAAAAGTTAATCTCATGCCCATCTGCATATGACTGTTTTGTCTTAATCAACAAAACAGTCATATGCTTTTCATACAGTACATCACACCCATATTCTTATCTGGTTATTGTATGGTTCCGTTAAGTGAGTAGGGTAAATTTGTGGTTTCATTTGTCCATTCACCTTTACATCCTCATTTACTGCACTGTTATACTCTATGACCATCTTGTCCTTGCTTTGCTCTTGCACAAATACTTTGTTGTCGAACAATCTTAAGTTAAAAATCCATCAAAAAAAGAAGAATTCTCCCGTACCAAACTAAGTGAACTGTAGCTACAAAAACGTGTTCAGTATTCAGCTGTTGCCAAATGCACTTCTTAATCGATAAACATATTTTAGAAGTGCCTTGTCATCCTTTTAATTCTGAGGCTCCGAAGGGAAAAACAAGTCCTTCAGAATGTTTGTCTACAGTAAATATAGAAAATGTAGTGGTAGTCACAATGCAAGCATAGGAACTCACAGTAAAGTGACAGAAAGTCCAGGGACAACTGTGTACTACCTACAGTCTTTGATTGGCAGGTGATTTCTGTTGAATGTAGTGCAATGGAACCACAGTGAAACAGTAATGAGCACTTAGCAGCACGTGTGGAAGCCAAGAACATACACCCACACCCCCTCAAAAAAAAAAAAAAGGATCCTGAGGATTATCACTTTAAGGTTTCCAGCGCAGCATCCAGATTTAGTCTCTCTCTCCGGAGCCGGGCTCATTAAAACATGCCAGTACTGCTGTCATATGAGGAAATACCTGATATAAACCTCCATGCGCCTGTGACCCACTTTATTATATGTGTTACCTGTGGACATGTGGAGGAATGCGTGTTTATGTAAGGAGGAAATGTCACAGAACTGCCAAACACTGACACTCTGCAAAACAATACAACACCCGTTTACTGTACACACACACACACAAAGCAGGCATTTTCACAGCACTTCTCGCGCTATACCTTATTTTGTTTCACACTCTCTCGCCATCGCGCACACATTGTAGACACACACAAACAAACACACACCTTACAGTCACCTTGTTTGGTGAGGCACAGCACTGTGGTGGGAGCTGTCAGCGGCCAGTCTGATTGGATGAGTCAAAAAAGTGTGACTTCTTGACAGATAGACAGACTTATGACAGCCTGCAAGACATGCAAAAAGAGAAAGATATGTGTATGGAGCAGAAAGGAAAATTAGAAAGGGAAAAAGAAAGGCAGAAAGAAGCGAGTTAAAGTTCACAAAAGTGCAAAAGCAGTGAGGGGAAACAAAAAGGTCTGGGGCAGAGGGGGGAAAAAGTCTTTGAGAAATTTTCAGATGAACATAATCTGAATGAAATTGCTTTATTTTCTCAGAAACACCTGTCTGTATTAATTACAGGAGTCATTAAAACCAGTCATTACAATACTCATTTTTGAGTGCAATGAAGAAGTAATTATATCAAATGGATGTTGACAACGCTGGGCCATTCAATAATTGCTTCAAATAAATGATCCATAAAAATTTAAAATGATACCATTCACCGCCGCCGTTATCTTCACACGTCCTGCTTCCTCTGCCACTTTCACTTCTAGTTGCACACTCTGGAATTAAATACCTTTTTTTTTTTTCAGGCTTTAGTTGGTGAAAACATACACAGGGCATCTTGTAATGGGATGATGGACACGTTTTTAATGGTATGGTGCTGTGGAATTTGAAAAACAACATAATTACATGTTTTAATTAGATGTAAAACAGTTACTTAGAGCATGTAGACAAAAATGAAACTGCCAAATAAAGGTCTGCAACATGTTTAATATCAGTGATTCTTCAAAACAAAAACTAAGCGCTGTTTATTAGAATAAATGCTGTGTTTTGTGGGTGGGGGTTAATGAGCAGACAGCAGACTCCCCTAGACCTGTTTTACCAGGATGACTTCCAATAAAGCTCCCAAATAAGCTAGATAAATAATGGCACAAATATATTCTGCTACAGGCCCACAGTGGAACATGGTATGTTTGAGCTTCTTACCAGAGCTGCTGTGCATGCCTGTCTGTCATACCTCCTCTTGTCCTGACTAATGGGACTTGTCCTGTGTCCTTGTTCTTCTTCCTGCCTATCATTGGGACTGATTGGACCGCTGCCCATTCCCATTCTCCAATCGAGCTGCAGCAATATCTGCTCCAACTTTAAAGGGGACTTTAATTTGTTAGTCAGGGAGGCAGTGATTTAATGAGGAGTTTTCTTGTATGACCCTCACACTCATGTATTCACCTGTTGTGCTTTTGTGTTCTACAACTACTTACCAGTGGACACGTGTAGCTTTAAGCTCTGCTCATTTGATGAACCGAGGTACTTGTTAAGCTACCCAGAGACTGGGCCAGGATCGATTGACTTTACAATCCTGCACCCACTTTGTCAGCTACTACTTTCTTAGAGCCCCAGTAAGGATTGTATAGACTAGTCGAATAGTTTGTTGACTTCACTGCTGTGACATGAAGCTTTAAGCATCATGTCGAATAGTCGCTGATCATCAGACCAGGTACAGTCCAGATAACCAGATGTGTACTTGCCTTGCCAGATGCAGAATCGTACAGCCAGATATCCCAGAATGCATTTTGCGGATGCAAATCCAAAGTTTGCGCACGTGGTATTGATCAATTCCTTAGGATTTTGGGTGCTAGTTGCCAGTTTCTTTGGGTAAGGGGCATTGCAGATTTTGGCCATTTTATTTGGTAGAATATAAGGATATTATGTTAGATTTAGTTTGCTCTTACTACTACTATAACTATTACTTTCTGTGATGTAGCAGCAGCCAGTCCCACCCTTCTTTCTTATACTTTATTTTTCTTTTTTTTAATTTGTCTGTCAATTTGACAAGCATTAATGACTTAACTAAACCAAAAATATCAGGTTTTAATGGTAACAGTAAAGTATCTGTAAGATCCCATCCCAGATACTGGACTAAATTAGGTCTACACTCCAGTGTGGTGTGTAAATAGATGACTTCAATTGACCCCTAAATGGCAGAGCAAGGTGGAGCTGTCACCAAAAACAAGGAAATCAAATTCAGAGGCCACAATTAACATGCAAGAGACAATAAAGTGTGATGGAGGAAGCCGTCGCACACCACTGCACACATACAAAGTCATTTAAAGTCACACAGTGGAAACTTTTTGTCCAGAAAGCCAAATTTGAGGTACCTCCTTTGTCAAGAAAAACACCTTTAAAAATGTTATCATACAGCCACTTTAAAAATGACCACAAACGATGAATGACAGTGTGTGCATGTGTCTGATACATCCATCTGATGGGGTGTAAATGTACCCGCAAAGAATCAGAACTATCGATCACCTCCATACATTGCTTCTCTCCCTCTCTCTCTCTTTCTGCTATACACACACATACACAGAAAATACACCGCCGAGGGCACTAGTGGGAGTCTGGTCTGACTAAGCTGTCATAAATTTATCCGATTGAACGACTGGCTGCCACACGTGGCTGTGGTTAGCTGACAGGCCATGATGACCTCATTAGACATTACTTCCTGTCCAGAAGGGGGAGTAAGCACATCCCAGAATCGTCGCATGAATCATGAACATACGCACATCTATTAAATTGTTCTGGAACATTGCATCAGCCATCAGATACAGTACATGCAGTACATGCAGCGCGTTCTTTCTAAAAATGCGATATTTAGAGAAAGTATAAGAGCTGAATAGAACAGCTAAGAATAAAAAAAGCAGTGAGGCATCAGGATGTTGACTCATTTATCACTAAGTTGCAAACGATCAGGAAAGGCTGAATAAATCACTGCCTAATCAGTTTAACATTTAACACTGCGACATGGCAGGGGTCAGGTACACATAAAATGGTCAAGTGGGCATGGCTGATTGACAGGTTACTGCTGAGACCATAACAATATTCATGTACTGAAAGCCGGTGACCGCATGTGTGTGTTTCTTTGTCTCTGCTTATGAATTATGATTAGTGAATGTGGTGCAAGCAAAATAGAGATGTGTTTGTTGGTCTATCACTGAATATTATAGATTGCTGTGGAGGGCAGGGCACTAAAAATGTGGTGTGTGTGTGTGTGTGTGTGTGTGTGTGTGTGTGTGTGTGTGTGTGTGTGTGTGTGTGTGTTTGTAATCACTAATGTGAATTCCTGAATTATGGTTCTCATGTGTGTGAGCACGTAATAACTAATGCTTGCGGGGTAGATGGGTGCAGAGCAGAGCAGCGATTATGGAGTCATTCCTCAGCTCAAGGTTGGCAGGGCAGACACACACAAACACGCATACGCCGGAGAAGGATAAATGATTGCTTTGCTGTGATTGTCCTGTCCCACCCCAAAGTCCTCATCACTTCCTACATCAGGCAAACTGTCACAAATACATGTCTGGATTCCTGGATTTGTGAGGACATTCACAAACATATAATCAATACAGATTTTCCTACTTTTTTTATTAAATACATTTAACTTTACAGATGAATTATTCTAATTTATTTAGGATGTATGGCCTTAATGGTGCTTTAGTCAAGGTCAGTGTGTTTCATGTCCTGCACCAGCACGTCATTATTAACATGAGCAACCATGCTACAGCTCCCCTAGTTTTACTGGAACACATTGTTCTAATGTGCCCTGTCCTCAAAGGAAAACTTAAAAATGAAGTCACCACAGAAGTGCCAAAAACTGCAGTTCCTCAAAGCGGGGGACCAATGTTATTCAATGTTAAAATGTCTAACTGTATAGTAGAATAAACATGTTTGCAGCCTGGTACAAAAACGTTTTGGCCTATAGGTTATTGCCCATTTAAATGATATAAAGTCGCTTGCAGATCACTAACTGTTGTCAACCTGCAAGTCAGGCACTGCCAAGATGGTGATGGCCAAGCCACGCACACAGAGCTTCAAAACTTCTCTTTGGGAATCCTATACAATCAGTGCTCCTCTTGCATTTACAAGCAGTGGCTTACACTGTCAGAATAACTGTTAGCATAACTGTTATTTTAATATGCACATTCCCGAAGTGCCAAACCTTTGTGGGAATACTTGTTGCGACCATGATTTTATCAAAAAAAGAGTAACTTTTAAATTATGTTTATTTCTATAAACTTGCCAATCTCGGTGTAGACTTATCATCACACAACACTGGTAAATGGTCATTTGTGATCAGATGGAGGCAATCTACTCATCACTAATGCATTTCTTTGAGGGTGGATTTTTTTTCTTCAAAAAATAAAATAAAAACACACCTCATTTATTGTCATTTTATATTGTATTGAAGTTGCACTGCCTCCTGATGTACATTCTGTTATTTTTGTGAAGGCGTGAAACATATGGTCCACAGGAATGAGACCTGAGACTCACAATGTCTGTCTTGTGCTCAAGAGAAAACAGTTCTGCATACAGTTGATTTTGCTTTCTCTCATTTTATTAATGTACTCTCCGTTCCACTCTGTTGTTTGGTGTTGACGTTGTGGGTCTGTCTATCATAATGTAATAGGCGTCAGCACAAACACACACAGGCACAGACGGCACAGACACACAGCAGTAAAGTTACGAAAGGTCATCATATTCCTCTGAGGATTGCGGTTAAGTCCATGTTTATCCTGTTTGCAGGCAAGCATGGAAGGCAAGGGAGCAATAGCTCACCCTCTAACTCTCATTAGCAAGGGTGTCGATGTGTGTGAGTGTGTGTGTGTGTGCGTGTTTTTTCATGAAACAAAATGGTGAAAATAGCCCTCTTCTCCTCTGTTCTCCCCTCCCATGAACATTTAAATGTTATACATGGCACATATCCCAGTCTTTTTTTCACCTCTCTCTCTTAGCTTAACCTCATAATCAACATTTTCCCAAAATATTTTTCCATCTCAAATTGTTACTGTTTATTTTCAGTTTAATTTTTCCTAAAGTTTGAATAATAATAACAAAAAAAAGTTTATCAAGAAAAGTCCTTACATTACCTATACAGAGTGATATTTGTAATTTGGTTTGTTTGTCTTATAATTTGATGTCGGCTCTGGGATTCATTTAACAGACTAGCTGGTGCATTTCTCTTCTGGCATAATATCCATGAAATTATCACACTGTGCATTGGCAGTATTATTAGGTGGGCTCTGTAACGTCATGTGTTTGTTGCTTCTTATGTTTAGAATCCACTAACTGAAGATAAGGCCTCCATTGGACTCTATAAGAAAAAGTACCATTGATATATAGTTTTCATTCATTCATTCATCTTCTGTAACCACTTGTCCTGTGAAGGGTCTGGTACCTATCCCAACTGTGATCGGGCGAATGGCTGGGTACACCCTGGACAGGTCGCCAGTCTATTGCAGGGCTAACACAGAGAGACAGACAACCATTCACACTCACATTCACACCTACGGCCAATTTAGAATCACCAGTTAACCTAATGAGCATGTCTTTGGACGGTGGGAGGAAGCCGGAGTACCCGGAGAGAACCCATGCAGACACAGGGAGAACATGCAAACATGCATGTGAGTGTGAATGGTTGAATGAATGAATGTTTTACCTATGCCCATGTCCATTGCAGCCAACATTTCAAACGGCTGTGATGACTGGGGTTCAGATTCTAGGTTTATGTTCAGGTTAAGGTATGAGTTGAGACTAAACATTTAGATTTGATTGGTAATATTAGCGTAAGTAGCTTGTGAATGCTTTACATTATGTCCTCAGAAAGACAGTAAAGAGACTGCAAGTAAGTGTTTATGTGTGTGTCTGTGATGTACATCCATAAAATTACTGTTGTCATTTTGCAGCAGACTGCATACTGTATATCATGTCCTGTGCAGTGACCTTAGCTGTCACCTGCACACACACGTACACACACACACACCCACATGCACGTTATAAATTAATCAGTGCATCCAGATTCTTGTTGGTGTAGTGACCTAAGTCAGTATCGATGCATGTACTGGATCATTTGGTGTGTGTGTGTGTCTGTGAGTGCGTGTGTTTGTGTGAGAGTAAGCAAGTGTAAATTATATTATGTTTAAATATTCATGGGCCTTCCTCAAGGCCCCGCAGTGGGAAGGGAAGCGGTCACCTCCCTGTAGCACACTGGTTGCAGCTCAAGTTATTAATGTTTCTGTGTGTGGATTCTAACCGAAACTGGCGCTGAGGATGTATTCAATGACAGAATTTGTGCATGTGCAGTCACATTCTTATTCCAGTTACTGATGCATATGCGGGTCTGAGTTTGTGGCATATTGGAACGAATATCTTGGCAAAAAATTACAGAATACTAGAGGGTCTCTGTCTAGGCCAATGGTTCCCAGAGTTTTTCCCTAAGTTGTAGTGTGCGTTTTTTTACACTGGGAAACTTTATATGAGGCGATTTCAGCATTTGAGGACACAAGTGCACCTTTCATAAAGCAATTTTGTTGTTTCTTTATTTTTTTCTGAAGAAATCAACTGGCTTGTCCTCATGCTTTGGATGTGCTGTCTTTACTTGTTTGGTTTCAAACTGTCAAAAGCTATTTTTAGACACACAACACACTGTGGTTTCTCGTCATTACCCTCTGTTGTACTGGTGAAACCGAGTGTGTGGTATGCCTCGTCATATTTTCTTGTCTTTGCATTGCGTTTTGAGTTGATGAAGACTCAGTTCTTTGTTTAGCTGGGAACCCTCTCACAGACCTCTCCATGTTATGCCAGCAGTGCTCAAGCAAGCCTCATTCAACCGCTGAGGCCCCAAAGCCTATACCAATAACGGAGATGCCCTGCGATAGACTGGCGACCTGTCCAGGGTGTACCCCGCCTCTCGCCCGATGACAGCTGGGATAGGCATCCTGCAGACCCCCGCGACCCTTAGCAGGAATAAGCGGGTACAGAAGATGAATGAATGAATGAATAACGGAGATCAAACTTTGTGAGTTCAACCATGGTGGCGGTCAGAGAAAATTATTCTCTTTGTCTATGATATGGCTAATTATTTAAAGCAAATTCAGATACTTACTGGTGATTGTTTCAAATGCAAAAATATAATTAAAAATAAAAAATGATATTAAAAATAATATGTCAAAAATCACCTTGAATATTACATATTTCTAGGACTATTTAGAGTCACTCTAACATACTGACATTTCCATGATGTTTAATCTCACATGTTTTCAATGTTTATGATGAGTTAACAGAAATGGCTTTAGAAGGAAACTCAAAGGGTCACCAAAGTCATTCAGGTTCATTGTCTGGGAAGGATGGATGCAAAGTGTTCTTCTAGTCTAGAGGTGTCAAACATTCGGCCCACAGGCTTCATTACTGAATCTGGTTATGGTAACAAAGGTACCATGTACCAGTCCTTCACTGCAAATGTCAAGGTCTCTGGTACGTGTTCAAGTGAGCAGCCATATTTGACAGCCGTTTCCTGCTCCTCAACATCCAACCCACAAATGCAACTTTTACAGAAAGAGCATGTCTACCTGAACATCCCACACAAATGCTCTGCCATGACAATTAAATCAGATTCGTTGCCCCTATTTCTTTTGGAAATATGCATGAATGACTTTTCCCTTCAGTTCTAACTGAATACACAAATCTGGCAGAGTGCTTGGTTAAGGTCACATCTGTTTGCATTTTTCATATGTGCCATTTGTCAAAATAAACCCAGCTAAAGAGAAAAGCGATTGTTATTAGGAGGCAGCTGCTATTACATCCAAGGCTCCAGAGAAATGCAATGTGCCACTTAACGGACAAAACTGAATAAGTCTGCTCAAGTAATAGGCTTTAAGGTGGAACAATGGCAGCATCTCTCAGAAAGGCCCATACTTACCATACGTATCTAGGTATGTGCATATGCGTGTTTAATTTGTGTCTTAACTCTGGAAAGACATATGCCTCAAAGAAAGGAAAGGAGTAAGCTGAGAAACAAAAACCAGATTCAAAAAACAAAGTATGGGAGGTTGTAGGGCAATAACAAAAATTACATGAGAGGAGATGAAAGCAAAAACTGAAGGTCAGCTTGGGTAATTATTGTGTTTCCTCCACTTGAAAGACTTCAATTAAAACTGCAAGGGTGGTGTGCGAAGAACACTCGCCAATGGACGTTAACTTGATAATATGGAGATGTAGGATATCTGTGATTACAGTCACAGCAGGGCAAGAGGAGGGGAGTCAGACTGTGCTAATCAGCAGACACTACAAAATTGAATTTTGTAAAATGCAGAAAATAAATCACTTTAAGGAGTAGAGCGGAATCATCCCACATAAACAATGTTGATTGTTTCAACAATGGGGTGAGATAGACTGATGTTACAGAAACATGTTTTCAGTTTCAAGATTTCACTTTAACTCGAAAAGGAAAATTAGATTTTCAATACTGGCCGTTGAATAATGGCTACTCTGGGCCGTCAACTGTCGAGTGACTGACGTTGTCGAGAAGCCATTAAAGCAAACCTCTGATTCAGTATTTAATAAACTACCTTCTGTTAAACTGAGGCAGAAAAACTTTCACAAGCAGAATCCTCTGAAATATCAGGGACTTCACCATAAGTAAGTGCAGAAAGGAGAAGTAAAATAGAATTCAGCTGTTATTTATTTCAGCATTTAAACAAGGAGCAGTAGAGAATTAAGAACCTGTTGGTTCTTTGTGGTCTGCACATTGCTATGTTGGTCTTTGTTAAAAGGTTAAACTATAGTTTTCTCTCAAAGTTTTCACAAATGTGTCTATCACTATCAATTTGCTTTATGTGCACAACTCTGCACAAATGGGTGTGCATCACTGTGTTTTCAAATCTGGGACAGGTAGAGCTTAACTGCCATCTAACCTTCTTTGGACACTACCGTTTAAATTCTGTTTGTTCATTTGAAAAAAAGTCCAACAAGCCATCTAACATTATGGTGACCCTCTTGTGCTAAAAGTAAATCAACCTTTCTGTTACCTGTGTCCCTATTTGTTGGGCAGTGTTGATTGACAGGGATTTTAATACTGTCTTTCATTTCCTGTAAACACCTTGAGGGATCCTTGGATCACCCACTGCCATACCTCAGTGGCTTTCTCCCAAAAAACTGATGATATTTTTTTTTTTGCTGGAGACTGAGGAATCCCATTAACCTTTGGGAGCTTTGTGGTCTTGGAGCTGCTGACCAAGGTTTCGATAAGCTCTTTTCACAGCGCTTTTGAGTGTTTATCAATATGTCAAGCCATTTTGAAGAATTTGCATGCTGATGAGGTCTTAGTGTTTGCATTCATAACCAACCATTCATCCCTTTCTGAAGTGAACATCTGGAAATGTCATCTTAGATGGACAAAAAAATAAATAAAAAAAATCAACAAATTTCAGGTTTTCTGAGTGAAACTTGGATCTACTTTATTAAAAGCACATCACTCCATATTTACTTTCTATTATATGTATTCCTTCACATATTTTCTTCACTTGTTGTCCGAGGAGTCTAGACATCTTTTGATCATTAAGACTGTGCTTTTTGGTTGTTACAGTGTGCAGCTATTTTAAGGTACAGTGTCGATCAGAACAGGCCAACTGTCAAGTCATCTTGCCTCACCTGTATCCGGACCACTTCAATTCCATTTCTCTTCTCGAGCACTGGTATGTTATGATGATCAGCCAATTACAGTGACCAACTGAACATGTTCAATCAGCGGAAAAGCCACAGACAGCGGTTTGAATATTGCCAACAGTGTGGGACAGGCCACCAAAACTTGAACATTTTTTTAGATGATGGTCTATCATTTAGCCTCACTATGACATTTGACAGTTGTACAATGCAATGACAAATTGACGGGTGGCCAGTCTGAGATCTCTCCACCAGGTTTGTGCACAATTCAGAATTTCAGAATTGGCCGCCATTCAATTCGTGAGTTGGAATTTGAATTGAATTGACTCCGCCCCACCGGAAGTTGAATTTGAATTGGAGTTGGAATGACAGGAAGTGGAATTAAATTCATGGCAATTCAAAGAAATTCCACACAGTCATACAACAGAAAGAATGTGTTGAATCTCACATACAATTACATTAATTTTGTAATTTAATAGCATAATGTCATTACACATAACTAGTCACTCCTCAACCCTGCATACATTTTGTTCCAACATATAGATAATGATCAAATTCTTGAAATAAATTACTCCCTCAATGTTTGATTAGTTTTGTTCAAAATGTTATTTTCATTTCAAAGTAATCAAATAACACAAAGTCGTTGTAAATGCAGTTGTCATTTATTCCAATGCAAAACTCATTGAGCAACACTGTTGCATCTAATTCTCGATAGCTCCTCAAATGTGTTATCATTGAGTCTGCACCGTTCTGGTCTGAATATCTTTCCTGCAACACTAAAGATTCTCTCAACAGGTGCAGAGGAAGCTGGTATGGCAAGATATTTACAAATGACCTTTTAGGCCTGCTATTATTTTCCATTTTGCTGTTATTACAGGTGTTAAATCTATAAACGTTTGTAATCTGAAGTTGTAAGGGACTTCTGAAACTTAAAAAGTCCGGTGTTGAATTGTGTAGAAAAGAAGCTTTCAAACAAATGTCCACCTCAAATTGTTTGGCAACCATTTTAAATACTTGGTTAAAGCAAAGCATTCTGGGATATGGAATCACGTTCCATTGTGTTCCACAAAATTACAATTCCAATAAATCAAACTTAATTATGTGTTCTGTGACTAGAGCTTTTAACATTCATTGCTGGGGGGAAACATTTCCTGTTAATGTAATCTGTACAAGTAGTTCAAACTAATATCATTTATAGAATATGTAATGAAATCATATCTGACATATATTGTAAAGGTTCATTGTTAAACACTTCACTTATGTATATGAATTTCTTTGAATTTTTATTGAATTGCAATTCTGCTTCCTTTAATTCAAATTCGAATCGTAATTCTAGATCCTGTTTTTGACATCAATTCAAATTCAATTCAAATTCAAGAATTGAATTGGAATTTAGGAGTCATTCTCAATTCAATTCTGAATTGTGCACAAGCCTGCTCTCCACGCATGCACTGTTAAACGTGCGAGCTGCTGCAAAACTCCAGCGAGCTGAGTAGTTAACCTTCCAATTTATATCAACTAAAGAAGCAGTATATCAGTGGGAGTGCTGGACCAAGAAACCAAAGACTAAGCTGAACTTGGAAACCAAAAACTTACCAGAAACTACTATGCAACCCTGGATGACTCCATGCAGTGCAAGTCATCAGAGTAAGATGTATTGAATTGTATTGTGATATAAGGGTTCATGCAGTTGTGCAAAGTGCATAGGTAGATGATTTTCACTCACATTGTAAAAGTAGTTCCCAAATCAAAAAAAAAACAACAAAACACAATCCTTGCCTCACTTTCATCTACTTTGTAGTCCCGTGCCTTCCTGTATACAGCGTGATGTATTACAGAACCACCAACTCAGACATTCAGACCTGTAGCTTTCCTTGAATGAAGCTAAAGGTTGCAGCATGGACACAATGCTTCTGGAACAATAGCAACCTGAAGTACCAGATAGTTTGCTACACAGAATCCTGGAAACTGTTTGGAAAAGGGTAAGCAATTAGAAAAAGAAAAAAAAAATTGAAAAAACACTTGGAACATGATTGAATGATCCATCTGTCTATCACCATCTATCATGGGCTAGACACAGCAATCTGCAGACTTAGGAGCTTTGCAAACCTTCTGTCTTTGTAAGAAAAAGTTGTGCACACATTTTGATTCGTCACACCTACAACACAGCCATAGCCTCCCATAGTTCCTCACTCAAGCATGACAAGATGAACTCTTGTGTAATTTCATGAATCTCGTGACAAACCCAGATGTCTTGCAATTTAAGAACAATATTCTCTTTATACTAAACATACCTTTAAAGGGCATATTAACTTTTAATTATAATACAACTGACTGTTTCATTACTTTGTGTTTTGTTTTATGGTAGCTTTTGACAACAGGCTTTGCAACTTGTGTCAGAAGTGTTAATCTTGCCTAAAAAGCATGTTATTGTGTGTCGTCAGCAATTTACATTCATGCTACAGAGAGGCACACAGTCTCCATGTAACTGTGTACCGAGCTTGTGCACGCTTACCTGCCTGTCTCAAAACTGCTTTTATTTGTGACCTCCTCTACCCTCATGAAAGAACCCAACATCCTTTTGTGATTACCACTCATCACCGACACAGCACGAGTCCTTCCTGGCATACTTTGTTTTCTCCAGTCCCATTGGAGGATTACAGCTGAATTCCCCTGCTTTGCCTGCATGGTTATCAAGCAAAAGCCATACTGACAGGGTAAACATCAAACACCATTTTTTCCCCCCAGCAAAAGGGGGAGAGAAAAAAAAAAACACAAAACTTTTTATCCTTGTGTCAAGTCCATCGGTCTTCGAAAGTGTATCTGTCAACACGCTGCAAATGCAAGCAGCCCCTCATTTTTATTCCACAGTTATTGTGGAATAAGAAATGGTGTTGTGAGTGTGATTGGTGTTCTGGCAGAATCTTGATTAATAGGCTAACCGGCATGCATAATGTAGCCTGATATAAGGCACGCACTCCATTTACACTATCTGTACTGAACGAGCTTAAATTATATCACCAACCTCAATTCCTTGCAATCAGCTGAATGCATCGCTGTGACTCCACCTCACATTTACTTTAGTACGGCCTTTCTTGCTTCTGATTGGTTAGGTCAATCACATGTTAGAGAAGAACTAGGAAGTGTTGTTTTGGAGCTGATTACATTGTGTGGTTTCAACTGCACTGTCAGTTTGACTGGCGGAGGCTTCAAGTTTTAAGGCTCAAAACGGAGGTCAGTTCCATGGAAAGTTTTTCTATTTATTAACTCCCAGTGAGACACCATAAACTTCCATAAGCACCACTCACTCCCTCCCTCACTCACACACCTGTTCCAGGTGTTTAACAGGACTAGTCTACAGGGGACACCATCTAATGAAACACATTACAATTTACATCACATCAACACCATATAAAACAAAACACCAACAATAGATATTTACATAAATACATACACTCATCAATATATCAATAGTAGCACTAATTATGATTATATTGCCCCCCATCTTTTGAAAATGGTTTGACCCTTGTGTTTAAAAGCAGGTGATCAGCCATGGCTAACTCTTTTGCGCCATACTGTGGAGACAACCAGAAGGAGTCTTTCCACCACTGGAGGAACCTCAAAGAGAAAAGTTGAAAGTAAAGTTGCTGGTCAACAGGTTACCTCAAGGTAAGGAAAGGGATGGGGCATGGCCTGGGGGCAGTAGAAAACACTGTAGAGTTGGATTCAGGCCTGCAGGCACTGGTTAGGTTGACCTCTGTTTTCCAAAAAAACACCAACTTACTGCTTCCTGGTTCTTTCCTGTGAAAATGTGACAGGTTTACATCTAACTTTTAATATCTGACTGCCATTTACTGAACACATACTTTAAAATGAATGCTTACTCAATCTAATTAAACAGTCCAGAAGTGAATTCAGTCTTCATGAAGTTTAAAAGTGCTTCTGTGTTTCTTGGCCAAGTCAGGTCAACCGTTTCTGACTCAGTCATGACTTAAACTTCCGTAGTTTACATATTAGCTTTAGTCAAAACAGAACCCCAGCCTGTTTCAATGTAAAGATGCATGTTATACAATGGTTGAAAGGATTGTGGTGGTAGTGTCTATTGGAAAATAAGTACAATCTGGTCTTTCTGTGCGTTTAATTCAGCCTCTGCAGATGGGCTCACAGCACAGACAAAGCACCAAGCATTGAGCGTGGCAAATGAGCAAACCATGCACATCTCTTTTATACTTATCTAGTAGAGGTTACATTGTTCACTCCTTTCAGTTATATGTCTAGCCCCCAGACACATGCCCTGAAAGAAGACTACAAGAATGCTGCAAAACGCATGACATATACCTCGATAGACGTGTATGTTAAAGCAGCATCTAAACCATGTGTATTGATTGTGTGAAATCTTTCCGTTACAGCATAATATATCATTATGTAGCTGTGAAAATTGTAGCTAGCTGAAGAAGTGATAGAATAGAAGTGATTTCATCACAATTGATACTTTGTTTTCTGCATTTAATAAGCAATGCAGACTAGTGAGGTGTGAGAGCCATAGATTCATTCCTTCATCCCTATCCCTTCACTATTCTCCTGATTTAGTGTGCATTATGTCTGGGAAGATGCTCAGTCATCCAGGTATTGATATACCTAATACAAAGGCAACTGGACGTCCCACAGCTTGTCCTTTCCTCAACACACCATAGAGGCACTCAGTACTTGTGGCTATGCGAACTGGGCCTACATCCAAAACTCAAAAAGAAAGCTCAGTCTGACTGAGAGGAAGATCAACAAACACAGCATCCCTGTGCACTTTGGACAACAAATCTAGGATCAAGCAGAACAATGTAGTGTATGTCATACGTGCAAGTGGGCACCAATCACAGATGTTCTGTCTGAAATATAAACCAGACTCACCCATCAGTTAGAAGTGATAAAGGGAAATTCTTTTTTTATTATTTTTATTTAGATGGATTTACTGAACTGAATTTGAGAAATACATCCTCATTTGAAGTGGGAGGATATTGCATGTGTCCTGGGGAAGCTGCTTGATGAGTGTTTTAATAATGTAAGTCTCTTTTCCTGTAATTTTACAAGAAAAATCTTCCTGGAAAACTAATATGTTGGGTAGCCATGTGGTTTAGATAATGAGACATGCTCTGCATTGTCCTGGAAATTTGTTTAGGAAAAAATAATACTTTTTAGGTTGTGCATTACTATTATTATTTACGTAATTCAAAAGAATTCTGGTCTTATTTCATTATTTCAAGGACATGCTTTTACGTTAGATACATCCTTTGTTGTGGTCATGTAGTGATTTCCCCTACAGATTATTTTGTTGATATTTGACAATACATAGAGCTCCCATACTTTTTTTTTGTTTTCTAAATGTGGACTTGTTGGAGTTCTCTGCTAGTTGGATTGTGGAGCTAGGCAGGCATCCGTATCTGTAACTTTGCCATGTCATCCAACACTAAGATAGTTTCAGTGATGTTCAGTGTTCTTAATTAGCCAGTCAGCATTCTAAACAGTCACAGATGGTTTCCATGTGTGCCACATCAACATGATACATAGGAACAACTCTACTTTCTGCTTTATTTGTTTTCCATTAATTTTGCAACTCGCTCATTGTGTTTTAACTTCTATTAACATCAGTTTAAGTGTCAGCAGCACTGACTTTTCACACATGTACTTGTGTAGCCTGAATAGTAAAGCATTAAAACAGTTCTGGTTTGTTACTGTTGACTGACAAAGACTGGCAAATACCATCTGTCCTCTCTATCACTCAATCAGTCACGCTCTCTTAAACAGACACACGAGCAAAGGGAAGGTTTAAGCTTTGTGGCTGCTTTTGACACAAGGAGAGTTAAAGCTTCGGTGAAACTCCCAAGCTTTGTCGAATTCAGGCCTGATGCCAGAATGCCACCTACCTTCAGCAGAAAATCAAAGCTAAATATTTGATGTCTGGCAGTGTTATTTTTTTTCTTAACTTTTTCTTTCTTCTCATTATTATTTTTATTTTTTTTCCAGCTCAAATATTTGCCACATTTTAGATATCCTTTCGATTCTCTCACTGTTTTCCTATCTGACTGAGACACAAAACTTTATGTTGATCTTGAGCTTATAACCTCCAGTCACGCTTGTCCTGCCCCTCACCTCGTTAGCATAGCGTATACAGCAGCACACTCACTGTAGTGACAGTCAGCCAGGGTATGGCAGTGACAGCTTTCCAGTGTCACCTTGGTGACGGTTGCTCAGTGATGGAGGGGGTTGTTAAGTAGAGTGGACGTGTAATACTGACACAGCAGGGAACACAGCATGGGATGCCAGTGTCCTACCAGCTGTCTTCCAGCCCTGTAATGCCAGGTGAAAACCCATTTTTCCTCCATTACAACCTACAGAAGTAAACAGTTTTAGGCAGTTTAGTATTTTTAGGTGTAGGTTTTAGGTAAGGCTGACTCTATGGATGAAACTCAGATGGATGATACAAAATGGCCACATTCAGAGGGCTCCTCTGTGCAAAACATCTTCTGTAAGTAGAGATACTAGACATGAGGTGCACTCTGGATCGGTCACCAGTCCATCCCAGGGATAACACAGGCCCTGCTCAGACTTTGTATTAACATCCATCCTCTGCAATCAGATCAGAAGTGATGAGCCTAACGTACAGGTGGATGCATCAAGATCGCATTTGAGCGATCCGATCTCTGACCACATTTGGAGGTGGTGTGAAAAGCGTCCTGAGTCACATTAAAGACCCACCTGCTCAGTAGGGGTGCTCTTGGATCAGCGTCTTTTGCCTCAAGGTCAAGCTGGTGACTTGCGATCAGATTGCCTGGGTCAGATGTTCCTGCAAGGTCTGAAGAGGGCCTAAGACTAACAACAATTCACACTCGCATTCACACCAATTTAGAATCACCAATTAACTTCACATGCATGTCATTGCAATGTGGGAAGAAGCCAAAGTGCCTACCTCTTTAAAACTGGTGTCAGCTGTTTCCTTTAATACTCTATATCACGGTGCTCTCCACAGAGAGACATGAATCCTGAATCGTTTTTGGTACTGAAGGTTTGTTAAGGCTGTCTTTTATAAATACCAGTAATGTTAGTTTGTGACCGTTTAATACAGATGGCTCTAAATAAATATACACACATGAGCCTTGGCTTCTCTTTCTGTGTGGAAGAAAGCGAGAGCCTTGCTTCAGAGTTGTGCTTTTGTCGGGACAAAATATTGCACCACAATTGCCAAATTCATCCAAAGCTAAAAGTGAAGTTGTTGAATAACATAATTAAAAGCTACTGGATGTTCCATCAGGATGCTGTAATATTTTGCCAGATGGTTTTAAGCTAGTTATTGACTGTCAGATGTTTCATCTTTTTGCACATGGGGTTGTAACCTCTTATCAAAGAACCAGACACAGTCAGCTTTTCCATTGAATGTTCAATTAGGAGAGTTTGAAAGGAAAGTTGATGGCTGTTGAAGTGCTGGAAATATTCCGCTGTGCAAACCATTAGCAAGTTTGATTTAGTTTAGAATTTTGGCCTGTGCTTTTTAAGCTGCCAGACAACATATAGCTTAGCCAAGAATTGCCTGGAAAAGGATATCACAACAAAGCTTGACTGAATTATCACCTAGCCCTCTTTCTGTCTTTCTTAAACAGCTAGCTTTTCCTTGGGGCTGCTGCTTGCATCAGAGTTAATCAGTTTTACTCTCCATAACAACAAATGAATAAATGGACGGACAATGAAGGATTCATTCTGTCTACGACATTAGCAAATCCCCTCCTTCTCTACAAAGATTGGTGCACTCAAAAATGAATGTTCTCATTTAAGGCTGTGTTACTTTAACCTGCATCATTGCATCAGTGTAATTTGAGCTCCCTGTTTTTGCATCTCGGCACACTTAGCGAGCTGATTGATGACATGTAAACAGTAAATCTAGTATTAACTTCATTTACACAGCAATGAAAGATAAGCATCCGCAACCGCTTCATTCATTTACCCGCTTTGCACATAAACACACAAAACCATCACTTCATCCATCAATTATATTAGCAGCCATTTCCCTCTTTAATAAGCCTCTGAATCCTTCCCTCAATACATCATTACCTCCACCCTTGCACTGTTTTCTTCCATTTCTTTTCTTTGTTTTCTTTTTTCCCACTTCCCCCTTCTCCTTCGTCCAAGTGCGCTGCTTGTCTGTTTCTCATTACTAATCCAAAACCAATTCATCCTTCCTGCAGTACTCTCTAGAACTCTTTTCTTAGGTATAATTTTTCCATCTCCCTGCTGTTTAATCCATTAATCCACCCATCCATTTCTGTATAAACTAGAATATGTTCCGTTGTGAAATAAGACATATTTCCTGTTTTATGCGAATTAAATGTAAATTCAAGAGGCTTTTTATAATGAATGGCGGGTAGAATACTTGATGCAGATGTTTTTCTGCAGTACAGCGGAAACCACTTCAGGCTGTGAGAGCAACAACTGGGGTGCAGTTTGAGTCATTGCAAGTGGCATAGTGGGTGTTAGCTGAGAAGCTTCCTGCCGCAGGACCAAGAGGTCGCCATCACTGGTTCGTTGTCCTCTGATCAGCAGAGGCCGACTGGGTGAGGCACAATCCGCAGGGTTTGCTCCATCCCAGGCCTTCAACAGGGTGCAGTGAACCTGCTTGGCCTGTCCCTCATACACAGGTGCGATGGTGTACACCGATCCACCCATAGTCATACAGAACCACCAACTGACCCTCTCTCAGTAGTGCACATCGAACGTGCTGGTCATGGTTATTCTTTCAGCTTTCAGCAGCAACTTTCAGCCGCTCCCTTGTCCCTTCGAATGCTACCTGCAAGCGAGCTTGGTGCTCCTGGATCCACTCATGAACAGCCCCATGAACAGGATCCTGCACTCTCCCCAACAGGAGTTCCTGGCCAAACATAAGGGAAAAAAAGCAGACTCACCTGTGGCCTGAGGGCGAGTGGTATTGTAACAGTAGAGCACCTGGGGCAAGCAGGCATTCTAGTCCCTTTTCTGGGACACGGGCAGAGTGCGAAGCAGGTTATAGAGGGTGCTATAAAATGCTCACACTGTCCATTGCCAGCCATGTGATATGGTGTTGTGTAAGACTTGTAAGGCTTACACAACACTTGTAAGGCTTTATAGCCTGTATGGGACTCAGTTCCATACAGGCTATAAAGCTCCTGAATGAGAGCTCTCAAAGTTGCGCCCTTGGTCTGAATGTATCCGAACGGGGACACCAAATTTACAAAGCCTTCTGCCACCAAGACGTGAGGCACAGTGGAGTCGCATTGGTCACGGGTGGGAATGGCCAGTGTATACCTACTGAAAAAGTCTGTCATCACCAAGACATTCTCCAGCCCGTTCTGGGTTCGTTCCAGCACAGTGTAATCAATGGCCAGAACTTCATTGGGCTGTGAAGCCAACAGATGCCCCATAAGGCTACATGCCTCAAAGTTGGCATCTTTGGCAACTTGGCATCTCTCACAGGCCTGACACCAATGCATCACCTCAGAGGACATTCATTAATTCATTCATCTTCTATACCCGCTTATTCCTGTTAAGGGTCGCGGGGGTCTGCTGGAACCTATCCCAGCTGTCATCAGACGAGAGGCAGGGGTACACCCTGGACAGGTCGCCAGTCCATCGCAGGGCCACCTCAGAGGACATCCCTAGCCTTTAGCAACGTGACCAGAGTAGTGCCAGTGTCCTCTCCACACCCTGGTGGCCATGCTCCTGATTGACCTGAGTCAACACTTCTTTCTTCAAGGCACCAAGTACAGGAACCCATCTTCCAAAACCAGGGTCTCCCACTGTCGGTGCAACACCAATGCATTTTGGGATAACTGTTTCCGCTCCTCATAGGTGGAACGCTGCATTCGTCTCCACAACGAAAACACACATCAAGACTTCCTGGATAACTGGATCAGCCTGCTGGAGAGTACAAATATCAGAGGGTGTGTGCTGCAACAGAACTGTAACAGCAGCCTGGGTTATGTCATTCCTTTCCCGCTGCCAGACTTGCTGCAGGAATTTAGGGAGAGTGGTACCATGAACCATGAGCTCCACATCCTGTGGACCGGGCATGTAATGACAGAATAGAGCATCCTTATTCCTATTACTTCTCCCTGACCAGTATTTTATTTCAAAGTCAAAGGATGCAAGTTGAGCTGCCCAATGTTGTTCAGTAGCACCAAGCTTAGCGGAGGACAAATGGCTAAGTGGATTGTGGTCAGTATAGACAACACGCGTCCCAACAGATACTCAACAGAATACCAACAGAACTTCTCCATCATTGCCCACTTGAGTGCCAAGAACCCCAGTTTCATAGAACTGACATAGGCAAAGGAAAGGATAGCGCCTAGGCCACCATAGTTCACATCCACCTCTAGGATGAAGGGTAAAGAGAAGTCAGCATAGGCAAGCACAGGAGCAGAGGTAAGCTTTGCTTTCAGTGCCTCAAAACTTTGGTGACTCTCCTCAGTCCATCTCTCAATGACAACCCATTCTGCGACGTTTTGCCTCCTAACACTGCCACTACCCTATGCAGTGGAGCAGCCAGCTTGGCAAAACCCTCTACAAAGCGACTATAGTAGCTGGCAAACCCTAGAAAGGGCCGCAGCTCTGAGATGGTAGTTCCATTTAGCAACTACCTCTAACTTGCTTGGGTCGGTGGAGAAACCTTTGCTAGAAGTGACATGGCCCAAGTAATGCACCTCCTGCTGGAAAAAGGCACATTTGGAGATTCTGGCCTTCAGACTATGCTGTTGAAGTTGCCCAAGGACCACCTCCAACCTCTCCAGATGGTGTCAATCTTTGGAAGATGCTGGGGGCATTACAGAGTACGAAGGGCATCTGGTTCCACTCAAACAAACCAAAAGGGGTGCAAAATGCAGTCTTGGGCTGGTCCTGCTCTGCCACTGGAATCTGGTTGTAACCACTGGCCAAGTCCATGGTGGAAAACCAGCGAGCACACTATCAAGGCATCCAAGGATTCCTCAATGTGTAGCAAAGGGAATGTGTCTTTCCTGGTCTTAGTGTTAAGCTGTCTGTAGTCAACACACATGTGCAGACTGCCATCCTTTTCTTTACTACCACAATGGGGGAAGCATAGGGGCTGCTACTCTCTCTGATCACTTTTGCTCCCAGCAGTTGGTTGATATGCTGTTTTTCTACCTCATATTCAGATGGAGGGATGTGCCTGTAATGCTGCTTAACAGGTACGTCATTTACGAGAGTCATATCATAGGTTATCAGATTAGTGCAACTCAAATCTCAATCATGAGCTGAAGACACAGAGGTATACTTCCTAAGGAGGGGCCCTACCTGACCCTGCTCTTCAGAGGATAATTGGCACAGATCATTTGCCTCTATTTGGTCAGGCACGGTGGGGGAAACGTCAGAGGCTATGGTGGCTACACCACAGGGCACCTCTTTGACTCCTGCGGGCAAACTTATGCCCAATGTTCCTACTGATCTGAGCAGGTGGTGGCCACCATCAGGGTGATGAAGATGGGCCCAGTGCTACATCAAATGTATAACAGATGCATCACATGAGCTCTGCGTGTGTGTGCGTGATTACTCTGACACATCACCTGAACTAGATGTGAACTCCCCAGTAGGGACTACCTCCCAGCCACAGAGCTTTTATATATTTTTATATATGTTTATACATTTTTATATTGTGTATGTGTGTGTGCGCCTCACATGTTTATATTCAGTCCTGTTGTGTAGAAGTGTCAGACTGACGGTGTTTATAGTGTTGACGTGGGCCACCGAAGCTTCTTTTGTGTTCGATGCTACAATATGTATTTAGGTCAAGAATATAGATTTCAGTCTGACAAAGCATTACCTTCTACTGTGTTTTTATTTGAGACATCATTGTCTACATTGTACTGCATATTAGTCGACTTTAAAAAAAAAAAAAAAAAATCAGAAGTCGTTCAACCCCTGATGCCTAAACGACAGGACAACTCCTCAACAATGAAGCCAAAGTAGGGCTCCCCCTGGTGTCTGGCTGCAGTATACGTCATAAGCTCTGCCCTCTCCATGTTAGTGGATGGATTCAAACTGAAAGACTAAAATGCACATTAAGCTATTATTTTTAATTATGGGTTTCTGTCATTAGATAGTTAATGCAATGCTAATGTATGTTCAAGTGTCAATTCTGAGAAGTTTTGTTTTAGTTATACTCTTCTCCAACTAATTATTTTTTTTTGTCAAAGAACAATGAAGTTCCTCCTTTTCAGCTACGTACTACTTCAGCAATATTACAACAAGCTCATTGTAGCCGATCCACCTCGGGTAACAGCTGTAGAAAGGCACAAACTGTGCAAAGTGTCAAACAGCTGAGTTTTCAGAAATCCATTTGCCTGACAGCAAGGTAATCATGTGAGTTTTCAGAAATCCATTTGCCTGACAGCAAGATAATCATGTGATTAACCAAGCATTGTGACCCCTCTTAAGAAGACTTGACAAATGACAATCTCTTCTATTCTGATTCATAGTGATCATAATGGATAACTTTTCTTTATTTCTCATGCAGTTTACCATTTAATTAACAGCTGAATTGGAAAGCTATTGAACAATGAAATGAGTAGAAAATCATTAAAGGTGACGTATTAACAAAGCAACTGTGGAATAAATGATCACTACAGTAAAACCTTACATTTATATAAGAATAGTTTTTAATAGTGAACAATTCTATTTTAGATTAGATGGAAGAAAAGAATAAATGGAAACTTATTCATTGTGTCAGGTGTATACTCTATCTTTCATGCAAGTATCCCTAAGGGCATTCTTCTATTGAATGCATGAATACACTGCATTACTCTTTCTATGTTAGTGTCATGTTCCCTCTTCCACCTCTCCATCTCGTTCTTGCTCAACCACATTTTCTATCACTGCCTTTGTTGCCTCACCTTCTATTCCTTGTTGTTGCTTTCTTGACCCTGACCTTCTCCCCTGTTCTTCTGTTTTGAGTCCACCTTGTCCGTATTGTCTGTTTTGTGAAATACACATACAGTATGTAATTTAAATTAATATATTTTCCTTTAAGCCGATCTCTCTCACCTTTGCATTCCCTCTTTTTTTTTCTGGTTCTGGCTCCCTCTTACTCTTCATTTGATTTTCCGAGATGTTTCCCTCCCAACAGTGTTATAAATCTTTCATTTGCAATTTCTTCTTTGACCAGTTTAGGCAGGTTGTGATTAGCAATCACAACATAGTTGGTAGACTGTGTTTACACCGTGGTTGCATCTGTACAATTATCTATTTAAGGGAAAGGGCTATTTATTTTTAGGGTTATTTAAAAAAACCAAAATAATAGTTAAAAAAAAAACAAAAACACTTCACTTCATATTAGCTTAATTTCAAAGATCCAATGTTAATTAATAAAATATCTCATGACAGAGGCTACAACTCTGGAAGCACCTTAAAGTCTGAAAGCTCATTTGTGGCAGCATTTTGGATTTAAAAAATATAACCAAGAAGAACTGGACTAAAAGCATATTTTTCCAAAACCAATGACAACGTTAGTTTTGTGAAAGTCTGGGTTTTGAAGCTGAAATGTTTCCAAATGACTCCAAATTGAATGAATCAGGCCTTGTGAATAAGAATCAAATAGAATCAGGAAATCAGTGGCGATACCAAGCCCTGCTGGTGTCGTTTCTGATTTTTGTTTTTAAAAGAACAAGTGTTTAATAGACTACTCTTCTTTGTATATCTACAGCCTGGTTAAATTAAATCATCTGTGCCACAGAAATTCACTGTGATTCGAAACCCCTCTTTCGACAATTGTGACCTACTCTCTTTATTCAGTTTATGGAATCATGACACGATGTTCGGTGTCTGATCAAGAGAAAAAAAAAGAATAAAACAACGAAAAAAAAAAACATTTTTACTGGGAGGTAAACCAGGTGTAAGTGGAATTTTGCACTTGCAAGCAAAACGTAGCAGTTTGCTGAAAAGTCAGGTATCATCGATCATGTACAGTAATTGTTTTTTGGGGGTTTTTTAAGTAACTCCAAGTTTAATAAAACTAAATAGTAAAATCAAATTGTACTCCACTTACAAACAAAATCTCAAGGTAACTAAAACCCTTTGCTATTTGCTATTGTTGGAGGCAAAATGAAGCAAAGTAAACTTTTTATGACTGTTCCGTCCGAAGATAACCATCTGTGCATACGATCACACAAAAACCCAGCATCCTATATGTTTCTTCAAGAGCCGCCCTTGAGCAAGACTCTGAGCTGTGCCACGAGAGTGTGCAGTCTCAGAGGGCTTCACACCTCCACCTGTTTATAAAGAAAGAAAATTCACTGCATGCTGTGTATTGCTTTATTCACCCCACTTCTTCCCCAAGCTCTTTGCAGTGAAATCTTTGTAGTGTAGACAAGGCCTCTCCATTGCCTGAAGAGATCCAGGTGAGAGTCTCTGAGGATTTAAATAAAGAGAAGTTGAATCAAAATCAGCGGCAGCCTCTGGGTTGTATAGCCGCAGGCCCAGGCCTGCAGGGATTTGGGGTGTGTGTTTCCTCGTGGAACCTGTCATGTTGGATGACTGAACTCCTATACCTGTGTTGAGTTGCTCTCGTGAGAATATTTGTGTGTGTGTGTGTCACAGATACAGGTGGATGTGTGTGCAAGTGGGGCCAGGGAAATGTCATTCGATAAAATAATAAAAAAAATGGCTGATTTAACAGGAGCATTGTCCTTTTTTACCACACAGTAAATGATAAACATGCAGTCAATATTCAAATGAGTGCATATCCTTTGCTCCATTAATATTTAATAAACGAACAAACCCTTTGGGACCTGCAGAGGGATCTGGAGGAAACAATGGGCTGAGCACTTGCACATGCTGCAGTCTGACTCAGTATTTACATATATAAAGACACACAGTATAAGAATGCAAAAAATCTTTTCATCATAAAAAATATTTATTATCAAACTCAGCTTAATGAGTCATGCTTATACACATTGTTACTATATGTATTAACTTTAAATCCTAGGGCTTTGCAGTGCTAAAGATGCATTTTATTATACAGTAACCAGCTGATTGTTCAGAATACCTTTTGTAATCTAGTAACTTCATTCAAAACACATACTGTATATTACATAGAAGACGCTATCCATGCTCAATATTGCAGTATTTGTGTCCTTTATTTAGCATGTGCAGTGGACTGGGATGTTGCTCACAGTATATAGTCCTGCGACTTTTCACTTGATTGATTGTTTGATTTTCATTCATTTATAATAACTCTTCTCCTTATGGATCATCTTAAACTGAAGTAATGTGGTGAAGTTCTGCAAAAAAAAAAAAAGTAAGAAGTAATATAAAACTTTAAGCAAGTTCTGCATTACAATAAATAAATAAAAAAAACTTTCCCCTGCAAAGTTTCAAGTTCAGGGTTAAAGTTTGCGCCCTTCAGCATAGATGATGAAAGTTTGAGAGGATGAGTGTGTGTGTGGGTGTGTGTGTGTGTTTGTGAGTGTACAGATTCGAGGAGGATTTAATGATAGATACTGAAGTTTAGGATTGTCCCCTGCAGGGCAATATTCCACACACACACACACACACACACACACACACACACCCACACACACACACACACACACGGACGGTTGCAGCCATCCCCTGCAGAGCCATATCTTCTTCTGTATCTGACATTCCATGGCTGGATGGGCAGAAAGATCCCAATGCTCAAGCACACACACACACGCGCGTGCACGCACACAGTTGACACTTGGGTCTTTTGCTGTGTCATCATCTTCGCTCTGAAACCCTGCAATCCCCCTTCTCTTTCTCCCTCTTCTCTTTCTCTGAATCAGACATTCATTCCCCCTAAAGATCAATTTCTGGAAATAAATGGTATAGCTAAGTGGAAGGATGGCAATCTGACACAGAATCTGGACCAAATGCTGTAGACACAGAAAAGGGGGTCCCAGAAACTTTTGAAAACAGAACTTTCCTGTCCCGTCCCCTTTGTGAAGAAATGGATTGGCTGCCACCATAGAGCCAATCTAATCCTAAGTGCTCTCTAAAATAGCTTTCTACAGGACCTGCTGTCTTGAATTTCCAAGTAGATTTGGGCCAAATCCCCCAATTTTTGCCTGAAGGGTCCAGTCAGGGCTTTCACTTGAGGCCAAGTTGACACTCACTTGATTGATTTTCACCTCAGAACTACTCTTATGAACTGTGCTGGCAACTGTCAGTTGCTGCTGTGCACCAGGGGAGTTTGCACAAATGTGTGCGTGCATACTGAAAGCAAATTTTGTGATTCAGTGGCTTGTAGTTTAATTTAGTTTCACTTTATTTTGCTAGTAATTTCACCACTTTAATGATCCATGCATAAATGCAATCATAAACAGGTTTATATGGAGCGGTCAGTTAACTCATACTGCAAATATACTGATCCCTGGTGATACCATGCCATGCAGATAGTATCGGCTTATTTTCTCGGAAGATTGAAGGTTCTTCTACTACTCTGGGGTCGAACAGAACTTTATGGTGGTCAGAGCGGCTGAAAAATTCCATTTGACAGCCTCAGCAGCTGACTGACTGTTCAGAAAGATGTCCTGGCTTTTCAGAATATTTCAGACCTCACTGTGAACTGGTTTTCATACTTTCTTGCAGAGGAAAAGTGCTGACAGTGCGGCCTGAGGATCTTCATTAACATTGACTAGCAAACCGTTTCAGCATTTGTGACACACACTGTTTTAAATTGGAGATCGATGCTTCTGTCAAGCTCTTCTGTGTTGTTTAAAAAAAAAATATATATACATATAAAGATTTTCTTGTTGCCTAAATAAGAAAAAGCTAAGTCGATTTGAGAGCAGGATCAGCAGTATTCGGTTTCAACAATTATGATAATGCTCAGTTATGACAGAATTGGACAGGATGGTCAAAACCCCAGCGGTTTGGACACTCCATATTTCTCTCCCTCCTCCATGTACCTTGAAAGTAGGTACACAGTTTACTGAATACTGCATCTACTTGAAGAAAACAGTCCTGGTCAGTCAAGGCTGGGCCCAAGGTGGATCCACTCAACAAAACTCCAATTTAAATCAACAAGAGGCAGCCGTGTGATCATGTCATATCAGACACCATTTCATAATATATTCTTCTCAAGTAAAACTGACAAGAGAGATGGTTTAAATTGTCTTTGATGCACGCTTACCCAACTTTGCAGTGGAAAAAAAATAACTCTCCGCCAGGCTACTGTCTTCATTTCTTTGTATTACAGGTTTGCTGTACAGTACATGTCCATTAGCTATGATGGATGTCTTGGAAGCCTAGTTAGGGCAGAGAAATACAAGAAACAAGAGCATTCACCTCCAATTACTGTCATCTAGATAAAATGCTGATGGCAAGCTAACGAAGCTGGCGCCGTGCCCTTTTAACAAGCCTAAATCAATTAAGACAAAATGATCAATTTACTTCAGTAATTAGCCTGCGCATTAGTGGTTATTACCATGAAACACATTTATTCGTCAGTTCTGCTGCTCTTGTTCTCCACCTCCATCACCTCCCCATCAAGACCATGCACTTGATGCTAAATGGGAAGTGTGCAATCAGCTAAATTGAATTTAATTGATTAAATAATTAGACAGCTTTAAATGAGTCAATTAATGAGTCAATTATAGGAGTACAGGCGGGTGGGGGGGGTAGGGGATGTCCCGTGGGTTTCGGGGGTTTATTAATAATAACAGGGATTTTAACGTCTTGGCACCAGGGAAACGTAATCCCTCAATGTCTCTGTAACCCAGAAAAGCTTTGCTCCAAGGAGACTCAGTCACTCAGAAAACCCAAAGCAGTGTCTCAGTCTGCAAGAGGAGAAAGAAAAGTATAATACACCGTTGGGCTGTGATGTAGTTTGTTTAAAATATTGAAACTTCTGACAAAAGTAGTAATGTTTTTAATTCTGGCCATCCACAGTGTGCGAATAGTGATGACAAGCTATATATGTCCACTGACAGTAGAAGTAGATGACATTGATTATCTTATGACAATGCAATGTTCTGCTGGGAAACTTTTGGACCTGGCATTTGTTTGGATGTTACTTAGATATGTACAACCCACCTAGCAATGACACTCCTTGATGGCAGCAGCCATCCACAATGGGATTTAGGAACAACACAAAAAACAAAAGCACAAGGTGTTGACCTGGCCTCCAAATTCTTTAGATCCCAAACTGATCAAGTATCTGTGGGAGGCACTGGAACAAACCTGAGCCACAGAGGCCCCTTCCGTATATGTATATGTATATATATGTGTGTACATATAGGTAGGTGAGAAGATAATTTTGACTTCGTAATTGAAAAGTAGCTCACAAGCCAAAAAAGTGTGGGCACCCCTGCTCTAAACCCACTTCTGCTCCGTAATCCACTTTTACTGCCCATCTAGAAGTGAGTGAAATCATTACAACAGCCTTGAGTCACTGTGCAGGGGAGTGTCCTAGGTTATTTCCAACAATAGGCCCTAACCTTTACTGTCAGGAATTCTCTCATCCATCTCCATGACTGTCACATCATCCTCCATTCTAGTCATAGACCTCTTTCAGACATCCAATGCTATACAAATCATTCCTTATTTCTGTTGACAAAATATACGATATGATGAAATAAAAATATTCAACTTTTGGGGGTCCTTGAAGCTTTAAACTCTGAAACTCTGAAAACTTATATGAGCAGATCTCATAAATAATAATAAAAAAAAAGTACACAAGGGTTATGGTAGAAATACAGAAACACAGAATATGCCTTGCATGAAGCTTGTTGGTTATAAAGGATGGTTCTGGATTTATAAATCTGAGTAAAACCAGTTCTACAGGTTTGTAGCCATGACTTGGAACTCTGGGCTGAATACATTCGGCAAGTTCATATTATTCCTATATCTTTATCATGGGTAATCCTATATATATCTATAAATCAAGAAGCGTCTGTGTGTCTGTCTGTGGCACGCATATCTCGCGAACCGTTGGCCCGATTGATATGAAACTGGGCAGGTGTCTCGCTACGGGCACGAAGATGTGCACTGCTAAGTTTGACGTTGTTTGGATAAGAAATGTAAAATATATCGGTAAAATAGGTTTTCTCCGCTCTAATATTTCCACTACTCCGGTTGCCATGGCATCAAAAACAGCCACTTTCAAAAATTCACCAAAAACGGAGAGGAAGAGGCGGAGCATGCGCACAAATCTTGAGCACTGTTTACAAATCGGCTTTAGAAGAAACCAAACTCAAGGAGAAATGATATTTTGCCCTGGTAACCCTAATAGGCTCAATATCTTCTCCAGCAGGAAAACTAGCATGTAGTCTGCCATCTATCTATAAATCAAGAAGCGTCTGTGTGTCTGTCTGTGTGTCTGTCTGTCTGTGGCACGCATATCTCGCGAACCGTTGGCCCGATTGATTTGAAACTGGGCAGGTGTCTCGCTACGGGCACGAAGATGTACACTGCTAAGTTTGACGTTGTTTGGATAAGAAATGTAAAATATATCGGTAAAATAGGTTTTCTCCGCTCTAACTGATGACAGTTCTAAATTATTGCGCTGGCTCAAACGCTAGATGGTAACCATGGCAACGGAGACTCAACGTTATTTTACAGTTTATTCATCGCAACAGCAAGACAGACAAAACATGAGTGATTTTATCATCTATCTATAAATCAAGAATTTCTTTTAACTTATTTGGTGAGTTTGTGTGTGTGTGTGTGTGTGTGGGTGTCTGTCTGTGGCACGCATATCTCGCGAACCGTTGGCCCGATTGATTTGAAACTGGGCAGGTGTCTCGCTACGCGCACGAAGATGTTTACCAAAACCAGCCAACACAAAGACAGCTTCTTTCCCCAAGCAGTCACTCTGTTGAACACTATTTATTTATTTGTAAATGTACATAGGCTACTGTATTTCTGATTCTGATTCTACATTTGTATTTTGTATGTTACTATGTGTATATACAATTAAAACCACCAGTAAAAACACTACAATTAATGTCTTTGTGGGGAGGAGACATGGGTCACGACAATGGTCACAACTGAAAAATCTTCTTCAGCTCCCACTATAGGAATACATACTTCCGACGGGCACTGCACTAGTATATATATATATATATACATGTAATTGACTTGAGGTAATGTACTGGAGTCTCATACTTGCCACTGCCAAACAGCCCCCAATGGTGTCCCAAACTTTTACATTATTAGGACAGCTGCAGCTGCGTTTGACAGCAGTGACTCGATGGAAAACTACTTTCAAAGCCACATCAAAGAATGGGTTTCAAAACTTGTTTCCCTCCCATTGATTCTTTGATTTTTTCCTCAGACATCTCATACTCTTTTCTCTTCTCTCAGATTGATTACAGCCTCCTGTAATGAGACAGCGGATTTAGAGGGATTTTTTTCTTCCCGCAGCGACAAGGTAAAGAATAAGAAGGACACCTTCAATCAGTCACTCATATGGTCTGTGTCATTTTGAATAACTGCAGAGCAATTGGGTAAATATGAGAGGCTGGGTGCAGTAATGGTAACTGATTGATATTTGCCGTAGCTAAACTAATGTGCGCGATTCAGACAAGCTTAAAAAGTAATGTAAACAAACTTTTTATATTCTATCAGCTGAAATTAATAATTTTGTATGTACCTCAGAGGAGCATTTCTTACTAATTGAAACATCATAAATTTTATTCAAAATCATTCATCAATTCATTAAATGCAGAGACCATGATGAGTGACGTTTTTTTGGTTGAAGCGATAGATCAAATCTGGAGGTTATATTCCACCGAGGACCTGTGATTCCAGTGTGTAATACTTTACACTTGCATGCGTTTGAAACGTTTATAGAGAGCTAGTTTGATATGGTGGTTGTTGTCAGCTTGGATTAACAATAAATTACAATGGATTTATGAGGGGATACAAATGTCCAAAGGAATTTCTTAAACCACATATTTAAACTAGTTATATCTTTATTACACTCCAAATGCTATATCCACTACATATATACCTTGATTAGCTTCGTTGATCTCAACTGAATGGTTTCTCACAGTGAAGTAATATTAACCAAACATGGAATATAACATCACCTTTGACAGTAAAAGAGCAATAGTAATAAATTACACCACAATAAATGCAACCGTTTATATCCTCCAATGATTGTGAAGTGAGAAGATGCATTATATGATTCATATATCTATGAAGGTTTCCAGTAGGTTCCCAGTCAGTATCTAAACACACAAGTCTAAAACCAAGTCAAACGGACTTGTTGGGTTTCTTGAAGATGTTCTCACCACTCATCCAAGTGGCTTCTTCAGTTCTAAATTACTGATTTTAGGCTTTCTTTAGCCCTCATATTGTCTTCCCATTGACCACGCAACGTCTGTCCTCTGTTTAACCATTGAAGTCTAAAATAAAATGTAACACCATGTTACATATGTTTAGTCAACTTCTTCTCAACAAATTACTACATATTGCACACTTCTTTCCAGAATCCATGTGCCGTAGACCACATTTATACAAATGATACACTTGATATGGGTCAAATTTGACCCTGAGGGTTGGAGGGTTAGGGAGGAAAATCGACTGTTTGAAAGAGGAGAAATTGAAGGAATCTCTGTAAAATTGGAAAACCCCTCTTTGAACAGGGGAGGTGGATTGAGATATAATTTGCCAACAATTTGCAACACAACTTTAACAACTGTCTGCAAAAAGTTTAACCCCCTCTGCCTGTTTAGAGTATTATTCATTAGGGTAAGAAAGGGGATCATACGAACTATTCCAATTCCTGGTGTTTATCCGGCTGTTACAGACCGTAGTCGTATTGGTTTCAGGTGGGCACCATCCACAGATGTTTCTAATAAAAACCTAAACTCCCCACTAGTCACTTAGAACTGAAAACGTTACTCAGATCAGTGGTGAAAAATCACCCCAGCAAGTCCAGATGCCTTGGTACCAGCTTGTCAGTTTATTATCTTGTAGGTCAGCTTCAGCATTTCATAACACCTAGAAAAAAATAGTTCAGTCAATATCATTACTTGCTCTGGATGAGATCCATACAGCCATACTGGAAGTATTTTGACAAGGAGGTCACCACACCAACTGGCCCATATTGTAAAGAAAGAATCAGAATCAGAAAAGACTTTATTGTACATACAAGGAATTCGCTTTGGTGTTGTTGCACACAGTATGCATAAACAAATAAAACCAAATAAAATAGTAATTATGGAAGTTGGCTCTCAAATGGGGGGGGGGGGGGGGCCCTGGCATTGTTCAGCAGACGCACTGCTGTTCGCCATGCAAGTGGTCCTGCACTCAATAGATCGCAGCCGCCTGCCAAAGGGGAGTCTGTTAAATAGTCTGTTTAAAAGCCGTGTTTGTTTGACCGTGCTTTTTCAGTGGTAGCTCCTAAGTTATGGAATGAGCTACCCACCCATGTCAAAATGGCCCCCACCCTGGATACTTTTAAATCTCACCTAAAAACTCATTTTTACTCCTTGGCTTTTAATATAGCATGAGAATTGTGTGGCCTCTGTCTGTCTTTTTACTGTAATTCTGTGTTTTTCATTGTTTTATTCAGATCTTATAGTTTTCTTATTGCTTTCATATGTTTTTAATTTATTGTATTAACTTTTACTTTCTTTATTTCACTGTTGTGTATCTGTTGTGCAGCACTTTGGTAATCTCGTTGTTTTAAAAATGTGCTATACAAATAAAGTGGATTGGATTGGATTGGATGTTTCTGATAATCAAACTCAAGTGTTAGTCTTAAACTTGTATTTTGTAAGGCATTCAAATGAAATTGTTAATGTACTACAGAATGTGGTTCATCAATGCAATAGATGAGTCCAGGTCCGATTTATCAGTTGCAAGCAATAATGGTTATTTTCCATTTTGTGGGTCTTTCTTGTGTATTAGAATATATTAGATCAGATTCAACTTTATTCATCAGTCATTGCATATAGCACAAGTACATGCACAACAAAATGCAGTTTGGGATCTAACCAGAAGTGCACATAGCAAAAAGTGCTTAAATAATCCAAAAATAGAGAACAGGTTATGGCTATTAGCTTCCTGTCATCCTCCTACTCTATCATGTTCAGCTCTCTAGAATTTCTGAGGAATATTTAATTTGTACTTAAATTAGATTTAAAAAAAAAAAAAAAAAACTTGTAAACCTTAAGCAGTGTAAACATAATTTAACCTAAATCAGTTGATACATTTGGTTAAATCAACACTACTTGCAGTAATTTAATTCAATTCAATTTCATTTATATGGCAACGAGAACAATATTGTCTTGAGACCCTTGAAACCCTCAGAGGAAGCACGAAGTCTGTGGTAGCAAGGAAATTAACAGGAAGAAACCTAGAGCAGAACCAAGCTCATATGTAGGGGCCCATCTGCTTGAGGCCGGCCAGGTAGAGACAGAAAAAGAAAGAGGAGAGAGGAAATATAATATATATAGCTGTTGATATTGCATGACAGTTCTATCACAGGTGAGTTAGCTGCTATAATTACTGACTATTAGAGGTTTCTTTCATTAATCCGTTCCTACCACATTCCAACATTTTTCTAAATGCAAAAAAAACAAAAACACACACACACATTCAATCCGTGGAATTTTATTGCAGTGATCTATAGTATGAAGACACTTATTTATCTGTCATGACTGAGAGAGCTTTGTTAACTGACTCTTTGCTGAACCTCCTCAGGTATGGACTTGGGTGGTCTTGACAAAAGCCATGGCAGCCACGTGTTTTGGTGTGTGTAGAATACCAACAGTTCTTAATAGGAGGAGCAGCAGTGAAGGAATAGTTTGCCAGTCCACATCCTCTCCAAAAAAAGCAAATATTCTTTCATGTCTGTTATACCGTAACCCTGTATTTATGTACAATGATCTCTGTGTATGTAACCCTATTTGCTTTGTGTATAGCAATCTATATATGTGTGTGTGCGTGTAACCCTCTCTGCTTTGTGTACTGTATGATCTATAAGCTTCTGTCTAAATTAGGGAGCTCAGCAGGGAAGGGCACAGCAGACATCCTTTGATCCTTTGAAAGTAAGACAGAGAAAGGTTTGGAGTCAAAGTTATTATAGAACAAAGTATGTCTCCTTTTCACTAAGAGTTTTCGACAACACACACATACAAACACACTCTCATGAACGCACAAACACATGATCATATAGTTTGGGGCTTCACACACAGAAGAACGCAAACTGTTTTCTCTCTCTCTTCATCCTGGGGTTATGTCTGCCTTTGATGTGTAAGAAGGGAGTTTTTACAGTTTGAAGTGTCAAAGCTACTGGCAGCTGAATAGTGTGTCCGTTTTCACATGTGTGCACATAACCGACGTACTGTAGGATTAGAATCAGGTTTACGATCAACCTGTTATACCAAATAGGTGCTAATGATCATCAATTTTACATGTGGGTTAGAACAGCTGTGTTCTAACCCAAACTCTGCTACAAAGGTGAGATTGTGGAAGACAGTTTCATGTCTCAGGTCACACCATGGCAAGACTGAGCACAGCAACAAGACACAAGGTAGATATAATACACCAGCAAGTTCTCCCCCAGACAAAGATTTCAAAGCAGATTGGGGTTTTAATATGTGCTGTTCAAGGTCTTTTGAAGAAGCACAAAGAAAAAGACAACACTGAAGACCGTAGACGCAGTGGTTGGCAAAGGAAATTTAGTGCAGCAGATAAAAAATCACATCAAGCTTATTTCAATTCGGTATTGGAAGGTATCCAGTAGTGCCATCAGCTTAGAACTGACAGAAACCAGTGGGACCCAGGTACACCCATCTACTGTCCGGGGAAGTGGGGCTAGAAGTGGTCTTCATAGAATAGTTGCAGTCAACTGACAGAAACCAGTGGGACCCAGGTACACCCATCTACTGTCCGGGGAAGTGTGGCTAGAAGTGGTCTTCATAGACCACTACTGTCCAGGGAAGTGTGGCTAGAAGTGGTCTTCATAGACCACTACTGTCCAGGGAAGTGTGGCTAGAAGTGGTCTTCATAGACCACTACTGCCCAGGGAAGTGTGGCTAGAAGTGGTCTTCATAGAATAGTTGCAGTCAAAAAGCCATACCTTAGACATGGAAACAAGGCCAAGTGACTCAACTATGCACAAAAACATAGGAACTGGAGTGCAGAAAAATAATAAAAACAGCAGGTGCTCTGGACTGATGAGTCAAAATTTTAAATATTTGGCTGTAGCAGAAGGCAGTTTGTTCACCAAAGGGCTTGAGAGCAGTACAATATTGAGTGTCTGAAGGCAACAGTGAAGCATAGTGGAGGTTCCTTGCAAATTTTGGGCTGCATTTCTGCAAATGGGGTTGAAGATTTGGCCAGGATTGGTGGTGTCCTCAGTGCTGAGAAACACAGGAAGATACTTATCCATCATGCGATACCATCAGGGAGGTGTATGGTTGCCCACCTAAAGTCACACCTGCGTAAAACCTTCGCACTGTACTGTATGCTGAGACAATTTGGTTACAGCTTGTGCATTAATTGGAAGCAGCAATGACACGCTACCGATTAGCGTTGTGATTTGTATATGCTGTTGAGGCTTTGTTGAGTTCCTTTGGTCTCTTGATAGGGATACGACGATGACTCCCAGGCACTGACAACCAAACATCAGACTAAAATTTAGTCACTAAATTCACTGTAATAATTCTTCTTCTTCTTCTAAGGTAATTTATTCAAAAGAATTCCAGATTTTTTATTTTTTATTTTTTCAATTTAATGAAACATTTGGTCTGGACTTGGCTCCATAATGGACTTTTAATACAGTGCTGTACACGCATAACAACATCGCTTTGAGTTTTGATGGCATTCTAACAGAACCTGTGCTTTGTGTTTAGCACTAATTAGCAATGGTAACATGTTTAAACACCCACCCCACAATAAGAATGTTTCTGGTGAATATTATAAACACAACCAAGTATCAGCTGTTTTACATTGTAATTGTCAGTATGTTGTTATGCAGTAGACAGATTTCTTGAATAAGATCACAAAAATTAAAACGCCTACCATCAGCTTTTATGTTACTTTATACGGTGGAGACACAAATTCAAGGCACATAAATCTCCAAAAGATGTACCTATAGCTAGAACACGTACACACATTCATTCTCGGCCACAGATGGCCAGTCTATCTTCCTCAACTAAAACAGTTATTGATGAGCTTGTGCCTTTTGCATAATGTATTTAAAACGAAATGGAAAGCTTCTGGATCAGCAGTCAGACATTTATCTTAAAGAGTGACTTACAGAATAAATTATCTTTCTAATGCTTTGCCCATTTACAGTCATGTCAGGTCCATGTCTTTAATGGAAAACTTGACTGGAGAAACTAAGGGAGAGGGAGTTAAGTGAGACTTTAAAAAGCTTTTTTTGTGTCACTAAAAGCAAAACATTGCTTCAAAATTAATTCATCAAATGAAATGATAGGTAAAAAAAATGTGCGAAAAAAAAAAAGTTATTTCTTTGTTTCAGTCATTTTAACACCTGTCACTGAAAAACACAGGAAAGGGCTCTTTCTGGTGACAAAGTGTGAGTTGAACTGAGACCAAAGACAACGTATTACAGAGGCTTTTAGGCGCCAGTGCTGGAGCACAGAGAGAGACTGTCTCCTTGACAAGACCGTCAATCCAAAGAAACATGGAGAAATATAAAAAAAAATTGCTTTGAAAATGCATTCTATTAAACTTTTTTGGTTTCTCAATGTTAAGTTAAATTGATTTTCCTTTTGTGAGAAGTCAGCAGTCCAAACTTTCAAATTTTTGAAAGTTTTGAAGAAGCAAAAATGTATTGTTCGATTTTTCCTTTTTAAATTGATTATAGATAAAAGTAGAGACAGGAAAAGGTAAATACAGTAGACTTAAATACAATGTTATCAGTTAAAAATGTAATCCTTGTGCACCTTGTGGTATCTTCAACCAATGGGAATTTCTATAAAGAAGTTCATTAGAGAAATTAATAGACTTTTGTACGAAGGTTTGGCTGAGATTATCTGTTAATGTGAGGAATATACAGATCTGCTGTTAAAACTCACAAACGGCTCACAGAATTGTCTTGTTTGATATTTATGATCTAAAGTCTGGATGATTACGCTAGTATTTTCACAAGAGCCAATGACAGAAACCAGTCTACAAGCACGCAGCTGTGTTGTCTAGCAACATTCAAGCCATAGAGACAAACATTGGTCAGTCATGGTCTCACCTCTAGTTCTGATTGACGAATACTCACCCTGTGTTCATGTCTCCCCAACCATTTGTTCAGAACTTGTGTACCTCATTTGGTATTATTCAATTGTATTCTTTAGGGATGGGTATTTATACTGATTTCCTAAACTGATTCCTATTTACAAGGTCCCAGTTTGATTCAATACAATTCAATTAGAGAAGTCGGTTTTGGAACAATTTTGCTTAGTGACAAAGGAGATTTTCATAAAACTAATGCTGTCAGAGAGGTGCTTGTCAGAGGTTTGTTGTACTTCTGCGATATTTTACCTCAGTGGCTTTGCTCCTGCACAACATGACATTTTCTGCGGCCTGTTTTTTTTAATTCAATTTGCTGCCACGGATCAGCTTTCAGGCCTGTCTCGCGACATTTAGTCATGCAGAACCAGTCTTGGGAGACCGCAGCGAGAGTTGCAATGAGAGGATACAGGAAAATAGATTTCATTAGTTGATATGGGATCTTTCAAATTAAAGTCTATTTGAATCAGATGATAGATTTATTTATTTTTTAATAACCTAGCCCTAGAATTTTATCAGATGCAAAAAAATAATCATCATTAATTGGACAACATACAGTAAAATGGACATCACCTGCCTTGCTCTGTAAATATCAGTTCGCCGTTATTTTTGACTGGATTCAAAGAGAAGATTTGGGAATGTTTCACAAAACATTTTTTTATGCAGCCCTGTGGGAGTCTGGCCTGAGTGGCACGAATGGTATAGGAGGCAGACTCTTAAAACTTCATTAAAGTGGTACAAAGTGATTTATTTACAAGAAACTACCATTAAAGACATGTAACAAAAGTTATTTCAAGTTACCTCAAAATAAAACTCGAGCTAAACTCAGTTTAACAAAATTTAATTTGACGTCACATGGACACCTTCAACCGCTAAAGCAAAAATGCCTCTGCCTTTTAGGATCCTCCATTACCAGGAAACCAATCTCGGCTGTCCCATAACAATACATAACAACCTTCCCAAAAGCAGGTAAGAGAGAAATGCATTAAATGATACCTTCTTCTACTAGAACACACTTATCCTGCACTACATATGACCAAAAATGTATATGAAATGTAACCAGATGTACTGCAAGACACAAAACAAACTCGGGATAGTAAGTGTCTGGAAGTTACAAATCAATGATGGAAAAATGTTGGCTTAAACAAACAAATCATAAACATGGTTGTACTAGTATGGAACAGGAACTGTTTAAAATGTGGACAAATGCCGTGCTCTCGCCCACTTTGTCACAAGCCCATTTTTTTACATTTGGATTTTCAAAGTTGGCTCTATGTGCCTTCTTACTAGCTTCAAAACACACACACATATGCCAGTCCTCCTCCTCCTCCACGGGATACCCTCTTAGTGTCTCTCTCCTTTCCTCAGCTCCTCTCTCAAATCTAATTTATCCTTTATTTTGGCACAAAGCCATCCTGCACCTCCTGCTTCAGACTGTGTGTGTGTCTGTGAGAGAGAGAGTGCGTATGCGAACACATGTTAAGTCACATAACCTTGAACCGACCTGTTTTCACAAGCAGCGCTGGGGAAGTTCAGTTACTTGGCCAAATACACCCTGCCCTGTCATTGACGCAGTGCAAATGTGGAACCTCTGATTGGTTCACGTGGTGACTGGAGGAGGCAGATGATCTATGGGGAAAGGGAAAATGCAGGAAAGATGAAAAGAAAACACGAGGAAAAGGAGAAGGGAAGATGAGTAAGAGGATTTAAGAAGAAAGTTAACAAGTGGGGGGAAAGATCCTAGAATAGAGACATTCTAGAAAGAGGGAGAGAGTACTGAGAATGGAACATGGAAGGGGTGATGAGAACGTTGGCATGGAGAAGAAAAAGATTAACAGTATGGTATAGGATCAAGGGCAGGAAACAGAAAGTGGAGCAAATGATAGAAAAGAGGTTAATTAGACCTTGTAAACCGCCCCCTCTCTTGTTTTTATGCATCACTTCTTCTCTCTTTATCTGTACTCATCGTTTGCTTTTCTCGTCCCTTTGCGACTCCTGTTTCATGTTTGTCTCGTCTTTCTGTTTTGGCATCTCCCCGTCTCTTCACATCTCGCTCTTTAATGAAGGCGAGCCTCTGTAACACAGACTGTCACTGGAGACCTGATGTGGGCAGACTGACAGAGCTGCACACTCTCGCAAACACACACACCATACAGAGAGAGAGAGAGAGAACATGCATGCAAAGACAAATGAAGGTGATCGTTGAGAGTTGCAAAACAGGACAAAAAGAAAGATGGATGATTCGAGCAAAGAAATGAAATCAATAAAAGCACATCATGTTTGCCACGCTATGTTTCAATAGAACCTACAGGAGAATTGGGAACTAAAATCTCATATATCTTTAAACATTATGACCACCTTCCTAATATTGTGTAGGTCTCCCTTGTGCCACCAAAACAGTTGTGACTCATCAGAAAATGGACTTGGGCTTCCTGAGCCCGCCCTGTGGTGTCTGGCAACAGAATGTTGTTAGTGGGGGCTTTGTGCTGTTTTTCGTGTTTTTTGAGTTGTTCTTAAACCGTTTTTGTGTGTGTGCCTGTGTCAGGCTGCAGGGGATGGCTGCTGCCATCAAGGAGTGTCATTGCTATAGGGTGGGGGTGCCTGGTCTGGTGTACGTGGGTGGTACATGTCTAAGTAACATCCACATGAATGCCAGGCCCAAAAGTTTCCCAGTAGAACATTGAATTGTCACAAGATGGTTAATGTTGTTCACGTCACCTGTCAGTGGTCATAATGTTATGCCTGATTGCTCTATATGTATAAAATACTATGTAGGAAGTAGGTGTGAAAGGCAGCTCAGAAAAGATTCTCCTCTTGGATTGTCAATGGTTTACAGTGTCAAATCATGTCAAATTCATCAATGTGGTCATTCAGACCTCTACTGGAGTATAATCATCCACTTTGCCATTCAGTATGTAACTGAACAAAACTGTTGTTTTTCCCACAAACTGAGTGTTTATCCACAGTAGTGTGCAATAACTATCAGCGTAATTGATCAGAACATACTGAGCAAACAAATAAGTGGTTCAAAAATCCAGTATTGGAAAAGAAACTGTAAATCAATACCTCTTTATTCTGTATGTACAGTGTCACATAAAAGTATTTACGCCGCTCAGAACTGTCTACATTTCTGCATAAAAGTGACTCAAAACTGTCCTGACAGTAGTCAAATAGAACCCAATCAAAGAAATATTATGCCTTTGTATGTGTTTACTTGAGAAAATGTTTCAGTATCTGCTGTGACCTTGTGCTGGAATAACAGCAACTAATTGTTTCTGGAAACTGCTGATCAGTCATCTACAGCAGCTTGGAGGGATTTTTGTCCATTTCTCAGTATGTCGGTGGGTTTCTTCACATCTGTTCGCTTCAGGTCCTTCCACAACATTTCTGTTGGATTCGGGTCAGGACTTTGACTTTGCCATTCCAAAACATTCATTTTTTGCTCTTCTTGAACCATTCTTTTGTACAACAACTTGTGTTCTTGCTGCATGACCATACTGAATTGTGCAAAGTCAGTGTTCTTGTGTGTCGATGTGTGGCAATAGAATGGAGATAGGCAGTTCATAAATATGTCAATTTGTGCAGAATATGTAGACACATTGCAGTGTTTATGTTCAACCCCAATTATGACGACTCCCGCTGCCAGGCATTTTGAATGTGATAAAGTCCAAACCTGGTTGTCAGAATTTTAGTAATTCTCTGAACAGAGACCGGAAATGATGCACGTAAAAATGAAATCACCTACGACAGCAGCACCAAATCAGTCAGTGGCGGCAACGAGAACTTCTCACTTTTGGAGCGACGAAGAGACAGAATTTTCCCTTAAAGTAATGAAAGAACTAAACATAACGACGTGTTTAGATGGCAGAAAACACAGAAATGCTTATGTATTCAAATCTGTTGCGGAAAAGCTATATGATGCTGGTTTTCCACCTCGCTCCGTTGAACAAGTTAGGTCGCGTTGGAAAACATTGAAAAAGACGTGAAACACGCATGCGCAGATAGGATACCGTGATCGGAAAACGGGTTACTGGTATTTATCATGTATACGGGGATATGAATAACCGGGTTTCTCTGTGTTCCATGTAAACACCATATCCCGGATATGCTCAAAGCCGGGATAAGCCTCAAAATCGGGATAGGCCTACTAAAGACCATGTAAACGCAGTCAGTCTGACTGATGAGGACTTTCCCCCCCTTAGAATCTGTACAACAGGGAAAAACATTTACATTTAAATGCTCCCTTATAAGCTTAGCCTATTTTCTACTTTATTTGCTTCATTCTTTTCATCTATTCTTCCATTTTCATTCTGATGGCAAAGCACTCAGTCTCGGCTTGTGATTGTCCTATCAGCGGAGCGTTCCACCAGTCAGTCTCTCAACATTGTCGTGTCTATTATTATTTACCCACAAGGCAACACTCCAGTGTGTGCAAGAGCAATTTAGCACCTTTAAATGCAAAGTGTTTACCAATGTGTGGGAATGAGCCTAGATCGATAGCACATCGCTGTTTCTCTAAACATCTTTTAACACCAGACTCCCAATGCTGCTCTCAAGCTTGTAATTGTTTCTCTCTGTTTTGTGGAAAATCAATCCCGCAATGATTGGATCCCCTTCCCCTGCCCTTCTCCGCCCCCCTGTCGTCTCTTAAAGTTCCCATCATGCTCTGGGTGATGTAAATCACTGTTGTTTGTCGAGTTTGTTTGCAGATTTTTTTTAATGATTAATTTTTTTTTTTTTCATTCAGTGGTTCCTCTTCCCTTCCTTCTATAATCTGCAGATCCATTCGTCGATCTGTGAAGATCGATGTGTTTACATCTCCATAAAAGTGTTCATCAGGAATTATTTCAGAAGATTTCATTTTTATGAATTAGTATGAGTCAGTGAAATTGTTATTCTGTCAGACGATGTGACGTGCGTGCCATTTTCAGTAGTACATTAGACATATTTAACACACTTTATTAGTCGTGATGAATATTATTCAGTCTGTGTCAGCTGTGTAGTGTCTTCTGTAGCCATCGTCACTTACAGGAGAAATCCTGCAATGCACACTTACGACATCAAGTTTGGAACATGCACCAAGTTACAAGTCAGCACATGGAGGAACCAGTATTTTTTGACCTACCTATTAAAAGTCAATATATCTCTTTCTTGGGGCGGCACAGTGGTGTGGTGGTTAGCACTGATGCCTCACAGCAAGAAGGCTCTTGGTTTGAATCCACGGGCCAACTGAGGGGTTTCTTTCCGTGTGGAGTTTGCATGTTCTCCCTGTGTCTGCGTAGGTTCTCTCCGGGTACTCCAGCTTCCTCCCTCCGTCCAAAAACATCCTTGTTTGGTTAATTGGTGTTTCTAAATTGGCCGTAGGTGTGAATGGTTGTCATAGACATCTGTCCAGGATGTACCCCGCCTCTCGTCAAATGACAGCTAGGATAGGCTCCAGCCACCCCCAACCCTCCAGAGAACAAGGGGTTACAGAAAATGAATGAATGAATGAATTAATATTTCTTTCTCTGGTGCAGTCAGTTTTGAATTGGTGGAACATGCTGAAGTACCCACTTGATCTCCTAATGGTTCTGTAGCTCCAGTATTTGCTAACCAAACCCTTCTCTTGAAGACATTTCAGATTGTTTGGAGTGATCCCTGTTGGGGGTTGTATTTTGAGCTGATAGATTTTTTTTAAGTGTTTTGATCAGTTGTAAAGCATAGCCTAGAGTAACTACATTTCTTGTTGGGCACTCCATTTTATTGAAACCTTTGTCATATATTAAATTGCACTAAAAGCAACCCATGATGCCCGAAATGCAATCCAGTCCTGCGTTCAGTGGAGACAAACAATGCAGTCCTCGCATTTGTAACTCTAGTAACCAAATGACAGTTGTTGCAAAAACATTTACCCTACCTTTCATCATGATGATACCTTGAAAACTATCATCTCTAAATCATGAACCCTTACAATTTTGGTAAACCTTGAGTTCCATGATCAATTTTTCGCTGAATGTTCTAATCTAATAAGAAGAGTCCCAGGAATTTTGATGGAAGCCTACATTGACAATGACAATCAATACAAGTCGTTATTCGTGCAATTTTTTTCTGTCTTAGTTGCCTTCTTGAAGAAAAATGCTTTAGAGATAAATCTCTCTCTCCTAGATCTATCTTAACATCCATTTAAACCCTTGAACCCTTGATATTTTTCATTGTATTTTATAGCTCTGACTCTGCAACCTCAACCGGTCACCTATTTTTTTGTTATGTGTTTGAATCTTTGGGATTATAAGGTTGATATTCATAGTTTTCTTTTTCACATCGGTGTATTTTGATTTCAGCCTCTTTCAGCAAGACTTCCCATCTCATCTTCAACTTCATCCAACAAGGCACGCAAGCGCATCCTTGCTCTGTTTGTTTCTGATAGTCAATCTCGTGCCAAAGAAGCTCACACAAACATACACACACACACACTCAGTTTCACCATTTGCAGCTCCTCATGCTGCCCTTTCTGCAGTCTCCCTTTCTCTCACGTTACACTCCTCAGAGCTGTCCTCCAAGACTTCTCTTTGAATGCTTTAGATCAAATAGAGTCTTAGTAACATCTATCCATCTCTTCATCTGTATCTGTTTTTGGTTCCCTTCATGCTAGCGGCTAAGCCGGGGCCATGGGACGTGTGGAGGGGTCGCGATTTTAGAAGAGTGATGAAAGTATGTGGTCTCAGTCTAATGACTGCAGAGCGCCTCCTCTCCTGTGACTGGAAGGCGTCGGGTCATTGCGGGTAGGAATGAGAAGCATGTGAGAAAAATGAAAATAATATCAGTTATGAGTGAGATATTTATTCACTATCTTGACTCTAAAATTGTTGTTAAAGGAAAAAAAAAACAACATCTGTACTATGCACTATATGCCATTACCTCCATATATTGCCCTGGGTTTGGTATGAAATATTAAAAAGAATTTGTGACAAACTTTTCACTTAGATGCCGTCCACGTTTTTTTGGTTTAAGGCACCAGTTTCCTACTGAAAGCTGAGAAAAGGTTGAGAATCATTGCCGAAGTCACCCCCTCCCCCTTTCTCTCTCCGACCCAGCTTCAGATTTCAATTCCATAGAGTATAAAAAAACCTACTATTTATTCTCCGTCTCCAGTGTGAAAAAAGTAGAGGATTTTCTGTCCTCCCGCCGACATGACCTTCTTTCACTCCATGATTGTCTCTTCAAGCTTTGAACACAGCGATTGCAGGCCTTTCAGGGGAGATTTAATACAAAGCTCCGGAATAATGCCTCAAAAATAAGTCTTTTCTGGCAATATCAATCGCTTCTTAGGAGAGGACGCCTGGGAGCCAGCCAGGTATTGTAGTTTAATTGAAGGATCCCTTTGAGGACTTTTGTAATAAACCAAAACCAAGGCCCTGGTATTTTGCAGAATTGTGCTTTTTCTGTGCGTTCCTGTTGAAGTATGTCCCTTCGAAAGAGAGCATGTAATTTCTGGTGTGTGCTGGTGTGTACTGTTGATTGTTGGTCAGCGGCTGGTAAATTTATTTATTTTTTAGATAGTCACCATATAAAAGAAAATACAATGTTTCTGTAGCTGTTCTGAGCCATTTCTTGAGTATAACTTGGTGTATAGTATGGATGTTATGTGTCGCAACATTTGTTCATGCGTCTTTGTCTTAAGCTACTTGTATATGCTTGAATGTATTGGCCTTTTAATGTCTTCATATGTGTGTACTTCTTCTGTGTAGGATACAAACAATGCTCCACTTAACACTAAGCACATCATTTGCCCACATTGTATGCACGGATATCTGTGAATCTTATGCATTCAGATGTTTCTACATATTTTACTGCCTTTTTTTCCAGTGGCTGTGAGTAATTACAGTTTTTTTTTTTTTTAGATCAAAGCTGTACATATTAGATCATCAAGAGCTAGCTCTTTCTAATGATAACACTGTGTACCCTCACAGACGCTGTCACTCCACCTGGGTTCATCTGACACTCTTGAATCCAACATCCTAAATTTGATAGTAGGAACCAAAGTGGTGGACAGTGTTTTTCCTTGCCGCAAACATTTGCATACCATGTCAATGTCTGACAAGGTTCTTAGTCATCCAGGTCATGTTATATCCAAAAAAGTTTAAAGAAAGCCAAGTGGAGTTTTTTGGAGATGTCATTCAAGTAGTTTCTTTAGTTCTAAACGACTGGTGAGGTTTTGTGCCACCAAATATAAACATTTTTTGCTTAGCTTTGCTAAATTCCACGGTATCTTGTTGCCACACCACTGCCAGTTTCTTAAAATGTAGATTTGAAGATATTTCATTTTTTTGTATCTTATCAGTGGGGAAACTGTCAGTATGTTTATTTTTGTCAAATATCTTTCTAGGAATTCTTGACCCCATTATATCAGATCTTAAGCAAATGACTGCCAGTGTCACTTTGTGTGAATGTTTTTCAGCTTATTTGTTCCTCCATTTATTATTCTTTCTATCTACCCCTACATCCAAACATCCAAAGTACCAACTGAACTTGTATGTATGCATAAATAATAACATCAGTAGCACGTGTGGTGTCTTTCCCGTCTTTAAAGTGCAGTAGGGTATTAGGCCCGAAAATAGTCAATGGTCTTCCCTCCTGATCCTTCATTTCCTCTCCAATCATGTGTGTTCACCCTCCCACCCTGTGTCCCCTTCTGGCTGATTGCTAGGCATTAACAATTTAAATTGTTTGCCTTTTTAGTCACGCCAATTGTAATATCGCTCTCGGAGAGGCAGTAGTTAATGAGTTTCTACTTTGGGATCCTCCCACCGAGACGACACAGGAATAGATCATACTCCTTTTCTTCCTCCTTCCCTATTTTTTTTTTCTCGCTCTCCCCTCGTCCTTCTTTACCAGCTCTTCTCTTTCTTTTATTAGCAGAAAATATACAGCATGAGGGAGTTATTATCTGTGTGTCGGGCCATTCTGGCATCTCTGCCTCAGAATCTCAGTGTGCATCTGTGGATGTGTTTGGATCCCCTGTAAGCTTGTGTAAAAGTGTGTGTGTGTGTTTACACACCCTTAGGGCTTATTGCAAGTGTAGAATGTGTTCTTAATGAGGAATCAGTGAGGTAGAAAACTATACATGCTTACTAATCTCTCCCAGTCTCTCTCTTTTTCCACTGTCTCTCATTTTGCTGAGAAAAAGCAAAAAAATTAATCAACATATCAAATTAACACCATCTCCGACGTCTACATGTATCGAACCATGAGTTCTCTTAACAAAATCCGTCTTTAAACTCACACACACACCCACACACACTGATTCAAAGCTATTGCTACTGATACTTCCTATCACTCACAGCAGCCTTGTAATATGGCTGTGATTACCTGCCGTGGTGCAAAATGAGCCCAAGAAAAAGTTCCTGAAGCACTCCAATGTTGGGCATGTCTGACATACACATTCATTTTCACAGCAGCTCAGTCTGAACTGAATGTTAAATGTTATTTTATACTATGTGCCCACTGCTCTGAATAGCACGGCGTTCACTGGTAGATGTTTTTGTACAAGTGAATTCAGTGCAATTCAATACAATTTATTTTATACAGGATCAGTGAAAATAAAGGGTAACGCTTTACTTGAATACGTTTTCATAAGACTGACATAACACTGTCATAACCATGACATTACACCTGTCATAAACATCAATGAATACCTATGACAGCTGTCATTAAGTGTCATTCGGTAAGTTATGTCACTTTTGATGTAAAGTTGACATTGTTTGAGATGTCCTTGTTATGACAACTTGACATAAACCAAGACAACAAAACCTGTCATAAACATGTCATTGCAGACCTAATTGCCAAACAAAAAAAACCCATTTAGCTTGATGTCTTAACGTGACATTAAACCGTCATATATGGATGGTTTTGACACTGGCTGTCACAAGACCATTACAATTGCGTCATAAATGTTGTCTTTTTCATTAAGATGTCGTTACGTGTAACTACTCTGCCAAATGAGTTTATAACTGTCACATTTCCCTCCTACAGTGATTTAATAATTTTAACTTTTCATTACGATGTCATTAAGGGTCATTACCTAGTCAAATCAGTTTATAACTGTGTCATGACTAATTTCTCTGAATTCAAGTAAAGTGGAAAGATTTTGACTTTCCATTAAGATGTCATTATGTGTAATTACATGACCAAATCAGTTTATAACTGTGCCATGACTGTTTTCTCTGGATTCCAGTAAAGTGGAAAGACTTTGACTTTCCATTAAGATGTCATTATGTATAATTACATTACCAAATCAGTTTATAACTGTGCCATTACTGTTTTCTCTGAATTCAAGTAAAGTGGAAAGATTTGAATTTTTCGTTAAAATGTCATTAAGTGTAATTACACTGTCAGATGATATGAATACCTTAACAAAAGCAACAGACAAGTCAAGAGATAGTGTTTCCTTAATGTATTTCAACACAAAACATTTTATTGTGATGTTATCCAAAGCATTTTTTTTATCCAGTCTTTGTCAGCTTTCAGGTCCCTGTTGGCCTCCTCCAGGTAATTAACGCGCTCCTCAAGGTGTTCAATCTTCTGTCGATCCATCTTGGTTTGTTCCTTCAGTTTGGCCAACTCCAATGTCCCTGTTGGAGACACTGAAACAAAGGAAGTATTTCAAGTGGATTACTGAGGTCAGTGAATGGTGGTGGTGTACTGGAGAGCATTATATTGAGTACACCAACAAAATTCCCAGTATTTTTGTGCGTATTATTTATTGAGAAGACAGGCAAAAATGGAAGGAAATACGTGCCTCCATCAGCCAACTACTATATATGTCATAGCAGCTAAAGTTACATTAGTTAAGATACAATAGTCAAACCTAAACATCATAGTTGTTTAGAATTAACGACAAGAAAACTGGAGGAAATACCACTAACGTAATAGTCTGTTGGCTGCAGTTGTAAGTACTTAAAGGCTACGGAGTTAGCAGCCAGTTTAAGCTAACTAGCATTAGCGTTCAGAATTAGTTGTTGAACGCTAACTTTACCTAAACCGCAAAGTCCATAGACTGTAAACAAAAAGACGTAATGGTTATAATGTCCTCTTCAAAATAAAAATCCGTATTTCGTTTTAGCTTACCTCAAATAGTAAACCTTGAAGATCCAGACTCCAGATTCCTGCGTTGCACTCCTGTCCGTCTGTCGCGGTCGCGGAGGGATCTCTCTAGTCACGTAACGTAAACGTGAACGTTATAAATACTGCAATTTACTACACATCTTAAAAAAGACAATTTGCTTCAGATATTATTCACAGTAGTTTTATATTTAGAAAAGCCAACTGCGTTTGAAATCTCATAACACTTTTTGCAGGCTGTTTTCATGAATATAGATGCAATTTGAATTTCCCTACACGTGGTGGCGCTGATTTGTCTTGTTAGCTGAGCACTGAGCGACGAGAAGAAGACTGACGTACTTATGGAATTTCAAAATCAGGTGCGGATCAGATCAGAGACGGGTGACTACTTGTGTTATGAGATTTAGTTAATGCTAGTTAGCTTAAACTGGCTGCTAACTCCGTAGCCTTTAAGTACTTACAACTGCAGCCAACAGACTATTACGTTAGTGGTATTTCCTCCAGTTTTCTTGTCGCTAATTCTAAACAACTATGATGTTTAGGTTTGACTATTGTATCTTAACTAATGTAACTTTAGCTGCTATGACATGGTGCTGTGTTCTTTGCTTACACCTGCTGCTAGATGGATACCCGTTTCAGCAAACGTAGTGGGAAGGCTGAGGATGATAATGAAGCTAACGTTAACCCTAAGCTGCTACAAGAGGTGGAGGAGGACCTGGCACAAGAATTTGAAGAGGTCCCTGTTCAGCCAAAGAAAAGAAAGCCAATCAAATATTCCCCGAAGAAGAAAAGTAAGTCTATTTTTTTCCTCCTTTCGCCAGTAGGCTTGGAAATTTACTTTTTATTTATGCTAATATATATAGTAGTTGGCTGATGGAGGCACGTATTTCCTTCCATTTTTGCCTGTCTTCTCAATAAATAATACGCACAAAAATACTGGGAATTTTGTTGGTGTACTCAATATAATGCTCTCCAGTACACCACCACCATTCACTGACCTCAGTAATCCACTAGGAAGTCAAAGTCTTTCCACTTTACTGGAATCCAGAGAAATTAGTCATGACACAGTTATAAACTGATTTGACTAGGTAATGACATCGTAATGAAAAGTTAAAATTAGCCAGTGTCAAAACCATCCATATATGACGGTTTAATGTCACGTTAAGACATCAAGCTAAATGTTTTTTTTTTTGTTTGTTTGGCAATTAAGTCTGCAATGACATGTTTATGACAGGTTGTGTTGTCTTGGTTTATGTCAAGTTGTCATAACAAGGACATCTCAAACAATGTCAACTTTACATCAAAAGTGACATAACTTACCGAATGACACTTAATGACAGCTGTCATAAATATTCATTGATGGTTATGACAGTGTTATGTCAGTCTTATGAACACGTATTCAAGTAAAGTGTTACCAAATAAAGATTGTCTACAGATGCTTTATAGAACCCAGAGCTTCACACACACAAGCACTCAAAGTAAGGGAATAAACTGATTTAATGATCCAGTGCCCTCAATAAGCCTTGAATCCAGTTTGGTATTATTAATTTAGAAATCTTCCATTTTTGTAGAATGAGCCAAAAGTCAGCTAACAAAAACATAAGTTATTTTAAAAGCTGACCCTGTGTTTTATTTTTGACTTTAGCAATGTATTTGTATATGGACTGTGACTGTAAAATTCTACTTGCCATCATGCTTTTTACTTGCAGCCAGTGTGATGAAGAAATCATTCATGGAAATAATTAGCATGGATGCTAAACCAACTTCCCCGGTCACAAATTGATTTGATAAAATAGCTGCTACTCAGTTGGGAAGTGATTATGCTCCACCAAAGTTCTGCAGGACCAATAAAATAATTCGGGCTGGCTTTATTCGGCCATGGCCAGAAGAGTGACATAGTCATCCATGTCTTCAGAATGTCATGGATTTTAATGTGTTTACAATGGCTCAGATTGTTTGTAGGTATATCAGCTGCATGTATCGGCTGAAACACGCTCATATTCTAAAACTGAGCCTGACTATGCCAACATCAGGTTTAAAATACAGAAAACCAGACAGTTTCTGAAAGCGAGACAAAAAAAGACAGCAAAAGAGAATCCAACAGAGGAAGAAATTTGATGTTTTTAAAAAGGTGAAAAAGCAGCCGGGAGAACAGGAGAGGTTAAAAGAAGCAGCAGACAGAAAGGCAGAGGTAACAGAGGATAAATCAGTCATAAAAGCAATGAGGAGGATAAAAGACAAGATGAACATGGCTCAGTCGTCTTGTCAGTGATTTGCTCTGTCAGTCAAACTCGTCTCCGAGCCCAGGCCTTTGAAAATGTTGCCAACAGATCAAGGTCCCTAACTAGCTAACACTCTCTCGCTTTTATGCCGGTACAAAATAAATGTCCCTTTCAGTTAAGCTTTCTCTCTGTGTCCGCCAACTTCATTTTATATTTGAGGCATTTTAGGTGAGAGTCACAACACAACTGTACAAAATGAAGAAAGTCTGATAAATAAATACGTTAGAGCCATTACAGTCTCACCCCTCATACGTCTCACCTTCATGATAATCTAATATTTTGCAGTTTCCATCCTTTTCATGTTATACATATCTACACCTCTCACACCTTTTAGGATAGAATATAATAAAACTTAATTGTCCACCGAGGTGGAAAATTGTCTTCGGCTCACCAACAGAAGAAGACAAACAGAACTAAAATGCAACAGATGACATATGTACAGGCACACAGCATTGCATGGACACAATAATAAATGCAATAAGGCAGTGAAATAATAGTTCAAGTCACTATATGTGGATTGGTCACTTAGTTGAGTTAAGAATTTCAATGGTGTTAGAGATAAGTCTTTAAAAAAAAATCTTGGCCAGGGGGGCTCTATAGCGCCTCCCAGACTTCAAAAGTTCAAACTGATTAAAAAGAGGCTGGGAGCTATCTGCCAGGATTCTCCTAGCTTTCCTTCCCATCCTTTTAGTATAAATGTGCGTCAGAGACTTTTTTTTTTTTTCCCACAATTTTACTTGCCATTGTCACGATCCTATTTAATTTGTTCTTGCGCTTACAGCTTAAGTGACCCAACCAAGCAGAGAGATGACATGTAAGGACACTCTCTATGTGTGCAGTGTACACAAGTTCCAGCATCAGTGGACTGACACCAAGACAGCTCAGTCTTCTCAGAAGCTGAAGCCGCTGTGAACATTTCTTAAAAACAGAGTCAGAACAGTGGCAGTCCAGAACTGTGCCGAGGTATTTAAAAGTTTACACAGTTTCAACAAGTTGACCATCGAGTGAAACCGGCACTACTCTCAGATCTCGATTTGTGCAGATAACCAAGTCCTTTGTTTTTGAAACATTGATTTCTTGCTGGCTATCTAAGCACCATGCTTCAAAAGCCTTAATGTGAGCAAGATACTAGGTCTAAGGCCTAAGGCCATGTCATCTGCATATTTAATCAGTTTGAAGTTATAATCATTAAGTGCGAATTCATTTGTGAATAAGGAAAAAAAGCGAAGAACGCTGCCATGCGGGCATCCCTCGCTTATGACAGCCTCTCCTGAAAGAGTACCATTCACACACACACCCTTTGAGTGCGGCAGGAAAGAAAGTATCTGATCCAGCGAATTAGGCTCTTATCAACATTTAGATCAACCATGCACCTTCGTAGAATTAAAAGCTGCACTGAAATCTACAAACAAAACCCTTGCTTATCCTTGCTGCTTTGAGACTGAATCTAACAGAGTCGGGACAGCATCATCCATACCTCTGTTTCTTTTGTAGGCGAACTGGAGTGGATCTAAAACAGCCACCGTGCAGGTGTGTTCTTCTCAACTTGAACATGAGTGTCTGCTTCGACAGAGATTAATTAAAAATGTGATTATTAGTTGACTATGCATCAGCTAATGGAGATGTGTACTTACATTTGAAATGTCGTTAAGGGAAGTTTGTTAAATAAGCCTGATCTGATATCACATATTATTAAAAATATATAAAATAAAATGTCAAAAATAGTAATTTATCAGCTAAAAAGATTTTCAGAATATAATAATAATCAGAAACCCTTTTGGTCAAATCATTAGCTTTCTAGGTCTCTCTTTGATGTGTTTTCTCTCTCTGTCCTCCCCCTCTGTCTTTTTTGGTTTGGCCGTCGTTTTCACTTTCTCATCTATTCTTCTTCGTTTTCCCTCTTTGCCCTTCACCTCGGTCTCTTGTTCCCTGACCCAGGTTTTTGATTTCTTCTGACTTCATGCCAGACACACAGAGAGCTGGCTAATGGAGATTTAAATCATTTAAGGCACCGGTGCTCTCAGAAAATCAGTAATTCTCCCTTTCTTTCATATCCTCCATGTTTTTTTCCCCTTCAAAACTTGGCTTTGGCTGTCTTTGACCATACAGATGAGGGAATTGCAGAGCGAATGTGGATGTATGACTTTGGTTTATGCTGTTACAGGTGTTAATGTGGAGTCAGTACCTTTCATGAGGGTTCTTTCTCTGCTGATGTGCCATTCAACAAACAGCTATAACTATATACGCTACTGTATAGAGCAGAAGTATCAAACTCATTTTAGTTCAGGGGCCACATACAGCCCAGTTTGATCTCAAGTGGGCTGGAAGAGTAACGTAATAGCATAATAACAACTCCAGTTTTTTCCCCTTTGTTTTAGTGGAAGAAGTACAAGTGCATTGTGATAATGTTTACATTCATTGAACTATACTTTTACAAAACAACTTCACATTCCTTAAGAAAAAAAAAAAAAAAGTGCAATTGCTGCCATCCACAGTTAATTTCTGGGTCTCAGTGTTGTGTTATGTCTACAACTAAAACAGAGCAACCCTTAGTGGAAAATTTAAGCATAGGTGGCCGGATTGAACCCTCGGGCAGGCCCGATATTGGTCCGTGGGTCATATGTTTGACGCCTTTGAAATAGAGATTGCCTCAAGCCGGTCAAGTCTGTCTGCTTTTTCTCTCCTGTTTCCAAAGCCAGTATATATAACAAACTGAAGAAAAGCCAAGATACACTTGTTTAATTCATGCTGTATTCTTGCAATGGTATCTGCAACTGTCTCCTCACTGCAGTATCCAAGCCAGCGTTTATACATGTTAGCAAGTCCCCTTTGTGGTGCTAAATATATTTTATGAGTTGCAATCTTCCAAGTTATGTAATTTTTTTTCTGTTCCATTGTCTAATCTACATCACAAAGAAAGAATGGGATGACATCAATGCCAGTTAGTGAATGTATCTGTGCCTGATGCAACCGCATAAAAGATGCTGCACGTGTTTGCCAAGTCTTCCTCGGTTTTGGCATGTTCTGTCACATTTTTGCATGAACTTATTGCAGGTTAAGAAGAGAAAAAAAATATATATACAAGAGTAAATGTATTAAGTGAACACAAAGTTACTATCTATATTTGGTTACATAAAAGGCTGAAGGGGTGGAGGCTGAATATACAGATTAGTAAGAACCTACCTGAGATACAGGTATTACACTTAATAAAAACAAAACAAAACACACTTTAATTACATGAGGTGAAGTAATAAAATGATAACTAGATAGAGACAGATGCACGGTCCAAAGGATATCTGTGTCCTTTGGTTGTGGAGGAAACTCCGTAGCGCTGCTAACAAATCCTGATGTTGAAGGGTCTGACTACTGAAGGGACACAGCTCCTTCTTGATCTATGGTTTCAGCACTATCTGGCTGAAAGAGCTACCCAAGGTCAGCCTCATACAGGGGGTGAGAGGAGTTGTTCAGGAAGTTTGATAGTTTGGCCAAAAAATCTGCCGACAGTTCTATGAGATAAACCAAACCAAGAATCCAATAACAGCCTGCTTTTCCTTGGTCAGTATGTATTAAGCTTTTTTATATTTAAACATGATAAACTCCACGTGTTTCGTTCAAATACAGTCTGACTGTTGTGATTCTCATTGCTGCTATACAATTTTTCTTCTGCAAGTCAAGGCAGCAAAACTGGTTATAGTTGTCAGTCAAAGCAGCCTTTCTTTTGATTTCTCTAATCTTTCTGCATGTGCTTCAGAAGAAGATCCTGGCGGTGTTGTAGCGTGTTACACAAAATAATTGGAATATGTAATTTGACGTTTTTGTCTGACAGCCAAAAGTAAGGATTGTGTTTCTGAACTGAACATTTGCATTTCTCTTCAGTTCTTTTCTTCTCTGTTTGGGGACGTGAAGCAAAACTGGGAAGCTGATTAGGAAGAGGCAGAACATGTGGGTGTGTTCAGTTTGCTTTCTCATTTGGCTTTTTTTGTCCCAGACACAGACGAGAAGAGAGTGATCAAACTGTCAGTTTATCATATTATAGTGTTAAAATAATTTTTTTTCTTCTTGCAATAATAAAATAAACCATTTCGTTCTTTGTTGTATTATTTTAAAAATTCTTGTTTGACGAGCTACATCCAAGAGTCTAGTGGCATTTCTTGTAACAGCGAGGTCTCAGCAGTCGCCAAGTCCATGGACAGACTGATGTGTGTAACATACAGAAGTGCTTCTGAGTAATTCAGCGAATTACACTGCAGCAAAATGAAACTGAAGAAATTCTGTGAATGAGAGAAAAAAAAGCCACTTTTGTGGGGGAATTAGAGAACAAGTGAGTGACATAAAACACTGTATCTGTGTGTGGCAAAAGCAATATGGCTCCCGGGGCAGATTTCCCACGATTCGTCTCGCTGATTGTTCACATCTGTCTGCGTCTAATCAGTGGAACGTACATTTTTATTCCAACAAGAGAAGAGCTGCATTTTTTTCCTCATTGCTTTCCCTCCATCTCTCCATTCAGTGTGTTAGTCACACTGCGCTGTGTGCTTGTGTTCACCCTGAATGACTCATACAGGGAGAGACAGACACACACAGCAGCGCATGCACACGTTATATAGCAACCTGCAGTAAATACACAAGATACATTTCATGATGTAGTCTCTCAGATGAACTATGTGCACTTCTTTCTCCAGAGAAGTTGAAGTTTGAGTAAGATATCTGTTTTTACTACCTCGTTTCGCGCCATTCCTTCTTCACATTATATCAGAACATCAGGTCAGAGGTGAAAGATGCTTAAAACTGTCAACCGAAGGGGGCTTTAAGACTCTTTTGAGCCTGTTGTTAAATTGATGTTTAATACAGTGATCGTATTAATTATACCTCCGCACAGATGATAGCCACGAAAGCGATGTATTTATGGTTTCTCAGTCCATCCCATTCTTTTAATCATAATATCTTGAGTGCCTTCAGAGAATTTTGTTCTCATTAGACTTTGGGGGTCAAATGTCAAAGATCAGGGCCACTGTGGTTACCTCATAGAACACATGGTGGCCCATAACTCATCTCTTGAACCCAAAATCTACAACCGAATTTCTTTAATTTTGGTACAAATGTCCACTCAGACTTAAGGATGAACCGACTACATTTTTGATTTCAGGTCACTGGGTCCTCACAAAGCAGCCTTAAGGGCAGTCATTCTAGCTCTCATTCATTCATTCATCTTCCGTACCCACTTATTCCTGTTAAGGGTCGCGGGGGTCTGCTGGAGCCTATCCCAGCTGTCATCGGGCGAGAGGCGGGGTTACACCCTGGACAGGTCGCCAGTCCATTGCAGGGCCAACACAGAGAGACAGACAACCATTCACACTCACATGCACGGGGGGGTCTGCTGGAGCCTATCCCAGCTGTCATCGGGCGAGAGGCGGGGTTACACTCACATGCACACCTACGGCCAATTTAGAACCACCAATTAACCTAATGAGCATGTCTTTGGATGGTGGGAGGAAGCTGGAGTACCCGGAGAGAACCCACACAGACACAGGGAGAACATGCAAACTCCACACAGAAAGGCCCAGTCGGCCCATGGATTCAAACCCGGGACCTTCTCGCTGTGAGGCATCAGTGCTAACCACCTCGCCACTGTGCCGCCCCTCATTCTAGTTTTCATTTTACCTTTTTCTTTTCCCTGATTTCATCTGGGTCATTTTCATTGGCATCCCAACCGGAGGTGATCTTAAGACAGTACAGCATGTCACCAGTTCTTATCCCCCAACAACAAGGAGCTTTATCAGACAGGCTATATTTTGCCCTCTCTGATTGTTGGTATTAAGTTTGGCTGAATTTGGCTTACCAAATTTGTTAATTCTTGCCTAGATTAATTTATTATTTAGTTAGTTAACATTTGCCAGGATAAAAATATTTTAAAAGACTTTCATTACTAATGAACATACATCACTTATGGCGCTTTTTCCGTTCTTAGGCGATGATTTATATTTAAGTGTTGCATTTATTTCTGAATGAATGAGGCAAAACTCTGCAGACGCAGAAGCACCCAGTTGAGTAGGTGACTAGGACGCATTGCTTTCACACTACCAAAGGAATGTGGTCAAATGCTCCAAATGTGGTCAGACGGATCGGATCTCTCAAATACAATCTCAGTACGTCCTGTGGGTGTTCGCACCTGTCTTTTACGCTGACCATTTGCGATGGAATTGGCCAGATCAGAACTTAAGGCAAGGTCTGAACAGGACCAAAGATTTCCAGGTACAGTCTGAATGTTTACTTAATCCCAAATGAAGGCACTGTAAAAGTATAAAAATACACAAAAAAGGGGAATAAGGTATATGTCCCTTTTTTATAAACATGTTCAGGTTATTATACAACATAGTGTAAAACATTCATAACAGATAATACAAATGGCATCACTATCATAAAAATGTGGAAAATAATTAGTGCCTTGGCCATTAGCATAATGCTAACATAATGGGAATTGCCATTAAAGTGCTAACAAGAAGCATTAGCGCCACAACCAATTTACAAGGAGAAGCAAATCTGCTGTTTCACTTTACACAAACTATGAGTTCATACTTATAGCCATGTGTTTCCCAAGCTCTAAAAAAATAACTGTTACTGGTAGCAGTATGCAGCTGTCGGTCTGCCTCTACAACTACTACAACTATGGGTGTGGAAGAGTTACTGCTTTCCAGGAGAGGCAGCACAGGCAGTATAAGTGAAATTGGAAATTGGAATTTTGGATAGAAGTATGGAACGGAAATGGAAAACAGTGAAGTAATTTTACAAAACTGTTGAGCAATCAAACCTCCATTAAAAAGTGATCAGGCTTCATTCCCCTCAAGCATCCTCACAACTTTCTCGAGGGGTGGTGAAGAGTGTACAGACAAACTGTATATCTTTGTGGTACTCCAGCTGCATGGTGGCAGACGAGGCCCTGCAGAGGGTAGTGAGGGGAGCGGAGAGAGTGACTGGATTCTCCCTGCCCCATGCCCAAGAACTCTCCCAGAGCCAGTGTAGAAACAGAGCGCTGTCATAGACCCCTCTCACCCTCGAACTGCAAACCATACCGGAGCATTAAAAGCATAAAGCATCAGACTGCTCCACAGCTTTCTTCCACAAGCTGTTAGGCTGCTGAACTGCTGATCGGATCTGGGATGGACAGCTTGCACTTTACTAACATATACATTTACTTATTTAGCTAAATCTTTACTTATTTAACTTAGTCTGCACAGATCCCAGAGAGAAACACCCTTTCATTCTGTCTGCATTACTGTTGAATGTAGGTCAAAATGATAGTAGTTACTGCAGTGGTAGCATGTCTGGTGTTGACATTATTCCACTTTATGTTTATGTCCAACTATAGCAAACATAACACCCCTAAAGTAATCGGCTCTCTTGTTCTAAAGGCTTTATCATATTTTTATTTTTAACATTCTGATTTATTTTTATATATTGAAGTTGTCATATAGTACAAGCAGTAGTAGAATATTATATACTGTATTAGAGGCTTGTAAACGTGAGCAGTGAGTGGTGGTGGTGGGATTCTGTGGATAATGGATAATAATGCACTGCTCTTGCATTTCCTTTTGGAGCTAAGGGGATCCTGCACACCCAGGCAGGTGTTTTTAGGGATTCTGCGTGATTAGACTTGTAGTCCGATTGACAATAGGTGGTGCTATTCAGGAACACAAAGCAAAGTGGAAATATAGCAGGGTGAGTTGCCCCACCTAAACAGGTGCAGCAGGGCTAAGGGAAGCCAAGCTACTCAGATACTGCATATGCAGAAAATGATTTTGAGGAGACTTTTAGAAAGAAAGAATAAATGTAGAGAACGTAGAGTATACAAATATGGATTAAACCATGCAAAGAGGAATGACAATAAACCGCTGGCAAGTATTTACAAAATCCATTACGTTCCAAAGTAAGGACATTTCATTTTCCTTTCCAGTCATTTCAGATCTTTCCTCGTCTTTTAATTTTGTCTCCATATATTCACCTTTCACTGTGTAATGAGCCTTGTCCAGCTCTCCTCGTTCAAAACATTTTCTTTTCTGTTTCTTTCTTCACTTGATTGTCATCTTTGCTTTTTTCATCTCACCTTTTCCTACTCCTGTCTGTCAGCACCTCTTTCTTAATGTCCTGTGCTATCTCATCTGTCTTTGCCTAATGAGCCTTGTATCATTGTAAACTGTACCTCTCCTATCTCCCCCTCTTTATTCTGTCTCTCTAATATTCAGATTTCCTGTTTGTCTCTTTTCCTCCATCCTCTCATTTGCCTCGTTCATATTTCTATTCCTCCTCTCTCTCATCCATTCGCCATAACTCAGTCACACTTTATGATTCATCCTTCCTCTTTCTGTCCAACTTTTCTTGTTTGTCCTTTTTTTCTCCCCAAACACACGCTCTCTAATGGCCTGCCCTTCACTTCCTGACCACAATAGTCTTGGCATTTGGATTACTGTAATGGTGCTTGCATCACCCTCATATGATCAGCCATCTGGGGCTAGCTGCCTTTTAGCATTGAGTTAGTATCATCCCAACAGGATTGACTGAGAAAGCTAAGCCGCAAAAGCACTAATCTCACAGCACTGGCCATTGTTAGTGTCCCCGACGGCATCTGTGCTAAAAGGGGGCTAATTGATGTTGCCGCCTGCTTATTGAAGGCCTTGGGAGGATGTTGGTGATTGTCGACCACTCATATGTAGAGGGGAAGTGATGTGAAGTGAAGGGAGTCTGAGTTGGAGGTCGCTATTTCCAGCCTCAAAATTACTAACCTCTGGAAGCAAACGGAGAAAGAGACAGAGGTTGCTTTGTTTCACACAGTTCTCACTGTTGTTTTAAAACTGTTGTTGGCACATCATTCCTTGTCACTTGGGGAACCTTAGCTGGGTGCTGTCATTTTAGCAAACAGGATTAGATGATGCATTCGCTGGACTGCCTCCATGCACGTGCCCTACTATATGGTCAGTGGCGCAAAGAAATATTTTTGGTTAAGTAATATTTGTTCCTGTTGTCTCTTTTCTTTTTGCAGATATGGACTCGGTGCTCATCATATTGTTGCGACCCGTCTTGACAGCTGCAACATCATGTGAAGACACACGAAAGAGGTACAAAAACAAGGGTTTATTTCATTCATTCATCTTCTGTAACCGCTTGTCCTCTAGAGAGGCTGGAGCCTATCCCAGCTGTCATTAGGCGAAAGGTGGGGTACACCCTGGTCAGGTCGTCAGCCCATCGCAGGGCTAACACAGAGAGACAGACAACCACACTCGCACTTATGGCCAATTATCATCAGTTAACTGGAGGAGCATGTCTTTGGAGGGAGGAAGCCGGAGGACCCACGCAGACATAGGGAGGACATGCAAACTCCACACAGAAAGGCCCCAGTTGGCCGGAGTGTTCATTTAATTAAAAAGAAAAGCAAAAAGCCGACAGATGAGACATGGTGGGTCCGTGCAGCTGAAAAGTGGTCGTCTAAGGCCTCTTCAGCAATGCTCTTTATTCGCATCTTCTCAGTGTGTCTGGTTAAGGTAATTTAGCAGAAGCCAAAGACACAAAGAGCCAAGCGGCGTAACACCATCCCCTTCAAAAGGGATCCTCCAGGAACCCTAAAAAAGAACAAAGCCTCTCTGTGATCATGCCAGATCTTCCAAGACGTGCAAGAATAGATGCCCCTACACATGATTATGCAAGATTTCTACACCACATACAAAACACATAGCGTGACCCATGCGTGTAGAGCACAACAGCCACACACTAAATGGATTACTTGCAGAAAGTTACAACCTAACGAAAGTTTGCAACAAGTAATCCCAACAAAGCGAACCACTGTAACCACATCTAAATGGTAACACACACAAGTTCCTCATTTAACAAAGCCAACACAGAAGTGGCCAACCACAAATGGAAAGCCACAACAGCAATGATCACAGCTAGTGTGGCACCACATCACACAGTTACGGCCTTCACCTTGAGTCGCCAAAACTGGGCTGACTTCCCCACAGGGCTAAAGGTCACTCACACAAACCACCTATGCTGATTTTCAGTGGGCATGTTCAGACATAATACCTCCTGTCACCTCACCCAAAATATCCCCATCCTAACAAAGAACTCTGTAAAAACAAAGGCCAGCAAATGCCACCACATATTATCACAAAATTAGAGGTTCTTGTTCCCAGTTAATCTCTTCCTAAACTTACCTGGTTTCCTCTCTGCCTAAGCGACTGACATTCTAACTAACTACACCTCAATGTGTCTTCATTGGCTTTCTTGGGCATGCCGGGGGCCACTCCAGGGTTACCACGCAAAAACAATAAAGCGGTGATGATCACACCATCACCTGTAGGCTTTCTACACCAGGCAAGTTCTAAAACATGCACATTTTCCTCTTGTGGCAGCACTAGCTTGAACCTACTAACATGTAGGGGAAGAAAAATCAACATCCACTGCAAGCTAAGGTTTGGCAAATCCCCATTCTCAGACAAAGAAAAAAAGAATTCTGGCTCAGTCTCCAAAAAAAATTAAAAAATAAATGTATGTGAATATATCTCGGAAAGGGTCTATATACTTTGTCATTCTGTCAGCTTTGTGAGTTGATCTGATACTGAGGGCTTCAAGATGATTCTTCGGGCGTCTACACGCTGTTGCCCTTTGAGAACTTGTGGCCCCGCAGTCATTTAATAACACTAACAGAAAGACATGTCACAATGCCTGCTGTTCCATAAAATGTACTGAAACTTCAGCAGAGATGCGTTAGGCCATTTTGTTCTAAATTTCTGTTGTTACCATGAAACCAAACACAGTTGCTTGGCTTTTCTTGTTCGTTTTTTTTTTTTTTTTTTTGCTGCAACCAGGTTATCACCCTCAACATCATTCTTCACACCTGTACAACGCCAACGCCATTTGGCCACTGTGGATTTGAAAGCCAAGAGAATGAAGGAATGCTTTCTTATCTGTCAGCCTCCAGTGCTGCCAAGGCCAAATGATAACTCAACACGCACCCGCACTTGCAAACACACACATTACTACACACACACACTCTTACTTAATGTGCCAATGGCAGACGAATGGCCCCCATAATGACAATTTGATGGCGTGATAATTAAACAAACAAAAGAATTATTTTCACCCTGCGTCAGCCAACAATGTGTGTGTGAGGGTTGTGGTGTGCTTCGGTATTAGTGTGTGTGTATATTGGTCTGTGTGGCCCATTAATCGAGTCATAACTCAGTTTTTTGCTGTTTTCTACAGATGTCATTGTGAGTGTGTGTATGTGTGAGTGTGTGAGAGAAAGATTGAGGGGTAGCCTAAGGTCGTCTTTAGAACACTGGGTCTTCCACAGCATGAGACATAGGACACCTATTTCATTTTAATGATGCTCAGTTGCGTTTCTTGTTCTTTGGGTTGTAGAAAGATCAATAAAGTTACATTTCATGTAACTACGGTATAAATATCAGTGTTTAACACAGTTATATTCTTGCTGTTGTCAGCTGAAGCATTTGCAAATTTTCTGATCAGATTTCTGAACGTGTTTTTCCGCATCTCAGCTGTCGTTGGGCAGGAGGTAGGGTGCAACCTGGACGGGTCACCAGTCTGTCACATAAAGACAAACAACCAACCACTCACCAATTAACCTAACGAGCATGTCTTTGGACAGTGGGAGGAAGCCGTAGGCCCCAGTTGGTCGGTTGATTCAAACCTGGCACCTTCTTGCTGTGCTAACCACTACACCATGGATTAAGGTCAGGAATTTGACTTGGTCATTCCAAAACATAAATTTTGTTCTTCTTGAACCATTCTTTTAAAGAACAACTTGTGTTCTTGAGCTCGTTGTCTTGCTGCGTGACCCAGTCTCTCTTAAGTCACCTCACAGACAGATGTCCTGACATTTTCTTTTCAGAATTCTCTGGTATAATTCAGAATTCATTAGTCCAAGCAAGCCCTCCTGGCATGGTTTTTCTTTTTCTACTTCCAGTACTTTTATCAAAAGTCATTTTTTATGCATTCTGAGGGTGCAAATACTGTTAAGCGACACTTGCTCAGCTTAAAAGTGCAGCATAGTGCAGTGAGTGAATCATCACTTAATCATCAGTGTCATATCAAACTCAGCAGTGATATGCATTACTATGTGGGTAAACTTAGATATCTTTTCCATTAAACCAATTATCAGTTATTATGAAAGTGGATCATGTGATTCAGCCAAGAAACACACTGGACCAGTGGATCACAGAGTTATGAATCGTGATGTGACTGTACACCAACATAGAAAAATCAACAACTCAACTCTGAGCTCAATGATTTTTAGTCTTTGAGTTGAACAAAGTGAAAGGATTAGCAAAGTGAATTAATTATTTTCTCGTGGTGCTTTCCGTGACCTGATATGAAAAGTAAATCAACCTCATTCATAAGGAATGTAAAAATAAATACAGGGGCATCTAAAAGCATTGACAAAATGTCTACCACAAAATAAAAGTTCTCAAGATCACAAAAAGTCAGTGAAAAGTAAGAACCATTTGATCCTTTGCATGTGTCCACGAGGATGTACGGGATGTAAATTTCATCAATTGCCCAATTCCACGAGGATCCATGCTGACTCCTCTGCAGATGTCTGTGTATAGCCATTATCCACACCTTTATAATTCATCATTAAAAGAGTACAAGGACACACAGATGGTGTTAAACCCCTGGTGAGGAGTTGTTCTAAATTCTCCAGAAATCCTTCGCTCACTGTGCTTGGAACTGGACGGCAAAAGCTGGAACTGCAGCCAATTCCTTTGCACTTGGCACACCATTGCACAGTGCTTCAGCCCAGTCTGTGACTAGCTGCTAATGCTACAGAGATCCTGTAGCTACAAGGTGCAAAGTCACCATCAGCCTTTTTTGGTTCGATGTCACAATCATCCTTTTTGGCATCTTACCCGCTGGAAGCATGTGTGTGTTTGCTATTTAAGGCGCAAAGGGGAATAAATAACCAGTCTGCAGTCTTAATAGACGTACCCTCTGTAGTATGAATGGAACCATGCTCAAAGTCTGCATCGTTCTGAGCATACAAACACTGAAACCATAAATTTGCCTTAAGATGCTTTTCGGAATGGTGGAAGTTGAGATGAAATGAAAGGCTGAGTTTAGAGAAAGGCTATAACATATTTTAAACTGATGCCAAATAATTTACATCCCATTTAATACAAAGAACTGGTTCAGTGTGCTCTTAAAAAATCAAAGCGGTGTCAGTCCTCCTAATCTTATCCTTGGGTTTTATTCAGAGGTGGACAGAGTACACAACTTCATTACTTGAGTAAAAGTACAGATACTCCTTGTCAACTATTACTCCAATACAAGTAAAAGTAGCTTTGTCAAAATATTACTTAAAGGTGACAGAGAATGAAAAAACGTTTTTACCTTGTCTTAGTTGAATAACGGTAGTCTGCCCGCATTCACGAACATACGAAAAGTGCTAGACATTCTGAACATCTCCGTTTCATAGAAATTCCTCCTTTAGAAATGTCAGCCAGAAAATGGCCCAATCTGAACAACGGATACATATTACGTAACATGTATCTTACTGCCCCCCCACTCTCATTCAATTCCCTCCCCTTCAAAATAATTTGCATACATCCGCCCTCTCGCCTCCAACGGGAAGTACATTGCAGCAGTGCTTGCGGAGTTCAAGGCGAAATGGCGAGTCGCGTTCCGAGGTGTGCTCTTCCAGGCTGTGCAAGCGGTGTGCAAACTTTCCATTACATTCCCACCGAAAGAAATGCACGAGATGCGTGGCTGCTGTTCATTTATAATCGGATTCCAACTACATTCAACCACAGACTGCTACTTCGTTTGTGAACGGCAGTCTATGGCGAAAGATAAATTATTTTCTGGTCCCGATCGACTTGTGCCTTGGATTATACATATGTTGTTTTTCAGAATAAAAAATGATTTTACATGTCAAGAATGTCACAGTTTGTCGCAAGATAGTTAAGTAAAACGCTATGGAAAATACGTAATTAAACGAACTACAAGTCCCGCATGCTGGCGCGTACAGAACCGACTAAAACTCCCTTCGGTAAGTAGAGGGGCGGGACTTCGGCTCTCTTGAGTGGCAGCAAATGCAGCCAATCAGCGTCAAGTGCTTGCATTTCATAATGAGGTTGCCAGTTAAGCCCGAAGGGGCGCCAAATAGGTGCAAAACCACGCGTTTAAAATCCCCCACCCTAATATAGCTTTCTGAGAGAGGTTTTTAGGAAGCTTCTAAGGCATTACAGACCCAACCAAAATTTTGTTGTCTGCATGTCACATCACAGATCAAGGATAAATACCCCGTTCAATCATTCTATGTCACCTTTAAGTAAAGTACTAAAGTATTTGCTTAAAAAAAATACTTACGTAAAAGTATTTAAAAAGTATCTCAGGAAATACAGGAAAGGAAAGTAGCTTTATTGTCATTATACAATCCACTGATGCGATTCTAACATGCGCGCACACCCACCCAGTCTCTCTCTCTCTCTCTCGCTCTCTCGCTCTCTCTCTCTCTCTCTCTCTCTCTCTCTACATACCATGATGTGCTCTTTCAGGTTGGAAGACAAGTTCTGGTAGGCCATGATATAATTTGTTCGCGGTAAACACAACAAACATTTAAACTGAAACAAATCAGTTTTTGTGGCAAAAAGGCCACGGGTGCTCGAAAGGAGTTTCTCCAGGTGTTTCCCCAGTTTCTTCCTCCATTGTATGGATTGTATGGCATGACGTATACGACTAAGACAAACCATATGCGAATCAGCAGAAACTGTTTATTTTCTCAGAATTTTGAAAAAAAAATAAAAATAAAAAAATAATCAGCTGACGTAAGCTCAAAAGTAGCGAGTAACGAGAGCATCAACAGAAATGTAGTGGAGTAAAAAGTACAATATTTGTCCTTCAAATGTAGTGGAGTGAAAGTAAAAGTATCCCCCCAAAATAATACTCAAGTGAAGTACAGATACTCAAAAACTGTACTTAAGTACAGTACTCAAGTAAATTTACTTCGTTACTGTCCACCACTGGTTTTATTTAAACATTGTCATCAGTTATTTGCCTTAAATAGAATGTTAAGTTCCATGACCTGGACCAAGATGCCATTTGTCTGTGTTTGTATATGGGAATATCTGTCCAAAGTAACTACCCTAACAAACATTCTACATGTCCCCTTGTGAAAACATAATCAATTGTAGTTCATGTAGTTAGCTGTTGGTTTGGTTTTTTTTTTTCTTGTCAGAAGAGACCGGAATCACATTATCCCTTCCATAATGCCTTAATATGCTTACTGTTTGTTCTCTTGGTTTTAGTCTTCTAGCAGAACAGCCTGAGAATAAAACTTTGGCATTTCATCAGATGGTAGGAAAGACTGTGACAACAAACATAGTGTGAAAAATCCAGCAAGGTCAACTGAGCTGGCCTTGGACAGAGAAAAACTTCAAAAGTTTCTTCCTCTCAGGGCTGCAGTGAAAAATTGCCTCGTGTCCTCAGTTGACGGTGTGTGCTGATACTATGTTTATCAGCAAACCAGACATTTTGGCATCATTTACAGAGTATATACTCAGATGATCTTATATTCAGCATGCCATGTGTCTCTATAAAGAGCTGTGACGACTAACTAATATATTTTTCTAAAAAATAAAAGCATACATGACAATGTCCAAGCACGTCCAGTGATGCCTCACAGCAAGAAGGTCCTGGGTTTGAATCGATCAGCCGACTGGGGCCTTTCTGTGTGGAGTTTGCATGTTTTCCCTGTGTCTACGTGGGTTCTCTCTGGGTACTCTGGCTTCCTCTCACTGCCCAAAGGCATGCTGGTTAGGTTAACTGGTGATTCTAAATTGGCTGTAATTGTCCATCCGAGCGTGGTTGTCCATCTCACTGTGTTAGCCCTGCGATAGACTGGTGACCTGGCCAGGATGTACCCCGCCTCGTCCAATGACAGTCAGGATAGGCTCCATCCCGCCCGCGATTATAGAAAATGAATGAATGACAATGTCCAAGATCCAGTAGAGTTTAAGGATATTTGTTATAATACAAATAAATAAATAAATAAATACATAGTAGACATATTTGTAGCTTTTACTTTTCAAAGTTCTCAAGTGCACTTTGGATTACCTCACATAAGGTTATTACATTCTTATAACATGTATTAACTTGTAAATAACTGCCAGATATTGGACATTCCAGGTATTCTGGAAAAATGGCCCAAAGCACTTACAGACAGGACATTTTCTGACCTTTGTATAGTCAACATTGGCAAAAAGCTCCAGATGGACACTTTGATTCTTAGGTGTTAAAGGGTTAAAAGGTACCATCAGAACAGTTTGCTTGTTTTTAAAGCAGGCAAATGTTGAGACACTGAATCCAGTCTAAACAGTGTCCCATTAGTTTAAAGGTGCTTCTTGCCAATTTTAGCTTACATCATCTTACAATACTGATATTAATCTTAATCTCCTACTCTACTCTTGGAAGGCTAGTGCTTGTTACAGGCTACTCTGAAAACATAAAACAACACAAAATACACATTATGCCCTACCAATATACTACACCAAGACCAATAGTTACACCGCTACAGGAGAGTCCAACCTCCCAGTTACAGGATATGTCTTCCTGTGGAACTGTGTCACTGTGTCACTCATGGGATAAGCCCACCCTCCCATTATATGTAAACTAAGGTCTCAATAGCTGGTTTAAATTGAAATGCAGTTTTCAAATCTCATTATGAAGGTGATCCTGTCATTGCCATCCATTTCAAAATAAACATTGTTGTCTTTTCTTGTGACTTTTAATATCATCTTTTTGCTGAAATTACTTCTAGAAAGCCTTCTACATTTCTCATCCTTCTACATTTTAAAAGAGTACAGTGTGTGCATATGAGATTTAAGCTCCGGGCTGAAACAAAATGACCAAAGTTTGGTGTTAATGACAACCTGGTGTTTTGGGCTGCAGCCTGCATAATGAAGATGTCATACTGAGACAATAGTGTATAAGCTCTCCAGCTGGAGTGGTTTGTTCCTGACAGACTACAATGCTGTGAAAATTCCACTGAGCTGATCAGGAGGGGGCAACCAAGAGTCACCTGAGCAAGGCATTCTGCATGCGCATCTGTGGGTAAAAGGCAAAGAGTGTGACTAATGCAGTTGAGGTTGGGATTAACTTTTCCACCCTGAATATCATTCTCTTTAAACCTCCTGACACAATATGCTTTCTAACACACACACAACACACACTTGCATGCACGCACAGTATGCAAATTGCTGACTTCTAAAATAGCAAATGTTTACCGAGATGAAAGGTTTGGCTTATTTTCTCCCCTCTAAGAGGATCCAAGCCAAAATGAGTGACTGCCAACAATTTCTGTGCGAGTGTGCACATATGTGTGTAAATGAAAATCTGGCTTCTTTGTACCTACTCACTTCCTTGGCACGTCTTCAAACACGAGTGTGTAATCTAGGTCCGTGTCATTGGCACAACAAAGAGAAATGTGCACTCGTAACATGTATTATTCTTTAAATCGCCCTCTTTTTTTTTTTTTCTCTGTAATGAACTGAACTAGTAAATATCGTCCTTTTCAGGAATGTTTCCAATCAGTTCCTCACCCCTCCCTCCTTCCTGACACTTGATTTGTTTGCTTCCCTTGAGTTTAGTTTTAAGAATTTACTTTTCAAAGGGGTATAGTCACTTTGGAAAGATCGTGTTTCTTAATTATTTTCCATTCATATTCATCCCACTAATTACATGGAAACCTTGGTCCTGGTATTAACTTCACACCAAAGACTTTCTTATATTTATGAATACATCAGAACATTAGAAGGAGACATTTGAAAAGGTAGACACACTCTTTGAAGTCAAAATTTCAGACTGTGTGCAATCTTGGTCATCAGGTATGGCCATCAGTCATTAGGGGAACACTATTTTAGAAATCAATGAAAGCTGGTTTGCTGCAGCATTGCAAGCGCGTTGCATCATGACTGATTGAAGCCTTAAAATAAGAAGGAAATGCATGGAAGCTTCCTCAAATCTGCGCAGATGATGAGAAACAAAGGCTCTCTATATTTTATTCTGGTGCATTAACTACTAAGAGAAGAAATATATGTTGTGAAAATCATATAAGCCTTCTAAGTGACAAGAGTATTTTACAAGGTCTGCTAGATTTGTGTTGTACTTAAGATGATTTAGCCCAGATTTAGTTTATCGTTTTCTGGATAATATGATGAGAATACGGTATTTTATACATATATACATACATATATATATATATATATATATATATATTTTATAGTGTTTGCACATGTTTATCAGTTTGGATATCTAAGTCGGGATATTTTATCTGTAAAAAAATAAAAAAGTAAAAAAACTCAGAGATGAGAAGCATGCTGAGTTATACGTTAACGACCCCCAAACCCCAACCCTGCAAGCCCTCCGTTCGCTCCCTTTCTCTCTGCCAGTTTCCTTCATGTCTCTTTATCTTACCGCAACCCCCCGCCACCCCCCACCCCCCCACGCTAGTTTTCCATCCCTGACATCTATTCTGTCTTGGCAAGATAAAAAGAGTAGGACGGAGGTAGGATAAAGACCAATGGTGGAATAAAATCAAAGCAGACTCATTACTGGAGGTCCCCTGAATAGGTGAAATAGGAACGTTTTCTTCAACAAGGCATCCATTCCAGTGTATTGTATTGTGCTCAATTACAGGAAACCGGCAGTGTTTGCTAATGTCCCTGCTTTGCCTAAGAGATTAGATTATTGTTTTAGCAGATAAAAGATTATTTTTCCCCTTGCCATAGGTGAAAGGGCTTTCACTAATAATTATCATAGTTTAGGAGATACAACTGGCACCATTAAAGGTTATTTTAAATAATTAATGCCTTCCATTTGAAGTAATTCATACACTCATGCAGTTTGACTTATAATATGCATTAATTTATGAAAAGTATAATTAAAGATACCTCTGGGCAAAACAGATATGGCAGTAAACAGAACAACAAAACTAGATGTAGCAAACATGGCTACTGTATAACAAAAATAATGTGTTTATGAACATAATGAGAAAATGTAAACATGAAAAACATGAAAGTAAAGCTTAGTATTGTAAACTGGAAAGACAAAATCAAAAACTTCCTGGGCGTTCAGCAATGAAGTGCTACAAATTGTTAGCCTTGCGTAGCTTATCGGAATAAGAGTCTGTTAACATTTGGATTTCATTATGGGACATTTTTCATGGGACAATAAAAATATGTCTGTGCGTGTGTCATGGTTTGGTTTCTGTGTTCACGTTTTGAGTTTTGTTCATGTTTCTTGTCTCCCCGTTTCCTGTTTTACTTTGTTGAGTTTTTGATTTCCTGTTTTACTCCTTGTGTTTCTCTGTGTTGATTGTGTAATTGGTTTCACCCTGTGCCTCTTGATTTCTGTCACCTGTGTCTCGTCACCCCTTGGTTCCTTGTGTGTGCATATATAGCCCTGCCTTCCCCTTTGTTCCTGTCGCGTCATTCCCTATGGTTTGTTACCCTGTCTCCCAATGGTTTTTCACTGTGAGTCTCCATGTTTTTGCTCTTCCGTGTTTTTGATGTCTCCAGTGTTTCTAGCGTTTTTGTTTCTAGCCTCTTGTTAGCCTTTTTGTCTTTTGTAAGTTTGGATTTTTGATTTGTTTGGTTTTGGAGTTCCTGCTGTTCCAGCAGCGCCTTTTGTTCCTTTTATTTTTATTAAACACCAGTTTTGCTCACTCCTGCCTCATCATCCTTCGTCCTGCTCTTGGGTCCTACCACCTCCTCCCCGGACAAAACCGTAACAGAATGACGCGACCACAAATGGACCCAGCAGACTTTATTTCTTTAGATAAGGAGGAGAAGACTGAATTTATTTTTTGCAACTGGGAGCAAATCAGGCACCACGGACTTTGGCTCAGGCCTGAGTTCCAGCCTCTTTTCGAGGGAACTCGCTTGGCCATGAGGGCCCCGACAGGCAGGATGGGTCCACGTGGACGCCATGGAGGGAGGTCTGCTGGCCGGCAGCCTCTGGAATCCCGTCCTGCCAGCCACGTGGTAGAGTCTCCCCGGCCTGCTGGCCACCGGCCAGCTAGCTCCCAGCGAGCCGTTCCTGCTCCTGCTCCCGTACCGGCCTCGAGGGTTGGCCCATGCCCCGCTCCTGCTCCCGTACCGGCCTCGAGGATTGGCCCATGCCCCGCTCCTGCTCCTGTACCGGCTCCGAGGATCCGCTCATGTCCTACTCCAGCGCTGCTTCCGGTCCCTGTACCGGCTCCGAGGATCCGCTCATGTCCTGCTCCAGCGCTGCTTCCTGTCCCTGTTCCGGCTCCCAGGTCGGACTCCGCTGCGGCTCCTGCTCCGGCTCCCAGGTCGGACTCCGCTGCGTCTCCTGCTCCGGCTCCCAGGTCGGACTCTCCTGTGTCTCCTGCTCCGGCTCCCAGGTCGGACTCTCTTGTGTCTCCTGTTCCGGCTCCCACGTCGGACTCCGCTCTGTCTTCAGCTCCGGCTCCTGTCCCGGCTCCGAGGGTCGCTTCAGCTCCGGCTCCTGTCCCGGCTCCGAGGGTCGCTTCAGCTCCGGCTCCTGTCCCGGCTCCGAGGGTCGCCCCTTTCCTGGTTCCCGTTCCAGCTCCCGTTCCGGCTCCGAAGGTCGCCTCTTCTCTGGTTCCCGTTCCGGCTCCGAGGGTCGCCTCTTCTCTGGTTCCCGTTCCGGCTCCGAGGGTCGCCTCTTCTCTGGTTCCCGTTCCGGCTCCTGTCCCGGCTCCGAGGGTCGCCTCTTCTCTGGTTCCCGTCCCGGCTCCGAGGGTCGCCTCTTCTCTGGTTCCCGTCCCGGCTCCGAGGGTCGCCTCTTTCCTGGTTCCCGTTCCGGCTCCTGTCCCGGCTCCGAGGGTCGCCTCTTCTCTGGTTCCCGTCCCGGCTCCGAGGGTCACCTCATCTCTGGTTCTCGAGGTGTCTCGGACCCCGGCTTCTGGTCTCGTTCCCGAGGTGTCTCGGACCCCGGCTTCTGGTCTCGTTCCCGAGGTGGCTCGGACCCCGGCTTCTGCTCCCGTTCCCGAGGTGGCTCGGACCCCGGCTTCTGCTCCCGTTCCCGAGGTGGCTCGGACCCCGGCTTCTGCTCCCGTTCCCGAGGTGGCTCGGACCCCGGCTTCTGCTCCCGTTCCCGAGGTGGCTCGGACCCCGGCTCCTGCTCATGTCCCGAGGTGGTTCCTGAACCGGCTCCTGCTCCCGTTCCCGAGGTGGTTCCTGAACCGGCTCCTGCTTCTGTTCCTGTGCTGGACCCTGATCCTGATCCCGTTCCTGTGCTGGATCCTGATCCCGTTCCTGTGCTGGCTCCTTTTCCTGTGCTGGATCCTGCTCCCGTTCCTGTGCTGGATCTTGCTTCCGCTCCTTTTCCTGTGCTGGATCCTGCTCCCGTTCCCGTTCCTGTGCTGGATCTTGCTTCCGTTCCCGTTCCTGTGCTGGATCCTGATCTCGTTCCCGTTCCTGTGCTGGATCCTGATCTCGTTCCCGTTCCTGTGCTGGATCCTGATCTCGTTCCCGTTCCTGTGCTGGATCCTGATCTCGTTCCCGTTCCTGTGCTGGATCCGGTTCCTGTTCCCGTTCCTGTGCTGGATCCTGATCCCGTTCCTGTTCCCGAGGCGGGTAGGAATCCTGCTCTTGTTCCTGTGCCCGAGGTGGGTCCGACTACGGCTCCTGCTCCCGAGGTGGGTTGGACTCCGGCTTCTGTTCCTGCTCCTGTTGCCGAGTTGGGTCCGGTCTCTGGAATGTCTGCCCGGCCTCCCGGCCGGCCCCCTGAACTTTCTGCCCTGTCGGCCCGGCCTCCCGGCCGCCCCCCAGAACTCTCAGCCCTGTCGGCCCGGCCTCCCGGTCGGCCCCCAGAACTCTCTGCCCTGTCGGCCCGGCCTCCCGGCCGCCCCCCAGAACTCTCTGCCGTGTCTGCCCGGCCTCCCGGTCGGCCCCCTGAACTCTCTGCCGTGTCTGCCCGGCCTCCCGGACGGCCCCCAGAACTCTCTGCCCTGTCGGCCCGGCCTCCCGGTCGGCCCCCAGAACTCTCTGCCCTGTCGGCCCGGCCTCCCGGCCGCCCCCCAGAACTCTCAGCCCTGTCGGCCCGGCCTCCCGGTCGGACCCCTGAACTCTCTGCCGTGTCTGCCCGGCCTCCCGGTCGGCCCCCTGAACTCTCTGCCGTGTCTGCCCGGCCTCCCGGACGGCCCCCAGAACTCTCTGCCCTGTCGGCCCGGCCTCCCGGTCGGCCCCCAGAACTCTCTGCCCTGTCGGCCCGGCCTCCCGGCCGCCCCCCAGAACTCTCAGCCCTGTCGGCCCGGCCTCCCGGTCGGCCCCCAGAACTCTCTGCCCTGTCGGCCCGGCCTCCCTGGTTCCCGCCTTCCGCGCCCCCTCCACCCTCCCTGTTGAGTTTTTTGACTGTGATTTAGGATTTTGGTTTTTTTGGGACGTCTGGAATCCGTCCCTTGAGGAGGGGGTACTGTCATGGTTTGGTTTCTGTGTTCACGTTTTGAGTTTTGTTCATGTTTCTTGTCTCCCCGTTTCCTGTTTTACTTTGTTGAGTTTTTGATTTCCTGTTTTACTCCTTGTGTTTCTCTGTGTTGATTGTGTAATTGGTTTCACCCTGTGCCTCTTGATTTCTGTCACCTGTGTCTCGTCACCCCTTGGTTCCTTGTGTGTGCATATATAGCCCTGCCTTCCCCTTTGTTCCTGTCGCGTCATTCCCTATGGTTTGTTACCCTGTCTCCCAATGGTTTTTCACTGTGAGTCTCCATGTTTTTGCTCTTCCGTGTTTTTGATGTCTCCAGTGTTTCTAGCGTTTTTGTTTCTAGCCTCTTGTTAGCCTTTTTGTCTTTTGTAAGTTTGGATTTTTGATTTGTTTGGTTTTGGAGTTCCTGCTGTTCCAGCAGCGCCTTTTGTTCCTTTTATTTTTATTAAACACCAGTTTTGCTCACTCCTGCCTCATCATCCTTCGTCCTGCTCTTGGGTCCTACCACCTCCTCCCCGGACAAAACCGTAACAGCGTGATTGGACAGTCCTACAACCAATTGGAGCAATGAAATATGTGACATTACCAGGGCTCTCAAGTTTTGAAGACAGGCAAGAGTGACACCCCCCCCCCCCCCCCCCCGGTCGTCGCACCAACCCCCAAAAGGCGGCCGGGTTGGATGGTTGTGGGAATGGGGGTGATATATTAATAATATAATAATATTATTATTAGGCTATTAGTGTTTTTGTTGTTGTTAATAATAATTGATCAGACTTGCAGAAAGATGACACATAGCACTGACAATTCAACCAAATACAAAGTATTTATTCAATTTCTGCATGTGTGTGAGAGAGAGAGAGAGAGAGAGAGAGAATGACTGGTGTTGTTTATTGTAAGTGTTTGTTGCCTTTTTGGACTCCTTTATCAGGAGTTGACTTACTCTGTGCTCAAAGCGATGCTTGGAGCTCCATGGTTGCCTCTCGTTCGGAAGACGTCGTAGCAGAATCACGTGAACAATTCCAGGATATGCTTTTTTTTTCATTGGTTGTTGCATTAAATCTTACCCAGATACAATAATGCTATTTTCTGATTGGCTATTGTGTAGCCCCTTTTGTTTTTTGATTGGCAGATCAGTGGCAGGCTCAACCCTAGGGAGACACGCTTGATTTCTGCCGGTTCCATAGTGAGAGAGGCACGACCAGAGAAATTTTGGGCGCTGCGGCATATTAAATATATTATAAATATTTTTTCTGCGTGAGAAATTCAATGTGTGGCGGGAGTGCGTGACAAAAGACCGAAATGAGTGACTGTCACGCTCAATGCGTGACACTTGAGAGCCCTGCATTACACGATTAAGGCAGTTATTTTGCTGTCAGTATCTTTTATAGCATACAGGATAGCAGAGCCTCAAACAATATTGGTATTTCTCTGAAGTCTTCTCCGTGTACTGCAGCTAAAGGTCTAATAACTTTGACAATTAAATACACCGAAAAAAAATATAGTGCAGCGTTCTTCTCTCTATTACCGTAGGCCATTTGATGAGGTTGTTCACTGACTGCTATCGAGAGGATTTGGGCCGTTCCTCTGCTAGCATTAGCAGATACCTTTTCAGATGAGTGTGTATTGCAGTAGTACTTTAGTTGTATCTCAGGACTGACTTACATATTTTGCATGTCATGGTAGAATGGGCTTCATCTTTAGTGAAGCATTTCCACACAATTGATGAACTGCTGCTAGATTTCTGCAATGACCCACTGGGCTCCTCACCTGTCTTCTCAGAGGCGTCCATGTTGTTACTGGTGCGTGATTAGTGACTAGTCGATGTGATGCTTAAAGCGTCATGGTACAGCAGTAAAGTTGCAGAACTTTTTTACCTTGTGTGCAGTGTGGAATTATTACTGTTTTGTTTTTTATTACCACTGGCTGCAGGTACTAAAATACATTTTACTGTGCATTGTAATATGTATAACAGTGCAAGTGACATATAAAACTTCTTCCTATCTTATCCGATTAGTCCACTAGTCTGCACAACCCCTACAGGATAGCGGGCTCTAAGCAACCGTTTTGTTGTAAATTGTTGTAACTTTCAGTCTTCTGTATGACTACCACTATACAGTGGTAGCTGGGCGAAGGTAGGCAGTAGTGACTGTCTTCAGCAGTAGTGGTCAGTGATTGACAGTTCTGACTGGAGCACTTAATGTAATGGTTAAGAGCAGTTGTGGCCCTTGGAATGAAACTGTTCTTGAGTCTTGAGCTCCATGTGTGAAAGGCTCTGTTGCACTGTCCAGGTGGAAGGAGTTCAAAAGATCTGTGGAAACATAATTTCGAAATGAAAATATATATAATAATAAGCTGAAATTCAATTCAGACTCCCTGTTTAAAATATACAAACTATTTTATTGGAAGATTGAATTGCTTTGAAAATTCTTATTTTATATTGCCTCTAGCCAGCTGCAGACTGTGGTGTTCTCTGTACCAAGTGATGACAATACGAGTTTTAAATACACCAAGTTTAAGTTACAAGGATAGGTATTGTGCGTGTGTCAAATGTATTTCAAGATAGTCTTAAAAATTTGCAGACTCTATGTTAATGCTCTGGTTTTACTCATACCCTGTGAATACTAAACAATCTACATAAAGAACTGTCGAAATCAAGAGAAAGTGATAGTCCAACTGTGCACTTTTGTTTTAGTTCAAAGTGCTGTTTACCAGTTTGCTTAACTAACCTACCAAGTTGACACATGTAGTCAAATCAGATCTGGTCTTCAGAGTTCCTTTTTCTAGTTACCAAAACACAATCTGCTAAAGCAATAGCGATGCCCCAGACAGAGCTATCTGCCAGAGAACAGTGGTGATTTCAGTGCCAATCTGCTCTTCACATACTGGGCAAGGTGACAAATGGGCCACTCTTTTTTTTTTTATATAGTGAAGCCATACGCTTAGATACACACATGTAAACACAACCACAGTCGTAGCAAGGGCTGAAGCAGTAAATAAATGCTGCAAGCTCCCAGTTACTTGAAAGATACAGATGATAAAATCACACACACGCACACCCACACCCACACACACCACATCTAAAGCAAATTATGGATTTGCAAAAATATCCACTTTGAAGTGCTCACATGCACGAAAGGAAATGGACAGCAGCTTATACAGTCCACACAAGTGACCCCCACCTCGGGGGGGGGGGGGGGTAGAAACCATTGTTAAGAAGGGGTTTAGGGGACTTGAACATGTACACACAAACTCAGAGCCCTTAAGAATAGCTCAGAGATGACACACACTCCTGCACACACGGACAAAACACGAGTGTATATACACATGCACGGTCCCCATCCAGCCTGCTGGATTAGGTTAAATACAGATTAACACAATAGAAGTGTTTTTGGGTCAGCTGTCCCTTAGCGTGGTGGACGGACGCTTCAGTGACACAATATCCCTTTAACGACATGGTATAATGGAGGCTGCAGGCACACTTTACGGCTTAGAGCGGCCTTTTTAACTGCTTAGACTAAGCTCCTTTGTGGCACTCAAAAAGAGCAGTATAGAGGCAAAAGGAGGGGGGAAATTACGCCATCCTCTTTCGATGATAGCCAGACAATAGCCACACGCTTAAAAGATTAGACAGGCATAAGGTTTGTGACGCGCTATAAACAATGCTAAGTGGAGGATTTTCACTTTCTCTCGCTATCTCTTTCTACCCTATTTCCTCTCTGCCGATCACTTTTTCTTTGTACAATTATCCACTTTGTGATTTACTTTGTCTGTCTCTAAATGCTCAGATGATCCCGTGCTTAGGTTTTTTTAATGTGAGATCCGGCGCAATGAGCTAAGCTAAAATCATTGAGGATGGTTGTGGTTGTAAATGTCACCGCACTCCCTCATGGGGAATCTGCCGCTTTTTTCCCCCAAATGACACACAAGAGACGACTGCTATTGTTTTAGCATGCTGACGAGGCTTGAATGCTAACTGAGGACGGGGAGGATAAAAGTCGAGGCAGAAGCGATGAGTCAACATGTTTTTAAGATGCTTATTGTTTGGTGAGAAGACAAAGCCTACTCGCTTCTTGTTAGCACACAGCTTAACTAGAGTAAATGCATGCAATCCAACCTTCTACTGGGTCTTTTGTATTTTTCATGCTTGATTAATGAAAACACACTACTTAAATCTTAAATCATAGGCTCACTGTCCTGTGAAATTCTGAAAACCCAAGAAACTGGGCTCAGAGTCTTGGCCATAATGCCCTATATGTGTAATTGCAATTGTAAAACACTGCGTTACTTTCAGATTAGGAGACAATAATTAGGGAGAAGCATGAACACTGCAGAGTAAACCCATCTTTATCATCTGTGCAGGGTAGTATCAAAACTAAATTCTCAACAGAACTTGTTTACTGTTGAAGCGCTTGCTGGTTAAAGGAATAGACCTTACCGTAGTTGTTGACCTACCATAAGAGATGCTGGTAACCTGCTACCGCTGCTCCACAGAGAGCATTTTAACATACTGCATCTCAACGTAGTTGCTCCACAGCACTTCAGCACATTGTGTCCAGTACAAACGGTCATCAGGACTCAACTTCCTGCGCTGGAGGAGATCTACACCACCTGGTGCCTCAGGAGAGCGACCAGCATCTGCGAGGACCCTACACATCCGTACTATCACCTGTTCGATCAGGCAGATGTTCTAAAGCCCTACGCACCCACACAACCGGACTGAAGAACTTTTTTTTTTTTTTACTGTTTCATTTCCCCAGAGCTGTGGCTGCGCTAAATCAGTCCAAGAAACTCTCTGCCTGACACACAACCGCAGCAGTTGTTGTAATCATGCTGCTGCTATGTATATTAAATACCTACACTAAATGATAATTTTCACAATATTGTACATAATATCTGTATATTCCATGGTCATATTCCCTATTCCACAGTCAGATTTAGATTGTGATTATATTTTTTATACTGTTTTTTATGCAGTTTTACTGTTTGTCTTACAAAGCTGAAACTAAATCTAGTTGCACTGTATTGTGCTCTGCGACGACAGTAAAGATAATCTGTTCTGTTAAGGACCTCATCTATCTCTACTTGTCGTAATGACAATTCAGTAGCTAAACAAATGGCCATTTGTTGTGTGGCGGTCTATAGACGGGTTTCCTGTTTACAAACAATACTGGGTGCGCGCGCATCCAGGGGGCAGAAACCCAGACTGACTTATTGGTTCCCTACGACAACAATCTTAAGTATTGAAGCTTTTTTGTTTTGTTTGTATATAAATGCACAACTGCAGACTCAATAAAACGTGATTTTAGTTGGATCTGTTTGTCCATCTTTAATTTTGCAATGTTACTGTATATGTATGGCTATAATTATCATGTTAGGCGGGTAATGTAAAACGTAGCCAATTTTAACAGCGGCATCAATCGGACAGCCCGATTTTACTTTTAAATTAAAGTTAAGAACCCTTCGTTTTTCTTTAGTCACAGAGCTTACCTGGCTTGCTCACATATCTTGAACATTTAGCTGAATTTACCTTTTTGTAGATTTCGAGCTCTTTGTCATTTGACGGCTATGCTAAGTTGACGTGCAGGCTACTTGCTAAGATATGTTGGCTAATGTTCACGTATTTCGTGTTTTAAGTATTAAAATACAACCTGTAGTTAAGTTGAAAGGGGATATCTCCGAAGTAATGATCCAACCGGCATGCTATAACAACATTAGCACTCGCAAACATGATATCAGTTAGCTAGCGCTAGCTGCTAGCCTGCTACGAACAGATTTACTGAACGCAACGTCTTTTGTTTACAACTTTGTTAAACCTTAACATGAATGAACGTGAACATGGACGAGCATGCAGTGCTAACTTAAACTCATAGATAGAGAATTAAGATAGCTCTAAAACAACCATCTGGACCCCAATCTGCCCTTTTTATTGCCTGAAGCCATAACCTCCTCCGGTTTTTTGCAAAAGTATGATTCCCCCTAGGAATATTAAACATCTGGCACTCATCACTGGCTCTTTTAGCGCAGCCAACACAACAACTCCTTGACATTTTGACTGTAGCACTACTACTACTAAACGAAACACGCAAAGATTCAGTCCTCCTCCGTTATCAACACTCTCTGAAAAGACGTCTTTCTGCCCCCTGTCTGCGCACGCAAACACTTGTGACGTTGCCAAGAAATCCGTCTATATAGATGCAATATGTCGCCTGTATAGGAGTGCATTCACTGATGTACACGTATTATTAAGTATATACAGTATGTGACAAATTACTCAAAGGAATTCTTAGTATTATTTTATGTTAAACTTGTACAGGGAGTATAACAGAAGTTATCTGCAAGTGAAAGATGGTGAAGCGTATTTGTTTTGTCTCTGCAAAAGTTATGGCAAATGTTGTGCACGTACACTACATATAAAGCTTGTGCTTTTCTAAGCTTAGTGGGACAAAGCGCTTTACAAGCATATTATGTCAGTGCACAGTCAACTTTTCACTGCATTTTTGCCCTTACTGTGCATAACAGAAATAAGGACAACTGAGAGAAAACTCTGCTTTATTTTATTCTCAGACAAGGATAAATAAACATGGCAGCTATCATAAGTGTGATGTTTATGGGTACGGGTCCACCGGGAACCCATCTTCACAGCAATGGCCTCATTTTCTTATTTTTTTTTTGCTGAAAATGATACTGTGCGGAGCATTCCCAACAGCCTGACAGAGTTGAAGTGAAACATTTCTCTTGCAGTGCGGTGCGCCACTTGCTTAGCAGCAATAAGACCGATGATCAGCTTTTCCCAAAAGAGCACTGTTTAGTGCTAAGAGCTAAACGAGGACACACGATGGAATAACGGCGACCCTACACATCTGAGTAGTGGCGGAAATAAGAGGCGATGTCAGTGAATATGACTCTGTGTGCTGTTTGTAGGCTCTCTCCACCATTTCATTCAGACCTAACACATAAGTTCAGTTTGGTACTTATGACTTGCAAAGAACAAATCGCTTCTAGGATGGCACAAAGCTATGTATGTCTAGTGTATACACACCAAAAGGATAAGCCATGCATTTATTGTTTCCTCCCATTTGGAATGGTGTGCTCCTTATATCTAACTCCCACGTGGCCAAGGGACCATGTAGATAGTGATGTACACCAGTTAATACAGATCAGCTCCTGCAGCTTTGTGACAACTACTGAATGATTGATGTGCAGGTCAAAATCTGTCCAGACATGTAAGTTAACTTGGTCAAAACGTTGAAGATTTGAGTTCTCTTGATGTTTGTAGTAACACGTAACTGAAACATCAGCTGTGAAGAGAAACATGCATCAAAAAGCAATTGATCTCACCTCAATTCTATAAAGGCATCTTAACCCAATATTAAGGGCAACCACTGCTTAGCTGGTAAAGAAAGTTGGTGTTCTAGGGCAAGACACTTAAACCCGCACATTGAGTCAATGAGAATGATGAACATCATATATTAAAGACTTAAAACACCTCAAATTCCTCGGGAAACTGATGAATTTGTAACATCCAGAGCTAAATATTGCATTGTCTTAATTGCAAGCTCTCACCTTGAAAAGAACATCTCACATTTTCAGCTGACATGAACATGAAAATAAACCATTTTACCAATAACAAGACCAGAATTAGTCACAAGCAGATATTACTCTAAATCAGAATTATTCAATGGCACTTGCTTAAAACAACTGTCATTAAGGATTAAAGAGACATCCACAGCAGGACAGGAGCTTATGTAAACTCATTTAAACACAGGAAGGAATTATTGTATTAAAGAGTGAAAGGAATTATGCCATTAGTGGCCTGACCCTTCCAAGGCCTTAATGTAAGACAGTGACACGATTATGGAAGTACATACGTGGTTATGAGTTTCTGTGGCCCACATGCGGAAGCCATTGGAGGTAGATGAGGAGGTAATCACAGGATTTATGGGTTCATCCCTAGTTTCCTCCATCCATGTGTCAGAGTAACAATACGCTGAACCCTTAGTTGCTAGACTGTTGCTCAAGCACTCATAGGTGTTGTTATGTCATCATTAGTTGAGAGATTGTTCATCACACAGCAACAAGAATCAGGCTTCAGTTTGTAGCTTCATATCGTCAGTTTCCATTGAGAATGACTTGTAGTAGTAGAATGAAATAGTACGAAGTAGGGGCTGTGCAGACTGCCATGACACTTTAAGCATCATGTTGACTAGTCCAATGGACACTCGTCTGATAAGGCATCCGTTAACGCTAGCAGAGGAACGGTCCAAATCCTCGACAGCAGTCAATTAACTTCACCAAATGCACTGTAGTAACAGAGAGAAGGAGGCTTCAAATCAACAATTTGCTGGTGAAATTTGAAAAGTTATTGGACCTTTAGCTGCAGTACAAGGAGAAGGCTTCGGAGAAATACTGGATTTTATTTTCATGTGGGTATCTCATCTTCCAACATAATGTGGAGTACCAATAAATGCTATTGATGGTGCTGAGTTGCAGCCTGTTTTTGTACAGGCTATACATATCTGCTGCGCACAATATGAGCTGTCTGTTCTCAGCATATGTATTCAGCTCAAGAATACAGATTTCATTGTTGCAAAGCATTACTTTCTACTGTGTTTTTATTAATGATGATTAATGTCATCAGCGACTAGTCAGTATTGATTTGACTTTCATCACATAACAGTTGACTTAAAAAAAAAGTCATGAAACCTCCACAACCTTAAGTTTCAAGTCAAGAACAATGAGGACATTTTTGTAGTCTGCATGGCAAATAAAAACATAAAAATGTGCAAGATGGATCAAACTACAAAATAACATTTAAGGTCAGAGTTTTATTCAGTGGACTGCAGCATTTTTAGAATAGCAATAGTTAATGACCTCTATCTGCATCGTTCTCTAGCTATTCACTAAAGAAAACTCATCTGTGTTAATATTGTCCCACAGTTTAGAATCGCTTCAAAGGCCAAACCCAGGCAGCAAACTTTATTCTAGTGAACTGCTTGAATCATCTCCTGAATGAGTTGCTTCTTTTATCGAATACAGATAGCTGCACTAATGCTAAGTGAGCAGGACAGATATAGAGTGGTTCTGTTCAAACAACCTGAAATGGATTTCAGGGTGCATTTGCCCAAGGTAGTCTGTGTTTTGTATCTTTGTAGAGCAGAGCTACATGAACAATGTGACTTCCATTAACATTGTCAGAGATGAAAATAACACATGGAACCGAGGCAAGCATACACAGACGTTACAGCAGATCCAGTCTTAAAAAACTTAGAGGATAGAAAAATGAAGAAAGACTAAAATAACTCTGGATCTCGCTGGCTAAAACTAGAATGCACTTGTAGTATTATCTCTCTCAATACTACGGGGCAATTCTACAAGTGGGTGTAGTATTTGGAAGGAGAAATGGATGGAAGTTAGACAACACTCTCATCACCATCTTCTAAAGACCAAATGAAGGGACATCTTTTGGCCTGATTATGAAGATTGATCTGTTCTTCTAGAGTTTGTGACAAATTCCTCAACAGTCCATCTTATAGCTGTTAAATACTCCATGTCAAACATTCATGTTCCTTGTGGCAAATAGTTTTAATCCTTACAATCCCAATCATATGGCCGACCAACAGATACAATCAACGCTTCTTTCAGACCAACAAAAAAAACACCTACGAAGCCTCACTGTACTCATTGCTCTTGCCTCTGGCATATGTGCCTACTTTGCCAAGTAGGCACATCTGTTTTGTACTGTGCATTTAGTCCTTTGACAAAGGTTATTAATAGAAAATATTGGGTTTAGTTACTAGACAATAAAGCTTCTTCTTCTAGGTTTAGTAAACAGGTTATATACATGCACGATTAAGTGCCTTGTTTTGTAACAAAACTATTTGTTCAAGGAGAGTGCAGGAGGCCTGAGGCCTTGGTGCCATCTCAAGGAAGGTACTCCTTCCTTCTGGAGAATAGATAACATGTTTGATGACAGGCAGTATGACGTGCACTGAAGATAATCTATAAACGGGAACTGGTTAAATTAATTAAATGTTAGATGGACTGTATATGTATATGAATTTAGATCAAATTAAAATTCTTTATTAACTTAGTTTGTTAGATTTTTTTACACTGACATACTGTATGTTATGTGCCACTGTAGTATAAAAGCAGGGATGCCTCCTGATAAATTTTGCTATGGTGTCAAGATGACCTGCTTCGAGAGTAAATTACCAACAGACAAATTACACATTGTCTGATTGCACTGAAAAATTGAATTTTGATGTTTAACGCAGTTAGGGCAACCCATCCTGGAAGCCATTCAGATTGCTTCAAAGTATCTGCAAAAAACAGCCTTAATATGAGAACAAACCTAAAGGGGCACGCCAGCAATACTCCATGGAACATGCTTTAATGGTGATTGGAGGGTCAGGCTGCATGGACAGTCTACAGTAGTGACAGAAAAACAATGCAGCTGATGATGCTATTTAAATTATATGAATGACGTAGTATTGTTTAGTGGAGTTACTCAGATTTACTTTTATTTTTAATATATTTGTAAATATATTTACTACCCCATTTACCTACTCTTTACAACACAGCAAACAATCACTTGAGTAAACTAGTCCAAGCTTTTATAAAGAGCTTAATTGAGCAGTGATGTTATGTGAATGTTTTTAGTCCACCATCACCCAAAATGTACCACACAGTGAGATCAAGAATGAGGTAAATGCTAAACTGTGAGTTTTGTGTGTCATTACACTTCTGCTGAGTACAAAATTAAAAACAAAGGAAGAAAAACTTCAAACCTTTGTGTAACATTAAGCAGAGCATTTGAAGCATATACCTTACAGTATCTGCACTCTGAGTTTAGTCCACTTAATTGCTGTTTTTTGTTAAGCTCTGTTCTTATCTCAGTCCTGCCTCACACCTGTTGTGTATCACAATAACAGACTTCAGATGTTCAGAATAGGCATACTTTCTTTGACTTTGTATGAACAACATTTTTGTTCATGCATTTTTTTTATGTGTTTTGAGTGACAGGAGGACAATGTGTTGATAAACTGTGACTGTTTATGGCATTATTTGCAGAGATGGGGTGCATACAGTGTGTTTACCTCAGCCCTGTGAACCTGTGGGATGCCGAGCATTTAGTCTAGTTGATATTTCTGTCACCGCTGCTGCGCCGTTGTCTCGTGGCACCGATGATTGGTTTTTGATAACAGCTACACATGCATAACAGGCAACCTCACTTGTTTACCTGCTCAGCGTGATGTTAGCCTTACGCACATGAACACGCGCAGGCACAGATATCTGGCGCTGGTGTCGTCTGTCTTACTACACAGCTGTTGGCTCACTGAATATCTGTTCTCTGCACAGCTGTGTCGGAGAAAAAATAAATAAATGCAGCAAGAATCGAAGAAAGGCAGGGAGGATCCAAGGAAGAGTGAAATGTATGAGTAAGAAGATAAAGTGAAATAGAGTGAGACTGAAAATAAAACATATGCAGTAGTGGGAATGTGATTTAATGCCCTTTTAATAAATTTAAACATAATGGGTGGTAAAAGTTCTATGTTTAAATATTTGAGTTCTTTCTATTCTGTACATCTCCTAAAGTAACATCATTATTATTATCTAGACAGCAATCCTAAATATAGGCTTTTAATCTTTGATTGAGGTGCCACTAATTTAAATAAGACATTGCTTCACTTATAATTCCTGTGGATAATTTGCACATTGTCAGACAAATAATGTTAATTAGGTGAAATGTAGTCCTTTTCTTTATACAACAGAACAATAACACAGACAGACAAATCTCGGGGCTCATCAGCATTCTCAAGTGTACAGTAGCAATCTATTGTCCATTTTCTGGCATCATTTCCAGCCTCGTGTTTTCAGTCCTGCCCCATGCCTTCATTTTCTTACCAAAATTAACTGTATCTATAGCACTCAGCATCAGACAAATAATGTTAATTAGGTGAAATGTAGTCCTTTTCTTTATACAACAGAACAATAACACAGACAGACAGGCCAGTAAGCCATCATGGTATGTAAATCGGGTCATACGATTTGAGACTGTGAGAACTCATAATTGTCCCTTGACATTCCCAGTCCCTGAGATCCTTAACTTGGATTTACAAAAAAACCTAGAAATTTTTAATAAAAAAAAAAAAAACATCCATCACAATGGTTACCCTTAAAGAAGACAGTAAAACCGCCATATTCCAAACAAAGAAATTCAAAGAAATTCTTCTTAGATAAGATTTCACCGAACTCCTGTCCTCTAATTTCGTATCTAATTTCTTCTCTTATACTACTCATGCAGTTGTATGCTACTACTGTATAGCATGTTAACTGCTGTGTGTCCCTTCCTCTATGTATCACGATTAGGTTCTATATGTTTGCTTTAGTCAGATGTGTGTATCTATGACAGATGTATGTTTATCTCATTCCTCCTGCTAAAACAGAAAAGAAAAGAACAGAAAAGCAGACACTGTGGTCTCTGCAATTTACCAGAATTATTGCTCTGGTGCGTGTTCTACACACTTTTATGTGTTATACCCTTCAGAGAGAGTGTTTTCTGTTCGAAGCTTGTGAGGCCTGAATCTTATTTGCAGGCACAAATTAAACATTCTCATAATTCACAATATATACATAGACAAATGTATGGAATCACAACACACATAAAGAAGACCTGCAGCCTGGTGTGTCTGTATATCAGTGACTCAAAGTAATCTCTTTCAACAAGCAGTCTGACGGAGTGTAAAGCTCCAGTTTTGTGTTTCTTATGTATGCATAAGAAACCAGTGCCAGCACTTTGTAAAAATCCCTTGACCCATCTGCACTGAAATATTCAGGGACACCAACACATATTTCAGGATAAAATACGATAGTTCTTGGTCAAGACTCATGAAGATAAATTAGTTCAACAAGTACATAAACTGCTTTTAAATACCTTAAATGTTAGATATACTGTATGTATCTACCAAAAAAATGAACAGTGCAGCAAGCTCTGTAAATCACCATAACTATTGGTTTGGTGTGTGTTCAACACACTTTTATATGTTATGCCGTTCCCTTTTGGGGACACGGCCCCTTTAAAAGAGCGTTTTCTGTTATTCGTCATCTGCATTATTCACAGATTAAACATTCTCATAATTCACAATATATGCATAGACAAATGTACAGAATCTCAACACATATAAAGGATATCTGCAGCCTGATGTTTTCTCTAGTCATTAAATCTCACTTTATTCCATTCTTTTGACTTTTCTCTTATTTAGTTTTTTCCTTATTGTCTGTCTTCTCTACCTTTTTGGCACTATCTCTTGTCCCCATCAGTCTTTTCCTCAGCTTTTCTTTCATCTTCCTCTGCATAAGACTCCTGAAACTGCCATTCCTTTCAAGGGAAATCTCGGGGCTCATCAGCATTCTCAAGTGTACAGTAGCAATCTATTGTCCATTTTCTGGCATCATTTCCAGCCTCGTGTTTTCAGTCCTGCCCCATGCCTTCATTTTCTTACCAAAATTAACTGTATCTATAGCACTCAGCATCCATTTTATTAAAAGAGATAGGCAACCTGAACAAAGTACTGAGTAACATGACAAATTAAGCAGATTCGGATATCAGTTTGGTGTGGAATTAATAGATGTTTGTCATCTTAATACAAAAAAAGAAAGAAAAAACAAACAAAATCTTGTCATCATTGTGTTAATATTGCTAGTAATGATTTTTGGATCTTGTTTGCCTCTGTGTAGAGGATTTGTGCAAAGGTCCAGGTCTAATCTGCCCATAATGTGTCCTGGAGGTTAAATTTGATCCTCCCGTTCTTAATACCGTGACATAATTGCCATACTTGGCACAGATGCCTGAGCTGACTCTGCCAGCAGTCCCATCTTGAAACCACATCTGGGCCAGATGATCTGCGCTCCTCATCCTCTTCCTTCTTTTTCCATGTGTCGGCAAACAAACAGTGGCTGCGACAAGGAGACAACCATAGAATTACATTTTTCCACAAGAGCACTTTTGATGATCTTTGAGATGTAGAGTTGAAAGCGTGTTTTGAGTTTTGTCTCGTCTCAAAAATCCGACTGACTTTCAGGTGACAAACAGGAGCACAGACCACACACCACTTTCTGCCATCCGAGTTCTTCAGAATGTTTTATTTTTCTTCTCACACTCCTGTTATGATCAGCACAGCGAGTCTGCTTCTGATTTCTCTGACTCTGATCAACGTCATTCATGCAGACATACAAAGTAATAGCAAGTTGGGATTTGAAGATTTATGCTAAACGGCTGTGCAGAAGCAATGCATTTTAGTAGATTATGAAGCAGGTGGGGATAAAAGAGGATAAAGAAGATTGAAAGTGAGAAATTAGGAAAAAAATAAGAGGAGGAGGAATAACAAATAAGTGATTTAAAACGGCTGCTGCATGCTCAATTTAGCAAGTGACACCACACACACACACACACACACACACACACACTGATGCAGTAAATTGTGAATACATATATTGTTCTGTGCATTGAGGGAGCAAATATGTGCCTAATAAAAATAAAATCATACACAAGTATGCAGAAAAGCGCCCACACAAAACACATGCCATATACTTACATGCATAAAGACATGCACACGCTACAGCTTCCCTGCAGACTTCCTCTCCTCCTCTTCAGTCGGGTTGACAGCCTTTAGATAAATCGCTTGTCGGAGCAGCGAGCAAGCGAGTTGGCTGTTCTACCAATTATTTTAATGAGAACATAAGCTCGCCCAATTCATCTGAGCTGCGTTCAAAGTACCCCCCTCAGGGAAGACAAAATCCTGCTGCTTAAAGAGTTTTGTTGGCTCTTTTGTTTTGCCTCCGAAAATTGGTTATGAAACAAAAAACTGTTTTGTTTACATGTCAGATTTGCTGGGATGAGAATTCCTGGTGTTGCTGCATAAAAACCAAACATCCTGATGATTATGGAGCCTGAAACTGCTGCCAAGAAGCTTGCTGGTTGTATTAAGGAGATGCAGTGAGATTTTTATGGAGGTTGCTTATATATATGATTGTTAAAGTTGTTGCCCTTTTAAATTCCTATCAGCGCTTGAGGAAGTTTACAACAGCAGGTAACTACCATAGGTGTCTTTAGATATCCCCTAAAATGTGTATTTGCTCACAACAAGGTGACATAAATGGCAGATCCCAAGTGATGGTTGTGTCATATGACAGCCAATATATTAAACGAAAATGTCTTGGTTAAAGGTTCAGTATGGAACTTTTGACTCCCCCTTCTGGCAGTCAGAGTAATTACACCAACACTATCAACATATGCATGTCACCTGCAGTCCACAGTTGTGTTTATTAACCGATATCGATAGATATATGTGTCACTTTTATTCAATTAAGAAAACGGGAAAAAGTGGTTGAATCAGCTAATACTACTCTAAGTGGTGAAGGTCTCAATGAAGTCAACCGTTGATACACTGATTTTCCCTAGTGTTTATTTTGGGTTATTTTGCCTCTTGCCTCTCATTGATGTTTAGAGTCATTTTTGTGCAGAAATGTAAAAGATTCTGGAGGTCGCAAAAACCTTGAAGCGACACTGTCTGTAGCCATTTTATATCTTGTCCAATGAACCTTGTATTTCAGGTATTTTTGCACATATTTTTCCGATGTCTAGTAAACTTTTTTAGTCTGTGAACACTTTTCTGTAGGCAGCTGTGTGAAAATCCATTGATGTTTTGAATCATATTTCTGCAGAAACATCAAAATTCTAAAGGGCACAAAAACATTTAAGCGATATTGTATATAACCATTTAATATCTTGTGAAAAGTTCTTTCATTGGACAAAACTTTATTTTTTTCTGTTGTGAGCATCAGCAACTTTTTTGTGACACTTACTAGATGCTCCTTCATTCCTCTTTACAGTGAGAGACAGTGAATTCACAGAATCTTGGTTACATTCATAACTCCAGTTCTTCAGTTCTACAGTTCTTTTATAACTGAAGTTCCTATACTGTTGTGGGTTTGCTCTTTAGCCTAGGCTCATTGATCATTGCTGTCCAACGTAAAATGCATCACTACTGGGGAGCTAAAATGTAGCCACAGAAAGCATTTTAAGTTCAATATTCTGCAAAATACAGTGAGGTTTAATTGATGATGATTAGCTTAAATGGCAAGCACATGATTTACGCTAATGCACATTTCTTAATTAATGCCATTAATTTAACTAACTTAACTAATTCAGTTTAATTTTATTAATATAGTGTCACAATTCAAATTGTGTCAAGACGCTTTACAGAACCCAGAACAAACACTAAAGCGATCGTAGGAAGGAAAAACTTGACACAGGCCTAACATGCACACATTCTGTGATTTCACCCTTAGTCCGACATGTAGTTTGGGAAATCAGGAAGTGATTCAGAACCAGCGCCGTGGATGCCAAGCAGAAATCAATGTCCCTGAGCAGAAATGAACAAACATAAGAGTACTCTGAATAGCCTTCTTCCCCCGACAAGAATAGAGCCACCTGCATTCACTGTCGATATGACGCATTTGGAGTAGTACAAGGCTCAAAAACCACCAGCTAGCACACAGCTGATACACAGATCCATCCTCCCACTTGCCAAATTTAGATCACACTGGACAGCCTGCAACGTAGATGCAGCATATCCTCTGAGCTTTGAGATTTTCTAAAGAATATTCAGGACAGATGGATTATTGGAAAAATAATAACATGTATTTGCATAAGCATATTAGAAAGCTTATTTATCCACTCCCATATTGATAGAAGTATAAAAATGTCTGTCATCAGGCGAGAGGCGGGGTACACCCTGGACAGGTCTCCAGTCTATTGCAGGGCTAACACAGAGAGACAGACAACCATTCACACTCACACCTACGGCCAATTTAGAATCACTAGTGAACCTAACAAGCATGTCTTTGGAAGCCAGAGTACCTGGAGAGAACCCACACAGGCACAGGGACATGCAAACTCCACACAGAAAGGCCCCAGAACCCAGAACCTTCTTGCTGTGAGGCATCAGTGCTAACCACCACACCACTGTAACGGCCACAATGCCAACAATCATGTAGGGATGTGCGATATTTCATCGTTTACGATATATCGTCAAAAACATTCCCCACGGTAAGAATATGTCATCCCGCGATAAAAACGATAAATTCCCATAGATGACGTATATATGTGCGCGACACACTCGCAGCCCAACATGTATGGAATATTGACAAATTGACAATGTGTTCGTGACACTAGGCATGAAGGAGTTAAAAAGTCTGATGCGGAGCAGAAAATTACACCATGCAAGGTTTGCAAACAAATAGTGCATAAAAAGGACAGTAACACCACTAATTTGTTCCACCATCTCAAACACAAGCACAAACCAGAATATGAAGAAAGCCAGAAAATGCGCAAGGATGCAGAAGCAGCGTCAACTTCATCCAAAGAGTCCGGTAAAAAAACAACTCGGATAAAACTTGCCGATGCATTATAGTCAAAAAGATTAGGCTGAATTGGTGGAGTAATTATCGGGATAAAACTTTTAGTCCATATCGCCCATCCCTACAATAATGCTAAAATATTTTAAACAATTGGCAGAAGACTCAGACCAGTGAGAATCGCACTTGTCCATAAAAACAGGAAGACTCGTGCACACACCTCAGTGCAGCTTGTCTAGGAGTCTCTTTGGGGGAAATAAAGATCAAACCAGTTCAGAAGCAGGAGAGAAGAAACGCTGACGGTAAAACTGAGAAATAATAGAAACCTTGAATACCACCTGCTTTCTGTCTTTCCCAAGTAAAAAAATACATGAATCCGTATCAAAGGAGAGTGGGAAACAGAGTAGCCACAAAATAAAGGCTCAGACGACAATGAAACGTTCAGAAAAATAATGACAAAGGAGCTCGCACAGGAAGGATGGGCTATGAAAGAAAGACAGAAATGAGACGGCAAACAAACAATAGAGGGAAATTGAGAAAATTAAGAGAGAAAAAGAACCCAGCTGAGAGTTTTAAAGATTAAGTTTGCTGTCCTGATACTCATGAGGAGAGATGGTGAGATAATTAAGAGCGGAGATCCTGCATCAAATGGTCCATCGTTAAATTCAAGATATTTTCATGAGTACTAAGTAATCTCTGACCTTTACAGGACCAGGAACAAAGAGAGGAGAGAGAGGAGCAGGAGAGGAAATCTTCTCACTCCCCTCATTATCTTTTCTCCCTTTATCTCCTTTCCCATGCGTCCCTTTTTTCACTGATTCCTTTTCACCTGTCCTGTCCTCCGTTTATCTCTCTCCACTCCTGCCGGCTCTCTTCCTCCTCTTCATTCCTACTTTCATTCGTTCTCACCATTTTGATCTCCTTTATCCCTCTTCACCTTCATCCCTCTCTGTGCCTCTTACCTTATCCCTCCTCATTTCCTCCTCAACCATTTACTCTGACATTAACCTTATTTATTCCCTTTGTCTCTCACTCTCACCCTCGTCTTTCTCCTCCTTCCATCTCCCTTCTTCTTCTCTATTTATTCCTCCCTCTCTTTTCCCCTTTTCCACTTTCTTAAGGTTTTCTAATCCATAAGGACCTTCATAATGACAGTATGCAGATTCCAAAGGCCTCGCAGGCTTTCACGGCGAATTAGCCAGTTAACCACGCACACACAAGCATGTACGAATTAACGAACACACACACACACACACACACACACACACACACGGACATGCTGATGTGATGCCAGCTAACGAGGGAACTGCATCAGCCGCTAACAAGGAGCAAAGCGCTGACAACACCTTGTAGTTGAATGATGTCCGCTAATCTAGAATGAAGGCTACAGACACACATGCGCACAGGTTCGGATTTATTATGAATTCTTTTGATTTGTGAAATAGTCACAGTGGGCATCGCTCAGTGAGATTGGGAGTGACGGAGTGGGTGGGGGAGAAAGAGGAGGAGGAGAAAAGAAAGACAGCTGGCGCAGATGGAGCTTTGTGAGTGAGAGATTGAAATAGATTAGCGGCAGTGTCTGGGGGTAAATTTCAAACTATCTTTCTGTAGAGCGAGAGCAATCTCTGCATATAGCTGAAACATAAGAATCCAACCAACAGAGCTACGTTTTTGTTATACACAAGTTTTACAACTGATCAGTTATCTGCGGGATGATCAACAGAGGCCGCTCCCCTCAACCCATAGGACCCAAAGGCCCCACTAACAACATTCTGTTGCCAGACACCACAGGACACCCTCAGAAGACCATGTCCATTCTCTGATGAGTCACAACTGTTTTGGAGACACGAGGGAGAGACACACAGTATTAGGGGGGTCATAATGTTATGCCTGATCAGTGTGTCTAGTTAGACTACATCATTGAGTAGCCAACATTTCAACAGGACATGTGTCCTGCATCAGAGTTCTGCTCATGACTCTTAGTGGTTCTAATCCTATTTTACTTGCCAACGTCATTGCAGAAATCTACAATGCAAAAATCTACATTTTGCTGTCCCCCATTTCTGCTTAAAAATTAATCAAAACATCAGCAAATTTTCACACTAGTCCTGAAAGTAGACAAAAATAACCTAGTCAATCAAATATTATAGTTGTGTATTTATTTATTACAAAAAAATAATCATTTGGCTATATCTGTGATTTACAAAAGTACGTGTTCAGTTTCAGTATCTGCGGGGTCACAGCAGATACTAACATTTGTGCCAGTGTACTAACGTTTGTACAATGCAGGTATGTAATATTGGCTCATTTTCCTGAATAAGCAAATGCACAAGTACAATAGTTTTCTTTGTAGCTACTTTCTGGACTCATGTGAAAATCCACTGATGTTTTGAATCATTTTTTCTGCACGGAAACTTTAAAGCAACTATAATAAAAAACTATTTTATATTTCCAATGAAAACCTTGTATTTTGCACATGTCTTTAAAAAAAGCTTTTAGAATTGAGTGATTTTGTTTTCTAGTCTAGGAAGCAACATTCTTCTGAGCACATGAGGAAGCTTCTAATGCAGCTCGACATTTCTCTGGACAATGATATCTTGCAGGACCACATGTAGGCAGCTGTTAAGCCTTGAACTGGCCCATCCAATGCTCACATTTCAAGGAAATGCAGAGATTTAAGAAATATTACACCAGCAAGTCAAGTTTATTGAATGAACGTTGCTTATAAAATCACAAAAATCACAAAATTTCAATAGAGGGTTAACCCTGTTGCTGACTACCAAATCTAACAAAATAAAAGTTAGCTAAATTACTGAAATAAGAATCAGAATCAGAATCAGAAAAGACTTTATTGCCAAGCATGTTTGTACATACAAGGAATTTGCTTTGGTGTTGGTACGCATAAAATAAAATAAAATAAAATTAAATATAGAAACTATATATAAAATACAAAAATACAAAAAATACAAAAATATATACACAGTATATATATATATTCCACCAGAACAGAGGGTTGATAGAATAATTAAATTTCTTTAATCAAAAACAACAAAAACATATTGAAAAAAATGAGATTGGGGGTTCTATTTCATAGTGCTAATAAAATAGATGAATGGGAAGATGAAGAGTAAACATCACAAAACTGAAATCAGTCTTTATTGAAGGCATTTATTCCAGGATTACTGAACTAAATTACATGTCACACGAACATGTGCCGTATGTTTTTATTTATTTGAGTGTGTGTGTGTGTGTGTGTGTGTGTGTGTGTGTGTGTGTGTGTGTGTGAGAGAGAGATAGAGAGAGAGAGAACGAGAGAGAGAGAGAAAAAACGAGAGTATAGGTGCTCTGTGTTGCGTTTGAAACCACTATCTCCTCACTGCAGCTGGATGGAACACAGATTGGTCCAGACCTATAAATACTCTCTCCAAGACACACATGCACGCACACACACCATAAATACACCTTGATGCTGAGCTTGAGCTCAGTCCGCTCTGCCAAACCCGATTAAACAGGAAATAAATCACTATAACACACGCACACGAACACACTTTAGCACCTACACTGATACCATGTACCCGAACACATACACACAAATGCTTAAAGTGCACAGGTATTAGACTTTCTGTGGCTCTTGGATGTTTAGTGGTGGAAACAATTTGAACTCTGGCAGCTGAACTTGATACTTAAGGGATCCATCTAATTTAAAGTTAAATGGACGCCAGTGTTGCTTAAGAAGTGCGTCCATCTAGAGCCCTGGAACTCTGATCTAAATGTTAGTCCACGTAAAGAACATCGTATTAAAAGCAGTGCTTGTTGCTTCATTGAGCTCTTCTGTTGAAGTCTATCACCTGATATCTCAAACAACAGCAGGAGGCTCAAATCTGTCAGGGATGGGAATGCGGGGTAAGGTGATCCATTCAGTGGTGCAGTTCAATGGTGCTAACTCAACACTGCATTAAAAGTTTGGTTTTGGATGTTCAGCCCATGTTGCCAGACACATAACCACTGCATGGCTGCTATTTATCAGTCCAGCACTTTTGGATGTAAGGTCAGCTACTTTAGTATGAATGAACATAATTAATACATTTCCGCCACGTTACCATGTGATTACATTCATCACATTTCATTTTAGATGCAGTAAATCCAGAATAAAGAGGAGTGGCACTGGGGTTGATAATGGGCAATGAATTTAAACATTTACCATTCAACCTTCACATGTGATGTACAAGAATTGCAATGATTTTAAATGACATCACTCACTTATTTTGAAATGTTCCTTGTCTGCCTTTCAGAGCAGCGAAATAGTGCCCTCTCAGCGTGTGTTTCAGGTGTGTTCCTGACTTCCTGAAAATCTATTAGAACAATCTGGACAGTTTGCGGCCGGAGATTCGAGTCATTTACCCGGGTGATTCAGGAACCGACCAGCTTTATGGACTAGTCAGTTTATCAACTTCCCTGCTGTACCATGTCACTTGAAGCATCATGTCGACTAGTGACTGATCACATGACAATAACAACATGGACGCCTCTGAGAAGACAGGTGAGGAGCCCAGTCGGTGATTGCAGCAAACTAGCAGTGGTTCATCAAGCGTGTGGAAATGTCCACACTACTTAGACATGCAAAATATTTAAGTCAGTCCTGAAATACAACAAGTACTGCCGCAATCTGAAAAGGCATCCACTAACACTGAGTGTTACCCATCAGGAACTCGGAGGACATACAATGCATAATTTTTGTACCTTTGACCACAAACATTGTGTACCTCTAGTAAGTGAAGCTTTTGTGTATATTCTAAGGGGGCATTTCCCAACAGTGGAGGAGAGCAAAGAGGTAGACATAATAAACCAGGACAGGGAGTTTTATTTTCTCTCGGTAAATGTGAGAGAAAAAACATGTGTCTGTATGGTATTGACAGGGTTGTGTGAGTTTGAATAAAGAGACAACCCATACATTAGAGATAATTGCAATCACTTGCATGCCAATTTGTTTCCGCGAGTGACCTTTCTAACTTTCTGACATCCAAATACATAAACGCTGGATCAGAACTTGAATAACTCTGTTGTGGTTTGGGCTGCACTGTATGTTCTCTTAAATCAACACATTGTTTACTGCTGGGACCGTCTTAACCTCATTAGCCTGTGCCTGGCTGATTAGCATTAGGCTCTTGGGCACAGAGAAACAACAATTACTGATCATTATCGCCATTTATTTAAATAATGAAGCAGCAAGGGTTTTGTATTGGCAAACAAAAGGTCAGAAATTAGGAGAGAAAAGGCAGTATGTTTTGAGTGTGTGGATGGTTTCTATGCAAGTGTAGGGCATTGATAAATTGCACAGAATACAAATGTAATAATTTATTTTATTGTATTTGTTATAGTTAAAACGATTAGGTTATGAGATTGTATTAGAAATGCAATGATGAAAGTTGGGCGGCACAGTGGCGAGGTGGTTAGCACTGATGACTGACAGCGAGAAGGTCCTGGGTTCAAATCCATGGGCCGACTGGGCCTTTCTGTATGGAGTTTGCATGTTCTCCCTGTGTCAAGTGGTCCTCACTCTCGTGAGGTTAAACCCTGCAGTTTCCCCCACTTGAAAGGGCAGCTTGTAACGGATGACTTGGACTGGAATTCACTCAATGACCAGGAATCAATTCTTTCTTTTCTTTCTTTTATTTTGAAAGTTGACGTGGCCAAAAGCAGGTGAAAAACCTTAAACCCAAACACAAATAGGTCAAGAAAAATGTACCCCAAGAAACCATAATAAATTAACATAATCCAAGATCAAATACTTAATATTAAACTACTCGAAAATTAATCTTGAACGTAAGTAGAAAAGGAATCCCATATTTAAAGCACCCAAACAAATTTAAGACACTTTTAAAGCACTGTTCAAAGGATTTTAAGCTTTAAACTCCTACAAATACACAATCCCGTACTTTTAGCTTTTTAGCCTTTTAAAGTCCTTTAAAATACATTACTTTTAACCCTACATGATATTAAATGTATGATATTTTAACTTACAATTCAAGCACATGATTTTTCCCAGTACAAACATTTTAACCTGAATTTGATTTTATGATTCACTTGAATGCTAAAGTCCATGTGGCACAAACAAAAGCTCACCGACTCCTTCTTCCTTGTTTGAACAAGCTTTAGTCCTGCGGTGTCACTTTTCAGGCCCAGTTTCTCCACACATCTTCACAATCTGCTTACCACCCTGTGAGTGACTCCACTTCCCCTGATTACCAGATCATTCCCACCTGGGGCCTCATGTACTAACAGTTGCGTAGATTTCCTTCTAAATCGTGACGTAAGTTCAGATTTAGAAGCATTTCGAAGCACATTTCCTTTGTACATCCCGATTGAACGTACCCGACTCCTCCCTGTCCACGCCCCTTTTAAATATGCAACTCCCTGTCCACGCCCATTTTGAATATGGAAATTATATTTAAATTGACTCTGCACCTGAGATTCCCATCTTTGCGCGATCAGAAAACGAAAACATAAGAATGAGTAAGACGGGAAAGAAGAAGAACTTCACAGAAATAGAATTGGAGACGCTACTCACTGGAGTGGGGATGCGTAAAATGTGTTCTTTGGCACGCTGCCACAATGTTTACTTGCATTTGCGCATCACGTATGATCTGCACACTGATCGAATGAAAATGTTGCCTGTTGACATTTACAAATTCATGCGATGGCGCTTTTATAGCAATGTGTGTGCAGTCGATAGCTCTGATTACAGTCAGAAAACCGTCTCTCGCTGCAGATTGCTCTTTAATGTTGACCTGTTCAGATGCATTGTATGGGAATCTGATATACCTGGCTGACATGCGGATAATTCTGTCCCACACGGCTTGCATGGATCTGCTCAGGGTCGACCGGCACAGTCCCGATCGGTCGGAGTAATAGTTTTCACATTGATGACAGTTTTCCCGCCATCACCTCTAAGTGTCGCCAAAGGATCGATATCTGTAGAATCCTACTTACGCCAGCCACGTCGTTGGCGTAGCCACGTACAAAATTCCCGGACATTTCACTCTTGATACATCTGAACTTTTACGTGAGCGAGTACTTACGTAACGTTTTTGTACTTAAGCAACGTTCGTACATGAGGCCCCTGGTGATCATCTTGCTGTCTTCAGGCTGGGAGCCACACCCAGTACTGGAGCACCCAGGCAGAGAGGGTGTGGTCTGCAGCTCAGCTCAACACCCTGTGTCTGCGTGGGTTCTCTCCGGGTACTCCCACCATCCAAAGAATTGGCCGTAGGTGTGCGTGTGAGTGTGAATGGTTGTCTGTCTCTGGGCCCGTCTACACGGAAACGCAAAAACGCCGAAACGCAGAAGTTTTTCATCGTTTTGGCCTTTCGTCCACACGTATCCTGTAAACGCATTGCCCTAAAACGCACTTTTCTGAAAACGGGTCCCAGGGTGGAGAAATTCGAAAACGCAGCTCTTGCGTTTTCATGTGGACGGCGAATACGGGGAAAACGATGACGTCATCGCCACACTCCCGAGCAGCCTTCCACCTCCCGCGAGACGTCTCGTAACAACATCAACAACAATGGCGGACTACATGCTAGTTTTCATGCTGGAGACGATATTGAGCCTATTAGGGTTACTAGGGCAAAATGTCATGCTCCTGTGCCACCACACTGAGCAAAAAAGGCGATTTGTAAACAGCGCTGAAGATTTGTGCGCATGCTCCGCCTCTTCCTCTCCGTTTTTGGTGAATTTCTGAAACTGAAACAGCGCCACCTATAGGCCTGGAATATGAAGTAGCGTTTTCGGTCGTGCTGAAACGGATCCGTGTGGACGCGGATATTTCTTGAAACGATGATCGAAAACTGAGAGGGAAAAGATCGTTTTCGTACGTGTGGACGTGGCCTCTCTGTGTTAGTCCTTCGATAGACTGGTGACCTGTCCAATGACAGCTGGGATATGCTCCAGCAGACCCCCGCGACCCTTAACAGGAATAAGCAGGTACAGAAAATGAATGAATGAATGAATGATGAAAGTTGTTCATGAAAATAAATAATGTTATTTTTATTTTAGGCACAGCTGTATGTGACATCTATGTAAGCTGCCCCAGTTGATGGCTGAATACACTTCCTTTACCGGATAAATAGCTGAAACAGAACAGCTTGCCAGTGACCAAGCCTTCAGATGTCAAATGCAGGGTATGAAATATGGTATGGGCATGTAGCTGATACAAATTTCTATTTTCTAATATATATCCCATATTGTTTTACATACAGTATTTGAAAATGTGATCAGCTGACACCATGGAATATTTTTTAAGCAGCAACCTAAAGTGCCAAAACTGCAGTTCCACAATTGGCCACTTGAGGCTGGTTTTAAAAGTGAGTCAGCCCACATAGACCCCCATGTTAAAATCTTCAGATCCTGGGAAGAAAATATCAGTTTTGGTCTCCAAATTTAACTTCCTTGATCCTGACAGATTCACCAGATGTGATCGTACTTGTTTAAATTATATCATGTTTTGCAAAATGTAGGGCATTGCCAATTTCAGTGATCGGTGGGCGCCGTCACAGGTCGCCAGCTGTCTGTCTAGGCATCACTCCCCCACCTCAGTTCCACTCACACTCCAACAATTTGCCTATATTTGAATTAGCCAGGAGTTAGGCAAAGTCAGACAATGAACTTCAAGCCCGTTCCTCAGGGTTGGCAGGGTTGACCCACCACTGGGTGACATCAGAAAGAGTTTTTATATGCATCTGAAAAAAATACTGAAAAAATTAAAGTGCTTAAAGTATAATCCGGGGCAACACAGCTGGCTCCACTACTGAAAATAGACTCCTGAAGACGAAGCTCATGACAGGATCCTACTTGCATTCTTGATGGCAGTAGTAATGAATATAAGGAGATGGACAACTGAATCTTTAATCTCTCACGGAAATAGAGGCATCACATCAAGGTGCAATTGGTTTGCAGGCAGCTTCATGAGAGATAAATTGTGAACGTAAAACTTAAATGTAGCATCAACTTAATAAAAAGAAATTTAATAAAAAGTAGAACAGCTGCATATTTGTCAAAAACGCCCAACAAACTGGTGCCAAATACTCAGCCTAACCAATTTAGAATGGAGACATGTCTCTAATGTCAAATTTCAGTGATGGAGCTTCATTTTTGTTTGAGTGTGTACCACTGATTGGGCCTCTCGTGTGCACTTGCTTCTGCTGCCATTGTTGTGGTGAATCACAGTGTTTCAGCGTGATAAGGGAACGGCAGCTGCTGAATACTAACAGGACGATTGAAGATGGTGGTAATTACCATCTCGCCTTCGACTTGGAAAGATATCTGTTAGCACGTCACACGCAATTGTCTTCAGCCTGTGTGTGTGTGTGTGTTTATGTGTGTGTCAGTGCGAAGCGTCCAGGTATATCAGCCTCTGTGTGTGTGTGTGTGTTCATTTAGATGAGCTCATAGTCAATGAACACACACCGCAATGTACATGTGTGTTTACCCTCTCTTCGATTTTGCAGATGCTGTGTGTTTTTCTGTGTGCGCCAAGAAATGAGAGCAGCCTAAAGACAGGTGTGGTAGCAAATGTGCCTTTGTTATGTGTGCATCTTTCTGTTTTTTATTTCTTCGTCGCTTTCATTTCATTTCTCTCACTCTCTTACACACACACACACACACACAAATCTCTTTTTACATTAAGGCATACACCATGTTCAGGTGCGTGGAGCAGCTCTCCGCTGTTGTGTGCCAAGATCTAAATTAAGTTCTGAATCGGGTTCTGTGCATCATCCAGTTTTCAGGATTCAAATGTTTGTTTGTTTGTTTTTTTTTCTGGAGAAGCAGAAGACAAAATGTGCTTCTAATGTAATGCATTCTACTGCAGTATGTACATTAGTGTATTTTATATTTGATTTATGACTTCAAACCTTGCTGTCCTTAAAAAATAAACTAAAAGACATAAAATATGGGTACTATGATGGATTATTTGATTGTACAGTAAAATGAACCGAGTTAGTTTTTCTTCTTCGAGACTTCTTCGAGGCATTTTTCTTTATTGATGAATGCACATCCAGCGAGAGCAGCACCTTCAGGAATAAGAAACGGCTGCAATATTCGTGTCCCTTGGGAGGAGGACAAAATATTAAAACCGGATAACAGATGCATCTTTAACATCGTGGTCTTATGAAGTGGTTCAGTCTGTGTGATGAATACAAGTGAAGTGCTCTCTTTCCTTTTAGTTCCGTCTTGGTGTCCATGAACTCAAGAAATGATTTGGCTTTTAAACTGACAGTTACCATTCAATAGGTCTGGCTCCCTAGTAATCACAGGGATGACGGTTCAAGCACCAGCACCTCCAAATTGTCCTGGGAATTGGAAGTTTTGTCCGTTGACCTCTTTCACATGACCACACATAGCCACATATCTATTGACAAAAGGCCGACATTTGGTACTCTACTTATAAGATGTGATTTCTTCAAACTCTGATGAAGAAAATCTGTTTTAAAACCTCAACCACGACCAATAACAGCAACCCGTCCTTTCCTCTGATCCAATAGAGTACCAAAGTGCAGTTAGTTAAGCGAGTGTTAACTAAGTGTGCAAAATAGTTATGTGAGCTGCTAGTTCACTGATGTATTGACAGCACCTTAATTCCCCACCAGTCTTTAAGAACTGAAGAAGCTATTGGATGAGTGGCGCAATGTCCTCCAGAAACCAAAGTCCAGCTGACTTTTTTCTGCTTTGTTTTTTAGACACTGGCAACACAATTTTGTTCTTGAATGACAATATGCAGACTGACATATCCTATCTTAAAAAGACAACTAAACAAATCCAATCAAATATTTTTACAGATGATTTTGTGTTATGCATTATTCTTTAATTTAGACCCATTTGTTCAGATTTTTTTCCCCATTTCAGATTTTTCAAAAAGGCTTGATGACTTCCTTTAGTGTTCAGTCATGGAAAGGTTAAAATGATTTGAATGGTTTTCATAAGGCTGTGATTAATTGGACAGATTTTTTTTTTTTCTTTCATCTTAAGAAGTTGTAATTATTTAATGGAGTGTGTTCTCTGGTAATTCTGTCTCTGTGAGGACCAGTGTGGGGTCCAGATAGAAGTAAAAAACACATTGCCCCTCACTCACTTATTGTTCTCGGTTCAAATTGTGAATAACATTTAAGTTAAAAATAAAATGTAAGACTTTGAGTTAACACAGAACAATATCAGTAATGGGCCTCACAAATACATAAGTGTGTGAGTTTAAAGTACGTTAATTGTTATTGTCTGCAAGCAGTCCTGCTGCCACGTATAGATTTCTTAGAAAAACATTTATGTAGAAACATCAATTAAGCTGTCCTTTCAGCAAACAGTACAGCTGCACATAATTAACCCACTGCCCACGGCCATACCTCATTCTGATTTCATAACCAGTTTATGATCTGTGTGTATTGATTGCTGTAGTACTAGACCTTAGGAACACGGAGCAGTTGGACGGAAAGTTTACATTGTTCATTAGACAGAAATCTGTTATAAAGCTAATTGCATGCTGTGCAATAGGCTGAACAGGGAATAAACAAGTGGAGAGTCTCATTAGGAAACAGCATCCCTTTATTTGGAATAGGGGAAAAAAAACATGACACCCACACTGAAAATGGTTGTTAGCTTCGTCTTTTGTACGCAATAGTCATCTGAAAGCAGTTTCCTTTTCAAGTTGCAATCATGTAAAAACATGATCCAAATATTACAAGATGAATGCAAAAACTAGGGAAGGGCTAGGGCTGTCCCTTGTCCCCGGTCCTGTTTATGGTACTCATGGACAGAATTTCAAGCTGCTGCCGGCGTAGGGAAGGTGTTCGGAATGGGAACTTCCGATTTGCGTCCCTGGTTTTTGCAGATGATACGGTTCTATTGGCTTCATCAGACTGTATCCTTCAGCATGTGCTGGGAGGGTTTGCAGCTGAGCCTGAAATGTTTGGGATAAGGGTCATCACCTCCAACTCTAAGGCCATGGTGCTCTGTGGGAAAACGGTGGATTGTTCAATCCAGGTTGGAAGTGAGCACCTGCTTCGAGCGAGGGAGTTCAAGTGTTTCAGGGCTGTCGTCCACGAGTGATTGTAGAATGGAGTGAGAAATGGACAGATGGCTTGGTTAGGCAGCCGCAGTAATGCAAGCGATATGGTCATAAACTCTAGTCAGTGACCAAAAGATTGGTATTGTGGTTACAAACTACTGAAATGAGGTTCCTCCAATGGGTGGCTGGGCTCAGCCTTAGAGATGGGTGAGGGGGTAAGGGGCTTGAACTTCCAGAGGGAACTCGTAATAGAATTGCTGCTCTTTGGCATCGAAAGGGGCCAGCTGAGGTGGCTTGGGCATCTGGTCAGGATGCCTCTTGGGTGCCTCCCCTTGGAGGTTTAAGGGGTACATCCAGCCAGGAAGAGACCCTGGGGTAGACCGAGAACACACTGGCCTGGGAACGCCTCAGGAACCCCCAGGAAGAGCTGGAATGTGTTGCTGTGGAGAGAAACACCTGTTTTCATCGTGACCCAACCTCTGATGAATGAACTCAGTGATATTCAAGACAACATCATGCTCCCAGATATGTTGTCACCTCCTGTATGTCCATCAGAAAAGTAATGTTGTATCTGAGTTTTATGGGGAAAAAGTTTGGAACCTGATTTAAAACCTATTCTAAATCTTACAAATTAGAAGACCTTTACTGGCCAGGCCTAATTGCTCAGCAACATTGACTAGTTTGACCTCACTAATTTCCTTATGACTGAACTGCAACCAGTTTGTAAAATCTCCCCTAGAACACTGCTGGTTGTTGCAGCAGCAGATAATTGCCCATTGTTTAGAAGCGTAGTTTACATTCCAGGGACATTTTAAACTCCTTTGTGTGCATTGCTTTAGACACCGAAACATATGGATTGATAGTTAAAGTTGATAACCCCATAACCCAACCTCCACAGCAGTCTGCTTTTGGCATTCAAGTCAATCCAATCATGAGAGGAGGGTCGAGCTGAAGCAACACCGGCAGATTAAAAAATAGTTTTGAGCTTCTAGACAATTGAGATGTGTATTGTGCACAGAAATGGAGTGGCCCCACATGAGAGCGGAGTTGGTAATGTTTCGTACACTGACTGTAAGTCTCCAGTGAGTGTAGTCTGCCCACATCAGAGCACAGAGTTTGGTTATGTGTTTACTCTGAAAATCTCATCTCCTCTGAATCAATACTCCATTTACCACAAGCTCACAAGACTCAAGCTGAGTAAGGAGCGCTGTGCTCCTGTGTCCTGCCGCTCTCCCCTTTCCTCTGTGCATTTCCTCACCTGCTTGTGCATGACGTTGGGTTTTTCGTTTCTTCTATTCCACATTTGCTTTTTTAAAATTTTCTCTCTTCACAGTTTGTTTTCCCTCTTTTTCACTTGTTTCTTTCCTCTTCGTCTTTTTTTTATAATTTCCTTCAACGCATTCTTTCTTCTTCTGTTATCCCTTTATCTTATCTTGCTCTTTCCCCCTTTCACATTTCCATCGTCACCTCCATCCTCATTGTTTTTCCTCCTTTCCATCCATTTTTTTTAAAGAGTTCTTGACGGTATATCTTCTTTCCACTTCCCTCTCTCCTTCCATAGTTCCTTCCCTTCTGTTTCATCCTGTCATCTTTTCATTTATTTCCTCCACATTCTTCTTTTCCCCCCTTTCTTCTTTCCACTTTGTCTCCCTTCTGTATTTTTAACCGACACCCACTTCCTTATTTTTGCTCCTCTTTTGCTTGCTACTCTCACCTGTGTTTTTGATTGCTCTTCTCATCTTTCATTGTTCTTTGTCCTCCTTAACCTTCCCTTTTTTCCCATTACATCCACCGATTATCTCTTTATTTTACCTTTTTTTCATCGCTTGTTCGTCTTCACCTTTCCTCTACACTCATCCCATCCTCTCTAAAACCAATTTCCCGATAGGTCGCATGGGGGCTCTTTGTGTGTGTGCATGTGTTTATGCGAGCAAAGCAGCAGCTGTATTAAACACTTAGCCTTTTTCCTCTCCCGAGCCGAGACAATTTATCTATCGCTCAGGGCGAGAGGAGTGAAATGGCTAAATCGCATTGTGCCATTAATTTAATTAGCTTGTAATTGACATTTTAAATGCTTCACATTTAAATTAGCTGGCCTGCCGTTGCAATGGAAGTCACAGCGACTCGGAATTGATTAAATCTCTACAAAGCAGAAGAGGGTGGGGGGGTGGGGGGTCTTGACAGGAATAGAGAGTGTGTTCTGTAAGAGAGAGTCATACAGGATTACAGGGCTTTGAGGAAGAAGGCAATGGTGGAAAACAAGTGCAATATAGATGAAGAATGTGAGGAAGAAGAAGTTTTGAGATCGGGAGAGATATAGGAAGGCAGCAAAAGATAGCGAAATCAGTGTCGGATGGAGAGAAACAGCTATCTTCTCCTCACCAGATGAGGTCAGAGGTCATCTGCCTTCCTGCTGGTGTATACCAATCAAATTTCCTACATGCTACAGGTTTTGTCCATGGTGTGACAAAATTCATGTCAGTGTATGTTACCTCTGCTGCTGCCAAGTTAATAATAGTACTCTGTCCAGTGTAGTGGTCAGAATGTCAAATTATTTTTGTTTGGTTATCCAGGAAAAAAAAAACATCATCGTACTGATGAGGGATCATTTATTTTCGGTTTCACAACAGTGAACAGTGAACACTGTAGCAAATACTTTTAGGACGGTATTGGAGTTTTGTTCCTAAAATTAGATATTGACTCAGACAGTAATTACCAGCAACAAGCACTAAATAATACAGTGTATTTGTTTCCACTTGGTGAATTGGAAGTCTTTAAATAATGAAAATGTAAGTGCAAATGTGCCATCACTAATGTCACTTACAAAACCATTTACGAGGGACCACGGTATCAGCTAACAATACTGTCAAAACACATCCAAACTGCTATTCTTTGTTACTTTATGTATAATCTCTGTGTCAAATGGAACATACAGTCACTGTCACCACAGTGACGTCTCCAGGCCGACTGGGGCCTTTCTGTGTGGCGTTTGCATGTTCTCCCTGTGTCTGCGTGGGTTCTCTCCTGGTACTCCGGCTTCCTCCCACTGTCCAAAGACATGCTCATTAGGTTAACTGGTGATTCTAAATTGGCCGTAGGTGTGCATGTGAGTGTGAACGGTCTGTCTCGCTGTGTTAGACTGGTTTGTGTATGAACAAAAGTTTGGAGGGTGGAGTGTGATTGATAGACGCTGGTTACAAGTAGTGAATGGATATGACTCCTCTGAGCACCAGTGAGAGGGAGTGCAGGAGAGAGAGAGAATGTGTGAGCGGCGGTCTGCATGAGTGTGTGTATCTCCGTTGCATATTTAAGAGTGTGCAGAAGAGTGTAGAAAGAATGACTGGCGATGTCAGCACTTTTCATCTATTTTTAAAAGGGGCTCTTCACACACCAAGACACACACACACACACACACACACACTCAGAGGCAGGTATCTGACTGGTGCCTGATCTCTCTTCCGCTGTCTTTTAATATTCTTTCAGCTGCAGCCTTTCAAAGGAGTGTCCGTCACAAAGACGACCGTTTGATCTGTCCACTGTCATCAGCACACAGTGGACACAGGGAGAGAGAGCGTTATGGCCTTTTATAGAACTCTGTATATCGAATGACAACTGAAGTTTAAGGTGACACCTGCGCATTAAAAATCTGTAACTAATGAACAGTTTCTTCCCCAAAGCCATCCAGTCCCTCAGTAAACAATAAAACCCAGTTAAATATTTTAAATTCTTGTGCACTATATTCAAGATTTATTATGGTCTTACTCTGTCTGAATGGGAGTGTTTGTGAGTGCATGTAGTAGAGAATTCCTTTTATGTATGTTTGTATTTTATTCTTCTTAAAAGCACCGCTGTGATGGCTACCCTGCAACTTTGTTGTATAATGCATACTATGACAATAAAGGCTTTTCTAACTTCTAATTTCTAACAGGCTTTAAGATGAAGTGCAAGAGGTGTTTGAAATGATGAATGTTTGAACCATAACAAATACAGTTGAAGTACAGTTGAATTGGCATAGTGTTGTGTGAAAACTCCTTGCTGAATTGAAGTGACTTCAACTGAACTCATGAAAGCGATTCATGAGTGCTGCAGATGTTATTTCGGTTCGAAACCTCAGCCGCTTTCGCCTCCAGTTTTCACGACGGTCTTCACTCCTCATCTCATCCAGAGCTCCAGCTTTCTCTTCTTATCATCACCATCACCGACCGGTGTCTAGACCCAGGGGGGTACCCTACACTAAGCACGGCCTTACCTGCTCCCCCTCGAATCTGTGCTATCTCTGTTGGGTCTGACAAAGACTTTCACATTTTTCTATTGTGCACGTTTGTTGTTCGCTCACAACTAAGTCTCTCCTGATTGAAATGGCGCCAGGAAACTCTTCCATATTTGATATACATTCTGTCATCACTTGTTTAAACATGCATCTTAATGTCTGCAACTCAGCATGCAGAGTATAAAATAGAAAAGAGTGTTTCTTTAAGCAGTTTGTTAAATCTTTTAGGTCCTACAAGAGGTTGAAATTCAAATCCCTTCAAGCTCAATGCTATAATAATACTTGTACCTAGCAACTTGCTGTACATATGCGTTTGACTGCATTTGATTACCACCATATGACAGAAGTTGAATATGGTCATTAACAGTCTTACAGATGGTCAAATAGATATAAGAGAAATTCCTTAAGGGTCCTTTTTATATTTTATACTTAATTGAGATGAAGACCTACCAAGTATGTTTTTTTTTCCCCCAAGACCAACCATGGCCTCATGTTTTTCTTTTCTTTCCTTTTTGTTATTATGAAGGAAAGGCATATATGAGACATTTCATAACAGCTTTAAATCAGAACTGTCATACCTCCCATCAATTAGAATGGAACTGTGATGGATACCCAAGAATAATTCTAATTCAATTTACAGATTTATATTGGTAGTTTTGTCGAGCATAATAATTACATTGTACATGAATAAGTCCAGGAGATGGGGGGTGGGGTGGTTACTGACAAGATTAGAATGAAACCCAGAGATAAATAATGAAGCAGAGAGGAAGGGTACTGCTCACCTTCCTGACCTTACTCTACTTCTTATTCATTTTAGTTCTTTCTCCCACTTCCTATCCCTGGTTTCCATTTTCTCCTTCTATTCTTGCCGCATTCATTCTCCCTTTCCTCACTGGAGGCCTCAAAGGCCACTGACCTTCATCACTAGACGCATTACAATGAGTGGACAAGGTATGTGAGTCTGTGTCTATGTTATAGATAGAGACAAAAGGTGGGGCTCATAAGATGTAGTCATGCTGATGGTGCACATTGTGTATGTCTTCTATATACAGTTGATATACAGTATATGCACATATTCAGTATGCACATGTATTCTATGCGTGTGTGTGAAAAATAAGACCCTGTTGATCTTTATAAAAAATATTAAATTTCGTACCTTTCATACCTCTGCATATGATAACTAAACCTCCACATTCTCTCTGTTTTACCATGTAAAAGCCAAAGTATTTGCCGCACTGACTCTAGAGGTGCATTGTAGATAGACTGATAGATTGTGAGATGATTATTTCCCCCATTTCAGTATCCTTCATTGTCTTCCAGTAAAATCCAGAAATTTAAAATCTTTCTCCTTAGATGCATGGCCCTTAATGGCCACATTGCATCTTACCCCAACAGAACTCTTCACTCTCAAAGTGAAGTCTTACTGGTGATTCCTAGAGTTTCCAAAAGTATAAAGGGAGCTTATCAAGCTCTTCTCGTGTGGACCTGGGTTCAGGAGGCAGACAACCTGTTCACTTTAAGAAAAAAAACTTTTGTTTCTGATAAAGCCTATAGTTAGGACTACCTCGGGTGAACCTGAACTATACTGTACGTTTCTATAGAAATAGGCTGCCCAGTGTTAATTGTATTGTATTGTCTGTTTCTACCAAATGGCTTTTTTTTTCTTCTTCTTTCACTCTGTTCACAATTGATCTTAATTTTGTAACTGTGTTTCTGAAGGCAGACATATGAGCTAGGCTCTTCTCAAGGTTTCACCTCCACACCGCTGGATAATCGTCATTATCAATCTGATAAGGGAAAAAAAACACAATCAAGGTTGTGTGGGCAGGCTTGATTGGTGGAACATTTGCTTCTGGCAATCACGACCATTAACATGGCTAAAGCCCTACAAAAGGCATACAGTATGTCAACAATGTGATTTGAATTTTATTGATAAAATGAATATTAGTGATAAAAAAGAGACACAATAATTTGGTGATAAGTTCCCCATTGGTCAGGTGAAGACTTATGCTGTGGATTCCTTTAAACTACTTCACATTCGCTTGCTGCTAGAAGTCAGTGTCATTGGTTTATGGCTTGACCTGAGTAAAGAGATGTGAAAAAAACTCTGACGTTGGCAAAAAAAAAAAAAAAACAAGATCTTGCAAGAACTTTCTTCTCATTCTCTTCATAAGAATTTACCAAAAGAACCAACCGGTCTACCTTAATTCCATAATCAAAAAATTTTTTTGATAGACGTTGGTGATCCCCTGATAAGGATGATCACTTTCCAGACATAGTCTAGCAAGACAAACCTTCATTTTCTTGGGTCCATTTCGGTGTCAGTAAATGTTTATACTTTGATCCGCTTTTGAAAGTCATATCCACCAAATTGCTCCATCATTTTAGCAATCACACCGTCAAATGGCTGTGGATTAAATTTCTGATATGGCGATTTTCTGCCTTGACTGGGAGAACTTGACTTAATGTGGTGTTTTATATAGGAAAAAAAATATATATATATATATATATAAAAAAACAACAAAACATCAGCAATCAAATATTCCATTTGTACCTCTGGGTTAGCAGCACTTTTTGTCACAGTCACAGAAAACACAAAGTCAATAATCCCTCAACTGCTCCCAAGACAAGGTTATTGAAAGATGCAATTCAAACTTGTGATGCAAGCAAGATTGTCCAGCTCACTTTCACTGCATTTTATGCATCAGTACAATATGATAAATGAGGTCAAATGTTTGACTGATTTGTAAGCAGTAGTCAGACTAATAATTTTGTTAAAATACTGTTAAATGGTGTTTTTCAGTATCTCAGTAGCTAAAGTCAAATACACTACTTACCAGATAATGGATGAGAAACAAATCTGCTCTCTTTAACTGACGTTTTCAAAGGATGTGTTTTGCCTTGAGTTGTGAAGCGAGGCAACAAGCTTTAACAAGTGACAGTTAAAATGACAGCTTATACAGAGGAACCTCATCACAAGTTGGAAAAGGTCTGTCATAACAAATGGAAATATAATCACTCTCATATGAATTCAAATGATCAACAACTGCTGCCCTTAAACAACTTCCAGAGAAAACAAAATTATATTTTTACAGCTACCCTTGAAAATAACAGTTTATGAGAGGCACCCCATCACAACATAAGTGCTTGGCAGTGGACCAGGAAGTGCTAATAAGGCATATTTTGATGTTTATACTATAAAATATGCAGTATTGCATGAGGGGGCTCTGAATCAAACATTCCTCTGTGCTTTCTACTAAATGTCAGTGTTGTCAGTTTGCGCATATTGTATGTTGTTTATATTAAAACAATTGTTTCTAGTCATTTTTTAAATTTTTTATTTTTTTGTCATATAAATTAGCCTTTAGATTAATTTTAGAACAACATACCAGACAAATGAATATGACAAAAGGGGCATTTACAAGGCCCCTTAAGGGCCCCTTAAGGGCCTTGTAAATGTTAAACCCAAAGATCTCCAACACTGGGGATGTAATGTCAGAGGTGACTGTGATGCCACCGAATATGTGGGAGGAAGTAATATTTTATGGTTATCAGCTACCAAGACCTTGCATACTGCATTGCACTGTGGAGAAAATTTAGCAAGGATGATCTTTGTAGGTGTTATTTGCCAGAACTACTTTGTCTGTGTCAATGTATTTTTGGTTCCATGGAAAAGAATGAGGAAGCTTTGTGCTTCTGAAAAATTGGATTCTAAAGAAAGAAACCCTCATACCTCAACAATCAGAGAAAAACACCCCGCTGTGTCCAAGTGTACTGTACATTTATGATGAATTATGTTTGTGTTTGCAGCTCACATTTACAGGACATCGAGCACGGGGCTGCGTACATGCATGTTTTGTGGCTGTTTTAGTAAAATTGTGAACGGGAATTTGTTTTAGCCGTGTGTGTGTGTGTGTGTGTGTGTGTGGTTGTGCAAATCGGGCTCAGCATCTGTTGATTGCAGTCAGATGGAAGAACAATTGGAAACACCTCTCTAGCTGAGAGATCCATGTAATCAGCAGTTACAAAGTGAGCTGTGTGCAGAAAAACAATATTCTTGCAGCACAGCTAGTTACCATATAGATAAGACAGACACACGACGCCTCCATCATGGTATTTTTGTCCAGACATTAGAGCGCAATCAGGGCCCCACATCTGCTTGACAACAACCTCTTCAGCTGAGCAGCTCCAGGTTATTGACCAGCAGCAGCGTTTAAGAGGCTAAAAGTGTAATCAAAAGGTGAACAGTTCCAAAGGCTGCAGTATTTTTCTTGTAAGGAACAGAGCTTCAACACGCTTTTCACCTTTGTGAATTATTATTATTAAGCAACAAATGTTTACAGCCTCAGAACTTGAATTCCAGGCCTGTATCTATGTATATGTCAGAAATTGAATGCTTAGAGCGAGAGCTACAGATAGGGTTGGTATAAATAAAGGATAATCTTATCTTCATTGCGGTCCAGAGCTGACTCCATAAAATCATGGAACTGTCCCACTATCCTGCCGTTTCTGTCTACTGGACTGTCTTGTTTAGTTTGATCCTTTAAAACCTAAACCTCAAAATGTCCGTCTGTTTTTTTTTTTGTTTATTTTGACTATAAAAATGTCAGAAAATGTCCAGTGAGTAAGTGCGTTTGCACATTTTTCCAAAATACCTGCAACTGTCAATATCTGTCAGTAATTTACAATTTACTGCATGCTATAAGAGTGTAACCTCCTGGGAGAGCGAAATTATCATTATTATTATTATCATAATGACACCATATTGTATGCGAAATGTCTCTCCACTTTCAGAAATAACTGGAATTTTTCAGAGACACAATTACGCCAAAGGGCGATTGTGCAAACATGCTGCCTGGCGACACATTTGGTTTTAAAGGTTGCAAAAAATATATTATTCAAAAAAGCTGACGATCGGGGATGAAACCAGTCATGAGAGAAAAAATCAGCCAAAGAGGACATAGCCTGCTGGATTCAACCATCCAACCTGTAGGAATACTTGTCAGGTACACAGCCTGCTGATCCTACCGGGAGGCTCAGTGGTCTGTTCCCCTTTCTGTCTTATTTTTCTATTACCAGGACCTGCAGGGAGCACCAAAAAGGTGAGCAGAGGGTCGTCGTGGTGTCACTACTTGAATATCTGTTACAGCGCTCGTGCAACCCAAATGGCAAAGGTTTGTAATCCTTGTAACACAAGTGGTAGCCAGTCAGTGTCGCTAAACTACATTAGTTAGGTTAATAGTGTGTTGCTTTTCAACAACATTCTTGAGGGGTAATGAGTTGTGCTTACAGAATGGTGAGCAATTAGTTCAGAAACTGCCTGAGAGTGGCACCAAAACATACGGTTAACCGCACTTGTTGCTTTCTATTAGGGTTTCAAAAAGGATGTTATTGAGTGTGGAAATCTTAAGTCATTTTGTACATCCACAGTTTTAAATCTGGTTATCTGATTTGTTTTGCTGTGTATAATTTTCCCTGTTTTTTTCTAATACATGGTACATGTATTAGAATAAATGGTGTCGGTGTAATTGCTCCTCCTTATTCCATAGCTGGAGTTATTTTTAGATATCACATATGCAAATGCATACAGCAGCAGTATGCTACACTCACATCTGGAAACTGGGAAAGTGAATGTGTGTGATTGCAGAGGTCAGGAAGAGATATTGTGTGTGTGTGTGTGTGTTTCTGTGTGTATGTGACCTACCACCAAGAGACAGGCCAATGAAAACAACATTGGGAAGTTGCTCCCCTCCTAAAAAACACCAGTCAAAAGTCATCCCCTGTGTGTGTGTGTGTATGTGTGTTTGCCTTTACAGAATGGAGTACTCTTGTGTGTAGGGACATGCGTGCATATGTGAAGGATTATGCATATATTAATATATTTGTGTACTGCATGTGTGTTGTGATTCCCGCAGCGAGACCAGGGGTCATGTTTCCACCCAGCGCGATGATACTGTATGTGTTTGCATGTATGGGTGTGTGCGTGCGTGTGTTTGGGTGTGTGTGTAGTGCATTAGTATGGGCCAGGAGGCACATAGCAGGGGACCAGAAGGCGATAAGTCAGCCTTCTACCTAGAATTATAATGATGCTGCCCTGTTCCTGTTCCCTGCTGGACACCTTCCATCCCTCTGCAGCTGCATCTTTACTGTCGAACAACCGAGCACACACCCACACAGCTGTAGTACTAGTCCCACTATGCAATAAATTATAAGCAATCTATTGTATGAATAAGTCAGTAATGTTTTCATTGTACATGGTAGATTAAGACACATTTCCGTGTATATTCCATATACTGAAAGTGGCATTTTTTACCAGTTTCGCGTTCTGAATTTCTATAATTTGTTGCACTTGGATTTCTGCATCGTGAAAGCAGCAGTAGATGTGACGAGGTAATCAGCAGGACGGAAAACTGTGATATTACTACCAACTAATAACTTCCTAAAATCTATTGGTTATTTTCAAAGAGGTGAATAACAAGGTTTTCCTGGAGGCTTTCCGTTTTTCACCCAGTGTAGGAGAAAACTATGTGAGATAGAGTCTGAACGATCACTACTTAGATGTATTTTAAGTATTTTCAATTTTAATTCCATTTTAGTTTATATTGTCAACGATAAAAAAAATGTCACGTTATAGAAAAACTACCTTTTAACAAGAAGAAACTTGTTTCAGCTCTTATGGGGGGACCCCCTTCTATTTTGAGGCCTGCAGAGTAGAGACAGAAAAAGGCAGAAAGGAGCCAAACAGAAGCAAGGAGATCAATTTAACCACGCATCTGGATAAAGCAAGCTTCACTGAGAAATGATCATGCACAAGCTGTGTTGCCAATCAAATGGGGGGGGGGGGGGGTTGCAATGGGCAGAGGAATGACAGCGACATGTAATCTGAGTGGCGTTGGATGGAATTTCGGTAACACTTTATATTAGGGAACACCTATTCACCATTAACTAGTTGCTTATTAGCATGCAAATTAGTAACATATTGGCTCTTAAATAGTCATTAATTAAGAACTTATTAATGCCTTATTCTCCATGGCCTTATTATACAACCAGTAAGCCATTAACTAAGAGATTTCCCTCAATAACCTCAGAATTATTGTTTATTAGTAGTAACTTAAGAAGTTGTTGTATATGAATTCCGATTTCAATATGCTTTGCTTAGTATGGACTTTATAAGGTGGTAGTACCACAAGAATAGTTATTCTCCTTTAATAACACTTAATGAATATGGTCTGTTAACAAAACACAAAACTACAAGTGTTAATAGTGTCCAAATAACTCTAAATTAAGTCTTTGCTACTTAGAATATGTTCCCCATACTAAAGTGACATCTTGATCATTACTAATTCACTAATAATTGAATACTTATTAACCAACACATGTTCCCTAATCTAAAGTTGCCTCCTTTTCACACTTAGTTAATATATTATAGCACGTAACTACTGCAATGAACAAATGATAGGTTACACCTTTGAAAAAAATGGATCAATCTATAGGTTCCCTCTCATTCAGTGGTAGAATAACAAAGACAGCACAAGTACAAATACCTCATTTATTAAACCACTGGTTCAGGTTTTCCCAAGGCTGACAACAAACCTGTGTGAACTTGCTGTGTAGGTTAACTTACAGGTAATGGGGTCTGCCTGAAAATTCAAACACTGACAAATATTGGTGTATATAAACATGTCATACAATATGGTATCAAATGTATAAGCAGGTCATACTGTATGATAATACAGGTACTCTTGTTGAAAATCTGTCGGATCCTTTAACCAAAATCTCCCTGCTTAAAAAAAACACAAAAAAAAAAACAGGACAATATAAAATACTGCACAATATTAAGTACAAAAATACAAAATATTGCACAATCTAAAAAATATAACAAAGACTTAATTTAGAGTTATTTGGATTTATTACTTACTACTAATAAACAATAATTCTGAGGTTATTGAGGGAAAACTCTTAGTTAATGGCTTACTGGTTGTATAATAAGGCCATGCAGAATAAGGCATTAATAAGTTCTTAATAATGATTATTTAAGAGCCAATATGTTACTAATTTGCATGCTAATAAGCAACTAGTTAATGGTGAATAGGTGTTCCCTAATATAAAGTGTTACCGGAATGGCTTTACAACACAACGGCTTCGATTGGTTTTAGCCCTATTTTTATGTTTTTAATTTATATCGGTTGAAAGGGTTAGGGTTAGGGTCCTATAATGGTATCCAAATGTCATGTTACCAGACTGATATTCTTTCAGTTTCTGCATAAAAATTACTCAAAACTTCAGTTGATTTTCACTCAAGTAGTGACAGTAGATGACGAGAACCCAATCAAACAAATGAAATATTGTACTCGTGTATTTGTTTATTCAGGAAAATTAGCCAATATTACATATCTGTGAGGTCCATCTGTAAAAAGCAACAGGAAGCATGTTGCGTCCCACCACTGTCTCTGCTGGATCACTGTGTGCTGAGAACGTTCTTAACATGTGTGGGTACTGTTGCACGAGTTCCCCATTATAAAACAGCAAAAATAAAAATAAGATCTTAATAAATCCACCAAGACCCTATCTGCAGATTGTCAGTTTTCTTTGAAGGTAGAGGGTTGTTTCTCTCCTTACATTTTCTCTCTCTCCCCTCTGATCTTCACTTTTATTCTATCATGTAAGACGCCCTTGTTTCTTGCCCCCTTCTGTCCTCATTCTCTGTGGTCTCCTGTGTCCTCAGCTCCCCTTCTCTTTGTCTCTACGCCTGCTTTCTCCCCTCATCTTTTATTTTTCTTCGCTCCCTTCTAGCCTCTTCGGTCACTGCTTCTCCTTATCCTTTCTCCACTCATCTCCCCTGCTTTTGTCATTTCTTTTCAATTTTTTCCCCCATCTCATCCTGCCCACTTCTTATCCACCTCTCCTGGCCAGCTTTTTAACAGCCTGAAATGAGGAATAATCTCCTTGGCATTTTGGTGAACCGATGCTTTCTGATGACCTGGCTGTGGCACTGTGTTCCTCCCCAGGCGAAGAGCTAAATTACAGCAACCTTCACATCGAGCAAAAAGCATTGGAGAGAAAATTGTCTCTCTTTGGGGAAAAAAAAAAAAAATTGTATCTCTATTTAGTTCTGCAATAACACTGTGAGGAAGCCCGAGGGAAGGATCCCTCTATTCCTCCTGAACATAGTTTTATAAAAGGGGGCCTTTTTGATATCCTACTGTACACCGTTGTTCCCGTTCTCCCTTGCATCCTCTTCTTCTCTTCTTGATCATGAGTCTGAATGCGTCTCTCCCTCTCTCTTTATCTGGTTGGCTTTTACTCTTTTTCATTATTCCTGCTGTAAGGATGATGTAGTTCCACCTGGTCACTGACAGAGGCCTAAAGATGTGAATATTTAAATTAAATAGGAACAAACGCCTCTGTGAGAAATGTGCTTAAATGCAGCCCCTGATCTTTCCGAGCCCCCCCTCCCAGCTATTATCTCAGAAGGTTTGCTCAATAACATCTCGACTTAATAATCTTGTATATTGTGTGACTTCACAATAGTTTGATAAATAATTGGATTAGAGCTGTGGAAAAGGGCATCTCCAGAGACCTGCAGAGAACGTCAACATTTCTGTGTATGAATTATTATTAAAAGCACACTACAGTTGATTTTTCTGGCTGTGGAGGAGCCCCTGAACAGAGATGATTATAGACACTATTGCTGCGACATGCTGTTAGTCCTTATTATTATCAGCTGGTAAGATCTAGCTGCAGGAGAGGTGCTTTGACAAAGTACTGTGTCTTTGTCACCCAGAAAAACACGAAAATCCCCATATGCATATGCATGAAAGAATACCACCCGAACAAAGTGACATGAATGCGTATGTGAAATGCACATGCACGTGTACATTATCGCACACAGACATAGATACATGCGGTATATTGCACGTAATACACACGCTGAGACAGAGTGAGGGCAGGCTGATCTGACTGGCGAAGGAATGATTTCACCATATACTCATCTCAGTCTCCATGATTATGGCCATTGGTGGAAACAGCAAATAATGGTGGCAATGTGCTGTGAAATGAATCCCATTATGTGTGTGTGTGTGTGTGTGTGGGTGTGTGTGCGCGTGTGTGTGTATGAGACGAGAGAAGGGGTTGCACCAGTCTGGGTGAAAAGAGGTTGAGAGTGCAAAGAGGTTAGAGAGAGAGAACAGTGTGTGTGTTGGTGAGGGTGAGTGAGACGCAGAGAGAGACAGCAAGGTGTGATTGCTGGCAATCATTCTTAACAATCTGATCTGGTCATCAAGGTGTCTAAAACATTACTCCCACGACCCCCACCCATACACACACTCACACACAAACACACCCACACACACACAAACACATATTTCATTCATTGCATTGGCAGCTTTTGTACTTATCATGTGTAGTTATAGCAATAAATAGCAACAACTGTACAATTTTTATATATATAGTGTACAGTTGTATATATCAACAGTGTACAGTACATTCACTGTATAGTTAAAAGTTCCACTTGATTTTGTATATCCTCTATTTAGAAAGTGTTTGTGTGTTGTTTTCTGTGTCTTAATATGTTGTAGTGTAATAGATAGCTATAGTAGTTATTGTTTGTGTCTTGTCATCCTATACAGTATGTTGCACAGTGGAACCAGAAGAAACAGTATTTCACACCTCTGTATGTTTTTATTAACATAATGTGGAACTGATAATAAACACAACTTGAATCTTGAATCTTTTGTATAGCTATTTATGTGTGGTCAATTCCTTACCATAATCAACTGGGTTAAGAGTAAACACCATCTCTAAGCCTCATTGTAGTCTTAAGCCCACGTGCTGTAACATGCCACGTTGACAGGTGAGCATCTGTGACCTTAGTTACGATCATCTGGAACAACTCAGCTGTAGACAAACTGAACAGCATAATTCAGGAAAGACCAGATCTGTACAACAGTTTGTAGCTCTTTCACGATACCTAACTTCCTAGCTGGTCTTAGCCCCGCTGGTTTTCAAAACCCATCCACACTTCCTCTAGACTCACTCATGTTTGCATTTGATTAAAACTGCGCTGTGCTCTACCTTCACCAGTTACAAAGAAATTTTCAATTATACACTGTACTTATTTACACACACACACACACACACACATGCACCGCACACGCACACACACACACACTTGAGGACATAGCATAACCGTAAACAAAGTCTTCAATCAACAATTTGTTGGTGAATTTCATTGTCAAAGTTATTAGACCTTTAGCTGCAGTACACAGAGAAGGCTTCAGAGAAATACTGGCTACACTATCCCATCCTACAACACACTGTGGAGTACTATTAAATTCTATTGGTGCTCAGTTGCAGCCTGTTTTTATACAGGCTATACATATTTGCAGCACACAGTACGTAGCACATGAGCTGTCTGTTCTCAGCATATGTATTCAGGTCAAGAATATAGATTTAACTGTTGTAAAGCATTACTTTCTACTGTGTTTTTATTAGTGGCGGCATCAGCGACTAGTCGGCGTCGTAAATAATCTGATGTCGTGCAACTCCTAGTGTGTAGCTGGGTTCTGACATTCTGAACTTAGAGAGCTTTTTCGCACACGTTTTTTTTTGTTTTGTTTTTTGTCCCTGTGCCACAGTTCATCACAATGATCTGATTGGCTGACCTTGTTTGACACCTTCTAATGGTCCTTAACCTCCCTGGAGTACACAAATAAATGCTCACATATCCTTGCACTCTTGCAAGTAAATAAAAGCACATGGACATCACCATGGTGATCCTTCCTGCATGGATACATCCACACTAAAGAGGCATACACACGCGAGGAGATCAGCAGCAATATCACAAACAATTAAATTCAGAGAGTTGAAGCAATGCATTGCAATGCATTGCAATGCAAAGTGGGCTGCTTCCAAATGAGCTAATCTCAACTTGGAGGCGTAGACCAATGCGAATGACTGACACATGCAGCACAGAGTTCTCCCAAATGTTTATCTCAAGGTATTTTACATTATTGAGCTCCACCAACACTTCCAGCACTTCAGACAAATTCTTCCAAAGAGCAAAACTATATATAAAAAAAGAAAGGCTGAACATGGAGACATGCACAGACAAATTCACACTATTTTCTTTCATTCAGATGGACCAGGACTGCAACATTACAGTCCCCCCCCCCCCACACACACACACAGAATGTTATTTGAACCTTGCTTGAGGCTGTTATATAGGACTGAAGGCTGTAAAATATCATCATAATATTTATTAACTGTATCAATATTGTATAACCCCTGATCCAGAGGTATGACCTTGTGTGTTTGTTTAGCGTGTGTGTTTGGGTGTGCGTGTGAGGCATGAGCTAGTATGTCAAGGCAGGGTAAGTTGAAATATTGCGTCTGCTGAACCAATGATGCCCCCCAACAAAATGCGGAAAACTCCAGAGTGAAGTGTGAGACGAACTGTCGGCACATGCAACACAACTGGGAAACAACTTTGGTGAGAAAAAGTGAAAGTAAGTAAAAGGATGGCAGCACGCACACAGAGACCAACCCCAATGTTGGGATTCATCAGTGAACTTAAAAAATTGTTTCTTTAGCTGCATACACACCGTAAACTGCAAACGCAGCACACACACATTTCAGCAGAGACGGAGAGACAGACAAACAGAGAGAGAGAGAGAGAGGAGCATGAAGTGCAGATGAAAGCCAGAAGCCATCACAGAGTGTAGCTGTTGTAAAGCAGCTTGATATCTTTTTATAGGTGCTTGGATTGCCATCAGTGGTCAAGTGGAGACCCGAAGAATAAGGCAAACGTCTGTTGCCAAGGCGATTCATGTTGTACATAATAATGACTGAATGTTTTCGCTAATAGCTCAGGTTTCCAAGTCTAGTTCCAGTTTTCGATGCAGAAATGTCAGTAATGTGATGCGCACACAGCTGTGCCTCAGAAATGACAGCATGAGAGATTAAGGTCTGCATCTGTTGGTTATTACGTGCTCCTCTCTGCTTCTCTACCGTGTTGTGCTAAGACACAGATGTCTGACATGTCAATTAAACAGTTAAACACTATGTAAAACTAACTTTAGGCCCACTTACAGGCTTGTTGCTGACATTAATTGACAGGTTGTAATTTTAGATTAGGATGTCTTCCTTAAAACGGCTAATGCAGTGTTTACAAACTGCCTGCTAGCTTTTTGGATGGTGTGTTTATTTCAGCTCCTGCATAAAATGAGCAATTCTAGAAATATTCAGAAATATATCCAAAATCCAGTCCTTTAGAACTGAAGAAGTTACCTTGATGAGTGGCGAAACATTTTCAGTAAATTCTAGAAATCCAGTTGCCTTTTGTTTTTAATATACCATGACCTGGTCACAGAAATATATGCTAACCAAATGACAGCCCCATTTTGAAACTCTGAAAGTCCGCATTCATGCTTTCCTCCCAAAGGTATTCCAGTATCTCGTCTTTTGAAACTGCCAGTGGAGACAAAAGCCTACCTGTTAGAGTAGGTTGGGCTCTTATGACTGAGCTGCGGCCTTTGACCGTATATAAAGAGATGGACAAACCCTCTGAGATGTGTCACCCACAGGATTCTCGAAGACAGATTTTGAAGCTCAGTGTTGTGTCTCTGGCTGTCGCCCTGTGAGAGCATCCACCTGTCACACAAAGTGGCCATGCCCCAAATTATGTGTAACTTTAAGCCTTGATAATTACTTGAAATTAAACGTTTAGCTGTCTAAAACATTTTCTAGTCTGGTGCCAGAAGCGTGATCATTCTGCTGTAAAGTTGGGCATTTTAACATGGTGGTCTATGACGATTGACTCACTTTTGGAGGCAGCCTCAAGTGGCCATTAGAGGAAGTGCAGTTTTGACACATCCATATTCATTTTTCAGCTGTCACCACTTGGCCATAGCCTACGATTCATTATCAATACGCTTCAGCGACCCCTCTACATTAGAAACCTCTACATTTGTTATGTTTAAATTATTCTTGAAATCTGTTGAGAAATTGTTTTTTAAACCTGCTGACAAATCCTCAACATTATCACCATTGTCTCCTCTGAATACATGTGCAGTGGCAGGTTGTTTACGAATGGATTTTTATCACATTGACACACCTCTCTATCACTTTGGCCGTCCACTTATCGTGTTCCTCCTGTTGTGCCAGTCAGAGCTTGCTTCCTTGTTTCCTCTCTGCATTGGGCCAGTTTGGGGGTTACACTGTAATTGCCTCTTCGCGTTCGTCTTCATTCGAGGAGAGGAGCTTGTTACGCTGCAACCACTCACTGTTTTCTCCTTCTTGTTTTGTGACTTCCTTCATGTCGTTGTCCCCAGCTCGCCTTTCCGTTTTTTGATGTGGTCAAACTGTAAATTACTGCTTGCACTCTCATGTCACACTTTTTCTCTCGAGTCTCTGCAAGTTATTATTTTATTGTCTTTGGGAAAGAACTGTGTTTTTTGGAACAAAATCCCAATGTTTTGGACAGCCTATTAGAGTGTGTAACTATCTCAGCATACAGTATGCATTCAGTCAGATTAGGTCCGATACTGAAACAAGGGCAGGAGTTCACTGACAAAGTGTGTGTCAAGTAGACACTGACTAGTGTAAAAACACAGTAGAAAGTAATGCTTTGCAAAAAATGAAATCTATATTCTTGACCTGAATACATATGCTGAGAACAGACAGCTCATGTGCTACGTACTGTGTGCTGCAGATATGTATAGCCTGTATAAAAACAGGCTGCAACTAGTTGACATGATGCTTAAAGCATAATGGCACAGTAGTGAAGTCGACGAACTGACATTGTTGATGAGCCGCTGTTGAAGTGTTGCTCATGTGCTCATTGACACTGTTATGTCGTCATCATTTTAAATATAATTAGATGGCACAAACGCATGCATGCTTCAAAACAACATGGAGGGCTGAAAAAAAAAAAAAGGTTTGTTGCATGTCATGCAGCCGCAATTTGTATATCATATGGTCAGCTTCCTTTGAAACTGCTTTTTTGACTGTACTTTGAACACACTAATAGGCCCTTCAGTGCTTCAAGATATTCATAGCTAATAATGTCAGCATGACATAAAATGCTCACAGTCAGTTCAGCTACAGAGTTTACCATTTTCTCCAGTCAAGTGCACGGATACATTTGCTGAGTATTAACCCACACAGTATTTTTAAAAATGCATTTTCTTTGACAAACTTGACCTGAGAATGGCACCAGACAAAAAGTCAAGAGTCGATCCTGAGGGGAGCATGGATGACAAAATGTTGGAACTATCCCTCCGGTAGTTGTAATGCACAGTTTTCTACTTTGCTAATGCTACGTGATAATTATATGATAATTTAAACAATCATCATCACTGACAGCTTTCTGCTTCAGTCCTCTGCTCATCCATATGACAGTAACTTTATGAGCTATAGCACTATACACCCACTGAGCTGTTTTATAATTAAAACTGTCTCTCTCAATTTATCCGCCGACAATCTTGCATGTATCATGCTCCACGTACATGTCAGACAATCTTGTTGGTATCATGTATACATGCTGCATGTATGCTAATATTCTTTAATCTGACGGAATCCATGTTGCCTCTGATTCCATCTCTCCTCTCTCTCCTACCTTCTCTTCTATGCCACCTCACTTTTTATTTGTCTCTCTTTCCGGCAGGCCTTGAGTAGATGGGTGTCCAGTTATGAGCTGGGTTTTGCTCAAGAATTTTTCCTTGCCATCATTGTCTTTGTATCTGCTCCATGGCTTTCAGGCTCTTGGTTTGATTGTTGATGGCGATATGCAAATAAAGTTCAATTGAATTCAAGTCACAGGATCACCATTGGGATTCTTCCTCTGGAGAGCATAAATGTATGTGGAATCTCGCTTGTCTAGTTTTAGTCTGGACAAATGTGACAAGGTTGGATGGAATGAACTGTACAGGATGCTGGAAGCTGACTTACAGTTATAAAACAAAAACCCAAATGTGCAATTTTCATTGATTGCAATTTAAAAAAAAAAAAAAATCAAATCCATGTAGCGCTCTGCGGGACTAGCTTGTTGGATTCCAGCATTTAATGAATGAAATGGAATGCAGCTCTGATTATGCTTTTTATTATCACAAAGAGGGAGGCTGTTAATGAAACATCTGTTTCATCTTCTAATGTTTACACCGAAAGTGTCAGTAAAGTGAACAATGATGCATTTTATTTGTTTTGCACGCACAGGAATTAAAGCAAGTGCTTATAGTTATAGAGATGGTGGGTTATTATGGTTGTTAGATGAATGGAAGGATGGTCGTGCAGAGCAATTACGTGAAATCCCTTGAAGCTAACATGACTCGAGGACAGCACAGCTAACTCTAGATGTGTCCTAATCCACCTGTCACCTATTCATTATTTTTTGCACACACACACGCACACCCACACACACGCACACACAGATCCCATTTTAGATGAAACCGTTCACCCAGAAGAAAACAACTGTAGGCTCTTGTGAAGCTCTTTCTCTCATTCCCATGCCTTTCTCAGATCCAGCCTCATCAGAATGACTTGCTGTCTGTAGTTTGAAGATTTGAAACAAGAGCAGAGCATTAGATTAGGATTGTCTGATAAAAAATTCCCTCTAAAGTGATAGCGGCACTAAGCATCTTTTTGAGGAGAGCCGGCGTCATTTTGTCTGGAGTTCTCTGACTCGTTTGAGGAGACAAAATGCTCCTTGGTGTGTTAAGAGGCCGTCTGATGTCTGGATCCCTCTGCTGCACTTGCTGCTCTAAAGTGAGCGTACACTGTGTGCTTTCTTTCCCTTCGGGTATATGTTTGGAAAAGTTATCATGATATGTGAGAGAAAAATAAAAGGTCCTTGTGGTGCATTCACATAGGGTTATAATGGACATTTGCCATTAAATAAGTTTAAAGTGTTTGCATGAAACACTGAGAATACTGAAAACACATAAAGATCATGATCCTTTAACCTTCATTTTAAATTAATAGACAATGAACAAAGGTCACAGAAAACAATGTCATAAGTGGTCAGTAGATTGTTCAATTTAGTTTGTGCTCCATTTCTTACAACACTGAAACTCGCACTGCGTCAGAGAAAACGAGTTTATTACTCCGTTTAACACACGAAAAAACACGAGCACCAGATTTCTTTACAAATCCACTTTGACCGCCATCTCCTTCTTTTTTTCTTTGTACCCAGGTCAAGTGCGTGAAACAAAAATAATGCCCTGCCCCCTATTGGCAAGTGTGAATAGATATATGAACTAAAAAACAATGTAAGCAATAAATTAGAGATGGAGCATCCATAAAAACACATAAATCCCATAGGTGCTACACATGCTAAGCCTTTAGATGCATGCTTATAGCATACAGCATTGGAAGAAAAAAGAAATGGACAAATAAAGCAACAGCAAACAGCTCTAATCTTTCAATGTAGTTGTTTTTCTCAGGCCCTGTGCTTGCAAGAAAAAGATTGAATGTTTCCAGGCTGTTGTGATCTAATGATAGTAATTTTTGTCATGGCACACATTTTGTAGCCTCTAGATATCTTATTTTGTTGAAATCTGTCAGAAAAGAGACTATGTTATTAAGTGTTTTTTTATTGGTCAGTTAAGGTCACGTGACCATAAGTTCCAGGAAGTGCAGCCATTCTTTCTCCATGCGGTCAGGCAGACAGCTCCTCTCCTCTTTTCTTCTACGTGAGTGCCTTGGAGAGCCTTTGCTTGTAAGTTTTGTTAGTTTTCTGTGTTCCTGTTCAACAGAGCATATAAATAATTTAAAGATTCTTAAGTTAGATTTAAAAACGATTGTTTTGGAACAAACAATGACTGTGATAATATAGTTCGCTAAATGCTAAGCTAAGCTAAATGTAGCTTATTGTTATGGCTTGTGCATTGAGACTGTAATCAATGTAAATTCATTCTGGATTGTATTTTGTGAGTTACTAAAGTACTGTAACTTTATATTCATTTCAGTTTTACAAAAAAGGATGGAAAGAAGAGTAAAAAGGATTCAGTAAACATGCTCCTGCGTCCGACTTTCTCTAAATCCTGCTGTTAGCTATCTGTCAGTTTGTGCGTATATGATACACGCCTCAGGGACAGAATAGTAAAAAAGCAAATCTCACAGCGGGTACTACAGTTAAAAGAAAGCAAGCTTCACCTTAAGTCTTCCTCGCTCATCATCACGCTATACGCCTAAGACGGCATCAGCAATACATGATGGCAGACAAAAGTGAAAATGCAACGGAGCAAAGCCAAGCATGTGAGACTAGATCCATAGCCTCCTGTTCATCACATGGATCAAGACGCTCATCAGCTAGCGTAGCCGCTGTTAAGGCTCGCGCTAAGCTCGAGGCAGCTCGAGCTAAGACTGAATTCCTCAAGAAAGAATCTGAAATTAAGATTGAAAAGGCCGAATTAAAAGTGAAAGAAGCTCGTATGGAAGCGACTCTAGCAGCTGTAAAGCATGAAGGTGAGGTAGCTGCAGCTATCGCTGAGACAGAGGTGTTAGAGGCAGCAGCAGTAAGCGAACTCGAAGAGAAGAAATCAGATGTAAGTAAAGTCTCTGAACGTGTTCAAACCTACATTCAATGCCAGTCTCGGCAAGGGTCGGCAACTCCTGAAGGCGTTGAGCCGTATCACCTACCTTTAGAGCCCATCATCCACGAACTAAGATCAGAATCACCACCGCGGCAGCATAGCTCTACAGCTCGAAATGATAGAGCAAAGTATGAAAAGCTTGATACTGATGACACAACATGGCAGCCTCTAAAGTCAACACCAGTGAATCGTCGCATCCCCCCGGTATCACGTTTCTCCACCTCACCAGCAAAGCCTACACCACAACCACCGCTCAACAACGACACCAACATGGGCGATGTTGCCAGGTACTTGGCACGTCGTGAGCTTATTACGTCTGGACTCACTAAGTTTGATGATCGCCCCGAGAGCTATTGGCCGTGGAAGTCATCTTTCATGAACGCCATAGAGGGACTGCACTTATCAGCTAGTGAGGAGCTAGATCTTCTGTCAAACTGGTTAGGAGAACAGTCTGCACGTCACGTGAGAAGAATTCGAGCCGTGCACATAACAAATCCCACTACAGGCCTGGAAAAGGTTTGGGAACGCCTGGAAGACTGCTACGGCTCCCCTGAGATTGTTGAAAGGTCTCTCTTTGACAGAATTGATAACTTTCCACGGATTAGTAACAAGGATGTTGTGAAACTTCGAGAGCTGGGAGATCTCCTACAGGAAGTGGAGTCTGCTAAAGAGGAAGGTTTCTTACCTGGACTGACCTACCTCAACACTGCTCGTGGTGTAGCACCGATTGTAGACAAATTACCTTACAATCTTCAGGAAAAGTGGATGGCTCAAGGTTCTCAATACAAAGCAGTACACCGTGTCGCTTTTCCTCCATTCTCATTCTTCTGTGACTTTGTCTGCAGAGAGGCACGGACACACAACGATCCAAGCTTTGCCCTTTCATCAGGAAACCAAGGTTCGTCAAAATGGGAGCAACCAGCCAAGAGGCCAGGGAAAAGTTCAATCTACACCCACAAGACAGAGGTCTTGCCAGATAATGTGAGTCAGTTGAGCAGTTCAAGTAAAGGGTTGGATGATGTTGACAAGAAATGCCCACTTCATAAGAAGCCACATCCCCTGAGGCGCTGCCGGGGATTCAGGAACAAACCTTTAGAGGAGCGTAAGAGTTTCTTAAGGGAAAATGGCATATGCTTCAGATGTTGCGCTACAACCACCCATTTCGCTAGGAACTGTAGGGCAGCCATCAGATGTAAAGAATGCGACAGCGACGCTCACGTTGCAGCCCTACATCCAGGACCACCTGATGCAACTTCAACCGAGCATGGCGGGGAGGAAGATGCTGAAGCACCTCAGCCAGCTGTCACTTCAAAGTGTACTGAAGTCTGTGGTGGTGACAGAAGTACAAGGTCGTGCTCGAAGATCTGCCTAGCTAAGGTTTACCTGGAAAGCTGCCCAGAGAAGGCAGTCAAGCTCTATGTAATCCTAGACGATCAGAGCAACCGTTCACTCGCGAGGACTGAATTCTTCAACCTGTTAAATATCAAAGGAGCAAGCTCGGCATACACCCTACGCACCTGCGCAGGTGTGACAGAAGCCACAGGGAGAAGAGCTACAGGGTTTATCGTTGAGTCTTTAGACGGAACGACAAAGGTGAAACTGCCTACTCTGATTGAATGCAATAACATGCCTGATGACAGAGCCGAAATACCAACGCCTGAGGCAGCACAATGGCATGCTCACCTAAAGCCCATTGCCCATCGCATTCCTCCGCTGGATCCAAAAGCGCAGATTCTTCTACTCCTGGGTCGCGACATACTCCAGGTCCACAAAGTGCGTGAACAGAGGAATGGACCCACTAACACCCCCTACGCGCAGAGACTCGACCTGGGTTGGGTCGTGGTGGGAGACGTCTGCCTAGGATCCGTGCACAAGTCCGCAGATGTGAGTGTTTACCGCACTCATGTACTTGACAACGGACGCCCTTCTCTTCTTCCTCCATGTCCCAACCGGTTCTATGTCAAGGAGAAGTTCAGCAGTAAGCCTCTGCCTGACGTTTCTCTTGCAAGTGACACTCTTGTCTTCGATGACTGTGCCATAGGAACCACCATCTTTGACAGGGGAGCGAATGATGACAAGATTGGGCTGTCTATCGAAGACAGACAGTTTTTGGAAATCATGGACAGAGAAATGGTGAGGGATGACAGCAACAGTTGGGTGGCGCCACTCCCATTCAAAACACCACGCCAGCGGCTCCCCAACAATAGAGACCAGGCATTGACACGTCTAACTTCTCTCCTACGCACACTGGAGAAGAAACCTGAAATGAAGGCCCACGTCGTGACCTACATGAAGAAGATCTTTGATCGGGAACACGCGGAGGTAGCTCCACCCCTGCAAGAAGGCCAAGAGTGTTGGTACTTGCCTAGCTTCGGGGTATACCATCCACAGAAGCCTGGGGAGATCAGAGTTGTCTTCGACTCTAGCGCACAAAAACAAGGCATCTCTCTGAACGATGTTCTTCTCTCGGGTCCAGACCTGAATAATAGTCTGCTCGGGGTTCTACTGCGCTTCAGAAGGGAACAAGTGGCCGTGACTGCAGACATCGAACAGATGTTCCATAGTTTCATCGTAAGAGAGGACAGTCGAGATTTCCTGCGTTTCTTGTGGTTCAGGGATAACGACACCAGCAAGGAGATCATCGACTTCCGAATGAGAGTGCATGTGTTCGGTAACAGTCCGTCTCCTGCCGTGGCCATTTATGGTCTCCGACGCGCCGCTGCCTGCGATGAAGAGGAGTTCGGTTTAGATGCTAAGCATTTCGTGGACAGACAGTTTTACGTCGATGACGGTCTTCTGTCAATGCCTACAGCCGCTGGAGCCATCGATCTGTTAGCACGGACACAGGAGATGCTCGCCGCTTCAAATCTGAGACTTCACAAGTTTGCTTCTAACCGCAACGAAGTAATGGAGGCGTTCCCCATTGAAGATCGTGCAAAGGGACTCAATGACCTTAACCTGGATGTTGAGCCTACTCCTATCCAACGCAGCCTTGGCCTTAGCTGGGATCTGAAGAGGGACGCATTTACTTTTCGTGTAGCCAACACTGAGAAGCCCTTTACACGGAGAGGCACACTCGCTACAGTAAATAGTCTCTTCGACCCACTCGGGTTTGCTGCACCAATCACGATCCAAGGCAAGTTCCTTCTACGGGAATTATCAAGCGAGGCTCTGGACTGGGACTCTCCCCTTCCTGAGGACAAGAAAGAGCAATGGAACACTTGGAGGAATTCTCTGCATGACCTTGAGCAGCTGGAGATTCCTAGACCCTATGCAGCCACCACACTCTCTACAGCTTTGAGAAAAGAGCTTCATATTTTTTCAGATGCCTCTGTCAAAGCAATTGCGGCAGTAGCATATCTCCGTGTCATCGACAGAGAAGGGACGTGTCACACCGGTTTCGTCCTTGGTAAGGCAAAGCTGGCTCCACAAGCAGCTCATACCATCCCCAGACTAGAGCTAGGAGCTGCTGTTTTAGCTGCAGAACTGGCAGAGTTGGCTATAAGTGAACTTGACTTCACCCCAGATGCCGTGGAGTTCTACACGGATAGCAGAGTCGTCTTAGGCTATATCTATAATCAGACAAGACGGTTCTACGTGTACGTCGGCAACAGAGTGCAGCGTATTAGGAAGGTCTCAAGCCCATCCCAATGGCATTATGTCACTACGAAGCATAACCCTGCAGACCATGCCACTCGCTCCGTGCCAGCAGCTCTGTTGAACACCACCAACTGGCTCACAGGACCTGCTTTCCTGTCACAAAACAAGGAAGAACCTTCTCTGCAGGAGGAGAGGTTCGACCTCGTTGATCCAGATAAAGATGTGGAAGTTCGTTCTCTCGCCACCACTCTATCTATTGAGAGCTCCAATCTAGGATCCCAACGTTTTGAACGATTCTCTTCGTGGAGATCATTGGTGAGAGCCACAGCTTCTCTCATACACATCGTTCAGTCTTATAAGGCAACGGAAGATCAAGACAGAACCTGCAGATCGTGGCATCACTGTACAAAACCTTTCACAGTGGCAGAACTGTCGAAAGCAGAAGCAGTCATAATCAAGACTGTACAGAGAGAAGCTTATAGAGAAGAGCTAGCTTGCATTGCCAATGGGAGGGACATTCCTAGATGCAGTGCTCTGGAAAAGTTGGACCCCTATTTAGATGAAGGAGGCCTTCTCAGGATTGGAGGTCGGCTTAAGCATGCTGCTTTGGATTCCAAAGAAAAGTTCCCCTTGATACTTCCAGGTTGCAGCCATGCCGCAAAACTGCTTGTGGAATACTACCACGATCGAGTCAAGCATCAGGGTCGCGTGTTCACTGAAGCCGCTGTTCGTTCTGCTGGATACTGGATCGTTGGTGTTAGGAGGCGCATCAACAGCATCCTTCACAAGTGCGTGACATGCAACAGGCTTCGTGGAAAGATGACTGAGCAGAAGATGGCGGACTTACCCATCGATCGCCTGAGTGCTGAACCACCATTCACGTACGTTGGGCTGGACGTGTTCGGCCCCTGGACCGTTGTCGCAAGACGTACACGAGGAGGGCAAGCACAAAGCAAAAGATGGGCCGTTCTCTTCACCTGCATGAGCTCCCGAGCTATACATATCGAGTTGATTGACTCCATGGATTCATCCACCTTCATAAATGCCTTGAGAAGGTTTTTTGCTCTGCGAGGACCGGCCAAACAGATTCGCTCAGATTGTGGGACCAACTTTGTAGGAGCATGTAAGGAGCTGGAAATCCTGCAGACCGATCCCCATGAATCCAGAGTGAGGAAGTACCTCAGCGAAGAGGGCTGTTCATGGGTCTTCAATCCGCCCCATGCATCCCACATGGGAGGGGCCTGGGAACGGATGATAGGGGTCTCTAGACGCATACTAGATTCCATGTTGCAGCAGACCAGCCCCTCTCGCTTGACACACGATATCCTCTCTACTCTGATGGCAGAGGTTACAGGAATCATCAATTCAAGACCTCTTACTCCCATCTCAACAGACCCAGAGTCACCTTTCTTGTTGACCCCGGCCATGCTGCTCACGCAAAAGCCCTGCACTCTCCTTTCCCCTCCAGGCGACTTCAAGGAATCCGACCTCCACAAACAACAATGGAGGCAAGTGCAGCATCTTGCCAACATTTTCTGGAGCAGGTGGAGGCGTGAATACCTGGCAACGCTTCAAGGTCGAAGCAAATGGCAAAAGGAACGACAAAATCTGAAGGAGGGTGATGTGGTCCTTCTCAAGGACTCGCAAGCCAAGCGTAATGAATGGCCCATGGCTTTGGTGACTAAAGCATTTGCTTGCAGCGATGGAAGAGTGAGAAAAGTCGAGCTCAAGGTCACAAGACAGGGAACAGTCAAGACGTTCCTCAGACCTGTTTCGGAAACAGTTCTTCTGACGTCAACCAAGGACTGATGTTTTAAAGTTTCTTGTGGACATTCCCTTTAATCTTAGTTACATAGTGGTATCTCATTAATACCAGGCGGGGAGTGTCATGGCACACATTTTGTAGCCTCTAGATATCTTATTTTGTTGAAATCTGTCAGAAAAGAGACTATGTTATTAAGTGTTTTTTTATTGGTCAGTTAAGGTCACGTGACCATAAGTTCCAGGAAGTGCAGCCATTCTTTCTCCATGCGGTCAGGCAGACAGCTCCTCTCCTCTTTTCTTCTACGTGAGTGCCTTGGAGAGCCTTTGCTTGTAAGTTTTGTTAGTTTTCTGTGTTCCTGTTCAACAGAGCATATAAATAATTTAAAGATTCTTAAGTTAGATTTAAAAACGATTGTTTTGGAACAAACAATGACTGTGATAATATAGTTCGCTAAATGCTAAGCTAAGCTAAATGTAGCTTATTGTTATGGCTTGTGCATTGAGACTGTAATCAATGTAAATTCATTCTGGATTGTATTTTGTGAGTTACTAAAGTACTGTAACTTTATATTCATTTCAGTTTTACAAAAAAGGATGGAAAGAAGAGTAAAAAGGATTCAGTAAACATGCTCCTGCGTCCGACTTTCTCTAAATCCTGCTGTTAGCTATCTGTCAGTTTGTGCGTATATGATACACGCCTCAGGGACAGAATAATTTTATTTGGGTTATTGGGTATAGGCATACAATTGAGTTATTCTAAAATCAGCTGAAGTTACGGATGTAAACAATAATGAAAATCAGTGTCTCTCTCTCTCTCTCTCTCTCTCTCTCTCTCTCTCTCTCCCTGTCCATCTTTCCATTTCGTCTGTTACCCTCGTCTTCTGTTTGTCAAAACATCAGTTTCATGTTTAACGTTGGATCTCATGACTTGTTTGTGTGTTTTGTACGTGTATGCACAGATGCATTGTGTAGACGCAAACAAATACACACATGCACACAGGAGAGCTCCAGTTGAAGGAGGTTCCTTCTAAAGTGTCTTACTTAGAAGATTTTTTTTTTTTTGCTCAGATCAAAAACACATCACACCCACACAATCACGCACACACATACACCCAGACACACAGACGTAGAGAGAAACAGAGTTTTAGTTTCCCCAAATGTTTTTGGTCTTTTTTGCCTTTATAATCTACTATTCCATTGCTAGTTATTGTTATTTTAGATTCCATGCTGAACTGAGGAGGATTTTGGAGATACTTTGGTATTTATATTGTCATCCACTGTGAAGTGCAACTAGCAGTTTAATGTTTCTCAGTGTAGTTTAAAAAGTTTTCAAAATAAATTTGAAAACCAAATGTGCTAAAACAAAATGCAACTTGCATTTATAAAAGAAAAAAAAAAAAGGTTGAAACATTTCTGTATAACAACACCACTAGTGTGACTTCACATCAGAGGTCCACCTTGTCAGCAGGTGAGGCGGGCAACTGCTTGTGGCCCAACAGCATAACAATAACAATATCAATAATCTTTATTTGTGAGTAAGTAATTTCAACATTACAAAGTGCTTCATAGCAATATCAAAAAAAGATCTTGATTCAAGTCTCAAATAAAACACACTTCAAACACAAGTACAAAACCAGGAAAGGCCCTTTGAAAAAAGTATGTTTTTAAAGAGATCACAGAGTCAGCTGAGCAGTTTTCTGCAGGCTGATCATTCCACAGCAGTGGGGCCCTGACTGCAAACGTCCTGTCACCTTTTGTTTTCAGTCGGGCCCCTGGAACAGACAGTAGAGCTCTGCTCGAGGGCCCCACCACCACAACTCAATCTCGATATACTTCATGTCATGTGTAAGACTCTTTAAAGTAGTCAGGTACGACAGCGGCACCCATTTAAAATTGAAAAGAAGCTATTTCTGAAAAGAAAAGATGAAGAGGGGAAATTACAGAAACATTTTTGAAATATATTTTTTAACACTGTCCAACTCTGTTGTCCATGACCGGGTCCGGTGTGGAAGCTTTTCCTAGGGCCCCAATAGACTTAAGCATTATCTTTGCTTCACATTATTGCAGTACAACCCACATGCACAATGTAACTGGTGAATTCTTTCATAATTTTGAAGTTGACAAGTGTAAAGCAAAGGAATGATCAGAAAAAAATGCCACTGAAAAATGAAAACTTTTCAAAGTTTTTGACTGCTGGAAGAATCTGCCTTTTGTGGTAGCTGTGATCAGTGAGGTCAAACTGACACTCTATTTCAGTTGCGTAATCAGACTGTATTATAATTTACACCCGACAGCTGCTAATCTCCTGAACTTATTTTGTCCTTCTCAATTTCTTTAATTCAGCCTGTCGTCATCTATTATTTTTTTTGTTCTCTTTCTTCTTCGTCTCTTAACCTCCACTACTTACATACAGACACACACACACCATCTTTCTAAACCACAATTACCACTGAGGGATTCGTCCATAGGCTAATATGTTCCGTTAAGCTTGGCAAGCCTAAGTAAGCACTCTGAAATTAATGTTGGAGTCAGTCGCACACATCTCCACCACACAAAAGCTTCACTTCCAGTTCCTTGACACTGAATAAGTCTGGCTGCATGTGCTCTCTGATACTGAGCTGCTTAATAGGAGTCAATGAACCCGGCCCGAGCCCTGTCAAGGAGCCCCATTTTCAGACAGTTTGCCTGAATAATAATCATCACTGCTGTGAGCCTCTAACAATGCAGATAACTACAGAGTGGAGACCATTTGGCTGATTACACTGAAACTAATAGTATAACTACTATTCAACACACCAGCAGTTTCCCTATAACTCAATTAGTAGATTACCGTATTTACTTTATCTAATTCTGTGACCCGTGCTGAGTTTCTGAGAGCCTCAGAGTCAGAAACACCCACAGTCACGCATCACTTACTTTGGATTGAAGTCAGTTAAGTTTATCTGAGCTTGTGGAGACAGTGATGGTCTTAAATGTTTTGTAGATAATGGGCTATGTTTCTTGTTCATGATAGTCCTAATCCTGCAGGTAGCTATTACTCTCACTCACAACAACCAAAATGAGTTTCCAGGCAAGACAGAAACATGGAGGAAGCAAAATAAGTTGTTTAGCTTTACTATTATAGCTACTATTGTCGTGTTTACTGTCTGGTATAAATAAAACTGTAAGACTTTTATGGCTGTAACCCCCATAATTCTGTCACATTTTATTGAAAATAATGTCATGGAACTAGTTTACCTGGTAAAGCTTCATTTATAGCCATGCTCCGGACACTCCGGAGCCTTCTACAAATGACCCACAACCATTCTCTATGTTCTGGGCTGCAGTGATTTCACTGAAAGTAACTGCTGATCCACATTTATTAACTTCCACTCCAACATGAGCTGCTGAGCTTCAGCCACCATTGTGTGAATTGCAGAGTGAAACTCACCACAGCTGATGGTGCCGATGGTGCCTGGTGTCGAAGAGGCGAAATTGCAGAACATTGCTGACGCACCAGCACGCCGGTTTGAAGCAGTGACGAGCGGTGAGGTCTGTATCATTAAGCTTCAACGACATGTTGACGTCAAGGAAGGGTCATCCATCTTTATAAAAGGTATTTTGGATTGGATCCAGCTCGTCGAGTATGATCATAATGCACAGATTTATGTAGAAAAAACAATATTTATGTCTGAAGGACAATAAGAATATGACTTTTTACAGAGACCATGTTTCTGACAGTTCAATGTAATGTATAATGTATGTTCAATATATGACAAATATATAACCCAATGTCTCTAACAAGTTATACCTGAAATTTACGAAACAACAGAGAGGTTTATTTTGTTTTTATTGGGAATTATACACAGAATTACTGCATGCAATGTTTCGTAGCTGAAGAGACAAAACCATTCCTTCTCTTTTTACACAATAAGTTGACATTTTCACTGCCTTCTAACACTTCTGCACGAACTACATGCAAATAATATCCTGCCGTTCCTTTTGACTATCTGTGTGTTAATTAATTGCCATCCTGGAGGGGAGAGAGAAGGGCAACACTTGACCAGACCAGCCTCAGTGTTCTTTCATTTCCAGATCCAGTGTCGTGTGTGGAGTCAGAACATCAGGCAGCGAGTCTGCCTTTTAATTACTGTTTTTCTGTTAACAAGCTCACTGTAGTGTTGGACGGCTGCAGGCAGCACAAAGACAAAGTGGGCGTCAAGTAGAAACAAAGCACACGAAAGAGCCACAAAGTTATTTACTCTCAACTTCCAGGTAAAAAGCTGTGTGATGTCTGTGGAATTCGCATTTGGCCCGCAGGCCGTAGATTGGACACCACTGGTCCAGACGCTTGGGTGAACCGAGATGGAGTGGTTGCAATAATAATTTCTTTTCAAAGAGAAAAGAGAATAGTTATTAGGTTCTGCTAGTTACTCTGGAAACATTTCATATGGGATACATACAAGAGGATTACCTAAGTCTGGAACGTCCAAGAGCAAACTGTCAGCTGCAGAGCGATGGGCAAACTGCTTTACATGTGGACGAGGCTTTAGTGCATCATTAACCAACATCATCTCTGCATAGTAAACACTGAATATATGTAATGCTGTTGAATAATATTTACTCGTGTAGCATTTGTGCTGTCTTCAGCTTTATCTCTTGCACGTTTTTTTTCTCTCCATTCCTTAACCCGCTCTCCTTCCCCTCTAGAGCTGTCCTCACCTCCCCACTGTTTCAAACGGCCTGTGGTGATTTTTAGAAGCGACTCAGCAGAAACACTGACTCCACTTTAACTTCATTACGTCCAATTAGGTACAATGTCCTTCAGTATAGTTCAGAGTGGAGCATAGGTGTCTCAAGCTTGGAATTAATAGTAAAATCCTTTCATTTCACTGTTACTGACCTCTGTTTAGTTCTTATTTTATTATTGTTCTGCAAATTGAATACATCAAAGCTTTGCTAAATACAGTTTATTTTAGTTCACCTGATGTAGTTGTGTCAGCAGCTTACATGGTTTTTAAGTCAAATATTTGTCTATATCTATATTAATATATATGTTGTTGAGTTGGGACCCTACACCCATTTTTGTCATTTTTAGACAGCAGATCAATTTAAAATAAGTCTTTTAAAAAGGACGAGCCAGGGTGAGCTGTTAAGTGAAGAGCTGCAGGCGTTTACAGACTTCTCAAACCTGTGTGCAACCTAAACTTATAAAAATGAATCATGAAATAATAATGAAAAATTTGCCAATTATGTACCGACTTCTTCATTAAAGCAACACTAAAGAGTTTTTAGTACCTTAAAATAATGTTTCAAAAATAGTTTCAGTGATTTATCACCTCAAAACTGGGTGAAAGCCAATTCTGTATTCGCTTTGCGGCCCTCTATTGGCTGTAACCGCACTATGTAACTTTGCTTCGTCGGGTAGCGTTTTTGTAGTTCTAAAAAGACTACAAATTTGACCTGCTTTACGGCAACGCGGCTACAAAATCCGGTAGGTTGAGGCTCAAATCAGTGAGAGAGTGAATCAGATCAGTGAGAGAACACTCAGCAGGTGTGTGGAAGATACCAGCTTCATGACAGAGCCTGCAAAGAAAAGGAGGAGTGTATTGTCCGATGAGGCGAAGAAAAGAAAACGAGAGCATGATAAAGAAAGAGCTAAAACGAGAGTGAATATCGGACCGGCTCATACTCGATGCCGACTTGGCTCTGCTGCTGCTGGACTTGTAAGTAATACCGGTAATATTTTTTTCAAACAGTGTGCATCGGTGTACAATACATTGTCAATTATTTTATCGGCTCATCTTAGCTAAGGCGTTAGCTATTGTGCTAATATATATGTAACTATCGCTATGGCTCATGTTAGCTAAGGTGTTCGCTATTGTATGTAACTATCGCTAAGCTAAATATCGCTGTAACTATCACTGCAAGCTAAGACAATAACTGCCAAAATAACCCCAAATGTTTGATCGTTCCCAAAGTTGTTGATTCTTAGTTCACAACGGTCTCTGAAACTTTTTTCAACAACATTCACAAGATTTTCACAGACAATGCAAATGGCTATTACATGCTAAACTGTTAGGCAATACGTTTCTTTATTTTTCATCCTTATGTAAACCTATCTGGCTATTGCTAATCTGCCGTTTCAAATTTACAGTTTCACACAGAAATAAAAATAGCAAGCAATGTCATTATTTTGTTTTACTTCATTCTAATGTTGCAATACATCCTACTTTCGTAAAATCATGCAACATACTCTACCTTGTCACTGGACATCCTTCGATATCGTTGATTGTTTCCAAAGCCGGTTCTGCATAAACAAATAACGTGCCTGCGACAGTAGGATGCAGTAGGCTTACTTATTTACGACGGAAGTAATGGACAATTACACTTCCAACCAGTAGGGGGACCGAAGAGGAAAACTTCTTTAGTGCTGCTTTAAAACTGTGTAGTCACTTGTGATGGCCTCCGTGACCTCCAGTATTAAACTGAACCCGCTGTTACCACCTGTAACTATTTGTGACCCCAAATCAACAGCTGAAATGTTATTTCAAAGATTGCCATTTCAAATATCTCAACATCTGGTTCAGTTCCTTAAAATGAACTCAGGTTTAACTCTGGTTATGTATTCAGTGTTTCATACTTTCATACAATGAAAATAAAAACTAAATGAAAACCAGCATTTCTTCAGTTTTCAGAATCAGTAGAGGACACCGCTTCAGTTCATTTGGGCTACAAGGAATGTAATTACTTAGCTTTCATTTATTTATTTTTTTCATTTACGGCTACTGCATTATGGTTTAAAAATCCATAAAAATAACTTTAAAAAAATGATGTATGAAAATGACAAATGCTACCTGTAGCAGACAGTATAAATGGATCCAAACGCTTTAAATTTAAGCAGCAGGTGAGGAGGTAAAATAGTATTCTCCCTAAATAATAGCATACCTGCCCTACTTTATTACACTTTGTGCCTGTCTGATACCTGCTTTTATGCAGTCTATTTATAACCCGCAGGGTTGCATCCAAGGGCAAGACTGGAACTTAAACAAATGTCTTACAGTGAACTGACTGAGTCATCTGGGAGACAAGCAATGAACTATTTCTCACAAAATACACACCATTTCAATTAAACCTTCAGTGACTACAAGTTTCAAATGAATTCACAGAACTGGACTGAAAACTAAAACTGGAAGTGTTCCATGTGACTTTTCACTTAAGGGACAAACTCCTTTTAGAGACCATGTTGTAAAAATAGCCCACTATAAAGACTACGGGGAAAATAACCGAAGTTTTTCAGGTTTGTAATGTTACTGTGGAAATCTCTGAGCTTCTCCATATTGTTTTGCACTATAGGTGAGATTCCCCATACGTCTTCATTTCCACAGAAACCCGGCAGGAATGAATGAGAGCGGAGCTGATGGATTGCAAGCTGGGTCATGCATGGCTTAGCATCTTGTTAGCTTCCCTCGCTAGAAGAGACAAAGGAACACTGGCTGGGCACGAAAAGTTAATGAGCTGACTGTGTCTGTTGAGGTCACAGCTTTTTTTGGAGGTGATTGTTTTTACATCTTTCCCAGTAACACATGTGTCACACAGAAAAGGTCAAAAAGATATAACAATAGAAATTAAGATCTCTCTCTCTAGTGCCTCCAAAACAGTTCTGAGTCATCAGAGAATGGACATGGACTTTCTGAGGGTGTCCTGTGGTGTCTGGCAACAGAATATTGTTAGTGGGGGCCTTTGGATCTGAGGGGAGGGGCCTCTGTGGGTCATCCCACAGATACTTGATAAGTTTGGGATGTAGTGAATTTGGAGGCCAGGTCAACACCTTGTGCTGTTCTTCATGTATTTTTGAGTTGTTCTTAAACCGTTTTTGTGTGTGTGACTGTGTCAGGCTGCATCCTGCTGGGGATGGCTGCTGCCATCAAGGAGTGTCATTGCTATGGGGTGGGGGTGCCTGGTCTGGTCTAGGTGGGTGGTACATGTCTAAGTAACATCTACATGAATGCCAGGTCCAAAAGTTTCCCAGCAGAACATTGTATTGTCAAAAGTGTTATTTACTTCTCCTGTCAGTGGTTTTAATGTTGTGGCTGATTGTGTAGAATAGAAACGGTATATACTGTAAAAGTTATGTGTATTAGAAAGCCAACTGAAACCAGTCAATGGTCATATGAGATGAAGATGGAAAACGAGAAGAGCCTTCTATGAGCACCTTCTTGATCTTATTGTCGTTTGCTTGCTAACAAAATCGAGCTCTCACTGACGTACTTCACAGCTGATTAAACGTGATGACTGCTGGAAAGCTTCCGTCACAGGTTAGACTAGTGACAACTCGAGGTTGTACAGACAAGTTGCCGAGTAAGTTTGTCAGCTTCACTGCTGTGCCGTGACAGTACAAGCATCATTTCGACTACTCACTGATTACGTGACAAAAACAACATGGACGCCCTCAAGAAGACAGGTGAGGAGCCCAGTGGGTCATTGCATTGAAGCCAGCCACACTATCCCATCTTCCAGCACACTGTGGAGTACTATTAAATGCTATTGATGGTGCTGAGCTGCAGCCTGTTTTTATACAGGCTATACATATCTGCAGCACACAGTATGTAGCACATGAGCTGTCTGTTCTCAGCATATGTATACAGGTCAAGAATTTGAAAATGTGAAGTCATGCAACCCCTAGTGACATCAGTGCAGGACACACCACAAAAATTAGGGTCATGGATGAATAACGATCAGCTGACCGGTGGCATGTTGTGTCACAGCCCTGTTTAAACCTTTCTGCTGGGAACGGTCCAACCGCTTCACAAACTAGCAGCCATCACTGTCATCGCATCCTGTTGACTTTGGACTTAAGCTGTTTGAAAAATGTAGGATACATTCTCTCTCCTTTGCCCTTGGTACTCTTTCAAACACAGACTGCCATTATAAAATTATAAAATACACATGTAACAGTGACTCCTTGAATGCCAGGGCTTCCATTACTCTTTGACACAGGAAAAGGGTAATCCATCGACGTTTAATAATTAAAAACTTCACTCAAAAGAGCTTCAAACTTTGTGTCGTCTGACTGTTAATGGCTGGAAAGGAAATGTACATTTGAATGAATAATGACAGTAGCATTTAACACTGGGTTATTGTTGCACAAGAAATCATTAAAGCACGTTAACATCCTAAAGGGGAACTTTACAGCAGCCATCAGTGGATGCAGCACAGGTGCAGAATAAATGTATGACGGTTGGATAACAGTGTTGGCCACAGTCTAAATGCTGCACACCGAGACAAATGGGGTCTGGGGCAGCAGACACTAAACCTTGTTCTCTGGAAAAAAATTATTAATAATTCTGTTAAAGTGGAAATATATATACAGTATATATATTACTGTGGCACCGTGAGCCCCTCCTTCTTCCCCCTGATAATGACATTTCAGCTAGAGCAAATGAAATGGGCCAATTTCCAAACTCATTACAAAGTCATGTCTGGAAATAAAACAAAAAAAAAAAAAGAAAAGAGGAATCGGAAGGTGAAAGTAAGTAAAGATTATCAGGTAAATGACAGACATTGACACTGGCTTTGTATTTGTGTTTTTCTAGATATTGTGTGTGGCCTTCATGCTTTGTCTGAACCTTTTGGTGTGTTAGGTGTGTACATGTACGCTTTGTGTGATTTCTGTCAGCCTGTGTGTAGATGCATTATTTTTCCAGACGTGCGTGTGTGTTATGTAGGCTTTGAGTGTACCTTTTTTTTTTTTTTTTTTTTTTTTTTTTTGATGTAGGTGTGTGCGTGCATCAGCTCAGCCCAAAGCCAAGCTGACAGACAGCTTCCCTCTGAGGAGCCCCTTAGTGTTCCTGATTGATCGTCATAATGCCAAGGTACAGGCCCTGTCCTTGGTGCCTATGCTAATCGCAGGCTCATGCATATTTATGAGCTCCTTGGGAATCAACCAGCTAAATAAAGGATGAGGCCGTTGGCTTGGAGCTGCGTTCATCACTGACTCTGATTGATTAGAAAGTGGGAAAAAATCAGCCAGTAAAGACCTGTGGTGCCATTTTTTATTCTTCTCTTGCGTTCAGGGATCAAAAAGGGGAGCTTGTAGGAGACAAACAAAAGGTGGAGGCCGCGAGATTAGATTCTGGTTAACTAGAATAACGTTGGTGACATTTAATCATTTTTGTTGTGTTGTGTTTTTGTATCTCATTCTGTCTGTGTCAGTTTTTACTTAAGACAAATAGGATCAATTGCTTGAATTTATGTTTTGTTTCTTTTTGGTCCATGCAGGGATTTTCTCAAATCGTTGAAGAATGTAGATTATATTCCCTAGTGGTTGCATGAGTTCAGACTTTTTAAAGTCCACTGTTATGTGATGAGAGTCATGTTGACAACGAGTAGTCCCTGATGACGTCACCAATAAGAATACAGTAGAAAGTAATGCTTTGCAACAATGAAATCTATATTCTTGACCTGAATACATATAGCTCATGTGCTACATACTGTGTGCTGCAGATATGTATAGTCTGTATAAAAACAGGCTGCAGCTCAGCACCATCAATAGCATTTAATAGTACTCCACAGCGTGTTGGAAGATGGGATAGTGTAGCCGGCTTCAAAAAATGCAGTATTTCTCTGAAGCCTTCTCCATGTGCTGCAGCTAAAGGTCTAATAACTTTGACAATGAAATTCACCAACAAATCGTTGATTTGCAGCCTCCTTCTCTCTGTTATAATGGGGCGTTTGGTGACAGTATTGCCGTTCCTCAGCTAGTGTTAGCAGATGCTAACGGATGTGTACATTGCAGTAGTGCTTCTGTTGTATTTCAGGACTGACTTACATATTGACTCCGTTGCCGAGAAGCAAGTACAAACCCAGAACCAGATCACAAACTGGTTGAAGATAATGGATTTTGTGCAGCATTACATCTATACCATATCACTGGAGCCTGACTCTACAAAGAACTGCTTGAAAGTGGGATCTTTAATATCCTACATCCTGTGACACTGGTAAAATAATACACTCTTATTTGGAATGCAAGAAGAAGAAAATTTTGAATTTGAATTTATTGAGGGATAGCCCCTTGAGATGTAGCATCTCATTTTCGAAGGGGGCCTGAATACACAAGTAACACAGAAAAACATAGATACAAACATATATTACATGAAACAATAGCACAAACAGACAGTACAAAAATAAGAAAGAAAAATAAATTAATTAATTATGTAATTAAAAAAAAAAAAAAAACACTGAAATGAATTTTCGGAAGATGACCTCATGAATCAGGTTCCCTCACTTTTGGATTTTAAATTCGCTATTCGATAAGAGCATGCTTTATCTCAGCATCCTCACAACTAGAACTAATTAATTATGATCTGTTTTGCAACATTAGCTGTCCTTTAAATGAAAAAAAACAAATCTATTCATAACATCAGAAATATAGCTGTAAAAAAGAGAGACGAGATCGCATTCAACATTTTGGTCCCTTTATTTCATGTTAACCACATTTCAAACAACTAAACAATCAATGGAAATGGCGTCACCAGATCTAAACAGCACTTTGCTAGACAAATAATCATCAGAATAATAATTATACAAAATAAATGTACAAATTCAGGACAAAAATTCCCCCCAAAAAAGAAAGAACGTAAACGAAATATAATACAGATGAAGGGCCATGAACCAAGCAGATAAAATAAAAGCCTTCGCGAAAATGAAAAGGAATAAAGATTCCCGGCATTCACATCGTCTTCAATACTGTCTTTGTCTCGATAGGTCCATTAAAGAGCCTGACTGGACTCCAGCAAAAATTGAAACGTAAGCACAGACTGAACGGTTTGCCACAACATTTTACCACAAGTACGTCGGTTCTTCCCATGAGCACTAAAACATAACTAACAAATGTTCACCAGAAATTGACCTGTACCTTGGTCAGATCAACACTGTGTAATACATAGCCTCAAAATACTAACACATGCTGGTATGAACCGATGGCTGATGAAAAAGTAGACCCAATAATTATTTATTTTTAAGCTCTTTGATGTCAAATTAGCTCTGTTCCCAAGTTTCGGTGATACCTCTAACAGATCAGTCTGAAAGTTAAGCCCTTCATCTGGTCTTTAATCAGTGCGACAGTGTTTTAGTCCCCACAGGTGAAAACAAATCCGTAAATACTGTCACAGGTCTTTTGACTCGGCACAGTTCAGAGGCTGCTCAAACATAATCATGAGCTTTTGGTTTAGTCTCCTCGCTCATCTTTTAAATGGGACAACAGAGAAAGACAGAGCGTCTGATGAGACAGGGATAATGGGGAGCTGAGGTCGGCATCACGTGTATAATTCTCATTAACACCTACTCCCGCAGAACCTTTGAGCTGCAGAGGGATTTGAACCGTCAGCCGCGTGGACCGACTCTCAACCGGGGGTCAATCACCAACTGAAATCATTTCCTATTACAATAGGGGGTGAATTTTTAAACCCACACACCTCTGCAGGCTTGGCGGAAAGCAAAACCGAGGCTTTGTTTGCAGAGGGAAAGTAAATGTGACCCGTCTCTTTGTCTTTGTGTTGTCAGTTTAATGACAGATGGCAGGCTGGGGAGACAGGCGTAATCCCCAAGCTTCTTTTTCCATGAAACATAGCAGGGCTTATCAAAGGACACTTGACCATGTCAACCCTTTTGATCTCAGTGGGCTGAACCAATTGAATTTTAAAGATTTGTCGTGTACCATGTTTCCCCCATGTACAACGTTCCACTCTTTATAATTCTGGAAATAACTTTAGAATTTTTCTTGTATCTGCAATGACACCTTAGAAGCAAATGCGTATTTGAGTAGAGGTCACGTCACATTACAGAGATAGCTGGTTGTTACATTTCCTGTACCCAAAGCATTGTTCAGTCCGAAAAGACTCCGAATGTCCAATATATAAACTATGTGTCTTCATTTTCTTGCTTAAACGGATATTTTGTAAAAGGGTAATGCAAGACTGTTCCAAACTATAATCACTGAAAATGACACAGCGTTGTAGAGTGTTTGCTTTGTAATGTGTCTGGTGCATGATGTTTGTCTGTTTGTTTGTTTGACTGTGGTTGTCTTATCTTATTTACAGCAAGGGTGGATGCAAACTGGAAGATTTGGACTTTTCATTAAGCCACAAATAAAACATTTATGAAACTTTTTTTGCCTTACAGTTTTGGTAAAATAAATTCTGGAGCAGAGACGACAGCACTGAAGCCTAAAAGGAGGGAAATGTTCTTTCTTTTGTGTGTGTATTCTCCCCAATGACTCCACTTAGGATAGCTTGTGTAATGCTTCCGTCTCTTGTATTACTTCTTATAATGGCCCCCAGTAAAAGCAAAACTGTTTGTTGCAGTGATGTAGTACGACGAAACAGAAACCACGCTGAGATGTTTTTCTAGCCAATTACTGAATTACAAGTAGCATTAACATCTAACATTGACTTGGACACGAGGCACTGGCTGCAAAGAAATTGATTTCAGAGAAGAATGTCAGAAATGCTAACAAGTGTTTCTTTGCTTTGGATCATGGTCAACAACATTTGAGAGTTACCAAACAAAAATCTTCCAGTGTGCATCCAGCCTTCAGAGGGAGACAACATTCAAGGCGTAGAATATATCTAAAAAGGAAATACTGTACAGTAGTCACATCACAGCCCAGCAGAGAGGACAGAGAGATAGAGAAGGAAAAAGTGGCGCTTCTTTTAAACATCTGATTTAGCTGTATTTTTTATTTTATTTTTTTTAAACATATCATTTTTTTCTTCTTTTTTTTTCTTTGTACAAGCATGTAAAGTCCCCAGTGGTGCTGAAGCAAACACACACACATGAAAATCACCAGTGTGTAGGTTTGTTGCTCCCCCCCCCCCGCCCCGCCCCCCTCTTCTGTACAGGTTGTGTGTGTGTGTGTGTGTTTTCACAGGCACACGTATAGATACACACACTCAAATATGCAAGCATGCCCTCTCTTATTCACACAAAACCACGTGCACACACTCTCAAACACACACACACACACCCAGGCACACATGCTCACAGGTAGGATTCTGGTCGACACAAGGCGGCAGTTTCGCACTTTGTGTGTGTCCCAGTGTTGCGTTGAGAATGACAGGCAGCGTCAATGGCAAATCAGAATAGGGAGGTCTTCAGTTCACGGCCGATCAGAAGGAGCTGAGCGCCTCCAGAGCCACTTCGTAGCAGAACTTGTACTGCTCCTGTAGGGAAAGAAAAGCAGGCCGAAATTAGTTTTTTATTAAGCACTGCCAGTAATTTAAATACATACCTTTATCTATATAAGTCTAAGCAATCTATTTATCTATCTAAAGCAGTAAGGCTCTGATAAATGTTAAAAGGCATTGACGAGCTTAATCCATTTAGACATACCTTGAGTGTGTGGGTGTATCAGTGAGTGTGTTGGTATGTGTCTGTGTGTGTTTTATGTCAGCAGGTGTGCTGCAGTCTATCGGTGTGAGTAACATCTATATGAAAGAGATGAGAAACGGGTTGGCGGCAGCTGCTACCCGTGTGTGTGTGTGTTTGTGTGAATACAAATCTACCACAGTATGGGAGTAACTGCATGTGCGCAGTCACAGAGAGAACCGCATCAGCTGTCTCACACATTGTGATTTTCCGCAAGAAAAGTTCTACGTCTAGAACCAAGCCCAATCTGGAAGTATGAGACCAGGGTGCAGCTTTTGGGAAGCAACCCACATTTCTGCTCATTTGCATTTGAACTGACTGTAACCATCCTCTGATAACTGTAAATACCACAGTATCACAGTAGTCCAGATGCAATAATAATCATTTACATACTTACATGAGCTAGTTTTGGATATTGCACAGGTGCAGACAATGAGCATATGGTAAGTAAAATCTTTTTTTATTCTCATATCTTTATTTATTTTTATTTTTCCCTTTTAAACAAGATGTGTCCACTGATTATGTTGCAGCCTGTGCTTCAGGTCCTAATATATTGTGATTGGAAACAGAAACTCGTAGAATACTGTGACTTAGAACAGAACCAGTTCTGTATTTCTAAGCCCCATTGCAACTCAACACCATCAATAGCATTTAATAGTACTCTACACAGCGGATGCCTTTTCAGATGATCAGAAGTATTTCCACACACTGAACCGATGAACCCCTGCTACTTTGCTGCAATGACCCACCGGTCTCCTCACCTGTGTTCTCTGAGGCAACCACGTTGTGACTGTCATGTGATCAGTGACCAGTCAACATGATGCTTAAAGCTTCATGGCACAGCAGTGAAGTCGACAAACTCACCCCTAATTTACACAGGTACGGTGAAATATGCCGGCTGTCATGTGGCTGTGTTCATTACAGCAGGGAGATTTTGGAATTTGATTTCAAGCTAACTGTTTGGTTGAATTTCTGGTTAAATTGCCAAGACTCTTAAAGAGTTTCCCTCCAGCGCCACAAACACCTACAAACTGTTTCATCATCGTTTATGTGTGTGTTGTGAAGCCTCACCATAGTCTCGACCATATTAGTCTTGTTGTTTCTCAGTGTTTTGACGGTGTGGAAAACATCCACGATGTTCTGCTGCTGGATCATCTCATTGATGCTGCAGATGGCACAGAACGTTCCCGAACGCCCTCCACCCGTACTGCAGAGGAGGAGGAAGGAGGGGGAAGAGTTGGAAGGAAGGGTGGACAGATAATCATACTCATTATACTAATAGAACGAAAACAGAAGAGGAGAATATTTAGAGAGATGACGCAAAACATTTCAGAGCAGCAGGAACTTTGCCTTTCCCCCCTTTATCTCCCTGATTTATTTTTTTTTTTTCAAAGTCCATTTAGAAATGTAGCATTCTGGTTTTTCTTTTGTCTCTGCTTTGTTGCAGCAGCTGTGGTTGAGGTTGATTGTGTGTCAGAGCTTAAGCAATGTTAAAAATGGCTCATCAATCGCAATCTGCTTGTTTGTTGTGGGATTTAAAGAGTAGCCCCGTGTGTATAAAGGAAAAAGGTTAGGTTAGGTTTACTGGTCTTTAAGTTTAGTGATCAAAATTAGTTTGTGCAGCTGTTGCAGTGTGTCAGTTATAAACTAATTAAATTATTGTTTTTAGAGGATATTAATATGAATTAAAACCAGGAAGTGACAGGAAGTGACAGAATGAACTTGCAGTACAAAGAAACCTGCCACTGCTTGGGGGAAAAAAAAAGAAAAAAAGAGCTGTACTAATGGATCTAAGACGTACATTTACTCAAATAATTTTTTTGAAGACTTTATGCAGATTGCACGTCATTGAAGGTAAAGGTTCAGCAACACACTCGTGTGTATGTGTCAGGTGTTTACTGAGCATGTGCCCCAATCACCAGTCAGTGCTCTGCCAGTCAGCAGTCAGACCACCCAGCATGAAAACAGCTCCAGACTTTCCCATCTCACCTGGTTCCAGCTGAATTCCTTCAGTATTCAGGCTGAATAAAACATTCAGGTACGGAGAGGTGGAGTGGCAGGCATCAAAAAAAAACTCCACTGCCTACCTACTGTGCATTAGCAATTTGTTGTCCAGTGACGATAGCTTAGAAAGTTAGATCAACTTTCTTTTTGAAGGTATACAGTGCAATGCTTTCAAAATGTCTAAATGAGCTTAAAATAAGTATTAAAAATGAATAAAAACTGACCTGAGCTGTTTTTGCTCTAAACCACTGAAAACCCAGCAATACCTCTATCAAGCGAATTAGTCATTTTTAGGTTTTGTTCCACGCGTAAACCTGTTTTAGAAATGATACACGGCACCTCAGGTCCTCGTTGCACTGAGTTTGGATATAAATATTTGAAAGTAACATTTAAAATTCAAAGATATTCCTTGTGCACTTCTTTCCTGACTTCATGTTAGTTTCATTTTTTTATTTTTATTTTTTCAGACATGTCAAAAACTAATTTCTGGCTACGGGAGGTGGAAAAAAACCCTGTAAAATGCATTTTACATCAGAGCTGTCAAATACACCTCAGAGCCAAAATGTATTAATAATATGAACCTAATTACTGAAGAGCAACCAGCAGCATAACCAATAAAATCAGACAGGTCGAGTCTCAAGTGGTTCTGAGGGTCAAGGCAACTTTCACAGTTTGTAAAGAAAAGAACGAGATGATGTGTGGAAGTATATGGTCCTCTCTATGTGCAGGCAAGTGTCGAACAAAGTGCCACTAGAAGAGGCTGCTACAAGAATTTAATTAAAACTACAGGAGAGTTCATTTGCTGGCTTTTCTTAAAAGTTACAGCAAAATAACCCTTACAGCGTGGTAGTGTGAATATGCTGAAAGAATACTTCTGTCCATCAGCTGCGGAGTTTTCCTAAAACAAATCTGAAAGAACGATGTAAAACATGTGGAAACCTAACAGAATGCATTGACGTTTTTTTTCTTTTTTTTTTTTTTTTAAACGTTACGCTCTTTCAAACTCAAGGCTTTTTTATAAATACTGAAATTAGTTTTGTAGAAACACTGTGAAGGAGTGCTGCAGTCATGGGGAAACAAAATCTGAACGAAATTAAATCTCAATTTGAAATTTGTAATTAAAAAATGTTCAGACCTTTGGAACACTGAGAAGCTTTCAAAACTTGTAATGCAAAATGCATTACAATATATGCAAATTATTGCATGATAATAATCCCAAAATGCTTTAGATAATCCACCTGTTTGTTTGTTCACAGGTTACAGCATCTGTGTACAATGTTATCTGACCTCGCAGGAGCCTCCAAACATATAAAAATAAGATACAAGTTGCAACAAACTGGATTTTTTTAGGATTCCAAAGGACGATCGGTGCACCATTAGGGGAGGCAAATCAAGAAATTGCTATGTGGAAAAACAAGCAGTTCATTCAGAACTTTCAGGGAGAGAAATTTGTGGATATATTTTATGTGATTCAGATACTTTGTAATGTACTTAAAAGCAGATAAGAACAGCTACATGCTGTGAATATTTTAGTTTAAGAATGTGACAGCACCATATCTCTCTTACTTCACTTAATCTAAAACATACATCTGCGTAACTTGAGACAAATAGAGCACAGGCCGCTGTGTTAAGTGTGCCGCTCCTTGCTATTTTCTAAAAGCTTCTCCCAGTGTGGATTGCTGAAAATGAGACATGTGCTCGGCATTAAAGACCCATCAGACTTCAACCTCCCGGACAAGAGAAGAGAGGAGAAATAATCCATTTTCACCAGCTGCTGATAGAACCATCATGTTTCTCCTTATCGCTGGTATTACTGACTCTGTGAAATCAATAGCCAGGGTTGATTAGCCAGTGTAGCTCTCTTTAGCCAGAAGCAGAGAAAGGTTACTTCCCTGTCACTCACGTTTACTGGAGTTGAGTGGCACAACTAAGTATTTGCCCTTCAAATTCCTGTAAAGTAACAAATCTACTGATAAGAATTTTCAAAATAGAAGTAAGTTGGGATTTAATTAATTTGAAGAGATGGATGGAGTTTAGCACCTGAAGTCAATAGCTATGTGAGAAAGAGTGATTTGAACTGCAGGTCAAGGGACGCCAGGTTTTAAATACTGATTCTCTGTGTTAGTGTCAATAATTTACGTTAGTGTTAAGATCCACCAGTCAAATTATTTTTACCAAGAAGCACAGAATCTCCTGCTTTTATATTCACTTTCTTTTAGGCCTTGGATCTGAAAACTTGATTTAATGAAAACATTCCGTGATTTACTGCTAGATATATTTACATATATATATATATATTAATAAATGCCTATTTCTGAACTCAAAGTGACTGATATCTTCCCGCGTAAAAAAAAGAAAAAAAAAGAAATTAGAATCAATTAAGATATTAATTGAATCTCCTTCACTCTTTCTTGGAAAGAGATAGAAAACACTGAAAAACAAAAGGAAACCCAACAGCAGCTAGTAAAGACAAAAAAAAAAAAGAATCGATGCCATTTCTGATTGGTCCAATGAGTTGTGACAGAGGAACCTGATTGGATGAGCACCAGTGATGTGCTTGAGGCAATGTTTGGGGTGTGTGTGTGTGTTGGTGTGTAATGTTATTCCTGAAGTTCCATGTCATCTCTCTTCTATAGATTTTACAGCTTCTGTTTCCCTCCCTCATTATCAGCTCCATTTGTTCCGCTTAGATAGGAGACGTATGGAGCGGAGCAGCATTGGTGTAGCCGTGTGCCAACACACATGGGTGTGTGTATGTAATTGCCACTATTTAGGCTGGATAGCAATGCGGCATAATGCTAATGGTAACCTTTATGCTTCAAACAAGGACAGCACAAAGATGGCTGATCTAGCTGGGATACCCTCTATGTGGGTTTCCTTCATAACTATGATCCAGCTGTTAAATGAACTAGTACTACAGTTAGTACTTTAAAGTCACATTTCTGGCACTAATATGGCCTCAGAGTTTGAGATGAATGTTCAGTATAAGTTATCTATAAGATCAGTGGGGTAAAATAAAGCACAAACGTGAATGGAAGACTCTAAAATAACCATTTGTTAGTTTCATTATCTTAAAGATGTGTGTGTGTATGGTTCTGTATTTGTTTTGGCATGAAGGTACTCTTTTAGAGCAAGTATATTTAATCATTGGAAAGCGTATCCCGAAAGCTTTAACCTCTCTCTCAGTGTACATTTGTCTCTCTACTGTTTTCTGTCGATCCGTTATCGCAGGGAGCAGTGGTCGATCCAGTCTACTACTTTATCACGTTTCCAGGTGTGTGTGTCTCTGTGCGGTGCACTTACAGGCAGTGTACCACAGTCCTCCCGTCTCCTCCGTCATACTGCTCCTGCCACTTAGCCAGCCTCCTGACTAACTGGAGGATGGAGCGCTTGGAGAGAGGCGTGTCCCTGTAGGCCGGCCAGCCGATAAACTGGAAGTGCTGCACCAGGCGGTAACCATCCTGAGGCTGAGGAGAGGGGTGTGAAGATTAGCATTCTCACAACTTTGGACATCGCTGTCGTCACGGCAGTCAGCATCGTGCACAAATTACACATTTCTGGATCAATTCTGGACGAACAGAACGGCAGACACAGAGTCGTTGTAGGTTGAAGAAGCCAGTCATTTCATCTGTGGTCTCACTTTGTTGCCTGAGGAGAATCATCTCATCTGGTTATAATATATCTGCTAAGCTGATACCTAGAGCACTTTTCATGTGCTAGCAGGCTGTTGTGCTCTAATTAGTTCTTGCTTTTGAACAAAATGTCTTTTCAATAGAGACAGCAAAGACGATAGCTCATAATGTTCAATTCAATTTCATGGCGTGTTTTCAGTCGTCTGGCCCACGGCGGTTGGCATCCACCACACAGAATACCAAAACCCGCCATCACTGTCAGACTGATTTACTGCTATGTTTGCCACACATGAATATGCGCATTGACATTTACACACACAACCCAACCGATCCAGCAGTATTATTTTGTTCTTCTCTCTCTTCTCTGTATACTCCTTCCATCGTCTTTTTGCTTGTTACCTTCTTGCTTCCTCCATCACCTTTACAGAAGAACTCTAAGTTTAAACTTTTTCTTCCCTCTTGTTTTATTTCCTCTCATTTGTATATTTCCATTTCTGACACTCATCTCTTTCTCCTTCCCCTCTTTCACTGTTTCCCTCCTCATTTGATGGCTTAGTGGTTGGTGGTACAGAGTCAGCTAGGTTGGAGCTGCTCTCACAGTGTGAGATGTGCTGTTATGACGATGATATGAGCCATTTCACACTAGACCAGTGATGTGTTTGAGAGGGAGGAAGAGAGAGAGTGAGCGAGAGAAGGTACTGGGGAGTTCACTAAGCGCTATTGGAGCATGTAGACGAGAGTAGTAACGTCATGGATGGGTGAGAAACTGGGATGAGAAGGGAGCGACGACAGGAGCCGAGAGGGAAGGAAAGAAAAGGAAAGACAAGAGTTGAAGGGGAACAAGTGAGAAGAGAGGAGTAGTGAGGAAGAAACAGAGGTAGAAGAGGAGTAGTATTTAAGATCACTGTTCCTCAACATCACTCGTGATGATCGGTTTTCTACAATATCGTATTGACAACTGTTGACAACATCTTCTTCTTCTGTTTTAGTGGTGGTTGGAGAGTTTCCTGGAGGCAGCGTTGAAGCTAAAATATTACAGACAGGGATGCGGCGTTTGTTACGTTGGATGACCAGCCCCTTTCTGTAGTGGAGAGCACAGGCTTTTATCGTCTGTTTGAGGTGAGGCATGGCTACCCTCTCCTTTCTATCTAAGTTTCGACAGCCGTATTCACTGGACTTAATCCAGTCACACAGTGCACACATGATCTATGAGAACACAGGTAGGATTAAAAAAAAAATCTTTATGAATCGCCAGGGAAGGAAATTTTGTTTATTTGCAAATATTTCCACCTTTAATATGCTGCCGGTATTGAAGAACAGCAAAGCACTATGCAAATAACATAAACTTTAAGTACCCTGGCCATGTTGCAGATCCTGAAGATTCGGTTGATGATGTCTTCGTCAATGTCTGCTGATATGAACTCCACTTGAATGGGGCCGTAGCAACACGAACTTTTCTCTGGCCAGTACTGCATACATAACTACAGAGAACAGAGATAAAGAGGGCAAGAGAACGAATGGGTCAGGGAAGATAAAGTTCATTAGTTTTAACAGGTAATATCAAATGTGTAGAAATTGATCTGAAGAAAGACTTAACATCTACAACTGACATACAGCACACTATGTTGCACACAAATAAGACTATGATAATCCACATCTGATTTACATTCAGCATGAGGGAGATGTGCAAACTGAATCTAGATTGCGTTGATTACATATGTTGATTATATGTGTTGCGCTTTCTCTTTCTCTTCAACTGGCACAAAGGGAAGCCATTATACAGCTTACATAGTCCCTGCCAGACTTCATTTACAAAAGCGGCAATTTTACCTTGGAGAAAATGGAGTCTACCTTGTGTGGCTTATCATATTAATGTGGACCTGAACTAATGTGTTAACACACCAACATTATACAATAACACTAAGAAACAAATCGATCAGTACAGTGGTACACCAACATCTTTTATGTTCTGTGATATCAATAGAGCCTTGTGTACTTTAAGAGATCATAGATCAATATAGCCGCTTAAGATCCTATTATAATGTACACTTAAGCAGATTTGTTGAGGGGGTTGAGGTTTGGTTTAGGTGGCAAAATACATTTTCCTGATGACCCCTATCCACAGCAGTACATTTCTTTGCTTCTATGCCAATACTCATCTCTGACCACCATCTACTGACTGTGGATAAGCACCTCATGCATCCCTACTTGAAATAAACTGAACTATCTTTTTATCAGGGTACATTTCAACAACCAGGCCATGACCTGGAGCCAGTCTGTGTAGTGTTGGCTGTGGGGCCATCAAAATGAGATGTGACAAGATCATTCATCCACCCCCTGACGTCCACCGCTGCCACCCTCAAGCAGTAAAGGCCTGATAATTTGAAAGGACTGTGCATGTAACTGCGCATTCAGATTAGCTTCCTCTGTTTTGTTTTTTGCTGAGCATCAAAGCTCTGCATCAACCCTCTGACCATCCCAAGTGAATACATTGTTGCCCCTCATTAACATATACACTGGCTAAAGTGTGGCCATACTGTCAACCACCAAAAAAAACAACAACAACAACAACAACAACAAAAAAACACTATAACAGTTGTGAACTGGTGAATATGTATTATTTTACATAAACTGTTTATGTCTCCCACATCTTTGTCTCAAGCTGGCAGTGGTTCTAACACATTTATTTTCCCAGGTGTTAGATATCAAAACTTCTGAGCTAACAAAAGAGTCTGCTTACTTTTGAAGCAGTTATGAATTCGTCCATGTTAGAAATTTAGCTTTTTATTAAACATATATGTCATGTCAACATCATGTGTCTTAAAACGGATTTGGACCCCACCATTAATAGCTTTCTGGTCTCCACATATTAAAATACAGTGCTATGGATTCAGCAGTAGAAGATAAGCAAAACACTACACACTTAAACTCACAGATTGCAGGGTTGTTGACTGTTAGCTTTTCAGTGTCATCCAGAGGAACAATTTTATAATTTTAAATCAGTGTTGACCAAATGTGGCCTCCATCGGCACAATCTGTCAACACTATAAAAAGAATAACTGCATAATTTAGCAGTTGGCTTCTTGTCTGAGGTAAAAAACATACAAAATAAGATAACTAAACTCTTCTGAGTTATGTACTGGGTTCAATTCCAAGTGCTGTCAGTATACATTCGTATTCATAACAACTGTCGCTGGTCGTCTTAATCAGACTGAGATGTTTCAGTCGATGTGTCAGGTTCTGGCTGTCTAGTGCCTGGTCTTTTTTGATTTAGGGAAAACAGATGCAGAATACATAGTAGTGAATATGCCTGTACCTGCGCTGCATCCATCTCATTGAGCATTACAATGGAGGAGCAGTTGTAGTCGAAAACCAGCCTCCAGAAGTCGCCCATGGTGTTTGGCAGAGGATGCTGGGTAACAATGAAGGCCGCTGGCTGTTTGTGGCTCTGGAGCATTAAGATGGAGCAGAGCAAAATAACAACCAACACGCAGAAGATTAAAAACAAGTAAACTAACTAGTGCCAATAAAACCAAGACATCTCAGCAGCAATAGAAAGTTTATGATATATGTATTTATACAGTGCATTTATAATTTGAACTTACATCCATTAATGCAGCATTGATGTAATTGGAGCTCTCTCCGTCCACAGATATGAGGAAAGGCAGGCATCGGTCTGCTGAAAGAACGTCCATACTGCGGTTCTTGTCGTGATTCCTAGGTAGTAAACCCACGCTGCAGTCCTCTGGACGGACTCTTGGAGTCACTATGTTCAGAGTCTGATGGTCAGAAAAACAAACCCACATCAGCTTTATGTTTCTGATCAAATACCCTACTAATAAACCTAACCTAACCTTTTAACTTAACACCTAATCCTCAAAATGTCCACTTGAACTTTTTTGCTTAATCTGACAATGAGGAAAATATCCTGTAAGTGCTTTTGCCCATCAAGGTTTAAATGATAACAGAACAAAGAGATTGGACCAAAGTTGAAGCACTTATTTCACTTTTGTTTAACAAAACATTATGTTTTAGTTAAGGGTTAGTTAAGAGGATTAAGGCTGGGTAGATCTCCAGAGAATACATCCAAGTCCGATGGATGTTCTCTGTGTGTGCTCACCTGGAACTCATCTTTAATCTGGCTGGAGTTGGTCTGTGGGTCCAGCCTGCTGATGTTGTAGTAAATAGCTCTGAACTCACACACTGGTATGGCTGTGTTCCCACATAGACATGCTTCCAAGATGGCATCATGAACAAACACATACTGCTCCTGCAACATAAGCAAAAAGCACAGAAATACAGAAGACAGAAACATGTTTAGTCTTGAACATGCATGGGTCCATTGGACTTGACGGTAGTTTCTCAGAGAAGCTTTACCACTGGAATAAAGGATGTGCTTGTATGAAGTTGCATCTCCTGACTTTTCAAGTCAAAAACAAAAACTCAAACATTTCGTGTTGCTTTGTACATGGAAATGGAATGGAAACATTATTTGTATGCAGGTGGCAGCCCGAAAGAGAATCAAAAGGACAGGGTGCTTTGTCATATGGTGTTTCTGTGCTCTGGATCCAGTGTGTTCTTTGTGCTCCAACCCAGTAACATGCTTGCTAAAGCATCAGCCACCATGACCTACAGCTGCCTTTGTGCATGTTAATTTCTAATCTTTCTGTCCCGTTATCGTTCCCTTTTTGCCTAGTGTTGGTTTAGTTTTTATTTCACCTGTCTCCTCTCACATTTGTGTTTGTCTGATTCCTCTTGCTTTTTCAGTTTGCCTCTCACTTTTTCTCTTGGTCTTTCTCTCCCTCCGTTGAATGTTAATTGTTGCCCTTGAAGTGAAGAGGAGTTTAAAAGCCTCAATGAAATGACCTCTCTGACCTACTCTAGTGACCTATACACGCACACTCGCATGCAAAAACACACACAGGAATGTACACATGAAGCCACACACAAGCGCTCATTGATACACACACACAGACACACTTCTTCCCCCTGTACCTTTTAAAAGATTAATTGCTTTGTGTTGTTCGGAGCAGGATTATAATAACATCAAGCGGGTTTAACACTGACACAAATTGCTCCCACACATATTCAAAAGGCAGGGCAGGATGCATTTAGCTTGGTTTCAAGAGGCACGCAAACACACATATGAGTGTGCACACACAGAGACTCAGATACAAAGCTAGCTTTCATACCGCCGGTGTCATAGGAAAACACTCAGTGTGATGCCCTGGGTAACTTTTCTGAACCTAGCACTTCTAAATCCCATTCAAAAGTCAATTTCAGGCTCCGAGCTTGAGCTGTCAGTCTGACGATGAGGCTGTTTTTCTTTATTCCTGGAAAAGTTGACTTTTTGGATATGCAAGGTTTTCATCAGTAGCACAAATGGAATGCAGAGGCGGGATGGATTAGGTCGGCTTAAGGTAGCTTAGAGAAGAAATGAACACTTCAGTTCCAAAATGAAACACCCAACATTTGAAGATGGAGGCGCTTAAAAATGATTGATACTACAAAATTAGAACAAATTATGACACCGTATAAAGGACAAAACTTTTCAGGAAACAGATCCTGTGCTTTGAGGATTTTGAAGCCTACAAGAAATCAAATGGAAATGAAATTACTACAAAAGTACTAGGTAGAACTTGTTAAGTCAGTGAGGGGAATACATGAAATGAAGTAATTCTGCTTAGTCTTCTGCTACATAAATTACAAATAAAAATGTAGTTACTGGCCCTTGTGAAAGTAATGTCAGGTGGCAAGTTTTGGCAGCTTACTAGTTGGAAACATTCAGAAGTAATGCAGAGACTAACTTAATTTAGATGTCACACCATATTCTTTTACATACTGACAAAAACATTCATATTCCTATGTGATTCTTTGATTTAGACACTTTGTATGCAATTTTTTTTTCTCTTCTTTTTTTTTTTCTTTTTTCTGTTAGTTATTGTTTTGTCGTCTGTTTTATGTTTTGATTACTTTTCTTTAATTAAAATTTAAATGTTCTTTTGGGGAACCCTCCTATACAAGCCCCTTGAGGGTTTTTGGGGTTTCCCTGACATGCCTTTATGCTCTTACCTTCTTCAATTACGTTTTGTTAATGTATTTTGTATTGTTGTTGTGTTTTTATTGTATTTTATGTGCCAAATAAAATGAAAAATGAAAAATTGTATGTGTGTTTGAGCTAGGCTCATCTATTATCCAGTCAATGTGCAATATTCTCTGGATATGCTTTGCACACACCTATGATTGCAGACAGAAGTAAAAAGAGAGTACACTGCAAGCTGATTAACCTAACTAAGTTGATTTTTCCCTACAATAAGTACTTTTATTGGAATATTATTTAACCACAGTATTAGAGCTTGATAATCACATCGTGAGGAGAGGCCCTTCTCTGTGGAGCCTCGTACAGATGAAAATTAAAAATGTAAGAGATTTGTTTAAAAATGTAATTTGCTATTGATTAATATAACTGCAGGTAAACATCTCACCAGATCTGTCTCCAGTTAACAAAAGAAAAAAAAAACACATGCTGAGACTGAGCTGCCTACCAGCAACTCTACGGTTCATGTGTAATTTCTTGTGGAGCCAACGGGTGGATATATCAGGGTCCATTTGAGTCGTGGATGGCCAGAACCATAGACTTACATCATTCATTTTCTACCCTTTTCTGTGTGTGTCATACGTGCACACCAATCTCTGTCTGGACCAGGACTCGGGGACATCTGTGGTTGTAAGGAATCTTCCAACACTTAAGATGTAATGGGCACTTCTACACTTACCTCTGTCTGAACCATGTTGACTCGTTGTGACCTCAGCTCTCGGATGCAGTTGAAAATGTCCACCACTCCCTCATTTTCTGCCATGTCCAACATGATGTCCACTGCAATGAAGCAGCCTGTCCTCCCTGCACCAGCACTGCAGAGATCCAGAAACAATGTCACATTAGGCTCTATGACTTGGCTGCATGTATTATTCATTCCATCTGTGTCTGCAACCAAGAAAATGCTCCTTAAAAAATATGTATCAGATGAGTCATTTATTCATATAGCTGCAGGTAAACAGCTAAACCAGATCTCCTTAAAGTTAACAAAAAAAAAAAAAAAAAAGACATCTGCCTACCAGCAACTTTAATATTCATGTTTTATATCATGTTTATTTTGTGGAACCAATCGGTGGATATACCAGTGTGCATTTCTTGACCAGAACCATAGACTTATCTTGTCATTGTATTGAATTCAATTTGATCAACACAGCATCAGTAACAAGCAAAACTGTCTCTAGACTCCAGCGAGCACTTTAAGCATTCAAGCTACCAGACTTATGTTTTTCCTTGCTTCTAGTTGTTCTGCTCAGCTTGGGCACTCCAGGTGTCGGTTCTATAAAACTGGTTTAACAAATCTGAATCTAGCACTGAACTTTGAGTTGACTGATCTCTGGGTGGAGAAGGATTTTGGATCTACAATAGATCAGAAGTCAGAGACTCAATGCTGGTTACTGTAAGTTAAAAAGCATAGGTTTTGAATTAGGAGAGCTATCACGAGCTACAATTTTCCGTGGTAATAGGTAAATAAAGGGCTTCCATTTTATTTCAGTCTATGTAAAAATGGTGTGCAACAGCTTACATAAAGTCTGGTTTTCTTGAGCTAAAAAACTCAAAATCTCTCTCAGCTTAGGGTTAAAAAAGATTTTCACTTAACACCCCTCTGGTGGCTCTCGCTGCATAAATACTGCACAGATATACGAATGATATCGATCATCTTACTCTCAGCAAGACAGTGAAAAGCCTGCACATTGTAGATGTTTACCTTTAAGGCTTTCTAGCAAGGGCGGCATTAGCAACTGAGGTCAACAATTTTCTGGCAGAAAATCTGGTGATGTCTGAAATGCATGTGGACTTTAGTACGAGAGTGTTTTCACACACAGGGATATACACACAAACGTGCAGAGTTTAATACTGCATGTCATGTGTTACAGCGAAGTACTGAACAGCAATGCCTGGAGAGGCAGATCAACAGATGGATGGACTGAATGAGCGAGGGAGAGAAGGAGGTAGAGAGGAGGAATGGTTGGAAGAGGTTAGCGACTGTGAGCGAGAGAAGTGGGTGTCATGAGGGAGAGATCAAGGAAGGAAAGGAGGCATGAATGAAAGGAAGGAGAGAGAACTGAGAGGATGAGGTAAAGAGCGATGGGGAGAGGGAGGGGAGAAAGCTATCTTTCACTTTGCAATCCCTCTGACAATTTGCAGAGACAGCTGGGGGGGGGGGGGGGCAGAAGGAGAGAAAAGAGAGAGATAAGAGGAGAGGTAGGGAAAGATAGGAAGGGGAAAGAGAGAGAGAAAAGGAGGGAGCGCCTCAGCAGATTACCTGTCAACCTCTGTGATTAATGTTGAGACCAGAATACTGCTGGGCCTCTAAGTGTGTGTGTGTGTGTGTGTATGTGTGTGTTTGAAAGCATCATGACACAGGCCAATAGCGTCAGAGTGCCCCCGGAAATTGGAAGTGACTGCCATAACTTCCTGCCTGTCTGTCCACATCCAGGTACTTTTACTATGGCTGTCTGTTTATACGTCTGCTCGCCTCATTTGTCTTTCCACTGTTTTCTTCCGCCCTCCGTTGTTGCGTACAGTTGTGTCATGTAATTTGTTCAGGAACAGGAGCTGGAGGCCATGAGGCCGCTTATTTAATTTTTCAGGATGAACAACTCATGCTGTAATCACAAGGGGCAAAAAGGAGCTTTCACGTAATTAACTGTTTGATACAAACATCTACTGACTAAATAACTACATTACATGTTGTTTTGTTGTGATCTTCATTTGTAAACTTTTTTTCATTGTATGTCATGTCATTGCTAGTTGGATGCTCCAAAAAATCCTTCCAGCAAGAACTTGTTGCTGAATTTGTTTCCATAGCGTACTATTGATGTGTCTCATTATACAAATACTGTATATTTTCATGTTTCGAATATGATCAATGGCAACTCATTTTCTCTATCTTAAACTGATTCCTTTGAGTACCTAAACTTTTTAGTTTGTCTGTGAACATTTTCCTGATGCATTCTGTACCAACAGTATAAAACATTTTCTCACTGGAAACACTACTTAGCAAAAATACAAAAAAAAGCTGAGGAAAAAATAAATTAACACAGTGACAAACGTTAGATGCAATTTTATGTTATTGTGCTAGGGAAAATGGTAAAGCATTTTAAAACTGTTCAATCAGTCAATTCAGTCAGAACATATGTGAATTGGAATGGTGACTGTTAGATGGCTCTTTGTCTCCATGAAGGATTAACCATGGCAGGGTTAGGAATTCCCACTGTGGCCATCCATTCAAAGCTATGCACTGTGTTAAGGCTGACCACCAAATGGAATACATTAATTTTAAATGCTCATGTTGAGATGAGGGAAGTACTCTAGAACCTTTTTTTTTTTCAAAGCTTGTCAGAATGCCGACCCTTTAAAGCCGATGCCAGCTGATAACTTAGCCCCAGAGTTAAACTGCTGCGTCCCATAAAGAACAGAACATGGAGGTTAAATATACTGTCAGCACGGGGATCTTAACGCTGTCACTTTTTCTTTTCTTCCTCTCTTGCTGGTTGGGTGGGGTGATGAAAGTGGGGTGGGAGGTGAATTTCTTTTTTCTGTTGCCTACTTTTTAAAGGTTAACACCATCAATCTAATTTATGGACACAAGAGTCTGGCACACACGTGTGTGTACAGCATGTGTGTGATAATATTGGTACTGACTGCCTGATCTGAGAAGGAAAGGGAACAAAGCCATTGTCAAAAGGGCTGAGGGTGACACAAATGAAGGTTGTAATTTATCATTGAATAAAATATTTTAATTGACGCAAGTTAGGTTTTTCAGTATCAAATATGAATTGATAATCTGATTTATTTTAGATTGATTGATAATGGCTTAATGATGGTGGTATACCATGAGTATGATGGTTGGTCAAAAGCTTTCAGTATATAATTAAATACACTCTTACTGAATATTTTGCAATAATTATTGAAATACAAAATATATACAATAGTTAAATCAGTGCTTTTGGCGCTATATATTTAGTTTTTTGTTAAATCCATTATGCACTGGCTTATCAAAACCCACTGCTCAAAATCTTGCTCTGTAAAAGGCCTGGCAGAATCAGGGAGTTTAGTTTATCTTAAACCTCTTTGTCCTTTACTTGCGTGTTCTTACCTGCAGTGTGCCACTATAGGTCCGGCATCTGGAGGGTTAAGGAACTTGACCTGTCGTATGAAGCCCAGAAGTCCCGTTGCGTAACAGGGAACGCCGTGGTCAGGCCAGCTGGTGAAATGAAACTGACGGAGTTCCCGGATCTCGTGGTGGCCCTTCTGAAAAACATCCACAGGGAGGGAAGTTATGCTAACCTGTCGATTTTATAGTGTCATTTCCTGGAAAAGATTCGGTGTCTTTGTAAAAAAGTGGTGGACATTTTGTCTCCTGATGATGATAAACGCACGAGTCTTACAAACCTTTTTTATAGCTCTTTTGGGGAAGACAGACAAGAAGACATATCATGGTTCAGGACACTAATTTACAGCAGGGATTTCAGGAATATACTGGCCTTGATGACTTTACAACTACAGATGGAAAATGAATCAATCTCTTGGATGTCAAGATGGCACTTTGGCCCACTTTGGGGAATGAGAGGCAGGAAGACACATCGTGGCTCATTTGACTAATTTACAAGGGAGATTTGAGGAAACTGAAGGCCATTTTGGCTCCACAAAAAGATTAATTGATTTCCCAAATCTCATGATGGCCCTTTTGGGAAAGACCTACAGGAAGAAATGTCACGGTTGAGTTCGGCTCACCAATTTACGAGGAGATTCTGGATATCCTCTAGCTGCTCCTTTCTGTGTGAAGTACTGTACTTAAAGGTAACAGAAAAAAGAAGAAACGTCTCTTCTTCCAGCTCAAACTAAATAGAAAAACGGAATGTGTTCATTTTTATGACATACCAAAACACCTTTCAACACGAGAGACAAGGCACTGCTGGCCAGACAGAACACTAAGATATAAAAAAGATTGGACAGCTCACCACTTACTGTGGCACTTATTCGAGAGAGATACAGGAAGACACAGTTTGGTGCATAACAATGGAGATTACAGGAAAATGAAATGGCAATAGGCATCTGTTATAGCGCTCCATCTGATAGCATCTTGACATTTTAATGATGGACTTTATAGAAACGCAAACGGCTGGTAAATACTTCCCTGCCTAACAATGGGGTTATTATGAATCTAAAGCTGACATCCTGATATTTAATAGATAGCAGTTAAGTCTCACCCCATGGTGGTGGCTTGAGATACAGATATAATGCCTCAGAATTGTGATGCGCAGTGTTTCCGAGTTTACAGATAAAGAAATAGGAGGACTCTGTGTCTTAATCTTCACATGTGTATGCTGAAGTTGATGACTAGATGATAGTTTAAGATGATAGTTCTAATTCCAATCATAATTATGATGCCTTGCTTGCTTGCTAGTGGAATTAAGCCAGGGAAGAATGTGAAGTTTTTATCTCTCTGTATGAAGTAAAAGTAACAGTACATTCCAGATGCTGTAATTAATATCATACAGCACGATACAGAGTTTGTTCCATCCATTTCTTGTGAAATATTGACACCTTGGGACAAACTTAACCCATGAGTGAAACAGGAAGTAAGCTGAAATGTTGTTATGGAGAGCAACAGTAAACCAACACTGGTATCAAAACACTTTGTGCCATGTACTTGTTGTGTTTAAAGATGAAAATTAGATGAAATTACAAGTTAAATTGTTTATTAAATATTTCTTTAAAAATGTATGGGTATCCTGCACTTTAAAAAAGGCCTCCAGGACAATGCCCCCAAAGCAATGGTGTATTCTGTCTGTCTATATAACCTTGACACTCTATGCCACCATGGTGAAGTCACACTTCCTGGCAACCTGAAGGCTAGGGGATCGGGTTTTGAGTGTTCTATTTTGAATTCCAACCTGTATATCTTGACATCTGGCTGCATGTCTTCACGTGATGTAGCATTTCCAAGCTTTTTAACTGGTCAAGAATGTAGCGCAAGGGATGCAGGACTCTTCTTCAGCTTCTAGCAGGTACAATTTTCCACATGACTCTTATTAATAATTCAAACCAATTGATTCCATTATACTATTCTAAACTAAATGGGCGCTTAAATGGAGAAAGCCATGTCCTCCTCAGTTCATTTTACTACTCTCTAAGAATAGAAGTGAGATGACACTGTTGTTACTGCATCTCCCATTCCGGCTCCAAAACAGACAAGGTTGTAGTGAATTATTTGTTTTTACAGAGTGCCATGGTGATAACCCGAGAAGTAGGGATAACATACTGTGGAGACGAACATGGGAGATCAAGAAACCAAGACTGAGTGAGAGGCAACATCAGACATTAAGAAAAAGAGTAGATAAAGGAATGAGAGATGTAGTGAGGGGGCAGGGGGGTGGTGGTAAGAATGAGGGACAGACAAAGAAAGTAGAAGGAAAAACAAGAGGAGAAAAACACAGACATTGAAATAAAGTGCCAGAGGCGCGCAGAGGGTGAGGAGAAAAATAAAACCCAGAAAACCACAAGATGATTTGATAACTGGACTGCCCGTCTGATGTTGAAATTACTTCTCTAAATCGATAGATGATGGTTCTACAGAACTAGAGCCTTAAATCCACGACATGTTGGTTAAAAATAAACATTTAAATGTCTAAATGGGAGATGAGGATGTAGTATGATCCCTGCTGTGTTTTACGCCTTTCCTTGGATTATATATTTCCTCTTAAGACAAATGGTTCATATCTTTGAAATCTCATGTTTTGCATGTAAACAAAGGTACAGCATCTCTTCCCTGACTACATTTTTGAAACATTTTATATCAGCAATCGACCAATATTCGCTAATTAGTTGTAATTTTTAGGCTCTTTAACCAAGAGTCATTGGCAGGATTTTTCTGTGTTGTTGAAATAATGAACGACAATCCCTTTTGCAAAATATGTCTTGTAGTGTCAAGACCTTAAACATTCTTCCATTATTCCAAACTATGCAGAAGAGAGTGGACTGACTTGCCTGAAGTAAAAACGTTTATCTGCTACCTGGAAATCATTGCAGTCATCTCTGGTGTGTTGCTCTTAATCCCTCTATTTCTTTTCTTCTTTTTTTTTTTTTTCTCAGGCTAATACTGATGTCTGAAAGCTCCTTGCCTTCTCATTCATTTCAGTAAGAGCACTCTGCTTTACTCAGACTGGATCATCCTGGTTTGTATTTCATCTTCTCACCAGCAGAGATTCACCGTCTTTTTCTAGTTTTTCATAGAGTAAACAGTCTGCTTTGCACCTCTCTCAAACCATCTGTCCTATTTGTCAAATGTGCTGGTCCTCAAAGCTGTGTTTGTTGGCCTGTAGACTTGTGTACACTCTGGACTCCTGTCCTGTACAGTTTGGTCCCCACTGTGGCATGCAATTGTTTGGTTTCTCCAGATCTGAGCGCCACGGAACAGATTACTCTCCCACTGTTTTGGAAGTGGTCCATTGGGTGACTAAGCCCTGTCGCAGTTTCTTGTTGGGTTATGAAAATTCGAAGAAAATGTGCTTAGTAGAAAGTCTTTATAAATTCCCTTCGCCTGACTAGGCTGGTTCTGGTAACCTCAGCGCTGACTTTGACATAGCACAGTCGAGAAAGGGTGCAGTGAGACTAATGTTCCAATCCACTTCTTTTATACTGCGTGTTTAACTAAATTTCCAGCTTCTCAGATGAAGTGAATTCTTTGAAATGAACACTTTTTACGCAGCTGAGCAGAGAAACTCCATAATACCTCTCACCCACAGCTAGTTTTTTTCATCCTGTATCTGTCTCTCTCACACACATGCTTGCATACATATTCTTTTCTCTTTTTTACAATCTCACTCTGTTACTGTCTCATCCTGAGTGCTCAGGAAATCTCCGTGTATGTGCCAGTGATGAACCTTTTCCTTAAGATACTGTTCTAATTATTCACCGTTTTTGAAGCTATTCAGCTGTTTGTGCAGAACCTGTATACTCTCTATCTCTGTTGCTCTGTTTGGCTTTCGCTTTGCTGCTCACACTCGCACAGACTACTGTGGTTTAAAGATGGACAATTTTGAATTAGTGAGTGTGTATTTCTAGTGTGTGTTTCTATGCATTAATACATACTGGAAATGACGGGGATTTTAAAATCAGCTTTCCTTTGAATTTTAGAGTTCACACACACACACATGCGCACACACACACACACAGAGGTGGTATGGATTAATGGCTTGCAAAATGAGCTGACAGCGACGACTTGAAGACTTGTCTTCATAAGCTGATTTTGCACGAATGAAGGGGGAAGGAAATGCAGGATGGAGTAATAAAAAGCGAGTGAGGTACGGAAAGAAATGACACAAGAAAGCAGTCAGGAATGTGTATTACATTTTGTGTATATCGGTATATATTGCACTTCCTAGCAACAATGGGTAAAGTACCACGATTCACTGCTGTGTATTTTTTTAACTGCTTATACTGCACAGATCATGTAGATTATTTTTCTGTTACCTTAAACAGGGGTGCATCTTTCAGAGGAAGTGGGAACAAGAAACTTTTTGAAATCCTACGTTATTATGTTTCCAATTTTATTTACTCAGTCAAATATAACCAGTGCCCTTAGTTTGTTCGGCTACGTCAATGTATTTCATTACGAGCAAGATCTGCTCTTGACTCAAAAGATAAATATTTATTTAAGCCTAAATATTACATTTTATACTTATCTATCAACACACAAGCGAAAAGGAAAGTAGAATGTAAAATGAAGGAAGGGAAAGAAAAATAATGAATTGTAGTTTGGAAAACCTAGGATTTGGATCAGAGGCTTTCTCTCTTGTTGTGTTGTGGGATTCCATTGTTTCTTCACTGACAGTGCAGAGCCTCAGAGAATAGCATCCAAACAATGACAGTCAATTCACTCTCATCTTGTCTCCTCTCAAATCCCTCCCGCCTGATTACGAGGGCCAAGCTTATGCTTTCAAGTCTGCTCTTAAACAGCGAGAAACAAACGGGTGATACTTCTCACTTGCCGCAAATCCTCTATCACACACTGGCTGTAATGGTAATCCATAATGAGGAAACGATAAGTAACATGCGAGAATGAGAGTAAAAGAGCAGCTTGAGAGCGCAGGAAGGTTCAAATTCCATCTGAAGCCCTTTGAGAACCCTTATGGGAAATGTTCTGGCAACCAGAGTCCTAACACATTGATGTGACATTGTGACACAATGTTAAAATCCTGGATGAATTACGACAAAGACATCAAAAGCCATATCAGGACAAGTAAAGCGTTGTGATCCCAGGTCAAACTGATGGTAGAACTAACATGCTAACATTATAATACATTCAACTATGATCTTGTTTACCTTTTGCACAGTAAATGTGCGTATGACATATTCCGCCAGTGGTTCGGTTTCTATCAGAGTCACCTTGATGTCTCCGTACACCTCTGTCTCATCGGGCCAGTAACGCACGCACTTCACCTGGAAAAGAACATTCCCATTCACATTGTGTATTTAAAAATGTATTACATGTCGGTCATTATCACCCTCTGAGCATGAACAGGCCGGGATGAAGACGAGGTCAAGATGATCACCATGAATAATATAATAGATGAGTCACATAAAAGTTTGCATTGCTTCTCCTGTATTATGAATAGCTATTTGACAGCCATTCATTGTTTGCAAACTGGAAAAAAATGATTTATCACTGGATAATGTAAGTAATTTTACAGCTTGCCACCAAAGAGAATCCATTGCTGTAGTCTTGTGGTGCTAAATGAGATAACACCACTTTTAACTCGATTATACATCTGGAAAATGGAATGAAAGCCCATCAATGGGCTTTTTATCCAATTATGCTGCAGCTTCCTGCTTTACTTAATGCTTTTTACATAGCAGTGTTAATTAGACCAGTTCTTTCTGAAATTAGTATTTTCTTCATGTAAAGCGCAGGAGTCACTCTAGATACTTCTGCAACGGATTGTGTAACTAAATTATTCAAGCAAATTATACTACTGGTAAATTATGTGTTGAGCTTTGATTAAAAAAAAAAGTTTTAATGTTAAACACTCAATGACAAGTTAGTATCACAGCTCTGTTAAAGTTACTTAAAGGTGAGTTCATACCAAATTCACGTTTTTTTTTTGTTCGTTTTTTTTTTTTTTTTTATCTGTGGTCCTCAGTGGATGTTGTTCTGTCCTGCCACCTGACCGGGCCACCTGACCTCCTATACTCCTATCAGTAAGAAATGGTCTTCTGACTGGACTGGTCGGTTTTGAGTTGCATCTACTACAGTTAGAAACTGGAAGTAATGAGGTAGGTGGCATGGCTGAATAGGGTTAGCAGACTAGAAAAAAGAAAGATACTTTTAAAGGTATTGGGCCTTGTCATTAGACACAGATGCGCATAAAGTACACACATTTTGTAATTGATAGTTTTCAAGTGATGTCCCATTTTCAGCTGGATGGCAAAACACTACTGCCCTGCGGAGCCCGCCAGCTTACGAAGCATAAGATAACTGTAGTTTTGTTGTGCCATCTCACAAACCGTCGAGGACACACCCCCGGGCTTTGTTTCGACAGAATCCCGTCCGAAAAAGAAAACCAAGAGAGGAGGAGATTGTGGATTTTCACTATTAAAAGCACCTCTGTATTACCCAGGAAGGGCAAACAGCTGTCTATATACACATGTATTTGCAGTGAACACTCACATGTAAGTTCTAGTAAATGCTAGGTTTATAAATTCCTGTTTATTTTCAATTACCTGTAATTCATATACTAACGTAATAGTTCTGATGTTGACCCAACAACGTAAATACAGCCCTAAAATGTTGACGGCAATGTCTCTGAAACGTTCAATCACGAGTGTTAGCTAATTAGTTCTCACTTTTGCTCTAACAATGAAGGATTTCTTGTTCTTCACTTCCCAAAGTGTAAGGTGACAGATTCTCAATGAGGTAGATGTAAACATTACCAAAGTCCAGCTCAGACAGGATAGAGGATGAAATGGTGCTGTACATGGATTGCAGGTGCCCAAAACTTGCAGTTTGTCTTTATATCGTAGTTTTTCTTCAGTTAGGAGGTGGTCTAAATATTCTGGGCCTGGAATCGTAGGAAACTGGACCCGCTTTTGCTACATCTCTACTTTTTGGACAAATACTGTGCTCTCCAGGTCATGAAAATGAGTTGAAAAACTCACCCTTCCCACTTCCACCAGGTTTGTAACCATGACAATAGAGGCCGAGTTCTCCTGCCAGACCATCCTCCAGAAATCCCTCACGGTCTCCTGCATGGGCCCTGACAGACAGACACATCACAGTTGTTTTGATCTACACAAACATAGCGTGTGGACATAGGTGTGTACATAAGCATACGTTTAATCCAAATTCACATAAAAATGCCAGCACAGACTAACACAAACACATATAACGTACACACATGAACACGTGCACACCCACACACGTACTCACACACCATCAATCCCAGATAGTAGTTTGGGGGTTTGAGGTAATGGGGTCTTAAATTTGTCAGGGGGATTTTATACGGCAGTTTAGATTTAGGAGGTTGTGGTAATAGCCTTCCAGTCCGAAAGGACGACATTTACCAGGTGGCTGCAATACACACACACACACACACACACACAGAAGCACACATACATATTCGTATCTGCACAAACGTAACCACACATATGAGCGTCTCCCACACACTTATCACATCAGTTTAATTACCTTGTGTGGCGATGTAATGTCTGGGCCTATGGTACCCCTGTGAGACAGAAACAAGGAAGAATAAAAAAAAATCTCTCTAAACTTTTTGACATCTCTGTCTTGTCCTTACCATGTAATTTTTAATCACCAAAATTCTCATACTTTCTGTTTTTAGTAATACACTGTCCCTTGCTTCCTAATTTCATTTTTTTTTTTATTCTTCTCTCCTTCCTCTGTTTGGTCTTTATAGTTTGTTTTTCTGTCTTTCCCAGCCAGTGATAACACTTCCGTCCATCCTCCATCCTTCCTTCCTATCCATTCAAATATTGACATCCATCATCATTATACTTCTGGTCTGTGTTTTCAGCTTGTTCATTTCCTTCACTTCTACTGTTCCACCATTTTGCTTTTCTTTCTATGTCTGTTTCTCTGTGTTCTCACCCCCTCCCATCCTGTGTTACATCTCCCTCTCCAAACCTTCCTTTCCTCTCAGATACAACATTAAATTAAAAAGAGAATCTTTATTCTCCCTCCATGGGTCAGATGAAAAGCGACGAATCTCCAACCAATGATTATCTCCCTCTTTCCCCCAAGTCCCCAATAAGACAGATAGCTTTGTTGAGATGAAAACATTCATCTCTTTCGCACTGTCATCTTCACTGAGGGGATGTATTGTTCCCATCTTAATTTTCCAATTCCTCTTTTTTTTTTTTTTAAGGAAAAATATGTAGTCTGTGGAGACAGATTGAAAGTAAGCTTTTTATACCAAATTAATTACGATTATCATAATAGTAAGCTGTAAGTGAGATTAAATTTGTAAGTGAAGCACTATTCCTGCAGGGAGGAGGAGAAAGGAGAACACAAGTATATCGGTGGATGGATAAGTAAGAACAGAGGAATATGAGGTAAAAAATGTGGGTAAGTGAGTAAGTGATGAAAGTGAATAATGGGTAAACATTGGTATGATTTTACCAGCAACAAGGTTTTCTTCCCCAGAGAAATGAGACTCAGGTGGCTCCATTTGTTGTGCCAAGCTTAACGCAAACTTACACACCCCGGGTGTGTGTATGTATTTGTGTGTTCAGGCACTTGTGCATTTGTTTGGCAAAACTTTAGTCTGGGAAAATTAGCTAATGCCATCTGTGTGTGTTTGAGTGCAGGTGCAAAAGTGTCTGCATCTGATTTCAACAATTTCAGAGTAACAGAATGTACGTGTTTACATAGATAAAAATGGGGAGGCCTACTGTTTGATGTTGTGGCCTGATTTGCTCGGGCAGATTGCATACACAGCAGGTATGGTGCCACCATATTTGTATTTGATGCCATGATTTTCTGGTCCTCACTGCTTTGAACGGCTTTTGAAGGATTAAGACCCTGTAATCGTTTTGGAATTAGGAGGAGGGATGTTGCTGTGACAGTTCAAAGTTAGGGGCTATGGAATGGAAAAAAAAACCAAAAACGTGTGTGCGTATGTGTGCATTGACTCACGTCAATATAATTGGCATTGATGTAGTCAGAGTGGGGGTCTCCATCCAACAGCTGCAGTCGGACCCTGGTGTGATCGTCTGTGGGATCAGATAGCACAAAAATACAACAGGCCTAAAGTTACATTTACCCACAGATCGTCACTGCTAACTGACTGGATGGGGCTCATACTAACCGGGTCCAAAGTTAGTAGACACTCCAAAGAAATTGTTCAAATAAACCATGTCTACATCTATCCTACAAGCATCTCTCTATGGTTGCACTAATTATGGACGTCCTCATTCGGAAGCAATGATGAAAAAAGAGTCGGTCTTGTTGGCCACACTTAGCATAGTGAAGACTCACCAGAGAAATGTCATAGGTGATAATGTACTAATCCTACAGAAAGAGAAAACATGCATAGTTTGACTTGGTATGGTTTAATTCAGCCACTACTTTTAAAAAGTAATTTGTTTGTTTCATTCCATTTGGTCTTAGAGCAGTTCTATGTGAAAGAGCTGAATGGTTCAAAACCCCACAATGCAGAATTAAAGGTGATCTGGCACATTACCAGTTTAAACAATAAATAAGAATGGTACTGTGCCCTAATAAGATCATATCTAAACCATTTACATCAGATCAGCATCTCACCCTGTTGGTCAAATAAAGGTCACAAAATCTAAATCACCTTTTCCCTTCTGAATGTCATTTATTTTGTTCTGGGCTCTATAATAGCCGTCCATAGTTCTAGGGTGCATATGGGAGTGATTACAGCTAATGGGAGGCAGTGACTTAGTTTAGTTGTAACATAGCAACAGCAGGTAATTGCAGATGAAGCGGACATGATTTAGTCTGATTATCTCTATTTTTCCCCTCATGCTCAGTCTTTTTCTCCATTGTGCAGATATGTTCCACTGCAGAAACTGGCAAGTATACGATAGTCTCAGAAGAAAAAAAATACAAAGAAAGAAATAAAATACAGGATGGGAGAAAATGAGGGGATGGGAGGAATATAATCAGCAACAGAGGGGGGAAGTAAAAAGGGATCACCTCTATGTTCCTTTGAAGTCACTGAAATGCTAATGCATATGGCTTTACTGACAGATACAAAGCCACAGTGGGTTGAAATCAAGCTTAAAAGTGCACACGCTTGCTACCGTTGGCATTCTTCTAGCTGGTCTGGTAACACCCAGGAAGGTTTGTGAATAGAATAGAAATGAGACTTGAGATTTCTACAAATAATTTTACCTTGTGAAATTCATAAGGAGGTATTTGAAAAGCTAATTATACCCCCAAAAGGTGCTGATATGCAGATATTTCTATGCCAAGAAACTAAACTTACAATATGTCTGAAATTCATTTTGTTGATTTTTCTTTTTTTTTTTTCTTTTTTTTTTTTTATCAACTGCTTTGAATAAAAGCTCAAGTTTCAAGAACTGTTGTTCCAGGAAACCAAGCTTTTATGTGAGGAGTTCTATTGTGTGGTCGATGAGTCATATACGTTCAACTGAAACCATTTCCTCTGTGTATACCGTGGGAGTATGGGAGCAATCATTTTGTCAAGTAGGCGTTAACTGTTTTTTGTTTTGGTGAATATCTCAGAATAGATAGGGTAAATTGTTGATTAAGTGCTGCCAGAAAACAGGGCTTGTGTGGAGTAAAAATTAAAAAAAGCTCAACGCTGACCTCTTATAAACAAATACAGTCATTTAAAACATAGAGGATACTCTATGGTTATGACGAGGACCATAGGATGCAGGGGAATCTGTGTGTCTCCCTGTGTTCTCTCCGGGTACTCCAGCTTCCTCCCACCGTCCAGAGACATGCTTGTTAGGTTAATTGGTGATTCTAAATTGTCTGTAGCCGTGAATGTGGCTGTCTGTCTCCCTGTGTTAGTAGAAAATACTACTTTTTAGGTATGCACATTCTCATCAGAGCCATCTCTACATCAAGCTTGATCGGCTAAGGACAGGCAGGAGATCTGGTCAAAAGCTGCACAGAACGATAGCAAGTACACCTTGTGTGATTTGTTGTATGTATTGTAGGTGTAAGTAGAGGAGGTTTAAACCTTCTGTCTGTATGTTGTGAATCAATATGTATGAACTTTTTAGGATGACATTATTTTTCATATTTTGAGTTAACATATCAAGAGAACACTGTACTTTGTTGTACTTTGTCATGGTATAAGGCAGGGGTGTGCAAACTGTGACCCGTAGTCAATTTTTAGTTAGCAAATTCTAACTATTCTAACTCATTTTTTATTTTTATTTTTTTCCCATGATAACAAAACACAGGAACACACAGGAAACCTTTCTCAGATGGTGACTTCATAAAAGAGTGACTCACTAAAGTGCCCCCCCACAAAATCCAGCATTCAACAACATTAGCATGTATAGAAACACAGTTGTACAGCGAATTAAAGACTTGTCGATTGCATGTGACAAGAGCACTGATTCCAAAAATAATGAGATGCTTGAAATAGACACCTTTTCCCTTCCTCCCTCTCCTCCATGCCCCATCTATCATACCACACTTGAGTGGCCCAACCCTTCGTATATTATTTTGTATGTGGCCCTTAGTGAAAAAGTTTGGACTACCCTGGTAAAAAGCAGTCAGTTCTGTATATAAAAGCTTGTTACATACTCCGCGAGAAGCAAGAAATTTGTTCTTGCTCCTAGGGCTGCGAGAAGAAGAAAAAAGTTTGTTCTGGCCAGGTAATTCACAATTCATGAGAAACTCAAGTGAGGACCTCCAGGGAAGTCCTCGTAGGGCCCTCCCCACCGCAGCACACGTCACATGCTCTAAGCATTGTGGGAGATGTGGGAGATGTGGGAGACGGCCAATAAGAGGCACATCTTATGATTTTCAGATGTAGGCCAGTTGTTTTTATGGCCGTGTCCGTTGGATCGCGAATATTAGCATCTGTTAGCTCACAGAGTGGCCCTTTTCCACATTAACTACACCCACTCCAATTTCTGACCAGTCACAGAATACTTGGCGGACACTGCACGAGAAAAAAGTACTGCCTGGTTGACGTGACGAGAACAAGCTGTGAGAACTCCCAAACGAGGGCTGCAAGAACAAAATGATGTCATTACAAACTCAGTAATGTAATGAGTGTGTAACAGCCTTTGGACACCAAATGAGAGCCAAAGCAAAGGCAATTTTTTTTTGGTCTTTTCTTGCCCTGTCTGAAGATGTTTATAAAGTGTAGTGAAATGTTACAGATGTACTTGCTTTTGACTCTTCTTATGTCAGGAGGTGGTCTCTGACCTATCAGTCTCCAAGCCTGCGATTGTTCAGGGCTAAACATCTCTTGGTCAATTAAAGCAAGAATTAATGAAGCCATTGTAACCTAAAGACCATCAAAAAAAGATCCTGAAAGTAAAAAGGGAAGTTCTTTCTCATTAAACATCCCACAAAAACACACTGCAAGTATGAGTCTTGATTGCTGTCCATCCACCAGGCAAAGAATAACACCAGAGAACATAAACTGTTGATGTATAACACAGAGTTGGGAGGAGAATCTACACCGTCATTATCATCTGCAGGATCACCTAGAGGAGAATTATTTGTACACCTTCCACCAGAGTAATTTTGCAGCTCTGAGCTGAGAGGCAACAATGAAGGCAGCGTGACGCCACTCTGCCCGTACAAGATACTGTCATCAGCTATCAGCTCACTCTCACATGCAGTTCTCTCTCTCTCTCTCTCTCTCTCTCTCTCTCTCTCACACACACACGCAACCCTGCATGTAAAACAAACACGACAGGGGGTTGTCTGTCTGCCGTCTGCTCTTCTCCTCTTCCTCTTTCCGTTTTTTTCCTGACTTCTTCTCTTCTTCTTCTTTCCTTCTCTTCTGCCTCCTCATCCATTTATTTTCTTCTCCATTCTCTTGGCTTGATTCTGCCTCGTCCCCCCAGTTCTCCCCCTTCATTGTCTTCCTTCATTTACCTTTTCCTCCTCCACTCCCTCTCTCTTGCCCCATACTGTCTCGCCCCTTCAGACAGGTGGTAATTACACAGGGCTAGTGTCAGAGGCTGTCATAACAGGAGAGCCACCGATACGAGGCGGGGGAGAGAGGGAGGGGAGGGGTCCTTTCCACTAGTCTCTGCCAGGGAGGGGAGCTTCTAATTGGGATAAAATGGCAGGAGGTACTGGCTTGCAAACACTGCAGATCTGGACACAGGCCACAGGTTTGAAGAGGCTGACAGAATGTGTGTGTGTGTGTGTGTGTGTGTGTGTGGAGAACAGAGTGAGTGACAGAGAAGCAGAGAACTGAAGATTTCTTTTAATTAGTGTATACGTTCGCATAAAGTATGTGAATGAAAAACACATACTAAAGTGATTCCATCAGCACAAAAACACACTATGTAACTTCAGTTCAAATGGCAATATAAACCTTACAGAAAATCCAGTGGTTGCCAGATTCAGACAGAAATCAGTATACTTGAATCTTTTATTCGTTCAACCATGTCACCCAGATCTCGACGTGGATACAGATATAGACATGTAGATTAGACACTGTGAGTCCACACGGACTCATGTTGGCATCTGCAGCACTGGAGTAACAACAAAGTCATCAGTAGCTGTGGTGTCCAAGGGTAAAAAGTCACCGACCCATTACTCATTAATGAGCTCCTCTCCTCCGCCGAGTCTCCCTCTATTCATACCCTTGCCATTCCCTCCTTTCCTTTCCTCTCCTCTTTCCTCTCCTCTCCTCTCCTCTCAGTTTTGTTCCAGTTCCTCCATTTCCTTGGCGTGTGTCTCATCCCTTTTTCTGTCCTCTCCTTTCAAAATCTTGCCATTGCCCCGGCAGCCACCGTAAAAGTTTGGTCGGGGAGAACTTGTTAACTGGAGGGGTCCAGAAAAGGCCAAACAAAATTTCAGACTTCTTGTTTTTGTCACAGACAGACTCTGAAGCGCAGTTGAATGCAGCAGAAAGCTGTAATTTGGGGGACGTCAGATTGGACTGGATGTTCTGAGAGCCTGAATACAGCCGCTGTACACAAATAAAATGAGCAGGAGCCACCAGTGCCTAATGACTGCTGGCGTAGCACAACGAACACGAGCAGTCGGTTTTGGTCTCTCTTGAAAAAAAAAATAAAAATCAAAGGTCATGATACGGTTTGAGATAACACACAACCAGAAGTAACACCCTAATAATAAACTGTGAATACCAGCAGGAGATAATCTATGGAGTCATTATGTTCCAGTCTCATGAATATATTGTCCTTTTATAGCTTTATAAGGCCGGTGACTAGCCCAGATTGTTCTGAATTGATGAGGCAAAAAGTCATTTAAGAGTTTCTCAGGTTATATAATACCAAAAATCCACCACAGAAAACAGAAATTCTTCTACCTAGCCCAAACTTGGAGCACATTTTAAACTTTAAATGATCAATGATAACCTTCACTGAATTATGTGTTAGAGACTAGCAAAGGCTGTTTCTCTTCTAATAGAAACACCACATATGTGTTTATGTTCTTTTTAGAGGCTGTTAAAATTTGGGCTTGTATTATATTATTTATTTATTTTTTTTAATTTTTTTTACAAGAGCATTGGACAAAGTAATTGCAGGGTTACTGATATTGAACAAAACCTTTCCAACCCCCTGCAGATATTATGGTCATTTGAGCTATGAGGCAGTTAAACCCTCAGCTTATTGGCTCTTCTATATTCCATTGTCTTTTCAGCTGCCTGAAGAAAGCAAGAAGCTTGCCGTTGCTGAGAGAATTTTATGATTCGGTCTGCCCATTAGGTTATATTTTACAATGGTGGAGAAATAAAGTGGCCTTATGGGAGATTTCTGCTGCTAAAATACTACATTCCACAATGGCTTTATAAATAATATGCCCTCTCCCTTTGATTCTTCTACTTCCTGTGATACGGAGAATGGAGGATAAAGGAGTGTGAGCATGAGGAGGTCTAAGTTATGAAGTACAAAACTGTCAGTCAAAGCGTTAGCTAAAAGCCTCTAAGGTATTTAGTAAAATTAAAGTTTCATAAAGAACAAGACACAGAGCACAGGTTTAAAACACAGTCTACCACCTGACATGACAAGTTTGTTGGCAACTAACTTGGTTAAAAGTCCTCATAAACAGATGAAGCTGGTATATAACAGAGGAACACCAAAAATGCTCACACTATCAACTTCAAATTGCTGAACAAGATGTTTTACTCTCCTTCCTTCTCGTCTCCTCTTGTCTCTTCCTCCTGCTCTCCTCGCCTCCCTTTTCAGTAGCCACTAAGCAGGGATTGTGTCTGTCACAGATATACTTAATCAGTTAACTCCCTATGGAGCTCAACTCACTCACGGCATATACTCCGCTGTCAGCCCGGCTCAGGGCATTAGGGAATTTAATAGCATGTGTGATTGAGTGTAAGTGTGCGTGTGTGTGTGTGTGTGAGAGAGACTGAGCAGCAGTGTACGTGTGTTAAAACGTCTTTCTTCACTTCCCTGCATGTTCATATGTTCTTAACCCTCTGTGTGTGCTGACAGATTTGTGTGTGTGCATATTTTTTTCTAAGTATTCCACTTGTGTTTTTTGGTGTTCAAATGATGTACGTGCTTCATTGTCAGCAACTGTGTATCTGTGTGTGTTGCCTCACCATGGATGCGTGTGTGCGAGTGTGTGTGTGTGTGTGTGTGCGTGTGAGAGAGAGAGTGTGTTGGGGGATATTATAGTGTGTAATAGCCTATTAAGACCAGAGCTCCTTGCAGCTGATGTGTCAAACAACACAGAGTGTTGTCGACTTACTCACAAACACACACCACGAGATGCTGTTTCCAGCTGTTTGAAGGCTGTCAGCAACGAGAGGGAGTGAGGGAGAGATGAGAGAGCATGAGTAGAGAAAAGTGGAGAGAAGGACGGAGTAGCAGCCTCTTTACACTTTAAATGTACACAGCAGAAATGCGTGTCAATGTAGAGTGACACCGAACTACAATGAATTTCACTAAACAAAAGAGAGACTTGAACAGGACTGAATGTTACTATGACATGACTCTTTACCTATTAACACTAGGGGCTGTACGCACTAGTTGACTTGTTGACTTTAATGTTGTACCGTGTCGCTTTAAGCAGTAAGTCGACGAGTTGCCGATCATGTGACAATGACAACACGGACGTCTCTGAGAAGAGAGGTGAGGAGCCCAGTGGGTCATTGCAGCAAACTAACAGCAGTTCATCAAGTGTGTGGAAATACTTCACTAAAGATAAAGCCCATACTACTGTGACATGCAGAATATATAAGTCAATACAACAAATGTACTACAGCAATGCACACTCATCTCAAAAGGCATCCGCTAATACTAGCAGAGGAACGGTCCAAATCCTGTCAAGGACAGTCAATTAACAACTTCACCTGCGGTAACAGAGAGAAGGAGGCCGCACATCAACAATTTGCTGGTGAATTTCATTGTCTAAAGTTATTAGACCTTTAGCTGGAAAACATGGAAAAGGCTTGGGAGATATACTGCATTTTTTTTATCCCTGCTACATCATCCTATCTTACAGCGTGCTGTGAAGTATTACTAAACGCTATTGACAGTGACGATTTATATAGGCCATACATATCTGCAGCGCACAGTACTGATAAGCTAATCGACTTTAAAAAATCAGAAGTCGTTCAACCCCTAATTAACACCAGTGGTATGCATCAGTCCTACAGAAGCAACACACAGCTTTACAAAAGCCATAATAAATCAAATGCTGTAACTTCATTTCACTTTAAAGAGCTGAGCCTGATTTTTACCACAACAGGAAATGTACAGCCATGTGGTTAATGTGCAGTATGTAAAACAGCATTAGTTAAAGCAGTCAAACAAACAACACATAAAATATTTACCCTTTGTTTAAACCAAGTAGATAGTAACTGCCATAAAAAAAATGTCTTATTTATTTGTATTTTAAATCTCAAAGGGATGGTCAAACTCTAACTATCTCACACCATTCTACATAGATTCTACAATTGTTTCAGGTTTAAATTAAGCAGACTAAGACCCAACTGAAAATGCACACAGTTAAAAACAACTACTTTCATCAAACTGGATTATCAATAGGTCATAACAGATATTTACTGTCTGCTGTTCTTAAAACAAATCATCTTTTTACCCCTTAAACAACTCACTCTTTTCTCATTAGCAACCAGTTTCTGATTATCTGAGGAATGTCTTCTCTTTATTTTCAGTCCAATGGCAATGAATGTTTGCCTAGAAGCAGGTTTCTCACAAGTCAGACTGAGGAGGAGAAGTTATCTGTACAAGTGGCGGTGTGACAGTGACTCATTAGGTAGATGAGAAGTGAATTAGACAAGCCAAGCTGAGCCTGCCTCATCTTCCTGGCTCAAGAGCAGAAACCCGAGATGAAGTTGTCACGAGAACAACCTGATACATTCTGCTGCATTTAAGGACTTTTAAGCAGACGAATGTGTGCATGGGTGGAACATAAAAGTTCAAATTCTATTTTGGACGGTACATTTCAGTTGTTTAGACAACAGTGCAACTCATTAAATTTGATTTATTCATCAACAATCAATTATCATGAATTGTCAATGATCACAGCTCATCATTATAAGTCATCAACAGATATCAAACTGTCAAACCCCTGACGTTTTAGAAAGATAAAATACAATCACACAGAATCCTCCAGCTTCTAATTAAAAACACAATCATTGTTAAAATCATTACTTTATCATCTCCCTTCACGACCTGATTCTTATTTTTAGAAATATAGAGAGCCGCTGTTAAAAATCAGCATCGAAATGCTGCATGTATTGTCATTGTGGTGTCGCCGTCACCCCCAACCGCTTCTTACGAGGAACAATGATTAACAGCAATCACCATCAACGGTATCAATAATACCGCCGCTGGCGTTAAAAATCAGCCTCATTATCACCATTATCTGTGTGCGTCCCCCCTGCTGGGAGCTGCAACAGAAACCATTTCATCATCTGATGGATTTGATGATGGCGGGCTGGCAAATGTGATCCGTCTTTGTGACTCTGTTTCTTCTCTGTCTTTTGTTTTGTTTTATTGGTTCATTTATGCACACACATTAGTATCACTCTAACAGCATTTTTATTCAAAGTAGAGAAATCAGCATAAGAGAAACAAAACTTCTTAAGTGACTGAAACCTCAGAGTGTGTGTTTTGTGTACTTTTTAACTAAGACTCATATGGGTCCAATGAAAATTATACACCAACCAGTTAAAACATTAAAACCACTGACCAGTATAACCTCAATAACACTGACCATACTGTTACAATACAACATTCTTGGTCCTTACATTTATGAAGATATTACTTTGACATGAACGACCAACATGAACATTGCCAAAGGCCAAGGACACCTTCCATTACAATGGCTCTTTTAAACAACAGTGACCTCCTCCAGAAGGACAGTGTGCCCTGCAACATCATAAAAAAATAGCCCAAGCCCTTGACCTGCCTGATTGGAAGTCCCTGACCTCCAATCAGATTGAGCTTCTGCAGGATACACCGACCTGCAACTCACAGGACCCAAAGAATCAAGTACTAACATCTCGGTGCCAGACACCAAGTACTAACCCTCAGTTGTTTTGTCAGCACAAGGGGAACCTTGAAAAAAATTAGGCATGTGGGTTAAACCTTGTGACAAATCAATGTTTGGAGTAACCAGCAGCAATTCTACTCAACTGCATGTGTAGTTTTCCAGGGTACTTGGGAATTAGGTCGTTCTAAGTGGAGAACTTTTTCTTTTCATGTAATCCTAGAGTGACTACAAGAGATCAGGGCTATGTGGGGTGGTATAACAGGTTTTTGTAAGACACCCTGTTCTCAATGTTACTGAAAAAAACAACACTTTATTTCTATATTGTTTTCACGTTTGAGGTCATTGCCATCCTGCAGAATAAATTTGTGACTGATAAGATGCTTCCCCGATGGTACTAGGTGATGGATAACAATCCATTTAGCCTTAAGCTTGCAAGTCACTGTGTGTTATAATAATAGGGTACATCCAGCCTTCCCAACAGCTTTCCTGTTCCAAAGTCTTCATCAGTGCGCAATGTCAGTAACATTCATGTGGAGGAAAATGAGCAAATCCCTGAAGTCAGGTTACAAAATCAGCTAAATGGTCTGCTGGGATGATTGGAGGCCACATGTTAATATTGGCTAAAAAACAGAACTTCGTAAAGGATGATGGGTTTAATGAAAGCTGCTTAGGTCTACAAAGTGTCCTTTGTTTCAGGATAACATGCATTTACAAAATCATTGCCATGAGAAAAGAGAAAGTCGAGCTTTCCATAAATCAAACACACATTCCTCTCACTGTAGCTGTGTGGGTGGAATATTGCTGCAATGGCGCTGCACTGCTGCAAGCAATCAAGCACAAACTAGACTGCTGTGATCCGTACAAGCCTGAATGGAGAGACTTTACAGTATATGTACTGTAGGTATGAGCGCATAGACTGCAGCTATAGGACTCTGTTATTCACTGCATTTGTATGTGCTACCGCATTGGTGTCCCTGTTAGTGTGTGTTTATTTGTATAACTGTATTTTTGTGTGTGTGTGTGTGTGTGTGTGTGTGTGTGTGTGTGTGTGTGTGTGTGTGTGACAGCTTTGGGGATGCTAATATTTGTTGTGGTTCTTTGGTCAAACACTTCAGAGGAGTTGTTGGCGTTCTGACTTCAGAGCAGCTCAGCAGACGTGTTGCGAATTGGAGCCAGGGAGGATAAGAGAGGAAGACAGCAGACGCACTGTGTACTGCTGCATATAAAACTAACACACACACATACAAACACAGTTGTTGTGGTTTTTCCTTCCTTGCTTGCTTTGTTTGTTCCACACACAACCCCATACACACTCACAAACACAAGATGCACTCATCCTCTCTCTCTCTCTCTCTCTCTCTCTCTCTCTCTCACACACACACACAACCTCTGCTGTAATGAGAAGCAACACGATGCGGGACGGGATTTTGATTATGCCAGCGATGCTCGGAGGTGTAACGCCAGGTGAAGGGTATGTGTGCATACTAACACCGTCTTGCAAAGACTGACAGCCTGTGTAATCATTCTCATTCACCTGAACACTAGTAAACATTAGCGAATGGAAAGAAGGCTTTGGTGTGAGTTGGTGTGTGTCTCTGTGCGAGAGAAAGGCAGAGAGAGGGAGTTGTGACAAGAGGCAGAAAGGGTAGGTCAGAAAAACGAGATGAAAAGAACAGGTGAAGAAAGGTAGAGAAGTCAGACAGAGTGACAGATTCAAGATGACGAGTAGATTAAGTTTGGATAGGAAGCCGAGAGGAGAGCTGAGTTTGAGAAGGATAGACAGAACGAGGAACGACATTGGGGAAAATGGGAAAAGGAAAATTGAGAAACTTGGTAATGAAGAGACATGGAGAAGAAAGAAAGATGTTACGTCTTGTTGCACTTGGTCTGTTTTTCCCTTAGACTAACACTGTTTCAGATGTAGCAGCTCTAATTCCATTGTACAATGACAAATAAAGCGTTCCATTTTATTCTAAGATGAGAAGAGCAAGGCCGTGGAGTGGCACACTTTCACCTTGACAACTGAAGCATTTAAGCCTGTGTTTAATCTATTTAAATAGCATTGTCCTGAGTGCACAGATTGTTGCTGTAGCTGTTCACCAGCCAGAAACTCAGGCACTGATCCACTGAGTGGCTGCCTGTGTGGGATTTTGTGACAGACTGTTGATTGATTAACTTCACATTTTCAAAATCAGAAAATTCTTAGTCATCCAGTCGCCACTCTTCTTGTCTCTGTACATTGTGTATTTTTATTCAGTCTATATTTTTATTTTTATTTTATTTTACTTCTCTATCGGTGTACATTACACTTATATTGCTTACCTTGTGTGCAAACTACTGTTTACTGTAGTACTTCTATTTTTTTTACTACTGGCTGCAGGTACAACAATACATTTCACTGTGCATTGTACTATGTATAACTGTGCATGTGACAAAAAAATCTATCTATCTATCTATCTATCTATCTATCTATCTATCTATCTATCATTCGTTTTTGGAAAAGTGAGCATAATAGTAAACCTAATATCAGAAATGAGAAGGAAACACGATATACAGGCAGACAGACAGACAGAAAGATGGATGCCTGTTTCAGCATTCAAGAGAATAATAACTTATACATATAAGTCATTTCTTGAGATTGTTTTGTGAATTTTCAATCATCCCCTATTGGGAAAAGCAAAAGTGCAGCAGCAGCTGAACAACCACGGAATATAAATGTGGTAATATCTATATTTGGGAAGGCACACTGTTTATGGCAGTCATTAAGAGACAAAGGGAATCAAAATTCTCCAGAGTTAAATGACTTAAAGACGTTAAAACAACAGACTTCTCGTCTGCAGAAAATAGACTCGATCCAATAAAGAAACCATTTGATTTGTTTATTGTGCAGTAGTCCCAGTGATGGCACAGAGGACACAGTATGAAGAAATCAATACGTGAATCAATGATCATTACAAACGCGCAGGTTAGAGTGTTTCTGAATGTTAGATTAAATAAACACCTTGCTGACTTCAGACTCCGTGTTATTATATGCAGCTCCAGAGCAAAGAAGAATTGGGAGCAGTGGTGTCACACATCAAATCCTCAACAACCAGATGGTTTATTCTCAGTAGTTAGGTGAAATATGAATATTATTTTAGTTTTTACAAAAAAAAAATAAAAATAAAAATACTTTCCCAGCATTTCATTTTTTAGCCATGGTGGCTAACAACGCTAATGGTTAAACTCAAACTACCCACCTTTTTCCTTTTGTTGTAAATAAAATAATGCGGTGTCAATGTTCCATTTAGCAACCCTAACCCTGATCAGCATGATTCAGGAGAAGCCAACTCAAGACATTGGCTGCAATCTTTGTGGTGTGCTCAAGTTCAACTTTGTGGTCCAGTCACAGTTGACAAGAAACAACGTCACAAATTACTTTCTTATTTCTTTGATGTGGTTTGTTGTGTCCGTACCTTGTTTGTCAAGTAAACAGTGTCAGATGGTGTGATGTGATTCATTAACAAGACCTCGACACACTCTACTGAAAAGTACAGGAATCGATGAGAAACCATCCATTCAAGCATGCAAAATGCAGTCAGACATGAATGAGGACTCTGAAACTTATATTTTCACCGCTGACCAATAACAAGCAATCTTGACAGTGCTGACCTTTAGAAGGATAGAAGGCTTTCCAAAATAGTGGAAGCTATTGCATCTTATTAGCTGTGCTGCTGCAACCACACTTATTCAACCTCCTCTCTTCTGCTAGAAAGGTTATTATTCTCCTTCATGTACAGTGCGTTCCTGCAGATGAGTCAGCCATGTAAACATTAGATTTCTTTTTCAGTTAATGGAAAAATCAAACTCCCACTGACACTGTTCTTGAATGTGTCATCCAGTATCACATGGACACGGCTGTGGTGTCATTAGATCAAAACAGACATTGTATGAATGTATTCTAGCCAAACAAATGCTGCAAATACACTGTGGGCGTGCACATGAAGACCCATACCAAACAAACTCACTCAAGCACAACAAGCATATGGCCATCACTGCCCTATGGGGTTGTAACCATCAAACAGCATTTGAACTTTTATCTGAAAGTGAAGCCCTGGGAAAAAAATAACTGCTTTAAATGTTTTGATTCTCAAGGTCTAAAACAGAAATTAGACCTCAGCGTGTAGCTGCACAAGTACAGACACACACGCATAGCAAAACACAAGCACACATAGCCCCTCCGTTCACATATGTAAATGCATGCCAATATATCTACGCATTTATTTTGAAGGAATGCTTCTTCTGAATTATAAATGACCATATGGGCAGGCTGTTCCATGAAGTGAAGGTTTAGAAGGAAAAGAAAAAAGAAGGAGAGGATGAGGAAGCAAAGAGGAGGGGAAAGAGGCGAGGGTGGAGGAAATGGGAGCAGACAGATGCCTGTAATGAGGAAACACTACTGCGCTTTGCCTCAACCCATAAACTGTCAGAGATGATCAGAAAGCACGAACAGATGGACAGAGAGGAGAGGAAGAAAGGAAAGGTGAGAAAAAGATAAGGGGGAGAGGAGTGGGTGGAGTAAACTGAAAAATCACAGGAGTCAGTGTTGAGGAATAATTCATTTGAATTTAAATTTTCGATAGAGGGAACATTTGAAGTTGATAAGTGAAAAGGCAAGAGATGGTGGGAAGAGAATGGCAGCGAATGGCAAGAAAGTTAAAAACAGGCAGAGTGGTGAAAAAGGGAAGAAAGGAAACTAAAACTGGAGATAACAGATGAAAAATAATTCAGTAAAGAGGGAAAGAAGAAGTGCAACAAATGGAGTGAAGTGAAATAAAAGTTGGGAGTATGAGCCGGGAGGAGAGGAGGGGAAGCGTTGAGTAGACAGGAGGACAGGAGGCTGGTAGATTAACATTTATTCAGTGTGCTGAAGGGATTTCAAACATGGCATCAACCGTTTGTGTTTGGCAGATGGCCGGAGGAAGAGTGTGTTAACACTTCAACTCAAATCAGCCCTTTCCAAACTGTTCCAGAGAGGGAAAGAGAGTGGGAAAGAGAGGTGGTAAAAGTATGCATTAGTGCACGTAGGGAAGGGCTAAAGGCACATTACTGAGAAGTTACAGAAAGTGAAATGTCCTCACAAGGATAGGACGATTATCACGGCTGCCTAGGAAGGGATTTCTAGGGTTAGAACTTGGGTGTTGGTTAAATCTCAGAAATCCAGGCCACAAATTTAGCTCCCTTCATAGTGATCTGCCGAGGCTCAATGAGCATTTGCTTGGGTTAGATGTGCTCTCACTGGATGGAGACTGAAATGGCTTTCAAGGCCATGCGATCAGACTTTAACCAATAAACATAGATGTCATTTAAACCTCTTCTTCTGTGAGACTTAAACATAAACCATTCCTGCTGTCACAAATAGGGCTCATATTTTTTTTTTTTTTTTTTTCAATGTGTTTTTTAACAGGCATCAGATATCTTCAACACTGACATTTGTTACTGACTTTGAGGTGGGAAATAGAGAAATAAAAAAAGTAGATTAAAGATTTACTTCAGTTGTATTTCGTGCAAACTGATATAGGGGTTGGGAGAGCTTAATGCACTGCAGCTTAAGCAAACACATGGCAACAGATAGGAAAAGAATGCCAACACGAACAAAGGCTGCAAATAAAACACAACTGAATACACAACGGTATTGCAAATAGTCACGACAAGTGTAACTACACCAACAGTTTCAGTGATTTAAAATATCTTGACTAATGTGATTGCAAGACTGAAGCTCAGAGTTGGGCAAAAATTTAACAAAGGCCCTGCATGCAGAGCTACCTACAGTTTGTGTAAAAGATAGGGAATCTATCCATCTTTGAGAGGAAATTGGTTAAGAGATTGTCTTTTGTATGGGCTTCAAAAGAGAAAGCACGTCGTTTAGTTTAAAAGGCGTTTTGAACCAGAAAAAAAGAAAACTACATAAGAACCTTTTACCCAAGTTTTAGCTCGAGCCAGTCGCTCTGCCTGTCTCATCACATTTCCCCATTCTAATAAAGACACCGCACACAGTCGTTTCCCCCCCGAGGGCTTTTTAAAACATTTTCTCAGGAAAATGAGCCTTTGTACAATCACAGCAAGCAAGATGGACAGTTTCCATTACTAGGCCCTTGTAATTAAAGGATTTGTACTAATAGCAAATTTATCATAATTCCTGTTGGCTATCAAATCTGTGACAGGCTATTTCATTTCACCGCAATGTTTCATTTTAAAGCCTTCAGGTTAGTGCAGTGTCTTTGGCTTGACATCTAAACTCTTGTAATGAGATATACGCACACGCATAGATCTGTGCATGCCAACACACACACACACAGGATCTGTAAAATGTAGGCACACAAGTGAGACCTTAATCAACGCTGGTTATGTACGGCACGTGCACGTGGGCCAGATAGGGCAGACGTGCATATACGTACACACACCTAAGCCACTTAATAAAACATCTAGCAAATATCTGCATCTCCAGCCTAATAAAGGCCTGAGGCTGCCTTGTACAAGATAACAAGCACGCATGCTCACACGGATCTGCAGACCATCCAATCGCACAGACATCATTGGTGCACACAAAATTATAGCAAATACTTGACATATTACACACTGTCATATTCACATGCTAATTCACACTCTAATGGCCAAACACAGACACACTCTCATGCTACATGCGGTGTGCGCGCATCTCTCTGAATATCATTACAGCAGGCTGCTTTTGCTTGAAAATGAAGCTTCATTTTGACAAAAGTTTCTCTGAATAAAATACTGGCTTGCCAGCTTTGATCATCAGGCAGGATTGAAATAAAATCCTCCTGTAAACTGAAAGCATTTCTTTACATGACTTCCTGTACCAGACTGTGTAAAAAATGACGCTCGGTAATATGTCCGACAGAGAAACCACTTGAGTTATTTACAATTACTGACATTCAAATCATGTAATCAATAGTTTTCCTTATTAAAACATTTTTTTTTTTTTTTTATCAGTAACTTGGGTTTTAGTATATTAGAAGCACTGTTTGCAAGGTTATCATATTTTGACTTTTTAATTACAATAGTAAAAAAATAACTTTCAGAGTGTCACTGTGTGTTATTTGCAACAATACTGTACTACACAAGTCTCAGCATAAGACAAGGGAACAATTAGAGACTGCGTTCTCATGGCAGAGTTGCATTAAGGGTTGTTTGATGCGTTAATTCTGCGAGGCTAGCAAGGGTTTTCAGTAGCCTGGAAGTCAGTCCGACATCCCCTGCCCAAAACATTTTTGCAACAAAAAATTGTTCTAGGATGGCTCTGTTAGGAACAGATTATGCTCCTGCAAAGACCCGCCAGGGCAATCAAATTGTTTTTGTGGGCTTTATGAGGTGATGCTCAGAAGAGCAACAGCAAAGTAGGCATACACGTCATGTGAGCGTTGTGGAGTTGTTGACTTAGATTACAGCAAAATGACTGTTATTCAACCCCATGCAGAGGTCATTTTTATTTGCAGAAATATGTCAAGCCGCCGTGAAATCTGCTTCTGGTTCTCGCAGATAATGAGCTCAAAAAGAACGATAATTATCCGAGAACATAATTCTGACCATTTCCAGGGTCTGACTGAAGATAGTTTGAGTATGTCACGAATAAACGTTATACACACGTGGGTTTTTATGTATCACCTTATTTCATGTTTCACTTTTACAACAGAAAGTACCTCAGAACTCTCTCCTATTTGGATTAAAGGTGTATCGTGGAAGCTGAGATGCAGAAGTAGTGTAAATCTTTTTCTTGCTCTAAAAATCACTATCTTCAAAGCGATTTTGAGAAACAATCCATCACCCAGGAATATTATTCAAAGCCATAGTTTTGGTTTAAATATAACTGGCCTTAATGTCAGATATTGTGAAAATATCAAGAGATCAAGCTACATTTTAGCATCTCTTAAATTTATTGTGGTGAGCATATGACTCTCAAATGACTCCATTTGACAGGGTAACACATACAGCTGCCAAGAGTCAGTTGTGAATTGTTGAAAGGCACTTCAGCAGGGCAGATGTTTGCCAAATATAAGTTTGGACCAATGTCTTAGGTTGGGTGTTATTTGAAATGTTTTTGCACTGATTATTCTAAACCGATACTCAATATGTACTTTTTAGACACCTAACAGGACGTAAAACTTAGTCCAAATAAATTATCTAATTCGGTTAGAAACTTAAAAAACAAAACTATAAATTTGGCTGAGCATTTGATGCCAACTTTATTTTTGAACAATATGCAAAAAGGACTCAGGACTCAGAACTGAAGGTATGTAAGCCATAATGTTGAATTCCTATATTACTATTTTTTTACTAAATGACTAACCAGTGATAACTTCTTATTAAAAATAAAAGTCCTACAAAACAAAACCAACCCAAACTTCACGAACAATTAATGGGGAAAATCTTCTGCACCAACAAAACTATATCAACACTAACTTGAAATAAGCCATACCAAACCAAACCAAACCAAACCAGACTCAACTTAACCACACCAAGCTAAATTTAGAATTGTGGTTGAGCTAAATTAATACTACCACCATATTCACTAAAAAGTTCTGCACTAGTACTCATTCATATTGCAGTACTCACAAGCGATGATGTTGCCATAGCGATTCTTGTTGCGGTTCTCGTCCTTCTTGGCCGTTTCCCAGGGCGCCGTCTGTCCCTCTGCCAGGGCCTAAACATACATATGAACAAATTCATGCATATGCACAGACACAGACACAGAAATAGTTTCATTTTGCACAAAAATATGCATGCACATATGGTATGATGCCTCGAGCTTGTACACTGACACACGGGCTGGCAGAAGTTGAAACAGCAGCATGAATATAAATATGAATGAAAGAACAATCAACTGATCGTTTGCAAAAGACTTAGGCACTTAGGACAACAAAGGTATTACGGCTGAAAAACAGCTGCCAAGAAAAAAGTATAAAGACACTACTGCTTGTTGGTTAGCTTGGAAGTCCACAAAGCTACACTATATTACCAAAAGTATTCGCTCACCTGCCTTTACTCATTCTATGAACTGAAGTGCCATCCCATTCCTAACTCATAGAATTCAATATGATGTCGGTCCACCTTTTGCAGCTATTACAGCTTCAACTCTTCTGGGAAGACTGTCCACAAGGTTGAGGAGAGTGTTTATAGGAATTTTTGACCATTCTTCCAAAAGCGCATTGGTGAGGTCACACATTGATGTTGGTCGAGAAGGCCTGGCTCTCAGTCTCCGCTCTAATTCATCCCAAAGGTGTTCTATCGGGTTCAGGTCAGGACTCTGTGCAGGCCAGTCAAGTTCATCCACACCAGACTCTGTCATCCACGTCTTTATGGACCTTGCTTTGTGCACTGGTGCACAGTCATGTTGGAAGAGGAAGGGGCCCGCTCCAAACTGTTCCCACAAGGTTGGGAGCATGGAATTGTCCAAAATGTTTTGGTATCCTGAAGCATTCAATGTTCCTTTCACTGGAACTAAGGGGCCAAGCCCAGCTCCTGAAAAACAACCCCATACCATAATTCCTCCTCCACCAAATTTCACAGTTGGCACAATGCAATCTGAAATGTACCGTTCTCCTGGCAACCTCCAAACCCAGACTCGTCCATCAGATTGCCAGATGGAAAAGCGTGATTCATCACTCCAGAGAACGCGTCTCCACTGCTCTAGAGGCCAGTGGCGGCGTGCTTTACACCATTGCATCCGACGCCTTGCATTGCACTTGGTGATGTGTGGCTTGGCTGCAGCTGCTCGGCCATGGAAACCCATTCCATGAAGCTCTCTGCGTACTGTACTTGGGCTAATCTGAAGGTCACATGAAGTTTGTAGCTCTGTAGCAATTGACTGTGCAGAAAGTCGGCGACCTCTTTGCACTATGCGCTTCAGCATCCGCTGACCCCTCTCCGTCACTTTACGTGGCCTACCACTTCGTGGCTGAGTTGCTGTTTTTCCCAAACGCTTCCATTTTGTTATAATAGAGCTGACAGTTGACTGTGGAATATTTAGGAGCGAGGAAATTTCACGACTGGATTTGTTGCACAAGTGGCATCCTATGACAGTTCCACGCTGGAATTCACTGAGCTCCTGAGAGCGGCCCATTCTTTCACAAATGTCTTGTTTCACAGTCTGCATGCCTGAGTGCTTGAATTTATACACCTGGGGCCAGGCCAAGTGATTAGAACACCTGATTCTGATCATTTGAATGGGTGAGCGAATACTTTTGGTAATATAGTGTATCTTCTAGTGGCTGTGATCCCAGATCTATCAATATAAAATGGGTCAGCCCATTGGCCAGGTAACCCTTCCTAAGATTTCAGCCAAATCAAGAGGCAGGGATGGAAACATAACCCCATTCCAACTTCATTTGCAGAAGTACTGTGGTAAAGTTCCTACACTAAATTAAAACACAACCACTAACAAGAAGCAACTAGACAGTGGATGCAATGAAAAATATTTGGGATGTTTGAATGGAAAAAGCGCAGGTACACGCCGCACGAGCTGAGAAAAGACTGAAAGTTTGGGTTCATTTTTCTGTTGGCTGGCTTTAAAAGAGTATATTCAGACAGTCCTTTGTTGGAGGAGAGAAGGCAGACTGCCCTTCTGCCCTGCTGTGATGCTGGCCTGTGTGACAAGCCTTACAAACACAGCAAGGACAGAATGAGATATGTGTGTGTGTGTGCTCATGTGTGCATGTATGCATTTTCATCGCACATTTACCTATACATACTTTTCTGTGTGTGAGGATCTTATATAGCTTTGCAACCATACACATATTGTACTGGGTCAATATGTGTACATAACAATATATATAACATATGTGTGCATGTGTTTGTGTGTGTGTGTGAGAGAGAGAGAGAGAGAGACTACTCACAAGCTTGTGCTAAGCAACCAAACCCCAACTCTCAAAGGTTGCCATATGGACAGTGAACTACTTTAGAACAACCCTTATAACACACTGAGGTCACACAAACACAAACACACACACACACCAGCACACACACATCTCCCTATAGAGACAAGTGAACTGTCCTTTTTGAGTACATTAAGGGCTTAAGAAGACCAGACAACAGCTTTCACTTTGACAGTGATATGACCTACATACAAACACACACACACAGGCACACATACACAATGCTATACTAAACAAATGCAATGTGACAGAAAAACAGACACCTAAACTTATTGCTAGGTCATGCAGAAAATGGATTCTTTTACAGCGGCATATGGCCCTGAGAGTGTGTGTAAACGTACTGTATTGTGAAACGTCTCATACTGGACGCTTCTTCAGAAAAAACAAACTGAAGCCGGTAATAAGGTAACAGACTTCTGTAGTAGGGTTAGGCATCTATGTGTGTACACATTTGCAGAGGGTCTGGGTTGGCTGTCCTCCTTTTTAATCTGCAAAACCTAGACAGTCTTAATAAAAGTATGTTTGAGATTATAAATATTACAAATAAAATCACAGCCTGGGGTGGGTGGACCATACACTCTTGTGTCTCTCGTGTACTGAGTGGGTGCTTTGGCTTTTTCGCAATAATATTTAAATTAAATGAAACACTTCAAGAATAGACATAAGAATTTGGCAATCACAGCATGTTTGTTCACTACAAGAAATGTGAGTGAAATATAAAACATAGACGCTCAAATATACAGTATATCAAATATTGTCTGATGGCAGAAACTGGAAATGGGAGAATTAATATAATCAGCAGAGGCATTTATTAATTTATTAGATATATTACAACTCTTCACAAAACTACATGGTTGCAGAGTTTATATGACTTGTAATATAAAAAGTGAAATGCCACCAGGGAACAGAATGTTGACAGAGTAGCTGCTGTTGGTGTTAGTGGGGTTAATGGGTTTCAACACCGCAGGTCACATCACACATTGAGACAGGAACAAGAATACACCATATGGGGTGTGGCAGTGGACACTCACGCACACACAGACGCTTCCAAAATGTGCCGGCACTTCACCCCAGACGCATTGCTTGCTAATCAGACTGTAAAAAATATGAGGATCCATTTCTAAACACACTTTTAATAGGCAGATACGCATGAGAATATATGTTTTGTTTGTATAACGTGTAGGTATAGAGAGCTGAAGCGAAACTGGATCTTCGGGGTTCATTAGGTTCCTCTCACAAACATAGTTTGCTATAAGCCCTAAATGGTTGCTGGCTCAAAGGCACGGCTGAACAAAAGTAGTAAAAGCTATATGGGAGTCGAGGGGTTGCAAGTTAAAACTAAACTATGGACTAAACCAAGTTACGATGACATAAGTACTTGAGCTATTGTATAGTCACCTGCAAAGGGCCACCCCACAAAGTGATCGCTAATTAATATCTTACAAACCAAAAAGTTTCGATTTATAGCAACTGGGGAAGTAAGTGCTAATTTGTCTCAGAATATTAACGTGAACCCCTGGAAATGACTGAAGAAAAAGAAATGCTCTATGAGTTATTAAAAGAAGTAGAGAGGAAGTCAGTCTGGATACATTACCTCAGCTCTCTATTGTCCAGTGAACAGGTATGTGTTTTATCAGTTACTGTTAGTGACAGGTGGTAGCTGCCAGCACTATAAATAAAGCTCCACCGTCTCTGTGTGTGTCTCTCTCTCATGCACATATACACACACTCGAGAATAAATCACATTTGCTCTCCCCTGAAACGTATCAGTGGGTTTAAACCAAAATGACAGGAAGCAAATGAAAATATAACGTACGGTATCACGGAGGGACAATTTTCAACACGCATGCAGAGTCGGTAATAGAAAATATTCATTCTCATGAGAATGGGAGGTTGAAGGAGATGGAGAAAAACAGGAGTCTTCCTGTGGCCTTTACAAAGATTTATTTTCAGAAACAGAGACACAGCAAATGAAGGAAGAATAAAGTGGCGGACAGGAAAGCAGGGTGGTTTGGTGGAGGAATAAACGAATGAAAGAGGGGCAATGGGAGTTTGGTAGTAGAATTAACCTACGGTAGATGTGTAAAAATGATTATGAGAATATCTGTATGTGATAAACTGTGCTCCATTCAGCCAGCCCATATATAGAGTTAAAGTTAGAAAATGTACATCAAGAGAAGAAAAGAACAGAAAACAATAGTGACGGAAATCTGAAAAGGCAGCAACATGGACAACAGAGACAGAAATCAGACAGAGAGAGAAACAAAGCTGGGATATAATACAAGGTAGAAAAACAAAATGCAAAGAAAACAACGGAGATTAAGGCAAAGAATGAGAGGTCAAATGGTTTGGGGAAGAAGAGGGAGAACAACAGGGATGTATACTATAGAAACTTGTGAATAAAGAAAAAGCTATACTAGGGGTGAACAAAAAAAAGAAACAAGAAAGAAAGAAAAACAAAGTAAAACTGGGGAGGACGAAAAGTAACACGCAGAAAGTTTATTTTAGTCTGCCTGTTTGTTTTTCTGATCATTAATATTGATGAGGTGAAGAGTTAATAATTGATAAGTCGCCCTATCTCATAAAATCAAATTCAATCGCTCTCATTCCCACACAAATACACACACACGCGCATTGCACAACTCAGCAGTAACAACAGGGGACTAGAGTAACTATAATAGCATGTTTGCAAAAATAAAGGAATCTAATTACCAAGCTGCACTGTGTTGGAGATTCCAAAGAATTTCTTGGATCATTAACTGTAAACTGACAAAACAAGAAAACCATCCAGTTTCCAGGTTTCCATTCTGAAATATTAACGCATGCAGCTGATCGGTGACCTCAGTGCAAAAGTGAACAGCATACCTGCAGCTAAATTCTATGAATGGTCATGGGGACAACTGAAGCATATCTTGTCATGCACTTAACAAAAGGCAAGAATACTCTCTCTGCAAGGTGTCAGTGTAGACCAGGGCGCTGATATACATATATATATATGTTTCTTTTACAACAGAAAATCCCTCTTTCTCTCTAGCTCGCATTTTACCAACAGTTGTATTTATATTGTACATTCTGGGGTCACAGCAACATTTTATTCAACCTATTATCTAGGTCCTGCAGCTATAGACCTTTGGCCTTCTTACTAATAGCAGCAATGCCGTCCATTTTAAGCGTGGTATCTGTTTTACTGTTGTTCTCATCATATTTCACATTGTGTGTGTATTCACCTCATATTCCTCCTTAAAGCCATAACCCTGTCCACATTTCATCTGGGTGATGTGTTGGAGGAGGTCTGCAACTCGAATAGCTGGCTGAAACTGGCCTGCCTGGAACTGACCTGCAGGACCAAAGACATTTTAGAAAGAGAGAGAGAGCGAGAGAGCGAGAGAGAGAGAGAGAGAGAGAGAGAGAGAGAGAGAGAGAGAGAGAGAGAGAGACTGAATTCATTAACAGGAAGAGAGGAATAATAAGTATGTGGGAAGGAGACTGGGTGGGTGGATGGATGGCTTGATGGCAGGATGTTGAACATTGCATTTCTAATCAGTTTTCACATGATGATACACCACATAACTAACTCATCAGAGATTTAATCAAAGTGACACAGTGACTGTCTCTCTCTCCTGATCTCATGCTGAGCAAACTGCTTCCTTTACTGTTGTATATGTAAAGTGCAGAACTCATTTTCTTTCAACTCATCCTGACTTGGTTCCACAGTAGTTAAATGTTTGAATATTTACTAGTAAAACCTTTTTTGAAGTGTTGGTGATTATCAGGCCGAGTAAGTGAAAAACAAACTGGCTACCATGCCAACTAATTGACCAGCACTCAATAGCAATCTTAGCTAACTAGTGGTCTGGGTTAAAAACTGGCTACATGAATAACCAAATAACTAACTCACAAACAAAAAAATTAACTGAACACTTTTGCTGAATTAATACTGCTATGTGGTTAATTTACCAGCTGACAAGCTAACTAGTAGTTGTCAAACAAAGTGACTACAAAAGCTACAAACTAAGTGCTAACTAACTGACTAGCTAACTGATGGCTACAGGCTACAAGTTATCTAATCAAACAATTATGGTGGCTATAGCCTTCCCAGTGAGCTCACTGACAAGCTTACTAATTTACGGTCCACTTTACTGACTGGCTAACTAATAAATTAAATAACTGACTCACTCAGTATCTAACTATCTTACTTTCCTAACTGACTCTACCGCTAATTAGCTTACCAGTGGGCTAACTAATTGACTTACCAGATAACTAGCTACCTAACTGGTAGACTGGCAAACTGCCTGACTAACAAATTAAACAACTAATTGTGTAATTTCACATACCACTCTGGTAAGACAGCTCCACAGACTCACAGCCTCCATAGGGAAAACTCTGGAGGGTCAGAGACGGCTGGGCAAGTGAAGGCTGGCTACTGTCTGTTAATGAAGATGGAGAGAAGGAGACAGATGTTAGCATGACAATAACAGTTTCCACCACCCACATGCATACTCAGTCCATCTGCACATTGTACATACTGTAGGTGGACACTATAGGTGAGAGGAGATTGGTTATTGATGATAAGTGATTAAAGGTAGACATCCCTGGATGGCGGCAGGACAGCTAATTGGAATATCTCTCCTTCAATTAGGGGATGAACAGATTGATCGGATGAGTGTATGCGCTCTATTAGTCAGGACAGATGGAGGAATAGATGGAGGGTTCAGAAGACCACTAACGCACATCCATTATTAGTTTGAAGTTTCAAAGAGTATTGGCGAAAGAAGCCTCATACACAGTACCCTACATAGATGTTGGTTAATATGTTTCCAATACATATTTTTTCTTTATTTGTAGGTAACCTTTGTACCTCAGCCAGGGAAGTAAAATTCAACTGGGAAAGACAAACTGGGAAGTATAGCAAAATGCAAAAGTAAAAGACAGGAGGGATCAGAGAGGACAATAGCATGAAATTAACAATGAGAAATAAAGGGAGAATAAATTCAAAGTTGGAAGAAGCTGACTTGAGCTGTGACACTAGTTAATGTTTTAATCTCCTCATTGTGGTTTTAATAAAGTGTCATTTTGTGCGGTGGCTCCTGACAACCAGCCAGACCTGCAGCCTAACTGAACTGAGTGTGTGTGTCTTTGTTTTGTAATATAAAACTGCATGACTCTATGTTTTCTTAATCGAGCCATTTGCATGCTAATGATGGCTGTAGATTCATTAGCAGCCCAAAGTGGCTTCTCCATAAGCCAATCCAAACACCGGCTTCCCCTAACAAATGAAGAATGAGCCGGCCACATGGGTCACGCTGCAGCTTGGGGGTGTGTGAGTGTGTGTGCGTGTATCTGTGTGTGGTCGGAACAAAGAAAGAAGTGATGAAACAACAAGGCAAGTACAGCTAAAGGGCTTAAGTGAGTGATTCAAAATAGCTGACAAATAATGTGTGTGAAAGAGGGAAGTTGCGAAAGATTGTCACAGAAAATTTAAGGACAAAATGGAAATGAAAGAAGGGGTGATGATGGAGAGGACAAAGAATGTTGCAACAGGTGGCAAATAGAAAACTGATGAAGAGGAAAGAAAGAGGGAAATTACATGAGGGAAGGATATAGGAGGAAAAGATAAGTAGCGGTAAAGACAGGAGGCGTGATGAGAAGAGATGGGGTGTTGACGAAGGTGAGGTGAGAAAAATCCAGCAAATAAGGGAGTGCGGGAGTTCAGAAGAGAACGGGACAGGAGACAGATGGGGGGAAAGGTGATGGAAAGACAGGAGTAAAGTGAGGAGGAGAAAAGCAGAGGCGAGGAAAGGCCAAGACAAACAAACTGTCTGCTCACTGAATCAGAACCATACTTGACTTTCCTACCTCACACCATCTTTCCAGAAAAGTTGAGAATTCCTGCAATTTATCTTATTACTGAAGGATACTCTTTCTTATCCCTCTTTCCCACATAGCTTTATGTACAATCCTATCTTGTACTAACTACAAATTAGTTCTGCCAAAAAAACAACAACTTAAGAACAACAAAAAAGTTACTGCAGGGATTTAGTCCAGGAAGAGGATAGCTGGACTTTGTCACCTGAGCAATGGTTCATGTCCTGTGTACCATATGTTGTTACTGTATTTACTGTATTAATGTCTGGAAAATGTTGTATGCAAAGATTTTTCCTAACTTTACCTTAATATCGCCATAAAAATAAAAATGCTTAAGTTGATAATAACTGTTATCAGAAAAAAATAGTAACCGTTGCAAAAATCTGCAGCAGGCTTGGTGTTTCCTACAGTACATATATTATGAAAATTAATTCTATGAATGCCACTTCTAGCCTGGGTTGCCTAATGTCAAAGACTTAATGACTTTCTTTAGCTAATTTATTATATATCGTTTCCTTGACTTGATCCTTATTTGGTTAATATTTTCTCAACATAAAGGGCACTGTGAAGTTTACAGTCAAATTGACCTGACAGCCATACTTGTTTGTCATCTCCTTACTTGCCAAAAGCATTTGTCAAAGTCACTGACAATTTCAAAGATAAGGTAAGAATGCATGACCATATTTCCCTACCTTTTCCTCTTTGCATTCCTCTTTTAATTGCCTTCTCTTTTTTTGCAATATTCATTCAACTTTCTTTGACTGTGTGTTTGCAGTTCATCTCAGTTCAGTCAGCTTAAATCATGTCCATGGCCCACTCACTATTTTTACACGTTTACACATAACACACATACAGTTTGGTTCTTGTTTATGTATTCACACCCACAGACACGCACATAATGATGTGTATCGAATAGGGGTTATATAGACTAGACGACTAGTCAATTTGTGGACTTCACTGCTGTGTTGTCTAGTCACTAATCATGTGCAGCATGGACGCCTCAGAGAAGACAGGTGAGGAGACCAGTGGGTCATTGCAGCAAACAAGCAGTGGTTCATCCAGTGTGTGGAAATACTTCACTTAAGATGAAGCCCATACTACTGTGACATGCAAAATGTAAGTCACTCCTGAAATACAACAAAAGTACTACTGCAGCATGCTCATCTGAAACGGCATCCGCAAACGCTAGCAGAGGAACTAATCCTTTCTGCAACAGTCAATTGACGACTTCATCAAATGCCCTTCGGTAACAGAGATATATATATATTTTTTTTAACCCGGCTATACTATCCCATCTGTAGTGCGTGAGCTATCTGTTCTCAGCAAATGTATTCAGCGCAAGAAAATAGATTTCATTGTTGCAAAGCATTACTTTCTATCATCAATGACTAGTCGGTGTCGACTTGACTTTCATCAAACAATCAGAAGTCATGCAACCCCTAGAGCCTGACCATTAGGGGCAATTTGGAGTTCAGTATCTTGTTCACATTGACATGTTGGACATGAGACGCCCAAAAGAATACACAGAATTGTGCAAATATATAACAAACGCAACGACAAGGGTCTTTCATACAACCACATAAACATACTGATATGAAAGCACAGAAACTTTCTTTGTTTTTGAAGGATTTCCATAGCAGCTACCTCTAAGGTCATAGGTGTGTTTTAAGCATGTGTTTAAATGCAGGTGTGTGCACGTGGACGTGTGCATGTTTTTTCCTACAATAATACGTGTATGTGCATGTCAAGCCCACCAAGGTCAAATATGCATTAAGCCAGGCATGAAATGGAGTCATAGTAGTATCTCCACAACAGTGACTATGATGAAGACATCTCAATGCTAATGGGAGATTTATTGACCCCACAGGCACAAAGGTGTGTGTGTGTGTGTGTGTCTGACACGGAAACAGAAGGAGTGCACTGAGCGTGCATGGATAGCGTGCGCTGACATTGTAAGAGGGAGGCATTGATTTAGAGAGAGAAAGAGGGAAGTGCGTTTTTTTTTTTGTGTGTGTATGAAGGCCATTTACACTGTTGGTGAGTGTGTATGTTAATGCAGTCCTTCATGCTTGGCAGTGTGCTATATAAAGTTCTCTCCTCCCACCCTGTGACTTTATTAAGACTCAGTTATGGATGACTTCTACAGAGAGTATCACTTTGTTAACTCTTAACTCCGTCTGCACTACCAGTGTGTCGGCCATTCTACCTGGATTTCTGTATCGTACCAAAACAGGCAACATGGTCTGATGTATCTGTCAGAGCCACGTAGCCGTGGTATAATCCTGCAAACATCGCTGACATCCTTAATATCCAAGGACTGTTATATTCAAAGAAGAAATGACAACTGGACGTGTGTACTTTCAGTGGCGGATCATCTAAATCTGCTTTAATTCTTTATAGTATGCATCAACCAGCACACACACCCACTTAGTAATTACCTCCTGAATAGTCAACAATCGAAACTGAAATTATGCTAAACACCACACGCTATTAAGTGTAATCACTTTCATCTGCATACTTGAATAAACTACACGACAGGAAATGAACTGTTGTGCATAACAACTGTGAGGACAAATATGTAATAATGAAACTGGCACCAGGCATTTATCACTTATACTGTAATGTACATGAAACTGGATTTAACAAATTCAACAACTGTTCATCTAACTTACGTTTTGTACCAGTCATGTCTTTGCAAACTACACAAAATGCGGAAAAAAAAACACGCCCTGCAAAGCCTTCAACATCAAAGGTTAAGAGCTGGATACACTCACGCTGCTTGGAAACAGAAATCTTAGCAGCAAGAAAAAATAAGAAAAGTGGAAGTTTGTGACTGGTAAGTTCATCTTTCTCTTTCTGTCTTTCTGTGAATCACAAGGTCAAGTTCAACTTCATTTCACTGCTGCAGAGCCAACCCAGAGACTAAAATTCTCTTCGTTATGAATGAAAAATCGCTCAGATATTCTTAAACGCATTACAGCCTGTAGCGGAACAGTAAGCCACTAGCATGAAATATGGGAAATACAAGTGTGGCCGAGTTGTTGTCCAGGGGAGGAGGGATAGAAAGGAAAATCAAGAAAACGAAGGTGATGCAGATGGAAATCAACAGACAGAAGAGTGTAAAAGGAATAAAAAAGATCCTTGAGAACAGCAATAGCTGCCAGTGGACAAAAGATATACAGAATAATGAAAGGCAGCTCACACGTTTGTCCAAACTAACTTAAGTCTTTCCACTTGACCTCTCATTATGTGCACACAATGCACAGCGCAGGACACAAACTACAGTGATTCTGAATAGAAGCAGACTTTCCAGACAACACTATTATAAAGTCTTATCTTTTATTACTACCACATAATATTGGCTTCTCAAAGGAATATATGACTGAGTATGGATTTTACAACCAATCTGAGCAACACATTTTGTGATCTGTGCTTCTCGACAAAAGCCTCGATCAACGTTAACTGTTCGTCTTTTAAAGTTATTTCGCTTTCAGTATCTTTTACAACAGACAAACATCTCAACTTGTCACTTCTCTGACAGCCATTTTGTCACACACCGCATGAATCCCACCCAAACAATTAGATTGCCCTGTCATTACTGGGGCATAATGAATTCTGAGCAGAGCAACTCCAGATCAAAAAAGGGGGAACTTCGGGGCTGGCTGGCAGGCTAAGATATTATTGTTGTTTTTTTACATGATGAAAACCTGAGAAGGATTGGCCTTAAAGTGAAATGAAGAGGAGGGAAATTGTTACAGTAGTAGTAAAAAAAATAGTGGGCACTGGAGATGAGTTATGAGTGAGAAAGAATGTAAATGGAGCATGGAAGACAAACAATGAGTCTGAAGAACAACAATAGAACAAGAAAACAAAAAATGGAAGCAAAACAATAGTGAATTTCTCATGTACGTCAAGTACGTTATTACTTTGAAATGTACTGTCTTCAAACTTCAAACAAAGGCAAAAGCAATGACAGATGGAATGGAAGACAGAACAATGGTCCAAGGGGAGGGAAAAAAGAGTGAGAGCTGAACTGACATAAAGGATAAGTGGAGGAAGAGACAGAGAGCCGACAGAGAACCAGCAGAATATATATCGGAACTGAGGGTCACAGAGATCAACTGGTCTAGACAGTATCCCAGCGGTTTGCCTCATTTCACCTCCCATCTCATGACACGAGGAAAGAAATCACTGACTCACAGTCCAGTCTACTCTGCGAGTGTGTTTGTGTGTGTGCGTGCGTGTGCGGGTGTGCATAGCAGTCCATGTGGATGTGTAAATGCTACAAGTGTGTGCTCGTGCATGAAAAGGCTCTCCCTCTGTAACTTGCAAGCGCCACAGTCGAAACAGAGATATCCGAGTGTGTGTAGGTGGGTGTTTGTTTGTGCATGAGTTAGCTACACAGTGATCTGTGAAGTCACCAAGCAGCTGCACACCAGACAGACAAATCAGCTTCACAGGAGAGTTTCTTATTTAACAAAAATTGAGCCTTATCTCGCAAGTTAGGACCAGAGAGTGAGAGAGACTGGTGGGCAGGCAGATAAAAACCTCCCCTATATCTCTCTGCTGAGAAAGAAGGGATTAACTTCGCATCCTTGATGGGTATGCAGGCACTGTTTGCCTCCAGATGCTCAGTACGTTAGTATCTGTGACTCCTGCCTGACGCATGAAGATAATTAACAGAGACGTTTGGGATTAAAATAATAATATGCCATTCATACAGAAAGATGAAGTCTGTTTTGTTGCTGCTGAAATAAACCTCAAAAGTGATTCGGGATTTTATTTGTTTTAATCTTCCAGTTTTTACTTTTGCCGTTCTAAACATCTGGTATCTTGTTTTCATGTGGATACATTTTCCAGAGCACACAATGAGACATATTTAAGGGTGAATCTAGGAACATTTTCCTTTCACAAAGTCCAAGTGAGGCAAAATACAACAAACCACGTGAGAACGTTCACGCCACGTACTCATCAGCGGTTTCTGGGCTTTGAAAAGTGGCATTTAGGAAAACCTTACTGGTGTAACGCCTAAAGAACTTTGTGAAAACATTCTGAAAAAAAAATGACACAGCTTCACACTTTACAAAGACAACTTTCAGCCTTTAGATGCCACAACAAAACAAGGTAGGTAATAGCTTGTGGAGTTATTTAGATAAAGTTTGGGTACCACAGCTGGTAGTCGTGTCGGATCGAAGCTGCATGACATTCTCACCACAAACAAACCACTCCCAGAGTTCATTTAGGTCTAGACGAAGAACACCTCCCCCCCTCTCAATGCACCTAATTACTGTGTTAAAACTCGCCCAAAAAACCAAACCAAGCAGACTGAATGCTGCAGGGGTGAAAGAACCCTTACATTCCTATGATGTGACCAAAATCCTTCATGAATTACTCTGGATATGAAAGAATTTACTCTTTAGATTGTGTAAGTTAAGCATTGATTCGGGGGGTAACGATATTTAAACCAAAATACCCAGCCCACGATACGAACTGCGATTTAAATATTTGATTTAAATGTTTTTAAACTTAAACTTGTGACTCATTGCTTACGAAGATAATAATTACAAAGTGGTAAAGCTGACAGACAGTATTGCACATGCAGGAGGACCTTCTGAAGCTGCTTTCCGTGACAGACACAAACTAATATCAGCTGACAGGGCTCGACAGTGGCTAACAGTTATGACGGAAGCAAAAGAGGCTATCTGGAGATGCAGTTATAGAGATATAAAGTTCACATAGCTGAGGAGGTCGGGGTGGACCGGTCTTGCACCATTTAACAGCGCATGAGTAATACACCAAGTCATGATATGCAGGACAGGTACACATTAAAATGTTTCTGTTGTGTCATTTAATGCTGTGTAATCTCAAAGGAGGCTGAAGACCGTTTTATCCTTGACAATCTTGCATGTGATGTTACGTCTTCATAAAATATTAAAATGCATTGGAAAAGGTTAATATTGATTTCGTACCAATGGAATATTTGACTTATAGGTCTAGATATAAGATGAAGGCCTTTTATTTTATATAGTTTTTGTGTTACATACCATGCCCTGCTTTTGATTGTCAGTTTATCTAGTTTTTACTGGTCCTTATCCCGTTATTGTTTCTTTTCTTTTTCATTTTCTCCTCTCCTAAGGATATTCTGTATATGGAGGAACACAATTTATGTGACATAAGGATATAACACCCCCTCCTCAAGTCACATTTGCGGAGTGGACCTGTTTTATGTGCCTGAAGTGGTGTGCCATTTCTATGTAATCCCATGTTATCACATAGTAGTGGATGGATGGAAGCACTGGACTTTAATTCAAAAGGCTGCTATTCATTTTGTCTGACATGTCCATTTTAAACTGATAGTCAACATTACTTTTAACCATGACCGTTTCACAACCCTAACCTTGACAATGTCAATAGCTACGACAAAGGAGGGCCACTACCTTTGATTACGGTTTAATAAAGCTACATTAGCCCAACCAACAAGCTGAGACAGCTTGTCAAAGACTGACGGACCAGGAGCGACTGAGGCTGACACAGACTTGTCAAAGCAAGCATGACTGAGAAACCGCAAGACTTGGATATAGGGTGTGTAAGCCGGCAGTCGAGATGGAAAGGAGCACAGGGACTCAATCTTCCCTGAGAACATAAAGGTTAAAAATTGCTATCTCTCAACCCTGCACTCACCTTCAATTACCCAGCAGTGCCACATTATGGCCAAACAAAATGACTACCATTAGCCATAATCACCTTACATGCAGCCTAATGTTAAACTACACTGGGGAAAATAATTGCCCTTCAGTAATGCTGTGGAAAGGCTACTTCCAATAAAAGTAGGGCTGTGGATAGAAATTATGTGTTCTCTGCACAGGTAGTAACTGTGGACAATCTTCTTCGTCTACTGTGCAGCACTACAGCTGTAAAGTGTTTGAATTTCAGCTTCAAAATATCCACCAAAAGACACATTAAAAAAAGGCAAAATGTCACATCGCCGAGGTCTTCTGGCAGGGGCAGAATCCTTCAGTAAAATATGCAATGAAAAAATAAATAAATATCAAGGATTCACATTTTTTATTATTTTTATTCACCACGTTTCCTTTGTGTCGGTACTTTCATAAATGGTGTCCTTCGCATGAATCTACTGCCCTTTTTCAATAACAGAAACATTTTTTTTTGAAAAAAAAAACCTTACTTAAAGTGGGAGAATGTGGCTCTAAACTTAGTTTCAGGGTTCATATTTGATCCCAAGACCCTTTCCTGGGAAAATGCAATAACAAATGTCACGGAACAACGAGGTTGGTTAGCTGTGCCAGCAAATCCTACAACTATAGAATTTACCAAGACCAAAAAAGAAACATTTAAAAACAGTGGTCGGTAAAAGCATATTCCCAGAGATATCTGGCGTGCAGCTGCTTAGGGACTTCACAGATCTTATTTTTAAGACAACACATAATCAGTCCTGATTTACACGATTCATGCAAACATTAGGATTTTAGCTGTGAATTACAAAGACAAAGGGAATCTTGCAAAGAGTATGTCTCAAAATTTTTACTTTTGAATGCTTTCTTGGTTTAATTTCCCTGATTGTTGTGGTTTTTAATGCACAAAGGGGAATTTTAGTTACAGACATAGGTTTTTGTTCTTGTCTTGACCATGTGTGTGTGTCTGTATTTGTGCAACTGTGTGTACCCAATTAACCACAACAAAAAGCTCTTGATCCAGGGAAAACGCGACTTCTGTGCAAACTGCACCGGAGGACTGTCCTTGACAGGGCACAAAAGGCTGACGCTTGCTTTGTGAACTGACGGAGAACAGTGTTGCGTAACCTTTTAACATACATCAGTGTCTGCAAAATAGATTTTTAGAGGAAAACGTGTTTGCACATGAAATGCACGCTATGCTGCGATGGCTTTCCACTGATCCGCGGGATTTAAGGCGCATCAGTGTTAACACTGTGCTGGGTGTATATCCATATGGATATTTGTGAGCGTTTGTAACTTTCAGATGTGTCCTTGTCTCTCGAAGCGTATTTTTGTATACTTGTGTGCGCTGCATTATGCGCGCACGTGTTGGTGAGGCAGGATTTTGTGTGTGGGAAAGCAAGCATGAGTGTATGTGTATTTGAAATAGCATTTCTACAGCCAAGAAAACACCTGAGCTAAGGAGAAAGCTTTACAGATGGTTAAAAAAACACACACCCATGCATATTCAAGCGTACATGCACACACAAACACAGCTAAAACCAGCTCTGCCTTGCATAGTGGATTTGCCCAAGCTTCTTCTCCTCCCTCTCTTTGATCCTTCAATCTGGATGTCTCTTTTACAGTCAGCTTAATAACTTTCTGTCTCTCTCTCCCTCTCCCTTCGAGCTATTGAAAAACGATCCTCACTGGCACCATTCAGGCTCCTGGTACCATTATCCATTTTCGAAAGCCTGAAAGGTTTCAGAACGTGTGTAAATGTTGGATTCTTACTTTCGGGTGATTAAATGATTTCCATCCATTTATTCAACAGAGGAATTCTTCCGCCTTTGGAGCTGCCTTTGGAGGCCAACTCGAAATGATGAACCACAAATGGACTCAGACTCCAAACCAAAAGTGTTACGACATGTAGGAACCAGTGAAGCCTTTTATTTAAGCACAGACAATAAATATTTAAAATAGGAGGGAAATTATTTCCACAGTAGACACTCTGGAGATTATTTCTCTGCTCTATTTGCTTTCTTTCGAATCCCGATCATGGCGGGGGTTTGTTAATTGTTGTTTCCTTCCTGTCTAAATGCTTTCTTAGCCTGTGGGACTCACATTTGCTTTCCTGCCTCAAGGCAAAGCAGAGGCTGTTCTGTTTGTTCTTTAAATTTGTGAGCATAGTCATAGAGGGAATAGTGCTGTCTTTTTTACTGTTATTAGTAAGCTAGCTGGGGTATTGAACTATTAGATTGAAAATAATTAACCGTACTCACCTTCAGGTTAGTGAAGGAACGAGAACTCTCTGACCACAACAATCAGAACTTCTCAGATGAAATTCAGCTCTATTATCCTCTTATACTTTCATATTCATATTTAGTTTTGATAGGACGAATAGTGTTAAATCCATCAGCAGCACATCAACACTAGATCATTAAAGAACCTGCTATTATTCTCTGTTTAATTTTTCTTAACTTCTGCATTTTACTTCCACATAAATCACTTGTTTTTCTCATTGCACATTCTGTTTCTCTGCCTTTTTTTCTTTGGCCTTAGATAATGACGGTGATGATGCCGCCGTAAACAGGCTTAGTGATCAATTTGTAGATCCTCCATCCACTAATTCACTGCTTCAATCAATAGAATAATTGCAAAGCTCAGCATGATGTGCATACAGGAACCAGCACTGCGGCCGTATGATGAATATGGATGGATGGATGGATGGATGGATGGATAGATGGATGGATGGACTGACAGGTGAAGAGGGAGGGATGAATGACGGATTGTGCACAATGGTGATAAATGAAGCAAAAACTCAGGGCGAGTTGCGTAAGTTGAAGACGTAGGTGGAGGGACAGCAGGGCCATAGATGAAGAGTGGGAAGATGATGGATAGATGCACAGAAAAGCTACAAATGGAACAGGAGGAGCTGATGAAATAAATAGAAAGGAGTGTGAACGGTGAGACGACTTAATGGAAAATGGAGGTGTGACTGGATAGACTCAGAGGAATGACATGAGGCAGTGTAGAGGCAGAGATGGACAGATGATGGATAGAGTGGGATTTAATAAGACGGATTTACAAAAGATGCAAGAACGAATAGATAGCTGTCTATAACAATGAGTGAAATATTCAGTTTCTTACATTTCTGTCATACATGTGTTCCACTGCTTACAGTTCATTTTCTATATTTCATGTATTTGTTGCTAGTAGCAGGACACTAGACAGCAATGGTCAAAGTTTAGCTTTGCATCTTTGGGTTTTTGGTCTAATTGTACTATGAACAGATGGTTCCACAAAACACTAACGCCATTCCATGAAGATGTATGACAGGGAGTTTGTGCCACTGCACAAATTGCTCAAGCATCTTTTTGCATTCTGCTTCATCATACCTTGACGTGTATCAGCACATGGCACAGAAACCTGTGCAGTCAACTGTGTAGACTGCAGTAAATTAGTGTAAAAATGTGAGGCTGCTGGAAACTATGGCTAGGTTTTTATTTTCCATCCCTGTTTTATTTAGGCCACTTTGTCCACTTTGCTGAAGCCAGTCTATTATTTCAGAGCAGATGAGACACGGAATGGATGTCTATAACAGTGATCTGTCACTCTTTCTTTGAATGTATGCCTGTGCTCCGGGCACTCTCATCTCATCTTGGCAGCTAACACATGCCCTCAGCAGGAACGATAGAGATTCAGCTGGTAAACAACAGTGTTTTGGAAGAAGTTTTGTACTTTTTACTACCTGCAGCGGAGAGGAGAGGAGAGGAGAGGAGAAAATCTACAAGAGAACACCTGATGATGTGCAAAGAAAATGGATAGAAATTATTGTGAAGAATTGTGTGTTCTTTGTGATGACAAAAGTGGGACGCAATGGATTTAAAAATAAAAGTGCATGGTTTACGTGTTCTGTAATTATGTTTGTATTATAAATGCCCAATAAAAATACATGGAAAAAAAATAAATAAAATAAATTTTTGTCTTTATACGGCTAGATGTATTAATAATTGATCAAAAAATGAAAATTGAAAAAGAGCAAAGTAACAGAAGAAGTAAAACACATAAAAAAAAAGCAAAAAAGGAGGAAATATAGAGAGGACGATTGGTGAGAAGGTGTGGCAAGAAGATGAAGAGCGAGCAGCTGGTTGATGACTGCTACCACATAAAACAGAGACTCTCCTCTAAATGGCGACCAGCGGACACATGTCTCTATACACCTGCGTGTGTGCGTGAGAATGTGTGAATCGGTTTACTCGTTTAACTACTGGCCACACGCATGTCACACATTGGCAGGGGCCAGAGCCAACCTTCTTGGCAAAGAAACGGCCAATCTGGCCAACAGAAGGGGAGAGAGCGAAAGAAAAAGACAGGATGAAGGTAGTGGAAAATGATTTTGACATTTCATTCTGCCCATGTGTAAACTTGTGCGGCTGCTGGCTTGCGTGCATTATAAGTATACTGCCCTCCACGTCTGTTCCTGACATTGTGCATGAAACTTTGTTAATGTTCACTTCACATGTTTCTTATGTTCACTCAAACTGTCACATACACACAAGTAGGCTGACGTCCAAATATTGGTCAAGCCTCAAGTGAAAGCTGAGACACAAATAGAAACACAGACAAGCCTCATTAAGGAATGAAAGTGACAGTTTTTCTCACCTATTGAAGTCGTGGCTGGAACTGGCTCTTTGGACACTGTACACATGACACAGGGAAACACAAAAGGTCAGTGAGAAACTGATTACAGTCAAATGTTGTCATAATTAAGGCCATTCAGAGTTTTTAGCTGGGTGACGTGCGGTGAGGTCATGAGGCAGATTTACAAATCTGAATGAACGCAGTGAAATAGTGAAAATCCTCCATTCAGTTGTCGGCAGAAGTCCTGGCTACCTCACCTTGTGTTTTTCAGTGCAGTTTAATGTCAGATCAGCAAGACTAAATATGTTACACACACACATAAAACACATACCTAGATTACATAAAGTTAGGACATGTGGCAAAAGTTTGTACAAACGCTTGAGAGATTGCGCAATTTGAGGTGAGGCTCAAATTGCGTAGTCGTACAAGAACTACTCAGATTCAGTAATTTTGACTATGACTTTGATCGATATGACTGGAATCATAAAGAAAAATTACATTTATGGCACAGACCAGTGGACAAATATAAGTTATTTTATTTTATCATTATTACTTTTCGTGATTACAGGTAAGGCGCTGCCTCACCTGCCTCCCCTAAATGCATGTCCCTGCTTTAATAACACTTGCCACCTGAGCAGTAAGAAAAATCAGCTGATTGAGGCAAGTTGAAACAATATACATCTTTCCAGTTTCAATGAAAGACAATTTTAAGATTAATTTGTCCAAATCTTTGTCTCAATCACCGTCAGACAATATCAATTTGAGTAAAGTTACACTGTTACACAAAAAGTAGAAGCTCCAATTATCCACCCTGAGGTGCGCCATTTTGTGCTGATGACCGCATTTCCCTCATGACTGTCAACCTCTCACAACAGAAAAATGTCACACGGCACCTTTGAGCATCTTCAAGGGTTATGTGTGTGTGCGTGTGTGTGAGTTTGAGTGTTTACCTGAGTAGTAGGAATTCAGCAGGGATTTGCTCTGCAGTGTCTTGCTTCCCTGAACAGAGAAGGAGCAGGGGGAGGGGGAGGCTGAGGAAGCGAAAGGAGGGACGGGAGGTGAAAAGACGGTGAAGGATAGAATGAGAAAACAACACAAAAGGAGGAGAGGAGGTGAAGGAGGAGGTAGGAAAAGGGAAAGGGACATGAAGGATGAGAAGAAAAAAAGGCATTGGAAGGGAAAACAAATGGAGAAAGCAGAATTTGAAGAATAGGGATTGAACGGAGGACAGAGGAAGTGGAGAATGGAACAAGGGCGATGGGGACATCAGGTGAAGGACATAATGTAGAAGCCCCAGGAGAAAAACAAAACAAAAAGGTTAGGTCAGTGACCTCCTCTAAAAAAACAAAACAACAACAATCAATCATCACAGGACACAATTAACAATGAAAACATACGCAAAGGCAGATCAATACTCCATATTCAACAGCAAGAGGAACAATCCAATAACACTAATGGCACCATCAATGCTACAAATATTGAATTCCGAAACATAAAAGTTGTTCTGGCCCAATGAGCATGCACTTAAATCTGACATGCTCTCCATATTGGTCAATACATTCAACTGATTTAACGGCTCGTATGAAGAATGAAGGCGAAAGTAAACCGTGTCGACCAATGACGAGGAACAGAGTGGGAAAAAAAAAAAAAAACTAGAGAGCAGAATGAAATCTAAGCGTTTTACGGTGGCTATTTAAACCTCAATCATTACACGCTGAAGTGGACACAAGCAAATTCAATTTTGTGGAATAATAGCAGGGTTGCACATACTTTATTGGCTCTGCTAACTCAGCTAGCCTGGCAGTTATAGTTAAGCCAAATGAATTACAGTATGAGAGACCTTAGCCGAAAAGTCAGTTCAAAGAGCTTAAAATTACTACATGCAGGTTTGTCATGTCAAGAAAAAAATGACTTGCTAAACAAAAGTGTCTTACTGTTGCTACACCACAAGCTATCAGAAAGAGAGAAAGTAACACTGTATAATAGCAATAGAGGCCAAGCTGTTGGAGGACAGAACACCAGACGTCACTGTGGGAAACAGCAACAGCAGCATATTAAGAATGACATTATCATCATCATCAATGCTTCAGGGAATGATTTTGATAGGTGCTGACAAATGTCAGTTATGTGAGGTGTCAGGAGAAAATGCATCTTGCTAAAGACTTTACAACCGCCTGAATTGGTGAATTTGGTGTTTTGAAGGTGGAGTTAGGGTTAGGGTAAAATAAAATAATACTACTGTGTGTTCATTTTCAAATCCACAGCATGTTTATCAAACCATTCATTGAGCTTTGGTGCACTGTGGATAGAGAAACTTTTGAAGAGGCCTCACATTACATGGAACCCGGGAAGAGAAAGGAAAACAACAACAAAAAAGGTTTTGAGATATTGAAAAAGTATTTTACTAAAGACGTAGTTATATATTTTCCTCGGCATGCCCCTTCTGGGCCTCGTAGGTTAGAAATGTCTCATCATACATTAAAAATAATCATAATCAGCTGTAGCAGTTTTGTTGATTTGCAAAGATTTTACACCCAGGCTGGAGAGAAAGGACATGATAAAAATGCTTCAACTTCCACTTCTCCTTCAACAAATTGATTTGCGTGATTAATTTACTGACGTAAAATGTATGTGTCACTCTGCAAAGTTTGCTAACCTGCTACATTAGTACAAAAGCTTTTGCTTTGGTCAAACTAAAAAGGAACATCTCGCAGCCAGTGGTAAGAAATGACTCCAGGGAGAAAAAAAAAAAGAAAGATAGAGGTGGGTCTTTGTTGACACGATCAGGGGGAACATAGTTGCACAGGGTAAAAAAGCATTGCAGCTTTAACTAAGTAAATTCCTTGCTACACTCAAACCCATCAAAGTAATGGACAGAATTGGAATCACCAGCTTAAATGGGCCACAGTGGGAAGTCAACAAAGTAAAATCTACAAAAAATAAAAGTTCAGGAGACATCCCATTGCTTAGAAATGCGATTCACAATGAGAGCTTGCTTTCGTAAACAGTGACGGGTGGCTGCTACGCCCTTGAAGATACACACTACCTCTTGCATACACACAGACACTGCTGGGGCTCTATAAATAAATGATATGTAGGATAGACACAGGCACGCACACACACAAAAGATAAAACCCAGGGGGTCCGCTGGGAGACTGACTGTGACATATTATATGCTAGCTAAGCCTGTTCAATAATCCACACTAGATATCACAGCTAGCGTACACACATTTATCTACAGGACCTGCAGGTAGATGGCGCATGTGTGTGACTTTGACTGCTCACCTTAAACTGAGTGTCATTCATCTATGGCATTTTAGGGAGACACAATCATGCAGTATTTTTTTTTTTTTTTTTTTTTTGCATGAGTTTGTTCATCATTTGTCATTTATTTTGGTCCAAGTTAATGCCCATTAATGAAAAGGCTTCCAAAACTATGCTTCTCTGCTGTTTCTCCTTTGGCACTTTTCTTTCTTCCTTTCCCAAATGCATTTCCATTTGAGGGGTTTACTCTGGTTAAGTATTACTCTGCAACCATTTTGCTTTGTCTTATAAAGTGGTAATGACTGCCTACTACTTAATGCATATCTTGGACAATCAGATTGCGAACCTATTCTGAAAATCTAAGAGCAAATATGACTGAGAAGTAATACATCCTGTTACGAATAAATCAAAGACTGTTTGCTCACCGGTTGCATTAGGAAAAACACCAACTCCAACAGTGCTCTGTACTTTCCTGGAAAGTTTTCTCTTAAAGGAATTTTACAAATGGTAGCAGACTTGATAATTTTCTGATGTGAAAATTATCCACTCCTCCTTTGTCTAATTCTTATTTATTTTGCTTGTTTGCTGCAAATTTCCCCTACTGCGGGTGATTTAAGTTTTATCTTCTCCTCCCTCCACTGTCCTCTCTTTCCTCCGCCTCTCTTCATCTCACCCTTTTGCTCCCCTCTCCTAATACCCCCAAACACAACATATTTTCTCCTCTTCTGTGATAAAATCCCCCTCGTCTCATGCGCACTGGCACTGTATGCTAATGCGACGCAAAAAGAAGCTCAGCTTTAATACGGCGAGGAGTGCACCTGCATACCAAACTAAATCTGCTCTGATGGCAGTGTCCTGTGAAGATAGCCGGTGACTGGACGAGAATGCAATAACACAAAAAGGTTATTTGCCCTGCGAGGGTCCACTTGCGCAAATATTATTGGGTCCCCTACCTTGTGTCAGCGTTTTTCTCTGTCTCATTAGGACGGGGCGTGGATCGGTGGCTGCGAGTGTTTGTGTGTCTGTTGGCTTTGAGACATTTTCAAATGTCCATGTGATAACAGACAACTGACTGTGAAATAAAAAATTGAAAAAGAGAGACTGAAAATTGACACTTTCTTTAGTAAACCTGACAGCTTACTCCCTCGAGCTTTAAATGGAGAGATTAGCAAACTGAACTGAGACTGGATAAAATTTATGGGATGATATGGCATATGTAAAAGCTATGGAAATTTTAAAAAAAATTCTAGAGTTTCACGAAGTAGAATGGGAGGTAGCGCCTTTAGCTATGAGGCCTCTCTACTGTAGAACCAACTCACATTTTGGGTTCAGGAGGCAGACACCCCCTCTACTTTTAAGGTTACAGTTAAGTTTTTCATTCATTCATTCATTCATTCATCTTCTGTAACTGCTTGTCCTGTGAAGGGTCGTGGTTATCAGGCGAGAGGCGGGATACACCCTGGACAGGTCGCCAGTCTATTGCAGGCCTAACACAGAGAGACAGACAACCATTCACACTCACGTGCACACGTACAGCCAATTAATGTCTTTGGACTGTAGGAAGCCGGAGTCAGTTAAGCCTTTCCTTTTGGATAAAGCTTACAGTTAGGGCTGGCTCAGGAGTCCCTGAACCGTCTCTTAGTTATGCTGCTATAGGCCTAGGCTGCTGGGGGATGATGCACTGAGCACCTGTCCTCTACTTTCTTCTCTCTCGCACCGAGCACCTATCCTCTGATTTCTTATCTAATATCTTCTCACCTACTAATCATGCATTTGTGTGCTATTACTGTATAGCATGTTAACAGCTGTGTGTCCCTCTCTCCATCTCCCTTCCATCAGCTATATCTTGTACTTGTATCACAATTAGATTCTACATGTATGCTTTAGTCAGATGTGTATGTTTATCTAGTACCTCCTACTGCTCTCTTCTCTGTCTTTCTGTTTTAGGCCAGGTTTAACAAAGCGTCTTGACACAGTTTGTATTGTTATTGATGCTATATAAATTAAATTGAATTGAAGACATGAACCCAGCTCATTAGGTTCATTTGTTTATCTCTTTCTCTTTTCCCAGATCTCTGATCCGATGATTATAGGAGTTTCCAGCCTGTCCATTCAGATTCTGCCACAGTCTCAATCAGACAATCATTTTATCACTGCCAGATTTCACCTCTGTTGCCATTTCAGTTGCAGCATTGCGATCCTCGTCTACCCCGTTAACCTCCACTCAGCGCATTCAGGGCCCAGGATGACCGCAGTGCCCATCCAGATTTCCAGCATTCTGACCACCACCACCAGTGAACAGACTTGTGGGGTTTCCTGTACTAGGCGCAGCCTTAACATCTCATGGTGAAAATATAAAATAGACACAGTGTCACAATTGGGTTTAATTGCCTCATTTGTTTTCTATAGTGCACGTTGCCAAATGTAATCTTCATTGTTTACTCTGAAGGAGGTCTCTTCTGATTTTCTAGCATCTCTCCAAATGACTGAAATCTAAGCAAATAATACTATTCTGGATGCTAAAACTTTTTATTTAGCCTAAAGCAAGGCCTAGTCAGTTCTGCCTGGAAGCTAAAAAACAATCTTTAAGTCAAAATAACTATTTCTTCACCTGATTCCCAAAAGATAGCAAGTGTCTTGTTTATAAATCCTCAAACACCCAAGCTGCCATTCCCAGACTATTCAAATGTGCAGTTAAGTCCACACGGAAGAAAGGAAATGTCCAAGTTAATCAAAGACTGAAGGCCAAGAAGACAGTTAACTCTCTTCTAAATTGTGCAAGTGCCCACACACACGGTCAGTTCAATTTGAAAGCAAATAACATGTCAAAGTTTAAAGTGACCCAGCTTTATCAGATAGGTATGTAAGGTCCCGATAAAACTGGTCAGCTGTAAGTGTTTCCAATGCAAAAACATTACTGCACGTCAGAACTGCAGCGTGGACGGTTATATAGAGTGCAGGCAATTACAGCCAGCATTAGCTTGCCACTTAGTCCCTCTCCGGCACCCCTGGCTTTCAGCGGCCAAGCACTCCCAAAAGGCCAGCTTGACATTTTCAAGAGAAAAAAAAGGCCCTCCTGAGAGGTCCTGTCTAATTACGCCGGGCACACACAGTCGCATGCACACACACACACACACACACACATCATTTACAAAGAGATGGTAATATGGCTCCACAAATGCAGGCCGGTTAACTTTCACAAGATTGCAGTTGAAGGTATGTGTAATATGCATACAGGAGCTGTCCTTCCATCTTGCCACAACACCTGTGTCTGAGGCATCACAGAAAAGAAAAAAAGAAAAGAGCTAGAGTAAGATGGAAGCTAGTGAAGCAGTATAACACACTGCTGATATTGGGGAAAGACGACCATATGGAGAGTTATATTACAAAATGAGATGTCCACTATTTGAATAAATGAATGTGACAAAATGATTAATGGCACAGAGACCTAGTGCAGTATATGTGTGGAGACAAGGCCAAATTAAACATTACACTGTGAAATAAAAGTCAACTTACTGCAAAATTGCAAACTATTTAAATCTTTATTTTTTTTTTCTGTCCTCCCTCAACACAGCAATTTTTCATGCACATGTGCTGTTTTCTTTGTTAGATATTTAGAGATTAAATTGGAGCTTATTCCCCAGTTGAACTCTATGATGGTGCCGGCTGGTCTTTATATTTAGGACAGCCATTCAGGCTATAGTGACTTACTGAACCCGTTGAGGTCCTGGTTGGAGGTGGAGAAGGGGTCATCTTTGTGCAGGGTGCTGACCTTGGTGGTGCTCTTATCAGCCGTCGTCACCGGACCCATCTCCCTCTGCTGAGTGGAGCTGCTCGCCGTTTCCTTCTGCTTTTTCGCCAGCTTCCTACAGTGGTACAGACACATACACACAGACAGCACGAACACGGGTATTTTTACACATCCTGAGGCTGAAGACAGTCGCATAGATGCAGACAAGCATGCGTCATAAAACCAAACACACTCTCAGGGGGATGATTTATGGTGAGAACAGCGAGCAAAAAGAAATGTTACCTCTTTATCATGCAGTGACTTGATACTTGAGTACAGGAGAGACAAATAGCCAAATGGGGACAAACATTTTGTATGCACTGCAGTATTCAGAAGTTTAAAATTAAAGTTTTTGTATATATTTCTTTTGAGTGTGAACAGCCATATATTGTAGCCATGTGCACATGGTTTTGTAAATGAACACTGATGAAAATGAACTGACATCAGTACACATTTACAGCAACATTTAAAGCAATTCTCATCATTGCTATTCCAGTTACTGTTGTCATTGTGAAGAATATATTTTGACATAAGTTAAAACGAAGACCTACCGGCCATTCCTCCGGATTTTTAAAATGATTGCCCTTTTAGTGCTTCTTCAGAAGTTATCAAGTTACTAATCAACCTTGGAAAACTAGAGTGGAATAGAAAAATCTTCAAATGGTCATTTTGGTTTTGAAATTCCTCTTTCAAATGCTCTTCAGACATTTCATCTTTATCTCATTCAGATTATTTAAAAAAAAAAAAAGAGAAATGGCACCATTTCAGCCATAGTGTCTAAAAAAGATAAGAGTTTCCAAATGTCAGTTGTAGTTACTCAGAGAAAAAAAAAAAAAAAAAAAAAAAAACCTGCACTGACTCTTCTGAATTAGGCTTTTTAAGCTGATGACATTATCCAGCAGACTTGAACAGTATATGCTTCATTTCCAGGATGAGTACCATTCTACATGACTAGAAGGCAGGCATATTTCTGTGAACGCCTGTTGTAAAGGCTTAGAGATTAAAAGGAAAGGTATATTTTGTTCTCAGGAGCAATTAGAGCAAAAGAAGGACTAGTGGTATGATTCAGTGGGGAGAGGTTGACATTCAGTACTTTGGGAACATGTGGGGCTTCTACAGTGGCTATACATAATGGTAACTGCTGATGAGATGTCCCTTGAGTGTGGTCGGATCCTTCGATTTATTTTTTTTTCCTTTCATAGTTCACATGCCGCAACACCCATCTGTTGGTCATTTCGCGACGACTATTTTGAATTGTACCTGAACCTTCAGTTTCAGTTCCCCAGAGAGACCAGATGGCAGGAGCCATTACAATCTGACACTGTACAGTAGATTTAGCAGAGCTCGCTAGAGTGCCAAGATAAAGCAGATTTTTACTGTCCCCTCTTGCATGTACTGTACTGCATCTAGCTGAAATCACCCCCAGAAGTAAGAAATGTCCTATGAACCTGAAAGTACTAGAATTGATAATTAGTGTGCTTCATTTTAATACGAATGTGACACTCTGTGCTCTGTTCTGCAGTTGACTCATCAGGAAATTATAGCTAGTACATCACCTCAACTAGACATCTGTGCCCAAATAATGCCCAGACTTAGTATGTCATAAGAGGGCCACCAGCCGTGTCATATTTTCATATTTCAAAGGGTCTTTAATGAGTAGCTAAAAAAATAAATAAAAAAATGCAGACTCCTAGTGACAAAGCAGGTCCAGTCTTTGCAGCCTTGAGTATCTTAACAATCTTTTGTGCGTAGATCCGGCGTTTAATTGAAAATTCAAGTAATTTTCATGAAACTTTTATGTCAGGAAATATCACACGACTAACATTCGTCCTGAGTGATATAACCTATCCAAGTCATTCTGTTGTAAACAAATCAGAGCTCAGATGACGTTTCGCTGTTACACGTCTGTCCATCACTACATAAATAAGTACAGTCAAATGAAATGACTGGCCCGGCATAACACAGTACAGAAGATGCACTGATAGTGAGCACACATGCATCCAGATAACTTCAAGTGTGTTATTTTGGTGAGTGAAAGAAACTTAACAGCTTGTTATGTCGTGTCATCATTTGGGGCATGCAACAAACAGCGCTGCTTGTGGTTCTGACACAGCAGTAGGTGGCAATCCATTAGAGGTGGCACTATATTCTGCTGCGCAAAACTGAGACTGGATCTCAAGTGCTTTCTATAGCCTCATGTGGAGACGCATTAGAATGCTAGGTGTGAACATGTGTTGTGATAAATTCACTCACTCAGGATGCATGTTAATACCAAATCAGGGCCTATGTTGTATTGGTTTTCATATACGCTATGACAGTTAGACAATAAGCGAGTGCAAGGCATGACCAAAGAAAGAGCTGTAGGTTTGTGTCAACAGCTTGAGTGCGTTATTAATCACAGGGTGGTTCAATTAAATGGATGTTACCACTGATATTCACAGTCAGCAATTAGAGGGGATCATACAAATGATGATAAACTTGGAGAAATACGGGCTTTTCAGATTATGCAAAATCACCCAAATGCACCACTGGGTTTTATGTATTTAAGGCCTTCAGCGTCTAATTTGAGGAGGAGTAAGAGCAGGTCCTCTTAACATGATTTCTGAAAATGTGGAGTTTCATAAGCACAGTGAGCATTCAGCGTAGAACTGCACTACATCTTTTGTGTTCCGTAAAGGAAAAATGTGAACAAATGGCCATTTTACGTGCACTCTAAACAACACTTCAATTTGAAAAGGTATTTTTCTATCCCTTTTAGCATGTTGGTATGGGTCATGGATCAGTAAGTGCTACAAACACCACCTCAATTTAAAATATCAATGAGGTTTCGATTTTATTCAAAATTACCCACAGAGGCAATTGCTCAAAAATCATTGCTCCAGTTTCATGTAAAGTTTTCTTTACGACCAAACCTGGATGAGGAATACCTGCTGAGAACCATGTTATCACCAGATTCAAGTAGCGTACACTACTGCAGTTTCAAACATTTAAGTATTGCAACAGTGACACTGAATCTGCTGAATGTAAAATGGATATATTAGCATACCAGCTTTTAAAAGACAGAAACCCAAGCATTATCCTTTGTATCTCCTTGGTTTGTTGTGTTGTGTATGTTTACTAAATCCCAAAGCCTTGGGTTTATAGATGCAGTGAACCCCTTTAACTTTCAAAATAGCTGATAATACACAGCTCACTGTCATGTCAGCACTGTAATTGCTTGTTGCTTTATGTTTAATATATATATACCTATGAGGCATAAGATTATAACCACCTCTCTAATATTGTGTAGGTCTACCTTGTGCCTCCAAAACAGTTTTGACTCATCAGAGAATGGACATGGACCTTCTGAGGGTGTCCTGTGGTGTCTGGCAACAGAATGTTGTCAGTGGGGGCCTTTGGGTCCTATGGGTTGAGCGGAGGGGCCTCTGTGGATCATCCCACAGATACTTGATCAGTTTGGGATCTAGTGAATTTGGAGGCCAGGTCAACACCTTGTGCTGTTCTTCATGTTTTTTGAGTTGTTCCTAAACCGTTTTCGTGTGTGTGTCTGTGTCAGGCTGCATCCTGCTGGGGATGGCTGCTGCCATCAAGGAGTGTCATTGCTATGGGGTGAGGGTCCCTGGTCTGGTCTAGGTGGGTGGTACATGTCTAAGTAACATCCACATGAATGCCAGGTCCAAAAGTTTCCCGGCAGAACATTGGATTGTCACAAGATGGTCAATGTTATTAAGTCAGTGGTCATAATGTTATGCTTTATCGGTATATGTACAATATAAATAAAACATTTCTGCAAAACAAAGCACTAAACTACTGTTAACAGACAACAGATGTGTGCATGTAGAGTCAAAGTTAGTGTGAACCATTTTCCTTTTTTTTTTTCCAAGTTTTGGATACACATGTAAAATATCATCAGTTGAACTTAATCATGTAAACCCCACAGTTGCATTAGTATTTGCAGTTGCACCACATACACTTTACTCTGTCACCAGAACATGATTTGTTTTCACAAAAATGTGGCAGAAAAACACCCTGCGACGATGTGAGAGTCCTGCGCTGCCCACAAGCTGTCAGAACAGAGCGACCCATTAACCAAGTTTCTCACAGAGTGTACAAGCCGTGTTTGTTCGCATAAGAGCCTTCTGTGGTTTGCAAATGAACAACAGATTCCGTCAGTAATATATGTGTTTCAAAAACAGTGGTTTAGTCCAGTAAATTTAGCTCCAATTGAGTCATATAAAAACCATCTCATGCTTTTCTGAAGTCAGCATAAAAAAACCTCCTCCGGAATCCACCAACACACTTTTCTACTCATTTAAAGCGTCTGATATCTAGTCACGAAAGGCACATAGTGGGCTGTGTGTATATGTGTGCAAGCAGCGGCTATAATACTGGCAAGCACAAGTGTGTGTTTGTTTCCATGAGCAAACGCTTTATCTCCCTGAGAGTTGTGCAAGGACTGCGTGTGCTGGACACTCAGTGTTTTCGCCTGTGTGAGTGGTACACGCGTCAGTTGTACTGGGCTGCTGGTCCGTGTTGGGCAGTGAGTGGGTGTGTTTCTCGGTGACTTATCACGAAGCCGCCTAATACGCCTAATACATGTGTCTCTGAGAAACTGCTGTGTGTTGCACAGTCACTCCAAAAAAGCAAATCCGAGGCAAGTACACATTTTCTTTAGAAAATGAATCGTATCCAATAATAATAAAGCTTCATGCCATTTTTCATTAAACAAGGGTATGTGTTGACACCCCAGAGAATGATTTCAGTACAGTAGAAAAATACAGAAATATATGAATGTATTCCTTGACATTTTAAAGTCAAAGCAAAATTAATCAAACATATTATGGATTATTGGAATTTGAATGTGAATCTCAGGTCTGATCAAATGTAATATTTCATGGCAGACATTTTGATTTTGTTCTTCAGAATAAGAACTGGCTGCAACTTTGCAATACTTTGCGTCATACGCAGAGCTCTCTCTAAATGTCCGAGCTCCTCATCCTATCTCTGACGCTGAGCCCAGCCACCCTATGGAGGAACCTCATTTCAGCTGCTTTTAACTGTGATACCATTCTTTCAGTCCCTACTCAAAGTTCATGACCGTAGATGAAAGTTGGAACAAAGATGGACTGGTAAATCGAAAGCCTTGCCTAACAGCTCAGCTCCCCCCTTCACCACTCTGTCCATCTCTCGCACCATTGTACCATCACTTGTGAATGCCCCCCCCCCGACCCGAGTTACAAGAACTCCCTTCATTGGGACAAGAACTCATCACTACGCCACAGGGAACAAACCAACCAGCGTCTTCCGTCACAGCACCATGGCCTTGTTACTTGGAACTGCCAACCCTAATCCCAAGCGCTTTACAATAGACTGCAAATCGTACCAGGGGGTTCTGAAGGTCACGGTCCCATAAAACCAGCAAAACCATATAATTTGCAAAAAGCAGGGATGTGATTCTGAGGTTCCTATTTGATAGGGGATACCTCCTCCGATTGTCACAAGAGGTGAGTTGGGGAATGAACTGGCCCCAAATCTCCTGTAATCTGAACTCGGCTTTATTGTACGGCCTTTTTTTGTACATGCTGGGTTACTGTCGTACCTTGCTGGGTAGCAAGCAAAAATGTCGGCCGTGAAAAAGGTCCATAGATTGTACTGATACAGTATGTGCTAAACTTTATCTGGTGAAGTTAAACAAGATGCTCCATCCCAGTCTGCTCATAATTGCTACATAAACGTTAGCGTTGAGTTGGGTTCTGTGCCTGCAGCAGACATTTTTATCTATGATCTTTGTGACTACAATTGTGCTTATTGTATGTGTGTGTTCACGATTGTATTTGTTGATCTGTTTATCGGCCAAAAAGCAATAAGCTAGAGGTCAGATGCAGAGGCTACATCACTTTTCATCCCCATCATTCCACAGACTCACAGACTAATGGCAATAATATGTGTGTGTTACCCAGACAAAGAGATATGTAGAGAGAGCATATTAGCATGTGCGTGTGTGGGTGTGTGCGCGCGTGCGTGCGTGCATGCGGGTGCGTCTGGGATCAGATGATGAGCTTATCAGCCAGAGACAGAGCAGAGGGTGAAAAGTGAACATGAGAAAGTCAGAAAACAAATGAAAGAGTTCCAGAATAAACAAGGAAATGGAAGGAAAAAGAAAAACAATAACCCCGGAATGAGGGAAAGTGAGGGTGTTAGAGAGAGAAGTGTAGAAAGGAAAAGGAGGACAAAGTTTCTCCCATAATCACTTCCTTCCATCAGCCCCAGATTCAACCTTGCTCTATTCCACACCAATTTATAGGCGATGGAGCCTCAAAACCTCCTGTGTGATTGGAGCTCAGAGTGGCCTATTCCTGGCTATCTGACTGCACTTTGACAGAAAGTGGGCAGGGGGCGAGGAGGAGGAGGAGGAAAGGAGCAAAGAAAGGAGAGCCAAATGGAAAAGATGGACAGATGTAGAAGGAATGAAGAACAGGATGCTCAAAGAAAACAGAGGTGAGAGTAGTGGTAGTAGTAGGGAGAGAGAGAAATGAGGGAAGCAAGAGAGGAAAATGATGATTAAGAAAGTGACACAGCTGACAATACTGAGAAAGTAGTAGTAAAAGCAACAGGAAGATTGTTGCAAGAAGACAAAGGCTTCCTCTATCACTACACCTCTACCTAGGGCACATTCATCCCAATAATGGACTCGTTTAAATGATAAATTCCTTGCATATTCTAAGTGGCAATGAGCGCAACATAATCCCTCTCTAATGAATGTCACGGTGGCAGTTCATTAAGCACTAAGCTCATCCCGCCGGGCGCAGAATCACGGACTACTTTGTGCCCCGGCGACGTTAATTGCAGGCAGTTTGATGTGTCGATAATGAGAGATGTGTGGTAGATACATTTTTGTTTTTTTTGTTTTTTTGAAACGGGGTGATAGAGTTTTGGAGGAGATGCTCTCACTGAGAGACGTGATATGAGAAGAAATGAAGTGAAGCAAAGTGAGGAAAAAAACTACTCTTTAATTGTTGCTCATTTGATGCATTGGGTGTCATGAACACTTGAAGGGCTCATTTCCCAAATGCTGGGTATGCATTCAATGGAATTCATTACGGAAGTTCATCGCTCAGGATTTTTTCACAGTCTGTATGACTTATTTATTTAATCTTCATCTGTATAGGGACAAGTTGGTAGCAACGCACGCCAAAGAATAAATAACCTCCTCTGATGTAAAAGTGTGCTATTGATTTTATAAGATAGAACTTTTCTTGAAGGTCAGAATATTTGTAGCATAAGTGGGAAGACATCCATTTGACTTCTTTTTTTGTGGAGACGTCATGCCTGAAGTTTTCTTTTTATGGAGAAAATGGGGTGGTTTGTACCGCTAAAACTTTTTTCTTCCTTTTTGTATTAGTAGGTTTGAGCTAATTTTGCCACATTCACTTTAGCTGTGCTTATTTCTTGCTACCTTTTGACTGTGTTTGTTGTTATCAGTGTTAATTTTGCCAGACATTTTTGATTTAGTCTTGAACTTAAAACACTGATCAACCTTTTGAATGTCCGATATTCAAATTACATCCCATCACATCAAATCGCATTCTAGCCCGATCTTGTCTCGTTAACATTTTGTCATAGTTCATTACAAATACCAGATATAAGTTTTAGCTCGTCAGCGTCCCGTCTTAGAATATGCAGGAGATGAGGTTTATGGGGACCAGTGTGTTGGACACCTTATTAGGTAAGTGGACATTGCACGCTCTTTGTTTCCCTTGCTTTCTATTTCCTCTTCTCTGTCCTAGGTCAGTCGGATTAAAGGAACAAAATCGCAGAGGGGTTCTGTATTTTTTTTAGGGGGGAGGTCGCACATCTCTCTGCACTTCCACAGGCTACGCAAGTGTCTTTTGGCTGGTGCCTGGGCTTTACTACTCTTATATGCTACAACTGTGAAGGTATGGATGAAAGACATGGCTGAAGATGCCTGAGGACTCACCACTCTTTTGCTGGAGGAGCCTGCATCATGTTTCACCCATTACCTTCTTGACTTTTTTAATGTAACTAGTAAAATAAATATATATTCTTTTGTAACTCTGCTATTTGTCTACTTTATGTTGCGGCACTGTAGGGCCATCATGGTTGTCACTGCAAATTATGTAAATAAAAGTAGCCAACTGAGGGCCCCCTTTCAAATTTTTTTCACATGGCCCAAAACAATTGCTTTGTTTTTCTGTCCTGATGGGGCGCCCCTGTATTCTGGACTTTTTTTTTTACCTAAACATAACTGTGGCTACAAATATATTGCTGTATACAACCACAGATAAATCGATGTGACAGAGCCACCATTTGTTGGTGACCAGGATTGTTCTTTCCTAGAGAGCGATGCATGCTGTGGGAATTGCATTTATTTTAGTAGACGCCTGGCAAGCCAACAGGGCAACCTCAAGGCATCCAATCAAACAAGGAAACGACATTTGTTTCACTTGTCGGGGGATTGACAGAGCTCCCGTATAATAGCTGGAATGGCCTCAGCCATTCACTTGGCAGCCAGATAGCTCAAATATCCCGGAGACATCCCCAGCCAGCGCTGCAGTCAGTCACTTCAGGATGACAGCAGTAGCTCCAGAGGAGGCTGCAGGCGAAGCCCAAACAAACTTTCATCTGCGTATCACAGGATTTAGAGGCAGACCCACCAAGTGAGGGAGAGATTGAGGGATATATAGAGAGAGAGGTGAAGAGAGAGATAAAGGTTTGAGGGAGAGAGAGACAGAACGCACATGCACACATAAACACACTGCGGGACTGCAGTAGACGCGCACAAACTTAATCCCTTCTCTCATGTAACAGTAAACATCCTTGGGCCATAACTGTATGTGTATGCATATGTGATTGTATGTACTCATATGTATGTACACCTACTTCTTTGTGTGATAATTGCTACCTGTGTATGTGTGTATGGACTTTGTATCAGAATTTCTTTAGAAAGATAAAGTACTTTTCAGGCATTCTCTTAAATGCTGTGGCTCAGTAGGTAGAGCGGGTTGTCCACGAACCAGAGGGTTAGCGGTTCGATCCCCGGAATGTGCCAGATGCCGAAGTGTCCTTGAGCAAGACACTGAACCCCAAGTTGCTCCCAGTGCGTGGCACTGGTGTGTGAATGTGTGTGTGCTTGTGTGAGCGAATGGGTAGATGTGTCTATGACTGTAAAGCGCTTTGAGTACCAACAGGTAGAAAAGCGCTATATAAAAGCAAGGCCATTTACCATTTAAATTTATCTGTATTCTTGTATATTTGCTGTTTCTCACACTGTTTGCTTGTCCACTACCATTTTACTAATGAAAGAATCCAGAGCCATTATGGATTTCAGAAGCTGGCACTGATATTTCTAATTGAAAGAAAAAAAAAAACTAAGTATAAATAATAATAATAAAAAATAAATTGTTGATGATGCCCCCCAGAATTTAGAGAGAGAGAAACACTAGAAAATAAAATCAGTGAATAAGAGCAATGCCAGTCTTTTCACTTTTCTGTGTCCCTGCATGTTCCTGCTTTGCGTATCATCTCCACATTTGAACATGGTCACTCAGTGAGTGCGTACACACTGCACAAAGCATGCGTGAGTTGTGCATTTATACAAGGCCGTGATGTCTTTGTGTGTTTGACTGCGCCTAGGTCTTTTCACGTGTGCGTGTGTCTATATTGGCACGTTTGTAGAAGATTTAGCAAGGCGCCGACTGTTCCTTTTTTCTCTGCCGCAACAAATTAAACACTGCAGTCAGAGTGGAAAAGCAGCAAAACCACTCTGGTGGCTGCTGTCTTTCTAATTGTGTCAGGTTTCTGTAAAGGAGTAATTTCTGGTGGGATCAAACAGCCTCGGGGTGGGGGCTGTTTTAGGAAGAAGTTTTGGCGTGTGATGACTGTTCCGCTCGGTTCGGACTCTGCTGCAGATTTGGAAAAAAAATTCCAGAAGCTTTGAAGGCAGCTGAGGGAGCAGGGGTTTTAGAAATTCTCTGCAGGGATTTGCAGGTGAGCTCTGGGCAACATGTGATTAGGCAGGGGTGTGTACTTGTGTGCGCTGGTACGTGCATGCGCATGTATCGACAGCCATAATAGGTCGTCATTGCAACTGGTTAATAAGCAGGATATAGCCGCTAAGAGGAGAAGATAACAGTGAGTTGCACTGACCTTATAGGACAAGACACTTAAAGACAGCCATGCAAACAATGTAGATGAAGTCTGACTGAAACTTGCCCTTTGGCACAAAAGTAAGGCTGTAGTCACTTCGGCCAGTTAATGGAAAACATACATTAAAGCCATAAAGAGTTTTGTCATAGTGTTGATGTGTCATACGGTTTCACTGTGACACATTAAACTAATATGGTTCATGTGAATCAAAACCAGGCTGGTCACAAAGGTTGGAAGGACTGAAACTTTGTTTCAGCTTTGAATAGTTAAGTCACTATGGAAAATGTACAAACAGTCTCTGTTTTGACATTATACTGTACATACGCTTGCCAGTTCATTAGGTACACAAATGAAAATGAATGCATTCTCATAAAAAATCATCTCACACTAAATCTTAGATTCATGCAGGTTGCAATCCCTAATGTTCAATGTTCCCCCAATTTTCAGTACAGTTATTTGCAATTATTTAATTATATTATTGTAGTTTTCTCCACAGTGTTTTCTTGTGCATCTGTTTACAGTTGCTGTTGCGGGTGAGTAATGAAATTTCATCCTAACCCTAATGGTATTTGGCTTTTGTCCAAATAACCGAGAGAGCTGTCGATTCAATTGTGAATTTAATTTTGGATGCGTTGGTTTGACGCACTATTATTTTGACCACCCTTTTTTTTTATTTTTTTGGTCAGCGAGCTACGCCAAGTAAAGGACACGCTTTTGTGTTTAATTTGATAGCCTGGAACAGCACTACAAGCTACATCCTCCAAAAGAATCATGAATTACCACATACCATAGCCTTAAGACTTAGTGCAGGACTGCAATTATATTAGAAAGCATTTGTTTTCACTGGTGTACCCAATGTTTTGGCAAGCGAGTGTACATTAACAATATACTTTTGTCATGCAGTATCTCACATATATGTAGCTTTGGTAGAAAATAACTGAAAACTGACTTCTGCCTACTAAAGAATAAATGTGTTTTGAATACATTTTGAGGTAATGAATGCACTCTGCACACTGTTGGAAAGTGTGCGCTCCTTTAGTTGCATTTTCTACTCTGTTCTTGAATTTTTGTTGGCAAGCCACTGCAAGTCTGAATTTGTATTCCTTCAGAGTTATGATTTAGTAGCACCTGCCAAATGACATATTTTAACTCCAGGCTGCTGCGTTTCTCTATCAAGTCACAGTTTGTATTTGGCAGCGTAGACCTTTTTATAATGCTGTGTAAATAGCCAGCTGGCTGCTAAAACAAATAAACAGGTAAAATGTGTTTTTTCATTATGGCCATAGGGTTGTTTTTTCTTCTTCTTTTTTTTCAGTAAACCACCATGCCTTGGAAGTTTAAAATACTTTCAAACACTTTACGTCCTCAAATATGAAACAAGTTGAACAGGATGCAAGAAAACAATACATAATCTTAACAAAAGTAGTCATATAGAACAAATACTGGGCTGAAAATAGGAGTTATCCTCGATGTGAAATCTCTACTTACAGGTAATAAGAGTAGGAATAAGCATGTCTTCTGAAGCATGGTGAGGTGAGGCCGATGATGACAACAGAGCAAAACCCAGAAGAAGGACAAACACATAGGATTAGTTCATGGTTGGAATGAAAAGTTCTTTCCGACTCGTTGGCATTTTAAACTGACAGGCTACATGTTTTTTTTTCTATCCACCTGAACAACCTGTCCATCTATGTGTCCTCATATGAAAACTCCCTAGGCTTGTTTAATGCATATCGCCTGCCAATCTGACAGTTTGACAGTACAGTTCATTGTGCCTATTTCTTCCTCAACTTCCTGTCGGACCAAAAAGTTTGTCTACATTTCATCTCCGCTGCAAGAAGATGCGCGATTTGGAAGCACATCACGCCATCCGTGGAACATCCTGCAGTCGTCTCTGACAATATTTAGCTAAAACACTCCGCGGTACATGAGCTGTGTAGGGGTCAGCAGTCAATCAAATGAATTAGAGGTAATAGGGAGCTCTGTGACTTGTGAAATGATTACTCCACTCACCCACAAAGATTACACTTTCTTTTTTTTCCCCACGAGAGCTTTGCCCGTTCATTAACTTTAAAGGGATGAAAACATAGACATCAGTTCATCCATCATTCACTCTTGTGCTCCATGCGAATGCTTCAGCACACACTATGAGAGTAATAGCGGCTAATAAGAGTATGATTCATTTTAAATGGGGAAAATGATCTTATAGGAATATCATTTTTATTTTATTGGTTTTTAATACGCATGGAAAAGGCCAGCTTTGACTTTGGATCATATATTTTTATACACCAAGTATATTCATCCACTGAGCAGCATTAGAAATTTGCATATCACCACATACCTTTTAATTTGGATGGTTCAAAGGAATCCGTGGTAGTTCAGAAAGAGATTTTTGAATCATAGTGCCTCTCCTTTACATATACTAAAATAAATGAGTACAATTTTGTCTTCCTAGAATTAAAACACTAATGTGATGGGAATAAAGACACTTAATTGTATTTCAAAACTGTCCTTAATGTCTCATATCCATTGAAGCCATTGTGGTTCACTTTGGCCTTCTGTAGCTATTACTCATTAAATGTGGGAACGTTTTTAGGTGGAAAGAACATAGCCTAGGCCTCAGAGGTCAAGTGATTAAGATTTGGATTAAAATCCATTTAGATTTAGGCTTTTGACAGAATTAGTTGTCTACTGCTTTTACCCAACATAGTGTATGCTAATTTATTTGCATGGAGCACTGGGCACCATTGATCTACGAGGGAAACACAACAAGTATTTGACTGTCTATGTCGTCATCATGTTATTCATTACCAACAAGTCAGCCCCCATAAACGCTGCATATGTGTTTAACCGGTAGGTTTTCCACTGAATGACTGAGTCTGTAAGGAAAAGTAAAGGCAATTAAAACTCGACCAGAAAGGCACCACTGATGCCTCCATCACCAAAAGGCTGATTAGTAGACAGATATGGGATGAGAAGTGAAAAGGAAAGACCAAAACATAGAAGATGGAAATTGTAAGGAGAACAAATGGAAGCAAGGAGGATTCTTTGGTTTTGCTGAACTGTGTGTGTTGTTATGATTACTACACAAGGCCACGACATTGGATTTAGTTTAAACAGCTAATTCCATTCACAGAAAATTCAGCACATGGTATTATTATTATTATTATTATTATTATTATTATTATTATTAATAGTACTATTTGTTTGGACAGTTTGTAGTTATTTAATGAAAAAAAAAATAATTAGAGAAACATTGATTAGTGAAACACATCGAAGCTGAGCCAAGAAAATTGAAAGTTTTCCCAAAAGTTTTTGTCCTTCCCTCCTGCCCTCTAAATGATAGCCCAGCCACAGATCTATAACTCTGCATTCCACTTGACCAATATCTCATTTATCCCGACGTGCGTGTGTGTGTGCGTTTGTGTATGTGATACTGGGCTCCCTGCGGTATCTCTGTAATGGTTTGTTGGCATCTTTTCCCCCTGGCATGCAACCCTCATCTGGTGAGAGGCCAGAGATTGGGATCTCATAATATCTAAGGACGCACAACACACACAAACGTGCATACACTCGAACCTGGGCACAAACTCACACTCCGTCGGACTGAGTTTCAGTACAAGGGGAAAGTCAAGTGGGCTTGAGAAGGATCAATATTTCCGTTTCTATTTACAGATGAGCAGACCACACAACAACTGACTTCATCTATCTATCTATCTATCTATCTATCTATCTATCTATCTACCAGTCTATCTGTGTATCTACATGTCTACCTATCTTATCTGTCTATCTACTAGTCTATCTACCAGTCTATCTATCTATCTGTCTGTCTGTCTGTCTGTCTGTCTGTCTGTCTATCTATCTAAAAAGTGTCAAATATGCTAACAGAGAAAGACAGAGAAAGGCTGACTCACGCATATTCTTCTCAACAGTCTCTCATACACACTATAGTTACACACTTCCCCACTGCTTAACACACTCATACACACAACTCAGCTACCATTCACAGTCACAGTCTCCTTTTAAAAATACCAACCTACGCGCACACAAACACACACTGCCATAGCCATAACCCTTTTTAAGGGCTCTGCTGACATTGTCCTTATGATATTAATAAAGTGCAGAGCACTGAGAGCTCGGCTGTAAAAGCCACAGCCGTTAAAACTGGTCATAAATATTAATACAGCGTAGAAAAAACACTCGACCAGGCTGTGTGTGTGTGTGTGAGAGAGAGAGAGAGAGAGAGAAAGAAAGAGTACAGACGTGGCAATGTATTTGCCACTGCATGAACATTAATGAAGATACTTGTTTAATACTGTGTGTGTGTGTGTGTGTGTTTAAGGGTATTTTGGATCAATCATACGTGTGTTCTGCCAAAAAGTGGAGGAAAAATATAAATTGACTGATTGCTCACCAATATGGGATACTGTTCTGACACTTTCACAATCTCATTGCAGCTCTGTAATTGATCAACAAATCGGTCCAGACTGTTGTTGGAAAGCTGGCAAAAAGATATTAGAAGCCAGTGAATAAAGAATGGGAGTCTTTATCCTGACAGGAATGGAAAGTGTGCATAACTTCTCTGTTCTGGGCACTTTCTAGGAACAATACAAGTACTTGGCATTTAAAGTAGGAAATATTTGCACTCATTTAGTTCAGAAAGGGGCGGAGGTCACACTGCAGCTTTGTCATTGTGCAGCATATCTGTGATTTATTAACAAACTGGTCAATGTCAGAAAATAGATTTCTATCTGCTGTCAGGATGGTGAAAACATTCTTTTTTTTTCTGCATCTAATAACTGAAGAATGCCAGTGACTCATTTGTCCTGCAAGACCATGAGGGGTGCATAACTACTGAGTCCACTCTCTGTGTACTGCCTAGGTCCAGTTCAGTACAAGCACTAAGCGACGAAAAAGACGGAAAAATAAATAAATAAAAGCAGGAAATATTTGCAGTGAATGTGGTTGCAGTTACGTACTTTATTAGAACATGCTAACTACTGTCTTTCGTTCAGATAGGGATGAACAGTATGTACTGTTTATGCAAAGGTTGGGAAGTACAGTACAAATCACTGTTTGAGCTCTGTTTTCTGACGCTCATATGGCAAAAACAATTAAGAAACATCTTCACTATTTAGATTTTCAACTAAACGGCTGATCCGGTTTCCAGTATCGGATATTGACATCTCACTGCTGCTTCATATAAACACAAGATTTAAGGTTTAGGGTAAAAATGCAAAAAGTGTGCTGAGAAAAGCTCCCATTTATTTGACTCTTACTTTGAATAGTGAGATTTGGTGGCACCTTGACTTGTTTGTCAAACAGGTTAAATAAAATAGAAGCAAGCCACCAGAGTCACATGTTGGCTCCCATATTTCTCTAATTCCGTATGGATGGTGTTTCCTTGTACGTGTAAACACACACATTTTATGTCTGTTATGATGGTTTCTTTTGGTGTTGAGAGAATGGTTTCTGCTGCACACGTACACAATTTCCACCCTGAAAGAAGGCTGCAGTTTGCCACGGGGTTGTATGAATAATATCAGCTGAAATTGGACACATCCCCACCAACAACACATCTCACAAACATCTCAACAATGATGTGATGGCTGTAGTTTATCATACATATATATATGAACAGAGTGCCATAATAGAATATAGAATAGACTTTCCCTTCCACACAAGTTTGGATGAAAAATACCTCACCTCCTGCCTGAGCACGTACTTTCCCTCTCATGCTGTTCACACACGTATGTCGGTGTACAATCTGTCATCTATACACCCACAGGCTGCTGGCATGTGCATATAGAGAAGCAAACTTGAACATTAGCCCATTCGCTGACACAGGTTAAATGTACATGCTGTCACCGTGGCTTGTTAGTTGCTAACAGTGTTGGGAACGTTACTTTAAAAAAGTAATTAGTTATAGTTACTCACTACTTGTTCCAAAAAGTAACTGAGTTAGTAACTGAATTACTCTACAATAAAAGTAACTAGTAACCAGGGAAAGTAACTATTTGCGTTACTGTTAAAAGAATTTGGATTTTTTTGAGCAGTTTTCACAAGTCAGTTGAAATGAGTAGAACAGACAGGTGTTTGTACATAACTTTCGATATTTATATATATATATTTTTTGTATTTATTTTTTTATATATATTATATATATATTTATATATATTATATATATATTTTATATATATAATATTTATATTTCGTTAGGGTTTAGACGGCGAGCTATCATCTGTGGTGGAGGTATCGGTGTTTTTGGCCACTAGCTTTGTAGATGCGTGTCGTTGTGTGATGCTTCATTAAATTAGAGTTGCTTACATGCACGTTCCTCCCTTTGACCACAATGAATTTTTTTATTTATTGAAGTAGTGCTTATATCTCCGCCTTAAAAATGCCAACTTTTCATCGGATTGCTCCTGACTCGCCATCTCTGCTGCTTCGTTGAATCTCCGTTTAGCTGTTGTGTGTGTGTGTGTGGCGCGTGTGCTGGCATGTGTGTAAAAACACTGGCTCTGATTGGCTACCATGAAACATGACTCTGCCTTAGCCAATCATAATCGCTTACCTCGTTATTAACCCACCTCCTCACTAGCGGTGAGCCAGGGGTGCGTTCGGATTACACAGTTTATTCAATCAATGCATAGTAACGCACCGCATTTAACCTCCAGTAACGTTAACGGCGTTGTAACGACGGGAAAAGTAATTAGTTAGATTACCCCGTTACTGAAAAAATAACATCGTTACCTAACGCCGTTCTTTTAAACGGCGTTATTCCAAACACTGGTTGCTAATTACAGCAAATTTAATAGAAGTGATGGGTAGATCACAACAGTGTGCATGCTAACACAAGCACACACATCAGCAAACACCCGAAGAGCGGCCAGCGGAGGGGTGGAAGAATGGCGCCTTTTATCTGCGCGCCTTTTACCAAAGCCAAAACACTCAGGTGCTCAACGGGGCTGCTGCATACAAATGCTAGTAATTTAATATGTGAAACTGGCTGAAAGTAAAAACCGCAGAGCGACTTGTGTTCATCTCTAGAATCTGGTTAATTAGCAGTGACATGGTACCAATAATTAGTCTTGTACACAAGATGGATGTCAACATGCCATATGCATACCGCATATGTGTATGAACACACATCAGCACACTCCGTTGAATGCATGTGAAAATTACTAATAAATCTGTAAATACATTTCAAATTCAGTGAGTTCTCTGCAGGTGTAAATTCCGCATCTGTTAAAGTCATGTTAGTGACGCTGTGGTGTGGTCTATTTTTAGGATTGTGACTGACCTACAGATTTCAGCTTCTCCTCAACAAAACACAATGTGGAAGCTCACAAAAGTGAACACATGGCCAAAGAACAGCTTTATTTTTTTTTTCAAATCTTTTGTTAAGCACATCTTGTTTAAGCAGCTTATAATCGTTAAATATTTATGCGGATAAACAACGTTTATCTTCCTCACTGGGTTGGGGTGCAGGATATCTGGCTCTATCTCTATCTCAAGATTATGAATATTCAAATAAGTGCTTGCTTTATTTTCAACAATGATGTATAGCTCTTGTAATGGAAGATGAAGACTTCCACAACACTCTATTCTAAATGTATTAATACGTATATTAAACATGTTAATTTCTGAAACTGAATTGTATACTCATGATTATAAAATATGGTCATGAAACAAATACATCTCATAGTTATTCCCCAGTTTTGGGGCCACAATCTCCAAATGATGTTTCGTTTTTGGCTAAACCGTTTGTTTTGCAATTGTATAACAGTCGTACAGCTTGTTTCGCAGCCTAATTGTCTGCATCCTCCAGCTTTGTCTGGCTGTGCATCTCAGCAATTACACTGGAGAGGAGAGTAAGGTGCTTTTATAACCGTAAAAGGATAAAGAACCACCGTTACAATAGGATTTTTGGTTGAGGCTAACACATCGTCTTCTAGCTCCATGTTCCAGTTTACATGTGTGATCATACAGTAGTGTTAGAGTTGGACATCTGTGTGAACGTGTAAATGGGCGGCCATCACCCATTTTAACATTACTGTAAGTGGACCATCAAGCATTTATCTCAGCAAGCTGCAGAGTCCATTATTCAGCCGTGTGTCACATCTGCAAAATGGGGGTCAATTCCAGCTCTGCTGTGTGTGTGTGTGAGTCTGTGTGTGTTAATGCCACCAATTTATCTATGAATAAGTACAAGTTTAACATAGAAACACTCACGGAATAAACTCTGTGTGTGTGTGTGTGTGTGTGTGTGTGTGTGTGTGTGTGTGTGTGTGTGTGTGTAGGTCTATGTAGAGTATATCCCCTGAAATGGAGACTGTGAGTCTCAGTCCATTGATACACTACATGTGTATGCAAACACACACACACATATTTGTTTAGCTATCTTTGTAAGGACATTCATTGGCACAATGCATGCCCTAGCCCCTTGACCTAACCATCTCAACTAAGTGCATAACCCTAACCTTTACCCTAATCCTAATCCTAACCCGAACCTAATTGTAACCTTTAACATAAACCAAGTCCTAACCCTCAAACAGCCCTAACTCTGGTCCTCAGAAAGATAGCTGTACAAGAATACACACACAGTTCAGACCACTTGGCTTTGTAAGAGTCTGCCATTAGCCGTGGATCCAGCCTGAGTCTGTTCCCTCGGCTGACATCAGTTACTAATCACCACTTTTCTCCTGTCATAGACCGAGGTCCTCAGGGTGGTGCAGTGTATTGTCTAGAAAGAAGATGGGTCCATTTGCTGTCTCAGTGTTAAGGTTCATCATTTGTTTCTTGACTTTTCAGATTTGGGTCAAGCTGATTTGGGGCGTCCTAATTTATTAGATTCCTAATTAAATGAGTGTCACAGTGGTTCTGAACGCCCTTTCTCCTCAAGCAGGAACGTAGAAAGAAATCAATTCAAAATCAAAGGGTGAGGCACTCATTCAAAAAATAAAATGCCAGTTGAAAGAATGTTTTGACCATTACGGTGGCAATCTTAATGTTGTGTTTCATTCCTGGGCTGATTTGGCGCCACTTATAGTTACTGGTGGTTGCAGCTGACAGAACTGTGGGGGCAGCAAAACAAACTGTTGCCGTTTTAATAAAGAAGTCAATAATTATTCTTCTCTGAGCAACCATGACTAGAAATATGATGCATATGGCAGGCGTGTGTTGCCTGCAGCTCTTCATGTAACAGCTCACTGTAACTGTTCTTGTTATCTTGTCCCATTATTCCCTGCAATATGAATACTCACTCACTGACAAACACGTTGCATATTTAATTTGGCACTTCAAAATAAATAGTCCGCTTGTGTTTTGTCTACTAAATGCTTTTAATTTGAAGCTGCAGCCTAAATTCTCAGTTTTTATTAGTAGCAATTAGTAGCAAACATCAGCTATTATATGATGACAATTTAGCATTCTGCATTCACATCCAGAGGTTTATTTGTAGTGGTTGCATTAGCAGGACATCACCACAGACATCGAGTTTGTAATAATGCAAATAAATAAATACATTTATGCAACATTTTCATATGATTGTTGGAAGAAATCTATTGATTTAATTTAAACTTCATTCAACCACACTGTCCAATTAAAATGCATATCCCTGCCACTTCTCCGTCCTCCTGTAAAGCCATATCAGCCTCCGGTAAATACACATCATTCAGAAAAGGGAACAATAATACCATAGCAGCTTCAGCAGAAATGTCAAACTCAACATTCAAGCCCTGTGTGCTCTTTCTGCCAATTATAATTGGGGATTCACAGAAATAAGTGTTTCAAGTGCAGGGGTGTAAGTAACTTTAAAAGCAAACAGGGGTTTTATTCTCTAAGAAGCGATAGCTACCATGACAGGCACAGAGTGGATTGCCTTTGAGCCCTGAACAGTGTGGGTGGAGGTATTTGTGAAGCGTCACATTTCATTCGGCAAGATATTAGCACATAACTCCCTCTTAATCACCCACCTTTGTTTCATTTGTTCAAGCCAAACACATCATTTCTAACCTACAAAGTTGCTCTAATTATTTTACCTTCCTCCGTTATTGGAGGTGGATGGCTTGCTCGATTCTTGCCTCGGAAAATGACTGCACAGTTGTTTGCTCGGTGGTGAGAATTATGCCAGCTTGCTCCCATTACAGGAAGCACCACAACGTGGAACACGTCTCATATCTCCGCCTTAATTCCCGTCTTTCAGTTTAGAATGGCAAATTAACTGCTGGTGTCGATTTTTAAAATTTCTTATCTTTTTTTTTTTGCAAATAACAGAATTATTGACAATGCATCAAAAGCAAATGACGGGGAAAGTATTGGACAGGCAATCCAAACATCTCTCACCAAACAGATGAAATGAGATGCAATGAACATCGTCAGAAATGATGGATTCATATTTGTTTTAAATGTGCACTTTTGACAGGAAAATAAAGAAAATCAGGAAGCACAGATGGTGCGCAGTAATGATGTAAATGCACAAATGAGTCAAAAATAAATGACCAAATATACGGGGGAAGTTTTACCAAAAGCATCTTACATTAGTTAACTTGCCTCACGAGCGAATAATGTGGCAAGTGTCACATGTAGCCATTTTAAAAGTCCCATTTACATCTGAATATTCTGCTGAAACGATACTGTTCACTAAGATGGAGGATGCAAGACAAGTGCATAAATGAGGACTTCTATAATGGCTACCACTGCAACTCTCAAAAGAATACAAAAAAAACTAAAAAAAAACACTTAAATTTCAAACACTTAGTGACACAGATCTGGCTGTTACATGTCAGTGAGAACTCCTTGTGGTTTCTCAGTGCAAAAAACAGCCGGGAGTAAATTACACGTGCGCCACAGAGACTAAAACATTAGGCGTTTCATGTTTCACTCTCTCAAAGAAAAAGGATGTGCAGCTCCCAAAACATCGTAATGCGTTGCTTAGGACAGCACATTCTGTGACTCCTTTAAACAATGCTGAGATCTGGAACCACAGCAATTACCACGTGTATGTGCACACCATCAGCACATTACCACTGTTAAAAGGTGTGCCGCATGTGTGCTGTCCAAAGCTAAAATTGAGTTTTATTCCAAAATGGGGTACCTTTAAAGATTTCTTCCCAGTTCTTCACAGTGACGGAACTGTTCCATCAACATTTTTTAAATATATATTTTCTTTGTGTGTCGCAGCTAATGAATCATTTAAATACAACAAAAGGTTTCTCAAATTTAACTCTGTAACTATATCCATACTGAGACTATCACATCCATTTTCCTGGTGTGGCCCTAGTCATAAGATGCGTTTGGAAAACTGCTAAATGCCAGAAACAGCCGAGGTGAGAGTCACAGTGAGGAACGGAGTGGATGCATTCGTGTTTAGAAATAAACATACAATACCCCACGCTCAGAGTTCTCCACGTGTGAATCTCTCTATCGGACCAAGAGCAAGGCAGGTACAGGACGGGACAGGAAGGGGTGGAGCCAAAGACAGGAAACAGGAAGATAGAGAGAGACATAAAAGGGCGTGAGACTCGAGTCAGAGAGCTTGTGTTGAGACAGACATCTCGTTCATTTGCATTTGTATTTAATTCTTTCCATTTCCTCACATATCTGTTGTTTGTTGACACTAACTCTCGTTTCCTGCATTATTCCGTGTACATAGCGCCACAGCTTTTTTTCTTTTTTTCTTTCAGAATTGATTCAGGCAAAAAATAAAAATACGAAAGTAAAGAGCTTACTTCAATTATTTTCTGGGGCAGATGTCATGGCTGCCTGATACTGACTGAACTCAATGCTGAAACATCTATTCACTCTGCACTGCATGGCTGTGACTTTCACAGTCATGTTTTGGTAATCCATTAACATGGCTTTAGAACTGTCATACATAAACACACACACACACACACACACACACACAAATGTGTGTCTATGTCTGGAGAACAGTAAACATGAAATGGGCTGCGATCAGTTAAAAAGGCGGAAAACTGATTTAATTTGATTTGCATCTGATGAGGCAGCCGTGAACAGATCAGTCCAGACCTGAATGGGTTGAAAAGCAGACCCTGCGTTGCAACACAAACCCCCACAGTGTGTCAGTGTGTGGCCTTCAGTGGTTTTTCAACAAGTGTTATCAAGCGATTTTTATAAAAAGTCAGAAGGATTTTCCGAAGTGTCAACTTTCAAACATGGCCTAGAATTAGTTAAAACAAAATCCCTCAGTTTAATGAGTGGATGTGGAGTGTAAAGACTTTGTAATTTCACCAAAGAAACACAATTAGTTGATGTAGGAACCAGTTGTATCCGCGAGCAATGGTGGAAAGAGAAGCACAGAGTGGACTTGAAGTCTTATTGTCCAAATAAGATCCATGTTAAATCTCTGCCTCTCCTTTGAAGACATTCTATCATCACTGACGAGGGTGAAAATGTGTCACACTCGTTGATAGTTGAACCACCACTTCCAGAGAGTAAACTACTGAATTAGCTCTGCCAGGTTTAATACAAGCACGTGGTTAATGTCTTACATCGTAAAAAAAACCTCCCCAATTAAATCCCTCTTTTACATCTGTTTTGTGTTTAGCAAAGTGTCCCTTTAGCTTTCCTGCCTCTTCAAACAGAGAAGCAAACTCGTCCTTGCGGCACTTATTTGACAGATTTTCTTTCTTCTCTCACAATCTGAATAAAATATTCATTTACTCATTGACTTAGAACAGATTCAGGGTAAGGGAAACGTGACAGGAGGTTTGTGGAAAAATCAAATGTAAGCGCAGAGATGTTTGCCCGTTATTGTTTCTCTTGGTAAAATGATAAAAGCTAGGAGGTGGAGAGGAGAGTGATTGGTAGAGCTGGAATGGATCAGTCTGAGTGCAGAAAATAATGGATGTACAGATTTTGCAGCACGGCAGCGTCAATGTTAAAGCATGGCTGCGTGTATGAGTGTGAATGTTAATATGTATATGTCTGTACTGTTAATACAGTACAGCATAGTCAGGAAATGAAGGGTTACCTGAATTATACCTTTCATATACAATATGATCTGTTACAGTCTGTTTTGGAGATAGATTGCGTTGGGTTATTCAGGTAACTCACTGAACACAACACAACTATTCACATGAGATTACTATTCCCTGGGTAAGTCATCTAATTTAGAAAGTCAACCCCTACTTCTGTGTTGCATGTGACACATGGATATAACGTGAAGGTTCTGCTGCTTCTACTTCCACCCTGAAGGTAATATTATACCTTTAATACCTCTACACTTTCTGACAGCTTTCGTTACTGTGCATATTCAGATTAATAATAAAAACTAGTTAAGATTAAACATGATGTGATGAGACCGCAATGATCCTGGGGAAGATTTAAGGAACTACCTGTCAGTATTTAAACCAGCTCCACCTGTACCGATGTGCTGAACACATTAATGTATCACTTCACAAATTCCTAAACACCGGATCTAAATATGCTGCCACGGATGGCATCCATCTCATCACCATTCGTGATTTCGTCACTTCTGTGATGGTTTCTATCTTTCTTTTTTTCCATAATTGGGTCTACATGCTATGCAGCGACTTGTTGACTTTGGACCCACGCAGCTGTCCAAACCTCCATTTGTAATTGCCGACACGGCCTCCATAATTCTCTCGGGAGAAGAGGCAGGAAAAAAGCTGTGGAGGAAACACAACTCTTTAAAAATGATGAAAAACACGATTTGATTTATCTGACGACCTCAACGTTTGGAGAAATATGGTAGGTCAATTTGCAGTGTCATTTTTTCTTGACAAATTACAAACATGACAGATTCGCACGGGTTTAAGATCACAAACGACCTCTGCAATTATTATAAAACACAGAGGTGCCCAGGTAATACTTATACCGTCCAAGTAGGGCTAATGACTCATGACTTCGAGTTGAGTTCATCCAAACACAGTTCTGAATGTTGCTGAATCTTGAATAACAAAATCCTCCTCCTGATGTAGTTTTGTTAACCCCTTTAGAATATTTTTGGAGAATTTCCCTCTGAAATGCTCGTAACAGCTTTGCACCTGCAGACAATTATGAATAACTATGAGCTCTATGGAGAGAGAAAAAGTTTCTGTGAGTCTCCCCATTACCAGAAAAGGGATGTGAAAATGAGTGCTTCTAATCCTGCCTGATCAAAGGGAATAACACCATTATAACAGTAAATCAGACAATGATGCTTTCAAATCTATTCCGAAAGGTCTCAATTACAATGCTACAAAATTAGATACAAGAGACATGAAGCACAGCAATAGTAAGACATGAAATGCACTGCCACCCTCAAAAAGGCAGCATTAGGTCACATTTAAATAACACAACCCAGTATGAGGACTGCTCAGGTGGAGAGGGTTAAATAATGATGATAAAGTGTCCAGATCTCAGCTTCTAAACGGCAACACAGACTGCTTCAGGATTAAAGCCACCAACAAACCCTTATACATCTGAGTTTTTCTGCGCATTTATGTGAACCTTCAGCTATTATTAATATATAGATACGTATTAAAAAAAAAACATTTTGTCCTCGCTTTTGTGATTGAGTGGACAATTTTACCTGTAATTTCTTCTTACGCCATCCTACGCTAAAGTGGCACTCTTTCCTTAGCAACCAGGGCTCCCTGTGAACTACTTAGACTTACAATGCTCGAAAAAAATACAATGGGACCGCTATCAAGAGTGCTGAAGAGTCCGAGATAGGAGAGAATGGTTTGGCCAACAACAGCACGTCTTTGCAGACCCATCTGGAGTCCTCACTCACTCTCAATCTGTTTATGTGCCCGTGTGTGAAAAGATCCAAGGGTCTAACTCAGTACTGTCTTTGAAGGCCTGGTACCAGGCAATCAGCGCACTCAGTCATACAACTTTTGTATTTTAAATCCAGAAGCACACACACCAACCTCTGCATTGTGGAGAATTACACATCTATACGCAACTCACTGACACATTGACAGAGAAACACATATTCTCTCTTTCACACACATTAACTGTTCCAAAATGTTAGGGATAACTATTAAAGATCACATACTATGACCTCGAACTTACATGCTACTCAAATGGTGCAAACTGGTGCAAACTGTCTTTTCGTGTGCACATATTTGTATGCCATATAATGTATATATTTGTACTGGGATGCTATGGCTCATGTATGCAGCTGCACTTGTGTCAGCACTTCTTGAGCTACATGTCTACATGTGTGTTTGAGTTAACAAATTCCATAAACAACTCAAGGAAAAGAGTCCAGGTCCAGAGTCCAGTTAAAGGGTCCAGATCTGGGCTGCTCAGGCATTGTTGCTAGAATTTTAGTTTATGGGAAAAAATAGCGCTGGGGCGGGTGAACCACATTTGGGCTGGTTTGGGATCATTTAATGCTGAAATCAAACAAACGTTGAGTTGAGGGTGAAATGCTGGACACTTCTCACCCTAGATGGTCACTAACTTAGCAGAAGAGGAGGGACCACCAATGAATTTTAAAACCCAGAGAAGCTCTGCAGCATTTGCAGATGGAACGATGAACAATGCACAAATCTTTTTCACTAAGTGCTAGTAGCAGTCAGTTTATTGTATTCACTTAGCATTCTGTAAAGTTTTGGTAAAATGTGGTAGCTAATGCTAGCTCGGTAGATCAGATACTTTTTTTTCCCCAGACCAAGTACCAGTACAAGTACTTACATTTGAGTACTTGCTGGTACTGAGTACTCACACTTTTGTAATACCATTACACTTCTAAAAATTAAAAAAAAATGTGCTTTATTTTTATCAGATATTGTTTATTCTGTGACTATAGCTGTAAATTGACATTACTTACATCTGAATATTTAAATATGAGTTTTTCTTAAACTTGGCATTACCATGGTCTCAGAAGCATGGTCCCAGCAAGAATGACGTCTGACATCAGTGCATCAGCAAAGCTTACGTTCCTGGTTAATTCCTCAAACTGAGCAAGGACCGCCAGAGTCTTTTTCAGAAGTGCAGACTGGTGAGCAGTGAGATTGACAGGGATCTCGTGCTTGGACAAGAATAGTGCATGCTATTCCAGTGGGTCCTGCTGAAGCCGTTTCATTGGCTGGTTGCGCTGCACCTGAATGTCTTCTAGACGGGAGTAGGCTAGGGTGCAATATTTAAAATGTCGAAATATTTTATATGCGACTGCCACTGCATCAGCATTTCTGTGCCTAAAGTTAATAGTTAGCTGGAGGCTGTGTACAGCATCACTCATGGCTTTAATTATGTTTTTGGGCGTTATTCTGAAGCATGACATGAAGTGCTGTAAAGTGATATCGGGCGTTGTTTTAAAGCAACAAGTATACAGTATCGGACAGATACCGATGCTGGTATCTGTACTGGTGCATTCAAGGTACTAACAGAAGTATCTCACACGACACATGTTAATTGTCTCTGCTTATTATGTGCCAACAATGTGTGATGGATGATCTGTGTTAGATAAAATAATATCCCTCAGTTCCTGATCTTAATTCTTAGTCCTGAACCTTTACCCTTTCTCTTATTTTAGACAAACTAAATGTAGTTCCTGGGATCTAGTATCTGCTCTTATAATAGTTCCTGTAATGAGAAGAAGTCCCTGATTTAGTTGGTGCATTTGTTTCCTTGAGCTACTGTACATAGTTCATGGAACTTCATACTTAAAAAGCCAATATAGAGTGCAGCCAATGAAGCATAAATGTTAAAAATCTATGGATAGCTCCATATGGATGGACTGGCCCTGCCTCATTCGTCACAACCCTTTAAAAACACAGAGACTCTATGGGTGATGTTTGGAATTAATAATTCAGACACTTGATGGATCTTTTAGGCCAGAATATAACACAGTAATGTGAAAGGGCACATTTGCCAAGAGTCCTAGCAAATGTTAAAGCATTGCATAACCAGAGGTGACATCTCATTTCATTTGCTTGCATGCCTCCTCATCAATGTGTGCGTGTCTTTTCTCTGAACTGTTTTTGTAATTTGTTAAGTTATGAACCAAATCTGTCCTTCATCATCTAACGTGGTTTGTTCTCTTTTTAGGGTTGACATGGACATGAAAGAAAAAAAAACACACAGCTGGCTGAGTTAGAATTTCAAGTATTTGGGACAAAGGGAAATAGGGGTGAAAGAGTTTAAATAACACTTTTCCAGAGATGTTTCCTTTTCTCAGTTACTTCGCTGAGGTCCACTTGTCTGGTATCACACAAAAAAATCAGCCAGTGTTTAGAGTGCTTTGGGAGGATTAATTATTTATCCACTCCCCTCTCAACCTTTCTACAAAAAGCGTATCTTCTGGTGACGGTTGTTTGAGCCCTCAGGGAGCACCTGGCTATAGAAACACCGAATCCCCATTAAGCCATCCGCCGTGTCCGGACTTATTCAATTTTACATTACATTATCAGCGACGTCCCCTGGCATTCTTCAAAGAAAAACAACGCACAGTCCATTTGGAACATGTGTAACGGTGTTCTGAAAGATTAATTGGGCAGTTGTGCATGTTCTCTTCCTGACAAAAGTTTTGTCCCAGAATAATTTATGGTGTTTGAAAGGCATGTAAAACACTTTTAGTTAAAAAATAAATAAATAAATAAATTGCCACTAACTAAAATATAGATGACCTCAGAAAATGGTCTGATATAATGACTTCTTACTGTCTGGATCTATTTGTCTTTATCATCACTAGAATTATTGTTATTCTGCTGCTTTTGGCTGTTTTCCTTTTCATGTGCATGTCTTCCCTTAGTCTCTCTTTGTCCCTCTCACTTTAAACGTCCAATTTCCAGTTGTATTTCTGCACATTCTTTTTACTTTTCTCCTTCTATCTTCTATCTTCTATTCTCATGCCATGATCATCTTCCTATCCCTATAGCTCTTCTTTCTCTCTGCCATACTTTCATATATGTACTCCCTGACTTCATATGACCGGTGTGGGACCTTTAATCCTGGCTGATGGTCTGGGTTATCTTGGGGTCATGACGACATCTGAGCAGCATTTCAGCTGCTTCCTGCTTTCCTTTCTTTTCCTCCTGTATTCCCCTCTTTTTCCTACATCTACTGCGGTGGTCTTTGCCCTCTAATTGTCTTTTTTTTTTTTTTTAAATGTATATTATGCCCTGTTAGCCCGATTTGCATTGCCACTTGAACCCAAGGTTAACGAGTGCTGCCTGGATTTTCAATTTTCATATTTTTCACACATTTTCCAACTTCCTTCCCTCTTTTCCTTTCTGTTTCACCCTTCTATTCCCTGCTGGCACCCTCCTCTGAAGTCTCTACCTATAGCTTTCTTGTTATGTCTTGCATTTTCCCCCTCTGGCTCTGATGGATTTTTATCCTCTAGGTGTTTGGTATATTTCTCTGTTAGCGTGGGTTAGCCTCTGATTAGCATTGCCAGTTGACCCCGTGCCCCGTCTCACTCCCCAGCCTTTTTTACTCACTTGAAATGGATGCAATGTTGTATTCAGACTAGCAATGAGATATCTGCCGGTTTCTGTCACTGTATTATTTTCCGTGCAAGAAGCTGCTTATTACGTTACTTTAGTGCTTTGGGTGTTTGAGGTGGAAAAAGAGCTTTTAATTGCTCTACCTGTAGGGGAGAACTGAGTCAAAAGTAAAGTAAAACTGTAAGTGCAAGGTCTGCACATAAACTTGTTTTCAACCACAAAAACTAAGGTAATTCTTTTGGATTACTAGTCGTGTTTATTATGTATTTAATCATTTAAGGCACCCTGAAGCTGTTTTTCAGTGCTCAATCGAGCCTGGGTTGACTGCCAGGAGTCATTGTTGGGATGATTCTGATCTAAAGTGTGTCTTTTATCCTGACACAGTGACAGCGAGTATCTCTTAACACTGCACACCTTACGTACCTTCTGTCCTGCATGTGTTTCAGCATTTATTACAACATGTGTCATGCTATTCAGCACCAACAGAGTGCCAAGAGTCGTGGTGAGAGGTCCGGTTGAGGATAAAGAAGTCTGTCTGAGGGCACTTTGCTCTCGCTGAAATGTTAGTGTCAGCTGCAAAGGTACGTGGGCTATGCGTCACTTAAAAATCGCCCTTTATGTGCGATGTGTTAATAAACTGATCTATGCTGGTTTTTAGTATTATTTTTTAGTATGAGCAAGTTTGTAATTATACATTTTCAAAACTGACACTGTCAGACCTTGTAACACAAAGAATAAGACAAACTATTCAAGTATCTTGAACACTACTGTGCTACTTTCATCCCAACTGAAGGGGGTTGGAAGTTAACTGGTTGACTCGTGTTGAAATTCAGTTGAAATTCGTTCTGTAATATTTTTGCAATTTTTTTATCTGAAAAGTGTTACATTTGTTGGCCATGGCCCATGGCCTCTGTGGAAGGAAGGAATGTTTTTTTTTATATAGTAAAACTGGTCAAAATAAGAGAACTACTAAATCTATTATTGATGTTTGAAGTGTGTTACGCGCTGACCATGTACCCACTGAAGAATATAAATGGCCACATACTGAAAATATTGACTTCAGTTTATGAAACCAGCAGAAGTTGGAAGTACTGTTTTTACTAGACTTTATCTGATTATGTGAGATTTTTTGTGTAAATAAGGAAAAGAAGCAAAAGTTAGGCGCTTTAAACCACCATCAGTAATTGGGTATTCCTCATGAAAAAGCCTCAGAATTGTATACCTTGAGAATCCAGATCAAGCAACTATTATGTTTCTCTTCCCCGTGGCCCCTGTGTCCCCCTAGTTTTGTAATATATGTATGTGCACAGTATGAATAACATGTATGAATAATATCTTAAAAAGTGCAATGCTAGACCATTTAACATTTTTTTTTATATTAAGCCATTTTTTGTTGGGGGGGGGTGTTTGTTTAAGTTTTGCGATGTGAAGGAGGGAAAATTGGGCAAAACATAAAATTATGACACAGAAATAGCAGAACAAAATGTACAAGCAGTATGAAAGTTAGCTAGAGAAGGATGGAGGGGTGTGAAATGGATCAATGTAGAGATTTAGAGAATGTAAAGGAAAGAAAGGCAGGTGATGGTGGCAAGCCAGTGTGCATGTCAACAAAGACACAGAAAGCTTTGTTTGTCTGCTGACTGGGAGGAAAAAGATACAGTTCATATGGTTTTAAATATGAAAAAAAAAAAAAACCTGTCTGCACCTCTGTCATTATTATTTTGTTTTCCCTTTAGGGGTGCAAGGGGGATTAAGTACATTTCGGGTTTAATACATATCGCTGAACTTTTATATTGCCTTAAGAAATGACTAAAAGTAAGCGGCCTTCATGATCCTAACAATGAATATTTAACCTGCAAATGATCGATAAACGCTAATCTCTGTGACGGATTTATTTTGACTGAAACTAAAGAATTCTGACTCTGTCTTTCATATTAAATGGAACCTCTTAATGGAACAGACAATTACTTATTGCACAATCCTGCATATAAGCTATGAGGACACTTCTAACTGACTTTACA